>NC_046306.1:23641823-28986823 GCF_004115265.2 Rhinolophus ferrumequinum | reverse complement strand
GTGGGCATATCGAAAGGACATAGGCACCAATTTGAAAGAAAAGACCCCTAACAGTCAAATTACGAGTAGGTCAATTTCAGCAACCAGACAAATAACAGTATTGGATTATAACCCATAGAATAAAAGAAATATTCACGCATTCATGCTGACAGAACAAATATTTGAATAAATAGATAAGTGGGAGAGAATGGAAAGCTCTACTCAGAGAAGAATTTGAATTAATAAATGTAGAAGGAATGAGGGAACAGAAGATCAAGACAAGCCAAACACCAGAGAAATAATTGTTGCAGGTAAGACCCACTGACAAATGCTAAAATTAGTAGGCAAAAGTACAAGAGGCAGGATTTTTGAATAGTCTCAAAGTGTCTTCCCCAAGATATTAATTAATTATAAAAGGAAAAACTATAACTTTACAGAGAAGAACCCTGGCAGACACCACCTTAACAAAATAAACCAAGATAAAAGTCATTGATAATAAGATATATTTTCATCTTGAATGCCCCGATAGGTTCTCTGAGAAGGGCACAGCATCCCTTTGTGGTGCTGTCTTGCCAAAAATGTAGAACCTCAGTCTAATTAAAAGAAAAATATAGCATCAACCCAAATTGAGGAATACTGTACCCACCAAAGTCATGAAAAGCAAAGAAAGACTGAGGAACTGCTACATATTGGAGCAGACCAAGCAGACATGACAGCTAAATGCAGCGTAGAATTTTGAATTAGATCTTGAAACAGAAAAATGCACATTAGTGGAAAAACTAGTGAACTGCAAATAAGGCAGCGTGTTTAATAATGTACCAATGTTCATATACTGGTTTTGATAATTGTAAGATGTTGACATTAGGGGAACCTGGGTGAGGGGTGAGTGGGAACTACCTACATTATTTTTATAATTTTTTTCTACATCTAAAATTATTTAAAAATAAAAAGTTATATATTTATGTATATGTATGCATTAATCATTAGTTTTCTCTTTCTTGGAGTTACACTCTATGCCGGTGTTAGCTCTTATTATTTTTATTTACCAATAAAGAAAAGGCACCTTAGTTTTTCGTGCACTGTAGGCTGAACTCCACATTATTATTTTAAAAACAACAGCAGAAAATACTGAGATTTTCTAAATCTATATTGACTATAAATATGTAGTGTTTTCTTGACCACACCAGAGAACTAAGAGGGAGGTTATAGTTTAGAGTTTTTACAGCTGCCTTGATGTTCTATCAGCTTTTCAGAACTGATTAAAACAATAATAATGAAAAATATTACCCATTTCTTCCTAAGTGGAGAAAATTCGATCCTTTGACCATTGTGACTTACTCTGTGTTGTTGGTGCTGTTGTGTCAGTGGCAATGTTGGGAGAGGGATAGGACTAAGAAAATGAAATTAGAGATGAAAAAAGACCTGGGGTTGGGGGGCGGGGGAGGATTGGAATTGGTTTTGGAAAATCTTCATCCTATTTGGTAGATCCCCTTAGTTGTGCAAATGTCCCCTGTGTTAGGTATTCTGGTATCTACTACTGCACATTGAATATCTCCCTTGCTCTCCACTGCTTAAGCATCTCTCACTCAGCATCCCTCTAGGGCAATAGTCCAATTAGGTGACAATTAGATCACTTTTATTGAATACTGTTGTTGTTGTTATAAATGAATCAAGATTTAAGTACCTACATATACAGCAGTGGTTCTTGACCTGGCCAATTTTGCCCCCCAGGGAACTTTTGACAATGTTTGAAGATATTTTTGATTGTCAGAACTGGGGAGGTGGTACTCGCAGCATCTAGTGAGTACGGTCCAGGGATGCTGCTGAACTTCCTACAATGCATAGGACAACCCCCCACAAACAGAATTCTCGGGTCCAAAAATGTCAATAAAATTGAATACAGTAATGACACAATATTTTAGGAACTAGTTAAGGAAATGTATCAGAGTTTTCTAGTCCTAAAACCAGCTAGGATCACACACACACACACACAAATCATCACACTGCTCACTTCCCTCTTAACGTGGCTGTGCTAAAGATACAAGCTGACTCACTGCCTCAGCCTTATTTTATCACAACAATAGTAATAAGAATAAATAACATTTATATACAGCTTTAAACTTTATCAAGATTTTGTCATGTATTACCCCACTTGAAGCTTGACTCTGAATGCTGTTACAGAGAGGTCGTTCAAGGGTACAGCCCATTAATCTTTTCTGGTAATGTCCTAATTCATGTATCGAGGGGTCTTAGCAACAATGCATGCTACCACAGAGGGAACAAGGGCACGTAAGTTAATTCTTAGAACAAGCTTTCAAAAACCCATCGTGCCCTGGAGTAAATAGACATTTTATGACCCTGGATTATGTATCTAGTTAAATTTTTGTCAGTAACCAAAAGAAAATCAAATTGGGTGGTTGCTATAAAGTGACACAATAATGTTCACTCTTTGATTTTTGCATTTTGAGAAAAGTTAAGAAAAGAATTAGGACTGCTATTAAGTAGGAAGCTATTTTCTGTTTGATTTTTTAAAAGTATGATGTAGCCGTATTTGTTAGACTGGAAGAGAAGCTTAAAGGCTTTCCTGCTGCCACACTTGCTCCCTGTAGTCCAGTGTTTCTCAAATGTGGTACCTAAACCAACAGCAAGAGTAGCACCTGGGAACTTGTTAGACATGCAGATGTTCAGGCTCCATCTAAGTCCTACGGAATCAGAAACTGGAGACGAAAGCCAGCAATGTGTGTGTGTGTGTGTGTGTGTGTGTGTGTTTACAAGACTTTCAGATGAGTTTGAGGCACACTAAACTTTGAGTGCCACTGCTGGAGTCTTTTATGAAATCCCAGACAGAGTGAGCCTGTTATAATGTAAGAAAATGATGACATTCCTTTGCTCAAAACTCTGCAATGGCTCCCCCTTTATCTCAGAGTAAAAGCTAACTCCTTATAATGGCCAACAAAGATGCATTTTCAGGTTGTCATCAGCTCAGGTTTCTGACATACCTCCTGTACTACCTTCCCCCTCACTTATTTATCTCCAGGGCTCTGGGTTTTTTTGTTTTTCCTTGAGTACACTATATGCTCAGCCATGGTAAATGCTGACTTGTTAAGCTGGAAGGTTACACTCTGTGTGTTTTCTGAGGTTTTAACAAGGAAATCAACAATAACAATGTAATTTGCTATACATCATGAGAGTAATAAAGTATCAATGAGAATTCGGTTAATGTTTAATAGAAAGTACTGCTTCGGTGACTTAACAAAATAAGTGCTATTTTTTTTCTCACAAAAATCAGAAGGGCTGGTGTTGTGTCTCCACGAAGTTAGCAAAACATCAGGTTCCTATTGTCTTTTTATCCAGTCATACATAGGATGCTACTTTAATTCTTATAGGTACAGGGTAGTCCTGCATCCCTAGATATTATGTTCTTACTGCAGGCAAGGAGAAGGGATAGAGGTCAAGGTCTTTCAAGAGCACGAAGTATTGGGTAAAGGATAGATATATAGATCAATGGAACAGAATATAGAACCCAGAAACGGACCCAGACAAATATGGTCGATTGATTTTTGACAAGGGTGCAATGCCAATTTAATAAAGAAATAATTGTTTTGTCTCTTCAACGAACAATCCTGAAATAATTTGCTATCCATATGGAATAAAATGGAACTTGATTTATACTTTACACCCTATACAAAAATTAACTAACAATAAAATTTTTAGAATAAAACAAGGCAAAAATGTTTCTGTCCTTGTGCTATGTAAATAGTTCTCAGATCAATACCAAAAGCATAATCTAAGTAAGAAAAAATGTATAAATTTGACTTCATCAAAATTAAAAATTTTCTTTTGTGAAAGAAACTGTGAAGACAATGAAAAGAGAAGCCACAGACTGAGGAAAAAAATAGTTGCTAATTACATGTCTAGTAAATGTTTTATGTTCAAAATATGTAAAGAGCTCAACAGTAAGGAAACAAAATAACTCAATAAAAAATTGGGCAAAAAGTTGAACAAACACTTCACCAAAGAAGATATATAGATGGCAAATAAGCAAATGAAAAGGCGCTGAACATCATAGGGAAATGCAAATTAGAATGACAATGAGATACCACTACATACCTATTAGAATGACTAAAATGCTAAACAACAGAACAAACAAAAAATCCTACAATTCCAAGTGCTGGTGAGGATTTGGAGCAACTCAAATTCTCCTACATTGATCTTGAGAATGCAAAATGGTACTGTTACTAGGAAAAAGTTTGATAGTTTCCTATAAAGTTAAACACACCTTTACTGTTTGACCCAGGAATCCTACTCAAGTCAAAAGAAAATACCCAAACCTGTATGCTAATGTATATAGTAGTTTTATTCATAATTGCCCCAAACTGGAAATAACCCAAATGGTGTTTAATTAGGGAATAGATATAGAAACAATGGAATATACTCAGCAATGCAAAGGAACAGACAATACAGTAACATGAATGAATCTTAAATGCATTTCATTGTGTGAAACAAGTCACGCTTAGAAAGCTTCGTCCTCTGACTCCATTTAACAGCATTCTGGAGAATACAAAACGATATGGACCAAGAACAAATGAGTAATTACCAGAGGTTAAGGATGGGGGTAGATATGACTACATTATCCTACTTATAAATGAGGAACTTCTATAGGACAAATAACCAAGTTTCTTCAAAACATAAATGGTATAAAAGAATATTGGGATACAAGAAAGGGAACTGTTACTGATTAAAAGAAACTTAGAGTCGTATCAATTAAATGCAACGTGTTGACCTTGTCTGCAATCTAATCATATCAACAGTTAAAAGACATAATCAAGAAATTGGAAAAATTTGAACAGACTATATGAGATGATGTTAAGCAATTTTGTTCATTTTGTTATGTATGATGATAACAATGTAGGTTTTTAAAAAATGTCCTTATTTGTTAGTGATAAATTCTGAGCTTTTGTAGGTAAAATGGTACTGTACTAAAGGATTTGCTTTAAATTTTGTGGCCAAAAAAAAAGTAATAATAATGGGGAGGAAGATAGTAACAAAGCAATATTGGCAAAATATTGCTAATTGAAGTTAAAATGAATTTTTTTCAGTTTTATTGAGATATAATTGAAATACAGCACTGTATAAGTTTAAGGTATACAGCATAATGATTTGACTTATATATATTGTGAAACGATTACACAGTAAGTTTAGTCAACAGCCATCATCTCATATAGATACCAAAAAGAAGAAAATGTGTTTTATCTTTGTGATAAGAACTTTTAGTAACTTCCAGAAAAGATGTTTTTCAGTGTTCAAAGGATAAACATACCTACTATATTCTTAATTTTAATCATATTTCTAGGAGATAAATCGAATAGGTGTATAACCATTTGAGGGAACTAGCATTGTTGAATACCTCAATGCATCAGGCATGAAACACGGCTTATTTTATTTAACCATCACACCACATGTACACACAGAGTGGGCATGTTAGATGCAGCTTTGTTATGCACTGCCTCAATTCTCTAGGCACCTCAGCCACTTTGCATGCCATGTCAGCTCTGCTCCAGCTCAGACACACTGCCTGTTGCTGGCAGTCACTTGTCCCATGAATGCTGGAACCTTCCTCACAGCCACCACAAAGCAGCTAGGCAGGCCCAACAAGGAGTCCTGACTCCTCCAAGCATGATGAAATATCACACCAGAGGGCTTGGGATACAGCATCCCAAGAGGCAGCTAAAACGGCCAAAGGAAGCCATTCGGCAGTGTGTGTGGCAGAGTGTATGTGTGGGGAGTGACGGGGGTGTTAAATTCCATTGACACAAACTTTGACCACTGGGAAAGAGGACATGTTTGAAGCCCAGCCAGTATGTTCCCTCGGTTTACTTCCTCTGATGGACTGGTCTGTGCATGTGCCATGTGAATACATCTGCTGGTTACCATTGCTCTGCATCTCCTTGTGCTTCACTTAGCTCTTGCTGCTCCAGATTCTCTCTCTCTCTCTCTCTCTCTCTCTCTCTCTCTCTCTCTCTCTCTCTCACACACACACACACATACACACACACAAAATCAGTGCTTTCAACCTGGCCTCAGGCTCTGTTTTCTCGGGGACTTGGGCTAAAACCGTTGCATTAATATCCTAATTTTATAGATGGGGATAATGTTAGAGAAACTCAGAGAAGCTGAGTAACTTTGAAGTCACATAAATAGCAAGGGGCAGGCCAAATCCTAGGCCTGTAACATACTATATCTGTACCCGAGGCAAAACCGTTATGTCTTGCTAAAACAGCATAGTGACAATGACAGATTAGTAATGTCTCGAAGCCTAGCTATTACTTCAGAAAGCACAATAAAGTTCAATGGTCAAACTTAAAAATGGAAATGTTATTAATATATTCAGAAAGCACATAAAATCCACTAACATACTTCAAGAGAAAAAAAAAAGCTGTTATTAGGCAGAGCTCCAAAACCAAACACAAGGATCTGTCTGTTCTTAGCCAAAGGATTTTAATCTTGCTACATTCCCTTCCTCACTCCCAATCTTCCCCGTGCCAAATATTCCATTACCAAAATTAAATTGGCAATGTTTAATTACAGCATAGAAGCATTTTCTATGAACGTGGACAAAATAGGAATCCAAAAATATCACATTCTATTGATTATAAACTGCTTGTTTCTAATTTATTATTTTTACTATTTGTATTTATGTGATTATTTTTAAAAAGTAATACATCCACATGGACCAAAAGGATATTCCGTTTAAAATCTCCATGATTCCCCATTCCCAAGTCATCCAACTTTTCTGAGTCACTGCTGGGAGGAAACTGTTATATTAGATGCCTCAGATCTACTCGCTTCCTTTACAGGGGACACGACCCCAAGGAAAAGTCAACAGACTTGGCAAACTTTTTCATCTGGACCTCCAGGCAAATAGACTTACTGATATTGGTTTAAGAGGAAGAGGCATTGTCTCTGACAGGCCCTAGCTAAGGGTAGCCTATAATAAATAGAACCAGAATCTTTGAGGTGGGCCTCCTGGGAGATGTCAAGCAGGCTCTACCATGTAAAACTGAGAAGCTTCATAATTAAATGTGGGAGGCGATCCTGTGACACTCACATGGACAATGCGTCTCTAGATGATGGTGGGGGAGGGAGCCCTATAACGTCACATACCTCTCTGCACGATTTGAGCATTTTGATGGTGTAAGCCCCATTCTTAATAAAGCTTGATACTGGGAAATATCTCTCTGATTCATGGGAGTCTCTGTGTTACCTCAAGTCCTAAAGAACTTCTATGCATATAAATAGCTGCATACTTCTATTCTCCTCCCATCGTTTTTCATACCAATGGTAATATATTATACACATTGCTCTGGAACTTGAATTTTTCCTGTTAATTTGAAAATCTTAAAAATGCAGAGAGGAAAAAAAAAACCAAAGAGGGGCAGGGGTTAATTTATAATACTACCAAAATATTTGTTCGTTGTGTCGTTGTTATATTTTCTGCATTAAGCAAGTTTTGGTGGAAAAAATGGGGTAAATACAAGCTGGGTTGAGGGTGTGGTGGAAACAGGTATTTTTGTATATCGCTCATGGGAGCATAAATTCACACATTCTCTGTGAAGGACCATTGGGCCCTAGCTGTCAAAGTTATAAATGCATATCTCCTTTAAATTAGCAATTCTACTTCTAGGAAACTAGTCTACAGATGTACTTGCATATATGCATTATACTGTGTGTACAAGATTATTAATTGCAACACTGTTTAGGAGAGTAAGTTTAAAAATAACCTAAATGCCATCAAGGTGAAATTGATTATATTGCACATAAATATAGAAGCTGTAAAAAAATGAGGAAGCTTTATATACTGATATAACATTATCTACAAACCATGTTAGTTATACCTATACATCACAACATTCTTTTATTAACGGCTAAGAAATTGTTGGTGTATTTTCAAGTGTTTTGTGTGTGTGTACATGAACACATGTATTTTTCCAATATGCCATCATACTATCTGTGCTATTTCATAACCTATTTAACTTATTATATTTTCCAATATGATCAACATCATCATATGTTAAATAAACTTTAAGAACATGAAATTTTCAAATGCTTTAAAGTAACACACATACATAGAAAAGCATACAATCTGCAAGTGTATAACTAGATGAGTTGTCACAAAATGAACAGACTCACTTCAGATCCCTGGTCAATCTCTAGGTACACTCTTCTGACTCCTCTCTGCATTTTTAAGATTTTCAAATTAACAGGAAAAATTCAAGTTCCAGAGCAAGGTGTATAATATATTACCATTGGTATGAAAAACGATGGGAGGAGAATAGAAGTATGCAGCTATTTATATGCATAGAAGTTCTTTAGGACTTGAGGTAACACAGAGACTCCCATGAATCAGAGAAGAGTGCACTTTAACAAATGGAAGTGTTTTATATGTATTACAAATTTTATATTTTAAAGATTGCAAAATATGGTGTCTGACACTTAAGTCTGTGAACTCATCCTAGAAAAATTGCTACATACCTCATTGCTGAATATCACTATGGTCACCTTCGAAGTACTCCTGATGGGAAGCTATGCACTGACACCAGCGCCTAGTCCACCCTTCAAAGCAATTTGGGAACTCTTTCTGGAATGGCCATCAGAGCTGTAATCATATTATCTTTGATGTCCTGAATGTCATCAAAATGTCTCCCTTTCAATAATTCCTTTATCCTCAGGTAAAGACAGAAGTCATTGGGGGCCAGATCAGGTGAGTAGGGAGGGTGTTCCAATACAGTTATTTGTTTACTGGCTAAAATCTCCATCAAAGACAGTGCCATGTAAGCTGGTGTATTGTTGTGATGCAAGAACCATGAATTGTTGGCGAAAAATTCAGGTCATCTAACTTTTTTACACAGCCTTTTCAGCACTTCCAAATAGTAAACTTGGTTAATTGTCCAGTTGGTACAAATTCATAATGAATAACCCCTCTGATATCAAAAAAGTTTAGCCAACATTGTTGCAACAAGTTTGCAAACTTAATTATCAGATCTCGTATTTTCCATTAGTAATATACAGCCAGTTATGACTTTAATTTCTGAAAACGAATCAACTGAAACTTATTTTACAGCACACTTCTTACTAAAACATCAGCTGATCATTTACAAATCGAGCTTATGAAATGTGTCTGACGTGTTATATGAATAGCTGAAACTATTCATATAAACTCACTTGTCTAAAAGTGATATAGTCCTCTAATGAATTAAGGCCACAAACAATTTCTGAATATGTTTTATATGGTTGACATACATGCTATATCCTGCAACTACCAGTTTTATGATTTAGTGCACTTTCAACAAGGCATATGTAAAGCATCTTAGAGATGATACTTTGAAAGAAATGATTAAAAAATACATTTAAATACTAAGTGATGTTTTAAAAACCAGTAAATTTTGTGAAAGTTGTGTTTCTGGGAAACCTAGTATTCCACAGAAATTGATGGGTAACTTCTAGAAGAAAAGAAGTCAAATATAAGAAAAATTTTTCTTAGAAAATCTTTGCAAATGTAAAATATCCATATGTACATATAATTGTTCTTGTTAGCATGTCATAATTGACCTTTATGAATGCTGTGATCTATCAGTAACTATCAGTAAGTCCACAGAGCCCATGGTTTATCAATGACTTTCCAGTTTTCTCTTCTTCTTTGAAGTAAAGTTGGCTTTGTGTCCTCCGGTCTTGTTTTTGCTCCCACCCTTGAGTGAGCCTGTAACATTAAGGGTTCTTGGTGAAGAAAGAGAACAGGAGGCCAAAGTAAAAAAAAAGGGGGATATGTTTTTCAGGAGGAGTTGCGTGAGGCAGACAGATTTGAGTGCAGCTCTGATGTGTGAGGGGTTGGGTGGGAGAAGAAATAAAATTTAATTATTTATTTTATTATTTTTTTTTTAAAGAAGCACTGCGTGGCTTAAGTGCCTCTTTCATAAGACTTGAGAAATACTAGTAGAGTTATTTCGACATTACTTTCCGGTGTAGCCTTGTGCTCTTGCTCCATAACTGAACCATATGGTTTATTCCTCTATACATCTCATGAATTCAACATCTGAGCTTTTACTACATAAGTAGCATTAACTAAGTAATGTATGCCGGTTCAATATTTAAATTCAGCATGTATTTGTCATATCATTCAGAATTTGGTGTACGTGAAACACTATACTAAACGAACTTCTCCTTTGGATTCTGACTGAAACAAGTTTTAAATTAACAAAATATACTCTATTTTACAAATTAAGATGCAAGAAGAGTTCAGTGGTCAAATAAGTTCAAGAAGCGCTGATTTAGAGTCCCATTCAATTTCGGCAGATATGTTTCTGCAACAGTAATCAACCAAGAAATCAAGTTTGCTATATTTGAGTGTATCTAAGTTTTAGCATATTTAACATATTTATCCTGACAACCTGAAGACACTATATCCAATTGTTCAGCAGGCCTTCAAATATACTTTACCACTCAGTACTAAAATACAATCAAGGGAAAAAAACTGGCAGTCTCACACAACTTTTTCAGAGAACTCATTGCATAAACTAGCATACTCTTTTTCTCCCTCTTTTACCCTCTTCAAGCATGCCCCCTCCCCACTAAACATTTGTCAGTCTCTATGAGTTTTTGTTTATTTTTTTGTCTTGTTTCTTCGTTGCTTTCAGTTTTATATCCCACATATCAGTGAAATCATATGGTTCTCGGCTTTTTCTGTCTGACTTCTTTCACTTAGCACAATAATTTCAAGATCCATCCATATTGTCGCAAATGGCACTATTTCATCTTTTCTTATAGCAGAATAGTATTCCATTGTGCATATATATATACCACATCTTCTTTATCCAATCATCTATTGAAGGGCATTTTGGTTGTTTCCATATCTTGGCTACCGTAAATAATACTGCAATGAACATCAGAGTACATACTATATCTTTACAGGTAAATGTTTTCTGATAACTAGCATATTCTTGATATCAAAACACAAAGACAGAAAGAGAAAGAAAGAAAAACTCAGGATCATTTTCACTCATGTTTATAAAATAGATGCAAAAATTCTAGACTAAATATTGGCGAACTGAATCCAAAAATTTGTAAAAAGGATGATGAAATTGTTTCCCGCACCTCCCCTCCCCCAGAATGAAAGGTTGCTTTAACATTAGCATTATTAATTAAAGGTGTAACTGGAAAATACTTAGAAGATAATTAGGAAAATTAGCTTTGTGGCCTTATACTGGGAGACAATTTCTTAAATAGGACTTAAAAATCACTAACAAAAAGGAAAATGTAGATAAATACATCTCCTTTAAACTTCAAAAAGTTTATTATCAAAATGACACAATAAAATTAGTGAAAAACAAACTACATGTAACTTCTTTAGACAAACGACTAATTGCCAGAATAAAGAACTACAAATCAATAAGAAAATATCAGACAACCCAGAAGAAAAAGAAATGAACAAAAGATCTGAATCGGCCCTTAATTAAAAAGGAACCATTGGCCAATAAACATTTGTGAATGTTCTCATTAGTGATCAGCTAAATAGAAATTAAAATCTCAATGAGATATCATTACATACTCACCAGACTGACAGAATTAAAAGGTCTGACAATAGCAAATATTGGAGATGTCTTTCAAAAGGGACTCTCATACCGCAGGTAGAAATAAAAATTTATACAACCATTTTGGAAAAGAATTTAATACTATCTAGGAAAGCTGAAAATATGCATGCTTTGGGATTTGGTATTCCAATCCTATGCTTAGAATAATTACTGGTACACATGTGTCCCAAGGTTCATATACAAGATTGGCCATAGCAGCATTGCCTGTGGTGGTCTCAAACTAGAAACAATGGAAACATTGTTTATATAATTAAATTATATAAGTAAATTACATTAAATGATATAATTGAATCATATTTTGTTCATAAAATGTAATGCAGCAATTTAAAGGAAGAGACCATAGCTACAGTCAACAAAATGCATAAACTTTCCTAACATAATGTTGGATAAGAGAAGTAAGATGCAAAAGATTACCTAATGAAGGGAGAAAATTCATATAAAAATTCTATTCAGATGAAATTCAAAACTCATCTCTAGTGTTTTGTGATACATGTGTAGATATAAAAACAATAAAAATAGGAAAGAAAATAATTGCCACATAAGTTGAGATAGAAGTCACCACCATTGAGGGGTTGTGATTGGAGAGGGCCATGTCAGAGCCTTCAGTGGTGATGCTGATATTCCATTTCTTCACCTGTGTGCGTTTACATGTGTATGAACGTTTGGGCAGTGAAAGGTTTCTATTGACATTTTGGGTCTTTATTGTGGGAGGCTATCCTGTGCGCTGCAGGAGATTTAGTAGCATCCCTGGTCTCTACCCACTAGATGCAAGTAACATCCTCCCAAGTGGTGGCAATCAAAATGTCTCCAGACATTGTCAAATGTCAGCTGGAGGACCACAATCACTCCCCAATGCTTCATTGAGAAACACTTATATAGTAATTTTCTAATGAAAATCTCTACTATTAGAAGAATGATTCTTACTTTTTCACAGGAGCCAACATCAATTTCTACTTGAACCTACCACCTTTTAACTTAAGTAAAAAATGGTGGGGTGTTTGTGTACTTTTCCCAGAAGGAACATTTTCTATTGCTCATCCTAATTCTAACTTTGAGGTTGCTTCTATCCTCTAGTTCCTTTATCCTGTGAGAGATTTAGGGGACAGTATTCTTTAGAAGAGGACTTTTTAAACACTTTCAATGCTGTGATGAAAATGCTCTCTTTGGCATGACATAGAATAAGATCAATGGAGAAAGTACTTATTCTTTCAAATTAAACATCAGAAAATAAAACTAGCCTAATATTTCTGGCCCTTTAGTATGGGAAAGACAGGTATTTTTAAGTGTTACTTAGATTTATATTCATTTTTATTGGTTAAAAAAATGTAGAAGGTGAAAACTTAAAACAGTGCATGCTTTGTATTACAGATGTTTTAAAGTACATGATGTCTTTTAAGGGCATTTTGAGAAAAAAACTAATATAATTCATTATGGTTTAGGCAGTGTCATAAATCTGCCATGGGATATAGGAAAAGCGTCATTTAGTTATGTTGGAAAGAGGATTATTGCTATAGCCCAACCACCTGTACTAAATTGAGTCACTTAAAAACTCAAGGGTGTGTGTGTGTATGTGTGTGTGTGTGTGTAAACACGCAGCAACAGACGCAAGCAGTAACTCAACACCAGTTACAATTACATGTAAAAATTCACTTAAAAACATATATGTTCTGGTTATGTTTAAAAAAAACTTGAAAAGAAAGAAAGTTAATAAATGCCTAAAAGCATAGGATCGAATCAAGTATAGTATTTTAGCTTCAAAAATATGTGAAACATATATACACACATACCAATATTCATATATTTTCTAAGTATTTTAGAGTTTTTAAAATCCATTTCTTTAGTATTTGGAATAATAAGTAAAGGGTAAACATTTTATTAAGTGGTAGTATAGTATTATCAGTGTTTGCAGTGGAGTGCTGGAATCATCTTACACAAGCTTGTAAGAGTCAATTGATACATTTTCAGAAATTTTACTAGTTGGTGGACAAGTTGGTCATTTGAAAGCAGCAATGGTGGGAGTACTTAGAGCACAGAAATTGGAAAACTCAACAAATCAGGCTTTTGGGCCTCAGGGATGTGGATTGTTGAACACATACCATCATGGTGCTGGTGATTGGTCTAAATGGTGTTACGTAGAATCTATCCTACTATGCTTATAATTTTAAAGTATTATGTTTATGTTTTAGTAGTAAATTTAGTACTGACTTATGTGAACTATGGACTTCGGTTTCAGTTATATTTGAGTTATGTTTTCTCTTACAGAATATACCTTAACTGTTTTCCCAGCTTCTATCAGAAACATAAAAATTCCTGACAAGAAATTATCCCAAAGTGTTTTGTTAGGTAAAATGAAAGATGTTGAATACTTGGCCTGTATTATATAATATTTTAATGTTTGTCTGTATCTAATTTTGAATTTCAAAATTTTATATGATGACAAAGGGAGAAGAGCTTGAAATAGGGACAAAGATCATACTTAGAAATATAAAATCAATTGTGTTAAATAAAGAACAGTTTTCTACTTTCCCTGAAATGCGAACAAAACAGAACAAAAGAAAATTTAAATGCATGATTTGAATACCTTGGGAAATATTTGTTTAAATATCAAGAATATTTACTAAAATGGGGTATGTAAAATAAATTCCTATGTAGATACCAAAAACTAATAATCTGGTTAATATGCTTTATTGCCTGGGAGCAGAACAATAAACTCAGTGGACATCTTTGTTCCTTTCCAGTTTCTTCTCTATGATAAAAATAAATCTTGACTGAATGTGGTAAGTAGACAATAGTTCCTGATTTCCCAACCTTTCAATGCCAAAAGACAATGGATATTTGTTCTTTATTTTTTTTTTTAAAGTTGAGAGTTAAACTGAGAAGTTATTATATTTTCATGTTATCGTGGCATTTTTTTCTGTCTGGAATTTTCTGTGCTCCTCTTCTTTATCTGTCCTTTTTCTACTTTCATATCAGAGTAGCTCTAAAGTTTGATGTCTTTCATGGTATATTCTCAGCCTTACGGTTCTGAAATAATCTAGACCATTCAACACTTAGTATTTTCTTTACATCACTTAACTTTTATTATTTAACACATTATTAATTAGTGCCTTACTCATTAAGAATAGAGGCTCATTCCTCTCTTGCTCCCACAGAATCTAGCACAAAACCTGTACACAATATATGCTCCATACAATTTTTTAAATGAAATGAAGACACCAGCAGGTATGTTCCAATATCCAGGGCCTGGTAATTTTTAGAGCTCACCAAACATTATTGACAATTTTTATACTTGCATTCATTAAAGGTTATTTCCCTTTGTGCACAATTTGCTAGATTTGAGGCAAACAATTGCTATAGAATAAAATGCATGCCTCCCTCATGTCCAGTTTCCATTTAATCCTACTTTAAAATTGATATATACATTCCAGGTTCCCAAATATCATGTAATCAGAGAGTATAATCAAAAAGTACTAGGGGCAAGTAGTTATAGAAGAGGATTTTATACTATTGGGGTGACTTGTTCTAATAATGGTTGGCTGAACCCCAAGAAGAATCAGAGGAAATTATCAAATAAAGTGTACAGTATCCTCCCTTACCTGCGGGAGATACGTTCTAAGACCCCCAGTGGATGCCTGAAACTGCAGATGGTACTGAACCCTTTATATACTATGTTTTTCCTATACATGCATACCTGTAATAAAGTTTAATTCATAAATTAAACACAGTAAGAGATTAACAACAATAACTAACCATAAAAATAGAACAATTATTATATAACAATATACTGTAATAAAAGTTGTATGAATGTAGACGCTCTCTTTCTCTCTCTCTTTCTCTCTCTCTCTCTCTCTCTCTCAAAATATCTTATTGCCACTACTCACCTTTTCACTTAAAGGAGGCACTTTACAGCTTCTCTTTGGTATATCTGGTTTGCCAGCATCATTAATCATGCACTTTGGGACCATTGTTAAGTGAAATAAGGTACTTGAACACAAGCACTTGCAAACCTAGACACTCGATCTGATAACCAAGATGGCTACTAAGTGACTAATGGGGTGGGGGGAGTATACCCAGCGTGAAAACGCTGGACAAAGGGATGATTCACATACCGGGCTGGAAGGGGTGGGACTCTCTAGATTTTATCACTCTACCTAGAACTGCATGCCATTAAAAACTTATGAATTTTTTTTCTGGAGTTTTTCATTTCGTATTTTCGAATTGTAGTTGACCTCAGGTAACTGAAACCTCAGAAAGCATAACTGTGGATAAAGGGGAACTGATGTATTAGCAAGTATAAAATATACTTTCTTGATCTGCAGTATGAACAAGCAGCTTTTTTTATTCAGCTGCCAGTTGTATTTCTTCTTTTATGGTTATTTAACATTTTTTTCTATTTTCTTATTGGGTTGTATGTCTATTTCTTAGTTATTCATAGAATAATTACGAATTTGAATTTGGAGTATATTAAACCTTTGTGTATTGTGTATATTTCAGGTCATTTTGCCTGGTTTGGCTTTACTTAAAAATTATTTTTATTGTGTGGCAAATTTACCAGAATCTTTTTTATGACCTCAGTGTTTCATTTGTTACTTAGGTAGGTTTTGCCTACCAGATGATTATAAAAGTATTTTTCCCCAACTTTTCCAAGAACATCTGTTATTTTGTGCTTTTTCATGAGTCGATATGAAATTTATTTTGATGTATAGATTGAGGTGTGTGTGTGTATATATAATATACAGAGGGTGCCAAAAAATGTATACACATTTTAAGAAAAGAAAAAAACTGTATTAAAATAATGTTGATGGTACCCACATTGAGCACCTCCTGAAATTGCAGAAGTCAAATGTGACTCGTATTCATCTTTCGTTATTGGTGTATATTGAGTAGTACAATTTTAAAACAGTTTTTTCCTTTCTTAAAATGTGTATACGTTTTTTGGCACCCTCTCTATATTGTATGTATGTATATATTCTTGATGAAGAGGAAATTGTCCTAACTATTCTGCATTAATGCAATTTCTCCCACTGCGATGAAATGCCATTACGGACATTATTAGTGTACATCAATATTCAGTTCCCGTGGGCAACCACCCTTCCTATAAGTTAGGCAGTCTTATGATTAGTTCTGGCCAATGGATTATGAGCCGAATGAGCATCTGCTGCTTCTGGACTAAGGAAGCCAAACGCTCCTTGCAGCGTTTTACTTTTCTCTTTCCCTGCTACTCTCATGGAGGTGGCTTCATGCGGGTTGGCAGAGCTATGACATTGAAGCAGATGTGTTATGAAGATCCTCCCTGGTGTTCAGCTTCCCTACAGAGCCTCTGAGATCAAAGGTGGATTTTGCACGCAGAGCAACGAGCTTTATGAGTCAGACCTCTGATTTTGTGGATGAACTGCAGCATAAGTTTATCTTGTCTTGACTAATATACTCCTTTTAACATATGTAAGTATACATATAATTTTGTTTCTTGCATCTTTACTCTGATCCATTAATCTGTCCATTTCTTACACCAATACCTCTCCATTTTATTGTAACTCATAGCAGATTTTACTATTTGAAAGGGTAAGAAAGATCTACATCATTGTTCTTTTACAAAATCCTGTTGGCTAGCCTTAAGCATTACCTATTTAAGATATATATATATTTTTTTTAGAATTCTATATAAAAGACCTTCATTGAATTTTAAATCATATTGCATTAGATTTATAAATTAATTTGGAAAAATTGATATCTCCACCACATAATGTTTTCTAGCTTTTTTTCACACTTGTATGTCTTACATGTTTCTTTAGCTTTATTAATAGTTTTCATTGCTCTTGAAAGAGATATTTGCCTATATTACATTTTAAAATTAATTCTTACTGGTGTATAGGAAGATAATTGATTTGTGTATATTTCTCTTGTATGCAGCTTTTCCTGAGCTCACTTATTAGTTTGAGAAAAAATTAGTTGATTCTTTTTCACTAAGAGGTGGTCCTCGGGTTGTTATTTCTTACAGGCTTATCAAGGCTCCTTCTGGAGTTGTTTCTAGTCATTAGCCTGGGAAAATTCAGTGCATTTTCATCCTTTATGGTTTCTTCTACCATCTGTTCTAGGAAATGTCCTATTTAAATTCTAATTCTCCCTCCACCTCTTGTTCCTGTAAGGCATTTAGCAAATCTGTTTGTGTAATTAAATTCCTGTACTATTATTACTCTTTGAACTAATTTTACAGCATTGTGTAGTTTATTTAATATTTCCTTACCAGTTTCACCATGCTCAGTAAGAAAACCATTCTTCATTATTTCCATACCTATTATGGAATTTGTAATCTGAATACACTGTCTTAATCTCTCATTGATTATCCTCTTAATATTAAGTCCCAAGTTGCCAATTTTATCAAGATCTCTTTTTGCTACTATGTGCTAAAAGTTTCTACCACTGAAATATATGTTACCTTGCTTGGTAAATTGTTTTCTCACATTCACTATTCAACGTGTAAAAAGGGTTCAGGGTACAAAACACAGATATCTGATCTTTATGAGTCTGTTTATATAAATCTCACCATATTCTTTTGAGACTTTTGGGGACAAGTTTAACACAAATCCTGTGGCGTCCCATGACTGCTTAAATACCATGGTGTCAAAGCATGTGGCTACCCAAAGGCTTGAAAAACATTCTTTCCAATACCTTTTGCCCAAACAGGCACCTCACAGGGCAGGCCTACCCACAAAAGGTAAAAGGGGAAAGGTAGTTTCCACTCTGCTCTCTGGAAATATCACCCCTCCGAAAACTCCCCACGCTGCTCTTGACTACATCATCAAAGGAAGATAGTGAATTAGTCAGAACAGGGTAAATTATGCTTCAGTGAGAAACAATTCCAATTTTTCAGAGTGGCTTTTTGATAGATGAAAGATTTATTTTGCTGCTCTTTGTTAAGGGGCAAAATCTAATTCCACTTCCCTTTAATCTGAACTGGTGATTTGTTTGACCAATAGAATATGACAGAAGTGACATTTTCAGATTTCTGAAGCGAGATCTTAAGCACTGTAGCTTCCACCAGGGCCTCTGTGAACCCTCACTCTAGAAAAAAATAAGTATAGCCCCCAAGCTGCCATGCTGAAGAAAGCCCAAGTAGCCACATGGAGAGGCTGCTTGGATAAGAGAGATGTCTTATCAGTCTCCAGCTGTTCCAGCCATTCTCTACCAGGTGCTAGATATCTAGTGCAAAGGACTTCAAAGTCTTAGCCCTAGTCTCCAAGTGCCTGCCACCCTATGAAGGAACACAGGGAAAAACAGCCCAGCTAAGCCCATCAACCCCCAGAATCATGAGACACGATATTGGAAAAGTTAGTTATATAACAATAGATAACCTGAATAGGCTTATCACAATAAAAACGTATTTCTTGCCTATGCAGAGTCCTTTAAGAATACAGGGGACCAACCATTCAGGGCAACTATTCTTCATGACCTATCTCAGCAATTCAGGCTTCTCTGATCCTGTAGACTCTTAGATCATGATCCTTTACTAAAAGTTCCACAGCAGGAGAAAGGAACACTGGAGCATCTTGCACCTGTGATTAAATGCTTCAACCTGCAAGTGATACAGACACATCCCTGGTGCTTGCAGCCCATTGGACAGAACTTTTACAATGTAGGCTTAACTTCAGAGAGGGTATGGAAGGAAGCATACCCGTCTGTAGGCTGTGAAATAGGATTCACATTCATCCTCTCTCTCCTGCTATTGCGTCACATCATCAGAATCCAAGGAATTCCTTTTCCTACTAGCAGCCGTGTATTTTTGTGTGACCATAACTGCCCCTCAGGGCCACCATTAGAAACTACTTTGGGGACAAAAGTTCTTTCTTTCAGTACCAGGTACCAGTCTTCTTAAAACTGTAAGTCTATTCTTTAAAAATGAAAAGGATTGAGAACTGACCTAGTTACCTATTGCTTCATAACCCATTACACCAAATCTTAATGGCTTAAAACAACATTTATTATTTCATAGTTTCTGTTGGTTAGAGGACCCAGTTAAGCTGTTCCCTCGGGCTCTGGGTTACTCTTAAGGCTCAGTCATCTCAAGAGTAGGGGAAAGATCTGCTTCTAGGTCACTGTTGTGGTTGTTCACAAGATTCAGTTCTTCAGAGCTGTAGACTGAGGCCTCAGTTCCTCACATGTTTGGGGAATGGTGGACAGTGAAGTGGGCAAAACTGACGCTGGATTGTGAAGGACTTTGTGTGCCAGGGTCTGTGAATTTGACTTTAATTTAGGAAAAATAGAGAGGCTTAGAAGCATTGTAGTATGTTGTTTCCCCCAAATACCAATACATAACCTTTATTGAATCACACCATGTGCTAGACATTCTATTTATCTCTTTGAATCTTCATAGCCATCATATGCGGTGTGTTCTATTACATTCATTTAAACAGAAGCTTGGTGTTAACTAGTTTTAGCCTTAAGTCACACAGGTAAGAAGTGTCAGGCTGAGATATTAAACATGGTTTGAGAGCAATCACTCTCTGTCCCTCATCTATGCCACCCCATTGCAATTTTTGAACACATATTTTGTGTTTTATATATAGGAAAGGCTTCTGAAATCAGTTTATTTTGTGCTTCAGATATACTCTTTTTAATTTTTAGTTTTACAAATTTCTCAACATACAGAAAAGTAGATACAATAGCAAAAATGAATTTGTTAATAGCTTCAACACTAATTCTCATTGTGCCATTTTTGTTTTGTCCATCCTCCATTCACTCCTCCAATGTTATTTCTGGAGTATTTTAAAGTTTTTAAAAATTCTAGACATCATATTATTTCAATCATAAATATTTATCTGTAACCAATAAAATTTTAAAAATATATAGTCATAACACTATTATCACACCCAACAAAACTAACAGTAATTCCTTAATATCAGATCCAATTTTTAAGAAGTTTTTTAACCAATCACATTATCATATACAAAAGCTGTACTGAATGATAGAATACCAATTATGAGTCCTTTCTCTTTAGAAGCGCAATAAAATTTTTTCCATTGAGTTTATAGGATTAATCTGCATACAATAACAGTATCTCTTAGTAAACTTTATTGCAAGAACATTTTCCAAATTTACAATAGCTTGTAAATTTGAGTTATATTTTGATAAGGGCAGGTTCCACGTCGAATTTAGCTACTACTAATTAACACCTAATTCAAGTAAAACCTTGTCTGAAGACAAAATTAATCTTTCTTTCCTATACGTACCGATTGGAGATTAATCTCTTGCCCTGCAATCCTCTTAGTTGTATAGCTGTCTTTGTTTTAAGCCTAGCACAGAAATCACATTTTTTCCCATAATATACTGATCACATTACTCCGTTTTATGCTTTGAATACCAAATAAATTCTTATAAAGCACACTTTGAAAAGCTTACCAACCCTCTAATTGTATTTCAGTCATACACACTAAGGGTGCGGTGGCCTGGAGGTACTGATGCACCTAATACCTATCTGGAAAGAAATGTGGAAATCATTCAAGGATACTTTCATTTTAGATCTGACAAAACTGTAGCCGAGAGAAGTGAGATGTGCATTTAATTCCAACCAGCAATATAGTACCCACGTTTATAAAGGTTTTATAAAATTAAAATTATTTTTGTAAAAAAATACAACTGCATAGTCTAGTTTCGCTATCACCTCCAGTTTTAGACAGTGATATTTCAATAAACACAGGCAGACAGTACTTTAACTTTCCTCTCCCTTTCAGCAAGAGATGCCCACTACATTCCTCCATTTTTCGTTAAGCAGTGTTTTGCAGTTCACTGTTGTTGATGCTACTATTAAAAAGGGGGTGAGTTGTTAAAACACTCGCCGTTTCTTTATAGAAAACCCCCACGCATCAACCCTCCTTACTGGGTACCTAAGCACATGCGGTCTCAGTTCTAAGGCAACATTACAGCTTCTGTTTATTTTCAGCGTAGTGGTCTGGAAGCAAGGGCACCGTTGCCTAGGCAACCGACACCCCGGGCAACAATCAGTCGAGGCGGGAAGGGGCGTGGCCTCGGCAGGCCCAGGCCCATAAGAGGCGGTGCCTGCCAGGCGTCTAAAGAAACCAACCTATCTGCGCGGCCGGGCGTAGGCGAGGTTACCCGCCATCCCCTTCTACTACTTGGAAAGGCCCAGTTGGGCCGGCGAGCGAGGCTGCGAGCGCGCTGCTCACTTTCCCAGACGTCCTGCTGAGGAAACTGGCTCCGCGCACCAACATGGCGGGCGGGCTGTGCGGCCCGCTGCTGACGGCGCTCCTGGCCGCCTGCGTCACCGCGGCGGCGTCCGAGGCCGGTCCCAAGCAGGCCGTGATGCCGGAGGAGCAGAGCTTGGTGCTGCCCATGACCGCCTCCAACTGGACGCTGGTGATGGAGGGAGAGTGGATGCTGAAATTGTGAGTGTGACTGCCCGTCCCGCACGCCTCACTGCCCTCGCAGGCGCTGCCCTCCCACAGCCAAGAGGGCCGCTCACGAAGCTGCACTACCGGCTGGGCTCGATCTCAGGCCCCGGGCCGGTTCTGCTGCCGACCTGCGGCACCGGGGTCCGGCCATTTGTGGTGCGCATGCGCGCCAGGCCCCTCGCGGTGACAGCTGAGACTATCGTATCCCCTCCACTCCCCCGCATTGCTCGCCCTGTGCTTTAGGGAAAAGTTTTACGGGTGAGGTGGGTGAGCAGTTTACCTAAGGGAGGAGGGGGAACGGAGAAAATCTGCAAGAAAATTGCGTGCTTTTGGTACAGGTGTGTGGGTAGAGGAAGAAGGGCGGTCATTCAGTGACATTTTGGTGCCATACAAGTACCTAACGTGGGGTAGGCGATGTATTTGTTGAATGAATAATTGCAGCACGGTCATGGGCAGAAGAGCGTGTATAAAGTATGTTAGTCTTCATTTTGAAGACCCCGAAATGTCACTGTGAAAAATAAAACAAATACGGGTGACTTTCAAGTTTTCAAACACGATTTCAAATCAATGTTGATGTAGTTTGTAGAAGTAGGACTTTCTGGGTAGATAGCAAAACTTAATTGTGCTGATGTGATAAGGAAAAGAACGTTAGTAAATTGCCCCTCTTTGAACAATAAATCGGTAAATCGTGGACGGTGCCTTTCCTTGAAGGAGATGGGAAAGTAGGGTTTTGAGTTAGGGGCAGGCAAGAGATTGTTTATCCCAGATTAAAATTAACTTCTAGGAAGAAGTGACCGTTTGAAAGATTTGAAGTAGACAGTGGGCAGATGTCTGGATAGGCTTGAGCGATCATCATGGTGGGCTTGCAGAGAAAAGGAAGAATGGAGAGATGATCACTGACACCAAATCTCCTTAGCCTGTGGTTTCAGCAATATACATCCTTGATCACTACTATTTGATAATTAATCTTTCGTTGATGATACAGACACTCACAGAATTGGATCTTTCCTGCATATGTCCAAGACCAAATTTTGGACGTTTCAATTTAGATTGTGAGCAGGTGCTTGTGGAGCACCCCATGTGAGATCAGGGGCAAAAGTTGCGTCACTTAGCAGATTACATTGTTGGAAGAACATAATGCACATTACCTGTTGAAACATGCATTTACCTTTTGGTCACAAAGAAGGAAATATGTTAAACCTTGAAGTAAATGCCTTTGGTATTACAATAAATCAATGAAATTATTAAAGAGCTCTGTAGACAGGAAGCACTTATTAAAATAGACTACTTTGGATGGAGGTGAGGAGGTCATTTTTCATTTAAGAGAGAAACTTTTAAAGTAAATGGAGCTTTATTCTGCACTGTCATGTTTATAATAATTCTTAGAGTTTTAGAGAGGCTGCATTTTGTCAGCACTACAGAAAGTTCTTTATTCAGTAAGTGCTTACAAAATGGAGCTTTTCTAGTTGTCACTTTTTTAATTAAAACTGAGCTTGTGTATATACAAGATGAAAGTCAAAGCAGAAAGGTCTCAACTCCTTTATAGTTCCTTTTGGAATAGCCATATATATATATGTATTTTTTAAGTTAAAGAACTAAGAACACTACAGCTGAGGTAAGCGGAAGCCAAGTTAAGCTTATAAATGAGCAACAATCAACAACTCCTATATTTGGCAGTGTTGACATTTCGCGTTTTACTTCATTTTACTTGTACAAGCCTGGGTATAGTAATCAGTTGCTCTAAGCTTGTCATATGTCCTTTGTATGGAA
Organism: Rhinolophus ferrumequinum; assembly: GCF_004115265.2. Classification (NCBI taxonomy): domain Eukaryota; kingdom Metazoa; phylum Chordata; class Mammalia; order Chiroptera; family Rhinolophidae; genus Rhinolophus; species Rhinolophus ferrumequinum. The sequence continues at coordinate 28,963,023 of NC_046306.1, read as the reverse complement.
TATGTTTGGGCTGTGATGCAGGGTGAGACTTGAAACCCAGAAGTAAGCTGTGTAGACAGTGTGATTATTTTAGTATAAGTTCTGTTTTGATCCAGTATACTTCAGAATATGATGCAAGGCTTGAAAGGAAAGAGGATTTCCATCGCTGCATCCAACTTTCTATATACCAGAACTTAGGTGCTCGTGCTGAAGAAGTATTGTGGCTCTCTCTATTTGTATACTCCCTCTCTTGCCTTTGACAAAATCTAACACATTAAAAAATATAAAATTCATTATATTCTCGTACCACTATAGGCCTACTATAAATTTCTAAGAAGTCAAACAAGCAGCCAATAAGTTATCAGATTTTTTTTCCTGATGTATATAACAGAAAAAAACAAAATGTGTTAATACTAGCTCCCATGTTAACACTTTGTTCAGGCCAACTGGTCATAATAAATGGAGATTCTTAGGGATCCAGATTGTTAGATGATGTATTTAACTTTTTAAAGAAGTAGATATAGGCTTTCTTTCTGGTAGTATCAAAAATTTGACATTACTTTGAATGACAATTATTTATTCATTTGCTTATATGCTCCCTCTTTTCTGGGAATTTTTTATATCCTGAGTTATACAAAGCTCCTATAATGTAATTCCTGGTTATACTGGTATCACTAATTTATTTTTAAGGACCTAGCAATGTTTGCTATGAGACATGAAAACTACTATTGTAAAATTGAATTACTTTATTTTTATTTTTTTGTCTTTCAGTCAATTTTGCAGGGGATCCTTGCAAATTTCAGTTTTTAGAAAAGCACTTCTTTGCTAAGGAGAAATAGCAGTTAAAAATATATTTGCAATTCTGAAACCTTTTTTAAGATCTGAAAATCTTCCATTACTACATATTTACATTTTCTTTAATGCTGTGGAGTTATTGTATATTCTGTTTTTTATCTTCTTGTTTCCCTTCATATATTGTTTAATAATTTTTACCCCTATTTCTGCCATGTTGCTATAATTGGCTTGCTGTGCTTTTTTCATCCTTAACCTCTGATGAAAAGTTTGCTCTTTCTCAAGATTAGGAAAGATTATCTAATCTTTAAAATGCCTTCTAATGTTTTCTTTTCTCTATTTCCATTGTTCCATAGTATACTTCATTCAGTTGCTTTGTAACCTTTTGCTATTTTAAACACTTGGTTGGTTCCCATTCTATCAGTTTTTGAGAATACTACTTTTGTTCTTTTGAAACACAAAAGTATGGAATGTAATACATTCTGTATACTGTTCTGGTGCCTTTTTCCCCCTAAAAGAAATATGAAGATCTCCAAATAGCTTAATTTTTACCTCCTACCTTTAAACTGATATGCAGAGGAAAAGAATGTCTTTGGGTTAAATTACTTCTGTAAAGTATATAGCTTTTTATAAAGCACTACTCTTTGTGACTTTGTTCTTGGGATGATCATGTTTCAAAATTGAAATTAGTCATCTGGTGATGGAGGAAAACCTCATTTATTTCCCTAAGATCTCTAGGTTTTCATATTGTTTTCTGGTATCATAATACCTAGAGAGAACATGTTCGACATCATTGCCTTCCCTTACCAGTGTGAAATAGTCAGAATTTCTTGCATTTTAACAGATTATCTTGATTTGTTGATTGAATGTTTGAGAAAGCCATTAACTGCTTCTTGTGTGTCAGGTTCAGGTTTGGGGACCCAGGAAGATGAAGATGAATGAGCTATATTCCTTGATTTCAGGGGACTGACTGTCTGCTGTGCTCTGAAGGAATTAAATATATGTAGCGTTCATTTATTCAGCAACTAATTACTGAATGCTTCTTGTCTGTCAAGCAATCAGCAGTGGTTCTCACCAGGTCACTATCGGCATTTTGGGTTGGACGGTTCTTTGATATGTGGAGAGGGCCCACACATTACAATACAGAACCTTTGGAGTACCTGGCTATTAATTATATTTTAGTGATCATGTGACATCAAAAAAATTTAACAACCTCCATCCCTTTTGCACATTTCCAGATGCTTCTGGTTGAAAACCACTGCCCTAGGTATTGTCATGGGTATTCAAAACTTGCAAAAGAGGAGCTCATAAGCCAACTAAAAGTATTTGATTTCAGGTTGTTCCTACAAAGGGTATTCATCCATATCACCTCCATCAGCATCAATATCAATGGTCGTCGTCATCATCATTTCAGTCCAGTAAACAGTTACATTGCTTCCATCACAGATTCTGAATGCCGTGTTATTTGATCATCCCAGCAGTCTAGGAATAGGGAGATGACCTTTGGACAGATGCAGAATTCTCATTCTCATTCATGAGGAGAGATGAAAACTTGAAAAGATTAAAGCTTTCACTAAGGCTGGATACTTCCTAAATTGTAGGCAAAGCAGAACTAGAATGTAGGCCTGAGGTTTGCACTTCCTGACTCAAGCCAGAGAGAGTAGCTGAGTAGTGGGGAGGCCTGAAGGAAGGTACAGAATCTGGTCGATTCATGCTTAGGGTGTCAGCTAGCCAGCACTCTGGCCCAATAAGGGGAGGTCTTTACCCTGTGGGATTCAGAGGCCTATCCTCGGTTTTAGCATTTCTCTAGTTTCTGCAAATGGAGAACATTATTACTATATGCTCACTCCTGACACTCCTTAGCACTCAAACAGGTGCTCTGCCTTCCCAACTCCCCCAAGGGATTGCCTTCTTTGTATCTGGCATGGTCCGTATCACTGTGCCTTCTTTGTATCTAGCATGGTTCATATCACTGTGCCTTCTTTGTATCTAGCATAGTTCATATTACAACTTTTAATTATAAATTATGTGTTTTTTTTACTAGGCTTTTGTCTGACTCCTCCTCTAGACCATAAGCTTTTAAGGAAAGGAACTAAGGTTTTCTTCTTTCTGTTTCTCCCAAGAGTCTTAATAACTATCAAGTACTAGATAGTCAATAAATACTTTTCAACTAGGTGAATGAATGAATAACTGTGCTAAGGTCTGGCTGCCTGCTGCTTGAAAAAGTTAAAAATTGAGAGACATGGTTGGTGGAAAGAAAGGCAGGTTTATTCCGAATGCTGGCATTCTGGGAGGATGGTGGACCCCTGTCCAAAGACCACCTCCCCGTTCCTAGACGGCTCAGAAGGTTTTATAGGTAAACAAGAAGAACAAAGGAAAGGGGGAGTAGGTCAGGCAGATCCCAGGGCTGACATCCTTCCTGGGGTCTGGTCTGTTTTAAGATATTATCTCCGGACTATGGACTGGGACTCAGCCACGTGGCCTGGGGCTTTATGTGTATTATGATGTCTGGGTACCTGGGGATTAAGAAATTGCGCTTTCCAGGTTAGGATTTTGTTACTTAAGTGGATTAATGAGCTATGTGTAGCCTTGAGAAAGGGAACAAAACAATTCTTTAATCAGTGAGGGGAGAAACAGAAATAGCTGAATATCAGGGCAGCTCTAACTGCAAACTAGCTAGGTTTAATTACAGGTGGGCTAGATAGGGGCGTCAAACTGCAAACTAGCTAAGTCTAATTATGATTTACTGAATTTCACCCTTACAATAATATACTTTAATTGTTATTTTTAATTAAGAGCTTCCTCAAGTATGTTGCTGAAGGAAACGTCTGTGTATGTTTTCTTAGGCATTAAGGATAATCACTCTCTAGATCATCTACCATTGTTCATTGATGTAATAAACATTTACCGTGGCCTGGACCTGCTAGGCTCTGACCTAGACACAAGCAATGCACCAGTCAGCACCTTCATGGAGTGTTCATTCTAGTAAAAGTAGTGAATTCCATTTTCTTTAGCAAGTGTTATGGTTTTAGTAGAGCCATCAATTTTTATTTCCCCTTTACGTCTTATGATAATTTTCCTAGAAATGATCTTCTAAAGAAATATATCTGAGCATAAAACTTTCAACTCTTGGGTCGTTCAAAGGTTTTCCAGAAAAAAGAATAGCACTTGATGGAGGAAAGGTTTAATTGTTGCCATTTTGATTTAGTTTCATTTATTAAGTCATAGAAAGATGAACCTAGCACAGGTATACCTCTTTCATCTTCATTCTCAAGATTCTTCTGAGTATTTTGGTCAAACTAAGTTCTGAGTGAAAATTGACTGTATTTGTCACTGCTCATCTCATCTCTGTAAGGATAGGAAAAGAAAATGTGCTGGGAAACACTGGTAACATTCAAGCCAAGGCAGAAGAAAAATTGCCCGTTACTGGGGAATAAAAATGTATTTTTAGTCAAATTTTATTTATAGGAAATATATTTAAGTAACTCCTTCCCTGAAGTGTTTAGTACACTTAATGAAATCTCATGCCAAATTGAGTTAATACAATTAAAGAATCAAGGACCTTTAACCATCTTTTGTACAGCAGAATTTAAGTGTAATTTGTATGGGAAGACTAACAAAAGCATGTTGTTGAATTTTGTTTCCCAGAAATAGTGAAAAACAGTGGACTAAATATCCACGTTAGTGTGACTTAACAGTGTTTTTACTATCTGGGATGTTTCAAATGATTTTTTATGAAGTTTACTAATTTTATGTACCACTGACATCTGCAAAAAGTTTGAATACGAAAGATACTGTCTTGCAGTTTCCATGACTATGAAGGTACTAATTCTTCTTGGAGGCTCTTCAATTGAAGAAGGATTAATTTATATGTAAAAGACGAAGTCAGAGGAGTCAGTTCTTTATAGTTTTTAGAAGACTGCCACTGTGAACTAGTTTTAACTAATATAAATGAAGCTTGTAGTCAGTCCTTTCTGGTGAGTTTTATTCATGCATATGTATATAAATGACATTTATATACACATATGTATACATACAGAGAAAGAAGAGCATAGAAGTCACATGACTTCCCTTCTTTGTATTCATTTGGTCCCTGGAGGTATTTTATAGTAGGTTCTAAATTACTGCCTAAATGACTGTCCTTTAAATACAAAAGAATGCTAATAATTTAAAAAAAGCTGCAACAACAAAAGGGCACCAGTTCCCACACCTGAGACTTGGAGCTGGCTTATCTCTACCACCAAAAGAATACACTGGGTGAATGAACTATCCAACACAATAAGCTCTGATGAGCCCTCAGAAAGAATGGCGGTAACTGTACTACAGCGCAGTGGGTAGCAGCTACATGGAAAATAGAATATCTAAAATTACCTCAATGGCTTTTGTATATCTAAGGGTCAGTGTCACAGAAAACCCAGTTTATGTAATAGCCTGTCTGGACATTAGCGACTGGGTTTTTTGTTTTTTTTTTTAAATGATAAAATTTGTAAGATTTAATAATTACTGAGGTAGCAAATGTGTCCATGAATTACATGTAAAAACAGGCCTAGGGAAGCAAAGCAAAGAGGATCTAGAGTTCATTACATTGTACTTCAAGATTTCGTCCTTATTTTTGTTAATTTCTTTTTTTATTCCTTCTCTTTGTCTTCTTCTCACTCTTCTTCCTCTCTCCCTCTCCCCCTTACCTCTCCCCACCCCCTTTTTCTCTCTCTCACTCTCCCCGCCCCCTCCCTTTCCCTCTCTGTTGATCTTAGTTCTTATTTTCCTTGGAGATTTTTAATCACATAAATACCTCCATCTGGGTTTTTGTTCTGTGTGGTTTTAGGTGGCCTTTAGCAAGTCTTTCTAAACCTGCCTTGTCTGACAGCGAGTTTGTAAGGTTCAGATGAGCTAATGTGTGATAAGTGTCTTGGAAATGTTAAAGAGAAAACCGCAGGCCCAAAATGGTGTTACTTCTGCTAAAACCCCATGATACCAAACTTGAATTCAATACTAGCTCTAATTGCAGTTTCAAACTCTCCCAGAAACATAATCTTAACCAGTCTGGAATTTTCTGGTCAAGCACCAGTAAGGTAATCTTTCCATGCACCCACTCCCCACCCCCAAAGAAGAGGTAAACTGTATGATAAAAAGCCTTCCAATTCTCTTCCCTCAGAGAAAAGATGTCCTGATTCAAAAACAATCCTTTCTTTTCTTAATAGCTCCCTTGCCCCACCGTTCTTTCTGTGAAAACTTTTCCATTTCATACAACCCCTTAAAGCTCTGGTCTAGTTGGTAGGTGGAATGCTCCCCAATTCATGACTCACTTAATAATCCAAATTAGATCTTCAGATTTACTTGGTTGATTTTTTTTTAACATAAACCAAGTAGTACATTACAAATATAACTTATTTTAATGATTGTTCTTGATATGTACCTGCTTTACATGTATCATCTAATCACCGGTAACCTTCTAAGGTAGCTTCTGTGGACTCCATTTTGCAATTGAGGAAGCTGAGGCACGGAGCAATTATTAACCTGCCCAAAGTCACATGGTTATTTTGTGGTTGGTATTACTGAATCTTCCTGTAGAACTCTTATCCACTATACTGAAATGCCTTAGTAGAGTACTTAATGATAAAGTGTTTTTTCTCTCCTAAAGTTTGCCAACTGCTTTCCCCAGTCTCACCTACTATTTGCCAATGTAGAAAATAACTTTTCTCAGATGAAAAAAATAATTGTCTTTATACTTTGTTCATTTATTTAGCGAACACTTATTGAATACTTACCGTATACCAGGAACATACTTTGCCCTGGAGATGCAGAGATAGAATGTTTAAAAAAATCCAAAGATTTAGGACCATGATCTCTGGTCCATGTCTCTGGGATCTCAGGGATTGGACAATGAACTGTAATGGGAAGATTAATGACCTTGTACGATGATGATCTTAGAATTGACTATACTAGGCTTTTCTAGAGATGGAGTTAGAGAGGATGAACAACTGTGCTTACGAAGTCTGGCTGTTCTGGGGCCTAGCAGGAGAGAGAAATGCACACCTTGCTTTGGGCAGGCCTTTCTCTTCTGAGCTTGGCCCAGTCTCAGCCCTTTTCCTGAAATAAAGGTATCTTTCCCCCTAGCCTTGACTTTTTAACACTTTAACCCCTTTTTATAATGTCAAAGATCAAAATCTTGCCCAATTATCCTTTTGTTGTTGTTCTGCAACAAAGTTGGTTTGTGTACATCCTTACATTGAGTTTTGAATGGCACTTACACGGTACATGCTTCTTCTACTCAATTCAGGATAAAGGATTTGTCAGTGATGACCTGACAGCACCTTTGAGCCTAAATCTTATTACAGAATTCGATCTATTGTTTAGCACTTTTCCCCTTTGTTTCCATCCTAAGGCATTTTTTCTACAGTGTGTCTGTGTGTGTGTGTGTGTGTGTGTGTGTGTGTGTGTGTGAGTGTGTGTGAGAGATTTCCAGGCATTCTTTCCTACCTCCATTTCTCCCCTGCCCCTTTCCTCTTGTAATGTAGAAATAATAGATGCTGAATTTTGTAAAAATAATTCCGGAATGGAAAAAATAGAGAGTAAATTGGGGAAATGCACAGTTTTACAGTGCTGAGCCTGCCCAGTTAGAACTTGGTGATATCTTTCCTTTTAAGCAAGTCTTTGAAAAGAAACTATTTATCGTGGAAATTTTCAAACAGCCACAAAACATATAAGGAGTCGTATGGTGAACCCCCATCACCCGTCATCCAGGCTCAGTGCTTGTCAATACATTGCCAATCTCGGTTCATCTCCAGAGGATGCCAAAAACATGTATACACATTTTCAGAAAGGAAAACTTAAAATTGTAATACTCCATGTATACCGATAACAAAAGATGAATCATACAAGTCATATTTGACTTCTGCAATTACAAGAGGTGCTCAAAGTGGTTCCCATCAACGTTCAGACACTTCCGGTTACGGTGAACTACTGCTTGAGCAACACTGACCGAAGTGACCACTTCTGTACATTTTTTGGGCACCCTCTGCTCTCTACTCCGTGGTAGCATAATTTACTTATGAAAACATTTTCACCCATTGTGTGTAAACAATTCAGTGATACCAAATCTTTTTTTAAAATATCTATTGCATTTATTTTCTCCATATTTTGACTTGAGTTAAAGATTTTCTAAAGTATAATTTAAGCAGATTTCAAATACATAAAGTCTAGTTAGTGATATCATGAAATGTTATTCAAAGTGCCTAAGGATTTTTTTCCCCCTGGAGTATCCTGTTCTATTTTGTGAGCATTGATTAATTTCTTTTATTTACTGCTTTTTTCTTCTGCGTATCATTAAGAAAAACAAAATATCTCTCCAGTTGTACTAGTATGTTTTTGTGACATTATTCTGTAAATGTTAATTTTCCTTTTAATTGTGTCCTATGTTAGTATTTTAATATGGATTTCCAGCAAATGTTTTATTTGTCCCATAATAATTTATATGAAGCATAGCCCTACTAGCTCTTTAAGTCTTCATAAGGAATATCTGATCTCAATTTCTTCTAATTTCAAATGATATCTTCCTTTCTATATTAGTTTCTTCGAGCTACTGCAAATTACCACAAACTTTGTAGCTTAAAACAACAGAAATTTATTCTCTCATAATTCTGGCAACCAAAAATCTAAAGTGAGCATGTTGGCATCGATGGTTCCCTCTGGAGTCTCTATGAGAGTATCCATTCCCTGCCTCTTCTGGCTTCTCATGGCTCCTGGCAGTCCTTCACATTCCTGGGTTTAGTTGCCTAACACCAATCTCTGCTTCCATCTTCACATGGCCTCTCCCTGTGCCTCTGTGTCAAATCTCCGTCTTTTTTCTCTTATAAGAACACCAGTCACTGGATTTAGGGCCTAACCTAAATTCAGGGTGATCTCATCCCAAGTTCCATAATTTAATGACTTTATGTGTAAGGACCCTTATTCCAAATCCAGTCACATTCACAGGTACTGAGGTTTGGGACTTGGGTGTATCTTTTAAGAGAATGCTATGCGATCCACTATACTTTCTAAACAGCAAACTTCTCTGGATTTCCATTTTAGCATTTGCAGGTGGAATCCTGGACCACTTCAGAGCTTTAAGTATGAATATTTGTGTTATTTTCCAGGACTATGGGAGGGCAGAATGAGGCCACTAGCATATTGCCAGGAGGCCGGCCCAGCCATCCAGTTCTTTTCTTTTCTTCCATCTTATCCTTCCCTCATCCATTATTCACAGAGCTGCCAGGTGATTTTTCAAACATGTAAATCTGATCATAATGCTCTTACCTCTTTAGGGTTTACCATGGAACTTCAAATAAAATCCTTACTCCTTATACAATTTTAAAGGGCTGTAGATGTCTTCACTCTCGTCTCTCAGTACTTTGAGGCTTCACACATACTGATCTCTCTGCTTAGACTAGAACATTCTTCGACCCCTCTCTGGTTGTCACTTGCACTTTAGCGCTTAGCATAGATGCCTTTTCTCTGTGGGTCCTTCTGAGCTCCTGACCGTCTGCAGAGCACTCCACACTCTCAGTCACGGGCATTTGCCACCTGGAGTGTAGTCATTCCTGTACTTAATCAATGTTCATGTCTGGATTGTATTCATAAGGAGAGGAGGTGCCATGTCTGCCTCGTTCACAGTAATAACCTCAGCTTCTAGCATGGTGCTCCATTCATGTTTATTTAATGAAAAAATAAATGTAAAAACCAGGGTTCTGGTTGAAGACTTGTTATTTCTAACTCTTATTGAAGAAAGTGTTTGGTAGAGCTGGTTGAGTCCACAGCTTCTACTTTCTTCCTTGGACTAGTTCAGTACTGCCAGAAATGACTCACACTGTCGTGGACTGACTAGCAACAGATCTTCTGTCTCTGCTCATCAGAGCTCTAACTTTGATGGATCTGAAACTGGTTTGGCTCGTTGAGGGACAGCCTTGTGAAAATTGCTGTCTTTCAGTGGGACAGTCAAAATAGTGTTCTCCCTCAAAAATCAAAAAGCAACCTAGAAAATGACAAAATTTGGGTTGATGGTAAGAATGACTTTCAAATAAAATATTTTATATATTACAAGAGTTTGTGAAAATCTTAAACTTTGGCTAATTTTTTTCCCAGGGAATTAATATTCATGTATTAAATTCTAGTATGGGGGCGCAATGCTTCTGTTTTTCCTATATCAAATGACTGTGTAAAAGCTTGCTTTTGTACTTCCCTTTGGTTAAGGATTTACTTTTTTAGTTTAAATATCCTATTTATTTTGTTTCACAGACATTTTTCATATGTCTATACTGATTAGCTATTCTTCTTTTATAGTTATGCCCCTTGGTGTCCATCCTGCCAGCAGACTGATTCAGAATGGGAGACATTTGCAAAGAATGGTGAAATACTTCATATCAGTGTGGGGAAGGTAGATGTCATTCAAGAACCAGGTACTGTAAATGTTGAACATTGAATACAAAAGTTTGTTCCTTTTTATTTTGAATTTTTTTCAAGCATATAAAAAAGTTGAAGATTAGGATATTGATACCCATGAACTGACCACCTTGAATCAACAGATAACATTTTGGCCTATCTGGGTCTCTCCATGTATGTGTGTGTTTACACATACATATGAGTATATGTATTTATGTTTTTATTCCTTTTTCTTTTGCTCAGTCATTTGAAAATAAGTTGCATACATGATACTTTACTCTTTAATACTTCAGCATATAAAATCTCACTAATTATTTCCCACGTCTTTTTATAGTTTTTTGAACCAGGATCTAATCAAGGTTCACCATTTGCATTTGGCCGTTCTGTGTCCTAATCACCCGCAATTTAGAATAGTCCTCCGTGTTTTTCATGACACTGATATTCTGAAGAGAGCAGGCCAGAGATTTGGCTAGTGTTTCCTTATTGTGACATTTACCTTATTTTTTCTTCATTGTCTATAAACTTGAAGCTCAGCCTAGAGGCATGATTCGGGTTAGACATTTATGGCAAGACTACTTTATAGGTGATGCTGTGACTTTACAGTTTCTCCCATCAGAAGATACATACTGTCACTATGAGTGATGTTGAGCTTGAGCACTTGATTAACGTGATGACACTACACATCAGTTATGAAGAAAAGATCCCACTTTGTGATTAGCAAGTAATCTGTGGGGCTTTAAGATACATGATCTTACCTGAATCGAATATTTCATTGTGGTTTCCAGAATGATGAATTTCTAATTCTGTTGCTCCATCTACATGTAATAGCTGTTGCTAATGTGATTTTTCAAGAGAAAGAGGGGGATAGAGGAATCTTTTAAATTCTGAAAAGATATATACAATTTATATTTGTAGTTTAAAAATAATCGTTATACGTAAATTGAGAAGAAAAGTTGAGCTTTTATGACTCAAATCTCAAATTTGACTATTTTCAAACTTTATTTTTCCTATCTATATTCTATTTCTATCCATTTTATTCCTTTACAAGGAAAAAAAAGAAGGTAGGTATGGCAATGTAGCTATTACCTTTCTGTAATAAATGAACTTAAAAAAGACAAAGTACTGAATTACCAATTATTTGGGCAACAAAATTGATGGTGTCTGTTAAGATCAATGTGTTGCCAAACCCATGGAGAGGGATTTCTATTAAAAGCAATTAGTCTTCATGCCTCTACCTTTTTTAAGCATTTGAATCAAAGCGACTTCTGCCCATTAGCTGTTTAGAGATGGAAAATTATAGTTACTAATTCATGGTTTTGGCTTTTATAGTGAGTTATTCTGTTTAGAGCTCAAGTCATTGCAATTACATTTTTGCTGTAAACTTGTTTTCATCTTTTAGTGGCTTGAGTCCAATGAAATAAGGTGTAAGTAAGCCTTGTTAATATAGCGGGCACCAGACACATTTTATGAGGAGTTTCTTGGAAATGCAGATGACCTATTCACATTTCGGCCATTTCGGCCATGAATTCACAGCATAATTTGGATTAACAGAATTAAACAGCTTTGTGATGGATTCACAAACCTAAACTCTAATTGAATATAGTCTTCCCATCTAAAATGTAAATTTATGGTTATTTTTCCATTGTGAATGGATTAGCTTTTTAGATAATGAAGTATGAGAGAAGTTGATTATGATAAAATATTTTAAAAACAAATTCATCGTTGACTTATAGCATTTATTTAAAAATAAACTATACAGTATATATTTGAAATATTTATCAAAGAAGGAAAAAAAGGTCTCTGGTCTGCTATTCTATAAGAATAGTCAAGAAACAAAGTCCGAAAAGGAAAAGTGATTAATTATTTTATGTATTAGACCAATTTTTTTAAAGTAGAGGCTCTAGAATATTTTTAAATGATAAAAACTTTATAACTCACAGATAAAAATTAGGAGACAAAATTCTACAGCCAGTTTGAGTGTCCTATAAAATATTTCCCTTCAAATTATACTATTTGGTGTTTATAAGTCTAAATTACAATCCTAATGCTTTCAATTAATGTGTTTATTCAACAATATTTCAGTTTCTACCATGCACCAGTTCCTGTTCTGGATATCAGTGATACAGGTGAATGATACAGGTGAACAATGAATGGTGCAGGTGAATAAGGAAGACAAAGACCTGGCTTCTCGTTGAGCTTACATTCTAGTGAAGGAAATAGACAGTAACAAAAGTAAAATGGGAAATAATGTCTAATAGTAACAAGGGCTATGAAGAAAGAGAAAGCGCGGTGAAAATGTAGAAAATATCGTGAGCCACTATTTTAAGTACGATGGTCGGGAAGGACTGTTTGGCTGTTTAATATGTTTTATGAAATATTTTTATATGTATTGTTTACTTTTTAATTTATTGCTGTGGCCAATGATGACCAAGAGCATATGAAGAATTTTAAAGAACAAGTTAAAATATTGTGTTCAATGATAACTAACATTAGAAATTCTACCTGTGTATTCTGATAAAAATATAACCTAAATAGAAACTTGAAGAGGTGATGGATGCTATTTGTTTGTTGCATTTTAAAATACCATATAAATAAAGCATGATTCTGTAACATTGCCACTTTCCTGAGGTGAAATTTTTGGATGGTCATAAGAATCTGTAGCTAGAAAAGAAGTAAGATATGAAATTGTTTATAATAATTATTTCAAGCAAAAGCTTATAATAATTTTTTTGTTAACTTTTTTTATTAGTTTCAGGTGCACAAAACAATGTAATAGTTAAACATTTATCATTCATATGCCTCCCACAATGACAACCCCCCACCCCACATCTACTACTCCTCTGATATCGCACACAGCCATTACATTTCCACTCTCTCTATCTCTCTATTCCTAATGCTGTAGTCCACTTGTGTGTGCGCATATATGTGTGTGTGTGTGTGTGTGTGTGTGTGTGTGTGTGTGTGTGTGTGTGTGTGTGTGTATATATATGTATGTATGTATGTTGTATGTATATATGTAAAATTGTAGTTGACATTCATTATTGCTCAGCTTCAGGTGTACAATGCAGTGATCAGGCATCTACATCATCCCTGAGGTGGTCTCCTTAATGAGACAAGTGTCCATCGGATACCCTACAAAATCTTTACAACATTATTGATTACATTCCCCAAATTGACTTACGTATCCCCGCGGCAATCTTGTGGTTACCGACTGTGCTTTCTAATCCCTCACCTTCCCTCTTGTCCCCACCTCCCTCCCATCTAGCAACCCTCAGTTTTTCCTCTATGTCTCAGAGACTGTTTCTGATTTAGTTCATTCATTTGTTCTTTTTTCAGATTCCACATATAAGTGAGATCATATGGTATTTGTCTTTCTCTGTCTGACTTATTTCACTTAACATAATCTTCTCTAGGTCCATCCATATTGTTGCAGATGGTAAGATTTCATTCTTATTTATGGCTGCATAATACGCCATTGTATAAATGTACCACAGTTTCTTAATCCAGTTGTCTACCGATGGACATTTCGGTTGTTTCCATGTCTTGGCTATTGTGTATAGTGCTGCAGTAAACATAGGAGTGCATAAATTTTTTCGAATTAGAGTTTTGGATTTCTCCGGATAGATACCTAGGAGTGAAATTGCTGGGTCATACCTTATAATAATTTTTAAGCCCTTAGGATTACAAATACTTTTTCCATGGCAATTTAGAGTTGGAAATATACTGAAAGATACCCTTGTTCCCTGCTGGGTGGAATTCCAAGCAGAGTTAGAGGTGAGAATGCCATGTAGACAGAGATGCTTGTTAATCCTCAGTTGACTTCTCAGGTCACTTGTGCTATTTTGTTTTGTTTTGTTTTTAAGGTACAATGATAGATGTATGTAGTAAATGTTTCTTTTTATAACATTGATTTTTACTGCCTTCAGAGTACTGTTTTCTTTTAAGTGTCATAGGACTATTTTAGTTTACTTGGTTTGATAGAGAAAAAAATAGAAAATCCTTCTTTGGGAAGACTCTTCATTAATCAATAAATTATTATGCTGAATACAGGTTTAATTTGTAAAATGAGTATAGGCAAATTTTGTATCTTATTAAAAGTAAACCTTCAGTATTTCAAATTGCAAGTGACCACAGAGATGTAAAATTTGAGCTACTTTATTTGAATAGATCTTTGATTTTGTCCAGATCGTTCTTCAGTGGGAAAGAAAGAAGTGGTAAGAAACGTGAAAATGATGTGCCTGTCATTTTTCCATGCTGGCCAGGAGGATCCTTTAACTTTCCTACTCTTTGCCAGAACCAGGCTTGCTCACTCTTGGTGCACATATAAATATTATTTATCGTAAACATTTAAAGAGCAGGGCTCTGTTTTTTACTCCTACTCTCATTCAGGTTTTTGTTGCATGCCCCTTTCTTGATATCATCTATCTCTGTTTATAGTCATGATTGTGAGTATTAAGTTCTTTCTGGTCTGCCAGTAGACTGTAAGCTCTGTAAGAACAAAGAAAATACATGTTTTTGCTTATCTCTGTGTCTTGAACAGTCCCTGGAACAAAAAAGGCACTTCGTAAATATTTGCTGAGTGACTAAGGGTTTTATTTGTGTTTGTCATCACTTGTACCTAGCATAACATTTGATACCTAGTTAGTATTCAGTAAAGGTTTGCTAAGACAAATTGAAAAAAATCTGTTTAATGTACATAGAGTCCCTTGATAGTACTTGCAGATTTTATAAATGTACAAAGATTACAAATGATCTTATTATTTCATATTCTTTATTGTTACTTTTAAACCTATGACTGATATAATAATACTTATAATTTATTTAGTCCTTTACTAACACGTGCTAAGCACGTAACATACTGATCTAATCTAACTTCAGAACAATTCGATTAGGCTTTAATATACCCATTTTACAGATGAGGTAACTGAGGCTCAGAACTGAGGCTCAAAATTTGCCTATACTCATTTTACAAATTAAACCTGTATTCAGCATAATAATTTATTGATTAATGAAGAGTCTTCCCAAAGAAGGATTTTCTATTTTTTTCTCTATCAAACCAAGTAAACTGAGGCTTATCTTAAGTCATAAAGCTAGTAATTGGAGAATTTAGTATTTAACCTAGGTCGCATGACTTTAAAACCTATCCTTTCAGCCACCATATAATTCCAAGTCATGCACAAGACAGAAAACTTCAGTGTAACATATCAAAAATAAGAGAGTTGTATGTCAGTGACCAGAAAGTGTTAGGTAAATAAAAATGGGTAAAAATAAAATTTCTTTAAGTCAAAAAAGTAGATAAATGTGATTTAATAAAGTGGTTATAAAAACAAGCTCCAGGCTTCCTGTTCTCTTATAACTTGAGTTAGGTGCTTGGGTTAGTCTTAGTTTGACTTGTAACTTTTTTTGTTTCTCTTCTTGTAGGTTTGAGTGGCCGCTTCTTTGTTACCACTCTCCCAGCATTTTTTCAGTAAGTTGAAATAATTTTCTGGTCTTGCAAATATTAAAAATCAGTAGAGGTGTTCCAGGAATTCTAAGTTGTTTTCCTTAACAATCATTCATTCAGCTTGACATTTGAAGGGAGAAAGATTGGTCTGCACTGAATGATAGTTAGAACAGAGGGACGGACACCCAGAGTGCTGCAAGGACGAAATCTAATGTCAGCCATGAGGAGGGGGATCAGAGATTTTTTCTGATGACATAAAGGTGGGATGATTCATAATAGATAAGTAGGAATTGGTTAAGTAGACAAGGTGAAGTTCTTTCCAGATAGAGGATATGGAAAAGCCCAGGAGAAAATGAAATACCATCTGAGGACTCTAACTAGTTCTGTATGGCTGGTCCATCCTGGGTGATGAGGCTAGAGAGGTCAGGTATTGAGCGGGCAAAGAAAAAGGACAGGATAGGTTCTGGAAATACTTAGGAAGTGGGATCATTGGGACTTGGTAACCTATTAGCCATAAGGAAGGGAGAGCCTGTGATGACTACCAGCAAGACATGTATAACTAGTAAAAACTATTAAGGAGCCATTAAAATAAGAAGTTTGGAAGATAGAGGCCAAAATGGAGAAGACAGTGTGAAGTGACTATGTTAATTCCAAGTAGAGAAGATTAGGTGATAGTTTGATTTCAGGATCTAAATCTCAGAAGAAAGAACTAGACTGGGGATACATACTGGGAATTTATCAGCATCAACGTAGATAACAGTTGGAATATATCTAGAATGAACACATACAATGGGAGGAGAAGTAGGTCTAGGATACAACTTGGGGTTGGTCAAACTTAAGACAGACAGTAAGGAACTAAGACGGGGTGGTAAGAGTAGCAGAAAGAAGTCCAGCGAGCTCATGTCGTAAAAGCCAAGGGAAAGGAGGCAAGAACGGGTGTGTTTAGTAGCAAGCAGTGCCAATGACAGACAAGCAAAAATGGCAGAAATATGCCCTCTGGATATGGCACTTAGGAGTCATTGGAGACCCCCTAATATGAGCAGTTTCCATGGAGTCCTGGAAGCAGAAACCAAGTTGCATGAGCAGTGACTGAGTACTATAAGAGGAGAAAATGGCAAGTGTGGACTCTTCCATTAGGAAGCTTGACAGTGGGGAGAAAAAGCAAGAGCAAGGGAAGACTGAAGAGGCATGTGAGAATAGGAGGTGTTTTGTTAATTTTGAGGGAAGGAACTTGAATGACATAAATTTGGAAATGTGGATATAATTTGTTAAAACTTGCTAACAACTGGTGTTTTGCTATTCTAAGAGAAAAGAAACAATTGGTAGCAAAAATAATAAAAAGTAACTTGGCAGATTAGACACAGCCAAACTTTGCTTATCGTCGCAAACTGTGCAGTGAATGTTTACTACTTTTTGTTTTGGAATTTCTCATTTGTAATGGATTAATATTTATGCATGCTTTCTGATTTATGCCTAAGTATAATTTTTTTTCTTCATTTGAGCCAAGTTAAAATTCAGAGTGGAGTTCACGTGTAAAGCCATTAGTTATTTTGATTTTTATTATCTGACACATTTATTATTTTATTTGTTTTTATAATTTATTTTTTATTTGTTTTTATAATTTATAGTGCAAAGGATGGGATATTCCGCCGTTACCGCGGCCCAGGAATCTACGAAGACCTGCAGAATTATATCTTAGAGAAGAAATGGCAATCAGTTGAGCCTCTGACTGGCTGGAAATCCCCAGCGTCTCTAACGTAAGGTGTTATTTTTTAATGAGAAGATGTTGTTATAAAATGGGAGGTATCAAGTGAGCAGTCCATGGACCTCGAAAGTCTACATTTTTCTTCATATTTTCTCTTAATTACCCAGAATACATATGACCACGCTTAGACCGTGTTGTGTTTCTGTTGTCCCACATATGTTTCAGCTAGTTGTTAGTACTCTGGGAATTAAGAATCCAGATTCAGGTAGGTTACTAATAAAAGAAAGCCTCTCCCCTAGCTTTTGCACTAAGCTATGCCAGCTGTTTTCTCTTTACAAAATGTGGTATTGAACACCATTTTCCATTCTTTCTTCCTTTTGCATTATTGATTAGATATGGATGTAACTCTTTCCTAAATTATAGTTCACGAAGGAATTGTTACTGTATGTGTGGTGTCTTTGTCGGCCTAGCAGAGTGTGGCTGGGAATCACGGCCATGATGGCATGACGGGTGAGGTAGATTAGGCCAAACTGTAATAACTTTTTCCACTGTTGGTTTTAATTTTGAATGAATTGTCATAGTTATAATTAATTTTACTTAATTACATTACACTTGTAATTTAATTAAGTACACTTGTTGGTTTATACAGGTGTAAAGAATATCCTTGTTCAAAAAGGATCAAATTATATAATATTCAGGAATAAATTATCTAGTAGCATTTATATAATACTCAGGAAACACATCGCTGCCTCTAAAAGCAGCTTTTCGTTCTACAGATATTTGAGTACTGATTTTATGCCAGATACTATTCTAGGTACTAGATATTCAAAATTGAACAAGACAGACAAGGTTCCTCTGCTCTCCTCAAGTAACTGAAAGTAAGGCCGTTTAAGACAAAACTAGGGCTACAAAGAATCATAGTTTGGATAAGGGCTGTTTCAAAAACAAACAAGCAAACAAAAACCTTTACTAAGACAGGGACTAACTGGGGGCATGGACCTCCATTAGATGAGGGGCTAGGAGAGGCTCTGAGGGGCCTCTGTGAAGGATAGACCCGCCTAGCCAGGGGAAGTGCAGCAGGAGGAATATTTCCAGGAATGGGTGTAACATGCACATAAGGCCCAACTTGGAAGGACCTCGGTGTGCTGAGGACCAGAACGGTGGTGGGGTCAAGACAGTGAAAGGCAGGGAGAGTAACACGTGAGTGGGGAAGGGGAGGAGCAGACCATGAAGGCCTTTGACCGCAGTGAGGTCTTGGATGTTACCAGTGTGTGCCATGCCGGGGGCTGAGGAGAAGAGACTCAGGAGGGCGCGCATACATGAGCTCTTGGAACGCAGTTCTGGGTGAGATTTTGTGTGAATCTTCCCTCTCCTTCACCTTATAGCCCGGTCTACCTTCAGAACACATTTTACATGCCCCCATTCTTTCCACCACCAGTCCCCTCCCCCTGGTGCCACCCTGATATGCACTAGCACCGTTCTTAGGCCAGGCACCACAACAGCCTTCTCTCTGACCTCATCCATTCTTGCCCTCCTCAGTCTCTTCTGCTAAGAGCCGCCTTATCACTTGTGTCGCATATTAATTACCAAGGGGTGAAAGAAGATCATGTCGGAGACATGGATGTTGAATGAAGCAAGGCGAGATTTTTGTGGCTTTGACAAGTAGTAGCGCAGTAGTGAGGACAGAAGCAGGTTTGAATGGGTTCAAGATGCCTCAAGGAAGAAGAAACAGCAAGCACGGACTACTCTTTGGAGAAGTTTGTCTGTGAAGCCAGAGAGCCAGGTGAGGTCCAAGGATGCTCTTTCTAAAAGATGAGAGAAGGTAGAACATGTTTTCATGCCGGTGAAAATGATCGAGCAGAAAGGGAGAAATTGCTAATGCAGGAAGCGGGCATGACAGAAAGAACCAAGTCATTAACAAGCCAAAGGGATGGGATCCAAAGCACAAGTGGAGGAATTAGACTGGTAGGGCAGGTAGACTTTCTCTGTCGTAACAAGAGAAGGGGGATGCAAGTGTACACCAGGTTCAGATTTGCGGGTGAGGAGATAAGAGAGATCACACAACGGCTTCTGATTTCGCAGTGACAAGCGAGGAGTATTTGTTAGCTGAGAGTGCATGACGAAGGGAGGGTGTGAAGAGAGGGAAAAGGACACGAGCGGTCCTCTCAGGTAGAGCCTAAAAAATGCAGTATTGAGTGCTCACTGAGGTTTGTGACTGTGAAGGGAGAACAGTCAGCTGGTCATCTGATTTTTCCCCAGAGACATGCAGCTAGCTGCCCAAGGTTGAGGTTTTCGCCAGGTATGTACAATGGAAGGAGAAACGGGTCAGGGGATTTGAATGTATTACAGCAGTGACTGAAATGATGGCTGTGGACTCTAAGCTCTATATGAATGCTTGTGAATCCAGCAGAGAGACAACGCATTACAAAAAGTGGGAGGCCAGATCCTTGTGACCTCAGTTTTGTTTTGTTTTTCCATAGTATGCATCACCAGTGATTCTCCTTGTCTTCATTTTTTTTTTTTAGGATGTCTGGTATGGCTGGTCTTTTCAGCATTTCTGGCAAGATATGGGTAAGGAATTTTAAATACATCCTTTGTGATTATCTTTGCAGAGGGTTTTTTGTTGTTTTTAAGAGTAAGAATGTAGCTTCTAAACAGTAGAAAAATACACACTTATAAATACTTTTATAATTTCGCTATTCTTCTTAAGCCACACTACTACTTGCAGATGGGGTCCCCAGTGGAAATGTGTCCTTGTGTAGAAGGGAATAAATTGAACAAGGACCTGTATTATATCAAAGTCCTGTTTTCTTAGATTAGAATCCCTTTATCAAAGCTGAAAGGGCTTATGTTTTTAATTTCCTTATTTTCCTATCCTCCCTACAGATCAAAGATTATCTAAGCCTGTAAGTGATTCTGTATGTCAGGGATCAGCAAACTTCCACTTGGTGGCTGGCCACCTGATTTTATAAATAAAGTTTTATTGGAACACAACCGTGTTTATCCATTATCTATTGTCTATGACTGCTTTGATTCTACAATGGTAGAGTTGAGTAATTGTAACAGAGACCATGTGGCCCACAAGCCTAAAATATTTACACACTGGCCCTTTAAGGAAAAGTTTGGACACCCCTGCTATATGTGATTGTATCATTTCAGTGAATTAGAACTGTTATTTAGGTTAAAAGACTGAGCAATTATATAATCTTGACTGTCTCAAAAGTCCTCTTGCTCCCTTTTGCTCTTGTGTAGAGGGGACTAAATCCTGCCAGATTTAACACAATTGCTGTGGAATTAAATGTATATCCTTAAAGTATTTCAAATCTTTAGAAATGAG
This sequence comes from Rhinolophus ferrumequinum, assembly GCF_004115265.2. Taxonomy (NCBI): domain Eukaryota; kingdom Metazoa; phylum Chordata; class Mammalia; order Chiroptera; family Rhinolophidae; genus Rhinolophus; species Rhinolophus ferrumequinum. The sequence continues at coordinate 28,942,350 of NC_046306.1, read as the reverse complement.
TCCCTATATTTGTCTTTTCTAAGCTATGATTATAGGGCATGGTGTCATATTAGGAGCTTGATATTCAAGGGGCCCATGAAGATTCTTACTGTTTTTCATACATACTGATATATGTTGAAGGAAATTTAAGAACAACCTTTTATGTCCCAGCTTTTCTGTTTTGTTTTATTTTCTGCTTTGTGAGATAAAATACCAACTTTAGGTTTTTTTTAACAACAGAAACTAAATTGGCCACTTGGATTCAGTATTTTTTGGTTAAAGTTTGTTAACTGGTTTTTCTTGTTGTTTTTTGTTTTTTTGTTTTGTTTTTTGGCAATTCTGTTTAATATTAAACAATAACTCGCATTTTTCATCTCTCCAGATAGTATGAGTTTCATATGGTTTCCTTCTACCATTTTCTTATCATTGGTGACCAGTTTATTCAAGGGCTGAGAATTATGAATTGCCAACTAGGAATTGAGAGTATGGGATTTTTGCCTTTTGCAGTATGTTGACACTAAAGGTTGACAGTTGTATGTTCTGGTAGCCATGTGAGGGCCTTGTAGCCTTAATAATGTCTGACTTATCGGGGTAACTATTACATGTTTCCCCGAAAATAAGTCCCAGTTAAGATCTCAGCCAGACGGATGCATTTAGTACGTTGTGACAATGTTCCAGAAGAAGATGACATGACTGTAATTGAATAAATGTAGATTGTTGTACATAAAAAAATAAGACAACCCCTGAAAATAAGCCATAATGGAGCAAAACTTAATATAAGACCCGGTCTTATTTTTGGGGAAACATGGTAATACATGGATATCAGGAATCATTGAGAGCAAGATCTTAACACAGAACCTATAATAATTGTAGGTCGAGAAGTGCATTTGTTCTGTGGGTTAAGGAGAGCTGAGATGAAAGTCGGTCATGGTTTTCACACATTGCTAAAGAGTTTTACTTTCAAACATAGTATCAGGGAACAAAACTAACTAATCTGACGTCATATAACTTGGCTTTTAATACTCAGATAAACAAGAGTTTTAAACAAGGAGTTAACAGTTTTTCATTATATCATGCAAATGATTACAATGTGTGGCATTGTCACGTCAAGGCCAGGAGTGGGTGTTTATCATTACACGTATTTAGAATGTCTTTCCAGATATTTAAAAAGGACACAAAAAAAAGATAGTTTTATGAGATAAACTATAAAATTTGACAAAAAATTACATTTTACATTCTATAACGTTGCCTTTGTCTAATATTAATACCATATGTATTTTTTCTTTTTGGTTAGCATTCGCCTAGATTTTTTTTCCCCACTGTCAACCTTTTTGTTATGTTTAGTGAGTCTTGTAAAAAGTATATAGCAAGAAGTAATTATTTTAACATATGAACTTAATCCATTTATATTTATTGGGATCACTAACACATTTGCCCTGATTGTAGATTGTGTGGGGATGTGTGGAGGGGAGGAGAGTACCTGACTAAAAAACATAAATCGTAGGTTTGCAGATGATTTGGATCTTCTCATGTGTATGTATACAGTACCTTAAAAACCTGTGGTAGAAATCTGGTGTTATGTTCTGTATCAGCATCTAGCTTCCCCAAGCCTCTTGACAGCCTTTGTGGTTTCTTTATTTCTTAGAAACAAGTTCCTAGCCTTTCGTGAAATCTCTGGGAAGGGCTCTCACCATCTGTGTTTCTAGAATTCAGCCCTCGTCCTCTGTTCACGGAGGGTATGATCTCTGGCCTGTGGGACACAATCCTTGGCTACCTGTCAGGTCTCTGGTTTCTACTCTAATGTCTAGGACAGTCTTGCCTCGTTGCTCTGACAGAACCACTGATGATACTGTCCTCTTTTCTGATTACCCAACTCTCTCAGTTAGCTTATTTAACTGCTCTTCTTCCTTGCCGGAGATCCTTTCATCAATGTTGAATGTATAATTGTGGGGAACATAATTTGTTTTTAACGTGTCTAGACAGTATAAAGCTGTAGGGCAACTGTATTAACAATAAACAGAAGAAACACAGCACATGGCGGGGGTGGGGGGGTGGAGAGACCGAGAGAGAAAGCATGGCTAGCACTAACAGAGTGTAAAGTCTCCAAGAAAGAAGATAAAAACAGTGAAGAAGGAAAACCAGAGTAGCGAATGCCAATGAGACCAGATTTCTGATGCCCGTCCACAATCTCTCTTATCCTTCTGAGATTCTGTGGCTACATAGGAGTCAGTCTTTCCTCAGCAACAGTCTCCCCTGGATGGGGAGCTGGTTAGATGTAAATACATCCATAGGGAAAATTTGATGTTATTAAGTGGGGGAAAGGTAAAAAAAAACAGTGTGTAGTGATATGTTTATATGGAGGTTTTATGTGTTATAGGAAAATGCCTAGAGAGAGATTAATCAGATATCAACAATAACTATCTGATATTGAACTTAAGCCTGATTTAAAAAAGCAAAAACAAAAAAAAAACCACTCTTATGTTTCTCTCTTTCTAATTTTTCTGTAATGAAAAAGATAAAACAAAAACAAGCACACTATCTAAAGATCAGAGCCTACTGATGTAGTGATCCCTTAAAGTCCTTGAGTTTCTGCCTTAGGAGTGAAGCCAACTTGCTGGGTCTGGCATTCTGGAAATAAAAGCTCGTTCTCAGGATGTCAGGATCACTTGGTGAGGAGAACCATTCAGCTGAATCCCTATGAACTCAGGGGTTTCGTTGGGTTCTGCATTTGGCTTTCTTAACTGTACATCAACCTCCCATATCCTCTTGCTGGAAGAAACCCTTGAGGTGAGGAAGTCTCTTGAACGTTTTATAAGCCGGATTCTGTGAGCTTCCTGCTGTCACCTGGAATCCTAGGGATCTTTGATAGGTAATGTGTATCGCAATGCGGGGCAAGGGTAGACAATCTCAAGTGTTCGTTCCATCACCAAAATTCAAATTGTTTTTCCAATCTAGTCATGAAGGTATCACCTATGTATTTTAATTTTTATATAAACTCATAGAAGTCATTGCCACTTCAGCTGTAATACCTATCCTCATGTAGAGTCTTGACGTTGCCCACCTCACAGAGGTCACTGAAGCGTGGAAGATACACAGCTGGAGAAGTTTCTCAGGGCAGACATCTACAGAATTGATACTGATTTTCTATTTACATAGCTACATAAAAATTTTTTAACAATTCAACTTTAAAAACAAGTGACTCAGCTTAATGAGAAATGTTAATAAGCTAAAGGATAGTACCAGGCGAGGGTAATGCTTTGAACGCCACGTGCAGAAGACCTAACTTGGAAAGCACCTTTGTCAGGGGTGGTGCTACAGGTCGGGGTTAGGAAGTCTGGGGTTGAGATTTTGTCCGTGGCACACGTGTGGAGTGGCACACGTGTGGAGAGACGTTCCAGCCTTTCTTTCTTCTCATCCCTCTTTACAGTGGGCCTCAATGATGCAGGGAGGTGTTGTCTTTCTCCCAGAGAGACAAGTCATTGTTCACCTTGTGTGCATATCTCTGAACCCATCTGTTTTGCCTGCTATAAACTGTTGTTACTAGAACATTTTGAATACTTAGCATAGAACCTGGCACCTCATATGTACTTGATAACTGTTTTTTGTTCATTATATCCATTAATTATTGTTGTCATTATTTTCCTTTTCTCCTGTAACTGAGCAGCAATGAATATTTTCATGTTTTTATTCATTTATCTTTTTAACAAAGTCTGATGGCAGGATTAAAATAGGATTCCACAGGGTTATATAATGTGCACTTCTGCTAACTAGGTTTAGCATTTCAGTGTACTTATGTATTATTTGCTGAATTCGTACTGCTCCCTGAGGTAACATAGTATGTAACTTAACTCTTCTCAATACTACTGTTATGAAAGATGCAGGCATATGGCACATTTTAGCTACAGTAAGGTGCGCTGCCTTCTTGGGAGGATAACCTGTGTGAGGAGAAGATGTAATGCTTTATAAATACCACATGATGAGAATTAAAGGCCATGAGTATTTAGACTGGAGAATAATAAGAGTGTATTTTAAAACTCCAAACATCCCTCTGTGTTTTAGATAGTGACACCTCTTCTCTTACTTTTTTTTTCTTAATATCTAGAATAATATTACAGTGAGATGGTGTACACCCCCAAGATATACCTCTTAATGCCTACAAGAGGCTGCATGGTTGTGTCTTATTGCAAGTGTTGAGAGGGTAAAACATGGAAGGGGAAGTGAACGTGTGGCCATCACTGGAGAAGTCTTTCTGTGCTGCTCCCACACAGGGAATATATTTTGAGGATTCTGACCTGTGTATGAAAGGGATATAGGCTTGTCTCAGAGTATCTATATCCTGTAACATGGGTTTTCACCTATGTTATGTAAGTCCAAATAATATAAATACAGAAGGCTTCCTGTCCTCCTTGGCCAGTCCAGCTCTGAGTGAGACCATGCAACATAGGGCTGGATGGGTGAGTGTCCAGGGCAGCATCCAGTCTGCCCTGTCCTGTTGTAGTTCAGGTCTCAGAGGGAGTCCGGCCTCCCTGAGGACGGAAGGCTCTACCTCTGATCCATGGGTGCCTTGGCCTGGCTTCAATCCTTGTATCTGTCTCACCACTGGTTGGAATACTCATATATTCTATCATAATGGCATCTTCATTTATTCTTCTTACTCAAATCTTGGCTCTCAGTCATCTATTACAATAGTATAAGGTATCAGGCCCATCAGGCAACATTTTTGTGTATTTTAAGGAAACAGAGTAAGATGCTTCCTTGTAAGGAGCACATATAATATTGAACAGGGATCAGTGTTTTCCACAAGTGAAAAGTGTCATTGCCTGGCAACTAAAGAAATAGAAACAGAAATCTAAAACTAAATTAGATCAATTGTAATCAGTGTTTACCCAGAAACATATACAGCAAAACTTAGTACCAGGAACCCTAACACTCTTACGGTACTCTAAAACCATTGTGGAGTCAGATAAAGTAAAGATGAAGTCAAATAAACAGATGAAGATTTATGTCTGCATTTGTAAAACCACAACTCGATTAATGAGACTTTAGTAATAATCACCTAAAAGACCACAAGATGGCAGGGTTTCTCATCCTTTGAAGTGTAAGTTGATGTAAGAAAATTGAAGTGGAGTTTATTAAAACAAGAGGATGTTTTGAATTTGCTAAGAAGTGGATTTACAGCATTCTAGAAAATAGAAAGTTTCTTAAGGGTTACTTTAATCATTTGTTTTGCAGAAAGGGCATAAGATGCCGACTAGAAGGACTTATAACTACCCGTTACTCATTCTAACCATAAGAGTAGGCAAATGGGCAGGTATTATTTATAAAGCAAGTTCCAGCATACATAGCTGTACAGTCATGGGTCAGCATTAAGGCAGACTGGCTTTTCATATCTTCTAATTCTTTGGCACATTCAAAGTTTAATCCTGATGATGGTATTGTGTTACCAAGAAAAGCATCAACTGTATTCAATACATAGAATTTTCTAAAGTAGGGATTTGTGCAGTACATTTTAGAACTTCCATTGAAAAGAGTTTGAATGAAACAACATTTGGGTACCCCAATACCGCTTTTGCCTGCTGGGTTCCAGAATACTGAATTTTTCTTAGTAAGCAATTGCCCTGGCTAAAGACCCATCGATTAACAGTGCCGCCACCAAAAGGACAGATGACAGTTTTACAAATCAAGAGTTGTTTGTATTTCCTGTGCATAGTTTAAGGATTTGCTAGTATCTTTTCCTCACTCAACAAATATTAATGTTTATTAAATACTTTGTCAGTGTTTAAAATACTTGCTGAGTCTTTAGAACCATCTCTTCTGCTGAAGAAGTTGGCGAGAGGAGATCTCAGATTATTCTAAATCAGTTAAACATTTTTGTTTATCATTCAGACTTAAGCCAGAATGAAGTATATTATTTGATTGTATTGACATTTGTAAACTGAGAAACCAATGGGAGACACTTGAGTAATTTAGATTTTGAAAAATACTAAATTAAAATAGAAACTTGGACTCATTTTCGGTTATCTCACTTGTTCTAGGCAAGTCATTCGGTCCTGATCTCTGCCTGCTAATGGCATTTAGCTTGGGGCCATTTCATCCTGTGCCCAGTTATTGCTCAGATGATAGTGAATGACTGTGAAGCTGTAATGGCCCAAAACCAGTGATCACTAAACAATCATGAGGAAGCATCGCTCCTGCAGGTCCACATCTAACTGGAATTTGACTCTAAAATACCAGTACATAGTCTGTACTTCCTGTGTGATTTAGTATGGAAATAATTTCAACTTCAGATTGTATCTCTTCACTCATTTTTTCAGTCTCTGGTATTAAATAGAGTTCCAGGGAACAGTAAGCATAAAGGAATGTGCACTCTACTCAAAGCCTGATGAAATCTCATTTCCTCGTAATGAATTAACTGTACTAACTTTCTTCTGTCTGCTATTACATTTTAGATTTTACGGTGATTTAGGGAAGACGGCAAGGATGGGTAGGGGTAGAACAATGAGAGTCTGACTAGATAAAGGAAATATGGAGACATTTTAAACGGCTGGTGTTCTGTAAGTAGTATTCAGCTGTACTTCAGAATTGGTCAAGGCCCAAGTTTAATTTCTTTTATGGATGCCATATAATGAGTAAAAATTGAGGTATATTTAGTTATTAGGGGAGACTGACCAAAAAACCCACAAATCTATCATCATGGAAGAAGGGACTAGAAAAACAGTTCTACCAGAGTTCTATCAGATCATGTACTCCAAAGAAGTATAACTTTTACTAGATAGAACCTTCAGTATTACTAGATAGAACCTTCAGTATTACTCTCAGATTCTTGATATTGTAAAATTTGTGGGGGCTCCTATATGTGGAAACAATTTGTAGACTTGTGTGATAGCTAGAGAGAGAGTGTCAAACATTTTTGGTCCTCATTATAAGTAGTTTTTTTTTTTCTTTTGATTACAGCATCTTCACAACTATTTCACAGTGACCCTTGGAATTCCTGCTTGGTGTTCTTATGTCTTTTTTGTCATAGCCACCTTGATTTTTGGGCTTCTCATGGGTCTGGTAAGAGATAATGCCAATCTTTTTTCATATCGTTAAAGCTAAATAGGTTTCATGCAAAATTAGAACGCAGCCAAGAAAGGAAAAGCATGTAAACAAATATCATTTTGTGTGTCATCTAAGCAGTTAAGTAGCATTTCCTTGTTTGATACTGCTTTCAGTGGTAATTTGAGATGGAAAATTCATTAAATTATTATCTCCTAATCCTGTCCCTAAAATATTTTGAAGATGTGTGCTGCCCAAAATATAGGCAGTGATGAAAGAAGAAATAGACCTTACTTAAATTGATAGTTTTCGGTACAACTGAGTCGTCTATGATTTCATACGTTGTCTACTCAATTAGAACATTGTGGCAACAAGGCCAAAGCTGTGAATTTGTTCCTTGAGTGAGCAAGATGATTTTTCTTATTCATATCCTTCAATTTAACCTCTAATCCTGGCCAGCTGCTTATACATACACTCTGGTGTGTGGTGGATTTTACAAGTTAATGTGTATAAAAAAAAGTCAGTATCGTGGGGAAAAAAATAAGATACAAAGCACATTGCTGTGTTTTCTTTGACATGATGATCAGTATCTCGTAGGTATCTGTGCGTTTTCTCCCTTGGTATTTTAAGTAAGAGTTGAAATAATGAATTTATTTACTTAACTGTATAGGCAAGTATAAGTATTTTGGCATGTTTTATTCTTTGATATAATTTAAAACATTTTTCTCTTTACGTACACTTGATCAATTTAATTGAGCTTTAAACTAATTAAGATAAATTCTTAAAAGCCATTATACTACATATTAATCATATAGCTTCCAAAGGCTATGTGATAGGACTAATTGATGATTACCAAAAAATTATATTAAAAGGACAAAATTTTAGTTAAGATTATCTTAAGAAACTGTCCTTACATTTTATAATGAATTTTGTTGTTTTGTTTTTTTTAATTAAAGTTTATTGGGGTGACAGTTGTTATAAAGTTACATAGATTTCAAGTGTACAATTCTGTAATACGTCATCTATGTATCACATTGTGTGTTCACCACCCAGAGTCAGTTCTCCTTCCATCACCATATATTTGATCCCTTTTACCCTCATCTACCAACCCCTTCTCTCCTTACGTTCTTTAGCAATGTCATTTTAAAAACAAGCTTAAAATATTAGCAATTGCCTTCATAACGAGTCATAACTTAGTACAATGAAGTCATATTCCATAAAGCCAAGGAAGCTTGACTTTATTTTGCCATGAACATGCTTTCTTCATATTATGATTTGTATTTGAGATTTTACTGCTGATGTTAACTTCACGGGACGTGGGATGTGTCTGGCTTTCATTAGGTCCTAGGTATACGTTCTATACTGATACATTAATCTTATTGTTAATTGACATGTCCCTAATGTTCTGGCCTGAAAGGATTTGAATTTGATATAAACGTACTACTCCCTAGTGCTAGATTTTTCTAGCAATGCATTTTGGAGCCACATGACTGTGAGGCTCTTATAGGGGAATAGTATGAGATCCTGGGAGCCTCTGAGGTGGAGTTTGGAGAATATAGGTTGAGTATGAGCCTATTGGAAGACCATTGAAAACTATATTTATCAGCATAAAACGTTTTAGAATTTTATCTTTGAGGATGACTTTAAGTCTAAGAAATGAAATGAGTCCTGCCTATGCCCTAAGTTCATTTGGAAACTAAGATTCAAATAATCAGTGTACGAAGGTTGTTAGAGGCTTAACTAAACAAGAGAGTTGATTCTAGACTGTTCAAGTGTTGAAGTGGTATAGAATATTATTCCTTTATATGAAGTTTGGAAGAGAACTTTATTTAACAAAATAATAATAATTTTAAAACAGTAATAGACTCATACATTTTTAATACATTTCCATAAAATAGCATACAAATATCTCTGCTAAATACCTTTTCTACAGCTGCAACGTATGTTAAAAGAAACACACAACAGCTGGAATTTTTGCCTTCAGTGAGGTCTCCAGGTGTGTAGTTCAGTGTTCTGTGTCACCTTTGCCCTTAACGGGGGGCTGAAAGTAGAGCCCAGGCATGCAGTCATGTGAAGCTTGATCCTGGCCGCTCTGGAGGTTCTCCTTCCCTCTGTGAGTCTTTGTGGAGTTTAATTTATGCAGTGGCCTGAAGGGGCAGGATGTTTTCCATAGAGAAGTGATTTCCTGATGAAGTCATCGTTTCTCATAAGTCTGATTATTTATTATGTTTCCTAATTTTTCTTAATTTTGAAAGATGGGAAATCAACACAAGGCTTCTAGTTTGATTTTTGTTTACTTTTTTAATTGACATAGTGATAGTTGATAATCTTACTAAATTGTTTTTCACATGTAAACAAAGGGCTCAGTTTTAGAAATCAAGTATATATTTTGTATTTTAAATCAATGGAAAAGATCCTTAACTGCATGGTCTATATATCAGGTCACTCTGGCAGCATCATTTTCTGCCATCAGCGACTCTGCTCTGAAGGATGGAAGACAACAAAGCTCTAGACAAGCAGAAAAGCATTGGAAACACAGGTGGCAGTGCTTTACCTCTGGGATCTCGTCCCCATTTCAGCTGGCGTAGACGCTGTCTACATTTAGTTGCTCAGGTAGATTATTTCTCTACATGCTGTTGCCCAGTGCCTGGCACAGAGCCGCCCACAGAGGAGGGGCCTCAGTATTGGGAGGCACGTTACTCTCCAGGAAAGGTGGTAAATCGCTCTACTCTCCTCACTTAGCGGTGTGGCCGTCTGCACCTGCTTGGGTGAAAACTGAAACCTGAAAATGTAACCCCTGAAGGGAAGATGAAGAGGAAGGGACCATTCCCCTATAGACCCCTGTTATTAAACAATGCCCTTCTTAGTGGCTCAGAAAGTGGCCCATTCCAAGGGAATTGTTCTCCAGACCAGAAAGTAGATCCGGAACTGAGAGAATGAGAGGGTTACTCCTACTTTCTGAAAAGAAAGATTGTATAATGGAATTATGTACTATTAGACATAAAACAGGCCTCGGCGATAGGCCAGCCCAAAACCATCCTATCAAATGATAGCAGTTAAGTGACTTGTCCAGGGTCACACAGCTACTGAGAGACAAAGTTGAGACTAGTGTCCCATAAGTCTTTTCTAGGCCCCCTTACCCAGCCTCTAGATGGCCAAGGTATGTCTCAAGTAGGACTTACTCCCCCACCCCCATTTATTGTGAATGCCAGTGTTTCTTGGCACTGGCAGATGTGTTTGTTTTCTTTCTTTTGCAATATGTCAGCACAAAAATTTCCCCTCCAGGTTGAATTAAGAAATGAAAAAGAAAAAAAAGTTACAAAAATATTATGTCCCAGGAATAGCTAGCTAGTAAGCACTAGACTATCACATTAAAAATGTAAGTTTTCAACCTCAGTCTTTTCAGATGGAAATGTTTTCCTCTTTGGTGTTCAAATCAATTTAATGGCTTGGAGCTTGTCCCTCCCTAACCCACAGAACTTTGTACAGCTTGTTGCCCCACCACATGGGTCTCTGCAGCTTGGCATTCATAGCTTTCTCTAAATCCAAGAGCCTCCATGATCAAGTTTGGTGTAGCTTAGAGGAACCAGACATCTGGTACTACTCAGCTTCTCATGACTATGCCCGGGGCCTTACATGTGCCTTCTTCAAGTAAGCATTCTTGATCCTTCCCAGTGCCGTCTCTGGTTGTCATCTCTGCATCCTTATCTCCTTAAGTGCTTTATTCACTTTTCTTTTGAAGCACAGGTTCCATGTTGCTTTATAATTAAACTGCCCTTTTTTTCTCTCATTGAACCTTGCCGCCCCCCAGATGTTAACATGATGCCTTGAACCTAATACACCAAATACCGAGTAAAGTAATAAATGAAAATACAGATAGTAATAATCCTAAACACAAAGTAGGATACACATTTGATGTTTATAAAGTTGAATCAGAAGGACTATGACTGAGTTCTTTAACATGGTAGAGCACCTTTACAACACTAATGTCTGAAGTACTACTCCTATTTGTTGTTGAGGGGCAGCCCACGTACAGATGAGTTTTATTTGTCCAGAGGAGTGTTTTCTAAAAGGCCATTTTACTATTAGTCTTGTTGATGGCTGTCATCAACAAGACAAATAATAACTAGTGTTGGAGAGGCTGCGGAGAAAAAGGAACCCTCAGACACTGTTGGTGGGAATGTAGATTGGTTGCAGCCGCTGTGAAAGCAGTATGGACGTTCCTTGAAAAATTAAGAATAGAATTATCATATGACCCAGTAATCCCTCTCCTGGGTATCTACCCCCAAAAATTTGAAAACATTTATCCGTAAAGATATATGTACCTGATGTTCATTGCAGCATTATTCATGGTGGCCAAGACATGGAAACAGCCAAAGTGTCCTTCGATACATGATTGGATAAGGAAGGTGTAGATATGAGGTCTGACAATTAAGTTTGTGAACTTGATGCAACGGTGTTGCTAACCTTTTTTGATATCAGAGGGGTTATTCATTATGAATTTGTACCAACTTGACAAACAGTTAACCAAGTTGACTATTTGGAAGTGCTAAAAAGACTGTGAAAAAGTTAGACCACCTGAATTTTTCGCCAACAATTCATGGTTCCTGCATCATGACAACGCACCAGCTCACAGGGCACTGTCTGTGAGGGAGTTTTCAGCCAGTAAACAAATAACTGTATTGGAACACCCTCCCTACTCACCTGATCTGGCCCCCAATGACTTCTTTCTTTACCCAAAAATAAAGGAAATATTGAAAGGAAGACATTTTGATGACATTCAGGACATAAAGGGTAACATGACGACAGTTCTTATGGCCATTCCAGAAAAAAAGAGTTCCCAAATTGCTTTGAAGGGTGGACTAGGCACTGATGTCCATGCATAGCTTCCCAAGGGGAGTACTTCAAATGTGACCATAGTGATATTCAGCAATGAGGTGTGTACCATGTTTCCCCAAAAATAAGACCTAGTTGGACAATCAGCTCTAATGCGTCTTTTGGAGCAAAAATTAATATAATACCAGGTCTTATTTTACTGTAATATAAGACTGGGTCTTATCTAACATAATATAATATAAGACAGGGTCTTATATTAACTTTTGCTCCAAAAGACGCATTAGAGCTGATTGTCCTGCTAGGTCTTATTTTCGGGGAAACACAGTAGCACTCTTTCTAGGATGAGTTCGCAAGTTTAATTGTTCAACATCGTATATACAAAGGAATATTATTTGGCCATAAGAAAAGATGAAATACTCCATATGTGACAACATGGATGGATCTTGAGATTATCATGCTAAATGAAGTAAGTCAGAAAAAGTCAAGAACCATATGACTTCACTCACGTGTGGGATATAAAACTGAAAGTAGCAAACAAACAAGACAAACGAATAAACAAACAAAATCTCATAGAAAACATAGACAACAGTTTAGTGGTTACCAGAAGGTAAGGAGGGAGGGAATCTAGTAAAAAAGGGAAAAGAGGGTGAAATGTATAGTGATGGAAGGAGAACTGACTTTGGGTGGTACACATAATGCAATATATAGATGATGTTTTATATAAATGTACACTTGACACCTATATAATTTTACTAAACAATGTCACCAATAAATTTAATAAAAACAAAAAATAAAATAAAAATAAATAGATAAATAATAAAAGACCATTTTAGACTTGGCCAATAGTGTCTATTTTCTTATACCTCCTTGAGTCATCTATTTTTAGTGGACTTTCTGTAGACATTTGACTTTGTAACCCCTGTTTTCAATTAATAGTATTTTTCTATATTGTGTCATGTTTAAAAAATAGGAAATTCTTAGTTATACCCTTTTATTTTTTGAGGATTTTCGACCAACTGGTAATTATTCGAGTATGAATATCTTGTTACAGAAGCAAAGCCTAATTTTGACATTCTTTGGTAATAAATATCCTACCTACTCACTATAAAATCACTGCTTTTTCCCCTCCAGATCTTGGTGGTAATATCAGAATGTTTCTATGTGCCACTTCCAAGGCATTTATCTGAACGTTCCGGTAAGTATGATAAACTCACGCAATAGAGTATTTTTGGAATTCTGTGGTATGCCCTTTATAGGCGGTGGATTTTCCCCCTGTTTTGCTTGGTTACCATACCATCACCACTACCAAATTCCTTGAAATATGTTCTCTAGATAGACTTGAATAAAAATTATCTTTTTCCTGCTCTTAAATTAGTTAATATTTCATTTGGGCAATTTTCTTTTTTCCTTTAACTGTATGCCCTTCAGTTGACACCATTTTCTTCATTTAAACTGTAATGAGAAGAGAGGGAGGGGACCTCACATTTATTGAGAAAGTCTCTACTGTGTACCAATAACTATTTTAAACCCTTTAAAAGCAGTCTCACCCAATCTTTGCACTGTTGTACACTGTTTCTGAGACCAAATAACTCTGGATTTGCATGTTTTTATTCCTATTTTTGAGACTATACTTGTTGAATTCTATGTGGGAGTTTAAATATGTTTATATTTCTTTTTAGTTCTTGAAATTTTCAAGGCTTTGAGACTTCCATAGATACAGCCATCCACCACTTAATGACAGGGATGTGTTCTGAGAAATGTGTTGTTAGGCAATTTTATTGTTAGGTCTTTGTGTGAACATCGTAGAGTGCACTTACACAAACATAGACGGTGTAGACTACTACTATAATTGTATGTGCTATACTTTTATACAGCTGGCAGCACAGAAGGTTTTTTACATCATCACCACAAACACGTGAGTAGTACATTGCACTGCTACATTATGACAGCTATAATAGGAATTTTTCACCTCCATTATAATCTTATGGGACCACTGTGGTATATGCAGTACGCTGTTTATCAAAACGTCGTTATGTGGCACATGAGTGTAATTAGAATTCTTAAAAGTGACAGAAACCCAATTTAAAGCAACTTGGAGTGGGGAAGGAAAATTTATTAGCTCATGTAACTCAAAAGTCCAGGGATGTTCTGACTTTAAACACCACCCAAAGGATGTTAGATTTCTGTTTCCATGTCATTGATTCAGTGGCTATCAGCAGCAATAGTTATCCCAGTAGAAAGAGAGAAAGCTTTTCCTCCTGACTGGCCAAATCTGCTGGGCAGTGCTCTGATTGGCTCAGCTTAAGTCACATGGTGAACCGATTACCATGACAGGCAATTGGGTCAGTGAGTCTTCTACAAGGTACAAAACACAAAGCATGAGGGAACCTTTACCCTCCCTGCCCACATGCTCTTCCAAAGTCAACATGATCAGTGAAATCTGCAGAGAGGGACGGAGAAGCCCTGGATGGAGCTAGGACGCCAACCAGAGATCTGTCCTGTTTAATAACATAGTTTCAAGATGGAGAAAACTATCAGGTGCCCTCTTTTCATTTCACAGCTGAACGCAATCCATTGATTACTGAATGACCATTGTTTATTCAGAGGATATCCCCATCTTCCCTCCACAGAGCAGAGTCAGAGGTCAGAGGAGTCTGTTCGGGCTGAACACTTGCAGGATGCAGAGGAGGAAAAAGATGATTCAAATGAAGAAGAAATCAAGGACAGCCTTGTAGACGATGAAGAAGAGAAAGAAGACTTTGGTGATGAGGATGAAGCAGAGGAAGAAGAGGAAGAGGACAGCCCGGCTGCTGGCGTGGATGAGGAGCGGAGTGACCCCCAGGACCAGGGGTCCCTGAGGGAGACCCAGAAGGAAGTAGAACCTGATGAGACTGAAGAAGACGCCCCTGAGCAGCCCCGGCGTTCAGCTGACACAGAGATGGTAGAAGACACATTGAGGCAGCGCAAAAGTCAGCATGCCGACAAGGGACCATAGGTTTAAGGACAGTATTCGCAAGAATATAGACCAGAGGAATATGCTTCCCTCTGGTCTGCAGTTTAAACCAAATCCTTATTTTTGTCCTGAGTGAGCAAGTCTTCTAAAAAATGATCTCTAGTCATGTAGTGTCATGGAATTAAGCCTAATGTATACTAATGAGACTCTTTCAGGCATGACAATCAGAATACACAAAAACAAACATGGTGTTAGGATCTGTTTGGGGACTTGGGATAGGCACAGGTTCATGTGCTGGGGGCTCGAGAGTTTTGAGCAGAGGAAGCAACCTCAGCCCTCATGAGTACTGTTTGTTGACGGGGCTACAGGCAAAGCAAAACTGCTTGAGCATCCTCAGGTGTAGCAGAAGCTTGCTTCCTCCTCTCGGGTTAAGTGTTTTTATCAAATTAAGAAACATCAGGCACCATTGTATAGGGACACTTTTTTAGAGGTACAAATTGAGAGGGCCCTGGATATTACTGTAGAAAAGAGCTTGGAAGTCATCGTGACTCTAAATCTCCTTTGTTTTATTTCTTACCTTTAACATTTCCAACTTTCCCACTGTGGGCCTCAGCCTCTCCATGCTCTTCACAATACTTTCTTAGCGAGCAGATAGCAGCTGGGTTTACATCAGCTAAGTTTATTCGATGTAAGGTTTAGATAATCGAGAACCACAGCCCATGAAGCTGTGACAGCCAAACATCTCAAATGCAATGTTGTCACCTTTGGTGATTCAAAAGGAAGTAGGGATTTTACAGGAGAGAGTTTTGTTGTTTTTTGCCAAAATGTAATAACTTTTTTTTTTTTCAAAAAGTTCCTTTAGCAATATTCCTCTTAAATCCAGAAGTCCCCTAAGTCTTGCCAGTACAAGGTAGTCTTGTGAAGAAAACTTGAATACTGTGTTGTTTCATTTCTATCTCAAGGGGTTCTCTGGTCTTGAACCATTTTAATAACTGAAAAACCATTTCTGGTTTTCCTTTAGAGATGTGCTTTTGGTGAAAGAATTAATGAAAGTGAATATCTGGAAATGAAAGATTTGGTTTCATTTCCTTCTTCCTTAATCTTGTAAAGAATTTCATCCTTGTAAATCTCTCAATACTCAATCTACTAAATGTACCCAGGGGGCCCAATTTCTTTTTAAAAATCCATCCATCTACTTCTGCCTTACCTGATTTATGTCGTAGAATAAATTCATAAAATTAGATTCCAAGCTTATGAAAGATGACTAAGTTGATTCTACATCCCTTGGGTCCAGACAGAATAATAAGTAGTACAGCTTTATGAAATTCAGAAAGTTTCTTTTTAAAAAGAAATATGCAGTATACTCCTATCTGGCTGTTTAGATAACCCTTTCCTTGTATTAACTTTGAACACGGGATCACTGGAGGACGGGGGAGGTTCTGAAACTTGCTATCCTCCTGTGCTTGAATGAGCCTGTTGCAAGCCTCGCACAAAGAGAGTTTTTATTCTGCAAGAATCCAATTTTTAGAAGTGGCTATTTTTCATCTTTCCAACTCAGCTACCTGACAGTCGCATCCCCCAGTACAGTGAGGGTCACTGAGAGTCACCAATAGTTTTTAAACAACATGGCCTCAAATTTGAGACCATCACAAAACTGAGGGGCTGGGAAAATCTTGACATTGACTCATTTCCTTTCCCTCCCACATAGGTCTCTGACATCCTCACGCAGAGCACCATCATTCTGATGTGGCAGCTCTGTCTCCCTGATACCAGGAAGTTTTCTGGTTCATTGCTGAGCTCCCCTGCTGTCACTGGATTGCTTTCTCTTAATCAGCTGAAGCAGGTTTTCATTAAGTTCAAGTTCAGAGGTATGGAATAAGAAATGTTTCATAGTTTAGTTTTTTTGTATAATTCCTCCTCCCTCATATTAAAATATTCTTTTTTTCTAAGTGAGTGTTTGACTAGAAGAGAGGGAATGAAGATAAAAAATCTATGTTGACTTTTCATAAACATAAGGCCAATTTTTAATAGGACCCCAAATGGTACCTAACTATATAATTTTTTTTTAATCTATTTTCTTTCTGAGCAATATTAAAAAAAATAATTTGATGTGAGGGGAGAAAAACATCTTGGAAAAGAGGATTCATTAAAAGTTTAAGTGTCTGGCTATGAAAACCATTTTTCCTGTTTTTTGTTTTTTTTTTAACGTCCTGGCAAAAGATGGGGTTTTTACTAAATAGTCTGATAAGTACACATCTAATTTAATTTCTTTTTATTTTCGGCCTTTAGGTTTGTTTTCAACACTCACTGAATATACAACTAAAGGAAAAAGTCAAACTAAAATAATTTGAAATCAGATTAACATTTCAGTATTATTCTATGGACATTTCCTGTAGATAATATATTTCTTCTAGAAGTCAAGTGCATGGAAACATGATTTTGATTAAAAAATAAAATAATCATGCTTCCCTGTATTGCAGTATCAGTTATTTAATTGCACAATAGTATTTTGTATAAATTAAAAGTAGGTGAAAGAAATAGAAGTAACTGGGTTCTAGAATGGAGGTACAATGCCTTATGTGTGAGTAGTTGGCGCAGGGTGCCTTTTCATTGAGTAGAGGAAAGGTTGAAACTTACAGCTACCTTTCTCTTAGTTTCTTTTATTATTCATATCTTGCTAGATCTGCTACCCTATCCCACCTTGCTTAGAGATCTCATATTGAGGCAACATATAGACAATCCCACGTCTTTCTTTCCCTTTGAAGTGTAAGCATTGAATGGGCTGAAGCCGGGCTCATTGAGCTCACTGCATGGGCATGTACTTAATACCTGATCTCACGTATATGATCACTGTTAGCCACAGACCTCTTCACATAAAGCAGTTGAAAATAACTGCTGTAGTAAAAAGTAAACAAGCTTTGGCCGGGTTGGCTTTTGACACTGGAGAAAGCCAAATTTTGACTTTTTTTTATGGCCCCAAACCCTTGTTGATAGCTATGGTGTTGCTATGATTTGGGAATATATAAGCCTGCAGAGCCTGCACCCTGTACCCCCTTTGGGGTAGATGATAAAAATGTACTGTAGGGCAAGTATTTAACGTGACTTTTTATTACCGAGTCTTTCAAGGGTGGAGCTTGTTATGTTGATTTACAGGATGGAGAACATTAAAGAGTCAAAAAAAAAAAAAGGGAAAAAAAGATAGGGTACGTTTCAGCATACAGCCTTAAATTGATATGAAGTGAGGGAAATAAAGGAGAAATTGATGCTTTCACTAATGTGCGTCAATATTTATCTGTCCTTTATCTCAGTGTTGAGGTTATTCCTGCCAGTATTGTAAGCGTGTGGTTGACCCATCCTGTCAATAACAACGTTTTGGAAAGTATTCATGTAGATCCTTTATGCCAACAGAAAAGTTCCTTCTTGTGTCTTCTCGTTACCTCAGCCCTGCATTTTCATCCTTTCGAGAATTGTAGCTGGTCTTGAAAAACCAAACGTGGAGTCATCACACCTGATGAACCCTAATGGGGCATCTGTTTGAACAGCTTTCCTGAACCCGGAGGTTCATTTGAAAGTCCCTTTTCTGATAGCTTCAAACCAGGAGATGGCCTTCAAATGGCTTATTCTCAGTGAAATTTCATGTGAACTGTGACATTGTATATGCGTGACTCATACAACTTTGATGTGTTTCCAATATAGGTTAATCGTATTTGTTACGAAATCGCTTCTTTGTGCAAATGCAATTTTTATACTAAAAATACTGCTTATTTATATTGCAATACATTATAAATTTATTATTTATATTCTTTGTAATGGTCTTCATTATTTAACCACGTGATACTTATTTTTCTCTTCATACATGTATTCCTTGCTTCCTCACATAGTATCTGCGGCAACTGGAATGAGAATTGAAGATACGAGGTTCTAGCAGTACATTGCCTGAATTACAAAAAACCTTAATCACAAAATTGTGCATAATCCTTGATCCTGTGTGTTTTCATTTTATTGTAAATTTCCATTTGCCTAATGGAAACCTAATGACAGTGGTAGCTAAGTAAAAACAAAACAGTGCATTGCTTTTCCTATCAACATTTTCACAGAAGTCGTTTGCCAAGGCAGTGAAAAAGGTTACTTTGTTAAAAACATAATTTTCCTCTGTGTTCATCCCTCCATCCAGTCTGTTCCTTTTCCCTCTTTATCTCGCCTTCTTCTTCACTTGATGAAACTGAAACCATGTGCCTTTAGCTGCTCTGGAAAGTGCACAAAGCCAAGGAGGAACCAAAGATCAAATGGTTCCTCCTTGTTGCAGCCCATTGTGCTGTCTATAGAAACTCATTGCACTCACCTCTCAGGTCACCCTCTGTCCTGAGGTCTGGAGGTGGCCAAGGCTGGAGCAGGTGGCAAGACTGAGAATCCGTCAAGACACTGGACTGACCTGGTCTCCTAGGGTATTCAGAAGTTTCTGGCCTACACCTGTATAGCCATGGAAAAGCACAACGGAGGTGTGGCTCTTCTTAGCACCCTTGGAGACTGAAATAATGGAGATGAGATTTTTTTCACTTTTGAAAAACAATGGGATGTATACTAAAAAAAAAATTAAACTTTCATACTACCAAGTCCCTCCCTCAGAGAAACGCTCAGAATACTCATTTGTCTATATAGCAGAATATATCCATTATGCTGTGTCTCAGCATACATGAACTTGGTCACACATCCTTGGTGGGAGCAAAACCTGTAACTTCTGAAGTCAATGACAGTGAATTGCAAAGGCAACCCCCTGCTTTGCTCCAGTCTTGAAGGCTCCTTGGAACATTCCATAGTAACAGGAATTCTTTCTTAGAACATGTAAACTTCTTGAGATTGATAACTGTTTTAGGCTAGTCTAGACTCTGTTAACAGACTGCCAAATCTCAGGACCTTTAAAAACAAAAATGTTATTACTGTTTCACTTAGTCCATGTCCAGCATCTGAGGCAGCAGTGGCTCTGCTTCATGCAGGTGTTTCTGGAACTCAGGTCAAGGGAGGCTTTGCTCTCTAACATGTGACTTCTAAGGTGGCCGTGGTCGTTTTCATCCCAACAAGTCAGAAGGGGAGAGGGCATGGAGGTACTTTCCTGGGAGATTTTAAAGGTAGTCAGCCAAGAGGCACGTGTGCATCACTTCTCTTTATATTTCCTAGGAGAGGACTTAGCCACAGGGTCACACCTAACCGAAAGGGAAGCTGGGATATATCATCTTGCCTTTAAGAACAAAGGGAAATTTGAGAGCTAATATCTGCCACCATGACCTAATCGTCCCTATCTTTGTAACCCAAGAGCTTCACAAAGAGTCAGCTTCTGAGAAATGTTAGTAGTATGAATACACACATGGCAGGAGAGGAAAGAATACATACGGGCCAAACACTGCTTGTCTTCCTTCTGGACTTTACCATTATTGGTCTTTAAAATACCAGAGTTTTCAAATTGTGAGGGGTATGTTCTTAGGAATATGGACATTGATAACGGGGATAAAGTTACAAGTGGAAAACTTAAGAGATGCTCTATGAATTAATAAAAAAGGAACGTGATCTAGGCTGAGGGTTGAGACATGACATGTGACCAGGAAGGCAAGATTAGGAATTGCTGAGGCAGAGATGGATTTGAGATCCCTTAGATGCACACAAACGTAGAAAAATAACGACTAGTATTTATCTCAATGGGAGGTTTTTTGTGGAGCCATTAGAGGAGATTGTGGGCCTCTTTTTCCTCTTTTATGGGGAAGCGATGGAGGCATAATCTTTGCATGAGCTTTACTCCTGTTTCAATGTCTTTGAAATCAGTATATATTGAAATCAGTGATTTATAGACTCCATCAATCTCCCTAAGTGTGATTCTAGTTAAGACGTCTGATTAATCATGTTCATCTAAAAATTTCCCTTTGGAAAGATTTATGCCATTAGAATTCTTTGTGTTCTGTTGTCACTGGTGGGGCATATAAATCCTGAAATTATTTATTATAATTAGTTACTGGAGTAGAGACCATAGGATAAAGCCAGAGCACATTTGTGCCCCAAAGGGACAAATGGCTAGGCTCACAAAATTATAGAGCTGTCATTCTATTGGGATCGCCCTTCAAACTCTAGCTCTCTGTGCAATAAATTCTGAACATGAGTCTCAGTCATTACAAACCAGCAGGTTGTGCGTTGACCATTGACTTTTAACTATTTTGACTAATAGCAGTGCTGCACGGAGTATTCTAAGACTTTTCATATCATTGACTGCTCCATAAATGGGAACTAGGAACTAGCTGTGGACAAAGCCGTATGATTATACAATGACATCAAGTCATTTGACCCTTCTTCAGAGTGTTTATTCTACTAACTGGAAAAGTAAGAGTTACCTCCTAGCAGAGCAAATTGTCCTTTTAGATGGCATAAAACAGGGTGATGTCTTTTTCTTCTGTGCTTTTTAACATACGTGAATAGTGTTGGCGTTTGTTTTAAAACTGCAGAACTGCTTTCATGCTATAGCAGAAAGATAAGCCCCCGGCCCTGTAAGCACAACACAGTCCTACTGGCAGGTAGTAGTAACTTCAAAAAACAGTTAAGCTCATAACTATTCTTGAGCAAGGAGAACTGCCTAATTTATAATATACAAACAAAATGGCAATTTAGGGTAAACCCAAGTCAGGGGAGATCTTAGTATACATTGTTCCAAACAGGGTTAAATTGCTGGCCTTTTAGCAGGCTAATGATAAGAATCTCCAAGGAGGACTTTAGTCTAGCATTTCCAAGACTTATTTGACAACAAATATTGTGGAACAGAAAAATTGAATAATCTCTCACTACAAAAACTAGAAATGTTGGCTAAAATGTAGACATCTTTTTTAAAGGCAGAGCTGACCGCAAAAGAAAGAAAAATTCACAGAGGCCAAAATCCATGAAGCAAATAAACCTGACCTGGTACTGGGACTGCCCTCGTGGTGATGGTGGAGAGCTGTTGCACTAGGTAACCAGAGAGTGTGTTCTACTGGCCACACAGGTAGAGGGTGCAATGTCTTGGCTATAGCAAGGTGGGAAGTTAGGATTCAAACTGCCTAAAATTCCCAGCTACGTCCTCACTGAAACCAAAAAGTCTGCTCACTAGCACATGGAGACTATAAGAAAGCTCATCTTTCTTGTCCTGGTGTTCGTGTTGGAAAACAATAGACTTCCCTGAGAAATCATATGGGCCTGAGCTTATGCAAACAGGAGTTTGAATTTACACTAGCTTCAGAGTCTCCAAACCATGCAATTCTCATAAATAATGCTAGTGGAGGAGGGGAGGATACCAGTAGAAGCAAACACAGAAGGAACTCTATTGAAAACACCCTAAACCTGGTGTAAAGATTCCTACAGATCAAGCCCCGCTTAAGGTGAATTCACAATTCAAAATTCAAAATTACACATGGAAACTATTCATCAGACAGCAGGATTAGACTTGCCCTAATCTTTGAAATAATATTGTCAGATAAAAACTTTAAACTTTTAAAGTTTATCAAAAACATAAAAGAAGGGACATAAAACACAATAGAATAAAGGTACTTTCTTAGAATAATGCACTTCAGGTTCATCCATGCTACATGTCTGAATGGTAGGTCAATTCTTTTACTGGTGTGTAGTAGTCCATTGTACGAGTATGTATCACGTTGTTTCTTCATTTTACAAAATGAATTGACAGACATGTAGATTTTCCAGTTCTTGGTTGGCCCCTTGACTTTTTTGATTATGAGACATTCCCAGAACTACTTGACTAATAATAATCTTTGATAAAAATACTGGAGTGTTAGAAATATATTCCTTAGGATTTTCCAAGATTTGGTCTTGTATCACCAGAAAGCAATATATACCAACCAGCCTTACAGGGAGCAGATGCTTCAGAAAACTGATACTGGAGCAGATCTTCCTGGGGTTGAATCCCAAGTCCACCACTTACCAGGGGTGTTGACTTAGTCCAATCACCTAACTTCTCTGTGCCTCATTTTTACAGGTGGAGTAGCAAGGGATTGCCACATCCATTAATGAAGCTCTTGAAGGCCTCAGAGTTGAAAAGATAATGAAGGTTACCAGGTTACCAGGCCAGGACCTAGGCAAGATGGGGAGGTCAGGAACGTGTCCTGGTGTTTGGGGCTGCTTTTCTCCTGAGGGGATTTGCTGTTTCTTGGAACAGGGGTGGAGAATGTGTTATACAGCCTGAGTGATCCTTTTGAGAGTCTTGTCTGGCTGAGGAGACAAGGATTGGCTCAGGATGGGAAGCCGGTGAAACTTCCTTGTTTGGATTGGGTCTCTGAAAGGACTCACAAGAGGAATAAGGATGAACCAGAAGTAGACAGGCCCCCACAGCTCGGCCTTGATCTGCCCAGCTCCGGAAAACAGGGTGATGTGATCCTGGAAGCAAGCGGAAATGCTGGGAGGGACTCAAGTGGTAATGGTTGAGTTTTTAAATTGAATGGTGGGTTCTCTTGCCTCTTTTACTTTGCTATGAGGGGGATTTCATGGTCTAAATAAATCCTGGGGCTCCTATAACCCTGTCTTTGTGGATTGTATCATTCAAAGGACCATAATCTAACAATCAAAAGTAAACGTTGATTTTCTTACATTCCTTCCTCAAGCCAGCGCCAACCACCCTCCTTTATTCTTTAGTCTATCCCTGAAAAACACTCTACGGTGTTCCCAAAGTGAGAGCATTAGTTGTTCTGTTTCCCCTTCCATTTTCCTCTCACCTACTGACTCTCCACGTTTACCCTTTCTGGAAAAACGTCCTTTCTGATACAGATACCCCATCTCAGGTTATAAGGTTTTCTTACTGCACAATTAGGCTACAGAGCTTTAGGAAAGTAGTAAATAACCAAAATGACATTGCCAAAGTTCTCCTTGATTGGGAGGGGAGGTAAGAGGGAGGCCATGAATACCCACGTCTCAAAAGAAGTTGTGCCCTTGTGCGTATTACACTTTCCATCTGCTCTCCCAACTTCTCTAGATTATTCTGGGCAGATCAAAATCCCTGTCAGCTTCAGCTGCCTCTGCCAAAATTCATCACTGTCCTTTCTGCACACATTGGAGGCAGAGAATGGGAAAACTCCCTGATGGGCAACATGTCAGGTTTAGTATTAATATTTAGTCCCCTCCCCCACCCCGAGACTCTCCACTCCTTCCCTCCATTCTCTGTTCCTCATATTGTGAAGGTGATTCATCTGATACACACCCTGGAGGTGGAGGAGACCACTAGATGCTCCTCTTCAGAAGAGAAGCCAACGTTGGCCACAACCAGATTTCCCAGTCTGATCAGGCAGGGTGAGGGTGATCCCTACCTGCCTGGTCTTTCAAATTTCCTCATCGCAGGAAACCTACTTGCACTGGAAGCAAATTGGTGCACAGCCTGCAAGAAGAGCTGTCTCGCTGCGTCCCTAACTCAGACTTGGATCCTATTTATGCTCTCCTGAGAAGATTTCGAGAAGAAGGAGTATCCCTGCGATCACTTCCAGTTTCCTAAACCTGCTCAAAGTCTCTGGTGGGAGCCCCGTTAGGTTATCCAAAGGCCATTACAATTCATTCTCTACCCTCCTCAGCCTAGGTCTGCTTCACCAACAGTGAAAATTCATGAAGCTCTTGCTTCGGGATTAAAACTCAGCAAATCATGGCTCACTCACCCACTTGCTCCAACTAGTAGATTTGCCAGCTCATCACCGTTGGCAGACAGTTCTCCGTAGGACTTCTTCCAGCCACTTACTTCTTACAGACCTATCCTCTCAAAACCATCCATGCCATTAATGATAGCTTTTCTAACTTTGACTTCCTAACTCCCCTGGTGTAGGATGTTAGATACTCGCATCTATTTTTGTGTACGGGGATCTTTGTATCATTTTGATGGAATGCTCAAATCACAACTCAAGGTTTTTTGATTCGGCCTTTCCTTGGCATGGTGTTTCCCACAAATTTCTCAAGTTTCTGGGAGCTATTATCCTGTTTTAGTGATTCCAAAGTCGGCTTGAAGTTGACTTCTAAGGCAGCAGCCAGATCCCCCTGGAATGAATCTGTTCACCACTAGTGGAGCACAACAGCAGCTTTGGATTGCTCCAAGCAGGATTGACATAAGCCGCTTTTTTCTGTTGAGAATTAAATATAATTTCTTAAGAAGTTGGATGGCCATCGAAGCTGTCTTAAAATTAATGTCCAAGTTTGCAATTTCTGAAGGGAATTTTTTCTTTTAAAGACAATCTCAAGTTAATGCATTATATTTACTTCTTAAGTCTGATTTCCAAATTGGAACTATTTTTCCTCCTCCCTCTCCCCATTACAGTTTGCATTTCAGCAAAGCCTCAAGACCACATTGCTCTGGGTTTCTGGAGTTCATTCAAGAGCACAGTCTTCAGTTCCTGCTTCTTTATTTCATTGTTCCAAGAGTCTGGCCTTCATACCAAAATGCACTGCTGACTCAGGTATAATTTAATTTAAGGTGCAGTTGGATGCTACATCACAAACCCAAAGACGTGGAAATTCACTCCCAAAGTGTAACCCATCCAAATTCAGTGGCTTACACGGTTCAATCTTTCCAGCTGACACAAACATAAATAATGAATTCTATCTCTAGAAAATACTAAGAAAAGTCCAATTCATTTTCCAGATTAACATTTCTTAAAAGCTCTACCTCTTTCTTTTATTCTTCCACTGTCTCTTACATGGGTGCCTGGGGCTACCCTTCAACTTCCACCTCTTTTTCCTTCTCCATTGGCTTCCCTACAAACTTTCCCCTGAACTCTGCATAAGCTCTTGTTTTTTTCCTCCTCCTTCCCTTTTTCTTCCACATCTCTTTTTTTCTCCATTTACAAATAAATCACATTCTTTTCTGCTACAAATATTTTTATCTTTTACTTCACCCCTGCCCCCTCCACCTGACTGCTCTGAGTTTACATAACAAAGTCTAGGAGTAAGAAGGAGGACAAAGGAAGAAACGGGACATAACTATTGCCATTCCTTGCTAGGAAGAATCATCAAACACTCATAAATTAACATATTGTCCCTGTCACATTACAATGAAATAATAGTAAATTACAGCTGATATAATCTGTTGTCTCTATGGACCATATTTTTGCCTATCACCTCCTTCCCCATTTCTCCCTTTTATCTCTTTGAATTTGACACTTTGTGTCTTCAATTTAAAACTAGAAATAAAATGTTTTTTCTTTC
This sequence comes from Rhinolophus ferrumequinum, assembly GCF_004115265.2. Lineage (NCBI taxonomy): Eukaryota > Metazoa > Chordata > Mammalia > Chiroptera > Rhinolophidae > Rhinolophus > Rhinolophus ferrumequinum. The sequence goes on along the minus strand of NC_046306.1, from coordinate 28,916,345 downwards.
AGCAAGTTTCACATTTGAGTGAAAGATGTTATAATGGGTTCTCTAAGTTAGTGATATTAATTCCATTCATTTCTTTCTGTTTGCTCAAAGTAAATTAGCCTTGAGTGTGTAGAAAATCTCACATTTTCTTGTTACAGCATGGGAAGAATTTTCCTCTCCCCTTCTTCCCTCCATGTCACCGTTATAAATTCCCAATAAAGAGTGTACAATGGATACTGTTTGTTTGTTTGTTTTCTGTATACAATTTGATTTTATATGTAAAAAAAAAAAATCCAGAGAGCTACATTCTTCTCAACATCACACCCTTGTCAACTCAAGGAAACAGTCTCTCCATCAAAGAAAGTGTTATAAACTAGTTTTCTTTTAGAAAGATAGCTAATGCCAATAGGAAATTAGATAGAATTTATTGTAACAGTGCAAAAATATGGGCTGATTTTTCAAACAACTTCTGCAGTTTAGGTAAAATTGAAGAAAGACTCTTCTTGATGTAATTCAGTGAACATGGAAAGATGAGAATTTCTTGTAAAGGTTTCTAAAACATACTGCTGTATCATTTGTAAAAAAGAAAACACTTAGACTGGAAAACTGGGATATGTTTCCATTAACAATAAAAACCACGATTTGTGAAGCCTTCTCAAATCTGATTCCTGAACCAACTCGTATTCGCAGATACAAACTTAGCTATAAGATTTATAGATATATTACATATGTGGCATCACAATTTTAAAGTCCTCAAAATTGTTCTCATAATTTACCTATAAATTTGAAAATATTATTTTTTATGATGAAAAATTAATACTTTGAGCTTTTCTGTTATAAAACCCAATTAGAAGTTACTATTTTACAATTTTCCTGGAATTTGAATACTTACCATAGATATTGTCTTAGAAATACGTTTTGTGAAAATTCTGAATGTAACTAGAGAGGTTTTACTTAGATGGTTGTACATGGCATGTTTCTATAGAAGCAGCCTGTATGAGCACTCTCTTCAGAATCAGAACCTTTAGGTTCTAGCTTGCCTCACCCGTTACTGGTGTGGTACTATGCAAATCATTTAACCCTTCTGGGTGAGAATCCAGACTGTCTACATAGCTTATTGTCTACATTAACAGGACTTTATTACTGTTCTCATCTTTATCAACTTGAATATTCCCGGAAACACTTGCACAGGAAGTTAAAAGTTGCAAATAACTTTCTTATTTCCAGAAACTTTCTAAAAGGTCCATTAGACTCTTCAATAGAAGGCATCAAATAGTAGTTGACAAGTCTCTTTGGCTTACTGTGGTCACTGATCCTAAACTACTGTATTGATTCTTACCCAGTTTTCACGCAGCCTTCCCTCACTCATGAAAAATAAATGCCTTAAAGGAGCCTTCCAAATTTCAATCAATATCCCAGTTTTGCCCTTCCCCTCTAAGATGTTACTAAGAGTCTGTAGAGCTTTTGTTCTGCCTTACGTAGGAAGCAATAAACTCAACTCTGTCTTTTCAGTAGGTTGTTTCAGTGATACTCTGCGGAGCCAGCATTGAACATGGAGCTCAGTGTTTGTGATTTATTAAATGATATTGTTGGACATCAGTGGTTCTCAACTGTGACTTTATACTAGAATAACTTGGCTTTTAAATATTGCAGATACCAGAATGTCACCCTAGAAAAGTTATTTCAGAAACTTTGCACAAGGGGATCTCCACAGGAATGCAACTTTTGCAGTCATCCAGGGTCCCATGCCGTGAAGGGCTCAAAGCTTGGTTTAATTGCTATGGTGTTGCTGTTTTGAAATTCTTAATAATTTATCAATTGGGGACCCTGCAAATTATGTTACTGGGCCTGCCTTTGGAAGGTAAAGCATGAGCATGTTAAACGTCGTCAGGTGAATGTAATGTGCCACCAAAGGTTACAGAACACAAAACGAAGACTAGGACTTCTCTTTGGACTAAAAACACAGTAATAATAATACAGCCGGCATCTATGATTGTATAAAGTACATGTACTATCTCATTAACCTAAGAGATTAGATTTGAACCCAAGAGCTCTTAGTTTAAAACATAAGCTCTCAATCATGATTATATTGCCTCTATGAGGAATTGGTTCATTAAACAAATATCTATTAAATGCATCTATTATTAGTTTCCTGTTGCTGCTGTAACAAATTAGCACAAAGTTAGTAGCTTAAGACAACACAAATGTATTATCTTACAGTTCTGGAGTTCAGAAGTTCAAATGGATCTCATGAGACTAAAATCAAAGTGTAAGCAGTCCTGTTTACTTCTGGAGGCTCCAGGAGAGAATCTGTTTTCTTGCCTCTTCCAGCTTCTAGGGTCTGTCAGCATTTTTTGGCTCCAATCTCTACTCTTGTCATCACATCACTACCTTCTCCCCTATTCCTCTGTTTCATAAAAACCTTTATGATTATATTTGGGGCCCACCCAGTAATCCAGAATAATCTGCCCATATTAAGATCCTTAATTTAACCCCACCTATAAAGTCCTTTTGCCATTTAAGGTAGCATATTCACAAATTCCAAGGATGAGAATGTGGAAATCTTAAAAGGATGTAGTAAAGAGTTAGTAAGCCTGCCATCACATCCTGTATGACATGCTCAGTTGTGGATACTGGAGCTTCAATTGTCAAAAAGAGATGAACCTGTGACTTCAAGGAGTTTACCTTGTAGTAGGGGGCAGCAATAATAACAAACATAAATGGTAAAATTTAATTTCAGAAATTCCTAAGTGCTATGAAGAAAATAAAGTCGGATAAGGGGCAGAGTTAGGGAAGGAGGATGCAATTTTAAATAGGGCCGTCAAGGAAAGCCTCTCTGAAAAGATGCCATATGAATATGGTTTTTAAATAAGAAAGAGCCAGCTATAGAAAAGTCTAGAAGATAAGTGTTTTTTGAAGAGGAAGAGGCAATTATAAAGGATCTGGAGCTAGAATAAGTTTGATATCTTTAAGCAAAAGGAAAGAAGAGGGGGACTAGTTGGAGATGAAGCATGCACTGTGTCTGTGGTAAGAGGGGCAGATTTTGTAACATCTTGAAGGCTACCTGGTAAGCATGGATTTTACTCCAAGTGTGAGGAAGGGTGACTGAAGTGTTGAAAGCAGAGGAGTAACGTGATTTGACTTAAGTTTTTAAGTTCGTCTTCTGGTCCATCAGTCAAGTGAGAGACAATGGTAGCTTAGACCATAGTGGTGGAAATACACGTGTTGATTAGTGATGGGAATTGGGATGTAACTTAATATTGAGCCAATAGTACTTGCTACTGGAGTGGATGTAGAGAGTGTCAGGAAGGGAATAACTGGTAATGTTTCCTAGGTGTTTGGCCCTAGCACTTGGATGAATAATGCATGAAAGATGAAATTGTTGAATTAAGCTACTGTTATGGACTGAATGTACCCCCCCAAAAGTATATGTTGCAGCCCTAACCCAATGTGAATGTATTTCGAGACAGAGTCTGTAAGAAGGTGAGAGGTTAGATGAACTCATTAGGGTGGGGCCATGATCTGATAGGACTGCACCCTTATAAAAAGAGGAAGAGAAGAGACCCCTGAGTGCCAGTTCCTCCCCCATTTCCCTATCTCTCTGAATTGTCTGGACACAGTCAAGAAGTGGCCTTGGCCAACCAGGAAGCGAGCTCTCCCCAGGAGGCAAAGGAGGGGGACTCTTGATCTTGGAATCACCAACCTCCAGAATTGTGAAAAAATAAAATTATGTTGTTTATGTAGCCAATCTGTGGTATTTGGTTATAACAGCCCAAGCTAAGACAGTCCCCAACCACTAACAGTGAAGACAATTTTATCTCTTGAGTCCAGAGCACTTCCTACTGACTTGTATGTCAGAGGCAAATTTAAAGATAGGAAATGAATTCCTCTTATGTTCACGATCTTGTAAAGAAATGTGGAGACCCTAAATTGTAGTTATTGCCTGTGCTTTGAAGTATAGTCTGTAGTCATTTTATAAGACTTCTTGAAATAGATCAATAGTGAAGGAGTGGCTCATTTTAGGAAAGCCGACACCTAAAAATCTAGACATACAAACACAGTAATGTGAGTTGCTCATTCAGAATTGTTTACTGCTCTTTTCTTGAAGTAGTAATTCGTGGTGGCACATTTGAACAAGGGTTTGATTTCTAAAATTTCAGACCAGGCTCAATATTTCAGAAGTATAGCTACTACATAAAATCAACATATCCCTGAAGATGCATCTTCACATAGCATGGCAGAAGTGAACAGGGTCCTAGATATTCTGCCTCCCTTTGCCAAAGAAGTGCTCTTCAGGGCCAGAAAATGACTTGTCAATAAGTTGCAAGTTGGTCAAAAACAATATTTGATGATTTACAAGAATTTTTGTTAAATTTTAGGTATGGTATCATGGCTGTATTTTTTTTAAGCCTTTATCTTTTACAGATGCACAAAATGATACAATGTCTAGAAATTGCTTCAAAATAATCCCACAGGAAGCTGTGGGGAGAGGATAGAAGAAACAAGCTTGGTCACAAGTTGTCGATTGCGAAAGCTAGATAGTGGTTAACTAGAGGGAAGGACATTATACTTTTCTTTTTACTTTTGATTCTGTTTGAAATTTTACATAATAAAAAGTTAAAGGATAGCTATCCTATTGTTAGGGATAGTCCGGGAAAGAGCTTAGTTCTCAAGGTCTCAGCTCAGTGCCCTGTCCTCTTTCCCAGCCTTTCCCAAAGTTGTATTATTAAAAAAAACCCAAAAAAACAAAAAAAAACCCACTATATATATACACATTAAAAGACAATTTTCATAAAGGGGTAAAAGGACTCACATACAGATATAAAAGTGAATATATATTAAAGATTTTATTTACCTCATAATCAATGAGAGAACCAGATAGAAAAGATTAAAAAACACACATTTCTGGATCAGGAGATAAATGTTTAAATAGAAGTGATAGTGGTGTTTCTACAACAGGGGAAGGGAAGTATAGGACAGGACTGAATTTGCTTGTCTATAGACAAGAATTATTTTGCATTTCTTTCAGATGTCTACAACTTACAGAATTATAAAATAGCTCAAAGACAGTGAGAAACTAAAATCAGATAACCTGGAAGGTTGTCACCTAAACAATCATACTTTTTCACTGAAGGGCATATTTTTCCTACATATATTTCTGTCAAGGAATATCTATCTGTGACCCATGGAACCCCCTTTGGGAAATGACTTTAGAAGTTGCTGCCTTTCTGTATGTGTGCCAATCAGGGGAAATGAAAAAAGGCAGACGGTGTACTTGAATTCCAGGTACTGCTCATTTTATATGTATCCAAACATTTTGAGAACTTATGTATCCTCTATGGGCAGGAATTATTCGATGTTATCAAATGTTGATTTTTGGAGCAGTAGGTAGTAACTCCAGACTGGAAGAATAACAAAACACAGTTTTCTTTCTGCTGAGATATATTGGCCAAAAATAAATAACCTGCCCACATGACCATAATTTTAAGTCTATCATTTTATATTTCCTGTACTATTTAAATTTGGTTATCCTTTGAGAAATTGTTTCCTGCACATTGAAAATGATGCCATCTCCTTTCTGGAAAATGTTGGTGTCTATCAATGCTGAAATCTCATTAACAGATACTTTCTTGCTACTGAGAGCTGATGGGCAGCATAATTTGTAGAATCCATATCCATATGATTTCTGGAAAATCCTATTAAGATAAAAGGGCTGAGAAGTATGGGGCTGGCCTGGTTCCTAATGTTGTCTCACTGAACTGAAGAGATGAATGTGGATACTAAGCGGAGAAAAAGGTAGACGTGGATGTGCTACGGATGTGTGAGAAAACACCAAAGGTTAATGTATTGTTACTGTTGTCAAAAGTGACATAGAACTCAAACGGGACAGTTTTTGAAAGCCACATGACGTAGAGCATGGTAAGATAGATGTTTCCAATTTGTCATTCTGCTGCAAATTCACCATATTGTTTTCAATGATTCCTATCTCTTTTGTGATTTTCCTCTCTCTTAGACAAGGAATACAAAGATTCTTGTACACATACTTAAATTTCAGGAGTTATTCCATAACGGGTAAAGCATGGCTTAGAGAAGAAAAGAGCTACAAGGTTTCATTATAACATTATCTCATTCAAGCTGGGAAAGAAAGCCAGCCATGGGAGAAACATGATTTTCCTTTTCAATCAAGGGGCTGCACATCACCAGGGTTTTTCAGAGATGTAAAGAATTGATCACCTGGAAAATTGTCTGCTTTTATTTTTCTATGATGAAAATGGTAGAAAAGTCTATAATGGTAGAGTTCACTCAGGTGCTGCATGGAAGTTGAAAAGCAGCCTTTGTTTTCCTCGTTATAATGAGGCTATTGGCACAAGGTAAATTTATAATAACCTATATAACCGTGGAAATGTCTGTTTATTATTGAGGAGAGAGCTGAGATAGTAAAGGTCTCATTCAATAGATTGAGAGTCTTGCTTTGAGCTTTACAACTGCTGGATGGGTTAATTAAGAAAAAAGGGCCATTACTGAGGACAAAATTAGTTACCCTGCTTCAGCTGTGAAGGTTAATGTCCGCATGAGGTACTGGGGTCCAGGGTCAGAACAGGTCTTTTATCTATTTTCTTGTATAGACCAGAACATTTCTTCTGTTGGGATTTTAAAAAGCCAAGTGACCTGGTTTGATCAGGTATATCACCTGTTTCGAGTTTAAGAAACTATGAGGTCCTCCAGTTTTGGGACACATGGCTTTAAAATAGTAGTTTATAAATAACCTGAAGAGGAATCAATCACTCTACCATTCTGGCATCAGAAGCTACAATTGAGCACTATGAGTATTCTCATAGTTTCTGTTCTGCCCTAATTGGTAGTGTTTGACTATACAGAAAAATGTCAGTTGATAAGACCCAAAACAGAATCTTCAAAAATCGAGATTTTTCTTTTAATGTTTAGTGTCAAAATCACAGAACACACACACACACACACACACACACACACACACACACACACACACGCTCATCTCAGTAAATTTGTAGAAAAGAAAATAAAACAACAAGAACCAACATTTTCACCACCCGAGTCAATGAACACACAATGTGATATATAGATGATGTATTACAGAATTGTACACCTGAATTCTATGTAACTTCACTAAGAATTGTCACCCTGATAAACTTTAAAAAAATAAAAGAACCAGCATTTAATGATTATTTCTGGGCTTGTACTCAGTGAAACTCATTTCAATAATTTTTAATGTCTTCAGTTCTATAGATACTATATTAAGTTATATTTAATTCTCAGTTAAATCACAGCTAATCTTATATACAGTAAACTTTAATTTCATATATTTGCATATATACAAAATATTGTGTGTGTGTGTGTGTGTGTATATATATATATATAGCATATATGTATGTATATATGTATATATAACATGTTATATATCTTATTGACTTATTACATCCTTTCCTGGGCATTCCAATCAACTGAGGCCTGGATCATTTTTTGCTAGTTTCCAAACCCAGGTCGAAACCTGTGTTTGGAAACTAGCAAAAAATATCCCAAATGTGAAGACCTTAAAAAAGATAAAGGATTATGTTCTATTATATAAAAGAAGATGGGAAACAGTTGGTTTGGAGTTAGATGATGGCTTTACAGGCCGCAGGCTCTAGGTTTCTTGTCTCATTCTGCCATGCTAACTTTATCTCTGGTCTCTATCCTTAGATCACCTCATTGTCCCAGGATGACTGTTGGAGCTGTCTGCATTTCAGGCATAAAGAGGAAAAAAGGTGGGAAGGGCAAGGGTGGGCCTGCCAGCTGAGTCAGCCTCCGTCAAGGAGTATTTAGAGGGGTGGGCCATGGGGAAGGTGAGAGGTGAAAGGTAGGATTTCTTTTTTTTTAATGCATAAAAAAACACATAGTAGCATAGTGTACTACATGAAATTTAACCATGGTTTCTTTTTCCTAGAACCTGACAATGTAAAACTTAATAAGAAATAGGCAAATACTTGAAAGATCCCCGTGATACCTACATTTAATATTAACTTCTAAAAAAATAATACTTGCCAATATACTAATGTCAGAGTTACCAGTGGAAGACGCTGCTGAAGCACTCTCTACACAGACTAGGCTAGTAGTTCTGGTTTTGCACTACCAAAAGAAAGGGATCCCTTATTATTATTTCTATCCTCCCTCGTCACACTGGGACCCAATATTTCTAAAGAAGTGACCACCACAATGAAATTGCCTTTCATAAGTAGTAATTAATCCTTTCCAATTTTGCCTTAGCCTAAGATGTTTATACATTTTTATCAATACACCTACAATATTCTACATTAAAATGTCATATTATATATAAAATATTAAAAAACTGAGTCTTTTTTATTCTATTAGCAACAAAATGAGAAAGGAGGGATGAAAATTCATTCAAACTGTTCCTTTACACAAGTCCATTTGCTTTTAATAAATTTGCATGGTCCCCACACATGTTGCTCCCAAAAATATTCTCTTATTTTAGCCGTTCCCAAAAGGTCTTGGCCCCAACAATTTTCCAGTTTTCAAATATGCTAACAGTTTTCATTTGACATGTACATGGCTATGTGATTTTCAGCCGTTAGCAATGGGGAGTGATTTACAGGAATGTGCTATTAATATTCGTCTATGACATTTATAAATGTGTCAAACAGTTGAACACATGTAGAAACACTACATACTTCTCTGTCTCACCAGCTAAGACCAAGGGCTTGTAAGATGAGAATCTATTCCAGTATGTGCATCCAAGAGGAGTAATTTCCTTTCAACAACACTTTTTAGGTAGAGCTATCATTGCTGTACAGCTTCAAATTATATACCTGAAGAATTACATCTTGTTTTAAATGTCAAGAATGTATCCTCCTAATAGAAGACTAGGGTCTAAACAAAACTGTACTATTTGAGGTAATTTCAATTCTGATTCTTAATCTTTAAAATCAGAGAGCATGACATTTCATTATTGGTCCGTTTACTCTTGCTCATGTGTTCCTGTTTAAGAATAGTTTCTTTTGTAGTTTACTGGTGTATCTTCTGTACACTGCTTAGACTGTAATTTCTAACATTACCATCCATAGTTTTTCATAATCTTGGGAATATCCTTATGTCTACATAGGAAATACTGTAGCATAAAGTTAGTTTTATGTTAATCAAAAGGATGAGTTTTAGGGTCTATTAGTTATAGGAGTTCTGACAATTTAGTTCATGAACTCATCCTTAAAAAAGGGCTATATACCTCATTGCTGAATATCACTATGGTCACCTTCGAAGTACTCCCCTTGGGAAGCTATGCACTGACACCAGGGCCTAGTCTACCCTTCAAAGTAATTTTGGAACTCTTTTTCTGGAATGGCCATCAGAGCTGTCATCGTATTACCCTTGGTGTCCTGAATGTCATCAAAATGTCTTCCTTTCAATATTTCCTTTATCTTCCGGTAAAGAAAAAAATCATTGGGGGCCAGATTAGGTGAGGAGGGAGGGTGTTCCAACACAGTTATTTGTTTACTGGCTAAAAACTCCCTCACAGACAGTGCTGTGTGAGCTGGTGCGTTGTCGTGATGCAAGAGCCATGAATTGTTGGCAAAAGGTTCAGATCATCTTAACTTTTTCACACAGCCTTTTCGGCACTTCCAAATAGTAAACTTGGTTAACTGTTTGTCCAATTGGTACAAATTCATAATGAATAATCCCTCTGATATCAAGAAAGCTTAGCAACATCATTGCAACAAGTTCATGAATGTAATCAGACCTTGTATAATTTCAATTGTGTTTTGGACATTGTTCATAAGCAAAAGTTTATATTTATATCTCCTGAATGCAACTGAACATTTGAAACAAAATGATATGGGTGAAAAGTGTTGCATTACATTCTGATCACAATTTGTAAAATGGCAGAAACACATGCAGATGTTTTAAAAAATGTGCTGAGGGTCTGTGGGATGTGTCGTTTTTGAGTGAGTACAAAGTACAAAGTTTGTTAACAACCTTTTTAAATTGATCATCAGGAAGTGATATTTTAAGCATTTTGCATCCTGACATGATAGTGTAGAACTTCCATGCAGATGTTCTACTTTATTTTAGTGCTGTTGTTAGGAAATTGGTCGAGGATTGCGTGTTGACCTTTAATGTATTATAATTTTCCCCATTTAAATAATAGGAAATAGGTTCTTAATTTGAACAATTGCTGATTTTCCAGAATGGATTATTTATATTGAAGAGGAGGATGCTTGCATTTCATTACCTTTTTTTGCCACCATGCTGCTCTTTATCTCTCTTTTGACTTCAATGGGCCTACATGTTAGTTTTAAAATGTGGCTACAAGTTCTTGGATACTCATTTCATTGAGAGTTGAAGTCTCTCTTTCCCCTTGAATCAAGGTGGACATGAGACTGCTTTGACCAAAAGTAGAGGAAGTGATGCTATGTGACTTCTGAGGCTGGATTGTAAAAACATTGTTTTCTAGAACATTCATTCTTGGAGTGCTAAACTATCATGTAAGAAGTCCAGTCACCTGAGGCTGCCATGCTGTGAGGAAGTCCTAGCACCATAAAGAAGCTTCATGTAGTACGTGCTCTGGGTGGTAGTCCCAGCTGACCCTAGCCTTTGAGACATCCCAGCCAAGGTGACAGACATGTGAGTAATTAGCCTTCATATGATTCTATCCCTAATCCATTTATATCATATCATCTGAGGTCCCACATCATGGAATAGGGTCAAGTCATTCTTGCTTGCATTGTTCAATTTCTTTAACTACAAAATCCATGAGTACAATGAAACGGATGTTACTTTACGTCACTAAATTTAGGATTATTTGCTATGTAGCATTGGCTAACTAGAACGGCATACCTTGGGTATGTCAGCCACACTTTCATTCTTTTCTCCAAGGCATCTTGTCCAGTTGAAAGGATTTATTTAGCATCACATTCCTATTTGTGTCTTGCTCTGTGATGACTTACTTCATTCAGTTGTATTAACAAGGAGTGAGAGGGCTATGTCCTAGATTTCATCCTTGCATAGAACTGAATTTGAAATGGCCTTTATCATTCAACACCTTTGAACATTTATATTTTATCAACAGGGTTTGGCAACCAATAGCCTCTACAAGTGTTTCAAGTTCTCAAATTTCTGGATTCTCTCTTTGGAGAATCTTGTTTTCCTGTCTATAAACCAGCTAATTTTGATGTATGAGCTTATTTATTTTTCTTATAATAATTCACCCAATGCACCTAGTAGTAGCCAACTTGTGCTACATATTTTACTTTCCAGCTCCTTCCCTTTCGGGTATATGTTCATTAAGTACATGATCTGCCTTCCAAGTTACTGCAAGTGACATGAAGAGTAATGGTTTTGCCACTGCACAGCACAGCAAAATTTTATCCTTCTTTCTTTTGATAAAAGTTTTCCTAGCACTCACCCCTAACCAAATACCCAACATTTTTCTTCTTTCTCTAATACTATTTTTTAAGTGTGTCAGAGTGGGTTGGATTATTCTGTGGTAATAAAAACTTCAAAATTTCAGTCTCTTAAAGTAACAAAGTTTACACTTGCTCATACTACATAGTATTTTTGAACTGGTTAAAGGCTAATGTGCCATGATGCCCACTTTTGGGAACTCAGGCTGATGGAGTAACCAGTATTTGGAATATTGCTAGTTATGTGTCAGAAGAAAATAGCCCCAGCGGGTCTCAGACCACAATTGAATTCCCAGAAGTGACACGTTATACTTCCACCCATGATTCTTGATGAAAGAAGCAAAGAGTTAACGGGGTAGACTTATGAGCTGGCAGGATGGGACAGGCAAAGAGTTAACAGGAACAAGCTTGGGAGTTAGCAGGAAAGAGCTTTAAAATTAACATTAAAAAATTAACATGAACCATTTGGCTCTGAATCTCCTGGCTAGCACTGCACCTGAAAGCTGACAAGCACCTTACATCTATCACAGGTAGGAACAGAACAGTTCTCAATCACAGCAGCAACCCCCTGCAAACCAGCTCTTTCTATCGGACTGCCCTGACAAAACTCCTTTGCTAGTTACAAACGGAACTCTCTCTCTCTCTCTCTCTCTCTCTCTCTCTCTCTCTCTCTCTCTCTCTCTCTCTTTTTGACTTTCAATAAATCTTTTCTTACTCTTGTAGAGTTTCATGAATGGTTTCATGTTCTGCGAATGATCAGGGGTTAATTTTACACCAACACAATTCTTTGGTTAGAATGGATCTCTGCCCAGACCTTACCACAAGCAAATCAGGACACACAATCCTAAGGTGGCCTGGAAGACAAACATACCTACTTGCTGAAGAGCAATAATGACTACTACAGTGTACAAAGATCAGCTCCAGATGGAGAATGCCTTTATGACCTCTGGGGGATTTTTCTAAATTAGACTGAAGAGCCCAAACCATCAGTAAAACTATTGATAAATTTGACTAGATTATAAAATTTGAATTTCTATATGATAAAAGACCCATAGTTAAAGAAAAAGCACCGACTTCGGCTTTTGAGAAAACTGTGGATTAGGTTTACTCAGAAAGTCACAAAATGCCTACATATGCAAGATAAAAAAAAAAAAAAACGGCAAGAAAGTAATGGATATTCTCAAGAAGCCAAACAAGTAAACAAATAAACACACCAAAAAAAAAAAAAAATCCCACAAAAAGAACTCAAAATAAGACAAAAGCCCAACATGCTGGTAAATGGTACCGAAGCTGAAGTTTCCCCAAAGGACATCTACTAAGCTCGGTCCATTGAGAATCAGTGTTTATAGCTGCATGGGGTGAGGAAACAAAGCCATGGAGACTCCTATATAAAGATGGGAACCTCAGTAGAGGGGTGATGAGGATAAGGGAAGGTGAAGCGATTAGAAAGCACAGTTGGTAACCACAAGATGGCCACAGGGATAAGAAAGTCAATTTGGGGAACGTAATCAATAATGTTGTAAAGATTTTGTAGGGTATCCGATGGACACTTGTTCCATTAGGGAGACCACCTCAGGGATGATGTAGATGCCTGATCCCTGCACTGTGCACTTGAAGCTGAAGCTGAACAATAATGAATGTCAACTACAGTTTTATATCTATATATATAGTTACAAGAAGTTGAGGTCAGCATTAGGAGTAGAGATGGGAAATGTAATGGTTATATGAGATATCAGAGGGGTGGTAGATGGCGGGGGCTATCACTGTGTGAGGGATGTAAATGATAAATGTCCGATACATTGTTTTGTGTACCTGAAACTAATAAAAAATAAATAAATAAATAAAGATGGGAACCTGAAGGACACACCCTCAGTGAAAGGACAGTGGGAGAAAAATATCCCTTCCTGCAAGGAAAACGCCCTGTTTACACATACTGGATCTGGGGTAGTAATGAAAAACAAAACGGAGCCAATAATTCATGACCAATAGCTAAGAGTCAAATGATTTGCTGCCCATATTCATACTGAGTGATCTAAAAAATGTTGATTCAAATCATCCTGCTGAAATAATTTGTACTTATTTTAATATAACACATGTATTTCTAAAGGCATCAAAGTGTTCATAAAAGAGTAAGGAATAAACAGATCAAATATCGGGTGAGGTCAGGAGAGCAGAGAAGTAAGCAGAGTCCTAGAGCTACTTTCCCCCACCCCGGGGCAAGTGCTGAACCCTGTATTGAAGCTCTATTTTAATAGCTTCCTGGGTAACGATTGCATACCCTTCATCACAGCTTAAAACCAAGACCGCAAAGTTAACACATTTACTTAACACATTTAGTTATTAACATGTTATTAAGCATGCAGTTTTAAGGCTGACATTTACATTATTCGTGTGTGAAAGAAAGTCAAGAACTTAGTAAAAATTTACCTTACACACAAATAAGGGTCTCTGTCCAAGGTATATAAAGAGATTCTAGCAATCAATAGCAATACAACTAATATAAAAAGTGGCCAAGGACTTTTATTTCAGAAAGCAGAAAAATAAAAGGCCACTAAACATATTAAAAAGTGATCAAAATCGGTAAGTAATCAAACCCACAAGTTTGTATGCCCAACGCACAGTAAGACCAATCACTAAAGCATGAAGTGTGCAACAAGAAAAGAGTTTATTCCAAGCGGCAGCCAAATGAGGAGAAGGGGAAAAAGCCCACACAGGCCTTTCCAATCCAGGATTCAGGAAGGTTTTTCAGGGGTTGGGGGTAAAAGTATGCGGAAGTGCTGATGGGACAAGATTTAATTGGACGACTTTGGAACTTGGCCGTGGATGGTAAGGCGCTTTAGCACCAGATCTTTCTGGACAATGGACACTTTGCTTCTGAAAGAGATCCAGTGTTCAAGTTCCGGCTGTGTCTCAGTCCTTAGGTTCCGTGGGGAGGGGGTGAGACCTTGGGGTGCAGCTGGAAGTCAAAGTCCTTGCCTCTGCACATGCTTCAGTTGTGTGACTTGTGTTTTTGGTCTTTTGTCTGTCTCTGAAAAGCAACTCAGTATCTTGTTAGAAACAACATTTTGAGCTGATTCTGCAGTACAATTAGTAATCAGGGAAATGCAAAGTAAAGACACAACAAAATAATTTTGACCCTTGTAAGAGGCACTCTCATTGGCTGGCCAGGATATCCTGGTGTCTTACTAGACATCAGTGCTGGAGATGCTGTAAACATCCCCTTCTAGGGCCTAGAATGCTAGAAATGACTAAGATTCCACCAACTCTATACTTCATTGAAACTGAAAAGCCTCTGACAAAGATAAAAACAGGAAGTAATTCATTCTCTGAGTGATATTCTAAATTACATCTTAAGACAAATGAGAGAGAAGATTCAGTTGAGGATGTGGAGTTCTCCTCACTTCATTCTAACTCACACTCGGGTTTCCCTTGCGATAAAGGCAGGAAAAGGGTTCCCATGGTTTGGAAAATAGCCAAGGATTGTGGAGATGGTGATGCATTTTATTGGGATATTAGGGAGGGTTGGAAGTGAGTTAAGATTTTGGTAAGTCTAGTGTAAAAGAAATCCCTAGTCTTGGAAACTATGAAGGACAATGCCCCAATTCAGCAGATGCCATCGTATTGGCATTTACCATCCTGATTCCCAAATTGGCATGTGGAGAGAGCTGGCAAATGTAGCCTTTAGCACAGTGGTGTCCAAACTGCAGCCCACAGGCCAACTGTGGCCCACGATCCATTGTTAATTGGCCCACAGCAAATTCCAAACATATATTTAGTTTACTTAAATAAACCAGGTGAGGCAATATGTACTTCTCCTCGAGTGAGTGGCCTGGCTGTTTGTGTATTTTACCGCATATGGCTTTTGGTGAAAAACATTGAAAAAAGTTTGGACACCCCTGCTTTAGTAGGTTGGACAAGGCCTGAACTTGTTTTGTCATGTGAATATCAGCATCTCACTCTGTTGTCAAACTGAACAGACCGGAATGAGAGGCAGCCTGCCTGATTGTGGGGACAGAGCCAGGGGTGCAGTTTCCAGGCTCTCGGCCTCACGTGGAAAGGTGCTGGCTCAGGTAGCAAGTGGCCATCAACTGTGATTGGATGGCCATCAGCTGTGGCTAGTTGGCCGTCAGCTGTAACCAGTGAGCCATTGGCCACTAGTATAACTGCCGTGGCTACACTAGCAGCAAATGGGGGCTAGCAAGAAGATGGGGGCTGAGTTAGCAAGAGCGGATTACAGTTAACACGGCAGGTTGCAGCTAGCAAGTGAGGTTGGTTGGCAGAGAGAAGTGGATGGTAGGTTGCAGATAGTGTGGCTCCTGCTTCCTGTGTCTCCATCCCAGCTGCCTGCGAGACGATAGTGGTATGACTCCCCCATCTATGGCTCCGTGGGTGTTCCTTTTTGGCCTCACCATGTCCTGCGTTCTTACGTGGGGAGCGGGACCAGAGAACCCACATGACACTGAGCATCACACTGATGCACAGCAAAGCTATTAATACACAATGAACATTGAGATTTGCGATGGAGAAATTAAAGCTATTTTATCTGCAGGCTGCCAAGCAAGGAGAATAGGAAGTTATCATTTAAAATCTAAACTCCCTAATGGCTTATAAGGGTTTTTAAAGGCACAGTTTGAGTGTTAGGGTTTAGGGGGAACAGGCTGGTGAATGGAAGCACTGGTGGTACAGGTTTTCATGGGAGAGCTTTGGAATTTGGCCATTTGTGGTCAGATATGACAAGAGGCTTCAGTACCAGATCTTCCTGTGCAGCAGACCCTTTGCTTCTGAAAAGTCTCCAGGCTTCAAGCTCCAGTCATGTTCCTGTCCTTTGCTTGGTGGGGAGGGGTCGAAACTTTGGTTTTCGGAGCTGCTGGAGGTCAAAGTTCTCCTCTCTGAGCATGCTTGGGTTCTGTGACTTGCGATTTTGGTCTGTTGCCTCTGAAAGGCAACTCAGTACCTCATTAAACTGGATAGGACCATTTTGAGGTGGTTCTGCTGTTACAACTTCACAGAGGCCCCAAAAGGAGTTTTATAGAAGGTATTGTCTCTGAAATAATTTGGTGTTTAACTGATGTAACTATCACAGATTTACAAAAACTGTTCTAAACACCACCCATGTCTTTTAGTGCTCTCCACCGGGAGATTAATTATGCAATGTGAGAACTGGATGTTAGAGTGTCTGCTAAGATGGAACTCCAAATCAGCTGTTAGGCTGCAGTAGGAAAGAATGAGAATGGAATTTATTTATTTGTTTATTTCAAACATTTTATGTAAAACATTCCTCCTTTCCTCTCCATCTTGAAAAAAGCAATAGTGTCCATAAGAATCACCTGGAAGGCCTGTTACGGCAAATAGGGCTGTAGTGTTTCCAATTCAGCAGGGCTGGGCCAGGCCTGAGAATTTGCATTTCTAACAAGTTTACAGCTGAGACTAATGCTGCTGGTCTTTACACTTTAAGAAGCACTGATCCTTATCTTCCTTAGTTTTCCCAGCACTTGGCCTGCTTAAGGTTCATTCTAGAATATTAAATTGCCTCTTCATAAAAGTTACATTAGATGTAAGGTGCTAGCAATTTTAATAATTATTAAAGTTGCAAATGAATGCATATGTAAATAAAAGGTCATGCTTTTAGTATGCAATTTTTTTATTCAATTCTCAGAAGCAACTAAGGTCCCTTAGATCAACTTGCATGATTTTAATTGAAAAATTGAATTATTTCTTATAGGATTCCCTTATCATATTAACAGATTTTTGCATTTCAGAAGCAATTTTAATGTCATTTTACCTGTCTCCACTGATGCAAAAAGTAAGCATTTGTGAATTTTAGGAATAAACCTGTGGATAATTCAATGCCAATTCTAGTAGCATAAAGCTGTGTGGGGACAGAGCCAGGAGTGCAGTTTCCAGGCTCTCAGCCTCACGTAGAAAGGTGCTGGCTCAGGTAGTAAATGGCCATCAACTGTGATTGGATGGCCATCAGCTGTGGCTAGTTGGCCGTCAGCTGTAACAAGTGAGCCATTGGCCACTAATATAACTGCCGTGGCTACGCTACCAGAGAATGGGGGGCTAGCAAGAAGATGGTGGCTGAGCTAGCAAGTGCAGATTGCAGTTAGCAAGTGGGGTTGGTTGGTTGGCAGAGACAACTGGACGGGAGGTTGCAGATTGTGTGGATCCGGTTTCCTGTGTCTCCAACCCAGCCGCCAGTGAGACTATAGTGGTATGACTCCCCTAGCTGTGGCTCCGTGGGTGTTCCTTTTTGGCCTCCCCTTATCCTGTGTTCTTATGTGGGGAGCGGAACCAGAGACTCCGCATGACATCTGCTTGACAAGCTGTTTTTAAATTAAGTTAAGGGGTAGGAAAGTGAGAATGGAAGGGAAGGCAACCAGTGAAGGGTGGGTTATGAACCAGCTAACACTGGCCAGGTAAAACCTGCAAAGTATATGAGGTCTGACAATTAAGTTCGGGAACTTGTTGCAAGGATGTTACTAACCTTTTTTTGGTATCAGAGGGATTATTCATTATGAATTTGCACCAACTGGACAAACAGTTGACCAAGTTTACTATTTGGAAGTGCTGAAAAAGCTGTGTGAAAAAGTTAGATGACCTGAACTTTTCGCCAACAATTCATGGCTCTTGCATCACGACAGTGCACCAGCTCACATGGCACTGTCTGTGAGGGAGTTTTTAGCAAGTAAACAAATCACTCCCTCCCTACTCACCTGAGATGGAACACCCTCCCTACTCACCTGAGATGGCCCCCAATGACTTCTTTCTTTTCCTGAAGATAAAGGAAATATTGAGAGGAAGACATTTTGATGACATTTAAGACATAAAGGGTAATATGATGACAGCTCTGATGGCCATTCTAGAAAAAGCGTTCCAAAATTGCTTTGAAGGATGGAGTAGGTGCTGGTGTTGGAGCATAGCTTCCCAATGGGAGTACTTCAAAGGTGACCATAGTGATACTCAGCAGTGAGGTTTGTACCACTTTTTATAGGATGAATTCGTGAACTTAATTGTCAGACCTCGTAAATCCTTGCTTGAAGGCTGTTCCGGGGGCTTCATTTCATAGCACTTTAGCATGTCATGTGCATGGAAAAGCAGAGTCCAAGTTCAAGAGAAAATTCTGATACAGGTGTAAGCAGTTGGACTTCAGCTGCTGAGCAGCTGGTGAGCAGCTTTAAGTGGAGACCCCTAAATTGAAACCCAGGTCTGACTGATGTCAAAACCATCGCTTTCTGAAACATGTCTTACTAATGTGAACGTTCTCTAGGTGTTCCATGATTAAGTGAAATTTTAGATTGAAACCACAAGGTCTTTTGGAATGGTACCTCATTCCAAAAGAGGATAATTACATCCTCTCCCCAGGTAGATAAGACCTTTTAAGAATTAGCTATATATTTGGGTTTAATGTTCCTTTAAAGCCAAATGTTTAAAATCAACTGAATTTCATATTATGTAGCCACTCTGTATTTACTGGATGCCCCTCTCATTTCATAAGCTCTTTTTCACAGAATATGTGCACAATCCAAATGTGAAAAAAAAAAAAAAGAAAAAAATGACTGGCAGCCTATTCTCGGTACCAAGTAAAGAGCAAAGGCACATACCATGCTGAAGAAGCAGCTGTAGGCAGAACTGAGCCAAGAGTGGTTTCATGCAAATACTTCCCTAAATTCTTAATTTTTGACTCATTCCTCTGCCGTTTTAATGTGGCAGACATTGCTGCCACCCCAACCCAAATTCTTATGGCTTTGGTGCTGCTCTTTGGCAGACAGCTGCAAATGAAATTTCAAAATCTAAGCATGTTTGCTCACTTAATGTAATCAATCGCCAGAGAACTAAATCTGAACTTTGGAAAATGTCTGTTAATAATTGACAAATAACAGAATTGTCAAGATGTAGAAGGCAACACAGGAAAAAAAAATAAACCAACCTGGGACAGTAACAACCCAAGAAAATGTTCAGCCGGCTGGTTTGTATCAGTGATTATGAACAACATGCTAAATCAGTACTTCCAAAGTCTGTATATGACTATTATAGGTCTGGGGCAAATGATCAGGAAACCTTGGCTGATAATATTGCAGCATTTTCCAGGTAAGAAAACTTACTTATTTTTAAATTATGTTTTAAAATGACACGAAGACATTCTGCCCAAATAAGATCTCCTAGTTTCATGTTGATGATATGGAATTATTCATCTAGATATATGCTTAGTAGAGAGGAGGAAATCCTTGGGGTTGTGAGAAATCTTGGACTTTTAAATTGTTTTAAAATAGTCTAAGCCTGGGAATCTTGAACAGTTGACTGAAAAAGCCGACCTCAAGTTTCCCTACTTTAAATTATGTGGATAATTAATTTAACTATGTATAAAAATAGTAATAAGTTCTGATGGCCCCATTTTCTTTTTCTCTGTTTATGACGATGAGAGTCTGTTCATGGTGTAGTAAACAGCATAAAATGGAAGATAGGCATCTTCTCTGGTTGCACCAAAACAGATTGTTCCCTTAAAATATTCCCATCCTGCTGGCTTTTTTTCCTTATCGTTCATTTTGATTTCTGTTGTCTAAACTTTCACTTTAGATTTCAATTTGGCTATGTAGCACTAATCTTTCAACTGCTGTTTCATCCCTGCTCCAAAGAGCTTCATCTCTCTTCCCCAGTTAGTTTTCCCTTGACTTCCATATTTCAAAGTACAAGATGGTGGGTGTAATGGTTTATGCTTTCTGTTTGTAATAACAACAAAAAACAAAATAACTTTAAAGGAATATTTTATCTCTCAGCAGTTACAAAAATGGTTTATTTGCTCCAGTAGGGGAGGAAAGCCCTCAATATACTACATTCTTTTAGGCTCATCCATTTTACATTATAGCTTTTAGTAAAGCCAGTGAATGTTGTAGGTGCTCATCGATGGTGATAAATTAAAAAGCAAACAAACAAACAAACAAACAAACAAACAAAGGCAGAAAATATCCAGGGCAAAGAGTCTTGATTTCTTTTTTAGTCTAAAGTAAAATCGCTCAAAATCACATTTCCACATGTACATTAGGAGAAATGTAACCATGCTAACCAAAGTGTTCCCTGGCAAGCAGCACAGATTCACTCGCAAATCAGTGTAGGAATATGAGAGTGGGGCCTCCCCCAAACCCTTTTCAGCCTTGACTTTGTCTCAGATCTTCGCTGGAAACCAAATGAGCTGAAAAAATGCTGGAAGGGCCATGAGGAGGGAAAAAGTTGGTTAAGAGTGGAGAAGCTTTAAAATTCTGCATCTTTTCCAATCATTAGTATTTTGGGCCCCTTCAAAATTTTCTGCTCTTGGAAAGTGCCCCTTCTGGGGCCCATGTCAACTCTGTTCACCAGGTAGTGTGGTTTGCCTATGAGGAGTCTACGGAAGACAATACCTTAGCTCAAATAGGTCATTTCAACCAAAGAAATTTCAGGCTTATGGAGTTGGTGTCTCTTAGCACTCTTTAGGTCAAAATGCTCGGGCCACAACTTATTCCATTTATGTACAACCTTCCTCACCCCTTAATCTTCCTCACTCCATGCTAGTTAATTCATTTATCCACACTTCTTAAGAATCTCTATCAGCTGGACATGCTGAGGCTAGAGTGGTGAGTCAGAGAAAGGTCCTGTCCACAGGAGCTTACATTCCAATAGATGCATATGGAACTGGCCTCCCTAAGGCTGGTGGGTTGCACTGATACAAAATGGACCCCAAACAGTTGGTCCAGTGGAGGCCTCCAAGAGGGAGCCAAGCAGACAGATGATCTCGGCAGCCCTAGAAATTCCAGAAACTTTGTGAAACATCGAAGGCTGTGGTGATATCCAAGTTGTGAACTTGAGCAGTGCCTCCCAGCTTGTGTGAATTACACCATGCTCCAATGAGTCTTCCCAGCCTGTTTATGTGCTGAGTGATTTAGGGACAGAACACAGATATGAGAATGAGTTTGCACTGCCACCTTTCTCCTTTCTCTGGAGCACGGCTCATACTAGTTTATTACTAGCCACTTGAGGAATTTTTATTGCAACAAATATTAGGGATACTTGCCAATCCAACATCTCGGTTCCTCTTTTGCTGTGTGATTTGCTGGGTGACCCTTTATACCTCACACTGTATCATCGAGCTGATCACGTGGAAGAAAGAATAGATTTTTTGCCACTGTTGTGGTGGTCTGGGGTTGATGGGATGAAGACAATCAATCTGAAATCTCATTCAAATTCAAAAGGAGACTGAAGAGCAACTAGACCTTAGATAGCCTGTTGTGACACAATGACAGGGTATTTTAAAGACATTTATGAAATGTATGCACCTTCCCCTCCCACAAATAAAACAAAAGGTCGTTCACACTGACAGCATTTATCTTTCTGCACTCAGCTCCAACAACCACATTTTGGAGTTCTGGGGACATGGGACATTTATATGACCCGGTAGTTGATTGCAGACATTTCTGGGTAAGACGTGTGATATTATTGTGCCACCACTACCTCCCTCACCACCCCCCCAATTTGGTTGTTCTTTTGAACAAATAAAGTCAAATAGATAGAACCACCCAGAAGAACATAGTTTTTTATTGCAAACATGACAAGAGCAACAGATGTCAGCTTGTTTTGTTACATTTTGCATGGTCTGACCTGATTGGAGTTTTAAAAAGAACAGCAATTTGATTCTTTTGCGCAGTAACTCAGTGTATCCTTCTTAACCACGGTCTGTACATATTTTGTGGCTTCTGGTGAAATTATCATTGGTGGAAAATAATTCTACAATTTGGGCATTTAGAAGTTTCATTATATTATAAAATGAAGCTATTCTTATTTTTGTTGCATCACTTATTGACACTTTTAAATAACAGACGGTAAAAGTGATATTATTCTTCCGCTTTAATATTTGAGAAGCAATATAAACTCACCAATGGCATTTTCAATGTTCTTTACGTAACACGTAAATGTCACAGAATCATTCTGTTAGTTTGAAAAATGGGTAAGCTGCTTTTTGCTCTTGCATTACGAAGAGCAGCTAATTGTCTCTTGTTTTTTAAGATTCATGTGGAAAGAGATTTCATATCCTAGCTCTTCCCTCCTTCCCTCCTTCTCCTCCTTTTCCTTCTCCTCTTCCTTTCCTCTTCTTCCCTTCTCCCCATTCCCACCTCAAAGCTGTGGCATCTTTATCCAGACAAGTATTGACTTACACACACACACACACAATATCATATACCATTTCAGGAGGTTCATGGCTCGTGTGAAACCATTAAAAAATGAATGGTAAGATATAAGATGACAAAAATTGTACATTTTATATACATATAGTTTATGTTTTAAATGCGTAGAGTAAAAAATAATGTGGAGAACTTGGAACTCAATATGATCATCTTACAAGACTTAAAAAACATTAATTCCCTATGTTCAGTTGGTGAGAGTGGGGCCTCCCCCAAACCCTTTTCAGCCTTGACTTTGTCTCAGATCTTCGCTGAAACCCAAATGAGCTGAAAAAATGCTGGAAGGGCCATGAGGAGGGAAAAAGTTGGTTAAGAGTGGAGAAGCTTTAAAATTCTGCATCTTTTCCAATCATTAGTATTTTGGGCCCCTTCAAAATTTTCTGCTCTTGAAAAGGGGTTCAGTAACAGCACACAGCTTAAAAGCTGGACGATGGGTGAGTGTTTTCCTTCAACAGAATAGCTCCTCTTAGAAAGTGTGTATATCACCTGACTTTTTAATAAATTAAATTTAAGGCCTGTGTTGGATGTAAAGCGTGGGTCAAAAGTCATGTTAAAGGATCCCCACCTTTACCCTACTTCCTTTACTCAGACATCTTATTTTCCATCCTTTAAAAAAGATTAATTATTCAGTTTGTTCAAATGTTTTGTCAATCTTCATATCCTTTTTCCAGAGTAGATGTACCAGAAGAGTGCAGCCCAAGGTTATAATCAGCTCTTATTTTATGTAAGACTTGGGGGGGGGAATCACTTAAATTGGGGGTGGCGTTGGGTGAGGCTTCTAATTTTGCCTAGGAATTGCATTTCGTGCATTAGCTGACAAGTCTGCAATGCAATATCATCCTGAATAGAAAATAATATGTGTTGGGAAAGAATACACAGTTATTAAAGTGACTGCGCCACCATGTGGACAAGTGTAAAGCTACTGCCTGGAGATAGAAGGATTGAACCTTGCCTTATTACTGGGAATTGGATGTATCTTTTGCAACCATACAGATGGGCCTAGAGAACATTATGCTAAGTGAAATAAGTCAGACAGAGAGAGACAAATACCCTATGATCTCGCTTATCTGTGGAATCTAAAGAATAGAATAAATGAACAAACTAATCAGAAACAGTCTCAGAGACATAGAGGAAAAACTGAGAGTTGCTAGATGGGAGGGGAGGTGGAGATAAGGGGGAAGATGAGGGGATTAGAAAGTACAGTCAGTAACCACAAGATTGCCGCGGGGATACGGAAGTCAATTTGGGGAATGTAATCAATAGTGTAAAGATTTTGTAGGGTACCCGATGGACACTTGTCTCATTAGGGAGACCACCTCAGGGGTGATGTAGATGCTTGATCACTGCATTGTACACCTGAAGCTGAAGCTGAACAATGAATGTCAACTATAATTATATACATAATTATATATATATATATATATATATATATATATATCTTGTAAATATATATATATATATATTTTTTTTACAAGAAGTGTACAGAATTAGGAATAGAGACAGTGGAAATGTAATGGCTGTATGCAATGTCAGAGAGGTAGTAGATGGGAGGAGGGGAATTATCACTTTGTGAGGGGTATAAATGATAAATGTCTAACTATTACAGTGTTTTGTACACATGAGACTAATAAAAAAAATTGGGAAAAAAAAGTCCCCTTCTGCTTCATAGAAAGACACACACACGTACACACACACTCAACTGATGCTCTGCAGCTCTGTGTGTGCTCTTCATAAAAGCTTCCATTGTTTCCTCGGCTCTAAGTCAATATTAATGCCTTCCAAGGCCTGCGTGCCAATGGCTGCTATTAAAATCTTTTTCTTTCATTCTCATAATACACTTAGAGATGATTGGTAATAAAAACTCTCTTCAAGACTTCTGCCTCTCCCTCTTCAAAATGGAGATCAAAGAATCACGCTGTGAGGGTCAGTGGAAAAGAAAAGACTTACAGCAGCAGAGCATGTGGTGTGACAGAAAATAATGACAATTATGATGTTCAAAGAAATTTCAGAGAAATCGCCCAGTAAAACTTCTTTATTATGCTTTTCAGGGTCTGGATGTTTTTACTTCATTATGTGAGGAAGGGTTGGATTACAGACCCTTAGCTATTCCTCAAAGCAACATGAAGGCAGAATTTCTTCTTCCGCTGTAGGAAGTGGGCTTCAATTAAGACTTTGGAGGTTCCATTTATTTTGGTATTACTCCATTACTAAACCATACTCACTATATTAACTAAAACTCTTGATCTCTCTGGAAACAGTTACATCTAGCTAATTAATGAAAGGCAAGTTCTGTTTAGGTGTTTGTATGCTTGTTTACTCACACATTTTTTTTGGTCTTAGTGCTCATTAGAAATACGGCTGTATTTTCTTCCATTTAAATCATACTAATGAGGAGAAAAATAATCCTGAAAAAAATAGGAGATATAAATTTTGCTGAGAAGAAAGAAAACTAGCTCTACTGAAAATTTTACTAGTGAAGTTTTTGTTCTTGGATTTTGGTAATTTTCATTGTGATATAAAAGAATCACAGAAAAAGGCATTTAAAATAATGTTCAGTAGTCAAAAATTCTTTGTAAAAAACCCCAATCTCTGCTAAATTACATTTTTGAATAAAATACTCAAGCTGAAAAAAAATAATCTTCCTTCATCATCATGCTTCAGTGGATACAGAATTCAGCTTAAGGATTTTGAAAAAAACACCTCATTATAATTTTAAAATTAATTGCCTGAAGCTAGTCTGTTTTATATATGTGTATGGATATATATATGTGTATATATCTATATATATGTGTGTGTGTATATATATATATATCTATATACAGATATATAGATAGATAGATAGATAGATATAGATATATACACATAGAGAGCTGACAAGCTTGAGAACTCATCCTAGAAAAGTGCTACATACCTCTTTGCTGAATATCACTATGGTCACCTTTGAAGTACTGCCCTTAGGAAGCTATGCACCTACGCCTGTGCCTAGTCCACCCTGCAAAGCAATTTTGGAACTCTTTCTGGGATGGCCATCAGAGCTGTCATTGTATTACCCTTGATGAATGTCATCAAAATGTCTTTCTTTCAACATTTCCTGTACCTCTAAGTAAAGAAAGAAGCCATTGGGGGCCAGATCAGGTGAGTAGGGAGGGTGTTCCAACACAGTTATTTGTTTACTGGCTAAAAACTCCCTCACGGATAGTGTCATGTGAGCTCGTGCATTGTTGTGATGCAAGAGCCATGAATTGTTGGCAAAAAGTTCAGGTCATCTAACTTTTTCATGCAGCCTTTTTGACACTTCAAGTAGTAAACTTGGTTAACTGTCCAGTTGGTACAAATTCATAATGAATAATCCCTCTGATATCAAAAAAGGTTAGCAACATTGTTGAAACAAGTTTGAGAACTTAATTGTCCTTGTATGTGTATACACACACATACATATATATATATATATATACACACACATACATATATATATATGTATGTGTGTGTATATATACAGAGGATGCCAAAAAAATGTATACACATTTTAAGAAGGAAAAACTGTATTAAAATTGTAATACTCTATATATACCAATAACAAAAGATGAATACGAGTCACGATTGACTTCTGCAATTACAGGAGTTGCTCAAAGTGGTTACCATCAGTTTCCAGACACTTCTGATTATGGTGAACTACTGCTTGAGCAATGTTGACCAAAGTGTCCACTTCTATGTATTTTTTTGGCACCCCTGGTATATATGACAATGTAGCCATAGCGTATATTCTTAAACTGTAATCTAACTTCGATGCCTTTGTATACCATCTTCAGAATGGCTATGTTCATACAAAAGAACTTCAAGTGAATATTCGTAGTGGTTTTATTTATAATTGCACCAAACTGGAATCATCCCAAATATCTCTGATCTGGGAATGGACAAACAAACTGTGCTACCTTCTTACAGTGGAATACTATTCATCAACCAAAAAAAAGCAAAAACAACAACAAAAAAACAATCTGCTGATGCCTGTAGCAACCTGGATGAATCCCAAATGCTTTGTGCTAAGTGAAAGAAGCCAGGCTCAAAAACCTACAGTGTAGGATTCCACTTACATGATGTTCTTGCAAAGTAAAACTATAGGGACAAAAAAGAAAAAGACCAGTAGTTGTTAGGGGATCTGTGAGGGGAGAGTCACTACCCAAGGAAGTGGGGAATTTTTTTTGGGACGGTGAACTATTCTAGATCTTCATAGTTTTGGCAGTTACATGACGATATGAATTTGTCCAAACTCACAAAACTTTACTGAAATGGGCACGTTCTACTGTATGTTAATTATACCTTACTAAGAACAATGGCTTGAGAAATTCATTGTTATCTTGTCGTTGACTTTCCATCTTAATAAGCGTTATAATTGCCCTTTTCCTTTAGCTTTGTAATTTGCCTCATGGGAAAACTACAAGAATATTTTCTCTTTTTAAACTAAAATGATAATGCCAAACCTCTAGTTATGCTTTTAAAATGTTTTAACTTTTTTTTCTTTAATTCTAGATGGAAGCTGTATCCACGGATGCTCCGGAATGTTGCTGAAATAGACCTGTCGACTTCTGTTTTAGGGCAGAGAGTCAGCATGCCGATATGTGTTGGGGCTACCGCCATGCAGTGCATGGCTCACGTGGACGGGGAACTTGCGACTGTACGAGGTAGGAACAAGAACCTCCCCAAAATGGACAGAAGAAAATAACATTTAGTGACTCCCTTCTCTGTAGGCATCAAGCAAACACTTCCCTGCATGTTTTTACACTCACAAAAATTAAGCTTGTTGACGTTGCCACCAAAATGCCTGACTTGTACATCCTGCTCCTCTACTTTCTAACTGTATGATTCTGGGAAAGACACAATTTGTGCCTTGGTTTTATTGGGTGTAAAATGGGGGTAAAATAGTGCCTACCTCTTTGGGTTACTGTGAGGATTAAATTAATTCACATATACAAAGTGCTTAAGTCAGTGCCTGGCACAGGGTAGTGGCTTAATAACTACTAGTAATTTTATGAGCATTAATAGCAACATCTTAGAAAATGGAGGTCTGAGAAATTGACTCACCCAAGGTCATACAGCTAGGTAGTAGCAGAGATGGGATTCAGCCTCGTGGTGACATTATTTCAGAGCCCTTCCTGCTTCCCATAAACCCACATGATTCTCACAATGAAAGAGCAAATGCAATGACCTGGTCGGTTGCGCTTTCTGCCATGATTTTAGACCATGATTCTTTTTTTACTGATGGGTTATACTTCCAGTAGAGCATTTCCAAATGCCTTCGGAGGAGTGATGAGAGATTCAACTATGATGTAAAGAAATTCCTTATTGGGGCTAATTTATTAACTTCCCAGCCCCCTAGCAACTATGAACATTTGAGAAGGTATGCACAATGATTAATCTCCCCACATTCTACTTCAGAAACTCATATAAAACTTGGTAATGAATTCTATCTGGCTTCTTTTGATGCTAAGAAGGGCAGGAAATTCAGACCCAAAGAGCAGGAACTAAATACTATTTTAAAGCAGTTTAGTTCTAAGGAATAAGGACCTTGTGGATTCACTTCCCTCCTTGAAATGTCTTCCACAGAATTCTGCCAGGGATATCAGCATGACACAGTGAGGGTATACTGAAAAGACTTAGCTTAGGTCAGAGCTTGGAGCTTCTTTAATTCTAGAACCACACGCAGGTAAGTGCTTTTAAGGCTTTTAAGGCCCGTTTGTCTATGGTAATTCTGAAATATAGACAAGGAGAAGAAAATAAAAGGGAGAAGGAGACATACTATATGGGTATCTTGTCTATTTAAAATGGAGATAGCAGAGGACTTCCCAAGCATGCCATAGACAACAACCATTAAAACAAAAGCAAACAGATCCATATAAAGAAAAAAAAATGAAACTTCCATGTTCTCAAATTTCCACAAAAAACGAAAACAAATGGCAAACTAAAAATTGAAAAATATGACAGTGTAAAGCGTTAATGTCCTTTCTGTGTAAAGAACACTTACATTTGAATAATAAAATAATATGTAACACAAAGTAAATTTAAAAAGTAAGTGAAAAAGGACATAAATAGAAAATTCACAAATGGAGACATAAAAATGCCCAATGAACGTATGAAAAGTATTCAATTCCACTAATAATCAAACAAATGTAAATTATAATCATATATTTTGTCTTCTGAATATCAAATTATTTTAAGATTACACAGTATAATCAGGTTGGAAGGAAAATGTACATTTTCAAAACAGATGGGAAGAGTATAAAGTGGAATAATCTTTCTAGAAAATAATTTGGCACAGCATATCAAAGCTTTTTAATGTAAATTCTATTTGATGCTATAAATTCTCTCTTCTAGAAATTCCAAGGAAATAATTATGATTTTGAGGAAACACATTTCTGCCAAGAGACGTGTTATGCCTCTGTTATTTTTCATATTAGAAAAGTTGGGCGGGGGAGAAACACCCAAGTGTCCCGTAATTAGAGACTGGTTGCATAAAAGATGGTGCATTAAAAATGAGACACACGTTTTAAAAATGAGATCATATAAAGAATACAATGGTATGGAGAGAAGTGACAAAATAATAATTTTTAAAAAACAATTACAAACAATAGTAAGGTCCTCAAATACATTTATTTTATTTTAGATTAGGACAAAGAATGCAGACTGCATTTTATGAGTATTTATTTATGGATGATGAAATGATTCCTGTCTTTATATTCTTATTTTTGGTCTGTACTTATACAATTCCCATTGAATTATTTTGTAAAAAGGAAACAATGAAAACAAAAATTTAAAAGAGAAAAGTGGAAAAGAGAACATGAAGAGAATGGAAATGATGGAGAGAAAGTAAAAGAAGGCAGTAAGCAGAACTCACTTGATAAAACACTCTGAAGCCTGCAAATTATATATGCATATATGTATATATAAAACTTTATTACTTTAGTTGATGTATGTTTGATAGGTGTCACTGTCCACGTTTTGCCGGCAAAGAGCTAGAGTTCCAGAGAAAGCAGGTTTTCATAGCTAGTAAATGACAGGATTTACTCTGCACCTCATTTCCGATGGTGCCAAGATCAGTGCTCCTTATTTTGGGTGGGGGTGGGGTGGGAAGAAAAACGAGAAGAAAACTTACTTAGAAACGGTAATTTAAAAGCCTAGGTAGGACTACGTTATCCAATGTCATACCTCCGGGTCCTAAGCACCAGGCATTATTGCTAATAAATACCTATTATAGTATTCCTTTACACTTATTTATCAAATATAAAGCAATTACCGAATTCCAGGCACTATTCTAAGTACATTACAAGTATTAAAGCATCAAATTCTCAGAGCAACCCAAAGAAGTTGTAAAATTAAGCCCATTTTACACCAGAAACTGAGGAACATAGCAGATGAAAAACTTGCACAGGGTCGCACGACTCATAAATAATAAAGGCGGGATTTAGACCCAGGCAGTCTGGTTCTAAAGTCTGGGCCTCTAACCACCTTGTGCTGCTTTTAATTTCCATAAAATCCCATAAAATATCATGAAGGGAAGCCCCTTTTTTTTCTGTCAATTACAGTCTCCTAAAAGTAATTTATCACTTTCGGTACAAGCAAACAGGCCCCCCAGGAGAGTTAGAAAGCTGATAGACTGGGATAGGTGGAACAGAGAGAACAAATGTGTGGTGACACAGAAAACAGGGGAATTGGCAATACCCTCAAGAATCTAAGATCCGGGATCTGGTTCCTGTCAGGGCAGTGACCTCACAGTTTATGCTCCAGATTTGTAGTAGAAACCTTCCTCAAGGATGTCAACATTCTTAAGGTTTTCTCCTACAAGTATATTCCTGTTACCACCTATGGGTTGATAGTCTATTTAACATTCAGATAGATCCTAAAAGCCAGTGGTGATCAGCTCATAACAAAGAGTATTCCCTGTTTGGTACGTATGTTTTGGGATGGCTTGGTGACTTGGAAGGAAAGGATACGTGCCTAGAGTAGACGCTCTTGGTGTCTGACATATATTCCCTTGTTACTTCCCATTTCTATCAGAACCTGCAACTTTTTGTCTGATATTTTCCCTGGCAATAGAATGACAAATGTTAGGACGGGTGGGTTGGGAGTGGGTTAGTGGGAGGGACCCCACTAACATGTAACGATGCGCAGGAATTGGTGGGTAGACACCCCAGCCTCTTTGATCACTGCAACTGAAGCATTTCCTAATTCTGTCTCCCAGTGTTCCCCAATGGGGTTGAGCCCCAGTTGCCCTCGGATGTTACCTGACCGTTAACACAGCCTTCACTGACTGCCTTCCCATCCCTCTCTCACTTTCCTATTCCTTCAATTCACCTGTGACCATTCCCCCCAAAAGACTTGCACTTACGTCTTTGTCTCATTGTTGGCTTCCGGAAGGATGCAAACAAAGACAATGGCTAACTGAAGACTATATACAGCCACAGGCAAATTTAAGTACGAGTGTGAGAACATTCATATTTGGTAGAGATTGCCTTCTTCTCTCAAAACTCAGAAAGACAACACGGAATTATTCAGTGTGTATTTGATTTACTCTATTGTTTCAAAATGTGGAAATCCTCTCAAGCAAGCCTGATCCTTTGGGAGACTGTGAAATCTATGGACATTGTTGTGGAGGACTTTTTTCCCCCACCCTCCTAATTATCTGGCCCTTAATCAAGGTTTCCTGTTTCCAGGGCCTTGGTCCCTAGCTAGAAGGAGAAATGAGTGCCAAGTTCAGAGGACAGGGGTTAGTTAGTGAGCAATTCTCTCTGAAGAAAGTATCTCCTGGTATCAGCCTGGTCAGTAAGTGTAGGTGAGGGTCATTCAAATCGCCAGAGATTGGTCTGGCTTGAATAATTAAAATGGGCATCCAGAAAGTTCTGGAACTTGCCACAGTACTGCATACTTCACAGTTGGCTCCCCAGGCTTCATCACAGAACTCTGCTTTAAGGATCTTTTGGCCTTTCTTCTCACTACTATGGGCCATATCCCGAGTATAAAGAGGGCCCGAGAACAGAGCTCTACTTTTTTACACGGCTATGTAGTTATAGAGTGACCAATGGAGCTACTTTTTTTTTTCCATTTTCAAAATGGCAATGAAAATAGCATTGCCAACTAAAATACAGGGAGTCAGTTATGTGTGTATTTCTGATAAACAACAAATCATTTATAATTGAGTGCCCTGTATGTTTATTTGCTATATCTGGCAGTCCTAGGTAAATAAGATCTTTTACCTTGAGGGGTTCTTGTAAGGATTTCATGATATAAATCCTAGGGAAAGATTCCCCAAATGGGGTGTTCTTTTATGTGCCCATCAGAATTCAGAGTCCCCCAAATCTTCTACTCATGAAATGCCTCACCTTCAGGAAAGTACACTCCATTTCCATCTTAGTGGGAATGAAATTGGTCTTTTTACTTTACCAAAGATATTTTTCTTTTTGCTAAGCTTTATGCAGGAACCTCAAAAAAAAAAAAAAAAAAAAAAAAAGGCTTTAAGGGCCAGGCTGGTAATGTAAGTATCCAAAGATGGATGAAGTTAAGAAAACAACAATGCAAGCTCAGTAGTGGAGACCAGCACACTTGAGATTGCAAGTTCCATCGAAAGGGGGCAGCCATTGCTTGGTGCTAGCTAACTGTTGCCCCAAGGGAGTGAGGATATGGGGTTGCCAAATCTTCAAAAATTTTAAGAGAAGCCAGAAACCTTGATTTTTATGTGCAATCTCCTGGTTTTTAAATGCTGGCATATAAATCAAAATTCTCTAAAACACTGTTTGGGGCAACAATGAGTGGGCCAAAGCAAATACTTTTGTGGGCTACAACTATCCCTTGGGCTGTCCGGCTGGGACATCTGATTTATGTGGAAACTCACCACTAACTAGTTTCACTTCTTGTGGCAGGTCATTTTCACTCTCTAGGATTACGTTTCCTCATTGATAAAGTGAGCTACTTAAGCAAGATCAGTGGTATGCTTACTGTATCCCAAGGGGGCTAGCGTTGTCCCCAAGGATCTCCGGGAAGTTCAGTGTGTAGCTGAGCACACAGCCACTTGTGTTGCATGCTGAAGTTCAAAAGAACAGTACTTTAAAGAAAGACTTCTGCTAAGACAAAAACAAAGGAGAAAAATAATGCGCCACAATGAGGCAATTTAAAAAACAAAACTAGAAAATTCCCAACAGGAGTACATGATATTTATAATTTTCTTTTTTTGTATATATATAAATAGTTTTGTCCCCATTTAAAATTTTATCAAATATAAAAAGAGAGAGCATTCAAAGTAGAGAACTGACCTTCCTTATATTTCTGAAATCCCATTTCTATCCTCTACCTTCTAACTTTTATGCCAGCTGGGAGAACATAGATGGTGGAGTGAGCATTTGTGTATCTTTGATTTCCATTTCTCAGAGCTTCATTCTTGGAAGAGAGGAGGGTAAGCAGATAGGCATTTATCTCTGGATCTTCCTGAAAACATAAATATGTGTTTAATAAGTGCTGCATGAATTTAAAAAAGTGATACTTCAAAGTCTTGCGAAAAATGATGATAGCCAACATTTATTTAGTAATTAATGTGTACCAGGCAATTTGAATTTATTAACTCATCTATCCCTGACCTCCATCTTAAAAAGTATGAGCCCAAAGCCCTCAGGATCTTTGTCCAATTTTTGTTGATGTGAAAACTGATGCTTAGAGAGGTTAATTACTTTGCTCAAGGTTATTGATCACTTATGAAATGCTGTCTGTAATAACCTGGTCAGGTACTGGTACTTCCAAATGTCGTTAACTGCAGCAAGAACCCTATGGCAAGCTCTATGCTAACTGCAAATGTTCTGTTTTTACAGTTTTATCCCTTTAGTTTTGAGAGGCTGGAATAGAATAAGCCAAAGAATATGAAACTCATTAGGAAACATGAGCCTTGTGCAAAATTCAGGAGCATAAATAAAGGGGCCTGAAATTTAAACAAACACAAATTAAAACTCTTAACACCCTTAAGATAGAAGGAAAATAGCTGGGAAACCCTGAGAGGAGAGCAGTGTGCCATGCATTGTGTTATGAATAAGAGATTCATTGCAATAGATGATTTAGTCAACATTTTAATAATTGACAATTGTTTTAATATTTAAGCACTCATAAATGCTTCTTATAATGGCACATTCATTTGAAATTCTGTTAGGTTGTTTTTTTTTTTTTATTCGTTTCAGGTGTACAAAACAATGTAATAGACACTTACACCCCTCACAAAATGATAACCACCCCTTCCCCAATCTTCTACCCTCTGACATCGCATACAGCCATTACATTTCCACTGTCTCTATTCCTAATTCTGTACTCCACTTCTTGCAAATATATATATATATGTGTGTATATATATATATATATATATATATGTGTGTGTGTGTGTGTGTGTGTGTATATGTATATATACGTATATATACACACATATACATATATATAATTATAGTTGACATTCATTATTATTCAGCTTCAGGTGTGCAGTGCAGTGATCAGGCATCTACACCATCCATGAAGCGGTCTCCGTAATACTACAAGTGACCATCGGATACCCTACAAAATCTTCACAACATTATTGATTATATTCTCCAACTGTCTTCATATCCCTGTGGCAATCTTGGGGTTACCAATCTGTGCTTTCTAATCAATCCCCCACCTTCTCCCTCATCCCCACCCCCTCCCATCTAGCACCCCTCAGTTTTTGCTCTATATCTTTGAGACTGTTTCTGATTAGTTTGCTCATTTTTTCTGTTCTTTAGGTTCCACATGTAAGTGAGATCATATGGTATTTGTCTTTCTCCATCTGACTTATTTCACTTAGCATAGTTCTTTAGGTCCATCCATGTCATTGCAAATGGTTAAGATTTCATTCTTCTTTGTGGCCGAGTAATACTCCATTGTATAAATGTATCAGTTCCTTAATACAATTGTCTACTGATGGGCATTTTGGTTGTTTTCATGTCTTAGCTGTTGTGAATAGCACTGCAATAAACATAGGGGTGCATATATTTTTTTCAAATTAGCGTTTTGGGTTTCTCTGGATAGAGTTATTTTTTGTTTGTGTGTGTGTGTTTTAAGGTTTATCCTTCATATACACTTCAGGGATGAATATAAAATCATGTCTACCAAGATTTAATATATTAAAGGAAATAGCAATAATAAACATAAATACTAGTAGCATATAAAAGAGGTTAAATTTCCATCTTGCAACAAAAAGCAGAGCATCTATGACTTCTCAAAGAACCAAATCATAAAGTGTTTGCTATTCACTGAGGCTTTTAGGACATCATCATGGAAATCTCTCTCATTTTATACACTGTGGCTGTAATAAAATTTTACTTCATCCTCCATGGAGCTACATTAGCTCTTTTGCTCCATTTAAACATGGAAAGTGAAAAAGGAAGAGGAAAAAAAGAGATTAAATATTCGTTTATCCTTTTGCTTCTGACTTGTTATATGGACAAGTGCCACATGAGGGAGTGCTGGGACCTCAAATAGAGAAAAATTAAAACCCACCTAATGCGTTCCAGGAATGCTCAGCATATTAGCAAATTCTTATTAAACTGTCAAAAGAAAAAAAAAAGATTTTAAAAGAAATTCCTGCCCCTGGATGCAATTAGAGGCTACCACACAGGATTTGATGGGCCATAAAACCATTAAATCTAAACACTTTCTTTTTGAGCCTAAAAGGCCAGAACATTCCAAAGTGAAGTTTTGGGACTGAGCTATGACTTGACCACCTATTAAGGTGCAGGTGGAACAGATTGCAGAATAACACAAAGAGCCATACAGACCCCAAAGAACTGAATTAGGGTATAGGTGAGAGCTGTAGCTGTTGAATTTTCTGGATTTTCCGAGATTAAGTGATCAACCTTAACATTGAGTGAAAGACCATTCAGCAAGAAAAATTGTCATTTCCTTTGCTCCAGACCCAAACGACGTATTTTTGAAAGCTTTATTGATTTATATATTTATGTGTTCTAGGTGACCGTGTAGATATACATTTCAGCATAACTATGAGGAAAATATCCCCATTATTCTCAATTTTACCTAAATCCAGGAAAAGCACCCAATTTGCTTTAAATGAAACTTTTACTCTTTCTGAAGTGAGTGTCTTTTTTGCCCCAGAAACTTGGACGTTACATTCCTATCATTAATCCTCACAATAGACCTGTGAGGTGATTATCATTTATCATTCTCCTCACTTGACATGAAGAAGAAGGACGCTCTTTACCAAGGTCTGGAGCCGGTTGGTGGTGAAGATGGGCTTTGAGCCATTTCACTCTGGAGTCTAACCCCGTTCTTTGTCTTTGTACATTACGTATTTTATCCATTTTTACTAAGAAGAAACAAAAAGGGAGGAATAAAGGAGAAAGGATAGTTCACGGAAACTTTGTCCACATTACGTCAGTTAAACATTTGAAAGTTAAACATCTTTTCATCATTATAGTAAAAAAAAAAAAGCAATTCACACTTTTTCTCACCTTTATTTTCAACCTACATCAGCTGTTTTATGTTTTGAATCTTCTTTTCCAACAATTAAAAGTCAGTGGACATGTTGTTTTTGCACACATACTCATGTACATTATACATAAACATGAATGTATATTAAAAGGTTTTGGACATCCTTGATATACAATGCATAGATGTATATTATATTTAAAGTATATAAGTCATATCTAAAAACTTTCAAAAAACTGATAGATTCAGTGTTTAAATCACTTTACAATGATATAAGCTGCACTAATAAAAATAGCTATTAAAAAGTTAGACTCTAGCTATATTAAAGACCAACACATCAAATGATATGATTTCTATGATTTTGCACCGTAATTTAAGCTATTGGGCAGCTTTCTTGAGATCATGAAATTGCTTCTCGAAATGTTAATGTTCCTTATGACATAAAGTGTGACAATGAGAAGTCAGAGGCTCACGTGTGTATCCCAATACTGAGGTTCTTAAACCGAGGGAGGTTGATTGAAGATGTCATGTGCAAACTTGATATTCCTTGAAACCCTTTTAAAAGGCTTCTTACTGAGGTGTGGTCTTCATGCCATCTGTCAGTTATGCCCGGACTTGACAAATCAATAAAATGACAGAATGATAATCTGGGAATCATTACACTACAACTAATGTTTTAGTCTGTTACAGAGTTCAGCCCAAGAGATAAAGTGGAAGCAAGGAAGGGAAGGCTAAGATGTCATTAGGACTAACTGTTGCTTGAAAATATTTTCATACAGAAACACAGAGTTCTTGAGGTGTAGTGACAGTATGATCACTCATGATTTTACTGCTCCAAGTTCAGACAATGGACCATCATGAAAGCACTGGAAAGATAAAGTCTGGTTTCCGGGCCTTTCTTGGCAATGTTTCAATTTGTTAAGTTCCCTAAATAGTAAATTAAGATTTGTTGGACCATTTTTAAATATTTCAAGCATAATTGTAATGGAAGTTTTGTTCTTCTCTTAGATGACTGACTTCAGGACATTTTTTATTTTTTCTGGGTAACCTCAATGGTAATTTTAGGCATTCATAGAATAATGCTAATTGTGTCTTTAGCAAACTGCATAATGACAGTTCCTGTACAAAAAAGGTTGACACACTCAATGGATATGAGAGTGAACATTTATGCAAACACTTCGGTGTGTCAGACTCTGCTTGGTAATTTGTCATTGCATATTTTCCCCATTATATAATGACTTCCTGTGCAGATGACAAAATGCAATTTCTTAACAAAATTTCAGCACAGCTGTTTTGGTGACTAAATTTTGCAGGAGCTTTTTAATCAAATGCACCTAAAAAACAACTTTAGGCCCTTTGAACACATGACCCCTTTTCCTTCAAACACGTAATTTTAGAAACTTAAGTCACTTTTCCCCGAAAGGAAGACTGTTTTCAAAGAAATCATTTGGACCCAAAGTAGCACGTTGCTTCATTGTTCTGCTCTAATCGGGGTATGTGATTTGTCCCACGTGGATTGATGTTTCAAATAATAGACATTCACTTTCACTGATAATACATATTTTCCTCTGTTTGTTGTTGTAGTGGCTGTGGGTGAACATCATTCTCAGATGTATTATGACCCCCTTCCTTGTCAATCCTGGCATGATGATGACCTTTAGTTTTACTTGATGGTTCAACATCTTACTTATATGTGTCTTGTTGGGCCTGATATATACAGTCTTGTTGGGCCTGATATTAAACATTCGAAAGCTATTTTGTAGTTGCTAAATTATACCTTCTCAGCTTTGAGTAACCTCTCTCTCTTCTTCCTCATCTTCCGCCATTTTATTTTTATTTTATCATTTATGTTTACTTCTGATCTAAAATCCAGGAAGCTGGGCAAATCCTATGTAAGCAAGCTTATAAACTACAACTGATAATGTTTAAGTGTGCCGCGGGGCTATTGCTATAATGCAATTTAATGCCTTGACTTTAAAACTGGTAAGAGATGAATGCATAAGAAAATGTGGCTAAGGCGCCTGTGTCTCTCTCCAGAGGGACACAGGTGGGGCAGAAAGACACATTCATCAGCAGGACGTGACTGGCATTAACAAGGG
Organism: Rhinolophus ferrumequinum; assembly: GCF_004115265.2. NCBI lineage: Eukaryota > Metazoa > Chordata > Mammalia > Chiroptera > Rhinolophidae > Rhinolophus > Rhinolophus ferrumequinum. The sequence goes on along the minus strand of NC_046306.1, from coordinate 28,878,146 downwards.
AGGCACCAGCCACTGCCCACCCTACCACCATCAATGTGCTTCTCCCTCCCATTGTTTGTAATGTCATGTCTTTACTCGGGCCAGCAAATATCTCCCATTAACTTTGATGACTCCTTGTGAAAGGACTCTCCCTTGTCGTTCTCAGAGTATAGTTCATGAAACAAATATCAGTACCATTGGAAAGCTTGTTAGAAATTCAAAATCTCAACTCCCACTATTCCACAAGAGCACCTTCAGACTAACAGATGATTTAATCTAGTAAACACAGACCTGCTGAGTTAGAATCTGAATTTTATCAACATCCCCACGTGATTGCTGTGCGTGGCAAAGCTTGAGAAGCACTGGGAAGAGACTTGAATGAAAGTTCCTGGTGTTTCCCAGCTAAAGGCATAGTTCAAATCCCCCAAGACAAAACTGTTAGATACAGTCCAAATTGCATTCCCATTGGAAGACGCTCTAAGATGTTCTGAGAGCCAGCTGATTGCAGGACAACTGCCTGAAATGCAGCACGAAGGAAGAAGCAGACTCTAAATAAATGAGAGACATGTACAAAGTAGTTTTCAATTAAAGCAGTGGGACAGGCAGGCTTAGGGTCCAGTCTCCTAAAACTTAAATCCACAATTGCTTTTCTGTCTTCTCTCCTCCACATTCAGATTACCTGGCTCAGAAATAAACATTTTTCATTAAGGCTAGGGGTAAAGCAAAACACTGCCAAAATCTAGAAGCACAACTGGATTTCTTAGCCATAGGAAGGATTCTGCCAGCTCAAGCTGTTTTGCAAAGTTATTTACCTGCTCTAGTCCATTTAAATCACTGCACACTGGAGTTTAGAATTTGTGTCAACCCAAGAGGTGGCTGAATTTTATCTAATGGGAGTTGATGTCGACCTCTGTAGTGAATTACAGGTTCCATAGCCTAGGAAATTGAGTTCATGCTCTACTTGAATGGTGGTTTGGGGAGGCTGAACTACCCTCGATCATATGGCAAATTACTATAGACTCTTGCAGTGTTTCCCCACCCTAGGAAATGTGATGTAACTCTAATAAGAAACTTTATTTTGTGAGTGAGTCTGAGGATAGTTTTTATTCTGTTACACAGAACGCACCAATGTTTCCCACTAGCCCATAGCCCATTTCGGGCTAGGGGAAGGAGCGATGGGTGATAGTTTAAAGTGGCATTAATCTCATTTATTCCCATCTAATTATATTTCATGAAAGAGTACACGTATTATGTGCTATTGAGTCAGCTCCAGCTCCTGGTGACCCTGTGAATGAATGACATGCACGATGTCCTGTCCTCAGCTCCTGTAGACGCATGCCTGTTCCTTACTTGTACTCGGCTCTTCCCCAGGAACTGTTTCAGTGCCTTCTGACCAGGGATTCTCATTTTTCACCACTTTCTCTTGTTTCATTTTGGACTTGCCTCAGATGCTTTTCAAAGTGTAACGTAAGAGAAAAAAAGAAGAAAAGAAAACGCAGCAGTGGTTTAACCATTGCCTTCTGCTGCACATTGTGTGAATCTAAACTACACGAGCTCGGGTCCGTGGTGTCACCGTCACCAAACGCCTATGAAATGTAAGTGCCCCAGCAGGGAAATGAAAGGGTAGGGAAACAAAAACATGTAGTGAGAATTTCAAATTTTTTCTTTCAGGAATTATTGTTTGATGGCTGGTCTAAGCAAACACTGGCAGTCCTTTAGATCTACTCTGCAGTTCTCTCTATGGAAACCTGTAGACACATAAAGGGGAGGGAGTGGGGATGGTAAAGGCATGTTTTTATTGTACCTCTTAGATTATTAGCTGTTGTCTTGTTCCTGGTTTTTCTGGGATTTGTACCTCGGGAATGTAGGCGTTATCTCACCTGATATTCTCTCCCTATAGAGGACGGAGCAGGGAGTTCCTTGACCTGGAGAAAATTTCTTTGTCTTTTAACAGCTTTCTTCTTTAAACATTTGACATTATTTGCAAGAGAAAATATGAATGGGTGTCTTGAGTGGCAAAACCATTCCATAAGAAAGCTGAGGGTGGAGAAGATTATGAATGATGATGTTGAAAAATCCAGGTTTTTGGTAACATTAGGAAAATTTAAAAAGCTACTTAGGACTTTTTCCCCAAATAGTGTTAGGCATCCCATCACTTAACCCTTTACAATTGCATGGGTTCAGAGTTTACAGAGAAAATGTTCACAAACATTGTCTCAGTGGATTATTAGGCAATGCTATGAGTAGATAGGGTAGCATCTGTGTTTATAGCTATTTTGCAGATGAAATGTGCCTTGTGGGTGACACCGCTGAGACTGCAGTTCATGCCTTCTGACTGTCATTCCATTGTATCCTATTGTCTTTCTGAGATATAGATATTACCTCCTAAGATATATATATATATATATATATATATATATATATATATATATATCTATCTTTGTAATTGGTAATTGGTAATTGGTAATTATATATATATATATATATATATATATATATATATATATATATATATATATAAAATGTTTATATGTTTATCTTTGATGCTTCAATGCCTGAGACCTTACTAGTGTCTCTTTTAGTGGTGATGCGTGTGTCTTACTCATTTTTCTTATATCAGTGGCATCATGTATTACTGTTGCCTCTAAATAAAGAGAAGAAGAAGTAATGTCATGTATAAACAGTATGACTATATAATCTAGAGCATTAAAAGCTTAGGTTTCTATCCTTGAAGTTAATATCTTAGGGATGACAAAAGAGGAGATGAGTGGAAGTAAGGAAACTGAGGAAATAGAGCCCTGTCATATGGGATCGATGTTTCCATGATGGTGTAGTCACCTGGGTATGATAGCCAAGATTTTTAGCTTTGGATCAACATTAGGGACCTTCATCATGGGCAAGAGCCAGACCTTGCCTTTATAGTAATATCACCTCAGAGGTGATCTCCATTTTGCCAGGAGTTGCACAAATGCAACTTGCAGTGGAGTCTTCCATTACTGCCGCACAAGTTGGAAATAGAACTCTGTTTGAGCTGATTCCTGTCCTTTGTAAAATAATCTGACAGTTGCTGTTTTGCAGAGCAGGAGGTGAGAGTTTCATTGTGGGAAATGAATAAGAAAAGAAAACAGTTTCAAAAACATTGCTGCTATCAAGCACTAGATTAGGATAACTCTAATTAGAATTTCTTAACAAAGTCTGACTATGCTAGGTTATTTATGAAATTTAAAAGCTTGTAATTTTTGCCCCCAAAAGAGTGATGTGAGCTAGAAGGGTATATCTTTACATCTCAGACAAAGGTGATATATGAAATATTTAGCAACCAGTACAGCAAAGCACTTGACCAATTAGAAGAGAGTCTCAGATGCTGTCTTTAGTGCTCTAACAGGGCTCTGGGTGTCCCCAGCTCTGCCAGGCATTAACTTTTAAATTGCTGTATTTGGTAGAATGGGGGCAGGATCCAGGGATTCTTTGGGGATGGCATATTGAAGAGACTCTGGAGGGGGATTATTTACTTCACAGCCATGGTGATTTACCAACAGAATGAAAGTATTTCAATATTTTAACAAGCAGAATTGTCATCCTGGCATGTACCAACTTAATCTCAGATTTGCCCTTAGTGGATCCAGGCAGATTTATGATTGTCTCTCTTAGTGGTTCTTGCAAAATCCCAGACTACCTTATCTCATTCTAACATAAAGCTGTGTTGAAAACAATAGGTATAATTTATAATTTTCCTATGTTACAGCAAATAATCATAAGTGAATGGGGACCACAGTAATCAGTAATATATGTTCCAAGGAGAATGGAGCCTTCTAAGTTTCGCTCTTGTTTTCTTCTGGAAGTAATATCTTATCCTCCACTCATAATATGTCAGTACAGACTCTGATATTTCCCCTGCATTCGGGGAGAGAGTCTCATTAAATTCATTAAATCACCAAATATTTATCGAATGCCTACAACTGGAAACAATGGTAAATTAGAATTTTGAGGGCCCTGGTTCAATATTTCAGCGTCATCTGATTTAATCATTGGAAAATAAACATCTAGCACCAATAAACATCAGGAGCCATTAGTATGTGAACCAGTAGATTCAGGAAATAGATAGCATGGACTGGCCTTGCTTTTCTCTGGACGTATATACGAAGGGATTTGGGCAAAATATTCGTGAGGGCTGACACCTCTGCAAGCTTAATGATTCAAGTGGAGTAGATAGGACTGAATGCATTGGGTTGTATCATTTCAATGATCTGTATGGAATGTCTCTAGATATTTCTTATGAATTAAAGATCTTGTTGAGGATTTTTTTATCTTTATTGGCAACGCTGCTGCTCACCTGCATGAGGCCTTTGTGTAAACTACAAAACAGTGCCTATCATATGATGGTCCTTCTCGCAGGACTACTTTGTGTAGCCACACTCTGCACCTACAGGATGTGGCAGGCTTTGTCCACTGGATTCCAAGTTTCTGTGCCTTCCCAAACCTGTTGGCATGATAGCGTCCCTCAGGCATGTGGCAAACCTGCTCCCTGGGGTGTTATGGCCCTGAAGTCTTGGGGGAGTGCATTTATCTATGCTTGCTTGATACCAGAGGAGTCTTTGGGGCATCTGGGAGTTCTAGAAAGATAATTGCCCTGGGCGGGGGGGTGTGGGGAGGAGGGGAGTGCAGGGATGGTGGTGATGGTCAGACATACTGGGTTCTCCAACTTTGCTGCCCATTTCTGTGTGACCTTTGTTAGGTCACATTCTCCTCAGTACATAATTTCTTTGTGGGGAAATTGATGGTTAGGGAATTCTGACCGAAGCAATCCATGTCCCTTGGTGCTCCTTTTTAACAGCAGTGGATGGCCTGGAGCTATTTTCCATATTTGCAAATCTTAATGAAGATCAGACAATGGTCCAGATGTTCATATGTGTTATTACTTAATAAAATGTGGTTTGTTGAACAACATTTTGCAAGCCATGAGTCCCGATGAGAGAAATTCTCAAAGGAACATTCAGAGGGTACAGAGGGTACAGAGGGTGACCCATAGATAATATAATCTCCTGTTCAGGTCTTCTTTACATGGACGATGACCTGAAGAACAGGGACGAAAAACACCTTCAAAGTCATAGGAAAAATAACATTTATCAAAAACAAAATCCATTTTATGACCATTTGAACTTAGCATTTTACAATCAAATGATAACTCTACTATTTAAATATGAAAATTTGGTCCAAGATTAGCAGCATCCACATCACCTAGAGCTGGTTAAAAAGGCAAGTTCTTCGGCTCCATCTCAGACCTACTGATTCAGAGACTCTAGGGGTGGGTTTTAGAACCCGAGTTTTCACAAACACTCCAGGGGATTTGATGATCCACTTTGAGAAGGGTGGAAGCTTTTTAACCTCTCAACGTTCATGTCACTTGATTCTCTCATCACCCTATGAATATCCGTTGGACAACTACTTTTACTCTCATTTGGTATATGGTGGACACACAGATAAGTCGAACGTCCCAGTGTCATAGAGTCAGTTTCATATGTTAATTATCTCTTTGCATGTTTGGTATGTGGCATATATACATTGTATCAGTTTGTCCTCCACTAAAGCTGACCTCAATTTTACTACCTATTTTTGGATGAAAGCTCATTACCCATGTTCTTTCAAATTCTCTAAGACAAGTGGTTAGAGGACTCTATCTAATTTTTCATTCATTTGTTTATTTTTTGATATCTTGCTCAAAAGGATGTGAGGAAACTGCTATCTACTTGGGATGTCTAGCATATGTATTTTATAAAGTTTTAAAAGACATAAGTGGTAGAACACAACTTTACTACAATTTTTAAAGAAAAAAATTAAACTCATCCATAATTCTCTCACATATCATTAGTAATTAGTTCATTTAGGCTCATATATCAATAACCACATTTGTACAAATGTGGAATCCTGTTATATATGTCATTTTGTAGTCTTTTTTGCTTCCTTAATATATCTTGAACGTCTCTTTATTTTCATTAATTTTCTTTCATTAATGTAATAGTCAGAAATAGAATATATAACATATATATATGTGTGTATATATTGTGTATATATATATGTGTGTATATATATGTGTGTGTATATATATGTGTGTGTGTATATATATATATATATATATATATATATATATATATATATATATATAGAGAGAGAGAGAGAGAGAGAGAGAGAGAGAATGGAATATCTATCTATCACCAAAATCTAGTGAGCTATTTAAAGAATTAATTCATGCAATTGTAGAGTCTGGCAAATCCAAAATCTTTAGGGTAAGCTGCCAGAATGGAAACCCAGGGATGAGCTGATATTGTAATTCAAGTCTGAAGACAGACTACTGACAGAATTCCCTCTTCCTCAGGGAAGGTCCATCTTTTTCTTAACTCCTGCAACTGATTGGGTGAGGCCCTTCCAGATTATGGAGAGTAATCTGCTTTACTCAAAGTCTACTGGTTTAAATGTTAAACTCATCAAAAATACCTTCACAGCAATACCCAGACTGATTTGAGCAAATATCTGGATACCATGATCTAGCCAAATTGACACATAAAATAAACCATCACAAAAATATTACCTTTAATGGATGTGTACATTTCATCCTATATGTGAACTACATTTTATCCAATCCCCTAAGGTGGAATATTCAGATTGTTCCCATTTTTTTCACCTTACATATGGCACATCTTTGGCTATTTATCTCGTTTTTATCTTCAAGATCAATTCACAAATTGTGGAAAGGAATGCCTATTTCTAACTTTACCAAGATTTGACTTCTTATTGCCAGATTGCCCTTTAGATGTCTTTACCCCTTGAACTACAACTAAAGTCTTTGAAGTGGGGAAAATGTCAGGCATGCCTTGATCTTCCCTCTCTTCCTCAGCCTGTAGGTCACTGGGAACCGGCATGATGCTGAGTTCCTGGGCCACCTCCTCAATTGAAGAAGTGGCAGAGGCTGGTCATGAGGCGCTTCGCTGGCTGCAGCTGTACATCTACAAGGATCGTGAGGTCACCAAGCAGCTAGTGCAACGGGCCGAGCGCATGGGCTACCAGGCCATCTTTGTGACAGTGGACACCCCTTACCTGGGCAACCGCTTCGATGATGTGCGTAACAGGTTCAAGCTGCCAGCCCAACTCAGGTAACCAATGGTATCTGATCCCCTAGGCCCCTGAGATGGTTTTCTAATGCTCTTTGCTCTTGTCATAAGCCAGCTCCAAAAACATGCTCCAGTTTCCAAGAGGGTGCCCCGGGGAATTATTTCTTCACAAAATGTTGGTCCCAAAGTATGGTTGAAAGGGATCTCATCTAGGAATGATAGGGACTGGCTTCTAGAGATAGCATCCTTGCCAAATATACATAATCTCCAACAAGTCACACCCCCCTTATGGAGTATATACCTATTTGAGTATAAAGTGTTATGCATAAAATCTTGCTGTTGAGTCTTATGTAAATTATCTATATGATGTAATCTCTGTGATAATTCCAGGCAGGTTTAGGATATTAATTCTGCACATGGTACCTTTAGTGACCAATGACAAAAAGAAGAGAGAGTGCTCTTCCTGTCAGACCTACCAGTAAACCTGCTCCATGCATCCCAGACACAGGGTTGCCCAAACACCGTGCATGCCATTCTAAGAAAACAAAAACAAAAGGTCCCTGACATATTCTTACTTATTGCCAAATTCATCAGAAAGTGGATGGCTTCAAAGTTCCCTAATATGAGATCTGTATTCACATTATTTCTCTATTTTGATTACCTTATTTTTCAGACTTTCTAAAATAATTAGTTTCCCCCTATTTAGTCTTCTGACAGCAAACATTTCTCATTATTTCCCCTTGGCCATTTGAAAAGGAGTTTGTTTTCTTGTGTTTTTTTTTTTTTGTTTGTTTGTTTTTTTGCCTCCTGTTAATACTACTACTACTAAAACAATAATAAATAATATATTAGGATTTTTTGTTTTTGTTTTTTCAGCTTAATAAACACTTTCTTGTTCTGGGTAACAAAAGGAATTCCCAGTGGTATCTACTTAGATAGGAGAGATGACACAGTTGCTAATTCTGGCTGGTATCTCTTGCTCCTTCAGTGCCACCGTCACTCAGTCAGGAGTGGGAAGATTGATTTGCTTTTTTCCCCTTTTGCGCTGCTCCTGGGCTCCCACCCAGATGATGTGAAAGACCATGAGACAAAGGCTCTTTTCAGCTGTCCATGTGCACAGGAGGGGCCACAGCTTCACAGCTTGTCACATCTCCCATCTGAAGATGAGCAAATAATGAACACATCCAGATGACTGGGAACACAGGAAACACCCCACAGCCCAGTACCCCTAGCCCCCAGAGCGCATGGTGGCCTTGTTTGTCCTCGAGACCTTCAGGGCGGGCCAGCACCTTCTGGTCAGCTCCTCCGTGGCCCACATTCAGCAGTCGAAGGCAGCCCACACTAATGGGAGGCCCAGGCTTCCGTTTGAGGCCACATACAACCGAAAAGCTCATCTGTTACAGCCTGATATGAAATCAGGTTTCTTTCTGAAACTGACCTGACTCATAGAAGGTGAAGCCGGGCTTTTCAGAAGTGAGGTTTGGCAGGCGAGGGAGGCAGGAAATCCAGAGGAGAAAGAGTCTGTAAAGCAGTGGCTCCTTCCAGCCCTTGCCACTTCCTCTGCCTGGGTGGGGGGAGGGTCCCGACTTTTGGCATCTGGGAACGAGCCAGAGTTCAGGAGTTTGGTAGTCTCTGCTTGATCTGTATGCAAAACACATATTTGTGTGTACATTGTGAATGAGATGGAGGTGCCTGAAACTGAGAGGGAGTAAGGAGAATGCCTAACTGCTCTTGGAAGAAGCAAGGAATGAAGACAGTTCACCAGACTGATTTCTGAGGTTTTAAGGCAGGGCTTTTGTCTTTCTCTCTATCCCATGGAAACGATTCATTTCCTCTGGATAAAGATTTGGCTCTTTGGTGTAGTGCCAGAGAAATTGAAAAAGAAGAAAAGTAATTTCCAATCATTGACTAAGGTCGCAGTAAATCATGACACCTATCCTTTCAATGATTTGCCTGGGGACATGTTTCCTTAAGCCCTTAAATGATTTCTTAATCTCAACAACCAGAACAGATCACACAAAATAAGATCAGACCGCCGCTTTCTTCCCAGCCCTCTGACAATAAAAGTGGCCTGTGAAGCTTTACTTGAGGAGGCCCCCCCCATTACTTTTCTGACCTCATCTGCTAGCCCCCTCATTTTTACTCACTCTTCTGAGCCACGTTGGCTTCCCTAATTCTTTTTGCAACCTGCCAAGAGCAGTTACACCTTATAGCCTCAGTACTGACTCACCCCTCTGCCTGTAACATTCTTGCTCAAAATCAATGTTCCACTAACGTCTTCACTTTCTTTACCTCTTGATATCAGGGAATGGGTCTACATATCTGTACATTGGGAAACCAAAATAAAAATAAACAGCAGAGACATAATATGTGTGGGACTCTTGAAGAGGTGGTGGAGAGGGAAATATTTTCAAGAAGGGCTTGATACATGGTCTAATTGCCTCTGAATTCTTGGGTTAGAAAACCATTCACAATATAAACCGTGTCAAACAGAATAATGCCCTCCCAAAGATGCCAATGTCCCAATCCCGGGAACCTGCAAATATTACTTTACATGACAAAAGAGACTTTGCAGGTGTCACTAAGGATGTGAGATGTAAAGATTATCCTGGATTACCCTATAGGCTTAATGTAATTAGTCCTTATAAGAGGGAGGTAGGAGTGTCAGGGCCAGAGAAGGAAATGTGATGATAGAAGCAGAGGTGGGAATCATAGCATCAGAACTCAGGGACTCTAGGTGGTCTATAGAAGCTGGAACAGGCAAGGAAATGGATTCTACCCAAGAGCCTCCAGAACAGCCCTATTCCCACCTTGAGTTTAGTCCAGTGAGAATCATGTTGGATTTCTGACCTCCAGAACTGTAATGAATAGACTTGTGTCATTTTAAAGCCTCTAGGTTTGTGGTTATTTGTTATAGCAGCAACAGGAAGCATATACAACCCTGGCTCTGCCTATTGCCTCTACAAGGCAGTTTCCCAATGAGGCCAAGTCTGATTACCATATTTAAAATTTCAAGTTAAGCCTCTACCAGCTCACTTCCCTCTTATTCTGCTCTACTTTTTTTTTCTTTTTTTTTTTTTATAGTACGTATGTGCTAACATGCTCCATAAATTACTTACTGATTGTATTTATTGTTTATTTTCTGTCTCTCCTTGCTAGAGTGTCAACCCTATGTGGCCAGGGGTTTTTGACTGTTTAATTTACTGGTATATCCTAAGTATTTAAAACACCAGCACCCAGTAGGTGCTCAGTAAGTAATGGTGAATAAATAAATAAATTATACTAGATCATATGAGATTAACCCAATAAAACATGACTAGTAAAAAGTTGAACAAGGGCTTAATCTCACACTTAAAATCCATGCTCTGAACCTTCCTTCTAATTACCTAGCCACACTGAAGAAAAAATTAACAGGGTTATGGTCTCAATATAAGTGTTCTCCTAAGCACAGAATTAAAGGCTGGTGGACCATGTACCAATTGCTGTATGTATGACGAATCTATCTGTATGTCTCTCTCATATTGGTTGTTATCTTTCATTTTGTGTCCCACTATGGAGACACATAGCTTTTTCTTTAATGTTATATAACCAATACTTAAATAATATACATTTCTCAATAATATTTTATTATTATTAGTGTTACTATTGGTGATTTAATAATGTTTAACTTCTTAATGTTTCTTTTAGTAGTTGTTACTATTTTTATGATGTAACTTACTAAAAGCTAAAATAATTTCTATATTAGGTTAAAAAGTATGTTTGAGGAACATTCAAGGCACAATGAGTCCCTTACGAAGAAGAAATTCTATCCCTTCTCTTTGAGTCACTAAATAGATTGGGATTCAGAGAATTAAATCATAAGTAATCATGTTATTATTTTGATGTTGTCCCTTTCCTTCCTTATGAAATGGAATACTTTGGTTATCAGCAGCCGCTTTAAGTGTTTTTTGTGTATATGTCATAATTCAAATAAAAATAGCATTCATGGAGGTTTCCTTCAGAGCCATTGGTAAAACACTCCATCGCGGGTCTCTGTCAAGATATCTGAAAACTTTTTCTTGGCTTCTGGCTTTGAACAACGTTTTAGAGTAACAACAAGGCTTCATTGTGCACTGAAATTTCTGTAAGGCAACATTCATTCAAGTGTTGATCTGTATTTCACCGTCCAAGAATAACAACAGTTATTTATATAATTTTATCCATGTTTCTGTTTTTTCCTATCCATTTCACCCTTTCACCCCGCCCCTGCTGAAACACTGTAGCTTGTTTGGGAGGGGGTGGGGTGCTATGCAGAGTATATACACATACAGCTGTTTTTCTTATCCCCCACCACCCCCCACCTCTGGTCTTGCTATGGGAGAGACAGACCGGACCTTTTTCTTAACAATATTACTTGAAATTTTGGAATTTAATATCATTCCTAAGTAATGGAATAGGTCTCCATAATCAGGGTATGTTTATTGACCAGAAGTTAGCTTAATTCCAGTTAGGATGACAATAGAAGACCCCAGTCTGTGATAAAATGTACAGCCCTAAGTGGTTTGGTGAAAAGATATGCAACTATTTCAGCTGAAATCCCTACCAAAGTTAACCAAATAGATGAGTACCAGTATGACTCTAATGGAATTGGAATTTTCTCTGATCTTTAATGGCCACCCAAGTTCATGAAACTATAGGACTGTTTAATTGTTATAATGAAAACGTTGCCAATGGCTTGAGTACAGTTATGTGATTTGTGAATGTTCATGTCCTATGATAATATATGCCATCTAAGCTACCCAATCAGCTATTTTAGTTGAAAGTACATTAAAATGTAAAACGTATTAAACTTAGTTTTGTTTTAATGGAAGTCTTACGTTCCTTTTCAAAAATAATTTTAAAATAGCATGTCTGCGTACTTCGAGGTTGATATAAAAATTGTTATACATATGGCTCCAACATCCTTTCTATATTTCAGTGGCAGAGCTAGTGGAAAGGAAAAAAGAGCTATGACAAAGCCAGAGATCAATATATAGCTGGGTTTGTTTGTTTGTTTGTTTGGTTGTTTGCCCAAAGAGATGATTAGCTAGCAGGGTAGTTTATAATGTGCAGAAGAGCAATGTGAATCCAGCTCATTGTCATCATTCAAAGATACCTTTCAGAGGAACTGAAGTTCGCAATTGGATTTGAGACTGTAGGCAGCTAAGTCGTATTTATGATGTCATTGTGTATCCAGATGGCCATCCATCCAACTAATGGTCACAGTTGCAGGCGGAAGAGACTTTGTTCCTAGTTTAGGAAATTCCCCAAATCTAGTAAGGATATCAGGACATTAGACCAAGAGAAAAGACTGCAGGTATAGAGTGAGTCAGTAGTAGCATCTTATAAGTGAGTCAGAGAAATTCTGGGCCAAGCTGAGTTAACAAAATTCGACATAGGGGAAGACAGCAACTCCGTGGAGCTGTGTCTCAGTTTGGGTTCCTGTGGGAGCAGACTGGAGCCAGCGACTGAAGTGCTGGCAGTTCCTTCAGAAGATGAAGGGAATACTGGTAGAGGAGTGGGATACTGATGCATAGGAGGGAAGGCAGTGAACAACGGTCATGTTATCAAGACAGTTACAACTGTGGTCAACTGAAGCTTAATCCTGCTGGGAAAGTCTGGGATATCATGTAGAAGATGGCTCAGAGTCAGTCTGCCTAGGATTGAAGGAGCTGGGGTATGTATACATCAAAACACCTGACATTTTAAGTCTGCTGTGTGGGTGGTGACTCAGGCTCCAGGAGCAAGGCAATGCCATGTGTATTAGACGCTCCAGAGAAACAGAACCAATAGGATATATACTAGTGTGTGTATATATAAGAAACATTACTTGAACTGTGTGGTATGTGAATGATATCTTAATAGAGCTATTTTTTAAAAAATCACCAAAAAAAGGAAAAAAAAATCAGCCACAGAAACCTGGGGAGCTGCCTGGGGAGCTGCTTAGGGAGCAAGAGAGAGAGAGATTGATTATGAGAGATTAGCTCACATGATTATGGAGGCTGAGAAGACCTCCTGTCTTCTACAAGATCTACTGTACAAGATCTTCTACTAAGCTCTGCTGTCTACAAGCTGGAGGCCCAGGAAAACCAGTGATGGTGTTCCAGCCCCAACCTGAAGGCCTGAGAACCAGGGGGCCAATAGGATAAGTCCTGACCTGAGTCTGAAGGCTTGACAACCAGTAGTTCCAATGTCCAAGGGCAGGGGATGGTGGATATCCCAACTCGAGCAGAGAGCACAAATTTGTCCTTCCCTCACCTCACCTTCTTGTTCAATTTGGGCTTTCAACAGGTTAGATGATGCCCAACCACATTGGTGAGGGTGATCATCTTTACTTGGTTTACAAATTCAAATGCTAATCTCATCCAAAAATATCCTCACAGAAATACCCAGAAATGTTCACCATCCCTTAGCCCAGTCAGTTAAGTAGATACATAAAATTAACCATTACACCACAGGCAAAGAAATGAAGGTCTTGATAATCAGAAAGCTCATGCCCTGCTGAAGATTGTCTGCAAGACTGGGAAGTTTGAGTCAGCAGATGGAAAGCCTCAAAGAAAACACCTGAATTGGGGAAGGAAAAGCAAGAACTGATAACTCACCTGCTGAGAAACATCCCACTTCTCCCTAAACCCACCATAATAGTAAGGAAAGTGTCTATAATGGCCACAGACAGAAGGGGTTAGAACATGTTATTGCAGTTCCAATCTTCTCTAGAATTTTACAAAGGACGTTGGAAGGTTTCCTGAAGTCAAATGCAATTGCCAGGTTGCAACTGAGATCTGAATAAAGAGAACGTAATTGGAAGTCAATAGACCCAGTTTGGAGATCAAATGCTGCCTTAGCTAGTTTTATACTTGCGGCATCTCATTCTGTACTTCTGTTTTTATTTTCCATGTAAAACAGGAATCACAGAGTATCAATTTTGTTTCCTAAAATTTTTTTAAATTGTGATAATATTGGTATATGAAAGCCCTTTGTAAATTGTAATGTACTACGAAAGAGTTCATCATCACTATTAGTATGCATTGATGGCTGAAAATCGCATCAAATGTGTTGTCTATATCATAAACTGGCTTAAATGGGTAGAGATATTTGAACGTGACCATACATTTTTCCTTGAAACTGATTTATTTATATAAAAATAGCCTAAGATGAAAGCTAAACTTTAAATGACCAGTTAAGTCCACTAGACTGTCACATTTTATCCCAAAACCCTACATCAAACCATGGAAAATATGCATGCAACCAACCTATAGATGGTTGAGGTGTGAGCAGCCAATTGATTTGAAAACGGTAACTTTTTTTCCCCCATTGAATGAGTCATTGTAAAGATATCTCTACCTTTGGGAAGTTTCTCATTTTATATATATATATCTTTATTTCAGAATGAAAAATTTTGAAACCAGTGATTTAGCATTTTCTCCTAAGGAGAATTTTGGAGACAACAGCGGACTTGCTTCATATGTGGCTAAAGCGATAGACCCATCTATCAGCTGGGAGGATATTAAATGGCTGAGAGGGCTGACATCACTACCAATTGTCGCAAAAGGCATTTTGAGAGGTTTGTTTATTTCTCTACTTGAGTTCATACTGATTTTATGATCCTTTGTGGATATGATCATGATGTTTCTAAGGGAAAACAATCAGGAAGAATTGACATGGATGTTGAAAAAGACATTCCATCTCTCAATTCTCTCTTTTGAAGTTAGTGATTGGAAGTTAGTGAAGTTAGTTCCTCATTCTTAGGCAATATACTGAAGGAGAGCAGGACTCTCATGAAGCAAGAACTTACCCTTTTTAAAGCACTGGGATACTGTTGCCTTATTTTGGAGCTGTTACCAAATCATGGCTCTTGGCAAGATCTATTAGGTTGGTGCAAAAGTAATTGCGGTTTTTGCAATTGTTTTTAACCTTTAAAAGTGCAGTTACTTTTGCACCAACCTACTAGAAGGTCCTACTTTGACTGAAAGCTGCAACAGTTGCTCTCAGGCCAATGAGAAGCCCCAAGGATGATATTATGACAGCCCAGACCTGTTTTAAGAGCCTTTTCTATTTTTCTCCTGTTTCCTCCAAGTACTTATGACTAGGACTGATTTTTGAGTGTGGTGATCTCACATCACCTCCCTTTAAAGAATGGTTGACTAGGACATTAAAATCCTCAGTTATCCAGCCATGGATATTAAGGAACTACTTCCCCACTATTCAATCCCACAGGGATGTACCAGTGACTGTAATCATTTGGAGTATAAATGTGTTCACCCATAAAAATGTTTTCTTGCCTTTGAAAACCTTTTTTTTAATCAGTATGAGTAAATAGATAACTGCCAAATACATATTATTTTAAATGGAAAAAATTATGTAAATGGCTCAGAGGTGAGAAATTCTATTAACTTATCTCAGGGTTTAACAACAACTTAGAATCAAAACTTTTTATAGGTTTTACTTGAATACGTGTGAGTCCCATGGCCCCTATTTGTAAAGCTCTAGGTCTACCACTGACTATATCTATTTAATCTTATGTATGCAGAATGAAGCTAATAAAAGTAAAAGAATGGGTCCAGTGAAGCTTTCAAGTAGTGGAAATATATTTAAATCTGTCTTAATCTGTGCTTCTAAAAAAATATTGTTATACTCTTTCCAGTTGATCATTGTCCTAGTCCAAAACTTCTGAAACATTAAATTTCAGTGAGTAGAGCCTGATGTTACAAACACTTTTAAACAACAGTTTCACTTCCCTTACATCCATATTGTCATCCGTGATTATTAGTGCTCCTTCCTGCAGCTGCCTTCAACTCTAAGTTCTAACATTAGCTTGACGGTTCTGCCCCCCTCATTCACTTGTCAAATCACTTATTCATTCACTCAGTCATTCCTTACATAAACATGTATCATGCTTACTGTGTGCTAAATTTAAAAAAAATAATAATTATTATTATTTGAGGTCCCTAGCCAAAAAGGGACAGATATATATAAACAAGAATTTGGGTGCAATAAGATGTTACAAGTGCTGAGATCAAAATGTATGTGGTATAAGGGTGTTTAAAATAGGGTGTGGGCAATCCTAAGAGTAGGTTAGGGAAGGTTTCATTTCCGAATGAAAGATGATGCTTGAGTTTTGCTATGATATCAGGTCAAATGACTCTCAGACTGAAATACTGGTAAAATAAGGCAGTTATAAGTAACAATTTATGAAACATATAAGCCATATTAGAGAAGGTAGACTGTAAGATGTTTGAGGATTACTAAGAATCTTTATCAGGGAGCAAGGGACACCATCAGATTAGCATTTTAGAAAAGTCACACTTTGTATAATGGAACTAATGGATGGAAGTGGCAAAACTAGGGGCAGATAGCACATTTAAGAAACTGTCGGTGCTCAGTCAAGAGATAATTGTGCCTGACTTGAAGGAACTGAGAGAATGCAATTGAATTAGAAAATTAATGCATTTTCAAGCATTTAATTCACTCACATCACAGTGGTAGCCCAGGGCAACTGGCTTGAAAACACCAAGGAAGAATAAAATTTTAGTATGGTTCCATATTTGTCTACGTTTAATAGGGAACAAATATAAGAAAGAGATTATGTAATTTTTTTAACTAACTTTTCAAATTAAGATTCCAAATATATATCATTTTCTACAAGTTGGTCCTCTAGAATATGATGGAAATCTATTGAATTAGGCTTTACTAACACGTGTTTTGTTAAAAATATTTTGGCTTCTAGAACTTCATTCTGTAGTCATCTTGATCAGGACCACGACCTTCTCATCCATCTGGATCGTGTGACTTGTTTACATATTTTCATAATGTTTTGCACACAGTAAATAGCCCAGAGGTTTACTAAGCAAAATCCTCAGCGAAAATTAGATGAGTCTATAAATTAGAGAGAGCTCAAAAGCAAAAGAAAGAGTGATGGGACATTTGGCATTTGAAAGGAAATAACTTCTTTATACAAGTACAGTTTAGAATGTCTAGTTTTCCTGTAACTATTTATTTCATTTATTTAACAAACAAGAATCACCTCTATGACAACAACTGCATGGGGTAGCTCGTATCCTCAATCTGGACGGGGGTGGGGAGCAGTTCAAGGATGGCGAGGTCAGTTCTGGGGTAATTAGTGCTCACTATTTCACAGATCTTCACGGAGAAGTTAAGTCGCATGGATTGACTGAGAGTCGCCTATCTTCTTTCATTTTTCTTTAACCAGAAAGATGCAGATTATGTTTGTAGGCACGTGGAATCATGGGCAACTGGAAAAATATCTATTACCACCATTTTAAGAATTGCATTTTAATGAATGCAAATTGGAGTACAAGATGTAATCTCTTCCTGTGGTTAAACTCTGCCCTTGGAAAACTTCAACACGAAACTCCAAACATGTATTTGAGACAGGATTTGGTCTTTGCTAGAACTCACGCTAACAAACAAATGGCTTTATGAGCAAAGGCATAATGCTTCTTAGAGTTGTTGTTATTTTTTTTAATTAAAATATTTAACTAGGTTGTCTCACTTCTCTAGTGGCTTTCTGTTTCTCAGAAACTGTTTCCTAACTAGCTCATTTTCTGTACAATTTTTTTTTCAAGACGCTCTCAGAGAATATTCACTCAGTGTTCCTGGATTGTGTTCAAAATTGCTACCATGTATCTAGGATTGAGTTACTAAATTCCTGTAAGATATAACAGAGTCCTGGTCAAAAGCCCTGAGGCCGTCAGGGTAAATCTTGAGTATTTACAGTTCACTTTGGTATTTTAGATTAAATATGGAAATAATGTATTAATAAAATAGCAAACACTACTATTCCCTATTGACTATTATATTTGTCAATCAATTAATGTAGTGACTGGCAATTAACAAATGTGGAATGCCATATTCATAAACTCTAAACATTAATGAAAATATCAAAGGTTCGTGAACATTTTCCTAAATCAGAGCAGTTTGACCCTCTCAGTAAGGCAGCATGCTTTTCTCTCTGTGTTAAAATAAAATGTAAAACTTGGATTAAAACAGCCAAAAAAAGGTCTCATAGAAACACTAGATTTTATATTTAATATGAAATAAATATAGAATATCACTCATTTATTGAGTATATAATAAAATGCCTAACCAACTCAGGCTTACAGATGAATAAATAACATACAAAGAAGTTAGTTGGTAAACACTGATATATATATATATATCTCAGAACACGTTTCATACTATCTCATTGCATTTTAGAGTCTCTCATAGCATTTCTTAAAGGTGGATTCTAACAACAACCACATGATGACATGATGTCTTAGCGTAGCCACCATAACAAAATATCATAGACTGGGTAGCTTAACAAAAATTTATTTTCTCACAATTCTGATGGCTGGAAGTCTGAGATTAGGGTTCCACCATGGTCATTTTCTGGGTGCAGGCTCTTCCTTTGGGTTGCAGAGGCCACCTTTTAACTGTGTTCTCATATGGCCTCTTCTTTGTAGGAGCTGAGAGAGAGAGAGAGAGAGAGAGAGAGAGAGAGAGAGAGAGAGAGAGTTAGTTCTCTGCTCTCTTCTTATAGGGGCACTAATATCATCATGAGAACCCCAACTCATGACCTCATCTAACCATAATTATTCCCCAACGACCCCATCTTCAAATACTGTCACATTGGAGGTTATGGATTTTGGGGTCACACAGACAGTCAGTCCATAAAACATGGATTTAACATTTTCATATGCCTATAATTTTAGAAGAAAAATAATACCAGCACTGTTTTAAAAAATTAGAATATTTGGAAAGTGGTGTTCCATGAAACACAGTTTGGAAATGGTGTTTTAGCATAAAATTTGAAACCCATCAGAGTTACAGATTCTTCTATGAATCTTATTATTCTTAGTCCGGCCTGCCCTTCACCTCCATTGTTGAATTTATAAATATATACAATATTCTGTACCCATCTGCTTAAGTTTCCAAAATCTGATTTTCATTACAACCTTAGACCAGTTACTTTGAGTGTTAAATTTGAGAACTAGTATTACTTTCATTCCGTTAACAAATCATTTGTTACTGGGAGCATGCTGAAAATAATAGTTTAAAATATAAAACATAAAAAAATGTTGGAACTTGATTTAAGAGAACAATCTATTTTAAAACTATAGTTTCAGAAATCAATATACTTGGAAGCATGACTAGAGATGTACCATAATTTTAATATTACCTTTTGACAGATTTCAATGGTCAAAATACATTTAATTATAGAACAATATAACGTAAAACAATTACTGAAGTTATAAATTTGTATTTAAAAATATTTTTGAATTAGACTTGTTCATTACCTGTTACACCTAAAGCACTTGCCACATACATTCTTTTATGCTATCGAAATTGTAGAGGAGTAAGTCTGCTTAATGCTAAATGGCATGATCTTATTAACAGCAATAAAAAATACTTAGCAAAGGCACTTCTTTATGAGGATAAATAAATTTTAACGGGATGTCAATTTGGTATCTATGGGTAATTTTATTTTATAATTAAATTGTAAGTGCTAACTTTTTTGGGCCAAGGAACTTATCACGACTACTCTAGATTTAATGCTTGGGTATATTTCTGTCCTAAAGGTTCCCCGCAAATCATACGTGTGTATATGTGTGAGGTCAGGCTCCCTTTGACAGGGGAGCTTCAACCTCTAAACCCAAGCCATCTATTAAGTTGCTTTTTCCATACTATGGTTAATGGTTGTCCTGCTTTTTCTAGGAGATGATGCAATGGAGGCAGTTAAACATGGTTTGGATGGGATCTTGGTGTCAAATCATGGGGCTCGACAACTTGATGGGGTGCCAGCCACTGTGAGTTGCGGCATATGACGGGATTTCTCTTTGGAGTTCTCATTTTCATCACAGTTTTGATTATCTCTGTGTCTGCCTCTTCTCTGTGAATATTTTTGTGTGAATGCTCCAGGTGAAATATATATGATTATGTACATGAGATCTTGAATTTTAAGTTTAGTGGCACATAACTACTTAAATTAGATCGTTCATTAGTCCAATACATTTATTTGTAAATTTATAAAAGCCCTTGTTAAATAACAAGTCATTTGCGGGTAGGGATTATTTTTGTATTCATAGGTATACTGATAGGTACAATATGAAGTGATTATGCCATAAAAGTCCAAAAAAAGAGAACTCCTAACAGATAGTTGTAATTAAAAACTAATGTAAAAACTCGGTGGAGTTTGAGATCATTGATACAATTGTGACAAGAATTCAGGAGGAGGGAAAGACTGGAATATCCTGTGGACATGGGTTTGAAGAGCTGCCGAGAGAGGGTGGGTGGGTTGGAAAAGAGATGGAAATCCTATGGCCCATGTGCGGGGAGATCAGTTGCAAGCAGGCTTAAGTACTTAAGCTATGAACTCCTCTGGCTGCACATGAGAACTTTAAAGTTCACTTGGGGAACTTTAAAGAATCCTGATGCCCAGGCTGCACCCCAGATCAATTCATCAGAATCTCTGGGGGCATAAACGTCAGTATTTTTTAAAGCTACCCAGGAGATTCCCAATGTGCATCTATGGCTTTTATACACTATAAACATTATGCTAGGCAAACCAGAGTCCAAAATCTAGATATAAAAGTAAACTAAACTGTCTGGAAAGGTTTGGGACTGAGTTAAAACTGTGACGGAAAATAGCCCCAAGAGGGCCAAGAGCCAAGGAGACCAACAGAGGCACTGGGGCAGATTTTAAGAGCAAGGATTAGGGGCCCAGAAATGGATCAAAAGTCATGGAGACAGACACATACATGTATCCTGGGGTGGATTTCATGGATGCATGATCCTGAGTGGGGTCCAGGAGCTGTAGGTGGAGTGGGGTATTAAAAAGTAGTTCCCTGCCATGCTGCCCACTTGTGGGGACTTGGCCAAGATGCTTTTAGATGAGGCAATGGTTTTGCAGTTGCCTTTCACCTCTGCTCTGTCCCCATAGGACCCCTGTTTTTAGAGGTGTGAGCCTCAATATGGACTGAGAAAGGATGGGACTTGTTTGGGAAATTCCAAGTAATCCATTTTGTTTGCAGTACTTGGTGGGGGTGGGAGAGTCCTAGGAAATATGCCTACCTGGACAGGAAAGGGAGGAGGTTCTTGCATATGATGAGTCATTGGATATGTAATAGAAGAGTTTGATTGAGCAGCAAAGAGTCTTATAAATTGGATTTTGGTTTGACAGGAGGCAGGAAGATCAATTAGGTGGCCTAGATTTTTATGATAGCCGAGGAAAGAGAGAAGGACCTGAACTGAGACAGGGCAAAGGGAATCAGTTTCCATTCCAAATCTTATTTTTCTCACCTGTTAAAGTTTAAACATCATTAGATGATCTCTTTGGAGCCTTATACTTAAATATCCTATAATCCAGTTTATTATAGGCAAAGTAAGCTAGCATCATGTAACAACACTTAAAAATATTATATTCAAATAATGTGGACGGACTTTCTAGACCACTCTCTCTCAAATGGATCATCATGTGCCTTTTTCCCCTTTTTATCAGAATCATAATTATTAGATGGATGCCTTTAATTTGGGTGAACAGTTGAATTTATTCAAACAACTCTACGTAGAATAGAACAAATAATTTAGTCAAGTAGTAATGGATTGTTGTTTCATTGAGCTAGCAGGTTGATCTAACTAAATCCATAGACCAGCTGTGTAGGTCTTCGGGCAGACTCAATGACTACAAGGGAATATTGGGTGTACATATCTGTACTCATAGTTTTTCCTAAAGCACTAATGGTAGGAATGAACCAAGTCTTTGCATAGGGAAGGATTATACTGTCAAGAATTGAAATCATAAAACTGGAAGCTTTCAGCCCTTTCCAATTCAGTTAAACTTATAGAGACCTATCTTCTTAGGTGATATTAAATGTTGCCGGCAGATAAATAAAGAGTTGGAGAGTGAAGACCTCCTCTGGGCAGGGAGAAGTTGGTCGGTCACAGCTCAAGGCTTTTTTGCGGATTTATGCCTCTCTAGTGTATGAAGACATAGATTTTGTGTGCGGGCCAAATTAGGTTTGTTTTCTAAAAATAATATCTAAATCTACTGAAATCAAATCTAACTAGATTTTAAGAGAAAAATATCTAAATGATGTGGTTTATTTTCCTCTGGCTGAGGAGATACGGAAATTTATATAAAAGGCTTTTTGACCTGTGGTCTCTGGACTGTTTTAAAAAAAACTATGACCCTCCCCCTTTGCATACTGTATGCAAGAGAGGAGATGGTTGCTTGAGTTTAGCCTCATACTTTAGAGCAAATTTAAGGACCATGATGGTGAGAGAAAAGTGAGAAAGGATTCGGCTGATGAAGAAAATGTTTTATTCCTTACTATGTGGGGTTTCAGGTGAGTGGCAAAGTGCTTGAAGGAGGCTGTGGTATAAAACTTTTCAGTAGATGCACAGAAAGACTTGTTGTCCTACAGATTCTGTGACATCACAAGTCAGAATCAAAGAGGCAGAGTGATGTCATAGGAAGAGCACCGAAATGGGAGTCTAGGATCTTAGGTTCAAGTTCTTGTCTTGCCTCTTCTAAGGTGTGAGAGCTAGGTGAGCAAGTTGCTTAAATTTTCCACCTGAGCTTCTTCATAGTATTGTGTTGATTGAAAGAAAAAAGCGACTGGACTATGTACTTTGTACATTCCTATAAATCACAGAGTTCCCTTGGATGGGGAAATACTTAGCACTAGGACTCCTAGAATAGAAGTTTAACTTTAGTTTGTCTTAACACCAGCCTACTGAGAACTACGGCCAGACCTCTGCTATACCCAAAAGGAATTAAAAATTTAAGTTCACATCAAGCTCCTTACTCTCAAGGATAATAATGTGTCCAAGATTGGTCTTGAAGTAATTAGAGAAAAATATGATAGAATCAAATAGACTTCCAAAACCCATATTGCAGCATCTCAAACTGGGGTGTAAAGACAAATTCTCTGGAGTTTGAACCATAGCAGCGTTTTATTTTTCATTTTTGTTTTCATGCTAATGGGACCCAAACTGATTTAAGCTTAAAAATATGCCATTCTTTTCCAGTGAAAATTGTCAACTGTAGAACAGTTTCATAAAATAAGTATTTGGGTTTCCAAAATTGAATCTTCTAGGAGATCTAAGAGATTTTACTTTTCCTTTTAAACAGGATCCATGCAATTCTACCTTTGAGAAACACTTGATGTATCAGTTAGCTTTTACTGTGTAACAAACCACTCTGAAACTTACTGGCTAAATTCAATAGCCATTTACTTGTGGCACAATTTTGTAAGTTGGCAATTTGGGCTGAGATTAGCTGGGCTGTTTTCCCGGTCTTGGCTGGGCTTACTCCTGTGTACCTATGGTCAGCTTCTGGGTCTATTAGGACAGGCTAGTGTAGGATGACCTCAGCAGGGACAGCTCTGCATGGTCTCACTTCTAGCACTTAGTGGGCTGGTTCTCATAGGGTGGGAGAGTTCCTCCACAGTAAGTGCAAGCATGCAAGGCCTCTTGTGATCTCGGATTAGAACAGACAAGTCGTCATTTCTGTCATATTCTGTTGGGCACAATGGCTAGTTCAGATATAAGGGGTGAGGAAATTGACCCATTTCTGCCCTATGGTGGGAGGAGACGAAATGTTACATTGCAAGGAAATGAAGATAGGAAGGGAAATAACTGTAGCCAGTTTTGCAGTTGCAAACAATCAGCCAAGCCTCCGTGGGCCAGTGATTGTCTAAGCTTGCTTAGCAGGACCCCCTCTACCCCAGGGCTGCCTGGCGAAGTGTGATACCGTGTTTCCCTGAAAATAAGACCTAACAGGCAAATAAGCCCTAGCATGATTTTTCAGGATGACATCCCCTGAACATAAGCCCTCATGCATCTTTTGCAGCAAAAATTAATATAAGACCCAGTCTTATTTTCGGGGAAACATGGTAGGTGGAGATGGATGGAGTAGGGTAGAGTCAGAGAAGGATTTATGGGCTGTGGCCTAGACTCGGTCTCCATGACCTTTAACTAAAGAAGCTCTGGCTTTATCTGCTTTGATTTATGTTCAACTGCTTTGGTGTGAAACCTTCAAAGGGTTCCATGACTAAAATGTCAGAAATCAGTAGTATTAACAATGAATGCTATAGGAAGATAGAAAGCTAAGAGTTCCTCGTGAGTGGACGTTTGGAGGAACAGGGAGCATCCTGGAAGAGTATGACTTGAGCAGGAGTCTCTGTGAGTCAGATCCATGTAGGATTCTTCCCTGCATCTCTGTGCTGTTTCTTTCTGGATGCCTTAAACTGCCTGGCATATGTGTTGAATATACCAGGTCCTCGGTGAAGTGTTGGATAAGTCAGTGAATGGAGGGATAACTAAGCAATTGTATATTGGGATCTTACCATAGTTTCCTATAGATTAACCCCACTGGAGCTATGCCCACAATTAGTTGTCTAAGGAACCACTAAGGAAAAGGGAGCTGCAATGAATGGTCTCTCAGATGTGTAGCAAGCTGAAAAGAAGGAAACATAACAGTCATAAAATAGTGGATTTGTCTACTATATTTACTTATTTATTTAATCTCCTCTGATCAGAATTATTCTCTGAAATACACACCCAGTAAAAACTGCAGTAAAGGAAAGAAAGAGGGAGAAGGAGAGGATTGCTCTGCAGCAGACAGAGCATCCTTGTCCACAGACACATGAAACGCCAATCTGGGTTCCGTTTTATAACCCAGGATTCACATTTTCAGTATCCTTATTAGCTTCCTTTTAGGTCGGGTTGGGCATTGGAAATAACTAAAGAGACTTGCTAAGTTTGAAAATGTGTATTGAACCCAAGCTAGCTAATATTTTTCTTTGGTTCTGGTTTCAAATGGGGAAATATGCTTAATTATAGCTTGCATCATCGCTTGAAAATTGTAGCATTTATATGTTGATGTAACTTGCCTGACTGTAAAAGGAGGACTATGTATAAGTAAGGGGGCATATGTAAATGGATCCAAAGCATGTTTGGCAAGGCAGAAAAGCCAAAAGGAAAAGGGGAAAATCACATTGCTTGCCAAACATTTAGAGGCCGCACGCCAAATGTTGCCTTCACTTCCTCCAAATCTGTTGCTGGGTTTGGTCTTCAGCCTTTTACATAAAACTCTCTTTAAGTTTAGCCTCTAAAACTTTAGGGGAGAAGTGGGAAAGACTTTGAGTGATTTCAGTACAATTATTTCCAAGAAAACTGCCCTTGAATGTATGGTAGCTTTTCCAGCGTGCATTTTAAATGGGGATTGGACTTAATTTTATATTGAAATATTTTGGTATGAACGTGGGTCATTTCTACAGATTTTGACCTACAGGTCACCTTGGGAATTCTTTCCATTCTCGAATGCAAAAATTTACATCAAAGTAGCCGACTGCATCAGCTATTAGCTATTAACTATATTGACTATTAGCCAACTATATTCGCTATTGCCACATGATGCTATAAAACAAGATTCCAAGCTCAGTGATTTAAATCAACAGTAATTTATTCCCATGAAACTTTGTGTGAACTGGGGGTATGCTGATACAGACTTGGTACTGGTTAGATGGCTGTGCTCCCAGTTTCAGGTCCAGCTGGGCTTGGCTGGGCTACCTCTGTAGCCTGAATATTTATCTTGGGGCTCAGCTAAAGGGGAAGCATTGCCGAGGGGAATCTCCTCTTATGGCAAATGGCACAGGTACAAGAGAAAGTTGAGACTCATGAGGTTGCTTAAGGCCTATGCCCAGAAATGACATTCTGCCCCCTCTGTTCATATGCTATTGGCCAAAGTAGGTTGCAAGGCCAAGGCCAATGTCAGAGAGTGGGCAAGTGCACTCTGTTTTTGTTTTTGGTTTTTTTTTTTTTCCTTTTTAGCGGGAAATACTGAGAAGTTGCCTTGGAAAGGAAATGGGTTCAGAGTGGTGTGAAGGATCAGGAATAATAACACAATCCACCAGACGAAACTCCAAGAGGATTGTGTGTTCTCTAGTGGTGCTATAAGCCCATCATCAAATGTCAGTCAAGACGAGGAACTTCAAGATGCATGTGGTCATATTCCTTTCAAAACAAGAAAAATATTTTCATGGCGAGTTCTCTAATGTATTGGCTGAATGCAAAGTATGTTGGACAGGGAAATCAGAGACCAAGTTTTTCATTATTAGCCGTGTTTGCATTTTTATACATCACTGCTTATACTACCATCTGAGTACGAACTTGAACAACTGATTTTCAATGAGTAAATAATATTCAGAATAACTTACACGAGCAAGATATTTCATTTATTTTTATGCATTTATAAAGAATAACTATAAAAAAGTTAAGCATTTTTAAATTGTGTTTATATTTTTAAAAATGATGGTTTTTGAATTGGAGTATCAGGAACAGAAAAATAGTCTTGGACTTTGAAAGAAAAATAAGCCACTCAGTTCCAAATGCAGTGGATTTTTCAGTTACGAGTGTTTGCCCCTGTTTTATTTCAGGAGGGAATCATTTTACTGTTGATTCCACACCTATTTGGTTTCTTTTACTCTGAGCCCCAGGCATAGGGTCATCGGCCTGTGGAGGTTGAGTTAGGTAGCGGTTCATCATGATCATGTCACATTATTGACCTCTTCTCTCCGCAGATTGATGCTCTGCCAGAAATTGTGGAGGCTGTGGAAGGAAGGGTGGAAGTCTTCCTGGATGGGGGCGTTCGGAAAGGCACTGATGTTCTGAAAGCTCTGGCCCTGGGAGCCAAGGCTGTGTTTGTGGGGAGACCGATCATTTGGGGCTTAGCTTCCCAGGTAATTGGAGGACGAAGGACATACATATATAGGATGATGATTCGACAGTGAAATAAATACATGAAACAAGTCAGACTGACTTACCCAAAAGATCTGTGTCTTTTCCTTACTTAGGGAGAGAAAGGTGTCCAAGATGTCCTGGAGATACTAAAGGAAGAATTCCGTTTGGCCATGGCTTTGAGTGGTAAGACTTGTCATTCCAATTGATGACTTCCTTTTCTTCTAGAGGTCTTGAAGCCAGGATCCTTGACAAGAAGAAGGGAATTTGAAGGGGAAGAGGATGGAATCATTTGGGGGTAGAATTAAATTTGAAGTTGGCTCAATCTTTACAGCTCTAGCACAGAGAGACTGAATTGAGTGACTCTGCAATGTGCACAATCTGTCACACCCTCTGTCTTTGGCGGTCCTATCAGGATAGTTAGGTAAATATGAGTACCTTCAGGGTGAATGCTACATCATCCTCTTCCTCATCTTATAACATGAACAACAAACCTAACTAGCTAGTCAACACCTCCACTTGGATGTCTAAGTGACATCTCAGACTACCTGTTAAACAAAACTGCTACCTTTTCCTGTTAAACCTGCTCCACCTGTGGACTCTTCAGTTCATGTTAATACCATTGTTTCAGTTGCTCAGATCAAAAATCTCAGTCATTATTGACTCCTCCTTTTCCTCACACCCGCGCATCCACAGAGGCTCTATCTGCAAAATGGAATCAGAATCTGACCTCACCCACCACCTCTGCTGCCAGCACTCTGGCCAGAGCCGTCATCAGCTCTCATCATCCTGGATATTGCGACAGTCTCTCTGTGTATCCTTCTCATCATCTATTTTCCCTTGGGTATTGCAGGTCTGTCTCTGTCTGTCCTTGCCTGCCTCCCCCTCCAGCCTCTTCTGATCATGGCGGTTAGCATGAACTTCATAAACATTATTTCAGATCATGGCACTCTTCTGGCCAGAATTCTCCAATGGCTCTGGGTTTACTCAGAGTAAATGCCAAAGTGCTTATAATGGTGTGCAAGGCCATACGGGGTTTGACCTCTGTCACCTCTCTGACCTCAGCTTCTACTACTGTCACCCTTGCTTATTTTGCTCAGGCCTCCTTTATCTCCCTGCTGTTCCTTGACTATGCCAGACATGTTTCAGGCGCAGGGCTTTTGCACTGGCTGTTCCCTCTGCCTGGATGCTCTTCCCCCAAATATCTACATGGCTAACTTGCTCACGTCCTTCAAGTCACACTTACACTGTATTTTCTCAAAGGATTCCATCCTGACCGCTCTATTTAAAAATGTCATTTTGTTCTCCATTCACCCAATCACCTTTCAGTTTCCTTTGCCTGTTATTATTTCATTCTTTTCCACCTTTAGCACCTATCATTTCCTATAGATCATCTATCGTATAATTTAATTTTTAAATTAACATGCATTATATATTATTTCTTTCCTCTCCAGAATGTAAGAAGCATGAGGCAGGTCTCTTTGTTTTGTCTTCACTGCAGTGTTCCCAGTGTCTAGAGGAGTGCCTGGCACATAAACAATAATTTCTGAATGAATGAATAAATAAATAAGTACCGTTATTATTAGTAACTGCTTTAAATGTGACTCAGATGGACCTCCAGATGCAAAGAATGACCTTGAGTTAATTATCAACTCCTTCACTTTTGAACGTAATGAGGGTCTCCTTTTCTGTGATCCATGTCACCCAGATTGTCCCCATAAATAGAAAACCCAGGGGGTTTGTCCCTATAGATAGAAACCCCAGGATCAATGTGTACTCACTACTGTGCTAAGCCTGTGTAGACACAGCCTCCGTGAGAAGAATGCCATTGTGTGAATCCTCACTACACGTTTTCATTTGCTACAGACATATCCTAAAAGAGAGCTTTCAGCCACTGACTCTCTATTAAATGTGGCAGAAAGAATATACTCTTTGTGTTAATAAAAATATGTGCCAGTCATTTTGTGTTAAGGACTGTTTAGGTAATAAAAATGGTCTCATGCCACATAAGATTTGGCAAGGCTACCTTGAATCATAAACCTTACATTTGTCAAGTTTTACATTCCTTGGGAAAACGATTACCTGCCTGATTATTATTGCATTCATTTCATATTAAATGTATGCATTATTTTTTTCAGGGTGCCAGAATGTGAAAGTCATCGACAAGACATTGGTGAGGAAAAATCCTTTGGCCCTTTCCAGGATCTGACAGTGCACAATATTTTCCCATCTGTATTATTTTTTTTTCAGCATGTATTACTTGACAAAGAGACACTGTGCAGAGGGTGACCACAGTCTGTAATTCCCCACTTCAATACAAAGGGTGTCGTTCTTCTCCAACAAAATAGCAATCCCTTTTAGTTCATTGCTTTTGACTTTTCAATGGGTGTCCTAGGAACCTTTTAGAAAGAAATGGACTTGCATCCTGGAAATATATTAACTGTTAAAAAGAAAACATTGAAAATGTGTTTAGACAACGTCATCCCCTGGCAAGCTAAAGTGCTGAAAAACAAAAGATATCCTTTGGTAAAATTGAAGGTAGCTAACGCTGAGGTGAAAAGATAATGATCTCACTGTTTATTAACCTGCATTGTGTTTAGATATCCTTAAAACAGTGTTCTTAAGTTGCAAGCTTGGGTTCAGAAGGTTGGATGTGCCCGGAGAAACAGGCGACTTGGATTCAGAGTACTGAGGAGGTAGCACTTGATAGAATTGGAATCAATTGGTGGTAATTTGTGATTTTCTAGCTACTTTTAAAAACCCTGAGCTGTGCTACTTCTTTGAATGTAAATTTCCATTCACATCTTTAGCATCTGGATATATCTGAATATTTCATGATATATATTGCTTTTTAATCAGAAATAAATAAAGCATTTAAAAAAAAAGAATCTATCTGGTCCATTTGTAACAATATGGTTTTCAACCATTTTCATCTCGGAACGCTAATTACCTCCCTGTTCGCCTTATGCATACGGCATTAATTTTCATACCTCCTCGTTCCTCTCCTTTATTCTTTTGCTTCTTTCCATTCGCGGTCACATGTAGTGCTAGCTACATTATTGGTGAGGATCATGCCAAACGAAAATACATGTTGGCCCCTTGTTCAAAGAACAGGAAAAAAGCCTTTTCCTTTCTTTCAGTTACTTTCTCTCTAAACATGTTATGGTATCTTTTATTTGCTATTTCATGTCATGTTTCTTTGGGCACAGGGAAGTGTAGACCTTCACAGGTGTAGATATTCACAGGGCAAGTGTAGACCTTCACAGGTGCCCGGGACACTGTCCTGTGACCTGGCCTGACTCCTCTGGGCCCAGGTCCAGGACCCTTGGGGTGCAGGGTGACACTGTCACTGGGCAAGTGGATGAGACAGCAGGCAAGGACTCATCCAGGGGAAGTGGGGGATGGGACGATGTGTGATTCTAGGCTTCAAGCCCCCAGCAAGTAAAGGCCCCCTTTGGCCTTTACTTATAAAACATGCACTCAATAAAATTATTAAGAATTTCAAGCCAACAACCACAGAGCGTTAAACCCAAGCATGAGGCCCCCTCCTGACTGTGGAGTCCTGTGCAACTGCACTCGTTGCATGCCCATGGAGCCCTGGTCACGTGACTTTTAGATTTAGTCTCAAATCAGGCATATGACAGACAGATTGTGTAGGTGAGCTTGGTAGCCAGTGTAACTTTGAAACTAATTTTTTACCATCTCCCTTGGTGTTCAATCACTGTGAAGTATTGAATGATACAATTGAGACAATCACTACCTTAAAATAACATTATTATATTATGTTTTATTATTATACTTTTTATTCTCCAATTTCTCTCTCTCGCAATCTCTCTCTGTGTCTCTCTCTTTCTGTCTCTCTCCTCTCCCCGCTTTCCTTCCTCTCTCTCTTTCTTTAAATGCTAGGGCATTCCTAAATCCATGGTGGACACAAACATAGAACTTTCTTTCTGAAATTATATCTAAATCTGATAAAGAAGAATCATTTGATCTTATAAAAAGGAATAGTTACTACCACTTCACATTTTCTCCAAATACAAAGAGAGAATATTACTGTCATATTGTGTAACTGTTTTATGCTTTCTGAATTAATATTAATCAATTGATAGGTACATCATAAGCACCTCTTTGATTTTTCCCCGGCTGATTCAGAAAGGCCTTTGCTGTTGGCAAAGAACATCCCCGTTGGCTACATCATAGTAGGTGTTTGGACAGTGACGTCCTAAAATCTTGGTAATTTCCCACAGTACGTGGAGATCCACATACTGTGTTTTAAGTAAATTTTATTCAAGTTACAAGAGAATGGGGATTTGTGGTCTTGATTTGTGAATTTCCAGATGCTTTTATGATCCTCAGAGACATGCTCCCTCCGTGAATGTCAATTTCCATTTTATCTTCAGAGTTGTAAGATAACTGAATGCTTTATGATGTATATTGTTTCCATAATCAGAATGATAGACTGTTGTTTTCCTTTTAATTTTTTGAGAGGGTTTCTGGTCCAGTTGAAACAATACTAAAACCAAAGCTATCGTATGGCTAAGACAGGGAGGGGTGGGTTATTTAAACATTCATTTCTGGAGATTTTGTTGCTTGAAGTTGAGAGAAATTCTTTGAGGAAGCCCATCGACTTTTCTGTTCCCTAGTTGCTTGAAATAGGTTGGGGGTAGAGTAATAGGGCCTGGATAGTCTAATACGGTCCAAGTCAGCTTTTCTTGTATGTTGTTTAATGTGTGTAGTACTCTAGAGTAGTGTTTCACAATCTGTAGAGTTCATCCTCGTCACTGAGTGGCTTGTGAAAGCAGATTGCTGGGCCCCACTCCCATTGATTCTGATTCAGCAGGTGTGGAGTGAGGCCTGAAAATCTGCATTTTGAATGTAATCCCAGGTGAAGCTGATGCTGCTTGTCTGGGCATCACACTTCGGGAAACACTGCTCCTAGAGCAAGGAGCATCAAGTCAGATTTGCTAAGCAGATCACGTAATGAGCTGGCGGTTGGAGGTAAGACATGCTCTACCGACTAAGGCCAACTTCTACTTAGACAATTGATTCTTTTTGTTGAATTTTATTTCTTATTGAGGTATACGCTACTTTACAGTGAGTTGTGTAAAATGCTGAAACCTAAGTGCATGGGTGGATGCATTGTACATATACACCCATGTGATCACCACCAACCACCATCCCGATAAAGATCTAGAACATTTCCGTCATCCCCCAAAGTACCCCCTCTACTAGAAGTAAACTTATGCTAACTTCCATTGCCATTGATTAGTTTGGGCTGTTCTTTTGTTTTGTTATTTTTTTTCAGATTTTTATTTAAAAAAAATATAGCTAACATACCAAATTATATCAGTTACAGGTGCACACCATAGTTATTCAACATTTATACACCTAAAGTGATCATTGTAAGTCCAGCAACCATCTGACTCCATACCACAATATCACAATATTACTGGCTATATTCCCTATGCTGTACATCATATCCCCATGACCTATTTGTTTTATACCTGGAAATTTGAACCTCTTATTCCCCTTCACCTTTCTCCCCTTTTTAAATTTTTCTATTACAGTTGACATTCAATATTATTTTATATTAATTTCAGGTGTATAGCATAGTGGTCAGACATTTATATAATTTAGACTAGTCTAATACCCACCTGGCACTATACAAAGTTATTACCATATTATTGACTGTATTCACTATGCTATATTTTACACCTACCTATGACTATTTTCTAACTACCAATTTGTACTTCTTAATCCCTTCACCTTTTTAACCCTGTCCCCCAACCCCTCCCATTTTTCACCCTGAAAAATCTAGTACCCATCTGACACCATACATGATTATTAGCTATATTCCTTGTGCTATAGACTACATCCCCATGACTACTTTGTAATAACCAATTTGTACTTCTTAATCCCATACGATTTTTCACCCACTCCACCAAAACCCCTTCCATCTGGCAATCATCAAAATGTTCTCTGTATCTATGAGTTTGTTTCTGTTTTGTTTGTTTGTTTGTTTTGTTCTTTAGATTCCATGAATAAGTGAAACCACATTGCATCTGTCTTTCTCTGTCTCACATACTCCACTCAGCACAGTACCCTCCAGGTCCACCCATGCTGCCACAGATGTCAAGAAACCATTCCCTTCCATGGCTGAACAACATTCCATTGTATATATGTACCATCTTCTCTTTATCCATTCAACCATCGATGGACACCCATGCTGTCTCCACATCTTGGCAATTGTAAAATAATGCTGCAATGAACATATGGATGCACATGTCTCCTCAAAATAGCACTTTGGGTTTCTTCAGATAAATACCCAGAAGTGGGATTACCAGGTCCTTCTTTGTCTCTTGTTATAGCCTTTGTTGTAAAGTCTATTTTGTCTGATATAACTATTGCTATTGCAGCTTTTTTTTTCATTTCTGTTTTCATGAAATAACTTTTTCCATCTCTTTATTTTTAGTCTCTGTGTATCTTTCAATCTGAAGTGAGTCTCTTGCAGGCAGCATATGTAAGGGTTTTGTTTTCTTATCCATTCAGCCACCCTATGTTTTTGATTGGAGCATTTAATCCATTTACTTTGAAAGTAATTGTTGATAGAAATGAAGTTATTGCCATTTTGTTATTCATATTTTGGGTTTTTTTTTTTTTTTTTTTTGGTTTTAAAGTACTACCTCTAACATTCCTTGTAATACTGGTTTGGTGATGATGAACTCCTTCAGCTTTTTCTTGTCTGGGAAGTTCTTTATCTGTCCTTTGATTTTAAATGATAGCTTTGCTAGGTAGAGTAATCTTGGTTTTACATCATTGTTTTTTATCACTGAATATTTCCTGTAATCTCTTTTGGTCTGCAAAGTTTCTGTTGAGAAATCAGCTTACAATCTTATGGGGGTTCTCTTGTAAGTTAGTAGTTGCCTTTCTCTTGCTGCTTTTAGGATTCTTTTTCTTTAACCTTTGCCATTTTAATTATAATGTGTCTTGGTGTGGGCCTGTTTGGTTCATCTTGTTTGGGACTCTCTGTACTTCCTGGACTTGTATGTCTATTTCCTTCTCCAGGTTAGTAAAGTGTTCAGTCGTTATTTCTTCAAATACATTCTCAATCCGTTGTTTTCTCTCTTCTCTTTCTGGTACCCCTATGATGCAAATGTTATGCTTGATGTTGTCTTACAGGTCTCTTAAACTATCCTCATTTTTTTGTATTCTTTTTTTCTTTTTGCTGTTCCAATTGGGTGTTTTATGCTACTTTGTCTCCTCAATTGCTGATTCAATCCTCTGCTTCATCTAGTCTGCTGGTGATTCCTTCTAGTGCATACTTCATTTCAGTTGTTGCATTGTTTACTTCTGACTTGCTCTTCTTTATGGTTTCTATGTCTTTTTTTATGTTTGCTGTCTCTTTGTGGAAGTTCTCACTGATTTCCTTGAGCATCCTTATAACCAGTGTTTTTTAATTCTGTCTCTGGTAGGTTGCTTGCCTCTATTTCAGTTAGTTCTCTTTCTGGAGTTTTCTTCTGTTCTTCCATTTGGGATGTATTTCTTTCCTTCCTCATTTTGACTGCCTCTCTATGTTTGTTTTTATGTATTAAGTAGATCTGCTGTGTCTCCAGTCTTGGCTGGGTGGCCCTTATACAGTAGATGTTCTATGGGGCCCTGGCACAGTCTCCCTGGTCTTCTACGCTGGGTCCTCCAAGTGTGTCCCTTGTGTGGGTTGTGTGAGTCCTCCTCTTATAGTTGACCTTTAATTACTATTGGCATATCACTGGGTGGGATTGACCTTCAGGCTGGCTGGTTGCGGGGTTTGGCCACATCCATAGCTTATGGGATGCTGTGCA
Organism: Rhinolophus ferrumequinum; assembly: GCF_004115265.2. Classification (NCBI taxonomy): domain Eukaryota; kingdom Metazoa; phylum Chordata; class Mammalia; order Chiroptera; family Rhinolophidae; genus Rhinolophus; species Rhinolophus ferrumequinum. The sequence continues at coordinate 28,843,462 of NC_046306.1, read as the reverse complement.
GGGGGCTTACCACATGAAGCAGGACTTGCCCCAGCAGGCTCCGGTGCCTGTTGAGACCGCCCTCTGAGTGTGCCACTTGTTGGGCTAATTGGGTGGTGCTCTGCGATAGTCCACAGCCAACCTCCAATTATGTTGGTTCTGGGGCCTCTTGGGAAGGGCTCCAGTGCAGGCCCAGGTCACCCACTGTCTGTGACTTGTTGGTCACTATGTGGTAGGGGGTACAAAGCCATCCATGTTTTTCTTCTGCCTGTGCTGGACCTGTAGGTGTGTGGGAGAGGCCATGCTGTGAACTAAGTCCGGCTGCCGCCAGTACCAGGTCTGGGGTAGCTCCACAAAAAGCCAGGATACACTGAGGCCTGCTGTTCCTGTAAAGTTCAGGCACTATTTAAGCCTCCTGTGATATGGAGTTGGGCATGGCAGGGTCTCAGTGGGTCACAGGGGTGGAACAAACAGAGCTCACCAGACCAATTCAGACACAGATTTAGCAGTGGGCATAGGGGAGGGGTTCAACACAGAAAAGATGATGCCCACCTGCTGGCTGCATGGGTGATAGACCTCACACAGGGAAAGTGGCAACTATCTTCTAGCCCTTGCATTGAAGCTACATACCTGTCTTTTCCCTGTGTGTCTCCAATGCTCCCCCACCTCCCACGTGTCACTGTCCCTCCACTGGAGCATAGGGTGAGTGCCTGTGAACAAGTCTGTGTGGGCTTACTTTACGAAAACATCTGGGTTTCCCAAAGCCTTCTGTCCCACCCAGATGGTTGGAATCCCCACTGTTTTTCACAGCCAGATGTTGTGGGGGCTCCTCTTCTTGGCACCAGTACTCCAGGTTGGGGAAGCTTGGTGTGGGGCTAGGGTCCCTTGCTCCTCGGTGGGGAACCTCTGTGGCTGAGATATCCCTCCCAGTTTTCATCTGCTACATGGAATTTGGGGCCAGCCCACTCCACATCTCTGCTCCTCCTACCTGTCTCAATGAGGCTTCTTCTTTATATACTTAGTTATATAACTTCTATTCAGCTGAACTTCAGATGGTTCTTCAGGTTCATTGTTCTATAAGTTAGTTGTAATTTTGATGTGTTCACTGGATGAGGCAAGCACAGCATTTATTTACTCTGCCATCTTGGATCCCAGGTCATTTTTGGGTGTTCTTGTACTATATATAAGTGGAACTATACAGTATGTATTTTTGTTTTCTCTTGCACAATGCATGTGAAGTCCATTCATGTTGTTGAATATATCAGTAGTTAGTTCTGTTTATCTATCCATAGTACGCCACTGTATGAATGTATGGTTGGATTGTTTGCAATGTTTTTGATGGAAGCTGATTTCAACTAATTTTAGTGAAAATGCAAGTCCAGTGTAATTTTCTGATTTTTCAAGAAAAGCTAGACATCTACATTGTTAAGTAAAGATTTTAAATGGAGAATATTTAACATTTGAACACGGAAAAGGTCATGTTAAACTTGGTTGTTTCCCATGACTGCCCCATGAGTCACAAATTCTCTATGCCTGTAACATCTTGTCCAACAGAATTTGCCAGAATATCTTTTAAGTTTTATATTCTACTACCTGGAAGAATGAGTGTGAAATAATCTTCCTTCTCTCCACCAGGCATAGGGAGCCCAGGTTCCCAGGCCTATAGAAATGAATTGAATGTATTGACATTTCTTAGTGTGTAGTTTGCAAACTGCATCTGTGTCACTATTGTGTTATTCATTCATTTGTTTATCTTGCCAAAACTTTGGCGTTTCTGAAACAGCTTTATAGGGCTGTGGTGGTTAGTATATCATGAAAGGAAGTTGTGGCTTATTTTCAAACAGGGAGAAAAGACTTTTCATTGTAAAGTTCATAATTTATTGACTGTCTGATGGACTGTATTGCATGTCAGTTGCACAGCAACAAAATAAAGTCTGTCTATTTAGGAAAATCTGAAAGTTTCTTATACCATAAAGATAGAGGTTGCTTTCTGAACTTATATTTGCTTCAGTGTGCACTCTGTCACATGCCAATTATAGAACAACGTCAGGATGACAGTTTATTTTAGGTAATATAATGTCAACCCAAATGATAGAAGGCTATGATTATATGTTTATGTGATGGAAACTCTTATCCATTTTAAAAGATGCAATTTCCTGTCCTTATCCAAATCTAACTTGAGCAATAGTTATCTTTCCTCCCTAATGTGGTTGTCCATTGTTGGTTGGGGAAATAAGAAATGCTTATTTTTAGTCAGTTATCAGTTTCTCCACTGAAATTTTTCTGAATATTATTTTAGATAATAGGCATAGGTTCAACTGAAAATTTTCCAGGATCTTCTGAAAAGCAAGAATTGTGTTACCCTGAATGATGCCAAAACAAGGCCTGGAATTCAAGTGAGCAATAAATTTGATTTTGTTTGTTCCGTTGATTCAGCATCATTGGGGAGAAGATTCTGGCTTTGTTTCCTACCTGTATTTTCTGGTTAGATCATTTATCTTTAACGCTGTCTTTTTTCTCATTATGGTAAAACTGCTCCGTCTGTTTCTAACAATGGGGTCTTCTTATTCGTAGAGTTTTTTATGGTAATGTGCTTCATATTATATGTTAAAGCTTCATTACTAACCTCACTAAACGAAGGTCAAGGCTAACTGTCCTGAAGATCTGAGTGACTAGCCAGGTAAACCATTATTTCCCCTAAAGATCCTCAGATTCTCAGCAGGGAAATGAGAATATAACATGGTGAAATATCTCAGAATATATCATGAATTATACATCAACATTCAAAGTCTTATTAACAATAATTATCAGGAGAGATAATATAACTAGTTCCAATATGCATTTTGTTTTATAGTACTTATTTTGAAGAATTAATTTTTTTTTTTACTTATAGTTTATTGGGGTGACAATTGTTCATACAGTTACATAGGTTTCAGGTGTACAATTCTGTAATACATCATCTATATCTCACATTGTGTGTTCACCACCCAGAGTCAGTTCTCCTTCCATCACCAGATATTTGATCCCTTTTACCCTCATCTACCACCTCCCTCGCCCTCACCCTCTGGTAACCATTAAACTATTGTCTGTGTCTATGAGTTTTTGTTTCTTCATTTGTTTGTCTTGTTGCTTTGTTGTTTTCAGTTTTATATACCACATCTCAGTGAAATCATATGGTTCTCGACTTTTTCTATCTGACTTATTTCTCTTAGCATAATAATCTCAATATCCATCCATGTTGTTGCAAATGGCACTATTTCATCTTTTCTTATGGCAGAATAGTAGTCCATTGTGTATATATACAACATCTTCTTTATCCAATCATCTATTGAAGGAAACTTTGGTTGTTTCCATGTCTTGGCCACCATAAATAAAGCTGCAATGAACATCGGAGCACATATATCTTTACAGATCAATGTTTTCAGATTCTTTGGGTAGATACCCAGGAGAGGGATTGCTGGGTCAAATGATAATCCTATTCTTAATTTTTTGAGGAACCTCCACACTGCCTTCCATAGCAGCTGCACCAATCTGCATTCCCATTCACAGTGTATAAGGGTTCTTTTTTCTCCACTCCCTGACTTTAGCTTGTACTACAGGGCAACAATAATCAAAACAGAATGGTAGTGACAGAAAAACAGACACACAGACCAATGGAATAGAATTGAGAACCCAGAAATAAACCCACATAAATATGGACAGATAATTTTTGACAAAGAAGCCAAAAACATACAAAGGAAAAAAGACAGCATTTTCAATAAATAGTGCTGGGAGAATTGTAAAGCCATGTGGAAAAGAATGACGCTAGGCTGCTATCTATCACTGTGTACCAAAATTACCTCAAAATGGATCAAAGACCTAAGCAGGAGACCTGAAACAATAAACTGCATGGAAGAAAACATAAGTACTAAACTTATGAACCTTGGGCTCAAAGAGGATTTTATGAATTTGACTTCAAAGGCAAGGGAAGTAAAAGCTAAAATAAATGAATGGGACTATATCAAACTGAAAAGTTTCTGCACAAGAAGCAAAAGAAACCATCGACAAAATAAAGAGGCAACCAACTGAATGGGAGAAGATTTTTGCAAACAGTGCCTCTGATAAGAGGCTAATATCCAAAATATATAAGGAACTCATACAATTAAACAACAAAAAAACAAACAATCCAATTAAAAAATGGGCAGAGGACCTGAATAGACATTTCTCCAAAGAGGACATACAAATGGCCACTAGACATGTGAAAAAATGCTCAACATCAGTAATCATCAGAGAAATGCAAATAAAAACCAATGGTGTGATATCACCTCACACCAGTTAGAATAGCTATCATCAACAAGACAATAACTGTTGGAGAGGCTGTGGAGAAAAATTAAATTTTTAATAAAACTGGTTAAATATTTCAAGCAATTCACAGAAAAATAAAATAAAAATCACCACAGGTTTTACTACCTAGAGATCATTGTTATTTGTATTAGGTAAATACCACTTCAGACTTTGCTATATGTGTATAATAAACAGCAGCTGGATAGATATGTGGATAGATAGATAGGTAGATAGATGATAGATAGATAGATAGATACATAGATAGATAGATAGATAGATAGATAGATAGATAGATAGATAGATAGATAGAAATGGCTTTACTAAACTAGGACTGTACAATAGGTACATATTACATTTAAATAAAATATTCAATTTAGTTTTACTTGAATTTAATAGAAAACAAAGTGAAATTGAAGGAATTCTTTAAGGTAAATACTTCTTTCAAACGAAAATAAATATCATAGTTTAAAAGTACCTGCTCATTGTATTTAAAAAATTATGAAAAGCTTAAGAGGTTGGAGTAAATTTTTGTTTTTCACATATACATGTTTCAGTTTTAGACAGTATCAGTTGACTCATTGTTATAAAAACATAGTCTCTTATACCTACACTTCATTTCATTTTTCCACTCTCTGTCCCAATTTTATTTATATATTATTTTTATATCATCAAAGTATAAAATATCCTCTTCTGTAACAATAATTTCTAAAATTGTTTAATATTAGTTTTCATTGAAATGGGCTCAATACTTACTGTAATCCTCATAGCTTCTCCATTCCCTGGTCAACTTTGATTCTTTTTTTCTTGGTTTCCTGGATTCCACTGGTAAATTATATTATTCAACATTAGTCATATTCCTTGAGCTTGTGCATGTTTAAAAACCTGCCTGATGCCTTTGTATTTGACTGCTAGCTTAAATATAATATGTTTGGGTTACATTATCTTTTTGTAGGCATTTCAGGTTTCTATCTGGCATTGAATTGGATGTGGAGAAATTGAGATCTGTCTGCTTTCTTCCCCTGTTGTCAACTGAACCCCACCCTCTGAAACTTGATGTTTGAAAAATTATTTATCTTTTAATTTCAATACCTTCAGATGAAATATTATATCTCGTAGCAATTATTTACATACATTTTTACGACATTGCCATTTCTTTTTCTGTTAGCCTTACCAACTATGTAATAATAATGGTAATATCAGTGGTTATTATAAAATTTTGGATATTTGTTCCATTAAAACAAACACTTAAGGAGTCTTAGTATCCATACCACTGCTGCCCCATGAATGTTTTGTGATGATGAAAATGTTTTATATCTGTGTGGTCCAGTATAGTAGCCATCAACTACATGTGGCTATTGAACATTTGAAATGTGCCTAGTACTGAGTGCTTCTTTTTATTTAATTTTAATTAATTTAAATTTAAGTAGTCTCATGTGCCAATTTGTACTGTATTGCATAGTACAGATCTAAATGTTCAGAAGAACCTTAGGTACCAAAAAACTTTATCTAATAGACTCAAGACCAACCTTGCTATATGGTATCCTGGTCAAGTCACATAAAGTCTTCTCAATGTAGCTTTCCAATTTAAAAATAAAATGTTACATGTGACATCATGGATGGACATACAGGGCATTAGGCTAAGTGGAATACGTCAGAATAAAAAAGACAAATACCATATGATCTTACTTATGTGGAATCTAAAAAACAAAATAAATGAACAAACAAAACAGAAACAGACTCATAAATACAGAGAACAAACTGATGGTTGCCAGAGGGGAGAGGTGTGAGTGGCTGAGTGAAAAAGGTGAAGGGATTAAGAAGTACAAATTGGTAGTTAAAAATATTCACGGGGATGTAAAGTACAGCATAGGGAATATAGTCAATAATATTGTAATAACTATGTATAGTGCCAGGTAGGTACTAGACTAATCAGAGAAGATCACTTCATAGGTTATATAAATTTCTAACCACTATGCTGTACACCTGAAACTAATATAAGATAATATTGAATGTCAACTGTAATTGAAAAATAAAATAAATAAAAATAAGATGTTACAGTAGTTTTTACTTGTGTGGTAGGAACCTCGATTATAGTAACAAATGTAATAATGTTTAAAATTATTTGGAAGGAAATACTATCTTAATTTAAAGCAGCTCTGTTTTTGTTTGTTTTTCTTATTAATCTTTTCAGTTGCGATTTACTGAGAAGATCCCAAGAATTTTGTCTAAAGTCTTGAGTGCATGGCACAGCCCAGCCACTGAGAGAACACAGTATCTTGAGAAAGTAATCTTGAATGTTAATTTTCAACCTTTAGGTGGAATAGCAATATCACTAATTAATAGTATGTAATAATGAGCAATGATGCCCTTTCAAATAGTAAGAAATTATGTATATGTAAACTATTATAAAAATGGCAGTAGGAAGAATGTATGGCACGTAGTGTAATGACTGACATCCTGGCAATTGGAAAAGAATGAGCAAAGTTTGGTTAGACATAGTGAAATACGTCCTGTAGAGTGGACAAAATCCTGTATTCTAAATAGCCAACTGGTACCAATAAAGTCTTTATTTAAGGAACTTTGGCATCTCCTTGATGCTGGAGCATAAATTCCTTTACTGTATGAACAAGTTGCATCGCCCAAATCAAGAACACACTTTTGGTTCTAATTTCCTTTATTCTTGATACCATGTTATCTGGTTTTAATATTAATAAGCAAATCTTTCCGATTTTTTTTGAAAAATTCTGAATAAAGTGGATAATAGCTTTGCCCTAGTCAAGATTGTATTTCTTGGTTCAAATATTAGTTGATATAACCATGGTATCTAGTTTAAATATTAATGAACAATATCACTCTGATATTTTTGAGAATTTCTGAATAATAGTTATTTAATATGTGTCATGACGTGAACATCCCTGTTTTAAGTAGTGATTTTTTTAAAAAAATGCACTAAAAAAGCAATCAGGATGAAACTTTCTCAATCTGACTGAATAAAGTTAAAATTCACTGTTTCCAACACTTTTAAATACATACATATTTGAATTTGAAGATTCAGGCATTAGTAAACTGTTAATCTACAAAAAAGGAGATTTATTAGTCCAAAATATTAAATATTCATAATTATAGGCCAAGCAGTGTATATGAAAGCCAGAATCTATAAATTTGAAAATGCATTTATTGGATCAACTGATGGTTTTGTCTACACAACTGTGTAAACAATTTGCCTGCTTTCCACTAAATTGACCAGATGCTTTGTTGTCATGTAAACACAATCTAAATGAAATCCACAGATTTCCCCGCAAACCTTATTTTAGCTAAATGTTTCTTGGCTAATCTTATTCCAGGTCTGTTAACAATTTATCCAGAATGATTTGATTGGCTTTCCAAACTCTTTTGCCATCTCTTATCCATCCTTTATTGGGCAGGCAAATGATGGAGAAAATGATGCAAGTGCAAGCAAATAAACACAGAAAGAAAGGTCTTTGGAAAGTAAGACACTCCCCATAGTTGTTGGCCCTTTCTCAGGAAGGGAGTAGTTAAAAGGGCATGGGACATTAATGCCCAAACCGACTCCCCATTTATGATGCCTCCTCCTAGGACGTCAGGAATGAGAATCTCTTTCCCCTCTAATGAATATCCCCTCTGTTAACACCTCTACTTCCAAAGTTCTCCAAAGCTTCAGGTAAGTAAAAAATATCAAAATCTGTTCTTTAAGTTAATTAAAAATGATACATGATGAATTAATTAAAATTATATTGACTTTCATAATTTTCAGTAATGTTGGCATTCCTGTTGCTTGTCCAGACCTTGCTAATGATGAAGGTTCACATGGTCCTCCAATATTTTTTGCGTTGCCCAATAGAGGGGAATAAGAGATGATTGACAAAGTAGTGACAAAGTCAGAGTCATGTCGTGCAAGAATACAACTCTTCATATCAATTTCAATTTCCTTGATATTTACTGACCCTTTTGAGTTTTTGGCTGTCATTCAGAAACATAAAACATAAAATTTTTTATGTTTTTAAAACATAAAACATAAAACAGGTATTCTCAGAAGTTCAGTCCAATATCAGAGCTAACATAATTTTCCTAATCTAGATCCACTTATATTTTTGCATCCACCAAACTAAGGGTGAAGAATGAAACTGAGACACATCAGAACCTTGTTAGAAAATACTCATAAGCACACATTGTCTGCACTGTTGAAGCAGCTCAATAAAATGAGTAATTAGGTTTCCCACCAGCTACAGTATCACATGATAACGTATCAGTTACTAACACAATGTATTATTTTTAAAAATCTTTTAACCAGTTTCACGTAGAGAGTCCAAAGGAGTAGGGAAGTGGAATTTTTGTGGACTGACCTTTAATTTCCTAGAGGATGCCTAGATGCCATTGGATATTTCTCTGAGCGTTGAGGTCACGCCAGGATGAAGACCGGAATGAGAGCTGCCATCCAGGTCTTGGGGCTCCTGACAGAGAACTCTTTCTGTTATGGCACGCTACTTTTTGCCCTGCTCTTTGTTGCTTTCTATATTTATCTCGGGGAGGACAGAGATCTCTCATCACTAACTGTAAGAGTTATAAATCCTCTAGTCTAAAAACAGAAATATAGTGTCAAGGACAATAGAGTCTCCCTCAACTCTGTTCTGTCTGTTTGTGTGGTATTGCTTCCAGCTCTGGTCACACTAAGTACATTTAAAGGAGAGCAAACAACATGGGAAAGATGCACAGTTATCAAATGATGCTTACAGAATGTATGACAATGTTGGGGTTGACGTCTGAAGATTTTTACTTTCTTACATGCTGTTAAGTAAGTATATTCGTAATCTTACACAATGTCCTCAGAACAAAACAAACACCAATAAGGAAAACTTTTGAAAAAATAGTACTACAAGCTGAATTATGTTCATGAAGGCAGAGAATCTATGTGTCTTGTTTTTTGCTGTTACTAGCACCTTATATTAAAAAAAAGTCATTAATAAATATTTGTTAAATTAATCAGTGAACACTTGTCAGGGATGTTAGAATTTTTTCTTTTTTTTTTTTGAGTACCAACTCTGACATTCTATGCTTGGCATCATACATAGCAAATTCTTAAAGATTTCCATTAAGAAAATCTTAAATCACAATATTTAATGAAAAATTCTCAGAATACTGATTTTATACATGAGTATTTTTTTTTTTAAAGCTTGGATTCTTTTTTTCTTTTAATTTTTTTATTGGGGATATTGGGGAACAGTGTGTTTCTCCAGGGCCCATCAGCTCCAAGTCTTTGTCCTTCAATCTAGTTGCAGAAGGCACCGCTCAGCTCCAAGTCCAGTCACCGTTTTCAATCTCAGTTGCAGGGGCCACAGCCCACCATCCCATGCGGGAATTGAACCGGCAACCTTGTTGTTAAGAGCTTGTGCTCTAACCAAGTGAGCCATCTGACCGCCCCTATACATGAGTATTTATGAACATAAATTGCTGTTGTGAAACTGTGTTTGATTTTCAAAACAGAAATAAAAAGGGGATGTTATGATATTAAAAACTATAATTTTCTCAATGACCGATTTCATCATTAAAATTTTTCTTTGATTATATTTTTATACTAAATAACTACCAAACTGAGACTGATAAATTGTTGAAATGTCACAAAGTCATAGAATTGTAGAGTTGCTTGGAATATGTTAGATCACGTGGCCAAATGTTACTCACATGTACTTAATGAGCAAGCTCGATGATCTGCTCTCTGAACAATGGGGTCATGGCCACATTAGGTGAGTTAGGTGATGTGGCTGTTCCCCATCTCAATTATGCAATAAGACTAGTCCCTAAAAAGTGATGAGCAATTCAGATTCCTTTAGTCCTTCTGAGAAAATTATTTTCTTATTTAAATATCCTGAACAGTGTTCCACTGAGGTTTTATAACTCACGACACTTTGTTGAAAAGAACAAAACACAACTTGAATGACGTCAAACAAAAGCAGGGGATTTTAGTACATCACAGTATTATAGGAAGTGTTGGATCACAGAGCCACAGGACGAACATGAAAACAGTTGCATCTTGGGAAACTTGGATCTAGGGATTGGAAAGAAATGGAGACTCATTTTCGTGTTTTCTCCCTTTTGTTCTCCCAGAGTGTTGGCTTTACTGCTTTCTCTCTGCCGACCAACAACCTCAACTTAGGGGGTCACATAGCTATGTGCAGCTCCCCAGAGTCACATCTCCTGACTCTGCAAACAAGAATTCATGCTTTTGCTCCACCTTCAGTTCAAGTTTATCCAAGAGAATTCTAATTGAGTCACTTGCATACGCCTTGACCAATCAAACATGGTCAAGGAGAAATGGTACAGTATGAACATGGGACTACTGTGAATCCTAAATGGATTCACACATGGAGAAGAGGGAATTGAAGGCATGCTCTTTCCAGAGGGAGTAAATTTTATTGGAAACAAAACAATAGGTGTTTCCTGTAGAAACAATAAACACTTTTTAAATATAACTGTATCCCATGCAATATTTAGGGACATACTTAACCTAAAAAATTATTTGTTGTTTACCTGATCTGCAAACTTAACTTGGCACTTTGCATTTTGTGTGTGTGTGTGTGTGTGTGTGTGTGTGTGTCTGTATGTGTGTACGCGCTAAATTTGTGGACCTCCTCACTAATTAACTCATGTTTTCTGCTCATATTTTCATATAACAAGAAACAGGAAACACATGAGTTCTTTGACCTTAATCTTGTAACACCAGAAGGGTGCAGCATCACTTGGCAACAGGGAAATTTGATGCTGGCCAGAGAATTGCCTCAGATCCCACTGTGAGTAGTGTCTTACTTTGTTTGCTTGCCCACACATCAGTGATCCAGAGCCAAACTGTCAGTTTATGACCACAGAATGTTTGATGTAGGTTTAACATGTTATTTCAAAGCTAGTGTGTTCATTCTTGCAAACTTAACTTTTCTTGATTGCTTTATTGTTGAAGTGCATAAATTAATCATATATATTTAAAGTTAAGACTTACGGTTTGATAAGACACATCTGCCTATTAATATATTTGAACTCATATTAAAGAAATCTAATTACCTTTGTTAAACCAAGTATTTTCTATAAATACTTCATGTATGTCTGCAATTAATATAATAAAGAATTAAAGTTCTGTGTAATGCAGTGTGAGAAATGCTAAAAATCCAGCCCTTTCATCTTTAGTTTAGGAAACTGATACAGAAGGATTATGATTTACCCAAGGTCAGTCAGCTAATAGTAAGAGTAGATAATTGATAAAGTTTTAATAACTAAACAAATCAAAGTCCAATGGTAAGAAATTGAAAAACTTGTATAGTTCAAATACCCGAGAGAATACTCATCAATTTAAATAGTACCTGTAGACTTCAGGTCATTATTACTTAAAAAGTTATGAACTTTGTAGTGTTACTGTTTTATTTTCTACATAATGATACCGAAGGAACTGTACAAAGCAAGAGAGGTACAGTGGCTCTTCAAACAGTCAAGGAAATTCACCATAGAGGAATTGGAAATCAGCTGGCATCATGGAGCCCTGAAGCCAAAACCAGTGTGTTGAAGTCACCATTCTATCAAGATGCTCTTCTCTAACATCTGTGGACACCGACTACATGGAAGAGGTCTGAGGCCCTCTTGTACATTGTTAATTATCCTGATCTTGCTATCAGGAACTGAGCATATGAGGTCTGAGAATCAAGTTCGTGAACTCATCCTAGAAAAATTGCTACAGACCTCATTGATGAATATCACTATGGTCACCTTCGAAGTACTCCCCTTGGGAAGACATTCATGGATGCCAGTACCTAGTCCACCCTTCAAAACTATTTGGGAACTCTTTTTCTGGAATGGCCATCAAAGCTGTCATCATACTATCCTTGATGTCCTGAATGACATCAAAATGTCTTCCTTTCAATATTTCCTTCATCTCCGGGTAAAGAAAGAAGTCGTTGGGGTCCAGATCAGGTGAGTAGGGAGGGTGTTCCAATACAGTTATTTGTTTACTGGCTAACAACTCCCTTGCAGACAGTGCCATGTGAGCTGGTGCATTGTTGTGATGCAAGAGCCACGAATTGTTGGCAAAAATTCAGGTCATTTTTGCCTAACACACAGCCGTTTTGAGCACTTCCAAATAGTAAGCTTGGTTAACTTACACAGCCGTTTGAGCACTTCCAGATAGTAAGCTTGGTTAACTGTTTGTCCATTTGGTACAAATTCATAATGAATAATCCCTCTGATATCAAAAAAGGTTAGCAACAAGTTTGAAAAAGAAATTGTCAGAGAACCAACAGTTGGATATCCAGTATCCACTGAGTAGTCTCCCAGATTACCCAGCAAGGGAAACAAACAATCTAAACTTCTCTTTTTTCTTGAGATAGTACTGGCCTTACATCCAGGCAGAGCACACAGTTGTTTACATGTTATGCTTTCAAAATCATTCAAGTCATCAGGGGAAGACAGAAGGTAGACAACATTTTCCAAAGCAACCTCAGGAGGATGCAGGATGAGTAAGGTATATTGATGATAATTTGGTATATCGGCCAAATAAAGTGGCATTAAATTTCCTAAAAGGAAAGCAACTCATATCCAGAGAACCAAGGTAAACTTTTATTTTTAACTTAAATAAACATAGAGAGAATCAGCTAGCAGACTCCATGTGTAAGGTGATCATATGTTCCAGTTTGCCCTCAACAGTCCCAGTTTAATACTCACCCTCCCAGTGTTAATGCCCCATTTACTTCCAGAGTTGCCCTCTTTGAATTATAAATTACATGGACCACTTTGATGGGACAATATGAACTATACTTGTGATATACCTGAACTGATCTGAAGTTGTTTTGTACTGTTGAAAATTCTATTGTATACTCGAAAGATGAGGTATTGGTGTGGAAAATAGTGTTTCTGGGGAATCCAGAGGGATGAAAGAAAGACTAAAACCCAGGAAGTGGGCTTTAATATGTAAATAGTCCTTTGAGAACAAAGAAAATAAGCAGATTAAAAAAATATATATTTGTTTGCTGTGCCCAAGATCAAAACATACAATCACTTGTACACAACATTTTACAAGCCACTGTTGAATCAGGTTACTTTCTTCCCTGATAACATAAGAGTAATGAGTATCTAATTGGGATTCTTTTTGATACTGTGATTTGATGTGCTTTGAACAAAAATAATTTCATAGAGAAGGATGAACAGGTAATTCTCCTCTTTTCTATTTCCATGCTGGAATGTTCAGTATTGGAAGAGGATGAGAGGGAGAGGAAGTGCTTTCCTACCTGGTCTAACTCATCTGGACTCCCAAATGGATTGTGTGTGTGATGATCCATCATTCCTGTCTACTGTCTAGTTTTTTCCTGCCAAAGGTCATTGCCTTGACACACCCCAACAGCAGTTCATCAGGTCTTGCTCTAAAGAAGGCTGGAACCAGGGAGAATATAATTGAGCACTTGTCCCTGGTTTTCATTCTAGCCCTCGAGTGGCTAAAATCCAGGATGAGGGCAGAGATAGGAAGATACATCCATGAGGATCTTTTCTAGATAGATTTCTTGTGTGCGTGTGTGTGTTTGTGTGTGTGTGTGTTTTAAAAGATTTTTATTAAAATATAGCTAACATAGAATATCATATTAGTTTCAGGTGTACACAATAGTTATTCAACATTTATATACCTAAAAGAAGTGATCACCATAAGCCCAGCAACCATCTGACACTGTCCTATGCTATCACCATATTATTGACGACATTCCCCGTGCTGTACATTACAGCTCCGTGACTTATTTGTTTTATAACTGAAAATTCGAACCTCTTATTCCCCTTCACCTTCCCCCCTTTATAATTTTTCAATCACAGTTGACATTCAATATTATTTTATATTAATTTCAGGTGTACAGCATAGTGGTTAGACATTTATGTAATTTAACCACTAGTCTAGTACCCACCTGGCACTATACAAATTTATTACCATACTATTGGCTATATTCCCTATGCTTTACTTTACACACTTATGACTATTTTGTAACTACCAATTTGTACTTCTTAATGCCTTCACCTTTTTTACCCTGTCTCTCAACTCCCCCCTAATCTAACACCCAGATAAATCTAGTACCCATCTGACACCATAAATCGTTATTTTAATATTTTTGACTATATTCATTATGCTCTACCCTACATCCCCATAACTACTTTGTAACAACCAATTTGTATTTCTTAATCCCTTCCAGTTTTTCAGTCACCCTATCAATCCACCTCCTATCTGGTAACCATCAAAATGGTCTCTGTATGTATGAGTTTGTTTTTATTTTATTTATTTGTTTATTTTGTTCTTTAGATTCCACATATAAGCAAAATCACATAGCATCTGTCTTTCGCTGTCTGACATACTTCACTGAGTACCCTCCAGGTCCATCCATGCTGCCACAGATGGCAAGAAACCATTCCCTCCCATGGCCGAGCAACATTCCATTGTATATGTACCACCTTCTCTTTATCCATTCATCCATCGATGGACACCCAGGCTGCCTCTACATCTTGGCAATTATAAACAATGCTGTAATGAACATTTGGATGCACACATCCCCTCAAAGTAGCATTTTGGGTTTCTTTTGATAAATACCCAGAAGTGAAATCACTGAGTCCTTGTTTGTCATGTGTGATAGCCTTTGTTTTAAAGTCTATTTGTCTGGTATAAGTATTGCTTCCATGACCTTTTCTTTTTTCTCGTTTCCATTTTCATGAAATATCTTTTTCCAATCCCTTTACTCTGTCTGTCTTTTGATTTGAAATGAGTCTCTTGTAGGTAGCATATGTAAAGGTCTTCTTTCGTATCCATTTAGCCACTCTATCTTTTGATTGGAACGTTTAATCTATTTACATTTAAAGTAATTGTTGATAGGTATATGTTCCTAATAATTAATGCCATTTTGTTATTCATATTTTTTATTGTTTTTGCCTTAATGTAGTCTCTCTAGATTCCTGTAGTACTGGTTTAGTTGTGAGAAACTCCTTTAGCATTCTCTTGTCTGGGAAACTCTCTTTCTGTCCATCGACTCTAAATGAAAACTTTGCTGGGTAGAGTAATCTTGGTTGTAGGTCATTGGTTTTCATCACTTTGAATGTTTTCTACCAATCCCTTCTGGCCTGCAAAGTTTCTATTGAGAAATCAGCTGACAGTCTTATGGGAGGTCCTTATGAAGGTAACTAACTGCTTTTCTCTTGCTCCTTTTAAGGTTCTTTCTTTGTCTTTAACCTGTGGCATTTTAATTATGAAATGTCTTGGTGTGGACCTCTTTGGGTTTATCTTGTTTGGGACTGTCATTCCTGGGCTTCTATCTCTATTTCCTTCCCCAGGTTAGAGAACTTTTCTGTCATTATTACTTGAAAGAGGTTTTCAATTCCTTGCACTCTCTCTTCTCTTTCTGGTACTCCTATGATGCAAATATTGTAACCCCTGATGTTATACCAGAGACTTGTTAAACCCTTCTCATATTTTTGGATTCTTTTTTTCTTTTTGCTGTTTTGATTAGGTGTTTTCTGCTACCTTATCTTCTAAATCACTGATTTGATGTTCTGCTTCATTTAATCATCTGTTGATTCCTTCTAAAGTAGTCTTCATTTCAGTTATTGTATTCTCATTTCTAACTGGTTCTTTTTTATGCTATCTATCTCATTTTTATGTTTTCTATCTCTTTGTTGAAGTGCTCCCTGAGCTAATTGAGCAATTATAATCAGTGTTGGGGACTCTGCATCTGGTAAATTGCTTGTCTCCATTTTGTATAGTTCTTTTTCTGGAGCTTTTAGCTGGTCTTTTATTTGGGAAATGTTTCTTTGTCTCCCCATTTTGGCGGTCTCCTTGTGTTTGTTTTTAAGTATGGCTGCTCCGTCTCATGGTCTTAGTAGAGTGGCCTTATGCAGTAGGTGTCCTGTGGGACCCAGTGATGCCGTCTCCCTGGTCACCAGAGCCAGGTACTCCAAGTGTGTCTCTTGTGTGTGTTGTGTATGCCCCCTGTTATAATTGAGACTTGATTGCTGTTTTCATGTCAGTGGGACGGATTGACTCTCAGGCTGATTGGTTGTGAGGACTGGCTCTGACTACAGTGCAGGAACTGTTGTGCAGTGGGTGACCCTACAGAGAAAGGTTTGCTTTAGGGGGCTCTGGTGCCTGCCCAGTCTGCCCTTTGGATGTGTTATCCTCGTAGGTAGCTGGGTGGTGCTCTAGCCCAGACCAAAGCTTGCCACTGGGCCTGCCAGCCCTGGAGAACCCTGGAAGGGAGTCTGCTGCAGGGCCACCTGGCATAAACCACAAAGCAATCCACAGATGGCCACCACCTGCACTGTGCTTGGAGGTGCCTTGAGAGGCCAAGCTGCAAACCAAGGTTGGCTGTTGCTAGTGCCGGGCTTAAGGTTGCTCAGCCAGAGGTATGTAACATGCTCAAGCCAGATGCTGCTTGTTTGTGTTTTGTGTACATTTGAGAGATTTTAGGAAAGTCTGCAGAATGACCCAAGGTAGGCCATTTATACGGTAAAGTCACTGGAAGCAGCTTAGGTGTGCCCAAAAGTTGGGTGGGGCATGGTCTCAAGGTACCTCTAGGGTGGGGCAGAGGAAAGGTGATAGCCAATTTGATAGAGACTCAGATATGATGTCTGCTTGTGTCTGCACGCAGGGAGGGGGAGGGCTCAACAAAGAAACAATGGCTTCTGCCAGTTCCTCCATCTGGGAAAAAGCTGCCCCTCCAGCCTTCACCCTAAAGCTAGAAAATTCAGTTCTTCCCTGTGTGTCCCTGGCACCTTTCAAACTGCTGTCCCAGCGCTGGAGCTCAGAGTGAGTGAATCCATCAGCCAGTAAGTTCCTGTGTGGTCCCTTTAAGAGTAGTGCCCGGAAGTGCAGCAGCCACCTTCTCACTCAGTCACGAACTCTGCTTGTTTTCACAGCCAGAAGTTATGGGGACTTCTCTCCCCCACACTGGAACTCTGGGATGCAGAGAGACTGGGACCCTTCACCCCTCTGGGGTGGGGGGGACCTTGGCAGCTGAGATATCCTTCCCAATTTTTAATAGTCACATATGGGTGTGGGACCGTCCCGTTCTGCGTCTCTGCCTTTCCTATCAGTCTCAAGGTGGCTTCTTCTATATGTTCATAGTTGTAGGGCTTTGGTTAGCTAGACTTCAGGGAATTCTCAAAATGGTTGTTCTGTGGTTTAGTTGTAATTGATGTGGTCCTGAGAGGAGGTGAGCACAGTGTTTATGTACTCTGCCATCTTAACCCCCATTCAGATTTCTTGATATTCTGGTATCCAATCTTTATTTGAACACCTGAGATCCTGCTCTTCTTCTTTATGGTTTGGGAGTTTAGACAATTATTTCATATATGGGTAAGATAGCTGAACCCAAAAGAAAAAATACAGAACAATGATTATAGGAGATTTTGATTTACAATTGTTATTTAAAATTCAGAAATACAGAACATTCCCAAGAAGATGTTTCCAAGTATGACTTGGAATAACACTTATTAAAAATGATCCTCGTGTCCTAGAATTACCCAGCTAACTCATACATGTAGGTAATATTTCTACAGAGACAAGGACAGGCTAACTATTGGGTTTTGAATAAAACACACTGATGAGCAAAGTCAAAAAGAGAACATTGACCCCTGACAATATTTATCCTGTATCTAGAAAAACATGTTTTATTTATGTTTATTAGCTACTGGGGATTGATTTATCGATTGGATATTTGCTACTACAGTTTCTTGTTTCTATTTACCACTTACCTTCTACTTAGGTTTTATTGAGTGAGAGGCCCTGGAAGATTGAAAAAAAATAAAAGTACAGATTCTAAAGTTCTGATTTGTTGGAAATCTAGATTACAGGAAGACCAGCCCCATTTCAAGTCCTATAACAACGATAATTTTCATGTTTGTATGTCTCAACATTGAGGACCTATTTGAAGTTGTTTTATTCCAAAGTGTTTTCCAACATTTCTCTTCAACACCTTTGTTAGGTGACTAACAAAACAGCAGAGACAGATCAAAGCTGCGGTTATTTCCACCGTTCTTCACACAATAAACACCTTGGGTATCTGTCTGGTATTTAATATAAAAAGGAAACCTACAACCATCACAACCATTGATATATGCTGCCATTATTTTGAGCTGCTAACACATTTGCCTGCTCTGTCAAGGCATCTGAAAGTTTGAAGCTTGGCAAAGTAATGTTTTTCTTTTTCTTCTTCTATAATCCCAGGGTAAACATTAAGCAGACAGCATTTCTGCTTTGAGCATTAAAGAAAAAAAAAAAAAGAAAGACTGAATTTGAAAAGCCTACTAGCACTCTTTGGGGATTTCGGAAAGTGTCGTTTTGGCCGGGATGTGAGTGGAGAAGCTGCCATTCTGTAGATGGGAGAAGAGGGGTGCCTCATGGTCTCATTCATAACTTCACAGCTACTGCAAATATCAGCTGATGAATATTTATGTTATCCCTGGCTGAGACCCGAAAGACAAACAGGGGAAAAAAAAACGAAAGTTAGGAAAAGGTCGTCTGAACTCTGTGGGATTTCTTACCAACACTTTCCATGCGCGAGCAGTAGCCCTGAATGAAGTCATTCTGTTCAGGGGCCCTGCACAGGAAAACAGAGTCTGTTCATTAGCGCCCCGCACTTTGTTTGAACCTTGTACGTTCATGGGGTCCTGAAAGGGAAACCCTTTTCCTTAAATCAAACGCACAGGATAAAGAGCTACATCATCAACGTTGTTATTATTGTTATCATTATTATTATTAGCTGAAGTATTGCAAATTGCTCCTCATCGTATAGTAACTTCATTGGTTCAAGGAGAGAGCAAGCCAGTGAAGGAGAGCTTTTAAATATATAAAAAAGGACAGTCCCAGGCCAGGCTAATATTTTATTGATTTACAGTTTTAGAAAAATATCTGTAAGTGTATATAAAAATATAATTACATAACTCTTTTAGTATCATAGTAGAAAAATTATTTTCTTAAAATATTCTAGTGATTTTAGTTTTATTTCAGGAAAAATATCCCTTGCGCCCCACTGTTTAAGAAATAATCAAATCTTAATCGCTTTGTGTTTCCTATTTAAATTCTGTATCTCTCCTTTTAACTATTTCTTTGCTCATCAGAGCCACCTTTATCCTCTGCGGCCATTTCTGCCATCTTTACCACTCAAAAGTTAACCCAAGGCTATGGGACTAGAAAAGGAAATACACCAAGAGGAAAGGACTTTTCCACCTGCTAATAATATCTCCATTATCAGTTTCTGTTCAGGAGACGAGGCTCAAAATTTGGCTACAATGAAATTTGTGACCACCTTGTGGATTTCAATGACAGACACATCCTCTGACTTTTTAACATTCATGGAAAGGCAGGTGTCTTCAGTGGGGCTATCCAAAAGTGTTTCAGTGAGATGAGGAAGGAATGAAAGTGATTTATGAAGGAAGTGCTTCCAGGAAACATGGGGAAGTGAGAAGGAGGGGGCCAAGACACAAAAGGGAAGATGCCAAGTAAGGAAAAATCCAGCCTCAGCTGGATCCTGAAAGGAGTTCTGGAGCATAATTGTACCTGAACATTTGTCCCAACTTGAGGCAAGGGAATTGGGCTTTCATATTCCTGCACTAGTTAGATATTGGCTAAGGACTGCCCACTAGTGGTGTTGGTGGTGCACTGGATGACCAACCACCTCAGTTTGCCTGGGCTGCCCTACTCTTAGCACTGAAAATGCCACGTCTTGAAAAACTTTTCAGTCTCGTACAAACTGGGCTGGTCATCCTTGAAAGATGTAAATTCCCAGACGCTCTGGTTTCCCTGAGTAACAAAGTGGCTCCAGTAGTCCAAAGTCAGCCTTCTGATGGGAGTAACAGGTGCAGGCCACATGAAGGAAGGCCCACCAAAGGGCACATAGACGTGGCATAGAGAAATTAAGGGCCTTTGGATGGAGCTCAACTGTCCTCTACAGCAGTCACTTCCTATAACCGGTTCTCTAAGCAGCAACTAGGTATTGGTAGAGATTATTTCAGATGTGAGATTGAGGGCAGGAATTTCAGGTAAGGTATTTATTTTATCCTCCACATACATAAAGCTCTTAGCTATAGTGGGACTTAAAGGCTGTGGAATATTGTTTCAACAATAGTCAAGACATACAAGCAGATTTTTGAAGAAAATATTAAAACTTAAATGAAATTGGGCACCAACCCATAAATTAGAAATTAGCGGAGTGGACTTGAAAATATCTGTAGATATCAAATGGGTAGGGCACAATAAGTGAACCTCCTCCAACATGCTGCTTTCTTCCATGATGCTGTCAGATGTCTAATTTTGAAAGTGCATCGCCTATATGTGATGAAGACAGAGGGCAAATATTCTCTCCCATTGTCCATGATTGCTGAAATCCCGTAATTCTTTTGATTTAACTTCTAAAGGTTAACAATAACTGCCCAAAGTAACTAGTGAATAATCTGTAAAATACACCTTTTCCTTGCATTCCTTTCATGAATTATAAACAAAAAAGTTTGATTTTTTTTCCTTGTGTTCCTTTCTTGGTTTATACAAATGATAGAGAGTGAGTGAAAAATTGGCCAAATTAGTAGCATGGGCAGGTAAACTTGGTAAATGGTGTGAGTGATTTTAACTGTGTGTTGGCAATGACAACAGCCTCATGTTTTAAACATATTTCTTCTGTTGTTTTTCTCAGCTTTTCAAGATATTATGGAGCAAGCTCACCCAGAGGATTTATTGTAGGAGTGTTTCCTTCTGTCTGAAGCAATATATTATCTCTGAAAGGATGTCTTAGCCCACCTTGTATCACTGCTTTGGAGAAACAGGGACTCGAAGAAATGGTTTCCAGGTAAATAGTTGTAAAAGCATCTGGCTTGATAGTATAGGGACACAAAGAAGAGAACTCTCATTTCTACTATTGTTTAGTCCTTTGAAAAAATACAATCAAGGAGCTGATAATTCTTAAACTCTTTCTAAATGTCAGCCAACTGTCTATTTGCTCATGAGTTTAAATTTTCAAAAATGTTACCTCAGCCTTTTGCTAAGTTACCACCACAATTAAGCATCAGAATGCTTTTTAGATAATGGGGGGAGAATGCGACCTGAAATACAGAGGAGAAAAAAAATAACAAAAAATGTTACTGGGAAAAAAAACAAGGGGGTGCCATTTCTGAATTATTTATTATGAATATTTTGGAAGGGCAAAAGATTGATGGTTGAGTATGGACAAATTCACAAAAATTGAGAACCATAAAACTATGACCAAGCTTTTGAAGCTACAGAAAAGAAAATTTATGGTATGCTAAAGGAATAATATTTATTGAAACTCTATCTGAAAAAATAGTACAGATCAAAAATATATGGCTAGGTTTGTGACATTTTAGCCCTCATTTTATTATTGGTTTTGAGGTTTCAGGGAGAGCTTACCTAAGCGTTTAAGCTACTGGTTAAGTAATTCTACATGTATCTTCAGACCTTTATATGACCGATGAGAGCAATTACTCAAGTGCATAACACAAATGAGGATTCTGGGTCATGGCACATTGTGGGCACTAGATAAAGATTTGTTGAATGAATGATTTTTCTATGAACAATAAGCTTCTATGTAAAGAAATAGCAAGACTAAATGTGCAAGATATTTCTGTTGCAGGAAATGGATAAAAAGTAAGAGATTACTATCTATTTCTAAAATGACATCTATCAAAAACCAGTCTGGTCAGACTCTACTGCCAAGTGCACAGTTTCAGAACTAGAAAGGGTTATAAACGTCTAATTAAATGCACTTTGCTTTTTACTCAGCTGACAATGTTCTGTGAGAATTTAGTTGTCTAGCATAAGTCACTCTAATGCCAAAATATTTTCCCCAATTAAAGACACATTAATGATATTATTTGGGGATAGAATTTTCTCTAAATTAGATTTCCTCCCTATGTTTCCACTTAGCCTCAATTGGGTTACTTCAATGATATCTACAAATTAATTAAATAGATTTGAATTTTTACAAAGCTTTATTGAGTCTTTATATTTTCTAAGCATAATTTTTTTTTCATGCGGTAAAACTTTAATTACATGATTATATAAAGCTATAGACTTCTAAGCCTTTAGGGCTTTGCTCATATTTTCTTCTCTTACTGTCCATATTCCCCAATCAATTGGGTTAATGGATGGTAAATAGGCATCAAACAAGTTAGTGCCCATCGCTTCATAATTTTCTTTTTTCCTACCAACCGTGACTCCCTAGTTGGGAGCCCTGCTTTGAGGAATCTGCCTTCCTTCCTAGTACTCCTTGGATTCTATCAAAACTCTGATCCTATTGTGCCATCATTTCGACTTTATGTGTCTATATCCTCCCAAAGATGATGAGCTGTCTTTGGACAGGTCCTCTTTGTCTTTCTGTTTGCCACTATATCCAGAGTTTGTTTTGAGTACAGTAGCTTACATAACAGACATACAAAAAATAATTGTTAAATAAATGAATTTTATATAGCCCAAGACTCATATTAGTGGATGAAGGATCTAAAGAGAAACAGTGATCAAACCACTGATGAAGTAAATGGCCTTTGATATTGCAAGGGTTTTACTAGTCCCCACCCCACCTCTCTGGTTGACACTTAATCCTGGCATCAGAAATTCAATACAATAAGGATTCTGCCTATAGGTGGTTACGTTTGAACTCTTCTTTTAGGGACTAAGTCACCTGGGTTGTAAGAGCAAATGTATGGCTCTAGAAGGCAAATAAGATGGAACTCGGAACTTAAAAAGAAAGGGACAGTATTCAAAACTGTGTATTCATTTACTTATATGATGTAAGCTATTGAAAAGAATTTCTGAAGTCATGTCACAGAGATAAACTTTCAGGCTAAAAATGTATTCAAAGATTGAATCAAATGTCAGTACAATCCACTCTCTGTCTGTAATAAATTTTGGTTATTAAAATGTGGACAATATAACTGTTCATATTACATAAAAACTTTCCAATTCAAAATCTACTATTTTTAAATGTAGGACGTTTTAGACAGGGAGTAGGATTAGTTTTTATTTAGCAAGTGCTTTCTTTTAAGAATAAATTGATTAGTTCAAACAAATAGTGTGTGAGGGCAGTAAATGCTTTTAATTCTATCTTTTCTTTTTCAACATGTCATATATTGGACTACAGATTAATTACTTTTTACATTTCTTATTAAGGTATAATTGACATACAGTAAAATTCACTTTTTCTATTGTAGACTTTTGAGAAATGCATGCAGTCATAATCACCTCCTCAATCAAGATATAGAAAAGTTTCCTCACCCCCCAAATTCCCCTATGCCCTTTGTAGTCACCCTCTGCTTTCACCCCAGCAACCACTGATATATTTTCTGTCCCTATGTGTTTTGCTTTTCCAGAATGTTGTTAAATGGAATAATGCAGTATGTAGCTCTTTGAGATTGGCTTATTTCACCTAACATAGTGTATCTGAGATTCATTCATGTTGTTAGGTGAATCAGTGGTTCCTTCATTTATTTCTTCCAGGCTGTCCCATGTTGTGAATAATTCTATAGGAATTGTTTTCTAGTTTTTGTTTTTTAAGACTTAATTTTTTAGAGAAGTTTTAGGTTCATAGCAAAATTGAGAGAAAAATGCAGAGATATCTCATATACCCCTTGCCACACACCGCATAGTCTCCCCTGTTTTTAACCTCCCTCACTAGAGTGGTACATTTGTTACAATTGATGAACCTACGTTGACACATCATCACCCAAAATTCACAGTTTACATTGTGGTTCACTCTTGGTGTTGTACATTCTATGTACATTCTACATTTTATTGTTCTTTTACTGTTTCATTTCTGAGTTGCTTCAATTTCATTGTTGAATAGTATTGTCATATCACAGTATGTTTATCCATTTACCTATCGTATAATATTTGTGTTTGCCTCACGTTTTGGTGATTACACATAAAGGTGCTGTAAACATTCTTACATATTTTATTTTAATCATAAATTTTCATTACACTTGATAATACCTAGTGAAGGATTGCTTTGTCATATGGCAAGTATATATTTAGATATATAGAGAAATTGCCAAAGTGTTTTTAAAATGGCCGTACCCTTTTTCTAAATTTTTATTCCCACCAGTAACGTAAAAGATTTCCTGTCACTTGGCATCCCTTGGTATTTTCAGTTATTTTAAAACTGTAGACATCCTTATAGATATGTAGTTGTATCTCATTGTAGTTTTAATTTCCCCTTTGAATACTAATGTTGAGAATTTTGTCTATTCAAGTGTTTTGACCAGTTTTAAGTTCAGTTGTTTGTTTTCTTATTACTGTGTTTTGAAAGTTCAATATATACTCTAATTCTTTATTTTAAATGTATTTTTAATTTTCAACTACAGTTGACATACAATATTATATTAGTTTCAGGCATATAACATAGTGACTAGACGTTTATATAATTTATGAAGTGATCACCCCATTGAATCTAGTACACATCTGATACCTTACGTGGTTATTATAATATTATTGGCTATATTCTTTATGCTATACTTTACATCCACATGACTGTTTTGTAACTACCAATCTGTACTTCTTAATCCCTTCCCATTTTTCACTCATTCCTACAGCCCCCATCCAATCTGACAACCTCGAAATGTTCTCTCTATGAGTTTGTTTTTGTTTTGTTTGTTCATTTATTTTGTTCTTCAGATTCTACATATAAGTAAAATCATATGGCATTTTTCTTTCTCTGTCTGACTTACTTCCCTCAGCATAATACACTCTAGGTCCATCCATGTTGTTGCAGATGACAAGATTTCAGTCTTTTTTACGTCTGAGTAATATTATATTGTATGCATGTGCCACCTCTTATTTATCCATTCATCCATTGGTTGATACTAAAGTTGCCTCCATATCTTGGCTATAGTATTATATGAACCTGTTCATTGTATAGTATTACAATCTATACTGTTTTATCAAATCTGAATCTGTTTTATCAAAGTAGTGTTTTGGGTTTCTTTGGATAAATACCCAGAAGTTGGATTACTGGGTCCTTCTTTGTCTCTTGTTATAGGCTTTGTTTTAAAGTCTGTTTTTCTCTGGTATAAGTATTGCTACTTCAGATTTATTTGTTTCCATTTTCAAGAAATATCTTTTACTTGGTCTGTGTGTGTCTTTCAACCTGACATGAGTCTCTTGCAGGCAGCATATGTAAAAATTTTGTTTTCTTATCCATTCAGCCACATGATGTCTTTTGATTGAAGCACTTAATCCATTTACATCTAAAGTAATTGTTGATAGATATGTAGTTATTGCCATTTTATTATTCATATTTTTGATCTTCTTTTGTCCTTTTATTCTTAAAGAAGTCCCTTTAGCATTTCTTGTAATATGGGTTTGGTGGTGATGAACTCCTTTAGCTTTTTCTTGTCTGAGTAGTTCTTTATCTATCCTGTGATTCTAAATGATAGCTTTGATGAACAGAGTAATATTGGTTGTAGGTCATTGCTTTACATCACTTTGACTATTTCATGCCAATCTGTTCTGACCTGATTTCTGTTGAGAAAGCAACTGACAGTCTTATGGGAGCTCCCTTGTAGGTACCTACCATGTTTCCCTGAAAATAAGACCCAGCTGGACAATCAGCTCGAATGTGTCTTTTGGAGCAAAAATTAATATACAACCCAGTATTATATTATATTATATTATATTATATTATATTATATTATATTATATTATATTGTATTGTATTGTATTACATACCTGATCTTATATTATAGTAAAATAAGATTGGGTCTTATATCAATTTTTGCTCCAAAAAACACATTAGAGCTGATTGTCTGGCTAGGTATTATTTTCGGGGAAACATGGTAACTGTTTCTCTTTTCCTGAGTATAAGATTATCTTTTTGTTTTTAATCTTTGACATTTTAATTATGATGTGTCTTGGTGTGGGCCTCTTTGGGTTCAACTTGTTTGGCACACTGTGTTGTTTTCTTGGACTTGTATATTTATTTCCTTTGTCAGGTTAGGGAAAATTGTCATTATTATTCCTTCAAATACATTTCCAATTCCTTGTTCTCTTTTCTATCTTCGGGTACCCATATGATGTGAATATTGCTATGCTTGAATATTGTCACAGAGGCCTCTTTCAATCTCCTCATTTTTCTTTCTTTCTTTCTTTTGTTTTTTTAATTCATTTTTCTTTTTGCTGTACTGATTGGGTGTTTTTTGCTACCTTATCTTTCTTTTTTTTTTAATTTTATTGGGGAATATTGGGAACAGTGTTTTTCTCAAGGGCCCATCAGCTCCAAATCATTGTCTTTCAATCTAGTTGTGGAAGGTGCAGCTCAGCTCCAAGTCCATTTGTTGTTTTCAGTCTTTAGTTGCAGAGTGTACAGCCCACCATTCTAGGCGGGAACTGAACCGGCAACCTTGTTGAGAGTTCATGCTCTAACAAACTGAGCCATGTGGCTGCCCCTCCAGAAGCTCAGCAGCAGCTTGTTGTCTTCAGTCTTGTTGTGGAGGGTGCAGCTCCCTGGCCCATGAGGGAATCAAAATGGAAACCCTGTTGTTCAGAGCTCATGCTCTAACCAAATGAGCCACCCAGCCACCTGCTACCTTATCTTCTAAATCATTGATTTAATCCTCTGCTTCATCTAATCTCTGCTGATTCCCTCTAATATATTCTTTATTTCAGTTACTGTATTGTCCATTTCTGACTGGTTCTTTTTTGTGTTTTATATCTCCATTTTTATGTTTCTTATCTCTTTCTTAAAGTTCTCACTAAGATCGGTGGGCATCCTTATAACCAGTGTTTTGAACTCTGTATCTGTTCAGTTGCCTGCCTCCATTTCGTTTAGTTCTTTTTTTGGAGCTTTGTTCTGTTCCTTCATTGGGGACATGTTCCTTTGTCTCCTCATTTGGCTGCTTCACTGTGTTTGTTTCTGTATATTAGGTAGAGCTGCTATGGCTCCTGGTCTTAGTAGAGTGGCATTATTTAGTAGGTGTCCTGTGGGGTTGAGGGGCACAGTCTTCTTGGTCACCTGAGCTGGGTACTCCAGGTGTGTCCCTTGTCTGGATTGTGTGTTCCTTCCTATTGTAGTTTAGTCTTGGGTGCTTTTGCATGTCAATGGGAGGGAGTAACCCTTGGGGTGATTGGTTGTGAGGACTGGCCTTGACTAAAGTAGAGGAATTGTGGTGTCGGGGCTGACACTATGGAGGTAGATTCACTTTAGCAGGTCTCTGGTGCCTGCCTAGTCTGCCCTTTGAGTGTGCCATTTGCAGATGCAGTCAGGTGGTACTCCAGGTTGGTCCCAAGCCTGGTCCCTAACTGGTGTGCCAGGCTCAGGGCTTCCTGGTAAGGGGCCTGCCTCAGACCAGGTTCAGCCACAGCCTGTGCCCTTACCAGGGTTACCTGGAATGAGCAACAAAGCAATATGCATATGGCCACCACCCATGCTTGACTTGGAGGTACCTGAGAGAGGCCAACCCTTAAATCAAGGCCAGCTGCCACCAATTCTGGACTTGGGGCTGCTTAGCAAAAGGTATGGGGCATGCTGAGTCTAGATACTGTATATTTGGGTTTTGTGAACATTTGAGAGATTTTAGGAAAGTCCACAGCATGAGCCAAGACAAGCCATCTGTGTGAAAAAGCTGCTTGGAAGGGGCAAGGTCTCAGGGAATCACCAAAGTGGGGCAGCCAGTTTATCAGAGACTCAGATATGGCTGCAACCTGCATCTGCACGCAAGGTGATGGATGGGCTAAAAACAAAAAAACAATGGATTTTGCCAGCACTTCTCTCTGGGAGAAGGCTGCCTATCCAGCCTTAACCCTGCAGCCAGACAACTCAGTTCCTCCCTGTATGCCTCTGGTGCCTTTCAAGCTGCTACCCCAGCCCTGGAGCTCACAGTGAGTGAGTCACTCAGCATGTGAGTCTGTGCATAGACCCTTTATGAGGAATGCCTGGGATTTCAGCAGCCCTCTGTCTTATCCTGCCACAATCTCCATTGGTTTTCACAGTCAGAAGTTGTGGGGTCTTTTCTCCCAGGACCTGGAACCCTGGGCTGAGGAAACTGGTGTGGGGCTGGGATCATTTGCTCCTCAGGAAGGACCACTGAAGCCAAGATATGCCTCCCAATTTTTAACTGCCACACATAGGTGTGGGCCTAACCTGTTCCACATCTCCACCCCTCCTACCAGCCTTGACATAGCTTCTTCTGTATATCCTTAGTTATAGGACTTCTGTTCAGCTAGACTTCAGAGAATTATCAATGATGGTTGTTGTATAGTTTCACTGTAATTTTGATGTCATGAGAGGATCCGAGCACAATCTTGACTACTCCTACTCCACCATCTTCACCAGACCTTATGGGTACATGTTTTTTGTGTTTTTTTTATCAGATATGTGATTTGCAAATATTTTTTTTTCCAGTCTATGGTTTGTCTTTTTATGCTTTGAACAGTGTCTATCAAAGAGGAGAAATTCTTAATTTTCAATAGTATCCATTTTATGATTTTTTCTCTATTGATTTTGTCATATGTAAGAGTTGTTTGCCCAACCCAAGGTCACAAAGATTTTCTGCTATGTTTTCTTCTGGAAGTTTTATATTTTAATGGTTTTTATTTAGATTTATGATTCATATTTATTTAATTTTTTATGCAAGTTGCAATGGACAGGTTGAGGTTGCATGTGTTTTGTACAATTGTTACAGCATAATTTTTTGAAAAGTCTACCATTTCCCTATTAATTGACTTTGCAACCTTTGTAGAAAATAACAGACAAAGTGTGGGTCCATTTCTGTATTCTTTATCCTATTCCTTTAATCTTTTATGTCTATTCATTCTCCAATACCACAGCAAGCTAATTGTTTTTTAATCTTTGAAAATGTGTAAGTGTTTTTGTTACAGATTATCCGAGAAGTCTTTTGGACCCTTGTGATTTAACTAAACTTTCTGAGTTCAATTTCTTTATCTATGTAATGAGGACTTCGATTAGTAGAAATCTAAAGTTCTTTCCATTTATTCCTTTCCCTTTTCTTCCCTTCACTTCTCTTCCCTGCTCTTCCTTTCCCTTCCTTTTCTTTCCTTTTTTAATCCCCCATTTCCCCTCCTCCTCTAGCCTTCTCATTCTTTCTCACCCTCTTTCTCTCCCCAGCCTCTTTCCATCACTTTTCTCTCTCACACACACATTCTTTCCTTATCTGGTCAGTAGATGGTGCTGTGCTGCAACACATGTATTTGCTGGTTTCTTAAAATTTTTAAATATCATATTATGTCATCTGTTAATTCTACGCCTTATGCCTATACTTTCAGAAATGATTGTTAAATTGTTAATGGAGCAATGATGTCCACACCCCTTCCCCTATGAGAAGTGAAACCCCAGGCATGGATCAGGTCACTTAAACTGGGTATACTTTTCTACTGGAAAAGTTGTCAAGAGATAAAAAAGCTTTTGATTAAGAAGAAACATTTTTTAAAAGCAGTGGTTGGTAGTGGCCCTGAAAACCCACAATATGGCTGAGACTTGTGTGACATTTGAGTTGGTGTTTGTTTATCCAAGAGTAAAAATATGGGTGGCCGCTAAGAACATAGTATAGGAAGCCCCTTTGCTCAAAATAAAATCCCAAGGTTAATTTGTTTGTGAATCAGAGAGCCAGCTGGTTGTCCTGGCCTAGCTATGACTTTTGTGGTGACAGCTGTTTCTACCAAGATGTGATGGGTGGGAGTGAGGGCAGAGCTGGTGGTTGCAAGACGGGATGCAAGTGGGAGATGGATTGAAAGAATGGACTATAGTTTCTTTAGAAAGGAAATCCATGGGCTTCAGATATTTTCAATTGAACTCATATTTCCTCTAGATGTGCGTAATTCTTTTACTTCCTGGGCAAGAAGAGGTGGGTATACATGGTTAGTTGTTACTTCATGTACCCTTAGGTTATGATTTAATGGTGGGTTTTTAATTTTCCAAAAGTTTAGCAAACTGTGAAGGTTTCCAGAAAGGGCACTATATTTACTTGTAAATAACCCAGCCTGGACTTTTCTGGCCCCAAAACCAGAGGGTCTATGGAGTCTGGTATGTTTCCTACAGGCTGCTTTTCCAAAGACCAAATAAAAGGCCCTTCTTGGGGTTGATGGCATCATACTGGGATTTCCATATATAAACAGTAATAACATTCACTTTATTGTGCTATATGTTTTCACAAAGCAACTTTACAGACATATGTAATTATCTTTTTGCTTAGAAAATGGAGATTTGAATTAGGGCCTTGGAGGTCCAAGCTAGAGGAGGTCAGTGAGAAAGAAATGCATAGGTTAATCATGACCTCTAGCCTTATTCATATCTCCACTTGAGTGTTTTAATTTAACAAATCCAACACTGAACTTCTGATATCCATCCCCAATCTGCCCAATTTCCTGTCTTTTCTGTTTCAGTAAATGGCAATGTCATCCTTTCAGTTCTCAGCTCCCAAACTGTGAAGTTGTCCTTGACTCCCTTCTTGATTACTTTCCTGATCTACAAGAAAAATCTGTTGGCCCTTCCTTTAAAATATATTCAGAATCTGACCACTCTCACCACTGCCTCGGTATACCTTGGTGTGACCACTATCATCTCGTGCATGAATTCAGACAATAGTTTTCTAACTGAGTTCCCTTTCAACCCTTGTCCTCACTTCAATTCAATGTAATCTCAGCATAGTAGCCATAGTGAAGCTGTTAAAAGGTAGATCAGATCTTGTCACTCCTTTGACCAGAACCCTCCAATTGCTCTCCATCTCACAGTGAAGAAGGGCAAACACCTTACAGTGGCTGGGAAAGCACTTTTTGATGTGGCCTTTTTAACCTGGGACCCTGTTTTGTGTCACTCATCTTCTCACTCAGTCATGACATCCTGCCTCTTTCTCAAACTTGCCAGGAATTCTCTTTCCTTGGGCTCTATTCACTTTATGTTTTCCTTGAGTACTCCTTTCAAGATGCCATTCTCATTGCCGTTTCCTTCAGATATTTACTTGGTGTCACCTACTCACTGTGGCCTTCTTTGGCAACTCCATTTAAAATTGAACTGTTCTCTAAATACTGTCTATGCCTTTCCTGGTTTAATTTCTCCCTTCAGCATTTGTTGCAAACATATTATGATCTGTACTTACTTACCTTGTTTATGATCACTCCCTAATTTCCTAGAGTATAAACCCCATGAGGGCAGAGAATCTTGTCCATTTTATTCCCTACCGTATCTTCAAAGCCTAGAATAGTTCTCAACACATAGGAGGCACTCAATATTCTGAATGATTGAATGAATGACTAAATGACTGACTGACTGAATGAATGTTGTATGAGGCCCTGACAGAACCACCAGAGAAAAGTACTATAGCTCAACTAGATTCCTAGGATTGGAAGATTTCCTAGTTAGAAGGACTGTAGTGTAGAACTTAATGCCGCACAATCATTGTGAGGAAAATACACTTTTGTGGTCTTACCCCTGGATATTCTATTTCAATACAGTTTGAGAATCCACATTTTATTTGTTCCCCAAGTGATTTTAATTCTTAAACAGATTTGGAGACTTATTATACTAGATAACAATTTCCCATTAATCCAACAAGTATTTATTGAGCATATTCTGTACTCTAGATAGTATGCCAGGGAATGGATGCCTGGTAGGAGAAACAAATGTGTAAAATGATACTTGTAATGTAGTATAATTAACGTTTTCCTGAGGCATCCATTAATTGCAGGGGTTGCAGAAGACAAAGGAAAGACATATAGGGAGTGGCCAGAGAAGAATTCCCAGAGAAAGTGACTCCTGGTGAAGAGGTTGTGATAAGGCAAGTGAAGGACAAGAATACTGTAGCAGGGAAAACAATCTGGCCTCTGAGCTCAAGGCAATTGCTAGGTTCCCGATACCTGTTTACAACATTTCAGAGTCCAGAGTCATACTTTACCCAGTGCAAAGGGCAAAGTTAGGCAACCTTCCAATTTTCCAAGATGCACCCACATTTCTTTTTATAGCCCTCTCTTCCAGGTGTCTAGGATTCTAATTGTCCCTGAGATCATAAAAATATATTTCTGTTTTGTTTATCTAGTTTTCCTTTTAAAAGAGTGCTAAAGTCTTTCTTAATATGGAGTAACTGATTGTTTTTTACGTACTCTTCTCTGGGATGTTCACATTTCAACTAAAGTGATAGAGGGCAAGGGAAACAAAAGAAAAACAAAAACAAAAACAAATGGGACTACATTAAACTAAAGAGTTTTTGCACAGCAAAGGAA
The DNA here is from genome assembly GCF_004115265.2 of Rhinolophus ferrumequinum. Lineage (NCBI taxonomy): Eukaryota > Metazoa > Chordata > Mammalia > Chiroptera > Rhinolophidae > Rhinolophus > Rhinolophus ferrumequinum. Next base: position 28,810,917 of record NC_046306.1, on the reverse strand, counting down.
ACCATCAACAAAACGAAAAGACAACCCACTGAATGGAAGAATTTATTCACCAGTAATATATCTGGTAAGGAGGTGATATCCAAAATATATAAAGAACTCATACAACTTAACAACAAAAACAACAACAAAAAAAAGCCCAAGCAATCTGATTAAAAAATGGACAGTGAACCTAAATAGATATTTCTTTCAAGGGGACATACAGATGGTCAATAAACATACGAAAAGATGTTCAACATCACTAACCATCAGGAAAATGCAAATTAAAACCACAGTGAGATATCACCTCATATCTGTCAGCATGGCTATCAATAAATCAACAAACAATAAGTTCTGGTGAGGATGTGGAGAAAAGGGAAGCATCTATTAAAGAGAGGGCTATGAAAAGCATCTTGGAAAATTGTAATTGAAAAATTAAAAAATAACATTAAAAACAAAAAATACAAAAGTGAGGCAGCCTTTAACCAAAAAAAAAAAAAAAAAAGAAGAAAAAGAAAAAAAATCAGGCAGGCATTAGCAACAAGCCATCAGGGACATATTCTTTTAGGCTTGAACCTCCAATTTTCTTCAAGTCAGTTTACGTGGTGAAGACCTTAAGGGTGGTACTAATATTGATCTCTGATGGTTCTCTGCCAATTCATCTCATCTCAATATTGGGAGGAATGGTAACCATTCCTGACTCTTCCAAGTTTTGATATAGGCCTTGGACAAATGACTTTTTCTGTGCTGCAGTTATCCAAATTTGTAATATTTGCACAGGGTACTATATTATCCCCATTTGTATTAGTTAAGGTAAGTATTGTTGGCTGCTGTAAAAAGTAAGCCCCAGATCTCAGTACCTTAACATACTAGTTTTAATTGATATTCAAATCATAGTCTAATGTGGGTTGCAAAGGAGTAGGTTTCGCTGGTTGTTTAGACAGGAGCCCCTGCTCCATGCAGTCATTCAAGGACCCAAGTTTTTTCATGATGGTCCTCTGCACAGTCCAATCGTGGCTTCAAAATTGCCCTGACATCTTGAGAATAAGTAAGGAGAAGAGAGAGTAGAGCAGGTACTCAGCTTTAAGATGCCTTAAATCAAGGTTTGGCAGATTTTTCCTTCAAAGGATCAGACAGTACATATTTTAGGCTCTACAGGCCACATACTACCTGTTACAACTATTTAATTGTGCTATTACAGTGTGAGAGCAACCATAGACAACGTGTAAATAAATGGAGGTGGCTCTGCTCAAAAACAAAACAAAACCTTTATTTACAAAGATAAGTGGTGAGCCATATTTAGCCTGTGGGCTAGTTTGCTGACCCCTGCATTAAACCAGAAGGAATGTTTTCCATTCACTTTCCATTGGCAAGAACCAGTCACCTGTCCCTATCGAGACACAAGATGTCAGATGGAAGTAGTTTGACTGTGTTCCCAAGAAGAGGAAACTCTGGTGAATGAGCATCTAGCAGTCTCTCACATATCATGTATCAGGGCTAGAGGTTTTATTGATTTTTTTTTGAGACAGTGGACACACTGTTGTAGGGTCCCAACTCTACAACAAGGTCAAGAATGATTTACCTTGATCAAGGTCAAGAATGTTCCTTTGTAAAACATTTCACAAGTTTTCTAGGTGAGAGAGTTTGCTTAAGATAATTCTGGAAGGTCCTATACAAATGAGGTGGGAAGCTTTCCTTCTAGGCAAAGATAAGTTTTTGCCCAACTAGATGACTGAGGCACAACATGCTGCCCACTGGTAATAAGTTGTCATTACTGGATGGCAAAGATAAGGACTACTCTATGTTAACTCAACTTTCAAACATCAACTGGGAGCTAAAACTCTTCTGTCAATTGGTTTCCTTCTCTCTTTCCAAAGTCCCTAAAGATGGGTGAAATCTTGCCCTGAAAGTGTGTATCCAAAGATCTAATTATAGCAGCAGCAATTCAATTTGTGGTAAAGTATTTGTTTCTTTGACTCTCCAAAGACCTCCCCTTTAATCTACTGTAAATCAGAAACAAAGGGTTCTTTCAACAGCTCTGTGAATTAAGCAGAGCAAACATTTGGCCAAAAATAAATTTAGGATAGTCTTCATATAGAAGTTACAAATAATCTCGCAGTCCCAGCCCTTAAACTCTCATATTCTATGATTGTAAGATAGATTTAGTGAGGAATGGCTCCAATTCTCCACTCTACCCTTTGTATCTGGGCTGGCCTTGTGCCTTATTTCAACCAAGAGAGTATAGGAGAGACCTACAAGCTCCACTTTCTCTCAATACCCTACTGCTCCTATGTGCAAGTCTAGGCTAGCCAGGTGGATAATAAGAAATAACATGAAATATAGAACAGTTCTCCCAGCTGAGGTCTTCTTAGAAAAGCCAGACTGCCAATGCCTCCAGAGCCTGACACAGATCAGCAGAACAGTCCAGGTAACTTGTAGATTTGTGGGGTTGTTTATTATTCATCAATAGCTAACGACAGAAGGTACGTTGATTACGTTTGCTTTTGGTTGTAAAAAATAAAAAAAAATAAATAAAAAACAAAACATTGATCAGAGGAGCTCAGAAAGCAGGAATTTATTTGTCTTGTGTAACAGAAAGGTAGAATTAGGTACAAGGCTAGTATAGTGCTTCAAAATGACATAAGTGACCCATATATCATGTCTTCCATGCCAATAGTGCATTGGCTTTCATTCTCTCATTGGAAACTACATTGTTGCAAGATGGCTGTCTGGTTCATCGCCAAAATCATAATGGTGTCCAAGGCAGTTTGAAGAAGGAAGGGGAAAGGGCAAAAAGGTGTCACAACTGTCCATTTTTACCAGAGTAGTAAAAGCTTTTCTTGATCTCCATTTCAACAGATTTCTGCTTCTGTGTCATTGGACTGAGCCAGGCTATGTGGTTATCCTTTGGCTGGAAGGTCTCTGGGAAGAAGGAGGTTGTATCTCCACAAGGAGGAAACAGTGATCAACTGGTAGGCTACCCTCCTGGGGGTTATTTTTCAGGGAAAGTCTCACAGAGGCAGTAACTGGGTTTGACAAAGGACTTCTTAATAGACAAGATGGGAAGGGCATTCTGTTAGGGAGAGCTGCACACACCAAGGTACTTAGTAATCAAAAAATGTACGTTTCAGAGACTCGAAAGCTATAACTGAGCCCTATAAAAGGACAAGTATTTTCCAAAGGTAATAAAGCTAGAGATTGAGTGAGAAAAACTCATAGGACATCTTCAGATTTGTAGTCTAGGGTCTTACCATACCTTGCAAAAATAGAAGCCATTCATATCTCAGAGTCTCCTGTACATATCTCTATATCACATTGAAATATAATCATCTTTTTTACTAAAGGGTAGAGGGAAGGCTATGTTGTTATTAGTTGGTGAACTTGTGCACATTACTTGACCTTTTGGCCATAGTTTCACCAAAAATGCTGCTAAAGGCATCACTCAGTTGTCTAGAAAAATCACCTCTCATTCACCCTATGTGAAATTTCCCACATCTTCTAAGTTACAGATGTCTATTTATTTTACATCAATAATATTTCACATTTATCTCATTGGTATCAGCCAGTTAGAGCTTTCATTACCTCTCAAAGGTCTTGTGTAAGAACCAAAATTATCTACCCCTTCCCTGGGGCTCCTCAAATCCATCCTGCATCTGAATTCTGCAAGGCCCTTTCTAAAGCTCAGTTCAATAGGGCACTGTCCAGTTCAAGACCCTCTGTCTTCCCACTGCCTCTCTAAGTACAAATGCCTGAATGTGACCCGGACACCTTTATAACTTTTCCTTTGGAGAGACCCCCACATCCACATTTGCCTGAAATAGTCCCGTTTAAACCTCTTGTCCTAATGCTCAATCCAGTTTAGCCTTTGTCCCACCCCCTTTCACTGTCAAAACTGAACCAGTGTGAATGGTGAACTACATGATCACGGTCTATGTCTCTAACTATTTCCTGTTTGTGGCCTGTATCATCTTCTGAATGTACTGAGCTATTTCTTTTAAGGATTGATGCACAACATTCTCCTCAATACCTGAGGTTCCTTTTTACAAGACTTAAGTGGAAATGAAAGATGTGTGTTTGCATGTGGGGAAAGAGGGGGTGAGAGGCGTTAACCAGCAAGCAGGAAACAATTTTAAACTTTTACCCCTCTGAAGAAGACGGGGCACTAGTTTATTTCTTATTTAGACTTTGTGATTGTTCCTAGTTTGCTATTTCTACCTCACATGGCTCCCTTGTATTGTTGGTAGATGTAAAGAAAGGCTTTGTGATTCTTGGCCTAAGGAACAAATGGTGACATGCTCAGTTCTCTTGGGGGTTGACAAAGGAGACAAATGGACAAAAGTAGTGGTGGGAAAGGAGGATTGGTCCTGGCCCTTGAGGGTGGCAAACATAGGCTTGCTCTGCAAATTTAACTGAGGGATTTGTACCGTCAGGGACCCTCAGTCTACAGTTTCTCCTACCTGGAGAGACAAATCTGCTGGAACATCTGTCTCAAGTTGCAGAACATCCAAGAAGAGTTTCGGGACCCTGAGTTGTTAAAACACTGAGTATCTCTCCCCAAGTAGGCCTGTTGTTATACATGGTACTTGGACTATTATTAACCTCTGCTAATTTTCTCAGTAATATTATGGATCATGGAGGGCTAGCTATATTTTATCATTATACAAAATACAAACTGTGTTCTCAGTTCCACATAACTGCTCAGATTCATACCTGAGTATTGTCTATCCCAGAAGTGGGGTGAAGAAACTCTAGGCAAACATACCACAGTCCCTAAGGACAATCCGTCTTACTAGCAGAGGAAATGGATTCCCACATCACCCCCGCCCCCACTCCCACAGATACGCTGGAGACATTTTAAAATTATTACTATAGGACGTATTAGAAGAATAACCAGGAGGAATCAGAATCATACCCGGTAGTAGAGGTCATTCTGCATTAGAAAATTAAGTTTGGATGTAAGAAACTGAAAAATTAATAAGTTGTTGGTCATTATCTGATGAGAAATCCCTGCTTTTTCCTACACCTGGCATCTTTTCTTTTCCGTATGTATGTATATATGTATGTATGTGTATATGTATGTATGTATGTATGTATTTAAAGGGAAAGGACTTAGGCAGCCAGAAAGCAGATACATAGGAAATGGGATTTACCAAAGGGAACAGATGTTTTTCTAATTTTGAAAAGGTATAAAGTTGAAACATGCCTTTCAAATATAGAGATATGCATAGATTACCACCCTGTCTGGGTTATGGGCATTTGGGGATTTCTTGTCCATTTAGTATTTTTTGAAGTTTAATATCTCAGCAGTGAAAGGAAACAGAAGTAGCTAATTCTGAACCTAAGAGTTCTTTCCTGACCTCTTGGTACCTAGGCACAATAGGGTGAGTTCAGGACTGGGTAATGTCTTAGCTCTCTGTTTCCTGCCTTTTGTTAGTTTTAATCTGACACTAAAATATACTTCAATGTGGACTTTTGTGTGAGAATGCTTTGATTGTTTTTCCACTCCCAAGGAACGCCGGCTAAGAGAGGCAGAAAAATAGAATAAAGTTCTCATCATAGGAGATATATATCTTAAGAAGTGATATGGTGCCTTTTCTTTTTTTCTACCTGAGAGCTAGACTGCTGACATAGCAATGCCCTTCTCTTAGAGGGAATCTGAACGTCAGTCTTAGGAAGAGGTGTACTCCCTGTCCTTCGAAGTGTGCTCATCTCCATGAGAAGCTCACACTGCACCGGTAATGAGCCACGTGGCTCCTGAGGCTACAGGCTATCTTTGTGGATGGAAGCTGAGCCGGGGATACTTGCATTTTGAAGAGTGAGAGCCGCTCCCATTTTAGGGAGTGGAATGGACAGCCCTACTAAATACACACATTTTCTGGGTGTGTGTGTGTTTGGGGGTACGGTGGAGAAGGGCTTCTTGAGTGGCCCAATGAAATGCTTTATTGGCTTAGTACACCCTTCCCTTGAGCCAGTTGACCCACTTACCTGGTCAGTCTATGACTAACAGGCAATTCGATTTTTCACTTAATGTGGTCTGCTCAGATCCCTTTTTGGGGAAATGCTCCTATTTCCACTTGAATGAGTGGGACCACGTCTGGGGAGATGATACATAGGCTTTAGTTAGGGAGAATGATGGAAAAGCAAATAATAGGCAAGGGTGAGTAATAATGATTAAAAGAGTTAAGCAACACAGTTAACATTGTGCCCTTATGACCACATGTTTAATAAAGTGTGATACCATACTTGTGATGCAGAAACCTATAAACTCAGAATTACTATATGGAAAATATATTGGCTACAATATATCAGTTACATTTAAACACATGTACATGCATATGTGTCTATATTACATATGTATATATACTAGGCAACCAACAGCTTTAAAGGGCTCTATTGTATTCTTCTGTTGGTATTTTCATTTAGTGTTATTATTTTAACAGATATATTCATTTCACTTTCCTATCACCCTGCAACTATTATGTTAAGCCGTTTAATAAAAAAACATTCTTTATATTCTATTAACACACATTCAGCCTATTCTATTGGTAGTTTATGTACAGACACATTAAATGAAGATATTCTGTTAGTCTGTTAAAGTATAATTTTCAAAAAGGCAAAGTCATGACTCATACATATAAAATGAATGTATGTCAAAGATTTTATTTAACTCCTTCATAAATAAAGGAACCAGTAAGATGTGAAAACAGGTCAAATAAGAATTTGACTTACTGGGATTTATATAATTCATTTGTTCTTTTGTGAGCGGGAATCATTCACATTGTTATTTATTTTCTACAAATGAATAGCCACCCCTACAGAATTTTTAAATAGCCAAGAAGTAATTAAAAGTTTTTTTTCTAAGTCTTGGATAAATTTTCCCAACAAGAGTTTTTATTGCTTCATTCATTAATTTGAGTATTTTTCTTTGTCCATTATGGGCATGTTTTAGAGACTGGTGCACATAGGTGAACATGAAAAGGTGTATGCTCTTTAAGAGCTAAAAATTTAGATAGAGGAGAAGGACATACTCCAATAACTATAGAGTTCATTTGATAAATGCCAACAGAATCCTAATGAATCATTCTCTTATGGAAGAGCATTCATGGTTCCACAGAAGAAATGTAGTTTGAACAGAGTCTTGCTGTTTGAGAAGCTCACCAGTAAGAAAAAGAGAGGTGATGGTTGGGGGTTGAAAAGCAAGCTTTCCATTCTACTTAGAGAGAACAGAATATTAAAAGAGTCGAGGGTGTGAAAAAGCAGGAAATATTTATGGGAACTTTAAATATCAACAAAAGACCAGAGCTCTGGGGAGGGGTGTGGGAGGAGAAGCTCCTGAGACAGGAAAGGCAGCCTTAACTGATAAACCACATTATGCTAAAGGAGGCAGAGGAATAGTCTTGAATTTTAAGCAGGACAGAACTAATAACTTCAGGATTTTAGATCTCACTCCGAAACAATGTAAATTTGCATCAGGAAAATCAGTTAAAATGCTGTTATAACAGACCAGGGGGAAGAGGATCCAGGCTCTAACTGCCCCCACCTTGGAAACATTCCAACACATTGAGCAGCCAAATTATGTTTGTTTTTGGAGAAGGGGGCCCTTTCCTTCTGCCCTTTTTCTTAAGGCTGCTCCCTTAATCCTTTCCTTTCTTTGCCCTCCTCCCTTCCTTGATGTGTCCCTCCCTCCACTTTTTCCTTCCTCCCTCCTTTCTCTCTTTCTTTGTGACCCTGATTCCCTGCAGCTTAGTGCTCTAGGAAACACCTGCTCCATGTCTAAAGCACTGTGATCCCTCCTGGAGAATCAGACAGATTCTGAGGAGTGCTCTGATTTTCAAGAGACTTCTGGATGAACACCGACACATTACTACTCTCGGCTTCTTATTTTAAAATCAGTTGCTAAAGCACCATGACATCATCCGAAGGTAAAACACAACTGCTGTTTTCTGCTTTACAATTACTACATGCCAGTCAGGTTTTCCTAATCCCTCTCAGGACTGGAAACTCTTTGCTTCCATCTACAAGGCATTTACAGGTCACCTCCCAGGATGGGTTATTTCCACAGATGGCTAATTTGGTCCATTTGTCTTGACTCGTGCTAATTTCCTCTCTAGGGGGTGAGATTTTTCTGACAATATTAATTTTTTAAAAGTAGTTATAGTGGGGAGTGATGGAGGAGGGAGTTAGAAACTTCTAATATTCTAAATTTATCACAGTTCCATCAGAACTCCCAACTCATTGAATGCATGATTTTATCCAAGTATCTGGATGTATTTACCCGGTGAAGACAATTCACATTCAAGTGTGAAATGATCAATAACCAACTCATCTAACCTTGGTGTTCTTTTTCAAAATAGATTGTTAACCAGGAAGAATCTCAAACTGAGTAAATTTTAGGATTGAGTAGAAGGAAGCAGCTTTACAGAAAGATGTTTGATCAGTTAATGTCTACTGCACCTAAAAATAAAATCATGACTCACCCAATGACAAGGTAAGAATCGTATCAGGCTGGTCTAGAACAATGACCTCATGGTTCTCATTGCTGTGAAGTGCCTGGGCATGTCATAACTATTCTAGGCTCAGTGTGTATGACCCTGAAATGAGGAGACTCAAATAGAGCAGGGATAAAGTTGAGCCAAGGAAAATTAGAAAGCTACTATCATATTATTCCTTTTCAAATATGACAATAGGAAAAAAAAAAGTCAATGAAAAGAGAATGTATGCAGGTAACACCGGCTCATGATGAAAAATGAACATCCCCAATCCAACTAAAGCAAGCCATAATGACACAGTGTTCCATTTATACAATGTCGTAAAAGGTAATAATGGAAGTTCCCCTTGATACCTTCACGATCCAGAGTCCCATTCATTTCTCAGAGGTAATTAGTGTTAATTTCTTGCATATCTTTCCAAAATGTTCTTAGGGCATTGGATTAGTTAAGATTCTTTTGGTTTCAGGCCACAAAAATATACTCGGGCTGACCTAAGCCACAAAAAAGAATTTACTGGAAGGATGCTAGGGGTATTTTGTGGAACTCAAGCAGGGTGAAATCCCTAAGTCTTTGGAAAGGGTAGGTTAAAGGAAAGTCATGAGACATCCCAGCACCATATGTCAGACGATTGCCATTAATGTGACTTGGCCACAAAGATTCCCAGCCTCTGGTACTTCTGTTTTAAATTTCAAATATGATTGGCCAAGCCAGATTGGGTCAGTGAGCTATAGTGTGGCTGAATGTGTGGGGGCGGAAGGGTTAGGGGATGGGCAAATATAGTGTGGGAAGCTGGGGGAATTTTCTGGACAGGTTAAATGGCAACTTGTAGGATAGCAACTCTGAAATACTTATTGCATGTAAGTATGTTTACATTTACTCACATACAAAACATATGCCTACACTGTATATATTTGATTTTAAGACAAATATCTTTCATATTTTAATTATCTGTGAAGTCAGAGATGCATTTTGTAATTGATAATATCTTCGCATTAGTGGATAGTTTCATACAGACCATTTTGTCTTTTTCTGTGGCATATAAAACAGAATAGAAATCTCTCTAGTTTCGCATTCTGGTAACTTCTGCGTAAGTAGAAAAATTACTGTTTGTTCCTGAGCCAGGTGTCACGTATAGGCATATTGGAATTGCATACCTGGCAGTGGTTTTAGGATTCCCTACATTAAAAAAAAATGGGTACCTGAAATTACTTTCATAGGAAAGCCTCTTGACAATTAAATTCAACTTTATGTAAACACATAAAGTTTCATACAGTGTTTTAATAGTACAAAGCATAATGAGGTATAGCTGATCTCTTTTGAGATCTGTTTTTGGTGGTGGAAGGGGTATTCATTATGTGTCTGAAGCTGTGGATCTTTAGCAATGTAATTCACCAAATACAGCCTGGGTTTCTGTTAAGTTCGTGGCTAATGGGATTTCTCCTTCTGGCTAAGATGGAGTAAGAGAAAATGTATTTACCTGCTTAACTAAAGGAACCAAAAAAAATCGGACAAACTATATGAAGAGATTAGTTTTTAAGACATTAGTCATCAGGTAAATCAGGACAATGATAACTGAGAGATAGAAAACAAGTGTGGTGAGCCTTATGATTTTCTCAGTTTGCTGCCTTGAGAGAGATTTTAGGCTGAGATTCATGGAGGGAGAACCCAGGCAGACCTTGGTAGATAATCTGAGCAGAGGAGACAGAGCTGAAAGTGTGGGGAGAGCAAGGTATTAAAAAGACAGGGTACTAGGAGAGAAAGGAATCATGAGAATCATACACATTGATACATATAACTATAGTTCATTAATTTTCAGCAAATGCTGTATAGTTTGCTTCAATGTACAATTCTTCACAATAATTCATCAAAGTTTAGAACTTCTATCTGGAAAACCTGTTGAGATAGGCTACGTATTTTGTATAGCATTTCTATTTAAGAACATGCACAACCCATCATTGTAATGGATAAGAACCATTCCTCTGGGCATGTTCAGTCCCTCACAGCCCCTGCATGCTAAAAAGGACTCTGGCCCCTTCGGTTCTGCCATCCGTAGAGGGTCTGACCAGTCCTTCCAGCATTTGTAATGGAGGACCAGAGCATAACTGCAGAGGAACTGGACCTGAATGCTGAGAGGAGGAGGGAAAGGGTTAGCAAAAGGCAGTCCATCAGTTGTCAAAAAGTGACGAAGTGGTGAAGAAAGAAAGTAGGAGTAAATGTCTGGAGAATAGGTGGTGTAGAGAGGAATATGTTCTTGCTACTTTGAAGAAAGTTCCTTGGAAGTGGCTTCCATGTGTAAGTCAGTGATTGAAAGCAGAAAAATGGATTTTTTTTTTTCTTAAAGTATTACTGGAGACAGTCCTCTTCGAAGAGTTAAAAATGCAAATAAAGAATTTAGGTTATTTTGACAGTTCTTATTTTTGCATGAACTGTGTCCATATGATTGTTTTTTAAGCCTGAATTCAGAGAGATACATAAAATAGTCTACCATAGGACCTCAGAAAAACTTTAGTCCTTGGGGTTTAATTAGGATTCATATTATAGTTCTCATATTATGGGACTTTAGGAAACATTTAATCCTGCTTCAAGTGACACAGCTTAGACACAGAATTACAAGAATTTAGGTTTGTCAGGGGATTCTCTTCTTCCTCTTTCTTCTATAAATCACGTTTCATCAGACTGGTTTTTCCTCAACACTTCGGATTAATGAAGTTTTCTTGTAATGTCTTCCACTTCCTACCAGACTTTCTTATTATGTTCTTTGCTCCATGATTGATTGCTTCCACCTCTTTAGATTCCTAAGCCAAAGCTCTCAGATAAGGACTGTAATGCTCAAACACCAATTCACCGGGTCATTGTTTGGTTCAGTTACTCTAAGATGGATCTGTCTGCATGATGGCTGGCATTCAAATGTTCAGAATGGACGTGCAGAGAAAGACTGAAGGGCACATCTCACCTGAACCAATTGGAAAGGGAGAAATGAACTTACTTGAGCCTGGTTGTTATGTGTGTGCCCTCTCTCTTCTATGAAAATTTGGTCCTGAAAGTCATTTTCAACTAGGTATGGAGACTGTTTTCCAAGACCCCTTACACATACAGGTGGAGCAGTATTAACACATTATTTATATTAATAATTCAATGTTATCTCTCATAACTAATATGCTGCAAATATTGAGCTGGAGAGCAGCTGTGTAGCTGCTCATATCTGAAATAAACAAAGAGCTAGTGTCTGTGAGAAGAAAGAGCTCAATTCATAACAAAATTGCATATATTTCTAATATAAAAAATCTAGCTACTTTGTAAAGTTCTCTCTAGGACAGTGGGAGATGTTATTTTACACACTCAGCATTTACCAGTTTTAACTTTCCAAACAGAACCTATTTCAAATATTTCAGGGATTTTGTTGTTGTTGTTCTGTTTTGTTTTTACTTTCCTTCAATTGGCTGGCCGGAGATTGCCTTCTGGAGGTCAGGCACTTGACTGACAGCTGAGCTCTGGTCTGAGCAATCAGAAGGTACCAGGCAAAGGTGCAGACAGGAAGAAACAGAGGAACACTGGGTAGAAAACAGCCCAGGGCCCTGGACCTGGGAGTCTTGCCACATATAAGAAGTGGGGTTTGAGGAGGCTGAAGATGAGGTGAATGAGAGCCAGAAGACAAATGGTGGTGGGAGGTTGTGAGGGAGACAGAGGAGTTGGGAAAGGGACATACGAAATGTTGGAAATATATGGGGCAAGACAGGTATTTTCTGTTGGGGTCTGCATGCAGAAAACCTGCCAAGACTCAGTCCTACACTTAAGAAACTAGGTTGATTGAAGGAAAAACTATGAAGGAGGTAGGGTTTTTTTCCAACAATCTGCCATTAGTTTTCAACACCCTGTAGCTCTTTTGGCAGGTTTTCTTCATCCAGGTGTTCAGACCCCCACCCTCCCTTCCCCTGAACTACAGTGAACGGGGTCACCCACATTGTAGTAATCATTGTACAACCTTCCTATTCCAAACTTTTCTGCCTCCCCTAAATCTGGTTCCCTCTTTGCTCATGCTCTTGATTTCTGCTGGAATGAAGTTAACAACTGATTGGAGCCAGCATGTCAAGGACTGATATTGTCTCAGTGTTTCCACCCTCTTTGATCACATTTGTATTCTTACTAACACACTACAGAGGGAATTCCAGTGGAATTGGGCAGGAAAGAGGCAGTTCCTTGATTCCTTCAGATTACAATTTGCTGTTTTGCCCATGAGTGGGGGCCAACCCTGAGAGTGTGAACTTAGCAGTGAAAGTAGCTGTGGTTTAGGAAAACTAGAGGGAAAGACGGAGATTGCTGGGGGAGGAGTCCATCAGAAGCTTGAGAGAGACAGAAGACGTGGGGTCTGGGTAGGGGCTAGATGGGAGAGTATCTATAGGCCAACTTTGGAGGATAAACACAAAACATCTGAGGGGTCTGGTGAGTGGCTGAGGTAATTCCATAAAGCCATTTTTCTTTTCTTTTTTTTTAACCATAGCTGAAGCTAATGGATTTCTCCAGGATGGTTTCTCCTTTCTTCTACTCTGTGAGTGTAGCCCAGCCTTCCGTTCTGCTAATACTCATTGGTTCTGTTCCTGAGTCTGGGGATGGAAAAGGTTGCTTAGGTGTCAGCCAAGACACTCCCTCCATTTGGGGGAGAGGGAGCTGCCAGCCCGACTATCCGCTTCCTGCCAGCTTAAGGATCTTATGACTCAGATTCAAGCAAAACACTGAGCTGAAGCAAAAAGAGAGGGAGGGAACCTCTGCTCAGATGAAGGCTCCAGTGCCAAACTGCATCACTGAAACAGTCAACTCAGGGGAACACATCACACCAGAAGACTATTGATTTTGTGTTCATGCTCTGCTTTGAAAACACACACCTATGCACATGCACACACACATTTCCTTTCTCTCACACTCATATAGACACATTTCTCCCTGAGCCAAAATACTGAGGCTGTTGTACCCTGCTGTAGAAAAAGCTACTCTTGGAAGCTGGAATGATTATTACGCATCTCTCAGGTTTTGTGACAGCACAAAAGTTACCACCAGGTGTTATGATTCAGCTGGTGTGTCCAGTTGTCTCTTCTTGCCATGTGTCACCATAGTTTCCATTCCTCATAGACGGAGGTGTGCAGGGAAGACTGCAGACATTTCTTGGGAATAATACTGAAACTCAGACGCATGTGTTTCAAAGTCCTCTGTGGTTCTGGTAGCTTCCTGGATATTGCTCTGCTGGCTGAGTTGCTGCCAGTGTTGACTTGCTGCTCATTTTGGAAGGTAAACTCTACCCATGAGGAAAGGTACAGGGTGAATTAGAGAGATCTCCATTCTTTCTTTTCCTTCCTCCTTGCATTACTCATGGACAGGACCACCTCCCTCCCTTCCCCCTCCCATTATAGCCTGGACAATCCTCCTAATATTCAAATTTATCTATGTCATTTCCTATCAAGAAGCCCTACACGCTCTCAATAATCAACTGTTTAGGACCAGCTACCTCAATGCCCTTTAGTAATCTCCCCGATCTTGATCCAGCTGAAGTTTCTAGTCTCAGCTCACCTGGCATTACTACTCCTCTTTAAACTGGCTGGATTGGTCTACTTAATCCCCCAACCCAAATTAATCACACCTCTCTTTGAAATTTCCTCCTCTAACATCTTTCTAATCCCAACCATTCTTAAAACTCAGACCCATGTCAGTTCATTTTCTTTACTAGAGGAGAACAAGGAGGGTAAGAATGAGGAGGACAGAGAAAAAGTATAAATGTGTTGAAATTTGAGGGAAAAGAAGCCAGTTGTGTTGTGTGGTGTTCCTTGGGAAAGGCTGTCATTAGCCTAAGGCATTTATTATAGGTGCCCCCTCCTTCCTGAATCATTTTGAGAAGCCCAGAAAATGGGGTTAATAAATGCACCAAGAGCTATTAATCCCAGCCCGAAAAATACATTACTTTCATTCTGGAGTGGCACCAAATTGTCCGTAATGAATAGTTAGTGACAGATACATAGGAAGTCGAACTCGAATAGTAAGGTAGTTTAGTAGGCATGGTAAAAGTGGAATTTGTTGGAAGAACTAAATGCTGGTTACAATTTAGCCTGATAGTTATCTCTTCTATTCTTTTTTCTTTTATTCAATATTATATTAATTTCAGGTGTAAAGCATAGTGGTTAGACAGTTATACAATTTAAAAAGAGATCACCCTGACTAGTCTAGTATCCACCTGGCACTTCCATGTGTCACCCAGATAAATCTAGTACCCATCTGACACCATTCACAGTTATTATATTACACTGACTACATTCCTTATGCTATATCCTTGTAGTGCAGGGGATCCTGCCGACTACGCCAAGTGTCGTGCGGGGCGTCTGGCGGGGTCTCCGGTCCCCCCCCCCCACACAAGAACGCAGGACATGGTGAGGCCAAAAAGGAACACCCACGGAGCCATAGGTAGGGGAGTCACACCACTATACTCTCACTGGCGGCCGGGTTGGAGACACAGGAACCAGGAGCAACACAATTCTCAACCCTCACTGCGCCGCTTGCAGACTCAGCCACCATCTTCTTGCTAGCTCCCCCTTTCTTCTTCTCTGCTAGCCTAGCCTCGGCAGTTATATTAGTGCCCAATGGCTCACTGGTTACAGCTGACGGCCAACTAGCCACAGCTGCTGGCCATTTGATCAGTCGATGGCCATTTACTACCTGAGCCAGCACCTTTCTATGTGAGGCCGGGAGCCTGGAAACTGCTTTTTGGGGCTCTGTCCCCACACTCCACCCCTACAGGCTCTCGCCTCACAATCTACGCGACAAGCGTCTTCCGCGAGGGGCCCTGTGCGAGGAACCTGGAGGTGAATGCTATTTCCTGGACACAGCCAAGCTCTCTGGTCACAGCCAGGGTTTCTCAGGGCACCACCAGTACTTCTGGGCACAGCCAGACTTCCTGGACTTCTTAGGGTCCCACTAGTCTCCCCGGGCACAGCCAGGGTTTCTCAGGGCACCACCAGTACTCCTGGGCACAGCCAGACTTCCTGGACTTCTTAGGGTACCACTAGTCTCCCCGGACACAGCCAGGGTTTCTCAGGGCACCACCAGTACTCCTGGGCACAGCCAGACTTCCTGGACTTCTTAGGGTACCACTAGTCTTCCCGGATACAGCCAGGGTTTCTCAGGGCACCGCCACTCTCTCTGGGCACAGCCCGGCTTCCTGGACACAGCCAGGGCCTCTCAGGGCACCGCCACTCTCTCTGGGCACAGCCCGGCTTCCTGGACACAGCCAGGGCCTCTCAGGGCACCGCCACTCTCTCTGGGCACAGCCCGGCTTCCTGGACACAGCCAGGGCCTCTCAGGGCACCGCCACTCTCTCTGGGCACAGCCCGGCTTCCTGGACACAGCCAGGGCCTCTCAGGGCACCGCCACTCTCTCTGGGCACAGCCCGGCTTCCTGGACACAGCCAGGGCCTCTCAGGGCACCGCCACTCTCTCTGGGCACAGCCCGGCTTCCTGGACACAGCCAGGGCCTCTCAGGGCACCGCCACTCTCTCTGGGCACAGCCCGGCTTCCTGGACACAGCCAGGGCCTCTCAGGGCACCGCCACTCTCTCTGGGCACAGCCCGGCTTCCTGGACACAGCCAGGGCCTCTCAGGGCACTGCCACTCTCTCTGGGCCTCTCAGGGTACCGTGCTGGAACAATAGCGACTCACAGTCAATGTGCTTACATACTCTCAATGGTGGCCGGTCAAGACAAAAGCAAACATCCCCCAGTTCCACTACATGGTGGTATGTTCCCAAACAAACAGTCAAGTGGTCCATTAAATTAGGGATGGAAGGCAATTCCCCATAGTCCATAGTCATTGCCAGGGCTGTCCTGGGGGTGAGGGATGACCTTGACCTCACCCTCAGCTCCCACGGAGGACTTAGCAAGCCATTCCTCCTGGGACTACAAGTCCTGCATCCGGGCTGCCTCAGCAAGCACTTCCCAGCTCACAGGGCCGCAACGACCTTCGCTTTCTCCGGCCTCTGCTGGTTGGGGAACCGTCCACGTCTTCCCACCCCTCCATGGGCTTCCAGCTCCCAGGCAGTTGCTCCTCCTGGTCTTCCTCAGACTCACGCACAAACTGCTCCACTGCCCTTCGGAGAGCTTTGGCCGGCACCATACCCTGCGCGCTGCGCCATGTGTAGTGCAGGGGATCCTGCCGACTACGCCAAGTGTCGTGCGGGGCGTCTGGCGGGGTCTCCGGTCCCGCCCCCCACACAAGAACGCAGGACATGGTGAGGCCAAAAAGGAACACCCACGGAGCCATAGGTAGGGGAGTCACACCACTATACTCTCACTGGCGGCCGGGTTGGAGACACAGGAACCAGGAGCAACACAATTCTCAACCCTCACTGCGCCGCTTGCAGACTCAGCCACCATCTTCTTGCTAGCTCCCCCTTTCTTCTTCTCTGCTAGCCTAGCCTCGGCAGTTATATTAGTGCCCAATGGCTCACTGGTTACAGCTGACGGCCAACTAGCCACAGCTGCTGGCCATTTGATCAGTCGATGGCCATTTACTACCTGAGCCAGCACCTTTCTATGTGAGGCCGGGAGCCTGGAAACTGCTTTTTGGGGCTCTGTCCCCACAATCCTACATCCCCGTAACTACTGTGTAACACCGAATTTTACTTTTAATCCCTTCCCTTTTTCACCCACCTCCCTACCGCCTCCCACCTGACCATCATCAAAATGTTCTCTGTATCTGTGAGTTTGTTTCGGTTTTGTTTGTTTCATTTGTTCTTTAGAGTTCACATAAAAGTGAAATCACATTGCATCTGTCTTTCTCTGTCTGACATACTCCACTCAGCACAATACCCTTCAGGCCCATCCATGCCTCCACAGATGGCAAGAACCCATTCCCTTCTATGGCTGAACAATATTCCATTGCATATATGTGCCACCTACTCTGTACCCATTTATCCATCAACAGACACCCAGGTTGCCTCCACATCTTGGCCATTGTAAACAATGCTGCAATGAACATATGGATGCACAAGTCCCCTTAAATTAGTGTTTTGGGTTTCTTTGCATAAATACCCAAAAGTGGGATTACTGGGTCCTTCTCTGTCTCTTGTTATAGCCTTTGTTTTAAAGTCTTTTTTTTTTTTTTTTTTTGTAGTACAAGTATTGTCACTCCAGCTTTTTTGTTTGTTTCCATTTTCATGAAATATCTTTTTCCATCCCTTTACTTTCAGGCTGTGTCTTTTGATCTGAAGTGAGTCTCATATAGGCAGCATATGAGTATGTAAAAGTCCTGTTTTCTTATCCATTCAGCCACGCTATCTTTTGATTGGAACATTGAATTCTTTTACATTGAAAGTAGTTGTTAGATATGTAGTTATTGCCATTTTATTATTTGTACTATTTTTTTTACTTTCCTTCCCCCTTCTTTTCTCCTCCTCCTCCTCCTCCTCCTCCTCCTCCTCCTCCTCCTCCTCCTCCTTCTTCTTCTTCTTTCTTCTTCTTCTTCAATAAATTCCCTTAACATTTCTTGTAATACTGGTTTGGTGGTTATGAGCTCCTTTGGCTTTTTATTTCTTTGTTCTTGAAAATCTGTCTCCATGGGTGCTTGAGGATGTGAATTGTTCTAGAAATAGGTTCTCAAGGTTGTATCTCTGAATTTCTAAGGCTCTCTAATGCTGTTCTTGTCATTTTTCTTTCTCACGTATGCTAACACCATCCATCTGGTTACTATCCAGGCTTAGATGGAGAGCTACTCAGCTTCTTTAAGAGGACTCTGACCACTACCACCCACTTCCTCCATAGTAGGTTCTCAAGGAGGCTCTAATACCAATCAGTTTTCTGTAGCACTTTTTCTCAAGAGGCTTCTCAGTAAGTATTTGCTGGCTAATTATTAGTCTGCCACTTTGGTAGGCTGTTGTAGATTCTTTTGTCTGGGATGGGCAGCCAGGAGCTTAATTAGTGATTCAGAGTTAGTGGCTGAAATTTTCTAAAAGGCTTCACTATTTAGGTCAAGGATTAAATTGATGGAAAGGAAGCAATGGGCAAGGCATAACATTTTTTCTTTCACTTTAAAAATAGAATTTGATTAAAACATTATATTTTTATTGATGAAGTCACTTTAGATATACGTAAAAAAATTTTTCTTATTTTACAGATAAACTAACTCTCAGACTGTCTTATTTAAATTCAAGCAATCGGTCAGTGATAAAACAGAACAGAAATCCACATCTTCTAATTTTTAGGCAAATGGAAATCACCCAATGAAACCATAATTTAATTATGGAGCCTAATTGAGAACAAAATTATTTGTTCTTTATATTTCATTATGGTCTCCCAAGAGCCAACAGAACAACAGCCAGAGTTAAGCAATTTCATTATTGCTGCCAACTATTTATGTCCCAAGTTCTTTATGTTCATTATAAAAGTTAGTAATGAAATAAACATTGCTATGGTTACCATGGAGTTAGACTAAAATTTCAACATATGTGGCTTGAAAGGATTGATCCAGTCACTTCAGATGTAATTTCCAAGGTGAAGATTGTGGTAAGGGTGACTCCTACGAAGGAGTCAGCTATTGTGAATATTGAGCTTTCAAGTTGCAATGTCATCTCATACATTTATTCATTCTGGGCTGGGCTAGAGTTCGGAAATATTGTATGATTCGACTGGTTGATACCATAGAGGCAAAAGAAAAAGAAACATTCATCTTTTTTTCTTCCAGAATGAAACAGTTTGTATAAAACTACTTTTATAGCAATTTGGGGGTAAATTTTCTCTTGGTGCCCAAATGTGAATCAATGAAAGAAATGTTAATACGAAACAGTTTGGAGTAACGCTAAATTAACAGTTTCAGGACCAACAGAATGTGTTTGATACTGAGTGATATTTGGTTGGTGCCTTTTATGCAGTTGAAGGGGTTTTGTAAAAGTAGAATTTTTAGAAGCTTTCCTTGACTATAGTGAGTAGCCAGGATTACAAGTATACATTTTGTGTCTTTGAGTTATTTACAGTGTTTCATTCTTTCTTTTTTGGTGGACTTTTTCTTCATAATTGTGAAAGGCATAAGAAAGCCAGAATCTTATTCCCTGTCGTGTTACAAACCCAAGGAATTGACTATTTGAAATATGTTAGTAAGTTTTACCTTGAACTGGCATTGTTTTATAGGAGAAAGCAAAGAAAACCTTTTAATTGGCTTTTTCAGTGAAGATAACACACTGGAATGGTCAAGGACTCATAATGCCAATGGGTGCTTAAAAAAATAGAAGTAAAACAAGGAGGATAATTAGATTATACATAGATTTTTTTTTTCCTTTCTCCAAGTTAAGAGGTACTATGTTTCAAATGAACATATTTTTTTCCTCTGTCCTAAAGACCTGAATAATAGATTAATTAACAGGCGAAAGTGAAAAAACACAGCTCATGGTATGCTTGACATGTTATCACACTTTACCACAATACCACCGGGCGTGTCATTTTGGTATTGTAAGTATTACGTCCTGTGTGTTTTGTGAATGTAGTAATACTTCTTAGAAACAGAATCAATTTTATTATGACATGACTTTGTTTCCATCAGTCCTTCTTTCACAAAATGATCTGTAATCTTGTAGCATGAAGACCTTCAGAGGACTTTTTTCCATTACAGAAACAGGTGAAATTGAAAGTATAAGATAACCCAATTCTCTGGATATTATGGACTATGCTAATAAAAAAGAGGGGTGGGAGAAAACTATTTTAGTTTTCTAAACAAGCATAAAATCAAAGGGGACAAAGAAAAGAGTTTTGTAGTTATTATTCTTATTTTGTCTATAATATCTAGATTCTTGGTACTCAGAATTTGGCCCACAGACTGGTGACATCCACATTTCCTAGGAGTTTGTTAGAAATGCAGAATCTCAGTACCCACAATAAATTCTAAATTGCATTTGAACAAGATCTCCAGGTAATTCATTTGTGTGCTAAGTTTTGAGAATTGCTGATACATAGACCTTTTTTTCGCCCCTATAAATGCTTATGGAGGTAAACATGGAGTTTCTTTTTTTGATAATGAGGTAAAGTGAGAGATCTCTCTCTTTCCTTGAGGAGAGATGGAGACTCTAAAAGCATTAGGGTAGAATTACTAGCACCAGTCCAGATGGCTAAAATAGGAGTCTTTTTCTATTACTGTGGTGGCTCTCATAGCATTAGCCACATTTTGAACAGGTCAGATGTGCCTCTCCACCATCATGCTCATATATTTATTTTCACAAGGAGAGGGTCAAGTGTGCATTTATAGAAGGGACTTTTTATCTCACGTTAGATGAGACTGTTGTTTCCAGCAAATGTAAATTTTCCCTTTGACAAAGTGTGCTTGCATTTCAGGTAATTAGTGAGGAAATTAATTGCAGCACTCTACAGACAAGAGTCTAGAGTGGATTCACACATTCTCCCCTGGTCTCGGGACTGGAGCCAATTCCTACACTTTACGGTTCTGTCACAGACTGCATCTTGGGTTTAGTGGAGTTAAGTAAACAGTGAAAGGGACTAAGAAATTCTCCAACCTTTGTGGGAAGTGACAAATTTTCTCAGAGATTAGGTTGAGAAACGAGGAGTGTGGGGACAGAGCCAGGAGTGCAGTTTCCAGGCTCTCGGCCTCACGTGGAAAGGTGCTGGCTCAGGTAGTAAATGGCCATCAACTGTGATTGGATGGCCATCAGCTGTGGCTAGTTGGCCGTCAGCTGTGGCTGTCAGCTATAACCAGTGAGCTATTGGCCACTAATATGACTGCTGTGGCTACGCTAGCAGCAAAAGGGGGGCTAGCAAGAAGATGGTGGCTGGTAAGCGTGGATTGCAGTTAGGACGGCAGGTTGCAGGCAGTGTGGCTCCTGCTTCCTGTGTCTCCAACCCAGCTGCCAGCAAGAATATAGTGGTATGACTCCTATCTATGGCTTCGTGAGTGTCCCTTTTTGGCCTTGTTCTTATGTGGGGAGCGGGACCAGCTACCCCGCATGACACCCTGCATGACACAGGGTGACTCAATTCCTCTTAGTAATGTTTTCCGCTCCCTCCTCTCAACCCCTACAATCTCGCAGGAAACACTGGTGGCTGAGTGTAGTAGCTAGTGATATTTGTCTCTTAATACTCATACTCTGGTATAGTCCTCTCCCACCTTGAATCACTCAGGGCTGACTTATGTGACCAATAGAATATGGTAGAAATGATGGTATAAGAAATCCAAGACTGGGTCATGAAAGGTATTACAGCTCTTGCTTTAGTGTCTTGGATCTCTCACTCTACCAGAACTCAGCAAACACGTTGTGAGGACACTAAAGAAATCCTGTGGAGCTAAATCAATTTGCCAGCTGTTTGAATGAGTCACCTCAGTAATGGATCATCAGTACAACTGAGTCTTCAGATAACTGCAACCCCAGCTGACATTGATTGCAACCTCATGAGAGACCCTGAGCCTAAACTGCCTGACTTAGCTGCTTCCAAAAGCCTGGTCTACAGAAACCATGAGAGATAATTAGTGACTACTGCTTTTTTAAGCTACAAATTTTGGATGATTTGTTATGCAGCAATACATAATTAACACAACAGGGCTCATCCAAACTCTGGTTCCCCAGTAAATTAGCAGTCAGTTTGGGAGCATAATTACAGATGACTTCTATAGCGTGGCAACAGAAGTGAATATTTTAGCAATTCTAGCAATTCAATTCTACCTTAAATTATACTGACTACTTTATAAGTCAAATATTAATATCTATGGCAAAAGTAGTGATGTCATTAAAACCTTAGCTTTTCGTTAGGTCTTAATAAATGATTACATGGCATTTGATATATAGATTAGCACTACTGAATGGAACTTTCTGCAATTACAGAAATGTACTATATCTGCATTGTCCAATATGGTAGCCACTAGCTAATACTGGCTATTGAGTACTTGACATCTAGTTAGTGAAACGGAGGGGCTGAATTTTTACTTTTACTTAATTTTAAATTGTGGCTACCATATTGACAGAACAGGTCTGTATAATTTCTGGGAAGAATATAGAGATGACAAAAAATATTATGTCCTAGTTTGTAAGTTGTAAAATGAGAATAGGTTGAAAACTCACAAAGGGGAGCAGTTTATCTTTGGTATTTTAAATTAAAATACTTTCTTTCTCCCTTTTAACCCCTAAATATGTGTCTCTTGGAGTGAATGTTGACAAACCACAAAGAAAGAGATCGTAAGGGATAGTGTATATCCAACATGTAATTGATTTCAGGATTTTTGACAACAAAGAAGGTTATATTGAAATTTAAGAGGATTTTGAGATATTGTCAAACACAATAGTCTGTATCAGGGGTGTCAAAACTGCGGCCCGCAATCCATTGTTAATTGGCCCGCAGCAAATTCCAAAAATATATTTAGTTTACTTAAATAAACCAGGTGAGGCAATACGTACTTCACCTCGAGTGAGTGGCCCGGCTGTTTGTGTATTTTACCGCACATGGCCCTTGGTGAAAACCGTTGAAAAAAGTTTGGACACCCCTGATCTATATGGTGCCTGCTGAGCTGCTTTCCAGAAAAGTGCAGGCCCTGCCATCTACTCTTATTTCTTTTACTCAATCTTATACTCAGTAAAATTTCCAAGTAATGTTTTGCCAACATAATCTATTTATAGAGTCTATTATTTGGAGCTTTTGTTGTTGTTTATTTATGGTGGTGTAAAGATGATGATAATGACTGTTAAAGATCAATTATTATGTTTGGATCAATTAACTTATTAAGTTTTTCTAGTATCCTGTATATTTTTGGTATTTAATCAGAGCTAAAAATCAAAGTCAGGGGACCTGAAATAAACTCCTAGAAATTCCTAGCCCATTTTTTGTTCCCTGCCTTATCCAAGATTTTCAAACATGCTATATGTGGAAAATTGTCAGTACAATAAATTTTGAAGCCTGAATTTTATTTAAAATACACATGAAATAGTCCTATTTTATGATCACTTATTCATATTTTAATAGGAAAAATAATGAGAACTTATTGTTAATTACTGGTAGCTGGCATGTTCTTTGATAAAATAGGGCTATTTTTGTCATTTAGGTACCTATGAATAATACCTTTTAATTTATCTGCTTTCTTATTTGAATATTTGTTTATGCCAATAACCGAACTTTTTTGGTTGTTTATTATTATGAAAGTAAAATATGATTTTATTTTTGAAAAAGAAAATCAGACACATAGTTAAAAGGAAAAGAAACTCACTGAAAATTCCTACCACTCTGAATTATGTTTATACATACACACATTTTTATAAAAATGAGTTCATATTATACATACTACTTTGAAATTGTTGTTCATTTTACAATAAAAACTTATTAGCGTATTTTCATGCAATTAACTGTCCTATAGTTATTTTTACACAACACTGAAATGGATAGTTATTTATAATTATCAAGTCTTTTTAGTGTTTGACATACATTTGTATATATAGTAATATTCTAGTTCTAATATACTAATTCCAGAAACAGGCTTACTACTTCAACAAATCTTGAGGCGAAACGGGGAAAATAACAGATATAAAATTTTGATATGCACAGATGTTCCATTTAAATCTATGTCACTCTGCTGCTATGTCTGGAGAAAGTCAGTCTTCCCCAGAGTGCTGAAGGAGAGAACATGACTTTGGAAAAGTAGGGAAAATGCTAGAAATATGAAGTCACTGAAACATTTGTTACTCCACCAAACTCTTGAGGTCAATCTGAATGACTGTTCCAATTGCAAAGATTTAAGGGTGCATTCTTCAGTGTTGTAGATGGAAGAGTTAAACTCTTTTTTTTTTTACCCCAGGAAAATCTAGATTAATGTTCTATATTGTATGTTCTTTCTTACAAAAAAATGACAAAACCCAAACAGCTTAATTGAATACAGAGAATTTCAGATGAACAAAGACAAGTTTCCATTTTTCCAGCATTCATACATACATTTTTTTTATTAGTTTCAGGTGTACAAAACAGCATAATGATTAGCTATTTGTCTACCTCACAAAATGATAACTCTAGTAAGTCCATTACCCATTTGATACTGTATGTAGTTATTACAATATTATTGATTATATTCCCTATGCTGTACTATATATCCCTGTGACTATTTTTTAAATTATAGTTGATATTCAATATTATTTTATATTAGTTTCAGGTGCACATAGTAGTGGTTAGACATTTATATAATTTATGCAGCTATCCCCCAATAAATCTAGTACCTCTCTGTCATTATACACAGTTTTTATATTATTGACTATATTCCCTATACTGTACTTTAAATCTCTGTGACTTTTTTGTAACTACCAATTTGTACTTCTTAATCCCCTCATCTTTCTCACCCAGTCCCCCAAACTCTTTCCATCTAGTAACTATCAGTTTGTTCTCAGCATCCACCGTATGAGTCTGTTTCTGTTTTGCTTGTTTAGTTTGTTCTTTAGATTCCACATATAAGTGAGATCACATGGTATTTGTCTTTCTCAATCTGACTTATTTCACTTAGCATAGTACCCTCTAAGTCCATCTGTGTTGTTGCAAATGGTAAAATTTCATTCTTTTTTATGGCAGAGTAATATTCCATTGTATATATGTACCACAATTTATGTATCTATTCGTCTATTGATGGGCATTTTGGTTGTTTCCATATCTTGGCTATTGTAAATAGAGCTGCATTGAACATAGGGGTGTATATATCTTTTCAAATTAGTGTTTTTGATTTCTTTGGATAAATACCCAGGAGTGGAATTCTAGGTCATAAGGTAGTTCTACTTTTAATTTTTTAAGGAATCTCCATACTGTTTTCCACAGTGGTTGTGCCATTTTGCAATCCCACCAACAGTGCCCAAGGGTTCCCTTTTCTCCACATCCTCACCAACACTTGTTGTTTGTTGAGGAGTTAAACTCTTCATTTTGTTTTTACCTGTCTTATTCACTCAACTTCCTTCTAGAAGTTTCATGGGGTCCCTTTCAAAATAAGCTGCTTGCATTTAAATACTGGTTCTGGGATAACGTAAACTAAACCAGTTACTTTTGAAAGAATATTTGGCATAAAAATAAAAACAAACGTGGTATTTATTGGAAATACATTAACAAGTGACAAAGAAAAAACTAAATTCCTATTGTGTATCAGTCTTATTCATTGAGGGAAAGATTTTTCTAACTGGGAGGGGTAGATTGAATACTGTGATACTGATGAGTTTGAGACCTAAGGCCTCCGTTGATTAAATCATATCCCCTTCATTCAGCATGCCTCTGTGCAGTGGGGATATTATGCCTTGGGCACTATTTTTGGCACTGTAGATACAACACTTAGAAAGGTAGACATAATCCACACTCATGAGTAGAGAATAAACAGAATTGTAAATAAAGTGAAAAATAAGTGAGCACAGTAACCTCATAGAGTGATGTTTTATGAAGAAAATAAAACCAAATAATAGAATAATTAATGTATCTTTTCATTCATTTATTAATTAGTTCATTTATTTAATAAATATTAGCTGCTCGTGTAAGACAGCTGCACTCTAATTTTCAAAAAAAAAATATCAGAAAACAAGATTTCTGATAGAAGTTTGAACTAGGAACATTATCATCTTGGCCTTAAAAACAGTGATAAAGACATTAAGGGGATTATTGCCTTTTCCTTTTTAACTTAATATGGTATTCTAGAATGGATCACAATGTATGTAGTTTATGAGCTTTGGAAAATATTATGAAATAATCCCTAGGAGCTAGTATATATTCACTCAAGATAAATTATGCTAAATTCACACGATTTCCCCATTTTGTTAGACTCTCTGGGGAACAGAAAACTTCATGAATAAAGTGCATTTCAATTATTTCAGTTACATCAACACATCTGACAATACCTTTTGCAAGAACATCCATGAGTGGGAAGTACATTGAATGTTAGAGCTGTTGATATTTAGTGCCTTTTAAACATATGTCTGCTATGTGCTAGTAAGTAGTTCTGTAGTTTCCTAATGGAATTTGACCCGGCTAACTCTTTGCTCTGTTGGCTCAAAATTTCTATAGATAATTTTGGTAGAGTTTTAGAAGTGAGGATACATAGGTACAATGCATAGCTAAAACTATAGGTGACACACCCAAGAATAAAAGTGATGTCGACTGACAGAGACACACTGGCCCAAAACCAATGAAGTGAAATTCAGCAGAAACAAATTTCAAGTTCTGTTTATGTTCAGAAAGTCAGCTGTATAACAGTGAGCTGGCTTGGCTGTAGTACAGATGGCAAAGTTCTGGGATTTCTGTTTTTTGATGACAACCATAAAATAAGTAAATGGTATGATGAGGCTGTTATAAAAATAGACCAGCACAATCATAAGTTATAGTAATGAAAGATTGCATTTAGCACTATAGAGGCAATAGAATAAAAAAAACAATTTCATCAAATTCTGTTCTAGTGAGATGACTTATGAAATAGAGCATCAGACTCCTTGCATCACGTTTTAAGACAGACTTCTCCAATCAGAGGAAAGCACATGCAATTCTGAAAATCATATCTTTTGAGACAAGGGATTGCTTTCCTGCAGGAGAAAAAAACCAGGGAGATATTTGCAGAGTGCTTTTGTCTACATGGCAAAACCAGAGAAGATTTGTTTTATGCTGAACTATTATAGGAGGTTAATCTAGAGTATTCGTTTGAAGTTAGAGAGATGAAGATTTTGGTCTAATATGAAGAACAAAGTAGAATTATCTAAAACATAGCTAACATGCAAGGGGGTGGGGAAGCCTTTGACTGGAGTCATTTAATCCAAAAGCGTCATCCCAGAGTGGAAATTTTGGATCAAATGGTATACCAGTTATCTATCACTGCATAGCAAATGACCCCAAAACTCAAAGGGCTAAAACAACAATTGCATTTTGCTCATTTTGTTTGGTGGGTCAGGAACTCACAAGGGCTTGCTTGCCTGGGCAATCCTCACTTGGGGTTTCTCATGGGTTGAATGAGACTGCATCCATGTGAGGTTATGTACTAACTGCAGCCATATGAAGGCTTTCCTGGGATGGACATCCAAGGTGGCTTACTCCCTGGATGGCAGGTTTTGCTGGCAGCTCAGCTGGGCTGCCAATTGAAGCATGTATTTGTGGCCTCTTTATGTGTTCTTGACTTCCTCACAGCATGGTTACTTTAAAGTAGTTGAGCTTCTTTCATGGTGGCTGAAGGATATAAAAGCATGTGCTCCAGAGCTCAAGGCAGAAGTGGCATTGCCCCTTATGATTCAGCCTTAGAAGTCATAAAACATCACTTTTCCTGCATTGCAAGTATTTGCAGGTGAGACAGAAAGCTATGTAAATGTGTGAGAGGGGGACATAGATCCCACTTTTGATAGAAGGAGTATACAAAATTTGTGGGCATTTTAAAAATCTGCCACAGATGACCTCTTAAGTAACTTCCAACTTGAAGCCTCTGATTTTATAAACCTTATTGGTTACATGGTAATATTTTAAGGTAAATAGGATATTTTTATATCCTTTTATAAAAATTTGGGGTTGATAGCTTGGCTCTCTTGAAATTATTCATCGGTGTTATCACATAAAGGATTTTTAGTATATATATTTATATAATGGATAATATATATATTATTCATGTTTCCCAGAAAATAAAACCTAGCTGGACAATCAGCAAAATTAATATAAGACCCAGTCTTATTTTACTATAATATAAGACCAGGTCTATTATATAATATAATATAATATAATATAATACAATATGATATAATACAATATAATATAATATAATAATATAATATAACAATATAATACCTGGTCTATATAATATAATACCTGGTCTAGGTCTATATATATGTATATATGGTGGATATTATGAGAAATGCACAACTAAAATTATGAGTTCACCCAAGTAATTTATTGGAAAATATGAATATAAAGATATAAACAGGTGTCTAAAACAGTATGATAAAACAAGAGTTTTGAGCTAGTTTAGGCCAGTAGAGAGGCCATGATAATGGACAAGCTCAGACAAGTTGAAGTTTCTACTACATTTGTTTCTTTAGGTAGAATGAGCTACTGGAAATATAAAAATTTTGAATTTAACCACTGTGTTTAGTGACAGATATACTTGGAGTATTGTACCTTACAGGCACATAGAGTTACGTTCATCAGGATGGAGACCTAACCCTTAGTAGAATCTCAGCTCAAATAACCACTGAAGATAGGATGCTTGCGCTGGATGCCGTTACTCATCTTCTTGTTAACTCCCAAGGTCTTGAGCCAGAGCTAACTGTTACTCTCATTTGCCCATAAGATTTTGGTGTGCTCTCTGGGTTCTCCTGATATATCTGACCCTGGACACACCCTTACACCACTTCTGCTACCATAACTAGATTTTTAGCCATCTGTCTACTTCCCGATGGCATCTGACCCCTGACCCAAACCTGGCTCCGTGTTAGTGTTGTCACTGGGTGCTGACAATACCCACCCTCATCCCATTGCTAAGTTCCACCTATTAGAAATCCCTCTCCTGAGATTTAGCAAAAGGACTTTGCTTCTTATACTCTTTTGCTTGTTTCTTTGTTTTGTTTTTTTTTTCCCCACTGGAGGAAGAATACCTATGTTTTCACAGAGTAGCTTCTAAGTAACTGTAAATATTTGATAGAGCTAATCATACTTTAATTTTTTTGATGTTTCCCTCATTCTTTTTCTTTTTTCTTACGATGTAAGAAAATAGAAATTCAAGACTTACCTTTTCCAACTATTATTTTCCCCACTTTCATTACCTTTTTTTCAAGATCAAACTTTCATTACCTTTTTTTCACGTTAATTAGTGCTGTTTTGGAAATATTTGCAGAATACTTGGCTGTTGCTTTACTGTTGCAGGACTAAGTAAAGACCTTCTTTGTACCCCCCTAAAGAATATTCAGACACTATTTTCAAAGAAGATCTCATTTAAAAAATGTAATCTACTGCTCTGTCTAGAAAATACTCTTTGTATTTTGACTTTTATTTCAAATCCGACTTCCATTTAGCAGATCAAAACAGGAGCTCTCTCTGTGAAAGGAAGCACCAGCTATCATTTCCCATTTGAAAAATAAAAATCAAATTGTTTTTCACCATGAAGTATTAGCTCAAACAAAACTGCTTCTTGATATCCAAAGTGCTGTGGAGTTAAAATGGCAAAGGTCAATGGCCCCATAGATAGGAATTCATAAATTGGGATAAATAAACTGCTGGGGTTCAGGTATTGTAATGAGGCTCTTATGTCAATGTTTAATGTTTTTCCCTTTAAGAACAAAAACAAACTCACAGCAAAGCAACAAACAATTCCTGCAAGACGTGTAAACCTGCTCCTTCACCTATACTTCCCAGTGGACTGTTTCCACCCCAGGCTGACTTTAAACTTTTTCAGGCCTTTCATGTAAGGCCCAGTTTGTGGTAACCCAATTGTGTCAGATGTATCAACCCATCCGGTTCAGGCAACATACAACATTTGGCCACCGTCTGCAAAATCAGGTCAAATAGATTATTTATTTTTTTGGAAGCTGAAGGAGAGATGAAATACCATTCGAGTTTTTGTGCCAATTTTTTTTCTTGAAAACTCAGAAATTTACTGCTATAAAATGACCAGTGATGGGGTAAGAAAGTAAAATAAGGCAGCCTCTTCTTCAGCGATATATATGTTCTTTTTATGGCATCTGATACATAAGCTGTATTATTCTTGATCCATCACTGGCAGTTGTGACCATTCTATCACTACAGCCAAAAGAATGTCAAAAAAGTGGTGCAAAGCAGGTTCTCATGAGGTCATTATTGCTCAATAAGTTGGGGGTGCTTGACTGGATTCCAGAATTGCTACCTGAAGGGTATTTGGTTACTTTGGACAGGGTAAGAGTTTCCTATTTCATTGCCCTGGGGAAGTTGGTTATGAACCCAGAACCTAAGTTGGGGGGCTGCTCATAGCCAGAAGTAACTGAAAAGATGAGACAAATGTTAAAACACATAACAGTGTTTGAATTAGTGGTAAGGTAAACACCATTTTCAGAATGTTCAGATGAATTGAAACAACAACCAAAGTAATGTGATAACTTTTACATATTTACAAGAGATTAACAGCAAGTCTAGCTGTATTTACAATGGAAAAAGGATATTTGTTTTTGAACAGTGATAATTAAGGTTCTGGCCAGTTAAAAAATTCTGCCAAAAAAGAATATATCTCCTATGCAGAAAATTAGCACATAAGTAAAGCTCACATAATAAGAAAGAAAATAACAATAAAAGTAAAAAGAAAGTAAACCATGATTCTAGATTACGATTGACTCTTGAGCAACACTGGTGTGAACTGCTCAGGTCCACCTATACGTGGAGGTTTTTTCAATAAATATACAGTTGGCCGACCATATTCCCAGGTTTTGCATCCACAGATTTAACAAACCTCGGGTTGAAAAAGTATTCATAGCTCGCGGTTGGGATCCACAAATGTGGAGAACGGACTCTATTCATTGTTCTGTGCCATTTTATAAAAGGGACTTGAGCCTCTGCAGATTTTGGTATCTTTGGGGATCCTGGAACCAATCCTCCATGGATACTGAGGGATAACTGCAGTTGAGTTTTTGGGGGAGTCAAAAGTTACAAGCCGATTTTTAACTCCATGGGGATAGGTGCCTCTAACCCCCACGTTGTTCAAGGGTCAACTCTGTATATCTACACACACACACACACACACACACACACACACACGTGCGTGCGCGTTTTTATGCACATATACTAAATATAGGGTACTTTAAAAAATAGGTAGATCTCATTTTGTATTACTTCTTATACATACTTTTTTTCACGTAACATATGTTGTCATGCCATATTTTTCTAAGTATATTGTTTTTATTGGTTATATGGTATTTCATTATAAAGATACAAAGGATCTACTGTTTTTGAATAAGAACTGACTTCAATATTTAGATTTTTCTACCATTTAAAAAATTTAATAAATGCTACTGTGGTAAACAAGCCTGTAGCTGAAGCTTTACGTAACTACGTACATGGTTTTTCTTTTCAGGAAAAACTCCTCAAAGTGTAAATCCTTCAGTGACTATTGCTAATCGGATAAAGACAGGTTTTCTTACTCTGACTCATATTTCCCTTTCTCTCTCTCAACTCCAGCCACACCGGACATGTGATTAGGGTGTTCTTGAAGTACTGCAGCTTTTTGCCATTTTGGCACCTGGAGAGGGTGCATTCCTTGGGCCCTTTTGTGGTTGGTTGAAGCCAGATGACAATTTATAACCTTTTAGCCTTTTCCCCTACCCATGGTGATTGGTATTTACCATTCCAGATAGCGGCTGCTTTATCAGACAGTGTTCCTGAGTGAGAAGAATAAGGAGCAGAACTGATGGGAGCAAAATCAATTCATAATGGCTATGAAATGTGAGTAAGAAATAAATCTTTGTTGGTTTAAATCATTGAGACTTTAGAGTTATTTGTTACTGCTGCATAGCAAAACCTGACTGATACAGTGACCTTTACATTCTATATTCCCTTTCCTTCCTTATGTTATTTGTGCCTGTTGTTATATTTGTCTGATACTTCCCTTCCTTACCTAGTAAATATTTACTTACTGAATTCTTTATACCAAGGACATTCAACTTACCCTTATTATAGGCTCTTCTAACTCCATGTAAATCTTTTTCAGTGCTTGTCACGTTGCAATTTTATATTATTATTGCTTATTTTTTGTAATGTCTAGTCTTGTAGATCATAACCACATAATAAATACTTGATAAATTATTTGTTTAATGAATGAACAAATGCTAAGACACATTTTTAACTTCTATCATTTTCTATCTAAATTGATCTGAAAGATCTCGTGCCACATTGCACAGAAGTGACCTTTCTCTAACCTTTATCAACAACCTGCCAATTTTAGAGACAAAAAGATCTTATTGCTCATTGCGTTAATTTTCATTTCTTCTAGAGAACAAAATACTTTTATTGGTAATTTATAGTTTTGGTGGACTATTCACATTCTTGGCTCAATTTGAATTGGGTTTCTATCACTTATAATTGAAAGGGTCCTGAATAATGCAAAATAGTGGCTAAATTCAGCTTTGTTCTGCCCTGTAGGCATCAAGTGCTCTCTTTTGTTCCGGATGGATCTATGTTCCTCTCTCCTTTCTCTGTAAAATTCTAGAAATGCCAACGTAACTGAACTTGAGAATATTAAATCTTTTGAACAGCCAGTAATAAAATAACATCTTTATTCTTACTCCACTAATTTTCCTTCTGTAGCGTATCCTCAGGAATTCCTCAAGGAAGTCAACTTGAATGATTGACAGGACACTATTTGGACATTCTAGGGTCTATGTCTGTGAAACCATCAAGTCACCAATTCTTTAGAATCTTGATACAACACATTTTACGTAACTATGGATTTCACCTGTGAAACAAACTAATCTCAATCCTATGTGTATAGCCCAATGCCATAGAAACAACCATCTGATCCCTTCTATAATACTGATAAGCATGGCATTCCCAGAATTAATTTTAACCTAATTGTTTTATATTCCCTGGATGGAGATAATTCAAAGTGAATAAAAATTCATTCAAAATAAATAAAGTTATCCATGATCTGTGGTTCCCATGCCCTGACCAATTGCAGCCTTTCTTTCTGTAAGGGTACACTCTATAAAATTTACAGAAAGATCAGTTTTCTATTAAAATTTTACATCTCCAATATTGTGATGTAAATCCTATTCTCTTGGATTTGTAGCAAAAGTTAATTTCATATGCATTCTATTTCCTAGTGAAACTGCTAATTGTTTTTCCTTTGGTCACAAAATGTATACAAACACCTCCCTAATTTGATCCTAACATCTGCCTGAAAAATGCCAGTGGAACAATGTTTGCAATACTAACCTTCATTGTAGTCTTCCTCTCCCCAAAAAAGGAAACTTTTTCTTTGGTATTTCTTTTGTCTGACACATGAGATCTTTTTCCTTTAGAATTTAGTTTTGTTCAGTTAATTGTTCTGTTTCAGGGAAGTTAAACTGCATTTCCAGATTTAGACCGCACAGTCTGTTACAGAGATACTCTGAAGGGATTATTAAATACATATCTCCTACATAGAGTGCATTGTTTCAGTAAGCAGATACCTGCAGAAAGGAATGACACCAATGTCCATCAGATTCATTTAGCTGTCTCGGTGTGTGAGTGAGTTTGCCTGCCATGTCACAATCACAATATCCTTTGCATCGTGTTGGGCCAGTCCACAATATATTACTGTTCTATGTACCACACACATGTGCCACAGATGGTCACTTTTAATTTCAGAGCTCAAATGTAATAAATTCAGCACGTTAATATTTGGCTAAGATTAAGTGCTGGGAGGCTACCACGGAAAACCTATCAGTCAAGTTCATCTCTAACCAGGCAATTGTGATTCCACTGCTACAAAATAAAGCTTTGTTATACCTTCTCCTCAGCCTCACAACGCTTTCTCTTTGTGAATAAGATGTAAATCTAATCCACACGCTAACATTTGCTTACAAGCTGTGCAAAAGAACTCAGGGTTTTGGTTTGTGGTTAACACAGACCTTTCAGGGAGACATTCTACTAGCTGTATAAGTCAAAGCAGGTCCTGGGTTTCTTTTTGCTCTCAGTTTGGACTCTGCTTTTATTTTACTTATTTATTTTATTTTTTATTGACTTCAGTGGTAGGCAGTTCCAGTGGAATTACTGTATTTGTGGCATGATATGAGAGGCTTGGTGGGAAATGTGATTTCTGAACTGAGGCCGAAAAAGAAGACGATGTCCTCAGGTGGAGAGATAATAAGAAAATTCCAAGTAAAGTTGGACAAAACTATCCTAGAGGTTCCCATCCATCCTTTCTTTCAAGACATCCACTTTATCTTTATTTCCCTCCACTTTCAGTTCATATTCCAAAGTTTATCTTTTCAATAACATCCTTGCCAATAACCTACCTACTTGCTCTTCTTTTACCCATAATTGTGTAGTGATATCGCAATCCTTGTTGACTCTGTGTATTTACCATCTCTGTGCTTGCAATTGGACAGATAAACATTGCAGACATGTTTTGCTGTTTCCTGAATTACACATTCTTGGTCACAAGTCTCAATAGTTCTTCCATATGCTCAGCCATGTTATTACAGTTTGTGGTCAGCTCACTCTCTTACTCTCCATGATGAGCATGTCAAATCTTTTTCACTCTTCTCTGTTGTCCAACTTCTCTCCTGCAGTCTCAGTAGACATCATCTCTCGTTTACTAGGTCCTATTCCCCCACCCAGCTTTTGTATCCCATGTTTTCCAGCCATCTGGTTAACTTGAACTATTTAACTGCTTCTCCCTTGAATATTTAACCACTTGTTCTTACCTGGATCCTTTCTACTGTTCTTTAAATAGATGTGTAGATTTATAGACTCTCTGCTCTGTTCCATTGATTCACTTGTTTATTTTTGTACCAATACCACACTGTCTTAGTTTCAGTATCTTTATAAGAAGTTTTGCTATTTGATGCTGCAAGTTCCTTAGCATTATTGTTCTTCAAAATTGTCTTGGCGACGTTGCATTATATTATATTGGAATACGCTTGTCAATCCAAACACATACACACACCTATGCACCACACTCACCTACATGCATAAACTATTCTGTTGGGATTTTGATTGTGATTGTATTCAATCTATAGATCAGCTTGGGGATGGTTGGCACCTTCACAATATTGACCTTTCCAATCCATGAGCATAATACAGTTCTCGTTAGTATGTAAATCTTTTTTAAAGTCTCTGACTATAAATTTTATCATTTTTTTCCTCTAGAAATCTTCTATATCTTATGTTACTTTTTTTTTTTTTTTTTTTGAAAGAGGGCGCAGCTCACAGTGGCCTATGTGGGGATTGAACTGGCAACCCTGAAACTACTAGCACCATGCTCCAATCAATTGAGCTAACCGGCCACCCCCTTATGTTACATTTATGTGTTGGTATTTGTAATTGAAAGCATTGTCTTTTCCTTTGATTTCTTTTTCTGTTTGTTGCTTGTAAACAGAATATAATTTCACTTTGCACATTAGTTTGCATTCAGCAACATTCCTAAATTCTCTCATTTATTAGAACAATATATGGGTGGAGTCTGGCTTTTCTACATACAATCACATCATCGGTTAATAATAGAACTT
The DNA here is from genome assembly GCF_004115265.2 of Rhinolophus ferrumequinum. Taxonomy (NCBI): domain Eukaryota; kingdom Metazoa; phylum Chordata; class Mammalia; order Chiroptera; family Rhinolophidae; genus Rhinolophus; species Rhinolophus ferrumequinum. The sequence goes on along the minus strand of NC_046306.1, from coordinate 28,775,291 downwards.
TTTCTCTGTTTTTTTTTTGTTGTTGTTGTTTTCAATCCTGCTTAGCCTCCTTTTTTTCCTTCCTTCTTTCCTTCCTTCCTTCCTTTCATCCTTCCTTCCTTCCTTCCTTCCTTCCTTCCTTCCTTCCTTCTTTTTTCCTTCCTTCCTTTTTTCCTTCCTTCCTTCCTTCTTTTCCTCCTCCCTTCCCTTGCTCCTCCCTTCCTTCCTCCACTGGATAGTACAGTATAATATTGAATATAAATGGTCAAAGAGGTCATCCTTATCTTTTCCCTGATACAATTTCAATATTGCATCAAGTATAATTTTTCCTATAGTTTCTCTTATAGAATTCCTTTATCAAATTGAGAAAGTTTCCTTTTAACTCTAATTATAACTGTTTGTTTTTAAACATATACAAATGTTAAATTTATCTTACATTTGTTCTGCATTTGTTAAAAATGATCATATGATGTTCTTCATTGATCTATTAATGTGATAAATTATTAATTAATTTTCAAATGTTAAACCACCCTTGCATTCCTGGAATAAACTTAACATGGCCACAATATGTTATTCATTTTGCATATTACTAGATTTGCTTCTCTAATATTTTATTTAGGATTGTCTTTTGAATATCTTTATTTATAATTTATTTGATTTTTAATGAATTTACTTATAATGTTTTATTTAGCTTATTATTATTAAATGTTTTCCTCATCTGCTGGCCTGTATTTTTCTTTCTCATACTGTTTCTGTTGGACTTTTGTGTCGTAGACTCTTTAAGAACTTTAGACAGAGCCTAGCAATTTTGTATTCAGATTTTTTTCTCTACTTACAGAGGTATCCTCAAAACTGAATAAGTTTAAGAATGCACAAACTCTGTTTCAGCTCTGAGTTTAATGGTTATAATGGAAGAATGATCACAATTTTTATGTGTTTATGTTTCAGTGATTAGGGAAATAACAATAGGTATAAATGAAACAAGTATGGCAAAATGTGAACAACTAATGATTTTCTTGGTGGGTATTAGGATGTTTCTTGCACTATTTTTTTCTCCCATTGTACATTTCATTAGTTGTTCTTTTAAAAGACAAAGATTGACAGATTGGAAAAAAACGTATATGATGTTTATAAAAGACCCACCTAAAACAAATATGTGGAAACATTGAAATAAAAGGATAGGGGGAAAAAGATTAATCATGAAAATACAAACCAAAAGAAAATGAAATTATATAAGTAAGAATATAATAGACTTTCATATAAGAGGGACTATCACAAGAAATGTATAAAAGGGAAATTAATATGTTCATCTTTTTTTTTTTAGCTATCATTTTCACCGTAAGGAATTTGTTAGTAATTAGATAGTAATCAGAGTGGCATGTGGCATCTTTGCTTTCACTTTATCATTATGTACTCATGAATTTTCACATATTCAAAGTATTGGAATTATAGACAGGATTATTTTTTGATGTTCAAATCATCTCAAATTTGGACAATATGGGCCTTGTTAAATGGTTGATCCTTTTATACACAATATAATGTAAGTTGTTTGGGTATTCAAATCAGTCATCATTTTTTGTGCTTTGTATTTTTCCAGCTTAAGATATTTTTGTTCCCCCTTCTTTTGTGCCTTCTTAAGAATTGATTTTTACTTTATTTTATTTTCCCCAGGAAGCTCACCCAAGCCGTGAGTCCATAGTTTTATTGTGGGTCAATTATATAGGAATGCAATGCTCATGTGATTGACCTCAGCTACTTGGACTCTAGTTCCCCCAGAGGTCACACTGACATAGCGTGTTCTAAGGCCTCAGGCGTACAAAAACACTCTTATCAAGCAGGATATTCTAAAGGTTCAGAGATTATCACTCAGAATCCTGTCAAGAGCCAGTCCTGAAGACAGGCCTTTCTTTTGAATGTGAGGAGTTGAGCAGCCCAGGCCTTCTGAGTTAACCCTTTCTTGTAGTCATGCTGTGGAAAACAAATAAAAGTTCAGCAAGAATTTCCACCGTGTTCTCTCTTGTTGGTACTAACATAATACTTTATTTCAGAATTGTTAATTAATATATTTCTAAAATTTACTCCTCTCTAAAATACGCCTGTGAGGGAAAATACTATTTCTCACTTTTTCTTATTAAGATGAATCTTTCGCCTGCTTGTTTTACACATTTCAGTAACATAATTGTTACCAGCCTATGAATATAAATACTGAAATGGTTATTATTAATAGTGAAAACAAATATTCGTGTTCTTGACCGCATCAAATTAGGCTGTATCTCCACCCCTCTCCCATGCCAATTCCCACCAAAATCTCTCCTTGCTGTCTAGGAGAATAACTAACCTTTGAAATGTTGGAGTAGGGATGCGCCCTGGGAAGACTTCAATGAGTACAAGTTATCCATGGTTCTATGCATAGATAGGGAGACTGTTGCTCTCTCTGTTTATGTCACATTTGATCCAACTGAGCTCCAAAGCATCTCTTCTTGATGCTCTAATCTCTCATAGTCCTTGGTGTAACAGGGCTTTCATATTCTGCCTGTAGCCCTAATAGGATTTACTTACATGTCTTTTATTTCCCCAAGAAAGAATATTATGAAGTTCAAGAAAGAACATTACAAAGTATAGCTATAATCTCCTATTCATTCATTCATTTATTCATTCCTACTTACAGAACACAATTAACTGCACAAAAGAGTAAACAGAGCATATTCTAGGAATTAAAAAAGTTATTTAAATGAAATACATTAAAACAAATTTTAATGTATTTCATTTTATCTCAGGGTGGTGACAACATGGTCATAGACCTATGTAAAAACCAGCACATGACTGCCTTCTCAGAGGCAATAATTATGTTGGTATCTCTTGTCTTCTGAGGGCCTAACTCAGTGCTTAGTACATAGTAGGTACTCAATCATTGGACACAATAAATTATGGGTGAAGAAAGCAATGTATGTGTAAAATGGTAAGCAATGGATTGCTGCTATTTTACCAATTATTTTTAATTCTCAAACTTCTTTCATAATTATAGTGAGTTGAATTGTGGCTCCCAAAAAAATATGTCTACCCTCAGAATATGACCTTATTTGGAATAGAATGTTTGCTCATGTGATTAAGATAAAAATCACTAGATAAGAATAAGAATATCCTGGATTAGGATAAACCCTAAATCCAATGGTGGGTATCAGGTAAAAATGACATATGGAGACATGAGGCGAAAGCTATGTGATGGTGGAGGTAGAAATTGCAGTGATGTGTCTACAAGCCAATGAACTCCAAGGATTGAAAGTAACAACCAGAAGGTAGGAGAAAGGATTCTACCTCTGAGCTTCCAGTAAAACCCAACCCAGCTGACACCTTGATTTTGGACTTCTGGCTTCCAGAACTGTGAGGCAATAAATTTCTGTTGTTTTAAACCAACAAATGTTGGGCAATTTGTTACAGCAGCCCTAGAATTGAATATAATAGTCTACATATAAACTTGTAGTCATTTTTATGTATTCAAAAAATTATTGCGGAATATTTGCATGATATATGATAATGTGCTTCTTTTAAATAATAATTTGCATTACTAATCACATTCTATAAAATTATTTAAATTGAATCTTTAATATTCTTTATACACAGACAATGTATAAATATGTTATCATTTAAATTGTGAAAAGAGGCTATTTACTTATAAAAGTAAAATTATAAAATTACAAAATAAAAATAAAAATTATAAAAGAAAAAATTATGATTTGTTGCCAAATAAATTAAAGTGGCATATTATATCATATTTTGTTAGAGAATAGATGTTCATTAAATATATTTTGAAATTTAGTTATATGATTTACACCATCAAAAAGATGTGCTTATTTCTAAGTCATAAGAACGTTGCCTTGTTATTCTATTTTCAAACAGGAGGCATTTCTGGAATTTCTTCATTCATGTTAAATGAAAAGACAAATTACATATAATCCCTGCTGGTGTTTTTTTTCTTTTTAATCACTGATTTCATGAGATCTAAAGCTATTCTGATTTGATTTGTAGGAATTTTAATCAGAAGAATTCAATGTGGTGATTTGGTCTAATCATGTTGAGAAAAGTTTATATAATTACTAAAATTTGTGTGATCTCCCTATTATAATTAATGTTTCTTTGCTTTGTGACTTCCACCAAACATGATTTATGAGTAAGTGTTAAACATATGTTAAGAACTGTGGTAGATTACATTATTGTTTAGGAAATATTTACTCCCCCCTATGTTCTACGTTTAATATGTCCCTACTATATTGATATACAGCTTAGTCTTATCATGTGTTTCAGATTCCTGCTGTATACTTTTAAAAGCAAGATTTTATTACTATAATTTATCTTATAAATACATATAAAATTAATTACTTTAAAAATACAAGTAATAGGGTTGTAATGATAAGCACAATATTGGTGATTGGCTCTTATGATTGGCAGTTATATGATTCAATTTATTAACTGTTTCAGCATTCAATTGATTATTTATCTTAGAAAGATTTTTATTAAAATATAGCTAACCTACAATATTATATTAGTTTCAGATGTACACCATAGTTACTTAGCATTTATATACCTAAACAAGTGATCGACAGGATAAATCCAGCAACTATCTTACACCATTCCATGCTATCACAATATTATTGACTATGTTCCCCATGATTTACATTACATGTCCATGACTTATTTGTTTTATACCTAGAAATTTCAACCTCTTATTCTTCTTCACTTTTCCCCCCTTTTTAAAATTTTCAATTACAATTGACATTCAATATTATTTTATATTAATTTCAGGTGTACACCGTAGTGGTTAGACATTTATATAATTTAAGAAATGATCCCCGTAACTAATCTAGTACCCAGCTGGCACTATACATTGTTATTAATATATTATTGACTATATTCCCTAGGCTATACATTACATCCCCATGACTATTTTGTAACTACCAATATGTAATTCTTAATCCCTTCACTTTTTTCATCCTGTCCCTCAACCCACCTCCCTTCTATCACCCCAATAAATCTAGTACATAGATTATACTGTACATAGTTATTACAATATTATTGACTATATTCCTTATGCTATAACCTACACCCCATCACTCCTGTACAACCAATTTGTACTTTTTAATCCCTTCCCATTTTTCACCGCCCGACCCTCTCTCATTTGGCAACCATCAAAATGTTTTCTGTATCTATGACTATGTTTCTGTTTTTTTTTTGTTGTTGTTGTTCTTTAGATTTCACATATAAGTGAAATCACATTGCATTTGTCTTTCCCTGTGACATACTCCACTTAGCACAATACCCACCAGGTCTATCCATGCCACGTTGGATGGCGAGAACTAATTTCCTTCCATGGTCAAGCAATATTCTGTTGCATATACGTACCACCTCCATTTTATCCATTAACCCATAGATGGACACCCAGGGTGCATTCACATCTTGGCCATTGTATACAATGCTGCAATGAACATATGGATGCACATGTCCCCTTGCAGTAGCATTTTGAGTTACTTCAGATAAATACCCAGAAGTGGGATAACTAGGTCCTTCTTTGCCTCTTGTTATAACCTTTGTTTCAAAGTCTATTTTGTCTAGTATAAGTATTGCTACACTTACACCTGAAATTAACATAAAATAATATTGAATGTCAATTATAATTTTTTAAAAAAGTATTGCTACTCTAGCTTTTTGTTTGTTTCTTTCTATTTTCATGAAATCTCTTTTCCTCATCCCTTTACTTTCAGTCTGTATTTGTCTTTCAATCTGAAGTCAGTCTCTAGTAGGCAGCACATATAAGGAAGGGTCTTATTGTCTTATCTATTCAGCCACCCTATATTTTGATTGGATAATTTAATCCATTTACACTTAAAGTAATTCATATATTTGTTCTTTGTTTTCTTTTTTTTTCTTCTTCTTAAAGAAGTCCCTCTGACATTCCTTGTATTACTGGTTTGCTGGCAAGGAACTTCTTTAGCTTTTTCTTGTCTGGGAAGTTCTTTATATGTCTTTAGATTCTAAACTGTAGCTTTGCTGGGTAGAGTACTCTTGGTTTAGGTCCTTGTTTTTCATCACTTTGAATATTTCCTGCCAATCCATTTTGGCCTGCAAAATTTCTGTTGAGAAATCAACTGACAGTTTTATGGGAGCTCCCTGGTAGGTAACTAACTGCTTTTCTCTTGCTGCTTTTAAGATTCTTTCTTTGCCTTTAAACTTTGACATTTTAATTATGATGTGTCTTGGTGTGGGCCTATTTAAGTTCATATTAATTGGGATTCTCTGTGCTTTTTAAGCTTGTATATTTATTTCATTCTCCAGGTTAGGGGTATGTTTTTTCATTATTTTTTCAACTATGTTTTCAATTTTTCGCTCTCTCCTCTTTCTGGTGCCCCAATTATGCAAATGTTATATGTTTGATGTCCCAAAGGTCCCTTAAGTTCATTTTTTTGATTCTTTTTACCTTTTGCTGTTCTGATAGGGTGTTTTCTGCTACCTTATTTTCTAAATCACTGATTTGATCCTCTGCTTCATCTTTGACTCCCTCTAATGTATTCTTCATTTCAATTATTGTATTCTTTACTTCTGACTGGTTCCTTTTTTGTGTATTCTATCTCCATCTTTATGTTTCCTATCTCTTTGATTATGTTCTCCTTGAGAAAATTGAACATCCTGATAACCAGTGTTTTGCACTCTGCATCTGGTAGATTGCTTGTCTTCATTTTGTTTAGTTCTTTTTTGGGAGCTTTGTTCTGTTCTTTAATTTGGGACATCTTTTTTTGTCTCCCCATTTTGGCTGCCTCCCTGTGTTTGTTCTATGTATCAGCTAGGGCTGCTATACTACCTGTTCTTAGTAGAGTGGTCTTATGTAGTAGGTGTCCTGTGGGGCCCAGTGTCTCTCCAGAGATTGGTGCTCCAGGTGTGTACCTTGTGTGGATTGTGTGTGCTCTCCTGTTGTAGTTGAGCCTTGGTTTCTATTTGTACATGAAAAGGTGGGATTGACCCTTGAGCTAATTGTGAGGAATAGCCTTGACTACAGTGGAGGAGCTGTAGTGCTGGAGCGGACCCTAAAGGATATGCTTTAGCAGGGCTCTGGTGCCTATCCAGTCTGCCCTTTAGGTGGGTCATTCTTGGAGGCAGGCCAGTGATTCTCTGGCTCGGTCTGAAGCTGGCCACCAGGTGTGCCAGCCCCAGGGCCTCCTGGAAGGGGACCCATCTGTAGGCCAAGTTCAATGCAGTCTGTGCCCTGCCCAGGGCCAGCTTGCATGAGCTACAAAGCAATCCACAGTTGCTGCCTCCCATGTTACACTTGGAGGTGCTTCTGGAGTCCAAGTCATGAATTGAGGCCAGCTGTTGCTACTGCCTGGCTTAGGGCTGCTCAGCCATAGGTATGGGGCATACCAAGGCCAGATGTTACTTATGTGGGTTTTGTGAACCTTTGAGATATTTTAAGAAAGTCTGCAGCATGAGCCCAAACAGCCCATTTGTATGGAAAAATCCCCTGGAAGGAGACTTGTGTGCCAGAAAGTTGGGTGGGGTGGGGTCTCAGGGAATTACCAAAGTGAGGCGAAGGAATGGTGTTAGCCAAGTTGATGGAGAGTCTGATATGGTGGCCATCTATGACTGCACACTGTGATGGAGGAGGGTTCAACAAAGAAACAATGACTTTGATAGCTCCTATATCATGGAGAAAGCTGCCACACCACCTCACTCTGAAGCCAGACAACTCATTTTCTCCCTGTTTGTCCCTGGTCCCTTTTGAGCTGCTGCCCCCATGCTGGAGATCAGAGTGAATGAGTCCATCAGTGAGTAAGTTTGTGTGTGGTCCCTTTAAGACGAGCACCTGGGATTGCAACTACCCTCCTCTTACACAGCCACAATCTCTGCTAGTTTTCACAATGAGAAGTTGTGGGGACTTCTCTCCCTAGCAGTGGAACCCTGAGCTGGGAGGCCTGATGTGGCACTGAGACCCCTTATTCCTCCTGGGGAAACCTCCACAGCTGAGATATACCCCCCAATTTTTAATGGTTACCCACAGGTGTGGACCACCCTGTTCCATGTCTCTGCTCTTCCTACCAGTCTTGAGATGGCTCCTTCTGTATGTCCTTAGTTGCAGGGCTTTTGTTCAGCTAGACTTCAGGTGATTCCCAATGATGGTTGTTCTGTAGTTTAGTTGTAATTTTGATGTGGTCATAACAGGGAATAAACACAGCATTTATCTCTTCTGCCATCTTGATCTGTGATAGTCCTCAGCATTCATATTACTTACATTTTTTGTTTTGGTTGGCTAGTACCAAGAACATTTCAATTATTAAAAATAATAATTACAATGTTGAATTCTTTTTTAAACCTTATTTTATAGTGTTAGGATTATCTTTAACTAAGCTAGAAGCTCTGAAGAGAATTATTAGGACAGTATTTTGTTATAAATTACTAACGAAATCTCACAATTCATCAATGAGTAAGTTAATATTTCTTATTGTAATTATAAAAGTTAGAGAATAAGAAGCCAAAATGTATCATATAAGTGGTAATACACAATTATTACAAAATGATAGACTGCTATATGCAAATTTATTATTGAACAAATGCCCTGGAAGAGGCCTCCTCTGAGTGACATACCTAAGCCTTGACTGACGTTTGATTATAATATACAGACGCTGGTGCTCTAGTTCCCTGATCTTCAAACTGTGGTTTGGGATTGGCAACATCAGCATTTCCTGGGAGGTAGTCAGAAAGGCAGAATCTAAGACCCTACCTGGAGACCACTGAATCTGGACTCTTGGATGTATGGCTCTGGAAACCAGTGTTTTAACAAGCTGCCCATGTGATGCTGATGCAGTTCAATTTGAGATGTGCTGAGCCAGATGGCCACATACTTAAACTATGTACACATACTTAAACTATGTACCTATATAGATGTGCATAGGCCAGAAATGACATATAATCAGTCTAGAAGCCCTAGTGTAGTGCAAGTCTTATTAATGACTCATTTATAAAATTTCAGATATCTGAGAGAGGGGCAGGAGGAGAGGCATTTAAATTTTTGTAATAAAAGAAGAAAATGACTTGAATGCAAATGATTGTTCCAATATATCCATTTTATGGTATATAATTACATAATTATTTTTATTTTTTAAAATTATTGTTTTACAGGATTATGTCATAAAATGGCAGTGTGAGGTGAGCCTCTTGAAATCTCCACTGAAATTTACAACAAACTGGACAGCTATAATTCCACAAAGGACTCCCTGTGCAGCAGACAGAAAAACTAAGAGACGTGTAACTGAAATCATCTAAAGGTGGACAAAGTGAGTGAGCTGGGGAGGAGGGAAGCAGGAAGTGCAGAGACACGGGCCCTGTGGGCACAGGATGCAGACCTAGCTTGGAGCTCTGAATTCCTGCATTCCGGAGCTACCACAGTCTCGGGAGACAATTTGGACTGCCAGTGCTCCCCTTATGGCCCACAGTCCTGCCTGAGGGATCAGCATATAACACAGCTGAACCCAATGCTTACGGCAGAAACCTCAGAGCAAAGACTGAGGAAGAAGGGTGAAAATGGCGGTTTAAGCCCTGACTGCCAAGCAAAAGAGGATGGAAGGCTTAGGCACGGAGCCCAGGCAACCCCTCTGTCATGCAGGGTGGCATGCGAGGTCTCACCTTCCGCTCCCCACACAAGAACGCAGGGTATGGTGAGGCCAAAAAGGAACACCCACGGAGCCATAGATAGGGGAGTCATACCAGTATAGTCTCATTGGCAGCTGGGTTGGAGACACAGGAAGCAGGAGCCACACTATCCGCAACCTGCTGTCCACTTCGCTGCAATCCGCAACCCGCACTCCAACACCTGCTAGCTTAGCCTCGGTAGTTATATCAGTGGCTAATGGTTAACCATTAACAGCTGATTGCCAACTAGTCACAGCTGATGACCATCTATTACCTGAGCCAGCACCTTTCCATGTGAGGCCCAGAGCCCGGAAACTCCTCTCTGGGGCTCTGTCCCCATAGTCTCTCTACCATGCCCAGTGCGAGAAGCTGAACAGTAGCAGTGTCAGATTAAAATAACAGAATATTTACAGTTCTGAGAGCAGTGGCTTGTAGCCACAGACTCACAGCCCAATTAATTCCAGCAAAGGAGAGGGAGAATTGGGTGCAGGACTGGCAGTGCTGGGGGTTGCCACCATTACTCTGGGCCACCTCTCAGAACCGACCCCACCCCTGTCCCCACCTATGTGGGCAGATCCCTACAGAAGTAAACAGAACTGCTGAAACACACAGGCTCTGAAACTAGTGTAAGAAGAGCTTTGGAACTTCAGAATTTCCCCCATGGAGGCAGTGCCCTGTGACCCAGGTAACCTGTTCACGGAGGAGAAGCCCACCTTCCAGGGAATCTCATCATTGTTTGAGAAGCCAGGGCAGTACAGAAAAATATAACACTACAGTATGAGAGAGAAAAAAAGGCTCTAATCAGAGAGTAAATAAAACATTCCAGCAACAACTGCTGGAAAACAAAAGAAAGACCTCTTCCTATCAACCTGTTGCAGAATCCACTCCTGTAGATGCCTAGAAAGAGAAACCATAATTCATTAATTGCCATGAATAATGAAGGTAACAAGAAAGCTCAGAGAGAAAATGAAAAGTCTCCAGAAAATGAACTTAAAGGCATGGAAATATGTGACTTAAATGACAGAGAATTCAAGATTGTAGTTCTGAAAAAAACTCAATGAGAGACAAGAAAACACATATAGACAGTTTAATGAACTCAGAAACACAATCAAAGAACAAAATAAACATTTTACCAAAGAGATTGAAATTTTAAAAAAGAACCAAATAGAATTTCTGGAGATTAAGAACTCAATAAAAGAAATGAAGAATGAAACAGCCAGCTTAGGTAACAGAGTTAACCAGATGGAGGAAAGACTCAGTGACACTGAAGATAGAAATCTGGAAATGGATACAGATGGAAGAAGAGAGAGACTTGAGAGTTAAAAGACATGAAAGAACTCTACAAGAATTTTCTGACTCCATCAGAAAGAGCAATATACCTGAAGGACAACAAAGGAAGAAGGGAACAGAGAGTATATTCAAACAAATAGTCGACGAGAACTTCCCAAACTTGTGGAAAGAACTGGATCCTCGAATCCAAGAAGTAAATACAACACCTAATTACCTCAATCCCAACAGGCCTTCTCCAAGGTACACTGTATAGAAGCTGTCAAAAATCAACTGCAAAGAAAGAATCCTCAAGGCAGCCAGGGAAAAGAAGATGGTAACCTACAACAGGAAGCCCATTAGATTATCATCAGAGTTTTCAGCAAAAACTCTACAAGCCAGGAGGGAGTGGAATCAAATATTCAAACTATTGAAAGAGAGAAATTATGAGCCAAAAATAATATATCCAGGAAAGATGTCCTTTAGATATGAAGGAGGAATAAAGACCTTTCCAGACATGCAAAAGCAGAGGGAATTTTCTAACACACAACCTGCACTACAAGAAGCACTGGAGGAGGCTATTTGACCTGAAAAAAAAGGAAAAGAATACAAAACAATGACTAGTACTACAAACAGACAGAAGCAGGAAATGGCAACCTCTACACCAAACAGGACACTATACACTTAAACATAAAATAGATGGTGATTTATAGATGATGTAATACAGAATTGTACACCTGAAATCTATGTAATTTTACTAACAATTGTCACCCCAATAAAAAAATAAAAATAAAAAAAATAGATGATAAAGAAGGAAAAACAAACAAACACTTAAAGCAAAGATGAAAAAGATAACTTACTACTGCAGTGTAGAAATCAACTCACAGCATAAATAAGGAAAATTTGTGACAACAAAAACATAAAAGGGGAGAGAGTAAAGGTCTGAACATGCACAAGGGAATGGAGAAAGTAAGCATACTGAAGAAATGGAATATTCTAATATGAAACTTTCTTTTACATAAACTGAATGGTAACCACTCAAAAAAATCCATAACTGGAATATAAAACATAATAAAAGAAGAAATAGAGGGAAAAAATCATAGAATACCACTACACTGAAATAATAGACAGTGACAAAAAGGCAAAGAAAAAATGGAGACACCATCCTAACAGAAAACCAGAGATAGAATGATAGGAAATTCTCATATGTCAATAATCGCCCTAAATGTAAATAAACTGAACTCACCAATAAAAAGACACAGAGTAGCAGATTGAACCAAAAAACGAAACCCAACCATATGCTGTGTCCAAAGACACATCTCAGCTACAAGGACAAATATAGACTCAAAGTGAAGGGTGGAAACTGACACTCCAAGCAATTCAGAGAAAAGCAGTGTAGCCATGCTGATAGCAGATTAAACAGATTTCAGGATAAAAAAGATAACAAGAGACAAAGATGGACATTTCATAATGATAAAGGGGACTATACAACAAGAAGACATAACAATCATCAGTATTTATGCCCCCAATCAGGGAGCACCAAAATATACTAACCAACTACTAACAGAATTAAAGGGAGAAATTGACCAAAAGACAATTATAGTAAGGGACCTAAATACATCATTTGGATGGGTAGAACATCCAAACAGAAAATAAATGAAGAAATATCAGCCCTAAATGACACATTAGATGAAATGGACAATATGGACATTTATAGAGCACTTCATCCTAAACATCCTAAAACATCAGACTATACATTCTTTTCTAGTGTACATGGAACATATACCACATGGAAGATATACCATATATTGGGACATAAAACTAGCCTCAGCAAATTTAAGAAGATTGAAATCATACCAAGCATATTCTCTGATCACAAGGCTTTGAAATTGGATATCAATTGCAAAAAGAATGCAGGAAAACCCACAAATATGTGCAGATTAAACAACATATTTTTAAAGAATGACTGGGTCAAAAAAGAAATTAAAGGAGAGATCAAAAGATACATAGAAACAAATGACAATGAAAGTACATCCTACTAAAATTTTTCGGATGTAGCGAAAGCAGTTTTAAGAGGGAAATTCATATATTTAGAGGCCTATCTCGACAAAGAAGAAAAATCCCAGGTAAATAACCTCATGTCATACCTTAAAGAACTAGGAAAAGAAGAACAAATGAAAGCCAAGATCAGCAGAAGGAAGGAAATAATAAAAATCAGAGCAGAACTACATGAACTAGAGAACAAAAAGACAATAGAAAAAATTAATGTGACAAAGAGCTGGTTCTTTGAAAAGATTAATAAAACTGACTAACCCTTGGCTAGACTCACTAGGATAAAAAGAGAAAAGACAAAATCAGAAATGAAAGAGGGGAAGTTACCACAGATGCCACAGAAATACAAAGGATCATCCAAAAACATTATGGAGGATTATATGCCACTAAATTCAATAACCTAGAAGAAATAGACATGTTCGTAGAAACATATAGCCTTCCTAGGCTGAATCATGAAGAATTGGAAAACTTAAATAGACTGATCACCAGTAAAGAAACTGAATCAGTCACCCGAAACCTTCCCAAAAGCAAAAGTCTAGGACCAGATGGCTTCACTAGTGAATTCTACCAAACCTTCAAAGAGGATCTATAGCTGTACTACTCAAACTCTTCCAAAAAATTGAAGAAGAGACAATACTCCCTAACTCATTTTATGAGGCCAACATTACCCTGATACCAAAACCTGGTAAGGAGAACACAAAAAAAGAAAACCACAGATCAATATCTCTGATGGATACAGATGCAAAAATCCTAAACAAAATTCTAGCAAATCGAATGCAACAATGCATCAAAAAGATTATACAGCATGACCAAGTGGGGTTCATCCCAGGGGCACAAGGATGGTTCAACATAAACACAAATTGATCGATGTGATACAGCACATCAACAATGGAAAGGACAAAAATCATATGATTATATCAACAGATGCAGAAAAAGAGTTTGACAAGATACAACATCCATTTATGATTAAAACACTTAATAAAATGGATATATAAAGAAAATACTTAACATAATAAAGGCCATATATGACAAACCCTCAGCTAATATCATAATTAACTGTGAAAACCTGAAGCCCTTTGCGTTATGTTCAGGAACACGACTGGGCTGTCCCCTATCACCTCTGCTTTTCAATATAGTGTCGGAAGTCCTCGCCAGAGCAATCAGGCAACAGAAAGAAATAAAAGGCATCCAAATTGGGAATGAAGAAGTTAAATTGTCACTTTTTGCAGATGACATGATGCTATATATAGAAAACCCTAAAGACTCCACCTAAAAGCTATTAGAAACAATAAACGAATATGATACAGTTGCCGGCTACAAAATCAATGTACAAAAAGTCCATTGCATTCTTATATATACTATCAATGAAACCTCAGGGAAAGAAATTTAAAAAAATTCCTTTTGCAATTGCAACAAAAAGAATAAAATACCTAGGAATAAACTTAACCAAGGGTGTGAAAGACCTATATACTGAAAACTATAAGACATTTTTAAAAGAAATTAAGGAAGACACAAAGAAATGGAAAGACATTCTGTGTTCATGGATTGGAAGAATCAACATACTTAAAATGGCCAAAGCAAAATGCAGATTTAATGCAATCCTCATCAAAATCCCAATGTCATTTTTTAAAAAAGAAACAGAACAAAAAAATCATCAGATTTATATGGAACTACGAAAGACCCTGAATAGCCAGAGCAATCCTAAGAAAAAAGAACAATGCTGGAGGTATCACACTCCCCGACTTCAGCTTGTACTACAGGGCAACAATAATCAAAACAGTATGATAGTGGCAGGAAAACAGACACACAGACCAATGGAATAGAATTGAGAACCCAGAAATAAACCCACATAAATATGGACAGATAATTTTCGACAAAGAAGCCAAAAACATACAATGGAGAAAAGACAGCCTCTTCAATAAATGGTGCTGGGAGAATTGGAAAGTCATATGCAAAAGAATGAAACTAGACTGCTATCTGTCACCATGTACCAAAATTAACTCAAAATGGATCAAAGTCCTAACCATAGATGTGAAGCAATAAACTGCATAGAGGAAAACATAGGTACTAAACGTATGGACCTAGGGTTCAAAGAGCAATTTATGAATTTGACCTCAAAGGCAAGGGAAGTAAAAGCTAAAATAAATGAATGGGACTATATCAAAGTATAAAGCTTCGGCACAGCAAAAGTAACCATAAACAAAATAAAGAGGCAACCAACCGAATGGGAGAAGATTTTTGCAAACAATGCCTCCGATAAGGGGCTAATATCCAAAATATATAAGGAACTCATATAACTCAACAATAACAAGAAAAACAAACAATCCAATTAAAAAATGGGCAGAGGACCTGAATAGACATTTCTCCAAAGAAGACATACAAATGGCCAAAAGACATATGGAAAAAATGTTCAACATCACTAATCATCAGAGAAATGCAAATGAAAACCACAATGAGATATCACCTCACCCCAGTCAGAATGGCTATCATCAACAAGACAAATAATAACAAGAGCTGGAGAAGCTGTGGAGAAAAAGGATACACTTTTGGAGGGAATGCAGATTGGTGCAGCCGCTATAGAAGGCAGTGTGGAGGTTCTCAAAAAATTAAGAATAGAATTACCATATGACCCAGCAATCTTTCTCCTGGATATCTACCCAAAAACTCTGAAAATATTTATTCAGAAAGATATACGTGCTCCAATGTTCATTGCAGCTTTATTTACGGTGGCCAAGACATGGAAACAATTAAAATGTCCTTCCATAGATGATTGGATAAAGAAGGTGTGGTATATATACACAATGTAATACTATTCTGCCATAGGAAAAGATGAAATAGTACCATTTGCCACAACGTGGAGGGATCTTGTGATTATTATGCTTAGAGAAATAAGTCAGACAGAAAAAAAGCAGAGAACCATATGATTTCACTGATATGTGGCATATAAAACTGAAAACAACAAAAGAACAAGACAAACACATGAAGAAACAAAAACTCATAGACACAGACAGTAGTTTAGTGGTTACCAGAGTATAAAGCGGGTGGGGGTGGTAGATGAGGGTAAAGGGGATAAATATATGGTGATGGAAAGAAAACTGACTCTGGGTGGTGAGCACACAACATATATAGATGATGTATTACCGAATTGTACACCTGAAATCTACATAACTTTACTAACAATTGTCATCCCAATAAACTTTAATTTAAAATAAAATACTGTTTTACAAATAGTATCTAAGTACATTTCATGCAGAAATCTGGATCAGAATTTCTGGAAATCCTGAGATAAAAGCCCATCATTTCCGTGTAGTTGCTTATAGTTTGGTGAGAGGACAATGTAAAAAAAGAGACTGTTAGGATGCTGGGGCCTCTGAGAACCAGGCAAAGGGTACTGCCAGATACAAAGAGGCAACCCTGGCCAAGAACATCGATAGATAGGGAGTTTCAAGGCAGAGAGACAGCAAGGGATTGCACATTTGGAAATTGCAGGTCCATTCACATGATTGGGTGGTTTTGTATTCTGATGGGCAAAGAAAAGTCAGCTTCTTCTCTTTTGGTTTTTTAATTACATTGAGATTTAATTCACATACCATCAAATTTATCCATTTCAATTATACAATTCAATGTTTTTTAGTATATTCACAGAATTGTGCAACCATCTCGACTCTCTAATTTTAGAATATTTCATTATCCCACAAGGAAACTCCTGAACCCTTTAACAGACACTACTCATTCTTCCCCATACCCACCACTCTCAACTCTAGGCAAACACTAATCCACTTTCTGTTTCTATATATTTGACCATTCTGGACTTTTCATATAAGTGGAATCATATGATATATGTCTTTTGCATTCTTTTGTGTCTGGCTTCTTTCACTTCACATGTTTTCAGTGTTCATCCATGTTATAGAATATATCAGTACTTCATTACTTTTTATTGTCAAATAATATGCTATTGTATGTATATAACAGATTTTATTAATCCATTCATCAGTTGAAGGACATTTGAGTTGTTTCTACTTTCACAATTATGAATCACATTTGCTATACATATTTATGAATAAGTTTTTTTGTGAACATATGTTTTCATTTCTTTTGGGCATACCTAGGAGTGGGATAGCTGGATCATATGGCAACTCCATGTTTAATCTTTTGACAAACTGTCAGAGTGTATTCAAATAACATTGGCTGCATCATTTACAGTCTCACTACCAATGTATGAGGGTTCCAATTTCTTTACCTTTCTGCCAACAGTTATTATTGTATGTCCTTTTGATTATAGCCATTCTTGTGGGTGTAAAGTGGTTTTAATTTGCATTATTCTACTGATTAATTATATTTTCATGTGCTTTTTGGCCATTTGCGTATTTTCCGTGAAGAAATGTCCGTTCATATATTTCCTTTTTTATTATTCTTTTAATAGTTTTTCTATAGTCTGGGTACAAATGCCTTATTAGCTATATGATTTTCGTTGAGTAAGTACAATTTAATCTTTATTATGCATGCAAATTTCCTCATCAGTAGCGCAGTTGGTGGCTCCAGAATGATCCAGGGCAGGTCCTATCCAACAGGCCAGGAAGGCCTAATGCCTGAGGGCAGGCCGGTGGGAGCCAACTGTGCATGCACTTGCCCCATAACTCAGCAACCAGGCTCCCAGGATTAGGCACCTGTGTTCCTGCTTTGTAGGGATTGACAGAGCCAACCGCTAGGATTTCTGGGGGCACACAAGGCACTCCCAGTGTCCAGCCCACTAAAACAGAGACGCCTGTTTCCCAAAGCCAGATCACACGGGAACTTCTCAGCCTCACCATCATAGGCAGTGCTAGGGAGTCCACTGATGAGAGACATCTGGGGAGCTGACTCCCACAGAGGCTCCGTATGTTTTCCCTACACAGAGTCAAAGAGGTCTGGTTCAAAATACTCCCCCCCCTCTATATCAGGTGTGAGTGCATGAGAACCACTGGCCCCATGAAAATGGCTATTTAAGTAGGGGCAGCTGATAATCCACACAGGCTTAGAGGTCCTGAACGCCTGAGGGCAGGTGCATGCGGAGCGAACTGCTCATGCGCCAGCCACACCATCTCAGAATCCAGGACTTTGGTGCTGGGTCCCCGGTCTGAGCCAAGTAGGGGTAGGCCTGGCCCCAGGTGGGGACATCTGGGGGACACACCCTACTGGCAAGGTCCATCCTGCCCCAGAACATAGTTGCTAATTCCCCTGGTGCCAGATCTCGGAGGATTTCAGAAGCCATTCAGGGCCTGACGAGGGATATGTGGGATGAAAGACACCTGGGAATCACAATTGCCAGACAGGGCCAAAAGTTCTATAAGGAGAGCAAAATCTTATGAAGTTTAACGGTAACCACCATTAAAACTTCCTCTTCAATGGTGCAGTTTGGGTAACTGCTGAACCATGGATGACGGCAGGCCCCCACTCAACAGGCCGTGAAGGCCTGATTGCTGAGGAAAGCTGCACCGGAGCGAACTGTGAGTGTACCTGCGGTGTGACTCCTCATCAAGACTCCGGGGATCCATCCCTGGGCTCAGTCCCTGTAAGGATAATGGGGCCACAGGCTGGGACTTCGGGGGATACACAACGCAGAGCTTGGTGTGAGGTAGGCACCCAATTTTATTATTTTGTACGTACCTGTCCTGTTGTCTTAGCACTATAGAAAAACAAACAAACAAACAAAAAGCCACTGTTATTTCCCCATTGAATGTTCGCAGCACCCCATGAAAAATCAATTGACTACAAATGTAAAAGTTTGATTTTGGATCTCAATACTGTTCTATTGATGAATACATCATTTTATGCTGTCGTGATTACTGTGGTTTTGTAGTAAGTTTCAGAATTGAGAAGTGAGTCCTCCTACTTTGTTTTTTTTTTTTTTTCCCCAAGATTGTTTTGGGGATGTTGGTTTCCGTGCATTTCCATATGAATTTTAGGTTCTGCTTTTCAATTTCTGCAAAACAAAAGCAAAACAAAATGAAATTTTGACAAACTTGCACTGAATTGGTAGATCCACTTTATTTTCTTATATAATTGTAAATGCCTTTAATATGCCAAATAATCATAAATGTCTATAGTTAACCCCAGACATGTTAGAAATTCTAGAGTTGTATATCTAACTGCCCACTTGGTCATCTCTGAGGCATCTCAAACTTACCACATTCAAAGTGGCTCATGGTGTTTCTCCCCTTCATATGGACTTCCTGTAGCCTCTCCCTCCCAGTTAAGACACTCCTGTTTACCTAGTGGATTATGCTGTGTATCAAGTCAGATTCTTTTGGCTATAGGTAATTTGCACATAAAAAGTTTCATTTTCTCATGAAAAAGTAGTCTGGAGGTGTGCAGGCTTGGCTGGCATATGAGTGCTGCTTTATTAAATGTTTGGCCCTTGTCTTCACGGTCCAAGTTGACTGTTAAAATTATAATTTCACATCTGAGTTCCAGACACTACAGTTTAGGTTGAGAAGAGTAAGGCCTCATGGGAGTCGAGGATACATTTCTTTTAGGAAAACAGAAATCCTCAACACTTCTACTTATATTTTATTGGGCAGTGTTTAGCATTATACTCATACTCGTATATAATAACCATATATAGCTGAGAGTGATACAAAAAAATGTAAATCTTATCTGGGACTCTTGACACACCAAATAAATTTAGGGTTATATTGTTAAGATGGAAGTGGGGAGATGGATGTTAGGATGGGAAATTAGTGTAAAATCATCCTGTAAATGTCATTTTCCTTTTCTTTCCCTTTTCACCCAAACCATCAACAAGTACTCTTCAGTTTATTTCCCAATGGTATATTAAATTTGTTCACTTTTTATCTCCAGTGACTTTTATTCAAACCATCATCATATATTGCTGGTAGTAGTATCCCATTATCTCTGCTGCTACTCTTTGCCCCTATATTCTCTGAAAAAAGAAAAATAACATGATTATGTGTAGAATTGCCCAACAACTTGTGGGCAACTTTTCTTGTGAATGTGTGATCTCATTCATTCATCCAATAGTTGTTGAGGACCAGTGTATGCCCTGACACTTGCTGTTTGTATGAACTTGGCAAGTTAAGTTCTCTAAGTCTCAATCTCCTCATTTCCTCAAGTACACTAATTAGTTTCCTAAGACTCTTCTTAGTCTGCTGAAGCCTACACTTGCAATTTTTGTTTCATAGCCCTCCTTCCCTATTCATTAATTCACTGGTAACAAAAGATCTTTCTCTGAGGTTCATCTCTCTCTGAATTAGGAAGTTGTATATTTGTAGATGCTTTCTTCAGATGGAGCATATACCACCATTCTAATGAGCTGTAGTAGGTGGTTGGTAGCATCTTGCATTGAACAAATTGAAATTGGTTTCTACCCTCATGGAAATCATAGTTTAGTGGGGAAGAAGGAAGACGTAAAATAATAATAAAAAAATAAAATGCTAAATTGAAATAGGCATTGTGAGGGGCAAGTTAGGAAATATGAAATGGGCATACAGGGGGTTTATTTATTTATTTGTTTGTTTATTTTTTATCTATTTAGCAAGTTGGCGTCAGGCTTCTTAGAAAAATAAAGGAAGACTATGTGGATCATTAGAATTAGAAGTTGCTAGTATACAAAAAATGCCCCTTCACAAAAATGCCCCTGGGGATCCTCCATCTATATTCATTTTCC
This sequence comes from Rhinolophus ferrumequinum, assembly GCF_004115265.2. Lineage (NCBI taxonomy): Eukaryota > Metazoa > Chordata > Mammalia > Chiroptera > Rhinolophidae > Rhinolophus > Rhinolophus ferrumequinum. The sequence goes on along the minus strand of NC_046306.1, from coordinate 28,754,656 downwards.
CAAATCTTTCCTGAGTTAAACCAGAAAGATTCTGCCAGATCTAGGGGACTAATTTAGATGTAGCAGGGACAGTTTCTCTGAGAAAGAGATATGTAAGCAAAGAGTTGAAGAATGAATGAGTTGCACTAGCAAGAAGTGAGAAGAAAAACATTACAGGTGGAGCCTGCATCCCCCCTACCCTCGTCCCCCAGGGTGGATGAAAGCGTGTTGTGACTTTCCAGAAACTCTGAGAAGCTTACATAGTCTGAGGCTGCTGAGAACATTTACCATGTCTCACATCAATTCCTAACTTCCTCTCCTCCAATGTTGTTCCTAAACAAGGCCCCAAGAATTTGACACAGTTCCTCTGGATTACTAAAACAATTGCAAAGAATATGGGGCATCCCCTCCACTCCCCCAAGGAAGAGTGTATTTCTATTAATGTAACTGAGCATACATTTGCATTTTTAACCATTTTATTACTGTTGTGCTTGTAGACAGTTAAGTTCCCACAGTCTTGATCAAATAAATGGCTTTCAGGGCAGTTATGTACTTACAATTAATATTTGAGACTAAACAGATTTTAAACATCACTGCTAATCTCCAAGTTGTAATATTATTTGTCATAGCACTTTGTTTTAGAGATAATATTTAACCATCAATCCTGTTACATTCTACTTTCTACCTTCTACAGATACTCTGAATTTAAAAGTTCAGAGATATTACACACTAAGTACATATTAAACCTAATTACATACTTTTTGTTCAGGAGAGGTAACATACACATGGAAGAATAAGCAATAAAATGACGGTAAACATGTCAATTTGAAGAAAAAATCTGCGGCACAGCTCTCTAAGTCAGGTGTTAAGAGCTTAATTCCACTGAATTAATGAACAGAAGAGGAGGGCCATGAAATAAAAATAGGAAGACAATGTGGAGGTTTTTCTTTCTTTTTTTTTTTTTTCTTTCAATCACAATAACATCAGTAGATGCACTGAAAAAAATGTGCTGGGGTATTAAAAAACAATCACATTGAAAAGTGCACTGGGGTATCAAGAAGAAAATTACCCCTTACTTGAAGTTATTTATGGCTGTTTGGATATATATATATATATATATATATATATATATATATATATATTCCTTCAAACAAAAGAAGGGAAAGGGAAATAGAGACTTGTATACAAAAGTTTACATAGCAAAGTGTTTAAATTGTGAAGTGTTTCCAGGGAGTTTGAGTACACCATACATCATACTTTGAGAATTCCCCCTAGATGATTTATAAGCACATGTTCACATGTAGTATTGGAAAGTTCAACATCCATGAGCTTATATTCACAGTCTGGACAGTACTAGGCATTTGTCACAATCTTGGCCCCAAATATGATTACTGGGAGGCACGTACTCAACAAGACGTCATCAAGTGTTTCCAGTGCTCACGGACCAATGTCTGCTTCATCAAGTCGGAGCACTGGATGAGCCCTGCTCAGCTTTCCAGTGCAGAGCAGGACCACATCTACCTGGTCTACCAAAGACAGGAGAACCATGCTTGCTCTGAGAGCTCTCTGGAGAATATTTCACAAACTCAGTCATTCATTCTTTTGTCAAGCAACTCCCCCCTCATTAAGGAATTCTTCCTTGTGTCAAACCTCTGGAGCCTGAAGCTAAGCTTTCTTTCACTATTTTTGCCCCAGTAAAGATGAGAAAAAAAATTGGCTCTCATATAATCATGGCGATTAGTACCCTTTCAGTTTTGGCCCTCCTTATTTACAAAACAATCTCAGGGTCATTTGCTTTTCCTGATTGACATATGTTAATTTTGACCTTTTATTTTTATAAAACAGAGCTTTACAGCTGAGAAAGGAGTTTAACCAGAGGTCAAAAATCACATGAGAAAGTAGGTTCCTGAGCTAACAGGTTGATGTTCTTTCTTCTTTACCTCAATACATTTTCTTTCTATCTCTAGAACAACACCTACCATCTCTAGAATGCAAAACTTAGACAAAAATGAGTTGATAGTAGGATGGGTATTTGGAGGAAAATGATACTGTTTAGCGGAAATGTTGATTGTTTTATTATTTTAAAGCTTTGAGAATGAGAATTAACAATGTGATGGGTTTCCCCATTCTTTTTGACATGTCCTACACTACTGATCATTCTCAAAGCAGGAGTAGGAACATAGTTGGGTTTGTTGTCTTTCCTGCTCTTGGTTCAGGGTTTATGATGATATAAACATTAGTCATTATGGCCATCCACTACTGATTCCTGCACAGGACTGTAAGAGTCATAAAGTCTGCTGGCCTTGACTCCTGTCTGTGAGTGCAATGTACAGCCCCGGCCAAGGAACACTCACTCCTCACCTCTTTCAACACCCACTCTATATCTTTAATTATAGTAATAACAGAGCCAAAACCTACTGGTTGCTTATAAGGTACCATACATTTTGCTAAGTGATACACATATATGTATATATGTACATATATGAAGTTGGAGAAAAATTAAGAATATAAATAATTTAAAATACATAGAAACATCTTTTATATATTTGTGTGTATATATGTATATAACATACATATAGAAAATATGTACATATATGAATATATGTAATCACTATCTACATAGACACATACATAAAATACATACAAACCTATATGCATAGAATAAGGTCTGGAAGCAAATATAATAAAATATAAATTGTGATTATCTAAGGCTGGTGGGATTATAAATATTTTTTCTTCCTACTTTTCAGCATTTTCAAAACTATTTAGCTGAGCATATGTGGCTTTAATTACTAAAAAGAACAAGATAAAAGTGGGAGAAAATATTGTAGATCCCAAGTATATAAAACAGTATAAGGTTTTAAAGTCTGTTATGTACATTATCTCATGCATTATCCTATTGGAGTCACAAGAACCCCTAGTTAAATAGTAAGCTAAAACTGCTGTGTTTTGGAAACATTCTTACTGTAAATTCTCTGCGAATATATAAGAGAAGAGACCAGCTTCAAGTAGAGATAATTCTGGCTCCTATAATAAGTGAACTTGCATGCAGCTCTCTATAGCTTTAAGAAAGTTTAATTAGAAGTGAAATTGCAGCTGTTCCTTATCCAGGAACTCATAAGGTGAAATGAGTCAGCTGCATTCGTGTAGTCTAGGGTAGAGGAAAGGACAATCTACTCAGCAACAAGAAAAAAAAAAAATATATATATATATATATATATTTATACATACATATACACCATATATGCACACAGAGAGACACACACTGTTGACCCTTGAATAACATGGGTTTGAATTGCACGGTTCCACTTATATGTGGATTTTTTTTTCAAAAATTACATATAGTACTGTAAATGTATTTTCATTCCCTATACATTTTCTTAACATTTTATTTTCTCTAGCCTGCTTTATTGTAAGAATATAATATATAATACATATAACATACAAAATGTGTGTTAATAGACTGTTTATGTAATTGACAAGGCTTCTGGTCAGCAGTAGGCTATTAGTAGTTAAGTTTTGAGGGAGTCAGAGGTGATATGCAATTTTTGACTGCACAGGGGGTCAGCATCCCTAACCCCTGCATTGTTTAAGGGTCAATTTTTCATATATATTAATATTTATTATATATAATATATAAATTAGAGAATATAAATGCTATAAAATGTATACTAGAGTCACCATGCTGGTCACTCAAATTTCTTAGATTTTTGTTTTCTCACATGTAAATGAGCAGGCTGAACTAGTCTTTCAGAACTTCTCCAGATCTCAATGTCTTGAATTCTGAGTCAGTATGAATTCCACCATTAAAATACTCTCAGAACACTTACAGGAATTATAGATGTATGGATGAAAGGTAAATGGAACCTTCTCTCTAAGCACCATAAAACAAATCAGTCCTAGAGTAGTTCCATTTACAGTAAGAAAACAACTTTTCAATTTCCACTGAAAACCACCCTTAGTGTTTTTACTGTTATTTTTTTCGTTGTTTTTTTTTTTTGTTTTGTTTTGTTTGTTTGTTTGTTTTTTTCTACAATAGTTAAAAACACCTACTTGGGAAGGGCCTGTATCTGTTTTCTGGTCAGCGTGAAGGGACAAGTGGAAATTTTTATAAAACACGACTCTGTAGAGAAGAGAAATACAGCAGATAAAATGGATGGGGAAATCACCCAGAGTTGAGAACTCAGTGATCCAAATTCTTAGAATCTGAGGGCAACTGGAAAGCACTATGTGTGGAGATAGTTTGGGAAATATATATGTACATTCTCTCCCAGAGCTTAAACCCATCTATAGGCAAGAGTGTCCCACTTTCTATCTTCAGGCTTCATGTTTCTTATAAGCCTGAAACTCAAACATCCAATTACCCGATTTGGCACCTTTACTTGGATGTCTCATAGGATCTTCCACTTAATATGAGCCCTTAATTTTCCCCTCAAGCCTGGTTCTCCTCAACCTTTTCCTTCTCTGTCAATGGTACCACTATTGACCCAGTTATCAAAGCCAGAAGCCTGAGAGCCATTCTGGATTCCTCCCTTCCCTTCATCCCCCACATCCAATTCATCAGCACGTCTTGTCAGTTCTCTTTCCAAAATATACCTCATCCTCATCTAGTTTTCTCCATCTTAAGAACTCTCAATCTTGAGAACTCCTATTCTATCGAAATCACCTTCATGTTTTACCCAGACTTCTGCAAAAGCCTGCAGATAGGTTTCTTCATTTCCACCCTTGTCTGTACAGTTTTGTTCACATCATGCCACTGGAATCTTTTAAAAACTCATGTTACTTGTCTGCTTAAATTCATTGTTCTTAGAATAGAAACTGTGCTCCTATCCATGGACGAAAAGTACCTGCACCATCTGGTTCATTGTCCTCTGCACCACCTCTGGCTACTGTTCCTTGGAAATATCCAGGTCTAACTTCTTTTTAAGGCTCAAAACATACCCACTTATTTAGGCCACAAAGCCTTTCTCTACTTTTCTTCTACCTGGAATATTTTTCCCCATGGCTCAGATCTCGTCATGGTTTGCCTCTACTGTTAGTCTCTCAGCTTAAATTTTACTTCATCAAAATGACCTTGACCTATTGAAAATGGGACCTTTCTCTCATTCTGTACCATGATACTCTGTGAATTTTCCTTGCAGGATTAGCATCAGTCAGTTACTATCTGTTTATTTAATTGTGAATAACCAGTCTCACTCACTTGCATCTGAGCTCTCAGAAGACAGGACCTTTGCCTTTTTTATGGGATGCACAGCCCCTACGCAGTGCTGGCTCATAAAAGATACTTTTGATAAGTCTTTGTTGGATCTATGGATAGATAGGTGGGCTTGGGCCTTGACCAGTGGGAGATCCAAACATATTTTTGACCATGGCAGGATGAAAGGATGTAGAGTAATGTCTTCAAAAGTGATGATTTGAAAATTATTCTTGATTGGATGTATAAGCTTTAGAGAGTTTAGCTGAAGAAAAAAAATGTCATTAGTTTATTATCATACCTTTATTTGTATAGTACCTGTTTATTGGAATGGGTTCCAGATCAGTAGGGACAGCTAATCTTTTGTTGGCATTTTCTCAGAGGAATTCTTGGTCCACCATTCTGCTCCTGAGATCTATATGTCAAATATGAACTCACCTTACTACACTCTGCACAGACTTGGGAACACAGTTATAAATTCAGGTTTTCCCAATATACTGATGTAACTTCAGCCACCAGTGGCTCTCCAACCCTCAGTTTTCTCCTTTGTAAGATAATATGAAGGGAGAGGGGATTTGGAAATATTTTTTCCTCAGGTTCCTTTCAACTCTAATATTTTCTGATTTCAGAAGACATATTTATTTCCTCAAAACCCAAAAGTAGGAGGCACTAAGGTATAGCATTGTGTTTCCAAACCTTGTTGTATTTGTAAACTTCTAATTATTTGCCACATGTACCTGTCACCTATACAATGGCTGATTGACATCTTTCTTTAAATTGATTCACTTTTGGTTACACTGCCATATATGAAGAAACAGGATCAATGACCATAAGTAGAATTTAAATTTAAAATTAAAAAATATATCAAAATTAAGTATAATAGTTATTTGTATACCTCCAATAATAATTTTACCCTTAATGCCTGGTCTAATAGAAAAACATGGTTAAATTTCATGTTAAAATATGGGTTAAAATCCTGGCTCTTTTAAATCCAAATTAGATGAATTGAAACATTTTTTGAGCCTTAGTTTCTTTAGCAGCAAAATAGAGATAGAAAGAGAGCAGGAAAAAGAGAAGGACAGAAGGAAGAAAGGAAGGAAGGAAGAAAGGAAGGATAGGAAGGAAAAAATAAAGACTTACAAGAAGGGCTAACTGGCAAAAGAAAATTCAGAGTTAATTACCTCGTGTTTTGTGTCCTTTTTCTTGCCTAGGGCAGAAAAACTTAATAGACCAAAACAGAAAGAAATCGAGAGAGAGAGAGAGAGAGAGAGAGAGAGAGAGAGAGAGAGAGAGAGAGAGAGAGAGAGAGAGAGAGAGAGAGGAGAGAGAGGAGAGAGAGGTAGGGAGTGCTAAAAGAAGTAGGAGAGAAAAAGAAGGACCCCTTTTCGTTTTGGATCAAACCACACCCCTGATCCGAGCACTAAGAAAGGAGGAAGGATTTCCCTCCTAGCTATCTCCCTCTCCGCCGATACAGCATGAGAGAGAGAGAGAGAAGAAAGAGAAGAAAGAGAAGAAAGAAAAGAAAGAAAAGAAAGAAAGAAGCCTACTGGAAAACATGTTAAAACATTCACCCAACAACCAAGAGACAGATCAAAACTCGTGCAAAAGCAACAATTGTGACCTTAAAAAGTTGCATTGTCATTGCGGTTATTTACAAGAACGCTTATTAACGTTGTTAATACTTAGTGTGGTTGCACCTGTTATATTTAACAACAAGAGGGATATTTACAAAAATAGATACGGAGGGAATACACACGAGAGTCTGTTCACTACTGTGATTCAATTCTGACTGAATTATTTTTCTCTGTGTTATGTTTACGATGTAAACAAGCCTGCTTTCTAAGTCTTATACTCTGATACTTAGTCAGTTAGTTAGCATTGTTAGCTCCCACATATATTATAAAAGCCTTGATCTAACTTGAGCTTGGCCAGTGGTTCAAAGTTAACTGCATATTCTACATAAAGCATCAGCTGGGTTTTTCAGCACACATTGCTCAGTTCACTTCAATATTTGCATTTTACCCAGTATTACTCTTGAATAATTTACCCAGTATTACTCTTGAAAATATTGAATATCATTCAATATTTGCATTTTACCCAGTATTACTCTTTACTGAGCATGTATAGTGATCTTTGCCAATGATGTAGTCTGTGAGGATATAAGACACTTTTTAATTCTAGCTGTGTAACTTCAGATCTAGAAAAGTCAAAAGACGTCCTCTCGACCCACAAGTCATAGGTGATTTTCTCATGAGAGTTATTTTTCCCATGCTTGTAAATAAGTACCTCCTCAAAGACGTGGTCAACCAAAGATTCCTTTCTGCACTTATTCATTCTTTTCTCATTCTTCACAGTAACTTGGAGTCTGAAGTTCAATCTAATTACCAAAATCTTGGCCCCGTTAATATTTTCTGTCTGGTAAGTTACATTCATCAGAGTCAAATGAATTTGAAAGCCCTTCTAAATGACCTCTGGAAGAAAAGAGCTCCTGGCAATTAAAAAGAATAATTTGTAATCATCATATATTGACTAAGAATGGTCATAATATTTATAAATAACCATAGAAACACATGACTAACAGGATCAACACAGTTGCTTCCAAACCTCCTTCCAGCACCAGGAGTCATATAACACTTATAATCTGAAATGCCAGGTGATGGCACATATTACTTACATGAAGATAGAGAAACTAGACCTGATGGAGTGATTCCTTAATGGGCTTACTTTGCAAGCAGCCTAGCCACATTCATGCAGAGTCCTGATGACGGATGATTGATGAAACTCAGTCCAACCATGCCCACTTAATCGAGAAAAGGGATTTCAGAAACAGCAGAAATACGTAAAATAGAATTACTTTATATTCCATCCTATAAGGTAGAGGAGGAAATCTTCACATCTGGAATGGAAGCCATTCATTCAGGATCAAAACGAATGCAGTCTTGTCTCAGATGGCAAATTAAACCAAGGTGCTGTGTGACAGTCATGTCACCAGACATCTGTGAAGCCAAGTGATGGGGGACTGGTGCTATTTGAGAAAGTCATTTCTGGCTAATTGAGCTTGGTTTATGCGGCGCATTGGGGAAACACATTGTTCACATCACTTACCAAAGGATAGCTTCAGGAGGCTGGAATTGATTGTCTGCCATTGAAATGAATGAATGCAAGTTGGGTTCCATGACCAAAATCATTAAACCTTGTGTCTGTTTTGATGCCCTGAGAAGATCTCACCTATTCCTACCTCCATTAATTCAGCAGGTTTCCATCAAACACCATATATCCTGGGTTCTACTATAAGTATTAGAGACATGACAATGAACACATAGGTTGGTCCTGACTTAAATATGAGAATGGCTCCTATAAGTTAGTTGTCTCAAATAATTTGCCTTAATGACAACACTATAAGCATTAGTAATAAAGTGTTAAGGATTTGACTTCAGTCTAAATGTTAGTTCAGAAATACCTACTTATGAATAAAATGGCCAAATTAGAATTTCATGTTATTTTCTCCTTTCAATCTTTTACAATAATGTAATTCTATTTGAGGTTTATAAAATCACTTAGCCTTAGAGAAAACCTCTGCATTTTGGCTATAATCAAGGATTACAGTACTGAATTTCAATTATTTGGCTTTTAATATTATACTGGGAAGGCACTAAATAAATGTTAAACAAAATTAAACAAAATGGATCCTATCTCTTGCTTTTAGGATGACTTCCCTATCCCTTGGTTTCTTCATTTCCCACATTTAGAACTATAACTTGAAGACTAAAATTAGTATTGCTCTTTGTTTTAGAATCCTTCAAAGACAAGGATGATAGATGCAAGATCCTTTTGCATGCGTGTGTGTGGGGGGGTGCATGTCTCTTTGTGTATTTACATTCATGTTTATTTTATATTCGTGAAATGTTTGAGAGTAAGTTGTAGACATGCTTTTCCTTTACCTCAAATCATTTCAGTGTGTGTTTCCTAAAAGCAAGGGCATTCTCTGATATACGCACAGTACAGTTGTCAAAATCTGTAAATCAACATGTACACAATAATATTATCTAATCTACAGACCACTTTAGATCTTGCCAGTTGCCCCCAATGGTATTTTTCTGGCCCAGGATCAAAACCAAGAGTCTATATTGTCATGTCTCTCTGATGATAGTTGATTGGAATTATTTCAGGTCCTGCTTGGTCTTCCGTAAACCCAACATACCTGGACAGTATGGGACAGTTACTTGCAATGTCCCCTTAATTTTAGCATGCTGTTTCCTCATAGTCAGACTCCTTTCAGGAATCCACGGAAGTAATGCTGAGTCTCTTTCAGTGCATGATACCTGGAAAATGGGTTTTAAAATTAGAAACCAATGGTATCAGGCAGTGTGACATGGGGAAAATTTTATAACTTCTCCAAACTTCAGTTTCTGCATCTATAAAACAGGAATATTAATATGAACCTCACACTTTTGCTAGGAAATAATATAATAAGGTAAATTACTTAGTAAAATATCTGACATATATGGATTGTTCAACAAACAGTAGTTATTGTGTCTATCTTAGAAGATGGGCATAAGTGGGCCTTCAGTAATTATGCGAATTGATATTCAAATTCCCTAGTATCTCAGCAAGAAGGCAGTAGAATCCTTGTGATTTGTTATTAGTTTGGCAAAACATTTAGGAGAAGGAAGAGGTGGCCGCAATTACTGTTTTATGTGAGGTTTAGGATTAACTGAATCGTTCAGTTCCGCAGACTAACCCTGACCGTGATAACCCATGGAAACTGGGCTTCAAGTCAGAATCCAGAAATACAGTTAATGTAAAATTTGCTTCCCACCCAGCATCAGTAAGCTCAATTTGGGAGGTCTGTTTGAGGAACCAGCTGAAAAACAAGAGATACATATACAACCATGTTTGTCTCATCCAGTGGAACTCTATTTATTTTTTTAAGGGATGAATTGTCTCCTGGTTTTTGTTGTTTGTTTTTTAAAATAGATATTATTTTTAGAGCCATTTTAGATTGAGCACAAAATTGCTTCTATATGCACAGCTTCCTCCAGTAAAGAATCCTATAGAGGGGTCTTAGGTTTACTACAATTGATGAATCTGCATTGATACATACATAGGGTTCACTCTTAGTATTATATATTCTATGGGTTTTAACAAATGTATAACAACATGTATCTACTATTATAGTACCATACAGAGATACTGCCCTAAAAATCTCTGCTGTGTATATTTATCTCTCTTTTCTGCATTCCCTAGTAACCACTGCTCCTTTTATTTTAACTAAATTTTATTTTGTTTTATTAAACTATAGTTTTAACTTTTTCAGAATCCTACTGAAAGGTATGTAGCCTTTTCAAAATGGCTTCTTGAACATATGCATATGTGTTTAGGGTTCCTCAATGTGTTTTCATGGTTTGATAGTTCATTTCTCTTTTGGGCACTGCATTGTCTGAGTGTATTGCATTTTATCCATTCACCTACTGAAGGACATCTTGGTTTCTTCCATGTTTGGAAACTGTGAATAAAGCTGTTGTAAACATCCATGTGCAAGTTTTTGTGTGGATATAAGTTTTCAACTCATTTGGTTAAATACCAGGGCGTGCAATTACTGAATTGAATGCTAAGAGTACGTTTAGCTTTGTAAGAAATTACCAACTGACTTCCAGAGTGGCTGTACCATTTTGCATCCTCACCTGCAGTGAATGAGAATTCCTGTTGCTCCACATCCTCACCAGCATTTGGTGGTGTCAAGTGTTTTGGATTTTGGCTATTCTAATAGGTCTTTGCCCATTTGAAAAATATGGTTGTTAATTTTCTTATTGTTGATTTTTAGAGTTCTTTGTACATTTTAGATAACAGACTTTTATCAGATGTATCTTTTGCAAATACTTCCCCCCCCACCCCCACCCACCGTGTGTGGCTTGTCTTCTCATTCTCTTGACAGTATCTTTGGCAAGGTAGAGACTGAATTTTACTGAAGTCCAGCTCAATTCTTTCTTTTATGAATTGTACCTTTGGTGTTGTATCTGAAAAGTTATTACCATATTCAAGGATTTCTAGGATATCTAGGAATTCAAGGATATCTAGGTTATTGCCATATTCAAGGATATCTCTAGGATATCTAACATTTCTCAAGGATATATTATCTTCTAGGAGATTTATAGTTATACATTTCGCATTTGAAGTCTACGATCCATTTTGAGTTTTTTTTTAATGGTTAAGGTCTGTGTCTGAATTCATTATTTTCATTTTTGTACATGGATGTCCAGTTGTTCCATTGCCAGTTGTTGAAAATGCTATCATTTCTGCATTGTGTTTTCCTTCCTCCTTTTGTCAACAATTTAGTTGACTATATACGTGGGTCTATTTCTGGACTCTCTGTTCTGTTCCTTTAATAAATTTGTGTATTCTTTTGCCAATACCACTCTGTCTTGATTATTATAGCTTTATAGTAATTTTTGAGTTGAGTAGTTTCAGTCCTCTCTCACTTTATTCTTCTCTTTTTATATTATGTTGGCTATGCTAGGTCTCTTACCTCTCTCTATAAGCTTTAGGTTCAGTTTTAAGTTCAAGTAACTTGCTGGGATTTTGATGGGATTGCATTGAATCTATAGATCAAATTGTGAAGAACTGACATCTAGACAAATTGACTTTTCCTGTTCATGAACATGGAATATCTCTATTTAGTTCCTCTTTGATTTCTTTCATCAGACTTTTGTAGTTTTTCTCATATAAATTATTACTGATAAAATTTTTAATTAAGATTTTTTCATTGTGCAACAATATATTTTCATTTTCTTTGTGCAATGAATAATCTTGGATGTTTTTATGGTTGAATAAAAGCAGAGTTATTCTGCTCTGCCAACTCTTACTGAGGAAGGTCCTACACATCGTGATATATTCAGAAATACAAAAATTGGAAACATGTAATAACATATATAGTGTGTTTCCCCAAAAATAAAACCTAGCCAGACCATCAGCTCTAATGTGTCTTTTGGAGCAAAAATTAATATAAGACCCAGTCTTATATCATGTTATATAAGACTGGGTCTTAAATTATATTAAAATAAGACTGGGTCTTATATTAATTTTTGCTTCAAAAGACACATTAGAGTTGATGGTCTGGCTAGGTCTTATTTTCAGGGAAACATGGTAGTTGTTGATTCAGAATTTTTTTTTAATAAGAAAAACTTTTTTTAATCAAAAAAAAAGTATATGGATTAAGAAGTAAAACAGATTGGGTTGCAAGTGACAGAAACTCAACCGAACCATTTAGACCATGGAAAAATATTTGGACAACATTGAGTCTGTACTTTTGGAAGGGCATAGAGACGTATGGTTGTCTTGAACAACTAGAACCAAGAACTCAGATTGCACCAGAATGCTCTTTCTCAGACTTTTGTGTCTGCATTGTAACTTTCATTTCTTTTACTGTGAACTACCTGCATGGCAGATAAGGCCTTGAATAGCCTCTCAAGGCATATGTTAAAGCTTTGCAACCAGGGAAAGACGTTTCCTCATCTCTTTATGTCTAGATAGAAAATTCCCAAGTTAAGGACTCTTGATTGAACCACCTGATATCACATGCTGAACTTCAGGCTAATCAACTCTGCCTTGAGGTAGTGAGTTAGACTCTAGTAGAACTCCAGGACTGAAAAAGATCGAGAAATATTTCCTAGGGGGTGTTATTCCCAGAAGAAAGAAAATTTCCTGAGTCGGAAAACAAACAAACAATAAAAAAACAATAGATAATAAACACAGAGGATTTGAAAAAATAATCAAATAATCTGAAGCTTGGTAAAAATTGATCATTATCAACGCACATTCAAAAGTCCTTGATTTGGTTTTAGGTCAGTGTTTCTCAAAATATGACTCAAGGACCATCTTCATCAGAACCACTGGAAAACTTATTACAAAAGATTGATTCCTAGCCTCCATTCCACACCTACAAATTCAGAATTTCTATGACAAGGACCAAGATTCAGCATATTAAATTAGCTCGTGTGATAATTATGAAGCCCTATTAAGTTTGGAAACCTCAGTTTAAGTTTTCCCATGTGGATCTGTTTGCAAGATGAAAAGGAAACAAACAAGAGAAGTTCAGCCATCTGGCTGTGAAGTCAGAATGAAAAGATTCCCTACTTCTTCATAGATTGGGCATACAATTGTGACTTCATATTTTCTGTTACCTCAGTTGCATTATTTTTGCTAATGTGGATCTAAGTATGTTGTTCTAAATTTTATTTTTCTCATGACTCCGTGTACGTTTAGTGACGAAGACCTCACTATTCCATCTCAGCAGTCTTTCTCTAATCTACTATCTTCTTTATTCCCACTGATGTTTTCAGTTCAGTCTCTAGTTACTTCCCATTTTCTACCTGGATTATTAGAATATAACCCACAAACTTGTATCGGAAATCCTTGGGCCCAGACATATTTTAGAATTTTTTGTGTTTTATAAATATGATTCATATGTCATATATTAGTGGGATTTGAGTCAAGACTCAAACGTTAGTATTTCTGCAGTGAAACTAAGTGGGATAAATATTATAAAAAGGGTCATGTTAGTTCAGGTCAGTGTGGGGACAGAGCCAGGAGGGCAGTTTCCAGGCTCTCACCTTCACGTGGAAAGGTGCTCACTTGGGTAGTAAATGACCATCAACTGTGATTGGATGGCCATCAGCTGTGGCTAGTTGGCTGTCAGCTGTAACCAGTGAGCCACTGGCCACTAATATAACTGCCGTGGCTACGCTAGCAGCAAATGGGGGCTAGCAAGAAGATGATGGCTGAGTGAGTAAGCACGGATTGCACTTAGCAAGTGAGGTTGGTTGGTAGAGAGAAGTCGACAGCAGGTTGCGGATAGTGTGGCTCCTATTTCCCGTGTCTCCAACCTAGCTGCCAGTGAGACTATAATGGTATGACTCCCCTATCTACAGCTCCGTGGGTGTTCCTTTTTGGCCTCATGTCCTGTGTTCTTATGTGGGGAGCGGAACCAGAGACCCCGCATGACACCCTTCATGATAGTCAGCTTTTGTCATGAATGAGTTTTCAGAACTTTTGGGATTTTTGAATTACAGATAAGAGATTGTTTTATAACTAGCCACATATATATTTTGCCTCCAGTTCTTTCTGTTTAAAGTATATAATATATTTGTCTTCCACTTGCAAAAACTATTCTAGGCACCCCAGAAGACGCAAAGTGGAGAAAATCAAAATTCCTGCCTTGAAAGATGCTCATTTCTCTTAGGAAAAAATAGGTATGAATAGAAATAGCATAAGGGATAAAATTAAGGAAGGGTACAGAGGAATGAGGTCATCACACTGCAGGCTGAGTAAAAGTCTGCCAAGCATTAGTGTTTGATTTGGAGAGCTGTGCTGGTGTTATGGACCGCTGACAAATTCTTTCTCAGGGTCTCAATTCAGATGTCCTATACAGACTGGAGGGGCAGGCTATTGAGATGGTTCCTTTAAAAATCCTATACCACCTGTATGGATGATGGTAACCTTTCTCACAAATTCTCAGCACTCCCTGTATCACTTAACTGTCTCTTTTCTTATCACTTCCTTTGTCAGTTGTATTTATTATCTATTGTTGTATAACAAAAACAGAACTTCGGTGTCTTGTGAAAACTTGAGTTTAATGCTCACATGTCTGGAGTCCTCCGGGAATGGCTGGGTGGCTCTGCTGAACTGTGCTGTACTTTCATGTCTGGGGTTGCCTGGTTGTCAGCTGATCCAGACTGCTTTGGCTGGGGCGACTGTGGCCACTTGACTATGCTTCAAATGCTTTCATCCTCCAAGTTACCTCAAGGCATTTTCTCATGGCAATGGCAAAGGCATAATAAAGGAAGCCAGATGAGTAAGCTATTTAAAGTTTCTGCTAATACCCCTGCTAATACCCCTGCTAATATCCCATTGGCCTAAGCAAGTCACATGGCTGAGCCAAAGTCAAAGAACAGAGAAAGTTACCCCATCGCCAGATGGAGGACTGAAAAAGGTTACCTCACAAACGCTGTGGATACAAACGGGGTGAAAAATTGCGATAATTTTTGCAATCCCCAGCATTCCTCTTTTCCATACTTTCTGTTTTAACCTTTGTGGATCAGTATGACACGGTCACAATTTCTTTCTTTTCTTTCTTTTTTTGTTGTTTTTACAACTCACGCTGTACAGCTCTGTCCTGGGAATCTGAATTATTTCCTATTCCTGTACACACACTATGATTGTCCACGATTTTCTCTCAAGATGTTTCTTCCCCCTCCCTCAATTAATCCTTTAAAGTCTGGCTAAAATGTATATGAAGCTTTCCCTCTGTATGATAGATATTTGTGTTCAAGGCGCCATGCTAAACAATAAATAAAAGGTAGTAGGGTCAGTGCATGTTTCATCTCAGTGTAACCAAGTGTGCTTCAGACAAATAGAATCTTGAAAATAGCATGGCCCGTTTTATGAATAAAGGCACTGCCAAGAAGTTCATCATTGAAAAGAAAGGTAATAAAAATGTGAACTGGATGGGACACACTTTTCACTTGTTTTATGACTTTAAAAAAAAAAAAAAAAAGAAGAAGAAAGAAAACCAGCACATCATCAAAGAGAAGAAATTTGAATCTTTAGTTAAGGCTTGGATTATAACCCATGTAGGGATGGATATGAGTGGCAGTATCATACATTTTGAATCATTACAATTTACATCCAAATCCTTATATATTCACTTTATTATTTGTGTAAACTTAGGCAAGTTATGGACTTTTTAAGGATTTTATTCTCCTCATTCTTTCATAATGTTTTGTGAAAATTAAACAAGTCATAAAATGCAAGGCAACTGGCACATCATAGGCATTCAAAAATGTCACGTTACAATTCATTTTGTTCCTTCAAAGAAAAAAAGCAAAGTATATAAAACAACTTATAATTTAATATTTTCTTGAGAAATCTCATGTATTCAGTATTCATTTTTGAATTAGTTCCCTATTTTATTCCTCTAAAAACAGATCACTGGTGTGCCTTGTCACACACACACACAGGAAAAAGCAAGGCGCCTCAACCTCTGACTGCCAGTGATTTGTGAAAATGCTGGTCAGCTCATGTGACATCCTTTGTCTGTCTGCTGTGTCTGTCTCACAGCCCACATGGTTGGCAAAACATAATCTGCAAAGTCTCCACGAAGCTTTCTGTGACATCTGGAGACAGGCTGATGTTTGATGACTTGATCCAGTCCATCAAAGCCCTTGTGGAGAAAACCACGTGTCTGTACTATTGTCTGCATAGAATTCAAATACACAGTACTTGGGCCAAAATAATTTAGCAGATTCAGGAGCAAGAAAGAAGAAAAATGATGATGGCTCCAAAATGACCCTACACCCACCTTGTACCTTATTCTGACATTGCTCAGCTACCCAGAGGCTTGTTGCTAGTTTTCTAGAGACTCAAAACAACCCCCACCCCATGGCTCTATGAAAGTGATTTATATGCAGTAAAGGACTATCACAGTACCAGTTCTGTGGTCAAAGAGAAGGGAATTGTTAACCCTGGTACTTTGGGTTTTGGTTTGTCAATTATGTAAAGAAGCTCCCAACAGTGTACTTGTCCCTTGAATATTAAACACCCGGCAATCTGCCACATCCTGTGAAGCTGAGATCTTGCTTTTGATTTGAAAAGCAGCATCATAGTTGGATTTCCACTTAAGTGACTTTCAGCTGCTTTTGAATTGCCTGGAGTTGAATAAAAGTGTGTTTTACCAGGTGTTTTCCAAGCAAGGTTGCTCAGAAATCTGCCAGAGGAGTAGGAAACTGATTTGTTCATGTGTGTAATCATGACTGGGTTCCCCAATCTCTAAAACATATAAGATAGACCTAGTAAATCTATAATGAACAAATTCTTTATATTTTTATGAGAACATGATAAACCTCTACCCAAGGCTTAGAGAAGCAACATATTCATTTAATTAAATAATGAATGACCAGGAAGCAAGTACTTAATTACTCTAGGAGAACTCTTACTTTGAGCTAGAATGAAAAAAGGCGCAACTTCTTGCATGGGCTCATGCAGGCGGCAGCTTGATACAGTGGAAGCAATTGATAGACTTTAATTCTCTGAAATAGAGATTCATGCAGCATCCATTAATTAGGGATGCTATCATGATGTACACTTGTGGATGTGAGGGAAAAGAAGCAGGATTGGGCAGAGGGAGAATGCAATTCCAACGAAGTAGGGCATGCTAGGGCTAAGATTGTCCTTTATAGTTGAGCCGGTTGGGATGATGTGGCTGCATCTCTGTAATCCCTTTTTGATTGTCTTTGGATGTAGGCTGCCCTGAAAGGAAGCACAGTCTCAGACAAGGCAGAGTGGAGATCATCTTCTTGCAGCAGTCCCAGAAAATTGAGGAATGAGTCCTTCATTCCTGAAGGGGGCTTTGGACATCCCAGGGTCCACAACACTACATTACTACTTTTTAAAAATACAACTTGATTTTTTAATCTGTAAGTGTTACGTCTGCCATCTCCTGTCTCAAAGCATCAAACAATGATCAAAAGTGCCAGATTCATACATATGTCTGCTTTCTTTTTTTATTTTTACCAAATGATAGTGATTCAAACCTATTACTTTCTATTAATCAAGTGTTCGTGTACTCATTGAATTCAGCAAAGATGCAAGGGACTGGGAATACTTTAGTGAATAAAACAAAGTCTCTGTCCTCATGGAGCTTACAAAATCATTTGTGACTAATCCAACCAGGTGCAATTATTATTCTTGGCTTCCTAGGGGTTCCCATTTGGTCAGTACAATGTAGTAGTAAGCCAATTATCCGTCAAAATATTTCCTTAAATACCTGGCTTTTATGTCTTCTATCTTTTATCAAGGGGATTTGTGCGTAAAAGCTCACCTTCAAATTTTGGGAAATATACAAGACAGCTTTAGGTTTCACTTTCTGCTTGTACAAGACCTCAAGATCAGCCAGAATTGAGTGACTGAGATCTTGTACATTCCCAGGTTTTACCTGGGCTTACACATAGCCCTGTGCATGCAAGAGGTCTTTTAGATCCCCAAGAATATGTTGGAAATTTTCAAAATTCCTTCTGATCCTATGGTTCTCTAGGATTTCCTTTTAAATTCTTGTCAAGGATCAAACTTTCTGTAACTCAGATCACAGCCTTAGACATCCGCAGTGTTGCTGGAAGATTACTACTGCTGAGTCAAATCAAATAGCGACACAAACTTGGAAATGGAGATTTTCTAGGAATCTACCAGTTTGGACAAAATATTGACTGTGCTCTGAGCATGAGGCTTTTAACAGAGCTCCAAAAGATACCAGTCTTCTCCTTCAGAAGTGAAGCTGCTGGGTTTACACGGCTACATTGCCACTGAGTTCGTGAGGGTGATTGTAGTTGGAATAGCCTCAAGTTAAATGATATGCAGTCCACTGTTTTACTGAGATATGTCAGTCATTTCTTTTGGACAAGCAATTTTTTTTTCAGTTTGTTCAGTGGCTTTAGTTAATTACAAGATCTGTGAAATTATTGGCTTTCATAGTTTTTGCCAGTTTTCTCATTGTTTTTGTAGGAGAGCAGGCTTAGGGACATCCTCCCTCTACCATTCCATAAGCCTATCCATTTCTGGGTTCTTAAACTTCATAATTATGTGCAGTGGTATGCCATTTTTGTTTAATTATATTTTATTGTCCTGGGCTTTTCCAGTTAAGAAATGCATGCATGTTACTTTTGGTAATATTTATCAGATGATTTTTTAATGAATTCTATTACCTCTTTTTTCCCCGTTTTTCTCAATTGAAAGCACTTACTTCCTGTATTCATTTTCCAAGCATCTTGTTATTTCTCTCATATTTTTCTCTATTCTTTTTTATATTTTCTGAGATGTTTTCTTGATATTACCTTCTGAATATTTGAATTTTTTTATTTTGATGATCATGTTTTTAATTTCTAAATATTATTTATTCTCCAGTATTTTTAAAACACTATATTATTCTTGTTTCGTAAGTAATTTCTTAGTTTTCACTGTTGCACACCAATTAGCATTTCTTATGACGTTTTTCTTGATGTTCTCTAGAAGTTATTTTTTTCCCCCTCTCATTTTAAGTTGGGAGCATATTACAGTGTCAAATAGCCCTTGGTTGTTTATTTCATATCAAAAGGGAGACACTAAAACTTACTGGCAGCTGTATGTGCTTTGTTGCGGCTTTTGGGTGGGATTTACATTAGGGTGATATTTGGGCTGTAAGCAGAACATTTAATTGGGGGATTCCCATGTGCTAATATGCAAGCAATAATTTTTTTTATTGGGGCCACTCAGTTCCTTCAGAGAAGAAACGTTCTGTCACTTGCATGGAAGCTAGAAGTCTGATCTCTGGCATTCTGTATATAGATTTTTCAGTTAACAACCTCCTTTCGTTTTTTAGCCCCACATCTTGCCTCTTATGTCTACTTTAATCAACATATTTGGTGACTCTGAGTGCCATGCTTTCTAAGGTTCTTCAGGGAAATTATCCCTACCATTTTCCTATTTCCTTTGTAGTGACCTTAGGCTGCATTTTTTTCTATATCTGCTAATTCAGTGCCGTCTTTCATCTGTTTGCTGCCTCTAAAACTTGTTGGAATCGTTTGTCTGCTGATGAAGACTCTCTTCCCCCTTGACTTTGTCCTTGATTTACAGCATTTTATACCTTACTTTTATGTTGATGCCACTTTTTAAAAAATTCCACTAAAAGAAGAGGAAATAAATAATCTTTAGATGGGTGTCTTTTACACTTGACTTTATAAGCAAGACTTTTGGGCCATTTTCCATATTAGACCCATCATTAACAATTATTAAATTCTAGCACGTAAGTAGCTTTCAATTTGTGTTTGAGGAATGTTTCCCAAAAAGTGAATTTTTTTTCTATAACAATTTTTATTTATTTTTATTTATTTATTTTTAATTAAAGTTTATTGGGGGTGACATTTGTTAGTAAAGTTACACAGATTTCAGGTGTATAATTTGGTAATACGTCATCTATATATATCACATTGTGTGTTCACCACCCAGAGTCAGTTCTGTTTCCATCACCATATATTTAATTCCCTTTACGTTCATCTACCACCCTCCTCCCCCCCTTCCTTCTGGTAACCACTAAACTATTGTCTGTGTCAATGAGTTTTTGTTTCTTTCTTTGTTTGTCTTGTTCTTTTCTTGTTTTCAGTTTTATATGCCACATATCTGTGAAATCATATGGTTCTCGACTTTTTCTGTCTGACTTATTTCACTTAGCATAATAATCTCAAGGCCCATCCATGTTGTCGCAAATGGTACTATTTCATCTTTTCTTATGGCAGAGTAGTGTTCCGTTGTGTATATGTAACACATCTTTATCCAATCATCTATTGAGGGACACATTGGTTGTTTCCATGTCTTGGCCACCATAAATAAAGCTGCAGTGAACATTGGAGTACATATATCCTTCTGGAAAAATATTTTCAGAGTTTTTGGGTAGATACCCAGGAGAGGGATTGCTGGGTCATATGGTTCCTCAAAAAATTAAGAAGAAAAATTAATTTCTTATATTAATGCACTTTTGAAATTAAAATGGCCAATTAAGTTATAAAATACACAAATCAGTTAGTGTTTACATATGCATGTATCCACTTTCTCACCCACCATAAGATACAGAATATATCAGCACTGCAGAAGGCTTTAAACCAGTCAGTGCTCCCCTCAAAGGTAACTACTTTTTACCAGTCAGTGCTCCCCTCAAAGGTAACTACTTTTCTGAAGTTTATGGCTATAAGTTACTTTTCCTTGTTCTTGAACTTCATATAAATGGAACCACACAGTATGAACTCATTTATGACTGGCTTCTTTGACTCAACATTGCATCTATGAGATTCATCATGGTGTTATGTGGTGCACTAATTAACTTTTTATTGTTGTATAGTTCTTGTATAAATATGCCATCATTTATTTGTCATTCTATGGTTGATGAGCTTTTGTGTTACTTTCAGGTGTTTTTTTTTTCTATTATGAATAAAGCTGATATGAACATCCACCGACTTCTTTTAAAAATTATTTTATAAGGACATTGGTATATACATAGTCAGTTAGCAAAAATCAAAACCCCAAAGGAGGAGAAATGGATTTCAAAACATATGATACCAAGACATATGATTGTCATATGTGTAAATTAGTGTGATGTCCCTTAGCTGCTATGAAGGCCAGAGATGTTGGGGATTTTCCAAAAAATTTAAGAAAGTTATTTCTGAGGAATGAGAAAAACATGAACTAGATAAATATTTTGAACTATTATCATTTTGCTAATCAAAGTGGGATTACACAGTTCTCTTTCTTTGGTGCCAACTGCTCAAATTTTCAAGTGAATTGGGTGAAATAAACCAGATACTTCATGAAATTGATTATAATCTGTGCTATTTTACAAGGGTTACAATTTCACCTAAGTACCACATAAGTGGTTTGTTTAAACATCTCAGTTATGTTTTATGAGTTGGATTTCTTCTGTAATTGAGAAAGAAATGAAGCCATTAAGACTTGCTCTTTGGCACTGTCACTAGTATTTACATTAGTTTGTCAAATTAGAGAATATATATTGCTATTCAAAACGGCTGTTTGTATTAAACCAGTTTCTCTAAAATGTAAACAAATGAGCTTTATTTCTTCTGACTAAAACTGTCAGATTAACATATTCCTGTAAGACATTGGTTCTCAAGGTGTGGTCCCTATACTTAAAAGCATCAGCTTCAGCCTCACTTGGGAATTTTTGGAAATGCAAATTCTTGGGCTCCACCCCAGACCTGCTTAATCAGAAACTCTGGGGTTAAGGTTCAGCAATCTATTTTAACATGTCCTCCAAGTGATTCTGAAACATACTGAAGTTGAGAACTACTAGTTTAAGACATTGATTTTTAATCCTGGATGTGCATTGGAGTCACCAATGGGACTTCAGAAAATACTGAGGTCTGAGTTCTACCAACAGAATTCCTGTTTAAATGAACCAAGGTGGTGTGTGTATTCAGAGTTTTGAAATCCCTTGAGGTGATTCTAATGTGTGGCCAAAGTTGAGAGCCATTTGTTTGATAGGATCAAAAGAAATAGCATCCTAGTTTTGCAAACTGTTGGTCACTGAATGGAATTAGAGCTGGAAGCTTTTTGAGACCGTTCTTGTCTTCATCTGAGGCCAATTCACAAAATTTAGAAACTCCAGTCAAGATGACAGTGTAGGTCAGTAAAGGCTGTGCTGGCCTCCTCTCTTGACCACATCAAAATTACAACTAAACTACAGAACGACCACCATTGAGAATTCTGAAGTGGAGATGAACTGAAGTCTCAAAACTAAGGACATACAGCAGAAGCCACCTCGAGACTGGTAGGAGGAGCAGAGATGTGGAATGGTCTGGTCTCACACCCACATGTGGCAGTTGAAAACTGGAAGGGATATCTTGGCTGCAGAGATCCGCCCTGATGAGCGAGGGGTCCCAGCCCCACACCAGGCTCCCCATCCTAGGGTTCCATTGCCAGGGAGAGAAGTCCCCATAAATTCCTGGCTGTGGAAGCCAGTGGACGTTATAGGTGACTGAGACAGTGGTGACTGCCATGCCAGGCAGTCCTCTTAAAGGGCTAAGCATAGACTTACTCACTAATGGAACTCACTGGCTCAGAGCTTCAACATGGGCAGCAGCTTGAAAGGCACCAGGGACAAACGGGAGGAACTTTAGGCTAGAGCTGAAGGGGTAGCTTTACTGTCTGACAGAGATGTGGACTAAAACTATTACTGGTTTGTTGAGCCTTCCTCTTTCCTTGCATGCAGACTTAGGTGGCTGACATATCTGATTCTCCATCAACCTGGCTAACACAGTTGGGTCACACCTCCGTGGTGATTCCCTGAGACCCTGCCCCACCCAACATTCAGGCACACCCAAGCCACTTCCAGTAGTTTTCCATACAAAGGGCCTGTCTTGGTGCATGCTGTGGAATTTCCTAAAATTTCACAAATCTTTGCAAAACCCAAACAAACTGCATTTGGCTTTGGTGTATCCCAGACTCTTACTGAGCCGCCCAAGCTTAGCACTATAGTAGCACCCAGCCTCAGTTTGCAGTTTGGCATCTCAAGGTACCTCAAAGCCCAGCGCAAGTGGCGGCCATCTACAGATTTTTTTGTGGCTCATGCCAGGTGGCCCCAGTCAGGGCACATGTTTCAACTGAACTTAGCCTGTGGCTTGGCCCCTCCCAGGAGGGCTTGGAGCTGGCACGCCTTGTGGCTGGCTCCCGACCACAATAGAGAGCCACCAGGTACCTTCCATGGGTAACACACCAAAAGGGCAGACTGGGCAGAGATCAGAGCCCTGCTAAAGCAAATCCTGCTATGTTGGGTTAGCCCCTACATGACAGCTCCTCCACTGTGTCATGGCTAGTCCTCACAACCAATTAGTCTGAGAGTTAAACCCACCCACTGACATGCAAACAGCAACCAAGTCTCAACTATAACAAGAAGGCACACAACCTACACAAGGAATACACCTGGAGCACCTGACTCAAGTGACAAGGGAGACTGTGCCACTGGGTCCCACAGGGCACCTACTATATAAGGCCACTCGGCTAAGACTGGAAGACATAGAAGCTCTACCTAGTACATAGAAATAAAAACAAGGAGGCATCTAATATGGGGAGACAAAGAAACATGTTCAAAATGAAAGAACAGAATGAAGCTTCAGAAAAAGAACTAAACAAAATGGAGACAGCAGTCTACCAAAGGTAGAGTTCCAAACACTGGTTATGAGGATGCTTAACAATCTCAGGGAGAACTTCAACAAAGAGATACATAAAAATAGAGATAGAAAACATAAAAAAAGTCAGAAAAAAAGAATACACTAATTGAAATAAAGAATACATTAGAGAGAATAAACAGTAGATAACATGAAGCGTAGAATTGAATCAGCGATTTAGAAGATAAGGTAGCAGAAAACACGTACTCAGAACAGTGAAAAGAATAAATAATCCAAAAAATGAGAATAGTTTAAGGGGTCTCTGGGACAACATCAAGTGTATCAATATTTGCATCACAGGGGTACCAGAAGGAGAAGAGACAGCAAGGAATTCAAAATCTATTTGAAGAACTAATGACAGAAAACCTTCCTAACCTGGTGAAGGAAATAGATATACGAGTCCAGGAAGTGCAGAGATTCCCACATCAGATGAACTGAAAGAGGCCTGCACCAAGACACACCATAATTAAAATGTCAAAGGTTAAAGACAGAAAAAGAATCTTAAAAGCAGCAAGAGAAAATCAGTTAGTTACCCACAAGGGAGCTCCCATAAGACTGTCAGCTGATTTCTCAATAGAAACTTTGCAGACCAGAAGGGACTGGCAGGAAATATTCAGAGTGATGAAAACGAGGATCTACAGCCAAGATTACTCTACCCAGCAAAGCTATTAGGTTCATGCAAAAGAAATTGCAGTTTTTGCAATTATTTTTAACCTTTTAAACTGCAATTACTTTTGCACTAACCTGATATTTAGAATAGAAGGACAGATAAACAGCTTCTCAGACAAGAAAAAGCTAAAGGAGTTCATCACCATCAAACCAGTACTACAAGAAATGTTAAAGGGACTTCTTTAAGAAGGAAAAGGAAGCAAAAGATAAAAACTATGAGTAATAAAATGGCAATAACTGCATACCTATCAGCAATTTCAGTGTAAATGGATTAAATGCTCCAATCAGAGGATAGGGTGGCTGAATGCATGAGAAAACAAGACCCTTATATATGTTGTCTAAAAGGGACTCACCTCAGATCAAAAGACACAGACTAAGCATAAAGGGATGGAAAAAAAATATTTCATGAAACGGAAACAAACAGAAAA
This sequence comes from Rhinolophus ferrumequinum, assembly GCF_004115265.2. Taxonomy (NCBI): domain Eukaryota; kingdom Metazoa; phylum Chordata; class Mammalia; order Chiroptera; family Rhinolophidae; genus Rhinolophus; species Rhinolophus ferrumequinum. The sequence goes on along the minus strand of NC_046306.1, from coordinate 28,729,631 downwards.
CCTGCGGTTACCATACTTATACCAGACAAAATAGACTTTAAAACAAAGGCTATAACAAGAGACAAAAAAGGACCCAATAATCCCACTATGGGTATTTATCTGAAGAAACCTAAAATGCTAATTTGAGGGGACTTGTGCTTTCATATGTTCATTAAAGCATTGTTTACAATGGCCAAGATGTGGAGGCAGCTTTGGTGTCTGTCAATGGATGAATGGATAAAGAGGAGGTGATACATACAATGGAATATCGCTCAGCCATGGAAGGGAATGAGATTTTGCCAATTGTGGCAGTATGGATGGACCTGGAGGATATTGTGCTGAGTGAAGTATGTCAGACAGGGAAAGATGGATGCAATGGGATTTCACTTATATGTGGAACCTAAAGAACTAAATAAAGAAACAAAACAAAAACAAACTCATTGATAGAGAGAACATTTTGATGTTTGCAGATGGGAGGGGGTTGAGGGGGTTGGGTGAAAAATCGGAAGGGGTTAAGAAGTACAGATTGGTTGTTACAAAGTAGTCATGGGGATGTAATGTATAGCATAAGGAATATAGTCAATAATATTGTAATAATTATGTATGGAGTCAAATGGGTACTAGATCTATCAGGATGATAGATTGGAGGGGTTTGGGGGGCAGGGTGAAAAATGTGAAGGGATTAAGAAGTACTCATTGGTAGTTATAAAATAGTCATGGTGATTCAAAGTGAAGCAAAGGGAATATAGTCAATAATACGGTAATAATTATGTATAGTGCCTGATAGGTACTACACTAGTCAGGGGATTACTTTTTTAATTATAGAAATCTCTAACCACTATGCTGTACACCTGAAATTAATATTAAATGTCAACTGTAATTGAAAAATTTGAAAAGGGAGGAAAAAGGTGAAGGGGAATAAGGGGCTCCCAAATTTCCAGGTATAAAACAAATAAGTCATTGCGGTGTAATATACAGCATAGGGAATATAGTCAATAATATTGTGATAGCATGATATGGTGTCAGATGGTTGCTGGACTTATCATGGTGATCAGTTCTTTAGGTATATACTCGTAATTGTTGAATAACTATGGTGTACACCCTAAAGTAATACAATATTGTATGTTAACCATATTTTAATAAATATCTTTAAAAACAAGTAAGTTAGGTACAGTAAGAGTTTAACAACAATAATTAATAAAATAGAACAACTGTAACAACTAAAGAAAAGAAAATTAAGTGCCTCCAGAAATAAAGAGGACTGTTGAGTGTTAGAAGTGCCTCCCTTGTTCCAGTTTACTAGAAAACCCTTCAGTTAAGGACATACAAATAGCTTGTCCAATGTTATGTATAAGGAGAATATAGTAAAATGAGATTCTTGGTTAAATGGAGAACTTCAGACAGAAAGGAAGTCAATTCTGGATCTTTCGTAGGAATAGAGGGTCTGGAGGGAGTGCTACTCTGGTTTGTATTAATATTTTTACATTTTTTTTCAACATGAAAGAACTCTGTAGATCTCTGTTATTCTCAGATGCCTCATTTAAACCAAGACTCAACCAACACTGTCCATGTTTCCCTTGCATTAGAATGTTTTGCCTCCTCATAACCCCTTGGTTATAAGAGAAGCTCTTCATTTGTGGGGAGTGGTAGAGGTGGGGAGCCATGACACCCTGAAAGTCAAGATGTTTAGGAAGGTCCATTCTCTGCTAATGGATTGATAATAAAGTCACAAAATGCTAAATATTTACACATTGGTGAAGACCTCCAACTATAAGCTCTCTGAATTAAGGGGAAAATATGCTACCTAAGGATATACTAATTCTTCTCCTGGTAACCTCTATTATTAAGTTGAAGAAGAGGGGCTGAAACCAAGAAAGCATTGTGAACAGGTGTGATGAAAGAAATGTTTCTGTAATTTACATGATCTTTATTCAGAAATATGTTCTTCTGAGATAACCTTGGGGCATCCCTATAATTCCCAGGAAACCACAAGTAATACATCCTACTAAGATTCTGCTAGCCAAAGCAGTCTGACATCTCTGTCACAACAGCAATACAATTTCCTAAAACTCTAAAAGTCAAACTGGTTCTCATTTCTCTCCTTAATGCCCCTCACCCAGTGGTCATGGCTAACTCTGTGAAGGCTTTGCTAAGGCTCTGAGTGATGTGGGCTGATCAGGGAAATAAAATGTTGTTGTCGTGCTCTTTGCTGGGTATCCCCAGCCTTCTGTGAATATTGGAGCACTAGGATGGGTCTTGATTAGAATGACACAGTGGCAAATGCCTTGACGATTTCTCTCTTCTAGGTTGGGTATTGGTTAATATTCATATGAAGATTTAAGGAGACCAGACAGTAGTCTTTATCAGTTTCTCCTGTTGGAATTTCAGCCATGAAAGTAAGGTTTATCTTTAGCCAGAGATCCTCATAGGCATTTGGTGAATGTTTATAAGTTATGTAAAAAGAAAATGGTAGTGATGAATTATTTATTTAAGCAGGTATTAGTTGCCTCTGATTATGCCAGTTTTCAGAGGTATGATTCCTTATTCTTGAGTTGCTTAGTGGAGATAGTATAGGAATCTAGAAAATCTGGTTATATACTAGGATTTCATCAACTGTAGGATGACCATGAGCCAGACAAATTTCACCATAATCTCAGCCAAATACAACTAAATTCATATAGAACTCCACTTGAACTGACGCAGGAATTGGGCTTTCATTGTACTCTCTGTTCAAGCTTTCCAGTGATTCTTACTTTTGGATTTTATGAGTCTCTCACAGTAAAATGTTCTGACTCAGTATGTAAGTTGATATGGTCAAATCAAACTAGATATATTTTCTGACGACATATAGAAAACGTTATTCCAAAGTGACCTAAGATTGTAAATATTTGTAGGATTTCCTGTAAATGGACACATTTGGAAGGAGATATTCTAGGAGGAAGGACTGAAATGCTAAATGTTTTACTGCTTTTGTGATAAACTGGGAGCTGGAAAGAAGGCCTGGATTTCCTTCACATTGAGTTCCAGCAGGTGGCCAGTTGACTCAGGCCTTACTTTTCAATCTGATTAGGTAGTGTATTCAGTAGATAGTGTGGACTGAAAAGGGGCCACATATTAAACCTGACAAGCTCAGGAGACTGAAAATAACCACATGAGATGGTGTGAGCATAAAAATTTCATAACTAAGCGGGCCATGGCGGGAAGTCACATCTATAGCTTCCTTCATAAAGTAAATCTGTGCCATTCAGTGGGCCTGTCTGTTGTCTTTTTGCACCTAAGATAACATCTTTGGAATGTCAGTAATCTTTTTCTAGACCAGAGCTGGAAACTGCAAAATCCCTCATTATTATACTTGTCTCCTGGTTACCATCTCTATGTGCTGTAAAAAGCCAACTGTTAACTATCCTGCACCCACCTGTGTAAAAGAAGTACCTGTCTCTCCAATTTACTTTTATCCAATCCCAAATATTTCCCACTTTGCTTTCTCCCACCCTGTTAATCTATCACCAATGGATCTCATGTAACCTTCCTCCTTTGATTTTATGTGTAAAATAACCTGCAAACCTTCATTTCACGGAGCATTTTCTAAATCCCTTGAGATTTTGCTTCCAGGCAATTGTGGTCAGTTTGGCTCAAATAAACTCTTATAAGCTTCCTCTTAGGCTGGATGTTTTTCATCAACAATAGTTCTGCTGCTATCATGTTTCCCTGAAAATAAGACCTAGCCGGACGATCAGTTCTAATGCGTCTTTTGGAGCAAAAATTCATGTAAGACCCGGTCTTGTATTATATTATATTATATTATATTATATTATATTATATTATATTATATTATATTTATTATATATATATTATATTACATTTATTATATATATTATATTATATTATATTATATTATATTATATTATATTATACCTGGTCTTATATTATAGTAAAATAAGACTGGGTCTTATATGAATTTTTGCTCCAAAAGTCGCATTAGAGCTGATTGTCCAGCTAGGTGTTATTTTCGGGGAAACAGTGTAGATGAAAGTATCGGAGAGGGAAAACCCAATCGATTTTCTGTCCAACTTCTCTAGTCCTAGTAACATTAATGTTGTTAGACTCTGGATGTAATTTATTGTAAATGAGGAAAGTCCTGATATTTTAACATACAGTTCTCATTTTTTCCCAACATTGTCAGCATAGAAAAACATGGATCCTGGGAAAGCTTGTTTCTTTCTTCTTCACAGCAGCAGCTGGGTGGTCCAGACCAGACCATTTGTTAAACATTATGGCAGGCGATGGGGTAAGGATAAACACTTCTTGGCAGGAACAGGAATCAGGTAGTAGGAGCTGCTATATCCTGTGGGTAAAATGGAAATTTATATCTTTATTTAAAGTAGCTTGTTTGTGATGATCTGAAGAGGATGAGATTCTTCTTTCAGATGATGAAGCATGTTTTCTGAAAAATAGTACCTCTCCTCTGGTTTCATTTATTATACTTTTTCACCCCAAATTTTTGTTCTTTAAGGTGAGTAAGGCACATGTCCCTGAGGGGTATATATCTTTTACTTCTTATGCCACAATAGAATGTTGAGCCCTGGGCCCCTAAGTTAGAGTTCTGGTTTCCAGCACCTGCCTTGGGACAAAATGAATATCTCTCCATCTCATATCCCCTCCATGAAATGAAGGCAGTCAGTGACTCTTCTTAATCTCTTAGAAATGTAATCAGATGCAGGTAACACTTGAAGAAGAGGTAGTGGCTCTTTGAAGAAAGGTTCTATGTAAACACCAAATAATAATAGGAAGAATAATAAAAACTTCAAACATTTCAGTGTGGGCAAAAAATCATTGAGGGTGAAACCACATCTAATAGATATTAAGTGCTGTTTTCCTGCACTATGTTTATCTCTGATGAATCTGATCCAGCCTAATACTACACATGTGCAGCATGTCTCTGCAGTAAAGTCTGGAAGTCAGGGGTGGGGGGCTAAAGGGAGTAGAGGGAATAGGGGTCAAGAGGTGGCTTTTTATGCCTCCTGCAGGAGTTGAGTGGTAGCAAAGAAACCAATCATGATCTTTGCAGTTCCCTAATGGGAACTGACTTAATGGAATCCTGTCCGTATTAGAGACTACTTACATTGTGGTGTTTATTATAGGATTATAATTATTTGTGAGCATGCTTTTATTTTCTTCTTGACTGTCAATTTCTAGATTGTAAGGAATGCATCTTGTCTTGTTCATATATTAATTCCAGCATCCCGCCAAATGTCTGGCACATAGTAGCTGCTTAAGAGGGGTTTGACAAATAAAAAATAATGTTGGCTTCCATTTAAGAGCTCAAACTATTTGTTAAGTACATTTTTAAACAATTTACATATGGTAACAATAATCCTTATTGGAGCCATAGACATACACCATTAGCATTATGCAGTATAGATATCAAAGAGAGATTATTGGAGCACGGGGGCGGGGGGACGCAGGGATCTGAGAGAGAAGTATAAAGTGCATACAATCCTCTGACTCTCTGAGCCCCGAGCTGAGATATGACCAGTGGTTCTGTAGAGAGGAACCCTGTCCCCAACATGTTCACGTAAGTGGTTCTTAAAGTATACCTTAGACTGTCATCAGTATCACTTGGAAACTTGTCATAAATGCAAATTCTTGAGCCCCAGTCAGACCTTTAGACTCGGAAGCTTTAGGGGTAGGGCGCAGAAATCTATGTTTTTTCAAGTCCTCTGAGTGGCTTAATGCACGCTAAAATTTAAAAACCATTATTTTACATAATGGTCATAAGAGTGGGGATTGGAGGAGAACATACAGAGAATATCTATGAGATTCTGAAACAATAGAAGCCGCCTCCTCAGGAAAGTGGCCTTATTAGAAGTGGGGAGGATAGACTGGTGGCTAGTATCAGGCTGTTTTTCTGTTGAGATAATTCAGGGCTGCTGAGCCAGCTTTCTGTTAATTTAGCCAGAAAGGGAGAAGGGAGAGTCTCCACGGCCATCGACACTCGTCCCTCGTCAGATGTGTCCTACTGTCCTTGTTTTACAATTGTGCAATGTGAAGTGTAAGTGAAGTCCATAACTTACCCAAGGCACCCAGTTGGGTGGTGAAGTTCTGATCTAAATCCATATGTTCTCCCTCTAGATCCCTGGCTCTCAAACTTAGTGAGTGTCAGAATCACTCAGGGGACTTGGTAGATACAACAGGCCCGGCCCTAGCCTGCATCAAGGAGCCTAAGCCTCTGTGAGTCCTGTTAGCACTTCAGGTAATTCTGATACACTCCAAATTTTATGAGGCACTGTTCTAGAGCATTGGTTCTCAACCCTCACTGGGTAGCTCTAAAGAAATAGAAAGGCTCAGGCCACATTCCTAACCAATTACATCGCAAACTCTGCTTGGGGCCTTGGTATTAGAATTTTCTAAAGCTTCTAGGTGTAGCCAGGGTTCTTGACCATTACTCTAGAGTCCAGGTACCTAACCAACAGGATCCAGCTGCCTCCGAGTGAAGGCGCTGTAGCCAAACCACAGGTACATACCTCGCAGGTAGTTATACTTACTGACTACTCATCTGAAATTTTCTTATGGTTTTATACTTCCCCAACTGCCATTCTCCCCCAGTGGGTCTCAGGTAAAGTTTTGAAATTTGGAGATTTATTTTTTTCTCGACAACTGCTCACCTTCCTGTTGACCAACTCTTCCTGTTGGTCCTCTCCTACTTTCTGGAGTATCTTGCACTCAGGACTTCCTGTCACTCCCTGTTCTTCCAGGCATACTGACTGCAGCCAGAAACCCCTACCAGAGTCCAGGCTTACTTAGGTCTTTCCTAAGCATTCCTCTCCCTTTAAATGAAGTTACTCTCAATGGAGGCATAGTATAAATCTGCATAGGCATCTCAGTTTTTCTTAGACCGACCATGGGCATCCTAAGTACCCCTGGAGTGCCTGCTAAAATGCAGATTCCTGACCTTCCACAACCCTTGTAAATCAGAATACTTACGGTTGAGGCTGAAAGATCTGTCTTTTAATAACATTTTCTAGTGATCCTGTTTCACATCTAGGTTTGAGATTGATGCCTCTCAGTGTATCACAATGTTTTCCACTGACAGTGACTTCCATAGATATCATTGAACTGACTAGAAGCAGCAGCTAGTTTTGTATCTGATGAGGTAATGTCTCCTAAGCTATTAATTACTGATGATGGCAGGTGCGTAATTTTTCCAGTGCACTTTTACAGTTAACAAACGCTGCCTGGAGCTACCAGCCTTAATTTCTTACTATCCAGGGACCACTGTGCATGCCCTTTCAGAAAGGTTGTCCAACAGAGCTCTTTAACCACACTTAGTTATGACTACTCCCCAGATTTATACATAGCAGACTGCATTGTTCTCTTTCCCCCACCCATTAAAGGGTACCCAAGGACATAGCAGGTGTCTTACTTTTCCTGGCAGCTGTGTATGTTCCACCTGCAGCCCCTGGCTCCTGCATTTATAAATGTTTTTAGAGTTTTCTTATTGCCAGTTTCTGGGAGAGCATAATAAGGAGAGCTTGCCCTGTATTTGGAATTGATGGTTTTCAAAGACTCAATTTCCAAATCAAATACCTAAATTGGCAGCCAATTCCTCATTACCCATTGATTCTCGAAATATCCCATGAACTCTACCAAGCAGAAACGGGAAATGAACTAAAACAAGCCATTGGCCTACCGGACAGATGCTATTTGGAGAAGTGGTTTTAAATTTTCACTTTGGTTTTAAGGATTTGTTACTTGGAAGAGGCCATGTACTTGGCATTATTTTATTTTGATGGAAAAATAATTGTAGAGTATTAGTGTTTTTCAAGAGTTTATTTTACCGACTATTTCATGCTCATATTTTTGTTCTCAAATCTACACAAAGTTGTCTATACTTGACAAATACCATTTGAAGATCAATATTCCATTTTAAGCATCTTGCATAATTGATTGACTCTGTGATTCTCATACTGGAAGCATTTAAAAACTGCACAAAATACTGCACCCCATGTCCCACACTCAGTACTTTGGATCAAAGTGGTCTTTGATGAGAACTATTTACCTGTGTTTTTTTTTTTTTTTTTTTTTTTTTTTTTTTTTAATCTACCCAAGAGAGTCTGTGGGATAGCCAAGGTAGAAAATACTGGATTAGAAATGAAGTTTTTGAAGTTCATTAATTCTATAGCAAAGATAATAGACTTTTTAGTTTATTTGTTTTATAACTTTGTAAGAAAAATCTCACCTCTTTGAATTTTTCCTCCATTGTCTTAATTTTCTATGTAAAAGTAAATTAAATTATCTGAAATTATTTTTGGAACAAGAAGGGTAGAAATATTTGGATTTATAGAACAGAAGCTAAATGAAGCAGGCAATAATTCTGATTTATAATAGAATTAAGAGTGTAAACATAAATTAAAGTGTACATAGACGAGACCAACAGAAGTTGAAGCATTCTTTTATAGTACAAAAATTTCCTGAAGACTTTAAATGCTAGACATTAGGTTTTGGCTATTGGAAATTAAACGATAGATGACATAATTCTGTGTTAGAGTTCTGTGGTTATAAGCAACAGAATTCATTTCTGCTAACTCAAGTAGAAGTAAAATTTACTAGAGGAACCTGGAGGGGGGTTCAGGAGTCAAGGCAAAGAATAAAGAAGTAGAAGAAAAATCAGAATCAAAATGGACAAAACCAACTATACAACTTTTTTGGGGGGGATCCAAGGTTGAAATGAAAGCACTCCAATTATTCTTTTCTCAAACTTTCATCACTTAATTCAAGGTACAATGTCCCAAGACAGAAAGTCCAATTTGTCCAGCGTAAGTAGTGTGCCCACAGCTTGGCAGGGAAGGCCAGGCCCCTTGATGTATAGCTTCTTCAGGAGTGGACCTCACGAGGGGAAATAATTCCCCAAAAGCTGATTATCAAAGGACGCTGGGCAGCCAAAAAATGATTCTCTAGGCCCTCCTTAAATAGTTTTAACTAGAAGACATACTTAGATGGACAAGATATAATGTTTAAGAGCCACATAAAGGATACTTACTATGGGCCAGTGACAGTCCTTTGTTCCTACTACAGCCTGGAGAAGTAAATGCTGTTGTTGGAAGTTCTTAACAAATAATGTAAAAATTAAGGCATGGAGCCTTAATTTTTTTGTCAGTTAATAAAAGTCACAAAGGTGACAAACGTCGGTGGTAGGGTGCAAACTGAAAACTGTCAGGCTCTGTCACCAGACACTTCCCTGCCTACTGACACCTAAAAAAATTAAGGATGTGAATATGGGAGAGAACAATGAAAGATGATAGGTGTCAAAGGAGAGGAAAGTGATTTCTTGATGGAACCGGGAAGACCTTTAGACAGGGTTGGGATGTGTGGAAACACAGTAACCCAAGAGAAGACTGTGGTAAAATACATTTCAGGGAGCGATCAGAGGGTGAACATGGGCTTAGAGGCAGTTCAAATGAATCTGTGATGGAAATGTTGGTAGGTAGGTTAGGTGAGGCCTTAGGTTTGGATTTTATTTGTCCAGGAATAGGAAACAATCAAAACATTTTGATCAGGGCTAAGCAAGGAAGGCACAAGGAAATATCTGTGTTTAAGGAAGTCAGTCTGTGGCTGTGTGCACTATCATCGGAATAGGTTGGGGCTCTGAAAGAGAACCAGACCATGCAAATGAGAATGTGAAGGGTAATGAATCTCATGAAGGCCTGAGCTAGGGCGCTGTCAGAGAGAGTGCAGTAGCACTGGCAGAGTTCAGCTACCAACTGGATGTTAGAGGTGGTGGCAAGTGTGAGGGAAATGTCAGCGTTTCTTAGGTTTGGAGAAAAGGCGGCAAGCTGGTAATGCCATATCGAGCAAGCCAAGAAGAGGGGCAAGTCGTTCACTTGTACAACTCATTAAGCGTGGAAGATGAAGGCCTTCACAAATGAGGGACTGGTGTTTGGCAAAATGGTGTGGCCTGGAAATAGAAATAATGCTTGAAGACATGACCGGAATCAGAGGAAATGAGCTGTTGAAGTTACAGTTGAAAAATGGTCAGTGTGTACTACTGCAGCTTTGAAATTCTCCCTAAAATTAATCTGATCCAATCCTGATCAGGTGCTCAAGTCAGAAGTGATGGAAAGCTACTTTTTATACAGAATTCTATTTTTAAAGCAGTTGCCAAAATAAAATTGTACAATTTTTCAAGCTAGGAAGATTTCAGATAATTTGCATATGTCCCTCTCCTTAATTAAACCCAGTATTCCTTTATGTGAGGATTGGATGGATGAGAGGGGAGGATTCTGAGCAATCCTCTTTGTTACAAGCAGGTAGTTACTAAAGAATAGTAGACCTGGGAAATACCTCAGAGTTTTATATTGGTGAATTGCCTCATTTTACAGAGGTAAAAAGAATATTTTTATGTCCACTGACTCAGAAGACATAGGGTATGCTGCAGGTGGCATCAGGAATCTAGATAAGATCAGTGTAATCTCACAGGAGGCTTGTGAGCTTCTCTGTGGCATGAACAGAAGGGTCTCACACCACTTGCCTTTTTCCCCCCAAATGTTTGTGTTTCTTGTCCTTGATGCCTAATATAGAATGCTGGTATGTTTGCCTCAAATCTAGATTGAATTTTCAGAAAGTTAAAACATCATTCTCAAATACATATAGAATTAACACTCATTCACTTGTACAGCTCATTAAGTAGGGAATCAGGAAGGATGGGATAGCTGGTTCAAAGAATCTTTGAGGACCAAGGGAATGTATAGTCCATCAGGAAAGGCGTACTAAAATTAGATTTTGCTTTTGAAGTTACAGTCAAAATTGTTTCAAGTCCTACTGGGCAATAATATCCTACCCTTAGGGGTTGCCTATTCTGAGAAAAAAAAATAATTTACAAGTCTATAGGATCAACAGTTACCAAATTAATTTGTAACCTGGGCCCTGATATTATCAAGAACAAATAACAACTCAAGCTGGGTTCATTTTCTTTTACTAGAGCAAAGGTTGGCAAATTACTGTGGGCCAAATCCACTGACCACCTGTTTTTATAAATAAGATGTTTTTTTGTTTTTTGAAAATAAAGTTTCTTTGGCACAACGTTATGTCCATTCGTTTAAGTGCTGTCTGTGGCTGTTTTGTGCTTCAGAGGCAGAGCTGAATAGTTGGGACAGAGAGCCTATTGTGGCCCCCAAAGCCTAAAATATGTTCTGTCTGACCCTTTAAAGGAAAAGTTTGCTGACTCCCGACCTAGAGAATGATAGAATCCTTGTTTGGGCTTTGAAACAATGAACATGAACATGCAATGATAGTTTTGCTTATTTCACATTTTTCACAATTTCCTCAGCAAGAGAAAGGAATGGAAATCTGACAAGGGAAATTCCGTAGTGTCAGAATGGGGAACAGTTGAGCCCCATTTACCTTGTGTGTTGAGTATGCTGATTGGAAAGGTTAGGGTTATCTCACGACTCGAGTCATATGCAGCTTCAAGTGTACTGCTTTGTTCATGGATACTTTCAGTGTCAAGACAGAGAGAGAGCAGGTTTTTTTGTATTTCTGCCTTGGGCACCTGGCCTGAGTATCTAATGCTTAAAGCTAAGAGTGTGGATATTGTTTCCTTACCTCAAACCCAGCAGCTCAGGCTAGCCACAGAAAACAGGCTGGCTAAGGTGCCACTCTGGGAGCCAGGAGACCTGCATTCAGACAGAGGATCATTGTTTTGAGGTTTGTATTTAATTTGGGTCCAGTGTGACCTGTGTTTTCAGCTCCTCAAACACACATCACCTCCCTTCTCAGAAACAGCTGTGGGGATGAACCACAAGTTCTACCCACAGAAACACTGAATTTGGGCTCAAAGTCCATTTACTTGGGAGGCAAAAAGCATTCCCAGTTGTGTGAGACGAGATGAACACCTGCTTCAACAAAATCTGCATTGTTCTTCAAATAATAATTTTTTTTCCCCTAGAAGAAACAAGGAACCCTCTCTTTAACAAAGTGAAATTACAACTTCCATTTTTCTAGGGCAGGGCAACATTGGCTTTTCTAGAATTTAGCGGATCAAAAATCACTGAGAACATGATCTTTCTCTCCCAACTGAGTTTGATGTTTCAAGCACCTGCTATTATCACTGGTGGTGCCATTGTTTTCGTTCTTCATTATGTGCTTTATGTTCTAGCAAGCATTTTTAAAAATAATGCTAAAGAGGTTGAGACCCCCTAAATGTCCATGACTTATGAATGGGTAAAGAAAATGTGATATATACATACGATGCAATACTATTCAGTTATAAAACGGGAGATCCTGTTGCATGCTACAACACAGATTAACCTTGAAGATACCATGCTAAGTTAAATAAATCCGTCACTGAAAGACAAATACAGCGTGATTCCACTATATGAGGTATCTAAAGTAGTCAAACTCATAGAAGGAGAAAGTAGAATGGTGGTTGCTGGGGCAGGGGAAAAAGCAAAGTTGCTGTTCAACGGGTCTGGAGTTTTAGTTATGCAAGATGAAAAAGTTCTAGAGATTTGCTGTATAATAATGTGCATATGGTTAACTACACTGTATTTTAAACTTAGCAAGTTGTTAAGATGGTTGATTTCATGTTGTGTCTTTTTTTTACCACAATAAAAAAAAATAGGGTTATTTATATAAACATGTATTCCTTTCCTTTTAAAATCATTATAAAAATATGTTATTATGTAATCAAGGAAACAAAGATTAGCATCTGTCTCTCAGGCTTGGAGGTCACGCACCATTATTAGGATATTTGAAGACATCCTAGGATTTTAAACGTTAACCCTAAACAGAGACTGCTGGAAACCTTCATAGTAATAGTGGCATTTAGGTTGGCATATTTGAGTTTGTACCAGGTGTACAATTATTGAGTAAGGCAGGAAAATTAAGCATTTGTCTCTGATCTTGGTATTTCACGGGGAGATTTCAAATGTTGCTTAGAGAGATTGTTGGAAACACAATCATACTAATGAATATCTATACTCAAAAAACTCATGTGGGCAGAACTCTAGTGGAAATATGTTCATTCTAGAAAACCCAGTTCTCTGTAAGGTACAACTCCAGTAACCTTCAGGCAACTAATGATAGACTCTTACTACAATGACTGTGGAAGTTGTCACTGAATTGTCAGATAAAGCCATGAAAAATCCTCAGATTTTAAGCCGATATAATTTAAAAATCCATAATGGTTGTGCAGACCCAAGACAGGATGATAAGAATGTCGGACTACACCAAGTTTAAGCTTTTGAAACCCAGGCAGAAGACATTTATAACTCTTAAGAACCAAAGAAACCAGAGCTCACCAACCCATTTTGGAGTTGCAGACTCCTTCACATATTAGGAATCCAGTAGTGTGTGTACTAAAACCACTGCCTCTTAGAATTGTGAGTGAATTGACATAGCGACTATAAATAGTTTAGAGCACCCATTCATGTCTATGGGTACAGTAGAGATCTAGTCAAACTCTTAACCAAAACTCCCATCCTTATTATTCTCAAGAACCCTGGAGAGACAACCACCAAAATCACACGAAATTACAAAACTGTATAATACTTCATACAGTTTCAAATACTATGCTTGACCTAAATCTTTAGTGGAAAAGAGCGTCAATTAACTGGGCTGCGGATTGTTTTCCTCACTGATTAGGTAACTTTTAATTTCAATAATGTTTAGAGCATAAGTAAGTATAAAATGTTTTAAAGCATAAATAAAAAATGTTTAGCAATGTTAAAATCATGGTATTAATATCATTTCATTAAGAAATCTGTACTAGTTCAGTATTTTCAAGTTTTGTAATACATAAGAATATTTATCCTGTTGAAATGCAGAATGAGTCCTGTTTTTAAAATTTTTATTAAATGTATTGAGGAGACATTGGTTAGTAAAATTATGTAGGGTTCAAGTGCACATTTCTATTATATAATACATCATCTATGTACTGCATTGTGTGTTCACCACCCAGAGTCGTTTCTCCTTCTATCACCATATACTTGACCCCCTTTACCTTCTTCTACCACCTTCCCTCTCCCTTACCCTCTCTGGTAACCATTCAACTTTTGTCTGTGTCTATGATTTTTTGTTTCCTTTGTTTGTTTGTTTTGTTCATTCATCAGTTTTATATCCCACATGAGTGAAGTCCTGAGGTTCTCGACTTTTTCTGTCTGATTTATTTCGCTTAGCATGATAATCTCAAGATTCATCCATGCTGTTGCAAATGACAGTATTTCGTCTTTTCTTATAGCCGAGAAATATTCCATTGTATTCCATTGGACAATTAAGTTTGCAAACTCATCCTAGAAAAAGTGCTACATATCTCATTGCTGAATTTCACTATGGTCACCTTCGAAGTACTCCCCTTGGGAAGCTCTGCACCGATGCCAATGCCTAGTCCACCCTTCAAAGGAATTTTGGAACTCTTTTTCTGGAATGTCCATCAGAGCTCTCATCATATTACACTTGATGTCCTGAATGTCATTAAAATGTTTTCCTTTCAATATTTTCTTTATCTTCAGGTAAAGAAAGAAGTCATTGGGGGCCAGATCAGGTGAGTAGGGAAGGTGTTCCAATACAGTTATTTGTTTACTGGCTAAAAACTCCCTCACAGACTGTGCTGTGTGAGCTGGTTCATTGTCATGATGCAAGAGCCATGAATCTTTGGCGAAAAGTTCAGGTCGTCTAACTTTTTCACGCCGCCTTTTCAACACTTCCAAATAGTAAACTTGGTTAATTGTTTGTCCAGTTGGTACAAATTCATAATGAATCATCCTTCTGATGTCAAAAAAAGGTTAGTAACATTGTTGCAACAAGTTCACGAACTTAATTGTCAGACATTATATGTACCACATCTTCTTTATCCAGTCATCTATCGAAAGATGCTTTGGTTGTTTCCATGTCTTGGACACCATAAATAAAGCTGCAATGAACATAGGGGTACATATACCCTTACAGATAAATGTTTTCACACTTTTTTGGGTAGATATCCAGAAGGGGGATTGCTGGATCATATGTTAATTCTATTTTTTTATTTTTTGAGGAACCTCCCTACTGTTTTCCATAGTGGCTCTACCAGTTTACATTCCCACCAGCAGTGTATAAGGGTTGCTTTTTCTCCATAGCCTCTCCAACACTTGTTACTGTTTTGTTGTTAATAGCTATTCTGACAAATGTGAGGTGGTATCTCATTGTGGTTTTGATTTGCATTTCCCTAATAGCTAGTGAAGTTGAGCATCTTTTCATATATCAGTTTGCCATTTTCTGTCTCCTTGGGAGAAGTGTCTGTTCATGTCTTCTGCCCATTTTTAAATCAGATTGTTTGTTTTCTTGTTGTTGAATTGTATGAATTTTTAAACATATTTTGGATATTAGCCCCTTATCAGTGGTGTTATTTGAAAATATCTTCTCCCATTTGTTTGGTTACCTCTTTGTTTTGTTGACATTTTCTTTTGCTGTGCAGAAGCTTTTTACTTTGATATAGCCCCCTTCATTTATTTTTGCTTTTACTTCTCTTGCCTTTGAGGTCAAATTCATAAAATCCTCTCTGAACCCAATGTCCATAAGTTTAGTACTACCTAGGCTTTCTTCTATGAAATTTATTGTTTCAGATCTTATGTTTTTTGATCAATTTTAAGTTAATTTTGGTATATGGTGAAAGGTAGCAGTTTAGTTTCATTCTTTTGCACATGGCTTTCCAATTTTCCCAGCACCGTTTATTGAAGAGGCTGTCTTTTCTCCATTGTATGTTACTGCCTCCTTTGTCTAAAATTATTTGCCGACCTATATGCGGGTTTATTTCTGGGTTCTCAGTTCAATTTCATTGGTCTGTGTGCTTGTTTACTGCCAATGCAATGCTGTTATGATGGTTGCTTTGTAGTATAAAATTGAAGTCAGGGAGTGTGATATCTCCAGGCTTGTTCTTTATTCTTAGGATTGCTTTGGCTATTCAGAGTCCTTTGTGATTCTATACAAATCTGATGATTATTTGTTCTATTTCTTTAAAAAAAATGACATTGGTATTTTGATGGGGATTGCATTAGAGGATAAAAATCACATGAACATATCAATAGATGCAGGAAAAGCATTTGACGAGATACAACATCCATTTATGATTAAAACACTTAATAAAGTGGTTATAGAAGGAAAGTACCTCAACATGATAAAGTCCGTATATGAGAAACCCTCATCTAATGTCATACTTCCTGGTGAAAAACTGAAAGGTTTTTCTCTAAGATCAGGAACAAGACAAGAATGCCCCCTGTCGCCACTGTCATTCTACATAGTATTGGAAGTCCTAGCTGTCGCGTCCAGCGCAACATGGGCAGTGAGGGTGAGAGAAGGGGAGGCTTGGGTTAAGTTTTTAAGAAAAAAACAAACAGACTTAATGCAGTTAAATCTCTCTGAAGGCCAGGGGTCTCTCAGTCTCAGAGGACTGGAGCCCAGAATACGGCCGACTGAAGGTTTTTATTGATAGGTATACAAATACAAGAAAGTAACATTGTTTTTTACACGGTCTGTGAGACTCATACATCATAGCAGAAAAATGTTTATTCCAATCACCCTTTGTCTGTAAACAGCCGAAGTACAAGGTCCCATAATGTCTTACCTAAGGTATGTACCTTCTCAGGGTCAAGTCTCTCATATGGTAATAGCTCCGTTGAGATAAGTGGAGAGAACTGATCTTTATTGTCTTCATGACTTCTCTTACAAACAGATGCAAGGGAAAAGCCAGAGCAGGCAACAGCTTTTCCCAGGCAGGGGGAAAGGAAGGCAAGGCCCATTCCCATATTTTTCTAAGGCAGCTCATTGGGGGTCCCCACTCGGTTCTGCCTGGCTTAGGTTGTATCTCCCGTGAGGTATCTTACTCGTCTTTGGCTGCAAACCATCTTTTGGGGACCAGACAGAGAGACATAAGGTATATACACAAGGAAGAACAGAGTCCCAGAAACGCACAGTCTTACAGACTCTTCTTTCCTTAAGGAAAGACACGGGGGAACAGTTGGCTAGGCTGTTGTGTAACTACACTAGCCAGAGCAATCAGGCAAGAGAAAGAAGTAAAAGGCATCCAAATTGGGAACGAAGAAGTTAAATTGTCACTTTTTACAAATGAGATGATTCTTTAGATAGAAAACCTTAAAGACTCCACCAAAAAGTTATTAGAAATAATAAACAAATACAGTAAAGTTGCAGGATACAAAACCAATGTACAAAAATCCATTGTGTTTCTATATACAATGAAATTTCAGAAAAAGAAATGAAAAACACAAATCCCTTTGAAATTGCAGAAAAAAGAATCAAATGCGTAAGAATAAACTTAGCAAAGGATCTATACACTGAAAACTATAAGATGTTATTAAAAGAAATTGAAGAAGATACAAAGAAATGGAAAGACATTCCGTGTTGTTGGATTGGAAGAGTCAACAAAGTTAAAATGGCCACATCACCCAAAATAATACACAGATTAAAAGAATAAGTACACTTTTAATATTTATAGTTGGGCAATCACTTATCTTTTTTAAAAATTTAGGTATAGAATTGTATTATTTAAGAGCATACATTCTAGCAAAATTCTAACATTTAGATCCATCTGAATTGAAGAGTTTAGATGCTCAAACAATTGAAATACTTAAAAATGAAATTGAAAATCTGAATATTTAAATGCAGAGAAAATATTTAAGATGTTTTAATGAATTTGTTTATTGTAGCAATATTACTCAAAGATCCTTTACAAGCAATTGCTAAACTTTGCTAGGGAATGGGATTTTTAAGCGAAACACAAAATAAATTATAGACAAACCAGGTTCTTGAAGTTTAACATTATCAAATTCAACATTATTTGGTTAAACACAAAATAATAATCTTCTGAATCATCTTTTCTGCATATAAAAATTAGCTCAAGAACTCCCAAAACTTTATATATATACCATAGCTTATTTTGGAGATAATGAAATGTAAGAAAAGGAAGTAAAGTGTTTTATTAAAGAGCAAAAAGCTAGAAAAGATGAATTTCATTTCTTGATGTTCAACGAAATGTTTTTTTTCCCAAAGAAATTATTTTTAAGACACATTCAGATATATTGAATATAGGTGCTGCACTTTGTCTGTTTTAACAATGATTGTTTCAGATTGTAGTTTTTTTTTTTTTTTTTTTTTTACCTCATGTTGATATCTCAGTTCTTTGGGATTTACATGGCATTTTCCTTACTCTACTGTGATTTCATTATTATAGTTTCTTATGACATTTATACATAGGTGTACAGGGAGAAACTGAACTTATACATTTCTTAAATGAATGACTAGCTTAATTCCTTTTTACTGAAATATATAAAACTATCAGAATTTGAAGTATGAGAAAAATCTGAATAGAGGTTCTACATTAAAGGATGCCTAAAGGATAGAATTAAAAAAAAAATTCTTTAAATATCAAAAGTAATTATTGGCAGCCCCTGATTTATTAACAGTCACATTCAAATCTATTCAGTTTGTAAGCAACTCTGCCACACTGCAATAAATATAGGTTAGGGCACTGTCCAACCCAATCCCTTTATATTGGCTGGAGACAATTTGATCAGGTAGGAGAACCTAGTAACTCTCCTCATTAGGTTTTTCCTTAGAGGTCAGAATTCAGGAAAGGGGATTACACATTTGGTATCCTCTTATTAACCCAGCAGTTGGGTGGTGAGTCGAAAAATGGTTGCAACAGAGACTCATGCAGACACAAGAATACATACATAGTTGGAATTATACAGTATGTAGCCTTTCCAAATTGTCTTCTTTCACTTAGTAATGTGCCATAAAGTTTCTGCCATGTCTTTTGATGGCTTGATAGCTCATTTCCTGTTAGCACTGAATAATATTCTATTGTCTGGATGTACCACAGTTTATTTACTCTTTCACCTATTGAAGGACATCTTGGTTGTCTCCAACTTTTGACAATTATGAATAAAGCTCTATAAGCTTCCATGTGCAAGTTTTTGAGTGGACAATGAATTTTCAACTCCTTTGGGTAAATACCAATGAGCACAATTGCTGGATCGTATCATAAGAGTATGTTTGGTTTTCTAAGAAACCGCCAACTGTCTTCCAAAGTGACTGTACCATTCTGCATTCCAACCAGAAATGAATATGAGTTCCTGTTGCTCCACATCCTCACCAACATTGGGTATTGTCAGTGTTTTGGATTTTGGACATTCTAATAAGTCTTTTGACCATTTTTAAAATAAAGTTGTTAGTTTTATTATTGTTGAGTTATATAATATAATATATAATAACTCAATAGTTATCAACAAAGATAACTATATTAACAAAGATAAATATATTATATATATTAATTATATAACTGTAATAACTATTGAGTTATTGTTGAGCACTAGGGCTCCTGTGTAATCTGACACTATTCCTCAGTTCAGGGGCCAGCTTGAGTTTCTGGAAGGGCGGGGGTGGGATTGGGAGAGTGGGGGGATGGTTCCAGTTATGGAGTTTATGTCCTTTGTCTGACCTAGGGAGGTCTCAGCTACTGCCTCAAATGCTGGATACGCTGCTCTCTTGGCAGGAGAGATCAGCTGTGGGATGCAGGGAAAGATCCCACCTCCTGGCTTTTGTGCTCTCTGTTCTGTCCTGGGACCCCTTGCGTCTCTGCAGCCACGGATGAGGGCCACATCTCCACTCCGCTCCCTTCCCTCTTCCCCTGCTCACCCAATTTGCCCACCTTCAAGTAATTCTCGTACAAGTCTCTTAGCTCTTCTGTGTGATGAGCAGAGAGTCATTTGATAAGTTTATAGATTTTCAATTTGTGTTAAGTTCTGGAGGAGAACTCAAGAAGACCACCTCGCTGCCGCCATTTCTATGACGTCTCCCCTGTAATGTATTCTCTATTTCAGTTATTGTGTTCTTTATTTCTGACTGGTTCTGTTATGTTTTCTATCTCCATTTTTATGTTTTCCATGTCGTTATTGAAGTTCTCCCTGAGATCATTGAGTATCCTCATAACTAGTGTTTGGAACTCTGCATCTGTCTCCATTTTGTTTGTTTAGTTCTTTTTCTGGAGCTTTGTTCTGTTCTTTTATTTTGGGCATATTTCTTTGTCTCCTCATTTTGGTTGCCTACTTCTGTTTTTTTCTATGTATTAGGTAGGGGTGCTATGCCTTTTGGTCTTAGTTGAGTGGCCTTATGTAGTAACTGTTCTGTGGGAGCCAGGGTGTAGTGTCCCTCGTCACCATAGCCGGGTACTCCAGGTGTGTTCCTTTAGAAGGTTGTGTGTGTTCTCCTGTTGTAGTTGAACCTTGGTTGCTGTTTGCACATCAGTAGGAGGGAATGACCCTCTGGATGATTGATTGTGAGGACTGGTGGTGACTACAGAGGAGGAACTGTGGTGCAACAGCTGACCCAATAAAGCAGGGTTTGCTTTTGCCAGGTTCTGGTGCCTGCCCAGTCTGCCCTTTGTGTGAGTCATCCTTAGAGGTAGCCAGGTGATGCTCTGTCTTGGTCTGAAACTGGCCACAAGGTGTGCCAGCCCTAGGGTCTCCTGGCAGGGAACCTGCTTCAGGCCAAATTTAGCTGCAGCCTGTGGTCTGCCCAGTGTCACCTGGTATGAGCCACATAGTAGTCTGTAGATGGCCACACCCTGCACTGGGCTTAGAGGTGCCTCAAGAGGCCAATCTGTGAATGGAGGCTAGCTGTTACCAGTGCCCAGCTTGGGGCTGCTTAGGTACAGTATGTGCCATAGCCAGATATGCTTGTTTGTGGTTTGTGAACCTTTGAGAGATTTTATGAAAGATCATAGAATAAGCTAAGAAAGGTTGTGGCATGGAAAACCCACTGGAAGCGTGTGCTCAAAAGTTGGGTGGGACGGGGTCTCAGGGGATCACTAGGGCGGGGCAGAGGAAAGGTGATAGCCAGTTTGATGGAGACTGAGATATGGCCTCTTCCTATATCTGCATGTAGCAAAGGATAAGGGCTCAACCAAGAAACAATGACTTCTCCAGCTTCTCTGTCCAAGAGTAACCTGCTTTTCCAGCATTCGCCCTGAAGCCAGACAGTTCAGTTTCTGTCCATATATCCCTGGTGCCTTTCGAGTTGCTGCCCCAGTGCTGGAGTTCAGAGTGAGTGAGTCCATCAGCAAGTAAGTCCATGCGCAGTCCCTTTAAGAGGTGCACCTGGGACTGAAGCCGCCCTCCATCTCACTAAGCCACAATCTCTACTTGTTTTCACAACCAGAAGTTGTGAAGACTTCTTTCCCTGGCAGTGGAACACTGGTCTGGGGAGTCTTGAGTGGGACTCGGGCCCCTTGCTCCTCCTGGGAGGACTTCCATGGCTGAGATATCCCTTTCAATTACTAATGGTCACATGGGGGTATGGGACCAGCACATTTTGTGTATTTGCCCCTCCTACCAGTCTCAAGGTGGCTTCTTCTGTATGTCCATAGTTGTACGGCTTTCGTTCAGCTAGACTTCAGGTAATTATCAATGATGATTATTATGTAGTTTAGTTGTAATTGATGTGGTCCTATTAGGAAGTGAGCACAGTGTTTACCTACTCCACCATCTTGACTGGAAAATCTCCCCTCATTTACTTTTAATCCATATGTGTCTTTATATTTAAAGTGAGTCTTTTTGTGGGCAACATATAGTTGGGTCTTGTTTTTTGGTTCAGTCTGACAATCTCTGTCTTTTCATTGGTGCATTTAGACCATTGATATTCAAAGTGATTATTGATGTAGTTGGATTAATATCTATTATATTCATTACTGTTTTCTATCTGTTGCCCTTGTTCATTGTTCCTATTTTTGTCTTTCACTCTTTTTGTCTTTTGTGGTTTAATTGAACATTTTATATGTTTCCATATTCTCTCCGTTGTTAGTATATCAGTTTTACTCCTTTTTAAACTTTTTTTAGTGGTTGCCCTAGAGTTTGCCATATACATCTATAACTATCCAAGTACACTTTCAAATAACATTATGTCAGTACATGGGTAGTGTGAACTATTTTTAATAACAAAATAATTCTCTTTCCTCCCTCCCATACCTTATATTATTGCTGCCAATCATTTCACTTTATATAAGCATACATAAGCATATCTATATCTATTTGTGTGTGGTATATACATAAACCTACATAATCTAATACATTCTTGTGTTATTATTTTGATCAAACTGTTATCTGTTACATCAATTAAGAAAGATTAAAGTTTTTATATTGCCTTCACTTAATCCTTCTTCAATGTTCTTCCTTATTTTCTATAGATTTGTATTTCTGTCCTAGATAATTTTACTACTTTAAAGAACTTCCTTTCATGTTTCCCACAAGGGTAGTATACTGGCAACAAATTCCATCAATTTCTGTTTGTCTGTGTATGTCTTTATTTTTCATTCACTTTTGAAAGAAAATTTCACAGGGCACAGAAGTCTAGGTTGAGTCTCAATCTCCCCCTCTCTCTCACTCTCTCTCTCCCTCTCTCTTTCTCTCTCTTTTTCTCTCTCTCTCCTTCAATACTATAAATATTTCACTCCAGCATTTTCTTACTAACATGATTTCTGAGAAGTTGGGTGCATTTTTTATCTTCGTTCCTCTATAGGTAATGCTTTTTCCCCCTTCTTTATTCTTTCTGGATTTTTTTCTTTATCTTTGATTTTCTGTTTGAAAATGATATGCCTATGTACTCTTTTTGTATTTGTTTTGGTATTCATTCTGCTTGTTGTCATCTGAGCTTCCTAGATCAATAGTTTGGTGTCTGACATTAATTTGGGGAAATTCTTAGTCATTGTTTCAAATATGTCTTCTATTCCTCACTCTCTTTCTTTCTCTTCTGGTATCCCCATTCTGCATATGTTATACCTTTTGTAGATGTCCCACAGTTCTTGGGTATTCTGTTCTGTTTTTCCAATCTTTGTTCTCTTTGCTTTTGGGTTTTCAAGGAATTTATTGATATATCCTCTATCCCAGAGATTGTTTACTCAGCTATGTCCAGTCTACCGATGAGCCCATCAAAACCATTCTTCATTTCTGTTACAGTGTGTTTTATCTCTAGTATTTCTTCTTAGTATTTCCATCTCTCTACCTACATTGTCCATGTGTGGTGCATGGTGTCTGCTTTATCCATTAGAGCCCTTAGCATATTAATCATAGTTGTTTTAAATTCCTGGTCTGATAATTCCACCACACCTGCCATGTTTCATTCTGATGCTTGCTCTGCTTCCAAATATGTGTTTTGCCTTTTGGTATTCCTTGTAATTTTTTCTTCATAGCCAGACATTATGTACAGGGTAAAAGGAACTCCTGTAAATAGGGTTTTAGTAATGTAGTGGTGAGCTATGTTGGAAGGGGGAAGCGTTCTATAGTTCTGTGATTAGGTCTCAGTCCCTTAGTGAGCCTCTGGACTGTGGACTTGGCAAGTTTTTCATTTTTTTAAATGCCCCTTATGAGTATATGGAATGGGTTGGCTAAAGTGAGTTGCACTTGGCTATTTATTTATTTAAACTTCCCCCAGGTTAGTCAGGCTCTGATAATACCCTAACAAGTTAGTCTCTGGTTAGCTAGTTTCCCTTGAGGTCAATCTTTGTTAAGAATAAGAGAGTCTTCTGGTGTATTTCAAAATGGTTTTATCCCTCCTTCCCCTGGTAGAAGCAGAAGGGAATTTTCACTGATATTTGCGGTGGGAACCTGGCCAGGCTGTGGACGTAAATTTCACCATTTTGTGCCCACTTCCCAGCCACTGCCACCATGGTTGTGGTGTTTAACTCTCATAATTGTCTACACTGAGGTTTCAGCAATTACAGTTCAGCTTTTCTTATTTTACACTGGATACTGAGGTGGTTTCTGCTTGTGAGTCTGTGTTTTGGTGAGCTGTGATGCACTGCATTCCCCTAACTCTACAGTTTCAGGAGCAGGTTTGCAGAGTTCTCCCCTCTCTTGAGGATCCAAGAAGAGTTTTTGATTTTTCAGTCTGTTCAGCTTTTTATTTCTTGTTAGGATGGAGTGGCTATTTCCAAGCTCCTTTGTGTGGAACTGGAAACGGGAAGCACCCCGGTGAGTTTAAAAAAAAAAAATTGAAATAATTTTAGGCACATAGATAGTTGCGATTTAGAGTCCTATGTATCATTCATGCAGTTTCCCCAAATAGTGACATTTATCCAGTGAATTTTTACCAAACAATTAAGAGAATAAAAAGTAACACATCTTATATAAACTTCCAGAGAATAGGAAAGAGTCATCACACCCCAGCTTTCTTCATGAGGGCAGCATCATCTTGATACCTATATCTGGTAAGGTAAATGAATGCATATAGGGGAAAGTAAAGGGTGATCTCTCTGATTCAAAAAATCATAACCAAAATATTAATAAGCCTACATCCAGTGATTTATTAAAACAAAACATACCATGACCAAATTGGCTTCAAATCAATAACATAAGGGTGATTTAAGATATTAAAATCAATGAATGTAATTTACCATATTAACAGACGAATGTAATTTACCATATTAACAGACGAAATCATATGCTCATATGATGAGAAAACATGTATAATTAAATTCAATTCCCTATAGAAAAGAAACTCTTAGTATGCCAAGATTGAAAGAGAACTTTCTTAATCTGATGAAGTGTATCTCTAAAAAACCAATAGCAAACATGCCATGACGAGATGTTGAAAGCTTTCCCTGTGAGTTTAGGAACAGTGAAAAAACCTTATATTTTATAATCTGGTAGTGGTACCTCAAGAAGAAATGTCTATTTTAGGGCAGTTGGGCACTTTCCCTTTATGGAAGATCCAAGAATCAACGGGCAGTATTCAAAAGTAGGCCTGCCAACAGGAGTTTCCTATGAAAAAATCCATTGTCTTTTAAAGGAAAGGGTTTGACCAAAAAAAGCAATGACCTAATCCAACTATTTTAAATGACTTAATTGTATGTTTTGTTCTATTTGGATTGGATGGTAACTATGAAATTAAAGATGATGCATTTTGTTAATGTTGAAATCTGGCTGGGCTATGATTAATGAGATGCCTCATATTCTAGTCACATTGATTGCCTTAATCATTGTCCATCTCCTTTTTCATACATTAATTATAACATAAATTTGTGTATTTTTCAGTAGACTTCCATTTTCTACACAAGGGAATGAACTAAACTTAGATTAATTGTTAAGAAAATTGATTTCAGGGAACTCTCTAATACTTACCATCCATCTTCATGGATTTATATCATTGAGCAAAGTGATTAAAAAGTCTAATTTTCTATTCCACCTTAAGGTAAGACTTAGAAAAATTTTGCATACCCAAGGGCAATTGTGAATTTTCCCACATTTTATGATCATTCTAGTCCCTCCTTTTTTGTCTATTTAATTCTAGTATAATAATATAATTTTGATATTAGAGATGTTAGAGGTCAACAATTGACTTTTTCCCCATGCTTTGGAAGTAGAAACTGTGTGAATAAAGCACACTATTTTAGAAGGTCTACTGTTCCACTGCTGAATAGCCAATTGTTGGGAAATTATTTTATTTCCCTCAAGAGTTAAGTACATTCTTCATGGGTAGATTTCCATGTTTAATTCATTGATTATTCAGACTTAACTTTTTTCTTCTTACCACATTGTCACATTCTTCTACTCACCATCTTCAGCACTCTATTTTGATTCTGCATGTTTTATTTCCTTGTTTGCTTATTTCATTTTTTCTAGTAATCCACATCTTTAATAAGATAATGATATTTCATATGGGTAGACATAATCAAAGACCCTCCCAGGTAGTAAGACATATGGTACACACACTGGAGAACACTGCTGTGTTAGGGTCCTTTGAAACTTTTCTTTTCTGGTACTGACCATGGATCCCAGATTTTCATATTTCTCTCATAAAATTTTTTCATATATAAAATGATATGAAAAATTATCTTGCCTTCATAGCCTGACAGAAAAACAAAGTAATAGCATGTCATTAACACAAGTCTGACTTCCATGGAGGCAGGAACGATTGTCTCTCTTTATATTATACTTATGGAACCTACTACCAAGCTTGATTTATAGCTAGCAGTTGATACATTTGCATGGAATGGATAATGGAATAGGTTAGTGAGGGCCTTCTCTAAAGCATATTCACACCAGCACTCAAGAGGGTTCTCACCAATAATAGATATGCTAGGATTAGTGACACGTCAATTTTCCTTTCCATTTTCATTCTCTGTTAAGCCTCAGAAGGGCTCCTTGGCTGAAGGGGTTAGTGTGAAGCCAGGAGGAAACGCAGGAAACTGGCTCCCCAACTACCCATTAATATTCACCTCTCTCTCCCTGGTTCTAGGTTGACTCTTGACCCATCAGTTAGTTGCTCAGTGCAGAGGGACAACTGGCACAGGTTCTGGGCAGTGACATATGATAATTGCTTTGCAATGCTTGTTATGACCTGGTTTCTAGACATCCTGCTCTTGGAAAACCTACAACTTGTCAGTTTTCACATGATTTGTGCACATCCTTGATTGATTTAAAATTAAAAATAGGAGTTTATGTAAAGTCGTTGATCATAATGACAATAAAGACAAGAATGATGTGCACAGAGATGTAAAATTCCCTCTGTAAACCAAGTGGTAAGGGAAGAGGAATGGACGAGCTTTAATGTTTGTGTTATAAACACTTTCTCAAGAAATGTGATATAACTGCCATGCTAAGTCAAGAGATCGATATCCTATGTAAAAGAAAGTAGCAGTGGGTGTAATGATTTCTGTTACTCAAACCACACAGGAATGACATATACTGTTTTAATTGTTGATGAAATTTGAGTCAGAGTCTAACAAAGACTGTAGGTTAGGCCCAAATGTTTCTGCTTTTATAGTTTGTGCCAATGGCAAGTTTACCATGAAATTTAAAAGTTTAAAAAAGCCAACTTACAGAAAATTTTCTTTTCCAGCTTTCAAAAATACCAATTTGTGTGCTCTAAAAGCATACTAGAGGAAATATTTGAAGCTGATGCCCTTTTCAAAAGACATGTTTCATAGAACAACAAGGGGTCCATGTATATCAATATGAACCATATAGACTATATATAAGTGTTTGTATATGTATATATTTATATGTGTGCATGTGTATATACAGTACATTTAAATATATATTACTTATATGTATGTAATATGTATATATGTGTACATATACATACATGTAATATATATGGGCATATTGCAGTTGGGTGAAATTGAGATATACATTTTTAACTGGTTTCTCTTATACATTTGAATAATGGATTAAGAATTCAAAATACAAGTTCATAATGACAAGACGTGGTTCTCTGTTGCCAAAACATTATCATCACTACTCCTGCAAACCTGTCTTAGTTATTCTACTTTGGCTAATATTTTTTGGTTTCTCTACTGCCAAACTCTTCAAACTACCTAGCACACAGCCCTCAGTTATATTGAATTCCTCGCTATGAAGCTTCAGTTAACTTGTTCTTACTTTTCTCACTCTCTTGCATGTTTTTTCTGACCAATTCATTGCCTGGAGATGTGAGAGAAGAAGAATAAGTCATGGGCAGATCATTAGAGAATCAATAAATACTACATATTATTTTCCTAATTTCACTATATAATCTGGGTCTATGGCAAATTTTGGGTTTAATGGAAGAGCATTGTGCATAGAATTGGGAGTTAGGAAAGTCAGGTACTAGTAAAGAAGTAAACTATGATAGAGATAGCAATAGTGTTTTGTTTTACACGTCGATTCCTATTAATTAGTAGTAACTGGTTGGAGTGTGTTGAGAAGGCTTCTGCGCCAAATCAGACTTGGAGGAAATAGCTCTGTGAAACACTGTCAATAATGCCCACGTACATGGGAAAGACAGTGTTCTTTTCATAAATTTATCATTCTATGTTCCTATACCAGTGGTTCTCAACATTTGCTTCCTTGTCACACTAGGGACATTTGGCTAATTGTGGAAGTATTTTTAGTTGTAACAACGACTGGGTAAGGATTTTCCTGGCATTTAATGGTCAGAGACCAGTGGCATGCATAGGATAGCTGCTCACAATAACCACCTGTTTCAAAATGTCACTAATGCTAACATTGAAGAAACTATTCCTGGATAATCTTTAAATACCCTTGATTAAACTCAACAGGTCGTACTACTACATATAACTGCATTGCCTTATTTTTTTCTTCTCTCACTCACATTTTCAATTGCTCAATACACTAAGCAAAACCAGAAGTAATAGTTTTAGATGAGGTAGTTGTTTTTCATTAAAAAAAATACAAGTAAAGGTTATCTGAATTCATAGCTGAACTCAAAGATTGCATTGTTAGAACTGACAGGATGAATTTCTGTTATCCTCTGCTCACTTTCTGAAATACAGATCCTCATACTGAAGAGGTTGTCTATCTGCCGCACTTTACTTGTATCAGTCAAATTTCTAATGGCAAACTACAGAGCCCACTCTGATTGGTTTAAACAGAAATAAGATGTTTGATCGCTCTGAGAATTTCCAAGCGGGCCAGATGGCCAGAGATAGAAGCTCCATGTCAAGGAAAAGTGTCTGTGGGAGTTGCTGAAGCAAAGAACCTACTGCTGAGACCCAGAAACCAGCAAATCATACCCACACTGCTGGAGGATGATGCCAGAAGCTTCCCCAAGGGAGCTGACTTCTCCATCCTTGATATTTGACCTTAAAGATGGATTCTTTCTGGTGCTTCCTTTCTCACATTGCTCTCTTATAAATTGAAGTCCCACAGAAGTTCATTTGTTTGGTGAAAACTGGTTCCACTTGTGCCATAACTGCAAAAGCAGCTTGGATAGCAAATTCTTGACTCAAAATGTACAAGGTTATTTAAATGATGTTGGGCAGTCACAAACATGTGAAGTATTCAGTTTACCATTGCTCTTCCATACCATCAATATCAGTGTCTTTGCTGAGCACTGGGCTATATATAATTAGTTCAAAATCGGTAGAGGATCATACTATAAAGTCAATGTGGGTGCAGTGAAATAATGTCCTGATCTCAGTACTTACAGCCATTTTTTAAAACAATCAATCAAATCATTTATTGTGTTTATAATGCAGTGAAAGCAGTAAGAAAAGCACATTGGTGATTATAGAGGTCAATATATTTTCCTGTTATCTGCTAAAATTATCTGAGACTCTTAAAATCTCTTATGTTGATTTGCCAGTCTCACCTAAATTAAAAGAGAAAACAAAAATAGATAAAAACTAAGAGAAGAAATTGGCAATGCAAGAAAATTATAGTAAAAACAAGAATATCTACGCTAACAGAAAAATGTAGAGTTTAAGAAAATGTATCCTAATTAAATGACATAGATATTCAGACTGGTTTAAAAAACAAACAACTAAAGAGACAATAAAAAACAGAAAGGTTGAAAGTAAAAGAAAAGGATAGATTATAGACCATGATGTGTTATATTAAAATCAGAAAAGCATATACAAAGTATTTTTTGAGACAAAATCTTTGCATAAAGTGAGGTGGGACATTTCACATTGATAAAACTTGCCATCATGAGAAATTGTGAAAATTCTGAATTGTTTTCACTTGACAACATGGCCTTATAATTAAAGGAAAAAATAGGCATATCCACAATAACAGTGGCTATTTAAAAACCTCTCTTTCACTATCTGATAGGACGATTATATAAAAAAACCATGTAACCATGAAGAAAATTTGAAAACTATGATCAGCAAACTTGACCTAGTGCAATGTGTAATATATGGGATGCTTCTGTAATAATACTAACAAATTTATTTATAGCTTTAAACGAATGTTTTGAAAAAAATGAAAGAAAATGAAAGAACTTAGAATTCATCTTAAAAAAAGCAAAATATGTCAGAAAGATAGTAGAAGCAAGAGAATAATAAAAGAGCAGTATTTAATGAATTAAGAAATAAACACACAATAGAGAAAATAAATCAAATCCAAAGTTGATACTTTAGAAAGACTAATAAAATTGATAGACCTGTTGTGAAATTAATCAAGAAAAAAGAGAAAAAGCACAGATAACAACTGTCAAAAATAAAGCGAGAAATCAGTACAAATTCTCTGGATAATGAAATAAGAAGTGAATAGTATGTATACTTTATTATCGTATGAAATGAAAAAATTTCTAAAATAAAAACTTAAAATTTATTTTAAAAATAGAAAAAAATACTGATTCTATAGCTAGTAAAGATATTGAATATATTTTAAATTATAAATGCAATATGTAAAATTGCTCACAAGACTACTCCAAACCCAATAGTTTCCCCAAAGAATTTTGTTAATAATTACAACCAAATAACTAAAAAAAACCCAAATAATGACACATTTACATTAACCATTTCGAAGAAAGGAAAAGAATGTTCCCCCAACTAGTAATGGAGTTTAGTCTGTCAGTATAATTTTGTGTGAAAGTATCAGGTCACAAAAGAAATCATTTATATAAAGTTACACATTCAAACACACATACACAGACAAATATGTGATACACAACATTAGAGGTGCATAATTTTCGGTGACAAAACTATAGAAAAAAGCAAGGAAATGATTACCATCAGTGGGTACCTGGGGAGAGAGGATGATTGGGAGAGGGGATTAAGGAGTCTTTTGGGGAACTGGCCACGTTTACTCAAATTATTCAATTTTTGAGTTGTACATCTTAATTTTGTGCACGTTTCTGAAAGTATGTTGCATTTAACATACTAAAAGAAACTATTAAGTACCAGAAAAATATAATGTAGTGATTTTCAAGTAGGGGAACATACAAATAATAATAAATACAGGTCATAATGGAACCACTGATGAATTGAGCTATATGAACTGAAGCAAAATAAAATAAAACAACAACAAAATACAGATAAAGACTAAGCACGGTTAATGAATGGCTATAAAGACACAGGGAAATAGTTTCAATATATATACAGCAATGTCATCTAATCTGTGTCCTTTAATGGCAAGTTTCCAAGCGGGGATACTGCTTTTTTTGAAATAAGACCACAGCTCTCCCAGGCCACTTACTTTCCTCAGAAAAAGTCAAGAGGAGGCCCATGAATTCCAATTGCCCTTGGCAAGACTCTAACCCTTTCTGGCTCTGATCACTCATAGTGTTTCCTCCATTTTCTGTCTTGAGATCCAGATTAATTGCACTAAGATTTTTTACTGTTTCTGTCACTCACCCTAAGAAGTCCAGATCGCCCTTATAGCCCATTAAAGATGGCCGTAAATGTATTTGTACTCTGTTTATCATTCCCCCTTTCCTTTTATCTTGGCAGGTGCTGCCACCTGCCAGTGACCAATAACAATTTCTTTGACCAATAATATATGACACAAGTGAAGCTGT
Source organism: Rhinolophus ferrumequinum (assembly GCF_004115265.2). Classification (NCBI taxonomy): domain Eukaryota; kingdom Metazoa; phylum Chordata; class Mammalia; order Chiroptera; family Rhinolophidae; genus Rhinolophus; species Rhinolophus ferrumequinum. The sequence goes on along the minus strand of NC_046306.1, from coordinate 28,698,368 downwards.
ATATCAATTTCTAGGCCCTGGCATTGAGAGACTGGCAGTTCCCACTTGATGTTCCAAACATTAGGTTTGGCGCCCTGAGTTACCATGTAAGAATCCACAACCATTCTGCAAAGGCCACCTGAAGAGCACCTGAGACTACATGGAGAAGGAGAATGTCCAGCTTAGCCCACGTGCAGTCAACTCCACTAAGTCACCAGGCACACGATTGAAGTTGTCTTGGACCATAGAGACCAGATCAACCATAGCTGAACATCACTGAGTGACTCCCTAGTTGACTCCGTATGGAGCAGAAGAATGTCCTACTAGCTAAGCTCTGTCCGAATCTCTGACCGACACAATCATGATCTATAATCATGAAATGGTTGTTTTAAACAACTTAGTTTTGGGGTAGTTTGTTGCACATTAATAGAGTGTTAGTATATAGTACCCCCTGATCCGTACAGTTCTTCAAGTTCACTGGCGCAAAATGTCCAAGCTGTAATCGTCCTTTGACCACTACTAGGATCTAAAATTCACCCATCTTACCATTTCAAAAATCTCGCTTCCCCCCTTCTATACTAGATACATTTCACAAGCAAGCATAACGTGTCTGTGTACACCTTCAACCCCCGAGCTTTCTTGCTTTGTTATCCAAAATCCCAATCTGTGCTAAATCCATTTCTCCCTATTCTGCACATCTGTACCTCTACAGATGAAAATACCAGGGTAAAAACACCCTACCAAGCTAAAATGATGGGCTTCACTTCAAGTTCACGACCAGTAACTTCAAATGGGTCTTTATTTTGCTCAGCAGTCATTCTGTATTTTCTTAGATTGGTCACTCTCCCATTTACTCAGGTTTCCATGTATCACTTTTTCTGTATTCTCAAGCTCTAGGCTCACTCTCAGCTGACAAGGTTTGCTGCCTATTTCCTTGAAAAAATAGCAATCAGATGAAAAATTGCAGAATTTCTCACCTCCACAAATACCTATCTATCAGCATCTGTACATTTTTACCCTTCTATTTCTAATAATTCTCTCTCTGTACATCCAAAGCAAACATTTCTACTTATTTTTATGTAGATTATATCTTCTTTCAACCTCTAAAGGGAAAACTCCAGCTTTTCTTCTACCTCTCTTCTGTATCATCAGTTTTCCCTTTCTACTGGATACCATGCATAAAAACAAAACAAAACAAAAAAAAAACATGTGCTCTAATTTCTTCCATTAAAAAAAAAATCTATTCACTCCACACACCCTCTAGCTACTGTAACATAACTCTACTCCTTATTATGGCAAAATCTCTGGAAATGGTTGTTTACACACTCTCAGTTCTTTTCCCTTTCTATCTTAAATTCCCTCCAAACAAGCCTTTGCCTCTACCACCACTCCACTGAAATCAGCCTTGTCAAGGTCACTATGACTTCCAATCTTACAAAATTCAACTGTTGATTCTCAGTTTCCAACTGATGTAGCCTACAATGCAGTTGGCAATCTCTTCTTCAAACACTTCTTAACTTGGCTTCTAAATCACTGCTTTCTCCTGGGTATTCTCTTAACTTACTGGCCACTCCTTGTCCATTGCCATTTCTTGTTCTTCCTTATCACATTGAACTTGTAACATCAGATGGCTCCAGGACTCAGTCCTCAAGATCTTTTCTTTACTAATACCCACTGTTTTGAAGGTCTTATCCAGTCTCATGACTTAAGTGCCGTTATCAGTTGATTCTCCCATGTAAGTCTCCAGCCTGGATGTCTCTTCTGAACACTAGCCTTATATCTAACTACCCACACAGCATTTCTATTTGGAGGTCTAGTAAGCATCATAAACTTAACATATCCAAAACTGAACTCATGTTCCCTTTAAAATTCATACCTCCCATAGTCTTTATCATCAAAGTGAGTGTAAACTACATCTTTGCAAATACTCAGGCCAAAATCCTTGGAATCATCCCCAGTTGCTCTCTTTGCTCATACCCCGTGTCCAGTCTGTACATCTATATCTATTTTGTATACCCATAACACAATTTATTTTTTAGCATTTTCCCTTTTCCCACTATAACCCAAAATACCATGATCTCTTATCTGAATTTTATAATAAACTCTTAATTAGTCTCCTGTCCTTGCCACAGTAATCTATGCTCAACATAGCAGACAGAGTTGATCCTTCTAAAAAATAAAGCAGATCATGACAACATGAATGAATTAACAAATGAATAAATAAAAAAAGAGTAACTGTTCTTAATACATAAGCTTCTAAAATATTATAAGGAAAAGGTTAACAATAAACAGTTGCAAGGAATTTGAATAGAAATTAAGAATGACTATTAAAAATAAAGATAAAGATATTCACCTACTTAGCATTATTTTTTAAAAAATTCCATTGCTTTTCTATCAGATTGTCAAAAATAAAACTGGTGATATCCAAAATTTTTATAATCTTTTGGGAAGGCAGTTTGGTTTAGTATATAATTTACTCTACTCAACTCAGGAGGTGTTTGAGTTAGGTACTGTTATTATTGCCATTTGATAGGTAAGAAAATTCATGCATGAGATATTATGTAATTTGTCTTCAGTCATACAGATATAAGTAAAAAATGCCAGAATTAAAACCAGGCATTTTGCTCCACAGTCCATACATGTAATCGCTTTTCATTGCTTCTAATTTTATACATGAAGATCCTGAGGTTTTGGTGTTGATGAAATTTGTTCAGAGTTACACAGGTAAGGATTTGAACTCAGACAGCCAGATTCCAGAAACCATTTTTTCAATTGTTACATTATATAACAATCTAAATAGTGGGAGAATTTTTACCCCCTTCAGTCAAGTCATAATTAACCATGTAATATAAACAAAGGTTTGTAATCATTAGATTTATCTTAAAGTTATGCATTAAATTCCATGTATAAAAAGTGTAGCTGATGCAGTATATATGGGACATTCAAATGTAAAAGTGGATCCCACCCACCAGATGACAGTGCTCTATTTTGATTCCACTTTAGGGAAGCAAATAGGGAGCCTTCCTCACCAGAAATCAACAGAATATATGACTTCATCTGGGCCAACACAATGTTACATTTTTCTTTGAGTTCTGGAAAATCCCCAAAACTCTCCTGTAGTAGTCAGTGCTTATAGCCTACTCAACAGACATCTCCCTCCTTCCCCTATACTCCCTAAATTCTGCTCCCCCACCCCTCTGCCCTTATTAATATAACCTTGATTTTTTTTCAAGTAATACTGCATTTCTTGAAGGGAGTCTCTTGGTATTTTAGGAAGGAAAAAGTCTTATATATTTCTTTTAATTATTGGAAATCATCCAAATATAATTTAGGAAGTACATAAGTTGTAAATTAATTTCAACAAATAAGTTATTAATGTTTAAAAATAAAACCCTGCTTGTCTTGAATTGAGTTTATAATTTAAATAAGCGACCTATGATTAGCATTTATCACTTAGTAGAATCACATGTCCAAATTATTTATTTAAAAAAATATATTTTAGGTGATGTAATCACATCGTCTGTGCTTTTGACCCAATTTCCAGGTTTCACTGATATCCGTTAACTGCTTCTATTTTTATTTCAAGTTTAATTGTAGAGAGACTCTGTTGTCCTTCAGTAAGCAGCATGACAATCACTTTCCAAAAATTCAACCTTTAGAAGTATGGCTCTGTAAAACATTTTGGAGAAATTCCAGGGCACTGGGAGTAACCAGTATTACTTCCTCTGGTAGCATTCTTGGGGCAGATATAGGTGGCATGACAAAGGATAGGAGTGATTCAATCCGGTATTGAATGCATGCCATGTTAAATCAGAGTTGACCACCCTTTTGTTTAAAATATATTTAAAAAAATCCACCCATCTGCTATTATCAGTGAAGGTTATATGTTGATAATACCACTTTTAAGAAAAGTGACACAATTGTTTTTGTTTAATAAAATTAATACATTCCAGAGCTTTTTAGTCCACTGTTTATATTCTCAAAGAATACCTTTGAAAATTATCTAGTAATAACTGCAGTATGATTTATGGCCTTTAGCTACCATTTCAGAGACAAGATTAGAATACTATTTGTTTTGTGGCATTTCAATTGTGTTTTCCAATTTCTGAGACAGGGACTGAAAAGTGTTTAAGAAGACAAAAATACTGGGCAAACACTCATCATTCTGTGTCCTATATAAATGTTCATCTTTTACTGGGGCTGGGGATCTGGTTTTATTTTGGGGCAGCATTTAGGATGTCTGGAGGCCACTGGCAAGCAAGATGTATTTTCAGAGCAAAACTGATTTAATGTAGTGTGAATCCTGAAACAAAAGGAACACTGTTTTAAAATGATAACTGCCATTTCTAAGTACTAACATGTTTAGATTGTCACCTACTTCAATTACTTGAGAAGTTTCAAAATATACATTCTGTGGTTATAGTCAAGGGAGCTAGTCAGAAAGTAGGAGTTAAATCACCAATGAAAGAGTCTCTATTTACCCTTAAAATTTTATCTTTTTGTCTGTTGCACATGGTACAGCTATGAGGGTGAACAGGAGCTTGTAGGAAAGAGAATGGAGGAGAGTGCAAGAAGGAAATGGAAAATGTGTGCCCCGTTCTCCCATAAGTTTCAAGCAAAAGAGGAAATGGGTATCTAAATGCAACCAAATATCTATTTGATGAAGACTTAAATTATAACCAGAGTATGCTACAAATTACAGCACTCAACTGTTTTCTATTTGAATGGATTGAGGACCCATTAATTAATGATTTTCAGTTTTCTATTTTCCCTTGGTGTGGTAGATGTGGTTGGGGGATAAGCAGGGGGAAAAGTTGACAGCATTTATTAGAGAAAATTAAAATATCTTAGCTTGTTCTATCAATGAGTGGAGAGTGGTCAGTCAACATTTCTGCATAGGAAAATAAGATAACAATATTTGTTTGATTTAACCCACACTTAAGGAATTGAGGAAACATGGCAGTTTCCTTCCAACAAATTCAGGAAATTACAAAAGTGGGGGTGAGGTGGTGATTGTATCCGAAATATGTGAGAATGCAGCTTATTGTGTGGGTCCCTCTTTTTCCATATTGTTCTTTGACAAACTGAATCTTCTGAGACAACACATATTTTTGCATCTGATCTGGCTGCTCACGAATGCTGCCTTTTGCCTACCTTAGTGTCAAATGAAACCTGTCAGGCTCACGTGCAAGGCTTTGGCTCTTTCTACTTCCTACTTCATGTTCTTTCTCATGTCTTCAGTCCTTTTTATACTTTACTTTTTTAACTGTCTCTGTTCTAAATTGAAGTAAATACCTTATTTGGACAAATACTCTGTATTTTTAATAATATAATAATTTTAGTTATTACAATCATGTCTATTTACTGAGCATTTACTATATGACAGGATCTCATGTGTGCCATGCTCCTTCCCACTTTATGCCATTGCACAGGCTTTTTCCTCCTCCTGGGATGCTCGTTGCCCTCCTCTTGGAATTTCTTAACCCCTGTTTATACTTCAGGTCTCCATTGCCTGGCAATCTCTCAGGCGTTTTTCCCAAACAACCCATGGCATTCCATTCTAGATCTCCCCTTCCACAAATTGTTCCCATTCTAACAACTCCTTTTTTCCCATGATCCCACTGCCAGCATGACATGTGGGGTAGGTGATACAAGAACAGATGAGGCAACCTAACACAGTACTGACAATGGCTTGGGGATTTATGAGTGATGGGAACCCATGGGAAATGGTAGAAGGATAGCTACCATTAAAGTAGCCATCCGGTGGCTGCCTCAAGTCATTATAAGGCTTCTCACAGGACAGAGCTTGTTTCAAGCGAGGTCCTTAATTGGGAGCTGAAAAGAACATGCAAGCTTGGATAGTAAGCCATTCAGTAGTGACCAGTGTTACCAATGGACAACCTGAGAGACCTGTATAAATGTTCTGCTCTATGTAACATCCCTGAGCCTTTCCTAGATCATTAGTATGAGGGAAGAGTGAGTATTGGGAGGAGCTGAATAAATTTTTCCCATCTAGGCAGTGCACTGTGAGATACAAGGAAAACAAAGAAATGCATCACTTTCTGCACTCACATTTTTTTTTTTTGAGTAATATTCAAACTTAGTGTACTTACGGTAATGGTAAGAAATAACAAAAGAAAAATAGTGGTGGTCCTGTTTTCATTGAGGATCTCTCAGAAAGTTCACATTTGAGTTGCCTCTTGATTGAGGTTATTGTTAACACTTTCCATGGTGTTGGAAGGAAAAAGGAGGCAGATAAATTCATTATTGTCTGTCCCTGTCCCATTCCTCTATTCATGGCTTAGTAACTTACAGCAAGTAACAACACGCAATGTAACAATACTCAATGAGGTACCGTTTGAAAATGAGAATAATCATACATTGTATTATTTTTACCTTAGGATGTTTGGCTAGAAGAGATCACAAGGTTCTCCAAAATAGGCCACTTTGATTTAAATATCTTCAACTACATATAACATTCTTCAACTTGCTTTTTGTTGTTTTGTTTATTTTGTTCTTTAGATTCCACATATAGGCAAAATTACATTGCATCTGTCTGACAGTCCACTCACTTCATCCCCACCACTGCAGATGGCAAAAACCCATTCCCTTTCATGGCTGAACAATTTTCCATAGTATATGAGGTGTGACAATTAGGTTCGTGAACTTGCCACCGTGCGCTTACATTGGCAACACTGTACAAATAGCTCGGTAAGGTTTCATAACCTTGGTATATCAACGTCTCACAGCTGTGTTCGTGTTGATGTGTGGTGATGTCTTGCTGAGTGGTGTTCATTATTGTTGTTGCTTTATTATTGTGTTGCTTTATTATTGTTATTCATTATTGTGTGCTGTCACAAAAATGTCTGAACTTGAATTAGAGCAATGAACAAACATTAAATTTCTTGTTAAACTTGGTGAGAGTGGAAGTGAAATCAGGGACATGTTAGTCCAGGTTTATGGGGATAATGCCATGAAGAAAATGGCTGTGTACAGATGGATTAAATGTTTTCCTGAGGGGGGAGAATGTGTCACTGATGAAGAGAGGTCAGGGTGGCCAGTAACAAACAAAACTGATGAAAACATTTCGAAAATTCGTCAAATTGTGCATTAAAATCATCGGCTGACTGTGAGAAGCATAGCAGACCAAGTAAATATTGAAAGAGAAACAATTAGGAAAATCTTAACTGAAAAACTTGGGATGAGAAAGGTGTGTGCAAAAATGGTCCTGAAAGAGCTCACCGATGAACAAAAGAAAAGAGAGTCGAAGTTTGCCAAGACCTTTTGGAGAGGCAAGACAATGTTTTGGGCTGTGTTATCACTGGTGATGAAACATGGGTGTACAAATACAACCCTGAAACAAAGCGTCAAAGTGCACAATGGAAGTCAGCCAATTCACGACAAAAAAAGTTTCGTCAGTCCAAATCTAGAGTCAAAATGATGCTGCTAACCTTCTTTTAAAATCAGAGGGATTATTCATTATGGATTTGTACCAACTGAACAAACAGTTAACCAAGTTTACTATTTGGAAGTGCTGAAAAGGCGGCATGAAAAAGATGAAAACGACCAGAATTTTTCACCAACAATATATGGCTGTTACATCACAACAATCCACCAGCTCACATGGCATTGTCTGTGAGGGAGATTTTAGCCACTAAACAAATAACTGTATTGGAACACCCTCCCTACTCACCTGATCTGGCCCCCAATGACTTCTTTCTTTACCTGAAGATAAAGGAAATATTGAAAGGAAGATATTTTGATGACATTCAGGACATCAAGTGTAGTATGATGAGAGATCTGGCCATTCCAGAAAAAGAGTTCCAAAATTGCTTTAAAGGGTGGACTAGGCATTGGCATCGGTACATAGCTTCCCAAGGGGAGCACTTCAAAGATGACCATAGTGATATTCAGCAATGAGATATGTAGCACTTTTACTAGGATGAGTTTGTGAATGTAATTGTCAGACCTCATATATGTACCACCTCCTCTTTATCCATTCATCCATCAACAGACACCCAGGCTGCCTTCACATCTCGGACATTGTAAACAATGCTGCAATGAACATATATGGAAGTAGCATTTAAGGTTTCTTCAGACAAATACCCAGAAGTGGGATTACTTGGTCCTTCTTTGTCTTTTATTATAACCTTTGTTTTAAAGTCTATTTTGTCTAGTATAAGTATTGCTATCCCAGATTGTTCTGTTTTTGTTTGTTTGTTTGTTTGTTTTTTGGGGGTGTGGGTTTTTTGGTTTGTTTGTTTCCATTTTTATGAAATAACTTTTTCTATCCCTTTACTTGCCATCTCTGTGTGTCTTTCAATCTGAAGTGAGTCTTTTGTGGACAGGATATGTAAGGTTTTGTTTTCTTATCCATTCAGCCCTCATATGTCTTTCTATTGGAGCATTTAATCCATTTACATTAAAAGTAATTGTTGATAGATACTTAGCTATTGCCATTTTATTATTCATAATTTTGATTTTTTTTTTCATCTTAAAGAAGTCTCTAACATTCCTGTAATACTGGTTTGGTGGTGATGAACTCTTTTAGCTTTTTCTCGTCTGGGAAGTTCTTTATCTGTCCTTCTATTTTAAATGATAGTTCAGCTGGGTAGAGTACCCCTGGTTGTATGACCTTGCTTTTTATCACACTGACTATTTTATCACATTGAATATCACATTGATATCCCTTCTGGCCTATAAAGTGTCTGTTGAGAAAGCAGCTGACAATCTTATGGGAACTTCCTTATAATTTACTAGTTGCCATTCTCTTTCTGTTTTTAGGATTCTCTCTTTGTCTTTAACTTTTGCCATTGTACTTATAATGTGTCTTGGTGTGGGCCTATTTGGGTTCATATTGTTTGGGATTCTCTGCTTACTGGAATTGCATGTCTATTTTCTTCTTCAGGTTAGGAAAGTTTTCAGTCATTATTTCTTCAAATAGTTCTCAATCCCTTGATTTCTCTCTTCTACTTCTATTAACCCTATGATGTGAAAGTTGTTATGCTTGATGTTGTCCCAGAGGTCTCCTAAACTATCCTCATTTTTTTGTATTATTTTTTCTTTTTGTCATTCCAATTGGGTGTTTATGCTACTTTGTCTCCCAAATTGCTGATTCAATCCTCTGTTTCACCTAGTCTGCTGGTGATTCCTTGTGATGCATTCTTCATTTCAAGTATTGTGTTCTTCACTTCTGACTGGTTCTTTTTTGTGGTTTCTATTTCCGTTTTTATGCTTGCTCTCTCTTTGTTGAAGTTCTCTCTACGTTCCTTGAGGATCCTTATAACCATTGTTTTGAACTTCGTGTTTGGTATGTTGATTGCCTCCATTTGGTTTAGTTCTTTTTCTCAAGTTTTCTCCTGTTCTTTTATTTGGGATGTATTTCTTTGTTTCTTCATTTTGGCTGCCCCTCTATGATTGTTTCTATGTATTAGTATATTTGCTGTGTTTCCCAGTCTTGTCTGGGTGGCCTTATGTAGTAGGTGCCATGTGGGGCCTGGCACAGTCTCTGTGTCACCTGCACTGGATGCTCCAGGAGAGTCCCTTGTGTGGGTTGTCTGTGCCCTCCTGTTATAGTTGAGTTTTTGATTGTTGTTGGCACATCAATGGGTGGGATTGACTCTCAGGCTGAATGGCCCTGGGGTTTTGCCATGTCCAGAGCTTATGGGCTACTGTGCAGGGGGCTTAACAACTGAGTGGGATTTTCCCCAGCAAGCTCTGATGCCTGTTGAAAATGGCCTTTGTATGTGCCACTTGTGGTGCTAATTGAGTGTTGCTCTGCTGTGGTCTGAAGCCAATCTCCATGTATGTTTGTTCTGTGGCCATTTGGGTGGGGCTGTGGTGCAGACCCAGGTTACCCACTGCCTGTGACTTGCTGGGGACTACCTGATAGGAGCTACAAAGTGATCCACAGTCGTTTGCTCCCTGTGCTAAACCTGGAGATATATGGGAGAGGCCACACTCTGAACCAAGTATGGCTGCCACAAGTACCAGGCCTGGGGTAACTCCACAAAAAGCCAGAACATCCTGAGGCTTGCTGCCACCTGTTGGCTTTCTTAAGCTTCAGCCACTGATAAAGCCTCATGCAGTATGCAAGTTGGGTGAGGCATGGTCTCAGGGAGTCACTAGAATGGGAAGAGTTGTGTTCACCAGGTTAATGTAGATTCTGCTTTGGTGCCAGTGCTGAGCCTTGAACTACTCAGCAAAAGTCTCAGAGTACATGAAGGCCAATTGCCACCTGCCTTGGGTCCACTGGCTCTGATAATATTCCAAGAAAGGGTACAAGGTAGGTGGGGCTGGCTGCTCACGGGAAAAGTGCCTCTGGTATTGGGGGAGTTGGGTAGAGCAGGATCCAAGTGGAGCTCACCAGACCAATTCAGATTCAGATTTGGTCATGTGACGGAGTGCTCAACATAGGAAAGATTGCACCTGCCTGCTGGCTGCATGGAAGAAGGACCCCACACAGGGAAAACAGTGACTGTCCTCCAGCCCTCATCCTGCAGCCACATACTTCAGTTTGGCCCTTCCTCCTATATGCCTCTGACACCCCCTATATCACCATTCCTTCACCAGAGCCCAGGGTGAGTGCCTGCAAGTGAGTGAGTCTGTGCACGGGCCCTTTAAGAGGGTGTCTGGGTTTTCCACAGCCTCTGTCCCACCTGGATGGTTGGAATCCCCACTTGTTTTTCACAGCCGGACGTTGTTAGGGCTCCTCTTCTTGGCATCAGTACTCCAGGCTGGGGAGCCTGCTGTGGTGTTGGGGTCCCTTTTTCCTTCAGGGGAAACATCTGTGGCCAAGATATCCTTCCTTATTCTCAACTGCCACATGGAGGTTTGGAGCCAGCCTGTTTCTCATCTCTGCCCCTCCTGCCAGTCTCGATGTGGTTTATTCCTTACATCCTTAGTTATAAAAGTTCTCTTCAGCAAGACTTCAGATGGTTCGCCAGGTTGATTTTTCTATAATTTAGTTGTAATTTTAATGTGTTCATGGAAGGAAGCAGGCATGGTGTTTACTCCACCATCTTTGATCTCCCTCTTCTTAAACTTGCTTTTTGAACTCAACATTTTGACTTGAGATTTTTTTCCATGTTGATAACATTTATCTACTTCATTAATGTTAACTCTTGTATAATTTTTCAGTATGTGCATATGTTACTTGCTTATTACTTCATTCATTCAGTAAATGTGTGTTGAGTACCTACTTTAGTTAAGGTACCAGGTTGTGGGGATATAGGTGTGAACCAAACAGATTAAGTTCCATCTATCACGTAGCTTAGAGTCTTATTGGGAGAAGGGAGCAAGCAGATAATGAACCCATTGATGTATCATATGTCAGTATGTCCTTTAAAGGAAAGAAATAAAGGAATAGATAATGATTGAGTGTGCTATTTTAGGTTGTGGAGTATGGAAAGTTTTTTTCTAAAAAAGTGACATCTAGTCAGAACTGGATTAAAATGAGGTGGTGAGCTCCATGGGTATTTGGGGAATATCTCAAGTAGAGGGAATAATGGTTACAAAAATGGAAAGGTAGGAGCATTGGTACATTCAAGGAATAATGAGGAAGACCATGTGACTGAATTGCAGAGAAAAAGAGAGATAATGGTTGAGATGAGGTCAGAAAGATAATAAAAGAACAGGTCATCTAGGACATTTTAGATCATAGTATGTGTTTAATTCTGAATATGATATATTTCTACCAGGGGAATGACTCTATTTGATTTTAATTATATAAGAATTATTTTAACTACTATATGGAGAATAGAATGGAAACTTGCAAGTTTGGAAGGATAGAAGCCAGGTATAATGTTATCACAGTAGGTCAGGCAGGAGATGAGGAAGGCATGGACCAAAGTGGCAGTCATGGAAGTGATCACAATCGGATTACATTTTTATATTGGAGAGAGTTACCAAAATGTGCTGATGCTTAGGATATGGAGTTGATATACAGAGAATAGGCAAAGATAACTCTATGTTATTAATAAATTTTGATACTGATATTCAGGCTACTTCGTGCTTCCTATTTTTTCCTATTTAAAATTGCTTATTTTTAATTATTTGTAATATGCACCGTATATATAGTTATAGATATGTTCAAATATTAGTATAGCCATTTAAGTATTGGTAAGAGATCGAATTTTGGTAGCATATAAGAAAGAAACATGAAAGTGCAAAGTTGGAGATAAAACTAGGAAGCCACATTAGGGGAAGATTCTAAATAATTTGTATACAATTTTGTATAGAGGAGAATCATTGACACCTTTAGCAGAAGGATGCTGTGTTAAGAAACCAACTGCAGGAAGATTAATTTGGATATTTCAGATTGACAAGGAAAAAAGAAGAACAAACAGATTCAGGTAACATGTTCCAGAAGTTACCTAAGATAAAGGAAATGACAGCGTGAGTTCACATAATGGCGTTAGATTCTTAAAGCCACATTTTGCAAAGAGGAAACCTAAGGAACTATTACTTGTGCTCCTCAAAGCTTAGTTTGTGAGTCAATGATAAAACAGCAAGCCATTCTGCACTTAACAGCCAAATCAATCTTTTAAAAATGGGAACCATATCACATGTCTTTGCTATTTTAAGTTTTTCAAGAATTTCATATTGTTTTAAGAATAACATCCTAATTCATTGTCTTTGTATGCAAAGCTCTGCATGTTTAAAGCTCTGCCAAGCTCTCCAACCTCATCTCATATATGACTCCACTATGCTAAGTCCTTTTTTCTACAGTTGCCTCACTCTCATCCTTCAAGCCTCACCTCAAATTTAAGTTCCTCAGTTACCCCCGGCCATTCTCTTCTCTCTGTTATCTTCTACACAGGACCTTCTCTTTCTTCATTAGTACTAATTAGAATTTATAATAACCTAGTTAATTAATTTACTGAATTGGTTATTGTATGTCCATGGTTATGTCTTGTAGGCTTCATGGGGTAGCACCCAGGTTTTGCTTGACTGTATCTCCAGCACCTAGTACAGTGCTGGGCCAGATAGAGTTCAATAAACATTCATTGAATTAGAGATACTATTTCAAGGATTTGGGGCTTTTTCAAATGACCTGTTTACCTGACAATTTGCTGCTGCCAACAAGATGTTAATAAAAAAAGTTACTGGTTAGTAACTGCTTCTGAAAACTTCATATTCATTTCGTAATTCAACTTTATCTATGTAATAACAATTACCCCCTTTTAATAATAAGAACACAATTGGTTTTGAGGTACTGTGATGCTTTTGTCTTTCTGATTAAACTTTATTGAGAATATACTCAGAAAATGGACCGATGAAACAAGCATTGCAAAATCTTGATGCTTGTTGAATCCTGGTGATATCTAAATAGGCATTGTTTTATAATTCTATGTAATTTCCTTGTTTGTTTGAAAATTATAATAATAAAACATTAGAAAAATGCAATATATGCAGCATGTGTCTTTGTTTGTTCTCCCGAAGGTAGAACCTTAGGAGAGAACTCAGATGCAGGTAATTTGAGAGATGATTGGTGAAAGAAGAGAAGGAGTGAGGAAAGTAGGATGGAGAAGAGGGAAGGGACATAAAGAGTGCCTTGTTGAGCATGTTCTTATTGTGGGCAACTGCGGAGCACTCCAGCTATGGACCTCCTGAGGAATTGTGTTAAACACACCTCAAAGTTGTCTTGCCAAAGGAGATGGGGATGGTATGTTAATCTACTGAAGTTGGGGACCGGTGGTCAAAGGTTGTGTCTATGGGTGTTAACTTCCTTATACGTCCAGGCTACAAAGGCAAAGAAGCTTACCATGGCTTTGGAGAAAATTTCAAGGCAGAAAAGCACACAGGTACTGCTAATGTGCTGAAGGTGGTCCAACACAACAGATGACATCAATTTGGCTGAAGGTTTGAGGCATAGGACACCACAAGGATTTGTCATGATATATGTATGTGTGTATTTTAATAACAAAGCAACTGTTTTACCATCTCCTCCATTTCTTTGCAGAGTTTGCAAATCCAGTGCAGCTGCCATAAATCCTCTCTATGTTTGGAAGACTTGCATGTGGACTGTAGAGGCAAACTGTTATGCATTTAGAAGCTGGGAATGTAAATGAAAATAACATGTAGTGAACTTTTATACGTTGGGGAATTGTCTTTTGGATGGTAGAATATCTTCTCTTCACACTTTGATGATGTATCTCAAAAGTGATAAGAGGAAATCTGGAGGAAAAAAATCTAGGAGGAGCTAATATAGGCAATAGGAATTAGATGAAATGATTAGTTCTCTTTCTCATCAAAAGCAATAGTAGAGCCAAAGGATACTTTTGTTACCTTGTTGAATTTAAAGATTTTAGCAGTATGATCATCTCAATGTATTTTACTCTTTTAAAATTTCAAACTGGAACTAGGACTTGACAAATGAAATAAATGTTATAGCTCATAATGCTTACACTGTGATAAGATTTATATATATTCTATATATTTCTGAACTAAATTTTAATACATCTGGAATATAGACTAATTAATTTTTTATTAATAAGATCAGTTCAAAAACATTTATGAAGCAAGTTTACTGGGCTAAACATCTCACAATTTTGATTCAAGAAACACTGTCATTCACTAGGCAATATATCTCTTCTGAACCCTCAGTTTTCCTGTAAGTATAATGGGGACAAAATGCAAAATATGCATTACTTAACCAAAAATTTTTATTTCATGGGTTAGTCCTTTACAAAGTTGTATCACAAATAAAATCATTACTTTCCTATCTACAATGATTGAAAAGAGTGAAATAATGAGAGAAAAAGCTTCATTTTGATCATAGAACCATAATATTTTAAAACTTTGTGCAGTTTATCAGCTACAACCATCTAATTTAATAGTTAAGATTACACAAGTACATAAATGTTAATTAAGGAATGTGAGAGTGCAGTGAACTATGGTTTCTGAATGAAGGAGCAGAATACTAATGAGTACTGTGAAGAGAAATTTCCAGATCTGTTTTAAATCCATACATGCTCTTAATAAAATTTCTATTCTGTGCATTTCAGATACATTTTCATAGTCTCCATTGGTTGTTTAAAATTTTCCAACAAGTTATCATATTAGCTCAGAAGTAATACAGAAAGACAGAGATCCCCAACCTCATTCTTTTATTTTATTTTATTTTTTTATGATGACAGTTTTACTTCCTACTTAAACCAATTTGGATGCCTTTTATTTCTTTTTCTTGTCTGATTTCTGTGGCTAGAATTTCCAGAACTATGTTGAATAGAAGTGGAGAAAGTGGGCAACCTTGCCTTGTTCCTGATATTAGGGGAATGGTTTTAGCTTTTCTCCATTGAGTATGATGTTAGCTGTGTGTTTATCATATATGACCTCTATTGTGTTGAGATATGGTCACTCTATTCCCACTTTCTTAAGAGTTTTTTTTTCATCATAAATGGCTGCTGGATTTTGTCAAATGTTTTTTCTGCATCTATTGATATAATTATATGATTTTTATTCTTCATTTTGTTAATGTGATGTGTCACATTAATTGATTTGCAGATAGTGAAACAACCTTGCATACCAGGAATGAATCCCACTTGATCATGGTGTATGAACTTTTTAATACATTGTTGAATTCTGTTTGCTAATATTTTGTTGAGGATTTTTGCATCTATGTTCATTAGGGATATCTGTCTGTAGTTTTCTTTTTTTGTAATGTCTTTGTCTAATTTTGGGGTCAGGGTGATAGCGGCCTTGTTAAAAGAGTTTTGGAGACTTCCCTTTTTGCGGAGTTTTTGGAAGTTTGAGGAGAATAGGTAATAATTCTTTTTTGAATGTTTTGCAAAATTCACCTGTAAAGCCGTCTGGTCCAGGGCTTTTGTTTATTGGGAGCTTGTTGATTACTGATTCAATTTCCCTGGTAGTAATCAGTCTATTCAGGTTTTCCATTTCTTCTTGAGCTAGACTTGGAAGGTTGTATGCTTCTAGAAAATTATCCATTTCTTCCAGATTGTCTAATTTGTTGGTGTATGTATTGTAATTTCTTTAAAATTTTGTATTTCTGTGGTGTCTGTTTTCACTTCTTCTCTTTCATTTCTGATTTTATTAATTTGGGTCCTTTTTTTTATGAGTCTGGCTAAAGGTTTGTTGATTTTGTTTATCTTCTCAAAAAAACAGCTCTTTGTTTGTCTTTCGTACTGTTGTTTTTCTTTTTTCTTTTTTCTGTTTTTTTTTTTTTTTTTTTTTGGTTTCTATTTCATTTATTTCTGCTCTGATCTTTATTTTCTCCTTCCTTGTACTCCCTTTGGGCTTATTTTGCTGTTCTTTTTCTAGATCCCTTGAGTGTAAGGATAAACTGTTGAATTGAAAATTTTCTTGTTTCTTTAGGTAGGCCTGCATTGTTATGAATTTCCCTCTTAGGACTGCTTTTGCCGCATCCCATAGATTTTGGGTCACTGTGTTTTCATTTTCGTTTTTCTTGAGATATCTTTTGATTTCTTCCCTGATGCCTTTGTTGACCCATTCATTATTTAGTACCACGTTATTCAGCCTCTATGTATTTGTGTGTCTTCCAGTTTTTTCTTGTAATTGATTTCTAATTTCATAGGACTGTGGTCAGAGAAAACACTTGATATGATTTCAATTTTCTTAAATTTATTGAGACTTTTTTTGTGGTCTAATATGTGATCTATCTTGGAAAATATTCCGTGTGTGCTTGAGAAAAATGTGTATTCTGCATCTTTGGGGTGAAAATCTCTTAGAATATCGATTGCATCCAACTGGTCCAATATATCATTTAAGGCCGTTGTTTCCATATTGATTTTCCATCTGGAGAATCTGTCCCTTGTTGTCAGTGGTGTGTTGAAGTCCCCTACTATGATAATGTTACTGTTGATCTCTGTCTTTATGTCAGTCAATATCTGTTTTATATATTTAGGTGCTCCTATACTGGGTGCGTAGATGTTTACTAGAGTTATGTCCTCTTGGTGGATTGATCCCTTTATTATTATGTAGTGCCCATCTTTGTCTTTTAATATATTCTTCATTTTAAAATCTATTTTGTTAGATATAAGTATTGCTACTTCAGCTCTTTTCTCATTTCCATTTGCATGAAATATCTTACTCCAACACTTCACTTTCAGCCTGTGTGTGTCTTTTGATCTGAGGTGAGTTTCTTGTATACAGCATATACAAGGGTCTTGCTTTCTTATCCACTCAGCTACCCTATGTCTTTTGATTGGAGCATTTAATCCATTTACATTTAAAGTGATTATTGATAGGTACATAGTTATTGCCATTTTGTTATTCGTATTTCTGGTCTTCATTAGTTAGATTGTTTTCATCTTTCTTCTGCTTACAGAAGCCCTTTTAACATTTCCTGTGTTGCTGGCTTGGTGGTAAGGAATTCCTTTACCTTATTCTTTTCTGGGAAGCTCTTTATCTTTCCTTCAATTTTAAATGATAGCCTTGCTGGATAAAGCAATCTAGGTTGTAGGCCTTTGTTTTTCATCACTTTGAATATCTCCTGCCACTTCCGTCTGGCCTGCAAAGTTTCTGTAGAAAAGTCATTTGATAATCTTATAGGAGTTCCCTTTTATCTATCTAGCTTGCAGTCTTTCTCTTGCTGCTTTTAGGATTCTCCTGTTTTTAACCTTTGCCATTTTAACTGTAATGTGTCTTGGTGTGGGCTTGTTTGGGTTCATTTTGGTTGGAACTCTCTGTACTTCATGGGCTTGTATGTCAATTTCCTTCCACCACCAGTGTGGGGAAGTTTTCAGTCATTATTACTTCAAGTATGTTCTCGACCCCTTGCTCCCTCTCTTCTCCTTCTGGTATTCCTATGATGCACGTGTTGTTTTGCTTGATGTTATCCCACATGTCTCTTAAACCATTTTCACTGTTTTTCATTCTTTTTTCTTTTTGTTGTTCCACTTGGATGATCTCTGCTAACTCGTCTTCTAAATCGCTGATTCAATCCTCTGCCTCATCTAACTTGCTGTTAATTCCTTCAGGTGTTCTTCATTTCAGTTATTATGTTCTTTAGTTCTAACTGGTTGTTCTTTATGATTTCTCTATCCTTCTTGATGTCATCACTAAGCTCCTTAAACATTCTTATCATCAGTGTTCTAAACTCTGTCTCTGATATGTTGGCTACCTCTATTTCATTTAGTTCCAATTCTGGAGGTTTCTTCTGTTGTTTTATTTGGGACATGTTTCTTTGTTTCCCCATTCTGGCTGACTCTCTGTGTTTGCTTTGATGTATTAGGTAGATCCCCTAGGGTTCTCAGTCTTTGCTGGGTGGTCTTATGTAGTATGTGTCCTTTATATTTGAATTACACAGTTTCCCTATTCTCCTGTGCATGTGCTCTAGAGGTGACCCTTGTGTTGTATGTATTCTCCTGTTAAAGTTGAGCTTTAATTGCTCTTGGCTTGTCAGTAGGTGGGATTGACTCCTAGGCTGACTAGTTCTGAGAATTGTCTTTGCCCACAGTGGATGAGCGGCTGTATGAGGGTTGACTCCACAGATGAGGCTTGGCCCCTATGGGCTCTTGTGCCTGTAGAGAATTCCCTCTGGGTGTGTCACTTGTAGGTCAAACCCAGTAATACATGGTTTGGTCTGGAGTTGGCCTCTGGGTGTGTTGAATCTTCCCCACTTCATTCTTGCTTCCTATCATTTTTTAATAATAGGGCTGATGAATTAAACCAATCAACAATATTATACTGACTAAATTAATTTGATTTTTAGCAAGTAACAATTTTATCTGCTCTATCTATCTATCTATCTATCTATCTATCTATCTATCTATCTATCTATCTATATCTATCCATTGATATACCGTGCTTCTCCGAAAATAAGACCTAGCTGGACAATCAGCTCTAATGCATCTTTTGGACCAAAAATTATTGTAAGATTCAGTCTTATATTGCATAATTTTTGCTCCAAAAGACACATTAGAGCTGATTGTCTGGCTAGGCCTTATTTTCGGGGAAACACTGTAGGCCCAGATAGATATAAATAGGCAGATGTTGAGTGGTATACTTGGAGTCAGCTTGTACTAGATGAGAGCTGATTCTGTGCATCTTTTCCCAATTCCATATTCAGTGTCCCCCAGAGTGACAGGTTGAAATTGGACACGGTGAGACTTTTTACACTGTAGAAAATAGCACATGCTATAAATTATCACCTCTTCCCCTACATCCCCCCACCCCTCATGTTTGGTAACCAAACATTTACCAGCACAGCACTGTCATGCCAGTAACTCCATTTGAAGTTGGTTTAAAAATTAAACATAGTACAAAATAAGATGATAAACTTGAGGTTAATGGGGAGTTTACCAAAATAAGCTGTCAATTGATCCCAAAATTTAAAGAGGAATTTGTTTCATTTATAAAATTGTAAACCTACAAATCTGAAGGAAAGAAAAATTATTTTCTTGCCACTGGACTGAGAAAGAACCACATTTTCTTCTTTGGTGTTATACAAGACACTGTTGAAATGGGCAGTTCTTCTTTAATTGATAATCTATAAAGACTAAAGTTATACTATAAAAAAAATGTCATTTATTTGCTTCACTATATTAAATTTTGATTTTGTCCAGCTTCTTGAATTAAATGCTTAGATTATTTTGTTTAATATCATGAAAAATATTGTTTTCTTCTGAGTATAGATTTAGAAATTTTTCATAAATTTTTACACGTACATCTTGACAGTTACCATTATCACTAACAAATAGTTACATGTGAGATTTTATTTTCTTGAATGTCATTCCTTTGTTGTGAAGTTCTGGTTTTATTTCAATATGATCAGAGTATGTGGCCCGAGTAAGTTCTCTTATTTCAAACATAATGAGAAAGGTTTTTTAACTACAGTTGATTATGTTTTTATTTTTGTTCCATGAACATGTTTATAATGTGTGCATGTCGCTATTAAATCAGCTCATTTTTCAAACCATTAAATTTGTCCGAGTTTGCCAAATAATTTCTTTCTTCCTCATCTGGCATTAAAAAAATAGATCTATGTCAATTCATTGTAATTATATCCATATCATTATAATATTAATGGTACTGAAGTCTAGCCATTTGTGTTTTACATATGTTCTGAATGTTGTTTGATGACTAAAAGTTCAAGACTATAACTTTTTCACTGTGAACTACACCTTTATCAATATAAAATACCCCTCTCTTTTAAAATTTAATAGTTTTACCTAGAATTCTACTTCTTATGTTCACATCAATATCCTCGCTATTTGTATACAGTTTCCTGTGTTAGTTTGCCTATCCATATATATATATATATATATATATATATATATATATATATATATATATATATATATATAATGCGATGGTCATTAAATTTCATCAGTGCTGCTTTGTTCATGTTTAAAATATATTTTAATGTAATCTATAAATCACTTACTTTGAAGAGATGTTAAATCTATGTAAGTTTACTTCACTTTTCTATGAATTTCATTTTTTGTGATATGTGCATTGCTTCCTTGTTGTTTCCAATTTTATCTTTATTTCTATCTTTTGAAATATTGCTTATATTTTCTTAACTCTTTTCTACCTATCGTAATTTTAAATTATATATTCCATCTTTATATTCTTTGACTATTTTCATATTTAAAACAATCTACTTTGTTAATTTAAATGTACACACTGTGAAATAGGGACCCAGATCTGATCATTTATTTCTGCCACACCACAACTGAACCAGTTGCTTGCACATGGACGATGCTAAACAACTATTTGCTAAATGGATAATAAGTCAATAGATATTACTGAAACAGAATTGATTTGCTATATCTAAATAATAAGTTTAGAATATTTTCATTTCTTCCCTCTTTCTTAGTCCTGCCACTACCCTATTTCTACTGAAATAAAACTAGGTATTTTCAGTAATTTATTTTTAAATGGCATTTTCTTTCTCATCCAAGAATTACTTTTAACATTTGTCAAGTTTCGTAACTATGTTTATAACAGTTACTCAGAAACCAGCCCTGTGTAAGTTTATTGCTCACTGCCTTTTCTTTTGAACCACACATGCCCTCAAATTCAGTTAATTTCTGAGCTTTGATTCATTTCTTGTTTGGGTGAAATACTTTCTTGAGTAATTTTTTTCAAGACTGAGATAACTCAGTAGCATACTTCCTGAGTCACTTCATGTCTGAGGAGATCCTCCCATCCTCACTCATGAATGTTGACTTGACTGAGGTTAGAATAGTTGGGTCACAAACATCCTTCCTGAAACCATGAAAATACCTCCCTATTGCCTTACTTCATGCAATTCTGTGGAAGAAAAGGCTGATGCTATCTTCACAGGTCCTACTTTACTCTTTTTCTGTCTAGAATCTTTTAAAATATTATCTTTATACTCAAAGGAATACAAATTAAGTCATCTTTGTTTAATTGTAGATTGATTTTTATTAGTGTCTAGTATTCTTATACCCTTGGACTGTGTTCAAAACTTTCTTCAGCTCAGAAATTTTTGAAATGAATTTGATTATTGCATCTTTTTTGGTATCTAGAATGCTGGTCCGTGATTATTTATATCTCCTGGTTCTATAAGCCTTGCTTCTCTGATCTTTGATCATGGTCTTTCTCCTCATATCTTTTTATCTCTGAGTTTTGGGTGAATTCTAGGGTCCACCTTCTAAATAGCTCCTTCAGCATTCTATGGAACACAGTCCACTATTTTACTGATTTTTAAAATTTGGTGGTGATGATTTTCACCTGCAAAAATCATTCCTAATATCAGGCTTTCCTTTTCATAAATGTTAAGTTCTTTCAGGTTGGATTAGGAATAAGGATTAGAGATTTCTTAAGGAAAATTATTTTCATGAACAATACATGTTCTCATGCTTTCCATGAGTCCTATATTTTGAGTTGCTATATTTTTCACATATTGAATTTTTTGTTTATACATGATTATCGAGTGTGTTCTATGATAATGCAATATGTGACTTGAAATGCATTCTGTTAGATATTATTAGGTTGGTGCAAAAGTAATTGCAGTTTTTGCAATTTTTTTTTTTTAACCTTTTATACCGCAGTTACTTTTGCACCTACCTAATATTTGGGTCATTAAAACAAGCAAACAAACAATCTCAAAAAAGAAATAAACTTTATATTTTCTATAGTTTCTTTAAAAACTGGGGACTTAATAGGCCATGAGAAATCGTGGAAAAGCTCTAGGAATCCAGTGTGCAATTGGGAAGTTCATGAGCTGCCTTACTGCTTTTCTACTCAGCTACTCTGTTTGTGTACCTGGGAGTATAGTTCCTGAAGTTGTTCATAAAGTTTTTGTGCCTTGTATTGACTGTTCCCTGTCTACATGTAACTCAATTTCCTGTGTATAACCTAAAAATTACTTCAGTTGCGTGTGACGAATCCCAAATTACAATAGCAATTGATTGCCTCGTATTTTTTTTTTCATTGTTGAATAAGTGATTGGTCAATGGAGACAATGTATTTTGAGAAAGGGAGGAATAGGATCAGGCATCCAGTTATAGTTTTTGAGATAGAATGAAGGAAAGCCAGGGGCCTCAACAAAGAACTTGAAGACAAAATAGCCTCAGGGATGAATTTGGCAAGAACACTTGACTATTTACTGTGCAGCTCACCCCTAGTTAAAACTATTTTATCATTATGATCCATGGATATTGAGGCATATTAGATATTGTGGTGATCAAGAGCAGAAGCCATGGGTTCTGGCAGATTTGGGTCTGAATCTTGTCTTTGCCACTTACTGGCTATGGGGTCTTCAGCAAGCTACATCACTGCTCTGTGTCTCGGATTCCTCACCTCTAAAAGGAGTAAAAGACTATCTTACAGCAATGGAAAACACATGCAGAAATACTTGTAAAGCAAACCTGGCACAGAGGAAGTACTCATTAAATTTAGGTATTATTATCATCACATATACTAATAAAAGTAATAGTAAACATTGGCTTGATCACCATGCCAGAAAGAAAAGAGTATTTCTCATATGAAAGTAGGGCATTGAGAATATTAGTCACATATGTTCAATTTTTAGAATTATCTGATTAATATCCCAGGCTATATTCAATGCAACACAGAAAATTAATAATTTCCGAGAACCCTGACATAAAAGAGTACATTGTTCTATCTTGTCACCAAGGAGTTTCCAAACTAGCCTTCACATTTGAATCACTGAGGGATCTCTTAAAAATGATAAAGCCCAGGTCACACTCTAGACCAAATAAATTATAATTTCTGTGGTTGGGACAGAGGCATTAGTAGTTTTTGGAGCCTCCAGCTGATTCCAGTGTTCATATAAATGTAGAAATCACTACTCTAACACATAACATCCTTATCTCACTTTTAGTATTCTTGTCTGTAAAATGGTAGTAATAGCACATCTACAAAAAGGTAGAGTTTAGAATTAAATAAGAGATATGTAAATAAATTTCTAAGTATCATATAACCAATGGCTCAATGAAAACTAGTTTGATTCCACAAACTTAACTTTCTTTTAATGGATGATTTAAATTATTTGAATTCACACGGTGGAAAGTTTGCGAACTTAATTGTCCATCCTCGTAGTATTGCGTTTCATATCTTTTAAGGTTAAAATGTTTTATGTTCTCTTGTTAAAGTGTTCAATGGGTGAGAAATATTAATGTCAACAATCATATTGCAACTCCTGATTTGTAAAAATAAATTACTCACATGTCTTTTCGTTACTAAGAGCAATAAGAATGTTTATCCACTCTGAAGAGTAAGCGATATGTTGGACACTCTTTATAAGAGAAATATCTCATCATCCAGCATACCATTTTAAATTGACGTCAACATTTTGAAACAATTTGTTTCGTTAAAAATCTCACAAATCAGCAACAGTAAAAGTCTCAAGAGTTTTTTTTTTTTTAAATGTGGTTTGTGACTAGTGGCAAAACCCCACAATAGACGCAAGTGTCTAGAACTGTAATTGTTTTTGTTCTTTTTAAAGTCTGCCCACAAAACACCTACAAGGGTATTTACAAATCACTAGGCACTGATTTTTCCAAATGGGAGCATCTATCATTGTTTTTTTAGCGTTATGAATTTCTGTGAGTTACATCCGCTTTCATGACACATGACAGAGACATGTGTATGGAGAAGAAAAGACAGACCACTCAGGACCGCTAAGGGAATCCCCCATTGTGGATGATGCCAAGGATTTAGGACATAGCATCTCTTAAGAATTTTTTTAGTCACTTGTAGGACAAAGACCTAAGACCAACATAGCATCTATGGAGATAATTTGTTAAATAAATTGTTGATATCAGTCCTAGTATCCCTTACTATTGTAATTTTATTTAACTAAGTGAAACATATTTGTATCCAATCAAAATAAAATTAAACACCCCTTAAATATTATGTCTACCATAAACTTAGAAGGAAACAAACATGGAGTCACAATGCATTGTTGATGAGGACATGTTAAAATAAAAATCCTTTCACCAAACATTTTCAAAAGTGTCAAAGGTGTAATAGGAAAGGGAACCACTAAAAGGAACTACTTTATATTTGACAAGATAAACAAATAAGCTGTTGATGATTTGGGTTCAGTGGTCTATAAATTCTAAGATGGCTGTCTTCTAGCTGAGTTTCTCATTGATCCAGTATATACATGTTCTAAAAAAGGCTCAATCTGGGTTTGGTTGAAATATTTAAATTCCATTATTATTGGATATGTTATTACATGCATGAGCTTTCTGTGAAATTAAAGCAAAACTATTTAAAAGAAATTAAAATTTCTAATGCTGGTGTTGGCTATTCCAAGGCCAAGAGAGGCTTTTGACATTTATCATTTATCAGTTGTACAGTATCTCTCCCACAGCGTTAACATTAGCCTTAATTGACAGATATGGAGGCTATTGAAAATAGATTGTGCTTCAAAACTTAGAGTGAATATAAATAAAGCATGCTGAAGAATGTTCCCCCACCCCAAACACCTTTCTTGTAAGAATCTGCAACAATTCTTATTATTGCAGTGTCTCTTTTGGCAGCAATGTTTTGTCATCTTGGGGGAAAATAAAAATCAATACTTTCCCATCCTTATGGGACAACAATTACTTAGGAATGGTATACGCAGGAAATGGAGTCAGGCGTGTTAGGAACTACAGAGCTGGGCTGCACAGTCAGCAGAAAATCCCTCAGAAAATAGGCACTCAGAAAAATCTGCTTTCTTACTTATAGATTTCCTCCTCTTCCTTTTTTTAAAGTGGACATTCTCAGACCAGGTTATTGTTTATGTTCTCATCTCATTGCATAGTGCAAAGCTGTGGTGGGGCTCATTTTTCAGAGAATGTGGGATGATGTTCAGGACTCGCCACATAATCAGAAGTTAAGATGGGTGCCCTGGCCAACAGAGTGGAAACATTCACTTTGAAAAGGGATATCATAAACCAGAGTATGAGAATCACATTAAAGCACACGTCTATACAACACAACCTATGCCCCCAAAGCTGACATTTTCCCTGTAATACTTGCATATGAGAAATTATTTTCTGCTGCCCAAATGTGTGTTTCAGAATTTGATCTGAGGCGAATAGGTGAACTTTTTCATACAGCGATAGAATTTCAGAAAGCCATTCTTCTTTCTGCACTCAGTTTCATTTACTTTCACCTGTAAGGCTTAAGAACTCGAATTTAGGTATGAGAAGAATATAATAATATCTTCCCTGTGAGTTTTATCTTCACTCTAAGAGAAGTATCTTATATAAGTGTTCTCCATTTTTCAGATGTTGTTCAAATTAATTATATTGGACTCCTTCTTTATCTTCCATTAATTATGTTTTCCATAATTAATATTTTTGCTCATCACTTAAACTATATTAAATATTGATCTATTGGAAAGGAAACACATACCTTATATTTTTATTCTGTGGCTGCTTTTTATTATCATTCAAAATGGAATTCTGTTATTTTTAGAATTAGATAGACTAAATAACAGGGATTACTTTTTTTCCTATGGATCCTGAAGTCAATTGTATGATTAAATTTTAATCAGATTTGTAGACTATCCTGTCATGTCACTTGTGTCATCATGACATGTCAGGAATAAAAATGTCTATGGAAACTGATGCCTTGAATTTGAATTTAAGATGCTTCCCCTTTAGATATATGGCCTTGAACAATTTGGTCTGTCTCAGTCATCCCCAATTTTGTAGTATATAAAATGTGAACAATAACCCCTACCTACGGCGGAGCACTTTTGAGAGCATCAGACAAATGCACCTGAGACTTAACTACTCACATACATAAGGTGCCACATCCTTATATGAGGATAGAAATTCAAATACTAAAAATGGAGATATGAATTTTGCTGCTTGCTGATGTTACGAATGCTGCTTTGTAAGCAGTAATAAGTGCACATTGTAGACCTGTGAAGAATAGGAGATAATGTGAGTGACCTGCCCAAGTGCCTTTAGCCTTACCCCTGTGGGGCTCAGTAGCCCAGCTTTCCACTGCCTGAGGGCTTTCTCTGGTGTCCTCTGAGCAGTGTGTCCAGCAACAGGCCCTGTGGTCCTGAGGTGCGGGGAAAGTAATGTGTCCTCCCAGCAACCCTCAGGAAAAGACTAATGAGAATTGCTGAATAAAGACACTTGGTTCTTTCGCCCCTTGGGTGTGATGCTTCTGAGGCCCATGCTCTGTACTATCTCCTCGTTCCCTAGCAACTGAATGAAGCTCCAACTGTCCACAGCGGTAATTTGCTTGATAACCTATCCTTTATGTGCTGCCTTCCATTCTCTGTGTCACATCTCCCCTACTGGTAGTTCCTGGGACCCCCTCCCACTAGAACCCCTGTCTCAGAGACTGCTTTGGGGGTTCCAAATGAAGACAAGTCTTTCACTGTCCCTCAGGGCTCTGTAGGCTCCAAACCCTCCTTTGCCACTCTGAGCCTGTGGTGACTTCCTTCCAGCCCCAGTTTTCGGGGAAAATTGACATTTCTACCTAGAGCGGTTTCCACTTTAATATACTTCTTATTTTTTAATCTGCATAGCAATTATTAAAGATCATAATTATATACATGTGGGGATATTGGACTGTCTTCCCAAGAGGAAAAGGATGATTTCTATTTTACTTGTTAATTTGTGCTTAACTCCTGGCAGAATGCTTGTTGACTGTTTACTGATTGAATGAGTGTTATAACCTATAGGTTTGTGTGTGTAACTATATTGATTTATTTTTAGCATAACTTCTGTTTCCAGAAGTTGCACTTAGCAACCATCCCCTTTAGAACAAGGACTCCTGGAACCAAAATTCTCTTATATCCACTTTGATAGAAGTGGGCCTCTGTATGGTCAGAGATTTGTCTAGGGTAGAGCAGACTGGGCGGGTTCTATACAGTAAAGATAGAGCTGTGATAGCAACGGTGATGAGCAGTTGGCAGGCAGGTGGGAAGGAAGTGACCCCGACGGCTGTTGCCAGTGAAGGCGTGAGTCTTTGGGTTAACTCGTGGAGTGTCCTAGGGCTGGGGGCAAGCACTGGAAACCTAAGTCCCTTTCCTTTTTCTAACTCACTTCAGATGTTTTCCTTTATGGGTCCAGTTTCTTTTTATGACCCCCATACCAGGACTGCTCAGTGCACAGTTTAATCAATGTATCAGAATGTAATTGTATCCGAATTGTGTTATCTGAGCATTTCCTTGGTCTATTGAGCTCTTCTTCCCTGGCATGATCCAGTCTGTGGGTGGAGATTATGTTTAATGTAAGTTGTAGTAAAGAAAAAGAAGGATGTCAGAATGTCCTGATAGTCTAGTGGAATATCAGATTTCTAAATAAAATTATTCAGCCTAATCTGTGAATCTAAATAAATAGTAAATGAATTAAAAAGCTGTTTTAAAAATTTCTACCACGTTCTCATGGGAGGTGGTATTTAAACACCTAGGAATAGAAAGTGTATAAATTCCAGCAGTTTACCCTTCGAGGGTCCTGTGTAAGACGACTTCCTGTGAACCATGCAAATGAAAGGCAGTGACCCCTTTACCTCACACTGTTTCTATATGTACAATTTGTATGGGAAAAAAATCTACTCAACTATTGGGATAACACAAGTCAACTTTTGCCAGACCTCGCCACAGAAATTTCCAGATATCTGCAACAGAATAACAAAATTGTTTCCTATCTTTTTAAATTTTGCTCAAACAATTGCTTCATTCTCGACTTTGTTTTGTGTGTGTTGACATAATCCTTGCGTTCTGAGCAGTTGTCTCTGATCACCTGCATCAATTAAGAGAATCGCTTCCCCAGTTTGGTAGTCAGAAATGCTGGGGAGGTTTACAGTGAGCCCTTGGGGAAGGACTCAGATGTATAAGTGAAAGTATAATAATATCAGTAGAGAGGATACCTGTTGGTTATTTTTTATTATTTTTATTTTTTTCCTAGAGCAAAAGGAACCTTAGGGGAACTGAACACCTGGTGAAATGGTTTGCTCAAATTCATTTAGCAATTTTGTTTTCATTTCTGCAGGCGAATTAGCAGAGTGCTAAAGGTTTTAAAGAATTCAGATGAAAAGCCATCTGTTCCCTGGGCTTTGTTCAGTCTCAATTTAAGGATGGCTTTGGAGATTTCCTATTCCCTAATTAATTCCTCTAGATGAGTTTATGAGCTTGGCTCAATTTATTTTTTGAAAGATGGAAAAAAATGCTCCCATCAATTAGTCCTTTGTTACGTTGTGACTGAGATGGAAATAGCTTTTTGCCAAATGGAGCGAGGAGCTGAGAGATGCCTGTGTTTGCAGTGGCCAGGTGTCCTTTGTCATTAGGCCTGGCTTTGATGTAAGTACCGTTCTTTAGGCCTTTCAGATAATTGGTGAGAAAGCACTCGGTCTTGCAGGAATCTGAGTAATATTTAGCCTGAAGCACAAAGGCAGGGAAACCAAAGCATTGAATAGGAGTCATATTTTAAAGAGAATAATTGTTCTAAGAAGTTTTTGTATTACCACGTGTAATGCATTGTAGTTGAACTCCCTGAGTACTCTTTTCTAAAACTGCGTTTTCTATGCGAACAAGCACTAGGGGGCCAGCTAGAGCATTGAGTAGGGGAGAAAGGAAGGGAAGGACAGGGAGTGGAAAGAGAAAGAGGAAAAGGGGAGAGAGAAAAAAGAAAGATAAGAAAAGAAAGGTGAGAGGGGAGAGCCTCTCCAATAAGCCAGCTGTGGGTTTGGCAGTTGACAGTATAAAAGTGTAAAAATCTGCTTGATTAAATTCTGTCTGCCCTCAGATAAGAGCATCAAACCAATGCCTTGTGCAGAAATTTCCATTCATGATGAGACACAAAAAGTTTCAGGCTTTCAGCGACATTGGCTGGGAGTGAATTCAGTCTAAGACTGAATAGCTATTCTGAATAGCACATTGAAAGAAATGGTTGTAAAGAAACAGGGTGATTTCAAAAATATTTTTAAAATATTGAGAATGTTCCATGTACACTAGAAAAGAATATATAGTCTGATATCCTAGGATGAAATGCTCTATAAATGTCAATTATGTCCATTCATCTAATGTGTCATTTAGGGTTGATATTTCTTTATGTTGTACATTTGAAACTAATACAATATTGTATGTCAACTGTGATAAAAAATTAAATAATAAAAATATTAACTACAGGACTCAATTTTTTTTAAATATTTAAAAATTTTAACTAATGGATTTTAAAAATATTTAAAAATATTAACTAATGGATTTTCATCTTTTGATGTCCCTATTTTTAAGATATCTGAGTAATTCTATACAAGACTCATGTCTGGCAGACTCAGATCATACGTTGTGTCACTATATGAAGTATAGTGTTGCAGGTAAGAAGGAGGCTGTGACATAGGGGAAGTACCAACCAGAGGAGGATAGGATGGGGAATCTCATTTTTTTCTACCTGGGTGGATTGTGGGAAGGAGAAGGGGACCAATAAGGAGGGAAGACAGCTGGTCAGATTTATTTGCTATACCTTTAAAGTTCCAGTCTTAAATCCTGCATAATGTTTTTTTTTTTTTTCTCAGATCAGTTAAGAAAAAGAAAGAAGGTGCAGTTTCTCATTTCCTGTTTTGGATTTTAGAAAAACATTGGCTTTCAAGATAGGCCAACAGTAGAGAGATGCATTTTGGCTAAATCAGCAGTGTGGCCTGATTTACGGTGTGTGTGTGTGTGTGTGTGTGTGTGTGTGTGTGTGTGTGTCTGTGTAGGCAAGCATGATATGGGGTATCTGGAATTTCCTACTTGTCCCATTGTAGAATGGAAATTACTGTTGATGACAGCTGGTGAGTAGGGATACCATAGTGTAGGCACAGAGTCCTCTGTAACTAAGGGTTTCAGGATTGACTGCCTGGCTAGAATTGGGTAGTACTCATGCCAGTGATTCACCTGGGGGAAGGGGCGTATGGATTACCAGCAAGAGCCAAAGAGGACTTAATTCAACAGGAAGGGACATCATCCCCTGACTAAGACTAGAGAGAGTAAAGACCACAGGATCACAGACAATAAATATCACAATAATGCTAACCAGGCAAGCAGTGAAAAGGTAGATACAGGACCCATTGCCAATAGTGGTTTATGGATATCCAGACATGGATACCACAAGACCTTCCCCCTCAACACGTGCCACCTCGTTGATGTTACCATGGGACAGGGGAGCACCCCCATTGTGTGGAAAGTAAGAGCAAGGGGATGGAACACAAGGCTAAATAGAGACAAACAGCTGTAAAACAAAGGGGAAGGTGATATTCCTTCATGTCATTTAAATTGACAGTTGTGCTTCAGATTATACAAAGATAAGACCAATATAGAAAAGATCATCTAAGGTGCTACACTAACTTTGCCCATCCATATGTAGTATAGGGAAATTTATGACTCCATGCCACAGGATCATTTCAAATATTGCAAAACAAAATCAAGAAAGAAGAAGTTATTTGGGAAGACCTTTTTTTAACTGCTGAATGAATAATTTTGAAATTTTTACTTGAAAATTTTATCACCTAGTACTCTTAGGATGAAATTCAAATTCTTCTGCATGCTCCCTCAGACATTCCATGCTTGTCTCTCTCAACTGCATCTCTTCCCTCCACGCTTTTCCTCTCCTGTTGGGTCCACAGATTCAGAATATTTGTCCATCTCTCCCTTTGCATGTTGCTCCAGTGTTGCATGTACTATTCCCTCCATCTGGAACATTATTTGTTTCCTCTGGATAGTAGCCAGCCTCCTCAGTCTCCCTCTTCCCCATCTCTGCCAGCAACCCCATGGGCCCCCGGGTGCACTTACTCCCCCTCACCCCGCCAGAGGCCAGCTCTAAGGGGTTCTTCCCATTTTGGAGTCACGGACCAATTTGGCATCTATCTAGTCATACCTATTAACCCCTTTCCAGAATACTGTTTTAAATGCATAAAATAAAACATCTAAGGAAAGGGAATTGGTTCTACTGAAATACATCTACCAAAACATTAGAGGAAGTACATTTTGATATCTGTGCTTCCTGATTAATGTTTTAAATGACAAAATGTAGTGATGGGTCTAATAACCTGTGTCGTGTTGAAATAATGAGAAGCATAATGGACATTTTGAGATATCTTTCATAATTGTGATGTGATATGAAAACATCAGTGATTCCAATTCTGTGATCACAGGTTCTACTAATGCTGCTGTGGTCATTGCCTACAATCGTTACGGAAGGAAGTGCTAAATTACAGTTTATTGAAAATAAAGATGTAATATTTCTCACATCCAAGTTCATGGCCCTAGGTAAATACCCCTTGATATTTCCACCTGCTCTTGACCCCGGGGGCCTGTGCTAAGCTCCTTCTTTGTCCTCATGGCATGCAGAACCATCCCTTTTATAGCACATATAGGATTGGAACCAACTGTTTATCATCTGAGGACTGTCACTAGGTTATAAGCTTTATGAAGTCAGAACAATTGGTTAATCTAGCCCCATGTTCAGCAATGCTGACACCCAGCAGAGGGTTCTCCATAGATAACTGTGACATTAAATTGAATTTTTGGAGATCTAATTATGTTTTTAAAAAATATAAATAATCTCAGCCTTCAACTCCCCACAGAATTACATTTTTTACAGTTTTGGGACATTTAAATCATAGGTTCTACTTGTAAAAGTATATTGAAATGTTAGGCTGCCTTTAAGTGTTCATGTAAATAATGTAAATGATATCAATGTATTGATGTATTTGTTATCAACTCATTGATACAACCATCTGGATAGCATTTTCTAATTCATTTGGCCACCGTCAATTTGAAATGTTTATTTCTAGGGTCTGCATCCCTAAAGTGGAACCTTGGGTAAATGACTACAGCGTGAACAAGGGCCAAGCAGCAGTCACACGTAAGTCTGTAGGAGAAGCGTTTATTGGGGAAACTTACTGCCTCAGGATCTGTAGCAGGTGGACATGTCCCCTGGTGCCCTCGTTGCATCTGGGATAGTGACCTAGGACTTGGCAGGGCCTGACTTCAGACTTTTCAAAAAGGAGTCGGACCCTTGGGTTGTGGCACTTTGATATTGCATCATCAGAGAGTCACCGGCCTTCCCCTGGTGTTATCAGGGACCAGGATATGATGGCAGGAACTTGGTACCAACTTTCTCTTGCCAGCTGAGGTCTGTGACTGGGAGTTGAGGGAGGCACAAGCCCCTGCCTTGGCAGAGTCAGGGAGCTGGATTCCAAGACCTGTAATTGCAGCTGGATTACATGACAGGCTAGCAGCCTGGTTAACCACATTAGTGTTACCGGTTGGTGAAACACGGACTCCTCCCCTGGCAAGACAGACAGTGGTGGGTAGAGGGGTCGGGGTCCAATCCTTGGTGTTACCCAGCATCTATGGGCTTAAACACTGACCATCGGAGGTTTCCCACAGAACAAAGCAGAAGGAAAGTTCCCTTTCTGAGAGGCCCGTTTGCAGTGTTATGTCTTGGAAAAGTTACCTCTTATTTCTCAATTACTAACTTCTCTGTTCCTAAATTATCTCACCTTAAAAAAATGTCATCCTTTTCTATAACTGTTGGGAAAAGTAAGTGAAATAAAGCATTTAAACCCATTGGCAAAGTTCTTAGCAGATATTAAGAACTCATATTTTATTATGATTCTTTCCTATGGTAGTTTATATAATATTATTGAGGACTTGCTTACACTCTTTCAGAAAATAAAAATTTCTTCAAGCACCACCTAGACTATATTGATCTTCTCTTTTATCTTTGGGGAACCAATGTCCTAAGTAGTATACTTAGGTTCTATATATAAAGGGTGCCAAAAAATGCACATACATTTTAAGAAAGGAAAAAACTGTATTAAAATTGTAATAATATATACCAATAGCAAAAGATGAATACAAGTCATGTGTATACATTTTTTGGCACCCCCGGTATATTATTTCCCTGTCCTCTATTGGTTTCCTATGTATGTTCCTATTTCTTTTTTCTTTCTTTCTTTCTTTTCTTTTATTTTTAGTTTCAGGTGTACAAAGCAATGTAATAGACATTTCACCTTTCACAAAGTGATGAACCCCACAGTCTATAATACTACACCTCTCACATCGTTGTATGTTCTGATTTTTTAACTAGATAATAAAATTCACATCTTATGCTTCTAATGTGCCTCATTCCCCAGGCTCTATATCTTTGTTCAGACCAGAAAACAAAGAAGCTTAACAAATACCTATTAATTATTGAGACAGTTATAAATCCTTAAAATTTCAAGATTCTTTGAAGCAAAGCCAATGAAAAATCCTGTTATACTATTTTGGGGTACCTCATTTGGGTTTTCAGATGGTTGAGCTCTCATTTGGGTTTTAGTTCATATGGCCACACCTAATTTGTAACATTTTCACAAATAT
This sequence comes from Rhinolophus ferrumequinum, assembly GCF_004115265.2. Classification (NCBI taxonomy): domain Eukaryota; kingdom Metazoa; phylum Chordata; class Mammalia; order Chiroptera; family Rhinolophidae; genus Rhinolophus; species Rhinolophus ferrumequinum. Next base: position 28,664,605 of record NC_046306.1, on the reverse strand, counting down.
CTTATTAAAGTGAAATATAAATGAAGTGTGATGTTTACTACTTCACCTGAGATGTATTTAGCTTGCCAAACTCTAACAGATCCAAATCAACAGTCTCCCTTTCCTCATATCTTCTTTAAAGCATCTAGAAAAGGAAAGATACTGCATTTAACTTCTCTTTCCCTTAACCTGATTGGAGGGATGATACCAATTCACCTCAATGATTGGTCCAGAGACTTACTACCTAGGATGCCATTTTATCTCACCAGCCCCATCCAGGGAGTGTCCACGCTCCTGAGCATGGCTTTTCCAGGCCACTATAGCCCAACGTACCCATACAGGCATGGCTGTCACAATATCCAGCTCTTCATTCAGTCAGCCGGCCTGCAAACTAATCTCTCCTATAGCATTTAGTCTAAAGAAACGGATTCACCTATTTGATAATTTACCAAATACTTTCCATATCCATAGGGGTTGATGTCCTCTGCTCTCTATCTTCTAAATAAAACTAGTAATTCCTTAAGAGATCCCAATCCAAAATTTTGATTCTGTCTCTTATTAGCTTAATTGCCATCAGAAAAATATGGCAAATTATTTAATTTTCCTGCAGCTCAAAGTCCTCATCTCCGAATTTTGTATAAATACCCGCCTTACTTCTCCTATCTGAACATAAAGTGAAGACATGCATAAAGATCTCCTAGCCCAGATATTTAAAAAATCATACTCACATGTTCTACCCTAACCCTTTAGCCCTCTCTCCACCAAAATTCTTTGTATCTCATCCAGTGCAAAATACACTACTGTGATTGGAGAGAGCACATGTTAGCTCTCGCTTTCAGGCTTTTATATTCCTCTAGGCATACCCTAGTCCTGGATAATTAATGCAGTCTGCATAAAATCTTTAAATGTTTTTATGCTTTTCTCTCTCTTTACTCTGCCTACCCTCTGTTGCTTAGGGATAGAGAAAGGTTTAGCAAACAAAATTAAAAAGGAAAGATGTGGAGGGAGCGGAAGTGAAAGAGAACAAGAACCAACACAATATGGACTTCATGGCAGGTAGAAAGTGTGTTGTGCATATGTTAGTACCGTGTTTCCCCGAAAATAAGACCTAGCCGGACAATGAGCTCTAAAGCGTCTTTTGGAACAAAAATTAATATAAGACCCGGTATTCTATTATATTATATATTATAAAGACCAGGCCTTATAGTAATATAAAACTGGGTCTTTTATTAATTTTTGCTCCAAAAGACGCATTAGAGCTGATTGTCCGGCTAGGTCTTATTTTGGGGGGAACACGGTAGAAGTTCAAGATATAGGTAGGAGTAGACAGTGATAGAAGGGAAGGTGAAATTAAGGTGACAAACAATCCCAGTTTGCCTGAAACTGATGGGTTCTTGGGACATGAGGCATTCAGTGATAAGCGTGACAAGTTGGTCACTTTAGGGGGAATGGAAGTGCACCAGGCCAAATTCAATAATAAATGGAATCAGACATCAATGAGCTGGTCGTTTTGGAGAGCGAATTCAGAAACTCAAACCACTGGTTGTTAAAACATGTTTTGATAGTAACGGGAAATATTATGGTAAAAATGGAAGCCAGAATCATTTTCCGTGAAAGGAGACCTGACAATGAAAGGAAACTCTCCTGACTTGTGGTCAAAGAATCATTCTCACTTGAGTATGAGGAGCAGCCTTATGTTGAAGTGCCAGAAAAATCAGTCTCAAGTAAGTATAGTGAGGACACAAGGGGTTAATCCCAAGTTATTATGCCCTTTGTTGGTCAGTCCCAAGGACCAGCTATCAATGGGCAGTCATGTTTGATCAGGCCATGGGTACTGTGTTCCTGATTTCTGGAACTGCTCGTGGGAAGCATCCAAATTAGCAAATGTCTGCCTGTCTCCACCACCATTGATTTAGACTTCCTTCTGTATTTACCCTGGGCTTTATCACTATATCAGGCCTTTCCACAACCACTAACTTCTTGATATAAAACCGTTACGGACGAAATGGGAAATGTCTCTGGAGAAGAATCTTCCTGATCCTAAGGTACAGAGAAACAGTGGTATCTTACTCACATGAAGTCAATGTTTAAAAATTCTCAAATCCATTGGAGTGGTATAATTTTCTGCTGTTTAACTTTTTCCATAAATGTTATGATAATTTTTTAAAGGATTTTAATTTTTAAAAGTACGTGGTGATATCATCAAGTGAACAATCTGGAAAGCTTAACATTAAAACACATAGAAGGATCTTGAATTATCACTAGTGCTGGAGGCAGGCCTGCAATCTATTTGAACTCTCATTTGTGACCAGTTCTGATACACTTTTTTTCTTTTTTTTCAAATGCTTATATGACAGGGAAAATCCAAATGCTTTTCTCCAAGTCACTGGCCTCATGACAAGCTATATTAGACATACATTTGTGGTGAGGGGATTAAAACATTACTAGCTTTGCTTTGAAACTGTGACACAGAGTGTGTTTTTGGAATCTTTCTGAGGCAGTTTGGGCCCTTCACTTGCCTGGTAACCACAGCTTCTGGGCTAATCCGACTCATAGTTTGGGAATTTCCAAAGTGACTATTAACAGGGACCTTAGTTTATGCAACGCGGTCTATTCTACTTCACAGGTGAGCAAACCCTTTTTATCATCAGGTGGGGGGAATTTTTTATATTTCACCTCTGGACAACACAATAGGAGGGAATCTCTTAGACCACAGCTTCTCTAGTTCTAATGTGCACACCACTCACAGAATCTTCTGGGAACTTGGCAGAATATTTAAGTCTGGGGAGAGACATTTCCAATCAGGTGAGTCTGATGCTACTAGTCTGCAAACCACACTCTGCATAGCAAGATCTTTGACAAAAATCGAATATACTTGTCGTAGGAGAATACCATGTGCTTTGAGGACATGCAGAATTTATGAGTCTAATTTGTCCTTGGGGACCAGTGTAGCAATGTCAAACAGAGTAAACATCTTCAGCTGTAATATACTTGACTGAATTTATGTATTATGAAAACCCCTCTGGAGATAATTTTCTTCATGATATTTATGGTTCTCTGTTGGAGTTTGGCCGTATCTCTTCTCTGTTGCTCAACTTGATTGGGAAGTGTTGCACATTTGAATTCTTCAGCTATGTTTGCTGCTCTTGCTTACCACTACACAAAGAAATTGGTGATTCATGCCAAGGAGTAACACATGGGCTTTCTGATAGTCTATCTAGAGATGAAGGGTAGGCACAAAACATTATGCATCCTCTGGTTAAATGAAACAGATGGCTCTTATTCAAGGAAACTGTCATTCAAAAAGAATGAACATTTAAGTAAGTGTGGTTTATTTAGCTGTGAGGAGGAACTAAGATAAAAATTAAAAAGTGGAAAGAGTATATTAAAAAACAAGGCTACAGGGTTGAAGATAGTGGCACTGTTATTTCACCTGGCTTCACGAATAGAAGGCCACAGGGATCTACTACCCCTGACACCAGGCACAAAGTCCTAAGGCGTAGGAATTGAGTTGGAATACTTTTGGATCCAAAGCAGAGGACTTGTAAAGGACTTGTAAAAGTTGTAAAGGATTAGAATTACACATGTGAGTCTCGCTTGTATTGTGTGGGGAAGCTGTGTTTCTGAAGAGCTGAATATAGACTGAACTTTGTCCAGATCCTTTAAATACATGATCATTTTGGAAATCATTTTTTCATTTTTCAAGAATTTAGTTCACAGTTAGTCTCAACCATTGAGACTTGTCAAATATTCTGAAATCTAAAGGAATCTCTTGATATAAGCCTTCACCCTCTCCTAATTCACTGTGGTGGACAGTTCAGGCTTTAAGATCTAAACGTTTTTCCTGATTGTATAATTGAGTGGAAGGCAACTTCCTAGCAGAGCTTATTGCTACATTTCTTTGCAGTTGTTAAACAGAGGACAAATGGACACTCACCAGAGCCTTCTGTTAGCACATAAAATAAAAGCCTTGCGGTCATGAGTTCTTTTGCGTTAACCAAAATAGAAACCCAAATGGAACAGGGAGCACAGGGATGGTTTACTTGTACATAGTTACTTGATAAACATATGTGAATGCCTCTTGAATATGCATTGACTTTATATTTTCATACAAAGGTGATCATTTTCAGTTTTTAAGTTTCTGTCATCTACTCACCAGCCATTTTCCCCTTTTCCATGACTCCAACTTCTAGCTGAACAACAGAAGAGTTGAATCATAAAAGAAAAGTAAAAAAAACCTTTTATTTGTTTGAAGGAAATTCTTTCCATGTGTCCCTGCTCCTTCCTTTGCTAATTTGGGTCATGTGCTTTGCTTTAGTCATCTGTCCCAGGCAGAGAATGGCCAAGCTCCTCCTCCCCTCACCACAGAGAGGTCTGGAGGTCTACAAGTGGTAACTGAAGACTGCTGGACTCACCACATCCTACAAAAAATGTAATAACTGCTTTAGGCTGAGAGGTTCCACTGGAATTTGAGGCTAAGAACACAAAGTAAGCCAAAAGCTAAAAGGTCTGCAAGGCAAGGCGTGAGTTGATTGAAGAAGAGAAGGAAAGAGAGGAGGGAGGAACATGAAAGAAGCAATATCAAGAGTGCAGAGAACGAGCCAGGAGAGAGCAAGAGAGCTTTATGTTTGAATAGCAGAGAACCCTATGTTCTTCTCCTGCACACCTGGAGAGAGAGGAGATACCTTCATATTAAGGATGGAAGACAAGCTATCGCTGCTCCTGAAGATAAAAAAATGTATGCAAGTTAGGTAAACAGAAACACTGGCCCCCAAGAATTCAGAATTCACCTAGGCTTGTACCTGACTTGCATCTGACATGCTCCTTTAAAGTTTGAGGAAAATAAAGGATTCCCCTATAATTCTCTACTTTGGTTTTGGGAAAACTAGGAAATGTTTTCTGGAAGCCTTGCTTACCTCTCCTCAATGATTTATCGCTCTAGACCTTGTGAAACATTTATTATCTGTGCTACTTACTCAATGGAAGTAATTCAGAGTGTGTGGTGAGGTACATCATTTGTACTGTTCTCTGTGCTGTTTCTTAATCCTTGCATTCTTATTTGAATTTTATTCAACTTTATTTAATTTTAATTTCCCTGCACCTAAGGAAGTTTGTTTTAAAATGTGTCTACACATTCTTTTACATTCTTCTCATTCAGAGGTCGGCTACATGTCCCCTTCCAGGGAATCTGGGTGGGCTGTACCTGCTTCTGTCTATAGAGTACAGCAGAAGTGACTCTGTACTACCAAAAACATAGACTGTCAAAACACAGCTTACTTCTAATGATGGCTCATGAAACACTCAGCCTTGTTTGCCGGTCAGATTCACTCTTAGATCCCTGAGATACCATATAAGAAGTCTGACTACCTTGAAATCACAGTGGTGTAGAAGCCACATGTTGATATTCTAGTTGACAGTCTGTGCTGAGTTTGTTCTTTACCTGTCCCAATGCAGGCACAGATGTGTGTATGAAGATACTGTATTGGAAATGTATCTTCTAGCCCCAGACTTTAAAGTCATTCTAGCTTTAAAGTCATTCATGCATCATACAGCAGAGACCAGCCATAGCTGTCACACCTGTCTGTAAACATAATGCAGTGGTTATGTTTCGGCACTATATATTGTGTAGTTTGTTACACAGCAATAAGTAACTGGAATGCAAGAGAACTCTTAAATGCTACATTTCTCATGGGTTTGAAGGTGGGTTTCAGCCAACAGGAAGCATTAGTGGCAGATTGGAGTGTGAGACTAGGGGACAAACCAAGGTATTTCTCTCTCTACCTCTCTCTGTGAGGCAGGCAGTGTCTTGTGTAGCTGTGTCTCTTTTATGATCTCAGCTTAGGACAGGCAACACTTGAAATGGTTTTAGAAAGTACCTACAGGTGCCAGCTCCTGGTCTCTGGGAACAGCCTTCTCCCTTTGACCCTCTGATTCTAGTGGTGGCAGTAGCTTTCTGTTATTGTTAGTCTCTGGGTTGCCCTATAATCCCTGGTTTACCTTTCAGTTCTTCCTTTGGACTAGTTCCCAGTATAAAAATTCTTCTGTTAAACTACCTGTTTTCTTGACTGGTCCCGGTTGATGCAGGGTGCAATTCATATTTCTTTATGTGCTCAATTGCACACAGGAAATGTGCAGTAGATGCTAGTCAGTTTATTAAACACAAACCAGTCCAGAGAAGAGTCATCTTACTTGATGAAGTAGGTTGAAGATTCCTTTGTAAGATCAGGTTGACCCTTCCAAAAGTCACAATATTAGCCAGAACGTGCACTTGGTATGATTTTACGAGAACTCCTGTGCAATCGGTCAATTCCTTTGCTCATAATGGCGCAGAAGTTTTAATGAGTCTCCTTTTCATTTGGAAGAAAGCCGTTTGAGCCCCTGTTCTCTAAAAGATGTTTCCAGCCCAGTCTTTGACTTTTTGAGGACAAGAAAATGGAAAACGTATTAGAAGCTAATACAAAGCAGGTCCATAACCGCTCTGCTTAAGCTATTGAACTTGTTTCATTGATATCTTTATATTAAAAAAAATGTAGAACTTATAAAGAGAAAATCTATTTATATCCGTATCATGTAAAATTGACTTAGGGCAGATATAACGTCCATGAAAAGCTGTATTCCTTCTAACCTCAGTATATTAGCTAATAGATGAAGGGAGCTTGAATGACCCATGCTAGTAGCACAGATCCAAGCAAATGTCTTCTTTTTTATTCTGTATTATCGAGTTTGCTTCAGAGGGCTATAGCCATGGCCCTGTAACAGCTGCTGTGTAATCATGCCTGAATCACTTAGTCACTTAATCCTACAGGTCGGGATACCCAAACTGACACAGGTGTATCCCAATATAATGAATACTGGTGTGGTCATCATAGTATTTATTCACCATTTTTTCTTACCTTCCACCCTGTGTGTGTTCAGTACTTCCCCATTCTATTTTCTTGGGATCCCATGACTTGTTGTGATCAATGTAATAGGGGCTGGACTGTCAGTTCTGAATGGAAGTCAAGTACTATATACTACCATATCTCCCAGAGAGTTCAAGCCAGGTGGGGTGATAATAAATCCATGATACAGCATTTTCATCAGTTAAAGATTAAGGTTGATATAACTTCAAGCCTGGTGTTCATATGCATAAATGCTGTTCTTTTTGACAGTCGAAAGTGCGGTTGCACATTTTTGGCAGTAAGTAAACTATTTTGAAACAAAGTCTCTACACACTGTCCACTTAACAAATCCTTAGTCTAGTGTTCACTGATTTTTGGTGAAATAACAATAAATTATTACATCTCCCTGATATGTGTAAACTGTTGCTCTCATGACTTGTGGTCTATGAGATGATCAGATATGTGCTCTTCAAATTAAAGTTGCTTCTTACCAGTGACCATTCTGAACTTACACTTATGCAGTAAAAAACAAAACAAAAGGTAACTACGTAAAATTATGTTAATAAGCTTGATTGTGGTGATCATTTCACAATGTGTATGTATACTAAAATATCTAGCTGCATACCTTATATACAAGTTTTATTTGTTAATTATACCTCAATAAAGAAAAAAAAACAACCTTATTAAATGGATGGTTACTTTTGTGTTTAATTCTAAAAGTTTAGAAAGTGAGAAAGCCACAGGAAATAGTGAAACAAATACACATGTACACTACACAGATTTAACAAATTTTAATATTTAGTCACTTTCATATTGTTTAAATAAAAGAATTCGGGCATAAAGATAAACTTTTTGCTTTTCCCTCCTCAGCCCCTTTCCTAGAGGCAACTATTATAACGAACTTGTTATACATCCTCCCAGTCAGTGTTGTTACATTTTTTCTAGATAAATTCATAATTTATTCACAAATCATAGATATTAATTTCCTTCTAAATTTTGCATACATGCTGTCATACTGTATGCATCATTTTGTGACTACATTTTTCTTTTTCTTTTTTTGTTTATTATTTTTTTAATTAAAGTTCATTGGGGTGACAATCAATGAGCATTATGTTTTGCGATGTTTTCAAGTTGATGCATATGTATTACCTGTATACAAATAACCATATATTTCATTTAAGTGCTCATAATATTGTATGATTTAATTTTATCACAATATCTTTATTCACTCTTCTGTTAATGGGTATTTGCTTTCAATTGTTTACTGCTACATTGAATGTCACAGTGGACACCTTTTTTGTATTGTCCTAAGAGTAAAACATGATGTTTTGATACGAATGTGTTTTTATCACTTTTGAAATTGAGTGCAATTTAATTAATTTTTCTCTCTTATAATTATATTGAAAAGTATGTCACCCCTTTTATTTATTTTCCAGCTTTGTTGAGATATAATCGACACCTAACATTGTGTAAATTTAAGGTGTATAACATGTTGATTTGATATACGTATATATTGTGAATATTACATATATGTTGTGAATATGTACATACATTACCACATAATGTTAGTTAACATATTTATCACCTCCCATGGTTACCTTTTTGAGTGTGGTGAAAACAATTAAGATCTGCTTTCTTAGCAATTTTCAAGAATGCAGTATAGTGTACTGTAGTCATTCTGCCCTATATTAGATCCCCAGAACGTATTTATCTTAAAACTGGAAATTTGTACACTTTGATTAACATGCCCCATTTTCCCAGCCTTCAGCCCTTGAAAACCACCAATTTACTCTGTTTCTTGAGTTCAGCTTTTTTCCCACATGTAAGTCTCCACACGTGAGATTCCACATGTAAGTCTCACCTCTTAAAAACAAAAACACAATACAGTACAAAGGAGGAAAATTACTTCTATTAATGACCCAACTGAGAAGAAGATGGAATGCCATTGACATTCAAAAGGAAAAAGACTTAGTGAGCGTATTACACAACGTGCTTCTGAATCCAAAATGAAATGTCTCTTGGTGAGAAATGGATGGTGGTAAAGGATCTTCTCATGTAAGCATTTTAATTATTTCCCACCAACTCAATATAACTAATTTCTACAGTATATGATTTCCTAACAATTCAACTTTAAAAAGTCAGTGATTCAGTAAGTACATGGGAAGGAACACTCCAAAAATTTCCCCCAGAAAAGTGTGGATATTTCCTCAAATGATATTTACAAAGTACACTTCTCTTTGTTACATGACCATCAGTTGACATGTCTTGAAATGCCCACTAATATAATGGCTTACTACCAAGGGCACATTTGGCTTTTTAAGAATTTGTTTTTTCCTTCACTTCGCCTTAAACATTTGGCTTCACATTATTCTATTGTTAAGTTCATTACCTAAAGCAAACTGAAAATATCTATTATATGGACATATACTTTCACTAAAGTGTAAGAAGTTACATAAAACTTACACAAAAAGGTAGAAAATTCTCACTTAAAAACATCAGGTAATGGGGTGATATTTTAAGTGTGTGGTTAGAGGACTTTTATTTATATCTGTAAACTAGGACAGAAAATGCTATAACCTGATACTTATACGAACTTAGAGTCCACACCAACTAAATTTTTTGGTTAAAATTGCAATAACTGCCTTCGTAGTTGAGGTGGCAGAGAAACCCGTCACGTTTTTCCATGATGGAAAAAAATATGTCTCCAGAAATTATTTTGCTGTGATTCCTATAAGAATAAACCTTCATTGTCATTGTTGGAGTTTTCCTATTTTAAGGTTCATCTTAAATTGTTTTTTCAAGGGAGAGAAGAGGACAGAAAAGAGCATTCTGTACATTTTTAAAATGAAAATCTACCTGAACGAGTTTTTTTTGTTTTTGTTTTTTAAATTTTTTAAGATGCACTATGTAGGCTGACTACATGCCAGGAACTATTTTGAGCACCTTGCAAACATAATGTAGTTTGATCCTTGCAATATCGCTATGGCATCTTCATTTGAACTGAGGCACAATAGTTTGCTGAAGGTCAAACAACTAGGAAGAGCTGAGATTTGAACCCAGGTTGCCCACACTCTTCATCTCTAGACCATGCTGGTTAATGACATACCTGAACAACTGTGGGGACCATAATTCTCAGAAAAGTTGAGCAACCCAGATGGCATAGTGGTGAAGGTGTGCCAGATTTGAAGAAGTTAGGCTTTTCTTACGTGTAATTTCAAGAACCAAAATGTAGAGCAAGATGACATGTTTAAATTCCCCTAAGAATGATTTTGCTTGAATCCAAGTCAGAATTTCCTAGAAGTTAATTTCATTATTAAGGCTGATACAACTTTTTATTCGGTTTGGTTGTGACCATTCAGCCATTTGGTTTCAACACAGGAGGTAACAAAGATACATCATTAGAATTAATTCCAACCTTTGGGTTTTTTAATTGATGTCATCTTGGTGTGTTCACATTTGAGCCTGGATCCTACTTCCTTTTCCTAATACTTTGCATCTACTTAGACTTTTGGACCAGATGTATTACTGTAAATAATTTACATAGGGGTTTATATTCTGATGAAATGTTTATATTTCTTTTTAAAAGAATTGACCTTGGTTTTACTTTCTTGCCCCGAACTTTGCAATTCACTGAAGGAAACTCCCTTAGACTCCCTAAGACTTACTCTTTTGGAATAAATTATTTTCTATTTCCCCTAAATATTATTCTTGTGAAATTATATATACACATACAGAAAGAGATGCAGAAGGAGAGAGAGGACACATGTGAATAATTTGTTGATGGGCTTCTTTTCTCCACAAGTCATAGTTTTTGACAGAATAATATGGTTCTCAAGATCGAACTGCATTTGCGGCAATGTCTGTACATTGTAAAATAATTGAACTGCAACTGGTGGCGGTAGTTGTGTCTGTCTTTATAATAAATACGTTTGGGCTGTATCACATCTGGCTAAAATGCAAGCTGCTGGCTGGTGACTTGAGTGTTTTTTTATTGTATTAGGAGGCAATTCACCAAAGACGCATCTCTACCAGTTGATCAAAATAAAATAAAATAAAATCTTAAATAACTTACATAATTCTAGGCTTTTAAAAATTGAGTAAATATTTCTACCCAATATTGTAAACATGTATTAATTAAATGAATGGAGATTATTAGTTAAGAGTAATTTTAAGGGCTAATATTCAGGGTTTCACCCCCCCCAAACCCTCCAAACCAAACAGGATATTTATTATCTAGAACTTACTTTTTAATGGTTACATACTTTATTAAGTTTGTTTCAAAAGTATCCTTTTACTGAGTAGCAGAAGTATATTCTGCATGATTTCAATTCTTTCAAATGTATTGAGATTTGTCTCTGACATAGCATATGGTTTCTCTTCATTAATGTCCCATTTACACTTGAAAAAAATGTGTGTTCTCTTGTTGGGTGGAGTGTTCTTAAATATCAATTTAGTTACACAGTTGCAAATGTTGTTCATGCCTGTGGTATTCTTACCATTTTCCATATTCTTTTTCCTGACAATCACTAATATTCATGGGTGAGTTTTATTTTCCTTTTAGTTCTGTCAATTTTTGCTTCATGCATTTGAAGCTTTGTAATTGGGTACATGAACTTTAGGTCCTGCCTTTTTTAGCTTAAAGAGTAAGTTTCTTATTCCATTTTATCTATACTATTGACTTGTTTGCTATACATCTTTATCCTATTTTTGAGTAATGTTTTTCTAGTGTTTGCAATATGCATCTTTACACTCTATCTTCAAATAATATTATATGACTTTAAGTATAATGAGAGAACCTTACAAATACTTCCATTTTTCCTTTCATGTTCTTTGTGTGACTTGACATACATTTTAATTCTGCATATATTATAAACTCCATAATGGATTGTTATTATTTTTCCTTAAACTAAAGGTCAACCTTTTTTTCTTTTTTTCTTTTTTCCTTAAAGGACTAGGTCATAAATATTTTAGGCTGTGAAGGCCATAATGTCCCTATCAAAACTTTAAAACTATTAAACTCTGCCATTGTGGTATGAAAGCAATCATAGACAATATATAACCAAATGAGTGTGGCTGTGTTCCAATAAAACTTTATTTACAAAGAGACAGAGCTCATATTTAGCCGAACCCTGCTTTAAACAATCAGTTCTTTCTTAGTGACCTTAAAAACATATTTATCATTTTTTTGCTCACTTCATTTCTTTGACAGGATTTGAGGTTCTATATGACATAATTTTCCTCTTGCCTGAGGAATATCCTTTAATATTTCTGGTCATGTGGTTTTGCTGTAAAACAATAACAACAAAAAAAAATAGAAACAAACATAAACTTCTCGGCATTTATATGTTGAAAATGACTTTATTTTCATTTTAAAAAGGCACTTTCAAGGGGTAAAGATATTTTGCATAGTCAAAAAGATTTTTCTTCCAATATTTCAAACATTGCTTTGTGTTCTGGCTTGCATTATTGTTGGGGAAATTCTAATCTTTGTTTCTCTATAAGTAATGTGCCTTCCTTCCTCACCCACTGCCCCTAACCTCTACCTGCTTTTAAGATTTCCTCTTTGTCATTGGTTTTCAGAAATTTGATTATGATGTTTCTTGATAATAGGTTATCCTGATGGGTTTATTGTGCTTCTTACATTTATGAGTTTATACTTTTTATCAAATTTAGAAAATTGTCTGCTACTTTTTATTCCTTGCCTCTCCCCTCTCTCTTGTTCATCTAGGACTCTATCATAGGCTGAATAATGTCCCCTCACCTCCAAAGAAAAAAAAAAGGAAAGATGTCTATGCTATAATACTGGAACCTGGTATATGTTGCCTTCCATTGTAACAGGTAACATTTAACCTCACATTTGCAGATGTGATTAGTTTAAGGATTTTAAGATTGGGCATGGCTCTGGATTATCTGGATAGATCTAGTATAATAACAAGGATTCCTATAATAGGCATATAAGAGGGTCAGAGTGAGAAGATGATGTGATAATGGAAGCAGAAGTTGGAGTGATATGCTTTGAAAACAGAAGATTGGACACAAGCCAAAGACTGCAGGTGGTCTCCAGAAGTTGGAAAAGGCAAGGAAATAGATTCTTCTCTACAGTTTCCAAAAAGGAATGTAGCTCTGCCTATACTTTGATTTTAGCACGTAAGACCCATTTCTGACTTTTGACCTCTTAAAACTCTAAGATATTGTTTTAAGTCACTAAATTTAATTTTTTTACAGCAGCACTAGAAAACTAATATAGACTCCAATTATAGGTGTTAGAATGCTTGATATTGTCTCATAGGTCACTGAGGCTCTGTTCATTTATTTTTTTCTCTTTTTTTTTTTACTCTGTGTTATGTTAGATGGCTTCTATTGCTCTGTCTTGAAGTTCACTTATTTTTCTTTTGCATTCTCTAATCTGTTAAACTCACCTCATGATTTAAAAAAATATGGTAATTTTTATTTTCAGATGTTTCATTTAGTCTGTTTTTATATCTCCTGTTTCTTTCAGCCTGATATTCATGCTTTTCTTGAGATCTTTGAGTCTATTTATCATAGCTCTTTTAAAACCTTGTCTCAATCCTGTCATCAGTATTTCTACTATTTCTATTGATTGAGTTTTCTTCTGGTTATGTATAATAGTTTCCTGCTTCTTTATGTCTCATCATTTTTTATTTAATAATAGACATTGTGAATATATTTTTGAGAGTCTGGATTTTGTTGTTTACCTTAAAAACTGTTGAATTTTGTTTTGTCAGGAAGTGAAGTGACCTGTAAGTCAGTTCAATTCTCTCCATGCTTGTTTTTAATTTTTGTTAGAACATGTCTATACTATCATTTATCATAATGCTCTTTTAACCTTACTACTGAGGTTAACTCTTCTAGGCTCTCTCTTGAATGTTCCCTGTATTCACTGAGGTCACCATACTTCTACTGGATAGAACTTAAATAGCCTCCAGCCCTGTCTACACTGTTGGAATTGTTTGAGTTAAATCTTCCTGAGAATTCTTTGCCCAACATCAGGACATTTTAGCCTATTCGTGTGGGTCTTAGTATTCAAAACAGGCTCAAAAAGACCGAATGTATTGATTTCTGAAATTCTTTCTCGGAGAAGTTCCTTCATCTGTAGCATTTTGCCCTACAAAATCAAGCTGCCTTCCTATCCCCAAATTTGATCTCTACCTTCTCTTCTCATTGGAAACTTTTAGCTCTGCTTCAGCTCTCCCTTGCTATGCTACAATCTGTGACATGCCTCCAGAGAAGCAAACAAACAAACAAAAAACTGGTGAACTGTAGGGCTCATCTCATTTGTTTTACCTTCTGTCTTACATCACAGTTTTGCACTGCTAGTTATTCAGTGTCCGAAATCACTCTTTCAAATATGTTGTCCAATATTCTAGTTGTTTCTACTGGGAGGACAAGTTTAGATGCAGTTACTCTAACATGGCTGGGTGGAAATCTCTGTATTCTAACTAGTGATTTTTATATTAGGTTCTTCCCAGGAGGATTCGCTTTAACCAAGATTGATTTGCAAATTGCGTTATGATTAGTGAACTGCTTAATGTTTCTATTTTCCATGCAATGTAAATTTTATAAGAATGTCTACATCTGTATAATCACATGTGGTTTTTTTCTGTCTTGCTGAATAATTTCGAACTGTGACTCAAGAATTTTCATCAAATCCATGTATGAATTTTCGACACAAATACTTGAAAATAAAAAATGAAAATTCCTCATTTCTTTATGCTGTTTTAAAGAGTTTGTCCTTGGTGCAAGGAGGAATATCTTTAAAGGAGGGAGAAGAATAAATATTTTGGCAATGTTATGGAAATATATGGACACTTAATGAAATTGCAAATTTATTTTTTTTAATGTGTTTTCTCCAAAGACAGATTAATTCTTTCCCAACCCTCTTATTCCCCTCTTGATAAAAAAACAGTTTAAACATGAATTTCCTATCCTACAGTTCCATGTAAATAAGTTTCTTTTGAGCCCCACATTGGCTCTGTATGAGCATCACATACTTATTTTTCTACTCACTAAACGCTTTGTTGGTTAATCTGGGTCCCAATTTTCTTCACGACCTGTAAAATTGTCTTTTCCAACTTCTGGGCAGCAGCAGCTTGCAACCTTGATGATGTTTCATGTGGCCTACCCCTTGTCGTGGCTAAGTTCAGATCATATGTCCATCATCGGAAGTATACAAAATGTGGTCTAACCACGAAAGAGACCTCCAAGACAAAATCATAAATAGAGATGGTGTAGTTTAGAATGCCAAAATATCGGTACCATCTGTGAATGCAGAAGTTGCCATAGAAAAATAGGAGGAGGATATATGGTTTTTCTTTAGAATTTCCATATTAAAATGAGCCCAATGTTGAGGTTATGTAACCACAAAGTCTCTTTTTAAAAATAGCATTAATTATAATTATGCTGGATTTCTATATACTCTTTTCTTCTATGATTATAGCATAAACATTTCTGCGGCTTCATTTTGTATACAATAATTAAAACAGATTCTTAAAATATCTTCTGAGCAAGGAACAGTAATAATAATAATTATGAGATGAAGTGAAAATTTAAGCAAACGTAATCAGTGGTAAGGGTCTATGAGTTGAGCTAGGTCTTATGGAAGTTCTCACACTCTACATACTTGTGAGAATCCTACATGCAAGAACCCTATAGGAAGAACTCTATGCTTAAAACAAAGCTCTATGTTTCTAACTTCCCCTCCCATTAACTCCCTTTTTCCTTCTCTAAATACCTCTTTATCTTTTTTTTTTTACTTTTATTTATTTAAGTGTGTTTTCCCAGGACCCGTAAGCTCCAAGTCAAGTCGTTGTTTCAATCTAGTTTTGGAGGGTGCAACTCACAGTGGCCCATGTGGGGATCGAACTGGCAACCTTGTTGTTAAGAGCACCACATTCTAACCAACTGAGCTAACCGGCCGCCCCAGAATACCCCTTTATCTTGACATGCAGGCCAAAGAATACACGTGGATTGCCATGTCTGCATGCACTGGGTTGCAACCTTTTCTTTTTCCTGGATAAATAGTTCTTAGTATGAAACACCTAGTCAATATTATTTTTCAGTTGACAGAAGAGGCTGGGAAAGTGGCAGATAGAACTCTTGAGGGCATCAAAGGGACACAGATTCTGCTAACCAGGCCATGGGCTCCATCAAGAAGCCCTCCAACAAGCCACTGGAGACACCTTGCTTATGGATCCCCCAGTTGATCTACAGGGTTCCTCAGCATTCTGCTTGCCTCACCAACATACAAGAGGTGATTAAACATATGGTGAATGATTAAATTTAAAAAATTATTACAGTAAAAGACACAGTGCCATTAATCTGCCTCAAAATATTCCCTCTTGCTTTGAACACACTTATCTCATCATTCTTGCTACTTTCTGAAGCAGTTCTGGAAGTCCTCTTTCATGAGTGTCTTTAGTTGTGCTGTTGTGGCTGTCTCGATGTCCTGAATTGATTCAAAACGTTTACCTTTCAGGGTCATTTTGACTTTAGGGAAGAACCAGAAGTCACATGGTGCCAGATCCAGTGATTAAGGCGGATGAAGACACACCATAATGTTTTTACTTGACAGAAATTGATGTGCCAGAAGCGATGTGTGACATGGAGCATTGTCATGATGAAGGGTATTTACGGCACACTTTAAAACACACCTTCTCTCAACCATAGCTCACACCCGACTGACTGCACCGAAAAAGTTGAAGCTTGTCACACACTGTTACTAAGGTTTGAGCACTGCTATTTATATCGAAGATTGCTGCATTTACTTTGGATGGCACTTGGTAGCAGCATTCACCATATTTTGTGATCACACACCTTGTACTCTCCCCCACCCATGGTGGCTTCCTATTTGTGCTCCCAATTTTGGCAGAAGGCTGTTGAACATATGCAGAAAGTCAGCCCAAATCTGCAGGACTGTGAGAGACCACAAACATGAGCTTTAGCACAGACCCTGGGAAATCAAAAGGGAGGCTGTCAGACCTGGCCTAGTGTGTTGCAGGATCAAGGAAGGCATACAAGCTTAAGAATTCTGACACAAAAGGTGCAAGAAGCATGGAGTAGGCACAACCATAGAAGGTCTAGAAAAGCCTCAGAATACCTAGCAGGGGTGATAGAAGGTATTTCTCTGCAAAAGTTAGTAAAGACTGGAGAAGGTGACTGCTACTTCAAATACCAAGATAGCAATACAAGACTTTAAGAAATGTGAAAAATCAAGGAAATATTCCACCACAAAAGGAACAGAATAATCTTTTAGTCATGGACCCCAAAGACATACAGATGTAAAATTTACCTGATAAAGAATTCAACATAGTTGATTTAAGGAAGTTTGGTTTAAGTAGCTTAATGAACTACAAGAAAACACAGAAAGACAATTCAACAAAATGAGGAAAACAATAACCATATAAAATGAGAACCATATAAAATGAAGAGGTAGAGATCATAAAAGAGAAACAAACAGAAATTCTGGATCTAAAGAATACAATGAATGAAGTAAAAATGGAGGCAAGTCCACAGGGGAATGGAATGGTTTCTAGGACTGTAGCTGAAATCACAGTCAATGACTTGGCCATGGTCCTGCTTTCTCAATATGGCCCTCCTTAGTCTTAGGCTCTCCTGGGATTTGACAATCTCTTACCTGAATTTCAAAGCTCCCACAAAGGCACTTTTGTCCACGGATGGCTGCCAACTTATTGTGGCTGAGGGGAGATATGAATGGGAGACCTCCTATTCCTCCATCTTGCTAATGCCACTCCTCAGTCTTCATTTTATTACATGACCATCTCTCTGTGAGGTAGTCTAGAAAACAGAGTATTAAACATTTCTTAGAGCTAAATGGTCTAGTACCATAATTCTGACCAAAGAGATGTATGCACCAATTTGCTGGTTACAGCAGTTTTTGGCCTCTGAAAGCCACTAATGGGCCCTCTCACAGTTTTCAGAGAGGAAATGTTCCTCTTTAAATGCCCTACAGAAAAATTAAGAGCCTGTCAGGCACACAAGTAGAGAAAATCTCCAGTGATTTTTTTTGGTCTTTTCTCATAATCCGTGGGGTTTTACTGACACAAAATTATTATTTTTTCTCTCCGCACCGGAAGTTCCAGGTAAACCAAATATTACACTTTTTATTTTTAATGTTTGACTATTAGCTGATCAGAAGAGTATGTTTTTGATTAAAAAAAAAGGCTTTTTAAATATATATATAAAAAAAGTTCTGAAATCCGAGTGGTAGGACATTGAGAATCTAGCAACAGTAGAAAGTCATTATCACCCCTAAAGCTGAAGAAAGAGAAATAGAAAGAGTTTATAAGTCAAGGAGTAAGTGGAACTGGGGAGGAAGGACTGAGAGGCAGGAGTAGAAAGTACAGCTACTGCTAGAAAAGCATTGCTGAAAGAGGGAGGAAGGGGGGAAGAAATGACAGGCAAGTGCGTGCCGTTTGTCTAACCGATCAGGAAGCCCAAGAGCAAAGGAGCCCAGATGGTAAAATCTGCAGCCCAGCTGACAAAGTGTTGATCAGAAGAATGTGGACAATGGCTCTTGGGGAAGAGTGAAATTGAGGATTATCATCTCATATCGGGAAAAGTCTTTTAAGGTAAAGAACACTTTTGAGTTCTCAAATATCAATAAATAGAAAATGGCCTACTTCATCAGACATAAGAGGAAGGAGTGATTATTTTTGTAAGAAGACTATTTCAGGCCAAGGCTCTAATTCCATCGCATACTTTTTAGTGTCCTATACATGTGTGACGGATCTGGGTATGGTGTGGCAGGCAGAAAATGGGGCTTGTTAAAGTTATTCTGACTTTTAAAAATTTTGAAAAAAAAAATTAAAAAAAAATTTGTAGTAGATTGAAGATGGTTAAACAAAATTATTTGCTCTTTCTTCTGTTTTGAAGTGGTCCTGATTTCCCTTCCTTCTTCAATCTTGCCTGAACTTAGTGACTTGCTGAACCAGTAGAATATTTCAGAAGTTATGTTTGAAGATTTTGAGGCTCAGACGTAAGAAGCCTTGTGACATTCACCTGGATTTCTTGGAATATTTTTTTCTTGGCATACTACCTCTCCAAATGCAGCTGCCACACTTTGAGAAGACCATGCCACATGTGCAGCCCATGTATGTGTTCTCTAGTCAAACTCCCCAGCTGTTAACTCCAGCCCTACTTACTCTCAGCCATGGGGGTCAGCCATCATAGACCTCTAACCAGGAAGGCCTTCTGGTGACTTGCCATCTGACCACAACTGCCTGGGAGGCCTCAAATAACAATTTTCCATATGAGCCCTGTCAACACAAAGAATCATGAAAGATGATAATGAATTGTAGTTTTAAGCCATTATGTTTTGGGATGGTTTGTTATCCAGAAACAGATAAGTGGGGAAAAAAAAAAAAAACCTCAAGGAAATTGTTTTATTTCCGGAAAGCCTGAAGAAAATAACCAGTGATCATTTGTCCTATCACTAACTTGGAGAAACAACTTTAGGATTTTGTTTCAAATTAATATTATTATCGCAAATATTTAGAAAAAAATGTAATGATAAGTTTGTGGACCCTCCAAACCAGAGCTATTCTTATTTTCAGAAAAAATTTTTGCTTGGCAATTTTTCTTATGAACTTGCTCATGGGATCTTTATAAAAATTCCTATCTTTTCCTGTGGTTCACCTCTGGCATCTACACATAATGTGACATGTATAGCAAAATAGTCTAGAGCCTGGTGGTTTCACCATGCTTGCACTTCATTCTCATAGAAACAAATGCTCTATGCTTGTCAAGCTTCAATATGCACATTGTCACATGGGGGTCAGGTGAAAATGCAAATTCTGATTTGTAGGTTTGAGGTAGTTTCCTAGTCTATCATTCTAATATTTCCCATTGATAAGGATGCTGCTGGTCCACTTTGAAGAACATGGGCTTAGAGAAGCCTAAAATTGAAGAGAAGTAAACATTTAATACAAAGAGAGATGGATTTTACTCTTGGAGGAAAAGCAACTCACCAAAAGGTAAATAATTATCATTTGTCAGATTTTATTACATTAAATTTGTCTTTACCAGTAATCATTATAGCATTGTAGGTTTCTATGCTCACTGGACCTGGCAAATTCCTTAAGTATCAAGGCTTGTCATCATAACATACTAAAAATTAAATCTACCCTCAATTTTCACCTTCAGTTTGCTGTTAAGCTTGGAGATTATGTTACATTTTGAGCATAGATCTGTTACATTTTGACTCTTTTTGCCTAGCATGCTCACACTCTTGCATACCCTCTGTCCTTCTGCAGAGGGGTTTTAAAAGCAGGGAAGAATGATGTTGGATTAATATTTATAAATTAACCCAGATGATCTATTTAGTAGTCCTCCACTACATACATCAGTCCCCCCTTATCTGCAGTTTTGCTTTCTGAGTTTCAATTACCCAAGGTCAACTGTGTTCCGAAAATATTAAATGGAAAATTCCAGAAATAAATAATTTAAAAGTTTTTCATTGCAAGCTGTTCTGAGTAGTGTGTATGAAATCTCATGCCATCCTACTCCATCCTGTCCCAGATGTGAATCATTCCTTTGTCTAGCATATCCACACTGGGAACACTACATGTCTGTTAGTCATTTAGTTATCAGATCAACTGTCACGGTATTGCAGTGTTTGTGTTTAAGTAACCCTTATTTTACTTAATAATTGCCCCAAAGTACAAGAGTAGTGATGCTGACAGTTCATATATGGCAAAGAAAAGTTGTGAAGTGCTTCTTTTAAGTGAAAGACTAAGTATCTGTAGGAAAAAAAAAACACAGTATATATAGGATTTGGTATGATCTATAGTTTCAGGCATCCACTAGGGGTCTTGGAATGCATTCCACACAAATAAGAAGGGACTACTGTATTTAACAAGAGGGAATTGCCTAGAAAAGTTAGGGTGCATCTATGCACAAAGGAATACCAAGAAGTTAGTTGACAGGATGCATGAAAGACTTCCAACAACCATGACATGTTGCCTTGTAAGAAGAAAGAAAACACATTGATAACATATGTATTAGTCCAGGGTTCTCTAGACAAAACAGACCCAATAGGAGAGAGAGAGATAAAGAGAGAGAGAGAGAGAGAGAGAGAGAGAGAGAGAGAGAGAGAGAGAGAGAGAGAGAGAGGTGGAGATTTATTATAGCAGTTGGGTCATGTGGTTCTGGAGACATAGAAGGCCCACTACCTGCTGAGTACAAGCTGGAGAACCAGGAAAGCCAGAAGTGTAAGTATGATTTCTGAAGGCCTGTGAATTGGGAACCAACGGTGTAAGTCCCAGTCTGAGTCTGAAAGCCCTAAAACCAGAACACTAGTGTCTGAGGGCAGGGGAAGATGGATGGCCTGCTCAAGAATAGAAATAATTTGCCCTTCTTCTACCTTTTAGTTATTTTCAGGCCTTCAAATGGATTGGATGATACTGTGTTTCCCTGAAAATAAGACCGGGTCTTAATATATTAAGGTTTGCTCCAAAAGACGCATTAGGGCTTATGTTCAGAGGATGTCATCCTGAAAAATCATGCAAGGGCTTATTTTCTGGTTAGGTCTTTTTTTCAGGGAAACAAAGTGTCCATCCTCATTGGTGATAGTGATCTTTACTCAGTCTACTGATTCAAATACTAATCTCTTCTATAAATAATGTTTTACCAGCTATCTGGGCATCCCTTAGCCCAGTTAAGTTGACACATAAAATGAACCATGACAACATATGAACTTTTTGCTGCCTTTATTAAAATTTGTATGTAAACTTCATAGAAAAGTACCAGAAATATATTCAGTAGACACAAATATTTACAGAGCTGCAATTTAAAGGACAAATGATTTTATTTTCTCCTTTGTCTTTTATGTAGTCATGTGCCACATAACAAAATCTCGGTCAACACAACAGTGGTCCGTCCCATAGATTATAATGGAGCTGAAAAATTCTTATCACCTACTGATATTGTGGCACAATATATTACTCATGTGTGTGTGGTGATCCCGTTGTAAACAACCATACTGTACTGCCAGTACATACAATTACATACAGTACATAAGACTTGAATATAATAATGACTATGTTACTGGTTTATGTATTTATTATACATACGAGTTCTGACAATTAAGTTCATGAACTTGTTGCAACAACATTGCTAACCTTTTTTGATATCAGAGGGATTATTCATTATGAATTTGTACAAACTGGACAAACAGTTAACCAAGTTTACTATTTGGAAGTGCTGAAAGGCTGCACTTCCTTTCAAAAAAGGAAAAAAGTTAGATGACCTGAACTTTTCGCCAACAATTCATGGCTCTTGCATCACGACAATGCACCAGCTCACACGGCACTGTCTGTGAGGGAGTTTTTAGCCAGTAAACAAATAACTGTATTGGAACACCCTCCTTACTCACCTGATCTGGTCCCCAATGACTTCTTTCTTTATCCAAAGATAAAGGAAATACTGAAAGGAAGACAATTTGATGACATTCAGGACATGAAGGGTAATATGATGACAGCTCTGATGGCCATTCCAGAAAGAGTCTCAAAAATTGCTTTGAAGGGTGGACTAGGTGCTGGCATCAGTGCATAGCTTCCCAAGGGGAGTACTTCGAAGGTGACCGTAGTGATATTCAACAATGAGGTACGTAGCAGTTTTTCTAGGATGAGTTTGCAAGCTTAATTGTCCTACCTCATATTATCATTATTTTAGAAGGTAATCTTTTTGTTTATAAAAAAAAAAAAAGTTTGCTGTAAAACAGTGTGCTGCGTGAGTCTGGCAGCAACCTCATACATCTCATGTTTGCTGCATCTCTTGATCCCATCATTTTCTCTTGTACTTGATTTCAACTCATATTGTTCTATATAATAACAGGCTCTACAGGTTTGTAGACTAGGAGCAATAGGCCATCCCATGTGGCCTAGGTGTGTAGTCGGCTATCCCATCTAGGTTTGTATAAGTGCACTCTATGATTTTTGCACGTTAATGAAATCACCTAACAGATTTTTCAGAACATATCCCTGTCGTTAAGCAGCCCATAACTGTACAGTCTTAATCATTTTTAGTGAGTAGACATTTTTGGCAGTCATATGTAAAATACTTTAAAGCAGTTTTGAAACACTATTTTGACATTAAAACATTTCTTTCATTTGATTTTCTATTTTTCTTCTTTTCTTCCTTAGCAAGTTTTGTCTGAAAAAAAAAGCCAGTGTTCATAACCCTATCTTAATTATCTCAAATAATTATTTTTCTGATATTGGGAAAGTAATTATTACACTCTTTCAGTTCTTTAGTTCTGTCTTTCCCCTAAATTTGTATTATTCTTATATCCATTTATCACTCGTCCAACAATTTATTTGATGCCTACTATGTGTCACGCACCATTCTTGATCTAAATCTGTCATCACTATTTTTGGCATCACTGTATTTGCCAAATTAGTCATCTCCTCTTATCTACCCATTTATTCAACAAATATTTTTCAACACCTACTGTGTGTCATGCATTATTCGAGGTTGTAGGGACACAGCAGTGTGGGAACCAACAGAAAAACCCCAGTTTTCATGGAGCTCACATTCTAACAGGTGCAGAAAGACAGTAAATGAAATAAATAATTAAATGCATAGTATTTCAGAATGAAATGAAGCAAGGGGAGGACTTGATAGAGCTGGAGTGGGGCAAGATTATAATATAAAATAGGGCATATCAAGAAAGGCCTTTCTGAGAAGGTGATTCTAACAAAGACTTGAAAGAGGTGAAGGAGCAAAGGGCTGGGGAAAGAAAAGAATATTCATATGCTCATATTTTTGAGTTATATAAAATAATTTCTCTCAACACCAAAAATTCCAAATTTGCCCAATAATAAGACTTCCATTTTTATTATTTGAGAATTGGCTGACCAGAAAAGGATTGTTTTGGGGGTGGGGGGGGACAACAAACAAACAAAAACATCTTGAAACAGACAAAAAAGAAACAAAACACAACTCTGAAATCTGATTTTTTGAAGAAGATGTATTTCATCATTAAGGAAACCAGAGATCTAAATTAATAGAAAGCACGTGTCCAATACAGATATGCTTTCCCGAAGGCAACCACAGTGACCTTAATAGCACTCTAAACTGTGTGAGATTCGTTATAAGGCAGAAAGACAGTCAGTTAGATGTTGATGAATAAAGTCATTGAAAAGAGGTGAAAAAAGTTGAAAAAAATAAGAGGCTCTTCTGAAATTTATGACCAAGTAATGGTAACTCATCTTTACGGTGTCTCACTTTAGTAGATTATGAAGAAGAAATTGCCTTCAATGGCTTAAAGTCCAGATGGGCTTCTGTAAAAATTGCCTACTGTGCATTCATTGCTATAGATGGTTTCCTGTCAGAATACTGTGTCATTTAGCAGCTTGATGCCCTAAGACTGGGTGAAGTGGTCTGCTTCAGACAGGGAAGAATTTATGGCATGAAACACAAATGCTTAAGTAATCATAAAAGTATTCCATTTTCTGAAGCTAATTTTACATGAACACTTGGCCTATCATATAGCTCATCATGTCTTCCTTTGTAATCAGGAGGAAATGTGTTCTTTACCCCAGAAAAGCTCAGGGAAGTTTGTAATCTTTTTCACCAAAAGAGTCTTGTAATAGGATGGGGAAAGAGGTTAAGAAAACAATAGATGTGTAAATGTCATTGGAGGGTATACATCTGTAAACCATTCCCTTCTGAAATGTTGGAAAGATTGCAGTATAAATAATGCTCCATCACATGTTTTCCTTTTGTCTCTAGCTCTTCTGTTGTCTGAAGTCTCGTGAGATGAAATGCACACGCCGAAACAGCATCTTCTATGAACCACAGTGGGAGGATATTACATTAAAATTGCTTGCTCGATGTTAACCCCCAGTATTGTTTTCTGCAGGTGCCAGGTCTGGTTCGGGGATGAAGCTCAAAGTTAAAACCAAATCAATTGCATACACAGGTGGTTAGACTAGAATGTGTTTGAATCTTTACGTTAGAATGATTCCAGAAAGTAGTAGGAAAAATCTTCTGGGAGAAACGATGCCAGCATAAACAGTCATGAGCAGCTTCAGACGCAATTGACCCTTTCTATGCTCACTCTTTCTATCTATTAATATTTACTTTGCTGTTTTTCAAGTTTATCACAAAGCAGAAAAAGAGGAGTATCTGAATACAAAGGAGGCGGAGTTAGGCTGTGTAGGCATGAAAATCAAAACTGTTCAAAAAGAAACACACACACACTATACATACACATATACATATACATATACATATACATGTGTACACACACACACACACACACAGAGGGTGCCAAAAAATGTATACACATTTTAAGAAAGGAAAAGTCTGTTAAAATTGTAATACTCAATATATACTGATAACAAAAGATGAATACAAGTCACGTTTGACTTCTGCAATTACAAGAGGTGCTAAAGTGGTTACCATCAGCGTAATTTTAATACAGTTTTTTTTCCTTTCTTAAAATGTGTATACATAGTTTTGGCACCCTCTGTATATAAACAATGATAAGGGCCCTTGCTCAGTGCCTCACTGGGTTAGGCAGTTTCCTCAAACAAGTGAGTGTAAGACAGTTGGGAGTGGTGTAGCCTATGACATATGCGAAAACCCAGACATTACCAAAATACGTCAGCTACTACAAATTGGTAGCTTTGTGGGACTGTGCACCCAGTGTTGGCAGGTCTTTTAAAGAAGAAACCTGATATCTGATTCTGTGTGTTGTGTGTATGTGTAATTTTCTGTGATTTTCTTGCTGAATTTGACTCTCAGACAGCCAGATTGAGATCATACACCTATGAGTGTATTAAAAGCTCTTTATGGTCTTTATGCCTCACCCCACACACCCCTGATTGATTAAGAGCTGAATGGGCAGGCTAATACTTGCAGCAAATTGAGGAGCACATATTACCGTGTTTCCCCCCAAATAAGACCCGGTCTTATACCGTATTTCTCTGAAAATAAGACCGGGTCTTATATTAATTTTTGCTCCAAAAGATGCATTAGGGCGTATTTTCAGGGGATGTCTTATTTTTTCATGTACAACAATATACATTTGTTCAAATACAGTCATGTCATCTTCTTCTGGAACACCATCATAACATACTAAATGCTGACGATCTTAACTGGGGCTTATTTTCGGGTTAAGTCTTATTTTCGAGGAGACATGATAGGCTGGGTTTTTGGTTTCTTAGTAAAACTCCAGTTAGTTATCTTTCTCAAGAGAAGGAATATATCTTGTTAATAGAACTAACGTTTATATTAGCATCTGTAATTCATTGCACATTTGTTTTTTAAACCAGAGGTTTTTAAAATATCTTTCTTGAAATTTTACTATCCGATACCTCAGAAATTTTTCTCTTTGAAGGTACGATAAAATTCTAGTGGAACTTAATGTGTTAATTCAGGGTGCAGTTTACCAATAAGTAAATTTGCAATTATTGTGTCAATCTTCAAGATGATAGGAAATATGCTTGATACTCAAAAGGGCATGGTCGCACAAGCTACAAGGACTAACTGGGTGAGATGATCTCGGCTTCCCAGAGCAAAGAGATATCTCAACTCAGCAGGGGACATTAGAAAACTTGTGAATAGAACTGAGCCTTAGCAGGACTCCTCAGACAGAGGTCCCAGGACATGGACTGGTCAAACATCAAGGCTGTGTTCAGGAGGCCGAGATACGTTCATGGCGTCAAAAGGAGAGCTGTCTAGAATTGTAACTCCAGGGACCTAAATTCCTTTTCTAGCTCTGCCATTAATTATTTGGATTTGTTTATTCACTCTTAATTTTAAATAAAAGAAAGTATGTGTCACAGTTTTTAGAAGATCCTGAGTGCCTTGCCTCATTTACTTACATCATTATTAAATTAGATTTAGAAGGGATATTACCTGATTAAAGAACAGCACTGGGATGAATTATTTAAAGAGTTGAACTAGATTTCTCTAAGAGCATGTTTAATTGCAAAGTCTAGGATCAGTGTAAAAATTGTATTCTAACTTGACCCGAGTTAACCATTACCTGAATCAGATTTTTAATCTCTTTATTCAACCTTGTGGATAAATATCAAAGCAGCCCCTAGCCTCATTTATCGGCCTTAATGCAATTTCCCTCCTTACTCCTGCATCACCTGAAAATATCTTGGCAATTCTTTATTTTGTGGAATGTTTTCTGACATTTATTTGGAGGTCACCAAGAATACGTATGTGGATAGAAAAAAATAATCGGCACATATAGACAATGGAAAATATAATGAGCAGAAATTCAAGACTATTTTCCATTTGGAAAGATCAACTCTGCCATCAAATAGATTTGATCACATACTTCTGGTTGGTTCCTGCTGATTTGTCTTTGTTTATATTTAAGGAAATATGGAAAGACCAATGGGCATAGGCCTCAGATTTCTATTATCTGTAAATATTTATCAAGTATGTGGCATATTAAGACTCAACGGAGAACGTGGTTATGGTGTGACACCCTGGTATTGTACTTGAAGCTCTGAAACTTGTGGGCGGAGGTGGAAGTAGCATGCACCAAGATCAGTCATGATAAGGTGGCTGCAAGTAGTTTGGCAGTTGTAAGTTAGAGACTTCACAAGAGGCCAGACAGGCTTCATGCTGGAGATAAAGGCCTTTGGAAATGACCAGGGAGGAGAAAGTGGTGAACCATTGGGGAAGAGTAGACATAGTGAGCAATACCCCTCATACTGCAGAGTGGCCTGGCAGTGTCTCTTTGTTGGACATCTCCAGGAGACGCATTGCCTTAACTTCAGTGCCAGGTGCTGTCTCTCCCTCCCCTGGGATCACTCCTACACACACAGTGGGAATCATCCCTGTCCTTTGCTATCATAAGGACAATCCCCTTTTCACAAACATATTTGTCTGTGCAGAATCTACCTGAAATGAATATTAAAGGAATTCTTGAAATGGAATAGGAATCCAAAAGTGCTGTCACATGAAGCCTGTGTGAGAAGTGTGTGTGTGAGAGAGAGAGAGAGAGAGAGAGAGAAAGAGAGAGAGAGATTGAGAATGAGAATGATTTTGCAGTTTGGAAGCCAATGCTTGCCACCATTTTTCTCACTCATAACTCGTCTTATATTCTAATTGTGGGCACATAAACTTCAGATATTTTCTGGGAGATATTATCTAGTGCAAATAAAACAATATGGGCTCAAATACATGTTCCCTTACTTCTCAGGTGTGTGACCATGGGCAAGATACTTAACCTCTCTAGGACTCATGTCAAACAATAACTCAGAAAATTGTAATTGTCTACAGGCAAATGTACTCATAAGGGAAAACAATTAATAGATGGTCATCAATGAAAAAAGGAAAATGAAAGGATTATAAGAGAAAGAAGAGAAAGGGGAAAGAAAAATTGCAGGATAGTCTGGTAACAGTAAATCTTGCCTTAACGTTTTTGTTAGTATCATTATAACGATCGTTTGACAGCCAGCAAAGAAGCCACTGTGGTCATCGGTGGTATGTCCTTGAGCAAGC
This sequence comes from Rhinolophus ferrumequinum, assembly GCF_004115265.2. Lineage (NCBI taxonomy): Eukaryota > Metazoa > Chordata > Mammalia > Chiroptera > Rhinolophidae > Rhinolophus > Rhinolophus ferrumequinum. Next base: position 28,636,232 of record NC_046306.1, on the reverse strand, counting down.
TGTCCAGATTTGTCGGCAGCTTTAATTTTAGTTATTGATGTATTCTCAATATTCATGCCACACCAAAAGCACCCTTGAGGGTTAAGCGGTGAAATAATACATGATGGACCAATTTTTGTGTATCCTTCTGTTAGTACTTCTACCTTAGCAAAGATCTGCACCATGTCTTGCATCGTGATTCCTTGTTCAATTTCCTCACCTATCCTATGAAGTTAATAATACCATGTCATTAGGTTTTTACGAGGGTTAAACAAGATATTATGTGCAAAGTCCTAAGAATGATACTTGGCTCAAAATTAGCAGCCAGTAAATGCTATTTCATCACGACCAGCATTATTATCATCATTATCACGAATGACGGACCCTCCTGTATAGAGCATAAAGGAATTATTGAATTTTCCAAACCCTGGAAAATATTCCGCTGTAGTACCCATACCTTACCTAAGAAAACTTAAGCGTTTACCTGCAACATCCTTCCCATGAAAGTCTAAACAATAGGACATTAGGAAGAGAATCCCAAGATCTTCAGACTTCTTTAATAAGAGCACTCTTGCTCAAGAAGCACATCTCAAATAACCAAAATCCAGTCTTTAAAATGAATTCTTCATGGATCTAGCTCTAATTTTCATTCTCCTCTTTTAATTCCGTAATGACATGAGATGTTTTCAAAAACTTGTCAAAAAGATTCAGGTCTCTAAAGGAAAACTGTGAACACATCATCCAAAAAGCCTACAGCAGAATCCCCAAACTAGTCATTCAAGAATGAAATTCCATATCATGAGAAAGGAGCTCTAACTTTTCCCCCATCCTTCACCCTAAAATGAGATGACCCTCACCTGCCAACACTACTGCTGACCTCTCCAATAGAACACAGTGTCTACCCATGGTCAAAAGCCTTGACCAGATCACAGAAGAAAACAGTTGGCTCTAGATTGTTGTCTCTCTTTGTTACCACTTACTTTATTAGAGTCAGTAGAAAAGAACCGACAAAATAGGTTTGGAAGACTAATACATTATAAATACAGTTTCTTTTCACATCCCTTGTTTGTGTGTTGTTTTGTTTTGGTTTCTGGATTTGTCTGAACTTCTCTTGAAAAGTTATTGCTCTTATCCTAGAAGAGTCAATGAAATTCTATTCAATTTTCCAATTTTCCAAATTTACCATGTTTCTTTCTCTTCCTTTCTTTTCTCCCTTCCCTTCCCATTTCTCTCCCTCTCTCTCTCTCTCTCTCTGTCTCTCTCTCTCTCTCTCTCTGTCTCTCTCTCTCTCTCTCTCTCTCTCTCTCCCTCCCCACCTCCTCCCATCCTTCATTATTCTGGAGGTAAATGTTTAAAAAGGATCCCTGAAGGATAGATTGATTGATTGATTGGTTGATTGATTGGTTGATTGATTGATATTCTCTTTCTTTTATGAAATTTATTGGGATGACATTGGTTAATAAAATTATATAGGTTTCAAGTGTACAATTCTATAACACATCATCTATACATTGCATTGTGTGTTTACCACCCAAAGTCAAATCTCCTTCCATCACCATATTATTTGACCCCCTTTACCCTCTTCTACCAGATGCCTTTCCTTCCTTGGGCACAATTCAAGGTTTCATTTACACTGCTGATTATTACCCTGGGACTGTTCTGGAGAAAAGCCACACAAAGGGGCTTTTGTTTGATCTTCAGTTCTCTAACTGTACAGAAGGGAAAGTACTCACTGAAATCTGGTTCTTTTGTCTCAGTATTGTGTCATAAGATAGATAGCACTGATTCAGTTCCAGAAGCATGTAGAAGAAAGTCAGAGGTATAAGTAAGACTGCATGGTTAACATTCATTGAACACTGACTATCTGCTGGACAAAATAGAAAAGTTATATGCACGTTACTCTGTTTAAAACTCATACCAACTCCATTTTACAGATAAGAAGTTTTACACCTAGAGAATTTAAATAGTTTTCCAAGAAATAAATCTGTAAGTTTGTCCTCCCATGCTCTTTGACATATTGCCACTTGTATATTGCCTTTTTTTTTTTATGTACTTGAGGAAAGTTTTAAAGAATGATTTACTTGGAGAGTAACACAATCTGAATATATTTTTCATTAATTACCAATTCTGCGTATCTTGTCATCTCAAGTCAAAGACTCTGAGACATCAAATAAAGCTGAGGAGATGAACTGAGTTTTTAGGTATTCACTGGAGGATTTGATTATGTTGATCATTTCTTGTTCTTCTTCTTTGTCTTCAATAAGGATGCAGTAAACTGCTTATTCACCAACTTATTTCCACAATTATCTCACCAGCTAAGAGAACTCTATGCCTTTACAAGAATTTAATTCTTTTGAAATTTTTGAGCTCATTCTGGATCTTTAAGTTACCATTTTAGTTACTCCTTCTTGGCCTGTTATTATCTTTGAAAAATCATGGTATGAAAAGAGGTCACCAGTCTATCACAATGGAAACTTGCATTTACCTTTGTTTTGTTGTTTCTAATCTTTTGAACCAAATTCCAGGGGCTTAGTTTGCATACGTATTGATTGGATATAGTGTCACGTACTCTATTGACCTCACAAGGTGATTGTGAGAATTAGATGTTCTAAATCAAGCGCTTTGGGGAAAAGTGCAAAGAACTTTCCAGTTCAGTGATTTTAGCTTCTTTGGGAAGACCCTATGGAAGCTTTCATTTTCTAAGGCCATGTGTTTAGGATGGGACAAATAGAGACAGCAAGATTCACTTCCACTTAAGAGCACATTTACTCCATTCTTAGTCACCCAAGGAAACCTCACCTCAGAGCCAAATCAGAAATTAATGAGTAAGATTTATGGAGAAGTTTATTGCTTGATTACTCTGTGAAAACTAAAAGAGCTATAGTTGGAACAACAGCTGCAAGTGGAAAGAAATCGTTTTTATCACAATAGTTAATATTGTTTTGATTTGAGAACATGGCAGACATAAATCTGGGCATTACCAGTTCAGGAGTAAGTTGACATTACCTACAGACATACTTTACATTGCTCTCTGTGTATGCTGAATGCAAGCTCTAGACCTTCATTAATCTAGATGAGCTTAGCAAACGGCTGATGTCTGACCTGAATTTCTGCCCTTTGATGATTGAAGGCAGACACATTGATGTGTGTTGTTGCATAAGCCATGCAGAGAAATGACACTATAAATCCCAAGCAGTAAAATGTATTGCAAAAGAAATAGATCATGGAGTAAAGACAAGTTACAAATGCAGTACATTTTTTTTCATGATTTGGAAAATATTGTGTTGCCCTGACTGATGTTTTAGTGTTTTAGATGTAACTGCCATCCTGCTAAAAAAAATACATCAAATGGCCTCTTTACTTTATGTAATATGCCAAATCTAAAGAGGCTTGGACCAGTAATTTCAAAAGGGCACTTGTATGTATTGCATTACTGCATTTGTATTTCAAGAAATAAAAATGTTCTGAGCCAATGAGGGTGAATACATCAATTTGGCAACTCTGCAGGTGAAATAAGGCAGCTTATTCTCCAAATGGACCACTCCCAGCTCCCCTGCTCTGGATCAATCTCCTCTCAAGTTCCATATGCAGAGAGAACTTCTTTACTGGGTTGCTTGCCAACACCTGAAAGTTAAGCATGCAAAAAATAGGACTTCTACTCTGTCTCCATTGCCAAACATAAATAATGATGGAAATCCAGCAATGTGTCAGGTGCTGTGTTCTGGTACATATTACAGTACCTGCATGTGTAATAAAAGGAAATATGTTGGGGTCAGATGTACTTGGTTTGAATTTCCTTGACACTTACTAGTGTGACCATGTTCCCTTGCTTCAGTATGTCTTCCTCCTGCTCCTTAGTCAAAAATGAAAGCTATCATTTGTATTGTCAGGAGACTTACAAGCTAGACGGGAGTGACAAACCATTCAAATAACTATAACACAAGGTTATCATGATGCTATAAGGGATACACAAGGAACTAGAAGAAATCAGAGAAAGCAAGATGGTTTCCCCTGGGGGTAAGGGACTGGATTAAGAATAGCTTTATTTTATTATTTTTTTATATGGAATACTACCTTTATTTTATCAAAACAATCAATGTTATGTTAACTATTGCAATTTTAGAAGATGCCAGTACTGCAAAATATGATAATTTGTAGTTTCTACTTTTTTCTTTCCTCCCCCCTTTTAATTTTTCAATTATAGTTGACATTCACTATTATTTTATATTAATTTCAGGTGTACAGCATAGTAGTTAGACATGTATGTAATTTACAAGGTGATCCCCCTAACTAGTACCCACCCAGCACTACAGATAGTTGTTACTGTATTATTATTTTTTTAATTAAAGTTTATTGGGGTGACAGTTGTTAGTAAAGTTACATAGGTTTCAGGTGTAGTTACTGTATTGTTGATTACATTCCCTATGCTTTACTTTAGATCCCCATGACTATTATATAACTACCAATTGGTATATCTTAATCCCTTCACCTTTTTCACCCTGTCCCCAACCCCCTCCTATCATTCACCCTGATAAATCTAGTACCCATACATAGTTTTTACAATATTATTGACTGTGTTCCTTATGCTATACCCTGCATCCCCATGGCTCCTGCGTAACAACATATTTGTACTTAATCCCTTCCCCTTTTTCACCTACACCCAAACACCCTCCTATCTGGCAACCATAAAAATGTTCTCTGTATCTATGAGTTTGTTTGTTTCGTTTGTTTGTTTATTTTGTTCTTAGATTTCACTTACAAGTGAATCATATGGAATTTATTTTTCTCTGTCTGACTTACTCCGCTCAGCACAATACCCTCTAAGGTCCATCCATGTTGTTGCAGATGGCAAGATTTCATTCTTTTTGTATAGCTGAGTAATATTCTTCTATGGCTGAGGTACCACCTCTTCTTTATCCGTTCATCCATTCAGGGACACCAAAGTTGCCTTCATTTATTGGATATTGTAAACAATACTGCAATGAACATATTGATGAGTGCATCTCCTCAAAATAGAGTTTTGGGTTTCCTTAGGTAAATACCCAGAAGGATTTGTAGGCCCTTTTTTGTCTCTTGTCATAGTCTTTGTTTTAAAGTCTTTTTTATCTGTTATAAGTTTTGCTACCCTAGCTTTTTGTTTGTTTGTTTCCATTTTCATGAAACAAAATTTTGCTTCCCTTTACTTTTAGTCTGTGTGTGTCCTTCAAACTGAAGTGAGTCTCTTGTAGGCAGCATATGTATGGGTCTTGTTTTCTTATATATTCAGCTACTCTATCTTTTGATTAGAGCACTTAATCCATTTACACTGAAAGTAATTGTTGATGGATATGTAGTTATTGCCTTCTTATTATTCATATATATATATATGTGTGTGTGTGTGTGTGTGTGTGTTTCATCTTAAAGAAGTCCCTGTAAGAATCCTTGTAATACTTGTTTGGTGGTGATGAACTCCTTTTGCTTTTTCTTGTCTGGAAAGCTTTTTATATGTCCTTTGAATCTGAATGATGGTATTGCTGGGTAGAGTAATCTTGGTTGTAAGTCCTTGCTTTTCATCACTTTGAATACTTTCTGCCACTCCCTTTTGGCCTGCAAAGTTTCTCTTGAGAAATCAGCGGCCATTCTTATGGGAGCTCCTTGTAGGTAACTAACTGCTTTTCTCTTGCTGCTTTTAAGATTCTCTCTTTGTCTTTAACCTTTGGCATTTTAATTATGATGTGTCTTGGTGCTGGCCTCTTTGGGTTCATCTTGTTTGAGACTACTCTTTGCGCTTCCTGGGCTTGAATAGCCATTTCCTTTGCCAGGTTATTGGAAGTTTTCTATTGCTATTTCTTCAAATAGGTTTTCATTTCCTTGCTCTCTCTCTCTTCTCCTTCTAGTACCCTTATGATGTGAACATTGGTATGCTTGATATTGTCCTAGAGGTCCCTTAAACTGTCCTTATTCTTTTGGATTCTTTTTTCTTTTTGCTGTTCTGATTGGGTGTTTTCTGCTACCTTATCTTCTAAATTGTTGATTCAATCCTCTGTTTCATCTAATCTGTTGATTTTGTCACATGTATTGTTCATTTCCGTTATTGTATTCTTTTTTTATGACGGGTTCTTTTTATGTTTTCTATCTCCTTTTTATGTTTCCTATCTCTTTAAGTTCTCCCTGAGATCACTGAGCATCCTTATAACCAGTGTTTGGAACTCTGGGTCTGGTACATTGCCTGTCTCCATTTTGTTTAGTTCTTTTTCTGGAAATTTGTTTTATTCTTTTATTTGAGGCATGTTTCTTTTTCTCCCAATTTTGGCTTCATCCCTGTTTGTTTCTATGTATTAGGTAGGGCTGCTACGTCTCACAGTCTTAGTAGAGTGGTGTCATGCCGGGTGTCATGCGGGGTCTCAGCTCCCGCTTCCCACATAAGAACACAGGATATGGTGAGGCCAAAAAGGAACACCCACAGAGCCATTGGTAGGGGAGTCATACCACTATAGTCTCACTGGAGGCTGGATTCACACGATGTGCGACCTGCTGTCCGCTTTTCTGCCTGTCGATCGACTCTCTGACTTCCCTCGACTCCCTCTCGACTCTCCAACATAGCCGCGGCAGTTATATTAATCGCCAATGGCTCAATGGTTATAGCTGATGGCCAACTAGCCATAGCTGATGGCCATCTACTACCCAAGCCAGCACCGTTCCACGTCAGGCCAAGAGCCTGGAAATTGCTCTGTGGGTCTCTGTCCCCACAAGTGGTCTTACATAGTAGGTGTCCTGTGGGGCTCAGTGGCAAAGTCTTCCTTGTGACTGAGCCATGGACTCCGCATGTGTCCCTTATGTGGGTTGTGTGTGCCTTCCTCTTGTAGTTGAGTCTTGGTTGCTCTTTGCACATCAGTGGTTGGGTTTGACCCTCAGGCTCATTTGTTGTGAGGACTGGCCTTAAGTACAGTGGAGTAGTTGTGGTACAAGAGCTAACTCTACAGAGCATGATTCACCTCAGCAGGGCTCTGGAGCCTCCTCAGTCCACCCCTTGGGTGTGCTGTACTTAGGTGATGCTGGGTGATTTTCCAACTTGTTTCAAAGCTGGTTACTGGGCCTGCCAGCCACAGGGCCACCTGGGAGGGGACTCACTGCAGGCCAAGTTCAGGTGCAGCCCCTGCCCCACCTGGAACCACCCAGAGGAGCCACAAAGCAATCCACAGATGGCTGCCACCTGGGCTGTGCTTGGAAGTGCCTTGATATGCCAAACTGCAAACCAAGGCTGTCTGCCACTTGTGCTGGGCTTAGGGTTGCTCAGCCAGGTGTACAGAACATGCTCAAGCCAGACACTGCTTGTATGGGTTTTATGAACTTTTGAGAGACCCTAGGAATGTTTGCAGCATGAGCCAAAGCAGGTGGTTTGTATGAAAAAGCCACTGGAAGTGGCTTGCTTATGCCTGAAAGTTGGGTGGGGCAGGGTCTCATAATCACCAGAGCATGGCAAACAAATGGTGTCAGCCAACTTGATTGAGATTCAGATATGCTGGCCACATGCATCTACATGTCAGGAAGTGGGAGGGATCAACAAAGAAACTGGCTTCTGCCAGCTCCTCCATCCAGGAGAAAGCTGGCCCACCAGCCCTCACCCTGCAGCCAGACAACTCAGTTTCCCCCTGTATTTCCCTGTTGCCTCTCCAGCTGCTGCCCCATGTTAGCGCTCAGATCCAGTGATTCCATCAGTAAGTGCATGCACAATCCCTTTAAGAGGAGTGACTGGCACTGCAGCTGCCCTCCGTCTCACTCAGCCACAATCTCTGCTAGTTTTCACAACCAGAAATTATGGGGACTTCTCTCCCTGGCACTGGAACCCTGGGCTGGGGCTGGGACCCCTTGCTTCTCAGGGAGGGATCTCCACAGCTGATATATCCCTCCCGATTTTTAATGGCCAGCCCTGGTGTGGGACCAGCCCGTTCTGCATCTCTGCCCCTCCTACCAGTCTGGAGGTGCTGTCTTCTGTAGGTCTGTAGTTTTAAGGCTTTGTTTCTACAAGATTTCAGGTGATTCTCAATGATGGTTGTTTTGTAGTTTAGTTGTAATTTTGAAGTGGTTGTGAGAAAAGGTAAGCACAACATTTACCTACTCTGTCATCTTGACCAAAACCTCAAGAAGAGCTTTATTGAAATGACAGTGTTTTAGCTGGATTGAGATAGATGATGAAAGATGAGACAGTTTCTAACAGGTGAATGTGGATGGGAAGACTTCCAAGTTGATTGATAGATTCAGCAGAGTTTGGAAGGAAAGAATATACATTGTTTTGTCAACATGAAGTTCTATAACATAGCTGTAATTTATAGGGCCCTGCAACTCAAGTTGTGGCCCATGGACTGAAAGCATCAGAATAACTCCAGTTCCACTAAATCAGAATCTGCATTTTAACAAGATTCCCAGGTGATATGCTTATATATGGTAAAGTTTGAGAAGCACTGGTTTAGGGTACATAAAGAGTATCCTCAAAGATAAGATAAAAAAAAGATATAAAATGATAAGTTAGAAAGGTTCTTAGGAATTTTCTAGTTTGAAATTTGGTTGAGGAAACTAGTTAGAAAGTGGTTGATTCTAAAAACTTGAACTTTTTCTTCCATAACACCAATGTAGAACTTTTTTCACTGCATCATGTTGACAGCGTCCAGTAACAGATTCAAGATTTTAACAGGATGTATTAAGAAGTGGAGAACAGTTGGAGATTTCTGATTAGATGAGTGGGAGAAAAGTAACTGGTATTTAGGGAGATAAATGTAGTGGTAAAGTATAGATTAGACTGAGGGAGAAAGAACCTAAACTAAGACGGTATTTAAATAGTGTTGGAGAAGGTCACAAGGAGAGTGAGAGATAGAAAAATGTGAAACACTTGGAAAGTGACAATCTCCCCTTACTTCTTCTGTGGTAAAGCTTATGGATATATTTGACTCTTTCTCCCTTGATCTCCTATTGCTCCAATCCATCATTAAAAAAAAAAAAAAAGAAATCACAGTATTTCTTATATAGTAGTTCCACCAACCTGTTTTGCCTCAAGAGCATTTAATGGCTTCCAATTGGCCAATAACAGTTAACCCACCTACCATGTTTTATATTCAACCTACTAACCACTGCCTCCATAACATTATCTCTATCTGGAACATCTTTGCTTTTGTTTACTAATTTACTAATTCAAACCACTCATTCATTCACTCACTCATTAAATAATTGTTTATGTTACACATATTTAATCAATCCCCGTGTGTGTGCTAGGCTCTCTTCTATGATGGTCCATATGATAGACTTATCTTCTCAGAGCTTAAAGTGTAGCAGTTATGGAGGTTCTGCTATGTCTTGGATATACACCTAGAGGTGCAAGATAAATGAGATGTGGTTGGTGCCAGACCTTAGACGGGCTCATATTCTTTTGAGGTGTGCTCAAGATGCAAATGGTGGACTCAGTGATTTATGACACTGCATATTATGGTCTGTTATTTGTGGATGTTGTTAACCTACTACTATTTATAGAGAGAGGTTTATTATGTTGATGAGGGTATCTTTCTCTGTATTCATAGCAACAATTCCTATTCAAAGAGAGAAAATGATAAGATACATTTAAAACCAATGTCAAGAACCATCAACTTTAGTCTATCAGGTGATAGAAATTAAAATTTCTGTAATTATGCCAAAAAATAAAAAATAATATATTCTATTGGGAACTACTGGTAAGATGGCCAGAATTTTAATTATTATTTTTGGGGGTAAGGAAATTCATAGAAGAAACAGATTCCACTTCGGAAGGATGTCATTCCTATTGTTTATATGAAGTGAGAGAGAGAGCTTAAGCTGTAGGTATCGAAGTACTATAATTAACCATGTGTATTGGAGTATAACCCTTGCTACCATTCAATAATTTGTGGCCTTTGTGAAAAATGAACCAGTTTCCACATATTGACCAAAATATTAATGATACTTTCTAACTTTTCTCAGATTTTTTTGTGTGTCCATTATTTTATCTCACCCTCGCAGGAACTGGGGAAATTCTTGCTAATAAATGGTAAAACATAATGAAAACTTGGGTGATGTAGATATATGATAATTTTCCAAGGAACGTAGTCTGACTTGTAAGTTTATTTGGTTAAATAGTACAAAATCCTCTGAAGATTTATACTTGGGTGGAAGAACTTACCTCTTTACAGATGCTGAAGTTGTAGAGCAAATCATTCATTTCTATTTTAGTTCTGAAGAAATCTAGTTGAAACTTGTGAAATGTGAGTTACTGACTTAATGCAATTTGAAAGTCTCATTAGGGGATATTTGGATATTCCTACTCCCCTGAATTTAATATCAGTCCTTGCTGTTGGGAGAATTAATGTTATTTTGGGATGTTTTAATTTGAGCACAGCTGGTTATCTAGGCTGTTTCTTTTAAGTTCAAGATGTTCCATATTATGCTTTGACCTTTTGGGATAGAGAATAATGAAGAATCAGCATACTCTAGACTACACCCAATTCTGCAAAAGACTTTAGAAGCAGTAAAGAATGACTACAGGGCATGACCTTGAGGACTGGATGTGTGTGATAAGAGATATCTGAGTGTGGAATCCTTCTGAATGTGCTTAGAGGAAGAAAAAGATGCTACTTAGCCAGACTGAGGTGATGTGTGAAAAAAGAGAATCATGTATATTTTTAGAACCATTCTCTCAGTTTCTTGCATTTTTAATACATTTACTGAAGGACATTTTCAGTCTATGACAACATGCAGTTTCCAAAGAGACTTGATTTCCTCTTTAAATTCTTTCACTAAGTGAAGGCTGAGTTCTCCCTTAAATTAACATCTATTCTTTTCTTTTTCTTTTGAATTTTCAACTTTTGAATAGCACAGCTAGATGGATAATTTTTTTTGTCAAGAATGTTTCGTATAGTGGTTCTCAGAGAATGTGTTCCCAAAATACATGAGTAAATATTAGTGAAAAGACAAAATAATGAGAGGCATTTTTATCCTCTAAATAAATCTCTTTTCACATGAAAGAAATAAAAGAAAGACACAATACTTTAAAGATGTTTCTTCTTTCATAAGTTGCCTTTTCTTTAGAGGAATCAGTATTACCTTTTGTCATTTTTATTAAATTAAAAGGAAGACATCACAAATGCAAACACTTAGGAAAACCCTGAAAGGCATGTTTCCTTCCTTTATATTGGACAAAAGCAGCTATGAATTAAGACGTATTTACTTACCAACTGGTTGTCCAGCCCATGATAGAACCTAAAGGGGTTGAGCAAAGATTTCTTTGAAAAGAAACAGTCATACTGACATACAAATAAACCCCTTTAAGAAAGCAAGGGAGAAGAAAAGTAAGGAAGACTCAAAGGAAGCAGTTTATGAAATTGACTAGAGCTTCCACGATAGAGAGTGGTCACAGACCTCACATGGGAGGGAAAGTACACTCTTAATATGTGCACAAGTTCAATAGCTTCCAAAAGCCTGTCCAGAAACCTGTATAGGAGGGTTTCTAATGGACCATGATGAAATTGGGGGAAAAATGATTAAGTGATCTTTTATAATAACACATTTATTACAAATTAAGAATTTTCCTTTATTCTGATACTATTTTGTGGGTTAAATTTCCCTTTCTTTTTTAGAAAATGGCTTTGATAGTTAATAAAGAATGTGTGTATGTGGTGTGTGTGTGTTTGTGTGTGTTTGTGTGTGTGTGTGTGTGTGTGTGTGTAATATCCTTCACTGCCCAAGCATACACATAAGCTTGCATGTGTGTGTATCCGTGCACATGCGCACACACACACATTTTATTTTACTTTTAATAATGTTAATAATCCATGAAATCCAAAATTCTAGGAAATTCTGCCCTATTTTGTCTAATGATAAGATTCGTTTAAAGAATCAGAAACAATTTTTTTCATTGATTTCTATGTTCTATAGTGAGGAAAGAAGCCTAGTACTTAGGAAATTGATTAGTATATAAATAATTCCTGGCTTTGCCTGTATTTTGGAAATAGTTGATCTAATACGAAGGATTGCAGTTAAGTTCAGGTTTTATAATTATGGAATTAAGAAACCACAATCTTAGGAGAAATTTTAATGATTTTGAGATTTTTTTAATACTATAAATATAAAGAACAAAATATTTAAGTGTCATGAAAATGGCACCCAATGGTGCCTATTTCTATTTTTGTTACAAGCAATAATAACAGTAACAATTATTGTATGCTACCATTTGTTTTAAAAAGGCTGGGGAGAGGTCTTACATACATTGTCTCAATGCTCACAGCAGTTCCAGAGGAAGGGAGAGGAGGAATTGTCAAACCTACTTACAAAGGGGGCATCTAGACGGAGAAAATTGCAGAGACTTTCCCCAGGTCACAGAGCAGGATCAGAGCTCAAGACTGGGTCATGCGGGAGTGACTATTATTCCTTTTTCCTTAACAGTTACCACTATTAAGTAACTCCATCAATTCAACAAAAACCAACATGGGGGAAACTGTGGAATCATTTTAACCTTTGCTTTACTGATGTCTGTAAGATTTTTTGCAATTTTTCTCAAAATTGCCATTTATTTTATCATGGAAGTTAATGGAAGTTTATAGTTTCTTTACAAATGAAGCAGATCATACATGTTTACAATCCATTTTTTTTTTTTATTTTAAACTGTCCCCTCATCCCCATGCAGTGTTTTACTACAAGAGGCTTCAGAATGGTATAGTTGGGGATTGTGATTGAGGTTTTGGAATTTGTTATACATGACCTTGGATAAATTACCTAATTTCTCTGAACCTTATTTGTGAAAATTCATTGCCTCATTTGTGAAGTTTAAATTAATTATATGAAAAATGCCTGGCATAGCATCACGCCCATAATAGGTACCAGTAAAGATAGCTCCCATCTTCATCCTCCTCCACCTCCTGCTCATCATTATTATTAGTATTAAAATGGGGGGCAGCCTCAGAAATGCAGATTGTAATTGGGTAAAATTGCTGAATGCAGAAAGCAACCACTTGTCCTGGAGAAACTGACATGGGAGATAAATAAGGAAAGGTGAGAAATTCTTAAGAATTCATTTGTTACCTCAGACTTCAGGCTACCTCAGCCCATGGCAAAAAATTTCACAGGCAGGAATTCTGGCAAAATTGACACAGTATACAAATGTTTTCTTTTCCTCCATCTCATTTTCATTTTCAATCTCCAACCACCCACCTCCTTATTCCTGGCCCCCAGATACACTTCTTACTTTATTTTCTGGTTCTCTAATACCATCTACTTCTCCTCCATGAATACTGCTTCCATTCTTGCTCTTAAAAACAAATTTGAGCATTAATGGTATCAACCATTAGTTGACTAGATCAATGATTTCAAACTCTTCAGGTGTGAGAGTTCATTATTTAAAATCCTTTTCCAAATATTCATTATGAAAACTTTAAACCTACAGAAAGGTTGCAAAAGTGATAAAATGCATCCCTATAATTTGCACCAAGATTCACTGTGTTTTAAACTTTTACCATATTTGATTAAACTGTCTCTGAGAGTCCATTTTTCATGATAAACATATTCAGTGCACCCTGATCGTACATAAATTTTGATTCTATTTTTATTCATTCAAGTTAATGATAATGCTTCCTGCTATAGATTTGAGAAAAAAGCAAACACGCTATCCCCCAATCCCATCTCCCAGGAGTTCCAGGTACTCAGAGAGAAAGGACTAGAAAACCTTGTTGAAGTATTTTATACTAAAATGTAAATGAAGTCTAACCATCTGAGGGGACTTTTGCATTTAATAAAATGAGGTTGTTAATCCATTTACATCTGTCATAGGGGATATGGTGAGGGTATGTTAGATGATATATTTGAGGAACAAACTTCTGGTGATGCTTGCCTCCTCCAGTCCACAAATATCTCCTCTGAGTATTCCCTGCCATCAGATATGCATTTTAACGACACACTAATATTCCCTGTATCCCTAACTTATCTTTGAAAGTAGCTCTGTGGTCTGCAGGTGGCAAATAAAAAATGAGGCATAGACTTTGAAAATCAGAAGTTGACCCAGGAAATTCATTTTGTGTGTGGTGCTTGTATCTAAATGTTTAAGTGACACAGTCCTCTCTTTGGGATAAATTATGGTTTTGAGAGATAGATAAATATTTGCAACCAGCAATCACTACTGTAAGTACAGGGAGGGCCCCTATGTATCTCATAAAGCAAGGCATGCCTGTGTTCTCATTCCCCAGAAGCATTTTTGTTAAATGTGAATCAGAGTTTGGGCTTCCTCTTAGACATGCTGGCCTGAGCCTCCCAGAACAGCTGCAGGCTTCTAAAGAGGTTGCAATGAAGAGTGATCCTACATATCTGATGAACCACAGGATGTCAACAAGGCACACCCATTGTCCCACATTTGGCAGACTCTAAAAAAAGAATGTAACAAGGAACTTGTAGCAAGCCAAACCAAGCCTGACCATAGTGATAGGCTCTTCCAAATGGGTGCGGCCAAGTAGATCACATTGAAAAAGAACAGGCCCTAGGATAAATCTGTATTAAAGAAAAGCAAAACAGGGCTGAACTGTCACAAAGAGTGGGAAGGAGCTGTGGACCCTTTCATCTTCACCAGGGATTGAGAGGGTGGTGACTGCACAATATTTTTCCAGACTCAAGCCTTTTCCTTGAATTGAGACTCTTAAGAGTGAAGGGAGGTGGTTTAAACTCGTGTTAGCCATACCACACCTCAAAACCAAGATAGGGTGAGGTTCTTAAGTTGTAGCTTGATCAGAAAAGTCCAAATAACTTTTAACTGGAACTCAAATAAAGAAAAAGTCATTTCCCATAACTGCTATTCATTTTGATACACAAAGGAAATAGGAGTGTACTCTTCTTTTCAACTGAGGGTGTACTATTTGTTTCTCCCCTCATTAGACACACACAAGCACACACACCACGCATACACATTCAACCCAAGGGTTGATACTAAGAAGTAGGTGTAAGAGTATGACAATTATAAATACATGAGAACACACACATCAACATAATGTTATTCCACATCACATATGCCGCGTAAAGGAGGAATATACATGGTAATTGAAAAAGCAGTCCTTCCTCCAAAAGATTGTATGAATTGAATGTGGACTATGTGTGTGTATCCATGATTTTGGAGAGTTTCTGAAACACTAAAGAAGATTTGGATTCCTTATTTTATTTTGTTTTGTTTTTGTAATTTGAGTTCTAGGGCTAATTCATTGTGTCTTAGAAGTTAAAAAGTTGATTAAACCAGGCGGGTATGTGTGATAAATCTAAGCTATCTCCTCCATCTTGGTCTTACCATCCTCCTCCTCATACCCAGCCTAAATCAAAAGGCAATCTTTGATTCTCCCCTTCCATCATCTTTCCCACTCAGTTAGTCAGAGGTTTTCTACCTTTTTCTTCCAAATGTTTCTGTAGCCATTCCTCTTACCATTTAAGTTGCCATCAGCCAGTTTAGACACATCATCTCAACTCTTTTCCACAGCATTCTGCTGAGTGTCGATGCCTCATTTTCTAACCTTCAAATCTTTTACTCAGTTCTCAGTTCGTAATAATGGTGTTTAAACCACTAATTTTGAACATGTTCATGCTCTTCTGAGAAATTATGTGTCACTTCATATTTTTGTACAACACCTAATTCAACATTGTTGGTGTGGTTTTCAAAGCCCGTTACTGTTTGTTTCCACCACAATAACGCCAGTTTATTTCCATCGCCCTCTAATATACACCATATGAGTACACGTTGTTGTTGTAGTCTGTGTTTGTTCAACAACTCCTGGACACAAAGTGGTCATTTCTGCCTCTCCTTTTCTTGTAACAAAATAGCACCTCCCATTGCTTTTTCTATACCCATGCCAATTAAGACCCAGATAAAACTTAGTGCTACAGGAAGCCTGCTGTGGCTATACTAGGAGTTTTCCTAGGCATTAGTATCTCTTTTCGCATTGAAGCACTGTCAAGTAAATGTCATCAAGAGGAAAAAACTGTTATCAGAGAACTTGATTTGATCAAGATCACGCTCTCAATCCAGCCCTTATGCTAGTCTTAACACGAATCCTAAACTAACCCAATCTCAAATCACAACACTAGGCTTAAATACAATCCTCACCTAATACTAGGTCTAGCCCAAATTTAACCCAAATCCTGACCTTAACCGTAAACCTAATGCTAAACCTAGCCCTAGCTCTAGGCCTAAATGTAATGTAGCCTTAATTGATATAACTCTAACCCTAGCTCCAGTCCTAGTCCCAATTCTAATTCTAACAATAATCTTAATCCTACTTCTTAATCCTACTTCTAAACATACCACTATCTGCTAATCATAGCCTTAGTCTTAATCCTAAAGCTAACTCTAGCCCTAAACCTAACCCTCGGATTCACGTAACTAATATGTAATTAAAAACAAGAAAGTCTGCAGAGGGAAGAATAGACAAAAGAGGGAGCTGGGAGCTGGAATATATATGTTCAGTACTAGATATATTAAGTACCAGAATTATTTGAAAAGTAACTATTCTTTTCTCAGTAAATGCCTAACTTTCAAAAAGAGAAGCTCAAGTTGAAGAAACTTTTCTCATGAATATATATGTTTGTCTAAGTTTCCTCAGTAGTCTTTTTGGACTTCTTGATAAACAAATGCAAACAATTTTATTTCATTCAGTGGCTGAGAGTTGGCTGCAACTAAATTGGGTGAGATGAAGGTAGACTCAGCAATTCCTATTTGCTGTTCAAATGATTAATGAAAAACTGATCAGAACCCTAAAATGGATGTCATAATGAGTTGCATGGTGGCCCCCCAAAAGTATGTCCATGTCAAAATCTGAAACCTGTGAATATTACCTTATTTTGAAAAAGAGTCTTTCAAGTGTAATTAAGTTAAAGATCTCAAGATGATATCGGACTAAACCCAATGACAATTGTCTTTATAAGAACAGAAGAGGAAAAGATAGATAGAAGAGGAGAAGGTGATATGAATATGGAAGCAGAGATTGAAGTTATGCTACTGTAAGGAAGGCCAAAAGCCACCAGAGACTGGAAGTGGCAAGAAACAGAGTCTTCCCTAGAGCCTCCAGAGGGAGTGCGACCACCTTGATTCTGGATTTTTGGCTTCCAGAATTGTGAGTGAATACATTTATGTTGACTTTCAAGCCACCAAGTTTGTGGTAATTTGTTACAGCAGCCCTAGGAAACTAATATAGGCATGCCACGATGTGGTCAGTGCTATAAAACCATAGGTGAAGATTGTGAATTTGCTGGGTGAAAGTTCCAATAACAAACCACTTAGGCAAAGAAAGCTGAATCAGAAAGGAGCTTGCCGGTGGTGAAGCTTATGCTCTAATGAAACTGGATTAGTGTACAACAAGTTTTTACATGAGGGATATTTTTAACAATTTCTCCATCTTTACTATTTACCACAAACTGCACATATCACTGTTGAGGCAAAAATAAAATGATAAGGTTACAGCTGTTGAGGAGTTCACAGACCGGAGAGGAATAAATATGTAATTAGATTAATTCTAAAGGAGCAGTAAGAGTAATGAGATGGGAACCCGGGCGACTTTGTCTCAAGTAGTGGTGGCGAGGGCCAGGGGCGTGGGTAGAGGCAGGTTCTTGGAGAAAAAGTCCATGTAGAAGTGGAATGTCACTATGAAGGTAATTTCTCAAAAGATGGAACTGGAAATAAATAGAATTCAGTTCCAATTTTTTTCTTATATAATTTATTTAAATTTATTAAATTGACTTGATTAACTCTTTCAAATATATATTTTTTGTCCTTTTAATGTAAATATTTGTTTTATCAATCCTTCCGTCTACGGAGATTTAAATTAATATGCATAATGTTTTTTTCCATGAGTGATCCTTCATATTGAATCTTAAGAGGTGGGTAAGGTAAGTTGCAGCACTGATTCCATTTTAGAATTTCAGAATAGAGCGCAATGATATAGCTATGACTTCCCCTAGTGCTAATGGGAACTTTAATGTCTGATCAGGAAACGCTACAGGCACAATAATCTTCCTATAACATGGCTTCAAGCATGTTGTATACCTGCTCAACAAATCACAACTATGTACCATGTACTGGTGTTCAAGGACTTCTCCCAACTGACTCCTTTCTAGCTTTGTCATGTTTCCTAACGTGCCTCTATGTGGACCTTTCATTATATGTGTTTTTTATTTTTATTTTTTTCATTTTGTTGTTGTCCTTTTTACACAGATTCCTTAAATATTCATGAAATCTTACCTCACCTTTAAGGAAATAATTTGTGAGTCTTAACTCAAAGCTTCCCTCCCTCCATTTCTCCCAGCCTCTGTTCCTTCAACATGTATTTATTTAGTGCTTACTATGTGCCGGATACTGAGCTAGGTGCTAGAGATATAGAAGCTCCTAATTTCTGTCTCCCAGCAATAACATACTTGTATCTAAATCGAATGGACACTTTTCTGTTCTCACCATCAATCTTTGTTTCTCCCATTAGAAAACTAGTGAACAATCTCCTTGATGACAGGGGCCATCTTCTTTTGTTCACCTCTTTGTTTCCACGTCTCCATGTCTGGCACATAATAGGTATTTAGTAAATTTGAATGAATGAATGGATAAGCATTGAGGTTGATATTTTTATTAATCATAGAGAAAATATGGCTACTTTTCATAAAAAAAAGAATGGTTTACCAGAATCTTCAGCTTTATGTGAAGGGTGGAAAATACTTGGGCAAAAGATAGACTCAATTTAGAGTAGTTGATGCTTTTCTGTTCTTCCTTCTTAGTAAGTAACCCAGAGGGCACTATATAAACATAGCAAATAGAACTTGACTTACTCAGAAGAAATTGAAATTTTGAACTTTAGAAATCAGGAGTGATTTATCTTACTGTTTCCTGGAAATAAGGACTAGGAATCAGAATGTTATTGTTCATGTTAGGCAATGAAATAGAGTTACATTTACCTTTTTAACTCAATGTTACTTGTGTCTACTTTTGAACAGAAAACAGCAGCTTTAGGTTACTTGTATCATTGATTTCAAACTTCTTGTAGTCATACACTCTTTGTTAACTAGAATCTTTCATAGACAAATATACAAAACTGATGACGGTAGAGAGATACTCTGTGAAGCGGGGGTTGAGTAGTTTAGTAGTGTTAGGTGACACTCAGCACTTTCAGTGACATATTGTTGGCTCCAAAGAAACCCCAACCTTCATAGCATTCAGTATAAAGATCCTGCATTAGCTTATGAGAGAGATGTGAAAAATATTGGTTAAAGGTACCAAGATTCAGTTATGCAAGATGAATAAGTTCTAGAGATCACGTAGAACAATGTGACTATAGTTAATAATTCTTCATTGTATACTTAAAATTGACTAAGAGGGTAGATCTTAAGTGTTCTCACACACACACCCACACACAAGAAAAAGAAATCAGATGATGGTAACTATGTAAGGTGATGGATATGTTAAACAGTTTGGTTGTAGTTACATCACAATGTACACATATATCAAAACATCAAGTTTCGCACTGTAAATATATATACTTTTTAATTATATCTCAATGAGGCTGGGGGATAAAAAAGAAAAAAAGAAAGATGTAAGAAAATATCAATACTTTAAATTAGTAAGTACTTTAAATATATATGGCAGAATAAAAACTTCTCTGTGTTGCTCTATTCTCTGAAACCATCTGGAAACAAGGAGAAGAAATAAAATTGGAAGCCCATGAAACTTTCAAGTTATCTGAAAGAAGACATTCAACTAGTACAAAGAAATACACAAATCAGAGAATTTTAAAAACACAAGTGAAGCATTAAAAATAGAATTAGAACATAAAATATGATAGTGGACATAAGACAATACATTGGTCTTAGCAATAATATGTATAAAATAAACATACTTGTTAAAAGAAAAATATTTTTAAATTAGATTTAAAAATCAGAACCTTATTAAACTCTTTAAATGAAATGTATTTATAATGACATAGATACACAAATTGTAAATAACGGGCAAAGACACAAGAGAAAAGGGCAAAGGAAAAGCCAAAGTAAGGATTATAATGTTCAAACAATGTTGGATCCAAGTGATGCGGATGGTTATTCAAAATTGAGAGTGGCACCAATAAGGGTATGTCACTCATATTTTTAAAACAAATAGCAGCCTCAAAAGCTGAAGAAGGCAAAACAAACCCTAGCATAAGGAAGAAAAATAAAGCAGTGGTAGGGGACTTTTATCTACTTCATTCAGAGCCAAACATATTAAATGTGTAAAATAGTAAAAATATTTAAGATATGTAAATAGCATGATTAATAAAGTATATCAAATGATACAATCAGGAAACCAAACATTTCTTCTTTTATGTGCCCATGTATTATTTACAAAATTGTAACTTATATTAGGTCACAAAAAAATCTCAATGTTATTCTGTGCTCATTATAAGCCTAGAAATTTATAACAAAAGCAAAATCAACCATACCACAAAAAAATGTGAAAGAAAACTTTCTCATGAACTCTTAGCTCAAATATAATATCAGAAATTAAACTACAACATACATAGAAAAATAGGGATAATAAAAATCTATGCATGAAAGCTAAAAGAGTGTGGTGAAAGCAGTCCTCAGAGGAAAACCTTTAGTCTTAACTACTTAGCACACTAAACTAGAAAAAATGGAAAATAAACAAATACACTCTGTATCCAACTCAAGAAATTTTTTTACAAAGTCAGATGGAAACAAGTAATACAAATTTACAAACCTGAATAAACCCAAGAGCTGATTCTTTGAAAAAGCTAATGAAATAGGTAATCTATTAACTGAAAATGGGGGAAAGGTAGAAATGTATAAATTATTTTAAAAAAAGAAAGATTGAGAAATAACCATGGTTAGAGAAAAATCACAATTACCATGCTTCCCCGAAAATAAGACAGAGTCATATATCAAGTTGTGCTCCAAAAGGCACATTAGGGCTTATGTTCAGGGGATGTCATCCTGAAAAATCATGCTAGGGCTTATTTTCCGGTTAGATCTAATTTTCGAAGAACAGTAGAGGTACTCTAGAGAATGCTTTTCTCAATTTTATGCAAATACATTTGAATACCTAAGTGAAATGCATGATTTTCTAGGAAAAATAAAAAAATGACTCTAGAAGAAATAGTCCAATTTCTATGGAATAAACTGAGGCAGTTGACAAAATGTTACCAACTCAAGAGTCTCTTCTTTCAAGAGTACTAGACTGTATGATTTTACTTGTTAAAAGAAATTGACGCATATTAAAAAATTTAACTTTTTAATCGAATTAAAGCAAAATTCGATTCAAATTGGGTAGTGCCAAACTGCAAGTGGTTAGGGGCCCTCCACCAACAGGAGCTAGGAGAAAGACTTTTATAGAGAAAAAGTGGAAGCGAGGCAAGGAAAATATTTGATTTTGCTATAGCTTAAGCTGTAGCTTGCTTAAGCTGTAGCTTAAGTGGTTGGTTGCCTTAGTTGGGAAAGCCTCATTGGCTTCTTGTGACTGGTTGTCCTCAGATTTTGATTTCCTAATTTTGAGGTATTTACAGGCTTTGGCTATGGTTTGCTTATGTATGTAGGCGTTAAAGCCACTCAGCCTACTGGCCTCCTTGCTTACTTGATTTAGCATTATAAACATACGAATTCTTTCAAACCATTGAGAAACAGAGAACTTCGAGGTTGATTAAATTGTTTTAGACCTTAGAAAGAGAACTTCCACATTACTATTTTGACAACAATATAACACATAACAGCCTAACAACATCACAATAATTTATGAAAAATATGGACAATTATAAATATGAATGCAGACATACAACTGCACTATTAACAAATAATATCTAGTGGCATTTTAAAAGAATAATAAAACTCTAAGTGGGATTACCCAATAAAAGCAAAGATGTCAACTAACAACATCATTATTCAGAATTTTTCTGCTGGTAGAATAATAAATGTAATGTGAGGTATTGAGGTATATATCATATACACTTTCATTTTATGCATATCTGTATATGCATAAAATTTTTAAGAAGTGTACACAGGAAGTGGTTATCATTGGAGTAGGGGTTAAAGAACTGGGATGGGAGACTTAGCTATGGGATCTCATCAAATCTAATCACTATTTAATAAAAGGCATATCAGTATTCAGTATAATACCAAAAAGAAATAACCTTGCCAATTAAATTATGACACACCATGGATTTTTATGTTATTATACTTATTAGTAATGATTCTTTTGATTCAGAGATATTAAACTATGAAGAATCTTAGGATTTATAGAAATTGGTTCTATTGGATATTTTTGTTATTCATTGACATTTTTACAAATATATTTATTACTTTTATTGATAAATAGCTAAACAAAATTTTAGTATTACTTCAGGATGAGAAGTAAACAATTACAGAGGTCTCCTCGAACTGCATTCATTTGGAGTTAATATTTTATTTCCTCAGATTCTGATTTGAAGAAGAAAGTGGTGGATTCTTTAACCTCATTTATCTTGATCCTAGTTCTGATGCCTTTTAATATCTGTTGACCTTTCATAGAAGCCTCCTGGTTTCCTGGACTTTTCAGGACTTTTCAGAGTTGTGCTGGACTTTTCAGAGTTGTGCTCAACTCTGTTCTTCATAGTAGTCAAATTTCCGTTCAGAATTCTGGAGCAAAGCAACTGGGAGTAAGAAGAATCAAGAGGTGGGTAGTAGCCAAATCCTGTAGGGTCTTAGGGTCATTTGATAAATTTGAGCTTTCTCTTGTTAAATTAGTTAAGCAAGAAGGCCATTTGATAGAGGTGACTCCATTGCTGTGTTTGCCTATGATAGCAAACCTAACCCTAAACCTGTAAATACCTCAAAGTTTCAAAATAGAAACGCTACAGACAACCAATCACAAACAGCCAACTATAGCCAATCAAATAATTTTCTTTCTTTGCTTCCTCATTGCTCAGTATCAGTCTCCCAACTATGGTCAGCAGAGTGTCCCAACCACTTCCTGGTTTGGCACTGCCCTCTTCAAATTGATTTTTGCTCAGATAAACCCTTTAAATTTTTAATATCCCTGAGTTTATCTTTTAACACTCTCCAGGGAAGGTTTTAAGTAGTGACTGTCGTTAAGTTTTCATGACAAAATGCAGATAGCTGGGATTTTGGTTGTAATGTAGAAAATCAATTAGAAGAAAGGGAAACGGAGATTGGAGACTTGAATTCAAGTTTCCAGTCCCAACTGGTGTGTGTTTAAATCTCCCTTAAGTGGTACTCACCTTATAAGTAGACCGAGTAGAGAATCTACTCCTTAGTGGGTTAAATTTAAGGGATTCTGGGAAGCTAAACTCAGCTCCTGTCACTAATAGTGACAGGTGAGCTCTGGTTGTCTTCTGTCATAGAAGAAATTTGTGACCTTAAGGATTTGCTTCTTATGAAATACTATGACACTCAGACCTTTTGCCTTGGGAGAGTGAGGTTATCAAATATTTCCCAAATTTCTTAAGACAACTATAGTAAAAGCCATAAAGACATTTGGGTTATGGCACAATTTAGGTTTTCAATTAATCTTTAAATGAACAAATGAAGGGAATAAAGGAATACATTAAAAGAGATGTATGAATATTGGGGGATGTTGGAGGGGATAGCAGTTGCCTCTGAGAGAGGAAGTGAGAAGATTCTGAGCTGAGCTTAAATTGCTATCTTTTTATGGATTTACTGAGGCCAGTCCTGACATATAAAAATACTTTCTATCCAGTGGGTATTGGAAGTATCCCAGATTATTGAGGGGGGGGGGGGCGGGGGGAGGGAGAGAGGGAGGGAGAGAGGGGGAGGGAGGGGGAGAGAGAGGGAGAGAGAGAGAGAGAGAGGAGGAGAGAGAGAGAGAGAGAGAAAGAAAGGAAGGAAGGAAGGAAGGAAGGAAGGAAGGAAGGAAGGAAGGAAGGAAGGAAGGAAGGAAGGAAGGAAGAAAGAA
Source organism: Rhinolophus ferrumequinum (assembly GCF_004115265.2). Classification (NCBI taxonomy): domain Eukaryota; kingdom Metazoa; phylum Chordata; class Mammalia; order Chiroptera; family Rhinolophidae; genus Rhinolophus; species Rhinolophus ferrumequinum. Next base: position 28,612,321 of record NC_046306.1, on the reverse strand, counting down.
AGCCAAGAGGAAGAGTTTAGTGAATATTGGCATCGGTATAAGATGGAGTTGTTCTATTTAAAAATAGAGCAGTCACAAATGAAATCCTAGATTTTTCTACTTCTTCCCTTTTGTAACACTCCTCCCCACTGTTGCTTATATAATACTCTTCATTGTTTGTTAAATGTTGCCCCATATTTGTCTTCATGGTCTGGGTTTAACCAGGAGGAAAGGGGAGAGGAAATTATGTTGTTTTTTTTCTTTAAAAATATTCCTTACTAAACACGGGAACTACCCCAAATTGCCTGGGAAGCAGGGCTACCCCTGAATCCAGGCTCTATTTTTGAAAGTCAAAAGGATTCCAGGCAGGCAGTTTTGGTTTAGATAAGCATCCGGATTTGGGGATGGTTATCTGAAGCTCTGCCTGTCATTACATTTCACAGCAATGAAAGAACATCTACTCTTAGATTCTAAATTGGTGGAGAAGATTCAATGAATGTCTCAGCTTGTTTTCTTGCCCAAGTCACTGTAATATTTCCCAGATTTGCACTTTGCTTGTCCAAGTGTGTAGATATCAGTGTGTGATCAGTACTTCCCATCCTGTTTGTAGATATATTGCTTCCTACCCTCTTAACTGATCCTTCAAATAGAAGTCAGCATGAAAAGGTGTTCTTGTTGTTTCTCATGAAGGGCATTTTAATGGCCAGAGTTCCAGAAGCTAAGAAACTAACATAACAAAGGGAATTATTTGGAAGAGAAGGTGAGAAACTCCTTATCATGAGGTATCATTTCAAAACTTGTACATCACTTAAATTGAAGAATAACTATCAGGAAAAGCATTTAGAGATAATTGGGTAGAGTTAGAATGAAAATAGAATGAATGCACTACAAAAAGGAATACTTCTGTGGAATTAATTCCGGGTCAGCTGTGCCCTGCATCAAAAAGTTATCAGATATAACTGGTCACAAAACGGGGCTTCAGGATGGCTTCTAAAATGCAGGAAAATTCTGTTTCTCAATCTGAGAGCAGTTACACAGGTACACTCAGAAAAAATTCCTCAAGTTTATGATATATATGTCTTTGTGTATGTGTGTAATGTGTCAGTAAAAATAGGCAAACAAAACTCTGTTACCTATTTATTTGGAACAATTACAGGAAGTTGTTGCTAAACACCTCAAAACAATGGCCCATTTCAAATCCCACCAATCTTTACTTCCCAGGTTTTCTTCAAAAATTTTCCCCTCAAATTAGGTTTTGGACTATCCTGTGGGTGGTGTCCATCCATAGAATTTGGATAAGATCTCTTGGGAAAAGTGGGTCATGGACTTTGTTGGATTTCACTGTTGTTACATATTGAAGAGTCAGAGGATGATGAAAAAGACATACCCAAAAGTAATGAATATGAAAGCAATTACATATTGTGCTTGTCTGCAGTGGTTGCCTGCAGTGTGGTTAGGAACTGCTGTTATCTCTTCTGCTAGAGAGGTGGGAATGTCACCATACTGTATAGGGAGGATGTGGACAGCTATACAAAAACACACTGCAGGAGATAAGATCTTGAAACCCTTTTGTATTGCTCCTCAAGTCCTTTTCCTTACCCCATGGGTCCTTTGTGATAACTAATGGATTTCTTATTATGGGTTATGAATGATTTCTTTCAGTTGTTGTTTCTCTGTTGTCCTAATAACCCAGATCTATATCTTCCTTCTCCATGGGTTTTCTTTATTCCTCTAGACTCTGGATGCCATTCCGTGCTCATGTTGAAGACAGTAGTACAAGGCCAGGTTGTCCAAAGCAGAAATTTCTAATTTGAGTGATCTGCAAGTGAGCTTCATCAAGGAGTGCAAGAATTTTGAAGTTCTGTGCAAATATTATGTGTATACACACTTGTGCATTTTCTTAAAAGCAGGCCTCTAGCATTTATCACAACCTTTCAGATGTTCTTAACCCCCTACAAATGTAAGGACTAAAATCATAGTTTCTCTTTGGCACCATTTGGACACTTTGTTATATTACATTTTTATTTACCTTCCTATAAAGCTAATACATTCTTAATAAGGGATGGAGGTTTTTTGAGTTCCAAAGAGGAATAACAACTTCCCTCAATGATCCAGATCCCCTTTGAGGCAAGTTCACCCAACCCCTGCCGCGTGTATTGGCAGCTATCAATTTAGGACTGTTACCTTCTCCAGAGAATTAAGCGCCATCTAACCATGAAATTTTGCTCACAGGATGAGAACAGCTCACAGCTTATGACCACTGACACAGAGTACTAAAGGTCTGCCCCCACACTTAAAGGGGATACCAAGTCTGTGGTGCAATGTACACTTCAGAGGTCTTCATGGGATCAGCCTGAAGCTTGGTTCTAGCTGAGACCACATTCTTGCTCAGTTAGTTCCTTCTTCTGCTCCATTCTACTTCCCTCATTCCCTCCTTTCCTGAGTACAGCTGAATACCTGCCTTGGGCTCTGCTTTTGTAGAACTCAACCCAAAACAACAGCTCATGCTCTTAAACCCTTAAGTTAATTTAATATAGCTGATTCTCTCACAGAGATACTGGTCTAATGGAGGCCATTGTATAGAATCAACCTCAAATTATTTCTAGAAATAAAAAACTTTATAATACTCTTGAATATTTTGTTGTCTTATTTATTTAGAAATAGAAGTAACATTTTGGACTTATATGAGTATTTTTCATAAACTGTGGGTGGCAATTGCTATTAAGACCAACTCTAAATGAAGAAAACTTATTTGGCTTTTTCACATTAACCAGAAATGAAATTGTGATCTACTTTATTTTTCATATTTACTACTTGAGCTTCTCTCTTCCATTTTCCGTTTATACAAGTATTTCAAGTCAAGCATTATATCTAAAAATAACATACATACTGTAATTTAAAAATACTTTATTGCTAAAAATTGCTAACCATCATCTGAGCCTTTAGAGAGTTGTAATCTTTTTGCTGGTGAAGGGTCTTACATCAGTGTTGATGGCTGTTTACTGATCAGGGTGATGTGTGATGAAGGTTGGGTGCCTGTGGCAATTTCTTAAAATAAGACAACAAAACAGATTGCTGCATCCATTGACTCTTCCTTTCATGAACGATTTCTCTGTAGCATGTGATGCTATATTGACAATATTTTACCCACAGCAGAACTTCTTTCAAAATTGAAGGCAATCCTTTCAAACCCTGACATTGCTTATCAACTAAGTTTATGTAGTATTCTAAATCCTTTGTTGTCATTTCAATAATCTTCACCAGGAGTAGATTCCATCTCAAGAAACCACTTTCTTTGCTCATCCATAAGAAGTCACTCCTCATCCATTAAAATTTCATCAGGAGATTATAGAAATTCAGTCACATGGCAATTCAATCACATCTTCAGATTCCACTTCTAGTTCTGGTTCTCTTGCTATTTCCACCACATCTGTAATTACTTCCAGCACTAGTCCTGAAGCCCTCAAAATCGTTCCTGAGGGTTGGAATCAACTTCTTACAAACTCCCATTATGTTGATATTTTGACCTCTTCCCATGAATCACAAATGTTTTTAATGACATCTAGAGTGGTGAATCCTTTCCAGAAAGTTTTCAATTTCCTTTGCCCAGATTCATCAGAGAATCATTTCTATAGCAGCCATTGCCTTACAAAGTATATTCCTTAAATAATGAGAAAGTTGAAATTACTCCTCGATCCATGGGCTGCAGAATGGGTATTGTGTTAGCAGGCATGAAAACAGCGTTAATCTCATTGTACATCTCCATCAGAAAGCTTGGGTAACGAGGTGCATTGTCAATGAGAAACAATATCTTGAAAAGAATCTTTTTTTTTTTTTTTTAACAGGTCTCAAGAGTGGGCTTAAACTATTCAGCAAACCATCTTATAAACAGATTTGCTGTCATCCAGGCTTTGTTGTTTCATTTATAAGAAACAGGCAGAGTAGATTTAGCATAATTCTTAAGAGGCCTGGGATTTTCGAAATGGTAAATGAGCAGTGGCTTCAACTTAGTCATCAGCTTCATTAGCTCCTAACAAGAGAGTCAACCTGTCCTTTAAAGCCAGGCGTCAACTTCTCTCTAGCTATAAAAGTCCTAGATGGCATTTTCTTCCAATATAAGGCTATTTTGTGTATATTGAAAATCTGTTGTTTAGTGTAGCCACCTTCATTAATTATCTTAACTAGGTCTTCTGGATAACTTGCTGCAGCTCCTACATCATTACTTGCTGCTTCACCTTGCACTTTTATGTTATGGAGATGGCTCCTTAAACTTCATGAACATACTTCCACTTGTTTCAAACTTTTCTTCTGCAGCTTCCTCACCTCTCTTAGCCTTCATAAAATTGAAGAGAGTTAGGGCCTTGCTCTGTATTAGGCTTTGGCTTCAGGGAATGTTCTGGCTGATTTGGTCTTCTCTCCAGGCCACTACAACTTTCTCCATATCAGCAGTAAGTCTGTTTTGCTTTCTTATCTGTATGTTCACTGGAATAGAACTTTTAATTTCCTTCAAGAACTTTTCCTTTGCATTCACAGTTTGGCTAACTGTTTAGTGCAAGAGGCTTAGCTTTTGGCCCATCTTGGCTTTTAACATGACTTTCTCACTAAGCTTAATCATCTAGCTTTTGATTAAAAGTAAGAGATGTGCAACTTTTTCTTTCAATTGAACATTTAAAGGGAATGGTAGGTGTATTAAGTGGCCTAATTTCAATATTGTTGTGTTTCAGGGAATAGGGATGTTCAAGGAGAGGGAAAGAGATGGGGAAATGGCTGGTTGATAGAGCAGTCAGAACACACACACATTTATTGATTAAGTTTGCCATCTTTTATGGGCATGGTTCTTGGTGCCCCAAAATAATTACAACAGTAGCATCAAAGATCACTGATCACAGATCACCGTAACAAATATAATAAGGAAAAACTTTTAAATATTGTGAGAATAACCAAACTGCGTCAGAGAGACACAGAGTGAGCAAATGATGTTGGAAAAATATCATTGATATACTTGCTTGACACCGCATTGCCACAAACCATCATTTTTATTTAAAAAAAAAATGCAGTATCTGTGAAGCATAGGATCCTACTGCTATTCTAAAGCAAGAAATATTGACTACAATTTTATTAAAAGTAGGTTAACAAAATTAAATTTCTGTTTCTTGAACTATAGGTAGATAAAAAAATTGAACTTATTTGACTTCAGTTAATGAGCAATCTTTATATTTTTGTGTAGTTTTTGATAAAATATGTATGATTGGATGCTGTGTCTCCCAATTTTATTTATTGATGCCTTAGAATTTTCTGATGTATATCAGAAATAGATAAATCAAATGTCATCATATTTAAAACTTCCTTTCTATGAAAAAACCCTCTGAAGAGAATTGAAAGACAATTAGAGACTGGGAGAAAATATTTGCAAATCATATATTTAACCAAGGGCTATTATCTACAATATATAAAAAACACACTTAAATCTCAACTTTAAAAACAAAGAATCCTGGACAGACATTTCACCAAAGAGCACATACAGATGGCAAAGAAGCACATGAAAAGATGTTCAACATCATTAAACATAAGAATGCAAATTGAAACCACAGTGAAATATCACTACACACTCTTAGGGTGGGTAAAATGAAAAAAATAGTGATAACACCAAATGCTGGTGAGGGTGAAGAGAAACTGGATGACTCATCCATTGTTGGTGGAAATATAAAATTGTATGGATATTCCTGAAGAGAGCATGGCAGTTGCTTACAAAACTAAACATATACTTACCATATGATCCAGTAATTATTAATACACACTTGGACATTTCTGTCAGAGAAATTAAAACTTACATTGACACAAAGACTATATACAGATATCATAGCAGTGTTATTCATAACAGCCCAAAGTGGAAAAATCACACGTGGTCTTCAACTGGCGATGGTTGAACAAACTGTGGTATATGCATACCATGGAATACTACTTAGCAATGAAAAGCACCAAACCATTGGTATAACCAACAGCTTGCATAAGTTCTCAGTGAATTATTCTGAAAGAAAAAACTAACCTCAAAAGGTTACATACTATATGATTCCATTTATATAACAATTTTGAAATTAAAAAAAATTGTAAGAATGGCGTGGAGAACAGATTAGTGATCCTCAGAAAAATGCAGCTTCTAATGGAATTACAAAAATAAGTCTGCATGGCTTGGTAGAAGAATGAGGAAAGAGCAAAGTTATGTTGACCTGTTCTCTCTTTATCTCAAAATGGTTTTGATGACTTTTTCTTATAATATAAGGGAAATGTCATAAAACCAATTTAGATGGTTCAGTAGGCACCTTCAATGTATCCAACAAAGGTAATAATGGGGAAAGAACATTTACTGAGTATTAATTTTGAGACACTATTTTGTGTTTTTTCTTTCTGTAACTTGTTCTTTTTATTTTAATTTTTAAAGATTTTTATTAAAATATAGCTAACATACTATAATATTATATTACTTTCAGGTGTACACCATAGTTATTCAACATTTATATACCTAAAGAAGTGATCACTGTGATAAGTCCAGAAACTGTCTGACATCATACCGTGCTATCACAATATTATTAACTATATTCCCTATGCTGTATATTACCTCTACATGACTTATATGTTTTATATCTGGAAATTTGAACCTCTTATTCACCTTCATTTTTTTACCCCTCTTTTATAATTTTCAATTACATTTGGCATTCAATATTATTTTATATTAATTTAGTGTGTACAGCAAGTGGTTAGACATGTATATAATTTATTAAGTGATCCCTCTGACTGACAGGAGTACCCACCTGGTACTATATGAGGTGTAATAAAAAAATACAGTGAATGTTTAAATTAAAAAGAAAAAAATATTACACAAAAAGACACATTGCCATTAATCTCCCGCAAAATAATCCCCCTCGTTTCAAATACATTTATCCCATCATTCGTGCCACTTTCTGAAGCAGTTCTGGAAGTCCTCTTTCATGAATGTCTTTAGTTGTGCTGTTGTGGCTGCCTCAATGTCCTGAATCTATTCAAAAAGTTTTCATTTCATGGTCATTTTGACTTTGCGGAAGAGCCAGAAGTCTTATAGTGCCAGATCCAGTACATAAGGTGCCATAATGTTTTTATTTGACAGAAATTGCCATATAAGAAGCGATGTGTGACATGGAGTATTGTCATGATGGAGGATGAAGTAAAGACATGAAAGAGGACTTTCAGAACTGCTTCAGAAAGTGGCAAGAACAATGGACTAAGTGTGTTCAAAGAAAAGGGGAATATTTTGGGGGGTATTAATGGCAATGTGCGTTTTACTTTAATATATATTTTTTAATTTAAACATTCACCATATTTGTTGATTACACCTCATACATAATTTTTACCATATTATTGACTATATTCCTTATGCTATACCCTATATCCCCATAACTACTGTGTAACAATGAATTTGTACTTTTAATCCCTTCCTCTTTTTCAGCCCCATCCCAACAGACTGCCATCTGTCAACCATCAAAAGGTTCTCAGTATCTATGTTTGTTTGTTTATTTTATTCTTTAGATTCCACATATAAGCAAAATCACATTGCATCTTTCTGTGTCTAATACACTTCACTCAGCACAATACCCTCCAGGTCCATCCATGCTGCCGTAGATGGCAAAAACCATTGCCTTCCCAAGCTGAGCAACATTCCATTGTATATATGTACTACATACTCTTTATCTACTCATCCACTGATGGACACCCAGGCTGCCTTCGTATCTTAGACATTGTGAACTTTGCTGCAATGAATATATGGATGCACATGTCCCCTTGAAGTAGCCTTTTGGGTTCCTTCAGATAAATACCCAAAAGTGGGATTACAGGGTCCCCACTTATCTCTTCTTATAGCCTTCGTTTTGAACTTTATTCTGGCTGGTATAACTATCGTTACCACAGCTTTTTTGTTGGGTTGTTTTAAATATCTTTTCCCCATCTCTTTACTTTCTGCCTGTGCATGTGTCTTTTGATCTGAAGTGAGTCCTTCTAGGCAGCATATATAAGGGTCTTGTTTTCTTATTTATTCAGCCACCCTCTTTTGATTGGAACGTTTAATCCATTTACATTGAAAGTAATTATTGATAGATATATAGTTATTGCCATTGTATTATTCATATTCTTTATTTTTCTTTTCCATTTTAAAGAAGTCCCTCTAAGATTCCTTGTAATTCTGGTTTGCTGATGATGAACTCCTTTAGATTTTTGTTGACAGAGAAGCTCTTTATCTGTCCTTTGATTCTAAATAACAGCTTTGATTGGTAGAGAAATCTTGGTTATAGGTCCTTGCATTTCATCACTTTGAATATTTTGTGCCAATCCCTTCTGGCCTGCAAAGTTTCTGTTGATAAATCATTTGAGAGTCTTATGGGAGCTCTCTTGTATTTAACTAACTCCTTTTCTCTTGCTGCTTTTAAGATTCTTTGTCTTTAAACTTTGACATTTAATTATGATGTGTCTTGGTGCAGGACTCTCTGGGTTCATCTTGTTTGGAACTCTCTGCACTTCCTCAGGTTCCTCAATATATTTATTTCTTTCATCAGGTTAGGAAGTTTTCCATCATTATTTCTTTAAATGGGCTTTCAATTCCTTGCTCTCTATCTTCTTATTCTGATACCCCTATAATGTGAATATTGATATGCTTGATTTTGTCTGAAAGACCCCTAAACTATCCTTATTTTTTTAGATTATTTTTGTTGTTCTGATTCGGTGTTTTCTGCTACCTTATCTTCTAAATTGCTTTTTTAGCCTTCATCTAATCTGTTATTGATGTTGTCAAATGTATTCTTCCTTTTAATTATTGTATTCTTAATCTGACTGGTTATTTTTTATGTTTTATATCACCATTTTTATACGTCCTATCTCTTTGTTGAAGTTCCCCCTGAGATCATAGAGCATACTATAACCAGTGTCTTGAATCTCTGCATTTGTTAGATTGCTGGTTTCCATTTTGTTTAGTTCCTTTTCTGGAGCTTTGTTCTGTTCTTTCATTTGGGACATATTTCTTTGTATCTCCACTTTGGCTGCCTCCCTGTGTTTGTTTCTATGTGTAGGTAGGGCTGGTATGCCTCCCTGTCTTAATGGCCTTATGTACTAGATGTTCTATGTGGTCCAGTGGTGTAGTCTCCTTGGTCACCTGACCCAGGTGCTCCAGATTTGTCCCTTGTGTGTGCCCTGATGTTGTAGTTGAGCCTTAGTTGCTGTTTACACATCAATGGGAGGGAATGACCCTTGGGCTGATTGGCTGTGAGGACTGGGTGTGACTACAGTGGAGGAGCTGTTGTGCAGGGGCTGACCATCCAAAGCATGATTTACTTTAGTAGCACTCTGGTACCTGCCCAGTGTGTCCTTTGGTTGTGTTTGCCTCAGAAGTGACTGGTTAATGCTCGGGCAGGGTCTGAGCTGGCCACTGGGTGTGCCAACCCTGGGGCCTTTGGGGAGGGACCCCACCAGTGACCAAGTTCAGACACAGCCTGTGCCTTGCCCAGGGTCACCTGGTATAAGCCTCAAGGCAATCCACAGATGGCTGCCAGTGGCACTTTGGAGGTGCTTCAAGAGGCCACGCCGTGAAAGGAGGCTTGCTGTTTCTAGTGCAGGGTTTAGGGCTGCTCAAGCAGAGGTACAGGACATGCCAAAGCCAGATGTTGCTTGTCTGGGTTCTGTGAACCTTTGAGAGATTTTAGGAAAGTCTGCAGCATGAGCCAAAACAGGCCATTTATATGGAAAAGTCACAGGAAGCAAGTTGGGTGGGGCTGGGTCTCAGGGAATCAAGGTGAACATACAGTATTAGCCAGATAGATGGAGACTCAGATATGGCAGCTGCCAGGAGGGGGAAGGGTTCAAAAGAGAAACAATGGCTTCTGTCAGCTCTTCTGTCTGGGAAAAAGTTGCCCCTCAGCTCTTGCCCTGAAGCCAGACCACTCAGTTTCTCCCCATATGTCCCTGGTACCTTTAGAGCTGCTGCCCCTATGCTGAAGGTCAGAATGAGTGAGACCATCAGCAAGTCCGTGTGCCAGCCCTTTAAGAGGAGCACTTGGGATGCAACCACCCTCATTTCAGTCAGCTACAATGTCTGCTGGTTTTCACAGCCAGAAGTTATGGGGACTTCTCTCCCTGGAAGTGGAACACAGGGCTGGGGAACCTGCTGCAGGGCTGGGACCCCTCACTCCTCTGGAGGACCTCTGCAGCTGTGATATTCCTCCTATTTTTCCATGTCTCTGCCCCTCTTACCAGTCTGGAGGTGGCTTCTTCTGTATGTCCTTAGAGGTAGGGCTTTGATTCAGCTAGACTTCAGTTTATTTTCAACGATGGTTGTACTGTAGTTTAGTTGTAATTTGATACAATTGTGAGAGGACATAAGCATAACATTTACCTACTCCACCATCTTGACCAGATCACAAAAAAATCTCTTCAGACACTATTTTGGATGTTTCACATTTATGGTAGCTTTTTGAATTAAATGTTATGATTAACCCCATTTTCAAAAAAGAGAACTGATACATAAGGAGACATGTACTAGTCTTAGTCTTAAGTACTAAGACTAAGTACCTTGTTTCCTTGAAAATAGACTTAGCCACACCATCAGCTCTAATGCATCTTTTGGAGCAAAAATTAATATAAGACCTGGTATATTATATTATATTATATTATTTATATTATATTATATTATATTATATTATACCTGGTCTTATAGTAAAATAAGACCTGGTCTTATATTAACTTTTGCTCCAAAAGACTCATTAGAACTGATGGTCCAGCTAGGTCTTATTTTCAGGGAAACACCGTACTTCCCTAAGGTCATAGAGAAGTAGAGTGGGAATTTTAATTTACGAAGTTTACATCTGGATTCTTTGCTCATAAATGCTATGCTTTAGCTTTGTGTCCTCAAGAAACAGTTTCTCACTCATCTCTCTTACTCCAAATAATGTTTTCATAAAATAGATCACAACTTTGATCCCTGGTTGTAGCCTAAAGACAATTTTCTCCAGTTTATTTAGCCATGAGTACATTAAACTGATAATTAAGATTCTTCATATGAAATTACAAGCCAAAAGAGTTAAAATGAAAGAGATTAAACAAAAGTCTATAGTTTGTGACTTTTATTATTATTTTCCTTCTCTTCTAAATAGTATGTATTATACTTAAAAACACTGGAGATTTTTCAGCAATATGCAAGTTATGACTCTAAAGTGGACTTGCTTGAACTTTGTTTCACAATTGGAAGGAATAAAATGTAACCCAGAAGAAAAAAGTGCCTGAAAATGAAAATGCTTTTTGTACCTAATTAGTATTAATTAGCAATGGTAGTAATTTCCGTATATTATTTCACGTCACAGAACTTGTGCATGGAATATTGGCTTCTTGCCCTCATTGTATTTGGAATGTGGAAACTTTTAGAAATTATTGCTCGTGCAAAGAAAACTTACCTTGATGTTTCAGGAACTTCAGGAGGATGTGAATAATATAGATTGAGTCAGGAAATGAGCAATCACATAGTCCTTCTTTGTTGTTTTTGTTTTTCTCTGAGTGTGAAGCTATAGACTTGGCATTATATCATTCTCATAGCTCTTTTTTTGGGATTATAAACTGTTTACTTTGTAGTCACAGGCAGATGAGAAAATACTCATTGTTGATACTTCTTGCCGAAAAGAATGCTGTATTTTTGTGATCTCTTAAAGAGAGACTAGTTTTCAAAAGACTTATCTGAGGACTCATATTTTGAAGTTCACCTTCAAAAAGTTTGGAGAACAGAATGTCAGTCAGAACCCTTTCTTACAGTTCACCCAGCTGGTAACTTCTAACACCACAAGTCATACAACTGAGATCAAATGGAAATGAATTAATATCCGACTCTGTCTGGATCCAAATCTTTGGGCATCAGTGTCTTTTTAAGCAGAGTAGAGTTTTTTCTTGCATGTGAAATAGCCCCCAAAATGGAACTCAGACTTCTTCCTGGTGATTCAGAGATTATCCTGCAGTCTGGAAAGTCTTGAGCTGAGGCTGGGGCTTGCAGTGTGGCCTACTTTGACTTAATAGGAGGCCAGGTAGTAGTTGCTTCTACAGTTGCTGCATGAGCCCTTTCTATCTTCATAGCTATAGTCCCAGATATATTCAGGTCATCAAATACAGTAAAAGCCAAAGAAATGAAGATGCAGGAGTAATTAAATGACATTTGTCTTTAAAATACATTTTTTAAAATGTATCTAAGTACTGGTAATTCTGCATATTCAACTTGAAGCAAAGTCCCCAACCCCCACTCTAAAGGAACCAAACACTTGGCTCTATTTTATCTTGAGTCTTAATGCATTACAGCAACACAAAGATATACCCTGCTATAATAGATACTCTTAGTACCTTATCAATTTTCCATTTACCTTCTAGTACAATCAACTGCTCTGAGAGTATGCTTTTCATGGTTCACAGCTGTCATCTCTTCTCAAACCTTTCCCTCAGCCAATGGGATCCATTCCATGCTACGATGTGTAGGAAGTTATATTCCAACCGGAGAAGATACCTGGTAATCAATGACGAAATGATGAAAGGATGAAAGGGTACAAAAGCCCTACCTTTCGCCTCAAGTTATAACTAAACCTGTGGTGCCATTTACATTCCAAAACTCCCCTCAAGGATTCAAGCTAAGGCTAGACTTCAGCTAAATCATCAATCTGCACGTATTCTTCCTCTTTCTTCTGTTTTCCTCATTCCCTTATAGGTTTCTTCTGAATGCATTCCCTTAGTAAATAATTTCACACACACACACACACACACACACACACACACACACACACACACATCAAGCTATATATTTCTAGGGAAAGCAACCAAAACAATCACTAATTGAGACACCCTCAGGGAATCATAGTAAGAGACTGATAAGTAGAGGGAGATAGTTGAACAAAGTGAAAGAAATTGCATGTGGTATACAAAGGGATAAATGAAATTACTTCTTACACAGTGCCCTGAAGACAGTACACTCTGTATATTTAAACAAATGTATTTAATTCCCTGCAATGGGAAATTAAATGCCTGTGGTAATATATTGAAGCTAGAAATAGGTATTTTAAAATTTCTGATCTACAAAATATTAGAACTCTTTCAAAAGTAGGCATCATCAATATAACATGGTAGGGAAAAAAAACTAGAGATTCCTTACTCCAAGGTCTCAAGTTATATCTAAAAATTAGTTGTCTTTCCCCTTTTTTACAGATTCTGAGAAATATTATAATGTTAATCAGTAACTCATTTCAATAGCTATTGATACACACAGTTTGACAATTATTGATTTTTAACCTAATGCAATTGCTTGCTGTCTAGTATAAATTTCTTCCATCTCTTCTGCCCTGTGTAGATTTGAGATGAATTATAATTGTCATGCAGGGTGTCAGGCGGGGTCTCTAGTCCAGCTCCCCACATAAAAACACAGGATATGGTGAGGCCAAAAAGGAACACCCACGGAGCCATAGATAGGGGAGTCGTACCACTATAGTCTCACTGGCGGCTGGTTTTGAGACACAGGAGGCAGGAGCCACACGATCCGCAACCCGCCGTCCACTTGTCTCTTCCAACGAACCCCACTTGCTAGCTGCAGTCCACCTCTCTGCAATCCGTAATCCACACACCACCTTGCCACACAGCCACACCACTACACCACCACACCTTGCTAGTTTAGCCATGGCAGTTATATCTGTGGCTAATGGCTAACCGGTAACAGCTGATGGCCAACTAGTCACAACTGATAACCATCTACTACCCGAGCCAGCACCTTTCTATGTGAGGCCAAGAGCCTGGAAACTGCTCTCTGGGGCTCTGTTCCCACAATCATGTTCCCTTTACTTTAACTAGAATTCTCCTTCTTACTTTCTTTTTTGGGCAGAAATGAAATGAGGGTTCCTATGTGCTAGTCTAGGGACAGGGCTCTCCTGTGAACCTCCCTGTGGTTATAATCATATAGATATTCTCTATAGAATATGCTAATATCTCCATAAGATTGGCAGAAAAGAAATGACGTCTTTAGAAAAAAAGAGGAAATTGAAAGCCAAAATGGCAGAAACACAAGCTGGTAATCTGGTAGTTAGGATCAAATGTGGGTCCAGTATATATGTTAGGATTTTGAGGGTAGGATTTTAATGCCGTCAGAAGTTCAGCTGAGCTGCAAGAGAGAGAGCATAGCTACCAGGTGTCAGAATAGGCTACTAAAACAACAAGCCAAAAATTAGAGGTACACCTTTAATCACTTACTGTGATGGTATGTGCAAGAGGCTAAAACCAGAGAAAGTTCTAGCTCTCCTGTTATGTCAGGTAGATCAGCACAGACATGGGGGTGGGGGTTGTCTCCCTGTTGAAGAAGCGCTGAACCCCTGCAGTGAGGCAGGTGAGGGGGAAGGACTAGGAGTGGAAAAGTACTGGGGGACTGAGAACACCTTCAAGATTTCACCCTCCTCCCCCCAGAAGGAGGCCTCTGCAGAAGTGACTCAGGAAGACCTCTGGCAAGGACTCCGATAAAGAGACTTAGGAATGAAAGTACCTGAGCTAGGAATGCAAATATGTGAGTGTGGCCAGCTGGAGGGGCTTGAGACTTGGACTGCAACTCCCCTCAGAGACTGCTAGACTGTGAGGCCTGCCAAGTAAAGCTTTTGTAATTGTCCATGTTTGGGCCTGAAAAATTACACAGAGGTTTTTAATGAGGAGCTGGATTCCGCCAATGCAATATAAGGAGAGGTAATTTGTTCTTGTGTTTGCTAGAAGGCATATCACTGTAACTGATATCTTTGTATTAAGATAGAATCCTGGAAGAGCTTTCTCTTTGATAAAAAGAAAAATAAATTAACTTTATTCACTAGTCCACAGAACAGAAAAATAAAAGCTTCTCTTTGCCTGGATCCCGATATGGAACAAAATCTTACGTGAGAAATGCAGGGCCCAGAACTTTTTATCCTCTCTGTGTGTTTGGAGTTCAGTTTATACTGTAAGTATGGTGGGAGGATCCCCCTCAAAGTAGGGTTTCACATATAAAAGATATGAAGAATCTGAACGGTGTTTTGTAACAATCTTAGAGAGCAAGGAGTACACATAATTTACACAGAAAACATTAAACAACCAATTTGAGATGAAAATGAGTTGATAGTAAAAATAAATACAAATGACACAAAGAACGAATCTACACTGAGGAATAGTTATGTGAATAATCTCATAATGATTAGACACATAGTAGTGAAACTACAGAAAAATGAAAGACAAGGAAAAAATTTTGTAAGCATTCAGAACAAAAAAGTAGATTTTCTAGGAAGGAATAACAATGACACCAATAGCAAAAAAATAATATAGAAACAGTGAAAAAATGTATTCAATGGATATTTGAAAATGACTGTCAGAAAGGAAGAACTCAAAGTATACTTTTTAACAGCAGCAACAAAGTCTGTAGAAAAATAACATTAAGAGGTTTTATTTGAGGATACAAAGTCAATATACAAAAATCAATAGCTTTTTTATACACCAGCTCAAAGCAATTAGAAAGTTTAATACATTTTACAAAGATCTCATTTACCATAGGACCAAAACCCAAGTATCTAGGATTGAAAGAGTAAAACATGTTTATGAAAAAAAATTTTAAACTTTATTGTAAGTCATAAAAGAAAACCTTAATATATTGAAGGAGATTCCATGTTCATGGGTAGAAAGATAATGTTAACTTCAATAAAATCTATAAATATATTTCCAATTAAAACCACATAAATATTAATTTTAAAATTATTAATCATTAAGATCATAAAATTTTTTGGATTTTTCACACAGATTTTGACAAACAGTTCCTAAAAGTTCTATGGACTAATGGAGGTCTTAAGATGTATGAGATAAATTTGAAAAATTACAGCAAAAGGCATTTGTTTCGTCACATATGAACACGGGTGAAAGTTATTAAGACAGTAAGATTTTGGTATAGACAGTAGATAAATTTGGTGCTAGTGTAAAACTAGACCAATAACAGAACATTGTTACTGCTGTTGCAAAGTTATCCTAAGCTTTTTTCGGAATAACAGGGATGGGACCTGAAAAAAGAGGGATCTAAAAAGGAACCATACTGCTTCCTGGTGCACATAGCATACCTTCTCCTTAGCTCACCTACCCTTATCCCACTTTAGTTAACTATTTTTAAAACACATTCTTTAAGGCTGTTTTCATGTCATATTAATACATGTGCCTTTCAGTGGCAAGATGAGTGTTGCCAGAGAAAATGTATTTCTTCACACTGTAGTCTGAGGGATTCTTTAGGAGGCATGGTTGAAGATCTCTCAGAGAAGATGCTTTCACTATTTTTGCAATTATGAAGACAAAACAGAGAACTTAGAAACAGGCCCACACGTGCATTTATGAATATTTGCTCTACGGCAGAGGTGGCATTATGTATAAAAAGTAAATTTTTTGTGGATATTACTGATCCACATGATACACAAAAATAAATTTCAGACAGAGTAAAATTCTAACTGTGAAGAACAAAAAATTTAGAACTTTTAGGAGACTCTATAAGAGAATCCCTTGGTGGCCACAAAGCACAGTGGAATTATATAAACAAGACAAAATACACAAGCCATAAAGGAAATGAATGATAACTTGACCACATTAAAATAAATACATTCTGTGGAAACAAAATAACATCATGAACAGAGTTGAGATCCACACCACAGACTGGCAGAAAATATTAACAATGAACATCGTCACAGAAGGCTTAGTAGCCAAAATACATAAGGCATTCCTCCAAACAATGGGGAAAAAATAGCCTAAGAGAAAATGGGCAAGAGATAAATGGGCAAGTCTAAGAAGGAAAAACCAAATAATAATAAACATGGAAAGCGCTACTTAACCTCACTAGTACATGTAAATACAAATGGGCCCAAGGCTGATATCTGGAGTCATTTGTCTTATCAAAATTAAAACAGATAAAAATATTATGAGTTTGATAACTTTAAAAGGAGGTGAGGATGGAAGAAAGGGTACGTTAATTAAGGTAAAATGTAAAAATATCAATTGAAACAAAAACTCATAATCTCAGTGGCTTAATATAATGTTCACGTATTGATCATGTCCCAATGCAGGGAACATGTTCCTGGTCATTGAGCTTCTGATAAGGTCATTCAGGAGGCCCACTCCTCTCATCTTGTAGCTGAATTCTGTTCAGAATCCTCAGAGAACTCGCCTTGCAGCTGGGAGAAGTAGAAAGAGATCATGGTGAAGGCTCACTTTTTGGTCAAGGCAACTTTAAGGGACCAAACATATCTTCTACTCATGTCAGCAGGACCACGTCTTTGGCAACACCTAACTGAAAAGAAGGCTAGGAAATGGAGCCAAGCTTTACGCTCAGGAGGGAAAGGAAATAGGACTTGCATAATCTTTTGCCATACAGTGAAACACTTCTGCATTTATTTCTGGTGAGAACGTACATTAATAAAAAGCATTTAACATGGCAATTTTTAGCAAAGTTGTATTTATGGACAGCCTTATAACCCACAATTTAATTTAAATAAATAACCTAGGAAAATTTTATACACATGTTCAAAGGAACATGTATAAGAATTTTAAAATATGTATTTCTTTCAATAATGCTTCCAATTTTGATAACTAGGGAGCAACCTAATTTTTTGTCTGTTGAGGAATGGAAATGTGAATTGTGATTTATTTATACAATGGATCATTATAGTGTAGCTAAAATGAATTTTAAAAATTAAATATATTAGTATATTTAATTTGAAATGTAAATTAAATCAAGGTATTAAATGATACAAAAAGTACAAAAGTATGCATGCAAAACTTTAAATTTTACAAAACAATAATTTTCATTGTTCATGAATACATGCATGTAATAATAGTATAAATACATGCCAGAAATTATACCCATCAACTTCAGGATAGGCGTAAGCTCTGGGGATGAAATGATGAGAAAAGTGGTTTGACTTCTTAAAAAAGAACAAAAGATCTGAAGCAAATCTGGCAAAATATCACAACGTGTTAAATCTAGATTTTGTGTACAAAGTTATCTGTTATATGCCCACCTGATGTGTATTTTAAATGAATATTAATAACATTATTTTCAAAATAAAGTGAAAACACAGGTAAAAATAGTTTACCACCATCTACTCTGTCATCATTCTCAAACTATTTTAAAACTGCCTGTATTTCCACATACTGCAGTAGATAAATGATATAAAACAATTAGGTTTCAGTACAGTTTTAAAAGAAATATTTTTCAGCAATGAAATGGGAAAACGTTATCTAAATATCTTAAAAACACATTATTACAAGTTTTGATAAAGGCAGGTTTTTTGGGTCTTTGTGGAGGCTGAATTACATAGATATGTTTGGTTAGATCAGTGGTCATGGGTGATTGAACTCAACCTCCATGCCCTTTACCCTCCCAGGAGGAGGGAGGTTGGGGTGGAAAGTTCTAACACTCTAATCCAGTGGTTGGCTCCCCTGGAAACCAGCCCCCATCCTTAAGTGGGGTATAAAAGTCACCTCATTGACATAACAAAGACACCTTTGTAGCTATCATCCTTAGAAAATTTCAAGGGTTTTTGGTGCTCTGTCCCAGAAACTGGACAAAGACCAAATACATGTCTTATTATAAATCACAGTGTCACCGCAGACCTTTTAATTGATTTATTCTCCCACTATCCTTGAAATACAAAAGTTAGAAAGATGAATTCTTAATAAACAGTAACTTGTGTAGTTACTACGTGGCAATGGAACAGTTATGTCTTAATCCTCTTACTGCTTTAATGTTAGCCTATTTCTAATAATTTTCAATATCTAAGGTGGAGGCATCTAGCTATCTCCAACTATCAAAATATTGGTTAGAGGCCATAGGTTCTCAGAATCCCGTGGGACTCTGACTTGGTGAATGTATGCTCCTTAGTGACATAATCCTTAATTTTTAGGTTGTTTTGGCTTCTCTGCTCTTTTGAAAATTTCCTCAGATCCATTTACGTTTCCTTGAGGTTGTGAGTTCTTAATAATGTGGTAGGAATCAAGACTTCTTTAACTTAATTTTCAGGGTTTTAAATTTTTCTGTCACTGCAAGTCATTAAAACACCAGGAAAAGTGCTCAAAGACAGCAAGCATATGGGTCACTGCTTCCTGAAGAACTGCCTCAAATGTAGGAGTATCACAGCATCCGGATAAGGAGAAGGGACTCTGGAAGCAAAGTACCTGGGCCTGGACAAGTTATTTGAACTTTTTCCATATCTGTGGGTCTTTAATAAAGATATAGGTAATATATAAATAGCTATAGATACACCAATATATAGTTACACTAGTATATAGTTAATAGAAAGTCTTACCCCAGAAGAGTTTTTTTATAAGGATTTTAATGATTTGGTATTTGTAAAGTGTTCAAGTGTTTCTGGCACATAGTAAGTATTTTATAAGTGTTTATTGAATAAATACATTCTCACATTTTACAGAGCCTAATTTCTCTTTTGCTGGAATCATATTCATAATTATGCATCTGACTGAAACCCCCCAGATTTGTTGACTTAATGCTAGCTACATTGACTCAAGATGTTAGGCAAAAATAAGTTATTGAACAACAAATCATTCCTAATGGTCAGATTTATGGCTGTACTTATCACCAAAAACAGCAAAACAAACATCTCACTGGCAGATGACTTGAACAAGAAGTGACACGTTAGAAGAGAAGCTTATATCAATGAGAAATATGGGCTTATTGTTAATGAGGTTTTCTCCACACAACAAAACTCACAATTTCTGTCTGGTGCCAAAATTTAAGAAAAATAAAAATGATTTTGTCATAATTTAATGATTTTTACTTTATTTTTTGCTTTTTACATTTAATAAACTTTAAAAATTTTAAGTAGTTGTAAATGTACAGAAAAGATTCAAGAATATTATAGAATTCCCGTCTACCCTGCACCTGGTTTCCCCTATTGTTAGTATTACTATGGTAATATAAGCTTCTATAAACATTTATGTGAGGCTTTTTGCATAGACATAAGATGTCAATTAAGTTGGATGAATACCTAAGTGTACAATTGCAGCATTATATAGTAAGGTTATGTTTAGCTTAAAGAAACTGCCAAACTATCTTCCAAAGGGACTGTTCCATTTTGCATTCTGTCCACCAATGAATGAGAATTTCTTTTGTTTCACTGCCTAGCCAATATTTGGTACTGCCAAATCTCCACCACCACCACCACCACCACCACCACCACCACCACTAGCAGCACATTAGCATTCTAAGAGTTATGTAGTGGTATCTCATTGTTGCTTTAATTTGCATTTTTCTACCGACATATGATGTTAAGCATATTTTCATATGTTACTTGAAATCTGTGTATTTTCTTTGGTGAGGTATCTGTTCAGGTATTTTGCCCATTTCTAAATTGATTTGTTTATTTTCTTATTGCTGACTTTTAAGTGTTCTCTGTATATTCTGGCACAAATCCTGTATCAGATAAGTGTTTTGCTATTATTTCCTCACAAACTGTGGCTTGTCTTTTCAATTTCTTAATGGTATCTTTTACAGAGCAAGAGTTTTAATTTTGATAAAATCAAGCTTATCAAATTTCATTTCATGGATCGAGTTTTGTTGTTGTTCATAAAAACTCATCACCAAACCCAAGGTCACACAGATTTTCTCCTACTTTTTTTTCCTACAAGTTTTATCATTTTGCATTTTACATTTAGGTCCTTGATTCATTTTGAGTTTATTTTTGTGTCAAGTTTGAAGTCTGAGTCTAAGTTCATTTTATTTTATTTTTTTGCATATGGTTGTCCAATTGCTCTAGTTCAATATTTTGAAAAGATTATTCTTTATACATTGCACCTTTGTCAAAAATTACTTGACTTTATTTGTATGGGTCTGTTTCTGGTCTCTCTGCTCTATTCCATTCATCAGTATGTCTCTTATTTTGCCAATACCACACTGTCTTGATTAAAGTAGCTTTTATAGTTAGTCTCAATATTCGGTAATCTGAGTCCTTTAACTTTGTTCTTCATTATTGTGTTTGCTAGTTTAGACCTTTTGACTTTCCATATAAATTTTAGAATCAGTTTGTCAACATTAATAAAGAGAGTTTTTGGATTTTGATCAGTATTTTAATAATTTTGTATTATATTTCAATAATTTTAATAACACTGGATCTCTCAGATCATGAAACAAAATATCTCACTGTTAATTTAGATGCTTTTTGACTTATTTTGTCAGTGTTTTGTAATTTTATGCATACATTTTGTGTACCTACTTGGTTAGATTTTTTCCTAACTATTTTTTAAAAATCTTTATTGAGATATAATTCACATGACACACAATTCACCAATTTAAAATTCAATTTCAATGTTTTTTTATTATGTTTACAGAGTTGTGTAGCAATTACCAAAATCAATTTTAGAAGGTTTTCATGACCTCAGAAACAAACCCTGCACCCATCGGCAGTCATTTTCTGTTACCCCCACTCAGTCTTAAGAAATAATCGACTTTGTGTTTCTATAGACTTTCCTATTCTGGATATTTGATATGAAAGGAATTATGTAAAACGCAGCCTTTTGTGTCTGAGTTTTATCACACACACAATATTTTCAAGGTTCATCCATGTTGTAGCATGTATTAGTACTTCATTTCCTTTTATTGTTAAATACTATTGCATTGTATAGATATACCACATTTTATTTATCCATCTATCAGGTAATGGATGTTTGGGTTGTTTTCACTTTTTGGCTAATGGGATTAATACTGCCATGAACATTGGTGTACAAGTTTTTGCATGGATCTGTGTTTCTAATTCCTTTGGCTATATAACTAGGAGTGGAATTGCTGGGTTATATGGTATCTCCATGTTTAGCTTTGTGAGGAACTGACAAACTCTTTTGTAAAGTGACTGTCCCATTTTACATGCCTACTGACAATGAATAAGAGCTCCAATTTCTCTATATGCTTGCCAAATCTTGTTATTGTCCATCTTTATGTTATAGCAATTCTAGTGAATGTGAAGTGATATCTCACTGTTGTTTTAATTGGTGTTTTCCTAATAATTAATGAAGTCAAGTACTTTTCATGCCATATTAGATATTTGTATACCTTCTTTAGCGTTTGTTCAAAGCAGTGCTTTCTATGTGTGAGGTGCAGTGTGATGTGCAAGGGATGTAAAAGGAGTATATAAAACAAACAAAACAAAGCAACAACAAAAAATTGTTCTCATGAAGCTTATGTCCAAGTAAAGATATTGTGTTTTGTTTTTTTTGACTCATTGAGGTAGTGAGAGTCTTTTTTCTCACTAACGCAAGTAGTTCCTATAATAATTTGTTCTTCAAAATACTTAATGATTCTGTGTCGTACTAAGCAAGAAGTATTCACCATAGTTTTATAAGAAGGCAAACATAAATATTCTTCTCTAATTTAGAATCAATACTGTAGTATTCCTTTGGGCCAAATCCCCTGCTTTATCCCATGTCACAAATCTTTCTCTTCCTCAAAAAAGTAAGAGAATATAATACCTCTTTCCTTCAAAAAGTAAGTATTGACTGTGGCTTTTAATCCAGAATTTGAACCTATACTCTTCAAGTCAGCCTGCTCAAGGCATGGCCCTACAGCATTCAGCACCATGGCCAGAGCACAAGGTTTAAAAAAAAAAAAAGTCTGCAGGAAACTACATGGGGGTTCACAGGCAAAGGTTTTACTTTCTTCTACTTAATGTCAGGCTCCTTAATTGGAAAATGTGATCCAGGTTATTTAAATGTAACTGACTGTGTGGTACCAGAGCTTCCATGCCTAAACAGATGGTGGTCTCGTCTGGCAAGTTTCCCTTCACTCTCTCCTTTGGTATATACAATTGTTCTTACTATTTACTCGTTAAAATATATATATATTAAATGTTGTTTGCTTACTTTTTTAAGGACAACTCTGTAGTAGGATTAAGGTATCATTCTGCTCTTTATTCTGAGGGCTATCTCTAGCACATATTTTACAAAGTAGAATTTCCAACTATTTAGAGAAATTGCATCTTGTCTAGTTTGTGTAAGTCAAAGTGATAAAGATACATATGTTAGTTGATATAAAACAAGTGCTGATTTACTAATTCAAGTATTAAGCATGTTCCTGAAATGAACTATTCATTTCCTTACAACTTGGCATCTACGCCTGATATTACATGTAATACTAAATCTTGGTAGCAGAAGAGTCTATGTGAGTTGAACTAGATTATAATTGGTGTAAATATTGATTGTTTTTCACTACTATCCTCTCTTTTTCTGGAAGCAGGGTCTCTCTCTCTCTGTCTCTGTCTCTCTCTCTCTCTTTCTCTCTCTCTGTCTCTGTCTCTCTGCAGGGGAATGACTCCTCTTTCATTTTCCGTTTATTTGCTTCAGATAGAACTCATCTTACTGCTCATTTCTGAAGTGGGCATGTTACTCAGCCTTGGCCAAACAGAGCCACAGTAATGAGCAGAGAAAGACATATGGCCCAAGTTGGTCCAATCCACATCAACTTCATGAGTTTTGATGTAGCTCTTGGTAAAGCGATATATACATATGTATTTCCCTTCAGAGATCATGAGTGCCAAGCATAATGTCATATTGGCAATTCTGGGGTTCATTGCGTGGGGGAGGACTCCCTTGCGAATGAAGAAAGGGAAAAAAAGTGAGAGAGAGTGATCAGATCTACTGATGGAAGTTCTGATTACATCTAATTTACTCCTGGACATTTCAGTTATTTAGGACAATAAACTTCCTATTGGGATTGAGGTGTTTTTTAATATAATTATATTTATTTTCTTCTTTTTATTTTTAATTAAATTGATTAGGGTGACGTTGGTTTTTATGGGATTGAGTTTAAGAGAGGTTTCCCTCCTTTGTAGCAGAAAGATTCTCAACTAATAGAAATCAATTCCATTGCTTTTATAAATCATCCCAAGCTTCCTATCTCATGCAGACATTTACATTGGTTAATAGCAAAAACATACCTAAATGTATAAAAAAGAGTGTAAGGGGAACCTATGTGTAGAAAGACAGGTTGTCTCCAAAACACTGGTGACAGGCACAGAGCCACAGTTAAATAAACCACTTATAGGAAGGGAAAATTTCAAACCTAATTTGACAATGTAAGAAATGACTTATTTTTTTTTTTTCACAAGACTTAGCTGGCAAAGAACAAGAAAAATTCAAATATAACTTGTGTTATACTGCTTGGTATATCATGTCTTTCAATTTGAGTTTGTTGAACTGAATGAAACTGAATAAAGAAGGAGAAAGGGAAGAAAGGAGGAAGTGTCTTTTTGTCTGAATCTTCATTTCTGACACAAGAAATGGAACATAGTCATTTCAAAAGTTTTCACTAACAAGAATAACTGTTTATATCAGTGTAAGAGCATTCTATCAATGATGATCCGAAGAGCTCTAAGCACAGAAATCTTGAAAAACTAACGAAAAGATTTCTCAAATGAAAGTGAAATATTTTTATTCTTTTCTTATCTCACTTGGTCACGATTAGTTTTGATTTTATAATCTCTCGTAACATCCTCACAAAGATTTCTATGCCTTTATTAAACAAATATTTCACTCATCTCTGAAAAGTGGTTCATATATGACGACAAAATTTTTAAGAATCAACAACTTATCTAAAAGAAATTGAGGTATGCCTGTCATTTTAATTAATTTGCACTGATTCTCATAGCAGATTCTCTTCCATTTGCTGCAAAAGGAGTGGCAATACTGATTGCAAATGTAGTAGGCAAAGTGAGCATTTTCACATTTAGTAACTTCTGCTTGACTATTCGTGATTCTGAATCCAGCCACCTGAATCCAGTCTTTTTTTTTTTTTTTTTCCTGTTCTTGGAAAGAATTTCAGAAGAAAAAAACTACAATTTCAGAAGAAAAATGACAATCAAGGGGTGGATTCTGTGGGTTTGAACCCATGGGGCCTTTTTCCTCATGAGCTAAGTAGTTCTATTGTGAACTGCTTATTCTCCTTGGAAAATTCTTGTTGGGAATTCTCTGAGGCCTACAATGAGTGTGGATTTCTTCAAAATGAGGACCTGTATTTGCTTCTGTCAGGTGTCTGGTCTGGGGCTATTTAAATTAGTCATGGCTTGGAGTATTGTGGATCACCCAGATAATGGAAAATTAGGTTTGCAAAGCCAGTAGCTTGTAATTTTAGAATCTTCAAAGATATTTCACCCCTGCTCCACTCAGATCCATTGAAGACTTCCAGGATGGGTGGGGATGAGGGTGATTCTGTAGCTCTTTCAGTTCCCAGATTTATGACAACAAAGGGTCCTATGAGAATCCTCTCACCTTTGGGCTTTGATTCTTATTTCATGGTCCCACTAGGTATTGGTTCTGACTTCTAACTAGATCTTGGACTGGCAACTCTTTACTAAACTGTCAGCTCTATTTTATCAAGCATTTTAGTTGACTTCCATAAGAAGATTGGTCTGAATAACCTAGCATACCATAATTCTGGAAATGGAAGGCCACATAATTCTCTGTTAAATAAAATAACTGCACACAGAAAGAAAGCTACATGCTTTATTTACACCCAGGGACACATACAACTTGTAATAGAATGGGTGCTAAGGAGATTAGGAGAAATGGAAGACAAATGATAAAGGATTTAAAAATTTGTTTTTTGGTCTCCTATTACTTATTGAGAAGCACAAGGATGGACAAATAAGTTCGCGAACTCATCCTAGAAAAATTGTTACACACCTCATTGCTGAATGTCTCTATAGTCAGCTTCAAAGTACTCTGCTTGGGAAGCTATGCACCATCGCTGGTGCCTAAGTCCACCCTTCAAAGCCATTTTGGAACTCTTTTTCTGGAATGGCCATCAGAGCTGTCATCCTATTACCCTTGATGTCTTGAATGTCATCAAAATGTCTTGCTTTCAATATTTCCTTTATCTTTGGGTAAAGAAAGAAGTCATTGGGGGCCAGATCAGGTGAGTAGGGAGGGTGTTCCAATACAGTTATTTGTTTACTGGCTAAAAACTCCCTCACAGACAGTGCCGTGTGAGCTGGTGCATTGTCATGATGCAAGAGCTCCTTCGGGACCATTTTTGCACACACCTTTCTCATGCCAAGATTTTCTGTTAAGATTTTCCTGTTTCTCTATCGATGTTTACTTTGATCGATGTCTGCTATGCTTCTCACAGCTGACGATTTTGACACACAATTCAAGGAATTTTTGCAATATTTTTGTCAGTTCTGCTTGTTACTGGCTGCCCTGACCTCTCTTCATCAGTGATGCAATCTCTCCCCTCAGAAAAATCCATTTGTACGCTTGCCATTTTCTTCATGGCATTATCCTCATAAACTTGGTCTAATATGTCTCTGATTTTACTTCCACTCTTGCCAAGCTTAATTTAATGTTTGTTCATTGCTCTAATTCAAGGTCAGACATTCTCACACCAGAACACAAAAACACGCAACAACAATAATGAACACCATTCAGCAAGGCACCACCACATGTCGACACAAACACAGCTGTGAGACACTAATATACCAATGTTATGAAACCTCGCTGAGCTGTTTGTACAGTCCTACCAATTTAAGTGCACCGTGGTAGGCTCACAAACTTAATTGTCAGACCTCATATGTACCACCTACTCTTTATCCATTCATCCAAGGGACACCCTGGGTGCCTCCACATCTTGGCCATTGTAAACAATGCTGTAATGAATATATTGATGTGTGTGGCCCCTCGAAGTAGCATTTTGGGTTTCTTCAGATAATTACTGGGAAGTAGGGTTACAGGGTCTTTCTTTGTCTCTTGTTATAGTCTTTGTTTTGAAGTCTATTTTGTGCAGTATAAATATTGCTACCCAAGCTTTTTTGTTTTTACATTTCCATCTTAGTGAAATATCTTTTTTCTCATCCCTTTACTTTCAGTTTGTGTGTGTCTTTGATTTGAAGTGAGTCTCTTATAGGCAGCGTATGTAAGGGTCTTTCTTATCCATTCAGCCACCCTATGTCTTGTGATTGAAGCATTTAATCCATTTACATTGAAAGTAATTGTTGATGAATATGTAGTTATTGCCACCTCATTATTCATATTTTTTATTATTTTTTTCTTCTTCTTCTTCTTAAAGAAGTCCCTCTAACATTTCTTGTAATACTGGTTTGGTGGTAATGAACCCCTTTAGCTTTTTCTTGCCTGGGAACATCTTTATTGCTCTTTTAATTTTGCTAAGTAAAGTAATTTTGGTTTTAGGTCCTTGCTTTTTATCACTTTGAATATTTTCTGCCAGTCCCTTCTGGCGTGCAGAGTTTCTGTTGAGAAATCAGCAGACAGTGTCATGGGAGCTCCTTTGTAAGTAACTGCCTGTCTCTTGCTGCTTTTAACATTCTCACTTTGTCTTTAACTTTTGGCATTTTAATTATGATGTGTCTTGGTGTGGGCTTCTTTGGGTTTATCTTGCTTGGGACTCTCTGTTTTTTTCTGGGCTTGTCGTATATCTACTTCCTTCACCAAGTTAGGGAAGTTTTCATCATTATTTCTTCAGATAGGTTTCCAATGTCTTGCTTTCTCGCTTCTTCTGGTACCCTGTGATGCAAATGTTGGTATGCTTAATGTTATCTGAGAGGCTACTAAACTATCCTCATTTTTTTGGATTCTCTTCTGTTTTTGCTGTTCTGATTGGATGTTTTCTGCTATTTTATCTCTTAAATTGTTGATTTGATGCTCTGCTTCATCTATTCTACTGCTGATTCCCTCTAATGTATTCTTAATTTCAGTTATTGTATTTTTAAAATTTCTGACTCATTCCTTTTTATGTTTTCTATCTCCATTTTTGTGTTTCCTATTTCTTTGTTGAAGTTCTCACTGAGATCATTGAGCGTCTTTATAACCAGTGTTTTGAACTGTGTATCTGGCAGAGAGATTGTCTCGATTTTGTCATATTTCTGGAGCTTTGTTCTAGTCTTTTACTGGGGACCTGTCCTTTTTTCTCCTCATTAAGCTGCTTCCCTGTGTTTGTTTCTATGTATTAGGTAGGGCTGCTACACCTCCTAGTCTTAGTAGAGTGGCCTCATGTAGTAGGAGTCCTGTAGGATGCAGTGGTGCAATCTCCCTAGTCACCTGAGCTAGGTGTTCCCCCTTGTGTGGGTCATTTGTGCCCTCCTGTTTTAGTTTAATCTTGGTTGCTATTTGTGCATCAATGGGAGGGATTGTTCCTTCAGCTGATTAGTTGTGAGGACTGGCCCTGACTATAATGGTGGAGCTGTTGTGCATGGGCAGCCCTACAGAGCAGAATTCACTTCAGAAGGGCTCTGTTGCCTGCCCAGTCTGTCCTTTAGGTGTATCATCTATGGAGGTGGCCTGGTGCTGCTCTGGCTTGATCTGAAGCTGGCCACTAGACATGAGAGCCCCAGGAAATCCTGCAAGCAGTCCTGCCCCAGGTCAAGTTCAGCCACAGCCTGTACCCTGCCCAAGGGCCACCTGGCATGGTCCCCAAAGCAGTCTAGAGATGGCCACTGCTGCCCACGCTAGGTTTAGCGGTGCCCCGAGAGGCCAAGCCATGAACTGCGGCAGTCTGCTGCTAGTACAAGGCCTAAGGCTGCTCAGCCATAGGTATGGGACATGCCAAAGTCAGATGTTGCTTGTTTGGGTTTTGAAAGCATTTGAGAGATTTTAGGAAAATCTGCAGCATGAGCCAAAACAGGCCATTTGTATGGAAAAGCCACTAAAAGCCACTTGGGTGTGCTTCAAAAGTGGGTACCTTGGGGTCTCAGGGAATCAGGGCACACCAATAGTGCTATCCAGGTTGATGGAGACTCAGATAAGGCAGTTGCCTGCATTTGCACACTGAGGGAGAAGGACTCAACAAAGACACAATGGCTTCCACCAGCTCCTCTGTCTGGGAGAAAGCTGCCCCTCCAGATGTCACCCTGAAGCCAGATAACTTAGTCACTCCCCATATGTCCCTGGAACCTTTCAAGCTGCTGCCTTAACACTGGAGTTTAGAGTGAGTGAGTCTGTCATCAAATAAGTGTGAATATCTGGGACTGCAGCCACCTTCCATCTCACTCAACCACAATCTTCACTGGTTTTCATAGCCAGAAGTTATGGGGACTTCTTTCCCCAGAAGTGGAACCCTGGGCTGGGGAGCTTGGTGTGGGGCAGCTTCAGGAGGGACTTCTGCTGCCAAGATGTCCCCCTGGATATTTAATAGTCATACACATGTGTGGGACCAGCCCATTCCATATCTCTGCCTCTCCT
Organism: Rhinolophus ferrumequinum; assembly: GCF_004115265.2. Taxonomy (NCBI): domain Eukaryota; kingdom Metazoa; phylum Chordata; class Mammalia; order Chiroptera; family Rhinolophidae; genus Rhinolophus; species Rhinolophus ferrumequinum. The sequence goes on along the minus strand of NC_046306.1, from coordinate 28,583,086 downwards.
ACCAATTTTGAGGTGACTTCTTCTGTATGTCCTTAGTTGTAGGGCTTCAGTTTAGCTAGATTTCAGGCAATTCTACAGGTTGTTCTGTAGTTCAGTTGTAATTTTTATATGGTCTTTGTCAGAGTAAGCATAGCATTTACTTACTCTGACATTTTGACTGGAAATCTGTGTCATTCCATTTTGAATGGTTTCCACTTTTTACTGAGAAGTAAGCTTTCCATCTAATTATTGCTCCTTTGAAGGTAGTTTGTCTTTTTTATCTAGCTTATTTTGATATTTACTAATTGTCTAATTTTCAGTTTCACTATGATCAGCTTATGTGTTTTCCGTCTTAGTTATCCTGCTGGGGGTACATTGCAATTCTTGTAATATATTATTACAAGCTATCACAATATTATTACAGTATATCTTATAATATATTATTAGGTTGGTGCAAAAGTAATTGCAGTTTTTGCAATTGTTTTTAACCTTTTAAACCACAATTACTTTTACACCAACCTAATATCTTTCAACATTATTATAAAATTCTCAGCCTTTATCTCTCCACATATTGTTTCTACTCATTTTTTTGTTTGTTTAACATCCTAGGACTCCAATTCTAAGTAGTTAGGTTTTTTCATGGTATCTTCAATATCACTTAATTTTTTGTATTTTACATCATTTTTTTTTTTCTCTCTGTGATTCCTTCTGGATATGTTTTCTAACTTAAGGTACATTTCACAATTGTGTTCATGTGTCTAATTGTTATTGTACCTATTTAGTTCTTCATTTTGGTTATTGTATTTTTTTTCTGTTTGTTTGTTAATTTATTTTGTTCTTTAGATTCCACATATAAATTAAGTCATATGGTATTTGTCTTTCTCAGACTGACTTAATTCATTCAGCATAATACCCTCTAGGTCTATCTATGCTGTCACAAATGGTAAGATTTTGTTTCTTATGGCCGAGTTATATTCCATTGTATATATGTACCACAACTACTTTATCCAGTCGTCTATTGATAGGCACTTGGGTTGCTTCTACAGTTAGTGTATTTTTTAATTCTATACTTTTCATTTAGTTTTACTTCAAGTTCAAATTATTGGTTGAAATTTTAATCTTATTTTTCATATCATTCAACAATATGAACATAGTTCTTAAAGTCTATGCCTGAGGAGTAGGTAAACACTGTTCTTGCATCCTCTCATGACAACATCAAAATTACAAGAATTACAAGTACCGTTTTTCCCCAAAAATAAGACCTAGCCAGACAATAAGCTCTAATGTGTCATTTGGAGTAAAAATTTATGTAAGACCCGGTCTTATTTCACTATAATATAAGACCAGGTCTATAATATAATATAATATAATATAATATAATATAATATAATATAATATAATATAATATAATATAATATAACATAATATAATATAATACCATGTCTTATATTAATTTTTGCTCCAAGAGATGCATTAGAGCTGATTGTCTGGCTAGGTCTTATTCTCGGGGAAACTGTGGAACAACCATCATTAAGAATTGCCTGAAGTCTAAATAAAGAAAAGTCCTATAACTAAGGATATACAGAATAAGCCACATGGAAACTTTTAGAAGGGGCAAAAATGCTGAATGGGCTGGTCACCATACCATGGTTAAAAATTGGGAGGGATATCTCAGATGCAGAGATCCTCTATGAGCAGTGAGGTATCCCAACCCCATACCAGGTTCCCCAGCCCAGGATTCCAGTGCTGGGAACAGAAGTCCCAACACCTTCTGGCTGTGAAAACCAGCAGGCATTTTGGCTGCGTGAGGTGAAGGGGGGATGGAGTCCCATGTGTTCCTCTAAAAGTGCTGGTGCACAGACTTACTCAGTTTCAGACCCACTTGCTTTGAGCTCTACTCACTTTGAGCTCTACTCACTTTGCTGGAGTAGCAGCTCAAAGGGGGTCAGGGACTATGGGGAGGAAGAGAATTATATGGGTTTAGGGTGAGGGCTGGATGGGGCAGCTTTCTCCCAGTCAGAAGTGCTGGCAGAACACATTGTTCCTTTGTTGATCCTTCCCCCTTTCAGCATGCAGACTTAAGGGACTGCCATATCTGAGTTTCCATCAATCTGCCTAACACTGTTCGCCCTACATTCATGATTCCCTGGGACACTACCTCATCCAACTTGCAGGCCTTCCCAAGCCCCTTCCAGTGGCTTTTCCACATAAATGGCCTGTCCTGGCTCATGCCGCAGACTTTCCTAAAATCTCTCAAAGGTTCACAAACCCCTCCAGAAGTAGTATCTGACCTCGGTGTGCCCTGTGTCTCTTGCTAAGCAACTTCAAGCCTAGCACTAGTGGCAGCTGGTCTTGGTTCACAGCTTAGCTTCTCCCAGACACCTCCAAGCCCAGCACAAATGGCAACCCTCTCCAAATCACGTTGTAGCTCATACCAAGTGTCAGAGTACACAAGCAGAGTACAGGCAGCAGTTGAACTTGGCCTAAACCAAAGCTCCTCGCAAGAGGGCCCAGAACCAAAACACTGAGTGGCCAACTTCAGACCACACCAGAGCACCAACCAACTACTGCCACAAATGACACACCCAAAGGGCAGACTCAGTAGGCACCAGAGCCCTGCTAATGTGAATCCTGTTCTATAGAATCAGCCCTCCACTGTACTAATGGCCAGTCCTCACAACCAAACAGCCTGAGGTTAAATCCCTCTAATTGATGTGCCAACAGTAATCAAGGCTTAAGTAAAACAGGAGGACACTTACAACCCACACAAGACACACTTGGAGCACCTGGCTCAGATAAGTGGAAGACATCAGCAGATCACTTTTTGTTTCATGCTAGGTGGCCCTGGGCAGGGCACACATGGAGGCTGATTTTGGCCTGCGACAGGGCCTCTCCCAGGAATACCCGGGGATGGCACGCCTGGTGGCTGGCTTTGCATCACACTGGAGCACCACCAAGCCACCTCCACAGATGACACACTCAAAGGGCAGACTGGGCAGGCACCAGAGCCCTGCCAAAGCAAATCCTACTCTGTAGAGCTAGACCCTGCACAAGAGTTCTTCCATTATAGTCATGGCTAGTCCTCACAATGAGTCAGCTTGAGAATTAGTCCCTTCCATTAATGTGAAAAGAGCAACTAAGGCTCAACTACAACAGGAGGACACACATAACACACACAAGGGACTCATCTGGAGCACCTGGCTCAGGTAACCAGGGAGAATGTGCCGCTGGACCCCATAGTACACCTAGTATATAGGGCCACTCTACTAAGACCAGGAAGCATAGCAGCCCTACTTAATACTTAGAAAGAAACACAGGGAGGCAATCAAAATGGGGAGACAAAACAAGATGTCTGAAATGAAAGAATAGAAAAAAGCTCCAGAAAAAATCTTAACAAAATAGAGACAAGCAATATACCAGATGCAGAGTTCAAAGTACTGGTTATAAAGATGCTCAATGATTTCAGTGAGAACTTCAACAAAGGGATGGGAAACATAAAAATAGAGATAGAATTATAAAAAAGAACCAATCAGAAATGAAGAATACAATAACTTAAATAAAGACTACAGGAGAAGGAATCAGCAGTAGAGTAGATAAAACAGAGATTTGAATCAGCAATTTGGAAGATAAGGTAACAGAAAACACCCAATCAAAACAACATAAAGAAAAGAGAATCAAAAAAAAAATGAAGATAGATTAGGGGGCTTTGGGGACAACATGAAGTGTACCAATATCCACATTAGAGGGAGACCAGAAAAAGAAGACAGAGAACAAGGAATTGAAAATCTGTTTTAAGTAATAATGACTGAAAACTTCTCTAACCTGGTGAAGGAAATAGACATAGAAGCCCAGGAATGAGAGAGTCCCAAACAAGATAAACCCAAAGAGGCCCACACCAAGACACAGCATAATTAAAATGCCAAAAGTTAAAGACAAAGAGAGAATCTTAAAATCAGCAAGAGATACGCAGTTAGTTACCTATAAGGGAGCCCCCATAAGTTTGTCCACTGATTTCTGAAAATAAATTTTGCGGGCCAGAAGGGATTGGCATGAATGATTCAAAGTAATGAAAAGCAAGGACCTACAACCAAGATTAGTTAGCAAAATTGAAGGAGAGAAAAAGAGCTTCCCAGACAAGAAAAAGGTAAAGGAGTTCATCACCACAAAACAGTTTTATTAAAAATGCTAGATAGACTTTTTTTAAGATGAAGAAGAAAAAAGGTAGAAAATAAGAATATAAAGTGATAGCAATTACATATCTATCAAGTTACTTTCAAGTTATTTTATGTAAATAGATTAAATGTTCAATTAATTAGGGTGGCTGAATAGATAAGAAAGCAAGACTCTTACATATGCTGCCTGCAAGAGACTCACTTCAGATAGAAAAACATTCACAGACAGAAAGTAAAAGGAAGGGAAAGAGAGATTTCATAAAAATGGGAACAAACCAACAAAAAAGCTGGGGTAGCAAAACTTCGCCAGACAAAATAGACTTTAAAATAAAGGCTATAACAGGAGACAAAGAAGGACCCAGTAATCCCACTACTGGATATTTATCCAAAGATACCCAAAATGCTTCTTTAATGAGATGTATACAGCCATATGTTCATTGCAGCATTGTTTACAATGGCCAAGATGTGGAGGCAGCCCTGGTGTCCATCGATGGATGAATGGATACAGATGAGGTTGTGCATAGTATGTACAATGAAATATTACACAGGCTTAAAAAGGAATGAAATCTTGCCATCAGTAGCAACATGGATAGACCTAAAGGGTATTATGTTGAGTGGAGTAAGTCAGATGAAGAAAGGTAAATTCCATATTATTTCTTTCATATGTGAAATCTGAAAAACAAAATAAATAAACAAACAAACTAGAAGCACACTCGTAGATACAGAGAATATTTTGATTGTTGGCTGATGGGAGGGGGTTGAAGGGTGGGTTGACAAGGTAAAGGGATTAAGAAGTACAAATTGGTAGTTAGAAATTAGTCATAAGGAGGTAAAGTATAGCATAGGGAATATAGTCAATAATATTGTAATAACTATGGTGTCAGATGGGTACTAGTTTATCAGGGTAATCACTTCATAAATTACATAAATGCCTAATCACTATATTGTACACCTGAAGTTAATATAATATTGTATGTCAACTATAATTGAAAAATAAAAAATTACTTTTACAAAATAAAGTCTATGCCTGATAATTGCAAAATCTTAAGCCCCTGGGGTTTTTGTTTTTGTTTTTTGTTTTTGTATGTTAGTTATCTTTCTTACATGTTGCCTTATCTCTTTATGTAATTTACTTTTTATTGCAAGGAAGATATGTATTTGTAAACTGGTTTGCAAAATAATTTGAGACTTCAGGTGACAGGTGACGTTAGCTCCCTTCAGAAAAGACTGAAATCAGGTTTTGTTTTTGTTGTTGTTGTTGATTTCCTCCTACGTCCCTAAGGGCATTGTCTCAAGGTTTACCTTAATCAAATTTCAGAGATCAAGATTATTTGCTACGAGCTGCAGTCATGGTGAGGAACTATTAACTCAGACTTAGATTCTAAACCTTGGAGTTTGTATCAGTCAGTACTCAACCAAGAAAGTAAAACTACTATGAGTCAAGGGATTAGAGAATTATTAAAGGAATTCAACCTTACACACTTGTGGAAGGAGCTGAAGAATTGAAAGGTTCAGAAGAATAATTGGAAGATCACCGAATCACCAACCATTCCATCTGATAGGCCAAGCACATCCAGGCACCAACTGGTATCATGAAAGGAAAACTGGTTGAGAAATCTTCAAGAAACACTTGCTCTTGGTAATCTGAAGGCAAAAGTTTGGTGATGGGCCTGGAATAGTTGTTACTTAACAGAAATTGTAGTAATGAAGCACTGAATTTTGAACAGAAGAGATTGAGAATAAACTGGAAATATCAAGCGTCTCAGCGTATCTCACCCCACCTAATTATTATAATCTTCACAGAATAATAGTCAGTGCTTCACTTTCATCTTCCTAATCTTCTGCAAGTTCTTCTTTTGGTCAACTTCAAGCAGTACCAAACAGGGAAGGGTATTCTGGGATGTATAGTTTCTCCCTTAACCAAATTGACAATAGAACATTCCAACACAAGGTCCCAACACAAATGAGGGGTGTTCAGGATTATCTTTTCATCCTTGAACTCAGAAATGTTATCAGTTTGTGTGTCTTTTAATTTTCTTATTCATTTCTTGGTGATCCTTCTCGGCTGAAGTTTTAATGTTTTCTTCATGTTTTGGTAATTTTTTTCTAACCTATCTGTGATTATTTCACGCCTGTTGAGAGAATATTTTCCATGGGTCTGTCACGTTTCTGCACATTTTGTGATCTGAAACACTGACTACCCTTTTCTCTATACTCTCTTTTGAAAATATTGTTACATAATAAGCCTTGGTTTATAACAATAGTGTCTCCATTCAAAGTAAAAAACAAGTTTGCATATAGCTTAGAAAAGTAAGGAGTGTCACTCTCTCCAGCATCGTAGACCTGCCTGCTTATTGTCCTTATGAAAGATTTGGGTTAATTAACCTCACATTCTTCTTCTGAAATGCAACTCACTGCATGAGTAGGCCCATACATGTCACCATGCAAGATTTGGGGGAAGAGGAACTGAGGCAAGTATGCTGACGTTCATGCTGCTTTCTGTATCATGCATATTAAAGGCTTTTATGTCTGACCCAGAAGTCTTATTTCTTCTTTCAGCATCCATAAAACTGTGGCAGGCTAACTTGTTAGCTTGAAAGTAGGGTAAAATCCAAGGTTCACAGTTTTTGATACTGTACTCTGTATTTTTATTTCCCCTGCTATTTTGTTTTCTTTTTGAATTCTTGATTCTGTATTTGGTATGCACATCTTCTAATTCTATTAAGCTTTCTCTCCTGTTTGCCAGCTATTCATCTTGCCACTCTTCATTCTATGGGACTTACTTCACTTATTCTTCTAAATTCCTACTTAACTTCTCATGTTATCCATTATACTATTCAGCCTTTTGATTAAACGTACTAACAATTTAATGATTCCCCCAAAATATTCTTGTTTTATTTCATCTCTTTTATAACATTTTTTCCAGGTGCTGACTGACTTCTCTACCAAGACCCAATAACCATCCCGGGTGACCTTCCCAGGTAAGTCTTTCATTTTCAAAGGACATAGTACTTGGATAGAGTTTAGACCCGGAGTAAGAGATTAATGTCAGTCACTCTGAATATGCAGGGAGTGAGATAATATCAGAAACTGCTGAGAATTACTGGTCTGCTTATAGTACCGTTTTCTTGTTCTCAAGGACTTTTACGTATTTGTTATTTCTAAATAATCCAACATTATTTTAGTGAGAATTGTAGACAGAGAAGGAAACACAAGTGCTCATTCCACAGTTCTTGACATTAAATTATTGAAGAAACTTTTTCACTTATTTGTCCTTTAATAAATATGCTCAAAATAAAAGTAGCTTAAATAAAAAGAAAAAAAAATGTTCAAAATAATCTGTGAGTCCCAGACTAGTGGTTCTCATCTCTTCCTCTTTCTGATTTATTTCTTTTACATATGGTCAGCGTAGTTCAGGACTAGTATTGACCAATGTAGACAGTCTGGACTGTGTCTTAATAACTTGTCCTATTTTACTTCGTTGAGTATAATGAAGTTTATTTTTCTAATAAAAAGAAGAAAAAGCAGGAAAGAATTAACAAACTAACCAAATTTTAAACTATTACTTGGGCTCTCAGTCTATGTTTTGTCTCCAATCACTTCTGCAGACATATGACTGGGCTCTGACAAACCGGAGAACTCTCTGTGCACTTAGCAGGGCTATACTTCAGTTTATGATCCAGATGGAAATGCAGTGACAAGCCATAATTATCCAAGTGGTTTCATAACTCATCTACTGTTTTGGAATCAGCTGTCTCTCACTTCTCTGCTTTCGGTCCAATCCAAAAAAGTTCTCTTGGTAAGAATCCTGCAAATGGACCTTTTCATTTTAATTTTTTGCCTTTCTCTAATAATTCAGTCAGGTTTTACTAGACCAGACAAGCAGGAGATGAGTTTTCCATAACCTGTTATTCTTGCCAGGAAATCTCCGGGCTTGGTTACATTTCTGTCTTTTGGTGCTAATTCTGTAGCTTCTGTTTTTTATTTCAACTGGATGAATTCCTCAATGTCAGGTCTGTGACCTCAGTGAGCTCATGGAGCTCCCTCAAATATGACCAGGACACAGGTTTGTAACTTGCTTGATTCACTGCTTCCAAAATATCCATGTTCAAACTTCCATGTTCCCCCAGGTGTGAACCACTGTGAAGAAACCTATCATCCATACTCTCAGATTATTTATCAATCCACTTTTAACCAAATTGATCTAAAATTCATGGACCTGTTAAGAAATCCAATATTAGTGGCTAAAATGACAGGCTTTAGAGCCAGAGCTCCTGTTGTTTGAACCCCGACTCTACCATTTACAAGCAGAGTGATGCTAGGAAAATATTTAATGTTTTTCATAACACTTAATGATTCAAAAATCTTTAAATCTTCCTAACTCCTATCAATAAAAATCTACATACCTTAGTCTGGCTCTCAAAGCCCTCTGAAACATGACCCCATCAGATAATTCCTCACCAAAAGTTGGTTTCCTCCCCACATTACAAATTCCACTCAATTATATTATTCATGGCTTTTAAAATGTTATTCCTTCTCCTTTCCACTCATCTAAATACTTCTCATTCTATAGCCCAGTACAAATTACACTCCCTTTATAGAGTCCTCCAAAATTACTGGACCTCATATTGACATCCCTTTTCTCTAAATTCTTGGAGTGTTTATAGTCAGTATTTCATGTTACCTAGGACAGAATTCTCTGAACATTCTTTCTTGTTTTTTCAATTTAATATATCTATCTAGATAGGAAAAAAGACTGATGTTTAAGTAAGTTGAGGAATACTGGATTAAATATAGTCTAAAATGTTGCTTAACTGTAAGACTTTTTACAAAATATTCTTCACATTTAATTTATTATCAAAAAGGAACTATAGTATACAATATTTCCCAAAAGTATTATTAGATCTTACATTTAAAAAAATGAAACCAGCGCTATTGGTCAGTGGAACATGTTTTGGAACATGTTACTGTAGCTTAACTTGATTATTTCCTGAATTGTAATCTCAATTATTCACCTAAAGTGTAAATTTCTTGAGGGTTTATGTATCTACATAATGCTTAGAAAAATGGTGAATGACCAATGTTAGATAGGCGTTATAGGCATTTGGACAACACTTGCTGATTCTTTACCTATCTACTTTTACATTTTTGTTCTTCATTTTGAAATTTTCTGCTTTCAGTTTCTTTATAATCTCTAATAGCATTTAATCTCCATTCCCTTACTTAGTCATGCACATTGATTTATTCCATATGTATCCGAAGAGTTAGAGAATGGTAGCGGGACCCATCTGAGTGATATGGGATGAAGAATTATTATAGGCATTACATATCACACAATGACTGAGTCTGATGAAGAAGTCTAAGAAAGGCTGCTGTCTCTGCATCTGGTGGTACACCTAAAGTTGTTACGTATATAGGTCAGGGCTAGTGAGAAAGAAACCTGGACATTGAAGTAGGGAAGATTGAAGGCAAATTGAACCACTGGACAAGGTTCAAATCAGTCGTTTGTCCAAACAAAAGAATAATCCAGAACCCACAGGGATAAATGGGACCCCATGTCTTTCTACCAGGGTACCCATTCTCAACAGTGAAGAATCTGGCACCATTTGTCACAGAGCTGCACACTTCTGGAATCAGAATTCAAGGCCTGAAATAGGAGATCCAGTGGGAGTTAGAAGTTAGAAGCTAGTCCAGAGGACTGGCGCTAGCTGCAGCAGCAACTATTGCCTAAGGTGGCCTTCCAAATTTCATGTAAATTTCTTTTATGGCTAATCCTGACTTGTAACCATCTAGGGCAGGGTATTCTGGGAAATAAAGTTCCTACTTAGCTAAGTTGGCACAGTACAAAGCATGACATCATGGTGTTATAATTGGAAAAGATATTAGAGCCAATTCTCCTAATCTTCCCAAGCTAAAGAGGAGGAAATTGAAACTCAGGGAGGTTGTATCTTGTTCAAATATCAATTAACTAGAGTCAGAGTGGAAAGGTGAATCGATGTTTCTGTTTCTCAGTCCATTCTTCTTTCTTGGTATCCCTCTTGGAAATACAATGGTCTAGAATGGATTTCAGATCCGTTTCAGAATGACCAATCAGATCCAAAGTCCCACGAACTCTGGGAATCTCAGCTAATGGGACACAATTTTATATGGTGAGATGCATTGAAATCTTTTCCTCTGATCATCACCTGTATCACCCTTTTGAGCAAACATATGCGTATTCTGAGGGGCTCAGTTTTATTATTTGTTTAGTGAGGATCTCTATCAAAGCTAAATTTCTAGTCTCGGGTTTCTCAATCCAGGCACTCTTGACATTTGCGGGTAAGTAGTGTCTTGTAGGTGTATGTGGTGGAGGGCAGGCCTATTCTGTGCATTGTAGGATGTTTAGCAACACCCTTGGCCTCTGCCCACTAAATGCTAGTAACACCCCTTCAGTCATGATAATCAAAATGTCTGCAGACATTGCCGAATATTCCCTAGGGGAGAGATAATTTGTTCCTTGTTAAGAATCCCTGGTCTAGCAGCTATTTCATTTAGATAAACCAAAATAATTTTCTTTTCAAGTACTAGCTATACAATAGGAACACCGATTTTTTTTTCTCTCAAGCTACAAAGTAGTTCCATTTTTTTGAATCCCAACTAAACCGTCTCTATCAACTTTCCTTGTGAAACATTTTTGTTCTAGCTGAGAAATGAACTTACTCTATGGTAAGAGTATTCTAGATAGGCAACGGGGATCCCTATGAAATTATTTCTTGCATTGTCTATACTTAATTGTTTATTTAGATAGTATCTGGGAAAATTAATGATGAAGTTCAGAAATAGACCAGACACCATTCACAATGAGGACCTGCTTAGAAGATTGCCTCTCCCCTACTTTACAAGGTATACCGAGGCCACTTTCACACCTGCCCATGCATAAAGCCACAGTTTGTAGCACGTCAAACTTCATGTCCTTAAGCACAACTTTGATGGAGGATCAAATGATACTGCTGACAGGACGCAAACTGTTTTTTCTATCTAGCTATAAAATTATGGCAGTTTTGTATTTTCTTGGTGGAATGTATAACAACAAAGAGATGTTATCAGAAAGTAATTTGTTTTGTTTTAGCCAAAATAAGGCCTTGAATTCAGTGTTGTGTATCCTTATCCTATAGAAACATTGAGCATTAAGAAAATAATGAGTGAAAGTGTAAGATTTCTTTGGTGATCTCTTAAAACATTTTCCATTAGAAATTCCATTGGTGTCTCAATCTTTGACTATGATCCTTTTGTATTTAGAATCCATTGAATTCCCCTACTATTAAAAACAAAGAAACAAACAAACAAAAACAAGATTCTATGCCATCGTTTAGGAGACACCCTTGATTTGTTCAACCTACTTCTTGACCTTATCTTCCATCCCTCTCCCTTATGATAAACATATTTTAGCCCAAATGACATTTCTCTTCCCCAGAAACTGTCAACCTCAGAACTTTTGTATCTGTTATTCATTCTCCCGGGAAAGATCTCTCTTCTTCTTCTTAAGACTGGTTCTTCCTCATCCTCATGTCTGTTGAAAATTAAGTCTTCCAGATTCCCCTTTGAGAAATTCTGATTCATTGATCCGAGGTAAACAGAAATGTTCATTTGAGATGCAGAAATGTTCATTTTAGTAAGAACCTGGGGCAATACTTATGCAAAGGTTTCACTTACTCATATTGGAACCCTAATTTCCAATTCTTAAATGGTGCAGTTGCAGTTCCCATGAGTATTAGAGGAGACTTACCCTACTTCCCCAGAAATACACTCCGGGAAAGACATTGTCCTAAGGACTTAGCTTTAGCTCAAAAGAAGTAACAAAATCCCACCTCATCAGCATTTCATATTTAACCTTTTCTGACATCTACTTCTTCAATGAAAGATGCCTAACTTTGGGGTTGACCAATCTTTCCTCTTTTTATACCAAAGCTAAATTGTCATTCGTTGAAGTTTTCTCAAAATTATGTTGATGTAGCTTTAGATTTAAGGAAAGTAGGTTTTTTGGTTGTTGTTGTTGGTTTTTTTTTACCATATTAAGTGCTGACCTACTCGTTTTTTGTTGGCTCGGCTTCCACTCTTCACTTGATACCATGATTAAATGCTCTCCTCAATGAAACCTCTTATATTCTTCCCACACCAAAATAGAAACATCCTTATTTGTTTACTCATAGTATTTCATTCAGATCTCTATTAAAATTTCACATCTCCATTAACATGTAATTTAAAATTTAATTTGTAATTGAAATTAAAATTGTAGTGAAGGCTTCTCTGTCCAGCAGAGACCCTCCTATCCTTCTTTATAACCTTTGTCCTCATTTATTGCATATTTCATCATAGTTCAGAGCTCTACCTGACATTATATCACCCTTTATTCATTTGTTTCCAGTTTTTTATTCCCTGTTATGATCTTAATTCCATGCAGGGAGGGACTTTGTTTCTAGAACACAACCTAGAATATAGTACAGGGTCAATAAGTAGTAAATAAATAGATAAATATTTTTAGTACTTAATTTTGTAATTTTTTTGTTTATATGTATTTTTTTCTTAAGTCAAATTTTAGATTTCACTAGTACTCTCAGAATCAAACAGTTCCTGGTATGTAAAATGTATGAAATAAATGCTTACTGAATAATTAAATACTTTCTTTTTTTATATTTTATACCACAGATAAGAGATCATTTCATGTGCTATGTTTCTTTGATAAAAAAATTGAATTTCCAATGATACTGAGTTGGTCAAGATAAGGCAGATGTTTAGGGGATATTTTGACACGCGCCTGCCTCCAAAGATGTGACCAACAGGATGGCCCAAGGGAAGCTAAAAGATTCATTTTTTCCCCAAGTAAATAGGCACAAAATAAATACCTAAATACTGGTAACATGATAAAAAAATACGTTAACCTCGACTACAGAGGGATTTTGTGTTCAAGGAAATTTTCTAAATTGAAGATTATCTTTAAACAAACAGATCAAGCTAAACACAACAAAAGAAGGATTCTAAAAGGAGCCTCAGGGAGAAATAATTTAATATGTAGCTGATCTGTCTTATCATCAAAACTTTCCCTGCAATAGAGGTCCTTAAGCTTTCCTGGATCATGTAATATTTGAAAGAGGGAAAGCTCTTGTTCCCCTTTCTGGTTTCAATCTCACCTATGTTAAGGGCTTCTGTAGTTGAGATACCAAAGACAGAGAGGAACATGAGGCATGGACCCACTCCTACCAGTCTAGCCAGTGCTTCAAAACCAAGGTAAGTGCAAGTACAGACAATCCTGGAAATTTGCCCTGGTGTTTCATCATGACGGGTATATATGATAAAAGAGGGATAATTTAAGTTTGAGGAGAAATCAGAAACTTGTAAATGCCTGAAACTTGGAGGTTTTATGAAGGATCATTTCAACGTTCTCCCCACCTATGGTCTTTCTGTGTTGATAAAGATACAGAAATCAACAAGCCACTTCCCATTCCCCAGTCCCCTACAATGAATTTTATCTTCCATCTACTCGTGCTGGGACAAAGCCAGCTTGTTCCTCTGCAGATGACCATTGGTTCCTCTGAGCGTACCTCTTTGTGAGGGCATAGGTAACCTAGAACTATTCTGTCATGGTCACCATATCAATTATTATACTGCTTTTATTCTTTTTCCAGTTCAGCCTCTGGAACCCAAATTTATAAATGTCTGTTTCAAACTTGCACGTCTACTAACTCACTGTGAGTCTGTTGAATCTTTGTTACTTAACAAAGAAACATGGTGCCAAACGCTCGTTTCCTGGTTTTCAAATTGCAGTTTGTTCTAATTAAATAAAGGAAATATAAATGAATGAGTCTGGTACATAATTGGCTTCTGTTTTTGTTTTGTTTTGTTTTTTAGCTGTATTATTATCTCCCTTATTGTGAAAACCTTCATATCAATTGCTTGTTCTATCTTTCTTTTTCACTTTTTAGACACATGTTATCATATATGCAAATAAGGGTGAAAAAGTGTGTCTGTAACACCAAATATGCCAAACTGCAAACCTACTTATTTCATCTAAGCTGACATCTCTCTCTCTCTCTCTCTCTCTCTCTCTCTCTCTCTCTCACACACACACACACACACACACACACACACACACACCATTTGTTTTTTACAAATGCAAGAAAGCCTGTTGCCAGAACTTTTTTTCACCTACTATCCCAAGTAATGCAATGTAACTTCTAGAAATGAATTCAGTCTGGCAGAATAAATGCACATCCAAGTGTACCTTCTTAGTTCCCAAATACTCCCACTAAGTAAATTTCTCAATTGGTAAATTAAGATTGTCAAAGCTGTGAAAAAAAAAAAAGAAAAACTTAAGATTTATGATTGTCCATTTTGGTACATGTGAAATTATTTTTTACTGCTACTGTCATCAAAATCATGAAAGGTTTTGGAGTGTGTCTGGGATGGAAACTGTTCTTACCCTGGGGAGGAAGTACAGAGTGTACTTTATATAAAGTCTATTGCTTCAATTCCTATGCTCTGCTTTCTGCCAGAAAATGAGGTACTTTGTCATTGAGAGGCTTGGGTATGGTTTAAATGTGGCAAATTAACTGGGTTCAATAAACAGGAACACAACAGTGTCTAATCTAAGCTTCAAAGGGAAGCTGAGAACCAATATACTAGAAGTAACTCACAGTGGTTAAAATTCAAGGGCATTTGCAGTCAGTTCAAACTTTTTTTTAATTATCTTTCCTACATTTCAATTCTTTAGCAGCATGACAGATAATTTGTGTCACATGTCCATCAATAATTATATGAATCTCTACAATGCCCCCTGGCCAGTATTCAATGCTAAATAATGATGTAATATATAGCATGACTTCAATTTTATGATCTCACAGAATGAACACCTGTTTAGTGAGAGAACTGGAAAACTAACCTATTGAATGTTTTGTTTGCTTGTTTTTCTGAAACAGCTTGGTAGCTTAATGGATAATGAAAATGAAGACATTGCAGAATTTCATAAGTGCTCATTAATCTAATTGATATATATATAAGAGTAATTTTTGAGTCATCTTTAAATAATAACAAAAGACTGCAGAAAGACCTCTGGCTGAGTATAAATACCCCCACAATGTCAACACATTGGCAAATTATCCTTTGCATACACTTCACATTTCACGTGGTCCTTAATAACTCTTGCCTATTGGAGTCCTAACTCCAGAGATTTAAAAAGGGAAAATTTCTAGATATAAATAGATCGATAAATCACAGATTTCTGTATTTGGAATGAAAGAAATTGTACAGATTTGTTTAAATCAATGTGAGAATTAGCACTGAGTGTTTCGTAAACAGTTTACAAATGCAAAAAAGTTGGTACTCCTCCTGGCAAATATTTAGTGCTGGCTTGCTTGTAAACGACTCTTTCACTAAATTAAGACACTTCCTGTGTGTGTGGGTGACTCCACTTCACCAAAGGTTTTACTTGGCCATTCAGGTAGTTTGGTTGTGAGAAGATTCTTCCCTGTGATGGAAGCAGAGTGCTGCAGATCAATGAAAGCACCCTTTCTGGTATTCTGTGGACACCACTCCTCTGTTATGTTAAGGATCAATGGAATCTGACACACTGTTTCTCAATCTCAGGAGAGTCATATTGCCAAAGAGTTGAAATGTGTAAGGAACGGCTGTTTAGAGGAAAAGAATGGGGTGGCTGTCTCGTCAAACAGCAAGTCTTAGGTGACAATTCCTCTTGGGCTCCTAAAAGCTGTTTCTCTCTGGTCTTGTTACTGACTGTGAATGTGGGTCACGGAAGCAATGCCATCTTCCATTCACACGGCTCCAAGTCAAAGTCCAGTTCCTTGTTTGTCTTCCATATAAACACGACAAATTGCTTTCTCTGCGTGGTGTAATTTCATTGAAACATTATATTCTGTTAGGTAAAGGCCTCCCATTTTTTCCTTCCTATTCATTCAGCAAGCACTTCACTTCAGTCACCATCTGGTAACAGGTAGTACAACGGGAAATGAACTAAGGCATAAAAATAACTTACATTTATTGAGAGCTTATTATGGGCTAGGCACTTTCTAAGCTCTTTATATGTATTTAGTCATTTAATATACTTATGAGGTCGGTCTATGATTATGCTAATTTTACAGATGAGCAAAATCAAGCACAGAGAGGGGTTTGCAAGTGGTGGAGGTGAGAGCTGAACTCTGATCATCTAACCTAGATTCTACACTCTTTTGTGTAGAATAGATGTTTGCCCTAATTCTAGAGGTTAAGAGTCTATATCCTTGAAGGAGTCAGAAAGTAAGAATTAAAATCACATGAGCATTCCTTGATTTGACTGCTGGTTACAGAACTGTATTGATTGTAAGATTAAATGAGCTTATGAGATATGCACTTCTCGATATGGCTTTGATGTCTCTTATGGACTAAATGTCGTGTCTCTCCAAAATTCACATATTGACATCCTAACCCCTGATGTGACATTAGGAGATGGGGCTTTTGGAAGGTCATTAGGTCATGAGGATGGAGTCCTCATGAATGACATTAGTGCCCTTATGAAAGGGACCCCAGAGAGCTGTCCCTCTTCACATCAGTTGAAGACACAAGAATTTAGCAGGCTGCAATCTAGAAGAGGGTCCTTACCAGAACCCAACCATGCAGGCGTCTTGATCTTGGACTTCCAATCTCCAGCGTATGAGAAACAAATTTCTGTTGGTTATATTCCAACCGGTCAAGTACTAGTATAGTAATCTGACATGACTAAGACAGCGCACAATTTAAAACTGAAAAATAATCACATAAGCAAGGCTGTGACAACCTGTGTATATAAGTGCTGGGGCAAAGATTCAAGATGAAAGCTGTAATCAAGGGTGTCTATGTGTCTGTTTCTAATTAATGCTATCCCTATGGAAACCAGCCATGCTTGGAAATCTGTCCTTTAGTATATGTTTCACTAGCAAATCCATGATGTCATTTTTGCTAGCAAGAGGCACTAGTAAGTATACATGAATTTTACTGAGAAACTAAGTCAAGTTATGTGATTCAGCTTTCACAATTGATCTGAATTCTCACTTCAGTCTAGACCAGGGCATCCTTGAAGAGCTTTGTGCTCATTCTTATTTGTAGGCCAGATTTTACAGTGGAAACTGCAGTCAGTGAATTGGGGAAACTAAATGCCATGGGACTAACTGGATCCCAGGGGAGCAGGAGCCAAGTGACAGCACTCAGCCATCAGAGGCAAGGTGGCAGTGGTTGCCACAATGCACAACAGAATCAGAGCAGCAATCAAAATACATGCAGAGCCATGGCATTGGCTAGCTAACCATGGTGTCTGAAAACATGAAATAGATAGGAAGTCTACTAAATTCTTACATGAGCCACATAAGCAGAAATATTTTAGGTCAAGTGAACCAAAGTCTAACCTGAATCATAAAAGCAGAAAGTCGTAGCCCCTCAATCAATCCCCAGTCTTGAGCCAATTTACAGACCCAGAACCTCTTGAATGAAGAAGCTGGGTCCCCTTGAGGAAGGATCCCAATACACCGCCAAAATTTACACTGTTACTTTCTCACTTTCTTCCCCAAAGGGACCTAGGGCCTACTACCAGGGTAATTGCACTGGGGAAAGAGAAATAATCAGCATTTTTAGGGACTGCTAGACACTGGTTCTGAACTGACACTGATCCCAAGATACCAAAACCTCACTGCAGTCCACCAGTCAGACTAGAGGCTAATGGAGGTCCCGTGATCAAAAGAGTTTCAGCTCAGATATGTCTCACAATGGGCCCTGTGGGTCACCAAGCACATCCTGTGGGGTTTTTTTTTTTTTTTTTTCCCAGTTCTGGAATGCATAATTGGAATAAACACACTTAGCAGATGGCACAATCCCACATTGGTCCCCTGAGTTGTGGAGTAAGAGTTATTATGATGGGCAAGATCAAGTGAAAGCAGCTAGAATTACGTCTACTTAGGAAAATAAAAAATCAAAAACAATACTACATTCCTGGAGGGACTGTAGAGATTATTGTCACCATTAAGGACATGAACGATGCAGGAGTGGTGATTACCACTGCATCCCCATTCAATTCGCCTTGTGGCCTATACAGAAGAGAGATGGATCTGGGGGAATGACACTGAGTTGTCATGAGCTTAACTAGGTGGTGGCTATAACTGTAGCTATTGTTCCAGATGTGGTTATATTGTTTGAACACATTAACATGTCTCTTGGTACCTAGTATGCAGCTATTGATGTGGCAAATGCCTTTCTTTAACCCTGTCAATAAGGATCACCAGAAGCAGCTTGCTTTCCGCTGCCAAGTCCAAGACACCTTCTTTGTCCTATCTCAGGTGTATGTCAGTTCTGCAGGTCTTTGTCATATTTAGTTGAAAGGAGTCTGGTTTGCCTTTTCCTTCCACAAGATATCACACTGGTCCATTATATTGATGACTTTATGCTGATAAGCCTTCGTGAGCAAGAAGTAGCAACTATTCTAGACTTATTGGTAAGACATTTGTGTTTCAGAGGGTGGGAAATAAATGACAAAAAATCAGAGGACTTCTGTCTCAGTAAAATTGCTAGGACTCCAGTGATGTGGGGGGGGGGGGAGAGAGAGAGAGAGAGAGAGAGAGAGAGAGAGATTTATATAGTTATGTAAATATATTTCCTATCGTTTCCGTTTCTCTGAAACAGAGAAACAGATAAATTCTCTGATTAATACACTATTATTACCTTCATTATAGAAATGAGTCTCAGAAAATTTAAGTACCTTAAGCCACACTAGAGCTAGTAAGTGGCAATGCTGGGTTGTACGCAGGTTTGCCTGACTCTAATGTCCACGCTCATATCCCCTGTGTTATACTTGTCTTCTGCTTATACACTAGTGAAGATGAATAAAGACCAAGAGGAACCCCCCCCCCCGTACCTCCTGTTGACATTTCACTGCTTGACTGTTTCTGAATCTTGTCTTGCGTTTTAATTATTGTTGCTATGTAATAATTATCTGCTATTATGGGAAAGGTTAACTGGATTAGATATCCAAGATGGCTCAATCACATGACTGACTGTTGACACTAGCTGTTGGCTTGCAACTTAGCTAGACTCTCGACTAGAGTGCCTACATATGTCCTTTCCAACGTAGTAATAGCAGACCAGTCAGACTTTTTCATGGTGACTGGCTTCCTTCAGAGTGAGCAGACCATAAGAACTGGATGGAAACCATGGAGTCTTCATTGGCCTGTTCTTAAAAGCCATGTGGCATCACTTCTCCTGTACCATTAGTTGCAAATGCATTACCGGCATAGGACCAGATTCAACAAGAGGAAACAAGTCCCCTCCTTTTGACAGAAGAAGTGTCAAAGAATTTGTGGGCTTGTTTTGAAAACATCATACGTGTGACAATTAAGTTCACGAACTCATCCTATAAAAAGTGCTACATACCTCATTGCTGAATATCACTACAGTCACTTTCAAAATACTCCCCTTGGGAAACTATGCACCAACACCAGCACCCAGTCCACCCTTCAAAGCAATTTTGGAACTCTTTTTCTGGAATGGCCATCACAACTCTTGTCGTATTATCTTTGATGTCGTGAATGTCATCAAAATGCCTTCCTTTCAATATTTCCTTTATCTTCAGGTAAAGAAAGAAGTCACTGGGGGCCAGATCAGGTGAGTAGGGAGAGTGTTCCTACAGTAATTTGTTGACTGGTTAAAAACTCCCTCACAGACGGTGCTGTGTGAGCTGGTGCACTTCCAAATAGTAAACTTGGTTAACTGTTGGTTAAGTTGGTACAAATTCTTAATGAATAATCCCTCTGATATCAAAAAAGGTTAGCAACATCGTTGCAACAAGTTCGCGAACTTAATTGTCAGACCTCATATGTAGTATGATCCCAGGATCCAGGTGCTTCTGGAGATGGTGCAAGGCAAGAAAGTGAGCTTTGAAACAAGTCATAATTTGAACCTTCCTCCATCACTTGTTATCTCTATAACATCAGACAAATTATTTAACATCTCTGGGCAGTGACCTTCTCTGGAAAAGGGGGAGGTTAGTATCTATTTTGCAGCGCAAGAAAGTACATATGTCTGGTGTTCAATTAATGTTAGAATAATGGTTTTACACCTCATTCACACACCAATTTCTGTTATTTATTTAGGCATAATTTAAAGATTTATTAGGATCTGATTTACAGGTTCATTTTTCCTTAAGTGATAGTATATGCACCACAAACTCGATGTATTAAACCAAAAATAAAATTAACCATGGCCTAAAGAATAGACATTGCTATCTCATGGTAATATCTGGTACCCACTTTTTTGTCTCTCATGTCCCTGCTCCCTAATGTCAGAGATACTTACAAGCTATTTAAACAAGTGCTGTTTCAGAAATTGTCAGGTCAAATCAGAATCCCTGGGTGTTCTATTCTGATGAAACTTACTTTTTCCTCTCTGTGAGTTTGAGTTATCTGATCCAAAGCTTTATTGCATTGGGAACAAGAGGAACCTATTATTTGGAATTCACGAAACGAGTTTAACCAAATGAACAAATCTAATTTAGACAGCAACAACATGAAGAAGACAAAAGGAAGGCTCTCACAAAATCCCCCATGTGGAACTCATTTAAACTTAAATTTTTCACATGGTAGGGATGAAAACATTCTTCTGCCGCGGAGTTTCATAAACTATGTCAGATTTCTTCTTGCGCTAGCCTTTTTACACATCTGTCAATTGGAGAAGTTAACCTCTCTGTTGTTTGATGCGAAAAAGATAAAAATCAAAGTCCTGGTGATTTTATAGGAGTGCTGGCTGCTTGTGTCTTTGGCTATCTCTTCCAGCCCCTTGGTGTGAAGACATCCCAATTCAAAACAGATGTGGTCCCCTCGGCATGGCCCACTGAATACCGTATTGCTTGTAGAACTCGGGGGTTCACAAGGCACCCTCGTGGAGCTGGCCATTACCCAGGGCTAGTTTTTCTGCCCAGCAACAAATCTGTACAGACACCTGATGTGTTTTGAGGAGACTCTTAAAGCCAGGTGTCTAACTGAATAGACAACATATAATCACACTTGATCCTCTCAGAGATTGTATGTCCTCTACTTTCTCCTTCCACTTCACCACCACTTTTAAGTATAAGCCACATTTACTGTAGCATGGACTCTTTTTTTCCACCCTTCCTTTGAAAGGTTAAGGGATAGTTATCTTCGCATAATCTAAATGCCAAGGATTTAGTTAGCTGTTCTTTACTTTAATGACCAATAACTGTTTACAAACTCTCTCTGAATATGCCTTGGAGTACTTTCTAAACAAATGGAATTCTGCCTTGAAATTGGAAAGTGGTTTTCTTGTTTCCATGTGGGGAGGGGAAGTGGGGAGCTGTCAGTGGAGCCACATATTTAAGTAAGCCAGTTTTTAGACTAACTTAGGATTTATTCCGTTTCCATTAAGAATATCTAATTATAAGTAATTACCCTAAACTAATTTAATTCCATCCTCTTGAGCTTTATTAGAGAAACAAACTTAACCGCATGTATTTTGTTAAATAGACCCTTGCACTGTGACGGAAAAAAAATAAGATGATAGGACTTGCATGGGAAAAAAGGGGATTGACAATAATTGAGCATTTTCTGCAGTGTCCTCTCCCTTTCCATTAGTGGTGAAATATAAGTAAGTGTTTTAAAAAATGAGTTCTCGGTGAAGAATTTAAGGAGATTAGCTTAGTTTTAATAGATGGTCCCTGCCCAATTTAAGAATTCATGCCAGAAATAGGCAAATAATTTGTTTTATTAGGCTACATTTTAAATATGTTAGAAATTAAATTATTAAGGTCAAATGCTGACAACTGACTAAAATAATAGGAACTGAAATTAATTTTCTTTTTCAGTATCCCAGAAATGTTTGAAGAGGTAAAGTGTTTTTTCTCTGAAGGTGAAAAATGAACTACATAATTTTAGAGTGGGTATACTTGAAACCACATTTAGCACTTTTAAAAAAGCCAAGACATTCATTGTGTTTTTTGCACATATAAGGAATACACGTGCAATATAAAAATCCACATGGAACAAATGTACAAAGAAAATAAAGAAATCACCAATAAACCTACCATACAGATATCATACCTATTAACATGTTGATATATTTCTTTCCACATATTTTTTCAAAGCATGAGGACTTTCTTTATGTAATTGTTACTAAATTATAGCATACCCATAGAATGTGAATAAACAGCAAGTATTCGAGAGAAAGAACATTTCGGAACTCCAGAAGTTCTATCACCACACCTTTCTACCAAGAGTAAACTTCCCCAACTTTTAACACCACAGATTAGTTTTTCCTGTTTCTGACTTTTACATAAATAGAATCACATATTTTGTAGTGTTTTATGTTGGCTTATTTTGTATAACATTATGTTTTTAAGATATATTCATATTGTTACCTGTCATTGTAATTTGCATATGTGTATGTATATATATATATATATATATATATATATATATATATACACACATATATATATATATATATATAATTATGTAAATGTACCACACTTTAGTCTAGTACATGCCATATGGGGAAATTAGGGACACGTTTCTGTTTGGTTTATAACTAGGAGCAGAATTGCTGCTGGTTTCTATGGGTGTGCATATATTAAATTTTTAAACAAACACTGACAAAGGTTTTCCAGCATGACTATAATAATTTATACTTTCAGTGATAATATATGAGTCACAGTTGCTATACCTCCTTGCCAACTCTTTATATAAAAGAATTGTTTTTGAATAAAAATAAAATACTATTATACTTTGGTACATGTATATAGTATATGTGTTTGGGTAGCCTGAATTTCCTACCTAACCATATATTTTGGATATCTTTCCATGTTAATAAGTAAAGAGATCATCATTATTTTAAAATGTTGTGTTATAATCTTTTATACTGTGTATCTAAATATATCTGTAAAACCAAATCTTTGTTGATGAATATTTCTACAGACTAAAAATTTTTGTTTTGTGAACAATGCTGATTACATAATTCTTTTTGCATATAGCCGATAAGTTAATATAACTGTTACCAAAAAATTAAATAACTCTGTTTGGACTTCTGTATTCTTCATCACGCTCAAGTGCCAGAGATCCAGCATAGCTTAACCCAACTGTTAGCTTATTTGTGCTTTTTCTTGGTTATAGATGAAGTCTGGTAATGAAAAGTTATGACAGAAAAATTGGCTTCACAAAATATTATGATCAATTACATCACGTGGGCTCTCAGGCTTTTCTGTTTGATGGTACTTCTCCACTCTACACATTGATTATTTTACATCTTCACCCTCCTTGCACCACCAAATCTTTCCCTACCTTCCTCCAAAATCTTAGCAAATGGCTGATCCTCACAATAAATAGAGAATATAGTAGCTATCAGAAGGTAATTCCCCCAAAATGATTTCCACTGCCAAGAAGAATCTTAAACACACACACACACACACACACACACACACACACACACACACACACACACCTGGCACATGCTTCTCTGAAAATAAAGAAGCTGTTCCCCTACATTCTCCATTTAAGGTCAATTTTGGCAATAGGTCTTTGGATCCCATTGCACAATCTCTTTTCTGACCACTCATTTTCTCTCTTTTCTTTATTGACTATTTCTGCTGGCCAGACTGAAAATGTATTAATTCCTTCTGGTCCTTATTAATTATCTTCCCCTTTAAGTTTTTCTTCTTTTCCCCTTT
This sequence comes from Rhinolophus ferrumequinum, assembly GCF_004115265.2. Classification (NCBI taxonomy): domain Eukaryota; kingdom Metazoa; phylum Chordata; class Mammalia; order Chiroptera; family Rhinolophidae; genus Rhinolophus; species Rhinolophus ferrumequinum. Next base: position 28,559,215 of record NC_046306.1, on the reverse strand, counting down.
TTTTCTCCACTCTTTTCCTTTTCTTACTGTCTCTCTTGCTTACTTTTCTACTTTGTCTATGCTTGTCTTCAATTCTCAATTTTTTCCTTCACTGTAATTAAAATTGATTGGGTGACAATGGTCAACAAAACTACATTGATCTCAAATGTACAATTATGTAATACATAATTTATATATTTCATTATGTGTTCACCACCCAGAGTCAGTTCTCCTTCCATCACCAGATATTTGACCTCGTTTACCCTCTTCTACCATGCTTTCTGCCCTTTTACCCCCTCGTAACCATTAAACTATTGTCAGTGTCTATGAGTTTTTGTTTCTTTAGTTGTTTGTCTTGTTCCTTTGTTGCTTTCAGTTTTATATACCTCATATGAGTGAAGTTATATGGTTCTCGACTTTTTCTGCCTCACTTATTTCATTTAGTATAATAATCTCAAGCTCCAACCTTGTTGTTGCAAATGGCAGCATTTCATCTTTTCTTATGGCAGAATAGTATTCCTCTGTGTATATATATATATATATATATATATATATATATATATATATATATATATATATATCACATCTTCTTTATCCAGTCATCTATCTAAGGACACTTTGGTTGTTTCCATGTCTTGGCCACCATAAATAACACTGCAATGTACATTGGAGTACATACATTTTTACAGATAAATATTTTCAAATTTTGGGGTAAATACCCAGGAGAGGGATTGCTGGGTCATATGCTAATTCTATTCTTAATTTTTTGGAGGAACCTCCATACTATTTTCCATAGAGGCTGTACCAATTTGCATTGCCACCAACAGTGTATGAGGGTTTCTTTTTCTCCACAGCCTCTCCAACACTTATTATTTGTCTTGTTGATGATAGCCATTCTATTTTTGCCAAACACTACTAGCCAAACACTACTCCTATGATAGCATCTTCCAGATTTATACAACCAAGCTGATCTTCTTTTCTTAGCTTTAGACTCATAGACAAATACCTGTTCGTCAACTTGAATTAAATGTGTCAGAAACAATACAAAATTGATATATCTAAAATAGAACCTTCGATATTCCCCCTTCCACTAACATCTGTCTTCCTATCTCAGTAAATGGTATACCATTCACATAGGGATAAGTTAACATTGTAAAAAGTTATGTAGGATTCTTGCCTTTTCTTTACTCACCTCGTCAAATCTATCGTCAAGCCCATTGTATGATGCTCCAAAATATATTTCACACATCTCTCTTTATCTCAATAGCGATCTTCCACCCAAACCACTATCACCCTATAATAGATGTGGAGACCAGGAGGGCCTGGGCCATAACTGCCTTATTTCACTTAGCCCCAGTGCTTGGCACAGTGCCTGACACTTAATAGGTTGTCAGAAAAGCAGATATAGTCACCACTGTCTCTTGCTTGGACTTCTAAGACTATTTACCATGTGATTTGAAGTTAAAAATCCTTTTGAAAGTCTTTCTTGACAGCTGAATTAGATCAAATCCCTAATTGTAGAGTTTTATAACACCATGTATCAACGTGTTTCTCTTTTCTAACAACATTTCAGATAAATTTTACACTATTTTCTACGACAAGTGATTAACTGACCACTTAAACATGAGATTCATAGGGGAAGGGAACTTCTTGTTTTTGCTCTCCATACTGCCCACATCCTATGCATATTAGTGAATGAATGAATGAAAAATTGCAAGGAGTCGTTTTCTATATTGAACAGTATGCCCATTCTTAAAAAAATTTATGCAACTTTTTCTATTTTGAACCAATTTGTATTTCCTTCTTTGGCTAACAAGATTGTTCTATTCTTAATTTCATCTACATTAGGTACGCATTTTTTTAAAAAAAATCTCTGCCAATGTAAATATTGTTTGTAATTATTGTTTTGCTTTGTATATTTTAGTAACTGGTGTTTATATATATTTTTTTCTATTTTCAGGCTCCATGTATTTGTTTTCCTATTGGTGTATCTGGTCTTTGCCTTAGTGATTTGTAAGATATTTTCAATATTAGTGAGATTAATCTCTTCCCTACAGCATACTTGTTATATTTTCTCAATCTGCCATCTGTATTGCTTTATATTCTTTTGCAATTGCACATTTATTCATTTATGGAGATGATATTTATTACATTCCCACTATTTGTCCAAAACCATTCAAGGAATGGAAATAAAGCAATAATCAAAACAAAGAAGACATTACTGCTTTCATGGAGCTTACATTCCAGTTTAGAGAAGGGTGGGTAGACAAACAGTAAGTGATATAAACTAAGTAATATAAATAGAACATTGGGTGGTTATAAGTCTGATTAACATAATTAAAGCAGGAAATGAGTTTAAAAGGATCAGCAGGTCGGAGTTGCAACTTTAAAATAGATTATCTGGGAAGGTTTCTTAGAAAAGGTGATCTTTGGTTAAAGTCCTAAAGAAAGCGAGGCTTGTAGACACCTTCAGAAACAGACTTCAAGGTAGAAGGAACATCGAATGCAAAGGTCCTGAGGCAAAAGGACACCTGGAAAGTTTGAGGAACAGGTAAAGGGCCAGTGGAGGAGAAATAATGTAATAGGATATGAAGTCTGTGGGGCAATGGGTTGGAGGGAAACCTCAACATGTAGGACATTGTTGGCCACTGTAAGAACTTTGATATTTACTTAGAATGAGATCAAAAGACTTTGGAGACTTTTGAGCAGAGGAGACATACGATCTGACTACATTTTAACTGTAAAACTCTTGTTGCTGTTTTGAGAAGAGCCTTTAGGGAAGCAAAATCTGAAGCAAGGAGCCCAGTTAGAAAATTGTAGTAATTGGACCAAATGGTGGCAGGTAACACCAAAGTGTTAGCAGTGGAAATGAGGAGAATGGTCAGATTATGTGTATATTTTGAAGGTGAAGTCAATAATATTTGTTGATGAATTGAATATGGGATATGAGAATAAGTGGTAAGTTCAGGCTATGAATAGTTTTTAGTCTAGTTCAGGGACTGAGAAACTGGATGTAGTTACCATTAAGTGAGATGGGAAAGACTAGGTCACGAATTCCAATGTTTACCTGTTAAATTTGACATTTCAGTTAGATAACTAGGTGGAGCTATTGAGTAGTTTGTTGAATGCCTGGGGTTCTGTTATCCTAAAGAGATAGGAACTTGGGTGTCATCGGTATATAGATAGTATTTATTGCCATGAGACTAAATGATAACACCAGGAGAGTGATTGTAAGTAGGACAGAGAAAATGTTCAAGGACTGAATCACAAAGGAGTCCAAATTTCAGAGGTCTGGCAGATGAAGAAAACCTAATAATGAAACGGAGAAGCATCTGCAGTTAAGAGATGAGTACAGTTAGAAGAGAATGGAGTCTGATAATCCAAGTTAAAAAAGTGACTTAGATATCAATGAATGATCAACGGATAATGACGCTGAAAGGTAGAATGAGGACAGGTTGAAGTAAGATATAACATAGTTAAGAGAGTTTCGTTTAAGTGGAATAGAATGTAGAAGAACCTGAATGAATGGATTCATGAAAGAGAGGAGAGAAATTGGAAATATTTTGTACAGATCATTCTTTTCAGGAGCTTTGTTGTAAAGGGAGGAGGTAAATGAGGAAGAAGTGAGCTCAAAGGATGTTTGTGTCTTAACATAGGAGAAACCAGAGCATTTGTTTTGATGGAAAAAAATCTAGGAAAGAGGATAATTTGATAATGATTAAAGAAGGGAGAAGCTAAATTAGAGTGGGACACAAGTGGAAGGTTTGGCCTTCATTAGGAGCGTGGATAGTTTATTCCTAGAAGTGGAGGAGAAGCAGTAGGTATGAGTGCAAGTGCAGGTAAGGAATAGATCTTGTGGGAGTTCTATTCAGAATGTTCTTATTTTCTTTATTCAGTAACGAGCAAAATTATCGTCTAGGAGTGCTGATGGATATTAGAAATCAAAGGAGAGAAAGAAGGGTAAGAAAGTGTCATCTAGGGAATCGGAGCATGATTGGAGTTGGGAGAGTTCAGTATACTCTTCACTCGCTTACTTGTATTTTCTGGTATTTGTCCCTGACTTCTTAATTGTGCTAGAATTATGATTTTAAAACACTAATCAGGCTATCCCACGTATACGCTAAGGAAATGTTCTTTTGGATCCTCATTAACTGCAGTTAAGTAGAGGATAAAACTCAAACTCCTTCACATGTTGAACAGTGTCCTATAATTTGCCTGAAGCCTCCCTTCATAGACTTATCTCTGGACATTCCAATTACTCCACACAATTAAAGTTCCAGGTGAGTCTAACATCTCAGATTTATCCTAAAACCATACACACATTCACAGTCCCTTGCCTTTACCTGAGTAGTTTTCTTTCCTGGAATGCTTCTCTCTTTTCAGTACTTCATAAAATGTAGCTTGTGCTCCACCTGTCCCCCATTTAGTCACAAGGTAGAGTTGATTATTTCTTTTCTATGTTCCCCTTAACCTTTAAGCTGAGCTTAGAACTTAGCTTTGCCATAGCATGTTATTTCTTAATGTGTCTGTCTCCCACCCTAGACCAGATGTTATTTTAAGCATATGGATTATATCTTAGTCATTATTTTATCCTCCCAATCTCTAGAGTACTAAATCTTCATTACTAAATATACTTTTCAGTATTCAATTTTCTATTTTCAACCAATACTAATTTTTTAGAAGTCAATAAAATCTTGGGATTTGCCTAGACAGTGAAAAAGGGTAGGAATAAACATTTGTGAGCTAATTACTGTGTGCATACATACCCAATTGGTTATGCAAATTTTGGCTTGCGTTTTATAACCTCTTCTCTTCCTCAGAACCTCACAATTTCTGTGTTTCTAATTTAACTAAGAAAAATGACAATAATGTTTAATACTAAGTTATAATTAGATGATGAATATATAATCCATATTGGATTCAGTTTAGATTTGGAATGATAATGGAAACTCAAGTAAATAAGTAAACTGGCCTAAACTTGTAGAATATAAAGCTTCAAAGATGTTTTTTATTGTAATTTAGTTCAATTCTGGTGAGAGTTTCTGTACTTATCTTTGTATTTCTAATTTAATTTACTTTTCCTCATCACGAGTAATTCAAGGTAAAGTAATTAAATACATTATTATGAAAACAAAAGATGTACAGCAGGAGCACATAATAAATCCACTCCTTTCAATACTGTTTTCTCAAAAGTAAATTGCACACTATCGGCGTATCAACATTTATTTAACAAGTCACTTATTATAAGACACGTAGGCTGTTTCCAATTATCCCCGATTGTCCATGTTGCTAAAATGGACAATATTGTACAAATGAACTTTTCCACATCTATTTTTATATTTTATATCTGTATTTTTCGAAGTAGAATAGTTTGATAAGATTATAAACTATTTTATTATATTCTTCTACTTTATTTTTTATTTTTTAATTAAACTTTATTGGGGTGACAATTGTTAATAAAGTTACATAGATTTCAAGTGTACAATTATATGCTTCTGCTTTAAAATCTCCTTTTGTTCTTTTCAAAGAAAATATTCAAACATCTAGAATACTATGCAGTCATTAAAAATATGAATATGCATAAACAACACTAAGAGAGAATAAAACATCATAATACCTGTGTTTTGTTTTTTGGTTGTGGAAAATGAATAGTTTTAGTTGCCTCTTTTTGGTGTTTTCCAAATGTCATAGGAAACATTATTTTTTCAGTCTAATTACATTAATAAGTATTATTTTATTTTTTAGGAAATAATACCTAAACTATAGCAGAGGAAATAAATAAGAGAAAATATTATACATGTTCATACAGACTAGAATTTTGGAATCATTGGAATGGGGACCAATAAAGAAAACAAGTTCTCCTTCCATCACAATATATTTGATCCCTTTTACCCTAATCTACCAGCCCCCTACCTCCTACCCACACACAAGGTGATATATAGATGATGTATTACAGACTTGTACACCTAAAACCTATGTAACTTTACTAACAATTGTCACCCCAATAAACATCAATTAAAAAAAAGAAAGATAAACAAGTTAAAACAACAAAAAAAAAACAAAAAACTCTAACATTCTCAGCCTGAGTAATTAAAAGAATGTTGACATCTTAAATACACATACACACACACGTATTATATTATTTATTTGTAAAAGTAATAAGTAATATGTTTGGAGTAAAGATTGTTAATTCTGCTTCAAATTTAATTTGCTATGTCAGTGGCATATTCAAGTGAACTATTACAGAAGCCTTTCAAAATTCTATTTAGAATTCCATTATTATTCATAATACATAAGATATGTAACAAAATCTTTCTGTGATGTGATTTCTATAAAGAATTAAAACTAGGACTATATCATATTTCCCCATTAGGATATTATACATACTTCGACTATCATTTTATGTCATTTGTATTGATTTCATTCTGGCTGAAAAATTCTCTAACTTCTCAGATATCTGAGAGAGAAATCTCCCTTGAAATTCTGCAGAGAAGAACCCACAAAATCAATTCCTTTGACCCCTGCTAGCATTTCAGATGTGTACTTCAGAAGAAGCAGTGCTTCACAGCAGTTTTAAGAAGTCAAACCTCTTATAGAATTCAAAACATGAATGGACTATCAGTAACATTCAGAAATGTGTTTCAAATTAAAATAGAAATTTGAAAAACTCAAGTCAAGTTGAAATGAGTGATTAGTGGACTTCATTTGGACTGCAGAAAGAAACTTGTGTTAGCTATCATCAATGTAAGATACATCATAAATTGGAGCATTTCTTTTTTCCTAATGGAGGCACATATTTTAATAACTGAAACAGTGCCTCTGGCACCTAATCCAAAATGGCAGCTATTATACAGCCAATCCAAGGGGAACAGAAATCCGTGAGAAGTTGCAAGGCAGCTGCTGCCTTCCAAGAAATTGCCTCAGAGATCTCAACATGGTCCAGAGATTCCAATCAGAGATTGGTTGCAAATGAGGACAATTTATCATTCCATGTAAAGTGAGGGGCCTTATTGTTTTCTGAAAAATCATGTGAATAATCTTATAAACTTTGGATTTCTGAGGGATCTAGAAGCATGTGTTTGAATACCACCAGGTATTTGCTGTGTGCAGGTTAGGTAACTTCTCTGTACTTCTGTTCCCCCACCTGGAAAAGGAGGATAATAAGAATATCAACAACATGGAGGGGTTCTGGTGCAGAATAAATGAGCTCTGATATGTAAAGCACAAAGAACAGTGCTTGACAAATAAAGAGGATTACATCCTGTTAGATTTATTATTATTATTATTGTCAGAAGATTTATCAGAGCTCCAAATTTCTAAACATAACTGACCTCTCCATGTCTACTTTTATGTCTGAAAGCCATCTCAAACTGAACATACCCCCAAGGAAATTCATGATTATTCCCTTAAATGCAGATCAAATTTCAACATTCTCTCTTTCAGTGAATGAAATCTCCAGACTCCTATTTCTACTAGTCAGAAATCTAGGATTTATCTTTGGCACTTCTTCAATATCACCCCTTATATCGAATATATCAGCAAATCCTACCAATGTTACCCTCCAAATGTTCCCATTTCTCTCCATTTCTACCACCACTGTCCTAGTTTAATGCATGGATATATGAGTCCTGGACAATCCTGTCTGCTCTCAGCTCCATCCCATTCATAGGAATAGAAGAATTTATTTGAAATGCAAATCAGGTTATATAACACTCTCTTCTACAGTACTTTCATTTACTCTCAGGGTTAAGACAAAAATCCTTAAGCAAACTTCACGCAATCTGACCTCCACTTATCTATTCAATCACATACACCTCTTTCCCCTACAGGATCCCACCTCCTTTATTGCATGTTTAAGGATGCTGGTTCCTTGGTCTACCCTTCCCCTTCAACCCATTCATTTGTCAGATTGCAGTTTAATTGTCACTGCTCAGAGCTGTTCCTCCTGATGTTCATAAAGGAAGATCCTCTTTCATAAACTCAGCACCATAAACTTCCTACCATTTAATACAGTTATCGTTTTTTCCTTTAATTTCTTAATTATTAAAATAATTTTTAATTGAAATTTAATTATTTTAAAATTAATTTTCCCTTAATCATTTAATAAATGTGTCATGCACTTGTCATTATCTGCAGCATACTACCTGATATATAGTAAGCCCTTGTGTATTTGTTGAATAAATAAATAAACAAGTGAGAGTAATTAGCTAAACAGAATGTTCACACAGTGTGCCATATAGGACTTTTTAAGTTAATATTTATAGACTTAAAAGTAAGCAAATAAAAAATATACGTATAAAAGAAATATTACAGACATCCTTGTATAACCATCACACGGATCAAGAAACCAGACACACATGAGCCCACCTGGTACTTCCAGTCACTACACCCATTCTTCATCCCAGAGATAACCACTACCCTCATTTTAACACCAGGGATGAGTTTATTTTTTAAAAAAAACTTATATAAATGAAATCACAAGTTCTTTTGTGACTGGCTTCTTTAACTCAACATTATGTGAAACTTACCGATTCATTTCATTTATTTGTAGTATTTCATTGTAGAAATATACCAGAATTGGTACTAGCTTGCTTTTTAAGTCAATTCTGTTTTGATGAATAGAGATCTTTCTTTTAATAGACTCCAATTCATCAATTATTTATTTTATGGTTAGTGCTTTATTGTCCTATATATTTTTTTTAAATGCCTATACCAATATCATGGACTGGGTCTCCTGGTTTTTTTATTTTTTGTTTCCTAAAATTGTTATTTTACCGTTTATATTTACTTCGAAAATCAATCTAGAATGGATTTTTGTTGTAAAGTAGAAGTCAAGATTTATTTTTTCCCACATGGATGGACTATTGATCTAGCACCATTTATTGAAAAGACCTTCTTCACCAATTGAACAGCAATGCCATCTTTGACATAGTTCAGTAACTATATATGTGAGTCTGTTTCTAGATTCTCTTTTTTCCACCACTATTCTATTTTTCTAACTTTGTTGTAATTACCATACTGTCCTAACGACCATAAAAATATCTGGTAATGTAAATCCTCCAGCTTTGTTGTTTTTCAATATTATCAAACATTCTAGTTAATTTGTATTTCCACATGAATTTTACAATCAGCTTTGTAATTTCCACCCACCCAAATCCAGATAATTATCTGGATTGTATTGAATTTATAGATAAATTTGTAGAGAACTGACCTTTTTTATGATACTGAGTCACACAATTTATGACTATATTCCTTCACTTATTTAGATGACCTTCAATTTCTCAATAATGTGGTATAGCTTTTAGTGAAGATGTCATGTTTACCTTTTATTAGATTTATTCTCAGAAATTAAATTTATCATTAGATTTATTTCCAGATTTAACATATTATAAATGGGTCTTTTTAAAAATTCATTTTCTTCTTATTTTTTTGGTGCTGGTATATAAATGCAATTAATTTTTGCATATTGATTGTATAGCCAGTGACCTTGCTAAATTGATTAATTTAATAGTGTATAGTAAGTAATTTCACATTTTAAATGTGCAAAAATGTTTCTTTCATAATTAATAATACTTTTATTTTCTTTACTATTTATCATCTGTCTATCTCTCTATCTACCTATCTATCTAACTATCATCTATCTATCATGACTTATTTCATTGGCTATTTCAGGTAGTACAGAATTAAAAATCGTGGTGATATTGTAATCTTTGTTTGTCTCCTAACTTAGAGAGAATGCTTTAAATAGTTCACCCATATTAACTTTGGATTTTCTGTGAATATCTTTTATCACATTAAGGAAATTCTCCTCTATTTCTAGATTTGAAGGACCTATTTAAATTTATGAATGCGTAGTTGAATTTTACAAATGCTTTTGCTGCACTCCTAGACATGATAAAATGACTTTTCCCTTTTTCTGTTAACATGGCAATAAAATAGTTTGATTTCTGAATGTTATACTAGAGTTTGATAACTAAATGTTAAATTTTACATCATCATGATTATTACATATACAAAATATATATATGTATATGTACATTATGATGATTATCATATACACCTAAAATTGAATTTAATGTGCTAATATTTGTATCTATGATAATCTTATCTAGCAATGCTTGTGAGAGAGATTGATCTGTAATTTTCTATTCCTGTAATGTCTTTGCCAGATTTTAGTATCAAGATTTTTCTTACCTCTTAAAACAAGTTAGGAAATGTTCTCTCTTTTTCTTTTCTTTTTTCTGAAGGCATTTGTAAAAGATTGACATTATTTTTTCCTTAAATGTTTGGAAATATTCACCAGTCAATTCATCTGAGCTTCTCTTTATGAGGTTTTGGATAACAATTGCTACTTCTTGAATAGTGATAGGCACATTCATGGTTGGTTTTGATTTTTTATTATATGAGTCTTGGTAATTATGTTCTTCAAGGAATTTGTCTACTTCATCTTCATTGTCAATTTTATTGGCAAAAATTATTTATAGTACTTATGTTTTGTTGCCTATAAGACCTGTAATGATGTCCCTCTTTTCAGTTCTGATATTAATAATTTGTTTTCTCCTCTTTTCTTGCTCTCTCTCTCTCTTTCTGTCTCTCATAATCAGTCTTATTAGAGGTTTATCAATTTTATTAGTGTTTCCAGAGAAACAACATTTGGATTTGTTAATTTTGTTTAATGAATATTTGGAGATATACATACATATATATTTTATATATGTTATACCTTTATATTGATTTCTTAATTCAGATAGTGTATAGTTCAGGTCTAAAATTTCAGTTTAATGTTTTTTATTTTGATATTCTTGTAAAACAGTCCCGCTTTACTTTCTTATTATTCACCTTTACCTCTATATTTTTAAACATACTACTAATAATTTATGACCAAAAATGCACCAATAACTGGCACTGGACATATTCCTTAGATTTTAATAAGAGGCAGCTGGATCTGCCCTGATATCCCAACTTTCACCCCAATACCCCATCTCTTCAATCTTTCTTCTCTAATTTTCTTCTTCCTCTCCAATCCATCTGCTGAAGAAAGAAGATGATGGTGTTAGAGTCAGAAAGAGGTCAATGTTTATGCAAGAATAGAATTTTGTTTAATGAATATTTGGAGATATAAAAATATACATATTTGATTTCTACTCTTACCTTAATCATCCCCTACTTTTATTTTAATTTGCTAATTTTTTTACTTGTTTGTTTTTGTTTTCAAGTTGCTGCATTTCACCAAACCAAATAAGAGAGAACGTCAAAGGCATCACTCTAGAAGTAGAGCTTATCTGCATGAGCTGACCTCCCTTTCCCCAGGTTGATTTCCATACAGGTGTTGCCATTAGAATGAGTAATAGTGAGAAAATTCTAGGCAAGGTTTGGCATGTATGCCCTGGCAATTTTCAGGAGTGCATGAACATAGAGATGCGTGCTTGTGTCTCATTTTCAGACCTCTAAAAAGCTGAAGGCATGTGTGGTTAGTTGTAATCAGAGGGATGGGGGATGACCATATGTGTTGTGTCTGAGGAGAAGAGGACCCCACCAACAACCAGATCCTTTGGTTCAGATGGCATAGATGAGGATTTCTATAGTTCTCGTGATTCTACATGGAACATAGAGGGTAAGGGGCAAGGTACGACCCTAGGACTACCAAGGAAGCTACTGACTTGACTAAGAGGTACACAATCTGATATCTAGATGTGGATGGTAGCATTGATCATCTGCAGAGGCTGCAAGTAGACATGGCTGCCCCTCTCTAGGGATGTGTTATCTTCTATACCCTTTCCTTCGCTCAACACTGGAGGAACTGTTCCGAGATGGGAGAAAGGGAAGAAGAGTGAAAATTTAGATTACTGTCTCCTCTACTCCAGAGTTGGGGTGGGAAAAGAAGTAAAAACATAGGCCACAGTATTGGTCTCCTCTATGTCCACAAGCTCCATCATCCTGGAGGGATAGACAGGATGTAAATAAAACATGAGACCAGAGATTTAAATTAATTTAGATGGATTTTCTATTACTGAAAATCCTATGAAGTTACCCTACTGAAAGATATGGGATGTGTTCAAGATGCTGCATTTTCACCACTCAGAGATTGGGACAAAAAAAAAATCATTTTACATTTATGTCCCAATAAATTCAGAACTTACCAATAAGCCAGTTACACAAGAGAGTAACACAGTTTCAATGCAACTTTGCCTTTCTTCATTGGCTACTGATAAGTAAAGACTATTATGAATGAGTGTAGCTAAGAATATTTGGAGTTTCTTGTGCCTTGAGTTTCCTAAATAGTTTACTTTCATCTCTCAACCTTTCAGAGTCTTCATGTATGCATGCATGCATGCATACATATGTATATTGTGTCCAGGCTTTAATATTGTACTTAGTGAGAGAAATAGGGAGTAGTATGTCTACTCCATTTACCCAGAAGCTAAAGTCTAACATTTTAGAAGAAACTGTAGAGGTTCAAATCATGGCATGTTGTTTATTCTCCATTTGCCCCCTCCTGAAAAATTATCTGTACTAATCTTTGCTCCAGAAAGTTGTCTTCTACAAATTGTGACACCTGCGTTTCCATGCCCTCTGGCTTCCCACTGGCTTTAGCCATGGAATGCATTTACAAAAAATTGATAGAAGAAACCTGTTAGGGTACTTATTTTTCTTGCTCACTCCTTGCCAGGTCACAATTCTAGCAGAGACACCATTCTTCTACCCAGAGTCACCTTCTGGGTATCAGTAACCCCAGTCACTACTCTCGCATAGGGAAGTAAGAAGCCTGAGGCTTATAAGATCTCCCCACAGTTATTCCTGGTGCTTTCACATCTATTGTCAGTCTCCTTAGCCCTACTCAGACCTCTGTAATTAGTTCCTTTGTAAAACTTTCTTAAATCCTTTTTTTTCCCTGCTGAGAGCCTGATTGATTCATCAAGAGATTAATGTTTTTCCCTCTTCTTTTTGGGGCAATTGACAATGATATCCAGCAGCTCAAATTGGTGTTGGTCACATGCAAACAGGAAGTGAGGAAAAGCATATTAGCTAATATCTGTCAATAAATCTGTCACTGCATAACATGTTGAAGCCTCTTTTATCGAGGTTCAGCTGGTTCCCACATGATCATTGACTAATTTAATTACGGAGCACATGGATGATGGGAGAAATATTAGTAAACTGTTCCCAGTTAAACTGTGAGGAAATTTTCCTCAAATTAGCCGTGTTGAAACAGCCCTTATTTTTATAGCTACACAAACAAATATACCAGTACAGATGTCGATGATGTAAATATAAATATATTTATTATCTATTAAAGATCTAAATTTTCTGCTTTTGTCTAAACTCTCCAGATATGCCAATGCATTCCTTTATCTATTTGTCCATTTTCCTGATGAAGAATGCTCTATTGTTCCTTCCCTTGATAAGATTCCTTTTAAAAACTATTTTACAGGCTTGTCACTTCTCTACTTCTCTCTTCTGTAGAATTCATCTGGTCACTAACATTTCCTCTGCAAAATCTATTCCTTTTATTGCCCGAGAGATGAAGCCACTTTGCTAAATAAGTCAACGGGCAACTTATAAGGAGATTTTAATGTGAATGTTGGCTCTAGTTCATATAAATGGTCTGCTGAAAATATGTACTATGTGTCCAGATGATTTTCATCTTAGGTAATGATGGGAATTTCATCTTCGGTAACTATGGGAACAGAACCATAGTGCCAGATTAAAGTACAAGACTGGCCAAAGCAGTGAAACTAGTGAAATCCCCATTTATTTAGAATCTATCTGTGTGCACAACCTCAGTTCAAATAAAGGACACTGATGAAGTATCAACATAACACATAGTGAGAGTGAGACTCTTACCACATAACCGTTGGTTTCAAAAGGATACTCTGAGCATAATTCTGCGAAAGAATAACTTATACAAGTATGTTTGGAAGGTTGGGAAGAACAGACTGAAAGACCCAAGAGCTTTGCATTTCTATTTCAGTTATGCTACCCAACAAGTTTGATCTTGGCTGAGTCTCTTAACCTTTTAATCCTAGATCATTTCTCTTAAAAGCACTCTTTATTTATACCCATCTCAACTTTTTATACAGAAAAATTCAAACAGAAAATGTATAGTCATCTTAACTTTAGCCTAAAAGATAGAGCGATATTGTTTATATCACAACTGTACATTTTATGGAATTTAGAGAATATATATATATATATATATATATATATATATATAAAGGAATCCACAAGATTATCCATCCATCTATGTCTTTTGGTAAACATAAGTATATTCTACATTTTTAAATAATGTGATGGAGTCATTAGTAAATACATAGATATATAAGAAAAAAATTGTATTTTCCAAAAGCTTATAGTCTTATTTTGTCATAAGCTTTTAAATATAAATAAAAGTAGATAGAAAACGTGACAAATGAGTGTAACTAATATTATTTCTGAGCCTGGAGTTGCTCAGGAAAAACTTGTAGGAAATTCAGCCTTATCTTTATATGGTAAGAAATTTGAATAGAGAAAGAAAATGAGGGAGGATACATCAGGCCTGTGGGGTATTTGAAGAATTGCAAGGAGTACAACTTAGTGGAGATAAGCGCTGACAATGAAGCTGAAAAGGGACACTGAGACTTGTTGGGGGACTGAGGTGATGCAACTGCATAAGGAGAATGAAAGCCAGGACCAGTTCTGGGCCTGGATCCTTCACTAACCAACTGTGTGACCTGTAGTAATACACTTAGTCTCCTAGGGCATTAGTTTCTCCTTTTTGTTAAAAGCAAGGGACATTGGATTAAATGTATATTAAGATCTCGTTCAGGATTGAAAATGTATTATTCAATGTCATTCTTTAGTGATGGATAGAGAGGTAATAAAGAGTTTTGGGAAATAATGAGATGAAAACAACATTTCAAGAAAGTAAATCTTGTTTTACTCTGCTGGGTGTGTGAGCCAGGAGAGCTTGATGCAAAGGAGCTATGATTCAGGGCTCAACAATTCTTCCAACCATATTTATTGTTTTAGCCATCGGTAAAGAATAAAGAAAAATATTTCCTCTGAGGTCACTTCCCATCACATTTTGAATAGCGGACACCAAAGTAGCTCTGTTTCTTCCATACTTTTTTTTCCTCCTTTCCCTTTGATTTTTAAATGAGTGTCTAAATTCCTTGGAGGAATGAAGCCCCACTAACACATAAAAAGTATTTAAGACAATTTGTTTTTGTGGATATCAGATGAAATATCAGTGTATTTCATCAGAGTACCTCAGCAAAGATAGCCCCCCAAGAGTTGCAAAGACTTGGTGAAAATCTGAAGCTAACAATGAAAACTACAAGGAAGGGCCAATGCAAGAAAATACCAGGAATGGAACATTGTCTGTTGCACAGATATTAGTTTTAGCCACTTCTTGTCCTGAAAGTCTTTCTCTTTCTGACAACTCTGTCAACTCTTCTTTTTTTATTTTGAACACTTTATTTTTTCCCAGAACAACTACTGCCTCAGTTCTGATACCGAGTAGGTTGGAAGAATGATCCTAAGGCATCAGACTCATCTTCTTTGTCTAAGAAGAAACATCATGGGATTTCTTGATTTTTTTGTTGCTTTAAACTATTTTTTACTGAAAGGGTAATATAAATAGAAGAGCAAGTGGGATGACCATAAGACCACAGATAGAAATTTAAACTGTCTTTTCTATGGCACTGTCCCATGAAATAAACTGCCTCCAAATTCTGTGGTAGTTTTAAGTCTTGGTTCTGTTTTTATTTTCCTATTATGTCATTTTTGAAGTCTTTGACTCTAGGAAAACTGAAGTTATAAATGTAATATCAGGCTGACTTCATAAATAAAAGCTTTTACCTGATTTCCTTTTCCATGGAGAGACAGGGTAAGGAGTTGCTATGGCGGCAGAGACCAAGGTGTTTCTGGCCTTCTTTCCAACAGGGCCATACCCTCCTCTGTTGGCTTCTGCTATGCCAGCCCAACATGGCTGGCACACCTGCCTCCCTTTAAGTTCAGGCTCAAGAACTTGTGACTTGAGCCAATTGAAGAGAAGGCCCAATCTTCATCATCAGATATGGTCTGCGTGAGACTTCTGTTCAAGATCTGATAGCCTGTATTTGATATCCGGAATAATCCCTGGAGACCAGTTTCCCAAACTGTGTCTTGATTCCTGCCTCAGTTTCTTGATTTGATGTTTCAGTGCTACACTGGAAATACAGACATGGTATGCATGCGTTCACTGAGATATGGCCTTTCTCTTCATCTCCCTCTCAGGCAGGGTGAGAGTCCTCTCTCTATACTCCCACCCAAGGCTTTAATTTTCCTCCTAAATTGGTTGATTGTTAGGAACTCAGTGGCTTATCTGCTCAGCTGTTTGCTTACTTTAGCTGTCCTTCACTACTGAGCAAGTCAACTTTTCACCATTTCAAATCAAATCCAGTTTTGTGTGCTTTTACTATAAGACTTGGAGCCCACTGACACCTGGGAGGGCTTTCCCAACCAAAGGTCCCCGCTAGAACTTCTCCCCATCTCTCCTGCTACTGAGGCCCCAGCCGGTGACCTCACGGAGGTGACCGTGTCCCTCTATAGTCACTGACAGGTTATTTTCTCTCTTCCTTACAGTTGGTTTTTCTTTCTCCTTTTTTCTAACTCCCCAATAATCAAGGTGGCTACAGATACAAGTTGTGGCTGTGGTTCTATAACTACAAAGTCCCCTCCACCCCCAGTGATCATTTGATGAAAAATTAGTAAAATTACATGTTTGAATAAAATATGTATGGATGAAATAGGTTTACATCGAAGATGGGTCTGTCCTTACGGCCCACTTGATGAATAAAGAACTTCTTAGAGACATAAACTTTAATCTTTGATCCCATAACTTTGATCCTCAGACCCTGATTTGGGACCTGAATCAAACTGCTCCGTAATCAACAAATAGTGCTGAGACAACTATATATCCACTTGCAAAAGAATGAACTTGGACCCTGACTTCACACTATATAAAAAAAAAAAATAACTCAAAATGGATCAGTAACCTATATATGGAGCTCAAATCATAAAACTCTTAGAGGAAAACATAAGGGTAAGTCTCCATGACATTGGATTTGGCAATGGATTCTTATACATATGATCCTAAAAGGAAAAATAGATAAATTGGACTTCATCAATAATTAAACAAATTGTGCATTAAAGGATATTACCAAGAAAGTGAAGAGAGAATCTAAAGAAAAGGAGAACATATTTGCAAATCATGTATTTGGAAAAGGTTGAATATCCCGAATATATATAACTTCTACAATTCAACCAAAAGACAAACAACTCAACTTAAAAAAAAAAAAAATGGACACAGGGCTTGAATAGACATTTCTCCAAAGAAGATATACAAATGACCATGACACGCATATGAGAAGAAGATCAACATCACTAGTCACTAGGGAAATGCAAATGAAAACCACAATGAGCTATTACTTCGTACCTACTAGGAAGCTTATGATAATTTTTTTTAAGAGGAAAATAACAAGTGTTAGCAAGGATATGAAGAAATTGGGAAACTTGTACATTGATGGTGGGAACATAAAATGGTGCAGCTGCTGTGAAAAACAGTTTGGTAGTTCTTCAAAAAGTTAAATAGATAATTATGATATTACCTAGCAATTCCACTCCCAGGTATATAAACATAAGAACTGAAAATGACTGAAACAGATACTTGTGTTCCAAAGTTTGTGGCAGCATTACTGATAACAGCCAAAGGTGGAACCAGCCCAGTGTACATCAGCAGATAAATGGATAAACAAAATGTGGTATTCAGAAATGGAATATTATTCAGACATAAAAAAATGTGAAATTCTGACACGTTACACCTTGGCTGAATTATGCTGATTAAAATAAGTCAAAACAAATATTCATTTCATTTAAATGAAATACCTAGAATAGACAAATTCATAGAGATAGAAAGTAGATTAGAGGTGATTTGGGACTTGAATGAAGGGGCAAGGAGGAGTTGATGCTAAAGGAAATTTAGAGTTTCTGTTTGAGAGAGTGGCAATAGATAGTGGTGATGGTTGTCCAGCATTGTGAATATAATTAATGCCACTGAATTGCATACTTAAAAAAATGGTGAAGATGGCATAAAACTGACTTTTTAAAGTTATACATATTTTATCACAATAAAATTTTAAAATTGAAAAAAAGAAATTCACTTTCAGCACAAACTCAGAAGTGTCCAGCAGCAGATCGCTCAAAAAAGTTGGAACCAAAGCAGTCCTGGGTATAGTCATTCCCCCATACATAGAGATTGAGTTTGAGCTTTCTGGATGATTTAGAGTCATAACGACCTGCACTAAGAGAAGCATCTGAAGTTAAAACTGAGAAGCAGTATAGGGTAGAAGGTAAGAATGTGGATATGGAATCAAACAGATAGGCTTTGGGCATCCACTCAAACTGGCTGTTTATCCGCTACATGACTTTGAGCAAGCGATTTACTCTTTCTGGACTTCAGTTTATCACATGTACTCTGTAATAATATCCCCTACATAGGGCTGTTTGAGGGTTAAATGTGCTAGAAATATAAATGCATACTCCATGTTGGCAGTTATGTGAAAAATGGTTGATAGATTGCATTTATAATGTACTTGGTTTGTTTTTTTCATTTACTTGCTAGCCATTGCTTAGGCAATACACAAAACTTTTTGGGGGATGGATTAATCATTTACTTTTGCAGATTTCCTACACTGTTCTTACTTCTCATTTCATCTCTGTAATAATAAAAGAAAAAAGTCATAAAGTCTCAGAAAAATGATTCTGACTTGTCTTTGGTGCCCAGGGAAGAACTACAGACCTTGCCTTTTCCACTTGCTCCCCATTCTCACCTCATGCTATATAGGTAGCCCTTTCATTTCTCCTTTAATGATTTCCCACAGAACACAAGTTGTTCGGCCCTGAGCTAGGTGTGTGAGGAACTGGCAGAAGGAAGGATGCTAAAAATCATCTTTGTGAGTTATTATTTAGATCTGGTCTCCTGGAGTCCAGCTGGTACTTTGAATTCTAGTCTTCATTCAACCCCAAAAAGATGGATTGAAGAAATAAGGCAGGGAAATTAGAATCGAGTCACTCTTTGCTCTAAACAAATTTATGTAGTGTTTGTTTCAGTATTTCAGGGGCTGAAAGGAGAGTGTTGGAAAGTGTACATAGTCTGTTGAAATCTTAGCAGTGAAACATGATGGACATTTAGTTTCCTTTATACTGCGTTATAGCCTCCAAACACTATGCCAACTTGGCACATTACTGGAAGTTGAGGTTGAGATGCAGTATAAATGCTGAATTAATTAATAATAATCAGTGATACTGCGATGGATTCCATATGACACTGAGGTCCTTGGCAGAAACGTGGTTGTGTGCAGTTCTTCACAGCACTTACAAGATTAGTCTTCAAACAATATTGCCTGTGTTTGTGCCCTAGAATCCCACTCTTGTGGTTCCCAACATTTCCAAAGGGGAAATTGTAGAGCAGTAATGTAGATCAAAGCAACTGGAACCAATAGAGGCCAAGAGCTGATAGGCTCTTATTTTCTTGCGCCCTGTCTTTATCCAGAAATCTCACCTCAAGGAAGATAGAAAGTACATGTGAGGCCTCCACCAACTTATCTAAATCCCAAAGGTGAAAACTTCCCTGACAGTACCAGAGGCTTTCAGAAAGAATCACCCCTCTTGCTGCATCTTAGACATACTCCCCACTCTCTGGTCTGTAGTTTGCATTGTCCAGGAGATCCTATGTTCTTTCCCAAAGATGCTGGACAAACGACAAGCAGACATGTTTGCATAATCTCCATTACCTTTACCATAGTTCAATATAATTTCCCCAAATGTTTCATTTATTTTATTTCAGAGACTGTGACAGTTAGGATTTTGAAGTACAAGCCTGCATCTGTAATCCATTTATGAACTCTCTCCAGAGCAATCGTGAAGAGAGAGGGGAGGAAAAAGTTGGGGAGAGGAATTATTTGGAGTTAAAAAAAAAAAAAAAAGCATTGAAAAACAAGCAGAGGGGAGTAAGAGCACATCTGTTTTCGTAAGAAATCATGGAACCTGGCCCTTTTTCAGTGGGGTATTTTACTACCACATGGCTTTAATCCTACATCTGGGCCTGTTGTTTTATGAAATATTTCCCACAGATGATGTCAATTATAATTTTTGTCCCGGTCGTCAATTTACGGACTCTTGGAATAAGACAAAATGAAACAACCAGAAAAAGAACAACTTATGTGGTCTACTCTCTGACAAAATTATAGCTGTGTGATACACATCTAAAATCAATAACTCTGCTAATGATTAGCAGAACACATTGCTTGGTTTATGAGCAGAGATGAGGCCCACACTGTGCACATGTTTGGCACTGGATCGCATTTTTTGTTTGCTGTGTATTTACCAGCAGATGTTCAGCTGTTGAATGCTTCTTCTATGAGCCAGTAGTAGGCCCATGTCTGTGCGACATTTATAGGTCATCTGCCAGCAATACAGGTGGAATGCTTTCATGGAGCTTTTTTGGGTACCTTCTGCCGTGATGATCTATCTGAGAAATCAAGAATAATTTTTTTATAGAGTTAGATGGCTATTAAGATGTGGAGTTCTGCTCTTGTGCGTAAAGTTGAATAAATTTGGATTCCAGCATATGGAATCGGGATCTCTTTTCAGAATCACTTTGAAAGAATCATTTGTGGTGTTCAACTTTAGCAGCTGGTCCGAGGGCGAAAGGTTTTGCTGAGAAACAAAGAAACTCCATTAGTCCTGAGTAGACCCAAAGTTTTGACAGGAGCAGTTTCTCTCTTTATTAGCAGGGACTCTCTCAATGCAAAGAAAGAAACCAGATTCTTTAAAAATTATTTCATAACTAGAGATTTTATAAGGAAGAAGAAGCCAGATAATTGAGTGGTTTAAAATTCTTGGAGGGTGAAATTGTGTCAAGGAGATTCTGCCTCATTAGTGCTCTAGCTATTGAAAGTTTTTAAAATGAGAGGGAAAAAAAGAGAAGAAGAGAGAGTTCCAGAATATTCTATATCCTCATGATTTCTTTGTGTGTGTGTGTGTATACTGTATTTTTAATATAATTATTTGAATTTAATTTTAGAAATTCAACGTTTGAAGTCCAAAGGTTAATGAGCATTTAATATTGATGAATGACAGTATACAGACATAAAAGATTTCCTTTTTTAATGTGATACCTCCATTTTCTCATGAATCTCCCTGTTGACTAGAGTCTCCTTATGACCCCCGCTCTTCCAGTTTCATAGGATTCTCCATTATCCACCCTTGTCCTAGGTCTGAAGTTCTAGAAGTAGAGGAGCCTGAGACTAAGATTCAGGTGCATGTGATTTTTTAAAAAGCGTCCTCAGGAGAAAAGGAGTAAGGGAAGCAAGGCGGGTTAGGGAAGGGAGCTGAGCAAGGAGGTGGTCTAACGTGGAGTCTGGCTTCAGCCTCATCCCACAGGAACTTCGGAGTGTCAATTGCAGCACAGCTTTGGTCCCATCTTGAGGTAAGGGGGCAACACAATCTTGCATATAGTCTCCTGGCAACACGACTCCAGTGCAGCTGAGTGCATCTTCTAGAGGAGAGAGACATGAGTCTTTAGCCGCTGATTTGGACAGTCACTGGAGAAAGGGTGCAGGACCCCTAAAGGAAGTCTGGGTGGAGCGCCAATAGTGTCCACTTCAATGATTCACTGTATTTTGTATGAGAGAAGAGATAGTCCGAAAAACAAATCCACTGAAAGAAACTTTGCCCCCATTGCCCAAGCCCAGAGGCATTTGATTAGAATTGTTCAGATATGTTACTGTTTGATAATATGATAAGTGTTAAATTCTCAGTTTCTTCTCCTCTGTCTTCTTTCCAAATATTTTCCTGATACTGACAACTGTGAAATGACCTAACCTGGCGTCAAACCCAGGAGACAAAAATGGAGTTTCCCTGAGGCTTACAGAGATGAATCTGATAGCCCACATAAAACCAAATCTCACTGCTATTGAACATTAAATTGTTCTGGCTTGTAGCATGTGTTCTCTTAAATTGTCAGAGCTCCTTCATTTAAAATGAGGTTCAGGTTTGTTGTGTACCAGAGAAGGAGGGATGAAATAATGTCCTCACATAATCCTTCACAAAGACAGTACCAAGTGTAGCTCAATCAGAATTACCTATTTGATATAACTTCAAGGGAAGTCTGAGATGGGTTCCTCATTGCAAACTGTCTTATCCGCAGTGCTAGAATTTTCGACACTCCAGGTTTCTTTTTATGATTTAAGGTTTTGTTGCCTCAACAGTACTCATTTAAATAGAAATGTCCTAGGCAAAATTCTAACTGTGTAACAAAGTGGGCAATGTGAAATAAAAAGTGCAGGATTCCAAAGCTTAGGCACTATTCTCAATTCCTGAAATGGGGCAAATATCTGTCTTTCTCTGTGTTTATTTTATTGTTTAAACTTGGAATCTGAGCTTATTTGAAAAGCTTAGTTTGTGAGTGCTAGTCTTATTTGGTGATTATGAGAATAAAATATCTCTCCCACTTATTTTATGCTACCCAAATTATCAAAAGAATTGTCTACACTCTTTTTCTCCCCTCTCTGGCGACTCTCTCACTCATTCCTTCACTTAACATTTATCACTTCTTCTTTCAGTGGACATTTGGCAGGCACTACATTAAGTGCTGTAAATATCTCAGTCAACTGTGAGGAACAGCTTCCAAGCAGGTAATCACAACATAATATTTCAAGGCTACACTAGAGCTTGATATAGGATCCTTGAGACGAATAATGAGCACTGCTAAGGCAGACAGCACTCACATTTAAGCAGTATCTAGAAAGATGAGTAGGGTTTAGCCAGGAAAAGGGTAGGGGGAAGGCAGAAACAGCATGTGCAAAGGCTCAGAAACATAAACATGATCAATACAACTGGATGTAGTGAAGAGGAGGCAGGACATGAAAGCAGAACAGCTTAGGAACAACACCTTTTCCAGGGGCAAAGGCACATAGGCTTTCTTCCACAAGAAATGGGGAATAACAAAGGCATGTACGTCAATTGGTTGTCAGGATAATGCCTCTTAAGTTCTTTCTAGAGTCAGCAGGAGTCAACAACTTGAAAAATAAAGTTTTATTGAACACAACTACTTCCATTCATTTACAAGTTGCTGCGCCTGCTCTCTCAATACAAGAGTTGAGTACTTACAACCTTATAGTTCACAAAGATGGAAATATTTACTATTTGGATGGACCTTTACAGAAAAATGCTTGTGGAGCCAGCCCTAGAGGAAGGAGAGATTTGGTTGCTGAGAAGCCAAATCTCAGCTTCTGGGGTGGCTATTGACATGAGGAATGAGGAGCTGATCACCGGCTATCATATAAGGATTGAGGGGCAAGGCCTGCCATATTTGGGAGATATTTCTATGATGGAATTTAGAATCCCTGTTGATGGATTGAACATAGAGAGTGAGGGAGTGAGCCTAAGTGTGATTTTTCAGATTTCAATTAGCACAATGACGTGAGTAGTTGATCGTGATGTTATAGTAAATGGAAAAAAAAAAAAAAAAAGGAACAAATAGATGAGAGGGAGCAAGGAAAATAGATAATCAAAATAATTGTGGATATGTTGAGAGTGCAGTGCTGATAAAATATCCCAGAGCTGATCTCCACTTGGCAGTTGGAAACAATGAGCAAGAAGAGCGATAAATTTTGGTTCTGTTGAGTTTCCTTTGTTGTGTGTTAGCTGCCTAAGTAATGTTCTCCATTATTCTTCTACAGTATTCCATATAAGACTTTATTGTACCTTTGTTATAGTATGTCATAGTTATCTGCCTGGAAACTATTTCTCGACCGAGATTTTTGAACCATTTACTCACAGAACTTAACAGGGTGCTTGTCAGATATCTAAAGGCAAGTACTCTACCATCTCCCACCTGTGATCTCACTGTATCCTCATCCATGTCCTCAGCTTTAATTACAATAACAACATCAAGAAGTCACAAATATATAGCTCTAGCCAGATTTCACCTCTCTATGCCATGCCATTTTTCAGTGCCTAAAGCCTTTTGAACATGTCGTCCGCTTTCCATTATCGTTACTCTTCCTTTTGTCAATCCTGCCTTCCTAAAGTAGAATGCCAAATGAACATTTCCCATGTGTCCGTTCTCTGGTTTATAAACATGTGGTTGGCTCCCATCATGCAGATCCTTCCTCGTGGTATTTGAAGGCGCCTTGGACTATTGAGAGGTTGTGCAGTTATTCTGCTCAACAAGGTGATGGACCAGCTACCCTCTTTCCCTGAAAATAAGACCGAGCTGGACAATGAGCTCTAATGCATCTTTTGGAGTACAAATTAACATAAGACCCAGTCCTTATATTACATTATATTATATTATAGACCCAGTCTTATATTATAGTAAAATAAGACCCAGTATTATATAATATTATGTTATATTATACTATATTATATTTTATTATATTATATTATGAAGACCTGGTCTTATATTGTAGTAAAATAAGACCAGGTCTTATATTAATTTTTGCTCTAAAAGACACATTAGAGCTGCTTGTCCAGGTAGGTCTTATTTTTGGGGAAACACGGTATAACAGAGGTTCTGATGTTCTGCTTCTGAATGGGTGGGTATTAAGTATCAGTGGAGGAAACCCTGGGATTTTCTTAGAAATATTTCCTGGCTGGATCTCTTTTAACTGTGTGACATTCAAGCTTGGCTCCCTAACTTCCAGAAATTCTGGCAATTAATTAAAACCCAGATAATAAGTGCCTTCTGTTTAAACTAGCTAGAGTGCTTTCTACTATGTAGAACTGAATCACTTATATACGCCCCAATTTTTTTCTCAAGGCTTATTTAATGCTACAGTTTACCTCACTATTTGTGTTATAGCTATATTCCGTGTCTATGGTTTCTAAATGTTTCATTCTGACAACCATGGAAACTTTGTGCTTGCTCTTCCATCCTTCTGGAATACTTTTCTCTATTCTCACCTCCTATTACCAAACCCAATGTATTGTTCATATCTGCTATTTTTATACACCTCACCTTAGTCATTACTTCTCCAGAGAAATTTCTGATTTCCCTGACTACATCAAATTTCCCATGAAGATCTTTCACGTACTGATGTTTCTTACCTCAACTGTAACTTGCATTTACTTATATGGTTATTGGATTAATGTTTTCAGTCTTTTACACTATAAGCTGCATGGAAGCAATTTATCACTAATTTATCTCCAGAATTTAAAATAATACCTGGCACATATAGTTGCTTTATAAATATAGGTTGTTTTGAAATTGGTGAAGATTTATAAGCAGTATGAATAATTGCCATTACTCCAAGTTTCTACCACTTTATTCTTTGGAAAGCATTTAAGAATACCTTACTTTTATTTTATAAATAAGTTTATGTATATGTATATGTATATGAACTTAGTAAATCTATTGTTCAAATTTCAGCAGTTTAGGAACTTTAGTATTTTTAGGTACCACAGAAATTCACATCTATTCATCCCATCTCTGGTCTAAATTATTAGGCTACAGGATTTGAATTCACAGGGAGTCAAGAAAGGTTTATAAGTAGATGTCATCTTGCTCCAAGATTATGCATCAGAAAGCTATATCTATATATTGAGGTGGTATACAGGATGAATTAAAAAAGAGGTAACCATGGTAACCTACTATGACCTGAAGGAAGAGGAGGATGCAAATTCAAAAAGGACAATGATTACAGTCTAAGCCATTAGAGAACAAGGATATTATGACCAGAATTATGGAATAAACATAGGCATATGGATAACATTTGCTGTTCACTTTATAAGCTGTAGTTGTTGCTTCTGTTTTTTATTTTTCAGAAGTGTAAAATGAGAGTCAGAGAAGTCATCACTTGTCCAAAGGTGGACAGCAAAAATGGTAGGAGCCAGGATAGAAATCCAGTGCTCTGATCCTAAATACTGCCCCCATGTACCTTGGAAGAGGAAAATGATTTGGAGGGAAAAAAGTAGTACTGACTTGGAGGCAAATATCAAAGATTTCATTATGAACATGATGAGTTTGAAGCAAGAAAACATTAACATAAAAACCATCAGCAGTTTCTCTAAAATAGTTATGATATATATCATTTATAAAATATATTTGGAGAAAACACTTATGTGGGTTGATTTAATTTCTAAAGAAGAACAAAAATTTTAATACAAATAATCACCTCCAAATTTATCTGCTTGGGGATCTACATTGACTAACCCAAGGACATCTGCATTTGTATTACATTATAGCCACACTCTTGCCCCCCTTAAATGAAAATTAATTTGTACAATGTGGTCTTATCTTGTAGAGTACCATCTCTTACACTGCATTACTTTCAAAGAATATCCTGAACATATTAAGCCATATATATATATATAGATAGATAGATAGATAGATAGATAGATAGATAGATAGATAGATAGATAGATACATATTCTTGAGTTTTACTACTGCTGCCATTTTCTTGGTCTGGAAGATTCTGTGCAGATGGAGAAGACTTTGTTTACTCTCTGAAAGTCAACACTAGAAGATCTAGTTTATCTTTCCATTTTTTCAACATCAGTATAATGAAAAATGTCCAAGTGAATGACTCAGGTTTGAAGCTGGAGAGATGCTTAAGTCAATGGGATTTAGCTCTAAGTGACAAAAAGAAAAAAAAAAGACTTCAGTTAACAATAAAACTATCCTAAGAGATCAGGTGAGATGCAGTGCATTTCATTGAATTCATAAAATTTAAGCCAAGAACATTTTTTTTACTGAAGAAATATGGTGGTGCCCCTCAGGTGAACCTGAACAGTGTTCTATTAAAAGTAGTAAGTATTATTATAAATTGTATTTAATTAATCTTACTGCCATTAACAATATCTTTCAGAGCCAAACATAATACAACTAAAAACATCTAGAGTTAGAGAACTTTGGGAGACTTGTATCTACTACAGTAGGAGATAACGCAGAGTGAAGAGTTTATAAAAAGGTTTCCACACATCCTTTTATTAAGGGAGGGCCAATTTGACTATAATTGGGATTTGTCTTGAATTATTTACCAAATGCCTTAGAGCTGGCAAACCCAAAACCTAGTTTCGTTGAGTGTTTTTCCCTCAATTTTTAAACCCAAGTGATTCCTAAGGAAATTTAATCCATATGTTTCAGAATCGTTTACACTTAACTCATCAAAATGTTTTGTAAGAGCTATTTGATGTCCAAGATGTCTTTTAAAGCCATTTGTCTTAGAAGCAGGAAATTGTTATTTGTTTTGTTTTTTGTTTTGTTTTGTTTCTTGTTGAGGCGTAAACAACATAAGAACACAGAAAGACTGAGAACAACTTCAAGAATTTTAACATTTGGGGTTAAGCAGGTCCTGTATATACAGAATAGTACATTCTTAAAGCTATAATTTTAGCATAGCTTATTGTTTTAGGGTGCTGGTACCTAGGATCCCTATTAGTTAACACCTAACAAGTGTTCAATGATTCTTCTAGGAAAATATAAAAAACAAAACTGTCTTTAAAAGACATAGGAAAAATGGATGTATTAATAACCATACAAGGAATTAAAATATAGTTGTTGGTTTTCAATAAAGGCATCATGCCTTATTGGTTTTGTAGAACAGGTCTATTAAACTCTAAGTACTATAATAATAAGTTAGCAAAATATATACAAGCAATTTACAGAAGAACTATAAATGGCTAATATGCATATGAAAAATTATTCAACTGCACTAATACTCAGTAATTTTGTGAATTTTTGGCAATTATCTGGGTAAATAGGAAGTGTTACGCAATGGTAGTATGACTATAAGTCAGTAACGTGTCAAAGGGAATTTGACATTACTAAATTTAAAAACTATGTGCAAGCTCTTTGATCCATCAGCCTCACTTCTGGCTGTCCAACCTAGGGAAATGTTTCCACAAGTACAAAAAAAAGCATTTCAAAAAATATGCAGAGCAACATTGTTTAACATAGTGAAATTACATATTTTTGTTATATAATTATCATAAATACAATGGCAACAAAATTATTTAAGAGATCAAACCAGTAGGGATCTAAAATATGACTTAGGCAGAGAATTCTGGAAGGAATTTGTCACGGAAATGCTGATTATCAGCAGAGACATTTATCATGGTTTTAGGGAAAACAATTCTCTCCATAAAAAAGCTTGAAATCGCACTAATCTGGGAACACCAGAAGAAGAAACACCATTCCCTCCCAAGGTGCTGGTAGAGTCATTTGGCACCTTGTGACCCCTCCAAGCCGGGGTTCCCTTATTCCAAACAGGGGCTTTTAAATGACTTGATGATAAGGTGCTTCTTATCTTGTAGATAGTGGCTCACACACTAAAAACATCTCTTTCCTTCTTCCCTGAACCTTATACAGACTCATCCCAGAAGAATGAATAATGAAAATCATGCAGTCTGTGTTGGCTCTCTGGGAGAGGTACCACCTCTTATCAGTATCTGGGATTTGCAAGTGTGTACCTTCAGCCTCTGCCACCTGCGCATGTAAAACCAGTGCTTTGGATCAAGGACCACTGAAGCGTCACTAACATCTTCCTACCACGAAGATTTAAAATATTGTCAGGAATCAATCCATTTACATACAGATCCTCCTCTGGGAACAGGTTGATGACTAAGAAAGAGCACTTTACCACCCGACATACCACCTGGTGGTTTAAACCTCACCCACCGCGTTTGGTAAATTGGTCAGGCATCCTAAGGATGCTGAGGAAAGGTCAATATCTTTACAATAAGATAGATCTTTTGATTTCTGTCAAAGAGGACTGCCAGTCTGTCAGCATGGACTCCTTCCAAGTTTATAGCAAGGGAGTGAAGTAGAGAGTGAAAGTGTTTGGAGTGATTTTTATAAATTAAAATAATTGTCCTCTATAGAGGGGTCCCTGTTACTAACTGTGGTCCAGCCACATTGACCTTGATGGAGTCAGCCTGGACCTCACTTATAGCTGGAAGCAGAGTAGAGTAATGGTGAAAGTACTGAGGCTGGAACCAGGGTGCAGGGGTTTCAATGTCATCTCCGCTACTCACCATTCACGTGCTGTGCTGGGCAAGTTACCTCACTCAGCTTCTGTTTCCTCATTGATGCTGAGAGTAATAGCAGTACCTTCTTCACAGAGACATAGTGAGAATTACGAGAGTAAATACACAGCACTTAGACAGTGCTTGGCCCATAGCGGGGAGTTCAAAAGGGTTGTTCCCACCACTAGTAGTGCCTTGCCCTGAGATTTTTGTATAGCACTCTCCATTACATCATTCAGGTCCTGCGCAAATGTCATTTTCACAGAGCAGCCCCTAACCCCCTTTTCCAAATAACTCCAGGAATCCTGAGAATTCTCTATTCCCTGACCCAGCTTTTATTATTATTATTATTGAGGTATAATTGACATACAATAACATATTAGTTTCAAGTGTACAACATAATTATTCGATATTTGCATATATTGTGAAATGATCACTACAGTAAGTCTAGTTAACATTTGTCACCACATATAGTTACAGAATTTGTTTCTTGTGATATGAAGTTTTCAGACCTACTCTCTTAGCAACTGTCAAATGTGCAATAGAGTATTATTCACTATAGTCACCATGCTGTACATTATATCTCTCATAACTTATTTCTTTTATAACTGGAAGTTTGTACCTTTTGTCTCCCTTCACTCATTTTGCCCACCCCCAATTCCTAACTCTGGCAACTACCAATTTGTTCTCTGTATCTATGAACTTGGTCTTCCTTCCTTCCTTCCTTTCTTCTCTCTCTGTCTCTCTCTCTCTTTCAGATCCCATGTGTAAGTGAGATCATGTATTTTTGTTTCTCTGATGTATTTTACTTAGCATAATACCATCAAGTTCCCCCCATATTTTTGAAAATGGCAAGATTTCATATTTCCTATGGCTGAATAATATTCATATATATATATATATAAATATATATACACACACATATATATGTGTATATATGCCATATATATGCCATATTTTCTTTATCCATTTATCAGTGGACACAGGTTGTTTTCATATTTGGACTACTGTAAATAATGCTGCAATGAACATGAGGATGCATATATCTTTTCTAATTAGTGTTTTTGTTTTCTTCAGATAAATACCCAGAAGGGGAATAGCTGGATCGCATGGTATTTCTATTTGTAATGTCTTGAGGAAGCTCATATTGTTTACCATAGCGGCTGCACCAAAATTTACAATCCCAACAGTGTAACGAGGGTTTCCTTTTCTCCACATCCTCACCAACACGTTATTTTTTGTCTTTTTTTTTTTATAGTAGCCATTCTAACAGGTGTGAAGTGATATCTCTGTATTTTGATTTGCATTTCCCTGATGATTAGTGATGTTGAGCACCTTTTTATGAACCTGTTGGTCCCTGGCCCAGCTTTTATAGTTTCATGACAATTATCATTATCAATATAACTTTATCAGAAATTATATTGAGTGTTTGTTTATTAGCTGTCTCCCACTTATTATTCCAAAATAATATTCCAAAACTTATTATTCCAAAATAAGTTCTTAAAACTGGAACATTTATTTTTGTATTCCCATCATCTAGAACCATGACTATTGGTACCTGGTAGATGTTCAATAAATTTTTCCTTAATGAAAGAACAAATGAAAGAATGGTAGATTAATATTACAAAGGAGCAACTATTACAAAATTAAGAAATACTGGTAAACAGAAAGAATAAGGTAGGTTTATACATTCTGATATAGAAATGTTTCCAAGCCATATTTTAAGTATAAAAGAGCAAGTTTCATGAATATAGATATAGATATAGAGATAGATATCTCTCATAGATATGGATATGGATATAGATATAGATGATATAGATATAGATATAATAAAATATATCTATATATATTTAAAATATTAAGATTGTACCAATGTGATGTCACAGGATATAAAGTACCAGTGGAAAAATATAATTTAGTGTGAGTGTTAGAGACCTTAACTATAATGCTAAAATTGTAACTGTTTGATCTTATAAAAGGATTACTTTATTTAAATCTGTTACTTAAATTATAGTCATGTATGGTTTATTGTAATTTTCATTCCACCCAACCCTTACTTTCGTAGTATTTCCATTAGTATTAATTTTCTCAAGAAGGTGATATTTACATGTGTGCTATTCGTTCCACATTCTTCCCTATTTCTCTACAACAAAATGATATTTTAGGTGGTTTGGCTGTCTATTTTCTCCTTTTACTTTTATATGGTAAAACTCTATCTATATGCTAATAACTTCCTTTCTTAAATCTAAAGTCTTAACACTTGTTGATCTAGAAAATTTGACTAGTATTTGTTCAATTATTTATTTGGTTTTGAGCACATGCTTTACACCAATCTATAAATTTCTTCGTCTCAAAGATCCCCTGTCCAAGGTTTTTCCCAACTGACTTTTTACCCAACCTTTCTAGCTGGTCAATATTTACCATAATAAATATTTTAGATGATGCTTTTAAATATCAGTCAGAAGTCAACAAGGAAGGTACCCCAGTTTTACAGAGGATGACCACAAAATACAAAAAGGTTGTGACTTTTCCAGTTTCACAGCTATTTAGACAAAGAGCTAGAACATGAATTCAATTCTTCAAAAAGAATACTCTTAATTGACTAAGTATGTGTAAAATAATGGGGCTAGTCAAAATTATTTTAAATATCCTGTGTCAGTTATTTATTACCTCAGTAATGATGGATAACTGACAACACAAAGCTTCCGTGGTATATTTTGTTCACACTTTAAAGATACCTAGGCAGTTCTGCTGATCTTGGCTGGGCTCACTCATGTCTGGGAATTGCTGGCTGTCAGCTAGTCTAGGCTGACTTTGGCTGAGGGGACTCGGATGACTCAGCCCTGCCCCTCATGTCTCTCATCCTTGAGCAGGCTAGCCTGGACATGTTCTCAGGGTGATGACAGAGGCAAGAGAAAGGGAAAGGGAGAGGAAGAGGGAGAGGGAGATGGAAAGGGAGAGGGAGACCGGGGATGGGGGGGAGGGAGAGAGAGAGAGAGGGAGAGAGAGGAGATATCAATCTGTTTCACAAATGCTTTTCCACATGGTGCTTGTGTCATGCTTCTTAACATCTCATTGGTCAAATCATGTCACATGGCTGCCACCAGATTTATTTTTTTTTCAGTGTGTTTTTCCAGGACCTATCAGTTCCAAGTCAAGTACTTGTTTCAATCTAGTTGTGGAGGGCACAGCTCACAGCAGTCCATGCAGGGATCAAACTGGCAACCCTGCTGTTAAGAGCACCTCGCTCTAACCAACTGAGCTAACTGGTCGTGCCTGCCACCAGATTTAAGGTGGCAGATTTAGGAATTAAGACTTAACCATTTTTGCAATTTACCACAGGTCTCTTCAAGTATTGGAATATTATGACTGGACTAATATTTAATTGAAACATTTTGTTTTCTATAGTACTTTTAATTTGCACTATCACACACACACACACACACACACACACACCACAAGAAATTGGACAAGATATAGCTTTGTGAAATGGAAATGATAAAAACAAAACAGTCCTCCATTTTTTTTTCTCAGTACTATTCTCAAAGCTTGCGTTTTTGTAGTTTAGTTGTGAAGCATTCTTATAAAATTATGAGCATGAATCTTTTTTCCCTAGGAATTCCACTGTTTTGTTTGCTTGTTTTTGGTTGTTTTCCAATAGTCAACATACTTGCCAATAACTTATATAATGATTTGTATCATTTGGTAGCTGAATTCCCGACTGTTCCTGAGTGTTGAAGTATCTTAATTACCCCATTCCTCGTTCTTATTAATGTATTGGAAAGAAAAGGAATGAAAAGGGAATAAGGCTCAGGAAACATAAAAATGGACTTGACATGGGATAAACACCAATGGGGAACTGTATGATATAAAATGGACTTTTATCTGTTTATTTTATAAATCCGACAGATTTTGCCAATACAGACTACTGAACCATATACATGCACATACACACAAATGCACGTAAAAAAAAAAAATCACAGCAAGCTTCCCATTGTGTCAACCTTACCAATCATGTCACTTGTTACACAATTAGTAGCCTTGATCTCATTAGGTATATAGTGGGGGAGGGCTAATGATACAGTTTCTCTACTTGGAAAGCCCTTTCCCCTCTTCTGTTTAGTCAACTCCTTAATGATCCATATCAATGGTCTCATCCTGTATTTCACAAAGCTTGTTCTGTTAAACAATAGCTCTGCCTCTTGTTAAATAAATTTGGAATAAGCTGCAAACTATATCTACCACTTGGAAGTTCATAGCACTATTACCAAAATAAAGATTTTGAAAAGAGCTGCCATAAAGCTTTGTTTAATTTAGTTTCATAAAATTTTAATTTTTTCGATATGCATATGTTTTTCAAGGAGCAACTATTGCCATATCATTAGAAAGTATTTTTCCATGGACTGTGTTGTGGAAAATGCTGCCCTCTGAAAATCAAAGTTTTATTATTTTTCACAAAAATATTCAGGGAAATAGCATTTTTAAAGCACATCTTTCACTTAGAACTTCTGTGTGTGCTGTAAATCATTTTCTGCTATAAATTAATGGAAAAAACAAAAAATTCCGTGTTAGGCAAAATTCTATCAGTAAATAAAATGTCCTGTGGCCAAGTTTATACAGTTGTTCTCAGTATCCATGGGTTCTGCATATGCAGATTCAACCAACCGTGGATCAAAAATATTAGAAAAACATTACATTGTTGCTGACATGTGCTATGTACTTAGGCCTACGATGGCTACATCTGTACTGAACATGCACAGATACAGATGCACATGTTCAGTCATTATTTCCCAACAATACAGAATAACAACTGTTTACATATAATTTACATTGTATGAGGTACTATAATGTGCACAGAAAGGGGCCACATACTAAACCTGACAAGCTCAGGGGAGGCCTGCTAGGTGGGTCCTTCAATCTCAGAGACCACGAGTAAGCGGATAGGATGGTCCAAACATGAAAATTTTTAAGGAAAAGTGGGTCAGATCAGGTTGTCACATCCTAGGCCTGTAGCTTCCTTGACAAAGGGCAATCTTCGCCTGAAGTGAGCCTTTCTATTGTCCTTTTGCATCTAAAAAACATATCTTTGAAATGTCAGAGTAATCCCCCTTTTCCAGATCCCTAAGGGCGCAGCACCAGAGCGTGAGATCACAGAACCCCTCATTGTTATCTTGTTCTCCAAATACCATGTCTATGTGCTGTAAAGGTTAATTATTTACTGTCCTGTACCCACCAATGTAAAAGAAATATGTGTCTCCATTTTATTTTTTATCCAATCCTAGACACTTCTCTCTTTGCTTTCTCCCGCCCCCTTAATCTCCCACCAACAGATATCATGTAACCCTCCTTACATCTCCTCCTTTGATTCTGATGTATAAAATAAGCTGTAAAACTGTCATTCCCCAAAGAATTTTCTCAATACGTTGAGATTTTGCTTCCTGGCAATTGTCAGTTTGGCTCAAATAAACTCATAAAAATTCTCTACAGGTTTGGACGTTTCTTATGTCAACAATAAGTAATCTAAAGATGATTTAAGGTGTAAGCATACCTTGGAGATATTGCAGGTTCAGTTCCAGACACTGCAATGAAGCAAGTATCATTATAAAGGGAGTCACATGAATCATTTTGGTTTCCAAGTGCATATACGTTATGGTTACACTATATTATATGTAGTCTATTAAGTGTGCAATAGTATTTTGTATAAAAAATGTATGTATCTTAATTAAAAGTACAGTATTACTCAAAAAAATATGTTAATCATCATCTAGGCCTTCAGCCAGTTATAATCTTTTTGCTGGTAGAGAGTCTTGCTTTGATGTTGATAAAAATGCAGTATCTGTGAAGCTCAGTAAAGTGAAATAAAACAAGGTATGACTGTATACAGGAGGATGTGCCACTTTATATAAGGGATTTGAGCATTCGTAGATTTTGGTATCCTTGGCGGTCTTGGAAGCAATCCCGTGTGGATACCGCGGAAAAATTGTATTTGTGTCCTGAGAATAAGAGTGGAGTTGCCTTTCAGGATACTGAGTCTGTATGCCATTGAATTTCTTTGGTTGCCTTGAATTGTTAGAAAATGTTTAGGTACCGCCTAAAATTGTACAATAGGCATTCTTCAAATATGCGCAACTATAAAGAACTATGAATATTGTTTAGCTTATTAGGGCTCAATGGTTAAAATATAACTTCACATAATTTGACATGCCTTCTTTTGAGAGGTGAAGTTTATGTCTTCTTCCATTTAATTGGGGTGAGTTTGTGACTCACTAATACCAGAATGAGCTTAAGTAATTCTGTATGACTTGGAGACTTGATCAAAAACATGATCCACTTTGTTAGCTGGGATATTCTTCTTTGGAGCCTTGAGTTGCCAGGTAAGAGGTCTGACTGTCCTGAACTCACCATGCTTTGAGGAAGCCCAGACCACATGGAGAGGTTATATGAGTTGTTCCAGCTAACAGCCCCAACTGACATCCCAGGTAACAGGCAACATTTACTGCCAGATGTGTGAGTAAAGTGACCTCCAAAAGATTCCAGCCCTAGCTCTTGAACATTCCAAGCAA
Source organism: Rhinolophus ferrumequinum (assembly GCF_004115265.2). Classification (NCBI taxonomy): domain Eukaryota; kingdom Metazoa; phylum Chordata; class Mammalia; order Chiroptera; family Rhinolophidae; genus Rhinolophus; species Rhinolophus ferrumequinum. The sequence continues at coordinate 28,523,621 of NC_046306.1, read as the reverse complement.
TCTCATGTTCTCATCGTGTTTCCCTGAAAATAAGACCCAGCCGGACTATCAGCTCTAATGTGTCTTTTGGAGCAAAAATTAATATAAGACTCAGTATTCTATTCTATTCTATTCTATTCTATTCTATTCTATTCGATTATACCCAGTCTTATAGTAAAAATAATATAATATGATATATTATATAATATAATAATATGATATAATATATTATATAATATATATGATATTATTATTATATAATTATATAATATATAAGACCGGGTCTTATATTAATTTTTGCTCCAAAAGACACATTAGAGCTGATTATCTGCCTAGGTCTTATTTTCGGGAAACATGGTAGCTGAGGCCTCTGATATGATGGAGCAGAGAGAACCATCCCCACTGTGCAGTCTAAATTCCTGACCCACAGAAACTATGAGCGTAATAAAATGATGGTCTCACACCACAAAGTGTGGGTGTGCCTTATTATCCACAATGGTGACTAGAAGACTGGCCATATAAAATTAGATTGTTGACACTTTTACCAATATTAATAATCAATATTTTATTGTCTACCATAGGCCAAAACATTGCTATGTACTTTACTTACTCTTCTAATTATAACCTAATTCCTGGGAATTAAGTTCCACTGTCTCCTTGCCATAGATCTCCAGATGATGCCAACTGACAAGTTACGAACAGGAACTAGGGTAGAAATAGAGGAATTGTATGAGAGTGTTTCAGTCTTATAAATTTCAAATGCCTTTCAGTTCTTAAAACATTTGAAGATCCAACTAAAACACGGAAGTAGGAAACACCACCACCCGAGTTCTGATCTCCCTGTTTGGCTAAAATCTTTCTTGCTTCCTCTTCTGATAGATTTGTTCTTCTCCTACTATTCTGACCATTTGATTGTAATTTAATTCCAAGAAATACCATGGCATGCCATTCTATACATGGCAGATTCCCTGTAACAAGCTTTATTTCTGGGCTATTTAACTACATCATGGCTGACCCGTTCATATTTTGTGTTAATTCTAAAATGGATACCTTTTCTCTGGTATCCTGATGAAATTATAACGATACCATTGTTTTGTTATTATTGTTGAAATAATAACCTGATTAAATCACGTAGCAGATACTTTGGGGTCCTGCTGAGATGACTTTGGTTTCCTTTGATCAGCTTTATAACTCTATCTTCCAAAGTCTGCTGCCTGCCCTTGGACAATGGAATGACCTCATCTGATTGGAAAACAGAAGTACCTGAGGTGTTATTTACTCTACAGAGTTTCTCAGGGTTTCAAGCAATGTCTGAAATATCAAGCACTTGCTTAGCTTCTTCCTCTTACTTATCCTGCTCCCCTCACTCCCTTACTGGTTTCTCCTGGGAGCTTATCCCTAATACATGACATACACACAAATCCTTGGTTTAGGGATTGTTTCTGGGAGAATGCAGATTATGACAGAGAATCATCATGGAAGCCAAAACCATTGAAGAGAAATATTGCCTGACTCTAACAAGGAGATCTGTCCCTGATACCCAACATGTTATATGTGTTCACATTGCACATTAGTTCATCTTCATTGTTTTGGTGCAATTACTGAGTGAATATTAAACATTACTATGCAGAAAATAGCTGATAGAGTGTCTAGGGAATTTTCAGTCTATTGGGGAATTTACAGTATCTCTGGTATATAATGTATTTCTAACTGAACATATATCTCATGAAAGAATAGTAATAATATAATATGATCACTTATTTACTATGGATTCTAGTATGGGGAGGTCTTGGAATTGTGATTTTGAACTTTAGTCCTTTACCATCTTCCTTTCTTTCAACCTGTGTGGCCCACCCTGTGAGGCCTTAATACCAAACTAATTACAAAATATTGGAAAAGGGAGCTGGTTTATAATACACCTTCAAATAAAGAACAGTGATGAGAAGAACCAAGCGCCTGATCAATGGGACCTCCCAGCCCATTCTCAAAAATTTCATTGAAAAAAATACAATTAACTTAAAGAACATTGCCCCCAGAAGTCAGGATGTGCCAGTGCTTGTGCTATAGTGTAGAAGCTATAGTGTAGATTTATATATATATATTTATATATATATAAATATATAAATATAAATATAAATATATATATGTATATATGTGTGTGTGTATATATATATATATATATATATATATATATATATATATATATATATAATATTTGAGCTAACCCTTAAGAGTAGTGTTCATTCTTCCACCTGCATCAGCAGAAGATTTACCCTGTGCTAATTAATATTAGATTCCTGAGTCCACGACAGATTTGTTCAATCAGATTCTCTGGGGATGGCATGTACAAACCCAAATTATTAACCATCTCTTTGGGCAATTCGGGGCCCACTACAGTTTGAGAACTCAGTGGTGTTTATTTGGTTGAACTGCTCCATGATGCACCTTTGGTCACTTCAGCAAATGTTTAAGGCAAGGCCTGTGCAGAGGAAGAAAAAGTTTTCCTTGACCCTCTTAGGGTCCCTGGCTACATCTGAAAATTAAACTGCAAAGGCATATTAACAGGAGAAAAGCTTACAAATTTATTTAATGTAAGTTTTATATGACTCAGGAGCCTTCATAAGGAAATGAAGACTCAAAGAAATGGTTAAGCCAAAGTCTTTTAATGCTAGATTTCATGAAAAGTCATGGGAAAATATGGTAGGAGAGAGTATGGCCTAAATGAAATAGATGGAAAAATGTATGAAGGTCTGCCCATTCAGGTTTCTGTCTGTGTCCCTTAGTCTTCAGATATAAGGATGCTCCTTTCCTCTGGGTAGAGGGAGGGCACTTCTCACATGAGGGTTTTATGAGGAAAGTCAGAAAGTCCCTGATACATTTGCCATTTCTCAAATTCCTTCAGCTTGAAATATTCAGTATGAGAAGGTACTGTACTTTTAGGTAGTGTTTCCTGAACCCCATTACCTGTGAGATAGCTTCCAGGGCCACATGGTCCTACATCTGGGCTGTGTCCTTTTCCCTGTACCTTTCAGAGCTGTGATATATAGTGTTGGCAGTTGTCAGACTCTATACCCTCTCCTCTTCCATCAGATCCTGTGGAGTCTGTGATATTTACAAAACAAAGGTGGTGCCTTTTATAAGGTAACTGCCTCCTCACTGAAAAAAGTGGTGAATAATGAGACATGATCTTCATAATATCCTGTCTTATTCTTTTAAGTAGATCCTCCAAGGGGATCCAAGGCAAGCCATGGTCTTTACTGGGACAGTTGGGCAGTTAGAAGTAAGGGGAGTAGGAAATGGTACCCAAGGCCTCAGGTATTTTCACTTAAACAGCAAAAAGAAATGTTGATAAGAAGAGGCCCTTTCTTTGTTCTGCCATGCTCCAAGCATTGCATCACCATCTCCAGAAGCTGCTGCCTTATCTGTGCCAGAAGAGAATTTGGGCAGAGGCACAAATCAATGCCAGGAATGGGTGCACTGGGAGCATGCACTGTAAGGACTGTGAGTATAAATAGAGCTGGAAGAATAACCTTTTTGTGAACTACTGTGCGGTAATCCTCGGAAAGCCAGAAAGCTAGTATGGCTTCAATGGGCCTTTTATAACATTAAAAGCTACCCCTCAATTGCCCTCCTCCAAGCACAAGGACTGCTTGCTTAAGTTACCATTTTTAATGCAAATCATCATAATGGCTTGATAATTATTTCAATTGGCATTTATAAAGCCATTCAGTAAAAGAACAGCCAGGGCAAAACCCCTGCTAATCTTCCCATCTTTCATATCCTTTGGGTTTGAGGTGGAATAACACAAGAAAGCCCCAAAGCCAGAGGGTTTTTGAAGTTTATTCTTAATGGACCCAACTCTCCCTCCCTGTTACTCTATGAAGTGAATTCGGCCCAAGTTAAACAAAACAGCAAGAGCATAATATTTGTGGTGGCTTGAAAGGAGAGGAGGCAATGACAAGCATCCCCTTCCTCCTCGGCTTAGCTTTCAGATTGGTTGGACAGCATTTTAACAAGTTGTTGTTATTATTGAGAAAAAAAATAAACATTTATTGAACACTGTGATATGGTGAGTAACTGTTCTAAAAATGTTTTGTTTCAGAGGATCTTATTCAAAAATATCTATTTAGGTTTTTCCTTTTCCATCAAGGGTGAGTTTCTAATTCTTTCATAGGCTCTCAAGTTGTGTACAATTTATTTGTTTGGGGCATAGGCAAAATAAAAAGTGCTGCTCTCTTACCAGGGTTTCCCCTGCCTCTCTCCCTTAACCCCAGTCTGTCATGATTAGAATCAGGCAGTAGCTCAGAAATGAGAACACTAAGACATGGCTCTTTCCTGGAGGCGAAACAAGGCTGGAGAGAATGACAAACTGCAATTCATATTTGGAACCGCTTGTCTTCCAAATTAGGCAACAGCAGTAATACAAATCAGCATCACTACAATGTTTTTTATAAAGTGAAAACCTGGCTGAGTGTCATCCATTCATGAACACATGATGGGGCCTCGTTCAACCTGTCTCTAGGTCTACACTTACTCCTTAGCCCACCAGTGAGCCCTATTTAGAAAGACAGGTTTCTTACTATTTCCTTGCGATGAAGACACTAGCCAGTTCAGTGGGAGATCACTGAACTAACTGGGAAATAATAAGTTCAAGTAGTTCTTTGTTCTCGCCTAAATAGATAATGGGATGTTTGACATTATAAAAACTGGTTTATCTTTTAATCCCCTAGATAGCTCAGTGGATTGAACTGTTTTCTAAAATTACCCCATACCATTCTCTTACCACCAAAGTGAACTGGTACAGCAGAGGCATTTAAATTTTACAGCATTAGGTTGTACTATTCTTAGACCATACTATTCTTAACCTAGGGTCCATGGAACTCCAAAGGGTCTGTGAAAGGAATTCAAGGGTTCTATGAACCTGAATAGAAAAAAATAATTGCATCTTTATTTTTACCAGACTCTGACATTTAACATTTCCTTCAATTGCTCTTTAGACAAAAAATTACATATCAAGAGGATCCCTTGTTCTGTCATACCAGAGAAGGTTGTTGCAAATATCTCAGAATATCATTTAAGCACATCCAGACTTTGAAATTATAATAATTATTACAATACATTTTAAACGGTTATTTACAATATATTAATAGGCATGCATATATATATATATATATATATATATGCATGCCTATTAATATATCACGTTTTAATATCTTGATTGGGTCAAAGGATGCTGGATGGACAGGAGGAACTTAGCATAAACTGACCACATGAATGCCACCACCTCAACCCCCCTTACACAAAAATGCAAAAATAGCTGATCATTATCTCCCTTCTAACCATTTACTTCTATACAGATGTCAAAACCACTATTCCGCATGCGCAGTTGATCAGGGTTTGACTGTTAGACGCCGTTCCTGAGGTGGCGGTAATGAGCAGGTCCGCTGTCTTGCCCCACAGCGCAGGTGCCAACGAATTTACCAGGCAACAAGCCAATAAAGAAAGCCGCCACTTTCAAAACGCCTGTTGTTTTAAAAAAGCCCACCTTTCCTTGCAAACCCACCTTGTCCCCAGTTTATAAAAGCAACCAAACAAAGCCAGGCCCTGAGTCAGTTCAGAAGACTGTCCTCTGTGCTGCTTCCTTTGTGTTCGAACATAAGCTTAATAAAATTTGTCTGGAAATATTTCTGGGGTTTCCTCTTGATTTCTATCTCGAAGAACCAAAGAACCCAACTCCAGTACCATCGGTGACTATATTTCACTATAGTTGCTTCCTTTGTAATTCTATGTAATTTATTTTAAGCATCTAAAAACATTATTCTGAGATAGTTACATAGGCTTTACCCAATGACTTGGGTCCATGGCACAAATAAAGGTTCAGAACTCGTGGTAGGCTCTAATGTGGCTATTGATAGAGAAAGTGAATTTATTTCACAGGGCAGCTATATACCCCTGGTCCGTGATAAAATCAAAGCAAAGAGATCTCTGGCCATGAAAAATCGTAACAAATGACCAGAATGGGTCAGGAGAAATCTGGAAGGACCAATTTAGGTAGTGGTTCCTTTGCTTCCTCAACTTGCATTGTGCAACTTCAGGACTGGCCTCGATGTCAGGGTGACAGGAACAGCCAGACACAAGGAATAAACACAGAACCAGATGATTCTGGAAAGCAAATGACAGCCAAATGGCTATTGTCAGTTTGATGCTTAATTGGGTAGCAATTATTCAGGAACAGAAAACAGTATTTGGTAATACTGCTTACACAGGGAAAACTGGCCTACTTCTCACATAAATTCATTTGTCTTTGCCATCATCCATCGACTTCAAAGGGACCTCCATGCTCAGATGACTTCAATGGTATATTGAACCAAATACAAGTGTTAGTAAACAATAAGACTTATAAAACAACAAAAATAATTTAGACCACTGTGTCTGCCTTTTCCTAAGTGGGCTATTCAGATTGTTGGGCAACACTGCAATTTGTTGACTTAGGTCTTAACGGAACCTTAAAGAAATCTCGTGTGGATTCTCTGTGAATACCCTAAAAGTATGAGTGAGCCCATAATGCAAATTAGCGATTTTGGTACACCACCCATCACACATTGTAATAGATTTAATTGCTGTCAACAAAATCAAATGCTTCCAGGGATCAGAGAGGAAATAAAACTGAATCCCAGCAAAGGAAGACCATTAATATGAAAGGGTTGGGCCTATAGTAGAGAACATGCAACTCATCTTTAAAACACAGCATTACCCAATTCCTCCCAAGGGTTCTATATCAGGAATGCTGGCCTCCTGTTGCCATGTCTGCCAACCTATCAAGAAAAGCTATACATGAGGGTTTGGTATGATACTGCCCAAACTTTAGAGTAACTACTAAGTTGTAGTTTTCTAAAAAACATTCTTTGTGTTAAGCAAATATATCTAAAGGTTGAACCTTAACTCCTGGGTCATAAACTCTACCTTGCAGAAGCTGCTAGATCATACAACAAACCATTAACCAAATTGGGAAATAGGATTTCTTTTCAGCACTTCCTTTCCAATTCTTCCATCCATGGTTCTACTGAGTACAACATGATTCAAAATGATACTTTCCTCCTCTTAGCGTGGCTGAAGACATGGATACTAGAAGGAAAGCTATTTGGTTAAACTGAGCTCTTCAAAGTTGTACTTTCCCAGAGTTTTACTTAAAAAAAAAAAAAGGAAGAAGAAGGAGGACGAGGAACAGCAGGAAGAAGAAGAGAGAAGTAGTAGAAGTACAGATAAAGCCACAGGATGACTTATTGGGAGAACACCCATCAGTGTTATTGAAAATGTATGATGTGTTAGTTAATTTGGGGGACTTGAGATGGCCAATGAAATTTTCATCATTTGAATATAATTTGGATAAACAGGTAAAATTTTGAAGGATCATTTGTACTAATCTGGAACTTGCAAGCATGTGTGATGAAAAAATTTGTATTTGTGAGAAAGAGGTAAGAATGTGGTTAATTCAGGACTAGGCCCAGACTGTTTAAAATATTGGTTTAGTTCAAATTGATTATGTGTTGAAAGTGCGTAAGTTCTTGATCAAGTAGTTGCTGTCAGCTTTTCATCTTGTAATTTGGCATCATGCAACTGAGTGAAAGGTGTATTTATTTTTATAATCTTTAGATTTTGCTAAAGGATCTCTCTCTCTCTCTTTCAGATTCTCTCTCTCTTTCACGAGATATCTCGAACTTGTTATACCTTCATGCAAATGGAATTGGGCTGTATTAAAGAGAAATAGATTAAAGAGAGAATGTATATAATATAGAATTTTTGCCCAGCTTAACCTTAACTTGACTCAGTTCATTCATTCAGAATTCCTTATTATTTAAAAGGCCAGCATGTCCCACTATGGTTAATAAATATAAATTCATTTTCCCACAGAGCTGTGAATAACAAAGAAAAACTTTTGTGTGCATTTATTATTGACTAAGTTTTATCTCCAGCTGCCATTCCGTCACAATCATGCAGACATCTGCCTGTCTTTTCCAAGTCATGTAACCAAACTCTGCCTAAGTTCCTTACCGCTCTCCTTTTGTCATTTTTCTTTTTTTCAACTGTTTTTCTTGAGTCATATCCCTATCCTCACAGAATCATACACGTGTTCACATTCAGAAATGTTTTCTTTCACACACATCTGTCTCTGACTAATACATGAAAACCCCTTGTTTTAGGAAATGGTTTATTCCTGACTCGATTTTATTTTTAATTGTACTTAAATGTGATAAATATATTTCAATATGATAAATTTCTCTCCATATGGGTATGTCCAAGTGGCTTCTATATCTATGAAAGTGATTGGCTGGATAATCTATCTTTGTCTTTCCAGAACTATTCCCCTCTCCCCTTCTCCACCCTACTCTGAGCCCCAGGAGGCTGACCTAAATGGACAACATAACCCAGGTCTGTTTGTTCTTTAGCCTCAGTTAGGTTTGGTCAATGGAAACCACAAGAAAAATATCTTCAATGGGGAGGAGACAACAGAGGTTGGTGGTGGTCATTCCCTTCTCAAGGGCCTGGAGTGATGTGGAATTACCCTCTTTAAGCTAGAGGCTATTGCTGGGTCTCAGTGATTAGTCCTTGTTTGTCCCCTCAGGTCTAATGGTTCTCAAGTCTTCCCTGCTCTTTCAGGCTCCTGGGTGCTTCATCATCCCTGTGGTTCCCCTGAACCACATGTATATTCCTTCAAATAATCAATTTATTATGCTCCATTCACTTACCTCTATCTGTACATGCCATGACTTTATGTCAGGACCCTGAAGACACTATTAGAAAACACTTTAGTACATGGTACATATATTATAAATGAAGGATGGAGATCTAGGTTTGAGGTCTAATTTCATTTTTTTCTTGCTTTGCAAGCTTTATTTTATCTGTTATAAAGTGAGGCTAAAGATCCCCATCTCAAGAAATTGTGAGAATTAAAGAGCTGAAATGGTGTTGGTAGTGAGTACTTTATTTATTGTATGAAACTCTATTTGTTTGTTAATTTTATTCAACCAGAATCATAATGCTTCACAATTCCCTGGATATTATTTGTTTCAGAAAATGAGGCTCAAAGAGCTTAAACAATATTTCCACATACACACTGATTCTGTGCCTAAATGGACTTATAAACATGTAAATAGAAAAAAAAGTCAAAAATGTACAAATGCTATGACTATTTTTTAATACTATGTAAATTTAGGAATCTGTGTGTGTGTGTGTGTGTGTGTGTGTGTGTGTGTGTTTTCATATGGACTCACTTTTTATAATTGTTTAAATAGATCATGTGATGTTCATAATTAAAAAAAAAACTCTGTAGTAAGTGTAATCAGTATGTAAGGCTATGGCTGATAGATGATTTCAACTTTTCATGAATCAATAGATAAAACATCAACTCCTTGTCCATAACCAAAACCCAGTGATACTGTTGCTTTTTAAGGCTGACTATTGTGAGAATTGAGAGTAGAGTAATAATGAGAGTAGAGTAATTTTTTTAACCGATATCTCAAGCATTATCATAATTATCAGTCAGGACAGATGGGCAATGCTTAACTCTTCAAATTCAATTTATTGTTCATGCTGAGCACAGTGTAGCTCTGGCAATCCAGTGATCCAGTCAGCCTCCCTTCACACAGTGCTGGCTGTCATCTTAGCATATGGGCCCTGTGTAAAGCACAGCCACATGGAAGAGACACCTGAAGAAATTACACCTCATCTTCTATATGTTGACCTGGAAGTAAGACCTGTTATTTCCTTTCACAGTTTATTGACCAGAATCAGCCACATGGTCCCAGGGAAGATCAAGTGTGCTATGAAATATGAGGAAGTTCATAGGTATATGGGGAACAATTGAACGTTGAATATTGCTGCTATATCACATACCCAAAGTCATTTTAAAGTCTGTCAATAAATTTCATTAAATGTCATAAGGCAGGCATATGGAGGGTGTATCACCACGTTTTATGTTAAAACCAAAAGTTGTGCACAAGTTCTGTGAATTGGAAAGGGGGTCTGAGAAATGATTTGAGGAACACTATGCCCCTCTCTCGGTGCAGAATTTTCCAGCCGTCGTTAGTTGGGATACCTGTTATGTATCGTGATTCTCAATAGGGTATCTCTTTGAATATAGCAATTTCTATAAGCAAGGTTTCTTGATGATGTATTTACTCTTACAGGATAATGAACAGAGTATCAGAATTCATTAACAGAAAGGAACCTTGAAAAATCTTCTTGTCTCTTCACTTAAATGAAGATAGAGCACATTTAAGTGCTAGATAGAAAATATTTCAATCAAGAGATTCAGAGAGGAAATTACACACTTTCTCATAGTAATTCACCTTGAAATTGAACAACTTGAAGATCAGTCTGTTTCTCAAAGCAGCTAAAATGTTTGCCTTTAGTTTTGATCTCAGTGCAAGTGAAACACAGTTGATCTCTATCTTTGCCGAGGATATTTTTTCATCTTTGTTTCATTCCACTTATTCTTACATATCTTGTTACTTGGCTACCCTCAGTTTTTATTTCTCCATAATGAATTGTCCGTGTTCTTTGAGTCTTTCTTTCTAGATTTAAATACTTAAGTCTTAATCATCTCTGCAGCTCTTTCTTCCAACCTCTGTAACGCTCCCATTTTGCTATTTTATGGTAGAACCTAGATTTGGGGCAATGCATCAAGAATGAGTAAGACATTATTATTTTCCAGCACTGGTACACTAAAGTAACCACACCTGTAGCATCCTTTTCAGGTGTTAACAAGTGCAATATGTAAAGACCTGCAGTATTCACTTAGGAAGTTAATTCTCCATAACTAGATTTCACATTAAATTTATTGCTATTTTCTTTCTCATTTATTTTTGTTTTCCAGTCCATTTGGGACCTGTCAGCTGTATGACCTTGAGATACTGTGTGAAATATTTTTGGCTGAGAGTAGAAAGAGAAATCTCATGGGAAATTACATCCTCACACGAGTGTCGGGTGGATTTTGGATGGTGAAGAAATTCAGATCATTTGGATAAGCTCAGGATGAACAGATAATATTTTGGAGGATCAGTTGAACTAACTCTGAACTCCCAAGCATGCATGGTTCATCTGTCATTTGGCCATGAGGCTAATGCTTCTATCTATCTTAATTTCATAGACTATCTTCTTGCACCACATTCAAACAGTTGCAATTTTGAACATGAACTTCAAAGTCCCTTCAGACCTTCATATAGTATGGTAGGAACAAAAGACATTCTGGGAAGCTGTTCAGACGATTGTATCCTATTTCAAAGCCATCTTTTCAACTGTTGTATTGACTACGTTAGGGTTTGCTAGTTCCCTTTCTCCCTGGTCCTTAGCTTAGAGTTGAGCTCATTCTATGGGAGTATCTCAATAATTAATTGACTTTGAAGCCAGGGCAATTGAGGGAGAACACAAACTTGGCATAGCCTGGTTCTCAAGATATTTAGAGTGTCTTCCTCAAGTTTTTGGTATATATACATCTGCATAATTCAAAAGGTATTAAATGTATTATCTTACTGGAACTTTAAAGATCTGTGACTAGGCAGAAATAGTACCAGTTTGGCATGTAAAAGTTTCAAAGATGCTCAGGTAGATATCTGAGAAAACATAAAAGAGACCCAAGGCCCTGGGCTTATATATCTAGTCCAATTTATACCACATTAAACGAGATTTTACTTTCTTTTTCTCTGCTTCATTATTGACAAATGTATTACAAGGCTACCTGTCTTATTTATATCATATAACATTATGAGGCACACCTATCAATGGTTTATCATTAATTTTCTTGCAATGAATCTTTGGGGCAGTCTGGTGGAGCCTATGAAAAGTTGCTTAGAATAGGATATTCGTATTTTTTATATATACACAGAATACACACATATACATATACACACATACATATGTATGCATATATATAATTTTAAAAAACAAGTTTTGAAAGACAGTTATCTAAAAGTAAAAAAAAAATACATTTGTAATAAATATATGAGGCCAGACAATTAAGTTCTCTAACTCATCCTAGAAAAAGTGCTACATACCTCATTGCAGAATATCACTTCAGTCACCTTCGAAGTACTCCCCTTGGGAAGCTATGCACCAATGCCAGTGTCTAGTTCACCCTTCCAAGAAATTTTGGAACTCTTTTTCTGGAATGGCCCTCAGAGCTGTTGTCGTATTACACTTGATGTCCTGAATGTCATCAAAATGTCTTCCTTTCAATATTTCCTTGATCTTCGGGTAAAGAAAGAAATCATTGGGGGCCAGAACAGGTGAATAGGGAGGGTGTTCCAATACAGTTATGTGTTTACTAGCTAAAAACTCCCTCACAGGCAGTGCCGTGTGAGCTGGTGTATTGTTGTGATGCAAGAGCCATGAACTGTTAGTGAAAAGTTCAGGTCGTTTTTGTCTAACTTTTTCATGCAGCCTTTTCAGCACTTCCAAATAGTAAACTTGGTTAACTGTTTGTCCAGTTGGTACAGATTCATAAGGAATAATCCCTTTGACATCAAGAAAAGGTTAGCAACATCGATGCAAAAAGTTTATAAAGTTAATTTTCACACCTCGTATGTTTCTGTATTGCCACGTTGTATAATAAGGATCTAGTGGTACCTCTAATTACTACCATAATTTTAAAGAAGTAATGACGGTAAATGATGTTAAGAGACATCTGCAACAATTGTAATGTAATGGAAAAAATATCTGTGGCTTCTATTAATGACTAAGTAACAGTTTCTGCCATTACTACTAAGGCTGATTACTTACATTCATAATAGAAGGAAATGTTATATTTCAATATAGAGCCTAGAGTTAAAATTTAGAAAAATAATGATTTCTTTTTTTATCCATGTCGCAAACCTCTTTCCATGGACTCCAAGTTAAGAAATCGTCGTGACTTGATTATTGAGATCACAGAGGCCATGAGTTTGGTTTCTTTTGTTTTTCAGATGATGAAACAAGGACCCACAATAAATCTGCAGGGTCACACAATTACATAGACAGTTGTCCTCACTCAGTCCCCTTCTCCCACATCTCCCCACTGCACTGACATGGATAACTTTCTTCAGCTCCACGTCTACAGGGATTCTTTCTCTATGTGCTCTATTTGCTAAATGGACTCCTAGTCTCCTCTCACTGCCCTTGGGCCTCTGCAGAGTCCCCTTTACGTTTTTTTCTGCCATGTATTAATTCCACTGAAAAACTCTTCCAAGTGGAGTATGAACCTTATTGACACATTAGAATTTTTATTGAATGTTATAGAGCAGTGGTTCTCAGACTTGACTGTGCATCAGAATTACCTGTAAGTCTGATTAAAACATAGGATCCTGGGCCACACTCTCATGTGTATTAATTTCTTACTGCTTCCATAAGGAATTACCACAAATTCAGTGGCTTACCACAACATAAATGTATTATCTTACTGTAATGGAGGTGAGAAGACCAAAATGGGTTGGCAAGGCTAGATTCTTTCTGGAGGCTCCAGGGGGAGAATCTGTTTCCTTGCCTTTTCCACCTTCTAAAGGCCACGTGGATTCCTTGTATCACTCTGGCCCCGGCTTCTGTCATCATATCTCCTCTTCTCACTCTGATCCTCTTGTTTCCCTCTTATCGGGACCTTTGTGATTACATCGGGCCCATCCAGATCACCCAGGGTAATCTTCCCATCTCGAGATCCATAACTTAATCACATCTACAAAGTCCCTTTTGTCATGTGAGGTAACATCTTCATAGGTTCATGAAATGAGGATATGGTCATCTTTCTGAGGCCGTTAGTCTATCCATTAGTCTACCAGAGGGTGAGCTCTAGCAAGCGCTCCTGTGATGCAGCTGCTGGTAGTCTGCAGACCACACACTGAGAACCAGTGGTTGAGAGGAGTGAGCATTAAGATGAGGACAGAGTGCTCTAAATCAGACCCACCGCTAACTAACGGACTGGCCTCAAAGATATCTGACTCTTCGCTTTCACATACATAAAGAGAAAAACCCATTAATTGTCCTCCCTGTCTCCTGATTTGTGTTAAAATTAGAATAAATTATGTTTATTCTGCTATCCAAAAGCATAAATCTATTACCAGTAATAATAAGGAAGCATATCCCTTCGCACTCTGTGAAGGGTGATGAAGACATTTGGCAGAAGTGATCTAGTCTGGGATGGAAGACAGATACTTGTTTCCTCTTCTATGATCACCAATTAGGAATGAAGAAATAAAGGATGCACTCAAGGCCCAAAGCCTAAGTGATGACATCATGCATGGTAAAAAGCAACCTTGGACAGAATAAACCTACAAAGAAATCGTGCACGGCTATCTTCCTTCTAGGTCTAAGGAAATTTTAGTCAGAGGCACTTGGCCAAAGCACCAGACACCATTAGGCCTTTCCTAGTTACTTGTAGGTCTAGAGCCACATGGGCTGTATGCCAGGGCGGCAAAGATAGCTGCATCTGTTCATGGTTGCTAGAGGATTTTATTATCATATGTCATTACAATCAAGTCTTGTCTAAAAGTTTATGATTGTCTACTTATGTCCACGTACTGCCTTTTCCCTCTTTCCCAAATCTTTGTATTTTTAGAAAGTAAACTACAAGAATTAATTATAACATTCCATTCTTGTGAAGTATAAAAATACTGAATAGTTGCAAAGCACTTTATTTATTTTATCCCCCAGAAAAAATATTTCAATAACATTTGAATAATACTTGTTTACTCTTTGGAGAGAATGGGAAGTTATAAACTATATCCTTAGAGTTTAATCATTTTGGATAGAAAGTCATGCAATCCTGTGCTCACTTAACATGGTGAAATAACAGCTAATATTTCCTCTTTATATTTATATGTTATCTTTGATCTAAGAGGTCAAATAGTTTTGATCAACCACAGGTCATGATGATTTTCCTTCAGCAACACTGTGAAGGATATAGAGAGATCAAGCTTTATTTTACTCATTTTCTAGAAGAGAAAGAGAAGCTATTAAAGACAAGTGGCATGGCTAGTGGTAGGGCTGGAAGTAGATTTTGGCAATATATCTGGATCTCTGATTGGCTGGTTTTAATTTCTGCTATTTTTTCCTACTTCAGACAGATATTTTTGAATGATACCCAGTAAAAGCACTTGATAGAAAGTTTTTTTAAAAAAAGATAGTCATTAAGCTCTCTGAACTACAGTTTTCCCTCTAAATAATGAGAATGTTGAAGATAATATTTAAGTTGATATACATTTTAAAATCGATAAGGGATCATGTCTGCTTGATCATTCGGGAACCCAACCTAAAAGATTTTTCTGGCATACAGGTGGTACACAATAATTACTCATTTAATTAAATTGAACTGAAATGAACGGTTATTTCCAACTCTTCGTTCTCTTGTCCCTGATGATTTTTAAAATAGTGAAGTCATTTGATGGATAGTACAATTGAATCCTGACGCAACAAAAAGGAGAATAACCCCAAAGATGAAACCAAGTTTCCCTTTGATATACAGTTAAGTAACCAAAGTGCTAGAGAAATTTGTGAATCTGAGTCCTACGATATTATCTGAGATTTACTGACTTGTCCAAAAAACAAAACCAGACTACTGATAGTAAATAACCTAGAGTAAAAGTTAGGTAAAAATCTCCAGCAGGGATTAACTATGTCCCTGAAAGACTGACAATGTCTTAGGAGGTTTACAGCAATCACCGTCAGGGTGAACCCAATGGGCTTACGCCCAGGGGTCTCTGAGGAAAATCTCTTGTGTTTTTATTTATGTAGTTTGATTAGGTGAGAACACATAATCTGGCTCCTAAAGGAGGCAAATCTCAATGACTTTCCAATGATCTAACTGGTTTGCTCATAGTTCATGTTCTCCCAAATACATCTCAAGTGTAGAAAGAACAAGTTATCTTGCAAGAGCCTTCTTCAAGCTTCAGTTGGTTCTGTCGCTACAAACTATTTCCGCTCCCTCTCCCTTCCTTATAGGAATGACCAAAATGCAACTTTTTCAATTGGTATACATATTAATATTTTAAATGTAAACAATAATATAAATCAACATGCTAATATTAATATTAATATTTATACCAATGTAAGAGTGTCAGTAAATTTTCTCTGAGTTAGTTCTTCAGAAAATATCTCAGAAATTTAAAGAAATATTGTATGTCTAACTCACCTGGTAAATTTCTAAGGCTAAGCATTATGTCTTTTCAGTTTAGAATCAGAAATGTCATTAGCTATTAAAACTGCAATAGAGATAATTTTTTAATTCAGGAAACCTATTAGTTTTCACTCTTACTGTTGTAGTTTACCTATGGCTGTTGATCATATATAAATATTATCACTGACACAACAGCAACATGATATAAAATTTCAAATTTATTTTTATTTTTTTCTCCCTTACTGGGAGCTTGGTGCTGCAAATCCACTGACATTTCTTGTCTATTTTTCTTGTAACCCCATTCTCTGTCTTGATTCCCGACATGTATGGTGATCCTTTTAGATTATATATGGGCAAAGCCTCATCTATGAAGATGTGTGCTTTGTGCCTGCTTTGTCAAATACACAGTTTACATCTACTTTTTGGTCCCCTTTATATTGTCCCCTAACTAATTCTGAAATGTTATTTCCACAAGAATTGATAACTTTTATAAAATGCCTGACTCCAAATATGGCATTCTCTTGGTAATGTATGTATATATTAGATGGATTTTTTTCAAAAGATCTTTCTTCCTTGTACAAGCCAGATTAATCATAATGAGATAAAATCAGGAGAAAACTGATAATCAAGTCATTTGAAAGAGGAAAAATTAAACGAGAAAGCAAATATATGCTGGCTTTTGAATAGCTTACACAAAATGCAGCCCTGGAAATAAGAAGACGTTCTATAGCCTGGGTTTGGTTTTTTCCTATCCCTGGTCCTGAGCAGACATGGGAGCAGATCCCCAAACTCCACTGTTCTTCAAATTTGCATGGAGCCACTTTTTGATCATCCCTCACGCCCACAAAAGATAGTCCCAATGTGCACATTTTACAAATATACTCATTAAATTTATGACTTTCCGACTTCTACCAGCTGCCCTCTAAACTTTTACTTCACGCACACATGAAAAAAGTCAGTCTTGCATTTTGAAATAAGTGGTCATCAAACCAGAGAGAAAATACTTGTCTTGTGTATCTACTTCCCCTCATGGATGATCTGCTATTCTGGATATATTATGATGCAAATATTGGAGGAGGGTGCTTCATATATCTTTATGCTTAGCATCACTACCATAATAAATTTCAGTGAAGGGAACAAGACACACAAGCATGGCATACTACAATATAATAGTAGGTGTCTCGTGCACCTATTATTATTACACGACACCTCATGTCCTTGTTCTCAGCTTTCTGATAGGAATTCACACACGTTATCCTCACAATACTTGTATATTACATGATGAGACAAGGTGTAATAACCTGTCATTGGAACATGAAGAGAACATTTGTGTGACAGCTGTGACATTAAGCCCAAGGTGTTTTATCTTCTAATCCAGACACTGTAAAACGACTAGCAGAAGGTAGAAATCTGCTTTGAAAGATATATTCCCGTCATTTGTATGGGAAGAACAAGATTGCCAGTGGAAAGCCTTCAGGCATAGATAAGCTTAATATGTCAGGAATTCTGCATTAGTGTTTGAGAGGCTGGATGGTGAGTTTGCTTCATAGTTAAAGGGACACTATTTGTATGTATACACAATGGAATACTATTCTGCTATAAGAAAAGATGAAATGGTGCCATTTGCGACAGCATGGATGGATCTTGAGATTATAATGCTTAGCGAAATAAGTCAGACGGAAAAAGTCTGGAACTATGTGATTTCATTGATATGTGGTAAATAAAACTGAAAACAACAAAGGAACAAGACAAATAAAGAAACAAAATCTCATAGACACAGACAATAGTCTAGTGGTTACCAGAGGGTGGGGAGGAGGGGGACGGTAGATGAGGGTAAAGGGGGATCAAATATCTGGTGATGGAAGGAGAACTGACTCTGGGTGGTGAACACACAATGTGATACGTAGATGATGTATTACAGAATTGTACACCTGAAATCTATGTAACTTTACTAGCAATTGTCACCCCAATAAACATTAATTGAAAAAAAAAAAGAAGTATAAAACCCCATACCAATGAAATGGAAGATAAACTCACTCTGTTATTTGTTTTCTAAAACTCTGTCCCCATGTCCTGTCCTTAGAATTGAGAGTGAGTTTTGCTCGCAGGGCTCATTAGAATCAATGTTTTTTCTCCGTTCATTGTGAGGCTGAAAGATCCAGCTGACCTATTCCGCTTGTGACACTGCAGAGTCTGATCTGTTATGCTTCACAATAATTGTGATCATTTACACACACTTTTTACAAGCCATGAATTCTTTTAAGTGCCTAGTAAATACCCACTTTCTATAATCCTAACAACATCTGTATGAAGTAATGTTATGTGCATCCCTATTTAAAGAATCTGAGGCATATAGGCCCAAGTCAACACATTAATAACTACCCCTTTTCTGACCATCATCGTGCGTTTTCCTGGATTTTAAAACATAAATAGATAAAGCTTTAACTTGACCAGTCTTTGGCATACTGGATCATGAAAAATTTCTGTGATGACCTAGGAAACCCTAACATTTACATGCATGGCAAAGAAAAGTGAGTCACACACTTAAATCCACATATAGAACGTGGGCTAGAAGCGAGAACTGGGGTAGGAGAACTTGGAGGAGATAATCTCAGCAACAGGGGGCGAGGAGTGGTATGAGTAGGGGTAGCAAGTAGTACAAATGCCACGGAAAGACCAGTTCAATTCCAAGAGTAGTCTTAGGGAATGGTAGGGGCAGAAGTCCTGCCAAAGACGTCAAGCAATAATACTTGCCTTTCCTATTGCAATGAATAAGCCCTTTGAAAACAAGGATCGTGTGACTACTTTAGCGTATCATTTCCTCTCCTTGGTACCTCATCCGATTACTCTAAAGACTTAGTATGTGTTCATCAAATTAGAATATATATATTTATTTATATATATATTTTTATATATATTTATTTATGTATATATTTTTATATATATTTATATTTATTTATATATATATATTTATATATATTTATATTTATTTATATATATATATATATTTATATATATGCTTTGTAAAATATATAGTACCATTCTAAGGCTTTATTGTGATCAAAGTAACTAGGTTGGAGGCAATTTTTTCTGAGTTTTAAATTTACAATATAATAAAGGCAAAGATTAGTAGAGGATAGTAGCAATGACTTTTTAATTTCATAGTGGCCTCTCTCCAAGCTAATGGGATTTCCATTCATGGTGAATCATTTGCTTTACATGAAACTTGTGTATACAAAGAAAATGAGGATTCAAATAAAAGGAATATGACCAGATGCTGACTTCTTCATAGCCTCTGGAGAATAAGCAGATAGGACCCCATATTTCTGAGTCAGTAAGGCTGCTATAACAAAACACCATAAACCAGTGGCTTATAAAAAAACAGAAAGGTATTTCTCACAGTTCAGGAGGCTGAAAGTCAAAAATCAGGGTGCTGGCAGGGGCTGGAGAGAGCCCTCCTTCAGGTTGCAGACTACTATCTCTAATTATATGCTCACATGCTGGAAAGAGGATAAGAGAACTCTCTGGGGTCCTTCTTATAAAGGCACTAATACCATATATGGGGGCTCCACTCTTATCACCTAATTATTTTCCAAAGAATGTTTTTTCCACGTTTAGGGTTAGGAAGTCAACATATGAATTTGAAGGGGATGCAAACTTTCAGGCCAAAACACTATAGAAGACTTTCGTGGCTGTGGTCATGCTTCTCTTCTCAAATTACCCTCTTCCCATTGGCTCTCCATATTTTTATTAAGGACATTTGAAAACTGTTTTACTTTCCAGACTTGTAGACTAAATCTTTGCTATCTCTAATGCTGGATGTAGACAGGTTCCTGAGTAGACGAATAATAGCCCTTTCATGAGTATTTTGTGAATTTCACAAATATTCACGCTTAGAACCACAGTCGACCTGTTTTTCCATACTACTAAGAACCAGGTCTGTGTTCTTGACATATCCATTGATTGCTGATATCAGTATCAAGAAAGCTACATCTTGAGTAGAAATGGCCAACTTTTACAGAACACAATCATGCTAAATAACCCACATAGCCTCAAAGAAATAATATTCTAATTTTAAATTATGGGGGAAATGATTACTTACAATTTCCTGTTGAGTCTTTCTCCTAAGAATTTTCTATTTTGGTTTTAATAGTGAGCACCAAAGAATCAATCAGAACATTTTCAATCCAGATAAGTAATTCAGGTCGTTGAGCATGGGATATAAACGTCCTTATCCACAAAATTAGCATTATTCCTTGTCCCACACATCAATGTGTTTTTACTCTCCATTTATTCAAATTAAGTTTATAATATTTAAGTAAGAGTTTTAAGGGTTTCTTTGTTTAGGTTTTTTTAGATTTTTTGTTAAACTTATTTTGTTGTTATTGTGCATGGAATGTTTTTTTCCATTATAATTTCTAGTTGCTTATTGCGGCCATAGGCCTATGCGGGGACAGAGCCAGGAGCGCAGTTTCCAAGCTCTCGGCCTCACGTGCAGAGGTGCTGGCTCAGGTAGTAAATGGCCATCAAGTGTGATTGGATGTCCGTCACCTGTGACTAGTTGGCCGTCAGCTGTAAGCAGTGAGCCATTGGCCACTAATATAACTGCTGTGGCTACACTAGCAGAAAAATGGGGCTTAGCAAGAAGATAGTGGCTGGCAAGCGCGATTGCAGTTAGGACGGCGGATTGCGGATCGTGTGGTTCCTGTGTCTCCAACCCAGCCACCAGCAAGAATATAGTGGTATGATTCCCCTATCTATGGCTCGCTCCGTGGGTGTTCCTTTTTGGCCTCACCATGTCCTGCGTTCTTATGTGGGGAGCGGGAGCAGAGACCCCGCAGGCCGCCCCACACGACAGCTTATTTACTCAAAGAGCAGTCCAGGGCCCAGCAGCGTTGTAATCACCTGGGAGATTGTTAGAAAGTCCCCATCTCTGGCATCACTCCAGACCACGTCAATCAGAATTTGTCTCTTAAGATTCTCAGATGATTCATATAGACTTAAATGTTGAGAGACATTATTACAGAGAAACTTGATTTAGAGAATGATTCTCTTAATTTTCTTTTGGAGAAAAACACTTTCCATAGTAGAATGGGGACAGTCATCCAGTTGTCCCATAGCACTTTCTCTTCTGCTCCAAGTCCCTATTATTCTATTCTTGAATCTCCTCCACAAGCTTTTTTAGGGAAAATTCATTCTAGGGATTGCAGATGTTTTAGCCTTATGAGATCTTGTTGTTAACCTAATTTTATCTGCATTGTATGTTATAAAATTTTCTCAACTTCTTAGATATTTCAGTCTTTATTACCAGACCTTTTCTTTAATTTATACTTTTTTTTCTATAATATAACTAGAACTTGGGCAACAAGGAATATTACATATAAGAGCCCAGCAGCCATCTGGAATCTGAAGTCTTTGAAATATATATATTTTTAAATCCAGTAAAAAGTCAATGCAACAAAAGCAAAAAATTTCGGATTATACATGTTACCATGTCAACTCACATACATACATCAGTTTATAATAATGTCAGTTGTGTTGAATTTATATTGAAACTCTCCTTAAACATGCAAAATATATTCAGGCAACAGAAGTTTTGTATTGAAAGTATTTTAGATTTTGACTGTATATTTCATATTATCTCAGAAAACTAAACCTTGACTTTATTTATTTATTTATTTATTTATTTATTTTTGGTACATTCAGCTAAGTTACCCATGAGAAATTGTGAGATATTCTATCAAATAGAAAAGTGAGGATAATGATGCTATTTTTTTTTCAAGATTTGATTGATGTGGTCTAAATATAGCATTCTTACTTTTCAATCCAGACATTTATAAGATTTATTATTGATCACTTATTTTTGTAAACTCTTATTCTAAATGCAATATATGAATCAGTGCCAGACATCACCATTTCCCAATTCTTGTTTAGGAAAAAAGAAAGCCTCAGACCTCTTAGAGGTTTTGATATTGGAAATGATTGTGGGCTGTATGATAGGTCACTTCTTATTAATATTAAAACAGTTAATGTTGTAAAATAGAGTAGTTATCCTGGTAATGTCAATAAATCCCTAGTGTGGGATATACTTTCTTTGCCCTTTTAAGAAGGGTACAATTGAAATTGCCTGGCAATTGCTTAAAACATTAGGCATGATGAAGGATGTGTAATTGTACTTGTAAATATCAATAGCAGAAAATGACTGCAAGAAACTATTAGAGAAGAAAGCTCTGCTTCTAATTTTAACACCTGAGGAACTTGTTAAAATACATATCCTGATTCTTTATGTCTAGGTTGCAGCCTGAGATTTTGTGTTTCAATAGGCTTTAAGGTAATTACCAATGCTGCTGTTCCACAGACCACACTTTGAGAAAAAGGCTAAAGAGCTGTGGTTCTGAAAGTGGGGTCCCCATGAACAGACACTTCTCTCAAGAAGACATACAAATGGCCAACATATGTATGAAAAGATGTTCAACTTCACTAGTTATTAGGGAAATGCAACTCAAAACCTCACACCTGTTAGAATGGCTATTATAGACAAGATAAGTAATAACAAGTGTTGGAGAGGTTGTGGGAAAAAAGAAACCTTCACACGCTGCTGGTAGAAATGTCAATTGTTACAGCCGCTATGGAAAACAGTATGGAGATTCCTCAAAAAAAAAAAAAAAAGAAAAAATAGAATTACCATATAACCTCGCAAACCCTCTTTTGGGTATCTACCAAAAAATCTGAAAACATTATCCATACAGATATATGTTCCCCTGTGTTCATTGCAGCATTATTCATAGTGGCTAAGACATGGAAATAACCAAAGTGTCCTTTGCTAGATGATTGGAAAATGAAGATGTGGTACTTATACAGTGGAATATTATTTGGCATTAAGATGTAATACTGTCATTTGCAACAACATGGATGGATCTTGAGATTATTAAGTGAAGTAAGTCAAACAGAAAAAGTCAAGAACCATATGATTTTACTCACATGTGAGATATAAAACTAAAAGCAACAAACAAACAAGACAAACAAACAAAAACTCATAGACACAGACAAGAGCTTAGTGGTTATCAGAGGGTAAGGGGGTGGGAGGCAGTAGAAGAGGGTAAAGGGGATCAAATATATGGTGATGGAAGAATTGACTCTGTGTGGTGAACACACAATGCAATATATAGATGATGTTTTATATAAATGTATACTTGAAACCTGTATAATTTTACTAACCAATGTCACCCTAATAAACCAAATAATAAAGAAAGTGGGGGTCCCCAGAAGCAATGTGCATGTTAATAAGCTCTGTGGTGATTCTGATATACCCAAGTTTGAAAACCTCTGCTCTAGATGATAGAAGCATGTATGTCTTCAGTACTCCAAACCAAACGCTCACCTTTATTAAAGGTGAAAGAAAGCAGAAACATCAGGTCTAAAATCTACACCCTCCTAAAATAATTGTTCTGCAGGGCAAGGAAGAAGTTTTCCCTCACTGAAGAGTCTCTTTAATTAAAGTCACTCTTTCTGGAGAGAGAGAGAGAGAGAGAGAGAGAGAGAGAGAGAGTGTGCCTGGGACCCCCTTATTATAGCATGGCATGTCCCACTGTGAAGAATGGACCCTTACTTCTTAAAGGTCAATTGCTTTGGAGGTGCATGATTAATATTCTACGAGGTACACATTGGATATCAGAGAGTGTATCTTAATGGAAGATGAGAAAAAGTATATTTATAATTAGTATATTTATATATACTAATTATAAATACTATATATACATATAATATAAATATATTATAAAACATAATATATAATGGGCCTAGTGCATTAGTTTTCCTTTTTTTTTTTTTTTTTTATGAAGAATCCACTGAGGGTTTCTTTTTCCTCAAAAGCCTCGGTGGAAAATTGCAATATTGGCAAAAGTTTCTGAAAAAATATTTTTGAGACCATTGGCTTAGACTACAGTCCAAAAACAACAGAGAGATAGGTTCGTGCAGGGCCTGATGCAGGTAGCTACCTCAATTAACCCATTGTCTCATCCCCAAGGCTGCTGAAAGAGGAGAGGGCAACTCAGGAAAGGGACCCAGATCACTCCTACACATTCATTTTAATAAAGTTCGTAGAAAGGTGAGGAGCCTTAGAATCATTAGCAGAATTGGGGAAGAGACAAAGAGATGCAAATGAGCCCAAAGCCTGTACCCAGAAACCCCAGGTTCAAAGTCTTCAAAAGTTTTGAGGAGTATTTTTCATATGGTAAACAGCCATGGATTGACCCAGGGTCCCCAGTAGCGGTAGGTAACATTTTATAGACATTTGTCTATTTCTATGAGATATCTAGGCTTACCGGATAATAATACAGACTTGGGCACAAATGTGTTCATTTCTCATTGTATAACTGCTTTGATCATTAAATAATCTTCCCTCAACCATTAGCAGCAGTCAGTCAAAGCAATTTCCAACTTGAACCTCTTCATATTAACTATGCTTTTCCAGTTAGCCTAGGGAAAATGGAATGGGCCATAGGTCCAGAAAAACCATACAGGTTTTCCATTTTTGAACAATATTTTCATTTTTGAGTCAATTTCCCCTTTGTTTTTACTCAAAATAGGCATTTCTCTTCTTTTGTTAAGATCCATCCTCCTACATCCTCTGTGTGTCTTCCTAAATCCTGTGTGCGAATTTAAACTACAGAATAAAGGATCCTATCTTTTAATGGACATGCCATGCTACAATAATACAGTCCCAATTTTATGAGACAAGAGAAGAAAATCAACCAAACGGCAAAAATTCTGATTCAGAGAAGTGCAATGGTCTTTATCACAGATTACATTTTCCAGAGATCACAGAAAAAGATTTCCCATGTCATACGTTCCTACAGTGAGGCTTCAACACTCCTCCCATTGAGACGTGGAATTCTAAGTTGCCTCTCCTTAAATATGGGTGGCTGGTGACTTAGACCAAAGTGAAGCTGTATGACTTCCAATGCTACTTCATAAGGGGTGATACAGCTTCTTCCTGTTTCTTTGGGGCACCTATTCTTGGAACACAACTACCATGTGGTGAGAAAGCCCCAGTAGCTACATGAAGAGCACCTTTGTACATGCTCAGAGTGATAACCCCAGCTGAGAACTCACTAAACAGGTGAATATCTAAGCCTTCAGATGATTTGAACCCCTAGCCTTTGAAGTCACCCCCAACCTTTGAAGATTCCCAGTGGAGGTCCCACACAGCCTAGAGCAAAAACACAATAGCCGAGTGTGCTCTTTCCAAATTTCTGACTCATAGAATCCATGAGCATAATGATATGCTTATTGTTTTATTCAGTGGTCTATATGCAGCAATACTAGCTGGATGAGTACTTTTCTGTAAAACACACACACACACACACACATACCCACAAAATGTGTTGAAAGAGAGATGGTTGACATTTACTATGTAGAAGGTTTTCTTTCTCTCCACACTATTTTTACATTTCAACAACAAAAAATCTATTTCAAAGATTATATGCTGCCCCATGCTTTTGACTCATTGTTAGTTATACGGTCCCATCAGATAATATGGTAATTACAGTCAGTGGCCCCAAAAGCCTGGGAGGACCACAAATCTTAGGATTTATCTTCCCTCGAATGTGGTTTCACCCTTCTTTAGTCACACTAATGATAACCTACCTAGAGCAGAATTCACAAGTACATTTATAAATTGAGATAATACAGATCCTCTGCAGGACCAGGCTCTCTCTTGGAATGCAGCTTGCATGGCACAGCATGGACCTTGGTTAAGAGTCGGCTAATCTCTGACATAGTACAGTTTCCTCATGGTCTGTTTTCCCTCCCAATCTTTATCCTGAATGATGAGTCCCAAATAGGCCGTCAGGATTTGTTCAATGCCTGATGTTCACATGTTACATCCAGACCCAAATTGTCATGTGATTGGAAGGACATTTTATAAAGCATAGAATTTGTGTTTACATGTACCTCCATATGGACTGGCACGGAGGTTTCTCTGAAATAATTTGTTCTTTCACATCTGTGAAGCAGCAGTGAGTTGATTGTCTCTTGCCTGGAGATCAAAACTGGTGAAGATGTTTGGATACAAATCAAACAGCTATTTTGGATACCTTAGACTCGAAAAATATTTAGGGGCACCTGCTCTGTGCTAACGCAATCATTGAAGAGATGCAGTAGGCTATAGAGAAGTTTAGAAATGTTTTTGCAGAAAACAATAACAATGGTTTTTAGAAGTAATCACTGCTAAATACCCTCCACTAACACAGGACATTTGGATGGTTCTGGCTAGTGCCAGAGATGGGTGGGTCTCATAAAAATACCAGCAGAGACTGTAAGGGAAATGTGCATGAGGAAAAGAGAAAAATTGGAGCATTCATAAATAAGATATAGAATCATGCTATCTACACATGAAAGGAATCTTCGAGTATGTAATGAGAGAGGATTTGGCACATCTGGGCCCATCCCAGTATGGTGCTAAGACTTTTTTTCCACAGGCGTATCAGCACCTCTTTTCATGAATGGCCCCATCCCTCTGTTTTCACATATTTGCAAATAACTGGGCTCTTTAAAAACAGTGGGCTCCCAAGAGACTGTTGACATGGGATTCAGCAAAATTTCAGGAAAGGGCTAAGTGCTTTTACCTAAAGAACCAAAGGCCAGCTGTTGGCATCTTTGATGGGCACTCACTTCTAGGGACCTGGAGAATATCTTCTCTGGTAATGTAAGATCATCTGGTACTCCAGATGATGTAAATTCTTATTTGATCAGCTGTGGGGTGATCTATAGGCGTTGGCTGCATTTCTGCATGCTTTCCAGATTAGCCCTGACGAGAGGCTTTATCTGGAAACTGATTTGTCAAATCCTCTTTGGGCCATTCCCTCATCTCCTAAATTCTCAGGTCTGTGGAGTAGCAGCACCAGCATCAGCAGGGAGCTAGAAATGAAAATTCTTGAGCCTCACCCCACATTTACTTCAGGTGGCCCCAAGCTGTCTGTGTTTTAGCAAGTCAACCAAGCAATTCTAACACATGCTAAAGCACTACCAGTTAAGTCATATATTACCCTCTGTCGGCCCACATAACCCTCATGGACGGGTTTGGGGGGAAGGGCTAGGAGCAGGTTCTCAGCAGGTCCTCTGTATCTGCCGTACTCAGCTCCCACCAGGGCCTGCTCTCTGGTAGCTTAGGAGCCCAGACTGGAAGTCAAAACAATTGAGTCCTTCTCTTTGTTCTTTTACAATCCCAATTCTCCTTGCGATAGTGTGGTTTTGTCTGGCTAAGGAAGGGAGAGGGTCAGTAAAAAGCAGGTGTAGAAAATGAAAAGAAAAAAAAAACTGTTTAGATATGATTTTGTTAGAGCCACTTTGGTCTGTGGACTATTTTGAGCTGAAGGCAATCAAGACCCAGCAGAGTCAAGAACTTTGACCTCCCTTTTCACTACCTAAAAGCATTTAGATAGGGGGCCTGGCCCCCCAAAAACGCTATTACCAGAGATAACTTTTTATCTAAATGACCTACCTGGGTGGCAGGACAAACATGTAATTACCAAACATCTGCTCTGCTTATCGTCCTGTGAATGACCCTCCTCCCCTTGGAAGCCCCAGGCCCCTATCTCATTCCCTACCTCAGGATGGCAGATAAGCCACAACTGCCCAACTTGCCTTGGAGTCCCATATCTATGAAGCCCCCCCATAAGTACATAATTAAATTGGTTTTCTCCTGTTAATCTGTTCTATGTTAATTTGATTATTAGACCAGCCAAAGAACCTAAAAAAGTATAAGCAACTTTTCTCTCCTACAATTTATCATATGAAGAGATGATATTAGATTATGTAGTCCGTCTAATTTAACATCTTTTTTATTTTTTGCAGACCTATCACGTATGGGGAAAATACACCTCTATATAAATAAAAATCTATAAAATAAATTTTGCTATGCTTTGTACTTAGTCTATGTGATATTAATAATCGAGATAATATTTTTTTATCTTAGAAGATATATTATTGATTTAACAATGTTAAATCATTTATCCTAATGCTCCTAGAATATATAAAAAAATATAAGAAATGACTCTCAGAATGATCAGTTCGAAATACTATATCTCAGAAAATCAAAACTATTTCACTGTTTTTCAGCACCCAGCCACAAAAACACAATAATCAGAACTTGTGCTTTAACTTAAATTTCTACCTCTTGTTAGAGACAGGTCAATGCTTCCTTAAAAGTTATATGCAGACACAACGACTCTTGGTTCAAAACGTTTATGTTTTTATCATGTAGTAAAGAAAACAGGGTGTGTGTGTGTGTGTGTATGTTTCCAATCTGTTTTCTGTCATATTTTCCCCTCTTCTTTTAAACATGTTCATGTTGCCTCACCTACTAAAACAAAATGGAATGAGATCAAGTAAGATACTTCTCTCCTGAACCCTGTTCTGAGACATCTGCTCTGTCTATTGCTGTATCTTTATTGAAAAATGTTAATATGACTTATCTTAAGTCCGAAGGAAGCCTATTGTGTGGAAATACCCTCTCATAATTATTTTGGTTCAAATTATCTTCCACTAACTAAGGCTGCAAATTTAAAAGCCACATTATTTTTAAAATATCAAGTTCAACTTTCAACTTTTTTTTCAACTTTTTTAATTCATAAAGCTATTATTATGAAAAATTCAATCATCTGCATTTGTTAATTTACAAATATTCAATTAACTAAAGTTTATTATATTAAATATTCACAATGATTGGTCTCATTTAATTAAACACCCTTAAACATCTTAAAGTACAATCAGTCCTTAATTAAACATATTTAATTTAATTAAGTGTGTCTAACCCGTGTCAGGACAAACTTACTTACCTAAAGCAAAGTGCTTGTAAGTTCTGAAGTAACTCTTTGGAATCCATGAGCTCGAACTTATAAATATGGTGAATTGGGTTCTCTTAAGCATTCTGTTACTGTTTACAAACAATTAAATTTTATTACACCTTTAAAGGTAAAATTATAATCCTAACATCAATTATTTACTTCAAGTTGAAATCATAGAGTTTATATGCCAAGTGCTCTAGTATGGCAGATTCTCTTAACATTGCAAATCTTTTTATGACAAACATACAGGTTGTCTTTAAGTTTAATAAGAAAAGTCGAAATATAAGGATCTGATTAATTTCATTATCTTGTTACTTAATTTTAAATATTCTAGCTGATTGTAAAGTGATGTACTCAAATAATTAAGGCACATAATTTTACCACCTCTGAGATTGTTGAGTAAAATATTGGGATGATAAGATAGTAGCTAATTGATAAGAGGTTTCATATCAGGATACAGGACCCAGGAATTGCACACTTTCAGGATGAATCAGCAGGAGCCACCGGTGAAAACACTCTTCTCTTTCTTTTGGTTAATTTCCTTTTGCTACCAGGAAGACAACCACGGGGGTCCATGTGCTTCCACTGGGATTGTATTTGCCTCTCTCAGGACTTGGACAACTTTAATTGTACACCAACTATCAAAAGTTGGGAGAGAGAAGTGAGATCATGACTCTTTATAGAAGAGAGATTACAGCTAATGTGTATTAGTAGATCAACTAAGACATGGTAGTACAGTTGAAGTTTTCTTAAGTTAGCTTCTTCCTGGATTTATTCAACTTCTTGGATAAACACTATCATTTCCCACTATTAACTGGGTCCCACCCCCCAATTGAATTCTGCCTTATCGAAAGTATGTGATGTTTGTTTCCGAACCTGATTATACTAGTTGTACTTGTTATTGACACCCTGAAATTGAATTAAATGTTACCTAACCTGAGGAACAAATAAAATGAGAAATGCTGTTACTACAAAAATGAATTTAAATACATTAGAAAAACTCAATGAATATGAATTGGTTAAAATGATATTATTAAAATAAGGATAAACAAAACAACTCTGAAAAAAACTGGGGAAATTGTTTAAATATAGAAGGATTCAATACTTTTATTACCTTGCAGGTATCTAAATTCTAGACCCACTTTTAAGAAAGTGAATCTGGATATTACAGAAATTATATTCTGCTATGATTTATAGAGGAAAAGCAAAACAGAACCACAACCAACAGACACGCATCCCAAGAATAGACAAAGGCAATAGTAATGTAACCGATGTTATCCTGATAGTTTATATGAGAAGTTCTTACCTTAAGGGCGTGAAGAGGTTTACCTTTCAATAGAATCTGTGGCTAATCTAATTTAAATCTATTTTTTTTTTGTGTAATATAACAGCCTGATATTAAGCTTATTGTTGAGAAGGATGTGGGTTTTGAATAACAGATTTTCTTAAAGCAAAGGCCACTGTATATTATTTCCTGTGGGCATGAATCTCATCAATAGATCCTCTGTGTAGGATAATGTCAAAATCCTCTTGACCTGGGGGGTTTTCATGTGCTTAATGCTACCTTGTCTTGCCAGAGACCCTGCTTGCTGCGCCATTTGTCGTGCGGGGCTGCCTGTGGGGTCTCTGATCCCACTCCCCACATAAGAACTCAGGATATGGCTGGCCAAAAAGGAACACCCACAGAGCCATAGATAGGGGAGTCATACCACTATATTCTCTCTGACAGCCGGGCAAGACACACACAGTAGTAGCCACACGATCCGCAGTCCCCATTCACTTCCCTGCCTGCCAACCAACCAACCAATCAACACAGCCCAGCAGTGACATCAGTAGCCAATTGACTAACCGGTTACAGCTGATGGCCAACCAATCACAGTTGATGGCTATTCACTACCCTAGCCAGCACCTCCCCACGGGAGGCCTGAGAGCCTGGAAACTGCTCTCTGGGACTCTGTCCCCACATGCCCATTTCTACAGCTTCATTTCCCACCATTTCCCCATGGGCACCCAGTGCTCTAGTGAAGTAAATTGGTTACTCCTTTCCAGGATTTTCCAGAGGCAAAGATTCTCTCTCTCCCTTGCCTACTCTTGTTGTATATGCTGTTTGTTCTTCCTGGAAAAACTTCTCTCCAACTTTCTGCCTCTTAAATTCTACTCTTGCTTCTCAGAACAATTTTTTATCCCTTCCCTTGCATCGTTCCAGCTTCTCCCCTGACCCACACAGATACCCCATACTTGTCCCACATAGTATGAAAAACTTCCTTCTCTGTGCTTCTATAGAACTCTATAAATTCTTCTATTTTAGCATTTACCCTTGTTTTGTGCTATGGACTGGATGTTTGTGTACCCTCAAAATTCTTATGTTGAAGTCCATGTGGTGAATGCTATCATGAATATGATGGTATTTGGCGGTGGGGCCTTTGGGAGGTAATTAGGTCACAAGGGTGGAGCCTTCAGGAATGGGATTAGCGCCCTTGTAAGAAGAGACAGGAAAAATCTTGCTTCTTCTTTCTCTACTCTCTGTCATTTGAGAATACGAAGAGAAAAGACAGCCATCTGTAAACCAGGAAAATGACTCTCCCCAGACGTTATATCTGTCAGCACTTTGATCTTGAACTTCCCCATCCTCCAGAACTGTAGGAAATAACTTTTGCTGTTTAAGCCACCCAGTCTATGGTAAGTTGATACAACAGCTGACACTGACTGTGACACGTGGTAACTGAGTTTTACTTGATCGTCTTTCAACTATACTCTGAAATGCCAGAGGTTAAGCGTTGTGCATTACTCAATTATTGTATGCCTAACCCCCAGAGTAGGGTCAGGTATATAACAGTTCCGCTGTGGTTGTTTTATGTTTGTCTTTGGAAAATGATGCCCAAATTATGTGACCTTGTCAAACATTTCAAATTTTCTTTAACCCTTGCATTTCACCTGGCAAAAATGTATACCACATAGGATTTTTGCTAGTTTTCCATATCTTCTCCATATTTCCTTATGGCTCAGAAGTACCTGATAAATCTGATAAAGCCATGACATCTCCTGATTGAGAAAACCAAAATATTGAAACTTCTTTAGTCATCAGGAAATAAAATTAAAAGCACAATAAGATACCAGTACAAATCCACCACAATAGCTAAAATAAAAATTGGCAATAAAAAAACAAGGTTTTGGCTAGGAGGAAGAGCAATCAGAACTTCATACACAATTGCTAGATGTGCAGGTGGGCACAGCTGCATTCGAAGACTGTCTGGTTGGTACTAATACTGAATATATGCATACTCTATAGTACAGCAATTGTGTGCACACAACAGAAACGTGTACGTATGTTTAGTAAAAGACATGTATTAGAACAGCTGCTGTTCATGATATCCAAAAGCTGAACAATACACCCAAATTCAACAATGGAATGGAGAAGTAAATTACGAAGATTCAAGCAATAAAATATTACAGTACAATGAGAATGAATGGTCTACAATTAATGCACAACAATATGAATGAATCTCACAAACATGACAATGTCTGAAAGAAACCAGCGATAGATAGTGCATGTTATATCTTTTCATTTAGGTGAAGTACAAATACTGGAAGAACTAACTGATGTTGGTGGAAGTCAGGTAGTGGTTTACCTGGTCTAGCATAATCAAACAGAGAGAGAGGCAAAATACGGAATTCTGGGGGGCTGGAAAAGTTTTGTTTCTTGATGAGGTACTATTTTAGTATGTAAACAATCACCAAACTCAAATATGTCCTTTTTTTTGTATATATGCTGTACTTAATTTTTTTTAAAAAGTACACCTATGGAGTGAGGCACACATATAGGCCCAGAGACTGGTTTGGCATCACTTATATCTGTGGTTCCTAGCAATGTATATATTGAACAACATCTTTATTTCTGTTTTTTCAAGCTCACTGATTTAGCACCCAGACCAATGACTTCATGGCATGAAATCTTTTATTAATAATAGTTACAATGCATTGAGAGCTTCCTCTATGTCAGGGCTGTTACAGGGTTAAGCCACAGGATACAGGTTAAGCCACAGGATACAGAGCCTTGAATGATAGGCCTGGTATTCACACACAGATTTGATTCCAAAGCCCACACGCTCTAAAACACCTTCTACAGGTAACCTACATTTATTTCCTGGGAGGAACTGTTTTTCTCATGTTTATTAACAAAGGACATTTGATTTTTCAGCAGCTGGAGATGGCCAGTAGTACCACAAGAAGTTGATAAAGAAAGCCTGATCCTTTAGCCTTTGCAGTATCATGACAGACAAGTACACTTTTACTCATTTACCTCTGACAAAATGTATAACACAACCTCATCCTCCTTACTGCTATCCCCACACTACCCTAAGTATCCAGGTATCTAAGTGTGGAACCATTATTTGTGGAATTATGCTACAAACAACCTGAGGATCTCAGTGCCTCACAATAAACCAGGGTAAGTCTCACTCACAGGCCATGTGAGCTGTGGGTCTGTTTCATTTCTCCTTGTTCTGGGCCTGGATAGATAGATAGATTGGCCTCTATCTGGAACAATGTTGTGCTCCTGGCCAAGGGAACAGGTAAGAGTGGGACCGAGCAATGACTCTTCACCCCTCTGCTTGGAAGTGGCCTAATCACTCCTGCCCACATTTCACTGGCCAAAGCAAGTCATATTGCTACACCTGACTTCAGGGGGCTGGGAGGTTTTCATCTTGACATACGAATGGGCACCACAAAATTACAGGGCTGTAGCAGGTATCAGCCCCCAGGTGGGGAGTGTAGGAGAAACAGCAAAGATTTGAGAATAACACCGCAGAATTTTAAGTGCTGTTTAACTTCCGCTACGTATATTATAATATGCATATATAATATGTATATATGTATATATTCCACTATGTATATATTAATACATAAAATGTATTTATCTATTAACCAATGGAGAAACAGCAGTATTGTTTTGCACTCTTGTTACAGTGCTTACAAATGTTTCTTTAGAGAGGCATTTGCAAGAGTTTCTCTAAGATAAATACCTAGAAACACAATTGCTGGGTGGAAGTTTCATGTGTATCTTCCACTTCAGTAGATCTTGCCAAAGTTTTCTCTAAAAAGTACAAATTTACTCTCTTCAGATTCTCCACATACTGTTAATCATTTCTATGGAAAAGAAATGTTATAGAATGTTAAATCTGGGTGATGATAGCATGGATATTCATGATACTTGTCTTTGTATTTTCCGTATATTTGAAACATTTCTTAATTCCTAACTAATTAAATTAATATTTCATGAGAATATCTTTGAGACTGAAGAAAATGAAGAGAAGGTCCACAGAAGCAGGCTGATGTGAAGATTCTCTGACTCAGTTGCCATTACCTCTAACCATGGAGATGCAGAGTTTGTATAGTGATCTAGAAGTTTTCTTCTGAATGTTCACACATGCTGTACTATTATTTCCTCCTCTCTTTGCTAAGTATTTCTACAAGTACAGATACCTGATGAAAACTTTTTTTTTTTGCTGATTTTGTAATAACACTGGTAGAGAAGATATTGTTGATGGCCCTCCACCCTGTGTTGCTCGGCCCACTAGCGTTCCTTGAGGTTGTACATAATTTTCATATATGGCAGTTTTTTGTTTTCCTCTAATTTCCTGCATCTCTCTGCCTGAAGGCTGCCTCTGGCTTCAGTAGCATGCCTGGCCCACAAGTGGCACACTGAAAGTTCCAGAACCTTACTATCTCCAAGAGCTGCCCTCAGCCAGCAAGTGATGGAGGCACCCTACATTACTGAATCTTTGTGGGGACTGTGTTATACAGAGTCTCTCTCAGAGGGTCCTAAGAGGGACTGTGTCCCAGTTGTCCATGGTGGCTTACCTCCCATTAACACACCCTGTACTGGTCTTTATGTCTTACTATTCCCCTCTCCTTGCTATGGTTTCCTGGGAGAACTCTCAGATAAACAACCTGCATATCAGTGCTTGTTTTACAGTCCTGCTTTGGGGGAGAAGAGGTGGAAAAAAAATGTTTTTTCTCTGGCTTGAGCCCTGTAAATTGGACTGACAAAAGACAGATTAGCAAGAGAGAAACAGAAATTGACTAACATGGGAATTACACATAAACATAGGACTAATCAGTGATAAGTAATTCAAAGTGTTGGTGAGAACTTGAGCTTATGTAGCATCTTAGCATAGAACAAAAAAACCTGTAGAGAGATCTGACAAGACAAAGGAAAAGAACTTTGAGCTTTTAGGGGTGGAAAATTGTAGGAAGGTCAATATATAAGGAAACTAATGGAGTATATGTTTGTGGTGGTTTTTTTGCTTGTTTCGTGTGTGTGTGTTTGTTGTTTTTTTTGGCAAGGTTTGTTACATAGATTTCTGGTGCCAACTCTGGGCTAAGAGTCTAGAGTTGTCTCCAATTAACTTGTGTCTTTTTTGGTAGAGAAGGGAGAGAGGACATCTTTACAAATTTATGTCCCTTTTTCAGGCAAATATGGGGAAGGCAGAAATCTTTTCTTGTATCCCCTTCTTCTCAATTGTCTTCAATTCCAAATAATCAATATTCCAAAATGGCATATTTTGGTATGGCATATCCTGCTACCCTTCAGGGACTACCCCCATTAAAAAGCAGAGAAGCTTAGGTTTTAGCCAAACTGATGTCCCTCAATCTCCCCACCACCAAAGTCCTCCAGCTTTCCAGAATCATTGTCTTTTAATATTGAAACAAACTGGCTCAAGTACCCACCCCTTGAAATGTCTCTGAGGGTTTTGGAGGAGGTGGGAAGGGAGTTTGCAGTCTGTTGAGACAGGCTACTCGTGGCCTGCTTGCTTGTGACTTCAGATCCTTGGTTGCTATCTCTTTTCACCAGTGTGCTTCTGCCCACATTGCTCAACACTCCTTCAGTTCATCTCCCCCAAAGAAATCATTACACAACCTCTTACATTTAACAAACTGCTACCGTAATTTTGAGTTAATGCAGTGAATTATAGAAAAGAAGACATTCCTTAAAATTGAACATTAAATCTTCCTGTCCTAAAAATCCATTAATTCTTGCCAGCCATAGGAAAGTTTTAGGTTTGCCTTAATCTTCTAAATCCTCTCTCCAGACCCTTCTTCCCTGCTTCCTATCTACTTGATTCCAAAACTGAATTCCTGTTATTTGCTTCGATTAGAAGTTTAGCTCTACCCGTAATTCAACCCCCGTGTTGTCCTCGTATAACACCAGCTCCTTAAAGTGTTTTCCCAACAAAAGGCCATCTAATCATCATCTTTGCACTTGAGCCTCACAAAGCACAGGCAGAACTTTGTAAATGACATGTTTTTCTTAACACAATTCAAATTCTTCTGCCCATTTCACCCTTTGTTTAGAGAAGAGGAAAAACCTAAATACTGTTCATTCTCTATTTCAAACCAGAGCTTGAGGGTTGACTTTTTAATTTTTCTTTCAGTTACCTTTAACTGCAACAGTAGCATGGTGAACTCTTTTTAGTAAAATGTTTCAGTATTTCATATCTCTACGATCTCTATGACTTAGGACAAGTTCACTTTCAACTGATGGAAACCAAACTCAACATGTCTTACAGGAGAAGAGGCACAATATGAGCTCACATAACAGCGAAGCCTTGGGACTGACTTCCCGTACAGCTAGATCAGGGATTATGTATTTTCAGGACACAGTGTCCTGAGAGAGTCTTTCTTTCTCAGTTCTTTGTCTCATGTATTGGCTTTATTACCAGGCAGGTCCTTCCAGTGTTTTGACAAGATCACAATGAGCTTATATCCTGCCTCCTTAGTAACCTTAGAGGAAAGGGAGTGCCTCTTTCCTGATATTTCCCAAAAATTCCTGGTATTTTCTCTACTTATTCAAAATGAATCATGTGTCAATTTAGGAATCAATCACTGTGGCCAGGGGGATCCAACCAATTGCCACTTCCAGAAGTGGTCTCAGGATGGGAGAAGTGTTGTTACCCAGGTGTCATTGTCCTCACAGGTAAGGGATGGCTGGTCCCATCCCTTACCTGCAACAAGCAAATGCAACAAACACCCAGGGTGTAAAGAAGAGTTTTAAAGGCTACAGGAAAGCTAACTGTACTTTGTATTATTTATTCAGAACAGGAAAAAGAGGGTTTTTAAAATGATCAAACAATGAATACATATATGAACATTTAGAACAAAAGCTGCTTTTCGTTGGGGACTAATTATTAAGCCAGTTAATAATCACAGGACAGGGTGTGGAACACATCTAACTCTTTGTATATAAGGTTAGACAGAGTATTACCGATATGTCCTTTGGTTTCATTTGACATCTATTTGCTGATGGAAAAGAGTATTTTCTATTTTGTATTCTAATTCTAAAGTCAAGTTTTGAAGACTCAGCCAGAAATCGATGAAGAAAAAGACGAATTATTCTTATCAAATGGGGTTGTTTAAAAATAATGAGAAAGGTTGTACTTGAGTACATCCTTTGCAGAGTAACACATGAAGCAGGATAAGAGTTCAAAGAAGAGAGAAGTTATTGACTGTGGGAGATGTTAGGATTCAGTGAAAACCAGATCATGAATTTTGTCTTTAATAGTAAACAGAATTTAAAAAGTGAAGAAGAAATATATATAATTTGTAGCTCAAATTAAATTACTTTTTTAAATAATTTATTTTTCAACTACAGTTGACATATAATGTTACATTAGTTTCAGATGTACAACATAGTAATCAGAAATTTATATAATCAATGAAAAATTCACGCTCTCCCTATATGACACCTTACATAGTTATTACATTTTTGACTATATTCCGTATGCTATATTTTACATCCCTATGAATATTCTGTAACTATTAATTTGTACTTCTTTTTTTTTAAATTAAATTTTATTGAGGTGACAATTGTTAGTAAAGTTACATAGATTTCAAGTGTACAATTCTGTAACACATCATCTATATATCACACTGTGTGTTCACCACCCAGAGTCAGTTCTCCTTCCATCACCATATATTTGATCCCCTTTACCCTCATCTACCACCCCCTTCCCCGCTTCCCCTCTGGTAACCACTAAACTATAGTATGTGTGTGTGTGTTTTTCTTCATTTGTTTGTCTTCTTCTTTTGTTGTTTTCAGCTTTATATACCACTTATCAGTGAAATCATATGGTTCTCTTCTTTTTCTGTCTGACTTATTTCCCTTAGCATTATAATCTCAAGATCCATCCATGTTGTCGCAAATGGTACTATTTCATCTTTTCTGATGGCAGAATAGTATTCCATTGTGTATATATACCTCAACTTCTTTATCCATTCATCTATCGAAGGACAGTTTGATTGTTTCCATATCTTGTCCACTGTAAATAAAGCTGCAATGAGCACATATGTCTTTATGGATAAATGTTTTCAGATTTTTTGAGTAGATACCCAGGAGAGGGATTGCTGTGTCATATGGTAATTCTATTCGTAATTTTTTGAGGAACCTCCACACTGCCTTCCATAGCGGCTGCACCAACGGCCTCTCCCACTTGCTACTATTTGTCTTGTTGATGATAGCCATTCTAACTGGGGTGAGGTGATATCTCATTTTGGTTTTTATTTGCATTTCTCTGATGATTAATGATGTTGAGCATTTTTTCATATGTCTATTGGCCATTTGTATGTTTTCTTTGGAGAAATATCTCTTCAGGTCCTCTGCCCATGTTTTAATTGAATTGTTTGTTTTTTTGTTGTTGAGTGGTATGAGTTCCTTGTGTATTTTGGATATTAGCCCCTTATCAGGCATTGTTGGCAAAAATCTTCTCCCGTTCGGTTGGTTGCCTCTTTATTTTGTCGATGGTTACTTTTGCTATTCAGAAACATTTTAGTTTTCTATAGTCCCAGTCATTTATTTTAGCTTTTACTTCCCTTGCCTTTGGAGTCAAATTCATAAAATGCTCTTTGAACCCAAGGTCCGTAAGTTTAGTACCTATATTTTCTTCTATGCAGTTTGTTGTTTCAGGTCTTATGTTTAGGTCTTTGACTCATTTTGAGTTAATTTTGGTACATGGTAATAGATAGCAATCTAGTTTCATTCTTTTGCATGTGGCTTTGCAATTCTCCCAGCACGATTTATTGAAGAGGCTGTCTTTTCT
Source organism: Rhinolophus ferrumequinum (assembly GCF_004115265.2). Lineage (NCBI taxonomy): Eukaryota > Metazoa > Chordata > Mammalia > Chiroptera > Rhinolophidae > Rhinolophus > Rhinolophus ferrumequinum. Next base: position 28,484,562 of record NC_046306.1, on the reverse strand, counting down.
TCCATTGTATATTTTTGGCTTTTTTGTCAAAAATTATCTGTCCATGTTTATGTGGGTTTATTTCTGGGTTCTCAATTCTATTCCATTGATCTATGTGTCTGTTTTTCTGCCAATACCATGCTGTTTCAATTATTGTGGCTGTGTAGTACAAACTGAAGTCAGGGAGTGGTGTTCATTTTTCTTTGGCTATTCAAGGTCTTTTGTGGTTCCATACAAATCTGACAATTTTTTGTTCTGTTTCTTTAAAAAATGTCATTGGACTTTTGATGGGGATCGCATTAAATCTGTATATTGCTCTGGGTAACATGGCAATTTTAACTATGCTGATTCTTCCAACCCATGAACATGGAATGCCTTTCCATTTCTTTGTGTCTTCTTCAATTTCTTTTAAAAATGACTTACAGTTTTCAGTATATAGGTCTTTCACATCCTTGGTTAAGTTTATTCCTAGGTATTTTTGTTGTTGTTGCAATTGCAAAAGAAATTTTTTATTTTTCTGAGATTTCATTGTTAGTATATAAAAATGCAATGGACTTTTGTATGTTGATTTTGTAGCTGACAATTTTACTGTATTTGTTTATTGTTCCTAATAGCTTTGTGGTGGAGTGTTTAGGGCTTTCTATATATAGCATTATGTCATCTGCAAAAATTGACAATGTAGCTTCTTCATTCCCAATTTGGATGCCTTTTATCTTTTTATCTTGCCTGATTGCACTGGGTAGGACTTCCAATACTATGCTGAAAAGCAGAGGTTATAGGGGACAGCCCTGCCTTATTCCTGAACATAGAGCAAAGGGCTTCAGTTTTTCACCGTTAATTATGAGATTAGCTGAGGGTTTGTCATATATGGCCTTTATTATGTTAAGGTATTTTCCTTCTTTACCTATTTTATTAAGTGTTTTAATCATAAATGGATGTTGCTCTGCTTTTTCTTGTCAAATGCTTTTTCTGCATCAATTGATATAAACTTATGATTTTTGTTCTTTATTTTGTTTATGTGCTGTATCACATTGATGGATTTGCCTATGTTGAACCATCCTTGTGTCCCTGGGATGAACCCACTTGGTCATGATGAATAGTCTTTTTAATGCATTGTTGTATTAGATTTGCTAGAATTTTGTTTAGGATTTTTGCATCTGTATTCATCAGAGATATTGATCTGTGGTTTTCTTTTTTTGTGTTATCCTTACCAGGTTTTGGTATCAGGGTAATGTTGGCCTCATAAAATGAGTTAGGGAGTATTGACTCTTCTTCAATGTTTTGGAAGAGTTTGAGCAGGATTGGTATTAGATCCTCTTTGAAGGTTTGGTAGAATTCACTAGTGAAGCCATCTAGTCCCGGACTTTTGCTTTTGGGAAGGTTTTGGAAGACTAATTCAATTTCGTTACTGGTGATCGGTCTGTTTAGATTTTCCAGTTCTTCATGATTCAGCCTAGGAGGGCTATATGTTTCTAAGAACTTGTCCATTTCTTCTAGGTTATTGAATTTGGTGGCATATAGTCCTTCATAGTGTTCTTGGATGATCCTTTGTATTTCTGTGGCATCTGTGATAACTTCCCGTTTTTCATTTCTGATTTTGTTTATTAGTGTCTTCTCTCTTTTTATCTTAGTGAGTCTAGCCAAGGGTTTGTCAAGTTTGTTACTCTTTTCAAAGAACCAGCTCTTTGTCACATTAATTTTTTCTATTGTCTTTTTGTTCTCTATTTCATGTAGTTCTGCTCTGATTTTTATTATTTCCTTTCTTCTGCTGACCTTGGGTTTCATTTGTTCTTCTTTTTCTAGTTCTTAAGGTGTAACGTGAGGATATTTATTTGGGATTTTTCTTGTTTCTTGAGATAGGCCTGTAATGATATAAATTTTCCTCTTAAAACTGCTTTCACTGCATCCCAAAAATTTTGGCAGGATGTATTTTCATTGTCATCTGTTTCTATGTATCTTTTGATCTCTTCTCTAATTTCTTCTTTGACCTGGTTGTTCTTTAAAAGTATGTTGTTTAATCTCCATGTATTTGTGGTTTTTCCTGCTTTCTTTTTGCAGTTGATATGATTTCAATCTTCTTAAATTTGCTGAGGCTAGTTTTATGTCCCAATATATGGTCTATCCTTGAGAATGTTCCATGTACACTAGAAAAAATGTATAGTCTGATGTTTTAGGATGGAGTGCTCTATATATGTCAATTATGTCCATTTCATCTAATGTGTCATTTAAGGCTGCTATTTCGTTATTTATTTTCTGTTTGGATGATCTATCCATAGCTGTCAATGATGTATTTAGGTCCCCTAGTATAATTGTGTTTTGGTCAATTTCTCCCTTTAGTTCTGTTAGTAGTTGCTTGGTATATTTCGGCACTCCCTGATTGGGGGCATAAATATTGATGACTGTTATGTCTTCTTGTTGTATAGTCCCCTTTACCATTATGAAATGTCCATCTTTGTCTCTTGTTGCCTTTTTCACCCTGAAGTCTGTTTCATCTGATATCAGTATGACTACACCTGATTTTCTCTGGATACCATTTGCTTGGAGTGTCAATTTCCACCCTTTCACTTTGAGTCTATGCTTGTCCTTATAGCTGAGATGTGTCTCTTGGAGACAGCATATGGTTGGGTTTAGTTTTTTGATCCAATCTTCTACTCTGTGCCATTTTATTGGTGAGTTCAGTCCATTTACATTTAGGGTGGTTATTGATATTGAGGATTTCGTATCATTCTATCTTTAGTTTTCTGGTAAGACTGTGTCTCCATTGTAGAATTGCTTCTACAATTATTCTCTTAGGAATTTATTATTAAATATAGTATCAATATGAGGTATTTATTTTCCCCATGGTTAAGACAATTTTCTAATAAGTACTTAGGCTTTGTTTTTTTTTTTTTTGATTCTACTTCTCTTTCAGCATTCTATTTGTATACATGTATATGTATCAATAAACATTCTTTCAATTATTGTTGTTTTTAAAAATGCATAGATTTTATTATGTCATGTCTTCTATTATACTTTTTTTATCAAACATGCCTTTGTTATTGAATAATTTTTTTCCAGATTAAAGTTAGAATGAGAATATCAATTATACTAAAAAGATAAAATCCTTTTGAAAATAATGATTTTTATTCATGCATATTGATTTTCCTACTTACTTAAGAAAAATACATTGAATTCCAAAATAAGAAAAATGTTTTTTAAGTTGCATTGTACCCAAAGATTTATTTGGATGAAAATTGAAAATTTTAAAATATAATTTTTTTTTTCACATCTTGAAATAAAAATGTTTTCATAAATTTGTATAGTGTTTCTATTAGCGGTAAATTTCTGTTTAAGTATTTACTAGTAATTCAAGTTTTTCTTTCCATTGTAAATGGATTTTTCCATGACATTTTCTAATCATTTCTGCTTACTAGATAAGCTATTAATTTTATGTGTATGTTGCACTTATATCTGGTCACTTTACTTAATTACTTATTCTAATAACTTATAATTGATTCCATTTGGATAGATATTATTTATTTTGAAGTAAAAATTAATAGAAAATAACAATAAAAATGTCTATTAATCAGCCTTATAAAATCTTGACATGCTATCGTCTTGCTATAGATATTTTAAAGAAAATACTGTTGAAGCCCAGTGCATATCAAACTAAATTCCATCATTTTGTCAGTAGCATTCAGTATCAAGATTATAAATTTTATTTATTTTTATACTATTACAAAAATGTGTAGATGTGTGTAATTGTTTACATTATGACATTTTATACAAATGACATCATGTGTACATTATGCTATTTTCACTGAAATATATTTTATGATACATATCCATGTGATATGTTTGTCTATTGTCTACTCATGTGATACATTTACCTATTGTCTATTCATATTGGTGTAATTTAAATGTACCAAAGCATATTTACCCAATCTTCCTTGAGTGACCAATATTTTAGTTCTAAACATAGGGCAGTAATCAACATCCTTTTACAAGTCTCCTTATATCTTTTTGGCGATTTTTGCAACTCCTTCTGTGTTCTACTCATACTTTCTAATCCTTCTTGAGTACATTTGGGTAACATTTTTTCATAAAAATCAATATCCAGATATTCAATTTTTGTTTGGAATTATACATATATTTGCTTGAAAAATGTTAGCTTTATTTACAACTGATATTATATCTTTATTAACCTAATTAATAACTTTCACTTTGAATTCTTATTATCACCATTATTACCTTTTATTTAAGCCTTTAATTTGCATATCTTTGCCTATATGTTCAATTTTGAGATGTGCTTCTTGTTAACAGCTGTGGATACTGGCTTGTTTTCTGATAGGTGTGTTTTACTTAGTTCAGGGTTCCATCTTTGCTAAGTAAAACCCATTTATTGTCATTACTGACATATCTTATATCTTGGACCTTTTATTCATTAGGAATTACATAAGACTGCTAGGAACAAATGTCAAAAAACTGGCTCAAACAAGTCAGGGTTTTATTTTTCTCCCATAACAAGAATTATTGAGGTAGGAAGGTTTTAGGTTAGAGTCTCATTCATTCCCCATTTACTCTCCTTTGGTTTTGATAAACTCTCATGCTATAAAGATTTAATCTGGAGATATGTTTCTTTACTCATGGCAATTGTTTCCTATTAAAGATAATATTTTTTTCTGCTTCATAGGTGTTGGTAGATGTTATTCTTCATGTTTATTTATGCCATCTTATAAATTCCATTTTTAAATATCATACTTCACTCCTAAAGAATACTCCTCCCCTCCTAATCTACCCCACTATCATTTCTATAACTCAGTCTATACATTATTCTGTAATTTTATATCTAATTACATTTATTGGAATGTATAAAATTATACAGTTTCTAAGAATTCTGATTGCTTCTTTGTCATCATTCATCTGCTATTAATGGATGCAATAGTCTTTTAAATAACCATGAAGTCTAGTTTGTTGTAAACTTAAATTGAATTTGAATACTTTCTTTGATGGTATCTTTATTTTATTCTAATATTTATTGAATCTTGGATATATGATCAGATATCCGTTTGAGGATTAAAATGAAATAGGCAGCAGGGTTGTTCATTTTCAGTCCAATGAGTATCCATTCCTATTTGCATATTGATGGAATCCAGTAGGACTCATGAAGACAGGCAAGACCTACCACACAACACTGCGTGCAGGAAGATTTGTTTCTAGGTATGGGTACTCTTGACACCCCCACCCTCCCCCCATGTGTCTGTACATTGGTTGCTATCTAGTCCAACACCCACTTTATAAGTCTTCTGGGTCAGATCTATCATATTAAAACAGTAGTAGTAAGAGCTTTATTCTGAAGGAAGATAAGTAGTCTGCAATTTGTTCATGCTCTGCTTAGCATTTCCGCCCCTAAAATCGTGACAAAGGCCTGCCTTAGGCTAATTCTTATCCTTAATTTTATGCATTCAGAAATGCTCAATTTATATGTAACCAGTAACAATTGCATGTCAATGCAGCAGAAATAATCATATAAATATCTGTGAGATATATTGATTTTGTCTAAAGAAATTCTAGGTTTCTACGTGGTTCGGTATATCTCTTTTTTTTCTTTCTTTTTTTTTATTTTATTAGTTTCAGGTGTACAAAACAATGTAATAGACATTTATCATTTAGAAGGGACTTCATACTGGGGAGAAATAGTGCTGCCTCCAAACACTCTTTGTTTACATAGAAAGGGACAGCTCTTTCAAATTCAGCCTTTAATTATTTTTTTTTGATGATTTTCCCTGGACCCCTCTAGCTCCTGTTGAATTTTGAATGTTCCTGTAAGGCTTTGTTAGGAAGAACACGTCTTACTGCCTCAATAACCTGCTGCTCCCTATATTTTGGATTATGTTTCCTTTTTTGATTTTCTTCTTCATTCTCAAGCCATTCCCCATTTACCAGAAATTTCTTAAAAATTTGCTTGTCTAATGGAGATACCCTTTTTCTTTCCCTCTTGTTCACTTACGAGTATTTTCCTTTTACTTTTCTTCCCCTGTCATTTCGATAGTAATGAGAGTAAGATGACACAATTAATCATCTAGTTCCAAACAAATTCCCTGATTTTGGAAACTCTTTGCTCTTGAACTCCTTTGACATTAAAAACTTTTGACACGTCCCCCAATCCTCTAAGCACCTGCCATGTGGGTTTGCCAAGGTGCAGTTCATAGTTCTGCATACTTTACCCTTTTCAGTAATTTCATACACTCTAGTGGCTATTTGCACCTGTGAGTGTCTATTAGATTATTACTTAAAGCTATACAATGTATATATGTATCTCTAAGTGATAATAATAATGTTTGACATGCATCAGATGTTTATTACATGCCAGGCATTTTGCTAATTTCTTTATCTGCTTAATTTTCTTGAATCTCCATGAAATATGAACCAGTAAAATTGTTCATTTTACAAATGGAGAAACCAAAGCTGAGGGAATTTAAGTAAACCACCCAGGGTCTCTAGCCTTGTGAATATCAGAACCAGGATCACTCCCAGCACTTGGGTTCCAGAACCAGCACTTTGCAAACAATCTGTTATACAGCTGTTCGTGCGCATTTACGATTATTTACCCAAGCAGTAGTTAAGAATGCATGTTCTTGCAAGTATCGAAAAAAATGAGCAGAAACACAAAGACTCTCGGAGATTTCTGCAGTGGCTAGCCAAACATTAAATAGCAAAGCAAATTGCAGGTGGGAGAAAGTCCAGTAATTCAGAGTGAGGAATAAATTGCAAATTGCCACATGGAAATTTACCATAGTGTCTGGTGACTGGGCTGATTTTCTAATGATTTTTTATGAGAAAAACAACAACAGCAAAAAGAGTGTATAGCTTTTTCTTTTATTCATATGTGTCAATTCCTGATATCCTGATATTGATAAGAAAATGCCCTTTCTCTTTTAACCTCAGAAATATGACTTAAGCTACAATTCCCTCCTCATACTCTCCAGACCTCTGCAGCCTCTTACAAGTTCTTTGGCCAGTCAAAAACACTGATCCAATTTTTCTAGGCCACTGACTTAAAAAGCCAATAATTCCCTGTTCTCTTTCCTTTGTAAAATTAACCTAAACACAGCTTTAGCCAAATTCCCCTGATGGAACAAAGTCCCAAAACAAAGTCTTAGTTTTCTCAGTCAAAACCTACCAAAACCAACACATGAACCAAAAGCTCATATGTTCAAATTTTGTATCATCAGTTATGTTTCTCTGATTATGTTTCTCAGTGACTTCATATCCCTGAGTTTTGTTTTTCTAATTTCTAAAAATGAAAGTTGATATACTTAAGATTCTGAAAAATTGGATTAAATGATAACATGTGCAAGCCTTACACTAAAAACACAGTCCAAATTTAGAATGTCTTCCCTGCAAGGTACACATGAAAGTGTTTCATAAATTAAAGTGTGAGACATGCACACTAACATAGTAGAAAACAAATGAGTTCTGGGAACAAACAGATTCTGACCCAAATATGCTCATAAAAGCAATGTAGCCTGAATAAGTCTCTTACTTTCTAAAAAATTTTATTTACTGATAAATTTTTGAATAAAACCATTTCAAAATCTACATGGAGAATAAAATTGGGTAAAAATGTGTAAATGTTGACTCATATTTCATACTTGTTAAATCCTTTACTTTTCTCTTGGCAAAACTTTTTCATTATACTTATCCAGCAGTCCCTAACTTAAAAGTATGTATTTATATGAGTATGTATTTACACATACACAGAGAAATTATATTCTATTTGTACTTAAGTTATATATATTACGAAAACCAATAGCAAGTGTTGGTGAAGAAGTGCAGAAATGACAAATTTCATATATTCTTGAGGAAATGTAAAAAGTTATAACTATTTGGAAATCAATATGGCATTTTTCTAAAAAATACAAAGATGTTTGTAGCCTGTGATACAGCAACTTCCCTATGAGTTGTAGAAAAAGAACTCTTAAACACATGACAAGAAGGCCTGTTCAAAGGCACACAGTATGATTCTATTCAGAAGATCAACAAATTGCTAACAACCTATATTCCATCATAAATCAATGAATGAATACATTGTGGTATGTTTACATAATGGAACACCATGGAGCAACTGAATATTGAGTGAATGAGACGAGTTACCCCAGAATACATAAGGATGGTAACATATTTAAATAAAAAACACATGGAAAATACCACTGTTTACAGACCATATGTAGGTAGTAAAGTATAAAACCCTAGGATTGATATTCACTAATTTCAATGTAGAAGTAAAGTCTGGAAAGCAATGGAGAGAAAGGGTGGCATCAACTGTATTTGCCACATTGTATTTATTTAAGAGAAGATGATGTGAAAGTAAATATACGCAAATGTCAACATCATTTGTTAAATCTGGATGGTAGGTATAGGGTGTTGACAATATTGGTCTCTGCATCTGTTTGCTTATTGGCAAAGTCATAAAAACAAACAAAGTATTTAAACAACTATTAAAAACCTCCAGTTGCCTTAAATTCTTTCTGGACAATGGGCATGTGGGTAGGGGAGCATATGTTTGTATTTACTACTACACATGCAGCATGATTATAGAAAGGATGTGGTATGCATATGCCCTCATGGATATGCATACATATGCCATATATAGTATATGCAGTATATATAGCACACTCTTCCTATATTCATACCATATGCACAACGAATTGTGTCTTGCTCTTCTTTCTAACTGCAAATTATTTTAAACTTTTACGAAAAACAATGTTACATTAATTTAGAGATTTTTTGTTTTTTTGCCTTACCCTTGGCACGGCAAAGCCACTTAATTCTTTTAACAGGTTTTATTGACAGATTCTTGCCATAACTTTTCTTATGTAGCATTACACTTTTTCTTATGTAGCATTACACTCCTGCCATTGGCCAAAGCACACCCCTGATTTTGTTCTACTCTGCTTTGCTTCATCATTTTCTGTAAAAACAGGCTGGACACACTTTAATAACATTTGCTATTAACATATATTAACTTTAAATTTGTTAACTAAGATATAGTACATGCAGAGTGTACTTGGGTCATAAAAAGCCAGGAAATAGGCCTTTACATCTCATGGAAATATCTTATGAAATGTCTAGTAATACATCCACCTAATTGCAATTTCCTGTAACTTAGAGTGGCTTTTAATAAAGTTTATTCTTTTTATGCTCTACTATAGCCTGACTTCTGGATTGTGTGATTTGATATCAGAAATAACTTAGATGAGATTATTTCCTTGAATTTTTACTCCCAGGATATGTGCAGTCACATTATTTTCCACAATGAAAAAAAATAAAATAAAATCCTCAAGGAACAAATGGACTACAATTCTACCAATTCAAAATAATTACAAGGAGTGTTGGCCTGAATCTGGAAACAAAGGAAATGTTAAAAGAGGTGCCATGTGCTTACTTTCAACTGGGGACAGTAACGGGGTAGCCACTTTTAACAACACTGTGCCTAAGCCAGTGTCCTGCTGAACCTGTTATAATGAACAGAAAATACTGTCCTTTCTTAGAAGTCTGTTAATTATTGATGGTGCTGCTGAGATGGTTTTAAAAGTACTTAAGAACAGTTGTACTTAATAAAGGTTTATTAAGCAAGTTAACCTCTTTTCTGCCATCACAAACCTGTTTAATCTTGTTTAAAAAAAATTTCCTTTAAAAAGTACATTTTCCTCCCAGATTTTATGAGTTATGAATATTATGTCAGATATATAAAATTGCCCATGTTCATAATTCTACATGGAAGGTTTGGGGTATTTTCAGTAAATCTAAAAGCATCAGGTTAAGTCCAACTCAGAAGGTGGGCAAAACTAACCCATTTTACTGTACATTGTTTTTCTTCACTTTTTATTACTGTCAAGTACATGCACAGTGTAACAAAGAGTGCCTGAGAGGTAACCCTTTCTGAGTCCTTGAATATCTGAAAAGCTCTTTAATTTTGCCCTGATGTACACTTGGCCAGTTTTAGAATTTAGATTAAAATAATATTCTTTTTTTTTTTTAAAGATAAGTGGAAATATTACTGAAACATTTCTTTTTGAGGTCCAGAGTTGCCAGTTAAGTCTTATTCTTCTTTCTTTGTAAGAAGTCACTACTTTCTCCTTTGAAATTTTAACAGCTTCTGTGTATCCTTGGTGTTCTGCAAATTCACAAATTACATAAGGTATTTTTTAAAATATACGTTTTGTTCAGCAGTTTATGGGCATCTTAAATCTTAAGACATGTCATTAAGTTATTTAGCTCTGGACAGATTAGTTTTAAAAAATAATTTCTTTGATAATTGTTTGATCTCCATGTTTTGTTCTATTTTCTTTTTCAGATTCCTTTTATTACATGTTAGAACTCCTAGATTTGTCGTATTTTGTCTCTTTTTGGTCATATTCTCTCTGTCTCTCCCCAACCCCAGTTCCTCTTCCCTTCACACACACACACACACACACACACACACACACACACACACACATGACTCACTCAAATTTATTTTTCACTTCTCCTGTTCTATTCTCTCCCATGGAATTATTTTTTCTTTTCCTTTGAAGAGTCAAATTTTTGATTTCTAAAATCACTTTCTTATTCTCTAGATTTTCTTTGTCCTATGTATCATTTAACTTTTCTTATTTTTATGAAACTATTATCTTTCTCAGGAAGACATATATTATATTTCACTTTCTTCTACTATTTTCAACAATGAAACATCGCACATTTTCTTTTCATTCAAATAGTTTATCCCATAGAGGAATTATTCTGCATCTGCTAAGCTATGGTTGTGGTGAACTGTTTAACAGGTGCAGATTTGCCTTTTCCAAGTCGATGTTAAAAAGGACTCAATTTACACTGTGGTCTCTTCTTATTAATTGTAAAGAATATATTAGTATCATTTTTTTCAAATCTATGTTTCCTTTCTATTTCTTGTTTCATTCACTATCCTTATTTTTCTTTGTTATTTACTGCTAATTTAAGATCACCTGTTATAGTTAATATATATCTTTGAAATATGCTGTTAGTCCTTCTTAGAGTATATACTATGCTAAAAATTTATCACAGTCACCTCACACAGCTTAGAATAGCTATCATCAACAAGACAAATAATAACAAGTGTTGGAAAGGCTTGGAGAGAAAGGAACCCTCATACACTGTTGGTGGGAATGCAAATTGGTGCAGCCACTATGGAAGGCAGTGAGGAAGTTCCTCAAGAAATTAAGAATAGAATTACCATATGACCCAGCAATCCCCCTCCTAGGTATGTACCCAAAAAATCTGAAAACATTTATCCATAAAGACAAGAGTGCTCCAATGTTCATTGCAGATTTATTTACAGTGGCCAAGACATGGAAACAACCAAAGTGTCCTTCGATAGATGAATGGATAAAGAAATTGTGGTATATATACACAATGGAATACTGTTCTGCCGTAAGAAAAGATGAAATACTGCCATTTGCGACAACAAGGATAGATCTTGATATTATTTTGCTAAGCGAAATAAGTCAGACAGAAAAAGTAGAGAACCACATGATTTCACTCATATGTGGGATACAAAACTGAAAACAGCAAAGGAACAAGACAAACAAATAAAGAAACAAAAACTAATAGACATGGTCAACAGCTTACTAGAGGGTAAAGGCGCAGGGGGTGGTAGATGACGGTAAAAGGGATCAAATATATGGTGGTGGAAGGAGAACTGACTCTGGGTGGTGAACACACAGTGCGATATATAGATGATGTAATACACAATTGTACACCTGAAATCTATGTAACTTTACTAACAATCGTCACCCCAATAAACTTTAATTGAAAAAAAAACTCACAGTGAAGAAATAGAGTGAACTAGCTAGCTATTATTTCCATTTGCATTTTTATACCCAACAGAATTTGTCTTAATATTTAATTCAGAAGACATAAAACAAAATATGAATAGGAATGAGTCAGTATGTGTTGTATATACAAAATGAATTTTCAAAAATTTGATAAGATCATTTTAATCAATACAAGATATCCAAATATATCCTAGTTCATGAAATATTTCTTGACAACAACAGCCCTCTACTGGTCTTTCCATTTTTTGAAGACATTTTGGCATTACATTTTGGCGGTTTCTTTTGGCTTTGGAGGAATTATCTGTCAACAATTTCTATATGTGAAAATGAAGACAATTAATCACGATAGCTTTTGTAGCATTACTACATTAAAAAGATTTAGTTAATCTACAGTATGGAAGTGTCTTAATTGTCATATGTATCACTTTGTTTTTGCCACATAATGTTGTACAGCAAACAAACCATAAAATTAGTGGCTTAAAACAACAATTTATTATTTCACAAATGTTTGGGTTAGCTGAGTGGTTCAGGTACCAGGGTTAGTCTTGGCTAATTTTGTCTGGGCTCATTTATGACTCTGTATTCAGGTGGTAGATTGGCCAGGACTAGTAACAAAAGATGTGGCAGATTATAACTAGGAAAAAAAAGTCACATACTTATTTATGTTTGTGTATATTTTGTTTAAATTACAAAAACAAATAGTTCATACTGGAATAAATAGATTTTTTTACCACAATTAAAATATGAAAGCCATACACAAATGAGCCTGGTTTGGTATAACAGAGAAGTGAGGGAGGGAAATCAGGAAGAAAATTATAACATAAGTAATGCAAAAGCATAAATAAAACATAAACTTCCCATTATTTATCTTCTCTAAACTCCTTTCACCAAGGCAAAAACATAACAAATGTCACTAATTTGTTTTTATATCCCTTCAGTCCCTCTGTTATTTTTTTTGGTTTTGTTTTTTACAGAGGGGTTGACGACAGCTAAGAAACAACAGGAAAAAAGAAGTTTTAAACAAAAATTGCGAGTTTCAGCCCTCACACAATAGTAGGTTGACAAATCAAATTTATGCTATAGATGACCCAAAGGAAAATAATAAAGTAAAATAAAATTTAAACTAAAAATCCCCCACATCCTATGGATTCATTTGTCAATGAAACCTAATGGAAAACAATAAGTCAGTATCTAAGTAGCATATGTGTTTGTTTTCATTGCCAACATTTTTGCATGTGGTAGAAATGAGGTCAAGTTTTAATTAGGATGAATTAGTTGTAAAGCTTGTTTGGGGCTTGTCCTAATCTTCATTTTTCACTGCCCTATTTATTTTATTAGTTGCATATTACTACTGATGCAAAGATACATGAAAGGAAACGTAAAGAACAGATTTTCTAGACAGCCATAATATAAACTGCTCAACCATGAAACCCACAAAACCTATATTCCCTCCATGGCAGCCACCCTCTTCCAAAGCCCTTCAAGGAGCAATAAAGCAGTGCCTGGCCATTAATTGAGTAAAAGGACCACATTTTCCTTCATCTTCAAACAAAGTGGAGAAAGGATTGTCTATGCACATCTGCAGCTGGGTGCATTTTGACTTTTCTCTTAATCTCTGCTAAAAACAAAATCTTGACAAAGAGTATGGAGAGTGAAGATGTGCTCATTTGAAAAGGAAGACATTTCATTTTCTTCTATGAGCTCTATATTCAAAAGGTAAAGGATGGGAAAGAGAATTATCCCTTTGGAGACATTTTGCAAATTTTTTTCAGAATTACACCCAATTTTTACCATCTCTCCTTCTGAAGGAACTCTAGTCATGTACTTATACAAAATATTTTCAGATATGAGTGCCAACATGTTTCCCAAGAGATAATCTCTTTTAAAATACCTTGAAGGCGAAGACGAAAGGAAATGATTGACATATTATTTGGAATTTCTAAGGAGTCTACTAAATAAGCACAATTTGAATTTTTGACAAGAGCTAAGATTGAAGGTAATAATTAGATTGAAGGTAATAATTGGGTTTTCATATATTTGTGGCTCACTGAGTATTTGATTGAGGATTCTCCGGATTCAAATTGGTTTCAACAATTTCTTATTTTTCTTAGATTTTGTCCTCTCTACCCCTGCACACTTTATTGTTTGCTGCAGATTACCTGAGGTTAAGCAGCAAGCTTTTGTCTTCTAGAAGAGCATTTAGCCTGGACTTAGAAACAAAATTATCTTCATCGACATAAGCTGCTTGTAGGTAAGGCAAGTCTCAGCTGTAGGACATATAAAAATACAAATTTAAATATCTAATTAGTCTACATTGTGGAATTCTTTACCCAGAACTTATTTAAGTAAATAAATTGATTTCCTATGATGAAAAATAGATATCTGATAGATATACTCCTTTAATGAGGGAGGAGTGGCCAGAGACTTACTTGGGCAGAGTTGTCTACATTGGATGTCAAACACAAACTTTTAGAAGAAAGAACAAGTCTGAGTTATTCTTATTAAAGAAGACTCTTTCAAATATCATCTGCTTAATTCCTCTAACAAAAACCGTAAGAATGATGGTCTTGAAAGGTATGGCTTAGCCTACCGACTCTCACACATGCAAGAAGATATTCATTCAATACTTATGTAGTAAATGAGTGCCTATTTTATTCTATGGGCATGGATTTAACAGAAGGCCCATTTCCACAAGCTTTGAGAATACCTGTGAAATTCTTTAATTCATCCACTTATCCATCCATCCATTTTTCAAAATAGTTACTGAAGTTCAGCTACAATGAAAATATGATACTATTTTTTTCTTCAGAGAAGGAAGAACAAAAGAATTTATCCAAAAGTAAAAAGAAGAATTTATCCAAAAAATAAAAAAAGAAAAAACGAGGTGTATTAAGCTGTGTAAGATGGAAGTTGGCTTAACAGGCATAAGCTAACCCCTGAGAAATAAAACAATTCTTGTCTACAGAACTCTACACATTCTAGTGTGGTTAAAACACTGGGAATCTAAAGGCGACTAGCAAACTAAGATTTGATAGAAAGTAAATCATGCAGGGTTATAATATGACAGTTTAAAGAATTTGCACGTGGAACTAATAGTGAAGAACGTTGAACAGGGACATGAGATGATCAAACTGTTATTTGGGTTTTCTGTTGGCATCAGCATAAGGAACATGAAGTGAAGGAGACAAAGTGAAAACTAAAGGAGAGTAATTATTATGAGGACAACATGAATAGATAAAGTAAAAGTGTTCAGGGTCGGGAAGGTGGCAGTTGTTGGTATTCAAAAAATGAGAAGAGAGAATGAATAGGAGGGATCTTTAGGATGTTGATTGAAGTGACTGAAAATGTGGGTGGTGAAGAAGTGGCAGGAGTCAGAGAATGTCTCTCAATGCCATTTGTGAAGATGGAGATGATTGTAAGGGAAAATATTTGAAACCGTGAAGTCCAAAGGCTTACTGTTTTCTGTATCAAGTAATCAAAAAATCTTGGTGTGAATTACGGCATATATCCATCACTTTATCAATACCTTTGATAGGAGGGATAAAGTTTTGGGGGGAATTTTATCATGGAGATGATTTCTTTGTATGTGTTTGTATATGTATGTATCAGTATGTGTGTTTAGCATAAATTATCTAAACTTTTTTCCTTTGATTTGTACATCTTCTTTTCTAATTTATTTATTTTTAAGATTTTTTATTATGATATAGCTAACATACAATATTATATTAGTTTCAGGTGCACACCATAATTATTCAACATGTATATACCTAAAGAAGTGGTCCCCACACTAAGTTCAGGCACCATGTGACGCAGGACCACAGATCACAATATTGTTGACTATATTCCCTATGCTGTACGTTATATCACCATGACTTATTTGTTTTACACCTGGAGATTTTAACCTCTTATTCCCCTTCACATTTTTCTCCCTATTGTAAGTTACAGTAGACATTCAATATTATTTTATATTAATTTCATGTATACAGCGTAGTAGTTAGATGTTTATATAATTTAAGAAGCGATCCCTCTGACTGGTCTAGTCCCCACCTGGCACTATACATAGTTATTGCTTTATTACTGACTATTCCCTATGCTTTACATCATTATGACTGTTTTGTAACTACTTGTGGGGACAGAGCCAGGAGGGCAGTTTCCAGGCTCTCACCCTCACGTGGAAAGGTGCTCACTTGGGTAGTAAATGGCCATCAACTGTGATTGCATGGTCAGCAGCTGTGGCTAGTTGGCCGTCAGCTGTAAGCAGTGAACCATTGGCCACTAATATAACTGCTATGGCTACGCTAGCAAATAATGGGGCTGGTAAGAAGATGGTGGCTGAGCTAGTAAGAGTGGATTGCAGTTAGCACGGTGGATTGCAGCTAACAAATGAGGTTGGTTGGCAGAGAAGCAGATTGTGGATGGCGGAGTGTGTATAGTGTGGCTCCTGTTTCCTGTGTTTCCAACCCAGACACCAGCGAGAATATAGTCGTACGACTCCCCTATCTATGGCTGGGTGGGTGTTTCTTTTTGGCCTCACCATGTCCTGCGTTCCTATGTGGGGAGCGGGACCAGAAACCCCACCTGATGCCCCGCATGACACTACCAATTTGTGCTTCTTAATCCCTTCACTTTTTTCACCCACCCCTCAACACCCGTCCCATCTATAACCCTGTTAAATCAAGTACCCATCTGACACCATACATAGTTATTACAATATCATTGACTGTATTACTTACGCTGCACCCTGTGTCGCCATAACTACTGTGTAACAACAAATGTGTACTTCTTAATCGCTTCCCCTTTTCCACCATCCCTTCAACCCCCCCTCCCATCTGGCAACCCTTAAAATGATCTCTGTATCTATAAGTTTGTTTCTGTTTTGTTTGTTTATTAATTTTGTTCTTTAGATTCCACATATAAGTGAAATCACATTGCATCTGTCTTTGCCTGTCCGACATACTCCACACAGCACAATACCCTCCAGGTCCATCCATGCTGCTGCAGGCGGCAAGAACCAATTTCCTTCCATGTCCTAGCAATGTTCCATTGTCTATGTGTACCATCTCCTCTTTATCCATTCATCCATCCACAAGCATCAAGGCTGCCCCAACATCCTGACTACTGTGAACAATGCTGCAATAAACATATAAATGCGCATGTCCCCTCCAAGTAGCATTTGGGTTTCTTTAAATACCCAGAAGTGGGATTGCTGGGTCCTATTTTGTCTCTGTTCTTGCCTTTGTTTTAAAGTCTATTTTGTCTGGCATAACTATTGCTACCCAGCTTTTTTTTTTCATTTCCATTATCATGGAATATCTTTTTCTGAAATGAGTCTCTTGTAGGCAGCATATATAAAGGTTTTGTTTTCTTATTCAATCAGTCACCCTATGTCTTTTGATAGGAGTATTTAATCCATTTACATTGAAAGTAATTTTTGATGGATGTATAGTTATTACTATTTTATGATTCATAATTTCGTTCTTTTTTTTTTTATCTTAAAGTAGTCCCTTTAAGATTTCTTATAATACTGGTTTGATGGTGATGAATTCCTTTAATTTTTTCTTGGTTGAGAAGCTCTTTATCTGTCCTTCAATTCTAAATGATGGCTTTGCTGGGTAGAGTAATCTTAGTCGTAGGTCCTCACTTTCATCCTTTTGAATATTTCCTGCTGATCCCTTCTGGCCTGCAAAGTTTCTGTTGAGGAATCAACTCACAGTCTTATGGGACTCCCTTGTAGGTAACTAGCTGCTTTTCTCTTGTTACTTTTAAGATTCTCCTTTGTCTTCAACCTTTGACATTTTAATTATGATGTGTCTTGATGTGGGCCTCTTTGGGTTCATCCTGTTTGGGACTCTTTGTGCTTTCGGAGCTTGTATGTCTATTTCCTGTGCCAGATAAGGAAGTTCCAGTAATTACTTCTTCAAGTGTGTTTTGAATTCCTTGCTGTCTCTCTTCTCTTTCTGGTACCCCTATGATGTGCCTGTTGGTATACTTCATGTTGTTCCACAGGCCCCTTAAACTATCCTCATTTTTTTGATTCATTTTTCTCTTTGCTGTTCTGATAGGGTGCTTTCTGCTACCTTATCTTCTAAATCACTGATTTGATCCTCTGCTTCATCTAATCTACTGTTGATTCCTTCTAATGTATTCTTCATTCCAGTTATTATATTCTTTATTTCTGACTGGTTGTTTTTTTTTTCTATCTCTGTTTTTGCTTTATATATATATATATATATTTCCTATCTCTTTGTTGAAGTTCTCCTTGAGATCATTGAATATCCTTATAACAAGTGTTTTGAACTTTGTATCTGGTAAATTGCTTGTCTGCATTTAGTTTAGTTATTTTTCTGGAGCTTTGTTCTGTTCTTTTATTTGGGACATGTTCCTTTGTCTCCCCATTTTGGCTGTCTCTCTGTATTTGTTTCTATGTATTAGGTAAGGCTGTTATACCTCTCTGTCTTAGTAGAGTGGCCTTATGTAGTAGGTATGCTGTAGAGCTCAGAGGCACACTCTCCCTGGTAACCTGAGCCAGTGCTCCAGGTGTCTCTCTTGTGTGGGTTGTGTGTACCCTCCTTTTGCTGTTGAGCCTTGGTTGCTGTTTGCACATCAATGAGAAGGATTATCCCTAAGGTTGATTGGTTGTGAGGACTGACCATCAGTACAGTAGAGGAGCTGTTGTACAGGAGCTGACCCTATAAAGCAAGATTTTAGCAGGGCTCTGGTGCCTGCTCAGTCTGCCCTTTGTGTGTGTGTCATCCTTGGATGAAGCCAGGTGATGCTCTAGCTCAGCTCAGTCAGAAGGTGGACACCAGGCATGCCAGCCCGGGGGCTTCCTGGAAGAGGCCCCACTACAAACCAAGTTCAGCCATAGCCTGTGGCCTGTCTAAGCCACATGGAATGAGCCACAAAGCAATCTGCAGATGGCTGCCACCCCAGCTGGGCTTGGAGATGCCTTGAGAGGCCAAGCCGCAAACCAAGGCCAGCTGTTGCTAGTGTCGAGTTTAGGGCTGCTCTGCCAAAGGTACAGGACATGCCGCAGCTGGACGCTGCTTGTTTGTGTTTTGTATAACTTTGAGAAATTTTAGGAAAATTCACAGCATGACCATGACAGGCTGTTTGTATGGAAAAGCCATCGGAATGGTTTGGTGGGTCTGAAAGTTGGTGGGGTGAGACAAGGGAATTACCAGGGTGGGGCAAATGAATGGTGTTAGGTTGATGGAGATTTAGATATGCATGCAGGCATGGGGGAGGATTCACAAAGAAGCAATGACTTCCACCAGCTTCTCTGTGGGGAGACAGCTGCCCTGCCAACCTTTGCTGTGAAGCCAGACAACTCATTTCCTCCCCCTCTACCCCTGGTGCCTTTCAAGCTGCTTGCTCCTTGAGCACTGGAGCTCAGACTAAGTGAGTTTGTCAGTGAGTAAGTCCTTGTGTGAGCTCTTTAAGAGGATGGCCTAGGATCACAGCCAGTCTTGTCTCACTCAGTCACAATCTCCACTGGCTTTCACAGACTAAAGTTATGGGGATTTCTGTCTTTAGCAATGGAACCCTGGGGCTGGGGAGCATGGTGTGGCACTGGAACCCCTTGCTTCTCCGGGTAAAAGATGACATATTTCTCCTGATTTTTAATGGTCACACATGGATATGGGACTAGCCTCTTTGGTTTCTCTGACCATCCTACCACTCTGCAGGTAGGTTTTTCTGTATGTCTTTAGTTGTAGGGCTTCTCTTCAGCTAGACTTCAGGTGATCCTCAATGATGGTTGTTCTGTAGTTTACTTGTAATGTTGATATTGATTTGTACATCTCCTTTAGTAAGGTGTCCACTGAAATTTTTTGTCCATTTAACTGGGCTGTTTGTTTTCTTATTATGATTTCAAAGAGTTCTTTATATATTTTGGATACTGTCTTTATCAGATATGTTTGGCATATGTTTACTCCCAGTTTATAGGTTGAATTTTAATTCTCTTAACCTTGTCTTTCACAGAGCAGAAGTTTTTTATTTTATCAATTTAGGTTTTTTAACTTTATCAATTTTTAATTTACAAATTCAATCAATTATTTCGTTCACGGATAACATTTTTGGTGTTGTATCTGAAAACTTATTGTCAAAGCTAAGGTCACCTAGATTATTTTCTATGTTATCTTCTAGTAGCTTTAGAGTTTTGTGTTTTTTATTGAGATCTGTAATACATTTTAAGTCAATACTTATGAAATGTATAAAGTCAGTTTATTTATTTATTTATTTACTTACTTATTTATTTATTTATTTAGTTATTTATGCACATCCAGTTGTTCCAGCAACAATGCTTGAAAAGACTATCCTTTCTCCATTGAATTGCCTTTGTTTATTTGTCAAAGATAAGTTGACCATTTTTGTGTGGTTCTATCTGGTCTCTATTGACCTATTTGTCTAGTCTTTCCCTAATTCCACACTGTCTTTATTAATGTAACATTATAATATGTCTTGAATTCAAGAAATGTCTATTCTCCAAATTTGTTCTTCTTTAGGGTTGTGTTTTTTTATTCTGTGGTTTTTGTTTGTTCGTTTGTTTTTACTTTTCACATAAACTTTAGAATCAGTTTGTCAATATCTGCAATGTAATTTGCTAGGATTTTTATTGGGATTGGGTTGACTACATAGATCAACTTGGGGAAAACTAACATCTTATAGTTAGCCTCAGATATCAATAGTACATATTTTGTTAGGTTCATTCCTGAGTACTCCTTTTCTTTTTTTGGTACTAATATAATTGATATTGTGTTTTTAATTTCAAATTCCACATATTCATTCCTGGTACATAGAAAAACCATTGTCTTCTGTAATTTACCTTATGTCTGGCAATCTTGCTTTAATTGCTTATTACTTCCTAGGATTGTTTTGTCAATTTTAGGGGATTTTCATATAGACAATCATGCTGTCTATAAATAGAGTTTTATCCCTTTCTCCCTATCTGTATAAGTTTTATTTCCGTTTCTTATCTCAGTGCATTAACTAGAATATCTACTAAAACATCAAATAGGATTGGTGAGAAGCTCACACATGCTTTGTTCCTGATCTCTGTGGGGAGGCACTCAGATTCTTATCATCATGTACAATGTTAGCTGTAGGTTTTTTGTAGATGATTTTATCAAACTGAGAAAGCATTCCTCTTCATTAGTCAGAAATCTCCAGAGAAATACACATCTCCTTAAACCATACTTAATCTCCAAGCAAAGACCATAACAAGGTTATACTTCCACCTAACATTATATAATTATCATGTGTACAAGATAAAATGCACTAACTCTTTCCTCAGAAGAGGAAGCAATGTCCTTGGGTGACGTATACATTTCTCCTTAACATCCTGAAACTTAAATACTATGGCGTAAAGCTAATAATACTTAAATATTATGATATAAAGTCAAAGCATCTTATGTTATAAGATTTTTATACATACACACACACATACTCTCTCTCTCTCTCTTTCTCTCTCTCTCTCTCTCTCTCTCTCTCTCACACACACACACACACAAGCATTCATAAGAAATAAAAAGGAAATATTCATGTAAATTTACAATCCTCATTTCTGTAACTCATCACAAATTTGTAGCTGGTATTTATAACTACATTATTCCTATTACCCATTCTGTATTCTCTTTGTCCTCAGTAAACACTTAAGCATGCCCTGGTTCTTTAGCTTTCATAGAGAGCTAAAATTTCCAGGCCATTACTAGTTCTGCTGGATTGAGTTATTATAGCTTTTCATTGATCTTAATCACAAGGCATGGTAGTACAAGAGACAACTTAAAGGTTCACTCATTGCTGCAATGAACACAAGGGTGCATATATCTTTTCGAATTAGTGTTTTGGATTTCTTTGGATAAATATCCAGAAGTAGAATTACTGGATCATAAG
Organism: Rhinolophus ferrumequinum; assembly: GCF_004115265.2. Classification (NCBI taxonomy): domain Eukaryota; kingdom Metazoa; phylum Chordata; class Mammalia; order Chiroptera; family Rhinolophidae; genus Rhinolophus; species Rhinolophus ferrumequinum. The sequence continues at coordinate 28,462,855 of NC_046306.1, read as the reverse complement.
GTAGATCTTTATTTAACTTTTTGAAGAACCTCCATACTGTTTCCCATGGCAGCTAAACCAATTTACAATCCCACCGTTGGTTCTTTGCCAATGCTTATTGTTTGCTAATTTATTGATGATAGCCATTCTAACAGGTGTGAGGTGATACCTCATTGTGGTTTTAACTTACATTTCCATGATTAGTGATGTTGATGCTCTAATTTTTATTATTTATTTTCTTCTTCTTGTGTTAGGTTTACATTGTCTTCTTTCTCTAGTGTCCTAAGGTGGAAACTTAGATTATTGATTTTGGATCTTTCTTCTTTACTAATAAATGAACTCAATGCTATAAATAGACCTCTAAGCACTGCTTTTGCTGCATCCTACACAGTTTGGTAAGTTACATTTTAATTTTCAATTAACTCAAATTATTTAAAATTTTCTCTTGAGAGTTCTTCTTTGACCCCTGTGTTATTTAGAAGTGTGTGTGTTTAATCTCTAAATATTTTATAATTTTAGCTATTTTTCTATTATTTATTTCTAGTTTAATTTCAATATAGTCTGTAAGCATATTTCTACAATTTCTGTTCTTTTAAATTTGTTAAAATGTTATTTATGATCCAGAAAGTGGTCTATCTTGATGAATGTTCCATGTGAACTTGAGAAGACTGTGCATTTTGCTCCTGTTGGATGAAGTATTCTATAGATATCAATTAGATCCAGTTGATTGATGTTGCTTTTCAGTTCAACTATATCCTTAATGAATTCCTGCCTACAGTATCAGTCCATTATAGAGAGAGGTGTGTTGAAGAAAATGGGCAAAAGACATAAAACACAGACATTTCACCAAAGAGAATGCACAGATGGCAAATAAACATACAGTAATAATTTGAGCATGATGAGCCATTAGAGAAATGTAAATTAATACCACAATGTGATATCATTCCACACCTATCAAAATGGATAAAATGAAAAAAAGTGATAAAACTAAATGCTGGCAAAGATGCAGAGAAACTGGATCACATATAGATTGCTGATGAGAATGCAAAATGACACAGCTGTACTTGAAAAGAGTATGTCATTTTCTAGCAAAAAACTTAACATGAATTGGCTATAGAACCCAGCAATTGCACACTTGGTTTTCATTCCAGGAAATGGAAACTTATATTCTTACAAATATCTGTACATAAATATTCATTGCAGTTTTATTCTTAATTGCTGAAAAATAGAAATAACTCAATGGCTCTTCAACATGTGAATGGTTAAACAAATTGTGGAACATTCATACCATGGAATACTACTCAAAAAACAATGAAAGAAAGAATTAAACTTTTAATCCCTGAAACAACTTGGATGGATCACCAGGGAATTATGCTGAGTTAAAAAAGCCAATCCCAAATCATTACATATTAGATGTGTATGATTCCATTCACCTACCATTCTTACAATAACAAAATTATAGAGATGAATAGCAAATTAATGGCTGTCGGGGGTTAGTGAGAAGGAGAAATCAGGAGGTAGTTGTGTCTATAAAAGTGTAGCATGAGAAATCCTTATGTTGGAACTCTGGTGTTGGTAACACTAGTCTACCTATGTGATAAAATTGCTTGGAACTAGATATAATACACTCATACACACACATGCATAAGAAAGATGCTGAAATCTGAATAAAGTCAATGGCTTATATCAATATTAATTTCCTGGTTGTGATATTTTACTAAAGTAGCATAAAACGTTACCTTTGGGGGAAATTGAAAGTTATACAGGATCTCTGTATTATTTCTTAAAACTGCATATGCATCTGCAATTATCTCATATATACATACAATGGAACATGATTCAGACTTAAAAAGGAAGGAAATTCGTATATATTCTACAACATGGATGAATCTTGAATACATTATGTTAAGTGAAATAAACCAGACACAAAAGGACAATTATTATATGATTCCACTTACATGAGGTGTCTAGAATAGTGAAATTAATAGAAACAGAAAGTAAAATAGTCATTATCAGGGACTAGGAAGAGGAGGTAAAGAAGAGTTATTATTTAACGGGTATGGAGCTTTACTTTGGGATGGTGAAAAAGTTCTGGAGATGGATAGCAGTGATGGTTGCACAACTATGTGAATGTACTTAATGCCACTAAATTATAAACTTAAAAATGTTAAAATGGAAAATTTTATGTTTTGTATATTTTGTCACAATAGAAAGCTAAACTTACCTCCAAATAAGAAGCTTTAAAAGCCAGGAGGAGAGGAGGCATTAAAAATAATAATAATAATAATAACTCAGAGATACTTCATTTAAAGCATTGAAATTTTACTTATACCCAGTTTTATGAGAGGGAGAAGAGCATCTGTGAAGGCTGTTGCCTACAGCTAACGCAAGTATGGGATTGATAAAGGCCAAAGCCACAGAACTTCACAGGGAAAGATGACTAGTTGGTTTAAACTGATATTTGGACCGTCAGTTCAAGGTTGGTTGGCGGTGTGAAGCTTGGCACAGGATGATTGTTGAACCCCAAGTCTGCTGTGTTTTAGGAACAGTGTTGATCCAATAAATGCATTAGTTTGAGCCCAGATTTCTGACAGGGTCACAGACCACAAAGAGTTTACCCCCACTGTTTTTTTATGCTGATCATGATCTACTCTCTTTGAAGACATGGTTGCTTTTGCTACTTTCTTCTGCAAGTGTGGAAGCTCTCACAACCCCTAGCTTAGTTAGGGTCAGGTGGTGGGCAACTCTCTATGCACAGGCTCAAGGCTCACTGGAAATTTCCTTTATCACAATCTCTAGGCTTCACAGTTTATTTGGGGGAACTTCCCCTTAAAGAGCTTCCCTTAGTTTATAGTTTACTTTAGAATCACCCAGGGAGATTTAAAAAAATACTGGTAACTGGGTCCCATCCCTAGAGTTTTTATTTAGTTGCTTTGGGGTATGGCCTAGACCTAAGGACTTTTTAAAGCTCCCTAAAGGATTCCATTTTGTCTCCATGCATCACTTGAGAGACAAAAGGGAGGGAGGAAAAAGCAGAAGATGGTTGAACTGGAAAAGGAATACCTCTTGTTGTCTGATCACTCAGCAAAAAAAAAAAAAAAAAAAAATCATTTTCCCTATATGGTAAAAGGCTTCATCTCCCTCACCAATCTATTTCAAAGACTAAAAAGCCCCACAGAAATATTAAGTTTTCCCATAATGAACCTTGTGACCTCACGCTACAGCTAAACTTGTTCCCTCTTATCCTCACTGGTGATGGAGAACAGCTGGCAACCATCCGTCTCTTTCCCACAAGACAGCAGACAAAAAATAACGACACAGTTCTACATGTGTATTGTGCTGAATAAAAATATACAGAAGAAGCTGGTGAATGCTCTTTCCTAATCAACAAATTTATTAGTTTGTTTAAACTCCCAGAAGCCTGATCCTTTCACAGGAGCAGAATAAGTTAATTGCATTCTCATGTTAAAACAGTGTCCATAGTGGGACACAACCAAGGATATTAAGGGTTTAATATCCTGTTGTGTGGACGTGTAAGACATGCACTGATAGAATTCTTACTAAAACAATCAAATGGAGGGTGGTTTTAATGTACTGTCTTGGAACTATTCAAACTTCTGTACAATCAAGCTATAACCATAATGCTTTGTGGCTCAGTTCCCACTGATTGCAAAGTGAATTACATTGTATTGGAGAGGTATTAAGGGCTCCCTCATCCAAGATACTTGTATTGTCTTTCTCTGGTGCACTAATGAGTACCATATATCTTGCATTCATCTGAATTACTTCTACCTGCAAAATGAGGGATTTGTTTGTTTGTTTAGCTCAGGCAGAAAACCAACTGTCCGTTTATCTTTTCATGTAAAAAATATTTATTGACCTCTCTTATGTCTTGGGTACTATGCCAGGTCCTGGAGTTAAAATGGTAAATAAAACTGGCAGGATCTTAATGCAAGGGAGAGAAAAGCGACAGGTATTAGAGCCTGGGATCTAGAACCAGACATCCTGGTTCTGCAACCAGGTTCTACTATAAACTGTGTATAATTGCTCTGGGACTCAGTTATTACATCATAATGGAAGGATAATGGTTTGTTCATTACAGAGAGTAGATTTTTGGCGGGGAGGGGGTACGGAATAATAGATATAAAGTGGTTAGCACCACACTCAGCACATTATGTTATGGTTTCTATTGTCTCTTTTATGGCCTAAATAAATAAGATTAGCTGTTAACAGAAATTGAAGTCATTGGTAATTAATCAAAAGTCCTTTGATTTTTCAGTGAAGATGTAGATTTTTTTTTAAGGGGAAAAAGGAAGGTTTTTCATGTAGCATGTGTAGCATGTCACATCAAAATGAACATAACATCAAAAAACAATGTTTATAAGACTTAGAGTTTGTTTGCTTGTTTTTGTATTTGAAGTTTGTTCAAGTGACCATTTGTTAAACAGCACAGATTTTAATTATCTGACAGAGAAGGGGAAGATCCAACTGGACTTGGCCTACATCTAGATGGGGAAGTACTTTTGTAGCCTTTGCTCTATTTTATGGTCTCAGCCAGCTTCCACAACCCTTGCTATGTGTGTGGAAAATGGATCCTTACTTTTTCAGTCAAAGAAAATAGATGAAATCTCAGCCCTCAAAAGATACGTTGTCTGAAATACAGAAACTATCTGTGTCCTTATTGAGATATGAGAATACCATGAGAGAGTTCACCTCCTGTCTTCCATTCCCTGAGTGGCTTGAAGGCCAAGTTATCTGGAGTGTTGTGGAATGAAATGGAGGAATGGTTGTAGAGACAAATAGCCCTGGAGAATCCTGGATACCAATGCCAGCTCTACCACTAATTGGCTGTGTGAAATACCGCAGGGGATTTAGTATATTGGGGCCTCACTCTCTTCATATGTAAAAAAAAAGAAGTCAGACTTCTTTCTACATCCCACAGTTTGTATTTCATCTGTATCTCACAGTTGTGTTAGATTTGGAATTTTAATATAAATTGTGGAACACTAGACAATGGTTTAATCAAGAATAGAGTTATAATCTAGGTATAAAGACGAAACCTGAAACAGGATTGATGCATTAATATGAACACCTTGCAGAAGAGTCAAGTCTTCCAAACATCTTCAGTCAAGATTTTTCAGTAAGGAATACTTTAGGAAAGTCCAAAGCAGGTGCAAGGTTTTCATAAATGTCAAATATGTAAACATACACTCTATGATGTATCTTGTAATCTCCATGGAACTATTATTGCTCTAAGGAAATATGAAATGTTCATTATTTATAAGTAGCTTTGAATAACATCAACTTATCCTATTAAATACATGTGAATATTTAGCAATATTTACCTAATAAGATTTCTCCAAGTATTTTGAACTATAGTTACAACTATGACATATATAGTTTTCTCAAATATTAAAAATATCCAATAGGCCAACCTTACAATCAAAGAAGAACAATCTTCCAAAACACTTGGGTAAGACATGTATCTGTAATAAATCCAATTTAGAAACGTCATCGATAAGCTCTTCAACTCCTTTTTAAACATCTGAAACCAAATGAAGCATACCCAAAGTGGCAAAATGGTTACAAACTTCACTAATTTTTTTTTTTTTTTTTTTAAATCAGAGCTTACACAAAAGCGTAAATACTATGCTACATATATCTGGAATGTATCAAAATAGAGCATTATATGTTAATGTTATTGGAAATTTTTATACCCTTCTTTAGCATACTATTTGTCCCTTTTAAATATCATTATGGACTTGTAACTTTTCACAAAATTCGGTTTTCTTTAGAAATCTGACATTTTCACCACTTACCCAGGGAAAACCTCTTTTGAGCTACCCTTTTATTGTTTCAGATACGTCGGTCTTCCCTGCTCCACTGCATTCAATCAGCTATTCTTCTGTTTACATTTAGTGATCAATTGAATTAGAGACCAAAATCTAGGTGGTAAGAATACATCTCACATTGTTTCCTGTGAACATTGGTTGTGAATGACAATGTTTATAGATCACTTGAATAAAATGCTAGGAAAACATTATCTATTTTGAAGATCATGTATTTGTTTTGATTTACTAACTATGACTTAACCCCTAATATACTAAGTACTTGCTCATCAAATATTGATATAAAAATATCACTTTTTCTCATTTTTCTAGTGCTAAATTGTCTTCCTCTTCCAGGTCTCTAAATGTTGGAACTCTTCAGGGCTCATTCTTCATGGCGCTTCTCTGTTAGTACTCCATGTCATATGGCTATAAATTCCATATAGACATTTGGGATGCCCAAATTTATATCTCCAACCCTATTTATCATGTCTACCTGGATATCTAATGAGAATCTCAAATATAAGCTGTCCAAATACAAACTGTTCACCCACCCACCCACCCAAGACATTTCTCCCTAATTTCACTATAGTCCTGAATGGGAACTATTCTTCCAGGTTCCTAGGTCAAAAAGCGATAGTCTTGATTCCTCACTTTCTCTACAACCCATGTGAAATTGAAAAGGATGCATTGCCTGCTCTATTTCCAAAATAAGTCTCAAATTCCACCACTTCTTTCTTCCTCCTAGATACTAATGACTAGAACCTCTTAATCAGTTCCCATAGTTCTATTCTTGACCAGTTTCTATATTCTCCACAAAGCATTCAGACAAATCTTTCAAGTATGTAAGTTATATTAAATCTAGATAGACTGGAAACATGGGTCTAACTAAAATTCTCTGAATTCTACTAGTATTGATTGCTGGATGAGTAATCAAATACATCATTAGTATGCAATGTTAATGTCAATATCAATGTTAATTAATTCTAATCAAATAGTTTAATTTACTTAATTGATATTAATTAATATTGATATTAATATGAACTATGCAGTAAGTCCTTATCGTGTCATATCCTTCCTCACATCTGGTCCACGATTCCTCTCAAACCACATCGATTGCTTGCAACCCTTGGCCATTCTGCTCCAGAACATTGACCTTTTTACTGTTCCTCCCTGACTTACGTCATCACCTTTGTTATTCCCTCTGTTTGTGCCACCACACTAGATCCCATTTTTATTAGTTTCTTTTAAATTTAGTCTTCCAGTGGATGGATGGATAGGTAGGTAGGTAGAAAGGTAGATATAGATAATAATAGATAGAGATAATCTTATTATTTCTCACACATATTATCAGACAGTTATTAATTTATTTACTCTCTGTGTTCTTCAACTGAAGTGTAAGCTCCAGGAAAACAGGAAATTTTTCTTTTAAGTTTTGTACCCCCAGGAGCCACCCTGACTGGTATTTAACACAGTAGTCCCCACCTATCCCACTTTTCACTTCCTGCTGGTTTCAGTTCCCGGTGGTCAACCATGGTTAGAAAATATTAAATGGAAAATTTCAGAAATAAATACTTCATAAGTTTTAAATTGTTCACCATTCTGAGTATCATGATGAAATCTCACACTATCCTGCTTCCTCCTGCCTACTGGGGACGTTAACCACCCCTTTGTCCAGCGTCTTCACGTTGTCTACGCTGCCTGCCCATGAGTTACTTTGTAGCATTCCGGATTATCAAATTGACTGTCACTGTATCACTATGCTTGTGTTCAATTAAACTTTATTTTACTTAATAATGTCACATTCACAAAACTTTTATTACTGTGTATTGTTATAATCATTCTATTTAATTATGAGTTATCACTGTTAACTTGTATTGTACCTAATTTATAAATTAAACTTTATCACAGGTATGTATATGTAGGAAAAAACAGTATATACAGGATTCAATACCGCCCTCAGTTTCAGGCATCCATTGGGGGACTTTGAACTTATCTGCCATGGATAAGAGAGTAATTGCTCAAGAAAATATTGCTGAATAAACTGATTGTGGTAGGAAAGATGATGACGGGGATAATTAAAATTAGAAAATTAAAATAACTTCAAAAACGGATTTATGTTACCCTTTGATTAGATTTCCTAGTAATTTTCCTAGGGGAATAAAAAATAAACAACAAAGAAACAAAGAATACGTATTATATGTGCCTTGGTCATCAGCTCAAAGTCCTGAAATTCTTTTCAACTAGTCAGTATGTAACAATAATTCTAGCTGTCATTTATTAAATACGTACTGTGTGTCAGATGTTGTTCTACAAGATGTACCTAAATTGTCTTTCTTTAATCCTCACAAAACCCATATGATGTAGATATTCCTGTCCCCATTTTGTTAAAGAAGTTAAGTAACTTTTCAAATCCTTCAGTTACTGGGTAATAAAGCCTGGCTTTGAATTCAGGTCTACTAGCTCCATTAACCATGTCCTTTGAACTCTATATTCTAGTGTTTCAAGGATATCAGAGTCTGTCTTATTTAGAGAATGCCATGTGAAGTTCAAATTAAGCACTGTCTAACAGAAATATAAGAGCTAAGCATGTAATTTTAAATTTTCAAGAAGACACATTTAAAAAGTAAAACAAACTTAGTAAAATTAAAGTTAATGACATATTTTATTTAATCCAAAGTATATATAATGTTACCATTTCAGCATATACTCGATATAAAAATTATTAATTAAATATTTGCATTCTTTTTTGATACTAACTTTTTGAAATCTGGTTTGCATTTTACATTTACTGCATATCTCAATTTGGACAGACACATTTCAAGAGCTGCAAAGGGCTAGTGGGTACAACATTTGATAATACAGGTTCTCCATTTATTTCAGTAAAGTATATAGCCTATCTGTCTTAACTTTCTCTATTACCTGCAGTGCCCTGAATCGGTTTTCCTTTAAAATGTTTATTGTCGAGATCTAGGCATCAGGGATGGACGGTGGCTCAGTTGGTTAGGGCGCGAGCTCTGGGCAATGGGGCTACCGGTTTGATTCCCACATGGGCCAGCGAGCTGCGCCCTCCACAACTAGAATGAAGTCAATGAGCTGCTGCTCAGCTTCTGGGTGGCCAGATGGCTCAGCTGGTTGGAGCACGGGCTCTCAACCACAAGGTTGCCAGTTAAACTCCTTGACTCCCGCAAGGGGTGGTGGGCTGCGCCCCCTGCAACTAACAGCGGCAACTGGACCTGGAGCTGAGCTGCGCCCTCCACAACTAAGATTGAAAAGACAACAACTTAACTTGGAAAAGTCCTGGAAGTACACACTGTTCCCCAATAAAGTCCTGTTCCTCTATCCCAATAAAATATTAAAAAAAAAAAAAAAAGATCTAGGCATCATAGTATATACATGACCTAAAAAAGGAAAATCAAAAATTCACATTCAAGCAAGTTGAAAACTCTAGCTTCCCCCATCTCTAGGGATTAGGGGAAAGCGCCCTAATTTGTAAAGATACTTATTAGCTGTTTAATCAAATGCTTGTGTGGCAGATGATTATATGTTACATGATAGCATTTTTATCCCTAATGAGCCTAAGGTAGGAATATAATATTCAACAGTTTTAAGCAAGGATTTCTAATATTCTACCTTACTTCCACTGTTCATTGTCGTAATCTGACAAAAAAGAATTTGTGCTTCAGTATTACAATCAAGGTATGAAGGGTAGTCAGCTAATGTAATCCAACTAGGAAAAGATATAGTGGATACCACAATCATAATTGTTGCAGGCAAGATCCATCAAGGATTACTAAAATTAGTGGGTAAAAGTTTGAGAAACAAGATATTGGCATAGTCTCAATGTATACCCTCAAGATGTTTATTCATTACAAAGGGAAAAATAACAACTGTACAGAGAAATAATCACATAATCAGGGCTAATATCATTAGTAACGAGACATGTAAACCTCATGCATAAGCTCAATCTAATCATGAGAACACAGCACACAAAAATTGAGAGTCATCCTGCAACATACTTGATAAATACTCTTTAAAAGTCTTAAGGTCATGAAAGACAAGGAAAAACTAAGGTAATGCCACAGATGGAAGAGACTAAAGAGATATGAAATATAAATGCAATGTGGGATCCTGGACCAGGAAAAATACATTAGTGGAAACACTTGTGAAAGTCTAATAAAGTCTGTTATTTATTTATTAATATCACACCAATGTTAATTTTTTGATTAATTTCTTTTGTACTATGGTTAATGCAAGATGTTAAAATTAGAAAAAGCTGGGTGACCAAAAGAATATGAGAACTCTATATTATATTTGCAGCTTTTCTGTAATTATAAAACTCTCTCAAAATTTTTTTTTTTAAATTAGACAAAGATTTGAACAATTCATTGTTCAGTGCTCTTCCCATATAGCCATCCTGCTCAGCTTCGTCAGTGCCTAACCATCTTAGGAATTAACTATTCAGCTGAGTTTAAAAATTTTTTTTAAGAAGTAAAAAAATAGCTGATTATGTGATAGTGTAGAGGCAAAATAATCCATTGACTGAATTTTTCATCTTTCAACTTGTTTACTGCTGCTTAGCCTCAATCAAGGAGAGTACTCTTAGGAAGTTGATGATAATTCTATTTCCAAATACTTGTAAATTCACAAACTCTTACCAACTAAATTCTTTTTATTGTACCATATGATGATGATGATATAATATGTTGGTATAATTTAGTATACCATATGATGATATATGATATTTACAAATATATCATTACGATATTTGTTACATTTCCTTGAGCTTCTCATGGAAGAATGACTTTCCTCTAATTATGTCGTAAAATATTATATAGTCGAAGTAAAGAGTAACTCCCATAACTTACTAGAACAGGCTAAAAGCTGTTCCATGTAGGCAGGACTTAAGAAGAAAATCCATTTCATGCTTCCTTCTTACTTTGTACACATACAGGCAAAGGGGACTCCGATGTAAAAGAAAGAATGATGTTTTCACACAATGGTATTCTGTCCCTGGCAGCATTTCAGTGCCCTAGAAAAGGTGGAGTTTACGGACCTGTTAACAATATGAATGTCGCTCACTGACAAATGGGTGTGAAGCACAGAAACCCGCTGAAAGGAGTAGGGGCAACCTGGCTTTTCTCTCCAACGGGTTTTTCTGGATGACATTACACTGCTTGGTTCTACAAATTGTTATTTTTCTGCAGCACTAGGAACTTTGCAATAGGCTGTAAGTGTGAGCTATGGGAAATATAAATGGACCCCTCCTTGGGGGTGCTTAGCCTCCAGAGGGATTCTGGGTACATTCTAGGAATCCAGTGTAATCTGACTGCAGGTTTAGCAGGCTCACCTCAGTTTATACTCTAACCACAAAAAATACCTGATCTGAAAGGGAGCATCAGGAGCCTGAACCTGGGGATTGAATTTGAGCAAAGACCAAGTTTAAATGATCCTTTGTTCTATTTTTTTCCACATAAATGTAAATGAGCCTTTTATAGAAGTCATGGCAAATGTACCATTTTAGAGTTTACAGAGAATGTTTATTTAAAATACTTAAACAACCTGGTCTGCAGGGTTGGCCTTCCCTCACAAAATAAACAGCCGCTCATTTGATAACCATTAGTGCCTACATCAGCTTAAAGAGCAAGGGCTCCTTTTAATTATGAAATCAGAACGATGTAGTAATTGGGAACCAGTACTTAATAATTAGAACTTTCTTGATATCCCTTTCTTGTTATTGCTTGGGATGCATAAAAGTGATATTTCTAAATTGTTAATTTTTTTTTTCCTTTTGGAGAAGTTAATTCTAAGAAGATAAGAGACAGAGAGCTTTATTTGGCTTCCTATGCAGTGGTGAAAACTACTGATTTTTTCCATTGGCTTAAGTCTATAGCTAAATAAACAGAATGTAATGAAATGTTGAGAGATTTGATCCTCTAATTCCAGAGGATCGATCAGGATGATTTGAGTTCAGTCCTTCCCTCCTCATATATAACATTTATTTGCACTGTTATTTCCCACTCAGTTATCGTCTCTGAATAATCGTCTCAGCTACTACTGTATCTGGAGAGCATGAAGGAGGTAGTGAAGAGCATGTGGGAAGAGCATGGACTTGGAGTTTGGTAGGTTCCTTCTTTTTAGAGCTGAATAATTTTCCATTGCCCGGATGTTCCACATTTTATCCATTCACCTACTGGAGGACATCTTGGGTAATGGGTAGTTACCCATCTTCAACGTTGGGTAATTATAAAGTGGCTATAAACATCTATGTGCAGGTTTTTGTGTGAACATAAGTTTTCAACTCCCTTGGTTAATACCAAGCGGCACAATTGCTGGATGATATGGTAAGACAATGCTTAGTTTCATGAGACACTATGAAACTGTTTTTCAAAGTGACTGTACCATTTTGATTTCCTATCAGCAATGAATGAGAGCTCACCAGCATTTGGTGTTGTCAATGTTCTTGATTTTGGCCATTTTAATAGATGTGTACCGGTTACTTACTGTTGATTTCATTTGCATTTCCCTGATGACATGATGTCGAGTATTTTTTCATATGTTTAATTGTCATGTGTGTATCTTTTTTGGTAAGGTGTCTGTAAAGGTCTTTGGCCCTTTTTTCAAGTGGGTTCTGTTTTCTTTCCAAGCTACATTAGACTTACCTATTTTATTTGGGTACTAAAAAAATTGAATTATTGAATCTGTGCTATGAGTTATCTGCTTTCCTCACTTTGAACTTCTACCTCCTTAGAAAGTGGGGTTCCAGATATATATAGCTATAATTTCAGGTGCCAGTTTCATGTTCTTTTCAACAGACTTTGTTTTAAGAAATAACAATAATGTTAAGATAAAATCCTGGCATTTTGTTTTCATTCTAATAAAATGTACTTTAGTCTACATTCCACATTTAAAAATGAATCCTTATTCTAATCATTTGATTGGCATGTTATTAATTAATTCACAATTTCTTCATATTGCTTGCTCATAGCCTGTTGATCACTACAGAGAAGCAATTTTTGGAATTCCTTTTCTTCATTTTTTACACATAACCAAGAATTGTCATTCATGGTGAGTGGCAAATTTGTTCTAGTAATTGCCCTCTCCTGGCAATAGCAAATATTAGGACCAAAGTGATCTTACTGGACATTAAATATGCTTATTGGGATTTCCAATTTCTCCACCCAGATAGATAATGTTGTGTGTAACATATTTCACGTCATCAGTTTTCCTGAAGCATTCATCATCTGGTCACAATATCAATCGGTAGAGAAGAGAAGCAGAGGAACCATTCTTGCAGAAGGACAAGAGCCAAGGACATCATATTCTTTCTAAACACAGACTTACTTTAAAAAACGATTACTCAGGTGGCAACTTTTCACCATAATGGGTCTTTAAAAATGGTATTTTGACATTTCAGTTTCAGGCAAAATCACCCTGATTCACTTGACACAATAGTCGGAGGACATCATATGGCATGAATTAGAATTGCATGCTGTTCCTTAGACCAACACGGAGAGTATCACTTTGCATAGTCACGACACAGGAAGCAATGAAGATGTATTATTGTCTACAATTCTTCAGGCTGTTGTGTTCATGTTCTGTTTCCATGAGTTTTTAGCCTTTTAATGAAAAGTTTAGCATTTAATTTAACTGAAGATGTTCTGTGTTTTAATTTTATTTTAAATTTCAATTTGGATGTGAAAAAAATCATGAGCCTCAGAAAGGCTCAAATAGTAGTGAAAATAATGGTGCAGAAAGAATGGGCCTTCCAAAACCTGACTTTCTAGAACAAACCTTCAACTACATACTAGTATCCACTCAATGTCTTCATTTCCTATTTTGTCAAGTACAGTAAATCTTTATCATAGTACATTTTATATATGTACTGTTTGTGTACTTTCAACTTGGTATTTATTACTTATGTATACTTGTTTTCATTGCTCATTTGATGTATTTTTATCTGTGATAAATGTATGCATCTTTCTGGGTTAGAATGGTTCACATCAGTTTTTCCCATACAATTAACAAAAAAAAATAGATATTGTTTTCATTTCATGTAGTTGACCTTAGAGTTGGCGTCTTCAGGAAGAGACAAAAGTTAGTAAGTGGATGATATCTAAACCAAACAGAAAGAAACAGAGTGTAGGGGAAAATATCTGAAATATTAGCCCATTTCCTATAGGTGCACCCATATTTCCCTTAAAGCCTCAGCATATTTCATTCTGCTGGCTGTTAAAAAGTCTGAGTTATAGCAAACCCAGTTTTTAGTGTTTATGAAGTGCCTGCCTTCTGGAAGCGGATTATTGAAGTCCCTGGCAAGTACAACCATCTGATGTTAAACATAGCATAGAGGTGATGAAGATTAAATTTGTGCAGAAGCTGACAATTTTGTCGATAGGTTCCTACGCCTCACACCCCTGCTGTAGGTCTAAAATTAAAGTTGTCGTAGGTGATATTATTACTGAGTTGTTCTGAAGGGCGTCACTTGCTCCATATAATTGAAACAGAGTGTATTCCTACAAACATTAGCATGTCATAAATCATATGGGTTTTGGAAAACTACTGGCTTTCAACAGGGTTTTATTTAATGAAAATTAACACAATAAAATGTCTTCATTGCAGTAACCATGCTGCAATGGAACCCATTCAAAACACATGGCTTTCATTTTTTTCTTAAAAGACTAAAACATCTTGCCAAAGTAAGATAGGCAAAAAAGAAAGAAAGTTTGATTATTTAACATTCCATTATTTGTAATGGATGGAGCATTAGAGAACAACAGTGATGAATACCAGAATTGATCTCATGTCACCAACTTAAGACTTTATTTTTGGTAGCGTATTACAGTGACATGTGGTAAAGGTAGCCAAAGTGTTACAGCAAAAATGAGGGGTGGGGAAAAATCCAATTTTGTTCCATAAGAATTGTGAATTGGGAACAGTCTTTTAAAATGTTAGTTCAGCTGAGATTTCTGATGAGTAGGAAGGTGTGAGTAATTTGCTTTGGAAAGTAGTCAATTGAAATCGCTGGCTATTTGTTTGAGAGCTAACCAGAGCAGGTAATATGTAGCATATTTTTAAAGGGAATCACTTAAAACTGAGAGTTCCTTCCAGAATGACATCTTTGCTCAACCAACCTCCCAACAGAGAATTACCACTTGTATACATTTATATTAGGCAGGTTTAGGCTGAAAGCATGTTAAATGAGGCATTTGCAAGATCTTCAGAAAATTAATTTATACTGAACTTGGCATGACAACAAGAGAGGGAATATTCTCATAGATTTTTGGCATGCTCACACATTAGACATGACGTTTGTGGAAATGTAATTAAGTGTATAAAATATACTTTATAATAGTACAGTTGGCAGGAGAGGGGGAAAAGCCTCTATAAAAAAAGAGAAAGCATCTAAGGTAATGGTAGCTCTCCAATGTGAGCATCTTGAGCTTTCCTATTTATTGTTATTGATGTAATGTTTTCTTTTGTAGCATGGGCGACGTGAGAGACATTTTTCAAACCTAAAAATGCATATATTTTTTAGCCTGCATATGTATAATAACCATAATTTTAAACTTAGCTCACCAAAACTGATCCTATGTTTATATATTATACATAATCTATACAAGCAGACACTAGGCTACGCACTGGTCCATCTCCCATAGTTACTGGTCCGTCTCCCATAGTTACCTATCACAGTTGTCTTCTAGAATCCTGGGTGGATGTTGGCAACTTGTCCAAAATTGTGTGGAGAGGATAAACACTTTCTGCCACTTCCAACCCCAAGGGCACTTTCAAATCTATGAAGATGGAAATCCAGATGGGGAATTCACCTTCATCTATCTAGAGCAGCCTCCATGAATTTAGAGAAGGAAGAAGACTCCACCTGCTTTTAAAAAGAGTTTAGAATGCTTAAGGAACATAGTTGAATTCTACTTGGATGAAAGATAGAATATCTCTCTGAGGTGGGACTATCACTAAAAACTGTTATGCCTATACCTGTATCTACTTCAAACTTATAATTTGGGTTACTTTTGAGTTCCTGCAGCTACGTGAACAAAATGCTTAGGATAGAGTGTTAGCTGACAGTTTTGATTCCAGTTCTAAGAATCTGTTATTCCTCTCCTTTTTTTTTTTTTTTTAGGACATTTTAGCGTTACACCTGGCAATAGGAAGGATCCACTAAAGCTCCAAGGAGATGGATAGTTGGAAGAATATCTCATAGCCTGTTCCCTAAGTGCCTGCTTCTCTATCCCACAGCTTGCAGGCTCAGATCCAAGGGCAAAAGTGACTGTAAAATTTGTAGTCCCGGTAACCAGATACATTCATGCTTACGGCCAAACTATGGCTTCATTCTCCAATTATTAGGTTACAGACTTGTTTCTGAAATTCTTTTTAGTGTAGTTCACATGTATCATTTTGATATTGCATAGTAAATAAATTCAAAATTCAGTGACTTAAGTATTAAGCATTTTGTTAGTTCAAGAGTCTGTGTGTAAGCTAGCTGGTTCTTCTTGTCTAGGCTGAGCTGTGTCTGAGGACAGCTGCAATGTTGATTAGTTTTGGCTGTCCTCAGCTAGGATGGCTCATCTCGGCTGCATGTTACCTCTCACCCTCCAACAGGCTAGGTGGAAAGATACTTTTGATAGGCTTTTGGAACAACAATCGGGCAACTTCTGTTAAAATTAAACATGTCTAAACACTTAAAGTGAGCAATGCGATTCCATCATATAGAAGCAAAGGAAATGAGGGGACCTTTAACCAAGAGGGCAAAATTAGGAGTTTTCTGGCAGCAAAAAAGTTGAGTTTACCATTCACACACTGTTGTGAGTGGGACTTGACTATCAAAGTAACAGTCTCACACATGTTTCTGTCTTTCCACAATGTCATTTGATTAAAATAAAGCCATGGATCTAGTCCTACTGACTCAGTTTATCACAGGCATTAACCAAGGCTCTGGCCAGAGCCTAGTCTCCAATAGTTGAGGTAGAGCAGTTTCACACAAGAGGGTCACACAGGTTTGCAAGCAATAGGGTTTGGCAAGGCAAACAGAGTCTTATGAAAGAAGGATGAGAGAGAGAGTCTGGTGTTCAGCGAGAGTCCCTCCCTGCAGCTGGGGTACATAGCGTCGGGCCTCAGGCCCGGCTGGTGAGATGGTCAGGAAATGAGGCTTCAAGCACTCCGTCTGGGACGAGTGCAGATGCGGCTGTCAGCTCGTCAGCTGAGGCCTGAGCAATGACCCGTCAGAGAGCTCTGATTTTATGCTCAAGACTGGGTGCGGTGCACCTATCTGCAGTCCTATAAAGCTCATCTGCAGTCTGATAAAGCCGTTCAGATGGTCACACTCCACCCTGCGTCTGGAGTTACCTGGTCAGGGTGTTCACTGGATGTGCCTTCCACGTGATGCTCTGCCAGGACTGTCGTCACGTTGTGACTGATATAACCATCAGAATTATTAGAGTCCAAATGTGTTCATAATTAATTCTCTATACACACACTTCTACATAATGAGAAGAAAAACTACTAAAGCATATGCTCAGGAAAGAAGAAACTGAAAATAAAAGGAAAAAAGGGAGGTAGAAGAAAGAATAGTGATCAAAGACATTTATTAAGTGAATCAAAACAATGATTGACTATTGGAAAAGAGGATAAAATTTGATGATTATTAAGACAAGGGGGAACTAAAATACTAGAGGTACAAGTTCTCATAACAATTCCTGCTGCAAAATGAACCCCACATAAACAAGTAATTTTTAAAAAAATGAAGAGATGATATCCAGGAAGGACGAGATGCAACCAGAATAGTTGAAAGAAATGTTTCCTTTGATAGTGAGATCTTAGGATAGCTTGAAATATAATCAGATGTGCAACATCTTCACAATACCATGTAAGACACAAGGGTGTCATGAGTTAAAAAATTATACAATTCCTACAATATTATGAAGACACAGACTTTTATTACTTTGAAATTTTGTTCAGAAAAAAAAAATCATATTAAGAATTAAAGTGAGTTAAGGGCAATTGATGTCAGTGAAAATTGCAGATTAAGGACCTCAAAACATTTCCCCTTTCATAAAAGCAATGAGAAACTGGCAAAATGGTCAGAATATTTGTTTTTCAGAACTAAATTAACCGAAAGCCTGCAGCGATCCAGGGAGCATTTAAGAAAAACAGCTGAATCTTGGTAAGAACAGAGAGTTTTGTGGTGTCTTAACTTATCTTAGTCCCATTTGCCACTTTCTAACTCACAGTAGCCGTGCTTAACAAAACAAGCTCTCATTCCCAGTACTGATCTGAGCAGAACAGAGCTGCAGCTCTTTCAAATTCTCATTCTCGAAGAGTTGCTGTTATTTTACCTAATGGTGCCCTGGAAGACCCCACTTGAAAAGATTGTCTTTGTCTAACCTGACTCAGTGCTTACCTCTTGCTAAAAGCCCCTCTTTAGGGGGCATTTGTCAAAAATATTTATAGGCAAATGTTTTAATGCCATGGCTGCCTGAGGCAATGATAACATTTGGGGTAAACCAGACACTAATCAAAAAGCTTAAAAAGAAAAGCTGAAGAATGACATGTCTCATAGGGGCTTTGCAAAGCTTTGACATATTCCTGGGAATCTAGCTCAAGAAAGAAATAAAAAGGACATAAATAAATGGAAAGACTTAATGTTGTTAGGATGGTAATACTCCCCAAATTGAAATATAGATTCAATGAAATCCCTATAACAGTTTCCACTGCCTTGTTTTAAAAAATGGATAGCTGATACTAAAATACTTATTGAAATACAAGGGACACAGAATAGCCAAAAGTGTCTTGAAAAGAAAGAACAAACTTGGAGGATTCAACCCTTCCTGATTTTAAAACTTACTACAGAGCTATAATAGTAAAGGGTGTGTGGTACTAGCATAAGGACAGACATAAATTAATGAAATAGAATTGAGACTCCAGAAATAAACCTATATATCTATTGTCAACTGATTTTTACCAACCGTGGCACAATTATACAATAGGGAAAGAATAGTCTTTGCAATAGTACTGAGATATCTGGTTATCCACTGGCAAAGAATGAATTTGGAGCTCTAACTCATACCTTATATAAAAACGAACTCAAAATGGAACAAAGACCTAAATGCAAGAGCTGATACTATAAAACTCTTAAAAGAAAAGATAGGTGTATATATTTGTTACTTTGAATTAAGCAAAGGTTTATTATATCACCCCAAAAGCACAAGCAATTTGAGTCTGTTTGAGCTGTTATAACAAGTAACTACACTGGGTAGCTTACAAACGACAGGACTTTTCTTTTTCACAGTTCTATAGACTGGTGAGTCCAAGACCAAGGTGCGAGGAGATTCAGTGTGGTGGCTGACGAGTGCTCGTTTCCTGGTCCATACACGGTGCCTCTGGCTGTGTCCTCATACAGTGGGAAGGTTTAAGGAATCTCTGTGTGGTCTTTTTATAAGGTATGGATGCCATTCATACGGGTTCCACCCTCATGATTTAAGCCCCTCTCAAAGTCCCTACCTCTTACTATCATTATTTTGGAGGTTAGGTTTTCAACATGTAAATCTGGGAGGACACAAACGCTCAGACTACAGCACAGCTGAAGAAAAAGAGATAAATTGGACTTCATCGAAATGAAAAACTTTTAAGTGTCAAAAGACGTTACCAAGAAAGTTAAATAATCTACCGAATGGGAGAAAATGTTTGCAAATTATATATTCAATAGGGTTCTAGGATCCAGAATATAGAAAGAAGACACAGAACTCAACAATAAAAAGACGAATCATACAATTAAAAAGTGGGCAAAGTATTTGAATGGGCATTTCTCCAAAGAAGATATACAAATGGCAAATAAACACATAAAAAGATATTGAACATCATTATTCATTAAAGAATGCAAATCAAAACCACAGTAAAATACTACGTCACAAGCTTTAGGATGACTAGAAACAAACATACAAAGAATAACAAGTGTTAGTGAATATGTGGGGAAATCGGGACCCTTGTACATCACTGATGGGTATGTCATAGGTGTAGATGTGGTAAATAATTTGTCAGTTCCTCAAAATGTTAAACCATATACCCCAGCAATTTCACCCCTAGATGTATATGCTAGAGAACAAAACATATATTCACATAAATGCTTGTCCACCGATCTTCATTACGGCATTATTCACAATAGCCAAAAGTAGAAACAACCCCCAAACCATCAACTGATGAATGGATAATATAGTATATGAATACGATGGAGTTATTCAGAATAAAGAACTTCTACATGCTGCAACATGAACGAGCCTTGAAAACACCATAGTAAGCCCGACACGCACAAAAAAAAGTAGTTTGATTCCATTTATATGAAATGTCCAGGACAGGCAAATCTATACAGACAGATAGCAGACCAGTGTTTGCCAAGGACTCCAGAATAAGGAATGGAGAGTAACTACTGGTAGATACAAGGTTTCTCTTGGGGATGATGAAAATGTGGATTAGAGAGTTGCAGTGATTGCACAGCTTTGTGGACATACTAAAAAACACTGAACGGTACACTATAAAATAGTGACTTTTATGATATGTGAATTATATCTCATTTTTAAAAAGAATTTAAGGCAATAACTAAAATGACAGAAATAAAATGTGTAACTTTCAAACTGATTGATATAGGATGTCATAAAACATAATCCATCTGGAATCAGTAAAGATAAAAAAAATAATAATTTTCAAATAGAAAGAACACCACCACCACCATGTAAAGTTGATCTAAATGTATCAGCAATGACATTAGATAGAGATTGGCTGTAGTGCTATTTGGTCCCCCCACTTTATCGGGTAAATTGGCAATATCTAAGAAAGTTGATGGTACACTTACCCTATGACTCAATTCTAATCTTTGGCATCAACCATGGAGAAAGAGATGCTAACACAGATGCAGAGGGACATATATAGGATTGTTCAACGTTTGCAATACTATAAAAGAGAACAAACATTTAGCAGTCCCTTAGAAGGGGATTGGAAGAATAGATTCCTGTAAAATAGAAAAATGAATAACAGTTAAAGGATAGAGACTAAAGTCTCAAATATCATTCATGATAAATCTCTCAAAAACATCACGTTAAGTGAAAAAAGCAAGGTGCCAAATAGCAAATGCAATAAGTAAGATATAATGTTTGCAATATATGTAAATTTAGATCACATCCCCTTAGGAGGGACTCTCTCTAAAAGCAGAATCATATGGATGGATCTTGAGATTATCATGCTAAGCATAATAAGTCATACAGAAAAAGTAGAGAACCATATGATTTCAATGATTTCACTCATCTCTGAGATATAAAACTGAAAGCAACAAATGAACAAGACAAACAAGCAAAAACTCATAGACAAAGACAACAGCTTAGTGGTTTCCAGGATAAGGGGGAAAGGGGGAAGTAAAAGAGGGAAAAAGGGTCAACTATATCGTGATGGAAGGAGAACTGACTGGATGGTGAACACACAATGCAATACGTAGATGATGTATTATAGAAATGGACACGTAAAACCTATAGAATTTTAGTAACCAATGTCATTCCAATAAATTTAATTTAAAAAATGAAATAAATAAAAGCAGAACCTGAGACAAGGATTGTGGTGTGTGTCATTTATTGGCGGTCAGCTCTCAGAAGGGCAGGGAGAGAAGCAAGGCCGAGCAGGGGAAAGAACAGGGCAAGGCTGTGGTTTTCACTGGGTTCACATCTCAGCCTGATCCCAAGAGGAGCTCTGAGAATGAACTGAACCACAGCACTGGTCTTACCTGGAGGCGAGAGGGCTGACTGCATTGATGGCGGCCCACCACCCACCCTCCCTAAGACATACACACTTGTCAGTCAGTCACTGGCTGTGGGCTGGCCTATGGGAGGCATCCTCCCAATAGAACAGCTTTCATTTAGCCCAGGACAACCCTTCAGAGAACAGGACAGCTGAGAACCATTAGTAGCCAACACCCGGCCATTAAGAGCAGCTGGAGTTTGAGTACATCGGCAGTGAAAGGGGTCTGGCAGGGGCATGACAGTGACCACTCCAATGGTATATTGTTTATGGCCTTATGTGTGTAGTAAAATCACAAACATTTGCATGGAAATAAAAAATAACACTCATTTTAAAATAATGGTTTCCTCGAATTAAGGGAAGGAGGAAGGAAAGGAAAAGTATTCAAATGCTGGCCTTAAGTTATATTGGTACTATGTTACTTCTTTGAAAAACTGATCTGATGTAATAAAGCAACATGTTTAAACAGATGTTTAAATCCTTGTATCCATAAACTTATTCGTAGAATTTATTCCATATGAACATTACAGTGAAGCAAATATCTCCTGCGTGGAAGATGGTTAGTATGACAAAGCATTTGAAACAATCTACCTTGGCTGAGAAAATTATGGAATACTAACTTAGTGGGACACTATGCTGAGATAAACCGTGAAACATGTGAATAAGGAAAGATATTGACAATTCCCGGGTACCTAATATATAATTAGAGAGTCCAGATGATTTCGTGAACTATCTTATCTCTCAAAATTCATGGGCTCAGTGTCATTAAAGTACCATTACAGCATAAAGGAAACTAACGTACCCATAGTCGTGTGGCATGCTAATAAAGTATTAAGATTCCTTTTGAGTTCTGTCTACTTCCAAATCCTAAATTCTTCCCATTGAAGAATTTTTTCTTAGCTGTAGAATTCATGTTACAAATAAATTTTTAAGCAGAACTCTCGTAGCCCCAAACCCAAGAGATGACCAACGCTGAGCTGTCTAGATGAATGTGCTGCAGTTTGGGTGACCCTCGGCCCCACCCATCTCATTTGGCTTCAACAGAATCCTAAGGCCACAAATATTGTTTAAAAATCACTGTACTACACTACACCATGTTTCATTTAGAAAATGTAAAAATGGTTTGATTTAATATTAGTTTGTAAAAGATAGTAATATAAAATACTGCCATTTGTAACTCTCAATTGAGTAGGAAGATACACAGGAATAGAGCAAAACATTTGTGTGCAAAGACAAGAACTTAAGCCATTTCGTTAAGGTGGTGGCATATACACCTAAGCCATGGAGCCACAGGTGGACATCTCTGGTTGTATCATCTACCACTTTTGAGGTGGTCTTCAGAGTTTCATTAACCCTGGATAGATTCACTGATCTTTGTGTCAATTCAGACATAGGCATTCATAAAATATTATAAAGAATGAGTAGTTTGGGAGAACGTGGGTATAAGTGGGGATGGGGTAGGAATAAAAAAACTCATATGTATCAAATGTTTGGAATCAAAATAAATTTCGCAACTGATTGTTGGGACAGGTAGTGTGAGTTACCTCCTTTCTTCTTGCCAGTCAGGAAACTTGATTCTGTCACCTGTCCCCATAATTCTATACCAGTAAAAGCTGAAAATAGCTGGAACTTCCTTTCCCAGCTTTCTTTGCAGCTAGGATGTGGGCATGTGATCCGCTGTTGGTCAATGAGATATCAGAGAGGAAATCTGGTGGCTCAGGGAAAGATTGTTCTATCAAGAAGAGTGAGATGTTGGAAGAGCATGTGGAAGTTCTCCTGTGAGGACGTGAGGCTTTACGTTATTACAGCCATACTGAAAATTGGGAAAAGAATCAAAAGTCCCAGAAAACTGACAAATACCTTTCTACAGAGTTTTTGACATCTGACTAAAAAGAACCTTCTATGGTTTAAGCTCCTTTGTACTTGGGCATTCTGTTATTTGCAGCAGAAAGCATCCTAATGAAAACTGCAGAAATCTATCAGATACCCCAAATTCCCAAATAGAACATATCATTTTGAAATTATAAAGGATGGCATCCCTTTTTGCTAATATATATAAGATGTAGCTACTCCCAATGTGGGATTTTTTATGGTCATGAAGAATTTCTGGTTATTTCCTTCTTTTACAGTGGTTATGTCATAATTCATGAATTTTATCTCAAGTGTGATTGTTTCTGATTATTGCGGCTTCCTCCTGATTTTTGTAAGTGAAGTTGCTGACTTACAACTGTTAGAAAAAAATGCTGGCAGTTTTCCAAGGATCATGGATCTCAAGTCCCCAAAAGATGAAGAATTAATTCTTTTCTTTCCGTTCCCTTTGCTTTCCCTTCTGTTCTTTCTGTGTGCTAAGGCCTGTATTTTGAAATAGCCTCTAAATACTACTGATATAAATCTGCATACTCCACAATAAGGATCAAATAAAGTATATGGAAAAGTGCTTTAGAGGCAGAACATTTTGCAAGGCTGACATTTTTGTTGGTAAATCTTAACATTGCCTCACATTAACGACAGCAACTAAGACTAGTGGTATGGTCTGCCTACATTATTTTCATAAACGAAAGTGAATTCGGTTTAAAATTAAAATTATGTCTTGGCCATCTCTTTAGCCTTAGGTTGACATGGTCATAATAAACACAAACTTTTGTTTTTATTTAATAAACACTTATTTCACCATGGCTTCACTTTAGTTATATTTCAGGCACTGCTCAACATATTTTAAAAACAATAAGCCTTTTAATTCCTTTGACAACTTTTGAGGGAGATACTTTAATTATTCTCATTTTGCTGATGAGGAGACTGAGACAGTAATTGTTTAAGCAACTTGCAAAAGCCACACAACTGGCAAGTGGCAGAACTGGAATGATGATTGTTTTACTTGCATTGTAAGGGAGGAAATAGTCTTCCTCAACTCTCTTAGGGTCTGTGGCCGGGTCTGAAAATTAAACTGACAAAGACAGATTCACAGGAAAAAAAAAATCATACAGATTTATCTAGTATAAATTTTAAGTGACACGGGAAGCTTCATAAGGAAATGAAGACCCAAAGAAACAGTTAGACCTGAGTGTGTTTATATATGCGTTGATGAAGTGTGGACAGTCGTGTAGGAGTATGATAGGATAAGGAGTATGAGATAAGTGTACTAAACTGGGGGAGACTTAGCAAGTCTTGCCTGTTTAGATTCTTCTCGGCATCCTTTTGTCTTTGGAGATAAGGATGTTCCTTTCCTCCAAGTATAGGGAGGGCACCTCTCACATGAGGGTTTTATGAACTGTTGCAAGGAACAAGGGCAGAGGAAATGTCAGAGTGATGTTCCTGCTTCTGCTGTTTACTCAATCTCCTTCTGCTTAAAACATGCAATATGCCAAAGTGCCATATTTTGGGTTAATATGTCTTAAACTCCATCAACATATAGAAATAAATGTATGAAGTTATTTACTAAAAGTGGGGAAGTGTGGACAGGTTCACCACATGCTTCATTTTGTTTTACAGACAAGTCTAAAGAATAATGAAAGGAAGGAAAAAAAGGGAGAAAAAAATATAGTTGGAATGGTTTTCTTTTCTTTTAGCTTCTTTTAAGAGTGTGTGTGTGTGTGTGTGTGTGTGTGTGTGTGTGTAGAAGAGGGAATAATGAGCTTCTTTGTCTGGAAATTATGTTTCATCTATCTATATACATGTGAGAGGGAACTTTTAAAGAAAACAATCTTACTGTGAAAGACTCCAAAATCTCTCCATGCGTAAGCTGAAAGATCCCAATGATGATAATTATATATCAAAATAAACATGATAGCCATGTTTCCCACTGGTATTATCTTCCAGCACTTCCTTTTGATCTGACTGCATTTATGGTGAGAACATGTTTGGCTTTCATTTTTCCCCTATGTAGTCAATTGCAAAACTGACCACAAATTCTTTCTCTTCCTCTATCCATGCATTTTTTGCAGTGAGACTTTACAGCTCCTCCCACCAAGGAGTAGAGAATTTATTTCTCTATTTTTTGAATCTCGATTTAGACATGTGAAAGATGTTGGCCAATGGGACTTTAGGAGACCTGATATACAAACAGAGGTTTAGCAAGTGCTTGAGCACTGGGGTTTTTCCTCTCTTGCTATTCTTAGGAACTTTGGGTAACACCTTGTGAATGAGCCTTTCAGCTAGCCTGCTGGAGGATGAGTGACACGGGGTCCCACTACTTCCAGTGATCCTGAAGCCTGCTATTCACCATCAGGCATGTGAACAAGACCATAAACCACCAATAGATCATAAAAGCAAATGGGTGAACTCCACCAACACCTTATGGAGCAGAGATAAGCAGTCCTAATTAAACCAGCCCCAAATGCCAGCTTACAATTATAATGAGAAAAGATTGTTAGGTTAAGCCACTAATGTCAGGATTGTTTATTACACAGCAAAACTAACTGCTCTACCTTCAGAAGGAAACATACCTGATTCACCTTACAGAAAATAGAAGCTTCAGGTAAGATGTATGACTTAGGAAAGAAAGCCTCATCTACTTCTGGAGCAGAATTAGTGGACCTAGGAGAAAGCAAAGTTCTGAAAACTGAGGAAATTTGATTCAAATCCTTCTTCAAGTCTTGATAGTACTTCGGCTAACCTCAGGGGAAGAACCAGCAAATGACGAGTTGCTTGAAGTTTAAAGCAGGGTCAAGACTTATTGTAGCCAAATGTGTTTTATTTTCACTCCGATCCAGCCTTTCTTTAGGCTTTGCCATGTTTACTAGTCTTCAGAGGCAGAACATATAATGACTCTAGGCTTCACCAGCTCAAGGGCATTTCAGTGCTGTGGATCAGTCTTAATTCTCTTAGAATATGTCTAATTTCACTGCAAAAGCAAGGTATTGGGCTAATGAGTCTTTCGCTTCTTGGCTCTGTTTCCTTTCCTTCCCACTCTAGAGCCCTTGCCACCACACCACACTTTTCATTTCCAAAAGATGCCTGAGCACTTCATAAACTTAGTGGACTTATAAACTTTAGGCCAAGGAGTCAGTCCACCTCTGAAAGATAGCCTGCTGCTGGTGTGAAAAGTAGCAATTGCTTACATATGTTCAACTCAGAGGCATAAGGAGGGCAGGCATTAGGTTTAAAACCTGAAGATGGCTTGGAGCAGGTGCTAGTCACATTTCCTTTCCTTTATTAAATTCTCTTCTTCACGAGGTTGCATTGACTGAGCCCAAAGGAAGTGTATCCAATAAGTGAACTGAACCCATGACCCTAAGTACCCGGTTAGAATTGTCCTTATATGAGGACCTAAGACAGCCTCCCAACTCCACAAGGAGAGGAGGTCAACAACAACAGAAAATCTCATTTATAAAGTTCTTTAAATTCAAATACTTTTTAAAGGAGACCTAGTCACACATTATCCTTTGCCCATTTTGATGTACTTTTTACATAGAATTTCATACACTTTATCTTGTGTTTTATTTGTTGAACTAAGTTTTTATTTTTGCCTTAAAGGCAAGATCTTCAAATGAGCCTTGTTGACAACCCCTTAGGCTCCATCACCATGAATAGGTAGGAAAGAAAGAACTTTTGCCCACCTCTCAGTCCAGCACTATGTACCACCTCCTCACAAAAGGAGGAGAAAGATTGCTAGTCATGTGCTCAGCGGAGGACATTTACTGGACCACAGTTACAAGTGGCAGTGTGGCTGTGGATTGAATAGGGGCTCCATTTTCCTCTTCACTCACTCCATGCAAAGAGAGTAATAACTCCTGCAGCCCAGCCATCTTGCTTTCTTCACTCTCTCTATTGTCATGTTATGCTGCCCATTTCTTCATATAGCTGGCACCACTGTGACTGGCCAGTAATTCTTAAGATTTGGGATGAGAGGTTGGAAGTGGGACATTCAAGTTTTCTCAGACCTCTTTGCTGGTAGGTTGTAGGCATTGACTTGATCAAAATGTATTATTATTTTCCATTGGCTATTGACCAATGTGTGTTTACTTCTCTTGGTGACCTTACAAACTCAAGAAAAAGAGAAGATTGGCAAGGATGGGTTTTGTCATCCCTGATTCTTCTAGTGCAAATACAATCAGATCCCTCTTCCTGGAAGAATGTTTTGAAGAAATAGGTGTTGTTTGATTAATTAATGATTAATTATTTTATTTATTTTTTATTCTTCCAAAATTGTTTGTTTATATTAAAAATATTCTCTTGCAGTCCAAACCACAGTTTTCTGGCTATAACTATAGTTTCTTGGGATCCTTGATCCAAAATAGTCAAAGCAAATTCTATATCTGAGAAAGATTAGAATCAATCACAACTTCAAGATGTCCAATGCAGAAGATTTCCATGCCAATATGTATTACTACTTTGCATAGAAGCTGCCTTATGTCTCAAGCAAACCTCTCACACTATAGGTTTGGGTTTCCTCCTCCTCTCTGTCTAATCTTTGTGGCAATGAGCAGACTGAGTACTGAGTACCATTCTTCTGGTTTCCCTTACTGGAATACAATTTGTTGGGCCTCATCAATTCCCTTACAGTTGATTGGGCTGCTCAATTTTAAAAGTCTTCCTAGGAAACAATAAAAGACTAGTGGGACCATGTCTAAAAAATAGACAAACCTACCAGGAGATGTTCCTATTAGCCAAAATTGGGACGATTTGAGCATCTTAATATGTAGGATAGTAGAGATCATAAGCCAATGAATAAAATAAGAATTCATGGGAATATTCTGATATATAAACAAATAAATCACCAAATAATTGAAAGTTTGATGACTAGTGAGAAATTTACAGGTTCAAAATATCTCTCCTCAAAATATTTCTTAATTATGAATGCAAAATGAGTAACTTTACATTGGAGGATGCTGGCAGACAGCACTTTACTCAAATGATCACCAGTAAGGGGCCACATCAAAATCGTTTGTCACCGGTATGAAACCATGAGAAGAACACAGTTCTGAGATATTGCTTCCAGGGATGCATGACTTAAATTTAATCATGAATAAAATAAGACAAATCTAGACTCAAATTGAGGAGCATTGTACAAAATAAATGACCTCTAATCTTCAAAGGTTAAAAAGTTTAAAAAGTTAAGAAACAAGAAAGAAACTGGTACAGATTGAAAAATATTTTTTTAAAAAACGACAACTGTAATGTAACATCTGATTTAATTTTCAGTTCATCTGCTAAAGGCCTTTATTTTCCCCCCACTTGTTGAGGAATAATTAACAAATAAAATTGCATGTATTTGAAGTATACAACCTGATTTGATATACATAGTCATTGTGAAATCGTGTAATTCTGAATCAAATCCTTTTACCAAAGAGGTCATTGCTGAGGGATCTGGTGAAACTTGAATGAGATTTGAGGATTAAATGATAGAAATGCATTAATGTTAACTTCCTGATTTTGATAGATGTATTGTGATTATGTAAGAGAAAGTCCTTGTTTGTATAAATACACTAAAACATTGAAGGCTGTTGGGGCTTCAGGTTAGCACATTACTCTCAAATGGTTCATGGGGGGAAGTCATTGTACAGTACCTGCAAAAATAAATAAATAGGTTCTCCTAAAGCTGTGATTTCGGACTAATTAGCCATGCTGCTGGTCTAGTTAAGTAGGGAACACAGAAAGTCAGAAAAGTTAATGAAACCAAATTAAGAGTCAAGGGAGACCTTAACTTACATTTTACAGTCAGGGGTTTACATAGATGCTACAGTGGTGCAAGGCTTCAATAATTAGCTTAAAGCCAGTGATCATTCCTGCCTGAAGTTTCAGAAAGTGCAGTGATGGAGGAGACACTGCTGATGCCTTGCCATCCTCATGTTTCTCAGCAGCCCCTGCGGCAGACACATCTCCATCTATTTGCCTGAAGACTATTTGGTGATCCAGTCTACTCTGCTTGGGTATACAGCTTTAATGAACTCTTTTGAGAGCAGCCTTTGACCACTGACTGAGGGAGATTAGTCTCTCCATGTGCTCTCATGCACTCCAGCTTCCTTGCTCTGCAGATGGGATAACGCTTGAGTTGCTCGTTCTACATGGTCTTCCAGAGTTCCCCATTGAGACTGAGCTCAAGCTGCCCACAGTGCTAACTTGCTTGATAATACACTCTTTATAGGTTGCCTTCCTTTCCGTGAATCATTCCAAACTCACTTCCTGTGATCACCTCCAAAATAAACTATGTGCACTCACACCCCAGTCTCAATATCTTTTTTCAGGGAACTCAAATTAAGGCCTGTTTAGCTTAATTACTTTTGGTGGGCCTAGCCTAACTCTAGATATGGATCCACATAAAGTTAAAATGTTCTTTTAAGCATGGATTCCTCATCTCACTTTAAAATCAGAAGGATTTTTTTTTTTTGCCAATATGTGTTAAATCTAAAAATAAATTTAATGATAATAAGTTATTGGCTCTTTTAAATATGGTTGGAACCACACAGAAAGCAGAATTGGACAGCTCTCTCTATTCCAGAACATTCATTTTTATATATTCAACTATTAAAATGGATGAATAACATTATTTGCTATGGGGAAAGAAAAGAATTGAAGATAAAAATGCAGAGACATAGCCACAGTAAAAAAAAAAATCAGTCACAGTAAAAAAAATCAAGCTAGCCCAACAGCTTAGAGGTGAAACGACCTTTCTCTATGGATTTATTCTGAAGCTATGTTTTTCTGTTAAACACACACACACACACACACACACACACACACACACACACACACACACCCAGTGCTCCAAGGAAATAAGTGACTGTCTTTGGGACTTTATGCATTTTCAATGTGGCTGGCTCTGTCACTGAGATGTGAACAAATGAGAAACAGTGGAGGAGCAAAGAATACAGAGCTGAGGCAACGGGCAAGTAGAAACTGTTCTATTATGTGCTGTCAGGCTTGAGTGTGAATAGGGCTGCACCTGGAGGAAGAGAAAAAAGGAAGCATTCATCCATCTCTCCTCACGTGGGAAGCCAGATAGGGCAAGGGGGCTGTCCTGTCAAGAGAATGATTCAAGAGTCCTTTCCCACTGAAGATTAATCATACCAAAGGGCAGGGGGAAAGAATACCCTGCTCTATTTGCTTCCCAATCTCTCCCCTCTGCCTGGGTCCCAAATGACTCTATTTTCATATGCCGAGATATTGGTGGAACAGAGCTGCTGAAAGGTCTGAGACATCTGAGAGATGAATCACTCCTTGCAGAAATGGAACAATTAGCCGTGTTTAGTCCAGCACAAAGGCCTGGAGAGGTGTCTAATTGAGTGGCCCACAACAGAGCCAGGAAACAATGTGGATTTGAAAAGAATCCCACAATTAATTTCGGCATTGACCTAATGGGACATAATTTATTAATGTGTACAGAGCCCAGAGTGGGCCTTTTCCATGATGCTCACGGATTTAAAGTGCATGGCATTCTACTGTGTTTGGGCATGCTTGCATGAGTGCTTGAAAAGTAAAAGATGTAGTTAAACGCAAGCCGTTTTTTGCAGTCCATTATTAAATCTGTGACCATTTAAACATAAAACGAGACATTCTGGCATGGTTTAGGCCACACATTTCTCCAGAACATCAGGTTCAGAATTAGACATTGGCAGTCAAATGATTTTGAACTGTGAAGACGTTTTACAAAAATCGCATTGACAATTTTAGAAATAAAAAGAAGGTAAAAGTTAAAAAAAAAAAATCATCGTACTTTCTTTTCAAAAAGTGGAAACAGATTATATCATACAGACTCTTTTGTCCAAGGGAAAGGAAAAAAAACTCACTTCCTTACAGATGCTAAAAATACATTAACTACACATGCTTATATGTAACTGTGCTCTAGACAACTTTTGCCCTGGTTCCCAGAGAATTAGTAGTATTTTTGTTAATTTTGGCATTTTAAAGAAGAAATTATAGCTATTTTCCTAAGTGAAATAATTGAAGGAATCTAAGGAAGCTTGGCCCTTTAGGATAATAATAATTTATCACTCTAATTAAATTTGCATTTTCATAATAATGAATGAGACTCTAGATCTGAGTTATGCTTAGATTTTATCTTTACTTTTTTCACTGGTTTTTTTGATTTCCAAGCAAGCAGTCCATGTGAGGACAAATATTTAACCACTTGGTACGAGAGTTCTTTGTGCGAAAAAGTAAGGGAGTAGAAGGAATTGTCCCAGGAGGCCTGCCTGCCCTGAATTCCATGATGACATAACTTCTATAATATTCAAAGCTAAAAATTACATTATTGATAGGAAAAGATAAAATGCACTAAACTGAGCACAAATTCCCTCTTTCTTGTAATGCCTACCAGGGAAGCAGTTTTCCTCAGGACTGTATACTCATGGTTCTCCATCTCCAGGCTCCAGGGTGTGGCATGTAGCAAAGGGGAAAGTGACATGGAATTTTACAACGTTGGAGATCACATCACTTTAGTGGAAGCTTGGGTCTACAAGGAAAAAGCCTGACCAGTGTATGACTAAAGAAAACCAGAGTTGTGTGCTTAAATGAGAAGGATATTTCCTCTGTCCGGAAACAGAGGATTATAAAAAGATGGGGATGACAGGACAGAAAATGACTAAGGAATGGGTGTATAACCCATGTGTAACTTTTGGTTCACTACTGTACTTCAATGGACCCAGCAAAATGTCTGGGACATGGTGGGCAGTCAGTAAATGTAAGATAAATGAATGCGGGCTTCTGTGTCAAGAGAGCTCCTTGACCTAAAGCAAAACTGAGGTTGAAATGGTCAGCAAAATGCAAAGGTGTCATAGAGCTGGGGAGAGTTGTGTACGAGTTGCCACTACAAACCCAGAGCTCGCTTTTCAACTTGTACCTCAGTTTCCAATATAACAGATAAATAACTGGTCAATTCAGGCAACAGCACAAGCCAAATTGGCTATTATTGTATCCATTGGTTAGCTCAGACTTGACCACTGGTCACTAAGCTGGTTTTGAGTATACACAGTCTGGAAAACCCAAAAGATTTACTGGAGTAGGTACTTAAAAATAATGAAAGTAGAGCGTTAGGAAACCAATTTTTCATTACCTTTTTTGATCAAGTATACCATTACTTTGTGGCGCTGATGGATGAAAAACTTCAAATTACTAGCGAACAGAATAACTGCTTCAAATATAGAATATCTAACGGTACTAAGAAGTGTCCGTTACCTTTTTCTGTGAGAGAAGCTTTGAAAACTCTGTTAGTGTTCATCTCAGTTGCTCAGCGATCGATATAATCCTAAACTAAGAAAAGAGGTCTTAAGAACCTAAAATTGTGCAAAGAAATGCATATTTTTAAAGGTATTTCCCTTACGATAAAATGATGGAAAAAGGTCATCTTTGGTGGAAAACTGTTGGAATAGATAGAGTAACTGACCAATAGATGCCATGTGGAAATTCCTAAGAGATAGACACGTGTTCAAACAGGCATATCCTTAATAGTTTCATGATCCTTATGCGATAGCATAAAGTAGCTTCCAACATTTTCTCCTGCTATTGCATGCATCCTTATACCCTTGAGCCTAGGTTAGCAGATTTCCTCCCTGGATTTTCTAAGGAACTGTGACTGAGCTTTCAAATTGAAGCCAAATGACCAGCCCTTATGGCTGCAGGGCAAACAGGGAATGGATCTCCTTACTCTTAAAGCATCTTTATGACACCTTCTCATCGTTATAAGTGACCTGAAGACTCCCACATCCTTTTCATCAGAGGCACCTCCTGCCTCCATTCCTGAGTCCCACATGACCTTCCAATGTAGAAGCTCACTCCTGTATAGTTATGCTTATAGTACTCACCTTTCTCTTGGTTAGGCTTAATTTTTTGTTCTTTACAGTGTGCCCCATTGGTTACCAGAAGTCTCTTCATGTCAGGATCTGTGATCTAAGTAGTCCTCAAACACTGGAGTTTTTTATTGACCATAACAGTGAGAAGAAATCTATTGCCATTTATATTTGTCTCTGAAAATCAGCTGGTTGGTTCAGTACATTCATATACCAGAACACTCTGACACGGGGAGATATTCTTGAAATATGGGTACATCCAAGTCAGATGGAGGAAACTGGCACACTGTATCACTGGATAACAATTCTGTTTCTGGCATGTCCAAAAAGAACATAAGAAAACTGGTGTGTGATTTGCTCACCATGAGGCTTGGTTGTGGCTGTGTTGCTGAAGGAAGGCTACCTCTGTGAGATGAGACATAAAATTTAACAGATTGCCTCATAAGAATAAATGTTGAATCTCATTCTGGATGATGAAAGGGTAGACATGTAGATATCCAATTTATTGATTATACAATAATGCTTTATTCCAAGGTTACCTAATATAGTTATTTTGATCTATGAAGAAGCCATTCCATGTGTCACTCTTCCTTAGTTATGGAAATAAATACTCTTAGTTTACCCAACAGTGACTTGACCTATGATTTATGAGTCAGCTCAACTTTGGGAGCATGATCCATGTTGAATGTCAATGGAAAGTGAGGAGAGAAGAAAGGTAGACTCTTTATTGCTTTTGCAAACTGGTCCCACTTGAACATGGAAGATTTCAAAAGAGCAGGTAAGGATTCTTTCTTTGGTTTGAATTTCCAGTTCTCCTATTTGTTCCCTAATTATTAGACTTTGAAGATGTGCTTTTCACATCTGCTTTTATTTTCACATGTGCTTTTATTAATAATTGTGGTTTAAAAGTTTAAAAATAATTGCAAAAACCGCAATTACTTTTGCACCAAGCTTATTCTTGTTCTTGTAAGTAATCCTTTGTTTTTTAAATGAAACAATGGGTGGGGGGTGAAAAACAAGACCCATGTGCTTTGTGATTTAAGTCATATTTTCTCTTTTCAGAATCAAATTCAAACAGGTGCATGCTGTTCCAGACCTCATTCCCCTCCTGGTATCAAGACACTCCTTTCCAATTTCTTATATCCACTTCTTTATGGGTGACACAAGTCACTTCAGGATCATCAAGAGTAAATCTGGACTCCTTACCTCCTTTAAAAGCTGTGATTTTCTCTTGAACTCTTCATTAACTGAGGGTTTATTGCATAATATGCACTACACTAGAAATTGGGGAGATACATATAGGAGTTGTGAGCGCCTAAGAGACAAGTGCGTGGAAAACTGGAGACCTAGCTTTTCCAGCAAATGGAAAAACATGTACCATGGCATGAATGGATGGAGAAGTTCAGTGGGGTTAGTATGAAGGAGTTGCGTGAGGTCGATTAGTGTGGATAATGTGGCAGGAGAAAAAAAGCATGGACTCAAATTATGAAGGTCCAGAAATAGCCCCAGACAATATTTGAAATGTAAAATGTAGGTTTGGGTGAAGTTGAGGGTTAAACTTTTTAGGACAGTGGCTAACAGCTGGGTATAGGAACTCCCAATGACAATTGTGAATCTAAAGTAAATATCTAGGTAAGATCATGATTTTAGCACTCAGACAATGTTAGCAGGAAGTAAAGTGGAGAAATATTCATACAACTAAAAGAAATAACTAAATGAATGGCCATATGTAAAGGATGAGAGAAAGGGAATATCAAGGTGACTCTGAGATACTAGTGTCATTCTCTTCTTCAACACCCAAGGGATTCAAAGTCATCTTTTACTTCCTCTCTATCCTACATTCTGAGAGCCTTTGATGACACCCCAGTGTCTACTGAATGAAGTCCAAATTCCTTGTTTTGTTGTAGGAAATGCTGTCAGTGCTCTTCCCATCATCCCCCTTCCAACATGACCTTGGCATTTCAGAGCATGGAAAGGTGAGTGACTAATACCAGCCTCTGCATCTCTTTGCCTGAAAGCATTTTTCTGGCCACCAGAACCATCTCTGCTGCGGCACATGGCAAGGTGGAAATGCCAAGGAATTAACACTTCCTACGGAAGCGAACGTCAAGGAATTATGGAGGGTAGGTGTATAATAAACTCCAGTCCCTTCACCGCTCAGGAGCAATACACCTGAGGAGCATGTCCAGCACTGTTTCTCAGAGTTCCCCAGTGAGATTAACCTCTAGTTGCCCAGAGTAGTTGGGCAATTCATCCCATAGGGGCTTCCTCTTCTTCACAGTGTCACTTCCCCACTCCATGGTTACTTTTTCTGGATCACTTTCTAAATAAACCACTTGCATTTGCATTCTTAGTTGGGAATCTGCCTCTGGGAAAAGCCAAGATAATACGTATGGTATTAATGTCATTTGCAATCAGGCCCTAGTCTTCTCTTCTTAGTCATTTTCAAACGCCACATGTTCTGCGAAGTATCCCACTGACTCTTTCATATCAAGAATGTATACTCACAGAGAACTTTGTAATTTACACAATATTTAATCATGCCTATGTCTATTTCTCCCAAAAGACTCTGGTGTTGTGGAGCCCCAGAACTGTATTCTAATCACCTCTGGATCACTAAAACCTAGTACAATGCCTGGCACATATCAGATGCTGTAATGATACCTACTGTCAAAGTGAGGGTGTTGATTAGGAAAGAATGAGATCCTAAAGATTAGAATAGGGAGTTATAGGATGACCCTGAAGAAACTGGGGACATTGAGACCCTGGATTCTAATGAATTCTACCCCCAGTGGAAGAGGGCTCTTCATTCCCCATGGGAGTGACTTCTCCAATCCCATCTGAAAGGATTAACCCTGAGGAAACCATAATGATTTCCCCTGAGTGAGGTGCCATGCAAGACGATGCTGATTCTCCCATGTAACCGTCCAGCACCCCTTTTTGCTTCTAGACTAATGAGGAGATACACAGTGTGGTCGATGAGGAGGTGAGCCACAATTCAAAAGAACTACTTGAGTTTTATACTTTACACAGATAGGAATCCAGAGAATATGTGTGGGAATGAATATTAAGGGTGTGGGATAATGGTGGAAGAAACGAAATGTTGAACCAGGGCAAATTTATTGATAGAGAGTCACTAAGCAGGAAGTCTGCATTTAAAGTTGCAGGTTAATAAGTTTGTAAGGACTCTGACCATTTACTTGTTTCGCTGGCGAAAACATAACCCAAAAGGTGGCCTATAGTGAGTGAGTTAGAAATGCCTGACTCACATTGGTTTAATATAGAAGAAGGTTCTCGAAGATTTAGGAAGATTTGAATATTAGAGATGGTGTGTCGTTTAAAACCTACTCACCCAACCCTGGGGGTCCAGAAACATATCATTGACAATGACTGTGAGGATTTGTAAAGGGAGCTCTGACATCTTTGATCACAGTTCTGTGATCATCCTTCTCTGCAGGCAAGAATTTACAGTGGGCACTATAGTGACTCGTTTGTGACGTACAAATACGATGGGAGTAATCGGATCTAAGAGTAGCAGGGGCCAAGTAACAGCACTTGACAACCAAAGGCAAGGTTGGCATTGCTACTGTGATGAACGGCAGAGTCAAAGCAGCGATCAGAATAGTCTGATTCCCGGAGATGCAAGACATCACGTAGTTGATCATGGTATTCTTTGAAGTGAAATAGTGAAGAAGCCTACTAATTCTTGCTTGATCTGTAAAAGCAGAAAAATTCTAGGTCAAGTGAATAGAAACGTAACCTGACGGATATAAACAGAGCGTCATAGCCCTTCAATCAGATCGCATGACCAATTACAGATCCAGAATCCCTTGAATGAAGGAGAGACCGTGTCCTATTAAGGAAAGACCTTGGTATGCTGCCAAAATTCATACTGTTAGTCTTTCAGCTTTCCCCAAAGGCACCTATAGCCTTCTTCCAGAGTGCCTATACATTGGGGAAAAAGAAGTCATCAGACATTTTGACAACACTGGACACTGCCTCTGAACTGACACTAATCCCAGGAGACCCGAAACATCACTCTGGTCCACCAGTCAGAATAGGGGCTTATTGAGATCAGTTGATCAATGGAGCTCAGGTGCATCAGTGGGCCCAGTGGGTCCCTGAACACACCCTACGGTTACTTCCCCAGTTCCAAAGTGCATAATTGGAAAAGACACACTCAGCAGCTGTCAGAATCCCAATATTGGTTCCTGATCTGTAGAGTGAGGACTATTGTGGGAGGAAAGAACAAGTGCAAACCACTAGAAGTGTCTCTACCTAGGAAAGTGGTATACCCAAAGCAATACTGCATTCCTGAGGGATCACAAAGATTAGTGCCATCATCACAGACACGAAACATGAAGGTATGGCAATTTCCATCAGATTCCTATTCAACTCTTGTATTTGGTTTGTGAAGACAAATGGATCATTGAGAATGACAGTGGATTGTCATTAGCTTAACCATGCAGTGACTCCAATTGCAGCTGCTGCACAAGATATGACTTCGTTGCTTGAGCAAATTAACATATACCTTGGTATCTGGTATGCACCTAT
The DNA here is from genome assembly GCF_004115265.2 of Rhinolophus ferrumequinum. Taxonomy (NCBI): domain Eukaryota; kingdom Metazoa; phylum Chordata; class Mammalia; order Chiroptera; family Rhinolophidae; genus Rhinolophus; species Rhinolophus ferrumequinum. The sequence continues at coordinate 28,424,979 of NC_046306.1, read as the reverse complement.
TGATCTGGCAAATGCTTTTTTTCTCCATCTTTCTTGACGACGACCACCAGAAGCAGTTTGCTAACAAAGTCAGAATCCTCCTTCACTGTCCTACCTCAGGGGTATGTCAACCCTCCAGATCTATGTCATAATTTAGTTCATAGGCATCTTGATCACCTTTCTCTTGCACAAAATAACACACTGATCCATTAAATACATGATATTATGCTGATTGGACTAAGTAATAAAGAAGTAGCAACTGCTCTAGACTTACTGGTAAGACATCTGTGTATCAGACGGTATAAAATAAATCTGACTAAAACTCAGGGTACTTCTACCTCAGTCTTATTCTTAGGGGTCTAGAGGTGTGAGGATGTCAAGATATCCCTTCTAAGGTAAAGCATAAGTTGTTGAATCTTGTGCCTCCAATAACAACAAAAAGAAAGGAAGGAAGGAAGGAAGGAAGGAAGGAAGGAAGGAAGGAAGGAAGGAAGGAAGGAAGGAAGGAAGGAAGGAAGGAAGGAATAAAAAGGCACAACGCCCAGTGGGACTCTGGATTTTAGAGGCAACATATTCCTCATTCGGGTGTGTTACTTATTTTGGCCCATTTACTGACTGACCGGAAAAGCAGCTAGTTTTGAGAGGGACCCAGAAAAACAGAAGGTGTGCAACAGGTGAGGCTGCCAGCTGCTCTGCCACTTGGGTCATGTGATCCAGCAGGCCCACTGGTGCTTAAAGGGTCAGTGGCAGATAGGGATACTGTTTGGAGCCTAGAGGTGAGTCGCAGTGCAGGCGCAGAGGATTGGGAGCGAAGACTTTCCATGCCTTCCTCTGTGGATAATTACTCTTGTTTTGAGAAACAGCTCCTTGCCTGTTAACAACTGGGCCTCACTAGAGACTGAATGCTTGATCAGAGCCACCAAGTTGCCATGTAATCTGAGATGCCCATCATGAGCTGGGTGTTATCTGACCCATGAAGCCATAAAGTGGGACAGGCACCGCGACATTGCATCATCAAATGAAACTGGTATAATCATGTATATATGGAAACTGGCATAATCAATAATGTATATACAGAGGGTGCCAAAAAATGTATACACATTTTAAGAAAGGAAAAAACTATAAAAATTGGAATACTCAGTATATACCAATAACAAAAGAAAAGTCACCTATGACTTGAAATTACAAAAGGTGCTCAAAGTGGTTCCCATCAGCGTCCAAACACTTCTGATTACAGAGAACTACCACTTGAGCAATGTTGACCAAAGTGTCCACTTGCATACATTTTTTGGCACCCCTGGTATATATGTGTGTGTGTGTGTGTGTGTGTGTGTGTGTATATATATACACACACACACACATATATGTATATTATATATGTATGTATATTATATATATACATATATAATATATAGTACATATAATATGTTATATATAAAATATATATTTTATATATATACACACACACACACATAAATAATTGGACCTAAGCAAGCCCTGGAGGCACGAATACATTACATGAAGAAGTAAGTGACCCATGGTCCTCACGGTGCCGTCTCTCTCCAAGTCTGTACCTACCTCATGAGGAGCTTCCTACATTCACTTGACAGAGGAAGAGAAGACTTGGGCTTGGTTACAGATGATTCTGCATGGTATGAAGGCATCACCTGCAAGTGGGCAGCTACAGTATTACTACCTCTTTCTGCATCCCTAAGGGCTGCATTTGGTTTGTCTGTGAAGCCTGGGTCTCAATCATGTTTCAAGAACAGAGATGAAGATATGTGCAGAGAAATATTCGACAAATACAGTTGACCCTTGAACAACACAGTCCACTTCTACGCAGACGTTTATCAATGAATGCAGTTGGCCCTTCCTTCCTGCAGGGTTCACATCCGTGGATGCAACCAAACGCGGATCAAAAACGTATTTCACATTTCCAACCAAAGTTTCCCAAGCATGGACTCCCGACTACAGATCGAAATACTGTAGAGTCAAAAGTTACATGCAGATTTTTGACTGTGTGGGGGTCAGTGACGTTAAACCTCCAAGCTGTTCAAGGGTCAACTATACGAAGTCTGACAATTAAGTTTGTGAACTCATCCTAGAAAAAGTGCTACATACCTCATTGCCGAATATCACTATGGTCACCTTCAAAGTACATAATGAATAATCCCTCTGATATCAAAAAAGATTAGCAATATCGTTGCAACAAGTTCATGAACTTAATTGTTAGACCTTGTATATGCTGAGTGCCAACTTTGTGTTAGGTTCTGAAAGGTCTAGACTGAGGAAAACTGACCTCATGCAGCATGCCACCAAATGAGAAAGACATTCTCGACACAGTTGTAACAAGTAAATTCATAATCACAAATGCTGACGCTAGTTTTAAAGAATGTGGTAAATTCTCCAAGAGTATGTGTAATAGAGGAAAGCTTAGCCTGATCTAAAAGATCAGAGGAAGCATCTTGAGAAAGTAACAAGTAAAGTAAAATATGAACAATCAAGAAGAGGTAACCAAGTGAAGAGGTAAAAGGAGATTATTCCAGAGCAATAGAAAGTTTGTGGAAAGACCCTGAGGCAAAGCTAGAGGACAAAATATTTATTTAGGCAACTTAAAAATGGATAACTGGAGCTTAGAAAGTGACTCCTGTAAAGTGTCTTTCTCAGATTTCCTTGCCAAATAGCTTTTGGCTATCATATGCAGTGGGATGCAAGAGCAAATGATTGAAGGGCAGAAGAAAGGACTAAGCCAGAATATTTCTCCCTTTTCCTCTACTTTGATTGTGCATCTGTCAGTAGCTGTGTACTCTCTATGGCTCCAGCTCTCACCTGAAAGCCTCTCTGCCATGGTCCCAACAGATCTGATGATCTTGTCTTCCCCCAAGTGGCCCTGTCTCCTGGTTCTTGCAACATAGTTTCTATGTTGAACTTTCAGCCTTAAAGATGGCCATGTCTTCCTGCTTTTGCTAATCTTTTGGAGGACTCAGGTTTCTTTTGGCTTTTAAATCTTCTATTCCCAGGATAATCAACCCTGTAGTAAAATCTCTGTTGAAAATATCTACAATAGCTTCTGTGTCTGTTAGATTGGCTTGATCAACATACATATTAAGTAAGAGATAGAGTCAGAGTTTAACCCCAGGCTGGCTCCACAGGCTGTGCTTTTAATTATTATTTTATAGTATCAAATATCTAATTGTCAAATAAATAGTCACCTGGCTAGAAACTAAAACTGACCAACAAAGTTGATATCTGGTCATTTAAAACTTACTATAAAATGGATTTGGGATTATAATATATACACATAGCTGCATGACAAATACGTGAATTTCCTTTACATATATCCTAGTTATATCTGGTCATTGAAACCTCAGGACTCAGTAAACTCATCTTGTTCACTGAATATAATTATAAACATTGTTCATTGAATGCTTACTACAGGCCAGAGATTATTCTAGTTATTAGAGACGCAGTGGGGATACAACTGCAAAGAACATACTTTCTAACAGCAAAAGATGCATGATAAGCACGTAAATGAATATATGAGAAAACTAGATGGAAAACACTTATATGAAGAGAAAAAACCAGGTAATAGGATAGAGGGGCTATAATGTGATTTTGAAATTACATTTAAGAGTTCGACTTTTGTTATAAGGAATACAATGCCTTTCTCACTATATAGTGAATGACATTTAATTTTCTGAACAACTGTTTCAGGAAGCCTATCTATTAGTTGCATCTCAATTTACATAATTCTGCATACTTGTACATGTATGTATGTGTAATGTATACAAGTGGTTGAATACTACATAAATAAATAATGTATACAATTGTTCAACTATTTAGTTACACAATTAGTTATAATTATTTTCACAAGTATTTGTAAATCCCAAGAAAAACTAATTGCTGTTTTAAATATCTTTCCTGGCAATACCTGTAAACACCACCAGGTGGTGATGTTTCTCATAAAAGTATGATATTTTCTGTTTTGGTTTTTTTTGTTTTTTTAAAAATAATAGTAATTAATTCATTCATTCAAAATTTAATGGTGTCCTTGTTTGCTAATTCTAACATCAGAATCAGTTCAGGGTTGGTTTGGCATCACCAGTTTATTTCCTCCTAAAGGCTTGTATCTTGTTCTTTGCATACCTGGATATCAGACATTGTAAATTTTAGCTTCTTAAGTGATGAATAGTTTTGTATTTCTCTTAATACTCTTGAGTTTCGTTTAGGGATACAATTAAATTATTTGGAAACAGTTTAATCCTTCTGCATCTTGTTTTTAAGACTTGTTAGGTGGGACTGGAGCAGTGCTTAGTTTAGGGTTAATTATTTCCCACTACCAAGACAAGGTCTTTCTGTGTGCTCTCTACAGGATGCCCCACGAATTTTAAGGTTTTTCTAGTCTGGCTGATGGAAACAGGCAGCATTTCCAGACCATTGTGAGTCCAGGTAGTGAATCAGAGACGACAGAACAGTGTCTAATCCTTTCAGGTGATTCTTTCCTCAGCCTCAGGAAGTTTCCTCACACACGGACTGATCAGTACACAAGGGGATCTTGCACAGGTTTCCAGGATGTTTTCTCTATGCAGCTCTCTTCTCTCTGGTACTCGGTCCTGTCAACTTGAGCTCAGTTGTTCTCTGCAGACTCTCAGCTCTGTCTCCTCACAGTACAGAGTCTGCTGGGTTCTTCCTGAGCACCCCTCACTGAGCTGTGGCCTGGAACCTATCTCAACACAGTCATCTGAGGTAATGAAAAGGCTCGTTTAATTTCTTTTTTTAACCATCTCTCAGGCATCACTGTCCTTCGGGTCTAGTATCTTGCAATCCGTTGTTTCATATACTTTGTCTGTTTTTCTTTTGCTGCAGATGGGAGTGCAAATATCATGTTTACACTGTTATCCCATCTTGGCCAGAAGTGGAAGTCACTTCCTTTTAACCAAAGATTACTGATAACTTCTTTTGTTGTATTGTTCTTGATATTCATTCATTCAGAATTTACTGGCCAATTGATATGAATCACAATAATGCAAAGAATACCAATTTGATCTTCTAATTCAACAAGTTATGCCAAGAAATGTTTAGACACAGAAATAAATAGGTAGATTTTTTTTTCCCTACAATTTAGTACACTTGGGGGGAATATTCTAAATGATTATAAGAGATCTGACTATTTTATGCTGACAAAACAAAGACACTGAAGTTAAGGCTTCTCTAGAACAAGGATCATGTCACTGATTGTTTTAGTTTAGAAGGGTGAAGTGGAACTATATTGAGTGTTACAGACAAGAGCTTCTCAAACTTAACATGTATATGAATCATTTTTCTTGTTAAAAATGCAAATTCTGGTTTAGGGTGAGGCCAGATATGCTGCATTTGAAATAAAGTACCAAAAAATGCAGATACTTATAGGTGAGATATATATATATATATATATATATATATATATATATATATATATATATATATGATTTTGTGAGTAAGAGTCATCTGTGGACTCAGTATAAAATTTTAGTAAGAATTGAGGATGGAATCCATATTACAAGAGACATTAAATCTGGTGTCATTGATCTCTTCTTGGCTGGGGATTGTAAAGCCATGGAATAGTTAGCTAGAAGGCCAGGCCTATGTATTGTCTATCCATGTATTTCGAGAGCCTGATATGGTGTACTGTCTTATACAAAGTCTTCAATAAAATTTTCTGGAAATGAACTAAATAGAACACTAGAGTAGTAAAGTTTCCTTGGAGAAATTTAATCCCATGATTGTTAATTTTAGGCTCACATCTATCCTTCTAAAAATCTGTAAAAAGCATGTGCTGATACACACCAAATTTTTACCCAAATTATTGCATATGTGCACCTCCTAAAGTCTTTTCACAGGCCATTAAGGATTTTTAAACCTGTTAATTTTTATACACACTGACACTGTTAATGAACAGAAATCTTAAATTTTTGACCAAAATCCCATAGCTGATCATTGGCAGAACGTTTATTATCTCCTGAGTCTGTTAACTTTCAATGCTTTTTTCCCTTTTCTATTACACTATACTTTTTTTCTAACAGGAATACATTTTCCATTCCCAACAAAGAGGATGGACTCCATTGTATAAAACTAAATGAGCTGAGTACGGGGGGTTGTAATTTTTTTTCTTGGATTTACTGGCCTGGGAATCTATAGTGTAAGCATGTGCTATTCCCTAGGGGAATTGCTTAAGTGCAACCAGGACCACCTGTTGCTAAATGCTTCCTTGAGCAGCTCTCAGGACCAAAGGGGATGGGAAGGTTAATGTGACGTTGTCTCCAGCCAAAGTAAGGTGGGGAGTTTATACTTTTATCCAGATGACTTTAGCACATAGAGTTTTGCCTACGAGAAATCAAAAGAATTGGCACGATTCTCTCTCTCTCTCTCTCTCTCTCTCTCTCTCTCTCTCTCTCCCCCCCCCCCCAGTAGAGTTTATACAGTTATAGCAATTACCTGTGGGCCACTAAAAAAGGAGATTGTGGACCATGAGTTTATGAAAAATAGGCCTGTAATAATATTTTGAATATAGCATCATGTGTAAAATCTGACATTAATGGACTTGCTAAGATTCAGTAATGTTTGGTGAGCAGCATTGAAAATAACACAAAGTTAGAAACAAATACCCATGCAGGTGACAACATGAGGCAACCCAAGGAAGAGTCTTAGGGAGGCTGATTTCTTGTGTGTGGCAGGAGGAGATAATGTTTTAGGATTTTTCCCAACAGTAGAATACAGGAAGAATTTCTTTGGGAGTTGTTCTGGTGAACCTGTGAGAGCTAGGTCACTGTGCTGACAATTTGGAGTAACAACAACATCAAAACAAAACAAAACAAAAACCAGCAATGCCCTGGAACAAAGGTAGTTGTGAGAATATCTAGATACAGAAAGCCATTTTACCCAATATTGCTTCCATGTTGATCTCTTTATGTCTTTTGAAAGGTGGGGTCTGGCTCAGTACCACCAAGACATATAGGAATTCAACAATTTGTTTCCCTTTTGTTAAGATGTTGATTTGATTCTTTACTCATTTATTTGAGAGCTTCTCAGTTTAATCTATTGATTTGGCTAAGCTTTTCCTGCTAGTCTTGAACTGGGTCATCGGAATAACTCTTAACATTTAACTAGAGTCATTAAAAATAAATAGACATTTGAGAATAGTGTAATTGGTTGTGAAGGCATTTCCAATGTCGAAAGGCCAAAGGTGGCAGAGCAAGTCCATGTGGGCATGTTGTCTTTGAGACCTGACTTACTCAGCAGTTCTCCAAAACGACTAAAGACTTCCTATACCTCCAGGCACTAATTTGTCCAAAGACTGTTGTAAGACTTTGGCTAAAGAAAACCAGAAAGCCTGTGAAAACATGGCTTACTAATAACACATCCCAGCTGTTCACTCCCTGTTAAAACGTAGAGAATGACGTGTTTTGGAACGGCTTGTGTACTCTGCTCGGTGTGTTTTTAGGACTCTACCAAGTCTTAGCGTGAGTCCAGTTCATTTTAATCAGAGTTGTGTAGTTTAAACTTGTCTCAGAATCCAGCTTTTTGCTATTGACATATCATGTTCAGTGTATCAGTCTCTGGAATTAGGTTATTGCTAAATTTCTATCATTATTTTCCTCATTATGATCCCTATGATTTCTTACTCATGTAACTGAAGTAGAAAGATATCTTTAAATCTCTGTTAGACTATACAAGTTCCGACAATTAAGTTCGTGAACTCATCCTAGAAAAAGTGCCACATACCTCATTGCTGAATATCACTATGGTCACCTTCGAAGTACTCCCCTTGGGAAGCTGTGCACCGATGCCAGTGCCTAGCCCACCCTTCAAAGCAATTTTGGAACTCTTTCTGGAATGGCCATCGGAGCTGTCATCATATTACCCTTGTTGTCCTGAATGTCATCAAAATGTCTTCCTTTCAATATTTCCTTTATCTTTGGGTAAAGAAAGAAGTCATTGGGGGTCAGATCAGAGGAGTAGGGAGGGTGTTCCAATACAGTTATTTGTTTACTGGCTAAAGACTCCTTCACATGTCATGTGAGCTGGTGCATTGTCGTGATGTAAGAGCTCCTTCAGGACCATTTTTGCACACACCTTTCTCGTGCCAAGATTTTCCACTAAGATTTTCCTAACTGTTTCTCTATCAATGTTTACTTGGTCTGCTATGCTTCTCACAGTCAGCCGATGATTTTGACGCACAATTCGACAAATTTTTGCAATGATTTCATCAGTTCTACTTGTTACTAGCCGCCCTGACCTCTCTTCATCAGTGAAGCTTTCTCTCCCCTCAGAAAAACGTTTAATCTATTTGCACACTGCTGTTTTCTTTGTGGCATTATGTTCATAAACTTTGACTAATGTGTACCTGATTTCACTTCCACTCTTGCCATGTTTAACAAGAAAATTAATGTGTGCTCATTGCTGTATTTCAAGCTCAGACGTTCTCGCGACGGCGCACAAAACACACAATAATGAACACCACTCAGCAAGACACCGCCACATGCTGACTCAAACATAGCTGTGAGAAACTGATATACCAAGGTTTTTAAAACCTTACCGAGCTGTTTGTATAGTGCTGCCAGTGTAAGCGCATAGGGGCAAGTTTGTGAACTTAATTGTCAGATCATGTATGTTCTTTGAAGACAATTTATTATTCCTCATCTTTGTCTTACCTGGAGCAAAAATCCTCAAATCATTGCATGCATAAGAGCATATATAAGAATTACTTAGGATGCTTGTGAAAACACAGTTCACTTGGCTACCACCTAAGAGATTGTGATTCTGTTGATCTTGCGTGGAGCCTGAGAATCTGCCATTTCTAATGAAGTCCCTGCTGCCAATTCTGGGAGAACACTGTGGTAGCACTGACCTGGAGCCATGGTCCACATCCCTTTCCAACCCTAAGGCCCCTCTTTATATCAGAGATTTTAAAACATAGTCTTCACTATATTAAATAAAATGCATAGATAATATGAATCTCCCACATACTTATTTTTAAGTCAATATAATGTTCTAATTATACTGGAAAAATAAATTGTAAAAGAAATTAAGAGGAAAATAATTTGTGATAAAATAAGTCTTTCAACATGTAAATTCTTGGACATAACTATGCTAGAAGATATAGTTAAGTTGTCCAAGTTTACACCTGCTCAAAGGTCACCTTGAATGTTAGTTACAAATGCATATTTTTTGTGTTGCCACTAGACTCTGATGAGTAGTGTTGCCTTGTGTGACGTCATTTTCTGAAATCACAAACACTTCTTGACAAAGTACCAAATAAAACAAAGGGCATATCCATTTATTGTGTATGATAGTTGCTATTGAAACAGTGTAAAAAAGATACTTTGTATTTATATGTCAAAGGAGTTAAGTTTTAGGTTAGTTATTTATAAACACCTTTTTCATCCACACAAATGTCAGACGAGACCTGAGACACTTCCTCGTTGTGTGAGACTTGTAGGACATCTACAATTCCAGATCCCCACCCATTAAATACCAGTAGTGCATCCCAAATATTGTGACAACCAAAATGCCCTCCAAATTCCCCTAATGCCTAAGGACACAACCAAACTAAAATATTAAACACAATGCCTTAAAGAAAGTAGGCAATTGATTAAAAAAAAAAAATTGAAGTGAGTGCAGATTGGTTATTTGACACTTTTTTCTTGGATGTATTTTATCAAGTGACTTTTTTAAATAAAAATTCAACAGTAACAATCAATCACATTTTTCTTTACCCTAGTTATTTTTACTTAAAATGGGTATTAGACATCATCATTGTACATTTACAATATTATTCCAATCAGCTTGTAAACCAGCTGAGAGAAAATAGCCACCTTTGGGTTATATTCAGCAACTGACGTGGGAAAATGGCATGATCCAATTGCATACAGCTGTGGTCTCTGTACCTACGGGGATGTTGTGCCCTGTTTTGCCTCAGATAGTTCTGGCTTAACACCTGTGGTTCTGGAATAATTTTAAATAATTACATTCATTCTCATAAGTGTCTCTATTTGGACAATAAATTATATTGTCACCTTGGTTATACCTCACTAACAATACCAGGTGCTGGAGAGCTTATATGTTTTTTCCTTCCATAACATAAGAAAAAGTTTCCAAATGCAAGCACCATGGCAAATTTTCCTGCAATAAAACAAGGCTGGACAACCTTTGGTGTTCTGAGATTTTGGTCCAATGTCCTATATAAGAGTAATTTATTATAACTAGAGTAAGGTAGGGTATTTTCATTACCAACCATCTTGAAGTACAAGACTCAACAATTCCTTATGTTCTTTCTGTATTTCCATGACTTTCTCTTAGTCTGACTTTGTATAGTAATATCTCAACATTCAATGTATTACCATCTTCTTGCTCTGAAATTTCATGACTAGGCTGAGGTTCATTAAGTTAAATAAAGAGGTTATGGATTCTCTTTATTCCAAGGCTTTGAGAATGGCAGTCTATATCCAACTGTAGGTTCCTACATTCCTCCCTCTAAACACTGGATCCAACTTAATCATAGAAAGAAACTAGAATCCTAATCTGTTCATTTAGGGGTTTCATATCAATCTTGTGGCCCTAAGTTTTGTTTCTGGGGTGAGCCTGAGAACCCACAAATCTCCTAAGTGCAACCTTTCCCTGATTGCCTGAATACTATAACAAAATTTCTGCTTTGGTTTCCTGTGTCAGTTCCAATTGTTCCTACTGAATAGCTCTGCCTCATGGTGAGATCGCAACACCCCACACATTTTCTTCTCCTTTCCTCGTGGGCATGGTCCTTATTCCCGTCCCCAAACCATACAGTCTCTGGCAGAGTCTATTGCTTAATTCTAATTAGTTGTCTCAGTAACAGTCGCTGTCACTAAATAATAATAATAATAACAACAAAAACAACAACAACAAAGGTCCTTAGGTTCAAATAAATTGGCTTAATTATGATCTAGGGTCAGCTCTTACTTTCTCTTAACTGCAATTTTCTCAAAGTGACCCATGGATAGCTCTTATTTCCTAAGGTAAGAATCAAATGACACAATATTTGTAGAGGGCCTAGAATTTAGTTATTTTCAATGGAGCAAATTCTGGAACATAAGCTGGATATAAGAGTAACAGCAACCATACCCTCTCTGACAGAGGTTAAGAACTGAATCTGCATCCCATTCTATAGACTTCAAAGGTTATAGTCAGAATGGGAATCTTTAAGATCACGGGAGCGTACGTGGCATTTAAGATTTGGTTTGGCTTCCAATGTTTATTTATTATCAAGACAGAGGGTGCCCAACAAACCTTTATAATTCTTGGAGATGAACTGGAATAGTATAATAACTTTCAAGCTCTGTACATTCAATAAGGGGCAATAGAGGGAGAGAGAACAAAAACTAGTTGGTGACCTTAGATTGCCACATTCCACATTCCATTAAAGCTCAGATTTTCCAAAGAGGAAAAAGAACACCCAGGTGGCAAAGCGAGCACGGCACAAATAAAGTCATCTTCCCAAACAGTAGCTTGTTCCTGCTGTGTCATTTGGACACAGTTAATGCTCCATATGTGTGGCACATAGCAAACACTCATCAGGAGCATAAATATTAGTACCAGTAGCAGTGTATTCATTACTGATAAGTGAATTCTCCAGGTTCAAATTTTAGGGCAATCCTTACTAGAGCTGGTGCTGAGAAAAGAGTTTCACAGCATTACCAAAAATAATACTAATTATGTTTTCTTTGTACAAGCAGAAAGTCCAACACCTCTTCAATAACAAGACACACCAGACCATTGCTGTCCAACAGAAATTTCTGCAATGATGAAAATGTTCCGTATCTGTACTCCCCAATATGTCACCACTAGTCACCTGTGGCCATTGAACACTTGAAAGTGGCGAATGCAGTTGAGGACCTGAATGTTTCATCTTAATCAGCTTAAATTTCAATAGTCACATAGGACTAGTGACTATGATATTGAATAGCACAGCTCCTGAGGGATCATCTTGAGGAGCAGATATCTGTTAACAACATTATCAATACTTCCCTACGTACTTATTAGGTCGCACACTGCACTTTAATTGTAACCCTCTCCTTGTTGTTCCCCCTTCAAAGCTGTTACAGTCATTCATTTGAACCAAGTGTCTTCTGCAGAAAATTCTTGGAGTGAGAGCAGCACAAAATGGAACTGACTTCTGGACCTTCACAGCTGTTGTAAGATCAATTCCTTTTGGAGAAACAATCCTAACTGATGGTCAATTTGCACTGCTCTTCCATTGGTGGTTTCGGGGTGAACTGTGCATGCTTGATACATTGGCATACCAAAGGGATGAAAATGCTGTGTCCAGAGGCTTCCTGCCAAGGTATGTGCAGGTCACTGTGACCCACCCAGAAAGCTACAGATACCATGGATCCATAACCTGGATCCTGATTGAAGACGTAGTTTAAGAAATTGTCAGTCTTTTAATAATAGAGAATTCTTTTAGGGTTCAGTGACAAACATTTGTTTCTTGAGCTGTACAAATAGCAAATGACTTCTTTAACTCTGATTAAAGACATTCCTCTGCTAAACCAACGAAAATTTCAAGTTCTTTTGGAAAAGATCTAGTCAATGAGCAATGGATGCTAACACCAACATTCTAGAAATATCGATCCTCCAGAAGGCCCTACCAATGATAAGAAATAACGATTTATCCTAGTCTACTAGTAGATCCCATGTTTTTTGCCAAAAATCATAAAAAACTTACCTGTGTAAAGAACATAATGGTTCTATTGTAGCAAAATGATTTCTTAAATCATTTATCTACTTATTTTGGTAATTATTTGTGCTTTCTAAGTCTCTTATATGATATATTATTATAACACGAAATATTTGTAATATTTTTGTAGGAAAAATTCACTGAATCTGCAGGTTTATTTACTTGAATGGAAACTCGTTGAGGACTTCAGAGGAAAAGATAATGAAGATGAGAAACAGAATATTTCAGATAAAATAAAATAAAATATAGTAGTACCCTTATTCCTAAACAAAAACTTGTAACTTGGGTAAACATTGCATATTCTAGATTCTATTTGGTTTCCTACAAAGAAATAAAATAAAGTGATAGAAGAGCAAGATGTCTTTAATAAATGACAGTAACTGGGATTTATATTCTCGTATTTAGTAAATATTTCAGCTATCTGGTAACTATTCCTACCTGAATGCTAAGAGAACCTGAAAATTGGTTGTAGGTTATGAGACATGTAGCAATTATGTTAAAGTCACCAGACTAAGTATTCTTAAACTCAGAGATCACTGTGATAGGTCAGATCATCATTCACCAAATAGTCACCACCTCCTTAGCCACATTCAATGAAAGAATGTACTGCCCCGCTCCACTGATTTCGGGCTTGACTGGCTATGTAGCCAATGGGATGTGGGCAAAAGTGTTGTGCCAGTTCTGAGCCTATGCTTTCAGAAACATCACATGTTTCAGAAGTATCACATGTTTCTACTTCTGGCCTCTACCACTGAGAAAAACATGTGTCAGGTTACCAGAATGAAATATGTGGAAGGACCTACACCCAACCTCCAGACTGAAAGACACCACCTCAAGCTGAGTCCAAATTGGCTGGACCACTTTGGGCCTGCCATTGTGTGAGTGTGAGAACATGCTTATTGTTGTATGGTGCTGAGATTTTGTGGTTGTTGTTTCTTATGGTAGTAAGGGCCCAACACACTCAGGTTGAGTCACTGTTACCAGCATAAGGCCTTGCTGTATTATATGCACTGCTCCAGCATCTGTGCTCTTCACTTTTATCTTCTCATACATGTACTCTCTGCTTTAGAAGTTGCTAGAAAGTAGCGGAGGACATTCTAGCTGCTTTAAATTCAAAGCATAGCCCTGATCTGGCAGTTTTACCATCACCTTGGAGCTTATTAGAAATGCAAACTCTCAGGCCCCACCCCAGACCAACTGAATCATTGCTCTGGAGATATAGTCCAGAAATCTGCAGTTTTGACAAGAGGTCCAGGTAATTCTATACACACATTAGGATGGCCACTCTTTGCCCAGGACTGTTTTGGTTTTAGCACAAACAACACTCTTCCTGGAAAACCCCTCAGAAGGTTGGTCCCCAGTAAGAATCAATGTAGAAACCTGCAGTGATGAGACTTCTGTGGGACTGGAAAGGCACAGTTCTCCTAAAAACCTGTTTTTGAAAATGCTTCTGAAACACTGTTAATATTTCATGTCTTTGGCAGTGGCCAAACAGATTTCTCTTGCTAACTTGTAAATCTCCACAGGAAGGTATTCATTGAGCCTTCCCTAGTGGAGTGTTTGCATGGCTTCATAATCAAGGACAGCCTCCTCAGATAGAAGAGAGCAAGGATTCATGTTTCTAACTGATGTCCTATGTCTAGAGTATAAATAAGTGAGATTTTCAAGTGCTTACCTGTCAGCCAGTCTTTGCACTAGGGACTGGAATAGGGGCTAGGAGATACTTTGGGATTAGACAAGGGGCAAGAAAAGAGAAAACACCAGATGTATATTTCTAAGACAACAGTTTCACTATAACAGGCCCTACTTCTCCAGTATAACTTTCCCCTTCTTCAGAGAGAGAATGTGGTTCCTGTGATCCCAATTTTCTTAGGCAGCTATAGCATTGACCTACTCATGTTCTGTCACACATTGGCTGTATAATTCCCTTTGTAGGTTAAGCTGTGGTGCCTTGTGATTTCAGGGTTCTCTGTTCTAGTCAACTTCTCTTAGCTTGTCTCAGTTGGATCCCATCAGACTGTGGGGCCCACAACAATCTAACCACCTTTGGATAGAATCCACCCAAGAGTTCACCCAGTGCCCTGAAGTTCTGCACATGTTCAGGAGCCACAGGAAGCCCAGAGATCAAAGGGAATGGAGAGAGCCTCGATGGGGCTGCAGGAACATCGTGTAATTTACCCAAACCATCTGCAAGTGACATAAATACCAGCCGCTTAGAACACCTGCACCAGATGACTCAGCAGCAAGTTGGGAAGCCAGCAGGGGGTTGAAATAAAAGAAAACAAAAACTTCAGTGACTGGAGCAAAACAAATCATCACATGTTGGCACCAGCTGCACTGGGAAAAAAAAGAAAGAAAGAAAGAAAATGAGTTGGCAATTTTTAGTCAACTTCCAGTCAGTGGGATCTGCCAGCTGGATGTGTCAAAGTTTGTGTTGGGGGTAGGAGCAAAGGAGGGAGTTTAAAAAAAAAAAAAAAACTTTCAGAAATATTAAATCCCGGAAACCTCCCATAATACTTTCAGGGTCCTGCGCTGTTAGATAAAGGGCAGCTGCTGCTGAAGTTAGGATACAATATGTTGATTATAGCCTAGAAGTGATGGAGAGAGAGGGACCCTTTTGATGGAGTTGAGAAAGTGAGCAGGTGGGGACTTTGTGTGTGCCATAACATAACAAGCAAGTCCAAGAGGTACTCGTGGGCTGCTTCCTCTAAATCGTGAAGGCACGCATTTATTTAAACACAATCCTTGAAAAAACTTTCAGAAAACCCCCTGTAACCCCAGCTACCGTGAAGAAGGTCAGCCACACAATTTCAAGACTTGAATATACCTTCAATAGGAAAAGAAAAACCTGATTGCCTGTGAGCAATTCTAATGAGGCACTTTCTGGAATTTCAATTACTCTGGGGTGCCTACTGTTTATAGCATTGACCTTGTATTTACTTTGGTAGAGGAGGGATATGATGAACGGCCAGCATACCACTTTCTGCCTCATCCACCAGATGAATGGCCACAGATATTCTTGGCATCTGAAGTGGCCCAGGTGGTCCCTCTGGCCTGAGTTCTTTGGCCAGTTTTCCTTTCTCATCTGGGAATTTTGACCCTCCTGCTTTCCAACTAATTGTATCACACTATCTCCTTTTTGTTTAAGACTGTCCTCTTCCACGAATTTTGCAAAATCTCAGGCTAATAGGATGGAAAGTTTCAATTAACCTCTAATCTTGTTTCAGTGCCAGGGGCTTGGGTTATTCCTTACACCTAATTGTGGGCCCATTAACAAGTTGTCATAAAAACGAAACAAAACAAAACAACAGTTTTGACCAGGCTGTAATTGCTAAGTGACACTTAACAATGGTTCCCTCATGCCACTGCTAAATGGACAGTGTGGGCCACTCAGGCTTGTTGCTAAATCCTGGGCAGTGAGCTTTATTTGTGATAAGGGTCTCCCTGGGTCTCTTTAAGCACTTTGTCCAGCAACTTCCTTGAGTGAAGGGTGGTCATTTTTCGGACTATCAGAACTGACAACGTGGCACAAAGCATGAAGGACAACTCCCACAGAGGACTGCGAGAGCCTTCCTCCCCTCCTGCGGCAAATATAATTAGTTTATGTTAGCTGGAAAAGGTCAGAGGTTGTCAAAGGGTAGCACAGTCTTTGTTTTTAGGCAAGATAGTGGAATAATTGCTTGATGCTCAGATCTGCAGGTGCTGTAAGGAGCTCATTTGGGCTTGGCAGCCTGCAGGGAAAGCTCATTTCCTCTGGAAAACCACGGAATTCCTTGTGACAGAGTCTATTTGCCGTGACAGGAGTGATTATCCATTCATGCCCTCAGGACAATACCTGCCACACTCTGCCCTCACCTTATGCCCATTTTCACACACTCCAGGCATTGAGCCCCCTTCCTCTCTTTTCTTATGAGAGCAGTGTGGGCATGAACAGACAGACCAACCTGGCTGATTTTATGTGAGAGAATGTTCCGGGTGTGTTAGTACTATGGTGGGGGGCGGGGGGGTGAAGTTCATGAAGCAGTTTATTTAAGATAAAGGAGAAATCCAAAAAAGAAAAAGAAAAACGATACCCTGTCATAAGACACTGAGCTAAATGTCACAGTAGGTTTTAAGTGAGAGAATGAAGACTGAGGAATAAGGAGATTCTTTTAGAAGGGGTTAGCTTAAAAATGAACCCCAATTTTTCCCCATGCTCATCATCCTCATTGTTTTTCTTACCGTCTCAAAGACTAGTTGTAATGAGATAGGTTGTAATGAGATACCTAATTAAAGTGGACCACAAAATCTTTAAAAACCAAGGAGAGCTCTCTGTGCTTACTCTCCATCAAACTTCTCTGGCTGTCAAGAAGTCTTTTTTCACTTAATCTGTGGATGTTTTACATACTAGGGTTGCAAAAAAAAAATGTATACACATTTTAAGAGATGTTAACACTTTTGTCAACATTGCTCAAGCAGTAGTTCACCATAATTAGAAGTGTGTACACACTGATGGTAACCACTTTGAGCACCTCTTGTAATGGCAGAAGTCAAACGTGACTTGTATTCATCCTTTGTTATCGGTATATATTAATACAGTTTATTCCTTTCTTAAAATGTGTATACATTTTTTTGGAACCCTCTCTGTATATGACGAGGTTGTGCCTTCAGCTATCTATTGAGTTCCCAAAGGAAAGTGATTCTAAAGATGGATAGTCCAGATTCTCTTGCACCTGCTAGTTGTGTGACGTTGGACAAGACACTCAACTTCTTTATTACACAGTTAAGTTTCTTCCACTGTAATATTGTCATATTCAGTTATAAAGAGGATAATAGTGCCTTATTATATCCCTTGCCCAATGGATCTCAGGTTCAAATAGTGTGTTTCAGTTTCCTGTCCTATTCCAACACATAGCTTAATTGTAATAAATCTAATGTGGATTTTGCTTTTAGCCTATTTCAAACATTTGTTGACGGTGGTTAGGATAAGGTCATCTCTGTGGTGGAAAATCTAGACACTGAAGGTTCTGATTAAACCCTTCACTGAGAAATTAAAGGGCTGTATGTGATATCTAGCGTGCCTTACTCTTGAACAGTCCACCAAACAAGACTAGCGTTGTTTCTTTTCTACTTTCCAGCTCTATGCTTTTACCTGGCATCACTGTAAAGGTCCTGAAATTATTTGCTAGCCTGACATGTCTTTGGCCTCTGGATAAATTTTTCAGATGGTGGGATTCGGATTAAAGGAATATTTTACACATACATGTAAACGAGATAATGAGATCAATACTGAGGGTGGCACCCAAATTAACCATATCTTGCCAATCCTGTAGTTCACATGACTAATTTAGACAGATTTGTAGCTTTTTGGTGATACTTAATAAAAACAAAAAATAAAAACAAAAAAGCATAGACTTCTTTGATGTTTTAGGAAGTTGTATCCTTAATGTGTTTCGACACCTGTTTTGTGGGGTACATATAAGTAATAAGCCTGAAGAAATACTCACTATGAAGAGCAAGTCAGAAATCTAATTAGCTGTGATGAAGAGTGTGAAAAGTGTTTTGACCCTCTTTATCCCCAATAAGTCAAAATCCTTATATCTAGAGAAAAAGAAAAAAAAAGTTAAAGAAAGAAAGGAAAAGGATTTTTTAAAAAAAACTAAATAAAGAAGGAAGGAGGAACGAAGGAAGCAAGGGGACAGGGAGGAAAAAGGGGGGGGGGAAGGGAAAGAATTGGTGGGTTATACCCAATTACCAACAAGAATAAATGTTAATATACTAGACCAAAATGATTTATGTATGAATAGGTTTTAAAAATAAATTAATGACTAAAGAATCAAAACTATTAATGAGGGTCTAATTTCTGCCTAGCAACTATCAGACTCTGTAAGGTTATAAAACAGATAATACTTCTTTGTCTGATTGGACAGTCAGTTATGAAATAACATCCAAGAATGTAGATACAAAAGGAGAAATGACGGAAGCTAACTATGAGTGACTTAAGGTCTTGGGAGCCTGGAATGACCACCTCTACAGTCAAGGTCACCTAACCCGAGCCTCAGAAGAAGGCCAAGATATAGGATCGGGATAGGCAGGAAATCCTAGAGAGGATAGGGAAGGGCTTGGAGAGGGGAGCAAGACCATGTGGTGGCAGATGAATTGCTTCAACAGTCCCCATTCTTTGCCTGCTCCTGTATCTATGCCCTTTGACCTATAATGTGCAGTGTCCTCGCACTCTGGGCAGAATGTTCTGATTTCACGTAATTTTTACTTTGACCAACTGTGAGCAAACATGGAGAGTCAACAGAGGTTGTAGAAATATATTAGAACTCCAGGAAAGTCCTTGAATGTGTCTTATTTCTATCTTCCTCTTCTACCTTTGCCATGAGAAAATGCTCAGATTAACTTGCTAGAGAAAAAGACAAGTAAGGCAGAGCAGAATTGTTCCAGTTTTCCCAGTAGAGTTCCTCCTAGACAACGGAGAAACATAGTCAATATATCCCAAACGTAGGAAACAGTCCGGCTAAGATCAGCAGAGCCCCCCTAGCTAATCCACAGCAGGCACAGGAACAGACCCATTCAAGATTACAAGAAATCTCCCAGCCAATGTAACAAACTCGTGACGTAAATACGCTTCACAGTTTAAGCCAATAAGTTTTGGAGTGATTTGTTATGCAGCATTTTTATGGCAATAAGTAACTGATACATATTTCATGCTTCAAACTGTGAATTAATATGGGCTTCAATTTGGGGATAGATTCTTCCATTCTTTATGCTGTAGGTGTTTGGATATCATCTTTTGTAGAGGAGTGGGCATTAGTGTGAAGAAGAAAGAAGCTCAAAGAGTCATGTTTGTTGACACAAGAATAAAAAGAATTGAGAGAAATATCACCATCAGTTTATTCATAACTAAAATAGTGTTCTTGAAATAGAAACTATGGAAAAACATTGTACTCCCTTGAATTCTCCCAACCAAATGCCTCAAGTAATCACATTTTTTATGAAATTGAAAAAGACATTTCAAGTATTCAAAATTCACTTTTTGATACTGCATATTTTTGTTTAGAAAGGCGATTCATAGTTATTCTTTTTTTTTTACTTTTTATATATGATATATGTCAATATGTTATATGTGTTACATGTAAGTGTTATACATACATAGAACATAATGTTATATGTATGATACATATGGTACATATACAACTTAAATGTATGATTTTTGATAATAATAGAAACCATAGCTAGCACCCAGATTAGGGAAGAGATTACCAATACATTTTAAGATTAGCCCTCAATGATCTTGCCCATTCATCACCCCATTTGCCTTTGCCTTTCCCCAGAAATGACTACCAATCTGTATTTTGTTTTCATCCACACTTTTTCTTTAAGATGTTTACGCTATGACTCTCAACTATTTAGGACCAACCATGATGTCTGTCTTGTCTGCAATGCCATTTTTCTAACTACATAATTCCATACATGTAGACATCATGCTTAGTAGTCTACCATCATCTTAGAAATAACATGTCTAAAAACAGATTTACCACTGCCCCCCAAAACCAGCTTCCTTTCCAAAATGTTTGAGGTCAGCCAATGCCCACACCCTGTCCCACAAGCCCATGCCTAAGTAGTCATGAGGTTGAACAAGAGAAGAAGCATAGACAGGTTGGCACAAATCCTTCACCACTGCAGAAAAACACTTTGATCCACATATGGCCAATGGGTCACTAGCAACATCTTGGAATCATAAAGGGTACATGTAATTACAAAATTACAGACAGTCCCTCTATTTTCCCACACACCTGACTGAATAAAGACTTGGAAGCAATCAAGATGTCCTTTAGTAGGTGAATGGATAAATAAACTGTGGTACATCCAGATGACACAATATTATTCAGCACTAAAAAGAAATGAGCTATCAAAACAAGAGACGACACATAGGAAACGTAAATGCATATTACTAAGTGAAAGAAGCCAATCTGGAAAGACTACATACTGAATGGTTCCAACCACATGACACTAAATCTATGGAGACATTTAAAATATTAATGGTTGCCAGGGGTGGGTTGGGGGACGATGAATAACAGGAGCACAAGAGATTTTTAGGACAATGAAAATATGCTATATATTATAATGATGGATACATGTCATTATAAATTTGTCCAAACCCATAGAATGTACAGAAAGCACCAGGAATGAACTCTAATGTCGACTTTGGACTTTGGGTGATAATGATGTGCCAATATAGGTTCATTGATCGTAACAAATGTACCACTCTTTTGCAGGATGTTGATACTAGGGGAAGCTATGGGTGTATGGGGGCAGGGAGGAAATGGAAAATCTGTACTCTCCACTCAATTTTCTGTGAACCTAAAACTTCTCTAAAAAATATAACATATTTTTAAGGCTATTTAAGTAAAGGCAAAAATGTGCAACTAATTCATTCATTTTTTTCATTCTAAAAAATGTGCGACTAATTTATTCATCAATTGGGTGACAGGGACTTACTGATAAATTAGACAGGAGACATCATGGCTTTCGTGTAGTTCATATTCTATTATAAGGGATGGATAATGAGCAAATAAACAAGATAATCTGAGAAAATGATAAATTCTCAAAAAGTAATGAAATAGAATGATTGAATAGGTTGAACTTGAGTAAGGTGTGGAGATGCTACTTGAAATAGGACAGTCAAGGAAAGGCTATTGAGCAGATCACATTGAGACCAAAATTGAATAATGAGAAGCTCCAATGTATAACTGTAATGAAAAACATGGTGAAAGGGGTTAAAAGGTAAAAATATATAACTTAAGCAAACATATCAGCTTGTGAAGAATGTGGGGTTTCCATGTAGAAGGAAATGGGGACACAATTCTAAATGACTTAGAAGAAGATTATGGATAATATGGGGGTGACAGAACTGCTTGGTGGGGGTTATGATGCCATCAAGTTCTGTTTAGCACATTTTTACATCACTTTTGTTCATTCAGCTAGTCTGCCCTCCTATTTGCTTGACATTTTCTATTTAAAAATACGTCAAGTTTGGCTTGTACACATGTTATTTGTTTTGTCAATGTTCAGAGTAGTACCGAGCCACCTAAACTCCCTTATCTGGTTCTCTTTGATGAACCAAGATACATCCAAAGTAAAAAAAAAAGTAGTGTATCTACAATAGCTTTTTATTTATATTTAATTTTTGGTTTGTAAGTTGCAGAATCCAAAGGTATAATTCTTATAGCATAAAATGAGAAATGAGTCATGTAACTGAAAAGTGTAGGAGTAGCGTTGATCTAGGTATGACTGGATCCAGGAGCTCAGCAGAGTGGATCAGAGCTCAGTGTCTTGCCATCTTTCAACTCAGTGCTCCTCTGTGTTGGCTTAACTCTTACAGAGATTTTCCCTATGTATTATCTCCTAGCTACTCACCCAGTGGCTTGAGAACTTTCACTTCCCAATAGTTTCTGGATTAGGTTTCAATTGACTGCTGAATCATATGTCCATTATTGAATGGTGACCAAGTTAAGGAGATACACTGATTGGACTAATAGAACAGAAGAGACTTTTCCCACAAGGAAATTAAATTCAATTACAAAATTATGGTGAAATCTCTTCTGGGTAGGCACAAATAATAGATATTTATTGTTCCCACACCAGCAGTGTCAGCACCCCCTGTTAGAAATGCAAATTCTTAGGCTCTACCCTAGAGGTACTGAATCAGAAACTCTGGAGGTGGACTCAGTAATACATATTTTAGCAAGTCATCCAGGTGATTCTAATGGACACAGAAGTTTAAGAATCACTGCTGTATACCGTTGTACTTAGAACAAAATCTACATCTCTTTTCCATAATCTACAAGGCATATACTACATGGTCCTCTTCTGTCTCTTAAACTTCATCTGTGTCATCTCCACCTTGCTCATTTCATCTTTCTATTGCTCAACATTCCAAGTGTTTGTATTCAACGTCCTTTCTGCTTAGACTATTTCTCACATGAACTAGTTCTCATAATTACAGTTGCCCTTCAAAAGTTGTCTCTCAGAAGCCTGACCACAATGAGGTATTCCCCCTGAACCCAAACACCTTGATCACATTTTATTTCCACTATTTTTATATAATAATCTAAAATTTACTTATATATTCATTGATTTATGTATTCATTTAGACAAATATCAAGCTATGTATTTCTCTGTTTTCTGTTTCTCTGTGCAATGTCTCTAGAATGTAAGTGCTATGTGGGCAAGAATAATATTTGACTTTTGACTACAATATCCCTAGTACATCTAACAATTCCTGGCATAAAGAAGTTGCTCACTAAATATTTATAGAATGATTTATTAATTAAATCATTAAATGTACTATGGTGGTTTCTGCTGCTCCATTGTCCCCATCAGCCATCAAAGGTGGGAATGGCAGAATGAAATTAAGTATGGGATGGGACAGGATGCCCCCAAGAGAAGGAACGCAAAAAACACAAGCCTCGTGTCTTGTGACACAAACTGAAAGGGCCCCAATTTCTCAAATAATATCATTCTGTCTTTCTAGACATGAAGACCACATTCTTTCAGATGCTCATGCTAAAGGAACAAAAGGAGGAATGATTCCTTTCAAATAATAGAGTAGGATATTTAAATTTGGGTTTTTCCTTCATTTACAGTACATTTTCATCTTTTACCATAAAACACTAGAAGGATGGGAGGAAGGCTTATTTTAAACCATATGAAAATTTAGGAATTTGATTTCAGGGTTGGGGTGGGAAGAAAACTATACAAGCAAGTAACTAAAATAGGAATTTAAGGATATTCCGTATTTTGCTGTGTATAATATACATATTTTTGTCCAATTTTGTGAGGGAAAAATAAGGATGCACATTATACATGAGTAGTACTAACTCCATGTCTATATAAATGTTTTTAATGCTCTTATTAATGCTTATGAGTTAAAAGTATAACTCTACAAATCAACAACGATAGCTATATGCAAAATGATACCCTGGAATATGATAACTGGTTTTGTTTAGCTTACGACGAACTTGTAACAACGAAGAGTTCTTGGCTTTCTTTGATGTGTAAATATCGTAAATTTGTTACTGGTACATAAAATTTCTTATACCTTGAATCTGTTCTTGTGTTTTGTAATTATTCATTACATAAAATTTCTTATACCACAATATGTTAAAAATAAATGCTAAAATTCCTTTATAATACAAAAAACAAGTACCTAAATATAAACAAATAAAAATTTGAATTACAAAATTAAAATGAAAGATTTTTCCTCAAGAGTTTGAGCCAAAAATGTGGGGCACTTAATACACGGGAGCACATTATACATGGCAAAATACAGTAGATAAACATTTCTATATGGGTGAGAAGAAATAGATTTCTAAATAAATGCTTGGGGATAAAAATAATGAATTGCCTAAAATAGTGTGCAAAATTGATTTATGCCAAGGGTTCACAAATATTGTGATGACCCTTCCAACTATGGCATTTGTCTGGGTATGGTTCCCTATAAATAGATTAATTTCTAAAAAGTGGCATGAAGAATCTGTTGGCAGTCCAAATTAATTTCACCATTGGATTATCATTGTAAATGTTTCCACATTTCTGATATTACAGAAACCTTAGTGGTCAGTTACTGTTTTTTTTTGTTTGTTTGTTTTTTTTACTGTTCCAAATATACATCACAGCTTATTCTTGACAGCAGAAGGTTTGATAAAAATTCATCAATAAATTTGACATAAATTCATCAATAACCCCAATAGGTTTAACATCCTTTATGCCAAAAATTTTAGAAGTTTAATATTCAACTTGAATGATACAAACTTTAGCTTGGTGCGTTTTTCTTCCTTATGAGAGAAGCATCAGTAATAACATTGTAAATTTATTACCACAGTGGATTTGAGGCAGCTAGGGATGCTATTACTATGTCCACTTTCTAGGGGGGAAACTGAGTTTATGCAATATCTAAAGTCATTTAAAAACACGAGCTAAGCTACAACTAAAGTTCAGGTACCCTTACCCATGTTTTATTATCATTGTAACAGTAAGATGTATAATATAATTCACAAATTAGACCAAAAAAAAAAACAACAACCACAACAAAAAAATCCTTGAAAGACAGTGGATTATCAGAAAGCCATGGGAAGCCATTTCAGCCAATTTTAAACTGAATTTAACTTAGAGGACATCAAGGAGTTAAGAAATATAGGCTCTGGACAAGCACAGCTAATATTTGAATCCTGCCTCAACCACTGAGGCAGTTTTTAATCTCTGTGTGTCTCAGTTTCCTCATCTGAAAAATAGGTTAATACTAATACCAAACTCTTAGGGTTATTATGAGGCGTTAATGAGATAATGTAAGTTAAGTGTTGAGAAAAAGAGCTTGAAAAAAAGGAAAGACTTTAAAAGCATTTGTTATTCACTAAGTTCAGTCTAAAATTTTTATTCTACTGATTGAGAATGAGAATTCTTAAAGAGCATGCTTTGGTAATTTAACTTTGATCTTGACTAAGGACAGAAATTAACTCCAAGGAAGCCATCCAACAGGTACCAGAATATCTATCCATTGCCTTCACCCAGAATTACAGCTCCAAACTGTCAAAGTCTTTCATTGACCACAAGTGCTGTGTGGCATCTTCAGTGATTTTGAGCAATGAAGAATCAATTTAGTTTGAATTCTCCCAATGAGCAAAATTAAATGTAAATAGTTAAAATGATGGGTATATGAAAATCTGCCTATAACTAAAGGGGCTACAAAAATGGGCCTGCAAAGAAGTGCCTTCCCTTCTTTATAATATGTTTTTTCCTTTTCTTCCTGTCACCGTCAAGAACTCACCCACCGTTTCCAAAGGTTTTGTGTATTACTGATTATTTTGAAAGGAATGCCAGGTACACTTGTGGGAGACCTTTCTTATAGTAAAATTGGATTGGAAAAAGCTAAACTATGAATGTTTAGCAAAAACAAACTTTGAAAGGAAACTCAACTTTTTTTAAATGTTTCCTTGGGCATTTTTCTAAAATCAGCCTCGTTTCGGCATAATATTTTTCTTGGTTGGGCAAAGGCTGGTTAAAATAGTCATTATTTTTTTAATGTACTATGCTGCTATGTGCAGCTTCAGGTAGTTAATATTTGTGTTTAAGCTTTGCAGTTCAAATGGGAAAATCCACCCTAAACAGCATTACTGAACAGCATGAAGGAATCCTTCGAAACAGGAGGTCCCTTTCCTGAATACCAATCAGTGTGGCTTTCCTCTGTGGCTGGGAGAGGAAGCACTGACCAATGTTTGCACTCCACCATGTCCTGCATGTCACAAGCTTCATTTCTAACACTGGCCGCCTTGTCGACAGAATTTCCGGATGGCAGAATGAATTGAACCTCTGAAGACAGACGGCGCTACTATGTCTCTAGATGACGTAAACGTCTTCTGGGACAACAGCATGAAAAGGTGAAATATAATAAGCAAGAGCCTGGCTCAAGATTACCTCAAAGTGTGTGTGTGTGTGTGTGTGTGTGTGTGTGTGTGTGTGTGTGTGTGTGTGTGCGCGAGCGTGCGTGCGTGAATATGATAGGTCAACCCTATAAGAAAAATCCTTCGTGTTTCTATATAAGGCTTGGGTTAAAATGCAAGGGTGAGTGGAAGATAGACTTTGGAAGGATGACTAGACTAAGGAAAAGATTCTTTTCACACATGCAAAGTTAGATTCCAATTAACATCTGTTAACATCTGTATACTAAGTCCATGTCTCCTGCCCCATTTAATACTGCTAATAGCTTAGATAGAAATTTCTAATTAGGACAATAGAAATGGGGAAACTGAGGTTCAGAAGGGCTTAGCTTTGCTTTCCCAAGAGACAGACTTTTCATTCATTTTATTCAGTGTTTAATTTTATTCAAATATATTAGTTGAACACTTACTGTGTATCAGAATCTATGCCTCTACCAGAACAGGGGCAAAATTATGAGAAAGATAGGGCTGGGATATGAATTCAAGTTATGTGAGACATTATATATTATTTAATCCTTATAACTATGATCTTCATTGACACGTTAGTGTTTCAAGTAATATAATCCCTGACACTCATGTCATCTTTAAAAAAAATTGCAAGTGCTATATTTACTAAAATATGTTTTTCTTACATTTTTTTCTTCTTTTCTTCCTTACAGAGAGAATAAATAACAACGTTATCTCTGTATAATCCCCACCTGTTATCTCCCACATCTCCACAGTGTTTAATTGTTGTCCCTCAGGGCTTTGAGATCATCAGTCCACCCAATAATTTCTGTCCTTCCCAGGGCAGAAAAGGGGTTTCTTTCAGGAGCATTGGCTTCTTGCCGATGGACCACTGAGATGACAGGGAGAGAGAATGAATGTTGCTCTCTTGCCTTCTCCTACCTCTTTTGCCTAACTCAGGCCCTTTCTCAAATGTATTGTTCTCTGGCTTAGAACGCCCATGACCCATTTGACTAGAATTAATCTAGGCTACATCTGTCACACAATTTTAGCCAATACGGCACCACTACTGCTTCCAAAACTGTGCGTACTCCCTACAAAGAACGTTTGCAGGCCCCTCCATCTTGTTTTTACCTGCAATCTAGGCTGCTGCTCTCCCAGGTATTACTTGGTTGGTTGTTTTTATCACAGGCTATATATTACAAGGTTGAGAGAAAAGCTTAATGACTTGCTTCCAATTGCTGCTTCTAATCCATTAAACTACCTTCCCAGTAACGATAACGACAATATCAATCTGGTCACAAAATCCAAGGACCTCAGGTGTACAATTCTGCATTACATCATCTATGTAATTTTACTAACAATTGTCACCCCAATAAATTAAAAAAAAAAGAAAAAAAAGAAAATATATATGTAAGGCTCAGAGGGAGTAATCAGAAAAAAAAAATCCAAGGACCTCTTAAATTCTACATTAAAACAAACAGATCCCATCTGGGTCAATGGCTTCAATTATCACTTCACTATAGAGATGACTCACAAATTAGGGTCTATCAGAAACCTCACCTCTGAGCTTCAAACCCACTTATCCAGCTGCCTCCTTAATATATCCATGTGGACATCATGAAGGCAACTCAAATATGACAGTTTCAGAATCAAGTTCATTATTTCCCCCTCTCCTGAACTTGACTCTGCGTTCAGTGTTAATTATCTCAGAGAATGACCACTATCATCCACATGGCTGCGTAAACCAGAGAAGTCTCCGAGTTGACCTTTACAACGTCCTATCAAATACAGCCAGCTACAAGTCCTGTGGATTTTATCTTAACATCATTTTCTCCCTCTCCAGAGCCAACATGTTACTCTAAGCTACTATTTTCCCTTGCCTAGATGACTGCCTGAGTAGCCTCACTGCCACCAAAGTAGACTTGGAACGTACAAAATTTCCCTCTTTCTTTCACACACACACACACACACAGTCATGTTTAAAATACATCTAATTTTTCATTTCACTTGGAATAAAAATCAAAATTCTTGAGAGGGCCTGCAAGGTGTGGTCTGGTTACTGCCTATTTTTGCAGCCTAACTTCACACGTGTACCCCCACTTTCTCTTCCTTCTAGCCACGCTGGCCTTTTCTTCAGTTTCTTGAACGTTCCATGCACTCTCTTGCCTGAAGCCACACTCTCAGACGAGTTGCAATTGCCAACTTCTCAGGCACTTGCTATACCTCTTGGCAGAAGCGTCACCTTTTATGTACTACAGCACCTTACAGAAGTGGAAGATCTACCCATCTGGATTTTTCTATCCCATCTGTCGATAAAACTTCTTCCAATCCTATGCTTTACTTTGTCTCGTCTTCTTAGTTTCTACAAATCAGCTAGTCTCAGTTTGCCATCCAAAGTGACCTGATTTTGACACATTCTTAACTGTGAATTATTTTAACTTCACTGTATTCTTGTCTATAAACCCCCTGGATGATTCCTATACAAACAAGCATTTAGGAGTTTCAAAGAAATTCTTCACACAACCCTTCCTTTTATTTTACTTAAGTTCCATAATGTCAGGGACTGTATCTGTCTTGTTCATTAATGCATTCCCAGTTCTTAAAGCAGTGCCTGGCAAAATAAGCATCAATAAACATGTGTTGAATGAAGGAGGGAAGAAAGGGCAAGAGCAAGGGAGGGAAGGGTGAGGGAGGAAAGAAAAAAGAGTGAAGGAAGCAAAAAGGGAATAAATATGTTGTTGTTACCAGGCTCCATACTTCAGTTGTCAATAATCAAGAATTAATTCTGCCCCCTTGTGTTATAATTACCAAAGCAATTTTTTTCCTAAAGAGGAGTGAAATAGGTTTAACCTATACCCAGTTCTTAGTATTGTGGAGTCTGTTCTTTCTCTTAAAGCATAGATATATGTTTTTTGACATAGCACATTCTGAAATGGCCTCATAAATCTCCAGGGAAAGAGTGTGAGTACAAACTTTCAAAGATTCTCTCCCGGGCTGTGCAACGTGCCTCTACAAGCTCCCCCGTCCAGTCCTGCAAACGCTTTGGAATGCGGTTGCTCTCATGGAAATATTTCAGTACCTACAAGCTGAGAGTTTTTTCTTTGACCTCTTACTTTCCCTCTCTTTTGATGGCTTGTGTCACCTTTACATTCTGATATGTATTATAGGTACATTGCTGTCTCTTGGCTTGATTCAACAAAAATGGAATGTGTGGCCATGGTTGTGTTTTTGGTTTTAGTTTATTGTCAACATTCTCAGAGGTGGGTCTGAAAATCCAGACAGGTTTCTTTTGCTCTTCTCTTGTCATAAGATTTCTTTTTTGAATCCCTACATAGTATGATTTCCAATTAATTCTTCCTGCATATTCAGTTCAACAATTCAACAAATACCTACTGTGGTAGGAAGGAGGCAGAAGGAGTCCTGTCTGCTACATCAGAAGCTAAGAAAGGGCCTTGACAGGAAAGGTCTAGGATGGGGGGCGGTTAACAAAAAAGGGCGGGGATTGCTTGTCTCATATCACCCCGGTTCAGAGGCAATCTGTCCCTGGGTTAGTCAACCAGATACACAGACCGAAAAGAAAGCAGGTCCATTTTTACACTTTTCCAAATTTTACCCCACTAGTTTATAATATGAATATATATTTTGAAGCAATATATATATATATATATATATATACACACATATATATGTGTATATATGTAGACTGACTATATAATACTGAATGTGTTTACATATATATATGTCATATACACACACACACACACGCACACACACACACCCTGTTTCCCCAAAAATAAGACCTAGACAATCAGCTCTAATGCGTCTTTTGGAGCAAAAATTAATATAAGACCCGGTATTATATTATATTATATTATATTATATTATATTATATTATATTATATTAAACTGGGTCTTATAGTAAACTAAGACCCGGTCTTATATTAATTTTTGCTCCAAAAGACACATTAGATCTGATGGTCCCGCTAGGTCTTATTTTCAGGGAAACATGGCATTTATGTGTGTGTGTGTGTGTGTGTGTGTGTGTGTGTGTGTGTGTGTGTACAGATAGTATATTAATGGATCTGATTCTCTCTCCATCTGGTGAAAGCCCTCTGATACCACTTTTTCTAAGGATCTAAATAATTCTGACCCAAAAGGAATTATTTGGATGAAGATGCAACAATGTGTATCCCTCCTATTCTGCTTACTGGGTTGGGTCTTGTCTTCAGTTTCTAACTCCCAACTCTACTGCTAGATGGTCCTAAGGACCTAGGCGGGGCAGGTTATCTAACATCCCTAAGCCTCTGTCTTCTCATGTCTGAAAATGAGCTAACAATAAATACCAACCTCCTACAGCTTTTGGGAGAACTAATGTCTGAGGTGCCAGATAACAGCAGGTTCTTATAGCTGTTGGTCCTCCCCATCTTTCTTGTGGAACATAAACTTATAGCATTTTACAAAGTAATATATATGTATATTTTTTACCCTGATCAGAAAGAGCTGCTCATCTGAACAGAAATATTTGACCTTCTAGAATATATATTATCTAGATTCTTCCAATGGAAAACTCTGATCCCCAAATTATTTTCAAATGCTCTTTTCTTGTACTCTATTTAGCACCCAGAAGTTTTGGGAGGTTGTTTTATCTGAAGGTAAAATAAAAAGTGTTAAGTGCATTAAAATGTACAAAACTCTATCTTACCTGTAGAATGTCTAGCGTGTGCATGTGCATAATCATTAAGAAAGATACTGTGAGGGAGGGTAACACAAAATACCTGCCTTTCAGAATCTTTATTCATTTATTAACACTTATCATGCTTAAAGCATTGCATTAGGATTTAGCGATACATTGGTGGCCAAGCACAACAAAGTCTTTCTTTTCATAAACTTATGATCTAAAAGGGCAGATAGATATTCATCAGAAAATTTCACTAATAAATATGTAATTATGAGGCCATGCCATTGCTGTGTTCTCTATGCCTGGAAGCATGCATGGTGCAAGAATTTAATAAATATTCGCTGAATGAATGAATAAACGTCGGTTGACTAAAGTTGAAATAGGTGTGAAAAGAGACAGATCCTTGATTTAATTTAGAGAACGGAGCAAAGGAACTCTTCTCATACTAAAATCTGAAAGATGATTAGAAAACAACCAAGAGAGTGCTTCTGGAAATGGGTGTTCTAAAAGGGAGTGTATTAGTCAGGGTTCTCCAGGAAATAAGCACCAATAATGTGTGTATATATATATATATATATATATATATATATATATATATATATATATATATATATATATATATATTTATAGCAGTAGGGTCTCTAATTGTCCTGGAACTACCATAGTTATACTCGTGTATGTATGGGTGTGTATGTCTGTGTGTGTCTATCTATATCTATATCTACATACACACATATATACAATGATTAGGAGAATAGGTTAGAGTAATTCAGGGTTTTCTTAGGGAAACATACAATCTAAAGGTATATATATATGGTTATCTAGTGCTGAGTATTCAATGGTGAATGGATCAGACATTGCCATTCTCTTCATTAAATTTTTACTCTACTAAAAGATTGTTTGATTTTCCAAACAACAACCAATTCTCTAACACCAACTGGGTGTACAACAAGTAAATTCCATTCAATTCTGATATTACCCAGAGTTAACGCAGACCCCACAAGTTAAGGGCTCAGGCTCCCTACTTCAGATAACAGTCACAAATGGGGTCCCCAGGCTACCTGCACTTTTGTCCAGCTGACCACAAATTGAGGAGTTTCCTTAAACTCTTCCCTTCGTGTTCAATAATTCACTAGAATTCCTCACAGAACTTAGAAAAGTGCTGAACTGACTATTGCAATTTTAGTATAAAGTATACTACTTAAGAAGAGCCAAATGGAAGAGATACATAGGGAAAGATGGGTTTGTTTTTGGGGGGTGGGCAGAGCTCCTCTCTGAGCATAGCAAGCTCTTAGCACATTGACATGTTTACTAACCTATGTCTATGAAAAACAATCCAGCCTAAGAGAAAGCTTATAAGAGTTTATTTGAGCCAAACTGATGACAATTGCTGGGAAGCAAAATCTCAAGGGATTGAGAAAATGCTCTGTAAAGTGGCAATTTGCAGCTGGTTTTACATGTAGAATCAAAAGAGGAGGGTTACATGAAATCCATTGGTGGTAGATTAAGGGGTTGGGAAAAAGCAAATCCAGGAAATCTCTGGGATTGGATAAAAGTGAATTGGAGAGACAGGTACCTCTTTCACATAGGTGGGTACAGGATAATTAATAGTTCACTTTTTACAGCACCTAGAGATGGCTATCCAGGACAAGAATAATAATGAGGGATTCTGTAGTTTCTGGCTCTGGTCCAGAAAAAAGGATTACTGACATTCCAAGGATGTCATCTTAGATGCAAAAAGACAATAGACAGGCTCACTTAAGGTAAAGATTGACCTTCGTCAAGGAAGCTACAGGCCAAGGATGTGACTTCCCACCATGGCCCACCTTATTTAGGAATTTTTATGTTCATGCCATCCTATGTGGTTATTTTCAGTCTCCTGAGCTTGTCGGGTTTTAACCTGCAGTCCCTTTTCTGTCCACACCTGAAATCTCCCCAAGTCTCATTGTACAAAAATTTTATTGAAATATCATTACAAAGGAATGATTGATTAAATCATTGGCCATGGCTGCTTGAAAGCCAACTCCAGCCACCCCCTTTCCCCCAGGGATCTGAAGTTTGGTCTCAAAGTTCCAACCTCCACAACTTGGTTTTACTAGTGACCAGCTCCTATCCTGAAGGTATGGGAGACTGGGTGGCTGTTTTGAGTCATCTCATTAGCATAAATTCAGGTGTGGTTGAATGACACTCATTTTGAATAACAAAAGACATTCCTAACACTCAGGAAATTCCAGGAAGTTTTAGGAGCTTTGTGCCAGGAACCTGGGACAAAGACCAAATATATATATATATATTTTTTACTATACCTCAGGGATACAAGTATGTGGCCAGAAAATTTATTATAAAGATTTGTTCTCTCTGACATCATTTCTAATCAACTTTACAGCACACACAGCTGCTATCAGCTGCACCCATTCCAGTTTTCCCCATCTAAAACTTCTCCTAACCCTGTGTGAGATCCAGTGCCAGGATCATCTATCTATTCACACTGTATTGGTCAGCTATCTGTCAGGTCCAGCAAGGAGCAAAAGACATACTCATGGAATTCTGTGGGGGGAAAAAAGTAATGTTGGGCCTAGGTACAGAGTCTGCATGCAGGGTTTAGAGATCCAGCAAAAGATCTGAGAAAGGCAGTGACTAGTAACAGTAGAAATCCATGCTTATCTCAATGGAAATCCATGCTTATCTCAATGGGCGAACAGCAAAAATGGGAATCACACTACTGAGAACTAGTGAGAACTAGAGTGGGGGAAGAGAGGCTGCCCTACAGAAACTGAATTCCTGGAGGAACACAGCAACTGGCAGGACCCTCCGGGCCAGAAAAGGGAGAGAATGGAGCCATCCAGTCCCCTACCAGTTCTTCACATTGCTTAAGTGAGCCTGGGAGGTGTAGTCATTGACCTAATAACATTATGACAGAGCAAGAAAAGGAAACATGAAAACATTCACATACTGGAGAAATTAAAGAAACACCATCATGTTTTCTGCTCAAGTTGATATCTTTTCAATGGCTTCTGTGACCACAGCACACTGGCCCAAGTAACATTAACAGCTAGTTGCTAGCTACAATCCTGAAATACTCCCAAATTTTATTTTAATAGAATGTATCTTCTATGATAATCATTGATTGTCACACACTGTGACAATCAAAAGTGACTCTGAATACTGTCAAGTGTCCCTGGGGGCCAAAATCACCACTGGCTGAGAACCATTATTTTAATTGTTTTTGTGTTCATGAAAAAAAAAAAAGTGAAGTTAATAAATCACTGAGTTCTTCTGACACTAATTCACTTATCGTCTGTGGTAATAGCCTACAAGATGGCCCCCAAAGATTCTTGCATTCATTCACACCCTTGTGTAGTTTCATGCTATCTTCCATTAGAATTGATTTGTGTGACCAACAGAATATAGCAGAAGTGATGGTATGCCACTGTTAAAATTAGATTATAAAAGATTGCAGCTCAATCTTAGGCTCAATCTGTCTTGGATCACTTGTTCTGGAGAAGCCAACTGATGTCATTAGGACTCTCAGGCAAATAAATGAAGAGAGCCATGCAGCAAGAAACTGAGATCTCCAGCCAAAGCCAGGAAGGAACTGAGAACTTCCAGTAGCCACATGCGTAAGTGCAGAAGCACATTCTCCAGCCCCAGTTGAAGTTGGATGACTGCAGTCCTGGCCAACAGCTTGGCCATGATGTCATGGCAGATCCTAAGCCAGACAAAACAGATAAGCTGCCTGCAGATTCATAACCCTAAGAAAATGTGAGATAACATTTAAAAATTATACAACAAATAACATTATGAATACCATGAAAAGATAAGTGATATATTGGGGAAAGATCTGAATGTGTAAATAATTAATTCACAATTAATAACTAAAAATGTGAAACAGTGCTTGAAACCAGTAAGAAAAGAAAAAATGGGTACAAGTCATGAACAGGCAATTCAGTTGAGGAAACCATATTGAACAATATGAATAGATGCCACACCTCATTAGTTAATCATAGAAATGACAAAGTAAGAGTGAAATACTATTCCCACCCCAAAAATTGGCCAAGTTTAAAAAATCCAATAAAGATACGCTGATGGAAGTTTAAATTGATGCCATTTTAGAAACCAGTTTAGAACTATACTGTACAATGTAAAAACCTCAATTTTAGGTATACATCATGGCTAGAAAACGTAACCTTTTTTTTTTACATGTACATAAGGAAGCATGTGTAATAATACTGATCCATTAAGTAATTTAACAAGTATTGATTGAGCATCTATTATAAGTTATACTGTCTAGGTCCTGGGGATTTATCAATACCAGTTAAATAAAATATCTCTTCTTAGGAAACATCATATTTATTCAGGGGAAGATATATCAACAGAATATAGATTGAGCAAGTGCTATTATAGAACATGTGACCCAAAAATATATCTGATATGGGGACACTTGAGTATCTACCTCAAAAAGGAGAGTGGGAAACTTAGGGCAGATATGTGGGGGCAAACAAAGGCTCTGAGGCAGGTGCCGTTCTAGAAAGAGAGAGGAGGGTAGTAAAATTAGAGCAGAATGGTTGACAGCTGTGATAAGAGATCAGAATAGTTGATTAAAAGGCTTGTAAACCATGATAATGACTTTGGATTTTATTCTTAATGACATGGGAAATTAGAGGGAAAATTAGACTAAATAGAAAAGTGGCATGAGTTTTCTTAAATGTCACCTAGGCTTTTGTGTGTAGAATAGATTTTTAAAGGCATGAGAAGAAGCAGGGAGTTGAGTTAAGCAGGGGCTCTTGAAATGTATCCAAGTGAGAGAGATGATGATGGCTTTGATTGGCATGATATATTGTGAAGATAGAGCCAACGGAATTTGCTGATGGATTGACAGTGAATGGGAATAGATAGAGAATAGGGAGAAAGGAATCAAGGATTACTCCTACATTCCTGTCCTAGTTTCAGTGTTCATAGTAACATGGAAAATTGCAAACAACCAAAATGACTACCAATAGGGGAATGATTAACAAATGGTATATATTTTGATGTTAGCATACTGGTATGCTAATGGTGGATTTTGATCTATAGATATCGATTTGAATAAATCTTAAAATCATAATTTTGAATAAAAAAATGCAACTTGAAAAATGATACCCATAGTATAACATTATTAATGAAAAATTTAAAAGATATAATACAATCATATATTTATTATGAATACATATATATATATATATATATATATATATATATATATATAGTGAAAATAAAGAAACAAACACGAATAGAGGAGAGTAGTTTTCTTGGGGTAGGGAGTAAGGGAGAGAAAGAAGTGGCAGGGCTTTTGTCAAGCCACTGTGGTCCCTTTGTACAAATTTTAAAAATGTAAACCAGCCCCTTAAAGCAGATACAGTCCTACACCGAGGTACATGTCTGGATTCAATCCACCCACAACCTCAGAAGGGCATTCTTGGGCAGCACCTCTGGCAAATGGGAAATGGGGCTGGGGAGGGCTGCAAAGCAGACTTCATCTATATCTACATTGTTTTATTTTTCTTAAGATGAAACAGAATATGACCTGGAGAAAACATGTCAAATATTAGTATATGACCATACTTGGTGTTGAAATGAACAATTCCTACATTGATGAATGTACATTTTCATGTTACAAATATTTTATTTTTGAAAACTTCAAATTTTGTAAGAGTTACCCTGTATGGAAGACCAACTATGTGTATCATGATATCTTTTTACACAGCCTATGAGTTTGACAAACCTGCTTGGAATCAGGCTCAGCTTTTAGTTACTAAAAGACTCCCTTTCCTCTTCTGAAAAATGGGATAATAAACCTATCTTCCCCAGAGAGTCACTGAAGACCTGTGGTCTACCATTATTGCCATCAGTGCTAGTAATGACTATACACTCACAAAATTGTGACAGAGATATGATTAATTCTATTTCCAATGTTAGGAAACAATATCAAAGAAGTTAAGTAAATAAAATAGTTTTCACAGTTGGTAAGAGACAAAGTTAGGATTCCAATGCAGATCTGCCTGTTGCAAAAATGTGTGATTTTTACACTAATAACATACACCAAAAAGGCATTAAGTTAAGGGACTGTGACATCACAGGAAAGAGAAGGGTAATGCTCATGAATGTTGTAATGCATAAGCAGAGTGGAGAATGGCTGAATGCATAAAGCAAGTTAGCTAAGTCTTGCCTTCAAATAAAAAAGAAAATAGGTGATGATTGCACATGTATAAGTATCAAGGTCAGAACAGAGAAATCACCTCACCTGGGGGTAGCTTCTCAGCTGAGCACCAATGAATGCATTAATCAATGTAAAAAAACTATACGGACCCCGTACGGACCCCAGACGGGACGTCCAGGTCACTAACACCCAAGTGGTGGCAGCCTTATCTCTTTTCATTATTCAGCCTCCTCCACTCAGATACAAATATTTTATACTGAAAGAAAGGACCCAGCCATAAGAAATTTCATAGTAGAATTTTTTTTTTTCCTTTGGAAGATTACTTGAGCTAGGAGAATCGCCATCTGGGAAAAGAAATCCATCAGTTGGAAATTCTAACAAGGTTCAAATAAACACCTACTTTGACATTCAGATCGAAGTGTTTCATGGATCTAGACAGAATAAGGAAGTGCCTGATTGAGAATGGACTGAAACTGTTCACACACACATACAGTAATTACCTTGTGATGCCAACAACCGTCTAGAGCTATCTCAAAACCTTTATGGCTATTTTGAACTGAATTTGATCAGGCATTTAAGTTCTTATATTTACATACCATGATAAATGACATAGTGCTACTTATTTTTTATTATGGTAAAATATACATAACATAAAATTGACCATTTTAACCATTTTTAAGTATCCATAGAATGATCATCCACTACCACCACCACCTCTCTTTAGTTCAAAGGTGTCATTATTTCCCATTGCTCTGAGGATAAAATCAAAGTGCTCTAACATACCCTACAAGGCCCCACATGACCTAGCTAAGTCCTGCCTTCCCAGACTCACTCTATACCAAGTTCCACCGCCATTTTTGTGCTCCATCAGCATTTCCCTTCTGATTTTTTCTGTTTTACTCCTTCCACAGGGCCTTACCACCCAGTGTTCCCTTTCTGTGGAACGTTCTTCCTTCCTCCTTGCATATCGGTTATTTCTACTCACCATGCATGTTTCATTTCAAGCAAGACTTCCTCAGATATGTCTTCCTGAATCATCCTTTGACTAGATCACTTCCCCTTATTAGAAATTCATCATCACTATTTAACAATGACTTCTGACTTTTGCAGATGTGCAAATTTACATATACTGAGGCACTTATTTGAAGACTCTCTGTCATGCTCACAAGTTGATGATATCACTGTTGGATTACCATTTTATCTCCAGTGCAGGGTTTCACAACCTGAGTACTATTGACATGTTAGGCTGGATAATTCTTTGCTGTGGGAGGCTGTCATGAGTTTTACAGAACGTTTAGCAGCATCTTTGACCCCTAATCGCTAATAGTACCCTCCTCCATTACCCTTTGTGACAACCAAAAATTCTTCTAGTCATTGTCAAAATGTCCCTGGCAAAATCACCCCCATTTCTCCTATATTGCTCTAGTGTATAGTATAGAGCTTAACACTTAGAATATTCTAAACAAATATATTTTATACACACACACACACACACACACACACACACACATATATATGGAAAATGAATAAAAATTTGCTGGTTACTGCCTATCACTGCTACTCTCACACCTTTAGCTGAGCTTACTATGTTCGACAATAAATAGAATAAATCACACCTACAGTAGAATTTGAAGAAGAGGTAAAAACGAACAAAAAAAACCTACGTAAGTTAATTTTCATTTTCATTGCATGCCCATGGTAAGCCTGAGGGATGAGACAAATACCAGTAATCTCACACAGTGCAGGCATCTACAGAAGCTTACTGAGGGAAACGTGTAGGCGTAGAGTCAGCAGAATACCAGCCAAACTCACTGTCTAGCCGTTTCATGGAGGGGCACACTTGGACAGGCAAGCCGAAATATACTGTGGATTATGATTCAGGACAGGCCCCAGGCCTCTGCTGCTATTTTTCACTTTTACAGGAAAGTTAGTTGCTCTTTGGTGAGGTGAAATGACCTTCGAGTTTCAACTTCTGTCGCCTAGAGGAGTTTGCATACGAGTGCCATGTTTGAGTAGGAATCTTAAATCCATTGCTGGTGACCCAGCTTACTACTGGTGATTCAAGATGCAAAATGGAGAAGGAACTGAGGAAGGGAGTTCGTCTGCGTTATCCAGCAGTGTAAAAGACTTCAGCTCCCCTCCTTGATAAATGGCTAACTACCTCCCTCTTTTAATTGGGCATCCAATTCATTGACCCTCTATGGTAAGCCCAGGAAGCATTCATTTTCATCCCTAATGGCCTTGGTAAACTAGGCTTTTCAAAGACTGCCAAAAAGTTGGTTGGGTTTGGAACACATTTACTGAGTCTGTCTCTGTTCCCTCACTTGGGGAGTGTGTCTGTTTGTGTGTAAAATGTGTATTTATATATCTACTGGTCTCCTTATTGTTTCTTAGTCTAAACAAGGATCGGCGAGTCATCTCATCCTTAAATATTCTCTCCAAATGCAATTTTAGTGGCTTGGAGTAAACATATTTTTAAAATGTGTATACTTCAGAAATGCCAGCTCCTATCCAAGCTGTGGAGGAGCATATCAGTACTTTACTTGCGAAGCTAAGGATTCAAGTTTTAGACTGCGTAAGAAAAAGGAGTCACTATAAGAAACCCCAAATCCCACAAGTGGGAATTGGCAAAATTCAGTTCGAATCCAGGTGAACTGACTGCTGTGCCTGTGCTCTTCACTTTTAATTAATACCTTTAAATAGTACTTGGACAGACAGCATTTGAATCAGTGTGTGTGTGTGTGAGTGTCTGTGTGCGTGTGTCTTTTCAGTTTGTTGTTAACCATACGTATAACACATGCTTTGTTATGAAGTCCCAATGCCATAGGCATATTGTGGAATGAGCGCTCATGTATCTA
This sequence comes from Rhinolophus ferrumequinum, assembly GCF_004115265.2. Lineage (NCBI taxonomy): Eukaryota > Metazoa > Chordata > Mammalia > Chiroptera > Rhinolophidae > Rhinolophus > Rhinolophus ferrumequinum. The sequence continues at coordinate 28,385,084 of NC_046306.1, read as the reverse complement.
GACTCTCAGCTAAGGCTGTGGTAAGACGGGATGGGAGAACTGTGCCCAGACCAGCGCCGTGGACAGAGTAGTCAGTATACTCAGAGTTAAAGGTGTTATTTAGTAGGAAGGCCAGAAGGTTCTTGTTATGAGACATTTCCAGTTGGATGTGTTATACGTTCCTCTCAGGAAACTCATCTCAAATTGAACCTCCTATGTTCCACATCAAAAGTGCTCTGAAGTCCCTCCTCGGTAAATGCATCCTGTCCTTGTTGGTTGCCCAGTCAGAAACCTGAGTCATTCTTGAACATTCCTTTCTTTACACCCTCCACGTCAACACTAAATCTTGGCACTTGTGCACCCTCAGTAGCTTTCAAATGTAGCCTGGCTGTCCTGGTACGGTGCCAGTGCCATCGCCCCCACGGAGACTGCACGAGCCCTTCATGCCTGAATGGCTGGGACAGATTCCTGACCGGGTTTTCTTCCTTAGAGTTTCATTCCCCACCCTGATGCCACAGCGAACTTTCTAATTGCAAGTCTGATTTTATCTTTCCCTGTTAAAACCTTTCTAAACTCCCCCCACCTGTCCTCATTGCTTTCAAGATGTAGTGCAAATTCTAATGTGATGGAATCCTAAGTACACTGTAACTTCTAGCAATCCATACCGAAATGATTTTGAACTACATAAAAATTCCAACATGTTCTCCTTGTGCTTATCTTGACCAACTTCTACTCATCCTTTGGGAATCGATCTAGATGTCTCTTCTGCCCTGACTGGCTACGACAATGGCTGATTTTACCACCCATTTTCATATTCCTGTCTGTTACTTACTGCGTTGTATTAATGAACTTGTGGGTACGGCTAAGAAGATTTACACACAAGCTTCTTTGAAAACTACATTTAACGATGCATGAGAAGGAAGAGAGGGACTGAAGAAGGAGATAAAATTTACCAACAGAATTTAGAGGAAATACAGGACTTGACAGATTGGAAAATAAAATGATCTAATCTCTAGTCTCTCCAGCAGACAAAAATTTCTCAAATTAAAGAACAGTCTTGTAGTAAATATCAAACCAACAGTGTAGCTGTAAGGTACTGTTAAGATCTCCAAAAGATTTCACTTGGTGAACTCTCTCATCTATACAAAAAGGCTCTTAAGAAATTTAAGAGCATGATCACAAAGAAGCCTAAATCCAAAATGGCTCTGAAAAAGTCCAAGAAAGAGGTCACATAAAGAATTGTGGGTGTGTTTTTTTGTTGAATGGAGTAGACTACAATCTGAAACATAAGAAAGCCAATATAATTTTTAGGCAGTTATGGCACCTTGATCTATAAGAGGTACAGACAGTGAAAAATGAACTGGGTCCCCAATTCACATTAAGTAAGATACAGTATGAAAAAGCCCCTCAACTGGAAATATATGGCATTTCTTATGGCAAAGGAAAGGCATCTCAGAGGCAAAGAAAAACTCCTAGAGCACAGAGCCAAATACCCAAAGAGTAATGTCAAGATCTAAGGATGACAATGGACTAAAGAGTTACTTTCATGAAGCAAATCAGGGCCCTAATCCAGCACTACCGCCAGCTCCTGGGGTAGGAAAATCTTCTAATATGTACTATGAGGTCTGACAATGAAGTTTGCAAATTTGTTGCAACCATATTTTTAACATTTTTTGATATCAGAGGGATTATTCATTATGAGTTTGTACAGACTGGACAAACAGTTAACCAAGTTTACTAGTTGGAAGTGTGAAAAGGCTGCGTGAAAACGTTAGACATCCTGAACTTTTTGCTAACAATTCATGGCTCTTGCATCATGACAATGCATCAGCTCACACGGCACTGTCTGTGAGGGAGTTTTTACCAGTAAACAAACACCCTCCCTACTCACCTGATCTGGCTCGCAGTGACTTCTTTCTTTACCCAAAGATAAAGGACATATTGAAAGGATGACATTCAGGACATCAAGGGTGATACGAAGACAACCCTGACGGCCATTCCAGAAAAAGAGTTCAAAAATTGCTTTGAAGGGTGGACTAGGCGCAGGCGTTGGTGCATAGTTTCCCAAAGGGAGTACTTCGAAGGTGACCATAGTGATAATCAGCAGTGAGGTATGCGGCACTTTTTCTAAGACAAGTTCACGGACTTACTTGTCCAGCCTTGTATATATAAATTGGTGTGCACCCATGCCTGCTATGTAATGTTTGATCCTCTCCTTTTCGAATGACACTGACTATTCTAGTTATCTTGTCAGTATTTCAAAGTTGTACGTTGGGAAATGGGAAGCATATCATGTATCTCTTTACAGGCCTATTCATCAAGAGAAGCCACACTCAAGAAGCCCCATCTATATCTGCAGCAGATGCACATTTTGATATGACGTACTTGGATCTGATGCCATAATTCAGTGAGCGTTTCGGACACTGGTGTGCTGGAGTCAGCTTCTATCAGCTTTCGAGAGAAATTGTGTGCATCTTTTCACAACTCACACTCAGTGATATCACGTTAGTAGCTTGAAATTATTCATGCTGTTAGTATTATAACACAGACATGACCAAATGCTCCAAATTAGGGTTCTTTGTTTATCTTTTTGTTTTTTTCCTAAAGAGTTGGTTGTCATACACCATTAATTTTGGTGCTCTTAGGAGGTAGTAAGCATATCTTTCATAAGAGGAATCTAAATAATTGTGCCCAAAAAGAGGACTATGTTACATTTAAAATAGCCACAAATTATTTGTAGTTCCTCCCTTTGACAGGTGGAATCTATTTCCTTACCCTTTGAATCTGGGCTAGCCTAATAACTTGTTTGAACAACAAAATAAGGTGGAAGCACATTGTATGACTTCTGACTATGACTTCAAGGACTCAAGAGGACTTGCCACTTGCCTTTGATCTCTTTGAACATGCTGTCGCCGTGTGAGTAAGCCTAGGCCTGCCAACTGGATGGTGAGACCATGGGAATTCAAGGATCTGCTGTCCAGCTGGAGCCCTTTAGCCCAGCTAGCCCTCCAGCCGACCTTCCAACTGACCAGAGCTGGAGGAGTGGCTCTAGGAGAGGTAATAAGAAAAATCAGCGAGTTGAGCCCAGCTCAAATTGCTGACCAACAGTATCATAAACAAATAAAATCACTGTGGTGTTCATCTACCAACATTTTTAATGGTTTATTATGCAATAATAATATCGAATAAAGAGCTGGTTTGTTATGGAGCAATGTTGTGACAGAAAGTAACTTACATCCCAGCACTGAGCCACACATTTGACAGTATTGGTATCTTGACTGTTCGCCCAAATTGTATTAATAGTTCAATAGAAGAGGATCAAGGTCTAATCCTAGTAGATCACCGTGAAAAATCCCTTCCAGATAGACATCTATTCATTAATAGGCAATTTTGGGATATGATCATTCATCTCTTTCTAACCTATCAAGTAGTCTAACACGTAGTACATATTTTTCAGTAACTGTTAATGTAGAGTATTTGTATTGGTTTATTTTGTTTCTGTTTTTATTTAATAATTCAAGTGTCTATTGAATAACATAAGGTACTTTTATAACCATTCTTTAGAGCAGAAATAATAGAGTAACACTTGCAGCAAGCAGACCCTGAGCAAAAAGAACATATCTATGTTCAGCACTATTAAATAGGACCATGTAATAAGATTTCACTAAGTCTTTGCAATGTGTTTTGCCATAATTTTTTGTTTCTGAAAGCTTAAAATGAATAGTTTTGTAACTATGCAACTGGAGAACTATTAGAAGTCTGTGTTGCAACTTTGTCATGATTAAATCATTAATTTATGTGCACAATCCCTACAAGTATCTCAGGGAAAACTACATCAGTCCCAGACATACCTCAGAGCTTAACTTGGCTGACTTTCCTGTACTTGACAAAGTAATGCTAAGAGACTTATTTAAGTCTATTACATCTAAGACTTTTAAAGTTCTCTAAAAGCTAAGTCAAACCTTCCACTTTAGTTCATCAGACGAAGAGAGCCAAGGGGCCAATGTGAGCTCTGAGCTCTTAGTATTAATCCTTTGGATTTAAATGCATTGATTTATATATCTGGACCAAAAATTTTCAACTCATGCCCAATATGTAGGAAGCCAGATGTGTACATGCTTTCCAGGATCACATGCAAGGTGCTACATTCACATTTACCATGGGTGACTATTTATGGGAGCACCTGCTTCAAATTCACCAGTATTTTTGAATTCCCTACTGTTATTAATTTTTATTTTTCATGTCTTTGATGTTTCATGTCTTTTGGTGTTGCACTCATAGACTTAAAAGGAAATGAAAATATTCTCACTCTATGTTTTCTTCTTTCATTCTCTCTGCTCTGGGGATCTATTAGAAATTGGTGCCATATACAGAATGATTCAGATGAAATTTAGATTTCACTATTTCTTATTGAGCAATTATTATTTTCGCATCTTCACAGTAATATTCTTTGTGCAGAGGTAATACAAATTTCTATTACTAGTATTCAGTGTAATTTATGTACATGAAAATATCAAGTGTAAAGTTCTATTATCTCTGACGACTGCACAAAAGCATGTATCCATCTTCCAGATAAAGATATAGAATATTATTATCTCTCCAGAAAATGTTCTTGTGTACCTTTCTAGTAAATATTCACTCAATTCCAAGATAACCACTATCCTGACTTTTATCACCATAGGGTAATTTTTGCTTTTTCTTGAATTTTGTATAAATGGTATCATTCAGTATGTTCTTCTTTATTTATTTATTTATTTATTTATTTATTTATTTATTTATTTATTTATTTATTTATTTTAATTTATTGGGGTGACAATTGTTAGTAAAATTACATAGATTTCAGGTGTGCAATTCTGTATCACATCATCTATAAATTACATTGTGTGTTCACCACCCAGAGCAGTATGTTCTTCTTTGTGTCTGGCTTATTTTACTCAATAGAACCATTGAGTAAAATAATTTTTGAGGTTGAAACATGTTTGTGTCTATCGGTAGTTGTTTTTATTGCTGTGCAGCAATTATGCTAAGTGAAATGAGCCAATTATAGATGGGCAAATACTTCATGATTCTACTTATATGAGGTACCTAAAAATAGTCCAACTCATAGAGACAGAAAACAAAATGGTGGTTACCAGGGGTGGTGGGGACAGGGAAAAGGGGAGTTTTTAATTGGTATACAGTTCCAGTTATGCAAGGTGAGTAAGTTCTAGAGATCTGCTGTACAGCATAGTGCCAATAGTCAATAATACTGTACTGTGCATTTCAAATTTTGTTAAGAGTGTAGATCTCATGTTAATAGTTCTTACAACAACAAAAAAACAAAACCCAGGGAAAAAAACGATCAACAAAGGGATGCAGGAAAATTTTGGAGGTGATGAATATGCCTATTACCTTGATTATGGTGATGATTTCATGGGTGTAAACATATGCCCAAACTCATCAAATTGTATACCCTAAACATGTGCATTTTTATATATTAATGATACCTTGATATATATTAATACCTTTGATTTATGATTTCTTATTGATATAATGTTTGATGTTGCCATACGACCAGGAAGAGATAACATTTTAGTGTAGAAGTGGCTATTGAATAATATAAAGGACTTTTATAACTGCTCTTTAGAGCAGAAATAATAGAGTAACACTTGCAGCAGGCAGACCCTGAGCAAGAAGAATATATCTATGTCCAGGGACAAAGATATTTTTGTATACTCATAAATAGTTAGCGATACCTTTCTACTCCCGTAATGCCCTCAGGCCTGCCCTCTACCTGCCAGAAGTGTTTAATTTAGTATCAATATCCACAGTTTTCTGTTCTTCCCAACCTTAGCTGTTAAAATTTCACCTGTTCTCTGCTGTATACCTGTAGCTATTTTCATTCATGATAAAATAATAATGCAATTTGGGATAATTTATTACTCTTTCCAGTTAATATATTAGTATTTTGTTGGGAATCCTGTAATGATAACAATTAATAAAGTCTCTTTAATAGTGGATCTTAGGAATCAGAGCTGATTGATGAGTAATGGGGTATATTCGGTGAGGTATTATTTTCAGTAACTCCAAGTGGTTCAACACATCCATGTGGAAGCTATTCCTGGCCAACAAAACAATCCTGATACAGCCACCAATGTAATTTATTCCTTTCACTCCTATGAATGTTTTGCTCACACCTAGTAGGTAAGTGAGAGCCAGGGAACTGAGTGGTAGGCCAGGAAATAGGAGAGTCTATTTTAATATTTTAATGTCTATAACATTATTTTACTTATAACGCCAACTTATATTATGATTATCTCTATGTATTTTTTCAAAATAATTCATTGTGATTCTGTCTGCATAAGTGCAAATGGGAGATACTATTAATAAGATAAAATATCTCCTACTGACCTATCTTTGCAGGCAATACTTGGCAAAGGATTTGGATATGTACAATAAACAGACTATTACATAGACCATTCCAGAATAAATAATACTTACAAAACTTAGTCATCTTCTTTTTTGAATTTACCATGTTAAGTAGGGCCTACGTTGTTTCATAATATTAAAGTGGATTTAAAGGAGAGTTTTGCCAAAACTGGCTAGCTACTAACCAAACCCATTTCCTCTTCTTCCTGAGCACACAATTAGACTACATTTCCTGCTTCTTTAGCAGTTAACTGTGATCATATGACTGAGGACTAGCCAATAGAATGTGAGTAAAGGTAATATGTGCCATTTCCAGGTCTGGGCAATTCGAGTATGTCACTTGAGGAGAACAAAGGACGGGATGGAAGGAGTCTAAGTCTCCATGGGACTACCATGAGGAAAAAAAAAAAGTAAAATCTTTGGAAAAACTCAGTAAGAACATATTCACCAAAAACAAAACAATTAAAAAAAAATACCTCTCTCAAATTAAGTGCGAGAGATACATCTACAAACCTAAAAAAATACAAAATCTAGAAGAAATGAATATTTTGGTTGTTTCTTGTGTCTTTAGGTTCTTATTTAATTCAAATTAATCAATGAAACTACAAATCGTAGTCAAAGCAGTATGGGTTATACTATTGTAAGACCGATCTAGAATAACTCCAATCATTCAACAACATATATAAAGAAAGCCTTGCCCTTATATAAAAAGATCAGTAGAGGAAAGCACATATCTATGTTTTAAGTTAAAATAAAATGTTAATTTATGGATGCACCCTTTTATTAATTTTAGTCTTGATCTGTCTTTTTTTGTGTGATTCTGATTAGTTCCAATCATATGAAATGAAAAAGCTTCTACTGAAGTTACAGTATATGGAAAGTGTAGTATTAAAATAAAAAACAAAAGGGTGGGGAAAGACTAGTACAGTTATTTTAATCACAGAAGTGCTTTCTAAGGAGTTAGTATGAAAGCAGAGAACTGAAGTTTGGGAAGGTGATAGCATTGATAAAAGTCAGCCAATGGTGGGCCTAGACCTGCAGAACAGCCTTAACAAAGTGGGAAAGAACTCAACTTTGTGAGGACATGAAAGTAGGTCAAGTTGTTGTGACTTTAGAGAAAAGTAAGCAGAGGCCAGAGCAGATAGGGAGTTGCCATGGTGAGAAATTTTGATTTTACTGTAAGTACAATGAATTGCAGGTTTTTAAGTAATGGGGCAATGTATGTTATTTTTAAGTTTTAAAAAACAAAACTTTTTGGTTAGTATCTAAAGAATATATTAGAGAAGACAACAGTGAAATAAGAATTTTGTTAGAGTATTTTATAGTAGTCTAGAAAATTGGAAATGGTGATCTGGTCCAGGGACATAAAGATGTTGATCTGAAGCAATGGGTGCATCCAAGACAAATCTGGAGATGAAATTAATAGGACATGGATTAAATGTGACAGTGAGAAAAAGGGTGTGGTCAAGGAAACTGGACATTTTTGTTTGCTTTTTGTTTCCTTTTGTTTTAGCAACTCTTTCACTAATGAAGCCATTTCATCAGGGGTGAATGACTAGAGAAAGAACTAAGGAATTAAGTTTTTTAAAAATTATTATTATTGTGATAAGGGCAATTAACTTGCGACCTACCCATTTACCAAATATTTAAGTGTACAACAGAGTATTAATATAGGCACAATGTTGTGCAGCAGATCTCTAGAAATTATGCATCTTGTATAACAAAACTGTATACCCATTGAAGAGCAACTCCCCATTTCCTCCACACCTTTCCCTCTCAACAGTGATTCTACTTTCTGCTTCTATGAGTTTGACCATTTGAGTCCTAATGTAACTAGAATCATGCAATAAGTGTCCTTCTGTGACTGGCTTATTTCATTTAGCATAATGTCTTCAAGGCTCATACATGTTGTTGCATGTAGCAGGGTTTCCTTCTTTTCTGAGGCTGAACAGTATTTTATTGCATGTATATACTACATTATTTAAAATATTTTTAAAATTACATTTGACATACAATATTATATTAGTTTCAGGAGTACAACATAGTGATTAGACATTTATATAATTTATGGAATGATCACCCCAATCAATCTAGACCCCATCTGACACCATGCATAGTATTACAATATTATTGACTATATTCTTTATGCTATACTTTACATCCCCATGAGTATTTTGTAACTACTAATTTGTACTTCTTAATCCCCTCCCCCTTTCACCCATTCCCCTAACCCTCTCTCATCTGGCAACCCTCAAAATGTTCTCTGTATCTATGAGTTTGTTTCTGTTTTGTTTATTTATTTTGTTCTTTAGATTCCACATTTAAGTGAAATCACATTGCATCTGTCCTTTTTCTGTCTGACTCCACTCAGGACAATACCCTCTAGGTCCATCCATGTTGTTGTAGATGGCAAGATTTCATTTTCTTTCATGGCTGAGTAATATTTTCTTGTATATATGTACCATCTCTTCTTTATCCACTCATCCATTGATGGACACCCAGGTTTCCTCCACATCTTGGCTATTGTAAATAATGCTACAATAAACATATAAATGCACATGTCCCTGCCAAGTAGTGGTTTGGGTTTCTTCAGATAAATATCCAGAAGAGGAATTACTGGGTTCTTCTTTGTCTCTTGTTATAGCCTTTGTTTTCAAGTCTATTTTGTCTGGTATAAGTACTGTTACCCCAGGTTTTTTTGTTTGTTTCCATTTTCATGAAATATCCCTTTATTTTCAGTCCGTGTGTGTCTTTCATTCTGAAGTGAATCTCTTGTAGGCAGCATATGTAATGATCTTGTTTTCTTATCCATTCAGCCACCCTATCTATGTCTTTTGATTGGAGGATTTAATCCATTTACATTTAAAGTAATTGTTGATAGATATGTAGTTATTATTAATATTTTTGATCATTTTTCTTCACCTTAAAGAAGTCCCTTTAACATTATTTGTAATACTGGGTTTGTAGTGGTGAACTCCTTTAGCTTTTTTGTTTGTTTGTTTTTAATCTAGGAAGTTCTTTATCTCTCTGTCAATTCTAAATGATAGCTTTGTTGAGCAGCATAATCATGTTTGTAGGTCCTTGCTTTTCATCAGGTTGAATATTGTGTGTCAGTCACTCTGGCCTACAAAGTTCCTGTTGAGAAATCAGCTGACAGTTTTATGGGAACTCCTTTGAAGGTAATTAACTGCTTTTCTCTTGCGGCTTTTAATATTCTTTGTCTTAACCTTTGGGCTTTTAAGTATTATATGTCTTAGTATGGGCCTCTTTGGGTTCATCTTGTTTGGGACTCTGCACTTCTTGGACTTGTATGTCTATTTCCTGTCATCAGGTTAGAGAAGTTTTCCATCATTATTATTATTTTTTTATTAAAGTTTGTTGGGGTGACAATGATTAATAAAGTTACATAGGTTTCAACTGTACAATTTTGTAATACATCATCTATACATCACCACCCCTAGTCAGTTCTCCTTCCATCACCACATATTTAATCCTTTTTACTCTCATCTGTCATTATTTCTTCAAATAGGTTTTCAATTCCTTGCTCTCTGTCTTCTTCTGGTACCTCTATGATGCAAATGTTGGTACACTTGCTGTTGTCCCAGAGGCCCCTTAAACTATCCTCATTTTTGTTTGGATTCTTTTTTCTTTTTACAGTTATGATTGGGTATTTTCTGCTATCTTATATTCCAAATCACTGATTCAATTCTCTGCTTCATCTAATTTACTGTTGATTACATCTAACGTATTCTTTAATTCAGTTGTTGTATTCTTCATTTTTGGCTGGTTCTTTTTTATGTATCTATCTCCATTTTTGTGTTTTTTATCTCTTTGTTCTTGCTGAGATTATGGAGCATTCTTATAATTAGTGTTTTGAATCTGTGTCTGGTAGATTGCTTGTCTTCAGTTTGTTTATTTCTTTTTCTGGAGCTTTGTTCTGTCCTTTCATTTGGGACGTGTCTCTTTGTCTCCCCATTTTGGCTGCCTCCCTGTGTTTGTTTCTATGTTTTAGGTAGGGCTGCTATGCTCCCCATACTTAGTAGAGTGGCTTTATGTAGTAGATGTCCTGTAGGGCCCAGTGTCTCAGTCTTCCTGGTCACCCGAACCACGTACTACATGTGTGTGTATATAATACATTTTGAATAGATATTTCTCTGAAGAGAAACACAAAAGATCAATAGGTATGTATGTAAAATACTCAACATCAATAATCATCACAGAAATGAAATCAAAGCCACAATGAGATGTCACCTCACACCTGTTAGGATGGCAATTAAGAGGGGAAAAATGGTAAGTGTTGGCAATGATGTGGAGAAAATGGAACGCTTGTCCGCTGTTGATAGGAGTTTAAAATCACGTAGCCGCTATGGAAAACAGTATGGAGGTTCCTCAAAATTTTAAAATAGAACTCCCATGTGATCTTCTACTTCTGGGTATTTAACCAAAAGAATTGAAATCAGGGTCTCAAACGGATATTTGTACATCTATGTTCATCACATCATTATTTACAATAGTCAACATGTGCAAACAACCCAAGCAATTTACTTCTCACTTTGCCTTTAACATACCTGCAAAGCATTCAAGTGGAGATGATAAACAACAGTTCAATATATTAGTATGGATACAAGAAAAAAATAATTATTTCCCTAAAATCAATTTGAAGGAATTAATGTAGAGTATAAATAGTGTGTCTTAAAAATGTATGTTTGCATGGTATGAACATAATGAAACTAAACCACGAATTCGTGGCTGTTTATCCCATGCTTGTGAAGTCAGTATCCCCTACTCATGAAGGTTCATTATAGGTCAGGAGTCATTTTATAACAAAGTTAATGTTTTTTGTTTTCATCGAGACTGTCTTTGGTGGAGGAGAAAATATCAATTAAAGTTTCCAAAAATATTCTGATTAAAGTAAATATGAAAGAAATTGTTCAAATAGTTTCTAGAGAATTTTTAGTTAAATATTTTATTTATTTATTTTCGTTAGTTGTTGTTCTTGTTTTTTAATGGTCTTTATTTGTTTTGATCCCACATAGAAAAATAAAATGGAAGAACACAGTAAACTTAACAAATATTTATTGGCTGACAAATACACACTAATCATTGTGTTTATGAGAGAGTTCTCTGCTCTCACAAAAAATCATTCTAATATAAGTTAATTTTCTTTTACACCATTTAAAAATAATTGATTTTTAAAAGACAACTTAATAGCTGTAACTTCAATTGGGAATAAGTAAGTTCAAAACACCAATAAATATACTTTGAACCCCTTCTAGAGAAGCATCAAGGTTAGATAACAGAGGTGCAGGTGCACACACTTCTGCCTTTCTTTTAGTATAAGAAAAATATTGATGCAAGACATGAAAAATATTACCAATTTAGAGTAAAGGAGTAATCTGTCCCCAATTATCTTGTACAGTCTCCTGCAGAGATGAAAAATATGTTTCTTCATGTCTATCTAATGTTAAATTAATTGCAAAAATGTTGTTGGCAGTCTGAACCAAAACGAGTAGGAAATTCCATCTTAAAACTCACATGTTACCCACCTGCTTAATTTCCAAATATTTTTCAGATGGATTGGGGAATGAGATAGGAATAGACATCCTCTTTTATTTTTTTCACCTGAAAAGGTCTTTCTGTTTAAATAGCATCTGAATTCCTTACCCCCTGTAAATCTAATATTGATTAGATGGTTTGTGTCCAATAAATGTGATGTGCATAGATAGTGGTTTCTGGAGAGTATGCTGAGGTCTGTAGGAAACACTGCACTCACAAACTTAACCCAGGCATCACAAGGAAAGTACTATAAAAGATGAGGCCTCATGTCCATGACCTTTAGAATTCATCATTTCTGGTGCTAGAAGAAATCTTGGATGTTATATTATTCAACCCACACTTTGAAAATATGAGGTACTCTGGCCCAAACACTATAAACCACATTTAAATGAAAGAAAAGAAAGGGAGGAAAGAAGGGAGGGAGGGAGGGAGAAAACGAGGGAGGGAGGGAGGGAGGGAGGGAGGGAGGGAGGAAGGAAGGAAGGAAGGAAGGAAGGAAGGAAGGAAGGAAGGAAGGAAGGAAGGAAGGAAGGAAGGAAGGAAGAAAGGAAGGAAGAAAGGAAGGAAGGAAGGAAAGAAGGGAGAAAGAAAGGAAATGAAATATTGCTGTATTAAATCAACAGCAATATTTCATGTCTGTTTTCTGTCACATCCAGAACTATCGACGGTGTCCCAGGTCCTAACTAAGGAAGTGTGGAGCATCAAGCACACCACTCATTCCCTGGGGTCTTCTGGCAATGTTAGAAGTGGTCTTGTAGAGGACAGATCAGCTGCTGTAACAGTTGGCATTTGCTATGTGCATATGTATCAGTGTGACTTAGGCACCTGAAGGATGTAACAGGACACTGATGATTTGGGGTACAGCAGATAACATGGCACCATGAAAGCACACACAGCCTTGGTGGGGTTAGCAGAATATGAGGTCAAACAAGTCTATAAATCTGATCAGGGAAGGCCTTGAGTGTCAGTGTGAGGAATGATGAGGAGTTCCTGGAAAAGTATGAAAATGACCTGATTTTCATGTGAGAAACAGTATACTGGGGATGCCAAAAAAAATGTACACACATTTTAAGAGATGTTAACACTTTGGTCCACATTGTTCAAGCAGTAGTTCGCCATAATCAGGAGAATCTGGACGCTGATGGTAATCAATTTGAGCACCTCTTGTAATTGCAGAAGTCATACGTGACTTGTATTCATCATTTGTTATCGGTATATATTAATACAGCTTTTTCCTTTCTTGAAGTGTGTATACATTTATTTGGCACCTTTTATACCTATAGGAGAACCTGAAACCTTAGAAAATAGTTAGAAGATTTTTCCATAAATTCAGGCAGAGAATGAAGAAGAAATGAATGAAGAAGAAAATTTTGACAGAGATAATATGTTTTGGAGAGGTATTTAGATGGTAGAATCAATTAATTTAATTATTATTTGATGAGAAAAAGAAAGTTTACCTGTTGATTCAAGTCTTTTCTCTCTGGGCACCCAGCTGGACTGGGTTGCCCACCTGTTACACTTAAGTGGGACCATATCCTTGAGTTCTCATTAATGGAGTACGGCAGAAGTGGTGTGTGCTATCGCTAGAGGAGAGAGGACCCTCCATGCCTTCCTCCTTTTGCTGGTTGAAAACCAGTGGTAATGAGGCCCTAAGGAATGAAAGAACCATGATGTGCAAAAGCCATGGTCCTTGAATCAATAAATAGGAGAGAGTAACCTGCTAATTAGAAAAGCCTGTGTTGGACTATTACATGAGCAAGAAATACATTTTTATTATTTCTAGCGTGAGAGACAGGGCGAATTTCATAAGAAATCAAGGTAGGGTAGTAGAGTTGGGTTGGGGAATTAAATAAGTGCAATGAATTATTTAGGTTTGGGATAGTTCTACGGTCGAGAGACACAGCAGGCAGTGGAGTCAATCTTTTGCTCAGAACCCTGCAATGACTTCCCCTTTCATTTAGAGTAAAGACCAAAGTCTTTATAACAGCTTATATGAACTTGAAGGATGTGGTCTGGTCTGTATTGCCTGTCTGAATGACTGTTCTACTCACCTCTTCATTCACACTGCTCTGGCAAGCACCAGTCTCCTCACTGATCGAGAAAGCCCAGGTTCAAGCCTGCCATACAACCTTAGCAAAGCATTCTCACTAACTTGAATGCTTCTTCCAGATAGGCAAGGCCTAAGTCCTACACCTCCTTCAACATTTTGCTAAAATAAAACTTCAAAACAAGGCCTACACTGATAACTATTTAAAGCTGCAAGTCCCACACTCTTCCCAGGCACTCCTGGTCACTTTACCTTAGGGTGAAATATTTTTTCATAACACTTACTTCCTTAAGTCTAAATGTAGCATCATAAATGAGTTTAGTATAAATTCTGTAAAAAGTCTTTGCTTTGTTCCCTTTCTTCAAAAAATACATTCATAAGAATAAATATATATAAATATAAATATACCAAGTTAACTAAACATTAATTTCAGTGAAAAAAATCTGTACAACAGTTATACTTCAAGGTTAAATTTAAATGGATATAATCTGAATATAAGATTAAAATTTCCTAAGCAGTCATAACTCAAATATCTATTGAATTTGTTATATTGCATTATTTGTATACACTCAGTTCATTTGTAAGTAAAGGAGGATATTCATCACATAGCCCTAACTCCTATATGCTCTATATTAATGGGCTTATCATTATTATATTATTTATACTTTCCTGGACAAACTGGGGATATGAGCCATGACCACATTATGTTGATACTATGGTTTGATATCTTCCATTAAAGATGCTATTTTAAATATGATAATTTTCATTTTACATTTATTTTTATTTAAGTATAGTTGGCATACAACATTATATTAGTCATATTAGTTTCAGGTGTGCAATATAGTGACTGAACGTTTTTATATCTTACAATGTGATCACCCTACTAATTCTAGTACCCGTCTGTCACCATGCAAACTTCTCACAATATTATTGACTATATCCCCCTTCACCTTTTTCACCCATTCCCTCATCCCCTTCCGCTTTGGAAATCATCCCTTTGGTTGCTGTTTCTATGACTCTGTTTTTGTTTTGTTTTGTTTTTCCATTTGTTTTGTTTTGTTTTAGATTCCACATATAAGTGAAACCATACAGTATTTGTCTTTCTTTGTCTGACTTATTTCACTTAGAATAATACCCTCTAGGTCTATTATATTGTTGAAAATAGCAAGATTTTATTCTTTTCATTGCTGTGTAATATTCCATTGTGTATATTTTGTGTATATCACATCTTTATTATCCATTCATCTATCAATGGACACCATATCTTGGCTATTGTAAATAATGCTGCAATAAACATAAGTGTACACATGTATTTTCAAATTAGCGTTTTTGTTTTCTTCAAATAAATACCCAGAAGTGGAACTGCTGGGTCATATGGTACATCTATTTTTAGTTTTTTGAGGAATCTCCACATTGTTTTCTGTAGTGGCCTCACCAATTTGTAGTCCCACCAACAGTGGACAAGAGTTCCCTGTTCTCCACATCCTCACTAATACATGTTATTTGTTGACTTTTTGGTAATAGCCATTCTGACTGGTGTGAGATGGCACCTTATTGTGGCTTAATTTGCATTTCCCTATTGATTAGAGATGTTGAGCATCTTTTCATATGTCTGTTGGTCATCTATATGTCTTCTTTGAAGAAACGTCTTTTCATGTTCTCTGCCCATTTTTTGATCAGATTGTTTATTTTTGTTATGGAATTGTATGAGTTCCTTATATATCTTGGATATCAACCTCTTATTGGATATATCATTTACAAATATATTCTCCCATTGTAGGTTGACTTTTTGTTTTGTTTGTTTCCTTTGCTGTGCAGAAGCTTTTTATTTGATGAAGTCCCATTTGTTTATTTTTGCTTTTGTTTCCCTTGTACTAGGTGACATATACAAAAAGTTATTACTCAAGCTGGTGTCAAATAATTTACTACCCATGTTTTCTTCTAGGGGTTTGATGGCTTCTGGTTTTACATTTCAGTCTTTAATCCATTTGGAGTTTGTTTTGTATATAGTGTAATAAAATGGTCCAATTTTACTTTTTTGCATATTTCTATCTGTCCAGTTTTCCCAGCATCACTTGTTGAAGAGATTGTCATTTCTGCATTTTAAGGTCTTATCTCCTTTGTCATAGATTAGTTGACCATATAAGTGAGAGTTTATTTCTGGGCTCTCTATTCTGTTCCATTGATCTATGTATCTGTTTTTGTGCCAGTACCATACTGCTTCGATTACTATAGCTTTGTAGTATAGTGTGAGATCAGGGAGCGTGATACTGCCAACTTCGTTCTTCTTTCTCAGATTGTCTTGGCTATTCGTGATGTTTTGTGATGATTCCATGTAAATTTTAGGACTATTTGTTCTAGTTGTGAGAAGAATATCATTGGTATTTTAATAGGGAGTTCATTGAATCTGTAGATTGCTTTGGATAGTGTGGTCATTTTAATGGTATTAATCCTTTCAGTCCATGAACATGGTATATCCTTCCATTTATTTGCATCTTCTTCATTTATTTATTTTTTGCAATGTTTTAAAGCTTTCAGAGTACAGATCTTTCACCTCCTTGGTTAAATTTAATCTTAGGTATTTTATTCTTTTTGATGCATGTAAATGGGATTGTTTTTAATTTCTCCTTCTGGACGTTTAGTGTGTAGGAACACAATGGATTTCTGTATATTAATTTTGCATTCTACTACTTTACCAAATTCTGTTATTAATGGAATTCATTTTTGATAGATTCTTTAGCATTTTCTATATTTAATACCATGTCATATGCAAATAGTGACAGTATTACTTCTTCCTTTCCAATTTGGATATGTTTTATTTATTTTTTTTTTTTTGTCTGATTGCTGTGGCTAGGACTTCTAATACAATATTGAATAGTGTTGACAGTGGGCATCTTGTCTTGTTCTTGATTTTAAAGAAAAAGCTTTCAGCTTTTCACCATTGAGTATGATGTTAGCTATGGGCTTGTCATATTTATCAAGTTGAGGTAAGCTCCTTCTATACCCACTTTGTTGAGAGATTTTATTATAAATGGATGTTGAAATTTTTAATTTTTTTTCTGCATCTCTAGAGATAATCCTATGATTTTTTTTATCCTTGTTTTTTTTGACGTGATGAATCACAGTAACTTGCATGCTGGTATAAATCGTACTAAATCATGGTTCATAATCCTTTTAATGTACTGCTGCATTAGATTTTCTAGTATCTTTTTGAGAATTTTGGCACCTATGTTTATCAGGGATATTTGCCTGTAATTGTTTTTTGGTTTTTTTTTGTTTTTTTTTTTTTTTTTCCCCTGTAATGTCTTTTTCTAGTATTGGTATCAGGGTAGTGCTGGCCTCGCAGAATGAGTTTGGAAATATTCCTTCCTCTTCAATTTTTTGAAATAGTTTGAGAAGGATAGGTACTAATTTTTCTTTAAATGTTTGGTGAATTCACCTGTGAAGCTATCTGGTCCTGGGCTTTTGTTTGTTGGGAGTTTTTTTTATTACTGTTTCAATTTCATTGCTAATAATCGGTCTGTTTGGATTTTCTGTTTCTTCCTGGTTTAGCCTTGCAAGGTTGTATGCTTCTAGAAATTTATCCACTTCTAGGTTGTCCAATTTTTTGGCATATAATGTTCATATCTGAACATTAATGATCATTTTTATTTCTATAGTACCAGTTATAATCTTTCCTCTTCACTTCTGATTTCATTTGTCTTCTCTCTGTTTTTTCCTTGATGAGTCTTGCTAGAGGCTTGTAAATTTTATTTATCCTTTCAGAGAAACAGCTCTTATTTTCATTGATCTTTTCTATTTTGTTTATTCCCATTTTAATCTTTATTATCTCCTTCTTTCTACCACTTTGGGTTTTATTTATTCTTCTTTTGCTAGCTCCTATAAGTATAAAAATTAGATTGTTTATTTGGGATTTTTCCTGTTTCTTGAGGCAGGCCTGCATAGCTATAAACTTTTCTCTTATAACTGTTTTTGCTCTATCCCATAAACTTTATAAGGTTGTGTTTTCATTTTCATTTGTCTCAAGATAATTTTTTATTTCCTGTTTGCTTTTCTCTTTGGTCAATTGGTTGTTTAGAAGCATGCTGCTTAATTTCTACCTATCTGTTTTTTGTTTTTTGTTTATTCCAGTTGTCTTCTTCTAGTTGATTTCTAGTTTCATGCCATTGTAGCCAAAAAATAAGCTTGATATAATTTCAATCTTCTTGAATTTATTCAGACCTGTTTTGTGGTATACCTTTTAATCTAAAGTAAGACGCATGTAAGCAGAATTTAAAGGGATCTTTTCTTTTTATCCATTCTGTCACCCTATGTCTTTTGATTGGAGCATTTAGTTCATTTACATTTAAAGTAATTATTGACAGATATGTGCTTATTGCCATGTTGTTGATTGTTTTTTGTTTTTGTTTTTTATTGTTGCTCTTCTCTATTCTTTTCTTCTCTTAATCTCTTTTTTTGATTTGTTGGTTTTTGTTAGTGGTTTAATTGGATTCCTTTCTCTTCATTTGTGTGTGTGTGTGTGTGTGTGTGCATTTTTGTATGTTTTTGGTTAATGGTTACCAAGGGGTTCATATATATAGCAGTCTATTTTAAGCTGATAAGGATTTAAGTTAAATCACATTCTAAATCTCATTTTTTATACCCCCCTCCACTCTTTATGTTTTTGATGTCCTGTTTTATATCTTTTTGTTTTATGTATCCTGATTATTTATTGTAGTTATAGTTAATTTTGCTACTATTTTCCTTTAGCCTTCATAATAGCTTTTTAAGTGGTTGATTCTCTGTGATTATTGTATGTTTGCCTTTACCAGTGATATATATATTTTTTTACTTTCCTGTATTTTCTTATTTCTGGCTATGGCCTTTTCTTTTCTGCATTCAGAAGACTTTTTAACATTTCTTGTAAGTCCATTTTAATGATTGTGCACTTTTTCAGTTTTTATTTGTCTCGGTAACTCTTTATCTCTAGAGTTTGAATGAAAACATTGTAGGATATACCATATTTTGCTGTGTATAATACATACCCATGTTTTCAGGGGGAAAAACCTTTTGTTTTAATTTTTTAATTGAATTTTTTTATATATTTAGGTACTTGTTTTTTGTATTACAAATGAATGCTAGCATTTATTTTTTAACATATTATGATACAAGAAATTTTATGTAATAAATAGTTACAAAACACAAGAACAGATACAACGTGCAAGAAATTTTATGTACCTGTAACAAATTTACGATGTTTACACATCATAGAAAGCCAAGAACTCTTTGTCATTGCAAATTCGTCATAAGTTCAACCGATGATCATATTCCAGGGTATTATTTTGCATATGGATATCGTTATTGATTTCTAGAGTTACACTTTCAACTCATAAGCATTAATAAAAAGAATTAAAACATTTATATAGATACAGAATTAGTACTACCCATGTATAATGGGCACCCTTATTTTTCCCTCATAAATTTGGGCAAAAAAGTGCACATTATATAAGGCAAAACACAATAGTATTCTACGTTGTAGAATCTCTTTCTTTCAGTACTTTAAATATTTCCTTCCACTCCCTTCTGGCCTGTAAAGTTGCTTCTGAGAAATCAGGGTTTTCCTTATATGTGACTTTTTTCATTCTTGCTTCCTTTTTGATTGTCTCTTTATCCTTAACTATTGCCATTTTAATTACAATATGCCTTGGTGCGGCTCTCTTTGGGTTCATCTTGTTTGGGACTTTCTGTATTTCCTGTATCTGGAAGTCTGCTTCCATCCCTGGATTAGGAACACTTTCAGCCATTATTTCTTCAAAATTCTTTCTGCCCCTTTCTCACTTTTTTCTCCTCCTGGAATCCCTATAATGTGAAAGTTAGGGTGTTTGATGTTATCCCAGAGATCTCTTATGCTATCCTCATTTTTAAATCCTTTTTTCTTATATTGTTGTTCTGATTGGGTGATGTCCAGTATTCTGTCTTCCAGGTCACTAATCAATCCTGTATTAACCAATCTGCTATGGATTGTGATTCCTTCTAATGTATTCCTCATTTCAGTCATTGTATTGTTCATTTCTGATTGGTTCTTTATTACATTTTTCTAACTCTTCATTGAAGTGCTCTCTGAGTTCCTCTATTCCACTCTCAAGTTTGTTGAGCGTCTTTATAACCATTTATTTGAATTGTTTATCAGGCAAATTCCTCATATCCATTTCATTAGGGTTTTCCTTTGGAGTTTTTTCTTGTTCCTCCATTTGGGGCATATTTTTCTATGTCCCAATTTTGTTTGATTTTCCATGTTTGTTCTTTTGAGTTGGATAGAATAGCTATCTCTCCCAGTCTTGGAAAAGTTGTCTCTGTGTAGACTGTGTGTCAAAAAGTTTTGGCAAGCCAGTTGTAGTTGGGATGGGTATGCACAGTGACTGGTGTGTCATCTGGCCTGAAGGTATGGGTTCCAGGTAGAGCAGCTTGGTTTGTGCATGCTTCCTTGCCCTTCTAACCTGGGTAGGTCTGCCTGCTGTAGATGGGGCCGTTCAGTGTGCATTTGGTGTACCCTGCTGCTTTAATTGTCTATTGCCAAAGCAGGGTCTAGGCAGGACTGCTCTGCATGTTTATGTCTCAAGCCCTACTAACTCCACCCTTCCTCTGGGTGAGCTAGCCTGTGTGAGTGCACAGCCATACTTTGTTAGTTCTGCACCCTCTCTGGCCAGACAGCCCTGGATGTGTGCACAGCAGCACCCTACTTTGCATGGAGCAACACTGTGTGTGGGTACTGCAAAGTTCTGTTTGTTCTGCACTTTCTTTGGGTGCAGCCTCCCCACATGTGATGCATCAGTGCCCTACTATCTCTGCTCTTTCTCTGGACAGAAAAGTCCTTCCTGCAAATAGTGCAGCATGTTGCTAGCTCCACATTCTCTCCAGGAGGAGCAGCCCCATGTGAGCACTATCTCACTATTTCAGCACTTTCTCTGGACAGGGTAGCCCTGCAGCATTTTGGAGCTCCACGCTCTCTCCCAGTGGGTGTACAAAGCAGCATATCCGCTCCATCATAATCCTCTTGAAAAGGCCCCTTGTACACATGCTATGGCACCCTCCTCTTTCTTCTGGATCTAGCTCCAGGAGGGGTGGTTGGGGACATGTCATAGTGTCCTGCATGTAGGCCAGAGAAACTGGAGGGAACTCCCATTTGCTATTCATGTGCAAGGAAAACATAAACAATGGGGCTCAGAACAAGGAAAATTGTTAGGGATAAAGAGGGACATGACATAATAATAGAGGGTTCAACTCTCCAAGAATACATAACAATTTTATACATGTATACATCTAATGACAGAGATTGAGGCAAAAATTGATGGATCTGAAAGGATAAATAGACAAACCTACAATAATAGTTGGATAACTGAATAGTCCTATATTTATTAAAGGAATTATATTGTAGTTTTAAGTCTGCTAAAATAAAACAAAACAGAACTCTTCAGGCCAGATAGTAACGCTGATAAATTCATCCAAGCATTTAAGGAAGAAATAATATCAACCTATATATTATTTTCTAGAAAATGGAAGAAGAGGGAATATTTTTGAAGTTATTCTATGAGATCAGCGTCACTCTAATACCCAAATCAGACAGAGCATTACAAAGAAATATCACTGTAGGTCATTATCTCTCATGAGCATTTCATAAAAGTTCATAATAAGTATTAAAAAAATCAAAGCCAGCAATATGTGAAAAGCATAATACATCAAAATCAAATGGAGTTCATCTCAGGAATGCAATGCTGATTCAACATTCACAATTCAATCGTTGCAATTCACCATATTAATAGACAAAATTTTAAAAAATCATCATATTAATTCTTGCAGAAAAAGCTTTCAACAAAATCCAACAAGCATTCATTCTTGATACACTCTTATATAACAATAACAACTCTTTGTGAGAAAACTCCTTTAACCTAATAAAGCATATCTACAAAAAATCTACTGCTACCATGATATTTATTGGTGAAAGACAATGTTTTCTCCTGAGCTCTACAACAAGGCATGGATGTCCTCTCCTACCATTCCTATTCAACTTCATATTGAAAGTTCTAGCTGGTAAAGTAAAGCAAGTAAAAGAAATAAAACGCATACAGTGGAAAGGTAGAAATAAATATATCTTTATTAAAAAATAATATGATTATTCATATAGAAAATTCCATTAACCCACAAAACACTCCTGGAACTAATAAGTACATTTTACATGGTCTTAGAATACATTTTCAACCTACAAAAGTCAATTGTATTACTATTTATCACATCAGAAATTTAAAGATATTAAAAATAACAATACCATTTACAACAGCACCCAAAACTGAATACTTAGTATAAATTTTAATAAGTACAAGATCTGTACTTACAAACCTACAAAATGCTGATGAAAGAAATCAAAGAAAACCTAAATAAATAAAGAGCTATACTGTGTTCATAGGTTAAAAGACTTGATATTAAGATGTTGTCTCTCCTCTTTAATTTTTAGATCCAATAATACAATCCCAATCAAAATTCCAGCAAACCTTTTTGTAAACATCAACAAGCTTATTTCAAAATCTATATGAAAAGTCAAAGGAAATTGAATAGCCAAATCAATTCTGAAAAAAGATGATGAAATATAAAGGCTATATAGTGTGGAACTAAACATTTAAGACTAGCTCAGTTGATCTTGACTGCATACCAGAGCAAAGGTTCAAACAGGAATTGACAAAAAAAAAAAAAAAATGAAAATGAAAAAATGGTGGAAAATAGTAATACCAGTTCATCAACAGCAGATCTGTATTATAAAAAAAAAAATGTTAAAAGAAGTCTTTTAGGCAGAAGGAAAATAAGACCGTATGGAAATATGGATCTACCCAAGGGAATTAAGAGCACTATAAATAGTAACTACTACATGGAAAAACATATATTTTCTTATTATTTAAATCTCTTTAAACATATTGACTGTTTAAACAAAAATAGTGTGTATTGTGTAGTTTATAACATGTGTAGGTAAAATGTGTGATAACAGCATAAAGCGTGGGAGGGGAGAAATAGAATTAAGTTATTATAAGATTCTTGTACTATATCTGAAGTAGTATAAAATCATTTGAAGATAAAGATGTATTACTATAAACTGTAAAGCAACCTAAAAAATTTTAAAAAAAAATCAAAAAGTTACAGCTAAGGAAGCAACAAATTAGATTGAAGAGAAAAAAAAAGAATGCATACTGTGTGATTCCATTTATATAAAATTCTAGGAAATACCAACTAACGTGCAAAGACAGGAAACAGATCATTGGTTGCTTTGCAGGGTGTTTGAGAGGAAAGCCGGAAAGGGAGGAACTACAAAGAGACACAAGGAAACTTTAGGGGTGATAGTTATGTTCACAGTTTTGATTGTGGAGTAGTTTCAGGGATGTACGAGAAAAAAATGGAAGCCAAACACTGAAGGGGTTTAGAAAATCAAAGTATATGGTTTTAATGATAAAATACAAGTGTTTCTAACAAACCTCTATTGCTGGTATGATACCGAATGGCGCCCTTTGCAAGTCTTCAACCTAGCACCTGCACTTCCTTTCACTGAATAACTATCCATTTTGATGGATGCCTGAGTAACAGTTCAGGTGTCCTTTTGCATGCTCAGCAGGACAAATCTGGATTCCTACATAATATTCTAGCAAGGCTTTTAAGATGCCAAACACAGTTTGTTTAGTTTGTAACTTGCTCAGATGAGAGTTAATGCTTTGACCATAGCTACCTGAAGGTTGCTTGAGGACAAAGCTCCACCAGGCTATGTTTAGAGGAAGCATTTGAGGTTTGCCAAATATAGGAAATAAGGGCTTATCGCATAGATTTTTCATGGAAATATAAAAAGGACCAGAATAAAAAATATGAAAACAAATATATATCCTTCACAGAGCTGGAGGGAAGAAAACAACCAATACAGCATGGTTAAAAAAGAATATGGTTGGGCGGCCAGATGGCTCAGTTAGTTAGAGCGCCAGCTCTTGACAACAGGGTTGCCAGTTTAATTCCCATGTGGGCCAGTGAACTGTGCCTTCCACAACTAGATTGAAAACAACGGCTTGAGTTTGTAGCTGAGCCGCCGGTGGGTTAGAGTGAGGTGCTCCTAACACCAAGGTCATCGTCAGTTTGGTGGGCGGCCGGTTGGCTCAGTGATTAGAACCAAGGTCGCCGGTTGGAGTGAGCAGCACCCTCCACGACTAGATTGAAAACAGTGATTTGACTTGGACCTGAGCTGCGCCCTCCACAACTAGACTGAAAAACAACGAATTGACATAGGGCGGATGGATCCTGGAAAAACACCTGTTCCCCAATATTCCCCAGTTAAAAAATAAAAAATGTTTAAAAAAAGAATATGGTTGGCTTTTCCAAAGTTTAGAAGAGATAAATGCTATTGAGAAGAACTGCTTCACTAAGTAGAAGCAGAGTTCAAAACCTTTAGCTTTTGAGTGCTGTGGATGTGCAAATGTGGTGGCAAGTGGGTACATTTTAAAAGAAAAGAGGTAGTTGTTCTAAACTCGAGATTTAAGAATAATACAGGAAGAATCAAACGGCTCCCCCATTCTATGATTATAATAGAAAAACAACGCCTCTTTCCCCAGTGAAAGGCCTCCTAACGTGCCTCAGGATGGCTCAATGTAAAATTCTTTTTGCTGCTCCCAGGTATGTTCATAAACAAAAACTTTGATTTGCAGCAGGTCACTTAACCTTTCTGAGTCACTGTCCCTGTATCTATAAAATGAACTATTGACCTAGATCAAGACTTTGCAGTGACAGCAATGGACAGACAAAGATATGCATAGTATGAATTAAGCTGTCCAAATGATTGTGGAAACCATTGGACCAGCTGATTTCTGAAGTATATTTCATCAATAATCTACTACAGGTCTATTTTATCCTCAACTTTGCGATCACTCACTCTTCACTTGTATTATTATAATAGTTCTCTGGGTATCATAACAATACCATATGTTAATATCTCCTTACTCCAATTCATACCTCAGTAAGTTGCTTGATCACAGTTTCCTTTATTCCATCCACTTCTTTAAAACCTTAATTAACTCCTATTTTAGTTTCTATTACATCAAGACTAAACCTGTCTCCTGGATCACGCTATTCTGGTTGCCAAATCCACAACCTGCATCTGAACTTTCTAACAATTCTTTGCTTTAGAAGATCAGCTACTTATTGACCATCCAAGAGGATCCTTCTGACTTCATGATGAGAGAGATCCTCCAAAGGGAGGCAAAGAGGTTTAGAAAATCCATATAAAATCCTAATGAAACAAATTTCCTATGAAGTAGAAAAAAATTACCTATAATACTAAAATGAGCCTATACTATTCCCAAATAACTATCTCTTTACCTTACACCTAGACAAAAGTAGATATTCCACAGACTCCACAATTGCTCAGAAACAATGAGAAAAAAATGGAAATAAAAGTATAAAGGCAGAAAACCATCAAACATGCCCCAAACCTCCATTTGTGTATTTACTTCAACATTTTCTCTTTAATAGTTTTAGGAGCTGTTAACCAGGAATTATAGTTGTCTATATGGTATATATACTGTGTGTCTAATTTTTTTTATCTAGCATATTAATAGAGAGAGAATATAAAGTTCTGACAATTAAGTTTGCGAAATTGTTGCAACGATGTTGCTAACCCTTTTTGATATCAGAAGGATTATTCGTTATGAATTTGTACCAACTGGACAAACAGTTAACCAAGTTTACTACTTGGAAGTGCTGAAAAGGCTGCATGAAAAAGATGAAAATGACCAGAACTTTTCACCAACAATTCATGCCTCTTGCATCACGACAGTGCACCAGCTCATACGGCACTGTCTGTGAGGGAGTTTTTAGCAAGTAAACAAATCACTGTATTGGAATACCCTCCCTACTCACCTGATCTGTCCCCCCAATATCTTCTTTCTTTCTCCAAGAAAAAGGAAATACTAACAGGGAGACATTTTGATGACATCCGGGACATCCAGGGTAATACAATGACAGTTCTGATGGTCATTCCAGAAAAAGTTCCAAAATTGCTTTGAAGGGTGGACTGGGCACTGACATCGGTGCATAGCTTCCCAAGGGGAGTACTTTGAAGGTGACTGTAGTGATATTCAGCAATGAGGTATGAACATTTTTCCTAGGATGAGTTCACGAGCTTGTCAGACCTCGTAGATATAGTGTATATAGTGTACATTACACTTCTCATTTATGCCTCTTGGAATTAGAAATCATGATATTCAAAATGACTAAATGGTCATAAATTAACAGAGAAGAATGATAAACAAAGACCTAGACAATGTTTACCTGGAATACACAACTCCTGAACAGCAGATTCTTATGCAACAGTCATCAATTTCAATAAGCTTCTACTTGTATTAGCCTGTAAACACTGGAACAACATCAAAATATCTGCTGGTTTGTAAACTCTGTATGGCCTCACACTTACTTTCTGCCTATTTTCTCTGTGTTTCATGTCCTGAAGAGGAAAATTCAGATTCTCATGACAGTGCAACTAGGAAATGAGATACAGTTAACTTTGTGTTCCCTTTGCTATATTGTGTGGATTTTCTCCCTATGCTAGGGCTAGTGTAGAGTAAGTTTGCTCCAGATCAGTTTCACAAAATGAGCATGAGGAAACATAAATATCACATAGCCTAGTATAGTCATTTGACAGAAGAGTAAACTGAGGCACAGAAAGTTTAATAGTCAGGACTTCAAGCACATCTTTGAAAGAGAGCTTTTCCATTCAATCCTCCAAATGTGACTTCATGTTATAGATATTATAGAATAAAGGCTCAACGGCATGGCAATGTTGTAAAGAAACATGTTATAACTGGAAGAGTTGTGAGACATGATTCTTCTGTATCTCTCTGGATTGATCAATGACCTTATTTCATCACAATCTTTAGAACTGAAGCAATACAAACAGTGAACGATAGCAAGTAAGTGGACTTAGAGAAATACTGGACAGACATGGGAGTCAGGTAGTCTCAAGATATTCCAGTGCGTATTTTTGCTATATTTACAGCGCTTATGAAATCTTCTTTACTCATATTTCCAAACCACCCATTTCTTAAATTCATCTTTTATACAATGTAACACAGATATATAGGTAAATAACTAGATATAAATTTCATTTTTGAATTACTTTAAGAGATTGCTCAGGCTATGACACTCTGGAAAGACATAGCTTTGTATTGTTCATTTCCTCTTTTATTTACTTTTTCAATGGCTAAACAATTAGACTTTGGCTGTAGCTAGAATAAAACATGAGGCTTCTGCAAGGTCCGTTACAGAAAGAGCTCACTTCTCTAGACTTAGTGCAATAGCTGTGAATATGGACACACTAAGGGAGATGTGTGCTTTGCAGTTATACAGACAGTTATATGTGGTCTCTTTTCAGGGATGGTTGACAAATGGAAGCTCCAGAATTGCTGGACAGTGAAGATATCACTCCCTTCCCTGGGATTGACTGACACCTGGAATTCCATCTTTAGATGGGACATGCCAATATTCATGAGAATAAATTCACATACGGTGAATAGGGTGAGAAAGACAAAAAAATGGACTATGAAATTCTAAAGGGTAGACATACACAGAAACTGTGATGAAAGGACCAGCTAGGGAATAAATGATGGTCCATTTCTATGACTTCAAAATTTAACTTGGGGCATGTCCTGCTGCTTCATACAGCTCATACAAAAGAGTGCCCATGTCCATCAAAGAGCAAGAGTCTTGTTTGCCTTCCGCAAGTCCTCTAATGGTCCACAAGTCTCATTCAACCTTGTCTTTTCTTACTGACTTGACACTCAAGATAAACCTGGTAATTAATACCTGTAGCATTTACAACTATAGAAAGGCTTTCCTGGTTTTCTTTTTTCATTTCTGTCCTAAAACCACAACTGAAACTCATGGATTTTAACCATGATTACAACAAGGGGCACCATGAGATGATGTTTAATTCATGACTGAGGAGATGCAGGTCCCCTGAGCAGACAGTGTGTGTTTGTTAAATAACACTGTGAAACCCAGACATTTTCCTGTTTCGTCCTGTTTGGAAATTTTCAAAAATGATTTTTCCAGGCTTTGCCCATCCATTACTTTTAATAATGACTTTATTGGGATACTAATTATTTTCTTTGGGCCAGAAGAGAAGTGTTAAGCCGTATTTCTCCTGTAATTTAAGAATTCTTTTTGTGGATTATAAATATGTTATTCTACATATAAGATGAAATCCAAAAAGCTGGAATGGAGCATTGAGAATGCTAACATTTGGGACAAGCTGAGAACTTCTTCAACATTTGTTTCCTACAAAGAAGGAGTCAAACAGAATGGGGGAATCCACAATGTTGATTTCAATGTTGACAGATTTCCACTCTGTCATGTTTATATAAATATGGCAAGACATGCTTTGAAGAAGACAAGTACATTCCTAAGACATGATGTGTCCTGACAATCTGTCCTTTAACCTTCAGATTCGGGCTTGATCTTATACCAGTAAGTTCAAGCATCACTGTTCATTTCAGTCATTTCTTCCAGCCAATGCTTGCAGCAACCTCCTTCCCACACCCACTGACTCAGACTATTTTAAATATATCTGAAACACTTCAGGAATCTCAAGGACTTTTTAGCTCAACAGTGGCTGCAGGAGGACTTCCGAATAGTTGGAGTTGATGTCTGCCGGGTCGTATGGTTTTGGGGATGTGGAAAGCCTTTTGCTAATCCGGAAATGCCGCCACATCTATTCTCTGATGCTTCACATTCTAGTAGGGGTTGGATACACCATATTTAGTTCATTTAAACCCCTGTTGAATTCAGAGAAAACACACCATGGGTTATTTTATATCGAAGGATGTTTGCACGAGGGTAAAAGGGATTGAAAATCTGCCATTTTTAAAGACAAGTTTTTGAAAGAAATGGTGGGATAAGGAGGGGAGACGGAAGACAGGAGAAAATGTAAGAGTGGGGGAGGGAGAGAAGAGAAAATACTGTACAGGACACGGGAAGAGAGGACTGGAAAGATCAGAGTGAAGGGAGATAGGAGAGAGAGGAGAGAGAAGAAGGGTTAAGCAGGGAATGAAGAGAGAGAAGAAAAGTCAGATAGGAGAGAGAGGAAAGAGGAGAAAGGAAAGAATAATGAGAGGGGAGAGGAAGGCAGGTGGGATATCTCAATAAAGAATAAAAATGTGTAGTACATGCCATTTGCAGATGGTTCAAGAAAAGCTTTAACTTGGGCATAATAGGCTACCATAGTCATCCATGTTTTATGTATTTATTTAGTTTCAGGTGTACAAAACAACATAGTGATTAGGCATTTATATACCTCACAAAGTGATAACCCCAATATACATTACATATTACATATATATGTAAATTATCTTCTGACACTATACATAGTTATTACAATATTATTGACTATATTCCCTGTGCTGTACTTTATATCCCCATTACTAGTTTTTAAGTAGCCACCCATGTTTTAAATAAGCAGTGAGACATTTGTGGGGACTGGAAGGTCCACTCTCTAGGAACTAAAATGTTAGTAAAGAGCTTCACTGCATACATGTTTCCAAAAGCTACCGTCTCATTACTTCTTCCAGGTGGGGGGTTGGAAGAGATCGTATTGGGGGTTGTATTAGTTTGCTGGACTGCCATAACAAAGTATCACAGACCAGGTGACTGAAACAGCAGAAATTTCTTTTCTCACAGCTCTGGAAGCCAGAATTCCAAGATCAAGGTGCCTACAGGATTGGTTGCCTGAGGGCCATAAGGGAAGGTTCTGTCCCAGGCCTGTCTCCTGGCTTGCACATGGCCATCCCCTTGTTGCCTGTTCACCATAGTTGTCCCTCTGTAAGGGCACACGCCTGGTGCCTCTCCGTGTTATAAAGACACCAGTCATATTGGAGTAGGGTCCCTGCTAATGGGCCTCTTATAACTTAATCATCTCTTTAAAGACCTTACCTCCAGATCCTGTTACATTGTGAGGTACTCGGGGTTGGGATTTTAACATGAAGTTGGAGAGGACACAATTTAGCCCACTAATAGAGGAAGGGGGAATCAAAATCATCTAGAGAGAAGAACATTTGGCTACATTTGCACAGTCCTCATTTTTCTCCCAATTAGAACTCAGAAAGTGACTGCAGATCTTGGGCAGCTCATATTATTTATCCCATGCCCCCAAATGTCTTCAAAGAGAGCATAGTGGGGCAGCAAGTGCACTGGCTGCAAAGGGGTAGGTTTTCATCTTGGATCCACAGCCTATTACTTGTGTGATCTTGTATCATTTGACTTCTCAGTCTGAGCCTTGGTTTCTCCCTGGGTAATGGAAGGCTATTAATTACCTGCTACAAAACAGGGTTGGGCGAGGCTAAGTCTTCAATGAGAGAACATCCTTGATAAAATCTGAAAATGCCCTGGAAAGTCTTTGTATACTGTCAGGCTTTGAACAAGTGCAAAGGGTTATTATAATCATCACGGTGTATTTGATTTTAGAACACTTGGAGAGTTAAATACAGCCAACTATACACCCGTCACCATTCATAACAGACTAAATTCTCTGTGCATATCGTTTCTCCATGGGGCATGAATCTTTGGTTCAATATTCATTAGCCCATTCCTTTAGGTTAAGTTCTGTCACTCACATGTCTCTCTAGGGCCATATAACTGATGATAATATCAGCCTTTAGTTTGGCAAAATATTAAAGACTATGACAGACTTAATAAGGATCTCAGGGGTTTGTTTTGTTTTGTTTTTCCTTTCCCATATAGAAGCCTAAAGCTGAAAGAATGTGTCCCTATCTTCGTATTCTTGTAGTCTTGGTGCCTGTAAATCTTAACTACCCCAAAGCCGACGTCCCAAGTCATCAGAGGATGACTCGAACAATGGGCCTCACAAGAAGGTACTCCTCTTAGAAATGTAAACATTTTGAAGAAGGCCACTCCATGGGGGGAGCATAATCACAGTCATTAAATCAGTCATGCTGGAATAGCGGGATTTCAGGCACAACCGTGGAACAATAGGAGAGAAAGTTAGAAGAGCAAGACATAAAAGCCCACGAATGACCTCTATGAGGCTGACACTTCTTCAATAAGAGCCTTGAAAATATTATCAAGTTATTAAGGTTTCTGTAGTTAATATACTGCCTTAGAAGTCACAGCTAGTGTTAATTATTATTCCTTGTTTAACACATGCACTGAATATATACCCAAGATCTCCAAGACTGGACTATAGCTTCCATATTTTCATTTCGTTTTAACTGAGGACATGAAACAAACTTTCCATTAGCCAATGGCATTTGTTAATTTGAGTTCTTTCCAATAAGACTGGTGATGATAACTTCATTAATACTAATGTGGCAGAATAAA
Source organism: Rhinolophus ferrumequinum (assembly GCF_004115265.2). Taxonomy (NCBI): domain Eukaryota; kingdom Metazoa; phylum Chordata; class Mammalia; order Chiroptera; family Rhinolophidae; genus Rhinolophus; species Rhinolophus ferrumequinum. The sequence continues at coordinate 28,353,712 of NC_046306.1, read as the reverse complement.
CTGAGAGGTAAATAATAAACCAAGTGACTGTTTAGAAATAGTAAATAACGTATTATATGTAATAAATAATATTAATTATATACATTACATATTATATATAAATTATCTTCCATGTAGATATTTTACCTTTTCAACAATTTTCCTATATTAATATTAATATAATTGCAAATGTAACATTTTCATATATTTTATATAGATCTTGCATATCAATACTTACTTTTAAAATTATTTTGTATATAACAACATGAATACATTAATATATTATTCTAATATGTTTAATATTGTATAATATGTATAATTATACAATATGTATAATATCTAATATGTATAATATTGCACATTTTTAATATTTTACATTTAACATAATAAACATTATTAATATTTGATATAGTAGATATAAACACATATATTACATTAATATATAATACAATTTATTATAGAAACATAATATTTTTATATTAACATAACATTTATCATACTAATATGATATGATATTCCTTTTTAAATACTAAAATATTGTGTATGTCTTACATACAGATATTTTACACTTTTATATTAAAAATGCAGATATCACTATAAATGCAATTAATATAGTAAACACTGTAATCATGATACAGTAATACAATAAATATTATACATATAGAGATTATACTCTTTTTCTTCTTTAGTTATGTTGCATATATTTTATCCCAGAGAGTTTTTGAATGTAATAACTGTTTTTATTAAGTGGCTTTCTATGTGCCAGTACTCTTCTATACTCTTCACATGAAACACAGAAAGGTTAGGTACTTGTTCAAATTCTCACAAATAATAATGGACAAAGCTATTTGCATTTCATCTACAGAAGTTTGACTCCAGAAAAACCGATCCAGAGTACTGTCTCCAGTGTGGTGAGCCCTTTGGGAAAATGCCTGCCCCATTCCACTAGCCTGGGAAGGCTACATCCACTCAGCTTCTTTCTGAGACCTGTTGAATGTAACTTACTTTCTTCAAAGTTGGAGAGAAATGCTGGGGCAAAGGGTGAGGCTGGGATGAAGAAGAAAGTGAGCGGCAGGTTCTGATCATTGTTACTGATAGAAGAAAAGATGGAACTCTGGGCACTGAATGATCCTGACAGGAGAGAGGCCCTAGAGTAGAATAATAAGCATGCAGGATTTCTGTTTAAATCAGTTAGAGCAATGGTTCTCAAATACAGTCCCAGACCATCAGCTTCAGCATCATTTGGTAACTTGCAGGAATGCAAATTCCCATGCACCACACCAGACACACTGAATCAGAAACTGGGCATCAGGTCCAGACATCCATGTTTTAACAAGCCTTCCAGGTGATCCTGATTCACTTTAATGTTTGAGAACCACTGAATCGAGAAAGAAAGGGGGCACAAGGTGGTGAGTCTTCAAATTGTTCCGGTGAGTAGGAACATGCTTTGTTTCCAGGTGTGAACCATTGAATCAGAGCAAGGACTAACTGTCCAGATGCACTGATGTCACCCAAGTAACCAGTGGCCCTATGACATTCCTGTGTTCCGTAAAAACTGTTTCCAAGCATAGGTCCCTCTCGTCTCCCCTATCTTCCGCTTCAGAGTAGGCCTCCTTATAAGGTATGATGCACAACAAAGGGAAGAGGTAATAATGTCAGGAATTAAGCCCAAGGAGAAGTTAAAAGCTATCTTTTCCCATAAAGTCATTATGCACTTGCCTCATTTCCTTCCAACTGACTTTCGGGAATAAGAACCAGGAAATCTTTAAGGCAGGTGTGGTTATAACAGATGTTACAAAGCCTGAGACAGCTCACTGCTTCCCCTGTTTGTTGTTAACAGAATAGTTCCTCCATAGTTCCTCATAGAGAAATGACTTTGTCGTACATATTAAGACAGTGTATTTCTCCAAGGAACTATGCTTTCTTCTGGTGTTCCCGGCAACATCTTCTGGTGATCATGGACTATCAAGGGACAGTAATGTTTGTTCTGCCTTCACTTCCACCACTTCTAAACTGGCCTTCACGAGGTACACTCTTGGCCTCACCAATGTAAAATTTCAATGATCTGGAAACAGCGTCTCTTATAAGAACCATCCACTAAGCAGATGTTTTTCCTTTCAATTCTGTAATATGAAGAGGAAACATTTTCTGGGATGTAATTTTTAGAAGGCACAATAAGAGGTGATATGCAGACACAAAGAAGGCAGAATAGAATCATTGTTCAGCAAGGGCTCTGGAGCCAGCCTGACACAGCTAATGTCTGTGTGAACTTAGGCAAGTTACTTAATCACTCATTTTCCATAAGATGGAAGTACTAGCTCCTACCATGTTTCCCTGAAAATAAGACCTCGCCAGAGCATGAGCTCTAATGCATCTTTTGGAGCAAAAATTAATATAAGACCCAATATTATATTATATTATATTATGTTACATTACATTATATTATATTAGACCCAGTCTTACATTAAAATAAGACTGGGTATTATATTATATTATATTATATTATATTATATTATATTATATTAAAGACCCAGTCTTATATTATATTAAAATAAGACTGGGTCTTATATTAATTTTTGCTCCAAAAGATGCATTAGAGCTGAAGGTCCGGCTAGGTCTTATTTTTGGGGAAACATGGTAGCTCATAAGGTTGTTGGAAGAATTAAATTGTTAAATTACGAAAACCTCTTACAAGAGTATCTGGGTAATATTGAGCACACCATAAATGGTTGCTATGATACTATTACTATTATTGACCCAATATACTACAAGAAACTATATCAAAAGAATGACCCAAGTCCACCCACTATGTTGTATTTACTAGGGCAGGAAAATAGGCTGGTCTAGAGAATGAGAAGCTAACCTTTCATATCTCCCCTATGGAGACAAGAAATAACCTTCAGATGCTGCCTAATTAACTCTGCTTTAATTAAATTTTCATACATACATTTGTCTTCACTCTTCATCTGGATTCTCTGATCTTTGGGAGCAGATGCTCCATGTTAGTCCTCTTTGTACAAACCAGAATACTAAGCACAGCAACTTTCTTATTGTAGTAGATTCAATTTTCAGAAAGATATTTTCCAGTCAACCAGAGAGAGTAATTACCCCTAAATCCTCACTCATCCTGGTGTATTGAGGTTTTACTTTTGATTCAGCTGTTTCTCAGGACACACCCCGGGTGCTGTTAATGATGCTTGCTGTCTACACTGCTTGCTTCGGTGTTGTGATCTTCAAAGTGACTTCCAAGTCAAACAACTGGTGATAAAATACTTCGGATCCACTTCAGGAGGCACTGTGGGAAATTCTAAATTAGTTCCCACATGACATAGTGCTTGCTCCCCTCCTCCCAAATATTATTGGACTGTCATACTTACGCATTATGAAGAGATTTTTGGAACAGTAGACAGTCCAGTGGGGAGTGCTACGGTCATGGAGAAAAAGAGAACTCAAAGTGGGTGGCCATTGTCTGAAAAGACTTCACAGAATAGTTCAGAACTGAGCTAGATTTTCTACACTGCGGAGCCTGAAGTTCCGCCACCTGTCTGATGAGCATGACTTCAATGCCTCTTCTTCTCACCAAACCATGCAGCCTCAACAGTGCATAAAAGGGATTTCTCCTCTATGAAGCTTTTATATTGAGGGTGTTACGTTTAAAAATGTAGTTGGTTTTTTTGTTTGTTTGTTTGTTTTTCTGCGTTATTTTAATTTGTTTTGTTTTGTTTTGTTTTAAGTAACCTCTGTGAAACCAAGTATTCTGTTACTCTGGCATTTTGATATAAAGCTGTATGTTAATCAGCTTATTATAAAAAACATAAAGGCCTATGAAAACTGCTGTGATTCTAAACTATTGATTTAAGCACGTGGAAAGCTGGGGCTCTGTCTTATTTATAATTTTCCACAGAACTGCCATACATAGACCAAGCTCTTAATATATGCATAGTGAATAAATTAATGTATATTCAGTTTAGATTTATTGGTGTATATTTTATGAATTCTGTTTTTAAAAGTAGGTAGATCATATATAATATTTTGAGTTTTACTGGTAGCTTGTACTTCACTATCAGTCATTAAAGGTTACAAGAACATGTAATAACAGCCAACCATATTTGATAAGAGAAATTCACACTAGCCAGCCAAAACAAAAATGATCATCATGATTATTATTATAATTCTACCAGCTTATAGCTCAGACTATAACTTGAAAAATGCCTGAGTATCTTCTCTCCTGTGCTAGGATCCCCAGTGGCAAGTTCAGATGTCCTTTGGTTTCTCTGTTTACTTTAGGTAATATTTTTTCTCCCTTTGCAGTGTAAATCCATCAGAAACACAGAATTTGGGACTGTCATTATGTCTCTGTTATAGGGGTGTGTGTGTGTGTGTGTGTGTGTGTGTGTGTGTGTGTGTGTGTGTGTGTGTTGTGTGTGTTCTGTCTTGAAATGATAATTCAATGTTTTCCAAACCTGACTTACCAGAGTTCCATGCCAAGCTCACAGTATGAAAAGTATAGTCGTTTGGATCTCTATCCACTCACCGTGGAATTGGACCCTCTAAAGATTATGGGAGACAGATAAAATACAAGAAAGACACTCAGTTAAATTTGATTTTCAGATAAATAGTGAATATTTTTTAGTCCAAGTATGCCTCATGCCATATTTGGAACATACACTACAAAATTATTCATTGTTTATCTGAAATTCAAATTTAATAGACATCTCATTTTTCTGTTTTTTTGTTTGTTTGTCTGTTTGTTTTTGTTTTTTCTTTGTAGTAAATCTGGGAATCCTACCAAGGGGAGCAGTAAGGAATCTGTATTACCAGGAGTTTCCAAGCTAATTCTGTTAAAACCGTATCTTACTTTTCTCAAGTTTTTTTTTCTTTGTTTATTCTTCTATTTCAAATCCGCATTTTGAATTAAACTGAAGAGCTATCACACAAGATACATGTTTTTCAAAGTTGAGGAGTTGACTATTTCTTATGTAAGTAACACTATCTTAAATTTATTCATGATTAAAGGGGAACATTTAAATTTTTTTCCATAACATATCTGTTTCAAATGTCTTATTATTTATGTGTCACTTAACTTATGGAGGTAGTATCAATCATTTTATTTTTACTCAAAAAATATCCACAAAACTTTATTGTTATGTGACAGCCATGGTCATCAGGTTGGTTTGTTTACATGAAATTAAACACACAGCTAATAAAATAGGATGAAAGACGTGCAAAAGGGTCTTTTCCACCAAGATGAAGTTCTGGATTTTCTCCAGTGGGAGCAGCCCAGTTCTGAAAGTTTTATCGCATGGATTTAGAATGAGGAAAACTGATAACTAGTGCTTCTTTAAAAATTACCCTAAAATGGGGTAAAACGCAGAGAACAAATGGTCGACAAAGGTGAGTGCAGTCAGGTCACAGGAAGGAATTCCTTAATCCCTGTGATTTGTAATAGGGAATTAAGACCCAGTGTGTGAAAATGTCAGAGCAGCACCATGAAATCCTAGAAAGACTCAGTAGGTGCAGAGAATCAAGATTGTGTATGAGCAGTAGCTGGGAACCCAGGGTCTGAGAAACACCACACATTCCAACACAAATCCCCAAGCCCAAGTACCATGGGAACAGCTGATCCTCCACAAACATTTGTTGATATGTGGAGTTGAGATAGGTCCTGACATGCTGTTTGGATATTATGAGCAAGGTGAAGGGTAACCAAGGGGACCAGACCGACGGCATGGAGCTGCATAAATCTCAGCTGTGAATTCAAAAGGGGTGCCTGTGCTTGAATATCCCTTTTGCCCCCAGCAAATGTGTGCACTGACCTCTGCTAAGGAGCTTGGAAATATTTCTAAGTAATTTGGTTCCCATAAATAGAATGTCCTCTTCAGGTGTTATGTGAGGAGGAACTAAAAATAATTATTGCCAATGATCCTCAGACCCTCCACCACCTGAAAGAGCTAAAGGAAAAATGAAAAAAATAGAGGTGACGAGGCCTAAAGTTAGACGGTGTTTTTAAAAAGTGTTCTCTACTGGGAGAAGCTGGTAGGAAGTTTTCCTGGAAAAGTTTCCAATAAATTGGACTATTCAGGCACATTCCTCATTGCTCATTAAAAAAATGTAAAACATAATTATTAAGTCCATTTAGTATGATCTCTAAGTGTTTGCTTGAGGAAATGTGTTGCAATTTGTTTTATAAGCCTGGCCTTGGATACTATGAAACATTCATTAAAGAAAATAGATACATTCTATAGCATTTAAAATGCATGCTTCCAAGTCTATATAACTTCTGAATTCAGTATCAAACTGAAACTCTATGAGCAGCAAATTTCATTATTTGGCAAAAGACAGCCTTGGTTCAGGCAAAAGGTAAAACAGTATAAACAAATAATAAAAATCAGACTTCCTTGAGTGTTGAGTTGTGAAACTTTTGATTTAGAAAAAGACTGGGTATTTATTGGAAGTTTTACGGATGCCTTCTAAGTGCTCTGTGAAGTAAAAACAGGAGATAGAAATGGGAATCTTATGGAGAAAAGAAAGGAAAAACTGAAGTCCCCTTCATTCTTCCCTTTCAGGAATGACCAGTAAGTTAGCCAGGGCTCCACATTGATTGTCTCAGCCATTTGCTTTGGCTCCAAAATACTAAGGAAATAGCACAGGACAGAAAAAGCCATCACTTTGGGTCACAATATTTCAGTGATGAAAGCTGACCACAGTGACACACACATCATGAACAACACTGGCCTTTGATCCCTCTCACTTGGGTTCAAAGGTACCTATTTTGGGACATATACCTGGATACTGACTTCAGGGATGCCCATCTCAGAACTTGCCTGAGCTCAGAAAAATCTTCAGGGCCAATTTTTTTTTTTCTCCCTTTTCACTTTCTTGTCCTATCCAATATCCTCTCTAGCCAAATACTTTTACTAAGGTGTCATGCTTTCTCTCAAATACTAATAAATCAGGAATGAAACTGAGGATAGTACTACCAAATCTACAGAAATAAAAAGCAGTACGAGAGAGTATTATGAAAAATTGTATGCCAATATAGTGGGTAACCTAGATGAAATGAACAAGGTCCTAGAATCATACCAAGATTGAATCACAAAGAAATAGAAAATCTGAACAGACCCATAACTAGTAAGGAGAGTGAATTAATAATCCGCAACCTCTCAACAACAAAAAATTTTGTCATTTGCTTCTTCTGTGTCTGTTAAGATGCCCTTGGCTGTTAGACCTCATGGCTTCACTAGTAAATTCTACCAAACATTTATGTAAAGAAGAAGTAACATTCATCCTCTTCAAACTCTTCCAAAAAGCTGAGCAGGAGGGAATATTTCCTATCTCATTTTTTGAGACCAGCATTACCCTGATACCACAGCCAACAAAGACAATATAGAGAAAGAAAACTACAGACCAATATGTGTTATAAATATTGATGTAAAAATCCTCATCAAAATACTAGAATGATGAATTCATCAACATATTAAAACAATTATATACCATGACCATGTGGAATTTACTCTTGAAATATAAGGATGATTCAACATATACAAATAAATAAATGTAATACACCACATTAACAGAATGAAGGAAAAAGCCATAAAGTCATCTTAACAGACACAGAAGAAGCAAGTGACAAAATTCAACACCCTTTCATGATAAAAAAAGAAAGTTCAACAAACTAGGAATAGGAAGAAAGTACCACAACATAATGAAGTTCATATATGAAAAACTGGCAGCTACCATCATACTCAATGTTGAGGGAATGAAAGCTTTCCTTCTAATATAAGGGGAAAAAAACATGGATGCCCACTGTACCACGTCTAGTTAACATATTACTAGAAGTACTAGCCAGAACAATTAGGCAAGAAAAAGAAATAAAAGGCATCCAAATTAGAAAGGAAGAAGTAAAATTATTTCTGCTTACAGATCTTGTGTGTAGGAAATACTAAAGAGACCACAAAAATCTGTTATAACTAATTAATTCAGCAAGGTAGCAGGATACAAAACTAACAAACAAAAATCAGTTTCATTTTTATATACCAACAATGAACAATCTGAAAAGGAAATTAAGGAAAAGTTCCTTTACAATAGTACAAAAAAGAATAACATACTTAGGAATTAACTTACCAAAGAGGTAAAAGACTTATATACAGAAAAAATATAAAACGTTGCTGAAAAAAATTAAAGAAGACATAAATAAGTGAAAAGACATGCTGTGTTCATGGATTGGAAGAAGATATTGTTAAAATGTCAGAACTACACAAGTATTCTGCAGCTTCATTTCAATCCCTATCAAAATCCCAATGATATTTTTGTGTAGAAATAGAAAAATCCATCCTAAAATTCATATAGAATCTCAAGAGGTCTCCCAATACCCAAAACAATCTTGTAAAAGAAGAACAAAGTTGGAGGACTCACACTTCTCGATTTCAAAATTTGCAGTAATGCTGCGTACATAAAACAAACACATAGACCAATGGAATAGAATAGAGAGCCCAGAAATAAACCCTTGCATATATGATCAAATAATTTTCAAATGGTGCCAAGACCATTTAACGGGGAAAGGACCATCTTTTCAACAAATGGTGCTGGGAAAAACTGGATATCCATATACAAAAGATTAAAGTTGGACCGTTACCTTATACCATACATACAAATTAACTCAAAATGGATCCAAGACATAAAAGTAAGGTCTAAAACTAAAAAAAACTTTTAGGAAAAAAAAAAAGCTTAGAGGAAAAGCTTCATGACAAAGAATTAGACCTCAAAATTAACAACTATTTTTGCATCAAAAGACACTATCAAGATTTAAAAAGGTAACTCACAGAATGGGAGAAAATATTTGCAAATCCCATATCTGATGAGGGATTAATGTCCAGAATACATAGAAAATTCTTAAAACTTAATAACAACAAAAAAACAAACTACCCAATTTAAAAAATGGGTGAAGGACTTGAATAGACATTTCTCCAAAGAAGATATACAGATGGCAAATGGGCACATGAAAAGATGCTCAGTATCACTACTCATTAGGGAAATGCAGATTGAAATCATAATGGGATACTATTTCACACCCATTAGGAAGGCTGGTATATAAAAAAAATAACCTCACACAAAAACAAAAAACAAGTGTGTACATGGATATGGAAAAATTGGAGCCTTTGTGCATTGTCAGTGCTAATGAAAAATCATACTGCCACTATAGAAACAGTATGGCAGTTCTTCAAACCATTAAACACAGAAGTACCATGTGACCCAGCAATTCCACTTCTGGGTATATACACAAAAGAATAGATAGCAGGAACTCAAATAGGTATTTCTACACCAATGTTCATAGCAGCATCATTCATAATAGCCAAAAAGTGGAAACTACCCTAATGTCTCTCAATGGATGAATAGACTAACAAAATGTATACATACAGAGGATTACTGAACCTTATAAAGGAAGAAGATTCTGACACATGCTATAACATGGATGAATCTTGAAGACATTATGCTAAGTGAAATAAGCCAGACACAGAAGGACAAATATTATATGGTTCCACCTACATGAATTACCTAAGGTAGTCAAATTCAAAGAGACAGAAAGTGTAATAGAATCTTCCAGGACCTGGAGGGAAGGGAGCATAGAGAGTTATTGTTTAATGGATACACAGTTTCAGTTTTGCATGATGCAAAATTCTGGAGATGGATGAGGGTGCTGGTTGTACAACAATGTGAATGTACTTAATGTCACTTAACTGTACATTTAAAAATGATTAAGATGGTAAATTTATGTTATATATACTTTACTGCAATATTTTAAAATCCTAAAAAAACAAGTGAGTAGGTAGATTAACCATTGTTTTCTGACACAGAAGCCACCAGTAACATTAGGTGGGCAGCCATACACTCATGTTTTAAAATTGTACTCAAAGAAAAAGAAAAAAACAAAACTTTTGCACCTAGGGAAACATCAAAGTATGCAAGAATTGTGGGAACTGGGAAGCAAGTGGGAGGAAATAGCAAAGGAATGCCCCAGGGGGAGGTAACATTAGAAAAAACAATTTGGGACCAGCTTCTGAAAAGCCTTGAATGCCGTGCTAAGAATTTTGGACTTTATCCTTCAGGCTGCTAGGTCTTTTAGCAGAAGAATGGCTTGACCAGACAGATATCAGGAATAAAACTCTTAAGAAAACATGGAACGTGGAGCTAAACTGAACGCAGGAAACCAATTATGCAGTGAGGGAAAGGGAAGTATAAATTTATGAGTGGGCAATTAAATGTATTTATGGAAATTGATTTTCTCAAAATAACTCTAGTGAGTTAAATCTTTCCTTTCTGGGTTTTTTTTTTTTTTTTTTTTTTTTTTTTAACGTGGAGAAGAAAATACCCACAAGTCTGAGGTTTACGCTTTAAGCATAATCTCCATTCATTGTAGCCACTTACAATGTCATGGCCATTCCTAATGTAAGATATGACTAATGAAGCTATGATTTCACTCTAGTAAAACCCACTCTGATCTGAACAGAGGAGGTCAAGACAAAAACAAAGACACCTGCTCTTACCCCAAATGAAAGATATTCTTAGGATAATCTTTGATTTTGTGCCAAAAAATTACAAGAAAAAATGAAAATACGTAAACATATACACATGTAACATTTAGACTATGCCCCTAAATCCTTTTGCAAAACATAACCTTAGATCTGTGACGATTATATTAAATGGGACACAAGATACTCAAGAAAAGATTGGGCATAGGGCTCCTGAAATATTCTTGCTGATCCTTTTTATTTTCACTTCTTGAGATCACAGGTTAAGTTTCTCAAGAGTTGCTTACCCCAGATTTTCCCTTGTTCAATCCAGAAAGACTTGCTTTTCCTGACATGATGGTCTTACACAATATAACAGGACGCTTTTAGGGTTAGAGCATCATGAAAAAACTGGTCGGTCTATGATGTCAGAAGTAATCTCTTGCCATTGAGGGCAGCCTTTGATTACACAATGCGGGGTCGACAGTCATCTTCTCCCATGGCCCTTCCCTAGCACACGACATCGCTTAGCAGAGAAGAGTGGCTCCTTGCTATATTTCTATACCTCTGCATAGGAGGTTGGCAGCATCCATCACCTACCCCAAGATCTTGACCAATTCTGGCCAGAGATAGGAGACAACTTACCTGGTTTTGAGAGGGTGTGTGCTGCTGTGCCCATGAGAAAATCAGACCATCATCAGACCCTCAATGCTTCCAGCTTCACTGAGTTCACATTAGCAGGTCATAGTTTTATCACATGTATCCTTTCTTTCTCAGTCATTTTCCATGTCTTTCTTAGGTGTGCTAAATGGAGTCATCCAAGATGGAAAAACTAATAATACTAATTATATGAAATAGAATAACAAATGGTTCTGTCTGACATGTGCACATCCTGATGTTATGCAAGCCCCACAGAAATTCAAAATAAAAGCAACAAAAACATTTAGAACTTTAAAACAAACTTGATTTATGCGTCGAAATCAAGCAGATACAGAGCCAGAGGCAGGGAGAATAGCAGGAAGAGCTCAGGGGAGAAGTGTGAGCTCCTCGAGAAGGCAGATTCCCGAGTATCCTCACTGGCAAAGTTGTCAGCACCTCTGTCTAAAATATCAGATATTGTCTGAATCTCAAAAACCTTATGTTGAGTGAAAGAGGCCTCATTTATATGAAATTCTAGACTACATCTATGGTGGGGAAAAAATCAGAAGACCACTTGCTCTTAGAAAACTTTCTGGGATGATGGTAATGGTCTCTAATTTGATAGAGGCTTGGGTTACACAATAATCTGCATTTATCAAAATTCAGCTAAATACACTTATCGTCCCATTCCATTTGTTGGTTTGTGAATTTTATTTCAAAATAAGTGTTGAAATCTAGTTAATGATATGCTAGCTAAAGTGTTTAGGGGCAAGTATCCTGATGTCTGCATAAAGCAACTTACTTTGAAATACACAAATAAATAATATGGATTGCTAAAAGAATAGAGAGATAAATGGACAGATATGTAAGATAGCAATATAAAATGATATTGGTAGAATCTAGGTGATGAGTATACAGGTGTTTACTACAAAATTCATTCAACACTGCTGTCTGTCTGAAAATCTTTGTATAAGTGTTAGAGAACAAGATATTGTCATTCCGTTTATTTGGGAACAATTAGAGATCTATTTGTTGGACCATTTTCTTTTTATAATGCCAATGCTTCTGAAAAAGTTAAGAACATTGAAATCATTGATACATCTGTATCAGTTTCCTCTGTGTTTTCTCTTACTGAGTAGTAGAGTTTAGACTAGAAACAGAAGAGTTTAATTGTGGTTGTTGATGGTGGTCGTGGTAAGATGGTGGTAGCAGTGCTGACAGTGATGGTCAACAACTGCGTTTATATGACATGGATCTCAGGGCAAGGTCCAAAGACAGAAGATAGGGGGTGCGTAAAGCAAGATGGAAAGATGCCCCAAAAAATCAATTTCACCCAATTAAAAATATGCCTTCATTTGGCCCTAGTCATGGAAAAAGGGAAGAAAGAAAGGGAGTAAGGGGGCTGAGTGAAGGTCTGTAAGTGAAAGAAGGAAAGCATTATTACATTGACTAACTTTCTTGAATTAGTAGAAGTTCAATAAATATTTTAAATCGTTCAAGAGTAAGCAGATGGATGAATGCTGAGTGGATCTAGGACTTAAAGAAAACAGGAGGTATCTACTAAAATGCTGGGTTTTCAGAAAGAAAGAAAAAAAACAACCTACACATTCACAACCAGTTATCTTCTTTTCTCATAAAGAAGAATCTCTCATTTGTCAAATTAGACTCGCCACCTGAGCCCTTTAAAGGTACAAACCCTAACACCTCTAGGAAGGTGTTCAGTTAACTTGTGTGGGCTGCAGACCTGTTGAAGATCAGAAATGATAAAGACTGCGCCGTAGCCAAGCACGACCCTCATAAGTTATCGTCCATCTACACACAGAGAACAAAACCACTATCATAGTTCTGGATCTGCTAGGTCTCACTCTCAGTGAAGAACGCTTTCTTCGTAACTTCTTCCTCACATTTCCAAGTTCTCATTCTTCATTTGTTAACCTTTTCCATGAAATGGAGGCTCATCTCAGTTATCTCAAAGCAAGAATTTAAAACATAGCCTCAATTCCTCTAAGTGAGAAAAGTAGCTCACACTCTGCCACTAGGTCCTTCCCACCCACTCTCTCCTAACTCTTTAGAACCTTACTTCTACTCCCACTTCTTTACCTACACTTTCTTACTGTTGTCTCAATCTGTGCCACCCAATTCAGCACCTAGGAGCCACCGGGAGCTCCTGAGCACTTGAAATGTGGTTCATTCGAATCGAGATGCACTAGGAGTGTAAAATGCAAGCAGGATTTCAAAGACAGTATGGATTTGAGAATGTGAATCGTAAATTTTCTATTGCTTACATGTTTAATGATAATACTGTTGATATATTGGGTTAAACAAAATATATTTTTAAACTTAACTTTACCTGTTTCTTTTTGCTGTGGTTACTAGAAAATTTGAAATCACATGTGGGTCTCACATATTGGACAATGCTGATGTATGAGTTGTGATCAATATATGTAGTGAATGTTTAAATTAAAAAAAATATTACAGTAAAAGACACATTGACATTAATCCCCCTCAAAATACTCCCCCTCGATTCCAACACACTTATCCCATCAGTCTTGCCACTTTCTGAAGCAGTTCTGGACGTCCTCTTCTGTGAGCGTCTTTAGTTGCACTGTCATGGCTGCCTTGATGCCCTGAATCATTTTGGCTTTGGGGAAGAGCCAGAGGTCGCACTGTGACAGATCCGGTGAATAAGGTGAATGAGAACACACCGTAATATTTTTATTTGACAGAAATTGCCACATACCAGAAGTGATGTGTGACACAGAGTGTTGTCATGATGGAGGATGATTTACGGCACACTTTAAGACACACCTTCTCTCAACCATAGCTCACACCCGACTGACTACACCAAATAAGTTGAAACTTGTCACACACTGTTACTAAGGTTCGATGTATCACTTCCTGTATTGAAGATCCCTGCCTTTCTATTGGATGGCACTCGGCAGCAATAGTCACCATATGTTTTGATCACAATGTTTTGTTCTCCCTGCATTTGCCCTCCACTTCCTACCTCTTTCTTGAAATTCAGTCCCTGTTTTACTGTTTGCTGCAAAAACTTAATCCTGCCTTCTTTCTCATCTTCTTTTCAATTAAAGCAGCCAGAAGGCTGCACTCAGAACCCTACCACAGGCAGCGCCTGTCCAGAGCTAAATGTTTTATGACGTCACTGGTCATGTTGAAATTAACCCATGCCAAAGGAACGGAGAGACAAACTGCCCAAGAAAACTGTTACAGGTAAATCTAAATTGCATTAAGACAGGTAAAGGTGAGGCATTGAAAGTGGTTTCTCTCTTTCACACATACCCCCCTGCTCTTCACTGGCCTCATACATCTTGGTGAAATGCTCTCTTTCCACTGCCAGCTGCCAAACTGTCCACCGTGTCATCGCTTCTACCAAAGCCTTTCCTCTTTCCTCCACAACACAGCACGGAAGAACTTGCTCCCAACTAAGATGAATTTTCTTTCTAGCACTAAACACTTTAAAGCCACCAGTGTGTGTGTGTGTGTGTGTGTGTGTGTGTGTGATTTAGCTAATGAAACTCTAAGTTCTTGGAGAGCAAGAGCCGAATGTGATCACCCGGCCCCAGGAGATGAATAATTGATAGATATTCAGGTATTGATAGATAGTTCAAGACCAGGACCGGGGTGATATGGATGAAGCACAGGGGCAAAATTTAAGGAGGTTTCTTCAGGATATACAAAGGCATCTAGTCGCAGCCCTACCTCTGTCTATCTGTTTCTATATATCTATCTCTGTCTATATCAGCTCCATCATTTACTAGATATATGCACCCCTAGGCAAGGTACTTAACTTCTCTCTGTCCTCGCTGGAAGAGTAAGAGTAGCTAAGTCACAGTGTTATTGTGAGGACTTACTGCACATACAGTACCAAAAAAAACATTGCCTAACAATATTCTCGATACAACTCCCTATTATTAATAATCATTATTATAATAATATCAGATATGATTTATTTAAACTAGCAAAATTAAATAGCAAAGTTTTACGGTCAAGCCCCTGGAATTAGGTGGTCCAAAGCTGTACTGGTTTCACGTGAGTGTGTTTGTGCCATTTCTGTTCTTGCAGCAGTGAAAATTGGATTATATACTCTTTGAATAGGGAAAAAATAAACTTAGTTCAAAAATAAAATGTTTTATTTTGCAAATGGTAAAATCAAACTGGAAAATTCTAATTAGTCCCATCTGCACTTACTCATGCTATTATTTGTAATATATGCTATAGATTTCTTTTAACAGTGATCAAATATTACAGGACCTCACAAGAGCTTAAGTGCTGAACTTCAATTTTAAATCCTGTGTTTTTTCATGAGTGTGGGAAGAATTGGGCAGAGAAATGCACTTTCAGCTGGGTGGAGGGTAGTGGGGTCCACTGACTTTATTTTCACTATTAAAACCTGTATAAAAATAACATTATTATGACACAGTGAAACCCCCTACAATATGTCGAAATACTAAGAAAAGAAAATAAAAGGAGGAAAACTTTAAGTGGGTTTGATTTTGAAAGCCAAATATTTTTAGAAAAATGTAATAAAACCTGCTTATAACTTTCTTACTTTCAACATTTCCCTACATCAAATGTTTATCTTTCAAAGGTCTGGTTTAGAACACACACACACACACACACACACACACACACACACACACACACAATTTCTTTTTAACATTTCTCTCTTCTGTTCCTCGGGAGGATATTTCAAGGGATAGGCCCTAACATGAAAACAAACATAAATAAACTACCAATGGGAAAAATAGCACCTCATTTCTTAAAGAACTTAACCAAATTGGGCTTCCCTGGGGTCTGCTTTGCCCTGTTAGACCTGTTCCAGCAGGAAATGACACATAGGAAGAACTTCAAAGGATTGCAGCACTAACTTCTGTGGGTTGCTGTTGCTGGGCCCTAAAGAAAAACTGTTTAGGAAATCAAATTTCCCATAGGCCCTTGTAGCCAGACTCCTAGAACGTCCTCCATAAACCATCAAAGGGGCTGCAAGCAAAGGTGCCTTACCTTGTCTGATACCTCTGGGTCTCGGTATTCGCAGTGCTGTACTTCCCCAAATCATGAATGAACACTTATAGGCAGAGTTTTCTACCTAAGGCTTAAAAGTATATTGAAATACAAATTAGTGAAAGCCCCGGCATTCAAAGAGATGTAAAGACACCCACCAATTAATACTGACTCATTTCAGACAATGAGCTGAAAGAACGCCTGGCACTTGGGAGTAGGGTATTATAGCAGCTGTCAGGAAATGCTGTATAATTAACGTCTACCACTTTCCCAAATAAATAGTCAATTCACGGTTTTCCTGTAAGCTATGTCCTGGGTAATCAGCAGATGGCGCTGCTCCCTGAGACTGAGTTTGTCAGTGTAGCCTGCATTGTATTTCAGAAGGCATACAGGTAGTGTCAGAAGCTATAAATCCCCTTTCCCAAATGCTGGAAAACCCAGATTTATTTGCCATTAAGAATTCACCAGGCAGTTTGTTAAAGAAAAGATGAGGTGTCCTGATAAATTTATGCTATGGAAAGCTTATCAATTATCTGTGTTGAAACTGGCTTTCTCTTTTGACCTATGTTTTTAATATGGTTTCCAAATATAAATTTTGCTTTTCAGACAGTCTGTTCTTCCATACAGCCTGATGCTACGACCATTGAGAAGGCAACCCACACTAGATCTTCAGGGGAGGTCTGAGATGAACAGACTTCCGGAGTAACACACATGTGGAGGATGACTTTTGATTCAGTACTGACACTTTTTGCTAATGGGAGAACACAGCTCTGAGAGGTTTTAACCACCTATTCCAGAGTAGGAGGCAGGACATGATCAGAAACACTTGGGAGAGTACGTATTTTAAAGTGACAGATTTCTAAGCATTACCTCAGATCTGCTGCATCCAAAACTCTGGGGATGTGACGCTGTTTTAATCTCAAGTCAATTCTGATGCAGCTGGGCCATTATCTGACAATAAGAACTTCTAAACAATATAACCAGTTCCAACAATATAATGAAGAATCCTATAACATTAAAAAAAAAAAAAAAAAAAAAACCTTGTAAGAAGCATGCGTAACTTAGCTTTCAGAGACTCGAAGGACAGCACTATCTTTTGAAAACTTGCTTTTGTAATTATAAATGTCCATGACAAAAAGCCAGTTATCTAAATAAATGCAAGGAAATTGATCACCTTCATGAGAGAAGTCTGGGAATAAAAAGCGATGGTGTTGTGTTACTCTTTGCTATGGTGTTATTGAGCTTTCTATTCAATAATTGTTGATCATTGACTATGGAGAGGCGTTCTAATAAATGGGACCAAGTCCCCATGCTCAAGGAGCATACCTAGTACAGATTAGACCGGGGAACATTATGCACAAGAAACTGCATTGGAACTACACGTAATTGACTGTAGCGAAGAAACATAATAAGGGGACTGTAAGAGATTAAAAAACAAGTCATGCATTTTGACATGGGCCCATTTTGGTTTCCTCCTTAGCAGAAGTGACATAATTTTAATAAGAAATTATGCCATCGCTTAAAAAAAAAAAAAAAAAAAGCCAGTTATTTTGAATGGACACCTTTCCTGGGAAGATCCATCGAAAATCGTGCCTGAACCACTAAGAACTTTATTTCGGCAAGCCCCTCCCAGTGTTGTGGCCCAGCTTCCCCATTTTCTCTGCTCTTCTAGCCACTAACCTACTGTTGTACCTGTGAAGCTTTCTTAAGAAGTGGGCCAAAGCTCAGATGCCCTGGGCTTATTACATACTTCTGGTTTTGTAAGGACCTGAGACTCTGCTTGGTGGTCTTCTCTCAGATTAGGAGAGCCCACAGTGATAGGCCACTCTAAATCTATGAATGAGTTAACAAAATGGGTCTTGCACAAGTACTGCCACTCCCACTAAGTTAGAAAATACTCCATATTTTTCCAGGGTCTGGCTTTGATCTTTTTCGCATCTTTTATACTTTGTGAGTTGCATCTTATTTTTTTCCTTTTTACAAATAAGCCCAGAATGTTACAGCTCTAAATTTCTTCTTCTAGATAATGAAATGCTTAAGATTAAGTTTTCTTTTGGGTTGTCACTCCAATACATTCAGTGGAACAGTGCTATTCATATATAAGGACATCGGGGCGGTTGGATATCTCAGTTCGTTAGAGCGCGTAACAAAAAGGTTGCCAGATGGATTCCAACATGGGCCAGTGTGGGACAATGGCTTGAGCTTGGAGCTGAGCCACTGGTGGGTGGTAGGTTTGCTCAGTGGTTAGAGTGAGGTGCTCATAACACCAACGTCACCGGTTCAAGTCCCACATGGGCCAGTGAGCTGCACCCTCCACAACTAGATTGAAAACAACAACTTGACTTGAAGCTGAGCTGAGCCCCCCACAGCTAGATTGAAAAACAATTACTTGACATCAAGGAAAAACACACTGTTTACCAATATTCCCCAATTAAAAAAAAAAGAAATACATATAATAATACAATATAATATTTTATATATATATATTATATATAGAGAGACAGACAGGAAACTTTAGTTGGTGAAGTTGTTTTGCATGGAGTTATGGGTTAAAATTTTTGAAACCTAGATGCATGTATACAGGAATTAAACAATTTAGTAAATTCATGGAAGATGGTGGGAACCAGGTTTCATGGAAGTGGGAGGTTACACATAAGCAAGTGGAAGAAAAGGCTAGAATCATCCATGTGCTACTGGATTAGATTTAGAGACATCGGTATTTTTTTTTTTCTGTTTTTATCTTGTTGTTTTATTCAGTTTGCTCCAAGACAAAATCAATAGTAATAGGGATCACAAACACTATTTTGATTGGCTCATAAGCCTGATCAATAAAACCAGAAAAAGGGAAAACATTACACAAATTATAAAAACAGTATTCCTGGAGTTTCACCAACATGATAGCATGTGGAAATAATATAAATGCAATAGGTGTTAACATTGTACCCTTCTCATCTCTAGACAACTCTGGGACCCTGTTGCAAACATTTCATATATCACTGCTGATTTCCTTTGATGCATATGAACTCGTCATACTCATATAAATACTTATGTGTGTGTGTGTGTGTGTGTGTGTGTGTACACATAGGCTAATACACACATACCTATTTTTTTTGTTTTGTCAGCTGAGAGAACCTAGAAACAGTCACACCTCAGAAGCAATAAGCAACAAGCACATCTAGCATCCAGATGTTAGTATCTAGAGCTACTCTCCAATAATAGGAAATGGGCTGCTTGGAGAAATGGCTGATTATGTGGCAAGGAGAGGA
The DNA here is from genome assembly GCF_004115265.2 of Rhinolophus ferrumequinum. NCBI lineage: Eukaryota > Metazoa > Chordata > Mammalia > Chiroptera > Rhinolophidae > Rhinolophus > Rhinolophus ferrumequinum. The sequence goes on along the minus strand of NC_046306.1, from coordinate 28,334,298 downwards.
AATAACATAGTATGAGCCTGGGGCATCTTGCAGTGATGGAAAGAAGGGAAGTGCCTAAATAAACAAACAAACTAAAAGCAAAGATGGGGGAATGCCAAAAAGGCACAGGCATTATCTGAAAGAGCCCTCAATGGCAGACACTGGAATAGTTTGAGCAAAACAAAAACAAAGTATTGAATTATAACCCAAGATATAAAATAAATACCCACGAGTCAATACTAATCTAAATAAATAAATAAATGGAATAGAATAGACAGATCTTAGTGCAAAGGCATTCCAAATAACAGGTGCAGCTAATCTGTCATCAATGACTTATTATATTTATGCCAATAATAATGTTTCATATATAAAGGGCATCAAACAAATTATATAAGCATAAAGAACATATGGTGCATGATTGTAGGTTTAAACATCTTGACATCATGGATACTATATATATAGATATTTATTTTAAAGTCGTGTTCATTTTTGCATAAACTATAGTATAGTATGTAGTTATATATACTGTATACTATTATATATACATATATATAAATGCACAGAGGGTGCAAAAAATGTATACACATTTTAAGAAAGGAAAAAACTATTAAAATTGTAATACTCAATATATACTGATAACAAAAAGATGAATACAAGTCATGTTTGACTTCTGCAATTACAAGAGGTGCTCAAAGTGGTTACCATCAGCATCCAGACACTTCTGATTATGGAGAACTACTGTTTGAGCAATGTTGACTGAAATGTCCACTTGTATACATTTTAAGAGATGTTATCTATGTATTACTTTCCTAAGTTGAATTAAATTATGGTGGCAATGTGTACTATGATGTACACAGAGTCAAAGAAAATGGTGGAAGCACAGTTGTCATTCAAGGAGCACAAGACCATTTTGAAGTGGTAATTGAAATTTGAGAATGCTGTGGAAGTACAATGACAATGGAGGCATGAGTATGCAACAGAACCTCCAACACACCTAACAATTACACGCATTCATGATAAGTTTGAAATGCATGGTACTGTGTGTGATGTGCACAAGGGAAGATCTGGGAGGCCTCAAACAGTAACAAGTCCTGCTTCTTCTGCTATGATGTTGGAACAGTTTGCCATAATCAGAAGTGTCTAGATGCTGATGGTAACCAATTTGAGCACCTCTTGTAATTGCAGAAGTTAAACATGACTTGTGTTCATCTTTTGTTATGGGTGTATATTAAGTATTACAATTTTAATACAGTTTTTCCTTTCTTAAAGTATGTATACATTTTTTTGGCACCATCTGTAACTATAAATATATAGTTAGTGTACACTCTAAATTGGTGAATTACATTGGATGTGAATTACATATATAATTTAAAATTAAAAATAAAGGAGATTTTCAAGACAGTTTAGAGCCTAATTTAAAAAGATAACGAATGGGCAGACGGGTGGCTCAGCTGATTACAGCGTGAACTCTGGGCAACAGGGCTCCTGGTTCGATTCCCACATGGGCCAGCGAGCAGTGCCCTCTGCAAATAGAATGAAGTCAATGAGCTGCCGCTGAGCTCCTGGGTGGCCAGATGGCTCAGTTGGTTGGAGCGCGGGCTCTCAACCACAAGGTTGCCGGTTCCATTCCTCGACTCCAGCAAGGGATGGTGGGCTGAACCCTGCCCCCGTCCCCGCAACTAAGATTGAATACGGCCTTGAGCTGAGCTGCTGCTGAGCTCCCAGATGGCTCAATTGGTTGGAGTGCGTCCTGTCAACCACAAGGTTGCCTGTTCGACTCCCACAAGGGATGGTGGGCTGCACCCCGTCCAACTAACAACAGCAACTGGACCTGGAGCTGAGCTGCGCCCTCCACAACTAAGACTGAAAGGACAACAACTTGACTTTGAAAAGTCCTGGAAGTACACACTGTTCCCCAATAAACGTCCTGTTCATCTTCCCCTGCCCCCCCACAAAGGAAAAAAAAAAAAGATCATGAATGTTAGGCCAAAGACTTTTAACTTTAGAGACTGAGTAAAAGGAGCAGTGGCATATGTAGATATAAATTTTAGAAAGATCATTTTGGTAGTAATATATCACATGGGACATTATCACTATAATGAAGCCAAATGGAACCAGGACTGTGATGGTTGGGGCAGAAAAGTGAGAGTGGCATAATAGCACGAGAAAGTAAAACTGACAAGAGTATAGGGTCAAGAAGGAGAAAGAGGGAGAAGGAGTGGGAGAGAGAAAGAGAGAGAGAAAGAGCAAGCGAGAAAAGAGAGAGAGAGAGAGAGAGAGAGAGAGAGAGAGAGAGAGAGAGAGATATAAAAAGTCAAGTTTGAGTATTGTATGGTGATTTTTATAGTTCAAGATAGATGGCATGGGTGGGGGGGAGTGGGGTAAAAAATGTAATAAATCAATAGATTCAGCTTTGGATAAACTGAGTTTAGGTTATTATGAATATACCCATGTCGAGATGCCCAAATGGCTATTGAATCTTGCTCCATACAAGAGAAGGAAGATAAAATACCAAGACTACATAGAAAAACTAAAAGAGATTGAAGACTTTCAGAGAGTCCCTCTATTTGCAGTTGATGGGGATGTGGCCAAAGAGCCTATTGTCAAAGAAATTTTAAAATAGGAGAGAAATAAAGAGAAAATATTTGTTATAGAATCCAAAGGAAGTGAGATTAAGGAAAGAAAGGGAGATCATCAGCACCATCAAGAGAAATGCTCTACAAAGCTGTTGGTGAACTCCTTGAGAGTAAACTCAGTAGCATGCTGTAACTAAAGGTAAACCTCAAGGAGTAATAGGAAAGTAGATGAAGCGTGAGTGTTGCTTGTTCTTTAAAGAACACATTTTTATAGAAGCACATAAAAAAACAAAACCCAGGGGATATAATGCTATAGCACTAGAAAAGCTATATATTGAGACTAGCGGAAAACAGGGCTAGGGTCTCAAAGTCCTTTTATTCATCTGTGTTATTTCCTTATTTTGTTACCATGAATTCTTTTCATACATAAATTTCATCCAAATTCCCTTTGTTTCAATTTGCACCATCTTCTGTACTGGATTTTAGAAGAGAAATTGTTTTCATTGTTAAAATTCTGCCTTTTGTTATACTAAAACGAGTAAATTTAAGCTGCAAAGTATTCAATTATTCATACAAAAGTTTTTACTGAGCACCTGCTGTATGGTAACAGCAGTACTAGCTACGGGGATTATGATGAGCAAAAGCTGGTGTATACTCTTCATCGTGTAACTAGCAATCTGATACTGATTATAAGCATACATTAAATTTCATAAAATTACTATGGTAAGTGCCTCTTCTAATATTCTAGATTATGAGAAATAATTTTTCTTTATTCTCCCTTATCCAATGTTTCAATACTTTATATTTCTTAGTTTTTTATAGCTCTCAGAGATTGGTGCTATACCTTACTGAATTCTCATCTCATTCAGGTACAACTCTGAAATTTTGCATGATTTATCAAATATCACAGAACTATAAATATTTAAAGCTAGCCTCAAGGCAAGTCATCTGCCTTACAGAATTTTATCATCTTATCTCTTCATATGTCTTTAAATATTAAGGAAACATCTATGTGATCTATCTGAGGCTTTTTAGAGACATATAAAACAGGGAAAATGTGATATATAGAGAGAAGGAATTTCTTATGTTTTCTTGGCATTGCCATTTTCCTGGAATGTCCTTTGGAAATACAACATTATTAAAATGCACATTGCTTATGGAAAGTATTAAAATAATACATCCAGATCCTTAAGGCACAGGTTTTATTTGAAAAGTTAAATCAGAACTCTAAAAAAGCAAATGAAAGCTTTTTAGCCTCTCTTTTTCTTTGGCAAATATTTTGATAGGCATTTCTAACTCTTATCAATATGGGGGTTGCAGGCCATGGACTTAATGAATTGGGGACATGATAAAAACCAGGGAGGTCAGAACAGGAAGTGAATAACAGAGATTGGATTAGGCTTGAAGAAGTCAGATAGGTGTTGAAATTCAGCTCAGGAGAGGTGAGTCTAAATTCCAAGGACAAAGTTGAGTTGCCAAGAGCCATGCTCACACATGGAAATTTGTCAACAAAGCCCAGGAAAAATATCTGCATAGCTGGCATTAGACTCATCTTGATAAAAGTTCAAAATTATTCATACACCTAAACAAAACTCCAAAGTACCCCATTCCATATAAAATAAAATCCAAACTAGCAGCTTAGCATCCAATAACATCCATCCTTTAGCATCAATGACTTTTACAAAATTATCTTTCAACCCTTCTCCAATTCACCCACCCAATCTTGCCTACTTGCTTTGTGCTATGTTAAGTCCTACTTTTTCTTGTCACGGTACCTTTTATTATGGGTGTGACCTATATTTGGAATGCCCTCAATCCAATGAATTGCTCTGCACCAAAATCCTACCAATTTTCAATTCTATTTTCATTAAGCCTTCCAAAGCATCAAAGTTAAGCCAGACAACCCCCTCTTTTCCCAAACTCTCATAGCCATTAATATCTCTTTCAAAATGATTTTGGTATGTGTCTTACTTAAGTCCCCCTCCTGAAGTTTACTATTCTCAAGGATCCAATTTGTTCTTACCCAGTTCAGAAAGATCCAAAGCACTATTTCAGTGTGTCGTGAAAGACAGGCCATTGGTATTTCTGAACAAGTGAATGCTTTACAGATTCAAACACCAAAATCTGTAGGAGCTGCACAGCACGCTCTGGGTCACACAGCTGTGAGGGAAGGGCCTCACTTCCAAGTCCCCTGACTCCTTCCTGGTGGCTTTTGCCTTACACCAGCTGCCTCCACTTGACCCACAGGTTTTGACACATCCCATGAGTCTTTTTTTTTTTTTTTCACTTTTCAACCAATCAGTTGGTGCAAAACACAAATGCATGCACTTTTCCTGTTTCACATAATGTCTTCTGCCCTCTAGGATCTCAGTCCATTGAACACAACAGTACTGCTATGTTTTCCTTGGATGCCAACATGAAATTTAGCTGAACTCCTCCTAACCCCTTGAATCTTGGACCCTGGGTTGCAAGTCACTTGGGTTCCCCAGTTGCCTCACAAGTACTTTCTGGTTTCAACCCGGTTGGAAATATTGAGACAAAAGTTTCTCTCAGAGTGTAGTGTTTGATCACTTTTACTTTTTTTGAGTTGGAGGGAAGCAAAGCCTCTAAAAACAAATAAACAACAGTTAATCAAGCTTTTGATCCTCCTCAAAAGTTTGAACTCCGTTCCAGTTTGAGGCAAAAATTTAGGTCAGCTCTCATTTTATTTATTTGTTTCGAATTTTTCAAGGGAGCCCTTCACCTAGGACGCCCCAGGGCACAAACACAGTAATACACACACAAGCACACATAATCACACACAATTACCATGTTATTTTAAAATTCATCCACCTCTCCATAGAAGCTCTGCAATTTCCAAACAGCTAAAAATAACAATAACAATAACAACAAAGCAAATCCAAAACCAACACCATTTTATCAGCTTATCTTTCAGTGCAATTTGCCCCTTTTGCTTTTTGTGGTATGGTTTGAGTGGTGATGCTAAAAGTTTCCCCTGCCCTCAAATATCCTCCAAATAATCCCACCATCTGATCTGAAACCCCACCATTAGAGATGAATCCCTTTGAATGGAAGCATTAAAAAACAAACAGAAAACAAACAAACAAACAAACCAAAGAACCCTTAATGTCTTAGGAGTTGTATCATTAACCCATTGACACCTCATTGTGAATTAGTTTATAGGAGATTAATGAGTGAGTCATTCTTAAGACCTGGGGGAGCTCCCCACAAATTTAGACTCTTGCTCACTATCCCCCAAACCCTTCCTGCTATAACCGTATATGTTCAAAATTTACTCACTGCTGTTTGTTTATCAGGAGTGCCAACCTCTGCAACTACCTAGAATTTGTTTAACAATTTAAGGCTTAGTTCAAAATTCACATCTTCCCTAAGTACCAGGATAGAATGCCTAGTATTTCATGTGCCAGGTCGTTCCACTGCATTGTTTGTTTACTTTTTTGTTGACTGTGTACAGGGGTGAGTGTGGGATAAATATATATCAAATATCCTATCCGCCCAATTAACAGAGTTCTGTGATTTCCAAAAGGGTGAAGGCTGTGCCATATGCATATTTATGTACCTAGTTAATGGCCAATAAAAATGCTGAATGGAGGATCCTTATTTCTTATGACCATTCCACTTTGGACATAGTCAAGGCAGAATGGGGTGGTATTTGGGAGTTAGTTTTTGAGGTGCCAGAGGAACAACCAAGTGGAAATAATTGGTAAGAGGCTAAAGGTCAATACATAGATTTATCCTGAGCCACATTTGGATATAAATGAGTGAATGAAACCAAAGGCTCTAGAAGAAGTAGGTGGGTATATATTGAGACTACAGGAGGAATAACAAGCAATGAAGAACTGGTCTTCCACAGATACAAGAAAAAGAGAACAAACTATGCCGAAGCAGACAAGTGAGTGGGTGGGAAAGGTCAGAAAGTTAATGGTAGACTACATCAGACTTCTCATAAAAAGATTTCAAGGTTATGTGATTAGAATGTGTTATAAGGTAAATTTAGGGGCCAAGAGAGGAAAAGAAAAATTTCTGGAATAGCTTCCAAAGGCATGGGAAAGGAAGCTGTCCATGGAGAAACAAATTATTGGCATGCAGTGTTGAGGGCTCAACTTGGCTGGACACATACACATTTATAGAGGTACCAGAGAGCTGTTTTAAAGGGTAACAAGGTAACATTTGCCGTGGTAATTAATTTGCTGTGGTCCAACCCTATTTTGTGTGTAGAAGAGGTAAGGGAATAGTAAATAGTAAATGCACTGACTTTTTTCTCACCAAACAGAATTACAACTCTTTGAAATAAATCATCACTTATCTCTTTATATAAATTGGAATATTCAGGAGACCATAAGAGATCTATAGATCCCCTGTCCACTCCCTCCTCGATAGTAAGGCAGAAGAAAATATGATGCAGCATAAAGAAACAAGACATTTGGAATTGGAAGACTTGTACCATGGTGTCTGGGAGTGGAGGTCCAGTTCGCAAGTGGTTGTAATACATGTTGCTGAAGGGGAATGTGCTAGAGATTGTGCCATACAGAATTGTATGGCCACAAAATTTAAGGACTGAAAGAGATTCAGTAGGTCCTTGAGCCAGTGAGACTCAACCAAGGCCGCATATTAGAATCTCACATGAATATTTAAGATAAAAATACCACGCTGAAGCCTCACCCCAGGAGGTGTGGATTTACTAAACTTGTGGTGGTACCTGGGCAACAATACTTTTTGAAAGCTTCCCACCTGATTTTAATGTGCAATCGCGGTTGGAAACCTACCCCAATTCCTTCTGCATCTGGGTAAAAAAACTTAAATCCAAAAATATCAGTGATTTGGCCCTAGGACATAGCTAGTGGCAGAGGAAGAAAAGAAACCAAAACCCCTTTCTTTAGCACAGAGATTTGGACAGACCACAGACAAGCCATGTATCTCCTGAAATGTGACTGCTCTCCACCTTGAAAGTTTGTTTTTAAAATCACATGGTAAAAAAACAGTCAGATACAAACCTATTAGAATGGCCCAAATCCAAAACTCTGACAACACCAAATGCTGGTGAGAGTGTGGAACAACAAGAACTCCCAATTCATTGCTCGTGGAAATGGTACAGCCACTTTGGAAGACAGTTTGGCAATTTCTTATAAAACTAAACATACTCTTACCATGTGATCCAGCAATCACACTCCTTGGTATTTACCCAATTGAGCTGAACACTTATGTCCACACAAAAACCTGCACATGGATGTTTATTTGTAGCTTTCTTTGTAATTGCCAAAACTTGGCTTTATTTGTAATTGTCAAAACTTGGAAGCAACCAAGATGTCCTTCAGTAGGTGAATGGATAAATAAACTGCAGTACATTCAGACAATGGCATGTTATTCAGCCCTCAAAGGAAATGAGCTATCGCATCATGGAAAGATATGGAAGAAATTTAAATGCATTTTAATAAGCGAAAGAAGCCAATCTGAAAAGGCTACACGCTGTATGAGTCCAGCTATATGACATTCTGGAAAAGGGAAAACTATGAAACAATAAAAATATTAGTGATTTCCAGGGGTGAGGGGGAAGGGTAGAGAGGGATGAATAGGCAGAGCACAGGAAGTGAAGCGACTCTGTATGATACGATAATAGTACATACATGTCATTACACATTTGTCCAAACCCATCGAATGTACACCACCAAGAGTGGAAACTGTGGACTTTGGGAGATAATGATGTACCAGTGTAGGTTCATCTATTGTAACAAATGTGCCACTGCAGTGAGGGATATTGATAGTGGGGGAGTGGGGTGGGGGGCAGGGAGTATATGGAAAACTCTCTGTACCTTCCATTCAATTTTGCTGTGAACCTTACACTGATCTAAAATATAACGTCTATTAAAAAACAAACAACAACAAAATAAAGTAATTAAAAGTCCTAATCCCAGAGAGCAGTCTATTGGGGTTCTAAAAGATGCGCAAGTCTTCTCTCCCTTCTTCCTAGAGTCTGTCACTGTTCTCTCCATGGATGAACCTCTTTGCCATAGTCGAAGTGTGGGAAATCCCACAAATTGTCAAGAAGAACAGGATGATCTTTTCCTCCAACCATCAAGAGAAGAAGTGGCTGTGAAATGGATCATAAGAACTGAACCAAATGGGCAGTGTTTCTTCAACATTTAAGCATGTCAGAAACATGTTACCATTGGGATCAGTAGTAATGGTTGCCATAGGTAGACAGGCCAAACTTACTGTTGATTGCTGAGGGAGGGAGGGGAGGAAAAAGAGAGGGAGAAAAGGAGACGGAACAAGAACTCTATAGCAGGAAACAAGTGTGCTCGAAACAAGAAATGCTTTTCGAGCCAAATTTGCCTGCCGCCAAGCCACCATTTACATGGACTACTATGTGGGTAGCTGTCACATATGAGCCATACTTTCCTCGTCAACAATACTCACATCCAAACTTTAATAATGCAGCAACAGAAAACTACCTGAAATCTGGTCTGAGTTGTGGTCTTTCTCGTATAAGGCAATAGGTGGTTACGAAAAAATAAAAAGGCACATTACTCCAGAGCACTGACTTTCAAAAATATCCCTAATCCAATGCTGGAAATTGAAGAAGAGGATCAGTGAGACAAGTCAAATATAATGATGATCAAACCAATTGCAAATAATCTTCTTTCAATTATGGTGTTTTAGAGGCAATCGGAGATGGATTTGTCATGAAGCTAATGAAGCTTAGGTTCAGAGACTTTCACTTACACAAACCCTTTCAAGTCTCACCAATGTCCTTGCAGAGTTATATGTGCTTTTTTTCCCCTTCTTTTTTAAATTTCAAAAATAAGACATTTAGCCAAAATTGGTTGTAACTACTATTTGTTACCACGTTAGCTTTTCCTTCATCACACTTCCTGTCATGTTGGGTGATATTGGCACGCCCCCGGGATTTGGGTATTGGGGGTAAGTGAAAGTTGAGTTGGAGGATACACTTACTTTGGAAATAGTGAGAGATAAATGCGTGTCTTTGCAGTTACTTGAAGTACTATTAATGTGTGACTGGAATTCTGCTATAAAAATAACTTTTCAGAACATTGGTTATGGCCCAAACCTGTAGGGCCACGGGTCATATTCTGATATGAATCTGTCCTACGGCTTTCAGCACTAAACATACGGGATACTGGAGGAGATTATGGATAGTGGATGAGAAATAAGGTTTGAAATGTATGCAGTCAGATTCTTGTCTGTGGAAGATTCTCCCAAAATTCACTTGTGTAAAATTGTAAGTAGAGTAAATATAGGGGGAAAAGGATTTTAGAGATTGTATCTGATAGTTAAATTTCAAAAATTATCTTATTTCTTCTATATATTTCTCTACATATTTTGTGACTTCTAGTGGCATTTATCAGCTTTTTTTAATGAGTAAATTTTATTGTTTATTTTCTTATTCTAAATAGACTCACTTTAATTCCATTCATTCATTTGATTTTAATTTTTTTATTCTTTTGGAGAAGGAGATTTTCTTCATTTAATTTTTTATTCCATAATATTTGCCATTTAAAATATGTAAAATTTATGGTATGGAACACAAAGTAAGGTTTTCATGTGTTTGTTTCAAACAATACAATGTGCATGCTGTAAACATTGCATGGCTTTGGTCTTGCCTCTGCCTCCTTAATATTTTTTTGCCTCTGGAAAATACATTACTTTTTTTTTTTCATTCTATAGGTTTAGTTTTATCTTCTATAGCATTCTCAGCCCTTCCTACTTCACAGGAGATGTTTTTATGGTCAAGTGAGGTGAAAAATACAAAAGAAAAGTATAAGATATTTTGGGTAGGATCCGATTTTCGTTTAACCTGTATGTCTTTTTTTTTCTTTACCCATATTGGAAAGGTTTTTTTTTTTTTTTTTGCAAAATAGACATTCTATTCCAAGAGGCAGTCACATTTGCAAGAGAGAATTTGGGAGCCTAATAGGTAACCCAATCTTCATATTTTGAAAGACCCAGTTTTATTTCCTTGCAGGATCTTAAAGACACAATGTTGGCCCATGAGGTAGATTTAGGAATAATGATACCTATGGTCATGACCTCACAGTATTCCACCAGATGGAGCCAGAGATTGAAGAGATGGCTGTAAAGGAAGAGAAAGGAAGACCACTACCCATCGAAGGATGGCTCTATTTGGACTCACAAACGACTGGGGAGTTAACCTGAGTTCATTTTTACCAAACAGACTATTGGCTTTCTGGTTATGAATGCATTTGTATATCTTTCCAGATACTGCAGGACAAAAATAAAGTGATTCATTATGAGGGTAGTAAATTGGGAAAGCATTTTATAAACTATAAAAGAGTCTACAACTGTAAATTACCATTACTCTTGGCAATATTTTGAGAGATTTTCCTTAGTAGCACTATATCTGCACAACAAGCTTAGAAATAATTCCACCATCACTTATTGGGCATAAACCAACAGGACACGAAGATTCAGAAAGGAAAGATATAACACTTATTTTTACAAAACTCACATTCCAGGTGGGTTTATAAAATATGTCTATGTAATCCATATAATCAGGGTATGCTAAATGGCTCAGCCTCGCTTTGGCGTCTCATTTGTAGAAAGATAGGATATCAGTCAAGTGTAAAAGTGCTTATGCCCTTGTAGTTGAAGGGTGTACATTTTACCACCACTTCTGGGGGAAAAAAAAAAAAATCCAGCTCATTTGTTTCTACAATTCTTGTATCTCTCAGGAGTTCTACTGATTCTTTTCCTCAATATTTCTCAACTCTCTCTTTGAATTTCCCTCTTGACATTCTTACACCAGCAGAGATATGTATGGTACTCATGCTGGGACACTCTGGTATGGCCAGAAATTTATCTGTAATATGAATCTATTATTTATTCCATTTAGAAGGAAGTCCATAATGTCTTGTGTGAAATCTAGTTCTTTACTCTCTCTGACTAGTTCCTTCACCCCCAGCTCCGCAAAGACATCCAGTAGATAATTTCTAGTGAATAAAATTCTAATCTTATTAAATTTCTAGAAAGGTTGCATTCATATAAGAAAGAACCCTCATAAAAATTGTTTTAATTATTAATCTGCTTCCATGACTTTTATTCTGTTATTCTTATTTCAGAATCAGAAATGTTACCAACTATTTTTTTTTTTTTTTTTTGAGAGCAAGAGAGATATTTATTGCAGACAGATGCTAGGTGAGAATTCTGACATGGGAAATGAATCTTTGGAAAAAATTATCAAAGCAGGAGGCTACCAGTGCAGGATCCACACTTAGATAGAGACTCCCAGGAGATAACCCTTGGTGACTCTGGAGGCTTCTAGAGTAGTTTGGTCAATATCATTTCCTCAAAATCAAACAGACAGCAAAATCACTATGTGATTCTTTATGACATAAAGTCCGGAGCAGATAATTTAGATGTTTCTCATCAAAGCTCTTTTTCTATGTCCAATGAATAGACAAATTTCTCAAATGATTACACAATTGCTTTGGGATCTACGTGTAGCTTAATTCAGTTAGATATAAAATGTGAGAATTATAAGGAAGTCAAATCAAAATATAGGAAAAAAACAAACAAGACATCTTTCTGAGCTGTTTCTCCAAGGGCTTTGGGAAAATGAGCATAGCCAATGATTTGATTTAAATGTCACTTCCTTTCGTAGATTGCACTTTGACTGTCCCATACTTTTGCTTATGGACTGTTGGCCAAAGCACCCCTCACCCCACCCTGGCCCCTTGACTTCCTTGGTAGGAAAGAATTTCACTGTCCTAGAGAAAATGCTTTCTAAATGGAAATGATCTTTATTTTCCTTCTACCTGAGAATATGTTTATCAGTTATGAGATAGTAAGTAATAAAAAAGGGATATTTTAAAAATTGAGGATGAACTTGCAGAATGTCTGTACTTATCCTTCTGGCTTTCTCTTGAACAACGCAGTTTACTTCATTCGAATGACTAGCAGAGCACTTTCTGTAGACAACCAAAATCTTCACTCTTGCTTTGCTGCAGCCTTGGCATTTTAGGTAACATGGTTCAGGGCTTTTGTAATTGAAAAGTTCACCTGATTTTTCCCCCATCTTCCCTGTACTGTATTTCCTTTATCCCCTGTCCTACTACTAAAATTTCCAAAGTCTGAGATTTAGGGGGGAAAAAAAAATCTCACTGTAGGTAAAGTTAGGAGATAAACAAAGAGATAAATAAAATATAGGCACTTATAATCTGTTTTAGGTGACATGACAACATTTTTTACAAAGTGAACAAATGAACTCTTAATCTTCTAGAAAAAGAAATTATTCCTCCTTTTTTGCACCTCTCCACACTGAGAGGGGATTTCTGTCCTCTTTCCAGGAGGCACAAAAGGTAAACTCTTTTCCTTACCTGTTCTACCATGATTCTGCCCTGAGAGTTGCCGACTCTCCTGTTCAGTACTTAAAGGACTTCCCCATTTGCAACATGTCAATGTATCAAAGGCTGAAATGCATACAAAAGTGAAAATTTGAACTGGAATAATTACAAACCACCACCTTCTTTTGAATCCCCTTAGAAATAATTTGGCATAAATTAATAACAGGCTGGAAATTGGTTTATGGTCTAAATTTATGTTTGCCCTCTTTTTCAAATATCTATTATCTAAATTTCTCTGACAACATATGTATACAATTTGTATCTATATCTGCAAATGTAAATCTATGTATATACATGTAATATATATATGTATATATATATATATATATATATATATATAATATATTTCTCACAAAAACAAGTTTTATTCTTTCTAGAAATTTCCTTTGGATTTTCTTATGGTTTTCTGATTCAGAATTCTATAAATAAATTATATCACACAAGGCAATATGTTCAAGGAGTTACTACATTAAGTAAGCAAACGTCATTTTAAAAATCCCGCAAAAACAAAGTCCCTCATTCAGGTTCCTTTGAAACATGTTTATTCTTGGGAACTCATTCACTCTTCAAACCTTCTTACCTTTAAACTGCTTCCAAGCTCAAAGAGCCCCGGAAGGAATTCATATGCCTGAAGCTATACCACCCCTGAGAAATCTCCTTAAATTTTACAATCGTCAGGTGGGAGTTGGGGGCAGGGGGTGGTTCCCTGAGAGCTGGAAGGAGACCTGCAGCACACCTGCAGTAGAGAGGAGTTAGGGAGTGGTGCCAGTGACTGAGGCCCGGATCAGGCTTTTAAACTCAGGATCTGAAGGCTGTTGCTCATTTTAAAAAGATAATAAAATAAAACAAAAAAGCCTTTGGCGTAGTGTCATTGAGAGAAGGGATATCAATCCCCTTGTCTGCTTTGACCTGATTCTTGGGACATTCAAATCTGCCTGCCTCGATTTCACCTTTAGGTTGAGCTGGACAAGGATCCCCCCTCCCTTCTAGTCCCAGGCTGTGGTTCCCCCCAGACCCATCAGCCGCTGTTCTCCGTCCCAGAAACAAATGGCTCATCTGCTATTGCCCCCCTGTTGCCTTACAAATGGGCAGGTGAGCCATGGCGGGTATAGTGGATCACATTCATGAACATCTTGTATCAAATTCTTTTCCCTGTACGGGTAGACTTACACGGAAAGGGTAAGCCATTTCCTGAGAATCTTAACAGTGTTTGGCTTTTAGTGAAAACCTGGTCATCCTGATTTTAATGCATTTGCTTTATACTTAGATGATATGATTCACTTTGTAAGACAAAACCCACCATTTAGTTTATTGAAGAGATGTATTGTAAAGGCTACTTTCCATTGAAACCAATAGCATTCTGGTGACAGGAGGTAATATCTATTTTAGAAACATGGCACCAGGAGTCTTCCAATCTCTTTTTAGACCATGACAAATGACCTCTTGTCACTTGGAGGGTAAATAAACGTAAACCCTCAGGATTCTCTCCCTCCATCACCTCACCTCCCTACTGGAAAGTGACCAAATGCCCTGCCTCAGATCTGCGAAACATGTCAACAGTCAACAGGAACTGTGGTTATATTGAGTATGCATCTGCAATCAAAGACTGATGTGCAAAAAATGCCAATTAAAAAAAAATCTTTAAAATCAATTAAATCTTCCTCTGAGACTTTATCTTGGCCAGCTGGTAGAAAAATATATCTTAGGCATTCAAGGGGAACCCATCCCATCACTTAGGGTTACTCAAGAATGAGGCTTAAGAACTATGTGGAAAATGGAAGCCAGGATATGTCTCTGTCGGTCCATCATAATCAATAATGAAATCCACCTTGCTCGGTTTCCCAGATAAAATGCAGGGCACCCAGCTAATTTTGAATTTCAGATAAACAACGAATAATTTTTTAGCGTAAATATGTCACAAATATTGCATGGGCATACTTACACTAAAAAGCAATACAAACTTTATCTGAAATTCAAATTTAATTGAGTGTCCTATATTTTTATTTTCTAAATCTCACAACCCTACTTCTTGTTCAAGCCTGCAAAGCTGGTCTGTCCCAAACTCAGGTTTTCCAAATTCTGAAACATAATACATGTTTGGGTTCTAGCCTCATGGGTACAACACAGAGCAAATTTTTTTTTCTTTGGTTCTTTACTGGTCACCTCACATCCAGACACTTGTCTGGGAATCTTCCGGAAAACACAAGCTTAGAACCCAGGTAGTCTAAAAGTAAATGCTACTTTTAACTCTTTCATATAAACCCGCCCTGAGGCAAAGGAGTGTTTGAGAATTAGAAGAGAGGAAAGGAAAAATAAAAGGGATCATAATACAAAGTAACATCTCAATAAAGGTTTCTGACAAATAGCAATGTTTGAAAAGATGTCCCACCTAATGAATATGGACATCTTTCCTTTTTGCTCTTTTTTTCTAGATTGACAAAGCACATATCATAATTTGGTGAAAATTACCACACTCTTAAGTAAATTACTGTGGAGTCACTATACTTTCCAGCTTAACAGAATGGTTCTAAGAACTTGCCAGTGGGTTGGAGCTGATGGAAAGGTTGGACTTGCCTTGTACTGAGTCAATAAATCTTTCCATCTGTGTAGCCTAGTTTTCTCTCAATTGACCTAGAAGGAGGTGATCAAAGTCTATCTGATTTAAATAATGAAACCAGAACCATGCAACAAAGTCATGGATGGTGGTCTGTCTTACTTGTGAAGAACATTTGGATGGGGAGTTGGGAAATCTGGGTTGGACCAACTGGTGATCCTCCAATCATGTGTTCGAGTAGTCATCTAAACCTAAGTAAATTCACCAAGCTTATAGAAATGTAGTAGGGTAGGTTAATATTGGGAGCAGGCTAATTAATAAGCATTCTAATTATTGACCACTCCGTGATGGGTGGAAAGACTGTGTTTCACTATAGAAACACCATGAATGACCTTCGCAAGTGTGAGAAATAATACTTTGCACTTGCAAGAGTTCAGAAGACCCTCATCTGTCTGTCTTAAATAGTAGTGGTTCATTCATGCCTTGCTCGGAGTGCATTGCAATTCTTGAAGGAGAAAGCAGGAAGAAAGTACAAAATCTTACTGTTTATTGTCTTAGTTCCTGCCAAAATACTCTGTGTAAGAAATCTTTCTTCCTCACGAAAAGCCTGATATGCAGCTGTTTCTAAAGCAGGAACCTGGTCTACTTTCTTCTCATGAGTGGGAAAAGTACAAAATCACAGGGAAGAACTGGGGATGGGGGAGGTATTTCTAGCATCTTGAAACTGCTAGTTAGAAATCTCAGATTAAGCAAATGCTGGCTTTCTCCCTCCTGTCCCCACCCCCTTCCTCTTTTATTATTATTACCTTTTAAAATAGCTATTAACTCTACATTTCATCAGAGAAACAGGATATCCTAGGACCAGTGGAAATACATACAAGGCTCATGTAGGTATTTTAAGATGTTGGAATCTAAGGAAACTATGTGTTTTTTAATTAGAACGGATTCAGATGCTTTGACAAGTCTTGAAAGAATAACATATGAGGCATTCCAGGTTTACCCTGCAGTCAAGCTCAGTGTTTCCAGCCTTTGAAGTTGCTGATTTACACACATCCGTGATGGTCTCAGTTGGACCCACCACTTACAGACAACTTTAGAGTCGCAGGCCCCAAGTCCACTGTATTTCAAGGGCCTGACAGAACAGCACTGTTCATCCCTGCCTTCACATTATAACCACTCAGGGAGCTTTCCAAAACTCTCAATACCTAGGCTGCACCCCACGCCAATTAAGTCACAATCTCCAGGGGGGGCACCCAGACACTATTGTTTTTCAAGTTCCCAGATGTGAGGTTAAGAACGAGAATAAATGCATGTTAAAGCATCCACGAGTTAAGATTCATAAGAGGCAGATCTCTAAATGTATCCTGAATACTTAAGCAGGATAAGGCCCAAGGGGTCTTAAGGGAGTGAATCAAATGAGAGGAGACAATCCCCAACCTCAGGGACCTAGGGACAAATAACATTCACAAAGGAGGCTGCCCTTTAAGCTTCTAAAAAGGGAACATGCTTTCTACTCAAGATAGAGGAAGTCTGGGGCAAAGAGTGACTGGAACCCTAAATATTAATCCCTATCCTACCACTGGCCAAACTACGCAATCCCTTAAATTTGAGTTTTCTCACCTGATTAATCAGAGGGTAAGTTTTAACCAGTAACTTTCAACCATGGCTGCGCATGAGAGTCACTTAGGGTGTTTTGTGATGTCTACATGCCCAGGAAGCACTCTGGAGTTATCCAATCAGAATGTCTGTGTCAGGAACTCAGGCACTGGCATTTTTTAATATTCCTCACGTATGGTCACCAGGTAAAATGGAGGGTGCTAAGGTAATTGTGAATTTCAGATAAATAAGGGATACTTTTTTTTTTTTTAAGAACAAATATGTCCCAAATATTTGCATGGGACATACTTATACTAAAAAATGATTTGTGACTTTTCTGAAATTCAAATTTACCTGGATATCCTATATTTTCCTATGCCAAATACGGTAACCCTACAGATGTGACTACAGTACGCAGCCAGGACTGCTGTACCCTTTCTATTCATAGTGTGGTCTCCAGACCAGCAGCATCAGCTCCTCCTAGGAGCTTGTTGGAAACGAAATAGTGGGGGCCCACTCCACACTTACTGAATCAGAAACTGTATTTTAACAAATCCTCAAGCATTCATGTGCATATAAAAGCTTGAAAAGCACTGGCCTAAGTGATCTACCACAAAGTTTCCAAGAATCTTCCAACCATCCCAGCCAAAATCAGCAAATCCGGAGGTTGCTGCACAAATCAAAATGTGTCCCCAAGTTCTTGGAAGCTTCAGGAATGGTTTGGTTACATGTCTGCCAAGGAAACTGGTTGCCTCTACTTTTCACCCCAACGCTAAGTAAAATGCCCTTATTCTTTTGTTGAGAGCCCTGGGTTTGAGTTCGTATCAGACTTCTCCTCACTGCTTGGCCTGCCCAAGCCTGTTTTCCTCTCCACACAGGCAGAACCTGGATTTTGACCCAGATCTTGCTCTAGTCAGGAGAACACAGAGCTTGCCTGACTTCATCGGCCTGCCAGCAACCTAAAAATGGTGACTCAGACCTGACCTGTCTTTGCAAATATAGTCCTGCCTGCAGGGCAGAGCTTCCTCACCTTAGCAGACTAACTATACCTTTGCCAACATTGAGGACCTCTGGTCCTTCACACAGATATACATGTATCCCTATCCCTATCTCTATCTATCTATCTATCTATCTATCTATCTATCTATCTATCTATCTATCATCTATCTATATTGTTGATGATGCTATAAAAATAAATTCCTTTTAACTCTTCTGAATTTAAAAATGCAGCATTTCAGAATCTCTAAAAGATGGCTTAAACATGATTATTATGCTCTAAAGCCGTAACTTATCAAAAAACATTAGCTACCCACTCTGATCTTAAGGCAAATCCAATTATAGCGATAAATACCAAGAATTTTGCAGTGGTCACACTGTGCAACACAAGTGTATTTGTCTGAAAACATGTGACTCCAACATCAATTTTGGTTTTCTCAAACACACCCATCTCTTGCTCCAATATCAAGGGTTTTGATAAAAGCCTAAGTGTACACCAACCCCCACCCCCACTAATATGAAATTAAATCTTTATGCTTCCATTTACACTGATCTCATTAAAGCATTGGTTTGAAGGAGATGTTTGCTGTGCAGTTGAGTACCTTCCTTCTACCTACAAATTTGGTAGACTACGGGTAATAAAGACTTCAATCTAAAAAGTAGCTGTCTAATTTGAAAGTTAGTCCCCTATACATTCAAATAAATGAAGATGTTCTTCAGAACTCAGAATCTTATATCTGGAAATGTCCTTAAAGGTCATTTACATTTTACAGTGTGAGATGCTGAGACTCTGAAGTACACTCTGCCTCCTCTGGCTCTAGTCACTTCGCCTTGGAAGCCTCCTTCATCCATTCAATGGCTAAATGCAACTTTTGCTTCACTGCAGGTTCCAAATCAGAACAATATTCATACGAGTCTTGCTACAGTAGCTAACATTAGCATAAATGTGTTAAAGAAGCTTCATAATTAAAAGGTACCTTACCAGTGCTATTTTCAGCTAGCAAATTTCTCCTTATGCCCGGGACCAAGTTGATGACCTAACTTACATTATTTTTCCCTTTCGATTTAGTATCGTCGACAGTGAACTCAATTCTTCCCTCCAGATCATGCATTTGGCTGTGGAGTTCCTGACGGATCTTAGCTGGCTCCAACTTGCCCTCCTTGCTTGCTGAGGTGACAGGACCTCTTTGCCCCATGAGGACTAGAGTGATTCAAGCCAACACCCATACAGGGAGGGACCGATTCTCCCCGGACATAAATCTGCCAGATTGTCATCAGCTAGATCATCCCCCTATGAGAGCAGAGCAGTATAAGCAAGCTGTATCATGGATTACTTCACGTCTTATAGCTAATAAAATAACAGACTCAGAGGTTAATACAATTATTTTCCTGAGTTCAAGACAATTGGTTCAAAAGTGAAAAAAAATTATAGAAAGAAACTCCTATATAGTCAATAATTGTGTCAATTTACTTGCTAAGAAAGTAAGGATTGAGTTAATACATGTATGCTATTCCAAATAAAACATATTTTAAAAAGTAAATTGTACATTTAGAAAATCCAAGTAATACTGATTACTATCCAGATATTTGTTATAAAAATGTGCTAGATAATATCAAATGGCCAACTACGGTTCTTTTTCATAGTT
Organism: Rhinolophus ferrumequinum; assembly: GCF_004115265.2. NCBI lineage: Eukaryota > Metazoa > Chordata > Mammalia > Chiroptera > Rhinolophidae > Rhinolophus > Rhinolophus ferrumequinum. The sequence continues at coordinate 28,314,548 of NC_046306.1, read as the reverse complement.
TCTTAAAACGAAAATTGAAACATTCTCAAGTATCACCTAAATTCTTCAACTACACTCCTTGGACCTTCATCTCCTTCCTCTCTCTCTCTCTCTCTCTCTCTCTCTCTCTCTCTCTCTCTCTCTCTCTCTTTCCTCAAAGACCATTGTGGCCAGTTCAGATAGGAGAAAAAGTGTCTGGAATGGAGGTCAGAATATATTAATCAAACTGGATAAGGAGTATTGTAGGGTAGGAAACTCAATGTTTTCTCCATAAGAAGAACAGAGACCAGGGATGAGTTGAAAACAGGAAATATAGCTGTCATGCCTACATACATTTGATATTGAAGAAGATGCTTTGTGAAAAGTATACAAGATCCTAAACTTTTCTCCTATAAAATACAATTACATTTAACTTTCTCTTCACTCTTGTCCCTCAATTTGTATGTGTTTCATTCCAATGTGCTTTAATTAGAAGCCATCCCTAGAAATGTTGAGGACTGTTCCAGTTACTATTGCTGAATAAAAAATTTCCCCAAAACTTTTCGACTTAAAACATACTCATGATTTTGTGGGTCAGGTATTTAGTAAGGGCTCTGCTAGGCAGTTCTACCTTATGGACTCACATATGGTTGCAGTAGATGTCACCTGGGGCTGCAGTTATCTGCAGGCTCAACAGGGTGAGATGTTCAAGAAGACTCTCTCACTGGCTTGCACTTGGTTATGCCTGTTAGCTGAGGCTCAGGTGGTGATGTTAATCTGAGTGCCTACTAATTCTGACCTCACCAGCATGGCAGTCTCAGGGTAATCCAAGTTCTTATGTGGTCTCCAAAAGCAAGTATCCCAACTGTAACACCTTTTATGACCTAGGCTTGGAAGTCACACGGTGTTACTTCTGGCATATTCTATTGATTAGCAGGAAGATGCAGGTTAATGGGGTAAGGGCAAGGTTCTGAAAAAACATGTGGCACTGGAGATATTACTGCAGCCATTTTTGGAAAATACTATCTGCCACAAATCGCCATGGGATTAACTGAACTAGAATGGATTCAAATGGAGAATGATAGATAGGTGATAGATAGAGAGATAGATAGATAGATAGATAGATAGATCGATAGATAGATCGATCGATAGATAGATAGATTCATGAATTATTCATATAATTCATAAATTATATGCATGACAATAACTGAAGAGCTGCCTGTACTGGTTCCTCTGTGTCGAGCTTCCCCTCAAGATCGGTGCCCCTCCTGACATTCATTCAACGGGGAATAGTTGGCATAAGCAAGCATGTAGAGATTATTCTAGTCACAGGGTAAATTGTATCTACTAGCATCCCAGGAAAAGTTTCAGAAAGGAAGGAAAGAAGAGATTGAGAGTACAGAAGGAAGGCATGAGGGAGAGGGAAAGAAAGAAAAGAAAAGGGAACAGAAGGGAAGGGGAGATAAGAAAAGAGGAAGAGTGGAGAGGATTTGGGAGAGGAGGAGAGAGAATGCCTCCAAACCTTCTATACTTGCGAGCATCCAGCCTCCCTGAGTTACCCTTCAGTCCTGTCTGCATTACCAGAACAACTACCAGACACAACAACTTAATTAAAAAGGTACTCGTATTTCTTTTTCAGTGACCCATAGTTATACTATTTGTTACTATAATCACATTGTCACATCTCTGCTATTTGTTCCTTTTCTTCGTTAGTGTGTAATTGAGTCAATTATTTTCCCCTCCACCTAGGTTTACCTGCTGAGACTCAACTCAAAATAAAGTGCTATAAATACAGTGAGGGACCAATTCAATTATTTTTATTCACTGTCTCCAATGCCCTAATCTTGATCTCTTTCCACTTGAGAAGTCATGAAGCCTCACTGTTATGCTGGCTTTCTAAAAAGACCTTCAGAAGTTAACTTCTCTGTTTATTGAAAAAATTAAATAGCATACTTTTTTTTCTACCTTGGAAGTTTGAAATAATTTACCAATAACATTCTCCTTGCCTTTTTTTTTTGAGAATACTTTTGCTAGATTTCCCAATTTTCTGATATATTCATTTACCCAAACATTTTTTTTAAACCATAGACCAACCATTTATATAACATTTTAATGTTACCCTAAGTATGTATGACGAGATTAAAGATAATTAGTGGCTTTTAAAATGCCAAGATTGTCTCTTTTTGGATTTTCTAATACAGCAACATTTTAAAACGTACATATTTGTCTGGCATATTTTTTTTAATGGGAAGGAAACTCAAAAGTTTATTTTTAACTAACTGGTTCATTGCAAAAATAGACTTTGCCCTTTGATTGTCCTTGTTTGTACTGTGGATATCAGGAAAATGAGGCAGGCCAAGTTCTGATGTGTCTGCTGATCATGGCTTTGGCAGCATGGAACCTGGGACATAGAGTCCCCTTAATAGGACTGTTGAGCAGACCAACTTTGTTGTAAATATTTAGATAGAAATGGGCTTTAGAGCAGCCACATCTGAAGACCCACAAGTCTGAGTGTTATACAAGGTGCATGTTCTTGTTTTTGGCTTTGATTAATGTATAAAAGAGGAATCTGATTGATTCCCATCGTGTTAATGTTAATTAATTGCTTGTGGTGTCTGTTCACCAAGTATGAGTATGGAAACCTGTTAGTTCACTTACCACAGGGGCTGGGTTTAGCAGATGGGAAAAATATTATTTTGGCATGTTTTTAATGGCAGCACAATTTATTTTTATCTAACTCTTTTTGGTGTGCATAAAAGGAGACTGCCACCTGTGCTTTGTGGATGAGTGTCAATGATTTTTGGACAGATTAATTTATGGCATAGTAGAGAACCACAAAAGACTGCTGGGGCTGAACTCACCATTTGGTCCAGCATTGACACGAACTACAATTTTACGCTATTTTCCAAGGCCTGGAATACTGCATTTGGGTAATTTTATGCCAAGTGGAATATCAGCTGTACTTTCTCTTAATCATGGAAAGTAGAAATAAAGATATAGATTTGTGTGTGTATATTATATTATATATATGTATATATATACATATATATGTGTATATATATATATGTATATATATATTTATATATATATATCTGTATGCTATATAAATCTGACTCACCTCAATTATGACATTTATAACTACCTTTTCAAATGCTGGAACCACACAGGGCATTTTGAATGACGTAAAAGCACATTCATATTTTTAGCAATAAGACTTCATACAACATCATTTAAAAAAAAATTGAAAAGCAAACCAGTATTAGCATTATGATCCAGCAGCAAGTAGCGGGAGAGTTGGCATACAGCACCAATTATGAAAATGGTATGGTGCTAGATTTCTTCCTGAATTATTCCACACACATTATACTTTGCAGTGAGCAGGTTGAACTTAAATGTAAATTACCAGGGCTTTTTGTTTGCTCTTTCAAAGGGCTGTTTGTTGTATTACCCAGTGCTTTTCTGTTCCCTCATAGTTGAAATAATTAAGATCATTTGCAGGGCCTGGTTTGCTCATTTTGCCTAGTTACTTTGCTGCTATGGTCCGTTATGTCTACAGGGGAGCACCATTATTTAATCTGAACATCTGGAATCCATCATGTGTATTGAAAGACAAGATGTATCCTCAGTTTTAAGCCAACTTCACGATAAAACTGATGGATGAAACAAGTGTGTATAGGTGAGGATGGTTAATATTTGAGAAATGCATCTAGTGATTGGGCGATCACAAGGGGACTTTTGTTTTATTTCATTTTTTACCTTATTCTATTTTCTGTATTTTATTTTACTTATGGCATAGCAATCAAAATCTGATTGAGGGCAACACATCCTATTTGGGCCAGAGTCAAAGCATTTGAAATGAAGAAAGAACCTATGTTTCTCAACTCTCGCTTGTCAAAGACTTCTCTTTACCGTAACCCCTTGATTGAGCTCAGAAGGCATACTTTCCTGAAGAGTCCCTAATACTCCTAGGACTAGGTGCAGAGCCTTCCTGCCAGGTAAAATGGACACATCTCTCCCATTCCCACTTCTTCGTTCTTCTCTCTGCGAGAAGTATAGTTTGTTGGAGTCCAAGGTTCATTTTAATCAGAAATGTGTATGAAATCGAAAGCATATACAAACTTCATTTTTAGCGGTGCAAGTCATCCCCATGTTTATATGCTTTCTCTAATCCTTAACTTTTTTCCTTTTTAATTTGAAGAACATCTGTCTCCACTGCAGCTTCACTCTCATCAGGAAATCCAATTACAAAGATAGAAAAAAGTATAGCAGGTGAAGCAAAATACAGCAGATCCACCTCTTAATACTAGGTACTCAAATGACTCCCAGATGAACAGCTGGATCCCTCCACAGTTAAAAAGCTCGCTCACCTGGTATGGAGAAAGGGCAGTTGATGGATCAAAGGAGTAGTAGAGATAACAGAGTGAGTGATGTGGATATGAAATACATTAGGGAGAGTAAAAAATGCAGTTTGGCCAAGAGTTATTTCTAGTTATGCATTGACGAGGAGACACAGGGAAAAACAACGTCAAATTAAAAAAAAAAAATCCTTTTGGCGAGTTTAAACCTTGCCTCTATCCTTTTCCTCGTAATCTGCTACCCAGATATGCACTTAAAATAGGAATGCGGGCCTACTGGGGCATGAAATAGTTGAGAGCTATTCAACAATGAGGAGAATGAGAGAAATGAGAGAAATCTCTTCAGAAAGGACCTTCTGGAATTTAAGCCAGATGAACCTGAATAGCCACAGATAATTTAGCATGACCCCTAAACCATTAGGAGAATTTTTATTATGAGGACTTGACTCTGTATTAAGAATGTCATCCTTAGAAACTGATGACTGTAGAAGTTATTTTGTGAGATATAAGAATGACTGTTCTTCATGTTCACAAGTGATTAGGATACATTAGAACTAGGTGAGGAATAGGAAGCCTCCAGGATCACCTTCCCCCACTTCTCAAAGTCATAGCCAGTCTGCAGAAGCCACATTTCTTCTTGCTTCCCCACTTCCCTCACGGACAAATGAAAATCTGGAAAAGTGCCATAATAATTATAGAATGTTATATGAAATATTAAGACAGATGCATGTCTTTTTTCCCTGTATTTTATCTAAATGAACTTATTTCAATTAACTGAAAATGGTGTCCAATTCACTCTGAACACTTGGGAACTTACGATTTTTTTAGTCTTATATCACTGATTTCCAAAGTTAGCCTCATTTTGCCAGAGGAGTGCCTCAATCCTCAATATATGATAACCCTAGCACCACCCTTTTTGCTTTTTCCTGTCATGCAGTACTTGGTAAGCGTCAACTTTCACAAAAGCAATGTCTGGTTCAACTTCATCATGAGATGCTAACTGGCTAGGATTTTAGTTTACAGGCATGATAACTTTGTCAGCTGCTCTTCTAAGGAGCTCCAGCCATGGGCCCTGCTTCATTTGATGGCTCTCATTACCAACATCTTGACCACATTCCTGATTTTAAATTTTAATTTGGCATATTTAGTACAAAGGTGGATTGCCAAATAAGTATACCATTTGATTTACTGTATAATGCATGCAACTTTTTGTCCTGGTTTTACAAATACAATTAGACATTGGGAAGTGAAAGATAAAAGCTGAAAATGTGGTGGGTAAGTCTGGATATCACAGAGCATAAATCAGAGAAGTGAACAGCTCATGTCCAGATCTTCGGGAATTTCCAAGTGTAAAGCAGAGCTTTAGGAATGTGAAACATTCAGGTTTTGTTTTTTGGTTTTTTCTTGTTTGTTTTTTTTTTTTTCTCCTCTTAATCTGAGTATGTTTTTTACATACTGCCTTCTCTGGTAACTTCATTAAACCTGTATAATTACAGTTTGCTTCAACCCTAGGCTGCATCAGTATTCATTATTATCTATTTGGTGCATTGTAGCAGCATAAATATAACTAAATTACTAGGGTCAAACCATAATGGGAGCTGTTGTGAGGGTAATTAGAGGAGAAATGTAGTTTTTTTGGTGAAACTTGCAGAAATGTAGCATGGGGTGTGTGCTTGTAGGGTGCACTTAAAGTCAGTTGTGGGTTCAAGGTGGTAAAATGATAGGTGATGAAAGCACACCATTAATCACAGTTCTAGAAAACGCTCTGTATCAACCCTCTCCTTTTCTCTCTGTAAGGTAGCTCTGAGGTTGAAGATAAGACAGAAACCAACAGAGGGCTTAGAAGTAAGGTACAGACTTCCATGCCCCTGCTAATTGTCACCGAACAGCTAAAACTTAATTAAAACGATTTAAAAGGGAAAAAAAAGAACTAGTGGTAGAAAGCATAGTTCCCCAGTCAACATCTCAGTGTGGGTACTGACAGCATTACATTTTAATTCAGTAGAGCAATCATTTGGTTCTGTATCTTCTGCCCAGATGAGGTGAATCTCTCATAGAACATCTTTCAAATGTGCTGCATCTTAGCATAATGCTTATTGCATCTTATGAATAATGCTTATTGTCTTCATACACATCTCATGGACTTGGAAAGCAGAAGCAGAAATCTACTCTGAGCATCTTCCGTTTGTAGTCTTTCTAAATGCCGTGATTCTAGACTCAAAGTGAGGTGTGTGAAAACGCTTCGTACAAGGCTTCAATATCGATAAATGCACGCTCAGTAACTGTTCACTAGAAGCGTTCACTAGAAGGATTCAAAATCAATGAACTGTTCATTAAAAACCTAATTGAGAGGATTAACAGCGTGGCCACACTACAGGAAATGCCTGCTGTTTAACCAACACAACTGAAGGAATCAGTGTCCTATAGGACCTCTCATTTTAGTCTCACTGCCCATTGAGAATATGTTATACATGTATACATGCAAAATGTTTAAGGTTGTAGGTAACCTTTTCTAAATTATGTCTTTTGTCCTTCACTGCTTTGTGCAACTTAAGAAATCAAATTTTTTTACACTCATGTAATGGAAGTTTCCAATTTGGAAAGCTGTTTACAGTCATGGTTGTTTCTACAATCACTAGCACAGAGCCTGGAATATGGTAGGCACCTGATAATAACTTTTTTGAAAGAATGAATACATTACTAGGTAAAGCCAATGAGTGTAAAAGGGCCCAATCACATATATGAATACTAAACTAAGAAATGGCAAAAACAATTGGCGTCAAACTACTGTAAAGACATAGAAAATTGGGTCCATGTCTTCTGCTGCCTTTGCCTTTCCAAAATACACAGTAAAAATATTTCTCACGTAGCACAAAACAGAAAGGTTGAGAATGGTGAGTTATTTATTAAATATAGTATTCTTGATTGTCATTTGTCTATTTTCAACATTGTTGTTCATCTCTGGGGATTTCATAGTTAATCAATGAAATTGATTTTCTTAAGCAACTTTGAAAGTTAGTGAATTGCATAGCTTTTTAAAATAAAATAACATTAGTCAAGTTATAGATTTTTAGACAGAGATAACTTAGATTGTATTTACATAATCAAATGTTTTAAATGGATTGAAATAATAAGCCAAAATAACTATTATGGCACATTGAATCATTTTTTATCAAATATCGTCTCCTTTCTCCCATGGTTGTGCCTTGATTTTCAACTTGGCCTTGTAACTTGCTTTGGTCAATGGGATGTTAGCAGATATGATTTAAGCAGTGGCTTAAAATGTGCTTGTGCGTTTGGGCTTGCTCTCGAGCACTGTTGTCTTTTGCCATAAGAAAAACATATCTCGGTAGCCACTGACTGGACAGAGGATAAGACACAGCTGGAGCAGGCCTGTGCTGAGTCTGCAGCTCTGAGCTAAGCCCAGTCAAACATGGTCTAGATTTGGCAGATTCCATGGTGACCTGAGATGGGAACAGAAAATGAGTGTTTACTGCTGCAAGCCGCTGAGTTTTGTTATGCAGCATTATTGAGAAAATAGCAGACGGACACAATTAGCCATTAACTAACACTATTCTACTGGTAGGCACTTCTATATGTAGGTACTATATATAATATACAGTCTCTCACTTAATCCTTATCACAATCCCATAAATCTGATACGACTTATATCCTTATTTTACACATCTGAAAACTAAAACCCAGAAAGGTAAAGAGCCCTTTAAACTAATACTTGAGTCCAATCTGTAAGTCTCCAAACCTCATGCTTTAGGTTGCTTCTTCCATCTCCTGGTAGATGTAGCTGAATGTGCCGAGTAAGTAAATACTCCATAAATACCAATTCATTTGATTTCCCTTTTCCTTTCTTTAATTTTATGTATCAAGTTAGATGAAAATGTTTGCTTGAAACCCGCTAACTAAGGCCTCAGGTGGACTAGGAGGAGGTATCAGGCATGGTCTCTGCTGATAAGGAGCTTATAATATGGTAGTGGAGGGAAAATAAGGTAGTGCAGATAATAAGAAGTTACCTAATCACAGATTTACCTAATCCATTGACATAGTGATTGGAACAGTGTCTTAAACCAGATATAATTACAGAAAAACTGAGTTTTTCCGTTAATAACCACCTTAGAGGATGAAAGGTGATATCATATGCTGTACTGCTTAATCCACTAATGCTCTCCCACCTCTCCTTCAACTGGAGATTGCGTTGATTGTATTTTATAGTTAATGCAACTATGCTACAGGAATAGAGTTTCCATCTCCTCTCTGAATGTGTATTTTAAGTTCAATTATTATTCTGCAGAAGATAATCCATATTGAAAAGACCCTTCCTTGCATTTGTTATGCCTCTGTCTGGAATCCCCTCCTCTCCCTTGTATGCTACATGCGTGATACATTCTCTAATGCTTAAGCACCAGCTCTTCCCTACAGCCTTTACTGATTTTCCCCCATAGGTGGGCTTTCTCTCCTCTAAGCTTCTGTAACAACAATAGCAATTGTTTATGGCTTTTTTACATTGCTGTATTCACACCATGACCCTGTCCTTCTCCTCCACGGATTTCTTCGAGGGTAGGTGTTTTGGCCTCCCCTTGTTAGCCTGGCCCGCAGTAGACACTGCCAAAATAGTAAATGAATGAATGCGCACACTTAAATCTTAAGAATTCAGCCTTTAGGAAGATAAACAGCAATGTAGTTATTTATAAAGAGGGCTGAGAAATAATTCTCGATGCCAAGAGGGCATGTCTCTGTTATACTTTTGACTTAGGATCAGGAGGCAAGTTAACTGAGAAGAAAAAAGAGAGAGATTTGATGGAAAACACAAGAAAGAAGAATAGTAATAGAACATCTCCTTTTATCTAGTTGGCTATTTCTACTTTTACTTGAATCCTTGATTCCAGTCTGTCAGCTGGAATTAAACATTTATCACAGCTCTTGTATGGGCATAAATAGGTTACATGTGTAATTACTGAGACGGTGGTGCGACATCATCAGATCAATCAAATCAAATGTATTCACTTTAAAAAAATCAGCTCAAGTTTCCCCCACTTCCTTTGCTTCAAAGCTGGTTCTCTGTCTATTGCTCCGCGGCCTATCTGAAAGAACTTGGGGAGAAAGGCTGGAGATGAGAAGATTGCTACAAGCCAAGACCCTGACAAGACAAATATAATTCTGACACGAACTCCAGCTTTACTATTGAAATTGAACTCTGGACAAAACCCTCTTTATTCTCCCCCTGTTACACCATGCATACATAAAAGTATATAATGATAAAAACATTCTGAAGTCATATTTAAACGTTTTCAGTCTCAGAATCACTGACATTTTGTATTACACAGGATGCTAATTCCATATGCATGACTGATATTTGAAATGAGGGTCACACAAAGACATCAATTGCCCCCAAAAGCTTACTTAACCTGCTGCAGTCCAGCAGTGTGGCTTAGAACAGGATGAGAGGAGTCCGAAATTTCCTCTTAGTTGTTGTATGTCAATGTCTTGGTGTAAAAACAATTGGGGCTAATAAAAGCCATCTTAAGTGGGGCTAATGAATTTATCTTAAAAAAAAAAAAAAGGGACATTAAATGAAAAACGTAGGTATTAGTGATAGTAGAGGCATTAAAATATCAGCGTCTTTATTTACCTATCTAATCTGTCTTTGTACATGTATCTGTCCATCTTTCATTCATCTATGTATATATGTTAGATTGTAGATTGGTGGCACTATCCATTTACTTGACTAAGTATTAGCATTCCTTGGAGAAATTACAGTAAGGAATATGGACTCTTGAGTTGGACTTTCCAGGTTTGAATATGGGCTATGTGACATTGGGTAAATGTATTTAATCTCACTGGCTTTAGTTTTCTCATCTGTGATTGGAGGATAATGTAGGTCTTCCCTCATGGAGGTAGTGTAAGGAATAAATGAGCTATTACTTACTGTAGTACTTAGAACAGTAATTAGCATATAGCAAAGTCAATAAATAATAGTTATTGTTGTTTCCACAGTCCTCTAAAGGGTTACACAGTTTTGACTTTTATCTTCAAATAAAAAGGTGAAGAAGAAACTGTGTATGTGTGTGTGTGGGTGTGTGTGTGTGAGCAGAACAAGAGTAACTTAAAGAAAATCTTATAATGTGCCTAAAATGATGAAAAGTTTCTACATTCTAAATTCTGAAATTTAAAATCAGTTCTAAGTAGTTCCTTAATTTAATTTACACCTTTAAATCCCTGTGTTTTCCGATAAGGTTACCAAAGGATTGGCTGCAGTAAACTGTGCTTTTGGAAGGTATTTACACCTGTCTATTAACAAAAAAGCGGAGAGCATTGATTTGTTTTACATTATTTTCATATGATATTACATGACAATGACTTGAGCTGAATTTGAACTGGCATTCTTGAAAAGAAAGACTCCCTTTACAATTCTCTTAAACTCTAATGCAGTCATTTTAATTCACAACAGGCTAGAACCTTGTATAATTGTTCTCAGCTCAGTACAATCTTTAACAGCTTTTGATTTACATATTGGGCAGCTGTTTTGAATAAGAAGTTGTCCATCACAGAACCTTTTGTCATCTGTCCAAGGAATGTGTTTATAAATGGTTCCAATTAGAGTAATGAAGGATTCATGTGAGAACAATGATCAATAGCCAACCTTAGGAACAATATTAAGTCAAAGACAGATGTAAACTGTGACAGGGCATAACAGTGTCAAGTTATCTACGGGGAATGTGCACAATTGCTCCTGGAAAACAAATGGAAATGTTGAAGTCCTTGACTATCGGGCAGAGTTTGATTCCATGACACAGAAGCATTCAGATTCTGTGTTAAATAAATCATGGACCCACACAGGATTGAGACCATGCAGATTAATGTGAGCAAGAGCAGCCAGGGAAAAGGCAGTTGAAAGAGGCCAGCCAGATCAGCTCTTTTCTGTGATTATGGACTGGACCTCCATTAGTCTTCAGGAACAGATGTCCATTGCTGTAAGAATGAGCCACGTTGATAGCGACGTTTCTGTGCAAACACATTTGAGACTATGTCAGACACATCTGGTCAAGGACTTTGTAATAGCTTTATTTATCTCTTGCCTGAACTGGGATGTCAGAAGCATGCACTCCGCATTAAGCCAAGAGTTCCCTTTGTTCCACACGGCTGCCACAGCTGGAACTTTTTGATGGTTGACACAGCCAGATCTTCTGTAGAGACCATTATATTCTTTGGCGTATTTCAGTGAGTTTGCATCTTGTAATCCACCTTTGCAAGCAGTGGGGAGTTTGTAAGGGCCACGTGCAGGATGTCCTATTAAAACTATGCAGGGACACCAGCTGGGAATGCAGAATTGATAGCATCGAGGTAGCCTGCTACCAAGTTGGCCTTGCTGGGACAAGCTCTCTGCCATAGCCCTATTCACTTAGATCATTTAGGAAAAAAGCATCAACACAAAAGTAGCTTCTCATTTTTATGTGTTGAGGTTGGTCATAGATTACTGTCTCCAGCCAAAAAAGAAAAGAACAAAAGAAACTTGGTTGTAGACTATGAGATCTGTATAGTTTCATGAGAGTTACTAAAAAAGCCACCTGGCGTACAAAAGGTGGAGAAGAAGAGACTAGTTAAAACCAGGTTTTGCCTAGATTTCTAATATAATTAAGTTTGTTTTTCCTCTTTAACCACATTAATTGAAAGCCCAATTTCAATGTTCTATAGCCTTGAGGAGTCAGAAGTTGAAGGGAGGTAGGGCTGTAAAATGTAAATAGATATTCAAACTGTGCACCTAGAATAGTCTTTTAAACACATACTGAATTGATTGCATCTGGCCTGGTTCAGGTAAGTTCAGTGCCTGCTTCTAGTTTTCAGGAACACACTGTCACAAACAGGAGAGTAGCTCTATTCCCACCCCAGAGCACACACTCTCACTTTGCCTTGCCACGTCCTTTCTACTGATGGACCCCCAAATCAGACAGGAAGCTGTTCTAGCCTTTTCAGTTGGGATATCCAATGGCACTTTCATGGGTTTCTCTTCTTAGTGACCCATGTGACTAGTGGTTAAGCTCCAATTTCTTGGCATGGTGTTTGCGTAGATTACACTTCTGACTGAAACTGACCTCCAGGACTCTCTCCCTAAGCTTCTCTACCAAAGGGTCTGTTGGTGAAAAAAAAAAAAAAAAATCCCCTCAAGGGTCCAGTCTACCTCCATGTGATTTCTTAAGTGATTGAGAAAGTCCCCAAACATAATTTCCATTGATGTTGCTAGAGTATTCAACTGTGTAGCAGATGCACAAAGAACATATGTCATTATGGACATGCACACGAGTCTAACACTTTGCTTCATATAGATAAAACCCTAAAACTCAATTCTAGGAAAGGGAATAGACACAACATAGAAGGAAGGTGTTCTGTAATGCATAACAAGAAACACTACAGAGGAATCTTAGATGGAAGGGACCAATGTGGATATATATGTACCAAAGATTAGAATTTGCATAACAAATGAGCACCTCTGAAATTTTAAATTTGATCTCATACTAAGCAGCATGGTAGAGTTAGTACATGTGAAGAGAACACAAATTCTGAAAATATAAAGTGTAGATTTGATTCCAATTCAGCTATACAATTAAATGAATTTCAAGAGTGAATTTCAGAAATCACATAAGTCCTGTAAACATCAGTTTTTTTCAAGTTTCAAATTGGACTAAACATCACGTACACCTGTTTCTAGTGTTGTGTCATTGTAGTTTGTTGTTTAGAAGCAAGTTACTCAAGAGAAGGGGATTCTACAAGGTTGTGAATACCAGGAGACAGGGATCATTGGGGGTCATCTTAAAGGCTGCCTATTATAGTGGTCTAGCAGAAATGTCATAGATCTTTGAGTCAGATGTTCCTGATTTCTACTTCCTGGTCTACCATTTCCTAACTATTTGACTTAAGTATCCTGAATAATCTCATTGTTTCTCAGTTTTCTCATTTGTAAATTGGGATACTATTACCTCTTTGTTCCAAATTCTATCAAATTTATCTCATTTCTTTACCTAAGTATAATATTAGCCTGTTTAAGAACATATCATATATACTGTTTTTATTTCAACAAGGTATTTGATCAAGAATTCCCCGATATCATTAAGGAAAAAATAAAAAATTGATGGTTTGGTGTTCTCTAACAGAAAAGGGCCCACTTGAATAAAGGATTCTAACGCTATTATAAAGGGATATATTCCTGTCTCTCTCATTCAACAAGTTTATAAAACTCTTCAAGAAAGGCTTTAAGTGGTGAGATTATTAAGTTTATACATGATACAAAACTGGAAGAATAGCTAATTGTTTGGATGACATATTCAAGACTCAAAATTGTATTAACAGGGCCGGCCCCGTGGCTCAGGCAGTTGGAGCGCCGTGCTCCTAATGCCAAGATCACCGGTTCAATTCCCACATGGGCCAATGAGCTGTACCTTCTACAGCTAAGATTGTGAACAATGGCTCTCCCTGGAGCTGGGCTGCCATGAGCAGCCCAAGGCCGGTGTGAGCTGCCATGGGCTACTGGATGCTGTCAGGAGCGGCCGGCGGCCAGCATGAGTGGCCGGCAGGCATCGTGAATGGCTGCAGGCTGCTGTGTGCTGCCGTAGACTACCTACTGTGTGCTGCCAGGAGCAGCAGGTGGCCAGCGTGAGTGGCCGGCAGCCAGCGTGAGTGGCCAGCAGCCAGTGTGAGCAGCTGGCTGCCAGCGAGAGCTGCTGTGAGCTGCTGTGAGTGGCCAAACGGCTGCAGCGGCCAACCGACTGCCTCAGTGCAAGGTCCATAATACCAGCATGGGCCAGGGAGCTGTGTCCTACACAACTAGACTGAGAAACAATGGCTTGAACCAGAGTAGAGGATGGGGGAGGCAGAAGAAGGGGGAAAAAATTCTATTAAGAGATATGAATGAGTGCCCAGCTAAATAAGATACTATCTAACAAAGATAAACTCCCATTTAAGGTCAGTTAATACATTACAGAATATAGATTTGAGCAGACCTTCTGTCATGGCTCATTAAGGTAGTTTGGTATTTCCATCACTAATTCTTACCTTTATTAGAGTAGAATTAACTACGCTGGGAACTCAGTTTAGAGCTTTCTGATCCAAAGTTCACACTCTCTCTACCATAGTCACTCCCCTCTGCTTGCCTTCTGAGACTTTCAAGGATGTTACCTCACACCTCTAAAAGTTATGCTATGAATTATAGTAGTCACTAGCAACATATGGCTATTTCAACTTAAAAGATGGTATTACTGGTGAATTCTATACAAATTTTAGAAATAATATCAATTCTAGACTTCCTCTTCTAGAAAACAGAAGATGAGGGAACACATCCCAATTCATTTTATGAGAGCAGCATTACCCTAATACCAAAACCAGACAAAGGCAATTCAAGTAAAGTATATACCAATATCCTAAGATAGACACAGAAGCCCTTCACAAAATATTAGCAAATCAAATCTGGCAATGTATAAGAGAATAATGATATAATAAGCATAATACACCACAACTCAGTGGCTTTATTCCAGAAATGCAATGCTGGTCCAATATTCAAAACTTTAATGCTGCAACCCTCAATATAACAATTTAGAAAAAAAAGGTTATCTTTCATATTATGCTTTTGCACATGCTGATTTCCATGTTTGAAGTTTCCTCACCATTCTTTACTTGGCTCCTTCTTAAAAACTCAGTTCAGAAATCATCCCTTCTCTATTGCTGTTTCCTCCCAAATACCATTCTTCTCCAGCTCTTTCCAATAACTTAAAAATCTTTTTAACATGCTATCTTCTTCCCTAGACAAAAGACATTTTTAGGCCATTTGTTTCCCAGTTGGAGTTGAGAGACACTTGAAGGAAGCTTAAACTATAGTAAAGGTACTCTTCGCCAGAAAACGAGCAAAGTGGTTCCTGTAAGATTGTGTGGAAGTAATTGTTCCAAAGAAAGAGATTTCTCCATGAAAATTAATATCAGCCTTTATTTTATTTTTTTTTTTTCAGAATTTGGGTCATAGAACAAATAATTCAGCACGGCTGCCTGTAAGTTAACTGGAATCTGGAAACAGAAGGTTAAGTCAATGTTTCACTCTTAATTAGTGAAAGATGATAGGTAATTTCAGGGGAAATTATAACAGGAAAGGATCCAGGAGCCAGGCTGAATCCTAAGTTTTACAAACACCCTGGTAATGAGACCACTAATATGTTAACTTGATCCTAGGTTATGTAAAGAAGAGTATGTTGAGCAAAACTGGAAGTAATGTTTCAACTTCTCACCACAGTGATCAGGTTCTTATTGGTATACCATGATGAATTTTACTTCTTGAATCTACAAAGGATTTGGGCAAATTTTTTGATGTATTAGGCAAGTTTATATAAATAATCAAAGTTTTTCAGACATCTTTCTGGGAACTAGAGTAGTTAAAAAATCGGAATAGCCAATCGAAAAGAGAAATGGTTTTTTGAGTCAATGGAGGATTACAGACCTACTTTTCTCTGGCTTAGCAAAGAATGTGCTTAAAGGAAACAAATAATGACTGTTTAATGTTAGGGAAAAATTGACAATGAGAACTCTGAGGGAGGCAGAGGATATGAATTTCTCCTAATGCATATTTAATTAGGAGTGAACTGAATGGGTTTGAAGATTTCCTCTAGATCTTGATTTCTAATGGGAGATGGAAATTGAAAAATTTTTGATCTCTCCATCTGAAAATGTTCACTGTTCTTTATTATTGTTTATTCCTTAATTAAGTCCTGATGTACTACCACTTCTGGCAGGTCTTCTAGTTTCTCCCACTCACCCTTTCCTTTCCCTCCAGTGGTTGAATGAGTACTGAATGGCTCCAATTTCTCATCACTCCTGCAGTCTCTTCCCTAAAACGTGCCCATGTGTCCGTGTGACTTCTCAGTTCTTCTCCCTGAAGAGTCGGAGTCTATTTCTCCCACAACTCTCCTTTCCTCCCTGACAAGAGATCTTACTAGATGGCTTGTGTTATGTCAGTGTAGAGTACTTATTTGGTCAGTTGAAGTCCTCTTCTCTCGACTGGCATCTTCTATAACGCCACACCTGCCTTTGGTTATCACCTTCTATTTGTGGTGCTTTTTGCCAAAATGTCCTCAACTGCAAGAAATCATACAAATCTCATGATATAGTGGTCTCATTACTAGGCTGTTTATCTTCTCTTTGTCCATAACATCAGGATTCTTTAGGTCTTCTGTCATGCGTCTTCCATCATGGGAAACATTTACATCTTTCCCCACACCTCTCTGAGACATCAGGAAACCAGAGTGTGTGAGACAAAACAACTTCATTACATACCACCTGTCTTCCTTCCATCTCTATAGATCCTGCTGGTATAGAGGACATTTGTGTGGTATTTTCTATTGCTGTAATCTCAGGATCCCAGCTTCTGCTTGATCTGGGAGCAGACTTTCTGCTCTTTAGCCCATGTTCCAGGAGTCACTCAGGAGGCAGATTCTCTAATTCCATCTTAATAACTCATGTATGTCTAAGCTCCCCTCTTCCTCTCTGAAATTCCCTCTCAGTACAACCTTTATTTAGTGTTCAGGGGCAGCACAGGTGTTTTATCAATTTTCTCATGCAATATTATTTAGGGCATATTCTCTGTGCTAATTTGCCTTCAGGTCTTGTTTTTGGAGCTACAAAATATCTGACTTGCTAATCAATAGGCTAGACTTTTAATACTACTATCTTGATATGAGTTTCAGGAGGTTGTTTTTAAATTCAAAGCAAGAATTTGACTTTTTCCTCTCAATGTGTCATCACTTAGTGGATGCCCTTTTATGTATGGAATGTTTCTGGTGGAATATTAAGGTGGGGAGAAAGAGGAAAACTGTACATCAGAAAAATAGGGGTGATAATCCTTGACTAATACTTAACAATTTTATCCTGACACCATAAATAAAATATAGTAATTGAGATAAGACGGTCTAGAAGGGTTTATACCGTAAGAATATATAAAGATTAAAGAAAGAATCTTGGAGAACATAAACATTAAAGGGACAGGAAAAAAAAGATGAAACAGTGAGTGAGATAAGAAGAAAAAAAGAGAAGATAAAAAGAAAGCCAGAACAGTTTGGCAGCGTACAAATCAAGAAAAGGAGAGAATTTGAAGAATGAAAGAATAGTCCACTGTATTATATGGGAATACAGTGTTGTATAAGAGAAAGAATTTGGTCTTTGAAATTAAGTATATCTAAGGTGACATACTGACTCACACTCTTAAGTTTCTCAACCTCTTTAAACTTTACTTTTCTCATCTATAAGTTATGCATAAAATAGTATTTAATACTTCCAGCTGAGTTGTGAAATGAGATAACACATATAACATTTTCCAATGATGAACGACACAGTGCATAATGATTTCAATATCATGACTACACTACCATCATGAAATCAATTGGGAATATTTTCTGTATGCTATGGAATACTTTTAATAATTGGAAAAAGGCCCAGATGACATAGGGCTACTTTGGGGAAGACACGTTTTGACAACTTTTATTTTACTCATTTGCCTATTCGATTTTTAACTGTATCTTTACACAATTTTTGGTTTCCTATCTTGTCAATGTATTGAGTTTCTACGTCTGAGAGGATACAAAAAAGGAGAAAGGCCAATTTTACCCAATAACCAGCAGGAATTTATAAATAGTAAGTACCAATAACCAAACACGAATGAACTCTGCGAAGGTAATCTCTCATACAAACCTGACTCCTCACATCCAATAAGAACACAGCAAGTAAAACTCTTATGTTACACAGAAAATTCAGCCATTTTTCTCCCTCTCCTACATAGCCTGACAATGAGTTTGACTTCCGGAAAAACGGTGTTTAAGTGACATTGCAAAAGCCCGCTGTTAAATTTCACTGTTAGAACTCCTGAATTTGGGGATAATATTCACAGCTGACAAACACCTCAACCAAAGCAACATGCTAAATGAATTACAAAGTAGGTGAAATGAACTCTATTACAAGAAAATTTAAACCTGTGTAGGAAAAGTTTTCCCTCAATCCATCAACCACAGCTACTCCTAGCTCCAGTTAGGATTCCCCCATCCAGAGACAATTGGAAAGCAGAGGTAACGCCACCATGAATACCCAGCCTTTAAACTCAGGACCGAGGGGAAAACAAAAACAGTGCCCAGATAAGTTATGCAGGTATTCAAGGAGGTCCAGCTATGCTTTGTTTGTGAAAATTAAAAATCCAAAGAGAAATGTCCATGTTAAATATGAAGTATTAGCCAGAGATCTGGCAGGACAGCGAAGCTGCCATCCCTATGGCTAGCTGGTCTATAGGTGGTCATGCATGCAATGTAAGGTATTAATTAAAGATGCCTTTGTCCTTCACTCATTCTATGTTTTGCTTGTCCTATGCTTGTACTTTGGTTGGTTGGAAAACTGTACATCAGAAAAATGTGTGGTGACCCAGTCCTTCATTCACGTAGGATCTGAGTCTTGGGTTACCATGATTTTCCACTGATTAGGGCTATTTGCAAAGAAAGTATTAAAAAATCCTACCAGAAAACTGTCTGGGTTCCAAACAGAACCCTCCTTTGCTCACATTGTGTAATATCAACCTTAATCCTATCTTGTAATAAAATCCAGCCACTTTGCCCAGAATAGTAGTTTCTTTCTCTGCGTGTTGGCTCAGCGATACAAGAAGCCCAAAATGTTGGTGTGGAGAGGATAGTGACAATTCTTTATGTGGGCTTTATGTATAATAGTGACAGAAGTCACTTCCACCTCAAACATTTGATTCTTAAATCTTTGCACTCTGGCTATAAAAAGAAGGTACCATATCATGGCCACTTTTTTCTTTTTTCTTTTTGAGGGCCATTTCTGAGTAGAGTTGAAAGCAATAGCTCTCTACTTCTATGCATACTCACCTACCAACCAAGCCTGAGCTTTTTCCTCATCTGCTACCTGGTCACAATGAGCTTACCCTGAGTTCACACTCATGGGATGAGGGAGAGACGGCACAACAGAAGGAGAGGTAAAATCGAACTATCTGTTCATGTCATTTTATTTGTGCCTGCCACGCCTGCTCAGTCAGGGTCTCACAAACATCATTCCCCTTTTATAATGGAATGTAGCTGTGTACATCCAATTTACTGTTTCAGTGGATTAGATAATACTCAGTGCATGATAGGGAATTCAGACTGCATAATCAGATGATGTTCCATAATCAAGTATTCAGTCTATCAGCACCCAGTAGCAAGTCACAAGTTACTTTTCTAATAGAGACTCTCTGTTGTATGAGAATGAAATAGCCTTACTCTAAAACTCTATGAGTTGTCCTATTGGGACTTGCCAGAGATTTCATAAAATATCTCTTCTGGCCAGAAGCATCCCAGAACTTTTGGGTCTGGTAGATCATAAGGCCCAAGTAGCAAGGCAACTCAGATGACAGCCAGAACCTGACTGGCTGCAGATTTCTTTCTTATTCCAGACCCCACTCAAAAGGGCAGCCTTAAAGATAACCTTAAAAATGGGTTCCATGAGCCTCATGTCCAAATGTGGTACATATCGCCTCCCTATCTAAAAAATCCATGAACAGTGTGAGTATAATAACTCAGTGTTGTACCTCTGTCTTGGTGATGGACAGTGTGAGTATAATAACTATTCTTTCACTTAGAAAAATAGTAAATATGCTATAACAAGTGATATCTCAACAATCACATTTTGGACAAAGATACACCAACCAGGTTATACTAGTGAACATGACCCAGTCAGAGACCATTACATAGAATACATCTGAATCGCATACCGTGTTTGGATGAACCTAAAAGGTATAGTTCTGCTTGTGTAGACCGAGTGAGAGTGATAAAGACTATGCATTTTCTAAACCCTTTCTTTGCTTCAGGAAGGAACACTATTTCCATATGTTTTATTAATAACAAGCAGTTTTTTAAAAACAAAGATTCCATTCCTTGACCGAAATGCCAAAGCCTTCCACATTAGATGCTTCTTCCAGTGTCATATTCTCAAGGGAAAGAATATTATAAGCACACCTGATTCTGCTATCAAATGCCTTTCTGAACATCAATCAACCTGACTCTCCATCACCTTCCAAACAACGACTCCCTTATATCCTTGTCCAGCATCCACTCCTAAGTCTTTCCCTCCTCCTTTGGTGAGTAAAATAAACTGACAGAACATTGCATTTAATTTACAACTTATATTTATTTACTTTCCAATTCTAATTTATTTCTGACACAAACATGTTTTTATTGTTCAATTCATATATTTATCTATCTCTGAGAATTATTAGTTATATTGCATTGGGATGGGATGAATCCTAAATATCCCCCAGGAATTTATGTATAATCTAAATATTTAATGGCTTTTCATTCATCAACAAGGTTGTCATGGATGAATTAACAGTCATTAAGTCAATATATTCTCAATTGAATATTCATAGATTTCAATTTCTTCTTCTCACTGAGTATGTAAGACTAGAAGAAGAAGCTAGCTGACACACTTTACCATAACTACCGTTGCCATAAGGACTAAGTGCCCCAGTCACTTGCACTCTCAACGCTTTGCCTCCACCTGCACTGTATTCCACCTGACCACCAGTAATCATTTGAGCAAATGTGATGCTGCTGAACTCAATAGTTTTCCAGAGTCTTATTTCCCTGTCTACAGCATCAGTGCACACTTAAAACAAACAGAGAAACAAACAACCTGGGAGCATTCTTTGTTCTAATTAGTGCATCCAGAAGGACATAAATGGCACATTCAAAGTGGGTAATATGCAGAGACTTGAATAAAAGGACTATAGCAGAAATGTGGGTAGAGGATAAAAACACCATGTATTGCCTCGGAGCGAGTAACATTGGAACTGTTACTACTGCAAGTCTTGAAGTGACAAAGGAAATTAATAAATGGTTACCAGAACTGGAGAGAAGGCTGCCTGGAAGGAACTGTGGTATTCAGACAAGGACTGAAGCCAATCTGTGACAACTGTACAGGAATAAATATCCTGATCTCTTCCCTTGCAATCTTCTGCAGGGCTCACCATTGGTCAGTTTCAATAGGAAGCTAGACAATAAGGGAGTCCACTGCTGCACTGCCTTATGGGTCAGAACACTGAGCATAAAGGGAAAGGTTAGAGAGCAAATCTTGACCAGCAAAGATGAGTCTTAGAATAGAAGAGTAAAATTAAGCAAAATGATATGGAATCATGCAAACAGGCTACAAAATTAGAAGAAGGAAGAAAGGAAAGAAGGAAGGGAGGGAAGAAAGGACGGGGGTAAGGGAAGGAGGAAGGAAAAGAAGGAAGGGAATACTGGATACTCAACTCAGGAAGTCAGTGTACCCTTGGAAGCAAGAACATTTCTTGTAACACATTTCTCCTCTGAAAGAAATAAATGAACATGAAATGTATAAAGGTAAGTTGATAATACAACAAAATTAATCAGAAGGGGAAGATTAGGAAAGAAAGAAGCATATTGATGCGAAAACTTAAGAAGTGGTAGGGAAAGCCTATGATACAAAGACATTTTTAAAATAAAATCCAGAGAATAAGGTGGAAGAAGAAAAAATATAAGTGCAATTCTAAAAAGATTATGAAAGTGCACAATAGAAAACAGAGATCCAGCACACGGCCATTTGATGTGCCTAGAATGAATTGACATAAAATTATTTTTAGAATGATAATCCTTTCTTAATTAAGAAAGAAGTGAATGTACAGTCTTAAGGGGTATATTGTTTTGTGGGAAAGAGTAATGCATAATGAGCAACTCTTCAAAATATCCTGATGAAATTCTTAATATCAAGACAATAGAAATAATCTCACTGTCATTTAAACAGAAAAATGAATCCTGTGCAGATGAGATAAATTGGGTTGACCTCAGATTTCTTTGCAGCAATGTTAAAATTCAGAGGTTAGTAAAATACTGCTAGAGTTCTGAAGCAAAAATGGATGTTGTCCAAAAATTTTACATTCCACAAAGGTATTCTCAAACATGTATGGGCACAGAGAATATGCATAAGATTTTTTTTTTTAAAGAAACTACCTAATGAAAAAAATCCAGCTAACCAAGATGTAAGCATACTAAATGCCCACAAAAAATGGGAAAATGGTCAAATACACATAATCAATGGTGAGCATGGATTCCATTATACATGGATTTCTGAGCAAAGGCTATGAGAAGTTTCATTGCAGAAAGGAATGTAAATGTCATAACCCTTGAAGAAAAGCTTCATAAAGTAAACTATAGTTATGGATAAGGGTAAAAATCCAGAAGCCAATTTAGAAATCATTATTGTTCATACATACTATCTTATTTTAAGTTAATAAATCAAAAGTAATGGTTTATGTAGACTATTTACAGTTATAAAATTAATCACAAAAAATAAACACAAAATTAATGCATTCCAAATTTCTACAGTGTGTATGTTTGAGAGGAGGCAGAGGGAGGATGACCCATGAAGTAAAGTGACAAAACAGAAGAAATAGTAAAGAATATCACATAAAACAAGACAACACAATTAAAACATCACTTCTAAATTCACCATTGATAAAAATGACTCAGATCAAATCAAACATAAAATCCAACTATATCCTGAATATAACTCATTAGAAATGAAGTACAAATGTAGAAAATAAAAGGAAGAAATTATAAAGATAAATGGGTCGGGGAGGATATAAACAAAACAAAGCTACAGTCCCAATATTAGTATTGGATAAGTGGAATTCAAGCCAAAAGCTATTAAATAAAACCAGCAGGAGCACATTGTAACAAAGGATAAAATCCATAATGAGGAAATGTCCATCATGATTTTTTTTTAATGCAGCAAATAGCATAGTATCTAACTACATAAAGCAAAGTCTACAAAATGCAAGGAGAAATGAGCAAAAACAAAAATTATGGAAGAAGACTTCACCTTACCTCTGTCAGTTTATGGAAAAATAAGTATAAAAAACAGGATATCATCACTAAGATTTGAAAATAAATAAGGTTGATACATTAGATGTAGATCAAATTTTATACTTTGAAAATAAAGTACACATTCCTTTTATTTTATTTATTTATTTTTTTAAATTTATTTTTAATTTATTGGGGTGACAATTGTCAGCAAAATTACATAGATTTCAGGTGTGCAATTCTGTATCACATCATCCATAAATCACATTGTGTGTTCACCACCCATAGTCAGCTCCCCTTCCATCTCCATACATTTGATCCCCCTCACCCTCATCCCCCACCCCCCAACCCCCTTACCCTCTGGCACATTCCTTTTAAAAGGCCTGTGGATTATTAACAAGAGTTTACCATATATTAGGCCACAAAGTTCCGATAGGTTTTTTAAAAGTAGATATACAATAGTCCATATTCTTTGACCACAAATAATGCAATATAAAATAGAAGGTACAGATGATTCAAGGTTAGAAAAATCTATTAACATGAATTAACATGCAATAGCATAATATCATCTTATTGTTGCCAAAAATATAACTGCCAAAGTTTTACATCTATATTTGATTCATAAATAGAATAAAATAATAAAATAAAGTAGATGACAGTTTCTTATGAATATACTCAAAATCAGCTCCTTGCAAAATGATGAAATACTAGAAGCATCCCCATAAACCAGAAGACAAGGATACCATTATCATCATTGGTATTTAATATTCTTTTGTCAAAGTATCAATGAACATAAACAAAATATAAAAAAGAAAAGATACATTTAATAGAGTAGGACTAAAATTGGTATTATTCTCAAATTATAGGATTATTTTTCTAGGAAATATAGCAGATTGAATAAGAAGCTTATAAAAAATAAGAATAATTAAAAGTGGTTAAAATGATTAACAGAGATAAGTGCATAGCTCTTTTTGATAAAACAAACAAAAAAAACCAGCTAAAAATGTTAACTTAAAAAGACACCATTTACAAGAGGAAAAAGACCAAACACAAACAAACAAACAAAAAACCACATAGTTAGGAATGACTCTTAGATATCAAAAGAATCTATCAGCATGAAACTTTAAAACTCCTTTAGTCTATACATTTTGCTGTGTGTGTCCACTAAAGTCTGCTCAGTGCTCTTAATGATCAGCTAATTGGACAGAGATGTCTGTCTTTGTTGAGGGATTGTGTGTGTGTTGGGGTAAACCTTCAACTTTCAGTCAGGCAGGTTACAACTCTGCTTTAGCCCTCAGTTCCTGCCTACACAGTCTCAAGGTTAGTCAGAAGTTAGAACTTATGTTTTCAGGTCCTTTCTGAGCAGGCTAACAGTCCTGGCATGCGCACAGCCCTACATACATGGGTGTCTGAGATTCTCAGGAACATATCTGAGCTTTTCAAAATGCTTTATGGGCATCACATTTTCCCATTTCCTTTAAAACTTTTTGGATTACATATTGTTTGTCCCAACCGTTATTCACCACCCCAGGCAACTGTGATTCTATATGATTGCCTCTGACTGTTTCAATAAATGCACTTTGGAAAAAGATGGTTTATACTAGACAAACTCCCATCAGGTCACATCAAGTCAGCCTTGCAGGTAGTGTACAAATATGCCAGTGAACCACAAGACAGGTCCAATAATGATATTCCTCTAAGGAATGGAATTTTGAAGGAATTACAAATCCATTTGCCACCACCAGTGGTTGCCTGGCTGCTAATTTTCAGGATGATTGCAGGTTACTGGTTTTTAAGGCTCCTATGGGAGCTGGGTGTGAGAATAAGGCAAGTTAAAATGCCATAAAATTCACTATTGTTACCAAGATTCAGCCATTTTTCTTGAGTAATGGAATTGCTTTAAGCCTTTAATTTCCACAGTTTTAAAACACTTAATTCTGACAATTTTTGCCAATGTTCTCCTTGCCTTTTTGGAGGATTTTCAAAGGTCCTTAAATTTTTGCTGATGCCACCTCAGATTATATATCATGGACCAAACATCTGCATTCATGGGATTTATCAAAATGATCCTAAGTGGCCACCTCAGAAATCAAATACATGATATTGAACTTTTCCTAGAGTTGGTCAAATAGCTTGAGCTAATCAATTACAAATATCACATGGATATTTGTTTTGAAGTCTCCTGAATATTGTATACAATTTTTCAATGAGGACAAATAGCCCTGAAGATGAAGAGAATAACCCAGCTAGTCAGTTAATTACTGCCAAGTGACAAATTGACCTAAATCTTAGTGACTTAAGACAAAAACCAAATATTATATTACCTCTCATGAATTTTGTGAGTAAGGAATTTGGGAAGGATTTTGGCTTTGAATCGTGATTGTAGTCTGATGGTAGCTGGAGCTGCAACATCCACAGTTGTAGGAGTAAAGTAGCAACCAGCTGGCTTTTGCCTGGGCATCTCTTTCTCTTCATGTAGTCTCATGCCTCACCCTGTGCTCTTTATATGATGGATAGCTTTGGTGTCCTCACAACATGGCAGCAGCATGGCAGTCAATGGTTCATATGGCCTCCGAAGTTCTTCAAGAATGAGTATTCCAGCAAGTAAAACAGTCGCTGTATTGTTTTTTATGACCTAACGTCAAAAATCATACAGCCTCATACCTACCACATTTTGTTGATTGCAAATAATAAGCTCAGCCAGTTTCATATGGAGACCATCAGATTCTACTTCATGGTGGGGAAATGGCAAGATCTTAAAAGAGCATGTGTGAATGGAGATACTGTTGCAGCCATCTTTGGAAAATACAATTAGAAACCTAATTCACAATTATTGGGAAACTTGGGAGTTGATGAATACAATAGATCATTCAATGAAGAGCTAAAATGTGCCTTTAATCCTCCATAAAAATCAATAGTCCACGAAATCCATAAACCCATTCACAGTTAGTTGATGCCTTGAAAGACTGACTCTCGGTTACACCTTAGTGTCGTTGGTTTCAGTTTTCATTGTAAGTTAATTATTTGCCACTGAAAGAAGATAGGTTTGCAAAACTCGTTTCACTTTTGACTCATCGTTAAGTATATTTTGCCCCATTACTCTCTTAGCTTCTATTAATACAAGGCTACACAGTTGAAACATTGCTTCCAAATCAATTGCTCAATTTAAAAGGCTAGAAAATTGTTTTAGTGAGACATGAGGAGGAGGACGAAATGCTTCATGCATCATTCCCCTTTATAGACACCATGACTCTGACAAGTTTCATTCCTCATTTGGTGCTGAAACATTACCATCTGTATTAAGCTTGTCATTTATATCTGCTGAGCACCAATTTGCTCTATATTTACTGTCTACAAATTGCTTGTGGCATTAGGCATTTGTAGCTGAGATGGAGATTTGATATGCATGTTGAATCAGATCTCACTGACCACAATTATTAGCATTTCTAGCAAGGCAGTATCGTCTCTGGAAACAGTGTCAGTTTTGGAAATGAGTGTCTCTTAAATTTTTGTGGTTGTTTAGTGTTTATTCTGAACTGTAATACTATACTACAAAAGTGAATAAATATAAATGTAGAGTATATTGCACGATTATAAAGCAAGTACACATTCAATCTTGTCAGCAGTCCTGACCCCCTGCTCTCATTTATTCCTTCTCCATTACGCATGCTCTTCCTCATCCCCTTAAGTAATTACTATCCTGCTTCTTCTGATAATCATTTCCATGGATTTTTAAAAATCTATATTTTAATCAGTTTGATATACAACACTAAAAACAGTAATCTTGCCTATTTTTATCTTTATTTAATTGGAATAGTACTGTATGTAATAGTTTGTGACTTGTTTCCCTCACTCACAGTTACGTTTGTAAAATATGCACAAGTTGTTCACTAGATGTGATTTTTTTTAAAAAAAACATATTTTTAGTTTTATTTCAGCCATGTTAGGTTATCCATCTCTGAAAAGCTATGCTGCTTGATAATAAACCCACCAGTTCTATATACTACTTTGCCAGCTTGACCTCTAGTGTTTCGCATACCTCAGTTAATCTTTTAAGCATTAAGGACAAAAAAATGTCAGAGAAAAGTTGTATCTGTCACATATATAACAGAGCATATGGTCTTCATCACATTATCATCATTAGGGAATATTTGCTTTTTAGGGGTAGTTACAGGTAATCAATGCCACAGTTTTCACTGTCCTCTCCGTTTCCTTTAGTAAGTGAAAGGATGCTATAAGAAAGCAAGCATTTAAAACCATCAAAAATAAAACAAATTATTTTGAGATCTTTTTAAAAAAATCTTGACATGTGGGGAAGAAGAGGATTTAGGCCTGCAGGGAACAGAACTGCTGGAACACAGCCAGGATAACGAGGGTCTAACTCGGCAATGAAGAGCAGGTCCTCCAGGGTCACCATGTACTGCTGGATTATTTGGTGATGCTGTAAAAAGATTTGCTGGAGCCGCTCTATACAGTTCTTGTACCATGGTGTTAATATACTGATCCCATCAGTTTCACATCGTACTAAGTGCTTGGTCAAGATCATGATAAACAGCTGAAATATGACCAGGAAGAGGTTCTTCTGTTCACTCTGAGCGGACTCCACTTTTTCCTGTACTGTTTCTATTTTCTCCTCCAGAGCCCCGTCCTTCCTGTCCCTGCTTCTGTCATCATCATCACTTCGCTGTTTATGTTGCCTTGCGAGTTTTTCTTTAGCTTCTTCCAGCTCTTTCTGGATTTTCAGAACGTGTTTGTTCATCTTACGAATTGTGAAGTGCAAGATTTCCCAAACAAATAATCTAGTAAAGTCATGAGACAGTTCTGAAGAGAAGATCCAATCTGCTACTGCAGCACAGTTAACAATCTGTGTACAGATCATCTTGTCTACTAGAACAGCAATCATCTGTGGATGGTCCCTCCAAACTTCAAACATAACTCTTAGAACGTGTAACTTTCCTTCATCACTTTTAGCTAGGGTTTTGAAGACGTCATGAAATTTTGCAAGAGCACTAAAGGAGTGGCTGAACGATTTGGCTGCCAAGTGTAGCAGAGTCTGCATAAAGACCTCTATTTTTAATGGGTTAAAACTGAATCCTTTATCGTCATCGTCATCCTGGTTAGGATTCAGTACATCTTTCAGAATTCTGAAGATTTCATCATGGGTTGCTTTACTTTTAAAGGCAACAGCTAAACAGAGGGCAAACGAATGTCCAGGAAGAGAATTACTACTTTCATCTCCATACTTGTAAATGCAGGTTGGGTTTGCAGGACATAGAGCTGAGAAGGTCGGAGGAACAATATCCAATACACACTGATGGTAAGACAACCTCATACACTTTTCTAGAACTTCTTTTACAAACTTTAGTTTGGGACTTTCATGATCTTGAGCAAGACAATCTGACCAATCTTCCCAGCTCCAACGGAACTGGAAGTTACTTAGATGATGGGAAAACCCATTAATAAACCTGTCTACGCATGTAGTATTCATCGTGTCCAAACGCATATAGAGCACTTCAATTATCTGTGCAAGAACTTGGGGTAGAGAGGCAGGCTGAAGTTTACACAGTTCAATGAGAAGTGTTGTGTACATCACGTCAGTGTGAGGGGATGCTGGAAGTTGATACAGCTCTGCAAAGATCACCTCAACTACGTGGTAGCTCAAGGGGCTCTTGCTCTTCCCTGGGTAGCTCGCCAGCTATGCAGCACAAGTGTTCCTTTCCTTCCAGCGGGATTTAATGCTGCAGTGAAGATTCTCTTCTATTACAAATCTTTCTACTGAATGACTCCTCGGCATTACAGGACCCTCTGGATCCTCTGTGTAATCCAACATTCTGAAGATGACCTTTGGCATCGGGTACACGGAATCTTCCGTGTGAGGAGGTGGTGTGAAGGGAGGGAAGTTGAGCTGCTGTGCTTCCCACAGCATGCTGTCGAAGACATGAGAAGGCCTTAGGATGTGCCGCTCCTCCCAGTGATCCTTTTTCAATTTCTGAATCTGGGCCCACAGGCACTCTAAATACTCTTCTTGTGGATGTGGCTTCTCAGCAGTCCATACTTGTAACATGGGCACGTGAGTCTTTTGGCCTCTTTTAAGATAGCTTTCAATGTTAGCAAAGATGCGGTTCATCTCTGCATCTTTCTTCTCGCACAACTCCTTCCCAACCCGGGGCAAAGATGACAGAAATGCTTGCACGTACCAATCCCGTCGCACCTGAGGTACATCTTCTTCCTGAGTTACACTTACAAAATTGTCAAACACAGCAACCACTGATGAGGCTGCAATGACGTGACAATTCACAAGACCAGACTAAAAAACCGAACCAAATATACAGCTTCATTGTAACTTTGCTTTCCAAGATTCTTTAGGTTGACGAATCATGGCTTCTACAAACTCTCCACCAAAGTTGTAATTCCTGGCATTCAGCAGTCCAACTAATGTTGTATAAATAGTCAACGTCTCAGGTAACAGACGTGCAACTGTACAAAGAAGCCTTAAGATCTTGCTCTTGTAGTTAGGAAGGTCAGCTTCCAGAACACCAGCCAAGCTTTCTACGTTGCTCTCCAAAGAGCAGGCACTCTTTTCTTCTACGTTGCATATTAAAGATTCCAAATGAACTTTGGTTTTATTTGCATCAGAGGTCTTTCTCCTTTTGTGAGGCTGTCCACTGTCATTCTCCTCTCTGTGCCGCCGCCCCCACGTGCCGCACGCTGGGGCGCAGACGAGCCGAGACGTCGGCGGGAAACGCCACAGGCACCGTGGGGACGCCGGCTGGTGGCCCAGGTGCGCAGAGTGACCTAGGTGTGATTTTTAAACCGCTTAAAGCAGTTACTAGCACACAATTGGGCAATAAATGCTAATTTTCCTGTTTCATTTTCAAGGTTTGCAAAACCCTTAAATAAAACCAAATCGGTTTTGAAACCGAAAGGACCCATTGCGTTATTTTACCAATCCGAAGATTTAGATTTGAATTCCTTTGATTTTCATTATAAACAAAATCCACTTTCCCCCAAATCCTCTTTTACAAAGAATTATCTATAGAGGCTGAACTAGCTTTTCAAATTTTATATAGTCTTTTTAAAACTTTATATATGGATAGATGGAGCTTACTAGATGAAAATATGGGGTTATTTTTTAAAGCAAATTTTTAAGTGTCTATGGTGAGACAGATTCCATGGGAATCAGTTATCATCATATCACTTACATTGTGTCTGGTACTATTAACTTTGTATAGATCTTATTTAGTATTCATCACAGCCCTGTTGTTACTCACTCCCATTTTGTAGATTAATTTAGAGAACCAAAGTGAAGGTAAACAATTTGCTCAAAGTCAAACTGCTAGGGACATAGCGGGGATTTAAACCGCGATACTCTGTTCCCAAATATGATGCTTTTAACCAGCATGTGAAGCTTTCTCTGTTAGATATACACTTCCACCTTCAGTGGGAATTTCCCTGAATCTAGTTGTGTCTAAGTTCTTTTGTTCCTATTCAATCATCTCCATGGCTTTGTTGTAAGTCATTTAGGGGGGAGGACAGCAAAAAAGCTTTGCCATAGGATGGCAGATACTGATAAGCTGGCTGGAAAAACAAGGATTGCATTAATAACCCACACCAGGAAAGCTGGTGTATCCCTTGGCTCTCCTATGAGCTGTTTAGAGTCAGTAGAGTCATCCCCGTGGAAATAACACATGGACTTTAAAAATGAACCAAACTGCTGCACAATGCTAACAGGAGAACCCCGTGGGACCTTGCTGGCAATATTCCCTAAGCCCATTCACTGTTTTGCTTCTTGTCTTTTTTTCTGTTCCTGGGGTCAGATTTACTCTAACCCATTGGTTCTTTCACCCACCCAACCTTGTTTCCGTCTACTCTATGGCTGACATTCAATTTCAGACCTTAGCTAGGTGCTAGTCTTGATTTATTCATGTTTAAATTTGGTGTCCTTGGGCAAGTCACCAACTTTTTGGCTCTTAGATATAGTGTTCCTAAAATGAGGCATTTTAACAAAATGACCTCCAAGATATTTGCCAGTTTTAGAAACAATGCTTCCTTTCCAAGTACTTGCAGTATGGCCTCCTGAGTGATTATAAAGTATCACCATGGTTAGATTACACCAAGAAAGATTTATTTCCAGATTTGATATAAAAAAAGATTTGATATATTTTGTGTCACATTATGTTGGATCGAGCCATACATATTTGAATATTTGGAGGGGACCCCATGAGTGATGAATTGTCTGTCTAATTCAGTTATTTAGATAACTATTCTCTTAGAAGTTGTTGGCAAGGAAGCCACATGCTACCCTGACTAGCTATAATTTTCTTTTACAACCTTGTTTAAAAAGATTAAGTAGTTACTCTGGGCTTGGTATAGACAAGCTGCTCCAATAACATAAAACAAATTTGCTTATCATCTGAGTTCTGAGTTATTGAAAATATTACTTTGAGAAATATCTTATTCTGTTAGACCTGCCATTCCCAGAATTATGCCAACTGTCACCAAGGAGGAGACTTTAGGAAATATAATTTTCTGATATACAGCATCGTTCTGCTTAATCTTAATTTCATATTTTGCAAACAAATGAAGCAATAAAGGCAATGCATTTTAGAATATTACAGATACAAAAAATTAACACAATTTAATTTATTGAAGTTGTTAGGCAGCCAATTAAAGTTTTTAAACATTA
Source organism: Rhinolophus ferrumequinum (assembly GCF_004115265.2). Lineage (NCBI taxonomy): Eukaryota > Metazoa > Chordata > Mammalia > Chiroptera > Rhinolophidae > Rhinolophus > Rhinolophus ferrumequinum. Next base: position 28,282,653 of record NC_046306.1, on the reverse strand, counting down.
TTAATTTACTGAATAAAAAGACCCAGATAATGCAGTTTAATTGGTTGTCTTCTAAACAATGAAGTCGATTTATTTTTCCCAAAATCATTTTGATAGAATCCCACAAATCTGGTGATCTTATCATCACTCCCCTGAATTTATTTGTATGCACAAAAGTTGCCTCGTTAAAAGCTATTAAATGTGTGTTGTTTACAAGAGAAAGTTAAGGGGTTACTTAACTCTGGTCTTCAGCTATATGATGGATTATTTTCAGACTATCAATGTCTGATTCTTTAATCTGCACAAAGTAACAAGACGTTGATGGGAGAATAAAATTAAGATATGGGCCACACTTCTTGATATAAAGTATAATTAAATAATGATACAAACAGATATGAACATTTTGCACTGGAAGAACATTAAAACATGAAAAAAATTAATCTGTTTAATAATTTCAGCATAAATTTAGAGAGAACATTAATTTTTTTTCAATTCTTTTGACTCTGAACTTAAGGTATTTGCAACTCCTTCAAATCTGCGTGTCTAACAATATTTTGTTACAACTTGAATTTTTAAAATACCCTAAAAATGTTAGTTTATGCCCAAGAATATTTTGCTGTCACTCTGACTGCCACAGAAACCAATCAATAGTGCTTTTTTTGGCTTCAAGTACAAATCCAGTTCCTCAATTTCTGGTTCTCTTCTAAATCCAGAACCCCAGAGTGTGAGCTAGATGCATTTCTTCTGTTCCATCTGCTGCATGGATCTCTAATAGATGTAGCCATTTTCGGCTCACTATTATTTGATGCAGAAATGCCGGAAGATCAATTAAAAGGTTCTTCTGCTTTGAGAACCCAGGAGACTGCAAAACAGGGCATCCTTTTCATGAACTGCTAACTGTAGACAGGCTTTTAGAGTGTAATTTAAAATTAATGGGAGCAAGTCTTTGATGCAGTTAATACTTCAAAGACATACCAGGTTTTCATTTGTAATGAAAAAAAAAAAAGAGTTACAGTAATAGGAGGACGCATATTAAAACTTACAAAATCTCCCTAAAGGGTTTGACCTGATACAGGGGTGTGGTCTGGGGGTTCTTCTCCTCTCCTTCTCCTTCTCCTTCTCCTTCTCCTTCTCCTTCTCCTTCTCCTTCTCCTTCTCCTTCTCCTTCTCCTTCTCCTTCTCTCTCTCTCTCTCTCTCCTTTCTTACTTCACCTTCCTTACCTCTTTCCTCCCTCTTCCTTCCCTCACCCCTCCCTCCCTCACGTCTCCCTCCCTTTCTGCCTTCCTTCCTGCTCCTTCCTTTCTTTCTGTTGTGTCTGACTTAGATATCAATGACTGACAAACCAACAATGCCAATTTTCCAATGTAACAGGTTTCAAATTTTTAAAATGCTTCTCACTTAGGAAAGATTAAATTGTCTTGGGTAATATGTTTTTAATCTTTAATTTTCATGAGTGAGGAGTCACTCCTTGATTTGGAGAATTCCTTCTGGTTGGCAAGACTGGGATGCCACACATTATATTTGAACTAATTAAGAACAATAAATCACTTCCAAACAGAGGAACGGAAGAGAGAAACGTGAACTACGTAGGTGCGAGGAGCTTCAGCTAATGGAGAGGGCCCAGCTGCCTTTCTGTTTGTGCCTCAGGCTACGAACTCTGGGCAGCTGCTACATAGATGTAGGAATAATCGGGGCTGACCAAATGGTCATAAGAGAATTATCAAGCAGTTTCACAAGTTACAACTCCAGAAAACAGTGGATCAAATATCCCCCCAAGCAGTTTCTTTATTTCTGATTCGGGCCATGGAGGCTAATACCTGAGCAATTTGGAATAGGGCTGAAAAACCAATGCCAGGAAAACCAGTTTCTAAAGACATTAAATATTCTGCTTTGTTAATTGAAGGCAATGTATTTGTTTGTGCAAATTATGTACCTGAGCATTTGCCAGTGTGATCAGCAGTTTTTTCCTCTATCTCCTCTCCCAGCTCACCTCTTAAAGAGCAGCTAATTCCCTTTAAAAATAAACTTGGCCAACTGAATCAAAGACTTGCTCTCATTCATTGTAAACTATTCTCCCAAAAGTCTCTCTACCATTAGTATTCCACTGGCAAGAAACAGAAATCATTACATTTTAAAATAAAATTTTATTTTTGAAATATAAATATATATTTCCACTGAAGCTATTGTTAACATTTGAGGACTTTTTTTTTTCTTTTCTTTACTTTTTTACATTTTGGAAATGTGTGTTGGAGAGCAGTGATTTTTCTCTTTAATTATACTAACGATATTATCTTTAACTGAGTTTAATTGTAATTCAGATTTTTTTATGAATTGTTAGAGAAGTTGCAAATGGAATTTTCAGCAATTTAGCTTCATTCCTAGACTTTTAATAGACATTAGAATGTAAGCTCCATGAGATCTGCTATTTTTTTCTTTTTTCACTTTTCTATCCCAGCACTCACAGTATGTCTGGCACATAATAAGTGCTCAATAAAAATCTGTCAAATTGATACAATCAAAAACTAAAATGGTATTTCTTCACATAGTCATGAATTAACTACTAGATAACACAAAATGTTAATAAACTAGAATTTGTGTCTTTCACTTATTTATCTACATATATTTGTTGAGTGTCCCAACTGAGGATGCATTTGTGAACAAAACAAATTCACTCTTAGTCTTCATGGAAAGTGGAGTCTCCCAAAGGAGACAGATATGAATTCAAGTGCCCCATAAAGAAAGTATGATTGCAAACTGAAATAGTTCTGTGAGAGGTAAAAGGAAGGAAGGAAAGAAGGAAGGAAGGAAGGAAGGAAGGAAGGAAGGAAGGAAGGAAGGAAGGAAGGAAGAAAGGAAGGAAGGAGAAAGAAATAACCTAAGTTCAATTATGAGCTTAGAAAATGCTACACTCAAGGAATTAAAGTTTAAGTTGAGGTCTGAAGAGAAAGTCAGGGTTAACAAAGTAAACAGAAGGAGAAAAAGAATTTCAGACACAGGGAACAGTATGGGCAAAGGCCAAGAGCAGTAGCAAATTAGTCTACTTCCAGGAACCCAAAGAAAGATAATGAGCCTGGAATCCAGAGAGTGGAGGATGTTGGTCACCTCCTAAATGCAGGATGATAATATGTGCTGTTGTTTGGGCTGGAAGGGCAATCATTTGATTTACTTCTGTTGGGATTCTGGCAATACTGATTAGTTTACTGTTCACCAGTGCAGCACAAGGCAATTCCTGTGACCATGAGTGGACATTTAATTCAAAAGTGCCCCCCACCCCCACCCCAGGGCTTCCTGGCCAAGAATGCATGCATAAAGAGCTCTGCCCAGTGGAAAGAGTGGTAATTGTCCAAAGCAGTGGTTCTCAAACTGTAGACCGCATCATAATCAATGGAAGGATTTGCTAAAGGACATTGCTAGGCCCCAGCCACTGGTGTTTCTGCCTCAGTATGTCTGTATTTCTAACAAGTTCTCAAGTGGTGCTGAAACTACTGGTCCACAGACCACTCTTGGAGGATTATAGGTCTAGAGAAACAAAACTGGATCCCCTTTGGACAAGAGAAAATAGGCCATTAGGAAGCAACAGAGTAATGTAGCCAGGAATCAAGAAGAACAGAGATCCTGTGAAAGAGAGAAACTCATAGTGTAGGGAAGGAAAGACGGAAGGTCCTTCATTTCAGGACTTACCTATCAATATAAGACATTTCCTTCTCCTTTTGCAATATTGAAGCATTATGTGCTTGTTCTATAGTCCTTATTCCTTGCTTCTTCATTAATGTGTTATCACCAAAATTACCACCTGATGTGCAGTGACTTGGACAGTTTAACATGTCTTTTCTTGGGGCAGACAGGTGGCTCAGTTGGTTAGAGCGTGAGCTCTGGGCAACGGGGCTGCCAGTTTGATTCCCACATGGGCCAGCGAGCTGCGCCCTCCACAACTAGAATGAAGTCAATGAGCTGCCGCTCAGCTCCTGAGTGGTCAGATGGCTCAGTTGGTTGGAGCACGTCCTCTCAACCACAAGGTTGCTGGTTTGACTCCTAGACTCTCGCAAGGGATGGTGGGCTGTGCCCCCTTCAACTAACAATGGCAACTGGACCTGGAACTGTGCCCTCCACAACTAGTGTTGAAAGGACAACAACTTGACTTGGAAAAGTCCTGGAAGTACACACTATTCCCCTTCCCCAATAAAAAATTTTAAAAAAAAGATGTCTTTTCTTTAGCTTCTGCATCTTTAATCAGGATGATCTCTTTTAAGTTGTGGAAAATAGGAAAGGACAAATTAGAGGAATGTCCATAAAGAAGAAATAAAAATAAATAGCAAAATACCATCTAAAGGGTAAAGTAAAATAATCAATACTTATTTAAGTTTGGCATCTTATCAGGCTCTTCATACACATGATCTCATTTATTTAGCTGAACACAATTAGGTAGTCATTCTTGTTATTTCACAGATAAGAACATGTGGGCTAAATTAGTAAGTGTCTGAACCATGAGTTTTTCTCTGCAAAAGTAGTCATTGTTTTGCACCATACGAGTATGCATACATTTTGAATCACCACCTGCATACACGAGTATGTAGCATGGTGTAGTGATTAGAAATCGGGTCTTTGAAGTCAGATTTTCTGTGTTCAGCCTCAACGCTATTACTCATAATGTAGGTATACTTCACAGGCTACATGAAAGTCAAGCAAGCTAATATTTTTGAGCACCTTGAACAGTTCCTAGGACTAAAAAATCTTTATCAAAATGTTTGTTTATGTAAATAATATAAACACAAAAGGGGAAATGTTTACATGATAAATTTACATTTTTTATTACTCATGACAAGAAAAGAGCAACAACAACCTGTAAGTCTTCGCCGATTGTAAATGTACCCTTCATTGCTCTGAATCTCTTCCCAATAGAAATGACTTCAGTTGCGACAGTGCATAGAAAAGTTCAAGCCTAAGGAAGCTCTCAGACAAAGCGGAGGTTGTGGTGAACAGCAATGGGGAGAAGACTGGTAGATTCGTTGGAGATGCAGGCTAAACTGTAGGCTGGCTGGTTTGCCAATGAGAACTAGTGAAAGAGACAGCTGGAAAGAGCCCTGTTGGGATAATAAGAAACCTCAACCTCTAACCTCAGGACTATCCCTTCAAAAGAACCAAAATTTGATTGGATAAGTCCCTAGAGCAATTTATACCTGGAGGGCTTTATTGAAAACAAGAGAGCAATCAGTAGGCAGTTTGTGGATCCTGACAGCCAGGTGCGGTCTGGGAAAAACAAAGAAAAAAAAAATTTTTTTTTAATTAAAATGAGAAAGAATCAAAGAGCCCTACCAAAGTTACTGTTATCCTAGGGAGACTGGGCATACATACCCAAGACTACATCCCCTGAGGAACAACATTAGAGGCTTCACACCGTGGGGGAGGGGGAAGGGCAAAATGGACTTTACCAAAATAATCTATCCAGTCTCTAATCAAGTAAACAAGCAAATATCAATAACAAGCCCTGAAGTGGGGAATTTGTACCCAGAGTTGCTCAATATATTATCTAAAATTTCCAGTTTCCAACAAAAATTATGAGACATGCAAGGATATACGAAAGTAAGACCCATATACTGTAAAAAAAAAAAAAAAAAAAAAGCAGACAACTGAAAGTACCTGTGAGAGCAAACTGATGACAGATTTAACAAAGACTTCAAGGTAGTCATCATAAAATTATAAATATGTTCAAAGAACTAAAGGAAACCATCATTATGGAAGTAAAGGAAGGTATGATGACAATGTTGCATCAAACAGAGAATAACAATAAAGAGATATAGAAATTATAAAAAGAACCAGTGGAATTCTAAAATTGAAACATAACTAAAATTCAAAATTCCCTAAAAGGAATCAATGATAGATTTGAACTGGCAGAAGAATTAATAACTCTTAGAATGTCTTAATTTCTCCCTCACTTTTGAAGTACAGTTTTGCTAGATATAGGATTCTAGGTTGACATTTTTTTCTTTTAGAGTTTCGAATACTAGGGTACATTGTAGACATCTGAATCACCTGGTTATTAGGGGCCTAGAGAAAACACACAGGGGCAAAAATGCAAGAATCTGAAGGTAGCAGCAAAACAGCTGATATTATATATTTTGGAGATGAATGAAAGAGTGAATTGAAAAAAATCCATTAAGCAGCAGGTGGTAGCAAGATTATTCAAAAGCCTGCTTATCCTTCAGAGGAGCTAGATTTGCACCTTGAGATAAATTCAACACATTGAAGGAATGGGGAACTTCCTTCAATGGTCAAGACGGCCAGGTAGGTAAATGCTATGATTGCCTTCTCTCATGACCACATCAAAATTACAACTAAACTGCAGAACAACCATCATTGAGAATCACCTGAAGTCTACCTGAACAGAAGTCCTACCACTAAGGATATACAGAAGAAGTCACGTCGAGACTGGTAGGAGGGGCAGAGACATGGACAGGCTGGTACCACACCCGCATGTGGTAGTTCAAAATTGGGAGGGGTATCTCAGCTGTGGAGGTACCCCTGAGGAGTGAGAGGTCCCAGCTCCACACTGACCTCCCCAACCCAGCGTTTCATACCTGAAGAAAAGTCCCCACAACTTCTGGCTGAGACTGAGGGCTCCTGGAGTCCCAGGTGATCCTCTCAAAGGGCCTACACACGAACTTACTTGATGAAGAACTCACTCGCCCACAGCGCCATTGCTGGGGAAGCAGCTCATATGGTGCCAGGGACATAAAGGGAGGAACTGAATTATCTGGTTTCAGCCTGAGGGGCTGAAGGGGCAACTTTCTCTCAGACAGATGTTCTGGAAGATGCCATTATTCCTTTGTTGACCCCTCCCCCACCCAGCCTGCAGATGCAGGTCTCCATCAGCCTGGCTAACAACACTATTCACACAGCCCTCACAATGCCCTGAGACCCCATCACATCCAAATCTCTTCCAGTGGCTTTTCCATACAAATGGCCTTTCTTGGCTCAAACTGCAGACTTTCCTAAAATCTATCAAAGGTTCACAAATCCCAAACAAGTAGCATCTGGCCTCAGCATAGCCCATACATCTTATTGAACAGCCTCATACCTGACAACGGTGGTAGCCATCCTTGTTTTGAGGCTTGGCCTCTCCCAAGCAACTCTAAGCTCAGCATGGGTAGCAGCCATCTGAGGATTGCTTTCTGGTTCATTCTAGGCAGCCCTGAGCAGGGCACAGGCTGCGGTTGAACTTGGTCTGCAGTGGAACCCCTCCCAGAAGGCCCTGGGGCCAGCATGATGGGTGGCTGGCTTTGTATCTCACTGGAGCACCACCCAGCCACCTCCAAGGACAACACCCAAAGGGCAGATTGGACAGGCACCTGAGCCCTGCTAAAGTGAACCCTGCAGTGTAGGGTCAGCCTACACTGACACAGCCTACACTGTGTCCGCTGCACAACAGCTCCTCCACTGTAGTCATGGCCAGCCCTCACAACCAATCAGCCCAAAGGTCAATCCCTCCCATTGACATGGAAACAGCAATCATGGCTCAACTACAATGGGAGGGCACACACAACCTACATAAGGGTCATACCTGGAACACCTAGTTGAGGTGACCAGGGAGACTGCGCCACTGCACCCCACAGGACACCTATTACATAATGGCACTCTACTAAGACTGCAAGACATAGCAGCTCTACCTAATACATAGAAACAAACACAGAAAGGCAGCCAAAATGGGGAGACAAAGAAACATGTTCCAAATGAAAGAACAGGACAAAGCTCCAGAAAAAGAACTAAGCGAATTGGAGATAAGTAATCTACTGGACACACAGGTCCAAACAATGGTTATAAGGATGCTCAGTGATCTCAGGGAGAACTTCAACAAAGAGATAGAAAACATAAAAATGGAGAGAGAATACATAAAAAAGAACCAGTCAGAAATGAAGAATACAATAACTTAAATGAAAAAGACAATAGAGGGAATCAACAGTAGATTAGATGAAGCAGAGGATCAAATCAATAATTTAAAAGACAAAGTAGCAGAAAACAGCACATCAGAACAGCAAAAAGAAAAAAGAATAAAAATAAAATAAGGATAGTTTAAGGGACGTCTGGGACAACATCAAGTGTACCAATATTCACATCATAGGAGTTCCAGAAGGAGAAGAGAGAGAGCAAGGAATTGAAAATCTATTTGAAAAAATAATGACAGAAAACTTCCCTAACTTGGTGAAGGAAATAGACATACAAGCCCAGAACATGTAGAGAGTCCCAGACAAGATGAACCCAAAGAAGCCCAAACCAAGACACATCATAATTAAAATGCCAAAGTTTAAGGACAAAAAGAGTATCTTAAAAGCATTTAGTTACCTACAAGGGAGCTCCCATAAGACTATCAGCTGATTTATCAACAGAAACTTTGCAGGCCAGAAGGGATTGACAGGAAATATTCAAAATAATGAAAAGCAAGGAACTACAACCAAGATTACCTTCCCCGCCCCACGTCCCACTCTCCCCCTGCAAAGCTATCATTTAGAATTGAAGGACAAAGAGTTTCCCAGACAAGAAAATGTTAAAGGAGCTCATCACCACCAAACCAGTATTAAAAGAAATGTTAGAAGAACTTCCTTAAGAAGAAAAATAAGAAGAAATATATATATATATATACGAATAATAAAGTGATAATAACTACATATCTATCAACAACTGCTTTCCATGTGAATGGATTAAATGCTCCAATCAAAAGACATAGGGTAGCTGAATGGATAAAAATACAAGATCCTTACATATGCTGCCTACAAGATACTCACTTCAGATGGAAAGACACACACAGACTGAAAGTAAAGGGATGCAAAAAGATATTTCATGAAGGTAAAAATGTGAAAAATACAAGCTTGGTTATCAATACTTATACCAGACAAAATAGATTTAAAACAAAGGCTTTGATAACAAGAAACAAAGAAGGGCCCGGAAATCCCATTTCTGGGTATCTATCCGAAGAAACCAAAAAAATTGCTTTGAAGAGACATGTGCATCCATATGTTCTTTGGAACATTATTTACAATAGCCAAGACATGGAGGCAATCTGGCTGTGCATCAATGGATGATTGAATAAAGAAGAGGTGGTACATATATACAATGAAATATTACTCAGCCATAAAAGAGAATGAAATCTTGCCATCTGCAACAACATGGATGGACCTAGAGGGTATTATCCTGAGTGGAGTAAGTCAGACAGATGAAATGTGATTTCACTTAGATATGGAATCTAAAGAACAAGATAAACAAATGAAACAGAAACAAACTCATAGATACAAAGAACATTTTGAGGCTTGCCAGTTGGGAGAGAGTTGGGGGAATAGGTGAAAAAGGGGAAGAGATTAAGAAGTACAAATTAGTTGTTACACAGTAGTCATAACTATTAGTTCTGTTACCCTTATCCCCACTTCAACATGTAGTTCATTAAAAAAAAAAAAAGTGTAGGCTGACTTCCTAATGTAGGTAAACTGAAATTGTTGAAGAAGTGTATTGGGCCTCAAGTTACTTATCTGTAAAATGGGAAGAAAAATGATACTAATTTTAAAAAAGTGATATAACAATTAAAGTAAGACATCCATATAAAGTGCTTAGTATAGTAACTGGCACATAGCCCATACTCCATCTTAATAACTATTATTATTATTATTATTATTATTATAATTATTATTATTGATGACAAAATACTACTCACCCACTTTCTTGTCCAAATATATAATAAATAAATTTGGTTTTGGTCTATTAATCAGTTCTTTTGGAAGGTTATGGTTTTAATAGACCTTGAAGGTCAAATAAGATTTTTATAGAAGTTCTTAGTGGTATTTTATCTTTTCATAGCTTGTCCACACTGTTGAGCCATACTAGGGTCTTCCTAGTAATGAAATGCTTTAGGACCTTAAGAGATAAGCTCATGGTATGAGATAAGGAATATGAGACTTTGGACTCCTAAGGTAGGTATTTAAGTTCTACTTCAACAATTTCAGTTTACCTACATTAGGAAGTCAGCCTACACTTTTTTTTTTTTTAATGAACTATATGTTGAAGTGGGGATGAGGGTAACAGAACTTATCATAAAGCTGATCGCTAAGATTGGATAACACTGTCATTACTCGCAAGGTGGGAGTGTAGAGAGGAGGCTGTAAATGAGGAAGGTGACACAAGGGCTTCACATATGTTTGTAATATTTTAGTTATTAAGCTGAGTGATGAGTATATGAGTATTTACAAGAGGATATATCGTGATCTATCCTTCAGTATAGTGAAATGTTTTAACGAATAACGATGGTTTAGTTTACGTGAATATGGTGTTCTACATGTAAAGGTTTAACTGAATGTTAATTGCTACATCATTAAGTCTGTTTTTCAATGGTTGAAGAAAAACCAAAATCCATGTAGGAAGTAGGAAAGAAAACAGGGTCAGTGAAATCCTCTGTGTGCGCAGATTGAATTGTATGTGTAGATTATCACAACGTTCATAATGAGAACTGAGTTTTTAATTTGTCCCGAAGAGGAGCCATTTGCTCCTTGGGAATCGTCTTATTCCAATGTTCTGAGGCCCCAGGCTTTCCTCTGTTAGAATATTTGGCCACTGTTGTGCCCCATTCATGATGACCACCCACACTCTTTTCCAACAAGGCTCTTGTTCTAGGACAAATTAAATTATTATGGAACGTGTTTCAAAACCCATAGCAAGGCATTACTTCTGAATAACCCAGGGATTTCTCAGAAACAAGGACTTTAATTTGAATGGAGCTGGACAAAAACAAGGTGCCAAGCCATTCTTTTCATACACACAACCCTGACTTCCACTTTTTCTACCCCACCAGAATCCCACAATTTCAGCAACAGGAAGTAAAATGTTGCCACTCTCAAGCTATGGCAGTACATCAACGAAAACAAAACAAAACAAAACCAAAAAAAACCCTTATTTTTTGAAAAGCAGCTTTTATTCATTCACATAATCTAAAATGCCTCTTGGCCATGATCTTTATCATCTTTGATGTGGCTCCACATATTGTCTTCGCATCACGATGCCTTCCCAAAGAATGGGGACGCCTAAATGAAAGCAATATGGTAAGGCTTGAAAGAAATGCTTAACTATTGAACACAATGTCTTAAAACAGAAGCTCTGTGGATTTCCCCTTGTTGATACAAAACAATAGTTCTCAAGACCTCACAAACACCTTCTCAGATTCACTGCACAGGTCCCACCGAGAAGCACATCCGTGTTGCTCATTCTGGCACATCTTGGCAGAGTTCCACTTAACATCTCAAGGAAATTCAACTCAGGCAATGGCTTAAAAACGCATTCAAGGTCAGAGAAACTATTTCCCAGCGTTCCTGTTGATCTCTTGGCTTACTGCAAGGAGAATAGGAATTGCTAACTTAATTTGATGGTTAAAAGTCCTTTGTTTGTGGGGTGCTTAGAAAAACAGTTCTTCTGTTCCCCTTTAATTCTTATATTTCTAGGGCTTTGGTTTGAATAGAAAGAAGGGAAACGTAACCTAATAATCTTTCTCTCTTTTTCTCTTTCCATCTTTCTCTCTCTCTCTCAAATATATAAACATGCAACACATACACAAATACATTTGCAGGAAGCTATGTATTAAAACAAATAAACAAACAAGCTATATATTAAAACAAACAAACAAACAGAACAAACAAAACCCTCAAAGCTCTTTCAAAAATAATCAGAGAAGTCAAAACAGTGGGCTTCTTTATTAGGATCTAATTGATTTCCTCATTAGTCTATGTATACCAGAGCACACAAGCAACGATTTTCATTTACTGTGCAGCGTAAATTTATTAAGATAATGCATTTTGACAAACATGCATATTCTCCTTCACTCCTCTATTTATTCCAGCCCCATTAACTTGGCACCTCGGCAAAGTATCCTTTTTGATATTTCCCATTATAGAGTTTTTTCCACCATCTCCACCGGAGGCAAGACCAACCAGAGGTACAACCTAAGCAAATCAGTTCTAGGTTTCTCTTCTTTCTTCTTGCCACCCCATTCCACCAAGCTACAGAAACTCAATGACCATAAATCCCTTTGTTGTGACAACACACTCTTATCTAACTTCCCTACAGTGAAATTACTTGTCCTTTCAATCTGAACATAACTTCTTTTTATCCCAGTGAAATGAATCACAGTTACATGTGATGAGAGAAACTATTTTTTTTAATCTTTCCTACTGAGACATAAAACAGATACCTGCTGCTTTCCTGATTCTTTAAAGATTATCTGTCCTTAGTAAAAGATGGAGGAACAAACACTTAATGATAAAATAGTGTAGGCACTCTCATTTAGTGCTCTCTACCCCTTCATTAGTTATTTTGGTCTATTTAACCTATACAGCTGCTGTAACAACAACAATAAATGAAAAATGTATAATGGCTGATACCCAATGGTAGATATGTATTTCTATTTCCAAAATGGCTTATCAAGATTGATAGGTAGCTCTACTCCAAGTGGTGGTTCAGGGATTTAAACTCCTTTCATGTTGTATTTCCAACTCAAGCCACTGAAAAAAGAAAGAACATTCGAAAGCCAAAAATGGAAGATTTTTTTTTTTTATAAGATTAGCCTCAAAGTAGTGAAGATCATATTCTGTTGGCTTGAAATGAATTACATAATCACATTTCAGAATAAGGGATGCTGGAAATGAGTTCTAGACGTAGCCTTGGGATGAAGTCAAGACAGGTATGAAGACCAGCTAGCCAGTCTCTGCAAAGTTTACTTTCTGTTTAGAAAAAGTCTTTTTAGTTATTCTGTATGAGTTGGTTTGCAAGCAACAAATTCTCTTAGCTTTACTTCATCTGAGAATGTCTTTATATCCCCTTTATTCCTAAAGGGTATTTTTAGTGGATGTAGAATGCATAGTTGACAGGTCTTTTCTTTCAGCACTTGAAAACATGTGCCACTGTCTTCTGGCCTTTGTGCTATCAGATGAAAATAATGCTGTTTTTGAGTTGGTGTTCCCCTATAAATTATGTGTTGTTCCTCTCTGGCTACTTTCAAGATTTTTTTTTTGTTGTCTTTAGCTTTCATTATGATGTGTCTTAGCATGGATTTCTTTGGATTTATCCAATCTTGGATTCTCTGAGTTTTTTGAATCTGTGTTTATGTCTTTTGTCAAATTTGGGAAGTTTTCAGACATTATTCTTCAAATCCCTTATTCAAATCCCTCTCTCTCTCACTCTCTCTCTCTCTCTCTTTTCTCTCTCCCGTCCCTCCCCCTTCTTTCCTTCTGCAACTCTAATCACATGAATGTTAGCTCTTTCATTGTTGTCCCACAAGTCTCTGAGACCGTTAATCATTTTCAAGAGCATTTTCTCTCTCCTGTTAAGCTTGGGTAAATTCTATTGCTCCGTCCTCAGCTTCAATTCTCTCCTCTGTTTTCTCTACTCTATGGTTCAGCCCATCCACTGAGTTTTTAATTTCAATTATATTATTTTTTCAGTTCTAAAATTTGCAACTGTTTCTTAATTTTAATTCTTTGCTGAAATTTTCTATCTTTTTCATTTGTTCTAAGGGAGTTTGTAATTACTTGTTGAAGGATTTTTATGATGACTGCTTTAAAATTCATGCCAGAGAATTCCAACCTCTGAGTCATCTGTGTTGATTGATCTCATTCTAGTTGTGCTTTTCCTGGTTCTTGGTATTATAAGTAATTTTCTATTGTGCTCTGGACATTCTGGGTATTATTTTGTGAAATTATGGATCCTATTTAATCTTTCTTAGCAGACAGTTCACCTATTGAGGAATAGCCTGAGGATGGTGTGAGCTGGAGTGGGGTCTGAGAATTTGAGTTTCTAACACATTTCCAAGGGATGCTGATGCTGCAGATCTGGGGGCTGCACTGCAAGAATGAGAATTAGACTGAAGGAAAGCTGGGCTCCCATGCTGGAAACTTTTCCTTTCCACAAGGCTCTGCCAGACAGAACCATGCCAGCAAGTTTGGCACCAACTCAAACTTCCCTGTTGACCTTAAGTCGGGGTGCTGGGGACTTTTATTTCCCTGCTGGGCCTTGCTGACACCTGAGAAGGAATTGTGGAAGCCTGACTCCTACTGACCTGCTGCTGGATGGTGGGAACTGAAACTCAGCTGCCTGGTGAGAACTCTGGCACCAGAAGAGTGGAGAGGAAGAAGTAGAGTACAGATTACCCCCGTCTGCCCACTACCCCATTATGCCTTGTTGGTGCCAAGTGTGAGGACTTCACCATTTTTGAACATTGTCATGTCAACATGCTGCTTCCTGAGTCATTGGGACATACAGAAAGATCAGTGGGGGACTCTGATTCTCTCACACCTTCTTCAGTTGAGACTTTCCTAGAGGTCTACCGTATCCTGGCAGATCTGTCCAGGCTCCAACTCCTGTTTCTCTTTTGTCTCCCCATCCACACTTAGCTAAACCTTGTGTTCCAACATGCTTTAAGGGAAAGAAAAGGGCTGAATGTCATCGGTTCACAAACATATGAAAATCCTTATGGCATAACCTATTAGCAGGGAACAGTCCAGGGATTTACATGATTTACTCAGTGTGGTAGTAAATTTTATGTATCAACTTGGCTGGGCTACGGTGCCCAGATGTTTGATCATACACGGGTTTAGACTCTGAATAAAGATTTCCCCCCACAATATGGGTGGACCTCACCCTATTAGTTGAAGTCCTTAAAATAAAATGATTGAGGTCCTCCAGAGGAAGAATAGATTCAGCCTCCAGACTGCCTTTGGACTCAAGCTGCAACATTAACTCCCCTGGGTCTCCAGCCTGCTGACCTGCTCTGCAGACTTTAAAAATAAATCTTTCCCTCTCAATTTCTCTCTCTTCTCTCTCTCTCTCTGTCTCCTCTCTCTCCACATCTATACACACACACACACACACACACACACACACACACACACACACGTGTATGTATAATTGTAATATATATATATATATATCTGTATGTTACACATAACGTATATATGTTAATACATATCTGTATGTATGTGTGTGTGTATATATATATATATATATATATATCACACACGCACACATCCTATTGCTTCCATTTCTCTGGAGAACACTGATAGAGGTAAATAGTATCAAATTTCATTATTTCAATCTTTACTAATAGCTTGAGATTCCCTACTTAAAATTCAAATTTACTGTTTAAGCATTACTATGTCCACTTTTTAAACGAGGAAACTGAGTTACAAAGACATCAAGTAACTTGCGGGTTAGACACTAACATTTGATCTGAATTCAGTCTTTTAATAGTCACTACACAAACCTCAATTGAAAGTCAGATCTCCTCGGTAGCAACACTAGAGTGGTCTTGGTTTTTTTTTTTGTTTTTTTTTTTCCCTATCAGCCTTAAATGCCTAAGTCACGAACATGGGGCACCTTTACTCCAGGCTCTGTACCATGCAGTGTACACACATACATGAACTATACATGGTCTCTGCAGCCCAAGAGAATAATTCAATAGGAAAGTTCATCTGCTCATTTTTTTTTTCTCTTGCATTTTCCTGACTGTAAACTTGAGTAGGGAGAGATACTTGGGACTTCTTCACTACTGATGAGAGAATAAAAGAGAGTTGTTCACTGCGGTGTTATCTTCTATAATCCTTTATGGAGCCCACCATGGACATGCTTAGCAGTGTCAATAAACCAATACATGTTTGAGAGTTTATTCCTTGTTCTTCCCTGTTACTGCAGCCAGGAAGTTATAGTTCTATGAGATACAGTAACTTGTGGTGGCATTTAAAGACTTTCAGTGAAGGATAATGAACATATATAAAGCAATTACAAAGCAGCATAATCCAGAACATAGATAAGTGACAAATTGTTCAGAGAAGTGAATTTACAAATTGACTGGAATATCTATGAAAGATCATGCCAGAACCAAAGCCACCAAGATTAGAAAACTAAAAAGGCTGCATGAGATCCATGTGGTGCATTATTTGAGGCCAGTGGCTCTCAAACTTTAGTGGACAATAGAACCACTTGGAGGGAGGTGCTGTTAAATCATAGATTGCTGAACCCCTTCCCTAGCATTTCTGATTCAGTAGGTCCAGAGGGCCGCCTGAGCATTTGCATTTCCCAGGTGCTGCTGAGCCTACTGGTCTGAGGACCACACTGTAATAACCACTGATCTATCTAGGCCGTTCACACCAACTGCCTGGGTCTGTTAGCACCTTACGTACTTCAGAGATCAACTTATAACACTTGATGTTGGCTTTGAGGTCTTCTGAATTTTCTTTCACCTTCTTGAATTTCATTGCTCTGCCTGCAATAAATTTATCCTAACAACAAACTCGAGGCTCTGCCACTTCAAAGAAAAATATGGCGATGGAGCAGAAAACTGACGGCCTGAATGAAATCAACATTGGATGTTCTGTTTGAAAATAGTTCAATCTTTGATACTTTCATATACAAATCCAACATCAAAGTGTACTCCCAGGTTCTGTCAGATTTCTTCTTTCTAGTAAGAGATGAAACGTTTGTCTGCTGTCATTCTCTTAACGTGATAATTAGACAGTGTGATAATACAATTTTCCTGGTGTTTATAATCCTTGATCATATATTGTAATCGTAAATATAGGCCACAGACTCAATGACTTAATTATAACCTTGATGGTAGACTGATAGAGAAAAACCTCACTCTATCCTCAGGGTAGAAAAGAAATCTTTTGAACATATTTTAGAATCAATCTATGGTAAACATTTAGAAGTGTATTGAAGTGTGATACTCAGTCTAATATGATTTGAATTAGCCCGAGATACTCACTTTCATGTCTTTACACATGTTCCATTTAGCATGTGCTTTCAACCCATCTTCATCACACTAAATTCTTCAACTTTTTTCAAGGCCCAGATCATGTCTGCTCAATCCAATGACAATTATATTACTCCTCTTGTTGACATCCACTTATTTATTAGATATATCTTATATACCACGCTGTGTGCTTGTGGTGAGGGACACAGATTGTAAAACAATATAAATGCAATAAAGTATTAGAGAGGCTGTCGTAGAAGTATAACGGCCACATTTGGACTCAAAGAAAAACAATTGACCCTGTTTCTATATTAGTCTCTAAAATATCACATGAGTGCGTTCTGTCTGCCTCTGCCAATGCAATCGTCCCATATATCCTCAATAAATCTTCTCTCGACAAATGTTGAAACAGTTATTGATTTATACCTTTAACATTAAACTTGTCCTGGGTGAAACCTATTTAGAAAACCCCTCTACTTGCAGTGAGAGCATAGAAAAAAAGTCATCAAGTAGTAAGTAACCCCAATATTCCAATAGGTTGAAGAGTTCAAGATATACACTCTCTGCATAAAATATAGTTACATAATAAATAAATCAATTTTGAAACATGGAAATTATCAACACTAGTAGTGGGAGACAAAGGAAGTTAAATCATGGCCAGATATTTCCGTAAGATCCCCTTCCCACCATCACCTTGAAAACAAAACAAAGCAAAGCAACCCTAAGAGATTTCCTATGTCCTAGGGAGGGGAGACTAAGAGTAGGTGATGCCTGGCTACATTGCTGGTGGTTACACATATATGAACTCTATCAATAACTACACAAAGAACTTTAAACCATGCAATTCCGTCTTTCTCTAATTGTTCTATGGTGTTAAGAAATATTGTGATAGAAGAACACTCAGCTATCATACCATAATGACATTTGCAGGCACTTCTCTGGTATCTAAGATATGTCTACAACAAGAGGGCTATTAACTATCTAATGGAAAAAGTGGCTGGAACTGTTACATTTCTCTTGGTCTGGGCCATCCTCTAATTCGTGTGATGGATCCATGTCTAAACAGTAATAAATCATAGAAACATAATTATTAACGTGACCCCTGCTTTCTCTTCTGTAGAGCTCAGTGATCCCTCTAAAACTTTATAAACTCTCAATTCCATAGGTACTATCACTCTTGGACAAATGATATATGAGGTTGGATAATTAAGTTTGCGAACTCATCCTAGAAAAAGTGCTACATACCTCATAGCTAAATATCACTACAGTCACCTTCGAAGTACTCCCCTTGGGAAACTATGCACCGATGCCAGCACCTAATCCACCCTTCAAAACAATTTTGAAACTTTTTTTCTGGAATGGCCATCAGAGATGTCGTCGTATTATCCTTGATGTCCGGAATGTCATCAAAATGTCTTGCTTTCAATATTTCCTTTATCTTTAGGTAAAGAAAGAAGTCATTGGGGGCCAGATCAGGTGAGTAGGGAGTGTGTTCCAATACAGTTATTTGTTTCCTGGCTAAAAACTCACTCACAGACAGTGCCATGTGAGCTGGTGCACTGTCATGATGCAAGAGCCATGAATTGGTGGTGAAAAGTTCAGGTTGCCTAACTTTTTTCACGCAGCCTTTTCAGCACTTCCAAAGAGTAAACTTGGTTAACTGTTTGTTCAGTTGGTACAAATTCATAATGAATAATCCCTCTGATATCAAAAAAGGTTAATGACATCATTGAAACAATTTCACAAACTTAATTGTCTCACCTCATATGAGTTGGTAATTTAATTAGTTGACAGGTAACTTTGAAGGTCTTCCTTTGCAAAGACACTTTCCCTTGAAATTTTAAAAGCAAGATGTAGCGTGGGGAATATAGTCAATGGTATTGTAACAGCTATATACAATATCAGAGGGGTAGTAGAATTGGGGAGGTATATCACTTTGTGAGGGGTATAAATGGCTAACCATTATGTTAGTTTGTATACCTGAAACTAATATAATAAAAAATAAAATTAAAATAAGGAAAATCAAGATGTAGCAATTCGCACCTTATTTTGAAATGGGAAATCAATTCCCTAGAGAAAATTATAAATTCAGAGGAAAAAAATCCTCAGGGCAATCAAAATGCTTGTTATCAAAAACCTCTACCCAAATGCTTATGATCTCATCAAAGAGTTACTCCACCACTCATTGGACACCCTGAGTTTTAGAAGGAATATATTGACACTAAATTATTTTATGAAAGCTATTGGGTTTCATGGTTTCATGTTAGTGATTTTACTTTATTTCAAAGGCATATGCATTTTGTTCGTTCAAAGGCAAACCCAATGATTCCTAATTGCTTTTCTATCTGGAGTCAACATGAAGATAGGAGGAACTACTGGGGCAGCAAGAAGGAGTGGCCACTAATTGGTCGAGAGGAAACAGAGCAATTATAAAAAGTTGACTTAATCATTAAAAAAATACATAACCAAACAGAACTATTTAGTATCGGAGCAAACAATCACATACATTTTAAAAAACCCCTCAGTCTACAAGTTCACCATTTGTCCATTTTGCTTTGTGCTACATCCTCTGAGCCTAGACCAGCCCTAGCAGACTCACTCCCTTAAACTGTACCCAAACAATAAAGCTGAGCCTCAGCTTCACTATTTATAATATTCTTACTTAACATTCCCAAGTTGGACTCTTGAGCACGGTTTAATAAGTAGCTAGCTTTTAATGACGCCTATTCTATGTCAGACTATAGGTACATGTATCGTTACCGATACTTAGAAGTAATTGAACAGTCCTATAAAAAAGACTACAATGGAGTATTACACAGCCATAAAGAAGAAAGAAATCTTACCATTTGCAACAACATGGATGGACCTAGAGAACATTATGTTAAGTGAAATAAGTCAGACAGAGAAAGATAAGTACCATATGATCTCACTTATATGCGGAATCTAAAGAAAAGAATAAGTGAATGAACTAATCAGAAACAGTTTTGGAGACAAAGAGGAAAAACTGAGGGTTGCTAGATGGGCGGGGGGGGTGGGGGTAAGGGGGAAGGTGAGGGGATTAGAAAACAATCAGTAACCACAAGATGGCCACGGGGTTTTGAAAATTAATCTGGGGAACGTAATTTAGTGGTTACCAGTGGGTAAGGGGGTTGGGGAGGGGAGATGAGGGTAAGGGGGATCAAATATATGGGGATGGAAGGAGAACTGACTCTGGGTGGTGAACACACAATGTAATTTATAGATGATGTGATACAGAATTGTACACCTGAAATCTATGTAATTTTACTAACAATTGTCACCCCAATAAATTAAAAAAAAAAAGACTGCAATATTCATCTTACACGTATCCAACAATTAGTCAATGGCTGAATTAGTTTTGAAATGATGTCCTCATTTCAAATCCATATCTTACCTCTGTCCTTACTCTGTCATGCTCGTCCCACACATGTAGCCTCAAACTCTTTAAGAAATGGGCTTAACCACAGTTTCATCACTAAGCAAAGTTCTCCATTTCTTTGTTATAAAGATGCTGCTTTTCTTAAAAACCTTTTTTTTTTCATGAATCTATGATTCAGAGAGGAAAGGCCTTTATGTGCTTCTGTTCTTTAGAATCAAATTGCTAGAAGAATTAAAACCACAACATTGCATCATTAGAAGGATTAACACAAGAATAAGAGGGTGACCTTATTAATCACTCCTCAAGGGTGTGGTATGACTGTCTAATTACATAACTGATAAAATACGGAGCATTACTCTACCTGATTCATACTTATTTTTGTTTCTTTGAAACTTCAAAAGATTTAGCAGTCAAAGTAAAATGAAGTGGATAATAAAAGATAAAATCATTATATGAGGAAGGATAATTACTTAGGATGTACCAGGTCTTATTCAAATCTAGGTTCTTGGGAATGACTATTTACAGGTCACACAAACTTGTGACCTTGGAGTGGAATTGAAGAAGTCTTGAAGACATTGACACAACTTTAATTTTTGGAGTGAAATCTTGGAACCTAAGCATTTCCCTCACATTCACTATCCGAGTGTAAAATGGTCACACTAAAAATTTCCCCTGTATGCTTCAAGGACATCACATGGCTATCATCTTGATTATGACACTTGAAATTTTTGTAAAGTAAACATGGCCATGATTATTTCTTATATGATTTTAATGAGGAAATAAGGTCAAAACATGAGGTCTGTAGTTCCAGAGGTCTATATGTGCTCTTACTTCACTTGACTTTAGTCTTCTTTCTCCTCTAGATTTTCATTGACAATGCTAACATTTTTACAAAATTAATTTTATAAAATCATCTTATGGGCAGAAAACGTGGCTTGGAATTCTGGCTGAATCACTTAAATAGCTTTGTTATCATAAAAGAAGCCAATTACTTCTTGTCCACTTCCTCTTATGATATTCCTCGTGTGATATATCGAGAATTCTCCACAGGACTTAGGGGACTATAAAAGGAGAGGGACCCCACCCTACCCCACCAGTCTTCTTTTGTGCTCCATCAGCATATTTTGCTCCAGGGAAATTTGACCACTGGAGTTTCCCCCATGTGTCATGTTCTCAATTATCTTGGGGTTTTGTACCACTTGTTTTATTATCTCTGCTCCTCGTTTCTCTTCCGTCTTCCCCATTCATCTTCTGCCATCTGTTTTGCATTTGTCATGTGACTTTGCTATCCCGGGCCCTCTACCCTAGTCCCTTACTTTTGTTTCTTCTTCCTGTTCCAGTTATTATAATACTTACAGTGACTTTGCTTATCTCCCCTCCCGTCCCACAAAAACTGCAAACCTCTTAAGAGCAAAGACCATGGTGCGCCTGCTTCACACCCTCAACCTTACAATACGCTCAAATCAGAGTAAATCCTCCGAGATATTTGCTGGATGAGTGGAGACCTTGCAGATAATGTAAGGTTCTATACTACTGTGCTCTGCTTTATGAATAAAAATGAGACTTCTGTCCTATCGGGAGCAGAAGCTGGGCATTGTTTTGCCATGAGTTTTTTCTTTCTTTGGGGGGAACTTTATCTCTAGTAAATAACTGTATGCTAATAGAGAAAAATAAAAACTTTCCCAATGTTAAAAAAGTGACCATATTAAGAATGAAAATAAGAATTCACCTTGTATAAATTTTATTTAAATTTCATAATTGTCTTAGAAGATAAAGAAATAAAGCATAGACGTGTTCTGCCCAAGGTTATACCGTGAGTCTAGCACAAGTGGTAAAATGCCTGCCTTCCCAACTCTATGTCACAATCAGGCCTCATTCATCCTGTGGTCACAATTTCCCTGTGTCTTTAGGGAGAGTTTCACTATCCCAATGCCTATTCCTCAGGCTAGCTTGGAGGAACCATGGGGTAGTATTAGTCAGCCAGTAAAGGTCAGACTGACTTTCTAAGCCTGCATCATGCTGAGACTTTGCTTAGGCTGCCAAGTTCAAGCATGGTTCCTCTTGCTAGAAGAGTTTTGCTGACTACGAAGTCATTTCCATCCCGCTATGGGCACTGTTTCCAACAGAACTTCACCTCACCATCTCCCAGTGAAGAGGAGCCACAGGATCTGCTACATGAAATGACTGCTGAGCCTCCAGTGGCGTTGCTAGTGTTCTTACAGTTGGCCTTCTCCTCTCAGCATTACACTTTAAAGGGTGTAATACCCTAAGGGCTTGATCCTATTCATTTAATTGGTTCTAATTTATGCTCCATCTGGATCTCTACCCTACAAGAGAATTTAAATTCAAGCTAAAGAGCACATCTCTCCGTAGACAGTAGGAAAGGTGGCAATATTTGAAGGAGGAGGGCAGCTGTTTGTCAAAGGTAAGTCCATTTCCAGCTATTTGTGTCTGGCAACTTCTCATTCCTGTCTTATTGAGAGTTGGGATGTGGGACCCCTCCAGACATCTCATATTTGAGAGATATGGTCTGACCTCTTTGAGTGCCATAATTAGTCAGGCAATTTTAAATTTTGTCACACTCAGCTTAAGTATGGATTAATCCAAAATCTGAATAGCCTAAGAAAGAGGTCGAAACTTTTTTGTTTTATTTTATTTTGTTTCCCTTTAATTATTCTATCAAATTATACTATATGAAGTTTAGGAACTAGAATATGTTAATACCCCACCTCACCCACCAAAAATAAAACCATGAATGACAGTAGGAAAAAGTAAGAGTTCAAAGCCAATCTTTTAGATGCACTGAATGTGTCTGGAACACAGTAATAGTGTGATGAGCAGTGAACATCAGTTTGGAATACAGTGTAGTATGTTTGGTAGCATCATTTGAAACCATTGGAACAATGTCTTAGTGAAAACAACTGCAAGTAAGTAAATTTAGAGCACATAGCATACAATTGTTTAAAATACTAAGTTTTAGGGCAAAATTGTTTCTGTTATAACCCAGATCCTTGTTAGGGTCTCCAAACACTTTGACATCTAGATGATGATAAATTGAGCCGCTAGATCACGTCCTATGAAAATTCAAGGCAACCTCCACTCCTCACGAGTACTGTGACGTTCTAAAGGACCTTACATTTAGGGGAGGGGTGCTCCCGTTTTAAGTATCAGCCTCTTTGATCTCTGAATACTTTAACAATTTTTTTTTTTAAATTGAGCATCGGCATATGATGAGCACAGCTATTATGTGGCATCTATCCAGATGACAGAGCCAAAGATAACATACCAGTTCTTACCTAGACAGCATATACTGTTTTCACCCGGCGCTTATCCCAAAACATCAAGAGGTAATTTCACTCTCTAAATGACCAATTGTATTAAGAGGGGCAATATCAGAGAAATGCTAACCGGGAAAGGTCATGGTCTTCAGGACTTGGTCTCCAATGATAGTCTTCTATTTATAGCTTCTTGTAACTACCCTTATTACTCTCCTTCGTCATCTAACAAAGTGCTTCTATTGAAATAAGAGTTATAGCAAATTATCCACCTGAATCTTATTTGTAGCTGTGTTGTATGAAAAATAAATCCTTCAATCTACAAGACTTTGTTCCTTAAAGGTACTAGTTGGGGCTGGGGCCCTATTCTTTTTTTTTTTTTTTTTTTAAGAAATGACAGGTTTTAATATCCATACCTCCCAGGAACAATTAAAGCATGCAACTCTTTCAGGTGGTAATAACTTAGCTAACAGTCTTCTAACTGGTTACTTTTAATAACAGAAAATTTTCACCAAGAGTGTAGCCTTTATACATAAAAATGGTAATAGAGGGGTAAATATTTCGGAAACACAGTTGGTATGACAATGCTTTGTTCATTTAACACCATTCTTGTTCCCTGTAGTTGCTCTACATACTCTAAAGGAAGTATAATACTCCATGCAACTCAGTTGGATGGGACTAAATTAAGGAGAAGTCAGGAAAATAGTTTAAACAAATGTTCACGTCTCCTTGTAGTTATATACAGTCCACAGTTGGTCTTTTACACCTCATGATACTCATGTAGATTGAAGGGTGACTTAAGAAATAGATAAACTGTTGGATGTTTTCATCCTAATTTGGCATTCCCTCTCTCCATTGCAGAGTCCAAAATTGCTTATCTAGGACTCTCCTTTGCCTCATGAGTCACCATATGCCTTTACTCAAAAATGAAGAGTTCATTTATAGACACATGATCTTCCTTTCACGTATAGGCCCCACACACCTCCCTTGGGGAAAGACCCTATTAAATGGGTACAGCAAGACCATGTGTCCCATTTCTTAACCTTTAGCAAGTTTTCAGCACTGTTATTCTCTTCCATGGCTCTCTATGACTAAACGAAAGGTTTCTACCCGCAACACCACTGACTTTTCCCATTCTCATTTAAATTCAAACCTTAGCTTTCATTCTGTGAGCATCTGGGTTTGACCCTAGACACTTACCTCTCTCATTTGAAACTAAAGCTCTGTGGGTATCCTGATTTCTGTAAAAGTCTGAGAGGGTGTCAGATGTTCACAAGAAATGAATTTCCAGGACCTCATCAAAAGGGAGATGAATGGAAAACTCATTGGCGAGTCAAATTCATCTCAACCTTGTTTTAGTAATGCTATTTTATCTGTGCAACATCCCCTCAGTGTTCCAGCCACTGTTGAATCACGTTTTCCATCACATTCAGGTTAGGAGACTATTATCTATTTCAAAGATATTTTGATTCAGTCTTCCCTAAGCTCATGAACTGAGATGCCCTGGCCCAGCTACATTTCAAGGGTTGGGATGATGTATGATTAAAGCCATGATTGGGGGAACCCAGTACTGTGGCCTTGCTTCCATCAAGGACTCAGAGCCTTGATATATATACATATGTGTGTGTATATGTATATATATACATATATATGTATATATATATATGTATATATATCAACTGTGTGTGTGTATATATGTGTATGAATATACATATATATATACACACATACAGTGCTAAAAATGTATACACATTTTAAGAAAGGAAAAAACTGTTATTTGTAATTCTCAATATATACTGATAACAAAAGATGAATAGAAGTCACATTTGGCTTCTGCAATTACAAGAAGCATCCTGACACTTCTGATTATGGCAAACTACTGCTTGAGCATAGATAACAATAGATAACATCTCTTAAAATGTGTATACATTTTTTGGCGATATATATATATATCTATATATATCTATATCTATATCTATATCTATATCTATATCTATATATATATATATATTTATATATATATATATATATGTTGGTTATGACCAGCCCCCTGTACTTGTCAGGTCACTGACCCAAACAAACCAACTTATTAAGATGCTGGTGAGCTTGTGGCAAAGGGATAATTAAACCTTTTTGAAATTGCTTTCCAAATGATGATCTTTTCAAGTACAGTCCAATAGTCTAGAGTTAAAAGTGAAATCTCTATAACTGACCTGTCCCTTTGTCAGGGGCAGTAGGTAGATACATAGGCACCCACCACTCTTGTGGAGTGTCTT
Source organism: Rhinolophus ferrumequinum (assembly GCF_004115265.2). Lineage (NCBI taxonomy): Eukaryota > Metazoa > Chordata > Mammalia > Chiroptera > Rhinolophidae > Rhinolophus > Rhinolophus ferrumequinum. The sequence continues at coordinate 28,256,954 of NC_046306.1, read as the reverse complement.
AAATTCTCACAGTGTCTTAGAAGTTCAAGGGAGTAAGCATTCTCCAGACTTAACTGACTTTACGTGCATACAGCTCTTTCTTTAACCAATATGTTAAGCAGGAAACCAAAATGCCATGTACTCAGTGACACCCAGGAACCACAAGGTGGCCATAAAAGCATCTGCTGGAGACATACAAGCATATATGCTTGTTGCATGAATAAATGGTGTGGGCTGGTGTCACCGGGCAGCAGTTCGAATCTCTGAAGGCAAAACTGCAAGGTCAGGGAGCAGCAACTCTGCCTTGCCTCCAAAACCATGGCAAAGCCGAGGTCCTAATGAAAGTAGAGATAGTGAGTTCATGGTCCAGAGGAATGCACACAGGGAGATCAAGAAACAAGTCTCGTGTAGCTCACAGTTTGCAAAGACCAGTTCAGAGCAATATTTTAGAAATGAAGCATATGTGCTGAAGATACCCACTTCGGTATTTATGGCTATCTTAAGGAACCCCATTAAGCTGAATAGATGTTGGGTAAATTTTGGCTGAACCTGACAATAGTTCCAATATTTGACTCTGTCAATGAATCAATTTTGGATAATTTCATAGGGTACAGTTTTAGAACTTGAGTCAACGTCCTTCTTGGTTGCTTAATGAGCTGTTCTAGGGGAAGACATCACGGAAAGGGGATATGTAATCTGTACTGAAGAGAAAACTTTAGCAGGAATAATTTTCTATTGTTAATAAATTGTCATCAGATCCCTATGAACATTAACTCCAATTGAAAAATGAGAAAACGCTACTGTAGGAGGCTGGGGTAAGAGTGGGATGGGGACGGACCTCAGCTGATAACCTCTATTGCTGTTTCTCTAAGGGAGAGCCACTCTACCTGTTCCAGGTGTGAGCCAAGCCACACCATCACCACCTGACCCAGGACCACTTGGAAGGCGTCATCTCCTCCTATCCTGTACTGTTTTACCACATATAATGCCACTCAGTCTGTCAATCAAGGCCATCATGTGCTCTCCTGGGATCAATACCTGCCACTGACAAAGATGTTTCTGAGAACTTTCTATTCTCTCTTCCGATTGTTTTAAGTCAAGCCATCAAAATCATCCTCCTCCATGATTGGTCGTCTTCAATTCTATGCCACAAACAGAGAAAGCCATTGCTGCTTTACCATGGTTATCTTCATGCTATTTTATATTTTTCCCTTGGAAGTCAATATTGTTACCTGGGGATATATTTACACAGTGAAGAGGGGCAGAAAAGTGATCAGAAAACTTAGAACTTGTAAAAGACTAATGTTCAAGATCACACAGTTGGGCTAATAACAACCAGAACCATGTGCAAATTCCTGAATCTCTCATCAGGTTGTTTCCATTCCAGCGATCTCCTTAGACATTTCAAGAACACTTGAGGTATTCCTATGGGGGTAACAGAAGATTTTACTCATGATTCTGTCCCATTCGCCATCCCTAGGTTGAAGTCTCATTTCTTCAATGTGTTTGTAAACCAGAGACCTTCTCTTTTCTATTTCCTGGTAATGCTTTAATAATTTTTTTTCATTATTCGTGATCAGTGTGTTAGAGCAGGCTTGTCCAAGCTTATGAGTCAATTGTGCACATGCTTTCCCCACTTGAACAACAGTTTGATTATCTGCCATTGTAGAAGTGTTTGCAATGAAAATTGGCAAATGATACAAATCAGGGTTTGGGGTATTTTTTTTCCTTTTGTTTTCTTAAGTAACTGTTCTATTGAGATATAATTTGCAGAGAGTCAGTTGTTAACCTTTTCATTTATCAGTATACTCCTCTTTCTGACCCATCAGAGAAAAGCAAGCCTCCTTGTTTCAGACAACTTTGTTCACTTTTGTTTAAAGCTTAGGATAAAGCTCTGCCTTGTGATACCTTCAACAATACAACCTGCTGCCTCCGCCTGGAAATTCCTCTGTTCCTTAAATCAGAGTGAGCTGGATGGACTTGGGATATCTTCTCTAGGCTCACACTTGTTAACACCTCAAGGAAAAGAGCTGCCGGGGTTTTGCCTTGGTGTACCGTTTGTATTTCCCTTTTGTTACTGAGAAGGATGAGGCCATTATAGACCCTCCAGCTCCAACCAATCCACCGGATAAATTTAGCCACTTGAGTGAGCCCTAGTGAAACCAACAGAAGAACCACTTCATAGCCCTGTAATCTTGACAAGTAATAAATCCTGTTTTAATGCACTAATTTTTGGAGTAGTTTGTTACATATCAGTGGATAACTGATAGAGCATCTTTCAACTGTACAGATTTACAACCAGATATGAACAACTACCTGGCTGCTTTCTTTGCCTTTTGGGGTATCTCGCCCCAAAAGGAGGTCATCTTTGGGAAGAGTCAATCATAGGACAAAGGGGTGAAATTAAAGACAAAAAACAAAAACAACCCCATGATAGGTACTACAACATGTGATGGAGAGAAGTGCAATATATGAAAGCCAACTGAGTAAACAGGGAAACTTTCAAAAATAAACACACACAACTACAACTGGCCAGCAGTCTCCTGAGTGAATTCTGAAAAAAATTCCCAAAGATAAGAGTAGCCTCCAAAGATTAGACTAGAAGGAGTACATTCCCCCCCCCCTTTTTTGCTGTTGAGTCATTACAGTTGTTAATAAAAGGCCTCTCTGTCTTTGTTGTACATATTTTGTGCCCTTTATGGTGTTGTACATATTTTGTGCCCTTCTTGAGAGATTTGGAATAACTAGGAGCTGCCATATGCCTTCAAAGAAAACCTGTTTCATTATACCCTAAGCCCAGAACAAGACACTTAATTAGTGGAAGTGGAAGATGCTTCCTGGAACCATTAAAAAAAGGCTAACAACCATGACAAGTATCTCCTGGATGCCCACTTGTTTGTATGTTGCTTCATGCACAGAATAGCAAGATTGTATACACTCGGCAGACCATTCCATCATGGATTCCCTTGGTAACCACCTACACTTGAATTTCCACTTGTGTGGGTACACCTCAAGATTTAGCATCAGTCTTTCTCAACCATATGTTTTCAGACTACTATTTACTCTGATAGCATGCCTTAATTAAAGACATTATAGTTGAATTAAAAATATAAAGGACCAACAAATTCCTTCGAGTACTTCACAAATCTTTAATGGTAGAAAAAAGCAACAAACCTAGAATTTATAATTCTGGTCATATGTTACTTGCTGGGGATTATACATTATTAAAACTTATTGAAAAGGCACAATTGGGTTTTTCCTTCTTCATTTAGCCTGTTTTCTCTTTGCACTTCCCTTAGCAGAGCCTATAAAATGGGCCTGAGCAGGTTCCCATTAGCTGTGGTCAGTTTTAATTTCTGATTCTCATGCACAAAGCTGATGTGTGTAGGTTCACATCTTGGAAGGAAAATGCCACAAAACCATTTTTGCCATTGCTTAATTAAAACAAAAATGCAGCCTGCAATTTACACAGCAAAATTTAAGACAATAATTTATGTCATGTGGACAGACTTCTTCATTACAAATGTCCTCAAAGATCATTTGCCAATATCCTACAAAAATTCTCAAGTACAAAGAAAGGTGGTGAAATATTGTAGACATTTTTCCCTCTTTCCCAACCAAAATTGGAGTATGGCCTGTCTCAACTTTTGTGGTAAAAACAGAGAAAAAAAACAAGCTTCTCAGTATTCAGATCCCAGAGTCAATGCTTTGCATTTAGAGCTAACAACTGACCACAATATATATCATAAATTGAGAGACTATGGTACTCGAACCCCATCTTGCTGGCCAGCAGTACAAAGAAAGCAAACTGAGATGAAATCTAGTTCATATCTGAATTAATCAGAACTCTTTCAGTTTTGGGAAACAGAAACTTAACTCAACCTGGCTTTCAAAATGGTGAGAGGGGAAATTGGCTCTTACAATTGAAAGGCCACGGGGTTGATCAGAGTTTCAGGTATGGCTGAATCCATTAAGAAAACTTTCCTCTCCACTTCTTGACACTGTTTTCTAGATTGCTGGCTTTGTTCTCAAAAGGGCTCTTCTCGTGTCATAGAAAAGATGAGGCGCAAGACAGGACTAGCTTATATTTCACACACTGAGTCTCAACAGAAAGTACGTCTCATTCAGTGATCCCAGGAAAAGGTCTGGGTCTGTCACTGTCTGACTTGGGTCAGGTTTGCATCTATAATCAGTCACTAAAGCCAGGGGATGGAATGCTTTGATGTGCCAGGTTTTGGTTTTGTCTTAGTTCAGGTTCCCCCAGAAGTAGACTGTGAGCCAAGTGAAAACAGTTTATTGGAAGTTGCAAGGAGCATAGGTGGCTGACAGGAAAGTGAGCCAATACAGGAATGTTACATCAGATTCCAGTGAGAGATCAGAGTTTAATATTGCAGTAATATGCCCTCTCAAAACAAGGGAATTAACCCAGTTAAAGAGTGAGGTACTTGGGGCATAGTTGGGGTATTTACACCCCCACATCCACTAGTCATTAGGTAAGGGTTGCCTCCTGGGTGCATTTACCCCCACCCCCCGAAAGGAACTTCCCACCTGCCTTGTGCAAGTGCCAAGTTGGTTTCATGGACATGAAGGCAGTCCTCGAACAATCATGCTTTGGGTGGCTATTGGAAGCCAGAATTACAGGCATGGAAATGGAAAGGGGGTCTGGAAGGATATGGGCAGACCACCAACAGAGGCTGCTATAGGTCCTGTTCCCACCCCTTCTTGAGAGGATTCAGAAATTAGAGTGCTAGCCTTACCCAAGCCACATCGAAGAGGAGAGTTGGTGCTCACTGAAGAAAACCAGGGTGCTGTTCCCAAGAAAAAGGGGGATATGTTTTCTGACAGGCAAAAATAAGAGATGTTCACTTAACTAAACCCTGAATTGTGCTCTTTCAATGTAAATCTGACAATAAAGAGACTGGTGCCACATGGTGAGTGGAATGAAACTGAGTTTGATCCTGATATAAATATGCATCCTTATTGCTAGCACTTCTGCTGAGTGCTTGGAAGTGTATACCATGTTGTCAAGGTCAAGAACATGGGATGGTACACTCATAAACCTCCATTCCTCTGGTAATCCTTGGTCAAGAAAATACAATTCTGCAACAAATGGAGGCGAAGAAGTGTTACTGAAGACAGGGCACATGTGATTGGTGCCTTTTGGAATAAAATAATTAAAAGAGAGTATGGCAAAGGCATAAAGACTCTATCTGTAAGGGTCTATGGAGAGAACCATGTTGGCCAAAAAGAACGTGATTATGAGATGATTCTAATCCCTTTGTTTTGCTTTTGCTGTCATCATCATTACTTGGTGATGAGCGTATTTAGTGCTTGGCAGTTTATTCTTTTAAAAAAACGTGTGTTGCCAACAACTCTTCCAAATGAGGATTATTGCCCAAGGAGCACTGTATAAGCAACAGTGAGACATTTGCAACCAAGCAGGCATTAACGAAGTCTGGGGTAATTTCTACCGTGGTGAGCACGAGCAGAATAATGCCAAACCTGCTTGCTGTCTGGATTGCTGGCTGCCTAATAAACCTTTCCTTTGTGTAGCTTGTGAATGTTGGCTCATGCTCTTCTTACATCAGACTGGCTCTAAAGGGGCTCACTAAAATTGACCCCAACATCTCCACATCCTAACATCAACTAAATCAGAAGAGGACTTTTCATCACTTATCAATAGAGAGAATTAATTGTTCAGTAATGCTCAGGCAATGTATATCTATTTATTTGCTGTGTTTGTGTAAGTGGGGATACAAGTTTGTTTTTTTGTTATTGTTTTTTTTTGTTTTGTTTTGTTTTTTTATGCTTTAAAGAGTTGAAGGGCAGGCAGAATTCATGTTTCTAGACTCCGAGAATCTGTTGGAAATACAAAAAGGATGTTCTCCCAGGGGTAGAGCCCCAATTAAATTTTACTTCTCAGCCTCTGCCAACTCACTTTCTAACTCAAAGTCTCAGCTAAGTTCTATATGAACAGCACTACCTTGATACCTATCCCTGACTAACTGACTTTTCTTAGTAAACAGAATTTACTTTACTTCTTCTCCTTTTTTCCTGGGAAGGAAAATGGGTAAACACTATTCTATATACTTTAATTCTGTGGCCCACAAATGCTCTGCGACTAGAGTAAAATTGTGGAGTTAAATGACCTATGCACTATTCATCGGGAAAAATTCTAGCTACAAAACACAACTTCCTTTGTGGTAACAACCTGGGATGGCTGGGGTAGGAAAATATACATTGCAAATGTTCATGTACTTAGAACTACAGATGTCTGCCATGATGAAAGAAACGGGGAAACAAAGGAGAAGTGATTTAGTGGTAACCCTGGTGAATTGTATATTTAGACTCCTTCTCCAAGGGAACAGTTCTCTTCAACGAAAGACTAAAGACCTTTAGCAGAAATTTTGGCTTATTGTTAATAACCATCTTCAAAGACCAAACACATGCTTTCTACTAGTGGTGATTCACCACTCACATAGTGACACACTATTACATCCTAATTTGACTTTTTGTTAAGGAAGGAGTGTTCTTGGAGATAGTCAGAATGGGTTAAAGATTCAGCAAAGCCTCAAATACGAAGGAATGTGGTTAGCTCCACTCAACAGAGAGAATCCTTAAAACGTAGAGTCTGTTGTTCTTCCACCAAAGGCCTGTTTCCCCCTTAAGCAGTGGTTTCTTGGATAAGTAATAATATGTGCTAGAACTCAATGGTAGATTCCCTCAGGAGAGGCCAACAGGAAAATGTCTGAATCCAAAAAGGTGCCTAATAGCAGCCAGTTCTAGGCAAAGAAAAAAAGGGAAAGAAAAAAACCCCTCCCTTAAGCCATTCCAAACTTGGCTTGGGGAGAATATGGAAAAGGGGAAAGAAAATGTTTGGGTGTTTTTCTTCTTTTTTTATGTGTTCTGTCTTGTTGGCGTCTTGTTGCCAGAAGATATTGGAGAGCCAACAATATGCAATGTGGAACTTTAAAAATAAATCCTGTCTTGGAGCAATCCAAACTGCTTGCCATGAAAATGAGACTTTCCCAGTGTGCCAGCACTGAACGAATCTGAAATCAAGCTCCCTAATGTTCACATTAAATATTACAGTGATGAGAAAAAGAGCATAGGAGAGACTACTATGATGGCACAAAAGTGGGTAAACAAAGTGGACAGAAAATGAGTGGGTGAGAACGTGAAGATTGCACAGTGCTCAACTTATCAGCATATGAAAGGAGGGGTTGTATGTAATGTACGGCACATCACTGAGAGCTATAAACAAAGCCACTTATTTATGTGGTAAAAGCCATAGTGTAAGGTTTAGGGAACCTGGTTTTTATTGTGTAATTTTCCTTATGGTACACTTCCTCACTCTGTAATCATGAGTCTCTAAGCTTTTCCTCAAACCGAGCCGATCCTCCTCTCTTTTGCAATAGTTATCTTCTTTTTCTATTGAGATGTTGATGGTTTGCTCAATGAGAATGAATTACAGAGTTAGACCACTGAATAAATTGTTCTTTTTTTACTAGTCAAGTAGAATAGAATTTCAACAATATGTTATTCCCAATATCCTCTAGGGTAAAAAAAAAAAAAAAAAAAAAAATCTAGGCGTTGGAAGCCAAAAAGAAATAAATATAAATGCCAATATACGCACCACGAAAAAGCTTTCAAAATCCATGGTTTGATTGCCTTTGATCTAGCATCTTGGTAAATGGCAGTAATTGGTAGAGATAGTGATGGGGACTGATGATGACAGCGAGGAAGAGAATAAATGGAGGTGGGAAATCAACAAGCATAACAGGTCTAACAGAATTCTTGCAAACTCAACTCTTTGGGAAAACTATTTAGATTTCAACTTTGTTGGGAAAATAAAATATTGAAAAGTCCATGAGAGTCAAATCGAAGTTCAGGCACATTCAAGGAGTACTGATGTTCAGAAAGGAAGTCCAGAAAATAAGCAAAATCGTATCACGTACGGAAGAGTATTGCAGCGTAAACAGATAACTATTAGGTTTTTTTGTTTACAAATACATATTAGGTTTTTGTTTTTTGTTTTGAAATTAGAAAGTTTTCCCTCAATATCAAGAAAAAAACTACCCACACAGCAATCATCTATACCATCGTGTGGAACAATGAAGACCTTTTAGTAACTTTTAGAAGTGATCAAATAAGCTTCAGTCTAACATAAAAGAGAAAGCAAAGCAGAATAGGATTTTGAGCTACCGTTTTAACAGTTTAAATTTTCTTTTCCAAGTCAATCATTCATTTCACACTCACATACACACACACACACACACACACACACACACACATCCCACAGTGACCCACACACTAGGGTAAGCACTGACTTGTGGCAAATGAACACACCGGCTGCTAAAGCATAAGCAGTCCCTGCACCCCGGGAAGTTCAAATCTAGTGGTGGAGATACCCTCATCAAAAAAAAAAAAAAAAAAAAATCACGGAACAAATTTAAGTTATGACTGCGACAAGTGCTACCAAAAGAGGTGCTCAACATAGGACCCCTGTTTCATGGAAGTTTTATTGAAGAGCTGAATAAAACATCCAATGAATTTGGTGCCCTTATGTCTGGCGCACAGTCTTTATCTTCCCTGGACTCTCAACAGCGTTAGTCAATGATGACCATTGCTTTCTTCTTTGTTTTGTTTTGTTTCAGGGGAGTATTGTTCGCTGTTTCAACTTTTGACCACTGCCGTCTTGAAACATTCTTTCCTTGGCTTTAGTGGCACAGCATGACCCCTGTTTCCCTCTTACTCTTCTAACTTCTCTTCTCTCTCTCCTTCACTTGATCAACCTCTTGTACCCTGCTGTTAAATGTTGGCACTCTTTAAGGTTTGACCTTAGACCCTCTTATCTTTGCTTTCTGTATTTTCTTTTTCAGGTGATTGCACCCTGGCTCATGGCTCCAACTGCCTAGAAGATACGACCATAGATTTTGTCTCTTATCAGATCTCTCCTATGGGCTCTCCCTGGATGTTCCAAAGGCCCTTCAAATGCATCCTGTTTAAAACCAAACTCCCATTCCCCCATGTGGTTATCAAGTGCTCTACATCTCAAACTCCAACTAGTAATGCAAGTCGTGTTCAGAAGTAATCCTTGATATTGCGTTTTCATGAATTGTATATACCCAATTATCACTAAGTGCTGATGATATTTTTACAGCATATACATTTCTAAAGTGTGTTCATTTCTCTCCATTTCTTTCAGCATCATCTTTCTTTCAAGCTACCTCTCTTTCTGAGACTACTGCATTGATGCTCCTCCAACTAATCTAGTCCTCTTACAACACATTGGTAGCCTACTTTTATCTATAAATTATACTTGATTTTAAAGCATTTTAATAATTTATATTCATTTCTTATAATATGAAGAACAAACTTTTCATCATGCCTACAGAGCTCTTCCTGATTTACTCATCACACCGGGAAGATAAAAATTTCCCTCCATTCCAGCTAACTCCTTTAGTGTTAATGGTCATGCATGTAGCTTGTTGCACCAAACTGCCTGCGTTCGAACTCCTGGACCACACTTGGTACTATGTGACCTTGGGTATATTATGCATCCTTGTTCTAAATATTCTCATCTGTAAGTGTGGGTAATAATAGTATCTTCGTCATAGGCTTGTTATGAAGATTAAATGAGTTAATAAATGCAAATTGTATTTAAAAATGTCTGAAACATTGTAAGCACTATATAAATATTAGCTACCAATATTATTTTCTGCCATTTGCACCATTTATCTCACTTTGGCAGTACTTGCCAGTTTCAATTTTACATTTTTTTGTTGTTGTTATTTTCTGATGGATGGCAGCCTCAACTGTTAGACTAAAAGCTCTGATGGTCCGTTTTTACCTACCACTATATCCTCAGAACCCTGCACATTCGTGGGTCAATAGTTGTTCAATAAACACTTGTTTAATAAACGATAAAATTAATGCATTAATAAAACTCAGGTGACCGGAGGATTGCAAGGAGAAGTTGTTCAACACATTCAAACGTACTTAAGCAGTCAAGCAAAGGAAGAGATTGTGTATATTATTGATGCACAAAGAGCTATAACTAGCATTTTGTTAGACATGAAGATATCGGAAAGAACTATATCATTGAAGCTGTGGGGTGAGAAGGTAGAAGAAGGCAATGAGTTACGAAGTAAATAGGAGGTCAGAAATGAGACAGTCCTTTAAACAAATGCTTCTCAAACTGTGGACTCATACAAATACGCAGATCACGTCACATGGAATTCAATTCACAAGTAGCACAACACTTCAAATGATCTATATCTCACTGTCCAATGCAATAGACACTAGCTCCATGTGGCTAATGAGCACTTCAGATATGGTTGTGCAATTTGAGACATTCTGACATCACACACATCGCTGTAGTTCAAAGATTTAGTACAAAAAATAATGCAAAATATCTAATTAAAATTTTCACTTGATTACATGCTTAAATGATAGTATTTTGGATAGACTGAGTTAAATAAAATACATTGTTAAAATTAATTTTACCTGCTCTTTCTTAAAGAGGCTACTAGAAAATGTAAAATTATATATGTGGGTTGAATTATATTTTTAATCCACGGTGCTAATTTGTATTGGTTTTAAGGAGACAAGTCTACTGATTCTGTTTGAACATTATGATAATGCCATATTACTCTCAATGTTTCTAAATGCTTATTCTCAATAAAAGAACAACTCATCTTAACTCTGACAGATAACACTGTACAGTTGGCAGTGGTCCAGAGATCACACTTTGAGTAGCACTGTATTAGACAACCTGTAAAAGAAGTTTGGCTTGACATGTGACATCGCAGAAACTGGTGGAATAGGGCCTTAAAGAATTGGTCCCTCCACTGAAACAACCAATAAACTGTCAAAGATGAACAGACTCAACCTTTTTGGAACTCTGGAATCTAATGCAAAATTTGCAGGAACCCTGAGACTCTTTAGTGAATAGGACAGCTGAAATTCAGTGAAAGAGCTATGTGGCATTTCTGTCCACCTGACTATTACCCCTTATTCCCTAGAGTAGCAACAGAGGCTGTGGGGACAGTGGTGGGTGTTCCTTGTCAGCTTGCTGATGCCAGAGGGTTACTACAGACCTGGTTTTTAAAAACTCTGGTGGTGCACTGTGATCTGTCTGGTGCATTCCCCTGAGGGAATGGGGCAGAGGCTAACATTTGTTTCACCTCCCCATCACCCCATTCCTCCACCCCCCTATTCTTCCTCCTACTCTATCCCCTACCTCCTTGGGCTGGAGTTTTCCAGGCTTCCAAAGCTAAGTGTGGAGGCAGCTGTGGAAAGATTTAAAGACATACACACCCTGTGTCCACCTGGGGCAAGGGAAAGCAAACAGGACAAGCAACACAGAAAACCCAAAGGCCCAGAGAAAAGGAGGCTAAGTAGAAAGGTTAATGAGCCCGTATTCAAAGGCTCAGAAGGGCCGTCACATATACTGGGGAAGAGAGTGAAACCCAAATGCCGAGTTCCTGATGCATGCTCAGAAAAGACTGAGAGATCCCTAGGCTTCCAACCTCTGGTGGCTCTGTGGATTCCATGCAAGCAGTGGGTATGCCACTCAGGCAGAGTTAGAGGCAGGCTTTAAGAAAATCATTTAAGGAAATCTCTGTTAATCCATTGGCTGATCACTGAGATAATAAAACACAGACTTTAATAACCACATGTGGCAAGAGATATAGTCTTTGCAAAAATAGTTTGGAAAAGTCACTAAACAAATGGACATCTATAAACATCAAGTATTAACAGCAGCAAAATTCTGGGAAAAGAGTAGAACCTGATCTCTATTCTACCACGCTGTAATAAAGAACCACTTCACACCATTTAGTATGGCTATAACAAAACAACAACAACAACAACAACAAAACAGTTCACTGGTTCTTCAAAAAGTTAAACATAGAATTACCATATGATCCAGCAATTTCACCCAAAGGTATATACCTCAAAATAATTGAAAGTTAGTTCTTAGTTCTCAAACAAATACACGTACATGCATGTTCATAGTTGCAGTATTCACAATATCCAAAAGATGGAAACAGCCCAAATGGCCATCAATGGATGAATGGATAAACAAACTGTAAAATATACATTCAACAGAATACTATTCAGCCATAAAAAGGAATGATGTGTTACGGATAGATGCTACAAAAAGGATGGACCTTGAAAATATCATGCTGGGTAAAATAAACCAGACACAAAAGGTCACATATTGTGTGATTTGATTGATCTGAAATATCCAGAATAGACAAATCCATACAGACAGAAAATGGAGTGGTGGTTGTCAGAGGCTTGGAAAAGGAAGAATAAGGAGTAACGGGCTATTGAATTTGTGGTTTCATTTTTGGATGATGAAAATGTTCAGAAACTAGGTAGAGGCTGTGGTTGTGCAACGTTGCTAATACACTAATAGCCACTGAACTGTTCACTTTAAGATGGCTGACTTTGTGCTATATGAATTTCACCTCAGTTAAAAAAAAAGGGGAGAAGCTTAACTTGAAGGAAGGAAGAAATAGAGTGATTGTAGTGGGGCAGTTGGAGCTGGAAGTAAGTTGTTATTTCTTTTTTTGTAATTACTGATCTAAGAGTGATTTGAACTTGGTGAAATACTATTGAACAGGAGTCAGATAAGAGAGAAGGTAAGGGAAACAAGGCAGAAAAGAAATAGTCAACAAAGTAGATGTAAGTATGGATATAGAAGGATAACTGGAAGTGGAGCTTGTTCCACCTGTTGGGACTCGTTTTATCTTTGAAGTAAAAAGTAAGAACATCTGTGAAGTGATGGGTGCCAAGTTCAGAGAGGAGAAATGTTTAAGAAAATGTTGAAGAAGGGAAGAGAGAGCTGCATATGGAATCACATAAGAGCTGAAGACCCAAATGAGCTTTAAGATGCTTCATTTAAGGTTGCATGTGTACATATCTTTGTGAGATTGAGCACGTGCAGTGTGTTACCCAGAAACAACCAACTGCCTGACTGTGGACATAAAGAAAACAAATGCCTGGATTGGTCTAGCCTACAGCTTTGTCAGGTGAGTGTTATAGACATTAGCGAAGCAGGGGGTTAAAGATGGAATGGAAGAGTGTGGTCATTCAGAGTGGGAAATTTTAATGCAATAGTTCAGAAATAAAGCAGGCCTTGCTGAGGGCAGGCTCAGCCATGGGAGAGTGTAACTGAGGTTGGGAGGCGTGAATTCATGAAAATGAGGTCATGAGATTGGGGTCAGGTGGATGCTGAAGTCCCCAAGGATGATGGCAGGAATTGAGGTGGAGGAGACAACACATTCTTCAATGAAAGAAGGAAAGGGACAAAAATAGGAATGAGAAGAAGGACAGCAACAATAGCACTGGATGTCCAGTGGTATAATCCTTGTCTGGACATGGCATTGGTAAGTGAGGGGATGACCACCCTAGCTCTATACCTAGGGAGAAAAGGCATATTTAACTGGTGCAGTAAGAAAAAAAAACAAATTCTGGGCCGGCCCAGTGGCTCAAGAGGTTGGAGCTCCATGCTCCTAATGCCAAGGTCGCCGGTTTGATTCCCACATGGGCCAGTGAGTTGCACCCTCTACAGCTAAGATTGTGAACAACAGCTCTCCTCGGAGTTGGTCTGCAGTGAGTAGCTGAAGGATGGCATAAGCTGCCGTGAGCTGCTGCGGGCTGCTGAGTGCTCCGCGGATTACCGTGTGCTGCCATGAGCAGCCAGCAGCCAGCATGAATGGCCAGCAGCCAGCTGAGTGGCCAGCAGGCATTGTGAGCGGCCGGCAGGCGGCAAGAGCTGCCATGAGCTGCTGTTAGTAGTCGACCGACAACTGGCGACCGACTGCCTCAGCCGGGGGGAGTGCAAGACTCATAATACCAGCATTGGCCAGGGAGCTGTGTCCTACACAACTAGGCCGAGAAACAAAGGCTTGAACCAGAGTGGGGGGGGGGGAGGCGAAAGAAAAGGGGGGAACAAAAAAACCCCATAAAATCTAACTGATAAGACTTCTAAAGCAAATATGCATCAAACTGAAGAAAGGTGATCAACCCAGAAACAGAAAAGAAAAAGCCAACAGTGTGCCTCTGGCATTTCCTAAGCAGTCACAATGATGGCGATGAGAAGAACTTGAGAATAAGAAAAGTATCTGAGGGGTAAAGGTGTTTCCTAAGCTTTACCTGAGTCTGCTCTAAAGTCGCTAGCCTTATTCACATTCCTTTGTTCTGACTCCACAACATCCAAAGGACCCTCTGCAGTCTCATCCAGTTTTCTAGAAACTAAAGTGCCAGAAACTGGGGACCATCTTGGATATCAGATGTGAATATTGTAGATCTAAGTTGGGATACACTGGAAATGTATATTCTTTATTGTAATGAACCTACATTCTGATTTGTCAGTTGGCTTCTCCTTCACTTGTCTACAGTGTATTTGTAAATTGACTCAAATATCATATGAAAAAAAATGACATATTCAGGACATCATTTGTTTACATACAATGTTATAAAATGGAGCATCTGATATCTGGATATTTAAAAATCCTGGATGATTGGGTGAAATTTTTAGTTCATACCCCACTCTTCCTTAGCACATATGCAGAAGCCTCCATATTTTTACTTCCTCCCATGACTGAAAGCTGAAAAATACCATGTGAATATTGACTCAGCTGATCTGCAGCATGTCTGCTTTGAAGTCGTCATGCACCAAGTTAATAGGACGCACACTGAAAGGTCTTTAATTATGTAGTTTTATAGAACAGTAACGGAGCTGATTTAACTGTCTGGTGTGCAAATATTGTATGAATGCAAGTATAATGACCTAATATTTACTTACTATGCAATAGTTCCTTGAGGGGTTAAAGGTGGGGGCCAAGAGGAGGACTGCGGGGTGATTTTACTAATAGGTATTTGAGGTAAATGGAGAAAAATAATACCTTTTGTATAATTTATTAGTGAATTTGGGAAAATCTAGAAAAAAACTCTAGGTCATTATTCCACGATGCCATTCGGTAATCTAAAAGCTTTAATTCTGTATATATCATATTCCCACTTTTATTTCCAATATGCCTATATCAATTATTCAAATATTTGTCATCCTGATACCAACCAGGGATACTCATCTCTACACAAGCCTGTACTAGAGAAAAACTGCTGAACAATCAGTAGCTAAATGGAAGAGATTTGACAAATTTGGACCAACAGCATTTGAGAAGACAAATTTGACTACCTGTACATTAAAAGTAAGCACACGGCATGAAGATTCCCTTACCGTTTGGAATAGGAAACCATGACAAATTACAGAACAAAAGAAAGGCCAAACATCAAAAGTATTCATTAACAATGTTAGTAGCCAATTATTATTAGCTTTTGAGGCTCCTTAACATATCACATTTTGTTATATCTGACTAAAATTTGAAGTTTCCCATGGTGTAGAACTCTGAAAAATACATTACTAGGAGTGCCATTCAGAAATATAACTTTGCCTAATCTATATTTTTATGTCAATATTATTGGCAAATAAAATATAAGAGTCATTTATAAATTCCACTATTTTATTTTTTGGGTATTCTTATACAGAGCATGAAGAGAAAGTATTACATTCTGTCTACCTAATATCATAATCTAAAACTAACCATATTACTGGTTTGATATGTAATATTCCATATAATATCCTACACCTTCAAACACACACACACACACACACACACACACACACACACACTATACTTAATGAATTACATCTTTCTTTGTTTTGTCCTTAACAATGTGTCATGAGCCTCTTTCCAGGACATTACTTATGATATTTCATATTAATGGCTGAATAGGCTTTCATAATATGACTAGTGTCTGTGTAAAGGGTCCCCTAAAGTACCTCCAAGTTTGGTGATTTGCTAGCAAGACTCACAAGACTCAGCATACAGTTCAACTCAGAGCTATGATTTATTACAGCAAAAGTAGACAAAACAAAATCAGCAAAGGAAAAAGGCTCGTGGGGAAACCAGGAGCCAGCTTCCAACAGTCCTCTTCCAGTAGAGTCACAGAGGACACACTTAATTCCTCCACAACTGAATTCTAACAATACGTGTGAAATGTTGTCTACCTGTGAAGCTCATTGGAAACTCAGTTCCCGAGGTTTTTATTGGAAACTAGTTACGAGGTAACCCTCTGCCCAGCACATATCAAGATTCCAGACTCTCAAAAGGAAAGCAGGTGTATAATCCACATCATTTGCACAGTTTGGGCACAATAAAGTCTCTTACCAGTTAGGGAACGGTGAGAACCTCCCACAATCCAAATTCCCAGACGATAGTCAAGGGCCAACCTGGCAAGCAGGTCCATCTAAGGAAGTCGTTGCAGGTGCTATATTAATTCTCTTCTGTATACTGGCTCTCTGGGTGGGAAAATATTCAAAAAACCTGATTTGTACTCTACTAATTTTCATGGTGTAAATACTCCCATCATTACCAATTTCAACATACTAACATAATGACACTGAATATAGAGTTGGGAATAGATTCAAACAATTGGCTCACCACAAGCCAGTACTAGCACACCACTGGAAATACCATTATTTATGACATTTTTTCCTAAGAGTATGTGTCTCTGCATCAATCACTGGGATATATATCCTTTCATAGTCAATTAAAGTAAAAAGAGAAAATAATTTAGAAATCTTAGGTGTTACAGATAACCCTTCGATCTCCATGACTGTCTTGAGATGGAGCAGGCTGAATACTAGTGGTTCTTTTCCCAACAACCCAGGGACAGTAAAATTTTAGAGTCACAAGGAATTTTTAATTCACATGTAACATTTCGTAAGTAAACAACTGAAGAACCAGATATGATAAGTAATTTTCCATGACAGCCTATTAATGATGGGTCAACTATCCAGAAATAAGAATCTAGTTTCCATCACTCTTCAAACCTCATCCTCAATAATTAGAAAATAAACCCTAAAACAAAATAAAAAATCATTCATGAATTTCAGATTCCAAGCCTTAGAGAATTTAATCTAATTCCTCAATCCCATAAGAAGAACTAAGTGTGGATGCAAACACTAAAAGCTGAAAAGAGGAAGTAGGTATGATTAAAAAGTGAACAAATTCCTCATCTTTAATAGTAAGACTTAAGACATATAGTCTAAAGAAGACAACTCAAGAAGTATTTGAGTTCACATCTGCAACAGCAATATCAGAGAAAACTAAGAACAGGAAGTATGGCAGTGAACTAAAAGGAAGGGTAAAGAGAATTTTACTATTTCGTTTTTTAACTTCTGTATTGCTTGCTTTTTATACATATATTTGCATTTTTATCTTTTAAAAATTTGACCTAGTTTTGAAAGACTAATAAGACTGGGAATCCATTTATTAGTAGTTATGCCTCAGTTGTACAATTAGGAGTTAAGATGATTTATTTTTTCTGTTTTGCATTTCTCAACTCTTCTACATGAACATTTATTATTTCATTATAAAAATAAAGCTTTTTGTTATTATTATTATTTTATTATTAATATTAATGAGTGAAAAAATGATATAAATTGCCATCTATAAATTGAAGATGCTAGTCTAAGCTAAGACCCCCCATTTTAGCACTAAAATCTCATATTTCTATACCAAAAGGATACAGCCACAATTAAGTCCAAGAAAGTGTGTCTATTCTCCCGAATGTCATGACACATATGTAGCAGATATCAGGTTAATAAAATTATTTGAAATTTAATCTAAGGCTACAAAGCCTCTTTCTTTATTCTCCTTCTCATTCATGGGCACAAAGAAAGCTGGGGGGAGATAATGGCTTTTGGGGGCACAAATAGTAATATTTAATACAATCTGTTATTATATTATATGCATATTTATCAGAGAAGAGACAGGAGGAATATTTTAAAAGATGATAATGCACAATATGGTTAGCGCAGGTCATAAAGCAATTATTTTTTTAAAGTAGAAGTCTCACACAAGCTTTTCAATATGTTAAAAGATTGAAATTAATCAAAAGCAGCTTTCATTTTTCATGTAAAAAATTTCAGTTAATCTTCTGGTGTGCCACCTTAATAATAAATTAATTTTTATTCCTTATTGGAAATATTCTTATAAAACTGATCTTAAGTATGCATTTTACAAACTAGGTAATTGGAAACACTTTGCAAAGTGGTCTAAACAGCTTAAAGATAAGATTCAAAGAACATTAAAGAGAAAGTATTATCTTAGGAAAAGAAGAGAAAGAGAGGCTGAAAAAGAGTTTGTATCTTATATGTGCCTTTGGGTAAACGTCTAGTGAATGAGATTTGAGCTAGAGAGTTTATGTGTTCACAGATATAATGAATCAAGTTTGTGAATTTTATTTCTTACAGCCCTGTTTTATATTTATGGTTTCTCCAGTTACTAGATTAAGACAAATCCTACAATTAACATGACACTCCTAAGTAATACTCATTGGTTCCCTTTGCATTGATTGTTTTGTCTTCAAATGTCTCTGGGTAGGTTTGATAACCCTGAGTATGACCAAACAAGACTGAACTCTGAAAAATTAGAAAAGCTGTTTGCATTCATCCACATCTCTGCTCTCAGACAAAAATTACACTCCTGGTGGTATTTTAAAGTCACTAACCCACAAATAATACCCTTTATAGGTCAGGAATAATAGGAAATTGGGATATGGGCAAACGCACAGGCATTGAGAAACAGAAGAGAGGCATATTCCAAATGGGGACATTTTAAAATAATATCCGAAAAATTCAGTTTATCCAACCATTTAATTATTCATTTGTCTATCTATTCAACAAATATACCTGTACATTGAAAATCTACATAATACTTACTAAGTGCTGGACAAATATCCACATACTTTAAAAGACCAGCATTCAACCTGGGATCACTAGGAAGAAATTGTGCTAAAATACCCCGATGAAGGTCGAATGTTCCACCCAACTTCTATTGCAGGGTGCTGGATTCTAACGCCAATCTTTTCCTGTGACTAGCAAGTAGTTCCACAGCGAGTAGATGAACTTCGTGGAACCATAAAAACACCATCATAGGGATTTCTTCTACTTCTATGCCCTAACATCTGAGCCATATCTCTTGGGGCCAAATTCACTCCATCCAAGTTGTGACTGGATTTGCCTCTGGATTCCATTAGGCAGAAAGGCTGATGTTTATTATAGAGATGAGGCTCTAAGGATGTGTCCTTCCCCCCATTCTCCTTCTACTCACTTCCTTCTTCCTTCTCCTCACTTGATTCTTGAAAGCCTCAGGCTTAGGATCAGCTCTTTGTGAAAAGGACCTTCCAGAAAAGATTGATTAAAATGGCAAAAGGCATGGACATACTGAGTTTAAAGAAAAATGCTGGTGAGGTGGAATCTGTAATTTATTCATATATTTGCAGGGTAAATTTTAAGAGAAGAAATACTTGTGGTCTACAGTTTTCTGTGGACCAGGACCAGGGCATACGGGTGGAATTCACACAGCGAGATTCTGATTCAATAGAGGGCTTTTGAAACACTGCAGTTCCCTGAATTATGAAATGACCTGCCTAGCAAAACAATGAGATTGCAGGTGTGCAAAATTTCTGCCAGATAATCTAGTTGGACGTTGTAAAACAAATTCCTTTAATAAGTTACTCACACTACTTGATTAATTCTAAGAGGTCCTGTCCAACTTCAAGATTCAGTGCTTTGACAGCTTGTCTTCTGGAAAGGAAAGTTGGCACATTCTTCTGAATTAGACCTTGGTTTAGCATCTCTGGATCCTGACATAGGAAGATACGAGACTGGGATCATCCCTTCCCATAGATGCATTCATTATGAATGAAGGCTCCCGCACTAGCAATTTGATCTTAGAAAAGACACCCAAAGCTCCTGATTCCTCACCCATGTTGGGGAATAGTGGGACAGGGCCACAGTTTCTTTCTAAAGCCCTCAGGGCTGCATGGCTTAGAATCCAGAATTTTCCAGATATCATCTAGTCAAAAGTGCTTTCTGTGTATATCGTGTAACACTGTTAGTGGGACCTGGGCAGGGTACTCTAATAAAATCCACTAATAGTTCTTAATTAAAACATTTGAATATTCCCATGAATTCAAAGAAATACAGTCTATAAGTGAACTTATATCTGTACACACCAGATTTTGTCACAAAATGAATTGTAAGTGCTCTGTTAGCGGCCATTCATTCACCTTTTTGCTTTTCACCATTGTGGTCTTTAGGTAAATGTTAAGATTTGTACATGTGACGTGGAGACTTAGCTTGAAACCACAGTTTGGTTAGTAGCTTTATGTTGTAGAAAATGTGTTAAATATAATCTAATTTCCTGATTTGGGTACAGGTATACAACACGTATGATGTGCAGTGGTCACTCTCAGTGCCCCCGGTCCCAGTTACCAATTCACAGCTCCTCCTTTCTTCACAGAATTGCCCTTGACCAAACCAGAGTCACAGTGACTAAGAGCCAGCCCCCACCCTTACCCCCAGGGCTAACCAACAGCCAATGACTAGTTCAGGGGGTACAAAATCTGGCCCTTTTGAATCAAACAGATCATCTCTGCGGTTCTATTCATGCTCCAGGCCTCCCCATGGGATCAGGCTGAGGATAAGGACCCATGTTCTTACCTTTTCCTACCTTCTGCTTCTCTCATTGCCTCCCATCATTCACCTGAGAGCACTCTCTCAATAACTCATGTGCACCCAATCCCTGTATCAAGCTCTGCTTCTAGAGAACCCAATCTAAGAAAACATTCAATGTGATTTATGTTCTATTCATGCACACATTGATTTAATTGTAAAGATTCTTAAGCATTCACCTGCTACACTATTATAGCCAAGTGGAATAGAAAAGATCCTAGCCTCTGAGAGTTGTCAGTCTGAATATATTAATCTAGTTATCCAAACTTTATACATCTCAATGTCCCCATTAAGGATAATGGTATGTGCAATGCATGGGGTGTTATAAGTGGATATAAAGTGCCTACAATAACTGACAGAACACACACATAATAAACAGATGTTTCATGCCCCCATAAGGGTCACTGCTAACTTTTGGCCCTCTTAATCTTTGTATACATTTGTCAATCATCAAATTATTTTCTGTCTGATAGAACGTGAACCTGAAGTTTAATGAGGTGAGAACAAGATCACCCATTGTAGATGCTTCCGTACTGCTACCTTGCCTTGCTTTGGGATGGAAATATCTTCTCCATCTTATGCTTAGAGTCATTTTCCATGTGCTTGTATCTCTCAGCCTATAAATGTTATATGGAATACGTGAGTACTCTTATGACTTTCCACCCTTATCTGAAAGCCAAACGCTTGCCATGTACCTGAGGAGCTCTGTTCATTATAAAAGAAAGTTGATGAAGACAGTTACACAACCCCAGAAGGAACACAGAAGCAGCTGTGTTTATTTGAGCTTTGTTCTGCTGGGTCTCAAAATCTCATCTGGAAGAATCACAAACAGAATGAACAATGCTCATGTGGCCTTATGTCAACCCTACTCCAGGAAACCCCTTTTCTGTTCATCTTTCTTGATGGAAATGGAAAGAAATGTTAAGAATAAATTTCTGTATGCAAATTACAGGAACTAATAAGGAAAAGACTTTCAATCTTTCCTATTTATTGATCCTCTTTAGTCTTACAGCAATTCTACAAAGATGGTATCATTAATCCCATTTAGTGACGAATAAATTGAAGCCCAGAGAATTTTAATAATTTTATCCAGTTATACACCAGTAAGCAGAGGGATTACTGTTTGGACCCAGACCTGTCTGCTTCATGTGTCACACTATCTATATACACTGTCCATATAGATTTGTAAGATAGTGACTAAATCCCCAAAGCGAGGCATTTCGTATCTTTTATGAAGGTCAGTTTGAATCAGAAGGTCAGGGAAGTAGAACCTCTGTAGCACATAAAAATATAACAAAATATTCAAATTATGCTCATAATTAGTTTCAGATTTTATGAAGCATCAATATCTAAATTATAATAAATAAATTTAATTAATTAGGTTTGATGTTACTTGAATCAAATGGCCCATTAGAGGTAGATGATTGGTAGATCAATAGATAGATAAGATGGTATTTTGCAGAAATAACTAGATACTTCCAGATTTTGCCAGCTATGCAACAACCACAATACTAATCAACTTCCCAACTTATTAAATCCAACATCTTTGCATAAAATGAAGACTGGATTTTTTAGCATGAAATAAAGAATCTGGATTTTGAGTACTACGTAATAAAAGAAGTTCCTTTTGTGGAGTTTAAAAAATCAAGTGATCTAGAAACTTGACAGAGAAACAGCACTATTTGTGTCTTTGCCCAACTGAGTAATTTGCTGAAATGTAAAAAGATGCCTACCTACATTGAGATGTTTGATTCCTAACTGTTGTGTCATCTGCCTCCTCTAATTTTCATTTTTGGTATAAAGAAAAAAATACAAACTTTCAAAATCCAAATCCCACAGCTCTAAAATCAAATAAATATCCATGAAGTCATCTTTTAACATGGCCGAAGGAGAGAAAACTAGGGTGGGGGAATATGTCTGCTGCCATTACATTTATTTCATTAGAATTTCACTAAATGGGGCTTTGAATGGATGAGAAGCTCCTAGAGCTGAATAGAGAAAAGCAGATAGATCCCTAGTCAGTTTTCCAAGAGGAGACAGTACCTTGTGAAATAAAAAAAAAAAAAGACAGTGTTAAATGTACACTATGTCCACCTTTGGGTATTATAAATATTATATGTATTTTACTCAATCTGAAATAAATATAGAAGTCTTTTCCTTAAATTTTTTATATTTTGTGCTTTCCTTTATTCTTAATGTTTATTCTTGCATCTTGCACCTGTGGATCTCTTCTTAGATACTTCTTCCTTCCACATAGTGTCACTTGGCTTCTTTTTTTCCCTCTCCCTCTGAGGATTTTAAGGGCTTACACCATAGTCTCAGCTACTTACAAGGTGTTGGATAAGTACTTGTTTGATTGATTTATTGTTGACCAGTTTCACCCACTCTCCTGTCACCTCCCTTCTATCCCTCTCACATTTCCTTTGGGAAGGAAGAGACAGATAATTGAATCCAAGCTGGCAGTCAAGTCAAGGAGAAAGACGTAGGGGAGACAAAGGACATTCATACTATTGGCACTGCTGGGCAGAAAGAGCAAGGGCAAATGGTTCTACTTGGGAAAGTTCATCTTTCAAAAGAGTTTAAATAAAGAGAGAACACCTTCTTTCTCCAAAATGATTAGCAGCTCAAGTAAAGGAAAGCTTAACGATATTTGTTAGAGACTACGGCAAACATAACTCAATGAAAAACATCTCCTCAGTGGTACAGTTCAGAAATGTGACTCTTTTCCCAAATTGTTGGGACCTAGAGTTACCAATGGGCAAACACCAGACCTAACTTTGACTCTTATATCTTCTTGCCTCTCTGTGATTTAAGAGGAAGGTTGTAAATTTATTTGCAATACGAGTGATAAATGCTGAACAACTAAGTGCTGCTGCAGTACAGAACTACTCAAGGAATGTAGTTTGCTTCATAATTGCAGAAATTATGCCTTTCATATATTTTAGGCATCGTTGGTTTCAGGAGAAAACACTGCAAGCTGAATAATACAAATATAAAGTTTGGCATTAAGATAAAAAATTCAATTTTACAACAAAGGTTTCAAGAAAGTAATATATTTATTTTATATATACATACGTCCCTGAAATATGGTAGCTACATTAAAGGACAATTTCAGGAAACAATGTTTATTGATGTTACTGTGCTTTCTCATAGACTACTTCATCCTGTCCTAATGTTATCCGTTTTACATAGCAGACAACTCAGACTCAGGGAAGTTGAGTGTCATTTCCAAAAGCCTGTATGTCATGTACTAGATCCAATTTTCACAGGCTGGAAAGAGCCAATTGTGCATGTTGCTTCCCAGCCTGAGTTCAGTGACTTACAGTCTGTAGCTTAAAATTAGTCATGGTGGATTTGAAAACACTACATGGAAATTGGCAAACGCTACAAATTAAGGCCTGTTTTTGCTCTAGAGCTGGTTGTTAAACATTTACCAGCACGCCACTGTATAGAGGTCACATAGCTGCTAGATTTGGGATTTGAAGCAATTGTTTCTGATTTTAATCCTGAAGTTTTATAAATCTCTCAGTTACTCAAGTACATTTTTTTTTCATTTGAAATGAAGTTGAGTTGTTTTTTTAAAAAAAATAAAATAAAATCATCATCATTAAATGGCATTAAAATAATTCTCCAAGTCAAGGAGAGAGGTAAGTATATACTCAGTGAGTATAGAATAAACCCAATAAATGTATAACATCTATAATTATATCCACTTTGAAGAGGATAATCTTAAAATATCTTAATTGGAGAACCTCAGAACATGAATATATTCTTAGATAAAACTATTTAAAAGAGAAGGGTACAGTCAAACACAATGGAATTTAGAAAGTAAGAGAGGTTGAAGGGAATACTTGGCTCCAGCAGAAAACAACAGGTGGCAGTGGGAAAAAAAGGTGACTCCAGAAGGACAGTGAGAGGACCTATTGTGCAAAATAAGTAGAAAAGGCCAAGAAAAAAGTGTTCTAAAGCTATTAAGAAACCTGCCGGGATTTTTCATGGCAAACTAAGACATAAAACAATACCCTGGTTTCCCGATATCTACAGCATAAATTGGCCTGAAGCTATCCGGAGCTGGTTAAATTTGTTGGTATCATTTTTTGTAAGCACACAAGATATTTGACATGGATTTGCCTACCACCAGCAGCTGCTGCTTTCTTTCATTAAAAAATAGGGGAAGAATGGGAGAGATCGTCAGATGTGTTAGGAAGGGTTTGGAAATAATTTGGTCTTGTATTTCTCTCTTTACTTGAACACCTTCCTATGAGCCCAAATGAGCTCAAATTTAAAAATTTGGAGAACAGAGCAGAAACAGTCCCAGTCTTCCAGGATGTGTCATAAGGTCTGCCTAAGCATAGAAGTATCCCAGTGGATAATAGATTCAGAATCCATTACATTGGAGTGCTAAAGCATCAATATGAAATACTAGTAAACAGTCAAAAAGGGACCACAAGGTCACGTAAGTAACCAAGTGTTACATCTTCAGTCCTCTGTTGGTTCTCTGATATGTGTTCACTCGTGACTGCAGAGATTCTAACGCAAAATCCAGGATAACCCTAGGCAGAGGGAACGTGAAGAAAAGGCCCATAATGAATTCCTAGTATATATGACTCAACATGATTTATGATCTTGAAATCCGTAGTGAACCGAAAGTTGAACTTGAGTGCGTATGCGAGAGCGCATCTAAATGTCTTTGCTAAAGGGCACTGAATAAACGTACCATGTGCCAAATAAATAGGTCTAGAGCAAATTTTTGAGGCCAAGTCTCTGGGAAAATAACCAGGAAGGAAGCTTTGGATGGACTACAACAGACTTTTTCCCCTTCAAGTAAAGAGCTGAGAACATGAAGAGTAAGATCAAAGAGTAAACATTGGGAAACAGCCTCTCTCCTAGCTTCCTGGCACTTTCTCCTCACTATCTCACCAGGCACAAACGAATCCAGCCAACAGCATCAAACCCAAAGCCAACTAACTACTGGCTCTACAATGCCTAGGGCAAAAGGATGCTAAAATGAATGAGTGGTTATTATCAATGGGCTCCTAAGAGAAACAAGCAGTCAGTGTGCCAAATATCGATGCTCCTTCAAAGCACTCACTCACTATGCTTTTGCTTGCTTGCTTTCTTTCTTTTTTTTTTCGGTCCCCAAAGTAATTGCCAATAAGTATTTTACCATTGATTTAGACTTTGCAAGGGTGAGGATGGAGGGCGGTCAGTTTATAAAGATCCCTGGGAGGTGCCTAGACGAGATGTTATCAGAGAAACGGTTGGAACCACCCAGCTGACCTCAAGTGAGAACAAGAAGCTTCTGAAAAATACCAGCTGACCTCTAGTTACACTTTCCAAAGCAGGTGTGGGCCTCATACCTGCTTGTCAAGCATCATAAAAGATCCAAGAAATTCAAAATCTGAGTCACTGTCTGCTGAATTCCCAAATAAAATACTCTGTTCTCCAAACAGTGGAGTCCTGCTAAGTTTATCCTCCAGGAGGCCTAAGAGGAAGGTAATTGGCAGCTCTAACCTCAGCGTACTCTGCTGAGGTATATTTTCTAGGATTGTTCATCCATTTACCTGAAAGCAATTAGATGTGACTCAAATGCAACACAGTTTAAAGCCCAAAGAAAATATTCTAAAACAGATCTACCCTCCCCCATCCCCTTCTCATGTCAGGAACAAAGTGAGGCAGAAAGAAGAAAATATGAAAAGGTCATATTTTGAGGAAAACTCCTACATTATCGGAGGCAAGAGTACAAATCACAAACACAGGTTAGCACCAGCAGATGGAGCTGGTTAGAAAACTAGAAAAGTGGTTATAGTCTCAAAAGATCTAGATGTTAGTAAATTGTTAGTGGGGGAAGGGAAGAGGGGAGAGTAAAACAACAGATCACTCCAAGATAATTATTCAGAGTGATTTTTCCCCATTTTAATCCAGTGGGAAAAATCCTCTTGTCTTAATGGACTTTCGGTTGTGAGCCCTCAGCAATCTACGAGGATTTGGGTCTTAGAGTGAAACGTGAGCACAATACTTGACCAATGAAAGACAGCTGACAAAAAAACTTCAGGGCAGAAACCTACTAGGTTATGAGGATGACTGATATTGCTTGCTTTAGACCGTGTTCTTTCTTTTGGATGCATCTGTGAGGGAAATTCTTTGGAACGTGAGTAAAAGTCTATGTAAATGAGGTACACTAAGAGAAGGGTGAATTTAAGTCCAAAGATAGATAGCTGGAGTTCAGAACTATAGAAAGAAAAAATTGGGAGTTCAGAACTATAGAAAGAATAAAGTTTTATAACATTAATTTTCTCCTTATAACAGTAACATATACACTTTGCAAAATTTAAAAGTTGCAGTAAAATCCCTCTTCAATTCTCTTGGAAACAGGATCTCGACTTGTGCCTCAGGAGCCCTTCTCCACCACTCTCATTCACAGGGTTCAGTCAGAGAATGCCCGTCTATGGGAACAGGGATGAGTTCAGAGGGGAGCAGGTGTCTAACTAAACTTTTCGGGGAAGAGGAGAGAAGCTTGCTCTTTTCTGCTGAACTTGACTGGGAAGATACTGGGCTGGAGTTGCTGTCAGACTTTTGGCCGTCTTCTAGAGTCTAAGAATAGATCCAACATGGAGGATATAAGCCAAGAGATAAAGAGAGGTCAGGAAATGGTGGCATGTTTTGGATGCCTACATCTCAGCCACATGCTGGACTTTTCACTTATGAACCAACACACTTTCTTGCCACCCCCACACCAATACATTGTTTTTTTCCCTTAACCTGTGCTGAATGGTATTTTCTGTGATTGTCAACCAAAAGAATCATTTTTCAAGTCCTCTCAGAGTCCCCTACTAAAAAACAGCCACTCTGCCTTGATTTCTCTTCTCCCAATTTGATGATCAATTTCTGTCCTCTTTCCAAGATGCCTCACAAATGAATGCCCCTCCTTCCACGGTCCTCATCACACACCATTGTCTAGGCTTTCACTGTCTTTTCCCTAGATTATTATGATGATTTTCCAATCAGGCTCATTGCTCTCTAATCCATCCTTCACAGTGCTGATAGGGGCATCTGCCTAACCGGCAAGACAGAGCAACTGTGGGGACAGAGCCAGGAGTGCAGTTTCCAGGCTCTCGGCCTCACGTGGAAAGGTGCTGGCTCAGGTAGTAAATGGCCATGAACTGTGATTGGATGTCCATCAGCTGTGGCTAGTTGGCCGTCAGCTGTAACCAGTGAGCCATTGGCCACTAATATAACTGCTGTGGCTACACTAGCAGAAAATGGGGGCTAGCAAGAAGATGGTGGCTGAGCTAGCAAGTGAGACTGGTGCAGGAAGACCTCTTGTTGGGGTACTGGCAGACGTTTGCTTCCCGTGTCCCCAACCCAGCCACCAGCGAGATGATAGTGGTGTGACTCCCCTATCTATGGCTCCGTGGGTGTTCCTTTTTGGCCTCACCATCCTGTGTTCTTCTGTGGGGAGCTGAGACCCTTCATAACACCCCGCGTGACAGCAACTCACTTCCAATCTCAAAAGTGATCTTAATAAGTACCATATTATGCCCTGTGTTACGTTCCCACTTAGTAGATTTTAAACTCCTTAAGAGCAGAGACTAGACTTTATACTTCTTTCTCACCTTCCAATAAAGAGAACTATGTTTTATGCAAGACATTAATCAGCACATTGTCCATTGCCTGAATGTTTAAATAAATGAATATATCTTTAAATAAACAAACAGCAAAGACCAAAAAAATAAACGACTTAAGAATGTCCCATGCAAGTACTGATGCATTTCCCCGGGCTTTGATCAGGTCATTGAGGGGAAAAAATAAAAAATAAATGCAAGATGAGAATGACTGTTCGGACTGTTTCCACAGCACGATAACTAAAGTATAGAAGTGCTTATAGTCTCATTACTTCATAGAGACAACTAAATCAGAGAATTTAAGAACCAAAGGGAGAAATGAAACGGTGGACCCACTCATCCACATACAGGGCCCCAGTACCGGTGTTTATGATAATCATATTTTTTGAAGACGAATTGATCACATTCCATTTTTCTTGCCACTGGTTTTAGTTCAGGTAGCTTTCCTAACATTTCTCACTTCTCATGGCTATTTCTCAGCAAGCCCACAAGAAGCTCTTACTTCAACTGTGAAAACAGGAAACCTTTGCTGTGCTTTTGAGCACCTCCTCATGGGCCTGCTTCTGACTCTGCGCCTGGGGAGAATGACAGATAGAAAGTCAGTGAGTGTCCCTGCTTGCAGAAGAAGACGCCAGAATAACCCCTCCTAGAAAATGGATGAGAATCAACAGAAGAGTGGCCTGGATGGCTAAGACTCCTTGTGGTCTGTGACTCACCTGAACTATCTGCACTTAACCTTAGTGGACTTTGTGGATTAACACAGCTCCTGAAAACCACAAATAGATCTGGGGTTCAGCAATTGACCAGTGCCAACCTACCCTACATTCCCCCCAATCCAGAACTGACAAGTCAAAGACATGTTTGAACCAACCGGTCTCTTTCCCTTGTGAAACCATAAGCCTTTGTAACTCACACCTTTGCCTTGGTTGGGCAGACAGTATTCTCAGGGGCTGTTTTCCTGGACATGTATGCATTTACAAGCCGATTCACAATTATCTTTTACTTAATCTCTGACACTCTGAAGGTCCATCCCGCAGAGCCTGTATGTCGGATAAATTTTGTCTACTTTGGCCAGCAGCAAACTCAGTTTAATACTGTCTGTCTTTATTCTGCTTTTAGTATCACCTTTTTTGATTGTTAATTTTTTTGGTTATTGTCCAAAGGGTTCTAAGTTGTCAAATCTATTGCAGTTCAGGCTAAACTAGAATGCCAAGCATCTGAATTCTAGAGATAACTCAGAGCTTTGGCACAGGTGTTCAGTTGAGAACTTCAGAACACATACCAGTCAGGTCACCGGAGCTGAGGAGGGCGTGCATGCACCCTTGGAGAGCAGAATGAAGCATTTCCTAGTCAGTGGTTGAAATTATTTGCAACAGTCACAGTTCAAATGTTGCTGAAATTTGCAACAACCTCCCAGCCCAATCCCTCTATTTACTCTGTTGCAAGTCCTGCTATTCATTTTAGCAAGTTAGAAGCAGACAGTTGGAACAATAAGGCAGTAAACAATACTCCTTCTGGCATTCACCAACATCGAAAGAGAAAAAACCCCTTTAGAAGCATTGGAGGCATCATCTTATTTTTTTAACAATTGAACTGTTATGCTTATAACCTATCAAAATGTGTCACACTGTTTACAAATTTTGTTCAAAAAATACTTTGGTACATATTTATGAATACAAAGAAATACCATTTTACCAGGGAACTGTTATTGTAATATGCTTTTTCCCCGTGTATAAATATAATATATAAGGAATGACAAAAGCATAATATTGTAGACACCTGAGTCATAGGTTTAATGTCTACATTTAAAAAGTGGCAAGTTTAAGAAACAAAATTACATCTATAAGAGTCTTTCATTGGCTTTATAGACCTGAATTACTAGCGTTTCTAATACAATAGTTATTATAAAACGATGAGATCATGAAGTACTAAGCATTCACAGTGGGTAGATGGAAAGGTGCTAATTAATATAATGTAATAAAATTATTATTATTATTATTATTATTAACAAAAATACTAATAATCAATGATATGAAATGCACTTAAAATATAGTTCTAGCATTTGACTTATTTTCTATTATGTGATTCCCATATCAAAT
Organism: Rhinolophus ferrumequinum; assembly: GCF_004115265.2. NCBI lineage: Eukaryota > Metazoa > Chordata > Mammalia > Chiroptera > Rhinolophidae > Rhinolophus > Rhinolophus ferrumequinum. The sequence continues at coordinate 28,226,649 of NC_046306.1, read as the reverse complement.
GTAAGCTGTAAACGTTTGATTTTGTTGTGCTTTTTATGTGACAGATTTAGATTGGTAACAAAAACAATAAAAAGCTTCCTACTTAACAGATTTTTAAATATACATACCGTGTTTCCCCAAAAATAAGACCTACCCTGAAAATAAGTCCCAGTTAAGATCGTTAGCCAGACGGACGCAGTTAGTACATTATAACGATGTTCCAAAAGATGACATGACTGTATTTGAATAAATGTAGATTGTTGTAGATGAAAAAATAAGACATCCCCTGAAAATACGCCCTAATGTGTCTTTTGAAGCAAAAATTAATATAAGACCCAGTCTTATTTTGAGGGAAACATGGTATATACATATATATATACATACATATATATGTATATGTGTATATATATACACACACACACACACACACAATATACACATGCATACACTTTATTAATCACCTCAACAATCTGTTTTTCTCTTTTTCAACCAATTTCAAATCCTATTTTTAAAAGTTTTGAAAATATTTTGGGGATAAATCATCTATTTCCCTTATTCTTATGAAGGAAAATATTCAATGTTAGATTCTAAGTGCAGAAATAAAATTACTCTTTCAAACATTGTATACCAAAACACTAATTCAAAAAGATATTTGTTCATTGCAGCATTATTTAAAATAGCCAAGATAGGGAAGCAACCTAAGTGTCTATCAATAATTGAATGGATAGAGAAGAGGTGGTATATATATACAATGGAACATTACTCAGCCATAAAAAAAAGAATGGAATCTTGCCATCTGCAGCAAAATGGATGGACCTAGAAGGTATTATGCTAAGTAAAATAAGTCATACAGAGAAAGACAAATACCATATGATTTCACTTATATGTGGAATCTAAAAAACAAAATAAACTAACAAAACAGAAACAAACTCAGATACAGAGAACATTTTGGTGACTGCCAGATGGAAGGGGGTGGGAATATGGGTGAGAGGAAGGAAGGGATTAAGAGATACAAGTTGGTAGTTACAAAGTAGTCACAGGGGATGTAAAGTATAACATAGGGAATACAGTCAATAATATTGTAATAGCTATGCCTGGTGTCAGATGGGTACTAGATTTATCAGGGGGATCACTTCATAAGTTATATAAATGGTTAATCACTATGTTGTGCACCTGAAACTAATATAATAGTGTATGTCAATTGTAGTTGAAAAGTAAACAATTATTAAAATAATTTTAAAAATAAAAAGTTTTGAAAATATTTGGGGAGAATAAATAGTCTATTTCCTCTCTCTTATGAAGGAAAACATTCGATGTCAGATAATAAGTGCAAAAATAAAATTACTCTTTGAAACACTAATCTATAAATTATGCAATTTTTCCTCAGCTACAGATCAAAATTGGAGAAAAAGGAAAATATTGAGTCAGATAACTTTGGTAAAGGGTAACAACATGAAGACTAGAAATTTCATTCCAGTTATTATATTTATAAATTTTTTATAAGCGTGGTTTATAGCTCATGTACAAACATAGGCAGTCTAAATCAAATCAAACAAAGACTTTTTTTATTCAATTCCCTCTTTTTAATGGTTAAGGAAACAGAGTGAATGGCACATTGCAGAATGCATAGGGCTATGACATGAGCCCTCTGACTGAAATCTTTATTGACTACTAAACGTCTAATCAGAACTATTTATGTTAAATATACTTTGAAACCAATAGTATTAAAAAGATGGTAACATCAGGAAAATCACATGTTCTATTATTTTTATAAGTAAAATTTAGTTTTGAACAATTTACAAAATTGCAGCTAAAGAAGGATTTAAAAAAAACAAAAATGTTGTCTAATTTTGTCCTTTGCCAACTTTCTAAATTCTAAGGTTTCCTTTCACTTTTTTCCCCAGATATTCTTCTTTTGTGATAGCTGCAATTTCTTGGCATTTAATAGATCATTTTTAAAATATTCTATAAAAATCTGGATGGCAATGAGGCAAGAAGAAGAGGAAAATAGCATTGATTCAAAATGTTCTTCTGCTATTTGGGAGGCCATTTAACGTAAAATATAAATTATCTCCTCCAAGCAAAATATTTAAAAAGACCTCTATCAGTGAGCGTAGGAAAGCTTTATGTCAGCATTATCCATTAGAAATACGTATAATGTGAGCCATACACATAATTAAATGGTCTAATGGTCACATTAAAAAAGTAACAAGAAACAGATGAATTAATTTTAATAGTATTTTTTACTTAAACCAAAGCATCCGACATATTATGACTTAACTATATAATCATCATAAAATTGTTAGAGATAGTATACATTATTTTTTCATAGTAAGCCTTTATAATCCAGTACGTATTTTATATCCAAAGCACACTGTAACACGTTAGCCACCTCCCAAGTGTTCAGTAGCCTCGTATGGCTAGTGGTTCCCATATTGGACAGCATAGCTCTAGATGATTAATTGTGATAAATCAGAGCTTTCCAAGACTATTTCAGAGCTAGTCAAGACCCTCGTGCTGCCACAACAAGCCACTGGTGCACAGTGACCTTTCCCTCACCACTGATCCCTGAAGGACCTGGTAAAAACCCTTTACTCATGGGATGCGGAGTACAGCATAGGGAATAGAGTCAATAGAATTGTAACAGCTATATACTAATATGATGTCAGAGGGGTAACGGATGGGGGAGAGGGGTTATCACTGTGTGAGGGGTGTAAATGTCTAACTATTATATTGGTTTTTCACCTGACTCTAAAAAAAAATAAAAAAAAATAAATAACAGCTTTACTTTTCATCAACTAGTTGTTAGGCAGATGTTAAATGGAGAAAAACAAAATTCGAGAAATTAAGGTATTTATATAGAACAGATCTAGACTGAAATTTCTTTACCTGGCCCCAGCTGGAGAACCTTGCCTGGGAGACTTTTCTAAACACGGGATCTCAAATTCTACCTGCGCTCTGTGTTTAAGTCTCTCCTGAGAGATTATTTCATCTTTATATCCCCAGGCCCCAGAACTTCACTATCTCTTGATAGGTCAGATTTGGTGTCTCTTCAATTAAGATAAAATGCATTCTGTAAGTATATTGTTCTCATCCTACTTAGAACTAATTGGCAGGGACACTGGGTATTCAAGAGAATCTTCTACACCAAGTTCTCCATTCCATCCCGGAAGCCTTATTTATACAGTCTTATTCAGCGAAGAGTAAATTTTACCTCCTAAAGAGTTGAAATTTACCTACCATTAAAACATTCTTTTACTATCGCAACTGTGTATTCAAAAATAATATCTCATGAGTGCTGAGAAAATTATGTTAATTATCATTAGTCATCAATGTTACATTATTCTATGAAAAATTTTCAACGACAGAACATGTGACTTCATGTCTTCATCTGATGGACATATACAGAGATGGAAGTAAATCTGTTTTAATATACGAATGCTTGTCTTTAGCGTGTCCGTCTTGAAGTCATCAATGATGGATTTTCAGGGTACAGAGGTCACCCAAAGGAGCACTTACAAATAAAAGCCAATCAGGGTGAGTTTAAGCAAGTTACTTAAGCTCTTTTAGCCTCCATTTCCTTATTGGTAAACTTAAAAATAATGCCTAACTCATAGGACTCTTGTGAGAGGCTAAACTATAGATAAGGCAGAGCTCATTCTTAGTAAGAGATGGGGAACCTGATAAAGTCTTAAAAATGGTAGCTATTCACATAAACTTGTTTGATCTTTTAAAAATGAGGTAAAAGATAGAGTAGGATAGGGTAAATAATGTTTGTGTCCTTTCTTAAAACTGGAAAAGGTGTGAGTCATGTTGATGACTGTCGATTTTCCCAGAATAAACAGAATTTGAGACATTGTCACTCTAAAAAGAGGTGATGATTCTACATCCTGCCAAGTCATTGGGTATAGACCACTTAGTGGCCCAAATTCTTTGAAACACTCTCATTTACTGTCCAAGGTGTCTCTGGTCCTTTTCTGTCTGGAGACATCTGTGCTGACGGAGTGAGACAGCAACATCCCGTGGTTAGAGAAGAGAACACAGAGTCAGTTTCAGTGACTGATGCCCCATTCCTGATACCTGTTCTCAGAATCACCGTCAGAACATCATTTGGATCTGGAGACTTCAAACTCCTTCCATCTTTTTATGCTCTTTAGAAACTACATAGTAGCTCAAAGGCTTGGGAACCTGAGTATTATCTGGAAAACTATATCAATGTATATGCGTGCTTTTATTTGATGATACCCTCACAATCACAATAATGACCTCACTGTAATGAACAGTTGGGAGGAAAGGCTAGGTGAATTATCAGAAAATTTTAGAGAGTAAAATGAGTTTCTTCTCAGTGGGACAGGAACCTGAGCTGACTGCTCACGGAGGTGGATCTAGTCTCTATCCCTCTGCATTTGTTTCAACAAAGTGCAACCACAACCCATGGATTTATTTGTCCTCTTACATAAATTGTAAGAGCCTCCACCTTCTTAAGCACATTGTTAGTTTTCTTAGAGAGTCCTTTTCATGCATATAATGCAGTAGTAATCAGCAAGGCAATCCAATCCAAGTTATCACATTCACCAGATTACTGAGAAGCAGACACTTATCTAAACTCATTTAGTAGCATGACCTATTCATGTCTACAACTATCGATGTAAAGGCAACATAGTCTCTCTGACAGTGAAGTCCAAATGATTAAAAAGGATAATTGGAGTCAGACACCATGGTGCTAAATTCTCACTCTGCCTCTTAAAAGTTCACTCAACCGGCATAAGCCTTTTAAATTTAGTGAGCTTCACTTTCCTAATATGTAACCATGTAACTACATATGCAATATTCCTTTCTCTATGTGTCATATATAATTGTTAGAAGAGCCACATGAGAAATTGTTATGTGCCCTAGAGATAGAAAACAACAGTTTTATTTTATTTTTTCCACAATTTGTTTTTTTTTACATTTTATTTAAGCACAATATGACAAATATTTGGGTAGATGAACCCATGATTTGTATAAAAATACTAATTGCTACTGATTTCAAAAGTGGGGGTTAATGAGTCCACTTAAAAATAATATCCTCTTTTTAAATTAATTGTCATTTTTTTTCAAATCATTTTTATGCACTGTCCCAATTTTCTTCACATGGAAATTACTTAATGGAAGTAGGTAGTGAAAACATTATTTTCATTCTTCAGATGTCAAAGCTGAGAAAAAGAAAGCAACTTAATCACCTTAGCTTAGATTTCCACTAAACAACAATGACAACAAAATCAGCCTTGTAAGAAATTTCCACTCCAGCACTCATTTTCTGCTATCATAATTTTTCCAGGGTCAGATTCTTATAGCAATTTTCTAAGTTCATAATTACCTTAGTTGCATGCACAATTTGGGTAGTTAAGTAATTACTTGATTTGCACATGCAAATACTGCAATCATTGGCATATAAAAATAATGTCCTTCAAACATTTGGGCTCAATGGAAGACAAATCGCCAGGAAAATCAAAATTCCTGTGGTTCCCAAAAGGGATAACTATGAAAAGAAAATACTAGAAGCCATTCTCAGATGTTTAGAATCGGTTCACTTTAACCTAGAGAAAAGAAGCAATAAGGTGGCATTCTAACTTCAGACTTCTCGTCTCTATTCCAATAAGATTTCCAGGTTAACGACAAGCTATTTGGAACCATAAAAATGTCTGAACTTAGATCAGAATACTTGAATGTAAAATACAGTCCCACCATTAGAGGGATCTATCTGGGCAAATCCATTAATCCTAAACCTTCTAATACTTATCTCTAAAATATGGATAATAATATCAACTTTATAGGGTTGAAAAGAGGAATAAATGAGATAATTATATAAAAGTACTCTGTAAACTCTGGAACCTTGTACAAATAAAACCGATTATTACTGGGTTTGAAATGTATTTGACGCTATCAAATATCCCAGTAGAGAAGACAGACATCAGGTTTTTTGGTTGACCAACAAGCTGTCTCTAAGGAAACAGTAATTTTAGCACATTTGCCTCTTACACTGAAAAGGAGTGTAGCATGAAAGGGTTGTGTTCTTCCTTTTATACCCAGAATTGATGTGGCTTTTATGTTAGTCCTATATCTAGTTTTTGATCCCATAATTGAGAGTGGATGACAGAGAAGCTGGCAAGAATTTCAAAAAGAGCAAAAATAAATGTCTGTGACGCTAGAAAGGAGGCCCTCTAATGAAAACTAGGGAGACAAGACATTTTTCACAATCCCAATAAATTCATGAGCATTATGGCCCTGCTATGGTTTTTAAGAGATATGAAAAATTGTTTTACATATGAGGGTGAAGACAGAGTATTAGCTGAAAATGTAGCCAGAGAACTGTATGTACGATATGGTGCAGAATTGTCTAAAACTGCAGTTGTAAGCCATCAGAAAATGTTTTCATTTGAGAGTGTGCATTTCTTTCTTGGGGATGATTAACAGAAATAGCTTCAGATTTTGATATGGTCAACCTATGAGAAGGCTAAAAAATGAACTGAGGGACATATTGAAAGATTTTGCAAGAGATGTGATTTTAGAATTGTAACACTCCATCCCTATTTGCTCACAAAAAAAAAAAAAAAAAAAAGGAAAGAAAAACAAAAGCCACACTGATGAAAATGTGCAGCCTCTCTTTTCCAAAGGCCTCTTTCTAACTCGGAAAGCAGTGGGATTCCATGGAAAAGGGGTCGCTTTGGAGACAGAAAAATTATTGTTACACTCTTGTCCCATTACCAGATGGGTACATGCATGGATCTGGCAAGATATTAATATTTAACCCCTTAAACTCTTTAAGACATTTTCAAATTCTTAAAGTGAAGCAAAGGGCCAGATCACACACAGTTTGTTCATGATTCCAACACGATCACCAAGATCCAGTTTCTTTCTGTCTCTCAGATACATCCAGGTGGCTACATCTAGTGGCAGGATGGCAAGAGTAGCCCCAACCTGTCCTTCCTGACTCCAGGACACAGCAGAAGGATAGCTGGGTCTGTTCCACAACTTTCCTTAAAAATGTATATCTTACTTAATTGGTCCAAATGTCATCAAAGCCACCAGGGCATCTGAGAGACTCGGACTCTGCCAAAACACATTGAGCTGAATTTGGGTGGACAGATAGTATTCCAGAGGAATTTTGAATCTGTTTTTCAGAGATCCAGGAAATAGACCCTGGTGGCAGAAACAAGATACCCGCTACCAGAGATTTAGAGATAAACCTATCTAGAGACTTGATAGTGAACGGGAGGGCTTCTTTGACAACTTTTCCATGGTTTATGGTTCCAAGTTCTTATCTGCATTTTTATCGCTTCCTCAAGAGGAGAATCTGCATTCCTCCCAACACTTCCATTTTCACAGGGAAGTCGTGCAGTTCCCTGAATGGGCAAGCCTTAGAGCTTAGTCATGTAAGGTCATATCCTACACCTTCCACTTTAGTGTCTGCATGCCCTTGTGCAAGTTGCTGACCTCTTCATGTCTCAGGAATCTTAGCAGTGATACAGGAATACTGACACTTATTCTGAGAGTCATGGTGAGGACTGACATATACATGAGAAGATACTCCAACAAAGTATGCTATAGAGTGGATGCTCAATAAATGATGAGGACCACTCTGCATAGTTTGGTCCAGCTCTTGTGATCTATTTCCTCTCTTGCCATCACCACCACACTCCACACAAATGTCAGTATTCAAAGTGGCCCTCATCTGCCTTTCAGGATTGGGAAGAAGTCAGCAGTCCGAAGAGAGCTCGAGGCAGAGCACATCAGTCTGTGAATCACGGGATGGGGCACCACTGTGCAAAGACCAAGAAGAGAAAGGCTGCCATCTTAGAACAAGTGCTCGTCACTCTTGCTGTTGAACATTTCTCTGAAGTGCTGAAATGCACATGAGAGAGTCAGAGGGAAAAGCACAGTCAAGTGACTTATGAAATGAAAACTCTGTAGGGAAGTTGGCTCACTAAAAACTAGCTGTTCTTATTTATCAGCAGATGACCAGCTGCAACAGGTCATCCTGGAAACTCTTGTTACTTGACCTCATCAGCAACCACCCCGCAATAGGTCACCATTGCTTAATTAGACAAGGGAGTTTTCAACTGTAATCTCTTTGCACTCAGCAGGCCCTGGGTCAAACAGAATCTGACGAACTTGCAGCTTGTGTTTACAAAGCTTCCAACAGTTCAAAAAGCCAAGGGAAGATCAGAAGCTTATCTTCCAGCCAACAGGGGAGGGAAGGTAGGTGGAATTTGACAGAAGGTTGTAATCATGCACATTGGGGGATGGAGGGAAGGCCTGCTCATCTGTTTTTAAGCATGTCGGGACAAGATGTTACATTTCTAGAAACCCAGATGCAGAAAAAGGTGGGCAGATGCCATTCGTGTGATCTAATTAAGAAGGAAAGGAAAGATCTAATGTAAGTCCAGCTCTATTGGCTGGGCCTCCTCTCTGGGAAGCGAGGGTCGCGGCGGGGAGGCCGGAGGAGAAGATGAGCACGGTGGGATGTGCTCGCCAGCGCGTGGCAGCTGTTCATGGTGAATCCTATTCTAGCTCATGGCCATGTGGAAAATTACCTCCAAATAACAGATCACGAAAGAGCAACTCCGTCAAAGCCCTATAATTTAGTCCCAAGAGGAAATGCTTCATTCATCAAGTGTACAGGAGGCTAAATTAGTTCTATACCCACGTGGGCCCTGGTTGGCAATTTTATGTGAGGGTAAGCCCTACCTTGGGGAGGAGACCAGCCAGAAAGGAAGGCGGTCAAGGCCAGGCTGGTGCCCAGCTGGGTCAGACCACATATTGTGCCACCAACTGGGTAGAATTCCTGGGGAATATCTTTGGGAGTCAGTCCCTGTCACTATTTTTTTTTTTTTTTTTTTCCAAATGCACATTTTTCAGGGTTTGGGGGGAATGAGTGAATCTGCTTCATCTCAGCCTGAGATTGCTGAAACATTCTTTACCAGGACACAGAGTAGACGTCCAGAAGTATAAGATGGGATTGAGGCTAAATATAACCTTTCAAAGAATGCTTCAGTTTCATTCTTCATTATTAAACCAATATACAAAATAATTATAAATACACATATATTATATACGGATTTGTTTTCTTATTTGTTGGTTTGCTTTTTTTTTTTTTTTTTTTTTGCTTTTGTTCTGTGAATCTATTCACAGCCTGGAGTCCAGCTTCACTGTTAGTGTTCATTAAAAACAAAACAAAACAAAACAAAAACACCTTAGAAGACATTTAAAAAGATAGATATGTTTGCGAGGACATCTCTTTTCCTTCAGCCAAATCTTTATTTTTATGGACTTTTTTTCTTTTAATTGAGAGGTAGTTGAATTCTTCAGCTGTACAGACCATTTCAAGAAGTCTATAAATAAGCAAGAAGTTTTCTTTGTGCTTAATCAACAGGTTGCCTAAAACAAGATACTTTTTTACATTCTCTACATTTTAAGAACCATGTTGCTAAAATTAGGCTACATTCTGAAGTTTAAAAATCTTGCTTCTCTTCTTAGGAGTCTGATTCACTGCCTCCATCTAGGAATCGGAATAAAATGGCATGCTTCTCCTCTTGCTATCTTTTCAGGAATCTCAAATGCTAACCTCATTTATATATTTGCAAGACTTCTTTATAGATTTTATGAGCAGCCACTCTCTGTAAATCAACTCTGCTTTGTAAATTCACTACACATTATAGGCAGGACATGTTCAAAAAGAAGGTTTACTAATTTGGGGAGAGAATGATTCTGCAGAAATAGAACATAGATGCTTTCACAAATAGTAAAACAGCAATTCAAAAGTAAAATTAGAATTAAAGTACTACATTTTATATATATATATATATCACTAAGTTCAAATAAGACTATGCAAATAGAGTTGGTTGATTTGTACAACTGTGTCAACCTATTTATTTCCTGTTCTCTGTTCCCAGGTGCCATAAAGACTGATGCTGGCATTACGTCTCTAAATTTAAACTCATAGAATATAAAAATGGTTGGCTATTCAAGGTAAAGAATTCTCTGCTCTGAAAAAAAAAAAAAACGTCTCGCTAAAGAAATTGTTTACAGTACAGTATACTGAAGAAATGCCTTAAAATGACTGAAATGCATTTTATCCACTGGGCAGACTAATAAAAGTAGTTTAATATATTCACTTTCATTCAAGTTGTTCATATCAAAGGAAGCATGCCTGTAATCAAAGACTTACATGTCTTCTTAATTTCAATTTGTTTCCCTTATGGGGAGTGGGCAACAAGAGAACTCAGACCTTACTACAAACCACTGTGGTAGTAGAGGAGAGGATAAAGCTGAATTCATTGCTTACTCACGTGGGTGCCCTGAGCTTAGTAAGTATTTGACTATCTGCCATTTAAATGGCAACCAGCAGCAGGGCTGCCAGTTGTGCCTGTGGAATAAGCCAAGATTCAGGTTTGCACTCCAGCAATCCTTCAAAGTCAAGAAAAATATTAGAGCATGATCACTGACTGGTCTTGACCCACATTTGTAGAGACCGTAAATCTCAGGCAGACAGGGCCAGGGACAGTGTAGAGAACTAGATTCTCAGTATGTCAAATGGACAATGAAAGTCAAGAGAGAGCCAAAGTCTTTTTCTTCCTCTAACCAGCGAATCATTAATTTCTCAAGTTGGATAATTGACAGTGAACAAAATCTACACATTGTTATTTTTTTGGCAAGTGGCCTCTTCTAAGAAAAAGTCATCAGCTTGTGAGGAAGAAATGAAAGATGTTGAAACACAACATCTTCAAATTAAAAGAAACTTGTGGATAAGGAAGCAAGTCAAAACTCTGTCTCCATATAATTTCAATTTATATTTTCATTCATTTCACAAATAATCACTGGGGGTATATTATATACCCAGGCACTGTACTACTTGTTCATAAGATGCTAGAGAATAAAACAGATACAGTACCTGGGATTTTTCTTCAAGTGGGCTAGAGTGTTTGTGAGAGTGGTGGGGAATAGACAGTAAAGAAGGAAATAAATAAGCCAACAAGATCAAATCGTGTAGTGATATGCACACAGGAACACAACGATAAGCCAGAAGGTGACTTAATGACTGTCACAGATGGGTGGCCATGGCAGGCCTCTCTTGGGAGGTGACATTTGAGTTGAGACCTGAATGACAAGGTGTGAGCCATGTAAAGAACTGGGGTAAGAGGGCGGGCAGAGGAAACAGCAAGTGCCAGGGCCTACAGGCAGGAATTAGCTTGGTCTATTTTGGGAATAAAAAGTGTGCTAGCTAGTGTGGCTTGTGCCTGAAGGAGAAATGATAAGAGAGATAAGCAAGGGCCAAAGCATGCACAGCCTTCTCAGCCTAGGAAATGGCGTGGCTTTCATTTTAAGTGTCACGACAAAGTGCTGGAGGCTTTTAATTTGGAAAAAGACATGATGTGATTTCAAATTTTGGAAAAATCACTTTAGCTGCTGTGCCAGAATATACTGAAGGGGGGGCATGGTGGAAAAGAGAAGAGGCTATCACAGTGTTCCAGGCAACGAAAATGGTGCTTGTGGAGGAACCACAACAGCAAAAATATGCGTCAGCCTATGTAGGATATACTTTATTCTAGTAACAACGTGACTTTTGTTGCTAAGCAGAGTGTCACATAAAAGGGGAAAGGGCATTCAAAGGTTTCTGGTTTGAGAAGGACTATTCGGTTCTTTTCTACCTAATTTATTCTGCCTAGTCTACCACGGACAGAAGGAAAGTTAACAAAATTACATCCATGGAGTCTTTCTCTTGGTGCTTACCAGTCTATATCTTAACAGAATTTTACATCCTACAACATATTTCAAATAAGAATAGTATGTTTCCCTTAGGATAATAAAAGATCGTGATTTATGTGGCTGTTTAAAACTGTCAAATAAAACTTGGCAGTCATCACAAGACACAAGCGATTTCATCTCCCAATACCTTCCTTTAAATGACATTGTCCTTCGCAGGAAGTAAACCAAAATGATGCTCGCTCTAGCCATAAATTGTGGAGATTGGAAAATGATTTTCATGTAGATTTGACCAGCAGTGAGCACAAAGGACATGCCATGAGAACTACCAATGGGAACCGTGCATGCGCAGCCTGGATCTATGGGTCCTTGAGGCATCTTGATGCTCACTGTTTGGTAGATGGGAGAGTGCTCTGCCACCTTTGGAACTAGATAGATGTTTCCAAGATGCTTTATTTGTTGTCTGGCCACGTGGTAAGCTGTCTAGAACAGCCTTGTTCGGTAGAAACATAATGTGAACCACATATGTAAATGTACATGTTTTAGCAGTCATCAAAAGTAAAATCAATTTGGGCAGCTGGATGGCTCAGTTGGTTAGAGCGTGAGCTCTGAACAAGCGTTGCCGGTTCAATTCCCACATGGGCCAGTGAGCTGCACCCTCCACAACTAGACTGAAGTACAATAACTTGGAGCTGATGGGCCGTGGAGAAGCACACTGTTCCCCAGCATTCCTCAATAAAAAATAATAAAAATAATAAAAATTAAAATCAATTTTAATTAAATATTACATTTAACCCAATGTGTCCAAAATACAATCATTTCAACATGTGATCAGCATGAAAACTGTTAATGACATGTTTTACATTCTTTTTTCCATACTAAAACTTTGAAATTTGATGTATAGTTATCTCAGTTGGACTAATCATATTTGAAGTTTTCACTAGCCACATGTGGTGAATGGCTACTGTTTTAGACATTATAACTCTAGACTATATATCTATATCTATATCTATATCTATATCTATATCTATATCTATATATATCTATTTATAGTCTATATAGTATATATATAATATATAATATATATAATATATACATATTATATAGTATATAGTACATATGTATGTGTGTATATACGAGTACCATTAGCAACAATATCTGAAAAAAAAAAAACTGATGTCATATCATAGACACGACCCAATGGTAGTTCATAAATAGTTAGCTAAAGATCTGCAATGATGTACCATAAGAATGGCGACCTTGACCTTTGAGAAAATACAACCACATTTTAATAACTCGTGCCCACCCTTGGACTGTTTTTTGCTTCAACTCTGCTCTCTTATACTTGGAACCAAAAGGAAGGCTGCAGAAACAACAGGAAAAATTCAAAGCTGATGTTTTTCATTCCACTTTTTTTTTTTTTTAAACGATGAAGCTGCAAAGGGACAATAAAATCATCCCTAAAATAGTTTTAAGAATTCCTGAATTCTGTGTCTGGATTCACCTTTCCATGTTTAAATGATTATAACAAGTCTGTCCCAAGGAAGAGCATCAGATGACAAGATTACAGCTGGGTGCCAAGGGAGGCATTTTGCTATGACCAAGATGCAGACAAGAAAATCATGACCAAGAGGGTGAAATGTCTGGCACCACAGTGAGGACAGATTAGCATCATTGCTACCTTCTGTGTCCTGGGATGGGCATGATGAGGCTTTGTGAACCTCTCATACAGGGTGACATGAAGTGATGACATCAATTTAATTATTTTTTCTGAAGCCAACCTGAACATCGCATTTACAAGTTACTAAAACTATAGTAATTCTTGCTAACTACGGATAGGTTTACATAAGGAGAAAGCATCTCCTGAACTAAGTCCTCTGAAAAGACAGAGAGAACAGTGTCACAGGACTAGAAACTTCTGCAGAGCGGAAGAATAATGCCCGGGTCCTCTTAATGACAAGTCAGAACTTTTAGACTGCAGAGCAGTTTTCCTTTCTATAGGGTGAGCAGTGAACATGCATTTTCTAGGAACACAGATAAAGACTTCACTATTTTCCAGAGACTGGAAGACTCTGACCGGGTAATAAAGGACTGACAATAAGTCAGAAACACATTTTTGGCATCCTCAGACTGGCAGGTAAATATAAACACTGGATACATTCATTTTTCTCAACCAAACCAACATTTTATCAAATGGAACAAAGGAATGAATACATATGTATATACATACATACTTATATATATATAATAGTATCTAGAGTGGAATTAGCCATGGTTTTTAGAGAGTTTTACGTTACTGTAGATGCATTTGGCAGGCAACTGGCGGTTTGCAGAGTAAAAACCTAATATGGTACCTAATTTACCTGGCTGGGGAGAGATTACCCTACACCCTCCCTTTTCCTGTAGAACCATGCTCACTTCATGCTGTTAAAGGCTAGAGGATGCTTTCTATCCTTGATGTACACTTCTTTAGATGGTTGTATATGTGCTCATGTTGGGTTGAGCTGAAGATTTCCTTCTTCTACCCACCTCCATAGCCATGAAGGAAGCTACCAGGGCAGATGTTCACAAGAAGCCAGCCAGCATCTGAAGCATGCAGACAGGCCCAGAGACCATATTCGGCCTTGATGCAGAGATAAGGCAATGCATGTACGCTTATCTTTAATTCCTCCTGTGGGAATTGAAGGGAGCATACAGCCACGAGCCCAGCCAATTCTACACTATCTTTTCCAAGTGCTAAAATTAATAATTATTTTCATGAGGAAAAACTTATATATCAAAGGATCATATTTTCAGTAAAGAAAGAAACAGATTGAAGTAAACTGAATTTGGATGTGGTGGCAAGTTTTGTTTGGTTTCCACTACCTGGGACAAACAATCTACACTCTCTGAAATAATAAGCATAAAATAAAAACATTTCCATTCACAAATATTCTTTGCAATGCATAACTAATAAGCAATTCCTAAGGGCACTGTTGAGACCATGGCCTTGTTAGGAGATTGCTTTTGGGAGAAGAAGTTGCATTTTAACCAGAAGTAAAATGGAAGTGATTTTCTCCTTTCTCCTTTATTCTCTTCTTTCCTTGGAATAACCATGGTAATAGCATCACTGCCTCCTAAGCCCCGGGCTCAGAAGACCCTATTGATTGCCAATTGCAGGCCCGGTTCCCTCAGTCTTTTCTAAATGTCACTCAGTCTCTACTCACACATCCTCATTACTTCTCAACATAGATTTTCTTTCTTTCTTTTTTTTTTTTTTGGAGAATTCTGTTCATTAGAAAGTTTTAACTTATGTCGAGTCAAATCATTTCAACTAATAACATATCCATTGGCCTTAGTTCTTAGTAAATAATGTACATAGATAATCCCTCATCCCAGAGTCGTGAAGATAGCTATAGCAGACAGAACAAGAATAACATGTTTCCAGCTCTTCAGAAAGATGCAATCTAAGGAGAAAGGCAAACTTAACAATTAGTGAAAAGTTAGCTACAGAAAGGGACTATGGATCTGTGTGCAACAGAATTAAACATCCATAAAAAAAAAAAAAAAAAAAAAAAACGGGAAGGATAGGGAAGAGTGCATAGGGAAGGACAAGCCGAGATAAGCAGAAGTAAAATAGAGAACCTCCTGGGACATAGCAGAAGGAAGAGCAGGGAGGCAAGACAACTGCAGAGATTTGGACAAGCTGAAGGTCAAACACAAAAGAACACTTAGTAGTAGATACCTGTGAAACCCATAAAATGTTTTTCACTAAATGAAAACATTTACAAAAATAAGTGTTTTTCACTGGAGCAATGTGTACGGCATTTGAAATATCTGGCAGGTCTAAATTATTTCAGGAATGATGTTTCTTGAAAAGTAAGAATTAAACACGAATTATTGTATATTTAATTATGTTTTATTTTTGAATTTGCTTTATGCTTTCTTTGGACAGCTGTATAGCACATATGTCAATTATATCAATTTTCAAATTTCTACATACGTCTGTAAACCTTCAGTTTTTGCCCTTTTCTTATCCAAGGCATATATTTCAAATGTATTTTACATTTTTGTTCCTTCAACTCCTGTCAGCAGTAGGATACCTATATTGCTCATTTTACTATAAACTTTTGCAGAATCATGTTCACATGTTCCATGTGGGGTAGAAACATTGTAGCCAATCTGCTTTTGATTTAAAAGGAAGGCTTGCTTTAGCCTCGAGTCCAGCCTTTCGAACTGACATGACAGCACCTACAATAGCCACAAATATATAAGATTCATGCATTTTTCCTGCTACATCTAGAAAGATATTGAACATTTCTCTAAACATTTTTCAGCCCATGTCCCATCTCGCCATTTAAAATCAAATGGCCAAGAACATCTCAAGGGGGATGGCAGAGATACAGATGTTTACATCAAGGAGATAGTACAAAACTGAAAAAAAAAACAAAAGCGAAAAACAACTTTTGGCACAAAAACAAAAAAAAAAACTTAAGATTTTGGCAACAATAAATAAATTAATTAATTAATTAAATAATTTAAAAAATATATTTTGGGCAACTTGGATACAATTGAGTAGGCCCAGGATTGAATGGGCCTAGATTTGAATTTCAGTATTGCCATTAATTTGGTCATGTGAACTTGGACAAGCCACTCTGAGAGCCTGTTTCCTGATCTGTAAAGTGCAGACAATTATGGTAAGGATCAAGTAAAACGTTTATATTAGAAAAGGAATGCCTGGCACATAGTAGTTATTCCAAGAAAACCTTAGTTCCTTTTTTCGTTTATTCACTCACACATCTCCACTAACATAAATAAAATAGACACCTCAGTTCTTTCTAAATTCTTTTGGGTCAAAATAATATTGAAGATGTAGAATCAGGGTTTATGTGGAAACTGTGTGGAAAAAATTGCAATGGATGTTTGTCACAAACTTTGCTTCTGATCTCCTATCAAATGAGTAGGTCATTAGAGCAGGCTGCAGTCTTTTAAGCAGGGCTGCCATATGTTTTGTTCTAATATTGATATTTGGAGTTGAGGACAAAATCCTGGATGTCTTCTGGGAGAATTTCGGGCAGGGTATAAGGAAAGGCTGACACTGAATCTTTCACGAGGTAGAGGTTGACCATATTTCTAAGGGAACATCGTAAAGTATGGTTGCCCAGAGACAAAGAATTTAATTTCTAAACAATTTCACTTACTTTTTGTAAGTCAAATTTACCTCACAAATGCTAACAAAAAATAATTTTTCCCTAATATATGATACAGTGTTTCACTTACCAGCCAACTCTAAATGTAATTTTACTCTTGTTATTTGTTATTCCAAAAATTTAAAAGAATTATTGTCTGGTGATCGCAAATCTGATCTGCCCTCCAATTCTAGCTCTTTAAATTACAGTAGCTGTTCTTCAGAAATGGTTCCCAATGGCTTTATCATTATTCTTTTGATATCCACTGAAGGGCCCAGTTCTAAAACCATTTCAAATGCCTTATTTACATCCAATGAAGTTTTCAGAACACATCTATGAATAGCCTTTAGTTTAAAATTTTAATACTCAAAATCTTGTAATATTCCTGATTTTTTTTCAAAAATGTACTTGGTCTTAATATTTATATACATAAACATTCACACACAACTTTTACATAAATCTATGGCCATACAAATATTTCACATTCATACATTTAATATTATGTAGCTTTAAAAATTAAACAGAAAATCATACAGATCATCTTAATAAAGGCTCAGACACCTTAAAGTAATTTGTGTACATCATCAAACTTTAGCTCTTGAAGCTTAAATGACTATTATTTTTATTTTTAATTTGAATTTTAAAAGTTAAAGAATTATCTGTCATTTCTTTCTTTCCTAGACTAATATAGACACATGGGTTGTAGGACCAGGCTTCTGAGGAGCCAGTACAAATGAAGAACTACATAAACCCTCCCCACAAACAATCCCTTGTGATTCTACACCCACAACCTCAAGAAGTTAGGAATGAACTTTATCTCGGCCAGGCTGACAATGATAAGATTTCAAATAGGAGGGAAAACTGACCACCCACAGCCCTATGGTCTCTGGACCAGATCTAGTCAGACTTGCAAATACCAAGATCACAGGACAAGTAGAATCTCCAAACTGACTGTCCTGTTGATTGTCAGGCCTGCAGGGCATTTTATCTAATTGTCTAAGAACAGGAAGGAAAGGAAAGCACACACTCATTTTCATTTAAATGTAGACAATTTTTACCTTTGAGCCTGGGACGGGGGCAGGGGGATGCAGATTTACTCACACTGTTTTTTTCTTGGAACTAATATGCCCCAAGTGGAATATCTCTTGCTATTTCTACTCCTTCCTTCCTTCCTTCCTTCCTTCCTTCCTTCCTTCCTTCCTTCCTTCCTTCCTTCCTTCCTTCCTTCCTTCCTTCCTCTCTTTCTCTCTGTCTCTCTCTTTCTTTCTCTCTCTCTCTCTCTCTCTCTCTCTCTCTCTCTCTCTCTCTCTCTCTCTCTCTCTCTTTCTTTTTTCTTTTAAAGATTGCCTGAGAGATACTAAACTGAGGACCTCCCCTTGGAAAACCACCTGGGAGCTGAAGAGACTTGTCTACATGTGCGTGAACACTGCCAAAGGTGACAGGGTGGCAGCTGACAGCCCGGGAAGTGAATCACTGACTTTGTTGGTTTCAATTTTGTCAGCAAAGAAAAAAACATCAAAAATAACCCACAAAAAGAAACCAATAAATAACCCATCATCCATGTCTGGGACCCCAGTTTCTAGTTGCCTCCATCTATCCTATCACTATTATTAAATGAGTCAGTGGTTGAAAAACTCCAAATGTCTCATATTGAGTTAAATTGGATGTTAAATCATCTTAGTGTCATGGCAAGTGGCAAAAAAGAAGCCATCACAAAGAACATGCTGGCACTGAGAGAAGGGAGGAGTTTGAGGGACACACCATACTCTAGCAAAAAAATATCCTATATATTGAGAATATGTTATGCCCCAGAACAGCACAGCATGCATTTCAAAAATAAATTCAGTTGCTGAAAAACATGAGCTGTTCCCCTCTGCCACTGATCCGTTTGCTGGAAGGACACATGCTTTGTGGTTAATAAATAATACTTTTTTAGTTTTATAAATATGTCTAATTACTTGCCAGTAAAGCATGATGAAACCTTCCCCACTTAACCCTCCAAAAGTATCTAAAATATCCAAAGATTCAATAAATCATTACCAAAATACTCATACATCCAACAAAAGTAATCCAGAAAATTACATTGGCACCTTCTCAGGCAGAATAATATTTAGGAGATTTATTCTTACATGGCCAGGTTATGTGCTGTGCTGAAAATATTTCAGATTTTACCTCCTCACCATTTAGGTTCATAGATACTATTTTTACCTCCTCCAAGTTTCCTGGATGACTGAAGTCCTTACGGTCTCCAGTTAGTCATATCCCACACTCTGTCTCAGATGCTGGGATGACAGCGATTGAGCTCAGGATGAACTTCTGAGACTGAAGTCCTGTCTTTATCAATAAGGACATAGTCACTATTTCATGAGTCACCTCAAACTACCTCTTGCATGTGGTGGCAGAAAGTCCAGAGGACAGACTTTAAAGCGGCCGTTTTTGAATTACTGACATAGGAAGTGGTGAGTTGTTTTGACCCTGTCAATCATGTAGAGCTCGCTTCCCACAAAGGTTACAAATCTATCCTATCTTTGTAAAGTAGTTAGCTAAAATTAAGATGGATAATTATCTAATTCATCATGTGAGGGAGTCATCATTTGCAAGATCTTGGAAAGCCCCTGTTAAATTCCTCTGAAAGCCACAGTTCCCATCTGAAGCTCAAAACCAATTTAGGGGCCATCTCAACAATTTATGAGTCAAACAGAGGTGATGAGAATAGAGTGCAATTATCCTCTTCATCTTGCTTCACCAGGCACAGCTGCAAATGTCAACATCCAACTCCTCTCCAGCTCCCACTGACTGCATCTCCTTTTAATCTGAATTTCCTTTTCACTTTTTGGAGGTCAGCCAGCCCCTCCTTGGTGATACCCCCTTTGTACGGCCCCTCACGGCAGTGCATGAATTCATGAATGCCAAGGGTCAAAGCATGTCTCCTGAAGGACAACAACACTCATGGATCTGCGTATGAGGTTGGCATTGCCTAACTGCCGTACTTCTAGCTCACCAGGACAACAATGGAGAATTGCTGAGAAAGGAAGCTCCGTGCTATTATCAAAGAAATTATAAAAAGATCAATGTTGTTCTAAGAAACATAAGGATGAGGAGTTCCCAGTGTAGAAATCAGTGCAACCAAAGGAGAGAAAATGAATAATTTACATGCCAGAGAATGGCAACTCCACATGTTAGTCCACGGCAAGCAACTGGCTCTATGAAGTTGATTTAACCACGTGCACCCCGTGCTTTTGTGGTACTTCCTGTTCTCATCATGTTTCAAGCTACAACGTTATAAGCTACAGGAAAGGGTAGGAGAATTTACAGCGCTATAGAATCATAGTTGTTCTGAAATGGCTGTGTAGAACTACTCATGTAAGGGAGCTTCCTTTCCACAACTTAATGAAGAAAGGGAAACACACACACACACACTCACACACACACACACACTCACACACACACACACACACACTGTATTACAGATTGAGGCTAGAAACACATTAAAGTTAGTTAGCAGTTATAATTATCTCTAAAATACCAAGACTGTTTATGAGTTGGCATTTTCATATTATATTTCTATTGCTATATTCTACATTGCTATATTATTCTATATTATATATATTTACCATTTACATATTACTATATATTATAGTGTAATATAGAATATGAAAACATACTAGATAATAGTATGTAATAATATAACAATATACTACATAACAATATAAACCTATATTATTATACTCTATAGTAACTTTCCGTTACCATGTTCTGCTTCTTCTCTCTTGCATGAGTGTAAAAGACAGACTTCAAAAGTTTACTTTTCTAATACATAAATTAATCTTATTCTGCTCAATGAAGGAAGCCAACAGAGACTATAAAGCTAATGGTGCCTGTAGAGGATTCAAAATGAAACTTTTCTGACATCACTGTCAAAGTCAAAACAATCTCCCCATCTCATCCTTCTATTGAAGTCTTTATGATATCAATGGCTGTTTAACATGTGACTTCTCTGCATCCGACATTACAATAACTATTAGTGGGCAAGTTCTAAGCCTACAGCACCTATCCCCAATTCTACTACTAACAACATATAGAAAAAAATGGAGTAACTTGAAAGTACAAGCATCTTGGCTTGGTCATGTTAGTCTTGACTTGACCTGAAATTGGAGTCAGACATAATAATTGGTACATTATTATTGGTGGACTACTATACCAGAAGGGGCTAACATATGATTTAAACTATAAAAATCGGTGGTATTATTGAATTGCAGACCACAGTAGGAATTCCTAGCATGTTGGAAATTATTTTGAGTAAAGGAACAGCTATATATCAAGGTCAGTTGACAGTTTCATATTTAAGGTGGCTGTTGAACATGTGTATTTATCTCTCCTCCCTCCCAAAACCCCATAGGAAAAGAAAAATTAAAAAAGAATAAATTAAGGTAGCAGTGGAAAACTGAGAGGATAATATCAGCCAGCTCAAACAATGAGAAATGTCCAGAAGAGACAAAGCAGGTGCAGTGCCAAAAATGATGAAGAAGCCACAATGCAACACAAGCTTAGATTGTTTTTTTTAAAAAACAAATAAAAGTTCTCATTATAATTGCACATTAACCTGATATTGAAGCTTCAGAGGCAGACTGTGGTAAGGAGCAGTAGGGTAGGTGGTGGACCCCAGGACAGTCTGGCTCACCGCGGTAGCTGATGAGGGAAGCACTTTCCCTCAGGTAGAAGCCAAAACCTTCTTTCTGAATAAAGCTGGGGATGTGCCCGGCAGTAATTCCAAAGATGTATGGGGGCTGAGAGAAGGGAAGTAACACTACAAGGACAAGGCAAGTTTCTGTCACTACAAAGGACAAGAAGACTTCCCCTGACACTCCATACAGCAAGGTCTACCTCCCCCTAAAGGAGAGTCCACCTTGCTACATCAGTCACCTGCCTGTCTCAGAGCCAGAGAGCTTGTAATTTTTTTTTTTTACTATTAGCATAATTTTTACTATTTGTGTCTGGTCATGTGTACCTATTTCAAGTACTGGTATTGATAAATCAAGCCCTAATTTGCAGGTATAAACCTATATACCAGAATAATCAATTGAAGAAACCAACATGCAAGAGAGACAAAAGCTGAACAAATGAACTGAACAAATTCAGGAGAAAAAAGATAATCCCGAGCATAGATAGACGATCCTTATAAAATCTATGTAATTACCAATGTGTATCAGGGAAATCAATTTGGGCCTGAAGGCCAGGTCTGTTTTTCAACGCGCTTCTCAGGAATTTCTTATGTACATTCACATTTACAAACCACAGTCTCAGGTCATCTTTAAAATCCTCCCCCCTGAGGACACGTGATTCTCTTTCAAGTGTAATGCCTGAGTTTTATCGTTCGCATGGGATACAAACGACTGCTGATGTTGCACAAAGGAAAGAACATATTCTGAGATCCTGAGACATCTCAAATGATGCCCTGTTCCATTGAATGAGGAGCCCAAACAGATTTAAGGCTCAGCAGTGTGGAGACCCCCTTGCAGTAAACAGCACACATGTTCGGTCTTTGGATCATTGTCTTTGTATAGGGTGTTCTCCGCTGAGATGGCCGGGGAATCTAGGGTCCTATGTAGCAGTAAAGAGCTACAGTACTTGAAGAAAAATACTTAGCCAGGAGTTAGTATTCAACAGAGTACTTGTGAAGACTACATGGGGGCATATCCCACATAACTCTTTATCTCAACACTTCATTTATCAGGCTAAAGTATCTTTGAAACAGTGCTATACCCCATGGCTTTAAGATCCTAAGGCGAAGTGGAACAATTGTTAGAACAGTCAACATAGAGGAACTGTTTGAGAAAAGCCAGCTCCCAAATGGGGATTTTCATCTGTGTATTGTATTCTATTTAATCCTCTAAGTATTTTCAGTTTCCTATGAAAGAACTGAAATTTCCTGAACAACAATACTGCCAAGAGTTATTATGCCTTTCGCTTACCTTCAAAGAGTCTTTCTCTATTAAAATGGTTTATATCAAATCTGAGCATTATTAAGATTACATGCAGCTCTCCTGACATCTACCTAATTGGAAAGAACAATCCAGAAGGAATATGCAGACTTCCATATTCCCATAGCATGTATGGTACAGGGTGGTTAACCCTGAGAGCTCACGGAAAAATCACTGGAAAAAAATGGCTTTTCAAACTTTTATTTTTATGAAGATGTATTGTCACTAGCCTGTTGGTACATCTATGCAGATAAGTTTTGCATTAAAAATGGTTTACAAGAAAAGATGCCTCTGAGTTTTGTTTTTTGGTCTTTTATTTTTTAATTTATTTTTTGGATAGAATTTCTGTATCATTTCCAGATCATTCATATTGAGTTTACTTCTCTCATGCTCTAAGATCCTCACATCAGATTCTGTACATATCATTTGTTTGCTGATCACCGGGCACCAACTGGGGAATTTGATTCTTTCCATGAGCATTTGGTCATTCATTTACCCAATAAGAATTTATGGAGTGTCTCCTCTTTGTCACACAGTATTCAAGCAGTTAGAATTACAAAGCTGCCTTCACGGAGTTTACACTCTAACAGGAGCCAGCTGGATGCAGGCATTCCTTCTAGATACCTTAAGTGTTTGGGGGAGCACAGAAACTTTGCACGTGGTGGTGGTGAGTTTTAGCATTCTGTCTTGATGAAACATCTAAGAAAGACTCATGACTCTCCTTGTACAACTTTCAGAGTTGATATAGCGTTCATTTTCTCACAACTTCCAAGAGTACAAAACCAATTTTTCTGAGAACCAAGGGATGTGGCCTTTCCATTCTCCCTTATGTGTTAACTGTCAGCTTAACGGACATCTGGGATTTAAAATGTCAAGATTTTATATACTGTCTCTTTATTGGCTAAGAAGAGAAGCTATTTTTTTTTAATGTATTTCTAAATAGAGGGGGGAAAAGAATACTCATAGAAGGAAAAGGACTCACTTGCCGCTTTCCCTTTACTTCAGTAGGTTTAAAATTCCGGTTGTGATTTTGGCTCAGTAGCCAGACAAGAGGCAGAGGTCACAGGGGAGGTCGCAGCTTGCCTCCACTAGGAGAGGAATAGCTAGGAGGGTGTGTGCACCAGGGATTTCTAACCACTCATCCTCAGGGATTGCTCCTGTTCTCCCAAGCCCTCCCTATTTGGTAGCAGGGAATTTTCCACTATGGAATTAGGACACCGTACTGCCTCCTGGATCTTTGCACCCTGAATCATTTCCTACATTGACAGGGGCTGGGCCCCCAGCATGAGGTATGCAGTCTGGAAGTCAGTTTGGTAATCAGCTAATTCTTTCCTGAGAAATACTCACACCTCACAGTGAGTGAATACCCTACATAAATACAACAAACAGATGAGACATTCAACTGTTTCCCTTACACCATGCCCTGACTAGTTACACCTACTAAGTGTACTGATGTTTGGGATCACCAGGACTAGTCACTCATCTCCTCTCAGCCAATAGGGCTCCTAGGACAGAGAGAACACCGACCTCCCCAAACCACTCCCTTCCAATCCCATGGATTTTACCAGTGGAAATATTTACACAGTAGTTTAAAAAGGTTACTGACACTGTGAGCAACAGTAAAATTTTTTATGTTGCAATATTCATACAGCATCTTTTGAGAGAAATTCAAATGAAATGTACATACTTAAAATCTAGCATTATATATAATTGAGAATGGGAATTGATCTTTGAGATAACCACCACCAACCACTATGATTACAAACGGGAAAAATGAGGAGCAGAGTAGAAGTCGGGCTTATGAAGAGCCCAAAGGTAACTACACCTAAATTTTTTCGCTTTGGCATCTCTCAGTAAGCCTTGGGGAAGATAATCTAATTACCATGCTTGGGGACCCATGTTGTTACCTGTACTTTTGCATTGCCAGTAGTAATTTATTATGAATGAATACTCCTTTTTTATGTTTTGAAAGAAGGTGAAGTTTATAGTTTTTTAGGTGAGCTCATGACAAAATTGATGGAGAGAATCCATGGTTAACTTACCATGGAAAAAATTCAATCAGTACAACTATTTAAATAAAATCAGGAGTAGGTCTAGGATTATAGTGCCAGGTTGAATTCCTCTCCCCACCTCCTTGCTTGAGATAATAGAAATGTCAACAAGCAAACAGAGGTCTTGATGGGCAATTTCCAGCACTAGAAAAGAGAAAGCTGAACTGATGGGATTAAAAGTTGCATTATACCACTCTAAGGCCAACAAGTGTAGACGCTAATAGGTAACTCCACAGATAAAGTAATGAATATCAGTTGTAGCTAGGAGTGTTTGAGAAGGGATGGCCTATCTTATTAGACTTGTTGGATAGACCACTGGTGCCCTGTTAGATAGGAGAAGAGCAGGGAGGACCCCTGGCCAAAACTCTCTGTGGGGTGATGAAGGCTGCCCCATAGTCTAGGGATTTTTCTAGCTGCTGCCAGGGACTAGAGATTAATTAGTTAGTTAGTTAGTTAGTTAGTTAGTTAGTTAGTTAGTTAATTAATTAAAACAGAAAGTAACATTCAGAGAAAAGGATAAAGATAGACAGAGAGAGGAGTTGAGGAAGTAGAAAGAAAAAAATATGATCAAGGTGACTTCAGCTCTCTAAGATTCCTAGCCAATATTTCGTATTCCAAAATCAGCTGCTTGAAACTTTCTCTTATTTGTTAAGGGCAGGTTTCAGTGAAACACAGGACGAAGGCAAATTGGATTAGGGTCTGCAATTTCTTCCAAGGTACATTGTAGAGCCATCAGAGCTTCATGAGTTAGACTGGAGTTAAGAAACAAGTTTGCTCATAAGGATTCCTTTCTGAAAATATACAATCTTGAACCCCACGTGAAAAAACGAAAATCTCTAAATCCTGATCATTTCCCAGGACAATTAGTTCTTCCATATTTATCACCTCCCCTGAACTGGAAACGCCTTAGGAGATAAGCTGTGGAATCTTTTATGATTCCTCCAGGCTTCTTGGGATTCCTTAGACTGATGTTGATATGAGCAAAATTGATAATATGTTTATCTTTTGAGACTGATATTTCTCTCCAGGACACCTCTTATTATCAGTGGATTCCCTGATAAGATCCAAAGCATTCTCCAAAGCAATAGAACAAGTATATCTATTATGTAACTATTAGTTCTAAGGGTGGGAATGACGTTCCAGGTCTGCCCTTATAGATCAGCCTCATTAGGAATCTAACCACCAACAAAGAGCAGTCGTTTTTGCACTGATGTGAAAAATAATTTTACATCTGCAAACAGTGAGAGCTGAAAAGAACTTCAAGGAGTATTCAGTGGAGATCATTTTGAGCTGCTAAAAAGTAATATTCACAAATATATGCCATTTATAAGCTGCTGACTCTGCTTTGATTTGCTTTCCTTCACACTTTTAATCTTGTTGACATAGGAGAAATCATCTCCTCCAAGATAATATCCAGGAATGGGAGTACTGTGAATTCAAGCACAGTTTGTATGAGATTAAATAACGGTAATGATATTAATTATTATTATCATCAAAATGTTCAGATGAAGACACATTTCATAAAAGCAGAGTTTTACAAAGCTATTCGATTACACTTTTACTATTGTACTCCGTATCTTAGGGATAGGTATGCAGAAAATGGAAACAGATCCTCACCAACTGCTCTGAAAATTGGTTAGGCAAGAACGTATTTGCTGCCAGAAGGGGTGGCGCACATGGGCTTCTCTGGGCTTTTCTTCCTCCCCCCACGATTATTAATCTATCTATCAATGCATCGAATCAGTCAGCAAAGAACACCCATGTTTCAATGAGCTTGCATGCCCATGCTTAAGAAATCACAAAGTGAGATGTCAGTGGCTGATACATCGTGTCTTATCATATTTCAGGGGAAAATATGTGTTCAGTTTCCCTTAACTTTTTATGCACTGACTGACAATAGTGTGTTTAGATATTTGGAGAGTAGGTAAAACTAAGTAAATAATCACAGAGGTAAGAAATCCTTTGCTTTTCTTTATCTTTTGGTTGGATTTGCCAAGAATGACTTGCATGAAATGCAGCAAGCTCAGCCTCTGCAAATTAGAAAATCTGCAGCTTTTTGTAGGCAGACACAGGGGATAAGGCATGGCGAACGGTATGACTGGTACGTGGGATGAATTTCAAACTTCATTTATCCCACTGACTGGGTATCCTAGTGTAGTGGCACAACTATATGCAATGCTCCTGCTTAAGAAGATACAAAAATTCCTCAGGATGTCCTTTAAATGCCTGTGGGGATTGCTAAAGACATTTCTTAGCCAAGAATGACAGTGTTTGCTTCATGGAACACTGGTGTGAATTAATAAGAAAGAGAACGTGACTAGGGAGAAATGTTATCATAGGACATGTCAGCTAAGCAATCCAAGTTTTACTAACCAGTTGATTTGGGGAAACTATTTCCAAAAATATTTTTTTGCCTTTTCTCTATGGTTCAACTAAACTGTATGTGACAGAGTTTTAATGAAAACAGAGAATTATTTAGGAAATAACTTGACAGGACTATCAAAGCCGTTCAACTATGCCAAACAAAAGGATTAAAATGACTGACAATGTACAGAACATAGAGGGCCTGTATTTTCCCTACTAGATGGAAAAGTGGAAAGAGTGTGTCTTAGAGGAATACAAGCTTTCTTTAAGAAACTTGGAATTTAATATGGGTAGGAAGAAACATGGCATTAGGTGTTTTATGCTGTTTTGACTCCTTAAAGGAAGAAAACACAAAAGGGGCTCAAGCCACGGTTTTTACATCTTGTCGTAGGCGTCATTTCCTTGAACTGTCTCAATATAGATTCCATTTTTAAAAAAGGCAAGCTGAGACTTTTTCCATTACTCTTGGCTGGGATCTGGATTCAGTCAAACTGGCCACTGTCACTATTTATGTCTAATTAGAACCACCTGTGAGAATTTTGAGTCAAAAAGAAAGAGAGAATGCAAGCTAATGTTCATAATGATTACAAGATTTAATCTCAAAGCTCATTTTATTTGTTTTAGTCCTGGTAGATAATAAGACTTTCCAAATACCTCTCACATTTTTAAAATTGATGTTCCTTGGATATTGGCTGAAAGGTGTTCATGTGATTTATATATACATACAGATATTTAAAATATATAGAGATATATTTACACATATAATACAAATATAATGTTTATATATAAGTATAAATATAAATATTTATATATCCATATTTATCCTATTTATATCTATGTCTATCTATATCTATTTATACATATACAGACGGTGCCAAAAAATGTATACACATTTTAAGAAAGGAAAAAACTATTAAAATTGTAATACTCAATATATACCGATAACAAAAGATGAATACAAGTCATGTATGACTTCCGCAATTACGAGAGGTGCTCAAAGTGCTTACCATCAGCGTCCAGACACTTCTGATTACGGCGAACTACTGCTTGAGCAACATTGACCAAACTGTCCACTTGCATACATTTTTTTGGCATCCCCGGTATTTATTTATACACACACATACACACACACGGTGCCAAAAACATGTATACACATTTTAAGAGATGTTATCTATGTATTACTTTTCGAAGTTGAATTGAATTGTGGTAGCAAAAGTCAAACATGACTTGTGTTCATCTTCTGTTATCGGTATATATTGAGTATTATAATTTTAACATAGTTTTTCCCTTTCTTAAAATGTGTATACATTTTTTTTGGCGCCCTCTGTACATAGCAAGAAAGATAGAGAGGTCTTAAAGAGAGACTTCACTCATTTTTAAAGAAAAAGTGTACAAGACTGAAATCTGAGTTGGAGTGAAAAGCATGGCCTGATTGACTTTCTATTACTTAGAACGGAACAGAGAGGGCAGAGCTGACACCCTGTCAAAGAGTCAGCATCACCAGTGTGCTCCCTCCTCACACCCATTTTCTTCCCAATCACATTTTCAACAATTTCTTAAAGAGAATTTTTTCCAGTCTTAAACTCACTGACTTTGGTCTTATCACAACAGTATAAACGGTTTTGGAAATTTTGAGGGGAGAAAAAAAAAATTATGTCGAACCAGGTTAGAATTATAAAAGCAGGAGTTGGGGGAGGAAAAAGCCTGTGTTTTTTCCCACTTTTTGTCATCAATGGTAAAATGTCAAATCCTTCAAATGCTTGGTTCTGAAATATGAAAAAGTCAACTTCGGGAAAACAAATGAAGCCCTCTGTGAATGAAAAAAAATGCCACTATGTTGTACAGAGTATAAACATTTATAACTGGACTTTTTGTTACAATGCTATGGCATAAAGGCCATTTTTACAATGTCTTTTTTAAAAAAGCACATATTGATTGAAAACAATCCATGAACTTAAAGTTCAAGAGTAATCTTCATAAAATAAATATAACTGAATCTTTTATATACGCTATTTTTTTCCTTTTCTTCTATAAACTGACCCATATTCAATGTCTAAATTGAGAAAACGCAATGTTCTTACAAAAGAAAAAAAAAAATGCAAGTCTCTTACCACCTCCCCCGCCCCAAGAAAAGCATATTTATTACAACACTATGAACCCACTCAATTAGCACGAAGAAATTTGCACTAGAACTTTGATAACTTCCCTCAGAGACAATGGCAAAATTGTCATCAGAGAAATCAGAAGACATCACCAAATGTCTTTATTTCACCCTCAACTTCTCAAGGTCCTTGACTTGATCATTACTTTGTCAGCCCCAAACTCCATTTTTTCTTATTAGTGGCCAAAGGGAGGGATTTAGGTATTTTTGCCTCCTGAAGCTGATCAAAAAATGGAAGCTGACACTGTTAGCCGTCGGCTTATATATATACTCTGGTTGTGGATTGTAACTACTTTCTTTGAGAGCCCTATTGGAAATTGTAAACATCCTTGATATCTAGTTTCCTTCCAAGACTCTTGAAGCTCTTTTCAGAACAGGGAGTGGAAGACTTAAATGCGCATTAAACTAAGAGGCACATCTCGATTTGACTCTTGCTTCCGCTTTCAACTACTAGCTAGGATCTTGGTCAGGCAAGTCTCTTTACTTCTAGACTCGGTTCATTTACCTGAAAAATATGAGCTTGAGCATTCACATCTCAAAGAGCCATGCAGATTGAAAAGAACATTGATGCAAAAATAGTTGAGTAAATTGTTGAAAGCTACATGGATATCAGGTATTGTTCGAACTTTTTTTTCTTAGATGTTCCCTTGGTTCTAGCTCGTCTCTCTATGTACACATGAAAAGGACAGAGAGAAAATTTCTATATCTACCTGGCATCTAGGTCCCTTCTTGTTGGCATGATATCATTTGCTCGTTTTTCTCTTAGGACCCTCCTTTAAGTTGGATGAGGGGCCCTTCTCCAGCAACTTTATCTCCCATAACCCACAAAATGCAAGAGATAACACTCACTCCATAGCCCATTCCTGAAGACAGGGCAGCCATAACATTTCCCGCCTTCAAGTTCACTGTTCGATCTTATATCCCAACTCATGAATATACTTTCATTACTTTCCTTTGTACCTCCTTTGTTTTTCTCTTCTCTCTCTTTATAGCTCCAGACACACACAATTTATAATTGTTCTTTCTTTGAAAATCTTTCCTTACATTTAGTTACCTGTTTCTTTTATTTAAATTTGTGTTCACTGAAACAATTGACAAATATGAAGGGCTCCCCAAAGTCTTGCATGATGCCCAAAACAAAACTGTTGTCAATAGCTGAATAAAGATTATTTGAAAAACGTTTTACCTGGGTCTCCAGAAAGCATTTTCTTCTCTAAGTATATCCGCTTGATGACTCAATGAGGATTTTTTTCATCATCTACAGCCCCATGTTTAATCAAGACCTGTGAGAGAGACAATAGGAGGTCTCACCTTCAAGGCGCTCATAACCAAGGTGGGGAAGGAAAGGGGTACATCAACTCATAACAACAACTTTGGACACTGTGGACCTCCTCATGTTTTGGTACCTTCCTGACAGCTCTTTTCTCATAAGTAGCATCCATTCCTGCAAACACACATGGCTGTGTGTGATCCAAACACATGGCTCAGATCCCAGACAGTATCTAGAAAGGATAATGCAGGAATACTAAACAACGGAATGCAAAAAGTCCACTTTTAGACAAAATTGGACCCTTAAAGAGATGTAAGGAGCCATATTAGAAAAAGCAGTTTCCACTAAATATCATCAAATTATAGGACAGTCATCTCAGGGGATGGAAGTAGGGGTTGGCGTAAGGTTGAGATGGGGACATTGACTAAACATTCTGTTCCAAGTTGGGCATACCTAGATGTGGCTTCTTAGGTGGCTTCTACTGCTTTTGAACACATGAAAATTCCCATTCCTTGGTTCTTTCATCAGTTTGGGAATCATGGAATTTTCCTGCATAGGATGCTTATGCAGGTTTTTGTATCTGCCTACTACCTATTTTATTACCTTTTATATTGCATGTGAGGCTGAGTCTGTTTGCAGCAGAACAAAGCTAATTACAACTCTGGTGGCCTAAATATAGCATAATGACAGAGTGTCATTCAAGGGTAGCAGTGAGCTGAAAAACCTTTTGGCAGGCAGAGACAGAGGCTATTCAGCTTCGTGGGGATGGCCCCAGGGCCTGACTGACTGTACAGCTGTAAGTTACCCAAAAGCTGTGAGCAGGTCACTGAACAATCAGCTTGACTTTGGAGGAAAGTTAGTCTCATGTCCACTTTGCTTGTTTTTATGTTGACCCTTATTTTTAGAGAGTAAACAGCAAATGCATAATAAGCTGATATTTGATATAGACAGGGCCAATGCTAATTTCAGAGATTAAGAAGCTCTGGACTGAGATGGAAGAACTGAGAGACCCAAGGGATCTAGAAGAGATTATTCCTGGGAATGCCATTTGAAATCATTTCCCAAATGGCATTCCTGGCATAATTTCTACCAGACAAAAATTTATCATTGGGATTGGTTGTTAAAGATGTCCCCTTTCCAAACCTTATTTGACGGTTTTTATTCATTTGTGTTTCGGTACCTTTACCTACAGTTGTTACGTTTAGTTCTATGGATCTATGTATACATCTTGTTTTTAATATACAAACATGTGGGAATTTTTATGGCAGAGATGCATGTGTGGTAGTTGGTGGTCCTGGTCCTTTTATAGCCTTGATGTCAAACTCTGAAACAACCTTGTTACCCTCAAGCCATGTCTTCCTTTGGCAGTTTCATTGCACTAAGGTATCTAACTTCAGTTACTTTGAGTGTCTCCCGTTCTCCTCATTGTTCATTCTACTGTTTGACTCTCCCTGGAATTTCATAGTGATGCTTTGTATCAATGCTTGTTAATCGCATGTAATGAGAACCTTTTAAACATTTGGAGTGAACATAAGAAACAAAGGACATGCCCAGTGCTGTCACCAGAACTCCACTTTCCACCCTGGGGGTGAAGCCAGTTTTGAGCCTTTAAACCTGAGGCAGTTTCTTATGAACCAGCGACTCTGCCTTCCTTTGTGAAAAGAGCTTCAAGAGGCTACACACAGAAAGGGGAAAAGGCAGAGAAATTTTAAAAAGAGAAGTTAGTTATAGGCATTATTATTTGCCTAGACCAATAAGACTCCTCCTGCCAAGCCACCATGCCCTTTGGGAAAACAAACATACTTTATATTCAGGAGAAAGGGAAGGGCCATTCTTGATGACATCTCATCTGATCTGAGTCTCAACGTGAATCTGCCTTAAAATTGACAGTGATGTCTTCTCGTGGTGAAATTAATATATGTGGCCTATACATAAAGATAGACTGCAATAAATAAATCCTAAAATTTTCTGTTGTTAAATGTAAGCATGTTAAAAAAGAAAAAAATGGTCCAAGGATATTTCAGTATTGCTATCAGAAACTTTTCTAATTGTTTTTGTGCTGCAGAAGTGGTTTTGTTTTTGTATTGCTGGAATTGCGAATCATTTTTTTATTTTTAAGTCATCGTAGAGTTTTATTAATAAACAGGTGCTGTCATATTCTACAAAGTTTTCCCAAGCAATCTATTCTAAACCATTCTATGGGCTGCTTGTCTTACTGAGGGTTTAACCAAGGGTGGAAACTGCTCCTTTTCTACTCCCCTCCTCCACCTACTCTGTGCCCTTGGATCTTCCTATTGGTTCTCTGCTTACTGGTACTTCCATAGGGGATAGATAGGGCAGAAGAAATAAAAAGGCATGGAACCCCTATCAGTCAAGTTGTCTCTTCTGCAGAGTTCTGGTTGTTGGGGAGGAGGAAGAAGATAGGATGAAAATGTTGAAACTCTTGACTTGAAAGAGGTTTGGGCATAATCTGATGATTTCACCCACACATCCTCTATTCACCATGCATAGGTATAACCTAAACTTCATCTTTTTCTGGGATTTAGGTCTCCTTGTCTTTGCTTTGTGTGCTATGTTTATTTTTGACAACTTTACAACAAAATCATTACTATATCAACTTTCCAGCTACTGAGGAAAAAGCTAAAGAAAAATTTATAAACTTTAGTAGAAATGTGGCCTTGTGAATGTGGGAAGTGTGAAATACAACATTTTTGACAGCTGTAAAATTGTCCCATAATGAAAATAGGGGAACCTATAATTTAGTTTTATATTTTTCACATTAACAATAGCATGAGCAGCTAAAAATATAGTTGAAGTCATCCAAGTAGCACTTCTCAATATTATGTCTAGGTTACAAAAAAAATTCAGGTTTGTGTTTGGTTACATGAATGTAAACAGCCATATAATAACTTCTTTTCATGCCCCATCCCGTATTTATAACCCAAGCACAGACAGAGTTTATGAAATCAGGCTTCCCTAGAAAACCATTTGAATAATGCACGAGCCATAATGCAACAAAATACCAAAGCTATATTATCTCTGAGAGTCTCTACTTTTCTCAAACACAATATTGCTAGGTATAGAGCAAAATTTTTATTTTTCTATAAATGATCGGTGTATGTGTTTAAACTTTTACTAAAGTATAAATATACACAGAAAGGTGTTTAAATCATAAGTGAACAACAGCTCAATGGATTTCCACAAACTGAACACTTCCATGTAACCAAATCCCAGATCAAAAATATGAAACATGAAGCAGCTTTGTGCAGCTCCTTCAATTTACCCTCATCCCAAAGCACCAAAGGTAAGCCTCTCTCATACTGATCAGATTTGTTCATTTCTGAACTTTTTATAAATTCAATCAAGAGTAGCCAGTTTTAACCATCAGCTCATGTGTTTCAGTGATATTCCCAACTTCTTCATGGAAAATTCTGTCGTGGAAATTGAGGATGTTATTACACAATTTAAATATGTAAAATGTAAGCTAGAACTTTCATCTGAATAAAATTTAAAAACACATGGAATATGTGTGTATGAGAGAGCCTGGACCTCTTTGTATCCCTAACAAGATCCTGAAGTATAGATAATACCCACAGGAATAATAAAAACAATTATTGATATTCTCTGTGTTAAACACTGTCGAAGTGTCAATGGGACATCAGATTTTTTTTTTCCCCTCACAATAACCCTATCAGGTAGGATTCTATTTCACACAGAAAACAGAGTGGAAGTAACTTACCCAAGATCACACTGTTAGAAGTGGTGGAGAGGAATGTGGGCTCCAGAACCTGAATGTTTATCCATTAAACTCAAACTGTCTCCATGATAAGAGCATCTCTCTACCTTTCTATAGGCATTGCTTATGATACAACCATTGAAGAAATACTGCCATTTGCAACAACATGGATGGCTCTTGAGATTAGCACACTAGGTGAAATAAATCAGACAGAAAAAGTCAAGACCCATATGACTTCACTCATATGTGGGATATAAAACTGAAAGTAACAAATGAACAAGACAAACAAACAAAAACTCATAGACACAGACTACAGTTTAGTCTTTAGTGGTTACCAGAGTGTAAGGGGGAGGAGAGGAGGTAGGAGAGGGTAAAGGGGGTAAAATATGGTGACAGCGAACTGACTCTGGGTGGTGAGCACACAGTGTGATATATAGATGATGTATTACAAAATTGTACACTTGAAACCTATATAATTTTATTAACTAATGTCACCCCAATAAATTCAATTTTAAAAAGTCTGATAACGCAGAGGGTTGGTTAGGGCATGGGAAAATGGAGAATCTTATGGATTGGTTAGAGGGTGTTTTGGGGGGAAGCTCATTGGAAAAAGAAGAGTATAGTTTGTGTAGAAAACGGCAAGTACTCTATGTCAGTAAGCTTTTACCACTAAAAGATATCCACTCAGAGAAATAAAAATCTCTTGTTTTTCATAAAAATAATAATAATACTAAGACTCAAAATTGTGAGCACAATGATTAGGATAATTAAGCAGAAATTGAATGTCCTTTTTCATGCAAGTATGGAACTCTAAGAAAGTGGAGAAAACAAACTGGCATCAATTGTGGAAGCTTAAAACCTTGGCTATCTGGAACCTCTAATTAACCAGAAGGGGGCAGTCTCATAAGGAAGAGTTCTACAATAGAGACAATCAGATTAAAAGGAGGAATAAATCAAACTACACATACTTCTAGGCCAGTGATGCCCAACCAGAGGTGATTTTTGCCCCCAGGGGACATTATGCAAATGTCTGGTGACATTTTTAGTTTTCACAATAGTGGGAGGTGGGGATGGGAGAGGTGAGGGGTAGAGGGAGGGGTTGGGGGAGAGGGGGTGAGGTGGAGTGAGAGGTGGGTGGTTTGCTACTGGCATCTAGTGGGTATTGGGCAGGGGTGCTGCTAAATATCCCACAAGGCACAGGACAGCCTCCCCACAACAAAGAATTATCCAGCCTCAAATGTCAATAGCACTGAGCCTGAGAAACCTGCTCTAGTTGATGGCTTAGAATTAAAATCTCATTTTCCCTATGCAGAATGGTGGAAAGAAGAGGAGATTCACAGTGAGACAGCAGGGAGTGTAGACTCACTGAATTGTGCTGTGAGTGAACTCACTGGGCCTCCTGTTTTCGTGTGGGAAATACGATGAGTGATACTCATCTCATGCCGTTTTTCTTTAGAAAAAATATATGAAGCACCAAGCATAGTGCAGGAGGCTGTCACAATACTACATGCTAAGTGCTTTCCTTATAAGGTTGGATTAACAGATCCTCATTTCTTAAAGATTTAAGGCTAGTGGATATAATATTTTTGACTTATTTTTTTAACAGTTTGACACAAAAAATTCAAAACAGTTTCCCAAATGAATTTAGGAAAAATTTAAAAACCTGTTTGTCAGAATAATTTTTACGCTGAGCTATCAGGTTATTTGTGTGGTAGAAATTGTGTTGGATCCGTACTTTACAGGCTGGCTAAGCCATTCAGAATCATTGACCAAATCCTCTTTAACCAGAGCTTCCCAAACTTTGGAATGTATTAGAATCATCTGTGGATTTTGTTAAAGGGCAGATTCTGATTCAGGAGATCTGGTGCACGACTTGAGATTCTACATTTGTAACAACCTTTCAGGAGCTATGTCTGCTGCCACTGATTCTGAACTCCTCTTTGAACAGCAAATCTGTGAGCTCAAGAATTATTGAAGCACAGAGAAATAAACATGACTTGCTCTTTGAGCTATACACAGAATCTATACTACTACTCACCTCACATAATAGCTGAACATAACGCAAATGCTGGGCTCCCTCTGGGAAATGAAGTTCAACTTTCTAGACTTACATTGAAACAAATACGCGCAAATAGGTTCAGAAGCTTTTAGTGGCGTTGGGGGAATTGAAAAGAGGCTGGGCAGATATTAAATCCAAGAATCCTAAGACACAGCCTGACTATAAGCCCAGGACACTGTACTCCCTTGTCACAAACTTGGCCAAGGATCCCAATGCGGTCTTTGTTAAGTGGCTGAGTATCAGTATTTAAAGCGCTAGACAAGAGGAAGCCCAGAGCTCTCTAATGAAAACATTGTGTGGCTGCTCAGGTCCCTAAGCTCTGCAAGGAATGGATTACTGTCAAGGGATGTGTCAAAGGGTTTATGTTTAGGGCAATGGAATTACTGTACTTAATGAAGTCCCAAAGGGCTAGAAGTTGACTTCTTAAAATGACTGGAAGATACTGACGCTTCATACTAAAGAAAGGAGAGGTGGGAAAGCAAGAGGCCTCTGTAAAGTTACAGGACTGTCACCTGCTGAGGTTCCAGACATGGAGTCCATGGCCAGTCCTCAGAGATCGGCAAATTTCAACTGGTATGTGCACACACACGCACATTTTTGTGAGTGGAATCCATACATTTCATTGGGTATCAGGGTAGGTCTGCTCATTTCTCTTTTCTTCTTCCTTTGCAAATTCTGTGGTTCTATCTAAATATTAATAATAATTAATGCCATCCCAACTCCTACAGCTCTCTTCTCCCCTGGGACATATGCAACTGCGAAACTTCTATTCTCACTGCAAATGTCGGTCTCCAGATTACGCTGTATGGCTCAGAAAACCTCCAAATTGTAAGCATGTCAAACCATTCGGGGACACCACTAGCTTTGTCCCTCTGGAATCTTGAACCTTGTAATGTCACTTGCTGACTAAGACTGGATTAAAGTGGAAAGACAAAGCCAGCATGAACTGAGAAAATTCATGAGAGTGGCAGGATATGACACTGACATGCCCCTTCATCCTCCATCCTTAAGCTCTGGTTCTTGTGTCTCCTGAAAACACATTTTTTTTTTTTTAATTTGAAAGGAAATTGTTCAAGCTATTTTCATATAAAAAGGTGGGAGTGTTTTATTGAGAACCTGAGTTAAAAATGATATTTAACTATGAAAAAATTTTAATATTTACAATCTATTCCCACAAATGCAAATAAGGGTTGCTTTAAAATGCTGACTCTTGGAAAAAGTCATGAATAAAAATAGTATAGGCTCAAGAAAAATCTGTCATAATATGAAATATAACACACATGGAATGCATTTCCCATTGAAGACAATATTTCTTTCTTACACAAATGTTTCACTTACCATTGAAGTAAACGGAAGTTCATGAAGGTTGGCCAAACAAAGGGGCCCATTTTTTTTTAACACTGTACAGAACAAAGTGTATTCTACTGCCAATTACCCTTAACTGCAAAGAGTACAACATCTCAGGGACACAGCCAAGGGTCACGAGTGGTATATGTGCTCTCCCAAGCAACAGAAAGCATGAAGTGACAGTGACACTTCCAATACCCTTTTCCAGTGTATAAAAGGAAAGAGCACACGCTCACATGAGTATTAATGCAGAGAGAAAGAGAGAGAGAGAGAGAGAGAGAGAGAGATTATGATGGAAAATAAATTGTTTTTAGAACCTTTTTTCTCATATTTAACCACAAAGCAGTAATATCCTGATCATGAACCAAAATGTATCCGGAATGTCTGATTGTGTCTATGTGGGGACAGAGCCAGGGGTGCAGTTTCCAGGCTCTTGGCCTCACGTGGAAAGGTGTTAGCTCAGGTAGTAAATGGCCATCAACTGTGATTGGATGGCCATCAGCTGTAACCAGTGAGCCATTGGCCACTAATATAACTGCTGTGGCTACGCTAGCAGAAAAATGGGGGCTAGCAAGAAGATGGTGACTGAGCTAGCAAGCGGCGGAGTGTGG
Source organism: Rhinolophus ferrumequinum (assembly GCF_004115265.2). Taxonomy (NCBI): domain Eukaryota; kingdom Metazoa; phylum Chordata; class Mammalia; order Chiroptera; family Rhinolophidae; genus Rhinolophus; species Rhinolophus ferrumequinum. Next base: position 28,188,177 of record NC_046306.1, on the reverse strand, counting down.
TGGAGTGTGGATTGCGGATTCTGTGGCTCCTGCTTCCTGTGTCTCCAACCCAGCTGCCAGAGAGAATATAGTGGCATGACTCCTCTACATATGGCTCCGTGGGGGTTCCTTTTTGGCCTCACCATGTGCTGCACTCCTGTTGGAACTTTGGAAACAGTTGCGTCCGGAACAAAAATTCCAGAGAAGCCTAAAGGAGAAGTCTGGGAAAGCGCAACCCGTGTCCCTCCAGGACTTCATGTGGCCGCTTGAGGCCGACTCCTTTCAGCTTGATTAGGGGTGGGGCCAAGGTACCCGGTCAGAGGGCACAAGCAGGGAACAGAGGCCCCACGTGGAACTGTCCATATATTGGTCCCCTTCTAATGTGCAGAGGGTTTTGGCCCTAGTTGACACATGGCGCAGTGAACAGGGTCTTCGCACGACAGTCTACATCAAGCAAAGAGTACTAGGTTGATTCCAAATTAAGTTCAACTTAACTCAACAATCTGTAGACTGCATGATTCCCAGCAACATTTCAGAAACTGAAAAACTCAATCAAGCTGTTGTTATTTTCATTAAGGTGGGAGACGATCACATTTATTATTTTAAAATTTAATTTTAATATCATGTGTTAGGGTCGTTGTGGGGTCAGAGCCAGGAGTGCAGTTTCCAGGCTCTCGCCCTCACATGGAAAGGTGCTGGCTCAGGTAGTAAATGGCCATCAACTGTAATTGGATGGCCATCAGCTGTGGCTAGTTGGCCATCAGCTGTAACAAGTGAGCCATTGGCCACTAATATAACTGCCGTGGCTACGCTAGCAGCAAATGGGGGCTAGCGAGAAGATGGTGGCTGAGCTAGCAAGCGCGATTGCAGTTAGCAAGTAGGGTTGGTTGGTTGGCAGAGAAGTGGATGGCGGGTTGAGGATCATGTGGCTCCTGCTTCCTGTGTCTCCAACCCAGCCGCCAGTGAGATTATAGTGATATGACTCCCCTATCTATGGCTCCGTGGGTGTTCCTTTTAGGCCTTGCCATATCCTGCGTTCTTAGGCAGGGAGCGGGACTAGAGACCCCGCCTGCCACCTGGCATGATAGTCATATAGACTTATCTTTAAAGAAGAACTTTAAATATTGTCAATGAGTCACTTCCCTGGGTCTCAGAAATGTCACTGCTCTAGTTAACAGTTCATTCCAAAAGTCTATTTAATTAAAACCATCATACGTCATTTATGACATTGCAATTGTCCTGTTTCAGAAGCAGATTTACTCCTTAGGTATGCCTGTAGCCCTGAAACAAAGCTGTTATCTCTCAATCTCTTTTCTTTAAAAAACCCTTTTATTAAAAAAAACTAAACTTACAAAAAAAGTTTGCAAGAGAAGTACAATGAATTACCATATACTTTTCATCTGGAGTTACAAATTGTTACTATTTTATCGAATTTCTTTTACTTTGTCTAAATAGGTACATATAGATATGGCCTATGGATATCAGCATTGATGTGGGTACACATTTATCATAAACCTATTCTTCTTACGTTTTCTGTGTTAAGCCATTTGACAGTGAAGTTAATTTATCGTGACTCTCTGCCTTTAAATAATTTAGCATGTATTTTCTAAAAACAAGGGCATTTTCTTACACAATCATGACACAATAATCAAATTTAGGAAATTTGGCATTGTTGGATATATTATATCTTATATATAGTCCAAATTCAATTTTTGCCAATTGTCCTAATTCTCCTTTTTTTTTTTTTTTTGGTTTCAATGTTCAAGAATCCAGCCCAGGATCACTATATATATATATACATATATATATATATATATGTATATATATATATATATATATATATATACACACATACACACACACACACACACACACACACACACACACAGGTAACCCCGTATAACATGGTGTTTCTATAACATGGTTTGAGAATTGGGGAAAACTCTCATACAACATGGCATCCTAGAACACAGTTTCATTCTAACACGATTTGAGAATTAGAGAAATCCCCGAACAACACGGAGCATAATAAGAACAAAAAATATCTCATGCAACATTAGGGAAATCCCTGAATAGCACGGAATGTAATAAAAGCTTACAGTTATTTCCCCGAAAATAAGACCTAGCCAGACAATCAGCTCTAATGTGTGTTTTGGAGCAAAAATATAAGACCCAGTCTTATTTTACTATAATGTAATGTAATATAATATGGGGTCTTATGTAATATAAGACCGGGTCTTATATTAATTTTTGCTCCAAAAGATGCATTAGAGCTGATTGTCCTGCTAGGTCTTATTTTCAGGGAAACGGGGCAGTAGTGATGACGAAGAAAACATTATTTAATACATATTAATATGTTATACTTTTGGTGAAAATTGCTTTAATAAAGATATTTCTCTTAATTATAAAAATATAATAGTATGTTTTTTTTTTAATTTTTGGAACCTAATCCCCTCTTTTGTACTAGTTCTTTGTTTTGTATAACATGGATTCGCATAACATGGTATTTTTAGGAATCTAACAACCGTGTTATATGGGGGTTATATATATATATATATATATATATATATATATATATATATATATACACACACACACACACACACACACACACATACATATATCTATCAAGGGTGCCAAAAAATGTGATTCATCTTCTGTTATCAGTATATATTATTACAATTTTTATAGTTTTCCCTTTCTTAAAATGTGTATACATTTTTTGTCAACCTCTGTGTGCCACAATAGTGTCCCCCTCCCCAGTTTTGTTAAGTAATAAACAACCCCACACATTCTCAAATACCAGTGGGGGTGGGCTGGCATTACCTCCATGAATGAACAACTGGATGGATAGGTATAGACACAATCTGATTTTGTAATTATTTCTCACAATTTGCAGCATAAAACTAATTCCACACATACTTGCTTCTTAAAACTACTTTGCATGACCTTTCCTATCCATTCTAGTTTCCATTCAGTGAAAATAAACATTTTCTTATTTTAACATACCTCACAACTTAGCTTATTTTCCTTGTGACTCATTGGTCCAAATACTTCTATAGAATTAACACTTCAATTATGCTTTTTGACAGGATATTTAATCCAGAACTCTTTCACATTAATCTGTGGCTGTATTTAAAGTCTGGATTTTGTCATCTGCTATGGAAGTAAAGCACTGGATAAAATTCCATTAACATCAAAACGGGGGGAAAAGTAAAGAAAAGCAAGGGTGTTAGAGAGCAGTGGAATGGTTTTGACTTTGCGCTCCATTCAAACAACTACAATACTTGTGGAAAAATAATCTGACAAACTTCATAGAAGTTTGTAGGAGCCCAGAAGTTGGTCCAACACCCTTTTCTGGCCTGCTGCCACTGGTAATGGAGTTTTTTCCCCCCTCTATTTAATAGATTTCTTAGATCCTGCTTGCATCTCCCCAATCACCTCCAGTCATGCCAACACAATCTCAAGCCTGCTGCTGTCTTGTGATCATCCAAAGTCCCTTGCATCCAAAGAAAATAATTTCTGACCCAGGTACAAAACCCTTTCCTGGAAGCAAAGTCTATCTTATTTTGAGACTTCTATTTTAGAAACTCTTGGTGCATTGCACGAAATATATATACTAGCAGCCATTTGAAATCGCAGCTTTCTTGATTTTCACAAGGGGAGAGTTGGAGCATGTTACAGGTCCAAGGAGTAGTTTTTTGTTTACCAAATATAATAATTTATTGATTCAACAAATACTTATTAGACACATACTATATGCTAGGCCATGTGCGTAATAGATGGCTATAGCCAAGGATACAATGAAGTTTCTGCTCTCAACCAGCTTACATTTTACAATAAGCATTTAATTTCCTAGGAGATTATACTAATCACGTTGATTATGGTAATGATAACCTTCAGAAAAGACATCCAGTCACCAGGAGTGATTAACCATAAATAGCAATCAAAAGATAACATGAATTAATATGAAAGTGATTTTTTATAAATCTCTTAAGTAAAAAACATAAAAAGTACTTTGGAAAGACTGTAAGAGTACAATACCAAAGACTCAAGTTAAAACTACGTTTGCAACATACCCTGCCAAAAATTAGCAAGAATTTTAATGATGAAAATAAAAATGGTAGATAACATGTATTGTTCTATATGCGATAGATTATCTTACATATGTTTCAATCTCTGCCAAACTGTGGGAGTTACAATTGTTACCCATGTATTAAGAATGGGGATGAAGGTTTGGGGGATCTAGATAGACTTGCGTAAACTTGTAGAGCCAGCGAAGAACTGAGCCTGGATTTAACTACAGTGGGCCTGGACCTCTAGAGCTCATCACTTTAAATACTACAGACTATTACCTTCTTTGTACGCCAAGCCATTCTCATCTCACTCATAGAAATGGCATAAACATTTTGCATCCAGTGTGGAAAACCATAAGTAGTAGTAGTAATAATAATAATAATAATAATAATAATAATAATAATATAGTAGTTCTCTCTTAGCTGAGGTTTCACTTTCCCCAGTTTCAGTTACCGATAAGTCAACCATGTTCCAAAAAATGTTAAATGGAAAAGTCCAGAAATAAGCAATTTAAAAGCTTTAAATTATGCGTCGTTCTTTGTAGTATGATGAAATCTCATGCTATCTCGTTCTAACCTGTGCAGGACATGAATCGTCCCTTTGTCCAGCGTCTCCACACTGTATAGGAGCAGACTCCCTACCTGTTAGTCACTTGGTTATCAGATCAACTGTTACAGCATCACAGCGCTTGTGTTCAAGACGCCCTGATGTTACCTAATAATGGCCCCAAAGCACAAGAGTAGCGATGCTGGCAATTTGGATACGTCAAAAAGAAGCTGAAAGTGCTTTCTTTGAAAGTGAAAATGTGAAAGTTTTTGACTTAATAAGGAAAGAAAAAAAAATTATATGCTGAGGTTGCTAAAATCTACAGTGAGAACAAATCTTGTATCTGTGAAATTGTGAAGAAGGGTGAGTACAGTACAATAAGATATTTTCTGAGATGATATTCACTTAACTTTTGTTACAGTATATTGTTGTGATTGTTCTATTTTATTTTTATTTATTTATTTATTTGTATTAAAGTTTATTGGAGTGATAATTGTTAGTAAAGTTACATAGGTTTAATTGTTCTATGTTATTATTAGTTATTGCTAATCTTTAATGTGCCTAATTTATAAATGCAACTTTATCATAGGTATGTATGTATGTATACAAAAAAACAGTATATATAGGGTTCAGTACTATCCATGGTTTCAGGACTCCACTGCAGGTCTTGGAATGTATATCCTGTGGATAAGTGGAGACTACTGTAATAATATTAATCATAATAATGATAAGTGGTGGTGGTATAATTAGCAAGTATTTTTAAATTGATCCTATATACCATGTTTCCCCCAAAATAAGACCTAGCCGGACCATCAGCTCTAATGCATCTTTTGGAGCAAAAATTAATATATAAGACCCGGTCTTCTTTTAATATAATGCGCAAAACACGCATTGGAACTGATGGTCCGGCTAAGTCTTATTTTCTGGAAAACATGGTATTCATTAATTTATCCATCCATTCATTCATTTATTTAGATAATAGTACTTTAAGTGTAATTTACATATGGCAAATGCACAAATATATGAGCATAGCTCTATTATTTGTGACTTTGATCAAAAGATGGAACATTCCTAGAGCCGTTTCCTTGTGCCCAAACCCAGTCCATCCTCATGCCATCCTCAGACTCAGTCAACTACTATTCTGTCTCCTGTTACCGAAATTAACTTGGCCCGCTTTTTCATTTCCTACAGGCAGACACCTTCTGTATGCCAACTTTGGTGACTGGCTTGTCACTCAACATTAATTTTTTAAGGTTTATTTATCCATGTTGTTGTACCTATCACTGGTTTATCTTTATCACTCTGTTGCATTCAATTGTAGGAATATGTCAGTTTGTCTTTCCATTCTTCTGTTGGATATCTGTTTGTTAATGGATATTCGTTTACTAGTTGGCTGTTATGACGAATGCTACTATGAACATTTTAGTACAAGTTATTTTGTTGGTGCATGAACTCATTTCTTTTTGGTATATATGTAGGAATGGAACTGCTGGGTCCCAGGACAGGTAGGTATAGTTACTATATTAGTTTTTCAAAGGGGTTGTACCTTTTTATACTCTGGTTGGAAATATATAAGCGTTCCAAGTGCTCTATATTCTGAACCACATTAGCCATTCTGGTGGGTGTGCGGTGGTATCTCATTGTACGATAATTCATGCATTTGCTAAGGCAGGCATTGGAGTGCCAGGAAGCTGACACATGCCATCTTGACTTAATGAGGGTTCTCATTCCACCCTCAGCCTGCCTTGGGAGACAAATATCATTGAACCGTTTTGCAGATGAGAAAGTAAAAGTAAAAAAGTAAAATGGAAAGTATATTTCATGCAACGCACTACTTTCAATGGACAGCATCTATTTTCACCAATCAATGCCTGTCCAGAATGTGTGTTAATTATGATGAAAAAGGTTTAGTTTTTGAGTAAAATAAATAACAAATATGTCTTAATACATGGAATAAGATTGACAAGCCATTATATATTAAATCTCTTTTCTTATTATTTGATTTTTTTTTTCTTTTGCCTTTCTTTATTCTGTTTCTTCCACTGCAAATGCTTCTGCATCTTCTTTTCTGTCTCCAAACCTCCTGCCTATCTGATAACCATCTTTCTTAGTCTGTCTCAAATCCAGTGTCTGGAATGAAATGTTCCGGCACTACCCATTTCTCTGACAGTACAAATTTGTGAGGTCCAACAATTCCAAAGTTCTGGAATTCCTTTTAGCACTCCCTATGCCTTGGAAAATAGTCAGTATATTTTCATTTGTGCATTCCCAATAACTCAGATATCCCCAAATATAAGTTAGATCCTATTTCATATACTTTTTACTGTCCCATGTCCAGCAAGCTGCTCGTTCCTTTATTGGTACCTCTTGAATTACAAAGGCCCAAGTGGGGCACATTGTTCTCTGGTCAAATTCAGACAGTAACAGTCAACACAAGGTCACTTCTTCAGTGACAAATAATACTTCTTATTCCTTTTTTTCTTTTAAGAAAGATAAGCAGCAGTCCATCATTTCTTCCTCCCTCCCTTCCTTCCTCTCTTCCTCCTTGTCTCCCTCCTTTTCTCTTTTCCTCCCTCCCTCCCTCCCTTTAAATTCAATTACCAAGAATGTCTTGGTAATTTGCAACATCTATCAAAGCTGAATCCCTGATAAAGCAAAGCAAATCATAATGAACACTCCAGAAAATGATTTCTCTCTTTTCCATGTATGTTTTTAATTCCACGTTGTCATCTTTGATTAAACAGCCATAGCCTGTGAACAAAGAGACAATATAACAGATTGAAATTTTACTGTATGTGCAAGTGGCCCTATTCTAAGTCTTCATATTACTCAGTCATAATTTTAATAGGACTATTTCAACTTATTTCTATTCCCAGGTATGCAAAAATCAGACACAAAATAGTGACTGCTGTGAATTCTGTATTTCAACTAGCTTCCCTATCAGCTGGTAACTTTGGGGGGGAAATAAACCGAGAGAATTTAACAATTTCCACCATACCTAAGTCTGCTTGTCCTTTTTCCTTCCTAATTTTCTCTTGAGCTAACTTACCTGGGGATTTTCCTGAAAGTGAATCCCACACCCAATTTGTGGGCTTTCGTAAAGCATTTTAGGAAAACACAGTATCTTGTTGACATTTAATTAGAATTTCCTGACATCCAAACTTTTAACCTAGTGTGATAATAAATGCATTCCTGTGTGTGCGCGCGCGCACGCGCACCTGTGTAATGAAGGCATGCCAGAGATGAACCATTAAAAATTTCAGCTGAAGTCAATGCAATGGGTCATGACCAGTTATTATTATTTTGGGGCGGCTGGATGGCTCCGTTGGTTAGAGCACGAACTCTTAACAGGGCTGCCGGTTCGATTCCCACATGGGCCCACATGCCCTCCACAACTAGACTGAAGACAATGAGCTGCTATTGAGGTGCCAGAAAGGCGGCCGAATGGCTCAGCTGGTTAGAACGCGAGCTCTTAACAACAAGGTTGCCAGTTCAATTCCTGCATGGGATGGTGGGCTGTGCCCCCTGCAACTAAGATTGAACACCGCGACTGGACTTGGAGCTGAGCTGCACCCTCCACTAGATTGAAGGACAATGACTTGACTTGGAGCTGATGGGCTCTGGAGAAACACACTGTTCCCCGACATTCCCCAATAAAAAATTATAAATTTTTTTTTAAAAAATTCAAAATGATTTTGTAACCAGGACAAGTATTAAATATAGAAAAAAGGGAACTTAAAAAAAATTAAGATAATATGTTTAAAATGCAGTTGAAACCACATTAAAGAATTCAGTGTTTTCCAAGATAATATTAGATCGAGGGAGTGAAAAAGTTACGTTTTTTAAACTGCTACCCAAGTCTTGAAAAAAGTTTACTAGGCACATAGTTTGGAAAGCAACCACTAGCAGTGTTCCTCCAAATCACATCTGCCCCTACCTGTGGCATCATGCTGCAAAGAGGTATTCGGTTGTGGCTCATCTTTACTTAGAAGTTAAAGTTACCAGTGATAGGACAAATAATACCCACAAGTAAAACTGATATATGACTAGAAATAAGTTTTGCTGAATATATTAATAAACTGTAGTTCTTTATAACTAGGTTCAGAATAACTATGTATGGATACATTTAATAAAATATTTTAACATATCAAAAGGAACAACTTTTTGCTTAAAGTTTTCATTAATTGTGTAACGTGAAATTGTGTAATATTTTCCATCGAAATTTCAAGTATTACAGAAAAGAAGATACTAACTTCAGCCTCCTCCTCTAATCTTACGTTCTTCCTCAGAGGTGATGAGTATGTTGCTTTTGTTGGTCTGTCCTTCCCATTATTGCATCCAAAGATGTTAATACTGAATCAAAAAGATTCTTTTAGTATCTGGGTCCAATCAAAAGATTAGGAACAACACGATGTTAAACAGAAACTTTAATATAAAAATATTAACCATAGTAAAGGAGTAAGGATAACATATAAGGGGAGTCTATATGGAACTGTAGGACTAAGGAGAGTATAGTAAGTCCTCACTTAATGTCGATAGGTTCTGTAACTTTAAGTGAAACAATGTATAATGAAACTAATTTTACCACAGGCTAATTGATATAAAGAAGAGTTAAGTTCCTACTGCACCTCATCAACTTTATAATGTAATGGCATTGAATGAAACGTTATTCGAGGACAAACATGGCTCCAGACTTTGGAGAAGAGGTGCGGGGTTCAGCCACCAGATAACAGAGAAGTTCAGTAGTTCAGCTAGTAAACCAGAACAGGTCGGGAGATTCTGGGTAAACAACAGGCAACCTACTGGAGTGTAGGTCGGGCTGCAGGTGATCAGGGACTGGTAGCATCGATATGCATCAGAAGTCCATGTGCCAGTGGTAACAGAAGGCTTTCAGGCATGCAAGTTGCGCAGGGACTTACATGGGGAGCACAGCTCTGGATGGGCCCCCAGAACTCTGGCTGCACACAAAGGCTGCATTTGGGCTTGCAGGAGAGTCCTTGGTGTGTGACCCTCTGCCTCACAGGTGCTGTGTGCAGACCACGTTGGGGTTTGCTTTCCACACTGAGAGGACGGCAGAAAAGTTATCACCAGGCAGAAGTTGCCAGGTCATCGAGATCCCTCTATGTGCTGACCCATGGCTGGGCAGTCTCCACTGGAAGTCCTTCCTTACACGCTCACGGCCAACACCTCCTCACCTGTCTTCCTGCAATGTCCCTCCAGCACACTCTGCCAAGAAATCTTCACATCATGCTCATGTCAAAGGAGGAATGCTTGAATAAACTGTTGTTTATCACAGAACACGTGTTGAAGGATATATTCAGAGATGAGAGACAAATAATTAAAATTGCCACAGTTCACTCTCTTGGCTACTCAGCTTCCTGTGGTACTCTTCCACCCATGTTCAAACACTCTTGCAACAAGCCACAGCTATCCTTTTGACAAGCGACGAAGTTTCTTTCCCCAAATGGGAAGACACAAGTGCCAACAGTCATGTGTCCATCATGGGCTATATCAATTATCCCTAATATTCAGTCACTTTCTCATAAATTATTCTGTTACCTAAATTTAAATTGATAATTATTTATTACCTCCAGTAACTCCAATGATTTTTTTACCTCCAATAAATTTATTAACCTCCAATAACTTGTATATGAATATTTTTAACGCAAAGGAGAGAGAAAAGAATGATTCACATATGCAAATAAACACATGCATGTGACAAGTATAAAGAATATTCGCAAAGCTACCCAAGTCCTCATGTCTGTAACTGGTCACAAGGTCACAGTAGATATCTACGGCATCCTACATCTACCATCCCATACTTCCCTTGATCTCAGAGAGAACTTTGTCTGTTCTGGATTCTTTACTTGATAGAGTGACCCAAACCTTCATTCTCGAAGGGTCTGAGTCTTCAGTCATCCTGCCTAACTTCCGTTGATGTAGTTTTCCATTAACCTTTAGTATTGGATGTGGAAGTACTGTCACCCTGGATATGCCTGTGAATTTGAGACATAGTTCTCCTCCTCTTTATTGTACAGCAGCAATCAGATTTACCCTTTACCCTTGGTAATCAAAATTAATCACTTCAGCCAGTAGCTTTTTTTTCTTTTTAGCATCCCCCTACCCCCTGCCTCCGCTTTGTGTTTTTTTCCTTGGTTTGGTGGCCTATGGAGCCCAAAATGACCAGATGGAATTCTCTTCTCCCAATTTGGTGGAGCTATCATATCCCCTGTTAGAAGCATTACCCACTTGTGGACTAAAATCTACAATCCAGCAGAGCTCAAAGCTGCCAGGATGGGAAGCAAAAATTCTGCAATGGCTTATTGGGTATAATAGCGAAAAGAACCACTCCTCCTCCCTCACCCCACCTTAATTCTGGCTATGGGAAAAACCATGTCATGCCATGGTATCTGATTCAAAGCATAAACTGCACTCTGTAAAACAGAACCTCACCTTTTCAGAATGCTATTTCCCAGTTGACACTATAACTGAGTCTTTAATAAGTTACCTTATCTTTCAATTAGGCCACCTGCATTTGGGTGATGAGGTGTATGGTAAAGCCTGTTGATTCCAAGGCATGAGCCCACTGCTGTACTTCCTTTGCTGTAAAATACATTTCTTGATCTGATACAACGCTATGTGGAATGCCACGATGGTGGATCAGGCATTCTGTGAGTCCACAGATGGTGGTGTAAAAAGAAATATTACCGACAGGGATGATAAACCCATATCCACAATACTCCATGTGTATTCCAATGAGGACAGATCTTTGTTGCTTCCATAATGGAAGAGGGCCAATGTAATTAACCTGCCACTAGGTGGCAGGGTGGTACCCAGGAATGGTGCCATAATAGGAACTCAATGTTGATCTTTAAAGTTGGCAGATTAGGCTACAGATTAGTAATAGTCAGGTCAGCCTTAGTAAGAGGAAGTTCATGTTGGGTCTACGCATAGCCTACACTCCTTCCATCATGGACAGTTTGTTCATGGGTCCATTGAGCAAGAGCTAGGTGTGCTATGGAAAGAGGCTGCCTGATATCTACAAAGTCATTGTTTTGTTTACTTATTATTAAGAATCTCCTCTGCAGTGGGTGACTTTTGTTTAGCATTCATGTGAGACAAAAATATCTTCAGATTCTGTGTCCATTCTAAGAGGTAGATCCACATGCTTGTTCCCGAAGTATATTTGTCACCAATCTTCCAATCTTATTTCTTCAAAGTCCGTAACTATTCAGCCGAACTATTAGGAAGTGCCCCATGAATCAGTATAGATCTTCATTTTGGCCAGCTCCCACTACAGACATAGGGGACAACAACTATACTCCATGAAATCAACTTCTGCTTCCTAGAAAGATTTTTCTTCACTACCGTCCTTCAGGCTATATCCCCATATCAATTAATTCAGCCCAATCCAGTGTTACAGTCCGTCCTTTTTTGATCTAACACTTTTAGAAACCATTCCCACACATGTTCCCCCTGTCTCTGCCAATAGATGTTGGCAATGCCTTCTATTTCATCCTGGATTATAATGTCTAATTGTCACCCAGGAACACGCTGAGATTTGATCCTAGTTGTAGGTTGCCTTTTTCTTTATTCAGTTATTTGTTTCATGCTGTAAACTCTTGACAATTTTCCAAAGGTCCGACAAAGTTGATTGTGACAGTTTTTGCTAATTTTTTTGGTGCTTCTCCAACATTTTCATTGATGTCATTCCACCAACGAACTATCTTTACTTTTTGTGACGTTCAAATTATTCTCATGTTCCCCTTTAAGCCAACACATATGTACTTTTCATCAATAATGGTTTAACTTCTTGACCCTCCGTTTTCCTACCTGTATTATAGAGCCACTTCTCTTTCAGGGTTTTGATGATTAGAGGTTGTATTTGTATGTCACTTAGCATACTTTTGGCATGCAGAAGAAGTTCAATGCTCTCCATTATATGATAATATCAGATCTCCGTCATGACCTGCACAGTTACTTTTCTTCCTGAGTTATTCAACACGTATTTACTTTCCACTCCTAGAGGCCAGTCACCCAGCTAGAAATGGAAGATATATTAGAGAACAACATACAACACCTGCCTCAACATGGTCTGTAGCTTAACGACAAAAGTCAAGTAAATATGCAAGTACCATATTCAGAGGTTGAAGGGTACAGCCTTAGGGGAGAGCCCCACAGTTAGGCCTAGTGCAGTCTTGAGGGAGATTAGAGAGTCTTTGTAGACAAAATGACATTTGAAGTTATTAGTTAATAGAAATTGCATAAGCCATGTTTTATAAAATGACCAGAAAAGACAGTAGATGTTAGCCACATTAAGGTAAAGAAAGAAAACGCTCCAGTAATAGGAAATGTCATAAGCAAAGTCCCCCAAAGCTGCCAAAGAACGTGAAGTATTTGGAAACTTCAAGAGGCTCTTTAGTTCTATACTGTGGAAACTGAGAATGCAGAAGGGGAGACTACTGGAGAAAACACAATCATATTTTAAATATTTGTTAGACATGTAATAAGACCAACCACTGATTAATTCACAGAGAAAATACTACCTAGTGCCAAATAATAGAAATTATAGAGGCCACATTCTGTTTACAATGCTATAAAACTAGAAATTGCCATTAGAAGAATAGTTTTCAAATCTATCCACTTGACGATATAAAAAGTATTCTTCTAGGTATTTTAAATAGCACTGCAGTGAACATAGGAGTGCATATATCTTTTCAAACTAGTGTTTTGGATTTCTTTGAATAAATAACCAGAAGTGGATTTGCTGGGTCATAAAGTTCTACTTTGAATTTTCTGAGGAACCTACCTACTGTTTTCCACAGTGGCTGCACCAATTTGCAATCCCATCAACAGTACACAAGGATTCTCTTTTGATTTACTGATGATAGCCATTCTGACAGGTGTGAGGTGGTATCTCATTGAGGTTTTAATTTGCATTTCTCTGATGATAAGTGACATTGAGCATCTTTTCACACATCTATTGGCCATCTGTATGTCCAAGATACGGAAGCAACCAAAGCGTCCATCGATAGACAACTGGATAAAGAAGAGTGGTAAATGTATACAATGGAATATTACTCTGCCGCAAAAAAGAATGAAACCTTTCCATTTATGACAACATGGATGGACCTCAAGGTTATTATGCTAAGTGAAATAAATCAGACTGAAAGAGACAAATACCATATGATCTCACTTATATGTGGAATATAAAGAACAAAATAAACAAAACAGAAAAAAATCAAAATAAAAAGTATTTTTCTACATGTAATTTTATGTATAAGAAGAACATTTTAAATGGAAATTAAGTATGATTTAGAAATAAATGTCAGTGCATGCAATATTCTAAAATTTTGGAGGCACGGCCAGAGCAACACTCAGAGACATTTAGAATCTTTAATACACTCATTAGAAAAATACTAATAAGTAATAATCCACTCAAAAAGCTAGTAAAAGCAAGATAAAATAGTTTATTAATTCACAGAGGAAATATTTTTAAAATTAGGATGGAATGTATAATTTTATGTTAATAAATCTAAAAATAGGTCATTTTAGCCAAATACGAATAACCAAATGCGAATAACCAAATACATCTAAAGAAGAGCCTCTATAAATAAGAAATAAGGAAAACTAACTGATATGCTCTTTGTGACCAACTTATGAGAAATAACTAGCACATAGGGCTGTGAATCTAGCTTTCACTCTCTTACCCTCCTCCCACCTCATACGCTGTCCCTCCCCATAACAGCCACTATATAGTATTCCCAATTGTGAAAGTGCTTTGCCTTGAGTTTGAAACATATATGCTTGAAAAGAAGGAAGAAAAGAAGGAAGGAAGGAAGGAAGGAAGGGGAGAGGAAGGGAAGATGAAAGGAAGGGAAGGGGAGGGAGAGAGGGGGTAATAGGAAGGGGAAAAGGAAGGGAGGAAGGAAAAGCGTAAAGGAGGAAGGAAAGAAGGAAATGAAAGGAGAAGAAAGATTAAAATAAAAGGAGGGGGGATTCTGATGAACTTTCATTTGTTCCCTTGATGGAATGTATTTAATCATTTTCCCTAAGATATCTCCAAGATATGAATGGTAACAGGATGTTTATATCAGAGCTAAGACTGGACTGAAATCCCAATTCACTCTGGGAGCTAATAAAAGTAAAGATTTGAATTTAAGTATCACTTTCTCCTAGAAGCACAGAACAAGGAAATAGGGGTCAAAAGGGCAGCGACAGTGTTGTAAGCACTTTATCTGAAACATAAACATCACTGGAGTGCATTTTGGACCAAATTACCTCTCTCAGATCTGGGATGTTAGCATTCCTTCCCTACTTAAGCTTGCCAATTTTACTGTGGCTTTGAGGAGGGTTGATCGGGGCTTGGTGAGGCACTTGAGAAAAGGATCTTACCTCAAGGACTAATATAACTCAAGCAATTAAAAGGTATCCCACTGAGGAGAACCTCATAAAACCCCACATCCCTGGAACAGAGTCCTCTCCATAAATATCACAGGTGAATGAAGCATGTATTTACTCCATTCTGGAAGATAATGCTGCCACCTTTGTCTTATAAACAGACACCAGCTAATGGATCCAGAAATGCTGAGCTTGAAAAACTGGATCTTCTCTGCACAACATAAAGGTTTCCAGGAATATTTTACGGATCTAAATAAATAAATAATATCTATAATTTCAACACAATGCATCTGGATCTCAGTTTTCCAATGGATTTTGTTGTCTTCAGATTCACCATGACACGGTGTAACGAAACAGTAACTCTTTGGGTGCAGAGCCCTTTTCCTTTTAAAATGAAGATGACATCATTATTCACAATAGCCAAAAGGTGAAAGCAACCCAAGTATCCATGGACTGGGGCATGGGAAAACAAAAGGTGGTATATACATACAGTGGAATATTATTCAGCCTTTGAAAGGAAAGACATTCTAACACATACTATACCATGGATGAACCTTGAAGACATTATGCTAAGTGAAATAAACCAGTCATTAAAGGACAAATACTGTGTGATTCCACTTACATGAGGTACCTAGAGTAGTCAAATTTGTAGAGCAGAAAGTCGCATGGTGGTTGCCAGGGGTTGGGAGTAAGGAGGAATGGGTAGCTGTTGCTTAATGGGTACAGAGTTTCAGTTTTGCCGGATGAAAGAGTTCCATAGATAGGTGGTGGTGACAGTAGCACAACAATGTGAATGTTCTTAATACTCCTGAACTGTACACTTGAAAATGGCTGAGAGGGTATAATTTATGGTTTGCGTATGTCACGCAGGGTGCCATGCAAGGTCTCTGGTCCCGCTCCCCACATAAGAACGCAGGACATGGTGAGGCCAAACAGGAACACCCACGGAGACATAGATAGGGGGGTCATACCATTATATCCGCGCTGGCAGCATCCACCTCTCTGCAATCCGCTCTTTCTAGCTCAGCCACCATCTTCTTGCTGGTCCCCATTCTTCGGCTAGCGTAGCCACCGCAGTTATATTAGTGGCCAATGGCTCCCTGGTTACAGCTGACGGCCAACTAGCCACAGCTGATGGCCATCCAATCACAGTTGATGGCCATTTACTACCCGAGCCAGCACCTTTGCACGTGAGGCCGAGAGCCTGGAAACTGCACTCCTGGCTCTGTCCCCACACTCCACCCCTACAGGGTCTTGCCTCACAATCTACACGACAAGTGTCTTCTGCGAGGGGCCCTGTGCGAGGAGCCTGGAGCTGAATGCAATATCCTGGACACAGTCAGGCTCTCTAGACACAGCCAGGGTTTCTCAGGGCACCACCAGTCCTTCTGGGCACAGCCAGACTTCCTGGGCTTTTTAGGGTACCACCAGTCTCCCCGGGCACAGCCAGGGCCTCTCAGGGCACTGCCACCCACTCTGGGCACAGCCAGACTTCCTGGACTCAGCCAGGGATCTCAGGGCACTGCACTCTCTGGGCACAGCCTGACTTCCTGGGCACAGCCAGGGCCTCTCAGGGCACTGCCATTCTCTCTGGGCACAGCCAGACTTCCTGGGCTCAGCCAGGATTCTCAGGGCACTGCCACCCTCTCTGGGCTTCTCACATATTCTCAATGGCAGCCAGTCGAGACACAAAAGCAAAAATCTGCCAGTTCCACTACATGGTGGTACGTTCCCAAGCAAACAGTTAAGCGGTCCCTTAAATTAGGGATGGAAGGCAATTCCCCATAGTCCACAGTCATTCGCCAGGGCTGTGCGTTAGCCTCACAATGTTTGCCCTCTCAGCAGGGCAAGGGCTCCAAGTCCTCCCCAACCTGGGGGTGAGGGCCTCTGCAAGCACTTCCCAGCCCACAGGGCCGCAAGGACCTTAGCTTTCTCCGGCCTATGCTGGTTGGGGAACCATCCTCAGCTTCCCACCCCTCCACGGGGGTCCAGCTCTCAGGCAGCTGCTCCTCCTGGTCTTCCTGAGACTGAGTGTTCATACGCACAAACTACTCCACCGCCCTTTGGAGAGCTTTGGCCAGCACCGTACCCTGCTCGCTGCGCCATTTGTCATGAAGGGTGCCATGCGGGGTCTCTGATCCCACTCCCCACATAAGAACGCAGGACATGGTGAGGCCAAACAGGAACACCCACGGAACCATAGATAGGGGAATCACACCACTATATTCTTGCTGGCGGCATCCACCTCTCTGCAATCGTCTCTTGCTAGCTCAGCCTCCATCTTCTTGCTAGCCCCCATTCTCTGCTAGCGTAGCCGCAGCAGTTATATCAGTGGCCAATGGCTCACTGGTTACAGCTGATGGCCAACTAGCCACAGCTGATGGCCATCCAATCACAGTTGATGGCCATTTACTACCTGAGGCAGCACCTTTCCACGTGAGGCTGAGAGCCTGGAAACTGCACTCCTGGCTCTGTCCCCACAACATATTTTTACAACAAAGATAATAAAAAAAAATAAGTAAAGTTGAATATGAAATTACATCTTTCTAATTTATTTTGAGATATCTCAATTTACCCACTCTAAAAATGCTGTCTTGCTATTAACTTGAGAAATAGCCCGTTTCAACAGTCCCAGCCCTTATACACTTCTTTTTAGAATGTCCTTGACTGAGGAGGCAGTTAGTAGCTATTACAAATTGAAGAGAAGCAATTTGAAATGTTAACAATTATACTTTTTATGTTGTATCGCCGGACGCTCTCAGCACATAGAGTCTTGCCTCTGGGATTGACACGTGTATCCTGAAGGATTACGCAGTTGGTAACCCTACAACCTTACTAATGAAAGAGGAGACGACGGTGGCTTTAAAACCCAAACTTTGCAAAGCTGTAAATTGATTGTGAGTGTTGCTTCCAACAATATTAGCCAAAATGTTGCTCAGCTGTCGGCTTCTCTGCTCATTTTGTCTGTTTCTGACCCTTCTAGAAATACTTCCTGCTGGAACTCTTCCTCTTGGATTAGTAGCTTTGGTTAACCAGACGTTTTACTTGCTATAAAATACGGAAGTTCTAGGAAAGATGAGAGCAAGCAAATAAGTCAGGATTTGACTGAAGGAGGGTAAAAAATTCCCAAGAATAAAAACACAAATTAAAACTGAAATACGTTGTACTTCATATTGGTAAAGATGGGAGAGTTTAAGTTTTTCAACAGTGTAGCTTCTATTGGCTTTGAATTATCTTTCAGAAATCCTCCCAGCTTCACTTCACTTACTTTGGGTCCATGCTTTTAAAGACATTGGT
Organism: Rhinolophus ferrumequinum; assembly: GCF_004115265.2. NCBI lineage: Eukaryota > Metazoa > Chordata > Mammalia > Chiroptera > Rhinolophidae > Rhinolophus > Rhinolophus ferrumequinum. Next base: position 28,169,877 of record NC_046306.1, on the reverse strand, counting down.
GTGATAAGAGTCATATTTATACTCCGTAACAATGAAGGGATTGGGAAAGTAATAAATAAAGGCAGCCTATCTCCATCATGATTTGATTTTGTGTAAAGGCCCATTCACACGTTAAATACTAGCAAAGATTTGGCAGAAATACAATGTTTAGACTGGAACAAGAATCTAGACCTTTGCTCTCAGGCTGACATCAGTTCTTTCCTCCGGTTTCCATTAGTGGAAAACCTTTTGGCCCCAACACAACTGCACAGTATCTCTTCTGGGGTCCCATTCTTTCCCTGAGATGAATAACTCAACTGCTTAGAGCAGGATCGCCTACTGCTCTTCTCACCGAAGAGCAACAGAGATGGGAAACTTGGCGATAGGGTGGATAGGATGATGTCACATGTAGGATAATAACTTCTGGAATTCATCACCCTAGTTAAAAATAACAGCCACGTGTGTTCTGAGTGTCAATCACCGTAAGACACAGAAGCAGTCTACGACTCAACAACATGCTGGCTCTCTCAGTCGTGGGAAGAACGAAGTTCCCTCGAGTGGCTTCCAGCTTAATGATGGAGACAAAACAGATAAATACATATGATGAAGAAGACACAGGAATCCTTCCAAATAAAAACAAGTTTAAATCAATCTATGTAAGTAAATGCAGAGGACTTGTAGAGCCAGAAGAATGTATAATGTCAGGCAAAGAGTAAGGACGATAACTTTAGACTCATGTTTTGGTCAGGCTTCCTTCTTTTTATGTATCTTTTATTTGATAAAGTTCATTGATGTGTTATAATTCAGTAGACAATGCAAATGCACTTGAGAAAATGGATGGTGAATGAGAAGTAAGAGAGTGGCTACAAGACACACGAAGAACTCTGCTATGCTTAATTCACTTATACAATTATTTGGAAATCCAAATATCTTTGATCAGTTAACAGAAATTGGGCCTTAATTCTTATGATAAAAATGAAATAGAAACAGCTAAATTTCCCTAACTGAAATTCAGACAAAACAACTGCTTCCTTAAAATACTTTCATTTCTAAGAATAGTTTTCACCTTTTCCCTATGACATTTATGTAGCCCAAAACATTTTTAAAGGCAATATTATAGCTACCTTTCAGTAGCTGACTGTCACACACGGCGTCAGGCGGGGTCTGCAGTCCCGCTCCCCATATAAGAACGCAGGACCTGGTGAGGCCAAAAAGGAACACCCACGGAGCCATAGAGAGGGGAGTCACACCACTATAGTCTCGCTGGCGGCTGGGTTGGAGACACAGGAAGCAGCAGCCACACAATCCGCAACCTGCTGTCCGCTTCTCTGCCAACCAACCAACACCTTGCTAACTGCACTCCGCTCTTGCTAGCTCAGCCAGCATCTTCTTGCAAGCCACCATGTGCTGCTAGCCTAGCCACGGCAGTTATATTAGTAGCCAATGGTTCACTGGTTACAGCTGACGAACAACTAGCCACAGCTGATGGCCATCCAATCACAGTTGATGGCCATTTACTACCTGAGCCAGCACCTTTCCACGTGAGGCCGAGAGCCTGGAAACTGCACTCTTGGCTTTGTCCCCACACTTACTCCTGTTCCTAAGTCCTCAGTTGTTTAACTTTCTCTTAAATAATTACTTTTTCCTTGCTCTTACTAGTTTGCATGAAAGCCTTTTTCTAATATTGTTCTAAGATTAAGCCTTTGTGTATATTTATCACCAGATAGCCAAGGTGGGTAATGCAAATAGCCAGGAAAACTAAGAGGAAGCAGCTGGTAAGCACCAATACAAAGTATTTAATTTGTTTAAATAAATACCAGTTCTTCCCCATAAATGACTGGAGCTGCATGGATCAGTCCACAAATCTTACTATTGCACAAAATTCTACTGATGACAAGTGGACATAACCAGACAACTCCAAGCTCTCAGACATGAACATCAGCTTTCAAGTTACCAATGGTTCGTCAGGGAACCTAACAGAGGGACAAGAGATCCCAGGAGGAAAATATCAGTGTTCACTAAAATTCATTAACCTCAATAAACAGTAAAAGGGCAATTCCCAGTGATGGTGTGTACAGACATACATAAAGTACACACAACCATCCACACACATACACACGCACGCACACACGCACACACGCCCAGGAGATAGCTCTTTACATGAAATAAACAATTGATAAGACTTGATCAAATCATGGGGAAGAGCTCAATCTGCCAAAAATCTTATCATTTTACTTAGATAAAGAGAGACAAGTTATTCTTTTTTTGTGAATAAGTTCTGATACGTGCTACCACATAGACAAACCTTGAAAACATGCTAAATGAAAGCGTCAAAAAAAGATCACTTGGTGTGTGGTTCTATTTACATGAAATTTCCAGAATAGGCAAATCCATAGAGACAGAAAGCAGACCAGTATTTGCCAGGCCTGAGGTGAGAAGGAGTATGTAGCCACTGCTAAAGGGTACTGGGTTTCTTTCTGGGGTGATTAAAGTATTTTAAAATTGATTGTGATAATGGTTGCACAACTAATATGCGAAATGTACTAAAGACCACTGCTTTATGTATTTCAAATGGGTAGATTTTATGGTATATGAATTATGTCTTAATGAAGTTTTTCAAGCCTGTTTACTCACTAAATTGGTTAATCTACTGCTTGTCTTTTTTCCAGTATTACTGAATATCTGAACTTGTCTATAAATTAGGAAGCTGAGAGCATAAAAAAAAAAGAAAAGAAAAAGGAGGCAAGAACCACTTAAATAAACACGTTGGAATTTAGCAAATGTCCTCATTCCTAATACATATAAGCTTAAAGAACACTCTTTGTGCTATTCCTCTTCATTCCTTCTCAGGCACCACTATTATGTCTTCTAATTCAAGCAGTAAGATTAAGAATCCCTAGTGACAATTTTTTAAAACTGCCTTAAAGTCATACCTAGAGGTGTTTTCCTTCTCTCCATAATACTAAGATTTTGAATCAGTAGTGTCAGTTCAAGGATTGCTTGTCCCCTCCCTCTCTCTGATCTGGAATTACAAATAAAAGGATGGCAGCTTCAGTGAGACCCTCTGAAATTACATGATATAGCAGCAGAGTTTTAAAAAATGGAAACATTTCATGCAAATATAATTTACCTGTCTAAATAATGTGAGCAGAAATCAAAGAAACGAACATTGTAACTTATAAAAAAAAAACCCATGTCCACCGTTTTAGAGCACGTGCATCTACTTTGCAAAGTTACAGTTTCTACTTTGCAGAAAAGGGAGAAAATACAGGGAAAAGACACTTACAAAATACTGTGGGGAGAACTCATTTTATAAAAATATCAGTCTCTATGTAATCTAGAGGAATGCACGTAATAGAATTTATTAAGGCCACACTTTAGAACTAAAAGTACATATTTTGGCCGTAAAGCACCTTCTAAGAGAAAAATTTACTGTATACTGAAATTCATTATAAACTCAGACCATTCTAGTTCTAGTTAATAAATTATCAAAAGGATGTGTGTTTCATGAAAAGTCCTGCAGTATAGAAGACATACAACATAAATGTCAATATCAGGTCAAATTATCTTTTATTAGATGTGCCATAAAATCTTATTGAGGGAAATAACTCAGCGGATTCCTGGGCTAATACTGGAGATTTCTCTGACAGCTTTTGAAATTGTACTTTCGAATTTTGTTCCACAAAACGGAAGTCCCTTCCTTGTAACTACTTGTTCTCCTTCCTTTAAGGTGAGATCTCACGCAACCATGAAGGGCCTTCTTTCCTTGCCTTCCTCTTCAGTTTCTTTCTTCAAAGTCCATCAACTATGGCATTTTCACCTAAGTTAATGCTTTCCGAAACCTATAGTGCATATGAATCACTGGGGATCTTGTTAAAGTGTAGATTAGGATTCTGTAGGTCTGGAGTGTGGCCTGAGAATCTGCATTTCTTACGTGCTTGCTGGTAGTCCACAGTCCACACTTCGGGTAGGAAGGGTTCAAGCCATCACTTTTCATGCTGATTGTTTTTCTTTTCTTTTCTTTTTTTCATGCTGATTGTTTTTCAACTCTTCCTTGTATTAGTACATCCAACTAGGAGTCTCTTGAATACAGAAACAATTTCTTTTCCATTCTCTATTTGCCTCCGACTCCTAGCCTAATGATCATTAACACTGTCACCAAAAAACAGGTATTTGTCAGTTGACTCAGCTAGAAGCAGGGCAATATTTAACCATTAGTCACAGTAACGTGGACAGTTCATGGGTAAGTTTGTGGCAACCAGAGGATCATTTTTACTTATTGCCCAACTGACATAATCATAATTGTGTCAAATGTGCTGACTGACTCTAATAAGTCTCTTTGAAGAGATGTCTTGGAAGCAAATAACTTGAGTCAAGCGAAAAGACAGACTAAGATGGAAAGAAACAGCTGTCCTCCTACTGTGACCACTTAGTAATTCTAGATAATGTAGGCAAAGAAAGAAAAGACCATGTTCCTGTGCCCAGAATGAAGAGGGAACCAGGGAGGTAAGTCAGAGCTGATGCTGTGGCAATGCATTTGTGTAATAGAGCACAGTGAGGCCCTGTGAGTTGGAGCAAGGGTTTTTACACAAATCCAGTGACAGAACAAGTGATCTTAGGCAGACACAGAGAGGCACTGCCAATCTCCCTTCAAGAAATTGTCCAGCTGCAAGGAGTGTCATTAGCTAACAGTCTTTAGGTGTTAACTCCATCAGGTTCCCTTCAGATTTACAGCCTAGGAGTAGCCCCAGCCAATGACTGAACCAGCCTGTGGTTCAAGGGCCTGGCCATTTCTATACAACCCAGGAGTCCTCTGATGTGTCATCTTTGCCCTGGAGTCCCCTGTGGGGTTGGCCGGGACTTTATTAGATCTGTACTGAAGTCACATGGTTCCTCTCAATCGACTTCCTCTCTTATCAGTTCACAAGTTATTCCCCAATAAATCACCTGCATTCCTAACTCCATCTCAGCAACTGCTTCCCATAGGGCTCAACTGACACTGGACCATCAGTGCCTTAGACATGGGGAGTCAGAACCAACTCCCTGAAAGAAACAGCCCACGTTCGTCTAGGTGTGACCACTGTTGATTGACTCAAACTCTTGCATCCTCATTCTGATTGGAGGTACTGAAAGCAAATCAAAACAAAATAAATCAGAAACAAAACCATGAAATTAACTACATTTCCCAGATTTCCATGCAGCAAGGGACCTGAAGAATCTGGTCCACCAGGCATTGCACTCCCATGAGACTGGAAGGTGGAAAAGAGTTGGGCTCATTTGTCAATCATTTTTATAAGCAAAGCTGTGGCATTGTGGGTTTTCTGAAGTAGTGGTTGAATGCCTGTTCTTTAACTTCCTGAGTAGTAGAGAGGCACCAGTGGTAGTGACAGGGGCGCCAGCAGTAACTGTGTGATTGTACCATAGGACTAATGGTGGTTTCCAGGTTAGAATGATTTTGCTAGTCCAGGCTATTTCTAGAATCCACTTCTTCAATTCTTCTATCTTAATTCACTCTTAAACCTTTCCCTGTACCTTAAAAGGAACCCTGATAGATATGCCAGAGAAACAATGAAATGGAAACGCAAAGCCAGCACCATATTCATATGTAGGAACACCAAGTCAGAACTTTAACACTGAGGCTCACTCACAACCAGTACAACTACCCAAGCCCAAGCAAGAACAAAAATAAATCTGTAGAGACCCATGCCAGATAGAAATTCCATAGTCAAAGCAAACTATGCTAAAGGCCATATACAGCATATTAAAGGTCCCCATACCACATCAGGAATCATATTCCCAAGAGGAAAGGCAGGGGATGCAACAGGCAGAAGAAATATCCCTCCCAAAACCTAGAAAAATGAAGGTAATCTGATTTTTGTATTACAATGGAAAATATCAAGAGAAAACATAATGAGAAAGAAACCTAGAAGAATATGGAGGAGGAAAAACAGATTCAAAAATTTACAAAATTTAAAGGTGAAAACAGTTACATGATAATGATAAAAAAGTGCAATCACGACTCTCATGCAAATGTGAAAATAAACATGTGCTTATGAGTTTATTTAATTTGTGAGAGAAACAGATGTTAAAATTACTTAAAGATGAGTTGCACATGCATTTATAGATTGGAAATATTAAAACAAATGTGCAAAAGAGGGCAAAGCGTAGGAGGGTAGGAAAGAAGGGAGGAAAAGAGGGAAGAGGAAAGGAGGAAGAAAAAACTACAAGAATTATAAAAGAAGAGTCTAAAGGTCATTATTCATGGATTAAATACTCATCTAAATAAAAAACTCAGGAGATTCCATAGAAAATTAGCACAATCAATTGGAGAGTTCGGAAAATATAAATATCATTTATAAAATGCAATCATAAATATTTATTGTACTCAAAAATAAATTTAAAGCACATAGGAATAAATCTAATAAAATGTGCAAGAATTTTGCATATTTTTGTCCATGGGGAAAAGATACAATTTGATCAAACTACATAAAAAGGCCCAAATACATGCAGCTCTATACCATATTTCCTGCTCCTCCCCCCACATTAACCTATAAATTCAACGCATTTCCATGCAAACTGCCAGAAGGTGCTCCCGGCCTTCTGCCAAAAAAACACACACCACTAATTCTAACCAAGAAGACTGAAGGGGGTAAAATCACTTTCTTGATAAAAGAGATGGATGAAGGTGGTATTCCCATGCCCTTTCTTTCTGCCTTGAGTACAGATGTTTTGCCTGAATGTATGTCAGCCATCTTGCATACGTGAGGCAGTATTTGTGAGAATGAAAAATCAGTAGCTCCAGGATGATGGCGTTAAAAAAAGAGACACAACATGAAGTCTTGATAATATCTTTGACCCACTAGTCATGGGCTTCTTAGCTCACGAAATGAAATCACTTTTTATGTAGGCGACGATATAGAAGCCCATCATTTATTTATACCCAAATGGATTCCAAGCTGATGTATGACATGAACAGAAAACTCACAATGCAAAAGGAAAATGCACACATAACAATATGCACAACCGTCTATCCACTAATTTTAAATGAATGTAAAATACAAGAAGACAAAACTGATGGTTGCAGGGCTGGGGGTTCACAGAGGTTTGGGCTATAAAGAGGCATGAGGGAACTTTCTAGGGGGTGATGGAAATGTTCTATATCTCGACTGTGGTTATGGTTACACAATAGTATGTATTTGTCAAAATTCATAAAACGGTACACTCACAAGAGTTTTACTCTATGCAAGTTATACCTCTTAAATATACATAAAAATAAAATACCATTTAATATCTATAAGGCGAGCAACGATTAAAGAGACTGACCATCTCAAGATTTAGAGAGGATGTGGGAATATAATGAGCCTTTGGACATAATGTGCGGTGGCATTACAACCAATTTAGACAACAATTTGAAAATATCGAGGTTAGTTAAATATATGATTATCTATGACTCGAAAATTTCCTTGAAAGGGTACAGTATAGAAAACCTATTCACAATAAAGTAAGTGCACGGTGTTCATTACAATTTTTAATAGTAAATTTTAGAAACAACATAAATGTCCATCAATGTGGAAAAAGATAAATTACTGTGTATCTAACGGGACATTACACATCAGTTAAAATAAATGAACTACTTCCACCTGCATAAAGTTGGCTACATTTTTAAACATATTGTTGAGTTACAAAGAAATTAAGTTGGAGATACTGTACCATACCATTTATGCACATTAAAATCTCCCAAAATACTACATAGATTTTTGTAAAACCTTATTGGGAGCAACACACAAATCCAAAGACAGTGGTTAACCCACAGAAGGAAAGAAGCAAGTGGAGTTGAAGAGGGGCACATTTGCAGCTTCACCCATGTGTGACATTTTATTTCTATTAAAAATATATGTGAAGCAAATCCAGTTAAACGTAATTCTTTATGACATCTGAGCCATGGCTGCATGCACTGGTAGTTTTACATTATTGTCTGCTTTTTTCTATATGTATGAAATATGTCATGGAAGGAAGAAAGGAGAAGAAAAAAAATAAAAGAAAGGAATGGAAAGGACAGACGAAAACAAAGAAAAGAAATGAAAAAAAGAAGGTAGTGTCGCATTGTAGAAAATAAATCTGAAATCAGTTGTCGCATTCAAAGTGCCGGTCAGAAGCTTTTTCAGCCCTTTTCTCGGTAAAACACATCTCAAGAAAAATAATCACTAAAGTGTGTGTGTGTCTGTGTGTGTGTATTTATAAAGAGAATGGCAATTGAGTTGCAGAGAAATTAACAGAAATGCAATGACCAAGGAGGAAAATACTGAAATATGTTAAATCTCAGCCCTTTGGTTTTCAAAGGTCTTTAGAAACCATTAGGCAATTAATCACTTCAAGGACCTTGAGGAAACCAAGTCCAATCTTTCTCATTTTAGAAACTGAGAAATGAAGTTAAAGAGCAGAATTTGTTCAGGTTTGCAAAGGAAGTCTGGTCGGCGCTGGGATTACAGCTCCCGTCTTATGTTTTTTGAGACTTAAGTTCATGACTTTGAAATGGTTTCATTCCTGCTTATTTGGCTTTTCTTCCACATAAGAGAATAACTAATTGGCATTATTTAAGACCCTCCTTTATTTTGTCTTTTCCAAATTCTTTTTTGGGAGTTTTCCAGCACTTTCATAAGGATGCCTATCATAGTGTTTTAACTATGTAACATTTTCATTAATGCACCATATCCCAGGGTAGATATCACTTCCCAAAAAACTAAGATACTGTTAAATATTTACTCTTCCTACCATACAAATATTAATCGCCCATAATGCTCTGTGTCTGCTATGGCTATGTTCATTTTTAGGATAACTGGGTATTTCATGGAGGATTTAAAAATTATTGGCTACCACAACATCAAGTTGAGCAGTTTTCTATCAGAAAGTGTCAGTCTTTGAATGTGCTATGTATCTATTTTGCCTCTTCATCAACTTAAGTTATGATTATAGATTTTGGCATTGAGGGAAACTAAACTCCCAATATTTCTAATATTAGAGAGAATCTAGTTTCACAGGGTTTATACATACACCCACCCCCCACACAAGATTTAATAAATACATATTTTAAGTAAAAATATATTAGAAATGTTTTGTTATCTCATTGACCCACTGCTTATATTCTGTCTTCTGAAATCTTCTCAGGATAGGAAAGCCATCTTTTTTCAATTAAACTTGACCCAGCAGGATGTTTGAAAGCCACATGTTAGAACAAACAGTTTGGGCAATTAAAGCTCTAGGCCTTGATGGCTTGGTCTGGGAATTCAACTGGCTGTTAAATAATCATCTAATTGAGCCTGCGGAGGGGACATTGGGAAGTCAAGCAGGAATAACTCTCCTGCATCTGGAATTGAGATGAATTATGTGGCCATAAAATATGAGGCGGATATCAAGTTACTCATTATGTTACACAAAGAATCAAGAAAACAGAGCGAGCAGTGCAGCCAGTTAAGAGAATCCATAAAATTAAAGCTCATCTATTTGAAAATTAACTTCGACTAGACAGAGAATACCTATCATTATAAGTACAGTAGGTAAATTGTGATTTGAGTGGAATGTATTTGTATACAGTCTTAGCTGATATAATGTCTTTTCGTAAATTTTCACAAATTAGGCTCTCTAAACAAGACTGATTAGGTTTATTCTCTATCATTATCTCTCTGGCTCAACAACACGCGATAATTTTTTTTTTTTCCCATGTGGCAGGGTTGGGTAGAGTGGCAGAAGGTTGAAGGAGATATTGACTGGACAGGATAAATGACTGAAAGTTACCTTGGATTGGAGATTTGGGGTATACCAGTTATAAAGAGTGAGGAAAATAAATTTCTGCCTTGCCTTTCTATTCCAAAGAAGTCCTTGATGCCCTCATGACTTTATATATTTGGAAACTCCCAGTTTAAAAAACATTTAACTCATTTCCTGTTACCATGGGCCTGTTCTGAGGAGCTTCTTCTATCTTATTCTGTGTGCTGATTGGGTCTGGTTCATGTAACAACATCAGTGGTTCCAGATACTTTACAGAAATTACTGTCAGCATTTCTCACAGAACTGGAATTTCCCACCAAATTCTAATTACTGACAATGGAAATTCAGAGTTGGGAAAACATTCTCTTTCAAGGGTGAATTTCCAATAGAGTCTCTTTTTTTTTATTATTAAAGTTTACTGGGGTGACAATGGTTAGTAAATTTACATAGATTTCAAGTGTACAATTCTGTAACACATCATCTGTATATCACATTGTGTGTTCACCACCCAGAGTCAGTTCTCCTTCCACCACCATATATTTGACCCTGTCCAATAGAGTCTTAAGCTACGTAGCTACATTCATACCCAACCTTACTAAGCCAAGGGAAAGGTAATCCAGAGAAATACAGGAATATATAGGTTACATGTACACACATTTACATATATGGGTACACATTTGAAAACAGGAATAAGTGACATTTCAGTCAGTGGGGACATTTTATTATAATAAATAACTTGTATTCTAAATTGATAATGAAGATGAGGATGGCAGTCACAACAAAACACAATAACAACAACAACAACAATAATAAGTACGGTGTCTTATTGAGATACATATGCATACAGATTTCAGGACAAAAGCATCATAATTGTTCATAGCTGCCATTTCCACATAATCTTTTCTAAAACCAGGAAGAAACTGAGAACTGTGTCTGAAAATCTCTGAGTTTATTATGTTCTTTAATAGGGAATAAGAAAAAAATGAAGTATAATGCCTTTTTCTGAGGATTTAAGTGACTGTCACATAGTCCAACAACTATGACACAACCAGTTTGAGCCTTTTACTCTTGATGAGTAAGATAAGCTAACGCTATTTGACCGATGAGAAAATAGTAGGAGCTAAGTGGAAAGTAAGCAAGAAACACCAAATGCTTCTTGTTTCTTGAACCTCCAGAATGCTTACAATTTCCCAATACTATTTCAGTAGCTTAACTGTGGGAACCCAGAGAAGGCATGGGTCAAATTTTACTTTGTCATCATCCACAGCAGAGAGTAAAGACTCCATTTCCAAGGCCCATTCTTACAGGACAGATAAAACCACATTTGATGTTGCCCCTCAATCAATGCCAGAGGCAAAAGAGGTGAGAATGACATCAGTCCTGAAGGGGAAAGAAACAAGAGCAACCTGTAAATTAACACAATTTCTTGGAATTCAGAGGAAAGAAGATCCATGGTCTCTCAGTAATTTCTTCAGTAAGTCAGTATTATGTTTAAAGGAGACCTGGCTGACACTGCCAGTTGCTGCCCACTGTTATATTCTTCCCTTTCTTATTTAGTTTGGGGTGGCAATGTTCTCAACTAAAAAATGTTCACCTCCTTTATGGTACACAAGTTTTATATTTTACATAGGGCTATTAAAATACCTGTTTCACATTAGGTGAGTTGTGATAGTGCTTTGCAAAGAGTTGATATATTTCATCTAAGTTGTCAAATTTATGTGCATAGATTTTGCAATATTCTCTTATTATTTTGAATTCTGCAGGATCTGTGGTGTTATTCTTTACTTCTTCTTCTTCTCTAATATTAGTAACTTGTGTCTCTTTTCCTTCTTCCTTTCTTTTCTTTTTTTCTTTTTTTTTTTTTTTTTGGTCATTCTTGCTAGATGTCAACTTTATTAATGTTTTCAAAAAATTTATTTCTGTGTCATTGATTTTTTTTTTTATTCCAGCTCTTGTCTTTATTATTTCCTTCCTTCTTGTTTTGGGCTTATTTGATCTTATTTTTCTAGGTTCTTGCCCTTAAAGCTTCCGCTTTGACCCAAATATTATTTAGAAATGTGTTGTTTCATTTCTAAGTGTTTGGAGATTTTCCTGTTACCTTTATGTTACTGATTTCTACTTTGATTCCATTGTGGTCAGAGAACATATTCAGTATCATTTAAATTCTTTAAATTTACTGAGGGTTGTTTTATGGACTAGAATAAATTCTATTTTGGTGTATGTCCCATAGGTGCTTGAGAAGAATGTGTAGTCTGCTGTCATTGGATGGAACATTCCATACATGATGATTAGATCCTGTTGGTTGCTGGTGGTATTGAATTCTATATCCTTGCTGATTTTCTGTCCAGTTCTTCCATCCATTGTTGAAAGATGGGTGTTGAAGTCCTTAATTGTAATTGTGAATTACTCTATTTCTCCTTTTAGTTCAGTCAGTTTTGTTTCACATATTTTATAGTTCTGTTATTTGATACACGGAACAAGTTGGATAAATCTTAAGGGCATTATGCTGAGTGAAAAAAGCCAATCTCAAAAGGTCACTTAGTATATGATACCATTTATATAACATCCTTCAAATGACAAAATTAAAGAGATGGAAAATAGATGAGTGGTTACCAGGTGTTTGATATATTCAAGTGGGTGGGTGGCAGTGTAATGATAAAGGGATGGCATGAAGGAGATCTTTTTGGTGACGGGATACCGCCATATCGTGAATGCAGTGATGGTTACGTTAATCGACACGTGATAAAATGACATAGGAACCAGCCACAGATTGTATCAATATTAAATCCCTGGTTTGGACATTGTAACAATATGAGTGCAACCATTGGGGTGGGGGAGGAGGGAACTAGGTGAAGGGTACATCTCTGTATGATCTTTGCAACTTCCTGAACAGCTATAATTATTTCAAAATAAAAAGTTAAAAAAAGAAACAGGATGCCCAGTTAAATTTGAATTTCAGATAAAAAGAATGAATAATTCTTAGTACATATAAGTATACCCCATGTAATATTTAGGACAAACTTATACTATTTATTTGCTGTTTATCTGAAATTTAAGTTTAAGCATCCTGCATTCTATCTGGCAATCCTACCTGGGGTACCACAGCTAATTTCTCTGGATGAAGGAAAAAGACCAAAAGATAGTTTCAAAGTACTTGGGTCTGGTAAGCAGAGGGAAATAGAACACAGAGATGGTCAACAAAACCCACTCATTCGACCTATAACAATGAAAACTGCTGCTCTTCCTTTCTCCCAGCCTTTAGTCTAGCTTGGCCCCAGATCTAATGTAGCTGTTGGTGCTCAGTTTTTAAAATATCAAATTTTACTCCTAAAAGTTAAGTCTCCATATTGAAAAAAATTCTAGAATGGGCTTGTTATCTACCCTGTTCCTTTCCAGGGATCCAAAATTATAGGAATGATCTGACCTCCTTCTATAAGCTTCTCTTTGTGCATGGAGTTTATTCAGGCTGCACACACGGTTCTCATCTAGAGCCCAGCAATCCTCTGCTACAGGGGAGCCTGGAAACAGCCCTCAGAGTCTGGAGCTCCTCTCCTGAAGCGAGGCTGGAGCTTCAGGGGCAGCAGACATCCCCACAGCCATATGCTAGGAACGCTGGAGAAATTAAACCCAAAAGCAACACCACTGATCCAGAAATGCGCACATCACAGAGGAAAAGAGGGATCGTTTCTTCTGTGTACTCTGTGAGTGCAGGGTCTGGATGACCTGCTGATTTTTCAACAAGCCCTTACAGGCAGGTGGTTAAGAATCACTGCTTTGGGAACACTCAAACGTGGATCTTCTTCTCAGCTCTTTAACATGGGCACATTGTTTAATTTGTCTGAATCACAATTTCCTAAATAAAATGGATAAGAATATCTTATGGTTGATAGGGTTGAATGAATGAGTTTAAAGAATTTAGTACAATGGCTGGTACATGGTGAAGACTCCATAAATGTAGTAATTTACTCAGTAAGTATGATTAATTTATAACTGTTGAAAAAAATCCAAGAAGTCTTCACCTCTCTAGTCTTCCTTGCAGTTAGAGGTTGCCCAGGTCTTGGAGCTACTTAAGGAGATATGAATGGAAATTTACTTGGTGGGACTTTTGGGAAAGCTGTGCTTTTCCAAATAAATAAATAAATAAATAAATAAATAAATAAATAAATAAATACTCAGCGATACTTAGCTGTGCCCTTCACCTTCTATCCTCCTGCCTACTTAGGATGCAAAGAAGGTTGTATTAGTCATGGCTCCCCAAAGAAATAGCACCAATAGGATATGAGTGTGTGTTTGTGGTGTGTGTGTGTGTGTGTGTAAAATAAGGAACTGACTTATTTGCAGTTATGGAGGCTGATAGTCCCATGATCTGCAGTTGGCAAGCTGGAGATCCCGAAGACCTGATGGTGTAGTTCCAGACCAAATCTGAAGGCCTGGGACCCCAGAGAGCTGCTGGTGTAGTTCCATTCCAAACACCAGCAGGCTGGAGACCCAGAAACCAGTGATTCGGTTCAAGTCTGAAGGTAAGAAAAAAAAATGATGCCCCAGCTTGAAGGCAAGCAGGCAGAAGGAATTCTCTCTTATTCAGTCTTTTTGTACTATTCAGGACTTCAGTTATTGGTTGAGGTCCACCCACGTTAGGGACGGTAATCTGCTATATCCCAGCTATTGATTCAAATGTGACTCTCATGTACAGACTTTCTCACCGACACACCCAGAATAATGTTTGACCAAATAGCTAAGCATCCTGTGGTCCAGTTGACACACAAAATTAATCATCACAACCATCTTATAAGCATAGTATAGAACAGAAAGGCGGAAAGAAAAATGGACTTGAGTCCTTGATAGCATTAGAGAATGACCATAAAAATTCTAAACTCCTTAGCCTCAGACTTGTTTCACTCAGAAAAAAATAAACCCATATTTGATCACTGGTCTAGGATCTCTCTCACATGCAGGTGAATGCATTTCTAAAAGCGCACTGTGTCATGGCACACAGAATGACTACACTCTATCCCATGCCCATCACAGACATCAGTAATTGATCACCGATTTCCTTTCAACTGGGTTTAAGTGAGGCCTCAGAATCTTTATAACACAGTAGTCCACAGACAGGAAGCAAACTGATCAGAACCGGCATGCAAGAGGGAATCTATTTACCACTTTGGCTAGTATATAGGTCTAGGCTTGCTAACCTTGGCAAGAAACTATATTGTGACGTCTCAGATTTACTCTTCTATTATTTCCTATGACCTGGGTTGCCCCAAGGACTCTGTTCTCTTTTTCTCTAGAATTCTGCCACCACTAATGCCATCTAATTTTTCAATAAAATGTATGTGGTAGGGTCTGATATTTCTTGACTCTCCTCTGCCTTGCTATTTTGCTATCTCTAAATACTCTTTATGCCTTAATGCTAATCACAACAATGAAACAGAAAGGACTTTCAAAAATACAAAACTTCATGGAGTTACAATGGTTAAGAACACTTAATTTTTTAATTAAGGTACTTGATCTATAACACTATTTCTTTTTAGCGAAAACAATAAATATCTTCCTTTCCTTTCCTTTCCTTTCCTTCCTTTATTTTAATTAAAGTTTATTGCGGTGACAATAGCTAGTGAAGTTACATAGATTTCAGATGTACAATTCTGTAATACATGATCTATATATTACACTGTGTTTTCATCACCCAGAATCAGTTCTCCTTCCATCACCATATATTTGATCTCATTTACCCTCATCTACCACCTCCTTACCCCCTTACCCGCTGGTAAACACTAAACTATTGTCTGTGTCTGAGTTTTTCTTTATTTGTTTGCCTTGTTCCTTTGTTGTTTTCAGCTTTATATCCCACATATCAATGAAATCATGTGGTTCTCAACTTTTTCTGTCTGATTTATTTAGCTTAGCATAATAATCTGTGCTGGAAGAATATCTTCCTTTATTTAAACCTAAAATCCTACTCTTAACTCAGTGGGAAAGAGGTCTGTGGTGACTTACTGATTTTTGTCGGGGGCATGGGAGAGCAGGAGGAGGTATGCAAGTCTATTTGGTATTCATCATCGAGAATTGCATTCAGCAGCCTGTAACACAAGACTGCCATGTCTGTATTTTCTTCAACACGTTCCTTCTTCAGCACATCATGCTATTCCCTTTCTGCAAACATGCTTTGCCTTCTCTTCTTTCAAGGCCCATATAAAGGTACCTCTGCCCCTCAACATCCTTTCTAGCCTTCTCATCCCTTAATGGCAACTTACTCATCCTCACATTGCTCCCACTGTGCCAGTACAGATTACCTTGTTTTGTTACGTATCTAGGCAGATGCCCTACCTTCCTTCAAAAGCCTTTTAGCTTCTTGGTGTCTCTTCTATAGTGATTGTGTTTCCAACCTGTAGCTCACAGATTGTTAGATGATAATGGCTGTTCCAAAGTACCCCCTCTGCTCCCATATATTAACTGTCCTCCATTCTATTCACCTTCAAGCTCTACTTTTTGTCTTCTAAAATACAGCCTCCTTGTTGTTCTAAGACTATATCCAGCTTTGTCCCAACCCAAAGTCTTTGCAGCTCTTGTTCCTGTGATTGTCTTTCAACTATTGTAGCAGTTGCTGTTGATGAAATAGCCATATTCCTCTGGCTTTATTGAGTGCACACAATATGATTTCCAACTGCCAGGATGTGCATAACCACCTGACAGCTTCCTTCAAAACCAGGGAATTCTACTCTGTCCTTCAGATCTCGAGAGTTAACTCCCCAGACACAGTCCTCCCCAATAACTGATGGGGGTTGATGTATAAAGAGCGCAAATTTCATTCCCTGGTGACATAATACTGAGAACTGTGTTCTCCACCATTTCCAGATTTCTCCCGTAGGATTGAGTCTCAGTTGCCCACAGAGTTGGCTATTCGATAGCACACCCTATATTTGGCTGCCTTCCCTCCCCGTCTTATTCCCTTCTCCCATCTTGATATATTCTGACATTATCTCCCCCATCTCCTCCTCTCCCACTGCCCCCCCCCAAAAAAAAAAAACACAGTTAGCACTTAAATCCTTTTCTCAGGGTATGCTTCTGAGGGAACCCAAATTTAGATATTCTTTACTGCTTTTCTAACATACAGTCATCCTTCTGGTCTTATGTTAGTGATCATTACTTTATCAAAAACATTTCTAAACATCCACAATGCTTAGGACTCCCTGTTACAAATTTTCATAAGATCTTTCACTTTTTCTTTCATAGTATTAATAAGCTAAAAGTATAATTGTTTCTGTAATTATAAGTTTTAATATCTGTAACATCCATTGTCATATCTTAACACAAGGTTTAACATAAAGTGGGCATTTAATTAGCATATATCAATTGAATGACTAAATAAATGAGGAAACCTAGGAGTTTCTATCTGCAACTCATATCAGTTCTACCTCCAGTTTTTCTTCTTTGCCTTATCTCTATCTCCAACATGTTCAAACCACCATAATTTCTGAAAAATTAGTACTACTCATCAGAGTGTTCTTCCTGCTTCAGGCCTGTTCTCTACCAACCCAGATGTGACCTATAGTGATCCCCTATTGCACTTAAATTCACATTCAAACTCTTTACCCTGACTTACTAGCCTCTGCATTATTTTGCTCCTGCTTCTTCCTTCAAACATATCTCATGCTACTTTCCTCTTTGCACACACTACTCAACCTCATAAGGTTTATACTTGTTTGTAGAATGTGCCAAGCCCTTTCAACCCTCAACACCTTGATCCCTGATTTTCTTTTTGCTTGGGATCTTCTTGTGCCACTCTTACCTTGTATTTTGAAGAGTACTCAATGAATGGAATACCAATAAGGATATAGCCAACAATCCGTGAATCAACAAGAGGATATGGAGACACCCAGGGAGCTGTTACTATCTCTAAGTATGTAGAGGAAAAGGGAGGAACTGCTGACACCAGAGAGTTCATAGAAATTTGAAGCTATTATTCATAGAGAAACATAGTACTACTAGAGCCTCTGAACTGAGGTAGAGAAGATACAGGAGAAGAAATTTCTTTCTTTTTCTATCCTTCTATCTCCTACTATTCTCTCACTGGTTGAACCAATTGGGAGCCAGAGAGCAAGAAAACCCAAGTGTTCAAGATTGTAAGAGTCAATTCCAAAGGGAACAAAGCAGAAAAAGAATAGTGAGGGAAAGAGATGGAGGAGATAAATAGAAAACAATTAGCAAGGAAAGGTCATTAGAAATCACTCAACTCCTTCACTGAGGAACCTATCTATCTCTGTAGGTGTGGAGTTTGGCAATCCTTGTTGATAGGGCAAAATTTGTCTGCACACTTTTCTTAAATTGTTTCCATTTTAATTTTAACCTAGAGTAGGCATTTAAGTGTAGCACCAAAGCCGTTCTGTTCAATCCCAGATAATTAAACTCTTCAAAAAAGGCCTTGAAATCAAAATATCAAAAATTGCATTGTATGTTCATATAGAAGCAGCATTATCATCTAGTGCTACTCTTAAGATCAACGGTTTGGTGTCAAGTTATAATAAAAATGGCAACAAATGTTATTTATTGCATGGTTTAATCAAATGTAATATACCAACATAGGATATAGCTTTCTAAAATTTGCCCAAATTCAATGCTTGGGATACTTTATTGAGGTATGTAGTAGAAGGTGGTTCAAGTTCTATTTGTCTTTTCACAAGATTCTAAACTCAATGAAGAGATGTCCCGGAGGATATATGAAGTAGGGATGACTTTGAGGACCATAAATGGTAAATATAGGGGAGGGAAGTTTTCTGGAGGTTAGGAGGAGGCTATCATCTAGACCTTATGATTACATTATTGTCTAGGACCTAATCTCTGATCCAGAAACAAACAAACAAACAACAACAATCCAAGCCGGGAAAAAGCCAGGGGACAGAGAACCTGAGGAAATGGTGGCAAAGTGACCAAAAAGCCAATCAGCGTTTTAGGCAGACTACCGGGACTGAGTGGAAGAATTTAGAATTCAGGTCCTACCAAGGAGGAAGAGACCTGATATCACCACAGACTTTCAGGTGAGGCTCAGAAGGATTAAAGCTTAGTAGCTAATCCTCATTATAAATTAAAGGAAAAATAAATAAATAAAACGATTACAAAGATTAAGCCCAGGTCAATGCCACCCAATCTCAGCCTGGATTCAGTTTAACCATATTCTAATCAAAACTGCCTGCCAGAGTAGAGGCAAATGTATAATAAACCCTGTTTAGAGGAAACTAATATAATATCAACTTATCTTTATACTTTTTCATTCATAAATTCATAAATTGTACACCATGAGACAAGAATTATTTTGCACACCATAAGACAAGACCAAATTATTAAAAACCAAGAGAAAAAAATAGACATTAGAAAAATCCACAAGAGTTCTCACTATTGAAGTTAATATTTCTAAGAAAATAGAATACAAAATAGAATACACAGATATATAGGATCTATCAAAAACTAAATGGAAAATCTAGAGCTGAAGAACATGCTAACCAAAGAAAATAATTCAATTCAAAAGACGCAATTAACAGATAAACACAGGTAAAGATAATCGCAGAAAATTATGAAAGAGAATATAGGTAGCAAAAAATACCCTGACTGAAGCACAGAGCAAAAAAGGAATAAAAAATGCATGAAAGAGCATAATAGACATATAGGACTCAAAAAAAAAAAAAAAAATCCTGTAATTGAAGTCCCAGAAAGGGGAGAAAAATAATGAAAAAGGATTTTATAAACAAATGTATAATAACTAAGAGTTTTCCAAAATAATGAAAGACAAAGCCAAAGATTCAAGAAGAGTTATGAACCCCAAGCAGGATAAATACACAAAGTAAAACATTACAAGGTATATAATATTAAAATTGGTATAAAACCAGGGACAAGGAGAAAACTAAACTAACTCACATAAAATAAGGAATTAAACATGAGGGCATAACAACTTCAGGTGCCAAAAGAAAATAATCGCTATCCTACAATTCTGTTCTATAAGTATTTTTTAAAAAATACATAAAAGTATTTCAGACAAAGCCAGAGATTATTCGTCATTAGCATATCTGCACTAAGTAATATATTAAATATTAATGGTAGAGGGAATTCTATAGGAAGGAAGAAAATTATCCTAGATGGAAACATGGAGATCAATGAAGGATTGAAGAGCAATGGAAATGGCGAATATGTGGGAAAGCATAAATGAATATTGACTATATAAATAAAAATGATATCTTTTAGCATTTAAAATTCATGACTAGTTTAAATATTTGAAAAAAATAGCAAACAAATGGGAAAGAAGGACTTGGAGTTCAAATGTTCTAAGATCCTTGAATACCTGATAAGTGGTAAAGAAATAAATTCTAATAGACTCTAATAAATTAAAAATGTATATTATTATCCTAACAAAATATACCTAACATGGTAAAAAGGTGAAAATAAATTAATAAAAAACTCGATTCATCCAAAGAGGGCAAAAAAGCAGAGGGGAAAAAAATAGGTCATGAAATGGTAGATATAAACCAAGTATATCAATATTTTTCCCAATCAATATAATTAAATAAGCCAAACAAAAATAATCAGAATGGTTAATAAAGAATACCAACAAAACCAAACTGTATGTTGGTCACAAGAAGCACAATTTAAATGTGAGTAGAGAAAAGTCTTATGAGAAAATGTAAGAAAAAAATGTATATCTTAAAAACTACACAAGAAAGGTGACATAATTATGCTAAGAGATAAATTATATTTTAAGGAGAGAGAGGTGCTGGAGATAAAGAGGGATATTTTGTATATTAAGGGTTTGACCTTTCAGGAAATTAAAATGAATCTCAATGTGTATAGATCTAATTACATATCCTGAAAATACATACAGCAAAAATGACAGAATGAAAGGAGAAACAGACAAAGCCAAATTTATTGTGAGAAAATTTAACACAATTCTCTTAGTAACTGATACGGAAAGCAAAGAAAAATTACCAAGAGTACCATGATTAACAAGCTTCACGATTGATAAGCAACGCAATTAATAAGCTTCACTTAACTGGCATACAGAGAACATGGTACGTGAAAGTATGCAAAACATACTTTTTTCCTTTCTTATTTTTTAAAATGCATATCGACGTGTTGGCCTAACAATACATTTTCAAGAAATTTTATGGGTTAAAATAACAAGAATATTATTCTGTGACCAAACTGGTATTGTTTGAAATCAATGAATAAAAATATATTTTAATTGTCCAGATATTGGAAAATTAATAAACTCATAAATAACTCCATGGGTCATTGACAAAATCATAAAGGAAATTATAAAATATCTTGACATGAACTATATACAGTTACTGTTCTGTTCAGATGTAAGTTTATAGAGTTTTGTATATATTTTCAGACGGAAAATGATTGAAAATCAATGCTCTCAGTTCACATCTCAAGAACTTAACAATAATAACAAGTTAAACAAAAATAAAAATATAGAATGCAGGAAATAATGACACAAAAGTTGAAATTAATGAAAACAACAGCATAATAAAAAAAAATCAACATAGAAAATGTGTTTATCTGAAAACTCTTGACAAGAATTATGAGAAAATGCAAACATTACCAACATCAGAAAAAAGGATTCTATAGATTCTGTGTCATTAAAAGTATTATTCTAATAAATTTGAATATTTATATGAAATGTACTAATCCTTAGGAAAATACAAGATACACAAATACCTAGAGTGTCCTAACAAAATGCAGTAAAGTAGCTGGTGGCATACGTCTGTAGACTGTCCAGAAAAGGCAAGCAGAATGCCTATATTCTACAATTTCTAATCTCCACAATGAGGCCTGTGGTTAGTGGCCTCAAACTACTAACTATCCGCGGTCTTTCAATCATCTTTACTTTAGCACCTACTGTTCCCTCTGCCATTCTCTCCACCTTTCCCCATTCCTACCTTTTAAAATTCTACATATGCTTGAAGAATCAACTGTACTGATCTCATAAGGGCAGCTCAAATATATCCACAGAGAAACACACAAATACACACACAGACACATACACTAAATTGATGGTTACTAAACAATTCACCGTACAATTTCTTCATACAGCAAATCCCACTCATTTCTCTAAAACATGGTTTTATTTATGAAAATAAATAAACTTCTGCAGAATTTGATAATTACAAAAAGTTAGATACCTGCCCAACCAACCTATCTCACCTAGAAATAGAAATACTGGCTTGTGTCCAGCGTGCCATTAAGCATTCAAACCTGTTCCAGACTATTTAATTATGTTTACCACAAGCTTCGATGACGAAGCCAAGTTATAGGGGGAAATATGCTATTTTTTTAAGAAGTCCAATTGCTATTAAAGTCATTTGAAAAAAATATTAGCATGTTTTGTGTGGCTTGGCAAAATAACTTTTTGGAGATATTTTATGTAATACTCAAATCAAAACCATTTTAGGTGATTCCCCTAAGGAAGCAGCAAAAACACATTGCAAAAAAACAGAAAGGTTAGGAGTTCAGCTTTCAAAAGTTCAAAGATTTGCTGCTGCCAATTTGTGTTTATTGGCTTTCTACTACCATGTTACTATCTTCTTCGTTTGCACAGGGAAAGTTTATTACTCATTAGGCTCTATAAGTAGATTTATACACACACACACACACACACACGCACACACACACTGGGTGCCAAAAAAATGTATACACATTATAAGAAAGGAAAAAACTGTATTAAAATTGTAATACTCAATATATACCAATAACAAAAGATGAATACAAGTCATGTATACATTTTTTGGTACCCCGATATGTGTGTGTGTGTGTGTGTGTGTGTGTGTGTAGAGAGAGAGAATAATTAATATATGAGAACCAAGACATACCATGTTTCCCCGAAAATAAGACCTAGCTGGATAATCAGCTTTAATGCATCTTTTGGAGCAAAATTAATATAAGACCCGGTCTTATTTTACTATAAGACCGGGTATTATATAGTATCATATATAGTATCACAGATAGTATCATATAAGACCCGGTCTTATATTAATTTTTGCTCCAAAAGACACATTAGAGCTGATTGTCCGGCTAGGTCTTATTTTCGGGGAAACACGGTAGTAGAAAGTGACTGCAATGAAAATGAGGCAGAGAAATGCAGAGGAAGAGAGAGTGAAAGAATGAGAAAGAAAGAGAAAAATACATAATAAATTGTGTATAGATGGACCATAGCCCATATAGGTATACGTATACATATACATACACATACAGTCTATGTATTAGTTTCCTATTGCTGTGATAAGATATTATCATAAACTTGATGGCTTAAAACAAAATACGTATCTTATGGTTCTGTAGGTTGGAAGTCTGACTGTGTCACCAGGCGAAAATCAAGGTGTCTGCAGAGCTGTGATGCTTTCTGGAGACTCTAGGAGAGAATCTGTTTCCTTGGTTTCCTTGCTCATTGAGGTTGTTGGCAGAAGTCTGTTTCTGGAGCATTTGGTCTGAAGTCCTTGTTTCCTTGCTGGTTGTCAACTGATGACTATTCCCAACTTCTTCGAGTCTACGGCATTCTCTGGCTTATGGCCCCTTTCATCTTCAAAGACAGCAATGGCAAGTTGATTCCTTCTCAGGCCTCCTCTCTTTGACTCTTTGGCCCCCTCCTGATTTTAAAAGGCCCATGATATTACATAGGGCCCACCCAAGTACTGTAAGTCCTCACTTAAGGTCATCAATGGGTTCTTCCACTTTAAGCAAAAGGACATATAAGGATTACAACTCTGCCATAGGCTAATTGATGATATAAGAAAGAGCTAAATTCCTAAGACATTTCATTAACATAATAATGAAACAACATTGAATAAAAGGGTATATAATTCAAGAACTTGCTGCAATCCAAGATAATCTTCCTGTTTGGTGTCAGCTGATTAGGAAATTTAATTGCATCTTCAAAGCCCCTGGTGTCATGTAATTTTAAGGTTTTCTTATGACTAGGATATTAGGGGATGGGCATCTAGGAGGGGCCACTATTCTGCCTAAGAGAGCCTGTTTAAATGGAATCAAATATTTATATGAAATCTATTTATCTATATATGTATTGTGTATTGACCTATTTTTCATTCAGCTAAAGTGTCCTAGCTGCTCAGCATCTAATGATGACAGTTTAAAGTAAAGCATTTTATTGTATATTAGAGAGTACTATTATATTAATCATTTCTTTATTTTGATAATTGTACTATAGTTGTATAAAAGAATATCCTAGTTGAAGGAAATAAACACAAATATTTAGGGGTAGAAGAAGAATATTATGTATTACACTCAAATTATTTAGAAAAAATATTAATTAATATGCATGCAGGCAGGTAAATAAAATAGTAAAGCAAATGTGATAAAATATTAAAATGTGCAGAATATGACTAAAAGGGAAAAATAATTTCTTTAAGTTTTTAAGCTTTATATAAGGCTAAAATTATTTCAAAATAAAAAGTAAAAATATAAATCATAAAAAAGGTAATTTTTATTTTTCACTCTACAGAATTACAATTTGAAATAAGTACCATACATGTGATAGATTCTGAATTAAAGATAGGTCATCTTTTAATTAACAACCAGAACCTTGTTATCAATGGGGATTGATTGGAAAAAAGTTTTATCAGGAAACTTACTAATGCGACAGGTAGTCTCAGTATTTATAATATAAATTTAATGGCAGGTGTCTAGGAATGTTTTTAAGGGAAGTTGAAAAAAATGTGGATCCATTTGGGAGCAAAACAAGCTTATGGACTCAGAGCAGAAAGAGCAGAGTTAGAATTAAAACTCTAGAGTTGGAGCAGAAAGCAGTGTTTATCAACCAACAGCCACTTTTGCATTTACAAATAAGGAAAGCAGGAAATGTCAATTAAAACTAAATGTAGGAGATGAGTCAGGCAAATGAGAACTTCTCCCCTTTAAACACATTTTAAAAATTCCTTTCCTAGTTTATTTTACCCATAGAAACTATTATCTAACATAGTATGGGCACTGGAGATTTATTAAATCATTCTGTGTATCCATCAAAAAGAAATTGCTTATACCAAGTGTTGGTGAGGATATGTAGTGACCAGACCTCTTATGCATTGCTGGTTGGATGTAAAATGATGCAATCACTTTGCAAAACTGTTTGGCAGTTCGTAATAGAGGTAAACATACTCTATGGCCGAGTGACTGCTCTCCTAGGCCTTTACTCTGGAGAAGTGAGCTCCACAGACTGACTTGTACATAATGTGAGTGTCCATAGCATCGCTATTCTTAAGAGTCCAGAACTAGAAAAAAAAAAATCCAACAACTGCAAAATGGATCAATTATTCGTGACACATTCACACAATGAATATGACTCAGAGATAAATAATGACAAACAACAAATACATGCAGTGACATAAATCTCATAAATATTACACTGAGCCAAAGAAGCCAGACAAAAAAGAGTGCATAGTATATTACTCCATCTGTATGAAGTTCAAGGGGGAAAAATGAAAAAAAAAAAAACACCTAAATTCTGGTAATAAAAATTCCTTTGAAGGGAAGTTGGATGCATTGATCAGAAAGAGCACCAAGGAACTTTCTGAGGTGATGGAAATGTCACTTAAGATGTGGGTGGCAAAATTCATCAAGCTGTATGCTTAAGATTTAATTGTTTTACTGAATGTAAATTAAATGACAATAAAATACTGTTAGCATGAATAAAAACATATTTTTCGCCCTTTAGACTCAGTGGTCTTCATGACACTCAGCATACAAAGGCTGTCATCACCTCACACTCTTGCCTGCTTAACTTAGGAAGTGCTGCATTTACAAGAAGTTCCTGTCCACTGGAAGACAATAGTATTGTTTCTTAAAGAAGACCCTGCATACGGGCTAACTGGAGAGCTGGCTACAAGGCGACCATATCACGTCAATTTTTTTTTTATTAGGAAAAGGAGTTTGAGGAGCTCTGACTCTTCTCAAAACTGGGACTATAAATCCACCAGTTGCTTTTAAACCTCATCTGGCCTTGTACAGCCGTGGGCACCGTGGGTCTCAGATCAAGGGCCTAACAAGGTGGAGAAGGTAAGAAACCCAGGCATTCCTCTCACTGAAATAGTTGCTTGGAGATATTTCTGTTCCTGAGAATGAAATGCAAATTTGTTTCCAGTAGCCTGAGGTGGGATAGTGGTTTTTATGGTTTGCTTCAAAACCTGATGAAAACGGAGAGTGAGTTCATCTCTTTTTATAAGGTTATTTGGTGAGGTTTCCAACATGATCTAATCTTGCCCTGGAAAATGAACTAAAAGGAGTTGACTGGTTATTAGGAATGAGTTCACTAGCCCCACTTTACAGCCATCCAAATGGATGTCTTCATGGAAGTCTCGAGGCTGCTCCTGTCCCAGCTGGGTTCAGGGACCTCCCTGTGACTTCAGAGAGGCTTCCCAGGGCAGAACAGGGAAGAATCATATCCAAAGCCTTTCATACTTTAAGTGTGCTTGTCTTTCCATTACCTACTCCTATTTTCAGAGCTATATAATTTAACTTCCCAAATTAAGACCAGGTTAAAAACCAATAACCTCTGCTCACTCTCAGACACAATCTATTGTGCCTGAATTAAAAATAACACCCACAAATCTATTTTTCTCTATTGCGATGACATAGGTGGGTGAAACCTTTCCAAAGTACACTTGATTAGCGTGAAAAGCAATTATACGAGTCTAACAAAATGCACCAACTTCCACTAAAGGGAAGAAAATGGAAGGACTCTCACTAGATAATATTTTCATGTTGGTTTATTACTTCACACTCCATAAGGTGAGCCAAGATCTTCTGTGGCTATTCTTACACTTGGTTTTGCCTGTTAAATAAAGACTTGCTTCAGTGCCTACCTTCTTCATGAAATTAGATTAAATGAATGTTTAATAGTTCTGACGTCCAAAAAGTTAGGAGGTAATTAGGATAAATAATATATACATATTAAAACAACAACAACAACAAAAACCTAAGAAGTTTTTACATAATTGTAAACAAAGCTTTGAAAAATGCTAAATAGAGAGTGAAGTAATAATGAGTTTAGAGTTTTTTGGAATAAACCTTTCGGGAGGTCAAGTTTTGAGCTGGGCTCTGACAGACAAAAGGAACTTTTACTTTGATTCTCAGGTCACTTTCTCTGAGAGGAATATCCTTTAGGATCGTGGTTCTCAATGGGGGACAATATGCCATCACCAAAACTTCACCCATTCTGAGGACACTGACTATGTCTGAATACATTTTCAGTTGTCCAAATTGGGGTGGGGGGTGGTGCTACTGCCATCAAATGGGTCATGGATGATGCTAAACATGCTCCATTACCCAGGAGGGCCCTCCTTACCCCATGCCCCAGTCCCAACAAAGAATTATCACGTCCAAATTATCAATAGTTGAAAAACACTGTTTAGGGTTATTTAGGACTTCCACATCCATAATCTACGCTATTTTGTTTTTCATAGTTAAGTCACTCATGGACCTCAAGAGTAAGGGAAGATCAAAATAGTATTTAAGACTTTTCAAGAGTCAATTTAAATACATTTTTAAAAGGAAGCACAAATCTCGAAAACTGGACTTAAACCAGCATTTCTTTTCTTCCCAACATTATGGAGATATCATTGATATGTAACATTGTATAAGTTTAAGGTGTACAACATGATCTGATACACATATATACGGCAAAATAATTAGCACAATGAGGTTCGTTAACACATCCATTATCTTACATGGTTACCTTTTTTGTGTTTGTGAGTGGTAAGAAGTTTTAAGATCTATTCTCTTAGCAATTTTCAAGTATGCAAGACAATACAATATTGTTAACTATAGTCACCATGCTGTGCATTAGATCTCAAAAACTAATTCATCTTATGACTAGACGTTTGTGTACTTTGACTACCCTTACCAACCTAACCCTCTACCCCCGTGCCAACCCTGGAAACTACCAAACTACCATCTGTGTCCATGAGTTGGGTGGTTTTTTAAGATTCCACATATAAGTGAATTCATACAGTATCTGTCTTTCTCTGACTTATTTCACTTAGCATAATGCCCTCAAGTTTCAACCATGTTGTAGCAAATGGCAGAATTTCCTTCTTTTTTATGGCTGAATAATATTGCATTAGATAGGTAGGTAGGTTAGATAGATAGATAGATAGATAGATAGATAGATAGATAGATAGATAGATAGATAGATAGATAAAACATACTTTTTATCCATTCATCCATCACAAATACTTAGGTTGTTTCCATGTCTTGGTTATTAGACATAATGCTGCAATGAATATAGGGTGCAGATATCTTTTCAAATTAGTGTTTTCGGTTTCTTAGGATAAATACCCAGAAGTGAAATTGATGGATCATATAGTAGTTCTATTTTTAATTTTTTGAGGAACTTCCATACTGTTTTCCATAGTGGCTGCACCAATTTACATTCCCACCAACAGTGCACAGAGGGTCCCCTTGTCTCCATTTCCTCACCAGCTCTTATCTCTTGTCTTTTTGATAGTAGCCATTCCAACAGGTCTGAGGTGATTTCTCACTGTGGTTGTGATTTGTATTTCCCTAATGCCTAGTAATGTTGAGCACCTTTTCATGTATCTGTTGGCAATTTGAATATCTTCTTTAGAAAATTGTTTGTTCGGGTCCTTTGCCCATTTTTTTAAATTAGTTTCGGGTGTACAAAACAATGTAATAGTTGGACATTTATACACTTCACCAAGTGATATCCGCTACCCCCCATCTGACATCGTATATAGCTGTTACAGTTCCACTGACTCTATTCCTTATGCTGTACTCCACATCCTGTGTATGTATGTATATGTATATGTATGTGTGTGTATATATATTTATATATATATATATAAAATTATAGTTGACATTCATTATTATTCAGCCTCAGGTGTACAGTGCAGTGGTCCTTTGCCCATTTTTAATAATTGGATTATTTAGCTTTCTTTTTTCTTTCTTTTTTTTTTTTTTTGCTATTGAGTTGTATGAGTTTCTTACACATCTTGAATATTAAACCCTTATAAGATACATGATTTGAAAATATTTTCTCCCATTCCATAGGTTGCCTTTTCATTTTTTGATTGTTTCTCTTGCTGTACAGAGACTTTTTACTTTGATATAGTCCTACTTCTTGACTTTTTCTTTTGTTATTTGTGCTTTTGGTGTCATACTCTAAAATTCATTGCCAAGAGCAATGTAGAGGAGCCTCTTCCCTACATTTTCTTCTGGTTTTATGAGGTCAGGTCTTATATTTAAGTCTGATCATTTCAAGTTAATTTTTGTGAGTGCTATAAAATAGAGATTCAATTTCATTGTTCTGCATGTGTTTATCGAGTTTTCCCAACTTGAAGAGACTATCTTTTCCCCATTGGGTGTTCTTGGCTCTCCTGTTGAATATTAGTTGACCATATGTGTAGGGGTTTAATACGGGCTCTCTATTCTGTTCCATTGGTCTATGTGTCTATTTTTATGCCAATGCCATAATATTTTGCTCATCAACAGATGAAAGGATGAAGAAGATGTGAAACACACACACACACACACACACACACACACACACAGACTCACACACACAGGAATATTATTCAGCCATGAAATAGGGCATCCTGCCAATTGTGACAACATGGATGGATTGTAAGGACGTTATGCTAAGTGAAATAAGTCAGACAGAGAAAGACAAATACTATATGCTATCACTGACGTGTAGAATCTAAAAAAGCCAAATTCATAGAAACAGAGACTAAAATGGTGGTGACCAAGGGATGAGGGATGAGGGAACAAGAAAGACGTTGTTTAAGGGTAGAAACTTGCAATGAGTGGTAAATAAGCCCCAGAGATCTAACACATAATATAGTGAATACAGACAACAATACTGTATTATTATCATCAACATTCCTAAGAGACTAGAACTTAATTATCCCAACCACTAAAAAGAAATAATAAGTATGTAACATGATAAAGGTGATAATTATCACAATGGAAATCATATTACAGTACATAAATGTATCAAATTGGCATGGTGTACACCCTAAGTTTGTATAATTATATATGTCAAATATATTTCAATTTTAAAAATAAATAATTTACAATAAAGAAAAATTTAAATTTAAATAGTGAACAGTTGATTAAAAAATATTTGCTGAGAACTGTTGTGAACTGAATGTTTGTGTTCCTCCCAAATTCATAAGTTGGAGCTCTAACCCACAATGTGATGGTATTTGAAGACGGGGTCCTTGGGAAGTAATTAGAGTTAGATACGGTCCTGAAGGTTGGGCCTCGGTCTGATGGAATTAGTGCTGTTATACAAAGAAACACCAGAGAGCTTGATCTCTCTCTCTTTCTGTATCAGCACAAAGGAGAGGTCATGTGAGCACCCAGGAAGATGGCAGCTGCCAAGAGAAAAGGCTGTAGAATGGAACCCTACCTCGTCAATACCTTGATCTTGGACGTCCCAGCCTTCATAACTGAGAAATACATTTCTACTGTTTAAACCACCCAGTCTTTGTTATTTTATGGCCGCACAAGTAGACTAATGTAAGAACTTATACGATTTTCCAGACCTTGCCTTAGAGAGTGGGGAACTAATAACAGTAAGAAGCTCAAGTCCTTGCTCTTAGATAATACATATAGAATGTTATTTGAAACAAGGAATGTGGATGAGATCATCTACAAAGAAATTTTATGTAAAGAAGGGAGGAGGGAGAAGAGATCAGAGGAGAATGAGAAGGAAGGAGAGGAGAGCAGTGGACAAAGGAAGGGGAGGGAGAGGGAGAGAGAAAGAAGAGAAGGCCTCAGAAAACTCCAAAGTTTAAAGTTGAAGTAAATACAGAAGAACCAGCAAAGACTGTCATTGAGTAGGACTACAATGTCAGGGAATATTAATGAGAAGAAAGGTAGGAATGAACAATGAGATCAATGGCTGATATGAGACTCAAGTAACGGGAAGGCGGAAAGTGTTTGGCTACTGGAGGTTATCATTAATATTGACAAGAGCAGGTCCAGTGGAGATTGAGAATGGGCCCCAGATAAAAGTGAACTTAATAGTAAAAGGGCAGTGAAGACATGGAGACAGAGTAGCCAGATTACTTGTCAGAGAACAGTGATGAGAATGGAACAGTAAGTGGTGGGGGATATCATGAGATGGAAGAGCTATAGTGGAAAGTGGTTTAGGGGAGATATTTGACTTGTTATTTGTTTCTAATGATATAATCATATTTATACACAAATGGGAAAAATCCAGCAAAGGGGGAAGAGTTTGACTGATAGTACAGAAAAGAGAGGAAATAATTAAAAGACTGAAGTCCTTGAGTAAACAAAAGCTGAAAGGTGACACCTGCTTTGGTAAGAGCTAGAGAATTTTTAAAATATATATTTATAGAAAGGAAGACAACGGAGGCAGATGGAGGCAAAGTTGTAGGTTTGGTGGAGGGAGCAAGAAGAAGGGGTTTTCCAACTAATGGCTTTTTATTTTCTCAATGACTATAGCAATTTGATAGCTATTTTCATGCTTTCCTACTCTGGATTTGCCTGCATATAAACCACTTAGTCATCCATCGGCAAGCATAGTATCATAATTAGTAGTGTTACCGCTTCAAAGAGAAAGAATAAGTTAATATTTAAATTTTTTAATATCCAAAAATTATTCTTGAAGCCCTCATGAGAATAAAATAATAAACTTGAATCCCAAATATTTTGCTTTGAAAGATGCAAAACTTATTAAGGTAAGAAAATGAAGGAGCAGGAGGAGAGAAGGAATGATGGCTGAGAATTAAAAAGGAAATTTCTGAAGGAAGAAGGATGAAGACTTCATGCCACAATAATGATACACTGGAATGATAGCAGAGGAAAGCTCCAGCTCGCTCTCCTGGATGACACTAGAGGAGAGTACCCAGGCCCTGAGGAAGAACAGAGAGGGAATGAGGGAACATCCTTGGAGTGGGTCAGTAGAGATTGGGATCAGAGAGCAAGACCTGGTGGGTGGGAGAGAGCGACATACAAAAGTGAGCACAGACTTTTACTGGTACTGGAAGCTCTGCCCATATGTGTCCTAGGGAGCATCTGAATTAGGCTGAGGGAGCACTGGGTCTGATATATGTGTAGGAATGTAAGTGGCTTCTGAGAAAAGCTTGGAAAGGGGATCAGAATATACCACCCCAAAATATGCCATTTTGGCATGAGGATTATTTTGAGCTGAAGGCAATGGAGAAACGGTAGACACAGAAGAGCTCTGTACTCTCCCACTTTCTACATGTCCTACAGGCAGGGCATAAATTTCCTTTCATAAAGGTAATCTCTCCTTCTCCCTTACCAGTCAGGAGATAGCATCAACTTGAATCTCATTAGAAAACCCTACTAAAATAACCCTTATCTTCCATTAATTTACCCCATATATTTACTTGATCACAATTTACCTCCCCTAGAAGCCCAGCTCCTTTCCTTTGTAATGCCACTTATTCAGAAATTTATCACTCTTCCTTAAAATGGTATATAAGCTCTCCGGCTTAACTGTTTCTTTGGGATTTTCACTCTTTTTTCGGTGAGAACCCTCCATATATATGTAAAATTAAAATATTAACACCAAATAAAACTTATATGCTTTTTTCCCTGTTAATCTGTGTTTTGTCAGTTTAATTTGCACACCCCACCCCAGGGTATTGAACCTAAGAAGATACAAGGTAAAGTTTTTTTTCCTCCCTTACACTTGGAATTCATGTGCTGACCAGAGAAGACCAGATGTTAAGCATGCTTGATAAATAAGTCTCTTAAAGGAAGGTGGATAAAAGATGCTACAAAAGTAGCCACAGAAACCTTGGGAAGGCTTTTGGGATGGTCAGTCCCTAAGGCTACTGAACAAGTGGGAGAATGATAAAGGTGAATAACCCACCATTCAACTGAGGCAAAGAGGAAAAGCTGCAACAGCCTACGCAGCAATCTCCTTAGATGTTGCATATTCAAAGAGGCAAGTGTCCTGAGAATCTCATACTTTTTCCAGATGCTTGGCCATTCTTTAGCTAAAATCCTTAAGTAAAACTCAATTACATGATAAGAACAATTTAGAAGGGCACAACACACCTCCACCCCTCACCTACAAAGGAAATGAACTTCTAAACCCAGAGTCTGGCTACAAGATTGTTGGGGAAGAAGTAGATGTTCAAGTCCTTCAAAGAGTTAGAACTGAACACTTGAGTTTCTTCATTTGTACATTCTTATAAAAGATTTATTTCATTATTCAATGAAAAGAAGGTAATTTTCTTTCTATTTTCTGTTTACCTTTGGTGCATTTGGCATTTGACCTGACATCTCTTGATACTGAATCACAGCTTTTCAGGGATTTGATGTTAACCACTAAAGAGCCAAGAAATGGCATGGTAATTACAAATGTGCTCCTTAATCCTGGTTATTAATGCTATAAAGAGAATAGAAGGGAAAATAAGATTTAAGTAATTGTTCAATGAATCCTTTTTGAAGAAAAGACATAGTGCATATATTCTGTGTGCACAAACTACTTGAGTAATTTTTTTTTAACTTCAATAATTTTCTAACTGTAGAAAGAAGCTTCTTGAGATGGATGAAAAATTTTCTAAATAAATATCTTCATCACTTTCTTAATTTAAACTAGAATAATTTCAGTTAATAACCATTGTTCTTTAGAAAATTAATCTCCTTAATTACTGACATTGAGATGTAAGTTATGAAATATGGGGATAAAATTTTGAGAGGTAGTAGTCATAAAATACTGTAGGGAAGCCAATTTTTACGACAAACAGATCTCATTTGATAAAGCATTTCAATTGTCCTTATTTAAAAATAATCCATCCCTTTCTGAGTTATCCCTTCCACTTCTGTGTGGGTGGGCTTCCTACTTAAAATTTGGCTCCATTCAGATTTTATATCAGGTGTTGAAACTACCTGGTTTGGGAAGTTTCCATTATAGACAACAATATTGTATTATTATTATCAAACTTCCTAAGAGGCTAGAACTTAATTATCCCAACCACTAAAAAGAAACAGTTGGAAGAGAGGAGAAGGAAAGCACTGCTTGTGTGTTTACAAATCCCGCTTGCTTGCAGACTCGTAAAGGGACAATCGTCGTTAACTTTAGGTTCTGTCACTTCAGATGTTTAGAGAACCTTATGTAGGTTCTCAGGGCAAGACCTCCAATAACCTTGAGTCAAAAACCATTCTCTCTTTCTAGAGAGAAATTGAAAAGAAGACCTAGAATATATTATTAGGTTTATTTAGAAAGCAAAGTCACCAAGTTAGCCCAGTCTGTCATGAGAAACCAGGTGTCCAGCTATAGGCAAAGGTATAGTTATATATTGCTAATGACAACAGAATAAAAACAGAAAAATGAAAATAGAAACATGGCTCATTAATGGAAATACAGTAATCTCTATAAAGCCATTCCTCTACCTGGGAGGCACCCAAAT
The DNA here is from genome assembly GCF_004115265.2 of Rhinolophus ferrumequinum. Lineage (NCBI taxonomy): Eukaryota > Metazoa > Chordata > Mammalia > Chiroptera > Rhinolophidae > Rhinolophus > Rhinolophus ferrumequinum. The sequence goes on along the minus strand of NC_046306.1, from coordinate 28,135,696 downwards.
GTTATTTGGATGACTGAGAGGAGTAATTTGCTTTAAAAAAATCACTATGGACCACATTGACACATCACCAAAAAAGAAAAAAGGCTGTCAGTATTTGACACCATTCTTTTCAATTTGTTCTTAGGGACTAAAATAGACTATGCACTTAATATTAAGAATATTTACGTTGACCTGAGTGTAGCTCAATAGGGTTGCAACCGCGTTATGGTGCCTTTAATAATTCTAGAAAGATTTATTGGACACTTACTTGGTGAGAAATACCATACCAGATGTTGTACCATACATCAGAATATGTTTTAATTTATTGTCAGGAGCATAATAGGTAAACTGCATGAAATGCAACCCCTTTTAGACTATGATGAGTGCAAAAGTGAGAGGGATTCCTTTAGACTTTGCCTTCAGGGAGAGTGAGCCCTATGGGCATACACAGGAATGAAAATATTCCAAATAAAGAAAATGGCAAGGGCTGTAGGGTGGAAAAGGAAAAGGAGAACTGAATAGATGGCCAGAGCAAAGGTTTCATAAGGAGGGTTATAGACATTGAGGCTGAAAAGTCAGGGGAGATACAGTGAAGGACTCTGAATGCTCCACTAAGAAATTCAACAATTGTTTTCATTTTTAACTCTAGTTTTTTTCAGAGCTTCTGACATACTAATGTGCATTGTGACTCTCTAAGAAAGAATGTAGTATGCCACAATCTCAATTTTTTTTGGTAATGGAATTTTGTGTATGAGGTGCAAAGTTACCCTACTTATTTGTGACCTATACTTCAGGAAAACTTGTTTAGGGAATTTGAAACTGCTTCACAATGTGATAGCATAACTATTTATTAACAGAATTAGACCAGCCTAAATACTTATTGTGGATAATCTAAAAATGACCAAATCCTAAATTGGAAGATCGTTTAGAGTTCATCTGTTCATCTGATGTTATCTGATGTTTGAACAGCCTCAAAAACAAACAAACAAAACAAAACCCGATAGTATTTAATTGTCTACCTTATGGTGACAGGAAAATCAACTGAAGGAATCCTTTCCGTTTTCAAACAATTTATTATTTTGAGCCCAAATTTGCCTTCTTTACCTTCCTACGTCCTTCTTTTGTGGCAATCACTAAAAGCCTAAATCTTCTGCTACATTAATTGTTAGAAACTGTAGTTTCAAACAATTATCTCATATCCCTCTGTTTTTTCTTTTCCTATTTCCTCCGACTGTTCATGACATGGCATGATTTCTAGGTTCTCACCAGCCTAGTCATTCTTCTCTGAATATTTGAGTTTCTCAGTGTGTCTCTTAACTCAGACAAAAGCCATCTGGATTAATTTGATTCAATATGAAGTTATGATCCACTAAATTCCTGAAATAATTTTCATAAACCTCTGCTCGCCCCCATCTCCTCCAACCTCCTCCTGTGTTGCTGATTTTCAAGACTTACTTTGAAGTTTATCTCATTACCATTGTCGTATCCTTCATTTTGTGCAATAATCTTTTTCATCTTATTCTGCGACCCTCCTGGTTTCAAGTCGTCTTCAATTTGATCTTCAGTCTTCATCTGAGACTGGATAAAATATGAGATAGGAAAAGACCTTGCAATGGGTACCAGATACTCCTGTTCAAGATGTAATAATCCATCGATCACTCAAATGTTATTTATCTACTAAATGGATCACCTAGCCTATAGAAGTTAAGGTTCACTCAGATCTACTTATGCTACATCTGCTCCATTGGACTGAGAAAAGGAAGATAAAAGCCGTAACACAGCTAGGCATATATGTCTGGTTAGTTCCTTAGTTGATACCATTCAGCTTTGAGTAGGTCTCAGAATTTGCCTTTTCCGTTTTGAAAACTGGTACATCTATCTATCTGTGGAATTCTAACTTTTTTCCTCTTCTCCGTGTTTTGGCAAAGTTTACTGACAGCATTTCCGTCATCTTGCTTCCATGTTCTCTTAATATCATGGGTCTTTCCTTGCTTGGAACAACCATGTCTTCCTTTTTTTTTTCTTCTTTTTTTTTTCCGAATGACAATTTTTTTCTCCATGTTGGAGCAGGAGAGCTTAGCCGAGCCTCATCTTCTAAACTTGTACTACTTACCCCAAAGGAAAAGCAAGATACATTCCCTCATTTGATTTGTTCTGAGCCAGGGTTTCTCAACCTCAGCACCACTGACATTTTGGATCAGATAATTATTTGTTGTGGGGAACTGTCCTGTGCAGTGTGTGATGTTTCGCAATATTCCTTGCCTTTACCTACTAGATACCAGTAGGTACACCCCTATCTCAAGTCATGACAATCAAAAATGTCTTTAGACATTGCCAAATGTCCCACAGTTTGGGGGTGAAGGGGTATGTGTAGAAACTGCCTTGGTTAAAAACTACTGATCTGAACAGAAATAAATAAATTAAAAAGAATAACCTTTTTGTCCATGGTTTTTGTCCTTAATAGGTACTCTTTTTATTTAATTACATCCATACTAATTCAGTCAATGAACAGCATATAATTAAACTAAGGAACCATGCCTAGAATTCTTGGTTTAAAAAAAACAAAACTGCTTATGGCCTTTCAGCAGAAAATGAGAAGGCAAGTGTTACACATCCAAATTAAGGAGAGCAAAACAAAGGGCAAAGAAGTATTGATGGTCTTAGCTTGGGCTGCTATAACAAATATCATAACCTGGATGGCTAAAAATACACGCATTTACTTCTCACAGTTCTGACATCTGGAAAGTCCAAGATCAAGACACCATGAACCCCAACTGGGTTCATGGTGAGAAACCTCTTCCTGGTTCGCTGATAGATGCCTCCTTGCCGATCTTCTATGGCAGACAGAGAGCATTTCGCTCATGCCTCCTCTTATAGAGGCACTAATCCAATTCATGAGGGCTCCACCTTATGACCTAATTACCTCCAAAAGGCCCCACCTCCAAATACTATCACATTGGGGTTTAGGGCTTCAACATATGAATTTTGGCAGGGGACACAAAAATACAGTGCATGGCAAATAGTAAACACAAGAATCATGAATACCAACTGACTAAAATGTATTTTTCTTGATAAACATTTAAGCCTCACTCATGGCTTTCAAAGATCACATAGTCTGCAAAATGTCTCGTTGAATTCCCTAACCTTCTCACTTGTACCACCAGCCTTTCCTCTCTTTCCGCTTTTCAATCCCAAGGACTTTTGTGTCATTTATTTCGCTTTACAGTACCATTCCATGAGGAAGGGCAATGTTTTCCCCTGGATACAAAATGTCCCAAGGACACCGATAAGAAACTACAAGAGAAATGAAAACACTGCCAATCCCTTTCTTCCAGGCGATCTCTATTGGAGCATCTATCACTCCCTCTTGGTAGGATAACCTATTTTGTTCAGCTTTTATTTCCGGTTTGTACTTAGGGGCTAGGACTTATTTTCAAGGCTGTTTTATATCAACTCTGTCAAGGAGCCTGGCAGGGGAATGTCATGTATTTTTTCCCCAAGAGAAAGATCCAGGCCAGAGTAAAGTGAGGCATTGCCTATTTTGGCAAATAGTTGCATTGATTTTTTTTTTTTTTTTCCAGTTAGAAAGGTGACATGTTTGACATGTTGGTGTCTTTGAATCAAAAATAAGGTTAAGGTCAAGTTTTGATCTAGTGTGTATGTTCTCATTTTTTTTTAATTACAATATTGAAATTTTAAATGCACTCATGAGAACAGACAGGAAATTTCACGAGTCTCATTAGGTCAACTTTACTCTCTTTAAAAAGTGTTCTAAAAAAAAAAAAATCAAAGGCCACTGTTCCAATTGTGGTAAAGCTCAGACTATCAAATATTTGAATCACTAAAAAGTTATTTAAGAGCTGACAGTAAACTGACTCTTCTGCTATTATGTTATCATCAATTCTGCTCCTGAAATGGGACTTGACATCTGTATACTGGTAGGTTAATGTGAGAGAAAAAAAATCCTTGCCTTGTAAGATTTTAATTTTTATGGCTTCTAGTCATTGTAATATAAACTTGGCAAAAGAACGGAAATAAAAAATCAGAGAAAACAACCTGGCTGAACTAAATACATTGGTCTGGGTCAGTGAGAGTTTCAATGCTTGCCAAAATTGATTTTCAACAACATGCAATATTTTCAGTGAAGAGAAGGTGGTGTTATTGAATGGATTTAACATGGTTTTAAAGCTTTTCCAGATAGACTATGAGAGTTGGAGCATAAGTTTTTGATTCCTTGTTTCTTAATACATTGTTCTATAAAATAATGCATCAGCCTTAAACCTATTATGTCCAAGGTTGTATGTTAGGCATTGGGAAATAACCTCAACAACGGCCCCTCCTTTCAGAAAAATAACAAAGTCTCTTGTTATAAATGACAAGTGCTTCTCTTCAGGAAATATTTTTTTCTTCGAAACAAATCCACCCCATTGAGAGGTGGCCTAAGAGGTGAACTTTGCATTGACCTAAAAGAGTTAATTCACTGTAATTCCAGATTGGCCAGAAGCACTTTGGCAACATGAGCGAAAGGCAGTGTATAAATCCAAATAATGAATATGATTATTAACCAGATCAGAACTGTACAAACACTCCCGTTTCACAAAGGCAGAGTTTTTGATCTATCAATCCCCAGCTCCTTCTTTGCCAGAGGATAATTCAATGAATACTGACACCAGAGCCTCTTATTATATGTACATGAGACCTCGATCTCCAAATGCCTTAAGTCAATGTCACACCCTTGCATATGTGTTGGCTAGCTTCGAGGCACCAAGGTCCACTACATTTCAAGGTGCAGTGGTGATACCACCCTGTGAGGTGCACTGGAATCCCATAAACCACTTGTCTCATCCTGGCTCAGGGATTCAGAAGAAAATAAGCAAGCATCAAAGCAGGTGCAACTCTATCCTCTGATGTCTATGGTCTGGGGTGGAGCAACAGTGCTCTAGATAATTCTTTTGTATCACTTTTGTGGGTCTGGGAGTACTCTTTAAAAGCATATTTCCAACCCTGAGGCAGATGCAGGTTCACACACTAAGCAATGGTCCTATTCAGTCTTCTGTCTTCCACTCTGTATCTTCTGGGTATATTTAAGTTGTAGAAGAAATAAGACCAAAAGGTACATAGATTGTAAATGATGACATCCGGGGGTGGAGTCTTAAAGTATATGCTAAAGAAATGAATACCTTGAGACCCTGAGACCATCTGCCTTTAGACAGTAGCTATTCAGGAAAGGGGGTATTGAGTTCAGGGGACTAACTGGACATTTGTAAGGTTATCAAGCAATAATTGAGTTCATTTTTGGTACCACTTTTTGCACAAACTGGTCCAAAATAAATAACCAACACAGCTGTGGTGCAGAAAACCTCCTGTGCAAATTATTTTCATGTGTGTGGCTTTTTGAAATGAATTTCCATCAATCTTTCCATGGGATTTGGGCCACATTAGTCCTGACTATAACTGTATTTTTCCAGAGTTAAGGGAGGTGACTATCTATCAGGGACCATCTCTATTATGGTCTCTTTGTTCTTGTGGTTGTTGTTTGGTTTTGTTTGTTTTCAGGTTGGGTTTAAGCCTGGCCACACATATACTCAATGCCCTTTAGTATGCTACAGAGGTTGGTTTAGTTGGAAGCAATACAAGTGATTATATCTGGGCAGCTTCCCACCTCTCCCATTCTATCTCCCTCTACCTCCCCGCCCGAACACTCAGAGTCTTGGCTTCACTATTTATAGTTAAAGGGTAGCTCTTGCTTCTCCCACCCACCATTGGCCCAATTTGAAACACATGCAGGGAAAGAGAGGAAGGGGAGTCTGTGGGCGGCGAGGTGGAAGAACCACACCCACTGGGAGGCCACCATCCCATCCTGTTTGCATGTGGTTCAACACCAGAAAGACGGGGAGTTTGCTGAGACTCATTTCAGGGCCTCTACACACACTGGTCCAAATACAGTTTGGTTTCTTATTGTCTGACTCATTCGGACTTTGGCATAAATCAGTTTCTTGATCATCATGGAGAAAAAAAACCAATAAAGGGAAATGCCTCAAGTCATAACATTTAATACTTGAAAAATAAAGAGAGGATAAAATGAAACCTTGTTCTCATCGTTTTCTTGGTGTTATCACATCCTGAAAGTCTTGTACCTGGCCCTATGGAAACCGAATTCCTAAAGTTGGTACCTCATAGCAAATCACACACACACACACACACACACACACACACACACACACACACTGATGAGAAAAGGGAAGAAGGTCAACTGGTCTATACTTTAGGGCCACTTAAACATTTTTCTAGAAGGTGAGAAGGTAAGGAATCTGAGGGAAAAAAAATCCACAATAGTATTTTGGCAAACTCTCCACACTATAAACTCCATCCATAGGCAATTGGCTTGTGCCAATTTTGCTTAACTAAAAATGACTCAGATTAAATGTCAGGGGTGGATGTGTGGTGACTGCTAAGCCTATGTTCTTTTTACCTTTTAAAAAGAATCCTAATAGAGGATAAAGACGCCTCTCATATTGCCTCAGTGTTGTGTACATTCAACAGCTGCTCTGGCTTCCTTTATATCTTTTGTTTCCTTGAAACTTTGAGGTTTTGCACCTACATCTATGACTTTTTCTTCAAGTAAATAAGAAGCTGGAGTAAGAATCATTTGTGCAAAAGCTGAAGAAAAAAACAAAGAATTGGGGATTATTGCTGCCGCTGACTGGGTAAAAATTGGGAGGGTGGCAATGTCTGATGTCAAACTGAGAAGCAGAAAACTAGGGTCAAGCAGACCTGAGTTTAAATTCTGACTCTTCTCATTTCTAGATGTGTAACCTTGAACCAGTTATTTAAATAATCTTCCGAAGGCTCAGTCTCTTAACCTACAGAACAGTATTGGATCAGTGTAGGTATTAAATCATATACAGATCTCCCCAAAAAACTTAATTTTAAATTTAGGGGGGAAATCAACCACAAGACTGAAAACTGGTCATGAACCATTTCTCCAACGCTACTCTTTTAAATCAAGATGTTCTTGAATCCAATGCAATGATTTAGTAATTGTATAAATTTCCATAGTGTGCTCCATTCTCAAAATCTGCTTTGCAAAATAAAATCTAACAAATATTAATAACTACTGTATATTCTAGTCCACTTTTTAGGAGAGGACATAGTTGCAAACATATAGCCAATATAACCTCATCCAAGAATAAGAAAGATAAAAATGCCATGTGTATTTTTGTTTATTAGTATCTGCTATTGAGACAAAGAGCCCTCCACTGGGGTTTGGATGATTTCTAACAGGAAGACCAGGCCAGTCCTCAAAAATGTCAAGCCACAAGGGAGTTTCCAAAGTTGATTGATAACAGCTGATCATACATCCTACCCCTTCCCCCACTCATATACAAAAAAAGAAAAGTAAGCACAAAACACAAACTCTATCGCCGAATGCACCTTTTGTCAAGTCCATTGTGCCATTTTCCCTTTCTCCAAGATCTATTTGGAATGTTGGGTTTCTTATCATTCCAAACACTCCGTAGATGCTAAGGAGCACATCTCATTGAAAAGCTGCAAGACTGAAAGATTTCTTCTTAGGAGAAAACAGCAAGTTGAATCCTAATCTTCAAGTTAGTTTTATTTGTCTCTTAAAAGTGTTTCTTGAAGTTCTTCTGTAACACTGGCTCAAGGTTTTTAAAGTATGGTCAATAATATATTATCCATAGTTTTTATCTGATGAACAAAGAAAATAAAGTCCTGGAGAAAAGATAAATTCATAGGGGCTTAGGCATTTTTATCAGTATGCAGTATTCTTAAGAAAACCCGCTAAAATAAGACCCCTTTGTAAAAGTCATGGTATTTTGGTCCTGAAGTTTCAGGTTCAGACTATAGTACGCTTCTGTTCCTATATTTATTTCCACATGTAGGTGTTCCCTTCAATAGTAAATCAAGATCAAGAAGATATATTATTGAAAGTGATGTATCGATCACTTGATAGATGTCAGGTACAGGTTTTATTTTGTTGAGTTTTTCCGCATAATCAATGTGTCTTCCTTGCTTCCCACATAATCTGGGCCCTGTCAGGATATATACCGATTGAGATCATGGCTCTTCCAAAATATCCGGTAAAATCCATTAAAAATCTTTTCTCCCATAAAATAGATTTTTAATGGAACACATTGCCTGCACATATTTATCGCACATATTTACCCAACCCTGCATATGTAAGCATGGTCAACTGCTCACTACCCTCCATGTTTGCACTATTGGTTTCGTGTGGTATCTTATAGCACCATTTGATAAAATAATGTTTTCCAATTGCTTTTTGGGGTAGGCCACCAGTGGTCTACTTATTACAATTAGAAATGCTGCTATTGAGGATTGATCTTACCTAATGCAATTACGGAATGGTTTCCTCTCAATATGTACAAGTTTACAAGCAACACCAATTAAGTGTCTTTTAACCTTTTTTTAGAATTAATTTTTATTCTAAACATGCGCACACTGTTTGGAAATTTTAAAGTGAATATGCAATAATAATATATTACTTAATTAAAAGTATATAAAATTATTACTCATACTACTATTATCTGACCTATATACATACATATTATATAATTAAAAATTATAAAAGTATCAATAAGTGGTATATGTGTCTATGCTGGAGTTCATTTGAGAGGGGTGGGGGGTCTGATCCTAGCTAGGTGACTTTCTGCTTATGTGATCTCTTGCAGATTAATTAAAGTGAGTGCATTTTACTCTTCTTTTGTAAAGTGAGGATAGGATGATAATAGATAACCTTGTTACAAGGATTAGCACAGGTCAAACATGCAGTTCTGTTTTTGTTGTGCAATCAGTGGTAGACGTTATCATTGCTGTTATAAATCCCCACTGCCTTAACAGCCTCTGGATTCCCTACTAGCTATCTGCACAGTGGTTAACTTTTAAATTCAATGTAAAACTTGCTAGTCCGTCAATGGAAACTTGACAGTACAGATTGCCCTCAATCGTTTGCCGCATTTCTTAAGCTTTGGAATTCTTCAAAGATTGCCAACATGACTGAGTGAAGTCATCCACAGATATGGTCAGTGCACTTAGATATCATTTTTCTAGGACAGAATAGCCTGCGTTATTGTTATTTGTTTTTCTATCTGGTACATAAATAGGATAAAAGCTGCTCAATCTTGGAGAATTCTTTGAGTACCCTCTTGTCCTTCTAAATTAAACACAAGAAATAATAAACAAAAATAACTATAAACTAAAATTCTAAATGGCTAGTTTCTAATAACATTCACTAATGAAAATTAAGTGTAACCTGTCTTGGAAGAAATTCGTTTTTGTTAAGTGTCCACAGAGCCTAGTCAATATCTATTTTTCAACAATAATTTTCCTATATGGTCACACTTTAAAGTTTATTTTCCTGACTAGTGTTAGACCTCAACATACAGTTCAAATAAGTTTAAGTGTTCTCTGAAATATATCATTAGGTGAAAGGTTTGGGGGAAACAATTAATTAAACTCAATACCTTGGCAGGTGGCTGCGTTTCTTCACTGAAGGATATGCAGCAGCACGTCTAGATGAATGAATAAGCTTCACCCAATACACAAGAGTTTGTGCACAATTTAATGCTTAATTAGAAAGGCCGCAATTAAGCTGTGAACATGTCTGGAGCTTTGATATGCAGTAACTTAAAGGAAAGGGGAAAAATCCCCAGAAACTTCAAGGGAAAAAAAAAATCACAATAGTACAATAACAGGACAATAGAGATCTCTTTAAGAAAAAATAATGGAAGACAGTTGTCCCTAATAGACCCCTCAGAGGAAAGAGCCTCAGATATGAATAATTGTAATAATTGCATGATTATATCAGTAGTCATTTTCAAAGGAGTCAAACTCTTTTGAAGGTGCCAAATTATTTGTGTGGTATTTTTATGTTTTATTTGCAGCATAATTATCATCTAAGCACTGCTATATTTGTCTGTAGGGCAAATTGATATTTTGCCTAATGTAACACTTCCTCTTTTTAGAAAGCTTCTTTAAATATAAGAAGAAAATACAAATTGTGGCTCAAAATTCTCATGGAAGTGTGATTGCATTGCATGCACCGTGTTTCCTGGAAAATAAGACCTAGCCGAACCATCAGCTCTAGTGCATCTTCTGGAGCAAAAATTAATATAAGACCCGGTCTTATTTTAATATAAGACAGGGTATAATATAATATAATATAATATAATATAATATAATATAACATAATATAATATAATGTCGGGTATAATATAACATATAATACCAGGTCTTATATTAATTTTTGCTCCAAAAGACGCATTAGAGCTGATGGTCCAGCTAGGTCTTATTTTTGGGGAAACACGGTAGTACAAGGAGAATATGGTTCCGAAGACTAAACTCCAAGTCTAAAACAGACATTGACCTGTATCTACTATTTGGCAGCTTTTTAGGTATTATGAATTTATGTTTATAATTTGTGCCCTCCAAATTTTCTCTCATTATATACATGTGTATGTGTATATATATATATGTGTATGTGTATATGTATACATATATATACACACATAAATATATATACATAAATACATATAGATACATAAAAACATACGTATACATATTCTTCTATAATGTACTTGCGAGTTTGATTTGGTATTAGAACTTTTAAAAGAGTACACATTACTAATATTTTATATATAAGCTGTCAATTTCCCCATGCATTAGTTATGCATTATAGCCTCAGACATATCATTTATTCACTTACAGCAGATAACAACAATTAATAAAGATGAACACTATTCCAATGTTAATCATTATTCATGTGGCACAAAACCCAGCATACTGAATGAGTCAACTGGGTCTTCTGCACAGGAAAGTAGTATTTTCCAGAATCCATTCTAACTTTCAGTGTGCATTCAATGTTGCCCACACAGAGCTGAAAAGCAGTTATGTTCCTAAGAGAGCTGGAATTATGAACTGAGAAGAACCAAGTGGATGGCCAATATCTCCTCTGATTCTAAAATAACTGGAGCTATTAATTTTCATTTCTGAGCTTAAGTACTGGTCCTTCATGGTCCTGAAAAGATAAGCTGATTTGATCCACATTTTACTTAGGTTAGCTCAGTCTTCATCATATTCATGTAGAAGAGTTTCTTTCAGAATTGCCTTTTGCTCAGTGAGACTGGTTGCCCTCCAACACATGTCCATACACACACAGCCGTGATTCTCTAGCATTTGAAAGATTGCAAACAAATTATTCCAAGTAGGATAAAAATGAGTAAACCAGAATTTGCTTAAATATGTTCTTTTCTTCTCACTCTCCACAGAGATTTGTAAGGCCAGGTGCTTGTTCTCTGGGTGGGTGTCTATGCAAACGAAGATAAGCTAGACAGGAGTGCAGAAGTTCAAAACAAGTAGTGAGGGGCGAGCCTCAGAAATCTCAGCAGTAACATTTTGTTTATATCAAACCTGAGACGGAGACAGACACAGCACCCTGAAAAGACGAGTTCTCTGTCAGCCTATTGTGTATCCCCGAAAATAAGACCTAGCCAGACAGTCAGCTCTAATGCGTCTTCTGGAGCAAAAATTATAAGACCCGATCTTATTTTACTATAATATAAGACCTGGTCTTATTTTACTCTACTATGCTATATTATAATAAATATAATATAGTATAGTATAATATAATATAATATAACATAAGACCGGGTGTTATAATAATTTTTGCTCCAAAAGACACATTATAGCTGATTGTCCAGCTAGGGCTTATTCTCAGGGAACTACAGTAAGAACAGAACATGTACCACTGAGTACTATGCTTTGTATCTGCTCTGTCCCAAACTCACTAATTCATATTGTCTGATACAGAAAAGTATTTTGAAGTAAAGAAAGTGTTGAACTATGGAAACTTTTGTAAATGCAGTTTTGCTATTTTTTAAGTACTAGTAATAACTAAACTTAAATAACCAAAAAATTGCATAGTAATTATCCTAATTTAAGTAAGAGTAGTTACTAATTATTCTAAAATATAAAGTGATGGCTCAAAGTATGTGAATGTGCTTAAAAATGGTTTGTTCTCTTTCCCTGGTTTATAAGCCCTGAATCCTCTTTTATGCATTCTTTAAATTAAAAAAACAAAAAAGTTAATGGAAAGCCAACGTCTTAGAGGCAGAGAGATTTAAAATGACCCTGCTAACCTTCTCTTTTGTATTCCTAGTTAGTTCACGGTACTTTAACATCTTTCAAAGACCAATTGTTACACTTTTAAAATTAGAATCATTTGAATGCATGAGGTTGGTTACACCTTCAAAATAGAACAGTAGAATCTGAGTCATGAAGTGAAAGTAAGTACATGGCAAGGGTTTGGCTATTTGGCCCTGGTCCCTGAGTCTATTTCACTTCTGTGTCACAACATTTTGAAAACCAATCAACTAGCCTAGAAGTATCTGAGACATCCCTACAGTGTTTTGCATTCATGCATTTATTTATTCAACAAACATTTTTAAAGGACCTACCATGATCCTGGTACTAAACAAACAATGGAATTTTAAAAAGTGTTTAAAAGTGTATGTGTGTGTACGTTGGCAGTATATGCAGACATGTAAGTTCTACCTATAGTGTGACAGATACATGTATAGATGCATTTCAGGGACTCAACAAAGGTAGCTATAATTCAAGTATGTCAATTTTTCCTATAGGAACCACCTATGACACATATGGGGCTGTGTATTCCCAGTGAAGTTCATTCCTTCATCTCTCATTTACCAGTCACTCAATTGGGGAGGGTGGGGAATGAGCGAGATAGAAACCATTTTTTTGTTATTTATATTGACTCATTAATGAGACACTAGAATAAGGCCAAGACCAGAAGGGCCCAACCCTTCTAAGTAACATATTGGGAGTTGGCTTTCCACTTGGCCTACCCTAAGTGAACTCTTCATGGGTGAATTCTGAGACCTGATCTCTCTTCAACCTTAATCTCTGAAAAGCAATCAGTCCTGTTCTTACATGAGACATTGGATTGGAGAATAAAAGACCAACATATCCTGACAGGGAATCAGGAATTAGGAAAAACCTTATGAGTCCAAGGTCATGCCAGCAGGTCAACTGATGGATGGCAGAAGCCACTGGCAGGGGATGGCAGGCCTGTTGGTGGAAATGGCCTTTGAGAAGGACTGAATTCTTTGCAACCATTAAGAAAATCTCTACATACCAAGCATGTGTTTATGCCCCAAGGGCAGAGCATATTTCTGATGAATTAGAATACACTTCTCCTTGGAGAACATAATTAATATTTTCTACCATGAGTCTTCTGTAGTTCAGGAACTCTTTGACTTAGAACAGATATAATTTAAGAGAAACATTTCCAAAGCCAAATGAGCTGTGATAGATCTTTTTGTTGGCTGGTGAGAGAAAAAAAAATCTATTGAAAATAAATGGCCTAGGAACTATTTTGTCATAATAATCAGTTAAATTAAATAGGTTTAATATTGTTGAGTTGTTTTAACTGAAATTATAAAATTGTTTGTCCTGTGGAGAGTATCATCAGGAGATAATGTGATGCAGAGACTATTATTTGGCTTTGGCTTTCTATCTACTTAGTGTATAAATAAATGCTACCTTCTCCTTAAATTAGAAAAATGATCCCATCCAATTTATTCTCAATACATTTTTCCACCTGTTAAAGACACGGAGGACTAGGGAATCTCTCTTTGCAGTGGAAAGGCATACAAACTTTCAGAGTTGGTTAAAAAATAAATCAATGCCAATTTGTTATTTCTATAATGACAGAGAACATGTAAGTGAATATAGTGATCTTGAAGGAAAAGGAAATACATTTTGGACTGGGCTGCAAACATGCATTTCAGTTGGCTCATTAACAAAGTGGGTGAGTGAGGACCCAAAGCATAAAGCTTGGGAAGTGAAGGATTGAGAAAGGAGATTTGGTCTTGAAGTAATGAAATATGAGGGGTTTTGCCTCATTCTGTTGACCTATAGATAGCTTGAGGTGAAGGTAATGAGTACTCTTGACTCCATGGTGTTAATGTAAACAATCCCCTGGGCTCAAGTATCAGCCATTTAAATAAATTCAGGAGACAGAGGAAGTGATGTTATGAGCCAGAAGTCTGGGCAGCTTTTTAAACAATCTTGGGTACACAGATCACAAAATGGAAACTTGATATAATGGGAAGAAAACAAAGGGGAATAGCATGGGGTAAACTTGAGGGGAGGAGTTAAAAATCCTGAAATCTAGTTCTGAGAAAACAAACAAACAAAAATTACCCATTTGAAACCAAATTGACAAGGCTTACCTTAAAAAGTTAGTGTATCACTGTTTACCTGAGAGTGTCAAAAATCTATTTTTTTGTAAGACCCTTTTACTTTTCAAAGTTATAATGAATTTTCATTTGTCTGTGTAAATAGAAAATTATGGTTAAAATATGTCCCACTAAGGCAAATTTTTAAAACAATTTGCCTCTTAAACATTTAAAATATTACATATGTTTATATTTATTACATTTTACTAAATCTAGTGTAAAATTATTGATAGTTTAAGAGAAGAACGTGTAAATATCCTTAGTATCAACAGTGACCTGGACTAGAATTCAAACATGCTGTTAACTTCTTAAGTGAATAAATACTGAAACTGAACTGTGTATTATTAACTGAAAGAAGCCAATCTGAAAAGTCTATATATCCTGTATGAATCCAACTACATGACATTCTGGAAAAGGCAAAACTATAGATACAGTAAAAAGATCCGTGGTTACAGAGGTGGGGTCAGGCAGGGGAAGAAACGAAAAGGCAGAGCAGAGGATTTTTAGAGCAGTGAAAATACTTGCTATTATAATTGTAATGATGGACATACGTCATTATACATTTCTCCAAATCGATAGCATATACAACACCAAGAGCGAATCCTAAGATAAACTATGGATTTTAGGTGATTATGATGTGTTAATGTAGGGTCATCCTTGGTAAAAAATATACCATTCTGGTGAGTGATATTGACAATGGGGGAGGTTGGGGGACGTGTTATATGGGAAATCTCTCTACCTCCCTCTCAATTGTGTTGTAAACTTAAAGCTGCTCTAAAAAAATTAGGTTTCTAAATAAAAAAATAAAGTCTCTAAGTAAAACAAAAAATGTCTATACATAAACAAATGTAAAGATGATGGATGGAAATAAGCAAGAAGTAGATTTAAGAGCTAATGGCCTTATTTCAATCCATGAAGAAACATGCTAGATTTTCAGGGGGGACTAAAAATACATCCATTCATACATACTAGGCATGAGGACCCAAGGCTTTTTTGGTCTCATCGATGATTTTATCTGTAATTTGGGGCTTCGTTCTTGACATTGGGGTAATACAAATTGTGGTTATGGCCCTCTAAATTTTCACTGGAGTGCGAATGTGCTTCTCATAGGTACGCTCTGAAATACACTGTTAGCCCTAATTGGAAAGTACACTTAAATTGGATAAATCACCTGTACAACTTGCAACCTGAGAGCTTTATTTCTAAATCTGAGCTTTATTTCTAATCAGATTTGGTCTTTTCAACTTGCTTTCTATACATCTAGTGCCTCGACATTCCTGTTTCCCATCAGTTCAAATCAACACCACTGTAGTCTTAAGTCACCATATCCCCTTCCCCCAGGGACTCCTATTTCTGCAAAGCGGGCTATTGTTCTCCCTTGCTAAGACTGCCTTCCCCTAACTAGTACCAACACACACACACACAACAAATATTCTACTAAGTTCTGTTTATACTTCTTTTGCTATTTCTCTTATATTTGCTCTTTATATCCTTTTTCTGATGCTACCACTCTATAATTAATAGCCATATAACTGATCTCCTAGTCTCTGTTCAGCTCCTGTCATCTCTGATAGTCTCTTAGCAAAGCATTCTTCCTAAATCATTGTTGAGATATGCCAGTCTGTGATCTGGTACTTTAGTAGTTCTCCATTGTCTTGGGACAAAACTTCAAAGCCATTAACTAGTCGTTTTCACCCAATTCTCTATTATGATCTCTTTTTTTAACCCAACTCTCTAGTCTTCATTGTTGATACTTTCCTTCCCAAGCACAATTTGTGTTTTCCTTCTCTTGTGCTGTGGCTTCAGCTATGACTACTTTTGCCTGAGACACATCTGTCATAGTCTCTACTTTGTGAAATTCTGGCCATCTTTTAAGCTCCAATTTTAGTATCCTCTACCCCATGGAATTCTCCTCTGGTCATCCAGGCTGGTCTCCCTTCTCAAGACTCTTAGTATTTTATCTGTATCTTTCCTATGGGACTTATCAACATACCTCCCTATATTATGTTTCTCTGTAAAAGCCTTTATCACTCCTTCTCCTTAACCAGGTTGTGAGATTAGATCTTGTCTGATTCATTCACCTTAAAAGCTCCCTACAGTGTTTTACACATAGTAGAAACACAGTAAATATTTGTTGGGCAAAGAGCAAGTGGCTCCATGGAAAGCCTAGAGTTTGAAGACGTTTTATCAATTTTCTATTCCAGACTTGTCACCAAAAGTTTGACCCCCTATTCATGAGATTTTTTTAAAGAATCACATGATGAAATAAATGTCCCTCATTCTGGGTTATTATTATTGTTCTTTTGAAATATAAACACAGTTTCCTTTTAGGAATGAATTTGGTAGAGGTGATTAAAACAATTTTTTAAAGTGTGATACATAATCAAAATTCACTGTATGATTAAAATATACCAAAGTAAAAAGTTAGTTCCTTTTCTCACAACTTTATACTGAATCTCAAAAAGGAAAAAGAAATTTCATGTTTGGATTGGTACATATAATTAAGTCTGAATACCTAAAAATTCCTTATTAAATGGGTCATATCTAACAGAGAAACAGTGCTGAGTTAGTTGTTTAAATTGCATTTCTTCAGCCATACAAACACTGTTTTATAAAATATCAACTTACAGACTGGTTTTCATAACTGGTAATTATAGAAAAGTTCATTTTAAAGATGTTCTCTTACGGTTCAAATAAAACATGAATTACTTCAGCAGAACGTTAACTGTGCTGCCTTTGGAATGACAGAACCACATTTCCAGTTAATCATCCTGAGGCTTCTGTTCTTTTTTGTAAATTAGAATAGAAAGATTTAAAAATGTGTATTTATTTGTATAGTGCTGTAATTTGTGTCTTTTTTTTTTTCTTAAACCCCCAGTGAAAGAGCAACCCAGGTTGCACCACTTATAAGGAAAAATACACCCTAAAAATAAAATTGTTGTTTAAAGTTTTCTGAAGGTTTGATCAAGATTCAGGGGCAGGTTAACGTAAGTGTCAAACTTTCATTAAATTGGCAGCCTAAGAAAATCATGTTGCATGTGGGGGAAAACAAGCTCAGTGCAGTTTACCAACTTCCATCTCTGATTGTATCACATGGTAGCTGCCTTCTGTTTCCATGGTTCTCATTTTGGAGAAATGGCTCAGGAAGCAATGATGTTCAACTTTTAGAAATATATTCCTAACTGGAGGATTAAATATGCATATATCAATTGTGGTATAGATTCCACAAATAGTAGAGGGTTTTTGTGTTTTTCGTTTGTTGGTTGGTTTTTGGTTTTTTGCCCACCCATAGAAAAACAGAATGGCTAGACTTCCATCTTAGTTCCACCACTTCATGGTTGTGTAATATTCAGCAAGTCCCCTGACACCCCTATAGCACTACGAAATAAGGATAAGAATAGTTCTTCCTGTATAGGCTGTGATAATGGTTAGATAAAAAATGCATGCCAAATGTATGGAATAAATTTTGAACCATAATAAACACTTAGTCAATTTGACTTGCTAGTGCTGGTATGCATATTGTTGTGCTGTTGGGTATTGTTACATCACTATTGTTATTGTTGTGTGAGCAAACTCCTTTATTTTACAATAGAGTAAGCAGTCATAGAAGCATCAAGTAGCTACAGCTTAATGACCAAGAGCATCTGTCCTGATGTCACAATGCCCAATTTTGAATCCCAGCCTCTCTGCCTACCAGCTGTGTGGCCTTGGTCAACTTAGTAATATCATTGCCCCAGTTTCCTAATTTGTAAACTAGGCATAATAGCAGTGACCACCTCATAGCATTGACAGGCGGAATGAGTTAATTCATAAAAAGCAATTAGAATAGCCTAAGTGTACAATTAACACTGGCTATTATTAGTACAATATCATTATTACTACCACCCCCATAGTTATTCGCAGACCTACACTGCATACTAGGATAGTGGTTCGAACACTGGCCAACATATGATGAGCACTCAATAAACATTAGCTATTTAAAGGTGGCCAGGAAGGAAAGGAGCCGTTCTGACTGCAACACAAAGGCACAATAACAATCCTCTAGACCAGGGTGTCCAAACTGCGGCCCAAGGGCCAACTGCCATCCGCAATCCATTGTTAATTGGCCCGCAGCAAATTCCAAAACTATATTTAGTTTACTTAAATAAACCAGGTGAGGCAATACGTACTTCACCTCGAGTGAGTGGCCCGGCTGTTTGTGTATTTTACTGCATATGGCCCTTGGTAAAAAACGTTTAAAAAAGTTTGGACACCCCTGATCTAAACTTTCATTTAAGTTCTGGTACTTAAAAAAAAAAAAAAGAAAAAAAAAAAAAGAAAAAAAAAAAAGAAAAATCAGGCCTTTGACCATATGCTCTGGAAAGAAGGGGAACATCCACTTTGTCCTGTGCTCCAAAGTTTGCTGAGTCCATTGCATTTCCTCAGGGGCTTTTGCCTTGCAGCAAGCTGACACCCAGGGAGCCAGCTTGAGCCAGTTTTCAACTAACACTCAAGGCTGAGTCTCCACCCTCTCTTACCAGCAAGTAGACTTCCTGAGCTCTTTTGGATAAAAAACTGCTGGACTGCGATTAGGAGAATCAGGAAATGGAGATGAGAGACACTATAACCAAGTAGAGATCAAAACGGGACCACTGTTTGTTGCTGGCGGTGGGCTCTGTCAGTCTGTCTGGGAGTTTGCCTTTCAGCACGGGTAGACTGCGTGGAACATCACCTACGAGCGCATGTACATTTGCAACTTGGAGAGGAAGAAGGAAGGAGACCTGTACTGGGAATTTTGTTTCTCTTCCATTGCTCTCGTTTCAAAAGTGCTATGATAACTGCTGTGTAAATTGGGAGAGAAGTTTTATAGCCTGAATATTCATTGGATTATAAATGTGATGACTACTCAAAAGGGCTTCAATATTTTTTGCCATGTCTTTTTCATTTAGAAGTGACCCTACCTAACGAAAAGTCACTGATGCTATTTAGAAAGAAACATCTAATATAAGACAGTAAGAAACCATCAAGGTTATTTGCGCAGGGATGTACTTTTGCATGCCACTTCAAATGTTATAGCAAATACTGACACTATTCTGGTCTGGTCGGGACAAGATAGGATAGGCTTGTTTCTACTTGTTCCTCCCTGCTACATACAGATATAAACTTTGAAAGTAATGGAAAAGACAGCCTATGGAGAACCCTGAAATGTGAAACGAGGAAGGAAGATGGGTGAGGGACCCAATCAATGAAGGAATAGCACAGCAGCAAGGTGTGCTATTAGGTACGCCTGTCCACTCACTCACCCAACAGGAGAAGCAACCAAGGCCCAGTGTTCCCTGATCCCAACCTAACAACTAAAGGTCGTCAAAGTAGGTTTATCTCTTCACCAGATTGAAAAGGAATCTCTCCAATAAAATAATATGAGCTGATATTATAGAATAATGTGATAGGAGTAGATTGGGAGCCCTGCCTAAAACAGGTGGCCTGGCCCAGAAAGCATGCTCCTTCTCCACTGGGCTGGAGAGACTTTTCCTCTAGGCAGAAATATTAGGTGAACAGATGGTTCCAGCAAAGGTATCCCACCGCAACAAGCACCTGGGCTTAGAAAGCCCCTTTGTCTCCTGAGAATCCCTTCATCTACTCAGAGACATTGAGAGGTCAGATACATTAGCAAAGGGAATCCAACCACAACAAGTGGTCTTACTGGGCAGCATTTCTATCCCATGGGTCTGAGACTCCCCTGCCCCCGAAGAGAGACAATGGGGTAACTGGATATCACCATCAAGGAAGATCTCACAAGTGCCTGACCAGAAAATCACTTTGTCCCTAAGGTTTAACTTCCCTGCCCAAGTGTCTTGGCCTGGGATAACCCTTCCATCCCCTTAGGTGGCACCAGAAGGGACCAGTAGGAGCCCCAGAAGCACCAGATAAACCAAGGAGACCAAAATAGCGTAGCAAAGGCTCTGAAAATTAAATTGTCATTGCAACCACAGCCCACAAAAGCAGGTCAGCTAAACCTAACAAGGTAACTGCTTACTAAAATAAAAGATGTAAATAGGGTTTAGATTCTCCAAATATAATAGCCAAAATATCCAGATCACAATGAAAATTTCATCTGTCATATCAAAAAAACAAAAATCACAACTTAAATGAAAAAGACAATTAACTGATGCTAACACTGAGATGCATCACAGGTGGGATTGCCTGACAATCCATTATTAAAATGCTTCAACAAGCACTTACAAATTCTCTTAACACAAATGAAAAAATAGAAAATGTCAGCCAAGAAAAAAGCTTTACAAAAATGGAATTTATAGAACTGAGAAAGAATAACTGAAATTAAAAAAAACAAAACTTGCTGGGTTGGTTCAACAGGAGAGTGGAGCTAAAGGAAGATCAAATCAGTGAATTTGACAAATCAACAGAATTTACCCAATCAAAAAAATAAGAGGAAAAAAACAACAGTTTCAGGGACCTGTGGGACAACAACAAAAGAGTCAATATTCATACTATTAGAGCTGAGCTGCAGAATGAAAAGAGAAAGTGGGGCTAAAATGGTGTTTGAATAAATAATGGTTGAAAACTTCCAAATGTGGTGAAAGACACAATTGTACAGATTTAAGAAGGTAAATGGGTGGTTGAAGAAGATAAATCCTAAGGAATTCACACCAAGACACAACATACTTGAATTTGAGAAAGAAAAAAAATATTGTAAACAGCTAGACGGAAATAACACATTATCTATAGTGTATTTATCATATGAAATCATGGAGTCTAGAAGGAAGTGGTGTAAGATTTTTCAAGTGCTGAAAGAAAAGAACTATTAACCATAAATTCTATACCCAGTGAAACTTTTTTTTCCCCAGAAATCAAGAGAAAATGAAAATATTCTCAGGTGAAGGAGAACTAACAGAATTTGTCACTAGTAGCCATATCCTTAAAGATTGGATAACAGAAGGTCAAGAAGAAAGGCGATGGAAGAAGAAATCTTGGAGATGAAAAATGAAGAAAGAACAACAGAAAGAATAGAAGCGTGGGCATATATAGTGCACTGTCCTTCTGCTTATGAGTTTTATAAATCATATTTGATGATTGAATCAAAATTTGTAATACTATTTGATACTTAAGATAAAAAAAATTGAAATTAGAAAAGATAAAGGGAATTAAATGCAAGAGAGTTTTCCATAGTTCACTCAAAGTGGTAAAATGTAGATACCAACAGATTGTGATAATTAATATATGTATATTGTCAGAACAACCATTAATAAAAGTACTCAAAGATATACCCAAATTCAAAAAACATCACAAATAAATCAAAATGGAATACTGAAAAATGTTTAAGTAACCCATAGGAAGGCAAGAATTACGAGGCAGAGGAATAAAAACAGAAATACAAACAGAAAAAAGTTAAGTGGCAGGCTTAAGCTTTAACATATCAATAATTACCTTAAAAGTAAAAACCAATTAAAAGGCATAGATTGGCATAGTGGATAAAAACAAAAGCATGATCCACCTATATACTGTCTAAAAGAAACTCACTTTAAAAATGATGACATATGTAGGTTAAAAGTAAAAGGATGGAAAACGATATACCATGCAAATACTAATCAAATACTTTTTAAAAATAGGAGTCGCTATATTAACATTGGATAAATTATACTTTAGAGCAAAGAAAATTACCAGTGACAAAAAAGAACATTACATAATGATAAAGAATCAGTACACCAGGAAAAAAAAGCAATCCTAAATGTGAATCCACCAAACAACAGCGTTTCAAAATACATAAAGCAAAAACGGGTATCGCTGAAAAAGAAGCAGACAGATCCATGATTATAGCTGGGGACCTCAAAAACTCACTTTTAGTGAGTGGTAGAACTACTAGACAAAAATCAACAAGGGTATAGGGGAAATGAATAACATAATCAACCAGCAAGATATAATTGAAATATAGAGAACAGTCCACTCAACAACAATAGACTATATATTGTTTTAAGTACAGATAGAATATACTCCATGATAGTTCATATCTTAGGCCATACATTACTCAACAAATTTAAAAGAAGACGAAATCATTCTAAGTATATTGTCACAAAATAATGGAATCAAACAAGAAATAACAGACAACAGAAAAATCTAAACACTTAGATCAAGTGACATACTTCTAAATAATCCATGGGTCGGGGAGGAAGTCTCAAAGGAAATTAAGAATACATAGGTCTGAATTAACATGAAAATAAAACATCAAATGTGAATATTGTTAATACAGTGTTGTAAGGCAAATTTGTAGTACTAAATACTTACATGAGCAAAGAGAAAAGATTTCAAATCGTTAATCTAAGTTTCTACATCAAGAAACTAAAAAGAGATGAAAAAATATACCCAAAGCAAGCATAAGGAAGGAAATAATAAAGAGTAAAAATAAAAGGAATTGAAAATAGGAAAAACAATAGAAAAGATGAAACAAATTTAAAATTTTTTTCAAAAAAAATCTTTTTTTCAAAAATACTTTTAATTGATAAACCTTTTGCAAGATTGTAAAAAATAAAACGAGAGAAGACACAAACCACGATATCAGTAATAAAATAGAGTATATCATTACAAATCCCACCGTGATCCTGTAGTCATTAGAAGAATACTTAATAAGAGAATACTATTACGAACTTTACTTTCATAAATTTGACATCCTAAAAGAAATTGGTCAATTCTTCAAAAACTACAAATACCAAAACTTAACCACAACAAAGTAGATCATCTCAATAGCATTATAACCATTAAAGAAAATAAAATCTGTTATTTAAAAGCTCCTGAAGAAAATCTTTAGACCCAGGTAGTTTTACTGAAGAATGCCTCTTTTTAAAGAATTAACACCAATTTTATAAAATTTCTTCCAGAAAATAAAAGAAGAAACATTCCAAGTCATTTTATGAGGCCATTATGAACCAAGTAGATATCATAACTGAACAAAAACAATAGTAAAAGCGAAAGCAAAAAAAAAATCCCCCCAAACAGCATACCATTATAAATATGGATGCAAAAATCATAAATACGGATGCAAAAATTCTCAACAAAATATTAGCAAATTGAATTCAACAATGTATAAAAATAAGTACACACCCCAACCAAATAGAATTTATTCTAGGTATGTCAGGCTATTTCAAGGTTCACTTGAAAGCCAATATAGTCCACAATATGAACAGGCTAAAGAATAAAATCATATGAGATTATATCAGTTGACACAGAAAATGCATTTCATAAAATTTAATACCCATTCATGATAAAAATTCTTAGAAAGTCAGGAATAAAGGGGAATTAACTGAAAAAGAGCAGCTACAAAACAACCTATAGTTAATATGGTATTTAATGGTGAAAGACTGAATGTTTTCTTCCTAAAATCAGGAACAAGGCAAAGGTATCAGCTCTCAACCATACTCAGCATGTACTAGTTACAGCCAGTGAAATAAGGCAACTAAAATATATATACATACAGGAGTGCCAAAAAAATGTATACACGTGACTTGTATTCATCTTTTGTTATTGGTATATATTGAGTATTACAATTTTAATACAGTTTTGTTTTTTCCTTTCTTAAAATGTATATACATTTTTTGGCACCCTCTGTACATACCATGTTTCCCCAAACATAAGATGTAGCCAGACAATCAGCTCTAATGCATCTTTTAGAACAAAAATTAATATAAGACCTAGTATTATATTACATTATATTGTATTGTATTGTATTATATTATATTATACCCAGTCTTATATTATATAAGACCCAGTCTTTATGATATTATATTATATTATATTATATTAAGATGTGGTCTTATAGTAAAATAAGAACTTACATTAATTTTTATATTAATATATCTTATATTAATTTTTGTTCCAAAAGACACATCAGAGCTGATTGTCTGGCTAGGTCTTATTTTCAGGGAAACACGGTAGATTGGAAAGGAAGAAGTAAAACTGTTCCTATTTGAAGATGACAAGGTTAGCTCCATTAAAATCAGAATGAATCCACAAAATTTTTCTTGAATTAATAAATGAGTTTAGCAAGATCACTGGATGTAAGATCAATACAAAAAAAAAAATCAATCACATGTCTGTGTAGTAGCAATGAATATGTGGAAACAGAAATTAAAAACACAATACCATTTGCAATCACTCCAAAGAAAATTAAGTGCTTAGGAATAAAGTTAACAGAACATATACAGATTCAGTATGCTGAAAATTACAAAAAGGTAATGAAAGAAACCAAACAATTTAAATAAATGTTTGTGGATTTGATGACTCAACATAATAAAGATACCAATTCTGCCCCACTGATCTGTAGGTTTAAAGCAATTCCTATCAAAATCCCAGCAAGAATTTTTGTAGACATAGGCAAGGTTAGTCAAAAATTTATATGAAATAGCACAGATCCTAGAATAGCTAAAAATAACCTTGACAAAAGAGAGTAAAGTGGAATCACTGGACCCAATTTTTAGGCTTACTCTATCATCACAGTAATCAAGCTAATGTGATATTGGCAAAGGGGCAGATGCATAGATCAATAAAACAAAATGAGGAGTCCAGAAACAGATTCATACAAGTAGGTCTACTAAATTTTGGCAAAGTATAAAAACAATTTGTAGGAGAGTGTTTACAACAAACAAGGCAAGGTTATTTTTAGCTATTCTAGGATCTGTGTTATTTCATATACATTTTTGACTAACCATGCCTATGTCTACAAAAAATCTTGCTGGGATTTTGATAGGAATTGCATTAAACCTACAGATCAGCAGGGCAGAACTGGTGATAGAATAATTAGACATCTCTTGGCAACAAATGAACCTCAATCTAAACTTCAGACCTTACACAAAAATTAACTGAAAATGAATAATGAACTTAAATGTAAAACCTAAAACTATGAAAACTTTTACAAAAGGACACAGAATTAAATCTTCAGGATATAGGACTAAGCAAACAATACTTAGACAACACCAAAAAACTACATTGCATAAAAGAAGAAACTTGATAAATTTGATCTCAACAAAATTAAAACGTTTGCCCTGCGAAAGATCTGTTAAGAGAATGAAAACGAAGTAAAGGTTGGGAGAGAATATTTTCAAAGTCCACAAAGGGTCAATGTCAATAGAATATATAAGTAACTCTCAGATCTCACCAGTAAAAAGCAGTCACCTAAGCACGTGAACAGCTTGAGGGATCCTGTAGTAATGGAACGTTTTATATCTTGACTGCAATGGAGAATACACAAACCTTTATATTTGATAAACCTGGATAGTCTTGGTAGGCACACACGTGCACATGTGCATAATCACACACATTTATTACACATTATTGCAAGTGAAACTAGGAAGTCTGAATAAATCCAGTGGATTGTATCAATGGCAATATCCTGATTGTGATGCTGTATTAGTTTTACATATACAAGTATATAAGGAACTCATACAACTCAATAACAAAAAAACAAATCATCTGATTTTAAAATGGGCAGAGGACCTGAATAGACATTTTTCCAGAGAAGACATACAAATGGGCAACAGATACATGAAAAGGTGCTCAATGTCACTAATCATGAGAAAAATGCAAATTAAAACTACAGTGAGCTATCACTTCATACCTGTTAGAATGGCCATTATAAAAAAGACAAGCTATAGCAAGTGTTGGTGAGAATGTGGGGAAAAGGGAATCCTTGTGCACTCTGGGTGGGAATATAAATTGATGCAACCAATATGGAAAACAGTTTGGAGGTTCCTCAAAAAATTAAAAATGGAACTATGATATGATCCTGCAACCTCACTTCTGGGTATATATCTGAAGGAAATGAAATCACTATCTGGAAGAAGATATCTGTCCCCTTATGTTCACCGCAGTGTTATTCACAATAGCCAAGACAGGTAAACAACGCAAGTGCCCATCAATGGATGGATGGAAAGAAAATGTGATTCTATCTATCTATCTATCTATCTATCTATCTATCTATCTATCTATCTATCTAGATATATATATGTATATATATATATTCATTTTATATATAAAAATCCATTTTATATATATATGTATATATAAACTATATATATAAGCTATATATAAACTATATATTACTATTTATATATACTGCTTATATATACTGTTTATATATACTATTTGAGGAAAGAGAAAGAAGCTTGAAAGGCTTCCCAGATTCTGACCAGAATTTGTTGGGTGGCAGGATGAAGTTTCGCACAAGTGTTCTCCAAATGGAGGCTAGAAGTTCTGAGCACCAACACGCCTCACAAGGACCCTGTCCATGCCATTTGCTGACTTTCACTTAAAGTCAGCTGATGTTAGTAAAGGTATGAAATTGGAGTAGATGCCATAACAAATCTCTGTCTGCTGTCGATTTCATATTTATATTTTTAAAAAAGAATAAGAAGAAGAAGAAGAGAAGAAAGCTAGCTTTTCATTTTCCATAAAGGTTTGGAAAGGGCCTTGGCAGGACCTGGCAGCTCCTCTCTGGGCTACATTTGCTCACAACGTGACTCACAGGGGGTCACCTGCAGCAGGAGAGACTCCTTTCTACCCTAGGTTCAGAACCAAATAAACAAATAGCACACTAACTTTGGAGAGAAACACGTCAGAGCTAAACATGTAATTTGGAAAATTATATGTGACTAATTGCCCGGAAAAGACCTCTTAGCTTTTCACAGAGATTCATACAGAAGATGCTGGAAGCCTCATCAGAAAGGCTTAGTACATTTATCTTCCCAGGGCAAGGGTGAGACAATTTATTCTGGGGAATATACGAAATAGGAGGCCCAAAGGTATTTATGTTTGCTCAAGGGTAGCAACACCAAAGAATAAACAAGAAATGCTGTTAGAAACCCCTCACGTAAACTGCATGAACAGCTCACAGGCTCCCAAGCCAACATCCTTTTTCTAATCTTAGGTATATAGAGATATATACACATATATAGATATATATATGCATCTTACTTACCTGATGTAATGCAGGGTCTCAGCTCCCGCTCCCCACACAAGAACGCAGGATATGGTGAGGCCAAAAAGGAACAACGAAGCCATAGATAGGGAGTCTATATTCTCCCACTATATTCTCGATGGAGGCTGGTTGAGACACAAAAGCAAGTATCTGCCAGTACGCCAAGAGGTCTTCATGCACCCCCATCTCGCTGGCAGCCGGGCGAGACACAGGAAATAAGATCAACACGATCAGCAATCCACAATCTGCTTGCTAACTTCACTTACTAGCCACAATCCGCCGTCTGCTTCTCTGCCAACCAACCAACCTGCTAGCCTAACCACGGCAGTTATACTAGTGGCTAATGGCTAACTGGTTACAGCTGATGGCCACACACCCACAGCGGAGGGCCATCTAATAACCGAGCCAGCACCTTTCCACGTGAGGCCGAGAGCCTGGAAACTACTCTCTGGGACCCTGTCCCCACACCTAACTTGAAATTATTCACAGATTTGTACCTGTGTATGATTAATGTGGCATTATTCTGAACAATTTTATTTCTATAGGTATCAAATGAGATCTTCTTATAAAATCAAAACATTTAATTACAGATTTGAGCCCTGAGGTTTGTATCTCCATCTTAACCAAGGCATGAAAGTTTCCAGAGACCTTCCTGTTAATTCAAGTTTCTTTACCTTAAATCTGATTCCTTAGCTTAAGGTGGTGACACTGTTCTGAACTTCAAATTAATCATTTGTTATCCCCCACCTTTCCTGGCATGTTTGGTTCAAAGGAAAATGTACGTAACAAACCCCAAAAAGAAATTTATGTAGCAAGTATTTATGAATACCATTCTCTTTCTAACCTGCTTTCAAGAAAGGCAGGTTAAAAATAACTGAAAGTTTACAAGGGCCTCAAACCAAACCTGAAAAGCCAGCCTCAGACAGTCAGTGGACTCTGCTGGCCGCTCACCGGAGTCACTGTTTATAATTCATTTGTCCTACTAGGACTCCAGCAAAAAATTAGATAAATGATAGATAGATAGATAGATAGATAGATAGATAGATAGATAGATAGATAGATAGACAGATAAAAAGAGACAAAACAAAACTATGTACAACTACTTTCTTAATGACAAGCCTTGGCAAAAGCAAACCAGAACACAATTGGCAAATAAAATAATAGAGTGCTGGGATGTTAGCCAAAATCACCTTGTCTTGAGTGATTTTTTTTTTTTGTCCCCCTCTGCCATCACAAAAATAAAGAAGAAGAAAAATGAATAAACTACTGTCATGTCTTGATTTCCTCAGATGTTCTCCACGTCTTAGTTGTTGAGGTAGAAGCTAGAAAACATTTATGTATTTAGAACAGGTGGAGACTGTTAGAGTTTGAGTCCCCAACCCCACCCTTTTCAAAGATTTGGTATGCTTTTAGTCCCATTGAAAAGCACCTTGTTTGTAAACCTGATTCTGACAAAGTCTGTTAGGAATCTTGAATCAAAAGATCAAGTCCTGTCCAACAGAAATTTCTGTAATAATCGGAAATGTCTTGTAAACCTTGTTGACCAATATGGCAGTCCCTTTCCATAGGCAACTATTGAGAGTGTGGGATGTGGCTGGTTTGTCTGAAAAATTCTTAATATTATTCAGTTTTATTAATTGAAATTTAAATAGCAACACGTGGCTAGGAGCTACTACATGGGACAGTGCAACAGCATGAAAAAGACCAGTTGGCCTTCCTTGCTAGTGGCAACTCCAAAGATGCCAGTGCTCATCAGCCACATTTTAAACACCTTGGGATTTAAAGGTGTGGAAGGGCTCTCCAGTAGTAGATGAGAGATAAGTTAGAATTGCAATTATTTTCTAAAAACAATGTAATCATAGTAATTTCAGATATGTATGATAACTGACATAAACATAGCCAGTTTGCTAAAGATCCAGTCCTGCTTTGATAATGGGACCTTATTATCTGCAATTAGCCTTTTAACACCCCAAACTGAACCAGCCTTGCTTATTTTGCAGCTCTACTGTGAATGTAAATGATATCTTATGGTACTTTTATCTTTTCATAACCCAGTTTTTCTTTTACTAGGCACTCTTCAGGTGAAGGCTTTTCCCAATAATTGCCAAAAATTCATCTGGATAACTGCTTGCTTTGTCTACAGCATCAAAGAGCCATGGTCTTTTTCTTGGTTGCTTTGGCTAAGATGTTTGTGCTGTAAAGTATTGTTTGTAACTTTTTCCTCCCATTTTTTTTTACTTCCTGAACTCGGAGCAACTTTCTGATTCCAACCTTTTTAAACTAACTTTCTTTACTTCTTACAGCTGTTCTCGACCCATGTCAAATGCAATTTCACCAGATTACCTAGAATGATGGCTCTCATATTGTAGGACACACTGGAATGGCCTGGAGAGCTTGTCAAACCCAGGGTCCTGAATCCTAACCTCAGAGTTTCTGATTCAGTATATCTGAGGTAAGGCCAGAGAATTTGCATTTCTAACAAGTTCCCAGGTGCTTATGATGCAGCTTGTCTGGAAACCAGACTCTGTGAACCACTAATCTAGACTTTAAGAACTCTTCTTGGTTTCTTTGACTCCTCCACCCATCTACCTGAACCCCAAGTTGGTCATTTTGGCGTAGACCTCAGCAATGCCCTTTACAAAATATGAATCAGTTGAAATATTGTTCAAATGAAGAGTTGGATTCAGTGGGTCTGGAGTGGAGCCTGAGAATCTGCATTTCTAACAAGCATCCCAGGTGACGCTCATGCTGTTGGTCCACACTCTGAGTAACAACCACCCTAGACTTCCTCACCTTAACTTGCCCTCTTGCTTATTTTCAACCGTGTGTCATTCTGAGAAACAAAAGTTTCCTGGACACTGCTAAGCAACTGGACTTTTCACACTCATTGTTGCCTAAGAGTTCTTCCTGCTAGCTAGCCCTGGAGCTGCCATTCCCCAACCACATGTTCAAGGCAGACATCGTTGGTTTATCAGAGGCAATCTTGAATGCTGAGTCTGGATGTAGCCTCAAAACCTTCTCAAGACAGTGTATGCCAAGCAGCCATAAATAAATTCCAGTATGGTGAGAGGAAACTGGCTATCTCCCCTTGTTCGAATAAAGTTGCCAAAATGGTTACACTAAAGTTCACCAGGGATTAAATTTTCCTGCCTTTAGTGCCAATAGATACTAATGCTTTCTATATACCTGAGAATACTTAGTTCATATGTCTACTCAGTTAGTTCTTCCAAATAAGCTTGTTAATTTTGATATATCCACTTCATCCTGTAGTTTTCAACCATCATCTCTAATTATCTCCTGTCTTGGTAGAAATTATCTTCTGCTTTATTTCTATGAGCTCCTTTACTTCCTAAGATGATACACAGCCTACTCAATGTCTTTAACATTTTCTTCATTTTAATTTCTTTTTCCTTTATCTAAAATAAGCTCATGGTGATTCCAGTCAAGATGATAGAGTAGGTAAACACTGTGCTTGCCTCCTCTCACAAACACATAAAAATTAAAACTGAAGTACAGAACATCGTTGAGAATCACCTGAAGTCTATCTGAACCAAAGCCCTACAACTAAGGATATGCAGTAGAAGCCACCTTGAGAATTGGAGGAGGGGAAGAAAAACAAACAGGCTGGTCCCACACCCACATGTGACCATTAATAATTGGGAGGGATAACTCGGCTGCAGGGGTACTGCTGGAGGAGCAAGGGGTAATAGCCCCACCTCAGGCTCCTCATCCTAGGGTTCCAGTAGCAGACAGAGAAG
Organism: Rhinolophus ferrumequinum; assembly: GCF_004115265.2. Classification (NCBI taxonomy): domain Eukaryota; kingdom Metazoa; phylum Chordata; class Mammalia; order Chiroptera; family Rhinolophidae; genus Rhinolophus; species Rhinolophus ferrumequinum. The sequence continues at coordinate 28,104,701 of NC_046306.1, read as the reverse complement.
TCCCCATAACTTCTGGCTATAAAAACACGCAGATATTTTGGCTGGGTGAGACAGAGGGTGGCTGCAGTCACAGGCACTCCTCTTGAGGGCCGGCACATGGACTCACTTGCTGATGGACTCACACGCTCTGAGCTCCTATAGTGGGGCCGCAGCTTGAAAAGCGTCAGGGAAGCTCTTGTTTCTTTGTTGAGCCCTACACCTTGTTGGCTTGCAGATGCAGAAGGCCGCCATAGCTGATCCTCCATCAACTTGGCTAACACCATTTGCCTGCCCTGGTGAGTTACTGAAACCCCACCCCATCCAACTTGCAGAACCACTAAAATCACTTCCAGTGGCTTTTTGCTACAAACAGCCTTCCTTGGCTCATGCTTCAGACTTTCCCAAAATCTCTCAAAGGCTCACAAAACCCAAACAAGCAGCATCTGGCTTTAGCATGTCCCACACTGGCTGAGCAGCCCTGAGATGCACACTACCATGTTTCCCTAAAAATAAGATCAGGTCTTATATTAAGTTTTGCTCCAAAAGATGCATTGAGGCTTATTTATAGGGGATGTCTTATCATGTTTCCCTGAAAATAAGGCTGCGTCTTACATTAAGTTTTGCTCCAAAAGATGCATTGGGTCTTATTTTCAGGAGATGTATTTTAAAAATCATGCTAGGGCTTATTTTCCAGTTAGGTCTTATTTTTGGGGAAACACGGTAGCAACAGCTGGCCCTGGTTTGGTTTGGCTTTTTGAGGCACCTCCAAGTCCAGCACAGGAGGAGGGGTGGCTATCTGTGGATTGCTTTGTGGCTCATGACAGGTGCCCTGGGACCGGCACATGTGGTGGCCAGCTTCGGACCGAGCCACAGCATCACCTAGTTGCCTCCAAGGGCAACAAACCCAACAGGCAGACTGGGCAGGCACCAGAGATCTGTTAAAGTGAATCCTATCCCATAGGGTCAGCCTCTGTACAACTCCTCCACTGTAGTCATGGCCAGTCCTCACAACCAATCAACCCTGAGTGTCAACCCCTCATATTGATGTGCAAACAGCAACTAAGGTTCAACTACAACAGGAAGACACACACAACCCACACAAGGGGCACACCTACAGCACCGGTTTAGGTGATGAGAGACACTGTGCCAGTGGGCCCCACAGAACACCTCTTACATAAGGCCAATCTACTAAGCCTGGTAGACATAGCAGCTCTGCCTACCTGATATATAGAACAAACACAGGGAGGCAGCCAAAATGGGGAGACAAAGAAACATGTCCCAAATAAAAGAACAGAACAAAGCTCCAGAAAAAGAACTACACAAAATGGAGACAAGCAATCTACTAGATGCAGGGTTCAAAGCACAGGTTATAAGGATGATCAATGGTCTCAGGGAAAATTTCAACAAAGAGATAGGAAACATAAACATGGAGATGTAAAACATGAAAAGGAGCCAGTCAGAAATAAAGAATACAATAACAGAAATGAAGAATACCGTAGGGGGGATCAATAGTAGATTAGATGAAGCAAGGCATCGGATCAGAGATTTACAAGAAGAAAACACCGAAACAGAATTGCAAAAAGAAAAATGAATCCAAAAAAATGAGAATAGGTTAAGGGGCCTTGGGACATCAAGAGTAACAACATTCACATCATAGGGGTACCATATGGAGAAGGGAGAAAGCAAGGGATTGAGAAACTATTTGAAGAAATAATGATTGAAAACTTTCCTAACCTTGAGAAGGAAATAGACATACAAGTTCAGGAAGTGCAAAGAGTCTCAAACAAGATGAACCCAAAGAGGGCCACACCAAGACACATCATAATTAAAATGCTAAAGGTTAAAGACAAGGAAAGAATCTTAAAAGCAACAAGAGAAAAGCAGTTAGCTGTAAGGGAGCTCCCATAAGACTGTCAACTGATTTTTCAATAGAAACTTTACAGGCCAGAAGGGATTGGCATGAAATATTCAAAGGATAAAAAGCAAGGACTTACAGCCAATATTATTCTATGCATCAAAGCTATCATTTGGTATCGAAGGACAGATAAAGAGCTTCCCAGTCAAGAAAAAGCTAAAGGAGTTCATCACCTCCAAACCAGTATTACAAGAAATGTTAACATGAAAAAGACCAAAATGTGAATAATAAAATGGCAATAACTACATGTCTATCAACAATTACTTTAAATGTAAATAGATTATATGCTCTAATCAAAAGATAGGATGATTAAACGGATAAGAAAACAAGACACTTACATATGCTGCCTATAAGAGACTCACTTCAGATAGAAAGACACACACACAATGAAAGTAAAGGGATGGGAAAAAGATGTTTCATGAAAGTGGAAGCACACACACAAAAAAGTGGGAGTAGCAATACTTACACCAGATAAAATAGACTTTAAAACAAAGGCTGGGCTGGCATGGTGGCTCAGGAGGTTGGAGCACTGCGCTCCTAATGCTGAGGTCACCAGTTTGGGCCAGTGAGCTGCGCCCTCTACAGCTAAGATTGTGAACAATGGTTCTCCCTGGAGCTGGGCTGTCGTGAGCAGCCAGAGGTCAGCGTGAGCTGCCGTGAGCTGCCGCCGTGTGCTTCCATGGGGTACCATGTGCTGCCATGAGAGACCAGTGGCCAGCATGAGTGGCCGGCAGCCAGCATGAGCGGCCAGCAGCCAGCGAGGGTTGCCGTGAGCCGCCGACCGGCAACCAGCGACCGGCTGCCTCATCTGGGGGAAACGCAAAGCTCCTAATACCAGCATGGGCCAGGGAGCTGTGTCCTACACAACTAGACTGAGAAACAACGGCTTGAACCAGAGTGGGGGGTGGAAGGTGGAAAAAAGGGAAAATTTTTTTTTAATAAAGGCTATAACAAGAGACAAAGTAGGACCTACTAATCCCACTTCAGAGTATTTATCTGAAGAAACCCAAAACACTTCTTTGAGAGGACCTGTGCATCCATATGTTCATTGCAGCGTTGTTTACAATGGCCAACATGTGGAAGCAGCCTCAGTGTCTGTCGATGGATGAATGGATAAAGAGTAGGTGATATATATATACAGTGGAATGTTGCTCGGCCATGGAAGGAAAGGGGTTCTTGCCATCTGTCATAATATGGATAGACCTGGAGGGTATTGTGCTAAGTGGAGTATATCAAACAGAGAAAGACAGATGTAATGTGATTTTGTTTATATGTGGAATCTAAAGAACAAACTAAACAAACAAAACAGAAACAATCTCATAGATACAGAAAACATTTTGATGATTGCCAGACAGGAGGAGGTTTGGGGGGTGAAAGAGAGGAAGAGATTAAGAAGTATGAATTGGTTGTTATGAAAGTTGTCATGAGGCTGTAGGGTATAGCATAAGGAATATAGTCAAAAATATTGTAATAACTATGTATGAGTCAGATGGGTACTACATCTATCAGGGTGATAGATGGGAGAGGGGTTCGGGGCAGGGTGAAAAAGGTAAAGGGATTAAGAAGTACAAATTGGTAGTGAAAAATAGTCATCGGTATAAAGTATAGCATAGGGAATATAGTCAATAATAACATAGTAACTATGTATAGTGCCAGGAGTGTACTAGACTAGTTAGGGAGATCACTTCTTAAATTATATAAATGTCTAACCACTCTGCTATGAACCTGAAATTAATAGAAAATAATATTGAATGTCAAAAAAATAAAAATAAATAAATAAAATAAAATAGGCTCATGTCTCATCTCAAAAACAAGTACCCTTGATGATGCTATGATATCAAAATACCTGTCTTGCTTCTCTTTCCTTTGACTTTGACTCCTCAAAAGTAGAGTCTATATTCATGGCTTCCATGTTTAAAGCAGCCACTCATTCTTTAACCTCCATAAAGCGGTTCCTTTCCCCATCACTCTAGCACAGGGGTGTCCAAACTTTTTTCAACGTTTTTTACCAAGAGCCATATGCGGTAAAATACACAAACAGCCGGGCCACTCACTCGAGGTGAAATACATATTGCCTCACCTGGTTTATTTAAGTAAACTAAATATATTTTTGGAATTTGCTGCGGGCCAATTAACAATGGATTGCGGACCACAGTTCACCCGCAGGCCGCAGTTTTGACACCCCTGCTCTAGCAATAGGGTCTCATAGGAGTTCACTTAGGAAATTCAATGACCTTTTTCTCAATTCTCAATGCAGTAATTGCTATTGATTCAATGCTTTGAAAAAAAGTTTGGCTTTCCATTGGCTCCTGGCCCACTCCTTGTTTATATCTCTGGCTTCACTTTTTCCTCCACTACAAAACATCTAAAAACCAAAAAGGAGTTCTGTCCCTAGGTCCCAACAGCTTTCTCTCTCCAGTCTGCCTCAGAAATCTCATCGCGTTTCAGAGTCAGCAAACAACTGTCCTGTGGGTGATGACACCCAAATTTATTTTTCTCGTAAGTTTCAATCCTGCTTTCCTAAAGGTCCACCAGGAATCTCCACATGGATTTTCTCAACATGTTTAAAATTGATCTCATCTTTTCCTCACCTAAGTCAGTTTCCTCTTTGGGTTTCTTATTTTGTTCTTCAAGTTACCTAGGCTCAAAGTCTGGGAACTGGCCTGGACCTGCCCAAATGTCACTCTCTACACCCAGGAAGTTCTCGTCCTATAAATACTTCCTTCAAAATGTGCCTCTAAACATTCCATTCCCTTTTATCACTGCCAACCCAGTGCAGATCTCTCACGACTTAATCTCCTAATCATACCTCACATTTTTCAATCCTCTCCATGTCAATTAATCCAAGAGGCTACCAGAATGGAATTTCCTAAAACCTTTCCTTCTTATGTCACCTTTACGTTCCCAAAGCCCTCATCATACCACCATTTCCTATAGCAAAATAAACAAATAAATAAATAAATAAATAAATAAATAAATAAATAAATAAATAAAAATCTATAATCCTGTTCAAGAGACTCTGTAATCAGAACCATTCAAACTATCCAAATTTATCTCCTTCTTCCCAATTCCATGCGCTCTCCACTTCAGCCATGTTGGTCCACTTTTTCTCAGAATATACCTTCCATTTGTGCACAGAGCCACCCCCACCCCACCCCTACACACTGCCAGTTTCCTACGCCCTACTCTCCTCTGTTCTCCATCCCAAACTCCAACTTCTGGGTAGATTTCCCTGATTACTTGTGCCACAGTATGCTTTGTATACCTGACGTTTTGTTTGAACAACATGGTTAGCCCTTAGCTTTTCTTGTGTCGCTATTTACCTTTTCCTCTAAACCTGACTTCCAGCATAGATTCAAAGCTCCCTGTGTCAAAAGCTCTATCTTACATCTGTGATGCCTAGACTGGCAGCCAAAAATAGATCAGCAATGTCACCAGACATTTCAATTTAAAAGTAAAGACTTTATTCTAATTGTGTCCATTTTAGGGATCGGCATTAAAATTTCTATGCAGTTTGAATTTAGCGTTGCCCTCAGGGTGATAATTTTACACAGTGCCCTGCAAAAGATCTATACACCAGAGCAGGTAGCGTTTCCTCTAATAACAAGGCCTCCACATAGTCAAAGGCAGGAGTTGAACTAAATCTTGTTTCATATTCTAGCTAATAAATGCTCCTAAATATTTTCAAGCTTCCCCACCGTCGCTAAGGCTTAGAGAGGCTATTTGTCATACTTGCAAAGGCTTCAAATGAGGCATGATTTCCAGAAGAAAGCAGCTGTGTAAAATTGGCCTGCAAACAGAAAGACGGCATGGCTGTGGGACACCTAGCCTGCTGTCAACAACCAAAACCTTCACTGGCACTGGTAAATGTTTTATTGGTTTAATATTAAATTAACTGCCCCTGCATACGGAGTGCATTATGTTTAATGGCATTCTGGTATTTGGAACTGCAGTTCACTCTTATGCACCTGTAAAATTAGTATTTCATAATATTCCACCAAGTTTGTAAAGCTTCATTTGTTTTATACGCAGTTTTCAGAAGCTTGACAGAGGCAGTGGAACTTGGACTTGGAGAAGATCTGACGGGCAAACTGTTAATCACCACCAAACAGGGGCTTTTTTCCTTTTCACCACCAAAGAGGGGCTTTTTTCTTTTCTTTTTTACAACACACGCTATTTGAAACAAAGATTATAAGGTTTTTGTTTACCTTGACTCATCACAGTGCGATTTATGCACTTCGGTTGCCCTTCCATGTTGCTCAGGGAAAGTCTAACTGGGAAGATGAGTAATTGCAGGTTTGCTGAGATCAAACCCGAGGATGATTCTTCAGGCTGCTCCTGTTTAAATACCTTAACTGTTACTAAACCTTGGGTAGGGAGCCGTTTTTAGTTTTGCCCAGACATTTTAAGCCTACAATTAGAGAGGATTATTTACAAATAATATTCATTTAGGGGCAAAATTTCCCTGATTATAAAACAGTTAAAAACACAACACCTGAAAACAATGAACTTTAGATTGTGCTTGTCCTATTAAAAGCGATTATATGGCTAACCGTTCACATTAATTCAGCTAATTTACAGAAACCATAGTCATCCCTGGATTCTGCTTTTGGCGCAGAGGGCAGTTTGAATTAAGGTAGACAAAGAAAACCAGTCAATAAATTCCGTTGGCACTATGGTCACATACCAGACTCACCTTCTAAGGTAACTTGCCTAGAGCCTGACCTCATTCAAAACTAGATCTTCATTCCTGTACCAGTATTTGTTTGAATACCTGTTTCCAATTATTTGGGGTACATAATCTAGATAAATCCATAGAGATAGAAAACAGATTGGTGGTTGCCAGGTGCTGGGGGCAGGGAAGAATGGGAGTGACTACTTAGTGGGGATGGGGTTTCCTTTGGTGGTGATGGAAAGGTTTTGGAACCAGACAACAGTGATGGTTGTGTAACATTGTGAATGTATTAAACAAATGCCACTAAGTTGTGCATTTTAAAATGGTTAATTTCATGTATGTGTATTTCTCCTCGATGAAAAAGAGAAGAAACTGGGTGTTGATCACGTTGCTGAACACGTGGCTTGCCAGCCCTACTCAGGGAAAGTCTACTGGCAGCACTGAGCTGCCCTGAAAAATGAATCCCAGAGCCTATTTTCTGAAAGAAACAATAGGGCGTCCAATAATTTCTTACATGTTGTTAGGTATTCAAAATTGCGTACTTCTACTTAGATCTCTTGCATCTGTCTCCATTAACAGAACTATGTAAAGGCTCGATGACCTTCCCTCCCTCTTTTAGAAGACCTCTGGCTGTCTCCCCACATTTGTGTTGTTTTTCTTCATTTCCTTTCATTTTCTGAGTACACCTGAGAAGCCAGTGTCCCCTGGGGCTCTGCGTTAGACCTCTTCCCTTCCCCTCCCTGCAGGATTTCAGAAGACTTCTTTGCCCCTGCCTGGATGCTAAGGACTCCCAATTCTGGACCTCTCTCGGTCCAGAAGTCTCCGAAGTCTCTCTCGGTTCCGGATCTGTGTGGCACTACTTACTAGCATGTCCAGAAGGTTATCATTTCCCATATCGAGCTCATTATAAGAATAGCTGACCTTCATATAGCTTTCAAAAAATTCTTAAGAAAGTTTTTTCACAGACATTATCTCTTTAGATCTTCAAACTTCCTCACCCACCTCCATTTTGGATTTAAGCAGGCTGAGGTCCACAAGGTAAAGAACTCTAGGTCGCCGAGTTGATAAATTGCAAAGACGCCCATCCCAGTTCCTTTCCCATCGCACTCTATGGTAGACATGTCTATATCTCTTCAAAAAGAGTTCCCTCTCCTACATTTGCAATCTCTCTTTGAAATGTCACTCTCTCTCCACCGAGAACCAGGCCTTAGTCTTGCAAATCGTTCTTGACTTTCTTCTCCCTCATTGCCAACATCTAACCAAAGTCTCTTACCCTGAATCTTATTCTACAGCCATGACAACCAGTCATCTCCCTCTTCTTTCTTGCCAGACTACTTCAAAAAATGTTTTAACTGACCTCCTAGTTCCCAGTTCTATCCCTACAGGGTCCCATCTGATTATATACCATCATTCATCCCAAGCCCAGAGAGCCTTGGTTAATCAGCATTGTCTGTCAGACCACATCAAGGGTGTTGGTATGGCATTCAAGGTGTTAGATGGCATATGATGTCGTCTCACTTTTCAGGCCCATCAATAAGGATTCCTTTCCATGTCTCCAATCCAAGGACACTCAACTATCTTCTGCTCCCTGAAGCCACTATATTCCACTCTGCAATGTCTTTCACTTGCGCTGTTTCTTCTTTTTGAATGTCCTTATTTATTTCTAACTGATGAAATCCTTCAAAAGTCAATTTAAACATCACTATCTTTGTGAAATATTTCTCGAGTCCGCATACCTGGTCCGGGGAGAAGTAATTAATCCTTATTTGGTGTTCAATAGAAAATATTGTGCAAATCATGTGTATCAGTTTCCTAGAGCTTCCATAATGTATTTCCACAAACTTTGTTGCTTAAAACAGTAGAAATTTATTCTATCACAGTTCTGGAGACCAGAAATAAAAATCAAGGTGTTGGCCCGTCCCCACCCTCCCTCCGGAGGTTGTAGTGAAGAATCCAGTATCCATTCCTTGCCTCTTTCAGTTTTTGGTGGTTTCCAGCATTCCTTGGCTTGTGGCTACATCTGTCTTTGCTCTGTCTTCAGCTTGCATGTCTACTAATGACTTTATTCTGTCCAACACTTCAATGATAGGTTTGCTGAGTATAGTACCATGGTATAAAAATCATTTTCACTCACAATTTTAAAGGACTTTTCCTTTGCATTCTGTGTTCCATTATTTTTGATACTATCCTGACGCCTAATTATTTTATATGCTCTCATTTTTTCCCCTGTTAAAGTTTTTACCATTTTTTTCTTTACCCCTAGTTTCTTAAAATATCATGGCAATGTTGCCTTGGTGTGAGTTTTTATATTCACTATCCTCAATACTTGATTGGATTGTTCAATGACTCTATTCTGAGAAATGTTCTTGTATTATTTGGTTAATAATGTCCTATCTTTTCTGTTTCCCTTTTCTCAAACACTTATTAGTTGGATGTTAGATCACCTGGAATAATCTGCTAATATCCTTGTAACTTCTGTCCTATCACTCATCGCTTTGTCTTTTTATTTCTAAATTCTGGGTGTTTTCCTCAGTTTTATGTTCCATCACTTCTCCTGAATTTTTAAAATTTCAGTAATTGTATTTTTAATTTCCATGAGCTCTTTCTTATTCTTGGCTTGTTCCATTTTTAGCAATATTTTAAGATGCAGTAGTTGCAATATCTCCATATATCTTTTTTTGAGATGATTAATAATAATATCTTTACAGTTTCTTCTCTTACCTGTGTTGCTTCTTCTTCCTCTGATTTCTTTTTTTTCCTGTTTCTTTTGGTTATTTATCTCTTCTGTGATAGGATTTATGCAAATGTCCAATGTTGCTTGGTTATCCATTTACGTTTTTCAACAAAACACTAAGTGGTTTAATAGAAGCTGTATGTGTATTTTTGGGGTTCATACACTGGTAAGGTTGACTCTGAGGTGATGAGGTGGAAAAACGGCCAGATCATCTAGCAGGTCAAATATATGTATCTGCTGGTCTTCTTTCTGGGGGTCACTTTGGCTCTCCACAAAGACTATCTCCAATATTCTGTCTGGGAAGGGGTATATCAAAGGCCAGGACTAGAGGCAGCAAGTTTGTGCCTCACCTTTTGGTTTGTACACTTTTACTTACTCCTGTTATGATCAATAGAACAACCTAAGTCATCCTCCTCTGGACCCCTTATCCCTAATCTCTGAGGTTTTTATGGTTTGATTTCTCTAGAAAATAAACTCCCAGGCTCTTGCAAGCATGGGGAGTTGGGAGACTTTTTGTCTTTTGCAAATTGTGAACATGAGGACTAAGACATTGCATGTCCATTTAACTGATTTTCAAATAAATCTATTCTTTTCCGCTCCACAATTCACTACTACCCTCTTCACTCCTGCCAATTCCTTAGCCATTTTCTGGCTTGAGTGGCGTCAATCTCCATCCTGTCATCTCCCAGACCTGACCACACAGCCATGGTGATTTAATTTTGTTTCTTTCTAAGTCATCTCCACTTACTTCATATACTTACTATCTACTACTTATAGATATTTGCTATTTTATCTGCCTGCTACATATTTAGGGTTCCAGAAGTCCCCTAGTTTATCCAAAGATTGAGATTTCACCTTTTTTTTTCTTTTTGAGAACTTCTAGAGAATAAAATGCCAGAAAATGCTTTATTTATTCCACTAGTTGGTAATGAAAGCTGTCATCCGCTATTCAGGACCACACCCTTTATCTCTGATCTGTCAAATTATACTCTTTGTTTTCTTCCTTCTAACAAAATAACCTTTTCCACCACGATCCCCCCAAACTTTTGCAGGCCCGGTTTCTTTCTCAAAATCCCCTCTTTGACCTGTATGGCTCATATTGAAATAATATTCCATTTCTTATTTGCTCAAATAGGATTAAGTTGCATTTTCAACATCTGCTCCAAATTGCCTCTTATCCCTCCCCCCACTTTTAAAATTATGCCTATTCTTTTGCTTTGAGGATAAATAACTTTTAATACAGAATTCAAAGTAGGAAGATTAACAAAACACTACCAACAATACTCAAAGGAGAGAAGGAAAAGGAGAGATTACTGGATATCCAGGCCTACCAATCACTGAGCAGTAAACTGATTCCCACAAAATTTTCCTTGGCATTTTGAACTTCTAGAAATGCCTACTGGACCATCACAGTATGGATGCTCAATGAATTTTAGCAAACCAAGCAGACCTCAATTGATGTATACAAGTTGCTGGGAAATTTTTAATAATAAAAAGAGACTTTATTTCCATCTATCACAATTATGCATTTTATCCATTGCTTTGGAAATAATCCAAGGCAAATTATAAGACCCACAGTGTCAGTAATAAAATAAAATCAATTAAAATATATTTCATGTTGTTAATTAGTTCTGATATTTGCTGTCATTACTTTGTGGATTTATAATTAGTCCTCAGACTACCATTGTGGGATCATTTTATTTTTTGAATGGACAAACTGAGACATGAGATAAAGAAGTATGTTTTTAAAGAGCCTGGTTTTAGAAAGAACCAGGAGAATTATGGGGCTAACCTAGTCTGGGCTTAACCTCTTGTTTATCAGCACGTGACCTTCCATATAATGTATACTTCATGGCATTCTTGAGATTAAAATTCCAAGACATTTTCACATTAAACCAGATACTTTAAATGTAAAAATCATCTATTTCTTGATATCTATAACTCCCACTCAGTAAAAATTATATCTATATAAATTAAAGCAAATTTAATTGTAAAAATTCCTGATAGTTTAAATGTTATATGTTTACACTCTTTGAAGTTATTACATTGCTGGGATAAATAGAATGAAATTTGGTTACACATTAAATCAGAGACTTGATCATGTATTTTACTTTAAATTGTGTGCCTATTTTAAAGAACACTTACAATTATAATGATTCGAATCCAAGGAATAATTTGTTGAATGTAAGACTATACCATGAACTTCATAGTTGGATAAAAATCAGTGGATTCAAAATCATTCAATTGCCTGCACGAGCCAGAATTTGGATCAGATTTTTGGAAAATGCGGTCTACTATTAAAGCTCTGAATTGAAACTTAGTAAAGAAAAATACAGAGGAACTAAAATCAATGTGAAGAAGAGAGGAAGAATAATATTTTCAAATTATAAAGGAGTTGTGTTACAATGGAAAACATTATTCCTTAAGTATGTATAGTTCTTGATTGTACCATAAACCATCTTTGTCTAAACTTCACAGCCACACAGTAATGCCTACCCCAGCATGCTGCCAGCACGGAACAACCCCACTAGCTCAGAAAGACTCTTACACAGAAGGTGGGGAAGACCAGTCCCATTACTCTCCTGCCTGCCTGTCCAGGCTTGAGACCTGAAGACTGCAACCTGCTTTACTCAGCCCTTGGTCTCAAGCCAAGAAGAATCCGTGTTCCTCATGGTACACCAAGAGTCCCTTCCCGCCACCATGGGGTACCACTTGGAATTTGGCTCTGGTGTCACCTTTTCTCCCCCTGGACTCACATTATGTGGGGGTCTCTGACCCAGTGCTGGACTCCCTCTGGAACTTAACGAGGGCACTGATTATCCTTTCATCTAGCTCCTTTCAGCCCCATGTCTTTGGAGATGGGACCCCACTCCCTAGCTGAGGTCTTTCAGACTGAGTCTTCTTTCTTGATAGATTTCTTAGACAGTCAGCAGAAGTTCCCTTTTAGCCTGAATGGATGCTGTTGGACCACTGTCTTCATCACAGCACCATTGCCTGCTACATGACCAATTATAAAAGCTTGCGCTCAGCTCCCACCCCTGTATTTGCTACTTTAGTCCACTCTCCACACCACAGCCAGAATGGTCTCAGCCACTTATCTGCCTAACATTCCTCAGAGTATTCCTCATTTCTCTCAGGATGAAGTCCAACACCTGAAATCCTTCAATTTCACTTCACTGTGCTCAACTCCTACTGGGTTAGTTACAGATCCCTGAACACAGGTCTCTCCTGCTCGATGGCCTGTGGAGCTACCAGAAGTTCCTGAGACCTTCGCCTGAAGCACCCCTCACTGTGGCTCTCGGCTGTTGTTGTTGTTGTTGTTTTTGAAAAACCACTTTCCCTAATACCAAATCATCTATAAGTTAACACCTTTTAGACATTTTAATTTTTAAAATATACCTTATTGTGATTAAGCCATGTTTTTGAGTTTAAGATTTTTCTCCCCAAGTTGTCTTAGAATTCACTTTGCCGCTTCTATTTTTTTTATTGCAAAATTATATAAAATATGGTTTGTTTGTTTGTTTTTGCAGGTGTCTCTCATTGTTTGGTGATCATTCAATGATCTTAAGAAAATTCGACACTGAAAGGACTTTTGGAACTAGCAACTCAAACTTCTCAGCAGTATATAAGACAAAGATCACAATAACTTATTGTCTTTTGTATTATTTAGACTTTGTCACTGAAGGCAGAAAGCCACTCTTTGACCAATATGTTAGTTAATGAATATTCTAGGATATAACCAAGGAAATTTCTTTAAGAGAGTCATGGGAACAGTCCTAAAAAAAAAAAAAAAGAAGAAGAAGAAATAGAGTGAGTGAGAAATGATTTAACCTATTAAGCAAATGTGTAAATGCAATAAGTACACGTTACTAAATATGAAATTCAAGGAAAGTGTATTGAGATGAATTGATTAGTATTCAATAATTCTTTTTCTGTGCATGATATATGTATTTTGATATTCACTATAGCACCATGAGACAGGGCTCTTATTATGTTGACTTTAGAGAAGAGGAAACTAAAATTCAGACACATTAAGTAAAATATGCCACACAACTGCAATGAGTGGAGGCATGACCTGAGCCAACATTTTTCAAGAAGTTCACTGCTCTTTCTACTGTGCAGTCCATGAGTCTTCATATCTGAATGATGTCATGAGTCCATGAGTCCAAATGACAAAGCAGAAAATGTCACCACTGATGTCTCTTTCATGTTTTCATAGCTGGGTAACTCAGAAAAAAAAAACACAACAGATTCGAGAGATGTCTATCATGGGGACAGTGCGTCAGGCAAACTACAACAATACTGTCGAACAAACCACCCCAAATTTCAGCAGCTTAAAACAACAATAATTTATTACAGCTCACACACAACTGCAAGTCAGCTGGGGCTTCACTAATCTAGGCTGGGCTCAGCTGGGGCAGAAATGCCTTTAGCCTGTGGAGTCTGAGGAGATATTTCTTCAAGGGGCAGGTCAGCTGAGGCGATTGAGCTGCAGGGTGAAAGTCCACCGTGCTCACATCTTTTCCCCTTTTTTTCTCTAGTTCAGGATAAAGAGGCATCTGGGACTTGGGGGGTGTGCTTCTCATGACGATGGTAGAGGCATAAGAAGGCAAGTAAAAACTCATGAGCCTAAAGGCTTAGGCTAGAAATGGCAGGCACCTTGTCACTTCCATCTATAGGACCTTGGACAAAGCCAGGGCTGAGTCCCAAATCCAAGGGAGAAGAAGGGTACTGTGATGTCCTCGGTGAGGCGAACACAAGGTGAAAATACAGAAGAGGTAAAGAAATAGAGCCAGCAGTTCATTCTGATGTCTAAGCAGTTACTTTCTAAGTAGTATTTGACTGGATGCTACTTTCTTCACCATTCTTCCATCCATCCTTCCTTGTATTCATCCATCCTTCCTCTGACAAACCTTGAATTCAAACTGGACCAAACAGTGCTATGGCACTGGAAATGCAAACTGAATAAAAAATATTCTCTGCCCTTCATGTAAGACAAAAACATAAACAATATTTTCATAGCATATGGGAACTTTATGCACTAAAGGGAGAGTAAATTGGAACAACTTTTCTGGATATTAGTTTGGAATATAAATCAGACTGTTAAAAAGAAAGGTCATACCATTTAATACAACTTTTCATCTCAACATTTAGCTTAAGAAAATAATTGAATAAGTATACCCAGGTATATATACAAAGGCATCGATCAAATATTATTTAAAAGTGCAAATACCTGAAAACAGCCTAAATTCAATAGTGTCAGATGGATTTCTGGAAGGAAATATACCAAGTATTATAAGTAACTATCTCTGGTTGATAGGATTATGGATGATACTTTTCTTCTTGTTTCTGTTTAGTTTCTGTTTTGTCTACAGAGAACAGGGAATTTTTACATAAGTTTTACTTATATAAAAATAAAGTAAAAATATGACTAAAGAAATAGAACTTGAAATCATAGTTTATCATGCATTATCATTAAAACAGAAAAATGATGGTTGCCAATGCCATATAAACAAGTAGTTAAAATGCAGTGTAATTTGGTTCATAACGGTTTGCTATACACCAAGGACAAGGAACCTAACTCTGTCCAGGGTAGGTTGGTCCCATGGGAATTTTACAGAAGGGATGCTATTAGATCTAAATCTGGAAAGATGTTTGGGTGCTTTCCAGGAGGAGAAAGGGCAGTGAGAATATATGTTCCTGGCAGAGGGGAATAATTTGTGGAGATAATGGACAGTTAAGGATGTAAAACGGAGGACAACTCGCATTTCCATCATTATTCAGAAACCTTTAGTGAGATTGAGGGACCAAGGAAGGCTTGAATACATTTATAAAGTTCTCACTACCAAAGTCATCACATCAATACATTTTCTTAATGAAGGCGGTGCCAATGAAAGAAAGGATAACATGTTTTATTAAGTGGAAGTGGAGGATCTCAGATTTATGCTGCAGAGGAAATACCTGTAAATCAAGTGTCCCTTTCTCATGGTCCTTAATTAAGTGTTAGACTCAACATTAAAAAGCTTAGGTAGCTACTGAAATGATGGTTGATTTGAATAATGTTTCAGATTTTAAAATGACAGATCACGCATAATCAAGACATTCCTTCTTGGGAAAAGCAGGATAGCCTTTTTCAAAACCATTGGGAGGATGTGGTCCATTTACTGATTTCCATTTCTGGATTTGATTTATAACCATATGATTTCATCAAATTTGGGCTTGAAAGGAGAGTTTCTGCCAGGCAGATATTTTAGAACCAGATTGCTGAACATCATCAAATTTCAGGATTGTTACATTTTCCAGCAACTATCCTATTCATCCATGCTTTGCATGTACCCACTGCTTTTTTTTTTTCCTTTTCCTAGAGCTTTTATAGGTAATTATTTTCTTCTGGTAATATATAAACGTGAACTTCTTAGACTTCTAGTTTTTCATAGAGTCAAGCACATTTTGCTTTTCTCTTCAATCAATAACATTAATGGAAAGAATATGAGCTCAAAGGGCAAACTTGAAATGGTGCTATAAATTTTGGCATACGTTTATTTCTATTCCAAACAATTGATACTTGATTTCTGTCTAATTATTTCACATATATATCTTATCTCCCCCTTGCAAAAGATTAATTATTTCCTTCTGGAGCACATACTTATTTTTTACTTTTGTCTTATTCCCTACCCTCATTAACAGACATATATAGCACTAAACTATGTAATTTGGTAAAGTTGGTGAATTTAGAGAAACTCATGTACACTTTATTCTTCTTGCTCTTCTAAAATGTTTACATCTACAAATCTTTCAACATTTTAATAGTTTTCAACTTTAATTCCTACAGAAAAAATCATTTACCAGGTACATTTGCACCTAAATCTTATGATATCCTTGACAGAAAGGTTACTTTTGGGGGCAGGATATAAAAAGTATAAACGCGAACATACACAAGTCAGTTATAGCTCTTTATTTAAATTTGTATTTCAGTTGTTCCTGACTCTCTTCAGAGCTGTATTTTCTAATCTTTGTTGGACATTAGAATCATCTGAGAAGCTACTGAGTTTCCCTGAAAATAAGACTGGGTCTTGTATTAATTTTTGCTCCAAAAGACACATTGGGGCATGTTTTCAGGGGATATCTTATTTTTTCATGTACAACAATCTACATTTATTCAAATACAGGCATGTCATCTTTTTCTGGAACATCGTCATCACGTACTAAATGCCATCTGGCCGACGATCTTAACTGGGGCTTATTTTTGGGGTAGTTCTTATTTTCGGGGAAACGCGGTATTAAAAATACCCATACTTAAGCCTCACCCCAAAGCAACTGAATCTGAATCTACGGGAGTGGGACCTCAGCATAAACATTTTACACATCTCCTCAGGCAATTCTGAAGGGCAATTCCAGGGTCAAAGTCATAGTCACGGAATAGACTTCTCCACAAATAAAAAGGTTTTTGTTTATGCAGAGAAATTGAACTGATAGTGAAATTAATTTTAGGATCAACTCAATCCAACAAATATGTTGGGAATGCCAATCAGGTACCAGGTGATGAGTCAACAGGAACTATCAGTTCAATTATCACTCCACTTACTCTTTCAACTTAAGGCCGTAACACCCAGATTCCTCAGCTGTCCACGTATTTTCTAACTCCTTTACATTGGAACAAAATGGCTGAATTCACCAGATGTTCTGTTCTCAGATTAACCAGGTGATCTGGCATCAGACTCAGTCTCCACTTCAAGATGGACACTGGTAGCCTGCCAAAGCATTTCCTCAAGCCAGAAGCCTTTTCTAAAGGTTAACCTCATAGCAGAGCTGAAAGTTGCTGCTAGCTAACAACACAGGCCAGAAATCAACCTAAGAAATCAGGTCGCAACTTCCAGAAATCAACCTAAGAAATCAGGTCGCAACTTCAGGTTTTGACCTCTATCGGTTAGTGTGAACACTTGTATTTTTCCTTCTCTAATGGCTCCCTCTTCTGAGGTGATATGCCCTCTGGCTTCAGATTAGACAAACTTTTTCTTTTCTTTTTTTTGACCCACAGTTTTCCACAAGTTTTATCTATTTCTTTGAAATATTTTAAATGCTATGGTCATTTCAACTAGTAATTGTGTTTACATCATCTCTGAGAATGGCACATAGTTCAGAGAAAAACAGCCAAAGCAGTTCAGTGTTTTTGGCTTATTGTTTGAATATCTGAAAGCACTGCAGCTGGAAAGAATTCCATTAATTTGTGGCTAGCACCAATACATCAGCCTCGAGAGCTTCCAAGTAAACAGAAGGAAATTGGCATTGCTATCTTGTGGCAAGAAGCAAAGAACAGAGTGGTACAGAGTTCTCCAAGAAGGAAACATTAACCCAGATGTGAACAAGACAATGAATGAATTGTTCATCGGAACTTTTCAACCTTTCAGCTGTGAGCAGCAATTATAATCACCAATGCATCCAAACACTCAAAGAAGACATAAACCTGAAAATTACCAAGCGTGGCCCAGGCACAATTATGTCTCCATAGCTCCATGAAGTACTGGCGTCCTAATTTAACTTAGACACTTAAGTTTCCCTTTAGGGGAAACCCAGAAAAGCAATGTAGTCCCTTAAAACACACACACACACACACACACACACACACACACACACACCCTATATTTAAAAACAAGCAAAAAACTGGCATTTATCTTCAAGAGGCAACTCTTCATACTTATTTCACAACACTCCTTTCACTTCTAATCAGAAAGGCAATCTTTCTTCTAATATGGTAAATATAATTTATTTGCAAATCTACCAGAAAGGATTACAGCTGGCAATTTTAGGCTGCTGACTTCACAGAGTTGTGGAGCACCATGACTTTTTTTGCCTTGCCAAGGGACAGAAGTGTTTGTATGTTCTTTGCCTAGATGCTAAAGTTCTGAAGCATGTTTTATTAAGTAGCTTAAATTATTTTAAATGGTGACCAGATAATCAGACAATCTCTTCTATTTGGGGAGTGCAATTACACTTTTGCTCTCTTAGTTTCTCTATCATATAAACCCCAAATCAGGTTGTTTTAACGCTCCTCTTCTTAACTGGTCATGTTTCTGTATCATTATTGCTCAGCCAGAGTGTTTCCTCTTATGTGCAATAAGGAAAGTTCCTTCTGGTACCATTTGGTTTAACCAACCAATATAAATGAAACCATTCTAATATCATTGTGTACATATTCCATAGAAATCTCTCTGATGTCACCTTGATACATATAATGAAAAAATATCTTGACTATACTATCTATGTATCCTCTGGAAACTGTTCTAAAGTTATTAACTGTTTAAAAAAAAATCAATGGCATACAACATATTAATATTTACTGATTTTGACCAATTGGAAGTATGTAAAATTTAATTTTAAGAGTGTTTTTAGTTATGCATAAGGACATATGTAAAATGCAGTCAAACATATTAATATAGAATGTTCACCAAAAACAAAGCATTGAGCTTTTAGAAAAGGAAAAAAAATAGTAGAAATATTATAGCTTAGGGAACAGCCAATCAATCTTAAGTCATGTAAGTCAGAGCATAATGACTGATTTTGATAATACATTATTGCTTTATTTTTAAAAACAACTTTTTATGCACAAGCTTCTAGATATAAACATGATACCATGTTGGTTCTCAGCTATAAATATTTCTGTAAAAAAGCTCTTTAAAAGAGAACAGAATGAAAATTTGAATGAATTGCATATCTTAGGACATTTTGGTATATTAATTCAAAGCTGGAAGCATAAATTATTCCACCTTAATTTTATGAGGGAGAACCTCACTGTGGCAATAGGAAATTCTCTGCACCATTCTCTACAAATTTTGGCTTAAAAAAACAAAAACAAAAACAAAAAACACCTCTTGCCATTAAATGTGGCAAGCCCATGTGAGTTTGATAATAAATCAAATAAGTATGCTCCTTAGCCTTTTATATTCAATTAATAAAATGTTGATTTGCAGGAGAGATTTTATGCTCAAGAAGTTTTATGGGGGGAATTCTTAAATCTGACTTTCTTCCTATAAATTTGACATGACACTTTTGTCAGAAGAATGCCCAATTAATGGATAGCTATTTCATTTCACGAATAATGAGCACCAACATTTCCGAAATTTTATTTTATACTCAAAATCCCATATTTCCAAAGACTAAACCAGGCAACCATGTGCCAGAAGAGACATGTTAATGGTGGATTTCCTTTTATGATCCTTATGTAAATTGTGAATATTGGTTTCTGAAATCATAACACATAATATTATGGATTTTCATTTCTAATTTTTAATATAAAATATAGCCTATGGTTATTGAAAATTAAGACATTTTTCCTCTTGACATTCATAGGGAGTAAACCTCCCTTATATGCCTCTCCATAACAGTATATTCAAAGGTATACATTCTAAGGCAGTGATTTTCAAACTTTTGACTGCTGGCCAATGCAAAAAAAGCCCCTGCAATTTACTTTGAGACTTGGTACACACATACATGTATATGTGTAATTGGAACATAAGTTTAACAAAGCAAAACTTCCTCTTACTACAAGTACTGCTCTTATGTTTTCTATTCCAGTCCCTTTATTATAGTTCTCAGCTATTTTGTTTTATTTTTCCAGGCTGGTTCTGAACCACTACATTAATTTTATGAACTATCCATGGGTTTGGAAAACATTTCTCTAACAAGAACCTTGGCCATGCTACCCGTGTGCTCAAGGTGAAAAGACCTTCTGTATACACTCATGTCCCCATCAGGCTCCCCATTATCTTCAGGACCCCCCCAAATGTAAGTACACTCCAGATCCTTGACAGAAAATACAAGTGGAAAATCACTGTTGTTCAATATACACAATCTTGTATGCAAGAATCTGTACTTAGGAGACTGTCTAAAGGCTAGGCAGACCATTCACATGAGTGGATAGTCTTTGACATCTACCTCTGGATAAGACACACCAACAAAATTCATAAAGTGGTTTTCACCAAGGATCCATAAGCATAGCCCTCCGAAATATGCGTAGAGAATCAAGCCTCAGGAAGAACTGTGTCTAATCTAGGGATGCTCTTCTTGTACAAGACAGCTCACATTTTAACGTGAAGGACATGGATCCCCAGGGGATGTGGTGAAAGTGCTGATTCTGGTTAAGGAGGGTTGGGCTGAAGCCTGAGATTCTGCATTTTTAACAAGCTCCAAGGTGAGTCCAGTATTGGTACAAGAAGCACACTTTGGGCAACGGGGCTGTATATGAGACGATGTTATCCCTAAAATGGGGCATTTTAAGGTTTTTGAGGGCTCTTGAGATAATTATTGTGGGATAACTAACAGGAAGAACTGTTCTTTTCTTGGTCAGTTGCTTTGCACTTGGGAAAGTAGTTACATTTCATTAAATTAAACTCATTCCTGGATCTGTGTCATATGCCGACCATTGATTTTCTATTAATTAGTCTATTTTTGCTTTTTCATCTCTTACTAATTTACATTCTGATTCTGCCTCTCACTTGTGTATATTCTTAAGTAATGTTTCATACATTATAAAATAAAACATCAATGAAAGAGCACTGTTTAAGCGTCAGGGCCTATGGGAGAGCTGAGTCAGGGTCTACGGACCCGCACTCTGTGCTCCATGGAATGCTGAGCAATGCTTCTCACTAGCACCTAGTCCTGCTGAACTTTTCCTGGATGCCAAATGATGACCGCCCTTTGACAGAGGCCAGTATGCCACCTGGCATGTACCCAATATTAGAGCCTTGAGCCTCTAGCGTGAGAGAAAGAATGTGGATGGAAAAGTGTCACTGTGACTTCACTTGAGGAGATAGGGCATGAGAAGCTAGCATGAGATCCCCATTTCCCAACCACCATCAGGGGAAAACACCCCCCTCCCTGTAAGGCTTTTAAGTGAAAGCACGATTACAGCTAGGCAAAAATTGTGCACGCCTGTGGCCCAGAACTTGAAAAAAAAAATGTATCAACTTATTTATTACAGTGGGAATTGCTTTGTTTATAATTCTCTGCTGTAGGTAACATATTATCTACACAAAGCATTAGTTTAAAATGACTTTAAAATTGAGTCTGAATTGATCTTAATTTTAACAATAAATAAATGTATGATGGTGGGGGAAACAACTTGTCGAAAATAACAAAGGAAGAAATTTTTTCTGGAGACAAACTTCAGTGACATCTTAAATTGATGAAGCTATCTTTTAGATACAAAATTAAAAATATTTTTCTAAGTGGAATGTATGTCAGCCATGTTTCTGCCCTTTGAAAAAAAAGTCAGCATATTAGAACGTGCATATGGAAATTATGAAACAGTCCTTTGAGTATACTTGGTATAAGTCAAATTTTAATCTGATTTTAACTGATATCCGCCCAGATCAACATTAGAGAGCTGCTACGAAGAATGTAACTTTAAAGAGGATAGAATAACATGACCAGCTTGTCCTTTTAAGCTTGGAGAAGGGAATATTGAACAGAAACTGAAAAGCTTTGATTACCTGAAGGGTATAGTGATCGACAAGCAGATCCTGCTCCCATGGAAGAGGAAATGGGAAACACAAGTAGAAACAAAAAATAATTTATCACTATGGAAATGGATGGAAATTGGAGCCACTGGACTCTGCTATCTTCTGTGAATAGGAATCTGTAGGCTGCACTCTCCTTCTCGGTAGTATAATGGGGCTGTGGCATTCGCAACCAGGATACCCTTGGGAATAACTCTCCATTTTCATTTTTGCCAAAGAAGAAAGTTGGACTCAATATCTAAGAGTTGGTATTCTAGATAAAATACCTCCTGATGGTCAACGAAATCCAGGATAGAGTAGATCAGCAACTCTCAGAGGAATAGGGTTATGTTTTGTATCTGTTTTAATCTAGCAACATCTCATACTTCATGTCGCTCATACACACACGCACATGTGCAACGTGCACGTGCACCAACACAGCCAAAATAAAACAACACTTTCCACGTGAACTTAAGTAAACTTTATAAATGTTCTCCATCTATTTTCTTATCTATAAAATGAGGGTATTGGATTAGATGAGATCCTCTTTATGATTTCTTCCAGCTCCAATGATATATGTACTAAATGAGCTCAGAACAGGAAGCAAGCATGTGGGGAAAGGTACATGTGGTTTTTAAAGATAGAACTCCATGAGCCCTAAAGAAATGTTATCATGGTCCTATTTTGACATCTTTAGAGTCTCCTTGGCCCTTCAACCCAGTGAATACTGCATTATAATATTTCACTTTGTGAAAGTGCTCAAGGTCTTTCGAGGCCTAGGCTTGGAATTCTAACACATCACTGCCAGTGCATTCTTTTGGCCAAAATTAAGTCACAAAGTTAATCTAGACCCATGGGGTGGGAAAACAGACTCTCGCTTGATGAGTGCAGCTACAAGTACATATTGCAAAGGGCTTGGATATAGGGCAGAGTGGACAACCAGGGATATTTTTGCAATCAATCTAACTAGAGCATCATTTAACCATTACAAAAAAATCTGCATGCTGCCAAAAAGTGTCTTCATCTTCATTAGTAGGGCTTCCAACCTCATTTTCTAAGTCCATAAGGGCTCACATTCCATTCCAAATACTGGTATGTATAGTTGTAAAGTATGCCCGTAGCTGAACTCACGGACTCACTTCCTTTTCCTGTTCAAACTTCGTAAGTCAATCATAATACCCCTGAGTGCTCTTGACTGTTGGAGATGATAAAGTCAAAGTTACTGAGTCTTACTGTCCAATACATCTTTCTGCAATCTAGGCAAAGAGATCTATATATGGGCCATTACAAATTCACATTTTCCTGGAAAATTAATGGCGAGCCAAGGGATGTAGGAAGGAGTGGTAAGGGAATTGTTCTAAGCCCCACTTTGATTTCTGGAAGGAGTCCTGTGTTTTCCTTAACCTCACACAATCACTGGCATCTGTATGACAAATCTTCCACTTTTCTTTTTGAATTAAAAATTAAGGTTCCCAGGGGAAATTATGCAATGGGATATTGGCACTTCAATAAACTTGGCTCACATATTTTATTGATTATGGTAAATCTAATTGTTGCAATAAAGCCTGGGAAAACCAAACCAAAAAAAAAAAAAAAAAAAAAAAAAGTAGTATCCTTTTCATGCTCCAGTGGTATGTATTTCGTTCTATTAAGGTAATACCTGCCTGATTAGAATTTTGTTACTCAAAAGTAATAAATAAATCAGGGAGTCATTCCAAATTAAATTTGCCTCAATTGTCTCAAAAAAATCTTGATAAAATATTAGCTATTTTTTGTGGGCCGATGGACACTAAATATGATAACACTTTTAAGTACTCATTCAAATAAGCATTAAACTTAAAATACAGTGCACGAACATTACAAGTTAAAAAAATCAAATTACACACTTGCCACTACTTAGAACTCTAGATTCTGTCCTCTTTTCTATTTTGCTTTTCTTTCTTTGATTAAAAATGCTTACGTTGTACATGATGTAAATTGTATTCTCTTTGTGGCAATTGCCCTGGGCTCAGTGACCTGTAAAAAGTGAGGCCCTGGACTTAGAAGGTTCATTTCACCTCACGTCCTGAGACTGGCTGGTGTGTGATTTCTCTGCCCTCTGGCCTGTCTCTCTCCTAGTCCCTCTACCCCTCATCGTTAGCAGGTCACGTCAAGAAGCTGTGCCCTGAGGCTGGGAAATAAGGCTGACAAACAAGGTCCACCAGAGGTGAAGGGACCCCTTTTCCTTCACCAGTGTTGGAGGTTTAATCTGCTCTAAGATCCAAGTTCTTATTCATCTTTGAAATACAAATAATTTACTTTTTTCCCTCTGATATTTTGTAGAATAACAGAAAACACAATGGAAGTCAATTTTATTGACGCTATGACAAAAAAAAGCAAGCAAGAATACCCTCCTAACTATTCTAGAGACCTAGATGCGGAAGGTCAAAAACTAAAGTTTTTAAATATTGAAACCTCTTGCAAGAAAAAATATATTTATAGTACAGGTCATCAATTCAAAATATAATTAAGATAACTGAATTTGATATTACTGCTTCAGTACCTGAAATGTTCTACCAAGACAACATTGCTTTTACCTATTTTTAAAAGATGCCTTTTTCAATAAGGTGAATAATAAGAAGTGAAAGCAAGCTGAAGCAGAATGTAAGGGGTGGAGTATGTTTGTAATATATGCATGCAATGAAGTGTAGCAGAAAGTCTAAAAGTATAAATAGTAAACCTTAAAGAAAGTTACTTAGGTTTTTTGAACCTCAGTTTACTCATCCATGAGAAGTGGATAATAACACACGAGTATAATATAAGATAATGCCAAACATATCATTTTAATTCCTTATACTCCAACATAAATGGAAAAAGAAAAATTCCATTAATTTTCTTTGAGATTCATATGGAAAATAAAACACAAGTTTCAAATGACATTTAAAATCAGGAAAATCCTGCTTGAGTCTTTGCAGCAAAGAAATTATTTTCTAGAATGTGGCTTTGTCAGCGTACCTATCTTTTCCCTCAATTGCCTTGATAACCAAGGTAGTGTTAATGCTATTTGAATTGTCTATGTCTCTTCCTCTTACGATGTCCTGACTACATTTACCCTGCTGCTTGGATAATTGGTCACTGCAGCAAATCTCACTGCTCTTCATCGTTTGTTGACAGAAGGAAAAACAAACTAATCAAAAATTCTTGTTACATCTCAGCAAACTAATGGCTGATCCTGGTCTTGTGACCGGAACACCAAGAATGCAAATCTAAGTCTGGAGCACCACCATCCCTTCCTTCCCTAACTCACACATTCTCCCACTTTATCATAAGATGCCATCAAAATCTGTCCACTCATTATTATTTTATATAACCCAGAAATGAATAGCATGAAAACTGGAGTAAAATATATCGTGGCAACTCGGTGACGAAGTCACCAGCAATCACTCTATGGTCCCCGCTGTGTGAATCCTATTGCTCATTTCTTGGAACGAACCAAAGTAAACTGACTTAACAGAACCTTCATGGCAACAACAGACAAAACAATAGCCAGAGTATTTCAACTAAATTGCCCTAATGTTTCACTGACAGAAACTTGTTAGTCTTCAAATCCAATTTATCTGTTCAAATCCAGTTGCTCCTCTTTATGCAGAGTTCCTTTTGAAGTTCTTTGGAGGTCTGGGACCAGAGGAAACCAGCAGGACACAGAGGAGTAGGATAATCATTCTCTTAATAACCAATTACATCTCTGGCATTGCATTGTTGAAATAAATTCTTTCCTTCCTGGCGAAGACAAGAAACCTTATGTCAAGTGATAATGATAATAAGATGTTTCTGTTCCGTGAAACTATGCATAGCTAGCAGGCTCTTGACTCTGGCACGCAGCTCTTCTCTTTCAGTTCAGTGTTCAGTTCTGTTGTTTTGCTTCCACACTAACTGTTTTGGCCACAGAACAAGTTGAGAAAAACAAGAGCTATCACACTCCACGTAGTGGTGTGTGCGTGTGTGAGTGTGTAGTTAACTGTCTCCAGTTGGTATGTTAGGTTGGCCACAGACCACTTGGTACCTCCACCATACCCAAGGTCGCCATACCCGAGGCCAACATTTTTCTCAGGAATAGCTCTGGATAAGAAAAAAGAGTGTGTGACCTCCCCATTAATTCATTCCAAGACCTTGAAACAATGGTCATTTAACTTCTCAGGGTCTTAGTTTCTGACTTTGAAAAATAGTCAGGGAACACAATTCCTCCAGCCCAGGTTCTACACTGTTCAAAAGCTTGATTGAGTTATATAAAGTGTTTTGGAAATTATAAAGATTTATGTAAACATAAGACATGATTATATGACCTGGTCATATTCACTTCCTGTCAATATTATATTAGTCTTATTACAAGGGATTAGCCATATTTTATGAGATGCTAAAATCCCGTTAGACTTCACTATCTCATAGAAGCAAACCCTTTCTGACATATTTTAGCTAATTTTGTATAGTTTACTCAGTCTTAAATCAATCTCTACAACACACATTTTTGAATATTTACAAGTTAAATACTTCAACCCTATTTTGCCTTTCCATTCAATGTACCTACACTAATATTTCTCCTCGTCCATTCGTCTTCCTCAGATTAGAACCCCTTACAACTGCTCATTCATATTCTGATGAAAGTTCACTACACGATATTTCTACATCATATTTCTCTTTATCTATTTATCATCCTACTTCCTCATTTTCCCGCATACTCTCACACATCTGCAGGATAGATTCAGCATTTTCTCACTTACATCTTGAAACTCATTTCCTGGCAAGAGGGTTAGGGTCTTATTTCAAGTTCTGCACCTCAACCTCTTAGCCTCTTAACAGTTCCTACTCCCCAGCTGCCTAATCCATCTTTACAGTCACATATAATTTAAATTATTCATGATTTCATATGGAAGGTGTTTTCTGTCTCATATTTTACATTTGGGGGACCTCATTTGAGTCATATTCTTCACTAATTAGTGAAATAAGTCAAGAGATCAGCTCTAGATAATTAAAGGACTGAAGGTGAGGGTCAGGTACAAACATTGCCCTGGATCCCTGGATGTCAGAGAACAGTATGCATACTTCTCCCTTTGCTACAATGAAAGGGTGTGTGTGTATATGTAGAGAAAGAGAGAAAGAACCAAAAGAAATGTATACACATTTTAAGAAAGAAAAACTGTATTAAAATTATAATACTCAATACATACCAATAATAAAAGATGAATACAAGTCACGTTTGACTTCTGCAATTACAAGAGGTGCTCAAAGTGGTTACCATCAGCCGGTCAGACACTTCTGATTATGGCGAACTACTGCTTGAGCAATACTGACCAACGTGTCCACTTGTATACATGAATATAGAATATAGAATGGTTATTTCAGGTGTGAAACTGCCTCTCAAGTTCTCCAACCCAGAAAGATATTTGACACCCATACATTATATTAGTTATCTCAGTCACCTCCAATAAGAGACAATTCGTGGAGTGTACTAACTAAACACCCAGGATATTTTATATGCCTTGGATAGGAAACAGAGTATTGAGTCATCCAAGCTGCTTGATTTTGCAGTTTAGAAGCATCAGTTACTAAACCGCTGTGATATCAAGCATGTGCACAGGGAAAGCATATTGTTGAGTATTTTTATAAGGAATTAGTCAATGTAATTGCGGGCTGTAAAAAGATTGTTACACAACCTCATTACATGTTGTAAACACTTCATCACATGACATCGTTCCATGTCATAAATACATCATCAGAAACCATTATGTTCTCTAATGATGATTTCTCACCTCCATTCATCATACAA
Source organism: Rhinolophus ferrumequinum (assembly GCF_004115265.2). Classification (NCBI taxonomy): domain Eukaryota; kingdom Metazoa; phylum Chordata; class Mammalia; order Chiroptera; family Rhinolophidae; genus Rhinolophus; species Rhinolophus ferrumequinum. Next base: position 28,077,101 of record NC_046306.1, on the reverse strand, counting down.
AAATGAATAAATGCCTAAGGAGAGCGTAACCTGTGTAGTTTTTCACTGTTATGATAGCTCCATCTGTAGAATTTCTTATGATGTGCTGTATATTTACATTTGCTGTTACACAGCAGGAAGATAAGTGTATTTGCTCTTTGCTCCTTATTCTTACAACCACCTTCATCTAAAGGTAATAAAATCTGAGCTGACCTGTATAGTTTGTAAAAGAATATTTAAAGAAAGAGGAGGAAGAGGAAAAGAAGAAAGAAGGGGAGGAGGGGAAAAGAGGGACTACGAGGATAAGGAGAAGGAAATGGGAAAGAATAATTGAAAACTATTTAAACTAATTGTATAATATAGGCCGGTTTGAGTATATCTGTGCTAATTCTCTCAGACTTGTTTGATTTCAGACATGCTTTACAACTGATTTACATAAGGCAATAGAACTGGTCACTCTCCATGATTAGGGTTTTAATGTTAATTCCAATTTATTCTCTAGAGCTACCTGTATATTGTCATTAATTCACACTTCCTCCATTTTTTGCACCACTCCCTCCCAATCACCACTTCCTAGAGTGTGGGATGGAAGAGGACATCTATAAAATACGATCAGATTAAAATAATGGTTTCTAAACTTGTTCTTGAAGCCATGCATTATTCTTGGGTCTTCAAGGCCTCCAAAAGATGAGTCCCGTGGGCCAGGCAGTCTCAACAACCCCCCGCTTACCTTAACCATAGAAATTACACTTTTATCTGTTTTCTAATTTGGGTATCAGAGTATAAAATTCACTGAACTAACTAATAATCATGTTACTTTGAGTCTTAAATGCTCACGATCTTTTATTTTATATGATTACCAGGGCTTACCATGGGATGGTGGTAGTAGGCAAGAGATTTCAGGAGGGTCCCCGGCCTAGACCTCCCATTCATGAAAGACTATACATTTACACTTTGATGTTATCACCAAGTGAAGTTATACGTAGCCATTGTGTTTGTGTATGCCCATGCATATGTGTGTTGAACGTTAATTTGTTAAACACAAATACTTAAACATCCCATAATTCCCGTGACCCTGAACTAGCACTGCCTCATTTTTAAATGTACCAGGGGTCTCAAAACATGGAAGTTGCTTCCACTTTTCTTGATCTCTGAGGGTTCTGATGATCACCCAGCAATACACTGGTAAAATCCAAGCTATGTCTTCCATCTTCAAATCGAGGAAATTACCCTTGAGGGTTATTTGTGAACTTCCTGAGCTAATCAGCTCATTCTCTAATACCAGTTGGGTTCTTAGGAGGCTAAGAAATGTACAGATCACTTCTCTAGGTTTATTAGTTCAAGCCTCACAATAGCCTATTATTATCTATTATTATCCCAATTATCAGATAAGGAAGGTGAGGTTTTGAGAGGATAAACAAGCTAAAATCACATACAGTCAGTAAGTGGCAGTGTCATTCCAACCCAGGCAGTTCACTTTCAGAGACCAAGAGAATAATTACCGACTCCATTTGCATTAATGCTAATACAAATTACTGCTCTTTTCACTTTGGAACATATTGGGAATTAACAAGAATTAAATAACCCAAGAAAAGGGCAATTTTCTTTTTGTGTTTTATGTACTTTTGTTTTAGTCCCTCTAATTGGGGATGGTAAGATGAAACAAAAAAATAAACAAACTTAAAATTAATTTTCTAAAATTCATGACAATAAACAAGTATTTAAAAATTTAAATAACTAAACATCCAAATAATGTTTTTGATTAAGTTTGGTATTATTCAAGCTTAAAACTGCAATAAATTTTTGTAATTTTATATATCATATATATGAATGTGATATGTATGTATGTATACTTTTACATATGCATGCATATATACAAAATATTTATATACATATATGCATACATATATATATCAAATAATCTAATAACATAGCAAAATTTCATTAAGTAAACTCATTTATATGTAGCATGGGAACTTCTGACTAAAACCAATTATTGGTCAGAATATATAAAGAACTCCTACACCTCAAAAACAAACAAACAACCCAATTTAAAAATGAATGGACTTTTCTCCAAAGATGATACACAAATGGTCAATAGCACATGAAAAGATGCTCAACATTTCTAGTCATTAGGGAAATGCAAATCAAAACCACAATGAGATACCACTTCACACACATTAGGATCATTGTTATAAAAGCAAGAACAGAAAACAGTATGTGTTGGCAGAGATGTGAAGAAATAGAACCCTTGTGCACTGTTGGTGGGAATGTAAATTGGTGTAGCTATGGTGGAAACCAGTTTGGTGGTTCTTTAAAAAGTTAACATAGAATCACCGTATGATACAGCAATTTCACTTTTAGGTATTATCCAAAAGAACTGAAAGTAGGGGCTCAGATACCTGCACGTCAGTGTTCATATCAGCATTACCCACAATAGCCCAAAGGTAAAAACAACCCAAACGTCCATCGATAGACAAGTGGATTAAAATATGTGTTATATATATGCCATGGAATATTATTTAGCCATAAAAAGAAACGAAGTTCTAATACATGGTGCAACATGGATGCACCTTGAAAATATTATGACAAGTGAAAAAAGCCAGACATACGAAAACGACAAATATAATTTCACTTATAGGAGGTATCTAGAAAGGGAAAATTCATAGAGAGAGAAAGTAAAATGTTGGTTGCCAGGGGCTGGGGAAAGGGGAGTATAAGGAGTTGTTGTTCGATACGTACAGAATTTCCATTTGGAAATGATGAAAAAGTTCTGGAAATGGGTAGTGGTGACGGTGGCACAACATTGTGAATGTACTTTAAAAATGGTTAAAATTAGTAAATTTTCTATAATGTATATATTGTCACAATAAAAATTTTAAAAGAATCAATGCTGAATATTTTTTCAAACATTCCTTTTGAAACAATCAAAACAAGTAATTCATAATCTTGTTATTTTCTTAAATCCTGGCCATATACTTCCACTTGAGAAGTTCAGCTCTTCACTGAATAACTCCACTGAGTAAATCTTGATTTACTTCACACTGTCTACTTGCTTGTTCTCTGTACATTTAAATTATAATGGTACCACGAAGACAGAAAATTACACCCTAAAAATAGATTCAGTCAGTATGCACTGTATATAATATATTTATAGTTGCATTTTCCATTTACAGTACATTGAAAAGAGGAAAAGAGAGAGAAATATTGAACAAAATTAGAAATGAATCACACTGAAAGTTAATAGCCTTTCTTATTTTCCATGTATTCTTAAATTTGAAGAGCTAAACCCAAAGGACTGTATCATAGCTCTACACTTGGTAGTGGTGACAGACAAAAATAAAATTTGACTCAGCCTAACAGGAAAAGCCTGACTCATTAAACTCAAAGGCCTGACTGTTGCAGAAGGAGTTTGGGGGCAAAGTCTTGATATGTTGATCCCTAGAAGAGAAGAATAAATGAGGAATAACCTCCAACACCCACCATGCAATGAAAGAAAAAGATGAATGAATCCATCACTACACTGATATTTTGAGGAGCTGAAAATACGCATATTGATATTTAAGAATAATACTCTTAATGTCCAGCTAGAATTTGTAAGACCCCAAGGTAATTCCACCCAAAGGTTTATTAGCTTGCTGTCTAAATAACACTGTCCAAAGGCCCTAAATAACTGCACAGTTCTTGACTTAGTTTAGCTGCACAATTTGGACAACAGTGGGAGCAAATAATTTGCTAAAACTAGTCCAAGTACTGATTCATCTCCTAGTATGCTTTTGTGTCCACAGTATGGAGAACAGTAATTACTTTGGTGGCTTCTCTCACAAAATGGAAAAGAAAAAGAGGGAAGTAGATAAAAAGCTTTGCTCTGTGTGCATGCGATTGGAGGCGATTTTTTCAAAGAAGGTTTCTCTGTGTTAACTCTGGCTTCCTTTCCACTCTAGGGAATGGAAGAGGCAATAAACTAGCACAAGGCGATGTCCCAACCTTCTACTCACAGGCAAGCACATTCACTCTGTGTCTCTCTCTGTGTGTCTCTCTGTCTCTCTCTCTCCGCCCTTCCTCCCTCCCTCTCCAGTTTTTCCTTGCTGCCTGTGCTGAAGCTTTTCTGTACTAATCCATTGATCGCTTGCTTTAGTGTGTAGGAAAAACGTACTCTCTCATAAAACCACCTTTGAGGAGAAGTATCCTCCTTAAATTCAAAGCATTAGGAATTTTTGCCAAGGTACCCAGAGGCATATAAAAATTAGAATTATCGCAGAGACTACAGTTAGAAAGAATCAACTATTAGCTTCAGTTCCAGGTAAATGAAGAGAAGAGACGTTTGCAGGGCCCCAGGCTAACTGCACTTTCTGATTTCCTTTCCACCTACGCTCCCAGATTAGAGGATGGCTAAAGGAGCCTCCCTCACTGGGAAGCCGACGGGGTGGTGTTGCTGTGGGCATTGCTGGAATGTTTCAGAAGGAGGACAGGGTTGGAACGGGGTGGAGGAACTCTCTGGAGATGCGAGGGGGACTGTGCATGTTTAATGAGTTCAAACCTCTTCCACAAATTAAGTGAAATATTTTAAAAGGAAACAATATTACTTAAGTTTTATTTGTTTCAGCTACTTGGTTACAACTCCACACGGACACAATTAATGGAGGAAATGGAGTATTTTATAAGCCCAGGACTCTCCGTCAATCTGTGACCAAGAGAAATTCTTTGCCTTAATCACCATACATTCTTTCGGATAGCTCGTATATTGCCAAAATAATTATCCTGGGCTTAAGGAAAGATTTTGTCTAGTCACTCCCCAAAAAGTTACAATGGTTGGGAATTAGAATGCTCTGGTGCATAAATTAATAATGAACTTTGTCCTCTTTTGCAATATTGCATGTGTATTTTTAAGCAACCCTTTATAATGCACTGTTTCATGTGTACATGTGTGCACACAGATGCATACATATACGGGCCACTGAAAGCCAAATTTTCCATAAATCTAAGAATTGATGGGTAGCCCAGATGCCCTGAAAGTTCTGTTCCCGAGAAATGAATCCCCTTGCTCAGCCCAGATGTTGTGCTCACCAATAAAAAAGTGAGCAGCTTTTAATCAATCATGCAAATAACAAAATGTCTTGGAAACTAGATATGTTAAGAAGAAAGAAAAGAAAGCAAAAGAACAAAAACCACTGTATTTGCCCAAATTGTAAGGAAAGGAAAACTAACTCTAGAAACTGAGTGGAGAAAAACATCCAAAGTTAATGGGAAGAGCATGCAGGCGATTTCAACTCATAACTTTTCTTTTTGTTCTTATCCATTCATTAGATGGATTAATGACAGACATTTCACAAAATTCCTAAGTAATTTTTTTCAGATTTTTCACAATTCTAATCTTCGAAAATAAACTGTGTGAATATTTTGTTCTTCCTGGGAAGGATCATCTTAAATGTAATATATGTCCTTTATTTTCCTTCGTTTACAAGCAAAGAAAACCGGAAAGAGAGAACCCAAGTTAGAGCATAATGAAGGTGAAGTATCAGCAATCCCTGAGTGATTACGACAAGCTCGGGTGTCATTTCGAGTATTACCCTCACATGTAATTCCATCCTAACAGTCGCTTCTGACACCGTAAAAGGCAGCCAGTCCAAGTTCATCAGCTGACGTGTAGACTATGTGAACATTCCTGAATCTCTGAAGAGCATGACAACATAAATAATCACTCGACCCACTTTGTTTCTGCTTTTCTCTTCCCTCCACACCTATAAATATGGTTTATTGTATACATAGCTTTTAGGGTCAAGTATTAATGGTGAGAACCATTAAGAGGGCAAAGGTCAGGGGCTCCTGACTTTAGTGACCCTTAAATTTAATCTAGCGTGGTAGGAATAGAATTAAAAGTGATGAACTTGCAAAGTGTGATAAAAACCTGCTTCACTCACACAATTGGACAGCAACAGAGGAATGAAAGAAATTTCAACAATAAAAATGAACTTCGTGATCTAATTACAGCCCTAGAGTTAAAGGTGAACATTCACTGCCGACTGCCATGCATGAAGGCCAAACTCTGACATCTTTAAAATACCATGTGGTTTCTGGGATCTCGCAGCTGTTTTGGAATTTTACCAGCCTAACACTGGTCTTTATTTTTCTTTAGCTTTACGTCCACTTCAATAAGAGAGACGACAAGACAGCGTTTTGGAAAATACAGACACCAATTCCTTCAGCCCAGCTGAATTTTATCTTTCAAAATGAATCCTTCAAATTGGTCACATTTACACCTATTGTTTATCCGTTTTCAACTTGAGAACTTATTATTCTAGTCTTTTCTTGCTCTCCCACCCTCCATCCAGCACAATATGTTCTCCGAATTTTAAATTTTCGTCAGTTCAATAGATGAGAAAAGGTATTGTTTTAATTTTTACTTTTCTAATTGTGAGCGAGTATGAACATGTTTTTAATACTTAAGAGCCATTTATTTTCACTTTTTGTGAAATTTCTGTTTAAATCTATTTCGCATTTTTCTATCGGGTTTTTAGCTCTCTGTCCTTCAATTTTTAAAAGTTCTCTGTATACTAGGGTTATTAACTTTTTGTGGCATATATATCGCAAGTGTTTTCTTCCAGTTTTTCACTTATCTTTTCACTAGTTCATGATGTTTTATTTACATTTTATATAGTCAAATTTATCAGTATTATTATTATTATTATTATTATTATTACATTTGGATTTTGAATCTTGGTTAGAAAGACTTTCTCTAGGCGGAGGTAAGAAGAAATCCATCCATACGTGTGTGGTCTCCTTATTTTGTGTTTAGATATCTAACTCCTTATTTTGTGTTTAGATATCTAGAATTTCGAGTTTATTCTTGTGTATGGTATGAGGTTTAAATATAACTTTTCTTTTTTCAAATGACTGACGAGTTGTACTTGGCACCATATATCAAAAAGTTGATTTTTGCCTTAGTAGTTTGAGATGCTACTTTCATCATGTACTAACTTTCCTTATGTACTTGGGGCTATTTCATGCTTAATATTCTATTCCACTGTTTGTCTCTCCATGTTTCAGTACCATATTGTTTTAATTTTATAAGCTTTATAAAAGTTTTTAACTCCTGGTAGGACTACTTCCTCCTTGTGTCCAGATTCTTCTTTTACTCTATGGACTGTAAAATTGGGGTGAATATAGGGCCGAGAAGGCAGCACAAGTGAGGGATGCTGATAGCGTTTAGGTAATAGGGAGTGGTTGGAGACTATGGAAAATAGGAGAACTTGCTGCATATCCAAACTAAGGAAAATAACTGCTCTTCTGCTCTAGCCAACTGTTTTCCAGTGGGAATGTAGGTCCAATATTACGAGTAAGATCTTCTAATTTTTCAAGGTGAGATAAGACACCAGATTTTTATTAGAAATCTTCCAATTTTAAAATGTTAATTTGTTGTTGTTTGTTTTAGTGTTAAGCACTGTGCTGAGACAAAAAAATTAAGCTGTATGTAAGCTACATATGACCCAAAGATTTCTAGTTTGCACATTCTACTATGCACAAGAAGTTGCTAAGGAGTGATATAAACAGAATTTTCTAATTAATTTTGCCCCAAATTGTTGAAGAAATCAGTTTTTCAAAAGGTACATACACTTATTTCAATGATGAACAAAGGGAATAAAGAATGTCCACTGATCGTATGCAAATAGACAGTTCTTATCCTTGTATTTCAGAAGGAAAAGAAAAACGTTATCCATATCATTTTTGTCCTATTGCTGTCCCAAAATGTTGATTATACAATGTGAAAGTGGTTAACTGCAAAAAAAACTTTGAATGGAGGTTTAATATTATTTATAACTAAAAATGAAATGTATATGTATCTTAAGCCATCAATACATGGAAAGAGAAAGAATAACAGTATTTGTTATTTCAGATTATTTTTCAAATATATTTTAAAAGCTTTTAATAATAAACTAGGAAAATAAAAACTAAATTAAAAATACTATATCATATAATATAAAATGAAAAGTATAAAATCTCTTTACCTCACTCTCACCACAAACACAGATTCTTATGAATCCTTTCAGGCATACATACATAAGCACAAATAAATTAATAAAATATTCATCATGAAAACATACTTCTGTATCTTGCTTTTTTAACCTCCCCATTAGTTTATATGGAGCTGCTTCATTCACTGTATTGCTGAAAAATATTCCACTATGTGGACTATATTTAATTAATCCTTTACCGAATGGATATTTATATTGTTTTCAGTTTTTGTTCTTTCAAATAATGTTGAAATATTAGTCACAATAGCCAACTATGGAAACAATCCTAGTGTCCATCGATGGATGAATGGATAAAGAAATTGTGATTGATATACATATACATATCTCTCTCACTCATTATATCATATAGATTTATATATATAAAATCATCACGGTGTACATCTTAAGTGTATACATTTTTAAGAAAGAAAATTAAAATAAATAAAGCTGTATCTCTTGTACTTAAGAAATCTAGAAATAGAAAACTCCTATTTTATTTTGTACAATTTGTATCAGTAAAAATAGGGCCTAACTTGGAAAATAAACAATGCTGAAATGAAGATTATTTGTGTGCACATGCAAGTGTATCTGCTGGGTAAATTGCTGGGTCAAAGGACGTATGCAATTCAAAAATTGTATACTTATTGCCAAAATATAAAATAAACTGATTAAATATACAATTTGTATGACAACTATTAAATTGAGTATTTTTCTGGAAATTGATTCCCAAGGCTTAAATTTATTATTTAAATATGAAATTTGGTTATTATTAATTACAGATATTTTCCTACTTAAAAATCATGTTCTATAATATTTCTGTACTTAATTTTGAAAACATTGTATTTATTATTGTAACATTTATGCTTACTATTGAAGAAACTACAAAATATAGATATAAAAAACCCCCAGAAATTTTACATATCCCATCAAATAACCACCAATGACAGCTTTTTTTAACAAATACTTAACAAATATACTAGTAAACATATTAGTAGACATACTAATTTTACCAGATCGGTCACAATATGTAAACTATTTTGTGTAATTCACTAGAAAAGTCATTATAAATATTTTTTAAAATTTATATTTATAAATGTAGTTTAAATGGCAAAAATGTTTTCCATATATAGTATACAATGTAATAAAGCAACCAACTATTGTTCACTATTTTCAGGATTTCTCATTTGAATTTTCCCTTGCTACGAACATAATACATTCTGAGAGCTGGGACTCTGCATATCTAGACAGTTCTGTGAGTATAGTAGATGCTCAATAAACATTTGCTGAATGGGTAAAAAGTATTAAATAAAGATAATTAGAAGTTGTTTCTGCTAAATATTTATTATTTCCTTAGGATAAAGTCCTAAAGGCATGGGAATAAAGGCTTTTGATATTTCCTCTGCCAAGACAGACACTCTTTTAAAGTGTAGGGGACCATAGTTTTTGTAAGCTAACTCTAACCAACATTGGATGCACGAGGTCTAACAAAGAACTTCGTGAACTTTTTGCAATGATGTCGCTAACCTTTTTTGATACCAAAGGTATTATTCATTATGAATTTGTACAAACTGGACAAACAGTTAACCAAGTTTACTATTTGGAAGTGCTCAAAAGGCTGAATGAAAAATTCAGGCGACCTGAACTTTTCACCAACAATTCATGGCTCTTGCATCACAACAGTGCACCAGCTCACACAACACTGTCTGTGAGGGAGTTCTGAGCCAGTAAACAAATAACTGTATTGGAACACCCTCCCTACTCACCTGATCTGGCCCCCAATGACTTCTTTCTTTACCCAAAGATAAAGGAAATATTGAAAGGAATATATTTTGATGACATTCAGGACATCCAGGGTAATACAACAACAGCTCTGATGGCCATTCCAGAAAAAGAATTCCAAAATTGCTTTGAAGGGTGGACTAGGCACTGGCGTCGGTGCATAGCTTCCCAAGGGGGGGAGTACTTCGAAGGTGACCGTAGTGATATTCAGCAATGAGGTGTGTAGCACTTTTTCTAGGATGAGTTCGTAAACTTATTTGTCAGACCTCATATGTCATCTCCACATGTGTGTATGTGTATTGTGTGCTACTACATATATGTACAACTATGTACACACACACACACACACACACATATACATATATATATATATGCATTTACCAGGGATGCCAAAAAATGTATGCATATGGCTTGTATTCATCTATTGTTATCAATATATAGAGAGTATTATAATTTTAATAGCTTTTTCCTTCCTTAAAATGTGTATACACTTTTTTGGCACCCTCTGTATATGCATATATATATGTGTGTGTATACACACACACACACACACACACATATAATATATACAGCAATATATATAGTATCATATACACACAGTATATGTGTATATACACGTTACACATATTTATGTACACACATACTGTTAGCTTATAATGTGGTAAATGATATCTCAATTTTGTTATAATTCCTTTCAAAATTAAGAACAAATGTAGAAAATTACAAAAGATAACATAAGAAATGCTTTTTTTCTGCCATCCCCAAATGAACAAAATTGGGTCAGATGTGCTTTAGATATTTTTTAAATAAAACATTGCAGTCAAAAATGAAGAGTGTCAGTTCTGAACAACAGGGTTGCTGGTTCGATTGCCAGATGGGCCAATGAGCTATGCCCTCCATAACTAAACTGAAGACACCAAGCTGCCGCTGAGTTTCTGGAGGGGCAGCCGGATGGCTCAGTTGGTTAGAGAGTGGGCTCTCAACAACAAGGTTGCTGGTTTGAAAATGGGGACTGGACTTGGAGCTGAGCTGTGCCCTCCACAGCTAGATTGAAGGACAATGACTTAGAGCTGATGGGCCCTGGAGAAACACACTGTTCCCCAACATTCCCCAACAAAAAAGGAAGTCCTTCTTACTCCCCTCCTCAATCTTTTCCTCCCCTTCCTCTTTTCCAAGTGCAAGAAGTGTTGTAAATTAGTGTGTATTTGGTGTATGTTTTTCTATTTTTATCTCGTGTTTATAATTCAAAACCATATTTTTATTACTTTATGTTTTCAATTTTTACATAAGTGGCTTTTATACTGCAACAAGCTTTTTAAAAATCTGAACATTGTTTTCCTCTCTTCCATGCTATATGACAGTTTTCATATGATTGTACCATAATTTCCTTATTTTATTTTTAAGTTCTTTGATTATTATAAAGTAATGATACATCTATTTTCATAATTTGGCTTTCTTTTCTTATAAGTTATCCACCGCCCACAATTATCTTCTGGCATTTAGTGTATCTAGAAGATGCCTGAGCCCACCTTTAATTTCATTTTTTTTTTCCAGTTTTCCTTTTCTACCTTTTCTATGTCTGGATGTTTGCAGAATTCTTTGAAGTCCTCCCACATTTGCCAGGATGAGACTAGGTGTGGGGGCACTCTTTTGCACCGATTTTGCCCAGAACATGATAATTATTCATGAGAAGGAAAAATGATGATGTCTATAATTTTGCAAATCCCCATCCTCAACTCATATCCCTTTGATAATTGCTTCTGATTCATGACCTGCAATGGCTCATTCAGGACCTCGTATTCTCAGAAGTCATCTTTCTTCCACTCTTCTCCTTATTGACCGCTTGTTTTCTCATCATTTTGATTTTGTGCTTTTTTCTGAAGGAGCTTCTCAAATTTTTTCATTTGCTAATGCAGAAATATTTCTTAGCACCACTTGCATTGCACACATTAAAATTTGTTTCTGATGTTGAAGAGCTTTCCTTTGTTTTGATGTATAATCCTATCCTACCATATCTCCATTTCCTTGTAACAGTTGCCTTTCATGGAAGCATGTCTTCTTAGATTTCATAGAGGATGCACATTGCCTGACATTTTCTTCCGTGCATGCAGAATATTTTCAGAGCTTTGTGCTACGTCTGAGTCGTCTCCATTTCTATTATTCTATCCCATTTCTATTATTCTAAAATGTAGTTTCATCTTAGTTTCATCAATGAAAATATGGGAACATTCAAAAATTAATTAAAATGACAAGAGCCAGAGATTATATAATACTAGCTCCATTTAATTTAACAAATATTTACTTCTAGTGTTTCAGGGACTACACCAGATACTAGTAATGCAAAGATTAAAAGACATTTCCTGCACTTGAAGAATTTACAACCCTATGAACAAGATATCTGAGAAATGTGACTCGTTTTAATGCTAATCAGACTATGAGGAATGCTTTATTAGAGGCGAAACAGAGACTACTTCTCAATAGGTCTGGGGATGTTGTCATAGATGAATATCATTTAGTTGGGTTGTAAAATAACACACATTTTAACAAGCAAAAGAGGACTTCTTCTGAAGATCACAAATGATAAAAGCGTTTGGAATTTGAAAAAAAATGTGATTATGTGTGTGTGTAACTATAACTGTATAAATATATAAAACTTGCTTATCTTTCCACATCTGGAAACATAGGACTTTATGCCTTATCACTATTTATACTAGAGAAAATATATGAGAGATTCAACTGGAAGCCTCAGGCCTCCGGTTCTGGAAAGCATTTGATTATCCAGCCCTAAGTATTTCAAATTTCAGTCATGTTTTTACTGTGTTCACCCGCACATTTCAACAGCCCTTCTGGAAACAAAAACATTTTTGATTTCCTGGTCTTGAGTCACTCTCTGAGGAGACTACACACTCTGGCTGCAGTTTCTATTCCTGCAATCATTTGCACCATTTTTGCAAGTGAGCTAAGTGGCCCCTCTGCCCTTGAAGATTTGGTTGTGCAACATGAAAAAGTCGTGAAATTGAAATTTATTGACAGGAAGAGTCTTTATCCATAGGTTTATTTTTGATCCAAGTGTATGATGTGCAACAAGTTCTAAAGTGAACTTTTCTTGCTCCATAAATACAAGTCCTGTGTTCATACAATCATCAAGTGTTATGGCCCGAATCATTTGAAGACATCAATACCAATTCCCTAATATCTGGGGAGGTGAAGTGACTGGCCATTTGGAGCAGTCAGCTGATTGGAGACAGAGAGGGGAACAGAAGTCACCTTTCCCAAATCTACATGCAGTATATTTTTGCTATACTCAGCTACTTATCATAGGCTACTGTTTCTTCAATGCCAGAATTTTAAACCAAGGGTCTGAGGACTATCAAATGTCAAGTACTGAAAACATGCTCCAATGATGATTCAAGGAGAATGAAACTTTAATGTGCAGACAGATCTTGTGGGGATCTTGTAAAATACAGACTCTGATTGAGGAGGTCTGGGGTGGGGCCGGAGGTCATTTCTAACAAGCTCCCAGGACGTGATGTTGAATGCTGCTGGTCCACAAGCAGTGTGATTAACAAGGAGTGAGGCGACCATTCAGAGAGGCGTGTAGACCAAAGAGTGGCATGTTGCTGGTTATTATGAGGATAAGAATAGTATTTTAGAATACAATTCTTATACTAGAAATGGAATAAAAATCCTGGGAGATAAATGAAGCAGAAGTGAATATAAAACCTTCACTCTGGCTTTGGATTTACATTTATATATTTGAAAAAAAAGGACTGATCTACTGCTGTCCTCCAAAACCTGCGTACCAATCCCCTCACATGAAACACTGGAGAGCATCAGTTTTAAGTCTGCTTCCCAATAAGCATTTCAGTAAGAGCCTGTATAGAGCATATAAAATGTATTATATATGTTGGCTTGAGGTTTGCAAAACAACTTGTTTACTAGTAGAGACAGGACCATGGCCACACATGTGTGAGACTGATTAAGAGTAAAGTGAAAAACATGTTTTTGTGTGAAACTGAGCGTAACAAAATTGAGTGATAAACACATTGACCAAGCAACTTCTGGTTATCATCTAAGAGGTAAAAAACTCCTGGCAAACAACTTCTGGTTATCACCTAAGAAGTAAACAAGTCCGAGGAAAAGAGAATAAAAGCACAACTCCAGAGCAACACTGTGAGAAGCGTGACTGGGCACTCGGCTAAGACCCTCCGCGAGCCTCTGGATGAGACAGTATCTGACAGAGCCCTCTGCGAGGTGCAAGCCGCAATACCGGACTCTCCAAAGTTCTCCTTGCAGGACCAGCTCGCCTCAAACCCCACGTGGGCCCCCTCATCTCTCCTGGACCAGGAACCTTCACCACCTCAATTGACTCTGGGACTTGGTTCGTTCTTAAATTCTATCCCGTCTAACCCTCTGTGCTGACCAGAGCGTTGGCCTCTGCAGGGACACTGGTTCCCAGATAAAGCTGTGTTACTCATTCTATCTGAACCTGTGTGCCGGGACTTTGTCCCCCACTCACATCACAAGTACCATGCAGGGACGTAGGGCCCTGTCGAGGGGTTAATGTACCTTTGCCTTTCAGGAATAGACTGAAAAGGTGGTGACTGTCTTTCACAGGCGCTCTCAACAGACCCAACCATGTTGTTAGTGTTTCTCACAAAGCGAACCCCTACCCTACTTCACATGAAGGCCATAGTTTCTATAAATCTTGCCCTGCCTCCCAACATAGCCAGGGGCATGCACACAATGAAAAGATTATTGTGACGGGAAAGGGGAGGCATTTGCAGCTACCATCTACCGAGTTACTGAAATGTTCCAGGTATAGAAAGAAAAAGCTAGAAATCTCTCAACTTCAGAGATGGAGGGTCCATCACCGAGACCTGCAAAGGTAAAACCTAGAAGAATCAGAGCTGGCTTAAGACTGACAAATTATCTTTCCCCTTCCCCAACCAGCTTATCTTGGTCCATTGAGGACTTTATCTTCATTTTGTCTCTTGTACTTAGCTAGTTTGAATAGGAAATAAATTGCTTCAGTTTCATGGGGCTGAATCCTTAACCTACATGGAACCACACAGACTAACTGCAAATACTGAAATGCTGATGGTGACTTAAAAGAGGAGATTCTTGAATCCTGCACTTGTAGCTAAAGACATACTATTGATACCAAGTCAGCTGGCTTAAAGATATATAAGTTATGCACACAAATTACACATGGCTTATAAATAAAATAAGAAAAAAAAATCAACATTTCCCCATAAGGAAATCAGGCACTATGCTTAAAATAAACTTTTTAATGACCTTTACCTTCAGTTATTAACGTGCTGCTTTCCTGGGAATTTGGATTTTGGAGGGAAGTTCCCTCTATGTTGGCTGTGGACACGCCTTGTCTTTGCAGACTCAGGCCACAGGGCAAGAGGGCATTTCAGACAGAAAAGAGTGATATTAACTGTGTTTTTTGAGAGAAGTACTAAACAAGTTAGTGGGATCTTAGGTCTCTTCAGCCCCTAACAGAAATGTTCTTATTTGAGCTGAGCTAAGTGATTTGGGAAGGGACATGGTAGATGCAAGGCCCACCGAACAGGGAGAGAGAGTTCATTTCCAGTCCCAGCTCTGCTGCTACATTTCAAGTTAGAATGAGGTCTCTGATCTGTTTTCACACTGCCTGGGTTTCAGTTCTGGCTCCCTTCATCACTGGCTGGAGGACCCTGGGCCTGTTACTTAAGCTCTCTGTGCTCCAGTTTTTTCATCTGCAAAATGGATATAATAGCACCTCAATCAGTGGCTGTAAAGAGGGATGAGGTAATCCTCACAAAAGTGTTTAGAACAATGTCAGAGACATAGCAAACACTCAGCAAATATTAACAATTATTATTTTTATTATTAGAATTATAGGGTTTTAAGCAAGTCACTTGGCTATCCTGGACCTCAGTTTCCTTACCAGTCAAATGAAAGAGGTTGACCTAACTCTGGAATTCTGTGATTCTCTTAGCTAGAATCCTGATATAATAATATAACAATAAAAAAATACTTCATTTGAAATTTGAGCATGAATTTTGTCCTTTGAGATCTATCACCAGACTTTGTGGACAATGTGTATTGTACAACAGGTGTCAACCATTAGAACGAGAGTTGAGAAGAAGTGTCGTTGAGAGGAAGAGGATCCTAGATCGAGGACAAAAGGGATGGTGGGTCTCTTTTCCTTGTACTAATCTGCTTGGGAGGTTGTTAGGACTCCTTGTCTGGGGGTCATGGAGAGGAGAAGAACTGATTTGCTCTCACAGAGGCTTAAAAATGGATTGTTTAGGTTAGTCATATTATTTTTTTAATATATGTTTGTTATTTTTCAATTACAGTTGAAATGCAATATATTAGTTTCAGGTATACAACACAGTGATTAGACATTTATATAACTTACAAATTGATCACTCCTGTAAGTTTAGTAGCCATCTGACACCTCATATAGTTATTACACTATTAGACTATAGTCCCTATGCTATACTTTACATCTCTGTGACTATTTTCATAATTGGCAATTTGTACTTCTTTTTAATTCGTTCACCTTTTTCACCTTTTCCCTCTCCACTCCCTGCCAGCTGGCATAGGTTGATCATCTTTATTCATCAGGTACAAGGACTACAGAAAAGGGGGAGGCTTTTTGGAAATACAGAGAGATGAGTGAGATGGCTGCCACTCCTGAGCTGGAGAACTGTCTTTTGAGCTCTGCCATTTGTCTTTGTCTTGTAGTGCAAGTAACACACTTGTAGTGCAAGTAATGCCCCTTGTTTTTACAAGGATTATTTTGGTTTCTAGTTGTCTGACCAGAGTCAGTCAATGTAGTTGATTTTACTCTGGAGATACAATTAAACAATCCATTAGGCTATTGATTAGAGGAGCCTTCTACCCACAAAGCATTTGTTCTTTGTTCCCTTAAGGAAGAGAAAGTGCCCCTTTGCCTCCTGTGTGACTTCAGTACACAGGTCCTCTGCCCTGTTATCTGTGGAACCTGGTGAAGAACATGCATGCTCTTGTGCTTTGCAGTAGGGCATCCATTTGAGGAAAATTTTCAGCTTCAAACCTTTACTCGTATGCTGGTGGAATGGATGGAGCTAAACTCCATTTGCAAAATAGTCTCTTATTCCAGAGTTAGGTCAACCTCTTTCATTTGACTGGTAAGGAAACTGAGGTCCAGGACAGCCAAGTGACTTGCTTAAAACCCAATAATTCTAATAATAAAAATAATAATGGTTAATATTTGCTGAGTGTTTGCTATGTCTCTGACGTTGTTCTAAGCACTTTTGTGAGGATTACCTCATCCCTCATTACAGCCACTGATTGAGGTGCTATTATATCCATTTTGCAGATGAAAAAACTGGAGCACAGAGAGCTTAAGTAACAGGCCCAAGGTCCTCCAGCCAGTGAAGAAGGGAGCCAGAACTGAAACCCAGGCAGTCTGAAAGCAGATCAGAGGCCTCATTCTAATTTGAAATGTAGCAGCAGAGCTGGGACTGGAAATGAACTCTCTCTCCCTGTTCGGTGGGCCTTGCATCTACCATGTCCCTTCCCAAATCACTTAGCTCAGCTCAAATAAGAACATTTCTGTTAGGAGCTGAAGAGATCTGAGATCTCATTAAGCTCTTTAGTACGTCTCTCAAATGGCCTCACGGGTCCCCATAAGTATTATTTTATTTCTGGCTCATAAACTTTCCACCAGGACAGGACACCGCATCGGTGAGGTCGTTAAATCTTTAGAATAACAATATTATGCTAATGGAAATTATTAGTCTAGTCCTCATCCCCCAAAAACCATCTGGTAGGTTTACCTGGCAATTACGTGGAGATGTCATGGTGGATCTGAAAGCATAAAGAATATAGGGATTCATAACTTTCTCTGAGCAATGGAGTTTTCCATGTGGTAACAAGCTGGCATGGCTGGACTATTGGATTTAGACATAAACAGGATACTGGAAAAGCCTTGGGGAGAGCACACGGCGGCTCTCAGATTAGAATTCAGGTGGCAGAGTAGTGAGCATAGGTATTTCCAAACCCAAGCTTTCTGCTGAGAGAATGTGTTGCCAATATTTTGATTGCATTATGAATTTCTTTTTTAAAATGGTTTGTTCCTTAATATCAAATAATAAAACACAGGTATTAAAGCCAATTTAAGTAATTTAGAATAATTAGAGTCTTAAGTAGGCAGCACATGTTCTGAGCAGAACAATCTCTCTCCAAACAACAGTGATGTCAGAGGTTTTTGGTTTGGGTCTGTTTTCTCTCTCTCCTCCCTGTGGCTCAAACGCGTGGCGTAGTTTCCCTTCCTGGAGCCCAGTTACCCAGTAACTCCCGAAATGGCTGGATAAATGTTGGCTGCCGTGCACATTCAACCTTGAAAGCACAACAATCTGGGATTTTAATTCAAACAAATGTGAAAATGGATTATAAATAGGATCCAGCTGCATTTCTAATAGTGAAGAGAAAAAAGTAGCTGAGACCAAAAAGTAAGAAAAAGGAAAATGAAAGCACCTTGCCTCTCTTTCCCTCATGGCCTTCCCCCATCCTGCAATCACAGCCCTGTTGAAAGAGGCCTCAAGAAGGTCTAAAATGTTTTAATTATGTTTAATTAAGTTGTCATTTGTTACTTGGCTTCCTGAAAGTTCTGCCCAATTAAACCAGGCTCCATTTTCAGACCTACACATTTACCTACAGCCCAGCACTGGGTAAAGAAAAAAAAATGGTTAGCAGAGGCTGTCTTCCTGGAGACTTCCCATCTTGCTGCCAACACTAGAGTTTATATATTATTAGTACAGATGTTGGCGAGCATAACCCAAGGCTTCTGCAAGGGTGTTGACAAAGACGACCCCTCCCCGACCCCCAATAATCCTTTTCTCTTTCCCACAGTAATTTTTATATAAGTCAATATTTGAATATGGAAAAACCGTGAGCAATTCATCTCAAATCATTAGCACCCAAAAAAAATGGAATGAAGTTACCTACAGCCTGGATGAGGGCAGAAATCCAACCCTCTCAGTTCAAAATTCAAATCAACAGACAGTATTACCATTGCTGACTATTTCTTGAATGTCAGCCTTTACTAAATGATTTAATTAATCCCGATAATATCCCCTACAGGCCCACTGTGTATGATTGTGCAAATTAGGTTTTGCACAACCATAGGGGGCGCCATCCATAGCATAGTCATCATTGGTTTATACCTTTACTTTGATAATTTTCCGGTAGATGGCAGTAACGCATCTTGAGGAAAGTGCCCCAATTTCTAATTAATATATTTAGCCTAGGGCACTGATGGCCCATAGATTTCTCACTGGACTTAATTTTAAACATAGGCCATGCTGTACTTTAAGATTTTCAACTCCTATATTAAGAATTATTATTTCTTGTGCAAATGAAAACCATTAATAAAGCCAACTACATAATCATAGGAAAAATCAGTTTTCACATTGACATACAACTCCTGCATTTATTTTAAAAAATAAGAATGAAGTAATTGATTTTGAAGGATTATATGTGTACAATATTCAACAGACGACATATCTCCCCTTTTTATTTATTTGACTTAATATAAAAACGTCTCCTCCTCCCTTATTTGCTCACAAGAATCAACAACACAGGTCAGAGGCTAAATTTGCCTACACTGGCAAATGCTTCCCCAACATTCAGCAAACAGTCCCTAAGTTTGTCTATTCCCTTCCAAGGACTGTTTGTTTCACCTGCAAACATTTGCAATGTGAAAATGTTTATCACATTCATTGTGGAGAAGCAATTATTTGTTTGAGAAGAAGCTTAGCGAGATAGCAGACAATTTTGCAAACATGCCCACAGATCGATTGTGACGCAAAAGCCTCCTGGTCTCTACCCCCGGTCTCCTTGAAATGTTTCTGCCTGACGTTTTAGCAAATATTCTTGTGGAGTCTCTAAGATGCATTTATATATCTTAGGCACAGGCAGGATTGTCCAGCAATTCTCCAAAAATACGTGTGTGGCCAAGAACATCACTAAACTCGAGGGATCCGATGAAAAAGCACAACCTAAGACGATGTCTGTGGCACTGAGAACCTACAGTCTCCAAGATCCCCAAGATATTTGTATTCAAGGCACCCACATGTCATTTTCAACAGGAAATAAATCAGGAGAAAAAAAAAAAAAAAAACTACAGACAAAGACCAAAAAAGTAGGAGAAAGGGCCATGGCTATCAGTAAGTTTTATTAGGTTGGTGCAAAAGTAATTGCGGTTTTTGCAATTATTTTTAACTTTTTAAACCGCAATTACTTTTGCACCAACCTAATATATACCATGTTTCCCCGAAAATAAGACCAAGTCTTGTATTAAGGTTTGCTCCAAAAGACGCATCAAGTATTATGTTCAGGGGATGTCATCCTGAAATATCATGCTAGGGCTTATTTTCCAGTTAGGTCTTATTTTCGGGGAAACATGGTATATTAAATACAGGCTAGTACTTTGAAGAAGGAAAGCCAAAAGACGTTAATACTGTTGTGATAGAAATTTCAAAGCTCATTTCTTCCTATTAAATTTATCTGTTCAAGTTATTATAAAATTTAACCTTTTATTATTATTCCTTCTAATGAAAACTAAACCAAAAAATAATAAATAAATAAATAAAAAGACAAAGAAGAAGACATACAAACGGCCAACAGATTTATGAAAAGATGCTCAACTTCACAAATCAAAACCACCATGAGATACCACCTCACATCTGTTAGAATTGCGATTATCAACAAGACAATAGCAAGTGTTAAAAAGGTTATGGAGAAAAAGGAACCTTCATACACTGCTGGTGGGAATGAAAAGTGGTACAGCACTATGGAAATCAGTATGGAGGTTCCTCAAAAAAAGAAGAATACAATTACCATATGACCCAGCAATCCATCTTCTGGGTTCTACCCTCCAAAAATCTGAAAATATTTATCCGTAAAGATATACGTACCCCTATGTTCACTGCAGCTTTATTAACGGTGGCCAAGACATGGAAACAACCAAAGTGCCCTTCAATAGATGATTGTTACACATACGCAATGGAATATTACTTAGGCATAAGAAAAGATGAAATACTGCAATTTGCAACAACATGGATGGATCTTGAGATTATCACACTAAATGAAATAAGTCAGACAGAAAAAGTCAAGAACCACATGACTTTACTCATATGTGGGATATAAAACTGAAAATAACAATCAAACCAAGGCAAATAAACAACAAAAAACTCATAGACACAGACAACAGTTTAGTGGTTACCAGAGGGTATAGGGAAAGGAGGGAAAGTAGAAGAGGGTAAAGGGGATCAAATATATGGTGACAGAAGATTTGACTTTGGATGGTGAACACACAATGCAATATACAGATGATGTAATATAGAATTGCACACATGGAACCTATATAATTTTGTAGGTTTTGTCACCCCAATAAATTTAATTTAAAAAAGAAGAGAAAGAAGAGAAGGAGGAGAAGAAGAAAGAGATATGAGAGAAGTAATAAAGGAAAGGAAGAAGGGAAAGAGGAAAGGAGGGGAAAAAAGCTAAAGTTAAATTTGGGTAAAAGTTCTGGAGGAACCTGTGTGTCAAAGTCATACAAAGGCAAACTCTTCGGCTCACGCGAAGAAATAAAAATTGGTAGAAAATAGATACATAATATATGTATCACGTTTCTTGCAGCACTGTTTATAATAATGACTAACGAGAAACAACCTGGACGTCCAGCTGGAGGGGGTATGTTAACTGAACTATTCCACAAGCCCCTGCTGACTTCTCCTCCCTCCTTCTCTTAGTTACTCTTTGCTGTAACTTCCATCCACATACCTGGCCAGTTTTAGACTTTTCACAATTCCAAATACCACTTCCTCCAATGCTCTGCCCCATCACTTTGTATAGCTATTCCTTCTCATCCTGTAAATCTCGGCTTTATGTCATCTTACGCCTTCCCCCTGAAGTATCCAGTTCAGCATGCAGTGCACTCAGTTCACAGGATTTCTGCCCATGGTAATTGCATATTTCTGGGTTTGTTTGAGTGTGCATTGCCCTACTCCTCCCAATAGCTAACACGTCCATGATGGCCAGGACCCCATTCACTCCAATGTGCCTTCTGTCCATACTATCACCTATACAAGAGACAGGGCTCAGAAAATGTTTGCCAAAAGAATAAATCTATAAAACAAGAATATTAAGCATAACATTGCCATTATAGGACTGACATAAACATAAAGAATGATTAAAAATGTTAATGTAGGAAATTATTGAAGGCCAGAGAAATAATAAGTGAGGAAATCACAATACAAACCGATATCTACATTGTCTAAATTTAAATTAAAAACTATTTCTTCGAGTACATTCCTGAGTGTTTCATGCCTTCTGTGCTGAACATGAAGGGGGAAGAGTTTAAAAATGTGTCTCATTTAGTTCTATAATTTATTTATATGCTCCCTATTTCTCAAGGTCCTAAACAGTATGATGGTCTTATTAGAGCAGTTTCTCAGTTGATCTATTCAACCCTCTATACTGAAGATTTTGACCTTCAGTTAACTATCTATCAGTTCATTTGATCTATCAGTTAACTATTGCTATGTAAGAAATTATCCCAAACCTACTAGCAGAAGACGACAAAAATCATCTTCTGATTCTCTCACGTTTCCGGGGGTGGCCTGTTCTCAGTAGACAGTGCTTGCTCAGGGATTCTCATGCTGTGGCAGTCAGAGGGTAGCTAAGGCTGGTATCGTCCCCAAGGATCCTTCACTTACGTGTCTGGCAGTTGATACTAGTTGTCAGCTGGACGTTAATGGCCAGAAATCTACACATGGCCTCTCCCTGTGGCCTAGGCTTCCTTATAGCATGGCAGCTGGGATCCAAGTATAAGCTTCCCATTAGAACCAGGAGGATGCACTATATCATATTTTAGGATCTCAGATCATCACTTCTGCCATTGTCACATGCTAATAGATTCAAGGAGAGAGGAAACAGACCCCAACTATCTATGGGAAGAGTATCAAAGTCACATTATAAGAATAGCATATGGGACGGGAGATACAATGGTGGTCATATTTAGAAATACAAAATATACAAGGAACTCATACAACTCAATAACAAAAAAACAAACAACCCAATTGAAAAATAGGGAGAGGACCTGAAGTGACATTTCTCCAAAGAGGACATACAAATGGCAAATACACATATGAAAAAATGCTCAACATCACTAAACATCAGAGAAATGCAAATAAAAACCACAATGAGATATCACCTCACCCCAGTCAGAATGGCTATCATCAACAAGACAAATAGTAACAAGTGTTGGAGAGGCTGCGGAGTAAAAGGAACCCTAACACACTGTTGGTGGGAATGCAGACTGGTGCAGCCACTACAGAAGGCAGTGTGGAGGTTTTTCAAAAAATTACAAATAGAATTACCATATGACCCAGCAATCCCTCTCCTGGGTATCTACCCCAAAAATCTGAAAACATTTATACATAAAGACAAGTGTGCTCCAATGTTCATTGCAGCTTTATTTACGGTGGCCAAGACATGGAAACAACCAAAATATCCTTTGATAGATGAATGGATAAAGAAGTTGTGGTATATATACACAATGGAATACTATTCAGCGGTAAGAAAAGATGAAATACGACCGTTTGTGACAACATGGATAGATCTTGAGATTATAATGCTAAGATAAATAAGTCAGACTGAAAAAGCAGAGAACCATATGATTCCACTGATATGTGGTATATAAACCAAAAACAACAAAAGAACAAGACAAACAAATGAGAAACAAAAACTCATAGACACAGACACTAGTTTAGTGGTTACCAGAGGGTAAGGGGGGAGGTGGGTGGGAGATACGGGTAAAGGGGATCAAATATATGGTGATGGAAGGAGAACTGACTCGGGGTGGTGAACACACAATGGGATTTATAGATGATGTGATACAGAATTGTACACCTGAAATCTATGTAACTTTACTGACAATTGTCACCCCAATAAACTTTAATTAGAAAAAAAGAAAAAAAAAAGAAACACAATCAATCACAATCTCTTTAAACTTTAATTTGTGATTCCCCACTACTCACCTAAATCCTCCCACTATGTAAGGAATACATAGTTGACATTTTAAAATAAGCTAATATTTTTGTGTCATATACTCAATAAATAATGTTGATAAGTACTAGGTAGTGGAGGCTAACACTGAGTTAGCTGTCTGGAGTCCTGGATATTCATTCGAGAACTATCACTGTTTTATCTTATATCTATCACCCTTATTTTTACAATTTTTCTACCAAATATCAGCTTGCCTTTTCAGTATCACAGGGAAGTGCTGAGAAAGGGGAGAATGGAAAAAACATAGCATTTCCCAAAATGAGTTCTTCAAAGTGCTAGTTTTAATGTTACAGGTGTTACATTTAAAAAAGAAAATAAAAAGTAAATTTTGGTTTGGTGCACTTAATGGACTGGAGTAGATTTGAAATCTACAAAGGAGGGATCAGAATTCAGAAGATCTAAGAAATACTGGGAGTTTCAGCCTTCCCATACTTTTTTGAACACAGAAATTTTTTTTTGATATAACATCTTACAGAATTCTTATTCTATAGAAATTTAGTTGGATAATACCAACTAAAATAACATGATGAAGTGTTACTTAAAATACTACAATATGTTACTTCTATTAATTAACTTGCTCAGTCTTTTTTCTGTGAGAAGTGAGCAAAGTATGTGAACATAGGCATGGTACATGTGCTTCTGAGTTTTTAATTTTTATCTGTGAAATGGGGAGAACAATAACCCCCATGAGTATCTGATAAAAAGATGAACATCAGTATATTTAATGTGCCCAGAATAACATCTGAAACAAAATAATTATTTCTACACGAAGAATTTAAGAGTTTTGTCTCTGACCTTGGGGAGCTTTCAGCCTATTAAATAACTGTTATATAAATACAAGGTATTAATCAAACGGTCTGTCACTTGTTTCCATATCTGTTTTCTTAAGCACAACATGAGTGACATTCATTAATCATTTTTTTAAATGAAAAGAACACTAGAAAGATTCTGTCTCATGACTTAGAAAAATGGTAACAAAAGTTTTTGGTCTATCTTGAGTTCTTGGGGGAAATCAAGGCTCAAAGGAATATTAGAACCACAAGTCCAGGACATGTGTAAATGTGAGATTTGAATTTATATCTCGGGCAAATTGGGAGAATTCCAATCCACTGTATCGGACCAAATGAAGAAACTGGTGATCCCTTGACTGACACAGGAACACATCTCCGACTCACAGTCTCTCTCAAAGATGAAATCACTGTTAAAATTTACAAATCTTAAGAGGAAATTCACCATTATTTAGGCAAGTCACTGCAATTCACAAGCAGGACAATAAGCATCCTAAAAATGAGAAATTACAAAACAATCTAAAATGTACAAAATAAATGTGTTCAAAATGTTTAAAGAGCTAAAAGTAGGAATAGAAAATATATTTTAAAAAGAGAGTCTATGAATAAAGAACAGGTATACTTTAAGAAGCACTAAATGGAAACTAGGAAAAAAAGGAATATGAACTCAGATAAAAAGTTGGAGACAAGATATAAATTGATAAACATACATCAACGCAAACAACAATAATTCTATACTTACTAATTTAAGTGTACTTGAAATCAAGGAGAAACTAAACAACAAAATCAGGAAGAATGGGAGGTGAGTTTATCAGCATCACTTTTAGTTCTTTGTATTGTTTTGGAGGAATGCTGAGATACGGATTAACTCTAGATTTGTCACATGAATAAAACATGTTTAAAATACAAGGGCAACCATAGCAAAATTTTAAAACATAATATACAACATTCAACTAAATGAAGACAAAATAAAATTAAGAAATGGATTAGAAATAAATGAAAAAATCTCATTCTGATAGAAAAAGAAAATAATAAAGAATATGCATTGTAAACAGAAAATGTAACATCAGCTGGTAGAAGTTAATCCAGACATAACAGCAATCACTATAAATAAAACTGGATTATACATCCCTGTCAAAGGACAAATATTTCAGATGTATTTTTTACATATATCTATAAGTTTTTTATAAAAGATACCCCCAAAGGCATTGCTTGTTTTCATCAACTTTACTGTTATTCTTGGTCATTTATTTTTCGATCTGGCACATCCACTTAATTCCAGACACTCCATGCTTAGTGAAACACTAGATTTTGAATGAATTCAATATACAACACAAATCCTGTTTTAACTTTTTTATTAGATTATAATTCTTAGATACAAAAAAAAGGTTAACTGGGGCTCAATCTCTCTATTTTTAAAATAAAGACAGAAACACTCATTTAACAGGGTGGTTGAACTTAGAATAAAGGTGGGGGAAATGGACACAAAGAATGGTGAAATAATAAGTAATACTTTTGAAAAGTAAAATATTCAAAACCAAACAATACAATTAGAAAAGGGCCAGAAGACATGAACAGATGTTTGATATAAAAGAATATACAGAAAGCAAATATGCACATGAAAAGAGTGTTCAACATCACTAGCCATTAGATAAATACAAAATAAAAGTATAATGAGATATCAATAAGTACGTAATTAGAATGGCTAGAATAAAAACTAGCAACACCACCAAATGTGGGGAATACATTCCCAGGGGAGTATAAAATGGTACAGCTACCCTGGAAAAGAGTTTGGCAGTTTCTTATGGAACTAAAAAGTCTTACTATATACCTAAGCAATTGAAATCTTGAGTATTCATCCCAGAGAAATGAAAAATTATGTTCATGCAGAAACTGGTCCATGAAAGTTCATAGCAACTTTATTTATAATCGCTAAAAACTGAAAACAACCTAGATATTTTTCAATGGGTAATGGTTAAACAGATAGTTTAATTTGTTAGTATTCTTTCAAATACTACTTAGCAATAAAAAAAGGAAGCCATGATACTGATCCAACCAACAACTTGGATGAACCTCAGGAAATTATACTGAGTGAAAACAACCAATCACAAAAAGCTGAATTACTATATGGCTCCATTTATATAACATTCTTGAAATAATAAAGTGATAGAAATAAAGAACAAATTAGCGGTTGCCAGGAGTTTGGTACAGGGTAGGGGAGAGTGGCTATAAAGGGGGTAGCACAGGGGAGACTTGTGTATCTCGATTGTGGTGGTGGTTACAAGCTACACCTGTGATATAACTGCATAGAACTACATGCAAACACACACAAAGGAGTGCATGAATAACTGGGGAAATCTCAATTTCTTGGTTTTGATATTTATTATTTTTATGCAAGACGCTAACATTAGGAAAGGCTGGGTAAAGCGTGAATAGGACCCCTCTGGTACATTTCCTTGCAGCTTTCTGTAAATATGCAATTGACCCTCGAACAACACAGGGGTCAGAGGCATCGACCCCCACAGTCGAAAATCTCTGTTTAATTTTTGACTCCCCAAAATACTCAACTACTAATAGCCTACTGATGACCAGAAACCTTACTGATAAACAACTGATTAACACATTTTTTTTGTATTTTATACGTATTATATACTGTATTCTTACAATAAAATAATCTAGAGAAAAGGAAACCATTATAAAATCATAAGACAAAATACATTTACAGTATTGTATGTATTTATTGAAAAAAAAATCTTTGTTTGACCTGTGCAGTTCAAACCCATGTTGTTCAAGGGTCAACTCTATACTTATTTCAAGATTAAAACCTAAGACAAAAGAAGAGAATAGTTTCCTCCTCTTCTTAAAACATTATAAAGTTAGCTGTGGCATTGGCTAATTGACATCAGATACCAAAAGTGCCCTTGTCACTCTTTTGCTCTCTCTAACCTTCTCTGGTAACAAACCAGGACGCCTTAATTTAGTTCCTTTCAAAAGTGTTTTAATCGATTTGTGTATTCTAAAGAAAAAAAAATCTATAAAATGTTGTTCTTGGAAAATTTTTTTTGGAAAAAAATTTAAATTCCAATATGATGGGGGTGTTGGAGAGGGGAATGGGATAGGCAAAAGCATAAGAGATGACAAATAGAAAAATCTGTCACAATCAGCTGGTTTTTAGAACTTTCTATTAGAGAAAGAACTTTACCAAGGAGGTTCTCCATCTTTGATTTTTCTTTGTTATTTTCACACCGCTGTCCTTTTCTTTTCCTTTCCCTGATGTCCTTCATTTTTTATTTAATTCCAGTACTGCTTAGCTTCAGGGGAATCCCCTTGTAGTGACAAGTGTGCCCCTAACTCTCCTCCTATAGCTGATCTTGAAAAAGCCATAATCTAGAGGCTCCAATCATCATTTCTTCACAATCATTCTGGAAACTCATCAAATGATGATTTCCATTTAGCACTCAGAACTGCTCCCATGCCAGGCTAGATGAACAATGGTTGGCCCCTCTCAAGCCTATCCTGTCTCCATCTTCTTAATATCCCTTCTCATTAGGCTGAGAGTATGAGTATCTATTTAAAAAAAAAAAAAAAACAAATAAAAACACAAAACTCAGAACCCTGCACAAGCCCACCCCTTGTAGAAACTGAAAAGCAGGGATTGGAAAGATATCCAATATAAAATTCCATGTGGCATGAGGGTTTTCACTTGTCTTTTTAGTCTACTTTCAACTTAGCCTCTGAGAATACCAATTAG
Source organism: Rhinolophus ferrumequinum (assembly GCF_004115265.2). Taxonomy (NCBI): domain Eukaryota; kingdom Metazoa; phylum Chordata; class Mammalia; order Chiroptera; family Rhinolophidae; genus Rhinolophus; species Rhinolophus ferrumequinum. The sequence continues at coordinate 28,048,677 of NC_046306.1, read as the reverse complement.
TGCCACTTTTCAAAGCTTTTAGCCTTTTTCTCCACTATCATACCCCAAGTTTATAGCTGTGTCATCTTTTTTCCTATCGCAGTTTAATTTCTTACCTCCTGAACCAATTTGTTCAGATCCTTTGACCTTCCCTATTAAGCTCTTGGCATTGGTGTTTTGTATACTCCTTGCATTCAACATAGGAATAGCATACTGGCTTTTTCTTCCAAACGCCTTTTCTTGACATTGAATCTTCCCCCATAGTTGACTGTTGACCTTTTTATCAGTCAGAGATATTCAGATAGCAAGAAACTGATACGAATCTCACAGAATCCAAATGCTAGAAGGATATCAGGCAGTCTGTCTGGCTGATTGGTCGGCTCTCTTCTTTTCACTGTATGGATTTAGGTAGAAGATCAAACCAGCCACAACATTCCCATAAGCCAAAGACTAATCCAGAGCTAGGCCCTAACTCTAATTCTATGAAGGCTGAGGAATATGATGAAACTGAATAAGAAAAGTCTAAAGCTAGCAGAGATTTAAGGAAAGCTTCATGAGGTTTAAGGAAAGAAGCCATCTCTATAACGTAAAAGTGCAAGGTGAAGCAGCAAGTGCTGGTGTAGAAGCTGCAGCAAGTTATCCAGAAGACCTACTTAATTAATGAAGGTGTCTACACTAAACAACAGATTTTCAAAATAGACAAAACAGCCTTCTATTGGGAAAAGATGCAATCTAGGACTTTCATAGCTAGAGAGAAGTCAATGCCTGGCTTTGGAGCTTCAAAAGACAGGCTGACTCTTTTGATAGGTGCTATGCAGCTGGTAACTTAAGGTCGAAGCCAACGCTGAAAATCCATTATGAAAATCCTAGGGCCCTTAAGAATTATGTTAAATCTACTCTGCCTGTGCTCTATAGATGGAACAACAAAGCCTGGATAACAGCACATCTGTTTACGACATGGTTTACTGAATATTTTGAGCCCACTGTTGAGACTGATTGCTCAGAAAAAAAAGAAAAAAAAAGATTCTTTTTGAAATACAACTGCTTATCTACAATGCACTTGATCCCCCAGGAGCTCTGTGGAGATGTACAATGAGATTAATGTTATTTTTCATACCTGCTTATATAACGTCCATTCTGCAGCCCATGGATCAAGGAGTCATTTTGACTTTCAAGTCTTATTAAGAAATACATTTCATAAGGCTCTAGCTGCCACAGATAGTGATTCCTCTGATGGATCTGGGCAACATAAACTGAAAACCTTCTGGAAAGGATTCACTATTCTAGATGTCATTAAGCACATTCATAATTAATGGATAGAGGTCGAAATAGCCACATTAACAGGAGTTTCACAGAAGTTCATTCCAACCCTCATAGATGACTTTAAAGGGTTCAAGACTTCAGCGCAGGAAGTAACTGCAGATGTGGTAAAAATAACAAAAGAACTAGAATTAGAACTAGAGCCTTAAGATGTGACTGAATTGCTACAGCCTCATGATAAAACTTTATTGGATGAGGAGTTGCTTCTTATGGATGAGCAAAGAAAGTGGTTTCTTGAGATGGGAACTACTCCTGATGAAGATGCTGTAAAGATTGCTCAAATGACAACAAAGAATTTAAGAGTATCACATAAGATTAGTTGGTAAAGCAGCAGCAGTGTTTGAGAGGATTGACTCTGATTTTGCAAGACTTTCTGTTGTGGGTAAAAATGCTATCAAACAGCACCGCGTGTTACAGAGAAATTGTTCATGAAAGGAAGAGTCAATGGATGAGGCAAACTTCATTGTTCTCTCCTTTTAAGAAATTGTCAAAACAACTACAACCTTCAGCGACCACCGCCCTGATCAGTCAGCAGCCATCAACATCGAGGAAAGTCCCTCCACCAGCAGAAAGATTACAACTCGTTGAAAGCTCAGATGATGGTTAGCATTTTTTTACAATAAAGTATTTTTAATCAAGGCATGTAAATTGTTTTTTTAGACATAATGCTATTGCACTTTACAGTAGACTACAATATAGTGTAAACATAACTTTTATATTTACTGGGAAACAAACAAAAAAATTGTGCAACTGGCTTTATTGCGGTGGTTTGGAACTGAACCCGCAATATCACTGAGCATACATATGCCTGTATTGATCTTACTATGGGCAACGATGTAAACGACTCACTTTCATTGATTCCATAAAGTTTTAGTCATCTCAAAATTTCTTAACAGGTGCAAACAGGTAGTACCTTATGTTGTAATCCCCCAAATAGACAATGAGCTAACTCTAAAAGGAGCTCAACTTGTGAACCTAGGTTAAGTCCAAAGCTAACAACTCCAGTATACCTTCTCAAGAGAGGAAAGTCATCTTTAAAATTTTCATCTAAAACTTACTGTTGAGAAATAAGCCAGAGTTTTCTTTTGGAACCATTATGTGTGGCATTAGAAGTTCTACCAAACTTAACGGACTCCATAGGCTTCACAGTGCCATTGTCATTTCAGAAAAGTTAGCAATTTAATACTATTTGAACAAAATACTTGATTTCAAAATAATTTTAATTCCTGTGTCATACAGACAACTTAACACTTCTTAACACTTTTCTCCCACACTTACAAGTTACTCAATTAGTTTTGAATTTATTTATAATGAATATTTTACCCACCTGAACTTCTCAGCTCTTCTAATTATGTATTCTTATATGCAATTCATTAAAAAAAAAAAAAAAACGTATTGGAGGTAAACAATGCCAGCATGAATAAAACAAAGATTTAGTTTTCAGAACCTAAAAAAAAAAATCACATAAAACCCTGGCACCATCATAGTTTTTTTGCCACAATACCTAGAGTAGTAAACTTTAATAAAGTTTACTTTCAAAACAGACAACAAAAAGCACTAAAGTTGACTAAATACTGGAATCCTACATTGTAAACTCAGCACAAAATTTACATCTAACTTATTTACCAATAAATAATAAGATTTTAGGGTAAACCCTGTATTCTTTCATATTTGTTTTATTTTGGAGGCTAAGACTTAGAAAACTGTGATTGAGAAAGACTATATAAATAACTTATATTCCTTATACTTGTTTTCCTAATTTGCGGGGGGCATTGATTCCAATTTTCTCATGCATGCCTTTCTAAGTATGTTTCCTTTCTCTGGAGGCTAGCTACATATCCCACGTGACACAGATACACCTGTATTCTCCATTTGTCTAACATTTCCTGAGTGCCTACTTTACACCAAAGACTCATCTAATGGCTGCGGATATAGAACAAGACAGATAAAACACCTGTTTTCATGAAATTTATATTTTCACAAAGAAAGATAGATAACAAATAAATGTATAAGCAGCATAACTTCAGGTAAGTGCAATGAAAAAAGTAAATATAGACAGAAAGTAACTTGTATTCAAGGGGCGGGTGGTGGCAACTTCAAAACCAGTAGTTAGGAAGGATCTGTATCGGTCAGGAAAGGCTGGCTTACACTGCAATAATAAACAAATCCTAAAGTTTCAATGTCTAAAATCAATAAACATTTATTTCTCATTTAGACAGTCTCCTATGGATCTGGGGGCATCTAGTCACTTGTCTGCTATGTGACGGCTCAGCACGGCTCCTCCATATCAGTACAGACTTCCAGTGTCCTGATGGGAAAAGAAGAAAACATGACAGAGTTTCACACTAGAAAGTAAGTGCTCCTGCCTGGAAGTCTCATGTGTCACTTCCACTTCCACTGCATGCATGAAAGCAAGTACACTAGTGTTCTCTAACCTCAAGGGGCCAATGAGTTATGATCAATCCCTTGCAATCAGAAGGAAAACTAGACATATTGACAAGTGGCTGCTTCATTTATTCTGACACCAGAGCGACGGATAAGGAAGGGTCATTACTGAAGATTCTGAGGGAAAAGCATTTCAGCCAGAGAGGACAGCAAAGGTAAAAGCCCCAGGTGAGAATGACCGAGGAGTCCTGAGGAATGAAGATGAGAGGATAATGAGCCTGGGGGAGAGAGGAGGAGGAGTCTGGGAAAGGCAGAGGCCACATCATAAGGGTCTTGTATCCATACTTAAGAGTTCGGATTTTATTCTAAATACAATGGGAATCACTTGGGAGTATTTCAAGCAGAGGACCGACAGATCTCAATTATCCTTTTAAATCATGACACCTGCTGCACAACTCCTCCTTGAGCTGCCAAGCCCCAACTCAGAGGCTCCTTCTCTTTGAAGCTTCCTTTACTCTCTCAGCTAGACTTAAGCAATCCACCCCTTATGTTCTATCTCTTCTTGGCGGAGGCCTCCATTTAATCAATAGCCTTGTTGTAACACAATGATGGGTTTGCCCGTCTTTCTCTTCATTCGACCATAAAATCCTTGAGGGCAGGGATCATATCTTTTTGTTCCTTTATTCCTAGATCCTAATGTGATACTCATAACACTGGGCTGTTTCTTCTGAGAATGAATAAATTCTGAGCCTGGTACTGGCGTTCAGGATCACCGAGGACAGCAGAGCTGCAGGGGAGTTTAAAGGCCACTTAGTACACTGGCTTTCAAAAAGGTCAAGTCAGAAGTTGTTGTTCAGAGTCACACACCGAAACCCAAAATGTGAAGGAGTTCTAAGTGAAGCAGGTGAAAGGGACAGAATCCTTCTTTCTTGCCCCCCACGTGTCCGTCAGATCTGTGGGGGCCATTGAGATCTTCTGAGGTTTCCAAGGACTAAGAGCTCCAAGACTCACAATGGAAAAACTACTGATGTGACCTATCACCTGTGTTTCTTCAAATGAAAAAAAAAAATGGAGAGAAAGAAGAGTTAAATGAGTTGCTTGAGTCATAAAAATAATAGCCTGGCTGAGTCATGTCACTGCCTATGAAACTCAAAATAGTTGAGGTTCTGAACCAGCTTTCACTCTTTTTCAGCAGATTTCCCAGGAGTAAGGCAATGCTTTCCTTCTGGGTCCTCAGAATTAATCTTTAGAAGTGGGAGGCAGAATATTCTGTGGGTAAGGCCATAACTTCAGAGTTCCTCTCATTTCGTGTTCTGACAGCTCACCTGCTTGCTGCCACTCAGGGCTCCCATCCTATGCATTCAGGATTTTGCCAGAGGGAGGTGCCTGACTCAGTTTTCTGGGCTTTTTATTGTTTCCAACCCTGTGTGTTTGCTCAGTATCTTCACCCAGAGGTGAAACAACCTTCCCACCCTAAAAATAGAAGAGGAGAAAGAGATTTACGAAAAAGTATATCAAGATTTCCATCCCTTCACAGCCCGGAAAAGTGGGCATATGCTTTGAATCTAATTGTCTCCACACACAAATTAGAATCAAGAATCGTGCCTCCGCGTGTCTGGAAGCATGCCTCCCATGTAATTATTTCAAGTTGTGCTTACCTGGTTTGAAAAGTGCCTTATTAACAGAATCATATTCATGTATTAACTATTATAGATGTTATCATGGCCACCATCCACATTATCACTCATAAACTGTTACAAAGTAGAACAGCAACATGACAAATTCTGAGACGACATTTTTCACTCTTCATTTTCTTGAGTGGGAGTAGACTACATTACTGCCTGCAGCTACTTTACACTCATCCTTCAGTCAAAGGTTACTTTGATTCTGAGCAAAGGTAAAAAAAAAATCCTGTTTTCCATCCAAAGATTTTAACTATAAAACCTTGCATCCAAATATGTGAATTCAAGTGGAATGTGAAACTTAATATTTCTGCTATCTCAGAAACTTTTTCTGTTTAGTTGTGTTCACTTAGGCAGCCTAGATAGCAACTGGCGGAACTCACACAGAACCAAGGACAGTGCTAACCTTTAAAATTGCTTTTCCCCCAAATGATTAGAAACATCCTGAAATCTAAACAAATGCTAATGGTCAAAAGTGATTTCGAGAGATTACCAGATTCAGCCTCTGTTTCAAACAGGTAACGTACAGAATCATCAGAATTGAGAACGAGTCAGATTTTTTCTTTCTTATTTATTTATTTTTAATTGAAGTTTACAACAAATGTGTTAATTTAGCCACAGGTTACGTAAAGATCTTTTCACCCAGTATTGCATTAACTCCTCACAGAGAATCCATGGGTCAGGGCAAGTGTCTTCCCCATTGTACATGATAGAAAATGGACCCCAGGTGAATCTCACAAGAGAGAATCTTCCCCTATAACCTTTCCCATTGTACGAAGCTACCTCCCCCAGTTGTCTTCTCTAACCAAACCTCTCTTCACATAATCCAACGTCCTGCTTTAAAGTAGGACTGCAGGAATGGTTTTGTTTATCAACGCAGTAGCATTTTCTAGAAGTGAAGATGCATGATCGCCATTAGTAAGCTGCCAACTCATCCTCGTTTACTAACCTAAACTGCCTGTAATGTAGTGAAATGATGGCTTGAGTTGTGACACAAAACAGAATCAGGTTGATTTACTTTTTCTGCCCCTTACTGAAAGTTGGAAATTTGGCCACTGTCATGCGGGGTGTCATGCAGGGTCTCTGGTCCCACACCCCACATAAGAACGCAGGATATGGTGAGGCCACAAAGGAACACCCACGGAGCCATAGATAGGGGAGTCATACCACTATCGTCTCACTGGCGGCTGGGCTGGAGACACAGGAGGCAGGAGCCACAAGATCTGCAACCCACCGTCCACTTGTCTCTGCCAACCAACCTCACTTACTAGCTACAATCCGCCTTTCTGCAATCTGCCTCTCTGCAATCCGCCACGCCAGGACGCCACACCACCACGCCAAGCCACACCCAAACTTTTGCTAGCTTAGCCACGGCAGTTATATCAGTGGCTAATGGCTAACCGGTAACAGCCGATGGCCAACTAGTCACAGCTGATGGCCATCTACTACCTGAGCCAGCACCTTTCTATGTGAGGCCGAGGGCCTGGAAACTGCACTCCTGGCTCTGTCCCCACAGCCACATTAGTTAATATCACTAGGTCTCATTTAGCACAATACCTGAAACATTTGAGACACTTAAAACAGTGACAGCCATTATTACTATGCATTCATATATTCTCCTTTAATTCTATATTGTGCGGTGTTCTTGGTATTTGCACTATGTGTTATAATTTCAAACTCAAATTGAATAAATTCTCATTGAATGCCTGCATCCACTAAGAATTACATGAACCATATATGACTGAAACAATTCCTTAGTCAGAAGGAGGTATCTATGTGACGTTCTATTTATTTCAAAACTCAACTTGACGTCATTCATATCAGAAACAAATCAGAACCTTGAATCTTACAGGAATACACAGTTCTCATTGCTCAAAATTTAGTTGTCATTTGTTACATTAACTAGTTTAAAATATTTTACATGGTTTAGTTATCACTATATTTATAGCCCTGTAGATTTAGAATTACATGACTTTATAATAAATAGTCCTTATTTCTTTTGGTTTAAATTTGGACTTCTGTACATTAGATTATTGATCACCAAGTATTCACTCCCTTGTCTCCACCTCCATGGAAGATGCCTTTCCCCACCACTTTGATGTTGGACTGGACCAAGTTCTTTCGGCTGATGCAATGTTAGTGAACATGACATAAGTGAAGTCTTGTGGTTGGGATTGCTATCTAGCATTCCTGACAGCACCATGAAAAAAGCAGTGGGCCCCAAATAGTCACTGGTCCAAAGAGGATAATGGATAAATTGGAACAACCTGAAGCTTGAAATTGACCTAACCTAAAGCTTGAAACCAAGCCCAGTGAAACCCAGCTTAGACTAACTCAATCACAGCTAATTCACAAATACATAAGAAAGACAGAAATAACTATTGTTGGAGGCCTCTGGAATTTTTAGTATTTTGTTATGCAGCATTACTGTGACAATAGCTGGCTGATACACAAGCTCTGTAAAAGACGGTATGTTGTTCAGAGTGCTTTTCATCGCAAGTAATAGAAATCTAACTCAAACTGGCCTATGTAGAATAAAAACAAGTAATTACACCTGTGGTTTCAGGCAACGCTAGACTTAGATCCTCATTTAATATGATTCAAGCATTGTCTTCAGTATAGCCCTCATCATCTCTCAGCTCTGCTTCCTCTGTGTTGGCTTCTTTCCCCAACAAGCTCCCTCTATGTGGTGACTAACAGGTCTCTAGAAGTATTAGGTTTTCTTTTTACCAGTATATCTACCCTAGAAGAATGGCCGCACCCCATTTCTAATCTGTCTATAAAAATTCCTGAGACTAATTCTCTTTGAATGGATGTGAGATCATGATTGGTCAGGGATGGGCTATGTGACCATTGCTGGAGCTGGTGGAGGTAGGGAGAGAATGAGTCAGTCCCGTCCCAACCTCGGGGACTGAAAGCAAGGAAGGAATGGGTCCCCAGAGAGAAATTAAGACACTGTTAAATTAAGACACCAAAATAGTACACAGAGGCAAAAATAACAGAAGAACATAACAGACAGAATTATACAGTATTTGATTTTTTTTCCTGACTTAATGTAATCAGCTTCACTTTAGAGCTTCATGTAAGAAGAGAGCCATAAGGCCCCTTAAGAAATCTCTCCAGCATGCACTAGCATTGGTTATAAGCTCTACGCCTCAGCTTGGCTGCTCTAAATGGCACTCCTCATTTCACTTGCCCTGGTATTTTCCTAGTGTCTTGGCCTATTTGGGTTGTGGTTGTTTGGTCAGAACAGAAGGCTTTAGTTCTCTCCACTCTAACCAGAGGGAAATGATCAAACCTGGACACTAAAGCTGCTAGAAATCAACTTCTGCCAGTTTTGCATAAACTAACCTAAATGTATAGCCAAATCTTGTATTTAAAAGCAGCAAATTACAATTCAGCATCTCTGAGCTGTTCTGGCCATGCACAAGAAACGAGGCTCTCTCAAAGCACAGTTTTCAAACCAAGCCTGGATATTGGCCACCATGTTGGTAAAGAGTTCTGCCTTGGTGATTTCTCAAGAGTTACTCTGCCAATAAGTTATCACTCTGAACTATTTTTAAAACAGGCACAATATCACTTTGAATCAGGAGTCGTCAATGCAAACTAGCCTCGTCTATTAACAATGACCATCATGCAACTCGTTCTGGGTGAATTATCCGGCAGGAATGGATACTTGTGCCCTGTTGCCACTTCAGATGCCAGTACTGACACAGGCAAGTGAAAAACCACACATTCAGAAGCCAGTTGGTTTCTTCCCACTAGACTGAGGAGACACTCATAGACTTTTAGACAATGGTTGATCATTTTATTCCTAAAGGCAGAATTCCCTCTTAATTCCCTTTGTTTTCCTTCCAGGACCTAACCCAGTCAATATTGCACACAATGACACGGCACACGTGTAGGTTTCTATCTCCACAATCAAACCAGACGAATGTCTCAGTCCAAGAGTTGATGGGCTATACTCTTTTTTGTTGAACTCTTTTAATGAATAAAGAACAGTTCAATGTAAGCTATGAAATAATAACGTGTAAAATATATTTATTACACACAGATAATCACGGGCAAGGCAGGCTAAATTTTCAATTTAGTCGAAATCCCAACAGTGCCATTGTAGGAGGCTAGAAACCATTATGGAGCTTTCTAATCCCTCTCTGAACTTTTTATAAAGTCCTTACTAAGTAAAAATAAAGCCAAAAAAAAAGGTTTAAGAAATGTGTTATTTTTATAGATGAGCTTTATGTCATCAATTATTGAAAGAAGCAAGGGGTGTTTGTAGACCATCCCAAATTTCGTCTGCCATACTCTTTATCAACCATGTTTTAGGGTCATTCTCCAAGAATGACTGTTAAGAAGGCTGACCACGGGTCAAGCCCAGGTTATTCTTATTGCACAGAAAAGCAAGATGAGATTCTAAGTGATTCCGGAACATTCCTGGTTTCTTAGTGATCAAGCCAGGGTTAAAGTTTTAGAGACCTCATACCCTCTGAGGGACTTAACTTCTTCCTTGATAGTGGGCTAAGGTGATTTCCCAGTGACCAAATTATTTTTATTTTGAACAACAGCAACCGCAATGATAACAAAGCCTTAAGTTTTTTAATACTGCTTTGCTGTTTACAAAGATTTTCACATGAATTATCTTTTTAATCAGTTAAATGATTATCCAATTTAAAGCATTAACTAGGAAGCAGTGCATCGAAAAAAACCCCGGTACAGATACACATCTCTATATACATTTACCTCAGTGCTCACACCCTCATTACAGGAGTAGTGGAGCCACTGTCCCGACTTTGAGAAATACCATGACTTCACATACACACAAGTTAATCAGGCTTGCGAGATAGATATCAGCTATCATTAAGAACCTAATTTTTTAGCTAGAAAAACTGAGACAAGCCAGTTATTCAATAAAGCAACCAAGACGATTCAGAGTAAAGGAAGTAAGCCAGGCTGTTGCCAGCTCAGTGTAGAGGACACCCCCTTCCTAGTGGAACAGGATTGGCCGGTTGATCACAGAGATAAACGCAGCAGATGGATCAAGACAGCAGCTACTCATATGCTTGTCTCTTCTTCCTGCTGACACACTCACCTAGTCTTGGCACCACCCCTGCGGGAGCTATCGCCTAGTAAGTTCTTATTACATGGTTCCAGGCACAGTGCCATGGCCTTGCATGTCACATGTCATTGAATTCTCACAATAACTATACATTCGTGCTATAATTGTGTCTATTGTACAGACATAGAACTGAAGCTCAGAAAATTAAGCCACATGCCCAAGATCACACAGCCAGAAAAGTTAAGAGCTGGGATTTGAATCCAGCTCAGTTTGACCGCAAAATCTGTTCCTATCCCCAGTCGCCATAAACTTCACTGCCCACATTTGCTGCCCACTTTCCTCCTTCCTTCCTTTCTTCTTGCCACCACCTTGCAAAATCAGAAGGTATCATAGAAGCAAAACAATAGCTTTTTGCTGACAAGGCCTCCTCCTCTCAAGATTATTCTGATGAGACTATCTCAACAGAAACTCTGAGAAAATATGTCTCATAAGACTCACTTTATTTAGCATATACAAGGGCTATCCACCTACATCCCTCCGCCTTTCTGATGTAGGTCTTGCAAAGAAACCAACTTCCCTCACAGATAATACTGATCTCATAGTAAGCTAGCCTTTTCTCACAGCCACTATTAGTAAAGGGTCGGGCAGGACAACCTGTGAGTGTTGAGAGTCCTGGAAAAGGGCTCGGTGGATGGCACAGCAGCTTTGCCAGAAAAGTAACATCGAAGGGGATGAGTATGTTTGAGAATCTAAAACTGCTTGTCAAAACAGAAGTTTGGGGGAAAAACGTACAAAAAGCAGAAGGAATTGGTAAGAAACCCTTTGTGCTACAGGACTTTCAGCGGATTTTTAAAATTTTGTTTTGCTTTGTTTGTTACTTTCCCTACATGTTACTGTCTAACGTGGGCTTTTCCCTTTCTTGCTGTATTTTGTGAGGGCTATTTAGATGTATAGCTCTAGACACGGATCCAACAGAAGCTAGGCCCAAGACAAACTCCATGCTCCTCTCTCTCCTCTTTTTCTACACCCCTCCCCTTCCCCAAAATCAAGGACCAAAAAATATCTAGTTGGAAGAATCATTTAGTCTCTGAACCAGGATTCTTAACCTGTATTGTTCCATGAACTCATTTGACAATCCAGTGAAGCCCACTGACAGCTTCTCAGAATAATAATTTTAAGTGCATTTCATAAAATGTATAGGATTATTAAAGGAAATAATTACATTGAAATAGATATGACATTCTGTATTAAAATAACATATGTGCTCTTTTATTAAAGCTTTAAATAGGTCTAGTGATAGGACTAATATTTACCACAGTTTCAAAGTTGTGATGAGATAAAGGACATTTTGAGGTATCTGCAACCAGTACAATGTGGTATGTGACAGAGTCCTCCTATTACAATGGGTTTGTGTCCATATTTATAATTAATGAAAAGCTACATTTCAACTAAAGTGTAGGAAATATAGAGAAGTGTTTTCCTATCTAAGTTCATGCACACCCTGCCTTCTATTCATGGATCCTTTGGTGGATCCCAAGATAATCCTTTTTCTAAAAGTCTACATACTGGTTATAAATCTTCCTTATTTTTTTTTTTTCTATCATGAGTTCCACATCCTCTCTGCCATGCAGCTTAGGCTTCTATCTGGGTTTCTAGCACTTGCCGGTAAGATTGTTTTAAAAGGCCCGTTGGATATGATGGAACCTCTAGGAAAACTGAAATGATACAGATTTTTGTTAGTCTTCTCCAGCTATTAAATTTAGTGCTTTGGAAATAGAAGTCAGCCTCCAAAGGAGTTGATGGTGAAAAAAAAGTCCATCTGTAAGCAACCAGAATAAACCAAACCAAGGCTTTGCCTGCAAAAAGTAAGGTTTCAGTGCAATTTAAACGTGTAAAAGAGAGAAGACACAGAAAAATATTTGTAAAGAAAAAAGAAAAAGAAAAAAAAAGGCCAAGAAAATGGCAAAGTAACATAGAAAGAGAAGGGAGAAATATAATGAAAGAAAAACAGATTTTAATAAGATCTTAAAAGTGTGACAAGCCAACAGTTATTCGAAAAAGCCATATTTTCATTGTCATTGTTATTTTAGCTTTCCTCAGTCAAACGGCTCCAAATATCAGCATTCGGTTTTCCAGAGTGACAGGGTTTGACATCTGTCTCCTTAATACGAAGAGGACTGTTCAGAAAAGCAACCATCACTCAAGTGAAAATTACACTCCTTATCTTGAAGGAGTCCATGAAATTCGGGCCATGTCAAGTAAAGGGTCAGCTCTCAAACACAGTATTTTCAAAAAGGACTATGACTATCTTAAACATATATATAGCTATGCAAATTCCACGTTTCCTTTTATGCTATTTTAAGAATGTTTTTCAAGTTAAACATTAGGCTGTGCAGCACACAGAGGGTGTTAGATTAAAGGGCCTGTTGCGTTCCACAAGGTTTGGGTTTTCCGCATTTGCCTAGAAATAGCTTTTCTCTGGGTGGGCCAGGTAAAATGCAACAAAGTTATTGTTACCTCACTTCCCTTGGCTTTTTGGGTGGAGAAGCCAGATGAAAGAGAAAAAAGAGAAGAAGAAAAATAAAGGAGCGGCCAGAGAGAAAGAACAAGGAGACTGAGATGCCTGTTTTGGACTCAATGAGGTCACACCGGTCTACCACCAGATTTTTGTTGTTGTTGAAAGAACAAATAGAGAAGAGGTTAGTTAAAAGAGAAAAATCGGGCTTGTTACAAGAATGAAAGCAGAACCGCTCACCTCCCGTGTTGGACAGTGCTGGTTCCTGGAGATGTGACAAGGGAAGTGTAAATAGACCCCACGCATTCAGGTTGCAAAGGACTCTGTCCTGTCAACCAGATGGGGCCTGTGGCAGCATTTTATTCATTTATACAACAGTGATGAACTTTGGCTGCGAGTTAAAAGAGAAATGTTCTGCTGGAGTGCCTAATATTATACCAAAAACGAATGCACCATCACACTTTTGAAAAGGGCTCCTTCTACAGTTTTTTTCATTAAATTATATAAGCTGGCACAACTAGTTGGTTTTCTTTAATTTAGAGTGTACCAGCAGATTTCTTCCCAGCCAGAGGAGTATGCTTCTAATTACGTGATCGGTTCAGTAACTGAAGCACACCATACTATTAGGAAGGTGATTGAAGAGCAGTTTTGACAAGCTCCGAACCTGTCATAGACATGAACTTAAGGCCTTAGGCCAGCATCTGCCTCTTTCTCTCCTCTTGTATCTGAATAATTCAGTTTTCAGTGGGGGTTAGGGGGGAGGTGTGTGTGTGATGTTTACATATTTCAGAGACCTTATTTTTAGCAAATTTAACAATAGCTGGAAAAGCAGCAAGGGCTTTGCACTTTTGCAGAAAAGCAGTGCTTCCAAAAAGCCACTCCCTCCGTCTCCTGGTATAATTTATGTTATGACGAAGCTATAAATCAGTCATCTACCAGTTAATTTTTTTTCAACAGCTATTGCATCTGCTAGTTTCGCTTCAGGCCATGAAGTAACAAACACAATTGTTATCAAGGAAGGAATTATGCGGAATAACAGCTTAGCCACGGTGCTTTCTCTGGGAAGATGGCGATGGACACTGATTCCCCACGGTTCAGACCATCCACTCCCCTCTTCCTCCTCTAGCAACAGCCCTGAGAAAGTCAGCACACGGGCCTCCTGGATGCTGAGTTCGTGACTCTTTCACAGTCAGACACAGATGCTCAAAATTAAACCTTTCAAGAACCTGAAACAAGGACATTTCCCTCAGCCCTCTGGGAATTCCCACTTCACTTGGTTTGTTGCTGCTTCTGGAACATTTCACAAGCCTTCAGAGGCTGGAGCCTTATCTCCTCAGCATTTCCCACACCCTTCCCAGTGCCAAAGCCTGCTTCTTTCCTGTTGTAAGCAGTGTGAATTGTCAAGAAGGGGTTTCAAGTGCCTCGAAATCAATGGGTTTCAAACTTGACTGTACTTTAGAATCACCTGGGAAGCTTTAAACAATACCAATCCCTGGCACTATTGCTTGAAACTCCAGTTTTAATTAGTTTGAGCACTTTTCTCTGCTAAGAATTTGACAGAAATGTTCTTTTCAACACTTGTTTGGGGAATAATTGTGCAAGAATCCTTTTACTGGGATTTCTGGGAAATGTGCATGTGTGTGTGGTGTGTGTGTGTTGTGGTGTATGTGTGTGCATCTGTGTGTGGCGCGTATGTGTGTGTGCGTGTGTGTATGTGTGCTGTGTGTGTAGTGTATGTGTGTGTGCGTGTGTATATGTGTGTGTGTGTGTGTGTATGTGTGCTGTGTGTGTATGTAGTTGGTAGGGAGACGGAGGTTTCAGAGGTCCCTAACATCAATATCTGTATGATGGTTCAGCCACTTGCATCCTTCTTTCACCTCACATAACTGCACACTTTATTTTGCTATTATCTGTACCTGAAAAGCTTTCACTCTGTTCACACCCCCACCGGATCCCCGGTCAAGGCTAGACCCATTTTTCCACCTCATGGCACCCTGGGCATCTCTTTTATAACACAGGCCACATGGATACTTGTTATCTATGTCCTTCTCCAGTTTATAAACACTAGGAATGCAAGATTCATCTCGGTATTAGTCAGGTTGTATCCCCACTGCCTAGCACTGCACCTGGCACATAGCAGATGTTCCATCACTATTTGTTGAATGATTAAAAGTGGAACATTATTTACTCCTCCCAATATTTAGCTTGAAAACGTCTCTCATGGCCATGTGACACCAGTGTCTATAGGATCCTGTATTCCAGTGGTGGCAACACACTTGCTCTTTCTGTTCTAGGGTCCCACTTGTTGGCCTCTGCCCTCTCTTTGTAAAGCCAGTAGATGTGTATGGAGATCTCTGGAAGTTTGGCCTTCATCTAGGGCTAGAAAGAGCACTGGCAAATCTAGAGATGGGTTTTGAGCCCTGCCTATCTCCATATATTCTGTCTGGGAGGAGGAGGCGGCTTGTGTGAAAGGGAAATGAGAAAGCCTATAAAAGTTCTATTGAAACAGCGAAATGCTAAATAAACTGTGTTAGCCATCACATTCAGCACAGTGGCCCTGCTCTCCGGTCAGCACCTCAAGGACCTCCAAGGCCATTTATTGGGTGCCTACCAGCCTGTGGTACAGAAGCATGTACTAAGGGTGGTCTGCACGCGGCAGGAACCACCAGTGTCGTCTTACAATTTATAAGGCTTGTAAAAGTTAGCTGCCCTCAGAGTCTCAAAGCTATAAACATCCTGTCCCCCTTAGGATTACATCTCTTCATGTACATTTTACTTAGTATCTATTCCATCTTGCCACTGTGGATTTTACTGGCCAAGTCACCCCGCTAACTTTGAAATACCTTCCTCCTGCATTAGATACATACATTGCATACCCCTTTCTTTCTGTCTTAAACACATTTTTAGATTCCTTTTATTCCATCTACCATCTGGGGCTGCATAGCCAGGGGCAGGATGGCAGTTGGCTGTGGAAGTGGTTATTAGAGTGCTGACCTTTTTTTTATGTCCAAATGGAAAGAGCTGGTTTCTCAGCAAAGTCAAAGAAGTCGTGACATCCCTTGAGCTAGAATGAGGAGTCAAGCTACACATGCAAATTGTGACCACTGAGAACAACTGTTCACCTCATCTCTCCTCCCACCCCCATGGAGGCCCTCATTAGGAACAGAGCCAGGGCCCGTCCTGAGTGTGAGCCTGGCAGGAGATCAATCAGGGCTACGGGGCTCCCTCAGAAAACACTGTCAGGCCCAGCTCCCCAATACTCTCCTGAGCAGCATCTACTGTGTTTCCCCAAAAATCAGACCTAGCCGGACCATCAATTCTAATGCGTCTTTTGGAGCAAAAATTAATATAAGACCCAGTATTATATTATATTATTATATTATATTATATTATACCCTGTCTTATAGTAAAATAAGACCATTCTTATATTTATTTTTGCTCCAAAAGACGCATTCGAGCTGATGGTCCAGTTAGGTCTGATTTTCAGGGAAACAGGGTAAGAGGGACCTTTATTTCTCTGAGCTTGTTTCCTTATCTGCAAATCAGGAGGGTGAACTCCCTCATCCACAATGCCTCTTCCTTTACTAACCCTAGTAATATATAAGGAAACCTATGACGTGGATTGAACAGACATGATTTTTCTTTTTCTTTTTTTGACAATATTTGAAATGACTTAAAAAGACTATTTTCTTTATCTGCTTATTCCCTGCTCTGAAATATTGAGACAAACTTCTAACACGCTTATGTTAAAGAAAGGAAAAAATATTAGCTCCTGGGAGAATGTGACTATATATCTGTATCTCTATTTCATACACACACACGCACACACACACATATACATATATACCCATATATATTCATATATACATATATATATATATATATATATATATATATATAGAGAGAGAGAGAGAGAGAGAGACAGAGAAAGGGATTCCTTTAATCAATGCAAAAATATTCAATTATTTATTGAGTTCCTAATAGATGCCAGATATACGAGTTCTGACAATTAAGTCCACAAACTTGCCACCGTGCGCTTACATTGGCAGTACTGTACAAACAGCTTGGTAAGGTTTCATAACCTTAGTGTATCAGTGTCTCACAGCTGTGTTCGTGTTGACATGTGGTCATGTCTTGCTGAGTGGCATTCGTTGTTGCATGTTTTTGTGTGCCGTCGTGAAAATGTCTGAGCTTAAATTAGAGCAATGAACAAACCTTAAATTACTTGTTAAACTTGGCAAGAGTGGAAGTGAAATCAGGAACATGCTAGTCTAAGTTTATGGGGATAATGCCATGAAGAAAACGGCAGTATACAAATGGATTAAATGTTTTTCGGAGGAGAAAGAATGTGTCACTAATGAAGAGAGGTCAGGGCAGCCAGTAATGAGCAGAACTGATGAAAACATTGCAAAAATTCATCAAATTGAGCATCAAACTCCTCAGCTGACTGTGAAAAGCATAGCAGACCAAGTCAACATCAATAGAGAGACAGAAAAATCTTAACTGAAAATCTTGGCACGAGAAAGGTGTGTATAAAAATTGTTCCAAATGAGCTCACTGATGAACAAAAAAGCAAAGGAGTGTCAGAGTTTGCCAAGACCTTTTGGAGAGGCCAGACGATGTTTTGGGCCACTGGTGACGAAACAATGGGTGTACCAATAGGACCCTGAAACAAACCGTCAAAGTGCACAATGGAAGTCAGCCAATTCTCCACAAATAAGAAAGTTCTGTCAGTCCAAATCAAGAGTCAAAATGATGTTGCTAATTTTTTTGATATCAGAGGGGTTATTCATTATGAATTTGTACCAGTTGGACAGTTAACTAAGTTTACTATTTGGAAGTGCTGAAAAGTTTACGTGAAAAAGACAACCTGAACTTTTCGCCAGTTCATGGCTCTTGTATCACGACAATGCACCATTCACGGCTGGCAGAGGTGCAATGCACGGCACTGTCTGTGAGAGAGTTTTTAGCCAGTAAACAAATAACTGTATTGAAAGACCCTCCCCACTCACCCTGATCTGGCCCCCAATGACTTCTGTCTTTACCCAAAGATAAAGGAAATATTGAAAGGAAGACATTTTGATGACATTCAGGACATCAAGGGTAATATGACGACAGCTCTGATGGCCATTCCAGAAAAAGAGTTCCAAAATTGCTTTGAAGGGTGGTGCTGGCATTGGTGCATAATTTTCCAAGAGTAGTACTTCGAAGGTGACGGTAGTGATATTCAGCAATGGTGTACATAGCACTTTTTCTAGGATGAGTTCGTGAACTTAATTGTCTGACCTTCTATGCTAAACACTAAACAGGAAAAATCGCTGAATTGTGCACATTTGTAATCAGCCTTACCATCCAATTCAGAGCAAGCATATCATTCTTGATGCACAAGAGGTAGAATCTGGTGTAACCATCACTGGACTGGGATTTAGGAGACTGAGTGCAGAGTCAAGTGCTCTCTCTCACTCTTTCTCTCAGTGGGACTGACTCTCATCCAAATAAGTGAATTTGGGGCTCAGTCATTGAAATAAGCTCAATCATCCAATCCTTTCCAGCTCTTAAATTATACCATCTGTAAAAGGGTATCGCAGAAAATGTTCAATCATTAGCCACTGAGGAAATGCAAAGTAAAACCAAGTAAAACCACAATGAGCTATCATATAGGTCAGAATAGCTAAAATAAAAAAAAAAAATGACAGCACCAAATGCTGGAGAGTATGCGTATAAACTGGATCCTTTATATATTGTTGGTAGGATGTCACTCTGGTAATGTCACTCATGATATAGTGACTCTGAAAAAGTTTGGCAGTTTCTTATAAAACTAAGCATGCAACTACAATCCAATGCCACAACGGCACTCTTGGACATTTACTGCAGAGAAAGGAAAAGTTAGGGTCACATAAACACCTGTGTAGCTACTCAGAGCAGGTTTATTAGCTTAAAATTGGAAACTACCCAAATGTCCTTCAGTGGGTGAATGGCAAAACAAACCATGATGCACCCAAAGCATGGAATAGTACTCTGCAATAAAAAGGAGCACACTACTGATATACACAACATCTTGGGTGACTCTCCAAGCCGTTATGCTGACTGCCAGAGGTTCCACACTATATGATTTCATTTTATAACAATCTTGACATGACACAATTATAGAAATGGAAAACAGAGCTGTGGTAGCCAGGGGATGGGGTGAAAAGGGAAGGGAGACAGTATAAAAGGTCAGAAAGAGGAATCCTTGTGGTAATAGAACCGTTCTGTATCTTCACTGTGTCCATGTCCATATTCCAGATATTGTGCTTTAGTTTCTCAAGGTGTTACCACTGGAGAAATGCACGGGATTTCTCTACATTTTCTGTTACACCTGCCTGTCACTCTACAATTACCTCAGATAAAAAGTTTAATTTTTTTATTAGTTTCAGGCGTACAAAGCAATGTAACAGTTAGACACTTACACCCCTCATGAAGTGATAATCTCCCCAATCTACTACCCCTCTGACATTCTATATAGCTGTTATAATACCATTGACTATATTCCCTATGCTCTACTCCACATCCCTTGATTATATATATATGTATATGTATATATGTATATGTGTGTGTGTGTGTATATATATATATATATATATGTATATATATCCCTACATTCCTAAGTTTAAATACACACACACACACACACACACACACACAACCAAGGGTGCCAAAAAAATGTACAAGTGGACATTTTGGTCAACGTTGCTCAAGCAGTAGTTCGCCGTAATCAGAAGTGTCGGGACGCTGGTGGTAACCACTTTGAGCACCTCTTATAATTGCAGAAGTCAAATGTGACCTGTATTCATCTTTTGTTATCGGTATATATTGAGTATTCCAATTTTAATACAATTTTCCTTTCTTAAAATGTGTATACATTTTTTTGGCACCCTCTGTATATATATTTAATTATAGTTGACACTCAGTACTATTCAATTTCAGTTTCATGTGTACAGTGCAGTGCTCAGGTATCCATACAGTCCATGAAGTGATCCCCCTGATAAGCCCAGTGCCCATCTGGTACCCTACAAAAAAAAGTTTATTTGTTTTAAAAGACTACTTGCATATTCTGATTATGTTGTGCTTCCTGGTTCCAGCTTGAGACCTAATGAACATTTTTGGGGAAGCCTGAGGAAAAACAGGCAAGAGGTTGACAAAATGACAGCAAGGCGCTTCCCTGTCTTTGAGCTCCCTTTGTGATGCCAAATTCGAAGAATGTGTGTCTGCCTTCAGCATCTATGTGAGGACTTAACAGAGAGACCCTCTCAAGTTATAAGATGCAGGTGGCCTCTCCAGGGAGAAAGTGTCCCTAGCCCCAAGCTGAATAGAACTTTTACTGTCCTGACCACTTGAAAAGCTATTTGCAGCGCTGTGCTAATGAAGTTAAAGTGGGTTGCTTCTGTTGGCAGAAGCAGCAAATCTGGTTCTACTGATGTTTCTTCTGAGAAATCCAGGTGCTCACAGGACCCTCACAGGAGCAAATGCAGACTTATTGAAGCTAACACTACACCCTTTTCTGATAATAATATTGCAATAAAAGATATAAAAGCTCCAAGGCCTAACCAAGAAAGCTGACTCAAAGTCCATTGAAGGAATAACAGTACTAATAAAAGTTAACATTTATTGAACACTCACGGTGCACTTGAATGTATTATCTCATTTAATCCACACAGGAATTGGGGATAAACTATTATCCTTATAGTTTACAGAGGTGAAACTAAACTTGAGAGAGGTTAAGTGATATACCCAAGGTAACAAGGCCAGGATGTCATTTGGAACGGAGCCGAGTTCTCTATCCTCATGCTGGATAGCAGGCCTTATGACAGGTAGAACACAGGTATGCAGAATGGGGACAAGGTTTTCCGAGAGACACTGATCAGGTATAGAAAAAGAAATTAGAACCATTTTTTTTATAGCCATTCAAAAATTTACAACAGCTGAAGTTATAATGGCATAGAATTTGCAAACGGCTCTATCAATGTCATGAATTTAGTAAGTATTCTTTTGGGGTGTACGGTTTAATACCTAACCCCCAGCTCCAGAGAGGGCTCTGGAGTGGTTGTGCCATGTAGAGTCCTCTGCCCTCCAACCTTCACACCAGAATATTCCGTTAGTTTGAATATGACTTTCGTGTGCATTTGGGTTACCATCTGGGAAGTTCTTCATTTCACATGTATTTGTACAACCTATACTTTTGCTTTAGATATAAGTTGGTTTTATTTTCATATTTTTCCTTCTAGCTGAAGATATGTATGACTATTATCTTGTTACTGTTTTTATCATCCGTAAATAGCTGTTCCTCGATTCAAAAAATCGTTTTATTAAATTTCTCAATCGTTGCTCAATGGTGACAGGTAAAGTCTGAATCTTGATCGAATTATAATACTTTGAAATAATTTAGGAAATAAAAAATGATTTCTAAAAACAAGAGTTAAGTTAAATTAATTAGTTAACTAAAGAGAACTATGACTTTCTAGGGCCTTAGGAAATGATTATTCCAAATAGTTATTGATCATTGAGGAGTGTAACTATTTCACGACCTTTGTATAATTGTAATTATTAGAATTTAATAAAATTAATATACTTCAGTCATTTATTTGATGTTTACTACATAGTTAACTTTTCAAACTTTGATGTGATTTGTCTCACATGTTCTGAAAAAAGCAGACATTTAAATTTTTTAAATTGATTTTCTGAATCTTTAAAATCCTACAGTTCCTTTAAATAATTTGTGTTTAAACAGCTTTAATTGGTACAAATATTTATTGTGAACTTGTAAAAGCAGGAATTTTGCAGGATATACACAGCAATCTCTTTCTGCCAAAAACAAAACCAAAACCATTTAACGCTCTAATCAGGCAATCCAATGGTGAAGAATATCTCCAATGGAGGTTAGAGTGCTCTGGTAATCCTTCTCATCCTCAACCTAAATGTCCTACTTGGTAGGAAAAGTTATCAAATTAATCCATGGTGGCCAGGCAAACTACGTCAGCAGCTACCACAAAGCATCCAGTTTACCCAGGGGGGAAAATATTGGAACGTTTTAAAACATCTGCAAGCGCGAAATAAGAAAGTATCAGATCAAAGAGAGGAAGCTAGTTACAAGGTCAGTTGAGCAATTAATAGGCAAAGACAAAAAAGTCTCATACAAGTCCAGAAGTGTTCATTTTCCCTTCCTGCACAGAAACTGTCAAGTCCATGCTTGGGTACAATAACAAAGGAAACAGAAAAGGTACCACTTTTAAATAATATAGTTAGTAGATTGCTGTCACGCCAGATAAAGACACTTGATTTCAAAGACACTTGATTCTTTAGGAATCAGTAACCGTGGTCAGTTAATGACATTGGTGAGAGTCTTTGACAAGAACTCTTGGAAGAATATTGTTCTACAAAATAATAACAATTAGAGTAGTATTAGTAAGTTAACTGAAATTTTAAAAAGAATGCATCCAGGAAAAACTACTCAAAATAGTAAATGAATAATATAAAACACATTTAAAATATTACAGAACAGCTGGAAAGTTTGCAGCTGCAATAACAAAAGTGTAAAGGTTTACATCAAGAGTTTGTTTTGAAAACCCCAAGATTCAGTAACTTATTGTTTTCTTCACAGAGAAACTCACTGTTTTGAGAATTGAGATCACATGCAAATGACAAGTTACCAAACTCATTTCCCCACCAATTTCCTGATTCAGATATTGAGTGACAGTTCAGCTTACTAACCCCAGGCAACAAGAATGTACATTTAACTTCTCATTAATTAATGAAGAAGGAATCAGCATGTCTTGATTGAGCACCTACTAAGTGCATGTACTGAGTCAAGCACCAACAACAGAGTGATGAATAAAACAAACAGCTTCCTGCCCTCAAAAAAGTTTTTTCTTTCTTTTTTCTTTTCTTTTATTTTAGCAGCAAAGACATTAAAGACAGTTAATTAAAATAGCGATAAATGCTGAAACAGGGAAGTATCAGGTGATATGACAATGTATAATTGGTTCCAGATATGGTCTGGAGAACCAGAAAAGGTATTCTTAAGGTGACATCTGAGCTAAGGTCTGAACAAAACCTCAGGGAGATCAACCAGGTGTTAAGCAGAACAGGGTGGCCGGGGTGAAGCTGGGGAGTATTCCAGGCTGTGTTAATTCTAGAGACATTGTAATGTCTCCATGACTAAAGGGAACATGCCACATTTATAAAACTCAAAAGAAGATCTGTGTGACTATGGCCATGTAACAACCTCTAGCAGCAGATCCAGGCAAAAGTTCGTGGTAACTTGGATCATGGTGGCAACAGTGAAGATGAAGGGAGGTGAGTAGATTTGAAAGCTATTTTCCAAGTTAAGTCAGTTACACTGGAAATGGCTTATATGTGGGAATTAATGGAAGGAGATGAGGGTGTCAAGGATGTTTTTTGGATTTCTGGCTTACCCAATTAGATTGGTGATGTTCGATGATGTAAAGAATAACTGCACTGTGAAAGGTGTCCCACTTGCATTTCTGAACAAGCTACATTTGAGAAAGTCTCAAAGAGAGGCATGCATTGGCAATATAAATTTGGGAATCACTGACGTAGAGATTACTAAAGATCTAGGCATGGATAAGATAACCTAGAAACAAAATATGGAGTTAATAAAGGAGAGAGTCTTTGACTCATGTGTGAGTCCTACCAACATTGAAAGACTTAGCAATATTTACTTACGGAGAGATGACAGAAGTGGAAGGAAAAGCAAGAGATAAGCAGCGTCATCCAAGTCCGGGAAAATTCTGACTTAGCCAAAGTCCCAGGGTACCTCACAATTTCAGGGAATTTCACTTTGAGGTTATGTAGACACGCGGTTTAAACAGTGATTATGACTAGAAAAAGTATTTATTTTTGTTTTCTCAGGGAACTATAATTTGGATGAAATCTTTGAAGGAAAAGATAGTCCAAATTTACTGTCCAATATGGTAATCACACTAACCACCTACGTCTATTTAGTGTTAATTACATTAAAGTAAAATTAAAAATTCAGCTTTTCAGTTGTACTAATCACATTTCACATACTCAGTAGCTCATGTGCCAAGTGGCTACCATTTTGGACACTGCAGACATAGAACATTTTAATCATTGTAGAACAGTTTTATTTGAGCAGCACTAGGCCTACGTCAATGAGAAGCCAGGATTAAGTGAACCAAAAGTGAAGCATGTTCCAAGTGTTAACACACTGCTCCCATTCCAGGTGAGGAAGTCAGGAAGGAGAAGAGAGGATGGCAAAGATCAGAAACAAGACGGAATGTGGCGTTTGCCTCCATTACGGATGAGAGGACTGGGGCAAGTGATAAATGTGTTTCAGAATGTGTTCAAAGGTGAAAGGGCAGGAAGTTGGATTGAGGAACTTTGAACTAGGGACCAAGGAATGCAAGGTCTTTAAATTCAACCTCTCACATGAGAGGGTGAGAGTTTCTTCAAGCACGGAGATAATCCACACTATAATAAGTGTCTTTTTGACATACTTGCCTGAGATCAGCTAAGCTTCATATTTCTAGATATGTTAGAAATTCTGTGACTACTACCTGATAAAGGGTGCATTTTAATTTTAACCCTTATGCTATGAAATCCAGAAAAGAACATGAATAACAGTGGTTGGTAAAAGGAGTTTTTCTCTTTCTCAGAAAACTGAGGGAAGATCTATTTGGATGAGATTTTTGTTTTTAAGTTAAATGCCAGCCAGTGTGCTCTCATATTAAGGGGAAGAGATCATTGAATACCCCAGAAGCATAGCTTCAAAATTAAAATTACAGTGTTTTAGGGGGAAAACAAAGTTTTAAAATGCGGTATCCCTGCTCATTGAATGCCACTCATGAGAGTGTACTAGATCTGAAAAATTGAGTTAATTCAGTGAAACCATTTTAACAAATATGGGTTGACATGTATTAAGTCATTCAATAAAGGAGTCCCTATTTTCTGCCCAAACAGTAATAATAAGTACAATGGCCTCATTTCTGTCCTCAAAGAGATAATAAAAGCAAAACCAATAATAATTAACATGAAATGAGTCCCTACGATGGGCCAGGTTTATTTAATCCTCACAATAATCTCATGAGGTGGACACTATAATTATCCCCATTTTACAGAAGAAAATACCAAAGTCAGAACATTTGAATAGGATCGGTATAATAGAGCAGTAGAGGTCAAATTTCTGTGCCTAAGCTGATCAACAGAACAGGAAAGTGTTTCATCAAATATTTAATTGAGCAATTAAAACTAGAGCTGACATACGGCTTCAGTGGGGAAAAATTACATGTGGCCCAAGTGGTTGAGAAATGGAATTTTTAGGAGTATTGTTAAAAAGAAATGTACTCATTCACGTATTTAAAAATCATTTACTTACCGTCTGGTGTGTACTTGGCACTGGGTTATAGGCTGGAGATAAAAAGCTGAATAAGATAAAACATAAACTCTCCATGAATACAAAAGAAACAGGCAGAAAGGGAAAAAAGGAGTATTCCCGGTAGAGGTGTGTCACAAAGGACTCTCAAAATAGATTCATAACTTATCCTCATTCTCTATCACTCCTTCCCTCCTCTTCCCCTCTTTTTTCCTCTCTCTCTCTCTCTCTCTCTCTCTCTCTCTTTCTCTCTCTCTCTCTCCATCTCTCTGCTTTGTTTCTTGCTTTAGCTCTCATTTCTACATCCACACACTTCTAGAAACATTCGAGGTGATCTACATCTTTAACCAGACATTAGCGCAGCCATATGTCTTCATTTGCCTAAGAAAATTCCAGTGTATGCCAACTGCCCAGGCATAAGGATAAACAGTTCTTCCTTTTACTCTAAAAAGTGTCTTGATTTGGAAGATAAGTAATGTGATCACCCTAAAACTAAGACCGGACTTTGTGGAAAATTAAACAAGGAATAGGAAGGCACACATTCTTGTCAACACATCAACAGTTGATCACCTCCTAGAAAAAACATTTTTTTTTCTTTTTTAAATTTTGACTTTCTATTACTGGAAGGGATTTTAGGCAGGAAACTGCTTTCCACAATGTCAGAACAAGCAGTGCTTAGGTGGCAGAATCAGAAACAGGAGGAAGAAGGCCAACTTGAAAGACAGCAGCTTCCACAGAAGATGCCCTATTCAAAAGGTCTATGTTCAAGTTCCCTAATCTTTTTCTAGAAAAATCTCATCCAAAAAAAAATATTTGATGGCTCCAAGTAAGGCCCTCCAGCCCAATTCTCAATCCATAAACTCTACCTCTGCATTTCCAACTGCCTACTAGAAACTTCCATCCAATGAGTATGTCCAAGTCATCATGTCCATACGGAATTCATTATGCTCTCCTCCCCCATTTGTTCCTTCTCCTGTCATCTCCATCTTAGAGCACTGCAGATCTTTCCGTTAGCCATACAAGGCAGAAAGGAAAACTAACATCATCCTTGATACCTCCTATTGTTTTCATTTTTATGTTTAATGAATGACTGGGTTCTGTAATCTCCCCTCATTCATGGCTTTTTCTTTATTCTATGTTCTCATCCCTCAGACTCAGTGAAAATTCCTGTCTTAGTTTGGGTTTCTCTGAAAGCAGACCCTGAGACCCGCTTTAGATACAGGTGGTTTATTTGAGAGGTGATCACACAGAGAACAGTGAGAAGGTGGGAAGGAGAACAGGAAGTTCCCCGTGGCAGCTGGAGCCCACTGTCTGGTGAACTCTGAGCGGCTGTGCTGAACACACCTCAGAGGAGTCTGCCTGTGAGGCAGCTGGAGAATTTTCCACCAACTCCCATCCTTCATTGTTGATGGTGGCTCCTGGGACATTCTCTCTCTTAGAGCCTTCAGAGTCTGCACACTGGCCAAGCATCCTCTTTCTGCGAGAGAATGCTTTTAGAAGAGAGTGACATGAACTGTTTGGTGTGTTCTGGAACTTGATGCAGTAACTTCCAAGTAAGCCAAGCGTGCTGGTCTGCTATATATACCCTTTCCTCAGGCCCTCATGACATCAGGTCTCTACTGGCCAGAGCGTCCTAACGTGCCTCACTACTTCCCATCCTTGCATTTCCCATTCATCTTCCACACAGCAGCCCAAGTGTTGGCTCTGAACGTGACATGTGGATGTGATCATGTCCTGCATAGCATGGAGCCCTTTAAAGGCTCTTCAAGGACCCGGAACTACTTCAAACTCTTTTGTCTGGTTTCGGCACATCTCTCTCTGTAGCTCATGTCACCCCTCTACCCCACAGGATGCTCTTTCATTCTTCAATACCTTACACCAAGAACCCCCCACCCCATCTTTGCTCCTCCCTCCCTGGCCCGCTCCTGCCCCTAAGCCACCCCTTTGCCCACCTGGTGGACACGTGCTTATCTTCTAAAACTCAGTTTAGATATCCTCTACAAAGTCCCCACCTCTTAGGTAAGTTAATCCTAACATGCATTATGCCCCAAATCTGCTATGTGCATAATTCTATTCCCCTCACAACGAAGAAAGCCCCTTAAAGGTAGACACCGTCTCTCCAGTACCTTGGATAGGGGTTCTAATTAATTTTTGTGCCATGAACCCCTTTAGCAATCTGGTGAAGGCTTGCATCCCTTCTCCAAATGATGTTTTAAGTGCATAAAATAAAATGCATGGGATTGCAAAGGAAACAAATTATACTGAAATATAATTATTGAAATATAATTATTAAAATATTTTCCAAAAATTGTGATGTAGCAATATATATGCTTCTTTGTTAACACATGAACAAAGGACCATTTTTCAATTAATGATAAGCATAAACAATAATATTAAGAATCATAATTGATATTAGAATATATCCAAGTATTACTCCTACCTTGTTTTGTTGCCTAAGTTTATAGTTGAAAAAAAAATGGTGGTAAGTCTCAGGCAGAGATAAACACATGGACATTTTTCCTTCTCAGCCCAGGACACCATGAGTTATATCCATGGACCCCCTGAGGTTTGGTGGACGCCAGGTTAAGGAGTCCTAGCCGCAAGTGCCTGGCTGATAGAAGGTGTTTAAACATATTTGCTGAAGGAGCTCCTTCTATTTCTGTTTGCTAAGTGAATGAGCTTCCGGCCTGGACTTCAGACTCCTCTTTCTCGACATGTCCCTGGTTTTATGTTTAAATTGTTCCCCACCTTTCACCAGCTTGTGGGTACAAAGGCTTTACACTCACGGCAACGTCTCATTGTACTGGCTACTTTCCATGCGCCAGTGCAATCCAGTATATTGCAGACTCCATCTTAAGTTTTCCTCAGTCATTTCTGAGAGCTCCCAAATTTGTTTCATGTGAACTCAGAAATAGTCCTACCCTCTTCTTTCTTTCTGGCCCCTCCTTGCTGATAAACGAGGCTTCAGAAACTACTCAAGGATCATGATTTGCATGTTCTGCCCAGGCTGATGTTCATACCAAGGACAATACTTCCCAGTGCTGCCTAACTCACCAGCCCTCAGGGGCTACGGCAAGGCTCCATCTCTGGCATCCACTTTCAGGCCACATTCTTATTCACAGTGGAGAGGATGCCCCCTCCACAACGCTGAGCCATGCTTTGGCATCGAACCATCAAATAAGTGTTTCTTGGTGCCCTTATCTCAGTGTCTCTAGAAACCAGCACCCCCATTTTAGTGCTGTTCCAGAATCTTCCACCAGACTTTCCACAGCCCACCCTGCTTTGTGCCCCAAGAAGTCAGCATGTATGGATTGCAGAAACTGGCTCCCATACCCTCTGGCTTGTACTCCTTGGTCAATGGGATACGGAAGGGCAGGAGAGGAGAGTAGTTCTTGTCGTTCTTCTCTGTCAGTCTGTGGCTTGAACCCTAAAGGTTCCTGTCAGGCAGCCCTCTCCCACCACTTCAGCCACTCTTCCCGTCAGCAGCCCTTCCACCTTAGTTATTCAGTCTTATAGGGGGCAATGGCTCCCTGCTTTTGCTAGACTCAACGAGCTTCATCTTTGTTTAAATGTGCGCACACTTTTGTGAATAGCCCCTTCCCTAAACTCTCCTCAAATCCCCCCCATGTGAATGTGCTGTCTCTTTCTCCTCCTGCCCTCACCCTGATGGATGTAAGTGTGTAGCTCCCACATGGGGTACCAGCTTCACCCACGGTTGCAGACCTATCTGCTCAGCAGACACACCCTGACACTGCTACAGACAGATCATTTCACTAAATACATTTGACCACCCTCTTTTCTGTCTGCTTTCACATCTCATTCATCTAGTCATCCCACAAATGTTCCACATTTTTGTATACTTTAAGCTTCCTGTGCTCTTCTTAACTATGAGGCATCATACAGGTTATGGAATTTAGAGAAAGGTAGACATTTTTGTCACTTACGGAGAGAAGAATCGTTGGCAACTTAGCCTGTGCAACCTCGGTTTCCTCAACTGCTAAGGATGTTGGTTGTGGAAATTAAATGAGCCGAGGTGTGAAAAGTGCCAAGAGCCGTGTGTGGCACATTGCAGATGTCACAGGTCAGATTTCTGAGGAAATGCACTCTAAGACAGAGATCTGTGTGAAGAAGATATCACAGCGTGTACTCAGGACTGACACGTGTGAGAGTGAGAGAATCAAGGCTGAACAGAGGGATAAGTCGCAACAAAAGCCTCAGCCAACCCCAAGCGCAGCTTTGAAGCTGGAACAGCCCTCCTGAGTTGTCTCACTTTGAGGCAAAGGAG
Organism: Rhinolophus ferrumequinum; assembly: GCF_004115265.2. NCBI lineage: Eukaryota > Metazoa > Chordata > Mammalia > Chiroptera > Rhinolophidae > Rhinolophus > Rhinolophus ferrumequinum. The sequence continues at coordinate 28,019,064 of NC_046306.1, read as the reverse complement.
CTGTCCTTTATACACTGATATCCACCAGTCACAGACAGGGGCTGCCATCAGAAAGGGGACATGATCTTGGGTGTGAGGCCTCTCCCCAGCCAAGGGCAAAAACAAAAAGAGAGATAAGCAGCTGAGAGATGTTAGCTGCCAACAGTGCCAGCAATTGGGGGAACAAGTGCCTTCGTCCCGCAGGGGGAGTCCAGGCAGCACACCACATTATCCACTGCACTGAGTATTTGTTAAATAACTGCTGGTTGCCACCACCATCTCCTTTAATTTGCATCTCTTAAGCATTGTGAGGGCACAACTCTAGAGGGCACCAATACCAACTGGGACAATGGGATAAAAGGCTTTTGGCAAAGTGATTTCTCAAAATTGATTTGCCAGGCAAGAGTTAAAAGTCACCAGGCAAAGAAAGAGAGGTTTTAGAATCATGCTTCTTAGGGTAGGGCGGGGTGACACAAGAAAACAGACATGAAGACAATGTCACACCTGGAAGAGTTCCAAGATCCAGCTCCATGCTTGACTTTATTCTACGTATGGTTTTTCTAAAGGTTTGTCTTCAAAAGAACACCCTCCGAGTGCACATATGTTACCGAGGAGGGGAGGAAAAGCCCTCCTCTTTCTTCAGGCTGTGGCTATTGAGGGGGATGCTAACAGGCCTGGACAAGTTGGGCTGTGTTAGCAGCACGCTCTCTGCCCCTGTTAGTTTGTGAATATATCACGGTGAAATCCAGGCAGCAGGATGGTGAGGTTGGGAGAACTGGGCATGGCATATGCAGGAAGCTTGACTAAGAGAGATGACAATATTCACTGCTCACGGGGTCTTCTGCCTCAAATCCCCCCTGCTCGAGGAGAACAAGAGAATGCACAGAGTCAGGGCTCTCCCCAGAGCCTCACACATAAGCAACAGCCATATTCAAAGGCTACAATGTGAGACTCAGCCCTCAAGGACTATTTCAGAATTTCTGGCATCCTAGACTCCTGTGGACAAGCCTTCCATTCAGCGTAGAAGCAGACCCATGGGAAGCAGCACCTGCCCAGGGAAGGGAAATGCTCAAGGAAGTTCCAAGCAGAGAACACAGGTTCACAGCTGGTTTATTATACACACACACGCTCTGTTCTCTTTCCAAACAAACAGCAGGATGGGGAATGACAATTCACCTCAAGGATTTTAAAGAAAAGTGATGGAAATGAAGGGCGTGAATTCACCTACCACGTTAAACACAAGCAACATTGTAGAGTCACATTATTTGGCCTGTAGGCTTTTTGCTTTTGTTCTTCCCTCATCCCGAAACACCCTCCCCCCTTCTCTCCTTGCACATTCTTCCCATCTTCTACGGTCTAGCTAAAAACTTCGCCACTAAATCTTTTCCAACTACCCCTGCCCACACCTGCCTTTCTCATCTACAATCTTTCATTAGATTTGGGTCATAGAGTGATCAGAGCCATCAGTACAAACACAGCTAACTTTTATTATGTGCTAATTAAGTGCTAAAAGCTTTACATGGATTATCTCATTTAATCCTCAAAACAAGGCTATGAGTGAGGTCATTTTATCAACCCCACATTTCATATAAGGAAATTGAATTATTGGCCCCAGATCTTTTCCCTCTCAGGATCCACACCCTTGGCCACATGAGTTCTTCCCACTAGAGGAGTGAAGTAAGTTTCCTGGCCTACTATCTTTAGGCTCAGCCATGTGGCTTGCTTTGACCAATGGGATGTTCATAGACATAAGTAAGGAAAGTCTTGAAATGGATTTGCACAGGGAGCATTTTCTCATATGCTTCTACCGTTGTCACAAAAAGCATACTGTTCCGTGGGGGATAACAGACATGGAAAGCAGACCTGAGCCCAACTGCCTGCAAGTAATCTAGGCCAGCTAAATCTTCAATTTGAAGCATACCTGATTCCTGATCACATGAGCAAGAATAAATGATAGTTATTTTAAATCACTGAGTTTTTGCTTGGTTTGTTACTCAGTGATAGCTGACTGATACAGCACTAAGAGGTTAAGTTACTTGCTCACATTCTCATAAGTAGTGGTAGTGAGAAGACTCCAACACAGATTGGTTTGAATTCAGCTCCCACCTCTTTTAACAACTATGGCTTTTATCACCAGCACCACCAAAATGATCATCTTTCTCTTCTTCTTCGTCCACATCCAATTACGTTTACTGAATGCTTACTGTGTGCCAGGCATGCTGAGAAGTACCATTCATGTATGATCTTATTGAACCCATCAACGACCCTCTGATGTAAGTACTGTTATGATTACATCTTACAGGAGATCCAGTGAAGTAAGTTGCTTGCCCAAGATCACTGAGCTAATAGGAGACAGACCCTGTATTCACCTCAGATCTGCCTCAATCGCAGAGTGTTGCAAACTGCCACACTTTATTTCAATACACTGCTACCTTTTAAGGGGAATCATAACGCCATTAGAGAAAGATGTTAAAGATCAGTTATTCCAAGAACCGCTTCTTGCCCAAAATTTTCCAAGAGGCTACCTCAAACACTAACAATGAATTCTGTTGAAAATTTCCGTCATGGTTTTGAATGATTTTAATGAATATTTAACTTAGTTTTTAGGTATCTCGGAAATCGACTTTAAACTATCATTTTGGAAATGAGGAATCTGGAGTTTAGAGAAATAATTTACTGATTCAATTACACGCAACAAATTAGCAGGCTATAAAAGCCCATCATCCTGAATGCTCAACCTCAGCCTGAGCGAGGGAGGGAGAGGGACAGCGGCCCAATTGTGTAGAGTAGAAATGGAAATCTGTAGTCTAACTTCTCCTTAAATAGATGTTTTGCCAAATTTTCTATTTTTAGCTTTTTACTTTTGCTCTCATATCTGGAGGTATCTGAAGGCAGGGCCAGCTTCCTGGGTGTTGCAACCTGTGCAGACATAGAAGGACCCACACTTAGAAGGTCCCTGGGCTTGGTTTAAGGCTCTATTGTCATCATCTTTAAATCCTACTACTTTTTAACCGAAGGTCCTGCTCTTGCATTTTGCACTGAGCTCTATAGATAGCCATCCTGTGGAGATATCTAATGTGTCCTTAGCTTTGAGGGGATTATTCAATGTGCATTGAGTCACTTCTCAGCTTTCTACTCCACTGACTATCACCTACAAGTGTCCACAAGCCCAAGACACAGAAAATTAAGATGAGAACTGAAGCATGGTCATGAGTTAAACAGATCCAATAGTGCCTCCATGCAAATCCACCCCCACTGACTGTGTTAAGGATGAGACTAAAAGCAGAGGAATTGTTGGAAAGTCTAAGAAGCAACGAGCCTACCTCGAGATCTCATTTTTCTCCTCTCTTGGACTAAGAACAGAAGTGGGTGAACCTCAAAATGTCTATGGCTGGGTTTCAGCCAATTGCTGAAAGCAACGCTTTTTAAGTTGGATACTCCTTTCCCCATGTTTACATCATGCTTCACACACATTTTTTTTGTTTTTGTTTTTTTCCATAAAGTCATTCCAAATTCTCACCATCCTTGAGTCATCTTACCTATATAAGAAGTTGTTTTGAATGAATAACACTATTTTGACCCTAAGGATAACAGAATAAGCGTGTAGTTATTTTATTAAGAACAAATCATGAATTGGCTCCTCCTTCCATTTTCTCTACCCTCATAACTAATAAAGTTAATACAAGGCCTTATAATAAAAAAAAATCATATCTCATAGGACAAGGTAAGAGTCATATATTAGATCAATCATAATATCATAGGAGTATGAGCAAGCTATGTCTCTCTCCCCATGCCCCAACCTTGTTCTTATATGCGAAACACTAAGAAATGGAGACGATTAAATCAACAGAAAAATACATGTTGGTTATGAAAAAAATAGTGACTTTTTTACCCCATGAGATAGGAAAGACTAAAACCTCTATAAAGGTGAACTAATAGGAAACTATAAATGAATTGTGTTGCCACATAGAGTCATCTGAAAGAGTTTTATTAAAAATGCCTCCAAAGTATATTACATTTTATATTATACCAGGTGGAGCTAGGATGAGGGTGGGAGTTTATAGAGGAACTGTTGAACACAATTTTATTAGAATGGTTGTTCCCTTGATTATAATAAGAAGAGAAATAGGACTTATTGGTTTGGTTATTTGAAACATGCATATGCACACTTTCTCACACAACTCCAGCTTTGAGAAGGGTGAAAGTTCCTTTCTTCAGCTGAGAGTGAGCTTGAAAATGTTTTATTACTATTACAGGAAACCTGATTTAAGTATCGTCTTTTATGAAATGCTCCCATTGTTAAGAAACATTCTTGGCTCAATTTTCTGCTATTATGATGGTAAACACTGATTAAACATAAAGGATTGTATATAACACAGAGAAAGACCAATGTGCAGCCCTCAAGCAGTTTAAAATCAGAGGTAGATAAGACATTTTAGACTGTCAAGGTAATTTGCCAAATACAACACGGGGAGATGGAGAAGAAAAAAGGCATATTCTTTTATGTCTCATTCCTTAAGGGGAACATCTGAAACACGTATCGATTTAACATGGCTCGGAAATTAAAGTTATGATATCAATAACATATACCTAACCACATGTTAGGATGAAGAAAGATTGTATCTTGGAATACAGGAGTCTCCCTGGTGCAAATCCCATTAGCGCCAATAGGGAGTTATTCATGCATACAAATCCCTCCCGTCCTTCCCCTCTCCACCCCCAGACACAGACACCCTTGTTCTGAATGATCCGTGTATTTATCTATTTCACATAAATCAAGAATTTAATAAAAAAAAAATCACCAACATGGCCATTTGAGACATGAATCACGAGTGCTGTATGTATAAATCATATAGACCTTAAAAGCATTTATGATATAGCCCCTTTCATGCAAACCGCCCAAATGTTTTAGAGAGCTAAATCATGGAGAAAAAGGAAAATGTAGTAAATAAAATGGAAACCCAATGGTTAACCAAACTAATGAATAAAATGTCTAGATGCCTCTCATCTCTGAATGGATTCCTTAGAAATTTTAACAGGAACAGGATTTTCAAGAGGCCGTTACATTTGGTAAGGCAACTGAATATGTTTGTAGTCAAAGATTTCTTTGAGAAATGCTTCTAGAAAAAAATTTAAAACTCCTAATAAAAAAAAAAAGGACAACGGACTCAGAAGAATATATCAGAAATAAAGAGAGAGTCAGTGAAGAAGGGCAAAAATAATCACACTTGATGTTACTGATGTGTTATGCAGAAATCTCATTGCTTACAATCCCACTAACTCCAAAGCTCCCTTTTTAAAAATGTGCTCTTTTCTCTGAGTAATTATTTTTAATTCATTCCCTTTCCAGAGAAGAAGGCCAATTGCATTATAAAAATAAGTTTTCAATTACTTACCATAAGTTTTAAACATGGCTCTTAACTTTGTAAACTCCTAACTTGCTGGTGATCTGCATAACTTGTTGATTTATCATGAAGAAGACCTTTTATCCCATTGGATGACAGCAAAAGTCCTTCGCATCTTTTTCTCTTCGACAGCATATGTGCGTATGCTTATTTTTGTATTTCCTCCCTATCTGAGTCTTTTATTTCCTGAGCATTTGGCTATTTCTGAGCTGACTTTGCTTCTATGTTTGTGTATTTATTTTGTGTTTCCCTCACTAGACTGAGAGCTTCCTGAGCACAGAGACTTAATCTGTTATCATTATAGAACCTTGTATCATTTCCAGCATCACACACGCTACAGGTGTGATAGATAAAATAACTCATTGAGTAGAATGAATCAGGAGTTAGGCAGCAACTGATCAAGGCCCATCTTTTTGGATACATCCATTTAGCGAGCAGAAGATGAGGTTTTTATCTTCTTAGTTTTTTGGAGTATAGTTGGCACACGATATTATATTAGTTATATTAGTCTCAGGTGTACAATATAGTGATTCGACATTTTTATACCTTACAATGTGATCACGCCAGTAATTCTAGTAGTCATCTGTCATTGTGCAAACTTATCACGATATTACTGACTATATTCCCCTTCACCTTTTTTACCCATCCTCCGGTCCCTCCCCTCTGCCAACCATCCCTCTGGTCTTTGTTGAAGATGAGGTTTTTAATGTGTACTGTGCACAGCCTTCCGTACCATCTTCCTCAGGAGTTGGCTCAGCTGCAGCCCTAGCCCTGTCCAATGACTGATCACTGTGGAAGTACAAAGGCCCAGCTATCATAACCAACCTGAACAACTCAGAAGGGCCAGTTTAGCTCCAGAGCCTCCCATAAGATTGGCCAAAGCCACTGATGGGCCTACATCTAGCTCCACGCTTTCATGTACCCACTCCTACTCTGTAATAAACATCCTGCACACTAAACCAAAGAAGCCAATCTGCAAAAAATGAAAAAGCTAAAAAGCAGGAACTCAGGCACAAAAATGACTCAGATTCTTTTGGCCATGAAGTCAAGCACCCTCACCTTCTGACTCTCATGACCACCAACCAGTTGAAAAGACAAAGCAAGCGCCAGAAAGGATACAACGCAGCTGTAAATTTCAGGAAGGAGTTGGTGGGTCTGGATTATGAGTAGACAAGGTATGCTGTACGACCCAAAGCTGCCAGGTCTGAGGTCAGAGAATGTGGCCACTGGAGTAAATAACCAGCCTGCCTCATCCTGCCTGGTGTAGATAACTTGCTGGAAGACCTTTGCTTACACACAATCTCATACATCTGGCCTCATCAGAGAAGTGAGGCCTCATATGAGGGTCTTTTCAAATGCTGCACCTGCCTTAGTATGTCCTCAGGCTCTCCTTCCAGTTCCTGGGGCCTCAGTTTACCCACCTGTACATATTTCCTGCATTACTTCAAAGAGGTGCTGGGAGAACTTAATTAATGTTTGTCAAGCACATCTTATATGAAAGGAATCATGTGCAGTAAGTTCAAAGTCGTCGTGGCCCTGCTGTTTCTTTCATGTGTGCTTAGAAGATTTTTCAGCCTTGATAAGAACTCAGAAAAAAAAAAAGCTACTTGCTCAAGTGCTTGGATTTGGGTCCACACACAGTGATGCTGTCCTCATTTTCTTTGGATACCACAGGAAAACTAATAGAAATCAGCCAAACAATTGCTTCCATGAATCACGCCACCATCCTCTAGGTGGTAATGGTTTAAAAGCATGAGAATCATTCTAATGTCCCCCTACTTTGTCACTGCTACCCCACCACATAAAAACACACCTATGTATCACCAAGCTGTATCAATTATTTCTACGGCTTCATTCTTTTTCCCTCTGTCCCTTCTTTTTAAGTCTCCTGGTGGTGATTTCTTCAGGTCCTTGTCACTTCCTCTGTGGTCTTGAAGCCTCCAATCTGGCAAATTTCCAGTCAGACAAACCCCCACACTGATGAGAGAACATTTATTGAAACATAGATATCAGTCCGTACCCATCGCATGCTCAATTCCCTTATGGGATTCCCATTTTTCAGTCTAAAATCCAAAATTCTAGCAAGACATTTAAGTACATCATACACCACCACCCCCTCCAACACATACACACACACACACACACACACACACATACACACACACACACACACAGCACACAGCTCTGCTTTTAGCTCTCCACGGTTTTAAGGGCATCACCTTTATGGCTGTAGACACAATGTTTTAGTTTTCTTTCACTTAAATTTTGGTTTTCGCCTTCTTCGAGACTTACCATCCCTGTGACCCAACATATACTCCAACTTTCCTAACCTATGCATACTTTTACCATATCTGGATTGTAGAGTCATATTCTTATCCAACTTACCCAGTAGTCTATAAATCCCATAAGGAAAAGGATGATATTTTTCATCTCTGTATCCCCAGTGTTCTTAGCAAACTAAAGATGTTTAATACAGATTTATTGAATAAATATAAAGATTAAGCAAGGAGAGAGATGAGTTCAGGCATTTCTAAAACACACAGATTTCAGAAGCATTCTCATTTCTAACAAAACACAAACAAGTCAATTAAGCAAGTGAACTCTTGGTTTGTTTGTGAATGGAAAATTCCAGAAAAGTTGAGATAGAATAGGATGGGGAAATCTTCTGATTATCTTAATATAAAAGCTTCCAAGACAAATTCTCACAAAATATCGCCAAGGATCACTGGTAACAGACAAGAATGGTAGGCAAGGGAATAAATAAGCTTGTTTGATCAAGGAGAAATTAACGACTGATTAATTAATCTGCAACTGAATTCAGTATGGGGCCAATCAGTGTGTTGCTCTCATTCAGAGTGGGAATGAAGAGGAATCAAAGCTAGATTCTAGCTGTGCTCTAGGCCTTGGGTTCTCAAACCTGGCTGACCACTGGAATCAGTTGAGAAGAAATTGGAAAATACAGACTCCCAGGCTCCATTTGTGACCTAATGAATTAGAATTCCCGGGGGTATAGCTCAAGGATTTGTATGATAAAAAGGGCTTCTGGTTGATTCTGAAGGTGAGTCAGATTTAAGACACACTGATCTGTGATTCATTCATTCATTTATTCATGCCCAAAAATGTATTCATTCACTACTTCTTTATCCGCATATTCATTTATTCAATTAAGATTGATAATAAAGGGAAAGGAGAGGAAAAGGGTAGAATGACAGAAGAACAACTCCTTTCTCCTCTTTCCTGATACACTGTTTTGGCTAGGTCTGTTCTTCAACCTACTGCTGGTACTGATTAGGTTTTTTTTTTGAACTTTTCCTCTATTTCTTAAAGCAGATATACTTCAAAACCACAAATCCTTTTTTTTCCCCAGGATTACCTTCCCTAAAAAGTGGTCTGAAGGTCAGTGCACCTTTTCCAAGTGTTGGAATCCTCCACAGAAAAATATTAAAAAGTCTACAAGCAATTATATTCCCCTCTACCCTTTCCTTCCCTTGCCCCAGGCTGGCATGGAGGTTCTGCAGCCAGAATGGTTTGAGGGAGGAGGGTTATTACTCCTGGCAAAGGAAGCCTTAAATTACGATGAATAAATGAACACTTAGCAGGCAGGTCCTGGGAGGGCGCAAACCCACGCTTTAATCATTTAGATTGAAAATGAACTGGATGAGTCGTAAAACATACGGGAGGTTCCACCTAAAGGAAGGGAAGCTAGAGCGAGGAGGAAGAAGATTTCTCAAATAATTAAAGGAATCTAATAGGGCAATGTCTAGTTAACAAGACTTGTACCCGGTATGGTTTCCACTTTTGACCCTTCCTGCCGAGGAGCTGGGACTCCATCCATATAGTATTCCAACACACACGTATTATGTAGTTGCACACCTAAATTCTTGTTCTCAGTTTAAAACCCGTCAAAGAGAGTGTAGGGTAGCGCCAGAAGCAGGAATTAGGAATCCGTGGACTTGGACCATGGGACACACGCTAGTGAACAACCAGCCCACCTCCGACTTTGCTGTTAAGTTTCTGGCTTCCTTTTAAATGAGGGATATACAACACAGTAGTACTTTTAAATGGTCAGTAGTAATAAACTTTTAATTTGAATGAGAATAATTTAACCTAATCTTAGGATTTTCTCTGGGAGGGAGTTTGGTGTTTAATCAATAGAATCCATTCCATTTCCAGAGGGATATGAGATCTTTTAGAAATGGTCCTCATACAACACTTAAATATCAAGATGCCTAATTCAGTGGAAGGCGGTGCCTGCTCTTTTTGCTACATGAGTGTCCATGTAAGGAAACTCAGTAGCTGGTACACATTCCTAATTTGGAGATTTCACTTGAAGTTAAACCTTTGGTGTTAAGCGTTAGCATGGCAACATGCAGCTTCTAAGTATTAACTGTCTAAGTCATTGAGTGGGCCTATAAAACTCATGTAAAACAGCTCTTAAGATTCTATGGGCATCAAATGTTTTGCAAGGAAAGAAATTAGAACTTTGTGGATTCCAGTTTCTATAATGCTACCTCCCTGTCCCCTACCATACCTGGTCCTGCCAGGAGAGATTATTGGGCAAGAAAAAGACTGAAAAAGATTTTCTGGGCATGGTGAGGTCAGGTTTTCTTTGAACCCTAAATGTTTGTGAAAAAAGTAAGTAAGTATTACATAGTATCAAAGCATGTTCATGATGAATTAGTTTTAGACAGAAACACAGATTTCTAAATTTAGCTACGCGATTCCCAAAAATACTTCTTTGTGATCACTAACCCCAGTTGACTGACCCCAATGAAGTTAGCAACCAAATGACAAATTCACAGCAATTTTCTTAGACCCAGATGGTGAGTCATCAGCTTTGTAACTTAACAGTTGTACATGTGAGCCTTAGAAATGAATAAATCTAAGAAAGAACAAGATCAATTTAGCACCTCTAATGTGCCAGCTCTGCAATTGAGATTTCCCAAAAAATAAGATTTAATTTTGTAATTCTCCCTTGAAGTCATGTGGCTCAATGGTCATGCATGGGCTCCAGAAGTATTCTGTCTTGATTTGCACTGAGATTCTCCTGGCTGACCTAAGTTAATCTCTCTTTGCCTCAGTTTCCTGATCTGTAAAGTGTGGGTATTAATAAGACCTACTTCTGGAGTTATAATGAGGATTAAATGTGTTAGTACAAGTGAAAATACTCAGGACAATTGTCTGGCACAAAGTAAGGACTTAATGCTTATAAGTTAAGATCTTTATCGTCCTCTCATAGTTAAGGAAACTGAAGCTCAGAGTTGATAACTTGCTCTAGACTTTAGTGTCAAATCCCCTTGTAGGGCTGCGGGTTGTTGGTGGGGGAAGTCTCTCCTTTTCAATTCACAAATTCATTTAAATCTAAATATGTAAGAAATGATACAGCTAATCATAGTATAGAAAATATGAAAATACATGAAAAGTTATTCCACTGTAACCTTAGCTACAATTTGCATTGTTTCCTGTCCGCCTTTTCCCCATACATCCTTTTACAAAGCTGTAAACTCAGGATGCAAACAATCTTGTGTTTGGCATATTACATAGGATTGTATTACGATGGTTTTTGTATTAGATCTATAACCGTCATTTTTCAAGGCTACCACTTGCTCTGTCTGGTGACCATGGTAGGCATGGTTGTTTTGGGAGTGAGTGCACAGTTACTCCCACCCCACTCCACACTTCCAATTTAAAGACCAGGTCATAGAAAAGGAAGGTGAAATTTGCCTTGAATGACACTGGAACTATTGCCAGAAGCAAAATTGAAATCTTGATTCCTGACTGTTCTAGTTCTCTTAGCTCCATTCTTCAAATGTGCAGTAGGATATCCCCTGCCCACTTCGCCAGGTCAATATTAACGTCACACAAGGTAATGCCTGTACTAAAACTTGAATAGTGTCATAGGTATCGATTTTATTTTCCTATGCTTGTGTTCTCAAAAGGCAGCTAAAGGTTTAAGCAGTGGTTAGTGCTGATGTGCGATGTAGCAGACAATGTGGAAAGTGGCATTGACCATTCAGAGTCCAGAGATCCCCTCATCAGGCAGGCACTTGGGTTGTCTTGGAATTAGCTGAAGCTCTGAGAAACCACGTGGCCCATCAAAAATAAAAATAAAAAAAGAAAGAAAAAGGAAAACCTCCCAACAGCTGTCCTTGGTGAAGGCCAGTTCAAATGTCTGTAAGTGTGTCGGGCCTGCAGATGAAGAATTTTTTGGTAGTTTTGGAGCAGCCTCCCAAAGCCATCAAGGGGGAAAGAGGAAAGATGCACAACTCGAGGCAGTTGGATTTTACTAACAAAGAGTTCTGCATCTGTGTGAACCATTTCGCTCTATGTCCCCCACCTTCCCACAAACGTTCTCCTTTGGTTGGAGCGATGGCCATACAGTGCCTGGCTGGACAGGCCCTGGATGTGCTCTTCCCTGTGGGGATGAAGAAGAGGGTTACACCCCCTTTGCCCCGTCATGAAGGAGCACACTGACTACACATTCAGCCTGGTCTGGCACAAGCACCCACTTCCAGTCTAGACGGCAGCCTAAGAGAGGGGCTAATGCTAGGTTTCACCAGACTGAGCCTTGCATTTGTCATGGCTCTGCCCACGGTGATGCCTTTGATCTTGATCCTAGCAAACCACAGCCATTGACAAAGGTAGAGTGGATTCCTGCTTCTGAAAAGCCTTGATGGAAATTCCCTTGACTCCCAACTCCCTCCCTAGCCCCTTTCTGCTCCTTAAGATTTACCCCCAACTTTCGGCCCTAAATCCACCTGTAAATCCAGCATTAAAGAGGCTACCAAGCCAGCGTGAATCATTTGCCACCCTGTCATAGATCTCTGGGGCCACGGCTGACCCATTTGGGGAAGTACAGGATCATCTTTACTTAGCCAGGCATCCTAATCATAGATTCCAGGCTCAGCATTCTTCAGTTAATTTTCTCTGAGAACTGGCTATGCTGTGATCTGATCCTCAGAGAGGGGCAATCATTTCCAAAGGGGAGATTGTTCGAAAAGTTTGTAATTAAAAACAATAACAAATATATTCAGGCTCTTTGTGGTTATGGAAGAGGAATGTGCCCAACATGCAGGCTCAAGGTTCTCTTCTAAAAGCAAGACTTATTCCCTGGGCTCTTTGCAACACTGTGTTCTCCTTCTCCTTCTCTCTCTCTTTTTTTTTTTTTTTTTTTTTGTGTGTGTGTGTGTGTGTGTGTGTGTGTGAAGAAAGACACTAATTTGCAACAAATTTACTTGGTTCATAGGCTTCAGGTTAAGGCGATTGGCTCCACAAAGCAAGTGTGGCCAAATTCATGAAAAGCATAGCATTTTGGAGGTGATGTCTAACTCTCTCATTTTACAAACGAGGGCACTGAAACCCTGCAAAGGAAAAAGCTTGCTGGAGGCCCATGCGATTAGCAACAGAGTTGGTCTTGAACTTAATTCTTCTAGGATTCCCAAGCCAGTGTCTATGTCCCAAGCCAAAGGGCCAGTCCAGTGGGGCAATGTTTTCTGAGGCAAGGCAGACCAGACCTGCTGATAAGGCTTTTCATCCTGGACCTATGAAATGCCCACTTCAATTCACGCTCAGAGCTTCAGCTCCATTTTTCAATGCCCTCTCAGTGGGGTCAGCCTGGACCCAGCACAGCCAGAAATGAAACAGTCTACATAGCATTTACTAACATTTTAACTCAGGACTGAGGGGAGGAGAGGGCCAGTCCTTCTGGATGCAGATTTCAAGTTTCTCAAGACCCAGATAACAGATAAATACACACATTCAAACCCCTTCCCTCACCACACTTCACAAACACAGTCAATACCACGTGCGTTCTCTCCCCAAAGCAAAAGAATGGGCATACCTCATTTAAGAACTATCATAATCATTTTCCCTATTGGGCATTATTTTTTTCCTGCAGACAGACACAGATCAGGGGAGGGAGAGAGAGAACGAGAGCGAGAGCGAGAGAAACAGAGAGAGAAAGACTTGCTTAGGGATCAAAATATTTTCTGGAGAAGGAAGTTAGGGGGATGCTGGCAGGTAGCTGGCTTTTTGGAGAGGGAGAAGATGGTGTTGTGAGCTGCCATTGTCACAGCAGGCGTCCTGGGGCGCAGGGCGCAGGAAAATCGCAAGGCAGCATTTGATAGGTATCTGGCTCTTACTCTCACCGGCCAGGGCAATTGTCGGCTCTGCTTTGCTTGGCTCCCTTGGACAACAGGTTGGGAGCCAGCTGCTTTCTGCACTTGGCTCTGAAATCGCTATCCCTCTGTGCTCTATTTAGCTGAGGCAATCCCAGCAGGGAGCACGTTGAGGTGTACTGGCTAAAGCCTCCATGCCTCAGAGTAAGAACTTATTGAGGAAGCAATTGCAGCTGGAACTGGGAAGGTCCTTTGGGCAGAAGAGAAAGAAAAGAAGACAAGCTCGTCACTTCATACTTCTAAAGCAGTGATCTCCATGCCTGGCAAAGACAAGCATCTTCGTATTAGTGGTGCTATGAGCCCGGCTTGCTCTTGCTCCCATCATGCACTTACTAGGTGAACCTGGGAAGGCTTGTCCGCCAGATTCCAGGATCAACACTGCCCCCTACCAGTCCATCAATTTTGCCTGGATCAGTGTCCATGATGCTCTGTCATGCCGTTATGCTTGTGAGTTGTTTCTGTTTTCCTGGAGAGTCATCCTTCTCAATATTTATACTCTTGAGTTAAGGATGATCGTCGTTGCCTTTCCCCAATTCAGCCACTGTAATCGGATTCTTCTGGATGCGAATGTACTGCAGAGCTTGTGGGAAGGCAGTGGATCCTGGCCTTCGACTTCCCCCCTCACACAATGATCGCCCGTGGTCAAGAGAACATGAGCCAAACTGGAGCATCAGTCCCTGTAAGGGAGCTAGTCCTTCCTCCCTTGGAGACCTCAGCTCAGAGATTTCCAATGCCAAAATTACCTGCCAATCAGAAGGGCCACGCATAGTCTATTTGTATTTTCCCAGGATAGCCCCTTTAAAACGTCATCCACTCAAGGTCCTGGAATTTTATCTTTTAAAAGAGTCACAGTAAATGAACTCATAAAAGTACCACTAGTTTTCTTGACTTCTCGCAAGGTCAGCAATTAGCAAGCTTTTTTAGCCTCAGAAAACTTTCCTTAAACAAAAACTTACTCTCAAGAGATAAACTGGCGATCATTCTGGTTGCGGAAGTAGTAGGGTACTCCATGGTGTTTGCCTTAAGTCCCAAGAAGCACAGCTTAGGAAACAAATTTATCCTCGTGTCTCCCTCTTTCGGGCACTTCTTCCTTTTATGCCTCTCTCTTTATATTGTTTTATTTCACAAAACTGTAGGTCATTATGACTTTTAAAAATGACATCACACAATTTTACTTCCTCTCCAAGCTTTCTTAAAAAAATGATCTGCCTGTGATCCAATGCAAAATAAATACCTCATCAGGCTCCTCATGCTTTCATTCAAAGTTTTCTCTTTATTTACCAGCCCTTCCTGGGCACCATTCTTACTCTTCTGTATTTGACACTCTTCTCATCCAGCTGAGTCTTGCTTTTAAAACATCCCCTTTTAGAACTCTCATCCCACAGAAATGTTTAATTTAGTATTTTGTGGTTGAAATGATCCATAGAGGGTCAGAGAAGTGAAATGACTAGCCCAAGGTCATACCACTAATTAATGGCTGAGTTAAAGACAGAAGTCAAGACTTGGGAAATCTGCTTGGATCACTGCTTCTTCCCTCTTACTCCTCCCACCGGTCTCTCACTTCACTGTGGTCCTCTTCTGTACAGGTTCGATCACATGACTCCTCTGGATATCCTGAGGCTCCTCTATAAAATAAGTGGGTTGCCCTAGTAATTTCTAATGTTTCCTTCCAG
Organism: Rhinolophus ferrumequinum; assembly: GCF_004115265.2. Lineage (NCBI taxonomy): Eukaryota > Metazoa > Chordata > Mammalia > Chiroptera > Rhinolophidae > Rhinolophus > Rhinolophus ferrumequinum. The sequence goes on along the minus strand of NC_046306.1, from coordinate 28,003,830 downwards.
GCCTATCTTTCTGTAAGGGATGGGAGTGGTTAAGATCACCGACCCTGGCCAAACCATTCAGGTTTTATTCCATTAGAGGTAAACCTCTTTTGACAATTCTCAAGCATCTAGGTAACTTTCTATTAAACTGTTTCCCCTTGCACATACTTCTGTCTCCAAACCTGGCCAAAACCCCGGCATGTAGAAGTGGCAAACTGCTTGGAGGAAGGCCTTCCAAAGATTTTGGAAATTTCAAGAAAGACTTTTGTGGTATTTCTAGCCCAGCCAGAATCAGGAAGTACCGGATCGCTCACAAGGAAACTCATTCTTGCACAATTTCCAACAACAACCCCCCCACTCTACCCCCAAGCTTTCCTCGAGCCACACAGTTTCCTCCCCTTCCTCAAACATGGGTTTCTGCAGAGTCAAAACTTTTGATAGTTCAGATAAGGTTCAAAGGAGCTGCTGAACTCTTGAGGGCTGGACGTGAACCTAGCATTTTGTTCTTTGCTCATCTCAAGTAGTGAGTATGCCGGCTGTCGCTGTCAAGGTAGTTTGGGTCACAGTCAAAATCGACATAGTTGAAAGCATTGATCAACAAACAATTACATATAATGGTACAGAATGACTACTTAGGAGACCTTACATGATTCTGATAAAGTCTGTCTGTGGTAATAGCAATTGTAAAGGTAATTGTATCACAGTTTTTTGTTTGCTTGTTTGTTTCTTTTGTTTTTTGAGAAATAAATGGTGTCTTTTTTCTTATTTGTTTTTAAAAAAAAAAAGATACTTTTGAAAGTGAGGATGAGGAGAACAAGAGTAACGCATAGGAAGCCAATGGACTTCAAATTAACCCCCAAAGGAAAAGTGCATTCTAGTCAGTTTTGACTAGGTGGGGGGAAAAAACAGCTTTAATAAATTTCGACAGGATGATGCATCTTAGTTTATTCCTTAAAATGCTTCCTTCAGAAGACAGACTTCATTATCCTTTAGTTGTTTCCAATCATCAGAACTTTAGGGTTGATTTTGAAATACTTATTTTTCTCATGAACTTGGGGAAATAGGGGAAGCAATTAGATCTTGTGATTTTTAAGGCTGTACTGAGGATAAGGTAAGAAAATATCATAAATTTTATTTCATGCTTTCTTGCCAATTGACAGAAATGTGCAGTCCATATGAATTCATATAACGAGGGTGGAATGTTGGAAAAACCAATAAAGATTTTGTGGTCTGACCTATAATAAATGTAGTTTGATTTAGAGTCTGTTTTTCACAACATGGCAAAATGAATCATAAAATAATGGGCCCTGAAACTCCTGCATTTTTTAACAATAGCCTGGGGACAGTTTACGGGGTAATGAATCGTAATTAACCCACCTTCAAAATCTTTTATGAGTATTTTGCCAATTAGCTCCGCATGCCTGCTAATGACTCATGGCTAGTGCATGTCTTTACAGAACCGGATTTTATAGCACACATAGCCCTGTTAACTCAGCACAAGTGTGCAGCGCGGTAAGGATGACACAGGTAGAGGGGAACACCCTCAACAGCAACCCCACTTTGCCAACCCAATGGACTCAGCCGTCATTCCTCCAAGCCCAAGATAACCATAATGGCTTGTGGTATCCGAGGTCTTTGGTTTCTGATGGATCGCGAGGAATGCTTCACTCCCTGTAGACACATCTGTTGTTACTTAGCACTAACATATATAACGCTACTAATTGTGGAGCCATCTTTGTTTTCTTTATTTAGCACTCTGGTTAGCATTATTTTATCTTTGTGGTTCATGGCTTTCTGCCACTGACAACATGAGTCCACTCTAGAGAAAATAAAACAACTACCAAGCTGTCTCCTTACACTGCTTTGCTTTGAAATTAGAGGGACTGTGTGCAGCCAAACTTGCTTCCTAGGATCCTAGCTCTGACCTTGCTATGTCAAGAGTTGGCTTTTACTGGCAAAAACTGGTGCTTCCATTGGTCCGTGAGCCAGCCAAAGGGAATGCAGTGAGAAGCAGGGGTCTGGCTTTAAACTCCCTGCAATGAGAAAGTTAATTGTAGGCGAGGTTAAACTTTCCCATCTCTTCATTCTTCAGAGGCCAAACCAACACATTTTTAAGCCAACTTAAGAAAACTAACCAAAGGTGACAAAGAAGTTACTCCATAATTTCCTCAACTATGTATAAAGAATGCTAAGGATCTATAATGTCACAGTATTTTTCTGCCAGCAAGGCCACATATACCAGAATGAGGACATAGAGGTTAATTTTCAGAGCCAATATACAATAATATTGTACTTGGGGGAATCTGGACTACATAGGAATGATTTCATCATGATGCTACCGTGTTTCCCCGAAAATAAGACCGGGTCTTATATTAACTTTTGCTCCAAAAGATGCATTAGGTCTTATGTTCAGGGGATGTCATCCTGAAAAATCATACTAAGGCTTATTATCCGTTTAGGTCTTATTTTCAGGGAAACACGGTAGGAAAAGTGAACAGTAGTTTTTACACTTACACCTTTGAGGCAGTGGTGGTTCTAGAATAGCAGAGAACTCTTGGTCATTGGAATAGGCTTCTCTGAAGAAGGACGAAGACAAAGGGAGAAGTATGAGTCCCCCTGAAGGATCCTTCTGTGGGGGTATTGCCTTGGTATGAAGGTGAGTAGAGGCCTCCAAAGAAGATGCAGGGATGGAGAGGGGAAGAAATCTCATTGCAATACTTGGATCCTTTGGAATCCTCAGGTGTGAACGCAGAGAGAAATTTCTTCTCACTGAGAGGTTTAAGAGCTATTCTTTCTACTCCCCACTCACCTTCTAGGCCCAGCTTCCTCACCCAAATTTAAAGAACCACATAATGGGAATATGACTTCTCTCTTGCCAAGACTCACTAAATAAAAGTGACTGTAGTTCCAGGCAGTATAACATTTAATGAGCCCCTATCATACATAGAGAAGTGAATTGGGGGCTTAGGTAGCTCCTTCTTTGGCTCTGGTTCTTGTATAGTTGGTGATGGCAACCCCCAAGCTTCAGAAAACCAAGGCATCAGGAGTTGACTGAAGGCCAATGGGAAATGGCTGGAGGAAAAGATGGCTGTATGCCTACAGTGTCTCTGTCCTTAATCTGGTCCATGGCTGCTCTAATCTAGTCTACGTGTCTCCTGCCCTTTCTCATTTATGGATCGAGACCGTACATCTTAAAAAGACAAGTCACTGTCTATCCAACAACATAGGAGCTGAATAAAGTATGGTTGTATCTTTTGAGAATATAAATATAAAAACACATAGACTGCTGTTCTCTAATGCTGGACCATGTGGAAATTTGAAAGCAGAGAAAACCAACCGAAGGAAGTAAGGAAGAAGACAGAGCTGGGAAGACATACCTGATGCAATGAAAGAGGTTTTGGCTCCTACTAGCTTTCCTATTTTACTTTCCAATGAACCCAGCTGGGCTTTCTGCCCTTGTGTAAGTTAGTGTATATTCCATTCCTTGGAAATAAAGCAGGTGTTACTGGATCACCAACCGGTATAAAACGAAAAGGCTCTGGAGTTAGACAGGCTATGCCAGGCAGCACGTCTGTAGACTTGAATAATCTCTGAGCCAGTTTCCTCCTCCAGGGGCACCTACTGTTCCTCAGCCACATGGCCATGAGGACAACTCGTGAGGACAAAAGCATAGTGCTTACAGCAAGTAAATGCTGGATAAATGCTGTTCAGTGTTTTCACACTGGTAACAGACGTCCTTTCCTCTCGCAAACCTGTGCCTATTTTTCTCCCAAAACAACTTATGAAATTGAGAAAGGGACCTCAGCAACTGATAAAGGACATTCTTTAGACAACAGTACATATTCTGTGCTTCCCACATACACAGCCCCACTACCACCACAGGGCATCAGCTGACTGATAGGTAATCACATAAGATAGTACTTAAACTGTTAAACCCATATGAACCCTATTGATCCATATCATAGACTTTAGGTTTCAAGGGAAAACCAATAGTGATAGATTCGCACGCTTCATTGTTTCAAATTAACATTTGCAAAAACCAAGTTTAGGAACTCATTCTGTGGTCTGAGAATAAAGGGAAAGTAACTGCCACACTGTACATGGACTACGTCCCAGACTTTGTCTAATTAATATCATTTCAGAGGGTATAAGGAATTAAGTTGAACTCAGGATTTTTTCAGTTTTGTTAAAAGGGCAGATCTGCAAGAAATGTTATTTCCATGATCTCTTACTTCATTCCTCGACTCTAAGCATCAGCTTGCCACGATCAGAGTATAAGCACTGTCCTTGCAACTGGATAGCTTGTCAGTCTTATTTGAATGTGAACTATCTGTACTACTAATTAATCAATTCAGTTTCATTCTCATGGGGTTTTTATAGAAATTAGTGGATTGTTTTCAAAACCCACATTGATAGAATCTGAAGTTAAAAAAAAAATCATCATTTAATTCCCATCCATCATATAGAGACGATGCCAGAGTTGAGAATTATCCAGCTTCTATTTAAACAGCCTCTCTGGCTTAAGTTAACATTTGATTATTAGCATGTCAGAATTTAAGAGCATTCAATTCTCTTAACTTCAGAATGTTAACTTTTCCTTTGCACTGCTTTAAACGTTGGCGTTTCTAATTCATCTTAATATTTAGATAAATACAAGAAGTTTCTAGTTAGTTGTAGTTTAACTCCTTTATGTAATTTAATTTCTTTTTCTTTTTTTTTTTCCACTGCATTTTGCCCTTAAGCGGAATGGAAGAGGAGACAGTGAGCACACTTCACTTTATAGTCCATCTTTCTAAAATACACAAGAATAATTTACAGGAGGTCTGTTGGGGAACGGGAGAAAAGTGATGACTATTGCAAATTAACAGCCTTGTTGTTATCAGGGTAAAAGTCGAAAGATTCAATCAATCTCCAAAAATGCTATTGATTATTCTGAAGTATTTAAAAACTTCAATAAAAGCACATAGATCTTTCCAATTTGAAATGGAAGACTAGTTTCAGGAATGAGATTTAAGAGTCAGCTAACTTTTTCTAAGCATGAAAAGAATATTCATGTCAGAATGTGATCTTTGCTTGTGTTCATTCAATAATGGTATAGATGTGTACATATACAATGCATAAAAAGAAAGAGAATTTGTTTTTCCTTTCAAAATATTGAAGTGCATTTAAAGTCTCCTATTTTAGTACCCTCTATTCCTGTTCTTTTACATAAGGTTTAAATTAATGCAGTTTTTTTAAGGTGCATTCCTTGATATTATGTACTTCCACTTTATATGACTTTGTTCAGAGCCACACTATATAATCACACCATATAAATAATAAATAACCATATAATCATAAACCAATTTTTATGAACCAAATTGAGCTTAATATCATGCTAGGTATATTATAACTCAAAGGATATAGACTTTGACACAGCCCTCCAAGAACTTACAGAGAAAAATAAACTCAATGCATTAGATTTTCAAACAGGAGAGAAATTTGAAACCAGTTCAGCAAAGGTCAGCGAGGTATTCCCATCATTTACAGGTCAAGAGGGGGTGTAATTAGAGGGAAGAGATAAGGCTGAGTATGTAATTTGGATGGAGATGAGAGAGTAGATAGGAAACTCTTATGTAAGTAGTGATTGTGTTAGAGCAAATTTTTCCACTCCAGGGGGATATTTTTATTCCTTTAATTTAGTGGGGTTTTATTTAGCATACGCTGTATGCACAATGCAAAAGGTACGGAGGGATGAGGGCAAGAATCTATCAGACTCACTTCTTACTCACTATGTACTTTTAATTTAATAGAAAAGAAAAGGCTAACACACCACACAGTCATGTAAAGCTTTATTGTTGACAACATTGTGCATCTAATAACAGTACAAAGAAATATACAGTAAATGTAAAAATAAGAAATACAGAAAATGAGAGTAATATGATTTATTTCATTATATGATTTGGTGAGACCAAGAAAGGGCCTTTGAAGAGGTAAGACCTCCCAGGTAAGGAAAAATTGAATGCTCAAAGTCAAAGGATCAGAAGAGTTTTCCAAATCAAAAAACAATATATTCTCACCCCCGCAACATTTTAATACAAGTTTTCAGGTGTAAACTTGATATTTGTTACTGGATATTTGTTTCAGAGAGGACACCTGGCCTTGGCCACTCTGGGGTGCTTCCTCCTTTTGAAAAAATGTGAATGGACCTGTAACCATGAACTTGAATTCCTGGGGACCGTCCCTGCCTTGCATAGGTAGCAGTCTAGAGATTTGGGAACTATGGACTGCAATTAGTCCCAGGGTAAACCTCAGTGATCTATCCCAGAAACAAAGAGCAATTCAGGGATTGCAAAAGTAGGACACAGCTTTGGACATTTTTTCAAGGATTTGACAGAACAACGCTTTTTTTCGTCTTCATGACTGAATGTTCTGAATTTATACACGAATTTACCAGTATTAGAGAAGCAAGTCTGAGAACAAAGAATAACTATAGGTGAGGGAAAAGCCAAGAGAATCACAAAGAAATGTAACCATGGTTAAACTTCACCTGACATCCATCCTAACTTTGACCTTTTCAATGATATGACTCTTTACATGACTGTGTGGTGTGTTACCCTTATCTTTGTCATATCATTGAAAAGGTCAAATGATACGTTTGACCTTGTGAAAGGTTTCAATGATATGAAACCTGTTTTATTATTTATAAATTATACCTTCTACTACTTGTAATTGAAAATACCATAGTATTTCTCTCTGTTAAAGACTCCTAGGATCCCAATTTATAAACAAAATAAAGTCATACAATTACAAATATTAATGAATAATTTTAAAATTTCCCATCAAAATATTTAAAAAGATAATCGAAAATATTACAACTCTCAAAAACACTGATAATAAAATTTATGAGTAACCTGGTGCTAGAATGTAGAAGGAATTGTAACCAAGTAGAATGTTACTGGAGTTGGTTAGAGGAGAGGACAAGTCATCTACTTACCTGAATGAAAGGTAGGAATAAATTTGACCCTGCTTTACTATGCGTCCCTAGTTTAGAGGTACATGAGGTTTACCAACAAGAAAGTCAGACTACTCAGAGGATAAGGTGATAGCCTATCTAAGGCTTTGACCACAATGCCTAACATATAGCAAGAGCTAATGAATGCCACTATTATCATTATTGCTGTGGTTATATTGTAGCTGCTGCTTGAAGAAGCTACACTAAGTTTACTACAACCTTTACGTTTTTCCACTTGTTCCTGGTTCTCAGAAAACAATAAAGCAGAAGTCATCATAAAGGAGTGAATAGAAGGGGAAGACAAAGAAGGAAAGCAGAAAGGTAGTTCATACAAGAAAGTTATTAGAGGCAGTAGGACCATATGCTGGCATTTCACTTTCTTTTGTAGTCATAAAAGAGGCAGAGCAGTATGGCAGAGCCTAGACCGTGGGAAGAGGAAGAAGAATAGCTCGGCCTAGACAATGTACACATATATTTGTTCTCTACCTTTGGATCTGAGAATGGTTAGCACCCAAATAGGCGGTGGGTCAAGTCAAGGGAAATACACGTTGTTTTTTTTTTATTTTTGGTGAAAGCAAACATTAATTATACCTGTCAAGGGTGAATACAAGGAATAAACAGGGTCTAAAAAATTACTACATTATAATTTTTGTGTTGATAAAATGGAAATTTGGATATTTGACCATTTTTTAATCTTAAAAATGATATACTTGCATGACTCACACTTATAGAAAAGGCACAATGGGCTGGGATTTCAAAAGATGGTACCTTTGAAAATTACATACTACAGAAACTAAAAATGCATTTAAACAAAACTAGTGGTATCTCTACCAGATGGAAGAAAAGATCGTTAAAAAGTGAGCAGACAACAAAAAGAATTTGACAGACTGAAGCCAAAGACTATAGGATATGAGGCAAAGGGAGAACATAGAGGTAAGGAACAGCAGGAGGAAATTATTTTAATAAGATAATTAAAACGCATATTGAGAAGTTGGAAGGAGTTAAGCGCTGATAGGATGCGATGAAAGACCAACTCAGTGATGGACAGGCAGAGTAACCCAAACGTCTCAGCTTGCCTAGGACGTCCCAGGTTCAGCACTGAAAGTTCCTTGTCTCAGCAACCTGTCCATCCAGGGCAAACTGGGACAACTGGTCACCCAAATGGAGGACAAACCCTCAGTTTTCCTCCGTGTGGAGGGCAAGAAGAAAAAGAAATGAAAAATGAAGGAATAATGATCCCATCAACAACCTAAGTGCATTCTCAATAGGAAAATTGGCAAAAAATAAAACATAAGTAATCACAAAAAGCATTTTAAAATGTGCAGGTTTAGGGGAAAAATAAGCAAGAAAATTGAAACAGTTCACCAAGTTCAGTAAAGAGAGACTGATACATAAACACGGCCAGGCAAATTTTTGAATTTCAAAATAAACAAAAAAGTCAAACAAATACTTAAGCAGGAAAAGAAAAACTTAGGGAACAAATTTTAGTGAGCTAGAAAGTAGAAAAAAATGTAGAACTGACTTCTTTTTAACTCTAAGTACTCAATATATGTTAAACCGTGAATAAATGAAAACATAGATATAACTGAGAACATTTTTAATTTAAATGAGAATATACACAGCAATGTGTAAAATTTGAAAATGTTTACATTATAAATAAATTTGGGGAAGGTAAAAATGTTGGCAAATGAAGGACCAATAATAAGAGTAAAATTGAGGAGTTACTATAGATGCTTCTAAAACAGGGTTCTGATTAGTTATTTTACTGTTGAGTTTCATTAAACCACTATAGGAAAAGATATTTCCTACCCTATATCCTCTAACCCCAAAATATGCAAAGCTTTCCAATTAATATCATATTGTTGGCATAAGACTTATATCCAAATCTGACAAATATAAACCAGAATAGGCCAATCTCACCTAAGAATACAGATTTTAAAACCCTACAAAAGGTAAGAGCTAACTGCAATCTACCACAGCCAGGCAAGTGGGATGTATGCCCAGCCCTCGAGCCACCCCTTTCTCAGAAACGGAACCCACAGGGGTTAAGTGCCAGTCTGCCACATTTGTATGAGCTGATCCTTCTCTTTGACCATGAGGGATTGGATCAGGGTGAAGACTTGAAAATCAGACTCATGAGGCACAATGACTTAGAATTTGGGGCTGAAAGTGATTCATAGGAAAAGTTCTTAAAAGAAGCTCCCTTTCTCTAAGGTCCTTGAACTTGGGTTGTTTAACTATCCCTTGGTGCATGGGTTTTGGACTTGTCTTCAGATCCATTCCTTGCTCTTTTTCTGCTCTTTCTCTGTTCTGTTCTGTGCTGCATCATGATGAGGCTGACCTCTACAGACTTTATTTCCTAAACTTCCATATCAGCACTTTTCCTTCTGTGTTCAGCCAATGGGAGGTACTGGGGGACAATGGAGGTGGGTGTGATAAGAAACCAGGGTATCTCTTCCTTATCATGCTCACTCCTCCTGACTCGGGTGACGTCTCTGGCAGTGGCTATGTCTCCTCCATCACTCCAGCCCTATCAGGCAAGCCAACCATGCACGGTTCTAGCTTCTACTGCGTGAATAACTGTGGTCTCTGGATTCTGATAACACCACCCACTCTCTTTTTTTCCTTCCAGACATTGGGGTGGTAATGGCTTCCTGTTGTTGCTATTGTCTGGGCTATCTCAATATCCAATGTTTGGCTTCTTGGCTCTTTCATCACCTGTTTAACTAGTTTATTCACTGATATGTTAATTTGGATTCTGTAAGTAATGGGTGATGATGGATCCAGGATTCTTTAAACTTTTAGAGTAATGGGTCTTCAAAATGCCATAGGTTTTATGATATATGTATTCCTGAAGTATTAACTATACATAATTCATCAACCTGTCTTTCTACTTAAGTCGCAAGTGGTTTTGATTCAACATTCTTTTTCAATGTACTTTCAGTCAGCAAAGAGCCCTCAACCATAGGTCAGCATTCACAACTAGCAGCTAACACCCATCTCATCCTAACAACATTAATAATGTGTGCAATACAAAGATAATGCTTTGAGTGAGATATTTATAAAATGTAAGAGTTGGAGTGGACATACTTGTAGTGGGAAGTAGACAGGAGAAAAGATGAGTAGGACAGAAAGAGATCCCTAATTTTCTGAGCAATTTACATGAAACATTTGGGACCAATGTTATCAAACTTTTTTCCTTTTTTTTTTTCTTTTTTACATTTTTCTGATATTTTTCAATAGGGCCTACTATGTGTACTTTATGGATTTATACTCTTGAGCTTCTATCATAAACCCGATGTGTTAACTAGGTTATTCTGCTGCAAGTAACACTCCAACTTTAACTTAGAGAAATATATTTGACACATCCAAGGTTTGCTCATGGAATCAAAGTGATTCAGTCAGTATCCAATTAGGAAAACAGAAACGATTTTAGTTATTAGCAATGGGCAAAATTTAATCTCTAAAATGTCATTCTTCTTTTTTGGCTGATACATTTTTGTAATTTCTCTGTATTCTTTATGACTGAGCTCAAATACTAGGGTCTTTCAGTAGCTGTCCTTGGCCCTCTTTTTGTCTAGGAAAACTATTCCCACAATTACCAGAGTACTTTACTAGTACTTCTGCACTGAAAAGACTACTACTACGTCTACTATTGCTACTACTACTAATAACAGTTAAGTTCTCATTGAGAGCCTACTCTGACTAGGCAGTTTGTTCAGTGCTTCTCTTTCAATCCTCAACTCCCTACGTTAAACATTAATATTACCACATTACAAATTAGGATGTTTATTCTTAAGAAGATCTAAGTCTTTCTAACTCAAATTTACGATCTTTTCACTGTACCTTGATGATTCACACACATATATCCATTCATATATTTATCCCATAAATTTATTTATTCATTCATTTATCACTTTATTTATCACTGGCTACTTCTGCCTCAATTCCGGTCACTTTCTCCTTGTTATACTCAGTTAAACAAGCCTAAAAGCTTATCCACAAATGAGTCAATTATGTTGCTATTTCAGAGCCTTTGCACACGCTCTACCCATCTTCTGGAATGCACTCCCCCTAGATGTCTACACAGTTTGCTCCTACACTTTACTGAGGTTAAATGCTTCTCCTCAGAGTTATTCTCTAAAATACTCCAACATTCCCACATCCTTTTACTCACTGTCTCCTTCCGCGGCCTTATTTTTCATCATGGCTCCTTTATCCTCCTGATGCTGTTGAAGTCAGTCATTTCTCTAGAAAATATTGAGTACATTCTACATAACAGAAACTTTGCAAGATATTAGTGCTAGAGCTGTGAAGAAAACAAACCAAGTCCCTTCTCTCACTGAACTTATGCTCCTCATGGAAGACGATGCAGTGTGAGAAGTGTTTAGAGTAAGGCCACAGGGCTATGGGAAGACAGGAGGGAGGTTTCTTCCATAAATGTCAAGAACTGTCAGAAAAGGATTTAAGTGCAAATAGTTTATTCGGAAGATGATCCTAAGAATCATTAATATGGACGTGGAGATAGGGAAGAAGAGAAAGCCAAAATAGTATTATTATTAAGCAAGTTAATCACTGTGAACAAATAGAGCTTGATCCTCTGAAACACACCCAGGAGGTGGTAAATACATCTCACAGTTATCCCACTAGAGGGAAGAAGGAGCTGGAGTTGTTGCACACCATTTTGGTTAGTGATTTGTTCAGGGAAGCTCCTAGGGGTAGGTGGGGAAAAGGTTAACTCCTGGGCATTTCCACACTGCTCCACTTGTGAGCTAAGTGGGCTCCAGCAGTAAAAGAAAGCCTCAGGCAAAAGTTGCAGGTGTTTGCAGTTCAAAGCCTTTGATTTGGTCATGCATGAAAATGGTGAGTGCCAGAGTATATGGGGGGAGGGGCACCAATAAAGTCTGCTACAGAGTCTGACAATTGAGGACATACATTACCAGTGTGACCATAAAATGGTACAACTGCTTTGGAACAACAGCTGGGCATTATCTAGTACATTATCTAGTTGAAGGTGTGCATGTATATGACCCCATCATTATATTCCCTTTTATATAACCAAGATAAGCTAGCTTATGTAAACCAGAAGAAACATTTTGAAAATAGCCATAATAGGAGTAACGTAATAGCTCCAAGCTAGAAGAAACTCAAAGGTCCACCAAAAGTAGAATGGAGAAATAAATTGTGATGTATTCATAGAACAGACTGAGACTATGAATCACACCTAGAAGGAAGAGGATCAACCTGAGAAAGTAGAATAATTATCACTTTATAAAACATAGTACAGGAAAGGGAGAAAATCTTGAAAGTCTTGAATCTGTAACTAATTGTGTCTCTAAGAATAATAGATACATAAGACAAGAACCAGTAGTCATGAAAAAGTATCACTCTGAAGATAATGGAGGGTTCTTACAAATGAGAAATCAAATTGTCTAATCAAAAATCCCTGGAAACAGTAAAGATCAGGTTGGATATTGCGGAAAATCAATGAGCTGAATTAAAAGATAATCCTGAGATATTATCTCATAACGTAAAGAGAAGGATAAAGAAAATGAAATCATGAAGAAAAAAAAAGGTAAAGGGAGAAAAAAACAAGTCATTCTGAATTAATGGCATACATACTGAACAATAAGTATTTTTAAGTTACTTAGTTACTTTTCTAAAGTCAGGTAACCCCATCAGATGGGTTATTTTCTCTACTGGAAAAAGATTTCTATAAAGTAGCACAGGACAACCATGATGGCGCAGTACGTAAACACTGTGTTTACCTACATCAAAATTACAACGAATCTACAAAACCACCATTATTGAGAATCGCCTAAAATCAAGCTGAACTGCAGCCTTTCAACTAAGGACGTGCAGAAGACACCTACCTCTAGACTGGTAGGAAGGTCACAGATGCAGAACAGGCTCGTCCCACACCCACATGGGACCTTTAAAGATCGGGAGGGCTATTTCGGCTGTTGGGGAACCCCCTCACCCCCTACAAAAGCGAGAGATCCCAGCCCCACCCCAGCCCAGGGGTCTAGTGCTCGGGAGAGAAGTCCCCATAAAGTGTGGTTGTGAAAACCAGCAGATACTGTGATCGGGTGAGACAGAGAGCGGCTGCACTCACAGGCACTCCGCTTAAAGGGACCACGCGGACCTACCAATCGCGGAATCATGCATTCTGAGCTCCTGCACTGCGGCAGCAGCTGGAAAGGCGGCAGGGACAAAAGGTGGGGAATTGAGTTGTCTGGCTTGGGATGGGGGCTGGAGAGGCAGCTTTCTCCTGAACTGAGGAACTGGCAGAGGCCACTGTTTCGTTGTTGAGCCTCACCCTTCCTAGCGTGCGAACACCGGTGGCGACCATTTCTGAGTTTCTGCCATTCACACTCCGCCAAGGCGATGTGAAACCTTGCCCTGCCTAACTTTCAGGCACACCCAGGCTGCTTTCAGTGGCTTTCTCATGCAGGCTGCCTGCTCTAGCTCAAGCTGCAGACTTTCCTAGGGTCTCTCAAGGGTTTGCGGAACCCAGAAAAGCAGTATCTGGCTTGAGTGTGTCTTGTACCTCTGGCTAAGCAGCCCTAAGCCAGCACAAGTGACAGCCAGCCTAGGTTCGCAGCTTGGCCTCTCAGGTGCTTCTAAGAACAGCTGAGGCAGCAGACATTTGCGGATTTCTTTCTAGCTCCCGCTAGGTAGCCCTGGGTGGAGCACAGACTGTGGCTGAAGTAGACCTACAGCGGATCCCCTCCAAGGTGGTCCCGGGGCTGGCGCCTCCAGTGGCCAGCTTCAAACCACGCTGGAGCATCACCCAGCCACCTCCCAAGTACAATGCACCCAAGGGGTGGATTGGGCAGGAACCAGAGTCCTGCTGAGGCAGATTGTCATGCAGGGTGTCAGGCAGGGTCTCTGGTCCCACTCCCCACATAAGAACGTAGAATATGGTGAGGCCAAAAAGGAACACCCATGGAGCCATAGATAGGGAAGTCGTACCACTGTATTCTTGCTGGCGGATGAGCTGAAGACACAGGAAGCAGAAGCCACACAATCCGCAACCTGCTGTCCACCTCTCTCTGCCATCCAATCTCACTTGCTAGCTGCAATCCGCCGTGCTAACTGCAATCCGCTCTTGCTAGCTCAGCCAACATCTTTTTGCTAGACCCGATTTTTGCTGCTAGCATTGCCACAGCAGTTATATTAGCAGTTATATTAGTGGCCAGTGGCTCACTGGTTACAGCTGACGGCCAACTAGCCACAGCTGATGGCCATCCAATCACAATTTATGGCCATTTACTACCTGAGCCAGCACCTTTCCATGTGAGGCTGAGAGCCTGGAAACTGCACTCCTGGCTCTGTCCCCACACCAATCCTGCTCCATGGGGTCAGCCCCTGCACAACAACTCTTCCACTGTAGTCAAGGCCAATCCTCACAACCAGTGAGCCCAAGGGTCAGTCCCTCATATTGATGTGCAATTATCAACCAAGGAACCAAGGCTCAGCTACAAGAGAAGGGCACATACAACCCACATAAGGGACACACCTGGAGTACATGGCTCAGTGACCAGAAAGACTGTGCCACTGAGCCCCACAGCACACCTACTACATAAGGCCACTCTACTAAGACTGGAAGACATAACAGCCCTACCTAATACATAGAAACAAACACAGGGAGGCAGCCCAAATGGGGAGACAAAGAAACATGTCCCAAATAAAAGAACAGAGCAAAGCTCCAGGAAAAAAACAAAAAACACTAAGTGAAATGGAGACAAGCAATCTATTAGATGCAGAGCTCCAAACACTAGTTATAAGGTTGTTCAATGATCTCAGGGAGAACTTCAACAGAGATGAAAATCATAAGAAAAAACCAGTCAGAAATAAAGGATACAATAATGTAAATGAAGAATATATTACAGGGAATCAACAGTAGATTAGATGAAGCAGAGGATCCAACTAGTGATTTAGAAGATAAGGTAGCAGAAAACACCCAACCAGAACAGTAAAAAGAAAAAAGAATCCAAAAAATTGAGAAGAGTTCAAGGGGCCTCCGGGACAATATCAAGTGTACCAACATTCACATTATAGGGGTGCCAGAAGGGGAAGAGAGAGAGCAAGGAATTGAAAACCTATTTGAAGAAATAATGACAGAAAACTTTCCTAACCTGGTGAAGGAAATAGACGTACAAACCTTGGAAACACAGAGAGTCCCAAACAAGATAAACCCAAAGAGGCCCACACCAAGACACATCATGATTAAAATGCCAAAGGTTAAAGACAAAGAGAGAATCCTAAAAGCAGCAACAGAAAAGCAGTTAGTTACCTACAAGGGAGCCCCCATAAGACTGTCAGCTGATTTCTCAGCAGAAACTTTGCAGGCAAGAAGGGAGTGGCAGGAAATATTCTGAGTGATGAAAAGCAACAACATACAACCAAGATTGCTCTACCCAACAAGGCTGTCGTTTAGAATTGAAGGACATATAAGGAGCTTCCCAGACAAGAAAAAGCTGAAGGAGTTCATCACCACCAAACCAGTATTTCAAGGAATCTTAGAGGGACTTCTTTAAGATAGGAGGATGGATAGGAATGGGTGAAAGGGGAAGGGATTAAGAAGTACAAATTGGTTGTTACACAGCAATCATGGGGATGTAGGGTATAGCATAAGGAATATAGTCAATGATATTGTGATAACTAGGTATGGTGCCAGATGGGTACTAGATCTATGAGGGTGATAGATGGGAATGAGGTTGGGGGCAGGGTGAAATAGATGAAGGCATTAAGAAATACAAATTGGCAGTTAATACAGTATGGGGAATATAATCAATAATATTATAAAGATCATGTAAGGTGCCAGATGGGCACTGGACTTATCAGGGGCATCACTTCATAGACTATGTAGATGCCTGACCGACGTGCTATACACCTGAAGCTGAAGTAGAATAATATTGAATGCCAATTATAACTAAATATGTAGGTATGTATAGTCACGGGATGTAGAATATATCATAGGAAAGATAGTCGATGGTATTGCAATAGCTATATAAGACGTTACAGGGGTAGTAGCTTGAGGGTGGGATATCACTTTATGAGGGATTTAAATGTCTATTATGTTGCTTTGTACACCTGAAACTGATAAAAAAAATAAAGTAGTACATATCTTCAATCTAATCAAATAATGCAAAAGAAGAAATAGAAATACATTCTAAAATATTTGAATGAAGAATATTTAAATTTTTAATGCCCACTCTTTGCTTTTGCTATGTTATTATGTCTATCATTCCACTCAGATGTTCATATACATATTTAATGCCAACTGTAAACTCAAATTATGTTCAGAGAAAGAAGACTTTCTCTGAAAGGGACATAAAAAGGTGTTTTGTTTTGTTTTCACAAATACCCAGAGGAATTGTGGTAGTATAAAAGGATTTAAAGTTAGTTTATAATTACTACAGATGCTATGAAATCACCATGCATATGTTTTTGCATTCAGTCACCAGCCAAACTCTGACGGTAGGACCTTTCATTTCCTAAAATCAAGAGAAATATTTTAAATGTCCATGAGAAACATCTGTTCCCCAGTAACAGGGTTTCATGTCTTTCAGAGATTTTACACAGTCTTCAGGGCAAATCTCTTACATGATTTGCAGTCAAAACCAGATACTGTGTTTTCCTTCCCTGTCTTAGATCCTGCTAAAATTCCACTACAGAAATAGTATCAGGGGAGATTAGATAAAGGTTATATATCAGCTAACTCAATGCACCTTATTTCACACATCCCTCAAATGGTCTAGAAACATTTTCAAAAATGTATTAAGGTATTATTGACAGATGATAAACTATAGATCTGAAGTGTACAATCTGATGAATTTTAACATACCTATACAACTGTGAAGCCATCAACACAATCAATCAAGACATCAAGTATTTCCACCACTTCCCCAAATTTCTTCAAGCCTTGTTCAATCCATCCCCATTTCTAGGTGACCACTGGAGAGTTTGTACTTTGTAGAATTGCATATAAATGGAATTATACAAGATGTACTCTTTTTTGTCTGATTCTTCACTCAGAATAATGATGTTGAGATTCATCCAGATTATTGCATATATTGCTGATCATAGGTTTGCTCCTTTTGTTGCTGAGTAGTCTATCATTCTACATAAATACCTCAATTATCCTGCCTTAAAAAAAAAAGAGGAGTATCTATTGATACTGTGGGCTAATGAAACCCTGTCCATGAAAATTTAAATCCATTGTCCTATAATAAAGAGTTTTATATCCAGGTATCCAGATAAAATTAAAATTTTAACATCACAGAGAGTGCTTGGTACACAATTGGTGCTCAATAAGTATTTGTTAAATGAATAATTTTTTTTTAATCTAGACAACGTTCATATTGCAGCCACTGACATGGCATCTGTTAGTCCTTTCAGAAACCTGAACAGCCCCCAATTTACCTGTCCAAACCATTTACCACTTTTATTCGCAGGACTTGGCTTTAATAGACAAAACCAATTTAGCCAATGTCCAGCTACCATGGTTAATCTATTCACAATGAAATGAAGCATTATGATCCTCTACTGAAGGTAGCTTCTCTCAGTTTCATGAATAAATACTCTTCCCCTGCCATTTGTCTATAGAGTATGTGTCAATTCAATTAGATTCCATTCAACATTTGAAAGAAACTGGAATCTACTGAGGACCACTATATCAGACACTTTACACACATCATATTGAATTCTCACAAAATCCTGCAAGGTAAATATTATTCACTGTAAATATAAAACAGCTATAGCCCAGAGTGGTTATGCAGTTTTCTCAGTTATATAGTTAATAGATGGAATTCATTCCCAGATTTGAGTTTATAGCAACTTTCCCCAAAACGCTTGGAATGAGCTCTCTTGTACTGGTGGTCAGAGATGTGAGCACGACTCGGCAGTGCATACATAATTGGCTTAACTTATAAAATGCCCATTTCCTAGAAACACCTCAGGGATATATGCCTTTGAAAGTCTATTATTATTACTATTACCTAGTGTATTAGTTATCTATTGCTTCATAACCCTATTTTCACAAACTCAGCAGCTAAAACAACACATATTTATTATCCCAGTTTCTAGTGGTCAGAAATCCATGGCTTAACTGGGTCTTCTGCATGGGTGCAATCAAGGTGGTAGGTAGGGCTGAATTCTCATCTGAGGTTCAACTGCGTACATGTCTGCTTCTGTACTCACACAACTGTTGGCAGAAGTCAGTTCCTCGTGGGCTATCAGATGAGGGCTCCTGTTTTTTGCTGGCTTTTGGACAGTGTCTGTCCTCAATTCCTTGCGATATGGCCTTCTCTCCCACGACCACTTACTTAATCAAGCCAGCAAGGAAGAGAGTCAAGGGAGAGACTCTAATAACGAGTTGGAAGTTACCATCCAATGTATTACGTTGGTACAAAAATAATTGTGGTTTTTGCAATTGCTTTTCACCTTTTAAACTGACATTACTTTTGCACCAACCTAATAACATAATCACTTAAGTGACAAACCATCCTCTGCCATATTCTATTGGTTAGGAGCAAATCACAGTTCCTGCTTGTACTCAGAGAGAAGGAATTACATATAGGCATGAAGACCTGGAGGTGGGGATGATTGGGGCCATTTTAGAATCTGTTTGCCACACCCAGTATATGATGGATAGTCACCAACCACCATATTTACCGTACTAGTGTCTCAAAAAAACATAGAGAACAAATGTCTTCAACACTGCCTGCCTTTATGAACCTTGCCAAAGCCAAGTGTGTCACTGAAGGACTTCCTTTAAGAAGATCAGGTCCTTACAGAAGTCCAACTGGAAGGCAAATTCATTCAGGGCTATGGGACTGACAACAAGGTCTCTCATATTTCATTGACTTGTATTTTGAGGTGCTTTGAGATACAGTGGCATTTCCCTGATTCTCACTAGAACCACGCATAGCAAACAAGGTGGTTATTACTAATCCCCATTGTAACAGAAGAAAGCAGAGACCCAGACATAATGAAGTCACTTGCTCAAAGTCATACAGCTACCTGAGTCCCTGCCTGAGGCTTGCCCTTGGCGGAAGAAAGCCTCGAGCTGAAAGTCTCAACCCCTCCCCGGGACAGCCTATGCTCAACAACTGGTCTATACAAAGAGCACAAAAGCCCAGCTCTATTTCTGTATTATGAGAAGTGAAATTCCTAAATAAAAGTGTAAGAGCTCTTTCCAGTTAGTCAGATATATGACTGGGAAGCTATATGTATTTTCCCACTTGAAGAAATTATCCACAGCAGTGGTCCTGAGCTTTCTTACTTGTTGGAACTTGCTCTCTTCTTTATGATGTTGTAAAAGCAAAATAGGTGCAGGAAGTATTAATTAGCTAAGAATATTTTTCAAATTGGCAGGTTACTGAAAGCTCAGATGGTAATATGCACAGGATTCTCTTCATCTCATGAGTGAGATGAGCTGGGCTTTTTATCATTTTATTTATTCATTTGTTTGGTCAGTTCCTTTCATTATTTCTAACCTCTTTAAAGTCAATTCTACCCCCAACATATACTATGTTGAGGCCTTGGGCAAATGACTGTACCTTCTGGAGCCTCAGTTTTCTCATCCATAAAATGGGAATGACATCTGTCTAATACAGTTATTATGATGAGTTAATAGACAGAAAGAATGCAGCACAGTTTCTAAACATTATCACATGAAAACGATTCCTACTTTGATTTTCCCCTTTTCTTTTGAATAAGTTTTTATTTACTGCCCAGTTACTTCTTAATTGATTCATCCTAATCTGTGTGAGATAATCACACTGTATACTGCCCTGGCTAATTATTAGTAGCTCTTCCTTTTGCTCTCAAAAATGCGCTGGTTTCAATGATAAATTATAAAGTCATTCCACTAATGGCCCACCCAGTATCGAGGCACAAAGCCAGAGAACTTTCTGCAAAAGTGTTCCACACATAGATTATTTTGGCTCTTTAAGGTTGGGGTAGCTTTCAGGAAATCAAGACTCAAGCAGTGAAAAGGCATATTGTCCAATAAGTCAGTGGCCATTGGAAATTTCTCTCTGGCTTCTAAGGAAAAATGACCCATAGAGAAGATAGAAATTTTACAGTGGACATCTGTTGGGGGAAAACATTATAAACTCTGAAAATACTTTCTTCTTAAACTTTATTTTGTCTCTACTTATGCATGTAAATGGTCTCTTCCTGAACTATCATTACTAATGACTGGTTATCTCATACCTAGTAATGTTTTGACACCTTCAGAAGTTTCTAGCTTTATGCTGTAGAAGAGAAAGCAAACAAGGATTAATAGGCTCTTATGCTGAATTATTTTGTAATACACTTAAGTATTCTTGGTGTTGCCATCCAATAAAGGGATGAAATTACCAAAGGCTATTGAAATAAGATAGAAACAATTATACCTGGATTTACAGAGGACACATTTCAAAATGGAGGTAATAAATGGAATCATGATTCTTACAAGAAGAAAAACAATGTTTTAGGTCAAGATTTAAAAGCTCACACATCAAAAATGGGTTAGGAGATCATTCATCCACTTTGCATTCTGTGAAAGAATACAAAGTCCCATGACATGAAAATCTGTGAATTGATTCACCGTGTGGCCTGACTTGAGAGACTGGGGAATAGAGCCTGGGTAAGCAGATGGGTTTCTTAAAATCTGAGGCCTTAGTTTTTCTTTCTTTTTTTCTCCTCTTTTCCTTTCCTTTCTATTCTAATCCTTTTCTTTCTTTTTCCTCTTTCTTCCCTTTCTTTTCTACCTTATTCAAGCTTCAGGTTAAGGAATAATGACTCAGTTCCCATCATGATCATAAAGAGGACCAGAGAAAAGAGTACATTTATTGATTTATGGTACAACCTGAAACAAATCCCTCCACCAGGAAAACCTCGTCACCCTGAGTACCGTGAGCTTTCAAATGAGCTTCCAAGAGGGTCTTTAAAAACTTGTCCTAATGAGGACTCTAGACAAACAGCATTTTACTATTTTCAGGGATTGTGTGAAGGGTGTGCAGATGCCAGAGGGGCGAAGCAGCTAGTCAGTGGATTTCCATCCATTCCCTCACTACACAAAACTATTCCGTCAAACACATCAGCCTTTCTTCTCCATTGTGATAAGAAGAATAAAACGTATACAGGCCGGAGAAAATGCAGAAAATAAAAGATTTAAAAATCTCCAACGTGGCACTCTGGTACTTTACAACGTGTGTTTTACAAGCAGAAGGGCTCTAAGCTGCAAGGGAAAAAAATACCCTTGATTTCAAGGGGAGGGTGGCATGTGGATACCAAACAACTTCCAATTGGAGCACTTTAATTAGGTAAATCTTACATACCTGAAAGAAAATTTACTTCAAGGATACTTGAATTCATAAATACGAGATGCCTAAGACACTTAGGGTATTATAAACGAAATGTGTATATTTATATGTAAATGTTATAGGACCAGGGCACTATTTTAAGGACTTTATGTAGATTGATTTGTTTTATCCGCATGCCTCGAGAGAGGGGGAATTATGATCCCACTTTGTAGGTGAGCCAACTGCGGCTCAAACAATGTAAATACTTGCCCTCAGTCATAAACCTACCAAGTGGCAGAGCAGGAATCTTAGCTTGGGTAGTCCAGTGTCACCACCACATTATATATATGGCCTGCACATCTGTGCCATGTACAAACAATGGCAGACAATTGGTTGGTATGCACATTGAGGAGAAAGTGGCTAGTTGGGGAAATGCTTCCTTTTCCTCTTTTTGCTCTTCACTGTGTCACATGGATTCCTTCTGGAAGGCTGACACTGACACTTCATGTCTAGGGTGCTTCCTAGATGAATGAATGAAGCGTGTCTCTGTCTCTGTGTGTGAGATAAAGAAGGCAATTGAGTATGACATTTTAAATACTATGTTACAAGGCGGGGAGACAGTCTCGCATTTAATATCGCTTCCCATGGAAGATCACAGGATGCTCACTATACATATCCAAACAGAAAGTAAGCTGAAGAAAGTTTCTTTGAGTGTAAACAATCCCAGTTTTGAAACAACTTGAAATACCCGATAAGTATCATGTCAAAAAAAGCAACAAAAGATTCAGTTATCTTAAACACACTGGTGGGTAGAATTGAAAAGGTGATACCCATTTGAGGCATTTCACTTTAACTAGATCAGAATAACCATCAGTTTATGTATCCATTTTACTGACTGCGTAACTAGGTCTGTTTAATTTGTTTTCCCCGCTGTTCATTCGCTTGAGGTTTTGACCCAAATCGCGGAATGGAACAGATGTTTAATCATCTTAGAAGTAAGATTCACCCCAAGCTGGAGACTTTCAAAACACCCATTTTCCATGGTTTCCGTCTGCAACATAATACAATTAGTGCACTTGAAAAGACTCACATACTCGCGAGTTTTAATCAGCTCGGGCTGAGTTTCAAGGTCTTGGTGAAGCTTGCAGCCAGGCCCCTCTCCCCCAGTCCTAGGTCAGGTTACAAAAGTTTCACAACACTCAGTTTCTATATTCCACCCACCCTACTCACCAGGCAAGTCACTGGGAAAAAGTATCAGCTCTTGAGAGGTGGAACTGGCATTCCCTCCCAGATGCTGGGAACCAGCTCTCCTAAACCATCCTGTTACAAGAGTACTAAATAGAGTAAGAATTCTATGACAAGGGTGAGATTTGTACAGCCCCCTTTAGGTCATTATATTGACAGTCTCGTTGTGGTCAGATAGAGAATACAGCCAGGTTCTCCAATCCACGACTTGCAACTAAACCAAACACTCATTTTTGTGAAGACAATAGCAAATTCAATTAGAAACTCTAAGCGCTCCATCGATCAATCAGGTCATATACAATTAGCTCTAATTGGTACTTCTCCAGAGAGGTACATTCTTTACCTGAAGTCAAGGGATACTCAGAGAGGTGTAAAATTCTTTCTTGACTTTGAAAAACATCAAAGCAATTCCTTCTAATCTATGCCTTATAGCCAGCCCTGAGCAGTGGCTAAAGCTCCAATTCCAATAAAGAAGAACCAAGGATTTGAAAGAAAGAAATCCCATCTAACTTTTCTAAAAGACCAAATAAAGACATTGCACAAGAAATGCAGTCACTTAACTTTTAGGGTAAACTCCCCAACTGCTAAGTGTCCCCCCAAAACACTAAACTCGCACCTTAGATTACAAAGATGATTTTGTAGGCATTTTAAGGAAGAGACTGAATAAACAAATAGAACATTTGAATCCTCGTCTTTCAGAAAGTCACTTTGTCAAGATAATTAATTAAAAGATAATTAATGACAACATCTTGTGCCTTGCAGCTTGGAATGAAAATGTGGCTTTTTGATCCTTTTGGATAATCAGTCACACAATTTAGACTCCAAGAATTAATAGGAAAATAATAATAATAATAATAATAATAATAATAATAATAACTTACAATGACAACAATAACTAGACTTATTGTGACCATTTTGCAAAAATAAAAATGAATAGGAGATGAAGAGACAAATTTTTTAGGATACTATATGTAACTGAAAAAGACTAAAGTGGTAACTTAAAGTCCTTTCAGTAGCGGAAAGTGCAGTGAGGCATTTGCTGTGTGGCCTGGGAATCAGTCCTAGGTTCCAGTCCCAGGTACGTACCATGTTTCCCCGAAAATAAGACCTAGCCAGACCATCAGCTCTAATACGTTTTTTGGAGCAAAAATTAATATAAGACCCGGTCTTATCTTATATAAATCTTTGCTCCAAAAGACGCATTACAGCTGATAGTCCGGCTCGGTCTTATATTAATTTTTGCTCCAAAAGATGCATTAGAGCTGATGGTCCAGCTAGGTCTTATTTTCGGGGAAACAGGGTAGCTGGAAAGGACACAAACAATCATTAATTACACAGAGACCTGGCGTTTGCATCCGTAAACGAAGACACTGGACTAGAGCGCTCTCCAACCGCCCTTCCAGTTCTGAGGACCCAGGTCAGGGTTTTACAAAGCACGATAGGAAGCTTGCACACTGCCAAGTTTTCTGCAGCACCTCTTCCTTGTGATGCCAGAAACAAAATACGAAATTGAATGTTTCTATTTTTATGCTAAAATGGAAACAGAGGTGGGAAGGATGAAGGAATCCATCATGCAAAAGAAACAGTTTTTGTTTTAAATTTCAAACCCAATAGAAATTCTAGCTCTCCAAGGATATTACGAGGCTGTAATCTTAGCCCTCTACTTACCTGACCTTTAGCAGCAGGGAGTAGGCAGCAGCAAATTGGGGTTGGAAGTCTACTTCCTAAATCAGTCTCATTCCCTCCAACTCCTGCCCTTTTTGTGAATTATTACACCACCTGGCACCAGGAATATTATTGACTCTGGAGCAGGGAGCTTAATTTTGCAATAAATTTTACAGATTGCTAACTGAAAAACAAGAACAAAAATGAACTAGTAGGTAGTTGAAACCGCTGACTCTCACTGCTCCTTCCTGCCCCTGGGTAATTTATGACAGCAGAGCTGGGCTCCCACACTGCGGCTGCCACTTTGGCTTGGCTGCTCGACTCACCGCGCGTGGGGCAGCAGGCCAAGGAAGGAAGCCATGCTCCCTTGTCTGTGGACTTCAAACCACATTGTGCATGCTGGAATTCCCACAGCCACGCCTCCAGTCTTAGCTCCTGAGATCTCAGAGGTAAATGTAAGTGAGAAAGTTGGGGCATAGTGATGATGTCTGGTAGAAAGAGGGAAGAGAAAAAATGCTTTGCAATAGATTGGAATTTTCGTTCCATGTCTTCTATGCTTTTCAGTTCAACATATATGTATTTATGGACCACTCAGTATATTAAGTATTTAGTTAATGCGTTTGCGTGAAAAGATGTATAAGACATGATTTCTAATCATACCAGGTACTGCTGCTGTGTAACAAATCACCTCAAAACTTAGTGCTTCGGAATTCAGCTGTTGGGGCAGCTAGGGGCTGGGTGGTACAGGACGGCTTTGGTTAGGATGATTTGGTTCTGCTCCAAGTGATCTATCTTCCTCTAGAAGGTTAGCCTGGCCTTGTCACCCTGTGGCACGTAGCCAAGAGAGAAAGTGAAAGTGCACGAGCACTTTTCAAGCCTCTGCTTACATCCAGTTTGCTACTGTCTCATTGGCCCAAATAAGACACACAGTCAAATCCAAGTATGGGAGGGCACTACCAAAGGGAGGGGATAGAGAGAAGCATGAAACAGTGGGGCCACAATGACTTTACAGTATAGAGAGGGAACTAAGCATATAGGTTTTATCTGTGCAATGACAGAGGTGGACAACAGAGCAATAGGGTCAAATGAAGAAGCACCTTCTGTAGCTCTGATAGATAAGGCATCAAATTAGGAAAGCTTGCCTGCCTCTAAGGGGGAGCCGCCTCTAAATTAAGTTTCGAGGAATGTGTAGAGTATGCAGGGGAACGACATGGAGAGGAATCAAAGAGAGGGAGGAACTATCAACATAGGGGCTAGATGTTTATCATGTGTAAGAGAACGTCTACCGAATAGTCCCTGTGTTTACCATGGTGACTTTCTGGAAACGAATTCTTTCCTTTCTATGACACTATACTCTTCTCTTATTCATCCCTTTTCTCCCCCGGCGCAACACTATTCCTTCTCTGTTATCCATAGGCTCCTTCTTCTTTGACATTTTTTACACGTTGATGCTCCTAGTCCATCACTGTCCATACATGGGTGACTTGCCAGAATGTTAGTCATTCTCAAATCTCTCTTTCCTGCCGGGACATCTTCTCTAACCTCGATTTACATGTCTCACAGCCTTCTGGAGGGTTTCTTGAGGGTATATTCCAAGGACACTTCAAGCTCATTATCTTTCCCTCAATCTGGTGTATCCTCCGCGTTTCACAGATGCACTTGTTGGCACCAATCACCCAAATTAGAACACTGAATCCTATTTTTGATCTCCTCTCTTGCTCCCATTTTACCTCACATCCAGTCAGTCCCTAAGTCTTGCTGTCCTTGCCTCATGAATAAATAGATTCCAGTTCTCTCCTCCTTCCCATCACCACCACCACACCTGCATTGCCACTCACCCAGCTCTTCATCACTTCTCACCTGCACTGACCACAGCAGCCGCCTGACTGGTCTCCCTTCCTCAAATTCATCACCCACCCAGCTTCTAGTGTAATTTATCTGAAATGCAAATCAGACATGCAAATCCCCTGCTGCAAGCCCTTGATGGCTCCTCATTAGCTACAGGCATCTTAGCAACACCCCTGACACCCTCCTGAAATTATCCCTACTGATATTGACATGGTTTCCCACATCTCCCTGCAATGCACTCTACATCCTGGTAATATTATACTTCCTAGTCCTTGCAGAGTGTTCCTTATGTCTGTTCTATGCTCTTGAGGTCCCCTCTGTCTTAAATGCCTTTCTCCTCACCCCACCTCCCTTTGACTAGTTAATTCTTAACCATCCTGAGAAATTCCACAGAGGCATTGCTTCCTCCAGAGCTTTTCCCTGATCCGTGCTCTCTGTTCTCATCTCCTCCAGTGCCACATACCTCCCCATTATCCTTTCATATTCCGTATGTCTTCTTTGTCATGCTTAACATTTGGATCATAGGTATCTGTTTATCTTTTTCACCCAATATGCCTTCTATTAAAGCAAGAAGAATATATAGCACTTCATATTTTTTAGGGCCTAGAGTGAATGTCGTGTTATATCTGGGAAAGAAGGTTGAGGAGGCACAGTTAGCAGTGTGACCTAAAACCACTAGTCCTCCACCTACTAGCTGTTTGACTTTGGGCAGGTTTCTTAACCTCTATGTCTTGGTTTCCTTATCTGAAAAATGTATATACTTCTATCGTGACTCTCACAGGTGTTCTCCAAGTGACATGAGCCAACAGCACAATGTCTAAAGCATGGTAAGTAATCAATAACTATTGGCTCTCTTTAGTGTGTATCACTTTGGAATTATGAGATGAACGGATGGATGGATGGATTGAAATAGCCTTATCAAAGCCATTAAGACATGAAACAGCATAATGTGGGGGAGGAAACACAGCCCGTCTGTTATCACTAAAGAGTAAAAGGCTAAGGATGGGAGAAAATGAAACAGTTGATTTGATCACTTAGGGACTCACAACCCTAAGTTACAGCCTTTATGTATCCTTTCATTCTCTCCATGGTTCACACTCATGTCCAGACTTTTCATTTCCAGGCGTCCCTGGTGGTCAAGTCTGCCTCTGGCCTCACAGAAGCCCAAATCCAGCAATGTTAGTCGAGTTAAGAATTTTGAAAGGCTTTTCCCTCAATGAAAGCCTTTCCCAAACTAGAAAGTTAGCCATGCAGCTTGACAGGCTCTCCCAGGCTACAGTTTTGTTGAATATTGTCAAAAGTCAAAAGTATAAGACGGTTTCTAGAACCTTATTGGCCCATGCTTATTTCCTTTAGAAATTCAGTGCGTATAACCTCTACATTTTGCTGAAGCAAAGAAAAAAATGTCAGTACAGATTATGGCAGAACATTGTTCTGGGGAGGAAGTCAAGCTGTAGCAAATGAAACATAGATTGTGTAGGAATATATTGTCTATTTGAGGGATCTGCTAGTTAGTACTCCCTGAAGCCAAACAAATGCATTTCTGTTATTTTGGTCAATAGAGAAAAGGCTGGAGGAAGCTTTTTATGTCAGTTAAAGGGCTGAAAGGCCATATCAAGTTTCTGCACAGTAAATGGGTACAAAGTGAAATGGGCCACCAGTGTCTGGAAGATTCTGTTATCTACAAGGGAAGGCATTTTCACAACCTACTCTATCACCCCCCTCCACCAGCCCTAGAACCAGGGGTCCCCATTCCA
This sequence comes from Rhinolophus ferrumequinum, assembly GCF_004115265.2. Classification (NCBI taxonomy): domain Eukaryota; kingdom Metazoa; phylum Chordata; class Mammalia; order Chiroptera; family Rhinolophidae; genus Rhinolophus; species Rhinolophus ferrumequinum. Next base: position 27,976,042 of record NC_046306.1, on the reverse strand, counting down.
AAGGCAAGTAGATTGAGTCTTCCTAAAGCTGCACAGAGGCACCAAAGGAGGGGACTCAGACCCCTGACACTACAAGCTTCCAAGTTGTAACAGGAGTTCTGCTAAGTGTTTTCTTTAATATGTAAATGAGTGCTGGCACCACTCCTGGATATACACAAGAAGAGAGCCCTTTCTGTGACATTCTAAAATATCAGGTACATAGCAGCAATGAGCAGGAACCTAGGTCATGCCAAGAAGAGTCAAGCAATCAATCAAGAAGCACCAGTAAGGGGGATCAAATATATGGTGATGGAAGGAGAACTGACTCCGGGTGGTGAACACACAATGGGATTTACAGATGATGTAATACAGAATTGTACACCTGAAACCTATGTAATTTTACCAACAATTGTCACCCCAATAAATTAAAAAAAAAAAAAAAAAAAAAAAAGAAGCACCAGTGCCTTCAAAATTCCCAAATGTGGTCAGAGGTTGCTTCCTGAGCTCTTCTTAATGACTCCTGGGGAGTTGGTCTCTAACAAGGGTTTGTTACAGTGCAGGGGTCAGTAAAGTTTTCTATGAAGAGTCAAATAGCAAATATTCTAAGCTTTTCGGGCCATAGGGCCTCAGTCACAATGACTCAACTTTGCCATTGCAGCATGAAAGCAGTCACACACCATATCCAGAAATGAATGTGTCTGGGTTCCAATTAAACTTTGTTTACAAAAACAAAGTATGGGCTCAGCATGTCCATAGTTTCCCATAGATGCCAAGACTTGCTTTTGAACGTCAAGTACTACCTAGAATTTGATGGAATCTTTTCCTGTTAAGTCAGACACTATCTACAAAAGTTTAACTTCCTAATATTTTTATTGAGAATTCCAGAGATCATAATAGTTTTCCGAAGCATAATGGGCATATCTCTCTGATGGTACTTACCACTTTGTGTTATAGTTATTGGCCTTTTTTATGTACCTCTCTTACCAGACTATTACGTATTTAGCCATTTACCCCATTGCTTCGGATCTTAGGACTATGTCTTCTCTGGGGTTGTTGTTCAATAAGATTTTGTTGAAAGAATGAAGAATATCTCAATTAATGAAGTAAATGCACATGCAACAATAGCTCTTGACTAATAAAACTGTTCATCCATAGTTTTACTAATCCCAACAATCGAATTGAATTTCATGTGCACTTGTAGGAATGATTCTCCCATGATTGGATTCATAATGCAGATGTATTTTGCGTCCTGCCATTTCGCATTTTCCAAATGCTACAGTTTGGGGTAAGAAAAAATCAAGTTTCAAATGAAATGGCATCCTGCCAAGCTGTCATGTCTTCTACGTGTCCAGTTGCTCCCTTTATCTTCTGCTGTTAGAACTGTGGAAAAATCAAGTTGAACAAAAGTCTTGGGAGAGAACACACTCGCTTGCCTCCAGGTGGATGAGCCAACGGAGTGATCAAGACAGCTTCCTCTCTCTGAGGCTGCTGAGATGAAGGTTGGTAGGTAGGCAGACCACTCACAGAACAGTTGATTCAGCTCTAGCCATTTAGCCATTCCACCCGAAAATTTTCTCCACCTACCCACTCCAAAGGAAAGAAGCATCTGAAACACTATCCTAGCCTACCGCTTCTCAAAGGTCAATGTGGCTATGACTCTCCTAGGGATCATGCTAAAATGAAGATTCTGATCCATCAGTTCTGAAGTGGGGCCTGAGACCCTGCATTTCTAACAAGTTCCCAGGTGATGCTGAGGCTGCTGGCCTGTGGGCCACACTTTAGGCAGCAAGGTCCTATTACAGAACAATGACAGTCGTCAAACAATATTCGAGTTAAAAGGAACATCTTTATAACCAATTGCTGAATTTTACAAAAAAGGAATCTGATTCTCAGGTAGGTTACACAAGGTAAGCCAGGAGTGAATGGCAGAGCTGGTCTCAAGTATGGTCCACCCCAGGGGCTGTTTACTGGATGCCCAAGAAGACTCTTTTTTGGACTTTTTGGACCCCTCTCCTTGCATGTAACCATGATGCTATTGCTTCCTCTATATCCCTCAGCTTTATCAACTCATTGCACACCCTCTTATTTCCAACCACCAGTATTTTTGTATCTCTTTGCTGGTGGGCATTTTCCAAAGTCATGGAAGACCACTCTGCTCATTAATTGAAGTACTTGGCAATACACAGACTTGGAGAGCAGTGCTCAAGCAGCGATGGACAGAAGTTGGTGGATAAACACATCAGCTTCCTTGCCCTCAGATGGGACAAGTCTGAGGCATTGTCTATGCGCTTCCCCAGGTGTCCAAGCAGGAATGAGCTCCAGTTGCCCACAGCGGGTACCTGATCATCACCTTGCCTTGTATTCACTTTCTTTCCTACGTCACCTCCCCACTATACGTATGGGGTGTGTGTGTGTGTGTGTGTATCCCACATCAGATGATTAAACAGAGGCTCTCACTGAAGAATGAAGAGACTTTGTCAACTTGTCACATGGCTAGGTGGTCGCATACAAAGTCCAGTGTTCTTTTATATACAGAGGGTGCAAAAAAAATGCATACACATTTTAAGAAAGGAAAACTATATTAAAATTGTAATACTCAACATAGACCAATAACAAAAGATGACTACAAGTCACGTTTGACTTCTACAATTACAAGAGGTGCTCAAAGTGGTTACCATCAGCGTCCAGACACTTCTGATTACAGCAAGGTACTGCTTGAGCAACGTTGACCAAAGTGTCCACCTGTACACATTTTTGGCACCCCTGGTATCTACACACATTGAAAGCAGTGAGTGTTTGGACAATGATTTCCCAAAAAAGAAGTAAGAACATGTCCATATGACATGGTAGGTTAATGAATAAAATCAGTACCCAGGAAGTTAAATGAAATTTATTGCATGTACCCTTGCCCACAGATATTTGAAACCTCGTAATCTCTATGCCTCGCTCTCATCTTTTATCATATTATGTCCCTTATAGGAAACCAATGACAGATTCAGGCTTCTTGGTGACTACTAGGTTACATGTTTAAAAGTCCCTCATTTAAGAATAAAAGTCTTACTTTGGGTGATACCCTGTTTGGGATGCTGTCATCTTGGATCACACAGAAACAAAAGCTTTGCTCTTCCCAGAGCAGTGAAGCAAAGTGAATTATAGAACATTTTTCTGAGAGTAATTTCATGTGTTTCCCTCACCCATTCATGATTTTTAAAAGACAAGTTCAAAACACCAAAATATAGAAAGAAAAAAATGCCTCCCATCTAAATCTTGTCACATAAGATTTCTACCGAGACAGTCTGGGACACAAGACGCTTCCAAATTTATATCCTCCCTGACTTCAGGTCATACAAGAATAGCACAAATGTACTTAACAGAGAAAGAAAATCCCAAAGGTCTATGATAGACTTATTTATCAAATTGTACACTTTGGTTTGAACATATAAGAAGTGGTATTAGAGCTTCTTCTTTTTTTTCCCCCCTCATATATAATCAATGACTTTCCCTAAAGCCATTAGGGAGAACTAGGGTCCTATGAAATCTTGTCTCAGTTAAATTCTGGAAAATGTAAACAATTATTTGAAATTTTTTCACTAGTGTTGTTATTGAAGAAGTGGTAGCTGGTGATGTTTTTCCCAAGTCAATTGTGACTGGGAAAAATTTTGAAGCTCTAGTCTAGGGCTGCTCTGTCTAAAGCAGCAGTCACTAGCCACATCTGCCTGTCTACATTTCAGCCACCTTTCAAGTGCTCGATGGCCACATGTGGCCACCGGCTACCATATTAGACAGCACAGATTTAGAACATTTCCATCATCACAGATCGTCTAGTGGACAGCCCTGCATGAAGACAAGCGTCCAAACAAATAGAGAGGGACATGCAGGGAATGGATTAACTTCTTTGCGTCTACTCCAAGTTTACAAGTTCTCTTTACTAAATACGATTCTGGACAGAGGAGGTCATAAATCTTTTTGGAGCCACAAGGTGTGGGAGAAGGTAGGCTGTTAGCAAGAGGTTATGACCCTATTACAGGAAATGGGAGTCACTGCCTGCCACATCCTGAAAACAAATTGGTCTTTGGTACTTCATTTTGATTCGGTGGAGAAACCCCTTTCATTGCTCTGCATCTTATAAATACTTTATTATGAAAATAATGTCCAAGATTACTATTTTCAGCACAACTAAATTTCTGGTACAACCTAATATATCCTGCATACTTGCAGAATAAAGCAAACGGGTTTCAGAAATGAAATATCCACATCTACCCGTGACCAATAGAAAGAACCTGCAAGTTTCCCCTGAATTTTCAAGATTTAAAAATGTTAGAATTTCACTGATTCATAACACTGATTAGTTCCCTAAGTGTACAATATTTTAATACCGCTTAGTAGTATATCTTTGACCAGTTAGGCATGACAGCGATCAGGTTTGGTCAAAATCAGAAACAAAGCACAAAATTGTAACCATTGTTTTACTTGATTTCAAGCAATAGAAGGAAAATAAAAAATGTAAATAATAATGTGCACTTACAGTGTCTGGAGTATGTCTCTTGTAAAATGTATATACAGAACGGGGAAGACTGTCCATATAGTTCAGTCTCAAAAAGAGTCCATTTCAATTCGAATCATCTTTTTCTCTTAAACTTCCTTGTTATTAACGTTCCCCCCACTAAGTATCTCTCTTCTTGTTTTCAATTCTTACTCAAAAGTTAAATATATTTAAGTTTCTTTGCCCATCAGCAATGATGACGTCCTAAAAAATATTAATTGGAAAGGCAACAGCACCTTAGGAGGTTACCCTGGGATATTTGTGACAAGCCTTGACAATGTGTGTTGCACTCTAGTGCAGCTTTGCATCCCTCTCCCAGGCAAGCACGCTGCAAGTTTTCAAAGGACTCAGAAATCCGGCCATCAGAGAGAAGAGAACAAAACCAGAGAACCTGTAGTTGTCACCAGGGACTCAGTGACCTTTTGCTGCCAGGCACTTCTCACCAAAGTATCCAGCAAAGCTCTCGGGCTCTCAAGCTTGTGCCATAGCCATCAGCGACAGGAACTGCTCCAGGAGCAGAAGCCAGCTCACATCCATACTTAACCCAGACTTCCTAACGGTATCACATCATAAAACCATAGCGCATCTGGCACACATTTAAGGCCAAGTTGGCAGTATTTGATACCAAAAAGAAACCAAAGACTGAATTAGTATCCCACATGGTTGTTTTTGCAAGTCAGAGGTATTGCAGAGGCATATGGAGTGCAGCCCACAAGACGCCCACGAACCTTTCCTTAAATGAAAACTGGGCTGCCTAGGGCCAATGAACTCCTCGAGAAAAACAAGCCAGCAAACAAATAAAAAGCACTAAACCAACAACAAACCCCCTGACTTTGTTGCCTTAGATTTTCCTTGCCCCAGGAAAGGTCTTGTTACCTGGACACTTTTTTTTTTTCCTGGCTTATGTGGGACAAGTATCTGAGCCATCTTTCAAATGGGAATCTAAATTAGGAACGGGCACTTACCCCTTCCTTAACCTGTAATTCTAAGTCACCCTTACCTCCAGCTTCCACAGTGAGCTGGGTCTCATCTCTGCAAGACTGGAATGTCAAGGCCAAAGCCTGTTTCAGAAAACATGGCTTTGCATCAGAATATAAATTCTTCATTTATAGGTGGGATTTGAGCTATATTCCTACTCCAGAGTATTACCTTCTAGAAAACCAAAATGGAATGATTGGAAAGTTGTTTTGGAGCATGAATCAGAAAAGAGCTGGAGGAACAGATACAAAGAGTTTTGAGTAATGCTTAATTAATGCAGACCATAACATAGCTATGTTGTGGTAACTAAAGTTACTAGAGATAGTTATGCTTTTTTCTAAATTTAATTCTGGTGGCACAGTCTTCTCCTGAGATGAAATATTATAATCAGAACTTTCCTGGAAAAGCAGAGAGACATGTGAGGGACATGTGTGCTTCTTTCAAAATACATAAGGAAATCCTTGAAATATCAGAAGAAACTAGGAGTGGATTTTAATAATTTTGGAACAGGAAAGGTCTTTCTAAGTCAGACAAAGAATACAGAAGCCATGAAGAGAAAAGTGTTATAACTGATAAACAAATAAAAATAGTTTAAAAACTTTATTAAATTAAAAAATTAAATTCACACTGCAAAAAAAAATCACACCTGTAAGCTCTAACATAGTCTCAAAATTACTTTTGCCATGTGAACATTTTCCTCATGCTCTTCACTCTCATTCCATACTTGCAAAACACATGATAAAATAGCTAATTTCTTGAACTTACAGCAGTGTACCCACAAATCAATGGGAACGAGTCAAACAATGATTTTTAAAAAGCAACTTTTGTAGAAAATACATACAAAAAGCAAATAAAGCTTTGAGATATGCTCAAAACCACTTATTTTACAAAAGTCAATCAAAAAATTAAATAAAAATTAAATTTTTTACCCATAAAATTGGCAAAAATTAAAGCTCCTGAGTTGCAACAGTGTTCGGGCAGCATCATACATTGCTGAGGTCCATGTAAGTGGTACAACAGTTTTGGAGGAAAATTTGACAAAATTGAGATTAAAACATTTTCTCTTACCAAGAAATTCTCCTACTAAGAATTTATCAAACAGATAAAGTCACAAAAGTACCCTGTTTCCCCAAAAATAAGACCTAGCTGTACAATCAACTCTAATGCGTCTTTTAGAGCAAAAATTAATATAAGACTCGGTATTATATTATATTATATTATATTATATTATATTATATTAGACCCGGTCTTATAGTAAAATAAGACCGGGTCTTATATTAATTTTTGCTCCAAAAGACACATTAGAGCTGATTATCTGGCTAGGTCTTATTTTTGGGGAAACATGGTATCCCAAGAAATGTGTGTGTATACTCATATGATGTAAGACAATTAAGTTCGTGAACTCATCCTAGAAAAAGTGCTACCCCCCTCATTGCTGAATATCACTATGGTCACCTTCGAAGTATTCCCCTTGGGAAGTTATGCACCAACGCCAGCACCTAGTCTACCCTTCAAAGCAATTTTGGAACTCTTTTACTGGAATGGCCATCAGAGCTGTCATCCTATTACCCTTGATATCTTGAATGTCATCAAAATATCTGCCTTTCCATATTTCCTTTATCTTCGGGTAAAGAAAGAAGTCACTGGGGGCCAGATCAGGTAAGTAGGGAGAGTGTTCCAATACAGTTATTTGTTTACTGGCTGAAAACTCCCTAACAGACACTGCGTGTAAACTGGTGCATTGTCATGATGCCAGAGCCACGAATTGTTGGCAGAAACTTCGGGTCATCTAACTTTTTCACACAGCCTTTTCAGCACTTCCAAATAGTGCTTGTCCTGTTGATAGAAATTCATAATGAATAATCCCTCTGATATCAAAAAGGTTAGCAACATCGTTGCAACAAGTTCCCGAACATAATTGTCAGACCTTATGTGTGTGTGTGTGTGTGTGTGTGTGTGGTGTGTGTTCACTTTAGCATTGTATATAATCAGGAAAAAAATTATAGGCAAACTGAATGTCCAGTAAGTAGGACTGACTAGATACATTTCTGTATATCTGTTGTATAAGAGACAACTTATGAAATGTATAAAATTATCAGATTACTATGCTGTATACTTGAAACTAATGTAATATTGTATGTCAAATATAATTCAATTAAAAACAATAAACATCACCACATTACTGGTCCAAAGAATAAGCCTCATCTATATCCTGAGATATTAGGTCAAACCACCAGAAAAATCAATTTCATATGGTTCAACCTAGTAGAAAAGATGTCCTAGATATATTATTGGCTGGGGAGGGAGAGTAGTACATTACATTTTTATAGGGAAAAAATATAAAGTACTGACAGAATAAGGAACCATTTGTATATTTTTAAAGGACATGCATATGAGTATGTGTGTGCATCCTCTTCCCCTAGAAGTACACAAGAAATAGTTAATAATGACTATGGGTTAGGGGATCCAGAGAGTGGATGTAATTGCTATTTTTCATTTTGTGCCGTTCTGTATAGTTTGATTTTTTTAAAAAAAACATTTGGGTGTAATACTTTTACTGAAAAAATAACAAAAATAAAATTCCCCTGGCAACCTTGCTGAAATGCTATTCAGTGAGAGAGAATTAAACCAGCCTTCGGCTTGAAAGAGCCGTCTTCTGATGAATGGCAGGGCCACAAAAGAAGCTATTACCATCTCCTGCAAACCCAATGAAAGGGGTAAATTTGGTCGTTGAGCATAAACAGTAATTATCCATGCATTTCCCTTGCAACTTCTTTATAAAGATTTCAAGAGAATGAATTACAGTGGATTGAGTTTCATGTAGCAGTGTTTGCCCAATGCAGGTGAGAGTCTGAGCCATCTTTGATCCAGGTGGCACAGATATACAACAACCGCAACAGCCAGAGTACATAGTTTATGAATTCCTAAACCTGCCAAAATAAGGAATTTACCAAGAGAGGTACAATTTCTAGGTGGTAAAAATTCCCTTCCTTTTCCATGTATGGCTCAAGAGAATAATACCTTGTCTTATAAAAGAGATGCCAGGAAACAAAAATGCATTTGCTGGTCTTCTGATTTTTAAACTTTAAGATCATGTTATTATACTCGTCTGCCTCATTTAATTTTTTCCTGTAGCTCTTGTGAGAATATTTAAACAGAAATATCTTAGAATCCAGAAAAATGTTATCATAATTATATTACTTAAAGAGTAAAAACTGGTGATGTTCTACTCTGAAGAGAAATTTATGTACCTGCCGCGTTTCCCCGAAAATAAGACCTAGCCAGGCAATCAGCTCTAATGCGCCTTTTGGAGCAGAAATTAATATAAGACCTGGTCTTATTTTACTATAAGACCTGGTATATACTATACTATACTATACTATACTATACTATACTATACTATACTATACTATACTATAATATAGTACTGGGTCTTATATTAATTTTTGCTCCAAAAGACATATTAGAGCTGATTTTCTGGCTAGGTCTTCCCTTCGGGGAAACATGGTACACAGGTTAACATCCTAATGGGATCAGAGATGGAAAATGTCAATAGATTTTTCAGAATGTTTCTTTTTCTTTAAATACTAATCTACAATACTATTTTTAAAAGTTGTGTCAATAATGCTTACGTTGCACAGTTATTATGAAGATTAGTGATACATCATGTTCCTAGTAGAGTACCTGCCACATTACAAGGCTCAGTACATGGGAGCTAAGGAAATAAGTATTCAAGATAGTTTATAGTTTACCTTCTGTTAGAATTAAAACAGCCTATTATAAAATTATATGGGAAGATAATGATTTGGGAAAAAATGGATCAGAATCAACTTAATGAAATAAGGATGAGCGATTCTGTATATAGGGAGACCTTGGTCCATAAATATGGGTGTGATATTTAGGATCCCTGGTTAACCAGTGATCTGATACATTTTAATTGTTCTTGAGCAATACTGGAAGCTGTACAACAAACCTTCACAACTTTGAAAAAGTCCAAAATCCATTGGAAGAGAGGACCTGATATAAGAGAGAAGTTCCCAAGAACAAAATAAGGACCACAAGGATGAAAAAAAAAAAAAAAGATAAATTGGACTTCACCTGAATTTAAAACTGCTACTCATCAAAAGACAGAGTTAAGTAAATGAAAAGCCAAACCAAGGATTGCAAGAAAATATTCACAATGCGTTTATCCGACAAAGGACTTGAATCTTGCATTAGTTTTCTACTGACACTTTAACAAATTACCACAAACTTAGTGACTTAAAACAATACAAATTTATTATCTCACAGCTCTGTAGGTTGAAAGTCCAGGTGGGCCTTCTCGTTCCTTTGCTCTGGGTCTCACAAGGCCAAGATCAAGGTGTCAGCTATCATGGGCTCTTACTAGAGGCTCTTGGGGAAAATCTACTTCCAACTCATTCAGGTTGTTGGCAGCATTTAGTTCCTTGAGACTTTTAAACTGAAGTCCTCATTTCCTTGCTGGATGTCAGCCAGGAGCCTCTTTCAGCTCCTTAAGGCTGCCTCTACTCTTTGTCACTTTGTCCCCTCGATCTTGAAGCCAGCAATGGGATGTCACATGCTCTCATGCTTCAAATCTCTCTGGCTCTTCCCTTGGCCTCATCTCTTCTGCCTCCAGGCGGAGAAAGTTCTCTGCTTTTACAGGCTCCTTTGATGACAATGGGCCCACCCAAATAATGTAATCTTCTCATTTTTAGGTCCCTAATCTTAATTCCGTCTGCAAAATCCCTTTTTTGATATAATGAAACATGCATAGAATCCAGGGAGTAGGGCATAGATACCTTTGTGTGTGTGTGGGGGGGGGACATTCTGCCTAACATAGACTTATATCCAGAATATATAAAAATTGCATGTTACTTAATAATAAGGCAAACAGCTGAGTTTTTTTGTTTGTTTGTTTTTTGTTTTTTGCTTTTTTAAGGGGCAAAAGACTTGAGTCTTTTGATACAACAATCAAATAAGCACATGGAAACATCATCAACACCATTCACCATTCACCCATTAAGGAAATGCAAATTGAAACTACTCTGAGATACTAGTTCACACCCCACTTCACACTCATGATAATGAGTAAAATAAGGTTGATGAGAATGTAGAGCAACTGGAACTCTCATATATTGCTGGTCAGAATGTAAAATATAATAGCACTGAAAAACTGGCAGTTTCTTATAATGTTAAACTTAACACTTGTCATGTGATCCAGCAACTCCCCTCCTAGGTTTTTGCCCAGAAGAAACGAAAGCATAGGTCTACAAAAAGGTTTGGATTTACATATTCATAGAGATTTTATTCATAAAAACCAAGACCTAGAAACAATCCAAATGTTGATCAAAAGTGAGGGAATAAACAGTAATAAACCCATACAATTCTATTTATCACAAAAAAGAATGAACTATTGATATATGCAATACTATCAACGAATCTCAAAAACACTATGCTTGTGAAATGAGCCAAACTGATAAAATAATATACTACATGAGTCCATTTATATGAAGTTCAGGAACAGAAAAAGACTAATCTTTAGTGACAGAAATCAGATCAGGGTCGCTTCTAGAGGTGGGTTTGGGGAGCTGACTGGGAGGGGTCACACGAGAACTCTCTGGTAAAGCAAATACTCTAATCTTAACCCGGGCGATTATTACATGTGTGTACACATTTGTCAAAGTGCGTCAAACAGTACAGTTCAGATCTGTGCATTTTACTCTAGGTAAAGTACTTCAACAAAGTCTATTTAAAGAAAAAGAATAACAGAGAAGCAACAGCCAAGTTAGAGAGTAAGGTTAATACCAAGCTTGTGAATTGTCGAAAATTCTGTATCCATCATAATCTTTAATTCGCTTTATATATATATATATATATATATATATATATATATATATATATATATATATATATATATATATATGAAAGCTAAGGTTGACATTAAAGTCCTAACACTCTAAGGGCATTTGTAAAATTTCAGTCAAATATGTAAAGTGCTTATTCTTGTGCTAGGAGTGAAGGTTTTCTGAGAATGGGGAGTTCAAAGTTAAATGGGTTTCCTGTTCTTATTATTATTGGCTCACAGAGAGACCTGGGAAATATCATTCCACTTGGAGAAAGCTCCAAAAAGAACCTAGAGCTCCCTGTTTTCTAATTGCATGTAGGTTCACCTGAGCTGTGCTGCTTCATGTCCAGCAATTACCCACGAACCAAGTGAACGACACTCCATGCATTGGATTGAGACAAGAGGTACACAGCCGGGTCCCATGTTAGTTACCTATCCCATACTAATGAGCTACCAATGAGTAACTTCTACTTTGTTAATTCAGCCTGTGAGATTAAAATTTGAAATAGAACGACATTTTAAAGACAATCTGCTTTGACCCTCTCATTTTACAGATGAAGTGACTGAGATTCTGAGACGCAAAGCAACTTGTCCACAGTCGAACAGCAAAGAACTCAGGACCCTTCAGTAATCTTTCTATTCAATTCATTGGCAAATGGAAGAGACAACATAAGATTTCCACAAACTTACTATTTAAGTAGTTTATGTCAAGCCCCTAGAGACAGAACTTTTTAATATTTATAAATTGGCCAACACACATCTGATAGCAGTAGATGAGAGTGAATAAATACAATCCTGTTACCCAAGGCACATTACGTTCCTTAAAATGGTACTCAACAGGGCAAGCTTGTAAACCATAATTTATTTTCCCATGAAACACTAGAGTAGTATGAGGTCTGATGCCAAATGCCAAGAGTCATAAAATGGCACTTATATGCTCTAAGTATAAAACATTCTAAGATGTACCCCAATTGATTAAACAAGGTAATTCTGGTTTCAAGTATATGAAATTATACATCATCTAATAATTATAATATGCTATACAAAGATAATTTTATTTCAATTATTTTATTACTTTAATTTTATTTACTCTTTATATTATATTGTTCCAATTTTACTAAATAAATTAGAAAGTAAAAAAAGCATTCTTCATCAAATACATGATATTCAAAGTAGAGTCTCTGGGGAGATTTCACAGATTTTTTTTTTAGGGAAAAGACTCGTCCTCCTCCATGAGTTAGAAGACTATGATCAAGGAATGTCTTTCCTGCTATTCCCTCGTATCTGGTTGTAAATAATTTGTGGTTAGTCATGTTTATAGCCCTTATGCTTTCTGAAACCACCATCTCATCAGCACTAGGACTTTTTTCCTTCTTTTAATGGTTTCATCTTAGAATTAATTTTTGATATTTTGTAAGGCATACCTCACTCTAAAATGTACTCATTGCAAAGAACTTACTATCCTTTGATAGCCCATTTTATTACTTCTTGGTGTCAAAAAGCGCCAAAGTGTCATTTAATTGGTGATCAAATTCCAAGAAAAAAATGAATATATGTAATCGTGCATCTCTAAATGCAAATCGTTTTTCATCTCATCTATAACATAAAAGAACAGCTGTATATGTATACGTGTGTGCTCAAGATTCAGTAAGACTGAGAAGCACATGAAGATGCCAGCAAAAGGATATCCAGGCATATAGTGATTGATAAAACAAGTCTGTTAATTGATAAATGTCAATGCTTAAAAGTGAAAGGTAGTGCTATTTAATAAGCATTGTATGCATTTCTGAATATTTATTTACTTACTCTTTAAAAGTAAATTCGAATTTCTAATGTTGTCTCATAACAAACCTGTGTTTCCCACTTGAAATTTAATATAGCACATAAAATTTCTTTAAGAATCCTATGAGTATCTAATAATTTATTTACTCAATCCAAAAATCATATGTGTTTCTGAGATTTAAGCAAAGCTTTAAATGTTTCCGGATGTATTAAAATAGTTGAAAGTTGGAAGAGAACCCAGAGAAATCGTGGAAGAAATCCTTAAGAAAAATTAGAGGAAAAAAATTACATGGATCATAAGACTGAAATTAACCACTGATTATGATTTAAGAAAAAATGTTTTTGAAAGAAAAATTGAAACTAAAAACAAGACTGACATAGGAATTAAACAATAAAGTACCAGATATTGATTACTCAATCAACAAGCCACAGTGAATACAGAAGTGTGTAATGTGAGAAATATGTTACAGTTTTGAGTGTTGCAAGGCATGACAATTCAAAACATAAACACACCAAATGCTACCATGATGTACAGCTTTCATCTCACTGAGACCAGAATTTAGAAAAGCAGCTTATGAGATAAGATTGCTGAAGATAAGCCGTCGAGGATGTAACTGAAAGAACCCACAACACGTGGCCATCAGTGGACCCTCAACCCCTGAATCCAGCTATGGCCACCTGTACCTTGGTTTCTTGAAATTTTATCGTTGTGCACATTAGGTGCTGAATACCAAAAGGGGGAAATTATACAGCATTATAAACAAATAAATAACATACTAAAAGTTAACCTTTAGTAATAACTACTAACAAATAACAATAGTGAATCCCAACCATCATCACAGCGCTGTTTATTTATTGGCCTGTTGCAATGACTATGACATGGAGTTTTGTAGTAAAAAGACAAATCATATAAGCTACCATTATTAAATGTAAATATTTAAGGGCGTGCTGTCCTTCAAATTAGCACCTTGGAATTATATAAAATATAAAATTAGCAATAAATTACTATGGATAGATAATTATGTGTTACATAATATTAAATAAAATATAGTTATTATTAATTCTATTATTAATTTTTCTCCCCCACTTATTCAAATCTTTTGAGACACTAGCTTTTATAATTATTAAAACAAGACTAAAATATAGTTACTGCCACCTTGGGAGTCTATAAAATGAACTAAGTATAATAGACATAAATTATTGTTATCACTTTGCCATTAAGTCTACCATATATTATGTGCCTATTTTAAGCAAGATGCCACAGTAGGGACTTTAGAAACACAATACAACCCTGCACAAGAGTCATTTTCATCCATATACTACAGTTGACAAAACTGAGACAGGAAAATAAACAAACCCATCCAAAACCACGCTGTTTGTGGGTGACAGGACTAAAATTTTTCTCATTGTTTCATACAACCACTTTCACGTATTTCAGTGATACTGTCTCTGATTCAGATAGGTTTTGTACTGCCTGAGCCAGCTGCAGAATTAGCCTTGTTATTGTCATACTCTCCTTGGGCCCTTCTTTTTTCTTCCTCCCACATTCACTCTGCAATGGGTGCGCCATGATGATGTATCATCCAGTCCACGCCTCCCTTGGTGTGACTGTGGTTCCAGTGGCACAGACTGAGGGTGGAGAAGAGCACTCTCTCTCTATTGCTCCGACCACAGGATTGACCTGGGGGTGGGTGTGACTTAAGTCAATCTAATCCGAGTGACTTCTGGAAATTCCCTGAGGATTCTGGAACTGTGACTCGTATGCTCTGGGTGATGCAGGCTGTGGATGTGGTGCCATGAGAGCTCTTTCGATACCACGAGTACAAAAACAACACACGGAAGAGGGCTGAAATGAGAGACTCACTGCAAAGAGGCGTTTGAACCCTGAATAAACCAGGCTCGAAGCTTATGGACTTTCCAGATGTGAAAACCAATACAGTTCCATATGGTTAAAGCCAGTTAAGGTTGGGTCGTCTCTTAATGATAATCAAAAGCATCCTAATAAACTCTCTTCTTGCTCTTTTGTTCAGCACATCACCATCCTCTCCCTTCCTTCTTTGTTACAAAGATGAGCTTAAACCACATTCCGAGTGCCCTGACAGAAAAATGTGCTACTAAAGCTGTGGTCCCAGCAAGGAGGGGCTCTGCAGTATAACAGACCGACATGCATCGTTCAAGCTGCAGAATGTCCTATGTCCTATAAGCAACACTGACCAAAGCTCAAATAGAAATTTCAGCTGCCAGAAATCCAATGACTCCAAGTTAAGAATCGCCAACCCTAGTTCATTTCTTTGAATATCTTTCCAAAAAAAATCTTACTAAAAGCAACCTTTACTCCACCTCGTCCTACCCCCAAATTCTCACTAATGGAAAGCAATGTTGAAGATTAAATCCAAGTCTTAGACTCTGTTCTGAAACCTGTTGACCAAAGATAGAAAAGGAAAATGAGGTCAAAATCTAGGTCAGGGCAGAATACTGCTCCCAGGCCCATATTCTAAAACCTGGGGCTTTCCACATGGACAGGTCAGTAGTCAAGAATTAAAAAATAAAATCAAAGAGATCTCCTTCAAACATTTTAATACGTTGGAAAGAAAGCATTGCTAGAAACCCTATTGTTCCATTCCAGGAGTATCTATGGCAACCATTTTGAGCCGCTAACTTTACAGATAGTTATTTGTGTCACCAGCTGACGACGTTGTCCAGCCACTCCTTAATATTGTCTAGACACCTTTCCCTTGGATTTCCTTCAGAATGTTCCCTGGCATACTTGCCTTGTAAATTTCCACTCTCCCAACTTCGATTGTGGTACTTTCATTAGTTAAAGTACAACTTCCCCAGCAAACAGATCGGCATTGCATTTGATTCCACTTCTCTTGATCATTTCAAACAGTCCAAGTGCTATATTAGTATTTATTTCATACTGCAATCTAACTTTATTGTAATCTAATTCATTATGGCCTTGATTCATTAATTTTGTGAAAATGTGTTCTTGTGCCAACATAATGAATCTTCTGAGGCTCAAATGAGTGCACAGACCCTACCAGAACCAGACTGCAAGCTTCTCAAGGGCAGCAGTGGTTTTGCTAATGGGTTGCCCAAGTAGGAGATGGGAAGGAAGGAGGAGAGAGCTTCTGGAATAATTATGTGTGCAGCCTCCTGGCCAGTGATTGTGGGTTGGCTATGTTTTTTGCAAACTCTCAACTCCTGTCAGCTCGTCCTTTCTGCACAGCCTTCTCTGTGCTCAGTTCCAATAACTACACTTTTCCTCTGCCCCTTCAGGCCTGGGGTTAGCAACACAGACCGAGGGGTGCTGCACAAATCCTGCCTTCTCTACTCCCTGCCTGTGCCTTTGTAAATAGCTCTTGCAAATTAAACTCTTCTCAAATTATTCCAACGTGAGGGTGTCACCTGTTACCCTCTGGAGAGATGGCAACTGCTTCTCATGCAACATGATTACACAAAGGCACTTCCAAATATCAGTGACTTACATTCTGAATATGGGTATTTGGGTAAAATACGCATGTTTTAATGCTTAAAATAAAGAAAGCAAGACGCAATTCAACGTTAGGGCATCTAACAGAAAACCAAACATTAACAGTATCTACTCTCCTCAGTGCTATTTCTTGATGGTCAGTTTAGTGAATTAGATCGATCTGGGCTCTGAGGATGATGTGCTGAAGCCAGCTGGCATCTGCAGAGCTGACGGTGCGCACCTCATCCCACTCTGAGTGCAGTGATGCCATGTGGGTAGCTTGAAATTGGCCACAGTGCGAGGATTTTACTCCACGGAAATCAGCAAACGCTACCAACCAGGGGTTTTTTCTTTGGGACAGCTGATAACCAGCACACCCCTGTCTGTGTGTTTCATG
The DNA here is from genome assembly GCF_004115265.2 of Rhinolophus ferrumequinum. NCBI lineage: Eukaryota > Metazoa > Chordata > Mammalia > Chiroptera > Rhinolophidae > Rhinolophus > Rhinolophus ferrumequinum. The sequence goes on along the minus strand of NC_046306.1, from coordinate 27,959,046 downwards.
TGAAAGTTGCAATATTGTCTGCTCCCTCGCATGTAATATTTCATCTTAGTTTGAATTCTCCCAAAAATACAGCCTGGGGTAAGGGTGGGTGTGTGAGTAGCTTATTTGAGAGGTGACCCCATCGGACACAGGAATGATCCCAGGAGAATAAAATCAGGAGAGAGGGAAAGCCCGTTAAAAGGTGAATTCACTGTTTACACTGTTTATGCTGTGGGCAGTGGGGCTCCAACTTGTGAGGACGGCATCGAATGGGGCTGAAATCCAAGGTCTTCCGAGGGAAGGTGGCGTGGGGCACAAGACTAACTCACACATCAGAATCTTCCTGGGGGGATCAAGTGAGCTTGACAAATAGACACTCTTATTCCTGGAACATGGAACTACAAGAACAGGACCATTTTCATTCACAAAGGTGATCTGTGAATATGACATGTGAAAGAACCTGAAACACGGAAGGCTCTGCTTCATTGTAGTACCTTGTTCTCTGTCCTGAAAATGTGTATGCTTGGAATGTCATAATATATCTGTTAGAGAAGAGAGGAAACCCACCTCCCTGGGCCTCAAATGAGAAAGGAAAAGTGGTAAGTGGATGTCACCAAGGTCAACCATCTGCTTATTAAAGCGAGAGTCAGGTTTCCTTGCCCCCGGGAAGCTGTAACCTGGCCATGTCCACAGATCTCTCCGGTGAATTAACTTCTGTTTTTCTTTATTTAAGGGGGGGGGCCCAGGGGGGGCAGGTCTCTACTTTTTGAAACAAGAGGAAGAAGCCTCCCCAACAGAAGGCTAAGGATCCCAAACTTATAGTGCCTGATTATAACCTGTATTACTTTAAGCAGAAAATAAAAGGAGCTTTATGGGACAGGCAGGGAGGGAGCTGGGGACATTTTGTTTGATTTTATGCCGTACAATGCATAGTCTTCATCCCACTGCAACGGGAAGATCAATTAATTAATTAGAAGATGGGCAAAAGAATTTCTTTTTCCCTAATACTGACAAGAATTTCTGACAAAGAGAGAGCTTTTGCCCCCCTATCCACCATTAATAATTTTAAAGAGCAAAACTAACTTTGTAAAATGTTTGCAAGGATTGAAAACTTAGGGCCAATGCCCTGGGTTTTTCCCAGAGACGTGCTGGGGGAGCCGCAGGGTTTGTGTGTGTTCATTTCTTCCAGTAAATATTTTTGAATATTGCCCTAGTTTCTGGAGATACAGCAATAAATAAAATACATACATGAACTTCTATCTTCATTTTTTATTTTCCTCGACAGGAGGACCAAACAACCCCAAATTATTCTTACGGCTGTATCAGCATTTGTCTGGTGTTCTCTGGCCCCTTCCTGTGCCACTTCTGCCATAGAATCACCAGGTAATTCTCTTTGCTGCTAACCTGTCTCCAGCCTGCTGCCCCCACACACACAGCCTATCCCTGCAAACTGGCAGAAGGGCCCATTTACCTAAGGGGATGACCTCTCTAACGTTTATGTGGATCTATAATTAAGATGGGTCCTATGCAATTTGCAGGAACGAACAAATGAGTGATTGAAAGCTTGTGTTGAAATCAGTCGAAAAGTAAAAAAGAATGACAGTCAAGGCAAACATCTTGGAAAATAGCTGACAGTGTTATGGACTGACATATTTTTCCATTTTACTTTTTAGAGTCTGAAAAAATATTCTGAACAATATTACGCAATACACAGACCAACAATAATAACACAAATTAGCCCCCTTGGGGAAAGCCAGTTCTGTTTGGCTTTCTCACTGGCTGGTGATCCAGTTCCCCTTCAGATTGAGAGTTCTGCTCTGAACCACAGCTCAGACAGGCTGCTTGACCTCGGCTGGCTCCTCTCCAGGAACGGCTGGATTGTGCACGCACTGGGAGGGCCTTACGTCTCCATGGATGGACTTTGCTTATAATGCCTGGCATTGAGCACTGCCTTTGCCCAAAGATTCCTAACACTAGACTCAAACCCAGCAGGTTGGATCCCTGGGCTACCAAGGACTGTCGACGTGGTTCTTAACAGACCACATTTCTCTGGACTTAGTCGCTATCCAAGTTCTCGGGGGGCCAGCTCTCAAAAGCACTTCCATCCTGCTAGCCTCAATCTTACCCCTCCCTGAAGACTCACTCCCTTTTTACATCAGGTCTGATGTAAGGCACTTCCGGCTCCCTTTGCAAAGCTATCTTTGCCCAGATGATGGTTGTGATTGAGCTTGGAAATCACACTTGCTTCACTCATTCCTGATGTGAAGTGTTGCTTCTAGGAGACTGACATAGGCCTGGGAAGAGTAGTGCCTCATTTCCTAATGTGATAAGTTATTAGAAAATTAAAATAATCCTGGGCAGAGTTCTAGAAGTTTTTGCATTCAAAAGTATGGCCCTGGGAGAAAGTAAATGCTTCAGAAAAGCTGAGACAGTGACTATTCTTTGTGGATGGTCCTGGTTTTAAAATGACAGGGTTGTACTCGTACTATTTGATCATTAAGTGTTTTCTAACTCTGGCTAAACCAAAATAAATTTCATACACACACACACACACACACACACACACACACATATGTATATATATGAGTTATCTATTTCCCGCGTGACAAGCCACCCTAAAATTTAGTAACTTAAGACAACGATCGATTATTCATTTTGCTCCTGAGTACACAACTTGAGATAATGTGTCAGAAATGCTCATCTCTGCCTCCATGTAACTCAACTGGGGGCTGAAGGAGCCATCTCTGAGATGGCTGACTCCTGGGGCTGGCCCGGTTTCTGCTGGATGCTGGCTGCGAGTTCAGCTGGGGCTAGTGGCCATGGTTCCGCCCCATATGGCCTCACTATGGCCTGCTTGGGTTTGCCAGCATGAACATCCCAGAAGTTCCGAAGCAACACATTTTTATAACCTAGCCTCAGAAGTCACATAGTGTTTACTTTCATTTTACTTTATTTATTGAGACGATACAATGGCCCCCCTGGTTCAAGGAACAGGGATATGATGTAGACTTCACCTCCCAATAACAGGACAGATTGTCAAGTTTCCAGAACATGTGGCATGAAAGATGTCATCGCTGCTATCTATGTAAAATAAAATCTGCATAAATCGCCAATGAATTTATTATGACATCTGATGGCAAACACTTAGCCCCTAAAAGGTTATCAGCCACAGACAGGGATTTCCAGGTGAACTAACTGAGTAGCATTGCTCAAATGCAGATGAGCATTCACAGCAGAGGTATGGGTTTCCTCTTTTGAGATACATTAAGTTGCTACAAAAAATTATTGACCTTTGAAGGCTAGGGGATATGTTTAAAGAAACATGAACAATAATAATTCAAAATATCTTTAAAATCAGAAAAGAAACATGAAGACATTTGAATACAGTCAGCAATTCACATGTGTCAGTTCTCAAAGGAACATGGGAAAGGCATGAAGGAAATAGAGAAGAAGAAGACGAAGAAGAAGAAGAGGAGGAGGAGGAGGAGGAGGAGGAAGAAGAAGAAGAAGAAGAAGAAGAAGAAGAAGAGAAGAAGAAGAAGAAGAAGAAGAAGACGAAGAAGAAAGAAGGGAAGGAAGGAAGGAAGGAAGGAAGGAAGGAAGGAAGGAGAAGGAAGGAAAGGGAAAGGAGGAAGGGAAGGAAAAACAAATAAGAGACAGGAAAGTTATATAGTAAGAGGAGAGGAGATAAGGAAGCAAAGGGAAGGGCAAGAAGTGCAATTTTATGAGCATAAGAAGGTTTCCCCAGGTAGTTATTTTGTTTGTTAAGAGTACAAGTCAATGGTTTATAGTATATTCACAGAGTTGTGCATCCATCACTACTACCTAATTTTAGAACATTTTATCACTCCCAGAGAAAAACATTTTCATCACTCTCAGTCCTCCTCCTCCGCCCTGGCAACCACTAGTCTACTCTCTGTCTCTGGATTTACCCAGGTAGTTGTTTGAGCAGCTGCCTAATTCCAGGCACCACACCCGCCAAAACATTCTTTCAGCATTCCACCTTCCCCTGCCAACAAGCCTGATTTCCTAGAATTCTGAGCAAGGAAGAGTTGGGCAGCCAGTAGCAATCCTTTCCTTTTTCAGTGAGGAAGCTCAGTGACAAAATCCCTAGCTGTTTCAAAGATTTGGAGAGTGAAAAGTAACTGTGTCCTAAAATATTATTAGGGAAGTAGACACTATCCACCCACTCCAGGAAGAACTCACGTGAGTCTAAGAGCGTTCACTGGTTTGAAATGTTTGAACAGACCATATCTACATATAACAGCAGCGTTTACTCTGAGTCTCATGGGGGGGGGGCCGATGAGGGATGGATTTAAGTCAATTTTTAAAGAATTACCCTGCAGTGTGGGAAGTTTCCAGGGTGATGTGATGGTCAGAGACCACAAAAGGAAAGAGTAACTTACTAAATAGCAATTGGCCATGTAGAGTTTCGAACCACTGGTATAGATACTAAAATTTCATATTCACTTGTGAATTCATCCAAAGTTTCTGAGGATAATCATGAGGACACTCTGTTGCTGCTCTTTATATTTTGACAATTAGATTGATGTGTAAAGAAATTACTATGGATGTCTATTTTGTTCCTTTAAAGTGAAGGCTGATTTTCATTCTACAGATGCTTATCTATGCAAAGTTTTCTTACACAAATCAGTAGCAAAAGTTATACAAGTTGAGCATGCATATAATTGTACAACATGGCAAATTCAAAACTATGAATACACATTTAACTCTTAAAGATCACCACACAAATGTGAAGTCAGAGCTCATTAAATTAGAGACTGATTTAACCCAATGATTTGTGCAGCCATTACACAGGTGTTCCATTTCAGAAAGTATTAGAGCATAGTGCCGGGGGCATCAAAGCTAATTTCTAACCTAGACTAATCATGCCAGGAATAATGACCTGCCCTTACTGCCTTGTGAATCAGACCCTATGATATTTAAAATAACTAAGATCAAAGCCCAACTAGAAGGTCACTGAATTCACCAGTCATAAAATGTTAGTACGAAACCGAAGGCTGTCCTTGTCTGCTTAACCATCTTTGACACTCAGGTTATAAAATGACATGGAGAGGAACACAAATATCATCTTCAAAAATGTTGCTCTTCCCAAAGGCACTGCCAGCGAGCATGGGAAGCCTCCCAATTAAATGGTGATTCAGAGCAAAGGTGTTATTCAAAAACTATTATAAGTAGGAAAAGACCAGGTAACCTAAGAGATGGGTTGACGGGGCCTATCAACTTGCTGGCTGCAATCCCAATAGCTGAACTCGGATGAAGATTCGCTTCCCATTTGGAAGCGGTTGGAAAGAAGTGTGAAATGAATTGGTTTGTCCGGGCTGAGTTCCCAGGAAAAGGTTGTCTTTAATACCAAAAGCTCCCACCCAAACTGGCAGGGTGCTTCAAGCCAAAGATTTAGACAGTCAAATAAGTGCTAATTGAGTTAGAGGGTTGGTTAGGAAGTGGGTTGACAATTAAGTTCAGCTCAGACCCGTAAGGGGCCCAACCACTCGCCTTCAGAGAGTTTGGTATAGCACACCAAAGCAGAAGACGGCTTTCTAATCCCCACTAAGACTTTGATGGCAATTCCTAATCTTTGGCTGGAACAAGTGTGAGACAGCAGAGAGATAAGTGGCCGTGGTGATAGAGACAGAGGAAGTTATGAAGTTGACACTTCACAAGTGGATAGATGTGTCTATTCACAAGATTCTACTAGAGAGATACCAGTCTGTAGAACCACAATGGGGGAGCTACAGGAAAAAGGACTTTCATCTTTAAAAGATGACAACACTAGGCAATAGCTTTATGCTGTTGTTTTTTGTGGCCAAGTTCCTAGCAAGTTTTACTACTAAAGGATTACCACACTCACACACACACACAGTATTTTTATTTAATAAAAACTTTTCATTGGGCTTATTATTGCCAGACACTATTCTTATTGCTTCGAAAATGTTACCTCACTTCTACCTCCTAACAATCCTCTTAGGTAGATAATATTATTATCACCAATTTACAAAAGAGGAAACTGAGGCACAGAGAAGCTCAAGAACTAGTCAGTGGCACACGTGGGGGCATCTGGGTCAAAGTACATGAAGAGGATGTTACAGGGGAAGAAAGGAAGCAAATTCTTATTGTTCTTTTTGGAAGGAAGGAAGATATATAAAAACCCAAGAGAAAATTTAATAGGCCTCTTCACTGCCCTTTTCCCTCAAGTGCCAAAATGAAAGCCCATTTAATAAAGCTTAAAACTAAAATTTAGTACAGATAAAAGCAATCCTTATTACCCAACATATAATTAACTGGAGGATACACAGCTGTGGAACATTACGGGGGAAGGATGAGGCTTGCTGATTCAGACTGCTGATTTTCACAACAAGGTGTTAAAACCAAGTCACCGGTTCTCTTCGTTTGGAGGTTGTAGCATTGGCCACTCTCTCACAGATGACGGTGAAAAGTCTCATTGTGGAAAACAGATCTTAAGAGTCATATGAATTAAGGAAACTGGAGATTACATGTGTGTCCCCTGCGAAGCAAAACCTGTCCTTCCACAAGTTCACTCCATTCCCCTTTGCAGCTTTTCTAAGGAGAAGACTGTTCAGTCTCCCACCACTCACGGACCAAGTTCAACATCAGCATTCTCCTTGCTCCCCACTGCCTCCCAACCTCCTGCAAAACTCCTTCTCTACAAAGCCTTAGGACACTTAACGCCATCACTCCCTGTCTGTCCATAGGGTCATACCTATTGTTCCTAGAATATTCTCTCCATCCACTGAAGATTTTGGTAATTAGATCACACTCCTTTTAAATCACCATAGCTCTTACCAATTGGCAACATTCAGGAAGACATCCAGTCTTCCTTCCAGGCCATAGGTACCATTATCAGATACCTATGATGCTGTCTGCCTAAACCCAATGACTAAAATTTCTACTGCCTTTTCTAATCGACTTCCATGGCCATATCCTGCATTCAGGGTGTTCCACTTCTGAAATTTGAGTTCCAAATACCCTTCCTTCTGATGACATTCTTCCATCCTCCTCAGACTTTCGCTCCCCCACTCACTAATTCCTCTAGTCCTAGCAGCTTCCCTTTTCCTCCATTCTAAGAGGCCTCCTCCCAACTTTCTTTCCTAAGATGCCTAGCAATTCTGGTTTGTCCTTTCAACTGCTCCTTTACCTGTTAATTCCTAGAGCCTTGTCTTTACCTGCACCTCCAAATCATAGATCAATCCAACCATATGCTTTCTCTCCTTTTACACCCAGATACTCAAATGCTGGTGGAAAAATACCATGCAACTTCGCAGATGGGTGACACTGTTGAGAGGTATAAGAACTTTGAAAACAGATCTATATAATTCTAAGTTTCTAGGAAACATGATTTAATCCCTGGCCTCTGGCAAGAAAGTGACTAATTAACTCAAGACCCCCTACCTCAGTGCCAAAGCTCGTGGGAAGTCAGGCTCAATCCAGGTGGATAACAGTATTACACTTAAGATAACTTCATCACAGTCCAAATTCTCCTATACAATAAACTCTCAAGTTTAACCAAGTTACTTTATAGTTCTGGAATTTTATTGTAATGCGATGTCATGTAAAATTAGTGACATTTGGGAATCTTTTTGCATTTTAGTGGCGTTTGTTTTGAAAAGAAATTGTCCTATTCTGCTAAATAATGTGTTCAATGATGGATTCCAAAGATGGTAATGAAATGGAGGTAAAAGACATACATCACATAGCTGCAAGCCTAAATCACACAGCTTCAAAGGGTTGAGGAACAGTCTCAGGTTTAATTTCAAATATCCTTCTACTTAACAATATTACACACACAAAAAAAAACCCTCCGTATTAATTGCTGTCTCTTTCAAAATTGTCTTCCACTTCAAATCCAACTTTCTTTGTGTTCACTCAGCAGATCATAGTAATATCTCATGCATCCAGTTTCATTCCACATTAGTAATTTTTCCACATAACTGAAGATTTCCACCATCATTAAAAGTATATCTGTTAACCATCTTTCTAAAATTATTAAATTCTTCCCTGCCATCTTAAGGATAATGTACAAACAACATTAGCTATTTCTTGAACTTGCAGAATCCTCTTGTTAAAACTCAATTACAGAACTTGTAACATCTGTTTGGCTGCTCAAAGAATTTTTATGATTCCCTCTGGGTTTTTGTCTTCGTTTCCATAGTTGAGGTGGCTAGAGAAATGTCCTACAGATAAATTGTTGCTAAATCACAATAAATATATGTTATTATCTCAGAGGCATCAGGAAGTTTAATAATGGCCTCTAAACATTTCCCTGATGTTGTCCCTTTCCAGTAAACACCAGAAATCATCTCTGAGATCTATGGAGAGTAACATACTCCACGCAAAAATATGAAAAATAACTCATTTGTAATTTTTAACCTTCTCACAATCACTTTTGGTTGCAAAGCAAAGACAATGTTATTCAATCCCGAGTTGGCTTTGGTGATCTTATATTTATTTGTTTGCAGAGTCTGGAGAACAGGGTGAGACAAAGGTCAAATGATTTTACCACTTTGGTTTCAGGTACCTCAGCTCTCAGCTGAGGGTGAGACCCCTGGCTTCTCTGCTCCTCCAGATTCCAGGATCCATGGTTCAAACACTGTAGTGTATATGAAAACCCTCCGAAAGGCATAATGAGCTTTATCAATGGAAGAGCAAAGCCAACTGCGACCAATTCCAAGGAACGTTATCCATCTTTACGTCTACTGCCCTAATGTGTGTCAGGCACTCTGTAAATGATTAATGTACAAATGAATGAAGGAGCTCACTCTGATATTGCTATAAAGGAATTAATAGGATGAGAAACAATTCTATCTACCCCAAAGCTAGACACTCCTTTTTAAAAAAAATATGAACTATGTCCAAATCTGACTTGATCACCAGAAACCTCTTTGGAAAGCAGGGTGGCAAACCCTCAAAATGGTCAAATAATTGACATTATGAGCTCCACAAGTCAGTGTGTTCTTTTTCAGAGAGAAACTACTTTTAAAAATTAGTTGTTTAACTTTGTGAAAGCCTAGTATACCTATGAAGGTAAGTTATGCTGGAGACATAGTACTATACTGTTAATTATGGACAGAGACTTCAAATATTAGAAAGAGGAAATATAAAACAGTACTGACCATGTCCCATGAGAAATTACTGAAGGGACTAGGGAAATTTACCTTGTAAAAGAAAAAAGAAAAAATACAAGGAGAGATATGGGAACATGATAATTAATCTCTATTAATGCAAAAGATGGGATAGATTTATTCTGCTTAGCTCCAGGAGCAACAAACCAATATTAGATAGATGCAGATTTTATGGAAGAACATATTAGCAACTGGAACTGCCTAGGAATAAGACAGGCCATTTGCACAAGTCACCTCCCTTTCATACTGTCAATCATAATGGCAAAGAAGCAGCCAGGTGGGGTTCCACAATACACCCAACCTGATGACTTTTCTTCAAAGCATGTGAAAAACCTTCATCTCAGTTATGACCCAGAAAACGAAGAAGACCAGGGTGAGGGGCCAGATGAACGATGCTCTCCGAGTCCTCAGTATAGCTATTTCTTCATTATTTAAAACTGGCCAGGTGAAATAACAGGTAGCAGACACAATAGGAACTAAATCTCCAGAGGGCTCTAGTTTGTGGTTCATAGTACATAAAACTAGAGCCCTTCTTTGCTCTAAGCACAATAAATACGCACTGAAGTAAAACATAGGCAGAAACTGAAAGCAGGCCGAGTAAAATGGTGAGAACTGCCCTCCCTGACATTTCTAAATATGCCAGAGAAACTTTCAACCGCATGTTATAACTTTATGAATTATGTGTAAACATGACCTCTGAAAAATGCCAAGGTCAATGAGGCCGAGAGTGACTTCTTTAGTGAATCATAGCTGGGACCGTCATTTTCGAACTCTGAATGCAATTTTCCACATCTTTTCCAAAATAAGCAGTGTAATGAGTACACACGTGGTCCAGGCTTCCTGCTGCTGACTTCCCATTCCCCCACGACACATTATTTTCCTGATACTAGTTCTCTGCCTTGGTTCAGGATATCCCACCCTACCATTCCTTTCCTTTCATTGTGTCTCTCTATCCTTCACTACTGGAACTTCTAGAAATCAGCCATGGCATTCCACGGGCAATTTACAAATGGGAAAACAAGGCAAATCCAACCCCCTCTTTCATGCTAATTTGATTTCTTCCTCTGTTATATTGATTCTAACAAATGAAGAGACTTGGGCAGTTCAGTGAGAATGTCTAGGTTTTCCTGCCTGAAATATTTTCCTAATTATAATATAACTAAAATTTTTTATATTTGTTTAGGCAACTCTATAATGTGGTTTCTATTAGGATTCCTATTTTAAAAGACAAAGAAGCTTTCCAAAGTTACACTCTTAGGAAGTGAGGAAAATGAGATTCAAGCTATATCCACGCACTGTATAGCTGAAGCATTAATTACTATATTACATTTCAATCACCCTCAACAATTCAAAAATTTAGAGTTCTCTCTGGTTTCTCCTATTTCATTGTCCCTTCCCTATAAATAATTGGTAAGAGTCCTTGTTTTTCCTCTGAATCTCTTAGGGACTGTCTCATCTTTGGCAATTCTACCACTCTGCCCACTCAAAACCTTTAATAATTCCCTAGGATCCAGAAAGGAAGTCCATTTTTTTTTTTTTCCAAATTGTTGTTTAAGACCCTCAACATTACAGTCTCTCCACAATTTGAGAGTTACTGCCACCATTTTTCTTGGATTTGGGTGAACAGACTTGTCAGTGTGGCAATGCATGGCATGACAAGAAGTTTTTTCTCTTTATGGATTCACAAATTTATTTGGATGAAAAGACAACAAAAAGTAATATTTGAAAAATTAAGACTGGCTCCACACATCTGGGATCCAAACCAAACTATTCATTCTCTCACACTCTCAGCTATACCTCGCTGCTTCTTAGGAAGCCTTCCTCTCACCGATGATGTCATTCAAAGCCTAGTCCCCCTTTTTCTGCCCATATGACACTGTTAGTGACCTAAGCCGAAGTATTTCCTTCTTCACACACTCACTTAGGGTGAGTTCTACTTGTTCACAGCCTTATATGCACTGAAATTATTGATTGGCAAGTGTTATATTTCCCATTCCGGATGGCAACCTTAGAGGGGAGTTAGATCAGGCCTTCCTGTTGTTCACTTTTCATATACATGGGCATTCAACGGATGTTACTGAATTAATAATTTTAAATGAATAGGACATAAATTCGTTTTTTGGTATGGAATCATATAAGAATTGACTAGAATTTGCTTTTTAAGAAAACAACTAGTTTTCAACTTTACTGTTCAGAAATGAACTTGATTGATTTTTCAAGTCAATGCCAATTTTAATTAGAATATTCTGTTCAACAATTCCATAAAAATATGAAAAGGTCTTGGAAATTTCAATGTTTGGCATTACTCACAGCAGCACTTCATGAAAACTCCTTTGTCAAACAACATGCCATGACTTTTGGTTCATAAATAAGGGCTGTCGTAGCGGGGCATGTTTACTAGGAGGTCATCCAGTTCATAAGCCATATTTCCTGCTTCAGTATAAAACAAAAGCTCCCAGACAAAAGCAAAAACCCTCAAGATTCTTCAAGGTCTTTATCCAATAAAACCAGCTTTCTGTCATAACTAGACACTGCCCAGTGTGACACCAGGCACCACAATATCAGGGTGTTCACAACTTCTTAAACTATCATGAAAATTGTCATCTGAGGGAGGGACCATTTCCACTGGGTTGAGTATGGAACACGTGACCTGTCACCTGACTGCCATTGGCTGGGAGAGTCTTAGAAGATAATGCTTCCATTTCAAAGACAAGTATCAAACACCAGTCCCATCTCTTCCCTTATCCCTTTCCCCTCCCTCTCTCTCCCCAAAGGATGCTCCTAGCTTCTGTTAAGGAATAATTTTTGATGAGTGAGTAGCAAAAACAGCAGGAATAAAGGTGAGAGTTAGCGATATGGTCTTAGCCCCAGAGAATCACAGGGCACATGTAATGACATGCCCTGAGGCACAGTGTGCCTAACAAAGGATTTAAAATAAAACCTGAGAGAAATAGGTTACTTAAGAATTCAATAGTAACAACTTCTCTTTTATTTTTAAATATGGAAAAGGCAGAAATAATACTTAAAGAAATCTGATAAGCCAAGATGGTAGCTTCAACTTAGACAAAAGGTTTGTGCTTATGTTGAACAAGGTTCTATAACAACCTAGATTAATTTAATGTATTTCGGTTTTTTGCACATTTACAGAGGAACATTTTGGGCACTGTATTCCGTGGTTTGGCATTAAGGGAAGGCTTGCATTGTTTTGTTTCTCACCTAATTAACATCAAATTTGGTAGAAATCCACATCTTATCCCAGGAATATAGTGAAGCATTATTCCTGGATATTGCCCAAAGGTCTGATGATCAATCTGTAACATCCTAATAATAAAACAACTATCATCAAATGAATGCTTAGTCTAGGCCAGGCACAAGCTAAGCCTGTCGTATGTGTTATCTTGTCTAATCACCCAAGCAACCCTATGATGTAGTAAAATCGTTACCAGCCATATTTTACAGGGGAGGTAAACGAAGCACTGTGAGATGACGTGAACAGCCTGAGGTTGCTCAGCAGAAAGTGGTAGATAGAACTGTAACCCAATCAGAATTCAAAGCCCACATAAGTAACCAGTGTTAAGAGTCCTTCTCAAACAAAGAATGCCAAGTGTTTAAAAATACCAAGGGTTGAAAAATACCTGCTACTCATGGCGACTGGGGCAAAAAAAAAGGACTTGCATATCACTCTTGGAAATGTCACTTGATGCAGCTATCTTCAAAGCCCTATGGCAATGTTTATTAATGTAATAATGCACAGAGCCTTTAACCTTTCAAGCCACACTCTTAGGAGTTAATCCTATAGGTGTGAAAGTATAATATACACAAGGGGGTAATATGAATTCTCAATAAGGAGAAATTTTGAATTGCGAGAATTGTGAGAAATGTTGAGTTGTGACATAGTCACACCATGGAAAACTACCCCAAAGGAATGGGGTAGATCTACCCAGTCCATTGACTGTAACATATATTCCATTTTTGTAGAAAAAACTATTAAAAACTAAGGGCAGTGAGACTCTTCTGCATGATACTGGTATGGTGGATACATATCATTATATATGTGTCAAACTCCATAGAATGTACAACACAAGGGAGGACCCTAACTATGGATTTTCATTAATAACATAACAATAATGCATAATAATGTATTGATATTGGTTCATCAATTGTAACAAATGTACTACACTAAAACAAGATGCTGACAACATGGGAAACTAAGGAGGGCAGCTGAGGGGGATTATGGGATCTCTGCACTTTCTACTCGATGTTACATGAATATAAAACTGCTCAAAAAAGTCTATTAATTTTAAAAAATGATTAAAGACCACTGTATATTTATTTAAATATAAAATTTAATATAATAATGAGCAGAGAGAAAGTTGTACCTTGTTAACCTCAACTGCAGGTAGAAGTGGTAACAGAAATGGATGAGGGAGTTAAGCCAAAAAAAAGTTTGTTTTTTTCCTTCATTTTAAACGCTCAAGATGAAAACAATAGGTATTCTATGATCTAATTCATATAAAACTGTGTGTGTGTGTGAGTTTGTGTGTGAGTGTGTGTGTAAAAGGGAAAATATACAGTTGGACAAACTCAGCTGTCATTTTTTCCAAGTACCTTTAGAATTCTTAATTCTATCACTTCATAAATATTCTTTTCCTCAACTCATCTTCAAACCATGAGATGGATAATAAATGGTAATAAACTATCATTAAATGAGGAGCTGGATCTTCAGACTGTGCTTTGCACCAAGCAAATCAAACAGTGAATTTGAAGTTGTTAGAGGTAGTAACTTTAATTACATTTTTTTCTTTTTATAATCATTCCAAAGTCAACACAAAATAATAATGAATATTCTACAGATCAGCCCAAGAATGTCTACTGTTGTTTAAGACAGCATACCCCATACAGTTCTTTGCTTTAAATTTCTTTTAAATAAGATTTTAAGATCTTGGTTGGGAATCCTACATCATGCACACAGACAGACACACACACACACACACACACACACACACACACACATACACATGGCACCAATGCACCAAAACAAAGATCCCCATTAAAAGATGTACACATTCTTAATCCAGTTGTCCGTAGAAAGGTCAGTTGATAGTCTTACAGGAGTTCCCTTGTATGTAACCCGCTGTCTTTCTCTTGCTGCTTTTAGGATTCTCTCTGTCTTTAACCTTTCCCAGTTTAACTATAATGTGTCTTGGTGTGGACCTGTTTGGGTTTATCCTGGTTGGAACTCTCTGCACTTCCTGGGCTTGTATGTCGGTTTCCTTCACCAGGTTAGGGAAGTTTTCGGTCATTATTACTTCCAATATGTTCTTGATCCCTTGCTGCCTCTCTTCACCTTCTGGTATTCCTATGACGTGCATGTTGTTGTGCTTGATGTTATCCCAGAGGTCTCTTAAACCCCCTTCATTGGTTTTTATTCTTTTTTCTTTTTGTTGTTCCGTTTGGGTGACCTCTGCTAACTTGTCTTCTAAGTCGCTGATTCGATCCTCTGCTTCATCTAACCTGCTGGTAATTCCTTCAAGTGTGTTCTTTATTTCAGTTATTGTGTTCTTTAGTTCTAACTGGTTGTTCATTACGATTTCTCTATCCTTCTTTATGTTGTCACTAAGCTCCTTAAACATTCTTATCATCAGTGTTCTGAACTCTGTCTCTGATAGGTTGGTTATCTCTGTTTCATTTGGTTCCAATTCTGGAGGTTTCTTCTGTTCTTTTATTTGGGACATGTTTCTGTGTTTCCCCATTCTGGCTGACTCTCTGTGTTTGCTATAGGAATAGAGACAGAGGAAATGTAATGGCTGTGTGCGATGTCAGAGGGGTAGTGGATGGGGGGTGGGGGGTTGTCACTGTGTGAGGGATATAAATGATAAATGTCTATTACATTGTTTTGTGCAGCTGAAACTAGTAAAAAAAAAAATGTTTGTTTGTTTTTTAAAAAAAAGATGTCCGGATCCTGAAGTCCTCTGATTGAATCTATTTGAATAATGAAATAGAGCTCTCACAACCCTTAAGTATAGCATTCTCATCTAGGGTTTGCATCAGGAGGTTTCACATGCCTCAAGGAACAATTTCCAACCATATCCTTCAAGGCATATTTTCCTTTAATTAAACCTAATCCCTGTTACCTCCTGGTGGCCTCTAAAGGCTGGGTTTTCTAGAGTCACTGTGTTGTCTGGTTTGCCTTCTGAGATAGTTACTAATTCAGCCAGTCCCACCAGTGCTTGGCCTGCTTAACCCTAAAAAAAAAAAAAAAAAAACCGTGAGCAGGAAACAGCCAGGACCTCCTCTACAGGGTTTATGTGATGAAATGCCGCTCACAATTAGTTGTCCCTGCAATTTTCACACCTGGGGCTCTTGAGCTGTGAGGATGCAGGTGGCCTGATGCAGGAGTAATTAGTTCCATGTCATTAATTATTTACATGGAGCTTATCACCCTGGGTTGGCAATTTTTGTTGACTCAAAACTGCAGGTGCACAAAGGAAAAGTGCATTTTGCATGCTCTGACTCTTAAAAGGCAGAGAAAAAATGGTGCTCTTTGGGGCTGACTATCTTCCAGGCATGCTCCAGGAAAGGCGATGTCATTCATAGCAACCGCAGGGTTTTGAGAGTTGACAAGTAATTTAAAACAGTGACTCATCATTGCTACAGTTGCAAAGGTGATTTTACTTGACTCACATAGGACTCTGTTTTTAAGATGTATTTCACAGGAAAACAGTTTTCCAATTTTTGTTGTTGTTAAAGAAAAGCAGGGAATCAGAATCCAATGCCACTGCCTTATCATTTGGATCCAGTTATTCCTGGAAAAGTCAAAGTACTTGAAATAACACTACCAGAAATTCTTAGTAACTTCACCTTCAGAATTTCCAGGTGAATGTGATTTCAATAGTGCTTATCAATACATAACTTCATTCTTACCAACTAGATTCCTCTAACTTTGGCTTAAGCAATTATTGAGACAAAATTTTCCCTGACTGACATGATGTTTTCCTTATGATTTTCAAGTCATCAACCTTCGTCTATTTTCTTACCTGATGTTGACTTCCCGTCTGTTTCTCGTCACATATTTCTCCACATGAAAGAGAGTAGGTCTTCCCTACCCAGAAGATTTCTGGCTCAGGTCTTTATTCAGTGTTTAGAACACAGAACTGGTTCAGATCAATTTATCATAAACTTTAAACTTCCTTCATATTAGTTTGAAAGCTGAGACTTTCTGAGGCTCATATCTCAATGGGAAAAAAAAACTTCGCAATTAAGACTTTCTTTTTATGCTTGCTCCACATCGAGATAAACTTTAGATGCTGCCTCCAATTCAGTGACTCCGTTTCTTCCGCAATCAGTCGGTATTGGAAATTAACCAGGAGCAAGTTAAGAAGCTCTCGCCGGAACCCTGGCATCTCCTAACTCTGGGTTTCCAGCAATCTCCAGATTATGCTAATGAATCATGAATACCCTTTGAGTGGCAAGGTTCTAGATCATAAATAAAGAACCAATTGTCACCCTTCTACATGGATAGCCTCCAGTTTTGCTCTCAAACAGTGGAGGCTCCTATGCCCCCATGTCAAAAATGACCAACACATCCCCATTTCACCTTACCTTCTTTCATGAATTCCATATTTTAAATTAATTTTCCATTCCACCTCCCTAGTTTTTACTATGAGAAAATTCTGGCATGTGCAAAATGAATTATATATTGGGATGAAAAAGCGGACATTTACAGCTGAGGAAGGGGGCACACTCATGTCTGTACCTTTACAATGTGAAAAAGTCGCTTTAATAATGCGTATGTCGGAGGTTCTCAGAGTGAGAGCATTACGAAGCATCACTAAGCACGTACTGCTTAGTCAAAAATCTAGGACTTTTTTGCCTTGACTGACTCATCTGAAACCATAAATAACATCAGTAGAATAAATTGAACCCTGGTTTGGAAGTGAGAAGGGTTCATCTCCACTTTGCCATAAACTTAGCTTGGTCTAGTTAAAACAAACAAACAAACAAAAAACAAACATGTGCAGCTCTTTCAAGTCTTGAAGTTCAATTCGCTCATTAGCAAGGCAGCTATATAATGTATCATTTAAACCAGAAAGTCTTGAGAGTAACCGGAGGTGCTGTTGTAATTACACAGGGACAAGAGGCATAAACGGGGACTGTCCTAGGCGAACTGAAACTTATGGTCCTAAGCAAACGAAGACCCTCCTGTGGAAAATAAAGATTGCTTTGGACAGGACAGACGACTCAAGTGTCTCCCAGGTCTGAAAATTTCACCATATGAACCCTAATATTTTCAAGCAGGAACTCATAACTAGTGTCTTTTTTCATGACCCTAAATAAGAGGAATGAATGCACCCCTCAACTGTGTCAGTACATTTTTAATTGTCCCATGTAACTGAAACGTGCATTTCAGACTCTAGGATATCAACCTAGGGGATTGAGCGGTCAGGATAGAGTCAGAAAATCCAACAATCTCCAAGTCCTGGATACAAAGAGAATGCTGCCTCAGCAGCTAAAATATCCCACTAACCATGTGTTACTTTGACTTATTCAGAAATAGCAAAGAGAACAATTTGGTCTAAGAATGTTGTGTTGCTGTTTGGTTAAAGGTTATTTTTCTGGGCTCCCCCCTAAAATAAACAAGAGTTACATAACATCTTGAAAGGTGAGGGTATTGTATGCTCAAAGGTTTTCAGACTACTTCAAAAATTTCAACAGACTGTAAAACTACTAGTAATTCTCCCACCCTCCCACCAAAGCATATTAAATCAGAAGGAAAATGCAAATGATTATCAGAGAGAAATTCAGAAAATATCATCTCTTCTTTCTAAATGTTACTAAGCCATAAACTGTGATGTAAGTATGTGTTCCAGATATTTGGAATATTTTCTATTTCATTCAACATTGTAGTACCAAAAACAGTCTGCAGGAGTTTGTCATTCTCAAGCCTTCCTTCAGGCCTAACATTAATTTAGGAAACCTAAAATGCATAACTTTTCTCCAGGAGATCCATGGATTTTTGTGTTTTTCTTAATGGTTTTGTTTCCAGTAAGCTTCCCAGTCTGAAGTCCAACTTTCAAAAATTACTCCCAATATCTACATGATAGTTCTAAACCACTGTCACATGAGTGCTGGAGAATCATGAAGCTAAGAGGCATTTAAAGGGCACTTAATATTTCCATAGTAGTGCTCAATAACAAATGACGCTTTACTTTTTAGGCGCCATAGTATGTTTTTCACAAATAATATTGTTAAAATATAGAAAGATTTGGTCATTCGTGCTATTAATTATCCATTCTGAAAGAATATTACAAAATATATTTAGGAAGAACTCATAATGAAATAAAAAAAAAAACACAAAATGGTATAAATTGTATAAAATGTAATAGTAGAAGAGGAAAGAAACACTAAAATATTACCAGTACTAATTTTTTAGCAATACATTCAGTGTTTTACTTTTTTTATACTTGTTATAAATTTACATGTTTTCCATCAAAAAAGCATATATTATTTGAAAGTGGAAAAAAATCATAAATGTCATTTTAAAATTGTATAGTACAGGGAGATGAAGGACTGCGCAGAAAAGATGTCACATGTATTTCATGTTCTATTTAACAAGTACCATTAGTCAAACCAGCAGAAGCCATTAAGAAATGGAAAACAAAAGCAAGTTACAGTCTTTGTAGTAACATGGCACGTGTACCAATCCTTTGAACCTCAATGAGGGAAATATGGAAAAACCTGAATATACAAAACACTCTCTTTTGCATAATATCATAGGCTGCCATATACTTAACATGACTATAAATTCAGTGACAGCCACTATTAAGCCTTCAATTAAGACCTCACTAATTAAAATTTTATCCAAGGGCAACAGATTTGTTTACTCTGGTTAAATATTACTAATAAATCACTTTGTAACAATATTCTACCAGATTGATTTTCCCTCTGACGTTCACGAAACATTTTACAAACTTTAAAACCAAACTCATTTATTCCCCAAATTCTGGAAATATGTTGGTAAGTGGCAAAAAGCAAAAGTATAAGCTCATCAAAGAAACCAAAATATTCAGATTTCTTTACTAGGAATTCAATGATAGTTGTGAATGACCATTTGTTTGCAAACCCATTTCCTCTGGCCCACAGTGCAGTGAGTAGTTCTATAAAATAGCTCGAATGATTCCAAGAGCCCAGGGACCCTCTTTCATTTGCTAGTAGACAAAAACTACTATAGAGAAAGAGCAGATGGTTTGCTTTTGACAATAATCATTGTAGTGACTAAACAATTTTTCACCCTGCAAGAATCCTCTTTGATGTTAGATGTTACCATATTTGAGTCAAAGGTGATTTTCCTTCATGATTCTTTTTACCCTGCTCTATTCTGATATTTAATCTCCTTCAGATGATTCTGTTATCTGGCTCTGAGAAATTAATTAACTAATTAATTATATATAATATTATATATAAAATAACATATATATATAACTTTGCTAATCATTACTATGTATTCCGCTATTTGTCAAAGCAATCCAGAATCTGGAGGTCAGACTAGGCTCTAAGACATTGCCAAGGTTAGCAAACCTCTTCCACATCCCCTTGCTTTTGATCAACTGGGAGAAGTTAAGGCTTCACAATAAAGACTTAAAATCATCATTACTTACAATGACGCAGTTCTCTGGTGTAGATGCATGTGCTCCATTTGCTTTCCCTCACAGCTGTTCATATAAGTCCAAAGATTTGGACTTGATTCTTGGCTAGATTTGCATAATATTTGGACATGTTCTTGGTGAATCTGTATTTCAGAATGATCCTCCCTAGGATAGAAGAGGCAATGATTAAGTTCTGGGATGTTTTAGGGCCCAAGAATATGTACAATCTGACCTGACAGAGATCAGCAACAGTAACAAGGTGACTTCACCACCTATAGGTAACATGTAGCCTTCACCACACACATTCTCATGCACATATACTCGCTCACACAAACATATACTCACAAACCCGCACTCTCACACACACACACACCTCTCACAAACTCTCATATGCACACATACTCACACACTCTTAACATAAAGGGATTTATTTTAGTTCTTGATGAGGTTGGTTAGTAACCTATTTTGTATTTCTACTACAAAGGTAGTACAATTAGAACTACTGAAATATGTGTTTACATGAGTTCGCTAACTATGCACGTATTTTTAGAGTATTATCTTTCTAATATGAAATAACTCTGAGATGGTCAGTATGACTATGAAAACTCAGAATCTAGGAATAATTTAAGAGAAATGTGGTTTTAGTGTTATCAGCATACAAAGTTACGATAAGCAGGCTACCAAGCTATTCCAAATACACATTCTGCTAGACCTAGTTGAACGGATAGATAAGAATCATTTATAATTAACACACTGTTTGCATGAGTGTGTTTGAGAGTGTGTCTGATGTGTGTGTATCGACCTGCAGGACTGTTGGGTGGTCATTCATTTACCCAATATTAATTTGAATGCCTTTATATGTCAAATCCCTTCAAAGTACTTCGGATACTCCACTGAGAAAACCTCACTTGCCCTTGTCGAACGGAAGTTCTAGTCAGGGGAGACAGACAATACACAGCGATCATAATTAATAGGTATGTGCTTTGGAATACAAAAAAAATAGAGCCAAACATGGGTTATCAGTAATGTTAGGAGTAAGTGTTGGGGTGTCTGTCACATGGGCTAGCAATTAGGACATTACCAAGCAATAGTCATAATGAGTTGTTGTGGTTGTTATTATTATTATTTATTCTGTAGGGTCTCCAAGGCAGGATGATGACTCTATTTGACAGATGATTAAATAGAAATGCAAATATTTTATAACTTGCCAGAAGCTAAAATGTCAATGAGAAGCAAAACTAAAGGTATTGACCAAGCTTCTACAATGAGCTTTTTTAGGTGGTGAGGTAAATACAGTTTCCACCCTTTTCAAAATATGACCAGTCGTTGGTCTTAGAGAGTCAGCGAAGTGGAAAGAAGCCTTATGGATGACTAGAACTGTATCTCAGGAAGCTACTAACAGTTCAGATTCTGAGCAGGATGGGAGGCAAGAGATTTCTGCAAAACACTCACACACCTGCTTTCAGAAGAATGCAAAGGGTCTGTTTTTAGAGTTGCCCCTGTAAGGCTGTGTCTGCAACCACGTCCTCACCGTTCTGTATTTCCCTTGACACATTGTGATGACTGAGACCTAACTAACTTAGTAAATCCATAAGGTAATTTTAAGCTCAGAGGAGATCCAGGCGCAGGGTGAGCTCATCCTCATTTATGGCTGCTCCATCCACACCCTGCAAAGAATGCCCTTCCAATGGTCAGTATACCAATGGAACAGAGGTTCCCTCCAGAACACTCACTCCCAGTTGACCTTTCTCAAGCGACCTTGCTCCTTGGACCTGAAAAACAGTTTGAGACCCTCACTGTGCATGTGACAAGCCCAAACATGTCCACTCTGCCATATTATGCCTGTCATGACACTAGCTCTAAAATCACACAGAGGCCACTGCAGGGGAGCAATTATTGCCTCTCTCTGAGATGGCATCCACAGAGAAATGGGACTCCTCATCAAACAGCTGGGGCCAATGCCAGTGAACTCCTCTGAGCACAGCTGCTGCCAGCCTCTAAAGCCAATAGGCTCTGTTGTTCTTGTGTGTTGGCAAATAACCCAGTCATCCTTTCCTAGTTTTCTGATACCCCACCTACCAGGGTAAAATTAGTTGGCTCTTGCTAAGTCTTCTAAGTAATAAATTCTTCTTTGCCACTTGCTTTCAGAGTTGTTTTAAGAGGCCCATAGGAGCAGGTAAGTTAGAAAATGAGAACTCTTTCACAAACACTGGCAAACTACCCTCCCCTTGATGCAGAAGAAAGATCTACAGACAGGCTGTTAAAAGGACCTCCCTCTGGTTAATAGAGTACTGACCTGTGGTCCAAATCAGTGTTGGTGGAAGAAAGAAAACGGGCTTTTGGAGAGGTGGGATAGAGTGGTGAAGCACATTTCTTTTTAAATAAATAGCAGTCGTTTCCCTTCTGCATACACCGGCATGCCACCCTTCCTCATTATCTGCAGATCCTGACCTGCACTCACTGTTGCCACCTGCTGGTAACATATCATGATTGAAATACAGGGCCTGGTGGTGGGGGTATTTTCATGAGGCACAAACTGGAAGCTTAAGGCCAAACCCAAACTTTTCATTCCCTGGGGACTCAGTGTTCTTCGAGATAGGGGCGGGGGGAAAGGCCAGAAAGAAAAGGGAAAGGATCACATTCATAGTCACACTCAACTTTCAAGAAGCCCTGGTATGTTTCAGTCCTATTATTCCACTAATATAAGAAATTGAGTTAACTTCCGTTATCTTTCTCTCTACAAGGTTAGGTTGCACGTGCATCCTCCGGACCACGGGAAATATGTAAGCTATATTAATCTTGTATCTCTAAAACTAAAAGTTTTCAATGTAACAGAACTTGACCTCACATGGAAGATTGCTTTGAGTTTTTCCTAAGCAAACTCTCAAGTCAAAAGATAACCTCTTCTGCCTGTTTCCAAGGAGCCTGGGAGTGCAGAGCTTCCAGCACACCGCTCCATTTATAAATGAGCCCTCAGAAGTATACCTACCAACACTCTCAGAAAAACTCAGGGTAAGCAAGTTGTTTGAAGTAAAGCAATTCTATTTTTTAAAGGCCCATATCGAGCTGTAATTTGCTATGGAATATGAAATGGAAATACATTTCCTTAGATTTCTCTATACCCATAAATATCCCATACCATAAATAGCCTGTACACGTTTCCTTGGAAATTCAACACACTGGAAGCCACTGTGCATAGCTATACATGTGTAACTTGTAAGTTTATGGTCATACAATGGGAAGGTTTCAAATGAAAACACACCAAGTGTCAGGAAGTTCAAGACTTAAGGTCCCATAGCAATCTTTACACACACCCACAGTGCACAAATGCCACATCATAAAGAGGTTTAAAAGGTTTCTATGGTAGGAATGTCCAATATTGAATAGGCCCAGCATGGACAACTTAACACTTATATGTATTCCCATTTTGAGTTTTAACTTGTAAAGTGAGCTGTGTTTTAATATAAATATTAATGTCTCATTCCCTGGTCAATGTTCACAGAAGAACAGCAATGAGGGGCCCACAGACGTACCCTGCACCCTTCCTTCTCTTCTCCATGCACTCACTGTAAGTTATCTCACCCCGTTCCACAGCTTTTCAATCGACCTATGTCCTAGAGATTCTTAAATCTATTTCTCTATTCCTAATTCCTCCCCAGAAATCCAAATGCATAGCCAGTTTCCCACCTGAGAAATAACCAGCGTCTCAAATCTAACATGCCCCAAAATAAAACTCTCGATTACTCAAATCTGCTCTTCTATCAACATTTCCTCATATCAGTAAATGACACTAACATCCTCCAAGTTTCTTAAGTAAAAAAATATGGAAGCTAACTTTGATCAGACTCTTTTCTCTTACTCCTGATACATAACCTGTCAGGAATTCTTGCTAAATCCTTAGGCATCAGATTCTCTAAAATTCTAATTCTCTCCATCTCTACTGCTACCACCTGTATCTATTGTGGTGTAATAAATTATTCCAGAACGCAGTGCTCTACAATAACAAGGACTCACTATCTCACTAAGGGTCAGGAATCTATCTGGAAGGGGCTGTGCTGGGTGGTTCCGGCTCAGGGTCTCTAATGAGGTTGCTGTCAACCATGGCTTCAGTCATCTCAACTGGGAAAGGCTCCTCTTCTCAGTTCCTTGCTGGCACCTGGCTGGAGGGTTTAGTTCCTTGCTACAAGACCTTCTCTTTAGGGTACCTCCGAACATGGGAGCCTGCTTCTTCCAGAGTAAGAGATCCAAGAAAGAGAGAGCCCAAGCTGGGAGTCATGGTCTTGTTTTGTTTTGTTTTGATGTAGGTGGCTGACCCCTGCACTGTACACCTGAAGCTAAAGCGGAATAATACTGAATGTCAACTATAATTTCGTGTGTGTGTGTGGTTGCCGGACGTGGAGTACAGCATAAGGAATAGAGTCAGTGGAACTGTAACAACTATATACAAAGTCAGTCTTTTATAACCTAAGCTCAGAAGCAACAGAACATCACTTCTGCTATACTCTATCGGTCACATTGACTAACCTGGTAAAATGTGAGAGGGGCTACAAAAGGGCAGAAACACCAAGAGGTGGGCATCGTTGGGGGCAAATGTGATGGCTGGCTAGCACGTCATCCTAGCCCACGCTTCTACCCTAGACTGCCTAGCTATCTGAAATAGCCCCCCAATCCATGCCCCTGCTTCTCCCCTTGCCATTTCCATTCATTAACCACTCAGCAGCCAGAGTGTCTTTTTGAAACATAAATCAAATCCTGTCATTCTTATACTTAAAACTCTCCAACGGTTTCCCATTTTACTTAAAGATCCAAACTCTCACCCTGGCCCTGGTCAGCCTCATTTCCCATCACACCTAGCTAGCCCGGATATATTCCTGTTCCTCCAGCAAACCAGGTTGTGTTCCTCTTCCTCGGGAAAATACAGATCACAGCTTAATTGTCACCTCCAGAGAAGTTATCACACACTACCCTATCTAAAGGAATGATTCAGACCTTCCTCTGCCTAACAGTCATCCCTGGCCCCTGCCCTACACACAAACACAAGTGTACTTTGTACCTGCTCAAAGGATTCTGATTTTTGTGTTCCAGAGAAAGCAAAGAGATCTTGCTCTTAGGGAATACAGGCTCCTCTCATCTATAGGGAATGACTCATGACTGCTCTATAGCAGGCATGGTAATCCGTTCCCTTCAGCGATGAGACGGAAGGGTCTAGAAGTGTCACGTGGTCCTATGCTGACGAATGAAAAATGAGAGGATGGCTATTGGAGGCTTCCCTTCTAAGATAAAAAGAGTAAGCCTGCAGAGGACAGCATCTTTTTCTCGGCCATTACATTTCTGAACGGGACTCCCGTGAGGATGTAATGTCTGGAGCTGTGAGATGAACCGTCTTGTGACTGTGAGATAAGCAGCATGATCATGAAAACCCAACACACTAAGAATGCTAAAACAGGAAGACGTAAAAAGCTCACGACTCTGATCTCTGAACCACTCACTACACCATTCTACCAACCTCTGGACCCCTTTAACATGTAAAATAATTATATACTCTTAGCACTTAACGCCCTGTTGGTCAGATCTTTCTGTTCCATGCAGCTGAAAATATTCTTAATTGATATATTCACTCACAAAGAACCTTCTTGCTAAGTGATGATGACTCACTAAAAATCTTAGACTCTATAACATCGTGTGCGCTTAAAAATACCTCATGACAAAGAACCAAAAGAATTACTGAGGCCTATAATTTTCTTGCTCAACTTTCTTGAAGCTCTTAAGTAGTAACCAATGAAGGCTGACCTATAAAAGTGACTTGTTTTATAAGCATTTCCATGGGAAAGCTTGCTTTAATAAACCTAAAAATAATAAAAATTAATCTTTAATGAGTCTGACTACTGAGAAATAGTACGTAAGTGATTTACCTCAGAGATCTGAGCTTGTGAATTATCTGACCCAATGAAAGAGCCAGTATTAGGAACTCCATTTCACAGATGAGGAAACTGAGATTCTGAGAGTTTAATGTGTCCAAGGTCATTCAGCTTCTAAGACAGAGCTGGAATTGGAACCCAGGTCCACTGACACGGTGTTCACAGGCTTATCTTCACTAGCTTATCTCCACCACCACCCTCCAGCCTCCAGCAGAGATGCTCAGCTGATAATCAACTCCCTTCCTTCTTTTCTTTTTTGAGCTACAGAATCGGTTGCTTAGAACATGTCTCACCTGAATGACCTGCACATCCACAAGTGAGGTGCAGCTCACCCTTTGGTCATCTTCTGGTATCAGCATCTTCACAAAGTGCATATTGGAGACAATTTAGATACCGTGCTGTTACTCATCCAGAAGGAATGTTTTAAGTCTTCTGAAGCTTACTGAATACCTGGCATGATAAGGAGAAAAGCGTGTGCCTTGAAATTGAAATTTAATGCCGTACCTATTCAGTCTGTGACAGCTTTGCCTATTCCACGCCATTTATCTCGGTCAGGATTCAATGTTAGCATAACCTCTCACCCATTTAATTGGTCTCCCTATTTGCACATTTCCCCCGTGCCCCTCTGACTCCTCTCCACGTAACAGCCAGAGTGATCCTGCTCCAACATAAGTCACGTTCCCTCACTCCTCTGCCCAAATCTTCTCCTGGCTTCACACGTCAGTCAGGGTGAAAGCTGAAGTCCTTACCAAGGCTGACCAGGCTCTCTAAAATCTTGTCCCCTTCAGCACTTTGATCTCATTGCCTAAGATTCTTCCCTTTGTTCACCTGTCTTAGGGAAAAGCCTCCTCACGTGTCCTCAAACAAGCCAAACACACTTCTATCTCTGGGCGTCTGCTTGTGTCGGTTGCTCTGCCTTCTTGGAAAACTGTCCCTCCAGCTACCTGCGTGTCTTTCCCCCTCAAGTCTCTCCTCAAATGTTTTATTATCAATGAGAACTTTATTATACACGTCTTTGAAGTAGCAACACCTCCCCTCCAACACACACACACTTCCTCTCCACTTTTAAGGGCTTTTTATTTTTTTTTCCCCAAAAACACTACAACCTGATACAGTATAAAATGTATTTATATATTTGTTAATCGACTGTCTTCCTCCCATTTTCATATAATCTCAAGAACAGGGCCTTTGCTTTGTTCAGTGTGTTCCCAGAATTTGTCATGCAAGAGGTGCTCAAATGAATATTTGTTGAATGAACGAATGCATGAATAAATGAACAAATCCATCTTGGGTACAGAAGTCACATCACTATGCGGTGACAGAGCTTCCTCATCCGTGAAACAAAGACATGAAGATTAGAGGATCTCCACGTTTTCTCCTTGTTCTCTTATACCTCATAAATCTAAACGCAGGCCTGCCTCCAGCTTGAGAACCAAAGGGATGAGCCTCAGCCCTGGTAGTTTCACTCAGCCTTCCACCCCTTGGCTTCCTGGGTGGCCCTGGGCAAGTCATGTAACTCTGTTCTTTCAATTCTCCATTTATAGAACAAGGCTAACACTTACCTACCGCACTGGGGAGTTGGGAGCATTAATTAATGCTTGTAAATGATGGTAGTTCTCGATTAAAAGATTCAATTAGAGTAAATTGTTACTATTAGGCAAATGAAAATGAAATAACAAGACTGTTCTAGGCACTATAATTCATACGTGAAGTCCAGCTTTAAAAAATAAGAAGAAACGATCTCCTGCATTCTAAAACAATCCACAAAACATTCTACTCAAAAGACAGTGTTTCCAAAAATTTTCATCATCTAAGAAA
The DNA here is from genome assembly GCF_004115265.2 of Rhinolophus ferrumequinum. Lineage (NCBI taxonomy): Eukaryota > Metazoa > Chordata > Mammalia > Chiroptera > Rhinolophidae > Rhinolophus > Rhinolophus ferrumequinum. Next base: position 27,931,524 of record NC_046306.1, on the reverse strand, counting down.
TAACTCAGGTTCAAAGAAGAAACGTCAACTTTTCCTAATCTAGACTGTCCCCTGGTTGTCAAATCTAGTTCTATATAAATGACTAAGATTATATTAATAGTTCAAAAATTTACCATTAAAGAAAAAAAAGGAATATATTTTACCCCATTGCCTACTTTATATAGCTTATGCTAAAGACCAAAGGAAAATAAATACTTTAAAGCACAAAATATTTTTTAAAAAGGTACATAGTTGTTCATGTTTGTGAAGAATAACCCAAGATTATTCAAGAAAAAGAATAAAAGGAAGAGCTATATTTTGAAACACCAACACTATGAAATAGAGCCAAAGCTCTACTAACTGGGTAACTTTAAGCATGCTAAGGCTCTTTATTTAAAGAGCTTTATTAAATTTAATTTCAAATCATTTTTAATTCTCCCTGCCCAAAGAGAAGCTTGCCCACATCTTTACTGCATTTTAAGCAAACTCTTTTTTATTCCATTGAAACCCCTAGTACTACCTACGAAAAAGAATGTCACAGAATTGCATCTCCTCCCTTCACTCCTTCCTTCTAAGCTAACATCCTTCCTTCCCTCTCTCCTTCCCTTCTCTTCCTTTACTTCATGGTTGTGAAGGTCCTCAAAGTGGATCTACTCCGCCTGCCCACTCCAGGAAGCCTGGGAGATTGCTTCTTTTGTAAGGACCCAATTGGCCTTCTGGGAAGTTGGGGTTGATTATTGAAGAACTAAAATTTAGGAGTCAGAAGAATCCCTCTTTGGGAACACTTGCGTATATGGTAGATGTGGAGTTCGGAGGAGAGAGCCCCTTAAATGTTTACCGGCTCAACAGTCAGGGAATGTCGATTGAGTGTGAAGTTAATTCACTTATACTTTCTTCAGACCCCACCCCTATATCTCCAGTTTACACATTCTCTTGAATTGCTAAGGATAACATATTGGAAGGATTTTCTAAGTAGTAAAAGCCTATGTAAACCTTCAAAATTATCATCTGCTAGGCCTGCTTCTTGGGAAATGGACTTCCTTGATAACCAGATTAATATAACAGTTTCTCTTCCCAGAAAAATGCACATCAATATGGAATTTTATATATGATTTCAGGGGTTTGAAATAGCTCTTAAGATTCATGAATCCCATACACTGTGGTCAAAATGAACCAGATTAGAGAAATTATCTTAGGTGCTCTACAGATGGGCACCAGCGGTACCATGGATTCCCTGTGTTAAAAGAAAATTTCCATGGACAATTAACTGACCTAGTTGGCTTTCATTCAGTGATTCATGAATCGGGCAGCATCCAATCTAGCAGACAGAAAAGAGCTCCAAAGAGCTGTACAAGGCGAAGGATTTGTCTAGACAAAGTGAGCAAGGTCAAGGAAGTTATAATGGGCCTTTACTGATTGGTAAAAGCAGGTTTATGTCCCTTATACGCAGCAAAGGGAAGTCATGGAACCAGCTCAGGTTAACTTGTGTCCAGCAGGCAAGGGCTGATTGGATGACCTCTGCCTTCCTTTTCAGGGAAAGCTGAGCATAGAAACTTATTTAAGTTTCGGTTTGCTGGCGTGAGGCGCATCATGAGCGATGTCATTTTGGGTCTAATCTGATGGCTTTAACATCCGAAATTGTGGACACTTTCCTGAAGAAGTTTCCTTGGCTTCCACCATGCTACCAAGTTCTTCAACTCTACGACCCAGTTGAAGTTATGAACATCTGAACTAGGGCTCCTTGAAACACTAATCTTGCTGCCTTGGTTAGAGTCTGAATGTCTCAAGGAAAGGAGTATGGCTTCATCATTTTTTTATTATGCTTGGTACATACAGCGTTTAATATAGATTTATGGAATGAATAAGTCTATTAACCAATCAAGAAGCCAAGCTAGCTCAGTAAAATAGTTGGAACTCTTGGCATAAAATAGAGGAAAAAGAAACACCAAGCAGAGGCATACAAAGCTACATACACGCAGATAATCTCATTCATTTTATATCTCAGATATTTCCAGGCATTTCCCCCCTGAGTAGGCACTTAAAGTCATGGGATTTTACACTTTATCAGCTTCATAATCAACATGTCCACGTGAAGAGTGTTGTATAAATAATGGCAGTTTCTCAAACTTTAATGTGCGTACAGTTCACCCTGGAATCTTTAAAAACTATTGGTTCTGACTCAGCAGGTTAGGGAGAGGGCCTGAGATTTGCATTTCAAACAAGCTCCCATGTGATACTGATGTGATCAATATAAAGGTCATACTTGTAAGAGCCAAGACATAGTGAACAGCGGACTTGGATGTTAAGAGTTCTATTCTCTGCTCACCTATTCACTCACTACCTTTGGCACCAGGATATAATGGGTGGATTATATGGATAATCCACCCAATATATATATCCATCCATTATATATGTGGATGGATTTAAGGTAAGGAAAAGGTCCATAACAGAATAATCAAATAGACTCGCATAGAGAAATGCCAAGAATCTCCTCTACGATCCAGCTGCAAAAGACAGTAAATGGAAAGTGAGACATTGATTGGATTTTCCTACTCTCCACCTACCTATACTGGTATAGAATAAACAAAGCTATTTCACTTATATTTAGGGTTTTATTGACCAGAAGAAACACAAAGGTTATTTATTTAAACATTTTATAAAACTGGTCAATATGGTCACATTGTCAGGGAAGGTAAACTTTCTTACCCAAAATAAGAATTTCAGGGCCAAATTTCATACACATCGTTTAATAGTGTGTTGCCCTTCTTCTTTTTCTTTCAGCTCTGGGACATTTAGCCTCTTCTTCTCACCCCTGAAAATTACCAGGTGAGGTTCTATTACCCTCAACTTTCTCTTTATGGTTCCTCAATGCTCCTGAAATACATTTACCAAGGGAAGGTGTTCATTTTCATCTATGTACTTATAACTCCCTACATCACTTTTCAAATTCTTGGAAGGGCAGATTTTAAGAGCTTCATACTCTTGCTACAAGTACACATGTTAATGGGCCTCAATAAAACCAGAGTTTCAGGGGGTTTCTTCTGCTTGTAGGATCTTTTATTGAAAATAAATTCCAAAGGTACCCATTCCTCTTTGCCTGTGGTGAATTACTTTTCTACTGTATGTTAAATTGACAACAGTTTATTTCAAGTGGAAGAACAAATTTAATTTTCCTATTGACAGTGTTAGCCCACTAGCATTCTCATATATTGACCCATTTAAAGACTAAGATATGGATGTCTTTATATGGATAGTCATCCATAAACATATGCACCGAGAGTAGGCAGTTACCCTATCAGCCTCTATACATGGTGGCAGCAGATTGGAGTTAACATGAATTCTGGATGAGGCCCTGGTTCTAGTTCCTGCTCTGGCCCATGAGTCTCTGAGAGGATTTGTTTCTCTTCTTAAAGAGAGAATTGGACTAGTTGGTCTCTATTGTTGATTACAGCTCTCAATGTTGCTTCTATGGGAAGCTTGCCTGGGGTTGGGGGGGGTTCCGTCAGAGAATCCAGACTAGCAAAACCAACTCAATTCTCAGTGGGTGCCTACTCATAACAAGGGAGTGGGGAATTTTAGTTTTGCTGCCCACTTTTATCAATCATTAGATGACAGTGCTGCTGGTAATTTTTACAGCACATGTCCCAGTGCCTTTCAGACCGTGATAGACATTTTGAAAAAAAAAAAACCAAAGCAAAGAAACTTACATCTAGCTTAAGTTGAGTTTGCATAAAGGTAGAGGTCAAAGACAGGTTATTCAGAATTTATACTGATGCTTTCTCTCTGGCAGACCGTATTAGAGTTCTTTGTTGTTTTTCACTGCAGCCAAGAGTAAATTCCTGGTAGCAGTATGTTAAGGATGAAACATTACTACCTTGATGTGATTGTCTAACTTGTGTCCATTTTGTCTCCAAAAACAAAAACAGTATCCTTATAAGATAAACTATAAGGTAAATTTTAAGGTAAACAGTAATAAAATTATGCTTATGGTTTTTCATGGTTTCTTTTAGTGCAAAATAAATATTTATCTAATTACTGTTAAGTCCATCAGAAAGACTCTGATCCATATACTCTAATAAAGAATAGTTTGATATCTACACAAACCTAACAGATATTTTATGTTCACAAAATCCTCTCAAGTCCCAAATGATCAAATTCATTTGTAAACTACAACCCAAGTTCATAGCTTGGTAGATTTAAGAGGAATTAATAGACACACACACACACACACACACACACACACACACACACACAAAACCAGCCCATGCATAAATTTAAGAAGAGAAAATACCCCTAATCTAAATGTAAGTAAAATATTATTTTGACAAGAAAACCACTTAGCATACTAAAGATAAGCCTCAACGCGGTGACTTTTTGTCCCAGTATTATGAAGAGATATATTTTTGCTTTTTGCTTTACTAGTAGCCAAAAAACCACACAGTGCTACACAGTAACTGTCATGGAGGCAGCTTTTCAACAAGTCTCTTTCGACAGTGCTTAACTTGATTATCCTGTTACAATATACTGGGCACAAGGGGGCACTGAAGGAGTGAACAATTCCAGCTACCTTACTGGAACTGACACCTAAGTGTTCACCTTTCACTCTGCCACACTGTAGCCGTTGCTTCCTTTCTTCCTTTTCTGTTCTTTCTTCTTTTTTAACACCTCTACGGAATGTGCCCAGCTACTCTGATCATGTGAGGGAAAATGCATCCAGCCCATGGACAGCACCACGTTGAACGGCCTTTTCTAAGAGTATATATGGCATATCATCATGAAACAGCATCATGTTGCACTCAAACACCAACTATTTGTGGCAAGATTCTACCAGTGTGCTACTCAACGTTCATAATACCATTCCTTCTGACTAACAAAATCCCTATGTTTTTGGAGGCAGCTACAACCTACATCTCCCAGTGTCCCTAGAACATTACTGTGGATAATGAGACGGAAGAGGAAGTAAGTCATCATGGGAGACATCTGGACGATTTATCCAAAGGGGGGGTTTGTTGAATTGGCAGGAGTCCTTTTCCCCTTCCTCCTTCTTCCTGTCTAGAGAGCGGATGCCATAGCTGGTGCTGTAACATCCATCTTTCAGTTCTGAAAAGACAGAGGAACAGGAAGAACAACCCGACGACCTTGCTAGGGCTATGGACTTTCCACCTCATCCTTACACTGCCTCCTTCCCAACGTCATGTTATGTGAAAGGAAAAAAAAAATAAAACTCTTGTCTGGTTTAATCTCCTATGATTTGGGTCTCTGGAGCTTTAAAATAAAAGTATTTGAAAACTGCCATTCCCCAATGATAATAACCCTGGAAGTATCCTGCTTAACAATGGAGACTCTTTAATTATGTCTAGCAAAGGAATTGGACCAAAGGAAATATTTCACTGAGCTCCATCCAGTCCCATGAAAGATAACGTAGGATTATGAAAAAGCATGAGCTGTAATGTATTTTTAAACACCTTTTTAATTAACTGGACAAATATAAAATATCAACTAGTCTTCCCTACAGGAAAGTGTTGCAGTGATCACAATAAATCCCAATTCTCCTCTACATTACTGCTGTGTCATCAAAAAAGGCAACCACCCATTACATCACCCACTGGACTCCACACGGGAAAGCCCAATGGGAAGAGCCACAGGTCAGTGCAAAGCTGTGTCCATCTCCATTGCTCAGTGGAATGTGCCGGCAGCTTCACTTTTAACAACTTCCCCTCAGCACCCTGGTCAGCGGCCTCACCCTGAACTCTCACCACTCCCAGCACCCTTAGCTCTCACCCCACCCTCACCAGGGACCCTGTCTCCAATCCTGCTGGTAACAGAAGAAAGGAAAAAACAGATATCCAAAAGCAGCTCCTTCTGGAGAAACATCCTGGGCTTCTGAGTCTGTTTTGCCCATGAGAGAAGGAACTGTTTATTTTTATCTCATTGGTTAATTGAAATTTTAAACTTCCCTACCATTTATACTATTATTTCCCACATTATCTCAGTGGGTGAAAAATGCAATCTAGAATTTTTTTAACAAGTGCAAATATTTTTAAAATGCGAATCTTTGAATTATCAAAGTTTGATGACGTGCTTTTAGAGAGTCCAAAGGACATTGTTATTGCAAAATATGTCATTGTTTTACAGAATAAAGGAGGATGAAGCTCTGATTATTACATGAGTTCCAATGGAATGCCCTATCCCACAGAAAAATGACAGTGCTTAGGATCATAGGGCATGATACTTTTAATACAGAGTTTGCATTGTTAAAAAAAAAAGTCCATCTTTAACCCCCAAATGCCTTGATATATTAAAAGGAAATCACATGGCTTATGGGAAATAAATCATGTCCTGTGATTTTCTTTTCTTTTTTTTAATTCTTTTCTTTCAATTATAGTTGACATTCAGTATTATCTTATACTACTTTCTTTATCTTATACTACTTTATATTATACTATTATCTTATACTACTGTGCGCAGTACAGTTAGGCATTTATATAATTTATGCAGTGATTTCCCCCGATGAGTCTAGTACCCATCTGACACTACACACAGTTGTTGCAACATTATTGACTATGCTGTACCCTACATCCGCATGACTATTTTGTAGCTAACCTATTTGTATTTCTTACTCCCTTCACCTTTTTCACCTAGTTCCCCAAACCCCCTCCCCTCTGGCAACCATCAGTTTGTTCTCTGTATCTATGAGTCTGTTTCTGTTTTGTTCATTTGTTTTGTTCTTTAGGTTCCACATATAAGTGAGATCATATGGCATTTTTCTTTCTCAATCTGACTTATTTCACTTAGCATAATACCCTCTAGGTCCATCCACATTGTCACAAATGGTAAGATTCCATTCTTTTTTGTGGCTGAGTAATATTCCATTGTATCCATGTACCACCTCTTCTTTATCCAACTTTATCTATTGATGGGCACTGGGGTTGCTTTTATATCTTGGCTATTGTAAATAGTGCTGCAATGAACATAGGGGTGCATATATCTTTTCAAATTAGAGTTTTGGATTTCTTCAGGTAAGTACCCAGAATTGCAATGGGTCATAAGGCATTTCTACTTTTAATGTTTTGACGAATATCCATACTGTTTTCCACAGCGGCTGCACCAATTTGCAATCCCACCAACAGTGTAAGAGGGTTCCCTTTTCTCTGCATCCTCACCAACACTTGTTTTTTGATTTATTGATGATTGCCATTCTGACAGGAGTGAGGTGGTATCTCACTATGGTTTTTATTTGCATTTCTCTGATGATTAGTAACGTTGAGCATCTTTTCATATGTCTATTTGCCATGTGTATGTCCTCTTTGGAGAAATGTCTATTCGGGTCCTCTGCCCATTTTTTAATTTGATTGTTTTTTTGGTGTTCAGTTGTATGTTTTCTTTATAAATTCTGGATATTAACCCTTTATCAGATGTATCTTTGGCGAATATCTTACCCCATTCAGTAGGATGTATTTTCATTTTGTTTATGGTTTCCTTTGCTGTGCAAAAAATTTTAGTTTGATGTAGTCCCACTTGTATATTTTTTCTTTTGTTTCCCTTGCCCGAGGAGATAGAACAGAAAAAAATATATATATCACTAAGAGCAATGTCAGAGAGTTCACTGCCTATGTTTTCTTCTAGGAGTTTGATGGTTTGGGGTCTTACATTTAAGTCTTTAATCCATTTTGAGTTTATTCTTATATATGGTATAAGAAGGTGGTCCAGTTTCTTTTTTTTTGCACGTTATCTGTCCAGTTTTCCCAGCACCATTTATTGAATGGTCTTTACCCCATTGTATATCCTTGCTTCCTTTGTCACAGCCTACTGTGATTTCTTTAAGAGTAGATTTATACTGGACAGTAGATTTATATTTTCTAACTCAGCTGAGTCCAGGGATAAAAATCTTTTAAATTGCAGAGTTTAAATTAGACACAAAGAAATGGTTTTTAATTGAAAAAATATTACATACTGATTAAGCTATATTAAATAAGGTTATAAAATTTCATGTTGGGAGAGCTCTTTTAAAGTAAAAGTGACAGCCATATGTCATAGAAAATGGCCAACTAGGAGTTGCTTTTCTTGCTAGAGACGCTTTCACCTGTGGGTGTTTAGTCTTCTATCTCTGCAACTCAGACCTCAAACCTCGATAGTAGTTATGATCAGTTTCACCATTGTGTTTTCTTCAATGTTAAACCAAAAATATATATGCATACATTATAAAAAGCAACCAGTATTTTAACATTAAAAGTATTTTGTACATCTGTTCCAACTAGCTTAAATATCTATTTGTTGAAGACATTTATTAACATAAAGTCCCACTCCCCTGATACTTTGTTTTCAGGTGAGGGAATTGGAATAAACACATTTTCAGCTAGTAGCACAAAAAGGCAGAGGTGAGGATAGATGTCATGACCACTGGTTTCTCAGTTCCCAATACTTATTGCGTTACACTGGGGCTACTCAATGTATAGTCTGCACATTAACAGCAGCAGCATGACTTGGGCACTTGGAAACGCAGGATCTCAGGTCCCACCTCAGATCCACTAAATCCACATGCTCCCCTCAGGGGATTCGTAGGCTCACTGAAGTTTGAGAAGCTCTGCTGTAGGCTATACCACCACCTAATTGAATCACCACTTTTTTTCTAGAAATTGGACGATAATGCAATCAGAATGTCTTACCTCTTTGAGTATAAATGGTACAAAAATTCGAGTTAATGCCAGAAGTCAAAGTTTGCACATGTGAATCTAACACAGGTGCTGACTTTAAACCCTAACTTTCTGTAAGATGAGACTCTACCATTTCTCTTCATCTTCATGAGCAAGAGATCAGTTAACATAAATTAATATTGGAGATGCATACTATTTAAACAGAAAGAAAGAAACTGGCAGACAAGAATAACACATAAACCTTCTCCATCCATTCCCCTTTCACCACTAGGGATGTATCAGAACACAGATGGTTTGGCTGCCCAGTTGTCTTTAATTTCTTCTTTGGGTCTGGCTTGGTTGTTCTTTAATTTTAGCTTTAGTAAAGATTATTGTTATATTAAACACACATGGACACATATTCTTAAGGAATGATGTAAGCGATTTTCAATGGCAATCTTTACCATTCTCTATTTTTACTTTAAATACAAACTTGAGAACCTATTCCTATGTAAAGTATTATCCACTTACATTTTTGGAAAATTATATAAATACCTGTTGGGTTCACCAGTGCTTTCTTATTACATGTCTTGTCCTAGATGGATCTGTGTCACTGAGCAATAGTTTGAAAACATTTAAGCAATAATTAAGCCTGTGAGAGATTGCACTAATGCATTATAAACTAATCATATAACGCAGATGTGGTCAGAAAGTGAGAATGAATGTTTAAATAGCTATTATCTGGTTTGGAGAGAAGGTAGGGATATTGAGGAAGAAAGACAGAAAAAAAAAAAAGAATGAATGTGAGAAAGGAAATATCACTGGAATGTTAAAATTGCAAATGAAACCCACAGAAGTCAGGAAATTCAAGAGTTAAGGCTCCCACTGCTCCTTTAATTCTGCCCCTGGTGTTGGACAAATGCATTGTGTGTATATCTTTCATTACCAGATCCCGTAACACTTAGCAACAGAGCCCACTTAGGATGGTGATGAAGAAGCATATGGCTCCTTATGAAATGAGCTTTACATACATTGAAAGGTTAACAACTAATATAACAAGGTAGTTTTTCCTGTAAAAGTTTAATGTTAATTATAAAATCGGATAACATTGTTATGGCGTGAAATATGAAATACACAAGGCAGTACTCCCCTGGGGCATTAGTTGAGGTGCACTGTGTTCAAAATAGAACTTTCCCACCTTCACTGTGTAAAATTGGAAATAATTCTTTCTCCCTGGAGAATACATGGAAATTAGCTAATGTAGTAAAATTTCAGAATCTCTACTTTTGCTTTACATAAGAAGAATAAATTTCAGAGACTGCAAACTACAATTAAAATAACAATATACTAACAAGCCAACGTGGTGCAGGAAGTGGGGAATAACAAATGATTCTTACCCGCCCCCCTACACAAAAAATCATTTCTGGCTGATTTTGGAAAGCTGTGTGTGTGTATGGTATTATCTCCCTTCGGATTTATCTTCTTCATGATGTTTATTCTTGACAAATGAATGCCTCTCTGTATTCAAGGCAGAAAAACTATTCCAGGCATATGTCTACTTGGAGATTAAAAACAAAGCAGTGTAGGATAAAAATTTGCACAAGTCATTTGAAAATGCCCTCCCCACCCCATGAAGGCACAGTAAACAGTTAATGAACAGTGAAAAGTGAACTTTGTAGACATATCAGTTTAGTGGTTATTAAGGCAATGCTGAAGCTTTTGAAGAGTAAATTAACCCTTCCAGAAGTGGTCATATAATTTGTGGGGCCCAGTGCCAAATGAAAATACGAGGCCCTTGTTAAAAGATTATTAAGAATTTCAAGATGATGACACTAGAGCTTGAAACCAAGGGCCAGCACTTGTAAGCATGCGGCCCTGTGAGACTGTGTAATTTGCACGCCCTAACTCCTCCGATTAAACCAACTTCTCCACTCTGCCTTTCTTAGAGCACTTATCATTTTCTATTAGTCTTAGTCCTTGCCATTTCACCTTCAATTTCCCCAGTAGCTTGCGAATTCACTGTAGGCAGGGACTCTGAAAATAACATGGGCTCGCGAATCAGATGAATCTACCTTTAATTTCCAGCTTCTGCTAGTTGCCAGTGTATGAACCTGACTGCATGATTTAATTTCTGAACTCCTCATCTATAAAATGGGGATAATGGTAATACTTTCAGGACGGGATTGCTGTGAGACTAAAATAATTCACAATGTTTGGCCCATAGTGAGTACTTAAAAATGGTGGCTATTTGTATTATTGCACCGTAAGGTTGTTGTGAGGATTACAATGAGGGACTAGAAAGAACTACACAATGTCTAATGATAATGGGGTTGGTTAAAAATACTATGATAAATTCAGACAACGGTGTACAGTGTTGAGGTAGAATCTCTACATTTGTCCAGAGCACTCAATCACAGTAGTCTCTAAAGAATGATACACCAATGGCAGCATTGGCAGCTCCTGAAAGCTGGTTAGAAATGCAAATTCTAAGACGCCCAGCCCAGACCTAGTAAATCTGGAACTCCGGGGGTAGCACCTGGTTATGTGGGGTATACCAAGCCCTCCAGGTGATTCTGATATGCTCCCAAGTTCGAGAACCACTGATATACTGCATGAGTTTGGTCTGTGAGATGATAAAAAAAAGTCTTCTTAGCTGTATTTTTATTAATTTATGAAGCAAGGTGCAGAGGAGTTCCCACATTAACTTCAAGCCCAGAGATATTCCAAAAGTGGGGCCCATCTCTCCCCTTTGGCAGACATTAGTGAGGGTGTTCCCCTGGCTAGTGCTTGACGAACCACGCTCACTCCTAAGACTTGTACCATTTTGCTTCTGGGGAGAGGAACTCATAGAGATTTTCCTTTTTTCTTTTTTCAACTTTTTGTACTATTAGAATATTTTTAACCATATATACACATACGTATATGCATATATAATATTATATATACACATATATATAAACCTTGCCATGCGATTCTATAAAACTACCCCAATTTATTTTTAATGAATGCTTTAAAGTAAATAAACGTACACACCTAAAAGTGAAAAAAAAAAAATCATGGCTCTGGTTCACTAGAATGAGGCTAGAATAAAAAGGATTTGAAAATCAGGCCGAGGAGTGAGGATTGTTCTTCTAGAAGCAGAGAACCAGCCCTAATCTGCGGACTTCCAACCAGTGATGCTGAGCAAACCCTCCTTGCCTGGGGAAATCCTAGCAGGAGGGCCTCTAATTTCGTGAAATAAACCAGGTTGACCTCGAAAACTGTTCGCAAGGAAATTACACAGGAGCGAGGGCACTTCACAGAATTCTCTCTTTAGGTTTTCATTCTTTTAGGGTTAGTTTCCATGAAAATCTGCACCTGCCAGTTCCCTGGGGTCTCTAAGCCTGAGGACTTGAAGGAAACAGGGAGGAAAGTCTGGACGATGCAGATTCTATAGGCTTCTGTCACTTAGCATTTTTGCTTATGGTGTTCTCAGAAGCCTAATTGTGAGGCTACAGAGAAATTCCATTTGTAATATCCCCTTTATTTACCCCTTTCTTGCTTTCTGGAACCTTGAAAACATAAGATAGTAAGGCTTCAGTGCATAGTTATTTTGTATATAGATATGAAATTGGGTCAAATGCCAGGAACAGCACTGTTTTCAGAACGTTTTAGTAATGATAAGAATCCTAATATATTTACAGTGAGAAATTCTTACCCAAAGAACCCAGGACCCTTTAAATCTTTAAAATTTGCCTAAAGCCAGAGAAGCAAGAGCACATATTTTTACTATTTTGAATCCTGAGTGCTAGAGTCACTAAGACAGGTGGTCACCAGCTGGGGAGTGGTGAGCTCAGCCAGGTGACCTCTGAAAGCCCCTTATGGAGTAAGAATGTGTGATAACTGTAGTTACAGACTAGAATCGTCTCTGTTGGCCCATATATGAAGCTCAGTCCAGATTAGCTGCATAGCTCTATGCCCTAGCTCTCCTCCCACAAGAATTTAGGTTGAGAAAGGATTATATGCAGTTCTGCCCCCACTGGGAGGGGAAAACCAGCTCTTTCAGGGGCATCAGTCCACATTGACTGAGGTCTGACTGTTTGTGGATTCCTGGGGGGTGGGGCGGGGGGAACAATAGGAAGGTGACAGTAAATAAATAGAAAAGACAGGTACCCAAAGCAGCTTACAGCTGTTTAAGACTACACAGTATATGACACATCTAGCATTTTCAAAGGGCAAGACACTTGTGTTAATTTTTACTCAACAAAATTAGCCTTGTTTCTGGGACATTATTTCAACATCGACCAAAAGGTTCAAGGCAAGACTGGCATTTAAATGTTTTGGGTTGTTTTGTATTTGGTTTGCCTGCTTGTTGGTTAGCTGATTTTACCTAGAATTTTATTTTTTTAATTTTAACAGTTTTATTGTGGTGTAACATAAATACTAAAAACTGCCTACTTTAACTAATTCAACAAATTGTAGTGAATTTATAGTTGTATAGCCATCACCACAATGCAGTGTTAGAATACTTCTATCACCCCAAAACATCCCTCAGGCCCATTTGCAGTCAGTCTCTACCACCATACAACCACTAATCTGTTTTCTGTCCCGATATATCTCTCTTTACTAAGCATTTCATATAAAGAGAATCAAACTATACTATATATAGTTTGCCTCTGGCTTCTTTCATTTAGCATATTTTTAAAATTCATCCACATTGTAGCATGTATCAATAGTTTGTTTCATTGCTGAATACTATTCCATTGCATGATTACACCATATCTTGTTTATCCATTCAATAGCTGATGAACACTTGGGTGGTTTCTACTTTGGGGCTATTATGCATAAAGCGACTTATACATTCATATAAAAGTTTTTAGGAGAACATATGTTTTCATTTCTCTTGGGCAAATAGTACCGGAATTACTGTTTTATATGGTAAGTTTATACTTAAGTTCCTAAAAAACTGTCAAATTGTTTTCCAAAGTGGTTGCATCAGCATTATTTATTGTGGCCAAGACATGGAAACAACCAAATTGTCCTTTGATAGATGATTGGATAAAGAAGATGTGGTATATAGTATACACAATGGGATACTACTCAGCTAAGAAAAGATGAAACACTGCCATTTGTGACAACATGGATGGATCTTGAGATTATTATGCTAAGCAGAATAAGTCAGACAGAAAAAGTCGAGAACCATCCATATGACTTCACTCTTATGTGGGGTATAAAACTGAAAGCAACAGGACAAACAAAAAATAACAAAAACTCACAGACACAGACAACAGTTTAGTGATTATAAGAGAGTAAGGGGGGAAAGGGGGTGGTAGAACAAGGAAAAGGGGATCAAATACAAGTATATGGTGATGGAAGGAGAACTGACTCTGGGTGGTGAACACACAATGTAACATATAGATGAAGTACACTTCATCTATACATGAAGTACACATATATATGTACACTTGAAACCTATATAATTCTACTAACCATTGTTGTCCCAATAAATTTAATTTTAAAAAAGGAAGGGAAAAAAAACATCAGTTCACATTCTCATCAGTATGTATCAGGGATTCAGTTTTTCTATATCCTTGCCAGTATTTGCTATAGTTTGCTTTTTTTAATTAGGTATACAACTTTTCCACTGGTACTTTATTGTTGTTTAATTTTAATTTCCCAAATGATTAATTATGACAAACATCTTTCCATGTGCTTATTAGTTATTAGTATATCTTCTTGGTAAAATATTCAAATTTTTTTTCATCTTTTAATTAGGTTGTTGATCTTAGTACTGAATTGTGAAAGTTGTTTATATATTATGGATACAGATCATTCATCAGACATATGACTTGCAAGTATTTTCATCCAGCTTGTGGCTTATCTTTTCATTTTCTTAATGGTGTCTTTTGAAATGTACAAGTTTTTAATTTAGATGAATCTACTTTATGAAACTTTTATTTTATGGATCTTGATTTTGGTGTTATACCTAAGAAATCTTTGCCAATCTCAAGGTAATGAAGATTTTCTCCTGTGTTTTCTTCTAGAACTTCTATAGTTTTTAAAATTTAGATGGTATGTTATAATAATCGATTTTCAGGTATTAAACCAACTTTGCTTTCCTAGGACAAATGCCACTTGGTCACAGTATATAATCCCCCTTATCTGTTGCTGGATTTGGTTTGCTAATATTTTGTAACGCTTCATCTATATTCTCAAGGGATATTGGTCTATAGATTTCTTTCTTGAGATGTCTTTGCTTGGCTTTAGTATCAGGGTAATACTGGCCTGATAGAATGAGTTGAAAACAGTTCCCTCATCTAGTTTCTGGAAGAGTTTGTGAAGGATTGGTAATATTTGTTCTTTAAATATTTGGTAGAATTCACCAGTGAAGTCATCTGGGCCTGGGCTTTTATGTAGAAATGGTTTTAATTACTAACTTAATTTCTCTACTCGTCAGAGTTCTAGTCTGATTTTCTGTTGCTTCTTGGGTCAGTTTTGGTAATTTCTTTCTTTCCAGGATTTGTTCATTTCATCTAAGTTGTCCAATTTGCTGTCCTAAAATTCTTCATAATATTCCTTCAGAAGCCTTTTGATTTCTTCATGGTTAGTACTAATATTCCCTCTTTCATTGATTTTGGTAAATAGTGTACTTTCTCTTTTTTTATTGACAATTATTTAGTTAGTGTGACCACTAAATTTAGTTGATTTTTTGACTTTTGCCTTCATTAATATTCTGTACTGCTTTTGTTTTCTATTTGTTGATTTCTACACAACCTTTATTGCTTCCATTATTCTGCTTGCTTTGCATTTAGTTTGCTCTTCTTTTCCTAGTTTCTTAAAATAGAAGCTTAGGTTACTAATTTAAACTCTTTCTTGATATAACCTAATATAGTTGGCTAAAGTTTCCAATGTAGTTGGTTAAAGCTTCAAATTTCCCTCTATACACTGCGGTGGCTGTATCCCACTATTTTGAAATTCTGTGTTTTGGTTTTCATTCAGTTTAAAATATTTTCTAATTTCTATATAATTTCCTTTTTGACCCATGCATTATTTGAAAATGTGTTTAATTTCCAAACTGGAAATTTGCTAAATTTGTTTCTGTTGTTGATATTTAATTTAATTTTGTTATGATCAAAGAACATAATTTGTATGATTTCATTCATTTTAAATTTAGTGAATCTTGTTTTATAGCCTAACATATAGACTACCCTAGAGAATGTTCCATGTATGCTGTTGTTGGGTAGAGTATTCTAAGATTGTTACTTCAAGTTGGTTGACAGGATTATTTAAGTCTATGTTTATTGATTTTCTGTCATATGTAACACCATTTCATAAATTATTCAGAGTGGGGTATTGAAGTTTCCAACTATTACCATTGAGTTGTCCATTTCTCCTTTCAATTCTTTCAATTGTTACTTCATGTATTTTGGAGATCTGTTATTAAGTGTTTATACACTGATAAGTGTTATATCTTCCTGAGGAATTGGCCCTTTAACATTATAAAATGCCCTTTTATGTTCCTAGCAACATATTTTGTCTTAAAGTCTATTTTTTCTGCTATGCATCAAGCTATTCCAAATCTCTTAAGATTATTGTTTACATTGTTATGCTTTCAATTTTACCTTATTTGGATCAGAATGTGTCTCTTTTATATAGCATTTAGTTGGAGCTTACAGTTTTATCCAGTCTGACAATCTCTGCCCTTGATTTGAGTTTTTAATCTATTCACATTTAATGTAGTTATTGATATTGTTTGATGTACATCTGCCATTCTGCTTTTTGTTTTTTCTGTTTATGTCTTATTTGTTCCTCTGTTCTTCCACTATTACTTTCTTTTGTGGTAAATAGATATTTTCTAGTGCACTATTTTAATTGCTCTGTTAGTTATTTCTTAAATGTTCAGGGTTTTTTTTAAGTTTTCAGTTTAGGATTTGCAATACAGATCTTAGCTTATTACAACTTACCTCAAATTAATACTAATTTAATTCTTCTAAAATATAGAAACATTCAAGTATAGCTCGATTTATTCTGCCCTGCTTTTTGCTATTATTTTCATATATATTATATATCTTGATATGTTAGAAGTTCAGTAATGCAGTTTTATAAGTATTCTTTTGAAGTATATGTAATCTTAAGTGTTTTAAACTATTAATAGTTAAGAGGAGAAAAGAGAAAATATATACAAAGGGTGGCAAAAAAATGTATACACATTTTAAGAAAGGAAAATTGAAATTGTAATACTCAATATATACCAATAATAAAGGATGAATACAAGTCATGTGTATACATTTTTGGCAATATATATACACATGTATATGTATACATATACATGTGTATATATATGTATATGTTTAATTATAGCTGACACTCAATATTATTCTACTTCAGCTTCAAAGATATAGTGTATTGGTCAGGCATCTACACAGTCTATGAAGTGATCCCCCTGACAAGTCCAGTGCCCATCTGGCACCTTACATGATCTTTAAAACATTATTGATTATATTCCCCAGACTGTATTTCATATCCCTTTGACTATATTATGACTACTAATTTGCATTTTTTAATCCCTTCACCTTCTCCCCCATCCCCACCTCCCTCCCATCTAGCAATCATCAGTTTTTTTTGCTCTGTATCTCTGAATCTATTTTTTTTTTAATTCAAACATATCTTTTAAGTTTTTGTAACATTTGTAATAGAAGGGGCAGTCTAACATAATAAGAAACAAAATAAAATAACAGGTGTCTTTTAAAAATAATTAATAGACTGCATTTGTTAGAGAAGTTTTTGATTTATAAAAAAAATTGTGTAGAAAGTACCAAGTCCCATATACCTCCTTATATACACTCCACTGCTCACAGTTTCTCATATTATTAACATTTTATATTACTGTGGTATAGTTGTTAAAATTGCTGAACCAATAATGATATATTGCTATTAATTACAGTCCATACTTTACATTAGAGTTGTCTACATTTTGCCAGTACCTTACTGTTTTGGTTACTATAGCTTATTTATTTTGACATCAGGACATGTGATGCCTCCAGCTTTGTTGCTCTTTCTCTCTTTTTTTTTTTTTTTGTAGTTTTTTAAATAAACTTTATTTTTTTAAATTTATTTTTAATTTTTTGGGGTGACAATTGTTATTATAATTACATAGATTTCAGGTGTGCAATTCTGTATCACATCATCCATAAGTCACACTGTGTGTTCACCACCCAGAGTCAGCTCCCCTTCCATCACCATACATTTGATCCCCCTCACCCTCATCCCCCCCCAACCCCCTTACGCTCTGGTAACCACCAAATTACGTTCCCCAGATTAATTTTCAAACCCCGTGGCCATCCTGTGGTCACCGACTGCCCTCCAATCCCTTCACCCTCCCCCCCACCCCCCACCCCTCCCGCCCATCTAGCAACCCTCAGTTTGAATCTATTTTTTTAGTTTGCTTGTTTATTCTGTTCTTTAGATTCCACATATAAGTGAGATCATATGGTATTTTTCTTTCTCAGTCTGACTTATTTCACTTAACATAGTATTCTCTAGGTCCACCCATGTTGTTGCAAATGGTAAGATTTCATTCTTTTTTATGGCCAAGTAATACTCCATTTTATAAATGTACCAGTTTCTTTATCCAATCATCTATTGATGGGCATTTTGGCTGTTTCCATATTTTGGCTATTGTGAATAGCGCTGCAATAAACATAGGGGTGAATATATTTTTCAAATTAGTATTTTAGATTCCTTTGGATAGATACCCAGGAGTGGAATTGCTGGGTCATAAGGCAGTTCCATTCTCAATATTTTGAGGTACCCTCTTACTGTTTTCCATAGTGGCTGCACCAATCTGCAATCCCACCAACAGTGCATAAGGTTCCCTTTTCTACACATCTTTGCCAACACTTGTTGTTTGTTGATTTATTGATGATAGCCATTCTGACAAGAGTGAGGTAATAATCATAAGAGAAATGCAAATAAAAACCACTTTCAGCATTTTGAATATGTCATCCCTTCTGCGTTCCCTTTATTTTGAATGAGAAGTCAATTATTAGTCATATTGTTGTTTCCCTCTATGTGATGAGTAGTTCTCTTGTTCTTTCAAGACTTTCTTTGTCACTGGTTGTCAACAGTTTAACAACGATGTGCCTAAGTGTGGCTCTCTTGGTATTTATCCTACTTGGAAATTATTAAGTTTGTTGGATCTGTAGATTTGTTTTTTAATCAAGTGTTTGGCCATTATTTCTTCAAATATTTTTTCTGACCCTTTCTCTCTTTCCTTTCCTTCTAAGCCTCCCAATATCCCATAGGTCTCTGAGTCCCTCCTCATTTTTCAGTTTTTTCTTTCAGTTCTCCAACTTGAATAATTTCTATTGTTCTATCTTCAAATTTGTTGATTCTTTCTCCTTCAATCTCATATCTTCTGTAGAGTGCCAATAATGATTCTACACTTCAGTTATTTTACTTTTCAACTGCAAAATTTACTTCACTTAGTTATTTTGTATAATATATCTCTTTATTAAGATTCTCTATTTGTTTAATCATTGTTATCATACTGTTTTTTAATTCCTTGAAAGTTACCTTTAGTTGTTTGAATGTATTTACAATAGCTTCTTTGAAGTCTTTTTCTGCTGAGTCCAACAGCTGGACTCCTCAGAGATAACAGGTATTGACTTTTTTATTCCTGAGCCTGGGACACATTTTCCTATCTCTTTGTATGTGTTGTAATTTTGTTGTTGTTGATGAAAACTGAACTCTTTGTTGAAAACTGGACATTTCAGATAATAATATATTGTAGCAACTGAGAATTTCTAGTTTTCCTTCCTTGGGGTTATTATTGTTGCTATTTGTTTGTTTGTTTGTTTGTTTATGTATTTAGTAATTTGCCTGAAGTAATTCTGTGGAGTCTGCCTCCGCCATAGTGCGTGACCACTAATAAATTTGCTCAGATTTTTCTTTATTCTTGCTTTTATTTGTTTAGCCTGGCTTCATAGTGGTTGCCCTTGTGTTAGCATAGTTTAGTATTCAGCCAATGATTAGTCAGAAGTTATACTCAAACACTTGAGCCATCGTACCATTTGAGGGTAGAGCTATGTGTAGGCCGGGAAATGCATCGAAGGTTCAGGTGGTTTACAAGACTGCTCTGACTTGGACTTTCCATATGTGCAAAGCCTCACTATCAACCAGGATGAAAACACAACTAGGGACCTCTCCAGTCTTTCCTTTCATGGTTAGTGTATGGCCTAACCATGCACACAGCATTCCAGAAGACCAGAGATATCTTGGAGCTTATCAAGATCCACTATGGCTATCTCCTTCCCTGGCTTTTCCTGTTAAATTCCTTTCTCCAACCAGGATCACAACTTCAGGAGAGTTGCAGTGTTGGCCTTCCTTGTTTGTTTGCCACTAGGATCATACTATTTTCGATGACACTTAGGGATGTGATGTTTACTCATACTACATTCCAAATCAAGTCATCCCCTCCAGCAGTGAAGCTGCTGGTTTTCTCAACTTGCCACACCCTAATAGAACTTCTACACTGAACCAAATAGGTTTTGTGGATGGGGTGAATGGAAGCACCCCCAAGCTAAAAAGGCATGGATTTTCACAGTTTTAACCCAAGGTTCAGTAGATTTCTCTTATAAAAATTAAATGCTTATAACTGTGTCTCTATGTCTTTGGTGAATTTATTTCAAGAGTTCTAAAATGATTGTTTTTCAGTTTTGTTCAGATTTGTCATTGCTTTTTGTGAAGAGGATTTGCCATGCTCCTCATTTCTTCCATCTTGAAGCCTTGCCCTGTAGAATAAAATTGTATGTCTTTAGATCCCCAGCAAAGGGATTAATGAGGAGAAGAAATCTATTAGGTTGGTGCAAAAGTAATTGCAGTTTTCTGCAGTTATTTTTAACCTTTTAAACCGCAGTTACTTTTGCACCAACCTAATAGAAAATATCACTCTATTAGAAAATAAAATAAAAATCAACAATTAAACTAAAGTTTGGAAAATTTGAGTAGAATGAAAAAGGAATAATAATAATAAAAGTTTCATCTGGGAATTAACATAACTGGGTTCTGGTTCTGACATTGCTCCCCATGAGCTGCTAATCCTAGTGTTTGCTTCATCGCAAATTCCTCAACTGTCAAAAAAACAAAACAAAACAAAAAAACAGCTGGATTTAAATTCCTTATAAAAGTCTTTTTAGGTCTAATATCTGTACTTCAGATGAAAAATAGGAAAACATGCCTGAGAGATGCTTAAAGAACCATGGTAACAATGAAAGTCTAAGCAAGTATGCTGCACTAAAACACCTAGCGACACTTTCTTGGTAAAACTGGCTGGTGAGCATGAACTTGGCTCAGTGCACACTCAGAGAACGTGAATGTGTCACTACACCCAAGCACCCATAGCCCTTCGATATGATCAATAACCAAAACTTACAAACAGTGTCCTAGTTGAGAATATAAATTATAGCTAGATAATCAAGGCTTAAGCATCAGAGATAAGTAGTGTAACATGGTGTTTTCCCATCTAAACACAAAGTTTCTAACCTCTGCTCCTCACTGAGTAATTGTGGATAAGAATCCTTCACCATTCTAGGCCTCAAGTTCCTCATGTTCCTCAAAAATTAGTACAAAATAGTTTATTACTTTCACTGGTAAAATGATTTATTACTTTCACAGGTAAAACAAACATGGTATTTCAAATTCACAGCATAGAGCCTGGCACACAAATGCTCCATAAATGATTGTAGGTATAAGTATTTCATATCTCCGTTGTCCTATATGTTGACAATGGAGGTGGCTATATGGATGAAGATGGGAATCCACCCTTGATCTCTCTCCTCTTTACTAGACTGATGCTAGGGTAACGTATCATATGTATACATATATATGTGTGTGTGTGTATATGTGTGTATACGTATGATTATATGATTATATATATATACACACATACACACACATATATGTACATACACACATATATATTATATGATATATTATATACAATATATATTATGTTATATAATATATAATATTATATATATACATATATATATATATATGCCCTCCTTAAAACAAATATCAAGACCCATTATAGCCTTATGACCCTATTATGTGGAAGGAATTGGGAAAGTGCAATGGGATGAAGTGGGAGGGAAAGTAGGAAAGATGATAAAGAAGAGGGCACTGAACAGAAGGTCACAGAGGGTCACTGATTTGCTTTGGGTGAGAGCATGTGAAGGTGGCAAGAGGCAGGCAGGAAGCACAGAAAACAGATTCTACCAGAGGCCACCTTGTAGATCCCATTTCAGGAATCCAAGGGTTTCTCCCTTCTCTCTTTCACAACAACCTCAAGCATCTGTATATCTCTATGACTCACCACTCTCTCTTCTCTATCAGCCAACTATGCAGTTTCACTCCTCCACCTTGCCTCCCAAATTGGTCCCAAGCCCAGAGATTTCCCAAAACTGTGTCTCATTTATCCCTTGGCAGGCAGCACTAAGGGTGCTCCCCAGGCTGACATGTTGCTGGCCAGGTTTACCCACTCTGGTGTGTGTTGTCTTTTTGACACATGGGCCTTTCCACTAAGGCTCTAGGAAATAGCCTCTCCAAGTGAATCAGTTAGGATGTTAGGGATATATTGGCTCCTGTAACTGACTGTGTCCAGGGGTACTGTGGGGACCAGGTATGGCTCAATCTGGCTTCTGCTCTACATTCCTGTGATGCTCTTGCCTCTGCCTTCATTGTCAGACTAGCATCATACCTGAACAGCATAGCAGGCAGAAGGAGAAAGGGGCTATTCCTTCCTCTGGCTCTCTCTGTAGAGGAGAGAACACCCTCTACCAGCATCTTCTTGAAAACATTCCCATTTCTGAGTCAATTCCTGTGGTCAGAGGAATGCCATATATACTGGTTGGCTATAGCCTGCGTTCTTGAACTGACGGCTGGCGAACTTCTCAGGATTTCATGTCCACGTGAATATTCTGGGAATCTCGGGAAAAATACAGATTCTGATTCAGGAGATTTGGAGTGGAGTCTGAGATGCTGTATTTCTAGCATCCCAGGTAACAATGATAGTCTGCATTTTGAGTACAAAGGAACTGTGGGTATGTAGACTAGGAATGGAAGGGCTTGCAGGCTTCTAGTCACCATCGAATTCCCAGGACCTATAGTGCCACCCAGTATGTTAACGTTATCCTATAAATATTTGTTAATTTTGAAGAATATCTTCCCAAATATTGGGAAATTGATGCATAGTCAGGTAATAGACATTTCTAATCCATTTTCCCTCTCCAGCCACAACTGTCAACTTCTAAGCCTTATTTAAAACACTTAATAAGATTCTGAAAGCTAAAAATGAAAAAGTGATACAATACTTGCACTTTGAAACTAAAGAATTACAGAAGTCTCCTTTCTTTGATAACATTAGTTGATGAAATTAACTTTGATAAAATTAAAATTATGACACAAAGTATCCAAAAAGATAAGTTCAATAACCCTACTGAGACATTGATATTTAGACACAGGGATCTCCTTTCCAGGTGCATAAAAATTTGCAAATAGAAGTATTACATACAAAGATTACTGAATGCTTGAGCCCCGAAGTAAACTGCATTATTCTTTGCAAACTTTTTACCATGGCTTTTTGTGTGGAACAAGTTTAAGTGGCATGTGAAAAAATTAAAATTATGACACAAAGTATCCAAATTCAAACTGAGATACAGAAATGAATGCTCAGACACTCTTGTTGATACAATATCCTCTGGTTCATTAGAAAATTTAAGAGCATGTGACTTAGATTTAAAAGGACTTCTAATTTTTCTTCCAAGTTTTTCTGAAATATTTTAACATCTTTCTAAGAGTTTCTTACTGTTTGCAGCCATCAGAAATGGCTCTGTGTTCTGGAGGGGGAGCAAAGACACTTGGATGGATGCCTTCCTGAATTCCATACATTCACCCAGAATGATGGCTCTTGAGAGAAACCATTATCTACAAATGAAAAACTTCAAATGGAAGAAGTGTAAAACGTTAAAAACAAACAAACAAACAAACAAACAAACAAAAAACTAAGATTTGTGACCCCTGGCACTGGCCAATTCTGATACGCTAATAAAGCAAATGTTCTGGAGTTATACAGAACAATAGCCACCCTCACGTAAGTCAATGCCAATGTAAACTCTTCAACTCTTCCAGATAAATATCTTATTTGTCTGCTGGTAGCAGGTCTCAGATCACTGTCAGAGGCTCAGTCAGTTCCTGTGAGAGGGTTAATCCCCAGTCCCCATTTCCTCATGTTCCTTCCGTTATCAGGGGGAAATGCATTTCTTCCCTTTGGCCTAATTTCTTGAGGTGACAATTAGCCTCAAGTAAAGGACTGCAAACTTATAACTGAGATTTCTCAGTTGCTTCTAACCTCCAAGCCTGTCCCCTGCCAAACTCATAGAATAGAAGGTTCTTCCCTGGCCAGGTAGTTTATGCATGGCTGGTTTTTTTTCCATGAGAGAAGGATATGTGGGAAGATGAAAAAAGAAAGCAGGAGACAGATATCATCATCCATTCTTCCCTTTGCCATGTAGAAAATGGCCTAGGCCTCCAACAGAGGAAGTGTAGAGAGCAAGGCTCACTGCTTTCCTTGGCAGTAAAAGTAACAAAAAAGCTTCTTAAATCACCTGAGACAACTTTGAAAGCATCAATGGAGCCAGTTCTATAGCTGAAAGGCTGGAACACACCATGAACTTGGCGGGGGGGAGGGGGCAGGAATCTCTGCAGCTAAAATGTTTACAAAAGCCTAAAGATTGATGCCATCAAAGAGACATTTTACCCCTGTCAAGTTCTGTGGGGAGACCAGGGGACAGCATGCAAGGCAGAGGCACTGTAAGAGATTCTCCAACAGTAGGTAGTTGAGGTGCAATCCCAAATCCCTGGTTAAAGCCAAAACTGTGATAACACTTGACTCTTTCTGGAATCAAACAGAATTTTTCAGACGAATGACTATACTCTTACCTTATTCTATCCTGCCAACCACCCTTTGCTGTGACCCCACATTCTTTTTAAGACCACAAGCTGTTTTGCTCACCCTCTCTTCCTACAACATATACCAGGACTAAACCAATTAGAACTGGATGAACCAAAATGACCACAAGAGGATCAAGTGGATAGAGCAGTTGGTCCTAAAAGATCTTTCCCACCTCCCATCCCCTCCCGCTTTTAGACTCAGGAAGTTTTAAAGAGTGGTGTTAGTGATCAAAACTAAAACAGGGAAAGAGGGCCCATGAATGCTGTATTAGAAACATATTAGAATTAGAAAAATTTGCTTAGAGAAGTTAATTCTCTGAACTCATCATTGCTTTTGCAATATTGGAAACCATTAAAGAATTCTAGATAATGGATTTTAAAAGAGCAGTCTAAAATCTTTTTTGAAATACAAAGCAATCTAGAGGCATTTTAGGACCAAAAGTGTTCAGATGAGAGTTGTGCAAATTTTCATCAATGCAAGGTGATGAAACATTTCCCCTATCCTCCCCATTTCTATGTAAGTCTTTAATCAAAAAAGTGGCAGTGATTACTAAATGTGTACCCCTCCACTTAAGTTTCAGGACACAGTATAAATAATTGAAGTTGTTCATTTACAAGATGAGACATAAACTAGTAACTATGAAGATCATACAGCCAATTTGTGGAAACTGACAACATTTCAAAGTTCAATAAAACCACCTTAAAATGTCTTATTTTTGTAATTCTATACAGTTGCTGCTTCCAAGCTAAAAAAGTAATCCTTTAGTTTTCTCTTTAGTTACTGCTCCCCACCACCCATACTCCCAGTTTTTTTTTTCTAACAAACATAAAAAGAAAAAGGAAAATCAAAATAATAATTTTAAAATTCCAAGGTTTTACTTCAAGCCAAGGCCACATTTCTAAGAAACTTTGATCAGGTAAATTACCTCTAAGTGTCTCAATTTTTCCCTCTGGAAAATTGAAATAATTTTATCACCTTTGATCTGCAAATTTGTAAGGGCTCTTAGTGATTGAATGAAATCTACCTGCTAGGATTTCTGTTTCCAGGAAGATGGAGTGGACACATTTCTCCCCTATTCCTCCTGCTAAGTTTGACAAAAATCTCTGGACATTATATATAAAACAAACACAAGAAGATCGCAAACGTGATAAGAGGCTGGCTAAGGACCTATGAAGAACATAGGCAGTGAGTTCCTTAAGGTTTCCTTTTGCTTCAACTATTCCAGACTGGATACTGAAGAAGTGGCATCCCAGAAACACCAACGGTCATAGAAAACAACAAAGCTTAAAGGAAAGCCTGCTCTCTCTGGCCAAAGGATGAGGAAAGGGATAGTCTAGAAATACCACAAAAAAAAAACAACAACAAAAAAAAACCGTTTAGATAATAACCAGTGTACTCCAGCCAAACAACACAGAAAAATACTGCAGCCGAACTTCCACCTCTGCCAGCAAAGGCCAAGGGGAGAGCCCAGACATCTACTCTTGGCAGGCTGAAACAAGGTGCTCCAACCCCCTCTTTTTCTGGGTGTGTCAGAGGAAGCCTATTGGAGAGTCAGAATTTTCACCAATATTCAGTAGTAACAAGAACACCCCAATACACAGTGTCAATGGAAGGCATATGGAGACCCTGAAATCCAACCTTATCCAGCAGTAACAAGGAGCCCTCTCACCCCCTCATTGTCAATAGAGGCAAATGGAGAACTTGGACTTCCACCCCTACCTGGCAGTAAGGAGGTGGAACCTCCCCCATCACCCACCAGAGCAGTGTCAGAGTAGGCCTGCTAAAATACAAGATTTAAATGAGATCTAGAATTTTATCACATAATGTCCAAACTGTCCAAGTTTTGCTTTAAAAAAATCACTTACTATGCCAAGAACCAGGAAGAACTCAAGCTAAATGAGGAAAGACAACCATCAGATGCTGCCCCTAGATGATACACATGTTCAAATTATCTGACAAGGATTTTAAAACAGGCATCATAAAACTGCCCCAATGGACAATTATAAACACACCTGAAATAAATGAATAAATAGAAAATCTTGACAAAGAAATAGAAGATACAAGGAAAAACCCAATTGAAATTTTAGAACTAAAAAAACAAAATAATTGATATTTAAAAAAACTCAGTGGGTGGGCTCAACGGCAGAACAAACAAAGCAGGGGAGAGAATCAGTGAACTTGACTAGAACAATAGAAATCATCCAATCCAAACGAGAGAAAATGGACCAAAAGAAATAAGCAGAGTCCCAGGGACATGTGGAACTATAACAGAAGATCCTGTCATCTAAGTCCTAGAAGGAAAGGAGAAGGAAGATGAAGCTGAAAAAGTAACCAAAGAAATAATGGCAAAAAATTTCCTAAATATGGCAAAAGAAAAAAAAAACAACAACAGGGGGTGGTGTGTGTGTGTGTGTGTGTGTGTGTGTGCAAAATATTCAGGAAGCTGCACAAACCCCAAACAGAAAAAAGTCTAAGAAATCCATTCCAAGACACATCGTAACTCAAACGTTGGAAAACTAAAGACAACGTAAATCTTGAAAGCAGTCACAGAGAAATGACACATTGCTGATGGGGGGGGGGGGGGAACAATTCAAATGGCAGTATATTTCTCACCAGAAACCACAGAAGCAATAAGGAAGTGGCACAA
Organism: Rhinolophus ferrumequinum; assembly: GCF_004115265.2. Classification (NCBI taxonomy): domain Eukaryota; kingdom Metazoa; phylum Chordata; class Mammalia; order Chiroptera; family Rhinolophidae; genus Rhinolophus; species Rhinolophus ferrumequinum. The sequence continues at coordinate 27,904,274 of NC_046306.1, read as the reverse complement.
TCTTTTTCAAGTGCTGAAAGAAAAGAACTAGCAACCCAGAATCCTATACCCAGTGAAAATATCCTTAAGGAATGAATGGAAAACCAAGACAGTCTCAGGTGAGGAAAAACTGAGAGAATATGTTACCAGCAGACCTACCTTAAAAGAATAGTGCACGTAGGTCCCCAGAACGCTGGGAGTACTGCCCTGCCCTCCCAGTTCCGTGGTGGAGCCAGTGCCATTGCCGCAGCTGCTATCGGCGGCGGAGCTCTCCTGTTTCTCCAGCACCGCCCCCAGGTGCGCACGCATCCATCCCAGTGCAGTAAATTGAAACGACCAGAGGTGTACTGGACCATCAGTAAGGAAGAAAGTCCACGGAAAGAGCAAATACATGAGTTAAGCATAATGGACTTTCCTTTTCCTCTTAATTTTTCTACATTACGTTTGATGATTGAAGCAAAAATGATAACGTCTAATGTGGTTGCCAATGAATGTGGAGGGAATGTTTAAGACATCTATATTATAAATGGGGATATAAAGGGACATAAAGGGAGGTAAAATTTCTTCACTTTAGTTTCTCCACCTTAGTACATATTTATATATGCTTTACAAAGAGATATACTAAAATTAACTATAGGTAAATTAAAACAGAATTCTGAAAAATGTTCAAGTAAGGTAGGCTGGAAAAAGAAAACAGAAATAAAAGGCAGTGGGAACAAATAGAAAAAATAAAAAGGCAGACTTAAGCAATTATCAGTAATGTATTACATGTCATTAAAAAGGTATTGCAGCAATTAAAATACAAAATTTGGCCTAGTCAATTAAGAAACGTGACCCATCTACATGCTGCCTATAAGAAAGTAATTTCAAATGTAATAATTTAGGTAGCTTGAAATCAAAATGATGGGAAAAGATACGTGATGCAGTATATTTTATGCATATGATACGTATGTGAAGCAAAACTTGATAGAATTGAAAGGAAAAATAGACAAATCCATAATTTTGGGTGAATACTTAAACATCCCCTCTTTCAACATTTGATAGAATAACTAAACAGAATGTCAGCAAGGATATAGAAAAATTCAACACCACCATCAACCGACATTCACAGAACACTCTATGCAACAACAGCAGAATTCACATTCCCTTCAAGTATCCACATAACATAAACCAGGATAGAACAAATCTTGACCATAGAACAAATACCAACAAATTTAAAAGATTTGAAATCATACAGAGTATGTTCTCCTACCACATGCATTCAAACTAGAAATCAGTAGTAGATAGGCAAAAAGAAAATATTCAAATGTTTCAAAAGTGTGAAACTAAATAACACACTTCTTAATAGCCATGGGTCAAAGAGGAAGTCTCATTGAAAAAAAAGAAGAAAAATTAAAATATATCAAAATTTGTGAGACACAGATAAAGAAGTGTTGAGACGGAAATTTGTAGCATGAGTTGCTTACATAAAGAAAGAAGAAAAGTCTACAATCAATAATAAGCTGTTACCTCAAGAGCATAGAGAATGAAGAGCAAAAATAAACCCTAATGAGAAGGAAGGAAACAAAGAGCAGAAATAATGAAATTGACAAAAGGAAAAAATAGAGAAAAATCAATGAACAAAAAGTTTGATTCTTTGAAAAGATCAATAAACTCTACGAACCTCTAGCAAGACTGGCAAGGAAAGAGAGAGAAGACACAACTAGTAATAGCTGGAATGAAACAGAAGATATCAATATAGACCCTGCAGACCTCAAATGGATACTAAGGGAATATTACAAACAACTCTACACATAAATCTGAAAACTTAAATAAAACCAATTCAAGAAGTACAAACTATCATAAATCTTCCAATATGTAATAAATAATTTGAATAGCCCTATAGCTATTTTAAAAATTACAATTGAATTTATAATTTAAAACCTCTCCAAAAAAGAAATCTTCAACCCAGATGGTTTCACTGAAGAATTCTACCAAATGCTCAAAGAATTAATGCCAATTTTATACAATCTTTTCCAGAAAATTGAAGAATAGGAAACACTTCCTACTTCATTCTATGAAGCCAATAGTACCTTATAACAAAACCACACAATGACAGTATCCAAAAAAAAAAAAAGAAGAAAACTGTGGATCAATATCCCTCAGGGCTATGGGAACACAAAAACCTTAATAATATGTTAGCAGATAGAGTTTAGCAATGTATAAAAATTATTATACTCTGACCAAGTAGGGATTATTCCAGAGATGCAAGGATGGTTGAATATTTGAAAAATCAATCTATGTAATTTACCACATTAACAGACTAAAGAAAAATCAATGATCACAGAAATGGAAGCATAAAATGCATGTGCCATACATGTTAAAAGCTCTCAAAACACAGGAATAGAGGGGAATTTCTTGATAAGGAACATCTCTTTAAAAAGTACCTACAGCAGCATCCCATATAGTGGTGAAAGGAAGTCAAGATCAGGAAAACATTAAGATGGCACCTACCTGACAGTCAACATTAGTGAGAAGATCAGGTGGGATGGAGGCACAGGTGGGAACTATGAGGGGAAAGGTAGGAGAAATGCCTTCTCTCTCTCTCTCTCTCTCTCTCTCTCTCTCTCCCTCCCTCTCTCTCCTCTTTTTAATGAAGCATTAATGCATCCTCTGTTTCACAGGAGAAAAGTGAATTCCACCTAGTGAATGTTTTAAGTTCCTAAAAAGTAAATAACTGTTTCAGCCTTTTAAATTCCATATGAAATTATCAGTGAGTCATGAGAAAAATGCTAACGTCAAAATTAAAATCAAATGAATCACTGTTTCTGGCTGCAAACAGAAGCACTTCGCTCTGTGCTTACACTCTGCTGAAGGCCAATTGGCTGCCAGCTCCCTCCTACCCCACCACACCCCCACCAGCTGGAGCAGCTCTTCTCAGCATCCCAGAGGCTGGGTTATGGATGGGAGGAGAGCAATTGCTCCCCCACCACGAGCATTTTCCAAGAGAGAAGTCTGTGGAGTTACTCCTCTCCCAAAACTCAGTTCCATCACCATGGAAAAGAAAAATCACAATAGGATCTTGTTCCTTCTCCAAGCTGGCATCTCAGAAGAGACTTTTCGGCACAGTCTCAATTGGGTTCAACAGACTCTTTCAAATTTGTGATGATATATGATCAAATCTCTCTCCCTTTGTATCAAGCCAAGTGGGCTTTTCCAGCTCCTCTTTCACTAATGTATTTCCTTACTTCCACAGAAGGTCCTGATACCCAGAGGAAGGGAGAGAGACACAGAGTATAATATAAAATAGGAGTACAGGAAAATTCTAATTGGTTTTTGCGGATTGGGAGAGTGGTGGGGACAAGAGTAAAGGTACCAATTTGTACTCCTGATGAAGAAGGACCACCACTTAACTTACTTCATCATTGCACAGCCTGTGGGTTCCAGCGTTGTGTTTTGGCAACAGCTGTCATGGAGGGAGCTTATTTTTACACTATTGGGGCTGAAATGCTGCCATCCTCTGAACTTCCTGAAAATGGTGCATAATACATGGATTTGTCCCCCATCCAGAGAAGTTCCTTAATTAATCTCCCTAAGATTAACAGCAGTGTCACAGTTTCAATGTCCTACCTTTAATGGTTCTGGGAATGAAATCTGAGAGCTGCGGGCCATGCTGTGAGAAGGCACCTGATTGTATTTTAGGAATGTCTAGCAATACCCCCCTGCTCCTTCATGCCACATCCTTAAAAGTACCTTAGTGAATTCATGAGTACACCAAGGGGTGAGTAAAACAAAGGCACAAAATAAGTATCCTTCAGACACCCAGACCTCCACCAGACCTCATCAGTGAAAGTGATATTCAGGCATGAAAAGTACTCACAAAAGAGGGGGAACCTGGAGCTCACTTATATAGTATCTAATATGACAACCTTCCAGAGGTATTATTTCCTCAAGGCAGGAATATATTTTCTTTAGGGCCGTCATGGTTGGTAAGGGGATTCTAGAATTCTTAGCCTTCAGCTCGCCTTCAGCTGAGATTGTTCTTTCCCCCACAGTTCAATAAAAAGGAAACCGTTAAAAGTAACTTCTGAGCCTTTCTCTATAGAGGTAAAATGCTTTGTGGTATCATCATAGAAGGAGTTATTGTACTGGATAGTATTTAAAAATCATCTTTCTGCTCATGAAAGCTGCATGAATCTCGTGTGTGTGTGTGTGAGTGTGTGTGTGTGTGTGTGTGTGTGTTTGTATTTATGTAACTTCTTCAGTTCTCTTCATTTTCTTCTATTCAGCCAAACTATCTTCAGGCAGCAGACACACCAAATGCTACGAGATTAGAAAATATTTCAATTTTTCCTGGGCCTATTTCCCTATTTCTATTTAGCTCACCGATTGATTGCCATCAGATTTGCAGTCTGATTCATCTCAGCGCCCTGGTGTTTAAGCATCATTCTTGTCATACCTTATAATATTGACAATACTTATGTGTGCTGGTGAGGACTGTAGGTTTACTGGTCACACCAAATGATGGAGCAAGTTTTAAGTAAGTGGTAAGCTTTCCTTATAGGAGAACATTTTGTCAAATTTATATGCACAAGCCGGATGGGCTTCAGAAGATCCTAATTTCCAAGACAGTCAATGATGAACAAACTTCAGGTCTCTCTGTTTGATCCTCATGCCAGGAAATCCTGCCCATAAATGAATCAGTCAAGTTGGTCAAGTTTTCCATGGATTTGACTGAATTTCAGCATAGGGAACCCTGTGAAGAGGAGAGACAGAGAGGCAGCATCTCAGAGGACGAACGAGAAAAAGGGCAGACCTGGAGTGAGGAAAGCACGTCAGCTACAAATTGTGTACACATGCAAGATGAACTTGTGAACACACGTCCAACTTGGCAGATGTATAAAGATCATGTATTTATAACATGCTCCTGAAACATCTCACTGAAATGAGCAATTTAAATGACTTTGATTTAAAATCAGGCTTTTAAGAATTTTTTTAAAAACATTTCCAATACCATCTACCAAGAAAACAAATGGAGACAGTGTTCTCCACAAACTGAAGTCATGTGTCTCTGAATGTTGCCTCAGAAAGCAATCTTTTCTCTACTTCTTTGCTTTGCAACAATCGAAGCAGCTGTGAGCTGGAGCTCAACTTTATTAGTGATTTAAAACACACCCTTGGAAACTAAGCTGGCTTTTTTTGTCCATCCAGGTGGGAAGCATGTTCCAGCAAATGGGAACAACACTTAAGAAAGTTCTCAAACAGATAATGCTTGAAGAGCTCGACTTCACAAAATCTACCAGCCATCTATCCAACAAAAGGCCAGGGAAACCTGGTAAGAAAATTAAGCCTTCCATATAAAGACAAAGATAAAATATTCAGCTGCCAAGATTCAACATCTTTAAAAATGCCTTTTCAATCTTTAACTTTTGTCAGCTTGGTTGTCTAGCAACCAAGGGCTGAAAAGAAACTCCACCCAAAACAAAGTGAAACAATACAGACACTTAACTTCATGAGTGTGTGTGTGTGTGTGTGTGTGTGTGTGTGTGTGTGTGTGTAAGATTCTCAGCATGCAAAGATAGAAACTCGCTTTCAGACAATTAAAACAGAAAAAGTCCCTAAGTGTAGATGGCAGGAAAGGAAGTTGGGAGTGAGTAAAAAGCAACTTGAAAATGCGTAATGCGGGATGAGGGTATAGTTTCCACACACCAGGCTAAAGCAAGGTTTACACTCTTAAGTAATAAAAACAAACCATTAAGCTAGGCCCAGCACTGTCAGGAAGTATAAAACAGTTCTTGAAACTTTGCAGTTACTATACAAAAGCTTTTCATAAACTCTGTTTCCTGATCTTCATTAAACGTTCACATCAAGTTGCCATGGGGCAATTAGCTTGCCTCCTGAAATCAATAAAAAATCAACAATTTGGAAATAGTTGTACAGTAAAATAGTTCAATAATTATTCTCTCATAGCATTGTGGCCAAGTGGTTCCAGTGTAAATGCAGTCCAGATGAGATCCTGCTCCTTACGAGGGAAGCTTTCAGCAAATCAGTGGTTTGCAGAGAGATCTCATCAGAGGGGATGGCAACAATGCACAGCGGGCATTGCCTTGGAGGGGGTCCCAGAGCTCGGGGCAAACACGGGCTTGGAGTGGAGTTCAAGGTAGTCTGCTGTGTTACTTAAGCACCTCAATTCAAAACATAAAGACCCAAATGAAATGACAAACCCAACGAATAAAAAAAATTAGGCACCTACACTCAGCATTTGCACTCCAGACAGGAAGAGATAGAAATTTTTCCTTGGGTGTGTGTATTTATAATATATACATATATTATGAAATATATATATGAATATGTGTGTATGTGTACATGTATGTTATACGTAGGCGTAGATGTATTTTATATATATATTATATATATATATATTATATATATATAAAGAGTATATTCGTGATTAGGAATCCATTCATTCCGACAATTCTTCAACAAACATTCAAACCTGTGTTGCTTGTAAGAAATCTTCAAAGTGCTCTCCTAAAAAGTAAAATGAGGCTACTAAACAGATGACCCACATAGGACATTTGGCTGAAAAGGAGGTGCCAACACAAAGCTATTTCTTTGTCGACCCCCTTAGCAGAGGGCAATCAATTCCTTTTGCTTTTTCTAGCCTAAGCCTTATTCACTTCAGCACCTTATTTGAAGCCAGCCACGGCATCACAAATTCCAATCTCCATTAAATCAAACCTCAAATACCAGCTTGGGCAGCTTTATATCACCCTCTAGGCTCAATGGTGTTGTACAGTGAACTGTCTTAGAACTTTAAAAAAAAAAAGTTAAGCATCATTTTTAGTATAAACAAATGCTTCAAATGTATGACATCTATTTGCTGCCTTCAAAGGGAAAACTTTTAACTCAGACGCTTGGCACTAAGATCACACGGGATCAACTCAGTGGACTGACTTAAGTGTTAAACTTTTTTAAAGTGCGTTAAGGGCTTGCACCTGCTCCCCCATCCACATAGATGTACTGACACGTATTTGACTAAACTGACGACGTACATGCCCAAGCAAGCAAGCGAAGCAGATTTTACAAGATAAGCAACCAAGTGTTTTCATGTCTGAGGGTGGCTAGAACACAAAATTGCCAGTCATCTTGTGGGGGAAAAGAATGCCTTTGAAAAAAAAAATATGTAGGGCATCATTTCAGGTATGGTGAAATGGATTCAAATGCCATCCTATATACAGGTTTTGTTGTTTGTTTGTTTTTCTCTGTAAGTGCTACTTGTTAGAGGGACCTAGGCTTGGTCCAACTTTCTGCTATTATGATTAAAAAGTTAATTATTAAGTTAATTATTAGTCTGGCTACTCAGTGTAGTCCCTGGGACAGCGGTAGCAGCTTCACTTGGGAGTATGTTAGAAATGCAAAATCTCGGGCCCCACCCCAGACTCATTGAAACAGAATCTATACTGTAACATGATCCCAACAGGTCTGTATACACATTAGCATCGGATTCTCCCCGAGGCAGTGCTGGTGATTCGTAGGCACATTAAAATCTAAGAAGTCTTACTTAGAGCATTGGTTCCCCCAGTTAGGTAGAAGTTCACTTTGAAGTTTGCAGGGCAAAGAGATGGTCAGAAACTCTGCCCTGGAGAATACCATAAGGCTGTAATTTATGTCAGCGGGGTGGTGGAGGAAAGAGGAAAAGCAATTTACCCGAGTAAAGCAGACCTGCGTTTTATACCCCATCTCACCCGACCCAACCCCTGCGAAAAATAAAACAGAACAGTAATAGTGCCAAGGCATTCTTACTTCTTTATGATTATCCATCCATAGCACACTTACTCTACACTTAAATTATTCTTTACTGAAAGACTATGGTTCCTTGTGCCTTATAACCGATTGGGGTATCTAACATTCAGTCTTAACATTAAGATGACTGTAGAATGGAAATATGCTAACTTTTAAAAGTGCTTTTACTTGTACAAATTATTTTTTCACCTCCAATAAAAAAATTGAGGGAAAAGTATAAAACACTTAGATTATCTAGTGATTAGGTAGCTTGCTACATAGATCATCAGATTTACAGATCATCCCTCCGTTCTTGGCCTCTTGAGATACAATTTAAAGTAGCAATTGGAGCAGAAATTACGAAAAGATGGAAGCACAGATAAATGTGTAAAACAATCATCCTCTTCCTCCCCAATTTTGAAGTCAAAAAATGAACAGAGTATTCTGGACCTGCCATATAGGTTAAAACCATGCCAGAAAGGCACATGACACAGCCCAGACAAGCACGCACAAAAACAGATGACACAATTTAATCAATTTTGAAAGGTGATCCCTCAAAATTCAGAAACTACTACACTTTTTAAAGTGCGACCTCTAAAAGGATTCAAAGGTTCCTACAGAATAGTGACTGAAGATTCGAGAGATTTAGTGTCATGGGGTTAATTGTGACACGTTTTTTCCTCATAATGAAGAATGTGAACCAAAATGTCTGTAAAAAAGTATAGAATGTAAGAATACTGTTTCTCAAATGAGCTGCCAAGAGATGGTCAACTATTACAAAAATCTCTGAAATTAAACTGAACCGGAAAATGCCATTGTCTATACATTTGTAATATATCTTACATAGTTCTTCATATGTATATTTATACATTACATATTGTATATGTGTATATGTTTACACATATATTTGTGTATATATACTGACATATATATAAAAAACATGCACACATTTGAGTTGATACCATTGAAAGCCATTTTAACCAAGAAAATCATTTCCAATGAAGCAGAGAAATCAACAGAATGGATGGAACTGCCAAATGGATGGAAATTCTTGTGCTATACTCTTACTCTCTAGGAGTATTTGGAGGTGAGAAAACGTGGGCTATTGTTATTTTTAAATGGTAAGACTATGCAGTCTGTCCCTCAAATCCATGGCAAGAGCGGGTGAAGAATGGCTGGAGGACAGAGCTGATCCTGCCCTACCAAGTGGGGTCTAATCCTAATTGTCCTCAGCAAGGCCAGACCCACAGGGATAGGGATAAAAACAAACTCTACAAGATTACAAAAGTAGAAGGAATAAAAGATAACTAGTTATTAATTTGAAAATAGGTTCTACAGACTCTCAAGGCAAGGGTTAAACCTATCACCCCCAAAATGTTACTTACATTTATGGTTATCATAAGTTTATTCCTGGGAAGAATCTGATTCTAACAGTCTGTTCCATTACACACACAATTTTTTCAGCCAATTCGAAGGCAGGGCTAGGAAAGGAGATCAGAACTAGGCCTCACCAGTCATAGCAGGCTCAGAGGTGACCCAAAGTCCTAGAAATGGACCGAGAAAATACTTCCAGTAGAATAGTGGGAAGTTGTCGGTTCCCTGGCTGTACCAACATTCCCACCCACCAAACCCTTCATTGGGTCTGATTTCAGCCCAGAGCACAGAAGCCCTGCCACTGTTAAGTGTTCATTCTGAGCAGCCTAATTTGACTTCATTGTGCTTGGGCTTCAGTCCAATTGGCAGATGTCCTTGTAGAAGCTGATCTCAGACACTTTCCCTTTCTAATTTTTTTGGCACCGTTGCCTCTGTTGCATGGGATATCATCTCTGAAACTTTATCTTGGGTTCCCCAGGTTTTGCCTGTTTTGTAGCTTTGGTTTTCTCTTAAATCATTCTGCCCCGAAGAGGTTCATGTGCAATATTAAATCATTGGTAATTCTTGTGGTGCAGATATGAATTATCAAATGACTTGCTTGCAAATTTCCAACCATTCCTTGCCTTTTCCCCACCTCCCTCCAAAATGAGTAACTTCAGAAGCAAAAAATGCAAACCCAAGGTAATCACAGTAAATGCTGTACAAACACATCGTTTTCTCTTACAGGTTGGACTTTATAGATTGAAATGCCAGAGCTTTGATATTTATTATCTGAAATAAGTTTAACATTTGGAGAAATGTGTTCAAGCACACAACTTTGGAAAGAAAAGCAAGCTGATCAAACAGAGAACAGGGGGTAGGCAGAAAACATGATTGGCAAATTTTGCTGTGTGTTGAGCAAAGTTAGAAAATTGGGTCCTTCTGATCATAAAGAGCTCCCAAATGAGGTAAAAGTTAAATACAAATCAATTTCCAACTCTTCATGAGGGCCACTAGATATCAATTTTAATTATACATGAGCACAATATCAATAATGAAATCTTATGTTTTATTTAATACTTTGGCCATACCAGCCCCTTTGAAGGGACCACTAGTTTAGGAAAGAAGAACAACAAACCATCATTCACTTTCCTGCAGCTTCATCATTTTCCTAATTATTTCTATTGGTCCTGCTTCATTCTTTCTGCAAATTAAGGGGTAGGGGGAGGGTTTCTATATTAGATCAGCAATGTCTGGTTCTTATCCAAATATTCCACTTATAAGGACGTAAGTTCTCATGGATTGGACAACCACTCTGCAACATTCCTGAGAATTGAATAATATAATAATCTTGAAAGTCAGCAGAGTGGATTATCCACTTTTTTTTTTTTCTGGACTTGAACTTGTGACCTTAACAGTAGCACTGCAAAAAAGCAAATGTGCTAAGCACTTTGCTAGAGTAACCTTCCATGTAGACTTTTCATCTTAAATACACACAACTGAAAACAACTACAATTTTTGGAAAATTATGTACAAACCCAATACTTCTTTTGATTACATATAAATACAAATTAGCTATTTTTCCTAAAAAGTGGTTATAATAGTAAATAAATACAAAATAAATCTGACCATTATACTTCATGTGCTGGGGTTGAACCCATATAAAATGTACAACGAAATACATTTTAAAATCTTTAAGGAATAATTCTCTGATTAAAATATTTGTTTTCCCAACTTCTTTTTGTAGATATAAATATATTTGCAAAATAGTTGTGTTTTTTTTTTTCTCCATTGCATTCCATAAATAAAGTCTTCATTGGGAAATATTAAAGTGTCAACTTGTGTTTTTTTTTTTTTAAAATATATATATATATATATATATATATATATATATATATATATTTAATTTTGTTGTGCTAACGACACCCGCAACCCTCCACAACCATGTCCTGATAGTTCTTTAATACAACCTTTTCATTTTCGTCAAGGTACAGCATGGAGATAGCACTCAGTTCTGTTGGGACACAGCATGCCTTAGGAATCTTAGCGTTCACTGAGTTGACCAACGTCTGCACAATGGCGTGATTAGTGGAGTTCAGGTGATCGGCCAGGGGAAACGGGCATTCCCCATGGCAGTAAAAGGCATGATACCCTGGGGGGGCTACGATCCAGTCATTCCACCCCACGTCGCTGAAGTCCACGTACAAAGGGTGTCTCTTACAGCTGGACTTAAGGCGTTTGCGCTGTTTATGTTTCGCTTGACGCTTTTCTCTTTTATGGAGAGGATGTCCTTTTCCATCATGGCCAAAAGTTACTAGCAATGGCCTTATCTGTGACCAGCTGTGCTCGTCTTGGTGCAAAGACCTGCTAATCCTAACGTGTCTCTTGGAGACACCTTGGTTCTCCCCTAAGTGGGCCACTTCCACCACGAATCCATGGTTGACGAGTCCCTGTGCAGTCCACCTTGTCACAGCAGGGGTGACGTCGAAACTCTCCCACCTGCTGGCATTCTGATGCACCAACCTGGTGTCCAAAAGTCTGGTCACGGGAAACTTCGAGTTGGCTGTGGCAGGTTTTAAAATTTCATAAATATTAATTCGGTGATGGAAACTGCTATTGTTTTGCAAATTTTCCTGCATCTGTTCTCGAAAAACCTGAAGTTCTGCTGAGGTGATAAACTCCTCGGTGGGGATAGAAGTTAAATTAAAGAAGAATCGCCGGGTTGTTTTTCCACTCATTTCTGGCAGTTCTTCCAAAGATTCTAATTTGATATAAAAAGGTGGAAAAGAAGAAAAAAATACTTGGGTAAGATAAGTAATGACAACTTGATAATATATGAATTTAGAAACCTCATTTCAGTGCTTGATTTAACCCATGTAAAAGTTTGCAACCAGAAAATAGAAATCCCCCCTCTGGACAAAAAGTCTCCCTTTTCTATACCTTTATATCAATATGTACGCCATGAAACAAAATTTCATCATTCATTGTTATGTTTTTAATCCAATACATGAATACTGCTTCCAGGTGGCTATAATAATGGGGGAAATGGTGAAGCATTTCTTTGGAATTCACAGACTTTAGGGCAAAAAAAAGTCAGCACTATAGTTAGTAGAGGTCTAATGACTGAGGATTTGAGGAAATTATTGCATTTCGTAAAAAGAAAAAGGCTTTAATGTCAATCCCTTAAGCAGTATTCTAAAACATTGCTCTGCAATTTAGATGATTTACAAATCTCGATATACAGATTTCAGTTTCTTAATTAAAGACTCTGAAACTCAACAGCAATGATGACATTTTGCAAAGCACACCCTACTATTTTACTCAAAAATCCGGGGACAAAGGCATGTACAGGAATCTACTGCTTTGGAAACGTAAGGGTGGTACTGGGACACTGTAGTAATTAAGGCCAGACAATTTCAAGAGAAATAACTTCCCAAGTGTTGTCTGTTCTCTCACCTCCTTATGACCTCAAAAATCAAAATCTCATTTTAGAGGCTTTTGGAAGAAAAAAGCATCTAAAGCTCGTCTGTTTGTAATTCCTTTATCATTTCAAAAAACAAATCATATTAACAAACACCTACCCAAGAACAGGCTACAGGATAGACACAAAACCAAAAAAGAAATTGATAAAAATCTACAAAAATGACATTATGATAATCATAACATAAGTGATACTTGCATCCTAGTACAGAATAAGCATTCTATATGTGTTACCATCATTTCAAAATAGTCATTTAAGTGGGTTGTGCATAAAAAAGCTCTTTCTGATTTAAGATTCCTGAATGTCAATTTTAAGGAGTACTATTTTCCAAGCAAATAATGAAAAACCATAGCACCTTGAATGCTATACTCCACAAGTCATCAAAGGTACGCATTATTCTTAAATCGATACTACACAGCAATAGGATTTGAGATATTTAGGTTTATTTTCTTCTAGCTTTACCACATCCTGTCATTTCACTGTCAAAAAATGTATGTTTCATTCAGGATCCAACCCAAATTCAAACAATTTTTAGTTTTCTGTAAGAGTGTATTAGAGCCAATGTGCAAACAAAATTTATTTGGCCATGGTTCCATGTCATCACCGTAAGAGGATACCACATTTTCACGATTTATTTTTCTCCTAAATCTAACAGCTATCAGTTGTTCACAGAAACAGATGCCCCAGTACAGCAGAGCCACTTCAGATCCCTCGGTCAAAGGTTCTACCTGTTGCTTCATCGTCAAAGCAACAGGCATTACTGCAAGCTCCGTGTAAGCACTGAGTTCAACAGGGGCAATTTATACCAAATCACGGAGTAATGCTTTACTGTGAGGCTTCTCAAACGTTAACTTAATCTTCACACAAAACACCTAGGACACCTCCATCTTCCAATGCAGATTGTGATTCAGGGGGTCTGGGATGGGGCCTGTGATTCTGCATTTTTAGCAGGCTCCCAGGAGGACTGCCCTTGGAACAGGAAGGTTTTAAAGGACACTTCACATTCAAGTATAAATTGCTAGGAGCATATTCTAAAGTGCCTTTTTGTTGAATAATATAAAAATGAGTAGAACCACCACTAGTGCTGGCCCAGGAATAAGAGTGAGGGCCATGAGCGGGCAGCCAGGGACTTATTACCGAAAGATCTTCTAAAGCTCCTTGCTTGGACATGGAGACCATCAGGCTAACAAGTGACCCCTTCCTTAGTCCCCTCGTGCCTGTTAATCCATACCTGTTAGGGACACCTTTCAGGAGCCAACCACATTCTAAACCCCATTGTAAGCAAACAGCACTTCAGGCCAGGCACTATTTTTAAAATAGCCCTCCCACAATGGAACCAGGGCTCGCCTCAGTGGCTCCCAACAAGCATTAAGAACTGTATTTAGCTCCTGCTTTCCTTTCCTCCTTGCAATTCAGGAGCCCTCTGATGTTTCCGCTGAAGGCATTCTTTCAGCAGAGAAGCCAATGGCTACCAGAGGAAAAAGGATGCCACGGGGAAAAGGAGTGAGGTAAAAATCAACCGCATCCCCCAGACACAATGACCCCAAGCCAGACCTGGGCCTGAGCTACTGACGACTCCGAATGCGAGCACACCAGCTGTATTATCAAAGGGGTCCAGAGAAAACGCTGCAACAAAATCCCTGAATCCAAATCCATAAATCGGGAAAAAGAAGTTATAAACACACAGACACATTAACACACACACACACACACACACACACACACACAGCCAGAGGATGATGATGAAGGGACCCTCTCCAAGGCAAGCAAGAGAGGCAGGTAAGTGAAGTAAAGAAGATGGCTACAAAAGAGGCATAAAATAGAACAATGACTCTCCAAGGATAAATATAAGACTGACCATAGAAAATTGCCACCATTAGACCAGATTTGATCTATAAAAACAGCTATTTCATGCACTTCAAGATCTCACTGGGGGTAAGTGGCAAAAAGGATAATCACTCAGTGACCTCAGCAAAGTAAAAAAAAAAGTCATACCAAATACTGTGAAGACCTTTCTCCAGCAGAACTTTCCAGCTTCATCTCCGTCAAGCTATTCCTTGAAGGAGCCCTCCTCCTCCTTAAAATACTGACCTCCGTAACGACCCCCTTGACTGCAGCCTCAGGTCCAAGAAGTTAAGGGAGAAGTTCACTGAAACCCCCAAACCCAGAAAAATAACTTCCCAAGATTAGGGTTCCTACCACCCTTTCCTTTGATATGCAAAGGAGCAGCATACATTTTTTTTTTCTTGAAAGTTGAGAAATCAAAACCTATGTGAAGTAAAGTAAATTAAAGGGAAAAAAAGCGTCTGCAAATTATCACAGCAAACCCAAAGAGTCTGAAAATACAGAGTATTTACCTAAGTAGGTAACATATGCTATTTTGGAGGTGTATACAGTTGTTAATTCTCTGTAAATAACTCTTGTTGAATAATCTGAACTTGCCAAGGGATTTGAGGATTCCAGCCTATCCTAGACCTGGGTTCCTGAACCCAGTTCTTAAACAAATAAATACTCTTCACATTTATTATAAAGTTCTTAACCAAATAAGTAGAGCTATGGCTGCAAAAATGTGGGCAAAAAAAAATAAGGCAACAAACATATTCAACCTTTCCTCTGAAAGTGAAGAACCATCTACACTCTATCAATTATTCACCTACATCAAAATAATCCAAAAGATGAGGCTGAATTACCCCAGCCCGTCCAGGTCCACCCTGGCCTCCTTTTCTCCTAGACAAGGGAAGACTATGACATACAAGAACGCAGTCATAGTGATAATGATAGGCGGTGCACTGAATGTTTCTTTGTGCCAGGTCTGCCACTAAAAGCTTTATATGAATTATCTCATAATGAATCGATTAGAGAGGAATTGTTATTATCTCCATTTTGTGACTGAAACACTTGGAGCTCAGAGAGGCTATGTGACTTTCCTAAGATCACAGAACTAGCAAACGAAGAGCTGAGCTATGAACTTGAATTTACTGCACTTCCCAAGATTCTGGCCACTAGACGGCACTACGTAACATAGGGGAGGAGTCAAAAACTCAAGTAAAAGTCAGAACCATTAGGGCACATTTACATTTAATACAATGATAACCATAGGGTGAGTTCTTTCCCATCTAAGAGGAGAGAAATATACTAAAGTATGGTGGAGAGAGCAGACAGAGCTAGATGAGCAGAAAAGGGGAGTGGCAGGGCAGACTTGTTCGGAACCACTGATGTTTTGTGGCTGCCTTTTTGTCCTACAGTATGGTGAGTTTTAGCAAAAAATAAGTTATCATTATATTTTGAGAATTTTGCAACACTCTCTGGATAAAAAATCGTCCATTCAGATAACAACAACAAAAACACACCCTGGGGATATTCTAGAAAATCAGTACGGTTGGAAATTACTGCCCTGATATAAAATGAAAATGGCTGCGAATAATAAATACTTTCTAGAATATAAAATAACGGTTACAGGATTACTATGTCAAGGAGAAAAAGGAGAAAATACAAAAGTTAAAAGAAATCAGTTTTAATTAAAAAACAACAACAACAAAAACAAAAAAAAAACAGCAGCAAAGGAGAAGGCAGCATGGTCATAATGGCCACAATTACTAACCCTGATTTGTCCTCTGCCCACCCTCAGCTCCAAAATCTTTGGAATGATTGCCCTCTTATTGCCATTTGACTACTTAATGAAATACACAAAGGGTAAGTCTTAAAAAAGACAAAATAGTGCAAGGAAAAGGGATCCAGAGAGAATACAGAGGAGCCGCTGGAAAAAGAGGTGGACATTAACGCAGCACCTGTCATCGGGCACCAAAGCCTCAATCTCTATGAGCACTTCCAAATCTGTTCCACTTAATGCGGCCTTTTGTGGGCGCGCTGAAATCCCTGGGGACACTAGGGGCGCACACCAGGTAGTATTGGTTTCGGAGGCGTATAGTGTCCAAATCCTTTGGTTGCACTGGGAATTTGTGATACAAGTTCTTCACAGAGCAGTGGTTGTTTCTTGAACTTTCCTGTTGTACGGATATTTTCACAAGAACTACATTTGTGGGGACAGGGTTAATTTCTATTTCAAAACTTCTGTCATAGAAGCAAGTGATTCAGTTATTTCATGCAAAAAGACAGTGTCTTTCAGAGTCTGGAAAGCAAACACGTAGTCCTTCTATACTCCATCTGACAGGAAAGTGTAAAGACTTTTTTTTTTTTTTTTTTGGCATAACAAATGAAGTCAGACAATTTCAATGTGTTTTTCACTACAGCAAAGCAGAAAACATTCTTTCCAATTAGAGAAGTTAATTTTTCGATCCTCAGTGACAGTTCTGAAAGGCCTATGCGGCCGAAGCACTTCTTCATGACTTTGAAAAAAGAAAACATTTTCAGCATTTGGGTTTTTCCAAATAAAAGCCATTACAGAAAGGAGAAGACAAAGTTTAAGAGGAGAGTTGACAACCAATAATTTTGTCTTGGATCGCCTACCACGTGGTACCCTTATCTTCATACAGTAGTTGAAAGAACTCTATCCTGATATGTCATCTTGTAATTTCACCAAATCATCCATATCCCGCCCACAAATAATACCAACAGGTAGTCCTTGGAATCAGGTCTTTTGGTCCTTTTCTTGACAAATGCCCATTAATGCTATATTAACCAAATTTTGCTCTTAAGCCAGCAGCCTTAATCACACGGTTTATTACAAGATTTTTAGTGCCATACACGGCACAAGGACGTTTATAAAAACGAAATTCTGGGTTACACGAAAAATGAAATGGTCTTCAAATATGGCCTAAGGGTGATATACTTAGTCATAACAAGCAAATAAATGGATTTGATGAAATTTGGTGCAAAAAGCATACAGATATCCTCTATCATCTAACTGCATTAAGATATGACGTTATTGAAAGTTGATTTTAAGCAAGTCGGTAAATTCTGTACTATATCACATATAACATTTTCATTTTAAAGGTATAAATTCTGATTTATAAACTCAAGCATGCTATTTAAGTTAAAATAACACACTTAATTTGCAGCCTGTTCAGTTTTGATCAAGCCACTTCTAGAGGAAGAAATATGCAGACTTCACTGATGGAATCCTCATGCAACTGAATGTTTTAGGTGTCAAATGATTTAAATGATCTTCCTTTTACGTTATAAGAGACACAGGAAGACGATACCTTCCTGACCTTGAAAGTAAAGAATTTCC
The DNA here is from genome assembly GCF_004115265.2 of Rhinolophus ferrumequinum. Classification (NCBI taxonomy): domain Eukaryota; kingdom Metazoa; phylum Chordata; class Mammalia; order Chiroptera; family Rhinolophidae; genus Rhinolophus; species Rhinolophus ferrumequinum. The sequence continues at coordinate 27,886,506 of NC_046306.1, read as the reverse complement.
ATGCTAAATTTCCAGAAGCGGTGGCTAAAAGAGCCATTCTTGTTACTCTTCTATCCAGAAAAAGTAGTATTCTAATCAGTATCAGCTGAAAATGACGAGCTGGCTCTATCATTATTCCAAGGTTATGATGAAACCATTTCTACATATCAAAGTGTAGATTCCGCTTGAAATTTACCACCTCAGCAGGGAAAGGCAAAAAAAAGGAAACTTCAATCCCAACTCCCCAATATCCTACAAGTGGTTGCCCTGTGACATTCAATTTTGTACTCTTCTGTAGAACATGAAGGAACCCGTGCTCTATTTAGAATGTACTAAGCCAAAGGGGCATTTAAAAGTGTAGAAAAAGAATGAAAGTGGAACATGTCTTTGACTAATTGCTCTAAGAACCTGGGTATAACAGTTCTCAATAGCTGCTCTAAGACATTTCAAATCCACTAAATGCCTTTCTGATGAAACAAGCAGAATATCCTACCTTAGAAAAACCACATCCAGTATCATAAGAGAAGAAAAAAATCCACATTTCAATGAACATGAAGGAAAACAGGCAGCTGCTGCAAAAGCTTTTATCTGAGGCATCCCTTGTCTCTATTCCGGAGTTCATCTCAGATTTAAGCACAACACAATCAAGTCATTGTGGAAACAATAAGATTGTAGAATTGATCTCCCACGGGGATTATATAGGGATTCGAAATTTTCCAAACCAGGCCCAGATCAACTGTAAATTAGAAAGACTTCAGGGCCCTGGGCTTTGATTTTTCAATACAATCTCTGAAAATTCTGCCCTTGGCTCTGTCTAGCCTGAAACTGGCTTAACCAGGAGAAGCAGATTTATAGAGTGAGGGCTTCCAAACAGACGTAAAGAGAGCCCAGTGGGCCCCCCTCCTTGTCTTCTTCCCCTATGGAATTCTTGCACGTTTAAGCTGATAGGGGCAAGCCTTTTGCCCTCATCTTCCCCATCACTTGATTTCTCTCCAGTTCCTGGAGGAGGAGTCGCTCTCCTGGCTGCAAGCCAGGAAAAGGGTGCGGATTTACCAATGGGGAATCCCTGGCTCCCCCACCACACAGGCAGTGTGTTCAAGCCAGGTTCCTAAAGGTTCGTAACAGAGGCAAGACGGGAAACGGCTTCCGCACCCTGGCCAGGCTGCCCTTCCAGGGATGCCTGCTGTCTGCCCACGGTGGGGCGCTTCGCGGGATGACTCCCCGCCCCCGTCCCCGCCCCCACTCCCTTGTCCCACACCTCACCTTCGTGATGGAAGCTGCGCACGGTGTTGGCGAGGCTGGCTGCCCTCTCCAGCCGGTGGTCCGGAGCCGGCGCGCCGGGCTGGCCCGAGTGCCGGCGGTACAAGTCCAGCATGTAGGGGGGGACCACGGCGTCCCTGCTGGGGGTGGGTCTCTGCTTCAGGCCGAACATGCTGAGCAGCCGCAATTCGAACTCGCTCAGGACGTCGTCCGAGGGCTGGGACGAGGAGCGGCCAGTCGACGCTGCGAACTTCCTCCGGCCCAGCTCCGGAATGAGGCCGGCCGCGCCGCCCAGGAGGACCTGGGGAAGCAGCAACGCTAGAAGACAGCGGGTCCCGGCCACCATGGTCGACCTGCGGACAGGGCCGACGTGAGTCACCGAGTTCCCCGCCCAGCCCTCCCCCCTTCCGCCCGGCGGCCCGACTCCCGTTCTGTCCACCTGCCTCCTCCTCCGGGGTGCCTACCTGGCTTGCAACACTCAGGGATACTTCAGAGCGGCTGAAGCTCCAACGTTTGGGAGAATGGAAGGGCCCTAGTTTCTGAGCTAGAAGGCTTTCCCCCTCCCATCCCACTCTCAGGTCGTCTGACATGATTTGCACCACTCCCCCCCCACCAGCGTCAGCGACTGTCACCTTTTTTTTTCTTTTTTTTTTTTAAGTGATACTCGTGCTGACGGCCAGTTCAGGGAACCTGGGAAAACCACTGCTGGGTCCGACACCCTTTTGTCCCCTAAGCAAACCCAAACCCAAACTGCCCAGCGCTCACTTGCATATAAACACTCACGAATGGTGCATGTGACTTCCTTAGTAGCACTGTATAGAACTTCCTGATACACACACATAGACTATAACTTCCAGACCCAGAAAACTCAAGGCCACAACTTCCGAAGCCACTTGCAACTTGTGGCCCACGTCTCTAAACTCAGAGGTGTCAGGACAGGCCACACTCCAATCCCGGACCCTCGCCCCACCCCTCCAATGCGGTTCAGATACACATGTCTCTTCCTGGGATTACAAAAATGTTTATCTATTAATTCACATGTTAGTACAAGGTGGCACTGAAGTACTGCCCCCTCGAATTCCTGGAAACAAGCAGGGAGAACCCCAACGTTTAGTATTTTCCCAAATGGGACGTAGCTCTGAGTAGAGACAGCAGGGCTCCTGGAGAACTTTGAAGAAGGCAGAAGGGATCGCCATGGCAGGGCATACAGGTTGGCAGCTAACGGGTGAAATCCAGGGGCCACCCTCCCCAAGGGATTTCTTTGACTTTTTTCTTTAATCATCTAAGTGTTAACAGCCCTAATAAAATACCGAAGAGAGAGGTGGGAGGAGGGGCGGAAGAGTACGAGCCAGGAGGGCGATGCTGACGGTCGCCAGGGGCGGTAGGATGGGGGCATCCCAGCAGGGGCTCGGCTGCACGTGGACTTGGGGGGGGGTTCTGTTTACGTCCCGCCTGGCGAGGTCCCGTTGGAGCTCAGCCACAGCGGCTGCTAGGGCCCCGCGTCCCCCCACCCCCCACCCCCAGAGCCAGCCCCGGGCCCACGTCCTCTACCTTTAGGAGACCGCAGACCGTCTAAGAAGCACGCGGGGACACGTCCATTGAAAGAGCCTCCACATGGAAAAAGCTCTGGCCGAAGGATCTGGAGCAGGGACCGAGTTCCCTTCTTTTCCTCCTTCTCCTCCCGGGTGTCGTCCGGGTAGTCCTTCTCCTCACGCAGGGAACCGCGTCTCGGGAATGGGCCCAGCGGACGAGTGGAGGGCCGGTAGGGTTCGGAGGCTGGGTCCGCTGGGGCAAAGGCACCGGCACCAAGCAGGGGAGCGCAAGTTATTCTCCCTGCAAGTTCAAGAAGTCTCCAGCCAAGTGCTGACACACAACAACAGCGAGCAGGGGGAGGAGTGCGGGGCAGAGAAGGGAAGGGAGAAAGGAAAAGCTGGTACTGTCGTTGTCCTTAGGAACCAGAGCCCCCGGGACGCTTGGCCCCGCGCGGGAGCGGCTCCTGGATTCGGGGGGCGAGGGTCGGGCGCTCCGCGCTAGCTCCGCCGCGGCCCATGGCTCGGGGCAGCCATCCTGGGCGACGCCGGGTCCGGGGAAGGGCGCAGCGGCGATCTCGGTGCCGGGCGAGGTGCCCCCCGGCATCACTCTGCCTTACTCCAGCGCACCCCCATTAGCGCCAGCCAGTTGCAACCCCCGCTGTTCCGGCGCTCCGTCGTCCTCCGGCGCATTCTCCGGCGAGTCGAGCCGAGTCCCAGGTCGCCGAGGCGGGTGGCCCCGCTCTCTCCTTGCTCTCCTAGTCCCCGGGCCAAGCTGCTGGAACCTTTGTGGCCAGCCTGGGGTCCGATCACACCTCGTCCGGCTCGTCCCAGGCCCCCGAGCTCCGGCGGGAGGTACCCGGCATCCCCACGTTCAGTCTCGACTCCCGGCTCCCCCGCGCTCTGCGCGCGGGTCCTCAGTTCTGGCGCGGCCCGGGGAGCCGAGGCCACGGCTCAGTGGCGCGCACGGCCGGGCGCTCCAGCCCGAGCGGAGTAGGAAGCGCGCGGGTGCCTCGGAGACCCCAGTAATCCCGGAGGCGCTCGCCCCGAGGTCGTTCGGGTCAGCGGCGGAGCCTGCGGCGGCTGATGTCCGGCGGCGGCTGCCAAGCCCAGGCTGGGTGTGGGAAGCGGAGCGGCGGGCGCAGCGCGAGCCGGGCGCAGCGCAGCGCGGCGGGGCAAGGACTCCGGCGGCGGCGGCGGCGCCGTGGCGCGGCGCTCGCGGCTTTTAAAGGGGACGCCGCCTGCCGTCTCCCTCCCGGCCGAGGCCGAACACCTCCCCCTCGGTGGCGCGGCTCGCCGGGGATCCCCGAGCGGGCGGGAGCGGCGCGCAGGGGTGTGGACGGCGCGCCGGGGCAGCCGCGGCGGGGTGGGGCCGAGGGCCGGGACGCGCGGCCGCCGAGGGGGGCGCTCGCGCCTCCAGCCTCTGACCTCAAAGGGGCTAGCTGCTGAGGCGCCAGACCCTCGCTGGCGCTCCGGGGTGAAATCCGGGACAAATACGGGGTTGAGCCCTCATTTCCCTACCCGGCCCGTTATTCAACTTTCAGTTTGAAGTTTTTCGGTAATAGACGATTAAATAAAAAAGAAAAACTCAACGAAGTTACAAAGCATCTTGGCATAAGCTTGGGGTAGTCACTTGGTGTTTCCCTGAGTGCGAGGAGAATGAAAAGAAAACTAGGATTTGGAAACTGGGTGTTATTTAAACTTTTACATATATACATACATATATATATATATATGCATTTACATTTGTATAACTTATGTGTATACATTTATATAAATGTGCACGTATTTTTTTCAGACAAATATATGTAACATACAAAAATATGCGTGTATGTCTCTAAATATATCCATATATGTAAATATATGCTAACGAAAGTACACATTTTCATAAATATGTCTGTATATGTGACATGGATGTCATCCTCCTATACATGACATGTGCAACTTGGACTGTGTGTGTGTATCAGTTTGAAGAGAGGATGAGAGGTATTTTATTTCTTTTTATGGTAGCAATCACTTCATGCCTTGTGATATTTATCTCACCCAGCTCAGAGGCAGGCGATTAGCAGCTCAGAGGACGGTAAAATAATTCACAGTGTGAGCCAAGCCTATAAGACAATTCTGGTTTGAGACCTTGGAATCTTTGTCCCACCCCCCTCCACCAGGCCCCCCGCAGGTTTATGACATCTGGCCAAGTCACTTGTCTTCCTCAGCTGAAATATTTCCCAAATCTTCTGCACCAGGAGCTCCCAGGCTTTCTGTCCCTCTCAGGATTCCAGGATCTTCCATGCAAAGCACAACTAAGTTGCCTGAATGATCCCAGAAGCCAAGGGCAGAAAATTTTTGGAATAGGCCAGATAGCAAAATCAAATTTGCCTGCACACAGAAACCTCAAGCCTGTAAAACAGAAAGGGAAAAGTCTGAAGCGGGAGCTCATAACAATCTATTATCCATGTGCATTATTTTTTCAGTTGGGAAGCTAAAATAATTCTAGGTTCTGCTCATGTAAATCGGATTAGCAACCCACAGAGGTGAATTAGGCACTCACTGTTTCTGAGAGTATAAAGGTCACATAAGGTATTTTGGAGGAAGCTTACCTACTAGGAAAATAAATGAGGGGCTGGGGTGGGCAAAATATTCAAGAACATGCTTTCCCCCCCTGAAAATAAAGTGCCATGGAAGTTGAGTGTCACTCTGAATCATTGGACATCAAACAAGTTGGCAATAGAACACATTCTACTCATAGATGCAAGTCGAAAAGTGTTGATTGTGCTTCCGAAACTACTTCCATTCCTATCAAGTTTAATTGAGAAGTTAACAATTGTTTCTGTCACATGCGAGATTTAAAAAACGAAATAAACTTTGTGAGACCTAAATCAGTATGTAGCTTGTAAAGAGGAGAAAGTGGATTGGTCTTGAATGCTCTTTAAGTAAAGATGAAAATTAAATCTCTGGTGCTGACATCAGGATGTCTTGCAGCTTTAGGCCTTCATAACTTGCGAAAGGGGCACCTTGTCAGTTTACGAAATAATCTTCGATAGTCATGAATCTGAGGGAAAACTGGCCATTTGTGGACACTCTATTCCATTTCAGTGCTGCCCATCACAGGATTTCTTTTATGTGTAAGTATGCAATTTCTGAGGGACTGCTGAATGCCTTTCACAAGCACAACTTCCTAAATTGTGGCCCCATTTTCTCTGAAGATCCAGGCTCTCTGGTTGTTTTTAAGAGATGGCTGCCCTCTTGTGGTGGAAATGAGTTCGAACGCTTGGGAGAAAAGTCAATACATTAATAAGTAAGTAAATAAACAATTTCCAAAGACCGATGTGGGATACAAAGTACAGGATAACCATACCTATCCATTTCCAGGCAATAAGGAATATTAAAAATCGATAAATCTAAATGGAGATGACCTATCTGTTTTTATTCTCTTTGCTACTAGCCACCTTACACCTGCAGCTCAGAATGCAGGGTTATTACTTTGACGTGATAGGATCTGTTTGCCTTGAAAATATCACCTGCTGCTAGCCTGGTCAACTCTACCTCTTTCAAAGGTTCAGGAAAAGTTTTTCAGCCCAAAAGGTGAGATACATTCTCGCTCGGTGTATCAAATATGGTGTATGTGCAAGATGTAGAGGGTGGCAAGAGTGGGGGTGGGTTGTTTGAGGGAGGGGTGATCTCAGCTACCTCAGAGACAGCAGGCAAGTTATGTACAAAATAGCAAAGCCTACCAGGTAAGGATGCTATCTGAAGAAGGTTGTTGCTATTCCCTTCCAGTCATTTCTTGCCAGTGTTTGAAGAGATCCCAGAAATCCTCCTTTGATTATGTGTGGACACGACCTGAGATGAAACTTAAAGAGTCAAACATTAACAACTTTTCCTTTAGCAGTTCAGCCCAGATAACGTTGAATGTTAATGCATCCTGCAGCTATTAGCATTCAGGATTGTTCTTGCTAGGCCAACCATTATGCAAATTAACCTTAAAATAATGATCCTCACTATTGTAAAGGTCATAGCAGGCGTTAAATGATCCATCCACCTGGTAATTGTCATGCCACTGAAACCTGTGGCAACTCCTCTGAGAAACCTCTCGGCTTTTTAACATACGTATTGCTTTGTAACGCCTGTGACACCCAACACCAATTCTACTTACTTCAACTGGATGAGGTTCTTTCACAAAAACCCAGAGGCACAGCAAAAAAGCAGCATTTAGTCAATCAAACTTTTACCTATTTGATGTATGTTTAGATATGGTCAGAAGAAAGGGGTGGGGTGGAGTGATTTATTTGCAAAACTAGGCCTAATACGCCAAGTCAGGTTTACTGCTTTCAGGCAAATACTGACTTCATCTTAAAAATTAAGAAAAAAAAATCAATTTTGTGAATAGACTAGGTTGTATTTTAGGACGCACACAGTAGGCGTTCTATAAATATGTTGATCATAACCCAAGACATAGTCGGCTAACTTAGATTCTGATTCTGGTTCGGCAGTGGATGTTAAATTTAAAATGGTCATCTCTCGGCTCATCTGTTGATCGGGGTACATAAATGTCTGTTCTTCTGGCTGCCTCAGTTGGCATGATGAAGGTCAAATGCATAATATGTGTGGACTTGGAGAATTTAATGCCCTACATACACAAGATTCTAACTGCTACTTTATGTATCTTTAAATGTATTTTTCAGCTTCCTGCCTGAAATATTATAACCTGATTTTGAGAGACAGGACTTTGTCTTTTTTCTTTCTTTCTTTTTTTTTTCCTAATGGCTTTTATCATATTGCTAAATAGTGGGGATTTTGTTGGAAAGGTCATTGCTTGAGTCAATCTAAGGCTCAAGCAGTTCTCATAGTCTCAGCTCCTTCGTGAGTAATATATAGAGATTAATAGCTAATCTCACACAGCTGTTGTGAAAAATAAAATGCGAAGATGAATGCTAAATAAATACATGCATCTGAAAAATAATTTTGGTCTTCCAATAGGTTGTGTTAGATATCCGTTAAGTATTATTTCAGTACCAAATATCAATGTATTTGTCTAACTTGTCAATGACATTAAACTGTTTTGATATTGTGATAATTGGATTGTAAAGAGTCAATGATAGTATTTCTCTTTACATATCCAGACTCCAGATATTTATGGAGCAGCTATTAGCCCATGGCACTATTCTCTTCGGTTCCAGGAAATAGTAATACAAACATACATAATCTCTGCCCATGATGCAGAGTTTAAAATTCAGCAGAAGAGATGGAACATGTTCGTAGGGAAATAAATATAATATGTATGTATAAAAACTTTAAGATAAGTGGGGAAAAAAGTGCTGCAGGTTTAATGGAGAACAATTTCTCTTCTGAAATGTGAACTCACAAAATTCATAGAAGAGAGGGCATTTGAGAGAAATATTCACAGTGAGTATAATTTCTGTAGGATCAGTAAGGAGTCTTTATGAACGTCAGCATTAGCAACAGTGGGTTTTTATCAGCACTTGTTATTTCACCTAGTTCTCACTAGAACCTTGCTCAGTGGGTATTACTATATCCATTTTACAGATGAAGAAACTGTGCTTAGAGAGGTTAAGCCATTTTCCTAAGGTCACACAGCAATTAAGTCGCACAGCCAGTCTATTCCAGAGCTCCTGTTTTTGTTTGTTTGGGGTGTGTCTCCACCTCCTGACTCCCACCATGCTAATAGTCCCTTGATTCCAGACAATAGGAGCAACCTAAAGCAAGATATCAGATGGGAAAAATGTAGTAGGATTGTGTTTTGAGGACCAAGGGTAGTAGTTCAGACTTGGAGGTGGGTTTGGACAGGGATAAGGCAATACTAGAGGTAAGTCCAGTCTTCAGACAGGGTCCCAGCAGCAAAGTGATGGCAGATTCTTTAACAAAGAATTTAACAAAGTTTACCCCCAAAAAAATATTTTACACAGGTGTGGGCAGAGTTTAGGGAAAATGACAAGGGATAGTGAAGTACCCTGGCCCTACATCAGGAACCCAAACCAGGAGGCTTTACAACTCTTAGGTCTTAAGTGAACAGGCATAGCCTGAAAAAGCTGCAGCTGTAGGAAGAGAGTTATTGGCAGAAGTGGGAGGATCTCTAGTAGAGGGTCAGCTGGAAAGGAGCTGATAGGGAGAATAAATAGCTCAACCTGTCTTTTCTTCTACTCTCTGAACATCTGTTGACATCTCCATTGGCCTAACTAGACCAGAAGGACAAGTGCCCTAGTCCCCTATTACTGTGTAACAAATTACCACAAACGTAGTGGCATATTTGCCCCTTTATTATTAATATTTCACAGTTTCTATAGGTTGGGAATTCAGGCATGGGTTAGCTCTTTCTCTACTCAGAGTCTCACAGGCTGCAGTCTCATATAAGTCTCTGGAGAACATCTCTCTGATTACTAGATCTGCTTCCAAAAGACTCACCTGATTATATGGGCCCACCCAGGATAATCTCCCTTTTGACTAATTCAAATCCAATTGATTTGAAACCTGAATTATATCTGCAAAAATCCCATCACCCGTTGCCATGTAACATAACCTAATAAGTGGAGTCATATCCCATCATGTACATAGATCCAGGTCATTCTCAAGAGGAGGAGCTTATGTGCAGGCTGGGAACTTCAGTCTATGTGGTCCATGGAGGTCAACGTCTAAGGCCCAGAGCAAGGTAAAGAGTGTATCTGAGGTGCAAAGAGAGAATATCCAACATAGTAAGTTTGACAGGTAAGCCGACTTCAGGACCGTAAGATTCTTGACTGCTAGTCTAAGGAGTTGGGACTCTATTCTGTATCAATGGATCACTTTTTCCAGAGGAATGGCATGGTTGGAGATCCATGTTAGGAAAACTAATTTCATGTGTGGAAGTGGGTCGTAGTGGGGAAAAGGGAGTATAGAGAGAGACTGGAGGAAAAGGGGCCCGATAGTAGCTTTTGTAATTATGTGCACAAGTGGCAATGGGGGCCTAAAGCCCACGTGCAAAATAAGCCGATGTGAAAGCTACAAAGGAGATCAGATGAGCAGGTGTGGCATGGAGATGGGGAGTAGAGCTATGGGGAACGGAGGAAGGATATCTGTAGGTTTTGGCGCTTGGGTGACAAACTCGTGGTTCTGTAACAGTCAGAGTGTGAACAGGAGCTGATGGGATGTGCAGGTTCTCTTTGGACAAACCTATGAGCGTCTGGTTACCTATCTTCATGAAAGTATGAAGCAGGTAATCAGACACTGGCCTGGAGTTCAGGAAAAGGATTAGGGGATTGAGTTGCAGATTTCCGAGCTAAAGTTTAACTATTTGGAGCGGAAGAAATAGCCACAGAAAGCACAGAAGATGTTGCAGAAAAAGTTATAAAGGAGTGAAAAACAGACATCGGTAATGTTTTAGAACTCATAAGAGGGGAGTTTCCAGAAGAGTCAGGTCCACAGTCCTCAGTGCTGGCGAGGCTGGGGGAACGAGGGATAGAGTTAACAGCAGCTCCTTGGAGATGTTTCTAGACCACAGGTATAGAAGAATGAAGTGGGAAGGAGACTGCATAGAAGTGAAGTAAGAGTGAGGTGAGGAAATTGAGTAAATGAGTGAAAGAACATAAAGAGTAGTAAATATCAGTATTTGAGAAGTATCTCCAAATAGTTCATGATATATATAGTTGAAGTTATCTGGAGGCCTTTAACAAAATCAACCCAGGGTTTGCATATTGGCTTTGTTGGAGAATTTCTCTGTGGCCATTTCCTTTTTTCAAGAAGAAATCTCCCAGAATAGTATATTTTTAAGTTCTAATTAATTCCCAGGGATACTTCATCTACTTAAAACTTTCTTTGCACAATTCTGCACCTTTCAACAATTTGTTGGACCACACGAAGCTCAGTGAGCCTGACAGTTACCTCTGAACGGGCAGGTATGTTCATCTCTCCATAGGGCCCATGTAGGACCAATGGTAAATTCTTTTCATCTTGGTTACCTATTAATTCTCTAAGAGAATTTTGCAAAGACAAAAGCGACTTCAGGGAAGCAACTTTAGAATTATGTTTAAAAATGCTCAGATTGAGCAACAGCAATCCTAGAACATTACTTTGACCAGTGACTCTTTAACGGATCTTCTCATCCTGGGCATATTTCACAAATTGTCTTAATGGAAGACAGAAGGGTTTGCTTTCTGCCCTAATTAATGTAGAACTTGCTTGCTGAGCAAATAATGCGAGGTATATGTGACTAGACAGATGGTGGGAGATATATGTCATCCTCTCCTATTTATTCTACAGTGACCACTCAAAGTCACTGAAGACCAGCCGTAGCCCATGTGTCAGTGCCCACCACAGTCCCTCAGCCCAGACCACTCCTGAGTGCCAACTCAAGGCATTCCCCATAAGGTGGAGTTTGCTCTGCCCACATGTGCGGCTGGGCAGATGTGCTAGGGAATTAACATCTGCCAGGAACAGCCCTCAACCAATGACCAGGGGGAGTTGGTGTATCAGCTCCTCACGTCCATCACACCTCTCAGTGGAGTAACTGAAGGGGGGGTAACTCTGAGGAGCATGATTGAAACTGACTCCCAAAGTTGCAGTCACCTACAGAGATAACCGGCTTGATAACGCCTCCTTTATCTGCTGCCTTCCCCTCCCTGCATCACTTCCCCACTCCCCCAATTGTGTTTTCTCCACCTCCCCATAACTGACTTGTACTCAAATCCCTAGAGTCAGCTTCTGGAGGAACTCAAAAACAAACAAACACACACACAAAACACTGGATATTGTACTGACCTGAGACTCTCTGAAGTGCCTCAAATTTAAGTCACACTTTGCCAAGCTTGAAATAAAATTGTTGGCTTTAGAAATCTATCTCCTGCACTTTATTCATTCGATGACTTTCACTTTTCCAGGTACTGATCAGTTTCTAGGGCTACAAAGATGAATAGAGTGATTTATGCAAATTGATCAAATAGAAGTTTACCCAAGGTATAAATATTGCACAAAGAACAGAGGGACCACCTTCTTTAACAGGTGTCAGAAGGTATCCTGGGAGGATAGATTACTGTGTTGAACTCGAAAACCGAGCAGGAGTTGGGCAGATAGGCCAGGGGGAAGGGATTTACAGGCTGGAGGAACAGCAGGGATCAAGGCAGGAAAGCATGAAACATCAAGATGTATTAAAGAAATGGTCGGCAATTTAGTATGATTGGACACAAGAGGAGAGACAGGTGCCAGCATTTTCCTGGGCAAAGGAATTTGGACTTATTCCCATAGGATCTACTTTGAGAAAAAACTCTTTGGTAGAAATGGACATGATGGCTTGGAGTAGCGCCAGATTGGAGGCAGAAGGACAAATTAAAAGGATGTTGTAATTATTTAAGCAAGAGATGGGGAGTCCTTGAACTCAGCAGAGAAATGGGGTGAAGAAAAAGGCTATAGGAGATTGAAAAGATAAGATTGGATGGCATGTGCCTATGGGGAAAAAAGGAGTTTAAAGGACATTAACCAGGGTAGAATGTACAGAAGAAGGGACATACTCAATTTATAAGTATATAGAGATTGGGGAAATTCTTGAAAAGACTTGTGTGACTTACAGACCCCTAATTTCAATTCCCAACTATCAATGATTATGTTTTTAAGATTATTCCCCCAAGGTCATTCATGCCAGTGAGCATATATGCAGGAATAAGTGAAGTATACTTATAGTGGAAAACTAATCATTTGAAGCTATTAGGGCGCTGTTCTGTGTTTTAACAATTAATGAATAAAAGACAAATTTGCATGTACGAAGTAGCTAACAGATGGACAATATCTGGTCAAATCCAGAGGATAAAAAGTTATAAGAACATTAAAGAAAACAGCTGCCATTACACTAAATGCCTTGAAAATTAATATTAACAGTGGACTTCCTGCTTTTCTAACAATAAATTTTTCCTGACTTGGAACTGACTCAGCAAATCACTGTTGCAGCATCTTATTAGACAAGTAAACCATTATATTATGTGCATAGAGAAGATGGGAATTGAAGGGAGTCAGTTATTTTAATATGCTGATGAATGGAACTATCATATGTAACATTTCAAAAGTGAAATCAGAATGAAATTTTACATTTTACTCATTTATACATTACACACATTTATAAGAAAAGGCCACTGAACATAATTAATCTATTTTTGAATATTTTAAGTTTGGTTTGGAGTAAAGATCTCTAGTTATTTGAGTGTTCTTGTTACTTGAATTCGGGGTAAGTTTAACTTTGTTTCACTTAGCTAGAGAATTAATAAAGTGTCCCAAAATGCCAAACGCAGAATCAGACAGAATCAGACCTGTCTGGCTATTTTCAGTCTATGTGCATTTGTTAAACTTTCTCATTTATAAATTTTAAGTGATTTTCATTATGGAACTACTGCGAGATGCCTGAATTGTATTCTCACATGTCCTCTTTCAGTTTCAGCAATAAACAAATGAAACACTCTTTGATAGGAAGTACCTTTCAGATCAGTTGACTCTTGTTTCATGACTTACATCAGTAATTAAAATGAATGTTAAGTAATTGGTACTTCCTCCATTTTGTTGGCTTCTACCTTCGATTAAACCACAAAAGACATCGCATGGTAACAGCTCTTCTCCAGTTACCTATCTCTTTTCGAGTGAGGTGGACTAACTTAAAAATGAGTGACTATTATAAAATACAGTATTGTCAACGACAGTCACCATGTTTTACATCAAATCCTCAAACCTTATTCATCTTATAACTGAAAGTTTGTGCCCTTTTACCAACATCTCCCTATTTCCCCTGCTAGAACTTATGTGTTTTCACCACACACAAAAAACAAGAGAGAGAGGTGTGAGGTGACGGATGTGTTCATGAACTTGATTGGGGCAGGGGAGAATCCTTTCACAACATATATCTAATCATCATGTTGTATACTTTAAATATCTTATGATTTTATTTGTCAATTACACGTAGATAAAGCTGGAGAAAAAAAAAAAATGAGTGACAATTTCTTCCACAAAATCCCACTGTAATGAACACTTTCAGAATTTTATATTGTTGCTTTTCCTCTTGTGTTTCATACCGTTTTTGAAGTTTGTGGCCTCTCCTCCATGTCCACTTACTAGGAAAGCCTTCCAGGGATAGCTGTTTGTAACGGAATTTAAAGATCTCACTTTGGAGAAATCAGGCTCTGAGTTGGGAGTTAGGGAAGGCAAACTAGGGGAAGAGGTCATTGTCTTGCCATATGGGCCTGCTGCCATCAGGGGAGACAGAGAATGCAAACAGCAAGTGCTAGCCTTGCTTAGCATTTTAATATGCTGATGAATGGAACTATCATATGTAACATTTCAAAAGTGAAATCAAAATGTGTATCAACTATTTATTTACCTTGTGGCTCACTTAGTCAACCTAAAGCATGGCTCCCGGTTTACAAAATATCTGAATACTTCAGGGAATTCTCTTTCATTTTAACATAAGAGAAGTTCATAAACTATTAAAAATTGAATAATGATGACATCAAGTTTTCTTTCAAAAAACATTTTAAATAAAGAAAAGAAAGAAAATTATAATGATTCAGGATTCTGTTATCCAGATAACCTCTGTTAACTTAAAAAATAATAATCCACATGTATGTTAAAAAATTTAAACAGTACCAAAACGTATAAAATGAAAATAATGCTCTCCCTCCTTCTTTTCTATCCTAAATACTTTTTCTAAAGGTAACGAGGGTTAACTGATGCATATGTAACCTCATGGAAATCAAAATATTACATGTATGCTAAGATATGCACATATACATGTGTGTGTATTTGTGTGCAAATATTTTGCACAAAAAACTGATATCACACACATTGATATCCACATCTTCCTAGTTTAAAAAAGATTTTTAATACATATACATTGAAGATCTTCCACACAGATCTGTCTTATTGTTTTTAAGGATGGTATTATTGCCGTGATTTCTTTAATTTGCCTCTCCTGATGGACGTTTAGATATTTCCAGGGTTTTTTTGCTCATATCAGAATATTTTAACAATAAATTTATATAAAAGTTTGCAAGTATATCTAGGTAGCATATTTCTAACAATATATTTTCCTGGGTCAGAATATATGTATTTGAAATTTGTTTTGAAAGATTATAGCTGAACTGTCTGTCATAAAAGTATATACTAATTTATTCATCAACAGGATCCTCATCAACCTTGTGTGTCACCAATACTGGTAAAATGGTGAGGTAAAAATGCTATCTCATTTTAATTTGTATTTTTTTTTTTATTCTGCATGAGGTTGAAAAATCTTACCTTATACTTATTCGCTATTCTGTTTCAGTTTTTGATCAGATCCTTTGCCCATTTTTCTAGGTTGCTTGCCGTTTTCTTATTGACTTAAAAAGCAAGCAAACACAAACATTACAACATTATCATACCTATGTTTTTTATTAATTTTCACAGCCTCTTTACATATGAAAGAAATAGTATTGACTTTCTGATGCAATTTTTCTATAGAAATTTTTAATATTTTTGTAATTAAATGTATTAATCTTTAATTTTGTGACTTCCATGCCATATGTCTTACCTCAAAAGTACTTTTTATACTCCAAGATAATAAATTCACCAATGCTTTCTTATAATATTTTAATGGATCCCAATATTTATTTTTAAATCTTTAACTCGTCTGGAATTTATTTTGGCTTGCCAGTTTCCCATCACATTTATTGAGTTATCCACCTATTATTACCGGGTTGAAATGTAATTCCCCATTTATATTTGGGACTCTTTCATTGACCTCTCTATTTCTTTTTGTCTTACCTAATTTCATCAGCTAGTCTCCTCCTACTAGAATACAAAATAAGAAGGAGCAAGGATATTATATGCCTTGTTTATAGTTAAATCTACACCACTTAGAACAGTTCCTGACACATAGTAGTTCCTGAAAAATACTAGTTGAACACATGAATAATATAATAGAAAGCTCTATTTCTTGATTCCCCAACTTTAGATATAATCTAATTCTTCACATAAAAATAGGGAAATTAATACAGTGACACATCTTTTCAGTTCTGCCATTCACCTCCTGATTTCCTGTTGCTTTATTATTTGTTAAATGTTCAATAATTAGAGTATGGACTTTCTGAAATCATACTTCCCACACTGATTTATTTTTAGTTTTATTTGTAAATGGGTTCTTTGCAACTACCTGTAGTCTTATCAGGGCTTCTCCTAAGGTAGGTTTTATTAAGAAGAGCTTATGGGTTTCATGAGATTCATTTTATTCTATTTACTGAATTCACTAACATTTACATAGTGCTTTCTATATGCCAGGCACTGTTCTAAGTGCTTTACAAATATTAAGTATTTTAATCATAGAAAGTTATAGTTCATGAATTTTTGCTGTAATTCAATTGCATTAAATTTATATGTCCTTTTTTTTTAAAGTTTATTGGGGTGACATTTGTTAGTAAAGTTACATAGATTTTAGGTGTACAATTCTGTATTACATCATCTATGTATCACATTGTGTGTTTACTACCCAAAGTCAGTTCTCCTTCCATCACCATATATTTGATCCCCCTTACCCTCATCTCCCACCCCCCATCCCCTCTTACCCTTTGGTAACCACTAAACTATTGTCTGTGTCTATGGGTTTTTCTTTCTTTCTTTCTTTGTCTCGTTCCTTTGTTGTTTTCAGTTTTATATCCCACATACCAGTGAAGTCATACGATTCTCGACTTTTTTTGTCCGACTTATTTTGCTTAGCATAATAATCTCAAGATCATCCGTGTTGTCACAAATGGCACAATTTAAAAATAAAAATTATCTGTCCTCTTGGCTTAGTTTAGGATTTTTACGTCAACTCGCCTTTATACAACCTCCATCCCAAGTAACTGAAGACACTGCTTACTGCTTCTGACAATAGGTAATGCTGAGAAGTCTGAGGCCAACTCAGACTTTACCCTTATACTCAACTTGCCTCTTCTATCTGTATTCCTGAAGAAAAGCCCTCTTGATCTTTGAAGTAAATATTTTAGCAGGATGTATCTGTGTTTGTTATTATTAGTTTATCTTAGAACACATACAACACAGCTGACTTGTTCAATTAAATCATTTTCACTCAGGTAACATCTTCTTAACATTATATATTTTAATCTCCTTCTCTCTTCTATTTGTTAGGGTTACTTGTCAGGTTCTTTATTTTTGTTAAAAGACTTATTTTGGTATAATTGACATATAACATTATATTAGTTTCAGGTATACTACATAATGACTCGATATTTGTATATATTGCAAAACGATCACCACAATAAGTCTAGTTAGCATCTGTCACCATACAGGTTAAAAAAATTTT
The DNA here is from genome assembly GCF_004115265.2 of Rhinolophus ferrumequinum. Taxonomy (NCBI): domain Eukaryota; kingdom Metazoa; phylum Chordata; class Mammalia; order Chiroptera; family Rhinolophidae; genus Rhinolophus; species Rhinolophus ferrumequinum. The sequence continues at coordinate 27,869,439 of NC_046306.1, read as the reverse complement.
TTTTTTCTTGTGATGAGGACTAAAAGTCTTTTCTCTTAGCTACTTTCAAATATGCAATACAGCACTATCAACTGTGGTCATCATGACATCCCCAGGACTTCTTTATGAAAAGTTGTTTTCCTATTTTCCCTGGTCTGCCTTCATACCTTCTGAATGAACATGTCTTCAAATTGAAGATACTAGGTGTCCATCCACAATCTTTTCTCCATCTGTTTGAGGTAGGCAGAAGTGAAGGTTGCATTTGGGAGAAGGAGGAAAAGGGATGCCAGAGTCTGGTTTCTCTCTGTCACATTTCAAAAGTGTTGATTTGAGCAGTGGGTCCTTTCCTTTATTTGATCCCCAGTGGGATCTTTCTTTCCCTCTTTTTTTCTTATTCTTTTCCCTTTCAAAAAAAAAAAAAAAAAAAAAAAGCACAACAAACGAACTTATCGTACTGTTTCCCTCTGCCATTTTACTTTGGACTGCACATATCAATTATTTATTTATTGGGTGCTATTTGATGTGGTTTAGCTAGCGTGGTTTAAAAGCAGATGCCACCATGCAACAATAGCCTTTTGATCCCACAGGTTTCACTGATAATAAATGACTTCCCCAAAGCTACCAGATGATTATGTTGAAGGTAGGACTTATCCTACTTGCTCAGTTGTGGTGGCTCGAGAAATTATGTTGATGAATTGGTAAGAATATCAGAAGCAGACAATAGCCTAAATGATAGCCATATTTACTGAGCACTTGAATGTGCCAGTTACTCTTCTAAACACTGAGTATAAATTAACTCATTTGCTTCTCACAACAAAACTATGAAGTAATGACCCCCATTTTATAGAGAAAAAATGAAACGCACAGGATGGTAAAGGAATTTATCCAAAGCCTCCCAGCTCCAAGTAGTAGAAACAGGATTCAAATCTTGGAAGTCCAAACCCAGAAGTGGTGGTCTTAACCTTTACCTTATACTGCCTACACTAACATCCAAGTCACATTAAGCTCTCTATATTGCACATGTGGACTTTAAAAAAGTTTGGAAGGTTGAGACAGCTTTCTAATTAAGTCAACTCCGTCAACCCCGTCCATTCATTCAGCTACTCCACGCACAATACTCTTGATGACTGGATTTATTCTAGTTCTGTTGAATAGATTGGATGATTTGATTTCATGTTGGCACGTCCTTAATCAATAAAAACAGTTTCATTGGCACTTCTTTAATATTGTTGTCTGCACAGTTAGAGGTTGTCACAGAAAATGTAACAGTGAACTGTTATGTTGCTGCGGGCCGTCGTATTTCTGTTTATGTCTTGGTGAGAGAGGAAAGGACAAATCTGGCAGGCAGCCACGTAATTAGAATTAAACTTGGCCATGAAGATGTGACAGATGAACCAGCCTGATCCCTCTAATATTTGCCTGTCTGAATGTGGAATTCCTGTCTTAGACGATGGCACAGAAGGAAATGTTCCTTTTTTGAAAAAATTTTCTGTATACCAATCAAATTGTTCCCTTAGGACACACCATAAAGCAATGTCATTGAATACTCTAATTGTGGCATTCACCAGAGCTATTTTTTAAGAACCAACATTGGTCACAAACTCAGATTTTAATCAAAAACAGAATTCTGGTGAGTTCAGTGATTTTTTTTTCCAATATTTTTCAGCTTAAAATTTTTGATAGTCACTGGCCCCAGAAATTGAACCTGTTTTCAAAAGATTTGAGCTAAATGAGTTCAACGTTTTACAGCTAAGTTAAAATAGAAAGCCTGTATTTTTCTCTGAGGACAACACACACACATACACACCGCCACATACACCCACACACACCAACATCACCTTACCAGAATACTTTTGTTTCTCTCCACTGAGTATTACTTAAAAGTATCTGAAAGTTTAAAATTCAAACTTGGCAGTTGTATAATACTCCCAGGGGAGGAAGTTCAGGAGAATTTAAAGAAAATTGGCTTAGCAATGTGTTTTGAATATAGTCAACAGAACATTTTCTATTTGGGTACAAGTACATCAATGAAACTTGAATCAGTGAAAGTCCTGTCTGATGCCATTTAGAAAGTTGTCAGAGCTAAGGGAGGCATTAGAAGAATACCAGTTGGAATAGAGAACTGCCTTAAAGAAAAACTCTAGTTCCTTCCATTTCCTGATGTAGATAAATGAGAACCAAATATAGGGAACCATAAGGTCATTCCTGCAAATAAAAACCTAGACACCATTATGGGTATCGTATATTGTGGTTAGTGCTGTCAGTACTTTGTTCACTGTGATAGCTTCAAGTCATGGCTGCGAATACTTTAACACCTTACTATTCTACCTGGATCCAAGTGGGCCTGTCACTGCTTTGATGAAGAGATTAGGGAGGAAGCTACACTAGGTGACTTCTGAGGCCAAATCATAAAAGGCCAGGTAGTTTCCACCTTGTTTACCGAAACATTCACTTCTCTCCAGAATTGCCCTGAATTGCCAAGCAATAACTCTGCCTACCTTGAGGCTGCCACACTGAAGAGGATGGCAGAGCTTGCTGGTTAAAAACACAGACTCTAGAACCAGAGTGCTGGGGTTCAAATCCTGACTTTACCAACTATGAGCTGTTTAACCTCAGGGCAGTTACTTAATCTCTCTGTGCCTGAAGTTTTTTCATTTATAAAATGGAATGAAAGAATAATCTGGTGCACAACACCTGTCCTCTGATCTGTAACTTATACAGTTATTTAAAGGATCCAATGTGTTAATAGCTTAGAATAGTGCTGGCAAATATTAGACAAAGTTAGAAGCATTTGTTAAATAAAACATGCACGTCCTTTTGGATGTGCCTTTCAGGTTTAGAAGTAGATTGCACTCAGTATAGTTCAAAGCAAATCATTCTGCATTTGGGATTTCAGAGAACAGATCAAGTGAAAAGGTTGTTTAAAGCTCTGGTGAACTTGAACTATTTAGACCAAAGAAAACGCTCGTTCTAAAAAGCAGGGATGCTTCGGGCAAAGCTTTTCTGCTGGTATTTCCCTTCCTACATTCTATGCTGATGTTTGCTGTGTCTACATCATCGAACCAGGCATTTCCCGCCTCGTGTTCTAGCCTTGAGTAAGATATTTGAACTTATAAAATTTACAAGTCTAAAATAGTTACCAACATGTACTCCCCGACTCTGCAGCTTGCCTCACCCTGTGAGGGATTAGGTTATAAAAATGAATGAAATCATCATTCCTGTTTACTGGATAATCCCAAAGCTAAAATTAAAAAAGGAGCAGGGGAGACAACACAGAACATTTAAGGAGAAATGAAGATATATGTGTACAGAGAGACCTAACTAGACATCTCGCAGAGTAAATTACTGGCAAATGCTTCACTGCCTAATCGGCTGTGGTTTCTCTTCATTCATTTTTTTAAATGAAAATAAGTGAAAAAGGGAGCTAAAAGTTGCTTGTCGAAGTCCACTGAAGATACAGGTCAATTAGTTAATGCAAATATACAAATATGCGTGTCTTCAGACATGCCAAGTATGCTACTCATTAGCCAGTTTGCAATACTTTCCACATTCTGCTCTGGAAGCTTTAATTCCCAGGCTCTCTTGTACCCTGGCTTCCTGGTAGATTCAGCCAAAGGGAGGCCCTGATGGAAGACTGGAGAATGGAGATGGAAGAAGCCAGTATTTCTCCCCTACTCTCTGTGCTTCAGACTATATCATCTCCTCTGTGATGTCCAATTCCCCTGGGAAGGCTCACCATGGTTGTAGCTTTCAATAAATGCACCCAGATTCTGGTCCTGGTAACCATATTTCTTCTGCTAACATTAGGGGTGGTATCAGCTTCTTGCTATTACTAACCTCTGGATTGCCTCATCATCCCCTGTAGGGCTTACTACCGCCTCCTCGTCTCTGTCATCAAGTCCCTCTATTAAATCCTTTCTGTGTGAAACACCTAGTGTGGTTCCACTTTTCCTGACTGGACCCTTACAGATACCCATGAGCAGTTTTGAAAAATTATTTCTGATGTAAAATATACAGGAGTAATGTTGTTTTATTGGCCTGCCATTTTGTAGACAAATTATACCAGTTACCTATATTAAGGATATTATGACACACATGCTAATTTTTATTTTCTCCTGAGCTAACTGAGCTATGTTTGTAATCGACATGGGAGTAATTCTAGTTGCTGATTTTGCAGAGATGAGAACTGATTTGCTCTAGAGAATGAATTATCTACTCACATGCAATCAAATTCTTTCTAATTCACCTCTCTATGGGCTCTTCACTGTACATTCTGTTTTTGTCGTACTAACTGTGCAATATGTCAAACTCATTCATGCATAAACACTCATCACCCATTAGAAAAAGCTCCTCTCACTGTCATGATTTAACAGATAATCTTTAACATGGGCAATTCTTTTCCTCAGGTGACGTTTTTATTGACCTCAGGACCACCAGGACATGATAGGAATCCTTCCCCATAAACCATTTTTATTTGCTTGCATGGTATCCATCTGGGGGGCTGGATATAGAATTTGGGTGCTGGGCTTCATCAGGAAATGTCAGTGGATGCCCCGGGATGCGAACCCCAGTAGAGAAGCCAGGAACTGCAGTTAAAGCTGATTATTTGCACGGAGGCTTTATTGCAGTTGCAGACTTAACACATATGAAAAGGTTTTCTGTGCTCAGTTTCTGGATCAGGCAGATTGCATCACCAGGAATTCCTGTCTTCTAACACATAGTGACCAACACGCCTTAATAAGCATTTGCCTTTTTATTTTCAGGTCAATAACGTCATGCTTTCTGTTCATTATGGAACCATTTTTTTAAATCTTTTTTTTTTTTTTAAACTAGAGGGAAAGACATAAAATAATAATTCCAATGCTGTGACTCTGGTATGCCTTGGCCATAAGTAGTCAGCCAAAGTAACTCAGTGCAAATGATGGGCAATGTTCAGGTTTATATAAGGCAGGGTTTCCAAGGCACAGCATCTGGCAAGAAGGGTTGTTGTTAGGGAAAGGAGCTTGTGGATCCTTCCATGAGGTAGATACTCTTGGAGGGGGTGGGTAATTGGCCCCATGCTGTCAAGGACAGCATCCTCTCAGCAAAGGAGTCAAGGGTTCAACGTTAATGCCCTTGGGTTGGAAACATTGACAGCAGAACCTGAAGAAAGCAGATGCAGCAAACAGGATGCAGACCATCTGAGAAAGCCAGAGGATGTGAGCCCAGCCAGCGGTCAATGTCAGAACCATCACAGCCCCAACCAGACAGTGCAGAGGGGAGAAAGAGGAGAGAGAGAGGCTAGTGGGCTATAAGTGGGCTGGCTCCTGGGTTATAAGTGAGCTGGGCCAAGAGGGTGCTAAGCTCAGAGGAGGGCTGCTTCTGAAGGGATGTCCTTCTTCCCTTTACCCTGGCCTAACTTCAGAGTTATCCCGTTTCCTTAAGACACTCGGATACCGTAATGTCTTGATGTGTCTGTCCTAGGGTCAGGAGCCACAGAGCTGCTCTGAAATGCCAAGTACAGAAGAATGTCTTATGGCATACTCAATTCTCTATGCTCATCTTTTATTCAAGGAGCCTTTATCCACACAACGGTAAACAATAATTTATATGGATTTTCTCACCAGCTCAACCAATTGTGCAATCCTACAGTGTTTCCCCGAAAATAAGACCTAGCTGGACCATCAGCTCTAATGCATCTTTCGGAACAAAAATTAATATAAGACCCAGTCTTATTTTAATATAAGACTGGGTCTATAATATAATATAATATAATATAATATAATATAATATAATATAATAATACTGGGCCTTATATTAATTTTTGCTCCAAAAGACACATTAGAGCTGATGGTCCAGCTAGGTCTTATTTTGGGGAAAACACGGTAACATTCTCCTTAGTGTTTAGCATACATTATGCTGTCCTCAGTGAGGTCCAGGTGAGTGCTTACAAATCAGCAATCAACTTATACCGCTAGTAAAGAAGCACCTGGGAAATGCTCACTGATCATATGAGTCAGAGATTTTCCATGGCAGTGCTTAGATGACATTGAATCATGGATAAATTAGAGTTTCGTGAAATGGCAATATAGCTATGGAGGTATTTACACACTCTCACAGCAAAATGCATAAAATGGGAGCTAAATCATCTAAACACAGACTAGAAGGGCATTCTTAGATAAGCATGCAGAGTGCGTGCGTGTGTGTGTGTGTGTGTGTGTGTGTATGTCAGAGTGGGGGTGTCTGTGTATGGGGGTGATAAGAAAGAAGTGATCCTGACAAGTAGGAAGAAGGTGATCAGGAGCCAGGATTGCCCCAAAAAGCAGCTGAGTACCTTCTTAATGGCTTCTAGAACATTCTACAGTTTGTGTACTTTTATCCTCATGGAAGGAAATTGGATCACTCATTCCTCTTCTCTTTAATCTATGCAAAACTCTGCCCAGTGGCTTTTCATTCCTGGACTCATTGAGTCCAGCAGTTGCTAACTGGTGGCTAATTGGTGATTTCTAGCGTAAAACATGTTAGATTTGGCCAATGAAACACTTTTAACTTTTTCAAATTTGTTACCAATATCTAAAATTTGGAAATGTTCCCATAAAAACAGAATTCCTGCTTTTTGAAAGAGAGGAGATTTGACAACACGAGACTTCCATGCCCACGTGCATCAGTGTGCTGGGCCAAAGCACTGGGGTGTCCCTCTAGGTGGGATACGTACGCCCCAGTGTTCCAAAGACCCCACTACGTCTCGTTGTCTCCTTGGCTTCTGTCGCCATTCATCATTGCACTCACACTGATGTGTTTTTTTCCTTAATATAGAATACGTAAACTATGTCTTGTGTGAACACCTATCAAGTGTCGGAAACAGAGAGGGACTTAGAGCACCTACACATGCCAAGGAACGTTTTCTTACACCTGTCTTACTTCTCTCATGTGCATTTTCTGCATGGCTGCTGTAAGCATTTGAGTTTGAGAGCCTGAATTAGATTTATGTATTATAGAAGGGTGCAAATGACAGTAAATTGGACAGTGGTCAACCTGTAGACCCAACATGATCACTTAGAAGAGTGGCATTATTTCTGTCCTCATTCTGTAGAGAGCCATGTGGATATAGACATCAAAAATGTCGGAGAAGACCAGGCTCAAGAGTCTATCTGCTCAGATCATTAGGATTTATTTGAACCAGCAAACCTCCTTTTGCATTTTTGTAAGAAATGGTTCCTGGAAATAGCTTTTAAAGGCTAAATGATACTATCCTTAATGAATTGTGTGAATGACCACAGAATTTTGTATAAACAGGGAGTTCAGGAAAGAGTCAATTACCGCTTAGAAAGTGACAGGCTGAGAGAGACCTAGGTGAGAGGGGAAGCTGTTCCTGTCAATCAAGACTTCTCAGCACCCAGGGACATGTGCTGCCTCAGTAGATGAGATTTTTTAAGTGGCTCTCCCAGAGCGATAAAATGTCGCTTTTTAAAAGACCGATGGAAACATTATACTGGGGACCTCTGAAGAATTTCATACATTTTAGGTCCGACAGATTTTTTTTTTTTTTTTTAGATAGACTACAGAAGTAGTTCAAAGGGGAGGAGAGTGCTATCAGAATGGAACATTTAAAGACCCCTAAAATATGAAACACACACATGCATAGACAACAGCAATGATACCTACCAGGAGACACATTTTCAAAGAGAAACAAAAGTAAAGGCAAGCACTGGATGGGACCAGTGAAAAGGATAATATAAATCAGTCAGAAACATGGGACCTTTCTCTCTGGGGGCATTTAGAGGAACTTTAAAATCATAAGATAATAGACATTCTGCCAATTCCAGGTCTGGAATTTTTTTTGTTTTGTTTTGTTTTTTGCAATGCATCACATCAAGTTTAAAGCATAATGAAACCCAAGACCAGCCACATTTCCTCACACTGAGATCTTTCCCCCACTCCTGACAATTAGACTTTTGCACGATTTCTTAGTCTAGATCTTCTGCAGGAAAAAGAGGTCAGAAGTGGATTCAATAGATTAAATATAAGATTGAAAATTAAAATGCTAATTGGTTATTTTATGTTTGTTTCATCATCTGCCCCACCCCACCCCACCCCGCTCCCCAATCCACATTCCTCTTTGCTCTGTGCTGCTTTGTACCTCACCTCATAAGGTGATATCTATGGATGGAATCATCTCATCCCTGTGTCCTATGGCTTCTGGTGGATACTGGCAGGAGGTTGGGGGTCAGGAGGGAGATGGAAAAGTTAGTATTTATTCCCCTGCTCTCTTCCTGCTGGGCCTCTTGTTTGAGAGTGGGTATGTTCCTACAGCTATGCTACAGCTCCTGTGTAGCTGCCCTTCTTGGCTTTACTCCCTTCCCTTGTGCCTTCAGAATCGGAGTGGTAACAATTCCTTCTTGTTGGTGTCTCCTGGGTGTTTTACTATCCTTTATTAGTCCCATTAACTATCCAACTATCTTTACTCTTCAACACATGGCCTGGGCATTAAACTCTTGGAGTCAAATCATTCGTATGAGCTACTTGCTTTTGCTGGGAACCTGATAGGTATCATTTCATTTGCTAGAAGTCCTGGGTAAATGTTTGTGGTATTATGATCAGTATAACAAAATGAATTGAGAGCTGGCTGCAGGTCAGGCAGTGTATTTTGTATGCACTGTTTAACTTAAACTTCACATTCACTCAGAGGTGAGATATTGTTTTTATCATCACTGTTTTGCATATAGGGAAACTGAAGCGTAGAGAGATTAAATAATTTGTTCATGGTTCCAAGCAATCAAGGGACTGATGTGAGACTCAACCTCACGTCTCTCTGAAGTGATCATAGAAAGACAGAGTGAACAAAAGAGCCGTCCAAAAGCTTTGCAGTGCTGGTGTGGAAGAAGATTTAAACTTTTTCTATATAGGGACAAAGGACAGACTCACTCCTGAAAAATAAAAGCAGTGGTGTGCTGATGTTTAACAATGAGTTCTCAAGGGGGTGGGTTGGGAGAAGAAGCCCTGATTTGTAGCTTTTGGTAATTTCTATGGTGTAAACATACCCACCATAGCTGATTTCAAGATGCCAAGCTGAGGTCACTAAGTGCGGAGTTGGGAACAGATACGCACAGTTGGCTCTGAAGTTGGTGCGAGTAGGTAAGGACCCGCTCCAGTACACCACTGGGTAGAAATGTCAAGGAAGTGATTTTGTCTAAATAAGAGGAAAAGCTATCCAAAATGGCCATCAGCTGCCCTGTGAAGGAATGAGGTAATCATTATTGAGGTCACCAGAAGTTCGATGAGCTGTTGTGGATCTCGTAGAGGGAATTCTGTACTTGATAAGACCCAAGTTGACCTCTTAGGTTATGTCTAACTCTATATTGAAAGATTTGTGTCAGAGTTGTGTGGATTTTAGGTGGGAGAGGAGAGAAGAAGAAATTCAGGCTTTGGAACTCGATAAACCCAAGATTCTGACGTCAATTTCAAAGGACTATGTGAACCTTGTACAAGATATTTAACCACTCTGTTCCTTTGATTTTTTTTTATTTCTGTAAAATGGAGCTAATACCTCTTTCTGTTGGTATATGATTAAATGCATTTTTCATGTCTGTCCCTCTAACATCCCCATTCATTCCTCTCCTACTAGGGGCAAAAAGCAACTATCTATATGGGAATCACTTTATAAGCAAATCTGGTTACAGGATTAACATCAAAGATTTCTACTTCATGATGTGACCTGTGGCATTGTGTGTGTGTGTGTGTGTGTATATATATATATATATGATTGAGTTGTATTGTAATGTGGTTCTTCTGAAATTGGCTGCAAATTAAAAAGAAAAGAGAAAGGGAAGTCTACTGGAATCTTGACCACGAAATCTAACTAAAGCCCGTGGAATCTCTTTGAGATACTAATATCAGAAGTCCAGCCAGCTGGAATGTGTTTTGTAACCCTGCCTCCAGTGTAGCATTATCAGAGGAAACAAACGAATGACCTGCCAAATTGTTTTGGATACACAAACCCACCCTGGCACAGCACAGTAAAATGTTCAAGAAGAAGAAAAATAGAGGCCACCATTCCAAGCCCTGAGTCACCTTAAGGGGCAAAATCAGTATGTGACTCTAAAGCTTGCCTGCCCATTGAAAAAGCCTGCCAAAAACCTTCAGAGAAGAGCAAGAAAGCCCTAACACAAACCCTTTCTTATTCACTTTTCTAAGAGCCCTCTGGAAGTAGAGGTATCTGAACTTTAGTCACATACGTAAGCATAGAGATGAATGCCGCTTGCATCATTTGCACTTCAGGTACCTCCCTTTACTTGTAGTGGGCTGAACAGATAGAAGGATAGAGATTACAGAAAAACTGTTCACTAGTCTTGCCTCAAAGAAGATTTTGCTGTCACGGAAACTAGTTAGGCTTCAGAAAATACATTCTCCTTAATTTTATTTCAAAAGTCACCATCTAATTTAGTATAATGCTTGATTTCAGAGAGGCTGACAAAAAGGGATTAGCCAACCAAACTAAAGATCTACAAAGCTGTTTGAGATTTATCCTCTTATAAGACTGAGAGATTGAGACCTTTCCAAAGAAGGGCATGGAAAAAGAAATGGGCTTTTTCAGCACCTACAAAGTGACAGACACATTGCTATATTTCCTTGTTGAATTCTCACAATAATTCTATTCTTCCCCTTCTGTATATGTGGTAATTGAGGCTCAGAATTATAAAATAACTTCTTAAGATTACAAAGAACCAAACTGGTAGGTGTGAGATTCAGATCCAGTTCAAACTCCAAGAACCTTTCTTTTCTTTCTTTTTAACCACATTACTCAACTTCCTGCCCTATTTCACTTCTTGACTCTTGAGAGGCTTTAATCAGCATCAGGCATCTAGGCTAAAGCGCTTGGGCATCATAATGATTGGGCAAAAAGTACAAAGTCCAGTTCAATTGGGGCATAGCCCATGTCCATCTGAACTCAGCCCAGTGGGTTTGTGTGGGTACACATGGCCTACTGAGCTGGACTCTGCCCTCAAGGAAGTCTACCTCCAGTTGGGAAGACAGAATAACACAGGAGAAACACTTAGCGCATAACCCTATCCAGTGGCTAATCAAGTATAAATGGGGTGGTTCCATGTGTAAGTTCAACAAGAGCTTAACAAAAGGAAAAGTCCCTGTGGGTGAGTGGAGGTGATGTGGGGATATCAGTATAGAAAACAATCACCTTTGTAGAGGGAAGACTTGATGGTCAGGCTGACTCTTCTTCGGTTAAGGGATTATTGGAAATTAACTCAAGCACAGAAATGGGAATTCATGGGTGTGGGGTATGCAAAATAAATCACAGTGTAATATCACTACACGCCCTCCAGAAGAAGGAAAATAAACACCGGAAATATCAGGTACTGAAAAGGATGTAGAGCACCCGGAACTCTTATATTTCCAAGTGGAAGTATCAATTGGTTATGGCCACTTTGGAAAACTGCTTGGCAGTTTCTACTAAAATTAATCGTAGCATGCCCTATGTACAGCAATTCTTCTCTTAGGAATGATCCCTACAAAGATGTGGACATACGTTCACCAAAAAATATATACTAAAATGTTTAGAAGAGCACTATTCACACTAGACCAACTGGAAATTGCCTGACTCCTCCTCCACAGTAGAATAGATATATAATTTTTGGTGTACTCACACGATGGAATATTAATAGGAAAAAGAGTGACCAATCTACAACTACACAAACTACACACACACAAAAGGATGAATCTCAAACATAATAATGAGTACAATACGCCACACACAAAAGAATACATTCCATATGGTTCCATTTATAGAAATTTCAAAAAAAGATTAAACTATCTATGGTATTAGAATTTCAAATGGTGGCTACTCTTGGGGAGATAGTGACTGGGTGGGGGTGTGAGGGGAGTTTCTAGGCTACTATTGATGTTTCATTTCAGAATCTGGATGCTTGCCACACAGGTGTGTTCACTTTGTGAAACTTCACCAAACTGTACATTAATAAGTGCAATTCTTCCTATGTTGATGATATGTCAATAAAAGGTTAAAAAATGTAATATATGTGTAGGTGACAATCTAGACTAGAATCAATTTTTCTCTCATCCCCAGCAGTGTCTAGTGTCTCCTGTAAAAAAGGAAGGGAGGCTGGCTTTGCAGAAAGACGTTCTCCATCTTTGCAATCCCTACTGCCATGTCATGGTGGGTTACTGAAAAATCCCGCAATGCCTCTGGACAAGTTGCATGTGCATATACAAGAGAAAAGTCACTTCCTCTTCTACTCCCCCACCCCGCCTTCTTCCTCCCACATTTCCAGCCCCCAATCAGCCTCCTGCTAAGTATTAGTTAACCTCCTAAATCAATACATCTTGATTTAAACCTAATAGGAAGGAATGTTTGCTTTTGTATCTAGGTTCAAAGTACAGACTACAGTAGTTGGCTTTTAAGTTTATGTTATAGGCTTAATTTTCTTACTCAAAATGAAATGAGGAATACATTAAGACTCTGGAAGAAAAAAAAATGATTGATGAACTGGCTTATATGACTACAGTTCCTTTAGCAACAAAAATATTTGGTTCCCTTATTATTGAGATCAAGCAATGTGCCTGGATCTAAATGACAAAAAATGGTTTGAATTAGAGTCAAATAATTGCCATTCTGGGTGAACATAAACTTTTTTGAGGGGGGTGGTGAGTGGGGATAAAAAATAACTAATAAACTCTGAAGCAAAGCTCACATCTGAGACGTAAGCTTCAAAGCTCTTAGAAAGGAGGCTTTTTTTTCCCCCTTAAGAGAGAGAGTGAGATGTACGCAGCAGGAGGAGTGGTTTTCCCAAGCTGATTTCTCTTACAGGGTGACCCAGTCTGAGTCGGAATGTTACCATGTGATCAGCCCAGACTGTGGTGGAAACACAGTCTCAACACAGAAGTTAGGACTTTCTGCAGCATCATTAAAATAATTGGGAGAGAAAAAAAATGTTAAGCTCCAGAAGCTTGAATCACAAGCCTCTTGGAAAGGTTAATAAGCTTGCTGCTCCGCACTCTCCCCACCTCTCTTCAATGCTTTGCCACCCCCACCCTTTCCACTTGCAGTGACCTACTAGTTATCAGTTGGGAAAGGAAGATTCAGAATAAAGCCTTTGTTGTGAACAGCTGAATGGCCCCAATGCCACCACTGACGTTACCGGTTCTTGTTTATGGTTATGCCATGGAGATCCAAAAGGGAGTCTCTACTTTTATTCTCATGACTGGGAGCTATCAAGTTAGCAGACCCTTGGGGTCCAAAAGGAAGTCAGTCTCGCGGTATAAAGGCACATCTAACAGAGGAGAGAAGACGAACTTGATGAGTGGCATGGAGGCAACACACAGGCTGCAGTTGTACTCTGTTAATGACAGACGAGCAGCATAGATCCAGCAAGGGGAGACTAGATCCTTTAATCAGGGAAGCAGAAGCAATTGTAGTGGGGCTCACAGAGACAGTGTTGGGGCATGGAGTAAATTCAATTTCTGTGGGTGATGCGCCAGCTGGAGGCGGGCAGCAACAAGATAAGTGGATTTGTGTCAGGAAAAAGAGAGAAAAGAGGGAGGGAAGGGGAGAGAGAGAGAGAAAGAGAACTGCAAGGGATTGGACTTTCTCCTTCCTCACTCTTATTTGGCCTTGTAACACCCTGCAATCAAGGTGGACTTCCTTTAGCAGCTTCCCCGGCCCAGGCTACCGTCATCCCCTTTCCCCGCCAAAGTCCCAATCTTAAGACTGAGCTCAAAGTATAGCTAGTAATAAGGGAACAGCTCCCTGCTCCTCCTCCTCACCAGTGAGCTTAAGTATAGTTGGTGCCATGGCTGGTTACTGAGGGAGGCCAAGAGAGAAGTGTGCCTTCCCTAGAGAGACAATGGATTTTCAAATTTGGCTAAAACCAATGGATCTGGGTGAGCAAAGCCCCTAAAGGAAGAAGAGAGAAACTTAGTCCTTAAGAAAGATATTTCAGAAACCATGTCCAGGGGAGCAATGGACCCACACAAGAAATTCTTTCTCTCCTATAAGTTCTCATTAATAAGTGAGAGTTGAAATCTGGACAAGTATTTGGATTTGGAGCTCATTCTTTATAAAGGCCACTCTCACTGACAGTTACAGTTCACTTATTGAACTTAACCTTCTCAGCTGAGCATAGTTATCAGCAAAGCCATCCCAAAGAGGGCAGATTTGGACGTCTCCAGCCGAAGTCTTTGCTAAGTTGATTAGCCTTTTATGCTTTGCTCCCGTCCACATCATAATCTCAATGACTACCATACCATCAACCCCTTTTAGGGGCAGCTGTTCTCTTCTAATCCTGCAGATTAGACAGTCTTTGTTAACCAGTATTGAAACAATCGCCTCCAATGTTCATTGCAGTTTTGTTTACGGTGGCCAAGACATGGAAACAACCAAAATGTCCTTCGATAGATGAATGGATAAAGAAGTTGTGGTATATATACACAATGGAATACTATTCGGCAGTAAGAAAAGATGATATAGGGACATTTGTGACAACATGGATGGATCTGGAGAGTATAATGCTAAGCGAAATAAGTCAGACAGAAAAAGCAGAGAACCGTATGATTTCACTGATATGTGGTATATAAACCAAAAACAACAAAAGAACAAGACAAACAAATGAGAAACAAAAACTCATAGACACAGACAATAGTTTAGTGGTTACCAGAGAGTAAGGGGGGAGGGAGGTGGGAGATGAGGGTAAGGGGGATCAAATATATGGTGATGGAAGGAAAACAGAGTCCCGGTGGTGAACACACAATGGGATTTATAGATGATGTAATACAGAATTGTACACCTAAAATCTATGTAATTTTACTAACAATTGTCACCCCAATACATTTTAAAAAAAAGAAAAAAAAAGAAACAATTGCCCAAATGTTAACCCTTAAATGTTTATTTCTCACTCACAGGAAACCTTCCACATGATCGGTTAGTAACCCAGGCTCTTTCCATCTTGTGGCTCTGTCCTTTTTTGAAGTTTTGGAGTCTTCACTGTTTAAGCACTGAATGGGAAAATAAACCGTTTAAGTACTGAATAGAAAAGACACCAGCATCTTAACCACTTTGTTTGGAAGTGGTACTCAAAATCTCTGCTAGTATTCCACTGTGGAAATAGTCACACGGCCCAACCTAGAAGGACTGGGAAATGTGTCCCCTTTCTAGGAAGGGGCTTCCCAGCTTAACAGCAGCTTTGCTCTAAAAGCATGACTTTTTGGTGGACAACTAGCTATGCTTCCCAGAGGAAGTTACATTTTATATGACTTCCCATCAGCCATGGCTGATTGAACCAAGGGTATTCACCTGCCCTGATCACAGACTGGCCACAGGCACCACATGTGGCCTATTACAAATATATGTGTCCCAACTAGCACAATGACTTTCAGCTCAGTCAAATAGCTGCCATGTTTGAGGAGTTTGAACTACCAAATATGGAAAGCAGATATCAAGTGGAGAAACAGACAAGCAAAAAGAAATGGAGTCCCATTCATGGCAGAGCACAGAGAGAAATATCTTCAAAGTCCTGCTGATGAACACTTTTCCAGTTCTAGTATTTGCAAAACCTGTCCGTTGTTGAAGTCACATAGTCAGAAAAGAATGGAGTCAGATTTAAACTCAGATCTCCCTGACTCTAAAGCCTGATTAAAAAAAAAAAAAATTACCTTATTTTACCACTTTCCTACTTGATGTTTTAGACAGAACTTAAGAGTATTTTTGGAAAATTGGTTCATTGTTCTCATCTTCTATGCCTTTCCTGTTTTAGAATTATATATTCACACCCTTTGCCATGTAACTTTATGTTTTATCTCCCTAGTGGTGAAATCCATTTCTCTATCCATTGCTAGTGAAATTGGCCATATGACTAACTTTAATCAGTGAAATGTGGGTAGAAGTGACTATGTGCCAGTTCCCACAAAAGGCTGTGTTTCACTCACTCCCCTAATACTGCTGTGATCACAATGAGAAAAGCACTATTCAGGTAGCAACAGCCTTATCAACCTGAGTCCAAAATTGCAACACATGGAGATTTGAACCCAACCCAAAGCCCAAGACAAGCCTAGTCAATCACCAGCCTGAAGCAGAACAGTCCCGGTTAACCTGTAGATGCATGAGTGAGAACCAGAAATGATGTTGTCGTAAGCCCCTGGGATTTGTTATGCAGCTTTATTGTGGCAACAGCTGACAATATTTGCTGGAAGGCAAATAATTTGCTATGTAACACAATTGTATACATCTGCGCTTTTTGAGCACCTACTATGAACATTTAACACAGCATATTATTACTTTTCATCTCATGTAAGTAAATAATTCCTGCTGTAGCCCAAAGTGTAACTTACATCTTCAATGGCTAGTGAAATTGAGGTTCTTATCATATATGAGGAAAAAAAGGTACTGTTTAACACTAAAAAAACTGTAATTCATTTTTTTCAAACCAATGACCACATTTATTAAAGGTTAAAGGTTTAAGATTTGTCCAAAGATTCTTCCTACAGGTCAAATACTCTTGGATTATACACAGCAAAAGAGGGGCCACTGTTTCTCTTTTGACTCACTAACTGTTTCTCAGTCCTGGCGAAGACAAAATATCTCTTTGCCCAATTCTCTATCTGGTTTCCAGGTAAACAAGAGAAACAAATTAATAGTTGAAAAAGAATGACACTGTCATTTCCTCATTTAAATGCCCCTCTTTCTCTGAGCACCAGTCACACAACTTCTGTTCAGAACACACAAGGAACATGGAACTATAAAGAATGTTGAAGCAAACGGGAGGATTAGCAGTATGTTGAATGTATTTATGTTAAAGAGACTTGCAATTCCCGAAGCAAATTATAAATGTGCTTCTATTGTCTGTGCCTTAAATTAGAAGACAGTCTTTAAGTCCTTTATGCCTGTGTCAGAGTAAAAATATGATTACATAGATGAGGAATCTTTGGGTTAGAAGAGCCCTGAGATGAATTTTCATCCAGCTACACACTCAAAATGAAATGCTCAGGTCTCTATTCAATTTCATCCGTTGCTGCAGAACTCCACTTGACATGTTAGTTGCTTGAATAAACATTTTGTCAAGACCAGAAACGGCAAATATGTGATGTCTGTGCTGACGCTCCCTGCCTATCCCAGGCCCCACTCACCACAGAGGCACTACCATGGCAGACATTACTAATCAACTCCTAGCCCTCTTTCCTGCTAAGCCCGGAATGGCCTCAGTTTCTTCTTAATACAACACAATTAGCAGTCACTACTAATCAATGAAATCAACACCTAAGATGATAACTAGTTAGCTTGCTTGACCTAGATATTTTGTGCATTTTTAATATCATCATTTGTTCTATGCACATTCTACCTTCTGTGGATTTATAAAATCACTTTTAAAATCAATGCAATCATAAAATGACAAATTGAAAAACAAATACCAGTCTGAATATGCATTCGATTTTTTAAAATATATATTTTTTTACTTTATTTTACCTGAGACTGTTTAAAGATGGTGATACAACATAATAAACAAAGGCTCAGGGAGAATCAAACTTACTGATTAAAGAGAACCAAAAAATAAATAAATAAATAAAAAATGAACATGGCACAGATCTCCTTGGTCTGTTAGAAAAATTCCTAAACAAACAGGTACATTCCCTGCAGTTTCACAGAAAGCAGTGGAAAGGCCTTAACGGTGGCAGAAATGGTCTCCCTGATTTAGCTACACTTTGGGGGAATCTGGTCCAAAAACAAGTGACTGCTCTTTGGGCAGAAAAACAAAGTTTGTGTTGTGACTGTGTGAGATTACTCATAGTAGACACAGTATAGTTTTAGACCAACTGGGGGAAATGTGTTAAAGAGAAAATACATATTAGCATAAGTGACTCATCAGTGTTTTCAGACTGAGTGAAATACATAAATCTGAATTTATCAGTTCAGGTTTCCCTATGCTTTTCTTTCCCTGTTCCCCGACTCCGCCAGACACCCCCTCCAATGTTCTCTTTTCTCCTATTCTGAACACATCAGTGTCCTGGAAATTCTGGCAGGCAGCCTACTCCAACTGCCGCCTCTGGCCTGGACATTCCCAGCCTTCTGCAAGGTCACGGGACACGCTGTATTCTGGGATTCTTCTAATGGAAGATGGGAAGGGCTCAAAACCACGTGTCCCCACTGACCTCCTGAACCTATCAGTCCCTGGCTGGTGGCTCCAGTTTACAAACGCAGGCTTTGGTTCCCAACCCTGCAATCAAGACTCTATGGATTTGAATTAAATATCCCTAATTTATAAATTCAGTACTCCACTCAGCTTCGTACCTGACTAAGTAGCTCATGGAATAAATACTAACACTCCTGTCTTCCAAAGGAGAAAAATATAGACAGGAATCTTTGATAGGAGTGCTTGAGTTTATAGATATCATGAATTGAATGGATTATTCGCATATTCCAGAAACAGAAATCGTTGCCTCAAATGACGAATGTGCACATATGTTTTCACAACTTCTTCGAGCTCCCTCGTCAGCTTTCCTACAACCTGAATACGTAGTCCTAGTGGTACTATTGTTAGGGTGATGTGGACACGCCTCTGTCAATTTCATCTATTGGCCTTCTGAAAGTCCTCATCCTTTATTCACCCACAAATGCACTGGGCACCCCAGAAGGGTGGTCATGGGCACACAACAGATGTCCTGTCATTCTTTTCTGGCGATGCCAATAATTGGGGCCTGATTGCAATTCTTTTTGGCACAGGGTGCTTCAACAGAGAAAGATGGCATGCCTGCCAAGTGAGAGACCAGCTGGAAACTCATGCTCCCTGTCCCATCTCCTCCCCTTTCTTCTTTCTGGGGTGAAACGTAAGTAAAGGGTTGGCGAGCATGCCCAAGTCAATAAGATAGAACCAAGTAAAGAAGACAAAAATGAACAAACCAATAAATAAGGGGAAATGGGAAAGATTTGGAATTGTTAAAAAGGAAAAACTTTCAACTTCTGGCACAGACTCAAACCTGGAAGCCCAGTGAGGTTTGCCCATCACTAATGATCACATAATAATCTCAGGGGAGGGCTGAGAGAGACTATTAAAATACCACAGCTCTGGTGCTGTATGGGAGAGGAGCTTTCTGAAACGTGGTCCCTGTCAGGTTTCCCTTGAGAGCCAAAGGGGGAAAAAAACATGACTGCAGTTTGGCTCCCACAAGGTAAAGTGTTGGGAAGACTATGGGGGAGGTTTCTCTCCCCAGCCCAGGGTTGGACATGCCTGCGTTCTCCTTGTATATTTTAAACGTGGTGATGGGCCAGCTTGTTAAGTGTGCTGGCTGGCTTGTTGAGTGACTGGCAGAGAGCCGTAAGTGAGCGGAAACTAAATCATTTGTGGGGTATGAGGTGGCCAAAGTAGCCAGACCCAGGCTTTTGTGATGTCTTCAATCAAAACAGTTATTTCAAAAGATGTTGGCGACCCTGTGTTTCCTTCTCTCCAGTAAAGCACACATGAATCTTTGGGCATCTTGACTGATCACTGTGGCTTGAAGAAAAACCCTAATTTGACCATATCCTATGGGTTACACATGGTAGGGCTCAGGAAAAGTTTTCTTTCTAATCATTTTTATTGAAGTATAGCTTAATGCAATTAACTTGCCCATTTTAAGTGTGAGTTCAAAGAGTTTTGACAAATGTATACATCCACGTAACCACTACTGAAATCAAGACAGGACATTTCCATCACACTAAAATGTTCCCTCATGCACCTTTTAAGTCAATATTATCTTCCAACCCCAGGCAACCAGTGATCTGTTTTCTGTCACTATAAATTAGTTTTCCCTCTTCTAGAATGTCACACAAATTGAATCATACAGTATGTGTTCTTTTGGCTTCTTTTGCTTAGGACAATGTTTCTGAGTTTCACTGATGTTATAGGTATCTGGACATGACTGGTTTTTATTGCAGGGCAGTATATCAGTGTATGAAAAAAGCCACAGTGTATTTAACAATTTACCTGCTGTTGGACAATTTGTTTGTTTGTTTTCATGGAAATAAGGTACAGTCTTACAAGAAGCAAAGAGGGTAGAGAAGACAGAAGGAGAGGTTAAGACAGTTATAGAAATCCGGGCAAAACACTCGTACTTCACAAAGACGATATCCAAATATCCAAAATGCGCAAATTAAAACTAAACTGAGTTGCCATCATACCCTCACCAGAATGGCTGAAATGAAAAACACTGACACTACCTAGTGTTGGCAAGGATGTAGAGCAAACAGCTCCCATGCTGTGTTTAGAGTTCTGTAAATTGATACTGTCATTTTTGAAAACTGCTTGGCAATATGAACTAAAACATAACGCACAGAAACCTATGATCTGGCAGTTCCACTTCTAGATTTATGCACAATAGAAACACATGTGTGTGCACCAAGGGACATGTACTGAAATGTTCGTAGCAGCACTATTCATAACAACCCGAAACAAAAAGTCATCTGAGTACCCATTAACAGCGGAATAGATAAATAAGTTTATATCATAGACTACTGCACAGCCATGAGAGTGAACATTATACACGTAACAACGTGTGCAACATAAACACTATGTTGAACATAAGAAGCCAGATACGAAAGAGTACATCCCATGTGATCCACTTACACACATTTCTAAAACTCATCTCGAGTGTTACAAGTTAAAATAGTGGTTGCCCTTGGTGGGAGTAGTGACAGGAAATGAGTACACCAGGAACTTCCATGGTGCTGGTAATGTTGTTTATTGCTCTGGCTACTCAGATGTGTTCAGTTTGTGAAAATTCATTGACATCTGCATTTAGTATTAATTTGTGCACGTTTTCTGTAAGTATGTTATTCAATAAAGAGTATCAAAAAACAGGAAAGCTTTTATATTCTCAACCCTGCACCACCCTCATTTACACACACACACATACACACACACACACACACACACGTACCTGACAGGAACTGAGAAATTGTTGGCTAACTGTGGTTCATAAAATGAGGTCATAAGGCAGGAGCAGGTAAGAAGTCCCTGTCCTCCTCATGGAGGCCAAAAGAATAGACCCTAGATTGAGGTGTGCTAGATAAGCCATCAAGACCTCCGTGCAAGTGGAGATACCTATGATAGCTAAACAATCATTTGTCATAAATGCTGATGTGAATCTTCAGAAATGTTTGTGAGGGTTCCGGTCCTCATTTTAGCAGCATGAGAAAAGAGATGTGGTAAATTGAACCCGTCAGCTCATGATCACAGTGTAGTCCTCCCACCAGTTGGTCAGGAATCTGGTGTTTTCAAAAAGTTACTGAAGGGGAGTCAGAAGAACGAAGGGAGACTTTGCAGTCATGGCGGCAAGCCAAATGAAACAATATGGAGGGTGATATTAAATGACTCATTCCTTGCAATATCTCCCCCAATGTTGTCTGAAATAGCACTATTGTACTGTAGATTAATTTATTTTTGGTCAAGGCTTTTCATTTGTAAAAGCATGGCTCATTTTAAAAAAGAATTATCAGTCATAACTAGCCAACACTTCCACTCCTTAATCCAACGGCACCAAATTGTATCTGCTCTCCAGGCAAGATGTTGGCTGTTTCTACAACCATGAGTGTTTCGAGAGGCACTCAACTCTCCTACCTCTGCTGTCCTAGGTGGATATAAAACAAACAGATAAACACACAACTTTTCCCTGTGCTTTTTTCCTCAATATATGCATGACACTTTGGAATCTTTCAAAAGGAACGGTGAAATTAAATTAGAAAAAAAAAAATTAATGGTAAGTATACAATGATTCTGAAATACCTAAAGGATACCTGCGTTTCTCTCTTTGTTTTGCTTCTACTCCAGGAAACAGCTATAGTTCAATGAGAAGAATCCTGAAGTTGGCATGAAAAGACTTGTATTTGAAGCCTCGGTCTTACCTTGGTGTTGTGTGGGCTTAGATAAGATCCTTCGTCCTCAATAGCCTCAATTTCCTCATCTGTCAATGATGAATGATGTACTACTTAAATGATATAAACTGTGTACAGGTGTTTTCTGGATTGTGAAATATATTCCATCAGGTTCTCATAGTGGCCTCTGGACCAACCAACAGTATCATCATTACCTGGAATTTGTTAGAAGTGCGCTGTCTCGGGGGCACCCCAGACCTACTGAATTGAAAACTCAGGTAGTGGGCCCCAAGAACCTGTGTTTTAACAAGCCCTCCAGGTGATTCGGAGACTTGATCAAGTTTGAGAGCCATTGTACTGCTCCGACACACGCCTGCTTTTTATTAGAAAACTTCTCTTTCTGACAGTCTTGTTTCAGACCCCAACTAGTATTCTTTTTCTTCTCAGAAAGTACGGTGAGGAAGCTTCTGCTTTTACCTCGTGGATCATCCCTAATTCCTCCACCGGGTGGGCGACGACTTATTTGATGGTGAATGGGGCCGAGGCAGTTCCCCATGTGGACTGGGCCCTTGACTCTTGTTCTGGCAGTTGCCTGCTGATAGCTGTTACTGAATTGGTGTTGCTTCCTTACAGCAAGCACACCTGGTTCAGGTGAGGTGGGGCTGGCCTTTTAGAGACAGGCCTAAAAACTAGGGGTCTCCTCCTTGGGATGTGAGCCAGGAGGCAGTGCCCACCATGGCATCTGCCCTGCTGGTGTCTGCTCCATGAACCCAGGCCTTCCTACGGCAAGTTCTAGGCGAGGAAGTGAAGGCGCGAGCAGGAAATCCCTTCTGCCTTTTGGCCCAAACCATGTCTGCCTCAGAAATCTTCCAGGTGGAGGTCACAACTCTAATGCAGGATCGAGTTCTTATCTTGTCACCTGGATCTGTTCTCAATTGATTTAAACCAAGAGGGAAAGAGAGACACGATTAATCGGCATCTCATACCCTAAACTTTAGCTACTACAGGAGACCAGTACTGGGACTAACTTAGATACTGGCTCTGATGGTGGCCTCCGTATTGCCTGAAAACCTATGCAGGGCCTTGCCTCACTCAGTCGGTCCAGTCTTAGATGGTCTCACTTCATTTCATTTTCTAGTCTGCGGGACAAAAACTGTTTTTTGGATCTCTTGCATTGTGGGAAAGATGAACACCCTTCAAGTCCACTGAATGCTCTTCAAGTCTAAGTCCCTTTCCAGCTCCAGCTCTCAACTCTGCCTGCCTTTTAAAAATCTCTTTTCTGTTACCCACCCCTATTCTAGCAGCAGTTTCTGCCATTAAAACCTGTTATCTATAGCTGTATAATAAACCACCCTGAAGCTTAATGGATTAAAACAACAATAATGTTTTTTGCTTAAGGATTTATCATTTAGACAGGGCTTCAATGGGGCAAGCCACCTCTTCTGCATGTGGCTTCAGCTGAGTGGCTTGACGAAGGCTGGAAGATGTACTTTCCAGATGATTCACCCACATCGTTGGCAAGTCAGTGCTGGCTGTCAGCAGGGAGCTCAGCTGGAAATATGGGCCATAGACCTTTGTTCCTCTCCACATGAGCCTTTCCATGAGCATCTTGGATTTTATCACAGTCTGATGGCTAGGTTCCAAGAGTGAGCATCCTAAGAGAAGAAGCATTTTTCAGTACACAGTATTTTTCAGACCTGTTGTTGGAAATCATATAGTATGAGTATAACCTCCACCATACTTTATTTGTTAAGGCACTTACAAAAGCTGCCCAGATAGAAGGGGAGGGTACATAGACTCTACCTCTTGATGGAAACAGCAAGGTTCTAGAAAACCCTTTGAGATGGGAGACATTGTTAGGGCCATCTTTTAAAAATACAGTCTGCCATTGAATTCTCTCACAGCATTTTTAATTTCTTTAAAATGCAAATATTCCTGAAAATGAAATATGGTGAACTATTATTGGTCATTAATGTCCTTTTGAGGATGTATATTTATTAGGCACTGAGCTAAGTGGGAAAAGATATATACTGATTACAGGTAATGACAATAGCTTCCAGGTTTGAGTACTTACCATGTGTCAAGCACTGTGCTACACAATTTACATGTGTTCCCTCATTCTATGCTTATAACAAACCTATGAGATAGTTGTTATCATTCCCATGTGACAACTGAGAATCCCAAGCTTGGAGAGATTTGGGAAATTCGTCTGAAGCCACACAGTTTGGAAGTGGTAGAGCTAGGATTCCAATTCATCCAGTCTTGTTTCAACTCCTCTGTCTTATTTTGAGCTCTCTTTTTATCTACCAAATAGAATTCAAAGAATAAAAACAAAAACAAACAAACAAAAAATACTTTTCTTTTAAAACAATTTTAAGTCTATAAATTTTTATAGTACAAAATAGTATAAAGAGTTCCTGCATATTCTCCCCTCAGCTGCCTCTAATGTTAACTCTTCTTTATACAACCATGATATAATGATCAAAATGGGAATTAACATTGGCACAGTATTAACTCAACTTCAGATGTATTTGAATGTCACACATTTTCCGGTAATGTCCCTTTATGTTCCAAAGTGTAATCTAGGATTCCACTTTCATTTAATCATTACGTCTTTGTACTTTCACCCAATCTGTGACAGTTCTTCAGTCTTCTCTGGTATTTCACAATATTTTCACTTGTAACGAGCAGCACTCAGTTCTTTTGTAGACAGTCTCTCCATCTGGGTTTCTCTGATTTTTTTTTTCCTCATGATTAGATTGAAGTTATGAATTTTTGTCAAGAATACCAAAAAAGTGATGTTGGA
This sequence comes from Rhinolophus ferrumequinum, assembly GCF_004115265.2. Lineage (NCBI taxonomy): Eukaryota > Metazoa > Chordata > Mammalia > Chiroptera > Rhinolophidae > Rhinolophus > Rhinolophus ferrumequinum. The sequence goes on along the minus strand of NC_046306.1, from coordinate 27,844,810 downwards.
TCCTCCTCAGGGCATAATGTCAGAGCACACATTATGATGTTGTCTTATTACTAGTGTTAACTTTGAGCACTTACCAGAAAGTATTTTTATAGAGGGAGGTGGAAGAAAAACAAAACAAAACAAACAAACAAAATATGCATTTAACGTGGTAGTAGGCAATCTATGCAAAAATGTTGTTATGAATAGGATGATGAATGATTATAAGCCTTCAAATGCCAAGCATGAAATGTATCATTTTATTAAAATTTACTAATTGGATATTCAGAAGAACTGTCTAGGATATGGATGATTTCTCAGGGCACAGGTGTCTGTGGCCTTTCAGGAAATCTGGCGATCGTGCGGACATGCAGAAGTCAACACCCATTCTCGTGGGGCTCGGGGAAGTCAGAGTGGAAAGAAGGTAAGTCTAGGGGGAATCTGGGTCGTAGAAGGGCAGATCATTGTTTCAGGCCACTAGCTGAACCGTAGACCCTGAAGTTTCTGTCCTTAGTGCACAGAGCTTCCCTTCCATTGTTCCATTGAGAGACAGCCTGACTGGAAGGGAAGGAGGCCAAGGTTTGTGGCCTGGAGACCTGGCTCTGCATGCTAGCATCCTCACTTACTAGCATGAAAATGATCTCTCCAGCCTCGTCTCCATTTACCAAACGGTGGTACCTGCCTATGAGCAGACAGGCTGTGAGCCCAGTGCTGCCAGGACAGTGCTGAGTACTTTCTGTTCTGCTGCTAATATTCAATGTGTGGAAGCTGGTTTTTACAGAGCAACAACATGGTATAAAAAACAATAATAATAATGAAGCATAGAATTTTAGAGTTGGACACTCCTGTCTCTTAATCTCAGCTCTGCCATATTTCATCTGGGTGATTTTGAGTAAGTTATGAAACTCACAACATCAATTTCTGGAAAATGTTGAGAAACATCCTTAACTTGTAGGGTATGGTAACAATAATGTATAGAATGTTCCTGGCATATAATGGGTGTCCAAATCCAGTAACCTTTATTTTTATTATTGTTGATTATATCTTTAGCAAATTAGTTCTAATCTTGAACTCTTTCCAGGCAGAATCCTCCCTTTAGGGTGCTCTCATGACCATTAACCCAACTATGTTGGTTCTTGGCTCTTGAGTTGGGTTCCTGAGCAGAACTAAAATTCAAGGGAAATCCATGGATCTCTATGGTACCTGGAGATAGCAGCAATGAGATTTTCTTTTAAATGGCAGAACCCTTGGCATCAGGGCAAGGAAAAAACTTATGACTCAGCACTGATTTGCCTCCAAACTCTCAAGATGTTAGCAAACTTCCGTATCCTCCATATCTTGGTATGTTTCTAACGGAAGTTACCAACGTAATATGTAGGCGGTTTGGAAATGGCTACTTGCTGAGATGATTAAGGTTTTATGGCAACAGTTGAATTGGAATGGATTTTGCATCTAGTCATATAGTTGTTGGTGGCATTTCTAAGTGGACAAAAAGTCCTGGCTTAAAGTGAAACAAAGCTGTTGATGAGAACATCTTTAGCAGACTGTAGTTAGGGTGGAGAATTATTCCTGTGAGAGTTAGGGGGTACAAGTTGTGCAAATTGATGTGTCTTTTACACAAATGTATATGAAAATGAACCATGGTGTTGCTTTTTTTCATCACTATTGTAAGGTAGGTATAAGTTACTAGGAAGGAGAAGATATGGGTCCCAGACCCACTTTGCCATTTACTTGTTATAAGACACTGAAAAGATAACAGTGCCTTCCTTGGACTTGTTTGTCTCATCGAGAGATTTTTGAGAACAAAACCTATGAACTCAAATGCTATGGATATATCACGTGTAACCTGCAGGATACTGTGGCCAACAGATGCATATAGTGAATGTTTAATAAGCTCTTGATAAGTTGAGTAGAATTTAGACATTGGGCACACCTCTGGGACTTTTCTGTAAAATAAAGGCATTGAACATCAATGGCTACAAAGGTGACTAGACTTCCAGTCATCGCTGTATCTTGAACTTCATGTCTGTGCCCACATATATAAGTGTATGAGCATTCTACTATAGATGTGAAGTACACATTCTGTAGAACCAATCCTCTGTCTCAAAGACATACCCTTTCAATTAGATTGAAAGCCTAATGTTCTGTGTTTTGTAACTTTCAGAAGACAAGTGCTTCCCAGGAAAATGCAAATAATGGAATACAGTAGTCCCCCTTATCTGGGGGGGATACATTCCTAGACCCTGAGTGCATGCCTGAAACCTCAGATATACGATATATGTGAACCCAATATACACTATCTTTTTCCTATATATACATACCTATGAGGAAGTTTACAGCTTCTCTTTGGCATATTCGAGTTACCAGCATCACTACTCTTGTGCTTTGGGGCCATTATTAAGTAAAATAAGGGTTACTTGAACATAAGCACTGAGATAGGACAGTTGGTCTGATAACTAATGTGGCTACTGAGTAATGGGCAGGTAGCACATACAACACGGACGCACTGGGTAAAGGGATGATTCACATCCCAGGAGGGATGGAGTGGGACAGTGCAAGATTTCATCACGCTACTCAGAACAGCATGCAATTTAAAACTTACAAATTGTTTATTTCTGGAATTTTCCGTTTAATATTTTTGGACCATGGTTGATTGTGGGTAATTGAAACTGAGGAAAGTGAAACCACAGATAAGGGGGGACAGCTGTATAAAGTTTTCACTGCAACTGTATTTAACACAACAAGCAGGAGTATTTTATTTAATCAAACGATAATCTATTTCCCTCTCTCTTTAGAGTAGTTACAACTACTAAACATCTCAAGAGAGTTTCCGGAAATATTTACGTCAAACTAGGGCTTAAATCTTTAAAACAAACAAGATTTGCAATGCAAACATGGCCAGCAAGGACCATTCTTAAAAGTAAGTTTCACAAAGCGCTGTTAGAGGAATGTTACTTGATTCACAATTACGGGAAGGTATGTGTAGATGTTACTATGTTTCACATACATTTTCCTGCATCTTCATAGGTGGTAGAATTCTGTCAATCTCTCACAGTGATGGAGATTTTCAGCTTAACAAAAAAAAAAAAGAATCCTACTCCAGTTAAAACTACTTTCAACAAAGTAATCAGCAGACATTTCAAAAGCTACTAAGCTGCTTTTCAAAATGTTATTCAATGTAGTGGATCCCTCATGCTATTATACCACAAGCTGGGTGACTTAAATAACAGAAATGTATTCTCTCACAGTTATAGAGCTAGAAGCCCAAAATCACGAGGTTGGCAGGGCTGTGCTCACTCTGAACACAGTTCCTCCCTAACTTCTGGTAGCTGCCATTAGTCTTTGGCTTGTAGCGGCAGCACTTTAATCTCTGCCTCTGTCATCACATGGCATTCTGTCTCTGTGTGTCTCTTCTCTTCTTGCAAGGACACAAGTCATATTGGAGTAAGGGCTAATGTCACTGTAGTATGACTTCATCTTAACCTAACTACATCTGCAAAGACACTATCTAAATAAGGTCACATGCTGAGGTATTGGGGATTAGGATTCCAACATAACATTTTAGCACACAATTCAAATGATAGCATTCAGATACTTGAAAATACCTATTCAGCAGGTAAAATAATGCTGAGCACATTTGCAAGGAACTGGAGAAGCAAGACAAGTAAATGGTGAATATATACTAGCTCACATTTCATATGATGATCATAAAAGTATACAATTTATACTTTAACGGGAAAGTAAGGATCTATTGGCTTGACTTTTATCCAGTGCATCTACTTTTCCCCAGCATATTTGCTGTGTGGTCATTTAGATTCTGCTTGAAACTTCAATGGTTATTTCATGAAGGCTACCATTCCGTTGTTGAACTTTCTAGGCTGTAGAAGACTCTTTTATTAATTGAGCAAAAATCTGCCGCCTAGAATCATCTAGCTACCATCAGGAATCTTGATCTCTAGACTAACCCACAGCATGGAGGTGTCACCCCACCACCCCGTGACAACCTCCCTAATATTTGATGAGAGTAAGGAGTGCTGTGTTATGTGCTGTCAGTTTCTTATCTTCTGGTCCAAGCAACTTAGCTGCTGTGGGACTTAGTGTCCAAAACTATTCTAAGCGATGAGTGTCACCCTAAACCTGGATTAGCCAAGAATAACCTGACCAGAAATCTGTACAGAAATGGGCTCAGCACAGGTAACACATCCCTTCTCTCAAATGTCTCCGTTTTCCTCCTCATAGTCACATGGTGTTTCCATTTTCATTGACATCTTCAGTATTAGACAATGTATCCACCTCCCTTTGGATGGTGTCTTCCTCTGATTTGTATTATAACTGATTATTCTCATTCTCCTCTTTACCTCTCTGACTGCCTTTAAGCTACTTTCCTTCTTCTTTGGTTTCCCTTTCCCCTCCAACTAAAAATTGAAGGCACGATCTGATCTACAGACATAATCCCAAATAGTCCCACTGTGCTAGAGTGCATTTCTTATATATTATTCTCTCCTATGCCCTTGCCATGCTTTGCCGCACCACTGACTTCAGGCTTGGCCACGTGACTTGCTTTGGCAATGGAATTATATGAGGCCTGACAAGTACATGTGCGAACTTGTTGCAACAATGTTGGTAAACTTTTTTGATATCAGAGGGATTATTCATTATGAATAATCCAATAATAGTACCAACTGGACAAACAGTTAACCATGTTGACTATTTGGAAGTGCTGAAAAGGTGAAAAAGTTTAGATGACCTGAACTTTTTGCCAACAATTCATGGCTCTTGCATCACGACAATGCACAAGCTCACACGGCACTGTCTGTGAGGGAGTTTTTAGCGAGTTAACAAATAACTGTATTGCAACACTCTCCTTTCTCACCTGATCTGGCCCCCAATGACTTCTTTCTTGACCCAAAGATAAAGGAAATATTGAAAGGAAGATATTTTGATGACATTGAGGACATCAGGGGTAATATGATGACAGCTCTGATGGCCATTCCAGAAAAAGTTCCAAAATTGCTTCGAAGGGTGGACTAGGCGCTGGCACCAGTGCACAGCTTCCCAAGGAGAGTACTTCGAAGGTGACCGTAGTGACATTCAACAATGAGGTATGCAGCACTTTTTCTAGGATGAGTTCGCGAACTTAATTGTCAGGCCTTGTGCGTGCGCGTGTTATATCTGAGTATCAGCCTTAAATATGCTTGTGTGGTTGGCTCTCTGTCCCCTCTTACTCTGACCTTTCACATGAGAATAGTCTGTAGCAAATCCACACGTGACCTGGACCAAAGTAGCATAACCATAGAGCTGCAGCTGGCTTATAGGTGACATATTAGGTGATCATCAATAGATTTTTTTGTTATAAGCCGCTGAGACTTGGGGGATATTTATTATGCAGCACAATCTAGTGAAATATGACAAACACAACAATTCTCAACTCTACCATAGTGTCTTTCTAATACCACACAGCCCATACTTGTAGCTGTATGTTTTGTTGGCATCTCAAACTGAGTTTGTTTAAAAATTAACTTATTAAGATTTTGCTTTTATTTTCTTTTCCCTCAAAGAAGTGCCTCCTTCTGACTTCCCTCTTTCTATAAATATGACCTTGATCCTTGCAGTAACTTGGACTTTACCCCTTGAAACTAGCTTTCAACCTCTCTCTTTCTCATTACTTCCACATTTAGTTAACTTCCAATCATGTGAAATTTTTTCCCTTCTTTCAGTAAATATTTATGAAAACCTACAGTGGATCTAGCATGGTCTTTGTCTCTGTGGGATTTAAAGATGAACAAGGCCCAGACTCTGCTTTCAAGAAGTCTTTAATCTGGTATGGGAGTAGGATCATAAAGATGACTTCAGCACTATACAATTCATGCTGTGATAAAATTATCTTGTAGGTGGAGAGGAGAGGGCTGGACATTTACAGAAGGCTGCCTGGGGGAAATGATGCCTGAGTTGGCATTTCAGGAATGAGTAAGCAGTATGGAGGAAAGGGGGGTGGGGGCATGGCAAGCAGACAGACTATTGTGAAAAGAACCAGGAAGACAGGATTGAATGTGGAGGGTTGGGTAGCTTCATGGGATTCAGCATTATCTGGGCTAAAATTGTGAGGTTAGGGGTGGTAGGAGATGAGATGGGAGAATTAAGCAGGGTCTAGGTTATGGAACAGTTTGTGCACTATGTCACAGAGCTTAGTGTTCCGCCTGCAGAGTGTTCCGCCTGCAGAGTTTGGAAAGAGTCATGGTCACATATTGCCTCCCTGGTAGGAGTGCGGACTATATTTTATTTTAATTAAAACAGAAAACATTCTATAGCACTTATCACATGTCAAATGCCATTCTAAGTGCTATGCAAACATTAGCTCATTTAATTCTCCTAACAGCCTTAGTAGATATGAACTACTATGATTTACCATGTTACATATGAAGCAAGGGAAGCAGAAAGAAATAAAGAAACGTGTCCCCTGGCCATATAAGAAGTGTGAGAGCCCAGGCAATTTGGCATCGAAGTTAAATGTTGAACTGCTACACTATTTATAATGGCTGGATGTAGAGACATCAGTTAGAAAGGGATAGCAAAAAATTAGATGTGCTAGGTAAAGATGCTGTGGATATCACAAGGATTAGATTTAAGAGATTTTTATGTGGTTAGATAAGGAGAACTTGAGGTGGATTGGATGAAGGAAGGCTCAGCAGACGAAGAAGTCAGGCTGAACTTGGAAGTTTCTGGTTTGGCTGGTACTGTAAGTGGTGTCATAAGTGAGATGTAGATTATAAGGGGAGGAGCAGGTTTGTGAGGGAGACAATAAATTCTGTTTTGAAACTGTTGAATAGAATAAACCAGATGACAGGAAGTTGAGAATTGACTTAGAGGCAGAAAGGTGCAGACGGAAAGCTCCCATCATCACCATATTAGTTCAGGTATTTTTATCTTGTACTTGAGGTGCATGACTACAGCCTCCTAACAGGTTCACCTAATTACTGTCCCGCCCAATTCCAACAAATTCTACACTGCACATTAGAGTAACCTTTTGAATGTGCATTTTGATTACATCTTTATCCACTTCACACCTTACCAAGGCTCCTCACTACACACACAATATATTTCACCTCCCTAGTCTGGCTACGGAGTTCCAGAGAATCAAGCTCCACTTACATTTTTAGTCTATTTCTCCTTCCATTGCTTTATGCAAAGCCCATCTTCTAGTTTCATGTTTCCAGATGTCCTTTGGCTTTCCCAGGTTTTGTGTGTTTGTGCGTGTCATCTCCCTCTCCTAATGTCTAACTAATAAAACTTTATCTTATTTTAAGACTCATACAAAGCATCCTTCCTTCTTCCATAAATCTCTAAGTGCTCCAGGGGGAAGTAGTCTTTCCTGTCTCTCAACCCGTAGCATTGCATATGGTTGACAACTCACCGTGCACAGGCTCATGCACAATGACTAGCTGAGGGATTCATCCCTACTGTAAGACTGAAGCACTTTGTGCACCTTTTATATTCTCTCTATCTATAAATATATATTAAATGAATACATGAATCAAGATCAAGGGAAAAATCATGTCTTTGGGAGCACTAAACTTAAAAACAGCTTACCTCAGTTCTTTACAGACCAATGGCCATCTTCTCTCTATTCAATCTTATTAAAATTATATCAGCTATTTGATCCCCCTTACCCTCATGGAAGGAGAACTGACTCTGGGTGGTGAACACGCAATGGGATTTATAGATGATGTAATACAGAATTGTACACCTGAAATCTATGTAATTTTACTAACAATTGTCACCCTAATAAATTAAAAAAAAATATATCAGTTGATCTTTATTCTCTCAAAAGAAAAAATCCCTCTGTGATATGGGTGGGATTAGAGAGCGGAGGGAATCATACCTCTTGATTATATTCTCCATAAGTTCCACAAAGTTTTAAAAGTCGCATGGATTTAAAACATGATGGGGTTTTTTTTTTTTCAGTCTATAAGGAAAAAAAATGGTAGAAGAAACAATATGATAGCCGATGTCAGGAATGAGAACGGACATTAACTTCCAGCCAAGGTTTCTAGCTCAGATGTTTGTAGCCACATCAGCCCCAAGGTCCTTCCTTCCTGCAAAACCGTAGGACACATTTCGGCAGCACCAGTCACGGGAAGCCAAGATGCATGTTGCTTGAAATGTTGCATGTACGGTGGTTTTGCACAGTTATTTCAATTTTCAAACGCGCATGCATAGTCTTCCAGATCTAGATCACAAGTGACATGGGAACAGAGATTTATCTCTCGGCTCTGGGTTCCCTGTAGGACCTCGATAATTAGGACTTAGAGGAGGGGCTTTATGGATATTTACTGTATGAATCACAGGCATCCCTCAAGTCCCCGGCATGTTTCTCAGTAGAAAGTCTTCCGTGAGAAGAAAATAGTATTCCAAGTGAGATAATCATCTTTCAGTTATGTATCTTAAAGACATCAGGCAGAAGGGTGAACAAAATCTGTGTTTTTAAAAGGGGTAATATTAATATTTATCTTGGGCTATTCCTGGGGAAGGGGTGTGTGTGTGTGTGTGTGTGTGTGTGTGTGTGTGTGTGTGTGTGTGTGTGTTTCAGTTCCCGTTTGCCACACAGCCATGCATGCTTTGTCTATACTAGAGCTAAAGCAATTCCCTCTTCCACATCTGTATTTAAATGAGGCACTAGCTAAAATTGGATATCATTATCCTAAGCTTCAGCTCACACTTAATGAAAGAGCCATATGAATTATTTACTGAATGTCATACTTCAGGTTTTAAATTCAATATATTGTGATACATACACTACATAATTTAAGAGGCGGACAAATTACAATATGGCACCTGCCCCGGCTTCTCCATTCAGTCATTTCTGCTGCCTGGGTTAAAGTCTCCCTCACATCAATAATTTAGCAGAGACCCTCCAATTCCCTCCTTAAAAATAAGCCAGTATCCAAAAACCTACATGGGAAAGCGATCCATTTAACTTGGGACAAATCTCATATGCTGAATGATTTAACAGTCCAATTCTAGGCTTCAATAAGTCACTGAAATGTTGTGAGCAGAGGGATCAAATGTGAGAACAGAAAGTTTCCCTGACGAGGTTTACTGTCTGTCTTTTGCTGTCTTTGGGTCACTATTCTTGGTGTGTTAAATTTTTTTGATTGCACTTCACCTCCAGTCTGTTCCTCTCTTGTGGGCCAGAATCCATTCTGCTTGTCTTGACTGCTACTTTGCTTTTTCTCTTTCCTCTGTTTTCTTTCCCATTAGTAATTATTTATTAGTCTCTGAGGTGCAGCCCAGGATTTTTCATGGTATTTCTCTCACTTCCTCCAACCCATTTGGTCACTGCTGTATGTTCAGAGGGGAGAGTAGGCTTTGACATGTCCGTTATGTGGATCTGGAGCAGTACATTGGAAAAGCTATACAATTACCGGTTCCCTGGCATCGTTTCTTCTTGGCTGTTTGGCCAGGAGGGACTGGCTGAGGAGGAAGTGTGGTTCGATACTTAGAACACACAGTGGCGGAGAACTCTGAGCCCTGGCTCTGTCTCCTGGCTCCTCCACTAGCTCCATGTCTGAAAGCAATGTGCCCCTTAGGCAATTTCTTTTTGTTGTTCTCTCTCTCTCTCTCTTCCTCTCTCTCTCTCTCTCTCTCTCTCTCTCTCTCTCTCTCTCTCTCTCTCTCTCTCTCTCTCTCTCTCTCTCTGAAGTTAAGGCAAGAAACCTATTGGTTGTGGACACTCTTTCAACTTGCATAAATTAATGTAAGACAGGAACTGGTTCATTGACCCTATAAGGAATTAACATAGATATTTTTACAGCACTTTGACATCCTGAGTCGAGAGGACCAATTAACTATTCCTCAGAAAAGCTTATTTCTCATGTGAGCATGAACAGAGAGCTGGAATCATCAGAAACAATTTATATCACCCTTTCCTTTCCCATCTGTAATCATGATGCTTATTTTTAGGGCAGCAATTCTAGAATTTTAATTAACACACAGATTACCTTGTCAATATGCTGACTTTTATTCAATAGGTCTAGGATGGGGCCTGAGATCCTGCATTTCTAACAAGCTCCCAAGAGATGCCGATCTGCTGGTCTTCAACCATACTTAGAGTGGCCAGGTGTTGAACTCTCTAGCCCCCCAGAAGTTTCCTTCCCCACCACATCTACACTGTCTCCTCCGGCCAGTATCCCTCTTGTCTCCACTCTGCTTCAAACTTACCAATCCTGTGTCCCACTGTCCAGATCCCCTGTGCTATGTCATCGTAATAGGTAGCCTTTTCATGGCTCCCAAACTACTTTTTCACCGTTTCCCCAAAAAAGCTCATCCCTCTGACGTCCAAATCCATAACTATATCTACATCTCCCTGCCCTTATCATTGTCATTTTTAATCAAGTCCATCCCATCATTTAGTGGAGACCGGCATTTGAAGTCTAACCATCATCTCCAATCTACCTCTTGTAAGCAGCCTACAATATCCATATAGCCGGTCCATCCAATACCTGCCCTCCCAATTTTCTTACCGATTTTTAAAAAATAAAAATAAACTTGACGTCCACTCCACTGTAGCTACCCACTCTGAAAGCCACACTCTAAATTTGGCCACTACCCAGAACTGCTACATATCAGAGAACTTAAGCCCTGATATCCTACTCCCTGACCTCCTGTCCTTCCAAGTCTCTCCTGCTCTCCCTATGGTGATCCTTGATCTTTTAATGCCTCCATCCTTGATGTCTCCACTGCCTCCTGACCTCTTGTCCTGTATATGTAGCCTGAGTCTTATACGTGATCATCCCAACTCTTGTTTCCCAAGCACGTTCAAGTTCCTCATGTTCCTTTTTTTTCGTGCTGTGTCTAGAGTAATACCATCATTTGCACTTATTTTTCCTAAACATGGGAAATTGCACATGGCCAACGAGAATCACCCAGTCGTGCCAACTGGTGCCAACCAAAGAGGCATTGTCTTGACCTCTACTGGGCCCTTGCCCAACTCAACAATTCACTTATTCGCCATTGCTCAGTTCCTGTTCCATTCTTCCAGACTCTTGCCCCCTCCCCAAATCTCCAGTTCAGTCCATGTCCACACTCCTAATCTCAATGGATAACCTGCTTCTATTACATTAAAATTAGAGAAGCTCCCCTAGGTGAACTCCTCCTATCTTCCACTATCTATAAGCTTATCTTCACCCACACCCATCTTTACTTCCTTCTTCTACATTCTTAAGTGATGAGCTATGTCTCCTTCTGCTAAGGCCAGACTTAATCACCTTTGCACTGTTCAGTTTTCCTCTACTCATCCCATTTCTTCCAGGCTCACATCAGTTATTCCCACCAGATTCTTCATCTTTAACCTCTGCCTCCCTCCTCCCTCTTTTTCCCAAGTCTGCCACTGTGATATGTAATTTTCCAGCCTCATATCCCACAGTTCCCAGCCCCACACATTCAGGAAATATTAGGCAGTCTCACGCCTTGGTAATTTTGCGGAAGCTGTCCCTTTAACTGAAATGTTCTTTCTCTGTTTTCCAGCGTGGAAAGCGTCTACTCATCTTACAAGACTCAAATTGGGTGCTGCCTCCATGCAGGCTGTCAGGACTCCCACAATCTGAGTTAGTTGCCTTGTGTTCAGGTTGCCATCACACCTTGCAGTTGCCATAGCAACCTTATTTTCCTTCCTATATTTTACTGTAATTACTTATGTGGCTATCTCCCTTACAGACTGGGTGTCCCTTGATGGGTAGAGCTCTTCCTTTAATCATTTTTGTATTCCAAATGGCTAGCATAATGGAATAATGTGCTTGAGAAATAGACACTGGTTAAATGAGTGAATAAATAGGAATTGCTCACAAAACGCACATATTATCATACATGTCACCTTGGTTCAAAATGGCTTCATTCCATAGACCTCTTTTGGGGTGTACTCATATATGCATTTTTATCACAGGACCAGCTTTTGAAGCTCACTCTAATAATAATACAATTTTTCACATAACACCTACTGTTTATTGAGTCTGTCCTAGGTGCTATGCTACATGATTCACACACATTATGCCATTAAATCCTTATGACAGCACTCTGAAGGCAATATTATTATCATGATTTTAGAGGTGAGGAGCTAAGAATCAGAAAGGTTAAGTAACATACCTAAAGTCATATAACCAGTTGTAGAACTAGTTTTTGAACCTTAGCCAGGCTGGCTGAAAGATTCATGCCCTGAGCACCACCTGTACTTCCCTTCCAGCCCCTGGCTGCTCCTTCCCGCTCTCTGGTGTCTCTTTCCCGGCTCATGTGCAGTGCTTTTCCTGGGCCTGACTTGCCTTTGCAGCTTGAGCACCCTCCTCCCTCCACCCATCTCGGAGCACAGTTAAGTTAAGATTGTGATGTCTATGGTGTTCTGTTCTGTAGCTATCTATCTAATCTACAACAGGAGTGGTTTTTTCCAAGAAGCCCAAGGGTTGAGAGAATCCATTTCTTAATAATCATTAAGGAGTGAACTGCTACTTAGCCCTATTTGCCTTAGATAATTAGGACTCTACAGAAGCGAGGCATTCTATGGGTTGTTTTCACCGTAATGTGGTTTGGGATAGCTGGAAATGTTGAACTTTAATTGGCCATTTCTTTTCTTCCTTTGTCACCCGCAAAACTGTAGTGTAGAATAAATTCTTCATATTCACCTTTCAAACGAATGAAGAGCCTGGACCAATAGTAATTCTTATACGTGGTTAGAACCCCCAAATATGTAACTCTGTTAGAAAGTCCTCTGTTCATGTGTAAGGCAAGGGGAATGAAAGTCTCCTTTACCTGGTGACAAGTGGGTGGTGTACTTAATCCCTATACCTTCAGAGGCTGCCTGATATAGAGAGAGACTGCTTCTAGACTCTGGAACTAGAAAGAAACTAGGTTCAAAGGACAATCAAGAGATTACCTGATAATTCTCATTTTTTCTCATGGTCAGTTAAATTGAACATATTTGCTTAAAGGACAGAAATACAATACAATTCTGAATGAAATCTATACAACTTCATGCAAAATATTTATCATGTCCTTTTCTAGGACCACCACTATTTCCATACTCTGTCCAGCTTCTCCCTGGTCTTCGATGTCATGGCATTGCTGTGCCTGGTATGTAATGATAATGACATAATGCTTTCGGTGATAATACTTAAATCTGAATTTTACTTCCCACTCAACCAACATGCGAAGCCTGTATTCACTTGTCACACATATCTCACTTATTTAAATTGAAAAAACAAACAAACAAGCAAACAAACAAAAACCTGTGTACCTAGTAAATACGTAAAAGCATGCAGGTACATGTGTGTTTTAATAGTAATAAAATCGGAGCAGAAAAGATGACGTGTAGATCACTTTGAATTGTCTAAACATTTATTGAGCGTCTAGGTTAAATTACACCTGAATGTATATCTCCTGTATATACTATTACAAATGTTACATTCTTATCTTATTGTTGGTATATACGAGTATTTTTAAATTTCTCTAATATGAGAATGAATCATGTTGTAGAATTTTATGTCCTCTCAAAGGGCTATTTTCTCATTTAGAAACATCCTTTGGTTTATTGAATGCCAAGTAGTCGAGGATGCAATTGAGATCATCTCAATTTATAATTAATTCACTTTTAAATCTTTTGACTAACCTTCTCATTTCCTGAAATAAAGGTGTATAAAGCAATAACTCCTTCAATGGCTCATTTCAGAGAGTTATCACCTTCTTAAGAATACATATAAAACAGGCTTCCCAGATGAGGCTAAGCAGGGAATTCCTCAACCTCTGCAGGTAAAAGGAAGGACCAGCTGCTCTTTTGAGGATACTTCTAGATCTGGGGTTCTAGGATTCAATGGAGGAGATGGCTATAAGGAAAAAGTCGCGAGGGAAAAGCAATCTTTAGATCGCACGATCTCTGGATATTTGTCTCCCTAATAACACTGCGACAACAGTTGATGTTTGAATTGAATCTAGAATGCCTTACTCTTTAGCCCTATTGCTAAACCCTATTTCTCAGTGTAAACAGAGTCTATCTGCCAGTGTTCTTTTCCTATCTGAGGTAAAACTATTCCAATTGTGACATCACCATTGGTTGTTGAGGAAAGGATAAGGTTATCACAAATAAAGGCTTATCATCGTGGAATGAAATGATGGAGCCAATGCAAACACAAGGGACAAAATGATTATTCCCTTCAAACGTTCTGAGCCTTCCATGTGGAGTGCAATAAAGATGACTATGGAGAAGGAGGCTTCAGTTCAAGTTCTCTGGACGAGGTTAGAAAAGTAGCAAATTAACCTGTCTGATACCTTATCAGTCAGTTTTGAGTAATCAACTAAGTTAACATTCTTGCCTTTCACAAATCATTAAATCATATATCACAGACCCGGAAATCTCCTAGTTCCTCCGGCATAAAACATGGGTGGAATGTGAGGAAAAGTCAGATTAGAAGGACTTTTCCTATCAAAAGAGAGTTAGTGATTTCCTTGGAACATTAACCGTTTTTAATCTAAGTAAAGTCCATCCCAGTTAGACCATGAAGGCAAATTGTTTCCAATATATATAGTACGGTTTGATGGGTTAAATTGGGACCTAATGGAATTGCACTAGAAGTTTTCAAAGGAACAATGGTGACCACAATGCCAGCACCTTTATAATCCCAGAATGTCACGCACGCAAACACAAGATACAGGACATGAAAGGGTGAGAAGCTTGGGTTCATTCTTCATGGTTTCAGTTAAAGAGAAGCAGGAGGGATTGGCTTGTAGATAACCTATTCCTCCTACCACGCTCCGTATCCTCTCGTACCAAGATCCTGCTTTTTAGGGATTGATGATGTAAATTGTAACTTTTGCCTCAACTTCTCCAAACCTCTGAGAAATGCAACACAAAGCGTGGAGAGACAAAAATCTACTAGAAATAGCACATACAACAACAGCAAATTCAGAACTACCATGTGCAGAAACCTATGTAATTATACTAACCATTGTCACCCCCAATAAATTCAATTTAAAAAAAAGAAGACTACCATACTGTGCTCAGGCAAACACGTCAAGAAGACTTCTCTATCCTTCCACAATTGGCTCAAGCTTGGGGCTCATATGATATAGATTCAATAAATTCTTGCTGAGTATTTAAGTATTTCCATATTGACTGAGTCACTGTGGATATATTTGCTTACAAAAATGTGTGTGGGTATCAGAATTACATATAAAACCATGCAGCTTTGTGCCCTCATATGCTGGGAAGCAGGGCTGTAGAGTCTGCACTCAGGTTTGAGTTCCTGGCCCAGAGGTCAGCAGAACCTGGAATGGCTGGCCCAGGAAATGTCCATCACTCTGACATGCTTTGGTTAGACAGATCTGATTAACATTAATACCAAGGGCAGCTTTGAAAGGAAGACAAATAGTAAAAGTACAACCCAAGATGGTGGACTTTTTGCAAATGGACTATGTCTTATTTATCTTTCTGTCTCTTTTAAGGTGATGTCTTGCCCCAAATCTCCTTTACTCTATGGTCGATAGGGATGGGCTTCTCTTCTTCTTTCCACTGGGCACTGAGCACATGAGCTGAACGACACCAGCTAGTTGAGATAACCCCATGAGCCACTCAAGCTAGCATCCAGTCTATAGGCCCACCCACACCACGTCTGACAAAGATAGGTGGCCTGTTAGAAGTCTCATCAATGGCAAAGAGTTGGGGGAATGAATGGACTGGCCTCCTGAAGCATTACACAGTCTGTACGGAAGGCTTCTGTCTTTACCTTCTTAATTTTCCAGTCTTCTCCCCAAAGAGATGTACTTTGGGAACTCTGGGATTTCATTCTAAACCAGAAAGACCACAATGCTGGCACTTTCCTGCCTAACTCTCCCACTTTTAAGCCTCAGTCAGCTTACCCGAGAGGTTACAAATCTTAACTCCTGCCTGAATGTCACAGGGCCATTCTGACACTATTGCAGTAATCTATAGCTCTGTGTTACGTATCATCTCGGTACGTAGTGGCTTAAAACCACCATCATTTTATTGCTCATGATTCTGTGGGTCAGGAGTTCAGGCAGGGCTTAGTGAGAGAGTTTGTCCCTGCTTCACGCAGGGCTGTCTGGAGCCATTCATGCAGCTGCACTCAGGTGTTGGCTGAGCTGGACCAGAGGATCCACGATGGCCCAGGTGCTTGCTGTCGGCTGGACCACATTTGTTCTCTTTCTGGCCTCTCCTCAAGAGACTTCCCTATGGTTTTCCATCCTCCGGGGTCTCTCTGTCTACCTGGTCTCTCTCCAGCAGGATAGCCTTGGATTTTTCACGTGGTGTTTCAGATTTGCAAGAGTTATAGTAGAAATTACAAGGTCTCTTAAGGTCTGAGTTTGGAAGTCTAGAACATTCCCTCTCCAGCATTCAGCTGATCACAGGAAATCCACAGATCATCCTAGATTCAAGGTGTGAGGAAATAGACTCCCCTTTTGATGGGAAAAGTAGCAAGCATGTGCACACTTGGGAGGAGTCGTGGGCTATCATCTCAGTAGGCAATCTACCACAGACTCTATGGTTTGGACCGCTGGAAACTACTGACCTCTGTAATGCTGATACGTAAAGTGGCCCCTACATTCTTGCCCTGCCCAAACTCAGTTTCTCTCTTCACCAGACTGGGTACCTAATATGCCTTTGCTAACCCGAGTCCACTCAAGATGTGGCCTGGGGCATTCCCTGGGAGTACGTGCTCATGGCACATTCCCTGTTCATATGGTGGAAGGGGAGCTGGAAGCTTTTGTTTTCCAAAGACATCAAGACCATTTCCTAGGAGAACTACGTTGGGAAGTGATCCCCAGTCTCCTTCCCGGCTTCAGCCCTGATCTTCAGTCTAGGGCACCCTGAAAACATTTGTATGAACATGGGCCGTTAGATCTTCCCCAAACTTACTCTCTCAACTCAGAGTTTAGTATTCTTTTTATCTGCTCTGTATGTCCCTATCCTGTTCCAGTATCTACAGTATTAACCTCTACTACCTGTCCTTTTCCTCAAGTCTATCTCTTGGTTAAAATGCCTGTGTGGCGTGTCGCATGGGGAGGAGAATGGGAAATGCAAACTGATGAGGATGTATGGAGTCAGCCCCACCTTGACACTAAGGCTTTGTCCCCTCCCCCTTCAATCTTAGGCCAAATTCCAAGAAATAATCTTTGCTCTCTATGGAGAAGGGCTATGATTGACACACCTCTTACGATCCCTTTTTGTATATTCAAGTCAGTAAAAGGTCATATATTTTGTATGCAACTTCAGACTTTGGTTGAGCAGTTGTGATTGAATAAGGATTACAGGACAAAAAAAAATCAGGATGCAGTATCAAGGAAAACACAAATATTATCTTAAAATACTATGCCTAATCTGCATGTAGAGACAAGTCTATACTGCACATACGTTTCACTCACGTTTTCTCAAATACACGATTCCTCTACACTAATTCACATGGCGCAATGGGTCCTAAGGGTCACAGACCATGTTTGAAATGTAACAAAGGAAGGATAAACTCTATCCCCAGGAAAAAATGTTCAAGTGGATAACATTTTGCATTCATGTCAAGATATTTGCTGATCCCCTGAGTTTTAGCTGATCCCCATGAACTTCTCATAAAGATTTATAGATGAAATGTGATGTGGCCTTTTGGAAAATCTCAAGGAACATGAAGATCAACTTAGAGTAATTTTATCAGGAATTATGTGGTCAGGACACATGGATCCTCCTTCAGCATTCCATTTTAATTAATGTCTCACGTGGATCTCATTACGTAGGTGACCTCCCGCCCTTTGGTCATCTCCACCTTTGTTTCGAAAGATCTGATGGACGTATCCTGTAATAACCATGGAAGCTTTCAGGCCAGTGCCCCTTCCTTGGGGAGGAAAAAAAGCCCTCTTAATCTACGCCTCACATGCATCATAGTTCTGAGTTTTGTAAGAGGAGGATCCTATCCTGAAGGGTTTTGGTGACTATCCAATTTTCACATGAGCATAATAAACTGAAATTACCAGTTGCTATACATCCTGTCTATTGTCCCAAAAGATACACAACCTTCCAGGGGAACAGAAACAAATCTGTACAAGCTCATGTGTAGTTTGGGCATTTCTGAAGCCAGGTACTAAGTCCATTTTGATGGATAATGTGTCCAAATGGTCGGCTCTTAATGATTTACCATTTCTAAGGAGTTCTAAGTAGAGTCATGAAATGTAACCTGATAGTCAAATCTGAAAGCCATTGAGATTTCCCAAGCATAGCTCAGCACTTCTTCTTAGGTATATAGTTCAAGTGCAATATCCAGTCCAATAGAAATCTACTTGTTAGAGTGGCCCTCACACTATACATTTTACAAATTTGCCTCATTTCTAGATTACCACTGGCTTAATCCTAACAATGAAGAGGAAAATAAAATAATGTAATAACACTCTGGGCAGGTAAAGTGCCTTTTATCAGTGATCTCAAAACACCTCATAAGCATTAATTACTTCTCCAAACATGTTGGGAGGGAGATGTAGTTATGACCATCGTGCTGATGAGGAAGCACATGCTGGGTCAAGGATCGGTGACTTACAATAAACCACCTGATCTTGACCAGGTCTGGATTGAGAAAGAAGAACAGTGTCTAACTCAGAGACAGAGCGTTGAAACTATTTGCTCAGCTTTGATCATCAATTGTCAGTCAACCCTGCCCTGGCCCCATCCATCATCGCCATTTCCTGTTTCTTTCTTGTCTGATTATCTTTAGTCTCATAACTAGGGAATAGAAGCACATCATGGAAGCAGATATTGTCTGAGTTGAACTTTATCAACTGGGCTTCTGCAAACCAAATAAAAAGGAATCAGGGAAGTACTGAGTATAACACATTCCGGAGCCTTCCAGAGGATTCGATTTTAAGAACAGTGGGGGCTGAAATATCAGACCCACTCTAGCCCTTAAAGACTCCCTTTTGAATGATTTGCTCTTCCTGTGGCTGCTAATGATAAGATACTATCTGGCCCCATAATGTTCCAATACATTGGATGAAGTGCAGCTAATTTTAGCCTTTCTTCTTGCACATCATACACCATAAAATGGGCAAGGCACTATGTTAAGAAAGTAACGTCTGTTCATAGGGTACGCTTGCTATGCCTAACATGCACATATGTGAGATACACTCTTTTTCTCCTTCATCCTCATTAATCCTTGAATTTTCCAAACTTTTTCCGTAAAGCACATTCAAGTCTCAGTCTAGAATTAACTTCAGAGCCAGAACAAAGTCACATTAATGCTCACAAAGACCATCTTCTCAAAGAAAATTCCAGAAGCTCCTCAGCCTATCAGAGCTCCTTTTGGGTGGTAATATATCAAACTTTTGATAAAACAAAAATACATATCACTCTATAAATATATACATAATCTCTCATAACACACACACACACACACACACACACACACACACACACACATTTTTGTTTCCTGTATCTCTTATTTGCCTTCTCCAAAATAGGCTACAGGCAAGAGATTAGGATTTAAACAATGATAGCCACTGTGGAATGAAGTGTGGACTACAAAATAAAATTATGATAAGTTAGTTCCATGTCACGTCACTAGAGAGAAAGGTTACACACAGCTGGGGAAAAATAATCTTTTTTCCATTGATCCACTCATAACAAGCCATGACTTCACCAGGGCTGGCTATCTGGTAAATTCCACTAGAATATCATACTCCGGAATTTAGGAATTAGGGGAAGGGGCCAGAGGAAATTTTAAAATAGCCCTAGAGGGTGGTCAAGCCTGGTTCAGAGATCTGCTGCCCTGTGTAACCCACAACCCTCTGGGAGCTGCTGCAGTGATGTGTTTTACTTTTCTATTTTGAGCCTGTGACTCACATTACAAATATTGACTTCTATTTCTCTATTAGCATCAGATTTTTTCTTGAATCCTCCAAATTGACTTTGACTATAACTTTGGTTAATATTAAACCTCTTGGGTCAACACATTTTTATAGCTGTGAGCTGCTCCAACCACATGGAGTGGGGATTGGCAAAGACGCATTACAACCAGGAGCAGGACTCGGAGAAGGCTCCTTCCAGGTCCCCCATCCACCAATTACTCTGAACACCCCTGCCAGATTCATCTTCCCCAAAGCACCAGTGGGATCATGGTTTCCTGGCATAAAAGCCTTCTATGACACCCCATTGCCTAGAGAGGAGGCTTGAATTCCATACTCAAGGATATGGAAAATCTTTACCTTGTCAAATCCTAAAGACTTCCACAAACACATCACCTCCACACACACACATAATCTCTTCATTGCTTGAATCCTCCAAGCACTTTGGGCCTTTCGTATGTAAACTGGTCCATCAGTAAATTCTCACCCAGTTTCTCCTGCCTCCTCCACCAGACTCTCTGACATACACATCTTTGTACTGTCTCTACACCTAGCCCCACAGCCAAGCGCATGGGAGATGACGAGTCAACATTTGTTGAGCTGAATTCTGTTTCAAGGTTTATCTGTTTCCTTTAGACACATGATTAATAGTCACATGAAGCAGTTAAAATAGCCACACTGCAAGACGCCTGGAGCAAGACATTTCAGGAAAAGCTGGGTGGATTTTGGTAATGCCCAGAAAAAAAGATCATGTATTAATATTATTCTTCACCTTATCTGAGATAGTAAAAGAAATTATAGCCAAAGCAATAAACATGAAAGTATAGTCAGAGAGAGCAATAAAAATAGAAACCCACAGGGAACACAGCATTTGAACAGCCTTTCTAAAATGAGGTGTTTTGGGGGTACACTCCAGAAGAGAATTAGGTCAGGAAGTGTAGTTTTCCCTTGCCTTTACACCTTTTCTGGTGGGTGACTGTAAGTAGAAAACGGTGGGAAAGCAGAAGGAATAGGAGAAAAATTGAACAGGAAAGGAACCTGAAAACGAGGTATCTCACACAGAAGGAAGGAATCCCTTGACAACATACGAGTCAAGTGAATTTGACCTCTCTCCCTCACAGAACTGCAAATAACCAGATAAAGTCTGATCCCTTTGTTTGCAGAAGAGGCAATGGAGGGCCAGGGAGGCCAAATTATTTCACTTTCTCAGGGTGCAAGCACTTTAACTGAAGGCAGGTGCCTTGGTCATGATGATGGAGCATCGCAATGAGGTTCATTAAAGATGTACTGGGCACAGGTGCTGCTGAGCAGCCCACAATGTTTACAATATTCCTACTCAACATTAGGCAACGGGATAGGTGCTAAGGATATAGAATGGAATTTTTGACATTGTCGAAATATTTGCAAAGATCTAGATGTGCCCTTTCTAGGCGAAGGAGTTGAAGAAAAGGCTGACTAATTCTAAAAGTGGGTTCGCATGTAGCATTCTCAGCAATGCGGGGCAAGGCGTCTAATTTTCCAAAATCTTGATACATATCTTTAAGCTGTATGTTATGGACTATGCCCAATTGTTCATTTGCATTTGCACAAGTGTGGTCATGGTTGAAGAAAGGCGAGGAGGGATTTCCAATCAATTGCCAGGACACTGGCCTCTTTGGCGATGCAGGGCAAGGAGTGTGTGCAGGTGTAGGTAGGCTTCCGTGCACACTGGTTCGTCTCTCATCCACTCTCTAGTGTTTCTGCAATAAAAACAATTGGCCCATATGCAATGTGGGCCTTCCATCAGCTGCTTTTTATCAACCTTGCTTTTTTGAAACACTAATACCCATTTGGTTTCAGAAAAATAAAGGGAGCAGGAGGCTATTTGACAATTGACCTTTCTAGAAAGTCTATGAGTGATTTGTGAGTTTTTTCATGGTTTGTAGTAATGGAATAAACAGGGGACGTATGTTTCCATTTTATCATATCCCTGTGGATGCTGAAAGTCCATATTTTCCTGTTGCTAAAACTTAATGGAAAAGAAAAAAAAGAAAAAACACTAAAAAATCCCTCAAAAGGAAAGCAGCAACCCTTCTTTTATGACTCATGTTCAATGTCAATAGAAAGATTTGTTTCCTCTGAAGGTGCACTTTAAAAAGGAAAAAAAACTGAAAATTATAAAACGAAATAAAAATCTTGCCACACATTATAAGACCAAGAGAAAATGTTGCTCACCAAAATAAATCCATCTGTTCATTTGTACATTCTCCCTCTTTCCTTCTTTTTCTCAAAGCAAAATACTGTATCGTCGTCTTCATCTTCCACCATAGGCATGTGTAGTAGATTTGTGATAAAACTAAAAACTGAATATTCACTGCAGTTTCTCAGCCGTCTAGTCTGAAGTGTGAATGGACCCATTTACCAGGACTAAGCAAATCTTCCTAGAAGGAGGTTTACCTTTCTTTAGACATTTGGCACTATGCATTTCAATTTGGTACCTGGTTATGTTAATACGTGTTGCTCCTGGGCCAGTACCCAATACATGTTTTGGTCAGGTCTAAATAATATCGACAACAACAATAACAATCATAGCTAACATTTACTGAGTGCTTACTGTTAGGCACTACATACGTATTTTCCATGCATTGTTTCATCGATGCCTCACGTGAGATTGCTGGACATGAGCCATGAGCTTTCATCCTTTCACAAGGAGAAAATAATATGTCCTTGTGGCTGATTTAGCGTGGAGTGGGTAGCAGGCCAAATTCAGAGGCAAAAAATAAAGTTTGAATTCTTAGAAAAGAAACCTCTATACCCTGCACCTTGGATTTGCATTTGCTTTGCTTTCCAGAGGGCAAGGGAGGAAAAACAGAAGGAGGTGAGTTCAGGGGGTCATGATGACCAGCTCTGAGGTCTATTGAAAAAGCCAGACAAAAGGTAATACGTGAGGGAGGGCCCCCTCTCAGCTTCACCCGTCACCTTTGCCTCCCCAGTGCGAGGTATATGCCCGACATTTCGTGTGTTCAATATATATTTACTTGGTGGAGGAAAGATTGCCTCTCTCCTGCATGCTAAAGTGATTTCTGGAAGATTCAAAACCTCTGCTCCAATGGCATATATGCCCTTCAGGAGAGGGAGGGAGAGGTTGAGAGGATATAGGCTAAATTAGAGCACTATTCTGAGTACTTCTGATTAACCTGATACTTCTTTGGAGCATTAGAGTTGGGAGCACGAGAAAGGCAGAGTGGATGATGAATGCCCTTTCCTGTGAGCTGAGGCTATCTATCTACTAATGCCTGCGGTTTCGAGGCTGTCAAAAAGCCTTGACAACTTCGCGCTTAGTACTAGCACTAAATTGGGTTTGATTAGCCCGTGATCTATGTAGGATTAAAATGCTCAGCTTCCCTTTCCTGATTTCTCTCTGCTCACGAGATCCGCAGGCCAAAAATACACTCTCCCTGCTGCCAACAAGGCCCCACTGCCCCATCGTGGTTACTGCCCTCTAAGCGCCCTTCCCGTTTTTTGACCCGTTTGCTATCAGAAGTTTCTTTCCTGTTGAGCCTTCTAGCTCATCAGTTAGGTCGGGGGAGGGGAAACGTCCAGCAAGCAGCTGTGTCCCTCGTGCTTCCTGCGGGCCCCACCACTGGCCTTACACTCTCGCCATGCATATTGGCCAGGCTCCTGCCTCGTTTTGCCCTCCCTGCACCCAGTACCTTATTCTCCCAGAGAAGACACACCCTCTGGCTTCCCAGGGTCCCTACTTTGGCTGTCCGTTCCACCAAAAGCATCCTTTAAATCAAGTCTTTTTCCACTTTTCATCACACGCCCATCTCACCTACAGAGTTCCGAGCATCCAATATGCAGTTTCTAGATCCTGCTTCCACATATGGGGCCACAGATGGTAACTGATCAGATAGGAGCATCTGTACTGATGTGATACTTGTCTTTTAGGCAACTTTTGCCAACTCATTGGGAAAGCACACGTTTCCAAAAGTTCTTAAAAAGCTAACGTAATAGCAAGAATTTTGGCACAGTGAAAAGTCCAGGGCCAAGGGTCTTTTGAATGCCTCCCGATCGCGTCAGCAGGTAATGGTTACTGCTCTGAGCTCTGAATTTATTTCCCGCTGCCTCAGCCTTCACTGCTGCCTTTCTGCACTTAGAAGCCTGGCCTCCCCGTGGCCCTCAGTGACGACGTGATAAACCATTGACCTCAATTATTAAGTGTGGAGCAGAAACAATATTAAACCTGACTCTCCATTCCCAGTTGAGCTATCATGTGTCTCTCAGTAACTTGGCAGGAACCTTTTTCTCACCCCATGTCCTTCCTATTACCCTTCAGCATGTCCTGAACCCTCCCAACCCCAGGAACCCCAGAAACTCAACTCCAGCTTCTCAAGACTGAAATTGTTGGACACCTGTGCTCATAGTTTTTGCAGGTCAGCATTTAATCAACAAGCTCCTTCCTTCCCCAGCAGTCTGATGATCAGCCGGGGCCAAGAGGGTCATTCCTTCTTTTCCTAATCACTGTTGATTCCTGGGAAGCAGAGTAGTGCCTCCCTAAAAGGAAGCTGAGTCATTCCCAAGCAAAGAGTTACTTTTTTGTTTTGTTTTGTTTTGTTTTAGAAAAAACTGTGTCTTAGAGGATTGTACATAGGGACTTGGAAGGAACTTCATCCCTCTTGGCCACGGACGCCTGCAATTTCTAGAATACCTGGTTGCCACATCATTATCCAAAGGAATCGCAAGGAGAAACTCCATTGACTATTACAATAGTCACGATGAGAGTCCATATATATTTAGCCAACATCATGTGACACGTAGGTCTTCAATATCATTTCATCTTCACGGCAACCCAGTGAAGTAGGTTTAGTTCTAGTCTGAAGGCAAAGAAATAGACGGAAAGAGGCAGTAGTGTGCTGGTACATGTGAACAACTGACTCTTCAGACAAAAAAGCCCCAACGTGTAACATTTGCCAATTTCTATGGAATAAATCTTCACTGTGTCATGGAAGATTTGAAATTACCAACTGGATATCAGTGAATGCAGAGTTGGGAAGAGCTATGCACAATTGGTTTTCTTGAGTATGTTCCAGCACACACTGGACAGAGAGGTTAAGTTACCTCTTCAAAGTCACAGAGCGAGTATGTGGTAGAGCTGAATTTTGAACACAGGGCAGACTGGCTCCAAAATCCACACTCTTAACCACTAACAAAGCATAGCTAGAACCAATGAGAAGGGCCCTCTCTGATTAGCAGATTGTTTGGAATGTTTATCTTAATTAATCAGGTAATTTCGCAGATAATCACAATGGTATTTATTGCCACAGAGGAAGTAACATGTCTCGATCGTTTTTGTCTTTCCTGCACCGAAGATAGCGCGTGCATGTTGTAGGTATCCACAGATGTTCGTGGAATTTTACTGAGTTTGATAGACGGGCATTAAAGGGGCGTGGCATGAAGTCTCATATTTGGAAGCAGGAGACACATCGGTGAAGTCCTTGAAAGACTGAGGGTCAGTATTCTAGAAATGGGGTGGTGGGAGTGGAAACTGGGGAGAGGCACACGCCACAGGGTGAAGACTGGCCACGTGGAATAAGAACGTGGATCAGGGCCCTTAGCGTGGGCATCCTCCATTTATCTTTTCCTCAAGGCTGGTCCTGGCTCCTGGGCTCAGAACTCTAAGTGGAGTGCAGTTGGTGACACCCCACTTGTTGAGAACATGTTTCCCTTCTTTACTGCATTAGGCCGCCCGTGAGTCAACCCTGGTTTGGCTTTCAAGTAAAAGGTGGAGGCAGGAGAGTCAGGGCATCCTTTGCAGAGCAATGTGAGCAGCTGCCTGAGGTATAAAACCAGAAGGGGTCTCACTGTAGTGCGTCTAGATCAAGGCATTGGTTTGTGATTCACTTCCCTCATAATGAAAACTGGAAGACTCAGCCATGAGGTATCAATTTAGCTGACCTGAGAGATGGAGAAGGATGGGTGAGTTGCTACTGTCATACGTCAATAGGAAAACTAGTTCAGTCATAAGCTGTAGTCGGGCCCAAACCCTGGCACGATTGCTGGTTAAAACAAACTGTTATCTGGGCCAGACATAGTAGGTTTACATACCTGACCTTACTAGACCCTCGTCCAAACCCCAAGTAGACAGTTTTTATCCCCATTTCTCAAAGGAAAATATTCTGCCATAAGTGTGTCCTTCTGGCCTGGCAGGAAGCCCCTGGCCCACTCAGACGGCTTAACTGAAAAGACTTTGATGAAGAGACTGCATACAGAAGTGTGGACAGAATGAAGAAAAATAGCGACCTGAGCCATCCAGGGACTAACAACAGTGGGGAGGCTTTGCTACCCCCAGAGTTACAGAGGAGGGGAGGTTGCAGTATGCCTGGAACCCAGTAAGAACTATAGCCCTGAGGCGGAGGCCATGTGACTGGAGCCATAGCCATTCTTGAGGAGTATCGCTACGGAGAAAACCATAACCTGACCTGACGGAATGTGGAGAAAAAATACCCCAACCTTTCCCTGACATCAGCTGGAAGCTGGAGGGCAAAGAAAGGGGGCTCACCTTCCTGGACACAGAGCAAGGCCAAGAATGGCAGATGTTGCATCTTAGGGGACATGCAGAGAACAACCAACACGTTGTGTGACTTCCCCAAAGTCTCAGAGGGAATGTTGGCTGGCAGGGCCTGAGAGAGAACACAAGCCTTCCCATAGAGAAGAAAGACCCCAGGAGACAGATCAGAGTCTTTGAGGCTTTGAACAAGCCACTTTCAGTTGCTGGGGCCCCCAGTTTTTCATCTCGAAAATGGGCCATTGGACTTAACCATAAGACGCTGCCACTCAAATAGGTACAATTCTTAGCCTTCCCCAAATGCTACCAGTCACACCATACCTTGCTGAAATTGGAATGTATTTCTCTCCTGTCTTCTTTTCTCTCTTTGAATATAAAATGCCTAGGATATATAAACATGAAACAACAAAACAGTATCATGAGGTGAAAGCTTCTAAGTCACCATTTGGCAGCCCAAAGAACAGACCTGGTGAGACACGGAGAATTCCTGATCACTCAGAGGGGCAGCAGGAGCTATACATGGCTGGGGGGATCTTGCCACGCACAGTACAGCCCTGGCCTTAATGTTTCATGCAGGGCACGGGGCTCCCAAGGGGTTGATATGGCTGGCAATTCATGCAGTTCTGGTGAGTGAATGGTGGAAGGATCCAGATGCACACTCTCTCTTCCTCTCTCTCTCTCTAAATCTGTGCCACATTTCTGGACATACTTTTAGGGTGATCAGTGTGTGTGCCACGTTGTGATTCGTTAATACTACAAAACAACCACTATTGCACACAGGTGCTCTGGTAACACAGACCTCGCAGGGTTACTATAAAAATGACGAGAATGCATGTGAAAAAGCATGGCGCAGTGCTCTACAGGTCGTAGTTTCCTTCCTTCACTTCTGGAATGTTCACACTGGTTTTCTCAATATTCTTTTACTACTGTTTAGCTTTCTGTTCATCCCCGCCTTTTAGATGCGATAGCAAATGTCCCTCAACCTTTTTGGTTTTAAAAGATCACATATTACAAATAAGGAAAGAAACCAGAGGGAACTCAGTCTTTCAAGCGTGATAAGGTGAAAACTGCCTGTGGCTGGGTTGAAGGTGGCCTGAAAAGCTGTTCAGATGTCCACGGAAAATGGTGAACGAGCTGCTGGGGAAAAAGCGGTGCCTTGAGCCCAGAGCAGCAATTTCAGGATCGCCCTGAGAGCCCAGCCCTCCCTGTAATGAAAGAGAAGAGATCATCCCAGGACACACAGCTTTGCCTCCTCTAGCCTACTCGCTCGTCTACTTTACCTGAACCGATTCGTTAATTCAGTGAAACAAATGGTTTGACTAATATTTTTCCCCTGAATCAACCACTTATTTGGGCATCTTGCAAACACAGGCTTTCTGTGCAATAGGATCAGGGAATGTCAGCTCAGCCTTGGCAGACACATGCTGACTGGGCGCAAAGCGCATTTTGAGAGTAAAGGAAAGAAGGTAATTTAAAGTTTATTACTGTTTTTTGGGGGGAAAAAGATAATTAAGCATTTATATCTGAGCTTGGAAGGGAAAGCTCTACTTGCCCTGGGAGTCGGTATCACCCAGCCGAAATGCATGGCTATTTATGGATCTGTTTGAAACTTAGAAAGATCTGAAAACCTAGCAGTAGGACAACCGAGCAAATGTTCACTTTTCATCTAGTTGTTTCAAAGGTGTGTGGTTAAGAGGCGTATCTGTTTGGGTTCTGTCTCTACCAGCAGGTCCTGACATGGATTGTAAAAAGCAAAAGGGCAGTAGCTGAAAATTATCATTAGCTGGGTACCAGACTGTGCAGAGGGGACAACCTGAAAGTGGCCTCCCTCTGCGGGGCAACCTCCGGGGGTGGCATCGCTCAGCTCCAGCAGCCCCTGAGCCTGTGACAACACCAACCAGCATGTTCTTCTGAGGATGGGTGATTGATGTGTGAGAGCTCAGAGGCCCGGGAGTAAATGAGTCAGCAGTGAGGAGCAGGAGCAGTGCAACAGGGGTTTTCTCTTGAATTCTTGCTTATTTTGGGACAGTATGATGCTCTTCTCAGAGGAAGCGAATAAAGTGTTAGTGGAGGCAGTCAGGCTTATGCAACTCACTTCTAAAACAAGTGGGCGACGTCACTGAAGGAATCAACACCTTCATTAAAGCAGTGAAATAGAATTGATGTAAACACAGCTGGCCTTCTTTCAGTGTAGACTGATACTATCCTTAGCTCTGCCACTAATTAGCTGTGTGAATTTGGGCAAGCGTCTAGGCCTCAGTTTCCTCAAATATAAAATGAGGGGGTTGTTCTTGGCAACGCCCCAGGTACTTTCCAGATCTGACATCCCTGAATTCTATCGACTATTAATACTGGTAACAATTTTACTAATAGGTGCAATGACAATAGTAGTTAATCTTTATTGCGGACCTTCTGTGTGTCAGGCACCAGACCAGAGGCTTTAAAGATATTGTATCAAAACATATGACCTCATTGTTTCCTCCAAACAACGTTATGAGGCAGAGAACATTATTATCATAATTTTGCATAGGGGGAATCTGAGACTCCAAGAGGTTAAGGTCCATGGACAAAGTCGTGTACAACTAGTACATGGTTGATTCGGTCAGGGTCTCAGCAGAAAAGAGTGATATGTTCAGAAGGGTTTAACTGATAATAATGTAATGGATGGGGTTCTTTATGGGGGTGTGAACAGACAACGGGGGATGACCAGGCACAGGGACTGGCAATAGCAGGGAGCTGACAGGGGCACAGGATGGAAACGGACGTCACTGGAGCCTGGTGAGGGCACGAGCAAAGCGGGGGCTCCCCAGCAGGAGCTGTAGCCACTGAGGAGCACAGCTACCACCAGAACCAGAGAGAAGCTGGGAAGCAGGGAGAGGGACGACATCTGTCCCATCCTCTCTATCTCTTCTTGCCTTCCTACATCCTGCTAAACACTCCCATTGCCTGAAACCAACCAAAGCCAGAGGGTGAAGAAGACTGGAGTACAGTCCAGAGAGGTCAGCCGCCTGATGCAAGAGTAAAGCAGAAAAGAAGAGAAAATGCGTTTGTGGATCAAACGTAAGATAAGCAGCAAAGCCGAGCCAGGATGACAGCAGAGTTCTCTCTGAGTCCAGAGACCTTGAATCTTATTACTAGGTCCAGCTTGAGTGATACCTGCATAAGAAGCAGCCGGGCATATTCTCAACTATAATAGGATCATTGGAGCGTGGGGAGCCCTAAATTCATGGCCAACACCCAGGTAGCCCTGGTGTCAATGGCATCACAACAACTCAGATCACAGCAGCCTGACTGCATCTGAGGGTCTTTCCCCTGGAGGCATATCATTAGTCACCAATGTTCCAGGAATTCACATGTGGGGTGGGTAGGGACATTACTTATAAGTCTTTTCTATAAATACTGTTCAACTTTGGAATGTAAGTTCCCAGAAGGAAGCGGGCTCAGACATCCACAAACACATGGAGATGTACACTCTTTGGTCTACTGTTCTTTTCATGGAACCGTAGATGCCGCCAACTCACCCAGCACCCACAACTCTTTTCATTCCATCCACCACACGTCAGACCCTGTGGGCACATAACCACGAGCCTGTTTCTAAGCAGTTATCTTTTGCACAGGCTCCTTCCTCCACCTGCAGTGACTTCTCCTTTCCTCACTAGTTGTAACCAGATTTCTTCTCCAGGAAACGGATCAAAGTTCATCTCCCCTCGGCGAAGCCTTCTTCACCTCCCTGTTCACTCTCTTATCTACATTTCTTTGCACTCGCTTCTATTGCAGCACTTATCATTATGTTGTAAAGATTTCTGTTTGCTTCTTCACTGGACTGTGAACCCGTGAGGAAGTGTGTTAGTTAAAAACAAAAAAAGGAATAACACTAGCTAACATTTATTTAGTACTTACTATACATGAGGCACATACATGAGCTCAGTTAAGCCCCACAACAACCCTATGAGATAGATGCAATTTTTATTCCCATTTTACAGGTGAAGAAACTGAGGCCTAGAAATATTAACTTGCCTAAAAAGTTACAAGCTATACATGAACATGTATAGATATTTTGGAAGTCATGTACATCTTGCATCCTTCTCTGAATAAACTGAAATTGTGAGCCATCCTCAATGAAAACATCTGAAGTGAAAAGAATTAACTCTACCAGCAATTTTTTCTTTTAATTTTGACACATACAATCTTTGTCTTGAAAAAAACATGAAAAAAAACATGATAAAATGTTAACATTTGTTAATTCTGGCTATTAGTGTCTATGTTTTTCTGAAATAAAAAGTTTTCCAAATAGAACAGAATACTTACGTGGTGTTTTATATATAGTAGATATTAAATAAATATTTATCAGTAATGATAAAATGAGAAGCACACTATCAACACTCACCAAAAATTAACATGAGATAAATGAAAGTTCAGACAATAAAAGTTACATGAATTTCAAAGAGAGTTGTCATAGAATATGAAAGGATGTCTCCTATCTGAAGTAAGTCTTGGATCAAGTTCTGAGAGTACCAAAAAATGCTCCTGGCTCTTGAGAAATATCCACTGATTAACTCATAACTCCATAAAAAAAAAAAATCCAAGGTTGTTCAATTGCAAGTCATTAAACATGACACGACAGCACTGTATATTGTTCCATAGCAAAAAGGAATAATAACAACCACCACACCAAATCATACACAGTAAGTTGCTGGTAGCTTCTACCTAGTCCTGAAATCTCCAGGTGGCCACATTCCCTTGAATCTGATTTCACTCTTGTTTTGTAAGCGTGTGTGTGTGTGTGTGTGTGTGTGTGTGTGTGTGTGACTTAGTAAACAAACATGGGGTGAGAAACAAAGTAGAAATCCTAGATATCAAAAACAAGCAGAGATTTGGCTCCAAATTAAGGTGAGATTGCAACATTCTTACCGAGTACCTGTGAGACGGGAAGGCTCGTTCCAAGGTCCCATACCACTAAGAGTACATAAAGAGTGGGAAGGCTCCCACCCTCACCTGGTTTTTCTATCTCTGTGATATCCCAAATCTGGACTTCAAAAGGAATAAAAAGAAGGTTAGCTCCTGAATTTAGACTGGGTGAATGTAAGTGTAAAATAGCCATTTGGAATATTTGTACACATTCTGCAATTTATCGTGTGTGTGCAATTTATCGTGTGTGAACACACACACACACACACCCACCCACACACACACACACACACACACACACATATATATATATACATATACCTATACACATAAATATATAATTAAACCTGACAGAAACATGAGTAGAGGGAAATA
This sequence comes from Rhinolophus ferrumequinum, assembly GCF_004115265.2. Lineage (NCBI taxonomy): Eukaryota > Metazoa > Chordata > Mammalia > Chiroptera > Rhinolophidae > Rhinolophus > Rhinolophus ferrumequinum. The sequence continues at coordinate 27,813,132 of NC_046306.1, read as the reverse complement.
AGGAGGTTAATGAGGTAATATTTCAATAGCCTCCTAAAGATTTCTGTCTCAGGATTCTTCTCATTTCATTTCCTCACTGGATCTCCCAACCCTGTCCCCCTAAGAGCCAAGGGTTATTCTGTATTTATAAAAGCCTTCTCAGGAAGTTTGATCTCCCACCAATGCCCCACCCCCCCATTCCGAATGGGAAATGCTGCTGAAATTCATTCCCACAAGGCCACCAGAGTTACTTTTCCATGTCACTCAACCAGCATTCAATTTCTCACCAAATTTTCCCTGCCTAACTCCTTCAAAGACTCCAAAGACCAACCCTTCACAATTTGGCCTCTGCCCACGTTTCAATCTTCAACTTCCAAAACCCCCAGTCCCTCCATCCATAGCTGACTATGAGGTCCCTGGATGACCCTCTAGGAAGATCCAGTATTCTTAGCAACAACGACAAAAGCAACAATCTGTTGAAGAAATTTGAGATTCAACATTTCAAAATAAAACATCCAATCCAGTTACAGGTCAATCAGGAATGTGGCTCATACTTACTTTATGGTTTAACATTGACTGATACCACATTACATTGGGGAGGAGTTTTGTACCAGGGCCTTATCACTCTTTAGGTCCCCAAAGGCTAAGACTCAGGTCTTAGCCTGAATACATTAGGCTCTTTCCCTCCTACAACCCTTTCCATATCTCTCCTTGCCTCAATGATCTTCCCAGGACCACGAGCACATACTCTTTGTCTATGGGCCCTATACTTACTTTTCCTTGAAGACTCAGCTTAAACATCCTTGCTGCTTTGAGGCTTCCGGCAATCCCCTCCCTTCCCTTGAAAAGACTATCTCGGCTAATACCACCTCTGACCACTAACTATGCGCAGCACTGTTCACTGTGCTTTGCACAAATTTCTCATTTAATCCTCAAGCGCATTTTGGGGTGGTTGTTATTATCTCCATTTGACAGATGAAAAGTGTGAGGCTCAGAGAGGTTAAGTAGCTTGCCCAAAGCCACATAGCTAGCAAGGAATAGAGTTAAAGACGAACAGGTATGGTCTGTCTCCACTAGTCAACTTTCTGAGCTCTTTGCCACTCTGCAGCAGTCTTTGTCTCACTTTGTTTTGACCATTGGTCATTGGTTTACCTGTTGTGTATTGCCTGTCTACTGTCTACTGGTTAGCTGCTCTTCCTGTCTACTGTATCTGTCTCACCAGACTGTAAGCTTCTTGGATGAAGGACCCACTGATAATTCATTATTAGCATCATAGCTCAGGGACCCGGATAGGTACTTGAAGGAAAGAAGGGGAAGGAAAAAGAGTTCCTTCAATAACCCTGGAACCATTGTCAGACTCTGGCCTGACATTTTCAGGGCTCTTCATATTTTCCATGGTAGCCTAACCCAGTTTCCCACTTTTCCTCATTAGTGTTCAATTCCACTGCAAGGAAACATCCTGATCCCATGCCTGAGAAGGCTGCGTGCGTTATGGTACATAAAAAAAGAAGGCTTACAAATAGCAAGTGTTTTGAAAACCCTTTACTATATTCCCATTTCCCCTACCTGTCTCCACCCAAAAAAAAGCTGGAGTTATGAAACACATGCTAAATATTGAGCCATTAAACTTAGGAATATTGAGAGAACTGTTTTCTTAAAAGCTTATTTTTTTTTCAGCTCTCCTTGTTTTGCCCTGAGTGTTTTTAGCAGTTCAAACAGGTTGGGTTGCCCACAGGGAGCAGGGCACAGGTTTTTTCCACCCGTAGGTTGAGGTATTCATTCCCACTTTAAACCTCTCTAAATTTATGTGCCAGTATTTTCCAAGTAGATGTATTTGTAGGTATGTTCGGGATAGAAGTGGACATTCACAGCACTGGCTGAGACGGGGGATGACAGCTGGACAAATTCGAGGTTTCGAGCTTCATCCTCAGCCTGACCTTTGGCAGCAATGGAAATGTTTGCACTTTGCAAAGCTTGTTATTCTCTGTGTGTGTGAGTGTGAGTGTGTGAGAGAGAGAGAGGCTTTGCTTTTGAGAAAAATATAATAATATAATAATTAGCAGAATGGGTCAAGCCTAAGGTTTCTGGGCTCCTGGACCCCAGATGTCCACAGTTGGGGCTCTGAAAGAGATACCATGACATATTATTATGTTATTGTCAGAGCTCTGTATGGCTTTAATGACGCTTCTTCTCTCTTTCCAATTCCCTCCCTTATGTCATCACCACCTTTGTGACCCACCACGGTTTTACCATTTTTTTTTTCTTATTTGAGGGGAAGGGCAGTCAGGTTTACTGAGGTATAATTTACTTACCATTTTTAGTATATAACTCTATTAATTTTGGCAAATGTATGTAACCATCACTATAGTCAAGATATCGAACAGTTCCCTCACCGCCCCAAAAAATCCCTCCTGTTTCTCCCTTGTAGTCAACTTCTTCTCTAACCCCCAGGCCCTGGCAACCACTAATCTACTTTCTGTCCTTATAGTTTTGCTTTTTCTATAATAGCATGTACATGGAACTATACAGTGTGTAGCCTTTTGTGCCTGGCTTCTTTCATGCACCATAATGTGTTGGAAATTCATTCATGCTCTTGTATGTATCAGTAGTTCGTTATTTATTACTATTATTATTCCTGAGTAGTACCCTATTGATTAGATGCACCACAGTATATTACCAGTCGATCAATTATCTATTCATCAGTTGATGGTTTCTAGATTTTAGCAATTATGAATAAAGCTTCTGTAAACAGTTGCATAATTTTTTGTGTGAACCTGTTTTCATTACTCCTGGATAAATACCCAAGAGTGGGATTTCTGGGTTGTACATTAAGTATACAAATATATAAGGAATTGTGAGAAACTGTCAAATGTTTCCAAAGTTAATCTGCCATTTCTTTACTTATCTAAACATTTTAAGAGACCTCAGCAGGGTTCCACATCCTGTCCATTAACATATAAGAAGCAACATGCCTTGATTATGATTATAAAATGGATCAGACAACTGATGATCCCCGTGCAGTGAACAAAGAAATAGTGCGTTCACTATTACCATTTCTCAGGGCTTCTAGGCTGGCCTTTGTCATAGAATGACAGCCTGAAAGAGTGAACTTACATCATCTGGATGACTCTGTCCCCAGTCGTGGATAAGTCATTCTGGCTCACAGCAGGACCAGACCTATTATTATCACCCATTTCCAGGAGGACCTCAGGAGGCCTGGGCAGCTGAAGAATGCCCTGGAATTGAAATGTTCTAACACTTAATTCCTACTGTGACAGTGACTCATTAGGTGATTCTGGTGCATCAACTTGATGATCCAGACTCAGTTTCCTAAAGTCTGAAATAGGATTGCCCTGTTGACTCAACTCATTGCTTGGGGTAAAGGAGATTACAAATAGAAAGAGTGTCATACAGCAGCATTGAAACTACTAGTCTGATGGCATCATGCACCTCAGCACCCTTCTTCCCCAGAACGATAAAGCCTTTTGTTAAACCATTCCCTAGATGGAGACTGTCTCATAAAGAGAGGTTGCATGGTTGGCCCTATGAGAAACAGTGAGTCAGAGGAGTTTAAAGAGTCCCCAGCGTGAGTCCTGCAGCAATGAACATAGAGGCACCTATACATTTACAGATAAATGTTTTCAGATTTTTGGGGTAGAAACCCAAAGAGGGATTGCTGGGAGATATGGTAATTCTATTCTTAATTTTTTGAGGAATCTGCATGCTGTTCTCCATTGGGCTATACCAGTTTACATTCCCACCAAGAGTATATGAGGATTCCTTTTTCTCCACAACCTCTCCAATACTTATTATTTGCTTGTTGATGATAGCCATTCTAACAGGTGTGAGGTGCTATCTCATTGTGGATGTGATTTGCATTTCCCTAATAGCTAGTGAAATTGAATATCTTGTCATATATCTGTTGGCTGCTTGTATGTCTTCTTGGGTGAAGTGTCTCTTCAGGTCCTCTGCCCACTTTTTAACTGGATTGTTTGTTGCTGTTGAGTTGTATACGTTCTTTATATATGTTGGATATTAGCCCTTTATCAGAGGTGTTGTTTGCAAATATCTTCTCCCATTAGGTTTGTTTCTTCTTTGTTTTGTTGATGGTTTATTTTGCTGTGCACCTTTTTAGTTTGATATAGTCACTTTGTAGTATAATTTAAAGTCAGGGAATGTGATACCTCTGGCCTTGTTCTTTTTTCTCAGATTGCTCTGGCTATTCGGGGTCTTTTGTGATGCCATATAAATCTGATGATTTTTTTGTTCTATTTCTTTAAAAAAATGGGATTTTGATAGGGATTGCATTAAATATGTATATTGTTTTGGGTATTATGGCCATTTTAATTATGTTGATTTTTCCAATCCATGAACATGGAATATCTTTCCCTTTCTTTGTGTCTTCTTCAATTTCTTTTAATAATATCTTGTAGTTTTCAGTGTATAGATCTTTCACATCTTTTGTTAAGTTTACTCCTAAGTATTTTATTATTTTTGTTGCAATTGCAATTGCAAAAGGAATAGATTTTTTTCATTTCTTTTTCTGAAATTTAATTGCTAGTATATGGGAACACAATGGATTTTGTACATTGATTTTGTATCCTCCAACTTTACTGTATTTGTTTATTATTTCTTATAGTTTATTTGGTGGAGTCATTAGGGTTTTCTATATAAAGAATCATGTCATCTGCAAAATGTGACAATTTGACTTCTTCATTCCCAGTGTATATGCCTTTTATTTCTTTCTCTTGCCAGATCACTCTGGCTTGGACTTCCAATACTGTGCACTATTCACGGTGGCTAAGACATGGAAACAACCAAAGTGCCCTTTGATAGATGACTGGATAAAGAAGATATACAATGGAATATTACACATCCATAAGAAAAAATGAAATACTGCCATTTGCGACAACGTGGTTGGACCTTGAGATTATCATGTTCAGCGAAATAAGTCAGAAAGAAAAAGTCGAGAACCGTATGACTTCACTCATATGTGGGATATAAAACTGAAAGCAACAAATGAATAAGATAAACAAACAAGCAAAAACTCATAGACACAGACAATAGTTTAGTGGTTACCAAAGGGTAACAGGGAAGGGGGAGTAGTAGAATAGGGTAAAGGGGTCAAATATATGGCGATGGAAGGAGAACTGACTTTGGGTTGTGAACATACAATGCAATACATAGATTGTGTTATAGAATTGTACACTTGAAACCTATATGATGTTACTAACCAATGTCACCCCAATAAATTTAACAAAATAAATAAATTTAAGAAAAAAAGTCTCTAGGATTCTTCACAATCTTTCTGAAGTTGTTTACTAACTCAATGAATCTCTTCCTTCTAGAATAATTTTATAAGTTGAAAATACTGTTAAGCACATAACTTGGCCCTTCTCAAAGATGATAATTAGGTGAAGTCATCTCCAAATTAGCCATCTTACCTTTAGTTGTCCATTTCCATACAATCAAAACTCTTTAAGAAACTGGTCCAGGATGGCCTTTAGGAGATTAAATGAATAGGGGACCGGGAGATATATCTATAGCAAACTCTACCTATCAATTCTCTCCTGATTGTTTTACTATTGCTGTGTATAGCAGACTGAATACCCGTGGCCAACACCTGCATCTCTGTCATGGGACTGCCCTTGGGCTGCCAGAACCCACGTTGCCCTGCACACTACTGCTAGATACACCTGTGAAATTACGTCCTACCAGGGGCAGTCATAACCAATAACTGGTATCTTTGGCTGGGATAATACTGAAGTGTGTATTTTACACTGTTTTTCAGAGCTTCTCCATGGGCTTAAGTCACCTTTGTGGAAAGTGCTTTCCATCTCTTATTGCCTTCCTGCTCTCCCCGATGTCAACCTCAATATACTCTCTCATTCTCTCCACATACACTACTTGCCCTCATAGCTTTGCCCTTGCTGCCGGTTCTAGGGGAATCCAAACTAAGATGATCATCAATATTTGATATCTACCTGCATGCATATGCAATTTTTTTTCTGAGGAACGAATCCATAGTCTTTCTCAGATTCTAAAAGGAGACTGTGAGTCTTCTCAAAAGATTAAGAACACTGTTAACATATTTTTTTTCACTCCTTTGAAAATCTTCTTCTCCCTTTCTCGTTGAAATTCACTCCTCTCACAAACCTTTCAGTATTACCCCCTCGCTATTAACCGATCTACATTAAAAGAAAATCTTAAATTTAAGTGCATTAATATTTAACTGATAATAAGTAAGGGCAAACAATTCCAAGGGATATTTTAACTTGAAATGTTATTGAAGCACAAAATAGAAGAGATAGCTTTTGTATCTATAAGGAATAAAAATAATTCTAAATACCTTATTAGAAAATTTTTGTTAAAGCAGTAAGGGAAAAGAATTGGGTCAATTGTTGAGCATTCTGCTAATAAAAAATTGCTTAATATGTTTTCATCACATTGATGAGACTATGAAAATTGAATTTACATATGAACACATAGTCTCATGTGCACAACAAAGACAATTATAAATCTTATAAGTATATAGGACAGGCAAAATTGCTTTTTACCGTCTATAAAAGTAAAGGTGTGTACCTTTCTAGAAAAGGTTAGCAGCTAGGGAATGTCATTCAAATATTTTTACTTGCTGACTTATGACCTCTGATTCTTTCAGTGGTTCTTTGTCCTCAAGTTATTTCTAATGTACTAAATACACACACATACACACACACACACACACACACACACACACACACACACACCTTTCAAATAAAACGCACAATGTTCTTCCATATCCAGTATCAACATCAAGGAATATCAAACACAATGGCTGACCGTCCGAGGTTTATTTTCTGCTTGCAAGCAGCTGCCAAAACATACAAAATGAAACACTCTGATTCACAGCAGGGCTCTTTTGTCAGTTTACCTGATCTGAAATTCAGCACTATCATAACTCCTAAAATTCTCACTTACTTGCCTTAGGAAAAGGAAAAAAAAAGGTCATTTTCCTCAGCAGAGGATTACCATCTGTTTGACAAAGCTTGCGTTTGATCTTGTGTCTACCCTAGCCAACAAACACAGATCAAATCCTGCTTCTGTGACACAGGGAAGAAATACAAACCTGTGACTTATTAAAGAGACGGTATGAGTGTGGCCGTTGCAATGTGAATATTGTTTCACTGTACTTGTAACAGAATAGAATTCAGTCCCTGCAAATTGGCAGGAGGTGTGAGTAGTAACCATTTCCACCATCTGCAAAGGGAGAAATGTCTATACCCACTCACAGCCACCTCCTTTAAGTATAACTGACAATCAGGGACCTCCAGGCAAACTAAATGAAACTATGTTTTAAGCTGAATGAGTTAAAATTGCTCATTCGCTCCCTAGTAGCAGTGTGGGTGCTTAGAAGGACACATCCATCCTCAGAGGTCCTGCCTTGGGCTTTACAAAGATGGGGAATTAACTTGGATATAACTTTAGATAGAAAACAAGCCTTGGTAAAACTTGCAGGCTAACTAAGTAGGATTGTGTGCCAACTCAGATGCAGTTCTTGCGGTTCTGAATAAAGAGTTGAAACAAATTGTGGGACTTAGGATTTCATACAAACGTAGAATTTTTTTATTCACTTCGCTTCGTCATAAAATGTCTCCCTCTTTCTCCTTCGCTCATTCCTCCCTTCTCCTCTCACACTCTCTATCTCTACTTTTTACTGAAGTACAAAATGGACACAGAAAAGTACGACAGCTTGATTAACTGTCACAAAGTGAACACAGTTGTATACCCAGCTCCCAGGTTCAAAACAAAAGATTACTAGCACCCCAGAAATCCTCCTGTGCCCCTTCTAGTCACGACTTCTTCCCCAAGGGTAACTACCGGCCAGAGCTCTAACTCCATACATTTGTTTTTAAACTCTCTATAAATGGAGTCCTACAGATGTACTCTTTTGTGTTTGGCTTGTTGTTGTTGTTTCAAGTTATGTTTGTCATGTTCATCCATGCCATTCATCCATGTTATCCGAGTTCTAGTTTGTTCATTCTCATTGCTGTATAGTATTCCTTTGTATGTGTATAATACAATGCATTAATGCATTCTACTATTAATGGGTATTTGAGTGATTTCCAGTCTTTGGCTATAATAAATAGTGCTACTACAACTTTTCTTGAACAAGTCGTTCGATGATCTTAACACCCATTTCTTTAGTGTATATGCTCAGGAGTAGAATTGCTGAGTCATGGTATGTTCAGCTTCAGTAGACATGACCAAACGGTCTTCTAAAGAGCTTGTACACTTGGTGGTTTTCATCTTTACATGTTAGCTGTTCTGCTGTGTGCATTCTTTATTTTTAGCAAGTTTTTTGTCTTTGAGAATATAGCATGTTCAAAAAGCATGTCCTAAGCTCTGGGACAGGCACAAACAACCAGACCCAGATACTGGAAATTTGTCTGAAAAGAGAGACAGAGAAAGAAAACAACACATACGACTCACAGTAGTGAGACATATACTAAACATAAATATCAAATGCAGTGGATACCTCATGCGGGACTCAACTAGCTTTTCAGAAGAGGTGATAAAAAATACATGTGCTGGTGCTGGAGGGATGAATAGATTCCAGAGAAGATGAATAAGCAAAGAGAGAAAGAATCAGGTGTGTGCAGCGACTAGCAAAAGGCTGTGACCAACAGCCTTTTGCTACAACATAGCACTGTGCTCATGTTGAGGAACTATGGGGAAAGTGTGCTGGGGGAAGGGCTTGATTGCTACAACAGGGAGCTGAGAATTTATCCATTATGTCTTCATGGAGTCAGAGAGGTTTTTACAAAGGGGAGTGACCTAGTCAGATTTTTAAAAATAAAATATTAGCAACAATCCTGAGTTTGCAAGAGCAGAAATAATTCTGGTGGCATTTACATCAAACTCACTGTAAGATTAACAGTGAAGGCTTTGCCATCCGGGACTGTCTGGCTTCAAATCCTGCTCCCGGCTTTTGCTGACTGAGTGATGCTGGGCGATTCACCTTCAGTGTTGTCAAGTAGACGGTAATGGCTCCCACATCTCCTACCTCTTAGGACAGTTCACAGGGCGATTAACCAAGCAAAGGCCTGAAGTACATCCTGGCAAAACATAAGCACTCTAAGAGTGTTAATTACCGGGTTAAACAGGGAGATAAAAAAGGAAACAGGCTGATGACTTATGCCTTTCCTGTGGAACATCATGGGCGTTTAATGTGCAACATGGAAGAGTAATAAAGTCGACATGTTTGAAAACATTCTGATTACACATTCATATGTCTAACAAATAGGCATTAAGTCTCTCAAGGTGGTAAGTCTTGTGCTGGATGCTCTAGCTACTCAGAGAAATAGTATTGCTTCTGCCTGTAGGAGACATGACCACTCAGTGTTACTAGTGCCCTAACTTGCAGAGTAGAGGAAGCACTTGCTCCTTTCTGGGACGCCCAAGAGGGATGATGAAGATGATAAGAAAATGGAGTTTTGAAGGGCAAGCTGGACAAAGGGCGCACGAGTGTGGGCATAGCAGGGGATGGGGGACAACATGACACGCACAGAGAACAGAATTTATTAGAAATAGAGGTAAAATGAGGCTAGTGGAGGCCACACATTCTGGCTACAGTGTGCTAATAATATGACAGTAATAATTTATCTGCTATTTCCTTCAACAAATCTTTATTGAGTGATAACTTTATTCCTGAAAGTGTTTCAAGTACTGAGGATATAGCTACTTATATCAGCTGTCGATGTCATCTTAGAGTTTATATTCTGCTTGGTGAGAGAGACAACAAATAAGTAAATGAGTAAGTAAATAAGGAAATAACAGATAGGAATAGATACTGGAAAGGAAACAGAGCAGGAGATGTGATGATATGGATGGTGTAGACGAGAAGGTAAAGACGAGAACGTATCTCCAAAGAGGTGACAGAGAAGCTGTGGTTTTAAAGGATGGGGGGGGGGGGGCGGCGGGGAAATATTCCAAGGAGAAGAAACTGGAAGTTCAAGGACTTGAGGCAGGACTGACCTGGAGGAACTGGGTATAATATGAGTTTGGAGACATAGGCAAGGGTCAGGCCACACAGAATCTTGGAAGGCAACATCAGGTGTGAATTTTATGTAAGTGCAGTGGGAAGACACTGGGTGGGATGGATGTGGGCAGGTTAAGCAGAGCAGTGGTATGATCAAGAAGTGTACCATGTGGCCATCAATTGCAGCAGGGCATCAGAGGAAAAGAGAAGTCCATCCAGTAACCTGGAGTCTTTCAAGGTGAAGTCCATGGTCTCTCTTCTGCATCTAAGAGTCTAGACATGAGTAATATCTACATAGCTTCCAATTCACTTAGTCACAGAAGAGGGAGACCCATTTTTATCTTGGAAGTTACCAAACCAACCTGAAAACCTGCTAGGAATGTGCTGGTTTGCCAATTCCTGAACAAAGAAGTATCCAATAAAAAATATCCATTGCTACTTCCCTGTCAGCCTCTAGAATAGAAGCCGACGGGTCTTACTTTTTTTTTTTTTTTTTGTTAATTCAAAATAAATACAAGAAAGTACAATGTTAATCAAAAGTAAACAAAGGGGTAGAATAAAAGGAGCCAGGCACCATGAGTGACTTCTATTGCTTTTGCTGTCGTGCCGGCAGGGAATTTTAGATGAAATTCCTCTTTCACCTCCAGGAAGTGGTAACTTTGTTCAAGTACAGCAGCTTCCCGTCCCTTGACTCTGTGTGGTCCACTGTGACTTGGGGCTGGCTTGTGTTCATCCTGCTAGAAAAGTGTCAGAATATGTGACCGTCTCCCTACCTCCCTGATTTCTCAGTAGAAAAGAGACATTCACATGAACTCTCCATATTACAAGCCTCAGGTAATAGGCATACAAGGCATAACTTGGGAACAAGGGTTAGTTTGGAACACAGAGGTATTTCATCCCAGTTCTCTCCAGCATTTACTCCACAGGTCGGTTCAAATTATTTCTGCTAGCAGAATCTCCAACTGTCCAGGAGAGTAAACTTCAGCGAGATTGCCAGGGGATGGGCATCACTGCAGTGTGGTGACATGATCTGATTTCCGTGGATTTTTGATTACGGACCTTTGGCCATACAGAGAGCGTAAATAACTCCCAATGAACATCTTTTAGAATGGTAGCGTCACTGAAGGTCAAATGAGGACCAATCAGAATTTTGTATCTTAAAATACACACGTAGCCTCTTGCGGTGGGTGTTTCCACTACTCAATGGTTGAAATCCGGCACACTGAACTAGTTATCACCTGTGAACACACTATCTAGCTGCCTGTCCTCTGTCCCTCAGCATAATTCTGAAAACCACTTACTGTATACTGAGGCTTGCAAACAAGTTTATGTATTAGATTAAATAAAAGTCAATTTTACTGGAAAAAAAATAAGCAAAAAATTCCAAAGTCAAAGATGACTAAAGTTGTAAAATATCTTTACTGCTCATCTCCCCACTGACACGGTTTAATAGTGTTTTCATTGATTCCTAGGAACCAAAGCTATGGAAACATCTATAAAAAATTCTAAAGCACAATCGCTTTCAACAGGAATACTGATGCAGTTTAGGTTATGTTTCTGCTCTATGATGTTCCTTTTGTAACAGACGATTCTTTTTCCTGACCTTTCAAAACCTTACATCAGAGCTTCTACCCAAAGTAATTAGAGTCTTTTATTTCTCAAACATTTCTTATCACATTTTTGTTCCACAGAACAGATGTATTTGGAGCTATAAAATATTTGTCAACAAAATAACGCTTGATATTTTTATCTGTAATAATCAAAATTAGCTAATTTCTAGGGGAATAAATTCCGTACACATTGCTCAGAAGCAAGATTCCTTAACTGATTTAGACATCTCAATTGTGACTGTAGTAACTGTAAATTTAATTTTGTGCTAAGATCATGATTATACAAGTCATTTATAAATAATACCAAGATAGAGTTAGATGTAAAAGCAATACCTCTATTTTCTTCTCTGCCTTCCAATTACCTTTAATTTCTGCCTCCCTATGTTTTGGCACTTTTACTCCAATATTATTTCATATTTTTTTAGTCTTTTATTCAGAAATAATAGACTATCAGGCTAAATGTAACTCAAATTAATTTAATAAAGTACTAGAAATATGTTCATCCAGAATCTAGAGTGGGAACAGCTCAGAAACTTACTAGCTCTGCAACCCCAGTAATTGCTTAATAATACCCATTATTATTGCTACTAAACTATTAGGTTATGTTTCTCCTCTCCAGAGTCTTCACCTCCTATTTCTCTCCCCCTCCCTGCCCTCCTCTCTCCTACCCCAAATACCACCAAGAACACCAAATCCTTCCTTTTGTGAAGCTTCCCCCTTTGGCTAACGAATGATAATGCATCATGGTGTAAGACTGGAAGACCCGTTAAGGTATTGTTGGTTATGTTTTTAGTTAAGTAAAAAACACACATTCTTTACTTTTTTTTCTCTAAGAATATGTGCTTGATATGGTCAATACAATTTTTAAAAAGGCCAGTTATTTAAAAATTATCTCATATTGAAATGTATTATTAATTTGATGTACCACATATGTACCATATGTATGCCACACAAGGGCATTAATTTATTTATGCATTTATAAGTTTAATTATCATTAGAATAAATATCTTGTTTTGAGAATTCCTAGCATGGAGAAAGTGTTTACGTTGAGACCCTCTACTATATTGATTTTGCTCATGGTTTTAAATCAAGTTACTTATGCCCTTGCATAGAAGTTCTCCACATCTACCTTTAAGTATTGACTGAATTAATCTATTCTTCATTCTTGGACAATCCTGCCTTCATTTATGTAATCTTAAAGCATTAGCATCCAGAAAAAAAGTAAGCTCAGTTTAACTTAATCCAGACCTTTCATTTTATAATTGAGAAAACTAAGAGGTGGGAAAGATAAATGATTTTCTTATAGTCTTTGTTAATTAGTTATTCATTCTATATCTTGTAAATAAAGATTTAAAGTAATTTATGGATATGAGACAAGAGAATAGAAAATAAATACAATGGGATCAAAACACTGGCTGAATTTTGCCACAAATATGGTTCTGAGTGTCTAATGGGAAAAAGCGGAATGTAGTCTTCACAAAATCCAAGATGACTCTAAACTGCCATCAGATTAATCTCCTTAGGCGAAGCATAGAATTCCTACAAACGGCTAAGAACCATGCTTCAATTCACTATATTCTTAATTAGAAAGCAAGCAATTAACTCTCAACCTGGTTTCTTTCCATCATTCCTGCCACGTTAGTTTTTAATTGCATGCGATAAAGATTATTTAAAATAAAACACCCCTCCCATTTCTTACAATTTCTCTTTCTTTGGAATTGATCACTATGTTACTTGTTTGTCCTTCATGACATTTTTGACTGTCTGGTTAGCACACAGCTGCATGTCATCGCTTCAGAGTCTGAGCTCTAAGAGGGCAGAACACAACTTTACCTCTCCTTGTCCTCCATACTCATGGCACAACGTCCCACAAAGAGTAAGTGACAAAACGCTAAATATGGAGAAGGGGAAGAATGAAGAGAAAGAGTAGAAAATATCATTGTGTCCTCATCATCAGTCCATACCACTTGGCTAAAAAGGTGGTAGATACACATTTGTGTTTAACATATAGTGTTTCAGGCCCTTTAAGGCATGTGAATATAAGAAAGGCTTATTTCAAGTGTCAAAATAAAGGAGAAAATATTTATTTTTAAGGATAACTTCTAGGGGGATTAATTTTTATTTTGTTTTGTTTCAAATATTTGACACAAAAATTTCAATATCTTTTGAGCACTTACTCTATGCCAGGCACTATTCTAAGTGATTTGCTGGTACAGACTCATTTAATGGCTCAATACTTATAAGGCTTCATTCAGTGCCTCCCTCTGATCTGCTACAGAAGTGCCCAGAGTTTAACAAAGCCCTTTCTTTGTCCTTTTACACCTTTCCCTCTGATGGTTCAAACTGTTCTCCCTATTTTTTCTGTACCTCACTAGTTCCTGTACTATTTTACAAGACATTGCCAATTTTTATGTACTTTGAGAAAATTCTGATGAGAAAATTGGGCAACTATAATGATGATTGTGGAGCTACATTTGCAATAATAGTTGATAACTGGAATCCCCTCTATAAATGCCACTTAAAATGATATACCATTGAAATGAATGCCAACATTTCTGGTCTACTGGAATTTAGAAAGAAACTAAAGGTTCACAATAGAAAATGTGTTGCAATGATAATTTGCTATTGCATAGCTTGATCCACACCATATAGTCACTGAAATATACTGAATACAATACAATGACCTAGATACAGTGGAAGGCTATGTAAATAATACCCCAGCTTCCTAAGGCAAACAAATGCCGGTTCAAAAATCATTGGGGTATAAATGTTTACCACCTACCAGGAAGGATCCTCTAAACACATAGTACTCTTGGGAAAATATTAAAAAATATTTTTAAGATTCATGATACTGTATAGCAATTACCTATAGCAGGAAATGAAATATTATAATTAAAGTTTTCCATGCTTATACATCTACATGCATATATACCATATAGGATGTGTACACATATACATATATATTTCATATTGTTTCAATTACCTATTGTCACAATAATGCTATATAATGTCAAACTCAGACTCAGTGGATTAAAATATGTCTGCAGGTTGATGGAGTATTGGCTGAAATAGACAGCAATTGGCTGGGTAGTTCCTCTGGTCTCCACTGGGTTATCGGGGGCCTCTAAACTAAAACCTTGAGCCTTTTTGGTATTAACTGTTCCAGGTAACTCATTGTCCTCTTTGGGTCTGTGGGTTGCCCTGGTATATTCTTCTCATGAAGATGGCAGAGGGGGAAGAGCAAACAAACCCAATCGCATAAGCAGGTTTCAAGCCTGTGCTTGTGTCCTAACTGCCACCAATCCCACTGGCCGTAGCATATCTCAAGAGTGGGGAATCATAAGCATCGCCTAGTAGGAGGGCACTGCATACATACTGAAGAGATGGTTTTGGAAAAGGGAAGAGAATTAGGCCTAACAATGCAATTTATTCATACATATATATGTTTATGTATATAGGCATCACCTCATTTCCTTCTGAAGACAATATCTATACATTGTCTAAAGATGATTTGGAAGCCCATTCTTTTTTTTTTTCTCAATAAATGTTCTATCTTCCAGAGTGCTGATAATATTAATAAGAGCCATTATGTTTTAGAACTTTTACCAAGTACCAGACACTATGCAAAGGATTTTTCATTCATTATCTAATTTAATTTTTATAGCTTGCTAATGTTTGTTCTCATAATAGTGGAATGTAGGTGATATTAATCTTATCCTAAGATCAGAAACTAAGACTCAATCAGGTAACCTAGCCAGTGCGTAGAGAAGCCTGCATTCAAATTTAGTTCTAAATAATTCCAAAACATGTGCTGCTATTTCTATTTACATCACCTCTCATTATACTTAAAGCCCTCTGCCACTGGCCCCAACCACCTTTTCCAATACCATTTATCACCTCTTCCTGTCCATTAATTTCTAAATAGTTCCCATATTACATTGCCTCCTTTGTCTAAAAGATACTTCAAATTCTATCTCTTGATGTTCCAGTGGGAAAAGTATTTCTCACTTTTGGCCTACCATAGCTGTGATCTGTACCTGTCTTAAGACATCTCATCATGTTCTCATTTGGGTTTAATGAATTCTGCCAGCTGATAAGCTCTTTGAGAACAGGTGATCAATCTTTATATTTCTTCCTAGCACCTACAATACATTCAGTAATTTTTTTTAAAACAATAAATTCATAGACATTAATTTTCTCCTTCCAAATTTGGGCTGAACACCAAATAGTTGATGAAGATACCTGTACTCAGAAGGTAATTTTCTCGTCTGCATAAGATTTTTCAGAACGGGAAGACATTTGCTAGAAAGTTCCTTTGAAGAAGAAATTTCTTGCATATAAAGTGTAGTTGATAACCAAGGCTATAAGAAAAAGGTAAACAACTCGAGGCAAAAGGGGTAAGTAAAAAGGAGGATAGAGTCTACAATGAGAGAAGAAAGTGAAGAGAGAAAGGAGTGTAAAGTTTAGAAAAAGAAGAAGGAGGAAGAGGAGAAGGAGTAAAAAGCAAGGAAGGAGGGAGCAGGAAATTAGAAGAGAGGTAACATCCAGACCAACCAGTATGGAATTAGGATGTTGAAAATAACCCATTTTGAGCTGATCCACAGAGGGCAAAAGTGAGCGATCTTATTATTTCGCTGTTTAGATAAGTTTTCTAATTAATGCTAGAAATATTACAGGTGTTATTAAGATCCTGATTGGAGTGAAGATTTACCCAAAACCAAAACTTTTGCCAAAGTGTAAATAGCTTTTAATACATTATATTCTTTAAACATATTTTTTTCTTATCCAACTGAATGTAGGAAGAATACTGCTTAACAATCATTTTGCTATTAAGTAACGCATGGTATCTCATCTTTTCCAAGCTTCCTTGCCAGGATCATGAAGGATTCATGGTTTTTGAAAGATCTACCAATGCTCTAGTCCTGAAGTTAATCTGAAGTGTTAGAGGCAGGATGTGTCCAACCAGTCCACAAGAGGCCTCGTGTAAAACTTAACGCATCTTGAGGAAGGAGTGTCTTCTCTGGTCTCTGGTTGAAATTCCATACTCTCCAGGAGCAATAATCATCTTCTTCCTTCTTTGGCTGTTTAATCTTCATATACTTGTGGGAACGAGTATTTCCCTTGGAATCTTCCAGGGTTTTCATAGTCTTCCTGAATGTGGTCATTGGGAGTTAAGATGCCCCCAAAGCCAAAAGGATGATGTATTTAATCAGTGTGCCCAGGACCAAAGGCTTTCTTCTGAGTCTTGTTGAAATTTTAATTGGGTTACCTACTTCCCTACTGTAACAAGGCACCAAATACAGAGATGGTATTCCAGGTGAGGTCTCGCCAGGTCCACAAAGAGTGAAAATGTTCCTTTTGCGGTGTGTGAAATGGGAATTTTCCTCCTGCTGCTGAAAGCAAACCAAGCTCCTTTCCACTCAAATATCATGTTGCAAATTCCTATGAAATTTGCCCTCTGTCATGTCCCCCTAGATCTTTTCTTGGCCTAGCTAATTTCCAGGTTCTGAACTCCCATGAAATATCTGTGTTTCTCATTAATTTCCACAGATGTGTTTCCCTTTTCTCTAAGTGGAATCTTGGCATCCTGAGGTTGGTCTAGATTTCTAACCTACAGTCCTTATGTATGTTTCCGCGGTCTTGGAGGACATTCTCTTTCGCCTCATTTCATCACCCTCAGGTAATGAACTTGGTCAAATGAGGCGGCATGAAGTTGGCCTCATGCAGCAGCGTATGTTGGTTCCTTACTCACTGGCTTCCTACCACTGAGCACATCCTGAATCATTTGTAGACGAACCAGCCTTTTCCCTGAAAAGGTTACATCAGTGATAATCCCTCGAAGCACCCATGCTAATGGGCTCTGGTTTTGAATTTGGGTATATTAGAAACAACGTACTTATTGAACACACTCAGCTCAGCTATTTCATTCGGGCACCATGGGGTATAACATTCTGCCAACCAGAGTTGAAAAGCAGACATTGCATTCCTTTCACAACTTCAGCCTGGAAGAGAAGAATTTTTCCATCCCCTCATAAACCCAGGAAACGTCCCACTCTGTGGGTCTACTATAACCTCTCCTAGGACAGATTGGCTAAATGGAATTTCCTAAACGGTTCCACGAGCTGTTAAAGGAGTGCATGCAAAAAGGGTTCCATGGGCAAAGAAGATGGGGAAACATTTCAAACTATGTCTCCCTCTTGGAGAATATATACATATATATATCTGATTTTCTAAGAAGATGGCAAATATAGAAAACTGTTTCACTTTCCTTAAACCAACATTTTCTAAACTTATTTGACAAATATTCATTTTAAATTGAGTACCTATCACAAACACACCGGACAAAGTTTACTAATAAATGAGTCTCCAGGCTTTCCGATCTGCATGCTAACCAATGAGGATTTGGGGTTTTGCCACTCAGTTTCTTACATTTCTCTACTCTCTGTGCTTATCCAAAATGCTCCTTGGGGCTTCTGTTATGAAGAAACAAGAACAGTAGAAGAACAGAAGGATAAGAAGCTCAAAGGATAGAGCTTAATGGAACGTTATATTTTCAAAGAACGCTGCACTAATACATTCCACCCATATGCTCTTCTTACGCTGTGACTTCCAATGATAGATAGGATTTATGTTCCCTTCCCTTGAATCTAGTATTACTGCTGTGACTGACAGAGTATGGCTGAAGTGATGTGATATGTCCTCTGAAGTTAGGTCATCAAAAGTAATACTGCTTTCACCTGGCGCTCTCTCTTAACATGTTTGCCAGCCTCCCTGTTGTGAGGAAACCCGGGCCCCATAGAAAGGCTACAAGTAGGTTTCCTGGCCAACAGCATTAGCTAAGGTCTCAGCTAAGAACTAGTATCAACTAATTGCCAGACATTTAATGAGAAAGACTTTGAATGACTCCAAGTGCCCTCTTTGAGGTTCCCCAGTTAATGCCGTGGTCAGCAGAGACGAGCTATTCCCACTGTGCCCTACCTGGTTATAGAACCATGAGCAAAGTAAGTGTGCATTATTTTAAGCAATTAAGTTTTGGGGTAATTTTTTATGCATTCATTGTGACTGGAATAAGCTGGGGGAACCGTGGAGTGGAGGAAGATGGGTCAACATGATTTAGCTTAGTTTTATAGGTGTGTTTATGATGGTGAAAATTACCAATCAATAATAAATGACTGCTAACAAGAGAGCAATTCTTCCCTAGAACTTAGGTTCTCACAAATATTACCTGGACTGTTGAGTTCCTTTTCCCTTATCAAGAAAAACTATTTAATAACTTATCATATGTCCTCTTGGGACACTATTTATTCAGTGGTTTCACTAATTCCAGAGGTGCTATTGGCTGAACCTCCAAGTTTTCACATGGCTCGCTTTCTCTCCTCTTTGGAATGAGCTGAACTATTGTTTAACTACCATCTCTTGAGGGAAACCCTTCCTCTCTTCTGTCCAGGGATTTTCTATCTATACCCTTCAGAACATTCACCATAATATGAATTATTTCACAGATTCAATTACTTATTTATTCAAAGGAATTTTCTTTCTTGCTTTATTCACCACTGTATTTTTAAAACAATGCCTAGCTAGAATAGATATTTGTTAAATGGATATATAATAATGAAGGGTAATTGGATCTCTCCCTGGCCTGGAAGTCAGAAAACTGGCTTTTGGGGCTGCTTTGTAGCTAATGAAGGTATAGAAGGGAGGCCTGTATGCTCCATGCCTTGTCCACAGAGAAGGCCGTGCACAGATGACCTCCAAAAGTCCCCCTTGCTCCACTCCTCTATGGTCCAAGTTCTTGAGGATCTCATGTGGCCTCAGGTTCAACTTTAGCAAATCCTTGTACTATTGAAGCTGATTTTTTTTCTCCACAGAAACTACATTCAATCATTTTAAGATCTAGGTTATAGTTTCATCTGATAAAGCCATTTGTTTTTGGAACATTTTGTCCTTGCAGACACACCTTTGTTCTCAGTCTAGTCTATCTGTTCCAGACATTGTCCAAACAGACAACCTGGGGTAAATATAACTAGACTGTCCGCGATACTTTGTAACTCCTATTATCTCCCA
Organism: Rhinolophus ferrumequinum; assembly: GCF_004115265.2. Lineage (NCBI taxonomy): Eukaryota > Metazoa > Chordata > Mammalia > Chiroptera > Rhinolophidae > Rhinolophus > Rhinolophus ferrumequinum. The sequence goes on along the minus strand of NC_046306.1, from coordinate 27,793,458 downwards.
AGGAAAGAATTAAAGGTACAACAATATTATTTATTGTCCAAACCGGGATGCTTTTGAGAATAAAATGGAATCTATTAATAACAACACCCAGGAAAACAGGTCTAAATCAAGATTATCCCAGGCAAACCTGGACGCTTGATCATTCTTTATTTCTAAAGCAGAGATATTGTCAGCAAAACAAAGATATTAATATATATGCCTGTTACTTAAATTTTCAGCATTGGTAAAATGAAGATCCACCAGTATCTTGGCTTCTAAAACACATTTCATCAGCAGCAAAGGTTTTGATACTGTCATCATTTCACCTGTTTTATTTTCACGATGCCTTTTTGATACAAGTGACAATATGCAGGGACTGGGCAGGAAACAATATTTCCCTGGAAATTTTTTACCTGAAGAGAAATTAACATGGGGCTATACAAAGAGATGTGGCAGGATTTTTTTCATTTTCTTTTAAATCTCTATATAGATATCTATATCTACCTCACTATATACATATGTGTGTAATATATACATTCTCTCTATATTCACTTTATTATTATATGCATATATATATATTTGTGTACATAATAGCTTTCACTTTCTAGAGCAGTTTTAGGTTTACAGAAATATTGAACAGAAAGGATATCGGTTCCCATATATCTATCTGTACTGAATAGTTTTCCCTATCATTAACATCTTGCATTAGTGTGGTCCATTTGTTCCAATCGATGCACCAATACTGATACATCATTATTAGCTAACATTTATAGCTAACATTAGGGTTTACCTGTTGTGTTGTACATTCTACGGGTTTTGTCAAATGCATAATGGCATGTATGTACCGTTGCAGTATAATAAAGAATAGTTTCACTGCTCTAAAAATCCCCTGCACTTCACCTATTTATCCTTCCCTCCCCACATCTAGCAATTACAGATCATTTTCCTGTGTGTTTAGTTGAGCCTTTTCCAGAATGTCACGTAATTGGAATCATAGCACATGTACACTTTTCATATTGGCTTCTTGCACTTAGCAAATATGTATCTAAGTGTCCCCCATGTCTTTTCATGATTTGGTAGCTCATTTCTTTGCATCACTGAATAATATTCCATTGACTGGATGCACCACAGTTTGTTTCTCCATTCACCTATTGAAGGACATCTTTGTTGCTTCCAATTTGGGGCAGTTATGAAGCCAGCTGCTATAAACATCCATGTGCACGTTTTTGTGAGGACATAAGTTTTCAACTCCTTTGGGTAAATCCCAAGGGGACCGATTGCTGGATCACACAGTAAGAGCATGTTTAGTGTAGTAAGAAACCACCACATTGTCTTCCAAAGTGGCTGTATGATTTCATATTCTCACCGGCAATGAATTGATCATTCCTGCTCCTCTATGAAATGTGGGTATTTTAATGGAAGCCACAAAAAATGTTGAGGAACTCTGAGACTAGCAACAGCTAGGAGCTGTTCCCACTCTTAGACCTGAAACCAGCTCACTCTTAGAGCTGAAAGGACGAAATCTGGGTTGGCAGAGACCAAGGAGAACTGGAACCATGAAGGAGTCATAATCATGGAGGCCTGGAGCCACTCCCGGGAAAGAAATGCCAAAGCCAGGTGGGGCAGGGGAAAAAGTATCCGGATCTCTTTCTCTCTTACCTTCTGTACTCCTGCCAGTACCTCCCATTAGGTAAGCCAGATAAAAGCTAGAGAACAGGAGAACCCATGTGATTTGCAGTAAGGGTCAGCCCCCAGTGACACGCAGCAGGGCAGAGGAGGCTGGCCAATGGATCTGCGAGGGAGCAGGGTGCACACAAGCATTACAAACTTATGGTCAGAATCGCACAGTAGGCAATAATGTGTGCGACTTTAAGAGCACTGTTGCTTTGGAGGGAGTTTTTCAATGGTGAATCACTATTTTTCTGTGGTGTGTTATTGAGTTATTTAAAAATGTTCTGAAATATAAACTCTGGAGCTGAAGTCACCAGTGGAGCGGAGGGCAGTACATCGCTCCAGGACTTCCTATCCTGCTCGCTCACCCTGGTGGCCATCCCTCTAACTACTCCAGGAAGGTAGGTCTTCAGGGATAAGGGAGACTTGCCCTTATCTGTTATAGTGCTTAATAATACTGCCCTTGCGTGATTATTTCCATTAAAACCCAATGTCTATTTTTTAAATCTAAACAGCAGTGTTATGGCCAACAGCACTAACGGTTATTTCTTGTCAGCTTCTCATCTTGAAACTCCCTTTTGTTCAATCAGGTAAAGAACTTTCTTATCAATGCGGGAAAACCTAAACCAAAACAAACATCCATTGTCCTTGTCTTTTAATCTTTGATATGCAGGGTCTTCCAGAGCACAGGCATGGGGGTGGGGGACGGGTAGGGACACCTCTTGCCCTAAATTCAGAGTTCCTCCACTTTAGCACTATTGACATTTTGAGCTGGATTTGTCGTCGGGAGTTGTCCTTTGCCTTGTAAGATGTTTAGCAGCATCGCGGCCTCTACCCACCGGATACCAGTGCATCCTCCCTAGTTGTGACCATCAAAAGTGTCTCCAAACATTTCCAAGTGTCACCCACTGGCAAAATCTCTCCCAGTGGAAATTACTTTCCCAGTCTAAGGGAGGCACCAGCTTCTGCCTGCCTTTTCATCCTAGTAATTTAAGAGTAACCTTACTGCACACAGACATGGTTTGTTATTTGTAACCAAAAGATTTTACAAACTGGATAGCAGCTTCTCACAAAACACTGCCTTCCCAAAAAGTCTCCTGTGGGGAGAAGATGCTTTTTCTGACCCAAATCATTTTTTTAACTGTACTCCACTTTTACCCACACTCATAGGATTCCTGGTTTGATCCTAGTTCTTCTTAGGAGATCTCAGTATCCATTGTGGCCAGATGGGTTGTGCCATTCATTGATAACACATACAACCGTTGTAGAATTTCAAATTGCAATTATAAGAAAAGACTGGGTGTTCTGGGGTTACTATGCTCAAAAAAAAAAAAAAAAAAAAAAAAAGAAAAAGAAAAAAAAGTACCTATTTGTGTTTCATCCATTCACAAGTCATCAAATACTGACCTCTCATAATTTACCATGTTTACCCAATGGTCGTTTATTCAATGTTCTTGTTTATATCTAGAATAAGGCAACTTTTCTCTTTTTAGTCTTTATTTTCCTTCAAGGGTTTGAGAAGGAAGAAATTCTTAAACTACCCAACCTCCTTTTACATTGGAGGCAGTTTTATTTATTTATTTTTTGAAATATTCTGCCTCATTCCAAAAAAGGTTTTGAGGAGAATGAAGTCATTAGATGGCATGGGTCAGTGACAGAGAAACTGAAAATGACATTCCCCAATTTAACATTATTTTCTGAGACAATGTCAAGCCCTTACAAGGATGGGAAAATAACGAAGTCACATACCGTGAAAGTCAAAGATTCTCTCTTAGGGAATAAGTGTCCTCGAGCTACTGTCCTCTCAGGACATTTGTGAGCTTAGCAGTTTGGAATGTCAACAAGAAGGGTGACTGGGGGCAGAGGGCTGCAAGTGGCTTCATGACCCACTCATTGATCAATGAGAGGAAGGGAGTCAAAGCTAGTTCTTTGGAAAGAGTATGCAGACTAACCACTTTGAATCAACATGCAAGAAAGATTTATCTTCCCCAGACATGAGACAAATTACAACCAAGAATCCTGAGCAAGCAGATCTCCTGAATGCAATACTCTACAGTGAATGGGGCTGAAAATCTGCTCAGTAAACGGTGAGACCCTGTGCTGTTTGTCTGTCAACACCCCTCACTAATCAACCTTCCAAATGTTCAGTCCAACCCGGGAGATGCAATTGGTCATTTTATTTACAATAGTCTTCAAGACCAAATCTGGGTTTGAATTTTTGTTTATGCTGACTCATATTAAAAAGAAGAAAAAGAAGAAGAAGGAGAAGGAGAAGGAGAAGAAGAAGAAAAGAGAGAGAAAGAAAGGAGTGAAGGAATAGTATGTAATGGGTCCAACTGGGGTTACTTAGTCTGCCATAGTCTTTCCAAAAAGGAAGTGGAATTTTAGAAGTCAGCATTTGGGTGGAAGTTAAATCCTCAAAAAAGGTTTCAAGCTTATCAGCCCATAGATGTCATCACAAACCCTTGTCATAAGTTGCCCAGAATACCCTAGGTTGTTAGCATGCTTCAGAAGGGTCTAAAAGAGTAGACTTACGAAATCACAAGCACCTACTCTGCAAAATCAGCAGTTTCTCCAGCTGGGAGAGCAGAGACCTTGGAACAGCCTATGTTGCTATGATCCAAGCACCTTGGTCAGAAACAGGGCCAGAAGTCTACTCACAAGGCTGACAGAACAAATACATGGAGAATGAGGATGACGGTTTGGCCAGTCTAGAGCAGCACTATGCTATAGCAATACAATGCAAGCCATATACGTCTTTCAAATTTTCTAGCAGCCACATTAAAAAGTAAAAAGAAACAGGGAAAATAAATTTTAATACTATATTTTACTTAACCCAAAATATCTAAAACATTATCATTTCAACATGTACTCAATATAGAAATAATTAACGAGATAGTTTACATTCTTTTATTCATAGTAAGTGTTGAAAATCTGATGGATATTTTATACCATATGTCACAACACATGTGGCTATTGGCATGACGGTCAGTGCAAATTGAAAGAAACCACATACAAGTTCTGACCTCTCAATACCCTAATACATCAAGACAAGCCACTGTATATCGATGAAGTGACTCCATCAACATGACTTGGAAACAAGGTACAGTCACATAGCAACAGTAGGAGAGTTGGATCCCATCTCTGTGGTGAGTTAGCTGTGTGACCTTGGACAAATAACTGGATTCCTCTTCCTTTATCTGTCCACTGAGGCAGCAGGGCTAAGTGATCTCTAAAGCACACTTAAACTCAAATTCCCAAGATCTTTGGGACTGCAAAAGGCACTGGTGGTGGTTTTAAAGATATGTGCACAATTTTTTTTTTATACTTGTCCCCACAAGACGTGGAGCCTAATTCCCCACTCCCTCAGTATGAGTTGGTCTTAGTGACATGCTTCTAACGAATAGAATATGGCAGAAGCTATATAGGATGCTGCTTCTGATATTAGGTTATTAAAAGATTGCAGCTTTTGTGTTGGTCTCTCTCTCTCTCTCTCTCTCTCTCTCTCTCTCTCTCTCTCTCTCTCTCTCTCTCTCTGTCATTGCTTGCTCTAGAGCAAGCCAGCTGATGTGCCATGAGGACATTCAGGCAGACCATGGAGAAACCCACATTGTGAGGCACTGAAACCTGCCAACATCCACGTGTATGAGCGTGGCAGCAGATTGTCCTCCCATCAAGCCTTGAGGTAACTGTAACCAAGAGAACAGCTTGACTACAACCTTATGAGAGACACAGAACGATAACCACCCAGGTAAGCTCCTCTTGGATTTCTGACTTACAAAAACTATGAGATAAAACATGCACGTTTTAAGCTGCTATATGAGGGGAAATTTGTTATGCAGCAAAATCTAGCTAAGCTAATACAATATTTCTGAAATATGAAAGAGAAGCTGAATGTACTAAAACACAGGTCGACTGCAAGCAGGATACTACAAAGACATTGTTCCCACCATGCACTGGCACTTTCAGGATGCAGGAGTGGCAAGCAGGCCCACCAATTGTAAGAAGTAACATTAATTAAGCATTTCTGTGTGCTAGGCACTGTTCCAAGCACCTCATATATCATTTGATTCTTACAATGACTTATGAGGTGGGTAGTACTTCCATTTCACAGATAAGAAAACATAAGCACAGAGAGGTTAAGTAATTTGCCCAGAATTATACAGATTGTAAAAGACAAAACTATGATTGGAACACTGGTTTTTCTCTACCTCTATGCTATAATGCCTCATCCACAAAATTAGGGCGATCTTCTCCCCAAAGAGAACATCTCTGGTTGACATCTGTGGAACTCTAGTCGACATCTGTGCATCTCTAGCTGACAGAAGAGATGCACAGACACACAGTGAAAAACCCTGAGGTAATGACTTCCCCTGGGAACCGTGTGTGGGTTGCAGGGCGAAACCACCTACCGTGTGGTTATTGACATGTAGGGATTCTGGCAGCAGCCACAATCACACTTCTGGTGTGCTCTGAAATGGGAATACTGACTCAGGCATTAGCCCAAATGTTCTTAAAGATAAGACTTTCTATTATTATAAATCATGATGCAGCAATTGATTAAGGAGGGCCAACGCCATTTGAATTTAGAGGACTTGTTATTTTGGGGAATCAGCGTTTCAGGTAGCAATAATGGGGAGCTGAGATGTTTTAAAAGCATGACATAGTCAGCAGAGTTGCTTTTTTAACTGGAAATGGAAAAGTGATGTTAAACCACTGCAGATGACCCTGAAGTTCAAGGTTAGTGAGTACTTCCTGTCAGGGAAGGCTGTGAAATCTGAGCCTCTGGAGTTTCCTTCCCCAGCATTTCCCCTCCAAGGTTTTTAGGCTACAGCACTAAAAGAGGGGAGAGGTGAATTCTATCACAGTTTAGAAGCATGACTTTGGGGTCAGAGCTGATTTGGAGCCCTTTAACTTTGTCACGTGTGAACTACAGAAACTCCATTAAATAACCACCATACCTAACACTCCAAATTTCTCAACTGTACTAGGAGGATTTTTAGCAATATCTATATTTTATGGAGGCTATTAATGATTGATACCTCAAACTGACCTAAGTCAATTTGATCTGTTACAATTACTAGTTCCTTTTTTTTTTTTTTTTTTTAATTAAGCTAGGTAGCTTTCAATAATTAGAGGTAAGTGAGGCCATTACCTTCTAATCTCCCCACCAGGTACTATGCCAAAGTAATTCTCAGAGAAAAATTTGCCGCAGGTACCAATATTTATTTGCACGTAGATACCAAGGGCTAGGAATTATTGACTTAGTTCTTTGTTCTGCTAGATGCTTCTATAGAGCCTTGCCCAGAAGTTTCATTTGTAACAGATGAAATTCAGCGGCAGAACTTAGCCTAAGAATTCAGTAACAAAACTTAGCGCAATTCAGGTCACAGAATCCTTCTATAAACAGCTAGAGTCAGGACCATTTCCTGTTCCGAAACTGAAGATGCCAATTCGGAAGTTTGCAGACTCTTGGACTCACCCACCCTGTTCATTCAAGTGGGGAGCTCTGTATAGCGTCTCCCCACAATCCACATGGCTTAAACAACTGCAACTCCACCAATGAAAAACTACTTCTGACACCCATTGTGCTAATTTACCAGGCACCGGATGTTCGCCAAAAATAAAGAGAGCTTCAGGGCTTATAGTAGGGCTTTTGAAGGCAGTGGTATGCTAGTAGACTAGATTTCAGAAGTGGAGTGTGTGCTGATTTCCACTGAATAAAGACCACCACCATACTGCCTTCAAGCTAGTAATATGACGTCCCTAAATGCAGAGTTAGAAAGCAGTGTATACGCCTGGCTCTCATGAGCCAGTTCAAGCCAACTCCAGGACACCACTGGAGTATGGTCTTATAATTTGAGTTTTTGAAATGCTGACTACCCAAAGAAACAACGAATGTTAACAAGCAGAGTGTTTAGAAACATGACTTTGGGGCAGAGCTGATCTGGAGCCCTTTCACTTTGTCATGTATAAGCTACATAAACTCAGTTAGATGATCACCACAGTTACACTCCACATTCCTCATGTTGCATAAAAGTTACTGCCAAACTTAGCAGTTTAAAACAACACACATGTATTATCGCGGTCTCTGTGGCTCGGGAATTGTGGTATGACTCAGCAGGTATTCCTTTGTTTCAGGGTCTCTTAAAAGGCTGTGCTGAAGGCATTGACCTCATTCATGGTCTCCTTGGAAGGTGGGGAACCATCCACTTCCACGCTCAGTCTTGAGGGTGTGGGCATCTGTTCTGATGGCAGTTAACCGGAGGCTACTCCCAGTTCCTTGCCATGTGGCTCTCTCCTGCTTCATCATCACAGCCAGCATGGGAAAAAAGTCAGAGAGAGAGACAGCAAGAGAGAGGATGAAAGCAAGATGGAAATCACAGTGTTTTATCATCACATCAAAAGTCACATCCCATCACTGTTGCCATAATCCATTTGTCGGAAGCAAGTCACTTGGTTCAAGCCCATATCGGAAGCGAGGGTCTGACATGGGGCATGAAGACCAGGAGGTGAGAATCATTGGCAAATACTTTAAACACCGCATACCACAAGCTCCTAGAGGACAGATAAAAATGAACTCCTATGTATATGTCACACTGCCCATGCTAAAAAGTATTTCAAATTAGATTATAAGCAATATAAACTAAGGCAATGCAAATTGAATCATAAGCCCAATAAATGTTCAGGAACTCCTCCTTCTTCTTGTCTCTATGGCACGGGAGCACTGGAAAGGCAGTTACAGACTGAAACCTGGTATCTCAAGAGCTCCAATTTGGCTAGTACAACAGTTCTTTAAGCATGCCTGACCTCTTCTCTTTACCACAGACTTCACCGTTCCCTGTTGCCTTACATACAGCAGATTCATACTGTTCCTTTGCTAGTCTGGTCCCTGCAAGCTTTGCATTGGGGCCTCTTGACATTGAACACTATTTTTAATTTCCTCCCTTCCACTGAGCCTATTTGTCATTCAACAAGTACTTCTTCAGTGTTTTGTTTCAGAAACAGTAGTGGGCAAGACATAAGAGACAGAGCTGGGTAAACTATAGCCCCTTGGCCTGACCAAATGAGCATGTCCCCTTTTGTTTTCTCACTTCAAACTCTGGTGTTCCAAAGATGGTCAATCGGGTGGTAAAGCAACAGCAAAGGGCTGGGGAAATTCAGGAAACGAAACCTCATTCATTCCTTGAGCACTGTGTGAAGCTATGTCAGGTGGCCCAGGAAGATCCCCAAAGCATAGCCAGCCATTATAGACCAGAACAGTGGTTCTCAAAGTGTGGTCCCCAAATCAGCAACTTAGCAACACTTAGGAACTTATAAGAAATGCAAGTTTTCTGGCTGAATCAGATGTGGATCAGTAACGCTGGGGGTGGGGCCCGGCAATTTGTTTTATCAAGCTTGCCAAGTGATTCTGAGAGTTCCTCTAGTTTGAGAATCATTGGACTAGAGCATGTCATAGCTGAAAGTTATCTTAGGGATCATATGCTCAAATCCCTTGCTATACAGATGAGGAAACTGAAGTGCCAGAAAGTGACATGACTGGTTAATTTCACCTAGCTAATGAGCAGATGCCTTCCTCAAGCACAGGCACTTGAGCCCTGAGATTTCAAGCAGGCCACGGGCTGGGCTCCCTGTCAGCCCTGGGCTCCCGCCTAAATCCATTCCTTGGCTTCAAGTGTACCAAGCACCTCCGTCCAGTCATGCACGGCACGTCCTGCCAGGTCTGCAGGTGTGGTCCATGTACTCAGAGGTGTGCCACTGGAAGAGTTAAACAATTACCAACCCTTGCCGGCCTTCCTGCTCTTTAATGCTACATACCTGCCCCATTACCTGCAAAGGTGAGCTGAGACAGAGGCTGTGATCTCACATCTCTCTGGAAACCTGCCAATGCAGAGGGGGCTGGTATGGGGCTTCCACTTTGTTCACACAGTTAACATTTGGACAATAAACTGGCACCTCCCCAACATACTGGACCCTGAAACACAGGATCATCGTGAAGGGCACAGAATTCCTGGTATATTTCAGGTATAACCTTCTGAATCACCCCATGGAATGAGCAGACTTCTCAAAGGCACATTATGTGAGTCAGTGAACAGGTTATAAATAAAATAACAAGAAGCAGTATTTATCAGAGCAAAAGATCCCTTACTAAGTAAGAAAGGGAGAGGGATTTTTAGCCCCTACCTTCTATATCTGGGGGCTGAGGAGAGAGAGATGAGAAGGAGGCCCTCTAGAATTTTTTCCAAGGTCACTATTTCTATGAATGGGACTAGAAAACAATAATATAACTATAAAGTACATGTATTTATCTGGGCTATTGGATATCTTTTAAGCTTTTCTTTTGAATCTTCATGTCAATTTTCAAATATATCTAGAAAGACTTGATCATGAGAGATAGAGGGAGGTGGGCAGTGGATTATTCTGAGTCTAGAGCTACATGTTATTTACAAACAAATGAAGAATCTAGGTGACATTTGGAATGATCTCTGAATTTGTAAGTTCCAGTTACAACGTGTAGGTTTGTTTTGAACAGGGCTTCTCAGCAGGGAGCAGGTGACAGCTCATGTTTCTGAAGCTTCTCAAAAGCATTTTAAAAATGCAACTGTCCTTCCACTGGGGGCTGGGAACGGGGCGTTCATTTTCCAGGTTATTCCGATATATGGTGCCATCTAGTGTCAGCCCACCCCCACCAATTCCCCTCTAACTTCAACAAGGGTACAAAAATAGTGACTATATATATTTTATAGAAACCCTAAAAATCCACAATACTAGATTGTGTTCCTGAGAAAAGGAGGCAAATTTTAATCATCTTGGAATTCTTATACTCTAACAAAGAGGTAGGCCTAAAACTAGTGGCCTATGTCTAGCCCACAGACATACTTTATGCACAGTGTGGTATACACAGTGCTTACTGATTTTTAAAATAAAAATTTGATTTAGTTACTGCAGCAGGTTATATTTTTCAAAGACGATGGCTACACTCTTTCCTGGCCTATATGCTCTTCTAGAATATAACCTTCTCACTACCCCATCAAGAGGTAGGGTCTTGAATCTGGTGGGCAAATATAGTATGGCTGACATGATACTGCATGACTTCTAAGACTGGGTCCTCAAAGGCCATGCAGTGTTCTTCTTGTTTATGGGAACACTGGTGCTTAGAACTGTGAGTCCCCATGGAAGAAGTTCCATTACCCTGAGGCTGCCACGATATGAGGAAGTCAGGCCACATGGGGAAGGCAGATGTAGTTGTTCCAACTGGCAGTCCTGGTCATTGGGTCTTCCAGCCCAAGCAGTAGACATATATGTAAATGAGCCTTTAGATGACTCCAGCCTTTGAGTCTTCCCAGCTGAGGCTTTAGACATGGTGGAACAGACACAAGACATCCCTACTTTGCCTGTGATTTCCAACCCGAAGGAATCCATGAAAATGATCAAATGGTTGTTTTTAAGTAGATAAGTTTAAAGGTAACTTGTTAGGCAGAAATTATAACTGGAACAGTTTCCAACATTTATTCATAAAGAGATTTCCCATAACACTTCAGAGTTTCTTGAAAAATTGGAGGATATGGCAAATGGAGCCCATGAGTCCCCAAAGCAAGCAGCTAGGTAGCAGATCTAGTAGCTAGTAGGTGGGAAACATACTCAATGGACATGTACTCTCTAGTGTTGCACAGCTGCCATCAGTGGCACTATGAACTAAGGTTCAATGGCATGAAATGTTACACTCAGCCTGTTGTTTTCCTTACCTAGCAGAATTTTGTCCTTCAAAGTAGGTAAATGAAAGATAGAAAAGGCCCTGAATCTTGGATATCGTTACCTTCTTGCCTGGCTCCTCTGTGTGTTCTGAGTTTGCAACACATGCCCTGGATATAATAAGCATATAATAAATACTTGTTGAATTTTGAAATCATCCATCCTTCTTGTTGATTTTATATGTATCTCTAGATACTGCTGATAAAAATTTCTTTTCCCATAAGTTGAATGGCACTTAAAATATATTTTCCCTCCTTCCCTCCTTTCTTTCCTTCCTTCCTTCCTTCCTTCCTTCCTTCCTTCCTTCCTTCCTTCCTTCCTTCCTTCCTTCTTTTCATCTTTCCTTCCATACTTTTGTAACTGCATCCCTGCTTGTATACCATACCACTGTACACTGGCTGTCCATTAGTTTCCTGCTCAGAATATAGAATACTAAAATAGTTTCCAAGCTGGAAAAGACTTGGTCCTTGGCAGAAGTATCATTTTGCTCAAGGAGCACCCACTTCAGAAGCATTTAGGAATTTCTTTACAACATAGAAACCAAGGCCCCTCCCCAGACCCAACAACTCAGATTGACGTTCCCGTATAGCAATTTGGACCTCAGCAAATGCTCCATATGATTTTGGTGCATGCTGTGGCTTTAAAAATCAGTCCAGCCTTTTACAAGCAGCCACTGAAGGAAAGTAGGTTCTGCCATTAAACCCTGGGATTGCGAAGACAGGTCCGATGTGACCGGGGTGAGGGGTCCAGGCATACTACATGGAGGTCAGAGAGCACGCGGAGGTTGCCCTGGGGGCCATGGTGAATATGAGGCATCAGTACCATGAGAAGTTAGGGCCAAGACGTCCAGTAGAACAGAAACTAGGAGATGAGCTAAGCAAAGCATGCTTAAGCAGGACTCCTTGTCGTGTGGTCCACGATCTGGACAGGGAAAAAATCCCACTTTGTTTGTATCAGTCTCTGAATGAAATGTAGCACTTCATTCAATTTTGAATGTAGGCAACAAACCACAGTCATGACTTTATTCTACAAGAAATCACAGATATCTTTATATCATAGAGTTACCTTATAATGCCAGTTTTACTAATCATAACTTCCAAATGAGAGTTGTTAAGCCCGTGTTAGAGTGTGCTATTTAATAAATGATTACAGAAACACATCTATTATTATATTACAGTTAAACATTTTTTGATATATAATTGGTTTCCTTTGTCATTTTAAATATTGTGTTTTACTGATTTAAGACATTCCTCAGGACGGAGTCCACAGGCTTCACCAGACTATCAAAGACCCAGAAGCCCTGGATTAAAGGGACAGGTAAACTGTGGAGAAGCCAGCCTGGTCTTTACAAGTCTACTAGAAAGATCCAGGCCATCACCTTCCACCTGTGGCTCTCCCCGAGGCAGCAGGGAACTAAGGAAGGTGGCAGGGGAGACGAGGGCCTCTCAGGTACACTCAGCAGCCAGCCTATTCCTCCTGGGTGCTGGCTGGTAAAGCCTGCAGCTTGTACACTGTGATCACTGGTCTGCCAGGCAGAATCCACAGTGACAGGCATGGGTTAGGACATGAGAGTGAGGCTGAGGGACTATCTTCTCCTGGAGATTGGGCAGAATGTCCAGCCTCACACCTGCATGTCACTAGGCTTACGACCTCCCTCTGAAGTCACCTAGCCAGCTATCCTAGTCAGGCAGTATTGCAAGTGCCACTTTCTCACAGGCTAGAAAGAGACAGCCACACATGATAAGCAGAGGATGTATTCCTCCAAGCTAGTAGGCCAACCCTGGGCAAGGCCGTTTATTCATCTTCACAAAAAAACCCTACAAAATCAGGTTTTTTCCCAATATTCATGTTAATATCTCCATTTTACTGATGAAGAAAATGAGGCTCTGTCAGATCATCACTGTATAATATTAATATCTATTATTATTACCAATACTATGTAGAGCAGCCCTGAAAAGTGTGTTTTTATAGGAACAAGAGTGACTCCATTTTGTATGAGGAAGAGTAACTCCACCTTGGACACTGAGTGCTATGGAAATTCCCCATGAAGATAAACAACAAGTAAACCGCCTCCAGATGGATGGTGTGGCAGCTGCATGGACTAATAGGAAACAAGTCTGTGGGGACTGATAAGGTGACGTCATACCGCTCTACTGAAGTCCTTAAGAACCCAGGACTTTGACAGCTCAGAGGGCCGGTCTGGACTGACAGGTGACCATGCTGCTCCTTTGCTCCAAAAACCTGCCTGCTCCGTCAGACTCATACCGAACCTCTGCCAGACCGACTTCCCGGACCAGCCGCCCTGCACACTGGATTCTGATTGACTCTGGGATCGGTTCGTTGTCAAAATACTTTACTAAATTGTTATTGCTATATTGACGGCCACCTTGCTATGATTATATTGTGGTATTACTTTTAAGGAGGCTATTCTTCCCACTGCATTTTCTGTGTGAATAAATGAATATATTGAAAGGCACTAGACCTGTGTGTTTGCCTTAATTCTCGCTCGAAGCCACGGCTACTGCAGAGGCCTCCGTCAGTGCCAGGTAGATCCTGGGGGTCTGAGCGTCTCTCTGGGGTTAGTCCCTCTGACTTGCAGGAAGAGACTGCAGGACACTAAGTCCGCTAGGCCTCTGAGCCTAGCAGATGCTCATGACAAATACTATTAATTATAATTAATTATGGATTATAAGTATCAATATAGATTCTGATTTTAACATCGATATTATTTCATATATTAATTATAATTAATTATAAAGCATATCAATGCTAGCTAATGGTATTTTTATGTCACTTTTATTGAGCTATAACTGGTATATAGCGATGTATAAATTTAAGGCGTACAGCATAATGATGACTTACATATATTAGAAAATGATTACCACAATAAATTCAGTTAATATCTATCACTTGATATAGTTACAAAAAGGAAAGAAAGAAAAATGTTTTCTGTTTTCCTTTGCGAAGAGAACTTTTAGGATCTACTCTCTTAGCAACTTTCAAGCATACCCTACAGTAGTATTAACTAGAGTCCTCCTGTATATTACATCCCCAGTACTTACTAATGCTAGAAGTTTATACCTTTTGCCCACCTTCATGCAATTCTCCCACCGCACCTTTGGCAAGCACAAATCTGATCTCTTTTTTCATGAGTTGGGTTTTTGTTTTTTTAGATTGAGATGCGTGAAATCATATAGTATGTTTTTCTCTGTCTGACTTATTTCACTTAGCACAATGCCCTCAAGTTTCATCCATGCTTTTGCAAAGGGCAGGATTGCTAATAATATTGCATCTTGCCACGTGCCAGACCTTATGTATGTCCATCATACTTTCATTTTCTCATATAATCTTTACCTGGCCCTCTAAGGTGGAGACTATCATTATTGCTGTTTTGTAGATGAAGAAATCGGGGGCTAATGAACTTGCCTGAGGTCCTACAGCAAGGAATTAGTAGCTATTTCTTTAGAGGACTGGAATTTGAATCCAGGCTTCTATAATAGAAAGTCCATGTTCTCTCCCTTTATATCAAGGGCTTCTGGTCCTCACTTTATCACTTATGTCAATGCCCCTCTAGCCCTACATATTCTAGGCTAGGTGGTATTATGGAACCTTCCAGGGCAAGGGAGGGGTGGGTTGTTTCAAGTCTCAGAAATGCAGAGCCATTGGAGCCATTTCTTCAGGCCTGAATCTTGCAGACCTCCTCCCACTATCCTCCATGTCTTCTGCAACTTGAGTCAGCAACTGAGCAAAAGCCACAAAGACAGTCCCAGGAGGTGTGGTGTGACCAGGAATAAACACAGGCAGGGAACATTTGAACCAAAACGCACTGAAACTTGACAACCAGGACATGCCAGGACACGTCAGCTCATGGCTCTAAAAGGTTGCAACTTTTATTGTGAACTTTCAGTCACTTGGTAATAATAATAATAATAATAATAATAATAATAATAATAATACCTGCTGACACTACTGGGGTTCCCTGGTATTTGAGGGTACAGCACTTTCCAAGCTCTACTGCAGGGAAAGGGTTGTGAAACCACAGGCAATTGAACATTTTCTTGCCTTTGAAGGGAGGAGGTGCAGGGTAGGGTTAAGGGGTGGAATTTGCCTGGCTCATTCCATGACGCCAAGACCAAGGTTAGAAGTGAACTGAAGCACCTTGTAAAAAGCATTATATATAAAGTCATCTGTTTACCTCGGCTGCTGCTGTCACAAGCCCCATGTTCCTATCAAGGGTTTAAAGCAAACACTGTAAGCGGCTAAAAGAACAACCTCGTTTCTGATTCTCTCCTAAGACCTGATTCACTCACAAAATGGGCTTATGAACTTAAAGTTATGGGAGGGGAGGCGGGAGAGCAAAGACAAGAACCCTTTTATTTGGCATCTTATTCACAATGAAAATTGGCACAGAAGCCAACCACATACATTAACATAGCTTGGGCAAGTTTAAAGCTTATGAATACATTTCTGTGGAAAAATGTGAATATGGAAAATCCCCTCTCTTATTTTGCCCCTTCCAAAAAAGCAATGCGTTCTGGGCTCAATGTGTATCCGTAACCTCACTTAGAAACCGGGAAATGCCAAGTGGGACTCAAATGGGGGAGTCCAGGTCTAAAGAAACTAAAGGGTCTGCTACCTTGGAAACCAGAGGAGAGGAAGGGAGGAGGCCGGGACTCACTCACATGTAAGATTTCATCATAAAGTGCAGAGGGGAAGTCCAGGTAGAATAGCCTGAGGTTCTCAGCGTCTCTCAGACAGGGGTGTCTGTTGAGAAGATTAATTGTAATTAGAAGAAGAGAGGGAGAGCGATGTTTCCATTCTTGCTCAAAATACTCCAATTAAAAGGGGGAGTAATACGTAAAGAGTTATACACAGTAGTAACCAGGAGGCTGCTATGCTATGGTGACCTTGTCATTGAGTTTTATTCAAGAGTTTTTCCTTGAAGATCCTTTAAGTATTTAGAAACACAAAGTAATATATATTGCTGGAGGGGAAAATGCCTTGAGAATAGAGGCTTCTGCTGATAATTCTTCTTGTTTTAGTCATTTTGCAGGCACTAGTGGATGCATTGCCTGACAGTTTCCCTAGAGAATAAGGAATTTTAAATATTCATTCACAGGCAGAGGAAAATAGGGATAAACAGGCTAAGAACATTGTTTGCAACTATAGAGCACCATTCCTCTGTGTGGTGCCATCCATCCATCCATCCATCCATCCATCCATCCATCCATCCATCCATCCATACTTATTTATTGAGAGTCCTAAGGGCACTAGCCTATTTCATGCAAAGGTCTACAGAAGTCGTGGGGAAATATAATTCATGTAACTTATCTTCACTGCTTAGTCTGGAGAGCAGTGTGGGTCCTGGTGGAGGAGATAAAGCATGCAAAGGCTATGAAGCGGGAAAGAGACAATTAAGAACCAAGTGAAATTCTAAGTAAATATATAAGCAACCACTTTGCTAGGAATGATCAAATAAGAAAATCTAACCATAGGAAATCAACAAATGACATATTTCTAGGAAGCATTTGACAAGAAATTATTGGCCATCTACTCATGGCAAACGGTGCACTAGCCCCTGGGAATACAGACAGTTCTTTCTATGCTCACAGGGGTCCCAGTGCAGCTGTGAAAGCAAACGTGAAAGGATGTACCCACCTTGTGGTACATGCTGCAGGCTCTGTGAGAGCTGATAGAAGAGCACATGGCTGGTCTCCAGGCTCAGGTGGGAGTGGCTTGCTTGGACAAAGGTCCTGTGGTGGGCACTGGCTTCTGAGGAAATGTCCGAAGACCAGTGTCGCTGGAGAGGCTAGTCATCTTAGGCCTTATAGGTTATGCTGAAGGCAATGTAAAGTCCTTATAGTTTAAATCAAGAAGGATACTATCATATTTGCCTTTTAAACCATGCTTCTAGCTTCTAGCTGAGAGTAGAACGGCCCGTGGTGGCAAATGGTGGATGTAGAAAGAGACACGACTGTGGCAATCATTCAGGCAAGATGGTGGTGGCCTATGAATTAGGACCTTTCGGGTGAAGACTGAAAGAATGAGAGGTGGACTTAAAAGCTATAGAGAAGTATAAGCACTGCAGGAGAGAAGGAAATCGGAGCCTCACCTCAGGGAACAGAAGAATGGTAAAGGAAGTACACGCTTCCCCCTGAGCAGTTAATGGAGGCACGTTGGTGTTGCAGGGGTCAGAATGGGAACGGGGAGCAGGGCAGCCTCCAACGTCCAGACCAGGTGGTTGTGGGTGAGCTGTTCTTGAAACCAGCTCCCCACTCAACTTAGCTATGGAGAGAGAAGATTTTATTTGAAATAGCTTCTAGAATGTCAAATATGTCTTCACTCGTTCTCATCTTTCCCATAGGCTAGATTTTTCCTTTTTTTCCCTGCATTGTGAAGTTTCTAGGCTTGAAATATAAAAATGAAAGAAGAAAATGGCAAGTCTTTGATATTTGTAATTAGAGTTTCTCAGATACATTTAGCAGTCATAGAAATGAATTGATATTACAATATTAGATTTCAAAAATAATACTAAAATTATTTTCAACTTAATTTTTAGAGATCACAAAATAAGAGTTCTGGCAGCCTGAAATCGTAGTGCTGTTTCCTTTGGCCTAAACCACATATGCCTTACCTTTACAGAGACTGAAAGCTTTCTACTTCATGCACTTGAGAATATGAGGTGATAGCCACCACTGCCCAAACTTCAGGTGTCACTGTGCCTGTGCGTCATCCATCACGCTGCATTTACAGCAGTAATTCAGCAATTACCTTGGACTTTTTATTAATGAATGTCATAAATTACTAATCAGCATCCTTTAAATGATTAGGAAGTTGGGCCTGGATATCACATCAAATGAATTTGTCATAAGTTTGGCAAACACTTTTTTTTTTAAGTAGAGCAAGTGTCATTTTGTGAATCTGTTATTCAAAGAATAACTCCAACCACCACTTCCAGTAGCAAATGGACCAAGATCTCTAAAAGTAAATAATGATAAGTTTATATGTCTCGTAAACACTTCCAAATATCCTAGGTTGCCTGTGTGTGTGTGTGTGTGTGTGTGTGTGTGTGTGTGTGTAGGGGGGTGTGTTATGGAAAGAAGGTACATGTAAAGAATAGAAGGTGGTTCTTGTTATTTTTGAAAACCAGTTCATCTTTTCTAATGAGTCATATCTCTGTGTATAAGCCAAGTTCTTCGATGTCCCCACTGGCCTCAGCTTTGGGATTCCTGGATGTGACTCACGGGTCATCATCCTGAAGACAGAGCCCTATATTTCTCCAGAAACAGTTTAGGCCCTTCCACCTGTGAGGCAATGATAGAACTCCATATAAATCAGTGGGAGCATTGATGGATTGACTGATACGTTAACACCCTGTGATCCAGAAGTGGAGTTGGCTATGCTTTTTTTTAGGCTGGGTCATATAAACTGTGTCTCAGGCACTGTGCTAGAGTTTTCAGTATCTTCTAAGATGATGGGCCAGAATGGGACAACAAATAGATGATTCATATGCGTGACTTCGTGTACGTCAATCATATTTTTGTTGTTGGAAAGAAATCAATTCCTATGCATTTGTGTTGGCTCTTAAGTTGATGTCATCATTTTTGGAACTGTAAGAACTGCTCCTAGCTCCCAGGATAGGACCTAAAAATCCTAATGTTCGAGTTTCATAACTTGTGAACACAATGCCAGTTAGCCTCATTTGAAGAACTGAAAGAAATTCCTATTAGACTTTTTTCCCTAACACTTGAATTCAGCTTTGCAAAAGTTGTTGCCCAGAGACCCTACAGGCTATAAGAAGTACATTTTACCACCTGAATAAGTTTCTCCAGAGGCCACCCAGTACCATTCAGCGTTACAAGGACAGATAAGAAAATACCATTTGTAAGAAAAATAGGAACAAACAAAATCTTGTTAAAATATCAACCTCTTTTCAATTCAATGTGTCTGTTGTCAAACAGATATGGTTTTGAAATTAACCCCGGAATGTAAATGTGTGTGTACTATAATCTATTAGCTGTTGCAGGGGGCACTAGGTTGAAAAAGATACTGGTTCTGAGGAGAAATGACCCTGTTGATCAGTAACATCTGCCATAGGCTCAGAATTAGGGATTAGTAGTTTTAGTGTCACCCGTTTGCCAGCCACACCCTAATTCCTAAGCCAAAATTTTAAAAATTATTTTAAAAATACAAGGTCTGACAATTAAGTTTGAGAATTTGTTGCAACGATGTTGCTAACCTTTTTGATATCAGAGGGATTATTCATTACAAATTTGTGCCAGCTGGACAAACAGTTAACCAAGTTTACTATTTGGAAGTGCTGAAAAGGCTGCGTGAAAAAGTTACACGACTGGAGCTTTTCGCCAACAATTCATGGCTCTGGCATCACGACGATGCACCAGCTCACATGGCACTGTCTGTGAGGGAGTTTTTAGCTAGTCAACGAAGAACTGTATTGGCCCCCAATGACTTCTTTCTTTACCCAAAGACCAAGGAAATATTAAAATAAAGACATTTTGATGACATTGAGGACATCATGGGTAATACAACGACAGCTCTGATGGCCATTCCAGAAAAAGAGTTCCAAAATTTCTTTGAAGGGTGGACTAGGTGCTGGCAATGGTGCATAGCTTCCCGCAGGGAGTACTTCAAAAGTGACCATAGTGATATTCAGCAATAAGGTATGTAGCTCTTTTTCTAGGATGAGTTTGCAAACTTAATTGTCAGACATCATATAATGGAACACAATATTAAGGTAACACATCATCTAATATATTCCCATTGCCATAAGTATTCTGTATGTTTTTTCACTCAAGAAAGTCTTAGTACCAAAAATCTGAGAGGCTGACCAGTGGAAAACAACTTGACACCAGGTACCTAAGCTCTCTCACCCTCCCCCATGTCTTTGACATTCAACATATGCCAGTGACTTCCAATGTTTACTCTTCAGACACAGACTTTTCCCTGAGCTTGGATTCTATTTGTAATTATTCATTAGACAGATTCATCTCTAACATGGAACCTCAAGCAAAACCTTCTTACTCGAAAAATATTCTTCTTTGCACATTTTCTGTTCCATTAATGGCATCCTTGTGAACCCAGACTGAAAACTTAGTCATTCCTCTTTTTCTTTCAACCAACCACTCCCCACAATCAGTCACCAAATCCTATCAATTTTTAACACTTGACTGGTATCTACATTTTTAATTGAACATCTTTTCTTTGGGTATTAGTTTTTTATAGTTGCATAACAAATTACCAAAAAATTAGCAGCTTAAAAGAACATAATTTACTATCTCATGATTTGGTAAGAAGTCTGGGACTGGATTAGCTGAGTCTTCTGATCAGAGTCTCACTGGCTGCATTCTCATCTTGAGGCTCTGGAGAAGTATCTGCTTCCAAGCTCTTTCAGGTTGTTGACAGAATCCAGTTCTAGAACTGAGATCCCATTTCTTTTGATGGTAGTTGTAGAACGGAGATCCCATTTCCCTTGATGGTGGTCATCTGGGGGCTGCTCTCAGCTCTTCGAGGCTTACATTCCATGTTGTGTGGCCTCTCCATCTTCAAAGTTAGTTAGTATCGAAGAATCTCCCTTATGTCAAATTGCTCTTACACTGAATCTCTCTCAACAGGGAGCCCTGAGTCCCTTTTTAGGACTCATCTGATTAGATCAAGCTCACTCCAGATATTCTCCCTTTCTTAATGTCAACTGATTTGATCCTTAATTATGTCTGCAAAATCCCTTCACAACAGCATCAAAGTAAATGTTTGAGTAACTGGGAGGTGTGTATATAGCAGGTCATGGGTCGGAGGAATTATGGGGGGAGGTTGCAGGGGAGGTGGGGGGGGGAGAATTCTACCTACCACATTTTCCAGGGTCACTGCTTTACTTGAGGCCCTAACAGTCTCTGTATAGACCATTACAGTGACAATCTTTCTGTCTTTAATTGGATTCTTCCAAAAGCAGAACTTAAGATAATGATGCAAGTAGGGCCAGTCTATTTGTAAGGTAAGCCCAGGAAACACTTGTAGGGAAGTAAGGAAGCGAAACAGAAAAAGAAGAAAACCGATACAGGGTATTTTAGTGAACATGCTACTACTTTGAGCAACTGGGGCTCCTTTCTGCTGAGGGGGATGAGGAAGTTAAGGTATTTTTATTCCAACTCCCACCAATATTTCTTGAGAATTGTTCGTACTTGCTACATAAATGCTCTGAAATTTTCTCTTCTTGCTTAATGAAATAAAACAGAGATCTGATCCCACCATTTCTCTTTCTAAAAAACACCTATCTGTTTATACAGTCAACAAACATTTATTGAGTACCTATGACATGCAATGGCCCATGCTAGGTCGTGTGGAAAAGACAGCCACGTATGAAGTTTATAATTGGAATGGCCCAAAAATTAAAACCCAAATTCCTTAGCATAGTGCACAGGTCCTTCAAAATCTGACATGAACCTATTTTGGCATCCTCTCCTCTCACTTTCTCCATTAAAATTATCCTCTATTCAGGTCACCCTAAGTTCTCAGTGTTCTTTAAAAATGTTGACCTTTGAATGTCTTCTTTTGGAAAATAACTACGCAGTTCTTTCCCATTTTTGAATCAGGTTACTTTGTTTTGTTTTGTTTTGTTTTGTTTTGTTTTTGCTATTAAATTGTGTGGGTTCCTTATATATTTTGGATATTAACCCCTTATCAGATATATGGTTTGCAAATATTTTCTTCCATTCCATAGGTTGCCTTGTCACTTTGTTGATTGTTTCCTGTGCTGTGCAGAAGCTTTCTAGTTTTATGCAATCCCACTTGCTTTTTTTGTTTGTTTTTTGCTATTGTTGCCTGTGCTTTTGGTTTCATATGCATGCCCAGTTCAATGTCTAAAAGTTATTTCCTTGTTTTCTTCTAAGAGTTTGTTTGTTTGTTTCAGGTCTTACATTTAACTATTTAATCCATTTTGAGTTGATTTTTGTATATAGTGTGAGATAAAGGTCCAATTTCATTCTTCTGGATGTGAATTTCCAGTTTTTTCTAGCAGTATTCCCTATTGTGTATTCTTGGCACCCCTGTTGAAGATCAGTGACCATAAACTCATGGATATTTCTGGACTCTCTATTCTGTTCCTTTGATCTATATGTCTGCCATTACACAAGTACCATCCTATTTTGATTACGGCAGCTTTGTAATATAATTTGTAATCAGGAAGTGTGATGCCTCCAGGTTTGTTGTTCTTGCTCAAGATCGCTTTGGTTACTTGGGATCTTTGTGCTTCCATATGAATTTTAGGATTGATTTTTCTATTTTTGTAAAGAATGTCATTGGATTTTGATAGAGTTGCACTGAATCTGTAGATCACTTTGGGTTGTATGGACATTTTAACAATATTAATTCTGATCCATGAATATAATATGTCTGTCCATTTATCCCTGTTTTCTTTAATTTCCTTCATCAACATTTTATAATTTTCCATATAAATGGGATTGTGAATGGAATTGTTTTTCTAAACACCATTAATTTGTGTATGTTGATTTTGTATTCTGTTACTTGGAATGGTTTTAAAACTGAAGGTCTTAGAGACATCAGCGATGGATAAGCTCTCCCAAATTTACAAATTTATATAAACAATATCCCATTTCTTTTGAGAAATAAACTTTTTCAACATATCTTCATGATTTTTCTCTGTTTTTCCTCCTCTTCCTAGGCCAAGTATTTTGAAGTATATTGATGAATGTATGACTTACTTAAAAGGCTAGTTTATTTTTAAAATTCAGCTTTATTCCTATGAAGCCCAATGCACATTGTAAAGTAGATATAAGCAATTTTTGTTAAGCAACATAAATACATTTACAATCACAGTGGGCATATATAGTGAAAGATGTGTTTTAAAAAAAATCTCCCACACTCATGCTGCTACTAAAAATGAACTCGTGGACTCAGAAATTTGAGGTACATAGTTGGGATTCCTTTTGTATCCCCTGAGTCCTTCTTGGTTCAAGAAAACTGCCAGTTCTAGAATACATTTCTCTTACTTGAAACTTTGTTTTTAATAACTGTTATTGAGCTCCTATTGTGCTATGTGTTGAGGTTTCAACAATAAGACTGAAAGAAATGCATCCAAGAGGAAATGTTAATTACTTTGTATAAATAAATATTATACCAGACAGGCCCAGATTTTTCAAAATTCAAATAGGAAAGGATTGACTTAATGAGGCTTTATTCTTACCTGCTAGTCGGAACTTTTTAGATTTCAGATAATCAGGAAGCCTATGTTCACAATACCAAAGGCATACTTTCCTGGGTGAAATAATCAAGGTCAAGGTTTCCTAGAGGTCAAGAAAAAGGATCAAATATATGGTGATGGAAGGAGAACTGACTCTGGGTGGTGAACACACAATGTGACGTAAAGATGATATATCATAGAATCGTACACCTGAAACCTATGTAACTTTACTAATAATTGTCACCCCAATAAACTTTAATTAAAAAAAGAAAAGCTTGATATAACATTCTTTTTTTAAAAATGTTCCTATTATGGAAAAAAATGAAGAAATGTTATAGTTTGATTTTTAAAAATTGCAAAATATATTAGGTATTTACCTTGAACATTGTAACATTTTAAATTAAAAAATACAATGCAATGTAATTGTGATAGTCATAAAATTAGTGTATGTATTCATACATAATATTACTTCATAGTTTATTAAAGGTTATCTTGTTCCGATAAAAGGACACATATTTAGAATTGTAGAATGGCTATCCATAGATTCATTTCGGACCTCTGTAACAGTATGCTTGTGTGTACACCCTCATTTTAAGAAATGTCAAAAGCCTTATTTATAAAATCATTTGAGCCTGGAGAGTGTAAATGTGAAGTCACACTGAAGGGCCCAGTGACAGGCCCTGGTCAAAAAGGGGCTGATATTCTGGAGTTGTCATCACCCAGGACCCTGGCATGCATAAGAAGTATTTTACTTCAGAAATATTCCCCATCTTTGAGAGTTAAGACAAACTTTCCTCTCTGTGTTCCTTCTTCTCACCCACAAACCAAAATCCTTCCTGCCATTAATCATGACAACCCCTTTTGATGTAAATAGAAAGTATTCTCTTACCACCTAAAAAAATGATATGCTTGGCCTATTACCCATAAGAGTAATTCCCAATCAGAGGAGAATGGAATACCAGGGCTAGTGGAAATTAGACAGATATCTGGAAATGAAATAAAGAAGGAAAAGAGGAAGGGAAAATAAATGGAGAAAGAGAGGAAAGAAGAAAAAAGGAAGGAAGGAAAGAGGGAGGAAGGGAGGCAGGAACAGAGGGAGAGAGGGAGGGTGAGAGAGAGCGAGGGAGGGAATAAGGAAGGAAACGGGAAAGGGATGAAGAGGAATAAAACAATCATATTTTTCAAGGAAGAAATGACAGGAGACCTTGTCTAACAGGGTAGAGGCAGAAAGGTGCAAAATCTCCAGGGCCTTTCCAACACAGACATTGAATATCTGGCTCTAGACCTTCCCAACAATAAAACGATAGGAGAATTCAGGGCCTGGGCACTGCTCCGGCATAACTGCGGACAGATTTTCCCCCATATGTTTACAGAATTCCAAAAGTACAGAAATAGCTGTTGAGCTCTAAGCAGTTTTTGTAAAATTACCCTAGCTCAGAGATGTTTTCATTCTACCCTGGGGACTCTTTGGTGAAATCTAAATAAGTGGAAAGGTTCAGCTATTTTGGAGTTTCCCTTGTGCTAAATAATATTCTGTAGATTGGATTCAAAGTAGAAAAAAAAAAGTGTAGATATTTTCACATTCACATAAATCAAAATGGCTGAATGTTGAAAAACAAACAAAAAAGTGCCCTCAGGCTGAAACCAATTATGGAAATTCTTAGCCGAAAGGGATAATTTATTAGATCATTTATAATGAACACAATGTGCAAATGAAAACTGGTGTCCTTGACCTCAGCTACCACAAATGCTACGATGTTTTCTATTTGTACAAATGATCACAATAAGGTGGATGGAGGTTCCCATGGTAGGAGGACCAGGCGAAGGGCCCACAAAAACCCGTTCGATCGACGTCCTGTGTCAGCCTGATTCCGGAGTCATCCATCGGCAGCACAGTGTGACAACTGTGGGGGACATGTTTTTTCTCCTGTGACTCTATTCATTGACTTCGTTGTCTCCTAGGGGATTATTTCTAAAATTAATTCACAAAAGCAAAATGAGAACAATCTTCTCCACCTTGTTAGTTCCCACTCACTTTTCAGATAGCAGCTCAAACATCACTTCCTCAGAGAAGCCTTCTCTGACCACAAACCTCCATAGCCCCAAACAGATTAAGGACTATCATACACGTATAACTTATATATATGTTATAGCCCCTAATCGGTTTCTGCCTCTCCCTTAGACTGGAATCCCCAGAAGTGCAGAATCAATGTCTATTACGCTCACCACGACAGCCCAATACCTAATCTTTAGTAGATACTCAGCAAACATTTATTGAATAAGTGAAGGGAAGAAAATTATCCCTAATTCTTAGATAATGTAACTGCACTGTTAGAACGAGGTTGACCACAAGTAACGACTGCCCAACTGAACTGACATGTCCAGAGACAGATGTGTCCAGAGCGGGTTAATTGAGCAGTTCAACCATGTCAGGGCACTGAGTCTAACTCACCATCAGTCTCTTGGTTTTCCCCTCGTCATCACAAGATGGCTGAACAACCTTGAACACATGTTCTCACACAACTGATTTAAAGCCGGTAAACAAAGAGAGAAGAGGCCACTTCTCAAAACGTTAGTCTCTTATTGAAAAAGAAAATCCTCAGAGATTTTCTGAGCAGACTTCTCCCTCAATTCCCAGTGGCCGGGATACATCATATGCCCTTAGCCTACCTGAAGGGAACTCTGGGAAAACAAACATCTAGCATTTTCCACGCCTATGATAAGGAGAGGACTCTGTGAGCAAGAAGAAAGGGTAGGCAAAAGGCTACTGGATAGCAATCAAGAGACTTCTCGGGGGAGAGGGGCCTATGATCGTATTCTTTACTCATCATTATTTTTTTAAATATGTAATTAAAATATGAGCCCTGCTGTGCCTTAAGAACACGGGAGGAAGATATATTGCACATAGCTTTCCCTGGTCCAAAGAGGCAGATAAACCGGTGAATCCAAAAATGTTTCATGAATAATTACATCCAATATCTGATAGGAAAAGAATGCTGTCAACATGATGACCTTGAAGATTATTTTGAACTCCTGTTTGATTAAAGTACAAGCAATGTATCCTGTTTCATCTTGCCAACCATGGCTGATGTTTAACTGATGGCTGCTGTCCATTACTAGCTGTCATTATAACAAAATGGTTTTGTTGAATCTGGAGAAGCACTATACCAGGTTCTTGTTAATTTTTTTTTTCTTCTGCATTTCTATTAAATGTGACAGGTGCTTTCAAGTACCTACCAGATGAACAAAACACTCAGTGAGCACTGTTAAGTAGACATTGTTTGGGGAACCAAAGGGATCGTGGACTGTTCGATGTTAGGTAGAGCATCTGACCTGTCTTTGCAAGTGTACTGAAACCCAAGAGTATTGAGAAGTCAAAAGATACACAGATTCAACTCATTTTAGGACTGGAATATGGGCTCTCATTGAAGTGTAGATGCTGGAGACAGATCTTACATCTTTTACTTCCTCTGTCCTGATTAGCTCTCCTTCTAAACTTAGTTTAAAAATTCCTCAATTAGCAGTAAAGTGCTGAAATGTTTCATTTCAGCTTTGCTGGCAGGAATTTGACATACCTAGGAATAGAAGCCAGCCTGTACCATTGACTTGGAGATGAAGGATGAGTTCCTTTTTCAACTCAGAAAGATCGGAACATGAAGGCTCTACTCAAGGTTTTCCCAGACCCAGAAGATTAGTGACTCCACTGTTCCTTGGACGCATTAATCAGATCTGGCAAATGCATTCCTTGGTTGAAGCTCAAACTAGTACCGACAGAGCGCTGCAATCATGAGCTCTCCTCAGCATGGGACATCTTGACACACCATGTCCCTTGGGATCATTTGAAATTTTGAGCAGGTATGAGGAGCAACCCCCTGGAAAATCTGTGTGATGGTTTGGTATTACAGGAAATTCCTGGTCTCTTTTGTGGCTGTTTCACAGGAAAAAATTGTCAACTGTATTATTTACGCTTTTTTCCTGGCTTTATCATTACTTACTACTATACTTTATCTTCTCTTAAACTCATTTCCTGTATTTAAAAACTTCGCTATTTTCAAAAGTTTAAAATTGTACTTTCAAAGAACAGTTTCCTTTTCCCTCCATCCTGCAAGACTCCATATGCAGGGCTCCTTCCCCATTTGCAGTGATTTTCATGTTGTCTGTGACTAGGATGAGACTCTCAGAATAATTAAATGAATGCCAATGGAGGTGGGTTTGTTCACATGTGTAAATATTAGAGATGGCAGAATTCCTTTTGGGAAATTTGGAAAAGGTTTGATTTTGAACACTTGACATTTTCTGAAGTTACTGAAAACATTTGATAAAATAGACACATATTTAGGACACATTTAAAAAAAAAAAAAGCCAAGGATAGGTATGAAATATGTTTCCTCATGTTGGCCAAAGGCCACCTGCAACAAAATTCACTGAGGAGCTTGTTTTTAACATGCAGATTTCTGGTCTTCTTATTAAATGTCCTAAATCAGGCTCACATGGCATGGGATTTCAAAATATGGGCTTTTGAAATCTGTCTTTTTGTCTCCTTCTCACGGTGGTTCTTACACATCACTGGAGAGCTGCTAGCCTAAGGCAGTCTAGGTTTATCAATTTCCCCGATTCATCAGTCAGTCTGAAACAGAGAAGGTGAATGGCTGATCAAAAGAAAGAAAGAAAAAAAAAAAAGGCAAGTTTCTAGATACAATGCTAGTCATAGCTATTGTTTAAAGTATCTTTGTGCCATAGACTTCTTTGGCAGGCTGGGGAAGCCAGTCATACATCCCTTCACAGAGTATTGTTTTCAAAAAGAAAAACACAATACATGTGATTATAAAGAAAATGAGTTATATTATGTTATAATTCAATCTATGGATGACGTGGGAATCCGTGAACACTGGATTAAGAATCCTTGAACCAAGGGACAAAGTAACCCAACCATCAGAACCTGCTACGTGGGAATGAGAGATCAGAGTTGGTCAGGTGTTATCTGATGCTTGCAGTCTAGTTTAGGATTGGTTTCAGCAGGAGAATCTAAACATGCTTCAGAGGAAAGAGTCATTGAAGATGATAACAAAAGTATTTAAAGATGGAACCCATAGCAAAAGGCTAAGACCCATACCCCATCTCCTCTGTCTTACATCTCTCCCTTTACACTATATACTTCCTCTCGGCCTATAGAAATGGAAAATTCTCTTCTATTTTGAAAGTTATAACTTGGCTTGACATTTTCCTCTAGCTACCTTGGCACCTCTCTCCTTTTTATCTCAGCAAAGAAAGATACAGAGTAAGTCATCTGCACTCTTCTCTGACCTATAATCTGCCTTCCGTCCCCATTTCATCATTGCTGTTGTTTCTGCCAAAGTCACTGGTGTCTGATACTACTGACTACTCCCTCTGTTTACAATCTACTAATTTAACTTCCTAGCTCCTCTTTTCCTGCTTTTCTCACTACAACAGATGCTCCTTTTTAGTCTCTCCCCCATAGGCTCCTAGTTCTCCATCATGCCTAAAATGTACCTCATTACCAGTCTCTGTCCTCAATCCTCTTTGCTTTCCTTCAAATTTTCTCTCTCTCCCCACAATTCCCACATGCTGACTTCTTTAGGCCTCCATCTTTATCACCTGTTTTATTTATTTATTTATTTATTTATTTATTTATTTATTTATTTATTTATCTTTTTTTAAAAAAATTAGTTTTCACTTACAGTTGACATATAATATATACAACAGAGTGATAAGACATTTATATAACGTAGGAACTGATCACTCTGATAAATCCTGTACTCATCTGACACCACATATATTTATTACAATATTACTGACTATATTCCCCATGCTATACTCTACATCCCCATGACTATTTTGTAACTACCAATTTGTACTTCTTAAATCCCTCCGCTTTTACTCATCCTCCCCAACGCCACCCCCCAATGTGGCAACGATCATCATGCTCTCTGTATCTATGAGCTTGTTTCTGTTTTGCTTGTTCATTTATCCTGTTCTCCAGATTCCACATATCGTGTTTCCCCAAAAATAAGACCTAGACGGACAATCAGCTCTAATGTGTCTTTTGGAGTAAAAATTAATATAAGACCAGGTCTTACATTTTATTATATTATATAAGACCTGGTCTTATATTAGAGTAAAATAAGACCAGGTGTTACATTAATTTTTGCTCCAAAAGACACATTGGAGCTGATTGCCCGGCTCGGTCTTATTTTCAGGGAAACCCAGTATAAGTGAAATCACATGACATTTGTCTCTGTCTGATTTATACCACTGAGCACAATACCTTCTAGTTCCACCCAGGTTGTTGCAGATGGCAAGATTTCATTATCGCCTGATTTATTGCAGAGGTTGCCTGACCACCTCCCTGTCTTCACCTTCTTTTCCACTCATTCTCTACCCATTCTCTAGGTGGAAGCATTTCTCCCCCTTGGCGTTGACCCTTCCCTTGGTTTTCAAAGCATGATTTGCCCGAGTTTCCCTAACAATTATCCCCTGGGAAGCTGCTGCTGTCTAGGTGAGTTTTCTCTCTGTGTGTCCCCAGAGTACCCTGAAACCTGAGCGAAGCTCTCAAAATTGCCCCATAAATGATCTGCCCTTCCAGACTACGAGCTTATGGAGGGTTCCTAAGACTTAGCCGGGCCTTTTATATCTCTCCTCCCACCACACACATAGAGAGTCTCAAAAATTCCTCATCAAATTAGGAAAATTGCCTTAAGGAAGAAAAGCCCAAGAACTGATTTTAAAAATGAAAAGCTAACAAACTAGGATAACCGTACACAATTAGCACCCATTGTTTTCCTCTTTGAACAATTAATGCTGTGAGAACCTTTATGCAATGACATAAGACAATAAAGGAAATGGTGAAGAGAAGGAGATAATTAATCTTGTCTCCCACTTAGACATGACCAAATAAAAAAATCCCTGAATCCCCTACCAGCTGCCAACCACCATATTAGATTCATCTCATTCATTCACCTTTTCATTTATTCGACACATAATTTTGAATGTCTACCACACGTCAGTATGCAAGCACTGGGGAATCAGTGTGAACAAATATTTATAGTTTATCTTCATGGAACCAAGAGTGTAATGGGAGAGGTAGACAATAAATAGTACATGCTTATAAAGCTATGATAAGCGCATGAAGGAAAATTTTTTTGAAGGATCTATCAGACAGAGGACATATGCACATTCTATTTCTAGGAGGTCTCTGGGTCCCTGCAGAATTGAACTGGCCCTTGTGTGAGTCTTAAAGACTTATTTTATCCTCTTAACTGAAGGCTTAAGCTAGAAGTAAGCTGAGAAGTTTATTCTTTCTCTTTCCTCCAAACACATCCGAGATAGAACACTCTCAGGGCATGAGCAATGCCGCCTCTCCTGGTCTGGAGTGAGCCTACCCTTCTTCGCAGGCTGTATTTCTTTTATCTGAATCCAACATGGCTTTCCATGATCAAGCTCACTTACTGACAACATGGTGGAGGAACAGAGGAGGGGTCTTTGTAGGAAAAGTTTTTTTCATGGTCCAGTTTTATTTCCATTCCCTTTATTCATCACTCTGAAAATGTTACCACCTGGTCAGGCCAAGTGACCTCCTTGGTCGTCTCCCGGTTGTCTGGAGATCCATGTAGAGCTCCTTCTCTTTGGGGTTGTTATGTAGTGGAGGAGAAATACTTGTGCTCCCTTAGTCATCCCCTGAGACAAATAGTCAAGAAAACTATAATAGCATTCTTATTCTTCTCTTTCCTTCCATGCATTTTACTTTTAACTCAACTTCCTGGAGTGAGCATTTATCATACCAAAGAAAGGAGAGAAGGACAGAAAGGAGAGGAAAGAAAAAGAGAGAGAGGGAGAAAATTTCGAATAGCAGAAAGGATGATTTTTTTTTTGTTGTCCTTCTCATGGAAAAGAATAAATTGAAACAGTGACACTGAGTTGGAAGATGTTACAAGCCCACCTTACTCCCAGCTATCGCTGGATTACATGGTGGTTGAGCACTTGCTAGGCACAAGGCATTGTGCAGAAGTCCTGATATTGCACAAAGCATTTTGTAATTAATTGTTAAACACATTCTGCGAGCTTGGGAGGCGGGTGTTGGTATATATGCCCCATATTTGCCAATATCGGTCTAGCCCAGTGGTTCTCAATCTGAGCAGCATATTAAAGGCACCATGAGAGATATTTTAAAAATAAAAATGCCCAGGCCTCATCCTCAGATATTCTGATTTATTGATATTGGATGGGTCCCAGGCATCAGTAATTTTTAAAAGGTAATTTAATGTGCAGCCAGGGCTCAGAGCCATTAGCTTAGGCAATAGGTCAGATCATTATGAAAGGTAACCAGTCTAGATCTTCTAAAGTCTAAGGCAAGCCCTCCTTTCCTGTATTCAACCCACATGCTGGACAACACTCTGATTTTGATAATTTGGAGGAATTGCTCTCTCTCCCAGCTCCTTTCTTCAAGCACTAATATTGACTCCTATCATCCCATAAACTAAGTCTAAGCTCTCCCGTGGATGCAACGCGTGGACAGAGTCCTTTGTTTTATAATGGAGTTCTCCATTGGCTACATGTCATCAATATCCCTGCCCTTCTTCTCCAAGCCCCTTCCTTCACAAATAATGCATATCTAGGACAGGTTGAAATCTCAGTTTCTGTTGGTAATCTGCATAATTACATTACTCAGCTACCAAACCTACTCCTGCAAAAAGACTTGAGATATTTTTTCCTGGGCCAGAAAGGTGGCACTGGGACACTCCCTCACAGTTACAGCCTGGTTTGGGAAGCTTTGATTTGCATGACAATGCCTCTGCAAAGAATATTCCCACCTCCTTGCTGGGCCTTCCTTCTGTGCTGAGCAGGTGCTCATCAGGAAACTAAATCTCATCCTTGCTGATGGAACTGACAGTGCCTTCTAAGTAGGCCAAAGAATTTGGAGCTTGTCTAACCAGAAATTCTTACCCACTCCCAAAAAATGCATATCCTGTTCGTCCGAAGGATAATAATTAGCACCTGCTCCAACGCTGCACTCCTATGGGATCTGGTATGCTGCTCTCAGGGTTCCTCTGGTACTTCTTGGCCACTGGTCTCTAATGAAACACTTCAGTCACATGAGGTGCCACCTAATCTAGAGGGTGTTACAGGACTGCTTGGACCTAGGTGTGGCTGCTCCAACAAAACCATTAGAGAGTGCGTAAGAAAGGACGTTGCTGGAACTTGGCCAGGGAATTAACCCAACTAACTTGACAGCCATATATTCCTTCCTAAAAAAACATAGCATCGTAGAATACTGAAGTTAGAGGAGACCTTAGAAATTATCTCACCCAGATGTTTACATTTTGGGACTCACTGCCTCTGATTAGCATCTGTTGAAAGCAACGGACCTTCTTCCCAGAAATGTGCACACGTAGTTTTTCACACAACTTCAGAAGGTGGGATCACAAACTCTATTGACTGGGCCCAGGACCCCTTATTGAAGAACCCTGATATAGTCTAAATCCTCCCCATCCCCTACCCCCAACACACACGCGCACACACATTTTGTAGATGAGGACTGTGTAATCCAGAGAAGCATTCAATTCTCCAAATAAGTCACAATTTAGTAGCAGAGACACAAGCTCCAAATTTCTGATTCTAGTCCCACAGGACTTACCCAAGACCACTGTTCTAACACCTCCTTAGAAATGTTTAAGGACTGACTTTTTCTGAGACTACTGTCCTTTGTCTGAGGATTTCTGTTCCTAAACTTTCCTCTGTCTGTTAGCTGTGTCCTATTGGCAAAATGGGCAACTGTATGCCCCTGACCAGGCGGCCTTTTTCTCAGGAGTAATCACTTAACTTACTCAAAACACTTCCAAGCATAAAGATTGGGGTTGGAGAGATTTAGAGAGCCATGTCTTCACTAGAGCACCACCTGGTGGAGCGTTACAATAAATCCTACCTACGCAAAGGGAAATGCCTATGAAGCAGGGAGCAGCATTTACTATTTCTTCAATATTTAATGCCAGAAGAACAGTTTTATCCATTCTTTTTTGCACAAAAGTTCTTTTAAATATCACCAAATAAAACCAGGTTTGAAGATTAAGTGATTACTCCAAAAAATCAAATTTTTATTTCCCAGTTCTTTATATAAAGTTGATCATCTTTTCCTCCCCTTTAACAACAGATAAATCCAACCTCAACGGTAAAACGATTGATTTTCTCTTGGAGCAATAATTGCCAGACCCACTGGCAAATAGAAATGTCCTCAATTTAGTGGGTTTTTCTTACATTGCCCCATATCGAGAGGCAACGGGGATTCTGTTTCTATTTCTGCCGTCTAGGGGCTGCATTATCTTCAGTAAATCACTTAATTGCTCACAATTGTGACATACAGATAATCTGAGGCAATGACTGTGACACTTACTGGCTGTATGACTTTGACACATCATCACTTAAACTTCTTGTGCCTCAGTTTCCTCTTCTCTAAAATAAGGAAGACACTAATATCACTCATCTCTTAAGATTGTTGTAAGGACTTAATTATATGCTTTGTTCAGTTTTATGACATTTTACATCCAGTGGTCTGATATAGGATTTGTAGGAATTGCTTATCACTATAACAGACATCTGAAGTGACCAATACATTTTCCCAAAGATTGGTTGTTGGGGAATTTATGAGATTATACACGTCAAGCACTCGGTGTAGTACCAGGCTCATAGTACATACTTAACAGCTTCTGCTTATTAAGATTCGATAGAAACAGTGTAGTGGTTAGAATGTAACCTCACAGATTGCACATGTGAAATTGGCACAATATTTAAGACTAAGAAAAATCAGATATTAGCGAGGGAAGGGAACCGAGAGACTATCAAATTCAATCACTTTCTTTATAGATGGTGAAACTGACGCTTAGAAGTGTTGAGGAATAACTCCAGGACGCACAGTTATGATTGGTAGTTCAGAACCAAAATCCAGGATCCACGCTTTTAGTTCTGTCTCTTAGCCAACAATCAAATAAGAAAGGAAAGAAAGGAAGGAAGGAAGGAAGGAAGGAAGGAAGGAAGGAAGGAAGGAAGGAAGGAAGGAAGGAAGGAAGGAAAGAAGGACAGAAAAAGAAAGAACACTGAAGAGTTAAGAGCATAGCACAAAGCTTCTTATTGGTCCATTTAAATGGGTCTCTCAGCTTTGAACACTGGATACAATTTCTCATGCTTCATACATGAGCTGAAAGGACCCAATTCCCAAAGCCCCAACCTCAGTGGCCATTGGTCACACGTCTCCTATCTGGAAAGCCCAGGACCGTTACCCATCTCTGTGTGTGTGTGATCAGACCCATATGTTGTCAGACTCATCGGCCCTGGCAGCATCCAGGCCCCAGGACACATGGCACTACCCCACCTGAGGGCTGGGACCTCCTCAGTGACTAGAAGCTTCCCACTCCGGGATGGGAAGAGCAGCAGGCAGGGCACCAAGCTTGGCACTGACCGCCTGAATAGAGGAAGACTTGCCAGGATGTTTAAGTATTGGGGCGTTTGTTCCCCCAGGCCCCTCCAAGCCCTGGGGCAGATCTCAGAAAGGGTTCATATCATGCCTTTTGATTTTGCTAATTGTTCAAAAAAAATACATTAATTATAATCAGTTAAGTTGGCTGTCTCTTTCCATGCTGACTTCTGCTACATCACCTTTTCCTTTGCGTTAGGTGATACTTTGAGGTTTCCTTTGAGTAGGTGTGAATGCTTTGAGGATGTACATAAGGAAAAGTTGACTGGGGATATATTCAGTTTTCAGCTAGTGGAAAACAGCTAAGCAGTTCACAGTCACTTGTATAGTGTCCAATATGTTATTGTTTTCCACCCAGTGTAGAAATGGCCCTCTGAAATACTCTCACTGCCCACTGTGTATACTCATTTAGGGTCATGACAAGAAGGTGTAGGCTCCACAGCATCTTATGGTCCTATGGTGAATGGTACCGGACACAGGCTATACATGGGCAGTGAAGCAGAAACGAGACTTGAATGTAGGGAGGCAGAAGCTAGTCTGTGGACGTGTGAAATTGTACGTGGAGGATTCATTCTCACTGAGAATCTGTCAAAAACTCAAGAATACAAGTTCTTTTTTATCAGAATATACTCAGGTTTCCAGTATATGTAATCATAAATGCACCTATATATATATATATATTTTTTTTCTTCTTCTTTCATGGAAAACAAAGGAAATAGAATTGATGAGATTCCCTACATTTGTAGGGCACAAACTTGTTGCAGTAATAAAAAGAATGGGTATACTTAGGTGTGAGGTGGTATGTTCTATGCATTTCATGAGTAATAAAAAATAAGTTTTGATCAGCCATGCTACCCTAAAGACTAAATTATCCTTTTATTCTCTACATGAAAAAAGGTGACCAAATCCATGCGCTGTATGAAGAAGTAATAAATGGATTGCAGCCAAATGTGTGGTGAAAAGTAAAAAGCTGTTAACAAAAACCATTGTTTCACTTTTTTGGGATCATATGATGTGTGAGGCATTGTCAGCTTTTTAGAATCTGTAATTTCTGGTCATTTAGTTTTTAATTATAAATAAATGTTTATTTCACAGCTATATTTGTCATCATTTCTTCCTGTACCCTGGCCCCTGAAGAAAATATTATATAAACTTCAGTTTCACAAAACCTGTATCTCCACCCTGGTTAGGAAAAAAAGAGAAAGAGAGGGGGTAGGCTGGAAAGGATGGAGGCACAAATTAAAAAGAGAAATAGAAGGGAAGAAGAAAAATCCCAGAAACACAAGAACAGTGGTGATATTATCATGTCAGTTTTGATGGGATCAACCAGTTTGAATATGCTTCTGCTCTGAGTAGGTCTCTCTTGTTCCCCAGTAGACATATTTACTTTTTTCCTTTGTCTTTCCTTTGGAACTGCTTTTCTCTAAAATGGAAGGCAGGGAATTCTAGCTGAGAGTTTATTTTGCCAGTTCGTGCCTGGATATTTGTAGACATAAAATAACATCCATTTTGTTTGGCCCAAGAAATGGACAATCCAATAGTTACACTACTGCAGGCATTTTCTTTGATTGAATTTCTCAAGGTGAACACCCTCAAATGCTGCATTAGCTAAGTTAGAAAATGTCCCCGTTGCCAGGCAAGAGTCAATAGGATTGTAAGGCATCCCACGAGGAGAGCTACAGCAGCACAAAGGAGATTAAGCTGGCAAATTAATAAGCAGGCCTTCAAAACTATGGTTCTATAGAATATTAAGAAAAACATGTAGTGGCATCATCATGCCCCAGTTCTTACTCGCTTTGGAAATGTCAACATCTCTCTCGTATTTGTTCTAAAGGATAATTTACTTAGTGTCATTTTTTTTTTTTTTTTAAATTATGAAATGTTCCCTCCTGAATTCCCTGGTGCTCTTTAAGATATTATTACTGATGGCGAAAACAGGATGTAGTTACATAATAAAAGTGTGCACCACCCACACTATTCTATTCTTACCAAGTAGAACTGTATATCTGAAAGTACGTGTATAATGAGAGGACTCTTGCCCAAATCATACTGGCTTCATCTGGTTTCTCATCTCAACTTAAATTTCTCAACTAATTTTGAAAAAAGAGAAAACACATTTTCAGTCTACAAAGCGGCCACAAGCCTGAAAATACTGGGGAAAATTCAGTGACTGGTTTGTTGGTATTACATGAAAAAATAATGTTTTTCCCCCAACATTATGGCTCCAGTAATTCAGGGTGCTGTAAGAAAATGGTGATTTTGCAGCTCAACACTGCAGCGTGCAAAGTGTTAACACCACATGGCATTGGTCTGATGGAGGATTGCCGAATGTAAGTTTTTTAGATATGAGAAATCACAGGGCAAAGAAATATGAAAGGAGAAAAGAACTGTCATTCTTTGGCCTGGTGCCAGGATCCAAGACAGTTGCCATATGGAGCCCTGAACCCACTCAGCAAAATTCAGTGTTGCTCTGAAGTTCACTGCATATGAAAGGAATGTCCCAGCTTGATGAGGGAAGGACAGGGAAGGCCTCCTCAGGGAATTCTTATTCCATGCCTGTGGTTTCTCTGGGAAGGACAGTTTAATGCTTCATTATCTTCCTTAGTCATGGCTCGCTTCACTGCAAGAAATAGATATCCATTCAAACAAGCCAAAGTAACGGAATAATATTCAGGAAGAGAATGAATGAACTACGGCTGTACACAACTACTTGGTGAATTCCACAAGCATAATGTTAAGCAATAGATTCCAGAGACAAAATTGCTTGTACTTCCAGGATTCTGTTTATATTAAAATGTCAAACGAATCTATGGTGTGATAATTGTGAAGAAGCCATTGCCATTGTCTGAGTGACTTGGACAAGAGTGGAAGAAATAGAGATGGAAACAAGTTCATGATTTGCACAGTTCTCAAAAAAGAGGTCATAAGCCTTAGAGGCAGTGAAAGAGCTGCCCCTCTACCTTCAGGTTTCCTTCTAGAGCAAAAGTAGCTGGTGGTGCCAGGTATGCCTGCTGGCTTGGGGAGGAGAGACTTCTCCTGCACTAACTCCTGACACTTTCCTCTCTTCTGTCAATCAAGTCATGAAGGACTTCTTTTGTCTTCTAGGCCACAAATTCAGTACTCTGCACTGAGGTAGTGGGACCCTCAGAGAAACTCACAATCCAGTTAGAGGAAACAGAACACTAAGAAGACCACAAACAAGCATAATCAAGCATAATTTAATAAGCCCTCTTGAGTAAGAGACAACCGATCTTGGAAAATTATACCATAAGAAAAGAAGTAAAAGATACACACTCAGAGAAAGAGCTTTGGGTAAGTTTCTATCAAGAAACTAGCAAGAATGTTAATAATTCATAAACATTTAATAAGCCTTCACAGTAAACACAAATCACTTACATAGGCCATGTCTGCTCTTTGCATATGGCTTAGAACCAGCAAGGAAGCAAAAAGGATTTCATGAAGGAACAATGGAAAAGACAAAGGGATCATGGAGGAAAAAGACGGGAAGCAAGAAGGATCTAACAGCTATGAAGAACCGCAGTGGACCAGCCAGTCAGTGACTGAAAGTGAAACGTATACCAAGAATTTACACAAATCTTTGCTATCACTTGCCTGCATGCTCTGTTAACAGTCAACATGTGCACCAATATGCCCTCCCACATATTATGTCCATAAATACATAGTTATATTGGGGTGAACAGTGTCAGGCCAGAGGTCGCGGTTGGAGGGTAAAGTTTACAACAGATTGTTAAATTATGACTTAACATTGAATGAAAAACCAGATCAACTCTGTAGACACAGTCCCACGACATTCCGTATTTGCATGTCTTTTAAACAACTAGCAGAAAGCCTGGCATGTTAAGAATGGACTTCTCAGCATCAAAAAAGGTTTTGTGGTAGTTAAAGGAACCTCAGAGCTATCAGAAAGTGTGAAGCCTAAGAATGAATACTACAAGTAGGATGCTAGGTCATTTGCTTGTTTGCTCTTAAATCCTTTCCCTGTCCCTCCTCTGTAAACTTCATTTCCCGGACTCTCTTGCCAACTGGCTTCTGGCTTAGTTTAGTCAATGAGAGGCACTGGGAAGATTGGAGAGCAGGAGAAAGGGGAAGCCAGGGTGTTTCTTCTTTTCTCTCAGCTTCAGCCAGAACCTCTGGCAGTAACTGTGTCTCCTTCTCGGTTCCTGCTCCTACTGTGAAGCCTCTGCTCTCCATTAGCTCCCGATTCTTGGCCTGTGATCACTCTTATTCTTCCTTCTGGTCCTACGAGGAGGAGTAACAGCTTCAAGCTGTTCTCTCACTGGCCTTCGGTTTTTCAGTTCTTCCAACACCACTGTTACCAGTTCCCTGCACTAAATTCCTTCTACTAACGTGCCTTGCATGGCTCTGTGCTCAGGGCTGAACAATGATCGATACAACCAGAAAGCCATTCTTCTGCTGTATAACATGTGATTATCTGGCTAGTCCCCCACAGAAATTTCCGTCAGAAGTTATTGGAAGAAGGGGGGACATAGAGAATGATTGAGAATTCTACAATAACTGTTTTCATATTTTTAAAGAAAGTTAGCACCAGGAGAAGCTTCATAGATGATGGGGGGAAAAATGGCAGAAGAGCTGGAGAGAGAACTGATGGACTCTGGATCCTGCTGCCCACACTGAGAAGAAGGACAGACACCCTACAACAAGCAAGCTGTACTGAACACCACTCAGTGCCAAAAGTACATGGTTTTAAAAGTAGTGCAAAAGCAAGTGGGACAGGGGAGGAATAAACTGGCCTGTGACTTGCAACATAGTAGGTAGGTGTTGTGAGACTAGGATGTCTCACCTGGGGTAACACAGGAGAATTACAGCTAGTTTCGATGGCCTGTTTTTTTAAAGTGGCCTACCGGGGCAAGGCTGAGAATCTGAAGGCACCGTTACGAAGCTCTCCCAGCTGTGTGGGTCCCTCTCACGGCTGCCATTGTAGCCACTGCAGGTAACAGAGAACTTCGCAACCTGATTACAAACACTTCATTATAGGAATGAAGAGTCCAAACCTCGGGCCCAATAGCTCCTTTATTTGTGGCTAGTCTCAGGCTGACTGGGCAGGTCCTAGGACTGTTTTCCCACAGATTCATTCTTCACCTTTCCTTGATTTGCTCTTTATCTTGGGAGAGGGTTGATCCCATCAAGCTGAATTTCCGGCATCCCACATCAGCTGGCTTCTGGATGTGTTTAGAGGGAGAGCGGAAGAGAAAAACTAGAGTATATCCCCTTCTTCTGTACCTTGGGCAGCGTCCCTGCCAAGGCTGCATCTTCCTGTTGGGCCCAGCTCTCTCTGTGTACTTCGCTGTGATTCTATCTTCCACCATAGAATCCCAGTTCTTGGGGGGCACCAAAACCACCTCTTCCCTTTGTCCTTCCATCCTAGGGGTGGTAGAGAATTCTAGCTCTTGCTAATTTGTGGATTGCCTCATTGTACCTTGTTTGGCTTTTCTAGCTTCCATCACTTGTGCATTGTGTTCCCCTCCTGTTTTAAATACTCAAGTGGTTTCTGATCCCTCAGCTAGACCCTGACTCATACATTAACCCTATTCAGATGCTGCAAAGGCCAGAGAGAAGTAACACAAACAAAATGGTACCTACACTTTGCAACTACAGCTCTCGATTCCGGATCCAAAAAAGCCAAGTAAGTTTTCTTGAGGTCAGCTGCATGCCTCCTCCTCCTCCTTCAGTTCTCCAAACCAGATGCTGAGAACAAACTGTCAAATAATTTCATGTTTTAGTGATTTTTCTTCCTATATGTCTGAGAACCCAAATAGTTGCCTTAAAATAAATCTTTTATTACTTCTCCTCCTCTATTTTATGAGTAAGGGCATGGTGGGATTTCAAGGCTCAGAACTCTTAGGCAGCTATGCGTCTATATGACCCAGCAGTTTAAATTTAAAATTACAATGCAGTGACTTTTAATTTAATTGTAATTAATTTAAACTTAAAATTTAATTTTTAAAATTAATATGCAGTAAAATTGACTTTTTTTCCTTTTGGTATACAGTTCCACGAATTGTAACATATACACAGAGGGTGCCAAAAACACGTATACACATTTTAAGAAAGGAAAAAAACTGTTATTAAAATTGTAATACTCAATATATGCCAATAACAAAAGTCATGTATATATATATTTTTTGGTACCTCCAGTATAAATTATTGTAACCACCACGGCCACAAGCAGGATACACAAAAGTTCCATCATCCCCAAAACCTGTCGTGCTACCCCTTTATAGTCATGCTCTCCACCTACCCCAAATTTCCAGCAGCTACTAATCTGTTCTTCCATCTCCATAGTTTTCTCTTTTTAATAATTTCATGTAAATAGAATCATACAGTGTATCATCTTTTGAGACAGGTTTTTTTCACTCAGCTGAATGCCTTTGAGATATATCCACGTTATTGCACATATACTTGTTTTTTCCTTTTTATTATTGAGTATCCCATTTTATTATTTTTATTATCCCATTGTAAGGATGTACCACTCTTTGTTTATCCATTCACCTACTGAGGGATATTTGGATTACTTACAGTTTGGAGCAATTATGAATAAAGCCACTATAAATATTCACATACAGATTTTTGTGTGAATATGAGTTTTCATTTTTCTAGGGCAAACGCTGAAGAATAAAAAGCATACATAAGTGTATGTTTGATTAGATAAGAAACTACCAAACTATTTTTTTAGAGTTGTTCCATTTTGCATTCCCACCAGCAACATATGAGAGTTTCAGTTGCTCTACATCATTGTCAGCAATTGATATTGCTGGTATTATTTTTTAATTTTGGCCGTTCTAATATATGGATAGTGGTATCTCATCATAGCTTTAATTTTTATTTTTCTAATGGCTAATAGTGTTGAATATCTTTTCATGTGCTTATTTTTCATCTCTATATCCTCTTTAGTAAAGAGTCTGTACAAGTTTTTTGTCTGTTTTTAATGCAGTATTTGTTTTACTACCAGAATTTTTATGCAGAATATAGAAAATTTTAAAAGTACTTTCTATATTGTGATATAAATTCTTTGTCTACTATATGATTTGCACATTATTTTCCCAATCTATGGCGTAATGCAGTCTCTTGAAGCAAAAAAGTTTTTGATTTTGATAAAGTCCAATTTATTTATTTTTTTCTTTTATGAATTGTGCTTTTGGTCTCATGTCTAAAAATTATTTGCCTAAGTGTCCACTTTGCTCCAGGTCACAAAGATTTTCTCCTATGTTTTCTTGCAAAAGTTTATAGTTGGCTAAGCTATAAGAGTTTGGCAAAAATTATCAAAAGTATTCTGGGATGGTCAATTGGCTATATGGAGTTTATAATAAAGATTATTCTATATTTTAATTATTTTAACCTGTGTGCTATATAGCCTTTATATTAAAAAAAAATTATAATAAACATGTGTGTGCGTATACTTTCTTTTTTTTTTCTGAAGAGCTGGTTGTCATTCACTTACCAGCACAGCAGTGCCCTGAGAGCACTGCTATACGGTACACACTGGTGGTTTGAATCCCGAATTTTGCATCTTGGTACACCTAGATTCCAATTCTATGGGCACCATTTACTGATCAACTTCATGTGAGTGAGTTACTTAAACTTTCTAGACCTCAGTTTAAATATATGTAAAACGGGAAAAAGGGCATGACACTGACTTTGCAAGGTTATTTTGCAGATCATCTAAGTTTTACCTAATGCTTAACAAAGCTCCTGGAAGACAATAAACTTTCAACAAATGTTCATTACTGTGTATTGGACTATATTTCAAAAATTAATGTTCATCATGGTCACACTGGATTATTTAAGAAAGAGTCTGTTTTGCTCAATATATTTTAAAAGACAAGAAACTAAGCAATACATTTTAGATTGATTTTCATCCCAAAGTGGTTAAAATCAAAACTTAACTGCGGAGGCACTTTAAAAAGAACACGGTACATGGAAGTGGCCTAGGAATTCCCTTGGCTAGCCATCACGGGTTATTTCTATAGAGCTTTCTGGCTCCCAAAATGCATTCTAACACATCAATCTCATCAGATCTCCACAACCAGAAGGTCCCTGTTGACCATTCGCATTTCTACAGCTGTTGCCTGATCCAGCAAGGAGATCTTTTTGTTTTTATGGCACTCCAGAAATATTTTCCTTGTCTTTAAAAACCAATCAAATCTGTCTTAGGACTTTTTGACCTCAAGGGAAACTGACCAGCCCAAGAACAGTCTAAGGAACTCCTCTGCTATCCTTATTAACCTGTAACCAGCAAGCTGGCTGTTTTTCCTGTTTGCCCATTGCCTTTGTACCAAAATGTTCCCTACCATCAGTCCCCTTCGGAGCCTCACTCCAAGTGGGAGCAAGATAACAGGAAGTGAGGGAAACTGGTCAACAATACAGAGGTTAATGTGTCACTAAAGAAAGGTTCAGAAAGAGAACATCTAAGATAACACAATCCTTCCCCATGGGTTACAACAGTCCGTGTGCTTTTGTGCTAGATATTCTTACGCAGAAATATTTTCCTAATAGTCCCGTTAAACAAATGCACAAGTATAGGCATTTGTTTGTATTTGTATTTGTATATATTTGCATATGTATTCACAGCCACACTCATCCACATACATATAATATGTGAGTCTGTTAAAAAGACATTTAATGACTAGTTTCTTTTGAATCAAGATTAAAAGGATTCTCTACTTGATGAGTGTGCTTAATAGATTATATATTTAAAGAATGACTTTGCCTCTGGGCAATACTTAGCCAAGGCATACTTTGCTTTTTTATTAATACCAAGTGTCTGAGAAGAAACTGGATAAATCACTGGATAACTCTTTAGATGTGACATAGTCAACTTACTAGTATGTGTATAAATAGGATGTGAATTATGGAGAAAATGTTGTTTTTATTTGACTTTGAAACATATTATGTGAATAACTGCCTTGGCAATAAATTATCTGTCCTTCTTATGGGCGTCTTCCTCTGGTTGTCTAGTTTGTCACCGTCAATACCCAAAATTGAACATAGATACCCAGAAATGACCCAAGCAAAACATGATACAGTGGGATCAAAATCAATGTGGCAGTTTGGTTTTTATACGGCAACATAGAGTTTCATTAGCTTTTTAGATGATTAAGAAATAATTGACTGTGCAGACAACTAAAACTTTCATGGTTTACCGTTAAAGCAAAGTATTCCATTATTACTGTGTAAGTGAAATTATAGTACTAACATTGGATTTTCTATCTATTTTAATTAAGTTAAATTTTGTTAGTTTAAGCCTATTCCACTAGCCTACTGAAATCTTTTAAACCTCCACCCTCTCAACATTAGCCATTTCTCTCAATTTTGTTTTAAAAGACATTTGTATTTTAAAAGATGTTCATTTTTGTCTGTTCAGAATCCCTCTCTTTTATTTTTTATAACAATATCTCAAAAAAAAAAGTTCTTTTTCTTTTTTTTGAAAACCATTCTCTATTCTCTATCCAGGTAGTTTGGGTGGAGCTGACCTAATGCCCTGGCTCCATGGGTGGGTATGTGATTTTGGCCTTGCTAATCAGAATACTCCTTCACCCTGGTCACTGTTATTGATTCAGGATTAGATACATGACTAAGTCAGGCCATGAGAATCATCTCAGGGCTTCTGCGGGGAATTCCTCTCCTTTGAAGTTGCTCACCTGATAGAATGCAAGAATGGAGTCCCAGGGGTCATCCTTAATATCACATGGAGAAGGATACATAACATGAAGAAACAGAGAGGAAGCAGAGTCAAAAGATGGAGAGAAAAAGACAATATCTGTATCACATCAGTCAA
Source organism: Rhinolophus ferrumequinum (assembly GCF_004115265.2). Taxonomy (NCBI): domain Eukaryota; kingdom Metazoa; phylum Chordata; class Mammalia; order Chiroptera; family Rhinolophidae; genus Rhinolophus; species Rhinolophus ferrumequinum. The sequence continues at coordinate 27,748,542 of NC_046306.1, read as the reverse complement.
GTTTCCTAACCCAAGCTGTGCTTGTAGCCTCATTCCTGAAATTTTCTGATTGAAATCCTATCACTTGCAACTAAAATTTGAGCCTTAACTCTTTCTCCCCTCACTGAAATGCCACATTACCGTGTTGAACTAGAAAAGAGTACAGCACTCTCTGTTAAAAGTTCAATATTTGTGGAGGTTCAGTTCAATGTCGGTTTTCGTATTATTCTACCAGCTATGAACATATATGCCAGCATCCATTTTTCTACCTTCTTCCAAGGATATCCTGAGACTCTCATGAGGACCTTGATGAATGAATCACCTACATGATATCTACTTGTCCAAAAACACTTTTACAAAATGAAAGAGGCAGCATGTTTTTCAATTGTTGAGGACATTTGCCAGTATTTTGTAGTTTGGAATCCTGTTTTCTTTCCAAAAAGCACACTGATTTCCTTTTAGAGAGTGAACTATAACCCTCTGTCTCTGTAGGCTTGGCAGACAGGCAAACCTAGCTTCCTGCCTCAGACCATGATCACCCAAGGGTCCAGATTCTCTCTTTATCTGCCTTTTTAGGGCAAAGAGGCAGGCATGTAACTAGGCTTAGCCAATCAGAGCTTCTCTCCTGAGACTTTGAATTTTGAGTAGTTTACACCAGGATAAAGGTATGGCTGTTTGCTCTTTTTAATTATGACACACAGACCAGACTTTTCTTTCTATAAGATGGGTCTCCAACTTTCTGTTGCCTACAAACTAACTGATACGTGAAAGGTCATTGTAAGAGCTCGCCAACCTTCTGTTTAATGATCAAACTCATAAATTTTTACAGGAATGTCTTTAGCTCACTGATTGCTCTAACCCATCTTTTTCTATCCTTGAAAATATGTAGATATTTGATCTTTCCTGTAGGAAATCTCTTTCATGTAGGAACCTCTTTCATTACCCATGATTTCCCTAAGGTGGGGGAGAGAGATTCTGCACACCACCTGCTATCTTAATATCCTTGGGTGGATTTCACACTCAAAGATTCAAGTTTGTGTAAAGAAATTTATTTACACTTCCTAGGTTTTTCTTTAACTTGGCTTCAACTGACTTAGCATAGTTTTCTAAATCCTTCACATTTTAGAGGTTATTACTTTTGTCAAAAACAAAAAAGGAGAAGAAAAAGAAGAAGAAGAAGAAGAAGAAGAAGAAGAAGAAGAAGAAGAAGAAGAAGAAGAAGAAGAAGAAGAAGAAGAAGAAGAAGAAGAAGGAGAAGAAGAAGAAGAGAGAAGCACAGCAATGTTAGTTGTTTCTCCAATCTGAAATAAAAACTTTTGCCTCAGTCATACTGAGTTTACCACTTAAACTTATTTAATCTTGAGCATGTTGGCTTAATCATGGTAATGTTTAAGTTATTAATCCATGAATTTCAGACACTGAACTCTACTTTTTACAGTTTGCTTAAGAAACTGCATATGGCAGAAATTCACTGATGGCAAGTTTCTACCCTCCTGTCCTGCAAGCAGGACATTTGTAATTTCTGTCTTCTTGTCCTTGTGGCACACAGAGTTCTAAAGTTCTTTCTCTTATATCACCATTTCCTTCAAGACACAGGACATTCCAGGATTCAGCATTTCCTTGTTTAAGCCAGAAAGTGGCATGATCTCCTTGGTATTTGCCCTTAGTTATGAGTTCTGATTTCAGGGAGAAGTTCCCTAAAAACTTGGACATATGAGGAGTAAGCTTGCCATTGTGAGTTTACACAATATAAATTTACTGATGCTGGATCAAAGCAGGGATCAGCAAAGTCATCTTACAATGCTATAATGTCACTTGGGTGAGTGGTTCCCATATGTTGAGATTTCACAGACAAGTACAATTTTAAAATGAAACAAAATCCAGGGTTGCCAGATTATAAATTTGCCAAGGAATGCCATTAGAACCGCAAATAATAAAATATCATGAAGGATGAAATCCCTCCCTCCAGTGACCAGGATGTAAAACGGCCCAGGCTAAGCATTTAATCAAATCCTAACAAGCAAGATGTTATGTCATAGTTCTGCCCAGTCTTTGTGTTTCTGGAAGAGCAATAATGGGATATGACCGAGAGTGGCCGGTTTTTTTATTTAAGGAAGTCTAAGCAGTCACAATTTGAAGATGGGTGTGAGCAAGAGGCTGAGGTGCTAGTGACATAAAGGAAGTGACCTTGTTCCACATAATAAAGGGAAGATCTAGTGACACAGCTTGTTTGTAGAGAGGCAGCCTCGCTCATTATGGGGCGGAAAAGGAATGCTTTTCTTTGTCTTCATGGACTTAGTTCATATGTTGTAAACGGGTTGATGATTGATCTAATCTAGTGTGAAAATGTATTTTGTTGTCCCACGTAGTATTTAAAAAATGGTTTCAGACACATATGCGTGTACTTTTCAAGTCAACAAAAATTATGTTGCTTTGTATATTATAGCTGTTTCATTTTAATCATCAACATTGCCTTTTTGACCTTTTAGGCATATGATTCTTTCATCCTTAATTTACACCAGGGATCAATAAGTTACGTCTGTAAAGGGACAGATAATATATTAAATATGTTAATTTATTAATAATATATTAAACTTGTGGACTATATGGTCTTTGTTGCAAATCCTCAAATTGCCATTGTAGCGTGAAAGCAGCCATAGCAATAGGTGAGTAAATGGGTGTGGTTGTATTCTAATAAAACATTATGTAGAAAAACAGGCTGTAAGCTAGGGTGGCCCCAGGGCCATATTTTACCACATCTCCTATTTAGATTATAATGTTATTGATAATTAATATTTGATCTTAGAAGATGTTATGTGTCTCTGAAGAAATAATATGAACATATATACAACCAGTCTGATTGGTTATCAGGAAGAATAAATGGATGTGTCTCTAAGCAAGCTTACTGAACTTCCCTCAGTACATGGAAGGTCAAGGTCCACCTTGAACACTTGACTGTAGCCCTAACCTCAGGATGGTATTCTAAACTAAATAAATCAGGCTTAGGAGAGTGCAAGTTCTATTGGTGGAGATCATAATGGAGAAGAATCCATAAAAAACAGAATTTAGAAAAAGCAGTATTTTGAAGAAAAGCCTCAATTGGAAATCAGAAGAATAATGCTGGGTCATTCATATGTCCATAACAAGAGAGCACACAAATAATTTAATGTATTAATAGTTTTTTCCCTTGAGTCCTGCAGATAATCATATTTAGCGGAAAAATTTTTTGTCTGTTATTATTTTTAGAAATCTCAAATCCTTAGAAAAGCTCAACTGGAGTTCACCCATATCCATTTTTTCTCTTCTCCTTGGCACACAGCTAAATGATAAACCCCTTATTGTAAAGAGCCCCTTGTAGTCAGGTGAAGGCCCCGTGATTGAACTCGTATCAATGGAATGTGGGTAAAGGGAGGTATGCCCTTTACAGGACAGGCTAATAAAATATCTGCCTTTTATGATCCTCCCTCATTTTTCCCTTCTGTAATAATCTCAGAGCCCATGAGTTGAAAATGACAGAGTACAAGATGGAAGAAGCCTGAGTTCCTGAGCTACCTCATAAAAGAGACCCAATCAATAGAGTTGCCCAGGACTTTACATGAACGAGAAATAAATTTTTATTGTGTTAAGTTGCTGAGATCTGAGATGGGTTGTTGGCAGCTCACCTACCCAAACTAATTATGGATACACAACTACAGCCTAGTGTTTTGATGGGATGGAGCATAAGGGAACAGACCAAGGAGAAGAGGGAACTGTAGTCTGTACAAAAAGAGAGGCAGCCCAAGAAAGGGCTCTATCCGTGATCCACCTGAATCATGGTCCACATGGATATGAGCACTGGACAAGGCACAATGGAGCAACTGACAGGTGGATATCGCAGGACAGAAACTCAAGAAAGGTGACTCTTGAACAGAAGAAGCTGATGTATGATATGCTTATATATAAATAATCGAAGTGAGATATGTGTGTTAGACTTTGTGTGTATATATGCTTATTTTCCTAATTGCACCACAGATCATTAAAATTTTTATCAAGGACAAATTTCTATTCAGAGAACCATTTGAAGACCATCACCCCAGGATAAATGAATGGGCTTTTCAAAAGTGTGTGGTCAGTAATGGAAACATAGACTAAAAGAGAAAATGAGGCCATCGTTGGTTATGTCTATCCCAGCACCAACCATGGAAGTGAGGGTCATAATCAATCACTTTTGGCTATATTCCATCGCACTAGCAAGAACATCCTTAACATGAAAATGGATGCTGAGAGTGGCCGGTCATTGGACTTTTGATGTCTTGGTCCTGTTGACAAAAGCATTCTCACTGTAAAGCAGATTAATCAGGCTATCTTAGCTGTCATTAAATTTTTAATTCATCCAGTTCCTCTTGTTCTGATTCCAGAATGTGCAGTACAAGATGATCTCAAAGTTCTCACTCATCAATATTTATAGGAATTATTACAAGTTGTAATTGTCATTTTAGTTTTATGTCATCTTATGAATTTGGATCACTCAGGGGTGGCATAAAAATTTTATGCATTCACCTTATGAGGTTGGATACTATGAGTTTGGCTCTGAAAGATGGAACTGTTCTTGATGAGTTACCAAGTTCAGGTTTTCTGGAGAGTATTAAACTCCAGAGTGTGGTAATTTAAGTAAGAAAGCAAATGCCACCCAAGGAGTATTTGTAGCAAAGAGCCTTTTCTCCCATTTCTTATGTAAAGCATGCGTCACATACAGCTGATATGAGCCACTCTTCTTATTTGCATATCTAATGTTCTATCTTTCCACCTGGTTTTCATTATTAAATATGCTCATCTGAAGGTAACAGAAAGTACAACTTTAAAAATTAAGGAACTCCAGAATTAGATACCTATCAGATACAGATAATCAACGTAGGTCTTTGGCTCTGTTCTTTCCTCTGTACTCTAGTCTCATGGTTGCAAGATGGAGGTAACTAGACAGATGATCAAACAGACTCAGCAATATTCAGAGACAGAAAAGACTAAGTCCTCCTCCTTATATCTTTTATGAAGAGCTATAAAACCTTTCCCAGAAACTTGTTAGCATGCTTTCGCTCAAATTTCACTGGTCAGAATTTTATCGTTTGTCTATGCCTAAATTTGAATGAAAAATGAGACCACTTTATGTTGCTTAGAACAATCAGGGTTCACCTTCCCAAGGCTAGAGATAGAGGGGGCCTCACCTGAAACCATTGAACACAAGGAAAAGGGTAGACACCTAAGAAAATCAGAGTTCTGCTATTAAGGAGAAAAAACTTGACAATGAATGGTAAGCAATATGGTAGACGTCTACAAATAAGGCCACAAACAATACTTTGTATGTGATTATCACTTCTCTCATCAAAAACTGACTCTATATCACCTCCTGTTGAATCTGGCATGGCTTTGTGATGTGCTTTGACAAATTGAAGGTGAGGAATTAACAGTCTGTGACGTAAGAATTCTGACAGCTTCCTTTTTCACCCTTTCGGCATCTTTACATTACAGCTACCATGTAAATAAGATTGACGAGAACTTACAGAGAGAGAAAGGTCCAGCCAGTCCCCAGTTGTTCTGGCCACCCATGTTGAGTGAAGCCACCTTTGGTCATGTGAGTGAAGCCATCTTGGATATTCTAGTCTAAACCAGCTTATACTTGAATTTATTTGTATGTGTGATCCCAGTTGACACCATGTGGAGCACAGGAACCTCAACAAGATGAGCCCAGTCAATGCCCAGAATTGAGAGAAATAATAAATTGGTGATTTTTAAGCTACTAAGTATTGGAGTGGTTTTTTCACATAGTCATAAGTAAGTGTCTCAGTCAAGTTACTTCAAGATGCTGTAACAAAAGATGCTATAACAAAATATCACAGACTTGGTGGCTCATAAACAACAGAAAATGTATTTCTCATAGTTCTGGCAGCTGGAAATCCGAGATCAAAGCGTCAGTATGGGTGTGTGAAGACCCTCATCTGGACTGCAGACTTCTCATTGTATTCTCGAATAGATAAGGGGCAAGGAAGGTATCTTTACCAGAATATTAATCTCATTCATGAGAACTCTGACTTCATAACCTAATCACCTTCCAAAGGCCCCCACTTCCTAAAACCATCACTTTGGGGGTTAGGTTTCAACATATGGATTTGGGGGAGACACATTCAGATCATAGCAGTGACCTTATAAATGCCCCTTGTATTTCTGTATTCATAGGGGATTTACCTGTGTTATCACTTTTTAATATATCTAGGTTTTCTGTCTTTTTTCTTAAGGTAACATATCACTAAGAACCTTTAGTCATAGATTTAAAATCTTTTGTTAAGGTCTTTCATTTCATTTCTCTCAGCCATGTTCTTTTAGATTTGTGCATATTTTCAGCCTCAGACAAGGAAGCAAAATCATGTCTTTTGGGGCTTACATATCTCTGGGGACTCTTTGCATTTGAGAAAGCTCAGCTATGTTCTTTGGAAAAGAATCTGAGTCCACCACAGCCCTAAACAGAAGCAACCAGGAAAATGTCTGTACCGCAGAAGCATTCACTCATGCCAAAAATGCCAGTTGAATTGAAATCATCGTGATGCAGTGCCACCTCCCTGTCTCTGCCTCTATTTTACCTCTGCTGAGCATGAGATCATAGATACGTTGACATTTTTCTTGGGCGGTGTTATCAATATATAAACCTATATTAAAAGAGCAGTTTGATGTTTGGGATAGATTTCCTGATGATAAACAGCAATGGCTTGGAAATTTAGGATAAGCCTTGCTAAGAAAGATAAACTTATGCAAATTTAGAGGCTATTCAGAGAAGCAGATAACTACGTAACACTAAGAATTGTTAAAGGAGACCCTATTATCCTCCACTCCCATTTATCCAAACTCCTAATGCAAATTCAGACACACATAAAGCAACAACACACATACACAGGCAAGTTTAACCCAAATCCTTAACGCCAAAATTTCAATCCATTCCATGTTTCTTTGTACTTCATAAACAAAAGAGCAATCCTCCCTACTTTCTTGCACTACCTACAAAGAGATCAGAGACAATGCAATTCTATTGTTGTGGCCTAACATCGGGGACCTTATTATACAAACTTTTATAAAATGGAAAATGCAAAAAATTCCCCGCAAACTCAGCTCCTTTTAAAATCACTAAGTTATTATGTGACTTTTCTTCTCTGAGGCTCACCTTCTATAAGGAAGTGGTAAGGCTGAATTTAGCAATGAGTGTCTTAAAGCTACAAATGTATGAGAAACAGAATGATAGACGGAAGGAAGGGAAATTCCAGAGTGGTTTATTTCTTTTGCCATCCTGGGTCCTAAGTCACAAAAAAAAAAAAAAAAAAAAAAAATAGGAATAAACAAAACTCTTCCAAATTTCATTGCACCTATAGTCCTAGCAAGGGGTTCCCTTTTGGTAACAGGAATTAATATATTTAGTTAAAATCCTAATTATTAAACCACTTTTTACTATTTTTGGGTGGACTGAGAACAGACCCTATAAATTATAACGTTGGATTATGACTGTCAAAGGGCATATGGAATTTTGATTAAGTGAATCCATATAATTCAAGAAGGCAATTGCATTTGTCTTGCTTCGGGCATGAGCATGAAGCTCTGAAGAAGAGCGTGTATCCCTATCTTCATAGGTACGTCAGCCCTGAAACTGATGGTTCTCTAACTGTGAATGCCAGCTATAAAAGATGATTCCATTTGATGGTGACCAGGCAATACGAACTAAACTCATGCTTCTCAATCTTTAATGTTCATACAAAGCTCCTGGGGTTCCTTTTAGAAAGCAGATTCAGATTCAGTAGGTCTAAGATAGGGCCCCAGAAGAATCTTGCTAACAAGCTCCTATTGAAATGTGCTATCTCTAAAAAACATCAAATATTCTAGTGAAAAGTGCAATTTTTAGTGAAACCACTTATGGGTGGTTTCCACTTATGGGCCACTTATGGGCCATATATTTCATGACTTCAAGTTTCACTGTTCCATTCATCTGGACCTACAGAAGTAACAGTCATCTCTTCGTTAATCTTTCATATTTAATCATGTAGCTGAAAGTGACATTGCTAAAGAATTTGGAATAGCAAGAAGTAACTGTAATGATGTAATGGTTTACATGAAAAAAAATTCCCAGAAACAAATACTATCTAAGGTATATATAGGCAGTATTTTAAAGCAATGCAGAAATAAAACTGGAGGGAAATTCAGCTAAATGTAACAAGATTTATATATGGATGAGAGTATAATATGCATATGTACTTATGTGTGTTCCTATCTTTATTTTTTCATTTTCTTCTAACTTTATTGTATTTTCAAAAAAAAAAAAAATTAAGCTAGGCCATTTTCCATAACGCAAAAAGCCTCACTTCCTAGAAAGATAGCTCAAACCAGGTTTATGGCAGAGGAGCAATGGTTGTTCTAATAATTTTGCAGTAACAGTTGTTGAATTCTTGTGAACAAAGAAGCTATAGATCCAGGAGCCAAGAAAGAGAAGAAGGAAAAAGAAACTTCACAGAAATTAAAAAATGATTGGAGCCTTTATTCTCTTAAATCTGAAAAGCTTATTTGAATTATCTGGGAATAAAATACAGAGAAAAAGACAAATTAACTGAACCTGTTTGATTTTTATCATTCTCTTTGTATATAATCATCATCATGACCTTCAACATCAAGGCCAGAGCCCTTGAGAGGGGCATTGGAGTGTGCTAACTTTGGGGTCTGATGGCCTTAGTTTACTCCCAGCTCTGCTACTTTCAAGGTTTGGATTATATTCAAGACACTTAATCTTCTCTGAGGCTCAGTTTTATCATGTTAAATAGGGGCAAAAATAGTGCTTGCCTCAGAAGTGGTTGTGAGAATTGTCAATGTATGTAAAGAAGTTCTGCTTTATAACTGTTACTATAAAAACAAACCATTATGCAAGCATGATAAATGGAATGAAATTTGCAGTGGGCAAATTACAGGAGAAAAAAAGAAATGTGTTTGAGTAGCATATTTCATAGAGTTCTAAGACATGTTCAACTTTAACCTTTTAAGAATAAAGGTATTAAACGTGTAAGGCCTATATCTAACCTATGAATTTCAGGGCAAATTTATAATATAACAGAGTCATCTTTTTTATGGTCACTGTGAGTACTTCACAGTGTTTTGAAGTCCCCCTAGTAATAAACATAATTTTATGTTTCTTTTGTTATCCAAACAGATTTTAAAGATCTTACTGATATTGTGGTAAATATTTTACAACTGTCCCTTTGAGGGGAAATAAAGCCCTGATTTGAAGTGTTTGCCAAATTCCATGGGATAAATATTCTGACCATGGCCAATCTCAACCTACCAACGTGATGTCACTGAACCAGAAGTTGGGAAGAAATGTGCAATAAAACACTATTCTATAGCATTTCTAACATACAGATAAAATAGACTTCATTTACCTCAATAGTATAGATTATGGTAAACTTTTTTTAAAATGGAAAAAGAGGCTTTTAATAATGGTAACTTGGTTTTTAATATAATTAATTTAATTATAAGTTTATATGATTTAGTTTTTAAATAATAGCTGTGTTTAATAATCAGCTCTCAAAATCCCTGAAAATTTAGCAATTAGCTGTCTTGAACCACAACGGGCTACCTGCAGCACCGCATCTGGTGCTAATTATTGCACAGGAGATGAAGATGAGTGACTAAAGAAAGAAATAGTCAAGCATTTACTGAGTGCCCATTCTGTGGATGTCACGTCCACAAACATTATTTCACTTGTACCTACATGTGAGGTCAAGGAAGGTCATTATCCCATTTTGCTGAAGAGAAAACTGAGGCCCAAAGATGTAACCAAACCAACCAAAGTCAGGGTTCTGAAGGAATAGAGCAGGAATCACAAACTGAATTTCCAACAGTGAGCAAGCAGGTAACTTCACAAACAGAAGTGAGCCAGGTTGGATGTAAGAAAAATCTGAGCCAGAGCACCTGGAGATTGGGTAGGAGCCATGCCAAAAAAAAAAAAAAACTGCTGGAAGAGCTGGCAATTTTAAGCACCTACTAAGTGCCAAGAACTACCCTGAGTCTTTGCAGAGATTAACTCATGTATTCTTCAAAACAACTATGAGGTGGGTGATCTTATCATCCCCACTGTCTAGATGAGGAAACCGAGATTCCGAAGTTCGCTCACATACACAGTAAGTGGCAGAGCTGAAATAGAATCCCAGCCAGTCTGTGACCTGAGCCCACACTCTCGTCCTATATAAAGCTGTTTCCGTTCAAGGGAACAGCTGCTACACAGCTTGGGTGCAGTATTCAGAAGTACGCCCGTGTTGCCCGGCCTTCCGATTTATCAAGAAAATATGGGAAACAGACTGATCTTCACTTAATTCTGGAAAAATTCTTGGTTGACAGGTCTTTGACTATTTGTTTCCTTCTATTATTTTCTTCCTCTCCTTTGGGTATCCTGTTCTATGGATGCTGACAACGTCTATTTCTAGCCACAGTGACTGTTAACATTTACATACATATTTACCTCTCCTTATCCATTCCTAATACTTCGTGATAAAGTGTTTAGACTTCATCTTCTGGCTCACTTAATCATTCTTCGGCGCTCACCATTCTGTAGTTCATCAATCATCAATCAATTTTCATCTCTACAGCTGTGGTTTTCAAACTTGAATGCATCAGACTCAACTAGGAGTGAGTCTTAAAACACAGATACCTGGGCCCACTGCCAGAGTTTCTGATTCAGTAGATCACGGATGGATACAAGAATATGCATTTCTAACAAGTTTCCAGGTGATGGTGACACTGTTGGTCTGGGGATCACTTTACAAACTACTGCTTTACTACAACTCCTATCCCTCATACCTCCAATTTTCTTTATAACTGCCTTGTTTCTCTTCCATGTTATTAAACCCTGCCATATTGCTTTGCATATATTCATTTTACTTATTTTAAATTCTTATTCTAGTACAGTGATTTTACTTTGTTTACTATAAGCTGTTTGGGATTTTCGCCTTTCTCTTTTCATACATAGAGTCACCCTATGTTACATACACAGATATTTAAATATTTATAATTCAATATAAATACACATTTATAAATATGTAAATATACACATGTAAACCTCCTCTTCTGTGATCTGTTTCCCTGGGGAGTATCAACAATGTGTACCTAGCAGAAGGAAAAAAGGCAGGCCCTACCTAGCTTGTTCCCCTCCTACTGATTCTAGAGAATGGATGAGGGGATGCATCTCAGAAAAGAGCCTGAAGCTCTGGGATGGATGACTCTTCATTTGTCACCTCATCACCAGATGATCCTGCCACCAAGACCCATGCTCTCTTTTCCAAGCCCTTGTGAACACCTGTCACCCAGCTATGTGGGGGGGACAGAGAGAGGAGGAGGAGGAGGGAATGCTCAGGGTCTCTAGGTCTGACTGAGCCGTCGTATTAGGCACCTCTCACTTTAACCAAGTTTAAGCATCAAGATTATGATGAAGGGTTGTCTGTCAGTTTTCAAAATTTTTTTTGGTGAGTCAAGGTTTAGGATTTTTTTGGTGAGTTGGTAATATTTTAGTAGATAATTTAGAGAGTTTGCTTTAGGTGCTACAGTCAGAAACCAGAAGTACAGATACTTAAGATTTTCAGCCACTTTTCAAACTTTGCAATCTGTACAACAGTTTTACATATCTAGGCTATTTCAATCAGATCTTTAGAATCTAGGAAAACATTGACTATTGAATCGTTTCCCATTAGAGAAAAAAAATCGTATTGGGGTTCAAACATTTTCAAGACCCATAAGTTACTACTCATAAATATAAATTTCTGATACATGTCCAGAACAAGGAAATTAGTGAGTGGGGAATTCCTGTTCATGAAGGTGACAGGATGGAGTGGTGGTTATCAGAGAAACCAAAGAATAGAGATAAGTTGGCATTTTTCCCAGCCCTAGTCCATGAGTATATGGCTAATCAGTTAACACCACTTCCCTAAGAGTGAAGCAACACAAATGTAATTTGCCACCTTACAGGCTCATGTTGCTGTAGTAGTTTTGACGACTCCTGGGAAGGCACTGGAAGTTGCTTGCCATTGTTAGTAAAGAGCTTATGCACATTTGATACCCACATGTGCTTAGAACTTATAAATCACTGAAATCCAAGTAGCACAATTTTCTAATGGAGAACTGTGAAATGTTGCCAGACACACAGACCATGATGCTAACACCAGGGTGAATTCTTTGGGGCAAGTGCTCATGGCACCACATGCTCTCTGTTTAGAGTTTCCTGATATGATGTTTTTTTTGTTTGTTTGTTTTTTGTTTTCCTACATGAAGGGCTGTGAGTGTCATGTTCATGGTAGATTGCAAAAATCTTCTTCCACTTTGTGGTAGATTGCAAAAAACAGCCACAAATTCCTCCCTGCTCTGCATCCACTTCTTTGGCAGCGCGACATTGCAGCTCCTGCCATCAAGAGTTGCAGCCTTTCTTCAGCCCTAAAACCGGACCGGCCTTGTGACTTGCTTGGCCAATGAAGCAGTAGCAAACATGGTGAAGGCAAGGGCTTGAAAAGCACTCATGCATTGAAGGTTGCTCTCCAGATTGTCTTGGGAATCCTGCCATTAGGGGAACAAGGCTTGGCTAGCCTGCTGGAGAATGACGGGCCACATGGAGGAGAATTGAGGCACCCCAGCCAACAATCAACAAGGCCACTGATGCATAAATGAGCCCTGCCAGGATCAGTCAAACCTCATCCAGATCAACAGAACCACCCATCACAAACTGGTGACCTCCAGAATAATGAGCTGAAAAATATTGTTGTTTGAAGCCTCTGCCTTTGGAGTTATTTATAATATTATGCAGCAAACACTAACTAAGGAGAAAAAACTAATGTGGAGACAGTAATGTGCCTGGGAGAAATACTTGAGATTTTTATCATTAGGTGACTCCTGAGAGTTCTTAGGTCCTCTGAGCACATTGTATGTAACATTCAGCAAATGCATGTCAACTAGAATGACGTCTCTACAAGGGTAAGGACTGACTTCTTTAATGTACAGTGCCAAGCATATGAAGGTCCTCTATCAGTATTATTGAATGTATATTTATGCGTGAATCTGTGTGGGTATTGTCTCTTTCTTGATATTGTGTAGAAGTTTCTGTCAGTCAATCCCTGCCCTTATATCTCCTTAGAATGTAATATTGCTGGTCTCACCAGCCTAACTTCTAGCTATTCTGTCTTAAGCTCTCGCTTGCCTCCAAAACCTGTTCTGGCCATGTCTAGGGAAGGCTAGAACTGCTGGGTAATCAGTGTCCCCAGAAGCACCCCTCTATAAATGATTAATGCGTGTTGGCAGGTAACTATCCTCTCTTCCTCATAGGATAACTGAGGTGCATGTTCTACACTGTTTCCCAGAATTCCCCAGGATTTTAATCTCCAGTTGCCCACAGTGTAACCTGCTTGATAACGTTTCCTTTGTCTTTTTTTTCCTCTACCAGTGTTTCCTGGCATCATCTTCCAAATAAATTATTTGCACTCCAAATTTTGCTTCTGGGGAAAACTAAACTACAAACATGGATATTCCTAGCACTCCAGATTTGTTCCTCTCTACACTAAGAAGAGACAAGGGTAAAGAAGCCTCCTTTACCTGTTGGAGACGCATAGTACCTTACGTAATTGCTATACCTGCCACAAGTATAATGAGGACATGTATACATGCCCCTTGGTGACCCCAGAACACCAACAATGTCAAGACTATTTCATAATTACAAAATGTTTTTAAGTACCTTCGGGTGTAAAACAGAAAACAATAATAATAAATTGATGTTACTTAATGTTTTCTTAAAACAGAGATCTCATTATGAGAAAATAAGGAGAAAGAATATAACTGTGGTTGTGTGCCAAGGACAATGCAAGACAAGGCAACTGATTTTCTTTTCTCAAGATAATTGTTTAGAAGGTTGCTCACTTAGTAATACATAGAACTTCAACACTTCTGTTTGGTGTTTTTGTTTATGCTGTGGTAAAAATTCCATAATAGAGCTCTGGAAATACACAGAGAGATGATATGATACACTCACCATATGTAATAAGAACAAAAGCTGATTATAAGATTTGATTAACTATGAACAGATTTGACGTAAGATCTCCTTTTTCCTTATCTCCCTATAAACTGTAATCACCTGCCTTTAAACTTTAGTTGGTCCTGCAGAACTGAAGTCCTCCTATTTTTTAAATTGACAAGTTTCTGAGCTGATTCATTGCTTACTTAAAGCTTCAGTTACTAAAGAAAAAAACACATTGATTATCTTCATTGCAATTGTCAAATCTGATGTTCCCTAAACTTCATGCAGATATGAGAAAGCCATTAGATTTCAACTAAGCACTGAGCTTTGTGGATCTGCCTATACTGGTTTGGACGTCTGGGGTTAGAGTCAGTAGATGAGCTTTGAATGAATTAACTCCAAAGTCTCAACTCTCAATTGGCATTAATTTTCACCAAATTGGCTATAATTAATTATTACCAACATTTGGAATGAATACACTTTTCTTCCAAGGTTTAATTCCTTTATAAAATATTACTTATCTCTGTTCTTTCTAACTTCCCCATCCACAGGATCCAACAGAATTAATTTTCTACACACTCGTTTAAGGACATAATCACTCATTACTTTATATTGTTATCCAACTCTTGCATGTCTAGCCTTACCCCATGACATTAAAGGTAGTTAATGGAAAGACTATATTATACATATTTTTAAAAGTATCTCGTAATTGCACTATTAACAGTGCTGAATGTACTGTGGGAATTCAAATATTTTCAACTGAATTAAATAATGTTTTCCATAATTCCCTGGCCAAGCATGAAATATACATTAGGAGAAAAATTACGTTGTTTTAAAATACCGACAGCAATTTAAAGTATTAGCCTCATCATAATTTTTATCCTTGTGGCATTTGTTCCCATTAATTACAACACCTTTCTGGGTAATGGAAATGTCATTCCCTACTTCTAAAGTAATGCCAGCATAGCTGCATTAACTACTGCTCCTTTAAAGCATGCCAAAGCTTGTGTTGATCAAATAAAGAATGGCCCACGTGGACATGACCAAGCAGCACGAAAAGTCTACTGAGAAACACAACTCAGTTATCGAATGCTACAAACCTTCAGTGAAGGTGAACAAATGTTATGAAGCTATGTATATGTATACACTTTGATTTGCCATTCAGTCTCCTTTTCAAACTCCCCTGTGAAGTGTTCCAGGTAGAGTACAAATGCTGTTTTCATGTGTGTGTCTCAACGGAACTTGGGAGGTGCAACGGAGAGAATAGGTGGCAACCTACTTCCGAAATCTTCTGAAATTTCAAACTGAAAAAATTATTAAATAAATCGGCATTCTTATGCATCAGCATTCTCTTATTAAAAATACATAGATTTACCACTTTAATAAGAATAGTGACACTCAGAAGCAGAAGATAATGTTTCTCTCTTAAACGAAGAGCAAAATTATTATCTAAACATTCAAGAAATAACATAATACATAACTTGTATTATGTTATAGTACATAACACGTACATTCTTATGCAAAAGGTTATACAAGTAATTATAAAGCAATGTTATCTTTCCAGATTAAGAACTGGAACTATTTAAGAACTAAACCCAATATATTCCCTTTATTCACAGTATTAGTATTCTCTTTATTCAAACCATTAAACGTTAGTTTTATATATTATAACAGTGTAAACAAACATTGATCGTATGCTTATTAGGCACTGAGCTTTATTCTAAGTATTCTACAATGTATTTTATGTGAACACCCTGGTGAGGAAGATACAATTAATATTCTTCTTCTCATTTTATAGATGAAGAAACTGAGGCATAAAGAGGTTGAGTAATTGGCCCAAAGTCACCCAGCTAGATGGAGCCGTGGGGCTATAACAGTTGAGAGTCTGATTCACACATCTTGTCCATAAGCCCTGCATCATTCAGAAACCAAGATCTGAGATGCAGTATGAAAGCACAGGATACTGAAGTGTAAACTAGGGCACGTCAGCAGCCTCCCTGAAACTCAGCCATCCCTGCATCTACATATTGAGTGGGAACTCCAGGGCCCGTGTGGCACTAACATAAGACAAACCCCTATGTACACTGTCTGTGCACAATGACGGTGTGAGAATCTGCACTGGCAATCGCCACTGTACAGACTGGCATCCTTGACAATATAGACCTGCACTGTCCAATATGGTAGCCACTAGTCACACGGGCTATGGAGCCCTTGAAACATGGCTAGTCTGATTGTGATGTGCTGTAAGTGCAAACTAGACCCCAGATTTCAAAGACATGTTACCAAAAAAATGCAAAATACTTCATTAATATTTTTATATTCATTATGTGTTGAAATAATTTGAGGGAAAATTAGGTTAAATAAAATATAGTACTAAAATTAATTTGTTCTGTTTCTTTGACTTTATTTCAATTTAGTTACTAGAACATTTAAAATTGCATATATGGCCCACATTATATTTCTATTAGGTGGCACTGGCTTAGATGGTGAGTGGTGAAGAGGCTGATGCATTAGTGTTACCACCAAGTCCAGATATTATTTGTGCTAATTTAGTTCACGTGTATTAAAGTGTAATAATGTGTATTTCTAGACCCAAGAAATGCTGAGCACTTCCTTTTTCAAAAATGGCTTTATTTGTAATACACTTGCATTTAAAAAGACTTCAGACAATGTTGAGAAGGTATAAAATATTGAGAAAGCATAAAAGTCACCAGGGCGATATTGTTCTTATATTCTTTTCTTTCTTCCTTTCTTTCTCTCCCTCCCTTCCTTCCTCTTTTCCTTTCCTCCTCCCTCTTTCTCTTTCTCTCTCTCTCTCTAGCTCGCTCTCTTTTTTTTTCTTCCATTTATGTGTACTCATAAATGTTTAACACTTGGCTCTGGGAAAAAAACTGATCTATAGAGACTACCAATTTTAATGGTGTAAATACTCTCACCGTGACAGATCTCAAACTACCAATGCAATGTCACTGAATGTGGAGTGGGAAGAGATATATAGTACTGTACCACTATATACTATTTCCACCTTACAGATACAATAGATTAAATAACCTTGAAAGTACAGGTAACCCCCCGTATAACACGGCACCTCTGTAACACGGTTTCGCTCTAACACGGTTCGAGAATTAGAGAAATCCCCGAACAACACGGAGCATGATAAGAGCTTTTAAGAGCAAAAGTATCTCATTTGAAATTAGGGAAATCCCCTAACAACACGGAATGCAGTAAGAGCTTTTAAGAGCAAAAGTATCTCATGTGAAATTAGGGAAATCCCCAAACAACATGGAACATAATAAAAGCTTAGTAGTGATGACGAAGAAAACATTATTTAACACATATTAATATGCTACACTTTTGGTGATAATTGCTTTCATAAAGATATTTCTCTTAATTATAAAAATATAATAGTATTTTATTTTTAATTTGTGGAAACTAACTGCCTTTTTTGTACTAGTTCTTTGTTTCACATAACATGGATTTGCACAACATGGCATTTTTAGGAAACTAACAATCATGTTATAAGGGGGTTACTTGTATATATAAAAGTAAAGTAAAATGCCGTAAAATAATTAGGAAGTAGTAGTATATGTATTTCATACCTTTGTTTTTAATACAATTTATTTAATTGGAAGTTTGCACAATTAAATTTTTAATAACAGCTGTGTTTAACAATTGACTTGCCAAAAAAAATCCTCAACATTCAACAGTTGAGTCTCTTGGGAGCCACTGCCAGCTGACTCCAGCCCATCACAGTTATGGTATTTACTCGAAAATCAGATGTAAAGGAACAAAACTTCTTCCAAGACTCAAAAAAAACAAAAAAACAAAAAAACTTACTCATTGTCAGGCAGGGTGTCATGTGGGATGTCAGCTCCCGCTCCCCACATAAGAATGCAGGACATGGTGAGGCCAAACAGGAACACCCACGGAGCCATAGATAGCGGAGTCACACCACTATATTCTCGCTGGAGGCATTCACCTTTCTGCAATCCGCGCTTGCTAGCTCAGCCACCATGTTCTTGCTAGCCCCCATTTTTCTGCTAGCGTAGCCACAGCAGTTATTAGTGGCCAATGGCTCACTGGTTACAGCTGACGGCCAACTAGCCACAGCTGATGGCCATCCAATCACAGTTGACGGCCATTTACTACCTGAGCCAGCACCTTTCCATGTGAGGCCAAGAGCCTGGAAACTGCTCTCCTAGCTCTGTCCCCACACTCATCACTCAACTATCCACAAAGACATAGACAGTCTTGGTTAATGGTTATAATTTATGGACATACAGTCCTAGAAGGAACAGAGACAAACAGTTCAGTGAGTCTAACGCCCTTAATCTTGGTCTCATATAATACATCACAGAGAAACAACGAAACATTAAGAGCCCTCCAGAGAAGAGTCCCAGCCTCCCTTGGTAACTCTCTCAGGAAGGTCCTTCTTACAACTAACCTAAATCCCTTTTGCTGCAGTAGAGGCTCATTCCTGTTTGCTCCCTTTTTAGGGAAGGTGGAAACAGCTGGTTACCATCCCTTGCATTGTAACTCTTCATGTAAGGAAATGAAACACCCCAAACCAGCTTCCAAATCTGGTCAGCTGTAAAAACAACCTCTTTTTGAGCAAAAACAAACAATAAATTAAATGGAATTGGGAGTTGAGAAGTGCTGCATATTTCACTCCAGGGAAACACCTCGGGCCAGGTTATACCCTCGTCAGCACCTAGTGATCAAAGGCACATTTTCCCTGGAAACAAATTCAAGGAGTGAAACAGATGGGATTATTAATCAAGTTGCTGTTAGCGTTCTGGGCCATCTTACAGAACATCCTTAAGCAGGAGGAGTTCTGGGCTTTATCTTGTAATAAGATTGTAAGATCTTGGCAGAGCGCACGTGTTGTCTTGTATGCTGATGCCTTTCTTGCCATGTCCAAGACATTTTTTACAAAAGAGAATGTAATAAATCAGAGTAGCTGTAGAAGCTACATCTTAGGTGGTACAAGTAGGCTAGTAGAAGCTAAAATACCAACAAATATTCACAGCTATGCTGCCCACATTTTAGTGCCAGGATTCTTATCTCTCTGGAAGGAATTAAAAGGCAGAGGCTGAAGAATTGATTCCACAGTGTAGGGCTGGCCTAGCAGGAAGAAAAGGGGGACATTTGGAAAAGAAACAACAATGCACATTCTTGTTAATTCACAAGAGTGGCATAGCATTAAGGAGAGAACAGAACTGTGAAGCTGCAAAACCAAGGACATTCAGGAGACATAACAAACAACATTCTCTCTCTGATGGCTGCCTTTGAGTCAACTGCAAATTAAGGCTACAGTTATGATATCCGTGCCAGATTTACTTGCAGACAAGATATTCTCAAGCAGACAGGTGTCTCTTTATTTTGTGTGGCTCAAAGGGCTCATTCCTTTTCCATATCCACCTCTTACCATACCTCACCATTATTCCTTTTCTACCATGAGTCTTAAAGCCCAGATTTCAAAACCAAATTTAGCCTAGACTGCTACTTTTGCCCTTGGGCTCTGTCAAATCCCAGAAAAGAAAAATGGACTGAGTTTCTTTTGGTTGAACCCCCAAACTAGACATTGTTAGGAGTTGTTTCCTGCAATTGAAGCTCAACCCTGCTTCCATCCAAGACCCTCAGAAATTCTATGATCCTGGCCCATAGGTAACCATAGATGTCACCTCCGTGGACACTGATTTGCCCTCTATTTCTTGTGGAAAGGTTTCCAGTGTGCTAGAAGGAGGAAACAGGGGGAACTATCCTTCTCTAGGGCCACATAATTTAATGCCTACCTAGCCACAACTACTCGTATCTGTGATGAGCTGGAGTACCCTGCAAAAATTCCCACTGAAGCTCAAGTGTGCACCATTCATAAAGTACAACAGATGTAAAAAAAAAAAGTAGCAGCCTGTGGTCCAAATCCAGCCTGCATGGATGTGTGGAGTGGTCTTCATGGGATCTTTTTTTTTTGTTTTTTAATTCGTTGAACAACATTTTAAAACTGGGTAATTCCACTTATACATGTGCCATTTCTAGTTTCCCAGAGGATACTGTCACACTGTGCCATATTCCAACACAGCAATAAGCAGTCCCAGCTGAGCTGGGTTGCCCCCTCTAGATAGTATGTGACTTTGGTCCATCGCAGTCCACACTGTTCCTAAGTATCAAAGCATCCATTGTTACTTATCATTGTATTTGTTCTGTTAGGTCCCTGTTTTGTACTTTCTTTAGTCTTATACCTTTCCTACATGCTACTGGCCTGGAATATTTTAAGAAATGAGAAGCAAAGCTTGTTTAAAGAGTTAAAACAAGCAAGAACTTGATTTTGAGACAAAATAGATTTAATAAGGCAAAGAATGGGAATGTCCTGGAAAGAGTGCTATTGCTTGGCTGTTGGCTTTCTTGTCATTCTCTTGAGTAGGGATTGGCAGAATTTACTGATCTTGAAAGTTTGAGAACTACACAAGGAAATAAACTAATAGACTTATGGATAGTCTTCCTATGCTAGTCCAAAAATGGGCTTTAGCAGATTTTTTCTCTCTTTCTTTTAGTATTTCTTTTCCATCATTATTACAATATACAGATGTTACAGAAAGTTGGAAAAACGTAAAAAATCTCCCTCTCATTATAGTCCTACTGCCCCACCCCCTCTTCTTAAGAAACCAGTTATCTGTTAACTGTGACTCCTTCCAGAAAACGTCTAGTCATGTATATTCATTTATATCAATTGTTTTATAAAAATGGAGTTATATTGTACTCACTTTTACGTAACAATATCAGCACACATATTGTTTCATCATTCTCTTTTGAAAGTTATCTTCATTGTTTTTGTAAAAATGATACACATCCATAGTAAACCATTCAAATAATAAAAAGGATAACAAAATTAAAATTGCTTAAAATGATTTTACCACCAAAAAATGGTTACTAACATTTGAAGATCTTCAACACAGATAGACACACACACACAGAAGAATGGATGAATGAGTGAGTGGATGGATGGATGGATGGATGGATGGATGGATGGATGGATGGAGAGACAGGAAGGGAGGAAGGAAGGAAATTAGGAAGGCAGGAAGGAAGGAGGAAGGGAGTGGAGAAGAGAAGACAACAGATTGATAAATCGATAGGAAAATGGTATCATGTTATAAAAGCCTTTTGAAATGAAAGCTTTAATTGTAATTTTTCTTGAATTTAAAATGAAGAAAAAGAAAGCTAAGGATCTATTTAACTTCAGAAAAGAATGTTTCTTCTCAAAATGGATCTGTTCCTAAATTATCTCTCTAAAAGAAACAATGTGAAAAACGTTGTATTAGATAGTATCTATTGACTCTCTTTCATGAAAAATGTGGAAACTAGCATTCCTAGTTTTATTATGCATATTCTTTTTTTATATTTGGATTTTATGACACTGACATTGTGTTCTGTAACAATAATTTCAATAGTCGTTTAGTTTTATTTCTATATTTAAAAAAGCACCAGTGTTATTTATCATAGCTGCTCTATTTTGATTTTTTTTTTACTATGGGTTATTTATCAACTGGATTAAATAATCCAATAGTTGGTTTGGTCTTTTTTTTTTCAAGAAGGACTCTTGGGTGTTCTATTACATACGTTATTGCGTATTTGAAAATGTTCATGTGTTGACTTTATTCTTAAAAGACAAGTTAGCCTATCATTCCCCGCTCACATATTTTTTCTCAGAATCCTGTGGACTTTGCTAGACTGTCTTCTGGCACTGAGTATTTTCTGTGTAGATTTTTGAGAACAATCTGACATCTCCCCAATTTGTGATTGATTGCTTTTTCTGTCTAGACGCCCATGAAAGTCTTCCTTACCTTTGTGTTTTAATAACTTCACTGGAATTTATCTTAGTGTTGATTATTATATCATGTTTGTTTTGGACAACATGTACTCATTACATCTGAAGATTCAAGTCTTATGGGAAACATTCAAGAAACTGAAGACACACAGAGGTTAAGTGACTTGCTTAAGGTCACATAGCTAATAAATGGCAGGATCTGGATTTAAATCTGGCTGTCTGGTTCCAGAACCCACACCTCAACCCCAGTCACTACAGTACAGTTTGTCCTAATGAAGAAATGTGCTGGATACCTCCTCTCTAAGCCAGTTAGTCAGCTGACTAAATACAATTTACTCCAGGAGTCTGCACTGAGGAGGTGTTGGGTTCTTCCCACCGTTTGGAAGTCACTGTCTAGAAAAAGGATGGCGTAGTGGGTTTCACCCATTGTGGTACTGCATTCTTTTGGAAGTAGAGAAAGGAGGTAAAGGGAAGAAATGGAAAGACTAGGATAACAGATCAAAAATAAGCAGAAAAAATAAGCAGAGGGGGCTCGATGCAGACTGATGGGAACAGATATGATTTCTGCTGCTACACATGCCAAGGGCAGCAGAACAGAATTGGCTTCATCCCCAGACATTCCCTCACCTGATAACAACTTTACCTGATGGTACCAGGCTTCCTTCATTCCTGGATTCAGTATAGCACCAAGAAGAGAGCAGATGGCTCACAGGTGCCCGACAAGGTCAACGCTCTAGAAAAGCAGCCTAGGTGGGACTTCACGAAGTATGACTGAGCAGCACTGACCAGGTTGCATACCCCAGCTCTCTCCTAACCTAACTGGCTAGATGCCTTGAAAACTCCACCTTGAGAATCGCTACTGTGGGTTGACATTCTCTCTACAAAAGGCCATTTGTTATTAGAAAAGGATAAACTTTCACCAGCTTTTGACCTATTAGGATAATACAGTAGACTCACAAAGTTGGAAGGGACTTTAGAGAACAGAGTGTCTACCCTCTCATTTTAGAGGCAAGGCAGCTGGTGCTTGATTTTTAGATTAGTGAACTGTGAAATTAGAAAGCAAGGGACACCGGGGCCTGGGACACAGGGGCCTGAAAAAATATGAACATGAGTAAAGGAATAACTGGAGCAAGGCATTGGGTGTTGCAGGTGAACTTGCCCAGGTCCCTTCTACTGGGCAGGTGCATGCATCTCCCAGTTGCTGTGTTAGCTGCTAATGGCTCATGCTCTACTCCTCACACCACCTTTTCCGGAGAATTGCCATGAACCACAAGGAGCCACCTTGCCAAGAAGATTAAGCCCTCTTCCTCAGGCAGCCACAGCTAATGACTGAAATAGGAACACAAAAGAACAGCTCCTTACATTAAGGTGGGACCATTTTTGTTGTGTAATTCATGATCCCATGCTCCCCATGGATCAGGATAAAGCTGGATCACATCTTTGCTTATCTCCTAACATTGTCCCATCACGCTTCCCATACTTTCTCTCTAGAGTACTCCCTCAATAAATCACGTGAAGCTGAATTTCTGTCTTGGACACTGCTTCTAAAGAACACAACCTAAAATGAGAAGGAAGACCCTGATTGGAGGAGGGAGCAACGAAATTCTTGGCCTACTTAATAATTGTCCTGAAGGAGACTGTTCCCAGAATAATCAAGGATCTCCCTATTCTCTCTTTTCCTCTCTCTAATGTTTCAGCCAGGAAAAGACCTAGAATCTGAAATTCATCCCTTAACACACAGTCATCCTAGGTATGACTAGGTAAGCATACTAGGTATGCTTAGGTCCAAAGAAGGGTTTGCACTCCTATTTGCTGACATATCGCCAGACATTCCCTCATCTAATAACAACTTTCTATAGTGGCAATAACTTTTCTTCATTCCTGGGTTCGGTACAGCACAACCAAGAATACCACACACTCAATCTCCAGGACAATAAGATTTAGACCATGCCTCTGCCATCAGGCATCCCAGGACGTTCCAGGGATAAACATATAGCCCATCAGCCACACTCTTCCATCCAGTTTAGAGTAAAGTGATTCTTTCCTCTCTGCTTTATTGATTAGCACCCTGAATGGAAACTCTTGTACGTGTTGAGATGAGACACAGAAATTGAAATACTTAGAGGCAATAAGGATTTTTATTTAGAAGTAAAATAGGGCCATGTTTGGGAACTACAAACTGGAGTTTCTCTCTCTAAGTAAGAGGTGTCATCGCAAAGCTCAGGACTTGTCTTGTCCTGTCAAGTGATTAGATCAGCTTAAAGCTTTTCACTTTTTGCCTGGGGATACCCAGTGGGATTATCACCTTCCTGCGGCACTTCTGCCCTCCTCAGGAATTCCCGTCATACTTCTTCACCTAGGACACCCCCATGGTGGTGCTTCATCCTTATTAAATCAGTTTGGTGGGGTGAAGCATGAAGGACAATCAGTTCTCGAAAACAGCGCTGAAGGGAATCAAATGATCCAACAAACATCAATTGGTGCCAGTCAGAGAATTCCACAGTGTCCTTTAAAATGTGTTGCTTCATTTTCAGTTGTCACCTTTGCTCAAAGGGGAAGCTACCTGGAGCAGTTTGATTGGCATTCTTAACTCATTACTATTATTCAAGATTCAATTCATGTTCTGATGGCAGACACTCTGACTCCAGATGTAACCAAAGATCATCATTGATTCAAGAGATGAGTATAATACTGATCCTATTTTATTTTATTTTTGTTACGGAGAACAAACATTAATAAAATGCAAGGTTTACAAAGCTAGAGCAACATCCTGAAAACCAACCTATAATCAAATAGCTATGCTCTCTCAGTCAAGACAAGCATGCATGGAAAGTCAGCAGCACATCATGCTGCCATGACAAAGAATTCCTGAACTTCAGGGCTAAAAACAACAATAGATCATTTGCTGCTCAGGCTATGTGTCGATTGCAGGTCAGTTGGAGACGCAAGCTAACAGGAGCCATTTCTATAGAGAAGGTACTTTATACTGGGGCAGAGAATAAAGGATCCCTGTGGAAATTACTCAACTCAGAAGTGACACATGTTAACTTTTGCTCACAATTCATTGGCCAGAACGGGTCTCAGAGATAACTGGACATATTCAGTCAGGAGATTCAGTGGCCCTACAATGTCTGTATGCTGATCCTTAGACAAGCCCAGAAGGAAATCTATCCATCTAGAAATTTCCCTCCCGTTTTGGTTTTGTGGTACTCCACTGACAAGCACGGATTGAACCCCTACCACTGTGCCCAGCATTGTGCTAGGTATAATATGGGTTACAGAACACATTTAAAACATTCTGTTTGCCTTCTGAAAGGTCCCAATATAACTAGAAGATGAATCAAGAAACAATAAAAAATGTATACTAATCCAAGGTAGGATAAATTACATATCAAATTATGTGAAATCCAGATCAATGTAAACCACTTTTATAATTCTAAATTCTCAAACAGCCACTTTATAAACCGCAAAAGAATAAGTGAAATCGAACTTAATTGGACCTTTTATTTATGAGGTCTGACAATTACGTTCGCAAATTCATCCTAGAAAAAGTGCTACATACCGCATTGCTGAATATAACTACAGTTTCCTTCAAAGTACTCCCCTTGGGAAGCTATGCACTGACACCAATGCCTAGACCACCCTTCAAAGCAATTTTGGAACTTTTTCTGGAATGGCCATCAGAGCTCTTGTCATATTACCCTTGACGTCCTGAATGTCATCAAAATGTCTTCCTTTCAACATTTCCTTCATCTCTGGGTAAAGAAAGAAGTCACTGGGGGCCAGATCAGGTGAGAATCGAGCGTGTTCCAATACAGTTATTTGTTTACTGCCTAAAAACTCCCTCACAGACAGTGCTGTGTGAGCTTTGCATTGTCGTGATGCAAGAGCTATGAATTGTTGGCAAAAAGTTCAGGTCGTCTAACTTTTTCATGCAGCCTTCTCAGAACTTCCAAATAGTAAACTTGGTTAACTGTTTGTCCAGTTGGTACAAATTCATAATGAATAATCCCTCTGATATGAAAAAAAGTTAGTAACATCACTGCAACAAGTTAGCAAACTTAATTGTATATATATATCTAAGATATTATTTCAACAGGTATTAAACATAAAAATTACTGAGATACTTTACATTATTTTCGTATTAAATCTTCAAAATCTACTGTGTATTCACACTTACAGCAAAGGTCAGTTCAGACTATCCCCCAAGTGCTCACAACTAATGGCTATTGGACAGAGCAGGTTTATACAATAACCAAAATTAATATACTTATTGATAACCTGCTTGGCAAGATGTTTTTTAAAGTGCTGGTACATGCCTAAAGATTTTTCTGGATGTTTAAAATGATGCTTCTTTTTACAATCTGTATTTCACTTACTTTTACTCTGCTAAGTGATACGGTTCCATGAACTAAAAGTCGTGAAGGTTGCATAGAGTGTAGTTGGGAAGAAAACATGAACCCACCCAAAGTTAAGGAATTCAAGCAACAAACCCAAAACATGTTCTACCAGGGCTGCAGGTGGGGGAAGGGGTTAAGAAGAGAGGCAGGAGTGGTGAGGATGTGCCTCATAAAAGGCTGCTTGTTGAGACTTGTGGGAGTGGAGCCCTTTTCTTAAAAGGTTAAACAAAAAGCAGAGCCACTGTATTTCAGCAGGCTAATTACCAAGAGTGACTTTGACCTTTTCCGTTTCTGGAGATTTATGATAGAACATTCTCCTTTGACACGGCACAGGGCTCTTTGAATCCAGGTTGAGTGTGATCAGGTGTGCTCCTGGGGGGACCCTTTCTTTGCATAAAGGCATGTCTGTGTTCCCAAGCATACTCAGGAAGAGTCGCATGGAAGACCCTACACCGGGGTGCTGTCTGTCAATTCTTTTGCAACAGCCTCACCCTTCTGAGAACCACATTTACCTTTGGGGTTGAGGAAACTCAAAAATAGACCATTTTCACAACGGAAACTTTTGTTGACAGGGAGGGCCTTGAAATGAAACCCGAGCCTTGAAAATTCTACCAGAGGCCAGTTAATCTAATAAAGCTCTTGACATTAATGGGTTTAGCTAGTGGGAAAGTTTGAAATTCCTTCTTAGAGCCAATAGGTTCCCTTGGTGAGCTAGTCTTTCAGGTGGGTTTTGCTTTGGGCCCAACATGCCAATTTCACACTACATGTCCCATCGTTTCAGGACAGTCATTTTCACTTCAGTTTTGGTTAATTCTGATCGGCTCCCCTTTCCAAGCCAGGTGTACCAACTCACTGACCTTAGCTGTTGACTGGCTTGGTTTCTTAGTGCTAATGACGTAAAGGTATCTTTATCATCCCCAAGTGGGTTTGCTAACTGACAGACTCCAGTCACCTTGTAATGCTTGCCAACCTAACAAAGGAGGGGAACCTGGTAGAGACAGGTCAATTGACCCATATACTTTTCCACTCCCTGAAATACAACTTGAAAGGCAAATACTCTTTTGTAGGGTGCATCTTTATAACCAAAAGTAGCATTATTAAAGTCTTGCCTACATCTGCCACTACAGATGCCAGACCTTCCTTTCTCTCAAAATTGCCCTTTTCAGAGGGAACCAGCCGATCATATTTTATCCTAATATACAACTATTGGTCAGTCTTGCCCCTTACAGCTATGTTCTGAAACCTGGACTCAGGTTAATTAGTTTGTATTAATAACCTTACTTAGCCATAATGAGAAAGATGAAAAACGTTTATTTGGAAAATCACCTGGTGTTAGAGGTGCTTGCACTGATGAAGGCACCAGTTATTTGGGATTCTTTTGATCCACCTCACTTTTGTTCTACTGAAATTCTGAGGCGGACACATAGAGCATTAAATAGATCTGATCTCTTTGTTAATTTGCCATTGATGAAGGGCCATCAAACCTGGTGATAGGAAAGAAGCAGGAACTTCCTTCTCTGACTTTAACTTTCAACATATCCAAGCTTTTGGAAAGACAAATGGAAGCAATGTTACTTTGCTACTAGTTCCATCTTTCAGATCCACCTTTAAAAGGCCACTGAAAAGAAACTCTTACTCCAAACAAGAACTGAGCAGGGATGCCTGCATCCTCCCAGGGAGCAGCGGAGCATATGGCTATTCATAACAAAGACAATTGACAGCAAGGGCTTTAAAACTGCTTTGCCTCCTGTTGTCAGTTTTGAAATGGAGTTGGAGGCAAGCAAAGTCCTGATAACATTGGTGTATTGTTCCTGTAGGTCTCAACCTCAGCAGGCTACATCAGTATCTTCTGTCTGAAGAAGTCGCTCTCTTTTCATCAAACACATTCCAGAAGTCAGCGGTAAAAGCACTGACGGGAGGCAGTGGGGAGCAGATTGATCCATTAACTCTCACCCAGTTCTTTGGCTGAACCCTTGCTTTGCATTGCAGTTATAAAGATTTGGTGAGTTATCAAACAGGAAACAAGCTCTGAAAGGAACTGCGTCTTTGGAGGTTCTCGCCAAGGCTCCTTCTTGTTGCCTCTGCATCCTGGATAGCATGAGAGACCCACTTGCTTTGAGAAGTTCTCTGGACTTCTCAAATCTTGTGTGCATAAATTTTGCAGGGACCTTCTTAAAATGCATACTCTAACTACACAGTGATGAAGCCTGAGAATCTCTCAAAATTGTATTTCTGTGCTTCTAAAAAACTCCCAGGTAATGCTAATGCTTCTGGCCCTTGTGCCATATTTTGAGTAGCGAGGAGCTAAAAACACTTTGGGAATCTGACAGAAGTCAAGATAGGTGCATTTTCACTTAGTTGATTTTTGGCTTCAAAAGTTATCCAACAACGCATCTTATGTGCTCGCCCAGTGACACCCCGGTGGCAATAAATACATAAGAAACCACAAAGTGGGAGGTTACTCAAACACCTACCACTCAGTGTTGTGATAAACAACACGCTATAGCTCTAATCCCCATAGGCCTAATGAGAAGGAGGAATCCAGGAAAGAGAGGTGTGTGTCTCCAAGGTGAGAAGAGAGGGAAAGATAACTTTCGTACTAGCTGTACTCAAATTCAAAGCTTAAAGAGGAATCATGATTACTTCCTCTTTGCTAAGCTCTGCTTCGGGGTGACTTTAAAGCTCAGGTGACATTCCAGGTCCATTTCAGGGGATACCCCCTACTGGGGTGTAGTCTTTTAAGGCATCATTCCATGTGACTAAAAGGCAGATCAAGGGTGAGATTCAAAGCACAAGAAAGTCTTGCCTTAACAGATCCAAACTTGTGGCAAGTTGTAGCTTCTCATCATAGTCCAGGTTTCATTTCTCTGGCAATTGAAGAACCTGGGGTGACTGCTGAATTTGGTTTTAATTTTCTCCAAATAGAGTGACCTCTTTACCTTAAACCAAACTTGCTAAGAAGGTGTGATGTCAGACTGACCTGAGCCCAGTGCTCTGGCATACCATCCATGTCATCTTGGACACCATACTTAGCTTCTACAAATGTCATCTTCTCTTCTATGAGATTGGAATGATGGAAACTTATCCCATAGCACTTGCAGTACATCCTAAATAAGCTAATGTATAGATCAAGTATGTACTCTGTAGATTCATATCCCAATAAAAGCACCTGTCCTTTCAACTGTTGAAAAGTGTAGAACATCTTTATCTCCAGAGAAGCTGAAAATTCTCTCTGTAGTCCACTGCTACTAGGAGTAGAGCAAGCATTAGAAATGCTGAAGGATTTCCTTCAGTGGCTAATTTGATGGCTGGGACATATTTTCGGAGAGAGAAAACCATAATTTAAAGTATCCTGACATCAATAAATATTTCCTTAGCATTTAGCTGTAATAGCTCTGAATCCTCCATCTGTTCAGAAATTTCTAATTTCAAAATAATGTGGTGCTTTGGGAGTTTGTGGATCCACATGAACGTCAGAAAGTCCAGGTACCGTCGTAGTTTTCCACACTTAGGGAGCAGTGTACACTACTCTTATTTCTTTGTGAAATGAAGAAGGCAGACAAGTTGATCACCATTACTTCAGCTCTGTGTCCCTTTGATCATACTTGGAAGAGTCTCAGAAAGAACTTTAGTTATGACCACGGAATGAGCCTGGCGCTAGGAGGGGCAACTGCCCAGCTTCCCAGATGGCACCTTCCATAGTCACTCATTTATATTCCCAAGTAACTACAATGCACGTCCACCTCAATCACTCGTTTCCAAGCTCAGGTGATCTTGAGATTACAGAATCGTAGCAAGAGTTTATTCATAAATATTTATCGAAGTGGTTAATAATCTCTCAATATAAGTTCTAGATCAGTATTGAATTGAAAATGAATTTTCTCTTTTCTGTTCACTTCTGACTCTGGCCTAAGCACAAACCCTCGTGCAGATGCCCCACCCCTCCCTTTTCCTCCGCCATTACAGAGGGCTCCATTCTTCTCACTACACTTTCCTATGCCCATTGCAGACTTCACATGCTGAGATGAGCAGGTCACGGTGACATCTGGTTTCCTGGAAAAGGGCCACTAAGATTGTTTGCAAGTGAACACCTTAAATATACAACAGCATTGCCTTTCTTCCACCTAACCAATGTCTTACCTCCACTCCGCTCCATCCTCCACCCTGCAACCAGAATAGCATTTTCAAGAACCAATGCTGGTTTGTCGCTCTCCTACTTAAAACCCTTCATTGGCAACCTGATGACCCTGGAATAAAGTTTGAATGGCACACAGAGTTCTTCATGATCCGGCTTTTGCTTATCTCCCCACCCTTCCCCCTTCCCCCTTCCCTTCCCAGGACCAGATTCTTCACTGATAAGCCCAGATGCACTCAGGCCTGCCCTCCACGCACACCGGCTCTGCTGCCTGACCGTCTTTGCTATCTGGCCCTTCTCCCCAACAGGGACTTATCTTGTGGTTAATTCTTACTCAGCATTAAGGTGATCACTTGATATCATCTCTTGGGATCAGTGCCTCCCCTACGTATTTCTGAATGTGTCCAGGGCTACCGGCTTACCAGACGTAGACTCCCTTTCTAAGCTACTAAGGACCATATCTTATGGGCTATTATATTCTAGAATGGTGTATACCCCATAGTCAGAGCGTTGCTAATATTTGCTGAATAAGTAAATGACTGCACGAATGAGTGAAGTACTTTCCATGTGCTACAACGGAGGTTCTCAAAGTATGGTCCACAGACCAGAAGCAGCCATTTCACCTGGGTAGTTAGAAATGCAAACATCAGAATTTGGGGGGTCAGGCCTATCAGTCTTTATTTTAACAAACCTCCAGATAATTTGGAAGCATGCTAAAGTTGGAGAATCACTGTCTTAGAGTCGTGGTACTCATCTCTGGCAGCACATTATAATCATCTGGGGGTGCTTTTTAAAAATGCTTCAACTATCTCCTCAGCAGTTTTATATTCAGTTAGGTTAGTGTATATTCTAGAGTACTTTTTAAAAGCTCACCAAATGACACTGAGATGCATTTGGGGTTGAGAATCGCTATCCTGCCTTTCCCATTTCCTTTCCACAGCCCTGTCACACATGCACAAGATTATCTACAAAATGGGCCTCGGTCTATTATTGTCCACCAATACCTCTGGCTCCTGCAGGACAATGTGATAGGGGTCTGCATCAGATACCACCTAGTAGCCCAAATCTCACCATTCCCAGTGTGGCCCTTGAACGATGTTCGTGTCTCCCAGTAGCTTGTTAGAAATACAGAACATCAAGCACCAACCAGAACTGTTAAATCAGAATCTGCATTTTCACAATATCCCCAGGTGATCTGCGTCCACATTAAAGTTTAACAGGCACTAGAACAGAGGAGAGAGCATCACGCGTGGTTTTACAGAGCACAGAAGTAAAATCAGTTTTTTGCAAACTCTTATAGCTCAGGAATACAGCAGCATGTAGTCAAAGGTATTCTGCCATAGCCTTTCAACAAAACTTCTGATCAGAGCCAGAAATGTAACAGCTCTCAAGGCCAAATAGCTTCATTAATTAGTAGGCGAGAGTAGACCTCATGAGTCTCTGCCTCTGTTGACTGCTAGTTATATCCACATAAGAGAAGGTCATTTCTCCATAAGAGTGTTTATAAAACAGAGCCATCCAGGAAGATCCTCTACATAGATCCAACTTAAAATAATGAACCAAGGGTGCTTCTAGCCCAATCACATTTATCGAGTGCTTGCTGTGTAGCCACGCATCATGCTAAGCACGCAACACGCATTAACTTATTTAATCTCCCCTACAGCCCATGAAGCAGGTGCTCTTAATTATCCCCATTATGGAAATGAAGGAAGCAGAGGCATGAATAAGTCCAGCACAGCTCAGGAGCGTGACACAGAACTGAAATCCAAACTCATCTTTCTCTGGAACCTGAATTATTAACCGCAAACTACATTCACCAATTACTCTACAGGAGAAGGAACAATGACCCCAAACAACTGTTTTTTTAAACATTATTTTCAAAGCCCCTGACGGTTCCTCCTACAATTAGAAGAGCCAGAATTAAATAGAATGGTTGCTGTGCCAACCCACAGAAGTCAAATATAACCAGGCAGCAAATTAGAGTAAACATTTAGGAACCCCTTGCATGTGGCACACGACTCCACCCACCCTTCTTGGCACAAGTCAGGACGTTGATTATACGGATCCCACTGGCGTTTCATGTCCTCCTGCGAGTCATGCAGAGTATCCTCCTTACTGCTGAATGCGAACATGACCAGACTTATCTGAGTAATTTGGCACGTTATGGTGATGACTCAATAGTGCAGACAAGGGCAAGAGCTCCAGCTTATGCGTTCCTCCATCCCTCTTAGCCTTTTTGTTTAATCACCTGGTGTAAATGGACAGAGACACGATGTTTGGAGTGGTGGTCGGAGCTGCAAATCATTTTCTAAGAACTGGGATTTCTCGAGGATAAAAGTAACCAATTGGCCTGGAGCCATTAACTGTAACTGTTGAATAAGCTCTGGGAAATGTAGCTTATCTGAAGAGTTTTTGCCATGGTTAAGATAAGGCAGGGAAGGGAGGAGAAGGCACCTTGGTGCCTATATTTGGAGCAGAATTTATGCCCCATATGTGCCAGTCAATCAGTTTGGCTCATCTCTCCTAGCATTCCAGTCTACTGACTGTCTGCCATGAATACAGTGGGGTTTTCACACCTTAACCCAATTTGTAGACATGGGAGTTTTCCATGTAAATTCCCTGAGCGCAGTCTGAGGTGGGATCCCTGAACACTTACATGGTCTTTGATTGTACTGGGTCTGAAACACGAAAGTTACCAGGCAGCCTCTGCCCAGAGGACGGCTGCTGTGATCACAAAGCTTCCGCCAATGTACTCGTACATGGATGAAGTAACTGAGATACTTCCTGTCAGAGTTTGTGTCCCTGGGAGACCACTCTTAATTAAGAACGTATTATTATCAATGTCTCTGATTCATATCACAACTTTCTTTGGAATAACCAAAAGGATCACTAATGCATTTATACACATTATTCCGGAAAGAAATTTAGAGTGTGTTTGGTCTAAATCCTTTGTTTTCCAGATGGAGAAATTGACACCCAAATTACTCAACAATTTCCCAATATTATGTAATAAATGGCACAGCCAAGGGTAGAACCTGGGGTTTCTTATTTCCATGCCAAGTGGAGTTCCACCACTGGGTTAGACAAAATCTGGCTGTTCACTATCATCTCGAGATTATTTAAAGATACAGATCTCCTGGCCACACTTTCAGATTTGTTGATTTAGTAGAAATCTAGAGTAGGACCCAGGAATCTGCATTTTAAGTAACTTCCTGAATATTCTGATGCATATTCAGGAATGGGCTATGGACCGTGCAAAATCAGTTTTAGAATCAGAATTTTCCTAAATATATGAATAAAAATTTGAAATATTCTTCGATCTCTAAGTTATCAGCTTGAGTGGGTCTCCCAGCAAAGCTTCATCCATGATGACTTTCCCAAAAATGATTTTGTTTCTTTTTATTAGAACCTTCATATGATCAAAATAGGGCCATTGGTGTGCTCATAAACTCAGGAAAGGAAAACAGGACCTAAAATCCTATAGTTAACCAGTGATAAACCTAGACTTGAATCCAAATCTTCTGCGTGTACTTCTTTCCTCTCCTAAGCTAATTTACAGGAGTGATCCTGGAGATGATGATGCAAAGATGAAACCGATGAGAGAAGAAATCTCTCAAAGCCCCACTGAATGAAGACTCTTAGGCTCTGGGGAATTTCGTCTTGCCCCTCTTTCTCTTTCCTCTCCCCTTCCCTCCCAGGATGGTGAGGGCTTCAGGAGCTATTCATACTAATTTTGTTTCTTTATTGGGAGATCATAGCTCTGCCTTTAAATTTGACCCCTTGGTCAATATAGGTAGGTCAGGTAAAGAAGACCACTGCACCCATTGCCAAAGAAATACAATTTCAGTCTGTTTTCAAAGTCCAGAGACATCATTCCTGGTGTTTTTAATAACTATAAGATTTTTAGTTATTGAATTCTACATTTGTTTTATGTAGATTTGGATTCTTAATAATGGAAGCATCACACTTAAAAACAGAAGATTTCACAATTAGTTCAGTAGTGTTTGTTATAGGAGAATATCTTAGGAAAAATTTGGGGATGTGTAAAAATTGTGGATGTAGACAGGGGCACCTTATGTTTGCAGAGTCCTAGATTCCCATTTCTGTATAGGGACCTTCCTTTGCTCCATCTCCTTGGACTTTAAGAACATTTCCAAGAATGTTCTTGGTGTCAGAAACTCATTAACACCAAGGAGTTAGTGACTGACAACAGATTGGAAGGCAATAGCACATAGAGTAGCTTTGAGCTATGGATGAATATTTCATGCCCATTTCATATCCGACTTTCTTTTTGTGACGTTGGGACCCTATCGTTATTTACTAGCATCTAGCCAGGAGTTAAAACCCAGTCTAGTTTGTTTTTATTCTGTTTCCTTTTTTTCCTGGTTTGGGGACCCTGGGGCTTCTGCAGAACCCAACTATTCACGCAGACCTCCAGGATTAGAGCACATGACTATAGCTAAGCCAATCAGTTTGTTCCCTTCCCTGCCTAGGACAGGCCATTCAGACTGAATCACAGGACTTTTCTGGAGGGGTGAGGGGAAGTAGAATTCTGGAGTAAAATGTTTTCTCTTTTATGCTGGACATGAAAGATGATGGACATAGAGCTTTGAGAGCTGCTGGAATCCATATTGGGACCACAGGAGAAGCAGAACACATTTGAATACAGGTTGGTAGGAATTTTAACTTTTAAAAATTCTTTATTTTAACATATTTGCATTATCATATTTATTCTGTCTCTCTTTCTCTCTCTCTCTTTCTCTTGCTATCTATCATCTATCTCTCTATCTATCTATTCTATTTAAGAGTATGAAATACAAATGATGCACTTTTACCTTAAAATATTTAATCATGCATCTCCTAAGAAAAAGGTCATTCTTTTATTTCCTTATATAACCACAGCACAATTAGTAAAATCAGAAGTTTTAACATTAATACAACACTATTATCTAAATTCACAGTTCAAAATCAAATATTGCCAAATGTCCAAATAATGTCTTTTATAGATACTTTATTTTTCCTGCTCCAGGACCCAATCCAGAGTCATTGGACTTGATTGTCATCTGCTTTATAATCCTTTAATCTGAAACAGTTTCTTTTTTGTATGTGTTTATCTTTAATGATATTGACACTTTTTAAAGACTCTAAGTCACTTTTTATCAGACTGTCCCTCAATTGGGGTTTGAAGCAGGAATTATTTCAAACATGCACATGTTTAATGGAATTCAGTGCATTTGTGGACTTTACATAAAAGTTATAGATATAGGTAAATTCTTCATTCATACTTTGATTATTAGCAGAGTATACAGTCTGTAAAAGCAGGCATCTATTTGTAAAATATTATGTGAAGAAGAGAGAATAACAAATTTGCAATCTTAAAAACAATGCAGTTTCACAGCCTGTTCCCTACATTTGCCCCTAAATGCCAACCATTGAGGGAAGACCAGGGAGCCTTTAACTCCGGTCTTAAGATGAGTGTGACATACATTTACCTGCAAATAATCAAATAGCAGCTATATTGCACTGTAGTCTCCAATGAAAAGGACAGGATCAAAATATTAGAAACAAAAATTTACAACCAAGAGGCGAGATTGGCAAGAACTATGAAACATCGGCAGCAACGTAATATCTAAGTGGTGAAGTGGTAAGTGATAAAGAGTAGGAGTCAAGAAGCCAGGGTCCTCAACCCAGCTTGGCTGCTCACTGGGAGTGATCATTGGCGAGATGCCCTCACTCTCTGGAGTACCGTTTCTTTATCTATAACACAAGGGGGCTGGAC
This sequence comes from Rhinolophus ferrumequinum, assembly GCF_004115265.2. Classification (NCBI taxonomy): domain Eukaryota; kingdom Metazoa; phylum Chordata; class Mammalia; order Chiroptera; family Rhinolophidae; genus Rhinolophus; species Rhinolophus ferrumequinum. The sequence continues at coordinate 27,712,380 of NC_046306.1, read as the reverse complement.
TAGATGCTCTGCAATGCCCCCCCTCCAGCTCAGTGTGTCTCTGAAAGTTTCATATCTACATCATTCAAACTCTGATCAAATGCCAGACTTGGCAACAGTTCAGAGAAAGGGACTATCAACATGCAGGGCAATAAAGGGAGCTTCTCTGTGAGAGCTGGACCCGCGAGGAATAAGAAGGAATTTGATAAGTGGAGGGAGAAAGATGGCATACAAAAATGGAATGCATTCCAAGTCAATGCACCGTCTCAGAAAGGAGCACAGGATGTTCTTAAAACAGACCTGCCTGATTAGCCTAGCGGTGTGAGGTGGGAACCTGAGTGAACAGACAGCTCATGTGCCATAGTCAGCCTCTCTAATTTGGCCACTTTTAAGACCACGGACACTTTCCCTGGTGCACTTTGTGATGATAAATATGTATGTAAGAGAGTCTGTGGATACTGCATAACTCTTCACTTGTAGTGGCTTCATGAGAAATATTTTTACTCCGTATCTGTACGTAGCAACATCCCTCCCCCGCCCATCTGAATTATCTGCCTTTTCACAGATAAGGCATCCAGCACTGTCCAGCCAATCAGGATTGAGTGTCATTGAGACTGGTGGTTTTCTCCAAACGGATCATAAGTACATTATCTCCTTTCATCTTCATTCGTTCTTTAGGAGGAACTATTATTTTCCTCATTTTACACATGGTAAAATTGGGCTCAGAAAAGTTTATGAACTTGCCTAGAGCCGGGCTATGGATCTAAAATTATGCTTTTAATCGCTGTGTTGATTGAGACACAGTGTTTCCCTTGATCCTTGTAAATAGTGCTTTACTTTGCTGAGATAACTGATGGGACTTGGGAGATGAGAAAAGAATCAGCTGTTTTCAAAGACCCCGTCCCCAAGCAGACCTGCCTAGCACTAATTGTTAGTGCCAACTTCAGTCAAACGCTGTGAGGCTTACTTATACAGGCCAAAAAAAAGGGGAGGGGGTAATTAGAAAATGTCAATGAACTGGTTATAAATGTTGGCAGCTAAACAATATTATTGAAATCATTATTGAAAACTATTTGCAGGTAGTTTGAGATGCCTTGGCATGTATTTGGGACTTTCATTTTTTTGGCACCAGAAAGATTATTTTTCTATTTCTTGGCAAAAAAAAAAAAAGTCCACTTTATTTTATACATAGATTGTGAACCAAGGTTATGTACAGGCATTAGAAAGTATGAAGCAAAAAGAAATTCCTCAAGGGGATGGATGATCAATTCCACATGCCTCTTAGGGCAGTTTCTGAATGAGTATTATTTAATGGTAGCAGTGGTTATGGGAATGTGTATACTCGGAGACAGTGCATGTGTGTGCATACACTTTGAGGACTTAAAAACAATGCTTCGTATCCTTTGTAGTGTTTTAAACTTCTATAGACTCGATGGAAGAAGAGTCTAAATCTGCATGTATTTTGGGGTAAATTTGTAAACTGTTGGTGATAGTTGCAAAATTTCTTACGTGTAAACAGGGTTTCCTTCCTTCTTTCCTCCCTTCCTTCCTCCCTTCCTTCTTTCCTTCTTTCCTTCTCTTTCTTTCCTCCGCCCTCCCTTCCTTTCTTTTCTTCTTTCTTCTCCTGCTCTTCCTTTTTTCTTTCTTTCTTTCTGTTTCACTTTCCAAGGTGGTGACAGAAAATATAGCAGTTGTAATAGTTTAGCTGAGAAGTCATTTTTAAAAAATCATCCTTAATCATGAGAGTAAACTGTAAGAGGAATTTATTTGGATCAGTTGGTGAAATAATAAAAATCTCCGGTACAAAATATTATATTATCTTCAAATAGACAAATGAGTGATTAAATGTAGATACGCAATTAAAGCTTAATTATTATTTGCATACAAACTGGTGCTGCTAATGTGCAATAAAATAGTTCCTTTTCTTTAATCAGGTCAGAGTTTCTACTACAATACTGTTTTCACAATTAATTTGACCATGATTATTTTTCCTCCGAAAGGATGGTAACATCAGATTGTCCTTGTTGAATTATCACATATGCTGAATTCGTGAGTTCTAATATTCTCGGTTATACTGAAGCCCTGTTTGTCCACTAGATTGTAAAGGAACTCTGGCAAGGTCATTTACAAACAATAGCAAATTATGTGATCTCTTTGTTACTAAGCTGGTGGACATTCAACATTTTGGTTAACTAGGTGTATATATATACATATATATATATATGTGTGTGTATATATATATATATATATATATATATATATATATATATATATAGTTGTTTGGTGAGCAACAGTGGTTGTATTTGACTAAATTCTCTGTAATAAATTTCTAACACCTTAACTTCTTTGTTTCCGGCATCCTCTTACCTCCCAGCAGTATCATTCAACCCCAAACATCCCCTGTTATTCATTGACTAAACATAGTAAGACCTGCTGTTGGATCAGGCACCATGCTTGATTTTGAGGATGGGTAAGATATGGTCTCTATTCTCAAGCAAGTCACAAACAAGGGAAGAAGCTGGTGAGAAGACGAACACTGAGATATGAACTAAAACCCTATAACAGAACAGCGTACAAAATGCTATGAACGCTCGCCAGGAGTACTGCTTAAAGAAAGTTTTGGAGCCACATTGTCCAGAATGAGTAGTTGTGTTGAGGGGCATGGCATCTTCAAGGATATGCCAGGAGCACAGTGTGCCCTCCAGGGTTGGAGGAGTCAAAGGGGGACAGATTATGAAGCTCCTTTATCTATGCGAACAAGTCTGAACTTGATCCTATAGGCAATTAAGAACCCTCAAAGGTTTTTAAATTGGAGTGTGACACCACCCACCCCAGTATAACCCACACCCAGACAGCTTCTGCTACCCCAGATAAAATTCCTCCACATCTCCATTATATTCTCCTCCCTGAAAAATCTTCCCAAGGCAATTGAAGAAAATATGGTCTCAGGAATCCCAGAATTCTTCAATTAACATAGGTCAGAGCACAACACTTGAAAGTTGAAGGCTGTCGCTTCCTCTATCTTGGATTTTTATTTTCACCCTGCTCCTTGCAGTCTTGGGAGTGAAGAGGGCTCAAAACGCTACCCTCCTTGAACCAGAGCAACTAGCTCTGATTTGTTGGTTTTCCTCTATGAGAGTTCTTCTGGAAAGAAAAGAAACTTGAGTGCTGAAACAGACATTCTCACACCATCTTCCATCAGTGGTGAGGTGACCCACTAGAGACGTGGTTTCTTCCAGTTCTCACTCTACCACCAACTAATGGTGCGTCCCTTGTCAAGTGGTTCAAAAGCTACATATAGATCAATTTCTTTTTCATGGTTCCACAGACTCCTAGAGCATGGAAGGACTTGAGAGTCCCAGAGAAATTGAGACTCTTGCCTGAGGTTAGTGCATACCAGAGCTGGAGAAGACTCTGGTTCTCCAGGTAAGAAGCTAGAGCTTATTCTACCCCTCTCCCCACTTCCTCTCTTACTGGCCTATAGCCACCACCATCTCTTTCCTAGACCACAGAAATAGCTTCCTGTTTTCCTGTTTCTAAGCCTGACTGTTCTCAACAATGACAGCCAGAGTCATTCTATTACAACTTCTGGGCTGAAGACCTGCGATAAATGAGATATGTATTATCTACCTCACAGGGTGGAAGGATCAAATACATTGGAATAACTCTTTAAAATATACAAGAGTGGTGTTGTTTCATCTCTCACCCAAAGTTAGATAAAATAAAATAAACCTCGCTGAGAAGCAAGGTGAGGCTGCTTGGCCTCCCCAGATGTTTCTCAGGGGGCCCTCTTATCACTTATCAATGCCTCCTCTGATTTCCTCTCCCATGTTCACCTCTAAGGAAAAAAGGACACAAGCTTTGCAGAATGGGCAGCTGGCCAAATTCCTCTAAGCAGAGACAGCACCACTGGGAAACAAAACTGAATACTGCCATCTACTGGGAGAAAATGGCACCAGTGGAGAAGGCTCACAAAGCAGGTGAAGATTAAAAAACAATCAGAAGGGACAAAAGATACTGCTTATACTGAGCTGCTAAGGAGGAACGGACTGGAGACATGAAATGAAATAACAAAGGCATAGGTGGCATAGGAGACGCAGAAAATGCAGTAGATAAACTTAAATGGTTCTCAGGGGGTACCTTTCCCACTTTCAGGGGAGAAAAGAGATTTGAGTAACTTGCTTACAATTATTCATCTATTAAGTAACAACACCAAGACTAGATCCCCTGCTCAATTCTGGCTGCACTGTTTCATATTCCATTCCCAATTAAGCAAACATAAACAAATGCAGGGAGCAGTGTATCTACACTTTTGGTTACTTGGCAATTAGGCATCTATCTATCTGTCTATCTATCTACCTGGGTTTGTTTAATTACATTCCAATTTGTTGAAGAAGGTATTCACAATGGCTAAATGAGAAGAAGGTGGTGACTAGCTCCAAAATCATTTATGGATGACACATATGGAGAGAAATTGGGCATGTAGAGAGCATGAGTCCTGAGAAGGGTTTTTGTGGCACTTGCAAACATATTATATCATTAATTATTATTCTGTTCATTGTTAATTATCTGTCTCCACCAGCTATGAGGTCCGATTATTGAGGGGAGGGTTTTTTTTTTTTTTATCTTCTGTGACCAGAATAGTGTCTAGCACATATTAGGCACTCAATAAATTTTTGCTGAATGATGTAAATGAAATGTAATAATGATATACGCATCTGGTTACAGTTGCAAATGCTTGTCCTCTACCCCATTATTCTCAGAGCTCAACTACCTAAAAGGTCATTTAATCTAGTCCTTTGATTCTGCAGAGAAGAGAATCAAGGCTCAGAATGACTAAATGACTAGGATTTGGTGACATGCCTTCTGACCGAGCACATGTTCCTCTATCCATTTTCCTTGCCTCTCCAATGAGGTTGTCAATGTATGAGAGCAAAGATTACACATTTCCCTTTTGGTCCTCTGTGAGATACACCAAATTCAATAACTTTGTCAATAACAAGCTTTGGTGGGTGGATACTCAGAAAAGTTGAAATCGTCTGCTTTATATAATATTCCCATAGTCCAAAGGAAATACACCGGCAGAATTCTTAGTATTGCTCCCTTACACCCTTGTCTGCACCCTCAGAGGAAGGGCTTTCTTTGTCAAACCAAAATAATTTAAACCTCAGCCCAAACTCACAGGGCTGCTCTAGCTCCAGGGTTCATTGCCCTTCCCACATCCGACCATCTGGGGTTTACTGTAATTTTCAACAGGACATTCCTCAAAGTCTGAGTTATTCATTCAGGGACAAAGTAGAGGAAGAGATAAGGCTGGAGACTGACAGTCCAGGGTGGGCATTGGGGTTCCACGTCTGGTTACCTTCGAGATCTCTCTACCAATTAGAGAAGCCAAAAAGGAATTCTGGTCATTCAGGGATAAGACCAAATATCTCCCAAACCAATATCTCCGAGAAACGAAAGTTAGACTACATTAAGAAAAAAATACATTTCCCAAATATAATGTAACTGGTCTAGATGCTGCCCACAATGGAAAGAAGCTTCCATTTGAAGACAAGTACACTCTATCTGTCTAGCCTCTGGCTTCTAGGCTGAGATCTGCAGCCTAGAATAGTATTAAAAGTGATGTCGCTAGACTCAGACTGCCTGGGTTTAAGTCCTGCCCTTGAACCTTATAGCTGTGTGACCTTGGGGAAGATGTTTAATCCCTCTGTGCTTCAATACCCTCATTCTTAAATAAGAATATAATGGCACCACCCCATAGAGTTGTTGGGTAGATTAAATGAAGGAATGCATATCAAGTTCTTAGGAGAGCACCTGGTCATCGCTAAGTTCTCAAAAATTGTAGCCATTATATCACTTACATTAAAAAATGGTAACCCACTGCAGCACTGGTTCCCATGCAATTTGGTTGATTCAGCAGAACCTTCTAAATTGTTGATTTTCTGTATTGCTGCAGTTATATTCTAAGTGAAGACTTCCCCTCATTATTCTCTATAACAAGCAGCGAGCCCATATGAGGATTCATGATTCTCTCTTGGGAAGAGCAGTTTTCTCTTCTAGTAATAATTTGAATAAAAGGATAGTCATACATCTAACATGTATTGAACACTTACTATGTATCTGGCCCTTGGCTAAGGGTAACACATTATTTCAGTGCATCTTCACGGCCTGTGGTATAGAACCTTAATTACCCCCATTCCGCAGAAGGGAAGACTAAGGCACGGAGAGGTTATTCACCTAGATACTGATGGAGGGGCTGCCGTGTGAATGTGGGCTGTTACTCCTAGAGCCTGCTGGCAACAGCTGCATGGGTATAACTTCAGTGGGAAAGCTTCAGAAACACTCTTCTCGATCTCACCCCTTCTCCTTAGGTCACATAAAGGAGGTTTTATTTTCTAATCATAATGAAAGTGAACATTTCAATGCATGGCTAGAACTAATAATCAAGAGGCCATTACCAAGGGAGGACTTGGAATTCAGCTAGTGCCCCCGTGGCTCCCATGATAGATGAAGTTGCAGAGGGAAGCCAGGAGCTAATGTTCCCCAGGAAAGCAAGAGAAGGGAGGGAAGACCTTAGGGCAGAGATCTTTATTGTATAATAGAAGGAAACTGAGGTGGGTGCTGCTGAAACCTGGGTGAGAACTAGGGAACTTACACACAGCCAGGTTCTGTGAGGTTCCCTGAGGGCTATTCCTGCCTGTAAGAAACTAGAGCAAAGCAGAACTATTTGGTCCCAGCATAGTAAGAGGTGAATGTGGCCCAGAAACTGCAGTCCCTCCCCGAAAGCAGCCTAATCATGATGGTGGTTGAGGTGTGTGAAGACTGTGAAGAGGGAACATCAACTCAAGGGGTATTCAAGTGACAAAAAGAGATGAAAGAAGCTAAGTCTCAACCTCAGGCCTCTTCTCACTGGACATGGAACCCAGGCCATCAGTGGAGAAACGGATGGGTGACGGGAAGGAAAAAGGGTAGGGGTTTCACCATCCTGGGTCATGTTTTCTGGATGTATAAAATTTCGTGGTGGATGGAGCGTGTGTGAGTCCGCCATTGCCTGGGTGGACTGAAAGTGGTTCAGGAACAGTAATTGATCTGGGAAGAAAACTATGGGCAGAAACAATGCCCCCCCTCAGAGGGAATGGAGTGTGGGAGGGGTCGGGGGAGAGACCACTGAAATTACCCGGGACAGTGAGGCAGGGCAGCTGCTTTGACTGTCCCGGGGGAACACATCCCTACCTGTGGCCAGAACTTCTGGAGCCAGAGGACCACAGCTCTTGCAGCACAATATCAGCAAGGAGAGAACAAATCCTTATAGGCTTGGAGGGCTGTACTTCCAGATGGCTAAAGTACCCAGGGGAGGAAGGCAGAAACTGGATAAACATCATGGCTGTCAGGAAAGACAAGGAAATATTATCTCCAGCAAGACAGATAAGGCAGATGGCTTTGATTTTCCATACAAACTCCTTCTGTCCTAATTCCACTCACAATGTGGAGCAAAACCAGGAAAGCCAAACACCACGAGATGGTTCATTCCCACGAGACACAGCAGCCATTTAATTCATGTCCCTTTGCTCCCTGGGTCTTCTCTTTTCAAATTCCATTTGCTGGTCATAGGACTTAGGGACATGGGAAGGAAAGGATTTCAGAAATCAGGTTGGGTTCAGATTGTAGAGTGCCTGGCGGAGAAGCTATGTTTATTTCAGACGATAACGGGAGCCATAAATAGCTGTGATTGGATCCAGCAGCAACAACTCCAGGGGGAAGAAGGAAGCCACGAGAAGCCAGCAAACCCCTTAGCAAGTTGGTGGCAGTACCAAGCCTAGACAGGGTAGAGGGTGGCCCTCCCCTTTTACAGAGCTCACCTCTGTTCTTTCCCTCGCTGCACCCCTCCCCACGGGGCAAAGCATGGTGGGTGGGACCTGAGAATTCCTGGACCGAACAGACCTGAGCCAGCATTCAGGACCTTCAGGGGTCTATTTCCTGGTCCTCTCCCCATGAAGGGTGACTGGTGTGCATAGGTACAGGCCCAAGGGGTGGCAAGAGACTGCAGTTTTGGGGGACGGAAGAGTGGGATGTGGTGCATATATACATTGTGGGCTTTTGCATGAGGACAGAGCCAGGAAGTGGAACATAAGGGGCAGGTCCCAGGCTGGGGGCTCCATTTGACTCTCACTCTGGGCCCAAAAGTGTGAGGGGCAGGCCTGGCTGGCATACACCCGTGGTAGGAAGAAATACTGTGTTTCCCTGAAAATGAGACCTAGATGGACAATCACCTCTAGTGCATCTTTTAGAGCAAAAATTAATACAAGACCCAATCTTATATTACAGTAAAATAAGACCGGGTCTTATATTAATTTTTGGAGCAAAAACTTTACTGTAATATAAGACCAGGTCTTATATTAATTTTTGCTCCAAAAGACCCATTAGAGCTGATCGTCCGGCTAGGTGTCATTTTCAGGGAAACACAGTAAGTAGCGAACGCAGCATGGCCAAAGTGAAGGGAGGTTGTAGAAAGATAATCTTACGGCTTGGCGGCTTGCTGGGGGCTGCCCTGCCCCTGTGTGGTACCTCTGAGGCTGCTTTTCAGGTCCAGTAATTACAGGTCTGGCCAAGGGCTGGGATGGGGTGGGGCTGAGGTAAAGTGGGTGAGGTCCTTTCGGAAAAGGTGGTTAAGTGTCTGAGGCTGCAAAGCCCGGGCACTGGCCAGGTACAAGGAACAATGTTTGGCAAAGAACGAGGGGTGGGGCCGCTCCTGGCTGCCAGGCCTGGCCAGGTGCTGGGTCTGCTATAGACATGTGGGCCTGCGTTCCCGCACTTTCCCCACGATGAGCCATTCTTTGGCTCCCTGTGGGTGAGGGCTGAGGTAAGAACACATCTGGGGATGCAACTGACCTTTTGGGAGATGACTTCATCTCTGCCTCCTGTGTTCTAAGTGGCTTTGGGAATCGCAGCCTTCTGCTCAGCAGCTATTTTAATAATGTGATTCTTAGAAGCATCCTTGGAGGATTGCAACCCACACCACCACAGGCAAAGTTTCCCCTGACTTTTGAAAGATAAAATGCTCTATACCAAGGAAATGCAGATTGGGCTACATGTCCTCAAGGTCCCTTCCAAGGCCGAGATGCCAGGATGTTGCTCTCCTGGCCTTCCCTACTCAACTGTTCAATATTTTCATCAGTGTTTCTGTGCTGGTGCAGCATGCTTAGAGAGAGAAAGGGACACTCTAGCGAATCACTCTGTGTTGCTACTGAAAAGGCACCCTGAGGAATTCTGTGACCAGAGGCGGATGTCAATAAAGTAAGATTTGGGGCATTTTTGTGGGTTCCCATTAGGCTACTTAGTACATATAGAGTATTTTTATTCATGAATGTGGATAATTATAAACCATCTTCATTCTAGTTTTTGTTAAGATGCCGCGTAAGGAGAAATAAAGTTAAATCTTGAAAAATTCAATACACAGAAGATTCTTTCTTTTGGAGAGATGAGTGTAGAGTTGGCATAAAACCATATATTGAAACATCCCAATGTCTTCATGGGAGAATTCCTTTGGAACTCTCTGGTTCCACGTGTGGTCTAAGATCCAAAAGCAGAAGGGCTAATGCTGGACGAAGATAGAGACTCTTGGTGAAGAGGGGGCAATGAAAAATATGCAGATCTAGTGTGGGAAATTCAACTTCAGGAGAGAGAGGGAAGGAAGCGAAATTTTTCAGAAGAGGTGAGTAGTGACAGGAGCCTTACACTACTACCAAATGGATGGAAGGGAGGGGGATTTGGCCACGCAGAGATGCAGAGAGAGACCGAAGAAGGCCTTAGTCTCCAGGAGACAGCAAGATTGTTTCTTTTTGGCTCCACTGTCTCTTCATGGTACAAAGAAAAAGAGTAAAGCGATGGGGCCCGCAGCATAGGTAATGGAGGAATAATTGTCCCATTCCTGACACCTGGTACAGGGAAGGGGCAGGGCTTGCACAGTGGGCCCGGGCAGCGGCCAACAGAAGTCTTTTACAGAGCAGTGGGGCACAATGCAGGGTGCTCAGATGCATGGTGGTAATTAGAGCATTCGAAGGAGGAAGCCATGGTGCGCTGGCTGACAGAAGTCCCAGAAGAAAATAACTAAGAGTTCATTATGAGTTACACAAGGGCAAAGATTGTTTAAGTTTAGATGCCCCCAGAAACCAGTACTCTTCTTCCCTGAAAATAAGACCTAGCTGGACAATCAGCTCTAATGCATCTTTTGGAGCTAAAATTAACGTAAGATCCGGTCTTATTTTACTATAAGACCGGATCATAATATAATATAATAAAATAAAATAAAATAAAATACAATACCTGGTCTTATATTAATTTTTGCTCCAAAAGATGCATTAGAGCTGATTGTCCAGCTAGGTCTTATTTTTGGGGAAACACAGTAATAAGACAAGGTTTTGAGGACAAGTAATTTATTTGGAAGGTGATCTCAGAAAACACTGGTAAAGGAGAGGAAAGTGACACAGGGAGGGGATGGCAGTTGAGCAGGTCAGCACTGTAGGCAACTGGAGTTCGATTCCACTGGTCGTTTCTGGGAGACAGGACAGAACACATGCCTCACTGTGACCTTGCTGAAGGGGCCAGGAGGTAGCCACCAACTTCCATCAGCCATTGGTTGAAGGATTCTCCTAGAAAGTTTTCATTTCTGAGCGCTTTTGGCCTGCCCTGCACAGGTGATATTTTTTATCAAGGCCATGAATTAGACAGTGTTCCCACTCATGGTGGCGTGCCTTCTTCTTCACCCATCTCTCCTCTCTCTCTCTCTCTCTCTCTCTCTCTCTCTCTCTCTCTCTCTCTCTCTCTCTCTCTCTCTCTCTCTCTGTCTCTCTCTCTCTCCACCCTAAAATACATCTAGTTTGATTTCTTAGGGATATCCACTCTGTCAAGTAAGTAACCATGATACTTCTGTTACTCAAAAAAAAAAAAAAAAAAAGGTGCCGTCACAGAGACAAGTGTCTTAGCACCACTATTAATATTTTCTTAGGTACATAACCTTTATCCTTGGTCATGAGGCCATCTCCACCTCCACCCGCACCAGGACCCCGTAGTTCTGGGCTAAGTACTTCAGATGGAGTCCCTCATTCAATCCTTGATTCTATACGTTAGCTGCTACTGTAGTGATCACCCTCATTTCAGAGATGAGGAAAATGTGACTTGGGTTAAAGAGCTTCCCAAAACCACATAGCAACTCACCCTCAGGCCTGTCTACTCCCTGATCTGAGATTCATAATGACCACATCCCCCTGCCTCCAGTTACTTGCAGATAATCTGTAGTACCTCCATGGGGTGACAGACACATCTAATGGACTGGCACTGAACGAAGATGACAGAGACACAATAAAAGAAGTATTCTTCTTAATACATACAGATGGTGCCAAAAAATGCATACACATTTTAAGAAAGGAAAAAACTATTAAAATTGTAATACTCAATATATACCGATAACAAAAGATGAATACAAGTCATGTGTATACATTTTTTGGCACCTCCAGTATTTTCAAGTAAGAGTTTTTGTAAAATTGTAAAACATATGAGGAAGCCTGCCCAAATACAGCATCCTGCCAGCTGAATTGCCACAAAGCAAACACACAGTGCAGACTTCAGTAGTGAGGGCATGACAAGAATCTATCAGGACCCCTCACCCCTCTCCCATTTTCCACCGCCTTCAAAGCTAACCAGTATCTTGACATCTAACACCAGATTATCTTTGCATGATTTTGAACTTTATATAAATAGGATATATCATCCTATATAGAGGGTGCCAAAAAAATGTATATACATTTTAAGAAAGGAAAAAACTGTATTAAAATGATAATACTCAATGTATACCTATAACAAAAGATAAATACAAATCATGTGTGTACATTTTGGCATCCCCGATATTTGTGAGATTCATCCATGTTGTTGCATGCAGCTGTAATTAGTTCATTTGCATTGTGGGAATATATAATATATTCATTTGTTTTGTGATGCGTGGACATTTGGGTAGTTTTCAGTTTGGGGCTATTGCAAATCATAAATGTATGAAACATCTTGTCCATGTCTTTTGGTGCACTTATGTCTGCATTTCTGTTGGGTATGTATGTAAGAGTGGAATTGCTGGGTCACTGTATGTTCACCTGCAGGGGAAACTTGGAGGCAAACGTTATTCTTCTCTCCCTGAGCTCCCTTCATTCCAGGATGTGACTGCTTAGACATTCTCAGGCCTTCAGACACATGATTTTTGTATTTTATACAGCTTTTCTAGTTTTTCTCAGCGGGAACATTTGCGTGCCACAAGCTACTCTTTCATACGGGAAGCAAAAATGTACTTTTAATACACTTTAATAATTTCATATCGAGGTTATTAATGTGAAAATAACTATACAGAATGTCTTATAAGAAAAAAGCGAGCAACATCTTCCCCAACTCTGGCTTCTTTTGTTTGCCTTGTATTTTCCACTGTCCTTAGAAGCTGTTTATAGTCTACCCTTTAATTTCAGATCTAGAAACAGATGCATTGGCGTATAGGTGTTAAACACCTGATTAGCACCTTTTGTGGTCACTTTTGATCATTAACTCTCCCTCAAATCACTCTGGCCTCTGGCTTTTCAAGGTTCCCTCTCTTGCTACTCTTTCCTCTGGGCTAGGTCTCCTATTTAACCCCTTCTTGTGTATCACAGTCACTGAGGGGGGCTGTCAAAACACAGATTGCTAGGCCCTAGCCCTAGAATTTTTAACCCAGTAGTCAAGTAAGGCCCAAGAATTTGCATTTCAAACAAGTTCCCAGGTGATGCTGATGGTCCAAAAACCACATTTTGAGATACGCTGTTCTAGTGCCATCTCTATTTTTCTCCAGTAATTGTGAACTGTCTTTTCAAAAGAAGTTATTGTGTCTACCCCAGCTGTTTCTAATTTCCTCATGCTGGATTGCGCCCATCAACTGGAGAGTGATAAAACATAGGATTTTAAAGGGGTTGGACCCGTGTTCTTTCTGCATCCATTTTAAGAAAACAAAGCAATGGTATAAATAAACAGGTCTTTCCCCAATAACTAGGAATCAAAAGCTCCTTTTCAACTGAGAGAGTTATATTTAGAGGAGCTTTCTTTAAATTTTGGACGTATTTGGGAGGAGGGGAGTTAAACGGAAGGTTCCTGTACGACTCAAATGTCCCCACTTCCATCATTTTAAAAAATGTCATTTATGACTACAGGCCTGTGAAGCCAAATTTATTTATAATTCTCAGTAGCCCTCAGGTTCTGGGGCAATCTAAAGATACAAACCTTTCTTTGTTTTTGAGTGAAATGTCTTTTGAATACATATTTTATGCATATTTGTCCAGATTTAGTCAAAACAACACAAACTCTCAGCTATCAGGAAGTGTACTGTGGCATACAGTATGTAAAATAAATATGAGGCTGACTTCACACAATAGCATTCATGGCGTTCTGTCAACTTTTAAACCTTTACAGTATGGAGTGTACAGTAGCAGCCTGAAGTTTTCATAGGCTGCCCTGTAATCAAAGCCTCATCTACCGCAATGGAAGGGGAGGGTGGAGCAGACTTTCCCCCTTGCGTCTGAGATGAAACAGGCAAGACTGTTTCTAGGTCTTACCGTGCACACTCAGGGCATGACAGTTTCCATGTAAGGGAAAACTACTGCTTTTAACAGAAGATAAATTAAGCCCTCGGGTTAGAGTGAAACCTTAAGGTCAGAATTCACATGATAAAAGAAAATGGAGGTCCCCCCAGTTTTGTTAGAGGACTAAGGAAGAGGTGAGGTTTATCGGCTTTCCTGCAATGGTGCTAATGAGTGATAAGGAGCTCTAATTTGAAGACACCCTGGAGCTGTTAAAGTGTGTGTGAAATGCAGACAATTCATCAGCAGAGCAATAATATCCCCACACAAATGGAAAAGCCATTTTGGGTGTCTTCAGATTTCTGATTAAAGCCTCAGGGGGAAAAAAAAAAAAAAAAAAAAAAAAAACAGGAACCGGAAGCTAAATTTTAGAACACCTAGTATGTACCAGGCAATATTCCAGTTCTTTCTCCGGACTCATTCATCTAATGTAATCCCCATAATAACTTTCAAAATATGGTGCTATGTTTTGAGGTGAGGAAACCCAGGCACAGAGTAGTCAGATGACACAAAGCCTGTGCTGGTTCTTTCACCTGTAAACAAGGCTGATCAGTGAAGAAACGGATGCCCGAACCCACAGCTGCCTCACTCCACATCCATTATTCCCCCACTAGCATTGTTATATACGTATATCTCAGTCACCAATTGGTGGTGTTTTTCAGGGAGTGCAGTTCAGAAATTCTAATCTAAGCACATAGAGGTTCAAAAAGACCCAAGGTGGTTCTGAACCAACTCCACCCCTCTGATTCAGGGCAAGCCAAGCCCATTGCTTTCTTTTCCCGTGGACCAATTGAAAAATCCCTGGGTAAATGGTAAAGGTGCTTTAGTCTAGTGAAATGTCACTTAAGTGGGAATTGAGAAATTTGGGCCAGCTCTGCCACTGATAACCTTGTCACTTTGGGCAAATGACTGAACATATATGTATCTTCAATCAATATTCACTTACTGAGCAAAGATTTAGTAATATTTCCAATGCTGCAGTCTCTGTACAGATGTTAAGTTTATATAAGTCATGCCCTCCACTTGCAAGTTGCCCCCAGTCTAGTGAGGAATCTAGACATGTAAACATGTGTGACATTCATAATGAAGACTGATGGCACAAATTCCTATAAGGGATTATAAGAGTCTGGTTCTACATGCTCTTGCTTCTGCCGGGATGGGTACAGGAGACAGAAAAGCTTCAAGAAAGGAGAGGATTGAAGGAGTTTGCCAGGTGAAGCAGAGAGCGGTTTGCTCCCAGCGTAAAGAAACAGCATAATGCAAAAGCATGGGGTCGTGTACATAGATCTGAATGTCATTTGACAGAGCTGAAGCATAAGGGCATGTCATGTCATAAGCACGGCGTGTCATGCTAAGGAGACGAACTTTATCATGTAAGTGACGGTGAGACATGAAAGTTTTTGTAGGGCCATCAGGTGGCTCAATTTGTGTTCTGGAAAAACACTCGGTAGTGTGACATGAAATGAGAGAGATGAGACTAGAGGCAAGGAAATCAACAAGAAGGTATTACAAAGGTTCAGATAAGAGATGACGTCAGCTTGATCCAGGGGAGAATGGGAGAGGGAGAGAAGAGAGGGAGATGGATATGCTTGTTTAAGTGACATTCTAAGAGAGAATGAAGAGATAAGTCTTAGCACTCAACATGATTAAAGTCACGAGAAAGATGGCAGAATAAACTCCCTGGGGACATGGATTATGTCGGTTTTGCTCACCATTATGTATGCTGTGCTTCATACAGTATGGGCCTCATAATAGTTGCTCTATAAACGAACGAATGTGAATGTATGAATGAATGATGACTTCCGGGTCTTGGGCTTAGGTGACTTGGTAAATGTTTGAACCATTAACCAAATATTGTATATTTTGTATATTTTGTATAGGAGGGTAACAATAGGGCAATTAGAGGGTTAAAGACATTCAGTTTAGTTTTGGATATTTGAGGTACATGAGAAACACACTTGGAAATCTGAATCTTGGGTTATAGTGACAAAAACTTAAGACTGAAGATTATGGTTTGGGGGTCAGAAATATAGAAACAGGATTACAATTCACTAGAAAAAAAGTGTAATTAATTAGGTAAAGTAGCCACTCACTGAAGCATTTGTTTACTGATCTACTCATTTATTCCACATATATTTATTGAGCGTTTACTTTGCATCAAGCATTGGGCAAGGTTTAGAAAATGAATAGGTCTGATTTGGTCTCTGCCTTTGGAAAGCATATAGTAGTTGAGAGAAAGACAAAAAATGAGACAAACAAGAATTTTTACTTGTAATAAGTACTGTGAAAGATACCAGTGGTTGAGACAGAGAATAAAGAAAGGAAGGCTTCTCAGAGGAGATATTTAAATTGCATTAGTCTGTGTTCTCCAGAAAAACAGAATGAGTAGAAATATTGATAGATAGATAGACAGACAGACAGACAGACAGACAGATAGATAGATAGATATCATGTTTCCCTGAAAATAAGACCTAGTCAGACCATAGCAAAAATTAATATAAGAACTGGTCTTATATAATATCTAGTATTATATTATATAAGATATAAGACCTGGTTTTATATTATATTAAAATAAGACTGTGTCTTACATTAATTTTTGCTCCAAAAGATGCATTAGAGCTGATGGTCTAGCTAGGTCTTATTTTCGGGGAAACATGATACATATATATATATATGATATAATATATTTATATATTGTGTATTTATATATTGTATATTTTGTATATATGTGTGTGTGTATATATATATATTAATATAAAGAAATTAATATATGGCACACATGGCACACATGGCTTACATGGCACATGGTTATGGAATCTGAAAAATCCCCAAATCTGCAGGAGAGCTGATGGTATGCTTTCAGTCTAAATAGAATTCCAAAGGCAGGATAAGACCAATATCCCAGTTTGAAGGCCGTCAGAGAGAGTACACTCCCACTTCCTTGGCCTTATGATTTGATTTATGCCTTCAATAGATTGGATGAGATCCACCCACATTGGGAAAAGCAATCATTCAAATGTTAATCTCTCCAGAAGCAACTTCAGAGCTATACTCAGCAATAATGTTCAACCAAATATCTGGGCACCCCTGGCCCAGCCAAGGTGACACAAAAATTCACCATTACCAGTCTAAAGAAAGAGAACAGCTCAACCATGCAAACTCTGCAATAAAGAATGTTCCAGAGAGATGAAAGTGTGTGCAAAAGACTTAGGTAAAAAAGTATCTGTTGTGCCTAGAAATTGAAAGGCAATGTATATGGCTGGAGATTAGAGAGTGAGGAAGAAAACAAGGTACAAAGAAATAGGTAAGATAAACAGTGGTACATTTATACAATGGAGTATTATGCAGCCATAAAGAAGAAAGAAATCTTACCATTTGCAACAACATGGATGGATCTAGAGAACATTATGTTAAGTGAAGTAAGTCAGACAGAGAAAGATAAGTACCATATGATCTCACTTATTTGCGGATTCTAAAGAAAAGAATAAGTGAATGAACTAATCAGAAACAGTTTGGGAGACAATGAGGAAAAACTGAGGGTTGCTAGATGGGCGGGAGGGGTGGGGGGTGGAGGGGAGGGTGAGGGGATTGGAGGGCAATCGGTGACCAAAGGATGGCCACGGGCTTGAAAATTAATCTGGGGAACGTAATTTGGTGGTTACCAGAAGGTAAAGGGGTTGGGGGGTGGGGGATGAGGGTGAGGGGGATCAAATGTATGGTGATGGAAGGGGAGCTGACTCTGGGTGGTGAACACACAATGTGATTTATGGATGATGTGATACAGAATTGCACACCTGAAATCTATGTAATTTTACTAACAATTGTCACCCCAATAAATTAAAAATAAATTAAAAAAAAAAAGATAAACAGAACACAGATATCCACACACTTTAAGGCAATGGTAAGAATTTGGAACATTATTCTAAAAGTAATGGAAAACCATTGAAGGGATTTAAGTAGAAGATAAGTGGATTTTGTTATAAGGTTACATATTTACAATGTTAATGGATTATGGGTCAGGAACAAGAAGAGATAAGACTGAAGATGGTTTGTGCCCTCCTACTTTTTAGGAAGGTTTGGAGAGTGAGATAACATGAAAGATGGGAATATATTCTGAAAAACAAAACAAAAAAGGTAAGTGTGTGATTGTGTATGTGTGTGTCTGTGTGTGTGTGTGTGTGTGTGTGTGTGTGTGTGTGTGTGTAAACTAAAAATTCAAACTCACAGAGAATATTATTTTAAGAAGTTTCAATTGTTCCATAGAATTCAGTTCAGGTGAGGTCAAGGAATAAAGAGATAATGATAATCTTATTGAATTGCTTTATATTTCAGAGTTTAAAAAATGATTATCCATCTTGTTAATATCTAAGCTCTACTTGACTCAACTTTTCTGAGTTGTATCTTGAGTCTCTTAAATAGCATAGACTTTACAAATACTATCTGTAAATCCTGACCCTTTTAAGGAGTGAATTTAATCTGTTTTTATTTATTTAAATTTCTGATATATTTGGATTTATTTAAACTATCTTATACTGTTTTTATGCTTACTAACTCTTGTCTGACTATTTTGTTCTCTTTTCATGCTTTCAGTTTGAACATATTTTCCTTATATTAGTTTGGAAGCTGCATATTATATAGCTAGTCTGTTTATTGACATACACAGCTTTATATTTTTAAACAAATTCTGTAGTCAATCAGTATTTCTGTTCTTCTCCCAATGAGATAAGAAGATAAGAAATGTATATGTATATGTCATATGTCCATATTGACATCAACTATAAACTACTGTTGAATAATAGAACATTAACCAAACTCTAAATAGAGACCTCTAACATTCCTCCTTTTTCTTCCATGTTGATATTCTATAATATTTTAGTTCCACTTGGTTTTAAGCACAAACTAAATCAGTTACTATTATTATCATTAATTACAATAATTACAACAAAATATTTCACAATTTCTGTGCTTATAAGTATGTCTTGCATACTAGTTCTTCCCTGTGGGATCTTTTGTTACAAAAATGCATCCTTTCAGTTTGTTCAGAAAGGCCTGGATTTTTATGAATATTAGTCTCTTTCACCTTCATCTTGAGTGAGAGTGGTGATCCAACTAGGATCCCAGGTTAACAGTTCATTTTCTTTAGAATTTTAAATATATCATCCCATTATCCTCTAGAATCATTCATTAGTTACTGATGAGAAATTCCCCCCCCCTTTTTTTTTTCAAAACTGAAACAAAAGTAAATAATAAAATGCTTTTAAAGTTTACCACAATTGTAAGCTCTGTCTTCTCTGAGTAAGGGAATAGTGATAATGAGTTTCAAAATTTTTGGACTGCTTTGCTCAGTCCACCTGCTGAAGGAGAGCCCATGATTGTCCAAGATGCCTCTCCACGCCATTTGAAAGTCTTGGCAGGTGGTGGAATATGGCCCTGGAGGTTCCCCCCATATCACTGTGCTGCTGTCTTTTCAATTAGCAGCAAAGGATATAGTGTTCTCCAGGATAGTAAGTGCTCTATGAT
The DNA here is from genome assembly GCF_004115265.2 of Rhinolophus ferrumequinum. NCBI lineage: Eukaryota > Metazoa > Chordata > Mammalia > Chiroptera > Rhinolophidae > Rhinolophus > Rhinolophus ferrumequinum. The sequence continues at coordinate 27,693,238 of NC_046306.1, read as the reverse complement.
TTTCCAAATTTTGATAGAGCTAGGGAAAGAGAATCAATGAGTGGAATCAAAAAGGTGGAACTGTAAAGAATTCTGCAGCTATTTTATAGAGTTCAGTGATGTCTTTAGTTGATGACAGAGTCTGCATTACAACTCAGTCTCTTGGCTTCCAGTTACGAGGTTTTTTTTTCTACAACCCCACAGTGATCCTCAAGATGGAGAAAAAAATTGCTGCAAGGAGACCCCTCTCCCACTGTGGACCCTTTGCTCTTCCAGACTTAGTGGGTTTCTACAGTCTTTCTGTCTCCCTGCTTCTGCAGAGGTATTCAGAGTGGATACATTATATCTATTTTCCTAATGATAAGAATCAACTAGAACTAAAAACAATTATAATAAGCCAGAGTGCTTGTCTTTTTAATTAAAACAGTGTTTTCCCAATAGGTAAATCTTCACTACTAATGCCAGTAGATACCACCACAATTTAACCCAATGCAGGTAGTCTGCAACCGACCTGGGATGGGATTTTTAGCACCCAGAAATTCTCTCATAGCCACCTACTTTACATTTCAGACTCTGTCAACAAGTCACCAAAAAGCCAGGTAGAAATGAAAAAGCTCAAGGCTATGCATGTGTTGGAGCAGAGGGTAGGTATATGGGAAATTTCTGTACCTTCTTTCAATTTTGCTGTGATCCTAAAACTATTCTAAAAAAAAATGAAGTCTTTAAATTGAAAAATAAAGAAGCTCAGGGATTCATCGCTGTTTCTGAGATACATTAGAAAATATAAAAATATCTTGCCAAAACATTTAATACATAGTTGGTGTTCCATATGCAGAATATTCATGCCTATGGTTTTCCTAGGGGATTTTTTGGCATAGAAGAGACAAATAGATATTATTTATTATCAAAAATAAAATTATGATGGACATATCATACTTTTTTGACCTCAGATTACTTGTTATCATCCAGAATCTAACCACTTGTTACTAAATTGAGTGGCACTACCCCAGTTTTAGCCACCATCCTCTCTCTCCTGTATTATTGCAGTAGCCTGAAAATTGAGGTCTTACCTCCATTTACTCCATTCTCAACCAGCAGCCAAAGTGATGCAGTTAAAACATACGTCAGTGGACTGCCCAAAATGTTCCAATGGTTTCCCATTCCATCAGAGTAAAAGCTACTTTAATGGCCCACAGGACTCTACCTGACCCAGCTTTCCCTCATCTTGGTCACGTAATCTTCTCTTCTCCTAGTTGTTGACCTTTTCCAATCATCCTGACCTTCAGGGTGTTCTTCAAAATCCTTAAACACACTCCAACCCCAGGACCTTTGCATTTGCTCTTTCCTCTACTCTCTTCCCTCATCTTTGCACGTGGCTAACTCTCTTGCCCACTTCAAGTCTTTTATCAAATTTACATTATCAGCGAGGCCTGCACAAAAAATACCATTCCAGAATTCCCTATCACCCCCAGCCTGTCTTTTCCACAGAACATGGAGAACATACTATATATTTACTTCATTTAAATTGTTTCTTTCTACTGTAATGTAAGCTGACACATAGGTAGTAGGTACACAATAAATATGGATAAATAACTGGATAAATAATTTTTTTTTCCTAAGCACTGTGCTAGGTGGTTTATACGCATCTCACTCAATGCTCAAAACAATTCTGACATATAGATACTATTAACTTCACTGTATAGATGGGGAAACTGAATAGCAGAGAAACCAAATAATATCCCAAAATTCACTCAGCTGGCAAAACCTGGACTAACACCATGGTCCATGTTCTTCAAGCCTCTTCACTCTCCCTTGAACTGAAAGGCTGAAGGGGAAGGTTGTCCTTACACACAGGGTGACACGTAAAGCATGGCCAAATGAAGCACATTTCTAGAGTGGTATATGAGTCTGCAGACCATGAATACAGTGCTCCACAGCTCAGCAAAGAGGGAAGCAGACGTCTCTCTCCCACTTCTCATTGCTACCCTACATAGACTCTAAATATCTGTCTAACATCTAGTGACATAAATATATATGAATTGTCTTTGAAGTATCCCACGTTATAGGGTATGTGTATACTTTATAGTTGCTTCCTTAGAAAATAACCACAAGAAAAATACATCAAATATACACATTTTCCCGTATGTAACAACATACAGCCCTGTTACTGTGTATATTCCATACTCATACATTATCTGTGCTTCAGCTGACACTTAATGGGGTCTTGCTCCCTGTTGAGGGAAAGATATCACAGACCTTTCCTAAGGTAGGAATGACCTTTTTGTCTGACCTGATTATAGATATTCTCTTGCCAACAATGTCTAAAGTTGTCTCAGGCAGGAAGTGTTGGGAGAGGGGGGCAAGGGAGTAAATTCCTTTCCACACTTGGCTGTACAACACCCTTGGGTCACATTGGGTCAAGAAAGTGAGCGTATGACATTCCTGACCCCCTTTCATCTCAGCAACCCAGTAATGATGGCACCAAGGAATACGAGATATGCATTCATTCACACATTCGAGCATATATTGAGCACCTACTGTGTGCTCAGTATGTAGGCGCAGTGAGGGTTACATTTCAGTATATGAGCCATATCTATGTCCTCATGCAGTATGCTATCAGAGTAAGGGTATAATCTAGACAGTTTGTCAATTTAGACAAAAATTAAGTGACACCTTGAATATAATCCAGTAATAAACTGCACACCTCAGGTAGTCAGAAAACAATAACACAATTGCAGGCTACAGTTTTTGGAAAAGTTTTCATGGTGAAGGTGGCTCATAAGATAGGAAGTATGCAGATTTGCAAAATGGAGGAATCAAGTTATTTCAAGAGAAGAAATAGTTTAAGTTAGAAAGGTAAATATTAATGTAACTTGATTAGAAGAGAGAAATAAACTTGCCTGCTGATGGAGAGATTATAGGGATGTTTGAATGTCTGCATAAGAATCTGAGCTCCCACAGTTATGCATTAATCTAGAAAATTATGAGAATTTGGTCCACAATAGAAGCAAAGACTCATTATCCTTCACCTTCAGGGAAGTTATAAAATGTGTTTTTAAATGTTTCACCTTTAAAAATATTTCCATGTAGACGATAGCCACAGAAATTAGAACTCACCAATGACAACACATCTGATTCTTATCAATTAATGGGGTATTAATTCATTCTGGAACCTAAAATGTTCTCACTGTCATAAGCCAAGCAAGACCATTATAAAAACCAAATAGAGGTTTCCTTGCTGACTGCACCCTAGGGATTCCTGTAGCAAATTTTGGGGACAATCAAACCAAATCAGTGACATCCCACATTGCTGCTGAGGGGAGTCAGGATTTGAAGCTGACTCTGATTTTTTAAATCTTACTTCTGAAAAATGGAGCCAATTATGGATTTTCCTTCCTATCTTGGGGGTTATACGGAGACAACAAAATTATAGTGGGAATCCTTAGAGTGAAAGAAAAGAGAACACGAACAAATAGTTATGACTACTTTGCAATGTCCCAGACACTATGCTAAGCTGCTGCACCAATTAATATTTTATTTGATCTTCAGTTCACCTTGTGCTAACTGTGCATAGGATGGGATGCTATGGCTCATTTGTATTTTTTGGTTATAGGTGGCTTTCCTGATGGTTAAAAAAATAAAATATTTTCTCCCATCTTCCTGCTTAGTGTATATAAGAAAAAAATCTTCCTTTGACAGTGGTGGATCACAAAAGGCTCTTAGGCCTTTCTCAGTCGTGAAGCGTGGAAGATTTGGGAAATTAAGGAGTACATTCACTGATGTGGGAAAATGCTTGAATTTGATGTTTTGATCCAATTGTAGTTATGGCTGTAGTTTCTAAAGGTTCACCCCACCCCTGAAATAATGAAATGAAGTAGACGGCAATGCATGAAGATTATGCACAAGTTCTCAATTTCAGAAAGTAAGGGGGTTCATGGTCTTAGGTCTGGTTCTCTGGAAAGAGAACCTAAAACCGGGATTCCAGTGCCCATGGCTTATTGCGGGGGTGGGGAGGACACCCTTAAGAGGTGGAAGGAGAGAAGCAGGATGGGGCCAGGAAGGAGGGGAGCATGGGTTTGGCCTCAGCCTACCCCCATGGGGAGCCCTGCAGTAGGACCTGAAACACAGAGTTGATCTCATCAGGGGACTGGCCTCTTTATTCATGTCTGTCAGTCAATGGCTGTCATCTGCCCCCAGGGTTGGGGAAAGTCATTTAAATTCCCCAAAGCAAGGTGTTTTCCATTTGGCCAAGGGCAATTTTCCAGAGAAGGGAGGGGCCACTTTCACAGCAGCTGGTGGATGAGTACACCTGCCTGGGGCAGATGTGAGTGGGGATCCATAGCATTATTTCCTAAGAGCAGTATGTGACGGACTTGATGGGGGCCTGGAAATGCTCCATGGAAACAGGAACACTGAAAACTGGAGTCTTGAAGTTTAACTATAACTTCAATAGGCTGAGATCTATTTGGAAAGCTTCTTCCGTGTTCTTTTGATATTAGATGCTAAACACTCCAAATATTACACATGAAATTCTGTTATTTCCAATACCTCCTGTGGCAGTGGCTAGTTGCCCATTTCCATTTTTTTTTTTCTTTCTCCTTTTCCATAGGACATAGTTGTAACCAGGAGGTGGCTGCCAAGCCACAGGCCACATTCCTCACCGTTCTTGCAGCTGGGTCAGGCTACATGATGAATTTTCACCAATGAGAAAGAAGCGGCTGGAAGTAAATGTGCCTCTTTCATGCTCTCTCCGTCATTTCCATCAACTGCCCTGTGGAATGACAGAGCCATGAAGTAGAGGGAGCCTGGTTCCCTGTTCCCTGTGTTGAGAAGGACCATCTGCTAACTGAACCTTAGACATTAGCCATTATACATACATTCTATTGAATTAAAGCTACTACTATTTGTCCCAGCACTATATTAACCAGTAGTCCTCATTACAAAATTAACAAAACTCCTTTTGCCAGATGTGACTAGAAAACAGCCTCTCTTCTGATGCAATAAGTATTTGTTTTCTAGTAGTATCTTGGATTTTGCTCACTTTCTTCTGTGTATCTAACAGAGTTTTGCCACGGCCTGGTCACTTCCTTGTATCAGGACACATTTTTAGTTGTAAAAAATTCTGTTTCCCATTTACGGTCGTTCAAAATTTGCACTAAAGAAAGTGACGTCATCTGTGGCATGTTAAGAGGACTTCACTTTCTCTGCTATCCTACAAATTCCTGTTGCCAGCATGCGGTTTAGCTTGGCGTGCATCTATTTGGGAAGCCTTATGTTGCTTTGTGATACCAAGGTAGTGGCTTCTACATTCTGATTCCAAGTTATGTTGACTAAGGGTAGGACACTGAGGTATTGGCATAGGGAGGAAGGAGGTTCTCCTTTGGCATTTTGGCAAGAAATGTTATTTCCCATTTGTGGATCCCATCCAAAATGCATCATGCCCATTTAGAGATATGCATTAAGTCCATGATATTTCTGGAGAAAGGAGCAGCTCAGGGATTTGACTGTTTATCAATTTCACACTCAATGTTGCAGTGACTATGTTGACATGCCATGAATACTATCTTTCAGTCAGACTTGATACAGAGTTTTAAAGTTCCTTTCAAATTGAAAGCGATTTCATCACTATTGTCAGAGAAAGGAATGTGACAAAATGAGGTTGCCTTCAAACTTGAGTACAAACTAAGTAAACGGGCATGCATGAAATCAATAGAAATAGTTTAGGATGACAAATCTTTTCTATTTACAAAGCTTGTGAGTAATTAAATTATAATGTCAATAAACCCATAAATATTCGTTTTAAACAATAATAGTAATTACAAGCATTCAGATACATGCTCACTCTGTTAAAACAACATTGAATGTAGGTGGCATCTATTTTCCATGTTTAGTTCAGAGAGAAATGAAGTCAGAACATATCACGTAACACAATATGATTTCGTATTTTATATAGAGTCCTCATGTGAATTTAATATTTTATCCAGAAAGAAATACACATGGAAGAAGGAAATAAATCAAAGAAACCAGGCATCTATACAGCAGGAGTATGAGATATATACATGGAACCTCAGGCCAATGGGTTTCCAATAACATTATTACAAATATTTCTATTGTGTTATAACTTTATCAATAAAATAAGTTATTATTACAAAATATGTGTTTGGGGAAAAAAATACTTAACCTTTTTTTTTTCTTCCTGGTTAGAAACTCTCAGGCAAACTAATTAGAGTGACTTTTTTTTAAGTTCTGGAAAAGACTTCTTTAACTGAAAGCAGATACTGTGTTTTCTCTATCTCATGAAGGATGTTTTTATAACAATTTGCACTTCATAAAACACTGGAGTTTTATCACTTAACCATGATTCACTAAAAACAGGTAACTTCTCCCTCTAGCTTCCACCTCTGCTTGTCACATAACTATTCCTTCAGACCTGCTTAGCTTTGAAAAACATGTTTCCTAACACACAGCTTGACTTCATAAAAGTACCCATTACCTGGGTAATCCGTGGTGTCTGAGAAATGTCCTCTGACCGCTTTTTGACCCACTGACACAGCTGAAGGTTTTATCATTTTCTTTACTACAATGCCCTGGATAGCATTTCAAATACATAGAGTCATGACCTTTATTGTTTGCCAGATGGGCTGTGAAATGTATGTTAATGTTCATAATAGGATTATTAAACAAGGTTGTTTATTGTCTGAAAAATAATATGAGCATTATCCTCTGTTTTTTTTTCCCCCAATGGGTTTTCCCTTTAACAGGTATTAGGAAGTCTAATTTTGATTAAGTAAATATCGGCTTTCAGCTTTACAAATGATAGTTCATTTAGGCACATACTTTAATGGTATTAAGGGTGGAAAACAAGAATTCACCAGGTAAAGTACAAAGAACATTTTATAATATAGGACCCTGCCTGGCAACTTGCAGCACGTACATATTTCATGCTAGAACTGAGTACAGTGATTCAACTTAATTCAAATATGAGACAAAGGACTATATGTATGCTATGAAAGGGACATTTAAAAATACAGAATATAGAGTGTAACTATAGTGCCACTGTCCTTCTAACATTTTGCTTTTTGCTTTGTATGTACCCATTCAGGGGTGATCTTATCTCTTCTCTTAGTCTGGATCCTCACCAAAAACACGGTCAGTGTAGGATTTCGGTTCAAGTAGTTTATTTGGGAGGGGGTCACAGGCTGCACAGTGAAGAAGTGGGGACGTGAGATGGGTAAGAACGAATGCCAATAAGAGAGTGTTATGGGGTAGGGCACTGCTGTGGGCAACTGGGCTCAATCCCACTGGGGGTCATGTGAGAGGCTCTGTGAAACACACTTCCAATGAGGAGCAAGGAAGGTCGGGTATTTATTTTCCAATAACTTTCCCTCACTGGTTGAGGACCTCTCCCAGGGCCTTACCTCCCCACGTGCAAGCCAAACATGACCACGCTGTCAGAGACAGCTCTCAAGTTGAGAAATGCAGGAAGACATAAGCATGCCCTGGAACTCTTGGCAGTGAACTCCAGCACACTGATAGGTCGAAGGGATGTGGGCAGGGCACCCACAGACTCTGCTACATATGCCATGGGCAATGTGTCCCTGTGAATGTGGCTACATCTTTGATGTTATATAATGGAACCAGGGATTGGGATCTGAGAGAACCCAGGTTGAACATCACTCTACCAATCATTTATGGCAAACATTTTTTTGTGTGTTTGGAGCTTTGGGCCGTACTTTATCAGTTTGACCTCTTGGGAGATGAAGACTGGACATCCATTTCTTCTTCTAGAAAACATATATGAGAGAGTTACCACAATGATTAAATCAGATAATGGCTACATGAAAAACATCTAGAATAGTGCCTGGCTTATACACCACAGATTTTAGGGCCCTATCTCTATTCTCCTACTCCTGTTTCGGTGCCTCCCTTCCTTTACCAGTAGCATTGTTGATGAATAACTGACAGTTTGACAGTGCACCCACTTGGGAGCTAGTAGGGAGGTATGTCAGGGTTCCCCAAGACACTCTCAATTTGATGATTCACTAGGGAGAGTCACAGAACTCAGAAAAGCTGTTATACTCGTGGGTATGGTTTATTATGGAGAAAGAATACAGATTAAAACCAGCAAAGGAAAAAGGCACATAATGCTCAGTCCAGAAGAAACCAGGCACAAGCTTCCTCCTGAACTCTTCCAATAGAGTCACACGGACAGCACTTCATTCTCCCAGCAATGTGTGTGTGACCACACATAAGAAGGGCTGCCCATCAGGGAGACTCACCCAAGCTTTGGTGCCCATGGCTTTTACTGGGGGTCAATCACATAGGCATGGAGTCGACCTTAACTACTGCAATCTCCAGCCCCAAGCGGTCATACTGTACCCGTTATCAGAGCCCCAGGCATATGAAACCCATTCACCATGAATCACATTGTTGGAATAAACTATCTGTAGTGGTCCAAAGCCTCATATATACAAAGACATTCTTCGCAGGCAGGATATTCGAGGGACTCAGAGGTTATCTCCCAGGAGCTTGTCAAGAGCCAGTACTGAAGACCTTTGGAATATGCAGGGTTTGGGCAGTCTAAGCCTGATGAGCTAACCTTTTACTGCACAGATGCCACATCTCTCTGGCTCCATGGCATGCTCCCTATTCCAGACCCCATTACTGCAGACCATTCTTCAGAAGTCTAAAGGTTTCTGCAAAAGCCACTAGACTGATGCTACTGGGGTCATCCTAAGCCCTATCTCAAAAACGACCCAAAGTATCTAGCCCATAAGCTCCTTAACAAGGCTCAGCACCTCTCACTGCTCCACATCAAAGCAGCCAGCCTATCCCATCCTGGTATACGAAAGGCCAACAAATTACACACGGGCACATGAATGCTTCTATAATAAGTCTGCTCTGTGCGATACAGCAGCCACTAGCTATATGTCACTACCGTGCACTTGAAATGTCACTACTCTAAATTGAGACATGCTGTAAGTGGAAAATACACACCAGATTTGGAAGACTTATTACAAAAAAAAAATGTAAGATATCGATATTTTAATAATGATTACATGCTGAAATGATAACAGTTTAGATAAAATATATCATTATAATTAATTTCACTCATTTCTTTTCCCTTTTCTTAATGTGGCTATGAGGAAATTTTAAATTACCTATGGCTCACATTATAGTTCTATTGGGCAATGCTCTTTCTTCTACATGGAAATATGAAGTGTGGGATAGGAGGCTGTAAATATACTCATATGTCTTTTGATTGCTCCTTTGGACAATGTAACCATGTAGCATGATTGTTTTATAAATATATCATGTAAGATCACAGACAGAGATAAATAATTTATAGATAATGACCCTCAAAGTTGTCATCACAAAATAGTAGCGATGTTATAGATTTGAGCATAGCTGACCAGTGGATTTTTTAGGCACATATATCAGCTAGCGTGACTCAAATCTTTGACTCAACTATTGTATTTTAATGACTTTACAGTAATTTATACCAGGTATTTATAAGTAGGTTATACATGATGTCCTCCTTCCCTTTATTATTCTACAGCCTTGGAGCTATCACCAGAAAAACAAACAAACAAACAAACAAACAAAAATAATGTTAGCAAGATCCAGATGCACTTCAGACTTCTGCTTCCAAAAAGCTATTTGCACTCTACTTGGTGCCATTGTTCCCCTAGTAAAATTAGATTGTTGTCATCCTGGCTTGAGTCATCCAAATACCATACAGACATGGAACTCCCCTCACTCAAATATTCAATATATAGCAAGAGAAGCAAGACAGAAATTATAGGTGACACCTCAAATGATCCAGAGAGCAACTGGGAGCTTTAAAAATTGTTTTCAATGAAAAAAGAAAAAAAAAATTGACAAGAAAAGAATCTGCCTTATAAAAGACTAACAATTGATATTGTTCATAATAAAGAGGAAATTTATTTTATGAAATCCCGATGCTGGTCTTTATTCAAGGATGTTCAATTTCTAATGCCCCAAATCAACACAGTTATAACATGGAAGGACTCCAAAAGCAGGATCTTGATGTCACTAGAGGAAATGGATAAAAAGGCGAAAGACAGGGAGTTTTCCAGAAAATGTAATCTTTATGAAGTTTCAGTGATTTTCCTATTAAATTTTGTTGGTCCAAGATGAAGCTCTAGAACAGTGCTGTTGAATAGAAATACAAAACAAGCCACAAATGTGAAATATATATGTAATTTCAAATGTCCTATTAGTCACATTTTCTTTAAAAAGAGAAAAAAGACTACATCAAATAAAAGGCTTCCACAAGCAAAGGAAACCATCGACAAAATGAAAAGGCAGTGTAGAGAATGGGAGAAAATATTTGCAAATTATATACCTGATAAGGGATTAATATCCAAAGTATACACACAAAAAATATATCCAAATGTATAAAGAACTCATACAACTCAATAGCTAAAAAAATTAAAAAATAAAAAAAATAAATAAATAATCCAGTTAAAAAATGGGCAGAGGATCTGAAGACATTTTTCCAAAGAAGATATACAGATGCCCAACAGGTACATGAAAAAGTGCTCAATATCAGTAATCATCAGGGAAATGCAAATCAAAGCCACCATATCACCTCACACCTGTTAGAATGGCTATTACAAAAAAGACAAGAAATAACAAGTGCTGGCGGGGATGTGGAGAAAAGGGAACCCTTATGTACTGTTGGTGGGATTGCAGATTGGTGCAGCCACTATGCAAAACAGAATGGAGATTCCTCAAAAAATTAAAAATAGAACTACCATATGACCCAGCAATTCTACTCTTTGATATTTATCCAAAGAAAATGAAAATATTAACTCAAAAAAATATATGCACCCCCATGTTCATTGCGTCATGATTTACAACAGCTAAGACATTGAAACAACTTAAGTGTCCATTGATGGATGAACGGATAAAGATAATGGGATGAAGATTCTCTCTCTCTCTCTCTCTCTCTAGAGAGAGAGAGAGAGAGAGAGAGAGAGAGAGAGAACACACACACACATAATGGACTATTCAGCCATAAAAAATAAGGAAATAGTGTTATTTGCAACAACATGGGATAAGCTTTGAGGGCATTATACTAAGTGAGGTAAGTCAGAGAAAGACAAATACCTACCAAATGATCTCAATAACACATGTAATCTAAAAAATAAAAACAAATAAACGAAAACCAAGCTCATAGATACAGAGAATGGATTGGTGGCTGCCAGAGATGGGAGGTGGCAGAAATGGGTGAAGGTAGGAATGCAATGTACAAGGTGACTATAGTTAATAATACTGTGTTCTGTATTTGAAATTTGCTGAGAGTAAATCTTAAACGTTTTCATCACAAGAAAGAAATGTGTAACTGTATATTGATGGATGTAAACTAGACTTATTTTGATCACTTTACACCATATACAAATATCGAATCATCATGTTATACACCTGAAACTAATGTTGTATGTCAATTACATCTAAATAAAAAACTAAGAGACAGATAAAATTAATTTTAATAATATTATTTTCTTTAACATGTCCAAAATAAATCATGTAATTCATATAAAATTGAGATATTTTACAGTCTTATTTTCATACTCTTTGAAATCCGATGTGTATCTACCTACGGCACATCATAATTCAGATTAGTCACATTTCAAGTGGAGAGTGACTTCCATATTGCATAGAGCTGGAAAATAAACATCCTTTTCTTCCCTAGTCAGTGGGTCTGGTAAGGGCCTCCTGTCTGTGCATATTTCACTAAACACTGTCAAATTATTAGTGGAACACAGACTTAGAAATCTCTAGTTACCCTACTTGGGAACATCATTCTCTTTTCCTTAACTGTGTTTGCTGAACATTTTCCCAAACTCTTTCACATAATTTCTTGAATATATAGCAGCTTAATAAACATTTTAATGATAGATTATTATCCCCACATTAAACATTAGAAAATGGGTTCAGAGAAATTTGACAACCTGCTCAGGATCTCAGAGCTATGAACAGGCATGAAGGTCAAAGCCTTAGTCTGTTTCTCAGCTGAGCTTTCCTATGCATCATCCCAAATAGTCTGGGGGTGAAAAGAGTAGTGGCTTGTAGCCAAGGTGAACTGTGCGGCCTAAAGTGACTCCGAAGGCCTGAAAAGAAAGGGACAGAGAGAGAAACCTTTCAGAGCTCTTTCCTCCAAAGGGAAAAGAATGAAAGCCTTTGGAAAGATTGGCAATTCTATTTGGGCCTTAGATCTTATGATAAGATGTAAGGCCACCACCTTACCCTGGTGAAGAATGAAACTATTATTTACAAGTCATTTACCAATAGATTTCAGTTCTGGAAGTCACATTTCATGTTAATTCCTGGGAACTTCAATTAAATCTCCAGTCATTTGGGGGAACTGCAGTGTTGGAACCTAGAGACAGCATCTCCTGAATCAGTCTAGTGTTTCCAGATATTTAAGGCCATCACCCTCTTGGGATTTTTTTCACCCTTCACCATCCTGGAGTTCTGGGGCGAACTACAGAGGGAAGTAACATGATCACAGGCTTCGACCCCTAAAAAGTACACGCAAGTTGACTTCTCTGTAAACCTAGAGATATTAATTAAATCCCCCACTAATGAACCACACAACACATTGGTTTTAGTCACTCCTGGGCCCCCTTTGCTGACTTCAGTTATTTAATCAATTCCCCGTAGTACCAGAACTTTAGTACTAGTAGATATTTAGTACTTTAGATATTTATTGGCATATTATTTGGTTGCAACTCAGCACTTATCAAAAGTTCCACTAGAAAAAAAATGGTATTTAAAAAGGGCATACAGCTGGACACAGTCTTCCTTCCTTTATATTAGCGGTTCTCAACCTTCATTTCACGTTGGACTCACCGAGGAGCTTTACAAAAATGCCTGGCTTCCCAGCAGAGATCCTGATTTAATTGGTCCAGGATGTGGTGTGGGCATCAGGAATTTTAAAGCTCCCCCGATGATTCTAATGTACAGCCAGGGTTGAGAATCACTGCTCTATATTCTCTAAACATTATCCCTTAGTTATGTTACTAGCAATGTAAGCTTAAGCTAAGTAAATGGACCATATTTCCTAACAGTCACATAAAAATTCCTTTAAAAATAAATATGCAATGTTATGCCCTCGGTTTTAATACAGAGTAAATAAAAACATCTAGTGAAACAATATTTTTGGAACACATTGAAAATATGAAATAACACTAGTGATTAAATTCTTCTTTAGGCTAAATCCCAGGAAAAGTAAGTTTTTTGGTTTCTTTTCCCAGAATAATGGTACAATCCTTAACCAGATGAGATAAAATGATTTTCACTTCAGGTACCGGAAATACCCATACTTTTGCTTCTTGTAATTTTGTTTCCTTTAGAAAAAATTGCCTTTGCCATGTGTTGTGCTCAAATTAATAAGCCACATCCACTTATTTCTGAAAGTGGATGGAGTAAAATAAAGAATGATAATCCATGTTTTTCTCCATTGAATAGAATCACCTAACTTTTTCCATACATTTTTTTCCACTGACCTTTCCTGTCACCATATCTTTGTTATATTTTGTCCATTATGCTCAGGTGTCACAAGGAAATCTCTGGAATATTTTTGGAGAGGGTCCTTAGCCTTATTCCTAACTCCTTCTTGGTCAGCATGCCATACTTTGGATCCTTTTCTCTTTATCTCTCCCACCACCCATTAGAGTTTACTGTCCTGGATGTCAATTTCCTCCCTAATAACATCCTACATATTAAACTTCACCTCCTTGAGGTTGGTGCAAATACTGTACCCATTTTATAGATGAGTAAACTGATACTTAGATCAAGTTACCTGCCCAAGGTTCTGTAGTGAATATGAGAGAACCAGGATTGAAACCCAGAAAATTTGACATCAGAGCCTATAAACCACAAGCATTGTTACCAAACCAAGGCTACCAGATGGGGTGTTTTGGGATACTTAAAAACAAGCACTGAGTGTTTTGATTCTACCTCTAGGAGACCTCTGGAAAGCTCTTGGGATCCACACCTATAGAAAGGAGAGGAAGGAAGCAGGATTGAACAGAGGATAAATTGAGCTACAATGAGGTCTACAATGAGGTCTCAGCCTTTGGGGAATCTAAGGAGCTAAGGTGGTTCTTTAGTTGGCGTGAGGGGGCTGGGCCCTTCTACCCCCACAGTGAGCACTCATTGGATGCAGGCTGCCCTTGGAAGGGGATCTGACCTTGGGAGAGATACCTAAGGACCCTTTTCTGAAACTTTCCAGCAGCTAGGGAATAAGTTCTCCATTCCTGAAGGGGGATCTTTGGGTAGCCGGCATCCCAGGGTTATTCGAAGGTAATCACATCCCAGTGGTTGACTTAGAGAAGCTTATGCATAAAAACTGCTGACCAGGCTCAACATGATCAAGCCAGATAAACATAACTTAGAGCAAAGCAGAGAATTTCTTTTTTTGGTAGTGAGCTTGGTAGCGGTGACTAGAAATGCCTGGGGATGCTGAAGAAACCCCAGAGAAAAATGTACCACCTGCAACCTGATGGTGCCCGCAGACTGATGATGGCCCCGTGAAACAGCTGCTACACAACACAATCCAACTATCTAAGTCTTCATGATGTAGCCTCTCCCTAAATTATACCAAAATATTCAAATGAACAGCAAAATTAAAAATATATACATCCTATTTTTTTTTTCTTTTTTACCATCAGCTCTCGATTAGTCTTACCTAAGAATTATAAACGACCCAGTGTATGCATTGGAGGTTTAGCCCCAGGACACATGTCCAGTCTACCCTCCACCACACCCCTTTTATAAATAAAAAGGTGGTAACATCCAAGCAAATTCTTCTGGTATCTGAAATACCGGTTTAAATATAATATAAAATTTTACTTAAATATTTATTTTTCTTCTTTTCCAAGAGTCTTTTCAACATCTGGCTCTTGTTGCTATTGGGAATAAGAATTCCAACTAACAAACGGAATTTCGTAAACAGACATTTCATTTTTGGTGAAAGCAGCCTTGGGGATCCTGGAGGATCATATCCCGGTGGGAAGGAAGCTTGTTTTCGTTTGTTAAATGGAATTGGATTAAAGGCTGCACATTGTTTTTGGTCCCAAAGCACAAAGATCCCCAATTCTTTACACAGAAGTCTCAGCACAGGTGGGCTTCTACAGTGATGAGTAATAGCCAGGACTTTGGGGGTGGAAACGTGTATGATTGTGGGGCAGCTGAACGGTTCACTGAGGGGCAAGTGTCTGAGTACAGGGAGAGATATTAAATGGGGGTAACTCCTGGAATCATTGCTACTAAGCTTGGAATTATGGTCAGTTTGATATTTTGGGGGGATAAAGTTAAAGCAAATACATATGACAAACCAAATGAAGATTATAAGTAACATAGATTCATTAATCAAATATATGGTGATGGAAGGAGAACTGACTCTGGGTGGTGAACACACAATGGGATTTATAGATGATGCAATACAGAATTGTACACCTGAAATCTATGTAATTTCACTAACAATTGTCACCCCAATAAATTAAAAAAAAATAGATTCATTAAAAAGAATCAATGACATCCCAATAAATTTAATAAAACTTAAAACCGTAAACGCAGGAACAAAAGAAAATTTATTTAAAGACTTATAACCTGCTTCAATAGATACATAACCTTTCTTTTAATCTTTTAAAAAATATTAATTTATAAATTAAGATTTATAGCTATGATCCCTTTTCAAGGAGGACTTGTTGTCCAGCTCCTGGGAGTGCAGTTGGCAGATGGCCTTCAGGTCTCACCTTCAGGAGTTGCCTCAGTCACAGAGAACTGCCCTGTTCAAGGTCACAGTCCTTCCCAAAGCAGCCCACATTCGATGAATGATCAATATGGGGGAATAGGCCTGGCTATCTTGGCCCATTTGTTACACCTCGGATAGGCCATTCTAACTCGAGTTCCTACAGGGTTAGCTAAGGCTGTCATTGAGTCTGAATTACTCTTAACTTTTTTCTCCCTGTGACCAGTCCAGCTTCCTTCCCCTCCCAATTACAGTGTCTGCTTCCTGGGAAAACCAACCTGTGGTAAGAGCTAAGACGATAAGCACTCAGGAAAGGATCATTTTCTTTAGGTCATTTTCCAGCCAATGTCCAATATGAAGTTGGCATACAACTTTATATTAATTATATTAGTTTCAGGTGTACAATATAGTAACTCAACATTTTTATACCTTCCAATGTGATCAGCCCACTAATTTTAGTGATCATCTGTCACTGGGCAAACTTACCACAAAATTATTGACTATGTCCCTCTTCACCTTTTTCACCCATGCCCTATCCCTCCCTCTGGCAATCATCCCTTTGGTCTCTGTTTCTATGACTCTGTCTTATGTTTGTTTGTTCATTTGTTTTGGTTTTTTATATTCCACATGTAAGTGAAACCATATAGTATTTGTCTTTCTTTGTCTGACTTATTTCACTTAGCGTAATACCCTCTAGGTCCATCCATGTTGTCTCAAATGGTAAGATTTCTTTTTTTTCTATTGCCTTATAATATTCCGTTGTGTGTGTGGGGGTGTGTATCACATATTCTTTATCCATTCATCTATTGATGGACAATTAGGTTGCTTCCATATCTTGGCAACTGTAAATATCCAGACCTTTTTAACACTATTCTTAGGTGGGACCGTCTCAATTTACCATTCCATCTTTGGATCACTATGGCAGAGACTGAATGCTCCTTGACAAATTGAAATTAATATCCCTAACACTTTTCAGCCTTTATGACCTAGTCTTCTTCTTGCAGTGATAAAGAACAACTTGAATTTTGCTTTCAAAACAATGCTTCCTAACATCTGTTGTGTAGGGTTTTCAATCTAACCATCTCTATAGCCTTTAACTCTTCTTCAGAGATCAAGCAGTACAAACCATTCAACATTCTGGATGCTCGTTCCTGAACACACTCTAGTTGTTCTAAAGCTTTCACAGGATGTACTGCTCACAAAGATATGAATTTCTCTCTGTAAAGTATGAACATCAAAGTGAATAGGATGATCACTCACTTTGTAATAATACTTTTAGTATGGACACGTTAAATGGCATTAACTGTTTTAATTAACTACATCAAAATATTACATATTGAGTTCATGAAATTTTAAGAGTAAAGGAAAAAATTAATAAATGAGACTGTATTAAAATTTAAAACACCTGACAGTGTGTACATGGCTTGTCATGTCTGCATGCACTGGGTTGCAATCCTTTCTTTTTTCCAAAAAAAATCCTTTTTGGTGATGAAAAAAAAAAATTAAATATCTGTCTAAGACTCTTAAAAATGAAACAGCAAACAACAGAATGGGACAACATAGGGGCAAAACA
Source organism: Rhinolophus ferrumequinum (assembly GCF_004115265.2). Lineage (NCBI taxonomy): Eukaryota > Metazoa > Chordata > Mammalia > Chiroptera > Rhinolophidae > Rhinolophus > Rhinolophus ferrumequinum. Next base: position 27,675,899 of record NC_046306.1, on the reverse strand, counting down.
TAAATTTTACATATATCATATGTGTATACATAAATTTTATATGTGTGCATACATATGCATCTATATAGATATAGGTATAGATATAGACATATAGATACATAGACATATAGGTATAGATATAGATATCCTATGAATTAATAAGGAAAAGACAGATTTTCTAATAGAAATAAGGGCTCAGTACTTGAGCAGATAGTTCATAAAGTTAATATCAAAATGATCAATAAACATATGAAAAGAAGCTCAACTTCATTAGTCATCAAGGAAAGCAAAGTTAAAACTTCACAATGAAATAGTACTATATACCCACTAAAATAGCTAAAATGAAAAAGACAGAAAATACCATGTGTTTTTGATGATATTGACCAACTGGAATGCTCATATACTGCTGGTATGGTTCATGGTAAAATCATTTGGGAAAGCTGAACATATATGCCTTATTATCTAGCCACTCCACTACAAGGTATATATGCAACAGAAATGCATACATAAGTTCATCAAAAGACACATAGAAGAATATTTATAGAAGCACCATTCATAGTAGCCAAAACATGAAAACAACTCAATACCCATCATGGTAAAATAGATAAATAAATTATATAATAATACTGTGGAATACTATACAGCAATGAAAATGAAGAAACAATTGCTACACAAGACAGCATGGATGAATCTTGTAAGCATAAGATTGAATGAGAGAAGTCAGATTTTTTTTAAGTACACAATGTAGGGGCCAATTATATAAAATTCAAAAACAGGTAATACTAATTTATAGTTTTAGAAGTCAAAGTACCCTTTGGGAGGAAGTAGTTCCTGGACGTACGAGAGGAGTTTCTGGAATGTTAATTGTATTGTTTACTGATCTAGATGCTGGTTACAAAGGTGTGCTCAGTTTGTGAAAATTCAGTGAGCTGTACATTTTTTTTTTACTTGTGTACTTTTTTGTAACATTTCAATAGAAAGTATTACTTCAAAATGAGCTTGTAAGGTAAATATTTGATATTTTATTGCAGTGACTCTAGGTTCATTTTAGAAAGTGATTGCTATTTTATTCCTTATTTGGGTTTCTTTCACATAAATATTGATTTTACAGTAATGAGTAAAGCATATAGAGGGCTACGAGTAATAAGAAAAAGTCTTATATGTTTACCTATTTAGTTACCATTTCCGGTACTCTTCATTCCTTAATATAGACTCAAATTTCCATCTGACACCATTTTCCTTGTCATTGAAAGACTTTACCAATTCTTTTAGTGATGGGTCTGCTGTAATGAATTATTTCAGCTCTTACATGTCTGCAAGTCTTTATTTCATCTTCATTTTTGGAAGATATTTTCACTGGATTTAGTATTCTAGGTTAACAGGTTTTTTGTTTGTTATAAGTACTTTAACAGTGTTCTACTGTTGTCTTCTTGCTTGTATTGCTTCTGATGAGAAATCTAATGTCATCTTTACCTTTGTTCTTTTGTACAAATGATCTGGTTGCTTTTCAGATTTTCTCTTTATCATTAGATTTTAGCAATATGATTATCACGTGTTTTGGTGTCATTTTGTTCATCTTACTTGTGCTTTGAGTTTGTTAACCTCTTTGGATCTGTGGGTTCATAGTGTTCATAAAATTTAACAAATTTAGGTCATTATTTATTCAAATATTTTTCTCTCTCATTCCTCTGTACAGACTCCAGTTACACACATATTAGGCCACTTGAAATTGTCCTACATTTCCCTGATATTTTTCCTTTTTTTAAATTAACTTTTTCTGTTTCCTTTCCGATAGAATCTATTGGTGTGTATTCAAGTTTATCGCTCTTTTCTTCTGATACATGTAATCTGTCATTAACCCAATCCAGTGTATTTTTCACCTCATACATTCCTGCTTTTGCATGCCTGTAATCATTGACGTGAATGCCAGACATTGTGATGCTATCTTGTTGGATGCTGGATATTATTGTGTTTCTATAAATAGTTTTTGCTTTAATCTGCAATGCAGCTGAATGTCTTAGAAAGAGTTTGATCTTGTCATGTCTTATTTAAATTTCTTTTTCTTTTTCTTTTTTTTAAGTTTATTGGAGTGACAATGGTTAGTAAAGGTACATAGGTTTCAGGTGTACAATTCTGTAATACATCATCTATGTATCACATTGTGTGTTCACCATCAGGAGTCGGTTCTCTTTCCATCACCATATATTTGATCCCATTTACCCTCAACTACCACCCCTCTAACCCTCTGGTAACCACTAAACTATTGTCTGTGTCTATGTGGTTTTTTCTGCTTGTTTGTTTGTTTTTTGTTTGCCTTGTTCCTTTGTTGTTTTCAGTATTTAAATTTCATTAGCTGGGACCAAACCAAGTTGAGTCTACTGCTGCTTATTCTCCCACTATTTAGGCAAGATGTTTCTGACTAATTTATGCCAAAACCCAGTGTGGCTAACGGGAACTGGTACTATTTCTTGTCCCATATGAGTGCCAGGCAATACTTCCTCTAATCTTTCCGATAGGTGCACTGATCACACAGAGGCATTGATCAGTACTGAGCTGAGTAATACTAATGAGGATTGCTGCATACTCAAGGTGAACCCTCTGCAGCTCTCTGGGCTCCTACTTTCATGCAGCTCTCTCCTCTCTGGTGCTCTGTCCTATGAAACTCTAGCTGCTTTTGGTCTCCCTGATTTCTCAGCTGTTTCCTCACTTCACAGAGTTTGCCATGATTTGCCAAGGTTCCTCCTACTGTGCTATGTCCTTAAAACATTCTCAAGGCAGTGAACTGTGTCAGTAACAGGGTTTACCTTATTGTTTCTCATATCTCAGAGATCACTGTCCTTTGATGCCGGATGCCCCATGTCTGAAAACTATTATTTCAAGTATTTTATTGATGGGTGTGGGGGTAGAGAAAGAGGAGGGTTGTTTCAACTAGTAAGATAAATATAGTTACTGTTACTCCATCTTGAGCAAAAGCATTTCCACTATTTTTTGTGAATGATATTTCTCTGAAAAACAACTCCAAAGAATATACAGAGGGTGCCAAAAAAATGCATACACACTTTAAGAAAGGAAAAAATGATTAAAATTGTAATACTCCATGCATACCAATAACAAAAGATGAATACAAGTCACGTTTGATTTCTGCAATTACAAGAGGTGCTCAAAGTGGTGACCATCAGCGTCCAGACACTTCTGATTACGGTGAACTACTGCTTGAGCAACACTGACCACAGTATTCACTTGTATACATTTTTGCCCCCCGTTCCCCTCCATATATAATGCAGTTTGTTTTAATAAGACTCAAAAAGGGACAAATTTTGGCTAAGAACTTGGGAGCCAAGGACTATCCCATTTTCATCTACTGAAAACTATGCTGAATACACAAGTGAGTTTTTGAGGATAATTTCCTTTATTAAACCTGACAAATTACATGTGAAGCTAACCTGTGAAGCTCACACAGGTCAATGTTCAAATTGGTACAGTGGTTACCCCTAGTTACAGGAGCTGAAGGGCTAGGATAAGGGATGAGAGCCAAACTTGTATTTCATTGTATAATCATTTTTTTGTTAGAATTATTTTTACCATGTACTTGTAAAATCTCTTCCAAAGCATAGTTAAAATTTAAGAAAGAGGCAGAACTATACATAAAATATGGACTAATCTCCAAGCTATTTTGTTAAATAAAACAAAAGGAACAGAACAATATCTATTATGTGTAACGATTTATGCTAAATACATATTTTAAAAAGAACTATCTATATACACTGATACATGTATATGCATGAAAAAAAAATTTTTTTAATGCAAGACAGTTTAGTAAAGGGCTTTCTTTGGAATTGGGTGGTAAAAGATTCATTTTTCATTACACTTTGAACTTTTGAATTCTTGGCCATGTGCTTATTTATTAATAAAAATTTTTAGAAAAAAAGTGGTATCGGTTTTTCCAATGTTTGATAACAATAGGACACATAATACATATTTTGCTATAAGTACAGCACAAACTAGTTTATTAGGTTATATCTAAAAATCACCATCTCAACTGACATTAGCTGATTAATTCCATTCTTATTATGTCTGTTTTTCAATTCTCCAAACATACAAAAGAATCTTTCTTAGAGGACGAAGCCCCAAGTCTTCAGCAAAAATGTATATCAGCAAAAATATACATAGTTTCTAGATTATTATTAATGCTGATTTATGGTAACATTTCTGTTTTGAGTAGACATGGACTAAGTCAATTTAAGTGAAGGGACTAAGAATTGCTTCAGTGTCACTTTGTATGTCATTTTTCTTTTGGATTAGAATCCTAGCAATATATTTATCTGTCCATGGGACATACATACATTGAGTTTAAAACTCTTCCGTGATTGCTGGTTTATTGATAATAACCATTCTGATAGTTGTGAGGTGATATCTCACTGTGGTTTTGATTTGCATTTCCCTAATGATTAGTGATGTTGAACATCTATTTATATGTCTATTGTCCATGTGTTTGTCTTTTCTTTGGAGAAATGTCTGTTCAGGTCCTCTGCCCATTTTTTAATTGAATTGTTTGTTGTTTTGGTGTTAAATTGTATGAGTTCCTTCTACATTATAAATATTAACCACTTATCATATGTATCATTGGCAAATATCCTCTCCCATTCAGTAGGTTGTCTTCTTATTTTGTTGATGGCTTCCTTTGTTGAGCAAAAACTTTTAGTCTGATATAGTTCCATTTGTTTTTTTCTTTTGTTTGCCTTGCCTGGGAAGACATATCCAGAAAATGAAAAATAGTTCTAATAGTGATGTCCAACAGTTTACTGCCTATGGCTTCTTCTAGGAGTTTTATGGTTTCAGGTCTTACATTTAAGACTAATCATTTTGAGTTTATTTTTATATATGATATAAGAAAGTGGCCTAGTTTATTTTCCTTTTTTTTTTACATGTTATCTGTCTAGTGAGCCCAACATATTTACTAAAGTGATTGTCTTTACTCCATCATATATTCTTGCTTCCTTTGTCATAGATTAGTTGACCAATTAGGTGTGGGTTTATTTCTGGACTCTCTATTTTGTTCCATTGATCTATGTGTCTGTTTTTAGGCCAGTACCCTGCAGTTTTGATTACTATTGCCTTCTAGTATAGTTTGATATCAGGTAGTGTGATACCTCTAACAAGTGTTGGTGAGGATATGGAGAAAAGGAACCATTTGTGCACTGTTGGTGGGATTGTACATCGGTGCAGTCACTATGGAAAACAATTTGGAGATTTCTCAAAAAAATTCAAAATAGAACTACCATATGACTCAGCAATCCCACTTCTGCATCTTTACCCAAAAAAATTCAAATCACGAAAATCAAAAAGATATATGCACCCCTATGTTTATTGAAGCATCATTTACAACAGCCAAGATAACGGAAGTAACCTAAGTGTCGGTAGACGAATAGATAAAGAAGATGTGGCGCATACATACAACGCAATATTACTCAGCTATAGAAAATAATGAAATCTCACCATTTGCAACAACTCGATCGGACCTGGAGGGTATTATGCTGAGTGACATAAGTGAGACAGAGAAAGACAAATACCATATGAGTCTGCTTATATGTGGAATCTAAAAAACAAAATAAATGAACAAACAAAACAGAAACAAACTCATAGAGAACGAACTGATGGTCACCAGATGGGAGGGGGTTCGGGATGATTGGTGAAAAAAATGAAAGGGATTAAAAAGTACAAATTTTTGCCAGTTATAAAAATAGTCATGGGGATATAACATACAGCACAGGCAATATGGTCAATAATATTGTAATAACTATGTATGGCATCAGATGGTACTAGAATTATCAGGGTGAGCACTTTGTAAGTTATGTAAATGTCTAAGCACTATGTTCTATGCCTGAAACTAATGTAATATTGAATGTCAACTGTAATTGAGAAATAAATTTTAAAATTCCCTTCAGTAGAAATGGAGACTTCTATTGGGTGCCTAAACCCTGTATATATTTAGGGCTGAAAGGCCTGCACTAAAATATAAAGAACGAAGTGCTTGTAGTCAAAGCCTAGCCTACAGGATCAGTCAAGATAAAGTTTCCACATATGGTGAACCACAACTCTCAGTAAACTTTATCACACAATTTGACACTATATTCTCTCTCCCCCCCACTGCTCTCTAGTTGTTTCATGGACGTGTGCCTTGCCTTCATCTGCAGCAGCGAAATCTTATTTTATATTTCTGTAGTGTCTCTTCTTACAACTCTGCATCAAGTAGTACATTGAACAAACGCCACCGACTTTGGCTTCATGATGAAAATATAAAAGTGTCACTGACAACTTTTACACAAAAGAAGTGTCCCCTGAAAGGCAAAAGCTATTAATATTTCTAGGACTAGTTTGGTCTGTTGGGAGAAAACTAAAAGAGAGAAGACAATCAATCAATCAATCAGAGCAGAAAGAAAAAAAGGGGGAAAAAGAGAAAATAAGGGCAGGCCTTTTGTGGGGAGGGTTAGTATGTTACTAGCATTTGCCTTGGTGCCTGAGACCAAGAGCCCTACCAGCTGGGAACAGAACAGTCAGGCATCCTCCACGAGGACGGAGACCTTCCATGATATTCCATTCCAGACAGAATTTCTTGGAGGGAGAACACTACTATAAAAGTGCTGGTGATTACGAAAGCTACTAGAGACCCATCTCACTGTCATTTACCCTTTTCAACCCTTCAAATTCAAAAGAATTAGCCCAAAGAGTAAAATGAAAGAAATCGGCACACAGAAGTGCAAGGCCAACAGGGGTTGGGGGACAGCAGTTTACAATTATCATCACTACCAAAAAGCCACCCAAAATCACAAGGATAAAATTCACACCTTTATCTTTGGAATAATTGGTCCTTTCCATTGCTTTCTGAGAGGGCCTCCTTCTGCCCTGTGATTATCTGATTAGCTTTGTTGGTAAAAAGTATCAAACAAGGAATATTTTTCTACTGGCTAGCTTCTTTGCAGTAAATGTGTTGTCCTGCAGACAACTGGGGGTGTCTCCTTTATAGTGAAATATAAATGCAGAGGCATTTGTGCAGTGGAAGTGTTTAATACCTGATTCTGCCTGATTTCATGTTCCATATTCCATGCAAGAGTGAAGTAGACTGTTCCCTCCCCTTATTAATTTTTAAATTTTTATTTTCATTGAAATTTTATTTAAAATCATTTTTTTCTTCCACAGCATTTTACCCCAAATTTCTAAATAAAACAGAAAGTGGGTACTGACGACAAAAATAAATAAATAAATAAATAAATAAATAAATAAATAAATAAATAAATAAAAAAGGAAAAAAAGAAAAGAAAGAAAATTTAAAAAAAGACTAGGCAATACTTTAAATGTTTTCTTTAAATAAGCAAGAATTATGCAATGAGTGACCTAGCATTTCCCTAGGTTTTCATACTTGCTTACAAATTAGAAAGTAATTGTACAATAGGGTCATAACACAGGAAGATGTCCCGCTAGACCCAGGTCTAGCTCATGTTGACTTCCAGTTGCTGGATGATAGGAACAGCAGGTGTGCAGCTCCGAGGAAAAGAGCTCCTTCTAGGAGTCCATGCAGCTGGACACCCTAGTCGGTGAGCAGGATTGACTCAAAAATATTTCAGGCAGAAAGGGAGAATAGAAAAAATAACGAAGTGGAGGCTGGGATGCATCTGTAGACTGGGAAAGAGTGTGCTCCTCTAGGAGATTGGGTCTCGATCTCCATGTCCAAATCCAGTGACCATCAGCAGAAGTTATCACTCAGAAGAATAGTGTGCAAAAGTAAATCACACAGCGTGGGATTCACGGGATATTTTTATACAAATGAAATCCTGTTAAAATCAACAGCAACAGTGGTTTTTATAGGGAAATGGAGTAATGCAAAATTAGCCCAAGAAATGATTTTTATCTGATTACAGTGAAAAAAATGTGTCTGCTCTTAACCAAACCCTTTATCTGTCCTCGGGATTTCATCCCATCCAATTACAGTCTATAGTTTCCATTTTAACAGTTTTGAGATATAACTCACATAGTCTTGAAAAGGAATGAAACAAAGTCCTCACACTTTCTGATTTCAAAACTTAATATGAAGCTACAATAATAAAAAAAAATGTAGTACTGGCACAAAGATATATATATATATATATATATATATATATATATATATATATATATATCCTGAAGGAATAGAGAACTCAGAAATAATATATGGTGAAATGATTCTTGACAAAGATTCCAAAATCATTCAATGGAGCAAGGACAGTCTCTTCAACAAATGGTGTTGGGAAAACAGGATATACACAAGCTGAAAAATGAAGTCGGACTCTTACTTTATATTGTATACAAAAATTAACTCAAATTAGATCAAGGACCTAAATATAAAACTTAAAACTATCAAAGTCTTAGAAGAAAACACAAGGTAAAAAGTTTATGACATTGAATTTGGCAATGATTTCTTAGATATGACACCAAAAGCGTAGCAGAAGTAAATATAGATAAATTGAATTACTCAAAATTTAAAATTGTGCGTGAAAGGCATGATCAAAAGAGTGAAAAAGCAGTGTACAGAATGGGAGAAAATATTTGCAAATAATGTATCTGATAAGGGGGTAATATCCAGAATAGACAAACAACTATATCACTGAACAAGAAAAATAATCAAATAACTCTATTTCAAAAAGGGCAAAAGACTTGAATAGACATTTTGTCAGAGATGATATACAAATGGCCAACCAGCATATGAGATGCTCAACATTACTAATTATCAGAGAGATGCAAATCAAAACCACAATGAGATATCACCTCACAACCAGTAGGATAAATATTATAAGAAAGAAAGAGAGAGTGAAAGAGAAGGGAGACAGGGGAGGAGAAAGAGAGAGAGGGGAAAGGAAAGGAGAAAAAGTATTGGAAAGAATGTGGAAAACTTAGAAGCCTTGTGCACTGTTGGTGGAAATGTAAAATGATCCAATAGAAATAGAAAATAATATGACGGTTCCTCAAAAAATTTTAAAAATGAAATTAACATATGATCCAGAAGTTCTAACTCTGGGTATATAGTCAAAGGAATTGAAAGCAGAGTCTTGAAGAGATATTTGCATATCCCTGTTGATAGAAGCACTATTCACAATAGCCCAAAGGTAGAAGCAACCCGTCTCCACCAACATTTCAGTGAGTATACAAAATGTGATATATGCATACAATAGAATATTATTCAGCCTTAAAAATAAGGAAATTCTGACACATACAATATGGATGAACTTTGAGGAAATTATGTAAATAAAATAAGCCACTCACAAAAAGACAAATACTGTATGCTTCCATGTAAATGAGGTATCTGGAGTAATCACATTCATAGAAGCAGAAAGGAGAATGGCAGTTTCTAGGGACTGAGGGGAGGGAGAAATGGGAAGTTGTTTAACGGGTATAGAGCTTTAGTTTTTGCAAGATGAAAAGTTCTGGAAATATGTTGCCCAACAATGTGAATGTATTTCGAGCTGTATACTTAAAAATAGTTAAGACGGCAAGTTTTATGTCATATGTATTTTACTATAATTATTTTTAAAAAATAGAATGGAAGCAGTTGTACAGGTATGACAGGACTGCATAAATTTGGAAGCCAAATCGTCAAGGAAACCCAGATAAACTCCAAACACAGAATCAGTACATGGGTCAAAAATGACAGCAGGGAAAACTTAGATCAACAGCCTATAATCATAAACCCTGGTTTTTACTTTTCAACATGAAAAGCCACAGCAGGAATAACAAAGATCAAGACAAAACACAGAAAATCCAATTCTGCAGGATCAGAATAAAGGATAATTTATCAACATTTGAATTGATATTGACAGATAGACAGGCCATCCATAAGATAAGAACAGAAGGCTATGAAGGAGAAACAAAGAACAAGAAAGAATGCTTAGGAATAAAATTGTGATGTTATTTTAAAAAATGGAAACAAAAGAAGAACTTGAAGAGAAAGTTGAGAAAATAGCAAATAATGTAGAGCAAAATGAAAATAGAAGTCACGAGTGAAAAGAAATGAGATATAGAGGTCCAATGACCACAAAAGTCCCAAAGAGATAGAACAGAGAAAATGGTAAAAGGAAATTTTCAAATAAACAATAGGAAATTGTTCTTGGTTGAAGAAAAATGAAAGACTAAGAGATCCCAAGACTTGGAAACCAAAGTGTCCCTCAATAGATGATTGGATAAAGAAGACATGGTATATATACACAATGGAATACTACTCTGCCATAAGAAAAGTTGAAATAGTGCCATTTGTGAAAACATGGGTGGATCTTGAGATTATTATGCTAAGGGAAATAAGTCAGACAGAAAAAGTCGAGAACCATATGACTTCACTGATATGTGGGATATAAAATTGAAAGCAACAAAGGAACAAGACAAACAAATAAAGAAACAAAAACTCATAGACAATAGTTTAGTGGTTACCAGAGGGTAAGCTGGAGGGGGAGTAGTAGAAGAGGGTAAAGGAGGTCAAATATATGGTGATGGAAGGAGAACTGACTCTGGGTGGTGAACATACAATGTGATATACAGATGATGTGTTACAGAATTGTACACTTGAAACCTATGTAATTTTACTAACCATTGTCATCCCAATAAATTTTAATAAAAAAACAAAAGATGAAAGAGATCCCAATAAGCCCTCAGGAAAATAGATCAGCTAAAACCCACACAAAAAGCCCTCGTTTAGATATATCTTCAAGAAATTTCAACACACCAATGTAAAAAAGAAGATCAAAAAAGCTTCCAAGTAGGAAAAAAACACACCGGATCACCCATAATAGAAATAAATATCCTGAGTAATAATAATAACAATAACAATAATAAAACACTGGGGAAATGTCTTCAAGCCCCAAGGCAAAATTACTTTTGATCTGGAATTCTACAGCCAACCTTTTTATTAATTGAGTGTGAGAACAGAACAAGGACATTTTAAAGCATGTGAAGACTAAGAAAGTAAATAGCTCCCATGGTCCTTTCTTAGGAAGCTAATTAGTTGCCAGTAAACCCAGAAAGAGAATACGGAATATAAGAAACTGTGGGACAATCCTGGAGATAAGAAAGGAGAGGTAACATGATGAAATCTCTGAGCAGACCTAGAATTAAAAACAAAAAAAAAAAAAAAAAAGAGTAAAAAAGGGGGAGTGAAAAGGAGAAGAGGGAAGGATGAAATAAAATAGAAAGACAAAAGAGGATAGGAAGTGAGCGAAAAGGGAGAAATCCTGTAAAATTAGGTATCTTGTATGATTAAAAGCTTACATCAACTTGGAGATGCTGTAAAGATGTGTTCTCAAAAACAAAGGAATTTAGAAACTGTAAGAAAAACAAAATACTGAACAATAATGATCACAATATGAGAATTTACAAAAACTTTACGTGGCTGATTTTAATTAACTGAAAGAAATAAAATATATTTGATCTCAATGTTAAGAATGTTATCCTTAAAGTGACCCAATATTAATGCAAGTTCTGAGATCCTGAATAAATGGAAATGTGTTTGCTGTCACTCCTGAATTATAGTTTAGTTACAGCAGTCTATATCCAAAAACACAGTTTTCCTTAAATCTTAAATCTTTGAGGATAATTTTTCTATATTCTCTTCAAGTTCTCATCTGTTTCACGGATTATTTCTGTTCATCCAGTTAAGTGTCTCATTCATTCAACTATTTTTCAGAAGCCCCACCACCAACCATTTTGTATTTTATTTGTCAACATTATCTGCAAGTGAGGCTTTTAAACATAGGATTTTAGCTACGTACATTGTGACTCTCAATGGTATAAGGATTCTGGTAGTAAAAAAGAAAAGTGAACATTGTTTAGGCAGCTACCAACCCACTCATCTAAACATCACAACATTAACTATAGATGTAGAAATAAACCTTACTGTGTTACATAAAAGTTTTTGAAAATTATATATGCTAATATGTATATACCTAGACCTTTTTTAGTAGGTTCTGGATCAATTACCATTCTGTGACTAGTCTCTAGGTCAGTGGCTTTCACATACATTGCCTCAGATAATCCTTAAAATAATTCTGTGAACCCTATATTATTATTAATTTACAGATTAAAACATAGAGGGTTAGCACAATAAAAGAACTTGTCCAAGGCTATCGGCTGAGAAATACTAGAATTAAGACCCAAATGCAAGTCACTTGATTCTAATTTCAGGGATATTTCCATGGTATCACCTCCATCAGTAATACTTCCTGCTACAGGTTAAATTTCCTTCTCACGGTCAGTCTTGAAATGGGGAATTACATACATGTATATTCAACTGCCATCTCATCTGCCTGGCTTAGTTAGCTCAAATCCATTAGCTAATCAACAACATGTTCATCGATTTTACCTAATATTAAGAAAAACAACTGAAAGCTCCATATATCAAAATGGAGAACGATATCCAATCATAAGTAGGACCTAAAGTTATATCCTACAACACAGAAATGTGGGAGGTGTTTCATTTTTCTGATATAAATGTCTTATGCAATTCACTCATCATTTTTTATTCATTTATTCAACACATACAGCCAATAAGGTGAATCTTTGTGAAGAGTCACCCTGAATAAATAGAAATTGAACTCCTTGATTTTTAGTACCCAGAAACATCTGAGTACTCAAATTTCATTAACACAACTTCCTTTGAAGCATTTCCATTAACTCAAAAACAAATAAAAAGGTCATGAGTATTTAGCCTGGCTCACGGGGATCATTCATTAAAGAAGTATATTAGATGCAGTAGAATCCAATCTCAGAGCAGCTGTCTGAGTTTTGCTCCAAGATAGATCTTGATTCTGACTACAAGATCTTAAGGGAAGAACTAATAATAATGGAAGATTGCTAGTAGCTTTGTCTCTTCAGAGAAGTAATTAATATTGATTACCACTAAGAACAATAAGAAAAGTGTTAAGCAATTTAAGAGTTATATCTAAGACAAAAGAAACAGATATATAAATCCCAAACATTAAACAAAACACTGCCTCAGTCCTGTTAAAGATAATACATAAAAAGAAACAAGCAAATATCAAAAAAGAGAGTAAAATTTAAAACTCCAAACAAGATGTTAGAAAAATGATCCAATATATCAGTTATTAAAATAGGTGTGAACTAAAATGATATTAGGTGAAATATGAAAGATAAAAAGGCATTTTTACTTTTTGAAATACGTTGAAAACAAAAAATAATTTTTTTTTTTTAAAAACCAAATTCGTCTTCAATGTGGTAAGAACACTATCAGAAATGAAAACGACAAAGCAGCTATAACCCCCAAACAGTGTTATTTGGATTCTAAGGCAGAACATTGGTGAAGGGGACACAGAACCCCACAGATGCTGATCAGGCAACAGGTTTCTTGCTTAATAAGGCAAAATATTGAAAGGCCTGTCTCATGATTCTTTGTTAGTAATGAAATTGAAGTCTGTGGACTGGACATGGGAAAAGGCAAATAATGTCCCTCAAGAGACCCAAACTGAAACCAAAGAATAGCAGGAGAGGTGCAGTTGAAAGATAAATACACATGCCATTTCTAATTGTGTATGACCCAACCAGGGGAGCCTAGGGAGATTCTGGAGGTGAGACACAGCCCAGAAGGAGAAGACAAAGTCATATCCAAGTTGCAGCACCAGTAGTATGACTAAATGGACATTGCTGGGAGCTACACAGAAATTGAGAGAAATGTGCTCGCCAGCAAAAGATTTAAAAAATAAAAGATTCAGTGAGGAAACATTCAATAAAATAAATCCAAATAGAAATTTGAGGCTGTTCCGCCTTCCTGCCCACCCTCAAAACACCTGAAAATAGCCTCACTCTTCCAAAGAAAGATAATCATGAGAAAAAAAAAACACCTATGGACTTTGGAATAAAAACTGCAGAGCAAAAAGAGGAAAGGAAATATAAGTAACAGACAGATGGAGCACACACGGCCTAAGAGAAACTATTTAAGGAATTAGACAAATCGATCCCCACACTTAAGCAGATTACAAACATGATTTTTTAAAAAAATTTAAACAGCACAAAATATAGATACAGGTATTCAAATAATAGGAGGAAGTAAAAAGCAAATATTGCAAAAAGAAGATTAAAAAGAAAAGAAATAGAAGACAACGGAGCTACTCTCCAGCTCATATAACTGTGAAAAAAATAAATTTTAATTCAATTCTTTGGAAATTATCCTAACGGCATACAGCAAATGAAGAAACATTTATTTAAGAAAATCTACTAAATCTTGGTAAGAACAGGGAGGATTTGTGTCGCTTGAGCCATGACCTGCTATCTCCTTACCCCGCCACCCCAGTTCAATGTGACAAGCTGCACTCCAGGCAAGGGCTACAGTATCTCTCCACCAGGGACAGCCCACCACTATTTCCCATCCCCTCCCAGTTTCACATCGCAGGAGCCGGTCAGTTCAGCCAAGAAGTCAGGGGCTCCCCTTTTCCACTGGCCACCAATCATAGGACAGAAGCTCCACACCAGGCACAGCAGGCTGAGAACAGTGGGGCCCCAATCACTCTCATGCCAGTTTCCTTGTAGCACGGAGATTCCAGGCCAGGAGAAGCAAGCTGAGAAGACCAGAGGCGACTGCTTTACCTAGTGTACTGCTGATAAATCAGGAATGTCATTCCAATAAAAGACACCATCCCCACCACCTGCTTTGAACCAGAGACTCAGAGATTTTGCCCAGGAGAGAGGAAGGCCATATGAATAGAGAGGTTCTAAGCTCTCCCCAGAGAATCTGATTTTTATATAAACGGAGTCTGGGGAAGTTCAAGCCTAAGGACACTCTCAAAAACAGTGGAGATACTGGTAGTCAAAATTTAGGAGAAGGCTGACAGCTCTGGAAGAGCAACAAGCTAAACGGTAGATCACCTAGATTACCAGAGAGAATCAGGGAAAGGGACAGCTAAGAAGAGACCTCCGGTGGTCAGAACAAACCTCTCAAAGACTGGCCTAAAACCTATCCTTGAACAGGGGTCCAAAATTAACTAGATGAGACGGTAGAGCAAATTTATGAGCCAGGGCATTGTCAAAAGCAATATAGGGATCCCTCCGCAATTAAAGGAGCCTAACAGCAGGGCCTAATAGCAATAGAGGCAGATAGTTTAACAGAGACCAGCGAGAGACACAGTGGAAAAGAGCCCTGCTAAAATCACCTGCCATCAGTTGACTATGTGCGTGCCCAATACCCTCCGAGCAGCAATACCAGAGGCTTCACACTGGGAGTGCGGGGAACAGACTTCACTAAAATAGCCCAGACAAGTCACTAAGCAAATAAACAAGTAAACAGCGAGCTCTGGAGGGGGTATCAATATCCAGCGCTGCTAAAATATATTATCTAAAGTGCAGCTTTTAACAAAAAATTATGAAACATGCCAAGAAATAGGAAAGTTTCTTTGTATTTGCCCCATACATGGGGGAAATAAGCAGGCAACAGAAATTGCATGTAAAAGGTCACTGATGTCCGAACAGTCACTATAAGTGTTTTTTAAAAGAAACATAAACACATTACAATGTTGAAAACCACACTTGAGACAAGAAAAAATATCCTAATTTTAAGAAAAAAATCAAAATAAAATAAAAAATGATGGACATACAGGACAGTTTGATGAAATTGCACAAAATGAGAAAAAGAACAAAGATTCAAAAATAATAGAAGTAGAAGGCAGAAAAGAGGTCTATCACACACACACATAAGTGAATTCTTTGAATCTCAAAGTATCAAACAAAAAAATAGACAGAGATGGAATAGAAGAAAACTTGCCTAAAGTAAAGTAGATGTGAATCTTCCACTGGAAAACAGATGTGTCATGTTCCAGGAAAAACTGATATAAGCAATACCAGTTATACCTGGTAAAGTTACTGAACTTCAAAGAAAATGAAATGATTGTATGGATATCTACATTCTCTAAACCAAGAGAGAGAAAAATATACTCTAACAATAAATGTATTGATCATAAAACACTTCAATTAAAATTTTTCAAAATAATTTCCAAATAACATTAGCATAAAGAGGAATTCATAACTGAATTTCTAGGTACCGGTATAGGGATAGATAATAATCAATGAAATGGAATTGAGATTCCAGAAATAAATGCATGCATCTAGGATCAATTGAGTTTCTACAAGGATGTCAAGGCAATTCAATAGGGGAAAAGATATTCTCTTCAACAAATGGTGCTAGGACAATTAGATACCCAAACACCAAAGAATGAAGTCTTTACCTTACATTATGTATAAAAATTAACTAAAAATGTATCAAAGACCTATATTATGAAACTCTTAGAAAAAAACATAGGGTCCATCTTCAAGACTTTGGATTTGGCAATGGTTTCTTAGATAGGAAACCAAAAGCACAGGCAAAAAAAAGAAAAAGAAGAAATTGGACTTAATTAAAACTACAAACTTTCATGCGTCAAAAGGCACCATCAAGAAAGTAAAAAGACTGAATGAGAGAAAATATTTTAAAACAATGTATCTGATAAGGGTCTAGTTTCCAGAGAATATAAAGGACTCTCACATCTCAACAATAACAAAAAAAGTCAAAGAACCTCATTTAAAAAATGGACAAAGAACTTGAATAGACATGTTTCCAAAGAACATAACACAAATGGCCAATAAGCACATGAAAAGATGCTCAACATTATTAGTAATAAGGAAAATGCAAATCGAACCCACAATTAGACATCACTTCACACACATTAAGATGGCCAGAATAAAAAAGACAGACAATAGTAAGTGTTGGTGAGAAGGTGGAGAATTTGGAACCCTCATACATTTGTACGTAGGAATGTAAAATGGTGTGCCCGCCGTGAAAACAGTTTGATGGTTCCTGTGAAAACAGTTTGATGGATCCTCAATAAGTTAAACACAGAATTATCATGTAACACAGCAATCCTATTTCAAAAGAATTGAAAACAGATGTTCAAACAAAAACTTATACGTGAATATTAATAGCAGCACTATTCACAATAGCCAAAAGGTGGAAACAACCCAAATGTCCATCAACTGATGAGTGAACAAACACAACGTAATATTCATACAATGGGCTATTATTCACTCATAAAAGGGAATGCAATTGAGATACATGCTACCACATGGATATGCCTTAAAAACATTCTGCTAAGTAAAAGAAGTCAGATACAAAAGACCACATATTATATGGTTCCATATTTATATGAAACATCCAGAATTAAGGAATATCCATTGAGGTCAGAAAGGAAAATGAGAGAAGGCTAGGCAAGTTTCTCTGTTGCATTTTCTTTGTCTGCAAAATAAGACAGTAGTTTGTACAAAAGGTCACTTGCAGGGCTAGCATTTGTCCTCATTCTGTACATTATTAGCATCACTGTTATGAACAACAAGTCTTTTTTTCTTTTCCTTTTCAGAAAATAAGGTTGCCTCCCTTGGGAGTTCCATTTTATGTTCTCAATCTCAAAGAAACGTTGGAAATGTGGGCAGACTGGAAATATGAATCTCATCCATTGTTAGGTAATCCCTAGGCAGAGCAGTTGGTCATTTTTCTCATATGGTTTCCTCTCTTCCCTCATGCAAGTGCTTCAGCCTCTCTCTCTCCCTATTTATTAATTTTAAATATTTATTTATTTATTTATTTATTTATTTATTTTAAATCTGGGCTCTAAGCAATGTATCAGCATTGTATGATACCTAATTTGGAGAGGGGTGGTAGATGAGGATGAAAGGGAGCAAATATATGGTGATGGAAGGAGAACTGACTCTGGGTGGTGAACACACAATGGGATTTACAGATGATGTGATACAGAATTGTAGATTTGAAACCTATGTAACTTTACTAAATGTAACTTTACTAGCAAAGGTCACCCCAATAAACTTTAATTTAAAAAAAAAAGAAACTTAGTTATTATATATGAAACTTGTCCTCTTTTTCTTCTTAATACTTTCCTTACTCTCCAACTGCTTGAATTTACAGGGAATACGAGTTCTGACTTCTGACTTGAACAGTGAAAAAAAACGGTGAAAAAAAAATCACTGTTTTCTGATTTATGTATTGACAGCATAGAAATGCACAGGGAGACTAATAAGGTAACACATTTTAGCTAAATCAGAAATTCCTTTTTCACCAATCCCACTTTTATGAGGTTTCTCCTCAAGGAGATCTTTTAATCCAACAAACACCTACCCAAAGATAGTTCTGGATTTAGGCAAGGAAGACCATGTGCCTCTATTTCATCCCCAGATTATCAAAATCTCAACCAAAATGTTGGCTTTAGTCAAACACAGAATGTTCACTTTTGCTGCCTCCTGGGAAAATGACCTAGTTTGTATTTGTGATGAAGCTGTGGAAAGAGCTTGTGGCTTCCCCACTTTTACTTTTCAAAGGCTCACTGACACTCACCAAGCTCCACAATAGCTCTCAGTTCCAACCCGTTAGTTCTGAGACTTGACAAAGCCACATGCGGGAGACAGGAAACAACAGTCCAAGTCCCCTCTTTGCTCTGCGGACTACATAAAATAAAATAGAATCATCTCAGAGGGTACAGAAACCACATGAACTCAGACTGCTCAAATGATCCAGTGCATCCCAGACGACCTGAAACCAACAACCATCATGCAACACTGGGTATTTAATTTATAAGGCACTGTCAGGAAAAAGCAACGTGGAACTCGCAGCCCCACGCACTGCTTCACCGTGTTCTCCTGCCATTGTTTTGTGCTGAATGCACACAGCTCCTGGAGCTTTTCATCGGCTCTTAAATCCACTGCTGCTCAAGCATGAAATATCTTTGGGTTCCATTTAAAAAAAAATAAATGTGCTAACAAGCTGTTAAACCACATTTTACAACAAACGCATCAAACTGATGACTTAGCTTCAAAAATATGAACTAACCGGAATAATAAAGGCTTTGTAGAACTTGAATAAATGAAGTGATTACCTCACAGTGAGGAAAATCTGTAGGGCACATCCATGTAATCAAAAAAATAAGTTCCTAGTCCTCAGAGGAGAATTCAAAACGCTCTGCCTTGCTTCCCAATAGTCCTGAGCCCAAAGGGTTTGGACAGGAGGAAAAACAACACAGGTACAAAAAAAGCAGCAGGCATGGGTGGGAGAAAGAAAGAAATTCAGTCAGTTCTTTGATTAACAAGACTTCTTGCTGGACTTAAGTACAAACAGCTGCCTGGACTCCAACAGCCAAGCCTAAATCTAAACACTCCACTGTTTACATAACCCAAACTTAATCAAGCGACCATATAATCCCCCAATTTAAAGGATTCCTAAGAGTTTCAATGTAATGTTGGTTTTCTCACAAGCCATTCTGTCAACAAGCTGTTTAAAAATGCTAGCTACCCTAGCTCTATCTCCACTCTTGCAGCATCTCCTGCATGGTCATACTGCAAGGCTGTTCAGGGGAGAATTCTTAAGATGATTTGGGATTATAAACCATTTCCTGTTATTCTTCTGTTGGCATAGTGCACAGTATTTGTTTAATAAATGCAGAATCCAAATTGTATTTTAAGTTGGGATTTAATGTGATTTTATATTACAGCAATATTATTACTAATAAAAAATAAATAAAATTTCTTAATTTTTCTGTAGTATTAAATATCACAGATGATGTGCTCTGAGATAGATAGATGAAGGTAATTTTCATGAGAACGAGTAAGAGAACAGAGAACTTAACATGAGAAAGATACTAGGAAAAGGGAAAAATGCTCATGAATGTTAAATTGAGGCTAAAAAGTCAAATGCCAACAGAGGTCAGTGATATAACATAAATGAGAGAAGCCAGCTGGTCACCAGTGTGGCAGAATGAGGGAGGACTGTGGCAAACTACAGTTCACGTAAACCCTCTTAAGAAAGTATATATCGTGTATATTATACATAGCTCTAACCCATTTTTTAAAAATAACACTTGTACTGAGATATAATTCACATGTAATGTAATTCACACATTTCAAGTATGCAATTCAATGCTTTTTAGTATATTCACAGATATACGCAACCAATACCATAATCACTTTTACAACAGTCTCATTCTCCCAAAGATACCCTGTACCCTCCAACATCCCCAGCCCTGGGCAACCACTAATCCACTTTCTGTCTCTATAGATTTTCCTATTCTGGACATTTCATATAAAAGGGATCATGTAATATGTGGTCTTTTGTGTTTTCTTTCATGTGGCGTATTGTTTTTAAGAACTCCAATCCAATTTTGCCACAAATGAGGGCCCAGTATGGCCAGATCTTCCAAACTTTAAGTTAGAAATCTGAATTGTTACAGAAAACTGTCCAATGTTTAAGTATAGGCCACTAATTCAAATTAAATGCAAGCTGTACAGGTTTCCCCATAGTACAGGCCAAACAAACACGTCTTCATGCCAGATTCACACATGGGCCATTATTTTGTTTCCTTTGGGGTTCTTGGAACAGAATGAGGGAAAAATAAAGAGTGAGGTAAGATTAAAGAATGCAATAGAGAAAGGTGGGTCAAATATATGGTGATGGAAGGAGAACAGACTCTGGGTAGTGAATATACAATGCAACATATAGATGATATATTACAGCAATGTATACTTGAAACCTATGTAATTTTACTAACCAATGTCACCCCAATAAACTTAATAAAAATTTAAAACACCTTTTTTAAAAAAAGAAAGTAATAAAGGGTCAAACTCACACAGGCAAGGAATGAAGATGGAAGGTCTAGAAAGAAGAAATCAAAGATTCTCATCGAGCAGAGAGAGTGAATCTGAATCTGGTCAGCAGCCCAGGAAAAGCTCAACAAATTCCTCAACCTCCCGCAGATTCCTCTGGCTCTGTCCAGGGAGCAACCCATCTGGGATGTCAGAGAGTGAGCTCACTTTGTCACACTCATGTCCCAAAAGAACTAACTCAGTTTGTCTCCAGAGAGAACTGAGGGAGCACCTTTAGCAGGAAAATTAAGACAGTCATTTGCATTTCTAATCCTCATACCTTCCCTTTTCCTCCCTCTCCCCCCACATGCAACAGACACAGACACACACACACACACACACACACACACACACACACTTCTCTCTCTCTCTCTCTCTCTCTCTCTCTCTCTCTCTCTCTCTCTCTCTCTCTCTCTCTCTCACAGGTTGGCCAGGCCCTTTCTGCTCTCTTGCCTTCAGGGATGTTTAGGTTTATGTGGCAGCTGGAAAGGGACATTCTTCCAGATCATCTTCATAATTATCCTTGTATCTATCTAACTACCCTTCTAAGTTTCCCAGACTTTTAAGGTAATAATGCTAGATGTTCAGTACACAGGGGAAAGGAGAGAAAAGAGCTCTTAAGTAAGGAGGTCCAAGAAATGAAGGGGAAAAGACTTCCCCAGACTGGGACAAGTGGGGCTAATGAGTGGGCTCCTAACCAGCCTCTCTCACCCACACGCTGAGAACATCATGGGAAGACCTTAGAGGAGAATGGCGGCCTATCTAGGAAGATTGAAGGTGCACATTAGGTTTACTAATGTGAGTAAAGAACTCTATGCTTAAAGTTATCAAAGAAGGAACAGAAGTGTGTCTTTCAAGTCCCATAAGGGCTTAGACAGATGAGGACATTAGCAGTTATCTTTATGGCCTGGAGTCGAGAGGGCTCCTGGATTTACTTCTGGGTTAATGTACTATTTCCTGGAAAGAAGGTTATTTCAGTAGTACAACCATGTTTCCCTGAAAATAAAACCCAACTGGTAAATAAGCCCTAGAATGATTTTTTTCAGGATGACATCCCCTGAACATAAGCTCTAATGCGTTTTTTTGGAGCAAAACTTAATATAAAACCCGGTCTTATTTTCAGGGAAACATGGTATTGATTGATTTGATGGACATCTATTTTTCTAGAAGAAAAATAGAAATAGAAATCCCATATCCCAAGCCCGTCAAATTCAATGTACTCTCAAGACTGAGTTCTTGATAAGACAACTTTATGAGGGTAGACAGAATATCTGTGCATGTTTGGGGACAGAAACAATGACTAGAACCATATCTGAAGAATTTCTACCTCATGCTCAATGACCATAAGTCTAGCATTGAGGACATAATGATTTTCTTTACTATTTCTGGGCTTTACTCCCCTTAGGAATTTCTTCTTACAGGTATACGCTGAATTTAATTGGATAAAATTCAATTACATTCTAAAAGTGTTTATTGTCTACAAATCATGTACCAGGATAAGGTCAAAGAGGCATGAACATTACACTCAGAAAAGTCACAGGCAAGACCTGTACACACTTCACTACAATTTGATTAGTGGATGCCATTAACACCAGCCAAGTGCTAATAAGGTACATTATACTAGAAAGAACCTAGGACAAGGAAAAATCTCACCAACTAATTCTTTAAAATTTATTAAATGTAACCATTTTTAATAGGAAAGGATTGGACGTATTATCATAGATAAGTTAAACAATAAATAGCTTCATTGTAAGGATATATATACTAAACACTGACTAAACTTCAGTTCGTACTGGGTTATAATGGAAAACTCAACAAATGACATAATATAGAAATTTCAGAGGCCATAGTCTCTGAATATAAGTCTCTGAATATAACACGTTTTTTAATTAAAGTTTGAAAATTCAAAAGCACACTCCTAAATAATTACTGGCCAAATAAGAAAATCAGAACTATAATTTACAATAGGATAAAAGTGGCAATTAAATTAAGTGAGGGAAATTAATATCAGTAAATGGTTTGGGGGAACTGATTAAATATTTGGAAACACAAAAATTTATTTAGGTATTACTACCTTACATATTAAGTCTTACTTCAGAATGATTAAAATCTAATTATAGACAGATATGATAAAAGAAATGTAGTAAGATGTTAGCAAATATTTATCTCATTACAAATTGGGGAGATTTCTCCAAGCAGGAAAGAAAAAGGAAGGAACCATTTAAAATTGATATTTTTATTATATAAAAATACAAATTTCCTGCATATCATAAACAAAATTTTAAAACTTTTTAAAAAACATGTTTGCAACAGGACAAAGAGTTAATATCCTTTGTATATAAAATACCATGTAAACTTGCTAGAAAAAAATACCCCAAAAGAAAGTGCATAAAAGATAGGCATAGATATCAAAAGAAACACCAACAATCAATAAGAAAAACATATTAAAACTCATTAGTACTAGAAATCAAATTGAAATCAAGACAAGGCGGTACCATATACCACCAACTAATCCCTGGTGAGCTCTAGTTTTCTGGTTTTGTGTGCTTTGGGATGGAAGGTAAAGTCGATGGCATCCACAATGTAGTAAGTCAAACGAAGAACTCTGAATAGAGCTGGGACTCTAAGAGGCATCAAGAATTCCCACAGACAGAGCTTCAAGGATCATAAGATCACAACAAAAAATCATAAAACACATGAAGAAACAAACCACCTGAAACAGAGAGTTTGGCATAATGTTTTTAAGGACTTCAGAGAGTTAGCAAGGAAAACACACACACACACACACACACACCCCACACACAATCTGGCCCATATAGATGAAGGATGTTGGAAATATCCAACATCCTAAGGATATGTGTGTGTGTGTGTGTGTGTGTGTGTGTGTATAGATAGATAGATAGATAGATAGATAGATAGATAGATAGATAGATAGATATGCTTAGAGAACTATAAGGGTATATCCAAATTATGATTGGAGTGAGTGAGCAGTTAAAGTTGAAAAGATAAGTTGAAAAAGTAACAAAGTTATAAAAATAAAATTATTATAATTCAAATTAGAAAATCAATGGAGGACACATTGACTGAATAGAAAATAAATTAACTAAAAGATAAGTCTAAAAATATCACAAAGAATGCAGTCCAGAGATAAATGATCAGAAAATGGAAAGAACTGTTAGGACACAAGAAGCCTACAATGAGAAAGTCTAACATACCCATACATTTGATCCAAGCTCCAAAAAGACATGGTAAAATGAGTGAGAAAGAGGAAATATTCAAGAAATAAAACTGATACATTTCCAGAATAAATGAAAGACACATATCCTCAGATTCATGAAGCTAATAACACCCCAAGAAAGAAAATTAAACTAAATACACACCCAGATCTATTGTAGTGAAATTGCAGGTCACTAAAATTAAAGACCTTAAAAGCAACTGGAGGTGGGCGGGCTATACTGTGAGCAGGAAAGAGAGGTCATTTACAAAGAAACAATTACGCGCCTACCTGGTTTCTCAGCAGCAACAAGGGAAACACAAAGTCAAAGACTTTTATCTTCAAACTGCTGAGACAAAATATCTGCCAACCTAGAACTGCTTTCAAATAAGCATTTTTCAAAAATGCTTCCACAGAAAGCAGCAGTCATGGAGAGCCGCCTGACTCACACTGGACTTTGCAAGGCAAAGAATAAACCTTTTCTGTGTGTTAAGCATTTGAAATTTGCAGGATTTTTCTTACCGTGACACAGCCTAACCTGTCTTGACTGATACATAGAACATTTACTACCAACAGAGCTTCTGTCCTATGGAAGACAGAGAACGAATCCAGAAGAAAAGACTGTAAAAAAAAATACTAGGAAAACTAATAAAGTATTTTTTTTTCCATAAATAGGAGGCGACACTTAAAGAAGAGGAACACAAACCAGTGGTGGTGAAAATCATCTATAAGATATCAAAGTGTATTATAAAGCTATGAGTAATGGTAATAGTTGGGAGCAGAAGCAATAATCAACACAGTATAGAATATTGAAATGGGTCAAATATTCTCTTTCCCTTTTCAGTTGTACTCTTCACTCTTCTCCATCGTGCTGGGGGCCCAGGAGAGGCTGATCTTTAACCATGACAATAGCTCCCTTTCCCTCCGTTTTCTGGTGAAGTTCAAGCACTAAGAGGCACCACTGGGGATTCAAGTTGGGGCATGTATTCTCCCGGCTACATCCCTGCCACACTGAGTGGCCAGTGGGTCTGTCCATTTAGGGAATGCACAGCTCCTGTCCGGTAGTCCTCTCTTTTAGTCCGTGTTCCATAATCACTAGCACCCTTGCCCTTCAGGCCCAGATGTGATCAACTTCCCCACTCTTACTGACCCAGAGGTGCTTCATCGCCCCTTACCAAATTCCCTTATGCCTGTCCATACCTTTGTAGACAGTTTCTTCATTACGCTCTTTCTCACTTACCCCGTTTAAATATACCACCAGCTTCTTGTCAGGAACTTAACTGACATGGTGATTTAGTGGTTCTTTACTGAAGCATCAGGGGGCATTTGGCAAAGTCTGGAGACATTTTTGGCTTTCAAAACTGGGGAGATGTTGGGGCAGCCGGATGGCTCAGTTGGTTAGAGCGCGAGCTCTTAACAACAAGGTTGCCGGTTTGATTTCCACATGGGCCAGTGAACTGCACCCTCCACAACTAGATTGAAAACAACTGCTTGAACTTGGAGCTGAGCTGCCAGTGGGTGGCCGGTTGGCTCAGTGGTTGGAGTGTGGTGCTCATGACACCAAGGTTGCCCGTTTGATTCCCACATGGACCAGTGAGAAGCAATGGCTTGAGCTTGGAGCTGGACCACCGGTGGGCAGCTAGTGGCTCAGTGGTTAGAATGAGGTGCTTAAAACACCGAGGTCACCGGTTCGAGTCCCACATGGGCCAGTGAGCTGCGCCCCCAACAACTAGATTGAAAAACAACAATTTGACATCCTGGAAAAACACACTGTTCCCCAATATTCCCCAATTAAAAAAAAAAAGAAGAAGTACTGAGGAGATGCTATTGGCATCCAGTGGGTAGAACCCATGGAAGGCTGCTAAATATCCTACAGTGCACAACAAAAAATTACCCAGTCTAAAATGTTAACAATGCCAAGGTTGAGAAAATGTACAATAACTGAACATATGACCAAGAAACAGCACAAATCCATGACATATAAATGGCCTCTTCAACAAAGGATATGAGGGACAGTTAGAGCTTAACCACTTTTAAACAAAAAAATGTTATCTTCCCTTTGTATCATATGCGAAAATAAATTTCAGAGACATTCAAAAGGTCACAGACTCAGCAGAAATGGAAACTCCAGGCATACCATGTTTCCCCGAAAATAAGACCTAGCCGGACAATCGGCTCTAATGCATCTTTTGGAGCAAAAATTAATATAAGACCCAATCTTATTTTACTATAAGACCGGGTCTATATAGTATAACATAATATAATATAATGTAATATAATATAATATAATACCAGGTATTATATTAATTTTTGCTCCAAAAGACGCATTAGAGCCGACTGTCCGGCTAGGTCTTATTTTCGGGGAAACACGATATTAACATTTTATCATAAAACTCAAATCTCACTTTTAATTACTATAACATTATTTACTTTTTGTTTATTGTTACAGTTATCTCCTGCTTAACATAACTTACTTGTTTCAAAAGATCAAATATTCTGTGTGGACAAATATTTTAAATGGTCAAAATATATGTGAATGTCAACCTGAAACCCCCAAGCATAACAAAACATAGTAAAATGTCTACATGTAAATTTAAAAACTATTATGTTCAGATGTAAATGCTTAAATCATGGCTTCCCAATTTAAAACCGATTAATGAGGTTGTTAACCAATTACCATGAATCCATTAGCTTGGCCTCTCCTAACTCCAGCACCCTCCCTGTTTTTGTTGACATTTGGTGTACTTTCGTAAATGTCCATTTGTGTGTCTGGCATTCTACCAATTGCATCTGGAATATAAGTTCAAAAGTATTCTTGTGTAACCTATTGTTACTGCTGTATTGAGCTTTGGGGATGTAAACATGTTTTCCTATAATCATCAGTTACCTGAAAAATGTTGTATTGAGAGATTTGTATATCCTACGACATCTGGCTGTTAAAAACCCAGAAAATGTTAACCAGAGAAACATTTTGTGGCCCACAATTGTTCACCCCTACTTCAGTATCCCATTATTAGCTGAGGCAGTCAGTTCTAGCAGACCTGAGGCAAGTGACACAAGGAGCCTGCTGGACGGCAGGGTACAGCATCCTCACACTATTAGAATCGTACTATGAGGTCTGACGATTAAGTTCATGACCTTGCCACCATGCACTTACATTGGCAGCACTGTACAAGCAGCTCAGTAAGGTTTCATAACCTTGGCATATCAGTGTCTCACAGCTGTGTTTGTGTCAACATATGGTAGTGTCTTGCTGAGTGGTGTTCATTGTTGCTGCTGCGTGGTTTTGTGTGCCGACACAAGAATGTCTGAGCTTGAATTAGAGCAATGAACAAACATTAAATTTCTTGTTAAACTTGGCAAGAGTGAAAGTGAAATCAAGGACATGTTAGTCCAAGTTTATGGGGATAATACCATGAAAAAACTGGCAGTGTACAAATAGATTAAATGTTTTTCTGAGGGGAGAGAATGTGTCACTGATGAAGAGAGGTCAGGGTGGCCAGTAAGGAGAACTGACGAAAACATTGCAAAAATTCATCGAATTGTGCTTCGAAATAATTGGCTGACTGTGAGAAGCATAGCAGACCAAGCAGACTGATAAACAGGAAAATCTTAACTGAAAATCTTGGGATGAGAAAGGTGTGTGCAAAAATGGTGCATCACGACAATGCACCGACTCACACGGCACTGTCTGTGAAGGAGTTTTTAGCCAGTAAGCAAATAACTGTATTGGAACTCCCTCCCTACTCACCTGATCTGGCCCCAGTGACTTCTTCCTTTACCCAAAGACAAAGGAAATATTGAAAGGAACACATTTTGATGACATTCAGGACATCAAGGGTAATACGACAACAGCTCTGATGGCCATTCCAGAAAAAGAGTTCTGAAGAGTCCACCCCTTTGAAGAGTCCACCCCTTTGAAGGGTGGACTAGGTGCTGGCATCGGTGCGTAGCTTCCCAAGGGGAGTACTTCGAAGGTGACCATAGTGATATTCAGCAATGAGGTATGTAGCACTTTTTTTAGGATGAGTTCACGAACTTGATTGTCAGACCTCGTTGACTTTGGTAATTTGCTTGGCTTTTTATTTGCAAAACACAAAAGCCCAAGTACAACGTGCTTTATTTTCAGGGCCAGAAGCAATTACACTCCTACCTGGTTTCTCAACTGCAACAATGGAACAATGTGCAAAAAGTAATCAAAGCAACAATGAAGGGGACTGCCAGAGTGGCCTGCGTGGGGAAACATGAACACTTTCAATGAATCCTATTTTTCTTTTAATTAAAGTGTTTCCCTTGCCTGTTGTTTTTGTGTTGTTGTTGTTTTGGTTTTGTATCTTGCATTTTGGAAAAGATAATCGTTGCCAAGAGAGGAAGCTAAAAAGAACAATATTATAAGAAAAGCAAAATCTATCTGTGGACATTTGATAATCTAGCTAAACATGAATTTTCTCCATTGCAAAGCAGCAACCTTCAAATGTTAGTACTAAAACCCAATGGATTATTTCTCTTTACTGTTAGACTAATGTCCCAACATTTTCACACTGAGCACACAATTTCATCTTCTTTTCACCTATTTTGATAAGTGCTATATTCAATTTTGATGATTTCTGTTATGACTGCAAAGCCCACATTCATCTAATTAGTGGTGAGTGGTCAGGAGTTATTAATACATTAGAAACCTTGGTTGCTGTGGTTTACTAACTAATCCAGTTATGTTCATTTACACCTGCTTGCACTTGGCATGCAGCTTGCCAACACGTAGGTCCAAATATCCCCCTTAGTTCACCTGAGATCTACATCTGTTCGGTCAATTTCTCCTTCAAGGAAGGTCCTTCCTGACTGAATGTAATAAAAATTGAACAGCTTTTCTTTACATGACAGGTTATTCTTAGCTTGTCTCTGTCAGATCACCACTAATTCATGGGTTTTGAAATAAGTTTAAAGAGTTGCTAACGAATGTTTGCAGCATTTTGAAAAAATAAAATAATATAGAACAGAATAGAAAACATTAGATTGTGTCCAAGAAGATTAATATTAATTCAATAAACTTTTGTTTCAGTTGTACATATGGATGCATGTATCTATATAAAATGTATCTATAACAATGCATTTTTAAAATTCTGGATAACAATCACAGGAATTTTGAAAATCACTGATCTAAATCAGTTTTAATATTTTCTCCTATGCTACATTACAATCAATACTATGACATCTGCTACAGTTCCCCACATTTTCAACTGACGACAGCTTCATTCAATGAATATGCACCCCATTTCTAACAGACATTGTCAGTGTCCAGAACATGGTTTGACACATACTATGTGCTCAACAACTATTTGGTAAAGAAACTCACAATTGGAAGTTAGTATTTTACTGACATGAAATATTTCCTGGCTGTTCCTACTCTTGGATAAAAAGAAAATTAACTAATACCTGTAACAGTAAAACCTGGATTAACTAGTACCCAACTGGTTCTGGGTCCGCTACCAGAATTCTACTTTATTATTTGCTTTCATCAGAAGCAGACAAGACATAAGGAAAAACATTTCTATTGAAATTTTAGCTTGGGAGTATTTCATCGTTTTGGAATATAGAAATCATTAGATATTTTTGTCCAATAATGCACATCTACAACACTATAAACATTATCACCTGGGCACAACAAGAGATCCTTACTCATCAGAGAAATACTTACTGTGTTTAGCATACTCAATTATAAGTCAAGAAAGTGGACCAACATACTCCATACTCTATAAAGGTTTCCAGGAAAAATAATGTCAAAACACAAAGGGTTTTCCATTTAACATTGAGTTACTCAGAAAATGTCATCCTCCCTGATGGTAAAGATTAGAAGTCAGTAAAGATCTTATGTTTATGGAGTACCTACCCTTGTATTAGGCAGAAACCGTTCAGTAGTTTTCCATGTTTCATTTTAATTTAGCCTTCAAAAAAGCTGTGACACATAGGTATTTTTGTTCTCATAGCAAAGAATCGGAAAGTGAGTTTCAGTGAAGTTAGGTAACTGCCAAAGGTCACCCAATTAATGATTAGCATATCCTGGATTTAAACTTTCTCTCAAGCCCATTTTTTAAAAGCTATACCATGACACCTACAGATATAAGGAAACTGGCTGGTCTAAGCATTCATCAGAGAGTTACAAGCTTTGGCCATGCTGATATATTCTCCAAACATGACTTTTGGCACATTAGTGCCTTGGCCCTGCTATTCCCTCTGCCTTATTTCTGAATTTCCTCTGTCCCATCCCCTCTCGTGACATTAGAATCAACCCCGACAGAACCTTTCTTGACTAAGTCAAATTAATTATTATATATGCCCAGACTTTCTTAATCGTGAGCAAAAACCTAATTCATGCCAGCTTAAGCATAAAGGCACTAATAGCTGGAAATTGCAGGGTCATGAGGACCTAGCCTCTCTATCTGTCTGTTACATGGTCCTCTGTGTTGTTCCCATCGAAAAACAAGATCTTGCCTCCTCATC
Organism: Rhinolophus ferrumequinum; assembly: GCF_004115265.2. Classification (NCBI taxonomy): domain Eukaryota; kingdom Metazoa; phylum Chordata; class Mammalia; order Chiroptera; family Rhinolophidae; genus Rhinolophus; species Rhinolophus ferrumequinum. The sequence continues at coordinate 27,645,514 of NC_046306.1, read as the reverse complement.
CATATGGAGGCCACTCATGTCAGGCTTCCATCCTTACAATTCCAAGTCCAGGAAACTAGGAAAAGAATCTCTCCCCGAAGTTTAAACCAACACTTATACCTGATTTTCACAGTCATGTGCCCTTCTCTGAAACAATTACTGTGGTGAGCAGGATGCAGCGCTCTGATTGGCCAGGCCAGGGTTAAGTATCCAACTTTGGAATCAAGGCTGAAGTCAAGATCACCTAAGAGTAATTCCCTAAAGGATAATATGGGCACTATTCCCAAAAATAAGTCTCAAAAAAGATAGTTGTCCACTATAACCACTGGGCACCTCTGCCATTTTTTCGTATCTCTAAGATAGCCCTTGTCTGTCACATTGTGAAGTTTTATGTGTTTGTCTCTCCTCCATCAGCTTTAATTATAATTTTACTTTCACACATAAAACAGTAATTGGAAAACACTTTTCTTCAGGTCAATTTATCAACATTCAAACTTCAATTCAACTACCTAATACATTCTATCATAGTCAGTAAATTTTAATAATTAGTCTACTGAAAAACTCTCAGGTCCCACATCAATAACAATAATAGTAAAGCATTAATTATTATTATTGTAGCTAGTATATGTAGTACTTATTACATGCCAGGTACTATGCTAAGTGTTTTACACACATTGTCTTTTTTAATCCTCACCACAGCCCGTAAGATAAGTATTACCATTATCCCTAACATATCCCTAACAGATGGGAAAACAGACATTAAAACGTGAACATACTGACTCAAATTCACTGCGTCAATATGTGGAGGAGTCAGATTCTAACTTAAGTTTGAGTCCGGAAAGCCATTCTGTTAACTAGTATGTAAACTTCCTTTGAGTCATTCCTTTGATACTGTCGTCAATCAAATCTAAATAGTTCCTTCTTCTCAGAGATCTCCAAATACCCCCACAGGCACCATGCTATTAATTTCACAATATCTATAGTTAGGTTCTTCATCTTGTGAGTGGTGATGCTGAGGCTTTCAGATAGAAAGAATTTAGTATTGCCCTGCTAGGGTTCATCTCAACGAAATCCCATTTTTCTGCCTCCTGTTTCTGTCCAGTTCACTGGGATATGAAACATATAATGTTTATGTGTTTATGTGTTTAATAGGGATATTATATATATATATATATATATATATATATATATATATATATATATATATATATATATCATATTATGGAGAACAAAATACTAACGAGGTAAAAATGCATTTACTATATTAACTTGGAAAGCGTTTTGACTTACAGGCCATCTAAAAAGTGTTTCCCTCTGTGAAACCTCACCACTTTAGAAGACCAAATGCTAGTAATGGAAAAAATGATTCAATTGAAATAAGAACATTGTACAGGAGAAAACAAATCTGGGATCAATAGGTTGAGGTTTTCCTACAGTATTTCAAGGATCCCTGGTAATTACCAAATGTTTCAGTAGCAACAGAAGTTAGGTAAACAAAGGACAGAAGTGTACCTTACTCTCAAAATAATCTGAACAATTATGACTCAGAAAGGAGTCATGCTGCAGACTTTAAGAAATCAGCACAATGTGCTCTTGTGGCCGAGAAGGCTGCAGTATTCTGAGCATCATCAGAAAATTGGAAACAGAGCATAAAACTTAATCCGTCCCATCTATGGAAACATGGCTTACCCACACCTGGAGTGATGAGTATCCTTTGGTCATTACAGCTCAAGAAAACTGAGAACTGGCATGGAGACAACCAGAGAAGAGCTATTAAAGTGGACAAGGAGCTTCTTTATGAGAACAGACTAAGAAATAGTATTCTTCAGTTTGGAAAGACAAAGACTTTAAAAGAATATATCAAAGAGTCTAAAAGCAAAAGATGTTTGGCTAGCAAGAATACAAAGTATACCCTCAACATTTTTAAAAAGTCAAATTTAAGGGTAATAGGAAAAAGTTTCTCTGTGATGAATAAGCATGTCAAGTTTATTATCCCACGAGATGCCGCAGGTCACAAAAATAAGTAATTTCAAAAGACAACTTCATTGATAACACCATGAGTTTAGTCAGAAAGCCAAGAAGTAATTGATGGTGAATTTATGATAGGTTACTAAAGACCAGAGATTGGTAGTCTGTGTTTTTAGCTCTAACATTGACTTGAAACGCAACCATGAAATTATTTCCACAAGACGGTCTTTCTTACTATTGATAAAAATAGAAAACTAAACTCTTAGGTTAGAAAAGTTAACTAAAACTGGCAACCCCTAAGGCTTTGTCAGGGTCTTTCGCAGGACTAAAGTTCCCCTTCCCTATCGGTAAGATCTGTCTCTAACGAAACTCAGTGAATGCTGGATGTTCTCTTTCCAACAGTCGTTCAGAATTATATGAGTGGAACCCAAAAATCCTTCACGGCAGTGCAGAAGGCATATTAAAAAGCCATATGACTAGTTGATTATGTTGGAACAACCTGTGACTCCCAGTGATGTCTCCTAATTTTTGTGCATATTTTCATTTCTGTGCATGTTCTCCTCATTCCACTGCCATCTCTTGTTGGAAGCAAGACAATGGTAACAAGTATATTCAGAGCTTTTCTACAACATTATAAAAGTTATCTATCCCCCAAAAAAACCTCATACAAGAGGCCGAGTACAACACATTCTTGATGGGCCGGTTATCTAAGTGTCATAATGTCTTGGGTTTATGAGCTAATGCTTCTTTTCACAGCCCAGACAGAGGTAGGAGAGAAAATCTTGAAGGCAGATTCAATGATCGATTTACATTTGCCTTGCTCTGTCACCTGAAATGTTATTGTGCCAATAGACATTTGATGAACTGACTTAGAGAGGTCAGAAGTAAAGCTACCCAGAAAGTGTGCAATGAAGGAGCAATCACAGAAGAAGATCAGAATGCACTTATAGAAGAGCATGGATTTTTCAGCTTTGCATATTATTTTATTTTAATTGAGGCCCCAAGTCTTTGGAAGATCACCTGTTGGCAATTTAAGAAAATCATGAAGCAACAGTTTAGTTCGAAACATTCCTCAATAAAACAAACTCCAGGTTTCAGGGCTGTGTGTGTTAGCTACTGCTATATTAAATTGAAGAAAACAAGCCTATTATAAGGAGAAATCGTGTGTTTGGCTAATGTCTACATGTTCTCTCCAGTATGCTGTGATTAAAATGACATCTCCAGAGGTGGACTTGTTTATTTGTAGGATTGTTGCTTTAATTTGGTCATTATTTCTAAAGTTTCCAGGAAAAAAGCCTGAAGGGTAGTTTCCCCCTTAATGTGTTTCATTCTTTAAACATTTACTACTACTAGCCCTAGAATCCAGCTTCTCTGTTGTTTGGGGGATGGTTGGCTGTTTCCCAAGAAGGCAGTTTGATGACTCCAGGACACCAAGTACCCAGAATGGTTCGGCTGGGTAATTCAGTAAGTGCCAGGCCTTCTCCCTCAAGACTATTAAATGTGAACCTTACATTCTAATATAAATGGACAAAAGCTATTTTAACAGTGGACCCTTAATAGTGTAAATTGCAGCCACACAAATGGAAGAGACCGACAATCCAATAGGCAATTACATTTAGTTTTGAAACAAGTTACATATTCATTTCAAGTAAATTGGCCTTTCTGATTATGATTGCTTGGGAATAGGGCCATGGAGGGGTAGAAAGTAAAAGATCTCAGGAGGATTCCAGGCAATGAAACCAGATTCCAATCCACTAACGGTGCTGTTAGGGGAAGGGAGCACAGATGTAACAGCAGTACATTCCCAGATATTTCAATCCTTGCACAGCCATTATTTCCAGTGTTTTTGCCCATCAAATACCATAAAAGGTTTCTGCTAAAGAATAAAACTGGCTGATTAGACTTCACTGCCTTGCCACTTGTCAACCTACCCTTCAAAGAAATGATGCTACTAAAACTGACAGGCCCACCCAAAGAAAGTCAAGGCAGCCATTTGTCTTAATGAAACTCAGGGACCTTGAAATAATCTCATCTGGAAAATTCAGAATTTATTCTAAAACTTTTTCCACAATTGCTTTAAGACTTTATGGTAAATTATCCCAAGCTTCAAGTTCAAAGATAAGAGATTTAAAATGCAAGTAATTTATATATCTTTCATTTTTCCTTCAGTTCAAGGTAGCTGCTAAGATTTCTCTTTACTTCATAATAAACCACTTTATGAGGCAAGAATTATTCATAATTTTATGAATATATATATGAAGCAACTGAGGGTCAGAGACATTAAGTAACTTGTCCAGTGTCACACAGCTAATTAGGAGCAGGTCTAGGATTTGATTCCATAGTTAGATTCACCATTGGAAGGAGAACCATTGATCTTTGTCAACAAATACCTTGGCATGAAATACATTCCTAATGTTTTAAGGTTCCTTTAGAAAAATCCAAAGTCAACCACACTTGAATGCTCTTGACAATAAACAACATTTCAAACATTTTTCAGATGTACATTGAGTGCCTGCTACATTTAAGGCACTATTCTAGGCACTGAGCTGAGGGCTGGGTAATATTCTCTCTGGACTTTAGAATTTAAACAGACTGTGAAAATGATCAAGCCTGAACATCACATTTTTATATTAAAATATTCAAAGCTCAAGACACTAAATTGCTGGCTCATACTCAACAAGTAGAATTGAGACTAGAACTCAGATTCCTGAAACCTAGAACAGTGCTTCTTCCATGATACAATTCTGAGAGGTACAAGACAAGTCTTTGCCCTGAAGGAACTTGCAACCTCACTGGGAAGACAGAATGCAAAACCACCAAATGATAAATAATGGTGTACAATTTAAATTCCAACAAAGATAGCATGGCCAGTCACCACAAGAATACATTATGAGTAAATAAGGGTTATGATTCAGGAGTGAGAATTTATTGTAGGCAGGAAAGTCATAACCAAGGAGAACATAAACTTGGACATGTGGAGAGTCATCAATGGAAGATACGTGGGGATTACTTACGTGGTAGGAATTTTATAAGTAAAAGTATAGCAGCAAGAAGAGTAAGATACAGCGGGGATCTAAGCAGGGCTACTATAAGCCTCTTATCCTTGACAATAGCATGTGTCGCTGTGATTTGTTGTGTTTCTATAGGCTCCAATCACCCGTAAACTCTAAATCATTACAGTAGCTGGTACATACTAGGAGTTCTACAATATCTCAGATTTTCAATGGACAGGAGGGAAGGAAGGGAGAGACAGAGGGATGGAAGGAGGGAGAGAGGAAAAAAGGGAGGAAGGCAAGCTGTGATTAGAATTACAGATTGAATAACACCAGAAAAGATAAGAAAATAATGCCCTTGCGATGTAAAAAAGTAATAATAAAGGACTTCACTCACTCACTGCTCATATCCAAAGTTAAGTTATCAACCGTCCTAAAAAAGCATAGCTGGAGCCTGCTATCAGCACAGAACTAATAACTGCCTACTTATCAGCCCACTGATACCGTCTAGTAATAGTAAATTGCTTCAGATTGTGGAGGGCATTCACCAGCTAACAGGCTCTTTCCAGTTTGAGGTAGGGAAGAGGTGTTTAAGAGAAAAGAAAGAGGAAGGACATTGAGAATGTGTGTTAATGAGGGATTTTTCAAACATCCATACACACTTTGTAATAAAATGCTTCTAAGCGAGGGTCATTTCCTGTACAGGCAATGTAGCTTTTCTTAGACCCATACTGACTTGCCTCCTGGCTGAATATCTAAGCTAATCTAAGGCTATGTCCCCTCAGCAGGTGAGGGACAGGCTGAGTACGTTACTCAAGAATAATGGAAGGCTAAGTTTATGAAGTGGTGCATGAGGAACCATTTGGAAGTGTCCTGCCAAAGCCACAGTGCTCTTAGTATAGCTCTTCATCCTCAGTACAAATGCAATCCATGAGTATGTACTTACATTATGCTGAAGAGACAGACTTGGTGCTGAGCTATACTGACACGTTGAAGTTTGGTATTAAATGTTTAGTTGTATCTTACATGGGAAGACCAAAATAATTACCTTTTTAACAAAAATATGGGGTTAGAATTCTTCAGCTCAAATACTGATGGTTTGAGAAATCTTCATGTTATGCTAGCTAAAGTGGGGATAGGACAGAGAGGGCCCCTCTGAGATTTTTGGTTAAATACATATTGGGGGAAGCAACACTTAATTATTCTACTTGTGTTGAGACACTTACTCAGATTGGAGGCCTATGTCTCTTAACGAGTCCTGATACTTCTGACATGTAATCTAGTAGTAATGACATGGAATCTTGCCCAAGCATTTCTCGATGGATGCCATCAGTAGCTCAGGGGACCAGAGAGGAAAATATGACTGTTGATTGTAATTGTTGAACAATCACAAAAAAGTGGAGAGTAGACCAATCAGAGGCAGCGAGAATAATCGTACATGAAGATAACTGCACATTTTTTTCTTAGAAGTGAGTGTATGAACTCCAGATTGATGAAGCAGTCCAAAATAGTGACCTCGAAGCCCAGCAATGCCCTGAAAGCTTGGGGATCATTTGATGAAAAAAAAAATTTTTTTTAACGAAGCTGGTTTCATAACGCAATTCTTAAAAGGGTATGCGGGGAGGAATAGTTTATTTTAAGAGGATAGCGTCTTTATCCACAGATAAAAACTTTTGGTTTGTTTCTCTGATGGTGGATATGAGTTACAGAGTTTCCCGAGAGAAATACTGAGTAGCCAGTTGAGAGCTCTGAGGTAGAACCAGTGAGCACTGTACGAAAAGAAAATAAATGTGGCCTAAGTTGAAGAGCACTCACGTGACCTGTGCACACAGATCTCCCCTCCCCAGCCTTACTGGCTAATAGTATTTTGCCCCAGCAACTTTCTTCTCCTGTCATGCTTCAGCTCAACTGGCCTTCCTCTTTTATGCACAAAAATTGCCTAAAGTCACTAACCCCTGGCTCAGGAAACAAATGCCTATAGAGACCCTCCCTCCTTTCCCGTGCCCTTAGAAAGAAGAAGGGATTATTATAAATATGATTTTTTTTTCCTCTTTGCATAAAGATTTATTAATCTGAGTACCTGCTGAGGACATCTGCTGAGTAGCTGCTCTGGTGTCCTCCTAAGAAGCTGGATTTCAAGTGCAGTCAGGGAGGCAGCAAGTGCATGAGGCATATAAGCAGTCCACAGGTGACAAACTTCTGAATGAGGTCGCTTAGTTAGAATAAGTTCTTGTGCCCATCATTATAATACCTTAGCTATAATTAATATTAATCACTCCTCTCCTCCCGGGGTGATTTCCTCTGTGACACACCTCCATTGCTACCACCAGAGGGGCCCACACCAGCCCCAGGTATGGAGCAAAACCCCATAAAGATTTTTTTAATTCAACCAGAAAAAAAACTGCATCAGAAAACTTTTCAGCAAATTCCACCGGGCATCCAAGCGATCACTTCAAAGGCTTTCCTTTTGTAGATTCTGAACCATCTATCTTCTTGAGTATTCCCTCACAGGTCTTCAACTATCAAGGTACTTCCTGGGCATCTACTGAATTTCTAGATTCATGCTGGCCTTAGGAGTTGGGTAACAAATGCACTGCTTTTTTGGTGTCTCGGGTTTTTTGTTTTTTTTGAGGGGGTGTCACTATATCTTTCTATACTTTTTTCCAACTTTTTAAATTGTAAATGATTTCAAATTTACAGAAAAAAATGCAAAACCAGTACCAAGAAGGTCTATCTACCTTTTACTCTGATACACCATTCAATATTTTGCTACATTTGCTTTATAATTCTCTCAATACACACACAGAGTAATTTTTTCTGAACCATTTAACAGTAAGTTGAAGAAATCATGCGTCTTTACCCCTAAATACTTCAGTGTGTATTTCCTAAGAACAGGGACATGTTCTTACATAACCACAGTATAATTATGAAAATTAGGACATCTAACATTAGTATATCATCTAATCCATATTCAAATTTCATCAATTAACCCAATAATGCCCTTTAGAACAATCTCCCCCATCCCCTGCCCCCAAAGAGATTCCAGTCCAGGATCACCTATGGCGGTTAGATGTCATGTCATTTTAGTCCCCTTTAAGAGACTAAATAGGAAGAGTTCCTCAGTCTTTCTTTGCCTGCATGATATTAACATTTTGGATAAATAAAGGACTCTCATTTTACAGCTTGTCTCTTAGTTTGACTTGATCTGATGTTTCCTAGGATTAGGTCAGTTTATGAAAACTTAGCAAGAACACTACACAAAGGATGTGTTCTTATTATTAGATCACATCGAGACATAGCTAATGTTAGTGTGTTCCACTGATAGTGATGTCAACTTTGTCATTTAACTACCATAGTGTCTACCAAGTTTTTCCACTGATAAGCAACTATGTTTTCTTTTAATTAACATGTAAAATCGTAATTAATACGTAAAATCTGGGAAAAAATTTGAGATTATATAAATGTCCTCTTTCTCAACAAACTTTCACCTTTTTCTTTTTAAGCATCCATTGTGAATCTTACAAAATTGTGACTGTCAAACTCCTTCATTCTGAAGAAGGGCGAGCTCTTCCTTACACGAGAATGCCAACTAGCAAATTCACTTTTAAATGTTAGGTTTGGCAAACAACCTGGCATCTGCTTTAGTAGCTAACCTGTCGTACCAGGATTTTCTGGCTGGCCTCTGTTATTTTTCTAGAATCATAATTAGACCTTCTGTTGAGGATTCCCCAGGGCATAACAGATTTCTTTTGTATAGCAGTGTTGAGTGGAGATGTCAATATATCTATCTGTCTACTTATTTATTTTAATTTAACAACACTTATGCAGCACTTATATATACTATATGCCAGGCACTCGTTTATATGCTTTACAAATATTAACCATTTCGAGACATTATTATCATCCAATGAAGTAGGTACTATTGTTATTCCCATTTTACAAAGGGGAAAATGGAGGCAGTGGTCTTATGTGTTCCAGTTCAAGCAGCTTACAAGATCTGTGTTCAGCAGTCTGGCTGAAGAAATGTGTTTCCTTAAACTCTTATAAAATGCTGCCTCAGCACAGATGCACCAATTCTTTCTCCAATTCTAAGATGGTTTAACTTCGTGTCGGTCGAAAGAAACTATTTTCAACAGCAAACAGATGACTTGGCATTTTTTTAACAAAATGAAACCAAAATGACGTTGTTGCTAATGTTCCCCAAAAAGGGAAGCATCCTGAAGACAGAGTTAACCCCGAAAATCCAGTTGGGGTACGAATTAAGGATTGATAATGGAGCAGGATCAGGAAGGTAAAAGCAAATTTGTCGCGGAGATTTGGGGAGGAATAGTTCCCATATGGACTCGGAGCAACAGAGGTGGAGGGAGACTCTGAATTTCTGAGAAGTCCATTGATCCGCCAAAGCCTGGGGAAGTGACAATGCCTATTTGGGCAGCTTGTCTTGAGAGACAGAGATGTTCCCGAGAACAGGAAGAACATACAGTCAAGGAAGCTGGCAATGGAAAGAGTGACATTGGGACATTGGCAAGGATGTCGGCAAGAGCCCCAGCATGCTGCCTGGATCACCGGTACGGTGCCCCTCAGTCTTGTCAGCCACAAAGGACTCCTAGGGGCAGTTGGGATTCCAACATTTTGCTAATAGGGACTCAGGGAGAAATCAGAGCTGTCCTAGCCTCTGAGGAGGGACGCTCATGCATCCTCCCATTGCCTTCCTCCAAGCGACTTACCAGCTATTATAGCAGGATCAGACAGGGTATATTCATTCAAAGCAAGTGGTTTAAAATGTCGTATGTTATAGGCTTGCAAACCGTGCTCCATGGTCCCAGTAGGCATTGTGGTTTTGGAGGTTTAGAAGAAGAACAAACCATCCCCACTTCAACCACGCCAGCTCAACTTCTAATTGCTTTATACTCTGGGCTTCTCTGGAGACTTTCATTTGTAGAAACGTAAAGCACAAAGTACACAGGAGAATTGGAGCACATTCTCTGTCCTACTTATTAGTGGCCTCTCCCAAGATGAATGATGACAGATAAATGGAAAATTCCCTCTGGGCTTCCACCATATGCATCTCACTCTCCAAGCTGTGAATGTTTACTGTGGTAGATGTAGTAATGTTCACCAAATCATCCATATGCTCCCTAATATTCTCCAGCCCCTTTGCAGTTGAGAAGAGCCATGTGACTAGACTGTATCATAGTCTGTGGATATAAGAGAGTTAGAGCACTTTCAGGTGAAAGCATGGTAAGAGCTGGCATGAGTTCTCTGTGTGTATTCTCTGTATGTTTCCCTGGTCATGGAGGCCTGGTGTTGTGACGGTGGAACCCAAATGGAAGGAGCCTGGACCATTTGATTGTCACATGGAGGACAGCTGCCTTGGAACAAGCAATAAATTTGCCCCATTGAGCCACTGACACATCGAATTTATTGCTGCAGTCACACCTATCTGATCCTGACCACTACAGCTGAAACATACATTGATTTGGGCCAGAGATACGCATTCTACTCAAATTTCCATACGCATGAGCCTAAAGCCGTGGGTCTCAACCAGGGGGTGTATTTATCTCCCAAGGGACATTTGGCAATGTCTGGAGACATTTTTAGTTGCCACAACTAGGGATAAGGGAGATGTTCTACTTGTATTTAGTGGGTAGAGGTGACGAATGCTGCCAAATACCTTCCAATGTGCAGGACATCCACAACAAAGAATTATCTATCCCAAAATGTCAATAGTGCTGAGGCTGAGAAATCCTGGCCTAAAGAAAAGGGCTACCATCTTCATTACAGGCAAGGAATTATTTACTTGCCACATAAAAATCCAACAAAAAAGATACACTCATGCCTGTTATGTTTTAAAGGTTAGCCAAAAATCATATGTTTAATAGAATTTAAAAAAAAATTTTCCGATATAGCAAGATTTTGCTTTAAAAATTCACTATGCTGCCTTTTTCTCCATTTTCATAAAATAATGAAACATAAAATAGCAGTTTAAACAAATCCATATTGTATACTTAGAATATCTTCACTTCTTCCTTTTCATAGATTCAGAAGTTCTTGTTTCAAGAGTGATTTCTTAATCCAATCCCAGCATATTTTAGAAAAATAAACTATTGAAGAGTGTCTCTACCAAACTAGAAACTACATTTCTCAGGTCTCATCTCACTGTTCTTTCCACTACATCACACTGTTCTCCTTCATTAAAAAAAATGCTCAGTAGAGGTCTGAGGAAGGTAAACAGCTGCTCAAACCATAGGTGGGGTTGGAAGTGCGGTGGAGCATCATGTTCGAGAATGATGCATAGTTTCCAGGTGAGAGTGTTTGGTTTCGAAGGGAAGGGCAGAAGAGGAAAGGTAGAAAGAAAGCCTCCACAGTTAGCTCACCGACACAGCCTGTCCCCATTCAACCACTGCTCCACAGACCTATTTGGCCACATCTGTCTACATCATCTTCTTTCCCAGGTAAGCATATAGGTGTGCAAGGTAGAATGGAACAGCAGCTTGGCAAGAGCTGTGAGAAATTTCAAAAAGTAATTGAATGAAAACTGGATTCAGAATTGGGATATCTTATACCAGATCTGACTCTAACTATGTGCCCTCGGTTACACCACCATGAGCCTAAATTTTCTCACTTTGAAATGAGAGGCATAAAATAAATAATATTATATTATCAACAATAAAAATAAGTCACTATTGTGGAGAGTTTTCAACAAGCCAGGAACTGTGACAAATGCATTTCATTACATACTCAAGACCAACCTGGGCAGTAATATCCCCCTTTACAGATCAAGAAACTGGGACTCAGAGAGGTTAAGGAACGTGACCAACATGATTGATAAGCAGGATTTGAACCAAGATCTTCTTGACTACAAAGCCAACATCCTTAATGACCATATTTGCTGCCCCCACCCCCGCTCCAATTCTCTAGGATGCCTCCCCAACTGGTTTAAGTCTCTGTGAGTGATTTACAGGATCTCAATCAATTGGAAGCATAAGCCTGGGTCCTTCAGCTGGGATTACTAGCTCAGACACTTTTTATTACTCATCCACAAACCCCAAGGTTGAAACAGGTTGTTTGTAAACCTCAGTGGGTTTGGTTCTCATGCTGGAATAAACCAAAATACAAATAAAAGATTTAAAAGCCAGAAGCCCACAGGACCCAATCTTAAATTGAAGTTTTGCAGAACATCAAGGTGAGCTGGAAATATACAGCGTGACTGAATTACCAAAAATAGTTCTAGTCTTTATTTGCAAGCATAGCCAATAGGGTTTATTTTCTATTGTGCTATATGTGTGAATTTCTTTATAAATAAAGAAAATGATGGCTCAGCACAAAAATAAAATGGACGTTACTTCAAATAATAGCCTAACTGCCAGACAGTGGAGTCACCGTGTATCACGACATTTAAAAAGGATGTCCAAACCCACAACATTTAGAAGGATGTCCCAAATTCAATTTCCTTTACCTTCGTCTTCTATATATTTGGGGATTCCTCCATGGGGATAGTGGATGCGGAGGACGTGGTATGGGTTATCTTTCTCCTAATAATCTTTTGTTCCAATGCTCTTCCGATACATTCTCAAACTTTCCCATCTCATAGTCCCTGACTGGCATTCACTTCCCTCCATTCTATGTTAACCTAAATGTTAACCTACTTAAACAATTTCCTCAATATATCACTCATAGAAGGCAGGATCTATGGCAGAATTGTATTAAAGAATAAAGACAATGGTGAGGGGGACATAGAACTGAGAACAGAAAACATCTTAACAATGTAAGCCAGCAGTGTGTTTAAAAATCCATAAGCCATACTCACGTCCTGTAATTAAATGTTGTTTATCCTTGGGGCCCCAGTCTCCTGGATCTACCCTGCCTTTCCCTCACTATCACGAACGCTGCCCCCTTCCTTCTTGAGCTGCCTGTAAAAACTATAAAAATTCATTTTCTTACACACATGGTGCAATTTTGTTCTTTTGGTCTCAATTTAACCCAACTTGAGCAAGCCTGAGGTTGTGAACTTTGTTTAAAAGTTTCAAGGTTGTGAAATAGGTTACAGACCAGGTTGACACACCTCAGAGAATCACCTTCCTTGGGGAAAGTTGGGCTTCTTGACTGTGGTTTAAGTGACAGATGTTATTCTAAAGCCTTCCAGAGATAAGTGTGACAGAGGGGCTATGTGGGAAACCAGTCAGACTTTCCCTGCTTGGGAAGATCCCTGTTCTCATCTAATGCTTTCAGCACTTCCCTGGTGTTCAAATGCCATCAAGCATCTCCCAGCATCAGATTCCTGTGGGAGGTATTTGAGTTCAGTGAGCAAAAGCAATCCAAGAATAAGAACCTATGAGGCCTATCCCAAACACTAACTGGGTCCACTTTCATTGTTTAGCAGAGACTGTACTTTTTGGTTTTTACTTAGTGAGTCACAAATATAATTGGAGGTAGATAAGAAGCAAAGTAACATAAATAAATAAAACAAAGCAATCGCTGGAATTATTTTATTCTAAATTAAGGTAAATTAAAAAGTAGGTACACACACACACACACATGCAATCTGTGCCCAGTTTCAGGCAAGAACTGTTTGGCTGGGAGAACTGATCGTGTATACCATCCCTTCATCCATTCTACTTTTCATGACTTCCAACCTTTGTAATCCTACCCTCTGAACAAAAATAGGGTGAAAAAGAAACTAGCTTTCTGGTAAGAGGCCACACTTTTTGGAGAGATGGAAGAGACCCTGACAGGCATTGGATTTCCTGGGCCATCACCCTCAGGGATGTTCTCTGTAACTCTCTTCTTCACCTACGCTCCCTTGTTCAGCCAGCTTCTGACACACAAGTTCACTGATAAGCAGAGGGAAGACAGCCAATTTTCTTTTTTATCCAAGTTAGTGACTGTGAGCCACTCATCATTTACAGCTGTTCTCTTGAGACCTGAGAGCTGACCTCATGCTTGTAATCTGTTGGGAGGTTCCTGATCTCATCTTGCTCTCCATTCCATCATGGTTTTCCCAGTGATAACTACCAGTGGCTGAAAGAACTCCTTTATTCTATAGCTGGTAAAGTCTGAGTTGTAAAGTCAATGGCTTTCCCTTGTCTAATGTACCTTCTCTCTCCAACCCCAAACTACCTACATTCTCTATTAGTTAGAGGTCCCAACCAGGCACTGGTGTAAACAACCCTCATGGTCCATTCAGAGATCACTAGTAATAGGTGTTTTAGGAACCAAGAACAAGAATAGCCCACCCTCTCTTTCTGTTCTTGTTTGAAACAAACACAGTCCAGTGTGTGTCGAGTCTTCTGATGGTGACAGGGGACTTGTATTCCAGGCCAAAGTCTGCCACTTATTTGCCATGTAGCTGTGACCTGGTCACTTAACTTCTCTAGACTTTAGATTCTTAATCTTAAAAATAATGGATCAGAGTAGAAGACCTAGAAAGGACTGACCAGGGCCACAAGTATATATAATAAGAGCCTTGAGATCTATCACTTAAACATCTACCTTCACAGTGAGTGAAGTACCTTCACACATTCTTATGAAGGGCAGTGGGAAGCACATAGGTTGTTTCAAGACTAAATTAGGATAAACAACTATAATTACCAGAAAACTCCACTAAACTCTCAAAACCCTCATCCATGGAAGACTGTTGGACTGCTAACATGAAATGAGATTGCTAATTGATTCTCTGCGACTCTACTCACGCTGTGAATCACTGAACCATGCTTCAATCTTGCTTCAGAGTTTGACAAAGTATGACAGAGCAAGGAAGGATGTTTCTTCCTCTGTGCCCCAGGATTCTGAATCATCAGGTGTCTTTCTAGGCCTGTTTGTCTCCTGGGAATGACTGTGCTCTCTGGTGTATGAAACCCTGTTGTTTCGGAGCATGTTAATAAAATTGGTCCAATTATTGGACCCATATGAAAAGTTCAGGATAAGCTAGGTTATGCTGCAATAACAATAACAAAGAAAACTCAGTGGCCTAAAACATCAAAAGTTTAATTTATTGTTCATGCTACATGGCCATCATGGGTCAGCTGGGGGCTATGTTCAGCATTGTCCTCATGCTGGGAACCAGGCTGACAAAAGAACCTCTTTTTGGAATGTTACCAGTCCCTATGGCAAATGGAAAGAGAGACTATAGTGAATTATGCACTGACTCTTAACACTTACCCCAAGAAGTAATGTGCAATCACTTCTGTTCATATCATTAAGTAAAAGAAATTATGACTATTCCTGACATCAAGACCTGGAATGAAAATGACAAACATTTACAAATAGCACTAATGATAACCTCAGGAATTTTTTTTGTTCATCATCCTCAGGAGCCCTTATTTCATGGTGCCAAGCCTGCATAGACAGTGCCCACATACATCCATGTTACACAGCTGAAAAGATCTGAGAGAGCTCCTGTATCCTTGCATATTTCTCCATAACCCTCAGGAGACTTAAGACCATGTCTCCTGACAAATGAGAGGAAAAAGAGAGAGAGAGAGAGAGAGAGAGAGAGAGAGAGAGAGAGAAACTAACGGATCACTCTTAAGTTTTTAAAAGGTATACCTGGAAATAGCGTGGGGAAAATGAAGCTGATAAAGTTGCTTTAACAAAAAGGGACAATCACAAGTCTCAAATAAAACTTTCTACTACCTTTGAAAACCAAATTCTGAGAAGCCTATGCTCAAAGATGAAAGCTTTCACTTATTAAAAATATATCAGACACTAACTGGTTCTAATTCTATTATTTAGTGGTCATACATATTGGGTTTTGCTTACTAAGCCATAAATACAGTGGGAGTAGGTAGGAAGGGATGCAACACAAATAAATAAGAAAAAATAATGGGAATTATTTTATTCTGAATCAAGCTAAGTTAAGAAGTAAATCCATGCATATAGACAAAAGAAAAACAAATAACAAAACAAGGCAGGAGTGCATGAGAGTTCCAGTTGTTTCACATCATGGACATCACTTGATGTTGTCAATATTTTACATTTTGGTCACTTAGTTTTTACCTGCATTACTCTGGCTAACAAAGTTCAGTAGCCTTTGTTGAATGAACGAAACAAGAATAGAGCAGAAGATTCCTGAAGGATGAAAGGGCCAGCCACGTCTTCTCAAAATGGGGGATGATGTTTAGAATCTGTGACTAAGTTATGTTCAGATTTCACTTCAGAGCGGGGCAGTTCTTTCTGATATTTGTGCTGAAGATTTTCCTAATCCAGAAAGATGTAGAGAGCAATGGGGAGTGATTGTCCTAAGTCCCATATATAGACTCCTAGGAATGACCTGATTCCTGCCACCATCGTGAAAGCATAGAAAGCTTGGTAAAAAGTAAAGGCAATGGCAGCACCTGAAATAAGAGCTAATGGTGCTATCATCTTCCTTTTTGCCCTCTCTCACCCCGGTCTGCTTCTCTACCCAGTCACACCTGAAGCAGGACAGGCCGGTCCAAAGGTGGACCAGAACTTATTTAAGAAGCCTAGACTGTAAAAAGATGATTTTCAAATGTGATGATTTTCAAAAATTCAAATTTTGAAATTTGAATTTCAAAATTTCAAATTTGAAAATTTGATTTTCAAGTTTTTTTAAATCAAAAGAGTTTCATAAAACAATAGTACAGAATCTTCTGTTTTTAGAGTAGTGATTTCTCCTGGAAATGATAGAGTTAGGGAAAGTTACCTAACAAAATTGATACTCAATTTTTCTATAAGTGATAGATGTGGAATTTCAAAAGATATTAAAATGCATGTGGATATTTTATGATCATGCACATTTGGGGCACACTCAGCAAATTAAAAGTAGATATCATTTTTTTATTTTAAAAATTGTTTTGAGATATAATTGATATATAACATTATATTAGTTTCAGGTATACAACATGATGATTCCATATATGTGTATATTGCAAAAATGTGGATAACATTTTATACATGATCCCAGTGATTGCCTGTTTACTTCTATTGTGAATGATCCTCAAAATCTGTAGAATTTGTGTAACTTGAAGAATTTCCTTGTTATGCAAATTTGCAAGATCCTTGAGAAAGTTCTTCTTTCATAATTTTGAGTGACAAGGTTAACATAAAATAGAAGCCTCATCTCTGTAAGCTTAATATAAGGAAAAGTTACTGCTCTTCATTTTGAAACAAATGCAAACTTGTCATTCTTGTGAACTCAGGCTTTGGGGAAATTATTAACAACTAAATAATTGTTGTTGTACAATAAGATAGAACAACATTTAAGCATTTCCAAAGACCTTGCAGTTGACTGCCAAAGATAGATCTAACCAACTCACCTAAAAATTAATTATTAAAGAAAGAGGAGTTTGTATTGCGGGTCTAATAAATGAGCAAGTATTTCCATTTTAAAAAATATATCTGTTTCATTAAAACACGAAAAAAGAAACATCAACTGAGAAATATGTATTGAATAAAAGTGTATTACATTCACGAAATTAGGAAAGTGTCTAATAACAGTATATATTTAACATAAAAGATCTACTATTAAATGAGACTCTTTTAGTTAATAAGCATTTTAATTAAAATTAAACATTGAATGTCATAAAAATTAATTTATAAATAAAAATTAGAATTTAAGTCAAATTTATATACCATGTCCCCCATCCATTCTTTCGTCTGGTTAAGTTCTAAAATCTTTTATTGGTTTTGCATTTTCCAATGTGGCTTACTATACTAATAACGGTTCGTGAACCAGATGTCCTATTATTTCACGATGCACAAATGTAAGGTAACAGACAAATGTTAAAGTCAACAAAAACTGAAATGGGTAATAATGGTGGGGTAGGAAGCCAGAGGGTAGAAGGGGACAATGGGCTCTTGAGAAGGTCAGGTGTCTCTGTCCAGATCCAGGAGTACCTCCCAGAGGGCAGAGAAAGGCCAAGTGGTCCTTCAAACACTCTTTAAAGTGCCACTTTCTAGGTTGACCCATCCATCCAAAGGGCAAGGCGCTGCTGAGCATTATCTGCTGAGATGCCCTCCTCAATGAGCTATGTGTCAGGAAACATCATCAAGCAGTTTCTAAACTAGTCCATAATCACCATTCCCTTGAACTCTGAGACCCAAGCAATCTACATCATTGAACAATGGTAAGCATCACCATAAGATACCAAAAAAACAAGCAAAACAATGTCTTTTGAGACATCCCAACTCATCTTGGGTCAGTAAGTCAGTGGCCTCTGGACTTGGGAATATGTAGGTGAGGAACGCCGGTGAATATTCTTGGTTTTGGCCCTGATTGCTGCCTAGAGGAACCAGTAGGATTTCAACCTGCAATTCCAGGGATTAGTGATATTTCATGGTTTTGCTCACAGCTTAAACTACGTGGAGATAATTAATTTGAAAGATGTGCAGCTGATTCTTATTCATAAACAACTTTTATCTCCTTTATAGTTATCTTTTCTTGAATCAGATGGGCAGCTATTTACAAAAATATAGCATTCAGTCATCTAATTTGCTAACCATGATTTCTGAGACAAATTGGTAATAAATATTGACCTAAAGTGGAATTTTGTTCCTGTCTAATATTGTGGCTAATCTAAATATTTTAAATCTATCATTTCTAATGTCTAGATTGAATTTACTTGAATAACTTCTTAAAAGAATATTGAACTATTAGGCAACATCCCCTAAAGCTAAACATATGTGCCCACCCTACAGCATAGCACTTCTGAAACTTCTAGGTATATCCAACAGAAATGACCGTATATATCCACCCAAAGATTTATATAAGAATTCTCATTGAAACTCCAAACTGTAAATAAGCCAATGTCTACCAATCATGTAATGGATAAATTATAGTATATTCACACGATGAAATATTACATGGCCATCAAAAAGAATGCAATAGCAAGATGATTCTCATAGAGAAAATTGTAAATTTAAAAAAAACAGATCTGAAGGAATAAATTCTGTAGTATTGCATTTATGTGAAGTTCAACAACAGGCAAAATTTATCTATGGGAATAGAAGTTTGAATAGTGTTTCTTGGGATAGGGATGGTTATTGACTGGAAAGCAGTAGAAGGAAGCCTTTTAGGAAGCTGGCAAGTTCTCCATCTTAATCTGGAGTGGCGGTATATATTATAAAAATTCATCAAGCTCCAGACTATAGATAGATGCAGTTTGTCTATTATGTCCCCATTTTTATAAAAGAAAAAAGAAAACTTCACCTGGAATCAGGAAAATATACATATTTTAAATGCCAATGTTTATTACTTACATTTTAAATGCCAATGTTTATTACAAGTTTAGTTTGTCAACCCTTTAGGTCGCTGCGTAACATGCTATTGAGACAAATAGATATAACTAGTCGATGAAGCGTTAACTGAAGATCACGATACATGTTTGGTAAATGTTTGTTACTTATATACATAGTCCACTAGTGTGCAAAGATACACATCAAAAAAGACGAGCCATTTGGTACACTGACTGGCTAAATAGTCATCAGTGGTTACGTCCTATGCCAACAAGATGGTGTTAATGCTACAACAAGGGAAACAGAACAAAGGCAGATGCTGCTGCTGCCTTAACAATGAGGGCCTATTCTCTCCCATGCACCTGAGAACACCAGTGAACTTGGTCATTGTTCAGCAGCGGAGACCTCGTGGTTTCTCTCATCCTTAGCTCTTTGTCATTGACCACATTATTTCCTTACGAGGTGATCCTGCCCTGTGTCTCTTGACAAGAGAGTCCTCCAAACCCATAAACCATGTCATCATGACTGACCAACCAGAGGTCATCGTTCCTCAACCCCCACCCTTTTATCCCAAGCTGTTTGTTCTTATTGTTCATTTCAAAAAAAAAAAAAGAATGAAAGGGAAGGAAAGACAGCAATCCAAGTCCAGTAACAAGCAGCACAAAAGGTTCATTTGTGAAGGGCAAAGATTAACAGGACTAATAGCTGCAGGGGTTTGGGGAAAACCTGTCTAATTCTGAGAACCAACAGAGAGGAGTTGAGTGCAGATAAATTGCTCACTCTAAAGGGAGTACTATGTGGGAGGGTATGGAAATAACTATGTCCTGGGAGCCTGTTTTACTTTCTGGGCTGTTTGGCCAACACGGGATACAAAAACAACCAGAGTGACAGAATAATACACTAGATAAAAGCAGCTGTTTCCTTTCTTCCAAACACTGGAAGTTTAGCTTTTGTCAGAACTACATGCGGTGAAGCCTCAATTTACCAGACTTGATAGTTAAGTTTACCTTTCATCTAAATGAGAAAAAGAGAAAGAAAACCTTTTTGAAAGGTTACACAGACATTTTCTTCAATGCTTCAAGGTTACACAAGCATTTTCAATGCTTGAGTCCTAGCATTTTATGAGAATTTGTTCTCCAAAAGATGACATAGAGGCGTCATAAGATCCTCACCAAGTCTAGACTAAGTCCTTGGAAAAAGCTTAATACCGAGGATTAAAACAAGAAGGGTTTGCTGATTAATGTCTAATTTTAATATCTTCATTGACACGGCTCTCTGGATAATAAAGAAGAGATGACTATTTTGACTCCTATTTGTTGTGTTTAAAATACTAAATGAGCAAAACTGGACAGAGACAGAAGTAAATAACACGTGAAATGGGAATATGGTCAAATGGTCTTTTCAAACTAGTTTGGGGATGAAAAGTGTCCCCAAACTAAATCATTTGGTTATTTTCCTCCAGATAAATTATTTCCATAGATCGTCATGGCTATCCTTCCTGGCACAGTTAAAACAATACATTTTTCTAATCAAGGCAGAGAAGTTTTGCCTTTGTTGATCCCACTCAGAATTATCATTTAGCCCTGTAGGAACGTGATTTTCAAAGCTTGGTGTGAATTAGAATAATTGGAAGTGCCTATGCAACATATAGACCCTGAAGTACTTAACCTGATTTTTTTGAATCAGCAAGTCTGGGGCAGGCCTGGGAAATTGCATTTCTGTGAAACATTTCAGGTCATTCTGACACAAAAATCTCACGGCTTACACTCTGAGACACCATAACTTGATCCCACACTCCACTGGCTCTGAACTGCTGAGTCTTAGTCCCAACATCATTGATTTTTAACTCTTCCAAAGGCAAGATGGAAGTTCGAAAACTGTAAGACACGTAAACCTTGTCCCATTGTTTCTAACACTAAGCTGAGGATGTTCCAGAGCACAAATAGGAACACGCTCCTCTTGCCATGAGAAGGTAACTCACATAAATCAGCCACCATCCTGCTTGCCGACTGTAGTCAATGCCAACTTTACCCCAGCCGCCCTTTAACAACCAACTATCTGATCAAGAACATGCAAGTAATTTATTGCATGGGGATAGTGAAAGGGTTTGAGAATTATCAAGAAAAGCTAAAGACCTATTTTTTTGTCCAGTGTCCTTTGCCCCAGGGTTAGAAACATCCCACAATACCCATATGTTAAAGAGAAGGAGCAAATGTGAGAAGACACCGTCATCTAATTTAGAACATTCCATCTTCCCAGCAAAGAATGGGGTTCCAC
Source organism: Rhinolophus ferrumequinum (assembly GCF_004115265.2). Lineage (NCBI taxonomy): Eukaryota > Metazoa > Chordata > Mammalia > Chiroptera > Rhinolophidae > Rhinolophus > Rhinolophus ferrumequinum. Next base: position 27,624,101 of record NC_046306.1, on the reverse strand, counting down.
AAGTCGCCTTTGCTTTGTATCAAAGAAAGTTCAATTCCACAGTGACGGCTCTCAAGATAGGAATGTGAAACTATGGTCCAGGGATGATCCCCGTTTCAGCAGGAGGCTTGTCATGGTCTCAGTTAAACTATACTGAACTGAATGCAGTGGCTTTATGGTGTTTTTTTTTTTTTTTTTTCCCTCCAGCTCTCCTACTTGTCCTGTGCAAATTGTTCCAACAGCCTTCCCCGGTGAAAGGACTTTAGAAATAGGAGCTGTCTTCAGGGGAGGAGAGAAGTGTTGATATGCTGACCCATGGGGCACAAAAGCCCACTGACAGATGGGAAGAAAAAAAGGAAAGTGCCGAGAGGATTAGACACAAAAGGATTTTATGAGCAGTAAAGGCAATAAGGAGAACCTCTGGAAAGAGTTCACCGCATATTAATAAGTGTTATTTGATGTGTTAGAGGGCACCAACAATGTGAGGGTACACAAAATGTCCAGAACATATTTGGGTAAATAGGGGAGACGATGGCCATATGAACAGCCAAGTGCGAGCACGGCCAGCATGTCTGTTGGGCCTCTGCAGTTTGGAGTTTAAAAACCTAAGAGGATAATGCCGATTTCAACATACATTCTTATCCTTGGGATCTGGGAGGCAATTATAAAGTCATCTTTCATGAGCAGGCTATCCCACAAACATTACTCGGCTGCTATTATGCCTGACAGTTGGGCCAACTTCTGGTTCAAAAATAGCCCATTTGTCAGTTTCCTCTATTCCCTGCTATTGTGAAAGAGGCAGAATTAGAAGGCATTGCTGGGACACTAGTTGAATCACTTTGAAATTGTGGCATTGGTTTGTCAGAGAAAAGAGGGGACTTTGGGCCCTCGGGGCCAGAGAAGGACAGTGGGTTGTGCCAAAGGAAATGCCTACTTTGGGAAAGCTGTCTGCGGAATTCCCTGAAATGAATTGCAAGTTGGAGCTACACAAATACTTCAGAGAACTTTCAGATTCATAGCACCGTACTCTGTCTTGTTTTGCCAGGCCTCACTCTCTCTTCTCTTACACTCTATTTAAATAAGAGATGGAAAACAAATGAACAAAATAGGAATTTGCACCAGGGCCCTCAGAAAAAGCACAATAGCCATTGACGAGTGCTCAAGGAGCCTTCACATGGCCTGTTATGATCATACCATGTGCCTTTGTAACGACTTACTCAATGGCCTCTGAATCACTCCCCATAAAGAAACCTCGAACATACCTTTCTTCTTTTAGACTAGGAGAGCCCAGCCCGAAAATGCACAGGTAACCAAACCCAGACAAACAGCTGCCTTTCTAAGAGACAACAACTCTACATGAAAACATCACGACAGCCCCACAGTAGTAGCAAGTGTAAGGGGCTTCGGCTCCTTAAAGGAACTCTTCATAAGGTCTGTGTTTCCTAATCTAGATACGGTCAAGCCTTTGCTTCTGGAACATGTTCCCTGTGGACCCTGAAGACTTTACTGAGTCAGGATCAAGGCAGAAGGATGATGAATCCACGAAGAGTGTCCATGATGGGAAAACACTGCCATGGTAAAAGCCATCATTCAAAAACATGTCGGTGACACTATCACAGAGTCCCAAGACAAATGCACCTTGGTGAGAGGTTGAGAATTTATAGACAGTGGACCCTGGAACAATGAGGCGGTTTGGGGCCCCAACCTGCTCACAGTCAAAAATCCCTATCTAACTTTTGACCCTAAAAAACTTAACTACAGTTGTCCCTCCATGTCTGTGGGGGATTGGCTCCAGACACCCTACAAATAACAAGATCCACGGCTGCTCAAGTCCTTTGTATAAAATGGCACAGATCAATGCATATAGTCGGCTCTCCACATCTGTGTATTCCAACCGCAGATCGAAAATACTGTTTCTGATGTGCTGTTGGTTGAATCCATGGATGCAAAACCTAGGGAGGGCCAACTATATATTTATTGAAAAAAATCCTCATAGAAGTGGACCCGCACAGCTCAAACCTCTGTTGTTCAAGGGTCAGCTGTAAATATATATTCTATATATATGTATATAGAGTATATATACAGAGTATATACTCTGTATATATACAGAGTCCATTTCTTGTCTATGGGTCATTTGAAAAAGTGATTTTGATGGCTAATTCATTCTGACATTCCATATACTCTGTATATATACTCTGTCTCATTTGGAGAATGGCACCAACTTCCTCTGACATACATGTAGAAATGGATTTCTCTACCTTAAATATGTTTGATTATATATGTATGTATATATACATTTTTAAGGTGTGAAAGTTTATGAACACATAAAATATGTTTTAATTATATGCAATGTAATGTGTATATGCTTGTGTTAGTTTGAACCATACAAACCTGCCTTTTTTTGTAGATTAGAAAACATTTTAGTTGAACCTCAGCAACTTCACATGGTTCAATCCCATACGCATGCAAGTTCGTCATTAAGCCACTGTTGTTTCTTCTCAAAGGCCACCCCTAAACACTGATTTGGGTGCTGGGGCTGGGACCTTGCAGACCATATTTCTGTGTTGCCATCTGCTCTCTACTAGACTGTACAGTAAGAGGTGCTAGAGGAAGAGACTGAAAGATGGAAGGAGGCTAGAAAGTCTTGCCTCTTCCTAGTGGCTGTTCCAATGAACACCCCCATCCCTTGTCTTGCTTCTTTATTTGGCACTGGGTTTTGAGTCCAGCCTCCAATCCTGTGGTTTTATACATTTATTTTTGCCCCCCACTCCAAGAACTAGTATCTTTGTATCCCCGATCTAGCTCTGCCGGGTCCCTCCACCAAGCTTCTGATAGTCCCAGCTCGTTCTAAGCCTAAGAGGAAGAAGCCTCTTACAATACCTGTTATTCTTTTTTTTTTTTTTAGCAAAATTTAGTCTTTCAATTTCTGTTTAACTGATTTCATACTTTAAATTTTTCTCTGTTAAAATAACTGGCATTATTTCTGCTTTCCTGACTGGATCTTAACAGATACAGTAGGTATACGCATTTTAAATGTGTACTTTATGTATCTATTCTTATTTTGCATATATGGAGAGAAACAAAGGGACACAGAGAAATAAGAAAGCCTAAAATAACAATGCCATAAACATTTTAATATATTCAGACAATATTGGCTATTGGAATTATGTATTTCTTCAAGACTAACTTCCCTCCAAACCCACAGAAAATGCATCCAAGTGGCAAGAAAACCATGTGTAGCCCTTACACCAACAGTTTAAAAATCATTAGGTTGTCAACCTGCCAAACCAAAAAGACTCTGATGACAAATAGTGAAAAATGATGAGTCCATTTCTTGTCTATGGGTCATTTGAAAAAGTGATTTTGATGGCTAATTCATTCTGACATTCCATCCACATTTCTAAAAAGTCTGCCCAGTTTTGACAGAAACTTTCTAAAATGCCCACCCTGATTAACGGGCCAGTTTCCTTCCACATTCTGCTCTTCTGGGTCGTCGGCCCTTTCCTCGGTCGTGGGGAAGAGGGGTTACTTTAACATGGCCGTCCACATTGGCTCTCACTCCTTACGGTTACTGAGGGCCTCAAATTTCCACAATGCAGGGAGACCTTTGGTGTGGTCAACCTTGCTGTTCCTAATTTTAACACATAGACCACTCAGTCAGAAATAGGGTTTTTAAAAAGGCCCAAGAAAAGCACATGGTTTCCATCTAGACACTACTGAGCTCAGATCCATTTCAAAACACAAAAGATTTCATATTACAAATATCACATTGGGTAGAAGGAAAATTTTCTAATCAAGATGTTTTGCATTTCCTCGTAAGTTCACCTGCTCATAATAAGCATGGTGATTTACATCATATGCGTTGACACATACAGCTGGTCCTCCTTCAATAACTAAGACTTATGCATACTCCAAAGTCTGCAAGCACACACACTCACACAACACACGCTATTGCCTCCCCAACGTGCAAACCAATTTTAAATTATTAAGTAAACTCAAAGATCTTTTTAATTAACATACAAAAAAGTTCCAATGTCAAAATCATCTATGAATAACGGAAGTCATCAGCAGAGTACAAATATTTCAGCAAGTTGGGGATCCCACCATCCTCACCTCTGCAGTGAGCCAAGTAGCTAAGCAGTTTGCCCAGCATCTCTAAGATTATATTCTATGCTGAGGACTTCCCAATGACCTCCTTAGCAAATGCCTCCTGCCCACCCTAGAAGGTACCTGAAGCTCCCGCAGTTCTCATACATGCAATAGCACATGCATCTCTCTGCCTAATTGTGCAATAAAGGATGAGAATTGGGAGTTAAATAACGCCCTTTCTTTGCCTGTTAGTTGAGCAGTTCAGTGGTTCCCCAGCAGGAGCCCACCCTATTGTCCAGCCTAACAATGCACGCATGAACACACACTTTATTGGCTTTCCTGTTTTACTCCCCTTCCCCCACTCCCACACATCCTTCTTGGCATCACCTCCTAAGTACTTATTTCAACCCAAATTCTTGTCTGCGTCTACTTTGGAGAACTGCGAACTGAGAGAGGCACCTAGCCTCTGAGCGCTGTCCCTGGCACGAGCACCGCAGCACCACACATCAACTGTTGGTTCTCCTCAGGCTAAGACACAGCAAAATCGTCTTTCCTTGAGAGGACCGTTTCTTGACTCCACAATCACCTCATCTTTTGCGTGAAGATGAGGGGATTCCTTCACTACAAGTTCCTCTTCTACTCGTTCTGGGGATGTAATGTACAACATGACGACTAGTTAACAACACTGAATGGTATATTGGAAAGCTGCTAAGACAGTAGGTCCTGAAAGTTCTCATCACGAAAAAAAAATTATAACTATTTGAGGTGATGGTTGTTAACTAATCTTGTGGCGGTAACCATTTTGGAGTGTACACATGTTAAATTACTTTGTTGTACACTTTACATTTATATAAGGTTATCTGTAAAGTACATCTTAATAAAACTGGAAAAACATTACAAATTAGAAAAATACATAGGTATGACCAAAAAAGACAGAAAGAGAAATAGATGATGGTAAACTGTGCAAGAACATTTGCTTTCCTGCTGTACTGAGAATCAGATATAGGAACTGCAGCCCCAGCCTGAGGAAAATACATGACAGATGGAAATTTGATAACATCTTTCTCATAAAAGGAAAAAATACCCACAAAAAATTATATGTAGTGTATACACACCAATTAAATAGCTGCAAGCACTAACCAGATTTTGACCTATCTTATTTCCAAAATGTGGAATAAAATAATAACACAGTGAAAGTTCAGATAGTGTGGATACTACACTTTTAATAAGGTTCATTAAACTATTACATATAGAGTGACAGTTTATTCTTATGATCTCAATCCGAAACAAGCCAATGGCTTCTATCTCGTGCTGGTATTTAGATATATTGCCTAGAAGAGCTACTAACTTAAAGTGTCATTTTTGTTTTTTGTCACCTCTAAATATATCAAAAGAGTACCAGGTCCTTCTGTTTCCTTGGCAGGTGACAGTTAACATCTGCTTCTCACAAGACCGATTTTAAACTCTATCTTCCGGGATCATTCTTATCTGTGTGACCAAGCTGGTGCTGTGCTCTGAAGAAGGTGAATTTGACAGTGTGCTGCCCAGCTGTGATAAATGAACCCAGCTCAATGGGATATGCTTTGGGGAGGAGGTTCTCATCCCTGAGCACATGAGAGAAAATCTCAGATGTCAAAATTTCACTCAAAGCTCAACACCGGAGATACTCTGGATGTTGGTTCACCCTGTGATTTTGAGATTTTGAAAACTCCATGCATCACAACTTCCATGTACTGCAGAAAACTATGAAAAAGGGACCATTTAACTGTACTGCACTCTTGATTCCAATAGAAACCACTCACATGCCTTTAGATAAATCTTTGTCTATCATTTAGATTCTTTATCTGTAAAATGGATATAATGCCACCCATCCTATCTACCACATAGAAAAGCAGGAAAAATCTTACACAACCTTGTTTTAAAAAGAGACAAAAATGAAAAAGAAAGAACTCATTCTTTGGGGTACAAGTATCCTGTGATATAAAAACACCAAAAGGCTTAAGTAAAACATTTTTAGAGACCCTTTCCAGAAGAACAAACACTGAGAGAGAGAGAGAGAGAGAGAGAGAGAGAGAGAGAGAGAGAGAGAGAGAGAGAGAGAGAGAGAGAGAGAGAGAGGAGGGAAGAAATCGGAGGAACACAAGATAGAATAAAAATGATAATGTGAATATATTTTGTTTATGAGAAAGACAGAAAAGAGGGAATAGGAAGTTTTAAATTTTTTTGTGTGTAATAAAGAAATAATTGAAATGTTGGAAAACTCAGTGAAATAGAAATAGAATGAATATAATGCTGTAGTGCATTTAGAAACATGAAAAATACTGCAAACAATATAACATTACACTGTAAAATTGATACTGTTTGTCATTTACTAGTGCTTCTAATTTGTTCTCGGGAATACTGGAACATTTATGAGAAAATAGCAATAGACTCAGAAATATAATTTGACTCTACTTATTTAATTCTAATTGTGTCTTTTTTTCTTTTAAAATAATTTACTAAAATATAGCTGGTATACAATATTATATTGGTTTCAGGGGTACACCATAGTTATTCAAGATTTACCTACCTAAAGAAGTGATCACCATGATAAGTCTAATAACCATCTGACACTGTACAACATTATTACCATAGTAACCAAATTCCCAGTGTTGTACATTACATCCCCAGGACTTATTTTATAACTGGAAATTTGGACCTCTTATTCCCCTTCACCTTTCCCCCGCTTTTAAAAAGTTTTTCAATTACAGTTGACATTCAATATCATTTTATGTTAGTTTCAGGTGGACAGCACAATGGCTAGACATTTATATAATTTACGAAATGATCTCCCCAATCAGTCTATTACTCACCTGGCTCTATACATAGTTATTACAATGTTATTGACTATAATCCCTATGCTGTACTTTTTTTAAATACTTGAGTATTTTGCAACTACCTCTACTTGTGTCTTTATATTGATTTCCAACATTAATCAATTAAAGAGGCGACCACTGGGCACTTAGTTTAGTGTAAACTGATGGTGCCTTGGCAAGTGGCTCAGCTGCAGTCATGGCACCCCTCAAAGTTGAGCCCCTCCATTAGTGTCCAGTGCCAAATCCTGGCCATAGGCTTTTTGAGTACAAGACGCCTCAGTTTTGCAGTAAATATTGTTAGTCTGCTACTTGGCTGTTACTTGTTCTGCAAGCACCCGCCTTGTTTTAATCCCAGTGGAGCTGCGATCATGACCGCCACCTCAGCTCTCTGTCCAGTAACTTCCCAGACCTAGAATTCTTTCTTTTTACTTTGTAAATTTATTTTAATTATAGTTGAGTTACAATATTATATTAGTTTCAGGTGTACAACATCGTGATTTGCATTTATATACCTTACAAAGTGACCATCACAGTAAGTCTAGTACCCATCTGTCCCTGCACATGGTTGTTATGATATTATCGACTCTATTCCTTATGCTATATATTACATACACATAATGCAATATATAGATGATGTATTATAGAATTGCACACCTGAAACCCGTGTAGTTCTGTTGACCAATATCACCCCAATAAATTTTAATTAAAAAAAAAGAAGTGAAAACTTCCAGTTATAAAATACATCATGGGGATGCAATGTACAAACCTAGAATTCTAAACCTGAAACTCAGTGCTCACCGCTTGACACCAGGTCTTTCTGATGAGGACAGGCTCTCTGCCAGCCCCTGCCGCTGGCTGGGAAATGAGCTTCCGAGCTCTGCTCTCACGTCTCCCTCTGCCATGTGACCCCCCTGCTGCTCTCCCATCAAGCTACCTGCATGCCAATTACTGTCTGTTCCCTCTGTCCCCTTTTTCATCGTTGCATATTTATCTGGAATAGTGAACCCAGTCATGTTCAGAAGAGGTCCTTCACTGCTGACTCTAACAACATCCTGGGCACCAAACTAACCAGAATCCTTTGAAGGACGTCAGTAACCCCTTTGGTCTCCAAAGCCAAACTTTCCACCTTATGTTCCAGTGTCTTCAAACCTTCAATGACAGAGAATTTGGTCCAGAACATAGGAGCCTAGTTCTTGGGTAGGATTTGTGTAAATCTTTGAGTATAACCATGGACATGAGTTCTCATGTGAATGTCTTCTGCTATATGTTCTCTTACTAAAACAAACAAACAAACAAATAACAACAACAACAAAAAATGTTGAGGTGTTGTTTGCCAATATCTTCTCCCATTTGGTTGGTTGCCTCTTTGTTTTGTCAATGGTTTCTTTCGCTGTGCAGGAGCTTTTTTAGTTTGATATAGTCCCATTCATTTCTTTTTGCTTGTACTTCTCTTGCCTTTGAGGTCAAATTCCTAACATCCTCTCTGAACCCAAGTTTAGTACATATGCTTTCTTCTATGCAATGTGTTGTTCCAGGTCTTAGGTTTAGGTCTGTGATCCATTTTGAGTTAATTTTAGTAGATGGTGAGAACCATTATATTAGCCAGTTGGTAATTCTTGAAATTTAAAGCTGAAAATATCAAATTCATCTTCTCCCTCCAAAGCTTTCCTACCCAGAGCGTAATGACATTCCTTGAGTAAGTCCTAGAGCCAAAGCCCACTTACATAGTCAAGCCCTACCCCAGCATTTCGATATCCATAAAACTCCAGAGCTTTCCCTTTTTGGTCTTCTGAACACTTAACTTTGGTGCCATCCCTAGGTCACTCAACCAGCCACCACATGTGTTAATCCTATGGTTGCCCTAAAATAATTCAATGTGTTAGTAGTAAAAAACAAACAGAAAAACATTTTTCTATGGCCAAGTATCTTGGGGAAACACAGGTTAAATACATTTAAACCAATTTATTACAAATTTCCAGCCCTCTTGTGGTTGGTAATATGACTCTCCGTGAGAGAATAAAATGGAACTTTTGTTTTGAGGGTCAGTTACAAGATTAGTCCCCCGTTAAACATACTTTATACACTTTATGGAACTCCTCCTGAACCAACAGTTTATCTATTCATCTTTGGACCACTCCACTAGCACAGTTGTTGCCCTAAATAGAAACTAAATAAATTGGAATGGAATGACATGGAGTGAAGGGGGATCAAATTAAATGAAATGGAGTGGAATGCCTAAGAACTTGCCAAAAGAATACAAAAGAACCCTAGCTGTAATCTAGTCTGTTTCTGGGACAAATTATACAAAAAAAAAAATAAATAAGAAATTATATCTGTTCCCTGCCTTCACTATCAAAGAAGGCTATATTTTACCAGGCTGAGCAGATAAATGTTTGGGAAACATATGCACAAATGTAGCAAGATACCCAACAAATGCAATAATGTGTGCTAGATACCCAAACGGCAAATATTGCTAGAATAAAGAGAGCCTTCAGAGATCTGTTTCTATAGAAACATGGAGAACTAGCCTTGTTTTGTCCCCCATTTCTCCAGATTTTCCTCACTCTCCACTGAGTGTTGAAATTCTGTGCCAAACCTTTCTGAAGCCTGACCATATCCTCCAAACCAACAAATACTGTCTCTTCAGAATTCTTGCTGTTACACCAATTGGTCTTCTTCATTCTTGGATTCCTACAATTTTGTTCTCACTGGGGCTACAATAAGAGGCCCTTAGTGAAGCCCAAGTTCTAGAAACTTCTTTTTCACCGGTTGTATCTAATTTCAAATAATCTCTGACTTGTCCAGGGATAGATTTAGCTGTTTCTTCCAGACCAGGCCCACAGCCAACCATTTCTACTCCATTTGAGGAAGTTTCACTTATTTATTCTAGAAGGCAAGAGTCCAGGGGAAGAAGCAAATCTTCCCAATTCAAGAAAGTTCTTCACTAAGGTAGGTCTCCCTGAGCCACCACCACCATCTCCCCCCACCCCAGTTCTCTCACATCTCAGGACAGTAGGTCTGAGCCAATCTGTTCCAAAGGCCTGGAAATGGACACACTTGCTAGAATCCCAGAACCAAGGCTGTTCTGTAAGAATCCATGGTTAGATCTAGCTGCATCCTCCAAACTCAAGAGGTTCTCTTTAACGGTTCTTTTCTGCCTGTAAAAGACAATACCTGCCATTTGCCTGGTTACTCAAAAGACAGTAGAAATGACATTGCCCTGGGTCCTAAAGGATAGAAGAACACTTACGTTGAGACCCTTGGGTCCCTAATTGCAATCAGTTCTGGTCACTGGGCTTTATTTCTTCCTGATCAATTGCATATCACAATTTTAGTAAATACAACTTTCTCTAGCTCCTATATCTGAGTGCCAGAGTTGATTGGTGTCTCCTTTCTTTTACAATCCCCCAGTGTTCCTAGGAACTATAGTTCTACCCACATACTCCAGCCCATCCCTGTGCAAAGCAGACCTACTCCATTTCCTTATTCTGAGCTCTGCCTTCCATGGCCTCAGGCTTTGCCTCCTGCCAAATGCCCCTCATTCTCACTGATCGTCAATTTCCTTGGGCCGACTAGTACCTCCAGGGGCTGGCGGAACCTCCCCGGTCTCCTGAGGCTACTGCTCAGCCTAGATCTAAGCTTGGTCTACTGTACTTTTGATTAAGCCCTGTTTTCCCCACATCTGATTCCACCCTGTGCATACGTGCAGCAAAGCATGTCGATTTTGAAAGGAAAGACAATTAACTCAGATTCTAGAAAAATCCACCTCGTATTCTATATGTGCACAATTTCTAAAGTGGTCAATTCTTCAAAGTCAGAGACACACCCACCAACTAGCCAACAGATTCCAGTTGCAGAGAATTTGGTTTCACAACAAGAAAGGTTCTTCAGGGGAATGACTTATGTTCACATGCTATGAGCACTCTCGGTTGAGATCTGAATTTTCAGGATGAAATGTATCTCTTGGCTGCTTAGAAGTCTCCATGTGTCTAATTGTGCTCCTTGCTTGGAAGCTGTTGGGGTGCTTGGACCAGCAGAGAATTCCTGATGTGTGATGCTTCCATGGGAAGTACTATTTCAATAGCAGAAGGCTAACACATCTGATGGGCAGACTGCCCACTGGGCCATCTTGTCTGCCAACACTCCCACATTTATTAAGGTTCTTTTGTGAGATAAAAAGGTTGGACACCTGGATCCTTCCAAAAACAAAACAAAATTAAAGCTGCAATTACCTGTCTGCCCTGTGCAAGGCAATCTGTCCTGCTGTCCTTTGGGTTTTACTGGTGACAAGCAGATGTCACCCAGAGCAATTTGGAAAGCTGAACAAAGAGAATTCAGATAAGATTGAAGAGAGGAACTTAATCCAAAAGTACAACCTACCTGCCAGACAGTGAATATAAGAGCTAATAGACAGGCAACTGGAAACAAGAGACATAGTAAGGACCCTGCCAGGCTCCACCCCTCCAGCACTCCTTTCTCCTTCGAGCTGAGGCTGAGCAGATCCCAAGCTGTAGGCTAGTCCTGCTCCAGATTCTGGGGTCTTCATGGGAATTTAAGGTACTCTTTTAAACTCTTGGAATGAAATTTCAGATAAAATTTGCTGCTTCAAGTTTAACAACTGAAATTCTGTTTTGTCCCTGCAATCAAGCCATCATCTTGGGTCTGTATCTTGCGGCCCATGTTTGATTTTCCTGTTTTGCTCATGACATACAGACCTGAAGCCAAAGTCATTTCTGTGGCTAACTCTCTTGAAGAAGTACTGTAACCTCTCCTTGATGTGACACATTCCTTGTTTGGAGCCCCCTATGATGACTTTCTTCTTTGTCAACCTATCTCTGTGCTCTGCTCACTTGATGAGATACACCCTGTTATTTCTTAAGACTTCACTAAGTTTAACCATAAAAAACCCAGCGACTGCTCATTTTTCAGGACATTCTGGTGGGCCCTTCTGATGATCCCCTGTTATCTGGGTCTGCTCCCAATGTTCTCCCCAATTCCAGTATCAGTCTTCTCCCACATTGCTCCTTTTACTTTCGACAATGCCGTTTCCAGCTTCCTGAGAGAACTACAGTATTCCAGTGAGTTGTTTACAAGGCTACCTTATCCATTGTTCTTTTAATATTCTTGAAGAAGGGGGGCCAAATCTTACTCTTCATTACAGTTCCTACAGTGTTTTAAAAGTTTGTTTTACCCAGTAGAATCTTACTTAGTTTGTTGAGTAAAATGAATGAAAACACGAATCAGAACTTCTCATCTCTATCAGAAAAAGGAATCTAACTGTGGTTTTTGACATGATCATAAAATTGTAAAATATGGAATAGATGCAGTACTATAGACACATATCCCAAAGAGTAGGGGCTCAAGGAAACTAAGAAATTCAGGTCATCCATAATGGCCTAGGACCTTAGCCAATTTTCTACAGGACTGTAGTGAGTTCAAACACACTCTGTAAAGAACACAAGGAGTGCTAACCTGGAGAGAAAGAGATTTAAGTCCAAGAAGAATAAAATTTGAGAGTGAGACTACTCTGATAATGATTCTCCATTGTAACATTGGTCACACCCTATATATAAGATTGGTCATCTATACCAGAAAAGAAAAAATGGCTAACAATGCCAGGTACTGTTCTAAGTGACTGACAAGGAATAACTTATTTTACCCTTACAAACTTCCATGCGAAGTTTGTATAATATTCTAAACCCAATTTAGAATATTAATGTTACAAATTTTGACCTTAAAAATGATGTAATTTATAAGAATCTACAGGAGAAAAGAGAGTGCAACTGGAGAAAAGTATGATAATTTCTAAAAATATTTCAGGGTAGTATGGACAGAGTCTCAAATTGAAATATTAGCTTAAATTTTTAAAAACTCCAACCTCTTAATGTTTCTCATATTTGTTTTTTCTGAGAGGATTATTTTTCTGAGGTTCAGTAACGCCTTCAGGTTTACCGTAATTACTATTTCCTATAAAAAATTTCAAGTAAACACTTTTAGTTCAAATAACATATTAACTCCTCTCTCTGTGTCTCCCTCCCTCCCTAGCTCTCCTCTCTCCTTGAAATCAAGTACAATCAGTATTTTCTTATTTATATATTACATACATTTATACTAGGCGATGTGGGAAATTCAAACGAAATATAAGATAGACGCCCTCCACAGATAAAGCTTATATCTGGAGAAAAGTTTACACCTCACATTTTGTTGTCTAAAGAAAGCAGCTGGAGGGTACAAACAGCAGCTTTCAGAGTTCTGTTTAGATTTATCAGCTTCTTCCTTCCTTTGTCCATGAAGAGTGTTTTGTACAAGTTCTCATACCTCTCACAGTGAAGTTCAGGCTAAGCATTAAAGATTTGATTTTATAGTTAGAATCTTATATCTCTTTTGTTGTGTTTGAACTACACTGAAGTTTTTTGCAAATTAATAATTACTATATTTTCACATTCATTCAAATCCAACCATATTCTGAGAACAAAAAGTAAATGACTTAAAAAAAGATTTTTGTTAAAATATAACTAACATACAATATTATATTAGTTTCAGGCATACATCATAGTTATTCAACAGCACCCTCCTGGCTCTATACATAATTATTACCACATTATTGATTTTATTTCCTATGCTAAACAAGTGATCACCATAAGTCCAGCAACCATCTGACGCCAAGCCACATGCTATCACAATATTATTGACTATATTTCCTATGCTGTACATTACATCCCGATGATTTGTTTTATACATGGAAATTTGAACGTCCTATGCCCCTTTATTTTCCCCCTTTTTATTTTTTTAATTACTGTTGACATTCAATATTGTTTTATACTAATTTCAGGTGTACAGCATAGTGGTTAGACACATATAATTTAAGAAGTGATTTCCCCTGATTAGGACCCACGTGGCACTATAATACATAGGGCCATATTATTGACTATATTCCCTATACTTTACATCCCCATGACTTTTATAATTACCAATTTGTATTTCTTTTTTTTAATTAAAGTTTATTGAGGTGACAATGGTTAGTAAAGTTACACAGGTTTCAGGTGTACAATTCTGTATTACATCATCTATATATCACATTGTGTGTTCACCACCCAGAGTCAGTTCTCCTTCCATCACCATATATTTGATCCCCTTTACCCTGGTCTACTACCCCTCTTCTCCCTTACCCTCTGGTAACCACTAAACTACTGTCTGTGTCTATGAGTTTTTGACTTTCAGTGTGGTTGGGAGAAACTACTTACATCAACAAGAACTAGCCTACTGTGTGCACCTGGCGGACAGGAGCTTGCCTCATAATTGAAGCTGAACCAGTTTCATGTTACTCCCTTCTCCCACCATTTCAAACTAGGGCAGAGTCATGTTGCTGCCTTTTACTACAGTTTGTACACCTGTTCCCTTCTTGCCCAGTTCCCAAAGCACTGTGTGCTGTTTCCTCATCTTGGACACACAGGTTTCATTTGAGAAGCAAGGGTTTATCAGGTAACCCATGGCTCCAGAGAAAGCTCGGCACCACAGACTAAAGTCAGGGCAGTGGGATAAAGACTGAGGTCTTTGTATGACTTGATGAAAACTTAAGAATTATCGATCTCACACACACACACACGCACACACACACACACACAGCAGTTTCATTTTGCTATGACCCAGTGGTGTTCTAGCTGGGATCAAGGAAGACTGAGGCTCACATCTTGCATCACTGCATGACAGAGAAATGAAACAAGGCTTCTTCCCTATGGTATAAGTACTTGTCACCCGGCCAACATGCCCATTTGGGAAGAGAACAGAGCACATTTACAGTGGAGTCCACGGGGCACACACTCACTGACTTTCCAACAAAGCCTAACAACAGCCACAAATTATTGATAATGTTAAAAAAAAAAAAAAGGCAAGACAAATCATTGGGTCCTCTCCTTCACCATCATCTGTTTTTAACAGGCACTTGGTTATTATTTTCAACAAAAATTGGTTACATCTATACATAAACTAACAAAATATAGAAAATATAGGTTCTACAAAAATAATCTTAAGATCTATAGTTTATTTTAGGAGCTCCCATCATAGTAATTTAGAATCTATAACAAGAGATTGTTTTTTTGCCTTATATTCTCTTATTCATTCATGCAGGAAATTCAAGTTGGATTTATAAAACTAAGTGGCAATTTGCAAAATGGATTAGATTGAAAATATTAAACATGAGGAGACCAGTTAGACTTACCACATTGAGTAGAACGAGCGTATTGGCAATGGGTATGAAAAAAGACTCTGAGGGCATAAACATAAAGGCTAAAATAATAGGAAATTATGTCTATCAGAAGATGGGTTAAATAAAACATTAGGATTTACTGCCTAGATATGCTCATGTTGCTTTTATGTCTCCTTATAAAAGGAAATACCCAAATCCATAAGGTTCTTTGGATACTTCAGTTCCCAACTAAAACACCACTGAGTCATAGTAATAAGCTTCCATAGCAGTGGAACTCAAACATTTTTCATCAGGATACACCTGAGAAACATGCAAGACACTGCAGTTTCCAGGCAGTGACACTGATAAGATGAGCTGAGAGAGGAGTGAAAGTTGCAGTAAGCAGCTGGCCTCCAGTCCCTTTATTTTCTTTCCCCTATGTCTCTAAACCTGGTGGGATATCACAGCCCCGTGAGTTTGTCCTCATGAGTCAGCCCCAGTGGATGGCATGCTGGGTTAGGACCATTATCATCCTGCTCAAAAAAACCCTGATGTCCAAACATAATTGGGAGAAAGTAAAGGCGCTGGATGCCCCGTCAACCAGCCAAGTGCTATTATACAATCTAAGATGGACACGTTGGACATTCAGATCTTAAAGGAAAATGTTAAACCACAACATCAAAGAGCAGTGGAGTACTCCATCAGCTTCAGGGTAAGAAAAAATATTAGGTTCATGTTCAAGAGCAGTCATAGAGACAGATAGACATCTGACGAGATGCAATCAATGCTGATCCATACGTGAAGCAAACTTGAGGATTTGATTGGTTTTTAAGAATTCTTTCCTTTGGAAACAAAGCTTCTCATTCCTTGGTCTATCTGGCCAGGGGAGGTCACATTGTATGGTGCATGGAACCAAGAGCTGAGTTAGACCTGAGCTCTGTTCTTGATTCTACTGTTAATTTGTCCTGTCATTATAAACAAGGTTCGTGCCTCAGTTTACCAACCTGTTTAATGAAATGATTGAGCTAGAACAGACATTCCCAAACTGCTCCGCAAGTCACTGCAGAGGCTCATCTGAAGTCCAGCTAGGGCTGGACAGAATGCAAAGAAAGGTACAAGTCACGTAGGAGAAGAAGCCAAAGAGGAAGGGGAGAAGGACATGGTAGAAGGTTATGATCCTATACCCACCAAGCACCACGGCTGCTTTAATCATGTCACTTTTTAAATATTAGCCTTCCTTGTAAAATTTCTTTTGGGAACTGTGTTCTGATTCTAAAAAATGCATAAAATCCATTGAGATTAATTATCATTCAGGCCTTGCAATTCAATTTTAACCACTTAGAGTATTTCATTTTACTTGCATTTACTAATATTTTAGTTTTGGTACTAGACAAATTACTTCTGATCAGTTTTAAAGGGTTGACGTTTCAATCCCTGTATTCATAGCAATTGAAATTTGCCCATACAGTCTGTCTGACTGGACCTTTGAGTATACATATTAGGTACATAGTGGATATTGATTAAACGACATGGTATGTATGGAAGCTTTTAGTAGGTTGATTCTGCACTGCAAAATTTTGGGAAATGCCAAACATGGAGCTTCAGTTGCCCTGACTGTGACTAAATGGAGTGATGGTCCCTGTGAAATCCGATGAATGCCCTTGTGTCCTCTCAGCCTGAATCTGAGCGCTTTCCCAGCACCCCCTGTCTCACACCATTGCTAAGAGGAAACTGGTTTAAGTCTAGGCATTCTTCGGCAGAGTTATCCATCTATGTTTCAGTACATGGCATGTCCCTAATGATTAGAGATGTTGAACAGTTTTTCATATACCTGTTGGCTATTTGTATGTTTTCCTGTGAGAAATGTCTATGCAGGTCTTTGGCCATTTTCAAACCAGACTTTTTTTTTTTTTTTTTCCTATCGAGTTGAGTTCCTCATATATTTTGGATACGATAAGCTGTATGGTTTACAGATATTTTCTCCCATTCAGTAGGGTGTCTCTTCACTCTTTGGATTGTTTCCTTTGCTATGTAGGAGCTTTTTAGTTTAGTGTAATTCCATCTATCTATTTTTGTTTCTGTTATCTATACTTTGGGGGTCATATCCAATAAATCATTGCCCAGACCTATGTCAAGAAGTTTTTTTCTTATGTTTTCTTCCAGTAGTTTTACACTTTCTGGTTTTAAGTCTTTAAGTCATTTTGAGTTGAATTTTGTGTATGGTATGAGGTAAGGGTCCACTTTTATTCCTCTGAATGTGGATATCCAGTTTTCCCAGCACCATTTATTGAAGAGACTATATTTTCCCCATTGTTTATTCTTGTCACCTGCTTGGAAGATCAATTGAATGTCAATGTGTGGATTTATGTCTGGTCTCTCTGTTCTGTTCCATTGGTCTATATGTCTGTTTTTATGCAAATACTATATTGTTTTGACTACTATAGCTTTGTAGTATATTTTTAAATTAGGTAGTGTCATGCCTGCAGTTTTGTTCTTAAGACTGCTTTGGCTGTTTGGTTTCACATTAATTTTAGGATTATTTTTTTCTATTTTTGTGAAAAATACTATTGGAATTTTGATAGGGATAACATCAAGCCTGTATATAGCTTTGGATAGTATGGACATTTTAACAATATTAGATCTTAAAATCCATGAACATAGGATATCTTTACATTTTCTTATGTCTTCTTCAATTCCTTTCATCAATGTTTTATAGTTTTCAGTGTAAAGATCTTTCACCTCCTTGGTTAACTCTATTCCTAAGTATTTTTATGCTATTGTAAATACGATTTTTTTCTTAATTTATTTTTTGGATAGTTTGTTATTAGTGTACAGAGACACAAATGATTTTTGTATGTTGATTTTGCATCCTGAAACTTTACTGAAATTGTTTATTAGATGGTTTCACTGGTGAATTCTACCAAACATTTAAATAATCATGCTAATACTTCTCTAACTCTTCCAAAAAATTGAAGAAGAGGGAAAACTTCCAAACTCTTATTGTGAGGCTAACATCACCCTCATATGAAAGCCAGACAAAGATATTACAGGAAAATAAAACTGCATGTCAATATCTCTGATGAATACAGATGTAAAGATACTCAACAGAATACTAGCAAACTGAATTCAACAGCACATTAAAAGAATCATACACCATGATCAAGCGGAATTTATTCCTGAGATGCAAGGATGGTTTCTACATATGCAAATCAATAACTATGAAACATCACAATAACAGAATGAGGGATAAAACTCACATGATCATAATAACAGATGCAGCAAAGCATTTAACTAAATTCAACATCCTTTCATGATTAAAAAAAAAAAAACTCAACAAAACAGGTACGGAAGGAATGTACCTCAACATAATAAAGGCCATATATGACAAATCCACATCTAACATATATGACAAATGCACACATACGACAAACCCCCATCTAACATCAGACTCAATGGTGAAAAGCTGGAAGCTTTTCTTCTAAAATGAGGAACAAGACAAAGGTGCCCACTCTCACAACTTCTATTCAATATATTACTAGAAGTCCTAGCCAGAGCAATCAGGCAGGAAACAAACAGAAATAAAAGGAATTCAAATCAGAAAGGAAGAAGTAAAATTGTCTTTGTTTGCAGATGACATGATCTTATATGTATTATAGAAAACTCTAATGATGCCCCTCAAAATCTGTCAGAATAAACAAATTCAGCAAACTTACAGAACACAAAATCAACTTACACATATATTTTCAAATGACCAGTAGGCACTACAACTGACAGAATTGATAACTTTCTCTCTAGAGGGAGAGACAAGACAGAATAAATACCAAATGATATGCTCTGTCTCTGTTTTAGGAGGGAAGGTGTGGCGTGTAGGCTGCAGACTACAGGATGACTAACGAGCATTGGCGAGGGCTGTACACTGCAGTAATTAAGCACTGAGGTTCCACAGTCAGGAAAAACTACACTCAAATTCTGCTTCCACCACTTAACAGCTGTCTTTGGGGAAGTTATTTAATCTTTCTAATAAAGTACTTGCCCAACACCAGGCATATGGTAAACTCTCAACAAATGTCTATAAACTTGACCTTAACCAAAAATTGTTGTCTCTTTCCCTGTCTTCCTGAAATATCTACAATTAGTTTCTCCTTTGGATGAGACAATTGAAGGAAATGAAATATTACCGACAAGGTTAACAAATTTTGCCTGTCATTATCAGAATGCAATACTTTATGATGAATAAAGATGTATTAATACCATGAGAGTATTGGATACCGAAGTGAAAGACAAAGCTATAAAAAGTAAACAGAGGAGGCATAGACAGTAAACTTCATTTCACAACTTTTCTTAGAATTAGCTAGTTCTCACATAAGTCCCACCAAACATCAAATGAAAACTCAGTTGAAGATGAAGGAAAAGGAAACAGAAGAAATGTGTATCTAAGTTTTAAACAAAAGCTTGATGCCGCTCAAGCTTTGGGAGTCATTTATACTTTTATAATATTCTGACATCTTCTTTAGCCTAAGTTTCTTTTTCCTACTTCTGGGAAATATAGAATGAAAATAAATTTTAGTGAAGTTTTAAAACATTGTGCTAAATGAAAAAAGCCAGTCAAAAAGGACTACGTACTGTATGACTCCATTTATATTAAATATCCAAGATAGCCAAATGTATAGAGTCAGGAAGTAAATTAGTGGTTGCTGAAGGCTAGGGTTAAGGGATAAGGGAGTTAGGCGGGCAGTGTGTGAAAGCTAAGAGGTAGAGGATTTCTTTGGGGGGTAATAAAATTATTCTTAAATTGATTGTAGTGATAGATGCACAACTCCACATATGATAAAAATCACTGGATTTTATACATTAATTGAGTGAATTGTACGCTATGTGTGTTACAGCTGAATAACGTTTTTTTTTAAAAAAAATCAGTTGGGTTTTACTTCGTGTACATGCTCTCTAGAGAAAGAAATTCTAAAAGTTATGGGAAATGACTCAGGCATGCTGTTTCCTATAATATTTCTTTTACATCCTCCTTCCTTGGGAACAGAGCTTATGTAAATGTGGAAGTAAGCAATGGGCATATCGTTCAATAAATATCAGTCCCTATAAGCACTGCACTTTCAATGCATAAGTGTAGACAGATGTTAAGCAAATAAAGACTCAAATAAAAAATGTGAGTACAATGTTGTGTTGAACGATCATGACACAGATGAACTATTGGGCATTCGGCCAACTCTTCCTCTTCATACTGAATTTCCACTCTGTTTATGCCTCTGTTGGCCACCCTTGTCATAGTTTGTCATTGAGACTCCAAGTGCTTTGAGGGTAGAAACTATACCTTATGCAATCCTGGGTACAGTGCTCAGAACAGCAGCATACACATAATAGATTCTTAATATACATTATTGACTTTAATAACCCAATAAAAAAAAGTCTATCATTACCAGAAATACACAGACTTTGGCTGAAAATAGTGAAATGGTCATCTGCCTTAACTAACTGTATTCCTCATTCATTGACTACCTATCCCAAAACAGAGACTATGTAATTCTTCAATAGCCACTTTAAAAACTTTTTGCTAGCTATTACTATTATGGATGTCTGTGACTTTTGGGATACTCTTTTTCCTCTCTATATATGTAGATTTAAATCACAGCTGCTGCACTTAGTTAGAGTCTGATGTTTTTTTTTTCCCCCTCAAGAGGCAAACTCAAGTAATGCTTCTCAAACTTTAACGTGCATATAAATTATCTGGGGATTTTTTATAAAGCAAGTTCTGATTCAGCAGGTCTGGGTGGAGCCTGGGAATCTGTCTCTAAGGAGCTCCAAAGTGATGCCGATACAGCTGGCCAGAGACCACCTTTTAAATAACAAGGCTATGACGCAAAGGTCAGCAGAGCATCTCTGATGGTGCTTCCATTACAAAGATGACGTCCTTTTATTACGATATCAAAGTAGACTTGAGTCTCTAAAATAGAAGTTAGAAACTCGTGGCCAAAGTGTGAAATCAAGCTCCAGGATGGAGGGGTTTATTTTTTTTGTTTTTTTCCCTCACACAATGATTTTCAACATTGCAATTGGATAGCCACATTAAATATGGGGAAATTTCACATGACAATCTAGATTCTTGGTTTCTCGCAAAAAGTCAGAAACCTTACCTCACTGCTCCCACAAGACACCAAGAACATACATACTCTTGTTGTCCACAGCCCCCCTCTGAACCACTGGCCAAGGTAGATGTTGGGTTTTTAGCCCCCCTCTCTAAACATGAAGGAAATTGAGACTGGCTCAAAAACCCACTGCTCTCTCTGTATGACAAGGTTACCAAGAGGAGACACAATGATGGGGATCATTTATATCCCAGGTGTTGGTTATGCTAATAACAAAACACTGGGTGACCTTACAAAAATTTGGCTGTGAAGTTTAAATCTGAGCTTTTGGAAACTCCGTTTCATATGTTACATTGCTAAAAAGAAAATATTTTTAATTTCAAAAGAAAGAGTAAAGGGAAACCCAGACTCTTCCGAGAAACATTAAACAACTTCTAAAAGGATCAAACTGTATTCAAATTCCTCTGGTTCATACTCTCCTAGTTGGGAATCTAATTCCTCACACTCTGGGGGGCTTTGCCCAAACATGTTGATTTATCCATGGTTTCACTTTGATAAAAATACATTCCAGTGTGGTTGGAATCACGGTAAACAAATTCTTTCTCCTCATATCGCTTCCTGTTTTCCCTTTGCTTAGGACCTTGTTCTTTGTTTATGGAAGGTTCTGAAATATTCTGACTCTAATGATGCCTTCTATCTCCCGTTTACGGTGGAGCTTCATCCACTCCTCGTCAGCAGAGCTTAGGCCTATATTAAAAATACTTTCTAATAACTTCCTCAAATTCTCAAATTAACAAGTATGGAGTGAGTCCTTATTGTGATCATTATTTAAACAACATACACATGTGTTATCGTTTCTTTTCCCTGTGAGGGTTAAAATAAAATAAAAAGCATACTGATAGAATGTGCACAACACGGGGTGGGGGGAGGGGGCAGGGGGGCGGGAGGTGAGGGAAAACACTATGACACTATAAGTGAAGGTGGTGAACTCCTGGTGTCTTCCAGACAGTAAGTACTATTTGAGCACGAATACTTGGGCATTTATTCATTAATTTATTGAAGACTGTCTGAGATTGGATTTCCCAAAGCAAGGGGATCTGAGGAAAGAATTCCAAAATGCAAGTAGAGGGAAGTAACCTCAGGGAACACTGCTGGGGGGCGGGGAAGGGAGGCAGGAAAAGGAAGGAAGAAAATAAAGATGCTGGGATGCCCTCACCTGCCTCATGCCTTAGGTGGCTAAAGGAGCAGAGCATTCCAGTGCTGTGTTCACCACACAGATCTAGGACCAACGGGACGGGCAGAATTTCACCCCAACACCCAAGAGAAAGGCTTGCTGAAACTCGGTCCCCACAGTCTGCAGAGCACCTACATTTTACAGGTACATACCAATATTCCAAAACAAAGGCTTGAGGACCCCTCCCCCCAGACTACGGAACTATGGCACAGTAGATGTTCTCACAACTAGGTGCCTTTCTCATTGAAAGAAATGTCCTTCTCAGCACAATTTGGGTCCAGAAGAAAATCTGGCCCTTATTTCTAGAACCCAAGGTACACTAGTGAATACAAAGGCTACAGCTGGTCCCAAGGCACTTGGGCTACCCATCATGAACACAGCTATCTAGAAAGAGCTAGCTAGGGCTTAGTTGGCGCACTTCACAAAGTAGGATTTAGCACACCCAAAAAAAAAAAACAAAAAAACGCATGAAACACTCACAAAAACACCCAGGCACTCACCTATATCCTCCTGGTCAGGTATTTCTCCCAGCAGCTGTGAGGTCTCTCAGATTTGTCCCAGGACACCATCGTTGCCTGTTCTGGGAGCCTCTCCCCTCAGCACTCTCTCTTTCAACCCAACTGCCAGCACCTGGCCATGGGAGAGCTGGCGACTTCACACAAACCCGTCTATCGGGAAATGTTCTTCTCTTTGAACACAATGAGGTATTGCCAAGCTGGGTCCAGTGCCTGGTGTGTGTGTGTGTGTGTGTGTGTGTGTGTGTGTGTGTGTGTGTGTTGGGGGTGGGGACCATGGAGTCGGGGGCTTCCTAGAAAGGCAAACAGGAACCTGCAAGGTGGGCTCCATGGCTTAGGCTGTAGGGGCAAGCAGAGGATGGGCTGGAATGTGCTGCGCCTACAAACACTCTTTGCCAAGAAAGCTCAATCTCGCGGGATCTCAGGATACCTACAGGGGTAGCAGGTGAGTCCTGGGACAAGAAACACCTGAGTACCCTGGGTGCACTTGCTAGCTCAGCCCCCATCTTCTTGCTAGCCCCCATTTTCTGCTAGCGTAGCCACGGCAGTTATATTAGTGCCCAATGGCTCACTAGTTATAGCTGATGGCCAACTAGCCACAGCTGATGGCCATCCGATCACAGTTGATGGCCACTTACTACCCGAGCCAGCACCTTTCCACGTGAGGCCGAGAGCCTGGACACTGCACTCCTGGCTCTGTCCCTACACTCCCCTATTTATGGCTCTGTGGGTGTTCCTTTTCGGCTTCACCATATTCTGCGTTCTTATGTGGGGAGCGGGACCAGAGACCCCGCAGACCACCCTGAATGACATACAGGCAGCCCTTCTGGAGCCTCCCTGGAGGGCGTAAGGCTCTGGAGCAGTGATGCGAGCTTCTGGAGCAGAACCCAAGGACATAGCCACCCGAATGCGCCTTCCCATTCTGAAATCAGAAAGTAAAGTGTCAGGCTGACAGAGGACCTGGTTGGGAGCCTGCCTCGTAATACGCGGTGCTGCCCACAGCCCTTCTCCTTTCTTCTCTTCCTGTAGACCTGAGTACAGGGGGCCTCCAAACAGCACGCTCCCGTATCCTGGGGTGTCCAGGTGAAGAGGCATCCATTATGGCTTCCACAGTCTATTCTACTATGTTTCCCTGAGAATAAGCCCCAGTTAAGATATCAGCCAGACGGACGCATTTAGTACATTATGACGAGGTTCCAGAAGATGACATGGCCGTATTTGAATAAATGTAGATTGTTGTACATGAAAAAAATAAGACATCCCCTGAAAATACGCCCTAATGCGTCTTTTGGAGCAAAAATTAATATAAGACCGGTCTTATTTTCAGGGAAACACGGTACTTCACTGCTGGCTATTGTTTGAACAGTGCAGTTTATGTTTTTCCAAAAGCAGAGCCTGGGATAAAGATTCCCAAAATGTGAGTGAGGAAGTAAGGATGGTGAGACAGGAAAGGAGGACCCACCAATATAAGGGGTATTATTGAAGTCACCAAAATGGACAATGGAGGCTTGATTTTGACACTCAGGGTAGGTGCTTAGTAAAGGTATTTAGTAAATGCATGGGCCTGCATAATTAGCAATGGAGATAGAAGTTCTTTGAGCTTCCTAAACTAGTCCTTTGCTTAAGTTTAGATGTCACAGGATGACAAGTAAAGGGAACAGAAGGGAGTGAGAACCAAATAGAATGCATATTAGAGTGTTTCTGTGGAAAGAGAAACCTAAGTGTGAGTGGCTTTTGGTGGGCAAGGATTCTGTCATCTGAGACAGATGTTTGCAAATTCCAACTTCCAGGGATTCATATCAAGTGCCAAAATAACAGCTACCACAGCTGTTGTGTGTTGTGCCTCCTGCTGAAAGAAACATCTCCACTTGGATGTTTTTCAGACGTTTTAAACTTAAGTCCAAAACCAAACTTCTGATTTCCACCCCTCACTTCAAGTAAGTCTTCCCTCAGTCTTTCCTGCCTCAGTTAATGAAGACCTCCTTGGCTCCCCGTCTTTCACACGCATCAGTAAATCCTGTCATCTCAAACTACAGCTGACGTCAAACTGCTTCTCCCCATGGAAGTCCTTGGTACTCCAGTCCAAGACACTGTCATTGCTAACCTAGATTTTTGCCATAGCTTTCTGCCATTTCCATCAGAATAATTGCATCCCACTTTCCTGGAAGACTTCTCTGACCCGTACCTTTATGACAACATGAAAGGTCATGATTCCACGTGGCTACTCTCCAATAAAGGCACAAACTCTAGTTACAGCATCACTTGGGCCCTTCTTTATTTTACAGCTAGCTTTGTTCCTCACTTTTTGACTTCCACTTGGCTGAGTTTCACCTCCTTATTCCAGATCTGCTCATAACTCTTGGATGTGTTGACTGAGCCTGATTTCTTTGGTGGATCTTTGCCATTTTTGGAATTCTAAATTTAGCTCACACTGATCCTCCTGGGCCATCACTCCTTAAGTCCCCTGGAGTAGGCTAGTCCATCTTGGCTCCTGTTTTCTGTATATGCATCAGATGCCTCCCAGAATAACAAACATCCTGGCACAGTCTGATTCCTTAGGGGGCAAAAACACATGCACAGAAATAAGGACAAAGGTGAGGGTTTTATTCAGACAAGGGGGATCAAAAGATTTGGTGGTTATGCCATTCTCAACTTTACATGGGAATTCTGGTATGTCAGGTGGCAAATGTTTGGGCATTTGATGCCCTAGAAACCCTCTCTAGCCACCAGAAATTTCTAGAATTACCGATCTTTTTGAAGGAGATCTGTAAAAAAGGCTGTCATGCGGACATCAGGTGGGGTCGCTGGTGCCGCTCCCCACACAAAAACGTAGGATATGACTAGGTCAAAAAGGAACATCCACGGAGCCATAGATAGAGGAGTCA
Organism: Rhinolophus ferrumequinum; assembly: GCF_004115265.2. Taxonomy (NCBI): domain Eukaryota; kingdom Metazoa; phylum Chordata; class Mammalia; order Chiroptera; family Rhinolophidae; genus Rhinolophus; species Rhinolophus ferrumequinum. The sequence continues at coordinate 27,598,261 of NC_046306.1, read as the reverse complement.
TACCACTAGTCTCACTGGTGGCACTATAGTCTCACTGGAGGCTGGATCCACACGATCTGCAACCTGCTGTCTGCTGCTCTGCCTGCCAACCAATTAACCCCACTTGCTAACTGCAATCCGCGCTTGCCAGCTCAGCCACCATCTTCTTGCCAGCCCCCATTTTTCTGCTAGCATATCCACGGCACTTATATTCATGGCCAATGGCTGACTGGTTACAGCTGACAGCCAACTAGTTGATGGCCATCCAATCACAGTTGATGGCCATTTACTACCTGAGCCAGCACCTTTCCACGTGAGGCCAAGAGCCTGGAAACTGTTCTCCTGGCTCTGTTCCCACACTCCACCCCTACAGGGTCTCGCCTCACAATCTACGCAACAAGCGTCTTCCACCAGGGGCCCTGTGTAATGAGCCTGGAGGTGAATGCAATATCCTGGACACTGCCAGGCTCTCTGGGCACAGCCAACATTTCTCAGGGCACCACCAGTACTTCTGGGCACAGCCAGACTTCCTGGGCTTCTTAGGGTAACACCAGTCTCCCCGGGCACAGCCAGGGCCTCTCAGGGCACCACCAGTACTTCTGGGCACAGCCAGACTTCCTGGGCTTCTTAAGGTAACACCAGTCTCCCCGGGCACAGCCAGGGCCTCTCAGGGCACTGCCACCCTCTCTGGGCACAACCAGACTTCCTGGGCTCAGCCAGGGTTCTCAGGGCACCGCCACTCTCCCTGGGCACCGCCAGACTTCCTGGGCACAGCTAGGGCCTCTCAGGGCAAAGACTATCATCACCAAAATTGGGAAATCAAGCATCAACAATAAGAAAATTTTAAACTTATTAAATATCATTCGTGTTCTGAAGGAACTGCCATTAAAATATGGCCTCATTTTCAGAAGCATCTAAATTTCCTGATATTAGATGTTGGACTCAGAATTAGCAGTAGGGCATGTACCTTTACTTTTTGTTTAGTTTTGCATCCAGGCAACTCAAAATTAAGGAAGGAAGAACTGGGATTTTGTGTGATCACTAATGGTACCCACAGTCCCGTATATCATGGAAAGCTTCATTCTAAACTTTTTGATGGCCAGGGTTTCTTGTAATGAAAAAGGGAATTACAAGTCCTTGCATAGTCAAAACCATATTTTCCATTTTTGAAATACACAAAGTGAGTATAAATGGGTATAAAATTCCTGAGTCAAACTTCTTTTCTTTGAAGACTTTTTAGATTTTAGTCTCCTGAATTACACTCTATTTCTCGTGCCTTACTTCTTTTATTCAATATTCTGGGGACCATACTTTGAGAACCACTGCTGCCAGCTGTCAGCGGAACAAAGATCCCCATCAAAGTGAAGGAAAGGGAGTATTCACTGCCAGGGCAGATAAGTGTAGTATGTCTCACTGCGCAGGGTTTGGTTTTCATCCTCACCTGTTAGTGCCAGTTGCTGCCACAGGGATAAGTGTTCAGTAAACAGGGAAATGAGATATTTTACACTCTTCTATTATGTTTCCTGGAAGTGGGACAGATTTGGCAAAATAATGCCATGACTGGTTTTACAAAAGAATGTAGAGAGAGAAAAAATCCAGAGCAAACAGGTCAGTAGGAAACCAGTCACAGGACAGGTTCAGTTTATAATCTGAAAGCATTAAAACTGATCCAGAGAAACATCAGAAGTGAGAGAAGGTGACCTTCCAACCCAATGCATTGAGTCTAAGAAGGTAGTAAGAGATGAGAACAAAGGATTGGCTTTACACAGGATTTTTCTCACCTGGGGCTGCTGTTATCAGGATGTCCACACACTTGGCAAGAGAAGTCCCTCATCTGTGCCAACTGGCTATACCAGAAGAGGCTCCATGGAGAATGGTGAGCTCCAGATAGCTTTTGAAGAATTAGGAGGATTTCCCTGGGCAAAGAGCTCTGGGTGGGGCAGAATGGGAATATATGACTGCCAGACAATTCATGCTCAGAAAGACCAAAGGACACTTGGACTGGAAAAGACTATTTTATTGGGGACTTCATAAGACATAAGGCAGAGGACGGGCTGAGCTGGTATTTTGGAGGGACTTAAACACCATGAGACTAAGAAGTTTTGAAATTATCCTGTACTTTGCCAATATTACCTATTGAAAGGTAAGAGCCTGTTCGGAAGCTATTGAAATAGCTTAGGGATAACAGATAATAAAAATTTGAACTCAATTTCACTTATTTCAGCAAGCATTTACTGATTGAATAGACATTGACAATGGACATGGAGTGCTTGCTAGAAAGTGTTGCCAGTGGGTAGAATCTTAGAAGGAGAAACAAACAAGACACCACGTCCTAGACTCTGACCAGCCTACAAAAGGAATATCTCGGGGGGAACAGCTTTGTGGGATCTTCATGATTTTTTTCTGGCAGAATGAACATTAACCAAGGAAGTATGACTTATTTCAGAAGTTGCTCACTTCTTTAGAACACTTCAGTAGATTTCTGCTTCTTGAGACTCTATCTCCCTGAATAGCTCTCTGGAATTCCTGGTGGTAGTGATGCAGAATGGGTTCTATCTTATAAAAACTCAAGTCCTACTTCCTGGAAATATCCTAGGGAAATATATATATATACTGAGTTGACTAACAGAGACCCATGTGGAGCAGAGAACGGAAGAGCTGTAAGTCAACGTAAGTGTGGGGACCGAGCCAGGAGAGCAGTTTCCAGGCTCTCTGCCTCACGTGGAAAGGTGCTGGCTCAGGTAGTAAATGGCCATCAACTGTGATTGGATGGCCATCAGCTGTGGCTAGTTGGCCATCAGCTGTAACCAGTGAGCCATTGGCCACTAATATAACTGCCGTGGCTATGCTAGCAGAAAATGGGGCCTAGCAAGAAGATGGTGGCTGAGCTAGCAAGTGGCAGAGTGTGGATTGCAGATTGCAGAGAAGCGGATAGCAAGTAGTGGATCCTGTGGCTCCTGCTTCCTGTATCTCCAGCCCAGCCACCAGGGAGACTGTGGTGGTGTGACTCCCCTACCTATGGCTCCACTGGTGTTCCTTTTTGACCTCACCACATGCTGCGTTCTTATGTGGGAAGCGGGAGCAGAGACCCCGCAGGCCGCCCTGCATGACACCTTCCATCCCTAATTTAAGGGACCGCTTGACTATTTGCTTAGGAACGACCACCATGTAGTGGAACTGGTGGATGTTTGCTTTTGTGTCTTGACCGGCCACCATCGAGAATATGTAAGCACCTTGGCTGTGAGTCACTGTTGTTGCACCACGGTACCCTGAGAGGTCTGGAGAGAATTGGCTGTCATGCAGGGAGTAACGCAGGGTGTCTGGTCCTGCTCTCCTCATAAGAATGCAGGATATGATGAGACCAAAAACGAACACCCACAGAGCCATAAGTAGTGGAGTCATATCACCATAGTCTCATTGGTGGCTGGGCTGGAGGCACAGGAGGCAGGAGCTACAGAATCCGCAATCCACACTCCGCCGTTCTAACTGCAATCCGCTCCTGCTCACTCAGTCACCATCCTCTTGCTAGCCCCCCATTTTGCTGCTAGCGTAGCCACAGCAGTTATATTAGTGGCCAATGGCTCACTGGTTACAGCTGACGGCCAACTAGCCACAGCTGATGGCCATCCAATCACAGTTGATGGCCATTTACTACCTGAGCCAGCACCTGTCCACGTGAGGCCGAGAGCCTGGAAACTGCTCTCCTGGCTCTGTCCCCACGATGGCAGTGCCCTGAGAACCCTGGCTGAGTGAAGGAAGTCTGGCTGAGCCCAGAGACAGTGGCAGTGCCCTGAGAACCCTGACTGAGTCCAGGAGGTCTGGCTGAGCCCAAAGAGAGTGGCAGTGCCCTAAAAAGCTCAGGAAGTCTGGCTGTGCCCAGAAGGACTGGTGGTGCCCTGAGAAACCCTGGCTGTGCTCCGAGAGCCTGGCTGTGTCCAGGATATTGCATTCACCTCCAGGCTCCTCTCACAGGGACCCTCGCAGAAGACGCTTGTTGCGTAGATTGTGAGGTGAGACCTTGTAGGGGTGGAGTGTGGGGACAGAGCCAGGAGTGCAGTTTCCAGCCTCTCGGCCTCACATAGAAAGGTGCTGGCTCAGGTAGTAAATGGCCATCAACTGTGATTGGATGGCCATCAGCTGTGGCTAGTTGGCCGTCAGCTGTAACCAGTGAGCCATTGGCCACCAATATGACTGCTGTGGCTATGCTAACAGCAAATGGGGCCTAGCAAGAAGATGGTGGCTGAGTCTGCAAGTGGCGCAGTGAGGGTGGCAAACAGTGTGGCTCCTGCTTCCTGTTTCTCCAACCCAGCCGCCAGTGAGAGTGTGGTGGTATGACTCCCCTACCTATGGCTCTGTGGGTGTTCCTTTTTGGCCTCACCATGTCCTGCGTTCTTATGTGGGGAGCAGGACTAGAGACCCCAGAAGAGACCCTGCCTGTCACCCCATGTGACAGTAAGTCTCCTAAAGTGACACATGGCATTTTTATTTGTAACGGGCATAGAGGCTCCTTGGTCCATTAAGAGAATTAGAACCAGCACCTCTGGTTCAGGCAAAACTAACAGTATATTGACACAATACATGCAGACTGAGAGACTGCCAGGTGGGAACGTTCGGAGCTTCAGTTAACAATCTGTGGGTCAAACAATAAATTGATACCCATTGTCTTTAGTTCTTAACAAGGTCCCCCATTGTATATTGACTATCACTCCCAGGTTTGAGCCAATCAGAGGTTAGACTGTCGCATAGGCCACAAGGCAGGTATATGGATGGCGTAACGCTGAGTTAAGAGACCTGAACTTCAGAACGTTTTAATCAACTGAGTTACTTAAAGGCTGGGGCAGGGAATGAACCACTTAACGGGGGATTAAATGGGTTCTTCTTACCTCCTGGTTTCCTGAAAAAGCCAAACTTAATCAAATTCCAGTGGCACAAACAGGGCCACATGGATAATTTAGGGATAAAAAACAACTCTTTTATATTAAAAGCCATGTTTGTTCCTAGCATTCTATTACCTACAAACCAACATGGTTTCAATTTAAGCTTCTGGTAATCCTGACCAGTTCTTTCAAGTGTTTCTTATTTAAAATAGAAATTCCACGTTGAACGCTTTAATAACATTAACTGTCAAAGGCAGCTGTGATCGGTTTTCCTTTCAATCTTCTGCCAGATGAAGATATTTGTAATCATTAATGTCCTTTGTTTTCCTCCTCTTCCCATCATTAGTAAAATGCAAGTCGAAGAGAAATTGCTTTTCACTGGGACTCTACTATGAAGGGGTGAAGAAACAATGCCCAGAGAAGCTGAAGCATCAGTGCAGTCAGACGTCATCCATGGAGATGGATGCCGAGAGGACTACATTACTGTGTGAGTGACGTAGTGAGGAGTTACTAATTTATGATTTCTTCCATTGTCAGAACAGATATTTATGCCACACCAACCACTAAAGACTGGACAAGAAAAGTGAATGTCAGCGTACTGCCTCAAAGTAAACTATATGCTTAAAATGTATGTTTAAAGGGTATTAAAACATATGAACTTCGAAATGTTCCCCAAGTAAAGTCAGAAAGGCCAATAACCTGGTGGGCCATGTTAGAAGGAATACTGGAGAAACGTCATTCAATGAGAAATGAGCACGCCTCCCAAAAGAACTCCAAGACCACCTTATTATAAAGAGAAAACCAGATATTTTCTAAACAGTATCCTAGGGAGTACAACTGCTTGCAAATTTCATCTTTGTGATGGAGTATAACGGAAACTGAAGAAGACAAGTCTGGAGAAAGCTAGTATACAGGAACCTTCCGCTTCTTCAGGTATAAGCATAGGCAGATTGGCAAGAGAACAGTTGCTCTTATGAGAACACTAACTAATGTTAGCATCACACAAGAAGCACCAGTCCACGTGTCTGCTCTCCTATACACAAGCTTTGTTCCTGGAAGGTCATCCATATACTATCACCTAAGGTGACACTGCTGTTCCTACCTCATCAACCCGACTTTATGACCTTCTCAAATGCATACTTCCCATTCCTCTATGTCACCCAACTCTAGGCAAACTTCCAGGCCTGCCTGGCTCAAATTCCACCACTTCTGTGGAGATTTCAACAACCACCCACTTCTGGGCGTGGAGGTCACACATCGTTTGAACTCTTCACAAGGTATTTAAGGCACACTGGTTGGATATTATCTTTTCTGTTGCTTATATATATTTTGAAAGATCGTTATAACTTTCAGGTTGGTTTCAAATGGAGACAATGAAATCAAACATATCACATGGACACTGTGTATGATAGCTACATAGTGGCCTGGTTTCCAAACCAATAAATGCTTACCAACTGATTGGCAGTGTAACGATATTTTTCAATCTTCTGTAGCCAAGACCGGTAATCTACTGATCGATGGTGTGATATCACTGTTTCAATTAATACGGTTAATAAAATAGATTGGTTATAAGAAAAAATACCACCAAGAAGCTAGAATGTTGGGCCAAACCTAAGAAGATGAAATTTTGTATGAACAATGTTTAGTCCTGCAACTAGTCCAAAAAACAAAAGCGTAATTTGCATGTGTTAATAGAAGCATGGTAAAAAAGAAATAATAGATCACTGTAAACTCATTACGAGTAAGCAAGGTGTGGCTACCAACTGTATTTGACTCTTGGATTGCATTAAAAGGAATATGTCTAAAACAGAGGAGATTGTCACATACTCTTGGGCCCTATCCCATTCCATGCTGCTCATACATTGAGTGTGGAGTTAAGTTCTTTGAAAAGAAACAGAAGCATGTCCATAGTACAAACACATACGAGTAATGAAGAACAGTGGGGGAAGCTTGGAGATTTTAGTTAAATGAAAAGAGGCCTTGGGATAAAACTATCTTCGAATACTTAAAGAGTTGTTATGGGAGTGAGTGATTAGATTTGTTTCAACTGGCTTCATAGGAAAGAACTATAAATAATTGCAGAAGACGTGATAAGACAGATCTAGATTCAAAATAATAATAATAATAAAAATTGTAAGTATTAAAACATCCCCAAACTAAGTTATATGAAGCTCCTCACTGCTGAAAGCTTTCGAGATGGAGGCATCTAGCCATAAGATGGAAATAGCATAGAGAAATACAGATGGAAGATTTCATCTAACCTTGAAATTCTCCTTTGTGAGTAAGGATGCAGGATACTATATAAGAAATTGCTATGGTCTGAATGTATCCCCCCAAAATTCACATGTTGAAATCCTAATCCCCAAAGATGATGGTGTTAGGAGACGGGGTCTTTGGGAGGTGCTTGAGCCATGAAGGAGAAGCCCTCACAAATTGGATTAATGCCTTATAAGAGAGGCTTCAAAGAGATCCCTGGTCCCTTCTGCCATTTTAGGACACATCAAGTAGGTGCTGGTCATAAACTCGGCAGAGACCTTCACCAAAATATGATCGTCCTGCCACATTGATCATGGATTTCCCAGCCTCCAGAACTGTGAGCGATAACTTCTGTTGTTTAGAAGCCACCCAATCTGTGTTATAGCAGTATGAATGGACTAAGACAGAAATGAAGTTCACTTCTTCTAACCCAAGTCCTAACAAAAGCCAAGCCTCTGGGTTCCCATACCCCTCAAATCACACATTTTATGCTTAGAATGAGCTTCATCTCAGAACAGAGTAGTTGTTCAACGAGAAGTATATTTACCCTGAAAATGCTGTTGTTCATGGGAGCATTGTTCCACAGATTTTCAACAATTCTCTCTCTAAACAAATTGATCTACTCCATTTATTTCAACAAGATAGGCTTACGTCTCTAAAACATTTCTTCACAATTGTTAATAAGAAATTTACTCCCAGTACCCTCCCCAGGCCTGGGGGAGGGTACTACCAGTGACCCAAACCTCAAACAATGATTGTAGTAAAGGAACATCATTACCAAATGTAATAATTAGGTAGTCCATCTTGATTAAAGTTACAGGTGCCTATAAATTACAATTATTAAGCCTCATATCAACATCACAAGGGAGATATTATTGTTACCATTTATGTAGGAGAGACTCAAGCACAGAGGTCATACGAGTAATAAATGGTGGAGTTGGGATCTGAATCCAGATTTTCGCTGTAAGACTGGCACAATTAACCTCATTTTCAAATTCTTTCTGGGTGACACTTCCAGAGTAAGATGCTGAATCTTGTAAGAGTTTCTTCACAACAGAGTATAATCTGTACCCTTATCCATGAAGCTGATTATTATTTTCCCTTTGTTGCAAGAGGCAATTGATATCCTCAGTCTATCACAAAAGTATACCTACCCAAATATCTATAGTTTGAGGAATTTTTATCCAGATAGGGAAGTTGGAAAATTAGTGATAGACTGAATTTTTACCTCTCACGGTTTTAATGGTTCTCATGTAAAAGGCATTTCTCCCAATGCAAGGCTGTTTGTGGCAATGGAAACAGCATAGGAAAATATGCTTTTGCCAAGGGAAAATAATTGAAGTTATCTGAAGAAGTTATCATTAGTGTTAATGTGCCCAATTAATTACTGCCATGTTGGCTATTTCAGCAGGGAGGATGAGACTGACCTCTGCTCTACTGGTTACAGAGGTGAATGGAGAGGATTTGATGGCAAACAGAATGTTGCTCAAGGTTAAGAGCAGGATCCCAGATGCCCATCCACTCAAGGTAATGTGATGTGTGATTTGGGGCGAGGAAAAGGAATTATAAAATGGTTAATACTTTTGCCAAACTGTCATCAAAACAACAAAAAGTACCAACGTCCAGGGTTCTAATTCCAACATCTCAACTACAGCCAGGGAAGCAAGTGAATTATGGTCAAAGTTTGAAAGAGAAAGAGATTGTGAGTTAAGTCCACTACATTCATTTGTTTTTGTTTGTTTGTTGTTTTTACTTTTATAAGTGTTGAGCTAAAGAAGAAACAGCGTGGTTGCATCTTTGTAAGAGGAGATGTAATTATGATTCAGAAAATCTAAAAATAACAGTAACTAATAGCTATTTATTACTAATTAAAAGTTAGACATAGTACTAAATACTTCATACAAATTATCTTTTCAATCTTCACAGTGTTCCTATACGGTAGAAACTATGACACTACAGCATACTGCAGGAGTTTCTTAAACTCTAGGATACAGTAGAATCATCCAAAGGGCTTCATGAAAACTCATTTGGGGGAGTTTCTTACTCAGCAGGTCTGCTGTGCAGCCTGAGTGTTTGTTTCTCTAGCTAGATTCTAGGCAATGCTGCAGCTGTGTGAAATTTGTATAATAATAGCACCTACCTTGTAAGAGTTTGAGATGGCTCATAGAAATGAGACCATGAAATCCGTGGCAAATACCAGGTACTAAGAAAATAGTTATCAAAATATTTTACCGATGAGAAAAACAGGCAGCTAGAAATTAAGTAAATTGCCCAAATGGCACACTATGAATTGTACTGTCTGTTCTTGAACCTAAATCTATCTTCAAGGTGTTTTTACTCTAGTAAACTCTCTTTCAAATTCTATGTTGAAAAATCTTTTCTAAATACCTTACCAAAAATACCTGGCATGCTAGGGAGTTTTCAGGTACCTTGATGCCCAGACCACACTCCAATCACATCAGCATCTCTGGGAGTGGAGTCCAGACATTAATAGTGTTAACACTCCCAGGTGATTCCAGTGTGAGCAGGGGTCCTTTGGCTTTGACGACAAAATGGTTCTTTGACTCATAGGCCCTCTGGGTTCTTAGGTTCCCAGGTGATTCTACTGGGCAATAAGGCTGTGAACTGATGATACTTGTTTCTCTCTTGCTAAGAGGAGGTTTCAAAATGGTGAAAATAGAAGTCCTGGCTTGAAGCTATTTCAATCTGATATTAAAGCACCAGTGAATTTCAATTCAATTTTGAATTATTTTAATGAGAAAAATGTTCCTATAAATATATATCCACATGAATACAACAAAATGAAATAGTCCAGACCATCAAAGGCCATATATATATATACAAACACACACACATACACACACACACATATATATATATAAAATATATTATATATAGTCTATATATATATAATATATGTATATACCGGGGCAGCAGGGTTGCCAAAAACATGTATACAAGTGGACACTTTGGTCAACGTTGCTCAAGCAGTAGTTCGCCATAATCAGAAGTGTCTGGAAGCTGACTTTGAGCACCTCTTGTAATTGCAGAAGTCAAACGTGACTTGTATTCATCTTTTGTTATCGGTATATATTGAGTATTACAATTTTAATACTGTTTTCCTTTCTTAAAATGTGTATACTTTTTTTTGGCACCATATATATATATATATATATAAAATTATTGCAAGTTTCTAGCACAAGGACATCATTGCTTATAAACTTCTCTCTGTAACTATTTATGTTATGTTTCTACCACAATTTAACTCCTTTAACATTTGCAAATGTTTGCTATTCCTAGCAGTATCTTCTAGTATGGGACTTAGTCTGCTTTTGCTATTAATGCTTCATTTTGCATTATTGTAATACTATAGGCAAAATTATGGGCAATAAGGCCTAGATTGACTTTTAGGCTATCCATAATTTCTAGATATGGATTAGTAAATTATTAAAAAATTCAATTTCCTTAAATGAAATAACTACCTCTTGTAATAACCTAAAACCAATGTTCTTTCCATGGTTCTTATATGACAGGACATTTGGGATTAAGAAGGTTGATGAAAGATAAAGTTAGTTTGTGGAATTATTGCTGTATAGTCTAGTCTACCTATTATCAAAATATATATATTTATAAAAAGGTACTTTTACAGGAGAGAGTAATTCATGTTACCATCCCTAAGGCTTTGTATCTAATATTTTCTTTTGAAAATAAATTTCACTTTTTGGCTTCAATATAAAAGACTAAAAATACATTGCAACTTCCTTCACATCTATAGACGTAACAGGAAAAAATACTCACATGTGCATGAATACATGTACTTGCGCACACACAGTTGTGCTCAAAACAAGAAATATATAAAATAAATAAAAATAAAATATACATTTTTAATTTGTGTAAGTCAACTATTTGTTAAGAGGTGAAAAAATGTAGATCTGCATATACTGATTTGGAATAAAGTCTAAAAGATAGAAAGTATAAAAGACAAATGGATGGAAAAATATAATATGTTCTCATTTAAAAAAGTAATCTTTGCATGTATGCATTTGTAAAAAAAAAAACATAAAGGGATTTATAAAATATAAATATAAGGGACATATATGAACTATTAGTACTGGCTAGCTGGGTTTGTGCAAGAATGGTGATAGAGAGAGAGAATTCTAGGAAAGAAGAGATCTTTTTAATTTGTATACTCTGAATTATTTGAATTTGCCAAACAGGCATGTATTGTACAATGTTTACTATAATGATAAAGACTATTTTTTAATTGAGGCCATAAAGCATTATCCACATGAAAATTTGGGAAACATATTATGGTGGAAACATATTATGGTGGAAAGAAACGGGAAGCAAAACTCTTCAACTCCTGTTTGTGCCTATCCCTTAATAAAGGTGGTCCCTTATCTCCTCTGGGCTAGTCGCCACATTTATGAAAGTTTATATTATTCACACAGGATTGTTGTCAGGAAAAAAAGAGAACATGGTTAAACTATTTGAAAGTTGCAAAGCACACAGTCAATGTTAGACGCTCTCACTGTTGCTGAGTTTGGTAATCCTTTACGACTCCCCAGAGACAAAATACTTTTTCTGTGCAATAGGGGACATAGAGCTCACAATTAATAACCAATGCAAGGTACACGTTTTTATAAGAGATAAAAGGAAGTGCCACGTGAGCTCCTATAGAAATTCTCAAATTGGTCTGTTAGTAAAGAGCGCGGCTTCTCTGAGTTGACAAAATCTACATAATTAGCAAAGGATGGTGGCAATATGCTGGGCCTCCTCAAACTGGATTCATGAGCTTTGAGCACAAGCGGTCCCACGGAAGCCTCAAAGAACATCAGCTGCACACTAGCAGATCTGTCTTAAGCAGTTTTGAATCCCTACTGTGCCCCACCGTGCCTACCAAGGGTCGGTAATTAGTAAATATTTCTTTAATGAATGAAGACTAGAATCCAGTATGGAAGAAAGACTAGAAAAGAGACCAGTATGTATTATGTGATAAATGTAAGGTGTCTTGGGACATTTGTAAGTGAATTAAACCGTTGGTGTTTGATAAAATACATTTGAAGTTCTACTCAGTTTTTTTCCTTAAGTTCTCACCCATTTCTTCTCCTGTGGGTCTTATTTTCAACCTACAGATTTTGGGGGAGATTCCCAAGTCTTTCAGAAGAGTGCCAGAAAGCAAAACGGGCCCAGTGTGATACCTATTTGCTGCATTCGTTTTATCACATACTGGAAATGGGGAAAGAGGTTTAACATAATCCCTACAATCTGCATTACCAACCTTATTTCCCAGATATTTATTTAATTTGTATTAATTTCTCAGAGGAATAAAAAGGAGTTCAAGGTAAAAATACTGCATAAACCTGTTCATGTAATTCAGGAGGAAAGGATAGATATGACAACAGTCTAAGGGAGAATGAATTAAGGAAGGGAGTAAGACAAATATTTACTTAGACCCATCACTCAATGGGTCTATCCCTTATAGACCCTTATATAGACCCTTATAGAAGTCAATACAAAGGACTTCTGGTGTCCCTTCCTCTTTATCACGGTGTGTGCACATGTGCACATACACACACATTCATGCACTCAAATATACTCAACATTTTCTCAGGGGCTCAGCTGCCTCGACTACTGGATCAGCAAAATTCACATTTGGTCTTAGTACATACAAAATAATGTCAACTTGTATCATCTTGACTTAAACTTTTTAAAATGTAGGGATTGACAAGCCAGGATGGGATGTTAAATTGTCAGTCAAATCTGCTTCCATTGTTGAGGCATCCAGTCTCACAGCATGGGCTTCTAAAGGGTTGAAATGTATCTACCACATGTGTGTCATGTATGTACATGGTCTCATATACACAGCCAGCAAAAGGAAATTTCCGAAGACAAAAACCAAGAAATATTTGCTTCCCTGGCTTTAAAACTTCGAACTCAACAAGATATTCTATCAAAAAATAGCCAAGATAATAACAAATTATTATAAAATAAGTACTTATACTCAATCCTAAAATAAATAGCAAAGAAACTAGAAGAGAGTGAATGGGGAAGGGGGTTTGGGGAGGAAAGGAAGAATTACAGCTCAACATTCCATTCTTCTGATATACTGCATGATACTTTTGTTTGAGGAAAGCATATTTTTGACATCAGTCCTTCTTCTTACATTTTCTATCCTGGGAACATTGATAGGATAAGACAATTATTTAGTTACAATAAATTATTTCCTTCAAGATGCTTGTTCCACCACCAACAGCAATGTGAAACAGCTTTGGTATATTTGCCAGGTGGCACAATTGAAATACTGTATCGCATAGGCAATTTCTGATCTTTACACTTGCTCGTCAAAGCAAAAAAAAAAAAAAAAAAAAAAAAAAAAAAGAAAGAAAGAAAGAAAGAAACAAAATCTTTGAAATGGCACTGCAAAGCCCATTTTTCAATCAGAGACTATCCCCAAATGGAAACAAGCTGGCTGAACCACTTAACTACAATTTCATTCCTGATTTACATTGAGACTGCCTTAAAGTTTGGAATATTTTATGGCACAAATTTTGAAAGAGGGAAGAGGGAACTAGACGGTTCAATAAACAATAGTAAGTGTCTCATCTCAAAGAGATGAGCTTCTTTAAAAATGACCAGTTTTCCTGTCAGATGCCATCTTCTTAAGTCTCCCAGGAGACAAGTCTAGCTAAGTCTCCAGGCCTTCCTTAATTATAAAATTTCACCCAAGTGCCCAGGGACCAATGCTGTCATAGTGGAAAACCTTGAAAACTTTGACAGGAAATGCAACTGTCCATTAAAGACCTGAAAACAAACTTCCAGCTAATAATTTCAGGGACAGAGACTGCCCGTGATTGCTTTTTTCTAGAGTGTGAGGTACTAATATCCACATTGCTGGGATTTGTGTTAAATTCATGGATTCTTATACATTTAATCTCATTAGTGTGAGCCATCGCTCCCTCAAGCTTCTTAGTGGGGCCAACCCTCAGGGAACAGTGTCCTATTAAAACCTGCAGGCCTAATGGGTCCAGGAGCCAGACATCAGGTTTATATTTCCAACTAGATTCATGGACCAAAACATCACCTTAGATGATTCACTGTCTTTTGATTGTGTAGGTGTAGTGGAGGTGACCCTTGATTTAAGGACATAAAGCTCCCGATACTCAAAGCCAAATTTTAGGATATACTCACGGAGAAATGTTCATCTTACATGAGCTTTAAGTGAAATCAGAAAAACACAAAAATGTAGTGGAAAGAACACCAACTTTGAGTTTAGATAGAAATGAGCAAAATACCAATTCCAAATGGGGATTATAATTACCTGAGTGGATGATGAGAAAGGTTAACCTTTTATGTAATGCCTGACATAAAGAAGGTTTGTGATAAACGACAACTATTATTATTGTTCCTATGATTATTGAAATGTAAATGTTGAATATTTTCTGTATCTAACTTTTCCTTTAAGAAAACCATAAGTTCTTTGCTCTTATAAAGTTATGCCAAAATTAGCTGCCAGTGATGTGGATTCAAAACTGAGTCTTAAGTCCTATTCTATGTAGAAATGCATATGAATTGCTACTTTAATAGATTTCACAAATATGATTTTTATGATGCAGATTGCTTAGGATTCATTATGTCTGTCCTACCACATCCCATCACTGTTCTTTATTACAACTTCTGTAAAAACTTTCCTGTATGGTGTCCTAACGTGATACTGTCTACCCTTCTCTTGGCACCAATATATCACGCACAAATTAAGTTGTCTGCATTTTTTTCTCATGAGGATGGGACCATTATAATAGCACTACTTTCTTTTATCTCAATTATACACTCAAACCGGCAATACTTATTTAGAAGACATTAGCGGTTGAATTGTGTCAATTCAACCCTCCCCAAAAAATGTAGCCCTAACCCCCAGTAACCATGCATGTGAGCTTATTTGGAAATGGGGTCTTTGCAAATCATCAAGTTAAGATGAGGTCATTAAGGTGAATTACATACAACTCGATATGACTGAGGTCCTTATAAAAAGGAGAAATTTGGGCACAGAGACAGACAGGCACACAAGGAGAATGTCACGTGAAGATGATCGGAGAAATCTTTGGCATCAACAAGCAAAGAAATGCCAAATTGTGAGCAAGCTACCAGAAGCCAGGGGAGAGGGATGGACCAGATTCTCTCTCAGAGCCCTCAGAAGATGCCAACCCTGCCAGCACCTTGATCTAGCACTTCTAGCTTCCACAACTGTGAGACAATAAATTTCCACTGTTTCAGCCACCCAGTCCGTGGGATTGTGTTACGGCAGCCCGAGCAAACTAGTACAGAAGGTGACTATCTATAAGGTTTTTAAATATGTTCATATTAATTTTTCTTATATCATCCTCAAAGTTTGAAAAAAAAATATATATATATATATAATAGGGAACTTGCATATCTCTGAAAATATGTCCATAGGCCCCAAGGATCTACAGTTTCCAGTTTGAGAAACAATGTATAACAGAACTTAATATTATAATATTAATACCACATGTGACATATGCACCTCCCCATTTCACTGGCAACATAATCCAAAGGCAAAAGACTTAAGTTAGAAGCTCTTTGGCCTTATGCCAAATCCATGCACAAAATATTCTAAAGGGCAAAGTTCAGAGGGAAAAAAATCTAATGATGTGCTTTCTCAAAGCGGTCACATCCATTACACTGTAGCCCTTCCCCATGGTCCAGCAAGACCACACTGGTTGCCATTTACCAATATAGCAATGAGTTAGTTACTGTACCATTGGAGGCTGACTTTGGTTTTACAGTCTTAAAGAAAAAAAAAGTTTTTAAAAACCACCAAAAGATTTGAGAAGAAAATCTGATATCCATCTGTTTGTTGCCTGCGTTTAGCAGAAACCTGCTTATTTGTTTAGTTCTGGGCAGGAGATATTACTTCCTTGGATTTTTTTTTCTTTTTTTTTTTCATATTCTAAATGCTTCAGTCTGAAGCCTTCAGGCTCTACTGCATTCTGTTTAGCCTATATTTAGAACAAAGCAAACACATGTGATTCTTTAGAGCTGAGCACTTCTGCCAGTGGGCCCTGGAAAATTGCTAACCCCAAAATAAAACAATACCGCTTTCTTTAAATACTTCTGCTTACACTTACAGTGAGGAGATATTGACAGCAAGCGTCAGTTTGAGTGACTGAAAATAAACAGAAGTGAAGAAAACAGGGACTTTTGGTATTAAAGCCAGATTTATTTAGAGGAAATATATGACAAGTATCATTATTTTCTCAAATAGCAATCTCAGGATATCTCACCCATGAAGAAAAGTTATTATGTCATTTTCATGACTTCTAAAGGCGTATTAACAGCTCTCCCTGATCTGATCGTGCTGACATTGATTCTAAATCAAGGCCAACGTGGAAAGGCAAGGGAGATAGCTTGGTTTACCTAGAGAGTCAACCTACAATAAGAGGAAAAGACACCATAAGTTAAATTGACCCTATCTCTGTGAAGGTCTAACTTTACCCTAGACAAGTAGCAACATCTACAAATATTGGATGTACCCACAATGGGGTGCCCTGTGGGATGCCAGAATTTCCAGAACCAGAACAGCAGGAAATTCCATTGAGTAGCCTTCATGTTTTTTTCTATAACTCTGGACCTACCACAAGTTCAAAGTTAAGAAAGTCGGCAGCGAGTGAGATGTGTGGATTCACTCTGATCCCATCACTGCATGAGCTTTGAAAATTCACAAGCCATCTAAGGCTCAGTTTCCCCATCTGTAAATTAACTTCATTGGATCAAAGACGCTCTAAAGGTCTTTCTAGTGTTACAATTTAGAAGGAAATCCAATTATCCCACTCATGGTTGCTAATTAAATTTGCTGTGACACTTTGTTGAGTATCTTCCAAAGTTCAGGTTCAACCATCATTTTTATTTAACACTTTGATACATAAAATCATGTAATTCATAGTGATTGCCTCAAGACACCAAATAAAATGAAATCTTCCACATAGCTTCATGAAAATTACAAAAGTTACTACACATTTGAAGTCTGCTTTAAAATAAAAAAGAAGAAATATATACACTAAATGTTAGCATGGTTACTCTGGATAGGGAGAATACAGGTGATTTTTATGTCCTTAATTGTGCATATTTAAATTTTCTAAATTTTTCACAATTTGTAATCAAGAAAAATAAGTAGTATGTTTTAAAAGTCTGTTTTAAACAGTGCCATAAATCACACCATCACTCAAATTCTCTTAGAGCAGTTGATATTCTATACTTACTTTATCTATACTGCTTTTACTATTAATAGTACTATAAAAGTATTATTAGCAGTTATTTTTTACATTCAATACATTTATTTTTAACTTTGAGGTATGTTTTATGTATTATAAAATTTATCTATCTCAAGTGTACAGTTCAGTGATTTTTTTAGTAACTTTACTGAGTGGTTACTTCACCATAAGTCAGTTTTGAAACATTTCATTTCCCCAATGAGATCCTTCATACCCACTTCCACCCCAGCCTCAGGCAGCCACGAATCTACTTGCTGTCCCTATAAATTTGCCTTTTCTAGACATTTCATATAAATGGAACCAAACACTATGATGACTGTCTGACTTCTTTCATTTCACATATTTTTGAGGGTCATCTTTAATGGAGCATGTGTCAACAGCCTATTTTTTCATTGGTGAATAATATTCCATGTATGGATACACAATATTTCGTTTATCCATTCACCTTCCAGTTATTATAATGTATTTATTTGTTTTTAATAATACTTACTTTCAACAACATTTTTATTTCTACTACGTTGATTTCCTTCTCCCTCTCTCAGTTTTCATTCTTTATTAAGTTGATCGCTCCTAGAATACCATGTCGAGTAAGTTGATTTTCCAGAGCTTTTGGGGAGAAACTGAGGCCTGCAATAGCTAGAATGAGCGTGCCAGCCACTTGAATGAGAACAATCTTGGAGGTAGATCTCCCAGCCCCAGTTAATTCCCAGCTGACATCTTGACAAGAGCTTCGTGAGAGACCGACCCTGAGCCAGAGCCACCCAGCTAAGCTGCTCTCAAATTCCAGACCCACAGAAAACACATAAGATAATAAATGCTTATTGTCGTTTTAAGCCATTTAAGTTTGCAGTGATTTGTTATGCGGCAATAGACAAGAAATGTATACAGCAGGTGGTCTTCTTTCTTCCAGAAATTAATTAAAAACTGGTGTGCTTATGTCTTTCTTCATCCTTTCTTATCTACTATCAGCAACTTTATGAATTTATTCCTTTAGTTTTTCACTGTCATTTTAATATGTTTGGGGAAAGAGACAGGAATATTTGCATGCAGTCCACCATCTTGTACCAGACCTTGAACTATTTTGTTTGAAATGATGCACATTTTTCTAAATGAAACCCAAAAATAAACTGCTACCGTGTTTCCCCAAAAATAAGACCGGGCCAGGCAATAAGCAATAATGCATCTTTTGGAGCAAAAATTAATATAAGATCTGGTCTTATTTTACTATAAGACTGGGTATAATATAATATAATATAATATAATATAATATAATATAATATAATATAATATAATATAATATAATATAATAGTATAATACTGGGTCTTATATTAATTTCTGCTCCAAAAGACGCATTAGAGCTGACTGTCCGGCTAGGTCTTATTTTCAAGGAAACACGGTAGGAGAGCTGAGAACAACCATTTTCCCCATAGCATAGTTGGTGATCAGAGCTTGTACTTTTATACTTGCGGACACCTGCTTTCTTGATGTAATAAGAACGTTTTGTTAAAATTCCTGAAGAATTTGGAATGGAACGACTATGTGGACATGAAAATCTAAAATGCAGATTTCCAAAACTACTCACAAAGATTCTTGGAGGGGGACATTTTTTGTGCATTGTTTTAAAGGAACACCAAAAATAATGGAAGAGAACAACAGAATGGAATAGACAAAGCAATCAAAGTAACTATAGAATTTTAATACACAACAAAGTAACATCTTAAATCATCAGGGTGAAGATTAACTTTCAGTAAATGGTGCTGGGCTAACTCGTTTTCCATTTGAGAAAAGATAAAATTAAATCTCTACATACATAAGAATAAACTGCTATTAAATGGAGGCTCTAATATAAAAAATGAAATCACACAAGTTCTAGAAATAAACGTGGGTGAATTCTATAACCTGCCTCTAGGGAAAGATTTTCTAATTATGACTGAAATCCAGATGCAATAATAAAACACCCCCAGATGATGCTATTGCCAAGTCATACAGAAAGACATCACAGATACATGAGGCTGAGTAAATAGATTTATGTATCATGTCTATTAGACTTACATGAAAAAATGTATAGAATTTTTATTACATGTGTTATGTGTTTTATTTTTTAAATGTTTTTGTAGTTCCTAAAAACATAAGGTATCTCTTGTTCATGTCTTAAGTCTTATCTAGTTCACTTATTCAAATCTCCAAACCTAAGCTAGATGGAACCAGGACAGCGCTTGTCCAAAATTTGTCAAGGTCAGGGTTGTGAGCCTTCCTCCCTCTGAGTGTTTCCACTATTTCTGTGAAATTGTCTCCTTCCCACACCACAAATGGCTTGCTCGATAGTCAAGAGGAACTTCTGAATTCTGCCTCAAATTTCTTACCTCCTCTGAGAAAATGTCAGCCTCCAACAAAACGTAAAACTTGTCACTTGAATTCATCAACCAAGCCAGAAAAAATTCCTCATTCAACTCCAGTCAATACTTATTAGTAAAAGAATGTAGGATGGCTTTTTAGTTAAGTATTATTTTCAAAGCAGTGAATTGTATAGCTTTACATTAAGAATTTAATTATAGTTTACATATGTACTTGTAAGACTTGCCAGATTTCACTTGGCAAACCAGCAACAACATTAGCACTTAACCTTCCTTTAAAGAAAAGGAAATGTACTGAGAAGTGACAAGGATTCCAAAATGTTAGTTAGAGTCACCAGGGAACTGAATCCAAAATTTATTTGTATATGCTCTTTATATGACGATCTGCTGAATTGCTGAGGAGCTGAATCAGCTTGCTACCTTTTGGTAACGTCTAGAAGTTTCTCTATTTAGGGCTTTCCCTCCGTGAATCTCCAGAGGAACCCTCCATCCTGCAGAATAAAACTAATGATATTTGCCATTGTCCTAATGGTCATTGTGACAGGAGAAAGTCCCTCAGAAGCATTAGGAACTATAAGATAAGCAAGTTATGCATAATGTGAAGTAAAAATACAATTCATTTTCTTTTTCCTTACGGATAACCAATTGCCTCAGCGTCATTCAGTGAATAATTGATGCTTTTTCCACTGATCTTCATTGCCATCTCTATTATATACAGGACTTTATATGAATTGTTCTCCATTCTCTTCATCCTTTGCTTTCATTTATCCTAGTGCCATACCACTCTGTCTAAATTATGTAGTTCTATAATAAATCTGGATATATTGAAGGGCCATTCCCGATCCCACCTACACACACCTTATTTATATTCTTCAGGAGTCTCTTGGCGATTCTTGGCCCTTCTCTCTCCATATAAAGTTTAGAAACAGCCTGTATATTTCCATAAAATGCCTTTTTGTGTTTTTACTGGATGTGTACAGGACCTGTAAATAATTTGGGGGAGACTTGACATCTCGAAAATATTAAATATTCCCTTCCAAGAAGATAGTGTTTCTCAACTTTTCATTCTTCTTTAAACGTCTTTCAATAAAGTTTTACAATTTTCTACAAAAGGTCCCACATTAAATTTAGATTTAATTCTAGATATTACAGATAGATGATAGGTAGATAATAGATAGATATAGATATAGATATAGATATAGATATAGATATAGATATAGATATAGATATAGATAGGTGAGAGAGAGAGGAAGGAAGAAAGAAAAAAATGAAGGATAGGAGGAAGGATGGAAGGGAAGGAAATTACTATGATAAAAGTCACCTTTGGAAATTCATTTTCTGCAAATAGATAGAAATACAAATTACTTTTATATATTAATTTGATATCTAACACCTCTGTCGAGCTCTGACTAATTCTAATCATTCTCCTATTTGGATTTTCTCATAGACAATCATATCATCTATGCATAATGATAGATTTGGTTCTTCCTTTCCAATCTTATACCATTTATTTATTGAATTTTCTTCTATTGCTATGCTTGCCCAGTTGATTTTGCTTAGTATTTGCCTAGTAGATCTTTTTACTTCCAAATGCTCTTACACGTTAATTATGTTATATATATAGATAAGCAATGTTTTGCTGGATTCTGGGTTTTTTTTTAATATACAGTCTATCATTTTTGAAATGGTTACTGACCTCTCTGGATTATGTTATTTTGTGCTTTATATGTTCTTTTCCCTCTCTGTTTTCTTACCTTCTTTACTATTAATTTTCCCCCATTCTATTTTTTTCTCTCTTACTTTTTCTGTTCTTTACTAGCTGCCCTAAAAAGCTTGCATAGGAAATTTAACTCAACACAATGCAAAGTTAAATCAATATGAAAACAAGGCCTCACAACTGACCATTCCTTTCTTGGTTATGTTTCTTATTCAACGTTTTAGCTTTGTTTTACTTTTTTAACCTATAAATTAGATACTATTTTTGTTTTATATAGTAAATGTTTCTTTAGGCAAACATGCATACCATATTTTCGGTTTACAAGCCCTTGTATCTCAGGAGCTTCCATTTGAGTTTTGTTTTTTTTTTCCTGAAGTACATCTTAGAAATTCCTTAAGTGAAAAATTTATAAGTTAACATATTTTTATGTTTTTTTTTCTTTGCCGTTGAGAGGTAGGTTTATAGAATAATGAATTTTCAAGTTGACAGTAATTTTCTCCCAGAAAGTTGAAGCTATTATTCAGTTATCTTCTGTTTTATATGTTGCTGTCAATAAATCATTTTTTAATATTATTTTTGCCATTTGCAAGCAATTGCTCTTTTTTCTTCGGCTGCTTTTAAAATAATATTTTTTGTCTTTGGTCCAACAGTTTTACAATGACTTGTCTAAGTATATCTTGCTTTTTATTTATCCTAATTTAGATTCATTAGGCTTCCTGAAACAGGATGCATGCTTTACATAAATTCTGGAAAATACTTAGCCATTATATTTTTAAGTATTGCCTTTCCTCCTTTCTTAAAGTTCTTTTCTTCCAGAACTCCATTTGTAAGTATTTTAGATATTTTTCCTTTGCTCCTTTTCTTCTAAATTTTTATATACACATAAAATATATATTTACATATTTCCTATGGTTATAGGAAATATGTAAATAAATGGTGGTGTATATCATTTTGTGTGTATGTGTAATTCATTCATTTTTACATTCTAGTTTATTAATTTTTCTACAATGCATAATTTGTTATTTAACAATCCATTGGGTTTCCATTTTTAACTATCATATTTTTCAGTTGAGATTATATATATATTATATATATAAATGCCTGAGAATTTTCCAACATTAACATAAGACACCAAACAACAGATCCAAAAAGCTCAAAGAACATTCAAACAAGATAAATACCGGCATGCACACACAAACACACAGAGAGAGAAAGAGAGAGAGAGAGCTAGGAAACTCATACTTAAACTTCTAAAAAAACAAATATAAATAGAAAATCTCGAGGACATCCAAAGAAAAAAGTCACATTATCGACAGAAGAATAAAGATAAGATTTCTCATCAGAAACCATGCAAGCAAGAATACAATGGAGTGGCATCTTTAAAGGGCTGAAAATAAAAATAGTGACAAGCCAGAATTCTATAACCAGCAAAAATGTCTTTCAAAAATCTAAAGAAAAAAAACTTTCTCAGAAAAACAAAATCTGGGCCAGCCTGGTGGCTCAGGTGGTTGAGCACAATGCTCCTAATGCCAAGGTCACCAGTTCGATTCCCACATGGGCCAGTAAGCTGCACCCTCTACACCTAAGATTGTGACCAACAGCTCGCCCTGGAGCTGTGCTGCTGTGAGGAGCCAGAGGTCAGCGTGAGCTGCCGTGGGCTGCTGTGTGCTGCCAAGAGCGGCTGGTGGCCAGCATGTGTGGCCGGCAGCCAGCGTGAGTGGCTGGCAGCCAGCGTGAGTGGCCAACAGCCATCGTGAGCAGCCAGCAGCCAGCAAGAGCTGCTGTGAGCTGCTGTGAGTAGCTGAGCAATGACTGGCGACTGACTGCCTCAGCCTGGGGGAGAGCAAAGCTCATAATACCAGCATGGGCCAGGGAGCTGTGTCCTACACAACTAGACTGAGAAACGATGGCTTGAACTGGAGTGGGGGGCAGGCGGAAGAAAAGGGGAAAAAAAGAAAAACAAAAACTAAGGAATTAATTGCTATCAGACCTACTCCACTAGAAATATTACAGTAAGTTCTTCAGGCAGAAGGAATATGATAATCGGTCAAGAACCTGGATCTAAACAAAGACAGGGTTCCACAATGAACAAACAAAACAGAAACAGACTCACAGATTCAGAAAATAAACTGATGGTGGCTAGACGGGAAGGGGGCTGGGGCGATGGGTGAGCACAGTGAAGGTATTAGGCATTATAAATGGGTAGTCACAAAATAGTCATGAGGATGTGAAAAACAGTATGGGGAATATAGTCAATAACATTGTAAACACCATGTATGGTGTCAGATGGGTGCTAGACGTATTGGGGGGATCACTTCATAAATTATATAAATGCCTAACCACTGTGCTCTAAACCTGAAACTAATATAAAATAACATTGACTGTCAAATATATGTGTGTGTGTGTGTGTGTGTGTGTGTGTGTGTGTGTGTGTGTATAGTCATGGGATGTAAAGTACAGCATAGGGAGTATAGTCATTGGTGTTGT
Source organism: Rhinolophus ferrumequinum (assembly GCF_004115265.2). Classification (NCBI taxonomy): domain Eukaryota; kingdom Metazoa; phylum Chordata; class Mammalia; order Chiroptera; family Rhinolophidae; genus Rhinolophus; species Rhinolophus ferrumequinum. The sequence continues at coordinate 27,574,301 of NC_046306.1, read as the reverse complement.
AATAACGCGCCATTCCAAGACTTTGCTATTTCTTCCTAACTTCTATAGTTCTCCATGTTGTGCCCAATTCTGAAGGTAAGAAGACAAAAATATATGAGAATAACAGCATCAAGAATGGGAGGAAGGAATTGGGAATATACTGTTTTTAGGTCCTCATAGATTATGTGCAGTGGCATAATGCTATTTGAAATAGACTCGTTAATTTAAAATGTACGTTGTAAATCCATGGGAACCACTAAAAAATGTAAAAGGAGTTATAAGTAATAAGTCAACTGAGGACACAAAAAGGAATCATAAAAAGTGCTCGATTAACCCAAGAGAAAGAAAAAAAAATTTTAAAGATAGATTTTAATACAATCATATTGACAATCACATTAACTGTGGATGATCTGAACTCCCATTTAAAAGACAGAGATTGGGCAGCTGGTTGGCTCAGTGTTTAGAGCATGGTGCTCATAACACCAAGGTTGCCAGTTCAAGTCCCACATGGACCAGTGAGAAGCAATGGCTTGAGCTTGGAGCTGAGCTGCTGGTGGGCGGCCGGTTAGCTCAATGGTTAGAGCGTGGTGCTCATAACACCAAGGTCACTGGTTGGAGTCCCACATGGGCCAGTGAGCTGTGGCCTCCACAACTAGATTGAAAAACAACTACTTGACATGGAGCTGATGGGTCCTGGAAAAACACTCTTCCTCGATATTCCCCAATAAAAAAAACTAATAATAATAAAAGACAGAGATTGTCAGAATGGGAACAAAAGCAAGATCCAACTATATACTACTCACAAGAATGAATGGGCCCAGGGCAACCAGATGGCTCAGTTGGTTAGAGTGGGGGCTCTTAACAGCAGGGTTGCCAGTTTGATTCCCACATGGGCCAGTGGGCTGCGCCCTCCACGACTGGATTGAAGACAATGAGCTGCCACTGAGCTTCCAGAGGGGCAGCCAGGTGGCTCAGTTGGTTAGAGCAGGAGCTCTCGGCAAGAAGGTTGAAAACGGCGACTGGACTTGAAGCTGAGCTGCACCCTCCACAACTAGATTGAGGGACAACGACTTGGAGCTGATGGGCCCTGGAGGGGCACGCTGTTCCCCAATATTCCCCAATAAAATTTATTTTAAAAAAGTGAATGAATGGGCCCATTCTAGCCTCTCTAGGCCATTTCTTTATAAGATCCACCCCTCCAACGATTAAAGAAGACAGAAAACAGATGATTTTACAGAAAACAGATGGTTTTACATAAGAAGTTGATCCAAGACTTTGCTATTTCTTCCTAATTTCTACAGTTCTCCAGGTTGTGCCCAATTCTGAAGGTAAGAAGACAACAGAGATTCCCTAAGGGGATCTGGTCAAAAACTAAAAATAGTTAAGATATTACTTTGATTCACATACTTCTCTTCTATCATCAGTTTACAATTCCATAGGATATTACTAGATATTTGTTTTATTTTATTTTTATTTCAACAGAATTTATGTCAAGGTTTATAAGGATTTAGAAAACTTTTTTAAAAAAAACAACTTTTTGCTTGAACTCCCAAACCCTAAGAAATAGTCTATAAACAGCTGACATGCTAGAAGGAAATTAACAAGACTCACAAACTTCATGTGAAAGAGGAAGAGGCAAACTCTTGACCAAGTATGTCACAGAGAAGTAAAGAATTACCCATTCAGTGGAATATAATCATAGTAATGCCTTTTTTAATGAAGAAGATGGGTTCTACATTTCTTTGTTAGAAACAATAACTAGAGGTAGAAAATCTAAAAAAACCTCACTATGCAGCTCGAGTTAAGGAGAATTCTGGTATACAAAATTATTAAGCTCAAACTAAAGCAACATCAAATGTCTCATCCAACAGAAAATACATGTGTGTGTGCAAAAGTAAAGGAATGGGGACCAAGACGGCAAAGTTTCTGAAAGCTGAAGGAAGGGGCCAAATCGTGTTCAGAAAGAAATGAGAAAAAATAATAGCAAACATTTATGATGTTTTTTATTCAGTTATTAGGAACTTATTTCAGGAAAGAAAATGTTTGGAAGGAATGACTGCTGAGGGATGCCCAGACTCCCCGCCCCGCCCCTTACACCATGATAATGTCCATCACTCTTTATCTTACTGTAACAATTTGTTTCTAATTCCTTGTCACCCTTACGAGGCTGTGAGATCTGTTTGAGAAGAGCTCATGTCTCTCAGATGCTCCCAATACATGCCCTGGCTCTGTTAAATAAATGAGAACACTTGTGAGGTAGGAAAGACATGCCCCCTATGTTCTGCACCCTCATTATTATACCGAAGTCATTTTATAATAGTTAAATCAGAATAACCATTAAGGTCATCTAAGCAAAACTGGTGTGAGACCCTCATTGCTTCAACCAACCCTTACAAACATATTGAGCCCCAAGTTCTGCATCTGCTCACTATGCCTGAAATTCCCTTAACAAAGAAAAATATATAAAAGTGAAAAATTCAAGGACTGGCTGAGAATATTTTGGTATATAATTAGCTAATCAACCAGTGGGAATAAAGAACATCTCACTGTATTAATCAGGTTTCTACTGTAATTATGCTGTATAACAGTAACCTAAAAAGCTCAGTGGCTTATAAAAACATTTCTTTTGTTTCACTCTAATGTCTGTAGGACGGCTAGTGCCAATCTGATTTCATCTTTGATTGGCAGTATTTAGCTTATGCTGGCAGTTGGGTTTAAGTCTCCACCACATGTTTAAGCCGCGGCTATTAGGACCGATTCTCTTCAAAGAGGATGGCAGAAGTATAAGAGATAAAGCCAAATAATGAACATACATTCATACACTCTACTCACATTACATTGACTCCTATTCTTTTAGTAAAAACAAATCACATAACCAACTTGTAACAATGGGGTAGAGAAACACACTCCACTTTCTCTAGGAAGAAATACTACAATGTTCCACGGCAAAGGGCTTGAATATATAATTCTATAACAGAAGGCAGTGAAGAATTGGCAGCAAAGAGTCAAAGTATCACTCAGAATAAGAGGGAGCTGTGTGTCTAAAGGCGATTACCCCCAAGCAGTGCCAAGCTGCGGATTTTGAAGAAATACTTCACACACACCATAGTTCAGCCTAAGTTAGACTCTCCTTCCATTCCTTAGGGACAAATACAAGTTGGGTATGTCCTAAAGCCCTTCTTCCAGTTCCTTAGATGCAGCAAACTTTTGGATATATCAAGGCTGCCCTCTGCTAGAACATTCCTACTTTTACTCTTTCCTTAGTGAATTCCTACTCATAGTTCAGGTTTCAGCAGAAATGGTGCTTTTCCAGAAAGCCTTTTGCCATCACTTCCCCGTCATTCTCAACCTGAGTGCGACATCATCACACTCTTTCGCAGAAATTTTACCCTGCTATATTGTGCCCATCTCAATTTGCCATTGTGTGATTTGGTTTCATTATATCCCCCGTTACCAGCCACATGAGGGCAAGGCCATGAGTGTTTCCACCACTGTAGCTAACATTAACCCATGAAGAGAATAGGCGATTCATAAAAACTTGTTGACTCAATAAATGGACAGTTTTTCACAAATGACAATTTTTGCTAACAAAGACAGTTCAGATTTCAATCGCATATGCTAAAGCAAACGTTTTCCCTGAACTATATAGACACACATTGTCAAGTATGCTGACTTCAAGATCTTTTAGTATTGTATTGTCCAATATGGTAGCCACCCATGTGAGACTATTTAAATGTAAATTAATTTGTATTAATTAAAATTTTAAATACAGTTCCTCAGTTGCGCTAGCAACATTTCAAGTGCTCAAAAGCCACATGGGTAAATACCCAGAAATGGGATGGCTGGCTCATATGGTAATTCTATTTTTAATTTTTTGAAGAACCTCCATACTGTTTTCCATAGCAGGTACACCATTCCCACCAACAGTCCACATAGTTCCAATTTCTCTACATCTTTTTTGCCAATACTTATTGTCTTTTATTTTTTTTATACTAACCATCCTACAGATATGTTTTGATATCTCATTGTGGTTTTGACTAGCATTTTCCTGATGATTAGTGATATTGAGCATCTTCTCATATACCTCATTGCCATTTGTGAGTCTTCTTTGGAGAAATGTCTATTCAAGTCTTTTATCTATTTCTAAATTGGGTTATTAGTTTTTTGCTGTTGAGTTGTAGGAGTTCCTTATGTATTTTGGAAATAACCCCCTAATCTGATATATGGTGTGCAAATATTTCACCCATTTCATAGGTCACCTTATCACTTTATAAAGTGCAGAAACTTTTTAGTTTAATGTAGTTTCGCTTGCCTATTTTCGTTTTTGTTGCCTGTGTTTTTGATTTCGTACCCATGAAATTATTGCCAATATTAGCACTTGCATGTGCATTGCAGCATTATTCACAATAGCCAAAATATGGAAACAATCTAACCTAAACATCCATCCACGGATAAATGAATACAGAAAATATAAACATATAATGGAATATTATTCAGCCTAAAAAAAGAAGGAAATTCTGCAATATGTGACAACAAGGATGAACCTTGGGGACATTATGCTAAGTGAAATAAGCCAGTCACAGAAGGACAAACACTGCATGATTCCACTTATAGGAGGCACCCAAATAGTCAAACTCAGAATCAGAGAGTGGAATGATGATTGCCAGGGGCTGGGAAAGGGGGAAAATGGCTGTTGCTAATCAATGGGCTTAAAGTTATAGTGATGAGAGATGAGTAAGTCCTAGAGATCTGCCGTATAACAGAATTTCTATAATTAGCCATATTGTATTGTACAGTTAAATATTTAAGAGCGTAAATCTCATGGTAAGTGTTCTTACCACAAAAAAATAAAATAAGTAAAATAAAAATTAAGGCAACATGGGATTAGTGGAGACCATATTGAATAACACAGATAAAGAACATTTCCAACATTGCAAAAAGTGCTATTCTACAGGGACGCTTTGGAGGAAACATTCAAACACATAACCAATTCTTCTCTGTTAAGATGCTCTAAAGCAGTGTGAAGCTTCCCAAAATACCTGATTTCTAAGGACCAGTGGACAAATCCTGAGATTCTGATTCAAAGTACCCAAAGCACACTTGCTCAACATACAACTCCTTAAGAGGTATTGACAATAGAACTGGGTAACCTTCTTAAGTTAGTTTCCAATAATGCTTGCAAAAGGACATTTTAGTTTTACTAAGTCAAACTAATGATCTGTCCTTGTTAAAATTGCTCACCCAGGTTTGCAAATTCCACAGTAATCTCTGATTCTCTCTCTTTTTTACCCATTGTATCCTGGTAATAACTCAGACCTGTCAACTATTTTTTCTTTAATTCTTTCGGTGTGTCTCTTTGCTCCCATCCATGCTGTGGTATATATAGGTCAGACTCTTGTAAGCTCTTGTTTGGATGATTTGCAATTGACCTTGCTTTTAGACACACCCTTGCTATTCCATTCTATAATCAGTTATCAATTAAATATAACCTTATTGTGTCACTTTACTGCTTGAGTAACTTAAAGATAATTATTATCAAGCATTTAAGAATCTTGACGGTCTATGCTCAACTTACCTTTCCAGTAATATTCCCCACCACTCCCAAATGCTACCATCAGACTCATCCACTCACCTCCCAGGCACACCAAAGCCATCTTTGCCTCAGCTTATTTACTCTCACAATTCCCCCACTGCCAGCTCCTTTTCTTCCTTCATAATTTTCTCAACTATCTCTAACGCCCATTGCTTCCTCTTTTGAATAACTTTCAAAAATGATCTTATTTATGTTTTTTTTAATTTTGGCTCTGAATCATATACTGCCTGTGCCATCCCTTGTATTTCATCATCATCATCAATTATTATTTTGCTTCAATAGCAGTTTGTTGATATATCTTTTTCTCTCCTATAAAAGCAGCTCTTGAGATCATGGGTTTTGAATTACTTCTTTTATCTCCCACAGAAATTGGGACAACATAATGCTACCAGGGTAGACATAGAGAGAGGCAGAGAAAGAGAGAAAAAAAAAAGATATGTATATATAATGAATGTGTTTATATATTATATTATATATGTATAAAAATGCAGAAGACCTTATTTATTTATTCACTCATGCATTCTCTGCATTCTCATAGGTTTGCCTTGACTTCTTAGCATGTGTCTTTAATTTTTCTGGTAAATATTCAGGATACTATAAAGGAAAATAATGCATCATGCCAGAAACCACTTAATGTGGGTTCAAAACTGCCACGCAAAAGCAATTATTTCCTATAAAATGTTGTCTTATTTGGTCTCTTCCTTTTTTCCTTACTAGTTTTTCACAGACCTACTGTTCTTCCCTCAAAAAAAAAAAAAAATCTTAAAATCCAAGTTCTGCGGTCTGAAACCTATTTTGTAAGAAATATATTTCTTTTGGCAATCAGAGATTAAGAAATAGTGCAGAAAAGAATACTAGATTGTATCAGCATTCAACTGTCTATACTGCTAAAAATGAAAGATGTAAGCCCTACGTTCACTTAATTCAAACAGAAGCTTTTAGGCAGCTTAAAGATGCAGATGACATCAAAATACATGAAGTCATGTTGGGGCCACTCTTGAGCATAAATAAATCCCTTCTGCCATAGTGTTGACATTCCTTTCTAAAGTTTCCATTCTTCAGTTCTTTGGAGAAAAGCACTAGAGTCAATTCTGAAGTATGCATATTGGGGGGAAAATGGAGTTTGGATAATCCCAAATAATAAAGTTAAAATTATTTAAATTTGATACTAAAATATTTTCTAACATTTTAATATGTGCGCACCAAGATGTCTAGGAATTCTATGTCAAATAAAACCCTAACACTATTGGAGAGGCTGTGGAGAAAAAGCAACCCTTATCTATTGCTGGTAGAAATGTAAATTGGTACAGCCACTATGGAAACAGTATGAAGTTCCTCAAAAAATTAAGAATAGAATTACTATATGATACAGCAATCCCTCTTCTGGGCATCTACCAAAAAAATCTGAAAACATTTTTTCCATAAAGATATATGTGCCCCTATGTTTATTGCAGCATTATTCACAGTGGCCAAGACATAAAAAAAAAAAAGTGTCCTTCAATAGATGATTGGACAAAGAGATGTAGTACATATATACAGTGGAATATTACTCAGCCATAAGAAAAGATGAAATACTGCTGTTTGCAACAACATGGATAGATCTTGAGATTGTCATGCTAAGAGAAATAAGTAAGACAGAAAAAGTCAAGAACCATATGACTTCAGTCATATGTGGAATATAAACCTGAAAGCAACAAATGAAAAAGACAAACAAACAAGGAAACAAAAACTCATAGACACAGACAAAAATTTAGTGGTTACCAGAGGGTAAGGGGGGAGGTGCAGTGATTGAAGAGGGAAAACGGGGTCAAATATATGGTGATGGAAGGAGAACTGACTCTGGGTGGTGAACACACAACGTGATATATAGATGATGTATTACAGAAATGTGCACTTGAAACCTACATAACTTTACGAACAAATGTCACCCCAATAAATTTAATAAATAAAAAAATTTTAATTAAAAAATAAAAAACCCTGACACTATATTGTGAAGACTTCAGTGAGTTTAAAAGTTGTCCGGAATCTTTCATACTTCCCATTTTCCCACCCCTTTCCCCGACTCTCCACTCCTTACTCCAGAAACATACCCTGACTGGGAATAAATAAGCTGGTAAAATATTGGTCTTCTTTCTTGGGTGGTGAACACACAATAGAGTATACAGATGCTGTATTATAAAGTTGTACACCTGAAATTTATATAATGTTACTAATCAATGTTACCTCCAATAAAGTTAATAAAAATTTAAAATAATAAAAAGATATATCTTCTTTCAAATCTCCCTCACTTAAAAGAAAGTGGAAATGGTCAAGCATTTAAATTCCAAGGGACTTTTCTGCATAATAGCAAAAGCAAGTAGATATTTGAGATATTAAGAATATTATACTTGAGCATATTAGGTTCGATCACCTGAGCAGGTTTCCGCTGTGATTCTCATCCCCTTGTCATTTTTATTCAAAATTTTAGTTCCACCTTTAATAAAATTAGTGACTATTTTTCTTACGTTCAATGATATTTACCAATACAGTTTAAGAATTCCTTATTCAAAATTTTAGTTCCACCTTTAATAAAATTGGTGACTATTTTTCTTACGTTCAATGATATTTACCAATACAGTTTAAGAATTCCTTATTCAAAGTTGCTTTTTAAGAAATTCTTCTACTAAAAATAATATTTTCAGTGAAAGATTCAGTGATACTCTCTTAATTTTTCCACATCTGGAAATATGCTTATTTCATACTCACTTTCAAATGACAGTTTAGCTTGACACAGAATTCTAGTTTCTTTTTCTTTGCATTTTGATGATACTATTACATTGTTTTCAAGTATCTATTTTTGGAACTGAAATGTCTGCTATCCCTTTAATTGTAATTTCATAGTAGGTAATTTATCTTTTTTCTCTCTGGTATCTTTGCAGATTTTTCAATTTATCCTTGATGTTCTGCAACTTCAATTAATCTTTCTGAATTTATTTCATTTAATTTGATCAGCATATGGTGTGTAGTTTCAATAGGAAGCCTGTCTTTCTGGCAGTATTAAAAGTATCAGCCATATCCATTTCAATATATCCTCTCAACCATCCTTTTCTTCTCGTCTTACAAAAATTACACACACACACACACACACACACACACACACACACACACACACACACGAAGTTCTCTCAATCTATCTTCCATGCTTCCATGATCCTAATTTCTCTCTCAAGATTTTACGGTCTGTATCAGTCTAAGCAGTATTATGAGTGAATTCTTCAGTAACATCCAATTCACAAATTCTACTTTTTCTGTGAATAACCAGTTAGAATATTTTTTTTTAATTTCAGTGACTATACATTTCTTTCATATCCAGGATTTCTAACAGATTTTTTTTTCGAGATCCACCTGCCTTAATACATAGCTGACTATTTTTGTTTTGTAATTTTATGTTACTTTCCTTACACTTACTTATTATAAAGTCATTTTGCATTTTATCAGGAGTTAATTAGTGTTCTGATTGTTGATCTTGTTGGCGATCTTTTTTGGTACTGATTATTCTCCTGTGCTTTAGCATTTGAGTTTTCAGGTTTATTTAAAGGGTGGAGAGTAGGTAGGGTTACTGACCATCCTAAATTGCCCAAGACTGATGGTCTTTCTGTAGCATGAGAATTTCAGATCTAAAGCTGAAAAAGGCCTGGGAAAACCAAGAGAGTTGGTGATCTTAGAGATTTGTTTCCCTTTCTCTGGCTAATGGTTTTGACTTTGCCACTCTCCAGTCCCCCAGGACTACTGAACCCGGAACAGAGTCTTCTATAGACAGTTGAGGATTCTTACCTACAAAATGATACATTTTCTGAACTAGCGAAAGGCTTAGCCTAGCTATGGTTGTAGAGATGTCTCATTCCAGCAGCTTTTCAAAAAATGACATGAAAGCACTGATTCTGGCTCATTTGAGCCTTTCTTATGACAAAACAACACCAATGCTATCTCCCATTTCATATAAGGAGATGAACTCAGTCTTCAAACATAAGTTGGTGCTACAACCACCCACTCTCAGGAGTCAAACTCCTGGCCCCGTGTCTATTCCCAGACCAGGTGCACAGTGAGCCTATCACTTCCATCTCACCTTGCCGGTTTCCCGGCTCTCCCTCTGTTTCACGGTGTGCTGACATCTTTTGAATTCATAAGTAACATTGTCTACTATATCTTTTTCTGGAACAGAGGACAGAGTTTAAAGTTCAATTTCACAAAACCATCTTGTTCAAAAATCTCTATCATAAGTGTGGAACAGTTAAACATCATGCCAAGAGAAAACCTAGTGGAGTCTTGCAAACTCTATGTGGCCACCAACACCTCTCGTCATTTTTCTCTGCTCATTCCTATATTAGGCAAGGGCCATTAATATGTAAAAGGAATTTGTCAAGTCTTGGAAGTTTAGATATTCACCAATTTCAAGGAATGAAAATGCAGCTGAGAATCAGGAATTTAGAAAGAATGCTTGACAAATAATGCAAACAGGTGTCTCAAAGTTTACAGAAGAAATCACAGGCCTATGAGCCCCAGGAAAGTTTATAATTCACCAGCATGTGGGATCCTTGAGACTGGAGGTATTATTCACCTCTCTATCCTGAGCACTTAGCACATACCTGTCACATATTAAGCAGTCAACACATTTTGAGTGAAATTGTTTGAACTATAAGGAGAGCTCCTTGGGCCTTTACTCAGAGCCTAATTACTTTTACTTTATAAATATTTGTAACATGTTTGACAGCACGTCAGAAGAAAAATAAAAGCAAGAGAGAAAACAGAATAAAACTTTAAAGGCAGACATGGGATTCAAACAGACTAGTGTAAACAGACAGTTACATGTTAATAAATCCCAAGGGGATCACTATATTATGACATGATATAAAAACTAAAATGTATAATGACTCTCTGACTCAGGAAAAAAAGATTAAGTTACATAAGTGTGTTTTGCTTAAAAAGACAGAGTAACAAAATGTATATTTTAGATAGATTCCCATATACAATGGGTAAATTTTTTAAAGAGGTGTTTATCCTTGAAGGTATTAAACCCTAAACTGTTTGCAACACTCAGCTGCTGTGAACAAAGCCCTCCTTGAATGTTGAAAACAGTTGAAATCTTTCTGCATAATAAAATCTCAGTTACCCACCATTATTATGGAATGATCAGTTCCAGAAAAGCATTTTCTTACCATTAATAAGTGTTTAACTCCTTTGAGCAAACCACTACGCTACCATTGGTGGTATTGGAGCTATGAGTAACTTTTTGGCGCTCACACCTTTCTCAGAACCACAACTGTGCTTTAAGGATTAGAGAAGTAGAGGGAAATTTTTGCCTCTACAAAAGTGTTTGGCTTCACTTTTCATCATGGAATTTTTTTCTTGGTTGCTTGCCCATCTCAGCATCCCATTCGATTTCCAAGTCTGCCAGCCTCTTGCCTCTGTGGCTGCCACCACTTACATCCTGTCCAATCTCTTTCCTATTCCCTACCGATTCCCCTAGGAGCACCAATTAAACGAGACACCCGATGTGACCTAGCTAATATAGTGCCTGGCTCATGGTAGACCCTGAACTTGAGCTAGAGGATTATTATGATACTTCTCATACCATCATTTCATGGATAGAGAAATAGAACATGGGATGTCCATAACAAGTCCATCTAGGTAGACAGTGACAGGGTGAGAATTTACTCCAGCTCTGATTGATCTCGATAACTCTAAGGTATTTTTGTGTCAACATATCATTGCTTGTATCCATCATCCAGCTCTGCCTCCCTGGAAGTAACCAGGAGAGTGTTTCTTATGAGCTGCGGAGAGGAAAAGCACGTGTGAACAGAGTGGGAGAAGAGACCACAAGAAGGATGCCTAACCTGCAGCTCATAACCACAGGTGTATGAGCTGTGATTTTTCAAATATCTGGAAGACATAACAGGATTTTAATCACCAACATTCATACTTTGTAAACTGCTTAATTGATAAGATGATTTTGTTTTCCATGTTACGAATTCTATACCACCTTCTATACTTCTCTAGAAGTTAGATTTTGTAGTCTGTGGACCCAAAGAGAACCTCCAGCTAAAGAAAATATTAGTGGAAATGTTTTGTAAATTAAAAGCTCTATTTCCGGTTGGAAAAAAAATTCTAGGGAGGTAAAATGGTGGCATCCGTGGGCCTTTGACGGTCACACAGAGGACTATTTCAAGATTGTAATAGCTATGCAGGTTCTTCTCTTAATTCTTTTTTAGAAATGTACTTTTCACAGTTTAGATTTCATACTGATGAAATATGATCCTTCAGTCACCTTAGAATCAGATTTTGATGAAACTTTCATCATGTTATGTTAATTAGTTTTCTCTAAATATAAAGGATTTTCAGTTAAATACAGATAATTAAAATTAAATATACACTATTCATACAATTACAATAAATTAGTCCAAAGACCTCTTCAAATCAATAAGGAAAAGAAAAATAACCAAGCACAAAGGATTTGGAGGCATTTCACAGAAGAAATCCAAATGATCAACATAAATCTGAAGATTTTTTTCATCTCACTAGAAATCAGTGAAATAGTAAAATACAAATTAAAACAATGATGAAATACTACTTTGTACCCCTCAAATTACCAACTTTAAAAGTCTGAAAGTAACAATTGGTGAAAGTAAGGTAAAATCAAAATGTGGTGTAAATTAGTTCAATTACTTTGGAGAGTAATTTGGAAGTACTTGATAGATTTTGAAGATGTTCTTACCATACAATCTATTGATCTAGATATCTACCCTAAAATATTCTCCCATGCATTCACAAAGAAATGTACAAAGGATATTTGTTACAAAATTGTCATAACAGTAAAAATTATGGAAACAACTTATACCGTAGGCAAATAGGTTAAATAATTTTGAGCTATTCGTAAATGAAATGCCATATAACAGTTAAAATGGATGAACTAGGTGTATATGTACCAACATAGATACATTTCAAAAACTTTCCAATGAATGAAAAATGCAAGTTGTAGATACTAGACTTTATGCACGTTTTAACCCCATAAAATACCACTAGAATTTGTTTGTAGAATCATACCTTTGTAGGAAATCATAAATAGGAGTAGAAAACAATTTCAGTAGGGAAAGAGAAAGAAGGAATAGGATGAGATTGGTGCTATATCCATAATATATTATTTGAAAACAAAAAGATGAGAAACAAGAGATAGATCTGAAACAAATATGTCTGAATTTATCTTGGAAATCTGAGTGGTAAAGATATGTGTATTGTTATTTTCTATATTTTTCTAAAGGTCTGAACATTTCATAACTTATTAAAAATCTAATCAACATATAATATTATAAATATTGTATAGTTAAAATTATAATATATAAAAAGGAATATGTACAGAAAAAAATACTCCAAAACACTAACCATAGTGGTTATCAGTGAGGTGAAATGATTGGTGAACTTTTCTCCTCTTTCTCTTGTGTCCAAATGTTTCCTGTGTATATATTACTTTCAAGTTTTAAAAATGTATTGATTTGACTATAAAATTTAATTAGTAGATTTTCTTATCTTTTAACAAGAGAAATTTTGTCATTTTAAGGGATGAGTGACTCATAATTCTTTTGAGGCCACACGTTAGGAATGAAGGCCTTTAAATTTAGCATTGTAAATATTGGATTCAGTAGTTACAATAACTTAAATGAGTCAGTGTTTATTTACACAGTCAAGCCAGTGCTTCTAAAATAGTTTTAGATGTCGTTTAAAAAAGAAATGCTACTGGAAGTTTTGGTCATCACAAATTCTTTTTCAAGTAATTGCACCCTCCTCATTTTGTAAGTTTGTAAATAATACCCAACCTGAAGCTGTATCAACCTAGAAAATCCATCATACTGGCAGGTAGACAACCGAAAAAAAATGTGTTTTAAATAGCCATCAAGTGCCATGATATATATTTCCACCAGCTCTAGAAAGGATCTTAGGAATTAGCTCATTTAACCCCATAATCTTACAAAGGCAGTGCTGACATGCAAGGAAGTTAAGAGGTTAATGTCACACAGCTTATGGGGGACATTGCCACCACCACATCCCAAATGTTTGATCTTCTATCTCATAGGACACCCTGTCTAACCTACCAAACTGCTAGGAATGACTGTTAACATCCCCTTAGAGTTCTAGACTATAATGCTCCTTAAAAAGTACTCAGCTGTATCATGTCAGAAAGCTCAGAGAAAATAGAATAGAGACCCTGGAGAAAGAGGGCTAACAAATTTTTAAACTGAAGTTCAGTCCTCCACAATCTCTCATCTGTGTTAGTGCATTTACGTTATTGTTAAAGAGCAGAAAATAACTTCTCCAGCCCAAGAGGTACACAGTCTTGGTGATCACCATCCTTCCAAATTCCCAGCCATACTTTTATCTACTTGTGAGATTGCTTCATCCTCCCTCTCTCCCTCCATCCCTCTCTCTTCTCCTTCCTTCTTTCCTTCCTTCCTCCTTCCTTCCTTCTTTTCTTCCTTCCTTCCTTCCTTCCTTCCTTCCTTCCTTCCTTCCTTCCTTCCTTCCTTCCTTCCACAAATATTTCTTGATTGCCTACTATTATTCAGGGACACAATGATGACCTGTGTGGTCCCTACCATTACAAAGCATATAGTCTAGAACTCTGGGATCCCATATGCTTGCAACTAGCCACATGTGGCTGTTTAAATTTCAATTAACTAAAATTACGTAAAATTAAAATTTCAGTCCCTCAGTCACTAGCCACATTTCCAGTGCTCAGCAGCCACAGCGCAGATGCAGAACATTTCCACAGTTTCAGAAAGCACTATTAGAAGTGCTGCTCTAGAAGGAGAAGATAGGAGATTATGCAATTACATACGCGTTGTTAGTACTATGATAGGGGACATTCAGGAAGCAACAGGAGCACCAAAAAAGAGTGAAAGAAGTGATGGGAAAGTATCGAGGAAAAAACAAAAACGTTTATTGCATTGATTCCATCTGTATTAGATTTCTGGCTCTCTCTCTGACCTTCTCTCTTTATCCTGCCTCTTCTCATCCTTTTTCTTTTTATTATCCTGGCTGGTGGAAGCATGAGGTTCAATCCCAATAGACAAAACATAAAATGCCACGTCATGAATCCTGTCCAATCCATTCCTCAAATCTTCTCTCACTGGCTAAATCCTCCAGCTTAATACTTACCCATTGAAAACAAAATATTACCAACAAAGGTTCTAGAGGAAGTTTTTTGTTCTGCATATGACCCCGTGGTCTCTGATGCCAAATGACCAGGTCAGACCTGAAAAGGTGGAAGTTTTATTAGGTTTTCAAAAGGGCTGCTTCCTTTGAGCGCCTGTAACAATGCAACCATCTCTTCTGTCTGGCTTGCACAGGCAATCAAGTAATTATGAGATCTGTTTACTCACTGCTTTTAAAATATTCTAATCATTCCCCAAATGTCCTCAGAGCCAAGAGTTAACTCAAACACAGGTGCAGAAGATCTAACACAAAGGAAAAGAAATAATATACAAGATCAAGTGAGAAATCGGACGCTCTATGGTTTGCTTATGTAATGGCTGTTGTCATGTCCATAATGGATACACCAGAGACAAACATGTGATGTCAGATAATCCCTGCTGGTCAGACTGCATCTGAGGAAGCCAACTGGCTAGTAAAAAGTGCATTCAAAGAATAAATTTTAAAGCAAGATGAATTACGTTGATTTCTAGACAAAGTATGATTGACAGGCCTTTGGGGGCACGTTTGCCTTTCAAAAAATGGGTAATAGTCCTATAAAGTGCCAAACCAATTATTTGCATGTGAATGCTTTCAAAGTGCTTTCACATCTTTATATCAAGAAGGTTCAGTGACACCATCCCACTTCAAAGCAATTTTATTTATGCTATTCAGTTTTATAGCAAACCTTTCTCCTTTTTAAGAGAACAAAGTTCAATCTAATTCTGGCTTGTTTCTGGAAGACTACAAATTCAAAACTGTTTCAATTGTCGGAGGAATTATTATTAATGTAAAGTCAGTGTTGCTGAAGTCGATTAGGACCTGGGTAATCGACTTTTGCCCCTCCAAATCCATTGTGCACCCTTTTCCGCTCGATTCTGTTCCCCTAAGGCTGGCCTCTATGAATTGCAACAACGGACTCCTTCGCCCTCTGATTTCCAGTTGGGTTTAGCCAAAGGCAGGTACTAAACAAGCACCAGATGCCTGGAGAGGGGAAGGAGGAAAAGGGGGAAGGGTCTGATATTAATACCCCCAGGTGCTTCACCATCTCCTGTTGGTTTTTCTCAGCCCCTTGTAACTTTGTAAATAGTCCTATCATTAAATTCCCCTCAACTCCCCATTTGAGAGTGCCATCTGTTTCCTGCTGAGATGCAGGTGGAACCAAGCCTTACTGAAGATGTCTTTCTCTAAGATCTGTCTGCCCCGGTGGGAATGTGATTAAAGTGAGCGTCCAGTCTTAGATGGGGAGAGAACCAACTTCAGGTGCCATCTCAGATTCCTTGAAGAAACCCTCAAGCTCCATAGAAACGGACAGTAACTACACAGGATGCTGAACAAAAACTTCCAAGAAAGAAAAGATGATCCTCGCCTTACCCTAAGGAAGTCAAGAAGCAACTGAGGGAAACTAGGCACAAGGCACCAGTTACTTTACTTCCCTTTCCCTTTTCCATGCATTTCTAGAGATATCCTCCTTCTAAGAAATCATTCTGGAGGCTTTGAGCAGAGAAGTGACAGGTTAATAACTTCTCTTTTCATGTATCCCAGCAACAGATCTTTTGATTTTCCTCAAAACCTCCAGGCTGATTCCTGGCTCTTAGATTTTGCACTTTCCTCATAAAGGTCAAGGACCTTACCTCTTTCAATTACTGCCTTATCCCCAAAAGCTAGCACAAGGAGATACTCCATTAGCTAATTTATTAATGAATGAATGAATTGATGAATCAGTGAATGAATAAGAGTCATGTGCTTTGTGGGTTGACCAAAAAAAAATTTTAACCGCACAGATGATCTTTTCCATGTTTCCAATGCTCTTCAACCTAATTAAGGAGCTAAAATGACTACTAAGAATATTAATTACATACTAACCTATTCTTTAAATGTTTAGATGAACCATGTAGTTGCTGTTCTCCAGCAGAGGAGGTCATCCATTGCAAATTATTTAATACAACAATTTCAAAATACATACAGTTGTGTATGCATTATCCTAGTTCCTGTTGTATGACCCCATCTCTTGGGATCTGAGAAAACCGCCTCCTACCTTTGTTGCTCCAGACCTATGAGTTGCAGCAGCCTCCTGATGTTGCTAATCTATAAGCTATCTCAACTTCTGTTTGTCTTTTCAGTTCTTCCAACACCTTTGTAATTAGTTTCCATATTAAATGTCTCTGTAGGATGATACCCCTATCTCAATGCCCTTAACCTAATCCCATCTGCCACGTCCCTTTTTCCATGTAAGGTAACATATTTACAGTTCCGGGGATTAGGAATAAACATCTTCCAGGGACCATTTTTCCACACTCTGACCTGAAAATATTCACATTTTTCCCACACGCAGAATGAATTCACGTCATTACATCTCCAAAGTTTCAACCCATTCTAGCATGAATGTAAAGTCCAAAATCTCATTTAAATATCATCAGCTCAAAAGTTCCAAATCTCATCATCATAAATGAGATAAGGTTAATCTGAGTATGAGCCATCCTGGGACAAAATTTCTCTCTGTTGACCTGTGAAACTAGAAAACAAGTTATCTGCTCCCAACGTACGTACAATGGTGGAACAGGCATAGGATAACAGTTATACACATCCCTTTTCAAAATGGGAGAAAAATGGAAGGAAAAAAAAAAATGAGTCACTGATGTCAAGTTATTTCAAAAGCTAACCAGGTTTTTTGTTTGAAGGCCCAGGGATAATCATTTTGTCTCTGCCCTCCAAGTCATTCTTCCTTTTTCATGAAAGGTAACAAATGCTTTCAACTGAGTTGTTTTCTTAGCCTTTTTCTTGCCTATAGAATTGTGGTGGTCCAACAGCCTTCTTTCATTTTGTCCTGTCTCTGCACCTTTTATTTCAAGCTGACAGTGTTTCTGCTAGTATAAAATTCTCAAGAGTCTTGCGGATCTCCTGTGCATGTCATTAAAATTCATTCCATCAGACAAGCAGCTCTACTACAGATCTTTCCTGGATAACCCCACCTCGATTCTTGGCTTCTACTGAGGCAGCTGAGGTGATACACGAGTAACATGCCCAGTCTCTTCAAAACAGCCCGTGGTGTGTGTGCATACTTTGCACTTTTTATCCTTCTGAGACACTAACGCAAGTCTGGTAAGCCACATGCGTGGCTTTCTATCCAGAGCATGCTTTCTTGGCAGTTAATCTCCTAATGTAATGGCAGCATTTTTTGCAACCTAGATAGGCTAAGAATTTCCCAAATGATCAAGTCCTAGCTCCTTTTTGCTTAATAGTTCTTCTTTTGATCTATCTCCTTCCTCTTGTGTTTTACTAGAAGCATCAAGAAGAAACCAGGTTACACCTTCCACATTTTTCTTGGAAATCTCTTTAGCTAAATCTCCAAATTCATCACTTGCAAGTATTGTTTTCTACACAACTTCACGTCACAATTCAGCTAAGTTTTCCGTTACAATACAGTAAGGATTTCCTTTCCTCCGGTTTCCAAAAACATGTTGCTCATTTCCATCTGAACCTTTTCTAGCAAAACCTTTAACATTGGTATCTCTGCCAATAGTCTGTTCATGATGATTTAGGTATTTTCTAAGATGATATACATTTTCTCTACCATGGTTCTCACTTCCTTCTAAATCCTCACTAATAGAATCATTAATGTCCATATTTCTACTAAAAGTCTGAGAAGGCAATCTAGGCTTTCTCTATTATGCTACTCAAAATTCCTCCAGCCTCTGCTCACTGCTCAATTTCAAAGCTACTTCTCCATATTTATTAAGCAGAACCCGACTTCTGGTACCAAAATCTGTATTAGTTTTCTACTGCGTCTGTAACAGATGACCAGAAATTCAGTCGCTTAAGCAAATGCATGCTTAATATCATGTAATTCTGGAAGTCAGAAATCTGAAATGGGTCTCACTGGGCTAAAATCAAGTTTTGGACAGGATTCCATTCCTTTCTTGAAGCTCAAAGGAAGAATTCATATTCTTGCTTTCTTCATTTTTTAGAAATTCCCCACATTCCTTGGCCCATGGCCCCCTTTAATCTTCAAAGCCAATAATATACAGTTGACCCTTTCTCACACTGTGTCACTCTCACTCTGACATCATTGTCGCATCTTCTCCTCTGACTCGAAATCTCCTGCCTCCTTCTTTCACTTATAAAGACCCTTGTGATTACATTGGGCCCACCGGGATAATCCAAAATAATCTCCCCATGTCAAGCTCCACAATTTAATCATCTCTGCAAAATCCATTTTTCCACATAAGGTAACATCTCATAGGTTCTGGGGATGAGGATGTGGACATCTAGGGTGGGGATGGCATTATTCTGTCTACCACGTCCTCATCTTGGGATGAGCCCCTAATCAATTACTAGCATAAACTGCTATATAAATACTCCAGTTCCTTGTCCTTCACATGGGAAAACTTTGAAATGCATGTTTTCCACTGGCCCTCAAAGTTTCCCAGCAGGATCAAACTTCAGTTCAGTACAGCAGTGAGTTGTGCAATTTATTGCACAAACTATTTGCACTCAGATCCTTGACCCAAGGTCTTCTAGGGAAACTCAAACTATGACATTACATGATTTGGACCTCACTTTCCCTCTGTATCTCAGTTTCCTTGGGGAAAAAAGATATAATATCATCTCCCCTAATTTTCTTCCAGGAAATGTATATAATAAATAAGAAAGAAAGAACACTTGTGAAAGTGTTTTACAAAAATATTAAATGAGAGTACACAGGGTTATGGCATCTTGATAAAAATATAGCCAACGTTTTTTGTTTTTTTCTTGGTATAATGAATTGATAACTATTAGTCAATGTTTTTAAGGCAGTGGTTCTCCACTGGGGTCAATTTTGCCCACCTAGGACATTGGCAATATCTGAAAACATTTTTGATTATCACAACTGAGGGGGAGGAGGGGTTTTGCTACTGGTATCTAGTGGGTAGAGGCTAGAGAAGCAGCACACCCTATAATGCAAAGGACAACCCCCACAAGAAAGAATTATTCAGTCTAAATCTCAACAGTGCCACTGTTGGGAAACCCAACTCTTTAGTCAGAAGATTACACTGATTTACGTTATTATTAGGATTGTAAACACCAGAATTATTTTTCTACCTCCTCAAAGTTTATGGTTGCTCAGTTCATTCTTTGAGAATTAATTTTACTCCAACCATTGGTTAGAGAAACCTTTACGTAAACAATTTAATGTCACTCTTCATAAACACCCTATTTTTTGATGGCATTTGTTAATGTTTTTGTCACAGAAACATAGCAAACCACACTGTACATGAATCCCAAAGCTATTCTAACTACATCATAAAAGTAGGTGCTGCATAGTGAACAGAGACCAATGTGCCATGGAAACCTTCTGCCTTACCCAAATGGAAAGGTGCAGAGTTGAACTTACTTAAAATATTTCCTTTCCCTTTGCCCCATGAACCACTTGTATCTAGTAAAACACAAAGGAATTAAGACCTTAGTTACTAGAAATAAAGACATTAGTTATCAAGACATTAGTTACTAGAAAACCTGAGCATGTTTACAAATCTTTTCTTGGTTTTCATTATTTCCGTATTCCATTTTCATCTTCCTTCTTCCCTCTTTCTCTTTCCTCTGTTCATTTACTTCTTTATACTCGCCCATTTTCAACCTCATCATCATTTCACCTTATTTCCCTCTTTTTCTTTCTCTTCTTTTCCTTTTCACCTGTCCTATCCCACCCCTTTTCAACTTTTTTCTTGTCCTCAGAACTAAAAATCTTGTTAACTGAGTGGCACTTGCAGGATTTCACGGCCTTTCCCAGTTCCTCTGTAAACATGTAAACTTGAGCCATCTGGGCTTTTTAATGTTTCCTGTAAAGCCTGTCACTGCATGAATCGACTATTTTGACGGGCTGCACAAGAAGTCATTGTAAGCTAATTTTTCCCTAGGGCACTTCAGTCACTTTATTAATTGTTTTCTTCCTCACGAATGTCTTTTACTCAATAATAGACTGGTTTCTTTCTTAAACACAAGCTGAACTCCCTTCTAACTGGTTACTTGATTTTTAAAACTTAATTATACCATGCCTAGATTTATAGAAATCTTAACAATCTTAACAGGAAAGGGTCTTCTATTTAAGGGAATTGTTCAAAAAATCAGAAGATGAAAATGTTACCTCAATTAAAAAAAAAAAAAAACCAGAGGATGAAACAGCCTCTAGAAGATTTCATTATGTCAAAGAATTCACAAAAATATTAAAAAAATAAAACACACACACACAAGGTAAAGATATAAGAGTACCGTGACCTTGACTTTCTATGATCCACCTCTTATTCTTATAAACATTTATTTATTTATTTATTTATTTTGTAAACTTAGAATAGTTTTTAATGTAGGTAAGAAGTTTAAGCAATATCCCTTTAAATGTCAACATTTAAATAATTCTGACCTTGCAAGAATAATTTGAGAATAGTTAAATTGTTGAGTGCCAAAATATCTTATAGTTGTAGTCATGCATCAGGTCAAATTATGTGTTCCAACCTATGACTACACTTAGAAACATAATTACAATAATAGTAACAGCAATGCCAATTTGTTAAGTATCTGCTCCATGCCAGGCTTAATGCTTTTCATATAGTATCCCTAATTGTCACAACCTGTTGTCTACCTCATCTCTTCCATTTTCCGATTTTTATTTCTTCTTATCTCTTCCTTTCTCTTCTTCTTTAGGTTCACTTTACTTCTTTACTTTTCTCCATCATCTTTTTTGCCTTCATCTTCTTCGTGTAGCTATTATCATAAACAGTTTTCTGATATGGAAATAAAGGCTTTAGCACTCAGAGAAGTAAACAGCATGTCTCGAGGCATGCACATTACAAGTGGAAGGTCACTTCCAACCCAGATTTCTCTGATTCCAAAATCTGTAATAATATTATAAAAATGCTTTTGAAGGATCATGCCCCTCACTTTATCCTCTGCATTTTAAAAACTATGCTTAGCTTACTTTAGGCATTCATGCAATATCTTTCTCTTACCAACACATACATACCCATAACCCTCCCCTTTTAATTGGTTGTCTTGAGGTATTCCCCAGTCTGTTCAGGGCTTTTTAATTGCCCAAGTCAAGAGATACTCTCTAAGTGTAGAAGACAGATTCATGCAGCCTAGAAAAAACAGAGGCTAAACGTAATGCCAAAGCTATATCTGGTAACTTCCATTTACAGAAGCCCTGGATAGGGTAGTGGGCCTGAGAGTTACTATGATCAACCAAAAAGATTAATAACTAACAGAAGGATTCGTTAAATTATTTGAAACTTTTCATATATGAAAGGGTGTGCATGTGTGTAAAATCTCCACTATCTCATGACATAAAACTATAAAGTATGTCTTACTTTTTGTTGAAAAGCTTCCCAAATTTGGGGTATAGATTTTATTTGTTTCTATGTGAACAATTCATATTCTAATGTGGTGTTCTGCTCAATGTAAGTAATTTTTTGAACCCCTATAACAGCTACTTCTTAGAAACAAAATCCCTCTCTGATACACAAGCATTATGCCCTCCATCCTGCTGTGAACTCTGAGAAGCTGTAAGAAAACACACTGACATGACTCAACTCCCCGTAAGTGGATCTGGCCCAAGCACCAGATTCACATTCTTTGAAGCAGCTGATAGCAAGACTTTCAGTTAACAACAAAAGCAAACCGGGGAAAGAGGGAAAAAAAAAAAATTAAAAGGAAGAAAGAAAACAAAAGAACCTCTTTGAAATAATTATGTTCAACTGCAATAAACAATTTGGATCCAGGAAGCAGTGCCAAGAGTATATGCTCTTATAAAAGACTTCATTTGTTTTTTTCCCAAATGGGATTGCTGACATTGGGTTCTGATCCCTATTAATATAAAACACTACTAAAGAAAGAATGGTCACCCATGTGTATGCCCATGGAAGCACTGACGTAGATGAGAAGAAGAGTGTACAAAGCTGGCTAAAACCAGTTCAACAAAACTCACATGGAACATCCTACCGTTTCATCTTTCCTTGTTACCCCACCACACGCAAATGACAAGACAAGGAAATAAGAGCTTTTTGACTTCTAAAAATTTAATCTCATTTCATAAGTTATCCAGCTTTTAGGGAGATACATAAGACAGTGAGCATTCAGAATAAGTGGTCCCCAACTTTGCATATAGAACATGCTGGGCCATCACACAAATAACATGCTTTGTTAAGCAAGCCAAGCTGGGTTTGATTTATTTTCTCTCTCCCTGTTTCTATAACACCCTTTCAATTTTTCTCTAATAAAAACAATTTAGAACAAGAGACACTGGTTCATTGAAGTGAGCTTAAATAATTAATGGCAGAAATCCAAAGTACAAACAAACTGGACAGAGGTTGCCAACAGTAGCATCATTTTGTCAAAGGTTTTGCATCCTCTCTCTCCCGGCACTGGTGTGTTCACTCCACCTAGGTCTGTTAGGTTCTCCATGTGGACCCCAAAATCCATAAAAATGAAGGATTGATTTGTTTATATCTACGATTGCCTTATGGTAATAAATAGATTCTTGGTTATTATTGTTTTCCAGAAGAGGGAAAGCTTTAGCATCTGAGAACTAAGGTTCCATTGCAGGGTTTTACTCTCAACTGTCAAGCCCTTTTCCCTGGGCAGCCTTAGGCAAGCTCTAAGCTCCACATCTTCCTCATTTAGAAAATCAGCTGCACCCTATCTCCAAGGGATTTTGTAAAACTAAGCACAATTAAAGTGCTTATGAAGCTGGGCAGATATTCATGGGTAAATGAACCCACCAAACGTTGTCTTATGAATTTACATACACATATTGAGCATATTCTTCCTTCTTATAGAAACAATATGAAGATTATTAAGGTATGAATAAAACATTTTTTAAAAAGAAGCTCAGAAGTCTGGGGCCAAGAAAGCCATGTAAACAATGAAATTTATGACTGACTCCTTAACAGAAACAATGGATGCCAGAAGACAGTGGAATTAATTATTTGAAGTACGAAAAGAAAACTGTAAGCCTAGATTTCTATAGGCAGATAAAACATTCTATTAAAGTGGAAGCAAAATAAATACATTTCCAGACAACCAAAAACAGAATTTGTCACCAGACCTTACTGGTGAAGTACTACAGAGAGTCGTTCAAGTAGAAAGAAAAGAATACCAGAAAGGAACACAGGAAAATGAGAAGTAATGAGGAGCGATGGATATTGTAAATGTATGGGTAAATAAAGTTAATACTAATTTTATTACAATTGCTAATATTATTATACAAAACAATATCTTGTTGCATCACTTTATTAAAATGAAAACAAATTGGTTGTACCATTCTGCATTCCCACCAGCAATGTATGACAGTTCCATTTCCTGCACATCCTCATGAGAACTTGGTTTTGTCATTTTTATTTTTTAATTTTAGTCCTTCAAATAGCGTGTGGCAGTATCTCACTGTGATTTTAATTCACATTTTCTAATGACTAATAATATTGACTAATAATTCATGTGCTTACTCCCATTCATGTATTTTCTTTGAAATGTCTGTTCAAAACATTTTCCCATTTTTAGATGGAGTTGTCTGCTTTTCTATTACTGAGTGATGAGAGCGATGAGATAAATAAAGATATTTATTTTGGACACATATCTTTATCAGATAGCTGTTTTGTAAGACAAATATAAACATACATTTGTCTTAACTGTCTGACAATTAAGTTTGCAAACTTGTTGCAACAATGTTGCTAACCTTTTTTGATATCAGAGGGATTATTCATTATGAATTTGTACCAACTGGACAAACAGTTAACCAAGTTTACTATTAGGTTGGTGCAAAAATAATTGATGTTTTTGCAATTATTTTTAACCTTTTAAACTGCAATTACTTTTGCACCAACCTATTTGGAAGTGCTGAAAAGGCTGCGTGAAAAAGTTAGACAACCTGAATGAACTTTTCACCAACAATTCATGGCTCTTTTATCATGGCAATGCACCAGCTCACACTGCACTGTCTGTGAGGGACTTTTTAGCCAGTAAACAAATAACTGTATTGGAACACCCTCCCTACTCACCTGATCTGGCCTCCAATGACTTCTTTCTTTACCCGAAGATAAAGGAAATATTGAAAGGAAGACATTTTGATGATATTCAGGACATCAAGGGTAATATGATGACAGTTCTGATGGCCATTCCAGAAAAAGAGTTCCAAAATTGCTTTGAAGGGTGGACTAGGCACTGTAGTCGGTGCATAGCTTCCCAAGGGGTTTACTTCGAAGGTGACTATAGTGATATTTAGCAATGAGGTATGTAGTACTTTTTCCAGGATGAGTTCATGAACTTAATTGTCCAACCTCACATATTAAGATATAAATTATCTCTAAATGATCTATAGTCAATATAATTCCAATTATAATTCTCATTCAGCTTTTTTGTGGAAATTGATGCTAGTTCTAAAATGGAGATGAAAATGCAGAAGACCAAGAATAGCCAAAGATATTCTGATGGAGGACTTACAAAATCAGGTGTCATGTAGATCATAGACCTAAATGTGAAAAATAGAACAATAAAGTTTCTGGAAGCTAGTAGGAGAATATCTTTGTTCCCTTCAGGTGGGCACTAAAAGCTCAAACAATAACAGTAAGGATTGATAAACTGGACTTCATTAAGAACTGATGTCACCAAAAGATAACATTAAGACAGGGAAAAGAAAGATGTCGAGTAAAAGAAGGTATTTTCAACACTTGTACATGAGAAAGGACTCCTCCATAATATGTAAAGAATTCCTATCAATCAATAAGGAAAAGAGAGACAATACCATTTCTAAAATGGGTCATAGACTTGAACAGTCACTTTATAAAAGAGAATATCCAAATGAATATTCATATAAAGATTTGCTAGGCATCTGCAGAGAAGACCAAATTAAAACCATCGTGAGATATTATTGCACGCCCACCAGCCTAACTACAGTTACCCAGTGTTGGTGAGGACGTGGAGCAACAAGAGACCTTTACACTGCAGGAGGAACTGTAAATTGAAATGATCAGTTTGGAAAACTCTTTTGCTTATTTCGTAAATGTGAACATATGCCTAATCTATGATCCAAAAATTTCATTCCTGGGTATATTCTCAATAGAAATGAGTACTATACTAACAAATTGTTGCCTTACAGCTGCCAAACCGTTTGTTCTCCCGCGCTCTTCCCAGGATTTCACAAGGGAGAGCCTCAGCAAACTGAGACCCAGTGGAATTATATCAGTCCCTCCCCTTCAATGGATTCCTTGGAGATGTGTGTGTGTGTGTGTGTGTGTGTGTGTGTGTGTGTGTGTGTGTGTGAAGGCAAAGTACAAGCTGGAACACAATGGGAACTTTCGGAAAGACAGCCAGCAGGCTACGTAACACACAGATCTTGAGATTAACAATCGTTTACCTCTTTAGAAGTTTACCAATAAAAACTATGCGTTGGCCCGGTTCAGCACTCAGTCCTTGAGACTCGAGACCCTTGGCCCCGCTGGTATTCTATATTCATGGCTACTGTCTTTTCTTAACCCTGTGCCGCCCTTCTCCCTCCCCACAACCCTCGTCGTGCTGGACACGACAACAAATGACATGTACAACGATGTTAATTAGCCAAAAATTGGAAACAACTCAGACAATCTTCAGGAGTGCAATGGATAAATATGATGTATTGAGACAATGGAATACTACACAGCAATGAAAAGGTATAAACTATGGATACATGCAACCTCATGAATGAATCTCACAAATACGAGAGAAAGCCAAACACTAAAGAGCATACACTGCATGGTTTGACTTATATGAAGTTTAAAATGAGGCAAAACTAGCCTATATGGATGGATGTCAGAATATTGGTCACCTTTTCACAAGGTAATGGATGGGGTGGGACACAAAGAAGACTAATAGGGACATAGCAATGCTTTTACTTTGATAATGGGTACTGTTTTTATGGGAGGGCCATGTTGTAGAAATTTATGAAATTGTACACTTAAGATTTCCATTCTTTTCTGTATGTAGCTTAAATTTCAATAATAAGTTTACCAGGAAAGAAAATACCATGGGTCTCTGGAAGATAAACTAAAATACTGTGTATAATGACCATTAGCCAAACCAGTTTCCATTTAGGTTTTCAAATATAATACTTATCAAAGTTAAATTTTTAATAAGGTAAATCCTTTTAACTATATGAATATTTGTGTGTGGCAACCTCAGAAACAGTATCTGCTCACATGTTGAGAGACTTCAATAGTATTACTTCACACAGTATTATTTCACAAAGGGATTAAAACTTTTATAGAGATGCTGATTTTATCAGAGGAATCCCCACCAGTACAATAATGACTTACTGGTAGTTCCTGAGGCCTACAACACAGATTTGAAACTTGTTGCTTTTTCTCTATATACTATTCTCCCACCTATGAGGGGAGTGAAGTGACAGAGACAGTTATCCTTGTATAATTTAGGATCTTCATATTTAGTCCTCCTTCCTTACTGCTTTTAACCCATTTCTTGGAGATTACACAGAATCAGGGAATTCAAAAGTTTGTGTTCACAAATTAAATCACCTAGAATTTTCCTTGATGGGAATCTAGACCACCTACCATCAGATAAAATTATTGAAAAGGCTAAAGGGTTGTCATTTTGAGATAGCAGAAGCCTCACAGTATCAGCCACTTTCTCCATTCAGTCATCCTGCAGGCGAGGGATTTATCCCAGAATATTTTGATCAGCGAATAAATCCATCATAAAATGCTGTTCATTCCAAAACCAAGGGAGATTAAATTTTCACAATTTCTAAAGATTATCATTCCTCTCAACTGTACAGAACTTCGACTTCCTTTTTACTTTGTAAAAGAAAAAGCATAGGCCTTTTCTGCCTGTTGCACATTTATCAGAACCATACAATCATAAACACATTCACACACACACACACACACACACAACACTTGTGGTAGGTGGGCTAATACACGTAACACAATATTTCCTGACACTTCTTAAAGTGTTTCAATTAGAGAAAATAAAGATATATAGATCTTATTGGGCCTATCCAAAAAAAAAATTAAAAAATAGAGCTGAGAAAGCCAAGAAGAGATTTGTTTATCAAGATCTTGGAATACTCTATTGGATAAATCAACTCCATCACAAGAACATGAAACAGTTAAGGCTCACCTACCAACCATCTCTGATGTGAGGGACTCTTACCCCAGCAAATGTTTATTAAGTACCTGCCACCATCGTGGGTGGATTATAAAACAAACACGGTACAAGAGTTCTTTATAAAGATGTTATAAATAAAGAAATCTGCTTAAATGGAGAATGAAAACTTATACTTCAGCACCTTACAAAACCTAAGTCTAAAACATGAGCTTTGCAAGTTGGTGTATCTGCTGGGTCTCTGATGGCTGTTTCTGGATTGTCAAGTACCATAACTTCTTTCCAGAGATTCCATGATGACAGATGGGCCTAGATATAAGTCCCACTTTATCAATTGCAGAAGTCACAGCCCATTGCCAAACCTGAAAATCAGGGAGATAAAACTAGAGCACCCTATCGGAGCACCCAGTCTCCTTTTTTATCCCTGGTGTGCATAAATTACTCTGGAGCACCTGGGGGATCCTTTGCAAATGAGGTGTCCTCATAGACACTGAGCTAGTTTTCTCTTCACTGTTTCTTAATCCAGGGTTCCTTGTAACAGTCATTATAGGCAGCAGTTCCATCAGCCCCAAACTCCAATTTTTGTGTATTTTTTTACACCATGTTACCAAATGTATACATCACACCGACCTATCCTTGTGAGTGCACAAGCTATGGGAAGGACCGACTGGAACACTGGTAAAGGGACAAAAGAAACAAAACAACAGATAGCATACGAAGCTAAGATATAGAAAAGCCATTATTTTTGTTTGTTCATTTGTTTTGTTTTGAATTGGCTAGTTGGTTTTTATATTTGCTGGCCATTCTCTCTCTTTTTAAAATATTTGTTTGGCCATTACTTAAGATTGACCTTGTGTCTCACTTCCAAAAATACTTCCTTACAGGTTAAGAGTGGGTATCTAACAGCAAGTAGGCAACATCTCTCAAAGCCAGCTCCCTGAGCTGAGATTCTGGATGCTCCAGTCAAATGATTCATCCATCCGAACCCAGGACAGTACAAAAAGTGAAAGTTAATAACCCAGGGGTCACCCCACAGTGGTTTGCACCATTTTCCATGGTTACAATCCTTAAAAAATCCAAATGCACACTTTGTGGGCAGAACTCACTAAAAACTACCATTAGAAAGAATATGGGCCGAGGAAGGACTTGTAGAGATGACATTCAAGTCGGAGGTCCCTGATATTTTGGGGATCATGTAGCCTTTGAAAAATCCATGGCAAGCGGTGGAGTCTTTTGCCTCCAAAATGCATTTAAGATTTTGAATGGAACTTTAAGAAAAATTTTAAAACGTATGTATATTATGAGTCTCATCCATAAATCCTCTCAAAGTCCACGGACTTCCTGACTGAAAATCTCTTACTGAACACAAGCAGGAATGGGAGTTCTAGCAAGGTTGGTAGTTTACCTAAATTGATGAGTCATGAGAAGAGAACAGAAGCTAGAATATGGGTGTCCTGACTCACAGTCACTGCTCATCTCACCTCACTGCCCAGGGTGACAAAAAAAGTCTAAATTAAAAATACACACATACATACATACATACATACATACATACATACATACATACATAAGGCTATTTGGGGGCAGGATGGACTCTTTGAAACACACATTGTTAGGAAGTTGCAGTGGGGAGAAATGGTCTTGAATATAAGTGAACGGCAGTCAGATTTTCTGTTTGGGGTCTAAATTAATTGCTTTTCTTTTTCTTTTCGGGGCCAGCTTTAAAACCAAATGATCCGGTGATTGGAAAGATAAATTCCTAGGAATAAGCAGTATGCTGGTGTTTTCCTTCCTGTGTATCCAGACTGATATTCAGGAGAAGAGAGTCCCAAATTTTGAGGCCATCTTTATGTTATTCCAAAGTCTGTAAGAGAAACAGATACAAAGGGCCTATTACATTTACGCGCATTTGATCATTTCAGGCCGTTAGACCACTATGCATTCCCTGCAACTTGAAACATCATGCCCTTTCTATGTTTAACAAAATTTTGGAGATGTTCACTCCCAGAATTGTTAGAAATATCTGTCATTGATAATCTCCAATGAAGTAGCAATCTGTTAGTTCTCTTGGAACGGCCTTCATATTGGATCTAATAGACTCCCTGTCCTGGGTGCTCCCTCCTTCCTCTGGTCAGACAGAAATTTGTCCGGTTAGCAAGAGAAGCCTGGCAATGATATGACACTGCCTGTGCTTAAAGTGGTTCTGATTCTTCCTAACTGTGTGACTCTAAGCAAGTCATTTAACCTCTCTGATCCTGGGTGTCCTCATGGGTAAAGCGGAAATAATCACCAAACTGGCTTACAACATTGCTGAAGATCGAAGGTGATCAGGAGTGTTAAAACAATTAGCCTCAGAGCCTAGAACACATTAAGGCCGGGTCCACAGAAGCCAGTTTGTTACTAATGTCTCAGGTTAAGGCACAGAGCCAGGGAGAGGAGGGAAGGAACAGAAGAGGAGAACAGTGATGGAGATGGAAGAAGATATTGTAAAGCAGCTGGACTTGACCTTCATTAAAAATACAGAAACAACTGAAGCCCCTTTAGTCCTAGTTACTTTCAAACAGAATGCATGAAAAGGTTTCTACCAAAGGGTCTTAATTAAGTAGGGTATCAAAAAGACCTCATTAAAAAGATTCCATTATAAGATGCAGCCCCAGGGGTGGTAATAAGGCAAGATTCCTGCATCATCAAACTACTAGGATAATGGTTTTCTTGTCTGCAGTGGGAGGTGATACCTTCCGCTTCAGCCCATGCATCCAGAGCACTGCTGAAGTGGAGCCGCTTGTCAGCTTTCAGCTTCTCAGCAGAAAGAGACTGAAATGTGTGACTGAAGAGTCTATGCATCATAAGCATAGAGGCCAGAGATTTTGGTTCTTCTGAGGTAGTTGTTTTTGGTTTTGATATACTTTATATCTCATTTGTGCAGAGGACAACAGTCTTTCTAATCAGAGCTTAGGCTGATTTTGTTTTTCGGGTTTTTTTTACTGTAATGGAGGCTTATTAAGCACGTATTGCCTTCTGATTATTTTAAAAATTAAAAGAAGAACTATGCGTCCTTGTGCCTCTTACGTTTGTGTTACAAGGAACCTACAGTGGCTGAGATGAAATGTCTGAAACCTGGTTGATCCCCTAGAGACATCTGGAGGCAGACTCTACTCTGGCCTGTCAATGCTCCAATGGTATTCCAGACAGCAAAGAAAACTCACTGCAGATTGGACCACAACATTCCACTTCAAAAATAAACAAGAGCATCTTGCTTCCTACCTTGAGGTTGAGGCTCAAATCGCTTCAAACAGCCTGTTTACATAACAGGCCAGAGTGTGGCCGGAGCAGCGATCTCTTCCCTGATAAGAACCTCAGCATGTTCTGTGTCCAAGCTGTTTGGGTTCAGGTACAGGGCAAGGCTCGGAATGGGAAAGCTCACTGGGTCCCTGCAACCACAGCGAAAAAAATTGGGCCTGTTTTTCCAGGAGCTGCCACCCATCCCCATCCAATAGCCTCCAATTACCCAGCACCACTAGCGAAGGCACATATTAGATCAACAGGCAGAAGGCAAATATCACGTTTCCAACCTTAGTGAACAACTCTCATAAACTGTCATTGACCTTTATTCCACCTCTTGGTTTACAGAAATATTTTAAGATGCTCTCACCCTAAAAAGAAAAAAAAAAAAAGTTAATAAATTTGAAAACTTTAACCCTTTACCTAAATTCTGCATACCAATAAGCTATTGCCATATGATCTTCCTCACTTCTCTACCTCTTAAAAGAGCAGTCATCTATTTTCAAAGAAATAGACTTCAAAACTTAGGAAGTTATCGATATTCTGCTATTTTTGGCCTACCTACAAAATCTTTCATATAGTTCAGTCTAATACTCCCCATCTGTTAACAGAGTTTATTATGGAGAGATGGAGGAATCTTAAGTGGTCGGTATTTTCTGGAACACAGTAAGATCAGGTCCACATAAGCCACTGTTGTTATTAATGTCTCAGGTTAAGGCACAGAGCCAGGGTGAGAAGGATCAGAATGGGAGAGGTGATCACTGCCCGAATTTGAAGAAGACATTGCAAAGCAGCTTTGCTTGACCTTCATTAAAAGTACAGAAACCACTGAAGCCCCTCTAGCCCTACTTAATTTCAAACAGAATGCACGAAAATGTTTCTACCAAAGGTGTTAATTACAGTATCAGAAAGACCTTGTTAAAAAGATTCCATTATAAGGTGCAGACTTAGAGGGAGTAATGAGGCAAGATTCCCCTGTCAGCAAAACCTTGGGATAATGCTTTTCTTGTCTGCCATGGGAAGTTCCAGAAAGAAAAAACAAAGAAAAAGGAAGAGAAGAGATATATCAAATTAATAATGCAAGAAAATTTCCTAGAATTTGAGAGCATGTACCTATAGGCAGAAAGAAACCACTGAGTACCGTGTTTCCCCAAAAATAAGACCTAGCCGGAACATCAGCTCTAATGCATCTTTTGGAGCAAAAATTAATATAAGACCTGGTAGTATATTATATTGTATTATATTATATTATATTATATTATATTATATTATATTATATTATTATACCTGGTCTTATAACATAGTAAAATAAGACTGGGTCTTACATTAATTTTTGCTCCAAAAGACACATTATAGTTCATAGTCCAGCTAGGTCTTATTTTGGGGAAACACGGTAGCCAGCAAAATAAATGATGAAAAATCCACTCACAAAACTCGCATGAAGTTTCAGAATACCACAAATAATGAGAATAGTCTAAAAGCTTCAAAGAGAAAATAAAGATCTCATTCAAAGGAACAAGCGTCAGAAAGGCACCAGATGTCTCAACAGTTCAATCCATATTAGAAAATAGAAGAATAAATGTCTTCAAAGTTTGAAGGTAATACCATAGTTAAATAACATAATGATTTACTCAAATGATATGATTAACACACTTGAGAGAACATTCCCTTGGTTTAATCACATGGGAAATTATTATTCTATTATTCTACATCCAGCCAAACTCTCAGTCGAGAATGCAGACAAAGTAAAGACATTTCAAACATTCAAGATTTCATAACATTTTCTCCCCCTACACCTTTTTAAGGAGATAACAAAAGATTTTCTTCATGAAAATGGAATAATAAATCAAGAAAGAAAGAAAATTATTGCTGAGCAAAAACTGTTGCTGAGGCATTTGGGGGAACAGCTACAGGTACTTATAAAACTAAGCAAATGAAAAAGAAGGATCATTAGTAATGCCATGGAGAACAGTTTCACATGAAAGGAAATATCTAACGTACAGACAGCATGGTAACTATAGTTAACAATATTGTATTGTCTACTTGAAAGTTGCTAAGAGAGTAGATCTTAAAAATTCCTCACAAATATAAAAATCGATGACTGTGTGAGGCGATGGATGTGTTAACTAACCTTATTATGGTATGGTAATCACTTCAAAATAAATACATAGATCAAATCATTCCATTGTACACCTTATACTCACACAAGGTTATGTTAATTACATCTCAGTAAAGCTAGAGAAAGAAAAAAATATATACTTAACACTTTCATGACCATTATCGTCCATAAAAAAGACAGGAAATACAAACACCATATATTTATTACTTCAGCAGTAAATAATATTAACATATTAAATACTGATCTAATATATTTAATACCAACTGTTATATAACTATACTAGAAGGATCTAGCCCAGTATAATGGAAATGATGGTGTTGAAGAGAAAAATCCTCAGCCCCCAAAACAAGCAGCCAGTAGAAAGAGCCTAACAAGAAAAGGTTCAGAAATAGCAGTATAGGCATGTAATTTTAAAATGTGGCTTTGGAAACTGTTACAAAATGAAACCTGGCAACCTATAGAATGGGAGAACATATTTGTAAATAGTATGTCTGATGAGGGGTTAATACACAAAATATATGAAGAACTTCTACAACTCAATGGCAAAGCACAAACAAACAAGAACACAATCCATTAAAAGATGGGCAGAAAAACTGAACATTTTTTCAAAAAAGACATATAAATGGCCAAAAGGTACATAAAAAGATGTTCAACATCACTAAATCATCAGGAAAATGCAAATGAAAACTACAGTGTGATATCGCCCCACACCTGTTAGAATGGCTATCATTAAAAAAATAAGAGATAATAAATATTAGCAAAGATGTGGAGAAAAGGGAACCCTTGTGCACTGTTGCTGAGAATGTAAATTGAATGGAAAAACCATATGGAGGTTCCTCAAAAGCTAAAATATCGAAGTACCATATAATCCAGCAATTCCACTTCTGGGTATTTATCTAAAGGAAATGAAATCACTATCTTGAAGAGATATCTGTACCCTATGTTCACTGCAACATTATTCACAATAGTTAAGACATTGAAACAACCTAAGTGTCCATTAACAGATGAATGGATACAGAACGGATAATATATATGGAATATTCTTCAGCCATAAAAAAGAAGGAAATCCTGTCATTTGCAATGACATGGATGGACCTTGAGGGCATTATGCTAAGTGAAATAATCAGGCAGAGAAAGACAATTACTGTAGAACCTCACTTATATGTGGAAACCAAAAAAATCAAACTCATAGAAACAGAAAACAGATTGGTGGTTGTCAGAGGTGGGGAGTGGGGGTTGGGGGGATGTAGGTGAATGTGAAAGTTAGAAACTTCCAGTTATAAGATAAATAAGTTCTGGGGATTTAATACACAGCATGGTGACTATAGTTAACAATACTATATTGTATACTGGAAAGTCACTTAAAGAGTAAATCTTTAAAGTTCTCATTACAAGAAATAAATTATAACTGTGAGGTTATAAATGGTAACTAAACTTATTGTGGTAATCATTTTTCAACATACCCGTATATCAAATCATTATTTTGTACACCTTAACTAATAATGTTACATGTCAGTTATATCTCAATAAAACTGTAAAATATAAATACATACATACATATATACACAACATTAAATAGCAGACAAAATATTATAAAAGAGTAGAAAAAGGCTTTCTCTGTGGACTAGGTCTGGAAATAAGGGTAGACATAACGCTTTTAAAAATCAGAATTCAATTATTTTACTTTTAACATAGCTTTAACTTAGATTGAAGTGTAGTACTTTGGTGTGTTTAGAACCAGACGATTCAGATGATTTTACTATTGCTAAAAGAAAAAAAAAAAAACAGGTCTGAAGTCAGCATACTTCGTACAAAGTCACTAAAAAGTTCTCTGTTGCTAGAACCTACTTATATTGTATTTTAGCAACCAGCTCAATAAGCCACTACCTCAAATAGTGCAGGAAGGCAGAAATGTCCTATATGTTGTGTTATTGACATGCATGTAGGTTAAGAAGAAAAACTTTAAAAGAGAAATACTGTGCTGATTCATTCAACAAATATTTATTTTGAACTCTGAGGGTGAACCACAAAACATAATGCAAGATCCCAGCTTTCAAGGAACTCATATTCAATTTCAGAACTCATATTCAATTTCAAATATGGTCACATACTGCACAGTAGACTACTAAAATACACAACACCATAGATGAGTCACAGAGCTATTATGTTGAACAGAAAATGCCAGACACAAAAGCACATACTAAATGATTCCATTTATATTAAGTTCAAAACTAGATAAAACTAATCTATGATGATGGAAGTCAAACTTTAGGTTACTCTTGAAGAGAGGAATATTAGTGGGTACAGTACATATTTCTTTCCCTTTTCCATTCTATTTAAGTGCATGCAAAACATGTGAAGTGATCAATTAGACAGTAATCAATAAGATCAAATGTGCAATGCAGGCAAGGGTAACTCATGGGTCAAAGGGATTCTCAGACTCTTTTCAATATCAATAGGAGCTTTAATAAGAACTTTCTCAGGACAGAAGAGATTATAGGGTAGGGCCACATCCAGATGAGACAAGCTTAAGTTATTCATATTTCTCTGAGTTAAAGCTATAACTCAACTTCCTTCTCATAAGTAATCATTGACACATCAATATGTCCAGATACTTGGTTGAGGGTGTTCAGAGAAACAGTGCAAAACCTACCCTTATTTTTCCAATTTTAAAATGAAAAGGTGACTTTTTGAAAGTGATTTAGTCCATGGCTTTGTCTTTAATTTACAACTATTGTAAATCTTTAGTTTCAATAAGTCAGCCAAGACTGAGCTGATGATTTTGTTGCTTAAATATAATATGGCATGGCCAAAAGGCATGCAGAAAGGCCCCAAATCTTGCCTCTGTCCCTCTTTTTCCGAATTCAAATTAGAATCAGCCCAAACCCACTAGCACCATACTGTCCAGATAGCCTCTTATATCTAAACAATTCCCTCCTGCTCTAGTAATTCCAAAATACCTTTTTTAATAGATAGAGGGGAAAATGGGCTTTATTTCAGCTCCACAAATTGTTCTCATTTTGGCCTTCAATTTCTGAGCTATTCACTAGGTGAAGAAATTCACTCAACAGGATTTTTAACTACTACACTAGAAGGTGATTTAGGCCCATCTTTATCATCCTAAATGAGGTTTAAATAACACCTGATACACATTCATGTGACTTGGGCTTCCTCATAGTATGGTGGCTTCAGGGTATCAGAACTCCAGGCGAGTGTTCCCAACAACCAAAATTGACGTTTGATGGCGTTTTGGAATCTGGCTTCAAAAGTAATGCATCATTACTTCTGTTATACTCCTTTGGCCAAAGTCACAGCCCACCCAGATTCAAAGGAAGGGTAGTAGGTTCTACCTATTAGTGGGAAAAATGTTAAAGAACTGGCAAATGTAACACTGCTGCATGGAGGGAAGAGAAAGGGTCTTACAGACCACATTTACAATGTTCACATAAGCTATTTTATCTGTTTGTCCCAAAGTCTAAAATTATCATCAAGTCGGTGTTGGTGATTCTCCTACTTCTGCTGTTGTGACTCTGCGCAGCTAAAATATTAAGGAAAGAAGGCAGAAGAGATCTTGTTTTAAGTAGCCCTGTTATTTCTCTGATGCAGTTGATTTTAGTGGTAGAAAAAAGGACGAGATTCTCCAAAAAGTTATTTCCGCCAACGTTCAGGTGAAATCTGAAGTACTGTTTTTAAAGCTTAAACTCTTAAATTTGAACCTCCCCCACTGCCTACCTCTCTGCCATGAGAGGGGGTGGTCCACCTCTCTTACTTTAGAATGAATTAATAATTAACTGAGCCATGCAAAACAGTATGATAAAAGCCTGAGGCAATGGAGTCCTTCCACACCTTTTTCCTAATTTTGTCCATGGTAGTTCTGAGGAAAGGAAAAAGGCAATGAGGCAGGATGATATAACCATAGGTTTCAACCTTGTTGCTTCATGCAATTTCAAGTGATATTCAGTGCCTTGTCATAACCTAAATTTAAAAATAAACTCTATTAAGAGTGAAATCTTGTTTTAAAATAAAAGAATTTGGAGACCTTTTTGTATTGGGCTTTTCTGAATTATGGAAAGTAGATTAAAAACATATAACTTAATTCTATACCATGGCTCAAAAAATGCTTTTCTCCCCAAAGATGGAATTCAAGGGGGAAAACTGGCTTTAAAATAAAATGTTCTTTTCCTGGTTGCTCCTTAAGAAAGAGCCAGAAGCATGAGTCTAGGTAGGGAGAGGAGGACCAAGAGGTCAAAAGCAGTACTGTCTTAAGCCACCACTCAAGTATAAGATGGAATTCAATAAACATTAAGAGTTTTGTTCTTTTTTCCAAGGCTGTCAAGTTTTCTAACACTGAAACAGCACCAACTGATGGTCACAAGCCTATGGTTTGGGGCCGAAATTAATGAGGATCTGAAGGGGGAGAGGAAGAAAGGTAACGGGAAAGTTTCATCGTGTTCTTTTCCTGTCTGTTTTCCTTTACATGAGAGAGAGAGAGAGAGAGAGAGAGAGAGAGAGAGAGAGAGAGAGAGAGAGAGAGAGAGAAACACAAAACAGCTATGCAGACATTTTCCTTTTAGAAGTTTCCAGACCCAAGATGCAATCTAGTGAAAAATTTGTATCCCTCCATTGCTTAAAAATTCCTGAGTCTTAAGGCCAATTTGCAGAATGGCTCAGCAGAACATGGGAGTCCTCCCTTCCAGAGTTGGTTTCCATAAAGTGGCCTCTCAGTGGAATCAGTTGTTCATGTCTAGCTGCTCATTCAGCTCCAAATACTTGAGTGACCTAAATCAGCTGCCACCAGTGGCCACTGGGTGCTTGACAATCTCAAAATCCATTGGTCAAATTCCTTGTGGATTGATTCTAATCAGAGACTTTACAAGGGATCCTCCTGCCTAAGAATCATGAACTGAGATGTTATCAGCCAGGATTTGATCAAAGAAGCAGAACCACCAGGAGATAGCTAATAAGGGATTTATTACAGAGATTTGACATAACACAACGGTGGGTTAAACAGTCTATGAAACTGTAACCTCTGTGTTTAGTGCTGAGACCCAAAGTCAGTGAGGCTGGCAATCACAAAGGAAACATGGATATCAAGTAGGCAAACTGGAACCTGCAAGGCTAGGCAGGAATCCCTAAGAACAGATTAGAATCCATGTTGTTCTCTCAAAGCCTCCACCTTCAATGATGAGATATCCTGCAGGAGGAGATAATGTCATATATCATAGAACTAGACTCTCTCCTGGTCCAGGATGTGGAGCAGCTGAAGGAGAATTCAGCAGGAGCAGGAATAGCAGGAGCTGCAGGACCAGCTATCAGGATGAGTCTGCAGATAACGGGTGGCACACATGAGTGGTAATAGTGCCGAGTGCCATGCACAGACCTTCTGAGTATAAAAATAGTATGACTGTTACTTCAGTTATACCTCCTAAGTCTTTCACAAAATGTCTCCCGTGACTATTTTAACCTAGAACTTTGCAAGGAAAGGAATTTGGGGGAATGTAGTTCCAGCCAAGCTAATTGGACACAGTAAATACCCACCCCAATTTGATTGGTTTTCTAGGACCCATCTCCCATCCACCACGCTGGCTTCACTTGACTGTCTTCTCTGCCGTACGACAGGCAGAGAGAGGAAAGGACAGAGGAATGAAGGGGAGAGAGAAACAAGAAAGTGGGGGCAAGGTACATTTCCCAGAATGATCAAAATGAAGACAGAGGAAGAGCTTCTTGCCTTCTTGTGACACACCTGTGTCACAAGGTGATTCCTTGTCAAGGCTTGTTACAAACGTCAGTGCACTGTGACCTCTTAACTAAAAGGCTGTTGTAATATCTACCAATCTTCACCCTCCATTCTGCTATGGCAAAGCCTATTAAACTAAGGTCATCCAGAAGGAAGTAGAGGTTCTGGAGGTTCTTATTACTTGACTTAGCATATCTACCAAGACTAACGTGTTTATAATATAATGTCACCCAAAACCACATGCCAGGTGAGCGTATAATATTTCATCCTGGGCTTGAGGAGGACTTTTGAATTATTAAACTAAAAAATAAAAACCTTCTCTAATATTTTGAGTATTTGATCTCATTTTCAAGTATAGTCAGTCTCATTTTCAAGTATAGTCAGCTGTATCTACTCCAGTCCCCCAAGTCCACCAGTCCCATAATGGACCCCACAGTTCAAGGCTTCTTGGATTCCATAGGAATCTGAGTCAGTTCCCCAGGACTCCCAAAAGATAATAGGAGAAAAAACAAAAAACATCAATGACTTAGGGTGTGTACATCAATACTTAGGATGTGTACATAAATACTTAGGGTGTCTACAGCAACTGCTTGGTCCTCATTTAGCTGAGCCCAATCACTATCAGGACGTGGGTTGTGGCTTATTTTCATATGCCCATGGCACTGTGACTCATGGTCTTGTGAACTTTAAGGCAGGAAATCTCTATTGGTAGTAAATTACAACCAACCATGTTTTACTTTATTACCTCATGACAAAAATGGGCAAAAGAAGAACACTGTGGTTCACGTTTACTGGGTATGGTGAAAATGGAATCAAAGAAATGTGAAGAAAAACAAATGTGGAGTTTTTTCCTCCAAATTAATTATGGCTTTCCACAAAAATTAGTAAAATCTGCACACAGTGTGAGATTTAGCCCTCAGGATACCTGCCATGAAAGAGCATTTATTATATGTTTATGAATAAATAAATGAAAGAATTTTATCTGTCACTCTTCCGAGTTATTTGTACTATTACCCACAGGTATTAAACATAGTTAATTTTTCTGAATAAGACAGTATGATATAAGTATTATTATTTAGAAATATGAGTATAAGGAAGGTAAGACCATATTCTGAGTTCCTCCTCTTGTCCTCTAAGTATTGGTGTGCCCTAAGATTCCAGTTTAGATCATCTTTTTTCCTCTGTATGTACTGTCTCCCTGTGTGATCTCATTTAATCTTTTGTCTGTTATTACTGCCACAATAATGCTATATAGCAATTACCAGGGAACCTCAATGGCATACAGCAATAAACATTTATTTCACTAACAAATCTACAGGTTTTCTAG
The DNA here is from genome assembly GCF_004115265.2 of Rhinolophus ferrumequinum. Classification (NCBI taxonomy): domain Eukaryota; kingdom Metazoa; phylum Chordata; class Mammalia; order Chiroptera; family Rhinolophidae; genus Rhinolophus; species Rhinolophus ferrumequinum. Next base: position 27,533,923 of record NC_046306.1, on the reverse strand, counting down.
GCAATTCTACCAATCTGGGCCAGGTTTATCTATTATCTGATGGATTCACTCTTGTGCTATGATCAGCTGGAAAGTCAACAGGGGCCTAGTTGGTCTAGTATGGTCTTAGCTGGGATGATTTAGCTCTGCTCCACTTGGTCTCTCATCCTCCAACAGTCTAGCTTAGGTTTGAATTTGTTTTCATGACATAGACAGGGGTTTGAGAAAGAGAAGAAACACCAAACCCTGTTTTAAAAATATACAAGCTGTAATGAACATCAGAGTATGTATATCTTTATGGGTAACTGTTTTCAGATGTTTTGGGCAGATACCCAGGAGAGGGATTGCCGGGTTATATGGTAATTCTATTCTTTTTTTTTTTTTTTTTTGAGGAACCTCCACACTGCCTTCCATAACGGCTGCACCAGTCTGCATTCCCACCAACAGTGTCTGAAGGGTTCCTTTTTCTCCACAGCCTCTCCAACACTTGTTATTATTGGTCTTGATGATTGCCATTCTAACAGGTGTGAGGTGATATCTCGTTATAGTTTTATTTGCATTTCCCTATAGCTAGTGACGTTGAGCATTTTTTCATATATCTGTTGGCCATTTGTATGTCTTCTTGGGAGAAGTTTCTGTTCACGTCCTCTGCCCATTTTTTAATTGGACTGTTTGTCTTTTTGTTGTTGAGGTATAAGCGTTCCTTATATTTTTTTGGATATTAGCCCCTCACTGGTGGAGTTGTTTGCAAATATCTTCTCCCATTCCGTTGGTTGCCTCTTTGTTTTGTTGATGGTTACCTTTGCTATGCAGAAACTTTTTAGCTTGATATAGTCCATTAATTCATTTTAGCTTTTACTTCCCTCACCTTTGACATCAAAGGCATAAAATCCTCTTTGAATGCAAGCTACCTCTTTGGTAGCTGTGCTTTCTTCTATGCAGTTTATTGTTTCAGGTGTTATATTTAGGTCTTTGATCCATTTTGAGTTAATTTTGGTAGATGGTGACATGGAAACAACCAAAGTGTCCTTCGATAGATGATTGGATAAAGATGTGGTATATATACACAATGGAATATTATTGTGTCATAAGAAAAGAGGAAATACTACAATTTGAGATAACATGGATGGATCTTGAGATTATTATGCTAAGCAAAATAAGTCAAAAAGAAAAAGTCGAGAATCATATGACTTCGCTCATATGTGGGATATAAAACTGAAAGCAACAAAGGAACAAGACAAACAAATAAAGAAACAAAAACTCATAGACACAGACAACAGTTTAGTGGCTACCAGAGGGTATAGGGGGTCGGGTGGGTGGTAGAAGAGGATAATGGAGGTCAAATTGATGGTGATGGAAGGAGAACTGACTCTGGGTAGTGAACACACAATGTGATATATAGATATAATATAGAATTGTGTACTTGAAACCTATGTAATTTTACTAACCATTGGCACCCCAATAAATTTAATTAAAAAATAATAATAAAATAAAATTCAATTTCTTCAAATATATATATATATTCTAATGATCAAATGAAAAACTTTAAAAGCAAGAATGTCCAAGAAAATTCATTCATAAAACGTGATGAGAGAAAACTAACCCTCTCAGAAAATAAAACAATTGTAAAGCTAGAATCATTGAAATAGTGAGGATGAAACGAATAAAATAAAACATTCTGGAATAGAGACAACTAAAAGTGAAATTTAGTTCATGAGAAAGATAGCATTTCCAATCATTTTTTCCAAGATGATTTACTCAGTAAATGGACTTCAGGCAAATGACTAGCTTTCTAGGAAAAATAAATAAATAATGGCACATCACTATTACCATACCTTACAATAAAATTCCAAAAGGATCAAATGTATAAACCCTAAAAGCTAAAGAATAATAACACAGTGGAAAATATTTTTATAAATATGATAAAAAATCTGAGCTCACAAAAGAGAAGATTGATATATTCACTCACATTAAAAAATCAAACATTACTGCATGCCAAAAATAAATACCATAAGTAAAATCTAAAGAAAAACAACAAACAAAAGAATGTATTTGCTACTCATGTCACTGAACAAGAGCTAATTTCCTCTAAAGAGAAAAGCAGGTAAAAAATACAAAACAAGATTTACAGGAAAGAAGACAGAAATAAAATTACCAACCTCATTTATAAAATGAGAAATATAAATCTATAAGAAAACGCCTTTTTGCCTCACATTGCTCTGGCAAGAATCAAAAAGTTTGATTTCAAAATACACAATGTTATATGTCTATTATATCTCAATTAAAAAAACTTTTTAAAAAAGAGTTTTATCTTTCTTTATGTTGACAAGGTATGGAGCACAGGCTGGCAAATGTTCTGTAAATGAGCGGTAGTAAATATTTTCTTTCAGCTTTGTGGCCTGTATATGCTTTCTGTATCATCCATTCAACTCTGTTCTTTGAAAGCAACCATAGACAATGAGCATAGCTGTGTCCCAACAAAATCTTATTTACAAAAACAGGTAGCCATTGTTTGTCTACCCCCAATATAGATAAACAAGCATTCATCTGCAGTGCCAATGGAATTGGCAGTTGGAACCACATTTGTGGAGGGTAGTCTGGTATTATATATCACCAACTAAAGTGCACACATATTGTGATCCAGCAATTCTAATTCTAGGCCTGAAGCTCATACGTTTACTCACACATGTGTGGAACTGTATAACAACAAGCATATTCACTGCAGTCAAAATCTGTAATCAATTTAAAAGTATCTATACTGTAGAATAATATGCAACTGTTAAAAACAACAGGGAGGCCTCATTTATTAATATGAAATGAACTCCAAGGTATAATGTTAAGTGAAAAAAGCAATATGCAGGACAGGACATAAAAGATACTATTATTTTGGCTGGAATACACACATGCTTGTGCACGTATGTGTGCGTGCCCGCGCGCGCGCACACACACACACACATTTATAAATGCACGAAATATCTTATCACTGGAAAGATACCCATGAAGCTATAAGAAGAGGAACTGAGTAACTACAGACAGGGTGATAGCTAGATTAACTTTTCACAGTATGAAATACTTTTGAACTCAGAATTTTGAGCAATGTTCTTATATTACTTATGTGAAAATTAAGTTAAAATACAAATGAGATTTCACTCAATCAGATCCATTTAATGTTGGACAGACATGTAGTGAAAATGAATCTCTGAAAAGAAAATAGGTCCAAGAAACCTACAGTCCAGACTGTTCTTGCCCAGACTTTTTCCCTTGGATTTTGTTATTCTTTTATCTTCCATCTTGAGAACCTCTTACTACCTTTGTTAATCCCAAATGTTCCATCTCTATTTCAATCTGTGCACACAGCGTATCTGAGTCACCCAGTCTGCCTCCTCTGTTCTTTCTCTGCCGAGGGTTCACCTGAGGTAAGGTGGTCACTAAGGGTTCCTTTGTCAAGTTGAGTGGGTCCTGCTGGTAAATGCCAGTGCCAAAAGGATAGGGCAGACAAGGACACTTTTGAGGAGCAAACCCTGTCCAGACCAGCTCCTACCACTCATCTGATTGGGAAAGGGTGTCTTTCACAAGTCTTTTCGCACACCTGGCTCTAGTTTGGAAAGCTCAGGATGGAATCAATGAGAGAAATCTATGGGAATGAGGTCAGTACACCCATAATGACCACAGCAACAGACACACTTACTGGCTAACCACACTGTAAGGGCACCCGATGAAAGAGAGTCAGGGCACATGTCAACTATATCACTTCAAAGATTCAGGTTACCACACCTTAACACCTGGCCTCATTCTACCACGGCCCAACACTGCAGCATGTCTTCCTTCCCCTTAGTCTTCTGTATTACATAGCATGGCCCTTCTCGTTCCACTTTATCCAGGAAAGAGAACTGTAAGGCCTAAGATCTAAGGTCAAGTTTCCCAGAAGCAGGGATTTAGTGAAGGTAAATCTGAAGGGCAGTGAGGAAAGCAAGACAGGCAGGGAAAGTTGCTCAGCAAGGATGTGGACTCTGATGGAGTCTAGCCTCATTCTGATCCCATGGAGAGCTCTGAAGCACAAATTACATCACTGAGTTAGACTTCCCGCTACGTTTGTAAACTAAAAAGGGAGGGGGAGGGCATAGCTTCCCTGACAAAAGGGCTCTTGCTTAGCTGGGGAAAATTCTCTGCAAAAGCAGACACGTAGAGAAATAATCTCCCCACCCCAGTAAAGAAGACTGGGCAAGATATTAATAGTATCGACCTTTGCATAACTGATGAACCTCTAACAACAGAGGACAGCTGCTCTGACTATGATGAATTTCTGAGGGGAAGTCATGGATCCTCCATCCACACACAGTCTTTGTCCATCAAGTAACAAACATTCCCTTTGGTTAATGCCATAGCATGCATTACCCAAATGTCAGCAGCCTTAGGGTAATGTAGTAGTTTGCTAGAGTTGCCATAACAAAGTGCTACAAACTGAGCTGCTTAAACAATAGAAATGTATTGTCACAGCTTTTGAGGCTAGAAGTCCCAGATCAGGGTGTTGGCAGGACCATGTTCCCTCCGAAACCTGTAGGGGAAGGATCCTTCCTTGTCTCTTCCAGCTTCTGGTAGCCCCAGATGTTCCTTGGCTTGTGGCAGCATAACTCCAGTCTTCACATGGCATGTTCCCTGTGTTTGTGTCTCTCTCCAAATTCCTCTTTTTTATAAGGACATAAGTCATATTGGGGTAGGGACCCACCTTACTCCAGTGGGACCTCATCTTTACTAACTATATTTTCAACAATTCTGTTTCCAAATAAAGTCATATTCTGAGGTACTGGAGGTTAGGACTTTAACATATGAATTCGGGGGCTGTGGGTGGGACACAATTTAACCCATAACAGGTCAGTATGCAATCACATTAGCATTTTCACCTAAGAGTTTTGGCTGCTAGTCTGGGGCTGCTCCAACTATACCATACTTCTACCGCACATCGACTCACTACAACCCAGACTTGTGTGACCCATTATTTGATTGTAACCCCATATTTAACCCCAATGATAGCCATGGAAATTCCAACGGAGGACCCAAACAAGTCCGTCTTCGGAGTGCTGGCAGGCATACCCCTAGCACGGCCACAATGCAATGATTCCTCTCATTTGCAATTTCCATCTTGTTTTGGCCACTGTCTGTTCAAACCATAGGTAGAGAGACCATCTCCGTGTCGACAAAGAACTTTTCATTCTTGGAGGTGGGGGAGAAGAGGGAATGAGCTATACACAACGTATTCTAGGCAAAATGTGTGTTTTAACATTCGTTAGGTACATACCACTGCCATTTTTTTTAATTCTGAATTTTGAGAGACAACACAGAGGAGTAGGTTTTTATTCCAACATGCTGGTTACAAGAGAAAAGGAGTGTAGATATGAATCATAATTGTTCCTGGCGACTGATCAACATGTCAAATGAAGTCACTGGAGGCACACCTGTGCAGAGGAGCACCATGAAAACTTCTATTCTGGAAGGAAATGCTAGGGAGGTGCGACATCAGCAACAAGACTCTTGGGAATGTGGGCATCAGATTTTAAATGGATCACCAATGGATAAACAAGGAGGCAGAAGATAACGTATGCACACGATCGTCATTAACAGGGTGCTACTTGTAACAGGTGAGAGTTACAGGTAGGAGTGAAAAGATGAAGCGACCCTCCACACACTAAAACATACTGTCTATGTATGTCTACTCTCAGCCTTCACATGGTCCCTCTTTCCAGCCAAGTGTTTTCCTGACCCCAAATTTAGGTTCTTAACATCCCACGCTACTGTCTGAGCCAGAGACTTGCTTCATTATCAAGGTGATGTCATGGGCTCCTGGCAATTAAGTCACCTATTAGCTTCTCTAGCCTGTCTTGCACTTCCTGACCTATCACTTGGCCCTGACCTCTGGAAACAGTGACGTTTTGCTCCCACTTGCCCACCTACTGCTGCCTGAGCTAACCTGTGCCCTTTAGTGTTTCACACAATGTTCTTCCAGCTCCACGGGCCGGGTACCAAATATTTCAGTGCCCCATAAGCTCTATCTGTCGTCAAGTTTTCTAGGCCCTTTGAATTAAGCAGTTTTCTTTAAACCGGTAGTTTTTGTGCCCTAACTGTGCCACAAGGGATTGAATAATATTGGGTTACTACATTTCTTTTACATTTTGTTTTCAAAACTGGGCCTACAGCAAAATAGTCATGCATGTAGAAATAAGTGTCACATACTACTTCTGTATGACTTCACTGAGTAGTCTCAGGGAGTAACTTCTTATATACATATCCACACCTGCAAATAGTCGGCACACCAAATTATATTTTACAGATGGGGTATATTTGCTGCATTAGTGGTCCCAATTTCTCACCCTTCCCTCTATCTACATGCTTTATCACCTTGCAGTGCCCTCCCACTCTGACTCAGGGGCAGGCCAAGTATCTTCACGTGGCCAATGGGATGTTGGCAGACATGTTGTAGAGGCCTGAGAAAGCAAAGGCAGGTGTCCACTCTCACCCTTACTACTAGAACATTCCTGGGCTAAGATGGAAAGTGAGACACACAGAGAAGAACTGACTTGTAATCACTGCTGAGGCCATCCTAGACCAGACACAATCCACAATTCCCTCAACATGTGGGCAAATCCAGCCAAGACAAGAACTACCCAACTGAATGCATCACATTTGGGGCCACAGGTTTTAGATGGTTTGCTACAGACATAACAGCTTGTAAAGTGTCTTATACACAGTCCCCTTCCATAGCAATAAATCCACTTGAACATAAATTCCATGAGAGCACAGATCTTGTCTGTTTCGGTCATTGATGTTTCCTAAGTACCTAGGAAAAGGCCTGATACATAGGTTTTCAATAAACATGTATTGAATTAATAAATGAATGAAAATAATAATGGCAATAGTAATAACAATAATAGATACAATTTATTTAAACTCCATTATGTTCTAAACACTCTACTAAGTACTTAATCACTGCTCCATTTGATTCTTTTGTCAAGCCTGTAAAGTAACTATTATTTATTCCATTTTAAAGATGAGAGAATTGAGGTTCAAAGTGATTGAACAACTTGTTCAAGATCATACATCTCAAAAGTGGCACATTCATGACTCTAATTCAGGACTATTTAAATTAAAAACCCGTGTTATTCATAGAAAATATGGGGTATTAGATTATTAAAACTATTTAATAGGTAATATCTTAGAGAAATTGGAGTGGTTTAACTGAGTTTTAAAAGAAATGAATTACAGTTGACCCTGAAACCTTCTCTATGTCCAGTTGCTTTCTAATAATCACAAAATTTGGAGCCAAGCGAGCCCAATTCTAAGATTCTCCATAAACAATATGGAGTTATCCTCTGAGAATTTGACTTTATAATCAGAAGTAAAATTAATTAAACAAGAAACATACAAAGTAGTCTAAAAAATTACTACATACCTCAGCAAGCTATGGATATAAAACCTAATTGATATTGTTAATATTAGTAACAAAAGAGATATAAAGGATTAGATCCATGTGGAAGTGACAATACATATCTACTTTCCCTCTCATGTTAACAAAAAGGAGACTTTAAAGAATGTAAATAACAGCATTAAAAAACAAAACCAATAGTGTGTGTGTGTGTGTGTGTGTGTGTGTGTGTGTTAAGGAGTTGGCTCATGCAATTACAGAGGCAGGCAAGTCCAAAATCTATAATGTGCCAGCAGACAGAACCTCACGGAGAATATGAAAACTCCACATTCATTGAAAAATATTTATATAGATCTCTCAGTAAATGATAGAGCTATAAAAAAAAATAAAGAAATACATTTGACCAGCATCATTAATGTTTTATCTAATGGATAGTTGTATAGAGAAAATACTGTTCTCAAAAATGGGAAAATATGAATTTTTACAATTACATAAGGAACATTTGTAAAAACCAACCATGTGCTAGACCTTTTTTCAAAGATCCAGTTAGTAACTATTTTAGTCTTTGCAGGCTGTACAATCTCTATGACAACTGTCAACATTGTAGCGAAAGAAGTGATAGAAAATATGTAAAGGAATCAGCGTATGTGTGTTCCGATAAAACTTTATTTACAAAAACAGGCAGTGTGGATTTTTGTTCTAAAGAAAAGAAAAAGAAGGTCCATATATTAACTTATTTGATGTGACTAAGTTAATGACGTCAACCTAGACATCAAGAAGAAAACCAGAAAAGAATAACAGTCAGACAGAAAAATTCGAGAATCACATGATTTCACTCACACTTGGGATATAAAACTGAAAGCAACAAACGAACAAGGCAAACAAAAAACAAAAACTCATAGCACAGACAACAGTTTAGTGGTTACCAGAGGGTTAGGGGGTCAAATATATGGTGATGGAAGGAGAACTGACTCTGGGTGGTGAACAAACAGTGCCATATATATATATGATGTATTACAGAATTGTACACTTGAAACCTATATAATTTTATAATCTATATAATAACCAATGTCATCCCAGTAAATTTAAAAAGATAATAATAAAATGTTAATTTTGAAAGCAAAAATAAAAAACCCAGAATAACACAAGAAATAAGCCAATCTCACTGAAAATCCTAATGAGAGGTGCCAGGTGAGTGTTGGTAACTAATCCACATAGTCATACAGGAAAAGAGAGCAAGGATTGCTGAATGGGGGTTTACATGGGCCAGGCCTAGAAGTAGCAGATATCACTTGTTTACATCCATTAGCCAGAACTGAGTCAAAGGCCTTATCTAACTGAGAGAGAATCTGAAATAGCATAGTCTGTATTCACAAGAAGAACCAAAGAATACAGATATTAGTAAACACTAACAAATTCTGCTACCCTTAGCGATTCCATTCCTAGCTATTTACCCCTCCTGACACTTAACCAACAAAGGCACTCCTGAAGATGTATCATACTGCAATACTCACACATGTAAAGACATATATAGGTACATGATTATTTATAATTGTGAAACATTGGGAACAATCTAAATGCCCCACAACAGTGCGTCCTGGAATCACCTTCCAAGTAAGCTGCTTGCCCTCACTCTCTTACCTAAGGGTCCACTTCTGAAGCACCCAAACTAAGAATCCCTGCATGGTGACTTTTCTCCCTGTTTTATTGGGGAAGATTAACAGTGATACTATGCAATTAACACCTTTCCTTTTTCACTTGGGATGCTGAGAGTAAAGCTTCCTCAATTCTCTGACAGATAGTTTACAAATTAAAAGGCAAAACTTTTCATGACATAGGAACAGCTCATGATTGAATTCTACCCTTTGGTTCTAACTTACTCTCCTAAGGACTATTTGTCAAGTCCATATGTTTACAAATGAAGAAAGTATTTTCACATAACAGTCAGACCTTAGCCTTTTGAGGTAGGATTATATGAAGTTTCCACATTATCGTGGTCAATGCTCACTTTTTTGAAAGTTGAAATTCTGGAGGAAGTCTGCCTTAGTTAGTCAGGCTGCTAAAACAAAATACTATAGACTGGGTGACCTAAACAATAGACATTTAATTTTTGTAGTTCTGGAGGCTGGGAAGTCTAAGATGATGGTGCCAGCAAAATTGGTTCTCGGTGAAGGACCTCTTCCTGGTTTATAGAGAGATGCATATTCACTGTGTCATATGCCTGAGAGAGGGAGCTCTGGTCTCTTCCTTTTCCACTAAAGGCACTAATTCTATCATGAGGACCCCACCCTCATGACCTCATCTAAACCCAATTACCTCCCAAAAGCCCCACCTCCAAATACCATCACATCGGGAGTTAGGGCTTCTAATATGAGTTTTGGGGGCACACATTCAGTTCATAAGAAAGTCTAAGGTAGATGGGGAAACCCTATGAAAACAGAGCAACATGGACATATGGGGGAAGTTTCTCATTTTGTGGGAGGAAGGTCAGAGTTATCATTGAAAGAGGGACTGGTAAGTCTTTAGTATGCACATGGTATTTAAAGGCATGTGACTATATGATCCACAAGGGTGTGAATGCAAATAGAGAAGACAAAGGAGGACTGAGCCCAGGAGTACTACAACCCTAAGAAGTCAAAGAGATTAGGAAGAACCATTAAAGGAAACTGAGAAGGAGCAACAATTAAGTAGGAGATAACCATCAGATCACTGGTCCTGACAATCAAGTGAAGAATGGTGTTAAATGGGGCTGATAGGTCTAGTCAGATGAAGACTGAAAGTTGACAGCTGGTTTTTAGCAATTGTTATTGGTGACTTTGCTTGTCACTTATGACCTTGACAAGAGAAGTTTTTATGGAATAGTGAAGATGAAAACCTGTTTGGAGTATATTTAAGAAAGAACAGGAAGAGAGGAATTGGAGACTTTAAATGTAGACAACTCTTAAAAGAATTTTCTGTAAAGAGGAACAAAGAAAGTATTCAGTGTGGGAAGTGGAAACAAGAAATTGGTTTTCTTAGGATGGAAAAAAAAGCATCATTATATGCTGATCAAAATGATTCAGAAAACTGATAAGTCAGGAAAGAGTTGGGAAACTTTCTAGAGCAATAGAGTGAGATTTGGTGTTTCAAATGAAGAGTTTGGATTCAGATAGGAGCATGGATAGGAATGTAGGAATGTAGGAATGTACAGAAAGAAATGAATGCAAAAGCGGGCAGGTAGGGAGATAGATATGATTGGTGGTAAGTAGTAGACTGGGGCAGTTCTAATTGTCTCTTGGGAATTGAGGTTCAAGCCAATTTTATTCAAATCTCAAAGGACAAGATGGCCTGAACTGACCTCTTCATTACTTCACGCATTTGATTACCATGGAAATGAAAATATGGTGATATGTGAAGACTGTCAAATTTCTAGAAAGCAAGCTTCTCTCTGCTCTGTGCACAATGCTAATTACCCAGATATGGGTGACTTCCCCTTCGATAAAAATCTACACTAACCCCATCTTTTCGAGTGAAAACTTCAACCAAAGTAAATCTGCTCATGCTTTTCCTCATCACATCCTGCTTAGTTCTTTAAACAGGACAAACTTCACACTTAATTGGTATAATCAGAGAGACACTGAGTAAATAGGAACTCCAAGAGGTCATGGTGTCCATCCCCCTGCCTCAGGCAGGGGGATACGCAAACGATGCCAGAAGGAGCCTGCTTTGAAAGTAAGGAGGACAGAAGACAGTCCTTCTGCCTTAGGAGATGCACAATGCATTTCAGCTTAGGTAGGAGGTGGTTAGCTGCGATTTAGAGAGGATATACTACAAGGGTAAAAGCATGAAAACTAGGACATCTGCAGAAGTTGTAAGATACAAAATGTGTGCACCTCCATAATCCTCAGCACTAACCCAAGAAGGGAAAGGGATGATAATTTACATAATTCTTTATAAAGCCTGATTATCATTACAACTAGGTGACTCAGCAGTTAACTTCAACAGGACCCCCTTCCACCCACCGGCCCCCGTCCCACCATTGGGCTCTAACCACTATGAGAGTGGGGAACACGTGTGTTTGGTTCATTATTGGACCTTCATCACCTGACATGCTTGGCACAGAATCGGCACAGAATTAATATTTGTAAAATGAACGAGTATTGCCAGTATCACAGTCCCTTAATTAGCTGTGTCCAAAATAATGTATCCATTCACTCCATAAATTGTAATTACACTGTGCTAGGCACGCAATTGCTTATTGGGAACACTGTGAAAATTAGGATATCAACTTTGTCCTTAAGAAGTTTTCAATCCACATAAATGTTTTCAGAATTTTTTGGAAGTAGATACCCAGAAGATGGATTGTTGGGTCACATGAAACACTTCTTCTTTATCTCTCTACTGTATAGTATTTTCATCCTCCATCAGTATACAATTTGACCTTATATGTGAATTGGTAACCTGGGCCAGTTATAATCATTTTTTTTTTTTAGTTAAATTTATTGAGGTGACAATGGTTAGGGAAATTACACAGGTTTCAAGTGTACAATTCTGTATTACATCATCTATGTATGACATTGTGTGTTTACCACCCAGAGTCAGTTCTCCTTCCACCACCATATATTTGACCCCCTTTATCCTCTTCTACCATCTCCCCTCCCCGCTTAACCACTGATAACCACTAAACTGTTGTCTGTGTCTATGAGTTTTGGTTTCTTTGTTTGTTTTGTTCATTTGTTGTTTTGAAATACGGCCATTTGCAACAACATGGATGGATCTTGAGATTATTATGCTAAGCAAAATAATCCAGACAGGAGAAGTGAAGAATCATGATTTCACTCATATGTGGGATATAAAACTGAAAGCAATAAACAAGCAAAAACACATAGACATGGACAACAGTTTAGTTGTTACTGGAGGGTAAGGGGGAGGATGGATGGTAGAAGAGGGTAAAGAAGGTCAAATATACGCTGATGGAAGAACTGACACCGGGTGGTGAACACACAATGTGACATATAGATGATGTATTATAGAATTGTGCACTTGAAACCTATGTAATTTTATTAACCAATGTCACACGAATAAATTTAATTTTAAAAAAAAATTTTTTAAAGAAGTTTTCAGTCCATAGTGAGTGAGAAGCAGTAACGACAGTGTGTGATGAATGATGAGCATGAGAGAAAAACTAGATGCCACAAAACACCTAAGAGGAGCACCTAACCTAGCTTGGGCATCTGAAGGGGGAAATATCTAACAGAGATGCAAAGCACAAATAAGAATCAACCAGAAAAAGAGAAAAGGGTGAGGCAGAGGAAACAGTATAATTCAAAGGCAGGGAGGCAAAAATATCCTCATTTGTTTTGCAGCAAGTTTTTATTAAACAGGCTCTGACTCATGACGTTACAGCAGAAGACAAAGGAGATGGCCCTTGCTTTTATGAAGTTTATCTTGTAGTAGAGAAAAGAGGCAAGTTAATAGTATAGTGTGCACTCCCCTGGGGAACACGTGGACGTTCCAAGATACCCAGCGCTCCTAATCCAAATTTGGGAGGATGTGGCAGCCTTCCTGTATGCACTGTGACACAGAGGTTGTGGATAATTATCCAAGAGAATAAAGTAGAGGAAAGACTGTTGCAAGAAGCAGGCTCAGAGGAATAGGGACCACAGAGGCTTCTGTAAAGTATATGCTATTCACTACAGCTAGAAGAAAGCATTGAAAGAAGTGGGAAATATGGAAAGGCTGGACAGTTTTGAGATGAGTCCATTGCAAAGAGCCTGGAGATCCTGCTAAGGATTCAGACTGTATCACTCTATTCTATTATTCAGGACTGGATTATAACCTGAAGGATAGAGAAGTTTAGTGTTGTTATGAAAAGACTATGTCAAATCCTTGCACCTCACTTCCTGGATGTTTATGAAATATATCTTTGGCCAGGTTTATTGATTTCTCCATTCTCAGTTTTCTCACCTGCAAATTAAAGCTAATGACAACAATTATTTCATAACATAGTTTTGAGTATTAAATAAAATGATTAAGTAAAGCACCTATCAGAATGCCTGCTATACAGTCAGTGCTGAATAAACGTAAGTCTCTTTCCTCCTACTTGCTGATTGCCCCAAGATCTCTGCTTCCTACCTTTTCTCAATGGGTAATTTATCAGCTCAATTTTGTTCTTCAGCACTCTGGAGAGCCTAAAGCCTTCCCAGCCCCTGGAACTACACAGCAGCCACAGGAATGTGTGCCAGGAATATTGTTAACCCTGAGATGAGCTCTTACATATAAAACTGTTTGCGAGGACTGGGAGGGGCAAATAACACAGGTTGTCAGGCATAGTTCTTGGAGACACTTTCACGGGACTTCACTGTTCCCTTGCTAGAGTTGAGAAAGAGACCAACAGAGAAACAGAGACTTGAAATGGCATTTGATCTAAGTAAAAGGGTCTTTCTTGCCTCTCAGCGTCTACATTCTCCTTATTGGTCACAAAGCACCAAAGTTCTCACCCTGAAAATGGAGGCAAAGATAAGGAACAGAGCTTCATCTTCATTTAAACATCCCACAGATGTGGTCAGCCAATCCCACCAAAAGAATGGGATGGGAAAGACTAGACCTCTGTGTTGGTAGGATATGTAAGTAGAAATATGAGGAATATCGAGGCAGATAAGACAAGGACTGAATCTCACCTCTATCACTTCCAAACTCTTTAACCTCAGGCAAGTTGCTAAAGCTCTCTAACATAGGTCCCTCAGCATAAAGCATGATGACTAACAGAAATACTTTGTAGCATCATGGTGAAAACCCAAAATAATGTAAGTATAAGACTGGATTGGAAGTTGAGGAGAGAAGGTAAAAGAAGATCCTATACGAGTATGTTATGAAGTGCCACACAATACAAAACATAATCAATCAAATGTTCTTGATTATAAAAACAAATAAACAAACAAACAAACAATGTACCAGAAAAAGCGAATGAAATTTTATTCACTTCACTCTATCTTTCCTTCTCTAGGTGGGAAGAAAGACTTCAAAATGCAAAGGTACCCCATAGACAGATGTATATGACAAAATTCTTTCCCCAAAAGAGTTTTGTTTTAACTGACTCAAAGAGTAGAACTTTTAAAAACCGTGTAGACTCCAGGGAATAAAATAATATTCAGGTTTCATTCAGAGGGAATCATAGAAACAGTGTTTCCGTTTTTATGGAACAATTTTATTGTGATCCTAACACACACCCATCTTAGTTAGGGCACAACCACTGACTAGTTAATGAAATGTTCCTAGTCAGTTCCTAAGAATGTTTTCCTCGCTGATTCTTCAGCCCAGGATTCTTGCTCCTAGAGTATCTGGAGCAAGAACCAGTGCTCTGTCCACAAACAAACAAGTTCTGAAATAATGGCTTCTCTGATCAGGTAGGGGAAACCACACTTCCTTCTCAACTATACAGCACATACTTCATGAATTGAGAAGCACCCTCTGGAACTTCTTCAGCGCAGGAGGGTGTAGAAGTTTCATTTTCTTATGGAATACTGGCATGGTTGACATCAGACTTGGAACATGCAGCCTCAAGAGGCACTTCATCATTATCTAGAACACAGTTATGGATGCTCTATTAATACATCTCCCCAAGGACAGCACATAGCCAGGATCTAAGTGGGTTGAAAATGTGATCTCAACCCTACCGGAAAACATAGGCAGAAATAACTTTTCAAATCAATTATCTACCCACTTCTGGATTCTTTGGTTTGGTCCCATTGAAAATGGATTTGCAAAAACACTAACAATTCTTTCCGTATTTTCAGGGGGAGTGTAGAAAAAAATTTAGAAGCAAACTTGTTTTAAAAGAACAATAAAACCTTTCTTATTTGTAAACTCACTCCTGTCTGCTCAATATCTTCTCAATTTTTCTCAATATCTTTTGATCTTTTCTAACTAATAGGATTCCATCCTCTTCTTCCCAACTCAATCACTGTCCCCTCCAGCCACACTCACACTCCTGAAACACAGAACTCCAACTTGAGTCCTTACTTACCCTCATACTCCTGGAAATTTGGCAAAGCTCATTTGAAAAACCAAACCTCCTCTCTGAGACTCTATTTCCATGTGTTTTTTTTTTTTCCTTTCTGATGTTCATGATATAGCTAAGTAGTCAAAAGTCATGAAGGGATAGAACTGTCAGAAAAGTCAGGAGGCACATGACATGCATAGTTCCCACTGTTTGTGACACTTAGAATCTGGTGTGTGACTACACTTGATCCACACACATACGCTGGTCTGGGATATTTACTAACCCTCTTTCCCTCAATCACATTTCAGACCCACCCCCAACCCCTACCACTCATTTCTCAGCCTCTCCTGTAACTTGCCTGGTTAACAGCTACTTACCTGTATCAGGTAGGGACACACCACAAAACAAATTTTCACTCAGATAGTTCAACTCAGTAGTGTGCTGGAGCCAACTTACACTCACTCTCAATAGTTTCTTATTAATTCTCAGGAATTTTGCAAGCTGGTTGCTAAACACAATCATTATTAAAAATTAAAATACCCAGGAGAGGGGTCGCTGGGTCATATGGTAATTCTATTCTACACTGCCTTCCACAGCAGCTACAATCTGCATTCCCACCAACAGTGTATAAGGGTTCCTTTTTCTCCACAGCCTCTCCAACACTTGTTAGTAGTTGTCTTGTTGATGACAGCCATTCTAACTGGTGTGAGGTGATATCTCATTGTGGTTTTTATTTGCATTTCTCTGATGATTAGTGATGTTGAGCTACCCAAAAATTCTGAAAACATTTATCCGTAACGATATATGTGCTCCTATGTTCATTGCAGCTTTATTTATGGTGCCCAAGACATGGAAACAACTGTGTCCTTCGATACATGATTGAATAAAGAAGACCTGGTGTATATATATATATATACAATGGAATACTATTCTGCCATAAGATGAAATAGTGCCATTTGTGACAACAAAATTGGATCTTGAGATTATTATGCTAAGCGAAATAAGTCAGACAGAAAAAGTTGAGAACCATATGATTTTATTGATGTGGACACATAAAACTGAAAACAACAAAGGAACAAGACAAACAAAGAAACAAAAACTCATAGACACAGACAATAGTTTAGTGGTTACCAGAGGGCAGTGGGAGAGACAGGTGGGAGATGAGAGTAAACGGGATCCAATATGTGGTGATGGAAGGAGAACTGACTCCGGGTGGTGAACACACAATGTGAGATATAGATGATGTATCACAGTCTTGTACACCTGAAACCTGTGTAACTTTACTAACCATGGTCACCCAAATAAACTTTAATTAAAAAAATTAGAATAACTTACAGTTACTTAAGTTATATTAAAAACAAAGGCAATAAATATTCAAAACTCATTATTTTACTACATTTTACTATCGTGTAATCAGGATTATTTATATCTATTACATCTATTCTGTGTCTAAATAGTTTTACCATATAATCTTTTTCAAATTTCAGGTCCAATGGCATCGTGTTGGGCCTTGGTGGGCATATTTACCCCATAGAAATTGTCAAATGCTACAAATCAGAGATTTCCTTTTTTTTTTCAGGGAGCCCATTGTTAAACATTTATCAGCACACCATTGCTTCAGCTGAAGGCAAACCAAAGGATCTATTTGGGTTAAGGAACAAGGATTAAGGAAACTAACTGGGGATGCTGAGGCCTCTGGAGACTAGCAGCAAAGAGAAACATTACCACTCTTAGGACTGAAGGAGTGAAGGGAGGTAATAATGAGAGCTGTTACCAGGGTGGAGGCCCTGCCTGGGCTGGAGCCATAGTTCCAGAGGGACCCAGAGGACAGCATGGAAGCAGGAGGATGCATGGAGAAAACACCTCTCTCCTCCCCACCTTGAATCATCTGCCACTAGCTGAACCCATCAAAGATCCAGCCAACTCAGAAGCCTGAGCATGGCAGTCCACAGATGTCATGGGTTGGGTTCACCAGAGATAGAGATGATCAAGGACATTTACTAGGGAGTGCTTTTAGGATGCTCATCTGTACAAAGGAAGTGAGGAAAATGGGATTGGGAAGAGGGGAAGGTGGCGTTCCCAACAAGGGCCTCAGATGAGCTCATGTGAGCGCTGGAGCCAGGATAAGCCTTCAGGTTTCTTTCAAGAGGGAGCCAAAGGGGCTGGTCTTTATATCCCACTAATGATCAGTCATTAGACACATGCTGCCCCTGGAAGGAAGCATGGTCTTCTCTTCCATGGAGGCAGTTTTCTTCAGGAGATGCAATCCCCAAAGAGGGCTGGTTGCATGAGGTTTTTCTTCTAGTAGTTGAGGGGATAAATACTTCCCTCTTGAAATGGGGATTTGGGTGGGATGTCACAGTGTTCTCCATGGCAGGGGTCAGCTTCCTGGTACCCAAATTGGACAAAGAAGGGAGGAAAAAGGGTCTGGAAGTGTTGGAGAGAGAAATGAGTAAGAACCACATATCACTCTTCAAAACCCAGCTTGTGAGTCAGCCCCTCGTGGAAGCAGTGCCTGACCCTCCTGCTGCATATAGTCCACAACCCTTACGCAAAGCTCTGTCATGTTTCTCAACAGATAGTATTTAACCAGTCTGTTTACTAGTCTGACCTACTGTGAGCTCTCTATCCTTGTCCCCAGCGCAGCCCAGCCTGGAACTCCATAAATGATCAATAAAATTACTGTTAAATGGTAAGCAGTTAAGAGGTCCAAAGCTTAATACATCCATCTTTCATAATTACAGCAATATCTCAGATTAAAAAAAGGAAAAAAAAAAGTTATCCAGGGGAGGATAATCCAAGCCATGAGAAGAGAAGAGAAGAGGAGAGGAGAGAAGAGGAGAGGAGAGGAGAGGAGAGGAGAAGAGAGGGAAGGGAAGGGAAGGGAAGGGAAGGGAAGGGAAGGGAAGGGAAGGGAAAGGAAGGAGAGAGAGAGAGACACAGAGAGAGAGAGAAGGAGGAGGGAAGGAGGGAGAGAGGGAGAGAGGGAGGGAGGAAGGGAGGAAGGAAGGAAAGAAGGAAGGAAGAAAAAGAAAGAAGGAAGGAAGGAAAAAAAGAAAGAAAGAGAAAGAAAGAGAGGGGGAGAGAGAGAGAGAGAGAGAGAGAGAGAGAGAGAGAGAGAGAGAGAGAGAGAGAGAGAGAGAGAGAGAAGGAAAGAAAGAAAGAAAGAAAGAAAGAAAGAAAGAAAGAAAGAAAGAAAGAAAGAAAGAAAGAAAGAAAGAAAGAAAGAAAGAAAGAAAGGCAAAGAAAGAAAATTATCCTTACGACCACAATCCATAGCTTTCCAAACCATCATTGTTGATATGTCCCTGGAATGTTTCCAATTAGTTAGTAAGTCTGATTTTAATCTGCAACCATCAACTGATTGATTCATCAAGGTATGTTGGGGAGGGAGGGAATAAACTCAGTGTAAAAAAAAGTTGTATTTTCAGGATGAAACGGGGCAGGAGGCCGGGTGCTGTGATGCTGTACCAACATGATAAAGATTAGTTTGAGACCAAGCATCCGATCGTCAAAGGCTTCCTCTGAGCTCCCGCTGCTAGGAGACAGATAAGAAACAAGATATTCAAGTAGCTGGCAGGGTAGCCTGTGAGTGTCTCTCTTGTTCAGTCAGCTTGTCAGCTCTCCTGGCATCGTCAGAAGACGTGTGCCACTGCAGTCAGTTTTGTGTCACCACACTCCTCTGTCTTTCATCACCTTCTGGAGCATGAATGGTGCTTTTCTTTTTTCTTTTTCATTTTCTTGGCCTCATGTGAGGTACAACACTATTGTCCCTTGTAATCACGTGTTTGAAAAATACCTTTGGGTGGCTTTTGGCGCTGCTTAAGGCTCTGGCGAATCAAAGTGAATATTCCAGGCAATAGTGGACTCTGTTAAGTTACTTGCAACCTATATTTGCAAGGAAAGGAAGGAGTAGGAGGAAACTTAAAACTTGAATTCTCAGTGAAATGAATAGAGAATAGCTGAAATTGAAAAACCCATGTTGAAGGGTGTTTCCTGCATGCATGTGATAAAGCTGTGAAAATATCAGGTTTTACTTTGTTAAGTACTTTATATGCTGAAACTTTGCATGTCATTTAATCTTCATGACAACCCTGAGAAGTAAAAGCCTTCCTGTCACTATTTTACAAATTGAAAATCAGAAGCTTTGAGAAGATAGTGATTTGTCTGAGATAAGGAGTAGAGCTGACATTCAAATCTATTTGGTCTGACACAGAGTCACCGGGGCAGGGGGAGCGAATGGGAGGACAATTAGGACAATTGGTGACGCATGGTGCCACCTTTCCATGTGATGTGGCACAACATGATAAAGATTAGTTTAAGGCCAGGTATCAGATCGTCAAAGGCTCCCTCTGAGCTTCTCCTCCAAGGAGACAGAATGAACATTCGAATAGTTGGCGGGGTAGCTTGTGAGTCTCTCTCGTGCTGTCAGCTTGTCAGTTCACTAACCCTGGGAGACAAAGGGGACTGGGGGAGGGGGAGGGGTGTCACCCAAACCAAGAAGACTGCCATGGTCCAGAATAAATATCTTCTCCCACACCTCAATCAGGAAGGGAGGAAGCTCTAACAAAGACAAACAAAACAAACAACAGTCAAAAAAATCCCTGCCATCCTTGGCTTGATGGGTCTTGGTTTTAATGGTATTTAAGAAAAACCTAGAGAGGAGAACAGAGGGAAAGTAATCACTACACAGCTACACAGTGTGATGGATGAGACACTGATTCTCCATCCTCACGTTTCCATAGAAGAGAGGACTCTCCCCCTTTTGTCATTAGGAGGACACCCCTGGTACCTGTAAGAGAGGAACTTCCCTCCCCAGTGCACTCCCTGATCAGAGACTGGAAGTTTCTTGGGCCATGGTGGGGTTACTCTGCTTAAAAATGCCATCCGCCTGCTTTCTCTTTCTTTCACCACCAGCTCTCAGATTGAGCACTTTGGAAGGATATTTTTAAAACAGCATAAGAATTTTAGGAGGCAATTTATAATGCAAAGAAATCCAAAGGAACTACTGAACGACATAACTCATGTTAACCCAAGATGGTATCAGTGAATTGGCCAATTATTCTGAATTCGTAATGGCTAACAATAGAGTACAGTTATTTGTATCAGATCCTGTGCTAAGCATATCACAGACACAATCTAGTGAGTCCCTATAACAATCCTATTTATAGATAAAGAGATTAAATATCAGAGAGTATGAGTAATGTGCCCAAGTTTACCTAGTATGAAGTTGAGGAGCCAGGAATTCATGGTCATACTGAATCCGATATTCACAATCAGTATCGTATGGTCTCCTAGAAGCTAAGGGAAGATCCAAAAGCAGGAAGAGTGGATGACAATAGTGACTCCACAAAGCAGAACATGGTAGTAAAAAGGGAGTTTCTGGCCCATGTAGTAAAAGAACTTTGGTCCCCTAAAATAGGAAAGTTTTGTTCTTTTCATACAGCCAGATGTCATGCTGAACAATTGGTAGTACTTCTGATATTTAGAACTGGAGTTAGAGGCAAATACAGTCAACTGGTTCTGCATCTTCCAGGGTCATGACTTCCACCAAATGAGTGTCATAAACTTCTAAAATTATTTCATCAAGGTGCTCTAATCACAATTTGTTACAGATGTGAATATAATTTATTATAGACATGATGTTTATCACTAGCCAAACGGTAATTCAACTAGACAAGGGCCTGAATGAATATTGTCACTCAAAAAATCACTGGCAGTGGTGTGCTGGAGCCGGTTCGCACTACCTCATAAAAGTGAACTGTTACATTTTCAGGAAGTTTTGTGAACTGATGTTAAATATAACCACCATGGAAAGTTAAATTAGCTAAGCATATAATTAAATAAACTATGTTAAAAATAAAAGTAATGCCTATTCAAACCTTATCACTCCCCAATTATTTTACTACATTTTCCTATTTTCTATGCTCTTAAGATTATTTACAACTATTGTATCTATATGGTGGAGTTGTATCTATATGGTGGAAATTGTATCTATTGTATCTATATGGTGGAAATCCCATATAATTGTGTGCTACTATACTTCTCTTCCCAGTTCTCCTCCCAATCACACTGGTAGCATAAAATCAGCCATGGTGAAAATATTTGCACCATGGGAACTGGCAAATACTAAAAATCAGGGCATTGCTTGTTTGTGGGGAGAACCAATTGTTAAACACCTACCAGCACATCCCTACCGGTTCATGTGGGAATACCACTCAACTAAGAAAAGCCACATCAGAACGTTCTGCGTTTCCAGGAAGGTATAATTTGCTGGGGAGGAGTATTACTTTCCTATTGCTATGTAACAAGTTCCCCCAAGAGTTAATGGCTTAAAACAATAAACACTTATTATCTCTCACAGTTTGTATGTGTCAAGAATTTGGAGGCAGCTTAGCTGGGTGGCTCTGGCTTAAAGTCTCTAATGGGGTTGCAGTCAAAATGCCTGCCAGAGCTGTCATCATCTAAAGTCGTGAAGACTTGCCAGATCCTGATCGTGCATGATTCGTTTTCAAGCTGGTGCCCTTCCACAGCTGGTCAGTCAGTGCCAGTGTCAGTAGGAGACCTCAGTTCTTTCCCACATAGGCCTCTCCACACAGCTGCTTGCGTTTCCTGACAACATGGTAACTGGTTTCTCCCAGAGCAAGCAGTCTAGGAGATCAGGACAGAAATACTAATGCTTTTATGACCTACCCACGAAAAATCACACATCATCATCTCTGCCATACGCTATTGGTCACATGGAGCAGCTCTGACACAGATAGAAGGAAACAATAGAAGGCCACGAATACCAGGAGGAAAGGATCGCTGTGAGCCATTTTGGAGACTGACAACCACACATGAGGTTATGCAGAAAGAAGGATAATGAGATCACTCCTCTAACTCAGCATTTGATGAATATGGAGACTTCAACTGAGTGTACAGCTGTGCCTGTGCAGGGAGTACATAAGCACGCCTCACTTACATCAGATACGATGGGTTTTAAAAACGGCAACGTTGCTGTGTCTACAAAATGAAGCACATTAGTTACCTTTATGATCCTCAAAACTTTAATATCCCTTCCCAACTTTACAGTCTTGAGGAAGCCCATCGGGTACTACCTGTTACGTAGTTTTCTACGTAATCATAATGTGACTGATAAACAATTACAAAAAGCCAAAACAATTACAAAATCCAACATGTCATCACATCAGCAAACAAAGCAGAAGGGATAGACATTGTATTAGTCAGATCAGGCTACTATAACACAAAATCACAGACTGGGTGGCTTAAACAATAGCAATTTATATTCTCATAGTTCTGGAGGCTGCAAGTCCAAGATTAGGATGCCAGCAGGGTTGGTTTCTGGTGTGAGCTCTCTTCCTGGCTTGCAGATAGCCACATTCTCACTGTTTCCTCATACTGCTGAGCAAGATTTTATATATGTACATGTATGTGTGTATATATATATATATATAGATATATATATATATATATCTATATATATATATATATATATTGTTTAAGAAAGGAAAACTGTATTAAAATTGTAATACTCAATATATACTGATAACAAAAGATGAATACAAGTCACGTTTGACTTCTGCATTTACAAGAGGTGCTCAAAGTGGTTACCATCAGCGTCCAGACACTTTTGATTTTGGTGAACTACTGCTTGAGTAACGTTGACCAAAGTATCCACTTGTATACTTGTATACATTCTTTTGGCATATCTGCTGTGTGTGTGTGTGTGTGTGTGTGTGTATGGAGAGAAAGAAAAAAAAAACAAGCTCTCTGGCATCTCTTCTTATAAGGACACTAATCCTATCAGATCAGGGTCCCACCCTTAGGACCTCATTCAACTTTAATTACTTCCTTAGATACATATGTCTAAATATAGCCGCACTGGGGGTTAGAGTTCAACATATGAATTTTGGGGGATATAAATATTCAGTCTATAACAGACATTGCTATAACAAAAGCTCATTTTTGCAAATGAGAAAACCAAAAATGAGAGACTTCATGTCATATCATAAGTGGCAGGGTTCTTACTATACAGCTCGTCTCTTGGTTCTGAACCCCAGGGTTGTCTTTAACAATAAACATTCAAACCTCACACTTTGCACATTTGGTACGGTTGCCCATTTTCCATTCCCATGGTGGTGGTATGAATAAACATTATACAAGATCATACAAGAATAAAAATCATGTAAGTGGTGGCATGAACAAAGGGCAAGGTTTGAGGACTAAACATACATGCCCAGTAATCTCTAGTTTCATGATTTAAGGCACATTAATTAACCTCACTAAACTGTTCTCTCATCTGTAAAATGGGAATATTAATACCTATCTCATAGGTTTGTGAAGTCTCTGAGGTCTAAGTAAGATAAGACTTGGTAGAGCACATAACACTTTTATAACCTCCTAATACTTGATAGTTGCTGTTATTTAGTTACTAATAAGACAACAACATGACTCCAAATATAAAAGCAAAATGGATTAGCATAGAAGTTGAAATTTTACTGCCTACTACCAGTAGGTTGCTAACTTCATTGTTTTTCATATTCAGCTGTAATGGGCAGAGAACTGGTAAACAGTACAATCCATCAGCAAATATCTATTTAATATTAATAACAACTACGTGCATAGCACTGTACTAAACATTGAGAAATGGTCCCGCCTGTCTAGAATGTAAATATTTAGTTAGGGAGACAAGAAATGAGAATGCCAAAAAAATAAAAAAATAAAAAATAACATTAGGCATTAATAGTAAAAGCATATGAACAGCTGTTGTTGTGTCTGTATCACTTACAAGCATTTGGGGATTAATCTGCTTATTTCTTATCTGAGCAATATTACCGATTCCCCAGCCTCCATTCTATTGCTAGAAGTTCTAAAGCACTGAGGAGCTCATCTAAAGTCACACAGAAAAATGTGTCACTTTGGCCATTTCCATATTACTCACAATGTCTACAAAATCATCCCTAAAATGATAGAGCTGCAAGAATTTCAGAGCTATTCTAAGCCAATCTCATCATTAGGAAAATACGACCAAAGTAGGTAAGTGATTTGGCCACTAAAGCAAAGATAGAAAATGATAGCATCAAATTTAGAACTAAATCACTTTTCAGATCTCCATATTTTTTTTTTAATTAGGGAAGAAAAAAATAACCACTATTGCCATGACTTCAGTCTCATTCAGACTTACGATGATTCCCAAATACCATCAATGTCCTGTGAAAATGACTACAAAAGAGCATGGGATGCCACAGTAAAAGGGTGTTAGAAAGGACGTACAGCAGTTGAGCTTCTGAAAGGTGATTTTGGAGAGGATTCAAGGAAATGGGTCTTTTTTTTAGGTAGTATGCCGTTAAGAAAGTGGGGTAACTAAATAAATCTCACTTAAGATTGCGGAGGAATGAAGTAAGGCTAAATCTGTGATTGGTAAAGAAACAGTACCTCTTCCCACTTTTTAACTGGATTGTTTGGTTTTTTGTTGTCAATTTGTATAAGTTCTTTATATATTTTCGATATTAGCCCCTTATCAGAGGTATTGTTTGTAAACATCTTCTCCTATTCAGATGGTTGCCTTTTTGTTTTGATGATGGTTTCTTTTGCTGTGCAGAAGCTTTTGAGTTTGATGTAGTCCCATTCATTTGTTTTTGCTTTTACTTCCCTTGCCTTTGGGGTCAAGTTCACACTATTACCAGAGGGGTAGGGTGGTGGGCAGAGGATGAAGTGGGTAAAGGAACTCAAATATATGGTGACAGAAAGAGACTAGACAATGCAATATACAGATGATATATTACAGAATTGTACGCCTGAAATTTATGTAACTCTGCTAACAATTGTCACCCCAATAAACTTTAATTAAGAAGAAAAAAGGAATTGTACACTTGAAACTTATATAATGTCATTAACCAATATTACCCTAATACATTAATTTTTTTTTAAAGTAGCAGTAGTCACTCAAATTAACCAGAGTAGGTGACTGTTTGTCTTTTTTTGTGGTTGGAGTGATGTTGTTTTGTCTGTGCTCTGGCATCTTATGGAATGGTCTTCACTGGGCTTGTTCCATCAGAGTCCGAGAATGGCTTTGTCTGAAGTCTGTGTTCTGTAAAATTATTTATATTCAATAGGAGAATATCAAGGCCAAGTTATGAGTGCCAGGCCAGCTTCTGGCTGTCCGGGCTTATTGTCTCTGCCTCAATATATGTGTAGAAAAGGAAGGAAGGAAGGGAAAGAGGGAGAGAGGAAGGGAAAGAAGTTGCTTGAGTCTACTATATCTCATACATTTTATCTTATTTAATTTTCATTCTATAACTGAGGAAATTCAGTTTGCAACAGGTTAGATTTTTCTGAGGATTACACAGAAACTAGTAACAGAGTGGAAGCAATTACTGCAGAAACTAGTAATTTCCCATTAACATTTTTTATATCTATGAGTATACAAACCAGAGAAATGAGTTTAGTAGACAGGTCAGATAAACTTCTGAGCCTGGAAACTGTGTGGGTTTACCTGACTCTCTGCTGACAAGTATTTCTCAACATTTGTGTGCAAAATCCTCTAATCTGTTGGTCCAAAACTCAAATACCATTGTTGATAGCCCCATATTTGGAATATGTTCTCCACAGTCAACGCTCACCATAAAAGGGAGCAATTGCACAAATAAATTAACACATCAGAGAATCTATAAAAAATAAATCCATTCTAACTTTGGAACATGGATTTGTCACTGGAAATTTCAAATGATATTGGTCTTCCATTAATTTCAAAGAAAGTTTGAACAGGAACTCTCCAACACTCAGCAAAAGGAAGTAGCCTAGAAATATTACAACAAGAAGTCAGACAGGATTAAAATTTTGCCACGGATAACCTACAAAGGGAATGAACAGCAGGTGGCTTCAAGTGAAGCTAAGAATGGAAAACCCCACACTCTTGGGTTTGTAAAGAAGCATTTGATAACTCAATATTTTGACATCATATCCACACTCAAAATATTGCAGACCATCACATATTTACAGTGTTAAGGTGAAAATGGTGCGCCTATTTAGATTGTATGCATTGTTTTAAGTTTCCAGTGCCTAATAATAAATAATCAAAATAACCCACCAGTGTTAACATTCTGAGGCTGATAAATAAATTAATAAATCTACATCCTATAATTGATCTATGGGAACACTCCTGTTCTACAGCAAAATTTATGGCAGAGTATAAATGACAAATGATACAGATTATAATTTACTTTAGAATCTTAGTATAGTCATTGCTATGGGGAAAAAACATGTGTATTAATGATATACTTTTTAGTCAAGAAAAAATGAACTCTTTACTCAGGAACAATTAATAAAATGCTAACATTTAATGACTTTAATTCAAAAGCTAATTTTGGTACTTTTTATTTTTTAAAAATCACCCCCAGAATTTTGGGTTTGATGAAGCTAAATCCAGACTCCTTCTATAAAATCAAACAGTCTCCCTATAGTCAAACTAAACTCTTATTTAAAAGAACATAGCAGATTTACTAAGACCTTTTCTTAAACAATTCTAACATGCCCTCTAAGTTTTAGCAAGAATTCCAGCATTGAAGCTACAAAACAGACTCATTTTAAGAGTAGCTTCTTTTGTATTGGATGGTAATAATATCCTCTTTGCAGAATCTCACCACACACCATTTCAAAGGCAGAAAGAAAAAGGGAATACCTGAAAGGCTAATTACAGAGCTGGATAGATACATGATAAAGCATTAAAATAAATGAGATAGATGAATTATCAGAGGACAGAGCTGAAGACTGATGAACCATATTTAGTACACTAATCCCAAGTGTTTATTTTGCATTCTTCTGGCCTTTAAAGATGACAGGTTGTGATCAATTGCTTCCCTTGAAGGCTGGCTGCTTTCCTGCCCTAGCATTTAATTTCTGTTTGATGTTCTTCGCTTTGTGTCAATGTATGAACTACTGTTAAGATATATAGCAGCGATTAAAATAATTCATCCATCTGCTTATAATTAAAGACCCAGTTAAATGTAATGACAACTTTATCTAGCAAGCTAGTTATCCTCTAAAACGGGGGTTGCCCCTCCATAATTTCTCCAGCAGATGAATTATTATAGTTAGTGGTGGTTCAAAATTCTTCCTACAAAGGATGGAGATTTTAATCAATGATGTCATTGGATAAGTGAAATGGGAGAAAATATAGAAATCTATTTTCCATATTAACAAAAACAGATCAAATATCTTGGTGATTTGCTCAAAAATTGGAGGAGAAAGGGGGTCTTGAAATCAATAGTTTTAAGTTAATCAATCACAAAGATAAGAGGCCACTGAAAAAAGCAAGTACCCTAAATTATTTTTTAATGAGACCAGCTTTTTGGTAAGGTAATTGCTGAATACGTTGCTATTTTGGAAAAATAACGAATCTCTTAGAGTATTTTCTTAACTTATTGCCAACCTAAAGTAAACAGAACACTCTAGTTTTATTTTTAAATAAACTTTAGTCACCAAACTGTGGTGGGGGCAACTGAAATATTCACTCATATTCTCTACCACTCTGAAAATAAATAACTACTGATTCATGTTTTATTTAATAGTTTTTCTGCCTTTTCTTAACTAGATCTATATATATACACACAGATCTATTACAAAATTGGAGTCATGTTGTCATATGTTGTTTTAAAAGTTACTTTTCTCACATAATAATACATTATAAATATTTTCATTATATTTAAAAGATTTTAAAAACCAAGCCAATAATATGGAAGCCAAAATCTGGTCTCAGATATCTTTTGATCATTCTCTGATAAGCACAATTTGACAATGAAAAGAGCAAAAGACCAAAATGAAAATGCTATAAAAATATACCCCAAAGAGTATTTTGATTTTTTTCATTATCATAATTGACCATCATAAATTTCATAGAATTGTACACCAGTAAATGGCTCATAAATGACCGCATTCAAATGACTTTGCCGAGTCATATGAGCAAGCTGTTTTAGATTTTTAAATTTACTTTTCTATTTAAGATGATGCTTAAATGCATATCTTCTGGTGACCAAGAAATCCAAACTTGAGTAACTCACCAGGAAATATTCCAGTTTAATGTATCAAATGAATTAATAATATAAAGGTGCTTTATTTAGAAGAGTAACAGCTAAAAGTACTTACTATAAAACAAGTATGCTAAAAATCATGTCTAATGTACTGCATCAAGTATAGCAAGTAATTAAGAAATGTTTACTGACAATTGAAAATCTGCCTTATTTTTGCTTCCAAGTGTGTTCTATTAATACATGGGGGCTAAATTAAGATGTCTCCAAGAATTTAGATATAACTACTCTTCTTTGGAGATAAAAGAGCAGCATACCATGAGACAGTGCATAGTTAAATCAAGTTACCTAATTGGCTCTCAGGCCAACAGGCTGGACTATAACCAGGTGGTGATCTTAATACATTCAAAGAATGAATCAATATGTCAATCAAAGTAGGGGCTGATTGGACAGGGAAATTGATTGACAGTGTCCAGCAAAGCACAGTTCAGGAGAGAGGAAAGTCTAGCCATTGGAGCTGGTGTGTGTCTAGTCCCAGTTGTAAACTTGCTCCTGGGGTAGAAACAGATGAAGTCGACAGGCTTGGTTACATCTGGCCCTATTGACATGGCTTCTCATTCTCTTTTCTGGAGCATCAGACTACCTTGGCCCACTGCTGTCAATCATTTGTTCTTCCACCTCCCCTTGTGCTGATGAACGGTTCCCCAGACAACCTTCAAATTCCCAAGTCAGTGAGTTACAGAAAAAGAGAGGGAACTGACCTTTAAATGCAACCATTTCTGATCTGCACAGCAGTGACTTCCTAGGGCAAATGAACAAAGAGGGAAACCACATAGCTTGATGATAGGAAAAAAAATGAGCTAATCATGAACCTCCATTATCCTGGTGCATGTGACAGCTCTATTCCTCACTGTGGATTAATAAATTATCACTCTTAACTTCATGAGTTTTCAGTAATAAAGAGTCAATGTCTTGAGGCCTGATGTTCTCTGAATAGATAAGATATCAGGTCATTCAGAGGCCCGAGGAGCCTCCCTTGGAGGCCTCTGACCTCACTTCAGTTTCTCTCATCTAATATTGGCACATGTAAATACACGTGGAGACCATCTGGCAGCAAGAAGATGAGCGTCTTTCTGAGATGACAAACAGGACCAGGATTAGGGAATTTTAAGAGACCCGCAACGTTGAAATTGGAGCATTTTTATCACGTATTGAGGTATTCTCCCTTCCAGTTACGTGGTGGAGGGATACAAATGAGTTCATGATAAATTCTAGATTTTAAATTTTGTAAACTACCCATATGTAGTGAGAGTACCAGCAGGTTCTTCCATACTCTCAAATAAAGTTTGTACCTGACTCACCCCACAGAGCTACTCAGGGCTTCACCCAAGAAGCTGAAGTCTCCCCAGGAAACTAGCCCCCTGGTGGCTGTGGACACCCTAAGGGAGAGTTGCTCCAGTTACATGGAGGAAATGGAAGGCGAAGAAAACTGGTGCACTGTGTCGGGGCATTGCTGGAGACCCTGTCAAGGATACTCCTGAAGTGTGCAGAGACTAGAACCTGAGACAAAAACAGCAATTATCCTGCGACTTATTACAGCTAAGAAGCAACAAAGC
Source organism: Rhinolophus ferrumequinum (assembly GCF_004115265.2). Lineage (NCBI taxonomy): Eukaryota > Metazoa > Chordata > Mammalia > Chiroptera > Rhinolophidae > Rhinolophus > Rhinolophus ferrumequinum. The sequence goes on along the minus strand of NC_046306.1, from coordinate 27,503,902 downwards.
TGCCCCAGGCCATGCAGGATGCCCTGTGCCCTTTGAGGGGAAAGGTAATAGAATGAATTGAGTTGGTAAAAATGACACTTTGCTGCCTAAGTATCCTCTTCGTTCACATGCAAAAATAATAGCTCCATATGAATGGGTAAGATTCAAAGGCTCCCCTGAGGACCATGGGACTCACTCTTTCCGTCTACCAAACACTCTTAGGCTTTATTCTTCAGCTTAGCTCTGTGAATCCTATTAAAATGTAAATGTTCCAAGACTGGATTTGAACTTAAACTGGTATCTTCAATATGAACCTCAAGGGAAATGCCAGTCAGCACTTAACCACAGTGGAGTTTGATAAGCAGTAAAGAAAGGGCTTCCTGAGGGATAGGGAATTGCTCTCCCAAGGGGCAGTAGAAAGTAGCCTCTAAGACCGCCAGACACCAGTCTTTCCTTCACAATGTTAATTAACACTTTATATACTTAACACTTGGATATCAATTTCTGAAATAGCTTATAACAAGTGCGCCAGCAGTTCATTGCTTTACCTCTGATTAGGATTTTTCTACGATTTTCAATATAAATACTAATCTTCCTTGATTGTGCAATGAAGTATTTTGTTCCTGTTCTCCATGTAGTAGAATAAAATGCTAAGCTATTTTGGAGCGGTTTCAGTTAATTGTTATTATTACTCACCCTAAAAGCTTAGAGATGAACAGGTGACAAGATCAAACTTGTTTCCACTTAAACTGAGCCAGGTTTAAACTAAAGTCCCCAAAGATGAAAGGCTAATACCTCAATGTCTCATTCAGTTTCAAAGACCGATATATATTTAATCATTCTTTTTAATGTAAAAGCAACTTTTTAAAAAACATAATTTTAAACTGTTGGCAAAGTGATAAATGTACATAAAGAAGGAGGCGCACTGTTTTTGCCCAAATCAATCATTTCAACAAGTACAAAAACACCAATCCAGTAGAAAAGTGGAACTTCCCCATCAGAGTTTTCGACAGAACAGATTTTGCCTCCTTCCCCACCGCATACCAAGCTACGTTTTACTTCGTTTTCCTAAGTGCTCCCCAATAATACCAACTATATCAGAAGTTATAAAAAAAAATAATAAATGTTAACCCATTATAAACCCTGTTTTGAGTAGGCTTTTAATGACAGTGTGTTCTATATCTTTGATAACGCTAAGCTGAAGTCTGGCTATTGTCCAGAGCTGGGAGAAACAATGGGCACACGTATGAGTTATGTTTCTGTTTATATTCCCTCCCCAAAGCTATGATTTAAGCAGGGAGTTCTGCCTTAATCACAGACACTTAGTAAATGAAAGTTGCTTATATTTCTCAAGCAAGTTTGAATCTTTTTGGTTTGGCAGAAAGTCAAGCTTACCAAATATTTTTACATAGAACCATCGCAAATCAAAGAAAAGGCACAATTAGACAATCAAATAAAGGTCTATGCAAATGCATCAACAACATCTGGGTAATTTGTTAATTAGTTGATATTTTAATCCTCCAGTTATAACATAGATTTTTTTGTGGTAAACATTTTATACCTAGCACACATAATATTGCACTACAGCATATAATATTGATTTTTGTAGATAAACAATAAAGATTGCATACTCTTATAGTCTTTTATCACTGAAAACTATAATGTTAAGGAAATGCCTCAACGAGCTGTCTTCATTATGTTTCTTCTCTAGAAAAGAGAAATGTTATAAAATTTCTCTTCCAAAATTAGACCAAACAGTACTAAATAGGTTTTGATAAGTTTTCAGATAAACATCTAGATCTGAATCTCTGAACTTAATTTCAACCATTTTTATGAGCCTGTTGATACATTTAGATACTCAAATAAGATACAGCCTCCTGACACCTAAACACAAGATATACGGATGCAGAAAATGAGGAGAAAAAATCACCAAGAAGTGACATAGTTCATACCAGAAACTGATCCATGAGATGCAATTAGGAAGTTGAAGATGGTTTATATATTTAAAGACCGGATGATTAGAAATAGAGGGTAAGCTTTATTTATGCACATTCATTAGCATTTCCCAAATAACGTAAACTTTACATTCCAAGTTAGAAAGGTGGCTACATAAGGAGACTTTTGATTCTCAAGAAGAGATTTAAAAATTGATTTTGACCCTAGCCATAGAATCAATGCCACACTGTACTAGATTATTCTTAAAGCCATTGAAACTGGCCTATGCCCAGTTGTAAAATATGGATTAGGGTTGGCCAATTTAGATGCAAACGAAATGCAATGATGGCATTTCTCGAGATCCAAGATGGTAAATGGAGTATCACTGAAGACTCCCTCAGGGCCGGCTCCATAGTCACATGACAGGTGCATTCACACAGGGTCCCACTGGCAGAAGAGCCCTGCACTTGGTTTAATGCTCTGATGTCACCATCATGAAATTCATAATAATTGTATCTTTGAACTTGTGTTTTGTAAGTGAAGTCTGATGGAACAATGGAGCACGCATATGAACAGGAGAAGTAGGTCTAGCAGCTGTGCACGGGCACACAGGGTGAATCCCATGAGTAGAGCAGGCAAGCAGCACACTGCACGGTCAGCCTGGCCTGCTGGTGCACACGTGCATGCCTGGGCAGTCTGCGGTCCTGCAGAGTCCCAAGGGGCAGCCGGGCTGGGACCTGAACCCAGATTGGTGGTGGCAATGGTGGCAATAGCAACAGAAGCAGTGGTGCAGAGGCCATGGTCCCAAAAGAGAGGAGGGACTCTGCAGGGAGCAGCAAGGGGACCCTCAGTGGGAAGCCAGCTCGCTAGCCTGAGGCATCTGAGCAAATATTACCTCTCCAGCCTGAGGACCAGGCAGGAATTGCCAGTTATTCGGCAGTAAACTTGGTCAATAAACCATTACCGAAAAAGTACACATGGACATTACACACTAAAGTACATCATGGAGTTATTATATCTGCAAGCAATATCGTGAATTTTGAAAATAGCTGCAATGTTGCAACACAAACATCCATAGGGTTTGAACTAGAAATTAAATGGAAAGATTGTCACCTCCGATGGAAAAGAATACTATTTTCACAGGACGCTTCAGACAACAATTGTTTAACAATGAAGACCATTTTCTAATTAATTTTTCCTTGAAATTGAAGGTACAAGGTGATAGAATTCATTAAAAGGAAGTTCCAATTTTGGAACTCTTCTTTCTGGAATGGCCATCAGAGCTGTCGTCGTATTACCCTCGATGTCCTGAATGTCATCAACATGTCTTCCTTTTAATATTTCCTTTGCCTTTGGGGAAAGAAAGAAGTCATTGGGGAACCTTGAACAACACAGGTTTGAACTGTGCAGGTCCACTTATACGTGGATTTTTTTCAATCGACAATTTGAAAAAAACTCCCAGGATAAACTATGTAGCCTAATGTAAATTTACAGTCTCAATAAATAAAGTACAGTACTTTAACTTTTATGAATGGACTCCGTCAAATCCAGGAGACCCACCTACTTAGGCCCCCAAAGCTGTGGTTATTAAACGTATTTCTTAAAATGTAACTCTGGGATGAACAGAGACTACTCATATTCACGGATAGCACAGAAGCATATCAGGTGCTATTACTATTGGCAACAAAGAGATGACAGAAAGAATTTGCTCCATTAGTTGCTAATCAAAAACACAAATAAATGAAAAAGTCAGAATTTTAGATCTTAAAACACAGAAGCAAAACCCATGGGATCTTTGAGAAGAAACCAAGGGGTGGCCACGATGTGATTAAATCTTTTTAAACTCTGCACAGTCATAAAGCATTTTGAAACTCTTAAGTTTCAGGTGTTCCAACAGATAATAATATATCTTTAACGACCAACTAAGTTGCTTTGTTATAAAAAATAAAATAAAGAGATATTTTTTAAATCTTTAAAATAGCTCTCCTTTTTTGAAAGTTTTCTAAGCTAAAAGCAAAAGTCACAGATAAGAAAATAAAAAATAAAAATTGATTTCTGTATATAAATTGATGCTAAACTTTGTTGGTGCTTTGAATAGCGATCCACAAATAGATGCACTACGTGCTTAAGGAGAATTTCTCATCCTTTAAGGAATTTTGCGAATCTGCTTTTTTAAAAAATAGCATTTTAACCACTAATTGATTAAAAATTACTCTGCAATTTTAATCATAACTAGAAATGTCACTACTGATCCTCCTGTAGTAACCTTGTGTTTCCATAGCCAGCAAAATCTAAAAATAGGAAAAAAAGATGAAGTGTATATAATTCCTCTTAAACTTCAAAAGAGAAAGCCTAGACCATTTTTTAAACTGAATTGTTTCTCATTTCCTTGAAACAGGTCCATTTTCCTTTAAGGCAAAAATTGGTAGGATGTGGATATGATAAAACTTTTGTCTAGCTGAATGAAACCCAGAACAAATTGTAAGCAAAAGAAAACCCTCAGAAGAGCACCTACTGTCCCAATGATTGACTTATTACACGAGGTCAGACAATTAAGGTTGTGCATTCATTTTAGAAAAAGTGCTACATATCTCATTGCTGAATATCACTATGGTCACCTTTGAAGTACTCCCCTTGGGAAGCTATGCACCGATGCCAGTGCCTAGTCCACCCTTCAAAGCAATTTTGGAACTCTATTTTCTGGAATGGCCATCAGAGCTGTCGTCATATTACCCTTGATGTCCTGAATGTCATCAAAATGTCTTCCTTTCAATATTTCCTTTATCTTTGGGGAAAGAAAGAAGTCATTGGGGGCCAGGTCACGTGAATAGGGAGGGTGTTCCAACACAGTTATTAGCTAAAAACTCCCTCACTGACAGCGCCATGTGAGCTGGTGCATTGTTGTGATGTAAGAGCCACGAATTGTTGGTGAAAAGTTCATGTCGTCTAACTTTTTCATGCAGCCTTTTCAGCACTTTCAAATGGTAAACTTAGTTAACTGCTTGTCTAGTTGGTACAAATCATAATGAATAATCCTTCTGATATCAAAAATGGTTAGCAACAAGTCACAACAAGTTCGCGAATTTAATTATAAGACCTCACAGTACTTCCCTCAAATTTTCAAAATCATAAGTTTCACCCAATTGAGAAGAAAAACAACTAAATCATTATGATAGGGCTTGTTGTTTATTTGTTTGTTCGTTTGACAGTACTTATGTGTAATGCCCAGGCTACTTGACAATTCTCTTAAAGCCAACTCAACTAAGAAGATTGCTTAAAATAGACATTTCATTCAGAAAGCTCCAAAATTAATTAGCTGACCCAAAATCCTAAGTTAAGCTCTTTACCTTAAAATCATATCAAAGTAACCTACTAGTTTCAATGTAAATGCTTTCTGATATAAAAAGGCAGCATTTAATTAAATTTGTCCTGTATCATTAAGGATGCACAAAAACATGTACTCCTGCTGTCAAGAAGCACAATAATAGAGTCAACCTTAAATAAAAATAATTGGGCATCAGTTTCCTTCCTATGTTAAACCATCACAGAAATACCAAATGAGTCAGGGAAATGAATCTCAAGAAATGATTTCATTATGCCCCTTACCATGCAGGCTCTTCCCTGTGTCCATCCAAAATCCATCCATCTTTAATTCAAACCCTGCTGTTCTACCTTCTCTTGGGAGGCCTCTCAAAAGCCTAAAATTGTGCTTAGACAAATAAATTATTGTAAATTCAAGTCATTAATACTGTTCAATACTCTGTTCAATTTACTGTCACAGGAGAATATTTAATAACATAGAAAAGCAATCATAACATAATGTTAGTGGCAAAGCACGTTAAAAATCAGCAGACCCCCCAAAAATTCTGTTTTTCGAATTACATGATGGATGTATGCGACACAATATGTTGGATATATGATTTCTATAGAAAAAGAGTATGGAAAATATAAAATAAATGCTAACAGTGAATATCTCTGAATGAATATATTATAGATGGTTTTTATTTTCTCCTTTTAGCATTTCTGTATTTTCTGAAATGTCTGCAATAAACTTGTTACTTTAGAAATTAAAGAAAAAAATCTAAAGCATAGAACAAGTCACTAAATACTAGAAAAAGGTGCCTTTATTAGTTTTTGACACCGAAGAAGTTCTAAAGGAAGCAAAGGTATTTTTTATATTTTAGGATGATACAAACTCCAGCAAATCCAACACTAATTAATATTACATGTAATCCTGGTCTAAGGGGATTTGGAAATACCAACTCTAATAGTACCCACTTTTTAAAAATTTCTTACGCTGGCATTATCTATAGCATAACCACATAATTTGTCATCCATAATTGAAAGGAGGTGCTATCAAGAATTATATTGGGACATAGGCATAAATAGGAGTGTCCCAAGCAAATCAATATGCATGGTCACCCTAGCTATCAATAATAGCTGTTGGGGCACGGAGCTACACCTTCACTGGTAATGTTAAATATTTCCTTTCAGAAAAATTAGGAAGCATTTTTTAAAATGCCACACATTCATTTCTTGAATCTCAGTAGGAGACTGACTTTTGAGAAAACTAAGAGAAATAATAACATTCAAACTACAAACATTTGCTTCCATAGAAAAGATGAGTTTGTTTGTTTTCCAAAAAGCAGAAAAGAAAGTCCATGCAGTGAGGGTACCGATATCCAAACAAGATGAAACAGGTGCACATCCAAAACTGGGAAGCCCATAGCTAAGGGCAAAAGAGGGAGATCCCCATAATAAGAGAAAGAGTAAGAATCAAACAGAAATATCATGCTGCCAGCAGACGCTGCCAAACTGGAAAGGAAATCCCAGAGCAGGTTATTTATTCAAAAGGATGGTAAGCTATGAGTCAGAATTCCTGAGTTTTGATAAGACAATTTTTCCACTTTTCTGTGAGCGAGTTAACAGCCAGGAGGCCCAGTGTAGAGGAGTTAGCATGTTGAGCAATTTCTCTTCCACGTTATTAGCCTCCTGGAGGGTTCCCTTCTCCTACGTCTCTTCCTAAAGGGTCACTTCTCAATTAACTTTACCTGTCCGCAACCTAGTTACCCCAGAGCTACCCCATATGATAGGTTAATTAATTTGCATATGCTTAATTCTGCTCAATGTCATAGTCTTTTGAATTTTTCATGGGAGCCATCTATATCTTAATTCAAAGGGATTCATGAACTAAAGTCAGAAAGTGAATGGGAGCTCTCTGGATGTTCCTCCAAATTACTGGTTCCCTTTTCCCTTCCCAGGATAACCAGGCTATAAAAACCAGGCTCAGTACAAAGCCGTGACAGAGAAGAGAGGAAACTCCCACATGCTCAGAAGCTTTTGAAACCATCTGACCTGACTGAACAAACCACTGGACCACCTATCGGGGATCAGGGTTCTAGACCTGGCTTTGTCATGGACAAGCTGTAAAACCTATTCCCAACCTAGCGATGTCCCACTTGTTTCCTTTGGTTTAAGAAAACAGGTCAGTAGGAACAGAAGATTGCCATTATAATTCTATAAAGCCAAAAATATGTCATCGGTGAGAGGCAAGACTATTGAGATGTTTAGCAGTGATTTGCCAATCATAACAGTACAGTTGTTGATCTTCATTATTCACAGATTCCATATCTGCAAATCCACCTGCTCACTAGAATTTATTTGTAACCTCAAAACCAAAATTCACAACGATTCCATCCCCTACCCCCACCCCCTTTGCTGACATGACCAAAGCAGCAATGTATTTGTGTCATCCAGCCTGCACGTTCCCAGATGAGGTGGAAAAAGGCAATGCACTGCCATCTTATTTCTGCTCTCATACTGTTAACAAGTGTCCCTTACAGTCTACTTAGTGCCTCATGTTTTTGCTCTGTTGTGCTTTTTGTTGGCGATTACCTTGTTGGCGAGGGCCACCAAATACAGTGCAGAAGTATCGTCTCCTATTCCTTTATTACAAGAATGCTGTGGTGTGCCTTCTGAAGAAAATATGTGTTTTAGTTAAGCTTCATTCTAGCATGAGTTCTTCGGCTGTACAGGGCCATGAGTTCAATGTTAATGGGTCAACAATGTATATTAAATATGTATCTTTGAACAGAAACACATATAAAAGAAGGCTATGTGTTGGCAGGCTGATGAAAACACGACCAGAGGCTCACAGGAAACTAACCCTGTATTTCTCCCTGGAACAATGGTTCAGTATTTGTTAATTCAGTGTTCATGGAGACTTTTACAGAACGTATCTCCCATGAGTGAAAATTAAATGTACTTTATGGGGAGAAAACTGGAGAAAGAATGTAGAGATCGCAGTGGAGAAAGTAGGAAAAAGTTTTTAATTTTCTCGCTTAAACACAGCTGTCTTCTCGATATTTACTGCCATCATTGTTATTCCCAATTTAGTTATTTTTCAAGGGCATGGTCTCCCTTTGAAACTGAAAGAGCCAAGTTTGAGGTGGCTTTTCATACAGACATTTTGGCAAAGAGCAAGTAGGAGATGGTATGTATTCACCTGCCTTTAAAGGTCAGAAGACAAGAAATCATACACAGGTAACGGGGAGGCGAGGGGGAGGAGAGGGAAGTGAAATAACAGAACAGGTAGAAAGTCATGCCTTTGAATAAGCAGGGATTCCCCAGAAACCAGTTGGGATACATGTGAAGCAGTTGGCAGTGTTGCAATTAGAAACCCTTAGACAGCAATATCCTGTGTAGTTGGCTCCCCTTGAAAATTGACCAGCTCTTTGTGGACTACAATTGGCGGCAACCAGCCCCAACTTACCCATCATCTTTCAAACCCCAAGACATTCAAAGACACAAGCTCCATTGAACACCAAACCGCTTGACCCTCTGCCTGTATAATTCACTTCTCAAACTCTGGGTATGTTAATCAGGTAAGAGATAACACAAAATGAAGCATGAAAACTATACCAGGCACGTAGCGGTAGACCCACTCTCCAGCCAAGCAAAGAAGGATTTAATTTTTTTTTTTTTTAAACAAGCATGTGGCCCATTATAATGGTGTTGCATTTAAATTGCTAAACATCACCTTCCTACTTCACTACTGACATCATTCAAAACATTTGATGATGTATAAAGGATTATTTTCTAGATCTTAACATTTGCATTACGTTATAGATATGAAATTTTAAAATGTGTTTTCCAAGACTTATCCTTAAGGAAGTAACCTCAAAGACTAAATCTGATACTTACAAGTTTACTTTGGTTGCAACACTTTAGTCTGGTTGATATGTGTCCAGGAAAGTGTTACTTTAAAAAACAAAATGTTATACTTTCTTAAGGCTGTTACATTGCCATTATTTACAAAGAAGGAAATCTCAACCTGAATTTCTAAAATCTGTGGTTCCACCTACTGGCAACCTCCAGTACTGCTTTATATTACAAGCACATCAATCAAACTGCATGGTTTTTATGTGTACTATCTTTTAAAAAAAGAGTTTCATTGCTCATCTGTAAGTTCAGACAAAAACAAATGCTATAAGTACAAAAACATTAATGTACACTTGGTATAACAGACGTAAAATACTTTTGTATCTTAACCAAAATGACTCACGCCATTAGAAATAAAAGTCTTGCTTGCTGAATGGCTTCCCCAGTTGCCATGGTTCTCCATGTATCTACTTCTTTCATCAGTGCTTTATCAACTCTGCTACCTATTGAATAATCCAAACATGCTATGCACAAATCTTAGCGTTTACTATGCATGTATTCCATCCACACTTCTTGCTAATTGCATAGTATGTACTACAGTCTCTCTCAGAGATTAAATTCATCTGGTTTACCACAGAGGAAAATTGTTTTTTACTCTGAGCATATCGCATGTTCACTAGATAGTCTCTGTGATTACAGCAGTATCAACACACAGATCATCCTCCAAGGGTGGCAGTATTCTTTTATACTCTTCACTCAGGGAAAAAGAAGGAGACCAAAATCCCTCCCCTAATGAAGACTATGGCATAAATAACTATAAGAATCCTAACAATTATCTCTGTTGCTGTAGTATATTTTTATTAGCATTTATAGTTATAAGAAAAATATATTTCATATATTTCTATACTGTTTGACGTCTGTCCTCTGGACCTTGATTCACACCTGAGAAGTCCAGGGAGCAAGAACCTGGCAGAAGCACCCTCTGGCAGCAGAGTGGATGGGATTGAGAGGAAGAAAGAAAATGGGGGCAGGAAAACTGCCCCTCCTCACCACCCTCCCCTGCAGATGTCCAGAGTAAGCCCAAACTTGAGGAGAGTAGTCTTAACTTTAAATAGAGCTTAGAATTTTAATTATTATATAAGTCTGGAAATTTTAATTATAGAAATTAGAAGATTCCTGAGAGTCATAAGTGGCATAAGGAGTGTTTCCTATGTGAGAATGGCTATAAAATCATGGGATCTGCTGTATGTTTCTCAGGCGACAGGAGAAATCCTAGCAACCACAATGGGGAAAGAATAAGCTGTTTTCTGAAGCTACCTTCTGAGTCCTGTTCATTCAAAGTGCCACTCCCACTAATACTTCATTTAGATTTTGCTCATATTTACTCATAAATATGACTTGCCCATACTTTTCTTTTCTCAAACTATCAAGTTTTGGTATTCAGATTTGGCGAGCTTCATAAAATGAATCTGTGAACTTTCCTCCTTTGTCTATAATTGGGATGATTTAAACAATTTAGACATTGACTCTTCTTTAAAGGCTACGTAAATTCTGCTGTAAAAGCATTTGAGCCTATAGTCTTTTTAAATGATGTATCTTTATCTTGCACATACTTAAATGGCAACTAACCTACGAAGTTTGACAACTAAGTTTGCGAACTAGCTGCAACAATGTTGCTAACATTTTTTGATATCAGAGGGATTATTCATTGTGAATTTGTACCAACTGGACAAACAGTTAACCAAGTGTACGATTTGGAAGTGCGGAAAAGGCTGCATGAAAAAGTTAGACGACCTGAACTTTTTGCCAATAACTCATGGCTCTTGTATCACAACAATGCACCAGCTCACATAGCACTGTCTGTGAGAGAGCTTTTAGCCAGTAAACAAATAACTGTGTTGAAACACCCTCCCTACTCACCTGATCTGGTCCCCAATGACTTCTTTCTTTACCTGAAGATAAAGGAAATATTGAAAGGAAGACATTTTGATGACATTCAGGACCTCAAGGGTAGTACGACGACAGCTCCGATGGCCATTCCAGAACAAGAGTCCCAACACTGCTTTGAAGGTGGACTAGATGCTGCAGATGGTGCATAGCTTCCCAAGGGAAGTACTTTGAAGGGACCATAGTGATATTCAGCAATGAGGTATGTAGCACTTTTTCTAGGATAAGTTCACGAACTTTATTTTCAGATCTCGTACTCAGGCTTTCTGCTACCTTTCTGGTTAATTTTAGTTGATGTTTTGCGAAGACATCATGAATTTCCACTAGATTTTTAAGTTACTGCCAGAGAGCTATACACAATACTTTCTTATCATTCTTTTATTCTATTCTATATCCATGACAATATTTGGCTTCTCATTCCTATTTTTGTACTTTTTTCTCTTTTTCCTTAGTTATGCTTGGCAGTGGTTGATTTATTTTGGAACTTCATACAGAATAACCTATTTTTCATTTTATTTATCCTTTCTATCCTATCTTTGTTTTCATTCTATTTAATATCTGCTTTTATCTTTATTAATTTGCTTTTTTTTCATTTTTACAGTTTGACCTTGTTACATTTCTTATACCTCTTAGGTTATTGCTTCCAAACAATTTTCCCCTTTCTTCCTCAAAAAACCCAGTGGCTTTGCCAGCAGAGTTTTCCATTAACAATCCTTCCTCATTTTTAGTTACCAATCACCCTCCCAGTCGTTCCTGCTCATTTCTGCAGATTTTAGAACTTGGCACACCATCGTTCCCTCCACCACTATCATGCCATTACTTTCAGTGGCTTCACCATCTGTGTAGGTGATTCATTCACTGTCCTGCATTTCTGTGTCATGACCTTCTCACTTTCAACATTGTTTTTCTGTACCTCAGTCATCCGTATTTTTCATCACATCATAGAATTTGTCTTGACCGATATTTGCTTAGATGCCCTCCCTTTTTGTTCTGGACTGAATGTCGGTGTTCCCCCAACATTCCTATGTTGATATCCTAATCCCCAAAGTAATGGCGTTTAGGAAAAGATTAAGTCACGTGGATGGAGCTCTCATTAATGGAATTGATGCCCTTATAAAAGAGACCCCAGAGAGCTCTCTAATTCTGTTAGAGAGCTCTGTTTCCCCGAAAATAAGACCTAGCCGGATCCTCAGCTCTACTGCATCTTTTGGAGCAAAAATTAATATAAGACCCGGTCTTATTTTACTATAGTATAAGATCCGATCTATAACATAATATAATATGATATAATATAATACCGGGTCTTACATTAATTTTTGCTCCAAAAGATGCATTAGAGCTGATGGTCCAGCTAGATCTTATTTTCAGGGAAGCACAGTAGTGCCATGTGTCAGCAGTTTGCAAGCCAAAAAAAGAAGCTTTACCGGACCCAACCATGATCTTGGACTCCCAACCTCCAAAAGTGTCAGAAATAAATTTCTGTTGTTTATAACCCATCCAGTCTGTGGTACTTTGTGACACCATCCCAAACTAAAAAAATTTCCTAATCTCTACTTCTCACTGTAGCCCCTGGAAAAATTCAAACCCCAAACACACCTCTGCCTATCCCATGGCTGCCTTTGAGGAAAACCTCACAACTATACACCCTTTTCTCACTTGAAATTTGTTTTCTCAGCTCTTCAGTGGGCCTTTAGCACTGCTTAGCAGTTCTACTACATTTCTCCTAATCTCCAAAACTACACGTTCTCTCTGCAAACCTCCAAAAGCCCTCTACACTCTTCACTTTTATTTGCTGACATCATCTTGTTTTCTTGAAAAGATAGACATGATCAGAAAACCACTAATATAGAAACCTAACTCATGGTACTGACTGGTTTCCTGTCATAATAGATGAACCGTTCTTGCTATAATCTAAAACCAATCGCTTCTTCAAAAACCACCCGCCTCCTCTTCTTTAGTGATCCATTGTCTCCTGCAACATCATTTTCATCATTTCCATCAGTATAATGTAATATTACCAATCTTTTTAAAAAAAGTTTTGAAACCTTCTCTTGACTCCACATCCCCTTCGAAGCCCTCCAAATTTCTCTGCTTCCTCTTATAGCAAAACTCTCCAAAAGGAGACCTTTAATTCCTTTCTTTATTTCCTCATCTCCCATTTTCTTCTTTGTCTATTCAAATCAGGTTCTTGTCTCCAAAAATCTACTGAAATTGTTCTTATTCAGTTAAGAGCAACTTAACTCCTATCTAGCCAAATTTGAGGGTCCATTTTCAGCAGCATTGATCAGTTATGATCTCTCTCTCCTTGGAATATTTCTTCCTTCTGCTTCAAAGCCATCTGATATGGTACATTCCAATATCTCACAGGCAACAACCTCTAGTGTTCAAAAATGTACATTTAAAAATTTTTGTTTCTATAACTAAAGTTAGTCCATATTTGAGCACCTGTTCTGCAAAATGGCAGAATATATAATCCACTTGTCTCCGTGCAAACACAATCATTTAGGTGTCCTTTGCTGGTTCTCTCTTGGATATTTAAGCACTAAATACCGGAGAGATCTAGGAATCAAGCCTTCCTCTTTCTCTCTTCTCTATCTGCACCAGAGATGCTTAAACTCCTGTGTGCCATGGACCCCCATTGATAGCCTGGTGAAGATTCTGGACCCCTTCTGAGATTAATGTTTCTTAAAGCATTAAAAAAAGACATAAAGAAAACAAATTATATTAAAATACTATAAGATATTTTTAAAATTATTTTATGATATGTGACATGCTTTTCAATGCATTAAATTACAAAATTAAGAGGCAGGTTCTATAACCATTTAACCTCAGAGTAGTAATGATGAGTTTCTAAGGAAGCCACATTTCTGGATATCTACAACAACTATAATGTGATATAAAAAGATTTCTGATTTCTATTGGTGATAAAGTCACAGGTACTGCAAATATTACAATGGTTTGTAACCTACATTCATGAAGAAAAAACTGCTAACTTTCAGTTAGAGGTTATGAAAATAAAGATGTATTTTTCAATCCAGGTTCACAGACCCCTGTATTCTCTCCAGACCCCTTTGGGGATCTATGGACCCGAGATTAAGAATGCCTTATTTAATATTCACTCATTAAGTGATATCATAGAGTCCATAGATTAGAAATCTATCTATATGCTGATGGCTTCTAAATATAGATCTATAGCCCTTGCCTGTCTCCTGAGTGCCAGACTTATATATTGAACTGTCCACTGGACATCTCTATTTAGATGTCTAATAGACATATCAAATATATCATGCCACACACTGAACTCTAGATCCTTTATTCTTCCAAATTTCAGCAAAAGACCCTACCAGTCACCCAGTTTCTCAGGGCAAAAATCAGAGTCATCTTTGATTATTCACTTTCCTTTACACCCCATGGGCCGTCAACTGTTCAGGGCATTTTGAATCTGACCACTTCTCACCACCTCTACTTCCCCCATCCTGATCCCGACCACCACCATCACTTGCCTGGAGGATGGAACTAACCTCCCAATGAATCTCTGTATTTCCAATTCATGTCCCTACAGTCTCTTCACCAAACAGTCGCAAGAATTCCTTTTATAAATATAAGTAGAGTCATGTGTCCTTCACCTCCTAAAAACCATGCAGTGGCTTCCCATCACACAAGAATAAAATCCAAATTCCCAATCCATCATGGCTTACAAGTTTCTACATGCTCTCCCATCTTTATGACATCATCTCCTACCTCTCTCCACCTTGCTCATGCTGCTCTGGTCCCTGGAATATCTTGCTGTTCTCCAAGCATACCAAGTTTATTTCAACCTCAAGGTCTTTGTAATTCCTGTCTCTCTCTTTAAAATATTCTTCCCCAAGTTCTTTGCAGGGTTCTTTGCCCCAATCAGGCCTCTTTTCAAATATTACATTTTCAGAGAGGCTTGTCATGACCTCCCTGTAAAATAAACCCCCAATTCCCTAGCCCTTTACCTGCTTTATTTACCTTCACAGCTCTCATTACTAATACCTGAAATGATGTTAATTATGTTGTATTTTTGGTCAAAAACATTCTTTGTAAATATTCCATCAACAGAATTTCTGTCCAATTAGCACAAAGACTTGAATTAAAACATCTGGCTAAGGCTAAAAACAGGAGAGGAAAATTTTAGGTGCCATAAATGAGGAAGAAATTCATACCCAAAGCCACGGAGCTGCACAAGAGTTGAATCCATGTGGCCTTTAAAGACGTGCAGGCTAAAAATATGTGTTAGTGTTTCCAGGAGCCAGGAAAGACACCCCATCCTTGAATAGACTCTAAGCAAACTCAATCGTTGCCTAGGGTTATGGTGAAGAAGTGAGCTTCATACTCCAGACTCTGATGGAAAAAACGTTACCAAAGAGAGTTTTAAAGTTTTTAGCCATGCTGCACACATATGCAAACCTAAATAGTATATAAAACCTAAGTAAAAACACTAGTATAAAAACTAAGTTGGATAGTCAAACAAGAAAAATGATTAGCATTGGTGGAGTTTATCCACCACATATGTTGATTTTATCTATCAGAATCACTTCAGTCATAAGCTCGCTGTTACAGTAGCTTTTTAGCTATTTATTTTTCTTCAATAAATAAATGATGCAAGAGATTTTTTTTAAGAGTTACTTTGGAGTCTAGAGATGGAAAGTGTATTTTTATACTATTGAAACTTAATTTTCATTCATAGTCATTTAAAATAGTACTTCAAAAAGACTCTTCTCTCCTATTCATAGGTTCTGTGACATTTCAGAACCACACTCAATTTTAAAATGGTTAAGACTTGTATTTAAAAAAAAAAAATAAAGAAGCTAAACTAATTTCAAAAAAAGCTAATTTGCAGCCAGTAAACCCAACAGAACCCCAGCAGATGATATGGTGAAACCACCCTAGGGACACCCACCTGATTTAAAGCACTCAGGAGACTCGAGTAAAATATTCCCCTCAAAAAGAAATAAACTCACTCATAAAAATAACAAAGCACATAAAGGAAACACACCACCGTGCACAAAAGAAGACTACCAGCATTAGCAATAGCCAACAGATAGAACAAATGGAAAATTTATCCATGAAGAACCAGAGATCATAGGGCTAACTCTGAAAAGGTCTTTAAAATAAATATGTTCCAAAATGTTTAAAGACACATAGGAAGGAATAGAATTCATAAAGTAAGAACAGAATATTTTGCCCACTTTAGTTGCTATAACTTTCATCTTTTATTCTATCCTTATATCTTGTATCCCTAAAATAGTAACTATTTATTGACCCACTCTTATGTGGAGCATGGCAGGTTGTCAACAGGGGAATGGTAGAGTTCTGTGGAACAGAGGTTTATCATAGCTGTGAGATTGATCTCATCAGATTTTAACACTTATAGGACTAAGCAGTACATCTATTCTGTCTAGCTAAATAGAAACTGCTACACAATAATAAAATGTACAATTTCTAAGATATTATTATTTTTAAAATCTTAAAATGATAATTTAAAATTTACTAATAACTGCAAGAAACTTCCCTTAGTTGTATAGCTAATGACAATAGAGCCTATAAAACACCAAACAGCTTTTAAATGAAAGAGTGCAGTCCAGTAGCCTTCTGACTTGAGCTAAGTCCAAGTCTAGCTTTAGTGATTCATCATGTTAGCAGCTCTTATTAAAAAGCTAACAAAGCCAAAACAGGATCATGGTTTTCAACTACAATTCAAGAAGAATTACATACACTAACTGAGACTACCTGCTAAGCCATGTTTCAAGATTTTATTTTAAAAAAGAACCAAATAGAAATTCTAGAATTGAAAAATAAAGTACTAGAAAGTGAAATGGGTATACAGTAGATCACACACAGCTGAAAGAAGACTTAGTGGATCAGAAGACAGATATAAGGAAAGCATTCAAAATACGGCACAAAGAGGTGGAATATATAAAAAGAGAAGGAAATTTATATCTAAAGTGATAAGGAGGCACAATTTTAGAAAACAAGAAAGATTGGGAATTAGTAAGCTGAAAATTCTATTTAAAAAGCTAGACAAAGAGAAGCAGAGTAAACATGAAGAAAGTAAAAAGAAGGAAATAATAAAGATAAAAAAAGCAGAAAATAATGAAGTAGAATAAAAAGATAGCTTAGAGATCTTTGATAATAACGAAATGCTGGATTTTTGAAAAAAGAAATAAATATTTCCTGGACTAAACAGAACAAAAAGAACGTAATTTCTATTTGCAAGGTAGAACACATATCTCTACTTAAACTTTGAATATAATCTTCAAGAATTTTAAGTCCTTGCTCACTTGTAGTTCTATTTTACATGTAAATATCTCACCACGCTCTTGTTCTAAGTCTTTTTTTTTTTCCTGGTGTTTTCAGGAGCTTTTATTTTATGGTTTTGGATGTTATATTTTTGAAAGATAAAGTCATGGATATGGTCTGGGTCCCAGTGTCTTCACTGATGAAATTGGACAATATGGAATCTCAGGTCCTTTCTTATGTTTTATTTCTACACATTTCTCTTAATTTTACTCAAAGTCAGAGAAAGAGAGAGATCTACAACCATGTTAGTTTCAAATATCATCGCAATTTCTAACCAAATCACAAAAGTTTTTGTTGGAAAATTAAGGCATTGCCTCTTCTTACTTATTCTTGTCCTTTGTAAGAACTACAAATATATATCATGAATACAACTTATTTATGTAGACTTCAGCTTTGTAAAACATGAACTGAAAAACTATGAAAATGCTATATACAAGTGGCCAATCTATTAATGAAGAGGAGCCAGAATTCATCAGTGTTACAATAAGTGAAAACCTTTTCTTTTTCTTTTTTTTAATCTTTTTTGTTTAATTAAAGTTTATTGAGGTGACAATGGCTAGTAAAATTACAAAGGTTTCAAGTGTACAATTCTGCAATACATCATCTATATATCACATTGTGTGTTCACCACCCAGAGTCAGTTCTCCTTCCATCACCATATATTGACCCCCATTTCTCTTTTCTACTATCCCCCCACCCCTTTTACCCTCTGGTAACCACTGAACTATTTATTTTTCAAAATGTAAAACCCCTGTGCATATTGACTGCTAAAAATGGCATCAATTCTCTACCCCTCTTTGACCCATGCCCTTTTCAATATGCCTTTGCACTAACTCCTATCAAGAGGTGGGGCCTATTTCCCCACCCCTGAATCCAAACTTGCCTTGTGATTTGTGGTAGCCAATAGAAAATGTCAGAAATTACAGTGTCGGTCCCAAGTCTAGGCCTTACGAGACCTTGCACACTTCCATTATCTCTTGGAGCCCTGCTTCCACTATGAGAACAACCCATGCTGGAAGATGAGAGACCACATGGAGCAGAACTGAACTGCCTGCTGATTGTCGATGCCTAAGCACTCCCAGACAAAATCACCCCAGCCAATCATCCAGCTATCCCATAGACTCAAGAGAGACATAAACGTCCATTGTTGTACGCACTGAAGTTTTGTGATGGTTCCTTTTGCAGCATGATTGTGACAATAATCAACTGGAAAAGTCTCTAAAACATTTATTTCACCAAGTGTAAATTCACTTTTCATGAAACTCATTCCTATATTTATTTGTTTCAGACATCTGCGTTTGTTTCTATTTTGTTGAATGATATATTTGCTTTATTGAAAGGTCTGTGTGTTTGTATTTAGTTTGTTTGTTTCTGTGGCAGGGAAAATAACTTTTCTTTCTACTTCCTTAACAGGTGTTACGTGAAGACTGAAATTGAAGCACTGTGGTTTCAGAGCAGTCACTCTATTATCTAAGTTCTCAGACATCTGATGGCCACAAAAGCAAATAAATATAGCTGCCCTCCTTGTGCTGTGGATCAACAGAGTTGAACATAAACTTAGAGACCCTGACACACCCACCACAAACATGCCAAGGAACAATACATTTAAAAAAGCAGCCTCTTTTGAAAATATTCATATCTTCAGAAAGAACACATATACCACCATCCACGCTCTGACAGTAGAGCTCAATCTCCAGACTGGAAATAAAGTGGGAATGGAATCAAGCTGCTTAATCTTATGTATGATTTCCGAAAATCCATGAGCATTGGGTGATTCTGTTTCGTAACAGATACGGACCACAATTTTAGATGTTATTTACCCTCTGTGGGTCAAATAGTATTTTCCGAGTTGGAAAAGAAAAAAAAATGGTGCTGAATGGAATTTTCAGAAAAGAAATTCAAGAATAAATACTGCATTTACTTCAGTGTTGTTCTACAAGTACCAAAAATGCCCATCATTTTAGTAATCATACATATTCCACATATTACTTCCATGAATAATTTTAAGCAGGACATATGGCAAAATCGAGGTAGGGTTGAAACTGACAATATAAACTGCTTCATATGTATCTCAGCTAATCGTTCTTACATTTTTCAAAGTCATTGTTGAAAAATGAATACGTTTACTGTAGAAAATTTAGAACATGTAGGCAAGCAAAAAAAGGAAATTAAAATCATCCGTAATCTTACC
This sequence comes from Rhinolophus ferrumequinum, assembly GCF_004115265.2. NCBI lineage: Eukaryota > Metazoa > Chordata > Mammalia > Chiroptera > Rhinolophidae > Rhinolophus > Rhinolophus ferrumequinum. The sequence continues at coordinate 27,484,365 of NC_046306.1, read as the reverse complement.
ACCTAGATTTATTTTATAGAAATCTATGCTTTTTTCTAAATATGTATCTTCATAAATATATTGATATTGAATATATTTCACCAAAATTGAATAATACTCCATGTGCTCATGTTTTCCACATAACATTGCATTGCAAACCTTTTCTGTGTTATTAAAAATTGTCTGACAAGATCATTCATTATATGGGCATATCGTCATTTGTACAACCAATTTCCCATTTTTGACCCTTGATGTCATTTGAATTTTTTTCACTACTTAATCACAATGCTGTGATGAACAAACAACCTCATAGCTGAGTCGCTGAGCACATCTATGATCCCTTGAATACGTTACTTGAAGTCATTCTCTATTAATGCATTTTTCCAGCTACTCCTAACATTATTTATAAAACAGTCTTTATCTCCCAGCGCTAGATCACATTTGTTTTTGACAATCACTTTGGTGTTGCAATATTGATTCAAGTATTGCTCTCCTTGGCCCTCTGCCTTTCATGACTTGACCTTTTCTGAGTCGTTTCCATTTCAGAAGGGCACTCTGCAAATCAGAGAAGCAGGAAGAATTTTCTCTGGCAACTCTCTTCCCAGTCACAGCAATCTTTCTCCCTCAAAATTCCATGTCCCTCTGCTCTCATCAATCTCTCCCCTTAGCAGATTAGAAATTTAGATTATTAACTAATTCATACTAAGTTTTCAATGCCTAAGGAAGTTCAGAGTGTTGTCTCTTTCGTGCTGCAGCTTTTATATGTGAAAAAAATGTATTATCCACCAACTCCCAAACATCAAAAGTGGGCCTATTTAGAAAATTTAGGGTAAAAAATACGCTTTCCTGGTATGCTTGGATTTATGGGTTGTGTAGTGTTAAGTAAACAAGGCAAGAGGCAAGTGCAAAACAGCAGGTACAATATGCTCCATTTGTACCAAATGTTGGGGGAAGGGGTGTGGGGTATATGGATATGTGCCTTTGCTCTTATAAGCATGGAATAATTATACAAAGATATACAAAAAAAGTTACAGTCGTTGATTTTCGAGAAGAAAACTAGGTGACTGATAGGCGAGAATGAGCAAAAGATATAACTGAAATCTGAAATATTATGAAATACATGTATTTGTTTCATTCCATATATATTGAAATGAAACATAAAACATTCCTTGCCTTAAAAATTTTACACCTTTGAATGCATTACATTTCCCCAAATTTTTAAACTCAATTTAAAAACAAATAAACTTCATGACATAAACTGCTCCTTACTTTGTGAATAGGGAGATTCTACAAAGACCTGGAAAGAATTTTTATGATAAATATGTCAACCCATTTCCCCTTCACCCAGGAGGAAAACAGGAGCCAAGATACTTTGGCCCGAGAGGGTGTCATCTGATTTAACAAAAAAAAGTCATCAGATCAGAGTTAGTAGAGAAGGGGAGTGAGTGTTGAAAATGAAAAAGACCAACGGGATAAAGTCCATTTTTCTCAAACACGAAGATTATGCCCTCTCTCATTCCAATGATTAAACAAAATTATTTTCTTTTGTCTTGTCTGTGGTAGTAGTGCTCTGTTTGTGGTGGCATGAAGGGAAGAAAGATAGAAAGACAAATTGACGTATTATTCTGACAGATAACCATCGGTATAAGAGAAGGGAGCGTTCGGATCAATTTTCAGCTCCCAAGACCATTTATTTCGTACTTCTGTCATCTGTGGTTGCCTTTCCAGCAATCTGTCAACAGTTTCTATCTGCCAAAGACACACATTCAGCATCCAAAAGGAATGATAAAGGATATCCAGCTCCAAACCTATGGAGTTCAGGTTTGGCTCTAAAAACAAAAGATTTGCATATCCCCAAAGAAGGACAAAAGTAATCAGGCCATTTTTCAACTGGTCAATTTTTCTATTTGACAAAGCAAGTGACTGGCACGTGAAGATATCTGTTGATGTCTTATACGTCCTCTCAGTTCAGAAGATTCAAGCAATTCTTCATTTGTACATTGACCTCCTACTAAAGAGGAGTGGGGAGAGAAGGATGGATAAGACATGGTCCCTGCCATCAAGAATATTTGGAGCTGACGGAGAAAGACAAAGTCAATTGTCAATGACAGTTTAATGTAATCCGTGCCCTAAAAAAATTGTCCCCAGGACACTATGGGAGCACAAAAAGAGAGGCAGAACTCAGGCTTGCAGGGTCAAAAGAAAGCTTTCCAGGAGTGACAATGAACCTCTAAGACCAGCAGGAAGTAGCAGAATGAAGAAGTAGAGAAAGAACACCTCAGTAAGGATTCTAATATGGATATTGATTACTTGCTATGATGACCCTGACTCTCTTTGCCCTCTCATCCAGTCCTCAGCCCGCCCTTTCTCTGTACTATAAACATCAGACTGGCCCCTGCTGGCTGTATGTATTTCCCAGGCTCTGTCAGTCCCTGAGATTCAGAACAGAGAAAAAGAGGGCTGAGAACTGGATCAGAGGGAAAATGGGCCCATGGCTATCACGGCAGGTACGCAATCAATATCCACAATAAAATTTTTATTGAGTTTGTTCAATGGGAGGCAGAGGCAGCAAATTGAAAGGCAGATGGGAAGGAGAAGCCAGGGTCTTTCTTCTCTGTTTTGGACAGGATTTCTGGCACCGCCAAGTCCCACTGTGATCCCTGCTCCTACTAAACAGACCCACTTGAGATTCCAACTTCTAAGATTTGACCCCTCCAAGCTAACCCTCCCTCTCCCCGTCTACCTCCTGCCAAGAGATGGTGAAGGCTGCTTGCTATTGCTGAGCTCTGGTGGCTTCATCGAGTCCTGTTTTGGCTTCTCATTCTTCCATAACCGGTGTCTGCAATTCCCTACTATTACTATTCCCTGTATCACTAAAGTCCCGGTGTTTTAGGTACTCAAGACATTTCTGCTGAGACCCTGAGGGATGAACTGTAACGTCTCCCTGCAGAATCTGAGCTAGTCAAGGACAAGAATGGCCTTTGAATCGTTTTGTCCCTCATACATAAAGAATCTGACACACGAGGAGAAGGAAGAATGGGGATGGAGGATGGCATAAAGTGAAGACAGACATAAATAAAGTTAAGGACGCCCTCATTTTCATACCAAGGGAATGACAGTCCTCAACGACCACATTTATTTATGTGACATCCTGATCCATCATAAGCATCAATATCCTGTGTGACGGAGGCATGATTGTAATGGACATTTGTCCAACAAGATGAAAAATGCCTAATTAGTGGTAAGAGTAAGACGTGACCTTGATAGACCTTGTCTGCTCGATGGGTGTTTCTGTGATGTGGACACCTCCTGCCCTATTAAGAAGTGGAGGAAAGTCCCAGATACCCTTGGTTGACCAGAACTCAAAGCAAAATCAAGCAGCTGCTAAAATCTGGCCTGTTCCTTACGCTGTGTATGTTTCCCTAATGTGGGGATAAGCTCTCGGTATCATTCATGCTCTTGATGACAAAAATGTACCTTGTTTATCCAGGCAGGCCAGCCGGTCACTGATCAAGTCCGAAAGTCTAGTACTTAATACTCTGTTCTGTTCTGTTCACCGATTTCTGTTCTGTTCACCCTATTTCCCTTCGGCCCTAAGAAAAAGAGAAAGGAATCGCCAAACTAAACCACTGCCAGTGTGCAGCATGAAGTCACATTAAGATATTGACTCTTCTGAAATGCAGGAGTAAAACATAAGGATCATGTTTATCCCACATCGGTTTCCTGTCCACACTGTTTATTTCTAAGCAGTAAACATACTGGGAGGGTAGTGATGTAGCCTTTAAAAGAATTACTAAGAAATCAGGCACAATTTCTGTAAATCTTCAGAGGGGTACTGATGTGAAATTCCAGACATGGTGCAAGCATAGTTTTTGAGGGAAGGGGCACAGTTTTGTAGGTTTGTGAAAATGTGTGAGAGATTCCAGTGACAGATTTATGATCTTTGTCAAACATTAGTGAAGCCAAAATACAAAGATTATTGTTCCTTTTGACTAACCACATCTCTAGTTATTTTAATGGAAGGTTTCTTAACTCTGCTCGTGGCCATAGCCTATTAGTTGTGTTTTCAGAATGCTGTAGTCGTTCGCCCACGCATCTTTTTTCCTATCCCCACGCTGCATTGGACGATGCACCAATGTGTCGTGGCATCACCCCCTGGGGCTGTCCGAGAAACTACAAAACAATGGAGGAGTTCGGTAGCCTGCAAACATTTCTGGAGCCATGAGACTCCTCAGTACATCTCAAGTCCACCCAGCTGCCATGCTGGGACCTGAGATCACGCCAGGCACTCATTTTAAGTGTGGTTACCGGAAAGGCCACCGGATTCAAGACAGACCAGGAGCCCTGACTCCACCTCTTCCTCAGTCACCCTGCCGTGACCTTAACCAAACCTTCCCTGGGATTTAGATGGTATAAACCTTTATTTCCTCATCTGTAAACTGGTTTGCTCACGTGGATGTAAGAAAAACAAGATGAAATATTAAATACTGAAAAGCTCTTAAAAAACTAAGTGTTCTGTACATACAGAAGATACGATGATTATTCCAAAGTCACTAATTACCATCTGTGAGGGTCATATTACTGTACATCTATAAGCCATTGTTGCCTTACCTTTAAAATTGTGATAATAATACCATACACCCCATGGGTATACATGGGATTAACTGAAATACCGTACAGAAAAGCTTTTGTTCATTGTAGTAAGCCTTCGAAAACTGCTAGCAATCATCATTAGTAGTAACAGTAGGATGACTGACCCATATTTATTGAGTGCCTACTGTGTGCAGGATACTTGGACATACAAATATAAATATTGGACATAGCTCCTAGCCTTAAGAAACATACAAATACTTAAAAAGAAAGTCATCTGTGCATAAAAGTAATAATTTACACAGTATATTCTGGGTAAGGCAAAAGATACAGCATGAAGCATTTCAGAGCCATCCTGGTAAGATAAGACTTGAAGTTGTCAAGCTGGAGCGAGGGGATAGGGCCGTCTACCTCCATTTCAGTCTTGGGATGTGGGTCACCTGAGAAGCAGGTGACCTTGGACAAGGCAGCTCTGTTCAGCCAAGGCAATTCCCAGAGAATTCTGGCTGTCGATGGCTGTCTTTAGGCAGTACTTCCAGCAGCTGTAGGAGTAAGTACTTCCTCTACAAAGCTGGATCTGAGAGGCTCAGTAAGCATCTATACATGAACCCCAAGAATAGTTCAGAACAATCCTGACTGATTCAGAAATTTTTCCCACTGGGTTACTGCTGACCCCCAAATCCTTCCAAGACAGTCCCAAACTGAATTAGCAGTGAGGGACCCTTCAGAACTGTCCAGAACATCCAAGCCTTCCTAAAGCCTGCTGTGCCCCCAAAAGTCCCCCCTACCCCAGAAGTGAGATATTCAAAGATGACTCTGAAGGCTGGGATGTCCCCATACATGCCGATGTAGATCAACTCTCTGAGATTGAGAGAACTGGGGAACTTCAAATTCCCGTACCCATCGAAAACAACCCCAAAATTGAAGTTGATTCATCACAGTCCAATTCTCTAAATTCCAAGTCATCGAATGACAGGTTCTCTGACTTCACCTTTTATATACATATAGTTGTAGTTGACAAACTTTCATTTTGTCTCCATGTTGTCATTTTAAAGGATGTTCAATTTGTCCCTGCTCCTTCTCTCCACTACAGTAGCTAGGGGCTAAGAGACGAAGAAAGAGAGACTGTGGACCAGAGATGGAGCAGAGAAGAGGGTCCTGAAAAGTCAGAATCTTTAATATATTCTTGGACATATTGTTGAATATGTAGAATTATTACATCTATACTCTTTTTACTTCTTTCCACACATCCATAAGTTTTATTCAATTGACTTTCAACACATTGGCCTGCCTGCTTCCCCTACAAATATATGCACACTGATGGTGAGTCATGGAACCCTAGGAAACATTTGGAAGGGATGTCAGAATCCTCTCACCCAATTAAACCAACTACAATATGAGTCATTGAGCTGTTCCACGGATACCCTTGGTGAGGTCATATACAAGCTCTTAAGGCCGCCTCTCCTATCCCTTGGCAGTGACAACTTTCAGAAGCACTCCTGGGCCATCACTCTCATCCCTGAAGCCTGGCAGGTTCCTTCCAGATGCTGTTCCTTGAATGGCGGAAGGAGCTCTCATATGGACCTAAGTCTCTTTGTCCCTTGAGTACAACATCCCAGGCTCCTCCCCAAAGCCATGTTGTATGATTTCCCATCCCTTTACTTCCGGAATGTTCACCTCTGAATCCCTTCTAGTGTATCAGCTCCCTCGTACAGTATTGTTCCGACATATTTTTTTACTATCAAAATAACAAATCTTAAAAGGTTTTCTTATGAAATATATATAAATATACATGGCCTATGTTTAAAATACATAGAAGTAATTTTTTAATGTTACAAAAAAATTAGAAACCGCAGATGAGCAAAAAAAAAACAAAAGAAAAAGCATCTGTGATCCATAGCAATCATCATTGTTCTCCCCTTCCCAGCTCCTCTCCCCCTTTCTTTGGTAAGAGTACTGGTTTTCCCATCAGCCAAAGTGTCCGACCCTTCTCTGGCCAGGAACTGTCATGTGAGATTCTCCTCTCCTAGGATTCTAAATCTTGAAGAAGGACTTGTAAGAATTGAAAAATGCTTGGAGATTATGAGCTCCAGCACTGGAGCTCTCCTTTATTTCTGACTACCCATATCATATCTGGAAACTTCTTTTGATACTAAGCGGCCATTGTCTGGGTATTATACTGAGCTTTTCCTCAATACTGTAACCTGCTCCACAGCTTCCAGGACACGCCATATGTACTGAAGTTACCTGGAGTTGTTGCTTGACTGAGCCTCAATCCCAACACCCAGAGATAATCAGAAGTTAATATTTTGTGGATAACATCCTGGTGTTTTTCTTTGAATGGATTACAAGAAAGAGACAAGTTATATGAAAAGGAAGGAAGACAGGAAGGCAGGTTATATATATTTTCCCCCAAAAGTAGATGGAACAATATAAATGAATTAATATATTCCTTTTTTATTAAACAAAATATGGTGACCATCTTGCCAGGGTCTCCAACTACTTTTCAATCATGGACCCATAGTAAAGGTATATATAACCCAGTACTTCATGAATACAAAGACTAAGGTACACTCTCCACTCTCCAGGAGCTCACAGTTGGATTAATGAGTTACTTGTGCACACAGACAACAATGAAAGAAAAGTCTAGAGAGTTTTCTACCAATTAAGGCTTTACGCATGCAGTGCAAGAGGCTCTGTATTCCACCATGGGCTTTATTGCTTGAGAAGGCAGGTATGGGGTGCTTCCTTTAGAAGACCAGATCCAGCCATCGACTATGCAGGCTTAAGCTAATCAGCCTGCCTCTCAGCCCCTCCAGCAGCAGCTGTGTTGTCAGATCTGGACCCCCTCTGATCTGTCATCACCAGGAAATGTGGAACTTGCACCTTCTGAGATTCGAGTGTGATGGGAGTGGAGGGAATTGAACTTTGGTCTTTCAGAGTTCCCCGGCCCCCCCACGCTATCTCTAGAACACGGGAAATTTCTGGGAGAATCAAGTCTCACCTTGTCCTGACACTCGACTCACAAAGTGCTAGGGTGCTGGCTCATGTCCAATCTGAAGAGAAAACTTTGATGCCTGCAGACGTCCAAAAGGGAGGAAGCAGGAGATGGGACGGCAAGCATAATGACCAGAACCAGGAGTGAGACAGGTGCTGGTTACAGGGAAACGTCTTGCAGATATAATACAGAATCCTCTATCGGACTGGCCCAGAGCCTCCTTACCCCCTCCTTCCTTTCACTGCCCCAGTGCCCCCTCTGTGTGAGCATCCACCCAGAGTGCGTTCCTGACACTGGAAGATATTTAGGGAGACTGGAACAGACAGAATTCAAATCACGCCTTCTGAGGACCTTCAGTCTCCAAACCACTTTTTGTCTTAAGCTGAAAAAACTTCGGAACCCTTTCAACCTCCTCTTCAAGATGACACCCAGCTTTTGCTTACTCAAAGGGTCAGGAAACTGAAATTATAGGGATTTCTAGAAGGTAAGTCTTCCAGGTATAGCTGCATCTGGGAGTGCATAGCCTGAGACACCTGACTCTAGGCCAGAGCAGTCTTCCGGCAACAAGCTCTCACTCCAGAAGAGCTGCAGAGTTTCACAAATCCCCCAACTGTCCTGGAGCCCGAGTGGCGGCCCAGACGTGAGGCCTCTGACAGTGGTGGAAGGCAGTTTAGCTGGGAGAAAGACAACACAAGCTCAAAATCAAGCTGTATGAACTTGGAGGAGTCACTCAACCTTGCTTATTGTCATCTGTAAAATGGGCACAATAATAGTTCCTACTTTCCAGACTCATTTTGAGTTTTCAGTGAGGTAGAATGTAGAAGGCTCTAAACACATTACCTGGCATGTAGTAAAATCTCAGTGAATATCAGCTGCTGTTATTATTTTTTCCAATGTTCAGGCTGGCAAAAAATCCCAAATATGAAGTGGGGAAGCCACGTTTCCTACCTCTGCCTTCCCCAACGTGATGTTGTAAATAAAACCTTTTGTGATGACAGGAATGTTCTATACGTGCATTTTCCAAGACAGTAACACGAGCCACGTGTGACTAGTGAGCACTTGACATGTGGCTAGTGTGACTGAGAAACTGAGTTTTTTACTACAGTGCATTTTAATTCACTGAAGTTTTAATAGTCACATGTGGCTAGTGGCTATCGCATTGTGCCATGTCACCCTAAATGACCACATAAGAGGTGACGAGGCTTTTCAATTCACAGTGATAGGGATTAAATTCCAGAATGGAGTTGAAGAGACAGCCAATGGCTTAAGCACCCCGAGAGACCTTCGCCAAGAGCCAGGAAGTTTCAAGGATGGGACCAGGTGTTTGAAAGACTGTGTAGGAACAGGAAATGGCCAGAGGGGCACCTGGAGCATCAGCTCCCCCATCCAATCTACAGAGGGCCCGCCTTGCAGACAGCTGGCTGGTGCAGGAAAGATGGGGTCTCTGTGTTTCCACATGTAGTTAATCTCTTGGGGCCAAGGTGACTGTTCCTGCTATCAGGCAGATTAACTGTGTATTTATGGCCCTGCCTGGAGAGTCCAAAATAAGTCATAAACAGTTCCAAATAGCATAGGCAGATCCTGCGGAGGGCCTGCTTTCTCTGTATACAAGGGAACGACTTGTTATAAACTGCTAAAAGAGTAGGGGTGGAGGAGGATGGGGGAAGGAAACAGAAAAGCCTCCCTCTTCATGGGTTGCAGTGGTAGAGTGATAAGGTGAGCAGGTCCCAGGCCTGAGACCAGATGCCCTCTTGGCTTTGCACTTTGGACAAAATGAGAACCTCAAGATGATACAGGGAAAGGAATGATAGCCAGCAGGAGGCAGCTGCCAACACAAAGGCATTTGGAACTGCTCTTCTTTTATCAGGAGCAGCTGTAAATGACGGTTTCAGCCTCCAATTTACATTGTCCGCTTGTCTTGCTTTGACTTGGGAACTAAAAAGCAAATTAAAGAAAAAAAAAACAAAAAACCCACTCTAGTTTGACTGATGGAGGATTTTGTTCCTGAACTAATCTCAAACAGCCTCAAGAATGCTTTCACTGAGGTTTCCCTAATTAGGAAATTATGTAAAAGAGCGATTATAATACTACCCCTGGTGACAAGCCAAGAGAACACTCCTACCTACACAATCAGCATCAGATGCCATTTCAGGGAGAATTTAATGTAAATTCAAATTCCCCCTTGTATCTGCCTGGAGAAGATAGAGCTACTCGCCTTAAAAATGTTTGTATCGTTGACCAAGAAATTCCACTGTTAGGAGTTTATTCTAAGGAAAAAATTCAGAGATATATACAAACATTGATGCACATAGATGTTTATTATAGCAGTATTCATAACAAAAAAAACTATGTAAATATTCAAAATAGAGTTTGGTATATTCACGCAATATAATCTTACATAGCTATTAGAAACACTTGATTCCCACTATACTTAGTAATGTAAGGAAAACATATTTTTATGGTGTTAGACAAGTAGAATTGTTTATAGTGTATGATCCCAGTTTTCTTAGATACATAGCTTTGGCTGTGGATTTGGCTATGTAGAAAGAAACTGAGAAAATATTACATAACATTTGTAAAGGTAATGTTTGGATATTGAAATTACGAATCATCTTTACCTTCCTCTTTTATACTTTCCTGAAGTTTCTAAAATTAGTACAACATAAAATCAGAAACATTCCATGTTTCACAGCCTCCCAGCAGCCAGAGAAATGAAAAGGATCTCAGGTCACCTAGACTGATAAGAATAGCTCCTTGGCCCTTCCTGTTGTGAGCTTTCGCTTTTCTGACCCAATGAACACAACAGGTCATTTCATTTACAGCCTCCTGGCAAGTTTAAAATCACTCCAGACTTCCAGAAGAGAGTTTTCCTCAACATTCACCAACAGATTTTATTTTCCTCACGTGTACAAAAAGAAATGGGCTTTCCCCAACGTGTTTATGTGCTGGATAAGAGGAAAATATTTCTTCTCATACCATTAGAGTCTTACAGACATTCTTTTTCTATTCCCAATTCTCGTTAGTCATAATTCTCCTGTTCTGAGCTACTTTCCCATTGAAAAATATGGAGGATGTGAACTCCAGAAGCCCAGGGACTTTGTCTATGTCGCACAAGGCTGTAACTTCATCACAGAATATAGGTCTGATACACAGTAGATGCTAAATTAATACTGAATGGATAAAGGGATGAATAGATGGATGGGACTTTTCTTGTGAAAACTAAATAAAGTGAGTTAAAATTTTGGGTGAACTACTGAGTCAAATTCTGCACCTTGGAGCCCTAAAACAAAGTGAGTTTTTCGGATAAAACATAACAGATGTCAATTAATAAATAAGCCAAATGTACACAATAAGATCAAACTAAAAATAAGGAACTAAGCAGCCCTAATTTTTTGATTTTAGGAAATCATCTTAACACTTTGAGTCAAATTATTCAATCATATTTAAATCTGGAGTCAATAATCTTGGTATTTAAGTCACAGGGGGTTTTTTTTTTTTGGAGGGTGGGGTTGTTTTTTTGGGTTTTTTTCTTTTCTACTGCATAACTTTTCTGTTGCCTATAATGGCAGATTTTATTTTCCAACAATGTTTCCCATTCTACATGCTCTTCTGAAAGGTGATCTTATCCTTCCCCCAACAAGAGAAGGAGTCTATTTCTCCATCCCCTGTCATCTGGATGTACCCTGTGACTGCTTTAGCCAGTAGGCTATGGAAGTGATGAGCTGTCATGTCTTCACATGGTCTGATGGAAAGACCTCATGAAGAGACCCTGAGACCACATGGAACGAGAGGGACCCAGCTTAGCCCAGCCTTCCAGATATGCCTGCCAAGGCACAGGCATGTGAGTGAAGCCATACTGGACCATCCAGGCAAACCCGGCTATTAGCTGAATTTCACTGAGGGATTCTACTCAACACCATACACAGCAAAAGAATCACTCTGCTGAACCCACCCAAATTCCTGACCCACAAAATCATAAGCTATAACAAAATAGATGTTACTTCACTAAGTTTTGATGTTGTTGTTAATTGCAATAAATAACTGGAACATTTATCTTTGTATCTCTACATTTACACCAAGATATAACTTTAATTCAGTTAGGTAAAGTGGCAGGATAAATTAATGGAGAAATTAATTTTTTCTTGTAGGCTTATTAAAGTGAGAAATGAGTGATATTTTCTCTTCATAAATGCCTCCATCCCACCCCCCCAAAATAAGACTGTTATGGGAGAGTAAATCAAGCTTTGCATCCTCAAAGCCTGTGGTATGCCTTGCCTACAGAATAAAGAGGTCTTTCTTTCCATCAAAAGGTAGAAACTGTTCTCTCTCTTGAACCTGGGTGGACCTTTATCTATCTTTATGCCAGTACCATACTTTTTCAATTACTGTAGCTTTATAATATGTTTTGAAATCAGGAAGTGTGGGGCACCCAGCTTTCTTCTTCTTTCTCGAGACTGTTTTGGCTACTTAAGGTCCTTGTTTTTACTATTTCTGTAAAAAAAAAAAAAAAAAAAAAAAAAAAAATTGCCATTGGGATTTTGATAGGGAATGCATTAAATCTGTAAATCACTGTGGGTAGTATGGACATTTTAACATGAGAGGCCTTTTCATTTATTTGTGTCTTCTTTAGTTTCTTTAAGCACTCTTTTATAGTTTTCAATGTACAAGTTTTTCACTTTCTTAGTTAAATGTATTCCTATCTATTTTAATGTTTTCAATGCTATTGTAAATGAGATTATTTTCTTAATTTCCTTTTCAGATGATTCATTGTAAATTATTATTAAAATTCAATGGATTATTGCATGTTGATTTTGTATTCTGTAACTTTGCTGAGTTCGTTTATTAGTTCTAACAGTTTTTTAAAAAAGAATCTTTAGTGTTTTCTACAAATAAGATCATGTCATCTGTGAACAAAGATAATTTTACTTTTCTCTTTCTGATTCAGATGCATTCTATTTCTTTTTTCTTTTCTGATTGTTTTGGCTAGTACTGCCAATACTGTGTTGAATAGAAATAGCAAGAGTGGGTATCTTTGTCTTGCTCCTGATCTTAGAGGAAAAGCTTTCAGTTTTCCACCATTGAGTATGATGTTAACTGTAGATTTTTCATATGTTGACCTCTTTATCTTAAATTGCCTGTTACTTCCTTGCTTTGTCCTATTTGTAGATCTCTGGAATGATGAAGCTTGGTAGAGTTTGATTCATGCTTAAATTCATTTACACTCACAGGATTCAATTCTAAGACTGTTCTCATTTTCTGGTTTGGACCTTTTCTCAGTAAATGTTATTATGAAAGAAAAGGATTCCAATACCCTTATTCTCTTTTTAAAAGTTTTTTGAAAAATATGATTTTTAACAGTGCCACATTATTTTACAACCCTAATTTATCACAAATACAGAACTGGGTACATTAAATGAGATTCCACCTAATTTGGCATAAGTTTGTCCTGGCACCATTCACTTCCTGGGAGCCAGTGTATTTATTATGCAACTCAAAAAACTAGGCTAATTGTTGACCTAGCAATAGTGCAGCTGCAAGCTGAAAAAACACCCAGATCCCCTCAGGACAGCTAAAATAAAAATACAAAAGTAAATCATTTGTAGCAGGCAAAGTGAATAAATTCAGCCCCATGAGAAAATCAAGAATTTGACCCATTTTTCTGAGGTATAAAAGAAAGCGTTTCCTTATAACAGGACTATGACTGCAGGTTTAACAAGCATATGTAATTAATGTGATTCCCTGAATACAATAACAATATTAAACAAAGAAGAAAACTGGTTGATTAATTCTATGGTAAGGACCCATCTTTGCCCACAGACCTTATGACTTGTGATTCATGAAATGGATTGTCCCACTTAACATGTGACTACAAAGCCTTGAAATACGTCTAATACTGCTGGAAAAAAAAACGAGTTTTTAATTTTATTTCATTTTATTTAAATTAGAATGTTTAAATTTATGATTGATACAATTATCAGAAACCTTTTAAGTATGTTTAGAACAACTTGGCATGTGAATGTTTTTCAATTATAACTTTTTTATAAACTGAAACTACAGATCACGTATTTCTGATATAAACTTAGAAAAATTGAAAAATTCATACGTTTCAAAGATTTCATATAACAAAGAGAATGTAAAATAACAGTAATTTTTAATATGAATTACATTTTGAAATTATAATATTTGGCATATACTCAAATAAAATATATGGTTGAGATTAATTTTATCTAATCCTTTTTATTTTTTTTTTAATGTGGCTACTAGAAATTTTAAGTTACATGTATGGTTTGCATTATATTTCTATTGGATAACCTACACTACAGAGTTACCATAATTAAACCATTCACTTTTGAAATGGGAATCTAGTCAATGAATAAGATTCCATGTCTTGTTTTTTATTAACCCTGTGTTGTCTAAACAAGTACAATTGTATTTTTAACTCTGTTGTTCAAATTTTTATCTGTGCCTGACATGTTCCAAGTACTGTGTTAGCTACTGAGATGTAGAAATATAAATCACAACCCCAGAGTTCCAGGATCTTAGAATATAGTGAAGCAGTGACCAAGTAAACAAAAAAAAATTATAACAGTGCGATGAGTTAGGAAAGATATACCACGGAGGACATGAAAAAGCAAAGAAAAGCCAGCAGGAGTGCAAGAAGACATCTTAGAGGCAAGGACAGTTGAAAAAGGAAGTGTTTATGCTGATTGTTGACTGCTTCCTTTTAAAAATAAGTCTATACATAGAACCTATGTTATAAGCATGTTATAGAACCATGTTTTGTTGATTACTCCTTTCTGAATGGATTCACATCTACTTGAGCATGTGGTTTATTCAGATATAATGAGGTGTAACCTGAAGTTTCAGTTCAGGTTTGTTGACTCAGAAATGCAATATGTCCTCTGCTGTTAGGGAGGCATCTCCCTCAGGGTTCAGCATTTCCTGCTTAGGAGTAAGCAGATCATTCCAGAAAGCAAGAAAACATAATTAAAGACTATTGAAGTCATATCAAAAACATTCAAGAGCCAACTTGAAGAGACTTGCTAGCCAAAGATGGAACAATTTGAATACCAATAAGGATCGTAACTATAATAGACTGAAACACAAGTGTTTAAATAAATGAAATTTTAAAAAATGTAATGGACTAATTGGCCACCACTGGACAATGCTAAATAAAGAAAAGGACATAAATAAATAAATAAATAAATAAATAAATAAATAAATAAATAAATAAATAGAAACAAGCACATATCCAGCATTTCCTATACAAAGTGTAGCAACAAATAGCCGAAGAACAGCTATAGAGCTATTCCAGCTAACAAAAAAGAATGAATGGTAGAATACTGTTGTTTTGCAAGCTCCAATAAATTAATGTATCTGATCACTGAGCATCCATGGCAGCTAATATCACAAAAGAAGAGACAACCAGATATTTTGTGCCATCTGAGAGAATAATCATCATTTCCCATGAAATGTCTTGGCAAAACGTCAAACTGAAGCTGATTAAGCCTTAACTTATAACTACCAATTTCTGGAAATACAAGAACATAGAAACCTGTTAAACCATACCACGGGATGCAATCAACAAAATCCAGACAGTCATGAACTCCACAATGTTTTCTTTGACAAATAAAGGTTAGGAGAAAAAAGGGAAACAACTTGGAGGAAGAACTTGTAAGTTTAAAGAAATTCATGACATGAACAAATCACAATGGCCCTTATTTAAATTTTGTTTCAAATAAACAAACTGTAAAAACAATTATGAGAATATTGCATATTAGATATTTAATAATATATGACCCTCTAATAATAGATGATCCAGCAATCCCTCTGCTGGGTATCTACCCAAAAAATCTGAAAACATTTATCCATAAAGACAAGTGTGCTCCAATGTTCACTGAAGCTTTATTTATGGTGGCCAAGACATGGAAACCAAATGTCCTTTGATACATGAATGGATAAAGAAGTTGTGGTATATATATACAATGGAATACTATTTGGTGGTAAGAAAAGATGAAATAGGACCATTTGTGACAACATGGATGGATCTTGAGATTATAATGCTAAGTGAAATAAGTCAGACTGAAAAAGCAGAGAACCATATGATTTCACTGATATGTGGTATATAAACCAAAAACAACAAAAGAACAAGACAAATAAGAAACAAAAACTCATAGACACAGACAACAGTTTAGTGGTTACCAGAGGGTAAGGGGGGTGGGGGATGGGAGATGAGGGTAAGGGGGATCAAATATATGGTGATGGAAGGAGAACTGACTCCGGGTGGTGAACACACAATGGGATTTATAGATGATGTAATACAGAATTGTATACCTGAAATCTATGTAACTTTACTAACCATTGTTACCCCAATAAACTTTAATTTTAAAAAAAGATATTTAATAATAGTAAGAAATTTTTATTAATTTTTAGGTGTTGTGGAGGTTTTTAGTTCTTTAGAGATATTGAAATACTTGTAGATGAAAAGATTTGATATCTGGGGTTTGCTTCAAACTAATATGGGAGGAGAGAAATGAGTAAGGATAGAAATGAAACAAGATTAGCCATGAGTTGATAATAGTTGAAGCAGGATGGCAGTTACATAGAGGTTCATTGTACCATCCTTTCTACTTTTGCATATGTTGGAAATTTTCTGTTATAAAGTTATTTTGTTTGTTTGTATTTTCACTATGTCTTATCACTGGGTGAGAACCAGGCATTCCCCCAGGGTCTGCATCTTCCTGACCTGCAAAGACACCAACACATTCTTTGCTGTTTTCAACACCAAAAACCCAGATGCTTAATTTTTACCTCACATTCTTATATGATCAATGTTAAAAATGGTGGTTACATGACATCCCACCAATTAAATGCAATGTGGTCAAAATAATAGACATTTGCAAATGTGCCCCCATGAAATAACCAATAACTAAACAAAACAAGAAAAAAATAAAATTGAATCCAAAGGTTTTTTGGAAATAAGGACTTTAAAGTGGTCATCAAGTTAAAATGAGGTAATTAGGGTGGGCTGTAATCTAATATGACTGATATCCTTATAAAAAGGGGAAATTTGAACACAGGGAGAAACATGCCCACAGAGAGATCAAGGCAGAGTGAGATGATGTATCTACTAGCCAAGAAAGGCCAAAGATTGCCAGTAAACCACCAGAAGCTAGGAGAGAGGCACAGAACAAATTCTCCCTCACAACCCTCAGAAGGAAACAACTCTGCTACACCTTGATCTTGGAGCCTCCAGATCTGTGAGACAATAGACTTTTATTTTTAAATCATTTAGTCTTTGATACTTTATTATGGGAGTGCTAGAAAACTAATGCAATGCATCCTTCTTCAGTATAACTCAGCTGTGAAGTGGCAGAACCGGGACTAAAATCCAGATGTGTTTAATACCAAAAGTGTAGCTTTTCTATAAGAATGGTCCTCAGACTGCATGCATCAGAATCACCTGAGATGCTTATTTTAAATGCATCCCGAAAGAAACAGTGAGACCGACAGACACACGAACACAGGCTTGTGTGAGATGCCCCCATTCTTACCAGACAAAGGTTGAAAGAAAAACTTTTAAAGTAAAGAATTTAAAGAGGCTGTTAGCCTGCACGGGAGTAAAACTGCCTAGAACAAAATTAAGGCATGGGCAGAAACACACAAAAAGATGTTAGTGCAGATACAGTCCCCATGGGAAGAGCAAAGAAGTAATAGGAATAAGGTATGGGGATCTCGTGTCTATAATGGGGAAGGGTTAGGAAGAGAGGGCTTACAGCTTGCATTGATGTGTTTAAAGGTTCATAACTTGTGTTGAACCTAAAGAGGGAGAAGTTTTGGCATTGACACTGCCCACTTTTGTCTGTAGCTACACTTGCCCTTAGATTTGTAAAGTGTCTCTGACAGGAATGGAGAACTAAGCTCTAGTCAAATATTTAGATTACAGTAAAATCACTATACAACTGGTTAATCTATTTTAAGATATACACTGTGATTGAACATATATAATACTAACCATGGCTAAGCTGAATGTAACTTAATTCATTTTTTTGTTCATCCCATAGGCATTTTGTGATTCTGCAATCATCAATAGTATCCCTATTTATCAGTACAGAGTGGGTCTTCAACATATGTTTGTTGAAAAAAATGAAAATAAAACCAGTGTTTCCTACTTATGTGCAGAAATTCCATAGGGGAAAAAAATAAGCACACAATGAGCCAAAACAGGAAATCCTATAATAACAGAACTAGAAGAGAGGATAACAAATAAAGAGAAAATTTAATTTTGTATATCACGTGTACATATTGCCAGTAAACAGAACTTCAAGATGGAGAAGTTAGGGGAAAAAAAGAAAAAGAGAATATAATTTCATGTGGGTTTTAACGGGGAAATTAAGTCTTGTATTTATCGGGGTTACTGATCAGCAAACTACTTGCAGGATAGTTTAAGCGTAAGAAGAGGAAGGGGGAACAAATAGAAACAGGAAGGAAAGACACAGATTTGGTCAAAGTTGGCTAATAACTTGCCAGCTCTGCAGTGAGGAGGAAAGAGTGGGTCTCGTCTCAGCAATCAACAAAAATATTGCTTTTTTCTTAATCGTGGTAAAAAAAAACACAAAATAAAATTTTCTATGTTAAGCATTTCTAAGTGTACAGTTCAGTAGTGCTAAGTATATTTATATTGCTGTGTAACCAGTCTCCAGAACTTTGCATCTTGCAAAACTGAAACTTTACACCCACTAAGTAACAGCTCCTCATTTTCCCTTCCCCAAGTTCCCCTGGCAACCACCACCATTCTTTCTGAATTTGACTACCCTAGATACTTCATATAACCAGAATCATACACTATTTGCCTTTTTGTGATTGACGTATTTCAGTTAGCCTAATGTCCTCAAGGTTCATCCATGTTTTAGCATGTGTCAGAATTTCCTTCCTGTTGAAGGCTGAGTAATACTCTTCTGTATGTATATACCACATTTTGTTTATCCATTAATTCATTAATGAACACTTGGGTTGCTTCCACTTTTTTTCTCCTACTTTTTCCTTGAGTGCTTTTGTGGTAAGTACTTCCCTGTGTCCCAATTTGTCATGAAGGTTACTGCTGGGTGCAGCTCAGAGTCTAGAAATGTGATCCTTGCACACGAGACAAGATGAGTGCAACTTCTGACAGATCTTTGTCTCCTCACCTGGTTTCAAATAGGGGTGGGCTTCGTGTCACATAAACAGACAATCATTACATTATTGGTGGCACAACCATGATTTAGATTTCCGCATAACATCAGCCACTGCTCCACCCTTTTAACCTGAAGCTTGAGACTGGGTAGGCCACATCAGTGATTCAGTCAGAGGATTCCTGTTGGACCTTTTAAGATCACGTTACTTTACCCAAACTCCGAGCCTCTGTTTGTTTCCTCAGCAATAGAAGAGGGATAATGCATGAGCTCCAGGATCACTGGCAACCTCTCTCTTTAAAAAGCAACCTTAATGGGTTGTGTTGAAATGGAAGTTAATAATAACGATGGTACTGTCATCTATCAGTCAGCTGTTACTATGCAACAACCAACAGCTAAACCTCATCGATTATTGTGAAGTGAAAGTTGGTAGTAATGGCAGTCGTGTTATATAAAAGTCAGCTATTGCTTCATAACAAACCCGAAATCTCAGACGCACACAATAATAAGCATTTATTTCTTGCCCATCCATCTGCAGGTTAGCTTGGGTTCAGGTGACCTAGGCTGAGCTCATCTGGGCTTGGCTTCAGGCCAGAGTTGGATGCAGGTCTACTCCATGTTTCTCATCTTCCTGAGACCAATAGAATATGAAGTAGGGAGAGAGAAATATTCTTTAGAAGAACTGGAAAGGAAGGCTCTCAGCCCAGTCACATTTTAGGCCTCACTTCAGTTGTAGTCCCATTGACCAAACAAGTTAAATGGCCAAGTGCAAAGTCAAGGCATCAAGTAATCTTCTCTGCCCACCATGAAACTACGGCAAGCCTGTGCTGTAAAGTATTACCACAGGGGAATGAAGAATTGGGATGAAAAGCGTGTGCAATGACCTAAATAATCACGGCTGAATAGGAGAAAGAGGCATCGTATGCCAGTTAAGCAAATGTTCGATGTTCATTTATTCTACTTTCATCTTCAGAAAGCTATTTCTAACATGAAGTCTCTCTTTATCGATCCTGTTTCCCCAAAATGGTCACTCTTTCTCTCACTGTACATTACTCGTACGCCTATTATTGTACTTGGTATTGTGTTTTTTAGAAGTCACATTCCAAATCCAAAAAGCTGTAAGCACCAGGACAGGGGACCTCTTAAGGGTCTTGTGCACCACTCCATCCTGTTCCATCACCCAGGAGAGGAGAGAAGCTCAGTGTGTATGCCTTGTTATCCTTATTGGAAGGCTGCAAGCAAACAGTAACAGTATTTAGATTTGGATTGCCTCCAAGCTGGTTGTCCAAGTTAGAAGTCATTCAGGTCTGTGATACAACGGGACATGCCAACATGGGACCTCAAGAGATTAGGGGAGGAAGAAGAGCGTGTAAACTCACAGTGAAATCTGAATGAATCCTAGGCATTTCTAAAGAACTCTGTGGCTTTTTTCTGTTCTACCTTTCCTCCATCAGGGGGGAATACTTTCCGAGCAAACACACTGACAGACAGAGACATACACCCCTCGGGCTAACACCAGGAAAACTGCAGAGACAAGGCTTTGTTGACATGAGAGGCTGTGATGTAGTGAACCAAAATCACTGCCTGCTGGGTCTAGACAACAAGGCAGTGTTAAGGGGCTGTATTTAGACAAGTACTTGAGCCCACCAAGAGCAAGAAAACCTACTGTCAGCCGGCCCATAGATGCACCCAACTTCCCAAACAACAGTATCCCCCCAATGCAGCCCAAAAGAAATGTTGATTTAAATTATTCGTGCTAATGTGAGTGTGGGGTAAGGTGATGTGTTTCTTGGCTTGCTGACAGCAGCTGTGAATGATGTGGTAATGGTATATATATATCCCAGCCTGGATGCCTGAGAAGAAAGGCAGACTGTGAAATCACAGCAGGGCCCTGCCATTTGCTGCCCCGCTGAGTGCGACAGACACACACAGGGCTGTGTCCAGGTCTGTCAGGAGAGGTAGCCAGACAAGCCCCAGGAATCCAGAAAAATCCTCCAGTTCCTCCCAAAAGATTGTGGAGAATATCAAGCAGAGAAAACTGTCAACTCTTTTAATTACAAGGGATAGAAAATCATTAGATAGATAGTGTCTTGTCAGGGCCCATGGAAGAGCTTCAAAAATGGCCACAGCATGTGGGTTCCCACCTTTATCACTAATTTCCTGTGCAACCTGCCTTTGGTGTCCCCATCTTCATGCTAGAGTGGGTGATTCTGAGACAATTAGTTGCATTAGAGCCAAAAAGAAAAGAAATTGTACATTGACTTTTAGGGGAAAATAATGGCTCCAAATTATGGTCATCAATCTTAGAATGATTATAATACGAAGAGTACTTGAAAAGAAATTAGTCTGAAAAAATACAGCACAACTGCCCCTCAAAATGCCCACAATTCCTACCATGAGAGATCTGAAATGGTTCACTATAGACAGAGGGATTAATTTGGAATGCAGTTAGGGGACATCATCTTTAAAAACATCACATCTGCATGTCAAATGCCATGGCACAGATGCCATGCCATTATACGACATTTCTTTTTTTTTTTTTTTCTCAGTCATGTGGTCCTTTGGCCATAGATCCTCCCCCAATGTTACCAAACATATGAAGACACAGCATGATTATCGCAAACAAGGGCTCAATTTTCTATTTCTACATAAGGAATGGAGCATGCTGTTGAACCCACTCATGGTCACAAAACAAACTTTGAAGCAGCTTGAAATAAGTCAGAGATGCATTGCTCCATCCTCACACACACAGCAAAAACATCTGCTGCTGCTCCCCAGGGCTGTCGCACACAGCCTGGCACAAGGACAGCACTGAGTGAAAAGTCAACGCTGCTCATTCTCCTACTTTCAAAGTCATGTTAAACATCTTCCAAATGTTTCTTGCTGTGGGACGGCTTTAGTTTGACTCCCACACGCAGCCTCATGATTTGGAGACAGCCCCCTGGCCTTTTTAGTCCTGATCTCAGGCTGGTGAGGAAAGGAAGATGGTTTTGTCGTACAACACCGAAATAACTCTGTTTTTATTTTTAAGTTTGACACATCCAACCATCAGCACTTTTTCACACTAAGTATGTTTCTTTCCACTCCTTTTGAAACCTCACAACTGATCTCAACCCCAGCAGTAATTCAGTAGATGTAAGACCTGGTAAAGAAATTATCCCTTAAATTTGGCTTGTAAAGAAGGGGTGGGGGAAGGAACCCACCATGTTGATTTGGTAAGATTTCTTAAACTACTTAAATGCCCAGGAAGAACCCTCATCTCTCTCCCAAACCTAGGGTCCCAGAAAGTCTATACAAGAAACATGACAAAAACATGAGCTATAGCCCTGGTGTTTTCTTAAAGCATACATTTAGTCTGGGGATTAGTTTGGGGGAAAAAATCTGTATGAAACTGAATCAGATTTTATAGTAAGGTGGTAAAAAGCAAATCCATGGGGACTGAATTAACTCTGGCAAATTACGGAAGAAAAAAATCAGGTAAGTCATTTTAAATTTATACTCAAGCAAACAAACTAATTTTTGTTGTGATTCCAGACCACTTTTTGCCCTCATCTGAGGGGATGAAGTAGCTCATTTTTATAGTCTGGGATGTAACAACTGCGGGTCTTTATGCTCTCGATAATTCCTTGAGGTTGCTTTGTTTTTGTTTTTATTTTTGTTTTTTTTAACTCTAAAAATGTTTGAAATGGAACTACACCCTCATTAGCTGGAAACCTTAAATTGGTAGCAAGGCCCAGCTCTTCTCCTAGAAACACTTTTTTCCTAACGGTTCCATCTGACCCCAACGGCTCCTCCCTGCACTACCAGTCTCATTCGATCCCATAAAGACAGGCACCCACAGCTGAATTTGAGTCCAGACACCATATTTTGGGGAATGACTAAAAATACCAGCCCACCTATTTTTAGCGTGGAGAATAAACATTATCTGTGTGTTTCTTTGGCTCCCAGGAGATTGGTTTTAGTCACAGAATTGAATACCCCTCCTTCCCGCCATGGATTATTTTTAAAATGCGGGCTCAGAAATAACCCACATACACAACATCGAAGGCCTGACAGCCCTCAAAACTAGAAATATACCCATCCAGAATCAAAGCTAAAGCATTAAATAGGTGATGAACAGAAGTCAGAGGTCTATAGAGCCGACACATTTTTATTGAAGACTTGCCACACTCCAATATTGTACTAAAGACCAATACTTTTGGTTGTAAAAAGCAGAAATGCATAATCTATAAAAGAACGGGGTGAGAAGTTGTCATGGGAATCAGGGTGAAGAGAATGAACTGATTACAGAGGACTAAGAGGACTAGATTGGAAGGACTCTTCACAGGATGGGGGTGGAACCTTTATTAATTTGTCCAACTGGGAAAATTCAGAAAACGTTAGAGTTCATGCCCTTTCTATTGCTTTTTAAACTAGTGGGATCTCCCCACATCAAAGATTGCAGTAACATCAGTGATAAAGAAAAGAATGTACATCCAGCACTTTCCTTAGTGGGATTCCTGCCACAGACCCCAAGCTTTGCAGAGCCCCACTCTGGATCTTGTTAAACTACAGTCTTCCCGGTAGAGTGAGAAATCCTTGAGGCCACGGGGGTGTGCCCACTGAGACACACCCGGTATAGGTTGAAAACTCCGGTATAGGTTGAAAAGTGTCCTGAAAACTTCAAGTTGAAGTTCCTAGCCCTAAGACCTCAAAAGGTGATTTTATTTAGAAATAGGGTCGTTGCACAGGTAATCGAGTTAAGGTAAGATCATTAATATGGGCCTAATTCAATGTGACCAGTGTTTTTATTTACAAAAAAAGAAAAAGATAGTTGGATACAGACATAAAAGCAGGGAGAATGCCGTGTGAAGATGAAGGCAGAGATCGAGGTGATACATCTATAAGCTAAGAAATGCCAAAGATTTCCAGCAAACTACCGGAAGCTAGGGGAGAGGGATAGACTAGGTTGTCTCACGTGACCCTGCAGACACCTTGATATCAGATTTCCAGCCTCCAAAACTGTGAGATAATACATTTCTGCTGTTTAAGCCATCCAGTTTGTGGTATTTTGTTAGAGCAGCCTTAGCTAACTAATACACTCTCCTTCTACACTCCACCCCAGCCCAGGGCCCTGAATCTCCTGAGGCCCCTTCCAGAGCCTGCGTTGGCCACTTCCCCAGGCCTATCCTCCTGAGGGCAGAACATGCCACAGATATATGTCCCTCTAGGCCCTAGAGGAGGCCAAAGAGCTCTTCATGTGGCATATATATACCAGCTTGCACGGGAGAGGCTTCTGCTGGTACAGGAGCTCAAGATGGAAGAAAAAAGGCTGCAGGACCCAGAGCTGAGGTCAACTCTCCCCAACCAGCACAATCCAACAGAGAATCCAAGGATTTTAAGAATTCTAAATTTGAACCTTTTCTTCTAGGTAAAGATGAAGATATATTTGTCAAGATAGGAGGCTATATAATGTTTATTTTTAGTGGGTTGTTAGCTTGATTTCTAACTTTTAAATATTCTGACGTGGAGTACATGGGTCTTCTTCCATACTCTGGCCTCATTCTCACAAAAGGAGATTAGGGGACGGTGGGCCAGTTGAGGTCCACAACCACTCCCTCAGCCTGAAATAACCCCCACCCAGCCTCAGCCTTACATTTGGAAATGCAATCATCGTCCATCCAAGGGTAAGCCCTGTGCCCTCCTGCCTGATGAAATTTTGTTTGCTTTGCCAAAAAAGACATGTTGAATGCAAAGCCTAAAAATAAAAATTCTTTAGCTAAAATTTCCCACCAGAGATGATTATTATTTAAGAACTTGCAAGTTCTAAAAGAAAAAAAGGTTTTGGGAAGGCCCAGTGTTAGACAGTAAAGCAGCCCGGGTCCATCTAGCTTCACTGAAGCTCAATTACTTAGAATCGGTTTAAAAACACTTACTCTCCATTTCAGAGCTGCCCGCAGCTCACGCAAAGATCTTCCAGGCCAAGACTATGGAAACTGTGTTAGAGAATATAATGTGGACATACATTAACTGATACCATGGCCTGAGATCCTGAAATTTGGAGGAAACTGAATACCTGGGACATACAAATCTAAGTACCTGCTGGTTCCAATTGGCTCATATTTTCAGGGAGTTGGAACTAGATTTCTGGACACTTCAAACTAAAACAGAAGCATTTTTTTTTAAAAGGAGACTTTTAAGAAAATTGTGGAAGTTAAGATAGTTTAGCCAATGGCTAAATCAGGTCACAGTGGCCCCCAAGGATGTGCGTTAAAGGAGGATTACACAGCAGCATCAACCTGAGCCACAGTAATGGGTTTTGGTGGGTCACATGTGAAAGCAACATTTAGAGAACAATAACTAACAATGTTCTGGATACAATACGGAGAAAAAACAGCTTTGAAATATTTTGAGACTTGCCTGAGACCCCAATTAGCATTTTAAGAGACCTGGCTTTGTTGATAGGTAAATAAAATGATCCAAGTTCAGGACAAAATAATGCAGAAAGAGATGCAAAGGTCCCAAGTCTACTAGATTATTTATTTTCTATCTACTTAGTTTTATTTTCTTTTTGTATTCTACAAAAAAAGAAAAAGAAAAAGAAAATTTGTTTTTTCTGACCTACTCTTTGGCCCGTGAACAGTCTACCCAAATGCCTTGGAAAGCAGGAAACAGTTAATAAAAAAAGGCAAGCAGGCCAGTTCATAAAAGTGGGCAACAGACTCTAACACCTCATATTCTCACTACTTTCCCTTATAAAATAATAGAAAAAGCATCATAAAATCAATATTAACTTATTTAAGTAGCTGTAAAAGAGCTCTCTGGTCATTTGGTTCAACTATAAAATTATCTCACCATCTCAGTGAACTGCCGATCTTTCAAAATATCTACCGTGGCTGTCAATTAGTCCTTAATGATAAAAAGTTTGATTGCAACTGGCATATCTTTCTTAAGGTTGGAGAAGACTTTTAAAGCAATCATATCAGGTATTGCAATGAAACTCTTTCAAAGTTACTCTATACACTCATGCAAACAGTTTAAAAGCAATAAAACGCAAACAACTTCACCCAAATAAAACACCACAAAGTGTTGTATAGTCAATGCAATTATCTAGAAACTACCTTCCCCAAATTTTCTTGTATTTTCCTGATATGCTAGAAATATTAAATCAGAGGTTCCCTCATTTGGTAATTTTCAGGTCAAAGAAAAATGTATAGCCATGAATTCCTAGGTTTTACGTTTTATTTTTGTTTGAAAAATAGCTCTCAGTTTCTCCTAGCAAGTTTGTACTGCCAAGATTTTTTTCCTGCCTATTTGCAGTCCCTAAATCACACTCCCCTAATTTTGCAGATCCATGTTAGAAATTTCCAGCAGATGTCATGATCAGGAATGGCTCTGCTTTTCCTTACAACTGGCTTGTTTCTTATATTTTGGACACTATCATTCTTGACAGCTGATGGTGTTTCTCTCTTTGCCTTGGCCACCAGGCAACATGTTAACTTCTCTTATCCCTGCTAGACAACTTTTCTACCTTCAATTTTTTCCTCACTTCAATTATCTTCAATCATTCATTTTATATTCTAATTGAATGATTTTTATCTTATTTTTATATAAAAATATACAGTCTTTAAATTTTTTTGTCTTCTATTGCCTTAAAGTTATCACACGAAATTATTTTCTTTAAATTCCATCACTTCCCCTCAACTTAGAGCAGATTTTTCTAGGAAACCCTTCTAGATAGCCTGACTCAAGTGTCGCTAAAAATATACCCACCCCTTACCTTAACCTCTTCACCTTCATGTTAAATCAGCACTTACAAGCACATATTCCCCAATAGGTAGCTAGATCTCTAGATTGTTAGGGTGATTGAGTGTAGTTTATCTCATTCTTCCATGTGTGTATGTAGTTACAGCATTTTTTTTTCTCTCCTGGGAGACATAATGCTCCTTGAGATTGGAGAATACAGCTACACAACCATCGTTTGCTGGTTAACAACTACCTAATGCCTGGGTAGTTTCCTATTGTCTAGAAAGCTTTTATGCACATCATTAGCGTTTAATAGTAATAGTCAGGATAAGACAGGTTATGCTGCAGTAACAAAACAAAACAATAAAATCTCAATGGCTTTACACATCAAAAAATTTATTTATCACTTAAACAAAATAAACCTCAAGTGCAAGTGATTCAACCATCCTCTATATGGTACCTCCGCCATCCATGATGTTTTAATTTATGTGGCAAAGTCATCACAACACAAAAGTGTATCCATGATCAGAAAGACAAAAGAAAAGAGAAACAGGAGAATTGCAGAAGGACTGGAAGCAATATACTTCACTTATGCACATATTTCATTGGCAATAACAAGTCTCATGGCCTTGCCTAATTGTAAGGGGGTTGGGAACATAGTCTCTTATATGCCCAGGGAAGAAAGGAGAGACAGATGTTAGTAAACCTGAGTAACATCTAGTAATATCTACCACATATGCCTACTTAAAACAATAACAACAAAGAAAAGAAAGAAAAAATTCAAGTTGCTAACTTGTCACAAAGACTTAGGAATAAATTCATGAAGTTTTTACTAGCTGAAATTGTTTCAAGTGATTAAATTCAGTAATCAGTGTCAGCCATTATAAGACCCAATTTATAAAATCAAGCCCATTCATCGAAACAAAAACGACCATTTGAAAAAATCAACAAACATTTAATAATTACCAACTTATGTGAAAGGCAATGTCACATACTATATACCATTTGAACTAGCATGCTTATTGGAAAAACCAATCTATTGTCATCCTAGAAATAGGAGTATGATGAAACTAGAATGTCAGACCTTCCCCACAAATTTTGAAGCAGTCGGGATATAAAGGTTCTAAATAATTAGTCATTCATTATAGACGCAATGGACATGTGCCCAGAAATGTGAATGATTTAAAGTTATCAGAAACATAATTTTAATATTTAAGGAGGTAAAAATTAAGTTAAAAAAATCAGAACTAAAACACTCAAAATAGAGAAAAAGAAGAACCAAGAAGGATAGGTTTATGCAATAGAAGTTCAGAAAAAAAGAAATATTAAATACAGATTGAAAACAAATTTAGGAGGTTTTTTTGTTTGTTTGTTTTTGTTTTTTAAGATTTCACTGGGGAAGGGGCCTTTATTTGGGAACAGTGTGTGCTTCCAGGACTTTTCCCAAGTGAAGTTGGTGTCCTTTCAATCTTAGTTGTGGAGGGCACAGCTCAGCTCCAGGTCCAGTTGCCGTTGTTAGTTGCCATTGTTAGTGGTTGAGAGCCCACTGGCCCATGTGGGAATCGAACCCGCAGCCTTCAGACTTAGGAGCATGGAGCTCCAACCGCCTGAGCCACAGGGCCAGCCCCAATGTAGGAGATTTTTTTTGTCAAGATGGCAAAGTAAATGCTATGCTTGCCTCCTCTCATGACCACATCAAAATTACAACTTAACTACAGAACAACCATCATTGAGAATCACCTGAAGTCTAACTGAACAGAAGTCCTACATCTAAGGACTTACAAAAGAAGCCACCTCAAGACTGGTATGAGGGATGGAGACGTGGAATGGGCTGGTCCCACACTTGCATGTGGTAGTTAAAAATCAGGAGGGATATCTCAGCTGCCTAGGTCCCCCCAAAGGAGTGAGGGGTCCCAGCCCCATACCAGGCTCCCCAGCTCAGGGTTTCAGTGCCAGAAGAGAAGTCCCTACAACTTCTGGCTGTGAAAACTGGCAGAGATTATGGCTGAGTGAGACTAAGGGCTGCTGGAATTCCAGGCATTCCTTTTAAAAGGCCCATGCACAGACTTACTCACTGATGGACTTGTTCACTCTGAGTTCCAGCACTGGGGCAGCAGCTCGAAAGGCACTAAGGAGTTACGGGGAGGAACTGAGTTGTCCGCATTCAGGGCAAGGTCTGGAGGGTCAGCTTTTTCCCAGACAGAAGTGCTGGCAGAGTCATCATTTCTTTGTTGAACTTTCTCCACTCCCAGCATGCTGATGCAGGCGGCCACCATATGTGAGTCTCCATCAGCCTGGCCAACAATGATTGCCTGTGCTGTGATGCCCTGAGACACCCCCCCACACACACACACACACACACACCCAAATTTCAGGCCCATGCATGCTTCTTCCAGTAGTTTATCCATGCAAACAGCCTGTCTTGGTTCATGCTTCAAACTTTCCTAAAATATCTCAAAAGTTCACAAACCCCAAACAAGAAGCATCTCACCTCAGCATGACCCATACATCTTGCTGAGCGGTCCCAAACCTGGCATTGGGGGCAGCTGACCTCGATTCGAGGCTTGACCTCTCCCAGGCACCTCCAAGCCCAGCATGGATGGCAGCTATCTGTGGATTGCTCTGTGGCTCATTCCAGGTGGCCTCAGACAGGGTACAAGCTGTGGCTGAACATGGCCTGTGGTGGGTCACCTCCTAAGAGGGGCCCAGCATGCTCAGTGACCAGCTTCAGACCAAGCCATAGCACTACCTAGCTCCCTCTGGGGATGACATACCTAAAGGGCAGCCTGCGCAGGCACCAGAGCCCCTGCTAAAGCAAATTCTGCTCTGTAGGGACAGCCCCTGTACAAGAGCTCCCCCACTGTAGTCACAGCCAGTCCTCACAACCAATCAGATCGAGGGTCAATCCCTCCTACTCATGTGCAAACAGCATCCAAGGCTCAACTACAGTAGGAGGGCAAACACAACCCACACAAGGGACACACATGGAGCATGCTGCTCACGAGACCAGGGCCCCCACTTAGTAGAGTGGACTTACTACATAAATAGTAACTTACTACATAAGTCCACTCTACTAAGACCAAGGGACATAGCAGCCCTACCTAAGCCCTACCTAAGACAGAAATAAACACAGGGTGTCAGCCAAAATGGGGAGTTAAACAAACATGTCTCAAATGAAAGAACAGGACAAAGCTCCAGAAAAAGAACTAAACAAAATGGAGACAAGCAATGTAGCAGATGCAGAGTTCAAAACACCAGTTGTAAGGATGCTCAGTGATCTCAGGGAGAACTCCAACAAAGAGATGGAAAACATAAAAATGGAGATAGAGAACATAAAAAAGAATCAATCAGTAATGAAGAATACAATAACAGAAATAAAGAATACATTGGGGGAAAGCAATAGTAGATTAGAGGAAGTGGAAGATAGAATCAGTGATTTAGAAGATAAGGGAGCAGAAAATACACAATCAACATAGCAAAAAGAAAGAAGAATCCAGAAAAAAAAAAAAAAAAAACAAGGAAATAGTATAAGGGCCTTCTGGAACAATATCAAGCATAACAACATTCACATCATAGGGGGACCAAAAGAGAAGAGAGAAAGGGATTGAAAACCTATTTGAAGAAATAATGACAGAAAACTTCCCTAACCTGGTGAAGGAAATAAATACACAAGCCCAGGAAGTGCAGAGAGTCCCAAAGAAGGTAAACCCAAAGAGGGCCACACTAAGATTCACCATAATTAAAATGCCAAAGGTTAAAGACAAAGAAAGAATCTTAAAAACAGCAAGAGAAAAGCAGTTAGTTACTTACAAGGGAGCTCCCATAAGACTGGCAGCTGATTTCTCAACATAAACTTTGCATGCCAGAAGGGATTGGCATGAAATATTGAAAGCGATGAAAAGCAAGGACCTATAACAAAGATTACTCTACCCAGCAAAGCTATCATTTAGAATTGAAGGATAGATAAAGAACTTCCCAGACAAGAAAAAGCTAAAGGAGTTCATCACCACCAAACCAGTATTACAAGGAAAGTTAGAGGGAGGGACTTCTTCAAGAAAAAGAAGGAGGGGAAGGAGGAAGATGAGGAGGAGGAGGAGAAATTAAAACTTTGAGTAATAAAATGGCAATAGCTACATATCTATTAAAAATTATTTTAAATGTAAATGGATTAAATAGTCCAATCAAAAGATAGGGTGGCTGAATGGATAAGAAAACAAGACTCTTACATATACTGCCAATAAGAGACTCACTTCATATCAAAAGACACTGTGTCTTTTAGAATAAAAGATATTTCATGAAAATGGAAAAAGAAAAAAAGCTGGCATAGTAATATTTACACCAGACAAAGTAGACTTTAGAACAAAGGCTATAACAAGAGACAAAGAAGGACCCAGTAATCCCACTTCTAGGTATTTATTGGAAGAAATCTAAAACACTTCTTCAAAGGGACATGTGAATCCATATATTCATTGTAGCATTATTTACAATAGCCAAGATATGGAGGCACCCTGGATGTCCATCAGTGGATGAATGGATAAAGAAGAGGTAGTACATATATACAATGGAATACTACTTAGCCACGAAAAAGAATGAAACCTTGCCATCTGCAACAACATGGATGAACCTAGAAGATATTGTGCCGAGTTAAGTAAGTCAGAGAAAGACAAATTCCATATGATTTCACTTATATGTGGAATCTAAAGAATAAAATAAATGAACAAACAAAATAGAAACAAACTCATAGATACAGAGAACATTTTGATAGTTGCAAGATAGGAGAAGGTTTGGGAGGTGAAAAGAGCAAGGTTTTAAGAAGACAAAATTGGTAGTTACAAAATTGTCATGGAGGTATATAACACAAGGAATATATTCAATAATACTGTATTATAATAACTATGTAAGGTTTCAAATAGGTACTTAATCTATCAGGTGATCATTCTGTAAATTATATAAATGTCTAATCACTATGTTGTACACCTGAAACTAATATAACATTGTATGTCAACTGTAAGTGAAAAATAAAAAAAAAAAATCATTAATTAATTTTTTTAGGAAAAGTACAGGAGGTTTCATTGAGAATACGGTAATAGTTCACAGTGAAAAGGATAGAGTAAATTTATAAGGAACAACAAAAAAATATAGCAAGAGAAATAGCAAATAGGTCTAAAAAACTTAAGAAAGGCAAGATGTTTAGCAATTATAGGGTGCCATATTAGAATCTGGAATATTGTTCTACTAATTACGCTCTCTTCGTGGTATTTTCAATCTCCTTTCCCCTAGTACCAGTGTTTCTCTGAGCTAGCCCTACCTGGAGCTCACTTCTCTTTTTCCCTGCACCACTAAATGTCTTCTTTCCTGGATGCCCTTCGTCACATCTATTCAAATCTTTCCTTATTTCAACTGCCTTCTTCATTATCTCTCCATTGAAATTGTGCTCTTGGCTATGAGTACTTGGTCAGATTACCCATTCATTATGGAAACACCCTCTTCTCTTGACCTCTTCCCCTCTCTTCTTCCCTATTGCTCTCACTGCTTTTCCTTAATCTCCACTGATTCTTTGTCCACCACCTTCCTTCCTGAATGTAGCATTTCCAAAGGGTTTGGCACTTTCCTTCCTTAAACAAACCCCTGAGGAAATCGATTCTATTTTATGGCTTCGAACATCAATTCTCTGAAGATATCAAACTAAATCACCAATCTTGCTGTCCCTTCTGCGTAGTTTCCAATAGTTTAAGGGCCTCTTCCTGGGTGATCCATCAGCATGTCTAAGCTGAACACATTGTCTCCAAGGCCAGTCCCAAAATGGCTCATATTTACTCTCTGTTAACGGCAGCAACTCCATGCTTCCCTCTCCTTTGACCCCCATCAAACTTTTCCCAAGTGTTTACGTCAACTCTAACTCTCCTAAACTCAAATTCTGCTGTCTTCTTCCCTAATCTGTGGCGACGGTCTCCTGCTTTGTTATCACCCGATCCAACTCCTCTTATACATGCAGTGTGAAAGGACACCTTCCCACTCGGATTAAATCACCCTCCTCCGAAAGTTTTGCTGGCTTCCCATTGGCTCAATGAGTCAACACTTCTCACCTAAGCAAGCAAAGTGCTCCCAGCTCAACTTCTCTTTCCAGCTTGACCTGCAAGTATTTCTCCAATGAGCATTTTGCTCTAATCGAATGAGACAATTCATGGTTCCCTAAACATACATACCTTCAGCTTCACATTTTGAAATTCCATCAGTTTGTGTCAAGTTCTCACAGAAAGCTTGCTCCCAATGTCATTTACCAACCACAAAACGTATCTATTCAATTGGTAGAAAACGACCAACTCAACTCTTTTTTATAAGCTTACTACCCCTAATGTTTTAAATAATTGTTCAGAATTATTTCCTTCTCAATATGAGGAACACTTCAAGATGTAACATGCTCTCCTCTGGAATGAAGAATATGAAAAACAAATTTAAAACAAACATGAATTGAACAATTTAGACATGACTTTTTGATTTGCTAGTCTGAATTTTGAAGATTATAATATAACACGTACTTATTTCAAAAATTTCAACCATTAGAGGAATATGTAACACATATGTCATGTAATGAGCTAAGAACTTTATGTGAATCATGTCATTTAATTCTCACATCAATCTTATCAGATAAAACTATTATCATCGGCATTTTATAGATGAAAACACTGAGGCTTGAAGAACTTAAGTAACTTGACCAAAGTCAAAAAACTAAGTAGTATAGGTGTAATTTGACAAAAACACCACCCTAGGAATCAAAAATTCCTTATAATCCCACCCTCAGATTAAAATCCTATTGTCAGTTAAAAATTTCAACTTGGCCTTTTAGAAAGTAAATAACATACAGTGAACTCCTTCCAATGAGGACATCAACCTATAAAAAGGGAACTGGAAAGCCCCTGGCTCACTCAAATCTACACAAAGGTTGAGTTTTTGAGAAGCAACTATAGCATCGCCAGTCCGATATCTTCTCTCCCCTAGACTGCTTCTCCTATCTGACATCCTTCTTTTGACTTCAGGTACCAATCTTTCCCTCAGGCGAAAATACTTTACAAACGTCACTTGTTCATATTATTAATAAAAGTAAGCTGATTGCCTGGAACGGGTGACATAAATATCTACTAAAGCACCATAAACAATATTTCACATAGAATTTCAGGACGTTACAGGACACCAGATGAAAAACCAGTGTTGTTAACAATAAAAAAAAAAAAAAAAGAAAGACAAAAAAAGAAAATGCCCTTCTGTAATATATGCTCCTTGTACCTTCACAGTGCCAAGGGGAGAAAAAAAGATTCATAAACGTGCTCTTAATCTTCCTAAGTGTCTTTGGATTGGAAAGAAGGAAGATTGATAAGTAAAACGGATAGACATGCAGCCACCTCCAGCTGGTACGGCTGCTTTGTGCAAAGCAGAGAAAACGCCCCCCGGACCCCTCTAGACTCCCACCTGCTGATAAGTGTCCTTGTGATTATAGCAACCTATAGTGTCCACATATGAATGGCACCCTCTGGGGTTGTCCCAAGGACAGTTCACACAACCTGTGTAGAGCCTGGAAGATAATTAAATAACCAGAGAATAAAATCCAGGAGGACAGGCTAATTAAAGAAACATGATATATTAATCTGAGTGAGAAACATGACAAGCATCTCTCATACAAAAGGCAACGATCAGCGTATTTGTCCACGTGAACCAGGGACAAAGCAAAAGGAAGAAGGCTTCATGTAGAGCATAAAAAATTCAGGCTACAGAGAGGAAGAACTGTCTAACAAGAATGATGGAAATACTCTAGCTGGGATTACTCAAGCCGATCTAGTATTGCCTTTCTTGGGGTTCAGAAACACATTCATTTGCATGTGTACACCTTCCATTGCTTATGCACGCACAATTCTCCCTCAATTTTGGGAAGAAATACCAGAACTTTTTGCCTAATATGACTTCTAAACTAGGATAAAGATTAATAGATTATATTATATTATATATATATACATATATATATATATATGTATATATATATATATATATATATATATATGGGGAATCATCCCAGCTCCAGCCCTTACTTACCAGTGGAGGGTTTAGCAAAGTCCAGTAGGTTCATTTACGTCTCAGATTACACATCATCACTCCACAGAAGACTTTCTCATAAAACACCTAAAGTAGGTTTCCTCTCCATCTCCCCAGTAAATTCTGTCTCAGCCCATTTGTTACTTTCATTCCCATCACTTACCACAACTTGCACTTTTTTATTTATTAGTCTATTTACTTGCTTTGTTTTCTGTCACCCCTATTAGAATGTTAGATCCATGAGAGAAAGAAATTTGTATGTTTTAATCACACTTGTGTATATTCCCAGCACTCAGAAGACACTGCACAGCATATGGCAGCTGCTCAATATTTGATGAATCAATGAAACTGCCTGAACCTGCTTCCTCATCTATAAATCAGAGGTATGCTGTATCTGCTGTAAAGAAAGATGCTGGCTTCTACGGTAGCCATGCCTGTCTCAGATTGCTGTACGATCCTAAGGCATCATGGCTACTCTTCCCCCAGCTACAAGTCCTCAACAATAGCCTCTGGAAGAGCCGAAGGCAGTAAAGCCTGGTGTCTGCAACCTTTTATCCATCAAATCCTAGCAATGTCTCCCTTTTTGTCTCATCACGACTTTTGTGTTATAATTTACTGTCCTCAGGAGAGGATGGGACAAGCAGGCTGAACTGAGAGGCTGAATGCTTCCATCACCGTCATGCTGTGGCCTTATCCTCACACGACATCCTGGGCAATGGCGTGCTTGAAGGTATTTTTCATCATTTCTTTGTGGGACTCCTCTGAGATCAGATCACAACTATATGACCCGTGATGATTAATTTTATCTTAATACATTAACATGATTAGGCTATGGTCAAACTATTTGGTCAAACAGCAGTCTAGATGTCGCTGTGAAGGTGTTTTGTAGATGTGATTAACATTTACAATCAGTAGACTTTAAGTAAAGCTGATTACCCTTCACAATGTGGGTGGGTCTCATTCAATCAGTTGAAGGCCTTAAGTGAAAGACTGAGGTTTCCCAGAGAAGAAGGAATTCTGCCCCAAGACTATAAAATGAAAGTTGTGCCAGAGTTTCCAGCCAGCTGGCCAGCCCTGTGAATCTGGGATCTGCCAGACCCCACAATAACGTGAGCCAATTCCTTAAAATAAGTCTCTCTCTCTCTCTCTCTATACATACATATATATATATATATATATATATATATATATATATATATATATATATATATAAATTGGAAATTTTGTTTCTGTGTGTTTTTTTTCTGAGTTTAAGGTCCATTGCTTTCATCAGATTCTCAGAGTGATATTGCCAAAAATTGTATACATTCAAAATATATTTGTATATACATATATACGTACATATATATGCATATACAAATATATTTTGAATGTATACTATATATATATATATATATATATATATATAGAGAGAGAGAGAGAGAGAGAGAGAGAGAACCAGTAGCATATATATATAATAGGATACATACATACATTAGAGTATTTCTCAGAACTTGAGATTTTTTTACATGAAAAGAATCTACCTTTTCCATAGTGATGAAAAGCTGTTTTTTTATTCTCTCTCAGGGAAATGGTCAAGGACATCAGGGTAACCAATGAGAGAAATGGCCTTTGAGGGTGACCTGTTATAAGTGCCTTCTGGCCTACTCAGAATCACTTAACCTTGGCCACCCCTCTGTAATTCAGAGAAAATCGAAGCCGCAGTTTAGAGCCTCGAAAAAGTTCATCGAGTGGAGAAATGAAGAGCTCCTCAGAGTTCTGACGCAAATGGAAAAGACTTTTTTCCACCCCCCACCCTCCACCCTACCTCCCCACCCCGGTTACCCCTGTGGTCCCTTTCACCACCTGGAAAAAAATAGTGGCACATGACTGAGCCGAATAAGTGTCTCTCTCTCCCTCTTGAGTTCCATTTTTTAAAGAATCTCTTTTCTAAAAATACAAGGAATTCTATGAATCTTTTTTTCTGCTTCTGAAATATTTCCTACAGAATCTCTCTAGTACTTGCAAAGCGGTGATTATGAATGACTAAACAGTCTTGCATATATTTCTGGACTACTTGGAAATGCTTCTGTTATTTTTGGAAATCTGTGCTTGTTCAGGTTATTCCGGCAATGGGCAGCTACTGAAAAAATTCTTTCGTGATAAAAAGCCTGTAGCTCCACCTACTGCTTCCTCAAAGATGACAACCAGGGATTCAGCATTGAAAAATAAAAACGAAGACCCAGTAAAACAGTTTTATTTTCAACATAAAGCTCATATGTTTAACTGCTTTCAGTAAAAATTAGCTAACATGTTTCTACCACTGGCAAAATATATATAGCCCATACATTATGCATTACAAGTAAAAGTGGGAAATAAAAGCAGGCAAGAAATGAACTGTTTGAGTATTTTGAAACATCTATCAACCTTGTTGCCAACATCTACTGAGAAGTGAGAGGGATCTGAGAAATCCTTGGAGAATACACAACTTCGGCAAAAGAACTGACTTTAAAACGTAAGCAAAATAATCACGAGCATGAGGCCCGATGGTATCACTGCATCTTGTTTTGCCTGGATTTGAAGAAAAGGGTGACATGGGAGCTGAAGGCAAGAGAGAAGTAGAGAATCCAAGTGTTTAAATGAATGTTCCTTTTAAAATGGGCCAACTCTCCACTTCCTTGTCTTTCCTCGGGGCTCACTCACACAGGATCTGGCCCAAGAAACAATTTCCGATAGAATTAATTCTTTTGTTTTGACTTTTTCCACTGCTACCAAACCCTCCAACTCAACGCCCCTATGTTACAGCAAACTTATTGGATTTCTAGAACTTCAACCACAATAGATTATGCTATTCTTCTCTCAATATGGGATTAAGAAATGCCAACTAGGAAACTTTTTTTTTTTCCTTCTCTACCCTTTTACTCTTCCTGTGAGTCTCAGACATTTTTCAGGTAAAATCCGGTTTCTCTCTACCATGGCTAAAAAGAAGTAACATATTTTTCATTTTCCATTTTAAACAGTGACGCATACCTGCACAAGGACATAAAACGGGGAAGAACACTGAGAACTACCTTGTCAGTCTTGCCCAGGCATACAACCTCTTTGTTGCTAAGGGTTTGTCTAGAGGGTGTTGTTTTTTTGTTTTTTTTTTTCTGCTTTCATTAATCATACTTAGTTGTTAAAAGTATATACAGTTTTGGTTTCGTGGTAATACAAGATCTTGTAATTATACAACCAATAACATTTCTATTTTGCAACTTGACGTTTTGGGGTGGGTTTGTTTTTTTGTTTTTTTGTTTGTTTTTTGACAACTTTTAATTTGATATACGCATAATTTTAATACTCCAGAGAAGTTGCCAAAATAATACTAACACCTCCCATGTACCCTTTATCTAGATAAAAAATGGGGCAAACTTGAATATGTTGTCCCATTAGTTTTATTACTTTCTCTCTATATAATTGTTTCCAACTCATTTGAAAATAAGTTGCTGGCATCATGATCCTTCACTCCTAAGTACATTAGTATGTATTTCTTTTTTTTTAAAAAAAAAAAAGGCATTCTCTTACATAACTACAGAACTATTATCAAAATCTAGGCAAAAATCTAAGAGATTTAACACTGGTATATTTCTACTATCTCATTCACAGTCCACATTGAGTCCACAGTCACACACCAATTGTCCCAATAATGTCGTATAGCTATCTTGTTCATCCCAGTCCAGGATCCAACACAGATTTATGCCTTTTACTTCATTGTCATATATCTTTGCTCTCCTTTATTTTTGAATAGTTTTTTAGACTTTCTTTTTTAAAAAGATTTTTATTAAAATATAGCTAACATACAATATTATATTAATTTCAGGTATACACAGTATTTATTCAACATTCATATACCTAAAGAAGTGATCACCGTGATAAGTCCAGCAACCATGTGGACCATGCTCTCACAATATTATTGACTATATTCCCTGTGCTGTACATTATATTCCCATGACTTACTTGTTTTATACCTGGAAATTTGAATCTCTACTCCCCTTCACCTTCCCCACTTTTTAAAATTTTTCAATTTCAGTTGACATTCAATATCATTTTATATTAATTTCAGGTGTATTGCATAGTGGTAAGACATTTACATAATTGATGAAGTGATCCCCCTGACTAGTCTAGTCCCTACCTGGCACTACACATAGTTATTGCCATGTCATTGACTATATTCCCTATGCTTTATTTTATATCCCCACGATTATGTCATTAACTACTAATTTGTACTTTTAAATCCCTTCACCTTTTTCACCCCCCTAACCCCGCCCCTCCTATGTGTCTTCAGCCTTTCTTTTATGACCATGACAGTTTTACAGAGCCCAGGTCAGCTCTTTCGTAGAACATCCCCCATTTGGGGTTATGCCTCTTTTGCCTTCTCCTGTCACAGAATAGGTGTTGTATTTTCAGTGAACACATCAAGAGAGACATGATGTTGCAATGCTAACTTTGATCACTCGGTATGAAATGGTTCTCACCAACTTTGTTCCTCCATAAGCAATAAATAATTTGTGGGGAGAGACTTTGAGACTATGGCTATATCCTACTCCTCATCAAATTCCAGCCACTAGCATTGGTAACTTTTTCGTGAATTAATTATTACTAATCATGGTTGCAAAATGGTGGCTTTCTAACTCCATTATCCTCCCTGCATACTAGTTGGCCCACGACCTTTAGCCTACCTTATTTCAATAGCATCCTTTTAAAGTCATTTGCAACCCAGAAGCATGTTCACAAAGACCTCAGCTGCTTCATGATCTGAAAGACCATTCTGAAAAGTTTGTGGGTATTAAATCCTAAGGATAATATTAAACACCTCCCACACAGAAGATCTCCAAACTGTTAAGCAAATTCTTCCATAAACTAGAAACTATCAAATCAAAACAAAACAAAAACTGCACCTAAAAATAACATTGAATTGTTTTATTGGGAAAAATGAAATCTTTTCCCAATTGTAAAAATAGAGTACAATATGGGTCTTCACTTTTGATTCATGAGAAAAAAATAAACCATAAGTCCTTAAGAGGTGGCCTCACAGAGGCTAGGAAAAGTGTCTCCTCCCTCTGAAAATTGAGGGAAGTGTTCATCCTGAGTCATTGCTACTTGAGGCCACTATTCAATCCATATGTAGAAGGTCCCCCCTTATCCATGGGGATACGTTCCAAGACCCCTCGTGGATGAATGAAGCTATGGATAGTACTGATCCCTATATATATTGCATTTTCCCATACACAATACTTATGATAAAGTTTAATTTATAAATTAGGCATGGTAAGAGATTAACAATAACTAATAATAAACTAGAATAATTATACTGTAATCAAAGTTATGGAATGTGGTCTCTTTCTCTCAAAATATCTTATTGTTCTATACTCACCCTTCTTCTTGTGATGATGTGAGATGATAAAATGCTCATTTTACTGAAAAAAAAAACTATTCTTGAATCTGTGTAGTCATCCCTTACTTGCAATAAAAGGCTTGGTGTCACTGGTGTCAGGGAATCCCTTGTTGAAGTCTTCCTATATATGCTTAATGCTTTCTGGTGCAACACCTTGCCATTAATCAAAACACATTCTGTTCATGCCTTCCACCCACAAATTTATGCCTTTTCCATCTTAACTAAGCACTCATCATGCACTGTAACCGTAACTTTTGCAGTTTGAGGTGCCACAGCAAAACTAGCATGAATTTCTTTCTCTTTCTTCACAATTTCACGGATAGTAGACTCATTCTTACCACAAATTTTAGCAACCTCAGCATATGATTTATTATTTTCCTTTCCTTATTAAGTTGAAAACTTTTTTACCTTTTCACTTAAAGGAGGCAATTTACGACTTCCCTTTGGCATATCCAAATTGCCAGCATCACAACTCTTGCACTTTGGGGCCATTGTTAAGTAAAATAGGGGTTACTTGAACACAAGCACTACAATACCGCCACAGTTTATCTAATAACCAAGATGGCTACTAAGTGACTAAAAGTTGGATGGCATATATAGCGAGATGTTGGACAAAGGGATGA
Source organism: Rhinolophus ferrumequinum (assembly GCF_004115265.2). NCBI lineage: Eukaryota > Metazoa > Chordata > Mammalia > Chiroptera > Rhinolophidae > Rhinolophus > Rhinolophus ferrumequinum. Next base: position 27,443,778 of record NC_046306.1, on the reverse strand, counting down.
TTCACATTCTGCGCAGGATGGAGCAATACTCATGAGATTTCATCACGCTACTCAAAAGGGAGCATAATTTAAAACTTACAAATTATTTCTGGAATTTTCCATTTAATTTTTTTGGACTACTATTGACCATGGGTGATTGAAACCATGGAAAGCAAAACTGCAGATAGGGAGGACTATTGTAGTCCTGGGACTTGAAGGGACCTAAAAAGATCATGTAACCCACCCCCTTGTCCCTTCCTCTCAGGAGGTCCTCACCTAACAGTCTCTTTAAATGAAGAATGAACCTACCTTTAAGATCTTCAGAAACTCCCACCATCTACCAAACAGCAATCTCTCCTGTCAGAAGGATCTTACAGCTAAGCAAGGCCTTTCAATCCCCGTTCCTTTCAGCAGTATCTTCAGTATAACTATCCTGCAATTAGCCTTAATAGCTTGTGTAAGAAAATGCAAATTCTTGAATCCTCTGAGAGTTCGGCCTATGCAGCAAATACTCACTTCCTTTCTCCTTCCTCTGTGGGTGAAGTTTACTTTCCTGACCCATTGACATTGGGTTTGGCCATATAACTTGCCTTGGCCAAGGGGATAGTAACAGATATGATACAAATAGAGGCTTTACATATGCTTCTAGTTTGTCTTGGCCTCCTACATTCCTTGGACAGCTATGAGAAGAACAAACCCTGGGTAGATACTGCCTCGTTAGCCTGAGCCCCCAGGAAAAAAAAAAAAAAAATACACATAAAGCAGACCTGAACCCAACTCACAGCCTGGATTTAGGACCGGCTGGTCCTAAATCCTCAGACTGTAATAGAGTCACCCACCTGAGCCACCTTTCAACTTACTAAACCACAGTTCCCTTGTAGAATCATGACTGTGAGAATAAAGGCTGTTGTATATCATTGAGTTTGGGGATGCTTTGATTTGTCACACAGCACTTCTATGGCATAGCTGACTAATACAGATACCATAATAAAGTCCTTCTCTACTCCCTTCTCCAGATTAAACAACCTCAGTTTTATATCACCCTATCATACGGCTCTGTTTTAACGTTATTCCATTATCTTGTACTCTCTTTTCTTAGCTGTCTCTATAAGAAACTCCAGCTCTGCTCTGTGACTTAAGGAGCACCTTTCCTCCAGAAAACTTAAGGAAGATACCAGTCAACCTGACTTTGAGGCATTTGTTTGAACTTATCTTCTGGCAGTGATAACTCAAAATAAAAACCAAAAAGACGATTGCATAAAATAAAAATCTAAACAAATGTCAGAGTAGACAGAATGAAATTACCTGCAAAAATGGGCCTCCCAAAACGTATAATCTTATAAATTTTAAACAGTCTTTCCAACCATGATTACAATAAACCTTAAAGGAAACAAGTATTATCTACTCAGGGCCAGCTTCAGGGCATGAGACCTGTGCAGTCACACTGTGTGCAGTCACACAGTGCTTCGAAGGGACCTGTACCTGCCTTCATGATCTGTTGTCACTGTCTTAAAATTATTCATTATTTTAAGAAAGGGATCCTCAATTTTATTTTTCACTAAGCCCCACAAATTATGTAGCCAATTCAAATTTCACTCATAAGACAATTCCCAGCCTGAAGCCTTTCCTTCATTTCCTCTGCTAAGACATTTGTTCAGCCTCTTACCTTCTCTTCCTTGGATATTTACAAGAATTACTAATTAATTTGTTTGCCTTTTGTTCTAGTGTGCCTCCATTTTCTCCTCCAGAATACACAAATCACACCATGCCACACCCTTAACCTCTTTCACTGAATCCTCATGGCATTCGGGAAGAAGTTCAAATTTCTTATCAAGGTACAAATACTTGTCCATTACAGGAAAGTGTGACCTTAATTCTAGGCCCTCCACTTTCTCCCCTTACCTCCTTCACTCATCCTCTGTTACTGCCCCAGAGTCCCTGCCCCAGGTTACCTTGTCCTTTCCTCACTGTGCTCATTTAGCTGACTGGAATGTCTCCCCCTCAGTCCTCTTATTTTGAAAGTAGTGTTTCCCCGAAAATAAGACCTAGCCGGACAATCAGCTGTAATGCGTCTTTTGGAGCAAAAATTAATATAAGACCGGGTCTTATATTATAGTAAAATAAGACTGGGTCTTATATTAATTTTTGCTCCAAAAGACGCATTACAGCTGATTGTCCGGCTAGGTCTTATTTTCGGGGAAACAGGGTACTAGGGCCAAATGTGACCTTCATAATCTTCCCTGTCATTTCTCCTATTTCATACAAATTTTTAACTCCTCATTTGAGTAGCAGCTGAACATACTTCTATTATAGCACTTAACAAAAGCTCCATAGTGGTTTATTTACTCCTTTCCAAACAGTGAGATTCCAGAGTCAGGAATCATATATTGTTCGTTCTATCCTTAGCTCAATGACTAGCACAAAGAAGCCACCAACCACAGGCATTCAAGAGATCATTGAATTTAAATGGTCACTGAAGTAATAAGGACACTTAGACCTAAGTGTTTTAGTTATTCATTCAAAGTCACCCAGTAAGTTAGTAGCAAAGCGAGAACGCAATATCAAGTCATCTGTAAATTCTTGGTTCAATACACCATATTGTCTTTTCCTGGTGTATTTTCCAATAAGACATCAGTCATTTCCCTCACCAATCTAGGAAGTATAGCAGCCCTTTTGTGCTTATCCAAGATGTGGGGAGAAAGCAGTCATGCTGTGCCCCTCCTAGAAATTCTTTCAAGATATAGATGGTCAGGTCTGGTGAGCTCACAGAGATTGCTATTTCAATTCTTCATTTCATCCAAGAGAAAGAAGAAACCAGAGAGGTGAAGAGGCTCTCCCTAGGTTGCATAGTTAGTTACCAGATGTGCCAAGTCTTGAGCCAGTGCTATTCCACTTGCCTTGTCACTAAAGGCAAGAATCCAGATTAACATGTTTTGATTCCTGCAAAAGTGTGTATTGGTTTCCTAACAGCTGCCCTTGGACTGATTTCCTTCTCTTTTGGGCCAAGCAGAAGACCATCTGAGACTCACAGTACCATGAAGTCTTCCAGCTGTCATCACCACCAAAGTGCTAGGTTCCATCCAAGCACAGGGGGTTCCACCTTGCTCAAACACAGAGTAGAGAAACCTGCATATCTCCTCCCTTCTCCACATGCCCTCCCCCATCCACAAAAGCATGTCTGATCTTATCTAATTTCTCCATTAAAACTAAAAAACAGCTCTAAGGGAAAGTCTCACATTAATAACAGCTGAAAGGGGGATTCCATAACTACCTCCAAATATTCAATGGGTGTTCAGAGACTAATTACTGCCTTTTTTCCTGCAGCTCTGAAGAAAGAATGAGGAAATGGTTCCAACTCCAGCCTGAGGGATCCAAAGCAGACACCATGGAAAGGAGAGATATGGGGCACGGTGTGAGAGACTAGAAACAGATTTCTGGTAATACAAACTTGTTAGAAAAGCATGGATTAAAATTTCATAAATCAACCACGGGTTAAGCAAACCAGAAGAATATTCCAAGTAAATTCATTGGAAACACCTTAAAAGAAAATGATGTTTGTTGGCCTCTGGAATTTGTTCCCACAGAAAATATGGGATTAAAGTTGCCACTTGAGGTCATGTAATCTGGGAAGAATTAAGTTGGAGCCAATGCTCTTGGGCCACTGATGCCTGCTTCCCCCCAGTATCTGGTGTGGGCACATTCATTACCAAATCGGAGGAAGACAACTGAGCCATGGGTCACAAGGCTTGGTTGAAATAGATCCCTCTGCCACTTTGTGTCCTTATCTGAAATATGGGGATCAGGAAAGATCAAGGGCTTTAATTATGGAGAGACCCGTTCAAATTCCAACTCAACCACTTACCAGAAATGCCATTTAATGTCTCTTGAATTTCGCTTTCCTCTCTCTAAAATGAAAAATACAGAGGGTGGCAAAAAAATGTTTACACATTTTAAGAAAGGGAAAAAACTGTATTAAAAGTGTAATACTCAATGTCTACCAATAACAAAAGATGAATACAAGTCATGTGTATACGTTTTTCGTTTTTTTTTTTTTTTTTTTTTTGGCACCCTCTGTATATTATCTATCTCACAGGAATTTTGTGAGAATTAAATTACATAAAAGTTCAATGTTTCCATTGTACTCAATTTAAATATATTTCTTCCCACATAGAGTTTTCAGGAGGAGTAAATAACACAATATACCTGCCTGACACATAGTCATCACATAATAAATGCTCATTTTCTTTTCCCTCCCTTCCCACCCCACCATCATTATAATGAGGGTTTTGGGTAGTAGCTAATCCCTAAAATCCATTCTAACTCTATAATTCTACTAATAAGTTCTCTGCTTCACCACTTTGCTTTATTTGTAAGTCTTTGGATTTTGCACAGTAGCAAGGTAGCACAGTTATATGCCTTAATTAGTTTCTGTTACATTAAATTGAGTTTCCCCCAATATAAACCAGGTTTGGGGTAATGCACACACTCTCTCTGTTTCTAGAACTCTGTGCTAAAAGAAGTGACTCTGCTTCCCAGTTTAGGGAGAGGTTACAAGAGGTAAGTTGCAGTCTTGCCGAGCACAGCACTGACACAACACATGCCCAGGAAAGAAGCCTGCACCACATCCCCCTCACGCTTCCCGGTTGGGGCATCTTCATGAAATCAGTTGGCTGCTTTCTAGAACTCAGCCTCCATCTCCAGCAGTGACTTGCATTTCATAAGACCCTATCAATGTGCTATTTTTAAACAGTGCCCACAGCTCAAAGGGAGCCATCAAGGATCTCCTTTTGAACCTATACTTGGTTGTTAGCCAAATTTTCCATATCCTGTTCTAGGCCGCTTCAAAAAAACATCTGTTTTGATTAAAGGGTGATCAGGAAAGTGCTCTCACATTATAGAGGAAACGGGCTTCATTTAATATGAATTGCTAGCACTATAAACCCTTGTTTCAAGGCTGCAGGAGCCATCATCAACCTCTGTGCCAAATCCAGTAAGACAGGCTGGGCCACGCTGACCACAAACCACATGCCTCCGTTCTGGGAAGAATCGTCCTAAAATGTGGGACCGGTGAAGTTCCAGGGGAGGGTCTCTATCACCCAAGTTTGGCATATATCGCCCCAACTAGATATGAAAAAGAAAAGAGAATTCACGGAGAAGGCACCCTCCATCCCATGCTGGGGCTATCTTTATTATCCCAATTAATCAGCATTGAAAGATGATGCTCTGCTTACTTCTTCCATTGCCATCTCTCTTCTTCCTCTGCCTCTTCTTCAAGTATCAAATACTGAACTTGAGTCACTTCAAAAAGAATTAAAGAATTCATCTTCTCTCGTGTTCAATTTCCAACCTGATTACTGTACATCAACCTATAATCTTGACTGACTGTCTTATATCTACACATGTATGTTAACAGTATAATAGACTGTTATTTATTGTGCACCCACAGTTACACACAGCACTAAGAGTTCAATGTGTGCTCTTGTTGTAAAGGAGCCAACAGGCCTAGAGAGGGACTATGACATATACAAGAATAGCTACCAGGCAAGGAGGCAAAAATAAGTGTCCTCACAGTGGTAGAACTCAGAGGAGAGACAGATGATTTTCAATTGGGCCAATCAGTAATGGAATGGCCCGTGAACAGATCTTTGAAGGATTTTAGTAGGTGATGATTGTTGGCAAATGTGCTTTGCAGGGAAAAGGAATGGCATGAGAAAAGAAGCATCCTAGAACCCAAAGGCAAGAGATAAACTTGACCATCAAAAAAAATTCCAGCCAAACCCTTTTTTGTAATGAGTTAGATTACAAATAAACACATAAAAGCGTTGAAAAATCAAGGTTTACAGGCTTCACATATTCATAAGTGTTAAATGGCACCAGGCGTGGGGAGTTTAGGAGAGGATATGACAGAGGTAGGGCACTAGACAATAGTTTAGTGGTTACCAGAGGGCAAAGGGGAGAAGGAGGTGGTAGATGAGGATAAAGGGGATCAAATACGTATATGGTAATGGAAGGAGAACTGACTCTGAGTGGTGAACACACAACGTGATATATAGATGATGTGACACAGAATTGTACACTTGAAACCTATGTAACTTTACTAACAATTGTCACCCCAATAAACTTTAAAAAATAAAAAAAAAAAGAATGGACTAGGATTGGTGTGGACAGCAAAGAAGGTATTTCAGAAAAATAAAACAATTGATACAAGATGCTACCTCTATGAATACCTTTTTTCCATTTTCCTAAACCCATTCACTCATTCATGTATCAATATTTATTGAGCATCTACTATGTGTCAGGCATTGGAGATACAGAAGTTCTTTGATAGTGTCGTGAGCCTCCTCATGGCTTTTACAGTATTGTAGAGGGGATGAAATTAAGTAAACTATGTAACTAAGCAGAAATAATTACAATTTAATCGCAATTGTGAGAAATACACTGAAGAAAAAGTACAGAGTATTCTGAGCATCAGTAATTGGAACACAAAACTTGGCTGCCTCTTTTAGAAGTTGCTTTTCAAATTCCGAACAGATGCCAGCATATCCCACTTTCTCTGAAGCAAGTCTATGCCCCATGGCATCTTCTCACAGTGCCCTGAGACTCCGTGGATCTCCTGTGTGGGTTCCCTAATGTCAGTCCCTTGTAATCACCTAAAATGTCATTACCAATTTATCTTCAACACCTGCTGCATCAGTCATGTGACTATCTGCAGGCACTGTGGGAGCCTGCCCAGATCCCCTTTACTAGCTAGGTGCCCCCATCTCCCAGCTGCTGTCAGTGTTGGCTGCTGACAGCTCTCAGCTGCTCCTGACAGAATATATCTCACCAGGTAATGCCTAGAGTTTGCCACACACGTGCAGGCATGCAAGCACATGTATGCATATACACAAGGCAGTCCCCCCAGTGACTGACAGACACAGGGGTACTAAAGCCCAACCCTCTTGCCCTCAGGTGAAACAACTCTGTGGTGCCATTCATGCTGCAGAGCTCTTTGCGGGATGGAGCTGAGGCTAGACTCTAGCCCAGGCCACATCTTTGCCCAGCTTCCTCCTGCACCCCATTCTGTTTCCCTCACTCCTTCAGAGGTTCACCTAAGAGCTTTCCCTCAATAAGTCACTTGCTCACAAATCCCCCTTCCAGCTCTGCTTGAAAGAAACCCACCTAAAACTCTGTCCTTTTCTGAATGCTATAGTGCCTTCCAATTTTAAACATCAACGCTTTTGATTTCTTCTCCAATGTTCTGCTTGAGATGCCCATAAGAAGTGAAATCAGGAGACCAGTGGCCAAACAAGGAAGAGAAAGGAAGAAAAGGTCCTTCGCTTATCAATCAGCCCCTGAAATAAATCCTAGTTAACAATGCATCATGACGTACTATCTGAGAGTTCTCACTGCTAAAGGCTTCTCATTTGATAAAGTATTCTTAAATGTTCTTTTTTATTTCTCTCATATAAAGTTTTCCCCATTATAAAGGGTTTTAATATGCAAATAGTACTTCATTGAGGTATGATTTACATACAGAAACATGCGCATAACTCAATACTACTAAATTTAACCATTTAATTTATATAAACATTATCCAGATCAAGACATAGTTCTTTTTCTGCACTCCAGAAAGTTCCCCAATGCCCAATGCCTTTAAACCACCCCCCACCGGAGCCAACTTCTATTTTGTTTTCTGACACTATAACAAGTTTCCATATAAAGGAAATCATATAGTACACACTTTTTTCTGTCTGGCTATTTTTGTTCAACAAAATGTTTTGGTTTCTTTTTAAATCTCATTGCTGAGTAGTATTTCATTGGATGGATCCATCACAATTTGTTTATCCATGCTTCTATAGCTAGGTATTCGGGTTGTGTCCAGGGTTTGGCAATTATGAATAGGTATGCTAAGAAACTTCTTGTGCACCCCGTGTCAGAAGGGTTTATAACCACCTGTAGAAAGTCTGTTTAGTGAATCCTCTTTTCCCATTGCACAATTAGAAAGCAATAAACCCACTGGGGAAAAAAGTCAGAGGTAATAAATTTTCTGACTGAGACTGTGGAAGGAAGACTAAACTTGAGTCCAATAGGCAGCTTATAGACACACAAGAGTCAGGAAAGCAGGGTCTGGAAGGGTGCCACAAAGCAGATGCTCCATGCCAATGCTCCCTGACGTTCAGGGAGCCAGTCCATTGAATATTGCTTTCATGCATTTGATCTGAGCACGGCATTGACAGCTATCTGTGCTAACTTACCTACATTGGATAGATTATCAAAGCTCGGGCTTTCTTCTAGAATGGCATGGGAACATCAGATTCAGTCAGATTCCAATACCAGGGGCACCAAAAAAAATGTATACAAGTGGACACTTTGGTCAACGTTGCTCGAGCAATAGTTTGCCATAATCAGAAGTGTCTGGACACTGATGGTAACCACTCTGAGCACCTCTTGTAATTGCAAAAGTCAAACATGACTTGTATTCATCTTTTGTTATCAGTATATAATGAGTATTACAATTTTAATACAGTTTTCCTTTCTTAAAATGTATACACATATTTTTGGCACCCTCTGTATATACTTGGTCCAACATAACACCCTGATATGGCCCTCGAGGGGGCAATCCCCACTTAAAGGATTTATTGTCCAGCAGGGGGAAATTCTCAAAATCCCATGTGTGTTTTGACATAGCCTATACTAGCCTCACTCCTTGCTTTACAAACTCTCAATCATTTGACCTTTACAGCTACCCTATGAGCTAGGTCCCATTATTATTCCCATTTTATAGTTGAAGAAATAGGCACAGAGAGGTTACATAATTTGTCCAAGTTATGCAGCCACCAGAATCGTGCTTATCTGTTGACTTGTTTTGTGTCATTCTTATAATGGCACTAAACCATGCAAAAATGAGTGCTCCATAAAATAGCACCTGTATTTATCTAGAAGGCCATTTATTTATCATGGTCTCAAAAATCCAGTACACAGCTAAGACAAGGGAAGAAAGAAAAAATATAGTATGTGGTCTTTCCAAGATCCTGAAAATCTGGAAGTATACATATTGTTCCAAGACACTGGAGATCCCAAGATGGGGACATGGCTTTGTTGCTCCTGAGGTTGGCTCAAGAATCAGGAAAGCCCTGAATACCATAAATAGTTTCTATTTTGAGCATAGTTTGTTTGCAGCAAGCTTCCCCTGGGCAACAATACAGGCCCCATGTGTTTAAGAAGTGGATACTGAGAGCAATGCACTTGGCCTATGGCAGGGACCTCCAAACTTGGCATGGAGAGAAGCAGCAGTAGCTTGGAATAGCAGGGTCAACCACACAGGATGAACTTCTGCACTGAATGGTAACTTAGCTTTGGATGAGATTCCACATCCTTAGAAACAATCTATTCTTATAGTAGTGAGGGATAGTCTCTTCCCAAAACTTGTTAACCACCAACAATGCCACAATGAGGTCTAATAGAGGAGCAATCACCTTGGACCCTGAGTTAGAACCCATTTACTCTTAGTTGACATCTAAATTTAACAAACATAAAAGGGAGAGAAGAAGTAGGCCAGATGCAGGCCCACACACAGCAGAAAAAAGGATTTCTGATGTCCCAACAAGCGGAAAGCAAGAATTCAAAGACTGTAGAAATTCAGCTTAAGGAAACAGTCTTACCTACCTTCCTGAAGACTTAATCATGTGTATTAATCATACCTTTTTATTTTCTGTATTTCTGATGATTTGACGTCTGGGGCCTTGCTGACTCTGGAGAGACTGTCCCTCCCAGGGCTCACCAATTCCTAGAGAAAGCAAACAACTCACTTGGGAACATTTCTTTCATATGCAAACCATCCAACCCAGATCCCCAAACTCAACCACCTCCTTTATCAGGTTCTCACACTCGGGGACACTATCTACCTGCCTTAATTACCCCAGGTCCAGATACTAGACAACCAGGGAGAGCCCCTATGCCCAGGAGACCACTGAAATTATTCAAACTGGCCAATCCTTAGCCTACTTACCCTGCCTCACTCATTCCTTCCCACGGAAACAACAATAAAAGTTCTTGCCCAAGTTTTCCTTCTCTCCTTCTTCCTGGCCAACACTGGTGCTTCCCCATGTGGCCCTGCATGGCCTGTTGTGCCTCCTGTTTCTGGGGATCAATGAGTACAAAAACTTCATCCTTCATGACAGTCAATTCTGTTTGTGCATGTCTTACCATACCTGACTAAAATAAATCCCAGGTACTCTTAAAATATCACATGACATCATAGTGAATAACAGATTCAAAGTGACAACCCTAAGTCATCAAGAAAATGATTATATCTTACTTAGCAGAATGACAAAGCATGAAGGTATATATTTCATTCTATATAAATGTGATAGCATTTCTTTAAGGATTTTTTTGTGTGTGTTTTGTTGTTTGTTTTGCTTTGCTGCTTTCATTATCAAAGTGGCACATATTCATGGCAAGAAATACATAGATACATAGATAGAATTCTCTAAACAGTACAGAAAAATATAAAGTATATTAAAAAGGTAATAGTTCTCCTCCATCTCCTTTCTGTCCCTTTCCCCACCATTAAGTGTTTTGTGTATTTTTTCTGATATTTTCAGAGGACTCACATTCCTACCTTTTTTTTTTTTTTACCAAATCAGATGGTATTATACATATTGTTCTGTAACTTGCTTTAATTTACTTAACAAAAATTCTTGTTAATCTCTCTTCTGTTTTGTAATCTCAGACCCTATAGGTATATATTTTAGAAAATTATTTAAATGTTTTAAAAATAATGAACTTATATGCAGGAATCAAGACCATTTTGTACAGCACAGAAAACCTCTGTATTCTTTTTGATGCCAATTTCAGAATCTATTCCGAAATTTCAATGCCTGTATATTAAGCAATTTCTAATGCTGCTGTCATGCAGGGTCTCTGGTCCCGCTCCCTGCACACGAACGCAGGATATGGTGAGGCCAGAAAGGAACAACAATGGAGCCATAGATAGGGGAATCATACCACTATATTCTCGATTGTGGCTGGTCGAGACACAAAAGCAAACATCCGCCAGTACCCCGACAAGGAGTCTTCCTGCACCCAGGTCTCTCTGGCAGCCAGGCGACACACAGGGAGTAGGATCAACACAATCTGCAATCCGTTGTCCGCTTCTCCGCCAACCAACCAACCAACCAACCCCCTAACGTAGCCACGGCAGTTATATTAGTGGCTAATGGCTAACCGGTAACAGCTGATGGCCACCCAGCCACAGTGGATAGCCATCTGATTACAGCTGAAGGCCATCTGATAACCGAGCCAGCACCTTTCCATGTGAGGCCGAGAGCCTGGAAACGGCTCTCTGGGACTCTGTCCCCACAGCTGCACTATCCAATACAGCAGCCACTAGTCACATGTGGCTACTTACATTTAATTTAAATTAAATTAAATTAAAATTTCAGTTCCTCAGTTGCACTAGCCATATTTCAAGTGCTCAGTGGCCACATGTGGCTAGTTGCTACCACACTGGATAGGGAAGATACAGAATATTCCATCATGACAGAAATTTCTATTGGACCCCAGTCGTATAAACTTGACGCATTTACCATAGAGAGAATTTTGTGCGGGATATTGATCATAAAAGATCTAAGAAGCAAAACAGGGCCAGACAGGTACCCAGGTACTGGGACAGCCAGAAGCCACGTGTACCCCTAGAGCAGCAGGGAGGAGGTGGTGTTTCCAGTAGCCTAGGGCCTGGTGATCTGGCCTGTCTATCAGAAGCTGAAGCCATGGAGAATATACCGTGACTGCTGGAAATGGTACTCAAAGCATAGAGGAGAGAGAAATAAACCTGCCTTCCCATCTCCTACCAGTACATCCAGTTGGCCCAACCCAGCAGGAAGCTGGCAGTGAGAGGAGCCCAAGGAAGGCAGCCTGCAAGAAAAGAGGACGATGTGCAGCAGGCAGGGCACCCAGAGATGAGGTAGAGCCTGGTCCCTGGGAGAACTGCAGGCCCCGTGGAGGACGTAAAGGCCTCATCAGTGAAGCTGGGCGATACACAGGGACTTGATCATGATGGGCCCTTGGACGGGCCCTAAGCAGTTTGGACTTCATCCAGGAGGCTCTGAACAGCTATTGGCAGGTCTCACAGAAAAGAGTGTCATGATCAGATTTGTGTTTTGGGAAGATTATTAGGCGAGGCCAGTGATCCTGCAAGTGTGGACCCTGGACCAGCATAATCTACATCACCTGGAAACTTGCTCTCAGGCCCCAGCCCAGGCCTAGTGAGCCAGAAGCTCTGGGGCTGGGGCCCAGCAATTTGCGCATGAGTCCTCCAGGTGGCTCTGATTGATACCAGAGCTTGAGAATTCCTGAGTTGGCCTGGAGGTGGGAGGACGAGATGGGATCTAAGTGAGACATGACAAAGGCTTTGATTAAGACACAGGACATGGAGCGGCATGCTGGAGAGGTAAACCTGGCAGGGCTGGTGACAGGACATTCGTGGCAACAGGGAAGGAAGAAACTCATTAGAAAGAAGCAGAGGAGGCAGCCATCCATGTGATGGGGTTCGTGGGACACAGACTTACATACATGTCAATGAACAGCCACTGATTGCTCAGAACTCTGCTCCAGGTGCTGTGCCATGGAACTACAGGGAAGGCGCAGCCTCTGCAATCCAGCACCTGACAGCTGGCATTGATCTTTCCAGCAGATCACTGATGCCTAAACCCCTACCACTACATTTTAACATCCGTTAAAATGCAGACGCTGTGGTATATATACACAATGGCATACTACTCTGCCATGAGAAAAGAAGAAATAGTGCCATTTGCAACAATGTGGATGGATCTTGAGATTATGATGTTATGCGAAATAAGTCACTTAGAAAAAGTCAAGAACCATATGATTTCACTGATAGGTGGGATATAAAACAGAAAGCAACAAAGGAACAAGACAAAGAAAGAAACAAAAACTCATAGACACAGACAATAGTTTAGTGGTTACCAGAGGGTAAGGGGGGTGGGGGGTGGGAGATGATGGTAAAGGGGATCAAACATATGGTGATGGAAGGAGAACTGACTCTGGGTGGTGAACACACAATGTGAGATATAGATGATGTAATACAGAATTGTACACCTGAAACTTATGTAACTTTACTAACAATTGTCACCCCAATAAACTTGAATTTCAAAAAAATTGCAGATGCTTTCTACAGAGATACCCACAGGGTCTGCACCCCTCAAGAGCAGCAGAGTCCAAAAGAGACTGTATACACCCCGAGCTTGGGAATTCCCTTGGGGCAGGGCTAGGCCTCCCTCCTTTCTTTACCCCAAAGGATGAGCACAGCATTTTGAGCAGCACTGTCCAACTGAAACATAACACGGGTCATATACAGGCATTCCTTGGAGATATTGCCAGTTCGGTTCCAGACCACCACAATAAAATGAGTCGTCATCTTGTGGCTGCTGGAGGGTCTTGACTTTAATTTGTAAAACACGCTACATCTGCAAAGCTCAATGAAACAAGGTATTCCTATATGCATTTTAAATTTTTTCTAGTAATCTCATTGGAAAAAGTAAAAAGAACAAGTAAAGATGATTTTAATAATTATTTTATCTAAGCCATCATTTCAAATTGCAGTCAGTATTTAACAAGTTATTAACAAGGTGTCTTCCATTCTCTTTTTTCCCCTGTACTAAGCTGTGAAATTTGGTGTGTAGTTTATAGTCACAGCATATCTCGAGTCCAACTTGCCCCATTTCCAGTGCTCAGTAGCCACACAGGCTGGTGGTTCCCATATTGGGCAGTGCACGTTTAACAGATTGTAATGGTTTATTAAGGCTTTCCTAAATAAAAGATGCATTACTTCCCAAGGAACAGACGACCAAAGACTTGTTATGGGTAGTGGTATCATTGTTGTAGCTATTGTTCTGTAGAAGAGGAAATTGAGGACCAATGAAGGTGAGAGAGAGAGAGAGAGAGAGAGAGAGAGAGAGAGAGAACAAGCTGGGCAGAAAGCAGGGCTTGAAAACAATTTGCCCGGAAATCTGAGGTAGGAGGAAATGAACATCTCGGAGAATATCTCGGAGAGAGAGATGAGTGTGGGCAGGAAGGTAAGAGGCCAACAAAAATATGGACACCTAAGTCCATTGTCCTTTGCAACAAGTGTAGTGTGCCCTCAGCAGCACTGCTCTATCCTCCATGAGTATCGACAAAATGCCTGGGTCAACGTTGCTTACATTTCTTAAGCAGGGAGTAAATGATGGGAAATATTTATAACACTTCAGTGGAGCTACCAGCCCAGTTTTTCCACTTACTGTGTGATCTTGGGGAAGTTACTTAATTTCTCTGTTCCTGTTTCCTCATCTATAAAGTGGAGTCTTCATTAATACCTTCCTTAGAAAATTATCATGAGTATTGAACAAAACTATGGAAATAAAGTGTTTCACATAGGACTGAGCCACATGAAAAAAAATTTTAAATATAAACTATTATAATTATTTTTGGTCAAATGGAAATATCTGAATGTCAACTAGGAATAGTTAATGAAATTGATTGCAAAAAATTACATTAGGTACAAATGCTTTAAATGGTATATTTTTGTGTGTGTGACAGAAATAAAATGAAAACAGTTGCATATTTTGTTATTGCTATAAAATGATATATTATTAAAAAAAGAAAGTATCTGGTTCTTCAATACTTCTCAAAATGGAGCAAAATAATCAGAGTGTTGTTATCATTGGTGGAATAATTGTTTTTATCTTTGCTTTTAGTGTTTAAAAGATCGACTTTAGTTGAGAGCAGACTTGGAATGTAGAGGTTGAGGGCAAGGCTTCAGCCTGGAACTCAGGACTCACCACCTTTGAAGCTCAGATGGGCCTGGACAGGGTGATAAAAAAAAAAAAAAAAAAAAAAAAAAAAAAAAAAAACCAGGAGAGGACACGGAACACCAGGTTCCCCTTGGAAAGAGTGAAGAAACCAATACCGGAAAGCGAAACCACAGCCCAGGTGGGTGAGGGCTGTTCTGCTGGGAACCCAGGCAGGGAGGCAGGCCACTGGCTGTGCGTGGGAACTAGACCCCTGCCTCCTGCTCCCCAGGCAGTGGCTTCTCAGCCTCCTCTCTGCCTGGTCTTGGCCAGTATCTCCTGTCTCCTTTCCTCGGGGTAGACCCACACCTGTGGCTTTATTTGTATTGCAGAGGACGCCTATATCCCATCATATGGGCCTCAGGGCTCTACCCAATTAAAAAGAAGTTCCCAGTCCCTTGCAAGGCTGGGAACACCCAGCTTCCCATTGTACCCAGGAGACATGTCCCAGCCACCAGCATGAGTGTGACTGTGTGTTCCAATGCAGCTAGGAGGTGTCTGTGGTGACCAGGGTTGACCTCAACCCTGCTTGGTGATTCTGCTTCTGCCTCAACCCTTCCTCCAAGGAGATACCATGAACTGCCATGTTTTTTCCATTTTACCACATCACCCTGACACTAGGAGGTGGTAAGGGAGGACGCTAAAATTAGAACAGCTTCAAAGAACTAGAATCAACTCCCCATTCTAGACCCTGTACAAACTATGGTGAAATCGGCCTGCCCCACCCCTTCCCTGGGACTGTGGATCAGGTTTCCCAAATGGAGAAGTTTCCATAGGGAAGGGAGCCAAAGCCCAGACCCAAGCCACAGCCTAAGTAAACAGAGTCCTCCCCACAGTGCTCCTTCAGAAGAAACAGGGCTGTGCATTTTGGCGGGTCCATAGAATGTCCCTCCACAGAGGGGCAACTAACCAACAGAAATCCAGGTACCTTCCAAGCCAAGGTTGGACAGAACTGAACATTGTTTTATTTCACTTTATAATTTTTCTACCACTTGACTTCATGACTCTGGGTCTTTAAAAAAAAAAAAAAACAACAACAACAGAGGATAGTGACAAAATAAAGTCCAGGCAACTGGAGTTTCTGGTAAATTTGCCTCCATTCCCTCCTCCAGGTTCCGCAAGGGCGAACAAGTATATCCATTCAAAGAAATTAAACATGGCTAAATATGTAGGTCTAACAATGAGGCACCAGAATAACACTTTATAGATACAAAATATTGAGTGATATTTTTCTAATCACATTCTCCCATCAAACCCCTGGCTCATGCAGCCCTCATCACCAGTTTGTCTCTCTTCGTTAAGCAGTTCTTGTGTGTTAGCAGAATAGAGAACCTCCTCCCAACCCTCAGCTCCACCATGTTTCCAGAGCAAACTTCCAAAGAACAAATTGAATGGCCAACGTGTCCTTGTCGGAATCAAGTGTTGACTTCATGCCTGGTGCTGAGCCAGAGGCTGGGAATCGTTTGTGGTTACTGCTCTCAGGGAACTCCCCGCTGAGCGGGAAAAATCACTGTATTCACACACCAATAAGCACAGATGAAGGTACTCATGGAGCGGTGTGCAAGACAAAAGGATGGGACTGAAGAAGCCACCGCTGAGTGCAGTCACTGAAAGACAGTTCCAAAAAGAAAATGAAGTTGATTTAGTCTTTAAAATGGTGCTAAAGTTCACAGGTAGACAAAAGTAGAGAGAAAACCCCACACTTCAGTCACAGAACACGTGCGACAGTATGGGGCTCAAGAAGGGCACAGGATGGATAAGTAAAAGCCAGGCGATGGATGGCCAGAGCCACTGGAAGGTTTGAAGCTGGGAAGTAATAGGATCAGGTTTGTCTCTTGGAAAGGTATCTCTAGCAGCATTATGAAAAACTGTTTCCGGGGAAATAGATTAAAATGGAGATACCCGTTAGAATGTCACTGTAATTGACTAAGTGAGATAACTAAGGATTTGAACTAAGCTCTAGAAGTAGAAAGGGAGACAATTCAAGGGTTATTTAGGTAGTAGAGCCAAAGCACGTAGTAGCCCACTGAATATAGGGTGAGGAGACGAGGAGGGTTCTCCAGGGGTCTACTATGTTAGATGCTGCCCTGGTTTGAATATCCCTGGCAACAGATCCTGAGACAAGAATTTGGGTGCAGGTAGTTGATTTGGGAAGTAACAGCAGGAATCACAAGGGAAGGACTGGGACAGGTGAGAGAAAGAATGAGGAAAGGGTGTGTTACTGAGTAGACACTGCTCGGGGCACCAAGGCTCAATCCCACGAGGGACCCCCTCAGACATTATGTAGAATACAGCTCAGAACTGAGCTGGGGAAGGGTGAGGAAGCCTGGGCTCATATCCACCAACTCTCATCCCACAATAGTTGAGGGTCAATCCTGGGGGTGCTGATTCCCCGGCACTTGTGGCCTGCCTCCCGTCACCATCAGCTAATCCCTAAGATGAAAGAAAGCCGTCAGGCAGAAGGACAGAAGGACTTGAGGTAAGAAGCCATTGGTAGAATAGAAAGTGTCCACCAAGGGGACCTCTAAGGTGGATGGAAAAGGTAAAAACAGGGCACAACATAGTCTGTGCGGTGTCTAGAAGGTCATAGACTCAGATTGTCTAGCAAGGCAACAGTAAATAATTTCTGAGATGTCATGTCAATTTCACCCCTTAAATTTTTAAGTGAGTTGTAATATACTCTAATTAAGCCACACTAAGAAAGCCCTGTAGCTCATTAGGTGAGTTCCATCTTGTCATCTTGTGTGTATTAGAGTATTGTTCTATGGCCACAGAGGCTCCGAAAAATACATTGAGAATGACGGAGTGATAATAAAAGCATCAAGACTGCAACCATAATACTGTACAGAACTACTTATGATTATAAGAGTGGAGGAGAAATTTAGTGCAGGATCTGAGAACGTCAGTAACATAAGAAGCTTCCAAATTACGAACTGATTCTGGGTAAATGTGGATGTCTCATGCTTGGAGGGAGAGAAGCCAAGTATTGTTTGATACTCATCTTTTGAGGCTTGGAACTGTTGAATTTGGTCTCTGAATCAACTGCACTCTGGTAAGCTTCTGAGGACATTTTGACTTTTTTTTTTTTTTTTTTTTTTTTTTTGGCATTCCTATGGATCCCCGTCTCTCCCCATATTTAAGAAGGGGAATGCCAAGAGACCTCAAGGGACCATCCCCAAAGAAATACACATAAATGTGAACAGGATTTGTAGCCCTAGAGAAACTTCCACACACTTTTAAACTTATCTTGGAAAAGATCAGACGTTTCCTACCCACAGATTTAAATCAGCCTGAGCCTAAAGTATTTCATTTCCATATTTAGAGCAGTAGTTGCCATTGGTATATAATACAAACCATCCCATGCAGCTGTGATTCAGGCATATACTGATTACTGCTCAACTACCCAGAATTCGAGCTCAATTTCACAAGACAGAAATATGACTTTTTTTTTTCTTTTTGGTCATAAAAGATCACCCAAGGAAGTAGCATGACAAAATGTTTCCTGATGCTGTTACAGGCATATGGCTGAAACTCAACCTCACACACATCTGTACAAAAATGTACTGAGCAACCCACAAATAGCTGAGCTTTCTGGCAACATTAACACCCGAGCATCAGCAAGCCTTCTGTCGCTAATTATTTGAGACATCTCCTGCTTTGCTTTTATAACATTCGGAGCTGTTTATCAAAGAGGTCATAACACGAGAAAGTATTCGTGCCATCTTTAATAAAGAAACAATCTGACTGGACAGGGAGAGAAGGAAAAACACTGTTGCAATAGAGCAACAATCAAATTATGTCTATAATGGGCTTTAAATCTTTAGAAGAAAAGATCTACAGTTTAGCAGCACAAAGCAGTATTATTCCTGTTGTTATTAAAAACTGCCCTCTAATCCTTCACACATATGTAATACATCTCGTCCAAGGATCTCAAAGTCCATTATAAATAAACAAGAGGCTACACTTTATAAAATCCGGCCAAGGCCACAAAAGGGATGGAACTCTCTGGTCATGAATGAGCCAACCCTTTTACAACAACTCACCAGCTAATGCCATAAAGTCTCTTGGTCTCACCAACATTTGGGGAAATAACTGGGTCTTGGTTTACAAAAGACAGTCAATAAATTCTTGTCAATGCAAAGATTAATAAAAAGATCTGCTACAGGAACGTTATGGAGATTAGTTAATTCATGTGAATTGTTTAATAAATGTATTTTATATATAAATGTTCCCATGAAACATGTAACCCATTATAAATTCATTGTTATCCAGAGGGCTTGGTAATCTCAGTGTCAAAGCCAAGAAATACTAGTTAATTACCTCCCTGCAGCCTGTGGCTTCATTACTGTCTTTCTACATCTCTGCAGAATTTATCTCTTGGGTAATTAATTGCAAGTCTGAGTCCCAGTGAAGAAGGAGAAAAGAAAAGCTAAGGCAGGAAAACAGAAAGCTCACAATGTTTAAGAAGCATAAACACTGCAATTAGCTGGTAAGTCTAGCCCTTTCATTCATGTAGTAAATTGTCATGAAATCATAGAAGCAAAAAGAAATCTTTGAGTGTTCAACATGTACCAGGCCTTGTGTTTGACACCGGCTACGAGAAATCCAGAAGACTTCAATACAACAAAGGGACAGGGTAGGAAGATAAAAGGCACATCATTTAAACCAATAGTACAATCCAGGGTGATTGTCAATGGAACTTGTAGCCCTAGAGCAGGGTTTCTCAACCTCGGCACCACTGATATTTTGGGCCAGATAATTCTCTGTTGTGAGGAGCTGTGCACGGTAAGATGTTTAGGTATAGACATCTATCCACTAGGTTCCAGCAGCATTCCTTTCCCTGCCATCCTCCACTCCCCAGTCGTGACTCAAACTGTCTCCAGACATTGTCAAGTGTCCCCTGGAGTGCAAAACTGTCCCCCAGGTGAGAAACACTTCCCTAGGGATCTCAGAAAAGTACTTAACTTTCTTTCACTTACATAATCATATTAATCTGACAATTCTGGTTGAAACACTTACTTGTATCTTCAGCCTACACCTCTCCAGGTATTTTTCAGTAATCTCAGTGTTGTTGACATGTATGGCATCCAGATCAATTAGTGTCCATGGGCCACTTGTATGATGAAGCATCCTATTTCAACAAGGCACCTGTCTCCATTTCTGTATTATAAACCCAGGCTCCAAAAGTAGCATTTATCTTGGAAAAAACTCAAAACAGAACATTAATATTGTAAGGGACTGCATAAAAGATGACGGTAAATCTCCATGATGTCATATGTCAAAGAATGACTCAGACACATGTAGTTAATTACATACGTGCCAAATAATTCACTCGTGTATAAAGGGCAGGGCCATCAAACAGCTGTCAGTTAACAAAGGTAAAACACAATTTATTTATTTTTAAAAAAAGCAGTGGCGGGAGAGAAGGAAGAGAAAAAAACAAATGAGAACACAGTGAGCCTCATTTTGCATTTTGGAGGTAAATTGATTAGCTGACAGCTAGCAAAGGGGTCTGTCTCGGCGTCTGCACTTGAACAGGCCATCTAAGTTATCAAACAAAGAAATTTCAGTTGGTGATGGATTCTCCAAGAAACCTTGAGGGTTTCGCTGTGGAGTATGCATAACAGGCTGCCTGTGACACGTCTGCTGGATCCTTAGTCAGTATTTCATGGCAGTTAGGTAGTACCATTTCAAGTTATTCAAAATAACTCTCATAGGAAAGTTAATTTTAATACAACCGCCTTATTTTTAGCTCTATAATTCTGTGGAAAGGAATGGCTACCTAACACAAGCTCCAAATTCCCAAGAGCTAGAAGTCTTAGGACTGGAGATTTCCTCAATGATGTGAGATTTTCTGCTCTTCTAAGTGACAGCTGACTTTTTCACCTGTTCACCAAACCTAAAAATCAGCGAATCTCAGGCTCACTTGATCTTCTCTCCTGCATTGGAGATGATTCCAGCCGCTGAAAGTGCCACCAAAAAACAACAGGAAAGAGTTCCTTGAAGTTCTACAACATCGTTGATGTTTCTGGAATGGCTATCCTTCCTTTCTTGCTTCATGTTGAATTACTTTAGGAAAGAAGCCCCCATTATTTTGGCATCCATATTATCCTTGAGTGCAGTTCTGGGTACAAAGTGGTCAGCCAACAAATGGCAAACAGTGTCAGAGGTGTTATTATGATAGTTAACACTTAATGAATACTTATTGTGTTCTAGGCATTGGTCCAAGCACTATGCATATTTTATTCCATTTACTCTTCACATTAACCCTAAATTACTATAAGGAGTATTATAGACCCATTTTACAGATGAAGTCAAGAAGGTTAGAGATTCCCATTGTTGGAAGTTTATGTAATTATTTTTAATGTTTCAGTAATCTCAGTATTTTTTTTTAAATAACTTCCTTTGTCTTAACTGAAGGATCTTTCTCTTCACCATCCTACCCTACCCCTACCCAAGGCCTTTAGTCATGAACTCTCCTTAAAATATATTTCAAATGTTTATTTCTCTGTTGTGTGGTGGAGCCTCAAATTAAAAGTAATTGATGACACTTTTGAATGCTCGTGTGTTTTAAGCCATGGTTCTATTTCTGAGCATTACCTGCCAGGCACTGGAAGTCATACAAAGATAACTAAAACATGATTTTGTCTTTGAGATCCTCCCAAAAGGAAGCCAAAAGATGCCCAACACAATAGACTGAGGGAACCGAGAGGAGAGAGTAACTAACTCCGCCCGAGGCCATGAAGGAAATGGCTCTTACACTGAATTTTGAAGAGGTTTGATGAAGAATTAGTCAACATAGGGAAAGTGGAGAACATACTCTGGTCAAAGGAAATAGTCTCATACAAAAGTCATACACTTTTACAGTACATATCTATTCACTTTTGCAATAAATATTTTCAGCAATAGGTGCTCGGGATCCAATGGTGAACAAGAGAGGCGAGGTTGGGGTTCTCATGGACCTAATAATATTCTAACGAGGGAAGTATGGCAGCTGATTTCCAAAGATGGTCAACATCACTTCCTTTCCCTTCTGTATGCATGTGCATTTCTTTTTCCTTTCATCCGGAGGTAGAGCTTACGTGTCCTACCCTGGAATTTAGGCTGAGCCTACAACTGCTTTGACCAATCAAATGTGGATGAAATGACATTCTGGGACATCTAAACTCAGGCATTAAAAATGCCCGGAAGTTTCTACTTGCTCCTTTTTGGAGCCCTGAGCTGCAACACAAGGAGGGCAAGCTCACATTCTGGAAAGAGAGGCTGCGTTGAGAAGCACCCAAAGCACTATGTACGCAGCACTGCCATCTGACTACAGCTGCATAAGAGAACCTATGCCAATTATCCCACTACTGCAAAACAGACCACTTCAAAATGCAGTGGCTCAGAACAATGGCATTTCTGGTTCTCATACATCTTCAGTTTGGGCAGAGGGTGGTATCGCCACATGATGCTCCACATGACTAAAGTCTGGAGGATTCACATTCACCCTGGCTCAGTTATACGGCTGGCAAGCTGGTGCTGCCTGACAGCTGAATATCAGCCAGAACTGAGGCTCCATGTGGCCCGGGCTTCGTCCGGGCATGGTGGCTGGGTTCCAAGCGTCAGTATCCCAAGGAAGAGGCATGGAAAGCTATATTAACTTTTATGAAATAGCCTCAGAGTCACATAGCATCTCTTCGCTAGACTCTGTTAGCTGAACAATTCTCAATGGCCTACCCACCTTAAGAGGAGGGGACATAGACTCCACCATTGATCAGAGTGTGGCAATATTCTGGAATATCATGTAGAAAGGAAAATAGTGTTGCAGACATTTTTATCTACAGAGTCCAACCTAAGGCCCAGCCAACCCATGGTAGCAAGAGCTATAATAAAATGTATATTGTTTTAAGCTACTGAGTTTGGGGTGGTCTGTAAACAGAGCAAACAGATCACTAGATAGCTGAAACACATTTAAAAATTATGCATACATATATGTATGGGCGGGAAAATTCAGATTCCGACAAATACATTTGGATATACATTTAGACAGAGAAATGGGAAAGACAGGGATTCAGGTCTACTCCAGATTAGATATCAAAGGTGGCCTTTGTTATAATTTTTTTCTATGGTTTGTAATCTTTTACATTGAGAATGAATTAATGGATAATTTCAACAACAACATTTTTTTTAATGTAAGTAAATAGAATTAGCTTAATGTAAAAGACAGAACAGAGGAAAAACATCCAACACAAAATAGAACTTGCAGAAGAATTTATATAGGTAAAATAACTTCTTCCCCAAAAAGCCCCAAAGAATCTCGAAGTTCTGAGTTAAGAAAGGAGGGAGTGGGAACAGGTAACGGAGCCATTCGGCAGGAGCTTAAATAAAGGCTGGCCCATGTGAGTTGGTCAGGCCCTCAAGGAGGTTGCTTTTAAGTTCATTATACAAGGCAAAAATTCCCTGGGGTCATTACTGGCCTTGAAAATAACTTCAGTCAGCAGGGAGACTACAGATAGACTGCCTCTTGATAAAGCTGACAGTTTTTCCTCCCGCATTGGAACAGCTCATAATTCTTCAGTTGAACCAGATAAAGTTTGCGACGTGCATTAGGAGTGTACATTGTACAGAAAATAATGTATATCTTTAAATGTTAGAATCACACTCAGCCTGATGAGATGCTCAACCTGAGTGGCGTGTGGGAACTGAAACACATTGAAGGAACAACAGATTTATAATACCTGCTCTTGCTCTTCACCAGTCAGTAGACTGGAAGGTTCATTGCTGGTATACTTTGAATATGGTTCTCTCTCTCTCTCTCTCTCTCTCTCTCTCTCTCTCTCTCTCTCTCTCTCTCTGTTGACCCTTGAACAAAATGGATTTGAACTGCACAGGTCTACTTATATGCAGATTTTTTCAATAAATACAGTCAGCCCTTTCTATCCATGGGTTTTGCATCCACGGATTCAACCAACCATGGATAGAAAACAGAATTTTTGCATTCCCAACCTCAGATTCCCAACCCGGATCAAAAATACTGTTTTCCATCTGCTGTCAGTTGAACCCGTGATGCGAATGCCCAACTGTAGAGTCAAAAGTTATACAGGGAGGGGATTTTAGACTATGAGAGGGTCAGCACCCCTAACCCCCACATTGTAGCTGACATAAAAAAACACCAAATACACATACACCCGACTCCTGTGTGCAGACTTGCTGGCTATCACTTTTGTCTCCAGAGCAGTCGAAATAATGTCTTCTAAACAAAGTGTGAGAGGAAGGCTCCAGAGCAGAAATTAGGTCCAAAAAGAGAACTCCAGTCAGGTGAGTACTAGACTCATCGGGGGTGATGACTTCGTGAGGTATATAAATGTCTACTCATTACATTGTAGTCCTGAAACTAATGCAATATTGTATGTCAGCTGTAACTGAAAATTTAAAAAAAACAATAAAGAAAAACCAAAGAGAGAATTCCATTACACCACAAAAGACAGAAAGAGAAAAGCAAAGGCCAGCAATGTAGCGTAACTAAAAACCATCATCCCTACCTAGAGCAAAGCCATCACAGCTTTGGATACACAAGTGTTCCCCAAGCCTGCTTGTCATACAAACAGGTCATAGACGCACAGCGGAGAACCATGTAGTGCAGATACCAGATAGACTTTATCAAGTGAAGAAAACTCTAAGTAGAGAAGAAATAGAGTATAAATAATCTCAGAGCCTCTCCTTAACCCACAGGTCAGGCATGCATAAAGAGTACGAACATGGCCAACAATCCAACAGAGTGGGACTCTGACCTCATAATGTTCTACAGTTTTATAGGATCAGGGAAAGGCAACAGTCATGGTCTATGTTACCTGGAATCTTCTGGCCAGGGAAGAAGTCTTGTTAGAAAAAAATTGGAGAAGGAAGGTTCAGGAGCTGAGCACCTGCTCTCAGCCTATTGAGGTAACTCAGATCTGCTGAGTTAGTTGTCTTTGCTAAACTATCAGAAGGAAATGAAATTCCAGGTTCATCCAGATTTCTCTCTCCTCACTCTTCTCTGTTTATGCAAGTTATTTAAAAAATAATGTGCCTACATTTGGAAAGAGACATCCAAATTGCCTGTGCATAACTTCAGTTACCAATCTAGTCCTCCTTTTATGAAGAGGTGGTCAGTATTACCAGAAATTTGAAGATGCTAAAGTACAAATGATATAAGCAGAAATTAATACTACAAGAAATAGATGAGAATATTTTTCATTCTAATTATGAGAAGATAGTGGATCCATAAAATAAGAACAGGCTACTGAGAAGCATTCAGAAAACAAAAAGGAGCTCTACAACATTAAAAATGTGATTGCCAAAGTAATATATTGAATGAAAGGGCTTAGTAATAGAATTGGTAAGGTTAAAAATCAACCAAAGTTCTGTGCTAGATGATAAGCCTGTCAGAAAATTGCACAGAGACAGAGAGAGAGAAAGAACGAAAGAAGGAAGGAAAGAAGGAAGGAAGGAAGGAAGGAAGGAAGGAAGGAAGGAAGGAAGGAAGGAAGGAAAGAAGGGGATTAGATTAAAAATGTAAAAAGACTGTTTAGGAAATATGGAAGAGATTTCCAGGACACTGACATCCATCTGGCAGGAATTCAAGAACAAGAGAAGAAAGAGAAAGAGGGAGAGAAGGAAAAATCAAAGACATAATAGGAGAAAAAAATTCCCGCATTAAAAGACTTGAGTCATCAAGCTGAAATGGGCCCTCAAAGAATAAGCAGAAACAATTTTAATTTATATGTAGAGGTACAGACTAGTAAAATATTTACATTAAAGGATAAACTGAAAATCCCCAAAGTAAAATAGTACCTTATAAACACAAGGACAACTATTGAACTGGCATCTGATTTCTCACCAACCAAGACTACTAGTACACAATGGAGCATTGTTTTCAAAGTTCTGAAAAAAAAATTATTTAGAACTGAGAATTCTATTCCCACCACTCATGTGTGAGGACAAAATTAAAGCTTTTCATAGGCGAGGGATCAAAATGTTCAACATTCATCTATCCTCTCTGAAAATCATTCAAGGATATATCACAGTGAAATGAAAAACTAAATCCAAGAAAGAGATAGACATGGAACACCTGGATTAGTAATGAGTACAACAAAAATCACAAAACTTACAATTGAATTAGAATAACTATTGTTAATATGCATAGGACACTTAAAACAATTATTAATAAAAGAGTTCTTAAATAGCAGGGACATGATATAAGATATAATTACAATCTCACATTTATTCTAGAAAACTGAAAGTTGGGAACAGGTTAATTATAAATTTACTAAAGATCTTTCCTTGTTCAGATTATGGGTTATAAATATTGATTAATGCTTGATGTTATAGTAATCTACATAAATGTACAAATATTTTAACTAACAAAAGAAAAAGACAAAGCAGATGTTGCTTCAGGGATCTATTGTTGCTTTTGGTATCTATTGCTGTGATTTAAAACAATAATCATTTATTTTTTTTTATCTCTCATAGCTTGAGGGCTGACTGGGCACAACTAGGCATAAAGGCTCCTCACTTACACACATCTGTCAGTTGATGTTGACTCTCTGCTGGGACCTCAGCTGGAGCTGTTAGGCAGAACACCTACCCAGGGCCTTACCACGAGGCCTGAGCTTTCTCATAGTATGGTAAGCAGTTAGAGACAGAGACAGAGACAGAGAGAGCCAGGCAAAAGTTGCAATGCCTTTTGTGAACTAGCTTTCAGAAACCGTTCGTATCTTCCACCATATTCTATTTGTTCAAAGTGAATATGGTTAGCCCATATTCAAAAGATATTCAATTCAAAAGAAGGGAGATTAGACTCCACCTCTTACTAGGAAAGTGTCAAAAAATTTGAAAACAGATTTTAAAAATTATTTCAGATGTATTATGTCTAAAAAATAACTAGTGGTTTCAAAAAAGAGAGAACCAAAGAGAATTTTTATAGTATTAGTAAATGTCAGGAAAAAAGGAAACAATAAAAAACTAGTAAATGCAAAATAAGATGGCAGTTTTAATATTTCAGCAATTACAATGAATATTAATGGCTAATTTCTGCTGTTAAAAACAGAGACTTTCAAATTAGATTTAAAACTAATAACACAAGAGAATATCTACTCTAAGCTCTTTTAAGAGCCACACACAGGGGAGTCCAGTCAAGATGGTGGAGTAGTTAAACATAGTTGAGAGAGAGAGAGAGAGAGAGAGAGAGAGAGAGAGAGAGAGAGAGAGAGAACATATGAAAAGAAATATGAAAATAAAACAAAGACACACCAAGTATATTAAGTATCAGACAAAATAGAATTAAGGGCAAAAAAAAAAAAAAATGTGAATTAGGAATGATATAAGCTAATAAAGTGCTAATATAAAATCATCAAGAAGATGTAATACTCATGAGTTTTTATATAAGGACATAGTTCTGAAATATATGAAACAAAAATGTTGGAAAGGCAAAGAACAATTGGCAAACCACAGATGCAGCGGAAGTCTTTCACACCTCTATAATCAGAAACTGACAGATCAAGCATACAATAAATAAATAACTGAATTAGCAAGCCTGACTTAATAGATATAAGTACATGTACTCAAAAATATATATTTCTTTTTTAAAACCCATGAAACATTGTAAAATTGGTCTAATGGCCTCAAGGAAATTTTCAGTTAAATCCCAAAACTGAAAATCAGCTATGCTATGTTATCTAAATGCAATACAAGAAAACTGGAAATCAGCAACAAAAAGTCACCCAATTCGGAGTTCTAAAACATTCCTCTATATTATTACCCTTAAATTAAAAGGCAAGTCAAACTTGAAAGTATGTATTACTTTTAGTAAGTGAAAACACAACAATTCCTATGGGATGCTGTAAACCAATATTTGGAGAAATGTTTATAGCCTCTAACTTGACCATGCATGAGAATCACCTGGAGATCCTGTTAAAACAGAGATTTCCAGGCCCCACTTTCAGAGTCCGTGATTCCCGAGTGCTAGAGTTGGGCCTGAGAATTTTTGTTTTCAGCAAGTTTCCAAGTGATGTTGAGGCAGCTGGTCCTGGGACCAAACTTTGAGCACCACTGTTTTATAGTTTCACTTAAATGTCCTCTAAAGAGGAGGCCTTCTCTGATTACCCTAAACCAATGCCTGGTACATTTCATTCATTTTACATTTGAGCATCTTATTAGAAGTTATTTTAATTGTTTACCATCATTTTTTCTCTGAAGAGCATTAAGAAACAACAATCATAACAATACGACGGTGATAATAATGATCTTGCAAAATTTTGTAAATATCTATACAGAGCAGTTGCCAAATATAGCATGATAAATTGGTATAAAATCAAATGCCAAGAATGTCAACAAGTCAGTAGGTATTTCCATGTCTATAACCAGAATTTCCTGTGATGATCTAGTAGTTCTCAAACTTGGCTACACAATGGCATCACCTGGGAAATTTTTTGTTTTGTTGTTGTTTTTTTATTTAAGTATAGTTGTATACAATATTATATTAGCTATATTAGTTTAAGGTGTACAATATAGTGATTCACTATTTTTATACCTTACAATATGATCACCCCACTAATTCTAATAATCATTTGTCACTGTACAAACAGCACAATATTGACTATATTCTTCTTCACCTTTTCCACCCATCCCCCCACACCCTCTTCTCTGGTAATCAATCATCCCTTTAGTTTCTGTTTCTCTGTTTTATTTGCCTTTTTTTTTAAAATTCTACTAATAAGTGAAAACATGCAGTATTTGTCTTTTTCTGTTTGACTTATTTCACGTAGGATAATACCCTCTCGGTCTATCATGTTGTTGCAAATGGCAAGATTTCATTCTTTGTTATGGCTGAGTAATATTCCATTGTATGTATATACTACATCTTCTTTATCCATTCACCTATCGATAGACATCTAGATTGCATCCATATCTTGGCTATTGTAAATAACGCTGCAGTGAACACATATACTCGTATCGTTCTGAATTAGTGTTTTCGTTTTCTTTTGATCAATACCAAGAAGTGGACTTCCTGGGTTGTATGATAGATCTATTTTTAGTTTTTTGAGAAATCTCCATACTCTTTTCCCTAGTGGCTGCACCAACTTGCAGTCCCACCAATTTTTGATAATGACCAATACCTGGGTCCCAAACCCAGAGTTTGTGATTTAATTAGTCTGAAAGGTAGCCTGGGCATTGGGACTTTTAAAAGCTAGTTGCTATATGAAGACAAGATTGAGAACCACTGATCTTTAAGAAGGAAATCAAGTCATAGATAACTACGTATTTCTCTTACTCTTAAAGGACAATCGAGCTATACATAAGTTTGGATACAAATTTCTGCCTTCTCATGGATTCAATGGGAGTTTTGTCTGCTGAGGAAAAGCAGATACAGCCCTGCAGCCCTTTCCAGCCACAGTTTTCACTGAATAGACATTGCTTCATCGTACGTCGCCTCCCCACCCCCAACATATTTCACAGCAATTGTAACAACGGTATGAATTACAAGTGATATGCTTTGAATGTTATTATCCGTTCCCCCATATCTTGACATTTTAGATGTAACCAAGAACTTTGCATCCCCTTGGACTGGTTGAAGGGGGAGATTCTGATTAATGTCCTTTCAACTCCCTTATGAAACACATGGCTTGTATTAGAGACAAGATGAATGAATTGATACATTGGGAACGGCCTTCACATTAGACAAACATGACTTACTAAAGCCAGGAATGTCCTAATGATTAAATCTATCCATGTATGTGAATCAACATATCTCCTTCAGGGAGCAGCTCTTTTAAATGGGTTGTTTTCACTAGCAAAGCAAAAATCTTCCCCATCACTGAACAGAAATCGTCATTCATCCACGTAACTGTGAACATTAGAAATTTAAAGACCTGATAATGCAAAAATAAATTTACCTTATGTTCTGCTCTGATCATTTACATTTACTCTCCTTCAAATATTTAGCTTAAAAATACAAAAACCCCTTGCCAAAATTTGTACTTCTTAATAATGTTAAACTTGCCAGATAAAATATAGGACACCCAGTTAAATTTGAACATCAGATAAACAACAAATAATTTTTTAGCATAAGTATCTGCCAAATATTGCATTTGACATATATACTTATACTACAAATATATTCATTGTTTTTCTGAAATTCAAATTTAATTGGGTGTCTTGTGTTTTTATTTGCTAAATCTGGCAACACTAACTACTGAGGACTCTACATGCTGAAGTCACATTCTTCAGTTTTTGGGGACTTTGGTGAATATTTGGTCAGAAGACATGGTCTTATCACTAAATCAATGTATTAAATTTCCCTGCTGGTAAAAGAAATCTCTCTATAGTCAGACAGTACCAACAAGTTAACCTCAACTGACATGAATGAGAACCGTTTCTAAGTGGTTATAGTTTCTAAAACAGAACTCCATCTACAATAAATGTAATTATTTCACTAAAATTGTTTGCATGTGTTTCATTTCTGCACCAGGCCATGTTCCTGTACCATCTTAGTTGCCTTCATCTGTTACTTTGCAGGCCTTTCTTTGCCCATATCTTTGATTTAAATTTATCATGACACATTTTTAAACAATAGCAGGAAACCTCACTTATGACTTTAATTATAAAATGGTGTTATAAAATTATATCCACATTTTACTTTTGGCAGGCAGCAGTCCTCATTTAACATGAATATCTCAAGTTGGCCTCTGCAGTTCTCTTTGGTTGATTTCAGTGCTTACTGTATGTAATTGATATAAAAACACAAGTTTAGGAAGCAGTTATTGGAACTTGTTAAAAGAAGTAGCCACATTCATAAATACTTTCATTTTGCTGTATAACATGCCAAGAGAATTAATAACACACTTTGGGGAATATGGGAGAAATTCTGACTTTTTAAAGAAAAACTGATGTATTCTGCTCTTAATGTTAATTGTTTGACTGTAGGTCTATAGCTTTGTTTCTCTTCAAATCCCAACTGTGTCTAAGGG
Organism: Rhinolophus ferrumequinum; assembly: GCF_004115265.2. Lineage (NCBI taxonomy): Eukaryota > Metazoa > Chordata > Mammalia > Chiroptera > Rhinolophidae > Rhinolophus > Rhinolophus ferrumequinum. The sequence continues at coordinate 27,412,979 of NC_046306.1, read as the reverse complement.
GAAAAAAAAAGAAAGTTAGCTAGACAAATATGCAACTCTATAAATGCCTATTGGCATTTAAATAATTCTATTGTTCTTTCTTAGTGAAAAGAATAGAAATATGTCAGTCCTCTAATAGATACAACAGAAAAGACCATAATAAAATCACAGAAAGCCATCTGTGGAAGGCTCAAATTTGATGCTGCCTGAAATAGTCTCAATAAATTTTAAAGTAGAAACTTTAAAAATAAAAACTAGTGATTCCTTTCCACTAATGTAGGCAAGTTTCCACATTCTTCTGGCTTGAAGACAAATGTAGTTTATGGCTTAAAAGAGTTGCTTCATTTGCATTTATAATCTACGTACTACAAAAATATATATTTCGCTTAGCACAGAACAAACAAGTAGAGGGGGAAAAAAAGAAAGAGAATTCAATAAATTATATTTCTAGTCTTAATAAAGGGGAGAGGGGGATATTCATAGTCCTTCACCTTTTATGTTTTAAATACCTATATTTTACTTTGACAATTATATGAGCTAACAACGTATATGCTTAGGAACCAGGGAAATGTGTCTAAGAGAATTTATGAGAAACAACAGCGTAAATTAGATTGATCTGAACCATAAAGTTTCTCCAAAATATTGCCCCAACTTTCAAGTTGTTCACCATCTAACCTGGGCAACATAAGTGGAACATAATAAGTGTTAGACGGTGTATTACAAACTCTAAGTACAATAAGGACCAGAGAGAGGGAGAGAGCAATGTAAATCAGAAAAGACTTGAGGCTTAAATAATATTTAGATAAACATAGATTAGATAAGATGTATCACACGTGGGGACTGGCCTTTGGGGATAATACATCACATTGGTGACTGCCAAAATAGAAAAATAAAAAGTGAAAACTAATACTAAAAGCGGAGTTGGTCATGTACAGTACGGGCAGGACATCTTTAAAAAAATAACTATTTCGGGGGCGGCCAGATGGCTCAGTTGGTTAGAGCATGAGCTCTCAACAACAAGGTTGCTGGTTCAATTCCTACATGGGATGGTGGGCTGCACCCCCTGCAGTTAAAGATTGAAAACAGCAACTGGACTTGGAGCTGAGCTATGCCCTTCGCAAGTAGACTGAAGGACAATGACTTAGAGCTGATGGGCCCTGGAGAAACACACTGTTCCCCAATATTCCCCAATAAAATTCAAAAAGAAAAAAAGAAAACTATTTCAAGGAGAGGAGAATGTAAACCAGGAAATTCAAGGGAATTACATTAACTACTGACTTTCAGAAATGGAGTGACATAAAAATAAAAAGACATTTTAGTCTTTGAACCACCAAAGAATATGTCAGAGGAGCCACTGTCACCCAAAATACCCTGAAGATGCACATTCTTTACTTCTCTCTCTCTAGTTCCACTTTATAATCTCTCAGGACTCCAATCTGCAAGGCCATCTACAAGACAAATACACAATAGACACCAGCATTTCAGTTAGTGCTAAATAGCTTCCCTAATAAATACACTGATAATAGTAGCTGACATCCTAAAAATATAATCACTATGTATCAGGCATTGTGCTATATGCTTGACCATATATCTCAGACTATCAGCACAATCCTACTTTGTACATATTCCCCATTTTTAAAATGAGGAAACCATCACAGAAATAGAACATAACTTGCCTAAGGTCACAAAATTAATAAGAGGTAAACTGACATTGAAATCCATGACTGCCCAGCTCCCAAACTTGCATTTTTTTCACTATATCTATGTCATAAAAATTTCCTGGAGAGCTTTTATTTCCCAACGCTTTGTTGTAAAAATGTTTAAACATTCATTAAAAATGAAAGAATTTGACAAATACCCATATATCTACTACCTAGATTCTACAATTAACATTTAACTACACTTGCTTTGTTACATGTGTGCCTGTCTATCCATCCCTCTACCCATCCATCAATCTATCTTATTTTTGACACATTTAAAAAGAAATTGCAGGCATTGGGTGTATTTTACCCATAAGCATTTCAACATGATACCATTAATTGAAGTTCAACATTGGTTTCAGTTATTTTTCTTTCGAGATAAACTTAAATACAATTAAACGCAAAAATTTTAAATGTACCAGTCAATGAATTTTAACAAATGTAAACATCTATGCAACCCAAATGCCTACTGAAATACAGAACATTATCAGCACCCAAAAGGTTCCTTCTTGGTCAACCCCTACCCAACTCCTTACATAATTATTGTTACTTTTTTCTACCATAGATTATTTTGCCTTCCCTTTGAGTGTATTTTTAATGTGTAGTTCTGGGCTCCACCCCATCTCTTGAAAGAGATATTTTATGTGCGAAGTTTAGAAAACTACATATATAACAGAATCGTGGTCTCCGCTTGCTTTCTGTAGTATTTATCTAAATCAGATTGTTCCTTACCTCAAGCTCATCTGAAGATTCTTATGCACAGTAAAGTATGAGAGCCACTATGCTATGCCAGTCTACCTCTCCGTGCGATAGGTGGTATAATTTTATGGTTTATTTATGATCTTTCTATGCTATGACACCTGGAGAAAACTTGACTTCTAAATAGTTCTTCTCTAAATTCATTTTTATTCTCAATAATCATGTTCACAACAAATTACAACTACTTGAGGTAAGGAACAATCTGATTTAGATAAATACTACAGAAAGCAAGTGGAGGCCATAATTCTGAAAATGAGTCAGCAAAACTGCTATTATTCAGGGGAGGGAAGGGAAAAAGAGAGGTGATTCTAGATCAGTGGGATCTGACCTATGAAAACATGAAGCAGTTCTCTCATGAATCAAACTCCATCATCTTCTTAAGAAAAATCAAGTTAGACAAATATTTAGGATGTAATATAACTGTTTTAGTAGCAAGTGATAAAAATCTAATTGAAACTGCGTTAAGCAAGAGAAAAAAACTTTATCAGAGCAAATAAGTGAAAAACGTAGGAGTAGACATGGCTTCATCTGAAGAATCAACTAATGCCATCAGACATAGTCTGCATTTTGACTCTGCTTTCTTCCATGTTGATTCCTTTCAAACAATGGTAATATTGGTCACCAGCTATGGCTACTTACTCATAAAGGCCTTAGCACTCGTCATCTTAAAAGAAAAAGCTCCAAAAGTTCTAGAAAAACACGATGATGAAGGACTTGTGGTCATATCTACCCTTAGAACTAGGGGTGTCATGAGCCTCATGTGACGAGTGAGGTAACCAAGTAAGTCATACAGCAAAGGAAAGTGCTACAACCAAAGAAAAGGAAATGGATGGTGATCAGGCAAAGCCATATGCATTGACTACAAGAAAAATCACAAAAATGGGCAACACTAAGGATTAAATAAAGTTAAATTATTTGCCCTAGAAAAGGAAATACTAAGTGATATACAAGGTGTGATCAAAAAATACAGGGAATGTTTAAATAAAGAAACAAAATGTATTACCGTAAAAGACACATTGCCATTAATCCCCCTCAAAATACTCTCCCTCGCTTCAAACACACTCATCCCATGGTCCTTGCCACTTTCTGAAGTAGTTCTGTAAGTCCTCTGTCGTGAGTGTCTTTAGTTGTGCTGTCATGGCTGCCTCGATATCCTGAATAGATTCAAAACATTTACCTTTCATAGTCATTTTGACTTTGGGGAAGAGCCAGAAGTTGCACAATGCCAGATCCCGTGAATAACGTGGATGAGAACACACCATAATGTTTTTGACAGAAATTACTGTACCAGAAGCGATGTGTGACATGGAACGTTATCATGATGGAGGATGAAGTAACATCCTTTCACATCACACATGAAAGAGGACTTTCAGAACTACTTCAGAAAGTGGCAAGGACCATGGGATAAGTGTGTTTGAAGAAAGGGGTCGTATTTTGAGGGGGATTTTACTGTAATAAGCGTTTTTTTATTTAAAACATTCACCGTATTTTGTGATCTCACCTCGTATAACGTGTTTTCTTCAAAAACAGGGAATATAAAATAAATTAAGGGTGATAACAAACAGTACCTCCCTCAGATTCAGGAAAGGCAGACCTCTGTCCTGGCTCTAGAAACCTCCACATATCACAAAAATGAACATATTTATTAAAGAATACATGTGTGCCTCCATCGCTCAGGATCTGGTACTCAATGATGGCAGAGTGCTAGCAGAACTCCAAACATCCACTCTCATGATTAACACTGCTCAGGCCCCAGGGGAATCATTTTCCACATCTCTCACCTATGTCCTCAAAATAAAAAGCAACTGTACCTAAATGGACAGGTATGTCAGAGTGAGGGGACAATTTGAAGACTTGAGTATAGAGACAGTTGGGTGACCAGTAAGACAAGTCACCTTGTCAAACATTTCCTCTGAAAGAAATGCATTCATAGATCCTTGCATAATGAAGAATTATTTCCCATAATGCCTAAATAATTTTATTTTTGTTTTGCTTCTCCAGAACTAGTTCGTGGTTCCAGTGGTATTCATGAATTGTGATATTTTCAACGGTTGTATAGACAGTGAGGAAAATGTAATACTAACTTATGTTACACTTGAATTTGTCTATTCACAGGTTACGATGAAACGTGAAGTTTAATGCAGATGCTTTACACTGGCAACAAAAGTCATTGAACAGTAGACCTGAAAATACTTTCATTTTTATAAACACTTCAAATTAACTTTTCATTACATTTCCTCAAATTAAATAAAAGTGATATCTGTTAGCTATAATTTATATTTTGGCTAATAATTTTGGTAAGTAATTTTAAATATTTTAGAAGAAAAATAATTTTGAAAAACAAATGAATAAGGGGGTGGGGAGTGGGAGATGAGGGTAAAGGGGATTAAATATATGGTGATGGAAGAACTGACTCCAGGTGGTGAACACACAATGAGATTTATAGATGATGTAATGCAGAATTGTACACCTGAAATCTAATTTTACTAACAATTGTCACCCCAATAAATTTTTTAAAAAATGAATACAATTTTAATTCTGCAATTTTTACATTGACTTTAATTTACATTTGAGTGAGATATTAAAAGTTTGTATACTATTTACAATTATATCTTATTTTTTAGTCTTTTAGACCAATCGAATACCAATTGCATGAATTCAATATCAATTTTGGGAAAACTTTGATTAAAAATATAGTGATTTTGCTGAATGAAGGAAAAAAAATAAACTTTATAACATTAATTTTATAATTACTTATATTGTTATTACTTATCTAAGCATTGCTAGTCCATCAATAGAATACTCAGACAGACAATAATAATTAAATCTGTTGTCTTTGATATCTTGTAGACTTTCAGTCATGTTTGTTAAAATGAGAAGATAGAACATATTTTAATGTAGTGTGCTATTTTGATTTATTGCTTCCAGGTCTAGCAACTAAACTAAATGCAGACGACACTGATACAGAACTTCTTCCAATATAGACATAAAAACGTGTGGATAAAATACAAAATGAAAGAAAAAGAGAGAGAGATAAAAGGAACAAAATAAATCTACAGATGTAAGCGGTAAATAGGAGTAAGGGTTTGTATTTACACCAGGTCTCTATTGAAATCCTTTGTACACACTCACAGCTAGACGGTAAGATCTCATTGTCCATGAGAAGACAGTTATGATCTTGGGCACAGACAAGGCAAAGTACTTCTGAAACATCTGCATAAAAGAAGATAATGGAAAGGCTGCTCCTTTTATAAAAGAAAAACTAGAAAAAAAAATCAGCTTTTTGGCTTAGTGAAGGCTCAAGGAAGCTGGTCTTTTCTCAAAATTTTGAGTAAAATAAAATACAGTTTTCCTATAAGAAATTAAAAGGTCAAGCCTGAGACATTCTAGAGTTTATAATATTCAAGTAGTGCCAGAATTCCAAGCTGATTGGATAAACTAAAAATCCCAAAGACCTTATGCAGAGCCAGAAAAAACTCATATGAGGCTGCACACAACACCCACAAACACCCATGCAAAACAATTTTAAACCTTGATGAAGATAAACTCACATTCAAAAATTATTCACCCTTTGAGGAAACAATCAACCATCAGAGGAAGTCAGCAGATACAAAAAGAAGAAAAAGAAGGAGGAAGAGCAGACAGAGAAAAAAAAGAGGAAGAAGAAGGAGAAGGAGAAGAAAGAGGAGGAGGAGGAGCAGCAAAAAAGGAGAGAGGTGTGGAAAGATGGGGCAGAATGAGATTTAACTCACATAAAACTGGAGTCCCAGAAAGAGAGAACAGAGGTGATATTTGAGAAGATGATGGCCGAGTCTCCTCCAGAATTGATGAAAAACATAACTCCTCAGAATAAAGAAGCACAAAAACTTGTAAACATAAAAAATAAAAATAAATTTATGCCTAAAAATATTGTTTAAATATTGCAAGCATAAAAAAATGAAAGTAAATTCATCCCCTATTTATATTTTAATAAATCTGGAGAACAAAAAAGACAAAGAGATTCTTAGACGGAATAAATGGGGAGAAATTAACTACAAGGAACAATCAGAAGGCTTCTCCACAGTAACAACAGGTGTCAGGAGAAATGAACAATGATCTTCAATGTGAGGGAAAAGCTAACTATGGTTTTAAAACTCTATAACCAGCTAATCAAGATTTAAAATGAAGTGAAATCAATACGTGTTTTTTGTTACCTCAAGTCTAAGAGAATGTATCACTCAAAGACTTACTGAGAAAACCACTAAAGCTTGTTCTTCAGTAATAAGTTATTTGAACCCAGAAGGAAAATGTGAGATGCAAGAAGCAATTGTAAGCAAAACAAAAATTGTAAAATAAACAGTGACAATAATAATAATAATAATAATAATGATTAATTTGAACAGTTAGAAAAATGTGTAGGTAAATATAAGACAAAGGAATCTTGCAAAGTCAGACAGGATGATAATCGAGTTGATAATAAGAGTTAATCATTCCAAGGAGCTTGGATCAGGATAAAGGTAGAGATATTATGTTTAAAATTGGTTAAATCAAATACACAAGTTTAAAATTTAAGTGTAATCCCTAAAACCATAGAAATAGAATCTATAATTTCCAAACTAATAGAGAAGGAAAAGCAGGGATTAAAGAAAACTCAATAAAATAGACACCAGAAAAAGAGAAAAATAAAGAAAAACCATGGTATTCAAAAATATGAAGATGATAGAAATAAATAAATTCAGATGGAACCATATTCACAATAAATATAAATGAGTTAAACTTGCCAGTTTAAAAAAAAAACTCTCAGATTGGATTTTTAATCAGATTTTTATTCCAGCTATATGCTGTTCGTAAGGGAAATGATGACATAAATGACTTAGAAATTATGAAAGAACAGGATGGAAAAGATAAATCAGGACTTCCAATAAAGAATTAGAAATGTAAATCAATTATTTACCCTTACTCTCCTTTAAAACTCCCAAAAGGAATTTTTTTAAAAACCCACAAAATCAACCAAAGAAATGAGAAATGTCAAGAACATTTTAGAAGAAGGAAAGTAGACAGATAAGTGGTAACTGACGCAGAAGAACAGAGAAAGTTGAAACCCAGCAGCCAGTCTGCAAGGGGTAGGAAGACAACATGGAGTGTTTGAGTCACACCGCAGAAACCCAGAAGAGCCTGAAATGGAAGCATCAACTACCTCTGAAAGTCCAGTGAAGGGCTAAAAAGAGAAAGTCTCGGTGAAATTCTACATAAAAAACTGATCCCCTCTCACACATGCAGGGCCTCTCAACTCTAGTAAGGGAAAATCTAACACCCTGCAAGGGTGGTACCAGATAGGTTCATAACTGGGAGAACAGGCACAGAGAAGGGCAGGTATGAGGTGCCAAACTGAAACAGAGAGATCATTTAATGATGAGATTGCCACTGCCCTTCTTGTCTTGTCACTGAGAACATTGACTGTCTGGCCTAACCTTGCAGGCAAGAGATTAAATGTTCCACCCTGGGGAAACTGAATAGTCCAAAAGAAAACCTACAGACATTGAGATGTGTGTATCAGAAAAAGATCCGATGGTAATTGAATATCTCTTCAATAATCTATAGTAAACATCGTTCTTAAATGAGGTAAATTAGATGCATTACCTTTGTCAGGGGAAAAGCAAGGATTTCAGCTATCATTATTTCTATTCAACATTGGCCTAGATTTCTGAGCTGTACAATAAGATGAGAAAAGATTTCAGAGTTATAAATAAGAAATAAAATCATGTCACATATGATTGCCTACAGAGAAAACACAAGAAAATACCCAAACTATTAAAAGTTTTAAAATAGAAAAATCTAACAAAAGATATAAAAGTCCTTAATGGAAGAAATTAATCAATATAGCCAAAGGCTACAGAATATTACTTAAATTAAAGCGAATAACTTGGATGGGAAGACAATATAAAAAGAAAACTTAGTTCTCCTCCAAATTAACCTGTAATTCCAACCAAAATCTGAGTTAGAAAAACTACCCAGTCCTCCCTCCACTTTGTGTCTCCTTTTCTACTCACACAGAACACTTCACTTCTGACAGTTGTGGTCACCAAATGTGGGGGGAATCTTCCCCATATCAAGCAATTCTCTGCAACACCAATTGGGTATCTTACAATTTAACTCAATTCTAACACTATCTACATATCTAGAAATAGTGTCAGATCCCACAAATTAAGGACTCAGTCTCACAAGACTGCTCCCAGACCACTTTCAATGTCAGTCACAAGGAGCAGGTCCCCAAGTTACCCACAACTTCTATCTGACTTGGCTACAAACCAGTTTCCCATGACCCCCAATTTGATTAATTTGCCAGCGCATTTCACAGAACTCAGGGAAACACTTGTTTACCTTTACCAGTTTATTAAAGAATATGATAAAGGATACAGATGAACAGCCAGATGAAGAGATACATAGAGCAAGGTCTGGGAGGGTCCCAAGCACAGGAGCTTCTGTCCCTGTGGAGGTAGGGTGTGCCACCCTCCCGGTGTGGATGTGTTCACCTACCTGGAAGCTCACCAGGTAGCTTCCAGGGGTTTTATGGAGGCTTCCTCATGTAGGTATGGTCAATTATGAACTCCATTCCCAACCTCTCTCCCCTCTGGAGGATAGGAGGTGGGGCTGAAAACTCCAAGCATCATTCCCATGAAGGCTTGGTCTTTCTGATGACCAGCCCCCTAAAAGAAGCCACCCAGGAGCCCACGCTCCTGAATCAGGGCAGCCGGTTTGCTCAGTGGTTGGAGCACTGTGCTCATGACACAGGGTCACTGGTTCGATTCCCACATAGGCCAGTGAGCTGTGCCCTCCACAATTAGATTGAAAACAGTGGCTTGAGCTTGGAGCTGAGCCACTGGTGGGCAACTGGCAGGTTGGCTCCATGGTTGGAGCACAGTGCTTGTAACACCAAGGTCGCCGGTTTGATTTCCACATAGGCCAGTGAGCTGCACCCTCCACAACTGGATTGGAGACGGCAACTTGGCCAGGAGCTGAGCTGTGTCCTCCAGAACTACACTGAAAACAATGACTTGACTTGGAGCTGATGGGTCCTGGAAAAACACACTGTTCCCCAATATTCCCCAATAAAAAAATTTAAAAAAGAAAAAAAGAAACTGAATCATCAGTTTTTTAAAAATCAATTTATAGAAAAAACCACCATATCTTGATAATTTTAGATACAAGCTGTACAAATATCAATGAATATTTAATCCTACATTATACAAACTCTTCCAGAAAATGGAAAAACTGGAAATCATCCGTAATTCTTCTTCTGAAATTATTGCAAACTTGAAAATAAAATCAGAAATGGAAAGCAAAACAAAAGAAAATTACAGGAGTCTCTCTTATGAACATTAATACAAAAACCCTACACAAAGTTCAGATTGAACCTAATAATGTACTAACAACAGATAAATCATAACCAAACTGCACATGAAAGAATGGCTTAACCTTTTAAAAACAAAGTGGGCTGTAATTCACTGCTTTGACAGGTTAAGGAGGAAACACCATAGGATGATCACAACACATCTTATAGAAGGCCTTTTCTGAATATAATAACCATTCATGATTTTTAAAATGAATAAATAAAATACCTTAAATTAAAAGGAATTGAATGGAACTGACAACCCAACAATGGGAATCTCCCCCAAAATCCTTAGCAAACTTCAGGGTAGAATGTTGGGAAACATTCCCCCTAAAATAAGGACCAACACAGGTAAGCTACTATCACTATTTCTGTTCAATCTTGTACAGACAAAGAAATTAAAAGTATAAGGATTAAACAAACTGCACACTGTATGCAGAGGCCCTGAGAATTGGAAAGAAAGAAAACTGTCCTTATTAGCAAACTATATGACAAGAGTACTAGTTTTCTATTGCTGGGTAACAAATTATTTCAAAATGCAATAGCTTAAAACAACAAACCTTTATTACTTCAAACAGTTTCTGAGGGTCAGGAATCTAGAAACAGCTTAGAGGCTAAGGGTCTCTTAAGCAGTTGTAATTAGGATGTCTGCCGATGTTGCACTCTTCTGAAAACTTGACTGGAATTGAAGGATCCATTTCCAAAAATGGCTTACTCAAATGTTTGTTGGTAGGATTCAGTTCCTCTCCACATGAACCTCTCTCCACAGGGCTGCCTGCATGTTCTTGTGACATGGCAGCTGGCTGTCCCCAGAGTGAGTCATCAGAGAGAGAAAGAGAGACACAAAGTTTGACAGAGAGGGTGAAACAGAAGCTTACGAGTATCTTTCATAACCAAATCTCAGAGTGACACACCGTCACTTCCACATTTTTTTATTTGTTAGAAGCAAGTCACGAAGTCCCGTCCACACTCAGGGGAGGGAGATTAGACTTCACCGCTTGAAGGGCTAAGTATCAAAAAATACATGGACATTTTTTAAACCAGTACAATTATTAAGGTAGAGAATCCAAAAGAATATGCATATAACCTATTACAATTAATAGGAAAGTTTAGCAAGATTGCCAGAAAAAGAATCAATATACAAAAATCAATGGCATTTTTATGTAATAGTAATAGAATTAAAAAATATGATTTTGCTCTGACTTACTGCACTTAGCATAATGTCCTCAAGGTCCATCCATGTTGTTAGAAATGGCAAGATTTCCTTCTTTCTTATGGCTGAATAATAGTCTATTGTGTATATACATGTATATACACGCATATATACGTATATACGTGTATATACAGGTATATATTCATATATATACATATATATATGAATGTGTGTGTATACATCACATCCTTTTTTTCCATTGATCTGTTAACAGACATTTATGCTGTTCCCTTATCTTGGCTATTATACAAAATTCCAGTTTTAAGATGAATAAGTTCTGGGGATCTAATTTACAGCATGATGACTATAGTTAATAATATTATATTATATACCTGAAAATTGCTAAGAGGGTGTATGTTAAATGTTCTTACCACAGAAAAGAAATGGTAATTATGTGACATAATAGGGGGCTTAGCTCCCCTAAGGTGGTGATCACTTCCCAATATATAAGTGCATCAAATCAATACGTTGTACACCTTAAACTTACACAATGTTATGAAAATTACATCTCAATAAAGTTGGAAAAAATAAAAATAAAGAAAATATGAATTTTAATAAGGTACATTATTAATTGATAGGATGACAATTTTTAAATGTGAAGTCTCCAAATTAATTTATAAGTTTTCACTGCATTTGATACACTAATTCTAAAATTTTCATAGGAAAGGCCCAAAAATACTCAAGAAATATTTGAAGACAAATAGAGAAACTTGCCTTACCAAATGTCAAGGTTTATTGTAAAGCACTAGAAATCTCAAAAGTGCCTTTGATACAAAGACAGATAAATTGACTAATGATTCAAAACAAAGAACCCAGAAGTAGACCCACCCGCACATATACAACAACTTAGTATTTGATAGAAATGGACTTGCAGATCAATAGAGAAAGGATAGAACAGTCAGTAATTTCTGGGGTTATTAGTTGTCATTATTTTTTTAAGCAGATCAGATTTCTACATCCTACAAAAATGAATTCTAGCTGAATTAAAGACATAAATATAAAACCCAAAACTTCTTAAAAATTAAAATAAAAGGTAGGAGAATGTCTTTATGACCTTGAGGCAGGAAAGGACAAACAAGACAAACAAAAACACAATACAGATAATAAAATATTGACACATTTACTACATTAAAATTTCAAATTCATCTCTGATGAACGTCAGTCTTATAATATAAAGAGAAATGATGAGCTACAATGTAGAAAAAATTATTTTCCACACAGAATACCAACAAAGGATTAGTACCCAGAATATACACAGTACTTTAACCAAAAAAGAAAAGCAACCCAATGGAAAAAAGTGAGCGAAAGATATTAATAGGCAGTCCAGAGAAGAAAAAAATGAATGTATAGTAAACCTACAGAAGTATCCTCAGCCTCACTGATAATCAGAGAAATTTAAAACAAAATCAAAATGAGTTACAATTTCACACTCATCAAGTTGGTAAAAATGTAAACCTAACATTCCAAATGTTGGAGGGAATATAGGAAAGCAGAACTTATATGTTGCTGATAGAAATATAAGTTGACCCAACTATTTTTGGAAAACAATTTGCCTAAATCTAGTATAACAGACACTATTTCCTACCCTCCTCTGTGGCCATGTAATCATGGTGTCTTAGGGAGATGGAGGCATCTAGACGGGTCCCATGTTTCTGGAAGTTGGGAAAAGAGTGGAAGAAAGAGATAGTGAGTTCAGTGTTGGACAGGTTGAGTTTTTGATACCAGTGGAACATCCACCTGAAGATGCCAATGGCCAGATAGACATGTGTCTGTAACTAAGGGAAGATGTCTATACCGTGGACAAGGACTTGGGAGTCTTTAGTACATACGCTGAATGAAGAGAGAGTACAATGGAGACCCATGAGCCATGAATGTTTGAGAATGTGTTTGCTTCGTATGTGCAGTATGTTTAGCTAGACAGATGTTCAACTAAGTCACCATTCAAGCAGTCGCGCCCCCACCCCAGCTTTACACAATCTGGCTTCATCTTTTTGGGACTGAGTTGGAAGCTCTGATGTGATATCAGGAGCCGTGGGTGGGCTTGGACCACCCAGGGGCCCCAAGTGTTCGGATTTGAAATTTTAATGTTACAATACTTCCAGAAAATTGATTGTAATATATATTAATTATTCTCTTGCGTTTATTCAAAAACTCGTGCATTGGACCCAATATATACATTTTCTTTTAAGTGAACATTAAGAACTTTTGAAAATAGCCTGTGCTGTGATATCTGCATATGACAGGACCAATACAGGGTTAAATCAGTAATTGACAAAGAATAGAAAGCTAAATCTTATTACTTGATGTCATTCTTACTAAAGTGTTGGCCTCTGCTTAGTACACAACAAAGAAAGGGGTAGTGGAAAGAGAACTTGATTTGCATCCAGTATTTAGATTTGAGTGAATGGGATTTAACCACTCGCAGGGTATATATCCAAGAAGTTCATACAGAAATTAAAAAAAAAAACAAAAAAAACATGAAGGTCTGGATGCAATTATAAAATTTTAAAGGCCGGACTTTTTTGGCAAATTCTAGAATTGTAGGGACAGCGCTTGAAGAACAAAAGGTAATAAGATGATATTTTAGGGCTAATAAAAACAATAATATTAGAATTGACCTTCTTCATACGGACATTAGCATTGACAGAGGGTATTCTTTTCCAAAGCATTGCATATCTCTCCTATCCTTTGCTGGGTTTCAAAACCTTGCAAATGAATCTCCCCTTTTGACTGCCATGGTCAAAAGTTTTCTCCTCTTAGGGTTAACTGAAAACAAAAGTAAAATCCCAACCACCTGCCTCCTACACAAGAGAAGATTCAGGAATTCTTTTTTTTTTTTTTTTTTTTTTTTAATTTATTTTTAATTTATTGGGGTGACAATTGTTAGTAGAATTACATAGATTTCAGTTGTGCAATTCTGTATCACATCATCCATAAATCACACTGTGTGTTCACCACCCAGAGTCAGCTCCCCTTCCATCACCGTACATTTGATCCCCCTCACCCTCATCCCCCACCCCCCAACCCCCTTACGCTCTGGTAACCACCAAATTACGTTCCCCAGATTACAGGAATTCTTTTGAAAGGAGACATTTATCAATACAATGTCAGCCTTGAGGAAGGTCCCTGTTCCTTGACTGGCTGTTCAGGCCTCTCCAGTTCTCAAGTTTCTACCCCTGACGCATCCTTAGTGTGGGTCTTCCTACAGGTATGGATCAGCAAGGAAAAGGAATCAGACACTGCCATTCACCTGGGGAGTGACAAATGCAGCTCATCCCTGTCCTGAAAAACCCCAATCTATTTCTAGAGTGAGTCAAGTTTTGTGGAATCCATAAAGTTCTGAAAACAAAAGTTTTGTTATAACCCATTTGATGGCAAAATGTGAGCTCAGCTGATGTGGAACTATTAATAGTCTTCATTTGGCTCACTTAGTGTGAATAGTCATATGTTTCTCTACAAAAATAGTCATGTAATGAATTACAGATTGCTACTTCAGTGTTAGAAACTATACAGTATTTTTACCACAATAGCTTTCTACAGTCCAATAGTTTGGGATAAGAGAGGCATTATGAGGCATTATGCTCGGTGCAAGCAACAGAAAAATAAAAGATGTGGTCCCAAGCCTCAAATAACTCACATAAATACAGACCATACTGCAATATGGAAATCTTGTTGGACAGGCATATAAAGTTCTCTGGGAATACAAGAGAGGCAGCAATTATTTCCTGAGTGAAGTGAAGGAGAAAGTCACGGAACAGGTGGCATTTGTGCCAGATCTTGGAGAATGAGTAGAGTTTGCCAGGTTGAGGCCCTCCAGCCAGAGGCAACTGCTCATACAAAGGCCTTATTTTAGGAGATACCAACTGAGTGGGATGTATGGGAAAGGGAGGTAGAAATGGACTTGGAAAGGGAGCCCAGGGTTCTTAAGGGCTTGAGTGTGGCCTCACACCTAATGAATAAAATGTGACACATGGGATGGTTTGATTTCTGAGGCTCAGTCATAAAACACCATTGTAGCTTCCTTCTCTCTCTCTCTCTCTCTCTCTCTCTCTCTCTCTCTCTCTCTCTCTCTCATCATTCACCCTGAGGGAAGCCAGCTGCCATGTTGTAAGGACATTTAAGCAGTCCTATGGAGATGCCCATGTGGTAAGAAACTCAGGCTCCAGCCAACAGCCATGTGATTGAGTTACTCTGAGAGTAACTCCTCCAGCCCCTGTGGAGATAAATCCTCCAGCCCCTGTGGAGATCACTGCATAACCAGCTGACATCTTGACTACACCCTCATGAGAGACTCTGAGCGAAAAACTACCCAGGTGACGTACTCCCAAACTCCTGACCCATAGGAACTGTGAGATAATAAATACTTGTTTTTAACTACTAAGTTTGGGGGTAATCAGTTTCATAGTAATAGATAAGTAATATACCTGTCTAAGCACTTTACATGTTTTACCTCACAATAATCCTTTAATAGAACATGCCATCTTATCCCCACTTTACAGATTGGGAAACTAAGGCACAGAGAGGCAAATTAAATTGTCTATGGTCACACAGCTAATATACAGAGGAATGGGAATTCCAATCCAGGGGGTCAGGATCCAGTGTCTTGCTCTCTACCACAGCACTGCTCTATCTCAGCTCAGTTTGAACACATCTCTGGGAGTGGCATGAGATACAGTTTCAGGGAGCTCCTGAAGAAGATGGCTTCCTCTGATTCTGGCTGCATATGAGGGTAACCTGGAGAACCAGTGCCAGTGCCAGTGCCCCAGCCAAGATCAACTGAGGCACGACGTATGGAGTGCAAGCCAAGCATTGGTAGTTTTTGAAGGCCTCCAGGTGATTCCAGCGTGCCGCAGGGTCCAGTACCTCTGACAGAGCATTAGCACTCCGAATGGGCGCCCAGGAGTTTGTGAGAAGCCGAATTTGTATTTCAACAAGATTGCCCACGTGCCTTGTATGACATTAAAGTTTAAGAATCATGGCTCTAATCCTTTCCTCAGGCCACACCTGGTCATAAAGCAGCAGCTGAACATCAAACAGGTTGGCACATATGGTTTTGCTGCAGGAACTAAGATCGGGTGCATAGAGAAAAACTAAGCTTAGCATTTTATAAAGTGGTTCTTCAAAATACCAAAGAGACAGGAGGAATGAAAACTTGAAGAGACAGGTGGGAAAAGCAGGAGAGAACAAATAGCTTCTCTCAGTGTCAAAGAGAAATAAAGAACTCCAGGGGGTAATCAGTAAAAATTAGGGTGTCAGCGAAGGACCTACCTTAAAAGACAAAAATCAAACAAGACAGCAAAATTACCTCTCATTGGTTTGAGGCCAGGGGTAACATTATCCTCACTGTATGGTTTTCGAGGTTTTGTGAAAGGAATATGAAAACTGCTTTATCCATCTACAGTAAATAACATGCCAGTAAAAGTTAACAATTTAAAAGAAAGGGAACAAAATTTCTTACTTTTTCCCTATCCAGTTATCAGCAGTCTAATTATAGCTAATCCTCAGTTACGGATGATCATTTTTATGTCTTACCCACAGACTTTTGTATCGATGCCATCTGTTATTTAAAAAGCCAATCACATAACAACATTTCCTTCATCCTCCACAAAGTTTTCAGGGAGGTGAGAAGAAAGTGCCATATGAACATACAAATGAGAAAAGGGGGGGGCCCAGAAGACTATTAGTAGCATCTTCTTGCCTCAAAACAGAACACTAGAACCCACTCCCCATGTGGATGCTTAGATAATAGAAGTTTCTCCTACTGATCCAAAAGGAGCAGAACTCAAAGGGGAAATCAAAAATGACATGCTACACAGATGGCAGTCTAGCAGTGGTTGTCAAATGTTGGTATGCATTGGATTACCTGGAGGGTTTATTTCAACACGGATAGCTGGATCTCATCCCCAGAATTTCTGGTTTACTAGGTTGGGCCATAGCCAGAGAATTTCCCTTTCTAACTTGTCCCCAGGTGATGCTGATGCTGCTGGCCCCAGGACCGCACTTTGAGAACCACTGCAGTAGATAGCACAGTGAGTAACGTTGTAGACTAGTGAGAAGGAGCTGGAACTTTGAACCAGTGTCATGGTTTAAATCCTAATTTCAAAATGAGTGACCTCAGCCAAGTTACTTAATCTCTCTCTGTTTCCATTTCTTTATTTGTAAATTGAGGATAATAGCAGGACAATCTTCTTGAGTTGTCATAATGATTTAAAATGTTAATTCAAATAAAGAGTGCAGAACAGTGCTTAGCAAATTGTAAAAGGTCTCTCACTGTCAGCTATTAATATCAATGCACGTTGCAGACAAATTATTTCTGTACCAGTTTTACTCAGCATCACGTATGCTTCATTAGTAGAGCTAAATAATAATAATAATAATAATAATAATAATAACAACAATAATAATAACTCATTTTATTTACTAATTTATTCATTTTTTTTGTAAATACAATTATCAATCTTGTTCTCAAATACTCCATATGAAACAGTGACCCATTAAATGAGAAAATAGCGTGATTTTCTGTGACTTAGAAAAAATTCCAAAAGGTATTGGCAGATTTTGTCAAGAGTCTATAACTGTGACAAATTTGGAAGGACATACAGGTCTTTAAAAAACACTGTAATTATTAAACAAGAGTTTAGTAACCCATGTTATGACATAAAAGGAAGAATTATATGACAGGAAAAATGAAGTGGGAAAGCAGGACAGAGCATTTTGGAGCCAGAAGTAGACAGAGCACAAGGAAGGAAGTGGAGACGGTTACAGGGTGGACAGGACACAAGATGGCTGCCACCATTTCGAGTACTAGAAAAGGAAGCCAGCACAAACTCCATGTCCAGAACACCAAACCTGGAATGAGCTAAGGGGGAATCAGCTAAAATAATTTGGAAAGAAACATTTAGAAAGATGGACCAAAAAAAAGAAAAACAAATGCAGATCTTAAAGGAGAGGAATTGAGACAGAGACAGGTAAATGTTGGGAGAATCAGCCATTACCTGAAGAATCCTGTCCAGACACAAGAATTTAAGTCCATTCACAAGTTTTAAAAGTGTAGTCGTTTCTCCCTGTCACGAAAATACCACAAATTGAACTCTTAGTACTCTATAATCCAGCCCGATGCTCTTCCAACTTGATCTCCTACTTTGTCTCAACCATTTTGTGTCCCAGTCAAACCCACCGTTTACAATTTTCCCAAAACATCATAATCTGATGCTGCAGCCACTATGCCTATTGGTAACTCCCTCGACTTGAAAGAAGCTCCTCTTCTGAATTCTTTTTACCCTTTAAAGCCAAGTCAAAAATCCTTCTTCTCTGCTTGCCAAAGTAAAATAATTTCTCCTTCCTCCATGCGCCTAGGGCTTCTTTTCAGCCATTCTATGAACAAACAGCCTGCCTCATGGTTTAGTGAATGGATGCCTGCCTGCCTGCCTCCCTGTCTCAATCTTGTGACTCCAGGCACCCAACTAGCACTCTGAATACAGGACGTGATTGTAGTAGATACTGCAGGGTTCTCTGCACTCACCAGGCTCCTACGGGTCCAGACTTCATAACTGTAAGCACCTGCCCCACAGGCTCTCTCTGGTGGCTGGGGTAGGCGAGCTCCTGCAGGGGAAAAATTAGAACTGTAGAATAACCACCCCTGGGACCTCAACCACCCCCTCAACCAATTATGCTCATGGACCGGTGGATCAATACTCCTAGCACTGTTGCCCCTTGGGTAGGACAACCTTAGAGAATGCTGTAGACCTTTCTCCCTGAGGTTCCAGCAGGTTTGGGCCCCAGTTGTCCTGAGCACTAACCTGCTCACTAATGTACCTTCCATTGGCCTCCTTCCCGTTTCATTCTAACTTCCCCACTTTCCTCTTGCTGTTCCCTGGGACCACCTTCAAATAAATACCTGCTCTAGAATCCATGTCTCAGAGCCTAAGTCGGGGGAATACGATCTAAAACAATGTTCCGTATATATCAGTATTTGGTTAGATGCCTTAAACTCATGGAAGAGGGAAGACCAAGAGGAAAGGGAATAAACTCTACGAAACATGGCTGTACGTTAGGATGTTAGGATACATTTTCAGAGCTAAAACTGGGCAAATGGGTCCAGAGCTCTTACTGGCATGGAGGTTAAAGACTGGAAAGAGGGAGTATTCAAGGCTGAATAGGCCAGATGAGATCAGATTTTTATGAAGATGACCTTCCCCCAAGGAAGTCTCAAAGGATTTCTTTATAGAATAGCTACAAAGAAATTCATTTATTAAAGTTATCTTAGCATTATGGGATTAAGACATGGCTACTCCCAGGAAGTATATAGAAATATAACCCAAAATGAAACCTCAGTTCTAAGGGCGACAGCATATTGAATGGGACATTTCCTCTTGTCTTACAATTACAGCGGAAGGCCCAAAGTGGAGAACTGCATCCGTCAGGATGGGCAAGGTAAAGCTGCAGGAACAAACAACCTCAAAATCTCAGTGCTTTCAAACAAAGTTTTGTTTGTTGTTGTTGTTGTTTACACTACACATCTAAGGCAGGTTTGTGGGGGACTCTGCTCCATGTTGTCATTCAGGAACCTAAGTTGACAGAGCCACCGTCCTCTTACAAATCCAACATCTCAAACCAATTCTTTTTCTTTCATGGTTTGCCAGGTAGGATAAAAGAAGGCTAGGACTCAAGTACTGGCAATTAAATGCTTCCATCCAGAAGCAAAAAGCATGGTTACTACTCACATTTCATTGGCCAGGACTAGTCAGATTGTCACATTCAATATTTAATTGTCCATGTGCCTCACAGTGGAGATGAATCATATATTGGAGAATATTAGTTATATTGCCATAATCATGGCGGGCTGAATAATGTCCCCGTCCAAAGATATCCATGTCCTAATCTCCAGAACCTCTGAATATGTTACTTCACATGGCAAAAGGGACTCTGCAGATTTCATTGAGTTAAGAATCTTGAGACAGGAAGATTACCCTGAATTAGGATGGGCTCAATATCATCACAAGAGTTCTTATAAGGGGGAGGCAGGAGGGTCAGGGTCAGAGAAGATGAAGTGATGATGGAAGCAAAGAGATCTGAAGATGCTACTACACTGCTGGCTTTGAAGATGGAGGAAGAGGCCTCAAGCCAAGGAATGCAGGTGCCACAAGGAGCTCGGCAAAGGAAGGGAACAAATTATAATCTAGCACTTCCAAAAGGAACTGCCAATACCTTGATTTTTATCCCACTGAGACTGATTTTGGACATCTGACCTCCAGAGTTTTAAGATAATAAATTTGTGTTAAGTGACCAAGTTTGTGATAATTTGTTACAGGAATAATTTGTTACAGGATAATTTGTTATAGGAAATTAATAGGACAACTATCCCTTGGAACTTTCTAAGATGTGGCCAAACTGCTTCTTTGACTATCAATCTCTATCATCCACCCCCAGCCTACATAGAAATTTGAAAGACAATGTTGGCAAGAATTCACTGGAGTAGAAAATGTTTTGGCTTTGCTTCCTCTGTCCTGCCCCAGACCAAGTAAAGAAGGACCCCAAGTAGAACTCCTTAGGGAGAATGGGATGTCGGTGTAACTAGGGAGACTGGATTGTCACTCCCTGGCAGAGCAAAACCTAGAAGGCCCACTTTGTGTGGCCTCTAGGGTGGAACACATGAAAGAGTTCTTAGAAGAACTTGATATGTGTCACCAGGAGTTTGGAGTACACACAAATAGAGACTGGTGTTGCTTCCTGCCAAGACACATCTGAATATGGCAGGTAAGGGACTAGCTGAAGCTGTCTGTAATGAGCAAGGCAAAGAGAAAGAGGTCAACACTGGGTAAGTTTCAGGTTTTCTTTTAGTGAAAATGCATGAGTAGGGCGGCCGATTGGCTCAGTGTTAGAGTGCAGTGCTCATAACACCAAGATCACGGGTTCAATTCCCATGTGGGCCAGTGAGCTGTGCCCTCCACAACTAGATTGAAAACAACAACTTGACCTGGAGCTGATGGGTCCTGGAAAAACACACTGTACCCCGATATTCCCCAGTAAAAATTTTAAAAAGAAAGGAAGAAAGGAAGGAAGGAAGGAAGGAAGGAAGGAAGGAAGGAAGGAAGGAAGGAAGGAAGGAAGGAAAGAAGGAAGAAAGAAAATGAGTAGATTGATTAAGGAGAGAATGTGGAAGATAGCCAGGTATGGGGCATCTTATGGTACCCCAATAAGAAGCTGCCCTTTGGGAAGAGGGAGAGGCTTTGTGGGATGGAGCTGGGCGAGGGAGAGCAGGAGTTGAAGAGGAGGAGTCCAGAAGGTCAAGCAAAGCATGAATCAGCAGCTCCAGGAATGCAAAGTATAGGAGTTCCCCAGTGAAGGTTCCAAGGAACACATGAAAGTGTCCCACAAAAAATCCAGCATTTGGACACCAGCCACACAGGGGAAATGGTGGCCAGCATGTACCAGCCAAGAAAACCACACTGAGCACCAACTAAGTTAAAAAAGACCCTGAAAAATAGGATGTAAGAATGGGATGGTGAAAAGATAAACCATCATTCCATCCCCTTTTCCAGACTCCAAGCTTGAGTTTTCAGGCCTGACTATTGGAAAAGAACATATTTTTAACTAAAGGCAAGATTGAAAGTATTGACTTAACTTGTGCTATATTTTACAACACAAAAATGAGACCGTTCTTACAACTGAATGTGAACAAAAAGCTGTCATCGAGGGAGAGGAGGCAAGGCAAATGCAACCGAGAATGTTTAAAATCAGTGAGGGCAGAAAAATAAACCCGTTTCCGATTTTTGCCTCCACTAAGTTAGGCCCATTTAATAAACCAGCTGTATAAGAGAAAGCGAAATACTGTACAAATTATTATCAGCCTATTTTTCTCTTTATAATAGAACAATAGAATGGAGAGTATCAATGACTTTTTTCTATTCTATGTTCTCAATATTACTTGGTCATTAGAAAGTAACTTTTATCAAGGCTAGCTTTATAGATATCTAGAATGTTCTCACAATAGCAGCAGATTCAACTAAAGATTCTTTAAATATTAACAAATGGTTTCCATAACTAGAAGTGAGACAGCTGATTGGTTGGGGGATTCTAAGCCTGGGTAATTCAATGGCTTAATGACATCATAACCCTCAGAGTCTGAGATTATTTTAGCATCTCCTCTTGATCACAAAATGATTGCTGAAGCTACACTATCAAATTCTCACTCGACAATGCCCAGAGACAGGAATACAAATATATATTTTCCTTTGCTCTCCTTTTGAAATCAAAGAAATCATGCCCAGATGCCCTGCAGCAGACTTGCTCTAGGTGCCATTGACTAGAATTTGGTCACATGTCATTCTTAATCCACTCAGTGGAAAGAAGAATGAAGTCACCATGATTGGCTTGGATTGAACAGAATTCACACTTTGGGACCAGAATGGACCGAAGCACATAGCCTTCAGATACATGAATAAAGTGTTCTCTTAAATGAGAGAGGAAAAAGTGACCAACACATTGTACCAATTAAAGAAGACTCTATGTCCTACCAAGTCAACAGAGGTGCTGTCTCAGGTAAAGTTTCTAGAAGCAGGGCCTGAGATGATTTATTACAGGAATGTTTTTGGCAGAAGGGGAGCAGGAGATGCAGGACGGGACAGGAAAGCTGCTAGGCAAGGAGAAGTTGGTCTCAGCTGGACTTTGCCTTCAGCCTGATTCCATGGAGAGCCTTGGAGCATGAGACAAACCACAAAATTGATTCCCATCTTGAGGAAAGGGAACCGATATCATGTACCCCATTTGCAACCAGTCATTTTTTGTGAATTGCTAAAAGGAACATGAACTCCATGGCAAGGTGACTCCCATCGATGGGGGACAATTCTCTCAAGAAGGAGCATCTGTGACTCATGAGCAGCCAACATTCACAGCACCTGGAGGGGCTGGAGGGGGGTGGGTCTGGTAAAGGGGATCTGGATGAAGCACTAAAAATGCCCACCATAGACACTGTCACTGGAAATAGACCTGAGGACTGAGTAGCTCAACCAGCATCCAACCAGAATGGCACTCTCCCCAAGATGCCTGGCACACTGGGCCATGCTGGTGTCTCCCACAGTAGGACAATTACAGAAAGTGGTCACCGAAGACACTGAGCGTACATCTGTATTTCCTCTGGAGGAGCCCAAACCTACAAGTATGTTCCCAGGTTCAACTCTTAGCTCCCTGTGTTACAGCTATGGTACAGGTATTGCTTTTAGAGCTTTTTCACAGGATGTGGAACCCAAAATGAAAAGCATTTCCCTATCTATATCTGCCTGGCTGCACCCCCCTGCCCACCCTCGGAAGATACTATAAGCCATACTATCAAGATAACAAGCTTTCCGAAACTGCTGGCTGTGGTTCTCTGTGTGGGTCTGAGTGGTCCCATCCTGGAGGTGGAGAAAGCATCCGAACGTGGAGAGTCTCTTGTTTCTCATCTGGTGTTATTGGCCTGTGGTGATCAAATGAATCACCCGGAGTCTGTGGTCTGGTCTCAGGCCTACAGCGTATCATTCAACCCACACACTTTCAACAAACCTTCCATTGCCAACACTCTGATAGGAAAAGGTTAAACAACTCTGCCACTTCCGAATTTCACTCCAGATTTCCTCTGGGCCGAGGAGAGCCGAGTTACAACAATTCCTCCTTTTCACTAGAAATGGAAAGACTTTAGAGGAAACCAAGACAATGAACAAGTCTTTCCAAATAATCTATTTTAAAAACTATGGGTGGAATTACAATGTACAGATTAATTTCCTCTTAAAATATAGCTGGATTTCAAAAGTAGGAAGAAAGGAGGCCTGAAAAAAATCAATTTTGGCAGAATCTAAAAGATTTGAAAACAACTTGAATATTCTGGCTGCCATCTGCAACAGGAAATGGAAAGATTTCTAAAGCCCACAAACAATTAATATTAGAGAAATCAGTGCTTCTAATAAGCAAGCATTTAAAACAAGAATATACATATATTTTTGTCTTATATTTTAACTTCCTGCATTTACGTCTTGTCCCCTTTCTGTATCATAAATTCTTTTCCAGGAAGGTAGGACTCAGGCTCACCCTTGTAGACCCACCCGCACCCCCATGCCGGGCACACAGAAGACACTCAATCAATATTTGTCAAATTTATGAGTAAATAAAATCAGCAGAAATTTAGTTAAACTATTTTATGATCTGCTACCACCATCATTAACAGTACAATTTATCACTTACCCAACTAAGGAAAATATTGGAACAAATCTTCTTAACACTTTAACACCTTATGTATAAATGACTTGCCAAAAACAAGCTGAACTGAAAAGCTTTAGAAGCAAACCCTAATGCACATCGGTAACTGCAAATAATTCTGAGGGTTAAGAGAAATTCATTGCGTAAGGATGCCCTCTACTGGGAAACACTGTTCTCCACTGAGCACAATGGACAAACTTTCTTCATTGACTCACCATTCACAGAAAAGGTAGAAAAAGGTCGGAACACTGAGCCTGAGATCCTCATGTGTCAAAAGGCTTGCAGACTTTGAGGATCAGTGTTAAAATGTCATCATTCTCATAGGCAACTAAAGCACAGGAGTAAAGCAATCTTGGAAGATAAACTTTGGAAGGAAAGATGTTCCAAGTCCAGCACTCAGAGAACATTTAGTGTGTGCCCAATTTTGTCCCATCAATGCCATTTTAAGACTGCCTGACATTTGCAGATCTGTTTAGAATCAGAAGCAATAAGTCCAAGGCTTAATTTTATCTGCAGAAATTATATTCTCATATTTTTTCATTACATTCAACTAAAAGGAGGATTGCTCCCTTCCTAACTTAATACTAAAAACTGACTGACTCATGATTGGGTTTTAAAGTCTAGATCGCCCTTTATTCAGTTTTCTTGCTCTCCTCACACCTTCCTTCTCTATCTCCTTATTCTAGTTGAAAGTTTTATTGCCTCATAAAAGGGTGTTCCTAGGAGGCCTCCTTTGGCGAAGCTTTTCACATTTCGCTTTTCACATTTCCCTTTGCTCTGCGAGGCTGCCTAGAAATTCTCTCCTCCTATTGAACCCTGAGGCCAGCAGCATATACAGTGTTAAAACTAGCAGCCCCGCAGCCCTAGCACTAACCAGCACAGAAATGCTGGAGCCACAGCAAGTGCTGCATAACCAAAGTTGAGGACCACTGTCCCGGAGATAGACTCACTAACCAAGCTCAAGGATATCTCCATTGAGGTTGAGAAATTATTGTCATGGGAATGGAAAGGCATGAGTCCAGAGGATCACCACATTCTTTACCTGTCAGCAGATATATGCAGAAAACCGATCCATAATCCGAAGGTTGTTTGGAGAGAGTGGAATCAGAACAAGGGAAGTCAGAGGGATCAACTGTATTTAGAGCCTGCTGGGTCCACTTCCCTTGCAGGGAGGGCCTTACAAACAGAACCAGAAAGCTTCACATCAGTTCACTGGAGCAGCGGTTTTCACACTTTAACATGCATTAGAATCACCTGGAGAGCTAACAAAGCACCCATTGTACTAGGCTGGTTGAAGTAGGAGAGGACCGGCTCTTATAAGTTTCCCAAGTTTCTCCAGGTGATTCTGATACAACCAAAATTTGAGAACCACTGGGCTAGCGTCCTTTGCATCCATCCCCACTTTACCAACGGCTTTGCTGGTGAGATTGAAACATTGAAAATCTGTTAACTAAAGCTCCCCACCTGCAGGACAGTTCTTGGATGAACACTGCCAACATTTGTCTCTGTTATTCTCCCTTTTCTACTCTTCATAACTGACTGATGCCCTTTTAATCATTAGCCAGTCATTAATACATTCCAGTTGCCTAGTGTTGTTTGCTGGGAGCTCCCCCATTTCTCTCCAATACATTTGCACATCTCTGCTCTGGTTTAAGACTTTAGCTCAGAAGGAAGTCTGAATTTCTTTATTTCTAAGTTCATTAGAGATGACAACCAGGTATTCACAACAAGGGTTGGTACTTAGCTGTCACTCCTTTTGCCAAGTTTGAGTGAAACAGAAAGCATAACTAGAAGATACCAGCAGTATAGTCATAGAAGGGAAGAGGCGACAGAGGAGCTCAGTAGCCAGACTTGGGGTGGGTAAAGCCTCGGGCTTGCCTGAAAATCTGCTCACCCTCTTAATCAACAGAGAATCAATCTATATACATGCCTGACTAGATGAAAAGCCTAAGTCAATGGAACTGGCTAGAATAAAACAACAGAGAGGTGCTATCACTTCTTATGAAAACGTAAAACTTTTTAAAGGAATGATAAGCTGAGTAACTTTATTGTGCTTTACCAAGTTACTGCATTGTAAATATTTCCTCATTTCTTGGCCTCATGTGAGAGAAGGATGCTCGGTATCAAAATTTCATAGAGAAAACAGTAACCAGGTTGGTGCTTCATCATCTTTGCATAACCCAATTCTCCCTTTCTCTTATCCTCTCCTCCTCGTACAATGCCAGACAAACCAGACATCCCTCCAATACAGGCTCTGCAGCCCTCCTGCCTTTTGGGGTCCTCATGCCAAATGGTATCCGTCTCTTCGCAACTTTAATTTGTCTCTTTTTATAGCCTTTTCTTCCACATAAGACATATTCTAGCGAAACATGTGGTAGTCTACCGTCTACAAAACAAACTCTCTCCTGATTCCCTTCAGTTATTGCATGATTGCATATTTTCCCCCCTTTCCCCCGCCCCCCGGACACACAGGCAAAACTTTCAAGTGTGATCTATATTTGCTGTCATGACTTCCTTCCTTCTCTTTCTTTAGCCCGTTTTAATTAGACTCCGCCCCACTAGAACAACTCTTGCTAAGTGACCGAGGGCTTCCATGGTGCCTTATGCAACGGTCAAGTCTTCACGTCCATCTTACTTGGCCTTCAACATCATGTGACACATTTGCACCTTGTCCTTCTAGAAATACTCTTCTCTTTGCTTCTGTGATTCCTGGTCTACCTCCTACTTCTCTGGCCATCACTTCCCAGGCTCTTCTGCTGGATCCTCCTCCTCCTCTGACTGAACTTTAAGGGCTCAGATTCCTCAGGGCTCTTTCCTTGACCCTATTCTCTTGGCACTCTTCATGCTCAGTGTAGGTGCTCTCATCCCTTCCCATGATCTTAAACATCTTCTATAGATTCTATAGCAGGGGTGTCCAAACTTTTTTCAATGGTTTTCACCAAGGGCCATCTGCGGTAAAATACACAAACAGCCGGGCCACTCACTCGAGGGGAAGTACGTATTGCCTCACCTGGTTTGTTTAAGTAAACTAAATATGTTTTAGGAATTTGCTGCGGGCCAATTAACAATGGATCGCGGGCCGCAGTTGGCCCACGGGCCTCAGTTTGGACACCACTGCTCTATATACTCAATACTCACATATCACACTTCCAGACCTCTCTAGGGACTCCGAACCTATGTCCAACCACCCTCTTGACATCTCTGCTTAGATACCAAACTAAACCTGTCCAAAACTGAATTATTGATCTCTCCACAACCAATCTGCCCCATCTCAATAAACAACACCTCCATTCACCCAGTGGGTCATGCTTAGGGACCTGAGAGCCATGCTGGCCAGGTCTCTTCCTTGTAAGGTCTGGCCCCACTCACTGCCCAAGCATCCTTCACCATCCTCACACACTGTGCACCAGCCGCCCCGAGTTTCCTTCAGATTCCTAAACATAGTAAGTCTCTTCCTTGAGCCTTTTGTTCTGCTGTTCCTTCAGCCTGGACTATTCCTAAATTTATCCACCTCCAAGCTAATCATTACTAATTCTTCAGTTTCAAATGAAATGAAACTTCCTTAAAGAAACCTTCTCTGAACTTCCAACTGAAATAAAGTCCATCTCTGCTTTGTCAGTACCCTATACAGTTCCTTCAGGTTTGTGATTGTATTTTTATTTGGGTGATTATATACTTTGTGTCTGTTTCCCCACTAGATTTTAAGCTCCATGAGTGCAGAGAGGATTTCTGTGGCTAGAATAGAGTAAGTACTCAGCAAACACTTATTGAAAGAATAACAAACATATAAAAATTTTTTAAATGTTTACAAGCCACAAACAATAAACATTTTATAAGTGTAATTCCACATTCACTTTACCCCAAAATGTACAACTAAAGTGATTATTATCACTGGTGAATAATGGAGACATCCCCTGTGGTTTCAGATGTCAAAACACACATGTTAAAAGTCATTGCTAACTGATGGACAACGAAACATGCACAGGGATGTTGGTGTGGGCAGGGGTGAAATATAATAATAGCTCCTGACCCTTGCTGCTAGCCCCAGTGGTCCCAAGCCCCCTTTTTGTTTCCTAACATCTGTTGCCAGACTTCTCTGATACCAAAACTCCCGCCCATTTTTACCTCTCAACTTCTTACCCCTTGACATGGCATACATTGTATAAGAATAAGAGGTTTCAAAAAAGAAACATCTGGGAACAAAATAAAAGTCATCTAGGAAATTAAAACTAACATGGCATAAAATTCAAAAACCTATAATATTCGGAAAATAAACATGAGGAACTCTCTTAGAAAACAAAACAAAATGTTTTTTTAAAAAATGTATATAGTAGATTAAATATAAGAGAATCAATTTATTAGTTCAGTGGAGGGATGAAAATTATCAAAGAAATTATTCATGATTTCCTCCCAGAAACCTCCCAGAACATAGAAACTTGAGTTTCTGGATGAAAAGAGACCCTTGAGTGTTCAGCAGACCAGAAAAAAAAAATTCACATCAAGGTACATCACCAAAGATTTTCAGAACTTTGGAGGCAAAGAGAAGTTTTCAGAGGGAGAAAAAAAAGATGGTTACATAGAAAAGATTAGAATGAGAATGGCATTAGACTTCTCAAAAGCAACAATGAAATCTGGGGGAAAAAAAGAAGAAAAAAACAACAAAGTATTTTCCTATCTAGAATTCTATACTCAACTGTTGGTAGGCACCCTTTCAAATGGCTTCAATAATCCCTCCTTCCTGGTAAGCATGTCCTTATGTAACCTCCTGCCCTTGGCATATAGGCAGGGCCTGGTGACTAGCTCTGAATGAATTGAATACATTCAAATACCCTGAAGTGTTGGAATATCACTTCTGAGATTAGGTTACAAAAAGATTTTGGCTCCCTCTTGCTCTCTCGTTGGCTCACTCTGGTGGAAGCCAGCTGCCCTATGGAGAACCCATGTGGCAAGGAACTGAGAGAGACCTCCAGCTAATAGCCAGTAGAAAGTGAGGTCCTCAGTCCCATAACTCATAAGGACTGCATCCTGCAAACGATCACATTAGTGAGTTTAGAGGCATATCATCTCCCAATCAAGTCTAAATGTCTGCAGCCCCAGCTGACACTTTGATTTCCACCTGTGAGATACCCTGAGCCAGAGGATACAGCCAGATCCCTGATCCATAGAAACCGTGAGATGATACATGGTGGTTATTTTAAGTGACTAAATTTTGGAGTGATTTGTTATACACCAATAGATAACTAACACAAAAACCAAACTAGCAATCCTATGTAAGTTTCCTATGTAAGTTTCAACTAAAGACAATTTCAAATATTCAAGGTCTCAAAGATTTATCTCACTCCACTTTTTCTTAGAAATAAGAAAACAAAGATATGGAATCAGAAAAACTAAGGGAATCAACACAGGAGAGAGGAAAAGGGAATACCAGGATGACAAAAAGGGAGATCTTAGGACATCAGCTAAGTGACAGTTCTAGAAAGCAATCATCTCAGGCTGGAGCACAAAGACAAAAGTTCCAGGAAGCATATCATCAACAATAAAAGATGACATTAAGAGGTTATCTGATCATTTTGTAATAAATTAAAAAGAGATATACATTTCTATTAGAAAGTTTGGGGTGCATTGGTCATAGATACATAGAAAAGTAAAGGTGGAAAGAGAAAGGATTAATGCCAAGAAAAAAAAGAAAAAAAAAGAAGTTCAAGAAAGGAAATTATAATATAATTAATATAATATAATAGAAACACATATATAAATATATATTTACATGCATTATATATTATATGGCTTGATGTATCAATTTGCTAGAACTGCCATAGCAAAGTACCACAAACTGAGTGACTTAAACAAGTGTCTCACAGTTCTGGAAGATGGAAGTCTGAGACCAAGGTTTCAGCCAGTGTGGTTCCTTTTGAGGGCTGTGAAGGAATCTGTTCCATGCCTCTCCCCTAGCTTCTGGTTGTTTGTTGTCAAACGCATTCCATGTTTTTCCCAAGTACCACCCTGATCTCTGCCTTGATCTTCACATATGCTCTCCCTCTTTGTCCATCTCTAAACTTCCCCCTTTTGTAAGGACACTGATCATGTTGGATTAGAGCTCACCCTAATGTGTCAGGCCCATGACATAGGTGAATTTCCACTTTGATATCCTAACAAATTCAAAGTTTGAGAAGTAAATGAGCCAAAAGGGGCTTTGAGAATAAGTAGTGATATCCATTTGTCCAATATCCCAAATCCCACAGTGGGACCACATACAGTAATGTTGATACTTCCAGAGAATGGGGAGGCCATTTCTTTCTCTTTTTGTTTTTTGTATACTTTTTTCTTTAATTAAAGTTTATTGGGGTGACGATTATTAGTAAAGTTATGTAGGTTTCAGGTGTACAATTCTGTAATACATCATCTATATCTCACATTGTGTGTTCACCACCTAGAGTCAGTTCTCCTTCCATCACCATATATTTGACCCCTACCATGCTCCACTCCCTTAACGCTCTGGTAACCACTAAGCTATTGTCTGTGTCCATGAGTTTTTGTTTCTTCATTTGTTTGTCTTGTTCTTTTGTTGTTTTCGGTTTTATATACCACATATCATAGAATTACTATATGATCCAGCAATCCCTCTCCCGGGTATCTACCCAAATAATCTGAAAACAAGTATCCATAAAAAATATATGTGCTCCGATGTTCAATGCAACTTTATTTATGGTGGCCAAGACATGGAAACAACCAAAGTGTCCTTTGATAGATGATTGGATAAAGAAGATGTGGTATATATACACAATGGAATACTATTCTGCCATAAGAAAAGATGAAATAGTGCCATTTGTGACAACATGGATGCATCTTGAGATTAGTATGCTAAGCGAAATAAATCAGACAGGAGGCCACTTCTTACAACATAATATAGTATCTACTAATCACAAATAATTGTGTGCTAGTTATCAATTTGGGGGCTCTTAGCTCCAAATTCACTGTTCATTGCCTGCTCTGCAAAAATGGAGCTGGACCCTGTAAATATTTTTCCTTTGCCAGTTGGCATGATATTAAGCTTTGTCAGTAGAGGGCACCAGAGGGCCACTGCAAGAGGAAGTGCTTTCTCTCCCTGGACTGGTGTGCTCCTCTTATCCAGTTCTTGCAGCACGTGGTTGCTCCAGTGTCTGGCTTCCGAAGTGAATTATTTCTCTAACACACAGCAACCAACAGTAGCCAGGGGCCAGAAGCTTCCCTGATACCGAGATACCTCTCTGTGGACAACACCCCCAGCAGCCCAGAGGGTAGACCTCCCTCAAGTTCCACTGGCACAACACCTCAGCCGACTTATCCACCACTCAGGGAGCCACAGCCTTGACCTCCCAACAAGGTCTGGATCCACCCTGAGATGAGAAAGGGCTCCTTCCTGGGTGCACCATCTCAGCCCTAGCAGTGGTGGCTACTCCTTACATCTGCTCTTCTTGCCTTCTTGCCTTCTTTAGAGCTCTCTTTACTTCTTACTCACCCATCCCTCATGACTTCAACCCCTGTTAGAGTTAACAATTCTCCGGATTAAACTTTCCATGGTGAAATATTGTGTCCTTTCTGTCTCCTGGTTGGACCTTGGTTGATACAAATAGCTTTGTTTTGTTTTCAAGTAGTAAACACTAAAGATTGGCCAGAGAAGGATTTGTCTGCAAGCATGTCTCTGTAAGGAAGCAACCCCGGCCTGGTGCACGTCTAAGCTTCCATCTCAAGCTGCTCTCTGCTTCAGAAACTTCTCCCAGAGGTAAGATTAACATCAGAACTGCAAGCTCAATTCATTTCACTTCAGTCACCTTCTAGATTATTATGCATGACACATTTTTTAGTGCCTTAAAAGTAATATGAACATATAAATGAGCAAACACTAAAAAAAGTTTATGAGGTTGGCTCACTGAGCAAAATAACTCAGAGTATAAATCACTATGGCTTTGTTCCAGCCGAGAACCAGATATCCCTCCTTAGATGTCACAAGGGATGGTTATCTCCAGATGCATAGGTAGGCTGCTTGGATTGTTGGTTTCTGATCCCCAGAAAGAACAATTTAGCAAAATTTCCTTTTATCCTAAGCTCACAATGTAAAAGGAAGAAGGGTAAGAATTGGCTTCAAGAGAAGAAAGAAACTGTGGTAGGGCTAACCATGCAAGTGAGGGATTTCCTTGAAAATTGGCATTAATTTAATGTAACTTGGCACATGACCTTTGGAGGAACGCGAGAGGTGGTCCTCTTGGCATTAAATGTTTTAGCCATGCTGAAAGTTATTTTAGCCATATCTATTAAAATATACATACACTTATCTCTAGAATATAGAAAGAACTCCTAAAAATCAATAACAAAAAGGCAGATATTCTAATTAAAAAACATGGGCAAAAGATTTAAACAAGCACTTTACCAAAAAGGATATTCAAATGACCAATAATTATATTGAAAGGTGCTCAACATCATTAGTCAGCAGCTCAAAGCATACAAAAATCGTACTGCAATACCAAGACATACCCACCAGAATGGCTGAAATAAAAAAGACCAATAACACTAAGTGTTAGGGAGTGAGAGGAATGACCAGAACTCTCACCCATTGCTGGAGGGAGTGTAAATTGATACTCAATCACCTTCTAGATTACTATTTATTTATATGTGTTTAAAAAATATAAACATATTTATATTTATTATTCCATGTATATAGTGATCATTGTATATCGATGATTATTTGGAAAACTGTTTGGCAGCATCTACTAAAGCTAAACGTATGCTCACCCTGTGTCCCAGCAATTCTGCTTCTAGGTGTACACCCAACAGAAACACATACATATGAGTTCACCAAAAGATTTATACAAGACTGTTCATTTCAGCACTGGTTTTAGGAGCCAAAGACTGGAAATGATGTTATACTAAATAATAAAATGGGTGAATGCATTGTGGTTTAGTCACACATTGGAATATTACACAGCAGTGAAGATAAATGAACGTGGATGAATCTCACAAACATAATAGTGAGAAAAAGAAGCCAACCACTGAAGAACACGTCGTACGATTTCATTACATAAAGCTCAAGAACAGACAAAACAAATCTAGGACATTAGAAGTCAGATAGCGGTTAGCCTTGGGGAGGTGGGAAATGACGGGCAGGAGCGTGAAGAAGCTTCTGAGGGGCAGATAATGTTCTCTGTCCTAATTCATGGCTGTGCTCAGTTTGTGACATTTCTTGAGCTGCTTAGTGATGATATGTACCTTTCTTTTTATTTATGTCATACCAGTAAAAAGTTAAAGAAATACATAGACAGAGACAGATACAGATACACATACATACTTGGTGCTCCCAAAGTTTTATTTCTCTGAGTTTTTCCTAGAGAAACGCTTACCAATGTGTTCAGAGGGTGGGTCAGTTGAGGTCCCCTGAGAAACAGATGCCAAGTCGAGATCAGAATGCAAGAGATCTATTGGGGTACACACTTGCAAAGAACAAAGGCGGAAGGGGACAGGAGAAAACAGGCAGACCCTTCAGACGATGATGCAGATCTGACATCTGAGAAAGGAGAAAAGGAAGGAAGGACTAGGTAGGAAGTTCCTCAGACCGCAGCACAATTCTGAGGAAATTTAAGCCAAATTGTGGGGTGACCCTCAGCCAAAGTTGCCCGGGAGTCACACAAAAGGCAGGTGAGGTACCC
Source organism: Rhinolophus ferrumequinum (assembly GCF_004115265.2). Lineage (NCBI taxonomy): Eukaryota > Metazoa > Chordata > Mammalia > Chiroptera > Rhinolophidae > Rhinolophus > Rhinolophus ferrumequinum. The sequence continues at coordinate 27,379,049 of NC_046306.1, read as the reverse complement.
CTGCCATGCTCAGTCACTGCCTGGGAGCAGCCTGGTGGTGGCATGGCCTGGCTGTGATGGATATAGAGGTGTGTCATCTGGAAGTGTCAGTCAGCTCTGCTCCCCTGCGGCAGACTCATCTGAAGGATGAGAGCTACCACAGGAGGCAGGCAGGTAGAACATACTTTGCGACATTGTTTGGACCAGCAAAAAATGTAATCTGCCTCATTGGTCCATTGCTAGGGAGGTAACAAAATAACTAAATAGCCACTCTGCAGAAGATGAAAGGGAACCACACAGATCTCTAGGTACTGACATGAACAGATGTTCGAGACATATCACAGAGTGAAAAAATAAGTTGCAGAGCTCTTTTCTTTCTTCTGTGACCACAAAAGACCCTGCTTTAATTATGAAAAGCATTATTCCTTGTGACTACACACAAAAACATTCTGATAAACTTTCCATCATTATTTTCCGACTCTTTGGGTGTATTTTTTCAATATTGCACATTCTGAGCAAGTAGACACACAAGACATTATTCCTTTAGCGCCTTTGATAAACCCATAAATTGATGTGCTCATTTATTTTTCATCAGCACCTTTTCTTTGTTCCTTTCTCAGCCACTATTTGCCTTAGGCCTTTGCAAATATATTTCAACAAAAGTTTATATCTTTCAAGAAAAGAACAGCCATTGACATCAATGGTCTCTCACAGTTTTGGTCTTTGTCCACGTCCTGGCTTCAACTTTTGAAATCTCATCCTTTCCCTTTGTCCATTTTTTTCCTGGAAATAAAATATTCAGATTAATTTGAGGTCTTTGAACCCCAAAGTATTATGTTTTGTTTGCAAAATTATGCTATATATTGGTGAGTTCTTCTCCCTGATTTTTTTCGTTGGTTGGTTTTCCAATAACTTGGAAGAATTTGCTCTGGGTAGCTCCCTTCTTCCATCTGATTGGTCCTTGCCACACCTTCCCCTTTCCTCCCACCATGACCAGTTTTACACATCTCCCAGGTGGCTGACTGATGTAAGTGGCCAAGAACTAGTCATTTTAACTGACAATGAATCATGGATAATAACAGCTCAGTCCCTGGCGTCAGACCTCCCTGGGTTCACATCTTGGCTCTGCCACTTACTAGCTGAATCCCTTCAGCCAAGTCAACTCACGAGTCCTTACCTGAAAATAGGAACATGAACAGCAGTTGCCCCTGAAGGATATCATGAGGATCAAATGAGAACAATTCACATAAAGTGCTTAGAGCTCTAATGCTCACACAACTGGTCAACCAGCCACGGAACCAATTGTTGATAGCACTGGACGTTAAACAACAAAGTCGTCAGAGGTGAGACCCTGGTGGGAAAGAAGAAAGTGCTTTGCATTTCTTTAAAGCAACAAGTTTATAGTTGTTCTTTTTATTTAGCAAGAGGCCCTGGGCACAGTTCCAGACACCTGCAAAGTGACCAAATTCTAGTTGTTAGGTTTGTGGAGACCTGGACGAAGTTAAGAGAACCGTGACTCAGCAGAGTGACGCTCACTCTGCCAAGTCAGAATGTCACCATTACCGAATCTCAGCAGGAAACAGAATCCAGGGTGCCTCAAGTTCAATGAATTCCAAGTCATTAAAATCAAGAGCAAAGGACTGGGATTTTGACACAACATGTTTATAACATTTGTCACTGAAATGGGCCAGCTGCTTACGGGGACCATAAATAGTTCTGTCATTTCCCAATTTCCAGCTCTCACATTTAAAAAAGATTTTCTTTTTTTTTTTTTGAGATCAAAACAATAAAAACAGAGGGATCAGAAGATGATATATGACAGGATGTTAAGCAACGATGAATGACCTTTTAATATGCACACTCACTTAGTCATTGCTCTCAGATGGTCAGCCTTTCAAGTTGGAATTACAAATAATTCCTTCCGTCAGCGAGTTGCAAACAACCCACTTATCAAAAATTGTCAAATAAATCTGTCACTCAATAGGGGTTACAAGGCGTTCGTAAATGTGGCAGACTTCCCATAGTAACAAGCCCCCCAATACCCTTGACTGTCTCTTAGGAGGAGAAAAAGCAAACGATTGAACAGTTGCCGGAGACTCAGAGAGTCCAAAGACTGACGTGGCAGCCAAGGGGTCGGCAGGAGCCAAGGAGGCCAGCTGCAGGCTGCAGCCTCAGCACTTGGCCAACACACATAGAGACTGTTTATTCTCAGGGCCCACCTGTCAGACAGGCTGTGCAGGTGTTGGCTGAACAGTGGCTTTGCCTCTCTGGCCCTTCCATTATTCCTAAAGAGAGAGGACTGTAAAACAGGGACCAGAACACCCATCTGGAGTCATGGACTCATTGAACTTTTAACCCAGAAGAATCCTTAATGACCATCTGACCCATCCCCCTTCATCTAACTCAGGAGAAAATGGTGCCCTTAGGAAGATCCCAGAGTTTTCCTGGGATTCATAAAGGCAGAACCTAGAACAGACCCTAGACCTCCAGACCCCAGCCATTTCTTGGACACCGTAGGAGATAGTAAAACAAGGAAAGAGCCATAACCTGTCTTCGAAGACATTATCATTGGCTCAATGTGAAGGACCTAGCATATAGTGCTTGTTCAAAAAATGACAGTGCCCACCCTTTCCCCGGGTAAAATATTAAATTCTTGGTTGATTAATATTTTAACAATTGCAATGTCAAATTTGAAATAGATGGTTAACTCACATATTTAACCCCCAAAAATAATTTAATTGAAATAAACAATCAAATCTTTAGATCCATTTACAGAATTTTTTTTTCAAAATTCCAACAGCTGCCAAAAGTGAAAGTTTCTAACTCTGACTTAACTATTAACAAAACAAATTTTAACATAACTTGTCCAACCAAATGTGTCCCAAAGCCAGTGCTTGCCATTAGGAATTGCCTTCCAGAGAGTTCTTGCCTGAAACATATATTTTACAACCCCCCACCCCCTGCCCCAGTTTACAGCTCCCTCAAGCATGTCTCTTCTTGTGAAGTTCTCATAGGATTGTATGGGGTGCTCATTTTCTTTCTCACTCCCTCACCTAGCAGGAGGGTTTATACTATGTAAAATGAAAGCATGGGCTTAAGAACCAATCACTCAGATCTGGATTTCCAGTTGGGAGACTTGAGTGAGTTGTTTAAAGTCTCAGTTTCTTCATCTGTAAAATGGGTATAATAATAGAGCTTACCAGGATGGCTGTTGTGAAGATTAAAGTAATGCTGCCAAATATTCAAGAGTTTACTCTGTGCCAGGCACTGTGCTAGGCCCTAAGAATTCAGTGATTATGAGTGATCAAGGCCCCCATTTGTACCTAGAACAAGAGAGAGATAAACTCTAAACAAATAATCACATAAGAAAATATATAAAGACAACTCATCTCCATGAAAGGAAAAGTGACTGAAAGGAGGAAGATGCCAATGAGAATTTTCAGAATATGTGTGGGAAGCAGAGGGGACAAGATATCCATAGTTCCTTCCTTCCACATGGTGCTCTCTCCGGGAGAGGTAATAAACTGGTGAGCCCCATAATTGTGGGTAAATGATATCAGCAGTCACAGGATGTGTTCTTATCCCAACTCCTCCCAGAAAGTTGGTCAAGGGTCCCCAAAAAGTGGAAATTCTTGAAGAGGTCACACCTAATCCCAAACCACGTGGAGAAGCTACGAGTCTCATGTTCTCACCGGGACCCAAATGAAGTCTACTGTTTACCTAACTGGCATCAATTAAGGCATCCTACAGCCTTTTTCTGCCTTGACGTGGCTAAAGCAAGAAAATGACACAAATCCAGAGAATAAAGGAGATGGAAACGATTGGGTCACCTGGGGACCTAAAAGGTCATTTCTTTTGGAAAGGTGGTCTAAGCAGAGTTGTAAAAAACTCTGTAAGAGATTCAAGGAGCAGCTTCATGGGGGTAGAGGTGAGGGTAGAAAATTCCAGTGGCTTTTTTTTTACAAATTTCAGACCTATTCCACTTTGTTTTTAAAAACTGTTAAATTGAACTTTTAAAAAATAAAACATACCCAAATGAAAGAGAACTTTTATTTGACTACTGAGGGAGAGACAGGGGGCTTATTTTTAGCAGAATGTCTTTCAATGTCTCTTTCTGTTTCTAATTTCTCTGCTTTAGGACCAGGAAATATGTTCACCCATTAGAAGGCCCCATTCGAGAGAATTCCCTGGCAGCCAGCTCTCAGGAGCTGACTTTGGAGGTCAACCAGTCTTCTGCAGCTGCTCTCCAAAGCCCTCAAGCATGGAGTGAGGAAAGGTCAGGCAAAGCGGGAGGCTTGTGGCATTGCATTATGTTGGCATCGACCTGGGGCCCGGGAATGTCCAGCAGGAACAAATTCCAAGAGCCCAGATCCCAGAACGAGTGGTTTTTCCCGATGATTCCTGTCAACTTCCCTTTAAACTGACAGAATGCATGCTTCATGTGGCTGGAGGCCAGCCAATACTGGGACAGGGTGTGTGTGTGTGTGTGTGTGTGTGAGAGAGAGAGAGAGAGAGAGAGAGAGAGAGAGAGAGAGAGAGAGAGGAGCCTGAGAGAATCCAGGTCCAAGGTTGGTGTTTTATGAATGTGGGGCTGATTATTGGACAAGGGGGCAAGTCAGGCAAGACACAGAAGGACATCAGAGAAAGCAAATTCCACAGAAAGATGAGACTCCTTTCTGCCATACTAGAGACACAGGTTCCAGGGAAGTGGAGTGTGGCTGTCTTAACCCTGACAGAAAGACCTTGTAACACTTCCCATCTGTCACATTTGTTTTCTCACAACACTCTGGGGCAGGTGGAATTTCTCCCACTTAATAAATAAGGAAATGATGTCCCTTGAGGCAGTGAGCACTCGCTCCCTCAAGCCAGACCCAAGTCTTCTGACATTGTGCCAGTGCAATCCATGAGACCACCCCTCATCCTAAGACCTAAACGTCTAACCTGATGCGCTTCTCAAACTTTAATGTGACTCCAATTTTAGCCCTGACACGGGAAGAGTTTGGAAGACATCATCCTGTTCTTATAACAAACTGCAATTGGACAAACTGAAAATCAACACTTTTCTTAAACTCATTAGAAAACTGAGGTCGCAGGGCAAATCACCTCAAAATATGAACAAACAGATACAGCCAGAGAAATACAGCAACTGATATCTGCTTACCTGAAGCGGACACCACAGGAGGGGAAAGCTAGTAGGAATATTTAAATGGCAATTTTGATGAATTGCTGGAGACTGAGCGTAGACTAGCATGAGAGTAAGAAACTCCTGAGGCTGCAGTTATGGAGGCCTCCACACTTTCATGAGGTTTCCCTCCAGGAACCCCACCAGGCTCTCATGTTGACAATCTGAGCAGGATCTCCTCCTTACTCTGATAAGGGGAGGGGAAGAATAATGATAAGGAAATACATTCAGATTCTTCTGCATAACAAGGGTCCACTCTCCAGGGTAAAAGACTGCCAGAGCCTTATCCCAGCTGAAGGAAGAGTCTTCTTCCTACTCCAACCCCTCCATGTTTTGTCTCATCTATGGGGTAGGGACACAAATAGTCAACAGGGGGACAGGGCTTCAAGTAAACAGACTGGGAGTGCTGCGGCCATGGAAGGGAATCGGGGACAAGATAGGTGGGGGAGCGGTGCCCCTGAAGAACAGACAGAAAACTGTATCACTGAAGGACAATCCCAAGATACAGGCCCACTAAAAGATGGAGAGTTTAATCACAAGACTATAGAAAACTCCCCTCACCACAACCTACCACTATAAGGCTCCAGAATAAAAACAATGGATGATAGCTGGAAGAGTTGCAAGGTGCAAACTCTTTCTGAATGAACATAGAGATGCTCCTAAGCCAAGAGAAAAGACAAAAGAAAGACAGTGGAAGAAGTTGAAGCCTCTGGTACCTATAGCTACACCAAACATTAAACACAGTCCACATCCTAGCCCAATTCACATAAAACCTCATGCTAAAGGCCTATTTATTTCAGTTCCTGTTACTCAATACAACATGTCCAGCTTTGAACAAAAAATTACAACGCATACAAAATACAAAGAAAAAAACCTAGTCTGAAGACACAAAGCAATCATGAGAACCAGACTCAGATAAAACACAGATGTTGCAATTATCAGATAGGGAATTTTAAGTAATAATGACTAAAATATTAAAGGCTCTAATAGAAAATGCAGACAACATGCAAGATGGGTGAAATAAGCAGAGAAACGGAGACTCTTAAGAAAAAGTCAAAAGGAAATGCTAAAAATCAAAACCACAGTAACAAAAATGAAGAATGTCTTTGACAGTATCATCAGAGGATTCAACAAGGCCAAGAAAGGCATCGGTGAACTTGAAGATAGGTCAATAGAAACTTCTCAAACTGGGGTGCAAAGGGGGGAAATAATACTACAAATCAAATAATGACTATGGGATAATTTCAAAAGGTATAATGTATACATAATTAGAACACCAGAAGGGGTAGGGAAATAGAATGGAGCAGAAGAAATATTTTAAATAATAATGGCCAAGAACTTTCCAAAATTAATGATAGACACTAAACCATAGATCTAGGAAGCTCAGAGAACACCACATAGGATAAATAAATAAAAATTATATGTTTTGATCTATTCTATTCAAACTGCAGAAAAACCAAAACAAAAAGAAAATCTTGAAGGAAGACAGGAGAAAAAGGAAAAACCTAACCTATAAAGAAATATGGATAAGAATTACAGTGGATTTCTTCCCAGAAATCATACAATCAAGAAAAGAATAAAATCTTTTATTTATTAGTTTCAGGTGTACAAAACAGTCACAAAGTGATAATCCCCCTCCCCCCATCTACTACCCCTCTGACATTGTATTTAGCTATTACAATTCCATTGACTCTATTTCCTATGCAGTACTTATACACACACACACACACACACACACACACACATATATATGTAAAATTATAGTTGGCATTCAATATTATTCAGCTTCAGCTTCAGGTATACAGAGCAGTGGCCAGGTATCTACACCATCCATGAACTGGTCTGTCTAATAAGACAAGTGCCAATCCGACACCCTACAAAACCTTTACAATATTATTGATTATATTCCCCAAACTGTCTTTCGTATCCCAGTGGCAATACGTGGCTACCAATTTGTGCTTTCTAATCCCCTCACCTCCCTCATCCCTAAACCCCTTCTATCTAGCAACCATCAGTTTTTTCTTTATATCTCTGAGACTATTTCTGTTTAGTTTGCTCATTTATTCAGTTGTGTAGATTCCACATTTAAGTGAGATCATATGGTATTTGTCTTTCTCCATCTGAATTATTTCACTTAGCATAATGTTCTCTAGGTCCATCCATATCGTTACAAATGGTGAGATTTCACTCTTCTTTAGGGCCGAGTAATACTCCACGGTATTGATGTACCACAGTTGCTTAATCTACCGATGGGCATTTCAATTGTTTCCATGTCTTGGCTATTGTGAATAGCACTGCATTAAACATAGGGGTGGATATATATTTTTGAATTAGCATTTTGGATTTCTCTGGATAGATACCTAAGAGTGGAATTGCTGGGTCATAAGGTACTTTCATTTTCAGTTTTTTGAGATACCTCTAAACTGATTTTCATAGTGGCTGCACCAATATGCAATCCCATCAACAGTGCACAAGGGTTCCCTTTTCTCCACATCCTCGCCAGCACTTGTTGTTTGTTCATTTATTGATGATAGCCATTCTGACCAGAGTAAGGTGGTATCTTATTGTGGCTTTTATTTGCATTTCAAGAAAAGAGTGAAACCTTTAAATTTGGGGGTGGAAAAAATTACCAATCTAAAATTCTATATCCAATGAAATTATCCTTCCAAGTAAGGAGAAATAAAGACTTTTTACAGACCAAAAAATAAGTTGATGGAATTGTCAGCAGACCTTCCCAGCAAGAAATATTAGGAGTAATTCTTTAGGCAAAGGAAAAATTATATGTCAGAAGCTTAGATCTTCATAAAGGAAGGAAAAATATTAGAGAAGGAATAAATGAAATAAAACAAAATGTTTTCTTTTTCTCATTCTTAATTGATCTAAAAAATAACTGTTTGTTTAAAGCTATAATAATAGCAACATATTTGGTGATTATAGCATATGGATAAATTAAATGAATGACAGTAATTTTACAAGGCATGAGAGAATTAAATTGGGTATATTCTGTTATAAGGTACCTACATGATGGAAGGAGAACTGACTCTGGACACACAATGTAATATATAGATGATGTATTACAAAATTGTACAGTTGAAACCTATGTGATTTTACTAACTATTTTCACCCCCAATAAATTTTAATTAAAAAACAAAGGTACCTACAATATATGCGAAGCAGTATAGTGTTGTTTGAAAACGTACTTAAGTTATTTAAAACTGTATATTGTAAACTCTAGGGTGAATACTAAAAACTTTTTAAAAGAAGTATAAATGATTTGCTAAGAGAGGAGATAAAATTGAATCATATAAAATGCTCAACTAAAACCAGAGAAGGCAGGAAAAAAAATGGGGGGAAAAAACAAAAAAAGTATAACTTATAAAAAAAACATTAAAAGGTTATGGACATTAATCCAATGATATCAATAATCACTTTAAATATGAATGACCTAAACACACCAATTGAAAGACAAAGATTGTCAGAACAGATACAAAAACACAACCTAATTGTATGTTTTCGACAAGAAGTCACTTTAAATATAAAATTAGATAGGTTAAAAGTAAAGAGATAGAGAAAGATATACCATTCTATCACTAATCAAAAGAAAGCTGGAGTCACTTTATTTTAGACAATGCAGACTTTGGAATAAGGAAGAGTATTAAGAATAAAGAGGGCTATTACGTAATGATAAAGACATCAATTCTCCAAGAAGACATAACAATTCTAAATATGTATGCATCTAACAATAGAGTATCAAAATATATGAGGCAAAACTAATAGGACTGCCAGGAGAAACAGACAAATCCAATATTATAGTTGGAGAGTTCAACACATCTCTGTTAATAACTGATATGTAAAACAAGGCAAAAATCAGTAAGAATATATTATAGATGACCCAAACACTAACAATCAATTTGAACTGACATTTGTAGAATACTTCACCCAACAACAACAAAATACACATTATTCTCAAACTCACATAGAATGTTCTGGGCCATAAAACATACCTTAACAAATTCAAAAGAATACAAGTCATGCAAAATACGCTCTTGTACCACAATGGAATTTAACTAGAAATCAATTACAGAAAGATAGCCAGAAAATCCCCAAATATTTGAAAATTAAATAACACACTTATAAATAACACATAGGTCAAAGAAGTCATCTTGAGAAAATTTTTAAAAATATTATTAAGTCAAAATTCAACTACAACTTATCAAAACTTGTTGGCTGCAGCTAAAATAGAGCTTAGAGAGAAATTTACAGCATTAAACACATATATTAGAAAAGTCAAAAGATCTCATATCAATAACCTAAGCTTCCAGCTTTAGGAAACTAGAGAAAGAAGAGCAAATTAAAACTAAAGCGAGGCAAGGAAATAATTTTAAAATTAGGGCAAAAGTCAAGAAAATTGGTAACAGAAAAACAAAGGAGAAAAACAACAAAAGCTGGTTACCATTATCAGAAATGAAAGAGGGATCATCTTTATAGATCGCACAGATCTTAAAAGGATAATAAGGACTACTACAAACAACTCTTTGCCCACAAATTTGATAACTTATATTAAGTAGACCAATTCCTTGAAAACTTAACATGCCATTGAGTAATCTAAGGATCTTATTTAAATACAGATTACAATTCAGGAGAGCCAGGATCGGGGCTCACATTCTGCATCTCTAATACATTCCCAGGTGATGCTGATCCTGCCAGTGCAGGAGTCACACTTTGAATAGCAATGACTTAGAACTCCAAAGGGAATGTATTGCTTCATCTCACAATGCAAAAGTGATGCAAATATGTCAACTTCCAGGAGATTTTTTTTAACTGATCGCATATTCAGGTCCAGGTCTTTCAGGGGTTTTTCCTTTGCTTTTCTTGGCCTTCTTTTTGGCTTTGTAGAACCTCACCGACAATGCCTAACAGACACAGGAGATAGAAAGCACACTTACTGCTCACTAAAGTCATAAAACCCTTAGAGACTGGGGGAGAATGGAAGGTTAAAACACTAAAAGCCATCAGTGACTACTTCAGTCTTGGGCTTGTTTTTCCCCAACCTCTGTGGCCAAAATAAAATTATAATGCCATGGCTATGTCTAAATCATCTACTTAAGCTAAGTGCTGCTATGTAATAAATAGGTTATTGCCTTTTAAGGTAAAGAATGGGATATTGGAGAACACAAACGCAAGACACACTTAAATGTTTTCAGAGAACAAATTAGACACCGTTAGCATTATAGTCCTAGCCATGCTATTTAAATATACCCTAATCTGCCTTTAATGATTGTGAACATCTTGAAACTGCTGAAGAAAAGATCTGTGTCCCATTCATACCTAATATTAGTTCTGAACCTTGGGAGTTTCCTGGATGAAATCTGAAACAAGCTCCCATACGTGAAGGGCAAGGAGAGACCAATAAAAAAGGCAGATCACTCCCGATTGGTCGGTGACAGGTTTCACAAGTGAGGGAACTTAACTTACCAGGCTTGTCTGGGAGGCCACAAGACGAGTAGATCTCTGCACCTGGGCCCCCAAATCGTGAAAGTTTACATAGAGGCCTGAACAGCATTCAGTCAAATATACTATCCAGATGGTCCCAACAACACATTGCTCTCGCAAGTCTGTGTCCTTGAAAACAACTCCCACTATAGGAGTGGTGGGTGGAACATACATTCCAAGGACAGGGAAGTGGGTGAGGAGCTTCCGATTGCCTGGGTCCAGCTTCAGGGTCAATCAGCAATCACATCTTCTTAATGACTTCCTCCAACACTTCATTGCTCGTGACCAGATCTTATAATCTTCCACTCTCCTCCATAATGTGGCCTGAGCAGTCAGTAAGGGTTTCATTAACATGGATATGGCTTGTTTGACAGCTCTCTGGCTGCATTACCAGCAGAAATAATAGCATCAACATAGGCACATGTAAAAGAATACACAGATTAAAATAATGATTCCTAAAATAAGTAACAATTTTTTCCACCAAGATCCCCATGATCTGAACCACTGATTTAGTAAGTCCCCTAGGCTGGGCATCGGATCACTCAAGGCATTCACTTGTGTCCTCTTGTAATTTAATAAGGATGATACATTAGTAGATTCATCAGGTACAAACACACAACATTCTGTTTGGATAATGGCATAGGTGCCTGCTTGCAAGGTAGTAATAATATCTAAGGTTATCCTATTTTGGAGGACACCTTTTCTCAGTAGAGACATTTCCGTGTTCAGTAAGGAGACATTTTGCCAGCTATCGCTTACAGCTTGCTGCGTGAATTTAGGAAGGGCTTCTATATGTGCTATAATGTCCTCCAATGAAGGGAACAAAGATGGTGGCCAAATGATCATACCAGTGGAAAGCAGAACTTGCCCATCTGGCCTAGAGGAAAGGGAGGTTGGCAATTTTTGTAAGGTGGATTCTCTCCCCTGTTCCCAGGGAAAACCCAGGGTGCAGAGGCCCAGACACCCAGGTAAAAGCCATGGTCAAAGATTTGTGCCACACAACCATTGGGTCCCATTCAGGACTACCCAATAAATACCTGGGTGGCATGACCAGTTGGTGCCAAACCAGTCACTGTCCTTTCATGTATCAGAATAACTACAGAGCTCCAGTGTTATCCATCCCATATTCCTGATACAATTGGATTGGTTCTGTTTGGAGTAAGTTTTCCGTTCCCAACATAAAGGTGCCCACGTGCTCAAATGTCCACAACCCAGGGTGAACCACATGAACCCATCCCAAATCTGAGCATATCCACCCTGGCTCTGATGGTGGTGTTTTTAGAACTCTTCCAGTCAGCAGTTTGATGGACTGCCTGTGTAGTTTTACTGACAGAAAAAGAAAACCCATGTGCAGTGTTATTGATAGAGAGTGTGTGCCACAGAGCAGGTTTCTGGATCAGTCTTGGTAATACCAGATGAGTTAAGAGTACTAGTCATTGCTTGTTATTTCTTAACGTACTGCTTCTAGCCCCCTTCCTAATGAGCTAGAGAGGGACTGCTGCCCACATACCCAACAGTTGGGTTGATTCCTTTGCTGGGCATTCAAGTGGGCCCACTGTAGAAAGGTATTTCCATCAGGTGTCCATCCCATGACCAGACACTTTAGGAGCAGCCGAAGTCTATGGTCAAAAACACAGATATTTAGTAGTAACTTGTATGGGAAGTTCTCTCCCTTCTATAAGAATTACATTTGTGCCCTGATCCTTAGATTTTAATGTGGCTACAGCTGTAGCCACATTACAAATGTACAAATTGTGCATACCATCCATGTTGGCCAGAGAAGGCGTCACTGTCAGGCATGAGGAGATAGACTGGGGGCAGGACATGCCAGACCAGGATTCCTATCTGCTCCCCTCTTTCAATGGTGCCTGTTCCATCCCAGATATAGTACGTTTCAACAGGTTCAGCTTGTAATAGGATACCAGGATCCCAGTGGAAATTGAGTAGTTTCCCCTTATCCAGGGGTGTGAAGTAACTCACCCATCCCAGTGGGATGTCCCATTGCAAATTCCTGTAGATTATGCCTTTCCCAGGTGGGATGGGGCTTGGTGTTCTCAGCAGCATAGCATGTTGATCCACGATGAGACTCAGGGCAACAGCTGGTCTCCCCAGACTTCCATACCTTTACGGTGGTGGATGTACTGGCAGGGGTCCCCTGTCTGGCATATGGGGCAACAGACCCTACAGGTTGATCTTTCAAATGTATTAAAGCCTGGGACAGATACTACTTTAGTCAACCACACGGCCAAGGTGGTTTTATCTGTTAGTAATTTTTTTAAATTAAAATTTATTGGGTTGACAATGGCTAGTAGAATTACATAGGTTTCAAGTGTATAATTCTGTAATACATCATCTATATATCCCATTGTGTGTTCACCACCCAGAGTCAGTTCTCCTTCCATCACCATATATTCGTATTGGACCCCATTTACCCTCATCTACCCCTCCCCACCTCCCCCCTTACCCTCTGGTAACCACTAAACTATTGTCAGTGTCTATGAGTTTCTTTGTCTTGTTCCTTTGCTGCTTTCAGTTTTATATCCCACATACCAGTGAAATCATATGGTTCCCGACTTTTTCTGTGTGACTTATTTCGCTTAGCATAATAATCTCAAGATCCACTATTTACCAAGACATGGAAACAGCCAAAGTGTCCTTCGATAGATGATTGGATAAAGAAGATGTGGTATATATACATAATAGAATACTACTCTGCTGTAAGAAAAGATGAAATAGTGCCATTTGTGACAAAATGGATGTACCTGTTAGTAATTTAATCTGCTGCTTTAATATTCCATTTTCCTTTCTGTAAACCTGTCTGCTTGCTGGTTACAGGGGAACTTGAACTTCCACTCAATGTCATGTTCTTTCACCTGGTCTTTCATAGCATGACTTTTGAAATGTGATCTCTGACTACAGTCCTTTTGATAAGGGTATTCATACATGGTACTCAGCTTCTCGAATCCCCTAATGGTGGCAGCCTGGTTCGCATGGCAACAGGGTTAAACCAAATATTAAATTAATCTAATACATTTCTAAATACAAAAAAAAAAAAGTCTCCTTACTCATAAAAAATAAGATCTGAAAATATATAAGCTTTATTGAAAGCTTTCTCAAGACAGCTTGATAAAACTATATATACTCCTCCACTTGTAAAACAAATTAAGCATTAAGATCACGTTTGTCTGATAAAAAATCTTTTGTTTGTCTCTTTATGTGCACTTTATTAAGTTTATTATGTTATTGTGAGAAAGTAGGTTCTTTCTGTAATTAATTTATTTTCAAGGAAGACTTCATGTAATTAAAATCTCATCTTTTTTGAAGTATATTAGGCTTAAACATAAAACCTCTGCATTTTATCTCGCTTTTTACTTCTAAGCTGCTTAAAGTGGTTTAGAATGGTGCAACTGTGATCTCTGCAGCTATTGTAGCTTGCAGTATATTATATTTTATAGACCTTCTTAATAGGCCAAAGTTGTCTCCCAGGGTTTTGCAAATTTATGTCAGAAGTTTAAAACTAAAAATCCATTTGTGTTTGAGACTCCTCCCTGCCATATCATCAATCCACTGAGGCTGTATTTGTCAGGATAAGCTAAGGGCTGTAACAAATAACCCCTAAATATCAGGGCCTTACCACAATATAAGTTTATTTCTCCTTTATGCAAATTCTAAAACAAGTGTTTCCTATCATTAAGTATCTCTCCTCCAAGCAATGATTCAGGGACAGAGGATAGGAGGTCAGCCACTTCCATCACGGCCAGCTTCAACTTCTAGCCTCTAAAAGTTCCTCAGGTTTTATCTCCAGTCCAGCCAGCCCTCTAAGCGGGAAAAAGAACATGGTGATACATGGGAGGTTTTACAGGCCTGGGAGTAGCACACAGCACTTCTATTCAACTTCCATTGATTAAAAATCAGTCACATGAACAACCCAACTGCAAGGGACGCTGGGAATTATAGTCCAGCCACATGCTCAGGAGAGGAGAAGAAAAGTTCAGGACACAGCTATGCTGTCACTACCACATTAACATGTATTTCCACTTCATTCACTCTTTACTCATTTGTGTACGATTCTATTACAATCTTCCTTTTTGGCTTCTTATAAATTATCATTCTAAATGCCTCTGTAGTGGATTACATAGTGTTCCCCAAGAATTTGTGTTCATCCAGAACCTCAGCTAAATACGACCTTACTTGCAATAGGGTGTCTGTAGATATAATTAGTAAGGATCTCAGACGAAATCATATGGATTTAAGGTGGTCCCTAAATCCAATAACTAGTGTCCTCATCAGAAGAGGAAAGGGCAAAGAGATGCAGGGGAATAAAAGCCATGTGGCTATGGAAGCAGAGACTGGAGTTATGCTACCACTAGCCAAAGAACTCCTGGCTACTCACCCCCTCACACAGAGCTGCTTGCCTTTTCCAAAGCTCCCAGGCGGCTTCATACTGCCACGCCACTGATCACACTGCCCCTCTTCCTGGACACCTTCTTCCCATTTCTTGGGCCCTTCCCTTACTGAACCCCTCCCCCGCCATTCTTCAAGATTTGTTTTATGTCACTTCAGCAGGAGGTCTTAGAATCATTCGCAGGCACTTATGGGGACCCTGTACTTACCATGTTGTATAGGAAGTATCTTTTTCTGGGTCAGATTACCTCACAAAACCCTGAATTCAATACCAATAGCAATAGCTGTCCTCTATTAGCTAATGTGCCAAATATTATCCAAAGTGTTTTGCATATATGAATTCGTTTAATATTACAACATTCCTATGATGTATCATCATTCCCATTTTACAGATAAGGAAACTGAGGTGAAGAAGTAATTTGACTAGGGATCCTCAGCTAGTTAAGTGACGCAGGCAAGATTCCAATCCAAATCCATCTCCAGAGTTTTTGTTCTCTCATCCACACCTACTTGATTTTGCTGCCAGAGACACATAGAAAAACCTACTCTAAAAGTGTCCTGCTCAGAGAAAAAAAAAGGCATTAGGTGAAAACTAAAGAAATCTAAAATAAGTGTAGACTTTAGTTAATAATAGTGTATCAATATTAGTTTATTAGTTGTGACAAATGTACCTTAGTAATGTAAAATGTTAGCAATAGGGGAAACTGGTTGCAGGGTGCATGAGATCTCTGTACAATCTTGGCAACTTCTGTAATTCTAAAATTCCAAAATAAAAAGTTTATTTTAAAAAAACATACTATCCCAGGCCAAGATGGTCATGACAGAATTTCTACAAGGAAGGACTTCATTTTTTGGCTGAAGACTTCAACTACAAATTTGATTAAATTAAGGCTTTAATGAATTAGATAAATTAAATTAAACTGAGATTTTCTATATATACTCTTCTTGTCAGTCATTTACACTCCATCCAAATGTTCTTGGCGTCAGCTCTTCGTATGGATTTGTTCATGAGAATTTTTTAAAGGAACAAAGAGACAGAGAAATAGTATGGTAGTTTAGAATATGTCCAAAGATTATTTGATAATCTGTGGAGCACAATTCCTCTCCACTTCTAGGAATAGAATATGATTGATGTGATGGTGTGACTTCAGAGACTAGGTCATAAAAAGCATGTGGCTTTTTCTTTCTCTTAGATCACCTGTCATGCAGGGTGTCAGGCAGGGTCTCTGGTCCCACTCCCCACATAAGAACAAAGGACAGGGTGAGGCCAAAAAGGAACACTCACGGAGCCATAGATAGGGGAGTCATACCACTATAGTTTCACTGGAGGCTGGGTTGGAGATACAGGAAGAAGGAGCCACACGATCTGCAACCTGCCATCCGCTTTTCTGCCAACCAACCAACCCCTCTTGCTAGCTGCAATCTGCCGTGCTAACTGCAATCCGCACTTGCTAGCTCAGCCACAATCTTCTTGCTAGCCCCCATTTGCTGCTAGCGTAGCCACAGCAGTTATATTAGTGACCATTGGCTCACTGGTCACAGCTGACGGCCAACTAGCCACAGCTGATGGCCATCCAATCACAGTTGATGGCCATTTACTACCCAAGTGAGCACCTTTCCATGTGAGGCCGAGAGCCTGGAAACTGCCCTCCTGGCTCTGACCCCACATCACCCATCCTCACAGAAGCCAGCCACCACACTGTGAGAACACTCAAGCAGCCCTGGAAGAGGTCCTGTGGCAAGAAACCGAGTTGTCCAGCCAACAGCAATGTGAATGCACCATCTTAGAAGCAGATCCCCTGTGGGGACAGAGCCAGGAGTGCAGTTTCCAGGCTCTCGGCCTCATGTGAAAAGGTGCTGGCTCAGGCAGTAAATGGCCATCAACTGTGATTGGATGGCCATCAGCTGTGGCTAGTTGGCTGTCAGCTGTAGCCAGTGAGCCACTGGCCACTAATACAACTACCTTGGCTAAACTAGCAGAAAATGGGGGCTAGCAAGAAGATGGTGGCTGAGCTAGCAAGTGCGGATTGCAGTTAGCAGGGCAGGTTGCAGATTGTGTGGATCCTGCTTCCTCTGTCTCCGGACCAGCTGCCAGCAAGAATATAGTAGTATGACTCCCTTATCTATGGCTCTGTGAGTGTTCCTTTTTGGCCTCACCATGTCCTGCGTTCTTATGTGGGGAGCAGGAACAGAGACCCCACATGGCACCCTGCATGACACCCCCAGACTAGCCTGACTATAGACTCATGAGAGATGCACAGCCTAAACCACACAGCTAGGTCAAACCCAAATTCCTGACCCACAGAAACTATAAGATAATAAATGTTCACTGATTAAACTGCTAAAGTTTGGGTAATTTCTTATCAGTAACAGACAACTCCTTAATTCACCACAACCACCCACCTGCACACAGATGGAACTGTCCATAACTGATAATTAGTATAGATACAAGGGCTCCTAATATTTTTTTGTGCCACAGACCTGTCAGTGTATTACTTTCCTATGGCTGCTGCAACAAATCACCACAAAGTTAGTGGCTTAAAACAACACAAATTTATTCTCTTACAGTTCTGGAGGCCAGAAGGTCGAATGAATCTTATGGGTCTAAGACCAAGGTGTCAGCAGGGTTGTTTCCTTCTGCAGCCTCTGAGAGGGTCTGTTTCTTGACTTTTCCAGTTTCTAAAGGTTTTCCACATTCCTCAGCTTGTAGACTTCACCCATCTTCAAAGCAACAAGCACATCACACCAACCTCTTTCGGTTATCACTTCTCCCACTCTCACTCTGACGCCAACTCTCCTGCCTCCCTCTTTCGCTTATGAAGACTCTTGTGATTAGATTGGGGCCACCTGGATTCTCCAAAATCTCCCCATTTTAAACTCAGCAGATTAGCCACCTGAGTTCTATCTGCATCCTTAATTGCCCCTTTGCCATGTAACATAACATTTCACAGGTTCTGGGGATCACGACGTGGACATCTTTAGGAAGCCATTATTCTACCTACCATGGCCATTCTGGTGAAAGCTACCGACCTTCTCTCAGGATAATGCTTTTAAATGCATTAAATACTATGCCTATGACTGCAAAAGAAACTAATTACACTGAAAAAAATTATCAATACTTTTTTTAAAAATATGATGTAGTAATATCTGTGCTTCTCTTTCGATACATTATAAGCTCCAAGAATGAATTTAGTCATGACCTTAATTTCAAAGTGGAGACACGTGTATATTTCAAAATGATCTTCCATAACGTGATATAAGAAATTGCGATTTCTATGGGTGACATAGTCCCAGGTATTTCTACTTCTGTGGTTTGTTGCCTATAGTTACAATCAAAGAAAGTTTTACTTTTCTGTTAGAGGTTAGTGATTTTTTTTTTCCCTTTTCAAGTTCACCCTGAATTTGGCTTCAGATCTAGTAAAGAACCCTGGTAGAATCAAGGCATTTACTTAATTTTTAAAAAGCAAATAGGATTGTAGTAAGTTAAAGTAGAAGGACACTACCCCTCTCAAATCCCTAGAAACTTACCCTTTTCAATTAAATTACAATTTTATTAAGCACCTGCTACACACAGGAAGTTTCATCTACCCAATATGAGCAAGGAAAACAATAAAAGTAATGGGAGTCAGTGACAACAGGGAAATAAAGCAAGGATTCTGATAGTTTACAGAGGACAATCTTCCCTCTTACTTGAAAAGGGACATATTTAAGTTATAAATCTAATGAAATCAAACCAAAGTGGGGAAAGGGTGGGATATAGGATTGGCAAACATGACAACAGTGACATCTAGTGAGAATCCTACGGTAAAGCAGCTCAAGTACCTACCAGGAAATGCTGCAGATAGAAGCAAGTACGAAGAGCCACGTTCCTTAAACATTTTTGAGCACCTATTATAGATTAATATCTCATTAGGCCCAGCAGGCAGCTCACTCGTGTTATTTTCCCTCCCCTGGTTCCACCCCACACCATAACGGCCTCATGTGTACACACCCCAGCCAAGTCCCAGATGAAGAATAGGTAAAGGAAATGAATTGGGCTACTTCTATCTTTCTAAAATAGACTGACTGGAGATTCAGTGCAAAAGTAAAAAGTCATGCAGGTAGGAGATCACCAAATCTAGGCAAGGGATGTTGTCCATTGGGTGTAGGGAGGGAAACACGTGCACTGCAGTACCTTATGATATTGGAGACCTGGGGATTGTTTCCTTCAATCCTTCACAAACTACTTCCCTGTTCTCTCCCACTCCTTTTCCTTCCTCCACCACCCCCAAAGTGCCTTAGAGGTAGTGCAAGCAAGGTCCATAAGAGGAGAAGGAAGGGGAAGAAATACGAGGGACAGTGTCTGGAGGAAAGTGAGATCCCGTGGCCACCCCTCAGACCTAAAGGTGCACAAACTTGTCGCGAATCCACTCTGCAAAGGAAGGGCTGTTCTCTGTCCTGAGGGCCTACACCTCAGGTCAGGTGGGAAATCCACTGAAACCTGGATGGTCAGATTCCAGCGATTGGAGAAGAGGCCCATGCAGGCCCCAGAAACATGCGTGGGACCATTTGTGTAGGGAATTCCTAAGTCTCAGGTATCCAAAGTCAGGTGTAGAAGTATGGTGACTCCATGTGGGTATCCCTCTTAGCCCCATGGACTCCCCGCCAGTGGGATGGAGCTGGCCAGAAGAGTGCCATGGTCATGACTGCAGCAACTGTTTAAACATTCCTGGACCACACTTGGAGCAGCAGAGATATAGCAGAGAATTTTTGTCTGCTCGGCACCCTTATTTTTTTATTTTTTATTTTTTTGGAGAACACTTTCCACTTCCCTTCCATAGGAATCCTCCTCCATCCATGTGATTCACCTGAGGCTGGTTCCACCCTCCCAAGAGTGGGCAAGTGCCATGGGGCACATGCCCTTGGCGAGGCTGGTGGAAAGCCTTCCCAGAACATTGTCAGAACTATTTAGCATTTCCAATGGTGCAGTCAGAATGAGCACGGTGAAGGTCATCCTTTTCACCATGTTGAGTCAGCCTGAAAATGACGTCATCGCAGAGGAAAACAGAGCCACGAGACGGTGAGACAGAGGCAGGGCTCTGGTGAAACCCCAGATCCAGCCATGCCTCTAGACATCTCACTTATGACCAATAAACTCCTTTTCTCCCTGAGCTAGTTTGAGATGGGTCTCTTCACTTTCAGTGAACGTTCTTCCTGATGTTATTCTTGATGTTAATGTAAGATACAGACAACAGATGATTCCCAAGTGGCGACGTTATTTCAAAGCTCCTATTTCAAAGATTCACCTCTCCCAGGAGCCTTTCTCAGCCCCTCTGATAAGCCTCCTGCATTGAAGCCCACCGCTCTCGCTCCCTGGGTCTCTCATTTGAACTTTCACTTACAGCAACATTTACGACACCTTCTATAAAGCATTTTCCAATTGCAAAGACCCAATAAGGACAGATTAGATCTCCTGCCAGCACAAGGGGAGGAGGAAAGGAGGCATGGGAGAGGGAATGATGAAAAATATCTTTGACAGAGTATTCATTTTGAATTTGTTGACAAAACTTGTGCTTGATGAAAAGCAACAGTTCCACGCCCTGCTCCTTGCCATCCAGCGTCCTACTCTCCAGAAGCAACCATTTCTAATTCTTTCAGCCCTTTCTTCTGGGTGTTAAATCCATCTCTATACTGTCAAGCCTCGTGACTTGCAGATTCCTGTTTGTGAATTTGCCTACTAGCTAAAATTTATTTGTAAATCCAAAATCCACACTCATGGCACTTTTGCGGTGGGCACAGCAAAGAGTTTGAGTCACCTCTAACGTGCTCATGGCCAGCTCACGAGGTGGAACAACATGGCCTTCTCATACGGAGATGACCAGAGGATAGAAGCCAATGGGCAGTGCAGTGTACAACAAGCTTTAGCTCTGGAGTCCGATGGATGGGAGTCTGAATCCCAACTCTGGCACCTATTCATGGGGTGGCCCCAGGTCAGTCACTTAACACTTCTGAACCTCAGAAAAATTTTAACAATAGAATCTACCAAGATGTGCTGTTTTTAGATTTAAGATTATAATCTATGTGAGATATGTATGTGTATGTGTACATATTTTCCTTAGGAGAAATGGTTCAGTGTTCACTAATTCAGTGTTCATGGCAACTTTACGGAACATAACTCCCATAAAAAATGAGAATCAACTATATGTAATATGTCTTTACTGCTAATTCTTAATTTAGCAATCTTAGACATCATCTAAGGACGTCCAGCTATAATAGATGAGTATTCAGTTATCTGACACAACTTCCATCTCCCAATATAGGGATATCTAGATCCGTTTTTATTTTAGTTCTTGTCTTGGTTATTTGTGTTACTTCAAGTAGTGTACTGACACCTTGAATACTTGTTTGTCAACCATATCTTTTGGCATTATGTATTGTAATATGAGTCTCTTAGCACCCCTAACATTTGCCTTCATCTTTTCCCCCTTTCTTTCACCCCAGCTTCTGTCACTATACCTTTATTTTTGCATTGTTGAAGTTAACTAAAGGGTTTTTTTCTCCAACCAATTCGCTGATTCTCTGACACCAACTGGATGTCCTTTAATTCAATTCAGTACTGACCCTAACAACCTAGACAGCATCAGTGTCAGACCCCACAGGTTTAAGAGCTCAGTCCCATAAGACTGCCCTCACTTCATATGCCAGTTGCAAGAATTAGGTCCCCAGGTTACCCAAACTTCTATCCTACTTGGTTATAAAGTCAGGAGTTCCCAAAACCACCACCTTCCTCAAGGCCCAATAATTTTCTCAACTCAAGAAAATTCTACACTTAACTATATCACTTAATTATAAAGGATACATATAAACAGGCAAATGATGAGGTACGTAGGGTTAGGTTCAGAATGGTCCCAAGTACAGGAGCCTTTGTCTCCATGGAGATGGGGTATGTCATCCTCCTGGCATATGCATGTGTTCACCAAGTCAGAAGGTCTCCAAAACCCATTGTTTAAGGGTTTTCATGGAGGTTTCATTACGTAGGCATGATTGTGGCAGTTAGTGACTAACTCAGTCTCCAGCCTCTCTGACCTCCCTGGAGAATAGGGGGTGGTGCTAAAAGTTCCAAGATTTTAATCAAGGCCCAGCCTTTCTGGCAACCAGCCCCCATCCTGAAGCTATCTAGGGGCCCTCCAAGAGTCACCGCATTAGAACAAAAGACGTTCTTGTCACCCTAATACTTAGAAAATTCCAAAGGTATTAGGAGCTCTGTGTCAGGAACCAGACCAAATATTATACCATGTTCACAATGTTTGAATTCTGTATGACTAATTCATAACCATAATTAGTCTTATTTTCTTTGTTTACAGATTAATTTTTGAAAGTGAAAAAGCTATTTATTTTTTTTTCCGCCATTTGTTTGCCAGAATTTTCTGACTTTATTTTTCCTTTCATTATTTTCCTTTACCATATCCCAAATCTCTTTCCAAACTTCTCATAACATTAGATATTCTATGAGGTCTCCTTTTGCCAGGACCCTCAATTTTTTCTGTTTACTTTTCTGGACTGGATCTACTGTTTCCTGCATCACAGTTTTTCCTCTTTCTTGATTCACTGTCTTGTTTTGTAGAGTTCATCTTAGAGAATATTTCTAAGACAGAATCTGTGAGAATTAAATTTCTGAGTCCTATCATGTCTGAAAATATCTTGATTGATAGTCTGGCTGGGTATGAAATGTTGATTTTGGTTTCCTTTGTAGTAACCTGTTTGTTCTTATTAAAAGCTCTTGCAAGCTGGCCCTGTGGTTCAGGCGGTTAGAGCTCCATGCTCCTAATTCCGAAGGCTGTGGGTTCGATTCCCACATGGGCCAGTGGGCTCTCAACCACAGGGTTGCAGGTTCAATTCCTCGAGACCCGCAAGGGATGGTGGGCTCTGTCCCCTGCAACTAAGATTGAACACGATACCTTGAGCTGAGCTGCCTCCCGGATGGCTCAGTTAGTTGGAGCGCGGGCTCTCAACCACAAGGTTGCCAGTTCAATTCCTCAACTCCCGCAAGGGATGGTGGGCTGTGCCCCCTGCAACTAGCAACGGCAACTGGACCTGGAGCTGAGCTGCGCCCTCCACAACTAAGACTGAAAGGACAACAACTTGAAGCTGAATGGCACCCTCCACAACAAAGATTGAAAGGACAACAACTTTATTTGGAAAAAAGTCCTGGAAGTACACACTGTTCCCCAGTAAAGTCCTGTTCCCCTTCCCCAATAAAATCTTTAAAAAAAAAAAGCAAGCTCTTGGGTTTGTTATTTTTCTATAGTGTCTTATATTTCACACTGCTGTACTTCAGTGTGGCTATTTCTTATTCATTTGATGGATATATTGTAGATTCTTTAAACTGAAGTATCATGTTCCTCATCTCTGGGTGGTTTTCTCATATTATTCTGTGATAATTTATTCTGTTTTTGCTCTTCCCTTGTATTGCTCCTCTAGGTTTCTTATCTTTTTACTCATTTTTTTCTGTTAAATTTTGTCATGTCAATTGTATCTCAATTAAACTGGAAAAAGTTACATTAAAATTTTCTTTTAATTTTGTCTCTCTCTCATAGTGGAGGATTTCTTCAAATATTTGATAATGTTTGAGAATGAGAAGGCTTTTTTCAAATCTGTTTGGGAGCCCAGTGTCCAAGGTTTCACTGGTAAGCTTTGCTTTAGTGTAATTGGGAGTTGGCCTTTGGTTTAAAGGCCAACTCCTACCTTTCCAAAGGAGACATTTAACTTCTATAGAGTAGAGCCCTCTGGATTTTAGCCATCTCGGTGGAGATCTGGCAGCCACACACTCACCCTAAATGTGATAGTCAGGGGACTGACTGTAGAGACTATTCATTCCCTTGTTTTTGACAACATGCCTCGCTTCCACTGTCTGTCTTACTGGCATTTCCAAGTCCTGAGTTTCTCTGAGAATATTCTGGGAAGCCTTAGTTACATCCCCATTTTCACATACTCCTAAACTGAATTTCACTGCCCTGCTTCATTACTGACTACTCCTTGTTCAATTTTCCATCTTCTAGGAAATTCTTGAAATCTCTTATTGGCTGGTAGCCGTTCTCCTGTGACCTTTGTCATTGTATGTTTATACCCTTTTGTTCCAAACTATTATTTTATCATGGACTCAAGAGGGAGAAGAGATAAATATGAGTAGTTAGTCAACCATCTTTAACCAAAAATCAATAGACTATGTTAGATCTAGAAAAATAAATAAATATGACCATTTGCTCACACTCAGCATTCTGGATTTTTCAAAATCATACCCACTGTGACAATAATAATAGTGTTTATTGAATTTCTATTACTAGAAAGAAGTAGAGAAATCATCATAATGTTTCTCAGCACCCTATACCTGCATAGGGGTTTGGAAAAAACTCACTGTGACAAGTTCCCTATTCCTACTAACCTGGGTATAGACAGTCACATATTTCTCTGTGGTGCAGTCTGAGAAAGTTAATAAATTTCTATAGCTAACCTAAGTGACAATTTTTCCCTTCTTTGACCCCTTACCTGTGAGCTAGAAAGGAGGAGAGGTGAGCACAATCCTACCTCCCCCGGGGTGAAATGCAACATCCTGCGAGTCTCCAATTCCTCCTCTTTCCAAGAGAACACCCCCACTCTTTTTTATGTATTTATTACTCTAGCATTTATTGAACATTTACTTGGTTTCAGGCTCTTTGCTCAGCACTTTACAAATGTTGTCTCATTTCACAGACATTTGACTCCCACTTTCCAGAAGCAGAAACTGAGGCTCACAGAACCAAACTGAAACATGCCCAAGCCCTCTGACCTATTGGCAGCAGTAACAGCAGGTGAACACAGACTCATCAGTCTCCAAAACTTGAAACACCATGTTATAAAGTCACTGCCAGTGGTTAGAATACTGGACCTGGTGCCCAAACCCCTCCCCCATTTGAAAACTCTGGGTTACAAGAACAATAATCTGTACATGGTCTTCCCTCTGTTTGCTCGCTGGAAGGTCAGGACTCACTGCAGAACCCCCAACGCTCCTTACCTTATGGTGAGTTGCTTCAGGGTCAAGAAATCCTCCTGTCCCCACCCCTCCTCTCCTCTTCTTCTTCCTCCTGCTCACCTTTATTTTAAATAACTTTAGACTTTCATAAACGTCGCAGAAATAGTACACAGAGAAACTTCACCCATCTTCCTCTTGTTAACAGTATACATAGCCACAATACGATTATGAAAAACAGGAGATTATTCTTGCTACAATACTATTAACTAACCTATTGACCTATTCAAATTTCACAGGCCTTTTCACTGATATCCTTCCTCTGTTCCAGGATTTAACCCAGGATCTCACATGGCATTTAGTTGTCATGTCTCTTTAGTCTCGTCTGATCTGAGACGGTTCCTTAGTTTTTCTATCTCCCATGACCTTCACACTTTCGAAGACTAATAGAGATTTATTTTGTAGACTGTCCTCCAGCTCGGGTTTTTCTGACATTTTCTCATGATTAAATTGAGGTTATACACTTTTGGACAAGAACACAATGAGGTGATGCTATGCCTTCTCAGTGCATCACATCCGTATATGTATGAGGTCAATATGCATTATTTACAGATGATGTTCATTTTGAGCACTTAATTAAGGTGATATTTGCCATTTTTCTCCATTCTAATGTTACTATCTTTCCCTGTATAATTGACACATATTTTGCAGGAAGATGCTATGAGACTACAAATATCCTGTTCCTTATCATATTTTTACTGACTAATTCCAAAATCCGTCAACGATTCTTGCCTACAATTAAATAGAAATTCCAAGTATTTCCTGTCTCCACATCTCACTCACTTCCAAATTAAAGTTGTGCCTGAGTGCATCTGAGTGACTGAGTCTAGGACAAAGGCCTATGCCCTAGCTGCAAGGGAGCTTGGGAACTCGAGTTTTGATTTCTAGAGGGGGATAATAACATAAGGATCTCTACAAATACAAAGAGGACTTTCCAAGGATGATAGGCAGCCATGAATATGACTGATGTCTGCTACAATCACCAAGGTATTTTAAAGTAAAAACAGAAAAATACAGAACAATAGGTATAGACTACTATCACCTGCATAAAAAACAAAATAGTTGGTCTATACCGAGGTCTGACAATTAAGTTCGCAAACTCATCCTAGAAACAGTGTTACATACCTCATTGGTGAATATCACTACAGTCAACTTCGAAGTGCTCCCCTTGGGAAGCTATGCACCGATGCCAGCGCCTAGTCCACCCTTCAAAGCAATTCTGGAACTCTTTTACTGAAATGGCCATCAGAACTGTCGTCATATTACCCTTGATATCTTGAATGTCATCAAAATGTCTTCCTTTCAATATTTCCTTTATCTTTGGGGAAAGAAAGAAGTCATTGGGGGTCAGATCAGTAAGTAGGGAGGGTGTTCCAATATAGTTATGTGTTTACTGGCTAAAAACTCCCTCACAGACAGTGCCATGTGAGCTGGTGCGTTGTCCTGATACGGGAGCCATGAATTGTTGGCAAAAAATTCAGGTCATCTAACTTTTTCACGCAGCCTTTTGAGCACTTCCAAATAGTAAACTCGGTTAACTGTTTGTCCAGTTGGTACAAATTCGTAATGAATAATCCCTCTGATATCAAAAAAGGTTAGCAACAGCGTTGCAACAAGTTTGCGAATTTGTCAGACCATGTAAGCATAAACTATCTCCAGAAGTTTCCAGAGAAAACTGGTAACAGTTTTCTCCAGGCAGGACAACTTTATAATCAGGAGAGGTAGAAGACTTAACTATCAGTGTATATCCTTAATCAAGTATAATCCTTTGTACCCTTCGATTGAGATAGATGCAAAGGAAGGAAGGATGCAAAAGAGAAGGAGGGGGGAGGAGGGAGAGACAGAAAAGGAGGGAGACACCATCTTTCTTGCTCCTCTCATGCTCAACAGTGACTCCAGTTCTGTGGCCTCTAGCAAGGCCTTCCTATTCTTCTTCGCTCTTCCTCACCCTTCTTCATCTACTGCTGCTGCATACATCAGGACACACCCTCTCCACCCTTGCAAGGAGAAAATTATAGAACTTGCCTGGGCATAGAAAGTGCTCGTTATCCATCCAGCTGGAAAGGAGGGTGTAGCTATAATAAGCACATTCTGTTTCATTGCACTTAGCAGAACATGTTCTCCATAAACACAAATGTTGCCATTTCTTAGTTGCCAGACTTTTAGCATGTTTATAAGCTGAATATGCAATAAAGAAACTTACATTGGATAACACAATTTTGTCAAATAAAACTATCAATCAAGAAAAAACTCCACCTCTTTTCTCCTCCCAGCAGCTTTCTCATTCTCTCTCAATCAATACAGAATTATTTTTTTAATCTTGAGAGCTCAGCCAGTGGAAGTGGGAAGGTTCTAGAGGAAGAAAGTCACTTGTGTTTAATAAGTTAAAGTCACCAGGACTTTCGAAGGCCCTCTACTTCTCTTGTTTCCCCGAAAATAAGACCTAGCCAGACTATCAGCTCTAATGCGTCTTTTGGAGCAAAAATTAACATAAGACCCGGTATTATATTAATATTATATTATACCTGGTCTTATATTAAAATAAGACCGGTCTTATATTAATTTTTGCTCCAAAAGACGCATTAGAGCTGATGGTCCGGTTAGGTCTTATTTTCAGGGAAACACGGTATTTCCCTTTTCTGTTCCATGAATACAAACATGGCCCCATCTCTTATCTAGCACAATCTACTCATATCTCATGTGATAATACAGACATAATTAACTTATCTTTTGAAGATACTAATTATCGTGTCAGTTTTTCAGTATATAAATATTTGATAATAGTTATTGTTGCAGTAGTTGCACCTTGAGCATGTAAAATTTGAGGTCAGGAAATATAGCTCCTCTTTATTCTCCATTCCTAATGAAGCGTAATAATTATCTGCTAACCAAAAAATACCTTAAAACAGTTTTTTGGAGACTACAGGTTATTATTATAGGCAACTATCAAGCTCTCAGTCAATGCTTCAAATTCCATCTCAAAAAAATCACCTTCTTTCTGAAGGCTTTTCTCATACTCCCCACAACTTCACATACCTGGCAGAAGTAGACAGCCTCTTCTGAATTCCTTTGCATCAAAGTCACAACCTGAAGCTACAACCTGTGTTGAGTTAATCTGAGTATATTCAGCACCTATGACAGTGTCTAGTTCAGTTATACGTACAGTAGCTAAATGAATAAGTAAGCTAATTCATTGCTTGATTAATATGCGTAGATTAATTAAGTAACGGACTCCAAGTATTGATTCTCCTTGTTTTTTAAGAGGGAAAAAGGGTGAGTATTGCTTGTTTATGTAGGTATGAAATTTTGAAGTCCAGAATACATTTTTTAATCTATTTCTAAACCAGGACTTTAGGGAGGGATGGGTTGGACCTGTGTCACAAGAATGATACCCAGGTAGTAAGCAAAACAAACAAACAAAAAACCCTAGGACACAGTATGGATGAAATTCAAAAATGTAATGTTGAACAAAAGAAACCAGATACGAAATAGTACATATAGTCCAATTGCATTTATATAAGGCACAAAGATCAGCAAAACCCTTCCAGGGAGTTAGAAGTCTGAATAGTGGTTACTCTTAATGGGGGGTGGTAGTAACTGGAAGGGAAAGTAGGAGACTCCTGGGGACTGATAATGTCCTATTCCTTGATGTAGACACTCATTATACAGATGTGCCCAGTATGTGAAAATTCATCAACTGTATATTCATGATTTGTGCTCTTGCACATAAATATAAGTATGTTATATTCCAATTAAAAGCTTAAAAATAACCTAGGCCAAGCAAAAGGTTAAAACCAGCTAAATACTTTAGTACAGTCCAGACAGTTTCAACTAAAATGAGAAACCAATTTGGTGTAGATGAAGCCATCGGTACTTTAAGATCACACGCAAGACTTTGAAAATAGTGTATGTTCTAACCAGCCCTGAGCAGTAACCAGAAACCCAGCCTTTAGACACTCTCTGCACAAGATAAGAGCATGTTTGTTCAGTCGGTGTTGGGCAAGTAGGGGAAGTAGGACCATATGACAGTTCCCATAGTTGATAAACTTTACCAAATTAGGAAATTGAGTTTCAGGATTTTAATTATTTTGTTTTAATTATAAAATTCCATTATTTCCTTACAGTTGTTCAACTGACCTTTAAAAATACTTTCAAACCCATAATAATGACTGAATATGGTAATGTTCAAACAAAAAAACAAAGGTTCCTATTCTAAATTTCATAACATTTTAAATTTGTATTTAAGTTATTGCAACCTTTATGAACTTGATGTAAATCGCTAAAGTCTGTATTATACTGCATGAAATTCTTCCGCGGGCTGAATGAAATTCTGCCATGGAGTGGTGGTGGGTATTCCATCCCTCTACCCATTTAACAAATGAAGAAACTATAATTTCCATGTCTGTTCTATAACCGGTGTGTCCTCTGAGCTCAGCTCAAGGCCTGGTGCATAATAAACACTCAACAAATATGTGTAATATGAAGAAAGGAGGCGTGGAGTGGTTGTGTAAATTGCCCAAAGTCACCCACCCTTCCGGTTTTCTTTGGAAGTGAATCCAACAGCAAGGCGACCTATGGGGCTAGGTGGTGATTCTGGAGTGAGCCACCCCAGACTTCCGCATGGGGCGTGCCCTTGGGTTGCCCCGGGGTCTTCCACCGTGCATACTTAGGGAGCCTCACCCTCCTCAGGGGTTTACCTCACCCTCTTACTCTGTGAACCGCTTTTGTTTCTCTCACCAGGCGATCACAGATCCTCCAGGCTCTTTAAAGGGAAGGCGGTCGTTCTAGCCTGGAGCGGGGAGTCTCCGGGCCTGGACGCACCCCGCGTATAAGTGACGGGTGTACCTGGAGGGCAGGGAAAGTAGCAGGACTTCAATCACTTAGGCTCTTCCCCAATGGGCCTGGGAAGCCGGAAAACTGGAGGCGGTCTAAGGGTCTGGAGGTGGAGGGGGAAAGGGGACACAGGAGGGGGGAGGGGGTGCTGAGAGTTTTGGAGGGTTGGAGGGGCAGTGCTTGCGTCCCAGCCCCCTACCCCAGTCTGGCTGCCTAGTCGCCCTTCAAGCGGGGGCTACTGGTGGAAGAAGCTGAATAATACTGAATGTCAACTATAATTTAACATATACTCACAGAATGTGGAGTACAGCGTAAGCGATATAGAGTCAATAGAATTGTAACAGCTATATAGGAT
This sequence comes from Rhinolophus ferrumequinum, assembly GCF_004115265.2. Classification (NCBI taxonomy): domain Eukaryota; kingdom Metazoa; phylum Chordata; class Mammalia; order Chiroptera; family Rhinolophidae; genus Rhinolophus; species Rhinolophus ferrumequinum. The sequence goes on along the minus strand of NC_046306.1, from coordinate 27,348,758 downwards.
GTCAGAGGGGCAGTAGGTGGGGGAGGGGTTATCACTATGTGAGGGGTGTAAATGTCGATTGCATGGTTTTGTACACCTGAAACTAATAAAAATATATATATAAATAAATAAATGCTTTGTGAAATTTAAAAAAAAAAAAAAAAAAAAACAGCCTCCTCTCCCGGGAATGAGACCCAGCAGGCCCGAGGCTCGGCGTGCCCTCGCCTGTGGGGCCGCCGCTGGACTCCGCCTCTGTCTCGGCAGCGCAGGGCGGGCTGTGCGCTTGGTTCACCTGGTCGGGCTGGGGGCGGGCGCCAGGTCTCGGCGGGAGGTCCCGAGTCAGCCTCTCCTGGGCGTCGGCGGGTAGCCCTTGCCAGCGCTTGCCAGCCGCAGCCCAGAGGAGTCGCCGCTGCTGCCACCGTGCGCCCCCAGCGATCGCCCCCGGCTCGGCCGGAGTAACCTCTGCCCCGGTCTCTAGGCCCGCAGCCCTCCACGTGCGGGTCTGCTAAGCCGCACACCACCGGCTCCAGGAAAGGAGGTGGGTGCTAAGGGGCTAGGGCTGGGGGGGGGGGGGGGGAAGCCCGGCGGGGAAGGGAGGCTGTGGTGGGCACCGCTGATTCCGGAGACCCCTGCCCGCTAACTTTCTGCAGCCCCTTGCACTTAAATGGCTGTTGGATTTTTAAAAAAATAATGTCCTCGGCGTGTCACCACTTTCTCCGACCCTGCACATCTCGCCGCGCAAAATAAACTGGCAAGCCATGGGGTGCTGCCTTCATGGGGGTAAAGGGCAGATTTCCACCCCCCACCCCCCCCCACCGTACTCCCAGTGTGCCCCCGGACCCTTCAAAGCTGGCAAAAGACAGGCCTTCAGACACGCGCACTCTCAGATCCAACAGGGGAAGCATCTGAGGCTATTTTCCCCATCCATCCATACATCCATCTGTCTGTCTGTCTCTTCCTGTCTTCCTACCTACCTAAGTCCCTTCCTTCCTTTCTTCCTTTCTTTGTTTCTGCCTGCCTGCCTCTCGGTCTTGCTGTCTGACTTTCTTTCTTGCCTTTTCACAAAGGACAGGAGGAAGTGGGCAGCTGGGCTTCACCCAGGGAAGGCAGGTGTGCTGGTGCTCTTTGCTTCTTGTTCTGGTCTCTAAGATGAGCTTTCCGGGTTGAAGTTTGCTGCTCTGCTCAGCAAGTAACAGCTTGCTGCGGATGAGAAGTTCACTCAAAAATGAAGGCACAGAAAGATAGGACAGGAATGTGGGGAAACCAGATTGTCTAATTTTAGCCTGGATTTGGTAGTAAGGGAATCACCATCTGTTACCTAAATGAGAAGTGATTGCCTGTGTTAGGAAAAGAAACGACCTTATGCCTGATTGCTCATGAAACCACCTTAAAAGACAGATTATGTTATGTACAAAATATTTTAAATAACTAAACCTCAAATCATAGCATTTTAAAAACTGTAAAGATCTTACAGTCAAACAGTTCAATGTCATGTTATGAGTTTGACTTTGAAGGTAGTATATTTATTGTCTCCTCACTGGGAAAGATTATGTTAGTAGAAATGCTTAGTGAAGGCTGCTCAAAGTTTAGCTCATGTGGTTTGAAGTTTTCTTTCATATTGGCATTGCAACATTATAAATGATGTGTTCCAGTGTGGTGGTTGAGAGTTCAGAGTTAAAAAGACCTGGATTTCTGTCTGTGCTCTACCATCTAACTTGCTGTGTGACTTCCAATAATTTGCCTAGCCTCTCTGAGCCTGAGTTTCCTCATGTCTAAATGGGATTGCTGAGAGGATGGAGCTAACACAAGGATAGTAGTTAACACAGAATACATCACCTGGTAAGTACATAATAAATGATAGCTGAGGCCGATGATGACAGTGAGGCAAGCAGTTAGGTCCAATATAATCCACTGTCGGTACCTGAGGTCTCCAGGTGCGCCTATGTGCATTGCAAGGTACAAGCGTTACTTCACTGGGGTCGTTCTGGTCATAAAAACATAAGGAGCTACTTCGGAACTGATTTGCAGTGTTTATCTATTTTGTGTATTTTGAGATTCTCCGAGGCTTACTTACTTACATGTAAACAGTTTCAAATGAACCCGATACTGGTGGTTTAATTATGTTTATTATTAAAAATAGTGTCCCTCAGATGTCACCCTATAATGTCCCCTGGCTTAATCTTGATTTGGGTAGTTGGAAGGAAAGAACTGAGCCCTGGAGCTAATTTTTTACTCAAAAGTGTGAGCCACAGACCAGCATCACCTGAAGCTTGTTATGATCGCAGTGTCTCCACCAGCTCCACTGAGACCTGCTGATAAAACCTGCATGTTACTCAGGTCTGCAGGGACCGTGTGTGCACTTTGTTAGATCAGCCCTTTCTTAGGAATCTGTGTGCACGGATGTTTCTTAAAAATAGATCTGAACGCGTAAATATAGCTTTCTCATAAGCTATCTTTACCTAGTGACGTGAAAAAGATTTGTTATCACTTAAATGACTGATTTGTATTTCAAATCTTAAAACAGTTAGGAGAGGGTAGTGTCATTTGCTTTCTGTTTGAAAGTAAGAGAGCTGACATTGTAAGTTCTGCCAGTTTTGGATTCGTGCTCTATTACGCCCCTGAAACATTCCCATTTTGATACTGCTTAGCTTCTTTCATTTTAGTTCCTCCAAGGAGGGAAAAACTATGGGTTCGAAGTCCTCACCCGTCTGTACTTTGAAAAGTGGGCTTTGTAGATCTGACACTCCTGTTTTAAATCTTTTGCCAAAGGTGTGTCTCAAAACTTAATTGATCCACTTATCAACTTTTATATGATATAAAATAATAACTCAAGTAAATCAAATACATGACAATAATTATTAATGACCTGTATCTTTATATGCATTTAAGGTAAAACTACATATTATGTAACTGAAATAGAAACTATTTTGCTATATTTTCATTTTTGAATTTTCATACCAGATGTCATTTAAACTTATAGAAGGAATATAATAATACATATATATGTTAGAGGAAGATTTTAATGACGTCCTTTTTTAAAATCAACATTATCAAAGTATAATTTGCATACAATAAAATGCATCCATGTACATTTAAAACCTGTTTGTTTTAGTTATGCAAATTACACTTCAATAAAGTTGTTTTTTTAACAGATATCATGAAGGATTGCCATGATTTGTTGCCTATTGCTAGAATAGTTCAGAGAAGGTCAAGAAAAGTCATTAGAGAAGGAAAATGAAGATGGATGCATTGGGCTGACACAGAAAATAAATAGCCAAGTCTTGGGGGAGTGGTAAGATAAAATACATAAATTTAGAAAGCTTGAGACCATTTCCATTAGACGTTTTGTCTTTAAGATGCTGCATTTAATATCTAGAGTACTGGGAACCCCACAGATTTTTTTCAAGAAGAGGCTACAATTAAAATTTTTTTAAAAAAATAAGTTTTGCTCTGCAGTTTTTCTGGCAAGCTCCAGTTTCCTTCTCATATTTGGATCTATGTCTGCCTTTTTATGCAGCAGACACCTGCATTTGCCACAATGCTCTCATCCAGTGACTTTGCATCTGCTTCTTGGGATCTCATGGTCCGAGTTGACCATCTAAATGAAGAGCAGAAAGAAGTCCAACTGAGTGTGTCTGGAGACCTGCATATTGGGGGAGTAATGCTCAAGTTGGTAGAACACATCAGTAAGTTACTATTTCTTTATGGTTTCTCTATATTTGGAACCCTCTGTTTCGTCACCATGCAATGGCTGATCTAGGTTTTCTGATCATCCTTCTTGTAATGGCCCAGAGAGCAAAGCCCCTCCCCACAGGAGGAAGAGAATCAGAGGGCCCTGTAGTGGCCTCAAACTGAACCTGACCACCCTTGTAAAAACTTGAGTCTGTGGTGACAAACCAAAGCTCCTCAGGAGGTAGAATGCCATATTTCCATAAGTATGGGGCCCATTCCACTGATGACACTTAGGGTGACCTGAGACTATTTCTAGGGCGTTAGACTACTGTGTCGACTCTCTGTTAATACTTGACTGCTCAGTGATAAAGTCAGCTCGGTGCTGATATGTCGTTTAACACTTATCCACTGTTTGCCACTCTCCCTGTTGAACAAAAGAAAGAGAAGCCTTCAAGGTCAGAATCTTCCCATCAAAAGTCAACATGATCAACCTAGAGTTTAATAATGTTCTATTTTCTTTGTATTTTTTTTAATCTTCTAAGGCCATGGATGTTGCCTTCTCATTTACACTATGGGATAAAGCTTTTTTTGAAACAAGTCTTCATTGAAGTATAATATACATAACAGAAAAGTATACTTATCGTTAAGTGTACAATTCATGGAATTTTCAAAGTCACGTACCACCACCCAGATCAAGAAATAGAACAGTACCTGTCCCCCCACCCAAATCCTCCATCTGACCCCTCCTAGTCGCTGTTCCACCAAGGGTAACCACTGTCCTGAATTCTATCACCATAGGAATAATTTTACTTGTTTTGGAACTGTATAAAAGTGGAATTATACAAGATATGCTCTTATCTGCTTTCTTTCACTCAACATATGTCTGTGAAATTTATCCACATTGTTACATATAGTTTTGGTTCATTTATTCTCATTGCTGTATAATATTCCATTGTATGATTATGCCACAGTTTATCCATTTACCTGTTGATGGACATGTGAGTTGTTTCCATTTGGGGGCTGTCACAGGTAAGGCTTGTATAGTACATGTCTTTTGATGAGTATACATAGGCATATGTACATAGGCGATTCCTCGGAGAGGAATTGATAAATAATAGGACTTTCAAAAATAGTTATAGCATTTATACTTCTACTAACAGCATTGCAAGAAAGGATTTTAATTTAAAAAGAGAGGGAAAAAAGATAAACCATTTTTTTAAGGAAATAAAAATACTGGTAGCTCTTAATTTAGCAAAATAAAAGATTGTTGACTCCAACATTGACAAAGGGAACAGATTCACCTTTCGTGCCAACATTGAAAGAGGGGGAAGTTTCCACGTTGATGAGAAAACATTCAGCTCTAATTTCAGTATACACACTTGGGAAACTGGGAATATGGCAGCACTGATAAAAGAGTTGGATGTTACCGAGAAGAGTGAAATGTCCGCTTTATAGTATTTCTACGAGGTCTGACAATTAAGTTTGCAAATTCATCCTAGAAAAAGTGCTACATACCTCATTGCCGAATATCACTATGATCACCTTCGAAGTACTCCCCTTGGGAAGTTATGTACCGACACCAGCACCTAGTCCACCCTTCAAAGCAATTTTGGAACTCTTTTTCTGGAATGGCCATCAGAGCTGTCATTGTATTACCCTTGATGTCCTGAATGTCATCAAAATGTCTTCCTTTCAATATCTCCTTTACCTTCGGGTAAACAAAAAAGTCATCGGGGGCCAGATCAGGTGAGTAGGGAGGGTGTTCCAATACAGTTATTTGTTTACTGGCTAAAAACTCCCTCACAGACAGTGCCGTGTGAGCTGGTGCATTGTCGTGATGCAAGTGCCATGAATTGTTGGCGAAAAGTTCAGGTCGTCTCACTTTTTCACACAGCCTTTTGAGCACTTCCAAATAGTAAACTCGGTTAACTGTTTGTCCAGTTGGTACAAATTCATAATGAATAATCCCTCTGATATCAAAAAAGGTTAGCAACATCATTGCAACAAGTTCGCGAACTTAATTATCAGACCTTGTATGTGGACTCTGATTGGGGGCAGCTAGTGACATTCCCATGTGACCCAGTGATGTAAGGATACATTTCTAATAGAGAAATAATCTTGATTAAACAAAGCCAAATGCTCCTGGCCTTCCATAAAGTACTGTGTCACTAACGGATTTAAGCATGAGAACTTTCACATTTTATCAGGAACACAATCAGTATGTTTCTGTTTCTTCCACAGAATTTAAATATCAATGATGGTAACGTTCAGTCTGTTTTTCACCTGCCCCACCTTAGAGACTTTGAAGAGAAGCCAAGGATTGTTGCGCCTTGGGTTGTAAAAGAAGATAGAGAGCTGAAGAACAGTTGTTTGTTTCAGTTTCTGCACACAAAGGAATTGACTGGGGTGCTCCCTCTCATTTTACTCCATTGTGTTTTCCATTTTTGCAGATATAGCCCGAGACTGGTCAGACTTTGCCCTTTGGTGGGAACAAAAGCATTGCTGGCTTCTGAAAACACACTGGACTCTGGACAAATGTGGAGTCCAGGCAGATGCAAAGCTTCTCTTCACTCCTCAGCATAAAATGCTCCGCCTCCGCCTACCAAACATGAAGACAGTGAGATTGCGTGTCAGCTTCTCAGCTGTGGTTTTTAAAGCTGTCAGTGATATCTGCAAAACCTTGAGTGAGTACCCTGCTGGATCCTTAGCAAAGGAGGGCAGGAAAATGATTTGTGCTTTCTAAAGCCTACCTTGAGTGGTTTTACATAATACTGCCCTTATTACACTTTTCAAGCCCAGTTATGGGGACTTGAGCCATTTAAGTGGAATTAAACCAAATGGAATATTATTGAAATAAATCAGAATCATTTCCACAAAGCTTAAAACTATTTCAAAAGAAATATGTAAACAGAAGAGACAAACCCATTATGACTTCCTCAAAAAAATTCATTTCTCTAAGCCATAGTAAAATCATCATTATATTTAAGACAAACAAAAAGGAGTTCCTTTAAACCATTATGTGTCTTTATTGTTTTTGAGATAATGGTGTCGCAATGTCCTAACTGCTTCACTAACACTTGGCTCCAGTATATAGCGCTGTCCATTAGAATCCTTTGTGGAGTTTATTTTACGCAAAAGTACACTGAATTATGGACTGAAAACTAATTCTTATGGGATGGTGTTCTATGAGTTTAACAGCCGTTAGGGACAACTGCCCAAACCTGGGACTTCCATAAGAGGAGCAAACCCTGTGTTGTGAAGGTATTCTTACTTTATATTTCTGAAAGTGTTTAGGTCTAATCTTTGATTCCAAAGCTAAGATACAGCATTTTGACACAGTATATTATATATACATATGGGGGTGCCAAACAATGTATGCATATGACTTGTATTCGTTTTTTATTATTGGTATATATTGAGTATTACAATTTTAATACAGTTTTTCCTTTCTTAAAATATATATACAGTTTTTTGGCCATATACACATATATGTATATGTACATATATATATCTGTATATTTTGATCTGTCTCCCCATTGAACTATAAACTGATCACTCATTCCTTCAGCAAATATATATTGATTAGACAAGCATTGTAGTGAATGCTAGGGATATGTTAGTGATAAAAATAGCCCACAACCCCTCCCCTCTTGGAGCTTACATTCTAGCATACAGAGACAGAAAATAAATAATAAATGTAAAAAATAAGACGTTAAAAGGAGATAGTAGAAAAGACAACCAAGATGGCACAATAGGTAAAGGCTGTGTTTACCTTCTCTCACAACCACATCAAAATTACAACTAATCTACAAAACAACCATTATTGAAAATCACCTAATCAAGCTGAACTGAAGCCCTACAACTAAGGACGTGCAGAAGAAGCCACCTCTACACTGGTAGGAGAGGCAGCGATACTGAACCGGCTGGTCCCACACCTGCGTGTGACTATTAAAGATCAGGAGGGATATTTCAGCTGTGGGGGTACCCCCCATCCTCAGAGGAGCAAGACACCCCAGCCCCATCCCAGCCCAGGATTCCAGTGCCAGGGAGGGAAGTCCCCATAATTTCTGGCTGTGAAAACCAGCGGACATTGTGACTAAGTGAGACTGAGTGAGGCTGCACTCCCAGGTGCTTCTCCTAAAGGGACTACCCATGGACTACCCACCAACGGAATCACTTGCTCTGAACTCCAGCGCTGGGGCAGCAGCTGGAAAGGCGGCAGGAACATATGGTGGGGAATTGAGTTATCTAGCTTGGGACCGGGGCTGGAGAGGCAGCTTTCTCCTGGACAGTGGAGGTGGTAGAGGCCATTGTTTCTTTGTTGAGCTCTCCCCATTCCCCACATGCGAACGCAGGCAGCCGTCATACCTGTCTCTGCCCTATGTTCGCCACACCCTGGTGATTTGAGACCTGGCCCCACCCAACTTTCTGGCACACGCAGGCTGCTTTCAGTGGCTTTGTCGTGCAGACCGCCTGCTTTGGCTCAAGCTACAGTCTTTCCTAGGGTCTCTCAAACGTTTGCGGAACCCAGACAAGCAGCATCTGTCTTGAGCATATCCTGTACCTCTGGCTGAATAGCCCTAAGTGCGGCACTAGCAGCAGCCAGCCTTGGTTCACAGCTTGGCCTCTCAAGGTGCTTCCAAGCACAGCACAGGCAGCAGCCATCTGCAGATTTCTTTGTGGCTCCTGCCAGGTGGCCCCGGGTGAGGGAAGGGCTGTGGTTTAACTTGACCTACAGAGGATCCCCTCCAAGGTGGTCCTGGGGCTGGCGCCCCCGGTGGCCAGCTTCAAAACAAGCTGGAGCTTCACCCAGCCAACTCCAAGTACAACACACCCACAGGTAGATTGGGCAGGCACCAGAGTCCTGCTGAGGCTTATCCCGCTCTGTAGGATCAGGCCCTGCACAACAACTCTTCCACTGTAGTCAAGGCCAGTCCTCACAACCAATGAGCCCAAGGGTCAGGCCCTCACATTGATGTGCAGTTATCAACCAAGGCTCAACTACAAGAGGAGGGCACATACAACCCACACGAGGGATACACCTGGAGTGCATGGCTCAGGTGACCAGAAAGACTGTGCCACTAAACCCCACAGCACACCTACTACATAAGGCCACTCTACTAAGACTAGAAGACGTAGCAGCCCTACCTCATACATAGAAACGAACACAGGGAGGCAGCCAAAATGGGGAGACAAAGAAACATGTCCCAAATAAAAGAACAACAAAGCTCCAGAAAAAGAACTAAGTGAAACAGAGATAAGCAATCTATCAGACACAGAGCTCCAAACACTGGTTAGAAGGATGCTCACTGATATCAGCGAGAATTTCAACAGAGAGATAGGAAGCATGAAAATGGAGATGGAAACCATGAAAAAGAACCAGTCAGAATAAAAAGATAAAATAACAGAAACGAAGAATATATTACAGGGAATCAAAGGTAGATTAGATGAAGCAGAGGGTCCAACCAGCGATGTAGACGATAAGATAGCAGAGAACACCCAACCAGAACAGTAAAAAGAAAAAAGAATCCAAAAAATTGAGGAGAGTTCAAGGGGCCTCCGGGACAATATCAAGCATACCAATATTTGCATTATAGGGGTACCAGAAGGGGAAGAGAAAGAGCAAGGAATTGAAAACCTATTTGAAGAAATAATGACAGAAAACTTTCCTAACCTGGTGAAGGAAATAGACGTACAAACCCTGGAAACACAGAGAGTCCCAAACAAGATAAACCCAAAGAGGCCAACACCAAGACACATCACGATTAAAATGCCAAAAGTTAAAGACAAAGAGAGAATCTTAAAAGCAGCAAGAGAAAAGCAGTTAGTTACCTACAAGGGAGCCCCCATAAGACTGGCAGCTGATTTCTCAGCAGAAACTTTGCAGGCAAGAAGGGAGTGGCAGGAAATATTCCAAGAGATGAAAAGCAAGGACATACAACCAAGATTGCTCTACCCAGCAAAGCTGTCATTTAGAATTGAAGGACAGAAAAGGAGCTTCCCAGATAAGAAAAAAAGTGAAGGAGTTCATCACCACCAAACCAATATTACAAGGCATCTTAGAGCGACTTCTTTAAGATGGGAGGGAGACTAAGGACGGGTGAAAGGGGAAGGGATTTAGAAGTACAAATTGGTTGTTACACAGCAGTCATGGGGATGTAGGGTATAGCATAAGGAATATAGTCAATAATATTGTAATAACAGGTATGGTGCCAGATAGGTACTAGATCTATGAGGGTGATAGAAGGGAATAGGGTTGGGGGCAGGGTGAAAAAGGTGAAGGCATTAAGAAATACAAATTGGCAGTTAATACAGTATGGGGAATATAATCAACAATATTATAAAGATCATGTAAGGTGCCAGATGGGCACTGGACTTATCAGGCGGATCACGTCATAGACTGTGTAGATGCCTGACCGATGTGCTATACACCTGAAGCTGAAGTAGAATGATACTGAATGTCAACTATAACTATATAGGTATGTATAGTCACAGGATGTGGAGTACAACATAGGGAAGATAGTCAATGGTACTGTAACAGCTGTATAAGATGTCAGAGGGGTAGTAGCTTAGGGGGTGGGTTATCACTTTATGAGGGGTTTATTATTAATATATTACATTGCTTTATACACGTGAAACTAATTTTTAAAAAACTGGGGGAGTGGAGAGGGGAAGGAGATAGTAGGAAAAAAAGAGGAAAGTGTAACAGTGTACCTAGGCTTGGAAATGCCAGTGGTGGACATTGGAGGCTGGTATGGGATTAAATAGGGTGAAGACAGAAACCGTTTCCTGAGTATGCCCAGCACGATGCATGCCTGGCACACTTTAGCTGTTCAGTAACTGTTGAGTGACAAATGAACGGGAACTTCCATTATAAAATATAAGTTCCATAGTGACTCTGATGCTTGCTGAGTATATGATAAGCACTAGGACATTTCAATAATATTCTAATGAAGATTTAAAAACAAAAGAAATGATTAAATAACACATACCGGAAGTGGACCGGAAGCACACATCAGAGCTGGGACCAAAAACTTGAGGTTTTGAAATAAACAGGAGCCATCAGATGTTCTTCTGTGTTCTAGATTATATCTTCATGGCAGTTCTAAAAGGCTCAACCTGGTATTTCTAATAACCACTTGTATATCTGATCCACTGAAGCTAAATCAAATTTAGCAATCTGATGGTTTTGCCCTCAAGGAAAAGGAAAGACAAATCTTGGGCTTGGAGATAATAGGTTTTTGTTGTTGTAGTTGTTTTCTTTTGTTTCTAATGCTTCCAATGGACATTTTAATTCATCTCCAAGTTTTGTGTATAAATTTTGCATTTGGAATGGTCACAGGTGCGTGTTGCAACCTGATAATCAGACATCCTTGGTTACCGAGGAGAGGATCAAGCTCAAAGGCCAGTCCGTCTCAAGCACCAAACAGAGTCTGCACTGAGAAGTGGGAGGACCTATGGTATCAGTGCATTTACCTCCAGGAAATCTGCCCAAAGACTCCAACATCCACATTCCTTGGCTGTTAACTGGGATCACAGCAGCTCATTGTGGTGAATGGTTATCAGGAGTTCTGTTGGCAATAATAAATATATTTGATTACTGGAGAGAAATGGGGCTTATCTTCTTAGTTTGAGTTTTCCAGAAGCAGACCTGAGATAAGGATTCAAGTACAAATATGTATTTACTTGTGAGGTGATAGCAGGGAACACTGGTTGAGGGTGAGGATGTGAGTCTAGGAAGAGAAGGCCACCAGTAAGAGAGTGTCACCAATCAGGTCACACTGGGAACCTCTGGGGGCCAGTGTAGACATACCTCAGAGCTGTCTCATCACAGGGGTGAGAGAGCTGGTTTGTTCATATACCCTTCTCGTCAGTCATTGAGGGCCGCTCTTGGGGAGTGTTAATTCTCTGAACTTGTGTGGTCTCTTGCATCTGTATCCGGGCAGTGTAAACTCTGGCGTCCAGAGCAAGCCCTCGGACTGAGAGATGTATATCCTCGCTGCCACTGGAAGTCAAATGAAATGATGAGGACCAAGAAAAGATAGGCAGGGTGCCAGTAATGTCTGGATGAAATTAGCTACTGGGCATCATGTAAGAAAAAGGCTCTCAGGACCTGTGGTCCATAAAGAAAAAAGGTGAGGTCCTTGGTTGTTGTTTAAAAAATTAAAAAAAAAGAAAAGAGAGGGAGGGAGAGAGGGAGGAAGAAAAGGAGGAAAGCTAGAAGGGAGGGAAGAAAAAAAGGAGGGAGGGAAAAATTGATTGTAAATAGATGACACAAGAACAGTAAAATGCTGGTAGTGGTTGAGGCTGGGTCATGAGCCCGTGAAGAGGCCATTATATTATTCCCTTTACTTCGGATATGTTGGAAATATTTTCACAATGAATTAAAAACCAAGCTAGAAATTTTACTAGACTGAATCTCCCTCCAGTAGTTGAACCACATACACCCTATTTGAGGAGTCTCTGTTCCCCTTCTGTTTCTTCAAACAGCAGTGCAATTTAGTTCCATTTACTTCTCAGGAATCTCTGGAGAAATGGTTTCAAACGCCCAGTGTGACATTGAGTCTTAGAAGGAATTTTTTTTTTTTTACTTTTTGATTTTCTTTTCTTTTTTCTATTTATTTATTAGATATTAGAAGATCAGAAGAACTTTCCTTGTTAAAGCCTTCTGATGACTATTTTAAAAAGAAGAAGAAGAAAGACAAAAATAACAAGGAGCCTGTAACTGAAGATATTTTAAACCTGGAGAGTTCTCCAACAACTTCAGGCCCACCAGGTAACATTCGTGACAGGCGTTCTGTATTTTTAATTCATTCATAAGTCAAAGAATGTCCTAAATTCTTAAATATCAAGGACTCTCCTTTCCTCTGGTCTGCCTTTCCTCTTCTTCCCTCCCATCTCCTCTCTCCCGGGACAAAGAAGGAGGACTACAATTGCAGGACTCCTGTGAGAAGAAAGGATATCCAACTGATTTTACAACTAACAGAATTTCCAAAATCCAGTTAGTTCTAAACTCCAACGGATTTTAGAACTAACAGAATTTTTTTGACGAGGTCTGTATATAGCTCATTGTTTTAATTGTATGTATCATTATGTTGCTGATGAATTTAAAAAAACCTTAGTACAACTGGCCATGAACTTGAGGGGGAAAAAAGGTTATTTGAATCACTCAAATATACTTCTGTTTTCCTAAGTCTATTTTCATGTGCCTCTTTTCTGAATTCAATTTGAAGTTTGCATTGGGCATGTTAACAGAGAACAGGTAGAACTTTTAGAAAGGCATTGTACTTTTCTTTTTATATAAAAATAAATACATTTCTAGGTAGCTTGCAACATTTGAGGGTTTCCTCACACGTTCCAGTGCAAAGAATAACGGATTATTTGTACTTGTCTTATGCAAATTAAAGCCAGGTGATTTATAAACCACCAATCAGCTGGATTCTTAATATTGGCAAGTACTGCTATTGTTTAAAGGATTAGCCCAGAATATATTATGTACATGCATTCTGTGAGATCTCCAGTTCTCTAATAGTGCCAAAACGTACTGCTCACATAGAAGAATTTTGAATTGAGAAGGAGATAAGCCCCAACATTTGTCGGGTTGATATGGGAAGCTTTGACAACCGATGAGTTCCCAAGCTTTCAGGAGCTCAATACTCAGGCAAGAGCTTTCCCTGTGTATAACTTCACTCCCCACCAGTCGTGATTCATCTGATTATTTTCAATGGTACAAATATTTAAATTCAAAACCACTGTAAGATCAGCAGTGTTGGTACTTATGTTTCTGAAGACTCCTGACCCCCGTATCCCATGTCAGAGTACGTGTTCCCCTTGCTTTGCAGTAGGTCCCGGCTTATACAGTAAGACCATGATGCCCATGTATGACCCTGTCAACGGAACGCCAGCGTCATCCACCATGACTTGGTTCAGTGACAGCCCTTTGACTGAACAAAACTGCAGCATCCTGGCCTTCAGCCAGCCCCCCCAGTCCGCAGAGGCGCTGGCTGATATGTACCAGTGTCGGTCTCTGGTCGATAAAGCCAAGCTCAACGCAGGGTAAGGACGTGGCTCTGTTTTGCTTCTCTGTGAACTGATGTTGACATAGTAATAGAGATTCTGTGGAAAAGGTGGAGGGGAATGCTGCATCTTTAAGGTAGCATGCCTGGGGATCTTACACTATAGGTCAAAGTCCGTACTGATTTTAGCAACAAAAGGGGAAAATGCAACCTTTGGTCATGTCAATACATTTAAAGTGTGACACCATTTATGTGTTTGGGTAACTCAATGGTTTACCACATGTAGCTACTAATTCTTTGCCCCTACAGGTGTAGAAAGTGTGTTATATGTGATGTACGGCAGTTGATAAGTGGGTTGGACCCCATGGGTCGTCAGGGAGACAAGGTGGCCCACCTGTCCCACACTGTCTAGTAGAACAGCACTTCTCTCTTTAGGCTTCCTAATGAGCAAGTCCAACTTTGCTTCAAGGGCGCTCAGAAAATACACTCAGACTTTTTCTCAAACCACCAGGTCTTTTCACTCCCCATTGTTCACCAAATAAAGTCAAATTTGTTAACAGGATTCCACTCCCTCCGACATCTGGCCCCAGGAGATCTCTCTCTGTCGTACTGTGCTCTCAGGTACCCCAACCCCCATGGTGCTCACTGACTCTTTTTGTCACTTCTTCACCTCCAGATTTAGCTCTGTTCCAGGACTCTTCTCCTTTTTTCTTCCTCTTCTGGTCAGTCCCTCCTTGTCCTTTAAGGCCTAGCCACATACTCTCCTTCTCAGATGTCACCACTGAAAAGCAGTCACGTCCCTGCAGTTCTGTTCTAATACTTTTCTTGCTCCAATGTCACCTTGTTCCTTTATTATGATGCCTGGTCTCTCCCACTGGACTGCCAAGTCCTTTAGGATGGAGAATGCATCTTGGGGGTTAATATCATAGAAGTTCCAGCCATTTTCATCCAGTGGTACTGGATGACATTCATCCCTACCTAGTTTTGTTGTTAACCCTTAATCTCTACCCTTCCACCCCTCACCATTACCGTTTTTATTTTCAACTCTGGAACTATACTATCTAGTGCTAGAGCCACTAGCTCCATGTGGATATTTACATCTAAATTTGAATTTCATTAAAATTAAAATATGGCACTAGCCACATTTAAAATTTCAGTAGCCACATGTGGCCAGTGGCTACTCTATTGGACAGGGCCATATAGAACATTGCTGTCATTACAGAAAGTTCTAGACAACAAGATGGAGTCAGCTTTGGGTCGAACCACCCAGTGTAGAGGAAAGGCTGTGCGGGCAGTCAGCAAGTGTAGGTTCTCATTCCAGCTCCACCACGAAACACGTGCCCGTAAACATATCACTGATGTCACTGAGACTCAGTTTCATCATCAGTAAAACTGAGAAACTAAAAACTGCCCTGGCTCCTTCACTGGCTTACTTTAAAGTGTCAATGGAAAAAAAAAAAAAAAGTATGTAGATAAAAATCACTGGGAAAGCTATAAGATAAAATGCACGTATAAGCTATTATCAAGTCCTCTCCCTTACTGCTTTTTGGTTATAATAACTTACGCGGACTTGGTTCAAGGAGATGTGTGTATGTGTATAATATAAATATAAATGTATTATATGTCACATATGTAATATAAACATATATCATAATACATATGTATGAAATTAATTGACTTTTAAAACTCGTCCTGTTGTTTTCTAGTTGGCTAGATTCCTCGCGTTCCCTTATGGAACAAGGCATCCAGGAGGATGAGCAGCTGCTGTTACGATTTAAATACTACACTTTCTTTGACTTGAATCCCAAAGTAAGATGCTCTTTCTCTATTCTCACTCTCTCGCTCTCTTTTAATGTGAATGCATTGAAGTGTAATATTGAGTCATGTGGGAATCAAAGTCAGGATTTATTTGTGTAATTTTCTGTTTAGCCCTGCAGGGTTAGACCAATAAATGTATACTGGTCTCTGGATTTTCATCTCCTGGGTTCTTGCGAGCATGGTCAGCTTCCCCTGAGTGAGCGGGACTGGCCAGGAGTCTTCATACCCAGTTTGGGGCACACTGCCCATCTCCGTTCACGGGAATGAAGGAACGTGCAGAGAGCAGCTCATGGAGCTGGAGTCCTTAGTGCTTAGGAAGGAAGATGCTGTGAGGACCCAGGTTGAGGGCAGGTTTTCATGAATAAGCCAGGACCCCATGATGGCACACACCAGAATCCCCGCTGTGTGCTGCAAGTTTTTGGTGATTTTAAAAAAAAAAAGATGGGTTGGGGGATGGGAGATGAGGGTAAGGGGGATCAAAATATATGGTGATGGAAGGAGAACTGACTCTGGGTGGTGAACACACAATGTAATTTATAGATGATGTGATACAGAATTGTACACCTGAAATCTATATAATTTTACTAACAATTGTCACCCCAATAAATTAAAAATAAATAAATAAATAAATAAATAAAATAAAAAGAATGATTTTAGACTGAAAAAAAAAAAAAGACGGGATCATCTATTAAAACAAAGACCCAGCGGATCGCCAACTCCCATTGTAAGCGCACATCTCCCACCTGAAGTTTCCTGGGACAGCGGAGTGATGAAATCCATCCTCTGAATGTTGGCCTCTCCCTTGCCCTTATTCAGCCTTCGGTAGAGTTGTGAGTCAGTAGTTAAATGGCCAAATGTAGAAAATATAAACTGAGTCACCAGTTCTCTGAGTGCACTGGATGAGTTCATTGTTCTGATCCACTATGTGCTTGTTGCTGCTCGTTTCCATTTAAGGCTCCGCACTTGTTTGAGGTCCTGGCTGCCGGCCACCTACTCTGTGCAGACCCTTTTCTCACCCACAGCAGTGTTACTGCCTCTTGTGTTTTCTCCTGGGTCCTGATTTTAAGTGTGGTCTTCAAAGGTCCATCTCAGCTCCCACTTCTTCCCTAACAGTCGTTGTCTTGAAAATAAGCCTTCCTCCCTGTCATTTCTTTGGAGCTCCTGCTCAGTCTTTCGTTTAGATCCAACTTAATGCCCATGGGCCTAACTTGTGCCTGGTGTGCATAACTTCCAGTGAATCACAGCAAAAAAGCAAATTTGGGCTCTTTGATAAAAACTTCAGGAGAAATTGCTGTACTGCTTCTTTTAAATAATTGTTGTTGTTGTTTTTTAAGAACACTGTGAATTATATAACTGTCCAGGTTTTCCTTGTTTGCATTGCCTGCTAGAACCAAATTTATACATTTTCTGCAATTTCATTTTTCTTAAGTCTCATTCCTGCCTCAACTTTATTCTTTCTTTACTTAATTCTTAGTCAATTTAAGCTATCTTGTTGTATGCTATCTATTCTAATAAACTACCTTAATTTTTTTTCTGATAATGCGTAAGTAAAACATACTCATGGATTTTCTAATTGCTAAGTAGTTATTTGGCCCAATGTTAACTATCCAAACTGCTTATTTATTCATTTATTTATTGAGCAAATACTATGTGCCAAGAATTAAGCTAGCAGCTGAGAACCGCAAATTGCTGGATGTTAGAATAAGGTTTCAAATTAATGAAAAAAAAACACATGGGATTACAAAATGAAACAGTTATATTAAACTTTGGTAACCAAAATCTTTTTCAAAATGAAAATTGTCTGCCTGGCAAAAAAAAAAAAAAAAAAAAAAAAAAAAAAAAAACAAGCAAAAACCATAAACAAAGTGAAAAAGTCCTTATAACACATACTACAAACAAAAGGCTAATTTCTCCTACTACATAAAGAGCTCCTACAAATCAATAATAAAAAGACCAACAACCCAGTAGACTAATGAGCAAAGGATATGAACACATAGTTAACAGAAAAGAAATTACAGTGGCTCTTAGCTTTGTGTTGGCAAAGATCAAAAAGTTTCAGACACTATCGTAGCAAGTGTGTGGAAAAGCAGGTTCTCTCATAGATGGCTTGTAGGTCAAAGTACAAATTAATCTAACCTCTGTGGAAGGCAACTTGGCAATATCTATCAAAATTACAATTCTACATAGCTCTGAGCCAGGAAAACTACCCTTTGGTATTTATACCACAGATATACTCACATATGTGAACTGATATGTCTGTACACAAGAACACTTATTACTACATTATTTGTTTTAGGAAAAGATTGGAAACCACCTAAACATCCATCCGTAGGGAACTAGTTAAATACATTATGGTACACCCATATAGTGGTGTTAAGAAGAATAAATCTGCTTCCTTTTGATGTAGAATATAGTCAAAGTATATTATTGACTAAAAAAAGATCAAAGTACAAAAAAATCCATAGAGAAACTACCATTTGTGGGGAACAAAGAAAGGAGTCTTTTTATTGTAGGATACTAACATTTTGTCCCTTCAGAATTCATTCAAAATAAATTCCTTCATTATATAATCTTTTGTCCCATTTAAATGCAGTCAAAATGTGAATTTAAAAATTTTATAACTCCAATATTTCATAGTATTTTTTAAATGTTCAGTGTAGAAAAGGCACATCAATTTTAATAAGAGAACACTGAAACCTGCTACCCAGCGAATAGGGAGTCTTAAGTGATTAGATTTAAATAATAGCCCCTTGAGAGCATGAAAACTATGGAAGGGAGACCTTGCTATTTGGTGGGTGGAAGGGCTGGAGGGGTTGACTGAATTGACGAGATGGAGAAAAACAGGAATTCAAGGAGTGGGGGTGGTAGAAGCCATGTGCTTCTAGGGTGGGGTTTCTATTTTCACTTAGCCAGAAGACAAAGGAAATCTAGGACCAAAAAGAGGGCAGTGGCAGCCAATTTTCACCAAGAGAAAAGTTTGCTTCTAAGTCACTGAAACCACTGCAAAGTTCTCTGAGAGAAAAAGACCTATTAGGTTGCCTGTTAATGACTGACCTGTGGAAGGAAGACCCAGGACCTCGTAATGTCACTGGGCCTCAGTGGGAATGTGAACAAGTCTCCAAAGAGGAAATCTAGAGTTCTACTGGATGCAACAGAGAAATCCAGAGTTCCTTATGCACCAGGGCTTATCCTGAATGTGGTTATGACATCTTGTTCTAGATCCTGTCCTCCTAATGTCAGTGTACAAATGTAGGTAACGTTTGTTTAACCAGTGTTCTTTCAAAGAACGGTTTTATTTGCCTGGCGGTGGAGGGAATTAAGTATGTTTAGGTGTGGGAGTTTTTATGTTTAAGTCATTAGTGACTGCATTTGAGAGAAAAGTTTTATTTGATGACTTAAGTTACTCTCACTAAAACCCCTGCAGCATTAGGATATAGCACTGTATCTGATTGGCAGAGAGAGAGAGGCAGATGGATAGATGGATTGATGCATGGGTGGATAAATGGATGAGTGTGTGGTTGGATGCATAGATGATAGATAGAGATAGATAGATAGATAGATAGATAGATGGATAGATAGATATAGATAGATTAGATAGATGGTAGAACAGTTAGCCCAATTCAAATTTCAGCAGCTACACATAACATTTAGATTTTGTCTTTCAACTGAGTTAAAGCAAGGGTTGGTTTTATTTGGTGGGGTGGGGGGTGTTGGTGTGCATTGTGTGTGTGGTTTTTTTAGTTGTCATGTCTTTTGATTGCAGTATAATTTACATGACAAATTCACCCACTGTAAGTGCACAAAATAATGATTTGTAGTAAATTTATATTGTTGTGCAACCAGCACCACAATCCAGTGTTAAAACACTGGATTTTCCTCATACCCATTGTGGTCATACCCACTGGTCTACTTTCTGACTCAAGTTGTGCTTTTTCTAGAAATTTCATATAGATGGAATCATACAGTGTGTAATTTTTTGTGTCTAAATTCTTTTACTTGGCATAATGTTTCTGAGGTTCATCTGTGTTGTTGCGTGTATCAATATTGCATTCCTTTGTACTGCTGAGTGGTGTCCCACTGTGGATGGACCACATTTTGTTTGTCTATTCGCGAGATGAGAGACGTTGGTTTGTTTCCAATCGGGCTATTATGAATAATGCTGCTGCTGTGAATGTTTTGATGTGTTTGTGTGTGTTGTGTTTTGATGTGTTTGGGGAGGATTCTGGGGTTAACTCCTGAGGTGTTCCATGACACCTGGCAACACTCACGAAACAAAGACAGACTTTCTTAAGATTCTTATTATTCTAGCCTCCTGGATACCACACACTTGGATTTGCATTGTCTCCCTGTCCCAGCAGCTGTAGAAATGCTGAGAATGAGCATGTCTGTCCAACAGGTCCCGTTACCCACTTACCTGATAGCAACACTGTTTTCTGGTTTGGGCTTACTTCAGATTTTTCATTCCCTGTCACATTTTTTCTTAGTATGCATAAGGTTCGTGCAAAAGGAAAAAAATAAACCAATGCTAATCAACCTATGATAAATCTTTGGGAACTCTATCTTTCTATTCCTCCTCCATGTTTTCTTCAACATTTTTATTTTTTTAAGGATATAATAAAATGTACACTCAGTGTCAAAAAAAAGAAAGAAAGAAAAAGGAAAGAAAACCAAACATAGGAGTTATTGTTTAAAGATACAGAGTTTCATTTTTGCAAGATGAAAAGAGTTCTGTAGAATGCCACTGAACGGCACACTTTAAAATGGTTAACATGGTCAATTTTATATGTATTTTACCACAATTTTTAAAAATGTTTTAATCAAATATACAAAGAAAGTATTTAGAGTAAAAATGGAAAATAGTCCTTTACCGTGACCTTTCTGCCAAGAGGCAGCCAAAGTTAACAGCTTAATGAGTAACAATACTTGCAGACTTTTTCACAGTTGTAAAATTTTTTAACAGATTTTCAGGATCTTTTTCCCCCTACATAAACAGGATCATGTGTTTGCCTTGTTGCTTACGTCTTTGTACTTCACAATATACGCATATGTCTGACTCGCTTTTTTTTTTTTAACCACT
Organism: Rhinolophus ferrumequinum; assembly: GCF_004115265.2. Taxonomy (NCBI): domain Eukaryota; kingdom Metazoa; phylum Chordata; class Mammalia; order Chiroptera; family Rhinolophidae; genus Rhinolophus; species Rhinolophus ferrumequinum. The sequence goes on along the minus strand of NC_046306.1, from coordinate 27,328,196 downwards.
ACAAAATAATCAAAGGAAAGGCTAAACCGTAGTTCATCATGACCCTGGGTTCCTTGCAATTTTTGCTCTTTCATAAAATGTGGTGCACATTCTTATACCAGTATCTTTGATGAGTGCTTGCATTTTTTTAGAATAGTAACCGTAGATGTGCAAAAGACAAAAAGACATGAAAAGATACCACCCAATTGTCTCCATGCAAACCTCATATGTGAAAGTACCAATTGCACCACATCCATACCAACACCAGACATTATCAGTTCTCACTATGTGGGTAAATCTGATAGGAAAATAGGAACTCTGTCAGCTTTTTCTTTAACCTGAAGTCTCTGGTTGTTAGTGGGGTTGAGCATCTTTTCCAATGTTTATATGGCCATTTTGGTTTCTTCTGTGAGTTGCCTATTTCTATATTTGCCCCATTTTCGACTGAATTATTTATATTTTTCATATTGATTTATAGGAGCACTTTGTGGGTGTTGCCTTCTATATTTATTGCAAATATTCTCTTCCACCTTGTGTTTGGTCTTATAAAAGTACAGTCTTCTTTAGGCCATTTTTTACCATTAAAAATGTTTAACTTTCAATTGTTAAGTCAGTCTGATGCATCATTGTCATGCAGGGTGTCAGGCGGGGTCTCTGGTCCCGCTCCCCATATAAGAACTCAGGACATAGTGAGGCCAAAAAGGAACACCCACAGAGCCATAGATAGGGGAGTCATACCACTATAGTCTCACTGGCAGCTGGGTTGGAAACACAGGAAGCAGGAGCCACACGATCCGCAATCTGCCGTGCTAACTGCAATCTGCCTCTGCAATCCTCAATCCACTCTCCGCCCTCCGCCCTGCTAACTGCAATCCGCTCTTGCTCGCTCAGCCACCATCTTCTTGCTAGCCCCCATTTGCTGCTAGCGTAGCCACGGCAGTTATATTAGTGGCCAATGGCTCACTGGTTACAGCTGACGGCCAACTAGCCACAGCTGATGGCCATCCGATCACAGTTGATGCCCGTTTACTACCTGAGTGAGCACCTTTCCACGTGAGGGCGAGAGCCTGGAAACTGCACTCCTGGCTCTGTCCCCACAATCATAATTTTTAGGCTTCCTGTCTTGCTTAGAAAAGCTTTCATATTCAAAGATTACAAAAAGTTTTCTCTCATGTTTCCTTCCAATACTTTTGGTTGCTGTGTTTAGATTTTCTATGACAGTTTCTTGAGATATAATTCATATACCATACATTTTATCCATTTAATATGTACAAGTGAATGGTTTTTAGTATATTCACAGACTTGTGCAACTATCACCACCGTCTATTTTCAGAACGTTTTCATTATCCTAATAAGAAACCCATTAGGATTCACTCCTGATTTACCTCTAATACCACCCCCCAACGCTAGGCAACCATCAGTCTACTTTCTGTCTGTATGGACTTGCCTATCCTGGACACTTCATATAAATTGAGTTATACAATATGTAGTACTCTGTGACTAGTTTCTTTCACTTCGCATAATATTTTCAATATCCATCTATATTGTAGCATGCATCAGTATTTCATTTCTTTTTATTGCCAAATAATATTCCATTTTATGTATCCATTCATCGGTTGATGGACATTTAGATTGTGTCCACTTTTTAGCTATTATGAATAATGCTGGTGTGAACATTCAGGCACAAGTTTGGGGGTTTTTTTCTTTTGTTGTAAAATATGCACAACAGCGGGCTGGCTGGATGGCTCAGTTGGTTAGAGCGCGAGCTCTGGACAACAGAGTCACCGGTTCGATTCCCACATGGGCCAGTAAGCTGCGCCCTCCACAACTAGATTGAAGGACAATGACTTGGAGCTGGTGGGCCCTGGAGAAACTCACTGTTCCCCAATAAAAAAAAAAAATTAAAAAATAAATAAATAAATAAATAAAATAAAATAAAATATGCACAACATAACATCTGCCATTTTAACTATTCTTAGGTTCACAATTCAATGGCAATCAGTCATTCACAATATTATGCAACTATCACTGCTATCCATTTCCAGAACTTTTTCATCATCCTATACAGAAACTCTGTACCCATTAAACAATAACTCCCCATTTAAACCCCTTCCCCAGCCACTGTTAACCTCTATTCTACTTCCTGTCTCTATGAATTTGCCTATTCTAGGTACTTCTTATAAGTACAATATTTGTCCTTTTGTGTTTGGCTTATTTCACTTCATATAATGTCTTCAAGGTTCATATATGTTGTAGCACATATCAGAATTTCATTCCTTTTTTATGGCTGAATAATATTCTATTGTATGTGAACACTGTATTTTGTTCATTCATCTGTTGGTGGTCATTTGGGTTGTTTCTACCTTTTGGCTATTGTGAATAATACTGCTATGAACATTGGTGTACAGTATCGATTTGAATCCCTCTTTTCCATATTTTTCAGTATATACTTACAAGTGGAATTGCTGGATCATATTCTTTTGTTTAACTTTTTGAGGAACTGCCAAATTGTTTTTCCATAGAGGCTGCATTATTTTACATTTCTCCACATCCTCACCAACATTTGTTATTATCTGTCTTTAGAGTAGAGCCATTGTAGTAAATGTGAAGTGGTATCTCACTGTGGTTTTGTATATTTAGATCCTTTAATCTACCTGTAATTTATATTTTTGGGATGATGTAAGATTGTCTTTTGATTTTGGATTTTTGTTTTCCAAATAGTTAGGCATTTTTAACACTGTTTACAGTGTTGAATTCTTTCTTCTCCTACTGATATTCCATTTCTTTTTTCTATTAAGTTTATATACATATGAGTAGGTCTACTTCTAGATACTGCATTATTGACATTTTGTCTATCACTATATCAATCTAAGACGGGTAAGTCTTAGAAAACTTAGAAAAACTCTGGAAAATATTTCGAGAAAGTTCTAAATTTAGAAGTAACAAGAGCTGAGGTGGTAGAAAGGTAGAGAGGTGTTTTCTTCCGTTACCTTAACTGAAGTTTATTGTATCTGATTAACAAGGAAAGGGGGTCATTCTGGAATTTTTGTATTATAGAATATAAATACACACATGTACACCCGTTTCTTTCTCTAGTACGATGCTGTCCGAATAAACCAGCTCTATGAACAAGCCAGGTGGGCCATTGTCTTAGAAGAAATTGACTGCACAGAGGAAGAAATGTTGATCTTTGCAGCACTGCAGGTATTAGAACTTCTGTACCTATTCTCTAGAAAGAGACAAAGGAAGTTTGTTCTGCTTCAAGTTTCATTTTCTTCCTACTGTTTTTTTTTCTTTGAAGAAAGCACTGGAAATAAGGGGAGCAAATTCAAATTTCAAATGCTCCTCATAACCCACACACGTGTACATCTTATGTAAAGCATTCGTCTTGCAACTCTTATCTCTTCCCCACTACAAGCTCAACAACTGATGGAGAAAAACCGAATTTGAAGATGACTCACCCTAAATGATTCAGATTAAAATGTCATTTCCCTACATAGGAGGGAGCTCTCCTTCCAGGAGATGTTTGGTATTACAGGGAAGTTGCCGCCAAAGAAAAGAACAGCTAATGGATTCATTTGTGCTTATAACATTTCTAAAACCTCTATTTCTTTGTAGTATCACATTAGCAAACTGTCGTCGTCAGCTGAAACACAGGATTTTACAAATGAGTCTGAGGTCGATGAAGTAGAAGCAGCACTTTCTAATTTGGAAGTGACCCTAGAAGGTGGAAAAACAGACAACACGTTGGTATGAACTTTTCTGATAACTTAGAATTGTGGTTTTATTCTGATTGACAAATGTATAGATGAACTTTTTATTATTAGAAATAAGAGAATATTTTGTCTGATTTTGAGAAAAGAAAACATGCTTGTCATTTGACAAGCTTAAACGTAGCAAGAATTGACGAGCTTTTCTCAGGTCAGCTCTGTAAGCTACTATAAGATATTTTCATTATTACTAATGACTATACTTCTGTATCCTATTTCTTCTTCTGGATAAGTTGGCCTAGTGTGTGGGAAAGATTGATGAGGGCTCCACTTCACTAGCATGGAACGTGGAATTGGTCCCTGAAGTCTAGAAAAAAACCCTCAGTTTATTGCTAGCTGTGAGAATAGAGAAAATGCTCTGCAGGTAACAAAGCCTTATTATCTATTTACCTAGTATGCATTTCCACTGGGCCAGGTTGACAGAAGTGACCGTGTTTTTCTTGAAACATTATAAAAATTTCCTGAACCCTTTTGACTTGAGGAAATAAACATCCCCCCCCGCACCCCAATAAAACATAAAGAAATAATACTGGTTTCTCATCTCTTGCTCCTTATGAAATGTGACTAAATGTCAGCTTTATCATTGGAATGTCCCTCCTCTTTGACTTGTTTTGGGGTGCCACTCTTTTGTTTGACGTAACTTACTCATGGGAGTAATTATTAGTTTAATCACACTGAATGAGAGAAGTGGATCCATTGTAATTGGGTAAAAAGAGTAATAGATAAAAATGAGTCACTATATTCTTATGTATTTAATACGTGTTCTCTTGTGATTAAATTCCTTAAAATAGGAAATTGGCATCATGCGAAAACAAATACCTCAAACAAACCAAATGCCAAGATTCTATAGAGATTCAGAGCCCTTTCTCACATTTATAGGACGTGCAACTCCCTTGAAATTGGAGTTCTCTTTTGTCTATTTCCATTGCTAAATACATACAACAGGACAGTGTACCTTCTTAGAACAGACGAAAAATTTCCCCCTCCCTCCCGCAATATTTTTTATGCCAAGCCTTTGTGATATCAAACAATAGGCTTTTCAGTTTGAAAATACGCACCAACCTACACTGCAGAATGAACTTTGAACCAGGTTCCTTTTAAACTCTTACTGAGAGTTTAATCAGTGAACCAGATGTACCTAGAGTTACTCTGAGGTACAAGTTGTAAAATAATTTTGTTCGTGCATAAAAGTATTATTTCTAACCCATGTTTAACTTGAATGGTAGGTACAGGGAGTGCTTGGTCAAATTTTTAATCTCTTTCTCATTTGTGTGATATAAGATACATATAGAAAAGTGAGGGGGGAAGCAAAAATGTACAGCTTAACAAATCAGTGTTAATTTATCACCCAAGTCACCACCGAAATCCAGAAACAAAACTTTGCCAGCCACCACAGAAGCCCTGCACATGCCCCAGCCCACTCCCAACCCTCCCCCACCCCATCCCCAATCCCAAAAGGAACTGCGTTTTTTTATTTTATGTAATTGTAATTCAAATTTACATAGCGACATGTGGCGAGTGGACACAGTATTTGGACAGTACAGGTATAGAGTATCAGCACTACCCGTCTAATTACTGCTTGTGAAATATTATCTGTTTTTCCTTAGGAGGACATTACTGATATCCCTACACTTGCAGATAATCTCAAATTATTTAGGTAAGTCACCCTTAAAGGGAAAAGGGATTACTTTTAACAAAGCCTTGTCGGTAGAGTCCAGGAGTTTAAATTAAACATTCATTGGGAAGATTCATGGTTCAAAGATGAGAGCACGAGCGTTAACATCAGACAGAAAATGGGTCCAATCTTAGCTCCACAACACATAGTAGCAGCGTGACCTTGGGCATTGTCCTTACATTTCTGAGCCTCAGTTCCCTGATCTATAAAATGGGCATATACATACCTCCTCTTGGGTTTGTTGGGAGGATTAAATGAAATAATGCGGATGAAGCATTGAGCATGGTGCCTGGCTTATTGTACACGCTCCATAACTGGTGGAGTAAACATGGCCGGTGTCAGCAAGAATGAACATGTATGCCAGTCTAGAGTGTTCCAGTCCACCTGGGAGGCACAGGACTCTAACGCCATTCCAAGGCTCTTTTCACGGTTTAAAAATCAATGGTCACTAGATCTTGGATCCTGAGCATACAGAGAGATAACTATCTTCCTTTTCTTAGTAAAGTATTTCTGATCAACTCCCTAGACACCTCAGGTCAATCTGAAACTGTTAAAAAGGCAGAGTTTTTTTTAATTTCATGGGATAAAAAGGATTGTCACATTTGTGATGGTGCCAAGGTGTGCTAGGATAAAAGGAATAAGGTCCCTTTGAGGTTCTGTCAGTTACTTATCACTTTATGGTTTGTTGACTTAACAAACCAACACTTTGCTGGGTAAGTGGCTTAAAAAGAAACACAGGTTGCTTTTGATAACACATGATGCAAAGCAAGACTTGGAAAGAATGAACAATTAGTCAGGTATAAATGAGAAACAGGAGTCCAAAGGTAACAATATTTGTCACTGGGTTTCTACAGGTTTGTTTTTTTAATGTGATCTTAGGATACGGTCTCAAACAACAGGGTCATTAATTTAATTTCTGTGGCATAAATAGTTGTAACCACGCATATTGCTATAATCAGAGCCACAGAAGAGAACTTGAATCCACAAATACATCTTCATAAATTATTCATAATTGTTCTACAGAGAAAGTAGGTTGCCATATTCTCCGTATAGAGCAAATCTCGCTATTTACAAACCAAATGGTGACAGTTCCCTTTTGATGAAGGAGATGATATTCTGGAGTTAAGCACCACATCCAGTCACTTAAGTGGGGTTGGTATGTTCAGATTCACAAAATCGTCCTCATATTTGGCCAGTGGACATTTTATTCACCAAAGTTCTCAAGACGCTAAATTTAAATACATAATATAATTCATGGAAGAAAGAAGTGAAGGAGGAAGGGAAGGAGGGGGGAAGCGAAGAAAAAAGGAGAAGGGAAGGAAGGAAGGTATTGGGGAGTGGAGCTCTGTTCCTAGTGCGGGTGTGACTTTGAACAGGCCCTTCATGTCCCTAGGCCTCCTTTCCTTTTCAGTAAAAGAGCGTTGAACTAACCATTTGACTTTTAATGCTTTTTTCTTTAACAGTAAAGCATTTTATGTCTAAAAAAACTCATTTTTTTTTAATTAAAGTTTATTGAGGTGACAATGGTTAGTAAAGTTACATAGGTTTCAGGTGTAGAATTCTGTAATACATCATCTGTATCTTACATTGTGTGCTCACCACCCAGAGTCAGTTCTCCTTCCATCACCATATGTTTGATCCCGTTTATCCTCATCTACCACCCCCCACCCGCTTAACCCTCTGGTAACCACTAAACTATTGTGTGTGTCTCTGAGATTTTGTTTCTTTGTCTTGTTCCTTTGTTGCTTTCAGTTTTATATCCCACATATCAGTGAAATTGAATGGTTTTTGATTTTTTTCTGTCTGACTTATTTCACTTAGCATAATAATCTCAAGATCCATCAAATGTTGTCGCAAATGGCACTATTTCATTTTTCTTATGGCATAAGAAACTTATGGCATAAGTACTTAAGTATGTATGGCATAAGTACTCCATTACATATTTTTAAAAATCTATTGAACATATGATATAAATAGTGGACTTCAGTTTCCAACAACTTGGCATCTGATCTTATGCAAATCGCCATCTTGCCATAAATCCACATGAATGCTGGATAAAAGAAAAATAATTATAGAAAAGATGATAAAATCCTAAGCTTCTTTGTTCTTCAGAGCAGTTGCTTTTCTGGGCCTGCCCACTCTCACACCATCTCGAGAGTATACTGTCCTTTTTCCTTGCTTTTAATAAATCCACTGCTGCTTGCTTGGCCAAAAAAAGAAAAAAGAATGGTAACTACAAAACTGATCTTGAAGGTAGACTGGAGAATCCCAACTTGCAGGAAATAAAGAGGGAACCTAGTTCTCCAAATGAAGCCTCAGCTGCATAGAGGGAGTTGGGCCATGGACATAGATTCTCAAGGCTTGGGGCTGGGATTTTTATCCCCGTGCAGGGATCAAAAATGAAGCTTTAAGGTGGGTATACTTCATGTAAAGCAGTGACCCGGGACTGAAGTCCCTGCCTAACAGGGCTACCTTCTCTGTTTAACAGGGAGTAGAAAAACTACTCATCTGCCAAAGAAAGCAGTAAGGAAGGTCATCCTAGCATTAGGGTTCTGTGTGGAAAATGAAAAGTCTCTCTTGAGACGTCAGAGCCAAGGTCTCTGCCACATACAGATGTAGATCTAAATTTAAAGTATTGTATAATAAAAGGATCCTGAAAAAATAAAATAGAAGCTGACCCAAGGCCACAAACTCTGTGAAGCTTTAGCAAATAAATTGCAAAAATTCTTGGAGGGAAATATCCATAATCTAGCATACCTGGGCCTTCGACAGAAAACAATAACCCCCTAAAAAAAAAGCTCCCAGTAAAAATGACTAACCATTTGAGTTAATGAACCACCATAAAGGAAAAACAGCAGACCCAACCAACAAGAGGATTAGCAGTTTCAGTAATTTTAAGCAGTAGAACAATCTGAAGAAACCATAAAATGAGTATGTTTAGAATCATTAAGTAATTTAAAAGGTAAAAATTATAATGAAAGAGGCCATACTGAAAAGGAACCAAATAGAAATTCTAGAAATGAAAAATATAGGTGTAGAAATTAAAAATTGAATGGGTGCATTAAACATCAAGTTTAAAAACACAGTTGAAGAGAGAACTCAGACAGGTAGAAATGGAAAATATGGTATAAATAAAATGAGAATGCATTTTATTCTCATTTATTCAACATAATGAGAGTTCCGGAAGAAAATATAGGGGAGAAGCAAGCATTTAAAAGAGATGCTTGATAATTTTCTATAGTATTGAAGACAAAAATCCTTAAATTCAGGAATCACAAATCCCAACAAAGTAAATCAGTAAAATTGTACATCTTGATACAGCCAACCATTGATAAGAGAAAGTCTTTAAAATAAGAGGGAAAAGACGGATTTCTTAAAAAGGAAGAACAGTTAGGTGGGCAGCAGACTTCTTGTTGGCTGGGAAATGCCTTGAAAGTGCTAAGAGAAGAAACAGTCAAATCTAGAATTTTATGCCCAACTAATTTTGCGGACCCCTAAATATAAACCAGGCATGCTACAATCCTATTAGTAAATTATATATGTAATAAAAACAATGATTTATCCCCCAACTGTAAGGTATAACCACTGTTGGAGAGACTGCTTTGAAATAAATAAAATGGCTCCATACAGGGTTTTAGAGAGAGGCTACACACAAACTGTACTCATCATATCCTAAGCCAAGTTCCTACAGGCAAGTAGGAAAGTTACTGTAGCATACAAGTTTCATTCGGATGTACACAATGTGCCAAAGGAGATTATGAGTGAGATTCATTTTGTAAATATAAAAATTAAAACAGTAGAATCTTTATAATACTTTTAAAGAAATGGAGAGGGACCATCAAAACATTTGATCCCACATTAAGACTCACTGATTATCACATGGAAAAGTACCTGAAATACAGTTTTTGGGTTTTTTTGTGTTGTTTTTGTCCAAAAAATAAGTGTCCCAAATGTATGACCTTTCTGTGATGACACGTAGCCATGAGTAGTAAGATTCTAGATGCTTTAAAGAGAATAAACACACTTAATCTTAAAGACAGAATTTTGAAAGTTATTTGGAAATGTTTCCATTATCACAGTGTTGCCAGTAATGACACTGCCTATCAAAACAATGTCATCTACACATCTTTCAAACTTGGAAACAGAATTTTTCTGTGTTAAATCCCATCCGAATTAAGAGTTATGGTGTGTTTTAAGCCCATTTATTAAAACTATGAAAATGCAACATATTCTGGTTAATATGCATGAGCGACTGGCATCAGGGAAGATGGAAATCAGTACTTTGTTTCAACAAAAACCTTCACAAACAGGTAGATGGCACTAGAATATGAACGTTGTGATTTAGTAAGCACGACCAACAGTGTACTTCCTCAACAGGGATTTATGTAACGGAGAAATAACCGCCCTTGTTAAAACAAAAGGAACTTTCCATAGCCATTCATTTTTAATGTATATGTTTCTGTAGGTTCTATACTGTCTATATTACAATATGGTACAAATATTACAAATATTACAAATTAAAAATTGTATATATGTTAAAGGATAGGTACTCAGAATATTTTCAAGATGGGGTGTGCCCACCTTTAGTTTGGAGATTACTTATCTAGACTAGTGTTCTCAACCTCAGGGGAACCGCCGGAGGAAAGCTGACTTAAAAATGCAGTGGTCTGGGCCCTAATCTGGACCTACAGAATCTGAATCTCTGGGACTGGAGCCATGCTTCGATATTTCTAACAAGTTCCTTTCCAGTTCTGAAGAACACCAGAGTTTGAGAACCATTCCTCTAGAAAATACAGGCCAGCTCCTCAGCAGGACATTCCGTCCCACCCTGGACCCAACCTACCTGCTGTTCTTATCTACATCATCTCTCACACACGGAAAGTCTTTAGCCACAGAAACTACCCGTCTCCCCGATTTCCATTGGTCAGCACAGTGCTCAGCCTGAGGCTGGTGTTCAAGAAATGTTGGACCCAGCTCTTCACAAGGCACCTCTGCATTTTGCATGTGCAGTTGCCACCTGCTGAAAGTTTTTCCCCTTTTCCTCCAAATTCTTATTCATCCTTCATTCTATGTTTAAATGTTGTGTCCTCTGTAATTCACCACTCCCCGCACCCTTGTTATATAACTTGACATGTTCTATTATATTTATTTTGCACATTTCCCTCTTTAAACTATGAGCTCCGTGAGGATTCAAGACATTGTCTCATTCTTATGTACATTATACAGTAAACCAGCCACCTTCTTTACTCTCTACCTCTCTCTACCTTGCCCTGCTCCAGCCTCTGGAACAAGGAATAGGAGAAATAACTGTTACCTTTGGGGACGGATAGACACAGTCTGGAAGATGAACCAAACTGGAAAAAGATAATAAATGGAATTTGAGATCTTGCGATACTTTCAAAGTCCAGTTAAAATGGAGAAGCAGGGTTTTAGTCTTCGTTCTGAATAGAAATATTTAGATGCCTGGGACTAAATTGATACCTTACTGTCTTTTGGTTATAGGCTAAGCTATATTTTGAAAAGACTGTTAATTTTGGAGAATCTGATTCTTAGACAAACAGTCTTTTAAATATATTCCTTAGAATTGTATTAACTATAATTCTCAACATGATAAATACTATTTTAATGCAGTGGTTTTTCTAAATCCTGGAAGCATTAACTTTGTATAGTGTTTTTCAATTTTATTTTCTAATTTTTCTATAATATGCTCTGGTAATACACTGTTTTTTAAATGAACATTTCCTTATCCTTGCATTAAGCACAATACATTTTTAGCTAAGGAAAGTCTAGTACTGATGTGTTAAAAGACTAGCCCCAAATTATATGAGTGGTGTTAGCACCAAGCTTCCTCTCTTTCTCCTGTTCTTGAATGCAGAAATCTAAAGCTAAATCTTAGCTAAAAATATGTTGTCCTCTACATGAGGTACCCTGATCCACTCCAAGGCCAGGATTGCTTTTCTCTGTCCATCTGGACCCCCTTTCCTACTCCCTAGCTCTCTCACACATTTTCTATTTTCAGTAACCCAATTGAGTCCTGCCATTGGCACCGCCAACCTTGTGTAGCCCAACGTACAAAGTTTTCTGGCCTCAACAGATAACACCATTGGAGATCTTCCCACAAAATATTTTTAATAACCGTGGAATCTATATAAAATAGCTGTAGATTTGGGTGATTTCCATGGCTCACTGGGAATTCCCTGGTGGTTTCTCTGAAGGGTCAAGAGGAAACTACAGAAAAGGTTGTTCACTTTTCTTTCTGATTTTTATGTCTGATAACTTGAAAGTTGTGCTCTCCATATGGACAGCTTTTTCAGACCTAAGTAGTGTGTGGAAATTTCAGATGTCACCAGATCTGTGGGTGTTTCTCACATACATAATAATAATTCATTGAGCACTTCAGTTGTGCCCGGAACTACGATAATCACTTTATATAGATTACCTCTTTCCACCCTCATAAAAGCCCTGTGAATTGGAGGCTGTTACTCTCCCTGTCACACAGAGAGAGTGCACATGACCCAGGCAGTTGAAATGTCTCTCCCAGGGTCACACATTTAAGCAGTAGCAGCACCCGAATATGGCCCTAAGTTGGTCTAACTCCTGAGCTTTTGCATTAACTTCTACATCTCATAGCAAGACCCCATTTCTAGTTTTTATAAATGAGTTGGCAATTTGCAAATTGTTTTTAAAAATAAAGCATATGTTTGGAAATGCATTCTTGATCTGCTTAAAATTTGCAAAGTGTCTTACATTTCTGGATGATTGTTTAAATGCTCACTGTGCTTTACTTTGCAGGCCCAAGAAGCTAATATTAAAAGCGTTCAAGCAATATTGGTTCGTCTTTAAAGACACATCTATAGCCTACTTTAAAAATCGGGAACTTGAACAAGGAGAACCAATAGAAAAACTAAATCTTAGAGGTAAGTGGGTTTTACATCTCGCTGTGGCTTGTCATGACCCAGCAAACAGATGAAAGCCAAGACTCCTAGCCGCTGAAGCAAGGCTGACTTCCAGTGTCACTGTTCAGAATCGCCGCCTGCCTGCAGCTCTGCTTCCCCGTGGTGCATAGACCTGGAACATGGTTTAGTCAATGTGGTTATTCCCAATCTGCTGTCTCTTCTTTTCCAGTGTGTCCAAGTCCATGAATTGATGGTAACTGGCAGCATAAGTATAGTACATGAGGCATTGTAACATCCTGAAAAGCTTTCTGCTTTCCAGAACAGTTACGTTTAATTCAGCATTGCTTTACTACCTATTCTAATTTCTGAAAGTGACTGTGAGTGTACTGGTAACTCTGTTAGTTGAAATATTTTAAGAATCAGTACACTCAATCCCCTTATCATTGTGGCAATCAGAATTTCCTGTGCTTTGATTTATTTTACAGTTCATATTCATAATTGTTCTTATGGGTTAGAATAGCCAAATCAACCTTCAGAATGAATTCAGTTGATGATATATTTAGAAAAAATCATGAAAGAAAACATTTTTCTCTATCCATGTTAGTTCATAAGTCTTAGTTAGTTATCTTTCAGTTAATGTTATCAGATTGCTCCTGCATTTTTTAGAAGAGAACCAAATCTGAGGTGTGTATGTTCAACATCTTTATTTTAGATGTACACCTGATATTTATATAACAGGTTCTTCAGGACTCAGTTGTATCCCTGCCTTTTATTATTCAGGCTGCGAAGTTGTGCCAGATGTGAATGTAGCTGGAAGAAAATTTGGAATCAAGTTACTAATACCTGTTGCTGATGGTATGAATGAAGTGTATTTGAGATGTGACCACGTAAGTAAAACCACAAAAATGTTCGGTCACATCACCTTTAGTAAGCCCAAGGACAAACCAGCTGAAGCATTTTCTCAGTTTACAGCACTATTGTATCAGCAAGCTATTGCTTTGTAACAAACAACCACATAAATCACACTAACATATACCAATAGACATTTGTTTCTGAAACATCAGCAGGTAGGCTGGGGGTTGGATGACCCAGCTGGTGTCAGCTGGGCAGGCCTGCTTCAAGCCAGAGGTGTAGCTAGGCTTGGCTTCGCACTGCAGGTTGAGCTCATTGTATTTATCCTGGGTCCCAGGCTGCTTGGGGAGGCTCTTCTCATGATGGAAACGCAAGAGGGCAGCTGGAAACATGTGAGTCCGCTTAACACTTGGGCTTGCAATTGGTACACTGTTATTTCCACCCATACTCCATTGGCCAAAGGCCAAAGTGAGTCTAGCTGGGCTCAAAGTCAAAAGGTGAAAACTACACTCTGGCACTGGTGGGAGGGAATATAAAAATGACATGGCACTAGGTATGGATACCAGAAGAGTGAAGACTGAGGCCAGTAATTCAGTGTATCACACTTACTGTTCTGAAGAATTCCACTTCTCAGTTGCATCCCCTCAGCTTCTGGAACCACTCCTCTTCAGTACCTGAGGTAAAAAATGAGCACAGACATTAAAGAACAACAGAAGCCACCACTAACTGGTTCAGGACCCATCGATGGACCTGATTCCTACTATGGGATTAGAATGTTTACTAACGATAAGCCAGAGTAGAAATAATATGCAAAATCAGTTCATGACTTTTTCCCCTCCTTTTCTTCTGTCAGACAGATCAGACAGGATATGAAAATGGAAATATCTGTATGAAGGAAGTCTCTCTGGCAGTTTGGGTTTTCACCTGCCTTTGCTCCATGGCACATGTCCTTGGTTCATCTTTAAATTCATGGAATTTATTAAGGTTGATATTCCTATTCTCTAGTCCTTCATCATCTAGAAACTAAACACAGGACTCAAAAATTATTGTTGGGTGTTAAATTAGGTGATTTATAGCCACTCAGAACATGCATATTTCCATGCTTAGAAGGTGACAGTTTTGTGTTGTAGAGATGAAAGGCCAAGTCCCGTTCCCTGCTGGGGGGCTTTGCACTTGAACTTGCTTCTCAGCCCTCTCGTGTTTGCTGCAGGAGAATCAGTATGCCCAATGGATGGCTGCCTGCATCTTGGCATCAAAGGGCAAAACCATGGCAGACAGCTCCTACCAGCCAGAGGTCCTCAACATCCTTTCATTTCTGAGGATGAAAAACCGGAACTCAACTTCTCCAGTGGCTTCCAGTCTTGAAAACACAGACATGAACCCAGAACATTTTGTGTCACCTCGTTGTGCAAAAAAACACAAGTCCAAACAGGTACTATTAATCTTGTTGGGGTGATTGTTTACAGTGAATTCTGTATTTTCTGAAATAAAATGAGGAATTAAAATGATTGAGACGATCATCATGAAAAATCAGTTGATGGGGAAATTTGACTACAGACTGGGTATTAGATGATATTAAGAAACTATTGCTAATTATCATGGAGGTAACTGTCCTGCTACCTGAACATGACAATATGCCCTCATATAATTTCATTAAAAATAAAATGCTGTAGTCCCTACAAATTAAATTATGCTTCCATAAGCATAGGTTAAAAGTTAAACAGATGCACTGATTCAACCACACCCACTGTCTGTGGACACTCCAAGGACACCAGAAGAGGGCCCGAGAACTCTCCATCTGCATGAAACTTAGCTTGTGTGTGGTCTGATCTTGTTTCTTCTTCTCCCCAGTGATTTGCATGTCTGAAAGGGAGAGGGAGACAATATGAGAAGGAATTGTCTTTGTAGAGCTGCAGTTGGATCTTGTATTCATTGGGGATTTAGAGTTAATGGGATAATTGCTAAGAAGAGTTTGATGTCTCCTGTTTCTGTTTAGCTAACAGCCCGGATTCTGGAAGCCCACCAGAACGTGGCCCAGATGTCCCTGGTGGAAGCCAAGCTGCGGTTCATTCAGGCATGGCAGTCTCTACCTGAATTCGGCGTCACCTATTACCTTGTCAGGTGATAACAATGTTTACTTGCCTCTCTCACTTTCCATTTCATTTTAAGTAGCTTGCTTGGAACCCAGTTTATTCTCACTTAGTCTAGAATGTAGAACTGTTTTTATTTTAAAATTACTGCCCTTTCACAAATGGCCCAAAACTTTGGGCTGTTCATAAAGATCTTCCATACCTCTGTTCAAAGTGCCAATACCCTTGAATCCTAGCTAATGGTGGAGAAGGAAATTTTAAAAGGAAATTTGGTTCTTTTAGGATAACAACATTTGCAAAAACAGAGAGAGAAATCACGTATTGATTTTATGAAATCTGCGACCATGTTTCATGTCAGCCTCCCCCCACAGAATAAGCTCCATGAAGTCAGGAATTTTCTATGCATTTAGGTCACTACTGTATTCCCAGTACCTAGAAGGGTGCCTGGAGTACACAGTTGGTGCTGATTTTGAATTAATTGACTTGCCCGCCTCTTATTTTGCTTTCCCCTGATGTCAATTTCACTGAAAGGATGTCTGCAGCATAGCCTTAATTCTCTCCATTAGTCATATTCTCCGTATCATGGTAATAATGCCCTTCTGTAGAAAGTTAATCCCTTCATTGTCCATTCTTTGGAAATGATTTAGAAATGTTGGTTTTATCGCTTCTCGGCCTTTTGGCTAAAGTCAAGTGTAGAAATGTTGGTATTATCCTTAAGAAATGATATGTGAATGAACATATTACAGGAAGCAGTTGTTTCTTTTAATTTTTTTTTTTTCCAGATTTAAAGGAAGCAAGAAAGATGACATTCTGGGAGTTTCATACAATAGGTTGATTAGAATTGATGCAGCCACCGGAATTCCAATTACAACGTGGAGATTCGCAAATATGAAACAGTGGAATGTAAATTGGGAAATCCGTCAGGTAAAATGAACGTTTGGGATATATTCAGTGTTGAGGCTGGAAATGTGTGTTCCCTCAAAATTGCGGATTATTCTGATTTAAAAAGCTGTTCTTATATTTAGAACTCTGCAACCACAAGCATGTGGTAATTGCTAAAATAATCACACGCAATTCTGGGCAGTTTCCTAACAAGTACAGACCAAAAATGCTTTTGCATTAACCCCACAAGTTGGCTTAGTCACCATACGGCTTTTCCATGCAGACTTTAAAATTGCTGAGCAGTTTGATTAATTTCCTTTGAGTCAGCATAGGGTTATATAAGACTTAGGCTGATAATTACTTGGCAGAAACTACCTCAGATGTAACTGCCACCCAAAATAAATCAACCTAAAAAGAGGCCTCATCTGAATTACTGCCAAAAGGTCTCACTGGTTGAAAACGCAGAGGCTCCACTGCCCACCTGGAGAGCATCCGTTCCAGTCCCCAGAGCAAACAAACCGCTAGAGAAACAAGTACAAGGCACTGGGATAACTGAGAAAGCTTGGCCTCTTGGGCTGACGAATCTTCAGACTCGCATCATCTGCCCCTGGACCCTGAGAACTAAGTCCATCATCTGCATCCTGAGAACTAAGTCCAGGCCAAGGCTACGTCCCGGGAAACTCTAGGTGAAATTAGAGGCACCTTAGTGCCCTGCTGCTTTAAAACATTCTGAACTGGCTGGTATACAAATTCTCTCCCCTCCTTTCCTCATTTTTCCACTAGAAAACCATCAATATAAAGGCATGGTAAGAGACTCACTTTTTCTTAAGAACCATGGATGCCGGTCAGCAGGGCTGTTAACCGTCTGGGCACTCATTTGTAGAATGAAGCTCTGAAATGAGACGACCTCTAAGACTGGCTCTAAAACCTTGTTGCATATACGATCCCCTGGGAAGTTTTAAAATACCACTGCCCAGGCCACTCCCAAGACCAATTAAAGCCGAATTTCTAAGGCAGTAGCTGGGCATTAGTAATTTTTAAATGTCCACAGGTGATTGCAATGGACAGCCGAGGTTGAGAACCCGTGATGTTTCAGTTTCTTCTAGTGCTTTATGACTTTCAGATGGAAAGGGGTGAGGGGCAGTGGGTGTAGGAAATTTCAGGGTGGGCCTTTCATTCTCCATGTAAAAGTCTGTCAAGTACCCTGCTCTTTGACACAGAGAGTGCTTAGAAACTTCTACATCTAAACTAGACCGAAAATATCTATGTGTGTTGGGAGTTAGAATATGTTTTGCCAGGTGTGCAGGAAAGTTGACACCACAAGAGGGCGCAAACAGAGCAAAGACACGTTTTCTGTAAGCTTCTCATGGAGGTGGTGGGTTTTCGTGGGGTTTTGTAGGGAAATCCATCCGTCCACCACCTCAGCAACCCTCAGCTCCGGGGCCCTCTCCAGTAAGGCAGCTTCCTTCTCATCTTTCCTAATCAGAAGTTAAGCTTATTATATGTGCCTTCTCTTCCAGGTGGCAATAGAGTTCGACCAGAACGTCTCCATTGCGTTCACCTGCCTGAGTGCAGATTGCAAGGTCGTGCATGAATACATTGGTGGCTACATTTTTTTGTCCACCCGCGCCAAGGACCAGAATGAAACGCTCGATGAGGACCTGTTCCACAAGTTGACTGGCGGTCAGGAGTGAAGCAAAGCAGACTTGCTTGGGCCTACACTCTGAGGGCAAGCCGAAGGTGGTCTTCCCCAGACAGTGGCATCTGTGGTTTGCACAGTGCGTAGGTTCCAGCCTGACAGACAACCAGCAGCCACCCAGATCCTCACCTCATTTCAAACACACTGGCTTGCACACCCCTTTCTTTACGTTGCCCTATGCAGTGGAAGAGGCCCCGGTTGCCTTTTTTGTCAAATGGGAGAGCAGGAGAAAGGAGAACCTGCAAGTGTATGGCTAGAAATTTTCCCTGTGCTTATCGGCCCCATTGCTATGCCAGCGTAGAAAACAGAAACTTCAAAAGCACACGTAGGGAGCACAAATCTTATTCCAAAAACTCAGGGATGAAAAGAAGTAGGTCGTTCCTTAACAGAAGTGCTTTTAGCTTCCATCTTGTGAAAATGGCAGAGGGAGTCCACGCAAACACTTTTTCCCTGGAGGTCAAGGTCGAGAGGTGGAGAGGGTAGAGATGGGGTTACCCCTACCCTAGGGATAAGGGGTCAAAGCAGTTGCCCTCACTGTCATCAGTCCACGGTGACTTCTGCCAAAGTAACCATTGACATATTTGGTCTTGGACATTGATCCTCGAAGGTTACTGCTACCACCCACAAGTCCCATTTCATTCCTGGAGATCCCTAAGCTACTTTTAAGTCCTTGATGACATGGGTGACACAGGTACAGAGAACCTGTATATTCCTCAACTCAGCTCCATGTCTTTACTGCTTCTACTCAGGGTTGGAGCTCAAGAAGACATGCCTAATTCTCTCTGTTCATGAAAACCACCTCCCACATCCAGGCTTCCAGTGAGGTCCCCATCCCAACTGGTCAGAAAGAGCAGAGCAGGACACAGGCCAGGCCCATTCTCAAAGACCACCACGTTCAAGGGCTTATGGCTTCCATCTGTGGGGCCTTTGGCTGGTTCTTGGGGGCAGAGAAGACTTGCTCTGATCACTCATCAGTGGTCTCCCGGATTTGGTGTCTGCTATATAACTCCTGGCCTTTCCCCTTAAAGGGCTTGGCTTTTGTAAATCAAAAGTTGATCATAGACTTCTTTTCTCTCTGGCTCACGCCGTGCACGTAGGCCAATTAACAGCTGCCTCCGTTGTCATTTTCTGTTTGGGTTTGTCAGCATTGTGAGGAGTCGGTTTTGAGAAGGTGAAAAGCTATATCAAGGGAAGAGGGAAATATCAGCTAATGTATTTTTTTTTTCATAAATGTTCTGTCACACAAAGGATTTGGGTTACCAGGGTAAGGCAGAGACTTTGTTTCCATTTTGAAGTTCTTTATTATGCAAACTTCAGGGGGCCTGGCTGGAGCTCAGATGCCAGAAAATATCAGCTAGCTATTGATTTATTTCCCAACAAAAGCTTTTGAGAAGGAGAGATCTCCAGAATTCCTGTAAGCAGCGTTGAAACAGCCTTAGATAGGAACCCCCGGGCTCTGAGCCAGAAACTGTCACTGGAAATTCCTCTTTCAGCCTCTCCTTAGAGGTGAATGTTAATAAAGACTCCCCAGGCACCAGTTGAGCTTCCGAGGCGTAGCTTTAAAGCTCAGAGATGGCTTAGGCACTTGGAAAATCTGGTTCATGTCATAAAGAACATAGTTTAAAAATGTTTTATGTAGAATCTAGTGCTGAGCGTACTGTGTTAAAGTTGGGGTTGGTCAAACTTGGTGTTGGTCACTTCTGTAGAGTCCTGGGCTCTATTATTTTAGAATCTAGTCAGGTCTTTAAGAATATGTTGGGCTCTACATTAAAATAATGCCCCTTGATGTCACATTGCACCTGTCTGCTTGCAGGTGCAACTCTGTATAATATAATTTACCAAAGCTAGACTTGTAGTACAACCCTCTTCCTTAGCTTTTCAGGGTTGTCTGACATTTCCATGAAAACGCTCAAAGGAATTGACTGGTTTTAACTAAACTCTCAGGGAACATTTATCCCACGACTACACAGCCACATCCCAAAGGAACAAACAAGTGTGACAAGTAAACCTTAAATGCTGCTATTCCAAAGAGCAACTTCAGGACATTTTTTTTTTAACTTTGGGTGCAAGAAGTCATCTGACTACTTATGAGGTAATTTTAAACTAATGTGTGCCTTTTGACTCCATTTGCTTTCTTATCTACACTAGATTGGTAAATCTGCCTTTTTTATTATTTTTATATGACTTTTAATTAAATGGCTTATATGGATTTGAGTATGGTCTACTTGTACTCTCCAGTCTGCTGTCTCTAAAAAAGTGAATATTTTCTCCATTATGAAAAAGGAGTGCAAGTTTCAGATTTAATGTGTTTTTCCTCACAATTCCAAGATTTGAGCTCGTTCTCCCCAGTGAGATTGACTTAGAAACCTGGTGGTTTCAATTCTTTTCTCATTGACTGTCACCAGATTTCCTGACATGTCATGAGCTCTTTTGTTCCAGGTCTGCCTTTTGGAAGAAGCACCAGAAAGCAAGAAAATATCCAGAGGCAGAAGAGCATCAGAGAGTCTCTGATTTGATACTCAAATGTCAAGGGCATTTCTTTGATTTAGTGATAGATGGTACAACATACTGGTGGTGCTGTCCAGTTTATAGATAGCCCTTAATGCAATTCTAACATCAACCTGTAGGGGGCAGGAATGGTTTACCTTCTTATTTCACAAAGGAGAAAACAGGCTCAGACCGTCAAGTAACTTGCCCAAGGTCATACCACCAGTAAGCAATGGGACCAGGATTCAAAGCAAGGTTTGTCTTAACTTCAAAGACCCCCTAAGCTTAAACCAGAAACCCCACCGTTCCATTTCCAGCCCTGCTCAGCCTCGAAATGCCTGCCCCCAGCCCCTGCCCCAGTTGAGTTCAGTGTTCCCATGTCGCTCACACTGATAGAAGATGAGGGATGTTATGGGATTGGCTGCCCCAAAGTTAGCTGTGGGAGGTGCAAGTGGATCAGAAACGTCTGGAAGCCAGAGAAATGAGTTGTCTAGCTAGTGTGGTATTTATGATTCTGGGAAAGTTTCATTTTCAGTCCCAAGGTCAAAAAAGTAAGCAAATGAGTCTTTCATTTGAAAACTCATCTTTGAGTTATAGGCACTAGAAGCCAAAACATCTTGCAATAGTTTTTTTCTGAAATCACTAAAAAGGATTTTTTTTTAATTGCAAGACTTTTTTTTCACTTCAGTACATTTAACATCTCTTACTCATTTTCATTATTGTCCCACACAGACATGTGATTTTCCTGCCTCCTCCCCTTCCCTCTCTACCACCCCAGAATCTCTCAGGGAGGGCAGGAGTAGGAGGGAGCATACTTCTTTGCTATTTTTCCTCTTTTTCCCTTTTATGTCTCCAAGGGCTAGTATCTCCAAGGGCTATTGAGTCCTGGAAATCATGGGTGGAAAAACTGAAGGTCAGCACCTGGCCCTTTCTTGTGTTAAAGTTTCTCCATCCCTTTTCTCAACTCACTGAAGTTATGTGGAAATACTGAGTGCTATAAAAAGAATAAAAACATCAGCCTTCTCCCGTTATCCGTCCTCACAAATGGCCCTGAACTCCTGCTGTCGTTGGGATGATAGGTTCTCAGGCTTCTTTAGAGAGGAGCCCTTCTTGCTGAATGAAGGATTCTAATAAATGAAGCCACGCTTGAGCCCAGAGTTCCACGGAAGCCGCTTTCAATAACATCAGATTAGATGATTTAGAAAAAGCCTCCGGGAGTCTCCCCACATTTGCCCCCATATCCCATGATGCATCAAGACTAGGTTACCTCAGGAAAGCCCCTTTAAATTAAAATACACATAAACAGCGTGGCAATTAGAGGTTTCTCTTTAAATTCATGAGCGCTCCCAATGGATGACTGCAGAAAAGGTTCTTTTGACTAAGCAGATTTACTTCTTCTGACTCGCTGTGTGACTCTGGAAACTCAGAATTCCCCTGTGTTCCTCAGTTTCTTCAGTTGTTGCAGAGGAAGAGTCCAATAGTCACTTCCTCTCAGAGGACCTCTGAATGATGAATGTCTGAAAATATAGCAAGATATGATTTCTTTGGCCAGTGAAAACTGAGAGGTGAGGATTTCAGCTGTTCCCTGAGATCCCTGGGACACAAAAGTGTGTCCTGGCGAGGAGGCGGAGCCATTCAACAGGAGCCCAGGGTCTTGCAAGAGGGGAGGGTTCAAAGCCCTCAGCCTGTGTGGTTTGACTCAGAGGCCTGGGTGGCCCCAAACCAGGCCCATGACAGCAAGGCAAGTAAGGTAACAAAAAAAAATAAAGCGCTTTTTTCCAGAAATTATATACACATTTGAGAAAAGAGGGGGTTACAACAGGGCCTGGGGCCAGGGCTCAACACGTAGGCACAAGTGTTGGTGACGGGGTGGCTGGTTTCAGCCTAGTATCTGGTTCGGACTGGTTTGAGCACGATGTCTGTTAGGAGAGATCAAAGACACACTTGCAGGCAATACTATGGAAGGTCAGGGAGCCTGCGAAAGTGGGGTTTTCTGGGAACTGAGTAGGGTTGGGGATAGAGGTCTCATGAGGTGCATACAAAGGGGCCTGGATTTCTGTGCTACCACTTATGTTCCTAAAATGTTCCCAAAGAACTAATATTGGCAGCCAGGCTACCCCATAGGACCCAATGTTTCTTTTAAAATGTAGCAGAACCAGTGTTTCTTTCTAACCATTACAAAACCCACACACCAGCTTCAAAATGGAAATACCCTCATTGCTTTTAAGAGTTGGGTACTGAGCATCAAACCCACATAGACTGCAGTTTGAGGCTTTGGGACTCAAATTGTTGTCCTTGGACCAGCAGCATTTGTCAGAAATGCAGAATCTCACAGGACCGGGACTAGGGTAAGGCAAGCGAGGCACCCAGGGCACAACATTTAAGAAGACCCTCACCATACAGGCCATGTAATGCCACTCTAGGCACCTCCTTGCCTCATCCTAGTCCCAGCCCCAAGGCCCACCCAGACCTTCTGAACCGGACTCTGCATTTTAACAAGAGCTGTGTACACAGTAAAGTTTGAGAAGCTCTGGCCTAAGACATGGGGCATGGATTTGGCAGGAAGGATGTCAGGCGCTGAAGGAACTGTCAAGGAAGAGCGTAAATGCCATACACTCTGCAAGTACATTGGGTTGACTAGTGTCTCCCAAAACTTCATGTCCACCCAGAACCTGTGAACGTTACCTTATTTGGAAATAGGGTCTTCACAAATGTAATCAAGTTAAGATGCGTTCATACTGTTAGGGTGGGCTCTAAATCTAATGACTGGTGTCCTTATAAGAAGAGGAGGAGAGACACACAGACACATGGAGAAAGAAGGCCACATGATGACGGAGGCAGAGATCAGAGTGATGCAGCTGCAAACCAGGGAATTCTAAGACGGGGCAAGGAGGATTCTTCTCAAGAGCCTTCAGAGAGATCACCATCCTGCTGGTACTCTGATTTCAGACTTCTGGATTCCAGACCTGCAAGGGAATAAATTGCTGTTGGAAACCACCAGGCTTAGTGGTAATTTCTTAGGGAAGTTCTAGGAAAATAATGCAGCCAGAATTGTCACATCTTTAAAAATGGGATGCTGCCTTCCCCACCATGTCACGGGACTATGGGAAAGAATATGTGAGAGAATAACACAAAGATGCTTTAAAAACTATAAAATGCAATGAGAACATTTGTAACGAGAACATTGTCAATTATAAAAGTATTTTATGCAGTTGTCTTCAAAGAAATGTGACAGTTTGTGTGATAGATGGATTGTTGTTCAGCAAATACTTGCTCCCTCCCACTGTGGGTAGTGTATACTTCCTGCCCCATTGATGTACTTAGCCATGTGACTGCCTTTGGCCAATGGGATGTTAGTGGATATGGTGTGAGCAGAGGCCTCCAATGTGCTAGTACAATTTGGCTGGCCTCTTGCACTCCTGCCATCCACTGTGAGAACAGGTCCCAGGTAATCACCTAGGCACAGAATGAGACACATGCAGCAGATCTGAACCTGATCCACAGCCTGTGGCCAAACCTAGCTAGATCAGCTGACCCATAGACTATTAGTATGAGAATAAATTCTTGCTATTATAAACCACTGGGTTTGAGGGTAGTTTGATAAGTAGCATTATTGTGGAATAGCTCACTGATGCAGGATGAAGTATCACACAAAGTAGAAAAGGAAATCTTTCCACACTACAACTAACTAAAAACATACACTGTTGCCAATTTGAAGTGTCTTTCTCGTCTTTATACCATCTTGTATCCTAGTTTTTTTGTTTGTGTTTTAATATGATATCTATTAAGCCATTCCAGATTCATGGAAATTAATTAATTTGTGAAATATTCATGAATTAATCCATGAAAAAAAAATAGCTATTTGAATGCTGGCAGAATGCAAAGTAGGGGACTATGATCCCGCTCTAAGGCAGCCCAAATCTTCTGATGTAGAATATGATGCTTCTTCTTTTAGGACAATTTTTTTCTTTCTTTTTCTTTTTCCCACCTTCATCTACTTCCCCCACACACACACACACTCCCGCCCATCACCTTTGGCAACCACCAATCTGTTCTCTGTTCCAATGAATTTGGTTTTTTTAGATTCCACATATAAATGAAATCTTACAGAATTTGTCTTTATCTGTCTGACTTATTGCACTTAGCATAATGCCTTCAAGGTCCATCCATGTTGTCCCAAAAGGCAGGATTTCCCTCCTTCTCCTGGCTGAATAATATACCATTGTGTACATTTGCCACCTTCTCTTTACCCATTTATCCACTGATGGACTCAGGTTGCTTGCATGCCTTGGCTACTGTAAATAATGCTATAATGAACATGGGGGGTGCATATATCTCTTCAAGATAGTGATTTCATTTCCTTCAGATAAATACCCAGAAGTGGAATTGCTGAATCATATGGTAGCTCTATTTTTCATTTTTTGAGGAGCTAGCGTACTGTTTTCCATAGTGGCTGCACCAATATGCATCCCCATTTTAAGATATTTTCTTGCTTGCTTTTCTGATCCTATCCAGGAAATTCTCTTACAGATTCTGAATTTGATCATGTTTCACCATAGCCAAAAAGCATTGGCCTGGTCAAAAAGGAAATTAGAACAACAGCAGAGGAATATCTGAGTCCCAGTTTGTGAGTGCGTTTCTCCTCATCTGTAAAACAAGGGTTTGGATTGTGTGGTTTCTTGTAACCTTTTGTACTCCAGTATTCTTTGATTATGGTCCATTTTCCCCCACAATCAGGTTGAGATATATCCTCCATTCTGATGTAATAATCCAGGGTCTTTGCCCCATGCCTGTGCTTTTTTCCCCAAATCTGGCATTTCTTTGTCAATACAGGCCCATTATCTGAGTCAGACCACATAATTATGTAACTCAAATTTCAGGATGGGTTGACAGGCTGCCATGGCAGTGAAATATGCCCCAGAGGCAAAAGGGATACCAAGAGGGTAAATGGTTATGCCAACCAATGTTAGAGCAAGTGAAATCAGGCTTCTGCCTCCCCAAAGAGCAGTCTCAACAATAATAGATCTAGTGTTACATGGCTAAAAGAATTAGAAGGCTGACATGTATTAAGGGCTATCACTTGTGTTCCCCATGAGTTATTTCAATTCAACCTCTGTGTGAGGTAGGTCTTATCAGCTTCATTGCACAAACTAGGAAATGTACAGTGGTGTGCTGATTAATGTTCAATAACCCTATGGGTGGGAGGGAGCCCTGATTTGCCAATTTCCCTGGTGTAAAGACCCCCACCACAGCCAACATGACATCATTGAACACAGAGTTGGAAAGAGATTCAAACACTCAGCTCTCTGACAGGGACAAGCCAGCTCCGGCACACACTGTAACTATGTACGCAGAAACTTGTCAAGGTCACACAGCTAGAATGTGGGAAACAAGGATTTGAACTCAGACCATCTGACTTAGTGCTCTTTAGCACTACTCTTGATATTCCCATGTGAATGGCAAGGCCTCTTAAGACAAAAGCCCTAGGTTGTCTTTATTTGTGATAATACCCCTGAGGTGATTTTTCCCAGAACATATTTGGGTACAGACTACCAAAACTCCAGAGACATTTTTTCCCTCTAATTATATTATACTATGTTGCAAATGCCAAAAGAGTGGAAATTTCTACTAAAAAAAAATATTCAGATCCCAACTGCTGGCCCACTTGTCCAATAATGACATTTGATTGCAAATCAGAGTCAGAGGTAGGGTTCAGGAGAGGAGGAAAGAATTCTGTCTTCTTCCCAACAAACACTAGACCTTGACCGGAGACAACCCCATCCACCCCTCTCCCCATGACTGGTTAGCCCAGGTCTTGCCATTGCTTATAAGTGATTAATGTCAATTCCACCAGAGAGAGGTGACTTTTCCTCAGGGACTGAGCTCTGTTTTTAGACATTGAGTGAAATGTTCTTATTCTGACCTTTTCCTCCCTTTATAAATGGTTCTTTGAATAAGGTAGACATCAGGGAAGCCAATGAGCAGCCAAACAGTTGGCAAGAAGCTGTTGAATAATTCATTGCTTATAACCTAAGCAAAACTCACTCTAGGATCAGGGGCTGCAAATGCAAGTGCACTCAGGGATGGATGATGTACATGAGCTTAGTCAGTCGGACATGAGAGCACACAGATTTGTGAGGTATGCCTTACCCACTATTCCTATGTCTTAAACATATGTAAATATATATCAAATATATCTGAGAACTTAATGTAGCCTATGGGCCTATAGTTGTCAAGCTATGCTAGGGTTCAGCCAATTGTAATTCAAGCATACTCATGTATATATTATATATTATGTATATTTTTCTATTATATAATCTATATAATTTATATAATATAAATATATGTAATTTATATCACATTGTATAATTTATATAATTTAAATGTTATATACATACGTATATATATGTTAGAATTGCTTAGCTACAAGGGACAGAAAATCAAAAATAATAGGTTTTTCTCTCTTCCACCCAAAACTCATAAGACATGTCAGGGACCCACATCCTTTTATCTTTTCACTCTGCCTTGCACAGCTTCTACACACAAAGTCAACTCACAGTCTAACGTGGCTGGTTTAGCTCCAGGCATTATGTCACATGACTTCACTTAGCTACAAGGGAGGTTGAAATATTTGGTCTTTATTGAAAGTAGCCATGGGCTCAATTGAAAATCTGCATTCTTTTAGTGATAAAGGTGAGAATAAATATTGGGAAACAAGTAGCTCTCTCTGCCATAAGCACCTGTTATGTGCCAGGCACTATGTCAGCTGCTAAGGACAATATAATATATTGAAAGAGTTTATAACCTCGCAAGAGACAGATGTCTGCACAAATAACTATAACGTTATATAATAAGTATCATTCTTGAGATATAAAAAGAGACAACTGAGAACAAAAAGGAGGGAATAATTGCTTTTGCTAGAATCAGAAGCAAATTAGGAAGGATTTCCCAAAGGATGGGACATTTAGGCTTGGCCTTCAAAGATGAGTAAGAGATTGCCAAGTTGGGAGAAGGGCAAGTATGAAGTTAATCTTGGCAGAGGGGCCATCAGTAGAGAGCCAGTAAATGTTCTTATCCATGAAGTGCCATGATTACACTTGCATTTTAAAAATATAAGACTGACAGCTGGTGGAGGATAAATGGAGGGAGGCCACACTGGAAGTTGGAGGGTCCATTAAGATTCAGCTGTGACAGCCAAGTTAAAACTTGGGGACTGGAACTTAGCCAGTGGAAAGAGAGGTAGAGCAATTTGAGAGCTGCCTCAGAAATAAAATCATCAGACTTTGTGATTGTGGCCAATACTATAATATTATTTACCTACCAAAATCATTTCCCTTCCTCCTTGCTGACAGAATTTGATTTTGACCCCAGTGATGGATCTTTACTGATCTACACAAATCATGACAATCCTATTCCCCAACATCCCAGCTTCCTTTGCAGGTAAAGGTGGCCATGTGACACAGCTCTGACCAATGAGGCCTAAGGTGACGTATGCCATGAAGATTTATGGGAAAGCTTTTTCTATCCTGACAAAAAGGATATTCAGCTTCACCTTCATCCTTCCCCATTCTTCCTGCCTAGATGTGGATGCAATACCTGAAGGTACGGTAGCCATCCTGCAACAAGAAAACAACAAGCATAAGGATAAAGGATAGACACTAAAAATATGGAGCCTAAAAATGGAAAAAGTCTGTGTCATCATGGAGTAGCTGAAGGGAAATCAATATCTGCCTAACTCTGGACTTTTTGTTATGTAAGAAAAATAAACAAATTGGGGGGGGATCCAAGATGGCAGAGTAAATAAACGCTGTGCTTGCCTCCTCCTGTGGCCACATTAAACTTACAACGAAATGATAGAACAATCAATCTGGAGAATCATCTGAAGTCTACCTGAACAGAAGTCCTATAACTAAGGACATAAAGAAGAAGACATGTCAAGACTGAGAGGAGGCACAGAGACATGAAACAAGCTGGCCCCGATCCTGCGTGTGGTGGATGAGAATCAGGAGGGATATCTCAGCCCCAGAGGTCCCCTCCCTTTGGGGAGTGAGGGACCCCAGCCCTACACTGTGCTTCCCAGCCCAGTGTACCAGTGCCAGAAAGGGGAACCCCCCAAAACATCTGGCTGCGAAAAACAGTGGGGATTCTGACCATCTGGATGAGACAGAAGGCTGCAAGAAACACAAACATACCCTTAAAGGGCCAACACACAGACTCAGTCATTCACAGACACTCACCCTAAGATCTGTCAGAGGGACGGTGATTCGGGAGGTATCAAAGACGTACTGGGAGAGACTAAGTTGTATGGCTGCAGGATGAGGACTGGAGGGAAAATTGCCATTTTCCCTGTGTAGAATCCTTCTCCCGTGCAGCAGGAAGGCAGGCACCATCTTTCCTAGTTTGAGCCCTCCCCCACACAGTCAAATCTGAAACTGCATTGGCCTGGTGAGCTCCACTCACTCCACCCTGGTGACTCCCTAGGACCCCACCTCACCCAACTTGTGCATCGCCAGGGGCAATTTCATGGTCAGCAGCCAGCCTGGCATGTGCTGCATTCTTTCTTGAACAACTTTCAGGGGTCTGTGGGCAGTGGCTGACCTTAATGTGCTCTGAGATTTTTTTCTGAGTAGATCCAGGTTCAGCACTGGTACCAGACCAGAATCTACATGAATCTGGTGAACAACACTTGTCCCACCCTGGTGACTTCCTGAGACTTTGCCTTACTCAACTTCCATACCACACAAGACTCTATCAGTGCCTGAGCCATACAGGAGCCAGCAGGCAGCAGCAGGACTTGGAGTGCACTGGGCTTTTTGTGGAGCTACCCCAGGCCTGGTACTAGTGGCAGCTGTCCTCTGTTCGCAGTGTAGCCTCCCCATGCATCTCCAGATCCACCACAGGCAGGGACCAACTGCAGATTGCTTTGTAGTTCCTACCAGGCAGTCCCTGGCCAGTCACAGGCAGTGGCCGACTTGGGCATGAGTCAAGAAGAAACAGAAAATTTGAATAGACCAATTACTACTAATGAATTGAATCGGTAACCAAAAAACTCCCAAAACAAACAAAAGTCCTGGACTGGATGACTTTATAGGTGAATTTTACCGAACAGTCAAAGAAGAATTAACACCTATCCTTCTCAAACTATTCCCAAAAATTCAAGAGAAGAAAAAGCTCTCAACCTCATTTTACGAGGCCACTATTAGCCTAATTTCAAAATCAGATAAAGACATTACAGAAAAAGAAAATTATAGGCTGATATCCCTTATTAACATAGATGCAAAAATCCTCAACAAAATATTAGCAAACTGAATTCACCAATACATTATAAAGATCATACATGATCAAGTGGGATTTATTCCTGGGATGCAAAGTTGGTTCAATATCCTCAAATCAATTAATGTGATACACCACATAAACAAAATGAAAAATAAAAATCATATGATCATATCAATTTTTTCAATGCAGAAAAAGCATTTGGCAAAATTCAGCATCCATTTATTGTAAAAACTCTCAGCAAAGTGGGAATACAGGGAATATACCTCAACATAATAAAGGCTATATAAGACAAACCCACAGCTAACATCATATTCAATGTGGAATAGCTAAAAACATTCTTCTTAAGATCAAGAACAAGACAAGAATGCCCACTTTTTCAACATAGTATTGAAAGTCCTAGCCACAGCAATCAGAGAAGAAAAAGAAATAAAAGGCCTCCAAATTGGAAAGGAAGAAGTAAAACTGTCATTATTTACAGATGACATGATACTATATAAAAAGAACCCTAAATATTCCACCAAAGAAAAAACTATTAGAAATGGTAAATGAATTCAGTAAAGTAACAGGACACAAAATTAATATTCACAAATCAGTTGCATTTTTATATGTCTGAAAGAGAAATTAAGAAAACAACACCACTTATAATTGCATCAAAAAATAAATAAAATACCTAGGAATAAATATGAGCAAGGAGATAAAAGACTCATACGAAGAAAACTATAAGAAACTGAAGACAGAAACTGAAGAAGATACAAATAAAAGGAGACTTATACCATGCTCATGGATGGAAAGAATTAACACTGTTAAAATATCCATACTACCCAAAGGAATCTATAGATTCAATGCAATCCTTATCAAAATACCAATGGAATTTTTCACAGAACTAGAACTAACTATTCTAAAATTTATATGGAATAACAAAAAAAAAAAAACAAATCACCACAGCAATCTTGAGAAAGAAAAACAAAATTGAAGGTATCACGCTACCTGATATCAAACTATACTACAAGGCTATAGTAATCAAAACAGCATGGTGCTGGCATAAAAATAGACACATAGATCAATGGAACAGAATTGAGAACCCAGAAATAAAGCCATACCTTATGGCCATTTAATCTATGACAAAGGAGGCAAGAATATACAGTGGGGTAAAAACAGTCTATTCAATAAATGATGTTGGCAAAACTGGACAGATACATGCAAAAAATGAAACTGGATCACATTCTTACATCATATACAAGAATAAACTCAAAATGTATTAAAGACTTAAATGTAAGAACTGAAACCATAAAAATCCTAGCAAGATACATAGGCAGTAAACTTTCTGACATTGCTCTTAGTAATGTTCTTTCTGACCAATCTCCTTGGGCAAGGAAAACAAACAAAATAAATGGGACCACATCAAATTAAAATGGTTTTGCACAGCAAAGAAAACCACCAACAAAATAAAAAGACAGCCTACTGAATGGGAGAAGATATTCACCAATGATACAAATGATAAAGGGTTAGTATCCAAAATTTATAAAGAACTCATAAACTCAACACCAAAAAACCAAACAATCCAATTTTTAAAAATGGGCAGAGAACCTGAATAAACATTTCTTCAAAGAAAACATACAGATGGCCAATGGACATTTCAAAAGATGCTCAATGTCTCTAATTATCAGAGAAATGCAAATTAAAACCACAATGAGATTCCACCTCACTCCTGTCAGAATGGCATTAATAAATAAACAAACAACAAGTGTTGGCAAGAATGCGGAAATAAGGGAACCCTCATGTACTGTTGGTGGGATTGAAAATCGGTGCAACCACTATGGAAAATGGTTGGAAGTTCCTCAAAAAATTAAAAATAGAACTACCTTATGACCTAACATTTCCATTTCTGGGTATTTATCAGAAGAAATTCAAAACACTAACTTGAAAAGATATATGCACCCCTATGTTCATTACAGCACTATTTACAATAGCCAGGAGATGGAAGCAACCAAAATGCTCAATAGACAACTGGATAAAGAAATTGTAGTACATTTATACAATGGAGTATTATTCTGCAATAATGAAATCTTACCACTTGAGATAACATGGCTGGACCTAGAGGATATTATGTTAAGTGACATAAGTCAGACTGAGAAAGATAAATATCATATGATCTTACTGATATGTGGATCTAAAGAACAAAATAAATGAACAAACAAAATGAAAAAAGGAAAAAAATTGTTTAAGCTACTATTAGGTGAATTTTCCATAACTTGCAGCTGAAAATATTCCTATTTGATTGTGGTAAACAGTAAACAAGTGAATTTGTAGAGTAATGGAGCAGAGGATCAAGCTTGACCTACAGTTTCTAGCTTGGCTAGTTGGGTGGGTGGAAGCCCAACTGGTAAATAAATAGAAAGGATACCGGAAAGAGAGAAGATCAGTGGGCATAGATGGTAAATCTGTTTGGGGTGACTAAGATCTCAATCACTACTTACATGATGCAATTCTATGAAGTATGTGTGGACCTTGGCAATGTTGTTGCTCAAAACATTCTGAGAATTCCCCTTTGAATTCTTAGCAAAGCCTGATTCATTTGGGATATCCTTATTGCTGATGGATCTTCATGACTTTCATGGGGATTCAATTTTTGAAAATATCCACTCTGGGTGGTGAACACACAATGTGATTTATAGATGATGTAATACAGAATTGTACACTTTAAATCTATGTAACTTATTAACAATCGTCACCCCAATAAACTTTAATTTTAAAAAAAGAAAAAAAAAGGAAATATGCAAGACTAAATAAGGTGACTTATGAGATTGTGATAAATAAAATATTTTGATGAATGATTTAATAAATAAAAGTAACCCTGATGATTGGTTTGTGTGTGTGAATCCTAAACTCCTCCTGAAAGCAATTCCAGAACAAGAATTACAAACGTATTTTAATCAGGGAAAGCATCATTTGCAAAAGGGCACCACCTACCAAGTAACTTTGCTCAATATCAACTCTTGCCAGATAATTTTTTTAAAATCACTCTGAGGAGTTGGTGATCCAAATATCCTCTCAAATAAAATATACAGGTATTTTCCATGTTCTCAATACTCCTGAAAAAAGAAAATTGTCTCAGAGTTCTCATCTTGGGTCTTTCACAGACTTACTTTATGAAATCAATCCCAGTTCCTCCAGCAATAAACTGGAAATATAACATCTAAAAGGAGCATGATGAACAAAAATTGGTCAGCAACTTCCTAGAATTTGGAATAGCTCTCACAGGTTTCACAAATACTTGGCATAATTAATAATCACCAATAAAGTGATTTGTTATTAATATATTATTAAGGATTAGTAATCATGTACTGACAATCTATATTATTTTCAGTAATGATAGAAAGTCATCACTGTTAAAATCCGCTTTTCAAAAAAAAAACTTAACATTCCAATTCTCTAAAATCACTATGTTTACCTTCTTTTCTTCTCAAGCTCCCTCAACACCTACCCTCAGCTGATGAGCGCACCGTACATTATTGAGCCGAGCAATCTTATCACGTGGGAAGAGCATCATCTTTTCCTCTGTATCTGTCTTCACAATGTCTTTCTTTCCTCCTGTCCCAGTGAGGGAAGTGCCCAGTCTCCAGCCTTCTCAGCCTTCCCCTTGTGACCTCCAAAGGACTTTATTCCTGCAGTTTGCTCTTCTGTCTTCTGCATCATTCTCACCTCTCCCCATTTCTTGGTGCATTTCCGTCCAGCCCGCAAACATGTTTTCTATCTGTGAGGTTTTTAAAACAGGGCTGCAAATTACTTGACTGTCTTCCCATCAGGAGGTGGGGTGTCTGCCCCCTCCCCTTAGATCTGGGTGGGCCTGTGGCTGGACTGACTAATAGAGAACAACAAAAGTGATACTACATGATTTCTAAATGTAGGTCATGAAAAGCCATGTTGCTTCTTTCTTGTTCACGGACACTCCCTCTTGGAACCCTGAGGCTACCATACAAGAAATTCAACTACCCTGAGGCCACCATGCCAGAGACACTACAAGTAGGCAATCCTGTTGACAGTCCCAGGAGAGCCCAGCCTTCTAGCCATGCCCACTAAGGTACCAAAGCTATGAGCGAAGCCATCATGAACCCTCAAAACCAGCCCATTCGATAGCTGCAAATGATCAGTGACCCCAATCAATGTTGTGTGGAGCAAAAGAATCATCCAGCCAAGCTCTAATCAAATTCCTGACCCACAAAAATCATGAAATAGAATAAAAGGACTTTTGCTTTAAGCCTCTAAGTTTTGGATTCCATGTTAGGCAGCCACAGACAACTACAACTTTATTAAAAAGGTTTTAAACTTTATCTTGCCCCATTTTCCCACTCCTTTTCATAGTAAAACTGTACTGATGTAGGATTATTTTCTTTGTGCCGGGATTGTCTTGTGAAACCGAAGAAAGGAAGCATGGACCAAGGAGGTGAGGAGTTGTAAAAGAGGATAGTTTATTAAAAGTAAAGAGTAAAGAATCGCAGCTCTCAGAACGAGAGAGGGTCCCGAACGGGTTGCCCAGTGACTGAGGCAAAAGTTCTTACCTTGATACCTTTCCTCGCCTGCTTGGGGAAGGAGGCTGGTGCCTTCTAATGGAATTCGTCTTTCAGGTTTGTCCTGTTTGCCCATCCTGAAGGGATTAACGAAGCCATCCTTATCTATCAGATCTGCTTATTTGTCTGGACAAAAGGGATTTAAGAGATAATTTATTAACCTCAAGGTGCAGTCTCATATCTTTGTCCTGAAGTGAAGGAGACATTCCAGAACGTGGAGTTTCAGAATACGGCCGCCTTTTGTTTGTTCCACCAAGGACATTCCTGTCTACCTAACGACATGCTAACTAACCAGTCTCAAAACTTCTCCAAAAAGTTAAGAAGACAAATGCACACTTTCTCATATCCTTAACTCACTCCTCTCTGGTTTTGTTACGGATACCAGGACTGGAAAGAACCCAAGTGGCACTCAGAGAGTTAGGAAGGTCAGCTTCATTACGCCGGCGGGCTCAGCGGGATCCTTCCCAAAATACTGAGCCCCTAGCAAGGTTTTGAGCAGGTTTTTATGGGTTGGGGACTTCCTTGAGTTGGAGAAGGGGTAGGTGTCGTCTGGTAATTGGCTCCGGGTGTGGCTTGGAGGGGGTTATGCGGAAGTGGGCTGGGACTTAGGCGGGGGACCTCTCTCTCCTCTCGGGCCACCATTTTAGGTCAGATTTTTGTGGCAGGGAACCATTTTAGGTCAGTTTCTCCATCAGTTTTTGTCCCTAACCCCCACTAAATCCCCTCTTGTCCAGGTCATAAATGTCCTCCATTTTTCAGTCTCTCAAAACCTGCTTGGCTGTGCCTTCCTTAATGAAACACGTCTCTCTCAACTTCTCAACTTTCATGATTCCAAACTTTCCTGAGTTTTCTCCCACCTCCTTGGCTGTTCCTTCTTAGCCTGCTAGGCCGATGCCTCCTTTTCTGTTCCATCTTCAAATGTTGGCTTAGTTCTTTTCTCTTCTCTCTCTACATACGTCTTCTAAGTGTCCTCTGTTAGGCACGGCTAGAGGAATGAGTCGGGGGAGAACAAAATTGGTCTATTAGAATTTATTTGGCATGTTTGAGCTGTGGGAGGTCAGGCTAGAAAAGACCATAACCTCTCTGAGCAAAGAGGGATATGGAGTTTTATAGGAGGGGGCAAACGAGGCTGTGGGGACAGAGCCCCAGAGAGCAGTTTCCAGGCTCTCGGCCTCACGTGGAAAGGTGCTGGCTCAGGTAGTAGATGGCCGTCAGCTGTGGCTGGTTGGCCGTCAGCTGTAACCATTGAGCCATTGGCCACTAATATAACTGCCACGGCTACGGAGGGAAGTAGAGGAGAGAGGAGGAGACTGAAGGAGACTGAAGGAGAGTGGAGGAGAGTCGGTCGGTTGGCTGCAAAGCGGACAGCAGGTCGCACGTCGTGTAAACCCAGCCTCCAGTGAGACCATAGTGGTATGACTTCCCTACCTATGGCTCCGTGGGTGTTCCTTTTTGGCCTCACCATGTCCTGCGTTCTTGTGTGGGGAGCGGGACCAGAGACCCTGCCTGACACCCCGCATGACAGAGGCTGTTCCCCCTTCAATGCTTCAGGAGGTTTTTGTTGACAAAGGGTTTCAGGGCATGACCAGGCCCTCCAGCTTCACACCTGGCCCTAGGTCGCCGTCCGGAAACCCAGGCCTGCTGATCACAGGCCCCTAGAAGATAAAACAAGACAGGATCAAGACAAGATGGCTTTTAAGATACGGATTCTGCTCCTGACCTAAATATGGCTTAACCAGTCTATTGGCTTTAAGCATCATCTATGTGTTGATTTGTCCAAATGTAACTCTCCAGCTCTGACTTCTCCCCAGAATTCCAAAGTTAGATGTCCAGTTATTTCCTCAACATCTCCTTGTCTACCAGACAAGGTAGAGATGTCTAGGTCTACGAGACATCTCAAACTTAATATGGCCAAAGTAGAGCCTGTGATTTTCCTACCTCAAATTCATTGCTTTCTTAGACTTGTCTAACCCAGTAAACAGCATCTCAATCCATCCAGACCTCAGACCAAAGAGCCTAGGGATCATCCCTGAGACCTTCTTTTCTCTCATCCCTTGTGTATTAGTTTCCAATGGCTGCTGTCACAAACTTGGTGGCTCAGATAATGGACAATATTATTCAGCCTTAAAAAGGAATGAAGTTTTGATATATGCTGTAACATGATAGACCTTGAAAACATTATGCTTAGTGAAATAAGACAGACAGAGAAGGATGAATCTTGTACGATTCCACTCATAAGGAGTACCTAGCGTAGACAAATACAGATAGAAAGTGTAACAGAGGTGTGGACGGAAAAGGGGTTACATGTGAAACCTGACAAGGTCAGGAGACTGAAAATAACCACATAGAATAGTGTGAACATAAAAATTCCTAACTAAGGTGGGCCATGGCAGGAAGTCATCCCTGGCCTGTAGTTTCCTTGATGAAGCGAGTATATTGGTTGTCTTTTTGCATCTGAGATAACATTCCCTTAGAATGTAAGAGTAATCCCTTTCCAGAGCCCCCAGGAGGCACAAACACCAGAAGAGGAAACTGTAAAATTCCTCATTGTTACCTTGTTCACTATGTGCTGTAAAATGCTAATAACTATCCTGTAACTCACCAATGTAAAAGAAGTGTGTGTCTCTCCATTTCGCTTTTTATTCAACCCCAGAGATTTCCCCACTTTGCTTTCGCCCAGCCCCTTAATTTACAACCAATGGATTTCATGTAACTCCCTCCTTTAATTCTAATGTATGAAATAAGTTGCACAATGGCCATTTTCTGGAGCATTTTCCCAACCCATTGAGACTTTGTTTCCCGGCAATTGTCATCAGTTTGGCTCAAATAAACTCTTATAAGCTTTCTTTTAGGCTGGATGTTTTTTCATGGACAGGTTACCAGGAATTGAGAGTGGGGCTGGGAGAGGGAGTTAGCATTTAATGGGTACAGAGTTTTTATTGCAGATGATGAAAATATTTTAGGCATAACAGTGGTGGTGGTTACACAATATTATGCATATATTTAATGCCTCTGTATTGACTTGTACACTTAATGAGTGGTTAAAATGATAAATATCCTGTTATGTACATTTTATCACAATAAAAATAACAACATAAACATTTGTTCTCTTAACAGTTTTGAGGTGAAAATTTTGAAATCAGTTTCACCGAGCGAAAATCTAAGTGTCAGCAGAGCCCTATTCCATCCAGAGAGTTTGGGGACATCCATTTCCTTGCCTTTTCCAGCTTCTAAAGCTGCATTCCTTGCATTCCTCCTCCCCGTTCTCTATCTTCAAAGCCAGCAGTGTAGCCTCTTCTTTCAGTCTCCACGTGACCTTCTCCTCTCTAGTAAAATCTGGCTCTTATAAAGACATTTGTGATTACACTCAGGCCTCATCTGGATAATCCAGGATAAACTCCCCATCTCAAAATCTTTACCTTAATCACATCTGCAAAATTCCTTTTGCTCAATAAAGTGACATTTACAGGTTCCAGGGATTGAGACATGGATATGTTTGGGGGCCATTATTCAGCCTACCATACCTTATTTACAATCCATTACCAAATCCTGTGGATTCCGCTTTAAAATATATTTCAAAGGTATATATTTGTCTCTATTTTTATTGTCGTCACTCTCGAGCCAGCAGTATCATTTCCCCCTTGGGCACTTTCAATGCCCTCCTAATTCAACTCCCTAGCTTTGCTCTTGCCTACAATTGACATAGAAACAAGAGTGGCCTTTTAATGCATAAAGCAGGCCCCTACCACTTAGTCAGATGAGCGATCCTGCCTACCTCTCCACTCACCCACTACCCTCCAGCCACAGACATCTGCTTTCTGTGACTCAAACACAGCAGGCTCCTTCCTCCTCCAGTTCTTTGCACATGCTATTCCCTGGAACATTATTCCCAAGGATGACGGCTCTATAGCATTCTTGGGTCCCAGTTTTTGGGTCTCCCGGTATTATATTATGTTGTATTATATTATATTATATCCAGTCTTATATTATATTATATAAGACCCGGTCTTATATTATAGTAAAATAAGACCGGGTCTTATATTAATTTTTGCTCCAAAAGACACATTAGAGCTGATTGTCTGGCTAGGTCCTATTTTCGGGGAAACACGGTAGGACAGTGGCTAGTGCAGAGCAGATGTTCAATGAATGAATGAATGAACGAACAAACAAATGAACTTGACACCATAATCAAGGCCTGTATCAATCCAAATAGACAAGGCTATGCTGCCATAACCAGCAATCTAAAACCACAAAGTTTGTTTCTCGCACTATATATCCATGTGCTTAGCCTCAGGGCACTCTGGTCTTCCGAGACCCAGGCTGGTGGAGCAGCCACCATCCCAAATAGTGTCAGTTGCAAGAGGAGAAGAGAGAGCCTTGGACAGTCTCACACCAGCAATTAAATTACAGCAATGTAATTAATCAATTACGACTCATTGGCCAGAACAAAACATGAAAGCATGGCCCCACTCAACCACAACGGGCCAAGAAGTACAACCTTAAAGTGGCCAGAAGGAAGAACCCCTGAACTGTGTGGCAAATAGCATTTATGACTACCACGGGGTCTTTTACACGATGACCCAAAACCTTTCTAATCTCTTCTCCCTACATTCCTCCTCCCTGGCCCCTGCTATCCTCCTGCCCTACTGAGCTGTGCGTTCCCTCAACACTCCACACCTCATCCTACCTCCATTCCTGTGCACATACTGGGCCCTCTGACTGGGATGCTTTTCCGAGATAACGAGCTTTCTGACCAGTAATTCATTCTGCCTGGTTTTGAACTTTGTATCAATAGAACTGTACAGTGTGTACTCTTGTGCCAGGCTTTGTTGTTCAACACAGTGTCCATGAGATCCACCTGTGTTGCTGAGCATGACATAGGTCCTTCTTTTTGTGGCTTTGTAGTTGCCCATTGCATGACTAAACCATAATTTATGTATCAATTTTCCTACTTGTAGTCTTTGGGGTTGTTTCCAAGGTGGGGCTTTGATGAATACATTTGCTATAAACATTCATTGGGCGGATATATGCACTCATTTCTCTTGAGTGCAATTGCTGAGTCATTAAGTAGATCTATGCTTAGCATTTACAGACACTGCCAAACAGTTTTGCAAACGAGTTGTACCATCTGATATTCCCATCAGCACGAAGCGTTCTAATTGCTCCACATCCGTCCCCAAATTTGGTTCTATCAGTCTTTTTCATGTTGGCCCTTCTGATAAGTGCACAGTAGTCTCTCATTGTGCTTTAAATTTGCATTTCCATGGTGAGTGATGAAGTGAAGCACATGCTCATCGGCTTATTGGATAGAATGCATTTCTTCATCCCACAAAATATTACTGAACATCCACAGCGCATGTGCAAGTTGCTGTAGCCATGGGAAAAAAATAGCATCCCAGCTCCACGAGATTCCAAATCATTGCTTTGTTTGTGCAACTCAAATACTTTTGCTTTTGGTAGATCTTTCTTTTTTTTAACATATTAAAAACCTAAATAAATATACAGCAAACCGTGACTATTCTTCTGTGGGAAATCCCAAATAAGAAAATATAACTGATCAGAAACAGGAAAAGCAGAAGTCCCAGTTAACAGACACTCATCCAGCAACTATTTCTTAAGCATGCAGCATGAGCCGGTATGGCCAGACACTGGGATACATACAGCAGGGAACAAACTGGATACATCCCTGGGCCTGACAGAGCTCGAAGATCAGCCCTTTGTGACATGATAGTGAGCTCCCACCGTTTGTGATGGTTTTGTCTTCTGCCCCTCCTAGACTGGGAACTGCTTGAGGGCAAGGTCCAGGTCTTGTTCATCTCTGAGTCCCCATTTTCTATATGGAACACCTGGGGCAGGCACTGGCATGTTCTCAGGACATGGGTGCTGAATTACGAAGCCTGAACCAATTCATTGACTTTACAAATGAAAAATGCAAGACAGTCAGAAGCTTAAGAATATAGACATTGTACCCAATAAAATAGTAGCAGTGTTTGGATGCGAACCCAGTATCCTGTCCCACTTTAAGGAGCTTTTACACTTGTGCTGCCTCTGACAGTGGTAAATTCCAGAATGTGCTTTATAAAAATGGCCTATGTACAGTTTTGTCCCATTTCCTACAGCCACGAGCAAACTAAAGTGGCAGATTAAAGTCTGACCTCTCCTTTCCCATTGAATCTTTTCCATTACAGATTTTAAAAGGATCTCAAGTGGTATTGTTTAAAATTCTAAACATTTTACAAATCCTCGTGCTGAAATCTTACTGCCATTGAGTGATGCCTCAATAGGAAAATAAACTCAAGTCTCAACGACTGTTTTATTCCCTCAAGATCATTTCCTCACAGGCAGGTCAGCCACGTCAGCGGAGAGCACTCAGATATCTTGGTCCCTACCACCCGAAAGCCTTTTTTCTGCATACCATTCTGTGAGGGCTGGCTGCCCGGAGACTTGACAACCTGGTACCATATCCTCCCACAATCACCCTCCTCTTCTCCCAGCTTATCTCTGGTGTCAGAGAAGAATGCAGCCTTCAAGTTTGTACATTCCAACTCCAGCACTTGGGAGAAGAGCCCTCTGTATAGCCAGCTGCTGTCTGAAGGGCAGGGCAGGGGCAGCTGGCTGAGCAGTCACCTGTCACTGGGTCAGCTCCCTCACTCCACTCCAGGCTGCCAGAGTTGTGAACAGAGCTGGACAGGATGCCCTTGGAAATGTCCAATTCTGGGTCTCTGGGGCAGCCACTATTATTATTTATTATTGGAGTTCTATTATTTATTTCTGGAGTTCTGGGAATGGGATCAAAACAGCAGGGGTCAGAACCCCTAAAAGCTCTGTCCAGTGACCTGACATTCATTAGCTGTGTTTACTTAGTCATACCTGTGGGCAAAAGCCCACAGTGCTAATGCCAGGGCAGGTGAGAGACCTGGTCAGCGGTGTAAATAAGCCTAGAGCCCAGAATAGAACAGTGAAAATTAGGTCGCCCTTCTTCTCATTGGATAATTGGGACTCACCTGTGTGACCTCAGACAAGCCAATTGCCCTCTGTGGGGCTCAGTTTTCTCCCTCTAAAACGGAAAGAGAGGGGTGAAACCAGGCAAGTTCTAAAGTCACTTCTAAGGCCAAGGATCTACGACTCTAATTTTGATCTAAATCAAGAAAAGAAGTGCAGCCAAGTATATAAGTACTGGCTCTTTTTTTTTTCTTTTTTTCTTTTTTTTCCCTGTGGGCTAGGGTTTTACTAACACTCTAATCTTGTGATCTTCTTCCACAAGATTTCCCCACCACCATCAAAGACCCATGAGAGTGTGGGGAATCTCAATTAGAAACTTCTTTGTGACTCAATTCTCTCCTCGCACCTCCACCAGCCACACACCATGTCCCAGTTCACCCTCACCTGAGGCCTTCTCAAGGCTGGGATGCTGCTGGACCTCGGCGGCAAATCTCACTTGAATTTAATGTTTACTCTCTCGAATCCTGCCTCATCCACTCCAGGGCACCATGGAGGACATTCTGACTCACCATGTACTCTTCCCATTCATTTGTTGAATATTTGTCTCAAGTGCCAGACTCCAGCCTGGGCACCTGGGCTACCGAGAAGAATGACATGGCCCAGTTCTCAGGAAGTTTAGTCCTAAGTTACGTAGGGAGCCATGTTAATCCACCTGATGGCTGTCGGCCCAAGTCACCTGGGAGAGAACACCAAGGGAGGGCCCCCTTGGGAGAAATCGTGAAGGGTGCTGCAGCAGATGCTATCAGTGTCCACCCTCTTAGCCCTCCCTGGAGTTGTTTGATGCATGCTCAGCTCAAGCCAGGTGTGCCAAGGAGTTAAAGCCACAGGAAAAACCCTCAAGCCAATGAGAAGCAGAAGCTGGTAGGTAATACCCCCCTTCCTCGCCACTTGATGAAACAATCCGAAGCGCTCTGCGGTTTCTCAGAGGGTCCCAGCGAGTGACCTCCTCAGTCACACACCTGCAGTGCCTTCCCTTCCCTGTCTCACTTCCTTACTCCCTCTCCATGCTTCTTGGGATCACCCTCCAAATAAACTACCTGCACCCGAGTCCTTATCCCAGGGTCAACTTTTGAGGGAACCCACAGTAGGTATGGAAGAGTGAACCGAAACGGAGAGTAAAGTGGTCAAGGCGCAAAGCACTCAGGCAGAGGGAGCACTTTGGGTAACACAATGATGGACAGGACATGGCATGGCATTTGGCACAGTGTGGCATTTGGAGAACACATACTTTCTGGTCCCAGGACTTTGTCGTGGGATCTTAGCATCTTTGTCTGGGGGTGGGGGTCGGGGACAGACACTTCAGTCATCTTTTCCTGACCTCCCAGAGGTGCTGGAAGAGGAGAAGGGGCTAGAGAAGATGGCCGGGGCCTTCCCGAGAGCTGCCCAGTGGCTCTGCCCAGGCATCTGATTCAGTCCTGGGCCCTCAGGAGCCCAAGGAGTCAGCTCTGCTTCCTCTGAGAATGAACTGCTCAACCATGAAAGGAAATTTCCCAACTCTGCTGGCTTCTCGTATGATGTAGGTCTATCTAAGTATTTGGAAAAGGTTTTCTTGTGTTTATTGGGAATATTACAGGTGCCAAATGCTGAGGCTTATGGAAGGCAATATAAAAGCAGTGGTTAAGCCTGACAGATTAACTAGTCGTGTGCTCAGAGCCTAGTCAGCCTCTGTGAGCCAGTTTCCTTATCTGTAGCATGAG
Organism: Rhinolophus ferrumequinum; assembly: GCF_004115265.2. Taxonomy (NCBI): domain Eukaryota; kingdom Metazoa; phylum Chordata; class Mammalia; order Chiroptera; family Rhinolophidae; genus Rhinolophus; species Rhinolophus ferrumequinum. Next base: position 27,285,323 of record NC_046306.1, on the reverse strand, counting down.
AATAATAAGCAGAACCTGGTGAGGATTCAATATGATAATGCATTAGGCTCTGACTGTAGTAAGTGCTCAATTTAAAAAGGGGGTAGTGGTGACAAGCAGAATACACCCACTGGGGCAAGGCCAACGTGCCACCTGGGTGAGACTGGTAAGCAAACTCTGCCACCAGATTCCACAGCTCAAAAGCCCACCTGGGCAGCCCCCAGGGTGTATCTGCTTGGGTTGGGTATCACCAGAGCCAGAGCAACAGAGCAGTTCAGAGGGCCAAGCTCGGACGTCAGGTCAGCCGGTCCAGGCCAGGCCCTTGCCGCCATTGGTGAAGTAGCCAACAAGCAGCAGGGACAAGAAGTTGGCTCAAGGGCCTGGGGCTCTGGGCAAACACAGGGCGATGACGCCAGGGAGCTCCAAAACCAGAGCCTCCCCAGATCCCTTGCCCCACGGGTGTACAGAGGAGACCCCAACATTACTCCTCTTTTATAGCCCTCCATGGGGGGCCAACTTCCTTCCTCCTCGGGGTCTCTGTTCACACAGGTGCGTTTCAGTGGATTCAGCTCCCTCTCATCTGGGCAGCCCTGCCTGAACCCCCCAAGCCCCTGCTGGCCTCAGGTAGTCAGTCCATTGCCTCTAAGGTAGAGACGGCTGTTTTAACTCTGAGAGAAGCTGATGTTTTCATTGACCTACTGGGTGCTCTTTGTGCCTGGTAAACCAAGCAAAGGCAGAGGTAAGGGCCTCACTGGAGGCTGCCCCCTGGCTGACACATGGGTCCTCTCACCTTCACATCTTTCCCTGGACTTCTCCCTCCCATTTGGCCTTCTGTGTTGTCCATGGCGCAGCATTTCTACCTCTGGGGCTCCCTGGGTGGTGACTGCACTGTCTCAGAACAGGCTTCTCCCCGCCCCCACCTGGGGCCAATGGAGGAACACTTCTGAGCAGCAAGGCCGTGGCTGGCACTGAGGCTGAAAGGATATTTTTGAAGCTTTGAGTGGAGAAGGCCTAAAAGGAGCTCCCCAAAGAAGTGCAATTATCCAATTAACCTAACATGCCAGTTCCAAGGTGTCCTGGAGTTCCTCAGCGTTGCTCAGATAAGGACTGACAGGAGGAAAGATGGTGTAGTTCTGGCCTCAGGGTCTGTGTACAGAACACTGGGGATGATTCACCCCTGGCCTGGGGGTGAGGGAGAGGGTGTAGATCAAAGGTCCTCAGACAAAATGACCGGTCTTGGAACTCAGGGGGCGAAAGGCAGTGTCTGCTCTAAACAAACCTGCTCTAAACAAAGCTCATTTAGCGTTGTCACCACAGCTTCAGGGAGACCTCGGGCTCTCGGTGAACAGGATCAATAACTGCAGCCGTGATGCGGGAATGTTCTTTCTGCATTTCCGCCCTCTTTATTTATTCCCCCCACTTATGAGAGACAAACATCCACACTATCACTGAACTGGGTCCCAGAGAAACCAAAGCAAACCTTCTTGGGAAGCCTGGGATCTAGTTTGAGCCTGCCCTTGCTCCCAGACTCCTCTGAAGAACTCCTCTCCAGCCACTTTTTCCTGTAAATCTCTGCAGGCCTTCCTGTGGACTGGGTTACCTTTCTCCTTTGGGGCACAGGGCTTCCTCCTTATTCCGGCTCACCATTCAGCCTCCAAGCATCCTAGGAAACGGGAACCACCTGGCAGGAGGATCAGATTCCTGGGAGGTGACACTGCCACCTCTGCCCCGCTGCGCCCATTAGCCCTCAGCCCTCACTTTGGCCCTGGAGAGCTGACTCCCTCCATTTCTCAGGCCTGGAAAGGCGGAGTAAGGTGAAGATCGGGGAGGGCTAGGAGGAGGTGCCAGGCCTGCAAAGGGGCAGGTCCAGGCCCCGAGTGGGAGGAGGAGACAGGCAGTGAGGGTGTGGGCTAAAGACCACAATGTGAGGAAGAAAGGGCTGCAGGGACTGGGGCATCTCAGGCCCTCTCTGTGGGTGGGGCCGGGGGGCAGGGGCATCTGGGAAACAGGCCTCCCTCCGGAGTTCAGAGTTGAGCTGCTGTCTAAGTCACTGGCTCCTGAAATCTATAAGACAAGACTGAAGATTGAAGATTGAACAGGTATCCAGAGGTGCCATATTCCAAAAGCTCAGCTTCCGGTGAGTATGACTTATTGCTATACACATGGATTCCTGGCCTCAGTTTCCTGGATCTTCCTCACTGCCTTGACCCCCTACTAGCAAGAAGGAGGCCTGAGTGATTGCCCAGAGACCTAGTGGACAGCAGAGATAGCTGGGACAGAAATACACACCTACAGAATTGGGGGAATATCAAGGAGTGACCTCATGGCCAGGGCCTGATTGGAAGTAGATTTGCAGCTCCCAAAACAGCCCACAGCTGCCTGATCTACCTCTACCTGACCTCTCAGCTGCCCTGTACAATCCTGGGTACTCCAGAAGCTCCATAGCTAGCAGCCCTCAGCTATTCCTCCTGGGCACAGCTGACCTCAGGACCCCTAGCTTTTGTTGGGACCAAGAAATGCTTGACTTCAGCTTCCCAAACCTCACAGCTGTCTGGGGGCTCCTTTCTTCCCTAAAGACAACCCTGAGTGCCCTCCCAAGAAAGAGACCCTAGAACTTACTTTAAAATGTGACCTGCAAACCAGGAGTCACCTGCAACTGGGGCAACTGAGTTTTCACTGGGATTGACAAAATCTTCCTCAAATCCCATCTTTATGTGCCAGCAGATCTGCTTTCCTAGCGAAGCCATTCACTGTCTGCACACCTGGGGAGAGTTTATAGGAATAATGGACATGTTGTCTTCTTCCCTCAGGAAGCTCATGGGATGGGGACAAGTTAAACGGAGGGGGTTCCTGGGGTACAGGCCCAGGCAGGACACACGAGGGAGGCCTTCCACAAGAGGTCCCCTGTGGATTAATAGTCACATAATTAAAAGGAATTAGAGGGCACAGCATCACTGGGAGAAGGAAAAGCAGGAGGTGCCACCGTGTATGTCGGGGAAGCGATAGGGTAAAGCAGGCGGGGACAGTCTCTGCACACCCAGTAAGGCTGGGGAGCATCCCCTGCCCTTCAGGGAACACCCAAGGCTTGTCCTCCTCCTCAGAGCTCGGGGTAGAGGTACATTTGCCCTTCTTAGGTGGATTCCGCTGGATTTAATGGTCTGTCACATTATTCTCTCCCCAGCCACGCGCCATGTGGTGGGCCCTGCGGTGGCTGCTGCTGCTGCTGCCTACGGCTGCGCTGAGCCCCAGCCCAGCAGGGACACCCCACGAGAGGACCCCTCTTTTCCGGCTTACTCAGCAGGGTCCCTGGGGGAGCGGAGCCAACAACGCCACGCGCTCCCCCTGCGAGGGGCTCTTCGCCGCGGGGGCTACGACCTTGACCCTGGCGAACCGCAGCCTGGAGCGCCTGCCGGGCTGCCTGCCCCGCGCGCTGCGCAGCCTGGACTGCAGCTACAACGAGCTGCGCGCCCTGAGCGCGCCCGAGCTCGGCCACCTGCCGCACCTGCAGGCGCTGACGCTGCGCCACAACCGCATTGCCGCACTGCGCTGGGGCCCCGCTGCGCCCGCGGGGCTACACACGCTGGACCTCAGTTACAACCGGCTGACCGCCCTGCCGCTGTGTGTGGGGCCCGCGCCGGGCAGCCTCCGTGCGCTGCACCTCGCGGGGAACCCCCTGCAGGCGCTGCCGCCGGGGGCCTTCGCTTGCTTCCCAGCGCTGCGCCTGCTCAACCTGTCCTGCACCGCGCTGGGCCGCGGCGCCCAGGACATCGCTGGCGCCGCCTTCGCGCCCCTGGCCACGCTCGAGGTCCTGGACCTCAGCGGCACGTTCCTCACGCGGGGTGAGTCCCGGGCGCCCCGGGTTTCCAGAGGCGGGCTGGGCATGCGCTCCTGGGGTGGGGCTATGAACTTCCTCGTGGGGTGGTGACCCAGGTGCCAAGCTCAGAGTGCCGCTCAGATAAATAACCCCACCGAGATTTCCTGAGCCAAGCCGTGCCAGTTCGAAGCGCCCTACGGGGCTTAACTCCTTGAGTTCCAAGAGGTGAGAACAGACAGGTGACTAGTCCGAGGTCTCACAGTTTTTAAGTGGTGCCTCCAAATCCAAATCCAAGCACTCTGGGTCCAGAGCCCAAACCTTTCACCACGTGGTTCTACTAGCACCGCTGGTAAATGCTCATAGAATGGGGAAGGGAATGCATGGTTTTCCCAGGGGCTGATTGACAAATGAACTCAGCACCAAACAGGCTGTTTACTCCAAGCAACTGCTGTTCTAAGGATGAATTCGTTGGCTCTTCTACTTGATTGGCTAAAACTGTGTCTGTAAATGTTGACTCCTTCAAATAAGACACAGGAGGCAGGTGAGAATACCGGTTCACTTGTACTTGGTATGTTCTGATTCTGGTTCACACGGTTGGTTTTATTATTTTTAAAAAACACTTCATGTGTCTAAAATCACCCGTTCCGCCATAGACCAAGAAAGAAAAGGGTGAGAACTGGAAACGGAGGAGAAGGGACACATTCTCCACGTATTAGGAGAGCCACACAATTAGGTTTCTGGACCTCCTCTAGCCTTATTCCTCCTTTCCTCCCTTCCTGACCGCCTTCAAAAATTTCCCCACTCATGGCTGCCATCAGAGTGAAGTTTGAGGTGTTTCTGTGTGGAGAGGGTGGGCCAGCAGCAGACTTGGAGACAGTGCCTGGGGTTCGAGCCCTGGCTCTGTCCTTTCCCAGCTGTGTGGCCTTGGGTCAACCTTTCTCCTTTCTGGCCTCAGCTGCCTCAGGCTAAAAGGAAGGACTGGTCATCTCTGAGGGCTCTTCTGGCTGAAATGACCTGTGCTTCTGAGATTCCCAAGCTGCCAGCTGTGCCCATGCTCAGCAATGACCTTTGCGACTCCCCTTGTCACTCTTGGTGTTCCCTTCATATCGTGCCAGCGTCTTGGGTCTGTGCCTTCCTGGGTAGTGGGCAGTTGTCCCTGTGTGTTTCAGTTCAGTCAGGGTGGATCAGAGACCTGCCAAAGCTCACCTCCCTCTATCTGAGGAAGATGCCCAGGCTGCGGAGCCTGGAGGGGGACATTTTCAAGACGACCCCTGACCTGCAGCATCTGGATTGTCAAGATTCCCCAGCACTTACCTCTGTCCAGACACACATCTTTCAAGACACTCCTCACCTACAGCTCCTTCTGCTCCAGAAGTAAGTGTTTCTGAATCACATGACTGTATTTTGCCCGTTACACTATGTTGAATAGGTATAACTATTTTATAGAATACACCAGATCTTAATTTTCCTCCCATGGCTCCTTTAAATCCTCTCTGAGCTTTCATTCTTCCTCATCCTTTGGGTGATGTCTTGGGCAGGTCCCAGATAGTCCACTCCGCCTACAAACCAGGCAACTCAGTCCTGTCCAGGGTAATATTGAAACTCCAAAGCCTCATGAATGTAAGGTTTCCTTTAAGCCCAGGATGAGACAGCTGCAGTGAGAAGAGGGGATGAGGCCATTAGGTTCTTCCTCTATTTCTCCATCCACCTGCTTCCCCACGCAGGAAGTCAGCCCTTTCCAGGGTTTGAGCAGGTCTAGGGAAGAAAGGTGGGAGGGTAGGAAGGTCTTATTTACAGTCGGGATACAGGGTTGGTGCCCTCTGGCTCAGTGATATTTATAGTGTCACTATATCCACCCTCCTTCCCTGACTTCTAACAGGAAGGACAGCAACCTTTTGAAGAGGATCCCAAGCTACCTCCTTTCCTGGGGCCCACATCTGGGTCGTGGGAAACAGGCACCTGTGCCCCACCACCATCTCTCTCCATGTAGCCACTTCTCTCTTTTCTCTGCTGGCTCCAGCCCCAACCAGAGTCCTTCACTTCAGACCTTGAAGGAAAGGGAGATGGAACACGCAGTGCGCTTCGCTCAGTGTCTGGCACATGGTGGTTGTGGTGAAAGCGATGGTAACATGGCAGTGATGGTGGTGGTGGTAGTGATGGTGATGGTGATGATGGTGATGATGTTGGTAATGTGGTGAACTGGTGATAGCGATGGGAATGGTGATGATGATGGTGGTGGTGATGTTGAGGAGAGTGATATCATTTGTGGCTCAGACTCCTGTTTTGAGCTTTAAACTGATGCAACATTGTGTGTAAGGCAGCAGGTGTGGAGCCAAATCGCCTCGGCTCAAATCCTGAGTTCACCACTTACTAGGTATGTGAGTTGGGGCAAGTTATTTAACACCTCTATGACTCAGTTTTCTCATCTGTGAAATGGGAATAATGACCAAATTCTCCCCATTGAATTGCTGGGAGAGGACATGCTTTGATATGTGCCTTCAAAACACCTGGCACAGAACAAGAGGTTTGTATTGTTCTTATTACTGGGCATTTGCACTGGATGTCTCATGTTTTTCAGTATCCAGCAGGCAGTTAGATACATGAGCCTGGAGCTTATCACAAGGCCTGAGAGTCCTCAGCACACAAATGGTGGAGGAAGCATCAGGTGATAATGCTGATGGTGACAGTGGTGGCGGTAGTAGGAACAATGGTGATGTCGATGGTGAAGATGGTTTTGGTGATGATGGTGGTGGTGAGGACAACAGCATGGCCCCTGCTTCCAGGGGCCTCACAGTTCAGTGTAGGCAGCAGACATCAGGCAATTGTCTTTATACACTGTGATCCGTGACAGAGGCACACACCACGTCCTGTGTTATAAGACAAGTGGAGTTAGTGATCAACTCCATCACACTGAAGAACATAATTGATCCATATCTTTAAAGGTGAGTCCAAACTCGCCAGGTGAATGCCAGAGGAGAAAGGCAACCCAGACCCAGCATAAGCAAGCATCCCTGGTTCAGAAGTGGTGACCACCTCCTCTTATCCCTGCCCTTCTCAATTCACTGCAATCTGACCACCCACTTCAGCTCCATGATTGAATGGAACCAGTGGCATTTCAGCTGCTAAGTCCAGTGGCCGCTTCTCTGTCTGTGGAGCGTCTTGTTGATTCTTTCCACCCTATTGACGCTTTCCAACTCCTTGGCCTCAGGACACTGCCCTGGTGTTTCTCCAGCCTTCCTGTGTAGGCCTCTTAAGGTCCTTGGCTATTTCCACTTCTCCTAACATTGTTGCATGTCATTTCTCACCCTACATGCTGACTTCAGCACTGTCCCCACCCCCATGCCTGATATCTCCTCTGTCATCTCTGTGCTGAGTACGCTCAGTTAAGTATCTCCAGCCCAGGCCTTTTGATAAGCTCCAGGCTATGTATCTAACTGGATGTTGAAAGACCTATGAGACATTCAGTGCAAATACCCAATAATAATAATAATGGTAATGATAATAATACGAACCTCTTGTTCTGTGCCAGACATTGATTGTCCTAGGTATATATCAATGCATTTCCTCTGCCAACAATCCAACGTAGGACAATGTGGTCATTATCCTCATTTCACAGATGAGGAAACTGAGCACAGAAGCATTAAGTAACCTGCTGCAATTCACAGAGCTAGTAAGTGGTGAACTCAGGACTTGAGCCCAGGCAATTTGATCCCACATCTGATAACCTTAAACAACACTGCAGGAGTCTGAAGCTCAAAAGAGTAGTCTGAGCCAGAGATATAAATTTGAGAGTATAGAGATTAAACACCACCATAGAGTTTAGAGCAGAGAGTTAGAGAGAAGAGGGCCCATGACTGAGCCTTAAAGAACCCCAAGTTTTAAAATCAGGAAGAGGAAGAACCAAGAAAAGAGAGCAAGAAGGTACCACTAGTGAGGCAGGAGAAAAATTAAGAGGGTGTGGTGCCCTGGAGGCCAAGAGAAGAAAGTGTTTGAGGAAGGAGGGAGTGGTTGGCAGACCTGAATGGCACTGGGAGGCCTAGTCAGCTTAAGACAGAAGAGTAAGCATAGGATTTGGCAAAATATGGGGAGTTGGTGACATTCATTCTCCATGGAGCCAGACAGGAGTGGGTTCAAGAGTTAGTACAAGTGTAGGCGACTCTTAAGTTTTGCTTCCCCGTCACCAGATGCGGCCTGGTCTCCACTCCCAACAGCCCACCCTTCAGGGCAGCTTTAGGTCAAGTTCTCATCATTTCCTACCCCATTGACCAAGGGCCCTGTAATTGGCGACTCTGCCTTCAGGGAACCACCCCTTAGTGCAAGGAATCTGAAACACTTCTGTGCCAGACTTCTTGGGCAGTCTGGTGCAGCCTATGAGCCTTTCTCAGAATAATGTTTTTATATTCATAAAATAAAGTACATAGGATTACAAAGAGACCCATTATACTTACAAAAGTATTTCTAAATATATGTTTTATAAATATATGTGTAGGTGGTGTACTTCTTTCTTTAACATCTTAAATAACAAAATCCAGGTCTAACAACTTCCATAATTTTGATGATTATAAATGACAGGAAACTACTGTAAAGTGATATGCAAATATCTGTCATTTCTACTGAAGAGTCACCCATGGTTTGTTGCCTTCATTCATCATTGAAGTAAATGGTAAATTTCAGTTAGAGGTTCGTGACAGTGAGGATGTTATATCCTCCAGGCAAGTTCACCGACTCTGTCTCTGCAGACTCGGGTTAAGCACCCTTGAATCCAGTCACTACATTCAGCCAAGAGGTCTATCTAAATTATAATCTGACTGAGTCTCCTGCCCAATGAAAACCTTTCAGTGCTTTTCATGGCCTGAAGGAGACGATTTAATTCCTTGGCTGGCGTATCCTAGGCCCCACACTGCCCCACCTGTGACCCAGCTCAGGGAAAGGAGCCACTTCTTTCTGGGTGCCTCTGAAGTTCATTAAATTCCAGTTCCTTGCTGGACCCATTCTCTCTGCCCCCTCAGCTTGACATGCTCCTGGCTCTGCTTAGCTCACCCACTCCCCTCCCCTGGGAAGCTATCTGTGGTAAATAGTGGGTGACGTTCCTGGCACCCAGCACCCACTGGAGAGGGGATAGGAGACTTCCTGACTTCAATCCGGCATGCCCAAAGCCCTCCACAGTCCCCTCTGACAACACTAGATGCAGGACGGAGAGGCCCTCATAATATTTCAGCAAAGAAAAGAGATTATTTGGGAGAGCAAATGGAAACTTCTTTCACATTAGGGCTCTGTCAGATCAGACTCAGAGAACCCCCAAATGTGGATATGCATCTGGGCGTGAGCCAGGTTCTCCTTTGTCTCCTGGGAGATGAGAGACACAAGGAGAAAGGCCCCTGCAAACCCACTAAATGCTTCACATATGTGAGGCCATCCTAAATTTTCTGGCCCCAGCTGAGCTGGTTCAGAGCTCAAGAACCACTGAACCAACCTGCAGAATCAGGAGAAAAAAATAAATATTTATTGTTTTAAGCGACTAAGTTTGGGGGAAACTCTCTACTCAGCAAGAGCTAACGGATACACTTCAGTGAGGCGTCTTCCATGGGACTGGTGTTGAGGGCCATTAGCTATAGTCCAACCGCAGTAGTGTACATTCAAGAGTAGTCTCATTAATTAAGAATTCCTGCCATTTCTCGGGACTGGCCTGTAATAACAATATCTTACTTTTGTGTAGAGATTTACATTTATAAACACTTCCATTCTCACAGACTCTTTTTGATATAACCAGCGGTCAGGGGAGTATTGTCTCCATTTGATGTAAGGGGTAACATTGACTGAGTCGGGTTGGTATCTCGAATTTACAGATGACAAAAAAGGAAGTCCAAGGTCATTAAGGGTTTTGCCCAAAGTAATATCTAACCCCTAGCAGAATGGTTTCCCCATGACGCCACCAGGACTCTCAGGGAATAGTTCTGACCTGATTGTAAAACGCCGACTCAACTGGTTTTCTGTGTATTTCAGCTGCAACTTGAGCTCCTTCCCTCCTTGGATCCTGCATTCCTCCCAGGTCCTATCCATCAGCCTCTTTGGCAACCCCCTCACTTGCAGCTGTGAGTTATCCTGGCTCCTCATGGATGAGAAGAGGATTGCCCTCAGCAGGTAACACATTTACAAAGCAGGTGGCTGAGGGGGGGACGGTCAGCCCCACCCCCAGAGCTGAAGTTCTCACAGCTCATGTCTTCCTCACCTAACCATGCTAGGCAGGTGGGTAGTGTTGGGCAGGGTAGCCATCCCTCATGTTGTCACATTCAGGGACTCAGGTGATGGAGGCTACGCCTGCCTTCCAGTCAGCCAAAGGGGCTGACGGCATGGAGGAGCAGACATGGGAAGTTTAAATGGACCAGGCCCAGTGGTGGTGCTGATCACTGTCGGGGTGCTTTTCTCACCTCCCACCCAAGCCTGGATATCAAGTGGGGCTTAGTCTGCCCCCTTTCCCCTTCATGTTAACTCCAAAGACAAGCACCCAGGCCCTTTGCAATGAAGGGTCTCTCTTTGTCTTAATGAAGAGGTTGAGAGTGCAGTCTCTTCATATCATTTACTGCTGTTCATTTTGGCTGCATTACTTAACCTCTCGGGGCCTCTACCTCCTCATCTGTAAAATGGTGATAATAGTGCCTACCTTATAAGGTAGTGCAAATTAAATTAGTTGATATAGTAAGATGCCAACAATAGTCCCTAGCATGTGGCAATCACTCAGAAAACATTAGCTAGTGTGAGTACTGTCACCAGCACTCATGGCCAGGAAGCAGACAGGTGAGCACAAAATAGCAGACTGCACTTAGAGAATCTGGACTGCTCTTCACGGTGCTCCCCCCTGGGTTTAGGCTTTGCCATTTGCCAGCCCTGCTGTCTTGGGCAGTTAGCTCCTCTTTCTGCACTCCCGTTTCCTCCTCTGCTCAATGAGAGTGATGACAGGACCCGTGACCCTCCTCCACTGGTTGCCCTGAAGGTCAGTGAGGGGATGCGTGTCTATAATGTGTACCATGTGGTACCTGGCAGATGTGTCGATAAGGTTTTAGCAGAGGAGTGTCTGCACTGAGGGGGCAAAGCTCAGCACAAGAGCAATCCAGATGCCAAACACCTTCTAACTGGCTGGCCTCCCCTCTAGGGCAGCAGACACTGTGTGTGCACCAGCTGCAGGATCCCAAGGCGCCTTCTCAGCCCCTCTCCTGCTCTCCCAGCTGCCCAGTGTGTGCCATTCCGGCCAAAGCACCACCCTCCTTGATTCCAACTCAGCCCCCTCTGTCCGCTCCACCTACGCACCCTCCACTCGGCGGAGCACAGCCCCCTCCACTCGAGCTGTGGAAGATCAACAGAGTGTCACCAAAGCCCTCTCCTACCCTATGGGTCTCCACACAGCAACTGCATGGCCGCACAGCCCTGTCGGGGAGAGGGTAGCTGCCTCCTCTACAGCAGGTTCCAGCAACTCCGGTAATCTGCCCAGGGCTGCAAGCACAGGCCGGACAGAGCTCAGAGAACATGCTGCCTGGCTTGTCCTTGACCCTAATATCTCATCTGCCTTCACCCCATGGACCAGCAAACACCTTGGTCTCTTGCCTGCCTCCCGGAACCCAGTGAGCCCTCCCCAGCTCGACTGGAGGACACAGGCCACCTCGCAGGCTCCCCAGCCAAGTCCTTCCGAGGCCGAAATTCCAATCTTGCTGTTGGACGACTCCAGTGAGGAGGAGGGGGAGAAGGAGGAGCAGGGCGCGCCTCCCCAGGATGGTCCCTGTGATTACCACCCGTGTAAGCACCTCCAGACCCCGTGCGCAGACCTGCAGAAGCGCTTGCGGTGCCGGTGCCCAGGCCTCAGCCGGGAAGACGCCATCCCAGAGCCTCCCAAGCTGCAGGGGGTGTTTGAGACCACCGACACGTCCGCGCTTGTCCGCTGGTGCGCCCCCAACTCGGTGGTGCGCAGCTACCAGATCCACTACTCTGCGGAGGGCCAGCCGGGAAACCAGTCGGTGGTGGGCGACATCTATGCCACCGCCCGGCAGCACCCTCTGTATGGGCTCTTGCCGGGCACCACCTACCACGTGTGCGTCCTGGCGGCCAACAGGGCAGGCCTGAGCCTGCCTCGGGCCTCGGGCCTGCGGGGGCCGTGCGCGACCTTCACCACCAAGCCCAGCTTCGTGCTCATCTTCGCGGGTCTGTGCGCCGCCAGCGGCCTTCTGCTCGTCAGCACCCTGCTGCTGTCTGCGTGTCTCTGCAGGCGGGGCCGGACTCCACGCCAGCAGCGCTGCGACACCCACCTCGTGGCCTACAAGAATCCAGCCTTTGACTACCCGCTGAAGCTCCAGACCTTTAATTAGTCCAGCGTCCCCTGCAAACGAACCTGAGCTGAGGAACTGACTGCCTGTGTGCAGAAAAGATACAGAGGGTCAAACAACCCATCATCTCTGACCATCTGTAATTCCTGTGAAGCCTGGCACTCCTCAGCACACGAGGAATTTGCCAAACTGAGTTTCTCAGTCTAAGGAACTTCCCTTCCTTCTTCTTCACTGTGTGTTTCCAGAAACGTGGTGGTCCACACCAGACCACTCCCATTGGGACTGGGCATTCTTGTGTGTTATTTGGTTTTGTGTTTGGGTTTTTGTTTGTTTTTTTTTGTGGGTTTTTTTTTTTGTTTGTTTTTTAGCAATCAAGCCCCTCAGTGTCCAGTAGAATAGAACTGTGTGTGGAAGGAAGTAAGAAGAGAGAAAACAAATTCTGTAATCTGGCCTCATACTATATTGGAAGCGACATCCTCAAGTCATTTTAAGGAAGTTCCCTCACTGGTCAAACTCTGGCAAGGCACGTGTTATTCAAGGAATCAACTACAGTGGATTCTTACTCTGAGAACAGGGGGTGAGGGAGAACAGCACTGGTTCTGTTTCCTAAGGCCTTCTGGGTTCTTAGTTGTATTCTAGGTATGGCAATAAATAAATAGATAAATAAATAAAGTGCTTCTAGCTTTCTAGTTAAAACTTCAGTCTTCTGGGAACATTTATGAAATCAGGAAAAGCTGTTCTATTTAAAGTCCATTTTTATTGCATTTCACCTAAGTGGACAAAGGAACTGTGAACTTTTTTTTGGGGGGAAGCATAATGAGCTCAATTTTAGGAACTTATTTTTCAGAGAGAAATGAGCAAAAGAGAACGTCAAAGCTCTGGCTAGAGGCCAAAGCATTTCTTTGCTCCCAATTGCATTAAACAATGCCTTCATGATTTGTGTCTGAGTGTGGGATGTGCCTTTTTCACTTTTATACAAACTTAGGGGAAAAATGATTTTGTAAAATTACAATGGGAGTTATAGTTCTAGATTTTTTTTTTCACCAAATGGTCCATTCACTCCTCTGTATTTCCCATTACTCCTTGCAGAGCCACATGACTGTGTTGACCAATGAAATTGAAGAATGATGCATGTCATTTCCAGGCTGAAGCAGTACAAGCCTATGTGCAATTCTCCAGTCTGTTTTCCTCTTTTGTGGCAACTGAAGAGGCTACATAGTCTAAGAAATGCAGCCATAGGTGATGGCACTTGTCTGTCTGCACTCTTAAAAATCTATAGGAAGTACACACCTCCCCTGCAATCCCACACAATCACCGTATTAGGATGCAGCATAAGCAAAAATAAAAAGAATTCTGGGGGTTAACTTTTTAGTGCAATATAACAATGCCTATGCTGGTAAATACAGTGTGAGACAGTTTAAGACAATGCCTTTATTATGCATCTTGTTTTGAGACTAATGTTTTCTGTTATCATGACACCGCATTATTTCTCATTCAGAAAATAGTTCTTCTGTAGAAAGAACATCATTCTAAAGGTAATCTGAAACAAATCAAGCTCCAGGGAATTTTACTGATTTAATTACTTCATTTTAGAGACCTTGAGATTTTAATTTTCTACATTAGCATTTCTTAGTTTCCTGTGGCTACCATAACAAATTACCATAAACTAGGTGCCTTGTAATAGAAATTTATTCTGTTACTGTTCAGGCCAGAAATCCGCAATCAAGGTTATCAGCAGGGTTGGTTCCCTCTGGAGACTCTGAGGGAGAATTGTTCCAGGCCTCTCTCCTAGCTTCTGGTGGTTGCTGGCAATGTCACTCTATTCTATGCCTCTATTGTCTCGTGACAGTCTCTATGTGTCCAAATTTCCCTTTTTTCTATTATTTCCCCCCAGCTTTGAGGTATGTGACATGTAACACTACGTTTGAAGTACAGTGTGATGATTCGACACACGTATATATTGGGAAATGACTACAGGAGGATTAGTGAACACATCCATCACCTGTTACCTTTATCCGTGTGTGTGATGAGAACTTCTAAGATCTCTCTTAGCAACTGTCAAGTATACAACACAGCATTGTTAACTATAGTCATCATGCTGTCTGCTAGGGATCATTAGATTCCCCAGAACTTATTCATCTTATAAGTGGACGTTTGTACCCTTTGAACGCCTTCACCAATTCCCCCCCCCCCCGACCTGTTTCTATAAATTGGTGGTTGTGTTTTAATACCACACACGAGATCACAGAGAATCTGTCTCTGACTTACTTAGCCTAACGCCATCAAGTTCCGTGTTGTTGGAAAAGGCAGGATTTTCTTTCGATGGGTGAATAATATTCCATTGTATATACATATACCACATTTTCTTTATCTATTCATCCATTCAGACACTTAGGTTGTTTTCGTATCTTGCCTATTGTAAGTAATGCTGTCATGAACATGAGGGTACAGATACCTCTTTGAGATACTGATTTCATTTCCTTCAGAAAAATACCTACAAGTCAGGTTTCCCTCTTCTTGTTAGGACCTTAGGCATTGGGTTAAGGCCACCAAATTCAGTATGATCTCATCCTACCTAACTTGAGTACATCTGCAAAGACCCTATTTCCAAATAAGGTCACATTTACATGTACCAGGCAGGGGTTTGAACATGAACATGTTTTTGGGAGACACAGTTAAACCCAAAACAGCATTTTTACTGTAAATTAATTTTTAAAAAACCAAGTTTGATTCTCCTATCTTTGTTTCCAAACTGTGCTGCAACACAAAAACCCTGCTGCAGAAACAGCATATTTAAGTTTGACCCAAATAACTGTACTATATATATTTAGAGAGTAAAGTTTTGAAAAACCTCCCCCAAATTCTAGGGTGTATCATCAGATTCATCACATATGTAACCAGGAGAAATGGAATAAGTGATTTAAAAGATATCTACCAGCAACGATTAAAAACTGCAAAGTAAAAAAACCTTGCACAACAAAATCCGAAAAGGTGATTCATTAGCACAGTCTTCAGACGTAATTATCCCAATGCCTTTTTAAGGACACTATCAAGACTGAGTCTGTTATGTGAAGGCACCAAAATGAATTTCTGCCGTGCTTTCAGTCTGTATGCATGAATATACACTCAAACATGCCTAATATAATTCCAATGTTCTGTAAACTCAGAATTTACGTTTTATAATAAGTCAGTGTCCACAAACCTGAGGAAACTTAGATCATTTTTCTAAGGGTTGAGGCGGCCAAAGTATATTAACTAGAGCCAGGTAAGACCTTAATTCTAAAGAGACTGAGTCCAACTCATAAGTCACTCCACCAGCATCAACACTGAACTATAAACATAATGAAGCACAAAATCCGAATCTTTCCCATAACTATTTCATTTCAAGTTGCTTTTTGAATACTATTTTTGTGGGCTCACTTTGCTAGTGCTGAGATGTGCTCAGTGTGTCTCTTGGAGGGTCTAGACTTTTACCTTCAGCCTCACTGCTTCTCAGGTGACTAGACAGGAGGTTCCGGAAGCCCTTCTCTTCCAGAACTCTCACCACCCTCCATCTGGTTCAGTGGCAGTGTCCCTACCTGCAGACTTCAGTGTTTTCCAAGCCAAGGGTGGCTCAGCTGCTAGTCTGGGAACAAGGAAGCCAGGACCAGCAGGCCAGCAGAAGGGCACACTGATCAAAACATACCGCCAAGTGGCAGGAATTTTGCTTGTAACTTCCCATCTTAACATGGCAACAGGCTGTGTGTAGACCTGGGACAATGGGCAGCAATAGGCCTCCACTGATAAGAGGAAGCAACCAGTACCAGCCCGGTCTTCCTTTTCCTTCTCCCTGCACCTCCCATTCTCCTAAACACGCCAGCGCAGTGAGAATAAGGGCTAGTAAGTCAGATGGTCACAAACCAATTATTTTTCCAATGTAAGTGCAAGTGATGTACCTGAATGGACTTTATGAATCAGAAAAGTTACCAAAAAAAGAGGACCATACTGTTATACAAACAATCCAAAATGAAGGTACACTTTTTTCCCGTTTTTTTTCTTTATTTCTTTAACATCTTAACAAAAGAATATTCCCCAAAGTTTAAAAAAATCTTTGAAAAATATACAGTTTCATATTATTTACAGTAACATATAAGTACAGGTTCCAATATTATACAAACATTGCTTTGTTAGAAATACAGTGGGAAGGCATGATATAATTCACACCTCCTGGATGGTGCAGGCTCATGGATATGTTTTCATAGTCCAACTACCTCTGTTACTTGTTATCATGATACATAAAACTATTAGGCACCTGAGAGGTTGGAAGACTACTGAATATGAACTTCAATATATTCTATTTTGATCTTATTATTTGCAAAACCTAGGGCATTTATCATTTCTTTACAAGTTTATTTCATTCACAACTAAGCTACTTTTATTGTCATTATCCTAAAATGATCAAATATTAACCATATGAACTGTTAATATATACATCGATCAAATTAACCATACAACTGTAGCCAAGTTGTACAGGATATATATTTAAAACCAGGAAACTCCCTAGTGCTTTGTGAGCAATCTAAATTCTATTAAACAGAAGTGACAATTCTCCAGTTTCCATGCTCTGGTCTATTAAAAAAAAAAAAATTAAAAAGTGACTGACAGTAATTGGAATAATTGGTTCCTCATAAGCTAATTAAGAAACCTAAGATAAAAAGTAATTCTAAATGATAGTTTTATTTGCATTTAAAAATACACTGGAAATTCTGCATGTGCTCATGATCAAACTTATTTTCAATGCACACTGCTTAAATTTTGATGACCTGGTTTGTTCTGACAAGCCCTTTTACAAGCTGAACACCAAAACAGGGAAACTCCTGTAGATCTCCACTGGCCCTGATGCCGGGGATGTACACTGTTTCCTTGCTCACGATGACGGATGACCTTCATCTGCCTTTTATCACCTGAATGGTTTTCCGGCCATAATGGTAGTAACTGTACGCTGACGCAGCTGTGGTGAAAGCTGTGAAACACCTTTAAGGGAAGGAAAGAAAATTTAGTTGTCAAGTCTAAAACTCAGTCACTGTGACTCATAAAGAATACATTTAAACGAGTTCCTTAAAAAGTAAAAAAGGCTGTGGCGTAAATTTTTTTTTTTTAACTGCAAGAATTTACACTGTGGAATTATAACAGCTATACATGATGTCAGAGGCGTAAGAGACGGGGGAGGCAAGGGTTATCACTTTGTGAGGGGTGTAAATGTCTATTACATTGTCTTGTATACCTGAAACTAATTTTAAAAAAAGAATATAAATACACCACTTTTAAAACTTCATTTGAATTACTAATGTCAAACCCTGTAGTTAATGAGCCTGAAAAAATACTAGCAACTGTCATTTTTACCCAGACATTACTCTGTCTTATATTCTCATTGCACTTTCACAACCTCATCTTCTAGAGGAAACGGAGCCCCAGAGAACTTGCTCAGGGCCACAGAACCTTGTGTGAGCCTGGCTTGGCTTCAACTCCAGCACCATGCACCCTTTTCCACTGCTCCATGCTGCTTAGACTTTACTATTAGCATTAGACTCTATTTCCTGAAATTCTGAGTCATTTAAAATAAGTTTCCCCTTTCTTTATTGATTTTTCCTTAAGGGAATCACCAGACTAACCAGATTCGCTGTGACATGACATCAGTGATGCTCAGAGCTCGCTGAATGCTCGCAGCTCCCTGGCTACACTTCAGCACACCGCCACGTCTGCCTCCACCAGGTGAGGTGCAGGCCCATCAGGACTCTACTTTCATTTGATCCTAAGGTGGTTCGTGCCAGTTTAATGTCGTAAATTCACACATAAACCAATGAAACATACGAGTAGGAAAAGTTGCTATTTCTGAGGTCTAGTTTGGAGACTCTGGAAAAACTTGACAACAAGGCCAGTTGCTAAAAACTACTGTCAAAATAAGCAGGCAATATGACTGTTAAAATACTGGAGAAAATGGTAAAAAAACAAAACAAAGCAAAACAAAGAAACAACCTAGAAAGTTTCTATACTCAAGATTGCTTTGTAAATGTCTTAAATTCTTATATCACTTTAAAAGAGGCAGAAAATGAAAATCTGAGAGGTTGTATTATGGATGTACTTTATTCAAGGAAAAAAAGCTCTCCTTGATGTACCTATATTCAAAGAAAGGGTGTTGGTCCTATATCAGAAGATGTAGGATGAACCAGAATAAATGTACACTTACATATATTTTAGAAAATGTTTAATTTGTGTATGATTTTTTAAAGCTTCTTTAGCTTCATTGACTGCTTAACCAACCATTTTCTTGCTAAGACTGCATCAAGCACGAAGGCTTTAAGTACGGAGTTAAAAGCATACTAAAATACAGTGCTTCAATACCAGTGTGACACACTGGATTCTGGGAATTTGCATGTGACACATTTTAAAGGCTATAAATAAGACAGTAAAATAAAATTCAAATTCCTCTCTCCAAGTTCCCCTCCCATTGTACCCCTTTCACTAGCCTGGCTGCACCTTCCGCTGCCCACCTCCTACACTTCTGACTTTGTTCAGGGTCTGTCCTTCAACCGAATGACCTCTCCTCAGTCTCTCCCTGTAGAAAATTCACCTAGACCTCAGGGCTCAAATGCTACTTCCTCCCTGAAACTTTTCCTCTTCTTCCTAACTAGAACTCTTTCCTTCCTCCAAAACCCAACACACTATCTGTTCTTCTCATCCGTTGTAACTTGTTTGAAAGCTCCTATAACTTCTACATCCCATACTTGACAGTAAGCTTAAGAATGGCATCAAACATAAAATATACCCCAGAGCTTTACCCAGTTGGTGCTCAATAAAACACTGTTAAGAACAAAATAATTCTAGGGCTGCCACAGTAAAACAGTTTGTTGACATTCTCGCAGAGTGATTCTAAATTTAGCTTACCACAGTATTTGAAGATAGATGCTGTCAGCATAATTGAAAACCGGAGCTGCCAAAGAAGCTGCCACCAAGATTAACTGGACTGCTGTGTTTACCTACAGAAAAGGAGTCATAAATGAACAGTGCCAACCAGATCGTGTTTTCAGCTCACGAGACTAAAAGGCATCGTCCACCACAGTGTAACATGACGGACCCTCGGCATGCCTGATGTTCTAATATCCCTGCCAAAGAAGCTGGCACTCACACCAAACAGTGAACTTCACTAAGTGGCCCATCTGTCTGCACAGTTGCTCTTTACAGTGAGAATGGCAACTGTCAGAAAATACCACTACCTTGAATTTCCATACCAATTCAATAATGTTGCAATGTTTTTTGCCTTTTTTTCAGTTGCCCATTAAAACAGTTCTGTCTGTGAATATGCAAATAACTAAGGTTAACAGGTAAGGAGTTAAATGACTTGCTTGTAGTCATACCAAGTTACAGATCCAAATCTAGAACCCAGATTTTCCAGAACCCCATTGAATGCTTTCACTTGCCTACCTGTCAAACCTCTGAGGTTAGAAAACTGAAATACATTCAGCTCTATGAGAAAGGCTCTCTGAAGGAAATGAGTAGGTTCCCCGACTCTAAAAGACAGCACAGAGGACAAGAGGAAGAAAACAGAACCAGAAAGACACTGGAGACTCCCTCTACTCATCAGGAGAAGTGTTGTGGGGAAGTGTGTGAAGTATGAATCAGTGGGTAATGTGCCCAGAGAAGCACATATGTTCTATCCCACCATTCTGCAACCAAAGTACAAGGATTCCACTTAGTTTTAAAAAGAAATAATAAAAATTATATGGAGAACTTCTTGCAAGACCAAGGGTTTGAGGCATTTGTCCCTGCACCTTTTAACCCACTTTCATTGTAGTGCTACACTCAAATTGCTGCACTTGATACAATTGTGAAGTTGAATCCAAAAAACAAAACAAACAAAATAACCCAACCCCATAAATGTAGGTAAAAGTCCATGCCAGGAAATCTGTGGTATAAAAGTCATCACCCCTCTGTCCCAAAGATGATCAGCGTCCCTAACCTGTTAAACCTCTGCCACAGTGGATGGTGCAGAAGAATGATTAGAGCAAACTTTTCAAGGCTACACAGTTGAAAAACCAGTGTGCCTTAAGAAGCTCTATGTGCCAAGACTGGCATAGAGTGCTTGCCCTACAGAGGTCTCGGAAAACAGGATGGACAACTAAGAGCAGCAATTATTTATTAGTAAATAAAACTTTCTCCTACCCTTTGCATGTAACAATCAATCTTGAAAATGAAAGGACCTTATTTATTATATGGTGTTTTCACCAAAAGGAGGGGTGTAGTGAAACCATAATGGCACCTTCATAATCTGTCGTGTTTTAATCAAAATGCAATTACTTCCCATTCCTTCCTCCTTCCCTAAATGGTGGCCCTATCACCTCATTCAAAGACTTCCATTCTCAGACCACCAACACAAAACACAATGCATATATTAAAGATCCAAAAGCTTGCAGGACAGAAGAACTGGGTTAATGATCCACTCTATCCCCTACAGTCAGTGCATTTAAATTTGTCTCCTTTTCAGCTGCTCCATACTGAGGTTTACATTCATTGTAATAAAAATTCACAGGGAATAACTTAAAGGACGTTGTGTATCTCTTACCTTGCTTATGAAAGTGGGCTTTAACCTAGCAGTGGCATAGCAAGGATTGAAATACTTAGAAAGTGTTCGCTGGCAGAGGACAAAAGAGAGAAAGTTTATTCAATTTATTGTTCAATTTTAAAACAAACATTTTCTTATTATATGTAGGTGACAGTTACTGAGTGCTTACCACATGCCTGGTTCTATGTTAGATAAGCCCTTTATCTGCACCTTCTTTTATTATCCTAAATGAGCAGTATCTATATTCTTTACAAATCATACACGGGTTACTGAAAATCAGTTTTTTTAATTTATAAATTTCTCAATTCCTACAAAATTCCAACACAACATCATAATATCTGCCTTACTACATCTTTTTACAAAATAAACTCAATAAATCTCCCTTATCACTATGTTTTTTAGACTAAAAACCAAAATAAATACAATACTGATATTTTCACCAGCTTGGAAACCAAAAGATGAGGTTATTATGCTATGCATATGTGCTCAAATATTTGTAGAACAAATATACAATCCATTCCATGTTCATAAAACTTTGATTTTTTTTAAAAACCAGTTTATCTAGATAATTCACAGTAGAGTCTAAATTAGATAGCATGGGAGGTGTGGTTATGCAAAAGCTCTTAACAGAGCTTGTTGCTGGGGTGGGGCTAGCTGGTCTGGGTTTTATGTGCTATCAATTGAAAAGATTTTGACTAAAAACAAAAATATACTTTTAAAAAACTCATTATTTATGTGTTAACTGAACAACTACCATAGCAAGATGATAAAGTGTGTTTTTAAAAATTCTTGGTAAATGGATCAAAAAATTGCCACAAATTATTCCCACAAAGTGAAACTCAGCATATAAGTGCTCCTTTTTTGCCTTAGGTAATACCTAATAGTTAAAGAATATTTTTTGGTAACAAACTCACCGGTGTTGGAAGAGTTCGATATCTGACATAAAAAACAGCAGCAATCAACATGACATCTCTTGAAATTATCATATAAGTAAGTGGAACTGAAAATGAAATATAAAATCATTTTGATTGGGATTTTTAAAATTACTAAGACATTACACACACCATGAAGCCTCATTCAGCCTTACCATAACTGGTATTTCTTATAAGTAAAAATTCTGTAATAAACACCGATTGACGGTTTACGGTCCTTACAGTGAACCACTGACTTTTTATATTCTTTAACCGGCCCTCAAAACAAGTGAAGGACAGACAATGGCTTTTAAAATCTATCTCTGCCTTTTAGAATGTTCATCTTCTGGCCTCGTTTTTGTTTTCCTTTCTCTTGTACCCGTTTTTAAGCTGCAGTGTGTCAGCTCTGCTCAGTCCCACTATCTCCTTTGTTATTTCTCAGCTTTGTGAGTTTGGAAGAAAGATAAATACGCTCGCTCATCGCAATTACATGGAATGAGATGGTAAAGAAGTTGGAAAGGATGTTGGGACTCAAACCATTCTGGTGTCTCAGGACCTTTGCTTGCTTCTGCATTCTAGACTATTTTATGAATAATAAAATTTGCTATATGTACCACTTTTGGAGTAATAAAATATTTGTATTCTTGTCTGGCCAGGTCCTAGCCAGGCAATTGCTATTTTTTTCTCCAGCCCCATTCATTCAACGAATTCTAATTAAACATGAATTCAACTTATCAATAGTTTTCACATCATTTTTAAGACTCCACAGCATGACCCCAGGGCCAGCAGAAGGATATTTTAGATGGATACCCAAAGAATCCCTATTTACTCCTCTGTTGGCTGGGAGGGCAAGGACCTGTTTCACTTTACACCCTTCTGTGCTAAAGAAAGTTTTAACCATGAACATGTATCATTTTTATAAGAAAAAAAATTTTTTTAAAAAGGGAAAAAACTCCTAAAGCTAAAACTCAGTTCAAAATATTTTAATTACTAAAATAAAAGGATCATGCACATCCCTTCCATAATACCCTGTTTTCCCAAAAATAAGACCTAGCCAAACAATCAGCTCTAATGCGTCTTTTGGAGCAAAAATTAACATAAGACCCAGTCAAATATAATATAATATTATATAATATAATATAATACGATACAATACCTGGTCTTATATAAGACCAGGTATAATAACATAGTATAGTATAATATAATATAGAATAGAATAGAATAGAATAGAATAGAATAGAATAGAATAGAATAGAATAGAACAGAACAGAACAGAATAGAATACCGGGTCTTATATTAATTTTTGCTCCAAAAGACGGATTAAAGCTGATTGTCCAGCTAGGCCTTATTTTCGGGGAAACACTATACTTTCAAACAGCTCTTTTGTGAATTACTTTTAAGGCTATAATCTCTAGTTTGACATTCTACTGATTCTGCAACTTGAGAAAAATCTCACTAATTATAGACCTAAAATTTAAATCTCTGCTGATCACAGCCATGATGTGTTGATCCTTGCCCTAGTCCTGGATGACAAGACTATTCCAAAGAGAAAATGCAAAATGCTAATCCACTCAAGTCTTGGCATCTGGAACACACAGAAGACACAGCCATATGAGCCAAATAACAAAAGAAGCCAGCCACCCATGATTTTTAAACGCATTTTTGTGCCTGTAAAACAAACTATTCTATAGCAATTACTAGCTGGTAAAATCTAACAACAATCAGATTTTAAAATGCAGCAAACTCATGAAAATTATATATAGTAAATCTCCTAACCGTAACTTTAGAAGAAAATAAATGCCTGTTAATGTATTTCATCACCACCAGAAAAAAAAGAATATGGCTTCATCCTAAATAAGAGGTTTCTGCACAAGAGGAAATGAGACGATTCAATCCACTGCAAAGACTTGGATTCTAGTTCTAACTATTTACTACCAAAATTACCATTTATTGAGCCTCTGGCATTGTTTTAAGCATTTCGTACATACAAATCATTCAATCTACATTATCAACTCCATGATATAGGGACCATCATTATCCTCATTTGTCCCCAATATGGAAAACAAGCCTCAGGCAGATTATATAACCTGACCAAGGTCACCAACCAGTAAGGAGTACAGCCAGGTATGGAACTTAGGTCTATGGAATTCACAGCCTATGCTCAGGACAGTACACTAGGCTCCAATCCAGCAGTGTGACTAGCAATTAGCATCTCCAGACTCAGTTTACCATCTCTAACAGTTTGGTGGTGGAAAGGGCAGTTAACAAAATCAAAGATTCCCCAAACTGACCTCCCATCATAGAATCACCTGGTTAGAGCTTCATTACAGCATAGATTAAAGCTCCCCGGGGGACTGGATGCACACCAGGCTGGAACCCTGCGGCACCAGGTGGTCTCTAAGGCCTCTGCCACTGACTGTACATATACAGGCTCTTGCTTTGCTTCTCTGGGCACTTTTATCCAATTCCCTGGCTGTCGGATCTTCTAAGTGCTCCTGCTTTCTCCCCCAGCCTTCCCTTCCCTTTGCTTCTAGGGCTACAGGCGCTCTCATTTTGCCTATCAGAGTACCATAGTATGTTAGTGCGGGCAGGAGGGTATAAAATCTGCAAGGGATTGCTCCAAGGTCTTCCTCCCGACTTGCTAACTCTGTCTGAAATATAGTTAATGTCTGCGACAAGGTACATCTTGGGCAAATTTTATTGGTATTAAAGGGAAATAATAACATCAACTCACCTTCATATCTTAGAAGTGGTCATTATCAATATCACAGGCTATTGCATTGAAAATAATAAATTTTACAGATTCTAGAAATTGATTTAAACCAGCAATAAGAATTTGCTATATTATAAACCAGGAAAATACGATATGGTAAATGTGACAAAACCAATGCACATAAGCAAGTAAAAATTAACTTGGACTGACATCCTACACGCTGTTATAAACGTAACAAATCAAAGAATTTTTCCCCTTTCTCTCCCCCTTCCAGAGAAAAAGCAAGAAAAAAAACCCAGAATTTATTATCCTAGCTGAGGAAGAAAGCAAACGTCTTACTCTTGAAAAAGCAAGACTATTCTAATCAAGGTGCATGAACTTTTAAAAAAAAGCAATGTGAAAGTAAGAATATGAGATTGTACACATGCCTGCCTCTCTCCCCCGCCCTCTCAAACCCGCCTAAAATGACAGTAAAGGGATGAAAGAATACAGAGTCACAGAGAGAATGAGTAGAGGAGACCAATTTCAAAGTTTTCATTAAGGTTATCAGTATAACTACCTTAACGGAGTGGGAAGAGCTGAAACTTAAGTCCTTCACACAGGACTGCTCACGAGAAGCAGGCCGTCTCACACCAGAGATCCAGAAAGTCCACAAGACAGTACTTGGATCCCTGGCCCCAGAGCCCTCCCTCGTATCATTCTGGTAGGTCTCTGTGGTTCCCTGCAGCTCGGAGTGGTTATCAGGTTGGGGGAAAATCCCCAAAGAGTACTATTTCATGATACATGAAAATCATATGAAATTCAATTTCTAGCATCCATAAGCGAAGTTTTAGTGGAATACTGCCACACTCATTCACTTATGTATTTTTTATGGCTGTTTTCACACCACAATACTAGAGTTAAATAGTTGTAACAAAGACCACATGGCCCACAAAGCCTTAAATATCTACTATTTGGTTCCTTATAGAAAAAGTCTGCCAACTCTTTTTCAGCCCTATGTATTGTTAATCTCTGTCCACAGGGCTCACTGGGATACAGTGGGATTAAGTGAAGGTCAATACACTGAACACTGAGGCACCTCAAGTCTCCTCCCACAGTTTAGCTCCCAAAACATTGCTCTTATCTACAGAATAGACCTAAAAGTTCTGAGAATTCAGAGCCATGCCTGGTTCTTGCCTGTTCACTCTAGAGGGAAGCACACCACCCAACAAATTCCACCAATGCCCAGAGAGAGCTCTATTAATCTTTAATGCCTCACTAAAATATAAGCAAGCAGCCAAGGATCACCAGACATTTCAGTAAAGTCTCCATCATAAGGGAGAGATCAAAACCGAAAAAAAAAAATGGAATGTGAAATAAACAGATACAACAGAGGTTAAAAAAAAAAAACTCTTAAAAATATAAATACATACAGTCATGCACCACCTAACGATAGGGCTACATTCTGAAAACTGTGTCATTAGGCGATACCGTTGTGCAAACATCACAGAGTGGACTTACACAAACCTAGATGGTATAGCCCACTACACACCGAGGCTGTATGCTATAGCCTATTGCTCTTAGGCTACAAGCTTCTACAGCATGATACTGTGCAAAACAACACAAGATTAAACCAAACACCAGAGAAAATGATGCCATCGAGATGTGGCAAACACAAGATGGATGAGGTTGCTGCCAGAGTCACACAGTATACTTTTTTACAGCAAACTTTTCTTTTTAATAAGCAGAAAGAGTGTACTCTAAAATAACAATAAAAAGTATAGAATAGTAAATACGTAAATCAGGAACACAGCCGTTTATTATCAAGTATTATACACTGTACATAACTGCATGTGCTGTGCTTTTATATGACTGGCAGGTCTGTTTACACCAGCATCGCCACAAACACATGAGTAGTGTGTTGCCCGATGACATTACGATGGCTTCGTTATCACCAGGCAATAGCAATTTTTCAGCTCCATCATAATCTTATGGGACCACGTAATACATGCAGTGCAATGCGGACAAACATTGTTACGTGGCGCGTGACTGTATAAACAGATAGGATAGATAGGTCGGTAGAAAATATCCTCACTGACAATACTCAGATATAATTTTTTTAAATATATGATTTTTTTAGAAAAACACAGAACTAGGAGCTCTTGGAAATTAAAAATGATAGCAATAAAAATGTGAATAGAAGAGGTAAATGACTAAGTTGAGGAAATCTCCTAGAAAGAGGACAAGGAGTTAAAAATACATAAAATAGGAGAGAAAAAGAAAATCAATCCATGAAGTTCAATTCTGATTAAGAATTCCAGAAAGAAGAGAACCAAGAAAACGAAGGGTAGAAAATTATTAAAGACATAATATAATACAACTTTCAGAATTGGAGCATGAGTTTTCAGACGGAAGGGGCTTACTTAGTACCCAGTACAATGAAAGACACACCAAACTCAGGTAGGATCTAGAGCATATACTATTGTAAAATTTCAGAACTACAAGGATAATGAAAAGATCCTGGGGTTCATTCAGCTTCCATTAATATCTGACTACATAATTCAGAACAATCGTCCTACTAAGACAACTAAAAAAGAACATTTAAAAAAAAAAAAGCTTGAAAGCAAAAAGCTTACAAGATGCTAAGAAAGCTTCAGGCTAATACCTATTAAAGAGTGATAACTCAGAAAAATAAGCCTAGACACTCAAAGCCATTATCCCTACACCTAGGAAGTACACACACACACACACACACACAACTCTGAATGGAATCTGTGATAGTTTCATGGGGTCTGGAAGGCAGTAGTCAGAGCCCAGAGCCTTCAAGGTTGGGCTCGGATAAACCATCTTCTAGCTTTGAGATGAGATCTGAATGACTATTCACTCCCACAGGGTTGGGAGAGGAGGTGGTACTAAGTAAACGAGGCCTCACAAGAATGTCTCATAATCTGACGGTCTAGGTGGTCCCGTCACTTAGCATTCCTAAGTACCTAGGCAGAAATGAACAAAAAAATCTTCTCTGCAGAGTGATGCCATTATCCTAGACATCAAAATATTCTTCCAAATTATTTTTCAAATATTAATACAATGTATAAACAGTCAAAAATAACCAAAAACATAAGATACCATAAACTTAATACAAATGACAAATGAAAGAGACCCTCAAAAGATGAGATTTTAGAATTGTATGTCTATAAGAGAACTAAAGTTACTATGTTGAAAGGGGTATTAAAAAAAAGACTTCAGCTGGAAACTGAAAACTATAAAAGATGATTTAGTGAGTTTGAAGAAAATAGAATCCACAGATTTAAAAAAAGCCCAAGTCTCAAGCAAGATAAATAAATAGAAATTCATACTCAGAAATATTACTGTGGCAAGCCAAAGACAAAGGAAATTTTAAAAGCAATCAAAGTAAAAAAATTTCCTTCAAAAAAGACATGGATTAACAGTGTTATTGCCAATAATGGATATAAAAAGACAAATGAATAATATGCTAAATGTGCTGAAAGAAAATAACTACCAGCCCAGAATTGTATACGCAGCAAAAATATCCTTCAAGAATACAGGCAAAATCAGATTGAAAGACAAATACACCACTACATGGTATCACTTATAAGTGGAATCTAAATTAAAAACTTGAACTTATAGAAACAGTAAAACTGTGGCTGCCAGAGACTGGAGGGTGGGAGAAACAGGGAAAGGGTGGAAAAGGGTACAAACTTTCAGTTCTAAGATGAGGTCTGAGGATCTAATATGGTGATGATAATGGAAAAAAATGAAATAAACATAGCCGAGAGTCAAAAACAGAGATGGGAGGCTATTAGGGAAGTGTGGCCCATACACACCTTGTGCCTCAGTTGTCCGAGCTACTAATTAAGTTGCTATACCTGTTGCTAAACTCAGCTCAAAGCCAAGCTATAAACATCACGGAATAACTGCTACATGGACAAACATGGACTTGACTTCTTTCTTTCCAGTTTTTGCCTCCCTTATTTGCATATTAGAACTAACCAATCTCTGTTAACCTAAGCAGAATCCTTCATTTGCATAAAGAAACTACATTTTGTGGTGTTGCCTTTATAAACCCTACCTTTCTTTGCTCTTTTTAGAGTGCAATTTGGGTTGCTAACTGAATCTTTGTCTTTTAGATTCAAATCCTTTAAGACCTCAAATAAACTTTTAATTTGTTTTTCTGGGCACTGGAAGGGCCTTACAATGAATTCCATTTGGAACTCTTTCTCAACTTAGGTTATTGTTGTTATACTTATCTCTTAAACCCACATGATATTGTTTAAAAAATCAGTGTTTGTTAAGATTTATCTTTATATTTACTTTTTTTTTTTTTTGGTTTATATTGTTTGATGTATTTCAGACCTTCCATCGTTAATTATTTTTCTTTTGCTTAAAGTATATCTTTAGAAATTCTTTTAATGCAAGACTACTGGTGGTACATTCCTGTTTTTGTATCTCTGAAAATATTTTGATTTTTCCTTCATTTTTCTACAAACATAATATATCTGCCGTATTTAGGTCTTTTAAAAATGTCAAACAAAATTAATTTTCTCTAGAGAGGTAATAAATAATTTTTTCTTAGATTTATTCTTAGGTACTTGGTAGTTCTTGATGCTTTTATAAATGGTAGCTTTTTTGTATTTCATTTTGTAATAACTGCTTATTGATAGATGAAAAGCAGTTCTATTTCTAATGTTGATTTTTATATCTGGTAAAACTCGCTAAAGTCTTATTCTAATATAAACATAAAGTCTCTTGGATTTCCTGTATCCTCAATTATGTATTGTGTATTAACAATGACAGTGTATTCTTTTCCAGTCCTTTTACCTCCCTTACCGTATTGCACAGTACAATGTTGAATAGGAGTGGTGTCTGTGTCTTAATTCCCAATCTCGAAAGGAATGTATTACACACATATGACATTTCTTGTAGGGTTTCCCCCCCCCTTTTTTCTGCCTCCCTCCCCCACTCCAGTTCAAGCCGTTGTTTCTCAGTCTAGTTGTGTAGGACTAGACTGTTTGTAGACCAGAAAACTCAATATTGTAAAGATATCAATTCTTCCAGAAAGATCTATAAATTCAATACAATCCCAATTAAAATTCCCAAAGAATTTTCTGGGGAACTTGAAAAGCTGATTCTAAAATTTACACATAAATGGAAAAGGTAAGAATACCAAAGGTGGAAGGACTTGCTCTATCAGATATCAATACTTTTAGCAAAGTAATAATAATTAAAAACGGTACTGGTGCAAGGATAGAAAATCAATAGGGGAAAACCTAGACAATCCAGAAATGAACCCATGTATGTATACATGGACTCTGAAGTAAGTCTGGAGAAAGTATACACTTTTCAATAAAAAGTGCTGGAATAATTGGGTACCTACAGAAGCAGTTCAATAATTGTTTAAGAGAGATAATGTTTTAATAAAACATCAACCATACAGAACAGGGTCTTCAAAAGTCAGCGTGAAAATCACCTGCAATTGAAAATTATGCCCAGTTCAGACCTCAGTCAAGTATGGAGAGTAGAACAACAAACATTTTAAATGTCTCCAGAAGAAAGACATGTTAGAGCTGTTAAGAATTTGGCTGCCACACTGCATCTTTGCACAGGAAACAACTGATGGTTGCCCTCTGCCAAAAGAAGTGCCTTAACAAGGAAGCCAGGGCAGCCTGGAAAAATAGATTCAACACAGAAGAGAAAAGATGGACATTTCCAGAATGACAGTGAAGGAAAGTCTTAGCTTGGAAAACAACCTACACTGATAATTTAGGCAAAGCTCACAGCAACATTATCCATAATACCCAAACCTGGAAACAATGGTCTGTTTAACAGGGAAGTACCTGGCTAATCTTTGTAAAATGATACAAAAAAAATACAAAGTAACTGAAAAATGGGAGGCACAAAATACACAAGATCATTTGAATTTCCAATGTCAACAGAATGCTCCTTAGATTCTTTTTTACTACAAATTATTAATGTTAACTAGAATGAGACTACTCCTGCCCCTTCCACACCCCCAATCATACACATGCAACAATTCTGACTTTCAAAAAAGCACACAAATATAAACATAAATCCAATTCATTTCTTAATTTGGTATGGGAATTTAAATGCCTAAAGGCAGAAGAGAAAAAGAATGTCTATGTTGAGGAGACTGTACTACACTGAAACACCATCACATTTCTTCCTATCGAATGTCAATAATACATGCTATTGAAAAACCCTACGACAGCTTCTTTGTTCTCAGAGTCTATTTTTAACACTTGGAACAAAACCAGTTTAATCTGAAGGAGGGTGAAAAACTAAGAAATACAGCTGAAGAAGAAAAATGAATAACCAGGAAAGTACATGCAAAATACAAAGCAAAAGATCATAACACTTTGTTAGAAAGAGTATTCATATAATGTACAAACTATATGCATGATTTGAAATTGCATAATAGTGTCTAAGTAATAATACTGTGAAATTTTAGACATCTGGGTTTCAGGGCTCTCATTTATGATTAAATTGTACTTAGGAGAACATTAAATTGCTTTCAAAAAGCTAGGTACTAAAAACATGTAAGTTTCAGAACATTCTAGACTCATATGAATTGGCACAGTGAAATTGCAATTATAAACAATCTTACTAAGAAAACAACAGATTCTACTAGTATAACAAAGATATACATGCGAAAGTAAAACAAATAGCTTGACAAGCCAAACAGTTCAATAGTTTAAAATTAGGCAAACAGTTTAAAGTTGAAAAATATATTTTTGGAACAAAAATTATTTGTCTATAAAGAGAAATCCTCAGCTGACTAACATCATTCTTCCCGGTGCTATTAAAAAGCACACATGACGGCGTTCTTACCTGGAATAAGATCTGCACAGGTCAAGCTAACATATAAGATACTGATAAGTATTTTATCAGCAAGTGGATCAAGAGCACTTCCCAAAGCTGATTTTTGACTGGCCCAGTTTCGAGCAATAAATCCATCCAACTGAAAATAGAAGTTTTTTTTAAAAATAAATGTCATAATAGGTACAGAGCAGATATCTTGAAGAGACACAGAATAACAACTATACTTTCAGAAAATGTAAATAAAACCTCTTCTGTTTCTTACCAGCAAACCTTCTCATTCTTTCACTGGTATACATTTAGCTTTTAAATTACCAACTGGTCTGAAAATAATTTCACTTTTCTACAGTATTTTTCTTTTTCAAGGGCTTCTGGTATTTCTCAATGTTTTCACAATGCCCCTTTGTGGGATGAACCCAGACACAGATATAAAAACCCAAATAAAACTCATAGAAGGCATGACTGACAGAGCATGGACTAGGAGGCCCCTTTCTTGAGCCTTGGGCTGAATTTTCACTGCAGTCCAAACTGCTGCTTCCCTTAAAAGGACGACCCCTTAACTGTGAGACTCTTTCACTCCTACATACTTTTATGTAATATGATGACTCCCCAAGTTTTAACTGTTATTATTTTCAACTTCTTTTTTTGTTGTTGTTTAGTGCCACTGCTAATTCCACATCTGGCTGCATTTGCATGACCTGTATTGAAATAAAAAACTCAACCCTCTACTTAACATTTTGGTATGAAAATCACTTAATCACTATTCTTGCAAACAAATTATATTTAATTCTTGCAAACAAATTATATTTAATTTGTTTTATAGGAGAATAGAGAAATAGGGTCAAGGAAGAAGGGAAGTTTTAAAGATACATACAGAGTGTGCCCAAAAAATGTATACACATTTTAAGGAAAACTATTAAAATTATAAGACTCGGATAAATACCGATAACAAAAGATGAATTATAACAAAAGATTAAATTATATTTAATTTGTTTGCAAGAATAAGGTCATACATGGTTGCCAGTGGGCCAAATGGGGCTTGCAGGCTGGTTTTGTATGACCCCGCCCAGAGCTTTTAAAAATATAAATTAGTTGCCAACATTTGAATATTCAAAATCTTACTACAAAAAAAATCCAGATCTCTAGGCCTATTTTGGCACCACAAAATGGACTGAAACCAAGAATCACCTATCCCCATTAAACAAGACAGATATTTTCAGGTTTTCCAAGTTCCTACCTGGCTTTTATTAATTATATTTTACTTTAAGCTTCAAACAAATGTTTAATTCTGTCATCCTATTTCCAAGGGAAAAGATCAAATTAACTTAGATATAATTTAACAGGCACATCTCATAGGAGAAATAAGTCCTCCATATCTCAAGTAATTCCAAGGAGTCAGAGGAGACAGCAGTAGCACAGGACAACGGTTAAGAATTTGCTCTTTGCTGCAGAACATAACTTTCCTGGCTCTCCCACTTACTGTGTGACCTTGGGCAGATTATTTGGCCTCTCTAAGCCTCAGTTTCCTCATCTGCAAAACAGAGATGGTATTACCTACCTCAAAGGGTTGGCTGTCTTCAGCATATAATGTGATTAATACTTGGTCAGCACTCAACACTTAGTAAATCCTCCAAAAAAGCAGTTACTAGCTATTACTACAACAGAAAAAACTATTTTATTTTTAAGTAAACTCGATGTAACACTGTCTAGCAGAAAGTGCCTAGAACTAGAAGTTAGGGCCTTGGAAGACCCAGCTTTCAGTTGTTCTTGATCTCAGGGAACTTAGCCTCCCATTTTTTCATGGTCATCACTCTCTCATCCTCACTGTTCCTCTATCTACATTAGATTCCCAAGTCATCATCACTGCTCTGCAAACACCTATAAGACCCTACTCTACTCTCTTTCAACTCTGCTTAAACACAAGTATCCATATATTCCTGCCAGGTCTGCACCCAAGCAGCTGATCAAGAAAAACACATAAATGGGCTGGATTGATTTCACTTCAAATTCATGACCACAAATCTCCTGTGGACACTCAACGGTGTCTGGCAACCCTACACCTGCTGTGTTTACCTTCTCTTTTCATCCTGCCTGCTCTTCCCTCAAACTGACTCCATCCCTCCCAAAGCCTCTCACTCTAGCTCATGACCATGTCTACAATTTCCTTGAAAAGTAAAAACAGATTGTGAGCCCCTCATATTCCCACCTGCAGTCCACCACCTATCGGCAGCCATCCGTTCTCTCTGCCGTCCCTGAGCCCAGGCCTCTTACCTTCTGAGTTCCCCCTATCCTTCCCCACGCCCTCTGCATCATCAATCTCTTCCTTTCCACCCGCTCTTTTAATTAATTAATTAACAACAAAATTTCCCCCAGTATATACACACGGAGTGCCAAAAAAATGTATACAAGTAGACACTTTGGTCAACGTTGCTCAAGCAGTAGTTCGCCGTAATCAGAAGTGTCTGGACGCTGATGGTCACCACCTTGAGCACTTCTTGTAATTGCAGAAGTCAAACATGACTTGTATTCATCTTTTGTTATCGGTATTTATCCGAGTCTTATAATTTTAATAGTTTTCCTTAAAATGTGTATACATTTTTTGGGCACACTCTGTATGTATCTTTAAAACTTCCCTTCTTCCTTGACCCTATTTCTCTATTCTCCTATAAAACAAAACTTCCTCAAAGCAATATCTATTGTCATTACCACCTCACATTTGCTCACCAACCCACTCTGACTGTCCCTACCATCTAGAGGTCCTAAAAGTCACCAATGAATTCTTCATTTTTAGCTTACTTGTCATTAATACCAACACAAACTGAAGCACTTTTTTTTCACTTAACTTCTGTGACACCTTACTGCCTAATTTTCTTCCTTTCTCACCAGCCATTCCCAGCTTCTTGTCCTTTACTGGTTCCTTCCCCACTGCTCATTGTTCATTTCTCTGATCCCTTCGCTTTTATCACAGCCTAGATGACTTCGCCAGACTTAACCATCTAAGTATATGCTGATAACTCTCAAATCTATCTCTAACCATGACTTCTTCCAACTCCAAACTACTATCTGTATTCATCTCCTAGTTGATACCTCTATGTGGACGTGAATAATCATAGTTCTTGGCATTTTTCCACATACCCTGTCCTACCCTAAGTGTGGCTAATCACAGAAAATGTTAACCTCCAGGTACCTGCTTGTTGAAAAGAATAAAAGTAACAGCCTACCAGTCATACTTGTCTTTTTTCTCACCCCTTATCCAAATTCATCAACATATTAATTCTATCTTCAAAATAGATCTCAAACCCATTCACTTCTCTCCAACTCCAAACTATCCCCTCCCACCCTAAGATTACTGTGAGCCTCCTACCCAGCTTCTCTGCTTCCCTTTCACCTGCCAATAACCCATGTCCCACACACAACATAAATTAGACCTTGTCATTCCGCTGCTTAAACCTTCCTTGAGTCCAGTCATCTGCTATTCCAGAGGTATCAAAACCTCCATGAAATAAATGTGAAATACGCCAGTTAGCTTAGGTTTCCACACTCACTGCCTTATATATTTAGAAAAATGTAAACGAGGCCTCTGCCATTCAATGAATATTGCAATCTCATGTGGAAGCTAAAAAAAAACAACAACAAAAATTGCGAATGAAAATAAAATCAAATCCAGTAACGGAAAAAGATCTTGTCTGTTACAAAAACCAAAAATTCCATGATCCGTATAATATCCTTGGACAGACTTGGAGACTATGCTAATGAGTGCAGGGCTTCAAACTTCAGAAATAACAGCAGGTGAAAGAGATTGTGAGAATGGGGAGATGTTGTGACACACAGGAGCTAAACTCTGGAAAAATAGAGGTGGCAGCTATTTTGAGAGACTATTTTGATGCATATTTGGAAATGCCATATAACAATGCAAAAGCCCTCCCTATTTATCCTGAAAAATCTTCAGCTAATTCCATACTGCTCACCAGTACTACTGGGCAGGTGGAATTTTGTTTCTATGAACCTCAAAGAGAACAGCTGATGTTACAAAGAAAGATGCTATACAACTTTTATTAACAGAAAATTAGTTTTGCTTTATTCTCACTTATTAATTAAAAGCAAAGCTTTTCAAACATAAGTCAGTTTGAAGAGGACCAAATCATTACTGCCTGTCTGGGTGCTCACATGGTAGACGTCTAGACCAGCCATGTACATTTTATTTTATCTATTTCTACATGCTGACTTTGCCCTAATTTAAAATTTTTCCTCTAACTTTTCTCCACTTCCCTCAACTGTATTTTTATAGGACGTGTAGTTTTATGAGCCATTTCAAATTCCTTATGAAACAAGGTAGGTGATAAACACAAATAATGTCATATATGATGATGGCCGTCAGTTCACGAAAGCCAATTTAACACATAATGTAGCCTTCTGTTATAAAATTATTTTCCAAGTTCTAATTTGAGATAGCCCAAATAATGCCCCCCCCCCAAGTGACACAGTAGCATCAAGGAGCTCATCTCTCTTTTGTCCATCTGCTGGGGGAGTAGAAGAAAGAAGGAGGCCTAATGCCCACCCAGGGCAGGGTCTTCTGCTGGGTGGTCAGCAGGGTGTGAAACAGGCATCAAGGGTCAAATCCGTGGGGTGCCTATGGCCTCCCACCAGCATAAACCTGAGCAGAGCTCCGGGCTCTATAAGCTCCCTGATTGCAACAACTGGCCCACTGGTCCCCTCTCCATCAGTAAAACCAACTGTTGTTGAAGATCTGAGTATTCCTAGCACAATAAATAGAAAAATGGTCTCATAGCATCTCTCCTTTATTTCTATCCCTAACACAAGTACTTGGTTCTTTGAGACTTTCTAAGGGTTTTTCTTTGATGAAGAAGTTAAAAACCAAAGTAAAAAGCTCCCTCTCCTATGCCTTCCTACAACCTCTACTATTACCTTCCTTAGATCATATAAAGAATTAGAGTCCCACAGAGATGCTAAAGACAAGTTCTTGCATAAAATACCAGGTGAAATTAATCTTGAGGATTTCCTTCTAAAGAAAAGCCAACTAAGGCTGTGCTATTTCATTCAGTGCAGTAAAAACCCTGGGATTTCAAAGGAGAGCAAACCAGAGGGAGTACCTTTACAACTTACCAAATCAGTTAATCCAGCTAAAGCAAAAACTCCTAGCGCAATATTAAAATCTTCTTCAATAATCAAATAGCCCAAAACTGGGGCCAAGCCAATTCTTGTCATTGACAACATATTTGGGATTGTCCATGGGTTTTCATACTGAAACACAAAGACAACAAAATCTAAATTAAATACTACAAATTCATATTTAAATAACCATATACATTAGACAAATACTTTATCAACTTAAGGGTTAGAAGATGTATAAACTTTAAATTTAGTACTTTAAATTGAGTTTTCAAATCTATTCTGTTCTTTTTACAGATATCATTCTAAAACTGTCAAGTAACACAGACGACGAAGATGTATCATGTACCCAAACGTAGACTAAAGTGTCTACTACATACAGGTTTTCTTCCTAAAGAGAGAAGGAACAAACATGTATTATGTACTATATAAATCAAGTCTTTATTAGATTTCATTAGAATTCAAAACTTAAAACACTGCTTTTAAAAATTAAACTTCAAGATCTTATACTTCAAGTAAATAGTCTAAAAAGTCAGAAAAAAGCCACATTATTAACCCCAAGCATTTTGGCTTAAAAATGTTTATTGCAAATAACCTCCCTCACTCCTCTACGTATACCCATCAAAAGAATACTAAATGCTATACACAGTGAGTGGAAATACAAATGAAGAGAAAAAAAACATTCAATTCCATAACATCGCTACTAAATTGGCGAACTGCTGCAAGAAAACGGTACTAGGAACAGGGATTGAGATCCTTAGGAAATCGAGAAATTTTGTAAATCTGTTCAAAATAGCCATGGAAATGTTAAGATGTCAAACTAGAAACCAAGAGAGCTTTCACAGCTCCCCTGTGGGAGGCTTTATGATTCCTTGAAACTTCATTTGGAGCCAAGCTGTTTGAAGTTGGCACTAACAAAAGGGCTTCTTGGCAGCTTCTCTGAAGAACATGACTTCCTTGCCAAACATAATCTGTTTCATGAGAGGTTATTTCAACTTTTTAAAAAGCCTCAGTCTAGCAGAGCTAAGACACCCTGCACAACGGGGTGCAGAAATAATACAAGAAAATGTCTTTACCTAAAGCCTGGATTGTTCTCCACTAAGGGAAAGGTGCCAATTCCACCCCATAGGACTCTCTCCTCACAAGACTAACCCTGGTTAACCTCTTTCTTAACGGTAACCAATTTGCCTGAACACAACAATCCTTTAAGAAAAGACAGTTCCCTAAAGATACTAAGTTTGTGTTTTTAAACAGAACCCGGCAAGAAATGTCCACCCCAGCTTGGAGGGATGGTGGGGTTACTGGGGTCAGGTGGCAAAATACAGTCATTGAAAGCTACAGAAAAACTTGAGATTCTCCAGGAAATAATCACCAAACAAGAAGCAACACAAACCTCTACTCAGGGACCTTTTAGTGAAAGTAGACCACATTACATAATTAAATAGAAACATTCTTGGAACATACTCCAAATTCAAGTTCAAAAGTCAGAGTTTCAGAGTCCAGAGAAAAAAGTAAGTATGTTGACCATACTGTGGTATAGAATTAAGTCAAATACTGATTCAATGTTACAGCAACTCATGGGGGGGAGGGAGGGGGAGAGAAAGTTCCTGATTGAGAAAAAGGAGCAACAAAGCAACAGGTCAGAATAAAGAGGCCCAACATTAATCTCGGAGCTATCCATGGGGCAAAATTAAAGACAAAGTTGCAAACAGCCATTTGGTGAATAAACCAGACTGAATGTTGCTGGGACAGTGGAAGGGGTTCCTTTTAAACTCCATACAAACTATTTCGGTTTAAATAGTGCCTCCCTAAGTTCTAATCATTAAACTTGTTAAGTTTCTAAATTCAAAATAAGAGAGCTACTCTCAGATTACCCAACCAGATAACCTGTGGCATACTCGACCAACTACTGTCGTTCTGGGAAGGACTTCGGCCAGCATGTGGCAACCTCAAAGCAGCCAGAATTCAAACCCTGACATGCTTTAGCAATTTGTGGAGTTGCCAGGATGTGGCCACCTCAACCCATGCTACACAACAGATGAAAGCAGCCCAGGAGCCCACTGAAGACATAACAATGAAGATGTATGTAATAATTGCATGAATCTTGCTAACATGACATCAAAAGCCCTCCCACACTCATGCTCTGCTGTCTCCTACTTGGGCAGTAGCTCAACAGGTACGTGGACAAATATTTCCCTCCGTTACCTCGAGATTTTATTCTTTTCCTGCAGTTAGAAGTTACAGGATATTTTAATTACGATTTAAATTATTTAATTATCCTTCATCTTATAATACGTAAGGTTGCCAGAGGTCAAGAAAAAGTTAACCAAACCTGCACAAGCAAACAAAAAGTACCGTATGCCTTTCTGATGAGTCACAGACTTGCCCTAAACATCGGGGATTCCCTTCAGAAAATTAAAAATAGGCTTTTAATAAGACAAGTGAAGGCTATTTTTACCAATGCAACATCCAGAGGCCGGTTCAGCAACTGGCACGTATAGAAGGGGGGAGGGGATTCTAACTTGACCGCCGAGGCTGACGGGGGACCCTGCTGGTACCTCTCAAATTCATCCCAAACGAAAAACCTGCCCGTAACTTCGCTCCAGGAAACGGTTTAAAAGTTCTGAAAAAGCAGCGCCGGAACCCGGCGGGCCAGCGCTGGGAATTCGCGTCCCGGTCTGACCCCGCAGGGCCCGCGACTCCGACCTAGGGACGCGGTTGCCCCTCCTCTTCGGTACGTACCAGGCTGGCGGCGCTCGCCGGACCCCATCGGCCGCCCCGCGCCTCCGCGGCGGCGCCCCCTCCGACCGTGGGCCCGGGGGCCGCCTTCTCCGAGCCTGAGCAGTGGCCCCGCGGGAATGCCCCGGGCCACCGCAGGCCGAGCGCGGCCGGGCGCAGCCACCAGCGCTCCGCCAGGCAGCGCAGGCAGCCGGGCGCGGACGGCAGCAGGGCCCGGAGCGCGCTCCCCTTGGCCGGCCGCGCCCCCGGCGCCCATGCGGCGCCGCGTAGGGCCCCCCAGGAGCCGCGCGCCACGCGCGAAGCCAGCATGGCCCTGCGGCCGCGCGGAGGGGGCGCAGCGGCGAGAGCTCAGCACCCTGGGGTACCGACGAGCCGCTTCTCCCTCGAGTGTCCAAAGCCTCGGAGGACCTCGGTCATCTCCATACTTGTTTTCAAACCCCAGCAAGCTCTTATACAGGTGGCTTGGAGCCGCCAAGGGCGGACGGACGCCTTCGCGACGCTTTTGCGACACCGCCGTTCCCAGCACCCCCGGCGGCAGCGGGACGCGCGTGCAGTTCAACCCCAGAGATTTTGGGTAGCAGCTCGTGTGTGTTGCTAGCGTCCCTCCGCCCGCTGGCGGAACCAAGGTCCGCGGGGAGGGGAGGAGAGGAGAGGATCCGCCTGGGCGGGACGGCCACGTGATCCACTCGGCGGGGAGAGGACTGGAGCCTCTTCAGGCCCCAGCCTAAAACTCACCCAAACCCGGGTCCTGCAGAAGGGATCCCTCCGAAGTGTGCGCGGCGCTCTGGGGGCCCTCGTAGGACATTTAAATATTAGTAAAATGATCCAGAAGAACTAATTAGTGCTAACTCCCTGCTCATTTTCCTCTTTTGAGTGTTGCATATGCCAAAAATACGGGTTTTAGAAAATGTCAGTAATAGCAGTTACTAATTGTTTATCTGAAAAGCGCGTTCACTATAGCCAGGCTGTATATATGGTGCATCATCCCATTTAATCCTCCCAACAACTCTTAGATAGCTTCCATTATTACCTTTACTTTTTTACAGATAAGGAAACCTAGGCTTAGAGAGGTTAAGAAACTTGCTTATTAGAGGAATATCCAAAATAAATTTAATTAACTGGTTAATATACATTAGTTACTAACTTAATAATTATGCATTATACTTATTGATTTATTAATATTAATATTGCAATGTTGCAGAACTGTTTTCTTAGGAGTTCTGTGCCAAATTGAATTTGAATGGCTCTTGCTGCTGAAGGGTAGCAGAGTTTGCCACCCCCAAATGTACTTTGGGATGTTATTTTACGCTGGTTAATTTTAAGAAACAGCAGGCATTGGGAGAAGCTCTGAAAACCAAGTAGGAGTTTTCTTCATGTAAAGACATTTACAACTATAATGGAAATCCTTGTTTCTAAGAGTGTTTTCCTCACTGTACCGGCCTGGCTTCCCTATCAATGGAGAAAACATGGGTATCCTGCTTGCTTATCTTCCTGTCAGCATGATGTCATCAATGTATGGACCAGAATGGCATCTGTGGGATGGTGAGATGGTGGAAGTTTTTGTATACTTGTGACACCGAATCAGAGTTGTCACATACCCAAGACAAGGCACTGAAGGAATACTGTTCTCCTTGGCAGGTGAAAGCAAACTGCTTCCAGTGTTCTTTCGTTATTGGGATAGAGAAAATAACATTGCCAAATTTATACCTGCATACCAAGTTCTCGGGGCTATATTGATTTGCTCTAATAGAGAGACTGCATTTGGAACTGCAGCTGCAATCAGTAATTTAAAATATTCCGTTATTTTTTCTAAG
Organism: Rhinolophus ferrumequinum; assembly: GCF_004115265.2. Classification (NCBI taxonomy): domain Eukaryota; kingdom Metazoa; phylum Chordata; class Mammalia; order Chiroptera; family Rhinolophidae; genus Rhinolophus; species Rhinolophus ferrumequinum. Next base: position 27,244,478 of record NC_046306.1, on the reverse strand, counting down.
ACATCTTCTATAGCAAAGTGAATTAAATAGTGCACTCCTTCATCTTCCAGAAGACTTGGTGGCAGTAATTTCTGTGATTCCGCCAGGAATGCAGAATTTCCTTTGGTTTACTATTTTGGCCCTCCTATCATACTACAGTATCTATTTTCTCCTTTGAACAATGATAAATTAGTAAATTGCTTCTTCTCTCACATCACTTTATTTTGATTGATACGATCTATGTATGTGTTAACTTTAAAGCTTTTAATTCCATTAATAGATTGTTATCAGCTTTAAATACCTTTAACCATCCAACCCAGCCTTTAAAGACAAAGACATCATCATATTTACACTATTATCTACCTTCTCCCACCTTTAAAAATCAGGACTTAATATTTACATTTTCTCCTATGGCAGTAATCCCATTTGTTTAAGTTTTGGTCTTAGAATTAAACATTCAACCATTCTCCAAGAATGGTTCATATTTTCTGAGTTCTTGTATATTATTAATAGGTCGTGTTTATTGGTTTTATACACAACCAGTACCATCTGAACTCTCAATAAGAACATACGGGAAAGTCTGGTTTTATTGGTCCTGTCTCCCTAAAGTAAAACCCAGAAAATTCCCTAGCATTCTATGAAAGGAGTATATAAACTGGCTTTCTTCAATCAAGATGTTTCTGGATGACTTCTGAGTTCAGAATTTTAAGGAGGCCCCATGAAGAATTTTCTGTTGCTCTTTTGGTGTGAGTGGGACATTTTCCCACCTTTCTGCGTGGGCAGTGGATTGTTTCCCAGGGTTCCTGTACAGAAGCGGCATCGGTGGGGCCTGGGGACAGCATTTTCCTGTGGTGCCCTGTGTGCTGGTGGGGTGGTAGTGGCTTCCTCTTCAGGGCAGCTCTAAGGTATGATTTTAGCAATTGCTCCTCAAAGTTTATCCCCTGGTTCACCAGCCGTCCAACAATTAAGAGCTAACCAAAATTCTTTTAAAAAATTCCTTTTCCTGATTCATCAAGTCAATCAATTTCTATTTTGCAACCAAGAGCCTGCAAACTACACAGCTCATGGGCCAAATGTGACCCACTACCTATTATTAAATGGTTTTTAAAAACTAATATTTATTATCTTTGATGTGAAAATTTTATGAAATTCAAAATTCAGTGTCCATAAAGTTATTGGAACACAGCCATGCTCATTTATGTATTATCTATGGCTGCTTTAGTGCTACAATGCTAGAGTATATGTGACAGAGGCCAAATGACCCAGAAAGCCTAAAATTTTTCCTGTCTGGACCTTTACAGAAAAAGTTTGTTGACTCCTTTTTTGCAACTAAGAGACCTGACTGAAACATCTGGGTATGAAATTCTTTCTGAAAAAATTTTGTAGGCATTGCCCCTTGTTTTACTAAAGAATATTGCTTTGATGGAATTTGAGGACAGCCAGATATTTTTTCTCCTTCAAATTGGCTCATCTGTGTGGCTTCTCATTTAACATATCTTTTACTTCTTCTACTCCAGCAAGGTTCAGAGAAGCTACTGCTGCCAACCTGTATGCCATATTCACACTGTTGCAAACATAGGATGTTTGTTGCTCCAAAAGGTGTGCAAAGTATACTTTGAGAAATACACTTTCTTGGTTCCATCTAAAATCTTCAGCCACCGGCATCATCTCTGCTTCCTCCCTCATGCAAAACTGCCTGGTTCATCTAAATAGCTTTTGGCAGCTCTTCCTAATCTGTTGGGGTTTGTGGTTTGTTTCCTGCTTCACAAACGATGGACCATCTATTTCTGTATCTATTTCCTTATTGTTTTTGAACAACTTCACTGGAGAAAAGGGGGAGAATTTCTCTATCTTGTTACTAGAAACTCTTTTTTATTCTCTGCCACTCTGTCCTCATTTATAAGTGGTATAATCACCAATTTTACTTGTATCTACCTCACAGGTATATGTGGCCAAAACCTATTCTACCTGCTAGAGCAACATCAGTGAATAAACGGAAACTTTGTCTTTATGAAACTGGACAAGAGATGGTAGCTTGGGCCAAAATAGTGGAACTGGAATAAAAAGTGATCAGATTCCAGATATTTTGAAGATACGAGGTCGGACAATTAAGTTCACCAACTCATCCTAGAAAAAGTGCTACATACCTCATTGCTGAACATCACTACATTCACCTTCGAAGTACTCCCTTGGGAAGTGATGCTCCAACGCCAGCACCTGGTCCACCCTTCAAAGCAATTTTGGAAGTGTTTTTCTGGAATGGCCATCAGAGCTGTCATCATATTACCCTTGATGTCCAGAATGTCATCAAAATGTCTTCCCTTCAATATTTCCTTTATCTTTGGGTAGAGAAAGAAGTCACTGGGGGCCATATCAGGTTGAGTAGGGAGGGTGTTCCAACACAGTTATTTGTTTACTGGCTAAAACTCCCTCACAGACACTGCTGTATGAGCTGATTGCATTGTCGTGATGCAAGAGCCATGAACTGTTGGAGAAAAGTTCAGGTTGTCTAACTTTTTCACACAGCCTTTTCAGCACTTCCAAATAATAAACTTGGTTAACTGTTTGTCCAGTTAGTACACAAATTCATAATGAATAATCCCTCTGATATCAAAAAAGATTAGCAACATCATTGCAACAAGTTCATAAACTTAAATGTTAGACCTTGTAGTGTCAAGATTTGTTTTGATAGACTGATATGGGGATAAAAGAAAGAGGTCAAGATTAACTCCAACATTTTTGGCATGAGAAACCAGCATGATAGTTATTAAACACAAAAATTTAGAATACCATTGGGAAAAAGGGAGATCCAAATAGCTTCTCAAGAGGAAAAAAAGGTCGCATACCAAAAATAAACATCAAAATGGCTTTAAATTTTTAAACAGCAACACTGAAAACTATAGCACTATCTAAAATTATGAGTGAAAATAATTTCCAAACTAAAATTCTATGTCCAAAGTATCAATTCAGGGGTGAGGGTAGAATTTGCCTTATGAACACTTTCTCAGGAAGCTATTTAGAAAATGGGTTCCACCAAAACAAAAAAGAACACATAGGAGCCAAGAAATGGGAGAGAAAATGGGAAATTCCAAGATGACAGCTGTTGGTTCAGACTGGAAAAGGCCAGAGAATTCCAGGAGAGAGGTTTCCAAGAAGTTAAAATAGCTTATTTGATTTGTTTCTATGTTCTGAGAGGAAACTTAGATTTGCAGTGGCACCTTAGGGTCAATAGTGGCAGATACATAGAAAATTAAGTTTGAAAAATAAATTATTAATCTGGAGAAAACAAAAAAGTTATACAAGAAAGGAAATGAATAATATTCAAGCTATAATACTGTAGATGGCTAAATACAGATTTAACTAAAAATTGTGATAATACAAGTAAACTGGAAAGAAATGGGGAAGTATATATATACATATGTAAAAGGGTTTAAGAAAAAAACATTCTTCTGTAATAAGGTAAGACTGAAAACTTTAGAATTAGCAGTACTAGCATGTTTCAGAAAAATGGAGGCAAATAGAAAGACCATTGAAATTGAGCAGAAAATTAGGGAATATGGAAGTGTGGATGTATAGGTATTAATAGAAACCTTGCACAGCTATTTATTTAAAGTAGGTACATGTTTACCTTTAGTAATAACAAATAATACACCTGAAACCTTTTTCAGTAGCTATGATGTTAAGCTAAATACGTCAATATAAGATTATTTCCAAATGTTTCTAGAATTGAAAGTTGGTTTCAATTTATTTCTGAATTGATACTGGAATCGCTCAATTTTTTGTGTCAGAACTATTTAAAATGTAACTTTGTGAATGCTTCCCCAGATGGACATTTGGTATGCATAAATATGAAATACAAGAATAAAAGACAGGTCAAAAACAAAACTGTAATTTATAATTACATCATTTAGATGAAAAATATAAACAATTTATTTTTAACCTGTAGAAGAAGTTATAAAAACTAACAAATGACTCTATCACTTTTTAAATTAGTTCAATATTATTCCTATTATATTATTTTTGGGATGTCATTTTTCAGAGAACAGTATTTTTTCTGCATATTCTTCATTCTTGAGATTGCTTTAACCTTCTAGTAAACCCAGGAGGTCCTAGCTTGGTAGTCCTTTCACACAGTTTGAAGCTGGTAAACCTTTGGGCCTTTCTTCAAGAGGTAGCCTTGCTCATTTAGTGATCCAATAAAATTTTCAAAATCAGCAACCTGGAAGAAAAACATGAAAAAAGTAGCCCACTTTTATAAGTAATGTGTATAATTATGATTTTAAAAATTAATCTCTTAAACAGTAATATACAATTGTCAAGTTTCTTGGGCATATAAAAATCATTTGGACTTACAGAAAAAAACTGCCTACATATGTGAGCTTTTGGATTCTGTAATGCTAACCTAATCAAAAATAAAAACTCCAGTATGCAAAGAATCTTTTTTATTTGTTTTAACCTTAGTTCTAAACAAAAATTAGACTACCTTTTGAAATTAAGTTGACAGTTTTCCATATACACTGTTTTACACGATGGAAAAGGGGAAGGGGATTAAGAAGTACAAACTTCCAGTTATAAAATAAGTCATGGGGATGTGATGTACAGCACAGGGAATAGACTCAATCATGTAATAACTATGTAAGGTACAGATGGTTACTAGACTTAACTGTGTTGATCACTTTGTAAGGTATATAAATGTTGAATGAATATTGCATAGCTGAAGCTAATATAATATTGTCAACTATAATTTAAAATAAATTTAAAAAATAAAGTCCTATTACATCCATTCTCACTAAAACTTTTCAGTAGGTAGAGTAGATGAAAGAGTTCATTTAATAAATGAAAACACAGATTCAAAGACATTAAGGTGACTTGCCCACAAGGGACTGTCAGAAAAACATGAAAATGTTTCCCTGTAACTATCAAGATGCTGAAAAACCTTTTGAAAAGAGGTAGGTAAATATAAAAATTATTTTTTAAAAGCTCTGTGCAGCTAATTTCAAAACTTAAATAAAGAAAACAAGCTTGTATTTTTAAATACTCCAAAACTGCCGATTCCATTCTTTTAATCCAAATCTTTTGATATTTAAAAGTTCTATTATACATTAATAAAGACCTGCTGACATTATTATAAAAAAGATTTGTTAAGTATCTGGCTTATCATACCTGAATGTTTAGCTCTTTGGCAATCTGCCGAAGTTGATGAAATTGAAATAAATTATCGCAAGTTCTTTCAGCAATATTGTTGAGAGCAGAAATAAATCTTTTTGCTGCTGATCTGTTGCTCATTCCAGAACCGTGCTGGGATCGCTCAAAATCCAGGTTCCCAAATTCATCAGAGTAAGTTCCCAGCATGCTTAACGGGAGAGGAAGAAAAACAGTTACCCAATGTGGCACACCTGTAGAAATTTTTATCCCAGGCCACCAGATTATAAGAAAAATGGGGAAGGAGCCATGAGGCCTCACATAGCAAAGATTTAAATATGTATTTACTGCATGGTCATTATGAAATTCCCTATAGCATGGAAGGATACAAATATTTTGGACACAGGTACCATTTTTAAGAAACTTCTAAATTTGAAAGGAGAAATGCATAAAAATATAAAGTTGATAGATTATAATATGAATACCCAGAACACTTTTTTTTTTGATACATAAAAAAAATTCTAAACATACTAAATTTAGACTTTCCTGGGTAAAGATACATTCCCAGGTCCCAATGCGGCATCTGGCAAATAAAATGTGTTTAAAATACTCTGAGAATGAACTAGAAGGGTTTGCTGACTTGCGGTAATGATTGTTACATATTAAAAGATATACATATTACCTCCAGTTCTCTGCTGCTGCTTATTTTCACAATATCAAGGAAAGAAACATGTACTTGACAATACATTTTAGCCAGAAGTCTGAAAACCCCAGTTAGATACAATTAGCCATCCTCTAATAAAGCCCTATTGCTGATTCCTTGCCTGAATTCTCTGCCTTTTTGATGGGACAGATACACACTCGCAGACAGGCTCATAGGCCAAGATGTTATTTAATCAGGAGTTAATCAAATATAATTGGTCACCTGCTAAGCAGTGGGCTTATGATGGTGAACAAAACAGGTACAATCCTTGCCCTTGAGGAGCTCATAGTAATGAGTTTAAAGGGTACGAAAAACAGCTTCATTTTGTTCCTAAATAGATGGGAGCCTACATAAAAGAGAATGAACTGTGCAAGTAGGAATTGTCATTCAAGTAAGACTCTAATAAATGATTATAAGAGATGAGTTTGTGTTTCCCCCTGAAAGATAATATAATCTTAAGGCTTTCATGATTAACTACTCTACCATGTAATTGACCATAAGCTTATTTCTCAGACAGTTGTCAAAAATGCTTTAGGCTACTACATTAATTATAGTAGCTAATATTTACCTTAATTATGTTTATTTACCATATGCCATCCCATTTAGTCCTCCCAGCAATTCTATGACTTAGGGGCAATTCTTATTTCCATTTTACAGATGAACAAATAAAGTCTAGTAAGGTTAAGTGACTTGCCAAAGGTTACACAGCTGAGTGGCCTATTTGGGATTTGAATCTTCAGATTTGAAGAAAGATATGTAAAATATTTGAGCTACTTTCCTGAAATAGAAAAGATTCACAATGACCTCACATTTGACAATGGCTCTGTTCTCTTCTGCGTCATATATATATATATATATATATATATATACACACACACACACACACACATATATATGTATATGTATATATATGTATATGTATATATGTACATATATATGTATATGTATGTATATGCATATATATGTATATACATACATATATATATATTTTTTTAGTATATTTTCAATTATAAGAGAAAGCTTATGTGAACTACTGCCAATAAACATTTCATTTTTATAGCTATGTGCTCTGATAACTGATGAACTATATATCACAGTTTAGATGTTTCTTATTTAGGTTTCTGCTTCCCAGTTAAAATGTAATTTTACAGGTTCAAAACTACATTAAGGACAAACATTCAAAAGCTGAAGATTCTGAACATTCAAGAGTTCCGAAACTCTGAAATGGAAGAGTTAATGAATGAAAGATGATTACTAAGGTCAACTTTACCATCAATGCAGTATAGTTACTGAGGGCCTGTTGTGCACCAGGCATGATTCTGGGCCCTGGGAATACACTGGTAAATGTGACAGATAAGTCTCCTGCTCTCGTAGAGTGTAGACTATGGACAGGAAGCAGGTTGAGTATAACAAAACAGATAATTCGCAATCTAGTCTCAGTATTTTAACTGGGTCTTAATCTCTACCGTGGATATTATGCCAGGTAATTCCAATCATTTGGAATCAAACTATTTTATCTGAATATTTTTATAAAAGCCAGTAGAAAACATTCAATTTAGGAAAACAAACTGGTAATCTCCATTTCAAGACAACTCAAGGAAAGAAACTGGCAATCTCTTGTGATGTGGGTGGTGTTTACACTTAATAGTGAGACCTTTTTTTCAGGAGCCTAGAAGTAAACTGACAGCCTGAAACTAACTCAAATTTACCAGCAAGGCTACTGACATGATTATTCAGACATGCAGAACCAATCATAAATGAGCAGTATAGCATTTTTATTAAAAAAGTAATTAAGGCATAATTTACCTTGCTTAAGTGTAATGTTCAGATATGAGAATTAATACATGGTGTCCACAGACCAATGGATTTATTGAGGAGAAATACCAAATGACTGCTTCAGGCAAAGTCTGGGGTCTGAGGTCTAGGGAAACTGAGTAAGGGTAAAGCCTCAAGAGAATGTTACAGGTGAGAGAAGGTGATTGGTTTGACAGCCAACATTCTATGAAGCAGACATACATACATGACATTTTCAATCGAACCAGACACCAAAAGACCCAAAGGGCAAGAGAAATCATTAAAAAGAAAACCAAGAGTAGAAATCTTAGCCCCAACCCCAAAGGTGGACAGTTTAAGCACAGGATGCAAAGAAAAAAAGGCACATTCTAGATTGTAAGCAAAGAGGAAACTTCTTGTTATTAAATAAGAAGTTGTTTTTGTTGGTTCTTGTTTTTAATTAGGAAAACAAGTTTGAATCCAAATTTTTTGGCATTTCGGTTAGGTTCAGTGACTTACTTTTCTAGTGAAAAAAGGATGACTGTTAGGGCAGTTTCTGGTTTCTTACTGGTCTGGTCTCCTACTAGAAGTCAGGAAGGCAACTGGTATTTGTGGCCATTCCTTTATTTCATATGTTAGCACACTGAGCCCCTGGCAGCATGTTGTATGAGAAAGTCTAGTAATTCCTAGACTATCTGGTTGCTTATAAATTGTAACTGGAGGGTCTCCAACACAATGAAATCAACTGGAGAGGGAAGGAAGCCAGCTTCGTAAAATTTTCACCTATAAGACCCCTCAAACCCTAGTACTGAATCACATAAAAAACTGATGGTTCAATACTATGTGATGATAAACCAGTAGGATATTTAGACACAGAAGGCAGTACCTGTTTCCCTGAAAATAAGACCTAGCCAGACCATCAGCTCTATTGAGTCTTTTGGAGCAAAAATTAATATAAGACCTGGTATATTATGTTATATATATTGTATTGTATTGTATTTTTGTATTGTACCCGGTCTTATAGTAAAACAAGCCCGGGTCTTACTAATTTTTGCTCTAAAAGACGCATTAGAGCTGATGGTCCAGCTAGGTCTTATTTTTGGGGAAACACTACAGTATGTTAGGAATTGGTTGAAAGGGTTGATAGTCTCATTAATTGTGAATGATTTTACTCATTGTAAGGCAGTTCTTTGGCACCAGCAATAAAAAGAGCAGTCAATTCTAGAGTCTTTAAAGCTTTCAAAGACTGCAAGTGTAACCTCACTGTTGCTGACAAATTCTGACTCATTGAATTAAAGAGAAAGGCTCCCCTTCATCCACAGGCTGCCTATAAAAGCAACAAATTCGAGATTAACGCTTCGACCTTCAGGAGGTAGCACGGGTGCCCTTCTACCTATACAGCATGCTTCTAGAGGCAGCAGTGGTCTCCAAGACAGGTCAGTACCAGCTGTGAATGAAGAGACAACCAAGTAAAGGCTCTCCCTACGAGGAAAGGGGGAAAAAGATCTGCAGCTTAGAGCTATTAGAAAAGTTAGATGGAGAACACTGAAGACGAGACCCAAGATTCTTCAAAAAGGTTAATAAGTTTGGAAACTTCTGGTCTGTGATGTGAGATCTGCCAGTTTGTGAAGGCTGCAGTGTGTAATACGAGCCAGAGAAGGGGGGATCTGCTCAGTCTCACCTTAATATCATCGAGGCTAGCACTACTGGTAATACAGTGTTCTGAGTGTCCACTAATGTGCCAGAACCATACTTGTGACTTTATATAGCATCACTGCATGATACCTCAGAGCACAATTCTTTGTTGTGCGTTTCACACAAAAGGAGACTGAGTAGCACAGTGTAACTTGCTCTCAGTGGGAACACCAGATCAGACACTAAAGCCTGTGCTCCTCCAATGATGCTGTACCACTTTTACTCAGAGCCAAAGAGTAACAACTAGGCAAAGTCACCTAGTTCTGACTCCAAGCAAGCCCCATAATAGGAGCTCTTAGGAAAAAAAAAAATTTACTTTTGAATGGAAATTACTTAACAAAATAATTTCACCTTTAATACATTTTTTGGCCTTGGAAAAGTAGATTCCTAACAGATTTGTATTTTAATTGCTGTGAGAGCATATTAAAAAGAGCTCATTTCTAAATTGTGATACATCCACACAATGGGATACTATGCAGTTGTAAAAAAATAAAAGCTCTTTAGGCACTGATATGGAATGGTCTCCAAAATGCACTTTAATGGACAAAAGCAAGGTATAGAATGTGTATGGTATGCTACCATTTCTTTATAAAAGGGGGAAAAGAATACACAGATACAGAGTTCTGATGGGTATTCATATCTGGTCACAAAAAGATATTTGTTGCCACTGGGGCAATAGGAGGAAGAACAAGGTAGCTAGCAAACAGAGTAGGAGGGAACTTTTTCCACTGTACACTTTTTGAACTTTGGAATTTTGAAGCATATGAATGTGTGAACCAATTTTGAAAATTTTAATTGAAAGAAAAACCTACCTAACAATCAGCTTTCACTTAAAAGAAAAAATCTATTTCTAAGGTAGACATATACGTTAAAATTAATTTTTTTTTCTTTTCTACCTTCTAGGAATCTACCAAATGATCTACCAAATGATATAAAATACAAAGGACAGTTTAGCAATATTTGTCAAAGTCCTAATGTGTTTATTTACCCAGGGACCCAGAAATAACCATTTCTGAGAATTTCCCATTTCTGAGAATTACCCACATATGAAGTATCTTACAGAGATTACTCATTGTAACATTTTTTGTAATGGCAAAAGAATGGAAAATATTCATGTATCTAGCAATGGTGACTGGTTAAACTATGGTGTATCTAAACAATAGAATATTATGTAGCTGTAAAAAAAGGACGAAGTTTCTGTGTCCTTCCAGGGAAAGATCTCTGGATATACCGTTAAAAAAAAAAAGGTACAGAACAATGTAAGTCATATGCTAGCTACAAAAAAGTAATGAGTATTTGGTGAAGAGGAAGAGTGGATGGTAAACAGGATGGGAGCAAGCCTTCTCAAAATATGTATTTCTGAAATAATTTTAGAACTATGTGAATGTATTGCCGCAAAAAAAATTCATGTAAAGACTATTTACATGGAAATATAAACCAAGAAAGTACAGTTTGTTCAGAGGAAGATGTGATTCCAATGGGAAAAATAAAAACAATTTCGTTTGTCCTAATTAAATCTATACTTGGGACAGAACGATCACTGGTATTTCATTTAAAACACTGAAATTTTTAATCTTACCTATATTTCATAATTTCAACTATATCCTCAGCGTCTTCCTTGATTGCTTGCTCTCTCAATTCCAACCTTGCTCGTGCCTTTGAAAGAAAACAACCATTTTCAGATAACAAGATTATAAATATATTTATTTTTGTTTGAGCGGGTATAATATGTCTAAGCTTCTTTCATTTATTCATTTTAAACAAAAACTTACTTTTGGGAAAAGATATTGTAATGTGAAAGTTGGAATTTTAAAAAGTGATTTGAAACCTTTAATATGGATTAAAATCTACTTTTATCTACTAACATTCTCTCTGAGTGTTTATTTCAGAAGATTTGATTATGAAATGTACTCGGTTTTTCCTTGCCTTTTACTTTCAGGAAGTCATGCCTAACCAATCTGTTAAAACAACAAAGAGGAGATTATCAGATTTTAGAAGCAAAAAGCCCAAATGCTGACCCAGCTAATTTTAACTGCAAGAATTCTCTTAGCATTCCATTGCTGTGAATAGATGTTAAAAAAAATCGGCACTACTATCCTGATGGAGCTGTCGTGCATCAAATCAAATACTCAAGGTATTTGACACATTCCATGTTCCCATATACTCAACTTTGAATTCCAACATCCTTAGTTAACCTAACTACTCTTCACACTACAGGAGTTTCCTAAGTGTCATTTAAAAAACAAAAACAAACAAACAAAAAAATAGTTGCTTGGCAATTAACTGCTCCTATGCCTAGAAAGAAATGACTATATTTCAATACTTCGACTGATATGTTGAAGAGATGAACAAACCTTTTTAAAAAACTTAATCTAGTTCTAATGTCTCCCAATAAAAAGAAAAACCAAATCAATCATGCAGAAAACGGAGAGAAATCATATTAGTCCTTTGGCCCCCTTCTTAAGCCAAAAAAGCAAGAACTTAAACAAACCTCCGTTAGGCGAATCAGAGATTCCAGCTGTCGAGTAGTGATTGGTGAGCTGTTTAACCGAGTGCTCTGTTTCCGGAGCTCAAGGTAAAAATTTTGAAGAATTTGAGCAGCTTCTGTGGAAAGCCTTGGATAAACATATTGACGAGCGTAACCAATGTACTTTCTCAATAGCTGGTGGGGAATTGGATCTATTGTTTCTCCAGGAACCACCTAACACATGATAAAAAGGCCCAAGATTACAAAGATAACCAGCAAATGAAATCTTTCTGCTAAAATAACTTGCTTAGATAAATATAAAATTCAAAGACTCTCAAGATAAACCAAACATGCTATAGGTCTAGCACTTGGTCTAGCTGACTTAGGTTACTTCAAATGGGGTTTACATAAATCCTCGTATTTATTATAACATAAAAGGTTTGGTATGAAAGTTTATATACTACTGCTGTACAATAAACACACTCAACTGACATTAAAACAGAAGCGAACTGAATGATTAAGGAGAAAAAACATACCTTCAGTCTTTCTGATAACGGTTTATCAGAAACCACTTCAAGTATGGAAGTATTTGAATCTTGACTATTCATACGAGCTACAGTGGCGCTGCTAACAGTTCTCTGCTTCCCAGCTCTTATCGCAATGACGTGTTCAGAAAGTAAATGGTCGTGATCCTCATTTGGGGTGTCTACTAGGATAAAGACCAAATCAAATCTGGAAAGCAGGGCACTCCCCATTCTAAAGAGGCATGAGAGAAAGAAGAAACAATGACTGGAATCAAAACAAACTGAAAACCTAGCACACCACTGACTTGCTTGTTTATTACTCACATTCTATGTAGAATTTAAAAAAGGTTTTAGATTAAAGAAACAAGCAATAGCTTTTGGATTCAACATGCCCACCAACTCCAGAGACAACAGGCCATATGCTCTTCAATATGTTCACAGCTTTATACCCTTGTAGGCTGAGGACATGGCCCTTTCTACCACCAAAACCAGTGAGTTATTCTCTATGTTCCATATCACTACCTATGATTTAGGATCATTGAATTTTTAAGTTAGAATGCTATATGATACATCAGCAATTATCCAGTTAGAGTATTTCTTAATCTTATTATCTGCTACCTCACATTGAGTCACTCAAAACATTTATGCCCATTTAAAAGCAAAAAGCCCGTTTTATTTCTTAAAGGGCCATCTAATTACTCACTATATTAAAAATGCTCTACTCTAATCATCATCTCTAAACCCACCAATCAGATAACTCCATCTTTTTGAGACAAGAAAACTGAAATCCAAAGTGAAGGATTTGACCAATGTCCCAAAGCATGTTTGTGGTACCACTAAAAACCAGAATCCATATTCCTGGATCCTTGTTTAATAGGTTCAATAGGATCCTTAGGATCTTCCCAATATACGTAGCACTTTGTCTAATTTTTACTAAGAAAAACTAATAGATTTACTTTTTTAATGGTGGTGATACAGAAATACCCAGAATCTCAAAGTACAATTGGGTATCTTAGTATGTATCATTTCTATATTAGAGGTATATATTATTAAATATTAGGAAATTAACTTTTTTTCCCTACTAGAATTTAAGGTTCCAATTTTTTCATTTTTGTCATTTTCTCCCTTTTGAGTCACTTGAGTCTATTTTCCCCCTCCCATACATTTTGTCTAACCTGTACAGAACAAATCACAAGAGAAAGCATACATACATACAGATATAAACATTGTTTTGGGCGAAAAGTGGGATCATTCTACATATATAAGTATGTGTAATGTGCTCTTTGCACTTAACAGTAAAGAACAGACCTGTTTCCCTATCAGTATTGACAAAGTTCCTTTCATTCTCGTAACTGTTACTTTCCACTGTATAGTCTTACTATATAGTTTAACCACTTCCCTTTCGATGAACATTTTAAGTTGTTTCCAATCTTTGGCAGTGATAAACAATGCTATAATACCCACCTGGTAAACATATCTTTGTGCACTTGTGTGACTATTTCTGTGAGTACAATTCCCAAAAGATTTGGCAGGAACAAACAGAATATAAATTTACTATAGTGATAAAAATGCCAAGTTTCCTTCAAAATGTTAAATGGTGTGAGAACCCATTTCCCCATCCCTTTGCCAATAATGATTATTAACATTTCAAAGGTTTGCCAATCTGGAGCATATCAATGGTATTTTACTGTTTTAATTTGTAGTGTTTGAATACATTTTTTTACATTTATTGGAAACTTGTAATGTCTGTGAATTATCCATTATATCTTCAGTTATCTTTTTCTTACTGATTTATAGGGATTCAACATATTAAAGACATAAATATTTGAAGAGACTTACTTTAAATTCTCAGAAACTGTTTTGGCTTTATTGTAGTGTCCTCCAACTGGATTTGCAGCAGCAACAATGGAAGTTCTCGCAGGGAGACTACAAACCATGCCAGCCTTAGCAAGACTAATACTTTGCTGTTCCATGGCTTCTAACAAGGCTTGATGTTGATTTCCCATCTTATCAAACTCATCAATTCCACAGATACCTACAACCACAGTAAAATAATACGGATAAAAACTTTTCCTTTGGTCAAGTTCTAAACCTTTTCAGAATGGATATTCCACAATAAAAATTTATTTCCATTTGATTCCAGCAGTTAAAACTATAAAATGTCATACAGTGGAGAATTTCTGATTGTTTTATTGCAAGTAAAACACTTGTCTTACTTAACGAATTTTTATGTAATATTTGCTCATTCGGCATTTTCAATAGGGAAGGTCCTATGTTGTGAGGGTTACAAAAAGGAAGGAGATATGAGAGTGACCTTCAAAAAGCTTAAAGGCTTAAATTCAAACAGGCGAGATAAGATACATACACATTCAACAACTCTAAGAGATACACAATTATGTAAAATGAGTTTTTCTGTGGTTGCAGGGAGATTAAAAGAGGAAAGTTAATCTGGAAAGGTTTCAAGAAAAAGGTGCGATTTGAGCCAGGTCTTTTGGGTACACTACGGCAGCACGACTTGGAAAGAAAAGCATGGGCTCTAAAGTCAGAAGACTCGGGTGCAGTTCTCAGCAATACCAGGTACTGAGTGTACAATTACAGGGAAATCAATCTCTTTAAACATAATGTAAAGATCTACCACTGACTGAAGGCATTTTATGTGCCAGGTGTATTACGTCTAATCTACAAGTTACTGGAGACCCTCTACCATTCCCTTGTAATATTTTTCCTCCCTTCCTCCCCATACTATGAGCAGTTAGGTGGTCATCTCCAAAGGGCTTTGCTACGGTTAAGCCCTTATCAACTCTCTGACCAAATAAGGCATGCCAGCTCCGAGGTCAGTCCATGTCTCTCTAGAATTGATAGTATGACCAGAAATTCTCAAGATTACTACCGTTTCCCTGAAAATAAGACCTCGCTGGACAATCAGCTCTAATAAGTCTTTTGGAGCAAAAATTAATATAAGACCTGGAATAACATTGTATCTGGTATTATATTTATTATATATTATATATATTATACCCAGCCTTATATTACATAAGACCCAGTCTTATAGTAAAATAAGTAAAATAAGACTTATAGGTCTTATAGTAAAATAAGACTGGGTCTGATACTAATTTTTGCTCCAGAAGGCGCATTAGTGATGATTGTCCGGCTAGGTCTTATTTTCGGGGAAACACGGTAGTACAGTTCCTTAGAGGTGAGGACAGCGTAGGAACAAAGGCAAGCTACTTCTTTGACTGCCACTTTTTAAAGTTTGAAAACAGGAGTTGACAAACTTTTTCTCTGTAAAGGGGCAGACATATATATTTTATGTTTTGTAGGCTACATGGAGTCTGTCACATATTCTTGGTGATTTTCTTCTTGTTGTTTACAATCATTTAAAAATAAACCATTTTTAGCTTGTGGACTGTACTAAAACAGAGTGAAGGCTGGGTTGACCTGTGGACTTAAAGTTCACTGACCCCTGGTTTTGACAGCATAAAGTTTAAACTTTAAAAATTTTAAACTCTTTCTCTTATCTTTGGAGACAATGGGTAAATCTTGCTGCTTTTTTAAAAACTATTTTTTAATCATTTCCTCAGATATTGAAGAAGGGAAATATTATAAAATAGCTTTATTTCTCCTTTTCCCTGTGAGTCTTCAGTAAAGACTGTAGCAGGACTCTATTTGTTTCTAGAATCTGAGCTCTGCTGGCTAACATCCCTTCGTATTTTACCAGTGCTACATGTGCCGGCATAGTGTTCGGCTTATCTACCTACATTTGGGAAAGAAGGCAGTAGGCCCTGACCATTCTGCGTCTTAAATCCCATTACCCATCCGTATAGCTAAACTCCACATCACTGTCAACTTCTAATCAACGGAAAGTCTGACAGTTGAACAACAAATATCCTCTTCTTACTGATTATTTTCTTTATCTGGTAACTTAGTAAAACCACTGTCACTTCTAATGAGCTATATGATAACCAGATAAATGTTTGCTCAATTGCTTCATCCAGCAAATATTCACTGCATACCTTCCACGTACCAGTACTGTGTTCTAGGAATGGGGGACACAGCACTGAAAAAACAAAATGCTCTGCTCTTATGAAGCTTAGATTCTACTGGGTGTAAGGAGGCAGACTAAAAAAAGGAAACCATATGTAATATATTAGAGGGTAATAAGTGCTACGGGAAGAAAAGGTAGAGGAGGATAAGGAGAATAGGGTCTGCCGGTAGGAACGCGGGTTACAATTCAAAATATGGGGATTGAGGAAGGCCTTGCTGGGGTCGGGACACTTGAGCAAAAATTTGGGGGAGGAAAAGGAACAAGCCTTATAGATCTATCTGGTGTAAGAACAGTCCAGGCAAAGGGAACAGCAAGTACAAAGGCCCTGATGAAGGACCGGGAAGTGATTAGACGGCTGGTGCTGGTCAAGCTGTGTAGCTGGGGAAGAGAAATACGAAGGAAGCAGAAGGCAAAGAGGGGACGAAAGGCTCAATGTGAATGGCGCTGGGCCACTAACAAGGCCCAGGCTTTCCCTGAATGAGACAGGGAGCTACTGGACAGTTTTGAACAGAAGGATAAAGTGACCTAAGTTGTAATGGGATGGTTTTTAAAACAGTAGGAAGGGCAAGGGTAGTCACAGGCATGCCAAGTAGGAGATCACAATACTAATCCATGCGAGAAGTGATGGTATCTTGGTTCTGGGTAGTACCGTGTTTCCCCGAAAATAAGACCTAGCCAGACTATCAGCTCTAATGCGTCTTTTGGAGCAAAAACTAATATCATACCCAGTCTTATTTTACTATAATATAAGACCAGGTATGGTATGGTATGATATATGATATGATATGATATATGGTATCAGGTCTTACATTAATTTTTGCTCCAAAAGACACCTAGAGCTGACTGTCCAGCTATGTCTTATTTTCGGGGAAACACAGTAGCAGTGGAAAAGAGGTTGGGTGCTAGATATATAATTGACCCTTGAACAACGTGGGGGTTGGGGCGCAGGGCCCCTGTGCAGTCAAAAATCTGCATATAACTTTGACCCCCCCAAAATTTAACTAATAGCCTACTGTTGACTGGAAACCTAAACAATAAACAGCTGATTAACACATATTTTGTATGTTATATGTGTTATGTATGACATTTTTACAATACAGTTAGAGAAAATAAAATATTAAGAAAATTATAAGGAAAATACATTTACAGTACTGTATTTACTGAAAAAAATCCTCATATAAGTGGACCCAAGCAGTTCAGACCATGCTGTTCAAGGGTCAACTGTATTTGGAAGGTAGAGCTAACAAGATTCACTGACGGATGTGGGGAAGATTCGCTGACAGATTGGATGTGGGGTATGAGAAAAAGTCAAGGATGACTCCACATTTTCGTATTTGAGTAAATACAGGGATGAAATTTACTGAGATGGGAGAAAGACTGTAAGAATAGGTTTGAAGTGGAAGATCAGAATTTTGGTTTCGAACATGTTAAGATTGACAAAGTTATAGAGATACTGCAAAGGCAGTAAGAAATGTGTGCCTGAGTTCAGGGGAGAAGAAATATAAATTTGGAAATTTTCAGCATATAGGTGTAAGTAAAGCCATGAGACTAGATAAGTTCACCATGAAGGTGAATACAGACCAAGAAGAAAAATGATACAAAAACTAAGCACTCTGAGGTGCCAACCAGTTAAGAGGCTGGAGAGATGAAGAACAAGTCAAGACTGAGAAAGTGAATGAAGCAGGAAGAAAACTAGAAGAGCGTAGTATCCTGGAGACGGAGGGGGCAGTGATCAGCTGTGTCAAACATGACTGACAGGTCCAGGATTTAGAAATGTGGCGGTCACTGGCAGACTGGAGGGAATGAATGACCTTTATTGGACTGGAATCTGGGTACTGCCTGACACATGCATAGGAACATGTTTTTCCAATAGTGTTAAAGCATCACAAAGAGAAAGTTCGGTAGCAAAGCCCAAAGGAGATTCCGTCTTGCTAAGCCCTCCAACTGGATTTTTTATGAACTGTCAGTCAAATCCTGAAAAAAACCCCGATAAGATGGGTTAAAATATTGCAAAACTTCTACAGTAATAGCTCTAAGCTCTTAATGTAAGTCCTCTGAGAGCAAAGATTAACATTCACCTTCTTTTTAGTTCCAAGGCATCTAGAACCATTCTGAGCTAAGTAACAGTAATGTATTCAACAAGCATATACTGTGCACCTATGTACTAGGTGATAGGAATAAGGCAGCCAACAAGCCACCCAATCTCACCCCACACAGAACTTACTACAAAGCTTTTTTTTTTTTTTTTTTTTTTAGTTTCAGGTGCACAAAACAAAGTAGTACTTAGACGTTTATCATTTATATCCCTCACACCGTGTCAACCCCCTTCCCCGCATATAAAGCTTTAAAACAAGTCACAAATGTGATGGGTGGTATGAAATGGGAAGTGTGGAGAGCTATACTATTTGACCTATTTAATTTTTACATACAATTGTATCTGCTGCAAGATTCTGAACATGAACGACATTTAAGTACCAGTTTCAATTCTGCAGTATAAATAAAAGTGCCAGTACTATACTTCTTATTATTTTTTCTGTCACTCATACTTAACTCATTGGTTGGGAAAGTGCTGTCCAAGTGCCTCTTGAACTGAATATAAAGAAATTAACTGAAAAGGAAAGCTTTTTTAAAAAAAAGAAAAAAGAAAAAAAAAGCTCCAGAATTATTATTATTCACTTTGATCTCTTACCTTGATCACCAAGTACCAGGGCACCAGCTTCCAAAGCAAAACCTCCAGAGGAACTATCTTTCGAAAGAGTTACAGTCAAACCAGAGGTGGTTGTGGTATTACCACAAACATACACACCGCGTGGAGCGACGTTGCATACTGCCTGGGAAAACAAAAAGTTTCAGCGAATCAGCGAAAGGAAAAGGGGAATAACAGCTAATAGGAACTGCTCACAAATGTTAGCTATATGCCATGTATTCTTCTAAGAGCTTTAGCATACAGTCTTCAGCAGCAAAGTAAGAGGAAGGTATTATTACTTCCCTGTGTACTGATACAGGAAACCAACGTCTACAGAGAGTAACTCACACAGCCATGAAGGTGTGAAGTCAGGATTCAATCAAACCCAGGCGGCCTGACTGATGTCTGTGGGCATGTGATACTCTACACAATTCCATTTTATGCTTCATTTTCAAGTTCAAATAGCAAAAATGTGAGTACCAATTTTAAGCTGAGAGGCTCCACTGCTTCTTTAAACATCAAATAATAAAAAGGCTCAATAATGCTTGCCCCTGAGTAAAAAATCTATGATAGATTGGAACAGTTGTCAAATAGCACAACAGTGAAACGTATGAACCTCCAGTCAGGCCGACCTGGTTTAGTCCTTGCTCTACTGACTATGTGCCAGCTGTGCTGCTCTTGGACCTCTCTAAGCCTCAGCTTCCTTGTATCTTATCACATATTGTCCTGAGGAATAAGTGAGATCATGTGTGTAAGGCACTTACCCCGGTAGCCGGCACACAATATGTGCCCAGCGCAAGGCCGCTGGACAAGGCCGTGCACTACACAACTCCAGGAGATGGCGCTCACGCTGTGACCTACGAGTATGTCAGAGTGACCTGGGCTTGTGCAGTGCCCCGGCCAACGCACCCTACGGTGCCGAGCTTATAAACAGTAGCTACAATTATTTTTGTTACTTGTAATTCCTTATTTGTTAGTCTAAGAGTATGATGGTTTACTACATGGTCAGAGGAAAGGGGGGTTAAAAATATAAAGTAAATGACTTATAACTGTTAGTGTTAGCCTAATTTTTAAAAATCCTGGCTTCGTGGTCTAGCAGTCTTACATGCGATACCCTCAACTATTATTCACAACATTTAATTTCCACTAATATTACATCTTCCATTTTTAAAGTAAGCCAAGGGTTTTAAAGGTATTATTTTGGGTCTAAAAAACATGAAAAACTGCCAATGTCATTTCTTGGTATTAAAATATTTGCAATGCCCTTAATGTATTTTGGAACCATTACTTGCCAAGATGTATTGTGCAAATAAAAGAGTAAGAGAGAAAAATGAAGTTTTATATGCTGTAAGCAAAATGTAAAAATTAAACGATTTGTACAGATAATAGACACTGTGGAGGTTAATCCAGGCTTCAACCTATAATATACTAATTCAAAAATCACATACAAAATGCTACAAAAAGATAGAAAAGAAAGCTATACCAATTTAAACCCCCACATGTACTTTTCGTGTGCATATTCTGGCTAGCTATCCTGTTTTCATTTTTATCAACTTTGTTTCACCTGCAACTGGGTACTCTGTGCCAGGCTTGTGGCAAGGGCTCAGAACAGAATGCTTTTTTTGCGTGTGTTTTTTCTAAATAGGTCCAGTTAGTCAAAAGGAACAAAATACGGAAACAGATGAAACGTCAGATTAGGAATTAAAATGATGACTGGCTTTAACACTCAACCACAGGAATACTGTGGTTGAGTGTTAAACCAGTCATCATTTTACGAGAAGGACAGTGTTAAACCAGTCATCATTTTACGAGACTCTTAACGAGAAGGACAGTGGGTTTACAGAGACCAAAGCAGTTCTCAGTCCTGGCTGCACATCACAATCACCTGTGGAGGGTTATACACGCACAGATAGTAGGACTCTATCCCAGAGACTCTTAATTCATTTGGCCTGCGGTAGGCCTCAGTATTCTCAAAGCACTCCAATGGTGCAAGACTGCCCGACCCTCAGAGGAAGATTCAGTAGTCATAGGACTATAACATACCAAAGAGCCAGGGATCCCCTGGCCTAGTCACATTTTTCCACATGAAGGTAGAGGATAAGGAGGGGGGCGTGGGCATTCTTAGAAAGGACATTAAGGTTGGCTTACCAGGTTTCACTCCAAGGAAACCACAAGCATTCTAACAAGCAGCACCTGTAGGACCATCATAAGCCCTTGAGGGGAGACTCACTAGACTCTGCTCGGCACAGACAGAAACTTCTTGGGGACCAACAATGAACTGGTCACAGAAGCTGCCTTCCTTTGGACTCAGAAGCAGTGAGATATCAACAGATTTCTTAGCTTTATCAGATTCTTCTTCAAGCCCCAAACAATGTTTACCAAGTTGTGTGAAGAAAGAATGGGTGATCCTGCTTTGCTTTCTTGAACTATTCTGTGCATAGGTGAGGTCACAACAATAAAGACTAGCAAAGCAATAGACTAGCAAAGCAAATGGGGGTTAGGGAAATAAATGGCTGATGTTCCACAATATTGACATTTCCACAGATCGGCATGCCTGTGCAGCCTGCATGACAGAAGACTAGCTCAATTTGAAAAGATGCTCAGGTACAGGTTTTATATTCCTCACACAGACCCAATCACTTATACCACCAGGCAAACTAGATCCTGTGGAACACACACACACTACATGCTTTAAACCAATTCATTTGTGAATTATTCATGCGTTTTACAAGCAAAAGGTAAAATATTAAATGATTGATTTCCTACCTGTAGCATCTGACTCTTTCCCAAGCCTGGATCTCCAACAACAAGGACATGAGGGTCTCCTCGAATTGGAATTCTGTTTTTGTCATCTGCATATTTATGGCTTCCTCCAAAGAGTGCTAACACCAAACCTGCTTTAACAAGCTCAAGTGTGAAGGAGTGGGGGGGTAGAGTGAGAAAAATATAAAGATGCCTAGCAAAAGGGGTGCTCCTCCTTTTAGTTTATGACATTTACTTCTTTAAGAAATTTTTTTAAGCATGACTGAACTTAACTTTTTTCGTAAGAAAAGTTAAGTCTAATAATATGAACTACTATAATGTAAATGATTAAAAAGCAAAAACTAGAAGTACATAAAATCAGAGCAGTACATATCTTAAAAGTCTCTGAGTGAACACCTACCTTGCAAAGCATGAATCCATTCCACAAAACTGAGAAATATTTGTTAGTTTCTGCTTTAATGTTTACAGTGTCCAGAGTCAGTTGAAAGGAAGCCCATTCCTATTACTAATTAGTAAGCAACTTTTTCTTACAAGAGGCTATAGTTTGCCTGTCACAGCATTCGTTTATGGAGAATAATGATTCATATTAAAATATGAATAATGAATAACTGGCCAACAGAAATTAGCTTTTTTTATAAAGTCTAA
This sequence comes from Rhinolophus ferrumequinum, assembly GCF_004115265.2. Classification (NCBI taxonomy): domain Eukaryota; kingdom Metazoa; phylum Chordata; class Mammalia; order Chiroptera; family Rhinolophidae; genus Rhinolophus; species Rhinolophus ferrumequinum. The sequence goes on along the minus strand of NC_046306.1, from coordinate 27,222,056 downwards.
TCTTATTTTTGCCAACTTTATATATTTTTGAGTAAAAATTAAATAAAATACTTACTTCATGGCCAAAAATGACAGGGCAAAGCGAGCTGAAAAACAGAATACAGCTTATAAATTCTAACTTACACTTCATTAACCTACTAGAAGATCTACTTTACAGTTAACTTGCTTTATTTTAACTTGCTTTATTTTGCATCAAAAAGACAAAAAATAAAAAATTTACATCCCCTCAAATAACTCAAGAAGTTTCATTCTAACAGTAAATTTCTCAAAATTCTTGGTAAATTATAAAAGGAAGAATGCTTAAAAACTGCCAATGTAAAGGAAACAGGATACTTATAAAATCTTTTAAAGTAACCAAATATACAGTTGATCTTTTACATTACTAGCCTTTAAAACGGATCGCAATCATGGTCTTCCACTTTCGCATACAGAATTATATTGTATTTTATGTGAATAGATATCTTTAGACTTGTGCAGCCGAGTCACTGAAAGAAGGAGACTAAAAGGTGAACTGCATACATATTTTAAGGTGGGATAAAATTTCATTTTTCAGTTCAATCCAAAGATTCAGAATAAATAAGACCATATATGAATATAAAGTAGTTACATTCATCAATTGTGCAAACAAGGAACACAAAAAATAGGGTGGAAGAGATATACTAAAGAGTAACCTGTGAGTCATTATCCCATTTAATATATGTAATCGCAGATGTTGGTGTCCTGTCATATCCTCTTTGCACTCCCTGTCCAGCATGTTCCTGCATAACCACTGCTGGCTTCCTACCTGGCTTTCTATGGCCGCAGACAGGCTAGAACTGCTGAGTTATCTAGAGCTCCCAAGAGCAGCTCCAAATCTAGGCCCTTGGACGGATAAATACTGAGTTCTGCAGTCTAGTCTCCCAGAGCCTCAGGAGGATTAAGCCCCGGATGTTAGTAGTAACCTGTCCATTATGGCACCTTATACTCACTGACTGCTATCCTTTCCCTGTCTCACTTTCCCATTCCCCTACCAGTATATCTGGGTAAACTAGATATATTCCTTCATTGCTTCTGAAGGAATCTAAACTAAAACATATCCTTCTAACTGTCCTCTCCATTCTCCTTTCAAGGTCCTCCATTTGTTAATCTGGCAAGAGTCAACAAACCTTTTCTTAAAGGGCCAGAAAGTATTTTGGGTTCTATTGTCTTGGTCACAACTACTCAATTGGTCCAAAATCAACAGTCAACAATATGTAAATAAATGGGTGGTGCTGTGCTCTAATGGAACTTTATTTACAAAAATAAGCACTCTGCCCAGTTTGCCAACCGCTGCAAGATTAACAAGTTAGAGGACCATAAAAAAATTCTAGTTTTGATGTTGAAATCACAAACTTAGAACAAAAAGGTAAAAGCAAACTGTAGGAAGAAAACCCTAGTTTTTCATACTAGCTTATCTTTTATAAATAACACAAAGGAAGGACCACTACAAATACTCATTTTTATTAATAACGGAGGAGAGGAACCAATCAAAGGTATTTTGGTCCTCAACCAGGTAGCTCCTGGGCCCCTGCTACTGACCACACACAACACCCTCACTTCTCTGCAGATCAAACCCCCACCTGGGCTCAGCACCCTCTCTCCCATGGCAATCTATTCAGAAGTCTCTGAGAGTTTAAGGACTAAACCCCTGAGGAACTCTATACTTTTCATAGTCCGCTAATTAACATATTAAAAGCAGAAAAAAACAGGTGTACAAGCCTGAAGGAGAAAGCATGACAACACCAATTTTTCTCATACAATGCATTTCAAAACCTCAGTTCTTTACCTCTCGTAGGTATGTCTATTATTCAGTCTCATTTTCCTCTATTTCTTCAAAATTATCTAAAAAATTGTCAAAAAAGTATCAAAATAACAGCACACTGTTCATTGTTAGGTATATTATGGAATCTCATTTAATCTTCAGAACCACCTTCTGAGACAAGTATTAGATGATAAAAATGAAGGAGAAATCAAACAACATGCCCCAGACCACACAAAGTAACTGGCTGAAGCAGGATTCTAACTTAGGTTTATTTCCAAAACAGAGCTCTTAACTACTAAAACAAAAATGCCTCTACTTTGTTTCTTCTCTACTTCATGGCCATAACAAGGGAAAAAAAAAGAATATTAAAAAATACTTATTGAATGTTAAGTGAGTTCTCCATGGGTCTCTTTCTTGCTTTTTCAAAGTGAAAAAAATAATCCCTTACGTACTACTAATTGAAATGACTTTGGAGTTCATTGTCCCATTAGTCTCTTGTGAGATAGTAAATTTTCCCTACTGTTTAAACTAGACGTCAGAAAACTTTTCTGTAAAGGACTAGACAGTAAGTGTCTATGAGCCATTTATTCTGTCGCAACGTGAGTTCTCTCATGAATGAGTGTGGCTGTGTTCCAATAAAAGTTTATTTATGGACAGCAAAACTTACATTTCATATAATTTGTGTGTCACGAAGTATTCTCCTTTTGATTTTTTTTCAGCCATTAAAAAATGTAAAAACCATTCTTAGCTCATGGGCCAAACAAAAATGGGCCGTTAGCTAGACTTGGCCTGTGAACCGTAGTTTGCAACTGTGGACTAAAAGGGGCCACATACTAAACCTGACAAGCTCAGGGGAGACCTGCATGGTGGGCCTTACAAACTCAGAGACCACAAGTAACCACATAGGATGGTCTGAACATAAAAACTCCTAAAAGCAGGTCATAGTGGATAGCCACATCCGAGGCCTGTAGGTTCCTTGACAATGATCAATCTTTACCTTAGGTGAGCCTGTCTATTATAGTCTTTTTGCATCTTTGAAATGTCAGAGTAATCCCTTTTCCAGACCCCTCAGGGAACAACGATGCACTACAGCAAGAGACCACAGAACCCCTCATTGTTATCTTGTTCCCAGAATACCACCTCTATGCCCGGTAAATGTTAATTGTTAACTATCCTGTACCCAACAAAGAAGTATGCATCTCTCCATTTTACTTTTTATTCGATCTCAGAGATTTCCCTGCTTTGCTTTCTCCCACCCCTTAACCTCCCACAGCAACGAATTTCACGTAACCCTCATTACATTTCCTCCTTTTAGTCTAATGTACAAAATAAGCTGCAAAACTGCCGTTCTCTGGAGCTTTTTCTCAATCCATGGAGATTGTGTTTCCCAGCAATTGTCATCAGTTTGGCTCGAATAAACTCATAAAAATTCTCTACAGGTTTGGACATTTCTTACATTGACACAACCATTTTGACTAGTTTTTTGTTACTTCTAGCCCAAAGTACCCCAATATGCACACAAATAATAAAACCTCAGATAATGTCATACATACTTGACAATAAGTTTGAACAGGTTTTCTTCGGCTTGAATCTCTTGGATGGCATAAAGGTCTTTAAGTGAGAACTCCATCAATGTTCCATGCTTACACCCATCCTCAGAAGCCTTTGTTTTCTGTCCTTTGCTATTGCTAATAGAATTTGCTTCAATGTACAAAAGGAACATGCATTTGTCATTCTTATTTCGAGAACCTGTCGATTTCAAAGTGTGAAATATAACAATTGGTATTTTCATTTTCCTACCAAGATTCAAACAGAATGTAAAAGAACGGCACAGTGAGCTACAAATAAACCTTTATTTCACAGGAAAAGTTTCACCTATGTAATAAACAAGGAACCCCGTAAATTAATGGAGATTCAGAAGTATCTTAAGAGAAAAGACAAATGCTGATGCTGACAAATTATTGTGGGACAATCAAAACGAGGAGTTATACCATACCTTCCTCGGCATTTGAGACTTTGACAACTCCAGTAATAGTCACGGTGTCTCCCGGAACACAGCTATCCACAAGATCGTGAACAAGCTCACACTCTATTGTTCGTGGAATCCGACCTGCTTCCCGCTGATCATCAGACATCAGCTCCTGGATTCTAAAAAGGTAAACAATTTTGGGTCAGTACACATATGGACTTTGGGTTATTTCTTCTACATATTAATTATTTAGGGTCCACATAGTGCTGAGCTAGATAAAGGGCTGTTTAAAAAAACAAAGTTCAATGGTGTATCTAAAATTACTTCAGCAGTTTCCAGTTAAGGATGGCAGGATGAGTGCGTGCATTTGTCTACCCACCCTCCAAAATGTCCACCAAAATTAGTCACTAAAAGAGTGAACTTTTGGGTTGTGCAGAGGAATCAACAAACAAAGGATACTATACTGAAATTTTAGAAATCAGCAAATGGGAAAGTATTGATAGATAAAATGAAATGATGTTCACAAAATACACAGGAAGTTATAAGGGTATAAGAAATGTGGATGCCAAAGTTCACTATCCCTAAGTTTGATTTCCTAATACCAGGAGTTGTTCAAATCCAATTAAAATATGTAAGCCTATTTTCTTTATGCTATTTTTACCTAAAAACAAAGAGGTTTTGTTCAAATAATCAAATTACCCAGAATCTTCTATGCACATATATCCTATTGTGACACTTATATAGCACCGTCGAGGCCCTCATCACACCCTTCAGTAGTTAAAAGCCCTGCCGACGTGGGAGGGAAACCAGGGTTCCCTACTCACTGCGAACACGATCATGTTCAAGAATCTTAAGCATTTCCTCTTTCATAAAATACAGTGTAAATATCTCAGCACAGGGAAGTTAATTATCACATATGTTGGTCTTGGCTTTTACAGGACAGAAGGGGGTTAAGCTAGGACAGGGCTTGGTAACAACCTATCTCACTTTCCCCCTACCTTCTTAGTTTTTTAAGACTATTTCAGCCAGGTTTCCTGGAGAGCATTCTGACTTCAAAACTACCCATTATTGGAATGGCCGGATGGCTCAGTTGTTAGAGTGCGAGCTCTGAAAAACAGGGTTGCCTGTTCGATTCCCACATGGGCCGGTGAGCTGTGCCCTCCACAACTAAATTGAGGACAATGAGCTGCTGCTGAGCTGCAGGAGGGGCAGCCGGATGGCTCAGTTGGTTAGAGTGCGAGCTCTCAACAACAAGGCTGCCGGTTCAATTCCCACATAGGATGGTGGACTGCGCCCCCTGCAACTAAAAATTGAAACCGGCAACTGGACTTGGAGTTGAGTTGCACCCTCCACAACTAGATTGAAGAACAACTACTTGGAGCTGATGGGCCCTGGAGAAACAAACTGTCCCCCAATGTTCCCCAATAAAATTAAAAAAAAAAAAGTAATTGCGGTTTAAAAGGTTAAAAATAACTGCAAAAACTGCAATTACCAATTACTTTAAAAAAAAAAAACACCCACCCATTATTTTATATTTAGGATGAGTTGTGGGACTACCACCAGAAAAATGGAATAAATTGTTGCATTAAAAATACATACACACAAACAAAATATGACCCGTGGAAAAAAGTTTATTTTTTACAAAAATATCTATAGTAAAATGCTTCATGGATAATGAGAACATGAAATGAAACACACCCATTTCTAAGAAATTCTTTATTTTAAACTTTCAAAATGATATTATTTCGATCACAGTTCACTATGGAATGAATTATACAGCTTTGCTTAGTCTACATCCAGTTCAATGAGTTACATAAATGAGAAATAAAATGAACTATTTATTAGTAGCAAAAGGACATAATACTTGCAAATCAAATCCTTTCTGGAGTCTGATAGGAAACCAATTTCAAAGACAATTATTTCAACCCATAAACTCCTAATCAAATCTTTTATTATATACTTTATTGCTGTCTACAAATAATCACAGTATAATACAGGAAAATCAAAGACTTACTTGGCAGTAGGACAGACCTAAAACCTGCCTTTTATTAAGTAATCTGACTGCTTACTTGATTGACTGCCAGTCCATTGTCACTGTGAGAGGAGAGCTACGCAGAGCAGTAAATGACTTCCCTCGACATGTAGGCACAGGACACTGCAACAAGATTAATTCACATTCAGATTCTGATAAACTACTATCACACCTCGAGCTAAAAAGCATCATTTAATATTATTTTAAAAATTGTTCTCAGTATGGTATTTAAGTAAAATGCAGTAAGAACTACAATGATTTTCTATTTCCTTCTACACTGATTCTGTCATGAGCTATTAAGGCACTTTTTCCGCCGGTCCCTCTTGATAACCGCACTTCCTTTCTGCTGTGGGGGTTCCTCCCTTGCCTCTCACAATAAGCACTATTTCTTCCTTTGTGCCCATGCTGTCTCCTATCCTTGCATGCCCCCTCGCATCCAGTCCCACATACCCAGCCTCAATCCTTCCCTTTTCAAAAGCCTTTCCTGGTTCTTCTATAATCACCAGCTCTCCCATCTAGCCTCCTTTTGCACTGTTTGTATACGATAATATTTATAATATTGTCATACACAGGCAGTCCTCAACATATAAGTAAGTTGTGTTCAAGTTTTCATGCGTCACTTGTTTGCTGACTGCACCTTAAGATGCATTTATAAATTCAGAGAGTATGGCAGACTGTCTTTTCCAAATACGGTTGCAACAGTATCTCCCCATGAGCCTTTCTACAATCTTGCCACTCCCCCATCAAGAAATGGAATCTAATTTTCCCTTCTTACAATCTGGACAGGCTTGTGACTCATTTTGCAACCAACAGGCAATGACAGAAGTGATGCCACCTGACTTCTGAGGCTAGCTCAAAAGAGGCAAAGCCATTTCTGCCTGTCGGCTGGACTTCTGTCTCCTGAAGCTAACAGCAGCCGAGTGGACTGAGTGTCCTGAGCTGCCCATACTGTGTGAAAGAAGCCAAAACCAACCCACACAAAGACCACATGGAGGAGAGATGCCCTGCTGGCCCCCAGCTGAATCCAGCCCACCTTGTTCTTCCTGTAAGAGAAAAAAGCCTTAGGAATTTCAATTTGAGTAAAAATGTAATAAATGTTAACCTTATTAAAGCCCGAGGATGATAAAGGCAACTCTGGAAAAGAATAGCTATGGTAAGTCTAACTAGCTTATCAAAAGTTTTAATAAGAGCAATGTAAACATGTATAGAGAGCTGGCACAAGAACAGTGAAATGAAACAGAATCATGTGTGTACAGAAGCACAGTGTACTATGGAAGAAGCATTATACATCAGTAGGAACAGAGGACTTCATTAATAAATGGTGACAACTGGCTTTTCACCTAAAAGGATAAAATTAGATCCTTAGTTTTTGCCATTGACAAAATTAAATTCAAGCTGGATCAAAGATCTAAATACAAAAAACAAGGCTTAAAAGTTAGGAGAAAAGGTAAGAAATATGTGTATGACTTTTGAGTGAAGAAGGCCTTCTTAACCACAGCATAAAACATAAAAGTCATAAAGGAAAAGATGATCAATTTGACCATGTCAAAATGTAAACCTATAAAACAAAAAACGCACCACAAAGTTTTAAAAAACAAACCCAAAACTGCGAAAAAAAACATCTATAATGGATATAATCAATGATAAGTATGCAGAACTCATAAAGAACTCCTATTAATAGTACAGTAGTTCCCCCCTTATCTGTGGTTTTGCTTTCCGCAGTTTTTGTTATCTGTGGATAACCACGAGCTAACCGCTGTCTGAAAATATTAAGTGGAAAATTCCAGAAATAAACAATTCATAACTTTTAAACTGCATGCTGTTCTGAGTAGTGTGATGAAATCTCATGCTGTCCCACTCTGTCCTGCCCAGGACATGAATCATCCCTTTGTCCAGCGTCTCCACACTGTACACGTTCCGCACCTGTGAGTCACTTAGGAATTGTCTGGGTTATCAGATCAACTGTCATGGTATCACAGTGCTGTGTTCAAGGAACCCTTATCTTACCTAATCATGGTCTCAAAGTGCAAGAGTAGTGATGCTGGCAATTTGGGTCTGTCAGAGAGAAGCCATAAAGTGCTTCCATTAAGTGAAAAGGTATGCATGTAGAACAAAAACGGAATATGTGTGTGTGTGTGTGTGTGTGTGTGTGTGTGTGTATACACGTATATGTATATACATACATATATATATATATATATATGTATGTATATACATATTTAAGTACTATTTGCAGTTTCAGGCATCCACTGGGGGTCGTGGAATGTATCCCCTTCAGATAAGGAGGTACTACTCTAGAAAGAGAAAAATAAACAGAAGGTATAAATAGAAAATTCAATAAAGAAGAAAATTGAATGGCCAATAAAGATGTGAAAAGACACTCAACCATAACAAAAATCATAGAAATTCGTATTAAAAATGAAGTACCATTTTACACCCATCAGACTGGCAAAATTAAAAAGCCTAACAACACCAGGTGTCAATGAAAATATGGGAAAATAACAATTGCTTAACACTACCCGGAGGGGTGTAAGTTAGGACTGACACTCGAAAATAATTTGGCGGTATCTAGTAAAGTTAAAAATAAGCATATCCTACAACTGAGAAATTCCTCTGCTAAGGAGATATGTACAAGAATATTCTCTGCAGCATCACCTGTAATTGTTAAAAACTGGAAACACAAATGTTCACCAGAAGAATGGATAATTAGTGGCTATTCATTTGATGGAATACTCCACAATAATAAAAATGAAAGAATTAGATGTGTGCCAAGACAGGAAGAACTCAAAAATAACCACACGGAATAAAAAAGTTGCACAATGTTACTTTCAGTATATCATTTATGTAAATACACACAAGAAAACAAACCCTAGATCTATAGTCAAGTATGAATGCAGGCTTGAGGAATCCATACCAATTTCACAATAGTGGCTGCCCCAGGGATGGACAAAGTGAATGGAACTGGGGAGGGGAGCAAAGAGACTTCAACTCTTAACTACTTTTGTTTAAAAATTAAGCTAAAATCACAAAATATTAGTATTTGCCAACTTGTAATGGTGGGTGTACAGATGTTAGTTACATTATACTCTGTACTTTTCTATGGTTTTAAAAATGTTAAAGAAAAAAAAGACCACTTTCAAACACCACAATAAAGAAAACTTGATGTGTGCACCTATTAAGTCAAAATAGAAAAATATGAATGGAAAGGATACACATTAACTTCAGGATAATGACTATTTCTGGGAATGGTACAAGCAAGGGGTTAAAAAAAGACACTGATTTTATCAGTGATGCTTTATATCTTTAAAAATATATCTGGAGCTGGCAAAATGTAAATTCTGAGTGGTGGGTAAAGGAACATTTATTTTCATATTTTAAAGACTAAAAATAAAAATAAGCTGTGTTCAGAAACTTCAGGAAATGTTTTCTGTAAATTAATTTGCCTTCTCTACCAAGATAAATAAAGAGGTAGTTCAAGAACATGCGATCACCTTTGTGGGAAGATTATATTTTCCATCTGGAAGAGAAAAACTCTGAACTTCTCCACATGCAGCACAAAGAAAAGCCATCTTGGTGCAAAGAGGCTTTATGTTACTGACGCGAACCACTGTCCCTCTCAGAGCAACGTATTTTCCATAGTAATTTGCTCGGACATTCTTGAGCTGTGTCAAGGGCTCATAGTTGTATACCCTAAAAACAAAAACAGCAACATATTTATCTATGATTTACAATGGACAGAAAATTGAGGTTGTCTGTATTTTCATAAGTTCCTTTTAGGAGAAACCATGCAATTCTCCAACCATAGCTTCCCTATATACATATCAGAAAATTCACAAATATTAAATCATTCTTAAAAATAAAACATGCTAAACCTTCCCTTTTCTTCTTGTCCCACTGATTGTTTTCTAGTGAAAAAAGAAAAAAAATACAATAAAGATGAATTAAAGAGAAACAAAGTTCCATTAGTACTGTGTCGAGTAGCAACCTAACAATTTTAACAAAATATAATCATCACTTAGTGTATTACATGGATCATTAAATTTAAACAGTGGGGTCTTGATAAGTACACATCCAAAATCAATGTTTACAAAACACAACAGGCTGAGAAATCAAGTTATTTGGGCAGAAGAGGTTTATTTCTATCATGATTTTTTTGAAGAACTCTCAGTGGGTTCACTTGGGTGTGATGACCAATGAGGTAGTAAGGAACTCATATGCGTTTTACTGATTTCTTTGGCTTTATAAAATGAGGTTCTCATTGTTAAACAGTCTTCAATGCCCAATTCTAAATAATTAATACCAGCAAATTCCTCACCTTGCATGAATGTGTGGCACATTTACCATTGTTTTCCCATCTCTAGACAATCCTTCTTGGGCTTGTAATTCAGCTGCATGCCTTTCAAGGTCCTTAGTTAATACCTAAACAGGACATTTACTCAAGAGTTGGAAAACAAAATACCATCTTAAAACAGAACTCTTTTATAAAAAGAGAATATGAAGTTTATGAATATAAACAGTTCAGAATAGGACATTAACAGAACTCTAATAGCCCCTTAAAACTCTGATATTCAATTATGACTACTTATTTTATAGTGGATTATGATTTTCCTGGGATTTTGTTGTCCCTGGACTGGAAAACTCCAGCATCCCTGTCTGCTAAACTTAGTATTAAAAGTCCTTATGGTAGCCCCCAAAGCTATTACCTCCTGGATGGGTCTGATGATAAAGTATTCTGTACATCTCCCAACTCACTGATCAATTAAGACAGAGAAAATAAGGATGCCTTTTGAAATACATAATACCCACTCCCTTGGCATCTGACATTAAATAAATATTTAATATCTACTTGCATATAAAGCAGTATGCTGACAATCTAAGAGAAAAAATGAAATGCACATACACAGCTATACTTGTCATAAGTACCATAAAGATTTACAGGTGAAATACCATGCGAGTTTTGAAAAGGGGTCATGAGAAAGCTTTCACAGAGAGATAATTAAGTTAGGCCTCAAAAATTTGGATATGCAAGGCAAAGGGCATTCTATGCCGAATGCACAGCATGTGTGAGAGGCAGAAGTATTCAGAAAATCCTGGAGAGAGCTCAGTTTAGCTGGATGGTAGTGAATGAAGGACAGCTGTGGGGAGAGGAAGCTGAACCAGATCGTGGAAGGCCTTCAATGTCACGTAAGGATTTGGATTTCTTTGGTAGAAGTCAACACAGTTTCTAAGGACAAATCTTGTTTTACCATGTATGGCAACAGTTTAGGAAAGATAACAAAGGCTTAAGACAGAGGCAGTAAGGATGGAAAAGAGGTAGATTTAAGAGACATTTTAGAAATAGAAATGAAAGGATGTAGTGACTTGAATACTGAGAAATAATGAGCAAGAAGAGTTGGAAGACAACAGGCAAGGTTCCCAGTCTTGGGTTACTAGTCATATACACATCTTTATAATGAACTGTTCCTTTGCCTGGATACGCTTACCTCCCGTGCTCCATGTCCAGTCCTCGGTACTCCTTTTAAAACCCATCATAAACCACATCACCTCTATAAAATCTTCCTATGAGCTTTCCCCACTGATTGTACACCATGTTCCTCCCCAACAGCTCAGGATCTTATCTTTACATCTGAATGCACCCAGCACTTTCTCTGTGTTTATCCTGAGATTTACTTCCCTTTGCCTTGAAGCATTTATGTGTTTGCCAGCCTAAAAAAATGCTTTTACATATGTTGTGCCATCAGACCCTGAAAAAACTCAGGCAGAGAAAAACTCAGCACGCATTATTATTTTCAATTTACATACAGTGATGCTCAGAGAGATTAAGAGACTTGCGTCATGCCAGAGAACCTTTTTGTTCCAAGTCCAAGTTCATAACTGATAACACCACTATGCCTTGTCTTATCTTCCCTATGAGATTATACAGCTCCTTGAAAACAAGGTTTAATTTCCACATAATCTTTAATAAAATTAAACTAATTATTCAAATAAATTAGAAGTAACCATTGTATTTTAAGTAAGCTGTTGTATATAGAATGAATGGTATCTTTCAAGGCAGGATTGCAACCTTTCGGTTTTAGCCATAGTATCTGTTTGTTAAAAACTAAGTATCTTTTAGAGAAGGTACTGTTAAGGTAAAATCTTCCTTTAAAATTTTGACAAAAGTCTCACAAAATAATTATTTACCTGATGTATCGCCAGACCCATGCAAGCCAAGGTTTTCTCAGGTGTATCCCTTAATTCATTTGCTATATTTGGTATCAATTTAGCGATTTCATCGTCTTTTGTCAATTCTTTAAAATCCACCAAAATACTTCCCTTTCTTTCTATTTCATCCTACAAAATATTAAAATATGAAAATAATAATTGCTTTTCAGAGTTGATTATAACTGAGCATTCAACTACATACTTTGCGAGAGCATATATTTATATGGTGATAAATACTGTAAGTTTTGGTGCCAAGCATGGTTCTATTATTTTAAATATACTAACTTATTATTTATGCCTCTTAACAACCCTTGTGGTAGACATTAATACCATTATTCTCAACTGATAGATGAGAAAACCGAGGCACAGAGAAGGTAAGTAATTCAACAAAGTCCACATTGCAGGTAAGTGGCAGCGGTGGGAGCTGGACCACGGTAGTCTGCCTCCAGAGCCTGTGATCACAACCACTAGCACCTCAAATACATTGTTCAATAAGATGATACAAAAAAGTGAACTAGTAGCTTTTTGTTGTATGGGAATCTTACCTTATCATACAAATCAATACGCCTTGTGAAAAAAATTTCAAATGCTTCAATCTTCTCAATAAAAGGAGAGCTATCGCTGTAAACTAATCAAACAAATATGGCATTAGAACTAATAACCACACATAATTTTCATGAGACAGAGGAAACACTATAAACATAGATGATTTTCCCAATTGCTTTGCATTCTGATTACATTTAGATAAGAAGTGGTATTGCATGTATACTTAAGATTCTAAAACAAGTTTAGGTTTACGTCATCTGAAATGCAGACAGGAAGTGTCTCTCTCTAAAAGCGCCAATGTCTGTGTCAGATGGGTACTAGACTTATTGGGGTGATCACTTCGTAAGTTACATAAATATCTAATCACTATTTTGTACACCTGAAACTAATACAATATTGTATGTCAATGGTAAGTGAAAAAAATTTTAAAATTATAAAATACAAAAATAAATGAATAAAAGTACCAATATCTGGGAATCTTTGTATTGAAATTTTGACACCTAAAAGGACCAATCAGTTCAAATAGCTTACATAATAAAGCCAAAGCTAGACACAGGAACTAAACTCTTATTCTTAAAAAACAGTCTTTACAAAGTAAATTCTACTAGTCCAAAATGCCACTTGTCAAAATCCCTTGCTGTGATCAGGGGAGAGACAGTCTACCACTTGACTCTGGTCCTAAAGCTGTAAGCTATCTTTTACACTCTAAAGTTCTATACCATTTTTGAATCAGTCTTCTACACAGAAACAGTACAATGAAGTAGTCTGAAACGTATCTGTGTATATAACAGAAAACAGACTCTCAATATAAAAAACATCCAAAAAGCACTTTATTCATTCACAAAATGAATACTGAGTGCCTGTTATGGGGCAAGATCCTTGCCCTTAAGCATTCCACAGTCTAGTGGGAAAAAAACACTTTATCTATCTATCAGTCATCTATCTCATATCTCATGAGACATAACAAGCCTACAGATACTGTAAGAGCACAGCAAAGACAATTCTCCAAACCTATAGAGGCAGATGTATGACGTTAGTTGTTGTTCTGGATTATAAAAGGGAGATTCCTTAACTGTGTTTCTACACAAACCTGTGTTGGTTATTATCTCTCTATTCCAAGCCTACCTTTTTATTTTCTGCTCTGTGATCCTATGACCAAGATCTGCACACTGCATTTCCCAGACTCAATTTAGGTTCTGCCAATTGGAGGCACCTTAAAGACTGGTAGGTGGCAGGAAAGAAGAAAGGAATTTATTCTTGTTTCCAGTTCTTTTCAGCATCTCTTTAGCTGCAGAGGACAACTACAGTTCCAGCTGCCAGTTCTGAGCACCAACATTGCTTTCCTCCTACCAGAGTTAGGAGCTTAATTTGCTTTAGTAGTCCAAATACAGCTTTACAGCACGCCCTTCAGGGGTCAAAGCAAGAGGTATGCTGTGGCCCACTCCTTTGAATTCCTAGGTTCTGGTAACCTCATAACTTTTCAGTTTTGTTCCCTCAGTCATAAGAATGGTTGCCGCTTTTTGAAGTTACTACTATCTGGGGGCTTACCTCAATGTTCCCTTTTTGCTCTTTTAGTTTTCCATCTATATATCCAAATCCCTGTATTAAATCCCCTTTTTGAAATACCTACTGTGGTTTCTGTTCTCCTGACTGATACAAAACCTAAACACAATGGTCTTAAAACATAAACATGATTTAACTGTTTTGGTGAACTAATATTAAAGAGGGTATGTATCAGTAAGCAAATGAATATGAGATGTAGCACCCAAAGACAAGTTAAGAAATGATAATTTATGGTTCTTTGTGCATTTTTTATTCTACCTTCGGAAAGATAAAGCTTCCAGCCTTTGTATGGTATGAATGGATCCAATGTTGATTGTAGTAGCAAAGACTGTGGGGTTTGTTCTGAAAACAAAACAAAATACTAGGTTAGTAGAAATGGAGCAAACATTTTCTCCCTTATTTGCTTCCCCTTCCAACAATAAGAACTTGACATATTAATAGAGTATCTAAACTATAGGCTTCGGTAAGAAGTTTGGATATCAACATTCAAATACTACTTTAAAGGGTTACATCAATAAAAGATAGACTGAAATTTAAGTTAAACTGCTTTGTATGTATGCCAGGCACGAACAGATTCCTTCATGAAGGAAAAAAAAACTTGAATGATCATTGACCTCCCCTACCAGAAGTATGCTTTCCCGTGGTTTTACTCAGGTCAAGTCTGTGTCCTCTTTCTCTCCATTTTTCTGAGAAGCTCCCACCACCTCTTCCTCTTTTCCATCTTTGAAATCTTCCTCGTCCAAATCCTCTACCTCTATATTCCCCATTCATGTCTTCTAAAAGATAGAAATTAGGAAAGTCTTCATCAAAACTATAGGGGAAACAGTGCTCCTAAAAATGTATTAACATAGTAAGTAAGTGAAAATTAACATATTCTAGTTTGAGACAGGCTTGCAACATTGCACACCATGGTATAAGCCCATTTGTTTTCTAATCTGCAGTTATTCTTCCAAACTCCATCTCTTTTTAAGGTATACCACAAATCTTTAAAGTATACTGGATGCTCATGAGATAAAAATAAGAAGAGGTACTGTACCTGTTTTCAAGGAGCTCCCACAATAGAAATGAAAACAAAACAGGCAATTAACTCTGAGATAACTTGTTTGTAGTGTTTTTAGACTTACAGGGCAGCACTGGCTGAACATAATTCTGATCTGTGAGACGTTAGGAATACATCATTGTAGCTCTTTCTATATAGTCAATCCTGCAGTGTCTTACTCACTTTTATCACGGATACCAGGGCATTCTTACATAGGCATCTAAGGTGGACCTTTCTGGGGAAGCACAGGAGTGGGACAGGGTACATACATACACGTTTCAACCTTTCAACCAGAGTTCAGAACTGTCTTATAAAGACAGTGGAAGCAAGATCAATTCTAGGTCAGTATTGACTAGATGGTTTTTTTGTAATTTTTAGATAAATTTGTTGAACTACAATACTTTTTTGGAAAGCATATCCATATCTGTTAATGTGTTGTAATTGCAATCTTTTTTGCTAATTATCCTTTCACATTGTCTCTATTTTGTTATATATCCAAGATACTTTTATTAAATTCAAACCCATAAAGAGTTAGTTCCTGGCTGAGTATCAATAAATTGAACTACAAGTGACCTTTAAAAATTGATTTTAAAATGACGCATATAGGTGGGGCACAGGGCAGTTTTAGGGGAGTGAAACCATTCTGTATGATTCCGTAATGGTGGATATATGACTTGTCAAAACTCATGGAACTATACAACACAAAGAGTGAACCCTTTGTAAACTATGGACTTCGGGCTAATAACAACATATTGAATTTGGTCCATCGACTGCAACAAATGTATCACACTAATGCAAGATGCTAATAGGGGGATCTGGAGGTGGGGGAAATAAAAAGAAAATGTATGGGAACTCTGTGTACTTTGTGCAATTTTTCAGTAAACCTAAAATTGTTCTTAAGAAAGTCTATTTTCAAAAATAGGCCCTATCCTAAAGAAAATAAGAATATATCCCTATATTGTAGTGCAATTCATTATAAGAGAATGTATTCAAATGTTTGTTTAAAGGGATTTAAGTAATAAACAAGTTAATAACTAAAAAAGTTCACGACATTAAGGCAAGCCAGGACTTTGATAATCACCTAAAATAACTAAAGAATTCTTGATTTCCCCTTCCTCAGGCTTCCTCCCTCCCTCTCTTCCTTCCTTCCTTTCTCCCTCTCTTCCTTTATCCACATATTCAAAAATATTTATTGATCACTTGTTATGCGCCAAAGAGTATTCTAAGCACAAAGAACCAAAAAGCAGTGACCAAAACAGACAAAAAATGCACGCTCTCAAAAAGTGTTCATTCCAGAAAACAAAACAAAAAATGTAAAGTAAAATATACAATATGTTAGAGGAGGGTAAATGCTATAGAGAAAAGTAAAGCATGAAAGGGAAATGGAGAGACTGCTTTTCCGTAGGCTGGTCAGAGAAGGCCTGGAGGCAAAGGTGACATTTGAAGGGATTTAAAGTAATAAGTTAATAACCATAGAAGTTCACGATATTAGGGCAAGCCAGCACTTTGATAATCACCTACACCACATCACACGTTAAGAAACTAATGCCCAGAGAAGCTGATCAAGGTCAAAGTTGTTTGGTGGCAGTACTAATTTCAAAACTCCGTCTTCACACTCGCAAGCTGAAGCGCTCCTTCCACAACGCTCCGTGCCATCTTCCTCAAACGAGATAATAGGGTGAGAAGAGCTAGTAAAAAATCCAACCCAAATGCAAGAAGCAGGACTGGAGAATGAGCAAAGGCGCCGCCGGTAGGCCTGCTGTGCTTCGTTAAACACCCTACTTCACTTACGTCTCCTCAGGCTAAGTTCTTACTGGCAAAGGATTGCAGTCCCAAAGCTTTCCTAGTTCACGCCCGGCTGGCTCTCCCTTCAGCCCGGGGAAAACACGGGACAGAGAGGAGCCTCCGAGGCCCGAGATCCTCAGGTGACCCCTGTCCAAGTCCCACGTTTCTCTTCAGCTGAAGCTCTCTGACGTCGCCGCGCACGGCCAAGTCTAATCTGCTCGAGCGGCTCGGGGACCTCAATTCATCCATCCAGGCCCCTAAGACTCCCGGGAAAGTGTAATGCCTCAAGCTGAAGCCCAGTTTTCTTCCAAGTTCTTTTTTGGCGCTGCTGTGACGCAACTTCCGGCCATGCAACAGGAGAAGGGAGGGGCGGGACGGAGTACAGCCAATCAAGGAGTTCGACCAGACGGAAACTGTAAGGCTCCTGGGGGCCGTTCAGAGGGTCGGACCGGAAAGCGGAAGTGGCGCTCAGCACGTGGGGGCGGTGCCGAACGGAGGGTTCTCAGTCCTCTTGGTTTGTGGGAAGTGAGGCTGGCAGCATCAGCGGTGGAGGACGAGGAGCAGGGAGCAGGGAGCAGGAAGCTGGGAAGACGCTGCAAAGCTCGGAGACCCGCTGAGCGTCATGGAGGGCTCAGGGGAGCAGCCGGGCCCACAGCCACCGAATCCCGGGGACCACCGCATCCGCGACGGCGACTTCGTGGTGCTGAAACGGGAAGATGTGTTCAAAGCAGTGCAAGTCCAGCGGAGAAAGTAAGTCAGGTCGCTGGCTTTAGGGATCCCCCGCCCCTTTCTTCTAGATAACACCGTCCCTGCCGGTCTCCCCACAGAATCCTCCCACCAGGGTCCCATTCTTGGCTCTCTGGATCCCCAGCCTCCTCTCAGATCTTCCCACAAAGGCCTCTCCCCACAGGATCCCATTCTCGGCCCTCCTGTCTTTCTACAGAGTCCTCCTTCCATGGTCTCATACCTGGCCCTCTGCCTCCAGCTGCCCTCTCAGCCTTTCCCCAGAGCCCCTTTCCCATTCTTGGCCCTCGGTTGCCCGGGTGCCCACCTCCCCACCCCCCGTCCTGGAGTTCTTCCCCTAGGTCCTTGAGATCTCTCCTGTTTTCTCACGGAACCCACACTTCACCCTCTGATCTCATCCTTACCTCTCAGAGTCGCTCCCCCCAACCCCCAACCCGTCTTTCTCCCTAATCCCTCAGCCGGGATCAATCCCACAAAAAATGACACCTCTCCAACCATGTCTGGTCTTCTGGGTTCTTCTCTCTACCCAAATGGAGCTACCTGTCTGCACAGAATAACGTTAGGAAACGATTTCCCATAGAATGTGGGATCGCCCTAGAGTTCCCTCATTTCACCCCAGGGGATGCGAAGTTTGGAAAAGTTAAATTGCTCAAAGCAGTTTGCTCAAGGTCTCAGAACTTGAAATTAGGTTTGGTTTGTGAACCTGCTGATTAGTCATCGCTCTGATTTAGTATTAAAGAAGTGGAAATTTTGAACTTTCTGGCAGGGATGGTGAGGTTGCTAAGTCCTAATTGTTTGTTTATTAATGGTGAAAATGTATTGCGATGTTTTGGTTAATTATCTGAAAAGTACAACCAAGCTTTTTTTTTGAATTGGGTTATTATAGTACTTTTGACAAAAAGTAAGTTATTTGAATGCAGTCTCAGGAGAACAGCTTTCTGCAGACCGTAAGGCCAGGTATTGCGAGACTTGGGATTTCTCATAAGTGCTCACATCAGATGAATTATTTTACTTTTTGTGAATCATATTGTGAACTAGTATTTAAAGCGAAACAGGTGTCATTAGAAAATAGTCTAGTAACAGTCCCCAAAGCGCCAAACTGATGACAACTAAGCTTTTTTGCACTAGCACCAATCTGCTAAAGAAAAACAGTAGAAGGGGGAACGGATTTCTTTTAGTCCAGAAATGTAATATGTGCACAGGCTTTTAAGCATTTTAAAATTTCAATACTTATTTTGGTGGTTGAAATCAGAGAAATTTTATAACTTTCCCACATCACTACTATATTTTGTATTCTTGAAACCAATACTTTTTACTTTTCAGCATTTCTGGTTAGAAATGTGTGCCTGCATCCAAGTACGTAAGTTCTGGAAAATGCCAATAATAATTATTTAAACTTTTTCATTGAAGTATAACTGCAGCACAATTCTTAGGTTAAAAGTTCAATGAATGATCTCCAAGTTTTACAATTGTATAATGAACAGTCATTATACAGGTGAAACTTTGGTTTTTTTTCTTTCTTTCCTTTCTCAAACTGTCTTGTTAAGTCGCCCAATTTTGAGTTTGGTTGTTTGAGTGTACTTCTTACTAATACGCTCTTCTAGACAAGAGCTTTTTCATTACCAAGGAAATAGTCAGCAACATCTCTGTTTATAAAAAGTACTCTTTAGACTGTTTTTTTGTGTGTTTTTTTTTTCAATTTGGAAATGCTTTTTGTCACTTTTTCTTGGCAGAAGCCACAGAATTGATTTCCATTTTATTTAGAAAATGGCTTTCTGAGCTCAGCTAAATCCTAGGCCAGACTCTCTCTTCACTCTTCCCTCAGGACTGCACTCATCTGGTTGGGCAGAAGCTATCTGGCTTTAGGAGAAGGAGACTGCAAATCCCACTCTTTCCCAGTGAAGATATGGCTCCATATCCCTCTGACTGGGCCCCGCTTTCCTGACGAGGGTTGTGACCTCCTGTTGGGCTGATCACTTTGGGTGACACACCCTCCTTTGCACATCAGACCAGCTGCCAGAGGGGTGAACCCAACCTAGCTCAGACCCAGGATTTCATTAGCTCTGGGGGTGCTCAAAGAATGAGGAAGGGGGTGGTGGTGGGGGAGGTGCACATCCGGGCTGACCTGACCTCCTGACCTGAGTTTCAACTTCTCTGCCAGGGTTTATGTCAGCAAATGTTTTGAGTGTCTGTTATGTGTTTAGTAACTGAGGACCCAGCCAAGAAGAAAATTGGCTTGTCTGGGTCACTTATCATCTCGCAGACATTCATTCAGATGGTTCAAGTGAGGAGATTTAGTGAAGATGTGACACATACACGTACAGAGGGGTGGCAAGGTTCAGTAAACCAGTAGAGACTTGTGATGCACCCAGGGTCTAACTACGGTGGAAAGCCTTTGGGAGGAGACGCTGCGTGTTGTGTCTGTGCATTCTGTCATGCTCAGCCCCCAGGGGCACAGATAAAGGAGAGAAGGTGTGGGTTGGGGCACAAAGGAAATCCCAGGATTCAGGTTTCTGTTGACATGGACCATGTCCTGAAGCCAGGCAGGGCTTCCTGAAATTCACTGGTCTTTGCTGGGTAGACGGTGGGATGTAGTGGAAAGAACCAGAAAGAACCAGGCTTGGGGTTAGGCACACTTGCATTTGAATCCCATCTCCCACTTTGTGACTTAGTCGTGGACAAGACCCTTTTTCCTGAGCCTTAGCTTGCTCATCTGGAAAGGGTTATGTCCCAAGATTAGTGTGGGAATTAAATTAAAAAGCGTGAAGCGTCCAGCACGTACTGCCTAACCCCTAATCAAGATGTTAGCTTTCTTCTTTGGAAAGGGAAGGTTTGTGTTTTTCTGGGATTTCCCTTTTTAAATTGTAATAAAATAAAAACCTGGGTAATAGGAAAAATGAAAATTGCCTGGTCCTCAGGAGAACACTGCCAGTGTTAGGCACCATTTCCAAATGTGTAGGTTGTCAATAATGTTTATTTGTACATGTAATTTGCTTTTACTAGACAATTTTCAAAGAAAATGGCCAGTTAGGCCAGGGAATTTGTTCCCCAATGATTGTTCAGTTTTGAGGTTTTCTTGTGTAAGTTGCAAGGGTTGTCACAGAGTGTGTCCATTAGCCTGACAATCTTGGCAAGTCTTTATGCTGTTCCGTGAGTTTGGACATCCTGTCAGACAGTGCAAATTGGAGTCAGACCAATGCCTCAGAAGAGGAATGTCTTCTGTTCTTGTTTCTCATTCCAAATTCAGTGTTTTTGTGGCTTCTCTATTAATTTTATGTTTTTGCCCCAACCCGATTCTCTCTAGTGCATTTGTCAGTTCATGTTCGGAGATAATACTGCTGATCATCCTTTGTGGAGCCCAGTTTTGAAATAAATTAGAGTGAATGTATCTTTCCTAGACTAAATACAACTCAGCTCATTGATTGCATTTTCTTCCCCAGAAAAGTAACTTTTGAAAAACAGTGGTTCTATCTGGATAACGTCATTGGCCATAGTTATGGAACCACATTTGAGGTGACCAGTGGAGGAAGTCTTCAGCCGAAGAAGAAGAAGGAAGAGCCTACTTCAGGTACACTATTTTGGATGTATGAGATAGATGGCTCTTGAGTTGGCTAGTCAGAAACCTGTCAGCCCCACTTAATTCTAAAGTGCTAGCCCAGACTATTCCTAAAGAAATCTGAACTCATAATCTAAGAACTAGTTTGGTAGAATGAAGCAAGGTCTGCCTTTGGCTTTGAGATACCGGAATTCTGGCTCCAGCCCATCATTAACTGGCTCTCTGACCTTGGGCCGTAAGTCCTTGCCACTTCAGTGTAAGAGCAGGTGCAGAGCACTTGCAGTGCCCAAAAGTTAAGTAACAGCTGAGAGGTAGTTAGCATATAGGGTAGAGGCTACGAGGTCTGGCTCTGAATTCAGCTGACTAGGGTTTAAGTTTTAGCTTCATTACTTGCCTGTAACCTTGGGCAAGTTATTTGGTTTCTCTAAATCTTATATCCTCCTCTGTAAAATGGAGCCATAAACAAATTTCATGTCTACGCTATAGCAAGTGTTCAGTCATATGACACATAGGAAGTAACAGTGCCTTGCCTGTAGTAAGGCCCCATAATTTTAGCCATCGTTATTAACTGAAATTAAATACTTAAGTATTTGTTAAAATAAATGTACTTAAAATATTGTATTAATAAAATAAAAATATGTAAATAATTATTTTAAAAATACGATTAAAGTTGTAGTTCAAACCAGTTAATTAAATACTTTTAAATTAACATCTATATTTTAAACACCAAATCTGTTCCAGGCTTGATTAAGCACTGCGATTATAGCAGTTCAGGAGGTAGCTTATCTCATAAAATTCATTTAGCAGTGGGGAAACACCAAAAATAATCACATAGACAAGCAAACAGCATAATTTCAGATGGTAACATGTGCTTTGAAGATGACAAAGCAGGGAGGTGTACTGGATGTTAATTTGATGAGGTGAGACTTGGTGGAGACGATGAGCTCAGCCCTGAGTGATGGAAGGCTCTAGCCACTGAGCTCTGTCATAAGAACATTCCAGGCAGAAGGAGCAGCAAGTGCCAACGCCCTGCAGTGAGACGGTGCTTGGGATGTTTAAGGAACAGGAAGGAGGGCACTGTGGCTGAGTACAGGGGTCAAGAATGAGGCCAGACCTGCTGGAGCTGCCCAGACACCTTGAGCACCGAGGACAGAGCCCAGTACCCTCCAGGTACTGGAGCCTGGTCGGGGTGCTCGAACAGCAGAATGGACGCTTCTGAGGGCCTGCCTCCCGTGGCAAGACGAGGAGGGCCATGTCCTGCTCTGTGGCTTGGTTGCACGCTGGGCATTGGTCCTCTCCCAGCACTTTCGGTGTTTGAGCACAGAATAGGGAAGATTCTGCTCTGTTGCTGCGGCAGTGCCTGTGGCTACTGTAGAGATGGGAGGGACAGCTGTGTCACGTGGGGCTGGGCATTGACTGGTCACGACGTTTACATGCGATTGTCCATTAAACTTTCGTCGGTTGCAACTCACTATTGCGAGTTAGCCTGATGTAACTGGAGCAAGGTTTACTTTGCTGAATGTAGTTGGTATTCTAATGTGCAAGTGCATTTTGTACACATTGTGCACATGCACCTCTAGGTTTTAGCAGTAATTCACTTCTGTACCCAAACGTGGACATGTACGGGCTCCCAGTAAGTGTCTGCTAGGTCATATGCTGTAGCGAGCAGGCCCTGTGGACTCTGTGGCTGTCTGGTGCCTGCATGATGTACGTTTGATATCTCCATTGTCAAATATTCATTTAAGTGCTTCCAGGAAAAACAATTCATGTAATCCAGGCTCTAAATTTTATTTAATATTTAAGGAGTGTGTTTAACACTTGAAAACAAAAATCAGCTTGTTTTGTATATAAGAGGTGTTTTTTTCTTTTTTAATGCTAATAAATGAAGCACTGCTCATGGGGGGAAAAAAAGGAAGAAATGAGGCCAGAAAAAGGAGCCGGGGGGGCCAGATCATATACAAACTTGTAGGTTGGTTATCTTTGGAATGTATTCTAGTTACAAGAAGTTGCAGTGTGGTTTTGGTGCATTGGAATAAATGAGCCAATTTGCATTTTAAAGAGAGAACTCTGGTGTCCAGGTGGATTGTAAGGGGGCAAGAGTGGGACCAGGAAGATGAGTTCGAGTCTTCGAGTAGTTGTGGCCAGAAAGGATAGTGGGCTGGGGGGAGCAGGGAACTGGAAGGCCAAATTTGAGTGGCTGATGGGCTGACTGTGGCATGAACTTAAAAGAAGAAAGATTTTAAAATAATATCAGATCATAAATGTCATAAAGCAATTTCCTTCCTTAGAGACCAAAGAAGCGGGCACTGATAATCGAAATATAGTTGATGATGGGAAATCTCAGAAACTTACTCAAGATGACATAAAAGCTTTAAAGGACAAGGGCATTAAAGGAGAGGTAATATTCAAAGGATATTGTGTTCTGTTTTTGTTTGGTATTTAGGGAATTGCTTGGTTTTTAAAGCAGACTTGACGTAAGGTAAATTGTAAAAATGCTGTGTACTCCTGTTAGACATAGAGCTTGAAATGTACATGCAATTCAGTAGATCAAAAATTTCATTTCTTATATGCAGGGATATAAGTGAATAACATTAATAATATTGACAGCAAAGGACAATTTAATAACTTAGTGCATCTCAGAGCTTAACTTTGTTTTTCTCAGTAATGTTTTCAGCCAGGGTCTTCAAGAATGAGAGGTTCCTTTACCTCTCTTCTTTCTGTATTGTATGCCTCTGTTCTTTTACTTTGGTTTAAATGGAGCTATAAAGCACTTGCATCTTAATACAAATTCTAGATAGAGTAAAAAAATACAAAGTTTACCCACTTGGACTTCTGTGGAAAAGGGACTGGAGAATCAGACCTTTGAATACATTTTGGGGTAAGAAACCTTGAAGTGATCTGTTCTGTGAAAACAAAGTTTCAGGAAATCTGCTTGCTCCTTTTCTTATAGGAAATAGTTCAGCAGTTGATTGAAAATAGTACAACATTCCGAGACAAGACAGAATTTGCTCAAGATAAATATATAAAAAAGAAGAAAAAGAAGTAAGTAGTTTTTGTTGGGAAAGGATGGAAACATTAAGTCTTTTTGTAGATTTGTAAAATATGTTATTAAAAATAAAATATTTTTAAACTTTTTAAAAAATTGATGTTCCATTTTTTCTTCCCTCAGATACGAAGCCATCGTTACTGTTGTGAAACCATCCACCCGCATCCTTTCAATTATGTATTATGCCAGAGAACCTGGAAAAATTAAGTACGCTTTGTTTCCTTTCCAAAGTATAATTGGGGGTAAATACAGCTTTAAGAAAGTCATGATTTTAAGTGAAATGAAAAAACTTGCTCACGTACATAAAGTATCCTCCTACCACATAAATTGTAAGCCCTTTTTACTATTGCCTCCAAAGCAGTCAATAATCTTACCAACATAAATTTTTATGAAACAAACAAAACTTGAAAAATGACGATTAAAATAACAGGTTTTGCCTAATTAAAAGTGAATGAATCGTTCTTTTTTCCTTAGCCACATGAGATACGATACACTAGCCCAGATGTTGACATTGGGAAATATTCGTGCTGGCAATAAAATGATTGTAATGGAAACATGTGCAGGCCTGGTGCTGGGTGCAATGATGGAACGAATGGGAGGTAAGATTTGACATTTTCAAGTTCCTGAAAACCCCACCACGATTAGAGTAGAGGGGTCTAGAAAATTCAAACTCATGAAAAGTGAGGTTGAATTACTCTGAGGTTAATGAAATGACTTGGGCTGGCCACAGATGCAGTCCCCAGGACCTTCCTGCACAGCCCACGTCTGCCAGCCTGTGATGCATTGGCATCCCCGGATGACAGTTGTCTTTTCTAGCTTCACTACATATAAGTGGGGATAGTTCTGAAGCCTGTGGCTGGCTAGGACCTCCAAGACAGTGATTTCAGTAAACTCATGGATAGCTGGTGCTCATTTTACTGGCCTGAATTGAGTGGGAAGAGTACAACACAGCCTGATTTGCCTGCCCATTCTCTGACCCTGTAGAAGAA
Source organism: Rhinolophus ferrumequinum (assembly GCF_004115265.2). Taxonomy (NCBI): domain Eukaryota; kingdom Metazoa; phylum Chordata; class Mammalia; order Chiroptera; family Rhinolophidae; genus Rhinolophus; species Rhinolophus ferrumequinum. The sequence goes on along the minus strand of NC_046306.1, from coordinate 27,196,803 downwards.
CTTTTCACTGCCCTTTATCAGGACTGGACGGGGGCGGGGGGAGCTAAGCGCTGGTCACCAATCATGCAACATCCACATTTGCATGATCCCAGGGTTTTACTGTAGAGTCAAATGGGGATTAGCTTCTTTAAGACTTCCTGTTTCTCTGTTTTGGAATTACATTACATCCATTGGGAATATTCATAGACTCCAAACTGACCCCCAGAGAAGCTGTATCACTCTTCAAACTGCACAGCGTAGAGAGACCTTCAGTCTTCTTACTATGGAGGACCCTGAGTGTTGGCATAGTCTTGAGTCACCTTCATTGGGAGATGTTTGTTTCTTTTCTCTGTTCAGGTTTTGGCTCCATTATTCAGCTGTACCCTGGAGGTGGACCAGTTCGGGCAGCAACAACCTGTTTTGGATTTCCCAAATCTTTCCTCAGTAGTCTTTATGAATTCCCCCTCAACAAAGTGGACAGTCTTCTAAATGGAACATTTTCTGCCGAGATGTTATCTTCAGAGCCAAAAGACAGTGCTTCGGTTGAAGAAAGGAATGGCACACTGGAGGAAAAACAGACTTCAGAACAAGAGAATGAAAACAGCATGGCAGAGGCCCCAGGGAGCAATCACCCCAAAGAACAAGAAACAATGGAAATTGTCTCTCAAGATCAAGAATATAAGGAGGCTAAAGAGAGAAGAAGCAAAAAGGATTATGTAAGAATGTTAAAGAGTCCCCACTGCCTTCATAATGTTCCCCTCAGGACCTTAGTTATTTAAGCACTGAGATTTGGCTTTGGAACATCAGTTCCCCAGAATAATAAATATCAAACCAGATGGAGAAAGAGTGTGTGTGTGGGTGCACACACATGTGATACTCTCTTTGGGATGAAGCTTAAGGATACAGAAGCATTGCATATAGGTACCTTAATGATGGCTTTATAACATACGGGCTTTCCCGTGTGTTTTCAACTTCCTTATAAATGACCTCCTTCTGTTGCTTTAGTCTAAGCTGATAAATATTGTTGAAATGTTTTGATAGACCAGGGTTCCCATAAGCCTGACTGAATGACCTCAGTATGTTGGTTTCTTATTTTTCTTCTTGAAGATTCAGGAAAAGCAGAGGAGACAAGAAGAGCAAAGGAGAAGACATTTAGAGGCTGCTGCTCTGCTGAGTGAGAGAAACGCGGATGGGTGCGTTGATGATACTGCAGGAGACATCTTGGTACTCGTGGGCTCTGCTTCAAACAGATGAGCGTTCTCTGCTTGTCTGCTTTGATAATGGTGGGAGCAGAGATGATGATTCTGTCTTGGGGTTTTAAGGAAAGGAGACTGCGTCTGGCGGAGGTGGGAAATTGTGCTGGTTTCAGAGTTTTAAAAGAACTTTGAAATTTCTCCAATGATGGTGCATCAGACCTGCAGGGCTGTATAGTCCTGCTTGGTGTAGGTGGGGGCGGCATTCAGCTTGACGTGATAACTGGCTACTGGCGAGGGCTAAGGAAATCTGACAAGGAGAAAGATTCAGATACCCACAAAGCCAGCATCACAATGTTGGGATTTGTTTCCATGTGATTTTTTTTTTTTTTAAATCAAGAATGTGAATCGCTACTTACAGTTGCCAGGCACCATGAGAGCTTATAATCCAATGTGCGTTTCCTAGAAAGTCATAGCTCAGGATTTTATTGTTTGGAATTTCTGGAATGTTGTATTTAAAGCTCTTCCTTTTGTGAGTGCAAATAAATACATGATCATTTTAAATACATTTTAAAACCTATGCTCCATTTTGGGGGCATAGAGAAATAACATGTCCCACATTCTTCTTGCAGTTTAATTGTAGCAAGTCGTTTTCATCCCACGCCACTGCTGTTGACTTTGCTGGACTTCGTGGCCCCTTCAAGGCCGTTTGTGGTCTACTGTCAGTATAAAGAGGTAATAGTGAAACGAATGGATGGGAATTTTTGCATCCAAATGTTGATTCTCATATTGTGGCCCTAGAAGTAATTCTTAACAGAATTCTTTTTATACCCTCAGCCTCTGTTGGAATGCTACACAAAACTGCGGGAAAGAGGAGGGGTCATCAACCTCAGGGTATCTGAAACCTGGCTCAGAAATTACCAGGTATGTGTTCTTACAGCCAGACTCAGGAGCTGTTCTCCTGGGTGGCTGGCTCCTTGCAGGAGTGCCAGAATGTGTTACAAACAGACATCCCTGTTTGTGTCCACAAAGATGAAACAAACGGTCTCCCACCTGCAACTCAGAAAGTGCCCTGACCTTTCCTGACCCCTTACTCTCATGTCAGGATCTATTACTCTTTAACTCCAGTCCAGAGACATTTAAAATGCAAACAATTATGCTTGTATTTACCCAAGGGCTCAAAATCCCTGTGGAGGGAATCATAGCCAAATTCCCAAGCCAAGAGAAGGACTCTTTCCTCTCTGCTGGGATGTCTTTGCAGCAAGTTTTCAGGACGAATTGGTGTGTTCCATGTCAGTTCAGGTCCTCTGGAAAGCATATGTCAAGATGGAATTAGAAGTGTAAGAGATTTATCAGGGCAAATGCATTTGAAAGATAAGGGAGGAGGGAGCAGGATTACCTAGGCAGGGAGAGCCTTCAGACCATGAGGCAGGTCTGCTGCCTATGAAAGGAAAAGAAGGAAGGGGAATGGGGGGAAGGCCTGCAGTGCTGCTCTGAGGACGTCTCGGCCAGGATGATGGGGAACCCCAGAGCAAAGGTTGCCCATTAAAGGAGCCCTGTGTTGGGCAGAAATGGTACAGTCCTGGTTGCTATGCTCAGTTCCAACATGGAGCAGCCGATGGCCGCCGTGGGAGTGAACACTACAGTGGATCCCAAAGGAGCAGCTACCAGAGCCTTTCTGCTGCTTGAACTCCTTGCCACCAGTTTCCTCTTAACAAGATCTAAGGGAGCACCTCCATGGTTGCCACAGGCCCTGCCCTGCTGCTTGGACATCTTATTAATCCAGGGTACTCTATAGCCCTGGACGACCCTGCCTTTCATGGCGGTCATCTTATTTAGCTATGGTAACAGGAAAGAAGCAGTCTTGTCAGTCAATAGGACAGTAGGAAAGGGAGGCTCTGGGTGTATGTCCCGTAGTTCCCTCTCCGTGGACCCACGCTCCACTGTTTGCCATGAAGCATTCTGGAGCCAAGAGGAAGAAAGCTATGTACAGGCCCAGAGCACTACACAAACCATTTGCCCCTTTGCCACAGAAACTTGCTTCAGATTTAAGAGAAACAGCTTCAGTTTCATTTTTCAAAAGAAAATCACTTAAACCAATTTCTATACTCTGAACTATCGTGTGAAGGAAGGAACTTAGAAATTGGTTCATTTCAATCTTCAAGAGAATCTGTGTCATTGAGATTCTGATTTCTAGTGTGTATATTGTTAGCATATACTTTACCTGCTTAGGAAAACATGAGTGTCTGTCTTTCTGTTTTGATTAGGTTTTGCCAGATCGAAGTCATCCCAAACTACTGATGAGCGGAGGTGGGGGGTACCTTCTGTCAGGCTTCACCGTTACCATGGACAACCTTAAAGAAGACCCCAGCCTCAACTCCAACTCGAGCACTTTAGAATTACATAAGACTGAAGAGCCAGCAGCCAAAAAACGGAAATGCCCCGAGTCTGACTCTTAACCTTTCAAAGTTGCTTTGATTTTTGCTCTCAGGCATTACACAGTTAGTAATTAAACTTTAAATGTCATTACTAACTGTTTTTCCATATCCTAAGAATAAGATTGTGTCTATACACCTGTTCTTGGGAAAGACAAGTAAGCCTTTGTTCACCTCTGACCAGATGGGTTTGGTCTGTCAAAACCTTGAGCCAAAATAGCCAAGCCTGGAGTATGCAGTGGACTGATATATGGCCAATTCTGTTTATTTTACAAAAATCCTTTAAGTACTTTTAGTACTCTGTGCAAAATATCTTGAGAATTTAGACATCCTGAAAATATATTTATACCAGACTTTGTTTCTATGTTAAGCTAAGTGGAATGACACCATATAGCTAAAACTTGGTGGGTACTACAAGGAAGGAATTTGTGGAAGAAATTTCCTCTGTTCTTTCCACTCTCTTCAACCTAAGCAATACAGATGTGTGAGATTTACAGTACCAAAAATGTCTGCTCTGTACCCTGCAGTGGAATAAACTTTTTTAAAATGCTAGATTTTATTATTTTAATAGCTCACAGCCTAGGAAAGTTTTGAATATTTATTTTACCTCTTTTGTCGATAGAAAGGTATAGTAGGGTACTTTTTTGCATTAATTGACCGATCCCCTCCATCTTTGTTCCAAGTAATGGGACTAGAATTTTTTGTGTACTATCCAGTTAAAAGAAACAAAAGGTTTTTTCCCTCCCTAGAGACTTACGGAGATAGGTAGATATATATACACATATATGTGTACAGTAAGTCCTCACTTAATGTTATCATTAAGGTTCTGTGACTTTAAGCAAAATGACATAGCAAAACCAATTTTACCATAGGCTAGTTCATGTAAACAAGAGTTAAATTCCTATGGCATCTCGTCAACATTATGACAAAACGACATTAAACAAAATGGTTTCATTCGAGGATCTGCTCTAATGGATGTTGGTATATACACACGCACGTATGTATATATATATTTATACACACACATGCACATGGAGACAGAATGCACTATCTCCATGAACTATGATAAAGTTCAGTGCAGAGCTTAGGCCTGTTCTCATTGCATTAGTGTCACTCCTTGTCAAATGTATTTTAAAGTGCCTTTTTTTGGTGATTATTAATGCTGGTTTGTTGAACTCTGGCATGATTAGGTGGTTAGCCTTTCTAAGCACTGAAAAAATAAAATTCTTTGGTCATTTGCTGCAGCCAAGAGAAGTGTTTAGAGGGAGCCAAGGCTCTCGTCCGTTTGAGTCAGTCTTGCTCACTAAACACGCTCATCATGTGTGTTGTCACATTGTTACAGAATAGATGCAGATCATCCAGCAAGGAGCGTCTCAGAAAAAAAGAAATCGCTTTTTCCTAATAGCATGTGCTATTCTGATAATGGCCAGTGTGATTACCAACAAGTACAGTTTTGATTACTTTTTCTTAATTGCTTTTAGAGAATAAAAGTGTTTCCTACTATGATCCGTCTGGCTGACATTTATAATGCCATCAGTGACGCCACATTCACTGGCTTTCAGTTGATTGTGACACATGGTCTGTGTCAGAAAACATGCCTTGATTGACACCTCACTGAACATGTCCTTGCAAACAGTTGTCACCCACAAACAACCAGTCATATTTGGTCAAAGGAGCACGTTACAGACTGGATTCAGTGGTGGCCAGTCTTCACGGTCACTTATTAGAAGCACCTCCTACTTGTGACTCAACCAATGTCCAAGTCCTATCTCACTCCATTCAGTCTGGGGGTCTGCACTACTGAGGCCGTGTGTGCCCATGTTGCTGTCGCTGACTCGTGGACTCATATCACATACCAGCAGCAAAAACCAACCTTAAAAAAGTTATTTTTCTCTCATACATATAACTTACTTCATCTTTGAGCACTAAGGCTTTAGTGTGCACCAGGATCCCCTGGAGAGGTTACTAAGCACAGATTGTTGGGCCCCCACCCCAAAGTTTCCGACTCGGTCTGGAATGGGGCATTTCTGACAAGTTCCCAGGTGATGCTGGCACTTCTGGCCCAGGAACCACTCCTTGAGAAACACTGCTGTTTGTACCCACATCCTGAGTGCAGCTAGTAAATACACAATGTGCCCTGTTCGTAAAGTGGACGTCCACCTTTGGAGCAGGTGAATGGATAATTCTGACTTCTGGACATCCAGCCACCAGGATAGTTATGTGAGATAGCACTTTCATGAGTGCCAATCAAAAAGTAAAGACAATCACTTCGTAAAGTCCATATTATTTCTCCACTGGATTAGGATATTGGAAATACATAGATGTGCCAATTAGAGGATTTTTTATCTTAGAGGTTCACTAAAATTGGATGAAGCAAGTCTTATTTTGTTTTTGGTTTTATTGAGTTATAATTGGCATAACGTTGTGTAAGTTTAAGGTGTAAGTCAACATATGTTCATTTGGTACACTTCTGTATTTCAAAATGATCACCACCACAGCATTGGCTAAGACCTCGATCCCATCACAATTCCCATTTCTTTTTTGTGGTGAGAACATTTAAGATTTACTCTCTTAGTAACTTTCAAATAAATATAGCAGTAGTGTTAACTATAGTTACCATGCTGTACGTTAGATCCCCTGAACTTACACATCTCATAACTGGAAGTTTCCAACATCTCCGTTCCCCTTCCCCCACACCACTCCCACCCCAGCCCCTGGCAACCACAATATTGTAACATGACATGTATTTGTCTTTCTCTCTGGCTCATTTCACTTAGCATAATGTGCCTTCAGGGTCCATCCCTGTTGTCACAAATGGCAGGATTTCCTTTTCTCATAGCTGAATAATATTCCATTGTATATTTATATCACACCTTTATCCATCCATCAATGGATACCTTAGTTGTTTCTATATTTTGGCTACTGTGAATAACGCTGCTGTGAACATGGAAGTGCAGATATCTCTGAGATGCTGATTTCATTTCCTTCAGATAGACGAAGGTCTGACAAATAAGTTTGCGAACTCATCCTAGAAAAAGTGCTACATACCTCATTGCTGAATATCACTACAGTCACCTTTGAAGTACTCCCCTTGGGAAGCTATGCACTGATGCCAGTGCCTAGCCCACCCTTCAAAGCAATTTTGGAATTCTTTCTCTGAAATGGCGATCAGAGCAGTCATCATACCATGTTTCCTGAAAAATAAGACCTAGCCGGACCATCAGCTCTAATGTGTCTTTTGGAGCAAAAATTAATGTAAGACCTGGTCTTAGTTTAATATAAGACTGGGTCCGAAATATAATATACTATAATATAATTAATATAATGTAATATACTGGTCTTGTATTAATTTTTGCTCCAAAAGACACATTAGAGCTGATGGTCCGGCTAGGTCTTATTTTCGGGGAAATACGGTATTACCCTTATATCCTGAATGTCATCAAAATGTCTTCCTTTCAATATTTCCTTTATCTGGGTAAAAAAGAAGTCACTGGGAGCCAGATCAGGTGAGTAGGGAGGATGTTCCAATACAGTTATTTGTTTACTGGCTAAAAACTCCCTCACAGACAGTGCTGTGTGAGCTGGTGCATTGCCGTGGTGTAAGAACCATGAATTGTTGGTGAAAAGTTCAGGTCGTCTAACTTTTCCACGCAGCCTTTTTAGCACTTTCAAATAGTAAACTTGGATAACTGTTGGTAGAAATTCATAACAAATAATCCCTCTGATATCAAAAAGGTTAGCAACATCGTTTTGACTCTTGATTTGGGCCAATGGAAAATTTTTTGGTCATGGAGAATTGGCTGACTTCCCTTGTCAGCTTTGTTTCGGGGTTGTATTGGTACACCCGTTTCATCACCAGTGATAACATGGCCCAAAACATCGTCTTGCATCTCCAAAAGGTCTTGGCAAACGTTGACTCTCCTTTGCTTTTGTTCGTCGGTGAACTCCTCCGGGACCATTTTTGCACCCACTTTTCTGATCCCATGATTTTCAGTTAAGATTTTCCTGCTTCTCTATCGATGTCTACTTGGTCTGCTATGCTTCTCACAGTCAACCAATGATTTTGACGTACAATTCAATGAATTTTTGTAATGTTTTCATCAGTTCTGCTCGTTACTGGCTGCCTTGACCTCTCTTCATCAGTGATGCGTTCTCTCCCCTCAGAAAAATGTTTAATCTATTTGTACACTGTTTTCTTCATGGCATTATCCCCATTAACTTGGACTAGCATGTCCCTGACTTCACTTGCACTCTTGCCAAGTTTAATAAGAAATTTAATGTTTGTTCATTGCTCTAATTCAAGTTCAGACATTCTCATGATGGCACACAAAAACACACAACAACAATAATGAACACCACTCAGCAAGACACCACCACAGGTCAACACGAACACAGCTGTGAAACACTGATACACCAAGGTTATGAAACCTTACCGAGCTGTTTGTACAGTGCTGCCAGAGTAAGCACGCAGTGGCAAGTTCATGAACTTAATTGTCAAACTTCTTATATCCACATACAAAAGCTCTACATTTTTATGCTCCTCCCTACCTTTTATGTTTTTGATGTCACAATTTACATCTTTTTATGTTGTGTATATATTAACAAATTATTGTAGTTACAGTTATTTTTAATACTTTTGTCTTAACCTTTATACTAGAATTATAAATTATTTACTTACCATCATTGCAATATGAGATATTCTGAATTGAACTATATATTTACCTTTATCAGATAGTTTTATACTTTCATTTTCTTTTTTTCAGGACCTGGTCTTAGGCCCTAGTTCTTTTTAATTTTATTTGTTATATTAGTTTCAGGTTTACAAAACAACATAATGATTAGACATTTACATCCCTCACAAAGTGATAATCGCCCCCAAGTCTACTACCCGTCTGACATTGTATAAAGCAGTTATAATAAAGCTGTTGTAATAAAGCTGTTGACTATCTTTCCTATGTTTTCATGTTACTAATTAGTTGATTAGTAGCTTTCATTTCAGCTTGAAGAACAGCCTTTAACATTTGTAAGGCTGGTCTAGTAGTGATGAATCTAAAGCTTTGTTTGTATGGAAAACTCTCCTTCAATTCTGAAAAACAACTTGCCAAGTAGAGTATTCCTGGTTGGCAGCTTTTTGCTTTCAGCACTTTGAATATATCATCCCTCTTCTTTCTGTCTTGCAAAATTTCTGCTGAAAAATCCCCTAGTAGTCATATGGGTGTTCTCTTGTAGTTAACAAGTTGCTTTTTTTCTTGCCGCTTTTAAGAGTATCTCCATGTTTTTAACTCTTAACAATTTAATTATAATGTGTCTTGGTATTTGTTCATCTTATTTGGTACTCTCTGGGTTCCTTGGATCTGGAAGTCTGTTTCTTCTCCAGGATAGGGAAGTTTTCAACCATTATTGCCTTGAATAAGCTTTCTGCCCCTTTCTCTCTCTTCTCCTTCGTGGACCCCTATAATATGTATATTGGTTCACTTGATGGTGTCTCATTAGTCCTTTAGGCTATCTTCACTCTTTTTCATTCTTTTTGCTTTTTGCTTTCTCTGATTGGATCAACTTCAATGCCCTATTTTTGAGCTTGCTGATCCTTTCTCGGTTTGATCTACTCTGCTGTTGAACTTTTCATTCAGTTATTGTATTATTTAGCTCTATGATTTCTGTTTGATACTGTAGGTTTTATATTTCTGTTAAAACTCTCACTTTGTTCATGCGTTGCTTTCCTGACTTTGGTGAGCACTTTTAGGACTATTATTTTGAACTCTGTATCAGGCAAATCACTTTTCTTTGTTTTAATAAGATCTGTTTCTGGAGATTTATCATGTTCTTTTGTTTGTAACATATTCCTTTGTTTCGTCATTTTCCTTCATTCTGTATGTTGGTTCCTGAAAATTAGGTGTTTTGTGAGTCCATCCCTCAAATGGGAGTCTTAAAAGTTGGGGTGCTATCTGTGTGGTCCAAATGCTTTGCTTCTCAGGGAGAAGCTGGGAGTTGGGGGTTCCCTCTCAACTGTTTGGCACGGTGCCTGGGGTGTTTATGCCAAGAGTGTGTCTCAGCCTTTCCTACCCACTTCAATATGGGCATTTTCTATTCATCTGATGTGTAGGGGTCAGTTTCTGGATTTCTCTAAGAAATGTATAACTGTACACTTGGTGCGACCATGGGAGGAGGGAAGTTTAGGAAGTCCCACCCCCCATGTCGCTATCTTGGTTCCCTTTCTCATATGAGGCAAATCTTAATGCACAATCATTCATATATTGGTTGTATATGGAAAAGCCAAAAAAATATTCTTTTTTAATATGTACAAAATTTTGAAAAAGATGAGGGTGTTTGCATTTTGTTTTAAAACATTGGTTGTAAATATTGCAAGAGCAACACTAAATACTAAAAAGCATTTCCTAAAAACCTGATCATTAAGATTCATGTTGCTCCATGTGTTCCTGATTTTGGAATGTACATGTACTGCAGTGCAGTGCTAGAAAGAACCTGAGCATATCTAATATCTTTACTTGAAATATAATGTTGCCTCTAGGTTAGTATTAATTTTCAGAGAATAAATTACAGATTTTTTTATAAATTTACCTATGTAGCAGATCAGATGGAAAGAAATGTGAGTCCCTGAATAGCTACTTAAAGAGCAACTGGTAAGCTGTTAATTATCCCCCCCACCATTAACATTTATTAGGCACTCGCTGCACTGCTCTTTGACCCTTTATAAGAAAGGGCAAAAATCTTTGAAGCATAGGAAATTAATATCATATAACCCCTCTTTTTTTTTTTTTTCCCTCTTTTACAGGTCCATTAAAATCTGGGCTTTTGGCATTTAGCTGAGCTATGAAAACAAGACTGGAAAGATCTTGACATTTCAATTTCACATTGATGGGAAGGTAACAAGGCACTAAAGAAATTTTATTTCAAAATGTGAGTGGGCTCAATCTATTTTAGTGTTATTGTTCTAAACCAACAAACTTTAGAAAGTAGAGAAATTAATCAGAGGGTGGAGGAAAGGAGAGCAGAAGTCCCTTTGTATTTTGGGAGCACTTTCGACAAATGAGTGGATAAAGTGGTCTCTCACAATTCTTTCCCATCATCTGTGGGTGACACAAAGTAGCTATAGCCATATGGTGACAGACTCAAGGAAGAGAGAAAGCGTAATAAGAAAGAATATGATTGATTTAAATCAGGGGTGAGCAAACTACAGCCCATGGACTCAATCTGGCTCATTCTCAGTTTTTTGTACAGCCTGCATGCTAAAAATAGTTTTTACATTTTTAAATGGTTGTGGGGGGGGAAGCAAAAGAAGAATAGTTTTGTGACATGTGAAAATTACATGACATGCAAATTGCAGTGCCCATAAATGAAGTTTTATTGCAACACAGCCATGCTAATTTGTCTTGTATTTGTCCATGGCTGCTTTCAATCTACAGCAAGAGTTGAATAGTTGTGACAGAGACCATATGGCCCTTCAAGCCTAAAATATGTGCTATCTGGCACTTTAAGAAAAAGTGTGCTGACCATGCATTTAAATGAAGCACTGAGAAGGATTGTGGAGTGAATGGAATAGGAGAGCAGCACTTAGGAGCTGCCTCAGCGGGAAGCTTCCTTGAAGCCAGCAGCAATGAAAGATGTAATGTGAAATTCAGAGTTCCTTCTCGGTCCTCTAGACCTGCTGGCAGCGTCAGAAACAGTTGAACTCTCTCCTTGTGAAAGTTTTCTTCACCAAGCTTCTAGGACATCACTCTCCTGATTTCCCTCCTATCTTCTGGCCTTTATTCCTACATCCCTGTTGCTGGTTCCTCTTCATCTCCAAGATGACTGTTTAGAAAAACACTGGCATGACCCAGGGCTCAGCAATTGCACCTCTTCCCTTTTTTGTCTACACTTGCTCCCTAGATGTAGGGTGTTTGAGGGATTTGGGAAATGATTAAAGATATGACCATGAGGTGGCAGTAGCACACACACGCTTTATTGTGTAAAAGTTGACACTCTGACAGGTTTGGAAGGGGTGGGGGGATGTCCGTCACAGCAGGAATCTGTCCAGAAGCTACAGCAATGAAACGGGGGTGGAGGGGGGGTGGGGTTGCTACTTCGAACGGGTCGGGGGCAAGGGAACTCCCAGGGAGAAGGGAATCGGACAGATGCCTTTTGGGTCTGGGGGAGGTCACTCAGCAGTGTGGCAGGGAGTAGCTGGATCTGATAGCCCTGAGGGGGTGAAAGTCTTATAACTTATAGGGCTTGGGATCTGGTGGCCACAAGACTTTATCTGATCAATGGCCAGCAAGTGCTGGGTGTGGTTTGGCAGAAGTATGTGAAGCAGGTGGGCACCAAATGTCTAAACATTCGCTTGTTTGGGAGATGTTTAAAATAAATGGATGTGTAAAATTTGTGGGTGGCACCGGCAGGCTTTTGAGCTAACAGTTCTCATCGTACAGTGAAGAAATAACCAACCTTGAGGCCAAAGCACAGAAGCCATCTTTGGCTCATTTACATCACACGAGGTGATCTCGCCCAGTTTGAAGGCTTTACATACCATCTCTATGATGAAGACTCCCACATCATGTCCTTAGCACAGACCTTTCCTTGAGCTCCAGGCCCATATACCCAACTCACCACTTCCACTTGGTGTCTAGTCACATCTCAAACTTAATATAGCCCGACCTGAGATCCCCACATTTCCCCATCCCAAGGCGGTGCCTCCTGCAGTCTTCCCCACTGTTCGTCCCAGTTGCTCAGACCTAAAACCTTGTTATGGTCCTTGACGCCTCTTTTGCTCACCAAATCCATCACCACTGCCTATCGTGTCTCTCTAAAATAGATCCAGAGTGCGACTACTTCTCCCCACCCCAGGGCCACCACCTCGGTCCGAGTCATCACAATGACCTGCCGGGATGTTTGCAGTGGCCTCTTTCCTGGCTTCTGCATTCCTGCCCTCACTTCCCCTACAGCGTTCTCTCAACCCATCAGCCTAATCACATCAGTCCTCTTCTGAGAAGTCTCCAATGGCAAAAGAAAACTCCCTAACCAGGACCTCGAAAGCCCTGTGTCATCTGGCCCCTGCCACCTCTCTGACCTCACGTCCTACGACTGTCCCCCACGCTGGCCTCCTTGCTCTTCTTCAAATGTGCCAACCACATTCCTGTCTCAGGGCCTTTGCACCTGCTGTTCCCTCTGCCTCTGTCCTTCCCCCGGGGGGCCACATGGCTCATACCCTCACTTCCTTAGGTCTTCACTTTCTCAGTGAGGCCTGTTATGTGTCCAAGTGTATAGTTTCTGAGCTACAGAATAGTAATTATTGCAGTTAGTGAATTATTTTAGCTCCTGGGATCTCCCAATTATACTGTACGTTAAATGGTATGTTGCGTATTTTAATTATGTGATGATAGAACAATTTCTCACCTCCTGTCCCATCACCTGATAAAATGAGAGACCATGATAATTGCAATACTCAAAGAAGAAAACTCTCTAAAATAACTGTAGGTGACAGTATGTGCAGTTCTAGAGCCAGAAGTCCCAAATCAAGGTGTCAGCTGGCCCATTCTCCCCCTGACGGTTCTAGGGGAGAATTTTTCCCTGCTTCTGGTGACCCCCAGCATTTCTTGGCTGATGGCAGCATATCTCCAATCTCTGCCACCGTCTTCACATGGCTGTCTTCCCTCTGTGTCCACGTCTTCACAGGGCCTTCTTCGCTGTGTATGTCTGTATCCAAATTTCCGTCTTCTTATAAGGACACTGGTCATATTGGATGTGGGCCAACCCTAATGACCTCGGCATAACTCGTTTGCATCTACAAAGACCCTATTTCCAAATAGGGTCATATTCACGGGTGCCAGGGGTCAGGACTTCAACATGTCATTTTGGGGCACACATTTCAATCTACAACACCCATTATAAGCCTTTCAGGACTACTCGATGTTTTTGCCATCAAGATGTATTATTTTTATTAAAAGAGGGAAAAACCGTGGCCCCAGGTAGGCCTTGACTTCTTGAAGAAATTGTGACATTCCCAGACACCCTAACTGCACTCTGCTGAGCACCACGGGTCACATGGGATTCCCTTGGATGTCTCCTGCATCCTTGAAAGGTCATCCATGCCTGCACATTCGCTTGCCCTGAAGTGTTTGCAAACTAAAATGAAAGGATGTGCCAGAGTGCGGGGCATCAAAAGGCAGTGGGCCAGGAGGAAGCTGTGTGAACCATGTCCAAGCTTGTGCTCCATCTGCCAGCAGCTTCTCCTCAGGAGCAATGCCCGCTGTGTGTGTGTGTGTGTGTGTGTGTGAGAGAGAGAGAGACTTGCCAGGCTGGCATTTGGTGCACTGCAGCGTCTTGCCTTTCATCCAGTAAGTAAACCCCTATTCATCTTGGGCCCCTTGAATTCTCTTTATTTAGGAAATGATTTGTTTTTTGTTACTGGACTGCAACAGAGAAAAAGGAGAGACACATTATGTTGTGTCCTGCAACGTGTTGAGCATTTTGTAGTTTCTTGCATCAAGATGTAGTAACACAAGGGGTTACAACTGTGATCTATTACAACTGTAGTTGTATTATTTGCCATATTCAGCCTGGCTTTGAATGGTTTCTTAGGTTGGGGTCCCCCAGAAGCCAACCCCAAAATAAGATGTTAAGGACAAGCAGTTTATTTGAGAGGTGGTCCCTGGAAACACCAGTAGAGTCACCAGTAGAAAGTGGGACAGGGAGTTAAAGACAGCCTATAAAAGGTGCATTACCAAGCATGTCACCTGGTCATGCTCAATGCTCTGGGGAGTTCTGGGAGACACAGCGTATGTGGCTCAGAGTTATTCTACCTGAGGGGTGTGGGAGCTGGCCTGTCCTGTAATGGGTTGAATTTTGCCCTCAGAAAAAGATATGCTGAAGTTCCAACCCCTAGTACAGCAGCAATGGGACTTATTGGGGAATGGGATTGATCGATGCAGGTTAATTAGTTAAGATGAGGTCGTACTGGACTGGGTGGGCCCTTAATCCAGTATGACTGGTGTCCTTATAAAAAGAACATCATGTGAACAGACAGAGACTCACAGGAAAAGGATGGCCATGCGGAGATGGAGGCAGAGATTGGGATTATGCTGCCACAAGCTGAGGAATGCCTGGGGCCACCAGAAGCTGGAAGAGGCAAGGAAGGTCTTCCTCTACAGGCTTAGAGGGAGCATAGCCCTACCAACACCTTGATTTTGGATTTCTGGCCTCCAGAACTGTGAGAGAGTAAATTTCTGTTGTTTTAAGCCACCAATTTGTGGTACTTCATTATGGAAAAACAGTACAATATTTTTATACCAAATCTATCCACCATGAGCACTGCCCCAGGAGCCATGACACCCCCCGGCACTTCTCACACACGTATCTTTGCAAACATCCCAGCATGATCTGATGGCCAGGAAAAAAAGACCCCAGGCAGAGAGATAATAAGCAGCCTTCTAGAAAAGCATGTGCCCAGATTTAGAACAACTGGCTGTCAAATTCATAGCAATGATTGGCTTGCTCCCCATATGATAAAGCTGAAACTCTCCTGGAAAAGTAAGTCACTGAAAGTAAATCTGAAAAGAATCTGGTTAAGTTAGCACAGGCAATTCTTGACTTTGTCAAGGGGAAGAGAACCAGGCCTTCCTGGATGAATAAAAGCCATACGCGATACTCAGACTTATTTTTGCCGCCTCCTAGAGAACAACAGCTCATTACCTGAACTGTCAAAACAGTAGAAATCAACCAAGTAGAAGCCACCATTGATGAGGAATGAAAAGACAGGTCAGAGGAGAGAGAAGGGGAAGCTGTCCAACTGTCTTTCTCTAAGAAGCTGCGAGCATAATAACGTCAGCAGCCAGCATTTCTTGCACCATTGCCACCTGCCAAGCCCGTCCTCCGAGTCTTTTGCATAAACTCCTATCATCCTCATAACAACCCAGTGAGACAGACAGCCTTATTTTACTGATGAACCTGAGCTCCAGAGAGGGAAAGAAGCTTGTGCAAAGTCACACAGCTACTTGGTCCCAGAGTCACAGCCTTGTCTCCTTACACAGTAAAGGTCAGGCAGGCCCTGAGGGTCCAGGCATCTGTCTGGACCAGCCCAGATGTTGTGATTCCAAGTCCAGCGTTCTTCCCATTATCCAGGCTTTCTCCTCGGCCCTGAAAAGTGACCCTTGGCCAGCTACTCTCCAGATAACAGTATTTCAAAAGTAATATCTTAGGCTCATTTTTTGAAACAGATTCTTTAAGCCTATTTAATCTTTCTCCAGGCTAGAGGAAAAGATGTCTTTTCCTGAGCTCTTTCTTTTTATATCCTTCAAAGGTTGGCTTTTTTTTTTTTCTATTCTGCATCCAAAGATGAGTAAATCCTAGTGCAGTCTTTTAGAATTTAAAGAACAGATTTGAAAATCACTCTCCTCTCTCTTAGCCCAAAGGAAGCTGAGGACATGAAGCTGTTGGCTTCAGGTAAATCTTTTATTATTTAAATGGAAACAGACATATTTTTTTCAAGGATGGTAGCAGTCATCGTCACAAGCATGGTAATGGGTCGATTTTGCGAGAAAGAATATGCTACAAGTCATGCTATTCTTATTTTCAATAGCATTCTGGCAAAAATGAAAGACATTTCCAATTGTGTTAAGCACTAAATTCTACTTTCTGCCTTTCGGTAAATAAATGATGCTTTTCAGTGAAGTGTTGGAAAATGGACAACGTGAGGGCTGCTTCTTAAAATGGCCCTTGGCGCCAACGACCATCAGCCCCTTTGGTTACCACTGAACTTCTCAGCTATTTTCTGTAGTTCCAAATCCATTGCAGCCAGGTTTTCAAGTTCTTTTTCCTAGAAAACACAGAAAAATGGAAGTAAGGGGTCCCAGATCTATTTATTTTGTTATGATGTAAAGCAGTGTGAACAGAAAGGAGAATTTTTGATGCGTATGAGGCTATCTGAGATACCCTGTATCAGTGGCTCTCAAATGTAGTCCCCTGGCCAGCAGCACCACTGGGGAGCTTGTCAGAAATGCAGATTCTCAGGTGCCAACCGAGACCTACTGAATCATAAACTCTGAGGGTTGGGAATCCCTCGTGAGGTTGATGCCTGTTCAAGTTTCAGAAGCACTGACCTACATAATAATCAATATTAGGAAAAAACATTGAAACAGGCAGGTACACCTCTGGTAATGTTACCTTTCCCAGGTGCAAATTTCTGGTTGTTAGAGGCCACGAGCTGACACAGATAGAACAAAGCAACTAATTTCTCTATCATCTGTTCTTTCCTATCCTGGGAAATAGTGATGCAAAGTCAAATAAGGGAAGACACCAGAACAGTGGTTGTCAACCTTGGCTGGACACTGAAACCACCTGGGAGTTTTAAAAAATCCTGATGCCCAGACATCACCCAGTACCAAACAGACAGAATCTCTGGGGGTGGGTCCCAGACATGAGCAATTTATAAGCCCTCCAGCTGATCCCAATGTGCAGCCAAGACTGAGAAACACTGCAGTAGGAGGAGGTGGGCAGGGATGTGGACAATGGCTAGAAGGTAGTGGAAATCAAACCCAGAAGTTGTCTCCACTCTGTTACTAGGGGTACATCATCATGGTGATTCATTCCCACCAATTTTTCCCCATTAAGATCAGATAGTCTTGAACATATGCACATTAACCATCTTAAGTTAATTTTAAACAAAACCCCCACACTGTACCTCCTCCTCTGTCAGAACTCCTCGGCCAGCCCTGTCCTTTTCATTTTCGGCCACGTGGTGTGGGCTCATCTGCTCCTCAGCGTCATAGAAATCTGGAAATTCGGCGGCCTTCTTCCGGTAGTGAAGGAGCTGGTCCAGTTCGGCCACTCTGTCATACTGCCTTTTCAGATCCAGTTTGGGGGCGAAGTTTCTCTTCTCATATCCCCAATTCACATCCTTCTCAAAGGGCTTTTTCTCCCACCAGTCATAGTTGTATTCTGGGAAGAAATTCTTCTCATTCAAGGTCAAGCCATTTTCCACTTCACCCTCAAGAAAGTTGTTATCCATGTTGTCTTTCCTCTCCAAATGGCTGCCCTTCCACTGGGAAGGGTCATAGTATGGGTTGAGCAGCTCCCCTAATCTCTTCCTCTTTTCAGTGGTGTGATAGGGAGCATATTGCTTGCCTTGAAGCCTACCTTCCTCCCTGTTCCCTTTAGTGTCTTGCAGGACCTCCTGCTGCTGCCACTTCCCTTGGGCTCCTTCCTCACCCATTTCCTCACCATAGTTGAGGTCATTTCTGCCCTGCTCTTTCCACTCGCCTTGTGGATGCCTCCTTCCCTTGTCCATCTGGTTTTCTTGAACACGGTAGAGTCCTTCATCCAAGAATCGTTTCTCTTCTTTGTCTGGAGTGGAATAGGCACCAAGCTCTGGCTCTGGTCCCCACTCAGGGCCCTTCTCTTCCTCACTTTCTTCACTATATCGATGTGGCATATTGTCAAGCTCTGAGTTGGGGCGATATCTCTTGTCCTTCTTCACTAGGCTGTCATCAGTAGGAGGCCTTGGAGCCCTGTATTCCTCACTTCCTCTGCCCCCATATTGTCTCCCCTCCAGGTTCTTGGGGGCCCAGACCCCTGGGTAACTCCTCACTTCTCCATATTCGGATTCTTCCTCTGAAGCCCTGTAGTGGGTTGGATGATGGTCCCTCCTGTCCCCTAAGCTGGTTATGTCCAAGTCTGACTCAGATTCCTCACTGGGGTGTCCCCTTTCCTCAGAGGGAGGATTCCTTTCTTGATAGGACCTATCGGGCCTACTCGGCCTGTGGTGATGTCTTGGTCTCAAGAGTCGTTTGTCCACCTCAAGGCTGGCATCTTCCTCACTTTCCTCAGGTTCTTCCAGGCTCCTGAGTTGGCTTTTAGACTCTTGGGGGTGTTTCTCCTGATTCCTTGTCTCTTCTCCACTCTCCTGGCTACTCCTCTCCCGGCTGTGTGTCTTCTCCTCAGGCAGCCTGGCAGAGGGTGTATTGTATCTGGACACTATCTCCTCTTTTTTCTTAGCCATAGCCTGGTTTATTTTGTTGAGAAACGTGTTTTGTGTCTCTCCTGGCTCTTCCAGGTGTTGCTCTTCACTGCCACCTTCCCCATGCTCCCTTTTCTGATATTTCTCTCCTTCCTCGTCTTCTCTGTCCTCTTCCTCGCTCTTCTCAGAATGGTGTGTCTTTGCTTCTTGACTGTCAGAGGCATAGAGGGTCCCTTGGGGCTCACCTGCTCCCTCCTGGCTGTGCCCACCTCCCTGTTTGTTGGCCACTGATGGGTCTTGGGTGTCCGCCTCCCCTGCGACTCCTGCGTCTTCCCTACTGGAAGGCCTGTGGGCTTCTGAGGTATCAGCTGGGTCTCTTAACAATCTTACTTCAAACCTTGTGTTTTCATTTTCATTTTTCTCTTCATATTTAACCTCCTTTCTACCTATAATAAAAAATTTAAAAGAGTAAGTATAACGTTAGAATTGCCTGTGGTTCAACAAACAACAGCATCAGTGATCACTACAAATCCTAAAGGCTCTGAACATCACCTGGATAATTTTTTAAGTTAATAAAAGATATACTCAGGTCCCTTTAAAAGCAAATGGTATGAAGGCTCCTTGGCTGTGTTTCAATCTAACAATAAACTCTCTGTATTTTTATTTTTTCATAACACCCAACCAGCATCTCTCATTGGTACTACCAATGATCAAATTGAAATCCAAGCATAGATTTAGGAAATATTAGAATTTAGAACCAGAGGAAACCTTCAATTTGTCTAATTCAACCTTGTCTTTTTGCAGACTGAGACCTTGAGACTCAAGGAGGTGTAATTCGGGACTATACTTTCTATATTTGCTCTCAGAAGAAATTAAAAAGTTATCATTTTGTAAGTAGCTCTACCTAGAGTCCAGCTTAATAAAGTTAGCCAAAATGGGAAATATCAGGATTCAAAGGAGGATTGAAAATGTTTTAATGAAAAACCAGTGGTGGTGCCTGCAGCATTGAGGCTTGCGGGGCTGGCCAGTTTATCAGCCTTTTATTATCCAATCAACTGTGTATACTCAACCTAGAATTAAGTGACAATATATTAGGTTGATGCAAAAGTAATGGAAGTTTTTGCAATTATTTTTAACCTTTTAAACTGCAATTACTTTTGCAGTAATAACCTAATAACTTAGTGTTTGGTGATAAGAAAGGTGTATATTTCTTCCCTGAGAAAACTATACACCTGTGGAAAGACCTGCTCTTCCTTTACTTGGGTCCCACCTGCCCAACATGTTCTCAAATGTTGAGGATGAAGATCAGGATACTGAGTTTTCTTTGTATTTCATGAGTCAACAGTGGATGGTATAACTGATATTTTAATTGAATTCTGTCCTCTCTCATCGCTTCCAAATATCGACAGCTCCTTTACTAAATCCTTCTTAACTCAAGGACATCTCGTGAAAGGAGATATGCAGTTAACACTCTATGAGTTGTTAGCTGGGAGGTTTGGATTTCAACTTACGTCACTGGGTTCAGATAAAATGCCTGAAGCCAAGGCCGCTGACAGCTCTGGGTCTACACCTGTGCTGTGCACTGTGGAAGCCACCAGCCCTTTGTGGCTACTGAGCACTTGAAACGTGTTGGTCCAAACTGAGAGGTGCTATAAGTGTAAGATAGCCACCCGACTTCGAAGACTTCAAGTAAAAATTTAAAAAAGAATACAAAATATCTCAAATTTTCATATTGATTATATGTTGAAAGGATAATATTTTAAATGTTAAAATATATATCATACATATATTGGATGTACACGAATTGTCTATTGATAGAATACATTAGATAAAATTAAATATATTATTAAAATGAATTTCACCTGTCTTTTTAACTTTTTAATGTGGCTACTAGAAAATTTGAAATTACATCTGTGGTTCACATTATACTTCTATTAAACAGCTCTGATAGAAATAGAAAAAACTGGTCTGTTTTGCAAAGAATGTGCAAAAAATAGTGGAATTCTGTACTTCTCTGCTTAAAGCCCAGCGTGGCATGCTAATATTCTTGTTTTACGAGACAATTGAAGTGTCCCTGATCTTTCACACCCAGACACCTGAAGGCTGGTCCCTCACTAGCACCTTTGCCTTTTGAGAGCCAGTGGTGGTGCCTGCAGCACTGAGGCTTGCGGGGCTGACCAGGTAGGCACAGGTAAGCAGGGAGGCTTTGGTTAGATACTGACGTCATTCTGAGAGTCAGCTGTAATCGTGCTACGGATCAGACAGGATCTCAGCTTCCCCGGGCAGAGGCTGTGTGGCTCCATTCCTACTGCCTGCTGGTCAGGACCAGAAGTATTTTCATTTTTTTCCCCCAGTTAAACATGTGCTGCCTGTAGCAGCTTGTGCTTGAGGCTTAGCACTTTCTCCTAAATTTAGCTTTAAGACCCAGCAGGTGAGATCAGAGAAAGGCTGTGATTAGCAGCACACGGTCATCTGTAAGACTAAGGTGTAATGCTCACTCTTACTTTGAAGCGAAAGGGGAAAACCATCCCTATCATGTTGGTTTTCAGAGTTTTGTATCTGTTAACAAATTGGACTACACATTCACTAAGGTCTCTTTAAGCCACAAACCAATATTTCTTTCCTACTCCCCAAATGCCCGTTTGCTCAATAAGTGTATGCTGGCTCTAGAGACATGCTGGAGAGAGTGGAAATGGAGATGGAGAGGGAATAGGTGTGGGGAATTCATCCATTCATTTGGCTGAAAGCTCCACCCATCTTTGGATCAACTTAAGACACATCAGCATGGGAGAGAAAACTCGAATCGAATAGGACAGAAGTCACAAACTGGTAGCCCAGAAGTAAGTTCTGTTTGGCCTGAATACCATTTTTAGTAAATTTGAATTCAGAGGCAATACTTAGGTACCAGGAGATGTGCTTAAAATAATTTAAAAATCCCAATTTTAACTTCTTTGGAAAAAAATCCCAAGATCTGGTTACAGAGTCTGTATTTCTCCAAATAGATTTGGAGCTGAGAAATATCTGCTCTCTCTTAGAAAGGGGCCTATATGCTCCAGATTGGGAGTCCTCTCCTGTCCTGCCTTACTCCCTTTTATTTTATTATCATAACTTTTATTTTATTTTATTTTTTATAACTTTTTTTTATTAGTTTCAGGTACACAAAACAATGTAATAGTTAGACATTTATCATTTATACCCCTCACACAGTGACAATCCCTCTCCCCCATCCACTACCCCTCTGACATCGCACACAGCCATTACATTTCCACTGTCTCTATTCCTAATGCTGCACTCCGCTCTGTCTTACTTCTTTATGTTACCTGTTCGGCTGGCCCAGGCTGGTGTTTGAGTCCACAACCCCAGAGGAGCTTTTAAATCCTCCTGACCTCAGCATTTTATGGTCTATGGATGTAATGTTTCCAGGGTCCTTGATAGACATGAGTCATTTGATTTTTTTACCTGTTTCCCTGGAGCTCTCTCAACAGACATCAAAAGACCCCAGGGCACAATTAGTGCTGTGCAGAGGTCAGAATCTTATGTCCTCAGCTGAAGGGCTAAGAATCTGATCTTGGTAGGCAAGCAGAGCCCTGCACTTGACAGCTCTTTCTAGCAATCATGGTTCTTTGATGACCTAGTATCACAGAACCCAAACTTTTGCACCCATCTGGTAAACAAAGAAAAGAGAACAGAAGTAGCAGGGTTGGTTTGCCCTAAGGATTGTGTAGAGACTGACTCTGCTCTCACTCATTCCCGGTAATGGCTGGAAAAGGCAGTTGGGAAGAAATTCGCTAAGAGGTATGTATGTAGGATGGAAGTGGTAGAGAAGCTTCCTTCCACTGTCCATGGGGCCCTACAGATACTAGTCTAGTCTATACTCCCCCCACTGCATTATGCCCCCAGTTTATTTGGAAGTAAAGTGGAAGGTGAAGTAGAGGAACAAGGACCACTCAAGGGACAAACATCTCCTACAGTGCAGGAAACTTACTCTTGCTCAGGGGGTGGTAGCAGTCAGTGGCGACAGGTGGAAAACTGAACTTCGACAGGGCAGTTGTGATGGCCGCGAAGATGCAGCGAATCACCTGGGGGGAAAACCAAAAGTAGGTTGGCAAAAGCTGATGTCACTGGGATGACAGACTACTCAACCCAGGGCTGCTGTCCAGAGATGCTTGGCTATGTGATCTGTACTGATGCAGAATCCTTGGGGCAGGAATGTAGAGTTACAGGACCATAATGAAACCTTCCAGGCCTCTCCTGGGCAGTGCAAGAAGGCACTGGGCTAAGATCACCCCAAGAAGAGAATAAACACCCATTTCTCAACATGTTGGTAGGAAAATGGTGTGATGATACAGTTATCCTCAGAGACACTAAACATCCAGGAAGGAGGTGAGACTGAGGGCAGGAGGGGCATCCCTTGCCTATTCCCTCAGGGGTGAAAACCTGGCTTTGTAAGACTATGTTGTTTTGTTGTTATTGTTTGTTTGTTTTTGTTTTTATTTTGTTTGGTTTGGTATAATAAGGAGTGGGAGAATGCATTGCAGTCTAGATTCTAGACTCATTTCAACCTACCATTCTGTCATTGTAATTCCTGATATCCAATGGCATAGAACTGACAGCTATGAAAGAGAAAAAGAATGGAAAATTAGTTGCGTTGATTTTGGAAGTTGTATGACCTCAAACTCACAAAATCATCCTCCATCCCCCACACACATTACTTGGAGAACGGTGCAGAGTCCGAGTTGAGCAGAGTGGAGATAGCTGGGGATGATTTTTCCAGGAGCCGTAACTGTCTCCGTTTCATACACACACACACACACACACACACACACACACACACACACACACACACACAGCTGTTTTCCCTAAACATGATTTGGAAAAATATGCTATCTTATACTTAGTCTAAATCAAATCCAAACCACAGACAAGGGGATATTTTGGGCTACCGGTAATGTTCTGTTTCTTGATCTGGAATCTGATCACACAGGTATGCTCAAAGCATGAAAAATTATACTTATGATCTGTGCAGTTTTCTCTTTGTATATTATGCTTCAGTAAAAAGTTTGAAACACACCTAGTTTAAATGAATCCAGGGTGCCTTCTTCAACTATTCTGCCCACCCAAAATGTGTAAAGATCTGTGATTCCCTCTGCCTATTCCTGTCCTCAAGAAAACGTTCTCCCCAAAACTCACTGCCTTTACAAAAACATGGTTGGGACTATCTTATGTAATTAATTGCCTCATCTTTTCACTTTGAGGCCTTTACCTGAACAAGCTTGCTTATGCATCTGTATCAATCAGTGCTGTATCATCCCCCACGTTGTCTGCAGCCATGTAAAGAACATGGGAGGTGTCTAATTCTATTAGTAGATCACCAAGTACATAATATCATATGCAAATAGGCACTTAACAATTATTTATGGGGATATTTTAGTTTGACAACTATTTATGAGGATATTTTTAAAAGGATAATTTTTAATTTATTTAAATTAAATTTCATGAGACTCAACTTATTTTAAACCCGCAATCGAAGTGTGTTTGTCTTCTTAGGAAATGCTTCAGTTGATTTTAATTTTTCAGTGCCTTCTTTTATTCTTTCAAAGTTGCTTTGATCCTTCTACCTTTTACTTTGACTTTGTTCTGTCTAAGTCTTTTCCATTGGAGAAGCTCAAAGCATTTATGTACACATAGGCCCCTCTCTACAGTTCTCCTGGTACTTCCTGGAGGAGAAACTGCTATTATGGCAGAAAAAGCTCATTGCAGAAAATTTTTCCAGGTCCCTGAAACAGGAGTAAAGCTAGCTGGAGCAAGGGCAAAACTCTTAAACATCGGAGATGGAAGCTACTCAAATACAGTTTATTTATAACCAGCAACCTGACCTTTCCTCCCAAAATGTTTGCTCCCCAAGCCTCTTTAATTACGCCCCCTCCAATCAATTACATATCATAGGGCTCCACCTAGAAATAAAACACCTATTCCATTGACTCACCTTTCCGAATTTTCCTTTTCAAAGCCTGGGATCTGCTTCAATTGTTTTAAGAGGCCCAAAGTAATCCAGCATGTTAAAATCATTTGTAAAATGTTTAAGAAATTGCCAACAAGGTACAAAGACTCCCATGTTCTTCCTGAAATCTAGTTCAGACAAGATCCAGATGGTTCTTTAGCATCCATGGTCCAATATACTGGACCATTATTGTATCCCCCAAATTCTCACTTTGGCACTTACTCTTTCCACCTGGACTCTGTAAAATTCTCTGGAAAGAAATGAGAGAATTCCTCCTCTAATAAACTAGAAGTTGCCTTTTTAAAATCTAGCTTTACTAAACCTTTGGCATTGCAGTTTCTTGCTAAAACTTTCCTCTTTTATTTCCCCCACAAATGTGAAATAGGTGTTTTTATTAAGTGCTGATGTTGCCAAAGTATTAACAGTCATTAGATTTGGGGGGAGAGAAATATTTTTCTTTTATTACTCTAAACAATTTGTAGCTCGTGTTTATTACAGAACAGTCTTGTTTCTCTGATTGAGGCTCTTCAGACATCTTTTGATGGAAAGGAGCATGAGAGTCTCCTTGCGAAAGTGTATTACGCATCTTGGTGAGACATCTAAGTGCTAATGTAGTTCCTCCAATAGGATCTGTGACAACAAAGTAATAACTAAGACATATCGATTGCCCTAAAGCAGTTTACCTTATTTTTGTATAAAGTAAGATTCAGGGGGCACAAAAGGAAACCCAATGATTATGTTAAAATGAAGTAGAGAGATGGTAGAAAAATTTTCAAATAATATTGTGGGATAAATCTGAGAATAATGTCTGAAATATTAATATCTCTCATAAGACTATCAAGGTTTGATCCCAGATTGAAAACACATTTATAAAATAACAAGTTAAGCAAGCCCTTCTGAATGCAGAACCCACCTTTCTGGTATAATATGGCTATCATGTAGCTACTTCACTCGTATTAATTTTTAGAGTGCACAGTAGCTACAGTAGAAAGGTGTGGATCTCCCTCCAGAAGCAATAAGGATAAGAAATGAACCATATGGTTTCCTGAGGTCCACCCCCTCCAGCCCTGTGATTTTGCTAAATAACAAACTCTGCTTGAAGGTTACCATGTCTCATTTCCAGGTCCTGGGGAGAGGTGGGAATAAAAAATGACTGCTAACAAATATGGGGTTTCTTTCTGGGGTGTTAAAAATGTTCTGAAATTTGATAGTGGCCACACAGTCTGTGAATATACTAGAAATCACTACATTATGCACTTGAAAAGGGTGGATTTTATGGTGTGTGAATTATAGCTCAACGGAAAAAAATTTTAAAGCGTATAATGTCTCCATGTTAGCTCATATTAAAATATGAACCCTTCTTAAAATATTCTCTTACATAAGAGAGCCATAAGTGTTTTACCACTATAGTTAAGTAAGTTTCACAAATGTCACTGTTTTGTATTCTAGCACAATATATAGCATAGTTTTAGCCTCTTAAGCAATTCCTTTCTGAAGATATTTTTCACCAGAAAGACTCTAAATTATTTGTTTGGTTTTCTTGAACTAAATTGAGGACATTTATAGGTGATTTGTAAGAATGACAAACATTATAGGAAATTCCTAATGTGTGTAGCTTACAATAAAATAAATTACCACTGGCTTTCCTTTTGTCTCTTCACATTTTAGATCCAGTAATTGCTGTCAATGAAAGCTTCATATTCATGGATGGCATTACCTCAGTTCTAGTTAGGACTTTCTATCTCAAATTTAAAAAAAATTCTATGAGGTCATTAAAACAGCTGGGGAAAACCTCCAGTTTAATCTGGTGATGACATATTTACTTCTCAGTGGTCTCAAACTCATAGTGACTTTACTTCAACACACACACACACACACACATACACACACACACACACACTTTATTTTCAAATCCCCAGAAATCATTTCTTTGAGATTCAGAATAGTTTGAAAGATTAATCCCACATTCTTCCTCACATAAAGAGACACTGTCAAATATCTACTACTTGAAATTTCATCCTGTTATATGTCAATTATGCCTCAATAAAAAAAGATAAAAAAAATCATTTTCCCAAATTGACTAAAATAATTTTGTTTTCATTACTCCAAGGACATTTTGTAGTTATTTTATACTCTATTCTTTTTCTGGACTACAAAACTCAAAATATCTACTGCAGTTTCCATTCATAACTTAAAAATGCATTAATTTGAATGTGAAATTACCTCTCTCCCGAAACGCAAATACAAAATACAGAAAACTGATACATTAAACTTGTACACACATATACCTGAACACACATACACATATATATTATTATGTTAAGAGAAAAATAGGATCTCTTATATATAGGAGACTTACTTTTGTGTCATCATGTTTATATAATAATAATAATAATAATAATAATAACAAAGCTAAATATGCAGGTGCCAACTGATATCATATTACATGCACTCCTGTCTCTCCTTGGTTATCTGGCTGTAAAAAAGCCAAACAAATACTTAAATACAGATACAGAATAAGACTATACAAGCTCCTCTCTAGACGGGTGGGTAAAAAGAGCACGACAATTTAGAAGTGAGCGCAAAACGTGAGGTTTCCTTGGAGGCTTTGGCACGTTTTCTCCCTATCCACAGGAAAACTCAGATTTGAAAAGACTGAAACTCTACTGGTCGGGCTAAGAAGCCCTCTGGCTTTTTCCAAGTCAGACGGTGGGGCGGGGAGTTGAAGGGAAACACCGGGGGAAGAGAAGAAATTAAGAACCTACATTAAGAGGGAGAAACCTTCTATTTAACCCTCCCTCTTGCCCAATATCTTCCAGCTAACATGCCGGGAGCGCCGGGGAAGATGGAGACTGGCGCTGTCCGCGGTGCTGAACGGCCCGCCGCGCCCACTCACCCGCCACCATCGTGGCTCCGAGGAGGCCGAGAAGCACTGCCGGATGCATGGCCCGGCTCGCCTGAATCTGCGCGCAGAAGAGGATAGTGGCAGAACCAGTGGAGCGAGATGAGGACAGCAGGCGAGATGAAGATGCTCCGGGGAAGCGGCCGTGTGTCTTAGTGCCCACGGTGTGGCGCGGTTGGCGCAGGCCCCCCGCTCTTTTAAAGGGCAAGTCCCGGCCGCACGGCCCGGAGGGGCGGGCACTCAGCAGGCGGCGCCCCCTCGCTCAGCCCTGACGTCACCAGGCAGCACTGGGGGTGGTGGCGCAAGTATGCTGCAGTTTGTGCCAGTCCAGTCGCCTGGGTGCTCTGGGTCTGGAGCGGGGGTGGGGAGTAAGGCGGCGGAAGGAATGGAAGGGTGAAGAGAGGTAGTGCCAATCTGATCCCGGGAGAGGCGGGAGGTCCCGCTTAGGCTGCCCGAGCTTTGACTGCCTCATCGCCACCTCACACACTTACAAGTCTAAAAACGTGTTGGAAGCTGTGTATGTCGTGCGGTTCTATTGAGAGTGTGTCCATCCATGCGTCAGTCTGTTTTGTATCTCCACTACCCAGCGGATGATAGGACTCTTGCTAAATCGAGAGGACTAAACGGTGGCGGAAATGGAAAAGGCTTGATGGCTTTAAAAACAAGGTGTAACTGGAAAATACGGAACCTGCTGATTTTCAAACTTTTGGTCTTATACCTACCTATTATTCATTTATCTATCTATCTATCTATCTATCTATCTATCTATCTATCAATCATTTAGCTACCTATCTACTGTTCTACTATTCATAACTCCCTCCCAACAATAACATATACACTTGGTAAAAATTTTAAAAATCTCAGATGCGACAGAAGGGTCGCACTATAAATGTCTCCCTTCCACCTCTATCTCCCCAAGTTCCCCAATTCTCCTCTGCAGAGTCAACATGACTTAATTAATTTCTGTTGGTAGGCTTAAGTTATTTTAGAACATAAACAGCTGCAACTTATTCTGAATGGCTGCGCAGTATTACATTGATTGCGTATGCTATAATTTATTTATCCAGGCCCCTTTCTGATGGGCATTTATTTAGGTTGCTACCCTTTGGCATCTTATTATTCCTTTATAACAGAGCCATAGTCTCAGGGGTGGGGAATGGAATAACCTGCTTGTAGGAACTAGTACATCCCACAATCCCTGTGAATCCCCTTTGCTTTAAAATTGAAGTAGAGGAGACTATTTTGTTATTATGTGTGAGAGGAAGATGAAAACATCTTCCAGGATAATTTTGATGTGGGTTTTCTCAGTCTAATGAGGAATCAGGAAAGCAGCAGGAAAGTGCCCTGCACCAAAGAGAAACAATTTAGAATCTTCTCTGACAACACAGGCTTTGGGAAATAGAGTGAGCCTTCCTTTGGGGTCTCTTTCAGGGAAGGCAGATGTCTGCATGCGCTGCTAAAAGGAGGTTTCAGTGTCCTTTTCCAGAAAATCAATGAGGCTCAAATTCTTTTTGCATGTGCTGAGTGAATGGCTGCATCTTCCTGAAAAGGCTGGGAATCATTTCACCAAGGCCACAGCCAGAGAATATTTAAAAGAAGAATCTTTAAAAGGATATTAGCAAAATTTGAACAAGATCTGTAAATTACATAATGATTATGTGTCAATGTTAATTTTCTGATTTTGAGAATTCTACTGGGATTTTGTAAGAGAATGTCCGTGTTTTTAGGAAATACATGTTAAAGTGTCTAAAAGTAAAAGGGTATCATGTGTACAACTTACTCTCAAATGTCTTAGAAAAATATAAAGATAGAGAAAGGAAAAGAGAATACCAAGGCAAGCAAGGCAACGTGATAACATTTGGGAAATTGAGGGTGAAAGGTGTATGGAAGTTTTTAATACTATTTATGCATTTTTCCAAAATCTGATATTATTTTAAAGCAAACTGAAAAGAATGTTCTTGGCACAAAAGAGTCTGTAAAGCAGTGGGTACAGAAAACAAAGGTGTTGCGTGAGAGCCCTCCCCTTGGTATTGATTTGGAAGAAGTTCTTCCTCTACTGTTGAGATATATAAGGGTTCCAACTGCTCTTTTAAATGCACTGATTGGTAATAGTACTTGCAAATCACTATATTCCAGGAGCATCTGCATTCCACTTTTATAGCAATTTCCTTCTCTTCTTGCTCCCTTGAAAGGCACATGGTTAAAAATGTTAATGTCATCTTGTAGCTTCTCAAACTAGGCTTGGGCAGAATTTATTAATCATTAGGAAAAGTCTTTTCATTATTGTCAGTTGGCCCACAGCCAGTTCCTATACCAGACTTACCTTTCTTTCAGTCATTATTTCATAAATAATATGAGACAGGGACAAAGACGCTTTTTTTAAAAAAAAAACATATCACAACCTAATTGCCCTGGGACTTTTTTTTATTGAAATAACTGTCATTTTCCACCTGCTCTACTGTGGCACTGTGAAAAAAATCTAGAGGCTACATGTGCAAGGGCATGTTTTGGGGCTCTTCTAGAATATTGATGCATTCCATTTCATTGGTCTATTTGTTTATCCTTGGAGCAATACCACACTTTCTCTATCACCATAGATTTTAAAAAATGATTTTTATTGAAAATATAGCTAACATAAAATATTGTTAGTTTCAGGGGTACACCATCGTTATTCAACATTTATATATCTAAAGTGATCACCATGATAAGTCCAAAAGCCATCTGACACTACTATGCTATCACAACATTATTGACTATATTTCCTGTGTCATATATTACATCCCCATGACTTACTTGTTTTATACCTAGACATTCAGTATTATTTTATATTAATTTCAGGTGTACAGCACAGTGGTGAGACATTTATATAATTTAACAAATGATTCCCTTGACTAGTCTAGTACCCACCTGGCACTATACATAGTTATTGCCATATCATTGACTATATTTCTTATGCCTTACTTTACATCCCCATTACTATTTTATAACTACCAATTTGTACTTCTTAATTGCTTCACCTTTTTCACACTGCCCCCCAAACCCTCCCATCTAGCACCCTAACAATTCTAGTACCCATCTGGCACCATACATAGTGATTACAATATTATTGAGTATATTCCTTATGCTATATTCAACATCCGCATAACAACTTTGTAGTGCTTCTTAATCTCTTCCCCTTTGTTTACCCATACCTCAATCCCCCTCCCAATTGGGAACCATCAAAATGTTCTCTGCATCTATGAGTTTGTTACTGTTTTGTTTGTTTATTTTGTTCTTTAGATTCTACGTATAAGCGAAATCACAGTGCATCTGTCTTTCTCTGTCTTACACTCCACTCAGCACAATACCTTCCAGGTCCATCCGTGATGCCGCAAGTGGCAAGAACCCATTCCCTTCCATGGCTAAGCAATATTTCACTGTATATATGTACCACCTCCTCTGTATCCATTCTTCCACTGACAGACACCCAGGCTGCCTCCACACCTTGGCCATTATAAACAATGCTGCAATGAACATATGGATGTACATGTCCCCTTGAAGTAGTGTTTTGGGTTTCTTCAGATAAATATTCAGAAGTGGGATTATTGGGTCCTTCTTTGTCTCTTGTTATAGTCTTTGCTTTAAAGTCTATTTCGTCTGGTATAAGTTTGCTACCCCAGCTTTTTTATTTGTTTGTTCTGTGTTCATTTCCATTTTCATTAAATATCTTTTTCCATCCCTTTATTTTCTATCTGTGTGTGTCTTTCAAACTGAAGTGAGTCTCTTGTAGACCGCATATGTAGGGTTTTGTTTTCTGATTCATTCGGCCCTCCTCT
Organism: Rhinolophus ferrumequinum; assembly: GCF_004115265.2. Taxonomy (NCBI): domain Eukaryota; kingdom Metazoa; phylum Chordata; class Mammalia; order Chiroptera; family Rhinolophidae; genus Rhinolophus; species Rhinolophus ferrumequinum. Next base: position 27,165,528 of record NC_046306.1, on the reverse strand, counting down.
GTCTTTTGATTGGAGCATTTAATCAATTTACATTGAAAGTAATCGTTGGTAGATATGTAGTTATTGCCATTTTATTATTCATATTTTTTCTTCTTTTCTCCCATCTTAAAGAAGTCCCTCTAACATTCCTTGAAATACTGGGTTGGTGGTGATGAACTCCTTTAGCTTTATCTTGTTTGGGAAGCTTTTTATCTGTCCTTTGATTATAAATTATAGCCTTGCTGGGTAGAGTAGTTTTGGTTGTAGGCCCTTGCTTTTCATCACGATTGAATATTTTGTGCCAATCCCTCCAGGCCTGCAAAGTTTCTGTTGGGAAATCAGCTGACGACCTTATGGGATCTCCCTTATAAGCTACCAGTTGCCTTTCTCTTGCTGCTTTTAGGATTCTCTCTTTGTCTTTTATCTTTGGCATTTTAATTATAGTAATTATAATGTGTCTTGATGTGGGCCTGTTTGGGTTCATCTTGTTTGGGACTCTCTGTGCTTCCTGGACTTGTGTGTCTATTTTCTTCACTGGATTAGGAAAGTTTTCAGTCATTATTTTTTCAAATAGGTTCTCAATCCCTTGCTTTCTCTCTTCTCTTTCTGGTACCCCTATGATGTGAATGTTGTTAGGCTTGATGTTGTCTCAGAGGTCTCTTAAACTATCCTCATTGTTTTTGGATTTTTTTTTTTTCTTTTTTCTCTTTTCACTTGGTGTTTTCTGCTACCTTGTTTTCCAAATCACTGATTTGATCCTCTGCTTCATCTAATCTGCTAGTGATTCCTTCTAGTGCATTCTTCATTCCAATTATTTTATTCTTCACTTCTGACTGGTTCTTTTTTATGGGTTCTATGTCCTTTATTACGCTTGCTATCGCTTTGTTGAAATTCTCACTAAGTTTCTTGAGCATCCTTATAACAATTGTTTAGAACTCTGTTTCTGGTAGGTTGCTTGCCTCCATTTTGTTTAGTTCTATTTCTGAAGTTTTCTCCTATTCTTTCATTTGAGACATATTTCTTTGTTTCCTCATTTTGGCCTTATGTACATTGTCTGACAATTAAGTTCGTGAACTTGTTGCAGTGATGTTGCCAAACTTTTTTGATATCAGAGGGATTATTCATTATGAATTTGTACCAACTGAACAAATAATTGACCAAGTTTACTATTTGGAAGAGCTGAAAAAGCTGCATGAAAAAGTTAGACAACCTGAACTTTTTGCCAACAATTCATGACTCTTGCATCACAACAATGCACCAGCTCACACAGCACTGTCTGTGAGGGAGGTTTTAGCCAGTAAACAAATAACTGTATTGGAACACCCTCCCTACTCACCTAACCTGGCCCCCAGTAACTTCTTTCTTTAGCTGAAGATGACAGAAATACTGAAAGGAAGACATTTTGATGACATTCAGGACATCAAGGGTAATATGATGACAGCTCTGATGATCATTCCAGAAAAAGAGTTCCAAAATTGCTTTGAAGCGTGGACTAGGTACTGGCATTGGTGCATAGCTTCCAAGGGAGTACTTCGAAGGTGACTGTAGTGATATTCAGCAATGAGGTATGTAGCACTTTTTCTAGGATGAGTTCTCAAACTTAATTGTCACACCTTCTAGTAGATGCCCTGTGGGACCCTGGCACAGTCTCCCTGGTCACCTGAACCAGGTACTCCAAGGAGGTCACTTGTGTGGGTTGTGTGTTACCGCCTGTTATAGTTGAGCCTTGATTGCTGTTGGACTGTCAGTAGGTGGGGTTGACCCTCAAGCTGATTGGCTGTGTGGTTTGGGCACATCCACAGCTGATGGGCTGCTGTGTGGGGGGCTTACCCCACTGAGTGGAATTCACCCTAGTGGACTCTGGTGCTTGTTGAGACCACTCTTTGTGTGTGTCACTTGTGGGGAAAAGTGGGCAGTGCTCTGCTGTGATTTGAAGCCAACCTCTAAGTATGTTGGTTCTGGGGCCTCTTGGGAGGTGCTCTGGTGCAGACCCAGGTCACCCACTGCCTGTGACTGGCTGGGGACTACCTGGTAGGAGCTACAAAGTGATCCGCAGTTGTTCACTGCCTGTGCTAAATCTGTAGGTGCATGGGAGAGGCCATGCTATGAACTGAGGATGTCCGTCACAGTACAAGGCCTGGAGTAGCTCTGCAAAAAGTCAGGACACCCTGAGGCCTGCTGCCACCTGCCAGCTCCCTTAAGGTTCAGCCCCTGATAAAGCCTTGTGCGGTATGTAAATTTGGTGAGGCACGGTCTCAGGGAGTCACTAGAGTGGTCACCAGGTTAATGTAGATTCTGGGTTGGTGCCAGTGCTCAGCCTGGAGCTACTCAGCAAAAGTCTCAGAGCACACTGAGGCCAGTCGTCGCCCACCTGTGGCCCATGGACTTTGATAGTTTTCCAAGAAAGAATGTAATACAGGCGAGGCTGGTTTCTGTCAGAGAAAGTACATCTGGTGTTGGGGGAGTTGGGTATGGCAGGTTCCCCGTGAGTCAGCAGGGTTGAGCAGTGGAGCTCACCAGACCAATCAGATTCTGAGTTGGCTGTGTGTGGGTAGGCTCAGCACAGGAAAGATGGTGCCCGCCTGCTGGCTGCATGAGTGGAGGCCCCTTCACAGAGAAAATTGAGACTGTCCTCCAGCCCTCACTCTGGAGCCACATTCCTCAGTCTGCCCTTCATATGCCTCTGACGCCCCGTGTCACCATCCCTCCACCAGAGCCCAGGATGAGTGACTGCGAGTGAGTAAGTCTGTGTGCAGGCCCCTTAAAATGATGTCTGGGTTTCCCCCAGCCTTCCATCCCACCCACACAGTCAGAATCCCCACTGTTTTTCACAGCCAGGTATTGTGAAGGCTTCTCTTCCTGGCACTAGTACTCCAGGCTGGGGAGCCTGGTGTGGGCTGGGGTCCCTCGCTCCTCCAGAGGGAAACTCCAGGGCTGAGATATCCCTCCAGCTGCCACATGGAGGTTTGGGGCTGCATTGCCACCCCTCCTACCAGTCTTGACGTGGCTTCTTCTTTATATCCTTAGTTATAAAACTCCTGTTCAGCTAATCTTCAGATTGATTGTTCTATAATTTAATTGTAATTTTAATGTGTTCATAGAAGGAAGTAGGCACAGTGTTTATCCATCCGCCATCTTGGATCTCTCACCTATCACCATAGCTTTTTAATTAATCTTTTTTTTTTTTTAAAGATTTTACTGGGGAAGGGGAACAGGACTTTATTGGGGAACAGTGTGTACTTCCAGGACATTTTTTCCAAGTCAAGTTGTTGTCCTTTCAATCTTATTTGTGGAGGGTGCCGTTCAGCTTCAAGTTGTTGTTCTTTCAATCTTAGTTGTGGAGGGCGCAGCTCAGCTCCAGGTCCAGTTGCCGTTGCTAGTAGCAGGGGGCGCAGCCCATCATCCCTTGCAGGAGTTGAATCTGCAACCTTGTGGTTGAGAGGACGAGCTCCAACCAACTGAGCCATCCAGGAGCTCAGCGACAGTTCAGCTCAAGGTGCCATGTTCAATCTTAGTTGTAGGGGCCGCTGCCCACCATCCCTTGCGGGACTCGAGTAATCAAACTGGCAACCTTGTGGTTGAGAGCCCACTGGCCCATGTGGGAATCGAACTGGCAGCCTTCGGAGTTAGGAGCACAGAGCTCCAACCGCCTGAGCCACTGGGCCGGCCCCTAATTAATCTTGATATCTGGTGGAAAATGTCTTCCCATCTTGTTTTTCTTCAGGAGGGTACTAGTCATTTTTGGCCCTTTGCATTGTCATATAAATTTTAAAATCAGTTTTCAATTTCCATGTAGAAAAAGTGTTAGGATTTTGATAGAAATTGCTTAAATACATAGATTAATTTGGGAACAGATGATATCTTTACAATATTGGGCAGACTTGGATTTTTTGATTGCTGATAATTTTCTGGATATAATCTGCTCTCAAGTACTACAAAATACTATTACCATAGGAAAATACAAAAACCCACAGGGAAGAACATGTCTCAGGAATGCTCTCAAAGAAGAATTAAGGAAGAAAACATATCTCCTTCAGGAATCAGGTTTAGATTAAACCACAGTTTTTGTTTATGGCTCCTGGAACAGGTTATCTATCAGGGTCCAGTCAGTAAAATGAAATTACTAGAAGGAATTTAACACAAGAAATAATACACAGGGGTTACAAAAACTGAAAGAGCAGATAGGGGGAGATGAGGAAACCCAGAGATTATTAACTGCAGGCAGCCACTACACCCCTGGGAAATGGAGGGATAGGGAAAGGATATGTTCTCACTGGAGCCCAGAAACATGGGCCACTTCTGTAGTGGGAACTTCTGTAGGCTAAGAAAGTGGTATTTGGGCCATAGTACAAGGGCTATCTGGTGGAAGCTGAAACCACAGAAGAGAAGTAGTGACTGCTAGAGATGTATGCCCTCCTCCCAAGAAGAGAGAGGGGAAAAATACCCTGGCTTCTGCTTTCTTTCAGTGCCAGTGCCTCTTCAGTGGCTGAACATAACTGGGAATGACTGACAGGGGAAGCCTGGGGAATAAAGTTTGCAAGGGCCAGTCTCTCCAGAGATACAGAACAGAGGAAGGAATCAGAAAGTAAATAAGCAGATGAATGGCATATAGATCGAAACCACCTAGCAGTACAGGTACTGAATTTAGATTTTCTCTCAAACATTATTAATTCATTTTATTTGCATGTATAAATGCTTACAATGTGTCAAATACTTTGATAGATGCATATTGTTTTTGGCGACAGCAAATTACATGGTCAATCTCAACATTGAGGGCAAAAAGACATACACTCCACCTACTCTAGCAGAGCTCACTAGCCAGCCAGAGAGTAAAAGTGGGAGAGGTGTAGAGTGGATTCTGAGTCTACAGAGGAGGGTGAGAGAGCATGGCATGCCAGAAAAATGTCACTACCATGGAAACTACTGCCCTGCAAATGTTCATGTACAGGATTGTCTGTGTTTGTAGCCAGTATGACATTTATCTCTTGTGACTGACTTTAAGGTATTTTCCTAATAAAGAGCACCATGTAAACAAGTAGTTTTCCTTAGGTAGTTTGGTACTAGAATACATTTAGTACCTGGTTTCTTATGTCAGACAGATTCCTAATACCCTTTGACATAATTAAAAAATCACAAACCCAGTTTTCATCTTAGAAAATAGAAACTATTTTTTTAATCCACTAAATTGTAGGTAATGTAACTCCATATAACTTGCATGTAGGTACATATTCATAAAAATTAACATTTCTTAAAAGAAGTCAAGAGATAGAGCTGCAACCATTCAGGTGTGACAAAGCAGAAACTGTTCCTCTTTAATTTGGAGTTTGCAGAAAATTCATGCATTAGATGAACAGATTCATATATTTGTTCGTGTACTAGAGAGAAAGCAAGAAATGGATATTGAGAACTAGGTGCAGTAACTACGGTTGTGTCTGATGAGTTAATAACATCACCACGCTCTTGGCAAATTTATTCTAGTTAGCAACACATAGCATAGTAAAGATCTAGAATGGATGCAGAGTGCTTCCTGGTCTCTCATATGTTCTTCTCCCACCTCTCCCAACACACACACACACACACACACACACACACACGCTGCAGCAAATGCTACTGTATTTCAATTTTTGGAATTTTTAACACCAAGCCAGAATGGTGGTCATGACCTTGAAATCACAGCACCGTTAGGCAAACATGGCTGAAACTAGACATCAGAAGCACTTTTGAGGTCTCCCTGCTGTGTTTGGCCTGCTGAGTTCCCCTGGCCTTTCTCCCTGCACTCATCCTCAGAATTCATGAAATGTAAGCTGGTCCTTACATCCTTACATCTGCGGTCCTTCCCACTTCACAGCACACTGGCTTGATTTCCAGTCACCAAGACCTGCATTTCTTTGCCTGATTGCTTTCTCTAGTCACCAGGGCCAACAGTGCTATGCAAATGGCGGGCTAGAAGTGCTGAGAAAGTAAAGCCCCTGGGATCAGCCCTCACTCAGAGACTGACAAGCATTGGTGTGGAAATATCCCAGATTCCGAGATCCTTTTGAGGTGTGTGTTCCACATAGGCTCTGAGAGTTTCCCAGTGGGACTGAGCTTTAGTTACCCACAGTGGAAAGTCTCTTGATAGCAAGCTCTATATGGCTGCCTTTCCTTCCCTGTCTTGATTCTCCACTCCCTGTTACTGTTTCCTGGAATTGTCTCAAAAATAAATAACTTGCAGTTAAATTTTTGTCTCAGGATTTATTTCTGGGGGAAATTGAACTATGAAATGTATCGTCACAAACCTCTAATAGGCTGTTAAATAGAAATTTTATTATGTCTAATTTTTGGCTGAGGCCTCAGAGCTAGAGAACATGGCTTTAAGTACCCACATATTCCAAAGATCTTGTCTTCGCCGGTCTCTACGAGACTTACTAACACGGGGCTAACTGGCATGGTGGCTCTCACTCATAACGTCCGTGTAAGGTAAAATAGAAATGCAAAGGGGATTAGTCAGAGAAATAATTTATTTGAAGGGAGTTTGTAGGGAGCTCTATAATGTTTCATGATACTTTTTCCTAAGTGACAAGTGATGGGCCCCAAGAGAACAGCCCATAAAAAGTAGGGTTGTCTGCAGGAAGGAAGACTGGCATCTCATTTCCTGGCTGGATGCTTGCTGAGCTGCAGAATCCGAGAGACTCCTTACAGTGCTACTAGAGGAGAGTGGGAAGGAGACCACACAGCAATTTAATTTGTATCTCCACGAGTTTGAGAATTAAGTGAAGAAGATGGAGGTCAGTGAGAGGTCAATTGGAACAGCCTGCAATGCAAGTTGGGCAGAGAGGACAATGGCTGGACTATCTGCATATCCAGAGTTTTCCCTGGACCACGTGGACTCCATGGAATTTTACTGGTCTCAAGTCACCCCAAATGGTCCCTTCTTGATGGAGCAAGGGGACCCGTGGGATGTACTGATGATGTAGCTGAGAGTCGTTGTGAGAGGTCAGAGCGAGAGCATCCCCTTTGTTAGGGATTGATGGAATGAGAATTTGCCATGGAGGACTCTGAAGAATTGACAAAAGTCCCCTGTGAATGGGCAACCCAGCATCTCTGGTGTTCCACAACAGACAGCATATAATATCCAAGAGAGAACTACAAAGGACACTGGCAGTGGTGATCTCTGATCCCTCCTCTGTCTTCTCTGATCCTTGACCTTGTTCCAAACTAGATGGAGCTGGGGTGGAGTAGGGTGCGAGAGGGGAGGATGGAAGAAAAGAAACTCGGAAACAAAATAATGGGCCACATTTTCTCTCTTCTGCGTGACTTTTTTAGAGTCAGGCAGCAGCTGGGAGCCAGAGCTTTGAATTGGGTGAAAAATAAAAGTTTGAACTGTTGTAATGATCCAGAGCGAATGAAAAGCTATTATTTCTACCTGAGATTCACTTCAAGGATCAGGGAAATTTGATAACATGCTTGAAGGCAGCTGTGAGAGAAGTCTGAAACTGTTTCCTGTGTGTACTTTCCAAGTTCAGCGTGTTCAAAATGGTATATGTGTAATATAGGACTGAAAAATGCTTACACAGTGTTTGCACATGAGTGCTGCAATATAAGAGGGAAGGCTCTGATTGGAACAGAAGTCATGAGGAATCAAAAGGCAAAAGCTGGTGGGTTCAGAGTGAAGGAGGAAAATCACAGACCCAAACATAGGACTAATGCAAAAGATTGAAGAAACTTTGAGGTTCCTCTAAGCCCCGAAGCAGGACAGAACCTGGGGGTAACTGTTCAGGAATTTGAATGGGGTACCTGGTGGAGGCACACAAGTGGCATGGTCCTTCCCTTCTCCAGCACGTGTGCCAAGCAGAGGGTAGCAGAGATGTCAGGAACTGCATCTGTCCTGTTCTCCACCTCTTCACAACTTCTCTCCCATTTCTCATGCCTTGGTGCCCATAGCCTCTTTCTCCTCTTCCCCTGAAAACATGTTCTCTTGATGGCACTCCTCATAGACACTTTTGAAATTTGGTCTCATTCCAAAATATGTATTTCAATTTTTGGAATTTTTAACACCAAGCCAGAAATGGTGGTCATGACCTTGAAATCACAGCACCGTTAGGCAAACATGGCTGAAACTAGACATCAGAAACAGTTTTGAGGTCTCCCTGCTGTGTTTGGCCTGCTGAATTCCCCTGGCCTTTCTCCCTGCACTCATCCTCAGGATTCATGAAATGTAAGCTGGTACTGCCGCTGTGATTCTGAGAGATCTGGCAGACTTAATAAGCCCTCTTTGCTCTGCGAGGAGGCATTCTTCTTCTGGTGCTGAATTTTGAATTATTTATGCTGAATATTAGAACATAACAACTTCCAGGCAGACCTCTCCTCAACAAAAAAATGTATTCTGTAGATGTAAACTCCAGGAAAAATCCATGTAGGCTAATTTTAGTTTTATACCTATGAATATTTTATTTCCCAATAATTCACAACGGTCCTCAAGGAGCCATTATCATAAGTAAATATGCATAATGTGAAACCTCCCAAGATGTAATTGCCCATATTTTTGATGTGAGTAACAAAAGTATATATGGAGAGTGGGCCAATTCTCATCAGTTTTATTAAAGGATTGCTCTCTATCCCTGTCTTCTTCTCCTCTAGCTGCCTTTCCTTTCTTTTGCATTCACTCACAAAGCTGAGAAAAGAGCACCAAATAATTCTGCCACATAAACATGGGACTGCCTGAAACTGTAAGTTACCAGGATTTGGTACTTTCTCCCCAGAAGTACAGTGGGGGCAGAATTCCTAGCTAACTTAGGAAAGGAGAAAGTACCTTTGCCGGGATACGAGTGGTATCCCAAGTCCTGCAGACCAAAGCAGAAGCCTAAAGGTTCATCAGACCAGAGCCTACTTGCATATAGGGCAGCTTCTAGCTTAGAGGTGGATGAGGAAGTAAAGGGCATCCAAAATACCCCACTGGATCTAGAGCCCAGGGAGAGATTGTAAAAAGGTCAGAGCAACACGGGGGACGGGAGTTGGTTTTGTCACAGAATGAACCTGAATTCCCCTCATTCCTGAATTTACCCAGGGACCCAGTGAAATGGATAGATGGCATTCTCTAAAAGCTAGAGCAATTGTTTGTTTGCACAGTAATTCAGTGTTTCATTGTGACACTGTGGACACTGTTTTGACAGTGGGGATGCAGAGGAAGAAAGAAAACAAGCAGAGTATATAAGAGGCAGAGTGTCCTATAGACACATGCATACCCTCCGCTCTAGGTAAACCCACACAAGGGTATTGTTGGATGCTGCTACTTGCTGAGTCGAGGGAAAAGGGCACACAGAAGGTCATGGAAGCCTCAGAGCAGGCATTGCGATGCCAAATCAGTCGGTGGCCCCCAATCCTCTCCTTTTCATAATCTCTTTTCCATTTCCCCTGGTCCCTCCAGATGAAAGGGAGATACCAAGAGAACTTTGGGAGGTGAGGAGGAAATCACTCAGGAACCATGCTCTGTCTCCTTGACACTCTGCTCTAAAGTGAGCATCCAAATGAAGCATCCAGCTTCCATCATCTGCCTGCCCTTCCAGTAACTGGTTAACATCTCACCACACTAGATCTAAAAGCAAAGAGGTAATTTGCATACAACGTGCTGTTGCCAAGTGCTAATGAATGCGGGGAGGCTCCAAACCAATATTACCCCTGGAGCCATTTCAGAACAACTTGCCCCTAAAGACATCCAAGAGGAGAGAGTCCACGAGTGGGATTTCAGGCACAATACAGAGGTTCCTCCGGGACCCCCTTCAGTTAAGAACCGTCTCAGGATCCCTCAGCTCATAACCTGTGGCTGATGGCCCCCTCAGTGGACCGACTCTGCTCTCGCTTCCCATGGAAACAGTAGTTCCCATGAGAACCTCCTTGGGGTGGGGGTGGGGCTGCTGAAGTAGACATTTCTGTGAGCACTGCAAAGTGGGTGGTGTTGGGAAGATCTTCCAGAACTCCTGGGAGGAGGGTGCAGGTCTTTTTTATCTCTGTATCCTAACAGCATCTGTCCCAACCTCAGTGGGTTAAGGAGGTGTTGATCTCTCATTGTCACTGACCGTTTCTGTCGCTCTCATCTGTCCACAACCAACACACTTAACCCTGTGTCTCTGGGCTCAACCTTGCCTGAGTCTGATGTCCTCCCTGAGCCTCTGTTAGGAGAGATGCACAGAGTTCATCATCAGACCACAGTTCTAGGTGGTCTGGCCCAATATGGAGTCTGTCTTCTTATAATTAGACTTGTTTCTTCATCTATGGTCTGACCTCAGCCACCTCTCCTGTAGCCCATGACTGTATAATGTATGGTTAAGAGTTTGGGACTCATCTCAGTAAATAGTGTCTCCATACTTTCAGGTGCTCAGCCACGAACCTGGGAGTCATCCTTAATGCCTCTATTCTCTCACATCCAATAGATAATCTTTTAGGAAATCCTAAAGACTCAAACTTTACTCAGGCCATGTCACTCCTCTGTTCAAAATGTTCCAGTGGCTCCCACGTCACTCACAAACCCAGAATCCTTACACTGGCCACCAGCCCTTTATGACTTGGCTCCCTTTATCTCTCTCACTTCTCCCACACTCCTTCTCTTTCACTCTGTTCCAGCCACACTGGCCACTGTGCTGTTCCTAAAACATACCGAGCATCCTTCTGCCTCAGGTCCTTTGCACTTACCGTGTCCTCTAACAGGGATAGAGATCCACATGCTCACTCTTTTCCTCCTTCAGAGCTTTGCTTCAATGCTACTTTTAAAAAAATATTATAATTGACATACAGTATTCTATTACTTTCAGGTGTACAATATAGTGATTCAATACTTATATACCTTACAAAGTGACCACCACAATAAGTCGAGTAACCATTTGTCACTCTTCATAGTTATTATGATATTTTGGACTCTGTTCCCTATGCTGTACATTATGCGTGTCAGTGAGGTCTTCCCAGACCTTCTCCCTCCCCCTTTGCCAGCATTCCCTATCCTTTCTCCTGCTTTATTGTTCTCCAAAGCACTTAACATATGTGTTTTACTTATTTATTTGCTGCCTACCTCTCCCACTAGAGTGCAAGCTCCATGAGGGCAGGGATTTGTGCCTGTTTCATTGTGTTCTATTGCTGGGACCTAGCATGGCGCCTGGCACATAGTGGCTGCTCAGTGCGTGTTGTCGCATGAATGAGTGATGCACAACCAGATATGGAAACCATTATTAGGCAGGGCATTCAACCAACCAACAGGGGTGGGTGGTCTGCTTTTGTGGACATTAAAACAACGACATTGTGTAGTTTGGGGAAGGGTATACTGTATGCCTACTGTGAACATGGCACTATGGAAGACTAAACATATATGGGCCCTGACCCCTTCCCCCAATTCAATTTGACGACTGAACACCTGCTGGGTCTGACATTGTGTGAGTTGCTTGGATTCAAGGATAATTAGAAAACGCACAATAACTGCACTCAAAGAGCATATCAGGAATTCCAGGCACAAATAAATAATTATAATACAAGATTCTAAGTGGTTCCTTAGAGGAAAATACAAAGCAGGGCCTATATAGAGTGCCAAAGTTGGCATGGGGGCCCTCAAGGCTTCCACTGGAGCTGACTTTGAGCTGCCCCTGGAGTAAACACATATCAGAGAAGCTTATTATTTCATAGGATGGTGACTAACATTAAAGACAAAACAGCAGTTACGAAGGCACTGTGCCACTCGTGCTGGAGCTGGCTTGTACCAGTTCGTGAGAGCTGATTGCTAAAGTTTCAGGAATTTCAAGAGTTTGTTGACATCATATTGATAGCTTGAACTCAGGCCTGGTGGGAGTATTTACAGCACAGAAACCAGCCATCGGTATCCCCTGCTTTTTGAAAGTTCATGTTAGGCCACTTTGCTTTTATGAAAGACCTACGTTAGCACCAATTGTCGATAACCAAAGAAGTCCGAAGAGGAGTTTTGCTTTTACGAAAACAGACAAGAAGCAGAATAGAATTTGGTGTTTGTTTTGCAGAGGTTTGTAACAGAGTCCACGCACACGTTGAATAGTGAGAGTGGCCCCGCCAAGCTCCTTCCTCGGGAACCACACTCAGCATCTCAGCATCAAGGCGCAAACTTTGACCTGCGTCTGGGAGCGTCTGTGCTTTATCCCCATTCATTTTGTGCATCTGTTAGCAAGATGTGTCCTAACATATAAGAGAAGCCTAAGAGAGCTTGTAAGGGTATTATGCTTAGCATAAAACTGGTCTTAATTAAACGTGTTTTGGTATGATTGGTAGGTTATTTTTTGAGTCTGGGAACACTCCAAATTTTTTCCACATCAATTAATGGTAATTGTTTGCTTTGCACCATATATATATATATATATATATATATATATATATATATATATATATCTCCCTTTGCACACCTACCCAAGAAAGTTGGTTGCTAAATACTCACGACAGACATGAGGCACAGGACAGACATGATCCCATGGTTCATATTACTGGATGGTCCTGGTGGCTGTCACGGTCAGGGACAATACACCCAGGTGGGGGAACGAGCTAGGTCTTCACGTTGGGTGAGATATGGACATGCCAAAGTAAATGGTAAATGTACTGGGTGAACTATTGCCCTCCCCTAAATTCACGTCCACGTGAAACCTCAGAATGTAACCTTGTTTTAGGAATATAGTCTTTGTCGCTGTAATTACTTAAGGTAAGGTCATACTGGATTAGGGTGGGCCATGAATCCAATGACTCATATCTTTATAAGAGAAAGGAGGGGGAGATTTGGATACAGAGACAGTGGAGACCCAGGGAAGAAGGCCATGTGAAGACGGACACAGAAATTGGAGTGGTACAGCTACAAGCCAAGCAACACCAAGAATTGCTGTCAACCACCAGGAACTAGGAAGAAGCAAGAGAGGATTCTTCCCTACAGGATTCAGAGGGAACGTGGCCCTACTGACAACTTGATTTTGAACTTCTAGCTCCAGAACTGTGAGAGAATAAATGTCTGTTGTTTTAAGCCACCAAGGTTATAGTAATTTGTTACCACAGCCCTAGAACACTAATACAGAGTTGCATGAATAAGGACAATGAGGTGGGGATGTGTAAGGGATGTCTGAGGGAGAGGGAAAAGAGAAACTGTTGTCATTTGTTGATGGCCTTAAATGTCTCCTCAGTCCCTATGATGTGCTTGCAGTGTCATAAACATCATTTCTGTTAATCCTGAAGACAATCCTATGAGGTAGGGTTTATTATTGGTTCATTAATCTCATTTTAAGATAAGAACACCAGAGTTCAGAGAAGTTAAGTGATTTTCTCAAGGTCACACAGCAATTAATGACAGAACTGAGATTTACAATAAGCTTGGTTTAACGCTCACTCTCCTTCCCCTGTGACACTCTACCTCTCTGATGTTCACTCCCAGGTGGGCAAGAACCACCTCAAAGGTCTCAAATGATGGAGATTGTGATAAGATATTAAAATCATCAATATCTACGTCAAGGAAGCAGGGCAAGGAGATTTTAGGACCCAAGTAGAGTTCAATAGCTTTTGCATTGTAAAAATCAACTTGAACTGGAAAGATTCAGACGTCATTAAGGAATGGAATTTCAAATAATCATAGACATACTTAGAAAAATGCAATAAGGGAACTGAGACCCTGCATATGGAGGGAAAAATCACAATCATGTTCAGAAGAGATCGAGCAGCCAATGTTTATGTTGGTTAAAATCATTTTGCTTTTTCCCAAATGCTGCCTTTTATTTGGCATCACGATCTGAAGTTAAAGGAATAAAGATCTAATTACTAGAACAGCAGGCAATAGTCACACAATATTCTACACATTTGTGCACATAAGACAAGCTTTGACTTAAAAATAAAGATTCTACCAGAATTATAAGAGAAGAACCACATCAAACAATTGTGGTTATGCTGCAACTGTATTTTGAATATGTTTAATTGATAAAAAGCCGATGATTTTTCTCCCGAGTAGACTCATGTAAAAATGTTTTGGGTTATAGAATATTAGGATTGCATTTGAATTTGTACATTGATAAGGATAGTCAACCAATGTTTCTAATAAAAAGAAACATTGCTGATACGAGTGCAATAGTTGAATGGAGGGGTATAATTATAATGAATTCCTCATGTTACTTTGTTTGTAAAACCACAGCCTACATATAAAATATAATTTTCTCAGCTTACTAAATTTATTAAAAGTCTAATATTAAAATTGCTGCCATTTTGCCTACTTGTGTTTTTTTTATGTATATAAATTATTATTATTATTTTAAATTGCGGTTGGTTAGAATCTTTTAATCTGTGATTTTAATTCTTGGGGTCTGGAATTGGTTTCCATTAAGTCCATACCTCTTAGAAAGCTATGCCTGTATTTCACTGACTCTACAGTCTCACCTTTGGGGAAATACTAGCTTCAATCTTCTTTTGAGGTGTGATTGCACAGGCTGGGTTCACCTACCTCAAGCAGACTAGTCCCACTGATGCATCAATGCAGAGATCCCAAACTAGCTGAGCCTGGCCCTCAGGTGGGTTATGTTTGACTTGTACTATTTGGTTGTTTTAAACATTTGAATTTAAATGCCTTTAGATCACACTCAATCTCCACCAGTTTCATAGTCTTAACATCTAGCCCAGTTCCCACAATTTATCCCCGTGTGGCCTTTGGAAGCTTTTGCTGCTGGATCATTGGAAGGCATGCCTTGGACTATTTTTTCCCAAAGTTGCAGAAATGTTTCCATTGTCTTGATTATGCTTCTAATTTCCATGGAAGACATGTTTGTTCTTCACACCCCAGGTTGAAATAGCTCAATGGGATTGCTTTCCTCCTCATGCCTAAATTCAACCCAGAGAGAAGTGGGGTTTTGCTGGTGGGACTGTATTTCTTTGCAGCTCAAGTGAAGTAGGGGAAAGGGCAGGTTTAGTGGGACAAGGTAGAAAGGGGTTTGGGGCAGTCAGAGGGCAAGGCCAGGGGAGAGAGGAAGCATCAGTGGAGGAGCTGCTGAGTAGTGTTTCTATGAGGGAATTCTGTCCCAGCATTTCTTGGATGATTTGTATACTTCCCAAATCTCACATTTTGAGAAAAATCAGTTGAGAAATTGAGAAAACAGGGAAACGTGTTACAATTCTCCTGTGAGAATTAAAAGTTAACCATCAACATAGAGACACTACTGATTTGAAAGGATTCATTGAGAGATCCACTGAAAGCAAGATCAAGAAATCCTAATACCGGAGCTGGGTTAGATTTGAATGTTAGATTATTCAAAATCTACTGAATAATGTTAGGTGGCATTTTAAAATGTTTGGGTAATTGCTATAGGCTTTAGTTCTTTATAAATATTACTAAACTGTATATTTCTTATTTATTTAAAATGTTTTAATAAATACATAATAATGAGTAAAGAATTTCTGATGTTTCACTTCCAAGTCCCAAAGGTTCATTTTTTGAGAATTTAGAAACATTACAATGAGGGAGGATATAAAAAGGTGAGTGAAAGTCTCTTTTGAAATTTTGCCTAGGGCCAATCTTGTTCCTGAAAGAAAAATAATGGTCTTCAACAGGCACAGGTTTCTATAGGGAAACAAAGTAATTTATTAAATGTCACAGCCTAAAGAAACCACAGGGATTTGCTGGGTTTTTTTGGCTTATCTCCCATGTTCTCCATTTTATCTAGAAGCATCATTGTACTTTTGTCATGGCTGACAAGTCAACTCATGAGCCTAAGGAAGTTTAAATGAACGTGGCTGTTTGATTGTAGAATCAGAGGTCTTTAACAATTCTGAGGCCCAAAGAGACTAGGGAAACTAGCAGTGTCTGTAACTACCCATGTTCCAACTGCGTGTGTTCCAGCCCAGACCAATTCAGATGGAACAAGAAGTGATCAAACCATACCACGTTCTCAAAGTGCAGTCGCTGCTCTATGAGAAGAAATTATTCTTTATTGCCATATTAGAGATAATTGTGTCTGTACCAGATGTCCTCTGGTTCTGGGAAGCTGGCAAGCAAAGACAGGGCATGAATGAAATTCATCAGGCACATGCTTAACTTCCTACTTCAATCCATGTGGTCTGAAGCAGGGACAAAGCCAGCAAAGAGATGGCATGTCTAAAACTTTAAGGAGTGTGATAAACAATGGTCAAACTCTCTTTCACTTATATTATTGTACGTGGCTAGAGGAGGGGAGAATTAAAATTAGATTTTAATTTTAGATTAAATGGCCCACTCATTCTGATGTAACAAACATTTTTGCATGTGGTCTGTGATATTGTTGATTTATAGTAAGATATATATTTTTGGTCTTTTGTTCCTGTTTCTGGCACAGAGCTCCTAAAATCCTTAGAATTTCCTGAATAAGAGTGATACAGGTGTCTTGATATTTACAACAAACGCTTTTCAACCACACCTGAGTTTATGTTAAAGGGGTGACGTTTGGAAAGCACCTAAGGATGGGGGCTGGTTGTCAGGGGAACCAGCCACGTGACTGGAGGGTTGGAACTTTCAGTTTCACCCCCTGACCCCCCAGGAAGGGAGAGGGGCTGAAGTTTGAATGGATGGCCAATGGCCAATTATTTAATCAATTGTGCCTAGTTAACAAAGCCTCCAAAAAACCCAAAAGGAAAGGTTTTGGAGAGCTTCCAGGCTGGTGAACCAGAATGCTTCCACGTGCCACTGTGATAGATCCCAAGTTTCATGAAGACAGAAGCTCCTTTGTTTGTTACCTTGCCCTATGTCGCTCTTCATCGGGCTGTTGATTCATATCCTTTAATATCCTTTGCAATAAACCAGTAATCTAGTGAGTAAACTGGTTTCCTGAGTTCTGTGAGCTACTCTAACACATTAATCAAACCCATGATGAGAATTGTGGAAACCTTTGATTTGTAGCCAGTCAGAAGCCACAGGTAACAACCTGGACTTGTGATTGGTTTCTGAAGTGGAGGGCGGTCTTGTGGGACTGAGCGCTCAACCTATGGAATTTGATCTCCAGATAGACAGTGTCGGAACTGAGTTGAATTGTAGGACACCAGTCGGTGTCCGAGAATTGCTTGGTGGTGTGGGAACCCCCCCACCACCCCACCACACACTGGAATTGGGTGATCAGAATCATTATGGCCAGAGGAGGGAAGAATTAACATTAAATTTTAAGTTTAAATTAAATGAACCCCTCATTCTGATGTAACAAGCATGCCCTGAGCGGCTAATTAGACATACAGTTAGACGTAGACGTCAAAGATGTGATCACACAGGTCGAGATGATGGAAATGTGGCTGCCAGTGTGTAGGGTAGATGTTGAGGAAAATTTGCCTTCATTGGTTGATACGAGCTTTTGTCTATTAGCTTTTGTCGTTTCTGCAGATGAGGTGATCTCTGTGCTATGATCAGGGGTTGAGTAAATTCCCCCTTTGGTCTCATGTTCCCGAGTAGGGGAGACATGAGATGAGGTTGCTTTTCTCTTTGTTCTCATTCTCCCGAGTAGGGGAGATGTGAGATGAGGCTACTGCTCTGTCTGTGCTGTGAGGTGATGGTGAGCTTAGGGTTAAAAAAAATTCTTGATCAGGGGTTGAGAGAATTCCCTCTTTGTTCTGTTTCACCCACATCAGCAGATGAAGTGAAGAATTAGCTAAGTTGTATCAGGATGATGTGACAGGCACATTGCCAGGCCTTGTGGCTTATCCGGAAGAATAGGCCCTTCGGCCGGATGGGCAGCATTCATATCAGTAACTGACTTCCAGCCACAAACCTGGTGAGGTCGGGCTGGTTCTCGGCCTCTCCAGTGTTGTTCACTACGGTTAGCCTTCTTGAGAACTTGTTAGCATCTAGAAAACTTGTATGCAGCTTGCAGCTTACAACATCAGAAGACGCCTTGACTTCTAACAATAACAACAACAACAAAGGCAACAGCAGCTGTGTTCTTGGGAACTAACAAGCAGCGGTGTGGTGTGGGAGACGCCTGCGTTTCTCTTAGCTGCAGATTTGGCAAGGTTTTGATTTATTATTTTTCCAGTGCTGTTCCCCACCCCGGTTTGGTGAGCTTTTGGCAACTACTATAATAGTTACTACCCTATAGAGCTTACTACTGCTTTTGGATACTCCTTACTGATGTTATTTGTGTATTTAGCCAAGTGATTTTTGATCAATAGTAAACATATGTTGGAATCTCTTAAACTTATATGTATGTGTACGCCTTTGACACGACATTGTTATCAATGTGTATAGTTTCGTTTTAACCACCTTTACTTTCTGACATTAGCATATTCTGTTAATTGTCTTTGTCTTTTGCTATTGCATGTTGCTAACTAAATTGATTAGCTATTAAATAAATTAATTAATTAACCCCATTCTAACGCGTGCGCCTCCCCTTTCTTTTCCCCCCGTTCGTCATTACACAGTGACAAAGATGACTATGCAAATGATGATGTCGATCTAAACACAGATGTAGGCAGAGTAAGTGTCGATATAGATGCAGATGTGCATGGCATAGCTGTAAACATAGAGGTAGAAGCTGCAGATTGGGATCTCTCAAACTCAGCACTATTGATATTTTGGGCCGGATACTTCTTTGTTGTCAGAGGCTGTCCTACATTGTCCTACATGCCAGGGGCACTCTCTCCCCCACCCCCAAGTTGTGACAATCAAAAATGTTTCTGAATATTCCTAATGTCCCTTGGGTGCAAAGTTGGCTCGGTTGGGAACCACTGATGTAGACCATGTAGATACTGACATAGACAGAAGCATAGGTGTAAATAATGCAGATGATGAACATGAAAAAGTAGCTGTAGATGATATGGATGTAAACATAGACGTAGGTAAAATATATGAAGTATGATCACAAAATACGGTGAATGTTTAAATAAAAAAATTATTACAGTAAAAGACACATTGCCATTAATCCCCCTCAAAATATCCCCCCTCACTTCGAACACACTTATCCCATCATTCTTGCCACTTTCTGAAGCAGTTCTGGAAGTCCTCTTTGGTGAGTGTCTTTAGTTGTGCTGTCGTGGCTGCCTCGATGTGCTGAATAGATTCAAAAGGTTTACCATTCTTGGTCATTTTGACTTTGGGGAAGAGCAAGGGATCACACGGTGCCAGATCTGGTGAATAAGGTGGATGAGGACACACTGTAATGTTTTTATGTGACATAAATTGCTGTAACAGAAGCGATATGTGACACAGAGCGTTGTCATGATGGAGGATGAAGACACTAAAGAAAGAGGACTTCCAGAACTGCTTCAGAAAATGGCAAGAACCATGGGATACGTGTGTTTGAAGCAAGGGGAGTATTTTGAGGGGGGTTAATGGCAATGTGTCTTTTACTGTAATACAATGTTTTAATTTAAACACTCACCGTATTGTTTGATTATACCTCATATGTAAATATAAATGTAGATGATAATGTAAGAGTAGTTACAAATGATATAACTCTAAACATAGATGTGGATGATATATTTGACAGACATAATGTAGATGGAGAAACGTGAATTTAGGATCTGGGTAGGAAAATAAGGTATTAATGATGCAGATGACATAGGTACAGGTGATGAAACAGATACCTAGATAGAGCAATATGGAAATACTTTTCCTAACGAGTATCTTTGAAGCTGAGGACCATGACTCTATATTCGTATCTCCCAGAGTAATTTGGAAGTATTCATTAACAATCTGTTGATTGTTTAATTAGTTCTACCACTTAAGAGCAAGTAAAGCTATCTTTTCATATTTCCAGTGTTTTCCATTAAGAAAAAAGATTATCTTCAGGGAACTTTGTGGTAACTTAAAACTCCAAGGTATAAATAAATGCATATGGGTAGATATTTAATACACTTAAAACATATCCTGTATGTATTTCCCAAACATTTTATTATGAACAATTTCAAACATGCAGAAAACATGATACAAATTTACAAATAAGACCAAATTTACAAATACCCACCACTTAGATTTTACCGTTAACATTTACTGTACTTCCTTATCTCTTGTCTATCCATCTATCCACCATCTATCCATTCATCACTCCCTCTTATTTGTTGATGCATTTCAAAGCCAGTCCTACATATGTTTTTCATTGATTCCCTGGGTGTTGTTGAACTTGCATGTGAAGTGTATGTGGCATGCTATGAGTTCTGTGCTCCCATTGGTCCGTAACAGATTGGAAATTAAATAAGGGTCCTTCACCACGGACAGCTTAAGAAGCAATGATTTTGCACACAAAAGGGGGGTGGAGGGTGATGAAAAAGAATGGCAGAAAGCTAAAGGTTGTTGAAGCTAGGTGATGAGCAGGCACATAGCACAATTCCCTCTATTTTTATAAAGTATGAAAATCTGCATCATTTGGTTTATTAAAAAGTTTTTTTTTAAAAAAAAAAACGCAGCGTGTTTAAATTTATTGGGGTGACAATTGTTAGTAAAATTACATAGATTTCAGGTGTGCAATTCTGTATCACATCATCCATAAATTACACTGTGTGTTTACCACCCAGAGTCAGTTCCCCTTCCATCACCATATATTTGATCCCCCTTACCCTCATCTCCCACCCCCTAACCCCCTTACCCTCTGGTAACCACTAAATTACGTTCCCCAGATTAATTTTCAAACCCCGTGGCCATCTTGTGGTTACTGATTGTTTTCTAATCCCCTCACCTTTCCCCTTACCCCCACCGCCCCCCCGCCCATCTAGCAACCCTCAGTTTTTCCTCTTTGTCTCCAAAACTGTTTCTGATTAGTTCATTCACTTATTCTAAGTATATAGTTATATCTAAGCATACAGTGAATATTTGATATATGTGTGTTTCAAATAAAATGATATAGAAATGACATGCAGAATACATCGTCCACATAGGGATTACATGTGATGGTTCAAGTGAAACTTTACAGAAGATGTCTTAGGTAACAAACAGAAAGTAATTTGCTGGATCATGAGCTTGGTGAGCTTTTATTATGTAATAAATCCTGATTATGTAATAAACTCCTGGAAGCCACAGATCCTGTGAGATACCACTTCTGTAGCTCCACAGCACTTTATCCAGGGTACTGCAGAGTAAATGGTGCTTAATAAACACCGGCTGATAGGCTAAACTCAAGAAATGAATTGTGATGAACAGTAGTTTAATTCTCCATGTAATAACGCCACATAGCTCAATCAAGTTGAAAAATCTGTTTCCTGAATCCGCCCTCATAGAGATTTGCACAGAATGTTTGAGCCTGAGGGGAACTTGGAGCTTTGCTAATGTCCTCATTTTGCAGACGGAAATGAGGCCTGGCGGAGTTATATGAGGCTCACTGAACACCCCACTTGTTAATGGCAGCGTTGTTGCCTCTGATGCCTACAAATGGACTCTTCCTTTTGCCATGATGTTTCTCAGAAGGTACAAACCACCTCCTCCCCCGCCGCCCCTTGCTCCTGGCTTAAAATGATATGGTTTCAGCTGTAACAAAGAGAAAGAAGTTGTCAAGCTGGCTTCACTAGGAGGCTAAACAGGAAGTATGACTACAGAACAAGTCCATGTGATGGTCAATATTTACCCAGGACTGTCGTATGCCTAGCTTGGGTCAGATGAGCTCTCTGGCCTTCAGGAACTTTCTGTCTATTGGGGAAAGGAATATGTACATATGTGAATAGTTAGAAGACGGTCCTGCTGTGTAGGAGTAAAGCATAAATGAGCTGCTGGGTAGAGCCGTGGGGGCTGGAGAAAGGATAGGATGTTTTGGAGACCACTGCGCTTAGATGTAAGGTTCGAGGACTGAAGAGAGGGCAGAACCCAAGGTAGACGAACATGGACCTGAGTTTGTACTTCATCCTGTTGGTATGAACGGGGTTGGGAGGTTTCTGTGGAGGATGGGATGGGATCCATTACTGACTGGATTTAGGAAGACCGATAACGGTAGCAACAGTGTCTGGGAGAGACTGACAGCCAGGAGAATCTTGAGGAGGACCTTTAGGAAATGAACGCTTGGAGCAGGTGCTGGCAGTGGGAAGAGAAAGAAAAGGCAGATGTAACAATAGTTTTCTCAGACCAATGTTTCTCCAAAAGCAATGAGAGAATAAGGCCAGCGGGTTGCAAACACGCAAACAGGCCTGACTCCGGTCCACACACTTCTTGGACTGTGTAAATCATTTCTCCCAAAGCGGCTGTCGTGTGGATCCCTTTCACATGTTCTTCCTCTGAATGTAAACTTGCTCATGTACTTTGAGTTCTCTAACAAATTGGGAAAGTGATTTTCCCCTGGAGAAAAAAGTAGAGTTTGAGGGAGCCAGTGACCTGAGATCATGGGAATAGAGAGAGGAAAAGATTATAAAAACACTTACCAATTGTGTCATCTGCAACTTTCACAGTCTTATTTTTTACATGTAGATCTTTAATCCATCTGGAGTCTATTTTTGTGTATAATGTGAGGTGGGGATCTCACCATTTGTTGAATATTTAGGTAATTCAACTTTTGTGAGTGTTTTGAAATGTTACCCTTAACACATACTGAATTCCATGAGTACCTTCTTATTCTCTTACTTAAAATCCAAAAATTATTTCTTATTGTCCTTAGAATAAAATTCAAATTCCTCTTCCTGGCTTAAAAGGCCCTAGCTTGCTTCTGAAATGCATCTACCAGTCTGCCCTCTGCATATTGTGCTTCAAACGTGGGGCTTTCTTCTGTCCAGACACTTCGAGCTCATTCCAGGCTAGGTGTCACACTAACTTTGCACATGCTTATTCTTTCCCTGGATGCTCCAGCCTTTGTGTAGCTTTTTTTGTGTGATTCCTGCCGCTCTCTGCTTGAATGCCACTTCTTTAATCTTTCTCAGACCACCAGTCTAAAGCACCCACCTCAGGCCCTACCACATCATTCTTTATCACCCCAGAGCATCTAGAATTCATTTTGTTATCAGAAGTGAGGGGAGGAATCTGGCTTTTTTTACTCTCCTCCCCTATTGTGGGGAGTGAATGACTCTGAGACCATTTGCTGAAACTCCACCTTTTCCTTATGCATTTGATTGCTGCCTTCATTTTATGCTCAATTTCCACATGCATTCACAACTATTTATGGACTGAACTCTTTTTCTTTGATTTGTCTACTTCTGTTTTATTGCTGCTTTAATTACCGTAGTGTTAAAATGTTTTCATATTTGATAAGGCGAGACCCTGCTCTTTAATTTGCTGGCTATTCATGCATGTTTTGCTTTTTAAAATAATTTGCACTATGGCTGCAGGGTAAAGAGAGGCAAAGGTAGGTGTGGGTTGACCTGATGGAAGTTTCTCTCAGTATTCCAGGAGACAGATGATGGGAGACGACAAAGTAGAAAAGATGACCTATCCCATTTTATTCCAAACTTCAGTCATTTTCCAGCGAACCACTTCTACAATTTTTGACATATTTATGTCACCCACCTGTACTATTATTAATTAAACATTTTCATTAATTCAATTCCCTTGTATATTTTAAATATTTATATTAAGCTTATTCTATGTAATATTTGTAAAGCATATATTAGATGTGGTAGTTATAGTTTTGTAACATTGTAACATACAAGTATTAAACTGAATAGGGAACAATAAAAATAAACATAGTCCATGTATTTTTGGACTATGTAAAATTATTTTGTGTACTACCAGCAGTCGGGGAATCACTGGTGTGAGCAAACCCTTCTCGTCAATTCTCCAGATGAAAATCTCTACTCGGGAGGGGGCTGCCCTGGCTGGCTGGTCATATCTGTGGCTTGAGCTGGATGCTCACTGCACAGGTCGGTTCAATTCGTGAAAATCATCACGATGTTCACTTATAAACACTCTTCTGCATAATTATTATAACCCAGTAAAAGTTTGAAAAGTAACCTTTAAAGTTTTAAGAGTATCACTGTATTGGTATGTGCTAATTACTGGTGATAAGATCTATTGCATATGCCCTTACACAGGTCGTGTGAAAAAATAGACTAATGAAGTGAATAATAGTTACACAAACTTAAAATACTGGTAGAAGTTCTCTTCTTTAGATTTTTTTATGTTCCTGCAAGCAAATCCATCCTCCCTAAGACCTCCGAAAGGGCCACAGGTGATATCGTAGGCCAGTCAGAGCCTCCATAGGATGATAATATGTCAGTGAAGTGATCTGTAGGGCAGAATTAGACAATAATGCCAAAGGCCAGAGCCTCAATATCCTTACCTCTTAGTCTTTATTAAAGGTGTTAAGGTCCGGAATTGTCCCCCTCAGACAGACAGAGAACCCGCACAATAATGCAAGTCACACAGCGAGGTTTATTTCCAGCCAGCTGGGGTCCGAGTCTCTGCCCGACGCAGCGGGTTTTAACAAGGACCTCAAACACTTAAAGCCAAGGGGTTATATAGCATTTTCAAGGCTTTCCATAGCTTCAGAGAGTACTAGATAAACTTACAGGACTTACATAGCTTCAAAGAGGATAAGATTTACTACAGGACAAGGAGACCAGGAGTATAAGATAAGCTACAGAACTTGCATAGCTATAAGGAGTATAAGATAAGCTACAGAACTTCTAGTCTCCATGCTGCAACTGCCCACATCCTGGAATTTTATAATTATGTTGTTTCAGGCTAGGGGCTGTTAACCTTGACCTAAAGATAGCAGTTCTCATGCTAACAGTCTCTTACAAAGGCAAACAGAGATAAATGGAAAATGTCATCCTGACCTCATGAAGATCAAATTAAAGCGCAAGATTGCAGGGAATCAAATATCATCTACTGACCTGTCACAAGCACTTACTCAGATACAAACAAGCACACACCACACTCTTTTTTTTTCCCCCGCAGGTGATCCTGGCTTTCAGACTTCTAAATTCTCTGCTTTCACAGTCTAACCTCTGGTTAAGCACCCACAGCACTGATATTAATAAAGTTTGCAAAATCACTGTTGCTAAAATCTCACTGCCAAATAGAAGCTGCTGCTTCTGACATGGAGATTCAAATAGCTTGTATCATTTGTCCTTTAAAACAGTATAAAATAGGGGTGACTGGTTAGCTCAGTTGGTTAGAGTATGGTGCTAATTACACCAGGGTTGCTGGTTCAATATCCATGTGGACCACTGTGAGCTGTGCCCTCCTTAAAAATAAACCACAAAAAACAGTATAAAATATCATAACCTATAATATAGTGAATTTCTTTAATATATTACTTAATATTGGTTATGATTACATTTATGGAATAAATGCTGTAAGTTTTTGAAGTTCTTTATAATATGAAATAAAAAGAATAAAAACAGTATGCAATAATCCAGTTCACTTCTCTTGGTAGCCATGGAAACTAATCTCCAATATTTCAGTTACAGCATAATACTAGGAACTACAGCATTCTTTAAGGGCATCTATTAATTTGTTTTGTGTTAAAAAACAATGAAACTAGTAACCTCAGAAAACAACCTGTAGATTTTCTATTATAAAGTCCCACAGTTTTCATGACTATTTGGGGGCCACTTGAATAGGAGAAGCCCATGGAGAAAGACAGCTTGTTACAGGAAAACCTGGAGGATTGCTTTCTCAAGTATCTTTCAGAGGCCTATTCATTTCCTATTTCCTACCAGTAAAGTCTCTCCTTCCACTCGTGCCTCTGCCTTTCGATGTGGAATTCTGTTTCTGACGTCTGATCTTCCTAGAACTGAAAGCCTTAGTATGCAATTCCTGACCTGTAAAAGGCTTCTCTCTCCATCCAAAAGTCCCCAAAGGACCTGCCTGAGAGGGCACACTCACTCTTAATATACCCGTCTAGGCTGATCTATTTCCATAATTCAATTTTCAATTTCCAGAAAGCTTAGGATGTCTTATGCCAATTAAATTATACCTAAAGTTTCTCCAAATCTAATTGCAGTGTTGCCAGCTTCTCTCGTTGTACTTCCCCAAACAAGTGATATAACCCTTTCTATGAATGTAATTTGGAGAGCTGTCGAGGTAGGAATTCCTGTGAGGCTTCCAATGACAGTTTCAGGCTCCTTGGTGCCAGGTGATGTCATTCTACCAACCAAGTCTCAAGCAGGGGCTTCAGAACACAGCTGCAGAACAGAGCATCTGCCAGTGCAAGCCTGGACTGGTGATTTATAGCCACAGGGAACATAGTCACTAATATTGTAATAACTATGTAGAGTGCCAGGTGGGTACTAGATTTATTGGGGGACCACTTCGTAAGGTATATAAATGTCTAATCACTACATTTTACTCCTGAAACTAATATAATATTGTATGTCAACTGAAAAATAAAAAAAAGAAATTATTCCCGGGTGAAGCCAGGATAGGAAAGGGATGAGGGGCCAAGTGCTCAAAGGGTGACAGAAGGTGCTGGCTGCAGGGAGGCAGAAAGCAAAAATAATGAGAGGAAGGAGGCCACTTGGGCAAAAGCTTCTTTTTTCTCCTCCACCACAAAGTAACAAGGCTGCGTGGCATCCGCCTAGCCTACCATAATCGAGCTTACGCATACTTTGGTGGGTGGAGCACATTTGTTTTCTCCTCACCTTTCACATTTGCAATCTGGTGGAGATGAAGAGACTTTTTTTTTTTTTTTAAATTGGTGAATTGTAGCTGTTATTTTAGATGGTTCAAATGTTCTTTCCACACCCACTTAATATTATAAAATAGGCAATTCTGGCTTTGGTGAGGCAAGGGTATGATTAAGATGGGATGCACTTTTTGGCACCGTATTTAAATCTTCGTATTATTCGGGGACATAAGTTCTCAATCACGTGGTTGCAGTTTTACAACTTGGTGTAATTCTTGTATTTGATTCAGCATAGGGCTTTGTTCCCTTTAAAAATTCACCTAATGGAAACTTGTTCTCTCAGGTCAAGTTTTCCTGGAAGTGGACTCTGAGTCACAAATTCAGGTACAAGAGATTTATTAAAGAAAGGCTCCCAAGGGACACCAGTAGGAGGACCGGGAAAGGGAGGGAGTCAGCAGAGTGGGTTATCCTGCGAAGTCCCAGACTCAGCCTAATTCAGAGAGGAGTTCTGGAACATAAATTGTGCCTCAGAGCATGTCTTTCCTTGAGACAAGGAAGCTGGGCTTTTGATTCCCAAACCCGTCAGTCATTGAGCTCAGGCCAAGAGGAATGGTGGGTAGGGTGGGAAGGAGCATGGCCTGGTGGCTATAAAGTTTCCGGACATTGATAGCTCTCTCTATGGGCCGAACTTGCTCTAGTACTTGGTCACAGTACTTGGCCTTTGACTGTAGAGCACTTAGCCGGGGGCTGGGCACACAGAACTGACAAGAGAGACCTAAGGGGGCACCAACAGTGACACCCACGGGGCTACCCTCCATACAGCCTGCTTTTACCACCAGGGACCTGTTATGGGTCTTTCATCATGTTCTGTTGCAAGAGGAAATGAATAACATCTTTGGAAAGCCCTGGGGTTAGTGTCTCGTTATCCAAAGACTCACTTCCTTCTTCTAGGGGGTAGAAGTGGGTGTCCCTGGAATGCTTCTGTAAGACTGAGCAGCCATCCCGGTTGAAGATGACCTGGGCCATTTGAAAAGTTCGAAGGGCATACTTCTGGCTCTCCTGGCCCTTCAGGTCATTGATTTTCTGAGACAGGCACTGGCAGACAGATGCGAAGAGTGGATTTCCAGAGGCTGGCTGTGGATGGCCAAAGAGTTCATAGAATTTATCCAGCAATTTCCGGAGTCCGTCATCCTCTGTCTTGGTCTCTGGTTGGCCTTTCACAGAAGGGTCGAGCCAGAAATTCTCAGAGGTACAGGAATCTCTTTGTGCAATATTTAGGTTACTGGTGTCTGCAAGACAAAACACATCCCAATACTCGAACACATATTGGAAAATACCAGAAAGTCAGCAAGAACAGATGATGTCTCTTTTCAATTCAACACACTTATTGGTCCTGGGTAACAGGCAATGTGTAGAATCAGATGATTTCAGAATTCATGCCCACCATCCTGGGGTTATTCCTCTTGTTTGCTCAAAACAAGAACATTTTATTTGCCTATTTCAGGGTTTCTTAACCTTGTATAGACGTTTCAGGGTGACTGTGAACTTGGATGAGGAAACAAATCATATCTTTAATTTCACTAACCTCTACCTGAAATTAAGCATTTCCTTCCATGATGAATATAGGCAATAAACCCATTAGCAGAGTACCTGTGACTTTTCACCAATAGATCACACCTATTTTCATATAATATTATGGTATGTTGAAGATATTTTGTAATATTATTTACTCCTATCACTATGCTATGGACTGAATTGTGTTCCTCCAAAATTCATATGTTCAAGCCCTAATCCCTAATGTGACTATTTGGAGATGGGGCTTTTAGGGGGTTATAGTTAAATGAGATCATAAGGGTGGGGCCCTAATCTGATAGGATTGGTGGCCTTATAAGAAGAGGAAGAGAGAGCTCTCTTTCTCCGTACACACACATCAAGGATAGGCCATATGAGGACAGAGAGAAGCCAGCTATCTGCGAGCCAGGACAAGAGACCTCACCAGAACCTGGCCATGTTGATAGCCTGATGTCTAACTTCCAGCCTCCAGAACTATGAGAAAATAAATTTCTCTTAAGCCACCAGTTTATGGTATTTTGTTATGGCAGCCCAAGTAAACTAAGACACGCTACTTTGAAATCACCATAGCTATTAGTCCTGACACAAGATCTTATTATTTAAGCATTAATTTAAGAAAACATATTCGTTATAATAGCACACATTTGTTCTTTAAGTATTTTAATAACTATATGTCAATTTTTTTCCCTTAGTAATGCTGTGTGTTTTACTTTATACATTTAAAAACTTTATTCTGAGAAAGGGCTGATGGGCTTCACCTAATTCCAAAGGGATCTATTGCACACAGTGAAGACGCCTAATGCAGACAATTCTGGGCATTTATACAGTTCAGACATTTCTTTTTCTACTCCCTACAATAATCCTAGAGAGTCTTTATCTCTAAATTGAAAGCACCACCTTTGTGTTATTTATTTAAACAAATAAACTAAGTGATTTAATAATAGACAATAATAAACCAGAATTCGAGCCAAATCCTAGTTCTTGATCTAACTTTCTGTACCTCTCTGGGGCACCACTAATTCTTAACACAGGAATCTCTTCGGTCTTATGAAACAAAGAAGTTTCCTATAATTGTGTTGTAGAAAAGATTTTACACAAATAATTAAGTTGTAACTTGCTGAATTCCTTATACAGCCACAAGTTTTATGCTTTAAACTTTTATACTTTAAATCAAAATAGTATATTTTCCTTTTTTTCACCCTGATATATAAGCTTTAATAAATTACTAGTTTTAATTCCACATACCCACTCCCCACCCCTGCTAACTCAATTACTAGTTATAATAAAAATATCTGTAGTTGTTAATGATGAAGAAAGTTGCATGATGGAGTGGGTGGAGTTTTAGAAAAGGAGCTGAGATTTGGGGTTTTGATTCTAGTTTTGCTAGTAGCTAGCTATGTCACCTTGAATGAGCCATACCACCTTTCTGAGCTTCAGCTTTCTCATCTATAAAACAAGACCTCTACTAAACAATGTCTCTTCTATGGTAACATGGGGAACAGAAAAGCATATAATCCAAAGCATTAGGGCATCCCAAAAGAATGTGGATACATGCTCTCTGAGACACACACAGACTCACACATGGACTAGTATTCGTTAATCCAATACAAAATTAGTCCTAACAGCAAAGCACTGTGCTAGGAAAGGACACGATGAGCCCCAGAACATCTTACTGTTCTAAAATGCTCAAAGAATGATGGGGGCATGTCAAGCGAGGGGGCGGGGGCACAGAGGCCAGTTCAAAAGGGATCCTGTGGCCAAATCTGGAACAACTTGAGCATCAAAATAAATAATGAGAGTAACATATTACAAACCACGAATCCATAAAATAATTGAAAGTTGGATGAGGAACAGGATATTTACAGTCTCAGAGCAATGACCCATACAATACTTATTAATTAAAGAATAATGTTATAGAGGAGAAGCCTGGCAAATATCACCTTAATCAAGTGATGTAGGTGAACAGCACCAGTTAATGGGACAAAACAAAATCATGTGCCACCTGACCAGATGCAACAGGAAGACCCAGCATCACTTCTCTGACAGTACTGACAAAACTGCATCATCTGAACCCAACTATGAGGAAGGGTCAGACAAAAGCACATGGAAGGGCATTCTACAAAATGACTAGCCTGTGCTCTTCAGAAGCGCCAACGTCATAAAAACAAAGGAAAGACTGAGCAACTGTTCCATACTGAAGGAGACTAAAGAGATATGACAACGAAAGGTAACACATGATTTTCAACTGGATCTCTTTGCTGTAAAGAACATTATTGGGACTACTTGAACGGGAGCTGAGGATTAGTTGGAAGTAATGTTATAACTGTTAACTTTCTGATTTTGATGGTTGCATTGGGATTAGGGAGGAGAATGTCCTTGTCTGTAGGAAAATCAGGGGTGGTGGGCATCAGATTGGCAACGAACTCTCAAATAATTAATGAAAACAACTTATTTGTATTGTATTTGCAAATTTTCTATGAGTTTGAGATTGTTTCAAGAAAAAAATTAAAACAAATCTCTGGAGGAAGAATCGTTAAAACTTCCTTTGATGGCCTACTTTAATAAAAACAAAACCAAAAAAAAACAAAACAAGAACAACAAGAAAAAACCTTAGCCCAGGGCTTGGAGACTATTATTTGCCTAACAAATGGTACTGCTGTTAGAGAGCTGAGAGGGGAAGGGAAGGGGACCTGAAATAGCAGGACGAGGTGTCCCTTCCCACTCCCTTCCCCACAGATGATCTGGTCCTGAGGTGGTAAGGCAGGAAGATGGGGGCTGAGAAGAGTCAATGGGAAGAGTGGAAGAGCGAAGAGAGATGCTTGGCAGTAATACTGGCTAAGGCGGAGAGGTCTTGAAACTGCCCACCCAAGGCAGCCATTTGTACAGAACACGCCAAGTACTATAGCATGTACTTATTAAGTATCTGGTCAATAACTTTGATATGAAGGGTTTTGAATTTCCATCTGAGTTTCATTTTTATATTTAATTTTTGAAATTCAGTATCCTAAATTCAGTGGCCAAAGAAACCCTAAAAAACTAGTGTGTCTCCTCTATTTTTCATGCAAATATCAAGCCAACTGCAACTCATCTTCAAAGAAACCCTCCTTGCCCTTTCCAGAAGAGCAATAACAATATGGGTTGAGTCATTCACTGCGTCAGTTCTTTGGCACATCGTCTCCAGTTCATTTCACTCTTTGAGTTCCTTTTAAAATTTGCTTTACTACCAACTACAAAGCCGTCTCTCTGAACACATGGTTGGTGTGGCCTTTTGGACATCACTGTTTCTTCACCAGCATGTAAAGCTAATTACTTCTCTTCCTGATGCATCTATGAAGGTCTCACAATCAAGTTCGCAAACTCATCCTTGAAAAAGTGCTACATACCTCACTGCTGAGTATCACTACAGTTACCTTCAAACTACTCCCCTTGGGAAGCTATGCACTGATGCCAGAGCTTAGTCCACCCTTCAAAGCAAATTTGGAACTCTTTTTCTGGAATGTCCATCAGAGCTGTTGTCGTATTACCCTTGATGTCCTGAACGTCATCAAAATGTCTTCCTTTCAATATTTCCTTTATCTCCGGGTAAAGAAAGAGGTCATTGGGGGCGAGATCAGGTGAGTGGGGAGGGTGTTCCGATACAGTTATTTGTTTACTGGCTAAAAACTCCCTCACAGACAGTGCCGTGTGAGCTGGTGCATTTTTGTGATGAAAGAACCATGAATTGTTGGTGAAAAGTTCAAGTAGTCTAACTTTTTCACGCAGCTTTTTCAGCACTTCCAAATAGTAAACTTGGTTAACTGTTTGTCCAGTTGGTACAAATGCATAATGAATAATCCCTCTGATATCAAAAAAAGTTGGCAACATCATTGCAATAGGTTCGTGAACTTAATCATCAGACCTCATACATGTGGACAAAAAGGATGAAACTTTGATAACTCGGCCAGTTCCTCTTAGTGGTGCATCCTCATAGCTATGTTCAAACCCCACCTTATTCTACCTGTTGATATAGCCCAGACTTGTAGGGCTCGCACTAGAGGACAGTAATGTCTACTTTAGGGAAACGGTTTTGCGTCAGTGATTGGAAAGTGCTACTTGCACTTAGTGAGCGGGGTCGAGGATGTAAATGTCCTACAATGTAGAGGATAGTCCCATACAACAAAGAATCATCCTTCCCCAACATGTCAGTAGTGCCCTTTTCCCCTGCAGGAACTCTGGCTCAAAGAATGGATTCTGGAAGAAGTAAATGCTGAATCCCACTGCATTTTGATATATTGATTTGTCTCAAGCTCCCCTTTGCAATTGATCCCTGTGCCATGCTTTTGTTGCTGGCATCCATTTGTACTATGCATTCCTTCCTTCTCAGACCTTGTTTTTTTTTCTCAGCAAGAGCCCCAGTCCCAGTCCCAATTCTGGCGTTATCTAAATTGGGTGGGACTTCCCTTTTTATTTCAATATGCTTTCTATCATTAATAAAAGTTCTTTAGGAATTGGCAAGAAGAAATGGAGGACAGAGCTTCCTGGTAATACTTTTGCATCATTGTTTCAAGGTCCCCTACCTCCCAGAGCATCTGTTTGTCAAATTTTCTTTTGACCAAAGAGAGAAAACATAGAGATGTTTGAGATTCTTATAAACCTAAAAATGCTTCTATTTCTGTAGGAGTAATAGATGGCAATAACCATCTAGAAATTACCATCCAGCCAATTAGCATGGAGCATTTGAGATTAATGGCTGTGTTCTGTGAGAGATGCTATTAGCCTTCAGAAACCCAGATATTTAATAGGGGTTTCTTCCAGAGAATCTTCATGGCACTTCTGTGGTTGATAAGTGCACAGCAGGATTCTATCCCTGTGAAACATTTTAGCTTCAACTTTAACAAGTTTCCTCTAAATGGATTTGATATTTAGAATTCTGTCTCCTTCGTGCATCAAAGTCAATCACTGCCCACTCTGCCTTATTTGTCCAGAATTTCTTTTACTAGCAACTGCTAATTGGGAGGAGCTGTGGTTTCAAGGCTGTGCAGAGCTGAAAGAAATCTAAGACTTAATAAAAAAGAATATGGAGAATTATCGGGATTTAAGGAAAGAAAGAATATGTGTCTTTCACAGTCTCCTTCTATGTTGCTCAGAGGGGAAGCTGCCCCTTTATCTGGGCAACGCAAGGCACACTCCTAAGTGTGGCCCTGTTACCTTGGTTTGTCTGTCGGAGGCTACCTGGGCCCCGTGTGGCTCTAAAAAGTCATGGACATGAGAAGGACATGGTGAATCGGGTGGATGGCATATCCTGGTCATCAACGGTCACTTACTAGCGCAGTTTGGATGCACTGACTCATCTTTATGCCAGCAGTCAGACCTCAGAGGCCTCATACGTTCTCTACATGGGTGACACTACCATTTTTAGTATATGAGGGGAGATGGCCCATGGATCTGGGGGCCCTGTTCTCCTAGTTTGCATCTTCCTGCTCCAGATCTCACTTTCTTTTCCTTCATACCTTCTTCTCCTCTCACGCCTGTCACCCACTCCTGTGGAGGAGAAAAGGAGTGAATAGGATCACTGATTCAACAAGGTTAAGCCCTATCTCCATCCCTACGGGCTGCGTGGAAGTCAGACTGGGGCGAACACCTCTGCATTGTTGCCTTGAAAAATCTGACCTCTTTCTGAACCTTGATTGCATCAAGAAAGCTACCTCTTCAGAACCTTTGCACTTGCTGTTCCTCTGCGTGGAACACGTTTTCCCCACATAGCTGCATGACGGGTTCCCTCCCCTCCTTCAGGCCTCTGCTCAGATATTACCTTCTCAGTGAGGCCTTCTATATCTGTCAGGATGGACTGGGTCATGCTACATAACCAGCAAGCCCCAAAGCTCAGGGGCATAAAACAACAAAGGTTTATTTCTCACTACTTCCAGCTCTGTGTTATGTTACAAGTAGATTTTCATCATCCCTGTCTCCTTACCCTGGAACCCAGGCCGGTGGGGCAGCCACTATGTCAGTATTGCTTAGCGACTGCAGCAGAGGGAAGAGAGCGTGGTGAAGTAGGCCGTGATGGGGAAAGCTCTGTCACTTCTGTTCGCGTATCATTGGCCAATGTTAAGTCATAGGACCACTCCTGATTTCAAAAGAATGAGGATGAAAAATTCTCCTGTAGGGAGCGGTAGAGAGTATTGGTGAACAATGATTCAGTCTACCATGACTGCCCTGAGCACACTATTTGAAATTGCATTTCCCTCACTTCCCTAGGCCCTGGCTGCCCCTCTCTCTCTTGTTTGTCCTACACTTCTGGGTAAACCTAACAGAATCTAATAATATATAGGATTTGTGTGTTTACTATCTATTTTCTCCTACTCAAGGATGTTTTGTCTCTCTTGTAATCTGTGCTGGCCTCAGGGCCTAAAACAGTGCCTAGCACGTGGTAGGTACATTTTTCAAATGGTGATATTTTATTTGATGAGTTTCATTTTCAAAGGCATAATAAATCTTTAATACGCAAAGATCTCCTTATTGTATGCTTAACAAATTCAGAACCCCCGTGCACTCAATACATTCGTGGAATGAATACATGAGTGAATGAAACCAAGGTTAATAAGTTTTGGAATGAGACATGTAAGCAACACAAGTACGAGTTAGCCAAATACCTATCTACTTCCAACACCCACACTACTCAGGGATATTTCCTCAAGACTGACAAAGTTTAAGGACACTTCAAAAAACTGTATAATAGTAAAAAGCAAGGAATTGCACACAGTATAATGAAAGGTGATCTGAGCAGCACATCCATCTAGATCTCTACTACCTAACACAGGGGTCACTGACCCCATGCAGGTATTGAGCACTTGAAATCAGGTTAGTCTGAATGCAGACGTAGGCATAAAATCACACCAGTATGAACGAATAATACATATCTCACTAATAATTTAAAAATATTGACTACAGATTGAAATAATAATATGTTGGATACATAAGGTTAAATAAAATATTTTATTAAAACCAATCGTTTCTTTTGTGCTTTTTAAATGTAGCTACTAGACCATTTAAAGTGACTCCTATGGCTTGCATTATATTTTTATTGGCTAGCAGCTGGTCTAGTCTTTATAGTTGAGATTTAAGAAAGCTTTGGCTCCACCGTTCTCTTCCTGAAGGTTCACATTGAAGCTCCTGGAGACCGGATGACATTGTGAAGGCAGCCAGGACGAAGATTTGCCGTACTACGATGCCCTACACTGGTTAGAGAAGCATAAGCTGTCCATACCCTGTTGGTCAGGGCTGCGCCGTCTTGCCTCTGTCAGCTACCCTGGGGGACCACTCCTACAAGGAAGCAAGGATGAGCATCCTAAAGTGGCCCAGTCGTTTCTACCTTCAGACTAAGTAATTATGAACCATCTAATACCCAAGCCACAGGGTTCAGCCCAGTGCTAGATGGCCACGGTTCAGGAGGCAAAAGCCGAGTAAAACTGGGATGGCAGGTAATACATGGACTGGGAAGATGGGTCATCGCCAGACAGTTGAAGTGGAGGGAAAAAGCTATACCCATAGGGGAAGGCCTGGAGGCAGGAATGCCTGTGAGTGTAGTGTGGGGAGGTCCAAGGGTCGGGAATTCTTATAAGAGAGGAGAGGCCTTAGGTTGTAGAGGACGTGAGTGCCTGCGGAGAAGCCAGGCAAGCCCTTCTGAAAACCTCCAGCTTTGGACATTCCCTACTGTAAATGTGCACTATTACTAGGGTGACCAGTACTCCCTCGGGTGACTGGGAGGTTTGCCCAGGACAACCCTGCTTTATGCCTGCTGTCTCAATTCATTATTAATAGCACGCTCTTCTACTCTTAAATGGATGCTGAGTCACAGGATTCATTATCATGAAAGATTACATATATAACCTGATGCTGGAAACGTGGGGCAAATGTACCTGGGTCAACCGTGAGAAGTTCCTGCCCCATATCCCTATGTCCTGGGGGGTTGAGTTTTGATACCAAAAAGAATCCCAATCTGTGGTTGAAATAATAAGGTGTCTACAGTCTTCTGTTTGCTTTGTTTTTTCCTGAACCTTCCATAGGTTTGTTTTACTGTCCTCCTCCTTTCCTTTCCCGTCTTTTATACATAAAAGTATTTCTTCTACCCCTTGCTGTCCGAGAACCTTTGGTTTCTGTTCTGCAAGTAAAGGGCCTTGATTCGCTCTATACCATCAGCCACTTGCTTTGATTCCTCTTTTTTTTATTTGCTCCCCCACAACCACCCCCACATAATAACACCAGCGTTGGAGTTCTAAGCCATCTTCCTTCCTAATACCATAAAATTAATGAACAAAAAAATCAATAAGTGTAAGCTTCCTGCTGTCTTATAGCAACCCTGCTGGTTTATACATTTCAGAATTTGCAACTGTTCCTTTAAAAGACAAAATCCACACACTTTCAAAGGGGAAAGGGGGCAGGGTGTGGATATCAAGATATTAATACTTCAAAAGGAGGGATGGTCTGAGTCAGGTGCTTTTGAAACCCCAGTCCCCGTCTGTACTTGTTTACCTCTAAAGCTAAAACTGGGTGAATCACCCCGAGGGGAGGTGGGGTATGCTGTCACTTTCATCCTAACGACAAATAGATGCGATGGGCAGAGCAAAGGGTCTTCTGAAAAGGCAACAGTTGAAAAATAAAATGAATGCTGGGGAAAAAAACAAAGATATGTGTGATTGGAGAATCATCCTAAAATTAGGTACCCAGGACAATTATATTAGGCATATCTCTAGTGTGCGATTTGTAAGCTATCTTACTTCTACCTTGGCATTTTATATTTTTCTTAAGAAATTAAAATGTGCTGAAATTTACAAGGAACTATAATATCCAAGTTCACATCACTCCCAATCAACAATCAACGTTGTCATATTTGCTTCAAGTCTTTTTTTCTTATTAAAGAATTAAACATTTCAATTAAAATTGACCATTTCTATATAGAAATTTATTCCTTCCAGCCATTTTCATACCTTCCAGACAGATGTATCCATAAGCAATACAGAGTGTTGCTTTGTGTGTGGTGGTCATTTTCATTTTAATTTCCATATACAAACTTTTGCTTTTTTCACTCAGTGATTTTTTTACTTCTAGCCACTGTTGATATGTATGAATCTACTTCACCGTATTCTAATGTAGGAACATACTGCATTATTTTTCATCCATTCTCTTGCTGATGGTATGTAGGTTGTGTCTAATTTTTCACTATCACAAACAAAGACTCAGTGAGCCCCCTGGTACATGCCTCCTTATATACTTGTGTGAGGCTTTCTCTGGACATACACCCAGAAGTGGAGTTGCTGAGTCAAAGGGAACGTGCATTTTCAATGTTACTAGATCCTGAGATATCACTACAAAGTAGCTGCAGCATTTACACTCCCATCAGCTGTGTCTGGGTTTTCCTGTTTCTCCGTGGCTTTGCCAAACACCGATACTGTCAGATGTTTCAAATGGTTATCTTCTTACCAAGGTTCTCATTTCCCTGACGACATATACAGCTGAGCTGCTTTTCATACACTTGTTGGCCATTTGGGTTTCCTGTGCTATGAACTGTCTACTCATATTCTTTACCATTTTTTTTTCTATTGGGTTTTGTATCTTTTCTCTCTTCTTTTTAATGGCACAAAATGAATTACAAAAAAAACAAAAAACCAATATCTTTTCTAACTTTTCTTCATTTCATCTCAGTCTGAAGAGGATTAAAAAGAACGGGAGAGTGAACAAAAGACTTCATCGGAAGCCTCAAGGTTTGTTTGGAGTGGCAAATCTTCTCAAGCAAAACAGCCCTCACAGTGTCAGTTTATCACTTCTAAAAAGTGATACTGTATTTCTACTCCATTTAGTAAAAAAGTCATGCACCAAGCTGGATCCAAGGGCAGGGAAAACATCCTGGTCCCATCCAGACTAGAAAATTGAGACCAAGGCTCCAGAATTACTTGATGAAGGGGTTGGCAAATAGAACCAGAAAAGGCTAATCTGCTCATTAATTTTCTTTAATAACATGATCTTCATCTGGCAATCACGAGCCGTAATTAGGACCAATGATAGCTTTGCATGTTGGGGATGAAGAGGTAGGCAGGGGAGTTCAGAGCCTCTCTACGCAATTCAGATAATGAAAATTTAGGAACCACAGGCTAGGATCCTGGAACTGCTTAACAGCTCTTTTCTTTACTATGACATTGAGGCTTAGCCTGAGGCTTGATTTAAATCAGCTTGGTTTTGCATTTTGTTTAGTAACAAGTTAAAGGATCAAAACCTGACCCCTTTACAGCTAGGAAAGCCATGGGGAAATTATCTGGTTCAACTCTCACGTTCTGGACCAGAACTTTACAGCTAGAGCTAGAACAAGAAGTAGGACCCCTGACCCCATCAATCCCTGATAAAGGTCGATGAGGCCAGGCTGTCAGACAAGGGAACCCAAGATACAATCCCCTTCAGTAGCTGTTTGGAATTAGGAGCTTCACTGTTAACACTTAGAGCAACCATTTAAAAGATTTTCCCCAAAATGGTTTTTTACCTTTCATTTTACATGGGAGGTCTCAGCAGATTTGTTTCATATCCTGGCCTAGATAGTAAGGAACACTTGTGAGCAGAAAGAAAAAGCAAATGATGGGGATCTAGGTTGCTATGGCAACATTGCTATTTTTGAATATGACTGTTTACTTCAGCAGAGTTAAGTTAAATGTGAGCAGCTAATTAAGGTGATGCTTGAATCTTTAACCTTAACCTTCACTATAAGAAAAAAGTAAGCACTTTAAAATGCTGCTTGTAGTGTTGCTGGACATAGATGTAGCAGGGAGATCATTCTCCTTTGCTGGGGAAGCAAAAACCTCAGCCCTCTTCCTTGACAAGCATTGGGGGCCTGCTCACAATCTGGCCACATCCACAAGTCAATATTTCGTCATGTTAAGATTTAAAGAGGAACAGAACAGAATTCCTATCAAAACAAAGCCCGTTCCAGGGTTGACATCAGCAGTAAGACTTTCTGAGACTGTAACAGACAAGGAAAGTCTGACGTTTTTCTACACACAGTAGAATTTTTGTTAGACGCTTATTTGTGTCAACAGATTTCACTCCACCTCAAATCGACATTACGTACATCGTAATGTAGGGTCTCGGCTCCCACTCCCCACACAAGAACGCAGGATATGGTGAGGCCAAAAAGGAACACCCACGGAGCCATCGATAGTGGAGTCATACCACTATATTCTCAATGGCGGCTGGTCGAGACACAAAAAGTCAGATCAACACGATCCGCAATCCACAGCCCGCTTGCTAACCACACTTACTAGCCGCAATCTGCACTTGCTAGCGTAGCCACGGCAGTTATATTAGTGGCTAATAGCTCACTGGTTACAGCTGACGGCCATTTACTACCCGAGCCAGCACCTTTCCACGTGAGGGCGAGCGCCTGGAAACTGCTCTCTGGGACTCCATCCCTACAACATCTATGAAATAACAGATTGAATTCTAAACCAATACACCAGAATGTAAATATATAGCTGAGTGCTCCCTCTTCAAAATAATCACTCCGGGGGCCAAGCTCTTATTTTTAAAATGCTGCCATTCCTGAGAGCATGTTGGAGCCTCTTTAGGAAGTGTCTTCCTGCCCTCTGGAAGCATTTTCTGGATGTCCTCATTGGTGGCAAATCTCCTTTTTGGAAATTGTCAAGATACATTAGGAGTGAAATCTGATAAATAATGTAGGTGATCAAGCAGGGTAACATGGCATGGGGTAAAAAGCAAGATTTGGAATATAAATGTCTAACCATTATGCTATACACCTGAAAGTGATATAATATGGACTTTCAACTGTAATTAAAAACATTGTGGGGACAGAGTCCCAGAGAGCAGTTTCCAGGCGCTCGGCCTCACGTGGAAAGGTGCTGGCTCGGGTAGTAGATGGCCGTCAGCCGTAGCTAATTGACCATCAGCTGTTACCAGTTAGCCAATTAGCCCCTGATATAACTGCCATGCCTGCACTGGTTGGGGAGTCAGTTGGTTGGCAGGCAGAGAAGTGGACAGCAGGTTGCGGGTCGTGTGACTCCAGCCTCCAGTGAGACTATAGTGGGATGATTCCCCTACCTCTGGCTCCGTGGGTGTTCCTTTTTGGCCTAGCCATATCCTTTGTTCTTATGTGGGGAGCGGGACAGGAGGCCCCGCAGGCCACCCCGCATGACAAATGGCGCAGTGAGCAGGGTCCCCGACACGATAAATGGCGCAGCGAGCAGGGTCCCCCCCACATGACAAACATTTTTTTTAATTTTTAAATAAATAAAATAAGTTAAATAAAAACAAGGTTTATCTCCAAAAGGAGATTGCATTTCTTGTTTCATAAGCTGGTTCTGAAAGCAGTTCTCACAAAGGATAGATCAGAAAGCTAAATGTTTTTGTCCTGACAGATGAGATGCTTGCCAGCATGGACTTTTTGCCGTTAAGACGGCTTGAGTTTGAGTCCTAGCTTGGCCACTTACTGGTTATTTGACCTTGGGCAAGTTACTTAACATCTCTGACTCTCCATGTCCTCACCTGTCAAATGGGGTTAATAACAGCTCTTACTTCACAGGACTGTTGTTAGAATTAAATGATTTATTAGCATTAAAGCCTAGCACATTGTCAGTGCTCAATAAATAAAGCTACTTAATAATGATTAGTATCACAGTGACAAGAGTAGTATCAACAGCAGAGTTGTTACATATAGGTATTAAGGTATTTGTCATTTAACATCTGGGATTTTTAGAAGTGAGTTGTAAATGCTCCAATATGTCTCCTATACAGTGACAGACGCATATCATAAGGAAAATCCAGATGAACAAGCATTTATTCCTCACTAGAAGGAGCATCACCTTTACCAAAAGCCACTGCCCCAACCTGGCATCAGAGTGGATGGGATGAATCATAGAGAACATTACCCATTTCACAGCAGTAGGATTATGACTACAGAGAGGTCCCAAGTGCACGCTCTGCAAAGCAAACATGATCCCAGCGTGGGTGGAAACAGCAGGAGCCTCAGTGTGTGGGAGTGTCAAACACAGAAGCCCAGGCTGGTAGAGCCCTCCAGCTGGCCCCCAGCACATCTCCCCAGGGAAGACCAGCACCAGCGTGTAGGTGGGACTGAAATGACTCAATCTCCAGGGAGCCTGATGGCGGTGGTGGTTTTGGAAGTTGATGGAAACTATAAATCAAGCAAAGACCTTCAAGGGAAAGTTTGGGTGAGTAAATATATTGAAGAAGGAGAAACAGGCTACATTAAAAAAAAAAAAATGGGGAAAGTAGGCAGAAAAGATCTAGGGTTCACCAAATGACTTCTGGCTGAGGCAGAATTGTACTGCTGAGTTAAATTTAAAAAGGTAAGATGAGACCAGGAAATAAAATGAGAATACTTATAGGAGATAATTTTCAATCTCCTTCCCTCTCCCCTTCTTCTCCCATTTATAGTTGGATCTGAAGAAGGGCAAAAATTTGCACCTTCTCTTCTGTAGCAAAAAACTTCAGAGAACATGGAAAACTCAGAGAAACTGGAAAAAAAATCCACAAACAAAATTTAAAATAGCATAATACAATTTATTCAGAAAAGGCCTCTAACCAGCAGAGAAGTGAAAGCTGGGGCTGACTGAATGACAGAAAATTTGGGACATGAAGGGTTTAGGATGCATTTGTGTTGAAAATGTTTCTAACATGGATTGTTAAGAGCTAGAAGTGGGTGAATTGTGGAATTGAATTTCCACTTTTACAAGGATCCTCTGGTAGGATGGCAGAGATAAGTTATATACTTTTGACAAAAGAAAATGGTGGATAAGAGACTATGAAAATTCTCCTTGTTTGCAAACATCTAAAAATGCTGGGTAAAATATTTAAAAAATCTTTTAAAATGCATGACTGAGCTGGAATAAAGTAAAGAAAGTCATTAAAGACCAAAAGTAAAATGAGAGTAGGTGTTCCAAGAGGTAAGTGAATCCCGAGCTGCTTTCTAGACCTAGGACATCAGCCTTAATGGTCACACAGGCTCAGTACATAAAGTCTAGGGTCACAGCAGGATGAGGTTCTTGAAAGGAGATCACTGCATAAAGCGGAGAGCCCTGAAGTTACTATACATGAACTAGATGAACTAGAAAAAAGAAATGCCTTGCAAAGAGTCACAGTGAGAAAACTTGTTTGTCTTGGCTTTGGCTCTGCAGTGAAGAGAAAGAAAAAAAAGAAAGAAAGAAAGAAACGTCTGTGCAGAGATTTAACCATGAGCCAAACCTCACATATGTTTGTGGCCTCAGTTGAGACTACTTTTGTGGTCTAAAAACCTCCAAGCCAGGGGTGGCTGGATGGTTCAGTTGGTTAGAGTGCGAGCTTTCAACAACAAGGTTGCTGGTTCAATTCCCACATGGGATGGTGGGCTGCGCCCCCTGCAAGATTGAAAATAGTGACTGGACTTGGAGCTGAGCTTCACCCTCCACAACTAGATTGAGGGACAATGACTTGGAGCTGATGGGCCCTGGAAAAACACACTGTCCCCCAATATTCCCCAATAAAAAATTCTTAAAAATAAAAAAATAAATAA
This sequence comes from Rhinolophus ferrumequinum, assembly GCF_004115265.2. Classification (NCBI taxonomy): domain Eukaryota; kingdom Metazoa; phylum Chordata; class Mammalia; order Chiroptera; family Rhinolophidae; genus Rhinolophus; species Rhinolophus ferrumequinum. Next base: position 27,123,000 of record NC_046306.1, on the reverse strand, counting down.
GAATCATATTTTAATATGGTTCTAGATTGATGTGTCCTCTTATGTTTAGAAAACCCAAATCCTCTTTAGAGAAATGTACTCTTTAATCCAAACCTCAAAAGAAACCCTATAAAGTTCCATTGAACATGAAGTCACAATAAAAACAATGTTCACAAAATACACACTGAAACAACACATCTTTATTGAAGAGTAAACAAAAAGAGCTAGCACCAAAACGAGACTCACAGAAGCATTAAATATTGGAGTTAATGGACACGTATAAAACAAATGTGCTTAATATGTTTAAAAAAATAAAATAGAAAATAGAAAGATTAAGTATGAATAAGAGACTACAAAAAATGAACAGGTAAATTAGAAAAAGAAACAAAAAAACTAGAAAAATGAAAAATTATAATAATAGATGGGTAAAACAGAAGATTAGACAGCACTGGAAAGAGAATTAGAAAACAGAAATTATATTTAAAGATATTGCTCAGAATTTAGCACAGAGAGACAAAGAGATGTAGACAACAAAACAAAACAATTAAGAGATGTAAGAGATGTAAGTCAAAATGAGATGGTCTACATGCATCTAACTGGAATTTCCGAAAGAGTTAATCGAATAGGGGAAAGGCAGTGCACAATGAGTTCATGGGTAAGAACTTCCTAGAACTCATGAAAGCATGAGTTCTCAAATTTAGCAATCACAGTATTTTACAAGGAGGATAAATAAAAAGAACTCTATGGCTAGGCACAAGATATAACTGCAGACTATCAAAGGCAAAAATAAAAATCCTAAAACCACCCCCCCCAAAAAAATACAGATTACCTATAAATGAATGATGATAAAGTTGACTACTCATGTCTCAATAGCAGTAGTGCAAGCAAGTGGGCAATAGAATAATATCTTCAAAGTTCTTAGAGAAAATAACTGCCAACCTAGGGCCACTCAGGAAGTGATAAGGAAATTAAGACATGATAAACGTCATAGTCAGATTGCCCTCATATCCAAAGCTCATTCTTTAAGAATGCTTGAAATGGACAATATTCACCTAGGCTGTCTTATATAGAGATTTTGCCTGAAGGCAGAGGAATGACCTACAAAGAATTTTCATGTTTTCTATCCCTTTGATGACGTGAGTCTTTTTAATTTACTAATATGGTCCAGCTATCCTTGAATCAGTATTCTAATGTTAGACTTTGATCCCAAATCCCATGTGATCATCTTAAAAGTATAGTTCGTGTCCACCCTTCATGTTGCTTCTGAAAGTTTCATTCCATAATAAGTCAATTATGCAAAATCATTCAACATCAAAGATGTTCTAGTTGGTTTTATAAAAAATACAGATGCTGTTAATGTCTTACAGATGACATTTTCTTTCTCTGTAATCAACTATTTTTATTTACTTTTCACATAATTATAAACTTTATCTTCCTAACTCAGCTCATGCCCGCTGTTTAGTAGCTTCAGCATTGCAATACTAATTGTGCAGCCAATGGCCCACAGACCAAGAAATCTGCTCCAAATACTCTTTTTGGAAAAAAGAAAATGATTTTTACTCTTTCATGATATTCACTCTCTTTGAAGAGATCACACAAAAGAAGTATAGTTTAGTTTTCAGAAAGTAGTTAAAACTCTCTTTTGGCAAATAAACTATGCCACCTGAGGAAGATAAATAGAGTCGAAGACTATGACTCACAAAGTTATTACTGGTAACATTTACTACCTTATTGATATTTTGGAATTTTCTGTTATCTCAAGTCCTCCTTAAATTCATCACATTTCACATATAAATGAAACAGTTTTCTTGCAGAAACCTAGAAAGGAATACAAATTTTTAGGGGACTATAAAAAAGTAAAAAAGAGAAAGATGATTGAATTTTACTTGTTATTTCAGATGACTAAATTTTTCTGACTTCTGAGTGGCAAAACCTTAAAAGCATTTGAAACTTTAGCCCTAAAAGGAACCCCAAAAACTCATGCACACTGTAAATCTCTCTGTTTTTTTCTATGTCTTGATTTGGGTAGTGGTTAATCAAGTATATACATATATAAAAATCCACCCAGCTGTAATACATAAAATTTGGGTCCTTTACCATATGAAAATTGTATCTCAATTAAAAAAATATCTACATACACACACACACTTCCTATCTTCAATAAGTTGTGGATGTGGTATAGAAATTAAGTTTAAAAAAAAGATTCCAGATGGTTCTAATGTTCAGTTAAGTTGGTTAACACTACCCTAAGGCAGCTGGAACAAGTCTTGATTAGAATAGACATTCAGAAAATATTTGTTTCAATGAATGGATGAATGACTGAATTAATGAATCAATTAATGAACCAACAACTAATAAATATCTGTGTTATTCATGGTTGTAGGTATACCATTGAGTAAAGCCCAAAAAAGCCCTAAGAATATTTTTTATAAAGCATGCCAGATAATGTTTTAAGCACTTTAAATGCCTATTTTATTAACCCTCACAACAACTCCATGAGGTAAGTTGACTGTTCTTGGTCTTCAGTTGCAGCCAGCATAAATCACTGTGGTTACTTTAAGCAGAAAGAGAGGTATTAAGAAGTATAACATAGTTCACAGCATTGTTGGGAGAGCTGCAGAAACAGACTCTAGGCTGAGTTTTTAGGAAAAACTACTCAAATCGATAAGCAGACTTGCACAACCAAATGGGCTACTGGCTCTATCACAATTAGGAACCTAAAGAATTAGGAAGCTGCTGCTAGAGGTGCTGCTCCAAATTAACAGTTTCTGCTATCGTCTGGAAGCTGCCTGCTCAGAGGACATAAAGAGACATTTTTCTAAAGAGGACATACAGATGGCAAAGATATATGAAAAAATGCTCAACCTCATTAATCATTAGAGAAAAAGAAATAAAAACCACAATGAGATACCACCTCACTCCTGTCAGATGGGCTATCATAATAAATCAATTAAAAAGTGCTGGCGAGGATATAGAGAAAAGGGAACCTTTGTGCACTGTTGGTGGGATTGCAGATTGGTGCAGCCACTATGGAAATCAGTATGGAGGTATCTCAAAAACTGGACCCAGCAATTCCACTCTTAGGTATCTACCCAGAGAAATCCAAAATGCTAATTCAAAAAAATTTATGCACCCCTATGTTTATTGCAGCGCTATTCACAATAGCCAAGAGGAAAGGCCAAAAAGCTTGGGGAACAACCGAAATGCCCATCGGTAGACGACTGGATTAAGAAATTGTGGTACATTTATACAATGAAGTATTACTCGGCCATAAAGAAGAATGAAATCTTACCATTTGCAATGATATGGATGGACCTAGAGAACATTATGCTAAGTGAAATAAGTCAGACGGAGAAAGACAAATACTATATGATCTCACTTATATGTAGAATCTAAAGAATAGCATAAGTGAACAAACTAATCAGAAACAGTCTCAGAGACATAGGGAAAAACTGAGTGTTGCTAGATGGGAGGGGGTGGGGATGAGGGAGAGGTGAGGGGATTAGAAAGCACAAATTGGTAACCCCAAGATTGCCACGGGGATACGAAAGACAGTTTGGGGAATATAATCAGTAATGTTGTAAGATTTTGTAGGGTATCCAATGGACACTTGTCTCATTAGGGAAACCACTTCAGGGATGGTGTAATGCCTGACCACTGCACTGTACACCTGAAGCTAAAGCTGAATAATAATGAATGTCAAAATATATATATATATATAGTCACGGGATGTGCAGTACAGTGTAGGGAATAGAGTCAGTGGAACTGTAACAGCTATATACGATGTCAGAGGGGTAGTAGATTGGGGGGTATCACTTTGTGAGGGGTATAAATGTCTAATTATTACATTGTTTTGTACACCTGAAACTAATTAAAAAAAAAACAAAACACCACACACACAAAAAAGAAGCTGCCTGTTGAATCAGGAAGGTATCTATCACTATAGTTGCTAGTTCCAAAATCATGCTGCCTCTGCCATTATCCACACCAGCTAAAAATGAGCATACCATGCCCCATTTCTCTTCCAACAGAATCTGGGTCTGAATTCAAAGGTTTATGGGCGTGCATTTGATTAGCAGATCATACTTACATCCAGAACACTAGCTGCAAGAGATTCTGGAAATGGAAACTTCCACCCTCTGTAAGATAAGAAATAATGGTAGCAGGAGGTTGGAATAGGCATCGGGTGGGCTAATTGACAGACTGACAGATAATGAAACTGAGGCACAGAGATTAAGAAACTTGGTCAAAGACATACAGCTAGTAAGTGGCAGGGCCAGGATTCAAACTCAGGAAGAACGATCCAAAGACTCATAAGGCATATTAGAGAAAAATAATAATACGGTATACAGGCAAGCTCATGGGTGAGCGGTCTGCAGTCCCGACATAGAAATTTCTGTGCTCACAAAGAGCAGCTTACTGTACTCATTAACCCTGACTCATTAACCCTAACTACGAGAATTAAGTCTCATAGTGCCTCATCTTCAAAATTCAAAAATATATCATGAATTTACTTGACCATTTTATTTTTGGTTTAGAAAGTGTTCTCAAGTGTTTTGGGTGGTAGAAGGATTGAAAAAGATTCTATGATTAAATAGTCACTGAAGACATCCTTACCCAGACTTTGATAACCACCGTTCAGCTTCAGCTTCTCATGTTACTGCCATGGTACAAATTTAAAAAAATATTTAAAGGTATCCTCAAGTTATTTTAGGACTTTCTAATGGAATATCTTCCTGATTCCACTTTCATCAAAAAGTTTGGGAAACTGTGTTGGATGCAATAGAATGATGATTATTTAACCTCTGCTTGGAAAGCCGACCATTATATAACTCTTATGGACTGGAAACCTTGAAACTAAAGCTTGTATGTATCCTCTGTTATTTGAAACTGTATTTCCACACATTCTTAGTATAATTTGGACTGTCAGTTGGTCTGTCTATCTACCATCTATCTATCTATCTGTCTGTCTGTCTGTCTGTCTGTCTATCTACCTATCATCTCCATCCATCCATCAATCTACCCGTCTCTCTATAAGAATGACCCAGATAGCAAAATAAAAACATTAACTATATCCAAAGTAAATAGATCAATAAGTACAGACTAAGGTTGGAATGAGTGAGGAGGATCAGTTCCAAATCATAGGATAGAAATGTTGAAAATCCCCCACAGAGGAGAATGTGTCAGCTATTTTTCAAAGACTTTAATTTTGAACAGAGATCCTTCTGGGGGAAGGGGAAAGAGAAAATGTTTCACTTGACATGACAAGTTATGAATTGTAAATCTGCCAGTTTGGGAAGGATAAATATTTGCTGAAGATTAAGTAAACGGCAAAGGTACATCATTAAACATAAAGTAATTAAAAAACTCAATTTAGTATCACGTGCATCTGCTCCATTTTTAACGAGCATACAGTCTGAACAACCATTAGCCATCATCCAATCTATCTCCATGGTGTAGAAGGAAATGATAAATGTCTTCAGCATGACTTCCGACCAAGTGAGTCTGACTTAATTACTCCATGTGCAAGTGAAAATGGATTTGGTTAAAGAAATGAGCTTGTCAGCCAAGGACATCAGTCACACGCTGAACTAAATTTCATATTAATCAAATGTACATCAGACTTTATCAGTGACATGGGCACAGAAGAAGGGCTGCTTAAAACTTATATATTAATTCCCAACTTTTGTTTATCAAAGTGATATATGCTCATAGCTTTTAAAAGTCATCAGATGAGACTAAAAGGCTCACAATGAATAATGATTCCCTGCCTCTTCCATCCTCCTTCCCATTCCTGAGTCTACATGTCAATTTGCTGTTCCTTCTGATTTTAAAAATCTTGTATGTCTAATTAATATAACCACATGTGATAATTCATTAGTTTGAGACATTACATGTTGATATCCTTAGGCCTTAGGCACACACACGTACAGAGGCTTACCTTCCCCCATTCTCTAAATACAGTGATGTCGATTTTTTTATTAAATAAATAGTCAGTGTTTATATTGTTATAATTATATAAAGTTGATCACGGCTAAATGTACGAAGAATATGTTCCCTTTATTGTATGATATTACTGTTTTTGTGGTTAGTAGTTATGTCTGCTTGCTTTGCTTTGTAACTATCTTTAACTGTACCCACGCCCTCCAAGAGCCTCTCAGTATAGTTTTCCACATCTCAAAATGACCGGATAATCTCCATTCCCCAGCCCTCCTGGTCACTTCCATCTGAGAGCCCTCCACACTCTTGCTGCCGTCAACCTGGTTGCTCTCCAGGCCTGCTCCACAGCTGGTGACCTGGGTCTGCCCTCTGTTGCTCTCCTAAATTCCTTGTATTATTTCTGTGATTATTTCCTCTACCCCATTTGCTGCTTTGTTTTTTTGTAGATTTCATCTGCTACATCATTATCTCTATTTCTTTCAAGTTCTTTCATTTGTATTAGTCCTGGTCTCTGTATTTTGTGATATAGGATTTTCACAAATAGCTGGTGATCATCAGTTCATAATTTAAAGGTGAGGCATTAAAGAGCTAATTGGAAACTCTTGCCGTGGGTAGGGCTTATAGACTGGTGGACTTCATATAGAGTGACTGATATTCATTCAGTTTTTCCAGAGATGGCTCCTCTCATCTCTGAACTGGCCAGAGAGTGATGGATGAAGATGCTGTTTTAGACAGGAAGGTATAGAAAGTCCTCTTTGAGGAGACAGCATTTAACTGGAGCCCTAAATGCAGTGAGGAGGGAAGAAATGCAAATATCTGAGGCAGCCAGGTTCCAGACAAAGGAAAATGGCAAATGCAGAGTTCCTGAGTGTCTGACAGTTGAGCCACATGGTACAGTGACCACCAAACCATGACGGTATCTTAAAACTGAAAAACAATGCAGACAACTCCATAGATTATAATCAAATTTATTGTAGGATAAATACTTACAAAGGGTAGGACTGGAGCAGACAGGCACTCCAAGAGTCTAAGTCTGAGCAGTTAATCTCTGCCGTTTGGCAGGCGTTACAGTAAATGTTTTATAGTATAACTAAAGTACTAAGTGATTGACAAGACAGAGACAAAGGGTGCAGTACGTTCCAGGAACCATACACCCTGGTGGTCTTATGATGGATAATTGCTTACAACTGACACCAACACTTGGTTTGATATTTATCTTGGTTGCTGTGTCACTCTGGCCATTACTGACAGGAATCTCTATGGTTACATGGTGTAGCTTACCCATCAAAGGTAATCATTAACTGTACGGCTTTGGTATGCTTGCTGGGAATAGTTAGATTAGTCAGAGTTCATAGCATGAAAACTTAAACAGAAAAGAAATCAAGGGGGTACAAAGTTGGAGTCAGTCTTATTTACATCAACATCAGTACACTGAGATGGGAACAGATCTAGTGAGTGAGGACCAGCTAGCAGACCACTGTGGCTGCAGCAGAGTAAGCAAGAAGGAGACAGAGGAACAATGTAATTTACAGTTTATGGAAACAATTCTCACATAGACACTCAAAAGCCAAATACTAAAATATTTAGACATAGTTTATAAAAATGAATCTGAATCATTTCTACAGTACCTGACAGTGACAAAACAAAAATCACTTGACTTGCCTTTGGTTAATCAGGCAGGCTGACAGTTACGTGAAATTATGTATCCCTGTTCAACCTCATGAAGACCTGAAAAATAAAAAATCTGTACCTCATAAACATGTAGTCTAGAGACTCTCTGAATAAGATATAGATCTGTACACCTGAAAGTAATAAAAAAGATATAGATTTGTACGCACTTCTGAGCTAAATTAAAAAAAAAAAGCAGCTCATGTTATTGAGAAAAATCAAAAGCTTTTAAAAAAAACCTAGTTGCCAAGGCAACAAGAAAAAATCATACAGAAAATAGTTTCTGTCTACAGCACTATCACCTACAGAAGTTGTATTTAACCTTTATTCAGTCACTTCTGAAGATGGGGCAAGAATTGAGAGTCCACAGCACAGGGGCTTTGTCAGAGCTGGGCCGTGGGGCAACTCGCTAGGAAAGAACCCTTTAAGAGAGTGAAAAAAACCCTCTGACTCACGGGCTAAGGCATCAGAACCTTTTTTTTTTTTTCAACTTGGTTTTATTCTGCACCTTTCCCCGTATGACAGTTTTACAGACAACTTACATTTACGAGTTAGACACCAAGTGGTTACTACTACGAGATTAGAAGGTCAAATAACTTGCTGGAGGGTTTCCAAATCCTTCTCCTTAAATTTCTGTAATTTCAAAGAGTGATTCGGAGCTGACTTTAAACACCATCTGTGCTCCTCCACCAGCCACGCTGCCAAAAGGCATGTCATTTGCACACTGCCAAACCCGTTCTTGACTCTCCCCTTGCTGGCTTTCTCCACCTGGAGACTCCACTGCTCCTTGGGGACCCTGTGCCCATTTTCCTCCTTGGTGAGACCTCCTCAGTTTGCCAGGGAGAGCTGGCTGGCTGTCCCCTACCCCAGGCCTGCAGCCCTCATATTCGGTGTACGGTATTCAGCAGCATTTCCATCCTACTGAAAGTTGGTGTGTGGCTGTTTTCTTCTCTGACTGACTTCCTAGAGGCAGGGGCGCTGTCATCTATAGTGGGACACCAGTGCCTGGTACAATGCCGAGGTAACTGGTTTTAGTGAATGAGACACGATGAACTAATGTACTGCTCTAGCTTTTAATGCTAAAGGACAATCCCAAGTCACCATCAACACAACTGATGGGAAGAATCTGGAAAACTGGTGGTGGGTTGAGGGAGGCAACTCTGTGTGGTCCTATCTCAGGCCCTAGATGCCTGTGTGATGACTAAACTGCCCTCATTTTCCAAACTGTGTCCTGTAGATGGTAGCAGGTGTTCCATGAAATATAGCAACATGGTTAAGCAGAGGCCTAGAGATAATGTAAATGTCACATGGCCCCAACCACAGCAGAGCTGAACAAACAAAACAATGCACCCATTAAGGTATTTTAAAGGTCAAGAGAAAGTCTGTAAGTGTTACATGGGTGATTTTCCTTCTTACCAATGAATAATCTCATTTAAATGAATATCATTTAAATACTTCAGAAGTCTGAAGAGAAACTAGGGACAAGGCTCAAAGTCATCCTGAAGAAAAAAACTGAAAAACACCAGGAAAGAGGCATAGGAGTCTATTGTAGGACTATTTTAGGAGGAAAAGCAAGAGTACAAACACTGTGGTATGTGTACCAGGAAGTACAACAAATCTGCGGCTCCAGGTCATGACGAGGAAGACAGACACATCAGCCACACAGCAATGGCGTAGGGAAGGTTTCAGAAACACAAAGAACAGCACAGACTTGGATAACCGCCCAGAAATCTCTGCCTGGAGAAGCAAATCTTCAGTTAAAATTCTCAGGCAGAGAACTAGAAATAAAGGGATTTTTAAGGTTTAAAAGATGTTAATGTCTCCAAAAGATCTCATTCTGCTTTCAGGATGAGGTTCAGGAAAATAATATTAGTAAACAGAGTACTCCTATCCTGGAAGAACTCTTGGTTCTATCCTGGAAGTATGATGTATACACCAGCAAAACTAATTGAAAAAAATGTAAGCAGTGAATTAGAGAAGCTTGAGTTACATATCATGTTAAACTATTCGATAGCAAGGCATGAAAGCCCAGCTCATTTTCTAAGTTAACACCTTCACATACGGATAGTAAGGAAAACCCAGGCAGTAACACATATGGTTTCTATTCTCCACAAGAATCCTTTACAAATATGGATTAGTTTCTCTCCTAGACTCACTCTCATTAATCTTAACAAATAAAAAAAAAAAAAGGGACAGGGGAGAGGAGGACGGGGGCGTGAAAGCAATGGCATTACAGGAAAAGAAAAAATAGCAAAATAGTAAGAGTTTCTCTCTGAGTGGAAGGATTATGGGTGTTTCTCTTTTCCTTCTTTGTGCCTTTTCTTATTTCCCAATCTTCTACAATAAACCCACAAGAAAAATTTTAAAGTGAGGTGGAGAGAGAGAGAGAGAAAGAGAGAGAGACAGAGAGAGAGAGATATCAAAGGACTAGAGAAATCAAACAGAAACAATTTAAAGGAAGCAACACAACTATTGCCACTTCAAAGCAAATGCTTGTTCTGCCTCAGGCAGAGCATCTGTTCATTTCCTGTTTCTTCAAGGGCAATAGTCATTTGTCAAATATTTATTAAATGTCCACCAAATGCCTGACCCTGGATGGAGAAATGAAAGGTGGGGCTGTTGACCTTGATAACCTTGCAGTCAAGGAAGAACCAAAAGAATAAAACCCCTAGAGCATTATTAATTGCTAACCCACGTTCTTCTGACAATGGCTGTAAACAGAGCTTACAGACAGAGAACAGAGATCAGAGGTGCCAGAAGACGTTCACTGAACCGGGAAACGACAGCTGACCCCTAAGGGAAATGGAGATTTGGATGAGCTCCCAGGGTTCTTCACAAAACCATCACAGCTAAGTTGAGGTGTCTCTGTGGTTTCTTTTGGTAGATAACAGGATCTGCTTAAAGACAATGCAGTACCCGGGTGCCCTTTAACCTTTCATCAAAGTGTCACTGTTAACATCTTCCTTTTCTAATGAGTCTCACTGGAAAATTATTGCAATGCCCGGTTTTTAAATGGATATATTTTAAACTTTTTATTAAATTGTAATATACACATATGAAAGCCGCTAAATCATATCTCTGTCAATTTTCACAAAATGGAACATATTCAGTATCACCAGCACCCAGATCAAGAAACAAAACAGCACCAGAACTCCAGGAGCCCTTCTCGTGTCCTCTTCCAGTTATTACCCTTCCAAGGGTTACTGTCATTTTGACTTCTAACACTTAGATTGCTTTGCCATTTTTGTACTGAATACAAATGGAATTATACAGTAGGTACTCTTTGGTGTCTGGCTTCCTTGACTCATCCATTTTGTTATGTAGAGGAGTAGGTTGTTCATTTTCAATGATGTATGTAGAATTCCACTGTATGAATAGACAAATCAACCATTTATTTATCCATTCTCCTGCTAATGGGCATTTGGGCAGTTTCTAGTTATGGCTGTTACAATTAGTGATTGCTATGACTATCTCAGTGCATGTTTTTCCATGAAAATATGGATGCATTTCTCCTAGGTACGTACCTGGGAGTGGAACTGCTGGGTTGCAGGGTATACAAATGTTCAGCTTTTAGAGATACTACAAATAGGTATAATAGCTTATCTGAGAATTAGGATCCATTTCTGCTTTTGCCTGTTCCTAGCTGTAATGGTGGCATCCTGTATCACACCTGGCTCAAATCTGATCTTCTGTCACCAAGATTGAGAGCCCCCAAACCATTCTATCTACCTTAAAAATATTATCTTCTTAGGTATTGTCTATGCTTGGTGGCGTTTTTTTCCCCTAAAGAAGAGGCTATTGACCAGAAGGGCAGAAGAAATTATACTGTAGTTAAAGGCCAATTATATTATAAAAAACAAGCTGTCTAGTATAACACACTTATAATTACAATTATCTTCAAAATACATCAAATTATCCATATAAACCCAACCACTCACTGGTAAATTAATGAAAAATATGACAATGTCGAGCTTCTAATTGCCTCTATTGCGAAACCCCCAAACTTAAACTTTGGTTATCAGGCAGAAAAGAGGCAATTAGTTTGCAACAGATGCATCAGTAAAAACCTATTACAATTTCGGCCCAGAGTTAATATGCCCCATGTTTATGAAGTCCATCTGTCTAATTTTTTTCATGTTTTCACTTTAGACAATCCTACTCAATCCTTCCAAACTAATTGCTTTTTATCATTTTATTGTTCTTGTTAGGTATTTTTTTTTGGGGGGGGAATGGGGAGTCAGGATCTTTTTCTGATAACTTCAGTATATTAGCTTCATAGGACCCCTGTTATCTCAAGCCCCAACTTTAATTTCCTTTCCAGAACATTTTTTTCCAGAATATTAAACCTCAGAAAAAATGGCAGATGAAAAGATGACTGAGCAATGATAGGACTTAAATAAATTAAGGTTTCCAGGCTGTGTTGCTACTTCCTGTTTCCAAAAAGGAGAATCTTTTTCGAGGATATTAAACATCCTTTGTGACCTTTAAAAAGAACCCCTGAAGTCATTCATTCATAATAAAATCTGGTTAGACTATCATAATAGTGAATAATATAAAATGATGCCAATTTTCAATTATAAGACTTCATACTGCCTATTACACATTTTCAAAATTACGGAATAGGTTTGAAATGGTCCAAATAACAATCAAATATATTTTGCTTGGCAGCATCAGATGAAGAAGCTACAAATAAACACAACTGGGGCCCAGAAGTGGGAAATAGAATAATTTCAGAAAAATAATTACCCAAATATTATATTCCCTATGGAGACTGAAGGAAAGGGGAATTTGGTCTTGGTACAAGACCTGCTCCCTTACAAGTAGAAAGGGGGGCTGCTCTGATGATGGAAGCGTGGGGTTGTAAAGAAATGACCCCTTCAAGCAGTAAGGAACGACTTGAGGGGCACAGGAAAGAACATCATGGGCCCTTCCATCGCACCTAGAATTCCCACTCTGCTGGCCTCCTGAGGTTATGACGTATCATGTACTATTGTGCGCGATATATTTATTCATTCAAGAAATATTTCTGAAGGATCTGTTATGTGCCATGCACTGTTCCAAGGTCTGGAGACTCTGTGATGGACATCACTGATACACTCCCTGTTCTCATGGAGCTAAAGTTTAGAAGAGAAAGTAAAACAAGCAATAAATAACTGCATAGATAAATTCTAATAAGTGACACACAGGGTGCTCCCAGAGAATACGATAGCAAGTAAATCTGGATATGGGGAGGAGGAGCGTCAGGGAGTGACTTGGTTATGTACAACATGCAATATAGTTAATCAGTGTTACGTAAATATGCTGAATCCATTATTCATAACTAACAGCATCTTTAGCCGGGTAAGTGATATTTATTGCACCTTTTCATTAGTCATTTGAATACAACACATTTTTTTGGGGGGGGGCACTTGTTTTTATTTCAACCACAAAGGAATGCAGAGATGGATATAGTGTCGTCTGTCCTCAGAGTGGATGGTCTGGCCTACAGAGGAAGTGGTCCCATGAATAACCCTCCAGACCACAAATACGAAATGCAGCCTAACGAAGTACACGCACAGTCAGCTGCAAGGGAACCTAACTGCAGGCAGGGAAGACTGCAGAGAACAGGGTTTTGGGGCTGGATTGTATGAATATTAGCACTTCTCTCGGCTGAAAAGGAGGGAAAGGAACTCCTAGGAAAGGGAGTGGGCATGAAAAGTTGAAAAGAGGTCATGAAGTGTTTGATGAGCAGCCTGTACACTGGCTGAATGGCTGGGGAGGAGACCAGAGCAGTGGGTATGGGGGCAGAGACAGAGGGGGCCTGTGGGTGGAGAGATGGCTGTGGACCACACTACAAGGGGTGATGACTCAAGGCTGCATGGGGACTGCAGAGCAGGTACCACGGGGCACTGTGCAGACATTTTCCACCTACTCCTTGGGCTAGATCCACGGGGCTCCACCCTGCTCTGCACTGGGAGGCTGACTACATGGACTGCATGGGTGGGCACCCTAGCCCTCTGTCTTGGAGTTGGGAACCATGGAAACCCTGGCAGGAGATGCAAGGAGGGAGAAAGGTGAGGTTGGACTATTTACTTCTCTGGCTCCCTTCCTGGGTGGTTGCCATTAGCGGGCTGCATCCTTCCACAAGCTCATAGCTCCAATCGGGCAGCCCACTCAGCACAGCTGCTGTGAGCACATGCTCTCAGGGTTTCTATGCCCCGGTACTGTGCTTCCCCTTGTGGTTTCCTCACAGCTGCTCACACCCTTGTACATAATCTCTTTATTAAGCTTTCCACAAATTGCCTGGTTGGACGGTGTCATCTGTTCCCCACCAGGACCTGAACTAATCCAGTCAAGCAGCAAGGAAATCAGGGGGGCTGTGAATGCATCAGAGGCAAATGCAGAGGGGGAGATACCTATGGGAAAAGGAGAGAACTGGGGGCCGGAAGGTCGTGATGATGGTGAAGAGTAGGGTGGTGGGGAACGTGGAATGACAGACCAGCACAGACCACAGCACTTATGTGAAACCTACCATGTGCTAGGCACTATTCCACAGGCTTTAACATAACTCATTTCACTCTTACACTTTCCTTATGAGACATTCTATTTAATAGGTGAGGAAACTGAGGCACAGGGAGATCAAGTGATTTGCCCAAGGTCCCAAGCTACCGTAGTAAGTGGTAAAGCTCGGATTCAAATTCAAGGAAGCCCAGTGCCAGAGTTATATACTCAACCTCTGTGCTGGACTGACCCCTCTGGCAGGGGCAGAGAAGGGGCCTTCAGAATTCAAGATCTTGTCGGCGGCAAGGCACTGATAATGAGAACTCTTGGGAAAACCATTTGTATAGATTGCTGACTGAAGGCTACTTGAAGAAAATCTTGTTACCTTATACAAACTCTGCCTCACTGACAATATACAATTTTGTACAGGTATCAGAATGGCAGAAATCCTCAAAAAAAAAAAAAAAAGAAAGAAAGAAAGAAAGAAAAGAAAAAGAAAGAAAGAAAGAAAAAAGTAAAGAAAGAAAGAAATGATCATGTCCAAATAAATAAGTTGGTTCTGCTATAAAACCATCATTATGTTCCTAAGAAATGTCACATCATCAAAAGAAATCATATAGTTATTTCAATATGGGAAAAAGAGGATTGTGGTTACAGAGAATTGATAAAACTTGATAATTTTTCCTGTAGGACCTTAGACCATAGTTTAATTCTATTTTGTTACCATATAAAAATAATAAATGGCAGCACAGAAAAATAACCTGCAGCCAAGTTCATATCCAGTGATGGTAAAGAAAAGCCCCTGACGCCAGCTGGCCTCCATAGCAGCCGCTTCCTTCCTCCAGGCCCAGGGCTCCTTCCAATGGTGCTCACATCACAACCCCCAGTGGTCCAGAAAATGCAAACTGTGCTTCCCACATAGTCAGATGCATAACAACCAGTTCTCAGAATGAAAATGTATACTGTCAGGGAAACATTGATCAATAACCTTTGTTTAAGGTCTCTTGCAGCAGAGAAGATCGCGAAAACAACAGTGCTCTGAAAAATGAGGAGTGCTAGAGACATGGAACAAACAGCACAGCGCCTCCCGTTAGTTATTTTCAATGGCATCTCCCCCATCTTAACTCGGGCTGTCTCCCTTTGGCCAGGAAAGCCCTGCCAACGTGTTCCTATTAATGTCGGAAATAACTTCCACAGCAATCACTTTCTTTCCTTAAGGAGAAAGAGAGGAAGGGAAAATGCTCCCTCGTCAGACGCATGTATTTTTCATTGGCGCTGTGGGTTGCCAAGCGGGTCAGTCCAGCCGAGGTTATAATGAGGAATCCAATAAGGACCTCTTAGAAACCTGGGCTGGGGGTTGCAGCCACACGGTGGGCGTTGGATACTAGCTACCGGCGGTACTGACTGGCCTCTGCCTTTCTGTTCGTAGCCTCATGCTGGGTCCCTGGACAGTTAAAGATGGGATTATAGCACATGGCTTGTTTCTGCAGTTGTTCACTCGACATCAAAGACAGGTTGCTACGATTATATAATAGCACATTCTGCGTTTCCTGACAAGAAGGGATGGCCGTTGGATGACACTTACTAATCAGTGATGTCCCATACATTCATATTAACAGGAGCCAAGAAAAGCTGACACTATTGTGAATATTGTGACACTATTGTGAAATCCTTTCAGGTTCAAACTGCTAATTTGTTTTAGAAGAGTACAGCCTCTCTTTGGATATGCCACAGGAGAGAGTCCATAAAGTACTTTGGAAGGGACATGGTTTAGCTAAGTGTATTGACAATCTTTAAAACTTTGTATTTTCCTAGTGCCTCAACCTCCCCACAAACAGGCTATGAGCACCACTTCTAAGGAGAGAAAACAGTTGAGAGAATCTGATTTAGCAGCCAGGAAGGGGCAAAAAAGGGCAAATTTCTCAGGACTCAAGAGCAGGCAGAGAAAAACCACTAATCTTTTAACAATGCTTGAAAAACTAAAAATATTTGACCTGTTCACTCTCAATTTTCCTGGTGTAGTCTTCCTACTCAGTGAGAAAAATACTAATGTCCCAACAGGGAAAATAGGCTAAGGACATTTCCAAAGAATTCATAGGTAAAGAAACGGGAATGGCCAATACATAGGAAAAAAACACATTGCATTTCATCCAGAAAGGCAGAAAGCAGCATGGTGGTTGCCACGGGCTACGGGACGAGGGGAGTGGGGACTAAGTGTTTAAGGGGCACAGAGTTTCAGTTTGGGAAGATGAAAAAGTGCTGGAGATGGATAGTGAGTGACGGCTACATAACAATGTGAATGTACTTAATGCCACTAAACTGCATACTTTAAATGGGTTAAAATGATAAACTTTATGTGTGTTTTACCAAAAATAAATTATGTTTCATTGGCAAAGGAGTGCAAGTTAACACAATGAGCTGATACTAGGAACCCATGCTGCATCCTCCGTGAGGACACACAATGGGCATCAATACCTGTGGAATGAATAAATGTTACCAGTCTCGGGATCCACTTTGAAGAAAGTCAACTGCCATGTGTTGAGGACAGTCAGCAATCGTGTGGAAAGAGAGTCCCTTGTGGAGAAGAACTGAAGACTCCAGCTAAGAATCAACGAGTGAATCTCCGTGGCAGCAGATCTGCTAGCTCTAGTCAAGGCTTCAACTTGATGGCAACCTCCTGAGATTCTGAGCAAGAACCTCCAGCTAGGCCACTCCCAGATTTCTGACCCCCCAAAACTGTAAGACAATGAATCCTTGTTTTAAGTCACTGAGTTTTGGGTAATTGATGGTTATTTCCAACAGACATTTAAACTCCCTATCCCTCAGTATCCAGCATGCTGTAACAAAGTTTTTGCCAAACCATATTTTAAAGGTTAAAAAAATGTTGGTTATAGACTGCCACATAATGTTAAAGCCTCTTATTTAATATAGTTATAATTGATGGATCTATAATCTTTTATTTTTTCAGTCGATTAAACTCAGATAGTAAAAGGTTTTTTCAAAAGGACTATAAATTGCTGTCATAACATTCAATACCCAAGCAAATTGTATATTTCAAAGAAGAATTGGGAAACCCTTTATTTTATGGGGCTTCAGGGGAGCTGCCTTCCCAGCAGGTGCTCGCTGCACGATCTGCTGAAATCCTCCGTGTAGCTTGAAGCCAGTTCCAAAACTAGGTCAACTCATCAGGCTCTGAGGTAGGGCCTGGCTGGCTTTGTCATCTCTGACCTCTTTCTCCAGAGCACTGTAAATCAAAGGCCCAAGCTAAAGCTTAGATATCAAACCTGGAGATGAAAAGAAGACGAGACCAAAGGAGACACAAATAAAACCTTTCTTTCGTGAGACAGTATGGCAGCGGGCTAAGCTATCATCTAATATATCAGCCTGAAGTAACATTTTCCCTTCTTGATTTTATGAACTTTACCTGGCCTTTCACAACTATTCTTTTTCAAAACTTCCCCATGACAATCAACCTGAGTTTGCCTGGTAAAAATATCACTGTGGGAGAATGTCTTGTAATCTGAACATTTCAGAGGCCAGTTTCTTGGGTTTTCTATCACTGGATGGTAAATTCCAAGAGGGCAGAGATTGCATCTAGCTCATAGTTCACCCCAGGAGCTAGCACAGTGCCTGGTACATAGTAGGTACTCCCTGAATATTTGATGAACAAATGCATGGAATTTACTTTCCATCCCTGAAGGTCTATCAATTAATCAAAGGGTATCTGTTGAGTGTGTGTGGGTATAACATGGTGCAAGGAGCTGTAAGAGCCATGAAACTTAACATGGCATGTAGGTAGGTGAAGCACTTAAAAAGACTATCAAGTCCTCATCGTGTATCCATCGGAATCCAGTAGTTCTTCAGGCAGACACAAAGGTGTGAGTGTCTTAGCAAGTTACATGATGTTTTAAATATTCTATGTAGTTTCTACGGTGTCTGAAATCAATAAGCCTGCATTGAGTACTTACTATATATGAAGAAGGCAAAGCTGTTATAAAGGTGAGCATTACCATTAATAAGCAAATCTTGGGATTGGAAATAACAGAGAAGGGTAAGGGGTATAGATGATTTTTTTCCTTCTAATCTTCTGTATTTTCAAATTCTCCTTCAGTGAGTATGTATTGGTTTTAAAGTCAGAAAAAAAAAATAAATGGTACTCCTGAAGGGGTGGAATGAGGTGGGAAAAACATTAGGCAAGTCAACAAAAATGAGTCAGGAAGAGGTAACCCCTGATGGGAAACCATAATGAAAGAGCACAAGCTTTGGAGTCTGCAGATCTGGGTCAAATCTCAGCACTGCTGCATATTAGCTGTGTCTCTGGGCAGATGACTTTGCCTCTCTGAGCTTCAGTTTCCTGATCTGTAAAATAAGGATAATAGTGTGTTCTTTGATAGAGAATGAAGTTAAACGAGGTAACATACTGAAGGCTCTCAGCGCAGCGGTAAGGGTGGAGTAAATGGTGGCTATTATTTCAGTGTCATTATGGGTGACAGAGAGTGATGCCCAGTGCGACTCCTGGGGTTATTATAGTTGCCCCAAATTTCTCTCCTAATATACAGCTGCAGAGCTTTCCCCTACCCCATTCTTCTATCACTTTTGTTGCTGTCTTCTTTTTGGCTCCGTCGCTTTTGTCTCTGCCATTTGATAACCAGTAACATCCCCTGGTGTGCTTAGGTCTGCAGGTGGGATCTAGTTTAATGAGGCAAGAGCTAGATCATGTGATCCATGGTTCCTGCCATCCTACCAACTCAGTATGTGATTTCAGGCTTCTTACTCACTCTCGGCAACTCTGTGTCATCTAACCGATAAAATGGGGACAGGATCCCTGCCTTTACTTACTACAGAGAAATAGTGGGAGAAAAACATCTAAATAAACAAGTCTCTGGCAATGACAAGGTAAGTGGAACCAGACTCACCCTTCTGCTGTAAACAACTAGAAAACCAGACAAAATGTATGAAACAACTTTTTCAGACACTAGACACAGGTAGTATAGGACTTTGATCCCTGGGAGAAGGGAAACAAGCAAGATGTCTATGACTGCCAGCCCAGCTTTCTGCCTGGAGGTACTTTCTCGTCCACAGTGCAAGCAGGGGGGATCCAAGCCGAGGACAGCAGTCTCCTCACCAAGGAGACAGAGATTGGAGTTTGAGGTGCCTGGAATTTGTGAGGCAGAGGCCTGGAGAGGAGGGAGCTTCACAGAGAAAGAGCTCCAGGAATTGGCATGGGGCGGGGCGGGGGGGGGAACAGTTCTGTGCATTGTAGGATGCTTAGTGGTGTCCCTGGCCTCTGCCTCCTAGATGCCAATAGCATATCCACTGTTGTGACAACGAACAATGTCTCCAAACATTGCCAAATGTCCCCTGGGGGGCAAAATCACCCCTGGTTGAGAACCACTGGTGTAGAGTCAATACTTGAGTTCACCTACACAAATGAGGGAGGACAGAGGCAATTGTTGTAAGACACACGATAACAGTAAAAAGAAAAGTTGTCCTGGGCTGGAGCAGGCGCTGCCGAGGGCCAACTGCACTGGCTCATTCTTGGTGGCAGAGTGACAGTCCCCTCAGGACGGTGTAAGCTGGGCTGTGGCACTGGGGCCCACCTCATGCAATCAGACAGCTTTCCCTACATGGACACTGCTAATCACCTGACCATACGGATGTGCCCATAAAGGGAAACAAAGATTTAACCGTGTACTCAGAGCAAACGAATCTAATTCTAAGGATCCACGAGGAGAGCCATATCTGTTCATGGCCTCGAGATTTACTCTAAACAGTAATTATTCATTTCATGGAATTAAATTGGGTTGTCTACTTTGTGCAAACATGTACTTTCAGATCCTTTTCACTATTCAGTCATACATCTAGTTCTTTCGTGATTTTTAAAAATCTGTCATTTTAGCCACTAATGAACACAATTTTAGAAAGAAAAATCCACCCCCAACATTTCTCACCTCCTCTTAATGAGAAATTATTATTTTTAGTTCCACCTCTGGAAGTACATTCTAATGATGTCCGTGCCACAGTTCTGTATCTGTCACTATGGCAACTCATTAAAAATGCCACCCCCTTAAACTCCTTCATCGTGTATACATTTGATGTTCTAAAACAAATATTTTACCATGAATTAACCCTTAGAAAAAATTAAGATTAACCTAACTTAAACTGGCTTCTATAACATTTCCACCATCTGTAAATATGTTTCCTGTGCATTTTAAAGAAAATCTTTTGTTACTTGGTCATTAGGCTTTGTAATAAATAGTCCATAACACTAAAAATACAGTAATATAATTCTCAAGATCTGATTCAACTAATGAGAATAGTCACCAAATGCATCAGGTAAGACATGGATAAAGAGATCCACTACAAGACAGTTTGTGAGAGTAAAAAAGTGGCAACAACCTAAACATCCATCAACAAACATCATGTTAAATATATTATGGTCCAGCTGTACAATGGAATACTATGCAGCCATTAAAAATATGAGAGATCTACACATACTAACTTGGCAAGATGCCTTGATACAGCATTAAGTAAAAAGAGCAAGATAAAAAATGATATGTATGGTAAAATTCCATTTGTATTTCTAAAACAATAGATATATGTGCTGTTTCTGTGTGTGTGATGTGTATATGTATATGTGTGTATATGTATGCATGTGTATGTATAGCTGTATGTATGTATACCTTTATAATTGCATAGAAAAATGTCTGGTAAGATATACAAAAGTTATTTACAATGATTACCTCTATGGAGAAACATTAAGGAGACCCAGAGCTTCTACATTTTATTCTATACCCTTCTGTACTATTTATTTTATAGCTATTTTTTTTAAAGGAAAGGATGACTAACGCCTTTATTACAAGCATCATAACTATCATACATATACCAAAGTGGGAACCTCCCCCCAAAGACTAGTAGCAGTAAGTCTACAATTAAAACAAAGATATGTATTGGGTAACTCTACAGCTCATCATCTGAAACCACCAGTGACTTCTAGGGAGCATGAATCCTGAGACTTAACAAAGAAAGGCTAAATCCTCCAAAAGGAAATCTAAGGAGTGTCTCTTTTCCAACAATGTTAAAATAGTTCTAGGGTTTGGAACTTGCCAAATCAGGAACATTCCACAGAAATAGGACTCTGGTACTTATGAAACTGCTTTGAATAACTGGGATGGGTACTATTTTCAGAAATATTCTCAGAAGTTCGGAGTTTACACTGTATTTCTGGATTTTAATTTTTGTTTTTAAACCAGTGATGTCACTGTGCCAATTTTGAATCACAATGCAAGCACAATCAAATGTGGCCGAGAGCTGCCCTAGGCCCAGCACAGGAGACGGATACAAGGCAAAGGCCGGTCGAGGAGAAGCACTATTCTGCAGAGCTCCAGCTGAAAGCAGTGGGCGCTGTCCTGGCCCATGGCTGCTAGCCGACTGATGTCTAAGGCAGCATGTTCATGAACAAAATAAGAATTCAAGGCAGAAAATTGTAAGTAATGGTTACAAGACCACTCACTTACTCTCAGGTGCTAAAAGCAAGTCTTACAGTGGAAAGATACAATGCATGGCATTCTAGTGGAGACGGTGGTGACAGAAGGCTAGCAACTTTCACTGTCACCACTCTGCACCTTCCCCCCACCCCAGGTTGCTCAGTTCACATCCTCTGGGTGCACAGAAACAAAAACATGGAATGTAAATAAGGAATGCTGGTCTCGTCACGGATCAGCATATCATGGACAGGCAAGATGGCTAGGAAAGCCAAGTCTCCAGTCACTGTGCAGTGACATGGTGATGCTGAATGTATCTGTCCATGGCAGGAAGCAGACGCCGGTAACCTCACCAGCTCCTGGGACAACGCCACGGGTCTCTGTTCCATTTGGATCAAAATTCAGTTGTTTGGTTTCTTTTAGGCCTCAACCTAATTCCTTCAGAATTTGGAAAGGAGATTATCAAAACTGCATGCCTGACTGGTAAGAGTGGATATGGACACAAGGCATTTATAATTCGCTTCCTCACAGGAAAATGATCTGTGTTTCTTAAACATCACAAGGGATAAGATAGATGCTGGAAGAAAAAAAGACAAGCAAATGTTCTAATTTTCAACAGGGAGGAAAAAGATACAATCCATAAGTCTATAAATTATAAACCATCAAGCTTGATGCTTAAACAAGAGGTAAAAGTGTGGGGATGGAGACTGTCAGTTGTGACACCTGCTGTGTACAATTCCATTGGACAGGTATTATTATCCCCATAAAACAGATGAAAACACTAAGGCTCAGAGAAGTTCTTTAAGTCATCTAAGGACACCAAGTAAAAAGTGATAAAGCCCCTCAAGTCCCAATGGCTGTACTTTCTCCCCATTCAACAGACAAATGAAGGCCACCAGGCCCAGCCGTCAGCTCTACCACGTTTTGCCCAGTTCTATCTGCTCACAAATTTAGCAGAGTGTTCAACCATTTACATTCCTATTTTGCTATCTGCCTCAAATAATCTACTTTTTACCCTTTCTAAGAAATTGAAAAATATGCCACTTATATAAAGGCCTAATTCCTTAATTTAGAGAAACCAAAAGGGGGATCGGGGTACCTATTGATAAAGGAGAGTAAAAATAGAAACAATCCTATCACTGAAGCTTCATGACTATTGAAGCATGGGTTGAGCATTAAGGTACAGCTTTCCTCGGTCAAGACAATATTGTCTTCTGGAAGAAAAAAGGGGCTTTTTGGGTTAGTGTTGTAGGATTTCTGTTTTGCCCTCAGGTGATCACTGTGGAATATTGCCAGGGTTCCCGCTGCCTGGACTCCACCAAGATTTCCTGAGTACTTCAATAGGACATTCTTGAAGGCTCTAAGACATTTGCTCTTCACCTTATTTGACTGCAGATCCCAAAGTCTAGTTTCCTTCTGTTACCATATATTTGACCCCATTTGCCCTCCCCCACCCCCTTTCCCTTTTCCACTCTGATTTTTGTACCTATGAGTTTATTTACGTTTTGTTTTGTTAGTTCATTTGTTACTTTTTTGTTTTATATTCCACATATGAATGAAAGCATATTGTTTTTGCCCATTCCGCCTCACTTATTTCACTCAGCATAATACCCTCAGGATGTTCCCAGGCTGTCACAAATAGCAATATTTCATCTTTTTTTATGGCTGAGTACTTCCATAGGACATTCTTGAAGGCTCTGAGACATTTGATCTTCACCTTGTTTGACTCCAGATCCCTTTGAGAATCTGATAGAAAGAATGAAAGCTATGGGGAGTGATGGTGGGGGCGGAAATGGGCTTCAAATGGGGTGTGTGGTTTCAGGGGACCCTCCCCCCCAGAATCCTAGACACTGAAGGTTTTATTTCACCACCAACACACAGCCCGCTTTTCAGTAAACAAACTGTCAAGGAGTCTTTGAATGTACAGAATCTCTTGGGTTGTGTTTTTTTTCCCCCTACCCCTGCCTTCAAACACTTCAAGTTTTCCAAGTCGACAGGAAACATCTCATGCAAAATTGAACAAGATCCTGCTTCTGAATTCAAGTTCCTGTTTGATGTACCAGCATGCGTTTCCATGCCAATCACAAAAAGTAAAGTGGCACTGGTATACACACTTAGGTAACAGAAACGGCGGATGGACATCTGCCAGTGCAAATTCGGTGATGGAATTCCTGGGGTACATCTTGTGTTACGCCAGAATTGAAATGTTCTTGTACAGTCACAAATCCTTCTAAGACAAAGATCACAGGATGTGACAACTACTGAACAAACAAAACTGGCCTGCAGGTCGAAAGTCATGTAAAAAACATACAGGAGACTGAGTGGAAGCTAGATTATTTTTTTTCCTGCTCTATACTAATGTTTTGGGTTAATGTTATTGATGCAGCCATAGGCACAGGCAGCTTCCTCTTCGGAATGAGGAGGCGAGACAGTCTTCCAACCCCCAAAGAGCAAGCACATCACCACCTCCTCTCGTCATTCTTGCTTTATTCCTTTAAATGTTAAATTCAAGGTCAAAGTTTCTGGGTGGGGTCCCCTGAAACCACAAACCACATTTGAAGCCCATTTCCCCCACCCCCTCATCCCCCCGCGCCCCCGTAGCTTTTATTCTATTCTCAAAGGGATCTGGAGTCAAACAAGGTGAAGAGCAAATGTCTTAGAGCCTCAAGAATGTCCTATGGAAGTATTCAGCCATAAAAAAAGATGAAATATTGCTATTTGTGACAGCCTGGGTACATCCTGAGGGTATTATGCTGAGTGAAATAAGTGAGGCGGAATGGGCAAAAACAATATGATTTCATTCATATGTGGAATATGAAACAAAAAAGTAACAAATGAACTAACAAATCAAAACACAAATAAACTCATAGATACAAACATCAGAGTGGTGGCTACCAGAGGGAAAGGGGGTGGGGAGGGCAAATGGGTAAAGGGGGTCAAATATATGGTAACAGAAGGAAACTAGACTTCGGGTGGTGAGCACATAATAGAATATACAGACATTGAATTATAACGCTGTATACCTGAAATGTATATAATGTTATTAACCAGTGTTACCGCAATAAAAAAAAGAACCATCCCCAATGCCCCCAGCGCCCACCCCCCCAGAAAACCAATGTCCTATTGAAATACAATCCTCCTTGAGTTGAGTGTTGTGGCCTTATTCAGTGTATGCCAAGGACAAGAGTAAACCCAGGACAGCGAGGAGGGAAGGCCAGGGCTGGCAATCAGCCAGATGGGAGCCAGAGCAAAATGTAACCCATTTCACTTTGTCCTGGCACTGGTCCCAACCCTGTAGTGTATGTGACAGAGAATTCTATGAAGAAACCTTGAAAAGCATTGCTACATTACAAGGGTGCCGCTTGAAGAAACCCTTGGTTTAAGGGACAGTATTGTCTGTGGTGGTCACTGAGAGAGCACTGCCTAGTTCCACCATAGCTTTGGCTAAATAACCAAGTTGGGCCTCAGTTTTCTCAACTGTAAAATGGGGATTAAAACAGTATCTCTTTGATTATTCAAGGATTACCTGGGGTAAACACTCAGAAAACATCAGCTATCATGATTACTATTTGCAGGTGACTTTATGCTCCCCTTTGTAATCATTTCTGTGCGTGACTTTTGCAGTGAGCACTTCCTGAAGCTGATTTATTATGATCTTTGTAGTAATTCTTCCACTTAAAAATGTCTGGCCACATGTGTTTAAAGTATATTTTCAGCTTTGCTATCTAACTATTTCAGAACTTCTATCTTCAAAGGACCAAAGCATGTTTATCACCTCATTTTTCTTATATCCTATTTTGTGGAGTTATCACATAAATCCTACAATGATGTGCACATTTCTGAGCTCAACAGACATAATGACGAGGTGGGTTTTCCAATATCTGTTACTGATAACACTTACTGGCTAAAAATGTCTTGTACATGTATGATGCTTTGACTTCTTTCATAACTACTCTTTATTTTATGTGTTTCCTTATTTATTTATACACCTACCTTTCCATATCAAGGACTGAAGGTGGCTTTAATGACGCACAAAAATTGACAAGTTGGCATGAAATATAGAGCCAAAGAAGAAAGAAAACTAAAATCCCTGGGACTTGGAAAGAAAAAGATATAATTCCTATTTCACACACAGGGAAACCAGGGCACAGAGCTGGCAAATGACTTTCTGAAGCTATGTGGGTTAAAAGCTAGAAATAACCTGAGACTAGGCCAGCCCTAAAAATGATATCCTGGGACTCTGGAGTATTGGGTAGTTGACTTCAAACACACTAATGTCAAAGAGACCACCATCCAGGTCAGCAAAGCTGAGCAGAGACATGGAGACTCCTCCCCAGAGAGTTTTGAGCTTGGAGGGAGGTAATGCCGACAGCTACGGTGATAACCGATACCACAGATCAGTTATTCAGAGTGCCAGTCACCATTCTAAAAACATTCTAAACATCACCTCATTTACTACCACGGCATGTTATGGTATAGGTACTAGCATTGTTCAAATTTTTCAAATGAGGAAAATGAGGCCCAGAAAGATGAAGTAATTTGCCCAAAGTCATAGAGTGAATGCATGGCAGATTTGGACCCAGACAATCGGACTCTAGAGCCTGTTCCTAACCTCTAGTGTCTCCAGAGACCCAGGGCAGAGGACGCCAACAGGAAAGCTGGGCCTGGAAGACCAGGGACATCCTTTCACGCAGCTGAGAGGGTGAGAAGAGCAGGCATGGTGGGTGGGGCTAGGAAGTTGCAAGACAAAATAAGGACTCAGCTGAAAAACAAGGGAAGCCAGGATCTAAATCCCCAGGGCTTTTCTGTGGATGCTGGCAGCTTGCTGGGCAGGAGAAAGTCCTTAAAGTGACCTCACAAGGGGTCAGGGCACTGACTTGTTTCCAAAACCAACCTTAACTGTGAGGTAGGATAACAAGATGACGACGACGATGGTGATGATGATGATGATAATAAAAATTATTTTTAAAACAGTGCTTGCTTTTTCTCATGGTAATGTTAGAGGTTAGAGCCATCACGCAATTCAATGAGTATTTACAGAGCACACACTATGTAACCTGGCACTACACTAGGCACAATGATTTTGAACAGAGGACTTTATAGAGATGATTTTATAAATTTTCACAGCACATTAAATGTTTAAACATTAAAAAAATTGCTAAATTTTAAAATAGAGCATTACTGATTCTTCCATCTCTGGGATAGGTGGGCATCAATTTCCCAGGCTATCACGGTACTCTAATAAATCACTCTGTTTTGTGCACAGAGTCCCATCCTCCTTTTATCTTTAGAGGCTGCTTCCGCCTTCCTCAGTTCTTCCCTGTGCTCATTTCGAGCTGTGCTGACTTCCTTCCATCGGATGTCCTCTATCTGGGCCTTTGAGGGAGTCAGTAAAGCTATACCAAGGTATGACAATTAAGTTCGCAAACTCATACTAGAAAAAGTGCTACATACCTCATTGCTGAATATCCCTACAGTCACCTTCAAAGTGCTCCTCTTGGGAAGCTATGCACCAATGCCAGCACCTAGTCCACCCTTCAAAGCAATTTTGGAACTCTTTTTTGGAATGGCCATCAGCGCTGTCGTCGTATTGCCCTTGGTGTCCTGAATGTCATCAAAATGTCTTCCTTTCAATATTTCCTTTAACTTCGGGTAAACAAAGAAGTCACTGGGGGCCAGATCAGGTGAGTAGGGTGTGTGTTCCAATAGAGTTATTTGTTTACTGGCTTAAAACTCCCTCACAGGCAGTGCTGTGTGAGCTGGTGCATTGTCATGATGCAAGAGCCATGAATTATTGGCGAAAAGTTCAGGTCGTCAAACTTTTTTATGCAGCCTTTTCAGCACTTCCAAATAATAAACTTGGTTGACTGTTTGTTCAGTTGGTACAAATTCATAATGAATAATCCCTCTGATATCAAGAAAGGTTAGCACCATCATTGCAACAAGTTTGCAAACTTAATTGTCAGACCTCATATGACAAATATTTCTAATTCTCCCCTCTCCAGGCTACTGACAGGTTTGCACCTCCTGGCTCCTTTATGGAAATGGGGTCATGTAAATAGTTCTGGGCAATGAGTTGTGAGTTGAATTGATGTTTGGATGCTTGTCACTTCCAGGATGGGTCATTCAACTACTGATGCAAGACCCTCTGGAGTTCTCTTTTTCCCTCTACATGGCAATGGCAACATTTGAGATGGTCCCTAAGAGACTACGCATCCTGACAGCCCAAAATGAACATGGAGGATGAGTAAAAAACAAACTGTATAGCTTTGAATCACTTAGTTTTGGGGGTTGTTTGTTACCATAGTATAACTTAGCCTCTTCTCACTGACAGCCTTCAGTGAGACTCAAAATTTCTGGTCCATAGTGATCACGCCTTCTTCTTTTCCAGGAGATATGGAAACAGAGATAGAGATACAGGGATAGAAATGGAGATGGAAATAGGAAATAAACATATATATAAACACAGATATAATTTTTCTAGTCATTCCTCAGAGTTTTAGGTGGGAGGAAGAAGGTGGAACATGTGCCCTATCAGCCACCTTGCCAATCCATGTATATAAAATTATTTAAATATAAAAGTAAATAGAAATGGCAGCCTTAAGAACCCCTAGAGAAATCTTAAAATTTAAATCTGGAAATATAGGGATAAAAATTTTTTTAATGATAAAAGGCACAAATGATGTCTCAGAGTACAAAAAAGCAACGTGCTTTGTATGACCTAACAAGACATGCTGGGACGAACCTTTGCTCTAGGATTTCTCAACCTCGAAACTATTGGCATTTTGGGCCAGAATATTCTTTGTTGTGGGGAAGAGCTGTCCTGTGCATTGTAGAATGTTTAGCATCATCTCTGCCCTAAACCCACTACATGCCATAGCACTGTCCCCCTGCCCCAGATGTAACATCCAAAAATGCCTCTTGGCATTGCCAAATATCGTCTGAGGGACAAAGTTACCTTCAGTTGAGAACTGCTGCACTAGTTATAATCACAACTAGATTTAAACCTTCTCCTACAAAATTAGATAACTATTTTCTTTTACAAGCTTAGTCTCTTCCTGAAAGGAATTCAGTAAAGAAGTGAAAGTCCAAAAACAACCCCAGTGGCAGTACTCGTTTTAACAGCAGCAGTAGTAATGATACCTAGCGTTTATTAAGTGTAAGAAGCTCCAGGTGCCTCACTCAATCCTCATGACAGCCTAGGAGCAGACAAGATTATCATTCTCATTCTACAGATAAGAAAGCTGAGCAAAGCAAAGTGTAGCAACTTGCCCAAGGTCAGAAAGCTAGTAGGTATAGAAAAAAACATGCCCCCCAAAATGACAATGCTTCCTTTCACTATAATCAGAGAAATGCAAATTGAAACAAGAAATGATTTTTTTCTATCTATATCATTAGCAAAATCTTAAAAAATTATAATACGAGTGTTGATAAGAGTCTTGGAAAAAGTGTTTTTCATCCCTTTTCTGGACGACAAACTTGAATATGTACCAAATTACTGTATATAAATCTCTAATCACTCTTTTGTACACCTGAAACTGATGTAATATTGTACGTCAACCGTAACTGAAAAATACATTTTTAAAAAGTTAACAAAAAGAAAACATTTTCCATGAAACAAAAATTTTTTTTCATATGATAGAGCAATTTTTCTTATAGGAATTTAGCTTGAAAAATAATTTGTTACATTCAAGGGTTTAACCAGAAGGATGTTGGACACAGCCCTTTATAATAGCAAACATTAGAAACAATGAAAATTGATCAAAGAGAGGGAACTGTTTATTTGTATAACGATTTTTAAAGTTGTTTCAGAGAAAAATAAAACTATTACAAAAAAACATAAGGAACAGGAAAAAGATGATCTGGCAAGCATTTTAAAAGAAAAAAGGCCTTTATTTATTGATGCTTAACAGATTTTTTTTAATGGAAAGTTTTATTGAAATAATTAAAGATTCACATGCAGAGCTAAGAAATAATCGGACAGATTACGTGAAACTTTACCCACTTTCCCCCAATGTACTTCAAACTATAGTATATTGACACTTATACAATCCAACAATCTTATTTAGATTTCTCCAGTTTCACTGTACTCATTTGTGTCTATACAATGTTATCACATGTATAGTTTCACGCATCCAAGACCACAGTCAAGATACAGAATATTTCCATCACTACAGGATCTCTCACGTTGCCCTTTTATAACTATACCCACCTCCCTCCTGCCCACCCAAAACACACCCTGACATCTGCTAATCAGTTCTCCTATTTCTAAAAATTTTGTAATTTCAAAAATATTATAAGTGGAGACATACAGTATACAATCTTTTGGAATTGGCTTTTATCCCCCCATGCAGCATAATTCTCTGGAGATTCACCCAAGTGTTGCATGTATTGATAGTTCGTTCCTCTTTATTACTGAGTGGTATTCCATGGTACAAATGCACCATCATTTGTTGGAGGATATCGGGGCTGTTTAACTTTGGGGCTATTAGGAATAAACCTGCTGGGAACATTCAGGTACAGGTTTTTGCATGAATGGTAAGTTTTCCTTTCTCTCAGATAAATGCCCAGAGGTGTAATTGTGGGGTCATATGGAAGTTGTATGTTTAGTTTTATATGCAACTGCCAAACTGTTTTCCAGAGTGGCTGTGCCATTTTATATTCCCACCAGCATTGTATGAATGACCAAGTTTCTCTACGTCCTCACCAGCATTTAGTGTTGTCATTATTCTTTATTCTAGCATTCCGATAAGTATCATTATGGTTTTAATTTGTATTTCCCTGAGGCTAAAGATGTTGAACATTTTCTGAATATCCTTTTCAGAAGAAATGTCTTTTCATGTTTTTGACCATTTTCTAATTTGATTTATTTTATTGCAGAGGTTTAAAAATATTTTTATTAAAATATAGCTGCCATATATTATATTCATTTCAGGTGTACACCATAGTTAGTCAATATTTATATACTTAAAGAAGTGATCATCATGATAAGTCCAGCAACTGACACTGTACCATGCTATCAAAATATTATTCACTATATTTCCTATGCTGTATATTACACCCCCATGACTTATTTGTTTTATACCTGGAAATGTGAACCTCTTATTCCCCTTCACCTTTTCCCCCTTTTAAAAAATTTTCAATTACAGTTTATATTCAATTTTATTTTATATTAATTTCAGGTGTATAGCACAGTGCTTAGACATTTACATAATTTGAGAAGTGATTCCCCTCACTGGTCTAGTCCCCATCTGGAACTATACAGTTATTACAATATTATTGACTATATTCCCTACGCTGTACTTTTACATCTCCATGACTATTTTGTAACTACCAATTTGCACTTCTTAATCCCTTCACATTTTCCACCCTGACCCCCAAGCCCCTCCCATCTATCACCCCAATAAATCTAGTACCCATCTGACACCATATATAGCTATTACAATATTACTGACTATATTCCTTATGCTATATCCTACATCCCCACGACCACTGTGTAACAACGAATCTATACTTCTTAATCCCTTCCCCTTTTCCACCCACCCCGCAATCCCCTTCCCATCTGTCAACCATGAAAACGTTCTCTGTGTCTATGAGTTTGTTTCTGTTTTGTTTATTTTGTCTTTTAGATTCCGCATATGAATGAAATCACACTGCATCTGTCTTTCTCTGTCTGACATACTCCACTCAACACAATACCCTCCAGGTCCATCCATACAGCCACAGATGGCAAGAACCCATTCCCTTCCATGGCCAAGCAATATTCCATTATATATACCACCTACTCTTTTTCCATTCATCTATCAATGGACACCCAGGCTGCCTCCACTTCTTGGCCACTGTAAACAATGAATGCTGCAATGAATATATGGATGCACATGTCCCCTTGAAGTAGTATTTTGGGTTTCTTCAAATAAATACCCAGAAGTGGGATTACTGGGTCCTTCTTTGTCTCTTGTTATATAGCATTTGTTTTAAAGTCTATTTTGTCTGGTATAAGTATTGCTATCCCAGTGTTTTTTTGTCTGTTTCCATTTTCATGAAATATCCTTTTCCAATCCTTTACTTTTAGTCTGCGTGTGTCTTTTGATCGGAGGTGAGTCTCTTATTGGCAGCATATGTAAGGGTCTTGTTTTCTTATCCATTCAGTCCTCCTATCTTTTGACTGGAGCGTTTAATCCATTTACATTTAAAGTAATTGTTGATAGATATGTAGATGTAGTTATTGCTATTTCATTATTCTTGTTTTCTTTATTTATTTGTTTATATTTATTTATTGTCTTAAAGAAGTCCCTCTAAGATTCCTTGTTATATGGGTTTGGAAGTGATGCACTCCTTCAGTTTTTTCTTGTCTGGGAAGCTCTTTATCTGTCCTTCAATTTTAAATGACAGCTTTACTGGGTAGAGTAATCTTGGTTGGAGGTCCTTGCTTTTCATCACTTTAAATATTTCCTGCCAATTCCTTCTGGCCTGCAAAGTTTCTGTTGAGAAATTAGCTGACATTCTTATGGGAGCTCCCTTATAAGTTACTAGTTGCTTTTCTCTTGCTGCTTTTAGGATTCTCTCTCTGTCCTTAAACTTTGGCATTTTAATTATGGTGTGGGTCTCTTTGAGTTCATCTTGTTTGGGGCTCTCTGTGTTTCCTAGACAAATTTAAATCCTTTGGTCCTATCTTTGTTAAAAAAAAAAAAAAAGTACAAATTTTACTTGGAAAATGCTCTTAAGAAAACTGTATTCCTATCACATTTTATAGCAGTGTGAGTTTTTTTCTTACAAAATAATAAAATTGAGTGGCAAATTTAAATTAATTTAAAAAACAAACAAGCAAAATAAAAATAGTTTTATTTCTTCACAATACACTCAGTAAACATGCCCACAATTTTTTTTTTTACAAAGAACTCTTGGAAAATATTAGGGAATGTTAGGCACAATATAGATTAAAAGATCATATAGACATCATTCTTTACGTCTGCATTCTAACCTGCAATCAATCAAGCAAGTAAATTAAAAGGTGTCCTCAAGTTATAGAAAGCACGTGCAATAACTAGACATTGCTGGCCTTAAGACAAGTTAGCTTCTCAGATTTCAAAAGAGTAAAATAACCTCTAACAACTTTAAGTCTGATCCCCAGTAGGCACAAAACTGCAAAGAATGCATTATAATACAAAGGCTTAACACATCTGGTACATTTAAAAAAAAATTTTTTTTTTTGGTAGGGCCCAGGAATGTGTAAAAAGTAGTCACTAGAGGGCAGTAGACTCAAACACTAACCCATAGCAGGAGCGTGCCAGGCATATCTCAGGCTCTAGACCCAAGACACTGTTTACGTGTTACTGCCTAAAAACATAGGATATTATTTTAACCCATGTTCTCCCAAAATCTACTTCAAAAATGGCATTAGCCCATGGGTAACTTCCCCATCTTTTTATTTATACTGTGTGTACTATTCCCTAATATTTTCCAAGAGTTCTTTGTTTAAAAAAAAAAAAAAATTCTGGACATAACTACTGAACATATTGTGAAGAAATAGAACTAAATCTCTTTGTTTGTTTGTTTTTAAAATTGACTTAAATTTTCCACTCAATTTTATTATTTTGTAAGCAGAAAAAAAAACTCACAATGCTATAAAATGTATAGGAATACAGTTTTCTTAAGAGCATTGCTTTTAAGAAAACGTTTTTAGGGGTATCCTTACAGCCACTATTATACATGATAGTTACAGAAATATTTGCTGAATAAAGAAACAACTTAAATAGGAACATGCTTTCTTCATAATTGGGAAATGTAATGATAATTTTCTACTCTCAGTAGCATTATACCTCTTCATAGACGTTCATTTCTCTGATTTTTTTTTTTTAATCAAGGAAAAAAGCCAGGGGCTTTGCAGAGAGACCAGTATGGACTAGCCTGAAGACTTTCTAAATGAGAGTTGAGCAAATCTGCAGTGTTTGCGTAAGAGTATATACTATTCAACTTAGACACTTTTTCATCCTATAGTACACATAAGATCAATCACAGTGTAAGTGTAAATGTGATAATAAAGTTATAAACTGATAATCAAGGTACTACGATACTTTGTATCTATTTTTATAGATCTTATCAAGTTTCACTTATATGTGGTTTCATTTATTCATTCAATCAGCCTTTACTGAGCACCTACTGTGTGCCAGGCACTGCACCCTTATTCTCTACTCACATGTCAGGGTCTACGTCTAGAAGGCAGCAGCTGCAGACACTATGACTAGATGAGGCAGAGAACAAAACATGAACCCTGCCAGGCAAACAGGAGGGACCCAATAATAAATTAAAAAGGATTTACCCTTAAAAGTTATGTTTTAATAAGCTAGGTAACATCAAACACGTTAGCAAAACTCAGCTCTATCAAAAACATCAGGGAGTTTGCTGGTCTGCAAAAAGCAGCCACTCAGCAGACAAAAAGCAAGATTTACAATTTCAAAGGGCAAAGAGCAACGGATAAGAAGAGTTCCCGGCCAGATGAGAACATTTCTTCTAGATAGAAAAAGTTATCAAGGGTTTCATTCATTCCAGCAAACACAGTTAAAATTCTTGACTTGCGTTTTTCCCGTGGTTTTAACATAAGAAGTTGGTGTGAAATTGAGGGGATTAGAAAGCACAAATCGGTAACCACAAGATTGCCACGGGGATACGAAAGACAGTTTGGGGAATATAATCAATAATGTTGTAAAGATTTTGTAGGTTGTCAGATAGGCACTTGTCTTATTAGGAAGACCACTTCAGGGACAGTGTAGATGCCTGATCACTGCGCTGCACACCTGAGGCTGAAGCTGAATAACAATAAATGTCAACTATAATTTAATATATACATGGTCACAGGATGTGGAGTACAGCATAGGGAATAGAGTCAGTGGAACTGTAATGTAACAGCTATATACGATGTCAGAGGGGTAGTAGATTGGGGGAAGGGGATTATCACCTTGTGAGGGATGTAAATGTCTATTATATTGTTTTGTACACCTGAAACTAATTTAAAAAAAAGCAAAAAGAAGTTGGTGTGAGAAATTTAACTGAGAAGGCAATGCCCTCTCTCAGGTTAGTCTGCAGGTAGTTAGAGCTCATGCAGCAATGGAAAGCCGAGGTTGAAAGGGGAACTCAGTGGGCAGTGGACACACACTGGTCAAATGACCCAGAGTCCTGGGCGGCCCTGAAAAAGTCCTGATATCGGAAACATTCAGAGTTAGCAGAAAGAAGCTAGCAGAGACTGAAGGAAGTAACTGGAACTATTTAAGACTTAATACTTTACTACTCAGGACTCACTCATACCTGGATGTTTGTATTTTTTTAAAGTTCTCCTTTGAAGTCAGCCTGACCCAGATTTGAGTCTTAGCTTACCCACTAATTCTTTGGGTAACTATTAATATGTAACCTCTCTAAGGCTCTATTTCCTCATAGGTAACATGGAGATTATAATAGTCATTATTTATTGGGGGTAGATGTGAGAATCCGAAGGAACAGTGCATATAAAATGCATAGCGCAGTGCCTGGAATGGAAGTGGACAATAAATGATAAACTATTCATCTTCCTGTCTTCTCTCTTAATTGTGCACAGTCTTCTTTGTCCTACGAATATTTAACAGTGAATGATACTAGTGGTGGTATGTCTGACTATGTTAATCAAGCTGTTTTCTCATATTTGAAGAAGACACAGCTGAGTGACAAGTCGTGACTAAATGATCAGTGGGGGGAAGCCCTGGAGCAGAGCTATCGGGTCAGACCATGTGGGCACCACCTGAACTGAAAAGATAAATGCCAGTAGGTGTGGCTCTCAGCAGGAACACAGCCTGTTTTTCAACTCAATTGGGATTTCTTTTTAAAACTGTCACTGCAGGCAAAGTACACAGAAGTACACAAGTCTCCTCTCCCCTAGTCAATGCCCTTGAGACTCAAAAGTAAGGAGTGATGAGAGATGTCACAGACGGCAAATAGCATTCTTGAGCCTTTAAAAATAATTCTACTCTTAAACTATGATCATCTATAATGACTATTTACTGTTATCTACAGTCCAGAATAGAGAACTGTGGTTTTTTATTTTTTTAAAGGGATAGAAAAGGCACAGTTAGGAGTAGTCCGTACAGAGGGTCACTTAGGAAATGGGAACCGCCAAGTTATTCTGTGACCTGCGTGGTTTTCTTCATTATCTTGGGGTTCAACTTTCTCTTGTAGAAAATGAGATGACTAGGTGAGCTTGGTGGTTTTCAAACTCTTTTTGGCCGTGACATCCTTGTTTCCAATGAATGGTTATCTGAAAGCCCATAGGGTAAATAAGCTAATATGGATGAACAAGAGTGGGGAGTCCAGGATCCCCATAAGCTCACTACTTCCTCCCAATCCTGACCCTGCAGCTCCTAAAGGGCTTCCTGGGGCAGTCTGAAAACCACTGACCCAGAAGCTACGAGATTTGCTAACTTTGTGGGCCTTAGACATATATTCTTCTAGTTTATCCTTCACTACTTGAGCCACACAATTAGGACACATTGCTGCCTTCCAACAGTAGCAGATAAAGAGTTTAAAATCCCATTCTGGACCTGAAAATTAAGTCTAGGTGGCTGAATTTAGATAACTCAAGTCTGCATAATTCGATCCAGGATGTGGTAACAAATGAAGAGAGGCATTGCTACGCAGAATACTGTCACTTTCCAAATAAAACCTATCAACCTGACATGTGACAGGAAGTACCAGATTTTGTTGTATGATTTCTCAGAGAATCGATTCATCAGACTCCTCCTTCCCCTTCCTCAGGATCTTAGGTCCAGTTTAGAGGGTGCTGGGTCATTAGCTAATAGGTTGGATATCATTTAATGCACCTATAAAGAAAATATCTTTAAATTATTTACATGTCTAAAATATACCCTGACTTTTATTTAAAACAGCAATAACATACCCAGAATTACGTAAGTTCTATTTTGAGATTTTGGATTTAAGAGTTTAGAATTTCTTATGAAAATAAAATTTTCTAGAATTACAAATTGATACCATATGAATCATTGAAAGGAAAAAAAGATCTATTTATCTACTCATAAACATTACATTCCTTGGATGAAATACCTAAATACACAGGTTCTAAAACGGCCTTTGAAGATGAGAGTGTTGACAAATTATAAAAGAAAAATAAGAGGGCATTAAAGCACTGCTGCCTTTAAACTGATAGCAGTCTGTCAGCTCGGGCCTTCAATCATCAAAGACTTATTGTGTTTAACATTCAACTTGCTGTATACCTTCAACCAATTTCTTCAACAACTGATCCTAGAAGTTCCAGTTTGAGGAAAGGGCTGAGATTTTCCACCTCCATATTGTAACGTCTAAGCAGGAACTTCAGAGAAACTCTTTGTCCTGCATTAGAATGCATCTTGGGTGCTGTCCAGGACAAAGGTTTCAGAAGGCCCTGATAAGATATGCCACATGAGCTGCCCCCAAATTTATCACGCTCTAGTAATGCGCACAGGACTGGGCGCCTCCAGGAAACCTTTGTGACCTGACTTTCAAGAGGCTTAATCCAGGACCATTTGCCAGTTTGTTCGGCACTTCGATCATTTTACTCTATGCTTTCCTTGTGCCTAGGAACAAAAGAGAAAGAAAACAAGTATCTTAGAGGCAGGGAGTTCAAAATCCCAAATGTCCATCAACAAGAAAGCATTCAGGACTAAACGAAGGAATTAATTCAGGAGTCTCTGGAGTGGACTGGAGTTGACCAGGACGAAGGGAGCACACTGCACTTTGGGGGAAAATGCAGATCAGTGGATGCATTAAGGTCTGACTCAGCATAAACATGGGCCCAGCAGGAGAGGCAGGCCTTTATCAGACACCCACAGGGGCCTCTGTTCCGCTGACATGCACCTGTACAGCCTTGCCAGTTGTTAAAATATTGTAATACTGCTGAATTGGTTGTTAAATAGTTTGAATAAATACCCCAGACACCAGATAACAGTCCTGAAAACGAGGCACAAGAGCTTTGACGGGAATTGGCTGGAAAGTGGAAGCATACAATGAAATCTCAAAGACACTTAGAGGAATAGAATGGAAATGGTGTTTCAGGAAGACCTTTTTGGGGTGTGGGTCTCCTGCCTTATCTCACCAGGATAGGCAGAGGGAGGGCATTTTGTAATCCTGCACTTGGCTTAGGTGACAAGTTGTTTACTCCACTAGCACTTCATGAAGATTGGCTAGTGTCATTTCAGGACAGCTGAGCTCTGATTATTTAGACAAATATAGCCTGGCCTCACCTACCTTTGGGTACCCAGACTGAAATGACTAAGGCTTCTGAGCTTTTTCTAATACTCTCAGATCCTTATCAGCCCATTAGTTTCTTAGAAAGTACTCTTAAGTCCCATGTCCTTTGCCACTAATGTCCTCCTCCGGGGCATGAACAGTGATATGGCAGTGAGCAAGCAAGATAAGAGCAGAGAAGTGTCCATTAGGTTTAGCTCCTTGGGAAAGTCAAGAGAAGGCTCAGCTTAGTGGGTAGTGGGGGTGGAGGTCTTGGGCCCGGGAACGAGGAACAATTGTGAGATGAAGCTGAATGAAGGCATGTAGGCAACACCTTCAAAAAGCCTGGCTGGGAAGAGCAGGTCAGTGACAGGCCCACAGCCAGAGGCAACTACAAAGTACAATGAGGAATCCTTTACAAAAGTGAGGTTTAAACCTCGGCCCATGGCCTTATACCCTGGCTTCTGCAGTGGTCCCTGTTGCCACCATCAAATATATAGGGTGCCCGATGGCACTAGGTCTGTGAAGAAAATAAAGCTGGGGAAGGATACAAAGAAGGAACATCAGGAGGCGCTGGCTCTCACACACAGGAGGCGGGGTGGGCCTCCCTGAAGGATGAGCATCCAGGGCAGAGGGACACTCCTGGTGTGGCAGAGGCCCAGCCCAGGAAGGGCAGGGAGAACTATAGGCCATGAGATCAGAGCAGCAGCAGGCCCTGGGTCCAGAAGGCATGGATGCCAGGTAAGCACTTTCGCTTTCGCTCCGAGTCACACGAGGTTTTGTACCGAGGACTAACATAATCTGATTTATATTTTAAAAGGATCCTTCTGGTTGCTGTGCTGAGAAGAGATTGTAGGAGGATATGGGCAGGGGTGGAAAAAGCTAGTAAGGAGACTATAGAATGATCCAGAAGACAGATGATAGTGGCTTGGACCAGGGTGGTGGCAGTGGAAAAGGCAAAAGCTATTTAGATTCTAGATTTATTTTGAAGGTAAAGTTGACAGGATTTGCTGATGGACTGGATGTAAGGTTTAAGAGAAAGCGAGAAGTTGAGGATGACTCCTAAGTTTATGCCTAAGTGAAGAGAGGATGCAAGTGCTTTTTTAAGATGAGAAAGCTTCAAATAACAGGTGTGCATGTGTGTGTGAGGGGGAAGGGGCTGGGTAATGGGGCAGGAGTATTAAGAATGTGGCTTAGGATGTGCCAAATGTAAGAAGTCTAACAGAAATTGAAGTGATGATGTCAAGTACACAGATGGTCTAAGTGTCAAGCTGGAGAGAAAAATCTGGGCTTGAGCAGGGTTCTTAGGGCATTTAAGGTCCCCAGACTGGATAAGATCACTGAGGAAGTGGGTAATAATAGAGAAGAGATCTGAGAACTCAGCCCTGGGGCCCTCAAACATTAAAAGGCTGGAGAGGCAAGAAGAAATCAGCAAAGGAGACTTGGAACAAATATTGACAGCAAAGTAAGAGGGACAACCATGGTGGCTACCTCCCAGAAAGCCCAGTGAGGAAAGAATTCAAGAAGGAAAAGTCAACTATGCAAATGCTCCTGAAAGATCAAAAAGGATAAGGCTTGAGGACTGCCCACTGGATTTAAGAATGTGGAGGTCATCAGTGACCTTGACAAGAGTTACTTCCATGGAGTGATAGAAGCCAGGTTGGAGGATTTCAGGAGGAATTGGGAGGAGAGGAATTGGAGACAGCAGGTGTACATGACTCTTTTAAAGATTTTTCTATAGGAAAGAACAGAGAAACAAGACCGTAACTAGAGAACTTGGGGTCCAGAGGAGACATTTTTTTTTAAAGATGGGAGATATTACAGCATATTTTTATGATCATAAGAATGACCAGTAGAGGGGGGAACAGTGATGCAGGAGAGTGCCAGAGTGACAACCTTGAGTAGGTGAGGATCCAGTGAGGTGAGAAGACAGGATCCAGTGCAGAAGTGAAGGGATAAGACAGGGACGGGAGGGAAGGAAGCTGGTGGATGTGGAATGTGAGTGGGTGATCCTCTTCTGATTGCTTCTGTTTTCTTAATCAGGTCATCCACTGAGAGAAAGGCTGAAGAAGGAAGTAATGGAGGTTTGTAAAGAGAGGAGATGATATGAAACAGTCATCCAGGAGGGCAGGCGAGTGAACACGCCAGGAAAGTGGTGTGTGGTAGGTGGGCAGCACGAAGGGTCCACTTGAGGTGGGAGGTCATGAGTGTAAATGGAGCCTGGTCAGAGTGGTGGTGTGTCGAGTGGCCCAGATGCTGAACTCATGAAGAGTTGGATTTGCACTCTTCGTGGAGCTCACCGTGTGCCAGGCACTGTGCCTCACACACATTCATCCTCATGATGCCTCCGCACAATGAGGTAGGTGTGATTATCTCTATTTTACAAATGAGGAAACCAACACACAGAGAGGCCTAGTGACTTGTACAAGGTCAAACTACAGGAAGAAGCAGAACCAGAAGTCAAGCCAGACGGTCTCACCCAGCACCACCATGACCCATACCATGCAAAATGGTTGTCTTAGCAGTGTGCCTTCCTATGTTTAGACTTTTATAAGGATTTCCAAAAGAACATTTTTGCATGAAATGTCTCGACTTTCAACAAATACTCCAATATAAATATTTCAGCATGCTTCTCATTTTTAGAACTGTCAACCAAATGTAAAATAACAGTTGCTTTCCTATGGATTATTTACCCAACAGGCAATAAAAAAATAAAAGCTGAATCCACACTGAATTCTCTGGAAGAATAGAGCCATTGCCACGAAGTATTTCAACAGAGCAGCACTTCTAAAGTTCGGTTCACCCATTCACTAGTTCCAGGAAATGCTGCAATAACCAGAGATACTGAACAAAATCAGTTTTAGGGATAGAAAGTAATACAGAGGCATCAGGATTGGAGGGGGAAGAAGAAAGATTAAATGAACTAAGACTTTGAACCTAGAAAGAAAATAGATAAGGAAGGATCTGTTCTTGGTCAGAAAGTAAATTAAACAGGAGGCTCACTGATCCTGAACAGAATCGCAAGGGAGTTTACAAGCATTTTTTGCCCATAGAATTCTTGAAGACAATGACAGGTACATACTCTATTTATTGCCAACACTAAATTCATCATCAAGGCCTACATAACTCTAGTACCTGAGTTAAAAATATATATTTGGGTCTCTTAATAATAATGACAACAATAATAACAGCACAAAAATAATAATTGAGCACCAATGTATGGCAAACACCATGACAGGTACTTCATATTGTTCCTGGAATTAACCTAACTCCATGAGGCAAGCATTCCAATCGCCATTTTGTAGATGATTCTGGAGCTCAGAGGGGTTAAGAAACATGCCTTAAGTCACACAGCCAGTAAGTGGCAGAGCCTTGAATCCAGGTCTGTGGACCTCTAGAAATGCTCACTATGTCAAAGAATTATCACACAGCTTAAAAAAGAGAGTTTTTTGGTAATTTAGTCATGAAAACTTGTAGAAAAGTTGTTACCTAAGTCTAGAATATACTTCCAAGAGGAAAACTAAAGTCTTTAGTATTCAGGATACTAAAGACTTTATCTGTAACACATAACTAGCCCACATTGCTATCTTCTGAAGTTTTAAAAGAACAACTAACAAAAAACCAATTCTACTTTCTTTTCCCTGTTAAACCAAGTGCTCCCCTGCCTCTGAATGCATTTGGAGGGAGATCAGAAAGGGACTCAGACAAAAAAAAAACACACAAAAAATGTCTTTAGGAAACAGCTTCTTGTGGTGGTTATACCAGGGAAGCTGTCCTTTGAAGTCTCTCCCCACAGTTTTGTTTAGATAAGATGTTTTTCTGCCTGAGGCAATGAATCATTCCTCGGAGATCTGCTATTGGAAGAGCGAGAAACAAACTATCACATACCTGTATATGTTAAGGAGTGTGTGTGTTTGTGTGTATGTGTGTGTGTGTGTGTGTGTGTGTGTGTGTGTTAGTTTAGTTTAAACTCTGCTGCTTACCTGGATCCACATCAGAAGAGGAAGGAAGAGAAAAGGTTTCCACAGAACTAAAAGCCTCGCTGGGGGCCTCCTGGCTGGGTCTTTGCATCACGTAATCTCTTATATCACAAGATGATGGCAGGTCCAAAGCACTGCTTTCCTCTGCCTGGCTGCCTGGCGGGACTTCCTGAGTCGCCATAGTCCTGCCACAGAAAAAAATAAAACAATTCAATACAAAAGACATTGCATAAGAGGAGCCACCATTACAGCCAATCTTGGCTTGAAAGACTGAAGTCCCAACATCTTAAAGGCCAAACCACAGTAGAACCAGAACAAATTCCTTTCCCATTGTTAATGGTCTTCTTTGTCTTTACTTTAGAGCCAGGATTTGTTTACCATGTTTTCTTCATCATGAGAAACAAATACTCTCGTTACAAAAAGAAACCATTAATATTATAATTTCAGCTACAAAACAAGCTGAGTTTCTAATAAGGGTAAAATATTGTGCAGCACTATAATTCAAGGACGATAAGAATGTCTGATGAGAAGGAAAACTGTTCGCGAGGTATTCAATGGAAAAAGATTTCAAAACAATAGGCAGGATATGATCCAAATTTTATAAAATAAAATATTGTGTGTGTGTGTGAGAGAGACAGATAGAGAGAGAGAGACAGAGACAGAGACAGAGACAGAGAAATATATGGCTCTATAGCTAGAAAAACCAAATTTGGAAGGGTATATCCAAAATTAATTTCAGTGGTAATTAATTCAGTGGTTTAATTTCTGGGTAGTTTCCTCTGTGGCCTACTCAAACATGCATTCAGGCAATTATTTAACATGCCAGCCTGGTGCCAGGCCCTGGGGATACCAAAGTGAATGTGATAGAGCCTTCCTTCAAGTTGCTCATAGTTTGGGGTGATCCAAACACAGAGATATACCAGGTTAACACAATGGCAAAACAGAGCAAAACCCAGAAAGGGGCAGCAGGCTTTCTGGAGGAGGTTATCCCCAAGTATGGGGCAGGCTAGGCCATGGCCAGGGGACAGCGTGAACACCAGGAGAACAAGTCTGGGCAACCACAAGTGGCACGGGGTGTCAGGAGTTTAACCTTAGCGTCAAGGAATGGTCACACTCTGGGTAACTGGAGAGGGACAAACCCTGCAGTCTTGGCTGGGACCCTCTCCTTTTCCTGGCCATGTCTGGGAAGGACCAACTTTCAAGGCCTGGCTGCTCACATACTCTCTAGCTGAGCTCCGAAGACCGTGAAGCTGGCTTATTGAGTTTCATGTTTGGACATCTCTTGTTACAAATGAGGTGTTCCTGACCCGGTTCTATATCCACCCATAGGCTGGGTTCTTTAATGGGGGGCTCTTTCTGTAAAATAACTATGGGCCTGGGAGATCCTGGACCCTCTGCTACTCTCTGTTTCACAAGCTGTTGTCATCAATAAATCTTATAGACAACACCACGTGTCACGCATTCCATCGGCCACCATGCGCCATGCAGCGGACTTACACAGCCAGATCTGCAGATCCGACTACTGGGTAGCAGGTGGGTTTGCAGGACCTAAGCCCAGTGGCAGACAATCCCACAAGCAACGGGAAGTGGTTCACCTGCAGTGATTCCGGCAAAAGAGGAAGAGTATGTGAATGAGGGCAGGGCACTACCAGTCAAGAGCAGGGGCATTGTAAGGACATATTTAGGAAGGAAAATCAGAGTAGAATTTAATAACGGATAACGCAGCTCCAGAGGAGCTGAGAGGCAATGAGGAGTGGCAGCTTCGGTGCCTGGGCTGTATTATCCACTGAGTTAGAGAAGATGGAGAAGGAATGGGTTTGGGAGGAGGCCGGATTCCAAATTATAGAATACTATGCAGCTGTTAAAATGACATTCAGAACTTGAAAGATCTCAAAGCTGCATGTTTGAATGAAAAAAGCAATTTCAGAATAGCATGAACAGTATAATAACAAGAGTTGTTAACATTTATCGAGTGCTTGTTCTTAGCCAAGCATTGTGCTAAGAACTTCATCTGCAACAGCCCTGTGAAGCAGGTAATCCTATCATTACCCTTATTTATCGTCAGTCAGACCCAAACACAGAGAGAAGCAGGTAACTTGCCCAAGGAAACCCATCTAGAAAGCACCAAGCTAGGATGACCTGATCCAAGACCTCCCAACCTCCTACGTCTGCACAGTCTCTATGCTGTGACCTGATCAGGCAAAGCCAGGAGGTGGATGAAAACAAATCAACAGGGAGGCCTGGCAAGATCCTTCTTGTTTGAGGACACCCGGTCACATGCTGTTTTGAACATTCGGGTGGGCAGAGAGTGAGCCAAGACATCAGCTGATTGCTTCTGAAAGGAGTGGAGTGATCGGAGTTCCCAAAGAAGCAAGAACATCCTGTCTTTTCACATGCGCTATATTAGCCAACCAAGCCTGGAGTTTCAGCAAACACCTCTGCTGCAGGCATTGGTGGCTCCTCCTTCTCCCCTCATGTTACCAAACACTGCTCTGGAGGCTTCTGGAAGGGAACAAACAGGTCAATGAATGACATGGCATGCACTACAAAGGTACTTTGACACCAACCATCAACCCAAAGTGTCATTAGGGATATGAAACAAAAGGAATCCTTTTTGAAAACAAATAGCATATCGATGTGATAACTATCTTTTCTTTTAGAACCACTTATATTAAATGTCAAATACATTCCAAAGTAGGCATTTTAACAAAAAAAGGGAAAAAAAAAAGCCTACTGACAGGCAGAATCCTTTTTATTATAAAATAAGTATCCGAGCAGATAAAACACATTATTTGGGACTCAGTGAATTTGTACAGGAGAAAGCAAGTAATAGGGACAAACAAGACCCTTCTTATGGTTTGAAACCACCTACGCTGGCAAATGGAATACAATGATTATCTTTTGCTCCCAAATTTTTGATGTGTGGTTCAACTTCCTTCTCCAGAAGTGTATAGTTTCCTCTCTTTTAAGTGCTTTAATTACAAAATCTATTCTTTTCCAGTACTAGAGAGTAGAGGATACCTGGGATTATAGACACAAGTCTCTTCGTACATAAAAACCTGCTCACCATGAGAAGGCAGCCGTTCTTCCATTACTCTACAGATTCTTATGCAAGTCAACCAGGGTCCAAGTAAAAGTGGTTTAACGTTATTTACTTTTTTTCAATTAGGGTTCTTCTCTCCCAGTATTTTACATGAAATTTTTCAAGCACAAAGTGGAA
This sequence comes from Rhinolophus ferrumequinum, assembly GCF_004115265.2. Classification (NCBI taxonomy): domain Eukaryota; kingdom Metazoa; phylum Chordata; class Mammalia; order Chiroptera; family Rhinolophidae; genus Rhinolophus; species Rhinolophus ferrumequinum. The sequence goes on along the minus strand of NC_046306.1, from coordinate 27,078,007 downwards.
AGAATTATCCAACGAACATCCATATAGCTACTGCCTAGATTTCACAATTAACATTTCACTATGGTTTTCCTTATTATGTAACTATCCATCTAACCAACTCTATTTGTCCATCAATTTATCTTTTTCTTACACATATTCCCACTTAAATTGCAATATAATAAAAGCTTCTGAGTTGGTGTGTGGTATAATCAATTTGCATTTTCAAACATTGTTAGCTGAGTGAAGCAGGGAACAAAGCTGGGAAGCTCTGCAGACATGTGCAGGGTCTCTGGAGTTGGAGAGACTCAGGGCTGAACCCCTGCTGTCACTTTTCAGCTGTGTCACCTAACCTAAGTGGCCAAGTCACTTAACCTGTTTCCTCATCTATAAAAATGGCTTGATGACTATGCTTGCTTACCTTATAGGGCTGTTGTAAGAATTATATTAAATTAATGCATGTAAAAACTTATTATAGTATGCGTGCTCTGATGCCTAGCTCCAATAAACGAAAAAATAATAATTAAAAAAAACAAATTACAGGCTTCTATCTTCCCAGCATACCTCCAGTCCATTTGCCCCTCTATTTCCCATCCAATAGCCATCTTGCTTCTTTCATCATTATTCAGTATCTTCTATGGCCCATAATCTGGTTAATACTCTAAACGTCCCTTCCCTGCCCATTCTGTCTTTTCATCAAACCCTTTTGGCAAAACCCCGCCCAGATGAACTCAACTATCTACCCAGTCTCTGTGTGCTGGTCATAAGAGTCACTAAATAGTATGGAACTGGCTTGCTCGAAATGAATGAGCACCAATCTGGAATGGGCTATCTGGCCAAAGGAATCCTGAGATGTTTCTCTCATAACCCCCCCTTCCCCCTCTCCTTGATTCTTTCATGTTTTCTCCAGTCTTCTTCAACTCACATCCTCCCTATCACTCACTCACCTTCCTCCTCTTTTCAACAGAACGTCTCACTTCTTAGTTGACAAAGAAAATAGAAGCCAGCAGAAAGGAACGTCTTCAACTCCCTTGTCAAACACAACAAGGTTCCCACATCTGCACACTGTGTCACTTCTCTTCATCTCTCCTTAAAACAGGTTGCTGTCTCTCCTGTGGCAAAGGCCAGCTCCTCTACCCAGGCCTTAGATTCCTGTTCATAAGCCTTCAACGATGACAATCCCTTCTCTTGCTTCTGTTCCACTGAATCTTCACTTATATTTTTCAACATGCCCAAATGGCTCCCATTTTTACCAAATTCTTTGGAAATGCCCTTCAAATATATATTGGTACGCGGACATGATGTCTGCAACACACTCTCAAACGGTTCTAAAAATGTGTGTGTGTGTGTGTGTGTGTGTGTGTGTGTGCACGCGCACGCACACATAAATAAAGAGGGGAAAGCATTGAGCTAAGCCTCAAGGAAGTCCAGTTTGAGATGGAAGATGAGCTGCAGAGCTCATGTATTTCTATACATTTGCAATAAACAACCACACTGAAATTAAAAGAACATAATTCCATTGACAATAGCATCAAAAAATAAAATATTTAAGAATATGTTTAATTAAAAAAATATGTAAGGCATGTACACTGAAAACTACAAAATAAATGTTGAAAGAAACTGACGATCTAAATGAATGGAAAGACATACTATGTTCATGGAATGGAAGACTTAATATTTTACGATGGAAATATTGCCCAAATTGATCTACAGATCAATGCAATTCTTATTAAAATCTCAGTTGGCTTTTTTTTTTTTTTTTTTTTTGCGGACATTTGACAAAACTTTCAAAAATTCATATGGAAATGCCAGAGACCCATAATAGCCAAAACACTCTTGAAAAAGAAGAACAAAGTTGGAAGACTCAGACTTTCCAATTTTAAAACTTACTGCAAAGCCACAGTAATCAAAACTGTGTACCACTGGCAAAAGGTGGACATATGGATCAATGGACTAGAACTGAGTCCAGATGTAAAATTTTATTTTTATAGTCAATTGATTTTCTTTTTTTTAAATGAAGTATAGTTGATATACAATATTATATTGGTTTCAGGTGTACAACATAGTGGTTCAATATTTATATACTTTATGAAACAATCACAATAAATCTAGAAACCATCTGTTACCATAGAGTTATTACCATATTATTAACTATATCCCCTATGCTTTCCTTACATTACATCCCTGTGACATATTTATTTTATAACTTATTTATTTTATAACTGAAAGTTTGTATCTCTTAATCCTCTTCACCTATGCTTCCCATCCTCCCACCCTTCTCCCCTTTGGCAACCATCAGTTTGTTCTCTGTATCTATGAGTCTGTTTCTGTTTTGTTTTCTTTTTCAGATTCCACATATAAGTGAAATCATATGGTACTTGTCTTTCTCTGACTTATTTCACTTAGCATAATACCCTCTAGGTCCCTCCAAATGGCAAGATTTTGTTCTTTTTTATGGCTGAGTAATATATATATACTACATGTTCTTTATCCATTCATCTATCAATGGACATTTAGGTTGCTTTCATATCTTGGCAATTATAAATAATGCTACAATGAACATAAGGTATATCTTTTCAAATTAATGTTTTCATTTTCTTCAGATAAATATCCAGAAGTAGAATTGCTGGATTATATGGTACTTCTATTTTTAATTTTTACAGAACCTCCATACTGTTTTCCATAGTGGCTACACTATTTTAAACTCCCACCAACAGTGTATGAGGGTTCCCTTTTCTCCACATCTTCACCAACCCTTGTTATTTATTGTCTTTTTGCTAACAGCCATTCTGAGAGACACGAGATGATATCTTGGTTAGTGATGTTGAGCATCTTTTCATGTGTCTGTTGGCCATCTGTATTGTATGTCTTCTGTGGAAAAATGTCTATTCATCAATTGATTTTCCACAGCATGCCAAGACAGTTCTATGGGGAAAAGACTGGCTTTTCAACACTGAGATAACTAGACATCCACATACAAAAAAGTAAAATGAGGCAGGCACTTTAGAAAACAGTTTGGCAGTGTCTCAAATGTTGGTCAGAGTTACACTTTGGGCAATTCCACTCGTACGTATGTGCTCAAGAAATAAAAACATGTTCACACAAACTTTACACAAATGTTTATAGCAGTTTTACTCATAATAGACAAAAAGTGAAAGCAATTCAAATGTCCATCAACTAATAAATCGATGGATAGAATGAATGTGGTATATGCAGACATGGAATATTTTTCAGCAATAAAGGAATGAAGTTCTGATACATGCTACAAGGACAAATTTTGAAAACATTATAGTTAATGAATGAAACTAGTGTTAAACAAGACAACAGGCCCAAAATTGGGTCTCTATGCTAAACCCCATGTCCTTAAACCTTTAAAATGACAAATTTTATTGTATGTGAATTATATCCCAACAAATCTATTTAAAAAAGAAAAAGAACCTAAGCTCATCCAGACACGATGCCTGCAAATTCTCAAGATTCTCCAAAGACAAGGCTGTTGAGGCTGCAGAGGCCGCATGTTGGAGTGGAGGAGGGGGTGGATGGGCAGGAAATTGGAAGTGTGCCACGGAAGCGGCCATAACTCCCCAATTGTGAGACAAGGATCTTAAACGTTGAGAGCACCCTTCCCAGCTCCCAGTCCCAAAGCACTCAAGTGACAGAGACAACCTGCCCCAGAAAGTTGCCAGTTACACTCACCACCCGGCAACAGCAGCACACCGGAATCCAGGAAGTGGAGGCGCCATATTTGTTATGGGAAAAGAGAAGTTTGAAAGGAAGTCACTGGAACCATCTTTGCTGAGGGCAAGCAAGGGAAATAGAAGGTAGCTGTGGCCATCTTGGTTGAGGGCATTCGCCCAGCCAATAAAGCTTTCTGCAGGCACATGGCTAGTTTGGGCAATTTCTAGAGAAGACTTATTGATAAAATCTGCTTGGTGGACTCTAAAGGGAACAGAAAACTATTTAAAATTTTTAGAAAGTGAATGTCTACATTAAAAAAACAAAAACATAAAAAGTAGAGAGAAATTAACAAACAGAATGAAAATATTTTAATATGTTGCATGCAGGTAGCTGTACACAACTGCCAGAACTGAAAGACCACACCGAAGGGACTGAGGGGTATTGTTCCATTTCACCAACTGCTTGAAAGAGTGCTGTACACGCACAGCTTCCTATAGACACACCTACCTTGGGAAAGGACCCTATAAATTAAGAGTCCTGCATTTCAGGCGAATATTTTTAAATAACACAAGCTGAGGTTTTGCCAATCACATGTCAGATACTGTGAGTTTAAGACATTCTGGGAGAGGTAGAGACCTTCTGAAGACAAATTTAAAGATACAATGAGAAGTAAAACTAACTTTCCTTCACTTTCTGACAGACTTAACACAGCAACTGCAAATTTCATTTTATTTGTGCTGTGAACAAAAACAAGGGCCATATACTAAATGTGACAAGCTGGGGTGGGGGATGGCACATGAAAGGCCTTACAAACTCAGTGACAAAGAAACTACACAGGATGTCGGATCATAAATTCCTAACTGAGCAGACCACGGCAGAGAGTCACGTTCCAGGCCTACAGTTTCCTTAGTAAAAGTCAATCTTTAAGTGAGCTCTGTCTATTGTACTTACTCATCTAGACTAACATACCTTTAAAAGGTCAGCATAATTTTCTTTTCTAGACCCCTTGGAGGCACAACTTCTGGCACCAGAGCCCAAGACCATGAAACTCCTCATTTTTTTCTTATTCCCTGGATACCATCACTATGTGCTGTAAATGTTAATTATTATGTTTTGCTTATCATTGTAAAAGAAGTATGTGTCTCTCCATTTTGCTCTTTATCCAATCTTAGAGATTTCTGAGCATTACTTCCAAGCCTGCCCCCTTCATCTACCACTAATGGATTTCATGGAACTCTCTTTATCTCTTCTCCTTTGATTCTAATGTTTGAAACAAGCTTCAAAACTGCCATGATCTGGAGCATTTTCTCAATCCATTGAGAACTTGCTTCTGAGAATGTCATCAAAATTTTGGCTCAAATAAACTCTTATAAAGGCTGGACATTCTTTTGTTACCAGTGCACTAGCAATCAAAGTGTATAATTTTTTTTTTATTATTGCTTTTTTGCTGGCATGGTACAGTCACTTTTTTTTTATTTAAGGATTTTTATTGGGGAAGGAGAACAGGACTTTATTGGGGACAGTGTGTGCTTCCAGGCCTTTTTTTCCAAGTCAAGTTGTTGTCCTTTCAATCTTAGTTGTGGAGGGCCCAGCTCAGCTCCAAGTCCAGTTGCCGTTTTCTAGTTGCAGGGGGCACAGCCCACCATTCCTTGCGGGAGTTGAACTGGAAACCTTGTGGTTGAGAGCCCACTGGCCCATGTGGGAATCTAACTGGCAGCCTTCGGAGTTAGGAGCATGGAGCTCTAACCACCTGAGCCACCGGGCTGGCCCCAAAGTGTATAATTTTGATTTTCACTTTTTTCCATGTAACATATCATAAAAAACACTCTTCCAAAGTAACATAATGGGTTGTGCTTAGAGAAAGTCTAGAATGACATTGTTACTTTCCTGTTTCAGAAAATGACAAACTCAAATATAATTGATGAAATTAATAATCTGTATTGTTATGCAACCATTAAAAATGGTAAAAGATGTAACAAAAGAAAATCTTGGATCATGCATTTCAAATGAGTTTTCATGTCCTTTAGTCTTCTTTAATCTCTGTTTCTTAGTATCTTCTTTGTATTTCTTGACATTGGCCTTTTTTGAAAAGTACAGGTCAGTTATTTTGTAGAATGTCCTTCTATGTGAGTATGTCTGATGCCTCCACCTGATTCTCAATGGTGTTATTGAGCACTCCCTCCCTCTGGAAAGCTCTTGTCTCTGGGTTTCCCTGATACCACCTTCTTCTAATTTTTTCTTACCTGTCTCAAAAGTACATCTAAATCTCCTTCACAAGCTCTTCTTTCTCTTCAATGTCTCAGGGTCCTATCTTGAATCCTCTCTTCTGCCTTTTATGCAGATGGTTCCCAAACCTCTAAGCCTAGTTTCCTCTCAGATTCAACTCAACGTATCCTCCAGCCACCTTTAATTCAACATTCTCCCACCTTCTAATCGACCTGCTCCTACCTCAGTGTCTCCTGTCTCAATAAGTTGGCCCATTTAGTTGCCAAAGCCAGAAAATTTTTCTCCTCCTTTGTCATCATGTAGCATATCTATCAATAATCAAATTCTCTCCTGCTGGGTTTTTTTTCTCTTAAAGATCTATTGATTTATCTCTTCATTCTTTCCATCCTCACTGCAACTTTCTGAGTACAGCCCATCATTATCTGACACCTGGATGATGACAGCTTACCAACTCCCCTGCATCCAGAATGTCCTTTTTTAAATGAAGATTGAGCACACAACTCCCTTGCCTTTGGGCTAATGCTCAAACTTCATAACCAGACTAAAAATATCCCTACCCCTGTCTCGTATCTCTATCCTCTACCTATACACTATTTTACTTTCCTTAAAGACTCCATGCTTCCTTTCTCTTGCCTCTGAGCTTTTTACCTAAACAATTTTCTCTCTTGGGAACACTCTTCTCTCCTATTCTTTAGTCACTCTCATTCTTATTAAGATCTCAGCTTTAGGGAATTCTTCCAGGGAACTTTCTCTGACTTGTCAAAAAGAGTTAGTTGTCCCTCCCTCCCAGGAGTGCTCACATTCCTTCATTTACCCAAGTATCCTAATCCCTTTGCCCTTTCTGTTTCTCCCACTAGACTGTAAGTGCCTTGAGGACAAGTACCATATCTATTTCAAACTGGTAGTCCAGAACCCAGCCCAGTGAAGAACATGTAAATGCTCAAAAAATGCTGTTATATGCATGAATGGATAAGTCTTTTCCCGGGTTTCCTCCATTCCCCACTCCATCTACACTCTCTAAGATGTCTCAAAAACCTGACTTCTGCCTGACTTATCAGAAACAACCATTGGAGCCTTTTGCCATTGTCACCCTTTCCTTGCAAAACAAGGCTGTTTGCTTATAAACTAATTCTCATTTGTTCCCCTGTGGCCTTTCTATAAGGTTTATCTTTCTGATGGGCTTCCTGGAACAAATTTCTGAAGTCTGGAGTGACTTTCTTTGCCATATAACATTCCTCTGACCATCTTTCTTACCACTTTCAATTGATCAGTACACAAGAAATGAAAAGTAACTGAAGTCATTATCAAAACCAAAGAGTTAGTAATTGGGACTTTAAATCTACAGAGCCCACAAAACAAAGAATTTGTTGCGTTTCAAAAGCGAATCGTAAATTGTTTTGAATCCCCTACTGTTTTGCCATTGATTATATAATGACTGTATAAACTGGATTATATCACCATTTTATGAAACTCTTCTATTTCATGGTTGGTTTTTCTACCATCTGCTAAGCCAACTACGTCAGCCAAATTTCTTTCAGCAGAAAGAAGTCACTTGAGGTGAAAGACCAAAATAGCACTTTTAAACTGGGGTGATGTTTGCAATCACCTTATCTCTCTTTATCATTCTAAACTTTGATCTAATTGTTCCCCCATCTGGGGATTTAGCTTTAAGAAAGAAGAAAGGAAAATTTACAAAAATTCAAGGGTTCAGTAACTGACAAGTCTCAAGATATCTTATAGATATCTTATTGCTTTTCATTCATGCAATGTTCTAAAACCAAGAGGAAAATATCAGATAAATTGGAAGCTCCCTGACTGGACGGGAAGATCCATGAAGGTGGAGGTGTGGGTTTTATTTGCCATTGAATACCTAGCATCAAAACAGTAGCTCACTCAGTAACTTCTAGTATATTACTAACATAAAAAATGTCTAAACCTGTAGAAAAATTTTAAAAAATGTTTATTTGAGCTAAACTGATGACATGCCAGGGAGTAAGATCTCAAAGTCTCTGGAGGAGGATAAATTTTTCAGTTTCTTTTATACATTTGGAATTAAGGAGGAAACATAAGGAAGATTACATAAAGGTGGGAGAAAGCAAGGTGGGGACTGGATTACAAGGCAGTTCTCTTGAGGATGGTTGTACTTCAGAGAGGTCAGAAAAAGCGTCATTTCAAAGGTGTGTTAGCCTATGTATAGAAACAATGGACAGGGCTTGCTAAAGGTGAAGATAAACCTTTCATAGACCTGGGACGTGACTACCCACCATGACCTGCCCAGTTAGGAATTTATGATCAGATCACCATGTGAGGTTACTTTTTGTTAGATTTAACACAGAGTCCCCTTTTCATCCACAACATTTATTATGAACGTAAACTTGGACCTTAATATCTGAAATCAATACTAGCACAATGTAAGCAAATGTTGAAGACCTTAAAAATACTGCCTGATGGACATTCCATGATACTAGGGAGAAGCATTCATTTCCTGCAACTCGAGCCTGTTTTCATGATGCTAAAGACAGATATGTCTGACCTGTGGCCAAGAGCCACCCTGGATTTTTTATACTCAACGGTGGAGCAACAAGCACCCTGAATGTGAAGTTAAGAGACAATTTCAATTTTAGCTCTCTTACTAACCAATTTTATGACTGTAGCCATTTAACCTCTGTGACCCTTATGTTTCTCATCTGAAAAAGGGAACAATAAATGCCTTCCAGGACTACCAAAACAGAAACAAAAACAAAAAAACTGCTTGAAGGAGTAATTGACAGACTAATGCTCTGCAATTCTAAATTTACTTTCCTCACAAATTAATGAGGTGAGTGCCAGATATAATGAAAATATTGCATGTCAACAGCAACACATGCAAGTTGAAGATGCTTTAGCTAAAGAAACTGATAATGCTTCTGAATACTAAAAAATAATCTAATTGTTACACATTTTTTGGAATGTGATATCTCAGATCTTATGGGAATTACCACAAAGCTTAGAAATCAGCATGTACAATATGGTAATGAAGTTTTTATGTGCTTCTACTCTGCCTACTTCTAAGAACTTAAATCAACAATAATCATTTGGTTTCTGCAGGTCAGTTATTATTTCGTAGTTTCTGTGGATCAAGTATTAGGCAGTGGCTTGGCTAGATGGTTCTGGCTCAGGCTCTTTCATTAGGAGACAAACTGATATCAGCTGAGGCTACAATCCTCTGAAGACAACTTTCAGTCTTTACTTTCAAGGTGGCTCACTCATGGCTAGCAAGTTTGTGTTGCCTTGGGTAGGAGGCTTCAATTCCTCTCCATATTGACCTCTCTATAGGGCTATGTAGATGTTCTCTCAGCAAGGTGCCTAGATTCCTCAGAGCAAGGGTGGCAAACTTTTTCTATAAAGGACCAAATAGTAAACATTTTAAGCCTTATGGGCCGCCTCCAGTCTCTGTCACATATTCTTCTTTTTCTTTTTTTAAACCATATTTTAAAAATATAAAACTGATCTTATCTTGCAGGTCATACAAAAAGTGTCTGTGGGCTAGATTTTGCCCATGAGCCCTCATTTGCCATTCTCTGCCCTAGAGTAAGCAATCTCAAAGACCAAGATGGAAGCTGCCATGTCTTTAAACATCTAGCCTGAGACATCACACACTGTCCCTTCCACGGTATTCTATTGGGCACTTAGGGCTTGGTTTATTGTGGTAGAGGACTACAAGGGGTTTGAAGACTATGCCTAAGGCAAGGATCATCCTAGGCCACCTGAGGCCGACTGCTACATGGTGGCTTTGAAAATAATAGTAACGTCCAAGGCATCCCAATTGGTTAACATGACAGACCACAAAGAGAATTTTCCTTGCCATGAAATATTCTGCTCCCAATTGCTTGGAGTTCTTCTAAAGTTTTCCCTGAAAGGGTCTAGAAAATAGTAAAGAATATAAATAACTAACTTGTGAGTGAAGACTATCTTTTTTATTTTCAAAACTCCACAACTCCTAACAAAATTATTTTGAAATAGTAGGCATTAAATAAACATCATATATATAAAGTAGCCCTTCTTTTTCTCAATTGATCTATCCATTATTTGGCACTCTGTAAGTCAAATATTAAAAATTATTTAATTATCTATTTTTCAGCCAGTTGTACTGACTTAATGTAGACACGGTATGTGTTATCTGAGGAAAAAAGTGTAGAAAAAAATTAGTAATAGGATATTCATAGAAATACCTTACTGTTAAAAATTTAACAATCACTTTTTTTTCTTTTAAATATCCACTTGTCTTTTTGACAAATATCTTTGTGTGATGTTCTCAGAGATAGTGTCTCAAGTATGCATAACACTTAAAGGAATTTGCGAAGAACTACTTGCTTCTGCTAACTTTATCAGCAGCTTTTGAGTCTCCAAATGATTTTGCTGTCATTATCTTTGACAATGACCTTCTAAAATAAGGAGATAAGGTAAAGCCATTTTCTTACACTCCATGCTGGTTAAACCACAGGGTTAACATGAAGCGTCAAATTAATGACCTCCCCCCTACACCCACCATGACCTATAGGAAACCTGTGAGATGCAATGAAGAGATCTGTGCAAGTTGTGAGGTGTCTTCACGCCTACATTTCTCTTCATAAGCTGAAGGTAACACTTCCCACAACACCTAAAAGGGTTTCCATCATTTGCACTCCTCTAGTAAAAAGCACAATACACTCACACTAATGGATCACAAAGTTTAATGTATGTTTCAAAAGTTCTCTTGAGTTGCACAAGTCTTCATTTTCTGATCCTGGGAGGTGTATTTCTAAATGCTAGTGACTGGGAAGGTCTCTCTAATCATTATATAAAACCAAGTCGATGTAAGGAAGAGTGAGGATTTGACTACGTAAAAGTGTGAAAGCCACTCTAAACACATACTGGAGCCACATACATACAAATCAGACAAGGAGTTAATATCCATATTATGTAAAGAGGTAGCTCCAGAGAACTTGCTCTGGAAGTATGTCCATGATCGGTTGTCAGATGGGACAAGCAAAGTTCTGAGACGGTTTCATGAATGTGCATAAAAAAATTGGATAGACCGGTGACGTCATAGGAATGGCCGCAGCGGGGCGCACTTTTTGAGTTCTCCTCCGGATCTTATCACAAACGGGACATCTATAACGCATTAAAGGACTCTCTGCTCATCACGCAGAACAGCTAAGAGACTCGTGCAAGGATTACCTGAAGGTGGGCAAATTGGGCGAGCAGGGGAAGAGGGAAGGGAGCGAAGTGGAAATGCGGCCAGCATCCGCAGCTGCAGAGATGCAGAGGATCACAGGACAGAACAGAGAACACAAAAGCAGGAGATGGGCTCTTTCCCTGCATCCCACAGCTGATCTCTCCCGCCGAGGGGGCAGCATATCCAGCATTTGAGGCAATAACCTCAGTGGAGACCTCAAGTTGGGCCCTAGGCTGGACAAAGGACACAAACTCCATACCTGGTCCCCTCCCCCTCTTACAATCTTACCTCCACCCTTCCAGAGACTTAAACTGGCCCCTGAACTGAGGAGTAGTGTTAGATTACAGAGGAGCCTTAGTACTCAGGCTCTGGGAAGACTGACGTGCGGCTCTAACGCAGAGAAGAGGCTGGGAAGAGTATGATTTTTGCTGGGCTAGGAGAGAAGAGACTCCTCCATCCCCAGCCACCACCTTTTCTGGCCTACAGGAAGAGTGTGACACAGCTGGGCTAGGAGAGAGAAGACCCCTCCATCCCCAGCTCCCACCCTTTCTGGCCTGCCTAGGGCAGGGCAATTACAACTGCAGAGACACCCCCAGTGATCAGCAGTAAGCCGCAGACACAGCTCTGGGCTTTCAGCAGCTCAGAAATCTCCCACCCACCACACACACACACACACACACACACACACACACACACACGGAAGAAGTGTCCTAAGACTCAGGAGAACTGGACACAGGGCTGGTGGTGCTACTCTCAGTGCGCATATGTACAGGCAAGGGTAGAAACTGCACTGACTTTGTAGAAACTACCATCCAGACCCCTCAGCCCCACGCATCTAAATCTGCAGTCCCAATGTCACTCTGGGCACCAGGTGACCGGCTCTGCCTGCGCAATACACAGAGGACTCTTTGGTACAGCAGAGGACAAACTGGAGATTACTTGGTGGGCTTAAGCCAAGACTGGCGCTGCTTTTTGTTTTGTTTTGTTTTGTTTTGTTTTGTCTTTATATCTTTGATATCTTTGCCTGTGTTGAGTGTGGGTTGTTGGTTGTTTTTACATGTGAATGTATTTGATATTTTCTTTGTTGTTGTTGTTGTTGTTGTGCTTGGTGATTTGCTTTGTTCTGAAATTGCCCTACACCAGGGCCCAGCTTAAGAGGCACAAGATTCAACATACCCAGAGGCCAACTCCAGACCAAACCAGAGTACTACCGGGTTTGACCTACAAGTGACACACCCAGAGGGAATTCTCTATAGGCACGAGAGCCTATAGAGGCCAAACCACATTTAAGTGGTCAACCCTCATGCAACAGAACACCCTGCAGTGGGCAGAACCAAGTCTCACAACTAGTCAGCTTAGGAGTTAACCCCACCTACTCACAAGCGAAAAGCAATTAAAGATCTTCTTTAACAGGACAATATGCACAACACAAGAGTCACCTTTGGAGTACACGCAGAGGAGAAGAACAAAGTAGTGCAAGTCAAATATAAAGGACACATACTACATAAGATAACCCAGCAAGAACTAAGAACTCTAGGGGATCTACCTAATACATCGAAGCAAATACAGAGAGTCAGCCAGAATGGGGAAACAAAGAAACATGTCCCAAATAAAAGAACAGAAGAAACCTCCAGAAATGGAACCAAATGAAACAGAGATAACCAATCTATCAGAGACAGAGTTCAGAACACTGATGATAAGAATGTTTAAGGAGCTTAGAGAAGACATAAAGAAGGATAGAGAAATCATAATGAACAACCAGTTAGAACTAAGGAACACAATTACTGAAATAAAGAACTCACTTGAAGGAATTAACAGCAGGTTAGATGAAGCAGAGGATCAAATCAGCGACTTAAAAGACAAGTTAGCAGAGATCACCCAAACAGAACAACAGAAAGAAAAAAGAATAAAAAACAATGAAGATGGCCTAAGAGACCTCTGGGATAACATCAAGTGCGACAACATGCGCATCATAGGAATACCAGAAGGTGAAGAGAGGCAGCAAGGGATTGAGAACATATTTGAAGTAATAATGTCTGAAAACTTCCCTAACCTGATGAAGGAAACCAACATACAAGCCCAGGAAGTGCAGAAACTTCCAATCAGGATAAACCCAAACAGGTCCACACCCAGACACATTATAGTTAAAATGGCAAAGGTTAAAGACAAAGAGAGAATCCTAAAAGCAGCAAGAGAAAGACAGAGGGTTACATACAAGGGAACTCCCATAAGACTATCAAATGACTTTTCTACAGAAACATTGAAGGCCAGGAGGGAGTGGCAGGAGATACTCAAAGTGATGGAAAACAAAGGCCTACAACCTAGATTGCTTTATCCAGCAAGGCTATCATTTAAAGTTGATGGAGAGATAAAGAGCTTCCCAGAAAAGAATAAGCTAAAGGAATTTATTACCACCAAGCCAGCATTGTAAGAAAACTAAAAGGACTTCTGTAAATAGAAGAAAGATGAAAACAATCTAACTACAAAGTTTAAAATGGCAATAACTATGTACCTATCAATAATCACTTTAAATGTAAACAGATTAAATGCTCCAATCAAGAGACATAGGGTGGCTGAGTGGATAAGAAAACAAGACCCTTGTATATGCTATATACAAGAGACTCACCTCAGATCAAAAGACACACAGGCTGAAAATGAAGGGTTGGAGTAAGATATTTCATGCAAATGGAAATGAGAAAAAAAGCTGGAGTTGCAATACTTATATCTGACAGAATAGACTTTAAAATGAAGAAGATATTAAAAGACAAAGATGGGCACTGTATAATAATAAAGAGATCGATCCAACAAGAGGACATAACCCTAGTAAACATCTATGCATCAACATAGAAGCACCTAAATATATGAAACAGATTTTGGCTGACATAAAGACAGAGATCAACAGTAACACTATCTTAGTAGGGGACTTCAACACACCTCTGACAACAAGGGACAGGTCTTCCAGACAGAAAATCAATATGGAAACAACAGCCTTAAATGACACATTGGAACACTTGGATTTAATAAATATTTCCAGAGCATTTCACCCCAAAGCTGCAGAATACACGTTCTTCTCAAGTGCACATGGAACATTTTCCAAGAAAAACCATATGTTAAGCCACAAAACAAGTCTTGACAAATTTAAGAAAATTGAAGTCATACCAATTGTCTTCTCTGACCACAGTGCTATGAAATTAGAAATGAACTACAGGAAAAAAACTGGAAGACACACCAATTCATGGAGGCTGAATAACATGTTACTAAATAATGAATGGGTCAAGTAGGAGATCAAGGAAGAAATCAAAAGATATCTCAAGACAAACAAAAATGAAAACACGACGACCCAAAATCTTTGGGATGCCACGAAAGCAATCCTAAGAGGGAAATTCATAGCATTGCAGGCCTACCTAAAGAAACAAGAAACATCACGAATCAACAGTTTATCTTCACACTTAAGGGATCTGGAAAAAGAACAGCAAAATAAGCCCAAAGGGAGTACAAGGAAGGAGATAATAAAGATCAGAGCGGAAATAAATGAAATAGAAACCGGAAAAACAATACAAAAGATCAATGAATCCAAGAGTTGGTTCTTAGAGAAGGTAAACAAAATTGACAAAACTTTAGCCAGACTCATTAAAAAAAAGAGAGAGAGGACCCAAATTAATAAAATCAGAAATGAAAGAGGAGAAGTGACAACAGACACCGCAGAAATATAAAAAATTTTAAGAAATTAATATGAGCAACTATATGCCAACAAATTTGACAATCTGGAAGAAATGGACAATTTTCTAGAGGCGTACAACCTTCCAAGGCTAACTCAAGAAGAAACAGAAAACCTGAATAGACTGATTACCACCAGGGAAATTGAATCAGTAATCAACAATCTCCCAACAAATAAAAGCCCTGGACCAGATGGCTTTACAGGTGAATTTTACAAAACGTTCAAAAAAGAATTATCACCTATTCTCCTCAAGCTCTTCCAAAAAATCCAGAAGGAAGGAAGGCTCCCAAACACTTTTTACAAAGCCACTATCACCCTGACCCCAAAATCAGACAAAGACACCACAAAAAAAGAAAACTACAGGTCAATATAGCTAATGAATATAGATGCAAAAATCCTCAACAAAATATTAGCAAACAGAATTCAGCAACACATTGAAAAGATCATACACCATGATCAAGTGGGATTCACCCCTGGTATACAAGGGTGGTTCAACATCCGCAAATCAATTAATGTGATACACCACATTAACAAAATGAAAAATAAAAATCACATGATCATATCAATAGATGCAGGAAAAGCTTTGATAAAATCTAGCAGCCATTTATGATAAACACCTTTAAGAAAATGGGAATAGAGGGATCATATCTCAAAATAATAAAGGCCATGTATGATAAACCCACAGCTAACATCATACTCAATGGGGGAAAAGATAAAACCATTGCCCTTAAGATCAGGAACAAGGTAAGTTTGCCCACTTTCTCCACTTCTATTCAACATAGTGCTGGAAGTTCTAGCCACAGCAATCAGACAAGAAAAAGAAATAAAAGGCATCCAAATTGGTAAGGAGGAAGTAAAATTGTCATTATATGCAGATGATATGATACTATATAGAGAGAACCCTAAAGACTCCACCAAGAAACTATTAGAGCTGATAGATGAATTTAGTAAAGTAGCAGGATACAAAATTAATATTCAGAAATCAGTTGCATTTGTATATACCAATAATAAAACATCAGAAGGAGATATTAAGAAAACAATCCCATTTACAATTGCTTCAAAGACTATAAAATACCTGGGAATAAATTTAACCAAAGAAGTAAAAGATCTGTACTCAGAAAATTATAAGACACTGAAGAAAGAAATGAAGGAAGATACAAATAGATGGAAACACATACCATGTTCATGGATAGGAAGAATTAATATAGTTAAAATGTCCATACTGCCTAAGGCAATATACATATTCAATGCAATTCCTATCAAACTACCAATGACATTTTTCACAGAAATAGAACATATAATCCTAAAATTTATATGGGACCATAAAAGACCCCGTATAGCCTCAGCAATCTTGAGAAATAAGAACAAAGTGGGAGGTATAACAATACCTGACATCAAATTATACTACAAGGCTACAGTAATCAAAACAGCATGGTACTGCCATAAAAACAGACACATAGATCAATGGAACAGAATAGAGTCCAGAAATAAATCCACGCCTATATGGCCATTTAATCTACGACAATGGAAGCAAGAATGTACGATGGAGTAAAGACAGTCTATTCAATAAATGGTGCTGGGAAACCTGGACAGACACATGCAAAAAAGTGAAGCTGAACCACTTCCTTACACCATATACAAAAGTAAATTCAAAATGGCTTAAAGACTTAAATGTAAGATCTGAAACCATAAAATTCCTAGAAGAAAATATAGGAAGAAATTTCACAGACATTACCCAGAGTAAGATTTTTACTGATATATCCCCTCACGCGTGGGAAGTAAGAGAAATAATAAACATGTGGGATTACATCAAACTAAAAAGTTTTTTCACAGCAAAAGAAAGCATCAATAAAACAAAAAGGGATCCTACTGAATGGGTAAAGATATTTGCCAATGATATATCTGATAAGGGGTTAATATCACAAATTTATAAAAAACTCACTTAACTCAACTCCCAAAAAACAAACAACCCAATTAAAAAATGGGCAGAGGACTTGAAGAGACATTTTTCTATAAAGGACATACAGAGGGCAAACAGACATATGAAGAAATGCTCAACCTCACTAACCATCAGAGAAATGCAAATAAAAACCACAATGAGATACCACCTCACCCCAGTCAAAATGGCTATCATCAATAAATCAACAAACAACAAGTGCTGACGCGGATGTGGAGAAAAGGGAACGCTTGTGCACTGTTGGTGGGATTGCAGATTGGTGCAGCCGCTATGGAAAACAGTATGGAGGTATCTCAAAAATCTGAAAATGGAACTACCCTATGATCCAGTAATTCCACTCCTAGGTATCTATCCGGAGAAATCCAAAATTCTAATTCAAAAAACTTTATGTACTCCTGTGTTTATTGCAGCACTATACACAATAACCAAGACATGGAACCACCCGAAATGCTCATTGGTAGATGACTGGATTAAGAAACTGTGGTACATTTATACAGTGGAGTATTACACAGCCATAAAGAAGAAAGAAATCTTACCATTTGCAACAACATGGACGGGCCTAGAGAACATTATGTTAAGTGAAATAAGTCAGACAGAGAAAGACAAATACCATATGATCTCACTTATATGTGGAATCTAAAGAAAAGAATAAGTGAATGAACTAATCAGAAACAGTTTTGGAGACAAAGAGGAGAAACTGAGGGTTGCTAGATGGGCGGGGGGGTGGGGGTAAGGGGGAAGGTGAGGGGATTAGAAAACAGTCAGTAACCACAAGATGGCCATGGGGTTTTGAAAATTAATTTGGGGAATGTAATCAATAATGTAAAGATTTTGTAGGGTATCTGATGGACACTTGTCCCATTTGGGAGACCACTTCAAGGATGATGTAGATGCCTGATCACTGCACTGTACACCTGAAGCTGAAGTTGAACAATAATGAATGCCAACTATAACTACATATATATGTATATATGTATATGTATATATACATATATATATATATATATGTGTGTGTGTATATACTTACAAGAAGTGGAGTACAGCATTAAGTGTAGAGACAGTGGAAATGTAATTGCTCTGTGCGATGTCAGAGGGATAGTGGATGGGGAGAGGGGGGTTCACACAGTGTGAGGGATATAAATGATAAACGTCTAAGTATTACTTTATCTCATGCACCTGAAACTAATAAAAAAATTGGATAAAAATACAGTGTCTATCTCTATGACTGGGAGGGGCTGGGTAAAGAGTGGACACTATCATCTGTTACTTTATAAACCTCTATATTGTTTAGATCTTTTTTTTTCTTTTTACAACAGCACATATTACTTTTGTAATTCAAAACAATAATAATATGCTCATGATAGCTGCATTTGGTAGAGTGCTCTAGACTGTGTGAAGGTCATTAACGCCATAGATTTCCTCATTTAATCTTTATAACAATTCTGTGAGAAAGGTACTATTGTTATGCCCATTTTACCAGTGAGGAAACCCAGGCACACAGAACGTAGGTAACTTGTGGCAGAGCTCATAAGTGGCTGGCTAAAAAGATATGAAAATATATGAACTGCAAAGTATGCTAGTATACTAAAAGGAATCACTGTTACTATTCCCAGCTTTAGAAAATAATTTAAAAATAAATTTGAATTTTCAAAAATTGAAATCATAAACTATTTTTTTAAACATTATTGAAATATATAGACCAGACACAGCCCTGTACCAGATATATGTGACCCAAAGCCTTTGTGGATTTTGGAAGCAACCCTCCTGTGTGCTATAAAAAACCCATATCATTAGCCTCATTGCTACAGTGTCTTGTTTAAAGGCTCAGAGAAGGAAGAATCACTAACAAAAGTATAAATGAGGAGAAATGTGTGACTACAAAGCTCAAATGCTCCAAACCGATTGCTATAGAAAATAAAAATGTGAAGGCATCCCTTTCATTGGGATTTAAGTTGGCTCCCTCCTTTGTTGTGGATGGCCAGACAGACTTGTGAGGGAGGCAGAGTGCTCACTTCATGTCTGCGGTGACACTCTAGGAGTCAACAGTCTCACATTTCCTGAGATTCCTGCTGTTCTGGTTCTGTAAAAAGTAGGTAATAAAACCCATCTCCCCCAAGCACCTGAGGGCATGTGAAACATATTCTTCCTTTGCTATCAAAGTGACTGTCATGGCTCTTTCATTTTTCTTTGATCGAAGCAATTACCTACTTACTATCCACTGATACAATCAAGTTATAAATACCCGCTATCAGTAAGTCCTTGGAGCTAACTGAAATCCAGGGGAATCCCAGGAAGACAAAGAACAAGATGGTGCTGAAGTTCCAAAGGGCAGAGCCAACCTCTCAGGAGGGTGAAGTGGGAGGCAACATATTAGGTCATTTGAACAACACACAGTAGAGTACCCTGTGCCAAAGTATCTTTGTCACACTTTGTACTTGAAGTTTCACCATTAGAAATGTACTTCTCTGAATCATTGGCGTCCTCCTTCAGAATGAAAACACATTCACATCAGCTCTTCATATGGCCAGTGAATTCAAAGTTGGGCCATTGGGACTACAACCTAGAAGCCCCGACATGCACCCCCACCCCTTGAGCCAGGGAATGTGAGGGAACTGGCCAGGAGACACAGACCTTCTTGCTTTGGACCAGCCCTAGGACTCTGAGGGCTCTAGACCTTCCTGGTTAGTATGTCTCACAAAACAGGGCCTGGCTTATAATCTACTTTCCAACTGCAAGGAAACCTCAAGCTTTGGGTGGGTTCCCTCTTGTGGATGAAAAAGGGGTTCTATGGAAAAGTAACCTCACAGGGTGATCTGATCATAAATTCCTAACTGGGCAGGTGGGTGGTCACTCCCCAGGCACATAACTTCTTTAGCAAAAGGCTTATCTTTGCCTTAAGCAATCCCTGTCCACTGTCTCTGTGCATCTAGGTTAACACACCTTTGAAAGACTTCCTTTCAGACCCTTCCTTCTAAAGTGCATAATAATCTTGTTAACTATCCTGTAATCCTACCCCCTACGTGCTTTCTCCCACCTTCGCTGTAATCTTCCTTACATTCTCTCCTTATTCCAAATGCATAAAAGAAGTTGCAAATTGTCGTTTCTTGGAAGACTTTTTCTCAGTCTGCTGAGACCTTGCTTCCAAGTACATCCTCTGTTTAGCTCAAATAAATTCATAAAAATTATCTACAGTTTTGGAAGATCCTTCTGTGGACAATTTGAAGTCACCTCCCTCCTAACCTGGGAACATCAGTTTCCCAGCAAACAGCAACCAAACAAAGCAAACAAGTGATGCATTGACAAGATTTCTCTCTTCTGGTTTGAAGCCCCACGGACCCACAGAGCTGTGCTCTGGCAATGCTTAGATGCAGACACGAGGTTTCCAGGCAGGATACCAGGAGACTTTTTCTTCCTTTTAACCCCGGAAGGCTGGCTTTTTTATTTTTTTCTTTGAAATTATATTGTCATTACAAAGTGTCTAATCTTTTCCGTGGAGAATGAGTCACTATTCTGCTCTGATTAAGGACCGCATGGTCCTAAAGAGGAACACCTTGTCCTCTTTGGAAAAAGAACTTATATGTCCACGTTCTTTCTCTTATATACCGACCATCCCCTAAGCTTCAACCACACTAAAGTAAGGGTCATTCCCATTATCCCTGAGCATGAAGAAGTTTTCACACAGAAAACTATTAATGCATATTTAATCTACACACTGCCTGGGGTTGGGGAGGAAGGATCAAGGAAGGAATTAGCAAATTGCAAATGCTTAGATGTCTACCACATTCAGTCAGTAAGTCAGTTGAGAGGTAGACACACCCACATACCAGAGAATCATTTCAGAAGTTAATAGCATTAGGAAGCGTTAGGACTTTGAGCTGTGAGCAAGGGATTACTCAACCAACCATGTTACAAAAGACAGTTAGAGTATGTTCCGAATTAAGGTAATAAGATAAACGTATCACTAGCCTTCTAACAGTTGTCCCTAAAATTCCTCAGAGTCTTCTGAGTTTCTCTGCCTCTCTGTGTCTAACATTGCCTGCCTGTTCTATTTGACAAACTTAATGAGTTGGACATAATATTTGTCATATAAATTAAACTGCTTCTTGCTGACCATTCCTTCATTTTCTCCTTCATCTTGGATCTGTAGGAAAAAAGTTCCCACAACAATAGAGTTAAATTAGAAGGAACTTCTTTGCCCCTCTTCCCTGGAGAAGACAATAGAAAGTCAAACAACTCAGTTTTCAAGGACTGCCAGGGAAAGTCACTCACGGAGCCACAATGGCTCCTTTGTAAATTCACTCTTACCAGCTGCAAGTCACTCAATAGGGTCGGGTCTTCCAGCGCCATTTCTCTGGCCAGTGCCGACTCCTCTCCTCCATCATGATTATTTCAAATTTTCCTCCTCTCCCTGTTGCTAACTTACTTCCTAATGCAATCAAACATCCAACCCCGTCCAGATCTGGACCCTGCTCCTCTTTCCCTCCATTTAACACAGAAGTTGCTGATAGTCCCTTTTTGTCTTTCTATGCCCTGTCCTCTCTCCCAGCATATTCACAGGACAGGGACACTATTGATCTTTCCTTCCCTTCCTTTTCCATCCATTCCCTTCTCTTTCCTTCCCTTCCTTTCCCTTCTCAAGCCAAGTGTTCCCTCTCAAATGGCTCTTTACATCTATATCCATATATCCATTCCTTTTATCAGTAATACACACACACACACATACACATATATATGTATATATGTATATATATATACATATATATATATAACATGTTGCAAATATTTCCAAGTTCGTCATTTGTCTTTTACTTTATGATTTTTTTGTTCATTTGCTTGCTTGTTGTGTTTTCAGCCATGCAAACATTTCTTCTTTTTAAATAATCACATTTACCAATCTTTTATTGTATCTAGATTTTGAGTTAGAGATACCTTTCTCCACCCTCAAGAAATAAAGGAATTCACACATGTTTTCTTCTAGAACTAGTATGGTTTCATTTTCACTTATAGATATCCAATCCATTTGGAATTTATTCTTTTATATAATGTGAGTGTGGGTCCAATTATATAATTTATACATGGCTATGTAGGTATTCCAATACCATTTATTGAAAGGTCTTTGACCCAGAGTTTTGAGATGCGACCTTTATCATACTATAAATTTCCATGTGTATTTATGGATTTCTTGTCTGTTCTGTCTAATCATTTGTCTGTCATTAAAAAAAAAAAATCCTTCCTCAACCCTACATCTTTCTCTAGTTTTTGCCCTAGTTCTCCCCTCTCCTACACAGACTTTTCAAAAGAGTTTTCCATACTCTGCTTCCATTTTGTTACAATTTACTCTTCAATTTGATCCAGTCTGGCTCCTACCTTGATCATTCCATCAGAACATTTTCCAGCTTGAGTCATTGCCATGACACTACATTCCAGGGGCATTTTTCAGGCCTCATCTTATGTGTTCCCTCAGCAGCTTTTGACATTGTTGAATACTTTTTCTTTGAAATGCTCTCCTGATTGGCATTCAGGTCTGTACCATCTCCTGGTTTTTATTCTTTCTTCCTTAGCAAGTCTAGCCCAATTTCCTATGCAGGCTCATGCTATCCCTCCTGGCCATTCAGCATTAATGAGTCAAAGGCTCATCACTTTTTACCGTTCTTTACGCATTCTCTTTAGGTGCTCCCATTCGTGCCTATAGTTTCAGTTATAACCAACCCACAGAAAACTCACAGACACCTATCTCTCACTTTGTTCTTACTTCTAAGTGAATCTAGACCCATTTTTCCAACCCCCTTTTTGACATTTTCATCTGGATATTTCAAAAGCATCTCAAAGACAGGATGTTGAAAACTGTAGTCAAGAAAAACTCATTTCATCTTACTCTCATCCCCAAATCTGGTTTGTCTTCTTCCTATATCACTGAATAATATGACCATCCATAGGTGAAGAAACCCAGAAACCCAAGTGTCATCTTCGGCACCTTTTTCCTCACATCCCAGATATGAACCTTTGTCAAGTCCTCCTAAAGACTTCTCCTACCAGTCTGTTTCTACCCACAACCCACCCTAACCTGGGCGATCCTCACCTCATAGCTGGATTCCTGCCATAGCCACCAAACTGGTCTGCTTAGTCCCCACACTTACTTCTATCCCTTATTTCCACTCTTTACTCAGCAGCCAGATAATTCTATTTGAGATCAAACCACTTCACTTGCTGTCCATTGCTCTGAAGATAAGCTAGAATTGTAACATGGTCTAGCCCCTACTTACCTCTTCCTTCTCCTCTTACATCATACTCCTTTCTCCTTGCTTTCTGAGCTCTACTGAACAAGTTGAACTTCAGTGCCTCTGGTATTCTCCCCTATTGAGGAACTCTCCTTTACTAGGCTACCCTCGACCTCACTTCCCGAGCCCAGCCTCTTCCATGCTCTCTTTAACTAGGACAAATACTTCTGGGTATCATGTACCTCCCCTTGGAAATATTTTAATCACAGTTAGCATTTTATTTAGCATTTACATGGGAGATTTATTTTTAATATCTGTGAGGACAGGACCACATCAGTCATGTGTTGCCATCTATCCCAACATGTACCTTTGTGCCTGACACGTGGTAAATAAACGAATATACTTAAATCAAAACCTTCTTCTTCTGAAGCCCCAAATTTTCTACACTTCAAATTTTTAAATAAATAAGATTTTCTTTTTCAACAAAAGGTTTTTTTGAAACAGGGGGTGGCAGCCAAGTGTAGAATTTGATATCACGACTAGAATATTGGGAATCAGCAAACTAATTCTAACTTCAGTCTTCTAAACTACAGTGATGAATTCAGAAAAAGATTTTAAACGCTGCATAATTCCCCGAAGTCTGGAAAATATGGCTGCCTTGCTTCTATTTTGATTGTTAGTTGCTTTCATATTCCTCGCTTCTGATGGATTGTAAAATTCTTTATGGAATACCTGATGCTCTACAGATTTCTGTGCCTCCATGATGTCCGTCACTTCAAAGCACATAGAAAGTATTCAGTCAATGTCAAATAAGTGAATTAATAAATGTGTTACATATCATAACATGGTTATTAACAGCGTTGTGAAAATAATGCAATACTGAAAATGGTGGAAGAATTGAGGAGATTTCCACTGCAATTTATTTATTTATTTAAAGATTTTTATTAAAATATAGCTAACATACAATATTGTATTAGTTTCAGATGTTCACAATAGTAATTCAACATTTATACCTAAAGAGGTGATCACCATGATAACTCCAACAACTATCTGACACTGTACCATGCTATCACAATATTATTGACTATATTATCTATGCTGTACATTACATTCCCATACCTTATTCGTTTTATACCTGGAAACTTGAACTTCTTATTCCCCTTCACCTTTCCACCTATTTTTAACTTTTCAATTACAGTTGACATTCAGTATTGTTTTATATTAATTTCAGGTATATAATATAATGGTTAGACATTTATATAATTCAAGAAGTGATCCCCTGACTAGTCTAATTCCCACTTGGCACTATACATAGTTCTTACCATATCATTGACTATATTCCCTATGCTGTACTTTACATCCCCATGACTATTTTGTAACTACCAATTTGTACTTCTTAATCCCTTCACTTTTTTCACCCCACCCCAACCCCCTTCCATCACCGCAACAAATCTAGTACCCATCTGACACCATATATAGATATTACAATATCATTGACTATATTCCTTATGCTATACCCTACATCACCATGACTACTTTGTAACAACCAACTTGTACTTCTTAATCCCTTCCTCTTTGTCACCCACCCCTCAACCCCGCTCCTATCTGGAAACCATCAAAATATTCTCTGTATTTATGTTTGTTTCTGCTTTGTTTGTTTGTTTTGTTCTTTAGATTCCACATATAAGCGAAATCACATTGCATTTGTCTTTCTTTGTCTGACATACTCTACTCAGCACAAGACCCTCCAGGTCTATCCATGCCGCCAGAGATGGCAAGAACTCATTCCCATCCAAGGCTAAGCAATATTCCATTGTATATATGTACTACCTCCTCCTTATCCATTCATCCATCGATAGATACCCAGGCTGCCTCCACATCTTGGCCATTGTAAATAATGCTGCAATGAACATATGGATGCACATGTCCCCTTGAAGTAGCATTTTGGGTTTCTTCAGTTAAATACCCAAAAGTGGGATTACTGGGTCCTTCTTGTCTCTTGTTTGAAAGTCTATTTTGTTGCTGGAAGTATTGCTACCCTAGCATTTTTTTGTTTCTGTTTTCATGATATATCTTTTCCCCATCCCTTTACTTTCAGTCTGTGTGTGTCTTTTGATCGGAAATGAGTCTCCTGTAGGCAGTGTATGTGCGGGTCTTATTTTCTTATCCATTCAGCCACCCTGTCTTTTGCTTGGAGCATTTAATCCATTTACATTTAAAGTAATTGTTGTGTGCTCACTTCAGTAGCACATGTACTAAAGTAATTGTTGAGAAATAGGTGGTTATTGCCATTTTATTATTCACGTTTTATCTTTTTTTTTTTTTTAATCTTAAAAAAGTCCATCTCAGATTCCTTGTCATACTGATTTGGTGTTGATGGACTCCGACAGCTTTTTTTTTTTTTTTTTTTTTTTTTTTTTTTTTTTTTTAGTCTGGGAAACAATTCATCTGTCCTTTGATTCTAAATGATAGTTTTTCTGGGTAGAGTAATCTTGGTTGTAGATCCTTACTTTTCATCACCTTGAATATTTCGTGCCAATCCCTTCTGGCCTGCAAAGTTTCTGTTGAAAAATCAGCTGACATTCTTATGGGAGCTCCCTTGTAGGTAACTAACTGCTTTTCTCTTGCTGCTTTTAAGATTCTTTCTGTCTTTAAGCTTCAGCATTTTAATTATGCTGTCTCTCGGTGTGGGCTTTTTTCGGTTCCTCTTGTTTGGGACTTTCTGTGCTTCCTGAGCTTTTATGTCTATTTCCTTTGCCAGGCTAAGGAAGTTTTTTGTTATTATTTCTTCAAATAGGTTTTTAATTTCTAGCTCTCTTTCTTCTCCTTCTGGTATCCCTATGACGCAAATGTTGGTATGCTTGATATTGTCCCAGAGGCCTCTTAAGTGTAAACTATACTCATTGCTGGGAGGGGGTTCTTTTTTCTTGTTGCTGTTCTGTTTGGGTGTTTTTTGCTACCTTATCTTCTAAATTGCTGATTTAATCCTCTGCTTCATCTAATCTACTATTGATTCCCTCTAATGTTGTCTTCATTTTAGTTATTGTATTCTTCATTGGTGACTAGTTCTTTTTTATGTCCTATCTCCATTTTTGTTTCCTATCTCCTGTTGAAGTTCTCTCTGAGATCATTGAGCATTGTTATAATCAGCGTTTTGAACTCTGTGTCTGGTAGATTGCTTGTCTCCATTTTGTTTAGTTCTTTTCCTGGAGATTTGTTTTGTTCTTTTAGTTGGGACATGTTTCTTTATCTCCCTGGTCTCTCTATATTAAATAGGGTAGTTATGCCTTCTGGTCTTAGTAGAGTGGCCTTATGTAGTAGGTGTCCTGTGAGGCCCAGTGGCGCAGTCTCCCTGGTCACCTTAGCCACATCCACCAGGTATGTCCTTTGTGCGGGTTGTGTGTGCTCTCCTATTGTAGTCGAGCCTTGGTTGCTGTTTGCACATCAATCAGAGGGATTGACCCTCTGGCTAGTTGGTTGTGAAGATTGGCCATTACTACAGTGGAGGAGCTGTTGTGCAGGGGTTAACCCTACGGTGGAGGATTCACTTTAGCAGGGCTCTGGTGCCTGCCCAGTCTGCCCTTTGGGTGTGTTGTGCTTGGAGTTTGCCAGGTGATGCTCTGGCTCAGGTATGAAGCTGGCCACCAGGCATGCCAGCCCCTGGGCCTTCTGGGAGGACCCCCACAGCATACCATGTTCAATCACAGGCCAAGTTTAGCTGCAGGCTGTGCCCTGCCTGGGCCACTTGGCATGAACCACACAGCAATCCACAGATAGCCACCACCCATGCTGGGTTTGGAGGTGCCTCGAGAGGCCAAACCATGAACCAAGGCTGGCTGCTGCTAGTGCTGGGCTTAGGACTGCTCTACAAGAGGTATGGGACATCCTGAAGCCAAATTCTTCTTGTTTGTGTTTTGTGAAACTTTGAGAGATTTTTGGAAAGTCTGAAGCACAATCCAAGACAGGCTATTTGTATGGAAAAGCTACTAGAAATAGGTTGGGTATGCTTAAAAGTTGCATGGGGCAGAGTCTCAGGGAATCACCAGGGCAGATCGAATGGTCTTAGCCAGGTTGATTGCAACTCAAATATGGCAGCCACATGCATCTGCATGCTGGGAGGGGGTGGGTTCAATAAAGGAACACTGGGTTCTACTAGCACTTCTGTCTGGGAGAAAGCTGCCCCTCCAGCCCTTGCCCTTAAGCCAGACAACTCAGTTCCTCACCATATGTCCCTGGTACCTTTAGAGGTGCTGCCTCAGCACTGGAACTCAGAGTGAGTGAGTCTGTCTGCAGGTAAATTTGTGCACAGGCCCTTTAAGAGGAATGCTGGGACTCCAGAACCCTCAGTCTCACTCAACCACAATCTATGCTGATTTTTACAACCAGAAATTATGGGGCATTCTCTCCCTGGCATTGGAACCTTGGGCTGGGGACCTTGATATGGGGCTGGGACCCCTCACTCCTCCAGGCAGAACCCCTGCAGTCGAGATATTTCTCCTGATTTTTAACAATCATGTGTGCATGTGGGACCAGCCCATTCCATGTCTCTGCCCCTCCTATCAGTCTTGAAGTGGCTTCTTTTGTATGTCCTTAGAGGTAGGAACTTGGTTCAGCTACACATCATGCAATTCTCAATGATGGTTGTTCTGCAGTTTAGTTGTAATTTTGATGTGGTCATGAGAGGCAAGAGCAGCATTTATCTACTCTGCCATCTTGATTGGAAGAGATCCACTGTAATGTAATCAGAAGTATAATATACACAGCAGTGCCCCAAATATGAAAGCCTTTGGTCAGAGATTTGAACAAGCAGAGCTGATGTGGGGTCAAACCATGATGTAACTGTTAAAAAGAGGATAGAGGATACTTAAACAGGCAGTTGAGGAAGACATAGGCATCTGGAATTGACAGAATATCAATATATGTGAGGCTCTCCAAGAGACCAGCGAGTATGGAAAGTTTAGAATTAGCTTCAGATATATATATATATATATATATATATATATATATATATATATATATATATATACAGAAAATTTACTTAACCATGATAAATAATTGTTCTTTATGCAAGTAAAGTCTAGAGGCATCTGGTCCAGGGTTGATATATTGGCTCCATTTATCTTGTTGTTTTGCCATTTAAGCCTGTGGCATTTACCTCCTAATCCAAAATAGTTGCTTGGGTTCAAGCCATTGTATGTGCATTCCAGTCAGGAAAAAACAGGAAGAGAGAAAAATGGCCATACCCAGTCTTTTAAGAACATTTACTGGCACTCATATGCCATTGGTCAGAACCTAGTCACATTGCCACATCTAGCTGCAAGGGAAGCTTGGAAATGTGATTTTCACTTAGGGAAGCCACATGCCCAGTTAAAAGTTAGGGAAAATGAATAACGGGAATCAAATAACAGTCTTTGCCCACAATTTAGTCAGAAGAATTGAAAAAGAAGTTTGTGTTGTAAGGAATGAAATTTGGAGCAAATCCGTGGATGGAGTCAATCTTCACATTTCTAGTCCCTATATACAGACTGCTGAGCCCTACACAACTGCACAAGTAGTGGCCAAATGAGTGATCACCAAACCTCAGATGGACCTCAGCACCCCAGTTAATCCTGCACTGGTGCCCAGTCAACACCCTCCACTCCCATAGATCTTCACCACTCTTCTACAGCCACTGTCCTGGCCCTTGACTTTTGACAACCCACAAGAAATGGATGCTTTCAAGCATCCCCATACCTACAGCCTTATTTCTATCATTCACCCTCACAACACGCATCCTCTGACTTTTTATTTTCTTTTTTTTTTGTTTGTGTGTTTGTTTTATGGTGCCCTTTTCCTGGTTAAAATAAATCCTGCTTCTTAGGAACCAAGCTCCAATGATTATTATGACTTTTCTTATTATTTTTTCTGTCCTGACACTTTCTAAACATTTTCAACCATCCCTTATTTAAAAGAAAAAAATAAGGTTCAGACCTCCATTGGCCATGCGCTTTTATCTAGCTACCACCCACCCTCTCTCTATTTGCTTAAACAGCCCAAACTCCTAGGAAAAATGGTCTACTTCCCTACCTCCCACTTACTCTTTAACCCATTACAATAGAATTACATCCTATTGCAACCTGACTTCTGACCTCTGTAGTCTACTGAAACTGCTCTGGCCAAAATCCATAATGACCAACAAATTGCCAAATCCGATGTTCTCTTTTCAATTTTCATCTTTCCTAACACTTCTTGGCACATGACCCTGTTGTAACTTTTCCTCTTCTGGAAATTCCTCTCATGGCCTTTACAGAGTTCTATGCCTATTCCTTTTTCATGTTACTTTCCGCCTCTCATTGGTGTTTCTGAGATTGCCCCAAGACATCTCGCCCCTTTCCACAACTTCAATTACTCCTTATGTGCTAATAACTCCCAAATCTTTATCTCCAGTTTCAGATCAAAAAGTTCAGTTAGCTCCTGGACATTTCCACAGGATATTGATTTTCTCACAATTCTGTGAGGAGCAATTTGGGCTGGACTCAGCTGAGCAGTTCTGCTGATCTCACTTGAGTTCATTTAAGCAGCTGAGTCATCTGGTGGTTCATCTGAGGCTCACTGGTTTAAAATGGCCTCACTCGCATATCTGGTGGTTGGTGCTGGCTCCTGGCTGGGGCACTTCAGTTCTCCTCTATATAGTTCACCAGGCTTATGCACAACATTGTCTTAGTGTTCCAACTGTGGCCAAAAGAGAGCAAGCCTCAATGTGCAAGTGCTTTTCAGGGCTCTGCTTGAATCACCCTTGCTAATATCCCATTGGCTAAAGCAAGTCACACAGCCAAGTCCCAATTCAAAGGGTAGAGAAATAAATTCTACTTCTTGATTGCAGGAGCAGCAGAGTCACATGGCAAAGGGTCATGTATACAATGATGGATGGTATTATTGCAGTAGACAATCTGCCACCATGTTCTTCCCATTCCAAACGTGTTTCTTCTCATGTCTTTCCTATCCTAGGGAATGGTGCCAGTGTCTCCCCATTCACACAAGCCAGAATCATTCTAGTTTATTCCTTCCTTCCTTGTGGATACTGTAAGTTGGAGCGCTTACTACCAAATCCCAACCTCTTTCTCTACTTGGGAGATGTTGATGATAAACATTTTCTCACACTATTTTGTAGCTACAAATGGTTATGTGACATATTTCTGACCAATAAGTAGAAGTTTGCAAGTGACTTTGCAAAAATTTTTACTTTCTTATTAAAAGGAACAGTTTCTGTCTTTCTTATTTCCTCCTACTGTGTTCCTCCTGAACACAGACAAGATACCTGAAGAAGTGGCAGCCATTTTGTGACCATGAGGTGATAAATTTTAAGGAAAAACCAAGAGAATCACAGACACTAACCTTGATATTGTTGAATCACTGAATCAAAGGCAGCAGTTGTCTCAGTCTAGACTTCTTGTTATGGGATAAAAATAAACTCTTTGTTTAAGCTACTCTACATTGGGATTTTTTTGTTACTTGCAATTAAAAGAATTCCTGACACACCTTCATTCCCTAATCTAATCAGTCACATCCTGTACACTCTTCCTCCTGAGATCTTTTTCACATATACTTCCTTTATTCTATCTCTGTTGCCTCTGCCTTAGTTCACATCTCCACAAAGCTACCTCAATAATCTTTTCTCCAACCTAATCCTGTTTATTGCCAGAAATTGAATCATTCAGAGATTTCCAGTTTTCCAACACATAAAGTCTTAATTACTTAGAATGGCCTCCAATATTTTATTGATCTGGCCTCTACATACGTCCCCATGATTTAACATGTCAGGGATAGGACCCAAGAATTTGCATTTCTAGCAAGCTCTCTGATGATGCTGATGCTGCCAGTTGTGGACAAACCACTTTTTGAATAGTATTGGTAAAGCTCTTTTTTCATCAGCACGTTGACCTCCACTTGTCGTAATAGATTACTTGATTCCTTAATTCAGTGGTTGTCAAACATCAATGTGCATCAGAATCCCCTGGAGGCTTGTTCAAGCACATAGTGCTGGCTTCTATCCCTAGAATTTCTGATTCAGTAGGTTTAGGGGAGGGCCTAAGAATTTAGGAGATACAGATGCTGCTTGTCAGGGTCCACAATTTGAGAACCACTGGCTCAGTACAGGGTTGGCAGTATTGCCATCCTGGGCCAGATAATTCTTTACTGAGGAGGGGTTGCTCTGCACATTATAGGATGTTTAACAGCATCTTTATTTTCTACTCAATAGATACCAGTAGCAACCCTTTCCATTGAAAAATGTCTCCAGAATTCCCAAATATCCCCTGGAAAGCAAAATGGCTCCTCGTTGAGAACCACTACCTTGGAGTGACTATTTGGTCTCTACCTATCATTTTCATTACTCTCTAAGTTTCATAAAAGCAGGAGTCTGTTTTTTGTATTCTTGAATACTAATGTAGGCACTCAGATGTTTATTCAACAAATGAATCTAATTTCAACAGAGTCTAAGGTCCTTTGATGCTTCCTTCTCCAATCTCTTTCTTATATTTCTTCTCCGATCACCGGGAATCAGAAAAAGAAGTCTTCCTCCTATCACCCTAACCTAAACAGTAATGAGAGCCTTCTCAGTTTCTTTGACCAGGAATATATGGGTTGAAGACATTCCCCAGTCTCAGGTGTTTGTTTAAAAAGTCTGGTCCCTCAGGGGCATTATATCAGTTGTCCCAGAGAAAGAGGTTTTATTTTTCCAGGGTAAGGTGGAGGGTGATGTTGGATTCCTTATCCTGGCCACACTCATCCCACCTTCCCACTAGGAGAAGAAAAGGAGGTAGATCCAGATCCTGCCCCTGCAAGATTTCCTAGGAGGGGCAGGACCTCAGCAGGAGAGGCCTGTGAATGAATGTCTATGGAGGTTGGAATGGCAGTGAGGATTTTGGTGACCTGGCAGTGAGGATTTGGTGACCAAGCCTGAGGTCACTAAGCTGCTCGATGGCCCACCCAAAGTAGCAGAGCCCAATTTCTTATGACTATGTTTCCAGTCTTTTTTCTGTACTTTTATATGTCTGTGCTTGCACAGTGACATCCTGGAAAGAATATCTTATCCAAAAGCACAACTCAATAATGAGAATTTCATGAATTGAGGCAGGCTGGTAAAAAGAGGGTACTTTTGGTCAGGGTACTGCTGTGCCCCAGTAACAGAATCACATGAGAAGCTGCATATGAACACCCATACATTCAGGTGACCCAATAAAAACAGGGAAGCTGAAGATTCAGAACCCTAAAAGGCAGCAAGTAGGAGTTGGGGAGCTTGCAGAATTGGTGTCACAGTCTGTTCCTGCTCATGCATATTTGACTTCCTCTGACTCCCTCCTATTGCCACATATCTCTAAATCTGGGGCAACTTGGTGACTTTACACTACTCCAGCTAGAGTAATTAGGGAATAAATTGTTCCATTCTGGGTTATCATAGACCACAAACACCTTGCGGTAGGTGGCACCAGGTCTTCAGGCTAGGTTTTGTGAATGTCGGAGGGTAGCTGAAGATTTCTTCATTCACCTGTGGGGAAATTGATCATCATTGTGCTTTCAGGGCTGCAAGAAGGAATTCTTACAGGGAGTATAGTGGAGCAGAAGTTGCTGGCTCACTGAGAGTGTGAGTGTAATTTTATGATGCTTTTCTGGATTAATTGACTCTTTGATATTATGTTATAGAAGTTACTAGAACTGGTTTGAGACACAAGGGGAATGCAAAATTCACAGGCCAAGAACTGGATAGGTGGGCATTAAGAAGACAGGGAGCCTGGAACAGGAAGTCATCTCTCTGATTCTCTGGCCCATTCTCTCTCTCTCTCTCTCTCTCTCTCTCTCTCTCTCCTGCCCGACTCCTACCCACCTCCAGTGCCATCCTGCAGACTGGTTTTTTGTGCTTCTACACATGTGATACACTATGACCACACTGATCAAAATCCTCTGTTCCATTACAGATTACAGGAAAGAGAATCTGATGGGTGCAGTTTGGGTCCAGTCAGCCATGGTTGGTACAAGCAAGGCTGTGGAGGACCCTCCTGAAGATGGGGGCCTTTCTCAGATATCATGCTGTCTTAGATTAGATTTCCCCAGAACAGATCCTGAATCAAGGATTCAAAGGATTCGAGGAGAAGCTTATTTAAGAAGAAGCTGGAAGAACATATACTCCCACCTCATCCTTCTTACTCCCTTTGGTCACCTGCATGGGCTCTGTGTTTGTCGAACTCTCAAGACAGAAGGCCAGGAAGCCCAGGGAGCCTACTGAATCAGCCCATGTTAGGCCAGCAACCCAGTGCACAGAGGAGGATGGAGAAGGGCAGCAAGTAAATCTGAAAGGGCAAATGAAGACATGATTCAGACATTTATCAAGAGAATCTTATTATTTATACACCCTGACTCAGACATAAAAATAAAAATTATTCCATTTTTTAGTTATAGGTAATTGTAATATTTAAGTGTGCCCAACTCCACAATATGACTCATGAGATCTGAATAGTGTATCAACACTTGGCATTCATCACTTTTTCATACATGCTGGTATCAGAAGTGTCAGTAAATTCCTGGACAAATTTTAAGCATTTATTTTTTTTAAAAGATTTTATTGGGGAAGGGGAACAGGACTTTATTGGGCAACAGTGTGTACTTCCAGGCCTTTTTTTTTCTCACAGTCAAGTTGTTGTCCTTTCAGTCTTAGTTGTGGAGGGCACAGCTCAGCTCCAGGTCCACTTGCCGTTACTAATTGCAGGGGGCGCTCCCACCATCTCTTGCAGAAATCGAAGAATCGAACTGGCAAGAGGATGCGCTCCAACCAACTGAGCCATTCGGGAGCTGAGCGACAGCTCAGCTCAAGGTGCCGTGTTCAATCTCAGTTGCAGGGGGAGGAGCACACCATCCATCACTTGCAGGACTTGAGGAATTGAACTGGCAACCTTGTGGTTGAGAGTCCACTGGCCCATGTGGGAATCGAACCGGCAGCCTTCGGAGTTAGGAGCATGGAGCTCTAACCGCCTGAGTCACCGGGCCGGCCCAAGCATGTTTTGATTTACATAAATACAATCCATGCCTGTCATAACAAACCTAACCAGTTCAAGGGTCAAAGGCAATATGTTTATGTTATACTCCAGGAGTAGTTGTGTCCTAAGCAGAAAGAAATTTGACTTTAGAACAATAATCTTGGATTTTGATCTTCTCCATAGTTTCATGTGTTGCTCCAGAAGTCACTGTCCAGGATTTTGTTTAAACTACTGTCACATTGATCCAATCTCAATCCATAAAGATTTATAGAAATTCTTTCCCAAACAGCTCTCGCCAAAAGCCTCGTATATTTTCTGAAGCAAACAACAACAAAAATAATTTGTTTGTATTAGTTTCCTATTGCCGCTATAACAAATTACCACAAATTTACTGGCTTAATAAAATAAATTTATTTTCTTATAATTTTGTATGTCAGAAATTTAAAATGTTTCAGCAGGACTGCATTCCTTCTGGAGGCTCTAGGGAAAAATCTGTTTCCTTGCTGTTTTCAGCATCACAACGCTGCCTGCTTTCTTTGGCTGTGGCCCTTTCCTCCATCTTCAAATCCAGCAGCATAGCTTCCCTTCTTCTTCTTATTTCTTCTCCTTCTCCTCCTCCTCCTCCTCCTCCTCCTCCTCCTCCTCCTCCTCCTCCTCCTCCTCCTCCTCCTCCTTCTTCTCCTCCGTCTTCTTCTTCCATGGTCATATCTCCTTTTCTGACTGACTTTCCTGCCTCCCTCTTATAATGACCCTTGTGATTACACTGGTACCACTCAGACAATCCAGGATAACCTCTCTACTTCAATATTTTTCATTTAATCACCTCTGCAAAGTGCCTTTTGCCATGTAAGGTAACATATTCACAGATCCCAGGGATAAGGACATAGATATATTTGAGGAGCCATAATTCTGCCCACCACATTGATATTAGAGTCATTCCCTTGATACCACAATTTATAAACAAACAAACTAAAAAAGAGGATATTTATTATTCTACACATTTTCACAGCAGAAACTCTCTATAGTATTCAAGAGGGGATCTCAAGTCTACCAGCAGAAATTTATAGAGATTGCAATGGAGTGGAAGAGCACTCTCTCCTAGCAATTCACAAGAGGTGCTTGCCCTTTTGGAGTAAAGACTGAACTTGAGATAGAGCTGGGTGCCAGAGAAAGCAGGAGAAGAAAAAGGAGGAGGAGAAAGTGGGGGAGAGAACTCTTTTTAGGCTAGCTGCAAAGAGTGGTTGCATTGAGTCTTCTAAACACAAAATTTGGTTCTGGGAGGGGGAAAAAAGATGTTAGCCGTTAGTGCTACATTAAACCCAAGAATTCATTTGTTAGTTTGAGGCTGATTCTCCAGGGAGATTTCCTGCTTCGCTGATACTTGGCTTTGCCAAATTAGGTTTTTTTCCAAGCTTCTCCGCAAGGCTGCTGTTGGTCTGATCAAGCATCTTCTTCCACTCACTCTAACCCCTCTTTGTTTAGATTTAATGTATTCTTAAGGTTTCAAGGAGGACTCATTATCAAAGTATGTATACTTACCCTTCATTCTCACTTGCTCTATCTTGGATCAGTGTTAATAAGCAATGGGTTATTTTTCCTTCTCACCAGTCTATAGAGAAAAGGATATTCATTTATTTTGTTTAAACTAAGCAAACATATTCAAAGCCTAGAGATATTTTTATTCTCTACACTGTCATATAAGAAAAACTAAAATGTATTTTATGCCCAATGTGGCACCTTGTATTTTCCAAAGATGGCCGCAGTAATCTCATTTCCTGCTCTTTACATACATATGTATACATATGTATACCTATATAAAATGTATTACATATGACATGTTTATAACTGGCATGGAGATATGTAGCCTGTGTCCCCTCCCCTTTAATCTGGGTGGGTTTGTAAATGATGCAAATGGTGTAAATGATACTATGTGACTTCCAAGGCTAGATCATAAAAGATAGCACAGCTTTGCCCAGATTCTCGTGGGATACTCACTGCTAAAACCCAGCCACCTTTCTGTGAGGCCATGTGTTGGTGTTCCAGCTAATAACCAGCAAGCACTGCCAGACCTTTGAGTAAGCAAACCTTTGGATGATGTCATCTTCAAGCTGTCAATTCACTCTGCTGTTTGAGTCTTCCCAGATGAGGCCTCACGGAGCCTCATGGAGCAGAACAGGATGTCCTCACAGTGCCCTTTTCTAAATTCCTGACCCACAGGATCCATAGTCATAATAAAATGATCGTTGTTTTATGCTACTAAGCTTAGTGCAGTTTGTGTTGCAGCCAATGTCAACTGAATACTCAGGTAGATAAAAATGTGGAAGCACACAGGCATTCCTTCCAGGAAACACAATAATCTGAACAAGATGCCCGATTCTTGCCATTATTTCCCCAGCTAGTTTCTTATGAATAACAAATGTCTCAACCCCATAAATCTAATCCAGAGCTGGTTTTCCCTTCCTCTTCCAATGCAATTCATCTTTTTCCAAGCAACTCATGTGTCCAGTGCTCCATGTTCTAGAGATTTCATGAAACCTCATAGAACCTGGAAACAAATCCCACTTAAAAGAACAGACTTAGTCTTTTTCTTAAAATTTATTTTTGTACAAACCTCTTTTTGGGGGGCAAGGAGAGGAGATGGGCAAAACAAAATGACAAAAGTGGAGAGGGAGGTTGCAAATGATTATACCCATTCGATAGAAAAAATAAACCTTATTTTCACTTCTCTGAGATTTTTCCATCCTTAGAATATTGGTGATAATAGATCTATAGGAATGGATCCCTTTTCTGAGATAGTTTTCTGATCTATTTTACTAGGTTAAATTCCCTTCAACTCTGCCCACCCTTCAAAAATACCTAGATTCTGAGTTCAGGGAGTAATTGTTTCCTGATAAAGTGTTTTGTGAGGTCAGTGATATGGAGGAAGTTATTTATTCTTTCATTCAGCTAATATTTGTTTTGGCTCTACGGACAGGAGGCAAAATAAGAAGAGATGATGGTTGAGATGGGCATTTGGGCTGGGGCAGACGAATGATTTAATAACTTAAAAACAAAACCCATGTGATTTAATTAAGTATCCAACGCTGACACCAAGGAATTTGCTCATTCCTCCTTATAGCCATTTAGAGAATGGGAAGTAGACAATTGATTTATTTTATAATATTTCTTGAATAACTCTATTAGATGCTTATCCTTTTAAATGGCAGTTTCTTACTCTTGAATGTCATTGCTTTTTTGATGGATAGGTCAAGAGAACAATGGCTGGCTTACCTATGTGGATGGACAAATACAGGCTGTGATTTTTATAACACTTTATTAATGCTTGACTTCACTTAAAAACAGAACTTATGGAAAAAGGAGACTGAGACAGCATAGATGACTGCAATCCTCTGACTTCCTCTAAAGCACTGCATTGGTACTGTACACTTCTTCCCCCAGCCTTATGTGGCAGACAGCAGTTTGCAAATAGGTTGACTACTGTCTCACTAACTTCCTCTCCCTGAGCTGGTGGTGCTGTTAATCAGCAAGAAAGAGGTGATGGCCTTTTTGATGATGACTAGGGACAGAAATATTCATCCTCATAACACACTGATATTTCGAAGATGGTGTCTCATTGGCTCTATCCCAAGCAGGGCTCAGAGCCTGAGAATTATTAACTCATTTAGTCATTGCAACAGTTATTAAGGGAAGATATTGCTATTAAATCCCCATTTTACAGGCAAGGAAACTGAGGGACAGATAGGTTGAGTAACTTGTCCAAGGTTACAGTGAGTGGGAAAGTCAGATTTTGAACCCTGAATTCTGGCTCCAGAGTTCATGCTCTTTGCGTTAGACAATGATGCTATTGAGGGACGCTATATCCCTCTTTATTAAAGAAGCAAAAAAACAAAACAAAACAAAACAAAAAAACAAAATGCTCAAAAGAAAAATTCTAAGAGGCCAAATTGCTGATGCATTATAGACTCTCCTATCCACTAATTGATAGTTACAAACAATAATTCTAGTTTTTTTGCAGTTCATTGTGACCCCAAAAACATTAGGACGTATTGTTTTGGAGAACCTATTCTTGGAAAGGACATGTTTATGACTAGCAGACAGCAGGATCTGGCTTGCACAACATTTTCTAGTGAAGCAGTTGGTTTTCAAAAGCTGTCAAGGCTTCTAAAACAAAACCTGGGACAATGTCCATACCAGAAATATACAAAGGGCAGGAAATAACTAACTTCTCACAATCATCTGAGAGCAGTTAAGAGGACTTAACTGGTCACTTACATACTTTCTACCTTTCCATCCTACCTCTATTTATAAGTTTACATACCACCATCTTTGTGGTTGTGCATTTATCACTAAGGCCAAGTGGGAAATTCAAGATAATTGAGATAATTGTAAGGAATTTGGTTCATTTATATTGTCAACAGAAGTTGACTTGTCTACAGTACTTCCCTAGAAAATCTCCACCATCACATCAACCTACACACACACCATGTGAGAGATTGGTGGAAAGAACAGTCTTGCTATATTGCAACTTCTCCCATCAAGAGATGGAGTTAATATTTTTGGTGATTTAAATGAGGGCTTGGCTATGCAACTTGATTGTCCAATGTGACATTAGTAAATTGGATTCCTACCGAGGCTTGAAAAATACATTACTTTGAGGCTCAACTCTAGTACTGGAATCTTTTGTGCTATCATGTGAACAAGCCCAGGCAGGCTAGCCTGCTGGATGATGAATGACATGTGGCCAAACCATCCTGTCACCCTAACTGATATCAAACCAAGTGCCAGATATGTGAGTGAACTGTCTTCCCCTTCTCCACTCCCACCCAACCAATCAACCTACCAACCACCAGACAATTGAGTGGGCCATCCTCGACCATCCAGCCCCAGCTTATCAGACCAGGCATACAAAATGCCCTTTGACCAGCAGAATTGTGAGCAAACGAAGTGGTTGCTCTTTAGGGTGGTTTATAATATAGTAAAAGTTAACTGATACACATCCTTACCTCCCCACATGGCTATTTGGGAACCTGCTTTTTCTTATGTGGTTCTCCTCTCCTCCCCTCATTCCTTATTCAGTCACAGTGATTGGCTCAGGGATAGCGATTGACCCAAGGTTGGCCAATCTGATTCCATTTCTGAGATTTTTTCAAACTGTACTTAAGAAAAAGAAGCATGTAGTCTCTCTCCAATAGTAGAATTTGTAAGATGTGAAAATGGGAACCTCCCACCTGGTCTTAGCAGTAAACGCACAACCACAAAGATGGTGGTATGTAAAGTTATAAATAAACATATGAATCAATGATAGAACGTATGTAAGTGACCAGGTAGACAAGTTAGACTGTAGTGAATAGTAATGAAGTCAACATAGACAAGAAAGTAAAAATGAGAGATGGAAAGAAAATGCATGTGGCATTTAAATACTCATCCCTGATACTTGCACAGTTGGATGACTTAACTCTTCCTAGGGTTTCACAAGCCAAAAATTTCCACCTTTTCCCTAAGCAGTTTGAATTGGGTTTCTATCACTAGCTCCTAAAAGAATACTGATTGATATATCCTATTCATTTGCATACATAACTATTATTCATACAATAAACATATCAGTGATTGTTCCTATCCTTATGTCCAGTATTACATTAGGGATTTCATTGATTATCTCTTGCTATAGAACAAATTACCCCAAAATTAGCAGCTGAAAACAACCACCATTTTATTGTCTCTCATGGATCTGTTGGTTGACTGGGATCAGTTGGGTGATTCTTCTGCTGGTTTCATTTGGGGACTGTCATGTGACTATAGTTAAATGGTACCTAAGGCAGAGTTATCTGGAGGCTGAAAGCTCAATTAGCTGGAACATCCAAAATGGCTTCTTTAGTTACGTATCTGGCATTTCAGGATTCCTCCTCATGGCCTTTATCTCCATACAGCAGCATATCGTCTAGGGCCTATCCATTGTTCCTCTCTTTCCAGCTTGTATGGTGGCTCAGGGCTCCCCTGAGCTTCTTCTCAGAGATTAAACCTCCTTATGACCCAGGCTTGGGAGCCGCTGCATTCTATTGGTCAAGCCAGGCACAAGGTCATTCCAGTTCCCAGGAGAGGGAATAAAACTACTTCTCGATGATAAGAATAGCAAAGAAAGTGCAGCCATTTTGACCTACCAGAATAGCTTTCTGATTTTAACAGGCATTATTTAAATTTCACCTTCAAGGTATGCCATATTTGGAGGTTCAACATATAAGAAAAATCTAAACTTGAAAAAGTGTTAAAAGCCAATAAAAATAATCTCCCTATAGCCTGGGATTTCCAGGTCCAAGGGTTTTATTACAGAACTGGCACCTACTGAAAAGATCATTCAGATCTTCTATTAAATATAACTTTCTCCATATAGTGGGCTATTTGTGTAATCACATGTTTAAGTTGGCCTTCCTTACTAGACTAGGAAGTTTGAGAAAGCAAGTACCACAACCATTGACAATGTCCCCCCTTCTTCATGAAGCAAGGCATGGTGTCTGTACATGATGAATGCTCCTTAAATATCTCTTGAATGAATGAATGCAGCGATTTTAACCAAAGATGATTTTGCCCCCAGAAGACAACTGAAAATGTCTGGAGAAGCTTTTGGTTATCACAGCTGGATAGGGTATTGCTACTGGCATCTTGAGGGTAGAGGCCAGGGTGCTGCTAAACATCCTACAGTGTACAGGACACTGTGCCCTCCACAGCAGAGAATTATCTAGCCTAAAACGTCAGCAGTGCTGAGTTTAAGAACCATGAATGAATGAATGAATGAATGAATGAATGAATGAATGAATGAGATGTGAATCTGATTGTGTTGTCATAACCTAGTCTATTGCGATTCTACTGAGTTTTAGATTTCCCAATCTTGTCTGCTTTATCCTAGTTGATTACCCCTGGTTTTTCTAGTCAATAACATTGGTTCCACAGTGGGAGAGGAGCCAGGACGAGAAGCTTACACCTAGCCCTTACATACGAGCTCCTCCAAGGGTCCTCACTGTCCTCCTTCTACTCCAGCCTCAGAGTATTATCCTCAGTTAGATGTGCAGATGACATGGTGTATTGGGTATCTGCCATTTGCCCCTACAGGTCCAATCTCGACCTTTCTTCATTCTGTTCTGTGCCCTGGAAGGCTGGCCTTTGTGGACTACTTCATTGGGCCCCTCCCCTCTGGCTTCCCTTTGGATTCAGCCAAGAAAGGTGATGGCAGAAGGAAAGTAAGGCTGGAGAAGGTATTTTCCTGGATTCCTCCCTGCTGGTTGCTATAGAAGGAAGGCTGCATCCTTCTGCTGAAAGCCAGAGCTTCTACCAACAGGCTTCAGCTCTCTTTAACTTACTGCCTGTTGGCCCTTCGACCTAGGGGTATGAGTAGCTTCCCACTCTTGCTAGCTTCATTTCACTGTACCATCCATTTTGGTTTCCCTTAACCCTCCCACAGCTTTGTAAATAGTCTATGAAATTTTTTCAATTATCCCATTAATGTGTGACATTATTTTCCTTCTGTGAAACATACTGGGAATTACAAGGCTGCCTTATGCTTTACTTCAAGGAAACTTGCCTCTATAAAGATCTGCTGCCTTATCTCATCCATTGACTTTGATCACCTTGAATACGAACAACGCTAAGCAAGATGAGGCCACCATGCTCCTTTGGATAATGATTAGTTGATGGTGTTATTCCATCTTGAGTTGCATCCTACAGTCAAGCCCCGCTCCTCTCCTTAATACCCACTATGCATCTCAACACTCCAGGTCCCAGGATTAACCCAAACTAGGTTCTTCCCTTTACCCAAGTGCATCATGCTACTGAAGCTGGCAAGCACCAGGGACCTGCTGAGTTGTGACATGTTGGCCCCAAATGACTTATCCTTTCCTGACCCTTTGCCCAGCTCTGAACTCTGGGAACCTGCCTGTCAGCATGGAATCTGCTATAGTTTTGCCAGCAATGACCCCTGCTTCCCTGCCTCTCTATGTGGCATATATGTAACATAATATTTATTATAGTTACTTTCAAATTTGTGGTCCTTATAGATCCCCAACACTGTCGGTTGCTATCTCTGGCATCTTAATAAGTTATCCAGAGTAATCTAAGAAAGGGAAAAAGGAAAGAATTAAATTCTATAGTTATGGGTCACATTTTGTTTTAGCAATAATTATTGCTGCATAAAAAAGGA
The DNA here is from genome assembly GCF_004115265.2 of Rhinolophus ferrumequinum. Classification (NCBI taxonomy): domain Eukaryota; kingdom Metazoa; phylum Chordata; class Mammalia; order Chiroptera; family Rhinolophidae; genus Rhinolophus; species Rhinolophus ferrumequinum. The sequence continues at coordinate 27,035,840 of NC_046306.1, read as the reverse complement.
TCTCAAAACTTAGCAGTTTAAAACAACCTTTTTATTCTGTTTGCAGATACCATGGGTCAGGATTTCAGGTAGAGTGCGAGTGATTTGTCTCAGCTTTATGATGTCTGGAGTCTCAGGTGGGAAGACTTGAAGACTGGTGATGCCTCGCCAGCTGTCTGACTTCTGCACTGGGATTGTCAACTGGAGGGCTTACATGGGGCCTCGCTATGTGCTACACGTGGCAGCCTCAGTGTTGTCAGACTTCTCACGTGATAGCCTAGGGCTCCAAGACTGAATGTTCCGGCGAACAAGGCAGAGACTACGTGGCCTTTTATGAACCAGCCTCAGAAGCCAAACAGCGTCTTTTTGGTTGTATGCCATTGGTTGGAGCTGTCACAGACCTACCCAGATTCACAGGGAGGGGAACTAAGCTGCACCTTTTGATGAGGTCACATGACAGAGAAATAAGTGAGACAGAAAATATTGTTCAGTCATCTTTGGAAAGTGCAATCTGCTCAAAGAGCCTTAAAAATAATTGTTTCTTTTCATTTCAACAACTTGTAGAGATAAGTGGTGGTTCTCCCATTTTACAAATGAGGAAACAGAGGCAAAGAGAGTAAGGAACTTGCCTAAAGAGAAAGTGGCAGACAGGAATTGATTCCGATCATTAAAATCTTGGGGTGGCCGGTTAGCTCAGTTGGTTAGAGCGTGGTGCTAATAACACTAAGGTTGCCGTTCGATCCCCACACGGGGCACTGTGAGCTGCGCCCTCCTTAAAAACAAAACAAAAATATCTGAAGCCCATTATTTTAATATACCAAGACTATATATATACATATACATGTATATATGTATTATATAATGTATGAATGTGTGTTCAAATTAGGATGTCTCCTATAAAGCAGAAGCACTTACATAATATTGAAATCATGTTTAGGTCTTTCTCCCTTTAAATATAGTGTTAAAGATCTGGATTCCATAATTCCCCTGGCTTCCTGAAGAATGTTATAGTAATTTGTATTTTCCAAAAGTGGCCAGAACAATATTGCCAATCCCACATGCTCTTCTAGAACTTGCAACTTGGCCATCAAAAGGTAGATTCTATTTCCCCTCCTCTTAAACCTGGAGGGCTTGTGACTGGACTGACCAATTGAGTACAGTAAGTCCTCACTTAACATTGGTTGGAGCTGTCACAGACTTTAAGTGAAATGACATGTAACAAAACCAATTTTACCATAGGCTGATTGATGTAAACAAGAGTCCAGTTCCTCTGGCATCTCATCAACGTGATAACAAAATGAGGTCTATCAAGGACCTGCTGTATAGCGACTGTGGTGCTATGTGACTTTCAAGGCTAGGTCATAAAAACCCATTGCCTGGCTCTCTCTTTTAGGGTGGTTACTCTGAGGAATCCAGCCACCAGGCTGTGAGGAAGGTCAAACTAGCCCAGTGCAGAGGGACGAGGGTTTCCAGGTGAGAATTCCCGCTCATTCTCAGGAACTTTTTTCACTTTCCCGTTCCTGAATCCCGAGATACAAATTGTTTTCTGTTCTCCACGATGAATCATTTCCAAAAAGTGACGGCCAATACTACCAACCACCTGGGTTCAAGGAGCCGATTTTCCTGATTTCCTGACCAACTTTTCTCGGGATTCGGGAATGGAAAAGCGAAAAAATTCCTGAGAATTGGTGGGAATTCCCACCTGGAAACCCTAACAGGGACAACATGGAGAAGCCTATGTGGAAGAAACTGAGATCCCCCAGCCAACAGCCAGCATCAAGCTGCAGAGATGTGAGTGAAGGAGACTTCAGATAATTCTTGCTCCAGCCTTTGACTCTTCCTGCTGAGGCCCCAGACACTCTGGAGCCATCACATTCAGAATTCCTGTCTGAATTCCTGAGCATAATAATATGTGAGCATAAGAAATGGTTAATACCACTGAGTTTGGGGGTAATTTGTTACACAGCCGTGATAGCTGGAGCACTATATGACCTCCTTATAACTTGTACTCTATTGGCTTGGGCTGAGGTTTGGTATTGCCTCTACAAAATCAATTAAATTCCCCAAAAATCATTAACAAAATGATTCTTAACTCTTACATTCATATAGGATATCAAGATATGGAAGACAGAAGATTGCGGATGAAGATTCATGACCAATATCAGGATATCCCTAAAGCTTCTTTTTTAAAAAAATTTGAGATATAATTGACATATAATATTTTATTAGTTTCAGGTGTACAACATAATAATTCAATATATGCCTATAGTGTGACATAATCAGCACAATAAATCTAGTTAACACCCATCACCACATGTAGCTACAAAGATTTTTGTGATAAGATCTTTTAAGATCTACTCTCTTAGGGACTTTCAAATATACAATATTATTAACTATAGTCACCATGCTGTGCACTACATCCCCAGGACTTATTTTATTTTGACAACCTTCACCCATTTTGCCCATTCTCCACCCCCTGCCCCTGACAACCACCAATCTAATTCTGTGCATCTATGAGTTCTTTTTCAGAGGTAGATTCCACCTTTAAGTGAGGTCATGTGGCATTTCTCTTTCTCTGTCTGATTTATTTCACTTAGCAAAATGCCCTCAAAGTCCGTGTTGTTACAAATGGTAGGATTTCCTTCTTTTTTATGGCTGAATAACATTCGTGTGTGTGTGTGTGTGTGTGTGTGTGTGTGTGTGTAATATTTTCTTTATCCATTCACCCATCGATGAACATTTAGGTTGTTTCCATGTCTTGATTATTGTAACTAATGCTGCAATGAACATGGGGCTATAAGTACACTTTTGAGTTAGTGTTTTCATTTTCTTCAGATAAATACCTGGAAGTGAAAATTGCTGGATTATATGGTAGTTCTATTCATAATTTTTTGAGGAACCTCCATATTATTTTCCACCTTGGGTGCACCAATTTACATTCCCCCTAACAGTGCAGGAGGGTATCCTTTTCCCCACATCCTTGCCAACACTTGTTGTTATCTATTATCTTTTTTATAATAACCATTCTAACAGGTGTGAGGTGATATATCATTGTGCTTTTGATTTGCATTTCCCTGATGATTAGTGATGTTGAACACTTTTTAACGTTCTGTTGGCCATTTGTTTGTCTTCTTTGGAAAAACATCTATTCAGATCCTCTGCCTATTTTTTATTCAGATTGTTCGGGGTTTTTTGCTATTGAGTTGTATGAGTTCTTTTATATGTATTGGATATTAACCCCTTATCAGAGATATGGTTTGCAAACATTTTCTCCCATGCAGGAGGTTGCCTTTTCATTTTGTTGATGATTTCTTTTACTGGGAAGAAGATTTTAGTTTCCCTGGAGCTTCTTTATGACTGAAGGACAGAAATATCTGAAAGGCAAGTTTGATTGGCAGGGTAGAAGCCAATAGCAGATTTAACCAACAGGTTCATATGCTGAAGCCCTAACCCTGAGTGTGGTTATATTTGGAGATGGGACCATTAAGGAAGTAATCAAGGTTAAGTGAGGTCATGAGGGTAGGGGCCTGATCTGATGGGATTAGTGTCCTTAGAAGAAGAGACACCAGAGCTTGGGTTCTCTCTCTCTCTCCATCCCTCCCTGCCTCTCTTTCTCCATGCACACTTGCTGAGAAAAGGCTATGTCAGAACAAAGTGAGAAGGCAGTTATCTGTGGGTCAGAAAGAGAGCTCTCACCAGAAACTGACATGGTCAGAACCTTCAACTTGGATTTCTAGTGTCCAGAACTGCAAGAAAATAAATTTCTGTTTTTTAAGCCACACAGTATTTTGTCATGATAGCTGGAGCCAAAGTCCTGTGCTATCTTTCATTTTCAGTGATTGAGTGTGGACCTTCAGGGCATTGCAGGTGGCTGGGGGTGGGAAGTTGTTTCAGTACATACAAAACTTTCCTCCTTGGCTGCAGGTGGCTTCAGAGGTGAGCAAAGGGAACTTGTCAAGCCCACACAGTGTCTGCTACACTATTGTTTCCAATCTTCAACTTTTACAAAAAAACACTCCTGCGTTGACTATCCTCGTGCACATGCCACTTTGTCCATGTTGAAAAAGAAACTGGGGATAAATTTGCTCTATCAAATAGCACAGGAATTATAAATTGTGACAGATATGACCAAATTGTTCTTCTAAAGGATTATATTAATTTACATTATACCTGCAATGTTTGTTTCTCCATGACCTTTCTGACACAGTTTATCAGACATTTTGATCTTGCCAGCCTAATAGGTAGAACATAGTGTCTCATTGTTATTTTTATTTGTGAATACCTGTTGAATAAATGTAATAGAGTGTGAGACAAATGTGGAGAGGAGGAAGTTTTCCTGCTTCATTAGCAACCTCGGCTCATAGGTAAGTTCATCAAGGTCATGGATACACTTAGCAGCCTCAATGTCATAGGTAGTATCTTTGGCCTGGCTGGGGCAGGAAGGAAATCCCCTTAAGTTTAATGTGGTCCAGATATCACTTGATCTTAGTGGTAGCCATGGTAACAATAGCAGCAGCAGCAGCAGCAGAGGAAGCAGAAGTAGTTTCAAAGCACCCAAGACTTTGGAGAAGATTAAAGCCCTGTAAACCAAAGTGAGCGTGGGGTTGGGGGGGAATAGTATATCCTACCTGTTAGCGATGTTTGTGAGCTAACCCAAGTTGCCTCTACCCGCTCCCAGAAGAGGTGGGATCAGAGACAAAGAAAAGCCATGTGTGCTGTTACAGCATTCTTGTATTTTTATCTCCACCTTGGGTCAACAGTTATTTTGCTGGCCTTCATAAAAGAAACTATACGTCTCCAGAAAAGAGAAGGACCATCATAACATTCAAGCAATTGAAAACATTATTTGCTGTCACCTCCACTATTTCTATAGACAAATCACAAATGGGATGACTATGAAATGCTGGAGAGAAGTCACAAGGCCATGCTAGCCCTTTGGGGAGAGCTGACACACCAGATATCAGTGGCATTTCTGAGCCTGCTGCCTACTTATTCCTGGAAGTCTCTGCAGGGTTGCCAGCCAGAGGTATCTTTTTCTCTCTGTCCTCCCCTCTCTGATGCAGAGTCTTTGTTCCATGCTGATCACATTACTGGGGTGCTCTATTTTAGGTTAACCTTGAATGACTTGGGTTCTTTTGCTAATACAGAATCGAATAATTGGTTTGCTTACAGCAGGCCTTCTGATTTATCTGTTCCATCAGTGGGGCAGACTGTCAAAAGGATACCCACAGCATAAGGTGGAAAAGCCAAAAGGCCCAGTTTTCAGGAAAGGTGGCTACGCCCAAGTCTGTGCACTACAGATACCCCCACCCCCAAAATCTATCTGCATGTGCTGTGGTTTAAAATGACTGCACACTGCCTTTTTCAATTTTTTGAGTTGATTCCAAGCACATATCACCTGACTGGGAGTAACAGCAGTAGAGAAAGAAGTGAGTTACTCTTGCAGTTCAGCCACATAAGGGAGTCGACTTCTCCAGTTCGCAAGCCTTCTAGAGCTTCCCTCAACAGCTTTAGGACAGTTGGCTTCTCAGTCGTTCCCGCCCTTTTCCCGCCCTTTGCCTGTTCATCGCTGTGCTCTAAGCACTCTATGCATATGAGCAATCAACTTGCCCACAGCCTTCTAACATCCCTCCACACCCCTATTTTTCTAAGCACAAGTTCTAACACTGAGGTTTAGGGATCCCTGTGAAATTGCAGCCTGAGAGGATGGTGGTGGGGTGATTTATTCAGCAACACTTCCTGTGTTGTTCCCTTTTCCCACTTAAGACCTTTAAAATCTTTCTATTGGGGAAAAGATTTAGTCCCCAACTCTTTGGTCAAGATGAAGTCAACATTTTTCGAAAAATAGTTCAATATTTTTTACTTGATTTCGGATACACTTAGATATGTTTGTCTTTTCTAAGAATAATGGATTGAATTAATTACAATATACAAATCATTTTAGGATTCAAAGAAGAAAAGTTTTGTCAGTTAACGCGACATTGACTTTATAGCTCTGTTGTCACAGAATAGAGTTTGGATTTCCAAATTGTTAACAACAGTAAATTGATTCAATCATACTCTGAATAAAATCTGTATTACAATTTTGTCATAACTGCTGTACAACTGCACATGGTAATAGTAATATAAAGTAATGTTTATTATTGTATATGGTAAATATGCAAATATAATATAAAATTGTCAGGGGAGAATCAGAGCCCGTAGGTTATAAACCAATAATAGAAGAGAAAGCCAGAACTAAGGGAAGACAAGATGCCAAGGAGAGAAAAAGTCAAATGTGTCAATTCCTTAAACCTTCATATTTTTTAGGCTTCCTACGATGGTTCACCTGCAGAGGTGGATTAACCCACCGAGAATGTACCAGCACAAATCGTTCTGCAGGCTCTCCAGCAAGGATGCAGCGACAACTGTAATGTCATCTTTGTTTCGCCGATCAGGTAACTGATAGAGAGGAAGGCTGAGCAGATCACCTAAGGTTTTACACTGTGAGTCAGTAACAAAACCAGGATTCCAACCAAGTGGCATCTGACACTCAGTGGGATGTGCCAGCTACATCTTCTGTGAATTGGCAGCCTTGCGATATTCTTATAATTTTTTAAATGCCTCAGTTTATCTTTTAACAGTTCTGACTTCCAGAACTATAAAACAAATTTGTGTTGTTTCAAGCCACTGAGCTTGTGGTAATTTGTCACAGCTGCCATAGGAAATAAATACAGAAAGGTACATTAGGAATACAAATAGCAAACATATAATATTTCCTATGAGCCAACACTAAGCTTGTTAAGTATCTTAACTCCTTTAATCCTTAAGCCAACTGTAGGTGTATTGGCTTCATGGACTTTAACTCATTTTACCGTATTAAATGTCCTTTTATACCGCTTCTCTCTATAGCTTAATGATAAAAAGGTTTAAATTACGGTTTCCTTACGCATACAACCAATTCTCTTCTGGAAAAACATCTGATGGCAAAAGCTTCCTCTTCCTGCCAACAAAAGAGTGAAGGCTGACACCGGTCCCCTTGAAGCAGGTTGAATGAAAATTGGCGTCGGCCCCTTTAATTCCCTCTGATTACAAATGGGTGCTTTTTGTCCTTTTCAGTTTGCTCTGGCTTAGTACAGTCATTATTCAAGGGAAGACTCCGTAGTATTTTCACTGTAGAACTTGCAGCTTAGACTAAAATCTTACTGCCATCGTCTCCAACGATGAAGTTTCCAGACTGAAGTAATGGAAACCTCAGTGGTGTGACATTCCTGGAAATGATTCGCTTTGTTCTACAAGGAAAGCTAGACTTGGGCTTCGGATTGCACAGCGTGAAATTCCTCACTCACTAGAGCTGCATCAGCAGAAAAATCCACCAGAGACTTCAGGACAGTGACTGTATTGATGTGGATATAAAATGACCATGACTATAACAATGAAAGTTTTTGTGTTCTGGGAAAATTCTTGGAGTTTGGAGAAAGAATCTCTATTAACTTGTGGGTCAGTAGGCTATTATATTAGTCTCTCTTTCTGTGTCTTCCTTTGTTTCCCATTTACTTCTTAGTGGTGGTAGATGTAAAGAGGGAAAGGCAACTGGTCTATTGCTTCATTTAAGAAGGAAAGAATGATGGCTTAGTAACAGGAAAGTCACTTAGCCAAGACTTTTAGGTGCAGATTATCAACACTGCAAAGAGGGGAATAAAGGTTTATTTGACTTCGAATCTTCCTTGGAGCTCATAAAAGATTCAAGTTCTCGACATTTCTCATGTGGATCATTGCATCAGCTTGCTACCTGTTACTTTGTCTTTTTTGGCTGTAAATTCCTTAGGGTGAGCCTCCAGCTTTATTCAGCTTTGTTTCTCCAAATCCCAGGCAGTTCCAGATACAAAAAAGGCATTTAGAGCTTACTGAGCGGAATGACAAGTTAACTGACTTTATACATTCATACCTGAGTAAATAAAGTTCGTACTTTTTTTTTTTTTTTAAGATTTTATTGGGGAAGGGGAACAGGACTTTATTGGGGAACAGTGTGTACTTCCAGGCCTTTTTTCCAAGTCAAGTTGTTGTCCTTTCAATGTTAGTTGTGGAGGGTGCCGTTCAGCTTCAAGTTGTTGTCCTTTCAGTCTTAGTTGTGTCGGGCGCAGCTCAGCTCCAGGTCCAGTTGCCGTTGCTAGTTGCAGGGGGCACAGCCCACCATCCCTTGCGGGAGTCGAACCGGCAACCTTGTGGTTGAAAGGATGCACTCCAACCAACTGAGCCATCCGGGAGCTCAGTGGCAGCTCAGCTCAACGTGCCGTGTTCAATCTTAGTTGCAGGGGGCGGAGTCATTGTTGGATAATTCCAGGTTGCTGATGAATGTCCAGTGCGGAGCCCGGATGAGCTCAGTAATCACTTGTCACGTATCGGTGAAGGTAAAGCTGTGAAACCTGAGCCTTATCCACCTGCTTCTCCAGGACTCTCCATAGCCAGCCCTACTTTGGTGAAGTCATTCCCCACGTGCTTGGTCATTGCAGTGCAATTCAACAAGATTTATTTCTTGTGCTCTGATGGAGATATTAAAGACAAGTATTAGCAATACCCGCACCTTTATTCAGTTCACAACCTGCACAAAATAGTTCAACTTCAACAACGAAATGACACTGCAATTGCGTTCTGGTCCACTTCATGCATTCCTGCCTGCATAGGTAAACCACTCTCAAGACAGGTAAAACACTCTCCAAATCACTCTTAGAGCAAGAGATACAGTCATAACAAAGAAACAAAGACAAAATTAAAGAATGTTTGTTTAAAGTTGGAGAACAAAACAATGGAATGATAAATCTGAGAGTGAGGAAATCCTACAGTGCAAGGAATTAAACTAAAATCAAAAGGAGGAAGAGAAAACATACTTTGTCCTTAAGCCCAGAGTAAGAAAATATTTTTTAAAAAGAGAACTACAGAAACAATTGTACATCTGTGATTTGGGAAGGTCACAATGAAAAGAGAAGAGACTTCTTGAGTTTTAGAATCCAGAGCTCTCTGATATCCTTGGGGCTGGTTCTGAGATGTTTCTTGGTAAGGTCATTATTTCCCAACTGACCATAGAGATGCCTCCTGGTGGGTGACCTCGGGTAAGTTACTTTACCTCGCTATGCTTCCATTTTTGCATTTCTACACACCATGGAGTTGTGAAGATAAATGAATTGTCAACTTTGCAGAAATGAATCAGAAAGTTTGCTAAAATTTAAAATGGCAAAGTATTTTGAATTTTTTATATTGCAAAATTTTATTCAAGGGTCTTACCATTTGCAAATCTAAACATTCAGAGTGTTTAGATTTTCAAAAAAAATAAAAAACAAAACAACAACAAAAAAACCCAGAATGTTCTGAAGAAAAAAGTTGAGAATCCTTTTGGTGAAAAGAATATTGTTGAGGTGAATCAGGCCTGCATTCTTAGCCTCTGGATTGGTCAGAGATGGTAGTCTTCCAGATGTCCGGTGATCTAGATAATGGATGTCAAGTGGTCTGAATAATGAATGCCAGGTGGTCTGGATATGTGAACATTCTTTCCTAAACTTTTCAGAGGGTCGTCTATAGGATTGATATATGTCTCCAGGCACTGATGCACAACTGAAAGTTAAAAATTTTAGGTCCTCAGGCTAGTAAAAATCTATTCCTTATGCTTCAGCCCATTTGGTCTGAACCAGTTTTGTCAGCTTGATTATACAGACTCCATTTTAAGTCAGCTTAGCTATACTGACTTCATCTTATTTTCTTCACTCATTCCTCAGAGTCAATATCTATATATAAAGGGCCTAGAATGATACCTGGCACATAGTAAGTATACAATTATGATCTATTATTATAACTTTTGTTGTTGTTTGAGCAATTCAGCAAAATAAAATTCCAGCTAATTGTTGGACAATATTGTTTCTCATCAAACAGGCCAAACAAACAAATAAATAAAGAGCAACTACATTGACAAAAAGGGGAGGGGAGTAAATCTTTAATCTTTGGCCTTTTTAATCATCTTATACAAACCAACTATTTATAGTACAGCTAAGTACAGTGTAGGGGAGAAAAACTTTTCTTCTACTCACTTAGCTTCGGTACCTGGAGACTGTGAATTAAACTGACACAAACCAGATTACAGGAGAAAAAGGTTTATCTTATATGCATACAGGAGCCAACAAAGGAAGTAGCTGGCTTGTCAAATGGATAAAGTTAAAGGCTTATATAACCTAACTTGGGAGGGGAAAGGAGTAGAGGAGAAGGCTTCTATGGGAAGAATACATAGGTTTCTTTAGGAAAGACAAATAGGGTTTTAGGAGAACAGATGGGAGATAAGTTTGTGATAATGTTTGTCTATATAGGTATGAATGGTCTGTCTTCTTCAGAGCCATGAAACTTCCCCCACCTAAAGGATTTATGGCAGCCTCATTTCTCAGAAGTTACTTCTTTTAGTAAGATAAGGAAACTTAAGGAGGCTTTTTTCCTGCAACTGTTGAATCTCAAGTGTCTTCAGGTTAAAATAATCTTTATGCCAACTCTGGGGTATGCAAGTGGATCCCCATAACATACACACACACACACACACACACACACACACACTTTAATGAATGCTCAGAATAAGATTTCTTGCTGTTGTTTTTCTTTTTACAAGGTTTTTTGTTCATTTATTTAAGTTTTTGCTCCTTTGAGATTATAATGAACATGGTCACACCACATGTAAGTCCGAAGTAGGACAGAGAACGCTCTGAAGGCTTGTTTGATCTGAGATCATGAACCAAGACTGACCCCTAACAGAAATATAAAGTGTAAATTAAAAATACCCCCCCACACACCCAAAAACAAACCTTTTCCAAGTACTTTTAAGGAAAACAACAAGGCCTTGGAACTCTTTGTTCTTAGTTCCTCCTCTGTTGCAACTAGACGTTGCGGTTTTGGTTAGATGGTGGAGAGCATTTGTCACCTACGTGTGGCCCTGCCTACGGTGGGCAAACAGATGGGAATCTACTCCAAGGTGATTACATTTCGATTCTGAGATGCAGGTGGACGCTGAATAAGTGGACAGGTCACAGTGGTGTCTCTCTCTGTCCGTCTCTCTCTCATGTGTGGCTTTTCATTGTTTGCTGTCCTACCATCTTCATCTGTGTCAACATTGCCACCCTGCCTGCCCGTAGTGGCTTGGGCCTCCTCACCGTCTCCATCTCTTCCTCACCGTTGCCTTCCTCTTCTTCCTCTTCTTCCTCTGCCTGGTGGTCAGTCACCTGTTTCTGGTTTCCATCGTTAGCATTCCCGTTAGCAGTGGCGTCTGACCCACTCTCCACCTCCTCCATAACTCTTTCTTGTCTTTTCTTAGTCCTGGGCGGTGATCTTGGAGCTGGTGGAGCCCAACGAGATCCAATGCAGTGGATTAAAAAGAAGTGCAAGGTTGGTGACTCTGGTGACAAAGCTGCAGGAGTCCGCAGTGGCAGAGGGGACTTGCAGAGGTGACTCCAGGAGTGGGACCCAGGAACGTTACAAAGATGGCTTCTCAGAGCAGCCAGTCTAATACAACTATTTCTTAGGGTGACATAATCACCAGACCTCATACCAGCCTCATTCAGAATGTTTATATCTGACCTCCTTAATGAAGAGTTTCTAGGTCAGTGTTCTTGCCTTAAAGGCCCAGCCCATAACACCCCGGAAGGAATGTCCAGGATCTGAAAGGTGAAAGCAACTCTTCCTATTTCCAGAGGAGGCTGAAGTTCACCAAAGATGGGGGTGAGAGGTGCGTGCCTTTGAGAGACAGGGATGGGGGCGGGGGTACTGGGTGAATGGATGCTCTGGTGCCTTGCCAAGATCCCCTCTTCAGGACCAAGACACGCACCCCCTCAGCTGCCAGGACGGTCGGCCTCTGGTGGCTGCCTTGACCAAGGCTACGTGCCCTTCCTGGGGATAGCTTGTATCCAAAGACCAGTTGCCTCAATTCAGGACAACTGTGAAGGGCCACCCCTGCTCCAGACCTCCTGGTGGGGGAGTAAAGTCCTATACAGTGACAGTGTCACAGCCTAACTTCCCCATTTGCCAACACTAGGAAGGGAATGCCAGGGGTGCTCAGAGTGCTGTACCCCATTCTTAGCTCTCTGCCAGCACCTGGGGGAGAGGATAAGATTTCATAAAAAAGTGGATGCATGCTACATCTCGGGAGAAAAGGGAGTGTTGTACCACAAAGAGATAATAAAAGTCTGCTTGAAATCTGCGTCTTTGCCTGCTCCCCGATCTCCCTCTAGTACATCGATTAAATGATGTTCACATTAGCCCGACGAAGAATGCATACATTCCTTCAAAAGCAACCAGGCATTTGTTTTGTCTACGACAAGTCCCTGGTGTCTTCCTCTGGTTCATGCCTGCTGCCTTATGTTTAATAAAGTACAATCTTTCTGGAGTCCACTGTCCTCATGTTTCCCTTGGCACCTAAATGAATTCCCAGGATTATTGCCAGAATTCAAATAAACAACCCTGACGTCAGCCTGAACTAAGGAAAAAAAGGAAAAAAAAGACAACCTCAGATAACCTGTTCTCTTCACGTTAGGTATAAGGTATACAGACCTTTTAGCACATGGCCCGATAAAATTGCATCTTTAGCTATTTATATTCCCTACCCACATGTCTTGAGCTAAAAATCTCATAACCAGCCAAGAAGGACGTGTCAAGGATGGTCATTAATGTTATGGTGCTGACAGACCTCATTAGTGGCAGATGACCTGTGTGGCATGGGCACTGACCAATCCAATGGATGCCAGCCAGTCAGAACAGATGCCTATAAATAAGCTGTACTGGCTTGTACAGGCAAGGTTCTACTCTGCCAAGACCTGAACCATTAACTCTTCATGAAACATCAGTGATAAGTGCTATCTTATTTGGGTCCCCCTCAAAGCAAAATGTGAGAGAAGGACATGGGTGCAGTAGTCTACCTGGGAGGTGACTCCAAGAAGCAGAAGTGAGGGAATGGGGAGAACGAGACAGGGAAGGGAGAACAGCCAACACAGTATGTTAATGAGCTGCTTACCGCTGTGGGCAGCCAGGCCCAGTCCCTCTGGGACCACCTGAAGAACCTTGGAGAAAGCACATCAGAAGTGTTCCACCAGGGGATGGAGGCTGTGGCAATTTACCATTGATCCCATTCTGCATTCAATGAACATGGCTCCCTTGCACTTTCAAGTTACCTGAATTTGACTAAAATATCTTCCACTGCCTTAGAGAAAGCAAAGAGTTGTTTTCATACATGCTTTTTGAAGGATGCCCGCAAAGTGTACAAACTGACGACCAAAGGTGCAGTGAAGTCAAGTGCATGGAGAGGATGTGACATAGGACATCACAAACGTCCGCTACAAATGCTTAAAAAAAATATAAATGAAGTGCACCCAGCTGGATGTCCACACCCTCTTAAGTCTTAAATGATGGTAGAGGACAGATGTTTTTGTCTGCCCAGCATTCCTTCCTTTGGGAAACTGCCTTTCTCTTCATCTCACTGTAATTGTGTTTGTTCTATGTGATATGCAGAACAATGTAGCCCCCTCCCAAAGATGTCACCATCTCTGGAACCCATAAATATGTTAGATTGTGTGGCAAAGGGGAATTAAGGTTTTAGAAAGAACTAAGATCAATAGTCAGCTGACCCTGACATGGGAGAGTATCCTGGATGATCTGATGGGCCCAATATAATCACAAGCATCCTTATAAGTGGAAGACGGAGACAGAACTAGAACCAGAAATATGACAGCATGATTTGGGTGTTGCTGGCTTTGAAAGTGGGCAGGTTTCAAAAGCCTGGAAGTGACGCACTTCACATCTACTAACCTTCCCTTAACCCAAACACAGTCCCCTGGACCTGCCCACCTGCAAGGGAGGCTGGGAAATGTGGTCTATAGGTTCCAGGAGCAAAAGGAAAAGGATTTCAAGAACAGCTAGGCAACCCAGCCTCATAAACTTGGCTGTGAAATTCCTTCCTTTATAATCTAACTGGAATTTATATTCGTGCCAATAGATTCACCATGAACATAATCACTTATTTAAATAAGTCTGCTCAGATTCTACTTTTCCAGAAAGAGCCCATGATGACCACATTCTCTTGAGCTCCTAGACCTACAGTATTGTGTATCCATATTTTTGTTTCTCAAAGAGAAGGAGAGGAGCGCAGCCACTGAGGGTGAGGACAGTACTATCAGATAACCTGAGGAATTTTTTGCACCCACACACCCATTCTCCCACAGATCTGTCCCCAGGGAAGCCTGGCTCTGGCTCACAGAAGCTCAGTGCCAGGATAAGCCACAGCTGTTGACGGGAATGTGTGAGGTGGAAAAGGGACTGGGTACCACTGATGTACAGTTGTCACCCCAACATGCAGATATGGTCAGAACCCTTACTTGTATGAATTTGTTATTAGCTAAATGCATATAAGGCTGCAGGTCAAATCATGACCCCTACACTAGAGCCACATTTAAAAAGCAGCTATAGCTGTAACTAAAGGTGTTGATTATACTTGTTACCTTTGTGTATATGTGTGAGCGTGTGTGTGTATGCACACCCATTGGCAGCCTGGTGAAGTGTGTGGGCCTTCTTTTTTTTTTTTTTAATTGAGGAATATTGGGGAACAGTATGTTTCTCCAGGACCCATCAGCTCCAAGTCGTTGTCCTTCAATCTAGTTGTGCAGGGCACAGTTCAGCTCCAAGTCCAGTTGCCATTTTCAATCTTTAGTCGCAGGGGGCGCAGCCCACCATCCCAGGTGGGAATTGAACCAGCAACCTTGTTGTTGAGAGGTCACACTCTAACCAACTGAGGCAGCTGGCCGCCCCTAAGCCTCCTTCTTAGAATAATGTTTTTGAATTTATAAAATAAAATACATGGGGATTCAAAGCAAACCAATTATACTGGAATGCACTTATCAAAACATTTAAAAAATTAACACAAGTTTGATATACATGCTTCTTTATTAACATATTGAATATCAAAATCTAACTTCAGGTCTAAAAACCAAGGTTTTGAAGTAATGATGGGTTCGCAAGGTGGAAATATCTGTGCATTTTACTAGTGATTAAGTCACAATTCCTGCTAATAGCACGGTGGTTTGCTGCCCATTTACCTTTGAAGGGTCAGTTTCAGTTCGAATTTAGTGAGGATAGAGAGAATTCTTTTCCTATCCCAGTGGACCTCTTGAATTCTGTCCACAGACACCTTAGGAACCACAGACCCGCAGATTCAGAAACCCTGGATTATGTTTCCATCGTCCCCAACCTACGCCCCAAATTTTAAACATAAACCAGAAAGGTAACTCATACTTGCTACCACCTTTCTGGCCTGATTCCTCCGCTGGACCCCCCAGGTCCCCATGCATTCTATACTTGGGCACAGCCAACTAATCAATATTCACATGTAGCGCAACAACAGTGCTATTGTTTATCATTATTGAGGGCTGACTGGACACCATCGCTTTTTTTTTCATTATTCTTCTTTCTTTCAATTTTTTTATTGTGGTAAAATATGTATAATAAAATTTACCATCTTAAAAATTTTTAAGGGTATAGTTCAGTGATATCAAGTGCATTCATATCGTTGTGCGATCATCACCACCATCTATCCCCACTGCTTTTTCATCCTGTCAATCTAAAAATCTGTATTCATCAAACGATAATTTTTCTTCCTTCCCACTCGCTCCCCAACACCTGGCAACCACCATTCTAATTTCTGTCCCTATGAATTTGACTACTCCAGGTACCTCAGCTGTGTGGAATCAAACGATATTTGTATTTCTGTGACTGGCTTATTTCAATTAGCATAATGTCCTCAAGGCTCATCTATCTTGTAGCATGTTTCAGAATTTCATGCCTCTTTAAAGCTGAATAATATTCTATTGTATGTGTATATCACAATTTGTTTATCCATTAATTTGTCAATAGACTTTTTGGTTGCTTTCATCTTTTGGCTATTATGAAAAATAATGCTATGAACATGAATGTACAATTTTATCTCTTTGAGAACTTGCTTTCAATTCTTTGGAGTATATACCCAGAAATGGAATTGCTGGATCATATAGCAATTCTACATTTAATTTTTTTGAGGAACTACCAAACTACTTTCCACAGCAATTATACCATTTTACATCACCATCACTAGTGCTTAAGGGTTCCAATTTCTCCACATCCTCACCAACCTCTGTTATTTATTTATTTTTTATAGTAGCCTTACTAAATGGGCATAAAGTGGTACTCACTATGGTTTTTATTTTTAAGATTGTAATTAAAATATAGCTAACATACAAAATTATATTATTTTCAGATGTACATCATAGTTATTCAACCTGTATATACCTAAAGAAGAGATCACCATGATAAGTCCAGCAACCATCTGACACCGTACCATGCTATCACAATATTATTGACTGTATTTCCTGTGCTGCATGTTATATCCCCAAGACCTATTTGTTTCATACCTGGACATTTGAACCTCTTATTCCCCTATACCTTTCCCCCCTTTAAAAATTTTTCAATTACAGTTGACATACAATATTATTTTATATTAATTTCAGGTGTACAGCATAGTGGTTAGACATTTATATATTTTAAGAAGTGATTTCTCCCCACCCCCCAACTAGTCTAGTACCCACCTGGCACTACACATAGTTATTACAATATTATTGACTATATTTCCTATGCTGTATTTACATCCCCATGACTACTGCGTAACAACAAATTTGTACTTCTTAATCCCTTCCCCTTTTTCACCCACCCCCAACCTCCCTCCCATCTGGCAACCATCAATATGTTCTCTGTATCTATGAGTTTTTTTCTGTTTGTTTGTTTGTTTTATTCTTTAGATTCCACTTATTAGTGAAATAATATGACATTTCTCTTTCCTATCTGACTTACTACACTCAGCACAATAATACTCTCTAGGTCCATCTTTGTTGTTTCAGATGTCAAGATTTCATTCTTTTTCATAGTTGAGTAGTATCCCATTGTGTATATGTACTACCTCCTCTTTATCCATTCATCCATTTGGGGACACCCAGACTGCCTCCACATTTTGACCATTGTAAACAATGCCACAATGAACATACGGATGCACACGTCCTCTTGAAGTAGCATTTTCAGTTTCTTTAGATAAATACCCAGAAGTGAGATTACTGGGTCTGTCTTTGTCTGTTGTTATATAGACTTTGTTTTAACATCTATTTTGTCTGGTATAACTATTGCTTCCTCAGCTTTTTTTTTTTTTAATTTCCATTTTCATGAAATATCTTTTTCCCATCCCTTTACTTTCAGTATGTTTGTGTATTTCGATCTGAAGTGAGTCTCTTGTAGGCAGCGTAGGTATGGGTCTCATTTTCTTATCCATTCAGCCACCCTATGTCTTTTGATTGGAGCATTTAATTCATTTACACTGAAAATAACTCTTGATATATATGTAGTTATTGCCATTTTATTGTTCATAATTTTTATCTTTTTTGGGGGGGGTTCTTAAAGAAATTCCTCTAAGATTCCATATGATACTGGTTTGGTGGTGATGCACTCCTTTAGCTTTTTCTTGTCTGGGAATCTCTTTAGCTGTCCTTTGATTCTAAATGATAGCTTTGCTGGGTAGAGTAATCTTAGTTGTAGGTCCTTGCTTTTCATCACTTTAAATATTTCGTGCCAGTTCCTTCTGGGCTGTAAAGTTTCTGTTGAGAAATCAGCTCACAGTCTTATGGAAGCTCCCTTGTAGGTAACTAACTGCTTTTCTCCTGCTGCCTTTAAGATTCTTTTTGTCTTTAAGCTTTGGCATTTTAATTATGATGTGTCTTGGTGTGGGCCTCTTTGGGTTCATCTTGTTTAGGGCTCTGTGCACTTTCTGGGCTTGTTACGTCTATTTCCTTTGCCACATTAGGAAAGTTTTCTGTCATTATTTCTTCAAATGGGTTTTCAATTTCTTATTCTCTCTCTTCTTCTATTTCCCCTATGATGCAAATGTTGTCATGCTTGATGTTGTCCCAGAAGCCCCTTAAACCATCTTTTTTTTTTTTTCTGTTTTGCTTGGGTGTTTTCTACTACCCTACTTTCTAAATCACTGATTCAGTTCTCTGTTTCATCTAATCTGCTGTTGATTCCCTCTAATGTAGTCTTCATTTTAGTTATTATTCTTATTTTGGAATTGTTCTTTTTTATGTTCCTTTCTCCTTTTTTGTTTCCTATCTCTTTGTTGAAGTTCTCCCTGAGATCATTAAGCATCCTTACAACCAGTGTTTTCAACTCTGCATCTGATAGATTGCTTGTCTCCATTTTTTCTTTTTTTTTTAGTTTTTTTCCTGGAACTTTGTTCTGTTCTTTCATTTGGAACATGTTTCTCTGTCTCCCCATTTTGCCTGCCTCTTGTGTTTGTTTCTATGTATTAGGTTGGGCTGCTATGCCCCCCACTCTTTGTAGAGTGGTCTTACGTAGTAGGTACCCTGTGGGGTCCAGTGACTCAATCTCCCTTGTCACTAGAGTCAGGTCCTCCAGGTGTGTACCTTGTGTGGGTTATGTGTGTCCTCCTGTTGTAGTTGAGCTTGACTGCACATCAATGAGAGAGATTGCACCTTGGGCTTATTGGTTGTGAGGACTGGACATGACTATAGTGGAAGAGTTGTGATGTAGGAGCTCACACTACAGAGCAGGATTCACTTTAGCAGCCTGGTGCCTGCTCAGTCTGGTCTTTGGGTGTGTCTACTTTCAAGGCAGCTGGGTGATGCTCCATCTCAGTCCAAAGCTGGCCACTGGGCATGCCAACCCTGGGGCCTCCTAAGAAGGGACTCACTGCAGGCCAAGTTTAGCCACAGCCTGTGCCCTGCCTGGGGCCACTTGGCATGAGTGACAAAGCAATCTGTAGATTACTGGCACCTGTGCTGTACTTTAGGTGCCTTGAGAGACCAAGTCACAAACTGAGACTGGCTGTTGCTGGTGCCAGGCTTAGTGCTGCTCAGCCAAAGGTCTGAGACAAGCAGAAGCCTTTGAGAGATTTTAGGAAAGTCTGCCGCATGAGCCAAGGCAGGCCATTTGTATGGAAAAGCCACTGGAAGCAACTTGGGTGGGCCCAAAAGTTTAGTGGAGCAGGGTCTCAAAATCACCAGGGTCAGGCAAATGAACAGTGTTAGCCAGGTTGATGGAGACTCAGATATGGCAGCTGCCTACATCTGCATGCCAGGAGAGGGAAGGGCTCAACAAAGAAACAATGGTTTCCTCCAGCTCCTCCCTCCAAGAGAGCTGGAGTCCTCAGAGAGTGACCCTCCAGACCTTACTCTGAAGTTAGACAATTCAGTTCTTCCCTGTATGTCCCTGGTGCCTTTTGAGCTGCTGCCCCAGCACTGGAGCTCACAGTGAGTAAGCCCATCAGTGAGTACAGTCTGTGCAGAGGCCCTGTAAGAGGAGTGCCTGGAACTGCAGCCACCCTCTGTTTCACTCAGCCACAATCTCCGCTGGTTATCACAATCAGAATTGGTGGGGACCTCTCTCCCCAGCACCGAAACCCTGGGCTGGGGAGACTGGTGTGAGGCTGGGACCCTTCGCTCCTCCCAGGGGGAATCTCTGCAGCTGAGATATCTCTCCCGATTTTAATGGTCACACATTGGTATGGGACTAGCCCATTCCACATCTCTGCCCTTCCAACCAGTCTCCAGGTGGCTTCTTCTGCATGTCCTTAATTCAAGTTCAATCTAGCTTTGGTTCAGCTAGATTCAGGCAATTCTCAATGATGGTTGTTCTGTAGTGTAGTTGTAATTTTGATGTGGTCATGAGAGGAGGTAAGTACAGTGTTTAGCTAATCTGCCATCTTGACTGGAAAAAATTCCATTGTGGTTTGATTTGCATTTCCCTAGCATCTTTTTATGTGCTTACTGGACATTTGTATTTCTTCTTTGAGAAACATCTATTCGAGTCCTTTGCTCATTTTTGAATTGGGTTGTTTTGTTGTTGTTGTTGAATTTTAGGAGCTCTCTATATATTCTGGATAGTAATCCCTAATCAGATACATAATTTGCAAATATTTTCTCCCATTCCATAGGTTGCTTTTTCACTCTATTGACAGTGTTCTTGATGCACAAAAGTTATTAATTTTTATGGAGTTCAGTTTGTCTGTTTTTGTATTTATTGCCTGTGCCTTTGGTTTCATTTCCAAGAAATCATTGTCAAATCCAATGTCATGAAGTTTTTACTCTATGTTTTCTTTGAAGAGTTTTATAATTTAAGCTTACATTTAGATCTTTGATCCATTTTGATTTTTGTATTATTTTTTATATTGTGCTAGGTAAGGGTCCACCATATCTTTTAAAAACATCATCTAAATTAATCCTTGTGACAACCCAATGAGTTAGGTACTATATAATTCCCATGGTATAGATAACATGAAGAGCAGTGAAGTAACATGCCCAAAGAGACATGTGGGGAGGTGGAATCAGAATTCAAAACCCTGTTTGTCTGACTCCAGACCCAACTCCGCTAACCACTTTACAACACTTTTTTTGCATGTTTTTTGTGCCTCTGTGTGCATACCTGTTTTCCTTTACCTGGAACACCTTTCCTTGTCTTTGCCTGGTAAAACTCACCCTTTGCAGCAGATGTTATAAGTGTTCCACCCATACCCTGCTGGCCCCCACCAGTTTAGTTCATGTAAGCCAGACTTCCAACTGCCAGCACCTGCAAATTTTTGCCTGAGAGTTTTTTGAAGTTGCTGGTGCCTGCTCTGCATACACACACACACACACACACACACACACACACACACACACACGGCATGCCAGAAGTGCCAGGAAATTAATGCCCTCAGGAGAAGCTCTTAACCAATGTTGATGGGAGATGATCATGCCCCTGTACTCTTGTCCCTTGAATATGGTACTTCTGAGGCATGGCCTACACTGTTTCCCAGCATCCACCAGGAGGATAAAGCTCCATCTGCCTACAATTGTTAACTTGCTCGATAATTCATTTTTATTGATGTCTTTCCTTTCCTGGTCTCACTTTCTCACTCCTCTACTGGTATTTCCTGTGGTTATCACCTACCACAATTACTTATCCACAAATCCTTGCCTCAGGGTTGGCTTCTAGAGAAATCTAACCTAAGGCACTCCTTCAAAGACCAGCTCGAATTCCTCCTTCTCCAGGAAGTTTTCTCCATTTTCCTCTGCCGTTAGCTGTTTCCTCATCTGCCCATTGTTGAGGGCACCCTCCTTGAAGTCAATGTTGCTCACATTGCCTTGCTGTGGTCAGTTTACATGTTGGGTGTAGGCTTCCTGCTGTTGCTGTAACAAATTATCCCATAGTGGCTTAAAACAACACCCATTTGTTATCTTACAGTTCTGTAAGTCAGAAGTCCAAGTACAGATGGCTGAGCTGAGTCCTCGGCTCAAAGTCTCGTGAAGCCATAATCATGGCGATGGCAGAACTTTGTTCCTTTCTGGAGGGTCCGAGAATGGATTGGCTTCCAAGCCCATTCAGGTTGTTGGCTGAGTTTAGTTTCTTGAGGTTATAGGATGGGGCAGCCCAGTTTGCTTTCTGGTTGTCAGCCAATGGCCAATCTTTTCCTCCTTCAAGATTTCCTACATTACTGCTCATGCTTTCCAGGTGGCCCCGTCCAGCAAGAGCAGGTACAGCTGGAGAAAGTTCTGTTTATAAAGGTTTATGTAATTAGATTGGGCCCAGATAATCCAGGATAATCTTCCTATTCTAAGGTTCTTAACCTTAATTCCATCTGGAAAGTCTTTTTTCATGTGTTGTAACATATTTATAGATTCCAGGGATTAGGAAGTGAACGTCTTTGGGGGCCATTTTGCTTACCACATCAATCTTCCCTACTGTATCAGTTATCTATTTCTTCATAAAGAAACCATCCCAAAATTCAATGATTTAAACCAACCACCATTTTGTGTCCTCAGGATTCCACAATTGGGAGTAGGCTCAGCTTGGCATTTCTTCTGCTGAATTGCCAGAGGGAAGCCAGCCTCAGTTACAGGAAGCTTTTCCCTTTCCTATCTCACCTTCCCCATTTCCTCACTTGGGCTTTCTTTAATCATTTCCCAAAGGTAGGGCTTGAACCCAAGTCTTTACCATGGGGATGTTACCATCACAGATTTAACATTTTTTTTTATTATTCTTGTTTATTTCCTGGAGTTACCTTCTTATGGTTTTTCTACCTGGTCTCAATCTGTCTGAATATATGGTACTCTTGCAAAACGTCTTCTGCTATTATTCAAAATACAACCAGACCCTACTTCTGCCTCACTTACTAGTCCACACTCCAGGTCTTCTTATGATCAGAAATAAATTTTTCTAACTAGATTTGTCCTCCTACAGCCCTTAGTTTCCTCGCAGTTTGAGAAAAATGTCCAATCATCTAAATAAACTTCATGCTGAGGCTACAGATTTTCATTTCCTAGTTTTCTCTACTATGTTCTGTAACTTCCCATTTTTCCCCAACTCCTGGTCTGAACTTGAAAGCCTTGAAGTAACCAATTTCCGTTCTTTAACAAAGAAAACCCTGTTTACATTTACAGTTTTCTATTCTGAGGCATAAGAGTCCAGCAGTCACGTTTCCTTCTTATGCTGTATAAGCAGTTTACATCAAGCTGGGTCTACACACAGCAATAGAACAATGGCAGAAATCTTGGGATCATAGTCTTTCTGAATAGCCTTCTGAAATCTTGGGATCATAGTCCTTCTGAATAGTCCTTCTGAAAATTTTCTCACTTATCAGTGGAATCTAAAAGAAAGAAAGAAAGAAAAAACTAACAACAAACCCATAAAAAAAATAGATCATATTTGTGATTATTAGAGTTGTGGGTAGGAGTGGGGAAATTGGATGAAGGTGGTCAAAAGGTACAAACTTCCAGTTATTAGATACAGAAATACTAGGGATGTAATATACAACCTAATGACTATAGTCAACACTGTTGTATGGTTGTTATATATGAAAGTTGTTAAGAGAGTAGACCCTAAGAGTTCTCACCACAAGAATAAAAAAACAAAACCATTTCTTCTTTTTCTTTCTTGGTATCTATATGAGATGATGAATGTTAACTAAACTTGTTGTGGTAATCATTTATATATATATAAAATCATTTTTATATATATATAAAATCATTATGCTATACACCTTAAATTTATACAGTGTTGTATGTTGATTATAACTCATTAAAACTGGAAAAAATAAACAAACACAGAATGTTTGAGTTTGAGAGTCCACAATTTACCCTCTACTTTCAAAGAAGATGTCCTTGAGTGGTGGAATTATGGGTAATTTCCATTTTTTTTTAGTTTTCTATAGTTGCCAAAATTTCATAATGGTCATTTTATGTTTATAGTCAGAGAAAATATAAGGGGTTTATTTTAAAAATTTAATTATCCAATCAGCCTCTCTAATACTTTATCTAAAAAAAGAAAAAAAATGCTTTTTTAGTCTAAGCAGCCACCTCTCTTTCCAGATAGAAGCCAAGGTCCAGAGTGGTTACCTGAGGCCATCAGGTCATTTAGTGGCTGACTAGGGCCACCAATTCCTGAGATGACCCTATATATAGGTCTTGTCTTAATGTAGAAACCCCCAGAAACTGACTCAGAGTAGTAGCTAATGAGAGGGGTGATCCCAGGAAACACCAGTGACAGGAGGGGTAGGAGGGGTAGCAGGTGGAAAATGAGATGGGAGAGGGATAGCAGCCAGTCAAAGTGAATTATCAAGGGAGCTGTCACTCAGCGAAAGGGAGCTGCATCCACAAGAGACCTCTGAGAGCCAATGCAGAACACACCTCAGTGTCCCACTTTCAGGAGAGGGGACGGGGGTGCTGACTGTGCCACCTCCTGTCAGACATCAAGGTCCACTTCCAGGGTGGTGACAACTCCAAAACAATCTGGTCTGTGATGTGGGTGGGCAAAATGGGCTCTGGCAGCAGGAGAAAGCCCTGGCAGCTGGAAGCGGGCCTGTCCCCTGAAGAGGTCAGAGTGAGGGGACACGGGTGAGCACCAACAGCACTTACCACAGGTATAATAGAGAGGAGGAAATGGAATTGTGAACTTGGAGGGGCACCTAGATCCCTAACGACCAAAACCATAAGCCTGCTTTGGAGCTCACAGGGCCCCAGATTCATCACCTTTGGAAACCTCATTTAGGTTAAGAGACTACCTCGAGGAAATTATTTGTGAGAGGCAGCACATTAGTTCAAGGCACCCAGTAATATCTATGTCAGTAAAGATTCTTTGGTTGCAAGTGAAAAAAACCCAACTCCAATCACTATAGACGCAAAAGTGGGAGTGGGGAGATGTTACTTCCTTGTGTAAGTACAAAGGGCAAAATGCAAACTTTTTGCAATTCATCCATAGAGTAGGCACAAATCTTGCAATTTGTCCATCCACATGAGATGCCTTTTTTAAAAATTTGTACTAAAACACCTTATTTGCTGGCAGCAACCTATCTATTCCCAAAGGAGGGAGGGATGCTGGGCACACAAATTAACAAATGTCCTCCTCAACACTGTGACAAAAAAAGTAGCTGCCACCCAGCAGATAATCAGGCTGTGACGGAATGGTGACTCTTGTGAGTTAAAAGATGCCCAGTCCCCGTGACCATGAACTTATTTGGAAATAGGGTCTTTAAAAATATAATCAATTTAAGACGAAGTCATGCTGGGTTAGGTTGGGCCCTAATCCAATATAGGCTGGCATCCTAATAAGAAGAGAAGAGACACAGACACATAGGGAGAATGTCATATAACAATGGAGACAGAAATTGGAGTGTTGCATCTATAAACCAAGGAATGCCAAGGATTGTGGGCAACCCCAGAAACTAAAAGAAAGGCATGGAACAGATTCTCCCTTAGAGCTTCACAGAGAGTAGGGCACAGCTGACAGCTTGATTTTCGACTTCTAGCCTTAGACCTGTGAGAGAATGAATGCTGGTTTTGTACACAGTTTGTGGTACTTCGTTACGGCAGCTGCTATGGTCTGAGTATTTGTGTGGCCTCAGGATTTATATGTTGAAATCCTAACCCTTCAGGTGATGTAATGGGGCCTTTTGGAGGTGATTAGGTCATGGAGGTAGAGCCCTCATGCATGGAAACGGTGCCCTTACAAAAGAGGCCTGAGAAATCTCCCTTGCCTCTTCTGCCATGTGAGGATACAGTGAAAAGATAGTCACCTATGAACCAGGAAAATGGTCCTCACTAGACACCAAATCTGCTGGCACCTTGACCTCACTGAGAACTTCCCAGCCTCCAGAACTGTGAGAAATACATGTTTGTTGTTTGTAAGGCAGCCAATTTTGTTACAGCAGCTCCAATGGACTAAAACAGCAGCCCTAGGCAACGAATGCAGTGACTGACTGGCAGGAAAGACAGACCAAGCCCCCGGCAGGACAAGGATATGTCAGCATGAGGACACTGGGCAGTGAGGGGTGAAAAGGGAAGACGTGCTGAGCCCCAGAGGACTGGAAGGGGAGGGGAGTGCACACCCACACACCTCCCTCACTGGGCAGTTTCCTAAGGCTGGTTGTCTCTGTGTAAGGAGTGACCTTTTCTACCCAGGCAAAGGAATGTCATGCCCCAACTTCTCCTTTAGGTGATTGTAGATCTTTCTGAAGCCATTACCCAAAAGTAAAGTGAAGGGGCATTTCTCTTTTGGAGATCATTCCCTGAAGTCCAGGCCTCTTCTCCTTTTCCCTGACTCCTGGGTTGATTCCCATTTCTTCTACTCTGGCTATAACAATTTGACACCTAGAGCTACCCTTTGCTGAGTTCTTACTGTGTATTATGCAGTTTTTCTAAATTTGCATTGTCTGTTGCAATAGCTACTAGCCACATGAGGCTATGTAATTTAAAAAATTAAAATGATAAAGAATCAATAATTTGGTTCCTCAGTCACACTGTCTATATTCCAAGCACCCAATAGCCACCTGTCAGTTAGATATAAACATTTCCATCATCTTAGAAAGTTCTACTGGACAGGGCTGTTTTCAGTTACTTATGTGTAGTATCTTATTTAATCATCACAACCCCTGTAAGTCTACCTTTACTTCCTCATCTTTATTTTACAGTTGAGGAAGCTGAGGCTCAGGTCCCCAAACAAACAAGTTAAGTGAACTATGTGCTTTGTGCTGGCCAATGAATAAATCAAAGAGCCGTGGGCTACTCACTCAGCTCTTCTCCCTCTGCCATGATGACCAGCAAGGCTCCAGATGGTGGCTGCTCCATTGGCTTCAGTTCTGGAGGAAGGCTGACAGGATGTGACACAGAGCCCTAGCTGCCCTATGACGGACATGATGTTTCAAACAATGGTTCTGGGGTTTTAACCGCAGCATAACCCAGCTCATGCTAACCAATATATATCATGTGCAAAAGATGGCAGTCCTGTGACAATTAACTTCACAGATGTGACCAATAAAGGGATTTAGAAATGAAAACTCATTACTTCAACTCTTCCTTCTGAAAGTAGGAAACTTATTTTTATTGCCACCAATGCTCTGCAGTTTGCAAGGATGCTCACACATGAAAATATTTACCATAGGTCTTCACTAAACTTATCAGGAAAATTGAACTTAATGCTGCAACTACTTTTTGTCTCTAGATATATATTTTTTGTCTTGCAATATGTATAAAGAGACCAAAGTACAATGGATAAAATAAAAATGAACCATGCCTGATGATTAAAAAAAATCTCACCACTTTCCTTGGTACATCTTGCTTGAATTACAGCTAATTATTTCTCACTCTGTATCGTTCTCCCATACATTATATTATTGGCCCAAATACTTCATGCTTCCCTTATTCATTTTCTGAGTAAATCTGTAGTTCTTCTCTCCAAATGGATGGAGTCTGTTGTTCAACACTTGACTTTGGGTTCAGCCACTTAACTTACTTTGGCCAATGGAATATGGGAAGAAGTGACAGTGGGCCAGTTACAGCCTTAAGCCATGTGCATTTCTGTTTGCTCTTCTGCCACCAGAATGAAAAGAACATGTGCAAGCTAGCTTATCCAGAGGGGGATGAGAGATACATGGAGCTGAGTTGAGTCACCCCTGCTGAGCCAACCTAGATCAGCTGACACCCAGAAAACTCTCAGACTCATGAGTAAAATAAATAATGAGTGTTGTATGCTGTCGAGAGTTTGGGGCTGTTTTGTTACACAGTAATAGCTAACTGACACTCTGTTGGATACAGCTGACTCTCACAGCTCCTGTAGTGCTTTATTGCACTTGGTTATCCATAAGTCATATCTTTTCTACTGTATTGTGAAATTCCACTGGGCAGGTAGTGGGTTTGGTTTTGTTTCTCATTTTTCTATTCTTAGCACCTAATCTGTGCCTTGTACACAGGGTACACTTAATGTATACTCATTGAGTAAATGACTAGATGAAACAATGAGTGAAAAAATAGCATTTTCTGCCTGGGCTTTGCTTTTTAAATTGTCCTTGAAGGTCCAAACGATCTTGTTATGCAAGGAGGAGGAAAGTCTGTAAAACTGCTTTCAAATTTTAAACAATGTTTAAAGTATCATATATTTATGTCTATAAGTATATTGAAACAGTGTATAAAACCATCATCATAACTAGCATATCTGTTATAACAACATCCTTTACATCACCTCCAAAAAAACCAACCAGCTAACATACAACTTTCCCCAAAACAAAACAACATTTTCAGGCATTGCTTGATCTAAACAGAAAAAACCTTGTTTTAAAAAAATATTCAGTACATAGAAATTCTTTATTTGAGACCATGGGGAAAAAGATTTGATTGATGCAGATAGTTACTTTGCTCCAAGGAAAATGTCATTCATCTAGAAAGCATGTGTCCCTTCTCCAGACACCAGGGCTCCAGCAGAGCAGAGAACTAATAGCACCACGAAGGGGTTACCTTGGGACAGTAGCAGAGAATAAAGTAGTCATGAGTGAAGATACCCAGGATGATAAAATGATCTGCTGTCTACCTACGTAAACATGTCCGAGATATGGAAGGAATGTACAATGATTTTTTTTCTTAAATAAAAAAATAGATTTCAACATAGTACAGATATACTGTTATCTGTTTTATAGATGGAAAAGTAAATGTCACAACTTTCCTGAAATGAAAACACAGAACTGGCCTAAAGTTTTCTAAGCAGTTTTGCAATACTTTGCCAGCTGTTTGCCCTTCTTTTCCAGCCTGTTAAACTAGCCTCCATCCATTACTAACCTTTAAACTGAAAAAATAATAAGGATCGTTTGTAGTAAAAGGAAGTCTCTGGTGGTGAAAAAGAAATATGTCAAAGTGCTGACATTTCTGTTTCACAATTTTAGAAACTTAATTTCCCTTTCATATAGCTCTGCATTTAATAATCTATTTAATGGCAAGTGAAAACAAAACGACTTGGGAGGAGAAAAGTCATAAATTTGTATTTCAATCAGCTCATTCTTTGGTTTGTTTAGAGGTGGGAAAACGGAGAAAAGCCAAGAATATCAAAAGTGCTATAATGGAATCTGAATTTATTTCTCACCCTAGAATATCTTCCCTAAAATATGCCATGCATACATAAGCATTTCATAACTTTGACATTTTAAAATAAATGCAAACTTTCTAACACCTGCTGTTTTATATTATGTCTTTTTCATGTGGAAAAAAATCTTGGAACTCATTGTATAAGTGACTTGCATTTCAACAGGATCCCTCAAAAGTGACAAGAAAACATGGGAAACCAAGACTGTTTTGAGTTGTTTTCTAGAGAAACGAATTAGCAGGAATTCCTTCGTGAAAGCACCCCCATGGGCTCTGGCCTTCATGAGCGGTGTGTGTGTGTAAAACTCAGTACGAGAGGAGACATGAGAAAACCAACTGAAGGTAGACCTTGTAATGGCCATTAACTGGGGACATCAGCAGCATTAACTCATACTTTGTGGTAATAATCAGTTTTATGACTTCAGTGTCACTGTTGGGGCTTCTGAGGCACAGGAAAGTTAAGAGCACTCTTTAACAAGGAAATGCAAATTCAGATAACAATGAGCTATGATTTCAGAGTCATTAGATTAGCAAAGTTTTCAACTCTGATAACATCAACTGTGGTGAGAATGGAGTATCAGAAAGGGGGGAGGCTTTCATACTTGGCCTCTGGAAGTAAAAACTGGAATAATTATAAGGAGTAACTTTTCAATATTTAAGTAAAGTTAATATGCTCATAATCTCAACTCAACAAACACACTTTCATGTATATTGCTTGTGGTGGTGAAATGATGGAATACGATAAAACAGTTAAAATGAATGTACTCGTATGAATTAGAGCTACATTTTTTTCCATCATGGATAAGTATAAAAAATATAATGGTGAATAAAAAGAGCAAGCTGCAAAAGCACATGTAAAAATGTGACACCATTTACGTAAATTTGTAAAACATTCAAACAATGTTTTGCTTTGTTGTGGACACATAGTCTCCAATTGTCAGATTTGCCTGCCAGCCTTCTCCATCACGTGGTGGCCCTGAGAGGCTTTATGGGCTTCATCTGCGAGCTGTCTTCCCCCGGCCTTTAGTTAGGTTCGTCTAATAGGGGACACCAGGAGGCTTCTGAGGGAGGAAGAGAGGAAGGCTGAGTATTACTCTATAACTCTGCCCACTCCATACCCACACCCTCCTTGCCAGGCAGCGGACTGGCAGAGGCTGCATTTGTTCTTTGAAGGCTGCTGTCAGGTGGCAGGTCTTGCCGGGTCTGTAGCAGGTACTTCTGTGAGTCCTTCTCAGCCGAGGCATGATAATGACTCCCTTCAATTGCCATCCCCAAGGTGATTCACCATCCCTAGCTGAGCTCCCTTATCATAGCCTATGCAGTTGCAAACAGAACCTTTATTAGATAGTTCTGAACTAGCCCATTTGCGTGTGCTTGCTAAGATCCTGAATGAGGCACATATTTATGTAGGGAGATTTAAAACCATGCCTGCTAATATTATACACTCAGTTCAGGAGATTTGTTACCTCTGGGAAAGGAAGTAGAGTTGAAATTGAGGACGGGGGTGGGGAGGAGAGGGCTTTAGGTGTATTTGCAGGGTGTTTTGTTTTTTAAATAGTTTTTTAAAAATCACAATAGCTATGATGTAAAAATGTTTAAATCAGTTAAATCTGGGTAGTTAATACATGGGTGCTGTGTAATGTTTTGATTAAAATATTTCTAAAAATATTTTCTTCTAATAAGAGGCTTTAGAAAGTGAAATGTTTCCTCATTCATTCAAGATGACACAAGAGTGTCACATGAGGCCCTAGACACATTGCATCTGATGGAAAGTGCTTCTCCCTGATCCTAAATCCTTTCTTCACCAGCCCTTCTTCCAAAAACCCAAGATAAATTCTGCAGAGTTCGGTGAGGTGTTTCATCCCCTTTGCTTGGAAATTGTGGGAGAAGTGGCAGGAGTGCAGTTAGAACTAGGACACCTGAGGAAAGCAAGTTAAAATTGGCCCTTAGTCAACTCTGGAATGTCGTGCTCCGTGACAGTCAGTGTATTAATAAAACTGATAATTTGTGTCCTTCTATTTCTATAAATTATTGTTAGTCAAGGCCTCAACTCATTTGTTTCCATGTTGCTGAGGAAGTTGCTGGCACCGTCAAAATAGACACAAAATAGTATTGAAAGTTGTGCAATCATTCAACTTCCTCTATTAAAACATTTGTTGCTCTAAATCTTAGAGCTTAGAGTCAAAGCTCGTGTGGCCTTGCCTTAGTACAGCTGTGTGTGTGTGTGTGTGTGTGTGTGTGTGTGTGTGTGTGTGTACATGCGCACTCGTGCACAACACACACAAGGTTGTGATTTTCAGGTTTTAAAATATTTTTATTCTTTCTATTTATGGTATTTACACAAGTTACATTTATTGCAGTAGGAAAGTAAACAATACAAACTATAGAGTTGATAGAAGTCCCCTTAGCTTTTCCAGCCCCACACAAACCCACCCCCCCTTCCCCAGAAATAAAGGCTGCTATTAATGAGGAATGTTTTCTCCTGGGTGGTTTTCTATGCATGTGTGAGCATGTGCATATAGAAATATTATCTTTAATATTAAAGATTTTGATACTCTTCTTGGCGTTATAAAATATACTTTTCTCATCTAATAATATATAAGAGCTACTAGTATTTGTTGATACATTTCTATGAGACAGGTAGAGTTCAAAATGCTTTATATGTATGGACCTACATAGTCTCAAAAAAAAAGAAAGAAAGAAAACCCTAGGAGGCACATACTACTGTTTTCCCCATTTATAAATGGGGAAGGGGAAGCATATAAAGCTTATCTGAGTATAGACAGCCAGGAAATGCTATCATCGTGAGTTGAATCCAGGCAGGCTGGTACTAGAGCCCTCATTGGTTACCCCTGTGCTGTATTACCTTCATACGTAAGATCTTGTCATGTCACATTACCTATAGGACTCCCTAAATCTTTTTAGGTGCTGCATGGTTTTCAATAAAATGAATGAACCATAGTTTACATAACCATTCTCCCATACTTGACATTTGTGTTGTTTCCAGTGTTTTGCAACTCATGCTTCTTGTACATACCCCTTCATGTATATGGGCAACTGTTTCTCTGGGCTGGAGACCTAAAATTGGAATGCAGTGTGTGCACACTTAAGAGCATTGACATAAACCACTAAATTGTCTCCAGAAATACATATCCTCATAGACACTGGGTACTAATTAGCCTTTAAAATTTTTAAAATTTTTAAAATTTTTATAATAGTTTATTTGAGCCAAACTGATGACATATGCTGGGGAACAAGATCTCAAATGCTGCCTAGCCCTTAAAAAAATTTAAGAGCATTCACAGTCTCATAAACTCTAGATATTACCAATTTTTTAAATGTTTCCTAAACTGATAGGCAAAAATGATATTTCATTACTGGTTGTAAAAAGGCGAAAGATTTATACGATCTGAAGAAAAACCAGAGTATCATTACTGGTTGTAACTTCTATTTCCTTGGTTTTTAATGAGGTTGGGATTTGTTTATGTGTTTATTGGACATTTTTATTTTGACTTCCATAAATTGCTATTACCTTTTGTCCAATATTTATTGGATTATTTTCTTTTTCTTATTGATTTGTGTGATATGTATGTATATAATGATTAAAATTCTTTTTCTGGTATACATATTGCGATTATTTTCTCAGTCTATCCCTTATCTTTTAAATTTATTTTTGGTGTATTTTAACTCAAGAAGTATTTAATATTTACAAAGATAAGCTCATCAGTCTTCTTTTTGGTTTCTGAGGTTTAGTCTTTCTCACTCCTCACTTTTAGAAAAAATAGACATAATACACGTCTATTGTATTGTAGGCACTACAGATAAATAAAAATTAAAAGTGAAAATTACATATAACCTTATTTCTTAGATACAAGCAAAAATTGTTATTGTTTTGGGTATTTCCTACTAATGTTTTAAACATAAAAACAGATATGCAGTTGACCTTTCAATAAAATGGGAGTTAGGGGCGCTGACCCCCTCACACACAGTTGAAAATTCATATAATAACTTTTGACTCCCCAAAAAGTTAACTATTAATAGCCCACTGTTGACTGGAAGCCTTACTGATTTCATCAACAGTTGAATAACACATATTTTGTATGTTATATGTATTATATACTGTATTCTTACAATAAAGTAAGCTGGAGAGAAGAAACTATTATTATTAAGAAAACTGTAAGAAAGAGAAAATACATTTACTGTATTTATTGAAAAAAATTCATGTATAAGTGAACCCACACAGTTCAAACCCATGTTATTCAAGGGTCAACTGTAGTTACGCTTTGTTTTTTTTAAAGAAAAATAAAGTCAATTTTTTTAAAGGTTTTGAGGTAACTATCTTTTAATGTCTGATGTACTGTTCTAAAACACTCAAGATTGTAGGGTAATTATTATATACCAAGGAAAACACTGGGTCCTTACAAATCTGGGCTGGAGAAATGTAAAGGGGACTCTTCTAGGTGGTTGTAGAACAATCCTCTTGTACTTCAGGGTGAGAGGATACCCTGAGGAGCACAGGCAGCCCCATTGGTGGAGAGATGCCTTTGCCCCCACTAGGACCCTGTACCCCCAGAAGTCTCTGGTTACCCCTTATGTTGTAAATGGGTAACCAAGACCCCTGGACTCCAAACCTCCCTCCATCAAAGCCCCCCTCTGTGGGGCTTAAGCCCCAAATGTTATAACTTAAGCCCCAAATGTTATCTGGAACGTTGCCTGAGCCCCAAATTTTCATGGATCTCATTTGCTGTCTTGCTCCAGGCACTAATGAGGCTGAGCACAAAGTTTCCATTATTTTCAAAGGGAAGTTGGACTAACTGAACTCCTGAGGCTGTAACAAAAATATACGACTTTGAGACACTAAATTTAAAGATGGGGGACATTTTTTAGTAGAAATAAAATAATACATTTTAGGAGCATTGTTTTGCTCTCAAGTTCAGCTATTGCACTAACATCATTATAACAATGTAGAAGGAAAGAACACAATCATTCATTGCTCCATGACAACCTGTTTTCACATTTTCAATGCCTTCCAGCCAAAGCAGTATGTTTAACAGAACGACTTAGCTTCTTTCTCACACATCAAGTGAATCAAAATACAGGCAGATTCTCTGCTAGAGAATTTCACTGGTGTGTGTTAAGCAGTTCTATGACAACATGCATGTGTTCATTTCTGTCTACACATGTGATCTCTCTCCAGTTATTAAGACCCTCACCATTTAATTCATGTATATCGTCAATTCGTTGGGAAGTCTAAGGCAGAGGGGTATTGAATTTTCTATTTTCTCCTCTTATATTTTCACCCATGCTCTTTTGAGCATCCCGTTCCTGAATGATACCTGTAGCAGATGCTATTGCTGCCTGGACCATATGGTTCTCACCATTCACGTCAAGTGCTTCTTGATGAAAGCGGTTAGAATTTCCATCTGAGCTAACTCTGGGGCAGGGTGGGGGTGGGGGTGAAGGGGCAAAAACCCCTCTGTGAGTTGCCCTCAAGCGGGGACTGATAAGACTTGCTGGATAAATATCCAAGCTACCTCACTCCTCAAGTAGGACTATTCTGAGGTGTGCTTTCATGTCCTCCAAGAGGTCCCAGTGGAATTGAGGCCCAGTTGTCCATTCTTTACTAACATATCCATGGCCTCCTTTCTTCTCCTATGTGGCTTCTCTACTCCCCTGCAGGTCCTTCCTGGGATCGTCTCCCAAATAAACTACTTGCACGCTCGCTCATCCTTGTCTTCTGGCCTATGTCTTGGGGAAGCCTGCAGCCCTGCTCTTACTCAGACAATGCAGTCCCAGCAGTACCCAAGCCAGGTGGGCATCTGACTGTGTCAACTGGATTCGTTCTTCAGGATTCTCATATTTGAACAGAGAAGCTGCTGGTCAGTGTCTGCAGGAGGCTGGGAGTTGTGCGAGGTCATAGTGTATCACATGAGTAGGACACACAGAGAAAGGCAATCTGGGGGGGTGGGGATCGGTGTGTGTGTGTGTGTGGAGAGAGAGAGAGAGAGAGAGAGAGAGAGAGAGAGAGAGAGAGAGAGAAGAGGATAGGCAAGTGATTCAAAGATGAGAGATGGCTTCCTGTTCTAGCCGCCCTCCCTTCCTGAAGCCTTCTTATATCTACTTCCTGGTCTGTGAATTATGCCTATATAGGTATAATAAATTCCCCCTTTTCTCTCAAACTAGCTTAAATAACTTGTTATGTACTACCAAACAATTGATTAACACAGAAGATCATCAAAAAGTTAGACTTACTCTCTCAGAGAGATGGAAATCTGTGTTCCAGGACTCTCCGCACCTCTATCCCCATTTCCTTCCCAGCCTAGTTCTCTGCTGGGACTCAGGAAGACAGGAGGCTCTGACCTGCAAGCTCCTCCTGTAACTGACCTCCTGGGAGGGCTCCCTCAGGCTGGCTCTGTCCCTGGTCGCCCTCATATAGTTGATGGGCTCTCCCAAAATGGTTTATGTGGTACTTTTGGAGTGCTGCACAACTTCCTTTGGACCCTTTTTCCCGCTGAAGACCCCACCCCCCCATCTCAGGTCAGGCAGGGGCAGTCATGTGGGCAGTCATGTCTGCCCTCAGCCACTGCCAGCTTTCAGGCCCTGGGCCCTCTCTGGGTGAAGTATCTCCTTGCTGGACAACACTTAAACAGCCCTTTGGTGTCAGCTTCTACTCTACTCTGTGCTCCTTCATAAGGAGAGTGGAGACCCCGTGGGGTTCTTTTATGCTCTCAGCCTAAGAACAACAGGGTCAGGAAAAGGTTCTCCCTACCCTCTCCTTTTGGGGCATGCTGCAGAGAGGTCACTGCTCATCTAGTATGGGCTGCTTCATCAGGCCTCCCTGTTTAAGAAGTTTCTATTCAAAAAGCACTGCTGCTGGGCCGGCCCGGTGGCTCAGGCGGTTAAAGCTCCATGCTCCTAACTCTGAAGGCTGCCAGTTCGATTCCCACATGGGCCAGTGGGCTCTCAACCACAAGGTTGCCAGTTTGATTCCTCGACTCCCGCAAAGGATGGTGGGCTGTGTCCCCTGCAACTAGCAGTGGCAACTGGACCTGGAGCTGAGCTGCGCCCTTCACAACTAAGACTGAAAGGACAACTTGAAGCTGAACGGCACCCTCCACAACTAAGATTAAAAGGACAACAACTTGACTTGGAAAAAAGTCCTGGAAGTACACTGTTCCCCAATAAAATCCTGTTCCCCTTCCCCAATAAAATCTTTAAAAAAAAAAAAAAAAAGCACGGCTGATCTCTAAGTTCATGATGACCCTCAAATTCCACAGGACACATCAACTCTGCCAGGAACTGCAAATGCCCCAAATCAGTCCTCTGATATCCTCCCCAAACCTGTTCCACTATAGTCTCTTCCCATCTCAGCTAATGGCAATTCTCTCCTTCCAGTTGCTTGGGCCAAAACCTGACTCCTCTATTTTTCCCATACTCCATATCCAATCTGAGAGCAAATCTTGTCAGTTCTACCTTCAAGATCTGTCCAGAATCCTGCCACATCTCACACCTTCACTGCTATCCTCATATCTTGCCTGAATTACTGTGATATCTCCCTCCCACATCTCCCTGTTTCTAGCTTGCTCCCTATATCAGCTATCCATCGTCATCATGAGGATGCCTAAGAAACAACCACAAAACCTCAGTGGTATACAACAATGATACATCTGGGAATAACTAAGGATCAGCTGGGTGGCTCATACCCATGCCTCGGGGTCAGTTTGTTGGCTAACTGAGGTGATTCAGCTCCAGTCCATGTTTTTCTAATTTTCCAGTGAGCTTGCCTGGGCAAGTTCTCAGGAAAATGGTAGAGGTGCAAGACGGCAAGTGGAAACTTGCATGTCTCCTTAAAACCTAGGCTCAGAACTGTTCTGTCATCACTTTCACCTCATTCTGTCAGCCAAAGCAAGTCACAGGGTCAAGATTGGTAAGAGAGGTCCTTACCATGTTACATGGCTGAAATCAAATCAAGCGGTAGGGAAATGCATGTTGCCTCTTGTGAATAAATCAAAACATAGAAGAGTATGCATAGTATGAGTCCATTTATTAGAAATTCTAGAAAAAGTAAAACTGTACAGACGGATAAACCAATCAGTGATTGACTGAGGCCTGGGGTTGGGGAAGGAGACATGATGGAACATTTTGAGGTGATTCAAATGTTCTACATCTTGACTGTGGTGAGAGTTAAACACTTTGTTGAAGGGGAGAGCTTTACTATTCAAGGATGAGGGATTGAGTGTGGGTGGAGGATGTTAGTTCTCCCGAAACTGGTAGGAAGGTTTACAAATCTGCAGAGATAAGGACTCTGAATGGCTGGCTGCATGTATGAAAAGGGTGTGTGTGGGACCCTAGATGCAACTCAAGAGACTTGGCAAAGAGCCCCCACCTGAACTTGAGGGAAGAGGCAATGCAGGGGGCTTGTGAAATTCCACTTCTTCCAACAGATCAGATGGCAAGATATTTGGAGTGAGTAAGCCCTGGGTGAATGTACAATCCTAAGGGGGTGGGGCGGAAATTCTTCACCAAAAATCTGGGGTTGGGTTACTCCACTACTAAAGCCAATAGAGGTTGAGCCAGATTTGGTTTCGTTTGAGAATATATAAAGTGGTGACAGTTCTTGAGTTTGAGTGTCGCGGAACAAATTCATACAGATTCATATATATGAGCATAAAATCAATATTAATAGAAAGCTGTTACGGAAGATGTGACATCCAGAGGAAAGGATGGCCAGATGTGGTTTTAGCACCAAGAGAGGTGGGGGGAGAACTCTTTGGCAATAGTTGGGCTCTTACTTCCCTTGGGATCTTACCAGAGAGGCTAGTACTTCTCACCTTGCTTTCTTAAAAGGCTCACGTACTTGGGCTTAGAGACTTTGCAAAGAACTGTGGGGGAGGAACAACCTTTCCTCTATTCTCAAGGTCCTTTTGGCTGGTCTAATAATCAAATAAACATGAGACAGATTAGCAAGAGAAAATAACCAAATTTAATACACACCTATTTGTAGGAACCCCACATACATGAGAGAGTCAGAGGGGCTTGAGGTATGTAAGACATCCTGAGCTAAGGATGAGGCAATGCACCTTGGGGGATTGAAAGGGTCATTGCAGAATGATAAAAAGAGCAGATGTTTAGTAAATAAAAGTTTGCCCAGCCATATATGTGGGTCAAAAAGAGATTATTGCTGATAGTATCTTATTATGGGCAAGACCATTAATTCAAGTTCTTCTAGGTAGTTAAAGGGAGAGGCAGAAGTTTCTCTTCAGCCTGAAGCTAAAATTAACTTTAGCTCAAAACAGTCTGTCTACGGCTGAGGCACATTTTGGGGTGGTTCATTCTGAACCCCCACAGAAACATACTTCAGTAGTCTGTCGTGGAGGAAATTGACAATGTCAAATTAAGCATCCTGTTCAAATTTGTGAAGACTATCATTTGTCAGACAATGTGTTTTGAACAGTTGCCGTGTCTATGAAAGGTAACCAGCAAAAGACGACATTGTATTGCATCGATATAAATGAAGGCTGTCTTCTTACAAACACATACCCTAAATATCACGTGCAGCTCACCCAACCTTGGGAGTGAGCAACTGCTTGTTGATGCAATAACTGACAGCTTTCAAGGAGGAAAAACACTCTGCAAACCCAAGCTGTGTCTTTTCGGGGTGAACGGAAGAGACGGATTATTGCGTTACGTCACGTTATTATATACAGTTATTGCTGCAGTACAACGATCTCGTTACACCGAAGTTTGGCTTCATGTTAGTTGAGAAACATTTGCATATGTGAACATGAAACTGTGATTATAATAGGAGTATAATGTTGATGGCCTTTAGTGATTGATCGATGTCAGTGCATTAACATTTTCGCTGCGACGTTCGTCTGTAGTCGAGCGATACTTCCTTGCCGCGGACTGTGCGTTGGACTTTACCCCACGAGCTCAGTGTTCCAGAAAAGAAGTTTAGGAAAGCAGATGTACATTTTTCTATATTTTTGTGTTTCTCAAGAATGAATAACAAGAGGAAATTTTCATACTTCAAAGTAATCATTTTCTTTAATAAAATATAGCACCTTAACTGTGTTTACTTAAAAATATAAGTACTATAATTATTTTCTGTGGATTTTTTGAGAACTTGAAATCAATTAACACAGTGAAAAGGTTAAGAGCTTTTCAAATGTCTAAGGTTTGTCCCAGCCTAGGATTTATCTGGATGGAGAGGAAATTGGAAGAATGTCTTAGTTTTTCAGGGCTGCCGTCACAAAATACCGTAGACGCTGTGGCTTAAACAACAGAAATTTATTTTCTTACATCTCATCCTCTTACTCTCAGTTTGTGCCTGCTAGCTCTTCTCATCCTTGAGGTCCCAGGTTAGAGGACGTTTTCTCCAGAAAACCTTGGGTTATCTCCACATCAGGGCTGGTTATGTGCCTTTTATGTTCACTGTAGGCCAGGGTAGAGAGAACAGTATCATGAACCCCCATGCACCCATCACTCCTTGGTGGGTGGGGTACCATCAAATATTCCATCAGTGTTTAAATTTCTCAGGGGGCAGCCAGTTGGCTCAGTTGGTTGGAGCACAATGCTCGTAACACCCAGGTCACTGGTTCAATTCCCACATGGGCCAGTGAGCTGCGCCTTCCACAACTAGAGTGAAAAAAAATAACTTCGCTCGGAGCTGGTGGATCCTGGAGAAACACACTGTTCCCCAATATTCCCCAATAAATTTAAAAAAAAAATTCTCTAATCATCTCATAAATAATTTTAATAGTTTGTTTGAATCAAGATCCAGAGTTCACACTTTGCAAAATAATACTTACATTTTGCTGCTGAATTATTATATATAATATTTATCCACTGCTCATTTCCTACTACATTGGTCAGGCCACAAAGTAGTGTCTGTCCCTTCATATACCTCAGACCACAAACTTGAGATGCAAACTCATAGTCCACACTCACATTTACAAAGCTAAGTCCTATCCGCAAACTACTGCTGACGTCCCCTGAAGCTGAACTCACCCACATTTAGCAACAGACAGCCCTGATACACCATCAACATGGTCATTTTCAGCACCGTCTGACTTCACTGTAGCATTCTTAAAGAGCTAGAAAACTGACATGTACGTTAACGGAAAAGGGAAAGAATGTATGATCCTCCAGTTGGCAGCTCCAGGTTCCATCCAGCACAGCCTTTGAGGGCATCTCTGGAAGTTTATAATAAGCTGGGGGAAGTGTTTGTGCATATGCATCCTGTGAGATCTACTGTACTAAAAGCTGGATCTAAGTTTAGGTGGATTCCAAAATCTTCCCTTTCCCAAAGTCCTCTAAAAATAGCTTCTGTGTTACTTAGGAAATCTGTCTTGCTTCTGAACACAAATATGCTTTCATTTGATTCCAACAGAAAAAGGCATTACCATCCAAAAGAAAAAAAACAGGGCTCTTAGTGAGGGACATGGATAGGTAAGGAACTATCTGAAATCACTTTCCTTCTCATTTAGAATGTATGTAATGCTTCCCTCTGTGTTCTCTGCTAAAAACACAATGAAGAGGGGGCTTCCCCATTGAAATTTGGTGAGCGTAGGAGGATGGAGATACAGGCAGCATTTCACATCCTGCTTTGTAACGCAGAACATGTCGGAGAGAGAAATGCTGAAAAACAGAGAGAATAGGGAAGGATTTATATTTCCATGCTGGCAGTTGATCACACTGAGTCTTATTCAGGGAAGCTGCTTTAGTGGCTGTTGCCATGGGAACCAGACATGAGTAAGTAGTTTATTGAATGCAGCTTCCATGGACTGACATTGTAAAGCTGGGTCAGGGTTTCACCCCCACTTCAGGTGTTCTAAAGCTGCCAGGCTGCTTTCTTGCAATAGGTGTGTTTTTAATTTCACTCTCCATGAAAACCCAAAACATCTGAGATAAAATGGCCAACCAATGAACCTAATATCTGTAGGATTTTTATTATTTTGAAAGGATTAAAACAAGTTGGCGTATTTACCAGAAGAAGGTTGTAATTGTAATTTTTACGTGCGTGCATGCTGAATTGTGCATCACAATGTAGAAGGGATCATCTCATTTTGTGAGATTACCAAGGCCATCCCTGACTGGCAGTCGTTTCTCTTTCCTGATTGTACTGGTTCAGAAAAACATTCATCATTGTAGTGACTTCTTTGTAACCTTTCCAAGTTCTTCATATCCCTCATTTGTTCAAACTGGATGGTTCTCTGGTGAGAGTCTAGCCAGATATTTTGTCTCCCTAACCACACAATGAAGTGTAGTGTCACTCGTTTCCTGTTCATGTTCAGCCCTCTTAGTTACTCACTCGATACATGTGGATGAAAAGTTGACACTGAGATACTGTGTATCTGGGATTCTTTCCAGAAGCGCTCTAGCCATCGATGTGTAGAAATTGGAACACACTGAACATTTAACAGCAAGGTGGGGCAGTGCTATCTGAAAGACCTGCTTGTAGATCTGGGCTTTGCTTCTTAGAAGCTGGGAGACTTGTTTCCTTTCCCACAACTGCTTCATGATTCCTGGGATGCACTGCCCAGATTCTTCTTCTTACCAGAAGGTCTTATTCTCCCAGCCTCTGAAAGTGTTGTCAGCTGACAGCCGAGTCCCTTTCCAGGAATTGGCTTCTCCTAAAAAGAACCAGCTCCCTCCTTCCTTCCTGGGCATCCCACAAATAATACAAATAATATCTAATTCATGGGTGGGGGAAGTGAAGGCTCAGCTCCCTCACTCTCACCTACCTTGCCCCAACTCAAGACACCTCTGAATGGTCCCAGCTCTAGAGGTCCCTGTAGAGTTGACCGGAGGGCTTGTTGAGACTTTTTTGCAGAGCAGATTCTTCCTCTGCTCAACCCTGCTGTCTTTCCTTCCTGTCCATAGGTGTTATTCACAAGGGCACTCCCTAACACACCTGCACATCAGTGTCCATCTCAGAATCTGCTTCCCAGGATAGAAATCTGCAACAACACTGAACTTGCTTTAGGACGTTCCCTCCCCTATTTTTGCAATGAAGTTTTGGGATTATTTATTCCATACTCAGCCTCAGGCTTGTGACATTTGGAAAAAATCCATCCTCTCCTCCATCCCCAGGCCATACTGATTTGTGAATTAGGGCAATGAAACAATGGGAAGAAGTCTGATGAAGCCTCTTGGAAAAGGAGGTTTCCTAATTTTCCAAAAGATCTACCAGAATAGATGTTCTCTGTCAATGGATGTGGACAAGGGAACATGAGGCCTTAGAGTTGCTGACAGACATCTTAAGATAATGAGAGAAGCTTGCTGAGATTATAGCCAATATGGGAAAGTGGAGGCAAGAAATAATCACAAGATTCGAGCCACTGGCTCAAATTACACCTGCACCACTAACATCTGAAGCCAGCCTATCTGGATTTCTCAACCTCTGAACCAATAAATTCTCTTTATTTTCTAAGTCAACTTCAAGTTCCCCAACCGTAAAATGGCATCGATGATACTGCAACCTACTTCATGGGGATGTTTTGAATAATAAATGATCAATGCATCCAGTACATCAGAAGTACCCTACAGAGGTTAGCAATTCATATGGATTTCAAACCCCATGGCTGATTTACATAAGGGAAGCCAATGCATTTCCTTTAAGCATGGGTTCCTTGGAGGTATAAAGGTCTTTATTGGACAACATCTGGGACTTTCCTTCTACCTGTAGTTGGAAGCTTAATCCAGGGCTGAGATTTTCAATGATTAACCAATGACATTCTTAAAAACTGAAATCACATGTGGAAACGACAGATATGTGTATTGTCAACTGAACAATAACATCGACTAGGTAATCCGTCACCAAAAGGATTTATTCAGGAAAAGGAAAAAGTACTGCAGCAGCATGAGAACATGCAGATGCAACAAGCTACATGCACTTTCTGCCCTATGCCAAGATAGCAGATATATACATATATCCAAGATAGCAGATATATACATATATATATATATGGTAGGGAGACAGGAAGTTAGAACCACAGAGTTTATGGAGCCCAACTCTGCCCACAGACCTCCCAGCCTGATTAGTTTCCTTAAAGCACCAGTTCATCTTTATCAGTATTCATAATAACCAAAAAAATTTGCAGGGCACTTGCTATGTGCCTGGTACTATGCTTAGCACTTTACTTACAGGTTATCTGCGAATGCTAGTGTTACATATGGATTCACTGAAACTTCCCAACAACCCTGTGAGGAAAGCACTGCTATTATCTCTGTTACAGTTTTGGGGAAACCTCTCCAATGCATTTGCATTCACAAGAGTACAGAGAATCCCATGTGAAATCTGATGACTTTGACCATTTACACTGGATAATGAATACTTTGAATGTGGGTTTGGGTCGCAAGACTTCTTTTCTATGCAGGACATGGAATATAGTTAGCACAAATAGTCTACAGCAATCACTCACACACACAGACATACACACACACACACACACACAAATATATTCATTTGAGCTTTAGCTGGTCTTTGTGTCGCTGAGAGCAATTGTTGAGAAATGCGGCAGCTCAGTCACAGACCTCTTTCATATTCCAAACAGGCCTGAGAAAACAATTTGAAAAGAGGAAGGAGAGGCCAAGGCAGGTTAAGGAAAGGAATGAATACTACCATATACAGAAATGTGAAATTTTATATTCACTGGGGAGAGATAACTGTGCAAATTATAGGGTGTGTTAGGAAAATGTTTCACTTCCTCCTTTTGGGCTTACATTGTACAGTCTGAGAATTAATGTCTGTCCTTGGGAGGCTGCATGTGTGTTTGTGTGTGTATGAGCCTTCAGGTCCCTGATGTGCAACTAGGACAATTAAGAGTTGCAGTGACAACTACTGCACTGGTAGGGAGAGTTGGAGTTCGAGGTTAGGACTTAGGGACCATTTCCACACGGGACTCTTCAAAGGGATTTGGAATGCTGAAACCTTCGAGAACTGTTTTGACACCCATGTCCCCAAGGCGTTGATCCAGACCAAATAGATCAGCCTCAGCGTCATGTCCCACTTAGGGGGGGACATGATAAGGACCCAAGACCAAGTCCCACGGCAAGCCATCTGTTTAGCAAGAAAAGCGAGTGG
The DNA here is from genome assembly GCF_004115265.2 of Rhinolophus ferrumequinum. Taxonomy (NCBI): domain Eukaryota; kingdom Metazoa; phylum Chordata; class Mammalia; order Chiroptera; family Rhinolophidae; genus Rhinolophus; species Rhinolophus ferrumequinum. Next base: position 26,992,313 of record NC_046306.1, on the reverse strand, counting down.
TGTGAGATGGGAAACTAAGAACTCCAGTTTCAACCAACCACCAGCCAGCAGGGGAACCTCAGGCATATTTCCTTGGCCTCTTGGAGGCTCAAATGTCTCTTCTTTAAAATGATAGGTTTGCAAATGCCACAATCAGAGATTCATTCTTTCATATTAAAGTGGTTCATCCTACTAAAATATACTTTCGTCTAAGCGTGTTGTCAGAAACCATAATCAGGCATTTATGATAAGGTGAATTTATTCAGGAACAGGCTTTGATGAAAAAACAGGAAGGGGCCACTGAAGTGGAGATAGAGCATGGAAAGTGGAGGTCGGACAGGCCAGCGTACCTTTGTGATTAGAGCCAATAAGCTAAGAGAAGAAAAATAAAGAATTTTGACAGTGTGCCTTGTCAATGTAAGACAGAAGTAGAATATGTATACATGTCAACGCAGTAAGAGTTGAGTTTTACCGAATATTTATTCCATGAATAAACAATTGTCAGCAATGTTCGTTGAAACCCTGGAGTACAAAAGCAGGATCCTGAGTTTCTTCCTGGGTGGTAGTGCGATTGCCAAGTATACTTCCGAGTGGAAACAGTAATTCCTTTCTTTCATATTTCTCCTCTAAAATGTATGTCTTATGATCATTTTTTAAGTAAATCATTTCTTTATTGATAATGTAGGAAAGTTCTACCCTGTTTTATCAACTCTAAAGTCAAAGATTGGTCAATGATTTTTTTTAAATTAGAATATTAGAGAAGATAATCCCTGGGTCCCCCTTCCAGCTTTGAAATATTTTGGCTGTACGTCATGCCTTAATTCCTGAAAGTGGAGGTGTCTGAAGGAGACCAATGCCCATAGGATTTAATTAATGGAGAAGGCGCCATGCTCAGGGCTGTCAATCGGGCTGACTCATTAAGAGGAGAAATGCACCTTGTCTGCATTTGTTGAGCAATAAAAGGAGAGTTGTGTCTTATAGCTCATGACATTTCACAATTTCTTCCAGAAGTTCAGCAGACACTGTGAATTAGAGATGGAACTGATGCAACTTTCTACATAGAAGTTAAGCTGGGCAACAGTATAAACAATGCAGAGCTCAGTATAAATAATTCCCTTTAGAAGCAGCCAAGAAAATGGTCTTAACAGAAACAGCATGCTTAGATGGTTTCGAACAATCTCTTAACCCAATCATCTGATCCCCGTAGTTCAAAAAAACAAAACAAAAATGCTTCTCTTGATCTTATTTAAAATTTTTAATTGGATCCTGATTAGAAACTGGATTAAAGTGTCAGGAGAAAATATAAAAGGCATTTTAGCTCTGAAATAAGCTTTCTTCCTCATAGAAACAAATATGAACAACTGGGCACATTTCCTCCTCAAAGTTTCCTCAGGGACAGATGAGCCTGGGATCTTTGACCTTGTGGTATCTGGTGACTCACTTTCTATGGACAAAAATCATTTTCATTGTCTAAAGAAGATTTGCCAGTACAGGCCTATTTCCCGCAAAGTAGATTTCTTCCCAGAGAATTCTATCTATCCGCTCACTGCTTTATGATTTATTTTGAAGCACTTGAAACATTTTTGGTTCCCTATGGGGTGATCTGAATTCACTTAACAGAATTTAGGCTGCTTTGTGAGCTAGAATTTTAGGATCTGTAACTTGACAAAGGAGTCTTATGGCTTTTATGAATGTTGGAGAGTAGGAACTTCAGTGGGTTAAATTCCACTGAAAAGTTGCTGGTGATTTGTACCCAGCATTTAGTGATTTATTGACAAAACAAGAGAAGCTGTTTAAGGTATTAGAACAGAACTCAAATTCTTGAGTACATTTTAACCAAGCAAATGACAACTTTAAGTGCATAATTATTAGGAGAATTGCTCAGTGTATATGACCAGTCTTGCCATAGCATACAAGTAAGAACTTAGACTTTAAAGGATACATTTTTTTAAATGTTATTTTCTATCAATGTAAGAATTGTGAAGTACCAGAATCTAATCTGGAGTTTCATTCATGCATTCATACAGAACAATTTAAGTTGAGGTCAAACCTTCTTCTCTTATTCATCAAAACAATATGTGTCTCAAAGGACTTTGGTCTTACAGGGGGGAAAAGAGAGAACAACAATAAACTCCAGAGAGAAACACAGGAAATGAGACTTGTCGTGAGAAAATTCTTCCAGTCTCTGCATGTTAAGTTGAACGTAGCTGTGTCATTGAGGTCTAAGACCGCAGCAAAACAGGAACTGTTCGGCTAAACAATTTCCATTGAGGGGGGGGTCTCAAAATGTCCATATTTTGGGTTTCAGGTGCTGATCTACCTTAATAATTTTTAAATATGGGTGTTTTCGGGTGTGATTGGTCACATCTAGCAGGATCCCCAACAGCAGAGCAGAAGCTCATTGTATATGTTGCCTTTGATTTATTTCAAATCTAGCAAGTTTCTTAAAAGACTCCAAATGGCCTCATTTGTGGAAAATTGGGCTGGCATTAAAACTATGAGAAAAACTGTGATGAAGGGAAGACAAAGACAATAAAGGGAACAAAGAGGCTTACTTCAGACTTCAGATAGAATGGTCAGGAGAGGCCTCTCCAAGTGAACAATAATTAAGCTAAGATCAAAAAAAAAAAAAAAAAGAAAGAAAAGAAAGAAAGAAAGAACCAGAACAAGAAGAATATGAGAAGAACTTCTATGAAAAACAAACAGCATATGCAAAGCCCTGAAGCTGGACAGGGCTGGTGTAATGAGCCAAAGAGAGAGTGGTGTAAAAGGAGCTTTGGAAAGTGGGTAGGTCCTACAGCAGCTTAGAGGGCACTGCAAGTTTATATAATCCTAAGTGTAGTAAGAATCCATTAAAGATTATTAAGTAGATTATGCCACAATTTTTATTTTAAAACCAACCTATCTTCTGTGTAGCGAATGGGTGGGATAGGACAAGGAGATTGGGTGATAATAGAGGCGGACAGGTTTGAAATGGGCTTTGGAGAAAAATTCAGTAGCAGTTCTATGAATTGGATATAGAGAGTGAGGGAAAGGATGAATCAAGAAATAATGAAGTTTCTCACCAGGGCGACTAAATGAGAGGTGGTACGATTTACAAGACAAATAAGGTTTAGGGTGGGGCAACAGATTTGGGAGGTGAGAAACCTAGAGTACTAGGAGATACATTGTGATATCTGTGATAGTTACCTAATGGGACTATCAAGAAGGCAGCTGGATACAAGAGTCTTGAGTTCCAGGAAGAGATCAACGATGGAGATATCAATGTTGACATTGTTGGCATCTAGATGATATCGGATCCGTGGAATTGGATAATATCATGCAGAAAGAAGATAGAAAGACAACAAAATTATCAGGATCCTCAATGTTTAGAGGTTGCAAAGTGGAGAAAGAACTTACATAAATGGCTAAGAGATGGCAAACAAGGAGAAAATGGCAACCCAGAAACCAGGAGGAGTATTTCCAGAAACAGTAGGGTAGTCAAGAGGGTCAGTGCTACTTAGAAGATCAGTAAATACAAAAACAAAAACAAAAAATGTTCATTGGATTGGGCAAGAAGGAAGTCATTGTTCACCATGATGAAAGCAGTTTTGATGAAATGGCAGGGCCAAACCAGACCAGAAGGAAAGAGGGAGATGAAGACATAGAGACGGCAATCTTCCAAGAAATTTGGCTCTGATGAAAGTTTAAGTTTTTTGCTTTCCTACACATTGTAAAAGAATAAAGCTCTAAGGTTCTGGTCATATTACAGTTTGGTTCCCCTTCCTGTTTTGATCGCAAAGTTCTCTTTGCTTCAATTTTCAATTAGCACTAACCGGAAAATCACGTCCTTTCATCCCAGCATGAAACCTGGCCATTATTGTCCTGTAAAGTAACTACTAATTACCTTGGCAAAAGTAAACTTCCTGAAAGCCTGTGTCCTTGCTGAATAAAGATATCATTTAGGAGAACCCCTATTTCTTTTTAGAAGCTGAAAATATCTTTCCACCTTCACAAAACCAATTAATTATTCCAGAGAAATATTCCCCTTATACTTCAGCCAGCAAATTGAACATGACCTTCTAAGGGCAGGAGCAGCTTCTTTCCCTTTGTTAGTGCAGGAAAAACTTTAAAAGAGGAGAAAATGGTCTGTCTTTCTTCTCCCTTCTGCTTTACCTCTTATCTTCACCAAGATGTGTGAGGGACTATCAGCTCTCAAGACTCTACCCCATTCTCAGCTCCAGGACCCAAATTAGTGCTTGATTTTTCCCTTAAACACTCCTGGCTCCAACATTGCACGCCTCTTTTGTCTCCTCTTTTCTCTTCTCAACATTATCTTTTCCTGGGCTTAACTGAGCTCAGTTGCCAAGATGGCCCGCAATGAGCCTCACCTCCTAAGATTCATGCCCCTGTGTAGTCCCCTTCCTCACTGAATAGGGCTGACCTCTGTGACAAACAGGCTATTACAGAAATGACAGAGGATGACTTCTGAGAATGGGTCATAAAAAACATTGTAGGCTCTACTTTGCTCTCTCTTGGATTGCTTACCCTTGGGAAAGGAAGGCAGACACTACGTCATGACAAAGTTCAAGTAATTCATGGAAACATCCTCATGTGGAGGATCAGAAGGTTCCCGCCTATAACCAGAACTATGTATGTGAATGTACCATCTTGAAAATGGATCTTCTAGTCTCAGTCAAGCTTTCAGATGACAATAGCCCCAACCAACATCTTGCTGCAGCCTCCTGTGAGACCTAGAGCCAGAACCACTTAGCTAAGCTGTTTCTAAATTCCTGACCCATGGAAACCATGATATAAAATGTTTATTGTTTTATGGCACTAAGTTTTGGGGTTATAGAACAATAGATAACTAATACATCGCTGAGACTGAATTACTGGGAGCAGCTCCACAACCTTCCAGAATCGTTTACATAGTCTAAAGAGGATTATTTTAAACTCAAATCTATAATTGATAAGATTTAGAAAACAGAAAAAGTGGTGTGAAAGACTCAAGAGAGGGGATAAGAAGAGGGGATAATTTTTCTGTGGATATGTGTGTTTTAGAACGTAGGAGAGGGTAGAAGAAGTTAATATATAGTTAAGTATGTCCTGATAGCCTGCCTTCCCACCCACCTCCTCCCAAACCTTTACTTCTTGTCAGAGCTACTTTCCTCCCTTCCCTTTAAAAAAATATTTCGTTGAAATAGGTGGTGGTATGTTTAAAATAACGACCCTGGGGGAAACCAGCCACCATGTAAGATGTTTGACTATCTTTAGACCACCATGCTGGGAGGAAGCCCAAGATAATCTTCTGGAGAGGTACTTGAAAAGAGAGAGATGTCCAACCAGCCCTAAGTTGTCCCAGCTATCCTAACTGAGGTGCCAGACATGCAAGTAGAAAAGCCATCTTGGGCATGTGGTCCAGTCTGTCTTTCAGTAAACTCGAGCCCCGCAATCTGACTGCAACTGCTTAAGAAAACCTGAGGAAGAAGCTCCCACCTGAGCCCAGTCAGCCAACACAACTGAGATAATAAAATGGTTGTTTTAAGCCACTAAGTTTTTGAATGGTTTGTTCTGCAGCAAAAATAACCAGAACAATGAAAAAGGGAATTGATCAGAGAACACTAGGAATCCCTGTCAAGGCTGGTGATCATTAATTTAGAGCCATTTGTCTGGCTGTGTAACTTGCTCCAGCTTAGTTTCTCAGGTTCAGGATCAAACAAGATTATTATTTTGCCACACGGCATGAAGAGACATCAAAGAGCCAAGGAGTGATAAATGGACATTTAATGGGACTGGGTTTGATTTAAAAAGGAGAATAGGAATGCAGAAAATGGAGATATGGTTCCCAAAGTCTTGTTGTCTAGACCAGTGTTGCCCAAAGAATTAAACTGTAAAAAAAAAAAAAGAAAAAAAAATGCTAATGGATTTTTTGGAACTGGGTTTGATTTAAAAAGGAGAATAGGAATGCAGAAAATGGAGATATGGTTCCCAAAGTCTTGTTGTCTAGACCAGTGTTGCCCAAAGAATTAAACTGTGTAAAAAAAAAAAAAAAATGCTAATGGATTAATGGTTGTCCATTAGCATTTTCTCTTTTGAACTCTTGACTACCTTGTTCCATCCACACTTTTGAGCCTTCTATTGTAATTACATAGGCACTTGAGTTATGCCCGGTTATGAGATGGTAACATCCAATAGGGCAAGGGTCATCTTACTCTTTTGAACATCCCTGTAGCCCCCTGCCTTATGCTTCAAACAGGTCTCAAGAAACATTGGTAGTGCTGCTAGGTATTTAGTTTTTAAGAAGTGTCAATGTAAGAATGTACAAATCTGTTGAGAACTTTTATAATAATTTATTTGAGCCAACAGAGGATACCTGGAAGGAAGCTCTCAACACACTGAGAAAAAATGCTTCGGAGAATAACACTTTGCAGTTTCTTTTATGCACTTGAGATTAAGGAGGGAATGCAAGGAAGATTACAGGAAGGTGGAAGAAAGCAAAGCAAGGATCAGATTACAAAATAGTTAATATTATGTGCTCTCTTGAGGGTGGTCACACTTTAGAAGGAAAGGTTTAAATGGGGACATTTCAAAGGTGTGTTAACCTAGACGAACAGAAACAGTGAACAGAGCTTGCTTAAGGCTAAGTAAGATAAGCCTTATACGCCTGGGGCATGACTACCCATAATGACCAGCCAGTTAATCACCTTGTGAAGTTACTTTCCATAGAACCCCTTTTTCATCCACAGAAGAAGCATCACCATCCTATTATTGTGAACGTTTTCTTGACCATGAAACAGAGAGCTGGAAGGTCTCAAATCCACCTGAAATATGCTTCCCATCAATGGTCTTTGGTCACTTTGATGACTCCTCATTCTTGGGGTGGCTCTTGACTTTGGCGAAGGTTTCCAATGGCAAATACTTCTGACTCGGATTTTAAGTACACCATTTAATAAAAAAAATTATTATTATTCAGTGAGGTATGGAAAAGCAGGATGACTTTTTTGAAAATGAGTCTCTGGCAGGGCCTCTAGTTGACAAGAAGATGGCATTTGAGAGATTAGAGAAGAGTCTTTGGAGCTGAGTGTCCCTAGGTTTATCAAGTGGATAGTTTCTACCAGTCAAGAATAATGGGGACTTATTTTCAGAAAGCAGGGATATGCTATTAAGAGAGTCAATAGGACCCATGTCTATTCTCTCGACTTGTACCACCCACTATGTTGAGGCTGTTCTACTTGAAGAACATAGTGTGACACTTGTTGCCTGGTGTTTCGATAGAAGCCAGCTCAATGTTTGTTGACAAGTTACAAACTCTGCAACAACCACTCCCAAACAATTAAAACAGGTCTGAACCCATTCTGTCTGGTAAGTAGCTGCAATTTCACAAAACAAAGGTGGGAAAAGTAAATGGAGATAGAGACCAAGATTTCATCCAGTGACTGTGTTCACTGGGTGTGGAATGGAAAATATGCAGATGTCTGCGAAGCTGGGTTTTTACGCTCACTAACTGTACAAGAACTCTCAAAATATTTACAGCAGAGACAATCAAATGTAAATACCTGATTATATCCACCAAAGTCTAAGAATTAGGGGCAGGAAACTGTAGCTATCATTTCTGTAAAAAGGTAAAGGGCATAGGTTATTTTCTACATATGTTGAAAAAAACTTTAAATGACTTAATATCTTGAAAATTAAAGCAGCTGCAATTATCTACTCTCATTATATCGCATAAATGGGTAAGATATTTTGTGAGTCTATCATTCAACTTGGAAAACATTTTTTCTTGTCATTTCAAGAGGGACCAATATGTCTCTTCTATATGGATTTGTTAGTAGCTTTAAATCCTTTTGTTATTAAAAGAGTGGCATTGTGAAATTAAATGGGTAGATATTTATGGCAATAAGTACAATGCAGATAAATATCTTTGGAAGATAAAATCCTTATTAAGTAAAATGAATTTTAAAAGTTTTTAACTATTTAAATAAACTTTCAACTAATTGCCTTTTCATTTGATCAAAAACATTTCAAAGACATACATCACATTGCAATTCTTTAAATTCTAAGCTATAATTATACATATTTAATACAAATACCATGTTTCCCCGAAAATAAGACTTAGCCCAACAATCAGCTCTAATGCATCTTTTGGAGCAAAAATTAATATACGACCTGATAGTATAGTATAGTATAGCATAGCATAGCATAGTATACCGGGTCTTATAGCAAAATAAGACCAGTTCTTATATTACATAAGACTCAGTCTTATATTATAGTAAAATAAGACCGGGTCTTATGTTAATTTTTGCTCCAAAAGATGCATTACAGCTGATTGTCCGGCTAGGTCTTATTTTGGGGGAAACACAGTAGCTATCATTTGAAACTGGGAGGACATTTTTCCCAAATAATCAAGTTGTGTGGGATCTGCAAGCTCAAAAGAAAGTTTTGTGTTGGTGATAATTACAAGGTATAATTTAATTCAACCTAATTTCTATTTGACTTGGGAAATTTATAGAATCTATCTCTGTATTTGTGGCTTCTGCACCCAGCTTTTACCAAAAAAAAAAAAAATTGAGGGTGGGGAGAGAGATCCCCAGCCCACTTTTCACAACATCTCTGTTGGGTTGTAAATACTATTTTCTCTCCCTACTAACTGTAGAAATATGTAAGAAGTTAGGTGGTTTATCTAAGGTCTCCACAGATACAATGTGGGAAAAGGTGAGTGAAATTGAAACTGAAAATGATGAACATAGTCTTAATGTTTAAATTGGTGAATATAGTCTGGATGTTTGATATTTACCTTCTATGCAAATATTTTCCAGCTTTTGATTTGCTTTCAGGAGTCATTGTGTAAAAGCAACTGCATAACTGCAGGATGTAGATTATCAGCTGTCCTCTACCTGTGGTGGAGGCAATTTAAACCCAAGGTTGCTGCACCAGGTCATACGCCATGACTAGTACTATGATTTTAGGTACCCATGTAATATTTGACAGCTTGTGTTGGCATCGTCATGAAGTTTGGTTAGTGATCCGCCATCTAGAGCTCCCAAAATTATATGATTCAACCCAAGAACATCAGGTACAAGATGGATCACAGATGCCAAAGGCCTACAGAATGACGTATTCCTTGATCATTGTTTCACTATGGCTAGACTGTGGTGAGCCTTGCTACTCAAAGAGTACTTGCTATTTAAGAGACTGGTAGCATCAGAACCCCCTGGGAGCTTGTTCGACATTCGGAATCTCATGCCCCAGATCTGCTGAATGAGAATCTTCACTTTAACAAGATACCCCCATGATTCAAGGATAATTTAAAGTTTGAGAGGCATTGATCTAGGTCCTAGATTCTAGGGCCTCCCATCATTGTATATGATTTCTGCAAATTATCCAAATGACCCATGACACCTTTTTCCCTCTCTCTTCTTCCCACTTCTCTTCTGTTCTCTCCATCTCTTCCTCCTCTTCCTTCTCCTTCTTCTCCTCCTCCACCCTCCTTTTCTTCTTCTTTTCCTCCTCCTCCTCCTCCTCTTCCACCTTCACCTCCTCCTTTTCTCTCTCTGTTTCTCTCTCTCTCTCTCTCTCTCTCTCTCTCTGTCTCTCTCTCGCCCCTCTCTCCCCACGCTTCCTTCTCTCCATCCTCTCTCACATCTATAGAACATATTTTAGGAAAATAGAGACCTTTAATTCACACATACACAATCATACTCACAAAACCAAATGACACAGCCTACCTCATGGAACATAAATCTGGAAAGAAGGTGAGACTGGGTTGTGGAAAGGTAGTGAAGAATCTGGGGTTATAGTTCTGTCCACTGAGTTTGAGCTGCTCTCTCTTCAATGCAGCAGAGTTAGGTGGGGAGCTAGGTGCAGGTGGAAGCCAGAAGATGTAGGTTTTCCTCCCTCCTCTCCTAGCTCAAGGTTGCTCACTGAGGTCTCATCACTTAACTGAAGCCAGTGAAGAGGAGGCAACGCATCATGATTCTGCCCCCTTGCTTTCTTTTATTACCATTGTATTTTGAAATAATTTCAAACTTAAAGAAAATTGCAAAAATAATGCAAAGAACTCATGAATATCCTTTATCCAGGTTCACCATTTTCAACATTTTGCCATTTTTGCTCTCTTTTTTTCTCTCTCTCTCCACAGATTATTATTTAACTGATTATTATTTAACTGAACCATTTGTGAATAAGCTATATCCATCATGTCCCTTACACACACACTTTTTTTTTCTTTTTTAATGTGAGGTTGGAGAGGATCATACAACATTTTCTCAAACTTGTGATTTGAGTTTTGTGGTTTTGGAGATTACTTATGCTGACTGCTTAATAAAAAATTCAAAGTACAATATTAAAGAGCTTGTCTTGTCCATGAATCCCATTCTTATAGTTATTTAGGGCTTTGTTTTGTTTTTTTCTTCTATGACTACTTAAATACTCCATTATCTTTGGGAATAAATGGCCACATTTCAGCTTTCATTCTAACCATTTCTTACGTGTAATTTTTTTTTTTTTTTTGACATATCTGAAGGGAGAACTGAGAAGTGCAAACCACTTTTTGGGTTTGAATGTGGTATTTTTTTCTCCCAGCTTCATTGAGATACAACTGACATATAACATCGTGTAAGTTTAAGGTGTACAAATGTTGATTTGGTACACTTATATGTTGCAAAATGATCACCACCATAGCATTAGCTAACACCTCCACACCATCAATAATTCTCATTTCTTTCCAGTGGTGAGAACACTAAACATTTACTCTCTTAGCAACTTTTGAGTATATAGTATTATTAGCTATAATTACCTTGCTGTACATTAGACCTTATAACTGAAAGTTCATACCCTTTGACCAATATCTTCCCATCTCACCTACCCTCAGGGCCTGGTAACCAACAGTCTAATCTCTGTTTTGTGAGTTCAGTGTATCTTTCCTTAGAACAAAGATCTCTTATGTAATCACAATATAGTTATCAAATTCAGAAATTAGAATTAGAATCTAGTACTGTTATCTAATCTACAGTCCATATTCCAGTTTCAGCATTTGTGCCAAGATGTCCTTTATAGGAATTGTTTTTCTGGTACAGGATCCAGCGCAGGAGTACATGTTATATTTGTCATGTCTCTTTAGTCTCCTTTAATTTGGAACATTTCCTCAGCCTTTCTTTGTCTTCCAACAACAAAGAAAATGGGTACTTTTGAAGAGTATAGGCCACTCATTATTTTTTTTATTCTTAGATTCAGATTATATATGTTTAGCTTGAATATTCCATGTGTTATTGTGCCCTTCTGCCTTTGTTTTTTCTAAACTACAATTAGTGCGTTTTACGAGGTTCATATGAGAAATGTTTTTGATAAGATTGAGACTAAGGACTCAGGAGACAAATTTCAGATTTTCCATTCCAATACTCCTTCCACTACAGGTAAAATAGGTTCACACCTAGGTTGGAACAGCCAAGAAGCTCTGTGCAGCAGTGAAAATCGTCTACCCTTTAGGTATCAGCACGGACTTGGGAAATGTAGAAAACTTGTGGGGCCAGACTCTCGACAGACAGGGCTCAGGAAGGCCATGGCTGAGCAGGGGCCTCTTAGAAGGTGCTTTGGGGAAGGAAATAACAGGATTTGTCAGAAAGAATAGTCAGTGTTCTTTGGGCTACAAATAACAACTGACTCTCTTCACCTTGTAAGAAAGGACTAGACTGAAATACACTAATGGGAATATACTCACACCTCACTACTCAAAAGTGTGCTCCCTGGACCAACATCAGCATCACCTGGGAGCTTGTTACAACTGCAGACTCTCAAGCCTCACCTTGGAACTGCTAAAGGGCAATCTGCATTTTAACAAAATATCCAGCTGGTTCATCTGCACCTTAAAATGAGAAGCACTTACATGGGGTGGGCTGGGGGTCTCAAGGAGCTGGAAATAGCTGAAGATGCAAGAACTAGGGCTGTTCGGGAGCTGCAAGAGCTTACCCCCCTTCCTGTTAGAGCTCACTCTTAACAGGACTCAGCACAAGTACGCCCCTACTCTGGTCTCTGAGTTCAAACTTCCCAGTTCCCTGCAAAATAGATTCTGTGGATGCCTCATCCATGGCCCTCAGACTGCCCTGGAAATCACCTGTGCACAATTCTTCTCTATGTTTGTGGCTTCCTGCACCTTCTTTTGGCAAGAGGGGTTCTCTGGCTACTGCCTCAAGTGGCAAGAGGAGTTCTCTGACTACTGCCTCAAGTGGCAAGAGGGCAGGTTTGCAAAGTTCATGCCCCCAAAAGCAGCCCTCAAAGAATTAGAGATGGAGTTGGTGGGCCAGCGCCTCAGCTTCCTCACCCCTGAGCGGGACAGTGTTGTGCTTTACACAGTCCCTTGGTGAGGACATTTGAGGGAAAAGAAGCTGATATGAAATTCATTAGAGAAAGGAACTGAATCAGCAGAGCTTTTAGGTTGACAGGCTGAGAGTGGGTGTGATGTGTGTGACACTCACGGGTTTCAGTGTGCTTTAGGTCAGTGGTTATCCAACTTTTAGAAATTTAGAAATTTTAACCCAACAAAGTACATTTTTAATCAGTCTGGTCAGTAAGATTTCCAGCTCTTAATTATACCAAACAGAACATTACAAAACAAACCAAACTCCTATTATTTCAATTTTAATGGCTATTTTAGCCTTTTAAAAAAGTAGAAAGAAGCGGTATATTATCATAGGATAAATTTGGCTCCATAGAGAACTTATGACAGTTCCTTTGTATTTTTCACTTTTCTTGTAACTGGTAAACATGTCTTCAGTAATCATCACCCATTCCGCATGGACTTTGGGGGCCATCACTCTTCTGGTCAGGGTTCTAATGGTTTTACAGTACAGAAAGAGAAAGTCTCTCAGGTGAACAAAAATCAAAGAAGGGAATGAGTGAGTTAATAAAAGGGATGCAACGGAAACCACAGTCTCCATCTTTCAAGATTGTTCTCTCTGCTTCCCTCTGTATATGTGTTCTGCCTGTCCCTCCCTCTTCCATTGCCTTCCCCTATCGACCCATCTTGGACTTGGCCTGATAATTTCCAACCTCCAGGGCTAAATATATAATATTTACTGAGAATTTCCTTCCCAGTGTCTGTTATAGGATGCACTGTGTGTCACAAAAAGATGTGTTCAAGTTCTAACCCCCATAATCTGTGATGAAGCTACATGTCTAATACAGGAAAGCTGGCAGGCGAGGACCCACTGGAGAAAGGCCAATGAGTGTGCTCGATGGCTTAAAGACAGAGAGGAGAAGGAAGACTCACTGTCAGTTCCTCGCTGGGTTGAAACTTGAGTTTCAGGCATGCACAACAAACTCCAACAGCAAGTTTGCCATTTCTGGAGCCATACTGAAGGAGTCTTGGTATTTTATTATGGAGGAAAGGGAAGCTTTCCACAGTCGAACACCAACCACTACAATCATGATGACCAATATTGTTTTATTTTGATAAACTATCTTAATTTCTCCTTGCCAGGCATTCTTGCAAGATATGGTTCCACAGGAGATGTACTGTCTGGTTAATGAACTAGCTACTGCAAGGCACAAGTATGCCAAATGAAACGGGTTTTTCATAAAATTATTAATCTGGGCTCTTTGTGGCAGCAACAGGCAGGATAAGGATTCGAAAGGAAAAAAAAGCAAAACACACATCAGTACCCAGAGATGTTGTGTATGGTGTATTGTGTTTCCTTAATCAGATTGAAACAGCTGAAGTGGGAAAAATCTTTTTCTGGAGCTTTTTTTGCAGTATGAATACCTTCATCTTCAGCTCGGAAAATAGGCTTTGTGACTTGCAGAGCCAACGTACGAATCATTCTCCCTAAATAAATAAATAAAACCTGAATTTGAGCCAGAACATTAAATCCATTATTTTCTAATCTGGGAGCTGTGGTATGCTGGTAAATATCCAACAACCAGGTAAATATCCTGGTTATCCAGGTAAAAAACCATGGTAAATATCCATTTCTCCAGGGGGAAAGGGCCTGATTTGCAGCGTTTGCTGGATTTTGACTCCCACAATGGCTAATTTCAAGTTACTCACCTGAGGACAGTGAACTTGAAGTTGGAAGATGTACGCAGCTGACACTGGAGCTAGCTTCTGCACACTATTGCTTAGGAGTCTATTTTAATAGCCGTACTTGACAGCTGTAGAGAACTGAAAAAAGAAAAACTGTTTTCTTTATACCAGGTGTTTCACATATTCTTGACAGTTGATGTTCTTTTTTAATCCTTTCACTTGATGAGGTAGATACTATCTAAATTTTATAGGCCATAAAATTGAGAGCCTAAGAAAATGAGCGGTTTGTATACAGCCATGCAGCTGAGCTGACTTAGGCAAGTTATTTAACCTGAGTAGCCTTTGTTTCCTTTTCTGCAAAGTGGGTTATAATAATATGTACCTCAAAGATGGTTGGAAAGATTTAACAAGATAATGCCTATGAAATTCTTAGCACATTTCCTGATATACAGTCATTCTCTATTTCACATGCAATAAATATTCCCTGTAGAACACTAGAAAGTACCAAAATGCAAAAAAGAAGAAAATTTAAAATACTTCTGACTGCTAACAATCTTGGTGCAGGATTCCAGTTCTGGCTTAATATGATTTATGAAGGGCAGTACGAGCATACAAAATACTTTTTCCGTGAGGAAGCATTTGAGCAATTGTTGAATGCAATTCTGTCTGGATCATGATGGAAGCTTAGGTTGCATACCAATGTATGCAAATTACTTTTAAAAATAAATTAGAGCAGGAATTATAATGTCATTGTCACTCAAGTGTGCTATGATGTTCTCTCTGGAGTGGGAGTCGTAAGAAAGGAGAGTCAAGGCCCAGGGCATTTAATGACCATGATGGGACGCCCACAGGGACACGTGGTAAATTATGCCTCTCAGGAATGCATCAAGGGCAATGGGTGCAGAACTGAGTGGACAAATTCACAGTTATACAGGAAGAGCTAAGGTGTTTCTTGCAAGGCCAGTGTGTTGGTAAGTGCTCCCTGGAGCATTGTGTTGAGAAGAGCAGTGGGCCTGTCCTCTGGGCAATACAGCATGGCTGTGTGTGTGTGTGTGTGTGTGTGTGTGTGTGTGTGTGTGTGTGTTTGTGTGTGTGATGCTCACTGGGGGGCGGAGGAGGGGAAGCAGTGGTTTGCAGGCCCAGTTACGCTGTTTTCAGTATATGGCAGATCTCTACCTGATTTGAGTGAAAATTTTTAGTGGAAACAAGAAGTGATACTTTTGTTTTGAACTTTTCATGTACACTTGTTTTATGTTTATTTTCTTTGTTATAATAATTCAATATTTATAAGATGGGCTTATAGTTTAATTTGTTTGTATATGAAAAGTCTTTTCTATTATTCTGTCGTGATTAAAAAATTAACACGCAGTCACATGGGATTGTTGAAAAATACATCCCCTCTACACTGTGTGCATTCCTTCAGCCTTTTTAAAAAATGCTATACCAACATATAGCCCTATAAATATATACATATATAAACATAGACTTTTTTAAAAATGTGGGATCATACTACACACTCCAGCATTTGCTTTTTTTACTTAGCAATAGACTATAGACATCTTTCCAAGTGGGTGTATAAGGAGTAGTCACGTTCTTTTAGTGGCCGTGTATTTCTTGTGGAAATAAATGAGCAATGTTTATGTAATCATTGCCAAACATCATGTTCAGGGATGTTTACATTGTTTCTACTTTTTAATTATTTTTTTTTCAATTTCAAGCTATGCTACATGAATATTCTTGGTATATCTATGAGCCTATGTTAGTTTTCCTGTAAATATACATTTCTAGAAGTACAATTTCTGGATTGAAATCTATGAGCACTTAAATTTTTCATAGCTATGACCCCCAATAGTATCCAAAATGGGGTTATCAATGAACACCCTTAGCATTATAACTATATGTGCCATATAGTTCATTTTCTCACATCCTTCCAAAATTGGGTATTACAAATCCTTGCTTTTATCATTGTTAAGTTTCTGTGGTTTCCTCCTTGATAAGGATTCTTGGAAACCCAGAAGGCTGAAGGTCACTTGGAATATGGTAAAGTTGATTGTTCCATTGGCTGCTTGTCGTGCAGGGTCTCTGGTCCTGCTCCCCACACAAGAACGCAGGACATGGTGAGTCCAAAAAGGAACACCCACGGAGCCATAGGTATGGGAGTCACACCACTACACTCTCGCTGGCGGCTGGGTTGGAGACACAGGAAACAGGAGCCACACAATTCCCAACCCTCACTGTGCCGCTTGCAGGCTCAGCCACCATCTTCTTGCTAGCTCCCCCTTTTTCTGCTAGCCTAGCCACGGCAGTTATATTAGTGCCCAATGGCTCACTGGTTACAGCTGACGGCCAACTAGCCACAGCTAATGGCCATTTGATCACAGTCGATGGCCATTTACTACCTGAGCTAGCACCTTTCTATGTGAGGCTGTGAGCCTGGAAACTGCTTTTTGGGGCTCTGTCCTCACACTGCTAAAAGAGGTCTTGGGACCTGGAGCCAAAGGGAACCATTCTTGAGCAGGAAAAGACTCATGCTTTCCCTCAGATCTGAAGGACCAAAGACTACACACAACATAAGCCTTTGGTGGCAGTACAGTGGCATAGTTAGATGGCAGAACCTTTCATTTTTGGCTCAGGGCAGCATCCTTTGTGCTGGATACGGAATCAGAGGAGTTGCATCACCAAGAATAGTTTAGTGCTGAGCCTTGTGCCAAATTTAAATAATAGTGTGAGACTAAAGATTTGGGATTCTGAAATCCCTTCAAGCTCTACTGAAGATTGGAAAATCCTTCAGGTGGCTGAGTCTAATTACAAGAGAGGCTAGGCTTTAGAAGTCAAGCCTTTATTTCTTCAGGCAACAGAATTTATCAAATCCATGTTACAGGCATTGTTCTAGATCAGGGGTGTCCAAACTGCGGCCCGCGGGCCAACTGTGGCCCATGATCCATTGTTCATTGGCCCACAGCAAATTCCAAAAATATATTTAGTTTACTTAAATAAACCAGGTGAGGCAATACGTACTTCACCTCGAGTGAGTGGCCCGGCTATTTGTGTATTTTACCACATATGGCCCTTGGTGAAAAACGTTGAAAAAAGTTTGGACACCCCTGTTCCAGATGCTGGGGTTTCAAATATAAATAAGTTTCATGACATCTAGGAGTTTACAATCTAGTTGGAGAGGAAGGGGGAGATTGAAAACCAGAAAGCAGTACCTTCCACAGAGTTCAATGCAGATGTGATGAACATTTGTCTGTGCAAATTTACCCATGCAAATTGTTGTCACACCCACAAAGGTAGAACTAAGGAGAAGGGTGGGGGTTGTTTGTAAGGACATGTTTCCAAGATGAGTTGCACATCACTTGATTGCTTCTTGGAGCTAATTTTACAGTGGTAAGTGGGTGAGTGGCCAGTGCAGAAAGGTCTTCTAGAGCAGATCTCCTAACTTTGTGTTCACATGAATTCCCCTACAGATTCTGTTAAAATGCAGTTTCTGATGCAGCACGTCTGGGATGAGCCTGGAGATTCCGCACATCTAATAAGCTCCCAGGGAATGCCAATGCTTCTGGTTCAAGGACCACACTTTGAATGGCAAAGTTCTAGACTGAGCCCTAAATCCTTTAGTATGGCTGGAAAGGGAGTGGCTTGCGTCAGAGATAAAGCTTGAGAGGTAGGTGGGAGTTAGCGAGACAATAATTATCTAATTATGGAGAGGCAAGGGGATACTAAAAAGAGGAGGGATGAATTAGGGGAGGTGGTAGAATCTAATCCAGAGAGGTAGACGATGGAGAATTAATTTCCTACCCACTCTCCTTCCCTCTTCCTCCTCCTTCTCATCATCTTGCATCTAGGCCCTAAAAGTGGGGGATTACTTAAAGCAAGCAAAAGGGGAAGACTTCTGAAACTATAGATACATAATACAGTTTATGACATGAATTTTGCGCAGCCAGCTTGCATCAATAGTATTTCAAAGCGGAGGTAAAAAGAGAGATGTCCTTGAGGAAATCTTACTAGTTTGGCAGAGTTTGACATACTGTAGAATCAGCACTGTTTTGAACATAAAAAGGATTCTGGCTATTACAGGATTCTTAAGTCCCTGAATTCCTTAAAATTTCCAAGATAAATTTTGATCTCCTACAAAAAAAATTTGGCTGTTTGCCTTACACAGTGGGTCCCTGCTTTGGCCATAATTCTATGTTTTGAATCATAAATTGGTGTCTTGGCAGTGGTTTCTATGGACTGTGATCTGGGACCTAAGAAAATAATTCCCGATTTTAATGACAAGTTTTATCAGACTGTGATGCCATTTTTCTATAGAACTTTTCTATAATAAACTCTCTACTTGCAACTTCTCTCCCCAAACCCAGTAAAATAAACATCTCTATGACCAACTAATTAGTTGAATTTATTAATACTCATTTCTTTGGACAGAAAAAAAAGGGGGTGGGGGTTCCATGGAAATGTATGATCAGATCACAGAGTGATCTAACTGGATAGGTCACGGAGGGTAGTCATGCCCCAAGCATATAACTTTTTAGTAAAAGGTTTATCTTTGCCTTAAGCAAGTCCTGTTCATTGTTTCTGTGCATTTAAGTTAAGATACCTTTGAAGGGGCGGTGGGTAGCTTGGTTGGTTAGAGAACAACAAGGTTGCCAATTTGATCCCCACATGGGCCACTGTGAGCTGCGCCCTCCTCAATTAGATTGAAACAACTACTTGATTTGGAGGTGATGGGTCCTGGAAAAACACAAATAAATAAAAGATTTTGTTTTTTTAAAAATACCTTTGACATAACCACCCTCAAGAAAGCACATGATCTTGTTAACTATCCTGTAATCAATCCCTGCCATGCTTTCTCCCACCTCCACACAATCTCCCTTATGTTCCCTTCTTAATTTCAAATGCACAAAAGAAGTAGCAAAACTGCTATTTTCTGGAGCACTTGTGATCTTGCTCCCCTGCCTATGTCATCAGTTTGGCTCAAATAAACTCTTATAAAACTTCTCTATAAGTTTGGATGTTTCTTATATCCGTATTTCTACAGTTGACTGGGTAATAATTTGGGAGCTACTTTCCATTTCTGATGGAATTTGATTGACTATATACACTATAACTTAGTCTTCGAACCATGAATCATATAGATATATTAAATAAACACCACTTACTCAAATTTCAAAAAAATAACTAGCAGTTAGTGAAATCTGGAGTAAACAAAGATGGCCTCAGAATTCTAACTGCCATCACTTTCATAGGTACTTGGGGTTTTCCTCTCCTATAGGAAAATATTTTGATTACTTTTATTTTTGATGTCTTAGCACTTTAAGGTATGGTCACATTAATTGACTTCATGGTAATGCTGATGAATCTCAAATTGTTTGGGTATTTCCAGCCTCTCCATGCCCCTTGGGACATACCTTTGCTCTTTTGCAGGAAAATTCAGTAAGGAACATGGCCATGGTACCCACCTGGTTTCATGAAAGGAAGACAAGGTTCCCTTTCACTCAGCAGGCCTGAGATAATTCAGAATTTGTTCTATTGTCTTGGAATCCAAATTCAGAGGCCTATCTGAGCCAGGCAGAACATATGGAATGTATGATTGGGACAATGGGTGGGTAACAAGGTGTGGTGGGGTCTGTATTGTGTTAGGGTGTACATGAAAATTAAATAATGATTAAAAAATTCAAAAAAAAAATTCACTGTGTGGCACCCAGATGGCTCAGCTGGTTAGAGCGTGAGCTCTTTACAACAAGGTTGCCAATTCAATTCCCGCATGGGATGGTGGGCTGCACCCTCTGCAACTAAGATTGAAAACGGCGACTGGACTTGGAGCTGAGCTGTGCCCTCCACAACTAGACGGAAGGACAATGACTGATGCGTTCCAGAAAAACACACTGTTCCCCAATATTCCCCAATAAAAATTGAAAAACAAATTCACTGTGTTGGCCATATGTCTACAGTTGTGGGTCAGATATGTCATCTGACTGAATGCCATTGTTGATGACCAGAGCAGGACAAGGTGATATGGATGCAAGGGGAAGCCACGCAGTGGAACCCACAGCAGCGGAATCCCTGCTTCTCCAATGGGTACACGAAGCATTGTTTATTATTAAATACTGACATCTAGAATTGACCATTCCTTATTACTCTTGCCTGAAATTGTCCGTGATTTCTATAAGCATGTTTATACCTGCTATGTGCCAGGCACTATGCTGGGATGTGAAGATTAATAATAATATGTAGTCCTTACCCTTAAGGACCTGATTACAGGGAGGGAAAAATAGAGATATAAGAGATAAAAGCAACAAAGTATTAGTGCCCACACTTATTTTCATTTTATAGGTAAAATAATAAAGGTATGGGGTAAGCCAGCAAGTCAACAGTAGAACAGAGAGCAGAATCACTGTCTCCAATCGGCTGGTTCACCTAAATCGTTCACATAATAAATGTGCCACCATTGCCAAGAACCTCTGCCTTCCTGACTCTAGTCCCAGCTCTCTTTGGCCCCCCGCCAGTCTGGTGTGGGCAGCTGGGTTTTTGAGCCTGGTGTGTAGTAGGAGTGCTCTTAAGAGTTCTTTTGTTCAGAGTAAGGATATGTCCTGAAAACAGCCCCTCATTCTTCAGGCAGTCATCAGTATTTTCACTAAAATGATAAAATGGTAGCCTGTCAATTGTTGAACAATTTGAGCAGTAAAGAGAATTTGCTTGGGGAATTCACATTAATGCAGAATGTACAAGACTTCGAAGCATTTGGAAAGACAGAAAAATAATAACAAGGGAAACAGGCTGAAAACAAAATAGCTCAGTTCAGTGTTTTCTAACAATAACTTTTCTTAGTTTTACAAGGTGACTCCTTGTAAAAGAGTCTCCTCTTTTTTGTGTGACTCCTAAAGAGTCCACAGAACACTTTCCAGAGTTACAATTATGTTACGTTATGTTACATGTGGCAATTTTTCTTTAGAGACTGTTTCACCAATATACTAGTTGTTTACAAACAGTATCTTACTACTCAGGATTTTCTGTAGAATGCTACACTAACTAAACATGAAAATTTGAGCAAACATTTGTATGGGGATGGTGGCCTACAAATGACTTCATTAGAGATGAAAAGTTACTTTAGTCAAAATTAAATGAAGGATTTCCCCAATTAGTTATGAAAAATGGTTATTCTACTGTCCCTTTTTGTGGAGAAGGAGATTCTATATAGTGACTGACAAATCTTTCTAGATTACTCTTCCATTAAATAAATAAAAAATTGAAGATCTCCCTTTTCTATTATACAGATTTAAAACATGGTTAAGGAAATTTAATGGGTCAGTAACTGTGGATTATCTATCTATGCAATTAGTTTAATAGCCACACTTCTGTGAGTTAAGGTGGATATTACCTTATTTTATCCATTCTAACATCCCCCTCTTATCATTGTAACCTTTGAAATCACTGATGGTCAGGCAGCAGTCCTGACATACTTGTCATTACTTGGACTTTCGAATGGGGTTGTTTTCCTGGTGGCATGATTAACAGCTACAACCCCTGGGTGTTTCAGTGTACAAACCATTTGAGGACCATTTGAAGTAGGAGTCCTGGCTATTGTCTGTACGCCTTCATTGATACCTTCTCTTAGGATCAAAAATAGTAATGGCATCAAAACTTGCCCAGTGGGTATCAGTGGCTTGGAAAACATCCCAGGAATAATATTTGAACACTTAAGAAAAAAAAAAGCTGCATCAGTTATTGTATAATATTGTTTAGAAAAACAAGAACATTCCAATGTTATTTCAGGGTTGAACTATATATGTGAAGAAGTTTGAGAATATCTAAATAATTTATTTCACTTGTATTTTCCTTTGTATGTATCCACAAGAATAATATATACTAAAATTTATGTCTAAATAGGTATAAAAGAATATTCTTAATAAGTATAATGAAACAGTCTAAGTTAAACTACAGTAGTATGGTATAGTTTAAAGGGCAGCACTTTTTTGATTCTTAGTATTGTCTTACAATCGACTTCTTACATTTGACGAAACTGGTAGTTCCTTCATAGAACTGAGTTTCCGTGAAAGCCTGGGCGAGACATAAGCATTTGGGAGCAGCAGGTAATGTGTTAGGTGCTGGGTGCCTTCTCAAACTTCATCTGAAATAACCTGTGGTGTTTAAATTCCCATTGCACTGATAAAGAAACAGGTCAAGGAAGACATTTTGACCTTGCCCTTTGAACCTTTTCTGCTCCAGACATTTTGATCCTATCATGCATTTGAGAGCTTGGAAAGCAAAGCACCACCAGAAAAGCTGTAGCCAATTTGAAATTAATTTAAAGTTTCACATGTGAAGCATCTTAATAGCTTTGGAAATCAGCAATTTCCTTGGTTTCCTCCATACAGGACTGATCTTAATATGTAGAAAAATCAATAGCAAAAAGTAAACTGTAACAATTTTGTCACCTACATTAAGAATAAATGTATACTGTAAGTTGGGAAAATGTTCATGGACTAATGCAGAGGAAATGAAAGGTATGGATGGATAGTACCTTTGAGGAGCAGGGCCACGACTGAGGTAAATGAAACACACAAAACTGATAGTGTTTTGAGTCTGATAAAAGATTCTGACAGTACAGCAATTGTGGAATAACTCAGGAGAATATTTACAATATTTGTGTGGCATGATCAAGAGACAAGCACAAATGGCCAGTCTTTTATCCAAGTCATAATGAATATTTCTGAGAGAAGAATCAGCACAAAACAAAGCTGATAGCATCCTTCGAATATGTATAATACTTCTGTCATTTCAATGGGATTTAGGGAAGGAGTATGGATGAGATCCATTAACTTGACCTGTGAACATTAGAAAAGTGATTGCTTGACTAAATGGTGATGACTACAGGAAAATAAAGATCTATAGTAAACATTTAAAGGGAAAAAAAACTTGTATGAAAGAAATTCATCACTGTAGTATGTATGACAAACTGCAGAGGAATGAAATCAACTCCAAGCTATTAGGAAATGCACAACAGCAAACTTTAGTATATAATGGTACATAGTTAGAAAGAAATTTTAATTTTTTAAGAAATTTGGTATTAAAACGAGTGCCACCAAATACCTCTGCATCCCGTGCCTAGCACAAAGGAGCATTTAATAATTATTTATTAACTGAATGGATGACATTGTCAGAAATGCCCTGGGATATAATCCAAGTTCAGATATGAAATGTGGCTGTGAACAATCTGATTTGTAAACCAGAGGCTATGTCAAAAGCTAGAGCTCATTTACTCCAAACGCCTTCTCAGTAGGCTCATTTGAACCAATTTACAACTCAAGCTATCTCTTATTATGAGTTCTTCAACAAAGTTGAACAACAAAGGTGGTTCTTTTTAATTTTCAGTATCTCACTTAATTTATATGAATCTGGTAACTTTATGTTCGTGGTTAACCAAAAGCTAACTTTGATGCTGAAAAGATAACAGTTTAAGTTAGGTACCTAGCCAATGCTGAATAATTTTTCTGGGACCGTCAAAGGAGAGAAACACCTCTTCCTTTTCTTTCTTCTTTCCTTCTCTTTCTTTCTCTCTCTCTCTCTCTCTCTCTCTCTCTCTCTCTCTCTCTCTCTCTCTCTCTCTCTCTCTCTCTCTTCTTCCTTTCTTTCTCTTTCTTTTGTAGGGACGATCTTTTCAGGATACAAACGACTACAACTTTTGCAAAGCGGGTCTAGAAAGGTTCTGAAAGCTTTTAGAAAGCTTTCAGAAAAGTTCCTTCAAATTTTAATTCGCATACAAATAACGCGCGGATCTTGTTAAACGCAGATTTGATTATGCAGGTCAGTGGTAGTCCTGAGGCTGCAATTCTGACAGCTCCCAAGTGCTGCCCCTGACCTGTACACCACACTTTGCATGGCAAAGCTATAAAGCCTCAACATCTTAAGTCACCTACTTCTCACTTTCAACTTTCAATATGTGATCCAAGTGTGCTTGTCGTTTTGTAACGACGGAAACTTTCCAGAAAACACCTGGCCTGCTCATTTCCCTCATTTTCGAATAGGAAAAAATACAATTCAGAACTGCAGTTCCAGCCTCCACACTTGGTTTGTCGTAAAGCGGCTTCGGGGACCAAGGTATGCGTCTCTGATCAATTGCCAGCTCTCCTCTGCGCCGCCGCCCGCTGCGACTGCAGGTCAGCGGAAAAGGCGGACCGCGGGGACCCGAGGGATGCCCAGCCACGCTCGGCCGCGGACACGGGCCCTTTCCAGGAACGCAGGGCCCGCCCCCCTCCGCGCGCGGCCATCGATTGGCCGGGAGGGGGCCGGGCGTGACGTCAGGCCCCGCCCAGCCGACCCTACGGCCCCGCCCCGCGGGGTGGCCTGGCGGTTTGGTCTGGAGCAGCTGAAACCGGTTTGAGCGCAGCCGCTTCCTGCCACTGGGCGCCGCCGCGGGCGGCCTTGGGGAGCGCTGGCGAGGCGTGGACAGCGGGAACCCGGCACCTTGGCCCGCTGCACTCGCTCTCGGGCGCGGCGGCGACGGCGGCGGCGCGGACCCGCGGACCCGGCAGGTGAGACGGGCAGCTGGGCGGGCCCGGCGCTCCGTGCGGGGGCCTCAGCGGCGGCTCACGTGGCAGTGAAGCTGTCAGGGCGGCCCGGCCCCGGGTCCGCGGCGGGGCGGGGGTCGCCGGGCCCCGCGGCGGGGCCGAGGGGTGGGCAGGCTCGCCCAGCCCGGGCTGGCCGCTGCCCGCCGGGGAAACCGCGGCCTGGACGTTCGCTCCGGTAAGTCGGTGGAGAACACCTATTTATTCCACTTTTATTGTTTGCTGCCACGTTTCCGCTGGGCTGCCTGGTCCTTAGTTCTCCCCTCTGAGAATTGTGTGAAGGGTTTTCGGGATACCCGAATGCAAAGAGCATAGGACCGCCGCGAATATCAGAAGGACCAAGTTAAGGAACGAAGAAACCACAATGCAGCTGAAGTCGTCTGTTCTCCAGCTCACGCTTGCCCCTTGCCCACCACCACTCTCCATCTGTCCCTCACTCGTAGTGTTTTGACAACTGCTGGTTTTCTGAAATTGCAAATCCCATAGTCTCGGGCATGCTTGGGATAATTCAGTTACTCCAAGAAACCAAAGTGCCTGACTCTCTTAGGAAAAGGTTCCAGGAATAGACCTCGGTGCCCTCGATACAATTTTAAGACAGCTGCCCTCTTCTCTCCGAAGCTCTACTTTCTTCAAAGCCTTTTAATTTGCCTTGATGACTTCTCCGAGAAAGCCTCAATCAATTAGGTGCTTCATCAGCCCTTCCCTTTACCCCCCTGCCCGGTTATAAAGGAAATCTGCCGTGAATTCAGTCATGAACTGGAGAGAATTCTTTCATCTTGAGGCAGCTGTTGAGTCTTGATGTAGAACCAACATCGGGAACTGGTGGAACCAAGCAGGATGTTTGGATCTGGCTTCTTTACGCTCTTCACCTTCCCTGTTTCTCCCCAGCTCCCACCCACTACACCACCCCTTCACGTTTCCCCGTCTTGCTACATTGTTGACAGTTGTGACTTAGCTAAAAAGTAAATACAAGCTATCAGTTCTTTTTCCAACTTCTACTGTTCTGACTACAAATAACACAAAATAAACATGTAAAACTGCAGATGGCCCTATCTTGATTTAAGAACAAGGGAGAACCAATATTCTAGATGAAATAAGACTTAGGAAAGTTGTACTCAGAGAAGAAGTGACAACAAAAGAAATCTCACTGTGGCAGAATGAGTAAAATTTGATACGTACAAAAAGTAGGTTGAGGAATCAAATCTTTGTGTGCAACTACTTAACCAGGAAAAATATATGAAATATATATGAAAGTAATATCAAGATAACATGAAATGGAACACATTTGGGAAAACTTTGCTGCATTGCTTAGAGAGTTGATTAAAGAATTAACTTGGCTTAATGAACTTTCCAGAAATGCTTTCTTAAATAAAAATCCATTCATGTCTGCATACACTTGATTAAAATATTGGCTCAAAGTTTACTGGGGTCAGAGTTGTAGGGTAATAATGATCGTCCACCAGAATGAACAGAAATTAACTCAGGAAAACAGGCATTTCATATGCATATATTCCTTTCTTACAGCCAGTTATGAGACACAGAACTGTTAGGAGTTTAAGAAAGAGCAAGGAGAATTGGAAACAGCTTTTTTTCTTTGAAAAAATTTGGAGGAAAACACTGAGAGATGTTCTTTTTGGCCAGAGAAACGCATTTTAGCTAAAAATACCCATGACTTCAATTTAGCTCTAAACTAAATGTTCCTGTACCTTGGTTTGCGTAAATCTCCCTTTTGTCCCCTAAGCTGGTAAACTAGTAAGGTCATGTGTTGGAATAGTTTGACAAAAGGAAGAGAGTCAAATTTATTTTGCCAGGTAGTGTAAACTCAGAAATATTTTTAAACATAAATTAACAATGTTGTATTTTGCTAATTGCTTGAATCTTTTAAAAAGTATTAAAGTAGTGTTAAATGCTGCTCAAAATCTCGGATGAGAATGCTGTTTAAAATTTATCTTCAAAAAGCACAAAATAGATGTTATATTTAAAAAACAAAACCAAACCAAAAAACCTGTCTCAGGAAGTGTAGTCTGTCGATGAGTTAATAGGTAAGTTGGTTAAATTCCATATGCAGTCAGCTCAGGTATGGGAAAATGACTAGTAGTTTTTCATCTTACTGTTTGTTTTATGCGTATCTTGAAGACCGCCCCTGTCCAAGTTGGGTGGTTGTTTTTTTGTTTTGCTTGTTTGGATGAAGAGGAAGTGTTGATTGGTGGATATGTAAGTTTCGCGTTCCATCACAGAGCAGTATTTTACTTCGTCACCACTGTTTTGGTGGTAGCTGGGTGCCAGAATTACACGCTTCAATCCTGCACCAGAATTTTGGCCTCTGTCCATGATCAAGTAAACTGCTGTAGCAGCAGCTCCCCAGGCTTTTATTTGGTATGGTAATCATTGAGGGAGTGGGGTGGAAATTAAATCAGATTATATGACTTTTGTCAATCTAAGTAGAAGATAATGCTCTTTGTTGACATCTGGAGAGGTTTTTGGGGGGTATTTTTTGCTTGTATATATAGTTTTGTACAGTATATTTACTGCAGCTGTGTACAGCAGTTACTATAGCCACTCTTATAAGCAATTTTTAGAATGAAAGACTCAATTTTAATAACTGATTTCCCTTAAATTAAATTTAGATAATTTTCCCATTTTAATGCAGTAGAAATTTAGAGATAATTTTGAATCAGCTGTTGGATTTAATACATAGAAATAATTACATCTCATTTCTCTAAAATTGGTTAAAATAGTTATTTAAAATTGATCAGCTAATAGAATACTATGTAATGAGGTAGACAAGATCACCCTTGGTTGAGAGCTGTGGTGTAGTAAACACGAGGTGAAAGTACAAGTTACAGGTTGAGATTAAGGTTGGTTAGGTTGCGATTGAGGTTGGTTATTCAGCAGTTTTACTGGATGATGGGGCTTTTTGCTGTGTCTCAAAATTAATTCAGTAACTTAAAAGCTGAGTTTCTTTGCTAGCCTTAACGTTTCTTCTTGATATGCTATAGATAAATTTAAATGTAAGATTGCAGTGCTTCAATGAGCCATTTTATATATTAGAAAAGGAAATACTGGGTAAATGGGGACAAATATATGGTGGTGGAAGGAGAACTGTCTCTGGGTGGTGAACACACAATGTTATACATAGATGATGTGTTACAGAATTGTACACTTGAAATCTATGTAATTTTACTAACCATTGTTACCCCAATAAATTTTAATTAAAGTAAATAAGTAAAAGAAAAGGAAATATTTGTACTCTTAGGTTTATATACTCAGATTTATTATATCAGATTTCATGTTAAAAGAACTATTAAGATATTTGGATAATGATAGGTTATGGGGGGTTAACAATCTAGAGGTATTTTTAGATTTAGGACATTCTTTGGCAGTGCTAGAACTGGATGTATGTGCTTTAAATAGATCATGTTTGTTCTTGGAAAGTAGAATAGGTATCTTAGAAATGATTTTGATCAAGAACAGATTTTTCTCCAGTACAGTCTTGGGTTTTCTAACTGAAATGGTAGTATTGCCAAATAAGGAAGTCTTTATCCAAGTGACATGAAACTATGTTGACTGATGGTCTTGTTTGTACATGTGTATGTGTATGTGTTTGTGTGTGTGTTCAACATTTACATTTTATAATTGATGTAAATGGAATGATGCACAGGTTATAGCTAACACTGAGCCTGGACTGTTGATCCCCATAACAATCCCCTATGGATAGATCTTAGAGGTCAGTTTTCTCACCCTCAGCTTTCTTGGTATTTGGAGCTGGACAATCATGTGTGGAGAGCTGTTCTATGCGTTCTGTGGTGTTTAGCAGCACTCTTCGCTTCTACCCAGTAGACGCCAGGAGCATCACCTGCGATTGTGACAAGCAAAACTGTCTTCCACTATTGCTAAATAGCCCTTGGAGGGCAGAGTGGCCTCCACTGAGCACACACTGATGGTTCCCAGGTGGGAGGGTGTCGGGAGGCTGAGTGAAAAGGGGAGAAAGGGAGTAAGAAGTACAAACTGTTAGTTACAAAATAGTCACGGGGATGTAAAAGACGGCATAGGGGATATAGTCAGTAATATTGTAATAACTGTGTATCATGTTAGGTGGGTACTAGATTTACCACGGGGATCACTTTGTAAGTGATATAAATGCCTAACCACTAACTTGTACACCGGAAACTAATATAATATTGAATGTCAACTATAATTTAAAAAAATAAAAAACATTTTTAAATAAACTATGTTCACTTCACAAAATTTTTTTTAAAAAATTGCCTCCACTGAAAACTGCTACTGTAGATCTGTCAGCTTTGACTTGGCAGTGTGGTTAACTGTGGGTAGCAGTGTTCACTAAGTGACGAGTGCAGAGTGGTGTGCGTGCTCACAGGCAGCCAAGGGAGAACAGAGGGGAAATAGAAAATAAAGAGCTATGAAAGTTTCTTTGGGACTTTTTATATAAAATAATGTATAAAATAAATGCAAATAAACAGTTTAAAATGGTAAATTAATAGAACTGATTCAGAATAAAGACACTGGAATTTTTTTAGGACCATTGGTGGATTGTGGTACAAAATTTTTTGGGGGGAAGGGAATATTGGATATTATGTAGAATATGATGTGCCTTTGTGAAGGATATAGTTCTTTTTGTATTAAATTATGTAACCTTGAGAATTGGCATTGTATATTTAAAAAGAAATCTATTTCCTATCTTCCCTCAGGTACTTAAATTAGGAGATGGTAAACAGATTGGTTTGGCTGGGGAAAACAGCAAAGAAATGAAAAATCAGTTAAAGAGAAAATGTGGATATGCAGTAAAAGACCTCATAGGGGTTTAGATACCTGTAAGTGATCGAAGTGATTCCAAGAATGTTGAGGAACACTATTCTAAATGACATAAAATGTATTCCTGGGAAGAGATTTAGAAGCCAAAATACAGGTGGAACACTTAGGGTTTTGAATGAAGTTCAAACTTTAGAAAGAAAGGCATATATGTGAGATCAGTTAGAATCACCAGGGTTTGGAAATAGATCATAGAGTTGAGACTCTAAATTCAAATCTGCAGAACAGGCGTAATGATGGCCCTATGGTTAATAAAGAGAAAATCTGAAAAGAGTGATGTGTGAGTGAAGGTTTTTTTGTTTTGTTTTTTTTTTTTTTTTTTTTTTTTAGTCATTAGTTACTAAAAAGCACATTGCAAGCTTGTTGCAGAACATAATTAGTTTGTTTCAGTGGGCGATACTTAAGTTCTTTGGTTGTTTCCTTGTTATTAAAGTTGAAACCTTTTTATTAAAGCAGAAATCCTCTCTTGAGCCAAGGCTTTTTCTTTCTTGTTTTGCTTTTTTTCCCCCCTCTACCATAACATGAACTTGGTCAGGAAAGATAGGTTGAGTTCAGAACAGCTGCTTATCAGAAGAGAAAGTATGTGACAAGAGAATCTTGAATCCTTAAAAAAAAAAATTTTTTTTTTTGTCTATACATTCTTATGGAATAGATTGGTAACATTATAGACCCTAAAACTTGCTACATATTTCCTAAGTAATTCAGTCTCTCTATATAAGGTCTCTGAAATCTTTTGCTTACTGTTGAGATTCATTTTTGTTTTGTTTTGTTTGCTTTGTAACTTGTTTCTTGGTGGTAGCTATCTAGAGCTAATATTTTCATATACTATAAATGATATCTTCTCTTTTTCTTCCTAGCACAACATCCTAAAATAAATCCGTCAGAATGACACCGTCTCAGGTTACCTTTGAAATTAGAGGAACTCTATTACCAGGTATTGTCAAGTTTTAATTTAAAACTTTTTTTTTTTAATTAAATGAGCATTTTCCTCATCTGGTTATCCTAAATGTGGAGTTGTTATTAGAGTGGGCCTAATTTTTAAATGAAAATATCTTTATGGCTTGCCCAATACTAGAAATGTGCTTGGAACATAGTAAACTCAAGGAAAAAACAAAAACAAAAAACCTCCCCAAATAGTAAGTGTCTTATTCTCATGTTTTCCAAGAAAGCTGTGACTTTATTTAATTTTGCACGTAACAGAGATAGTTGGGCTATGATTTTTAAGTAACATGAAAATAAGTGAAATTTTGGTAGTACAGTAAGTTGGTGAAATATTTGACTAAGCTAACTGTTCCCTACTTGTGTATTTTTATTTTTAGCTTTATTGTATTTTTTGCTGTCTACTAAAACAGTGTGAAATAATTTTAGTGTAAGACAGCATGTCAAAACAGTATCACACTTAGGTTATATACCTTGTTGTTTAATGTACTCTAGCTATACTGGTCAGTTCCTTAAATCTGTTGCATTCTTTCTTTCCTTTGGGACTTTCTCAAAGTATTTCCTCTGTCTGGATCTCTGCCGCCCCTGCCCCCGACCTGCTGGCCTTACTACAGTCTCACATTCAACTAGGTTAAGGTCCCTGTGAAATTCAACGTTACAGGACTTTTTGTAGTACCTCTTACAGATTTTATGGAATTGAGTAATTTTGTTTGTGACTAGATTATAAACTATGAAGATATGACTTTGTCTTGTTCATGCTGAATTCCTGCACCTTGCACAGTGTTTGGCTCAAAGCATGGGTAAGATGTGTTCAAAGAACGAATGAGTGATTCACTCTATAGATCCAGCATCTTTGTTCTAGCAGCCAACACAACAGCTGACAGGTGTGTATTCAAGTGCAAATTCTTAGCCAAGATGATCCGGTGCAGCTCAATCACTGGGCAAGATTCTACAGCTTGAAGCTGAGGGGTTGGCGCCCTTGGGTCAAAGTGCTCACCTCCGGGTCATTGTGTAGCCTCCTCTATAGAGAGAAGACCATAGAGCTATATCACACCCTTTTAGGGAGTTGTACACGGGCCGTTTAGCTAGAAGGAGCTGGCCATGTCAGGCAAATGGACTGACCACAGCAGTAGCCATAGAAGGCTCAGTGGAACAAGAAGGGACTCTCACTCTCAAGGACTAGAGGAAAGATAATGGTGGATATGAATGCAGAAGAATCTGTAGGTGGGAAGGAGAGGAGGAGATGTTGGGCGGACCATCACCGAATCAGGAAGAAGTGTCATCTGCTGAATGTGGAGAATGGGGAGTGCAGAGAGGGGTAAGGTTAAAGGGAACAAGTGAAAAGAATATGTGGGGTGCTGTTTGCAAATTTCTTTAGTTAACATTCAAGTCTTTATAATCTTTTATAAATGAAAGCCAATTAAACAGAGGTCTGTCTGTTCTAATAAAAAGTTTCCTTTTTTTAAAAAAAGTAGAAGCCATATTCACAGTCAATCAGCAGAAAGTAACATTGCAAAAGGGAGTTGGTAAAATGCAGGAGCACTTATAGAAGGAAAGGCCCAATTTCACTTTTTCCATTTGGGAAAAATGTTCTTTCCAGAGCAGAGAGTAACTGCTGTTTTGTGTGGGGCTAAGAAATACATGCCTCCTTATAAAGGAAGTGTAATGGGCCAGAATCTAATTTTATGGTAATTTGTACTTTGAGCTAGGAGCCAGAGCACATGCTATCATATGCATAGCAACATATAGGGTCTTGGGAATTAATATTCGTACCTTGTATTTAGCAGTAATGTTTATCCTCTTTTTCCCCCTTTAAATCAGAGAAGGCAGTAATAACCTAAGTTAATTGCAAAAAAAAGTCTTGTTACGCTTAAGGATTTATATATTTAAGGTGTTTTGACATGAAATTGCTATATATAACCACCCTGTGCTTCATGCACATATATTTAGAACCCTGAAAACTACCGAGTGACTATACCACTTGGAAATTTAGTTAAATTTTAGACAGTCCAAGTTCACAACATGCTTATGCAGGCGGCTACAGCCAACTACAATTCTAGTCTTACTAGAGTAGTGCCTAAAGCATGGATATCAAGCTACTCTCAGAATGTGGAGGAGTTTGTCTTGAACTTTGTCATTTGGGCTCAGTTCATTGTCTTTTTCTTCATGAATTTTAATTATAGTAATTCAAGATGTGTTGGTATATAAGTCAAAGACTTCTGCATACTTATATCCAAGAAGAAGGTGTAGCCTGTAGCCTTTTGCTAAATATGTGAAATTTAGCAAATACAGATAATAGCTGTATGTTGGTTTGTCTACTGATGAGAAATGTTCTGATGAAACAATAGTTATTTTCATAAGGAATACTAGGTTTTTCACTAGATAATAAGTCTTTGTTTTGAGGATTTTTTTGTTATTGTTAAATTGCTTCTGTCCCCTTGATAATTTTCTTGATCTTTAGCTTGTTAACAGCTACTGTTTGAGTTCCTATTTCTTTAGAATATTTACATTCATTTAGTGTTTGCCCCTTTAACTTGGAAGCTGCTCTGAAGGCAAGGACTATGGTTTGCTCGCTTTGTCTTCTTGGTGCTTGTTATTTATTGGCTCAATAAATAATGGAACGAATGAAGTGTTATCCCTCTTTGTCTCTGGCTTTGGTTCTGTAGAGGTGGGTCAAGTTAATACCGTAGGTGCTAGTGTGGTGCCTGGGTCCCAACCTGTTTCTAGTGAAGGTCCTGCATCTCTGCTAAAGGGGGCTTTGCAGCCAGTTGAACTAACGCAACTGACTGCTCTTTTCTTCTTTCCTAAAACTAAAATTTGAAACTTGCCTACTTATGCTGCTGTAACTGGTTGTTCTGTTTCTTTAGGAGAAGTTTTTGCAATATGTGGAAGCTATGATGCCTTGGGAAACTGGAATCCCCAAAATGCTGTGGCTCTTCTTCCAGAGAACGAGACAGGTGAAAGGTAAGCATGGAAATGTTAGGTTATAGAATGATTGTGATGTACAGATTATAGACTTGGGCTTTTAAGATACCTTTGTATATTTTTCTTTTAATTTTTGGTTTTATCAAAGTTATCACATTTGCATAAAGAGTAAAATAGTTGTACAAAGTTCGTTGTGAAAAAAGCCAAGTTTCTCTGTTCCTCAATTTCCACCTCTCAAGCAACCATTTTAAACTCTTGGCTGGTTCTTTTGATACTTACCACCGTATTTCTAAATAATAGGCTTATATTGCTATTTCTTATTTATTTATTTTTTAAACCTTTTAGGCACTATCTTTTGGCTTCTCAGTACACACTCTTGATAAAAGATCTAATTTTTCTTTAGCCTATAAAATAACTTTCTCCAGATGGATATAGCATTAAAAAGGTAGCAGAAAGTTGAACACATACTTAGATAGCTAATGTAATGAAATTTGTTCACTGCTGACGTTACATACAGCACTAAACTTAGAATGGATGTGTTGGTACCTAGGACTGGAGAAAGGTGGATCTGGCTGCCAGTTTCAGTTCTGTAGTCTGTGAACTTGGGTGGATCTGATATCTCTAGGTCTCGGTTACCTCATTTACACAGTAAAGGGGTTAGGATACAATCAGTGAGTGTCAACAAAGGTGGTGCTTCTCCACTTGGGGATATTTGGAAGTGTTATGGGTTGTCAGGATATATGTGTGGGGGTGAAGAGAGATAAGGAGATTCTAAATAGTATACAGATACATGAAATGCCACTAGGGAGGAACACCAGATTTAGTGATTATGAAGCTCAAATTCTGCTTTCCTGTGGAGCAATGCTTCTAAAAATGTGGCCTGTGGACCAGCGCTAGACAGAAACATTTTTTATCAGTGCATGATATGAGAAATACAAACATTGAGAGCAAACATTTGGAAATATTTATAGCAGTATGACATTGCTGGGGCCTCCATGCGTGTCATTGTAGACTCATCTCATTGAACTGGGATGGAGACCAAACATACTGGTTCAGGGCAGATTAGGTAAAACAAAGAAGCAAACAAAACTGGGCCTTTGCAGCAGGGGCACTGGTGGGAAAGAAAAGGAAAATAACAAAAGTAAAACAACACCATAATGTAAGCTAAGGAAAAGAAAACAAAAACCATGTATAGAAAACTCTTTCCCCTGTTTGTCATTAGTGGGGCACATTTTCTCAGCCACAAGTAATCATGTTCGATTGATAAATAATACTGGGATCACAGAGGAACCAGATGTTTATACCCCTTCAGGTAGCTTTTTTCCCTTGATTTTTGGATCAGCCACTCCTGTCTAAAGGGAGCCTCACATCTTTCTGAACTTGTTCCTAAAACACACCTCTGCTCTGAACTCGAGATGCCCTGTCACCTCACCTGTCCTAAGTCCGTTTTGTCAACCTCATCAAAGTAATGTGAACAGAATGAGGTAACACTTACCTACTTAATTTATGGGACCAGCCATTTTTACGTTGCTGATGTACACTGAAATGTAATTCATTCTTATATGGCAGACAAGCAGTGCTTCACAAGGAGAAAGGAAGTAGATGATACAAGATGATACAAAAGGCAGACATCTGTTTGCCTTTGGACAACATTCTTGTTTTAGAATTGAGTTTCTTTGGGATGTCAGTGTACTCTGCACCTCAGTCTGTGCCGCCATTTCACAGTCTCTTAAGCCTCTCCATACCTATAGGCTTGTTGGAATTTTTTTTTTCTACTTATAGATACTTTGAAGCTCTTGGTATTGTTTCCTGATAATGCAGAAAACGTGGGTCACTTGTGGTTTTATTTGCTCTCCTTGTAGATTTTATTATATTTTGGGGAAAGTATAGGCTTGTTGGAATTTTTTTTTTCTACTTATAGATATTTTGAAGCTCTTGGTATTGTTTCCTGATAATGCAGAAAACGTGGGTCACTTGTGGTTTTATTTGCTCTCCTTGTAGATTTTATTATATTTTGGGGAAAGTATGAAGGCAAATCAAAATTAGGCAGGTGCACTAAAGCTTCTCACTGCCCCTCTTTCCTGGTTTATCTTGAATTTCATCAGCGTATGTTCATTCTTGACATCACTGAGCAGTTCTGGTTCATTTTTAACTTCGTTACTTTTGCTTAGAGAACCAGAATAAAAAGACTCATTGCTTTGCTCTTTCCATCTCTTTTCATGTAGTGGTTCTTCACCAGGGGTGCACATTAGAGGGCTTTTAAAAAATACACATGTCTAGACCCTACTCTTGGAGAGTGAGAAATAGTGCATGACAGAGGGGCCCTAGCACATTTTTTTCACAGCTTCCCACTAATTCTAGTGTGCACATCTCAGGCTAGTTTCATGTACTCTAGCTGACTGTTTTATGGATGAAATAGTACTGGAAATTTCCCTTTTTTTTTGGTAGCAGAGGAAATAAATTATCCCTTAGAGTTGGTGGAGTCTGTCTGGAGTCCTGTGTTGAAAATGACTCTGAGGCTTATCAGGGAAAAGTAGTAGTGGCACCAGTGCCCAGCATTTCCTCTCCTTGCTTTACAGCAGGATTCTCAGCCAATCATACACATCCACGTGACCAGGCTCCACCCAGACCTGGGAATCAATCTCCCAGGGTGGAGCCAGGGCATATGTATTTTGTCACTACAAGATTAATCTGATTGCTGTAGATAGGACCAGGGGCGACAGCTGGTTGTGGGTATTTCTTAGGACCCAGGACTGAGTCAGAGTGAGGATAATGCCCTATGAAGCCTGTCTTGGCAGAGGCAGGTGGGAGCAGTGCTAGCCATCTGGTATCACGGAAGGACATTTGGAGCTGCCGTTTAGTCACTGAACTGTTCATGCTGAATTAATGTTTGGGTAATGGTCTATGACTGGCTCGCAGAGTGTTCATTATCAGAGTTACCTGTTATATTATATGTTGCTGGGCCCCATCCCCAGAGTTTCTAATTAAATAGGTCTAGGTGTGGACTGAGAATTTGCATTGCTAACAAGCTCCCATGTAATACTGATGGTCTTGGGACCACACTTTGGATTCTGCTGGTCTATGATTTGAAGTTAAAAATCAGTTATAATCATGAATTATAGTGAATTTTTTCCACCTTTGAGTCAAAGGTTTACAATAGCATTAGACTATGTTAGAATAGTATAGTTCCGAGGAAGACATTGGGTGAATGAAGTAAGATACAGATACTGATTCCTTGGCTAGGGGACTAGCCAGAGGCTGGGCAGGACAGAACAAGGGACAGTTGGGAACATCAGTGTAACTTGCCGGCCTTGGCCCCAAAGACTCTTAGCAGCCATGTAACATCTCTAGCTAAGTGGGAAGTCAGAGAAGATTCTGACTCTGGCTTTGACCTCTGCGCTACTGCTTTTTCTGTTTGGAATACTTCTCCTGGCTCTTTGTATGACTGTTCCTTCCGATTATTTAAGTCTAAGCTCAGATACTTCTTCCTCATTGAGGCCTCCCCTCTAAAAGCTTCCTCCAAAACTTCTTGTCACATTACAATGTTGGTTATTTGTGTGTCTACCCTCACAGGCAAGCAATCTCTTTAAAGCTGGGGCTCTTTCTCCCTTATTACTGTGTTCCCAGCGCCTGGTCCAGATTAGGTCTGGAGTAAAATTTTGTGTAGGAATAAATGGTATTGGTCACAGACCTTACTTGAGGGTTTTATTAATTATGAAGTCTTTATGCATTTTAGTTTGATATTGATGCTGCTGCTTTAATATTTTTTTTCCTCACAGCATGTTATGGAAAGCCACCATTGTACTCAGTAGAGGAGTATCAGTTCAGTATCGCTACTTCAGAGGGTGCTTTTTAGAACCAAAGGTATGTTTTCTTCATCCAGTTTCCAGTTTCTTTTTAGCAAACTTACTTCTTTCAAAAGCAACTAATTTAAGTTTGGATACATTAAAACTAAAATGAGTTTGTTTTGATCAAATAAGGAAACTAGAACTCTAGATTAATAACATTTTAGTACCAAAAAGCAAGGAAGTAACCACTTCAAAGGTAGGCAATGTCTGCAATGGAACTTTAAAAAAACTAATAGTAAGTATGTTCTGCAACATTGTTATTATGGTTTTAATGATAAATAAATGTTCTCAGTAGGATATGCATTTTCTATAACTTTGGTAAGCTAATCAGTAACCAATTGCAAGGTTTTTCTTTTTGTTTCATTGTTTAATCCTTATGTGGCATAAATACATTTAGAGTAGCATTTAGCCAGTTTTAGGTGAGTAATTGTTTTAAAAAATTATTTCACAGCAGCCATCTTTTAGTGGCTGCATTGTTTAACTTCTATCACAACTGAAGTCATTCCTCTTAGATTTTTTTCAATGATGGTGTTTATAGACCAGGATCTTTCCTGAAGGCCTTTGGAGTAGCTAATAAATCTAAATATGCTTGTTCACAATGATTTATTATTTGGGGATTATTTTCATATTTAGAAAAAAGTGGATTCTTTCCCTCTTATTTTAAAGAGACTTATTTGCTGAAAGGATTCTTTTCCTTCAGATTGTTACCTTTGAGCATACTTGGGCTGCATGTGAACAAGGGCTGAGGCAGGAGTCTAGGAAGCAAAACGTGGATTAGAGCTTCAAAAAAATTTTATTTCCCTTCGGGGTCATTGAATACTTGTTACGTATGAAAAAGGCAAGCAGCCACTGTTACCTCATTCTCTTAGCCACCAATATAAAAAAGAAAAAACTGACAAACCCACTTCAGCTGTCTTTTGCACCTATTACGTTTCTTATTCCGAGAATATATTGTAAATATTCGGTAATTAAACTTAATTACATCATGGTTGATCATTGTGTTGGCTTATCTTGACAATAGTCTCACTTTAATGACTTGAGAAAAGATCATTTATTTGGTCTAGGTGTTAACGCATTATGGCATAGTTCTTCAGTATAAATTGAACAATTGTGCATAGATACGTAGGTCATAGCACTCATGACATTGAAAGTTTATTTGAGGATCCTGGTATGTGAAATTTGTAGCATATGAAATCAACTAAATTTTACTTACAAGGGCATTTGGACAAGAAAATCATAATGAGTCCTTTGGGTATAGTTTTCTAAAGTAAGACTATTGTCAACACAGGTTAAATTAAGCCAACCTACCGTATTCTCTCTCTTCACTGAAAATGTAACTAAAGCAGCACATCAGTCTAAAATGCCTATTTGAAAAAATTGGCAAGAAGTCTGCTTACAGTAAAAAACAAGTTTTTCCCCTTGTAATACTTGCAAAAGTTTACAGTATGTGTTGGTGAGTGTGTTTCTTTAAGTAGGTGCTCTGTATCGTGTACACATGTACCGTGTGATGCAGGGGCTGCCATGGTAAGTATGTTTTTCATGGAATAGAGTAAATAGCTACATAAAATCCCATGCGTATGGCTAGAGGGTTTTTTTTCCCCCACATACCAGCTTAAAGTGACACTTTTTGTAAGTTGGTGGCTCTTTTTAAATGAAGCAATTTTAATAGAAATAATTATGAAACTTTGTTTCCATTGTGCATTGTCAAATGATAGAACTAATGTGCAAGGAATCTTAAACCAGAAAATGATGTAAATTATTGGAATACATATTTTATGAATATAAATAATAGGAAAGTGAAGTAATTACGAAAGCATTGAAAAGCTGAAATGGGTAATAAGATTAATTTTACTGGTCAAAAGTTTTAGGAGGTAATCTACCTAAGCAGTTGTAGAGCCTAAGCTAAAAATCTTGTGATTTTGTCACTTGACCTTCAGACTTCAGCTTCCTCATCTATAAAATGAATGTGAACTATAAATTTCTTAGGTCCCTTCCATTGCTAAAATTTTATTGTAAATAATGTAAAATTTTACCGTTCATATTTTTTCTTCCATATTTTCTCCTTCTGGCATATTCCTTTTAGTTTAGAAGTTGAGTCTTGAATCTTGAAGTCCTTTTTCTCTTAACTTTTCATAGCTACATATTCTCTTATACTTTGTAGAATTAGAATGGGAATGTGTGGAATTTTAAGATAATTTTACAGATGACAAATCAAAATATTAACTTATTTAAACATAGAAAATAAAGGTACTGTGTTTTCCCGAAAGTAAGACCTAGCCAGACAATCAGTTCTAATAAGACCGGATCTTATATTAATTTTTGTTTCAAAAGATGCATTAGAGCTGATTGTCCGGCTAGGTCTTATTTTCGGGGAAACACGGTAGTAGATATTCCTGGAATGAAAACATTGGTGTGAGCCTGCAGACAGTCCATTAATTTCACATCTTTGCCAAAGATAATTTTTGAATTAACATGTAATTTAAATATTTTAAAAATCCATGTCCACCCCTCTTTACTATGGCTAGAATTAGGGATGTTACCTCATGCAGAACTGTTAGCCGATTTTTAATTATATTGTCCTTGAAATTTTTCATTTGTTTCAGTGGAAATAGCTCTTTATTTTTCAGTAACATATCTGTTTCTAATTTTTATACATTCACTCATAATTAGATCCATTGCAAACTCTTTTACTTTATTCTTAACCTACTTTGATTGTCATTTCAATCTATTAACAAGAGTATCATCTGTGATAGGCAGATGATGATTTATTTTCAGAATAGCCCGGGTTGTCATTTTGTATAGTGGTTTCTTAATAAGTAAAATTCTTCTAACTTCTAAATGCCCTTAGCTGTTAACTTCAAATTTGAATCATCTCATAGATGTCTGTCAGCTTAGCTTTCTTAGTTTTACTCTTAAGGGACCATTTTTCTTATTGATCTTATTAAAATTGTTATCTTACAGCATTGATAAAAATTCTTCAAAGACCCTTTTACATGTGCATTTCCCCAAAAAACTGTGGAAAGGAAACAATCAGTAAAAAATTTCAAGTTCACACATTTTTCATGATATTTAAGAGAACTGATATTAATGACTACTTGATAATTTTGCTTGGTGGTTTGTTAAAACAAAACAACTAAAGAAAACAAAAACTTCAGTCTACATTTTGGATAATCTTGTTTATTTCTCTCAGTGCTTGATGTAGCTGAGTGATGTCAATAACTGTTTAAGAAAGCAATCATTAAGACTTGTATGTGTGGAAACATAGACTTTTTTTTTTTGTATTTTTGTATGCATGTTTGAAAACATTCCAGCAATCATCTGCTTTAATATATGCTAAATTGTAAAATAACTTTACCAGTACTGTTAATGGAATACTGTCTTGGACTGATATTGTTCCTTTTTTCTCCAAAGATCCACCTTCCACTTGACTCCAAAATGCTTAAAATTGTGGCAGCCTTTTACAGAATGGAACTGTTCTTTTTTCTAAGATCTTGAAGAATGTTTTTCATGGAATAGAGCCTTAAAAAAGATTGCGTGTTTTGGAGTCATTACTGAGATTTTTAATATATCAATGCTCAGACCTTAAATTTTTATTATTTTTTTTTAAAGAACTTCAGTAAGCTAAAATTTAAGATTACCTTCTAAAGCTTAATAAAATAGTCATAACAATTTTGGAAGTTCGCTGTATTTTAAAACTTGGTTTATTTTTTCAACATTATGACACATTGTGTACCAACACACAAGGATTTGTAGTGTGAACACTAGTAGACACAATTATAAGTCATCGGTTGAATTGACTCTTTGGACTTCTCAAATTTTTATTCTGTTCAAGCCTAATTGTTTTATGCTGTGAGTAGTGGATTGGTAACTAAAATAGATGAGTGTGGAGTTATTAAAATTGCTACTAAAATATGTTCCCTGTAAAATATTTTAATCTACAGGGC
This sequence comes from Rhinolophus ferrumequinum, assembly GCF_004115265.2. Classification (NCBI taxonomy): domain Eukaryota; kingdom Metazoa; phylum Chordata; class Mammalia; order Chiroptera; family Rhinolophidae; genus Rhinolophus; species Rhinolophus ferrumequinum. Next base: position 26,951,284 of record NC_046306.1, on the reverse strand, counting down.
TATTTTTACATAATTAAGTATAGATGCTACAGTCAAGACTTGGTGAAATTATCCTGACACCATCTTTGTAGCGAATAGGATTTTTTTTTTTTTTTTGGTAGGTGGAGGTGGGGGACATGGGCAGAGTGGAAGAAGGGAATAGGTTGGTTCTTTCTGGATGCTTATTGCTGAGAAACATCATTCCTATCTTTAATGTATACACATTTGCATCTCTTGAGGATTAGAAAGTTTGATATTTAGAAAAACAAAATCAGAAAAATGTGACAAGAAAAAGTTGTAAAAACTACCTAGGAGATGTAGGATTAAATGTATCTCCTTTTTTAGTTGTAATGGAAATGAAATTCACTATATTTTAACATGAGCAGTTTCACATTTACATTTTTAAAAACTTCTACCCAGTCTACCAATTCATAAGTGATCCCTTATAACAAAGAGGCATTTGGCTAGAGAGAGTGAACATTTCCTGTATTTTCTCAAGATAAATGATTTGAATGAGTATCTAATGCTATTTTAGTTTTCAAATTTCAAAAGTTTCAAATTATAAGTTTTACAAAAGATTTTAACATCTGATTATTTTAATTATTTTAAGAATAATTTATTGTTTAATTAATGTGCCAAATTTGTTACATACTTACTATCATTTGGCACATTTATTAAATATAATCAATATTGAAATCCTATAACATGTTATAGAAGAGTATTTAATGCCATCTAAAGGTGTACAATATAGAGAGAGAAACTTGTATACTCCAGGCTTTTTAAGAGTATATTTATTATATGCCTAGAAAAGGACTTAAAGGTGATGTGTGACAATGTTGATGGTGATTATCCCTAAGTGGTGTGATAATGGGTGACTTTTGTTTTTTTCTTTTTGCTGCCTTGTATTTTACTATATTTCTTCAGAAGATGTGTAAATAACCGAAAGTTAAAGTAACTTGAAAGGTTATAGTTCAAAATTTGCCTTTAAAAATATGTATTTAAGGGTTTAATTTTGGCACATACGTTTAATTAGTCATTTTTTTAATAAAGGAAAATTAGGAAGCATTTAATACTTCTGTTTTTTAGCTAAATGCAGGGAATCTTTGTTGGTACGTTCATTGTTGTTTTTAAATTGCTTTAGATGTTATTGACAACAAAGCTTTCATTTTTTTTTTTTTAGTAGGAACTTACTAACAGAGGACAATATTAGGAATTGTCACACAGTGAAACTGGGTGTTAGTTCTCCTTTTATCAAATTTGTTCTTCAAATTTACCCATGCATGTGTCCTTTCTTTTAGGGTTTCCTGTGCCCTTTAGAAAGACTGGTTACTGTGATATGAGAAATCTGATGTTCTTCCTGTTATTTACTTACTGTTACTTAAATATATATATAATTCCCTCAAGTTCCTTGAGTAACTTGTGACAGTTGATCTTGAAGTACTTACTTGTTCCTACTATTCCTGCTATCATAGAGTTTAGGCTTTTTCCAAACACTTGGAGAGTTACTTAACACAAAATGCTTTATCCACTAACACCTCATTGACTGCTGACATACCAAATAGAAAGTATGTTTGTGGTTAACTTTAACTTAGGATAGAATATCAGTTAAAGATGAAAATTTCTTTGGAAAAAAATGAGTATCGTAGACAGACTTAAGAATGGATTTAAGACAATTCTGTGTGCCAGTTCATCCCATTTTTCTTTGTTTACTGCCTCATCCTCATTCTCTTCTAGCATTCATGTTTTGTAACCTGGTACATTCCTGATTTGGGGCATATAATATTGATAATTAACAAGATGAATCTCTTGGTTTCATATTTAGTATAAGACTTAGGCCACAAACATCTAATGGAGTCATGGGTAGAAAATAAGATATAAGAAATTATTGCAGACGTTTAACTTTTAAATTGCAGACTATCGGTGGTCCATGTCAAGTCATAGTTCACAAGTGGGAGACTCATCTACAACCACGATCAATAACCCCTTTAGGTATGGGCATTAACTGCATCTGTTTGAGGCATATGCATAAAGTTACTAATGTGCTGCACAATGGCTTAGTGGGATTTAATACATTTTTATTCTGAAGTTTAAGGTCAATGCATTGTCAGTCCTACAAATTTCACTTAGCATATCATGGATCTTACTTTCAAAACTAAATAGTTCTAATTGCCTTTCTTTATAAACTTTATTAGAAATGCTTGCCTAGTTATTTTTATTTTCTTAGGTTAGATTAATTGATTGTGGAATATTTATTTTTGTTTGGAGTAGTTACAGAGTTTATAAAATAACATTCTTCTTGGCTGAGCATCCATGGCTTTATTTGATTACTTGCTCAGAGAACTTAGAGAACATTTGAGGAAAAATTAACCCAAAGCAAAGATTCGTAAATTTTTAACTTTGGATAGATAGTAAGAATAACAGAACAAGTTATCCTACTTATTGTGCTTTTTAAACTAGTAAATATTTGAATAAATTTATATGAATGAATTCAAATATCTTGGTTGTAGCAGGCATATTTTCCTCCTAATTTAAATACTTTGCTGGCTATATTAAAATTGATATTCAGATAGTTTAAAAAAATTCAGTTTTCTTATGCCTAAAAATGGCATTTCTCTTCATACAAGTATTTTTGAATTCTTTTTCCATAACTGAGATTAAAATTTGAAGTTCATTTCACATACGTTAAATTATCTACTTGGATTCATCTGTAAATTGACTTGGTGCTGAGAAATGTATCTTTTAGTTTCTAGGGAAAATTAGAATATAAAGATAATAAATGGCTTGCTAGTTACCAGCTTAGAAAGTAGTGAGAGATTCTTCTTTACCCTGTAAGAAGGACACATCTCGTTTAAACAGATATCTCATTCCATCCTCTTTATTGGATTTTCTTTTTATATGTTTTAATATAGCTTTGATAGTGTGTTTAGAATGTTTATGATAGTGTGTTTCAGAATTATAATAGTCCTATACTGAGGTTGGAAATTATTAGATATTGAATATTTAAAAAATAATTTGCATTTTGAAGCATCTTGCAGTTAAATATATTTTCTTATTGTGAGAAGTGGGATGATTTTGTTTGTGGTCTTTTAAAAAGAATTTATACTTTTGGAAAATATAACTTGTAAACTTCACAACTGTGTGCAATCTATCAGAATATTGGGAACTATCACACTTATTTTGACAAATATTTCAGACAGGTTTAAAGTAAACCGGGAAAGGAAGGAGCAGGGAAGAGAATTAGTATGTTACTCAGAGGGTGGGGCTTACCAGCTTGTCTCATTTAGTTGAAATTTCGGTTACAAGGGCATGTGCTAGCACTTACTCTTTTGGTAGTTCCTCACAGCTCTGTGTATACAGGTAAGTGTATGCTGTTTGTAAAGCTTTTAGCTGGCTGTAGAGAATAGTTGGGATTTGAGGAGAGTTACATTTTAGGTAAGTTCAGAATGTGCACTACATAAGAATAAGCATTTTAATTGTGCCAAGTCCTTTGGTTTGAAAAATCAACCAGGAGATACTGTTGTCCAGCAGCCTGTCAGTCTCACACATTGGTGGGTGTAGAAGTTTGTCCCAGTGCCCCTAGAGCACCTGAGTTTTTTTTCTCTTCCTTGTAACATTGTGAATAATCACCAAATATGTACAAACTGTTGCTCTTTAATAGCCTCTTTAAAAGGGAATTATTTATTGAGGGCTACAATAAATATGCTTATTCATTTTGGGCTGCTTTTAAATTTTAGATTTCATATTTGAAAAAATGCTTAAGGTGGGTAATTTCTCATTTGTTCATTCTGTATACATTGTGAATATTAACTAGGTTTTCTATTTTCCTTCAATTCTAGAAAGCGAAATTATTATTGATGATGGACAATTTGGAATCCACAGTAAGTGAGACTGTTTTGAAAATCTTTACTGATATGCTTGAGATGTTACCTTACATTCATTAGAAGCAGATAGCACAGGGAAATATGACAGAGTATGATTTTGAAACTAGAAGCTAAATCCAAGAAACAAATACATTCTGTTAAATAATAGTTGCTAGTATAATTCTTATGCTTTCAAATTTTATTCTTTTGGTTTTCATTTGGTGATTTCAAGTATATGAGTTAACATCATCACTTTTTAACACTATTATGTTTGAAAATGATGTTAACAGTTCTAATGTTTAAAGTGTGAAATGTTACTCTAAAGCTAAATTTGTGCATTTAGTATGTTTATATATGCATTTACAGTAAAATCCGTATTAAGTAAAATGTTCTAGTAATTCTGGTTGATTATTTAACAACTAATTACAGTAGGGCAGGAAATCTTATAACTCCGAATATGTTGCAAATATGCATTTGTATACTTCTGCTTCAGTAAATACTTTATCTTGAGGATGCAAGTTTTCTTCAGTGACTGGAATTGTCACAGTGCATCCGCATCAGCACTATTATGCTAAACTGCATTTTCATTTTAGATACTATACTGTAGGAGTCAAAAGGTGTAAAGGGGGTGGCCAGACTGTGTGCTTGCCCTGACTGACCCAGAGATAAATTACTGATAACCAGTTTGCTTTCCTGTCAAATATAGGAAGGAACAAGTTCTGAATGTTTTGGTTGTGGTTTTAGTAGGGACGTATGTTTATACACTTTAGAAATGTACATGCTTTGGCAGTGTTTGGATAGGAATTTAACCTCTTTTCCTTGAATTTATTTTGGGTTATTACAGAATAAGGTAATCTAAAATACTTGAATAGCTTTAGTGTTTAGTGTATGATAGTATTGTCCTCTTTATTTACAAAAGATGATGTTTATGCTACGTGTTCTAGAGAGCTTTGTTTATGGAGGAGTAGTTTTCTTATTTCTTCAACTGTAATGCGTGACATACCCCTCTATTATGTGTTAATTACTATGTGTGGTTATGAGTGCATGATTTCTTTCCTCTTTTTTTGTTTTGTTCTAAATTCAGCTTTAGTTAGCTTTTAGGGTGGAAAGCCATTTCTCCAACTTTGTCCATTTCTGAAAACGGTTTAAAATTAAGAGATAATAGTGGTTTCTCTTTATTTTTAAAATTGCTGATTATTAAACATTTTAAAGATATTTCTAAGGAGAAAAGTTTCTTGATTTTGTTTGTTTGTTTAAGTCCTGTGGAAAAACTTAGGTCCAAAACAGTTAACAGCTCTCTGCTATTTATGGAAATTTTATACCTGTGTTGGGAAACTTCAACTTAAACAGTGCTAATACAGTGTTATCACAGTTGTGCAATTTATGGCAGAATATGTAAATGTGAGAACATACAGAATTGACTCACAGTTTTAGTCTTACCTTGTCATATCTCAGTCCCCAGGAGTAGTGGTATAACTAGTTTCAGCTGAATAAATATCTCATGTGAAACTTTGGAAGTTTAATAGTGATCCCTAATGAAACACCTACCTGTAGGTTAGAAGCAATCTTGGGACATGTATTCTTTTGGAAATAGATTTCTGTTACTTCAACAATGGGTTCAGCTACAATGTTTTTATTTGCTTAAGTTAAACTTTGGCTATTGTTACCATTCATTTAACTTTCCCCCCCTTCTTTATATAAAAGTTCTTTTCCAATGACAAATTTAAGGTTACCTATCTATTTGCTTTGGAGAGAAGTATCAGTGACATAACTGGAGTGTATTAAAAGCTGAATGTGCACTAGAATTGTCAGAATGTATTGTACTTACTGGATTATTTAAAAATTATGTATAATAATTATGTTCTTCCTATTTACTTGCCAGATGGTATTGAGACTCTGGATTCGGGATGGCTGACATGTCAGACTGAAATAAGATTACGTTTGCATTATTCTGAAAAACCTCCTGTCTCAATAACCAAGAAGAAATTTAAAAAATCTAGATTTAGGTATGACCATGTGTACTTGTTACTTAAGCCATTTATTTTTACTAATGCTATAGGTTTCTGACCCATTTTATTTTTAGCCTTTAAGTGTATAAACTAAGAAAATAGCACACTTATAATGTCACATTCTCTAATAACTTCAGGGTCTTGGAAGAGCTAACTACTTCCCTGCCTCATATTGCTACAGTTACACACACTTACGTTAGCCTTAATCTCTAAATTTGAAACTAGAAAATTTTGTTTTTTATGTAGATAAATGATTTCCAAGCTTATGCATCTGTGTACTGTATACCGTTTAAATTTTTTTTAGTATAGCAACAAATAGCTTATTTTAAAATTGATGTAATGGAAATGATTGTGTGCTAAATGAGGGGAGAATGGTATAAACAGAAAAATGATTGTTGGAAATACCCATCAGTGTCCGACACTTCCCTGTGGCTTAAAAATGAAAACCTTGCCATGAAGAAAAGTAGCACTTATCGTAGCAGTTCCATATTTCTTTTTAATCTTGTATTAATTTAAATAGATGTCAAGCTTTGTGTGAATAGCTAAATAGTGAGTAACGTTATTTCTTTGTAATGTCTTTATATATACCTTTGAGTGAGCTGGCTTCTCACTGACCCAGGCAGCCCTATAATTTGGATACTTACAACTTTGGTATAGAGATTTTTAAGTCTTTATATGCAGCCTTTTCTGACAAAGTGTGAGGGCTGGGTTGACAGGGCCATTTTCAGTAACTGAAGTAATTATAATCGTACAATACTTAATTTTCTTCATAATAAAATTTACAATGATATTACAGTGTGACAATCCATAAATGCTTAAATATTATAGTACTTATCCCAATCCTGAAATAAATAAGGGAAAGGGTGTGTAAGTAGCACTTCATAGTCCTTTGCATTGGCTGTTCTGAGAGTTTGAGTAAAGGGTTTTGGGTGTACCTTGTTTCTGCATTTCTAGGCCTCTGCTTTGCTTCTGAAAAACCGAGGTTATTGGACCACATGAGTGATGTGCAAGATCCATTTGACTGCAAAGAGTCCCTAACCAGTTAGTCACATGTAATTGAATATTTTATTTACATGTTAAAAGAAGCAAATAAATTATGTAACAGCTGTAAAGTGTCTTATTAGCATAAGACTTTGAAATAAAGATATCAGTAGAAGATAAAGCCTTGGTTGGTTGGGCTTATTAGGATTTTTTTTCCTCAACTGTAGTTAAGAAACGAATAGATATTAATAGTTGGGATTCTGATTGGTTTGCAATATATACTGAGTCCTACACTGTTCTTGTTTATATAGAAATTATTTTGAGTGTATGTATTGTGTTGCTGAGGCTTAAATTGGAATATTTTCATACAACCATACTTAGTTGGGATCCAAAAATTAGTAACTGATTCCTGTTGAAATAATCATGCATAGCTAGAAACTGATGCTTATTCTGACCGTCCTTTTTTCTTAAATTCGTATTAGTGGTAGACTAAACCTTCATGGGGTAGGAAATAAATTTACCTGCAAGAATATAAGGACTTTAAAAAGTTAGCAACAGCTTATGCATTTTAAATAAAACAGACACGCTCTTCTATCTCATTACCACCAACTTTTAAACACAAGTTTCTCTTTCAGTTGACTCCAGCAGAAAGTGGAAAGCAGTGTCTCTTTATGATAGATTATAACATTTATATAGCTATTTGAAGGAAACCTTTAACATAAATAAATTCTTTTGTAGAACCCTTTGAACTTGAATTTTCTTTTTTCTTTCTTTTTTTTTTTTATAGCTACATATTGCTGTTCACAGTTATAGCCTTTGTAATCTTGCATGCCTTTCTTCCCTATACATTACTGTCCGTTTGTGGTCTCTTCATATATCCTGGTAGAGAATGTTTGTTCCTTCAGATTCACCAACAGAATTAGTTGTCCAGAAGTATTCCCTTTAAGAGTTTGGTTTCTGAGAAGAGATGATGATTTTTGTTTGGATTATTAAAGTGCTACTTTTATTTTTATAGTATGATTATGGAACAGTATTACTAATTGAATAAATGTAGAGGTGTCCCCTCGGAGAGACCTCAGAATTATGTGGCTATCGCAGTGGCTCAGCAGTGGTTGGAAGCAGGAGGTCATGCAGAGAGAGTAGGCCCCACTAATACAATTTCTTTACTTGTTTTATCAGTCAGATATCATTTAAATCTAGAATGAAAAGTTTTTATAGCTCTCCTATTACTCTACACAATGACGTTTCCTCCATTAATAGTTTTAAAATTGTCTAAGTACATTTCCATTGGTGCAAGAGATATTCTAGAATTGAATACTTTTTGGCATTAAAAGTGCTCTAAGCAAGTAATTGCCTTTCATTGAGAGTAGACTCGTCTTTGTTGCCGTATACCTTGAGGCATTGGTCTTTGTTTTCATTGCTGTGAAGCCTATAAGAGTTTTAGACTCTCAGTTTATGTTTTTGTTCATTTGTTTCATTAAAAAAGTACATGTATACAAATACATACACAAAAAAACATGCATACATACAACTATATATATACTTAATACAATATTTTTCTTTAATTTACCACCTCCAACTCTAATAGTCTTAATAGTAACAGAATATGGTTCAATTTTGTGCTCAATATATATATATACACATATATATATATGTATATATGTGTGTATATATATATATATATGTATATTATATACTGTGTTTCTCCGAAATAAGACCTAGGCAGACCATCAGCTCTAATGCGTCTTTTGGAGCAAAAATTAATATAAGACCCAGTCTTACATTATTATATGATATTATATTATACCCGGTCTTATAAGACCGGGTCTTATATTAATTTTTGCTCCAAAAGACGCATTCGAGCTGCTCTGGTGTGTGTGTGTGTGTGTGTGTGTGTGTGTATGCATTTGTGAAATTTCTCAAAAAAATGAGATAGCCATTTATAAATGAGATAATAGTAAATACCTTTTTAGATTCATTTTTAAGAAAACAAAGAATTGATGAAAACAGCCTTAGGCATTAGGCATAATGGACATTTATCTCATTTTAGTACTTTACAGAGATATATGTAGATAGAAAACGTCAGTATTTTATAAAATATAGCTAATGCCTTGACCTGTAGTATGTGTAGCTTTTGTATAATATATTATTTTTGTTATTTGAAGATTTTGCATATTCAGGGAGTACTTTTACATTTTAGCATATAGGTAACATTTGTATGAGTCGTCCTTCTGTTCCACTTCTTGCATTTCATTGTTTTTTCCTTTTGTGTAGGGTAAAGCTGACGCTAGAGGGTCTGGAGGAAGATGATGATGATAGGGTGTCCCCCACTGTTCTTCACAAAATGTCCAATAGCTTGGAGATATCCTTAATAAGTGACAATGAGTTCAAGTGCAAACATTCGCAGCCGGAATGTGGGTATGGCTTACAGCCTGATCGTTGGACAGAGTATAGCATCCAGACAATGGAACCAGATAACCTGGAACTAATATTTGATTTTTTTGAGGTGAGTAGTTCTTTAACTTGTGGGGTTGAGAAGAAATGCAGGCATGAGCTTCTTTTTGCATAAGTTTTATTTTTGTTTAGTTTGTGTAAACGTATGGTTTGTACAACATTTTAGATGTTTAATCCTCTGTACATTTTAGTGAGCTTCAAAAGCTAGGAGTTGACAGATTCAAGTACTATTAAGAATATAATGAAGAGAACTTCAGCAGAATTGGTTTCAAATCAAGACCAGATGCCTTGATGTCTGTGTCCTAAATATAAACGAATTATATCAAAAGGAGTCTCCAAGGATACATAGAGGGATAGACAGGCTGTATAGTTCTTGGTGGGCAATCTGACGTAACTAGCATGATTGAGTCCTCTTCAGGACTGAAGTCTGTGGTTTACTGAAGCACTCTATTATAAGACTTCATCATAACAATGGACTCATTTTTGCAACTTTACTTGATATTCTAAATATGTAATTAAAAAGCTGCTATGAAAATTGTGCCAGGTTGTTCAGAATCTGTGCTGCCAAATTTCCAGAGCTACTTATGACACCCATACTAGAGCTCTAGTTTACTGGCTTCAGTTGCTTCCCACAAATATTACTGGGTCCTGAGGTTTTTGCTCTGTTGTGCCAGGCTCAGTAGTTTTGTGTACTGCTTTCCTTAGACTCTTGGTCTTTGGCACTTCCACTCCCATTTTCACTAGATTAAAATTGAAGTCTTTGCGGGTAGGAAATGTGCCTTGCTCAGCAGTAGCACTTAGCCACAGTTTCTTTTTTTTTTTTTTTTTCAAATTAATCAGTCAATCAATATTTATTGAACCCCTGTTCAATAAATACCCCTGAGTATTCTGGTGATACAGCAGTGACCATACAGAAAAACCTTGCCCTCATGGAGCTTACATTCTAGTTGGAAAGACAAACAATGAATGAATAAACAAAAGGTTAAATAATATAACTTCAGATACTAAGCCTCAAGAAGACAATCAAGCAGGGTAATAGGATACAGGATGATAATAGGATGATAATTCCATCCCATACAGGTGGTCAGGGAAGGCCCTTCTCAAGAAATCATTATTGAACAGCAGCCAAGATTAGAGTCCCCCCCCCCCCCCCCCCCCCCGTTGAAGACCACAATTCGACTCCCACTAGTTAAGCTCCCTTTGCCTAAGAAAAATTGCATACAGTTTCTTGAAAATGGCAGAATTCAGGATGGATTTAAACCCATTGAGTAACACTTGTTGCACAAATAATTAAAATTATAATCCTTGAATTGTTAATTTGATGGTTCCTTTAGGTGTAGCCTTTGTGAATGGCTTTTTAGCTACCTAGCGTAATAAGGAATTTAAAGTATTTCCTTTCAAAAAACTAAAAAAAACCATATTTAGATTTTACCCAATTAATAAGATCTGTGGGATTTTATTATAAAAATATGAAGATTTGGTTGAATGTTTTCTTGTTCTTTAAGGACCTACCTTTTAATAATTTCTTGAACAGCCTCACTTTTCTTTCATTTGGTTAGCAGTTTTGGAAATACTATTTTATTTGTAAACTAGGTTAATAAAATACCCAGTATAAGGAATAGAGTCAGTGGAATTGTAACAGCTGTATACGATGTCAGAGGGGCAGTAGATTGGGGGAGGGAGGTTATCATTTTGTGAGGGGTATCAATGTCTAATTATTAACGTTTTGTACACCTAAAATTAATTTTTAAAAAAATACCCAGTGTAACCTCAAAGTATTCGATTTCCTAGGAAGTTACCATCTTTCTATGTCATCTGTGTGTATGCATTTTTAGAGAATATAGTATACATTAAAAGCTCACTGCAGATATATCTTAGTCTTTGAATCTAAAAGTACTTAGTAACTTTTAGTCAGTCCTTTAAATTCACCTAAATTCACATGTTAGAGGATCAGAAGTGCAAACTAGCAGTTATGATTAATAAAGTAATACATAAAATCTTAAAATATTATACACTAAAAAGTGTACTATTTATTACAAAAAAAAGCTATCTAAATTACCTGAATATAAATTTGACTGTTTCTTACCGATCTTCCTCCATGGAGGTTTTTTTAATCTTTAAATCGAAAATATTCAAGTATAAGAATTTGGATTATTCTAGACCTCATTTTTTCAGGAAGATCTCAGTGAGCCCGTAGTTCAGGGTGATACCCTTCCCGGACACGTGGGTACAGCATGTCTTTTATCATCCACCATTGCCGAGAGTGGGAAGAGTGCTGGAATCCTTATTCTTCCCATCATGAGCAGAAATTCCAGAAAAACAATAGGCAAAGTGAGAGGTAAGCCTGGAGAAGCAGGGTGGCCCTTTATAAATAAGCAAAGGTTAAATTAAAATTTTTATTAGTTTCAAATTGAGTTTTTGAGAATGGTGAAGATTAAACTAATGATTCGTTTTAGAATTTTAACTAATATAATAATAATAAGGATATATCTATTGAAATTTCTGGAAGCTTTGAATCAGTTTTGACTTGTTGATTTTTTTCCTATTTGATAGATTGATAAAGCTAGTTTGAGTGGTATTTACATATAATTAAGCTCAATATGGCCTTTTTAATTGTCTTTATTTTTGTCCCTCTTCCCCCCTTTTTTTCCCTACAAAAGTTGACTATATAATTATTAAGCCGTTACCCGAATACAATTGTGACATGAAATCTTCATTTTCCAAGTACTGGAAGCCAAGAACACCTTTGGATGTTGGACATCGAGGTGCAGGGAATTCTACAACAACTGCTCAGTAGGTTGAATATTTGAGCAGAATTAGCATTTGGTAGCTCAAACTTGATAATGTTAAATTGGTTTGACTGATTAAACGTCAAATGATTCTTTTGTTATTACCCTGGAATTTGTATGTAATTTGGCAATTGGGGTTCCCAACTCAAATTAATTACAGACTCGCTCCTAAGATTCTAGTCATCTTTTTAATATTGTACTGAATTGATGATGCGAGAGACATTAAAACTAAAAAGCCAGCCCCCAAAGGGGAGGAGAGTGGGGGAGTGGGTGAAAAAGGTTAAGAGGAATACGAGGTACAAACTTCCAGTTATAAAATAAATAAACCACGGGGATGAAGTGTGCAGCACAGGGAATGTAGTCAATAATATTATAATAACTTTGCATGGTGACAGATAGTTACTAGACTTATGGTGGTGATCACATCACAGGGTATATAAATGTCAAATAACTGTTGTATACCTGAAACTAATATATTGTATGCCAACTATATTTTATTTTAAAAGCATTTTAAAACAGAAAACAAACAAACTGGGAAGCCAGGATGGGAATGCTTGATGCAGAATCAGCCTGATGACATCAGTATATCTGTACTGTGGTCCTGACTTTTGGCATGTTGCCCTTTCTGGGTCTCAGTTTACTCGGTGCTCAATATAGTTTCCATACTTCCACTACGTTGGTGTGTCAGCCTTTTCCCATTCCCCCAGTCTGCCAGTATTATTAAGTCATCTGAGGCTTCATTGCAGGGAGCAAGGTTCTGTGTCTCTGCTACTTCATGCCATTGCAAAGGTTTTTTCCTTAATTGGTCACCCCACTTGGGGAGGTTGTATTTTCACAGGATATGTCTATATTCAGCTTGTAAAGATCTATAATTGTTAGAGCTTGCATTTATGGAATAAATGCACACACCAACCAAGTGATGGTCACAGTCTTATTTTGGGGATGGCAAAATTAGCCTCAAAACAGAATAAGTACTGTTTCCATTGTTGAAAATATAGCTGACTTCCTTATTACATTTGTTGTCTTTATCTTCTTACAATATATGACAACTATGTTTCTATACATTTCTTTTTTAGGCTTGCTAAAGTTCAAGAAAATACTATTGCTTCTTTAAGAAATGCTGCTAGTCATGTAAGTGAACCTCTCTTAAATAACTTTGGACTGTTGATCCAAAGGTAGAAAAGTAGAGAAATGTGGGTCTGGGGAGGGTCCTCCAGTTTGCATTAGTAGGTTAAAAAGGGGAATATTTTATGCTGCTTCTGAATATGTTTCTAAGTGAAGATGAAGTATCTCTAGGCATTTGTATTTAGATTCATGGTTATAATTGAGGTGAAAACAGTGAAATCATAAGCATCCTATTTTTGAAATAAATTCTTAAGTGATGGGGGCAAGAAAAATGTTTCCCATTAAGCATTGATTTTCATCAACTGAATAATGTGCTCATTCAGGTACTCCCTTTGGAAATAGTGCTTATGGAAGGATTTGACAGTGATTTTATGTAACGCTTTAAAAAAAAATTGTCAGTTTACATCCTGCATACCAACTTGATTACGTTAAATTTCTTAACTGCTTTTATCCAGTTATAAAGGGTTAGAGTCTGTTTTTTAGCTTTTAGTTCTTTTCAGCAGCTGCAGCTTGGCATTTTTAATGAAGAATCTGAGATTCCTCTACTTCCTGCCATTCCTCTGTACCTGATTGAAAAACCGTATGTTCCAAAGTTAAACTAGGGGGAAATGGAGGAACATCTTATTCTTTTATTTCCACTTTTCCCACAGTGTCCTCCACATGCTTTAAACTTTGCTTTTTTAACAATAGTTCAGCACGTAAACTTGATTCATCTTATATTCACTTTATCACTTATAAATGGGCAAACATCCATTCTAAAACATACGTTTTTCATATTTTAATGTTTCTAAAATTGGGATGGGTTTTACAACTTACCTTTTCATCATGGTTTGATTAGCAGTTTTTTTTTCTCTTAGTGGTATATACAATAATGCTGCATTTTATAATTCATGGCATTTTTGATTATTGTAATTATTTATTTTGTTAAAAATATTAATAGTGGATAGTTTTGTCCTTGTGTTGAGAGGATGATATTAAATCTATGAGGATTGGGTTGTCGTTCATTATTTGGAACCTGTTTTAGATCATTGTAGCTAGCCAATCTAAACGTTGTTTTATTAGCTGTAAACATGTGAAGATCCCTGTTAAAGAACTCGCAGGGTCTCTGTTTTTTGAGCGAGGATTTCATTAACCCCTTCTGTATTCTGATGAAATCCTTTGTAACTCATATGGATCACATTTTAGATCCATGTTAATTATTAGTGGTTAGTTTGTTTTAATGTTAAAAATATGTCTTCGACGAGGTTTTGGTCTGTGCTATTTCCTAAAGCTCACACGTGAATTTTGGGATCAAGTTTTACCTCTTAATGAAACATTCCTAAAGGATTGTGATCATGTCAAATTAAACATATAAACTAGAAAGCTAAAACTTAATATGTTTAATCATTGCAACTATTTAGAGGTAGTAGGGTTTGTTTTCTTCGGTAGAAATGGCTTGTGTTATTGTCTTGTTTACAGTAATTGAAGGAGTTAAGCTTATTTCCTGCTTCATAAGTCATCAAGTAACTCACCTCCTTTGATTCTAACCTATCATCCATGTTTACTCACAAGTTGAGCAAGGGGTGGAAATGTATCCATCCATTCTTATACAGTACTTCTCTGGGCCATAGTAATATTAAAGGATTCTGAAATCTTGTTAATTTTTATCCCAGCTGGCTTTCTTTTAGTGAATGCACAAATTTATATGTCAGGTTATGTTCTCAGTTTTTATTTGGATTAATTCACATGTCAGAATGGATCTGACTTTTAAAAATATCCTTAATTCTAATTCTTGTCCTCCTTTCTTCTACTTAGTCTCCTATTGGGAAATTTGTCATCTGCGTCATTCTTGTTGCCCATTTCTGTTCTGTCTTTTCAGCAGCAATTATAGTTTCCTCTTTGTTAACTGAGGTTTCGCTAAGAATGGCTCTGGTGTGCTGCTTAAGTGCACCAAGTTGCAGAGCTAAGAGACTACAGCTTATTTTTTCCCACCACATCTTTGAGGTCCAGCTGTCCAGCTAAGGTAGCAACAAGGTATGAGGTAGCCCTGTGCTGCAGGCTCCTGTTAAGCTCCATTTCTATTAGTAGCAGTCGTAGAGGTGACACATCTGTGAAAGCTGTTGACTGCCACAGAGCGCCCAGGGTGTGTGCAAGTGAATCAGTGCCCATTTTTTTTTTCCAGGAAAAAATTGCTGTGCTATTGCAAAAAATGGAAAATACTTGTTTTAAGAGAAGAAATTACTTTTTAGAAAAAGCTTAAAGTGTAGCATTAAATAATTCATGAAGAAGTTTTATGTTTTTGTGTACAGGTCTATTATTTTATAGAGAACAATGCATTTCTTATGTCCTTGTAGTTTTAGATGTACTGTGGGCCAGATAATGTTTTTCAAATACATATTTCCTTTATTTCTGTCAGGGTGCAGCGTTTGTAGAATTTGATGTACATCTTTCAAAAGATTTTGTGCCTGTGGTGTATCATGATCTCACCTGTTGTTTGACTATGAAAAAGGTATGTTGAAATTCTTTCATTAAACAATATATATAGTTATTTATTAAATAGAGCTGGCCAGTTTATTTTCTTGGTGAGTTACTGCCAGTCCCTTCCTCTCTGAAGCTCCTACAACATTGAGAGAGTACGGAGACAGGAATACTAATGTCCTAGAGTAGGGTCTCAGTATTGCTGAATTGGTTTTTTGTATTTAACAAAAGGACATTCTAGGTGGTTTCTGTATTAGTCTGCCACTGTCTTTATATTGAGGTAGGAGAGGAAGCTATGAGAGAGTTTGTTTTCTAGGCTCCCTTTTATTTCTACTTGAAGCTTTTCCTCAAATTAATAAGCTCGTATGATTTGGCTAAAGTGGAAAGATCTACAGTGAAAAATAAAATTGGAAAAGTGCTTTGGGTTCAGATAGTGGAGGGCCTTCGAGAAGGGGGTTAGACTTAGGAGCTAGGGAAATATGAAAGACTTTGGAGCCAAGAAGGGAAATATTCAGAATTAAACTTCTAGATTAAAATTTCAATACCTGGAGGACAGAGAATAGAGACAAGAGGGACAGTAATATGGGCCAAAGGTAAGGTAAGCCTGAATTGGAGTAGAGACAGTGAGAATGGAGAGGAGGGCATGATAGAGGAGAAAGTCCAGAAGGAGATTTGAAAATGCATATAATTGCTTTAAAATTATGAGTGTGGTACACATAACACTTATAATTGTGTAGTGCTTAAACTTCAGTATACAAATTAACCAAGTGATTTCTCAGATACTTAAACTATGAGGGTTCACTTGGCATTTTCTTTAAAAGTGTGTTAGGTATCATTTTCCACGGAGTTGATTCAAAGTTAAGGCTAGTTGGCTAACATGTGTAACACTGCAGCAGACACTGCCTGTTTTAGTATAAGTAGGTGACAGGGCTCCTGGCTCTGCCTGCTAGTGGATCTAATCAGTCATATGGGTTTGGATTACTGTGATGTATAGAAAAGACCCTCACCTCTTGTGAGCTGGTGTTAGGAGAGGAAGGAAAGGAAATGTACCTATTTGATGACAGAAGTAGAATAACAGTAGAAAGGGAGCAGGTTGTTTTGGAAACATTAAAGCAAAATGGGAGTAGAGTGGTAAAGGACCTTACTAACCAAGATGAAGGTTATTGAATCTAGTTGTAATTTCTAAAAAATCTATGAGAATTGATTGAAGAGTATTACCCATCCCATCTTTTCAGCAGACTTTGTCTTGTTCTTCAGTTGAATCTGGATAAGTTAATTGGGGAATAAAAATGACAGATTGTATATATTTCTAGTTTGAATTTTCAAGCTGGTATTTTCCAATTAAACTAATAGTTCAGAAGATTATGAAATGAATATAAATCTTCCTTTCCCCTTTCTTTTTGGTCATGCTTCCTTAATAGTTTCTTATGTGTTCCCCCAGAAAAACTATGCGTATGTTCATACCATATGTACATGAATGAATACAAAAGCAATGGATTTTAGTATATTTGTTGGATTGATGATTTATTGGTGGTACATTAACTTATTTTCTTTAGAGGTGCCTAAACAATGTGATATTTGATATGATATTAAAAATTTAATAAAACAGATTTGCTCATGGGGAAAAGTTTATAATAGACTTCCTGTTAAGTAGTACTGCTTGTAGGTAATCAGACTTTTTTTTTTTACAATTAATTTCTGTGGCTATTTTTAACCCAACTTAAATTTAAAAGGTTTAGAAAAGTTTAGCTACTTATTGACAGAACTTAATCCTTACGTAGTACTTGCATGTTGATTTCCTAGTCATGTAGCTTCGTATATGGCAAATAAAACGTATACAGCATGGCAGGAAGTAGGGGAAATGACTGACTTTGGCTTTGTTTTCAGTGTCTTTAGGACCATAGCTTCCTCCCAGCTGTTTTTTCTTCCAGGCCCTACCACCTACATTAAAAACAAAAGCCAGAATTTAAGAACTGGGAGGTGCTGTTAGGTGAGAAGGGCTCCCCTGCATGGGCTCATCGTGGCCAGCAAACAATTATTCTCATCATTCAGTAAATTAAGATAATTAGGTCTGTATAGGGTAAACATTCAGTAACAATTTGGGGTCTGTTTTTATTTTATTTTCAGAAATTTGATGCTGATCCAGTTGAATTATTTGAAATTCCAGTAAAGGAATTAACATTTGACCAACTCCAGTTGTTAAAGGTAGTAATAATAGCATAAAATGTAAATTATCTTTTACTTTTAAGACTCTGTGCTTATCTATATGGTAATGTTCTCTTTGCACATGGAGATGATGATATATTCAGCATGCATTAGAGCATATGCTTTGGTTTTCTGTTCTATTAGGAAGAATGGGTTTGTGCTACTCCATCTGTCTTCTGTAACAGTTTCCATGGACCCCACTAGTTTTTGCATATATGTTGGGGCTAGGCTATAAGTCTTTGGAGGCCATAGGGACTAGCTAGCCCTTCCCATGCATAATCTTAGGTTGCCTCTGTTCTACTTTAGCCCTTTTATATATAAGTGTCACTATTTTACAATTGGCATTTTATGTTATTGTTGGTTTTATAGATATATTACTAAGATCTTTGTAATTTTACATGATCCTTCTTCCTATTCCCATTAGATACCTAAATAAATGATTGAGTATAAACAGTTTCCTAACTGAAGAATTTTTATATTTTATATTCCTCTTCCCTATTTTGGCATTTGATCATGATCTTATGTGTATGTATGAATATATAAAATATGTACCGTTGTTAGTGGTTATTCTTATTAAACTTATAATTTTACATTTTATAGTTTTCTCTTACTTGCTAGCTTTTCAATGTTAACCACATCTTTATAAACTAAGGCTTTTTTTAAATGATTGCTTTATTTGTGTGTGTTTTCTAGCTCACTCATGTGACTGCACTAAAATCTAAAGATGTGAAAGGTATGTACCAATCTGGAAACACTTTTCATTTCATAATTAGCATATATATGGTATTTCCTTATCCATTTTAACATTTTCTGGTCATTTTAATGAATGTAATACTGGGCTATCCAAGTGCAATTTTATAGACATGAAGGCTTTAACATACATGAATCTTCAAATGCATAGGTATCATGTGTATAGTAACCATGATTTTTTTGTTTTCTGAGTTTTCTTAGCTTGATGATCAAAGTTCTTTATAATTTTGTGCCTATTAATACCAATCTTTCCAACATTCTTACCATTACAAAGTAGAGACTATATATATCAAGCATAGAATCTGGCTCCAGAACCAGGAGTTTGAATCCAGCTCTAACATTTATCAGTTGTGATCTTAAGCAGGTTACTTTTTTTGTAGGTTACCTGCCTACAAAATCCCTTTGTAATTCCACTTTACTTTTTTTACTGCCATGAAACTTAATAGTCTGTGCCATTCATTTGAAGTTTAGTGTATCTTTTTTTGTTGTTGTTCCCCTTTCTTCCCCCCCGCCCCCCAACTCCAGTTCAAGCTGTTGTTTCTCAGTCTAGTTGTGTAGGACGCAGCTCCCTTGCCCATGCTGGTATTATGAGCCTTGTGCTCCCCGCCAGCTGAGGCAGTCAGTCACCAGTCGTCCGTCAGCTGCTCACGGCAGCTCTCGCCAGCACCAGCCATTCACAATGACCACCGGCCACTCACGCTGGCCACCGGCCGCTCATGGCGGCACACAGTAGCCTGCGGCAGCCCACAGCAGCCTGCGGCAGCTCACGCCAACCTCTGGCTGCTCACGGCAGCCCAGTTCCAAGGAGAGCTGTTGTTCACAATCTCAGCTGTAGAGGGCGCAGCTCACTGGCCCATGTGGGAATCCAACCAGCGACCTTGGTGTTAGGATCATGGCGCTCCAACCACTTGAGTCACCGGGCCAGACCCTGTGTCATTTTTTTAATCCTTTATGTTTGTATATGTCCTGTCTCTTCAACTAGAATGTAAACGTAGTTGAAGAAGGATGGGAAAATGTTTTTATATTCCCCAAGACATTTACAGTACTCTGTGGATAGTAGGTACTCACTAGCTATACATCTGCAGTTGTGATAACAGGATAGTTGGGATGCCTTTGTCAAGAAATTGTAAAGTGCCTAAAGACTTCAAAGATTATCCCCAGAGCATACATATGACTTAATAGGCTTATAGTTCATGACTGTTCATAGTAAAATGAATTTTGCCTTTAATTTATTCAACTAGAGAATGTTACATGATTTTCTTTGTAATACATGGGATTACTTTAAGGAAAGTAAAGTTTGATATTTAATTTTTCTCTTGGAAAAAAATTCTTGTGTGTCATGAGATGTGATTTATTTTTATTTAAATGGTAATGGTAACTTTAGTAGCTATAAATTCTCTTAATTTCTAACTTTTGAGCTGATTTTGGTATTTCCAATAGAAGTCTTAGCAAGGTGGCATAGCTCTTATTTACATGGAGAAATAACAAATCACTGGTTGTAACTACTTTTTGAAAGTGGTATTACAACTTTTATAAGAAAATAATTACTTTTATTTTACTTATTAAATTGTTGCAAACTAGTCTTTATAAAGAATGCTTATTTCAAAAATGGGGGTTTAATGGTTAAAAGTAATAAATACAAGCGCCTTCAAAAAAATACTAAGTATGAAAGAATCTCGTAATTACTTCAGCATCTCTTTTTTTTGCCCGAAGAATTTAGGAAGATCTTAGTGATACAATGGTATTTTATCTCATTTAAAATTTCAGAATCTCTGCTTGAACAAGAAAATTCTTTTTCTGAAAATCAGCCATTTCCTTCTCTGAAGATGGTAAGTTCCTTAGGAAAACTAGGGCAAGGCTATCTCATTAATTCTGTTTTATCTGAATAATTAATTTTGGTCTCTTCAATGGGCACTAAATAGTTTGTGTCAAAGACAACATTAATATAAACTTGTCATCATTAATGCTTTTCAGAGAACATACATTTTTATGTGGTATATTCATGCTGCTTTTTTTTTTTAAGAGTAACTTAAACCTGCTCAAATGAATAAAAATTCCTCCATGGGTTAATTTGATATGAATTAGGAAATTCACATATTTCTGTATATAAACAGGAAGGAGAGGGCACGGAAAAGGGTATGGGAGAGGAAGCTGCAATAGTGGGAGGCATTTTTTTACAATATTTTAAACTGTTCATAGCTTTTGGAAAGAAATGAGATTCTCCAAAGAAATTAAGTATCCTGGTTACTTAAAATGAGACACAAATTTCAAGAATTCACTCTGAAAAAGCATAACAAAAACTAGAATAAAGATTTAAAAAGTAGCGAAACTTCAAACCTGAATCCCTTTGACAACATCAGGCAAGCCTACATGGACACCAGACACTCACCTTGGCTTTTGTTCCTACTGGCTCCATTTCCTAACCTCTACTCTTCTTCATTGCCTTTTTCTGGTGATTTCCTTGGCAAAAATAGGTCATTTCACTTTATCCTGATTATGTTATCCACCCTACAAAAAAGATGCTACAAGAGAGCTCCTAAAATGGACATTGTCCTAGTGCATTTATAACATGATCTGAACAATTTTTCAGGTATTTATGAAGCTAGCTAAGTAAAGTCATTCCTTCTAGTCCAAATTCTGAATAATTTGGTTCTTAGAAATCTCATGATTCCTAGACTTGTGATTTCATAGATCAGAAAAACAATTGGTTTGACAACATTTACTTAGCCAAATAAGTTAAACACACATCTCATTTATTCACTCACTTTGCCATCGCTATAATTCGTGTAGCTGGTTAGTATAGAGTCGGGGATAGATCCCAGGTCACCGACACCCAGATTATATTCTTACAATTATGTTGTTCTGTTAGTATGCTTTATTTACTGTTATCAAACCAAACATCATATATATATATATTATACATGTTAAATGATTTCTAAACTTCTGAAATAAATTGAAGTTAAAAACATGTCTGTTTCAAATTTATTTGGCCCTGAGCATGTTTATGCATTTGCCTGGCCTTCATGTTTGAAAACTAAACAAGTCAGCTCTTTGTAGGTTAATAAACCAGGCTTCATATTTTCAATGTGATTTTCTCATTATGCTGCCAAAATGGTCTTACTGCAAAGTGTCTGTATAGTTTAGATAAGTTGACACCATATTATTTGTTCATTTATAGAGTTGTAGCATTATTTATTTATGAGCCTTGGTATAATCTTTCATTTGCCAATAACATCTTTTCAAAGAGTTCCATACAGCATGGTATTTGTTAAGCATCTCTACCTTCAAAACAAGATAGAAATCATGGTTTTTCATATAACCATGTCTTCATATAGTAGATTGACATACCTGAATGAAATTCAGAAAATATGATAAATGTCTTCTTAAATCCATGAGGTTGCCTAACTTATTACAGATCACTTTGAATGTCCAGTAGTAATGGTGAAAAGGATTTTAGGATTTTAGATCTATCTTTGTAGTAGTAATGATCAGTTATCACAGTGCCTAAGACTACTGCTTTTGCTGTTTGATTTCTTTCGACTTTCTTATTTAGCTTAACCAACCAGATTGTCAGTTTAAGTATGAGAAAAGATAGTGGTTTATGTTGAAGGCACAAAGTTTTATTCTTGCAAGTGATATGTTTTCTTATAGGTTGCTTTTTGTAATAACTTGGTTTTCTTTTTTTCTCTTACACTACCATTCATCGCACCAAAAACAAACTAAAATTCACCACCAACAAACAAAACTGTAGGTTTTAGAGTCTTTGCCAGAAGATGTAGGGTTTAACATAGAAATAAAGTGGATCTGCCAACAAAGGGTAAGTAATTCTCTATGTAACATGTTCTTCTCCTCCCCTCACCTCCATTTCTTTAAATGAATTCATTCCTATCTCTTTGTTTTAATGGAATAAGTGAAACTGAAAACTTACTGTGGCTTCTTCCCGCAAGCACAGCACTTGTTAGACCTATTTATTAAAGCATATTTTATGCTAATATATAAGTACTTAAAAGTAGTGATGAATGTATTATAGTAGAAATTTCCATTTATATGTATTTTATGTGCACATTTATATGGATGGTTTCTGGGCATACTTATAAAGTGAACAGTGAGAACTCTGTACAGTCGGAACTGTATAACTCTGATTAATTTTTGTTTTCTAATCATCCATTTAAACACATATCTTAAATAACTTCCTAAGCAGTTTTCTGTGACAGTAGCTAGTAATAATTAACCAGGGAAAGAAATTTCTGCAAATGTGTTTTAAATCACTCCCAGATTTAGTCATTCTTTTGTTCAATGATTATATATTGAAAAGCTGCTATGGACCAGGCATTTTCTGGGTCCTGGGGTCAAGTAGTGAACAAAACAGAATAAAGCCTTGCCTTCCTGGAACTTACATTCCAGTTGAAGGAAATAGTGAACTATTGAATGTATCAGATAGGGATATGTGTAAATGGATGGGATGCATGGTAAGAGGGTTGATTGCGGTGGGGAGCATTGAAGCAGTTAATTCAGGTATCATGATTAGGCAATTGGAACAATACCCCAATTTGTTTGGGTTAGAATAATCTATAACTGCCCTCAAACCATGCCTTCTTAGTAACCGTTTATGATAAGCTGGTCCTAGTTAACGTAGTAAGTGCTCAATCAGGCTTCTCCTAATAAGTGATTTTTAATTTTCTGAGCTTTTAGATTTATTTTAATCATGAATATTTATAATATTTAATATTTGAATATCAGCGACTCTCTTGGTATCTTAGCTATATTTAGAGAATTATTTTTATTCTTGAGGATACTTCATATGCCTAAGATCCAAAGAATGAGATTTTTAACTGGTAATTCATAATTATTATACCAGGCGTTTTTCATAATAAGCAAATGAAGTAGAGTCCTTTTGTCCTATAGTTTATCGAGTTTATAATATTTTAAAAGTCATAATAGATTGTAAATTTCCAGAGTTTTAGCTTTTGTTAACTTATTATAGCAAAAGTCTATTGATGCCATAATTGTATTTTGTGTATAAGTATGTCTATACCTGAATTTTGATAGCTGCACTGTCACCAAGTAGATGTGTGACCTTGGGCAAGTCACTTCATCTTTTCAGGGCTTTGCTTTCCTCATCTGTAAAATAAGAGTTGGATTAGATTTCTCAAGATTCTTTTCTAGCACTGTGATTCTAGGGTAGGTAATGGCTTTCGTTTTCCCGTTTATTTCTTCCACATAGGATGGAATGTGGGATGGTAACTTATCAACATATTTTGACATGAATCTGTTTTTGGATATCATTTTAAAAACTGTCTTAGAAAATTCTGGGAAGAGGAGAATAGTGTTTTCTTCATTTGATGCAGATATTTGCACAATGTGAGTATTCTTTTTTTTTTCTTCTCCTATACTCTTAGATTGTAGCTAGGACCTAGGGTACAAAGATTATGGTTGGAATGGGGAAGTGCCCAGACTTCATCCTTGATTTGTCCTCTCAGTCAGGTTATGTATATTCTCACATCCCTTCAGGAGTACCTGCTGGGATGCCCTCTACTCCTGTGCACTCCACACCCACTGCATCTTAGCGCTTCATCCCCTCTGTTTGCATATATCTTCCTTACCAAATTGTAAGCCCCCAAGGGCTTTCTTGTTGCCCATTTCTGAGAGTATTTTAGCTCTTGTATAGACTAATTACATTTTTTTCTATTTTGACCAAAAGGCAGTATATATGTATGTGTTGATGGTGGTTATATCTCAGTAATGGGATTATGCTTTTTTGGTGTTCATTTTCTTCATACATTTAGTATTTTCTAAAGTTTCAAAATAGAATATATTATAATTATCTCCCCAATGAAAAGTATTGTTTAAATTGTCTTTTTCAGGGTTCGGCACAAGCAGAATAAATATCCCATATTATTTTTGACTCAAGGAAAGTCTGATATTTATCCTGAACTTATGGACCTCAGATCTCGGACAACTGCT
This sequence comes from Rhinolophus ferrumequinum, assembly GCF_004115265.2. Taxonomy (NCBI): domain Eukaryota; kingdom Metazoa; phylum Chordata; class Mammalia; order Chiroptera; family Rhinolophidae; genus Rhinolophus; species Rhinolophus ferrumequinum. The sequence goes on along the minus strand of NC_046306.1, from coordinate 26,926,711 downwards.
ATTGCAATGAGCTTTGCACAGTTTGAAAATTTGCTGGTAAGTTATATTTCAATTTTTTTATTTTAATTTTTTTAAAAAATGTTTTAGAGTAGTAGTAAAGTGTCGTGTTACATTACACATCTAATTGGTTAGTTTTGACCTATGTATAACAAGCAGGTAGTTCTGAAAAATGAGTGTATTACATCTCAGAATGAAAAACAGTTACATGAAAAAAATATGTATTTTCTTGCAGGCCTAGGTTAAGTAAGTTTTGTAGTTTAGTTTTCTGAATGAATTTTATGAATCTAAAATGGTTAGACTGTAAACTTTTTTGATAAAATAAATTGTGTAAGAAAAAGCTGTTTCTTTCCCCCTGCCTACTTAACTTTGGAGAGTACTGATCTAGAGTATTACCATTTAGCATTTACAGTTAATAAGTTACTTTTTCATGAATACCTTATTTTTCTTCCTTTAGGGGATAAATGCACACAGTGAAGACTTGCTCAGAAACCCGTCCTACATTCAAGAGGCAAAAGCTAAGGGACTAGTCATATTCTGCTGGGGCGATGACACCAACGATCCCGAAAACAGAAAGAAATTGAAGGAATTTGGAGTTAATGGTCTAATTTATGATAGGTATTTGTTTGTCATGAAAAATTTTCATGGGCTGTTAGGAAAAAATTAGCTTTCATATAAAGTTATAAATAATATTAAACTTGGTAAAATTAAAATTCTATAGCTCAGCCTGAAATTTATCTTAACATTTGTCGGTGGAATTTTTTAAACTTTGGAATACAACACAATCACTTGGGAAGCTTATTAAAAATGCAGGTGACTGGGCCCTAAGCCAGATATACTAAAGCATCTGTGGGTAGGGGTGGCTGTCTGCCCAGACCTCTTCTTGGTGATCTACACCACTTTCTTGGTGATTTCATCCAATTCTGTGGCTTTTCATACCTTTATACTTAAATTTTTATATCTCCAATTCATACCTTTCCCCTTACCTCTACATTTTTATATCCATTTATTAATACCTGTTCTTCCTGATTTTAGCATAAATGATAGCTCTGTGTTTCCAGTTTCTCAGGCCAAATCCTTGGAGTCTTTCACGACTGTTCTTTATCTCATATCCCAAATCCAGTCATACAGAAAGAATCTCGTTTATTCCATCTTCAAATATGTCCTGAATCTATCTACTCTCCACATTTACTATCGTCACTCTTCCTTAAGCTACCTGATTTCTCATGTGGATTATTGAAGTAGCCTGCTCACTGGTGATTGCTTCTACCCATGGCTTCCTGCTGGCTGTCCTCAGCACAGCAGCCAGAGGGAGCTTGTTAAAACCCTCCCACTGGTTTCCATGTCACTTAGATGAAAATTCCAGGCCCTTACCTCTCCCGCAAAGTCAATTTCTCAGTAAAGCCTTCCCTTAATATCCTAATACAAATGACAAGCTCTACTCACAGTGCACTTCTGTCTTTTCTCCATAGCATTTACCACCACCATCAGATACACCATACACATATAATATTTTACTTGTTTATTTTCTGCCTGACCTCCCCCGCCCCCAATATATCCACACAAACATAAGCTCCATGAGGGCAGGGTTCTGTGCCTATTTTTTTCACTGCTGTATCCCCAGAGATTAAAACAATGTGTGATACAGAGTAGGAGCTCAAATACCGGAGATGCCAAAAAATGTATACAAGTGGACACTTTGGTCAATGTTGCTCAAGCAGTAGTTCGCCGTAATCAGAAGTATCTGGACGCTGATGGTAATCACTTTGAGCACCTCTTGTAATTGCAGAAGTCAAACATGACTTGTATTCATCTTCTGTTATCGGTATATATGGAGTATTACAACTTTAATACAGTTTTCCTTTCTTAAAATTTGTATACTTTTTTTTTTGGCACTCTCTGTATTTGTTGAATAAATCTTTTTTTTTTTTCTTTTTTTATGATATAAACTTAAGAGCCACTAACCTGAAAGATGAAAAAGTTGCTTACAATAAAGAAATTGGGGGGTTAGAAGGGATGTTATTATTTGCTAATACTTGAGCAACATCATGCAAAGAATAAGTGATGAAATCTTAAAAAATAATTTTAAAAAGCGTTAAAAAGATACTTTCCTTAGATTTAGTTCATACTACTGTTTGTCCTGTAAAATTATATCACTTTCTTATTCTTTTCGCTATTTTGTCTGAGTCAGGTTTTAAAATTGCAGCCCAGATAATGCCTGCCATCCTTCTTAACTATTTTGTTAATTTTGCAATAAGTCGCATGGTTCATAACTCTTTTTAATAGACAATTTTCGATTAATTAAAGGAAAATTGAAATTTTAAATTAATTTGAAAGACGCATTGGCTTTAGCAAATTTTTGAAGAATATTTATTTTTTTGAGGAAGACAAAGGAATGATTGCAAATATTTTCAGGCAAGAAAATGTATTGTGAGGTTATACTGTGTATGACTTTGTAGGGTGCACAAATTTTAGGCATATACTTTAACTCAAGGGCCTTACTTGGTTGGAGCCAAATACTGACATGTAGTGGAGAACAGGAAGAAGCTATGTGATATAAAAGGTGGTAAGAGTTCTTCCTGGCCTGGCGTCAGTAAGAATAACTTTAAAGAGGAAGGATTGAGATGGATTTTGGGTGTGGTTAAATTTGCTTTGACTGGATTTGTGTTTTAGGCTGAGGCTAGAGCATGAGTCATGTAGCATGGTGTTGAAGGTGTGTAAGGTTTTGAGGAGATGCCCAGCGCTGGGCTCCTTCTAGGGTCTGCTGACAGGTGAGGTGGATTGTGTTAGAGTTGGTTTTTACTCTTGAAAGTTTTAGTTGTTATTTTAATCAAAGAAATACATATGTATGTATGCATGACTGCATATGTGTGTGTATATTATATGCATATATATGTATATGTATGTACATATATCTCAAAATATAAATAATTCTGTGAGGCTTACCATAAAAACCAGCAGTCCCATTTACCTATCCTTTTCATTGTCTCTAGCTGAGTTCCTGTGCCCTAATTTTTTTAGCTGTTTTGCTGGTATTTAATGTGCTTATGCTATAATTTTTTTATTATCAAATTTTGACATTCTATGGAAGATTTGAATGATTAGTGATTCAGAGCCTTTGATTCATTTTACATTGGGGAGAATTGTGATGAGGATGGGTATTTTAGTTTATCAAAACTAATTTGTTCTTTTCTTTTACAAAGGCATTAATACACAATAGATTTCCATTTCTTCATGGTTTTGTGATATATTATATATACTGGTACGTTTGATTTGCTGATATTTGGCATTTTTGCATTTATGATAACATAGCCTTTACCTTTTTCTAATGGTTTGGTTTTGTTATGCAGGTAATACTTGCCTCAGAATAAATTGGGCAATGTCCCCTCTTTTTATTAAAAAAATTACTGTGCTCAAATGATTAAAAAAAATACACTAACAAGACACCCACGTTTAAAGAATATTATCATTAGATTTTCAAGTCCCCCATGTGCCTCTCCCTAACTCTAGTCCCTAATCTCCTCCCTCAGATTTAACTGCTTATCAAAGCAGTTATTATTCTCTTTAAAAATGTTTTAAATTCTTATTTCTGTTGCTCAACATATCATTTAGTTTTGCATGGCTTTAATCTTTATTGGTACTTTTGATGCATGTAGCTATGATCTGTTCATCTTTATGGCTGTATAATATTCATGGCTGGATGTCGCTACCACAGTTTACCCTATTTGAGAATGTTGAGGTAGTTAACCAAATATTTACTCTTATATCATTTGCTGTAAACATTGTTGACCAAGGTCTCTTAGATTACATGTGTGAAGTTTCTCTAGGGCAATTACTTTCAAACCTTTTTGAGCCCAACCAAGTTAGAATTGCATTTTACATTGCAACCCAGTGCACATAGAGATAAGTATTGTGGCTGGGCATAAAATTCCATGTTAGAAATCATTTTTCTTTAGAATTCTAAAAGCATTTCTCTGTTGAGTGTAAAACCATGCTATTTCTTGTTCCCTCACATGTGATTTCTGTTTCCTGTCGGGAAGCTTAGAGAAGAGAGTCTTCTTTTTGTCACCAGTGTTCTAAAATTTCATAGAGTTGGGTCGTGGTGGGGTCTGGTTTCACCCATTGTGCTGGGCACTGGGTAGCTAGCTCAGTCTGTTGATACATGTCTTTGAAGATGTGAAAATTTTCATGAATTATTTCTTTGATTTTTGTCCCTTCCATTTTTCTGGGGTTTTTTTGTTTTGTTTTTTTCCTTTATAGAAATCTTTTTGTTTGCATATTATACAGTCTTGGGCCAGATTTCTAACTCTTTATCTTTTTCTCCTATTTTCTCTGTCTTTTTGCTCCACTTTGAAAGATTTCCTCAACCTTATCTTCCACCCATTCTGTTGAGGTTTTCACGTCTGCTATTGTGTTTTTAATTTCCAAGAACTGTCTTTTTTCTTTTAATGTTCTTTTTCTGTATATGTAACATCCTGTTTTCATTCAGTGAAAGCACTATTTCTCTGAATGCATTAAGGACTTCTTGTTTATTCTTTTGGAATTTTCTTATCTTTTGCTCACTATCTTACATGTTAGAAACTTTCCTCAGATGTTTCAAAATCCTTGGCTGCTTTGCTTCTCCTGATAAGCAATTGGAATCTAAAAAGCTTGTTGGAAGCCCTGAGTGTGTTAACTTGGATTTCACTATGGAATGATCTGGTCATACCTTTGATGTCAGTAGATTTAGAACTTTACTTTTTGGCTGCTGAGATTGCTCATAACATAATTCATACACAGTACCTAGGAGGATCCGGGTCTGGCTGCCAGGGTTCTTGGAATCAAGTGAGGGAAGGGAGCTGGGAAAGGGAGGGCATATCTCTGTGTAGCGTTGGTTATGTGTGTGAACTGTCTCTAATTCTGCTGGTGCTGATGGTGGTTTTGTAAAACGCCCCAACACTCACCTGGTCTTCTTCTCCATTACAAGTGATTTCCTTTTTAATTCTCAAAACAACTTCCGTCATGGCGGGGGAAGGGCCGCTTCCAAGTCTGCCAGTTAGTAGGAAGGGAGTTGCTTACTGTTGCTCAAAACCTTCACCTCACCCTCCCTTTTTCAGCTCCTCTCCCTTTCACTCCAGTTCCAGAGCAATTTGGTGCTGCTTTTAACTCATTTCACTTGTTCTTCTACTGGCTTGTGATCATCTATTTTCCAGCTTCCAAAACTTCGTTGCTGTGTCTCTGGTTTTTCCCATATTCATGGATTTCTTTTTTTTTTCTAAATCCCTTTGCTTTATTTTTAACGGGATATAGGGAGAGAGTAAAATTAGATGTTCTGTTCAGTCTAATACCTTGACCCAGAAATCACTTTTCATGTGTGTGTGTGTGTGTGTGTGTGTGTGTATATATATATATATGTATGTATATATATATATATATATATATACACACACACATATCTTTAACAGAAAGCCTTTGGTTTAATATAGTCAAATATTTAATAGAGTCAATACATATTTTTATTTTGTTTAAGAAATTCTTTCCGACTGTGATATCATAAAGATTCTCTTGTAGTACCTCATAAAAGTTGCCTGGCTTTCACATTAAGACATGAAAGGCCATCCTTTCTCTGATTTACAATGCTAGTGTTGCCATCGTCATATGGGGCTTTTATTTGCTTTTGACTCTGGGTACAGCTGCCAGTACGACACATCTCCAGGATAATTCTCACACGGATGTGCAGTTCTTCTCATCTTGGTCTTTCAAGTCAGAACTGGGTATGAATTCCAGCTCTGCTCTAAATAGCTTCCCATTTGTAAAATAAGACATTGCCACCTCTCCGGCTGCAGGATGCCCAGATGCCCCAAGCTTGAGTCTGACACTGCCTGCACCGTCGGGGTAGGGAGGCTTGGCTCTCCTCATCTTTCAATAAAGCTGTTGGTTTGACTCAAAAAAAAAAAAAAAAAAGGCATTGCCAATTGATTGACTTGGAGAGAAGATTCTTGAAGAATCAGTAGTAAACTACAGATTTCTTTTTCTGATTCAATTGCTTTCTCATCAGCTCTTGTGCATCAGGGTACAAAAGGAAATGCTGTTATTCTGGATTATTGGAAAGACTAGGGAGAAGAAAAATATTTTTAAGTAGAACTGATGCTTACATCTTTTTAAAAAAGAGGACGCTTTTTAAAAAAGAGGACGCTTTTTAAAAAAGAGGATGCTTGTGATATGGATGTTCTAGGCATTTTGTAAACAAATTCTAAAAAGGTTAAGTCAGACAGGTCTTAAGTAAACCATAAAATTATCCTATTTTATGTGTTTTGTGTTTCTCTCATCATAGGATATATGATTGGATGCCTGAACAGCCAAATATATTCCAAGTGGAGCAGTTGGAACGCCTGAAGCAAGAATTGCCAGAGCTTAAAAGCTGTTTGTGTCCCACTGTTAACCGCTTTGGTCCTTCATCTTTGTGTGGGGAGCCTGGTATTCACGTGGATGCCAATGGCATTGATAATGTGGAGAGTGCTTAGTTTTTATTGGGCAGAGGCCACTCACTTGGGGGCTTGCACTACTCTTCCTAATACTCACTTTTCATCGTTGAGCATTGTTTGTCTATGCCTTTTAGGTTTCTCAGTCCAATTAAGCAATAATGAAGTATTTTACTGTTTCACTACAGTTCTTGCTAAAATTTCAAGTATGCTGTTTAAATCAATTGGCCAGGTATAATTACCAGTCAGTCTCATTACAATGAGAAAACTTATTGATTGGTAAATATTTTAAACTAAATATATAAACGTATAATGTTAAACAAATGTTCATTAAAAGCATAGCACTTTGAAATTAGATGTATAAATATCTCATATTTACACTTCTTACATCTTTTCATTCAATCAGGTCTGAAATATTTAGCACTTGAGGAACATGACTATGCATAATTATACCTGACCATGGGAAAATAAGTACCTCAAATGCATGCATTTGCACTGGTGATTCCAACTGCACAAATCTTTGTGCCATCTGTGTATATATGTATTTTTTACATGGATTGACATGCACATAAACCATTTTCATTCAGTATGAACCTTGAGGCTGCTGCCATTTTCCACTTAATCAAACCAATGCCTGTGTAAACAGCCTTGAGGTGATCCTTGAAAACTTGTTTCATGAGTCTTTCAAAAGTTGTATTGCATTAATGTTAAAATTTCAAAATGCTGCAGGGTAATTTAATGTATAATATATTAGCAGAAGTATGTATTGCATACTTAGTAGAGTAGATCATTATGTATAAATTCTACTCAGTGCATGCTTCAGTTTTAAGCATGAGATTGTACACGTTTACTGTAAGTCCTTGCATCTGTGGTGCTAGGTGAGTGTGAGAAGGTGTCAAGGACTGAAAATATTTTGTTGCCTAAAAAAAAAAAAGCCTGTTTGTAGGCATTTAAATATGCTTATTTTAAGTCTCTCTCACTACCTATTACACACCGTTGCTTTATGGGTTTGTCATGCGTGTGTGTGTGTGTTGTGTGTGTGTATGTGCGTTGTATAGTAGTTAAATCTCCATGCAGAAAAATAAATGTCCTGAATTCTCATGTTGGTATTCTTTATTGGTTAATGTATATCATGCATGTAATTTATTTAGAAATGTAGACGATCCTACTAAATGTATATGCATGTTTTTAGGGCTATGCTAAGGTTTCTTTCATTAGAAGCAGATTGTTTTGGCATAACTGTAATTTAAGAATGAATGTTAAATAAAATACACAGATTTATATTCTTCATTATAAAATGAAATTTCAAGGTTTTACTTTTGTAGAATTGGTTCTATAATGTTATTATGAAAAATTGGAATTTACTATCTGTGTTAAAGGGATGGCTTATTTTCATCCACCTTTTACTGCATGTTCCTCATTAGGCAGATTATTCATGTATTGACATATTTTGGTAGTAGCTGAGAACCTAAGACTTGGAATTAATACGTTGTATCTTTTTTTTTTTAAGCCAAGCAATGGAATTTTGGTCAGATCTTAATTGTGTGACGATAGGCTTTAAGATCTTATGATACTGTGTTTGTAACACAGATATTTAATAGAAAATAGTTTCAGGAATGCAGTCTTCTGCAAGGGTTCTATATATTTATTCCACATCGAATGAGATTTTCCAACACTTTGGTGTGAATTAGGTACTTTTAGAAAACGCCTGAAAAAGAATTCGTTTTCTTCATTTGCAGACCTTGTACAATACGGTTACCTAACAGTTACCTTATGGTAACTTGATTAGCCAAATGTGTGTATTTCTAGTCCTGTTTGTTTGCTCCTCTCCTCTATGCCTTTCAAGTTCCAGCTCCATTTTGAAAACTTGCAATTCATAAAGAGAAGGAAGAGAGGAGGACTTGGAGAGAGAGATGGGTTTCCTGAACAGAGTAATTTGCTGAGAAGAGCTTATAGTGACTGCAGGTAGAACCTCACCACTCACTCTCTTTTCTTTCTCTTCCTGACCTTGTAAACCGGGGTTAGTAGATAATGAAAGCATAGCAAGCCGTGGCTCCCCACTTCTATAGGACTAAGTCCCGGCTTCCATGTCACTAGTTGCTGCCATATATACTCTGCTCCAGCCACACTGTATCTTTGCTAGGCCCTGGCCATGCCCTGCTCCTCCACTGCTCCCTGTCTACGTGTAGCCAAGTGCCCTCTGCGTAGAAGCCCTCCTCCCTGCAGACGCTTCCTCCTTACCAAACTGATTTCTCCTTGAGCCATCAACCCTCTCCCCTGAGCCTTGCTGAACCTCCTTCAGGAGGGATGAATCCACCGTTTGTACCCCACAGCTGTATGTTTATGCCTTAGTCATGCCATGCATCATAGTACATTCTAGGTAGGCATAGTGATGCTTGTCTCACCTACCAGGATGCGGACCCTTCAAGGGCACGGACCTTGACTTACTCATTTTTATTTTCACAGTGAATGAAGCATAGGAGAAAATGAATGTTGAAATTATTGGGATAATATAATTTATATCAAATACCCTTTTGAATTAAGAGATTTAGTGATGTTTACTAAGATACAGACTTTGAATTGGTTTACATTTTGACAATTGGAGTAGTTTATTGATGTCATAGAGATATAATGTTGAATTATTTTATATTTTCTGGAAATTGAGTGAAATGTTTGCTAAAACGCCGCCGTTCTTCTCTGGTATTTTCTACTCTCTGGAATTATGTACTGTTGACTGGAGGTAGGTGTGAGGAATGCAGTTCTTTTCTGTGTTGCTAGTGCCTGAGGGCTACCACAGCCAGCCCTAGACCTTACTCCCATCGTTCCTTCTGATGCTTGTGTTCTCCCCTCCAAACCCCGTGCGCCTGCCTACCTCAATCCCACTTTCCTTGTCTGAAATGCCCTCTCTCTCTCCCTCAGTGTCCAGCTCAGGTGCCACCTACTCCATAAAACTTTCCTCACCTTTTGATCAGAATCTTGATGCAAACAAATGCAGACAGCCTCTAAATCTCACTACTTCATTTTGCAGCTGAGGTAATAAACCCAGAGTTAACTGACTTACCATGTTGGGACTAGAACTGGGTTTCGTGACTATGCTGTATTCTTAAAGTCGCTGCCTTCTGAATTCTTGTGGCATTTGTTAGCTTATGCTTTCTTATAGGCCAACTTTTTATATGCCTGTTAATAAGATTGTAAGCCCCTTAAGGGCAAGGACTTTGCATTTCTAGCACTACTGTAGTGCTCTATACTTAGTTATGAACTCGATAAATAAATGGTGATGGCAACAATCCTAGTTTCCTAATTCGGATTGTTTCACAGTATAAACACAACTTGTATGGCATGTTTAGCCATATTGTCTGGAATATGTGTGTGCTCACGTGTGCATGTGTGTTTGCATCTTTACACATGGAATTCTCCACCTCAATTGGTTGGGGTCACATATCTGATGGGTTGCTATAAAGCAATTTTCTACTTTATGCTGAAGGAGGACAAGTATGGGAGATAAGAGGGGAGAATTATGGGCATAAGGTATGTATTTCCCCCCAGGCCTTTGCTCCTTCCTGGGGCAGTACACCTAAATCCTGCAGCTGGTGGCCTGGTAGTGAAGAAAGTGCTGCCTTGGATAGGACTTGCGTGACCTGTGGGATGGCTGTTTTGATGGATCATCAATGCCCTTTGTCCCTTGGCACTTTCTCTTTGTGGCTTGACTGCATTTTGTCACATTATTACTGGTTTGGTACTCTAGGTTGACAGTGGAGTCCTGTTAATTTAGATTTTGATACAACTGATTTACTCTTGTGTTGTTAGGTTTGGATCATGTACTTTTTGGGTACAAAGCAAAATATACTGGAAATATTGCATTATTTTGGTATTCATGAGTGGAAATTCATTCAGATATAAACTCTTAGTGATTTTATATAGTTTGAGAAATAGATTTGAAATGTTTAAAATGCAGGAGAGCATATGATTAAGACCATGTGAGTATGTTATAGATAAGGAAGAGAGGTCTTGGGTTGGAACAAATACTTTATGAAGCTCTCAAGCCCTTACAGGATGGGGTGGGGGTCAGGGTGGTTGGGAAGCCCGTTGGGGGCATTGCCTTTGTAAACTCATGCTAGGGCAGTGTTTATGGTGTGGTCAGGGAGAATGAAGGCGCCATCCTGACAATGGAGAGGATATTTGAATATCAGAGGCTTTGCATCCTTGTAGGATATGAAAAGTTTATTCATTTTAAATGGAAGTGACATTAAAATGGAAATGGATTTTAAAATAATGAAGACAGTAGTCTTAGTACACGAATAACAAAAGAAGTACAGAGATTAAATTTTCTAATTCTGTACTTGATTGATCTGAACATACCTCTGCCTGTTTCCTAAGAAGATAGAATTGTCGATGGAATGGCTGAACTTCTGAAAATTACTTGCAAAGGCAAATTATATAATTTCACAGGAAGAAAACTAAAAGCCCAGTAAATGTTCCGTGACATCTCATGGTTTCAAATGTATCTCTCTTCAGCCCAGATCTCTCTCCTAAGCTCCAGATTCACACATCCATCTCCACTTGGAGGTCTAATGGGCATCTTACATTTAATGTACCTCAACTATACTTTTCCTCCGTCCATCAAACCTGCTCCCTCCCATCCCACCTCCTCCAGTGTTCTGCATCTCAGGAAGTGGTACCTAGAATCTTCTATGATTTAACTCTTAACAGAAAACTTGTGATTAGTATAACTTTATATTATGATATGTGATAGGTCAGTTGCCTATTCCGTTTTGATTTTTAAAAAATTCTTCCACATATTTTTTTTTTTTTTGTTTAATAATATGAAAGAGAAGTTCTTTTGGGATTTTGATCAGTGTTGAATTGATTTTCTAGATTAATGTGTGGGAAGGATTAATATTTTTAAAATATGAGGTCTTTCTATCCAGAACACAGTATTTATTATTCTACTTCTCCATTTCTTCAGAATTTTTATGTTTTCCAGTAAGGTGAGTTTTTTTTATTTAGGTGTGTACTTTTTAAAGTTTATTCCTATATATTTTAAAAGCTATTTCTCTTACAAATTGGTTTTTAAAAAATTCCTGTTACATTTCCTTAAATATGTTCTTCACCAATAATGGCAGTTAATTTTTGTTTATTTTACCTCTAGTGACTTTGCTGAATTTAACTAGTCAAAAATAGTTTGTTATTTAAGTCTTGGATTTTCTAAATAGTTGATCATTTTATCTGCAAATGTATTTTTTAAATTTTTAATAACAGGTCTTTATCATGTCTTATTTCATCAGCTAATAACAATTGTAGGCATACTTGTTTTTTTCCTGAGTGTTATGGGAAGTAACTAGGATGTCTGCTGAAGTTTCTAACACTAGTAGATAACACTTACTAAATTAAGGAAATTTCCTTTTCTTAGTTTCCTAAAGGATCTCTTCTCCCCAAATACCCCGCCCACCCCCCAAGGGATAGGTTTTGAATTTATCCAATGAGTTTTTGGAGACTTAGAAAATAATAATAGTTTTTCATTTATCTATTTTAATGGAATGAATGAGGCTAATATTTTTTCCAGTGTTGAATTACCCTTCAATAACTGGTACAAAACCTATATATGAATGATTTTTAACACTGGTTTGCTAATTTGTTGAGGATTTATTATCTATACTAATAAATGAGATTGACTTAGTTTTTTAATGCTATTTATATCTAGTTTTAGAGACCATTAGGATAGCTTTATAAAATGAGTCGCTTTTCAGTTTTTTTCTATTTAGTGGTACAGTTTGTATAATCATCTCATTGAAGGTTTGATAAACTCTCTTATAAAACATGTGCATATTTTCAAGTATTTTTTATTGCCCATACAGTTTCTTTAGCTATAGCTTGTTCATGTTCCCTACTTTTTAATGAAATTATATTTCCTTGGGAAAATCATTCAGCTTTTCTAGATTAAAAAAAGTTTTTTGTGTGTAAAGCTGTGTGTTGAGAGAGAGAGAGAATAAAATCTTCCCTTGGTGACTTTATGTTCTTGATATTTTCTCTGGGTTAGGGGCTGCAGTGTTAGATTGCCAAATATATCTTTTTTTTTTTTTAACTGAGCTCTAATAGTGTTGAGCAGTGTTTTTACTATTTCATTAATTACTGCTCTTAAATTTAGGTGTGTTTTTTTTTTTTTATTGGGGAAAACTGGGGAACAGTGTGTTTCTCCAGGGCCCATCAGCTCTAAGTCGTTGTCCTTCAATCTAGTTGTGGAGGGTGCAGCTCAGCTCCAAGTCCAGTCGTCGTTTTCAATCTGCAAGGGGTGCAGCCCACCATCCCATGTGGGAATTGAACCTGCAACCTTGTTGTTGAGAGCTCGCGCTCTAACCAACTGAGCCATCTGGCCGCCCCTTAAATTTAGTTTTGTAAAATTCTAATTTGGATTATTTTGTGCCTTTTCTTGCTTGAGTTGATTCTACCTCATTGTTAAATACAGTTCTGGTTCTATAACAATGGAATAATAGAGTTAAATTAACCTTGGAGCAATACTGTTGTAATAGTATGGGAAAAGAACTTTAAAAAAAAGAAAAAAGTCTGTATTCCTTAGTACTGATGTTTCTATATTAATAGAAATGTCACTACATAAAATACAAACCTTATTCTAATTGAACTGAATTTCATTATAATCCCTTAAAGCATAACCAAAATCAAATATTTTTTGAGGGAGTGGGTAGAAGAATAAAGCAGTTTCTATCTTCAACATGCTCATTATTTAGCTGAGGTAATATATGTTTTAAAAATGCAAGAGAGCAACAGAAAGGTCACCAAGCTATAACCTAATGTTCATTTAATAACCCAGATCAATCCTACCACCTCCACTTCTACCAAAATGGCTGTGGTTTGACCTGTTTTATTTTTCCTAGTACAGATGTGATTTGAAGATGGGGTTCCTTAGCTAAAAATATTTGAAATGTGTATTAGACATGTAAGTGGAGGTGTGTATCTTGTATTTTGGGTGATTTCCTCAGTATTGTCTTCCAATTCACTTACTCTTTCACTATATCCACCTCACTCTGTTTATTGCATTTTAAATATTAAACTATGTTTTTAATTTATGAGATTTCTAATTGTTTATGGCCATCTGATTTTATTTCCTTTTTTCCCATTTTTATTAAATAATTTACAGTTCTTTTTTTAACAGAAGTGGAACTTTCATTGATCTCTTTAAACACTCTCGATCTATTTTATCCTTTTCAGGCTGTTCTGGAATGAATTCCTGTTCTGATTTTGTTGATTTTATTGGCTACCTTCCTTAATACTGAGTTTCCTCCTATTTTGGAGTTTGGGTACACAAGATCATGTTTCTGTTTCTTTCCTTCCCTCTTCCAACCTCTGATGGTCTTGTGGTTGCTTTTCTTAGGAGCTTCAGGACCTCAATCTAAATCCAGGTATGTGATTGTACCTGGTAATACTCGGAAGGACACTGGGGACCTTGCATCCCACTCCAGAGTCACTAGGTGGCATCATTTTGATTTCTGGTTCGAGGAGGATTATTTATAATCTATCTAATCTGTCTATCATCTGTCTAGTTTTCTCTGTTTGTAGTCTGCTTTTTTTTTCCTGTGTGTTTGGAGCAAAGATTTGTTTGGGGTTTTTTGTTGTTTATTATTTTTAGCATTAAACTCACCAAATCCTCATACAGTGTTAAAAATCCCCACCATCCCAGAGGACTGTGTTGTAGGTTCCTGCTCCCCGGAGGAGACCAGAATTAATGTGGGAGGTTTGTGATTCTCCAGCTGCTCAGCAACTCACCTACTTTTGGGTGTAGCATTTCCTTTTTGGGAATTCTCTCTCCCCTGTTGGGTACAGTCTTTGGGGAATTGTAAAATAAAGAATCCTCCTTTCCCCCAGCTAAGAGCTGGGTGCATGAACAAAGCCAAACCAACTGGACTCGCTCCTGGGTTGTTGCATGTTAATCAGAGGAGCCAGAGGATAGGACAGGCGTTTAGACTGTTTCCATTTCAGGTCAACTTCAGTGGGTTCTGCAGTGAAGCCCGTAGGATCTTCCTGATTCTTGTTCTTTCTGACCTGACACCTTGGTCTCCCCTTCAATTCTATGAGATCCCTGACGTCCCTCTAGTAAGTTCCAATATTGGAGGAAGTTCTGTTGCTTACACCCACGTAAACTTGATGATAGATGTATACACATCTAGAATATGTACCTTTACAGATGTGTATACATCTACAAGCATGTAAATGTTCAAATATAATTTCTATATACCATGCTTGCAGTTGAGCAGCTTGCATTTTCTTCACACATGTCGGATACTTCATATACTTAGCATCAAACAAGAAACAATGACTAAGTAATTCAAGTTGGTAGGAGCCCATCCTGTGCTTTTGCTGCCTTGTGAACAGTGGCTAGAGTGTCTCTGTCCATCCTCATGAAGGTTCTGCTTCCACTGTTGTCTCCCATCTCAATCCAAGTTCCTCCTCTGCTGTCATATTCTTATCACTGTCTCAGAATGTACTTATACTCTCTCTTCTTGGTATCTTTGTTTTCACTATTTTTTCCTATTATTTTACTTCTTTGTGCAAGACCAGCTCAGCTTAATGGCCTGAAGCCTTTTATGAATACCCCAGCTTACCAGACAGTGCCTTTCCTTTCCTCCTGAATTCCCAGAGTAGCTGACAACTATTCCCCTGCAGTTACTTGCCTTGTTATTTAAGTGTCTGAGTCTAGGATATAAAGAACAATGAGACATTGCTTTGAAGGCATGTCAGAGACACTTCTCTCAGTGTTTGATATTTGATACATAGACACTTGTCTTCTGTCTTTGATTGCCCATGATGACATATTCATTCTGTTTGATCCATTAAGCAAGCAGGTCCCACACTTACACAGGAAATTTATTTCATTACCCAGCACCAAAGACAGGGAAGAAGCTAGCTGCCAAAAAAAGGAATTTGACTTCACTTCTACTGCAGAAATCTGGCTTCCTGAAAGTTGTCGCATGTACCTGTCTTCCCAGAATCTCTCCTCTCTCTCCCTTGTCGCATGAAGCCCCTCACTTTCTCTATGCCAATCTTTCTTGTCTTCCCACCTCTCCCTGGCACTGGGAATCTTTGTTGCCCCTCCAGTGGCTGATGACTGGAGAGGGATAGCATCATCTTCCTTGGGTTAGCCAATGGGTGACAACCAATGGCCATTTTTTTCTATGGCTGGTTCTAGTTCTTAAGAAGCTGTCAGAAACTTTCTTGGGAGTTGCATATTGGAGAGACCAAGGTCATGCATGTCCTCAACCACTGGAGCCTGAACCTGTGGTCACAGGTCCTATGGATGGCCTCTAGGACTGCTTATGTGCAGTATACATAGCATACAGAGAGAACTTGAATTGAGTCTTCCAATCCGTAAACTTACTTTCAACAGGTAAAATAGGTGAAGGGGATTAAGAGGTATAAGCTTCCAGCTATAAGTCATAGGGATGTCATGTACACTATAAGGAATATAGTCAATAGTGCAATAACTTTGTATGGTGACAGATGGTAACGACTTACCATGGGGATCATTTCATAATGTATATAAATATCGAGTCGCTATAATGTACACTGGAAACTGACTCTTGTCAATAATCAATTTAAAAAAGAGGGAGAGTGCACAGGTGAGATTCCCGGGGCCTTGGGTCCCACTTTCCCCCTTGAGGCAGAGTTGGGAGAGCTGCTGAGCAGGCCCTCAGAGAAGTAGAAAGGATTGCAGAACACTAATGGGTCCATCACTGCACAGAAATGGAGGTGGGACAGGTCTCACATCTCTAGTCCAGGGGACGTGGTGAGTAGGGGCTTCAACTGACAGCTGCTGGCTGGTGAGGGGTAGCGAGGTCCTGGGAGCAGCAGATGCCTGGTTGGTTATAAGGTGGCCAGTGATGGTAGGGACCTTTTGAACAAGCCACACCACAGACGCCATTCCCTCCCCAAGGCCACGTGCATGTGTACCCACCCACAATAAATCCCTAGAAATGGAATTCTTAGTCAAAAGCCACAAGGATACGTGCTGTGTTTAAAAAGTTCTTGCCTGTTAGAAGAAGATAATGATGTAATTACAGGTAAAATTATATTATGTCATGGATTTGCTTTAAACTAATAATTCAGCCAAAAATGAAGAAGTGAATGTTGGGGAGAGGATGACATGAAGCAAGCATGGCAGAATGTTAATTGTTGAAGTTGACTGATGGGTGCTGTGTTTGTTAGAGCTGCCATAACAGAAGACCACTCACTGGGTGGCGTAAACAATGGAAATGTATTTGCTTACGCTTCTGGAGGCTAGAAGTCCAAACTCAAGCTTTTGTTTGTATATTTCTCAAGAGGAAACTTCCACTTTCAGCCATGTGGCAGATAAGATACACTGAAACAGTGTCCCACTACAAAACAAAATACTTATTTAAAATAATAGACTCTCAAGAAAGCAAGAAAAATTCTCAGAAGACAAAATCAAAATTGAGGCCATAGCTACCCTCAAGAGTCTGCTATTCCAGAAAACTAGAGACTGGATTTCAAAGGCCATGTGGCAGGACAGGAGATAATGGGTTTGGCCCATGTAAGGTAGGGGAATGGAACTGAGGACCCTACAAACAGGCCAAAGGTTACAGCTTGAATGGGTGACCTAGGGAAAAAATGACTCCTGGCAAGTCGCTATCAGTTTGTTTTGGGGCCCCTGCTAAGAGTTAAGGGGGAGAAAAGTCTCTCCTAAAATTTTGAATCAGAGGTCTAACCTCACACAGGTGCCAGGTTTGAGTTTACATTACCAAATGATTAGAAAAATCCCAGATGGAGAAATGATTCTCAGATGCTTCCTGGTTGGTCGTGGCCTGGGGCGCCACTTTCACGTGGAAGAAGTCACTCTCACTCAGGCCTTCAGGTAAGCCAAGGATTAGCACACAATCAAAAGTAGCCAAACATACATGCCAGCCACCAGGGGTGAGTCAGCAGAAATGTCCCACAGCGGATTTGGACCCCGAAGGACTCCAGGCAGTAGATTTCCTCTCCTAGTTGGACCTGGAGTGGGTCAGACAGAAGGGACAGAGACGGCAGAAGCTGCAAACTGACTTAGGACTGACACACCGGGGTTTGCCTCAGTGGAGGAGGAGTGGGCCACACTGCGCTTTTATGTCAACACCAGTCTGTTGACTGTTTAATGGCTATGACCCATCAGGCTCCCATCTCTTCTCCGCAGACTCCCAATGCCCTTGGATTGAATTGGCCACTTGCTTCCTTTCCTCCTTTGTGTCTCCCTCCCACAGTTCCCATAGCGACGGCTACCTCAGTGCCTGGGACCCTTTATCTCAGTTTTCATGTGTTCCCTCTATTAGACCATAAGCCCTGTGAGTACACACAAAATATTTACTCTGTGACATTAGCACCAAGCACTGATCTGGAAATAATGCACACACACAGTATTGAATGGGTGGATTTTTAATAAAGAGGAGGTTGTTGCTTTGTGTTGTTTTATTCTTCACAGCCACACAGTGAGGCAGGTACTATTACTTCTGTCCAGAGGAGAGACTGCTGGCCACTCAGGAGAGAAGTAATGATGTCCTCAGCACCAGCATGGCAGGACTCAGGCGGGAGGGGAAGGTTCGGATCTGAGAGCTACTGAGCAGCAGAGTGTGCAGGACTCGGTGTGGGGTACATGGTCTGAGGGAAAGGGGTGTTGAGTATGACGCCTCGGCTTCTGGCCTGGGTACCTGAGTGGATGACACTGCCATATATTGACGTGAAGGGATACAGTGGTTTCCCCTCTGGGCCTTTCTGGTTTGCAGTGTCTGGGACCCCAAGGGAAAGTCCCATCTGAAGCTGGATATGTTTGTCTGGGAGTGAGCAGGATGTCTGGGTAGAGAATTCAGAGTCATCACCATGGAGATCCACCTGTCACTCTCTGTGTCTCTGCCACACGCATGTATGCACATATACCAGGAAAGTTCCTTTACACTTTGTTACACAGTCAGAAATTCCAACAGTTGGCAGTGTGTCAGAGTCATAGGCCTAGTTTAAAAATAACGAGACTTCCCCTGTGAGTGCTGTGGAATTCTGGAGCCAAAGGTAAGATGTAAGAAATGTTACACAAAAAGAGTGTTCTCTAGGTGAAAGGTTAGGGAGACAACATATCGAAACTGGGGAATCAGTAGTAAAGAAATATCTTAAAAGAAATAACTTAAAAAATAATTTGTCTACATACTCTTTCTGGGAAATGCTTCTGCAGGAAGATTTCAATCCTATCCATCATTTACATCTCAATGGGGATTAATTTCTGTGTGCAGGTACCGTTGGGAGTGGATATTCTAATTGGCAGGGAGAGCAGGAAGATCATTTTGGAGCACAGGATGTTTGGGCCTTGTCCTGACCTCCAGAATACAGGTGCACAAGACAGGATGGGGGACAAGAGCCCGGGGAAACAGATAAAGGCTGTAAAGGAGGATGTGAGAGGGTGCCAAAGAGAAAAGAAACAACAGCACTTCATCTAGTGTGGTGGCTCTGAACCAGGAAAGAGGCCAGTCTCTTCCTCTCCCCTCTGGTCCCAGACTAACAGTGTGTGCACTGCAGTTCAGCAGCATTCAAGTGTGGGGGGCGAGCCTGTCACTCCACTGCCTTTTAGAACAGGCCTGGTGGGTAAATGGTATCCAAGTGTCTAGAAACCAACTTACAAAGGATCTTGAGAAACACTTTCTTGAATCAACAAGTGTGTCTATTCGAGATGGAAATGAGGGTCTGACTCCACTGACTTTCAGGAAGGCTATTCTAGGAGGGAAGGGCCAAGGTTTGGGGAGTGAGTGTGATGAAAGTATTCCAGGCTTGACCTTGGGAGGGGGTAGAGGGCATGTGGACGGTGGAGAGAGAGGAGCCCAGGATCCAGCCATGTTTTAGGGGCTCTGCTGGAAGTACAGGATCTGTGCACCATGACTCAGCCCTCCCCCAGCCCTGGGGGGATCTGCAAGGACCTTCTTACCAATTCTGAGGAGAAGCCAGCTGAACAGGGTCTATGAGCACCATCTTCCCCTCCGAAGGCATTTCATGGGTCACAAACATGTTTGGAGCCGGACCCAACAATTCTATCGGCACACTGACAAAAATTTGAGTGGTGACACCTTTGGCTCAGGAAGAATCTCAAAAATGTTTGCACGTCTTGCAATTATTTTTAAGTTTGGGAGACATTAAGAAATAAGGAAGCTGATGGCTGGTGATCCCCAAAATGCGGAAGCAGTGGCCCCTCTGCTGTGGTCCCTGGGATGTGTGCTGTGATGGAGCAGATCAAGTATGGGCAGGACTCGATGCTGCACCTTCTGTTGCTGAGTCCTCAGTTTCCCTGTGTGGTACTATTTGGGGTGCAGGGACTGCTCGTGATTTTACATAATCCAGAGATGGCCACAAGATACCTAGAGTTTTACCAAGGCATTGATGGATGGTGCTGTGCCAGGCACTAGAGCAGGAGTGTCCAAACTGCGGCCCGAAGGCCAACTGCGGCCCGCAATCCATTTTTTATTGGCCCGCAGCAAAATCCAAAACTATATTTAGTTTACTTAAATAAACCAGGTGAGGCAATACGTACTTCACCTCGAGTGAGTGGCCCGGCTGTTTGTGTATTTTACCGCATATGGCCCTTGGTGAAAAACGTTGAAAAAAATTTAGACACCCCTGCACTAGAGCCTCAGCAGTGAGGACACACAGGGCTTCCTCAGGAGGCTTAACATCAGCAATGTCAAATGCACTGGAATCCTGGCTCCACCTGTGTGAACCTCGGTCTCTTTGTCTGGGAAATGGGGTAATAGTCCCAAATTGGCAGAGTTTGGTGTGGGTTAGAGATATGTGTGTAGCACCTAGCCTAGCACTCGGTCATTAGAGTTCATTGTGTTACCTGCTGTTGGGAAGTGTTTAGGGCTGAAACTTGGGAAGCTCCCATGGACCCTTGGTGATGCCCTGCCATAGAAGACCCCAGGGAGGGGCACGAGGGCTTGATGCTGCTCAGACTCTGTCTTTGCTGGTGCCTTGCGATACCTGGAAAAAGCAGGGGGTCTTCCTTCTTCACCCTCTAAGAACAACAGCTTTGAGCTACTCTCACCCTTATATTACCCAGACAAGTCCCCTGAAGCCAAGCCAGCCTATTTGTCCAGCCAGATTGCATCTGTGCCAATGAAAGTATAGCTGGTGCCAAGAATGATCAAACCCTGCACACAAAGCTCCCCCTTCCACCTGCATCCCCACCCCATTCCTGTGCACCATGGGGCCTGCCTTCCAGGTCAGTTATGTCCCTGCTCCAGGGCACTGAGCAGCCTGCACAAGAATACACGTTTACCTAGAACTTTCTGGTGTCATCACCCCACCTATAGCACTCAGCACAGTGTTTTGTGCTTTTGATTTATGTACCCTTTGTCTTAACTCTGCTCGGGCTGCTGTAAGAAACACCACAGACTGGGCGGCTTAAACAGCAGAAGCTGATTTCTCCCAGTTCAGTAGACTGGGAAGTCTGAGGTCCAGGTGCCAGCATGACCAGCCCTTGATGCAGGCGCTCTTTCTCGCTTGCAGATGGACTCTTTGCTAAGTCCTCACACGACCTTTCCTCAGTGCATACAGGGAAGGACATCCATCTTTCTCTCTTCCCCTTCGTATAAAGGCATTCCCTCCATTGTGACAGTCCCACCCTCATGACCTCATCTAAACCTAATCACCTCCCCAAGGTCCAACCTCCTAATACATCACATTGGGAGTTAGGGCTTCAGCCTATGGATTTGGGGAGGTGGGGGCACAATTCACCCTTCTCCTCACCAGGACAGAGCGTATTAACCCCAGCACTTAGTTCAGAGCCTGGCACTGACTAGGCCCCAGTAGATACTCAGATGAATAAATAAAAATGACCTGAGTAAAACATTTCTGGTCTGTCTTCCATCCTCCAGATGTTCTGCTTTCTCACCCTTTCCCTATGTTTCAGCTGATGTGGTTATGAAGCAGCCATGTTAAGAGGCAAAACAAAATAAAAAGCAAAGCATGAGATCTGGGCATGGAAAGGGCATGAAAGGCTTTAAAAGCAACAGATATAGAAACTCAGAGTAAAACTTTCAATGTGTCTTGCCAAACAAAGAGGTGACTGAGATCATCTTCTAATGACCAGGACTGTCAGCCAGAGGAAAGGCCAGATAAGCCCCAAGGAAGAGGCAGTATCAGGAGAGGCAGCAGAATGTCAGGTGAGTCCCTCTGGACCAGCAGGAGACAGACTAGAACAGGTCTACGGCAGGCATGAATGAGTTGTGCATGGGACATCATACAGTGTTTCCTCGAAAATAAGACCTAGCCAGACAATCAGCTCTGATGCGTCTTTTGGAGCAAAAATTAATATAAAACCCGATCTTATTTTACTACAATCTAAGACCGGGTCTTATATAATATAATACAATATAATAAAAGACTGGGTCTTATATTAATTTTTGCTTCAAAAGATGCATTAGAGCTGATTGTCCAGCGAGGTCTTATTTTCGGGGAAACAGAGTACTATGCCAAAAACAAGGAAGGTGTCAAAGACTAATGAATGAAGTCCAAGGAATACACAAGCTAATCTGAATGGATTTTCACTCACCTAAATTTGAACCGTTTTAGCACCAAAACAGATAATGAACTGAAACATATCACAATGATACAAGAACAAAATGAAATAATAACACCCTCTGCATTTGTCACCGCTACAAGTTGCCAGGGCACAACCAATTCTCTTGACAATCGATAAGTAAAGGGACAGAATCAAGCATTTATCCTACCTTTTTCTTTATAATGAAAAGTTTCCCTTTATAGTAGAATCCCAGCTAATAGAAGCAAAAAGAATTATAGAATTAGAAAAATCAGTATCTTGCAAGCGTTAATGAGACAATGAGTGTAGGCAATTCTCACGAGATGCTAGAACCACAGTGTGAAAATTGATGGGGAGCTTTATAATGGAGGGATCAGGGCAACACCACCTGAACCTGCTGAGCCTTTCCAAAAGGCGTAAGGATTTGCCTCCAGGTGGATAACCATAGCAAATGCGCAATACCTCCTATTAATTCTTCTTAACCTGAAAAACTGAACTGGAGCAAGCCTCTAGACTTACCACAGACAGGAAATACAGGGAATAGAAGAGCACCATGGAATATAGATGACAGCATAGGAAGTAAAAAGCCAAACTCAGAACATGGACCATTCTAGAAGACAGTTGATCTGCTCTAAGAAATCAATGGCATTCAAACAAAAAGAGAGATAAGATTACTAGAGACTAAAAGAGACTTAAGAGACAAATAACCAAATGCAACGTATGGACCTTTTAAAACCTGATTCAAACAACCTAACTATAATGGTAACTTTTGGATAACCAGGGAAATGACTATGGATAGATATTAGACGACAGTAAAGGAATTATTGTTAACTTTATTGGATGTTTAATGGCATGGATTTATTCTTTCTTTCTTTTTCTTTTTTTTTCTTTTTTTTTTTTTTTTAATATTCTTACCAGTTAGAGAAGTGTGCTAAAGGAGTTACAAGAGAAATGACATAGGGTCTTGGATCTACTTTAAAACAATCCAGTCCAAGTGGTAGGTGGATTAGGTAAAACAACACTGGCAAAATGTTGATAATTGTGATTAATTGTTGTCACCGAGTGATGAATATATATGGGCTCATTATACTATTTTGTCTACTTTTGTATATGTTTGAAATTTTCTGTAACAAAAAGCTTAAAGAGATGGCAGAAAAAAGGGCCTGGGCTCTCGTTTCGATTCTGTCACTACCAGTTTTTAAGCTTGAGCAAGTCAGTTCGCTTCCTGGGCTTCAGTTTCCTTATCAGCAAAATCAGTCCATTGAAATGACAAGCTTTCAATTTCTAACGTCCTCTGTGGTTCTTTATCCTCTCTTCAACTTGGAAGCCATTTTAAAATGACTTTCCCTTATGTCTATAAGGGGATGCACCCAGAGTATAGGTAGTGTGGGAACTGTGGGGGTTTCAGAGGGAAGTGGAATGCAGAACCAACCCAGGGTTACTTGGTGATAATCAAGAGTTTGTGTTTTGTTTTAGCTACCCAAGGAACTAAAAAAAGGAAGACAGATTCGTCTGATGTAATTTCCTTCTTCTTTTTTTTTTTCTTCAGTGTATGCTGTTAATTAATTTCTGTGCAGAAAGCTTTATGCTGAGTGTCTAGACAGGAGAATTGCTTGTTCTCTAGTTGGCCTAATGCAGAGGGAATGGCTTTCTTCAGCTGGGGTGATGTGACTGATTCAGCTCAAAAGACTCTTACCCAACATTATATTTTTTGTAACAATATTCCAGGTATGCAGGGAAATGTTTGCCATGAGGCAGGGGCAACTTGTTAGCAGGGCGAGCAGAGGATAGAATGTTTGATGACAATAGGTACGACTATAGTAACTCTAGGTTCTCTATGTTATGAAATATGGAATCACCAATCTGGCTTCTGGACCCTTAGCACTCTCTATCAGCACTGTGTGTTCAGGATAATATTAGATTGGGCCAAATACCAATAGGAAGATACATCTGAAAAAAAAAAGGAAAAAAGTGTACACTAAAAATGAATTGGGGGTTATTTATACCATGGTTATTCAGTAAGCTATAGAGAAATGACTGCATTCATCTAGAATTCTTCAATCTCAGAATTTGCGTCCCATAGCTTCCAATACAATCTAGATACTGTAAATCTAGACCTTCAGATTTACATCTCTACCCTTATCTCTCCTGTGAACTGCTGACCCCTACAGCCAATTGCCTCTGTAAGGTCTCTACTTGGAGGTCTAGCAGGGTCCTGAAACTTAACGTATCCCTATGTGAACTCCTACTGTCCATTCCCATTACCTCGACATTCTATCTGCAGTCTTCCCTTGTGGATAAAAGGCAGCTCCATCCTTCCAGTTGCTCAGATCCAATCTTGGCTCCTCTTGTATGTTCATGCCCCACATCCAATTCATCAGCAAATCCTGTTGGATGCTTCCTTCAAAATATTTCTATTTTCCCTGCCTCCTCTCTTGGCAGAGTGACTTGGGGTCCCTGACTAGAACTGGATCATCTCCTTACCTCCAAACAATCACAGCCTTGCCACCGGTATCTGCCTTGAGAAAAACAGGACTCCATGACTTTTGTCTCTGCTTCTTCCTGGCACGGCAAAAATCCCAGGACTCCCTGAAGATCCCTCAGTCCCAAGACACTCATCCCCATATGGCTGTGCATCTGCTTCTCTATCCCTTTCTGGCAGCTCCTGCCAACCCCTGAAGCCTTTCCCCGATGCCTTCTGGAATACTTGGTCAATTGTCAGCTAGGTGCCCTATGTCCTCCACCTCTTCTCTCAGTGTTCCCTACATCATTTCTCTCTAAGCCAGCACTGCCCAAAAGAAATGTAATGCGAGCCACATATGAAATTCTAAATTTTCTAGTAGTCACATTAAAATAAGTAGAAAGAAGTAGGTAAAATTAATTTTAATAACATATTTTATCCAACCCAATAGATCCAACATGCAAAAACATGTTTATGCAACCCAATATATTTCAACATGCAGAAAGTATAAAAATATTTATGAGATATTTTGCATTGTTTTTAATACTGTCTCTGAAATTTGGTATGTATTTTACACTTAGAGCATATCTCAATTTGGATTTTCAATTGTTAAAGTGAAATGTAGTGCTACCAAAAGCATCAAGCTGTGTTTGGCAGAACAATATTTTATGCTGCTTCTGCTTTTAACTTAATTGGAATTCAACTCAATTAAAAATTTTGTTCCTCAGCCACACCAGCCACATTTCAAGTGTGGCTAGCAGCTGCCATAATCGACTGGGCAAGTCTGAGTAAAACCTTATTTTCCCTGCTGCTCTCTCAAGGTGTGGATGTTTTCTGCACTTTCTGCATATCTGTGCATCTGTGGATGTCTTCCTTGACACTCACTGCTGCTTTCCTAGAACATTCTGTCTCTTTCCCGCAACTATCTCTCCCGCCACCCTTGCAGTTCCAGTCATCTGCCAAAGCCTGGGTAGATAACTTTATTCCTTGAAGATTTCACTTCTGGGCTCACTGTCACTTTCTTTAACACTCCCCCATCATAATCCTTGGTAATATGAATATTTTTGTAAATAGTATTTCTAACATACTGGCTTCTCAGCCATTCATTCCTGTGGTCATACCCCAGACCTGTCCTGTCCAATCTCAACACTCCCTCATAACAGAAATTTCATGCATCCCACTCTCCAATCATTGCTCACTCCCTCCGGTACCCTCCTGTTAACAAGACCACCAATGCATTGATCCAGCCCCTTTGTATAGGCCACGTCATCTCATGCTCTCACTTCCTGCCTTGCCCAGGTTATGTTAGATGGTCAGCTATTGGAATGACTTCTTTAGATGCGCCCTCAAGGCCCTTGCCCTGTCTTGCTTCATCACACCCCTCTGTTATATCCACCTTGCCTCCATATCTGTGTCCACACCCACCCAATTGACTGTGGCTGGAAGAGAGCAAGCAGCACTTCTCACTGACCCTACTACATTCATGGTCACTAACAAACCTCAGGTGGTCTGCAGGATGCCTGAAATCTGACAGTTTCCTATTCATTCAACCCCTCATTCTCCGACATGATAGTTTACTGTCCTTATACAGGTACAAAAGACCTCCACGTAGCTAAATTCATTTTTTCCCTATATATATCACTTAGGAAAGTTACATGATACCTCATTTTCCTGGTTTGTGAGAGATAAAGCCCTACCTACAGGGTTAATTTGAAGGCTTTATATAACTTTATATAACTTATGTAAACAACATGTATCAAAGTGTGCACATTAAAAATTAGAAATGCTGTTTTTAGTGAAAATCCAAATGCCAAATATGCTGTGGTAGGATTTGGCATTTTTTTCTTTTCTCTTTTTTAAATTGAGATATAATTGAGATATAACATTGTGTTAAGTTTAAGTTGTACTTTTTGATTTGATATACTTACATATTGCAATATGATTATCACCATAGTATTAATTAACACACCTCCACCACGTCACATAATTATATTTCTTTATTGTGGTGAGAATATTTAAGATCTAGCCTCTTAGCAACTTTCAAGTATGTAATAATAGTATTGTTAACTATAACGACAATGTTGTGAATTAGATGGATTTGGTGTTTTCAATAATAATAATAATAATAATAATAATAATAATAATAATACAGGGCTTCTGATTTCCTATGTACCTTATCCTAAATTGAATCTTGTTTCTCGTTCTCCACCAACTCAGTGCCTGAGTCAGGTGAGTGAGTCTGAACTGCTAAGCCTGCAGTGACACTGGGAAGGCAGGAATCCCCATGGGTATCCTTGATGTAGACGACGTGTATGTGCATCAAACAGCCGACACCTGCCTGCCTGACTGTCTTCTCATCTATTCACCATTCTATTATTTAGGTACTATGTAGTATCAAGCATCTTGATCCTCTCCCCCACATGGTCATAAATAAGAATTAGGAAAAACCAACTTTCCAAAATTAAAAAAAAAAAAAAAAGATGTAACCCTCCGTGCTCAGCCATCTTACCTGCGCCCTGTTCAACACCAAACTAGCCATGCGGCGGGAAGTGGGCCAACAAAATCAGCTCTATATGCTTACCTGCGATCTGCCACTTCCACGAGTCATTTGCTAACCCATGGCATTCTGGGTACCAGTATAATTTTAGCCCTACAGTTATTGAAATAAAAAAAGAAAGAAAGAAAGAAACATCAAGTGCCCATGGAAATAATCTTATGAACCTTTTTCTTGATAATAAAAAGTTGCTAGTTACTATTCTCACTATTCCAAGATGAGGCCTATCCTCAACTGGTGTTAAATGGAGCATACCAATAATCATATTAGTTACAAAATATTCTCGATGGAAGAGAATACTCCTCAGAGTATTGACCCCTCAGGGTATCATTGGTCTTTGACTTCCGCGAGCACAAAAACAGTAAAAGCTTACATAAGAGCGCCACCTAGAGGAGCCCCTGTGTACTGGGGGAGTGTTGGTAGGCAGGCAGGCCAGGTTAAGCGTGCACCTCAGAGTTTACTAGTTTTGCGCCATTACCAAGGTTCCTAATGACTCTAAATCTTTCTCTGCCTTTGAAATAAGAATAATAATTGCTACTCCAGCGGCTGCAGTAAAACTTAATGCATAGTATCTGTAAGGCATTACCAATGTGCCCAGCATCGGGCTAAATCTCAATAAATGAACCGCAGCAATTATGAGATGCAGAGACAGCATCCAGCACAGCCAGTCTCAAGCCATGAACCCAAAGAGGAAAAACTGTGCTGAACAAATCCTTTTATCAAGTATCGTTGATTTCTGCTTCAGGTGCAAGATATATATGTTTTTTTACCAAAAGGGGAAGAATTCCAAATACATGATCTGTTGTCATTCTCTGAATTTATGTATCTACCTCAATAAATTCTTCATGTGTTTGGAACACATTATCATAAAAGCATGCTTCATCATGAACCTTTAAGTGTAGGATTTTCCAGGATGGTAGAGGCATTACTGGAAGACAGTTTAACTACAACGTTCTCTCCTGGTGAAGAAGCTTTAAACGCTGTGTGCATGTGCTGCCATCTTGTGGTACCTTGGGAAACATGTCTCTGAGGTATTTTGGAGCCCTTAGCTGACCTAGTGAGTTCTAGCCTTTCTGAGCAGGATTATGTAATGCCTATTATATATATATATATATATATATACACACACATATATATATATATATGTATATATATATGTATGTATGTATATATGTATACGTCATTATATATGTATATGCATGTATCATTATATATTATCATTATCAATGATATGTATATATCATTATATATTATCATTATATATATATATAACATAGACATATATATATATTACATAGACACCCACGTAAAAAAAATTGTGTTGCGCAAAATGGGTCACTTTGCCCATGAAGTTATTCACAGGTTGTTCTAAATGGAGGAGAAAAGATGACAAGGCACATCCCTGCCATCAAAGAAGCCTGCCCTGTTGAGTCTATGTTGCCTAAATGCTTTTGATTGAAGCATATATGGATGCCCCAAGGCCTTCGAGATGCAGTTTCATATTTACCAACTCTAGGCTGAACTATTCAGTTCTCCTAGTGTGTCATCTTTGTTCTCTCCCAGTCGGTTCACACGCACCCTAACTCTGCCCCAGTCATGTGCCCATTCTCTGGAAAGCCACAAACAGTCCAAGTCCGGACGTCTGCGGCATCTGCCCTCCAACTCCTCTGGATGTTCACCCAGTGAAGGGCATCTGAGCTGTTTGGGGCTATTATGAATAAAGGCTGCTCTCAGCATTTGTATACAAGTTGTTGTGTGAACATAAGTTCTCCTTCCTTTTGGATAAATACTCAGGACTGTAATTACTGGATCATATGGTAAGTTGCATGCTTAGTTTTTCAAAGAAACTGTCAAACTGTTATCCAGAGTGGCTGTATCATTTTATATTCCTATCCACAATGTCTGAGAAACCCAACTGCTCTGCACCCTTACCAGTGCTTGGTGTTGTCACTATTTTTTATTTTAACCATTCTGATAGGTATATAGTGATATCTCATTATGGTCTTAATTTATATTTCCTTAATGGCTCATAGTGTTGAACAGCTTCTCATGTGCTAATTTGCCATCTGTATATCCTCTTCAGTGAATGTCTCTTCAGCCTATTTTCTAATTGGTTTGATTTTTTCAAACTATTGAGTTTTAAGTGTTCTATTACAACAATTTGGGTCATAGCTGTCTTTGTTCCAAAGCAATGGTTTTCTAGTGAGTGTTCTTAGTAAATCTTGTTTTGCCTTTTCTTTCCGACTCATCTTTGTGTAGTTTGTTTATACTTCTCTCCAGCTCTTTCTTACTTATTTTTGAATGAGGTAAGTTTTTCCCAAATTGGTTTTTAGCAGGTTTTTAGCATATATTTTAGATACAAGTTATTTGTCAGATATGTAGTTTGCAAATATTTTCTCCCGGTCTTGAGACACTCATCTTCTTAAAAGGATCTCTTGCACAGGAAAAAGTTTTAATTCTGATGAAGTATCATTTCTTTCTTTATCAGGAGTTTGGTATAAAGCTTAACAGCTCTTTTCTAGCCCTAGATTGTGAACATTTTCTCTTGTGTTTTTTCTAAAAGTTTTATAGTTTTGCATTTTACATTAAAATTCATGATCCATTTCAATTATTGAGTTGTGGTAGTTTGTGCTTTTCAAGGAATTGGTCTATTTCACCTAAGTCGTCAAATTTATGTGTAGAGTTGTTCATAGTATTTCGTCATCTTTTTGGTGACTGCAGGGTCTGTAGTGATAGCCTCTGTTTCACTCCTGATATTAGTAATTTGTTTATTATAATCTCTAAGGTCTATTATCTAAGAGATACTGGTAGTCTTTTTTCCTTTATCAGTCTCGCTAGAGGTCTGTCAATTTTACTGATCTTGTCAACAAACAAACTTTTTGCTCCTTTGATTTTCTCTATTGTTTTTGTTTTCAATTTTATTGATTTCTGCTTTTCATTATTTCCTTTTTGTGCTAGCTTGGGTTTATTTTGCTTTTGTTTTCCTAGGTTCTTGAGGAAGAGATTAGGTTATTGATTTGAGACATTTCCTCCTTTCTAACATATGCATTTTAGTGCTATAAATTTCCCTCTTAGCACTGCTTTAACTGTACCCCACAAATTTTGATATGTTGTGTTTTCATTTTTATTCATTTCACACTATTTTTTAAAAATTTCCCTGAGACTCCCTCTTTGATCCAAGGATTCTTTATAATGTGGGGGTTAATTTCCAAGTGTTTTGGGGATTTCCTTGTGATCTTTCCATTACGGATTTCTAGTTTGATTGCTGGGCAGCTGCCCTCTTATACCCTTCTGAGCCCTCCTGGACAATCCTAGATTTCCTCCTGGTGTGCGGGTGGGTGTCACAGTGGGACCCTTATGACATCACTGCCCCTCCACTGGTTACTTGATTCTGGGAATTGCTTCTCAACCTGCCCCAACCCAACTCCCAGCCTCTGAAAGCCCCATCGAGTCCCTGCTTCCCTCTTGCCCTGTCCCACCCCTATCTGTCCAAAGTCAATTACATATCCCAAGTTGGCTCCAGAAAAAAATAACTGAGGTTCAAGGAGAGTAGCATTGCCAAAGGTTGACAGCCCAGATGTCCATATGCAATGAGCAGGAACACAGAAAAACAGAACCCTCCATGAGTGGCTGGGCCTTGAGAACTCAGACAATAAAAGGTGAGGCAGTGAAGTCTGGAGCTCTGGACCTGGGGATCAGGGTGGCAGCTACCGGGAGCACAGGAAATGGCGGTCTCTGCAGCTTAAATTAGGGAACGTGGGGGGAGGTGTGGTTGAGAGATGTTCCTGGGTCCTTCTTGGTGGCCAACGCTAGGACCAGCCTGAGGAAGACACACTGGGGCAGGTAGGAGGGGCTCTGTCAATGGAAGATGTTAGAAGGGACCTGTGGGGTGGTGGGTCTTCCAGCTTGGTGTTGTGTGAGTAGAGCCCTGAGACTTGCAGGGAACACTGTGAGTGGGTCAGCACTGGGTGATGGCCAGAAAAGAGGCTCCCTTCTATTATTACCTATTTTTTTTAATTAAATTTATTCATTCCCATGGATTGAACAAGTAAATTCTAAGAGGTTTTATTTCAGGAAACAAAAACCTCTTTCCCTGGTCTGTCCCCATTGTCTGACCCTCAGAAAACCATTTTCTCCTCTTTGAGTTGAGTTGCAAAGATCTTCTCTCATAATCCTTTCCTCTCCCCATGCCCCCAGCACAGCCAACTCCAGTTCAAGGCGTCCTGCTGTATCCCCTTCTGTTCTGTGAGCCATTAGATCTCACCCTTACCACACTGTAATTCGTTACAACAATTTGGGTCATAGTCGTCTTTGTTCCAAAGCAATGGTTTTCTGGTGAGTGTTCTTAGTAAATCTTGCTTTGCCTTTTCTTTCCGACTCATCTTTGTGTAGTTTGTACTTCTCTCCAGTAGTTTGTTTGTACTTCTCTCTAGCTCTTTCTTACTTATTTTTGAATAAGGTAAGTTTTCTTCCAAATTGGTTTTTAGTAGGAATTTCGTCTGGAGGAGGATTGAGCGCTGTGGCCCAGATTCTCATAAATTATCATTGGAAGCCAAGGTTTTAGTGCATGGGTGTTTTTCTCCATTTTAAACAAACAAACAAATGAAATGCCAACATGAAAGTTGCCAACACCAAAGAACATATAAATTGCATATGTAAGGCAGAAAGAGAACTAGTCACACAGTCTCTCCCACTGTAGCTCTGTCTCACTCCAGAAACGTGGCTCTGATGATTTCTGCAGGCCGTCTGCACCCAGTCACATCCTCAGAAACCACTATTTGGAATTTTATGGTTCTCAATCAATTGCTTTTCTTTGTAGTTTGATTATAATTATTTGTATCCGCCAAGAACACATTGAAGAGTTTTGCATGTCTTTGTATACCTTACTGTTTTCCTGAACTCCTTCTGTTGCTCTATAACCTTGTTTGTACTTTCTTGCATATTGGAGCATAGAGTGGTGGTTTACACATTTTTACTGCAGTGAAGTATTCCACAGCAATGGCTCTAACCACAACTTATTTCTCCATTTTTCTGTGAATGTACGTTTGGATTGTTTTTAGTTTTGCTTCCTTGAACAAGATTTACCTGTCCTCCAGTACACGTGCAAGGATTTATCTAGTAGTGAAATGGCAGGGCCAAAATTGCATGTTCAGCTTCATTGCATAAGGCCAAACTGTTTTCCAAAGTGGTTGTATCAATCTGTGTTAATGAGTCCTTCCTGTTCTACTTCTTTGCAAATACACTGAATTTTGCATTAATAGCAACCTTCGCTTTTCACCCAGCTGACAGTGACAGGTAACTGTAATGCTGTCCACAAGAATGAGTCTCCTCTCCCTCTATCAAAATGTTTTTAGTCACAGCAATTTTCACCACCCAAAACCACTCTCTATATTTATTTATTGCTGGTTATTCCTCCCTCTTAAAGGGGAAGTTCCAGGAGACAAGGATTTCATCTACCTTTTCAAAGCTGCACCTTGGGGTCTAGAACCATGTAAAGCACATAGTAGATACTCAATAAATACTTGTTAAATAACTAAATGAATAAAAACATGACACAGAATTATGAAGGTAAAAACACTAAAAGACGTACAGCCTTAAAATTACACTATTTGATGCTGAGGAGGCCGAGCATCAAACAGGAACCTGCAGAATTGCCTGGAAAGTGTTCTATTTACCTCTCTCTTATATGGGTTAAGTTCTCTATTTAGAAACTCTTTTCTAGACGGGGACCAATTTTTGGTCATTTACTTGTTTAATGTTTTTTCCTCTCTACCTGCTGTTCATTCTCTCTTCCATTCACAGGCAAATTTCTTGAGACAACAGCAACTAATCCTGAACTGGTTTAGCTCAATCCTCTCTGACCTCAGATCCCACCACTCCATCCCAATGCTTCTTGCCATGGTTACCAAGATTATCATCTTCATTTGACCCCTCTTTTCTGGACAGGGTTCCCTGGGTCACCCACTCCGTTCTTCTTGGCTCCTCTTTGTCCTGGGCCTCAGTGGCATCACATTCCCACAGCTCCATCTTAACAAATTGTTTTTCCCCCATTGGATTCCCCCCTCCATGTGTTTATTTAGGATCCTAGCAGCAGAGCTGGGTGCAGGAGTTAGGAGTGTTGCCTCACTGGGTGGCTGCAGGAGAAACTCAGGGAGTGAGCAGTGGTTTTGCCTGCTTGTGGTGTGGTACAATCTAACCTCTGCCGGCCCTGGGGTGCTGGGGAGTGTGAATTGCACTGTAGAGTCTGTCCTGTCTCCAGACAAGGGACTGGACTTTTGTCCCCAGGCAGGCCTTTGAAATAATTGGGCGGGCAGGGGCTGGGTAAACCTCCTAATAGTCAATCAGCACCACAAAACAATTGTCTCAGGGGCAGGGAAGCGAGGTCCTGGTGACAGTAACTTTTGAGACCTCTCCCAGGTGCAGCTAGGAAGACAACCACATGGTTACAGCAGGGCTGTTACCTTAAATTCCAGCCCAGAGACCTGAGGAAATGACCCTCCCCTCAGTACCAGGGGCCGACATTGGAGGGATTCTCATGTGGAGCCCCCACCTTGCAGCCTTGTGAGAGCATCTGTGGGGGTGTGGTTTTAGAAGGCCTGCTTGTTAGCACAGTTCCTGGAACCTGCCCCCTCGTAGCACATTAATGATCATGGGAAGCATGACAGACAGAGCCCCATGTGGCTTTCGGAAAGAATGGTGGTGAGGACTCAGCCTCCACCTCAGTATGTAGACACGGCAGGTTCTCAGTGATAAACAGGGGTCACCAGGGACATGAACACGTGGTGGTATCAGCAGTATTGTGCATTCGGATGTCCAGAAACACTCGTTGGCACAGATGTATCTGTGCTCCCACTTACCTGCATGCACACGGGTGCATGGCCCCTGCTACCCCAAACATGGTGTAGGTATCTCAGTTCCAAATAAGGGGACTTGGGCTTGAACTAAGGCAGGAATTCTCCACTCTCTTGGGTGTCCCAAAACAGAGTAAAGTGAGACTCTTCCCCTCATGGTAGTGCCCCTTGGGCACAAGGACCACTGTGGAGGGATAGCTGAGCAAAGAGCACAGACAGCCTTCAGACTTTATCTGTACCATTAGCCCTCCAGGGTCTCCACCTGCTGGGATTCAGACTGGAACTGCACCCTCAGCTCTCCTCAGTCTCCAGTCTGCCAGCCTTCAGACTGGAACTGGCAAATTTGTTCTCGCAGCATCAAGCATGTAGCCCAGACTGCAGAGTTTGGATTCACCATCCTCCATGTGAGCCAATTCCTTACAATAAATTTCTTTCTATCTGTGTCCACATCCTATTCTGTTTCTCTGGTGAGCCCTGACTAAAACAGTTTCCCATACTGATCTACAGGTTCAACACAATACCTACCCAAACTTCCACTGGCTTCTTTACAGAGGTTGACGAGCTGATCCTAAAATTCACGCAGACATTCAAGGGATCCAGAATAGCCAGACAATCTCGGGAAAGAAGAACAAAGTTGGAGGAGTCACACTTCCTGATCTCAAAACGTATTACTAAGCTCTAGTAATCAGAACAGTGTGGGATAGATGTATTTGAGTAGATCAGTGGAGTAGAATTACAAGTACAGAAATAAAACCATATATTTGTGGTGAATTTCTTTTCAAGAAAGGTGCCAAAATAATTCCATGGGGAAAGTCTTTTCAACAAATGGTGCAGGAACAACCAGACAGTCACAGGCAAAATAATAAAGTTGGACCCCTACCTCACACCATATACAAGAATTACTTCAAAATAGATCAAAGACTTAAAAGTAAGGGTTAAACTACAAAACTTTTAGAAGACGTAGGAGTAAATCTTTGTTACCTTGGATCAGGCAATGTTTTCTTAGATATGATACCAAAAGCACAAGTGATTAAAGAAAAAATAAATTGGACTTCATCAATATTTAAAATTTTTGTGCCTCAAAGGACACCACCAAGAAAGTGAAAAGATAGCTCACAGAATGGAAGTAAATATTTGCAAATTACATATCTGATAAGAGACTTTTATCAAGAATATGTAAGTGTCTCTTACAACTCAACAAAAAGCCTAAAAATCCCAACTAACATATAACCAAGGATTTGAATAGACATTTCTCCAAAGATGATATACAAATAGCCAATAGCACATGAAAAGATGCTCAACACCATTAGTCATGAGGGAAATTCACATCTGAAGCACAATGAGATACCACCTCATACCCGCTAGGATTGTTATACTCAAAAAAGAAAGACAACAGGTATTAGAAAGGGGGAAAAATGGAATCCTCATATATTGATGGTGAAAATGCAAAATGATGTAGGCATTTTGATAAACAGTTTGGTGGGTCAGCTGGTTGGCTCAGTTGGTTACAGCGCAGTGCTCATAATACCAACGTCGCTGGTTCGATTCCCACATGGGCCAGTGAGCTGCGCCCTCCACAACTAGATTGAAAAACAAAAAACAACAACAAAAATACTCAACGACTTGACTTGGAGTTGGAGCTGGAGCTGATGGGTCCTGAAAACACACAGTTTCCCAATATTCCCCAATTAGGAAAAAAAAAAAAAAAAGGAACACAACAGTTTGGTAGTTTCTCAAAAGTTGAATGTAGAGTTACACTTGACTCAGAAATTATACACCTAGGTATATAATCAAGAGAAATGAAAGCACATACCTACCCCAAAACTTTACACAAATGTTCAAAGCAAGATTTATTCATAAGGGAAAACGATTGGAGACAGTCCAAATGTCCCTCCACTGATCAATGGGTAAACCAATATGTGGTTTATGCATGCAATGGGATATTTTTCAGCAATAAAGAACTGAATTTCTAATACATGACTTAACAAGGACAAACTTTGAAAACATATTAACTGAAAGAAGACAGTCATAAAAAAACACATAATGTCTGAATGCCATTGATATGAAATGTCCAAATTGGCAATAAGACAACGTTGGTTAGTAGTTATCTAGGACTGGGGGCTGTGGTGAATGGAGATGGCTGGTGGTGGGGACTGAATTTTTTGGGGGGGTCATAAAAATGTTCTAAACTTAGATTATGGCAATGGATGCATAACTCTGTGATGTACTAAAAAACCAGTGTACATTTTAATTGAGTGAATGTATGGTATATGAATTATATCTCAATAAAGCCATTTTTTAAAAAAAGGGAGAAGATAGAAAACTGACCCAAAGAGCCTACGGATGAGCCCCCAGATAGTCCCCATCCAGCCTCCCCTATCTTGAGTCAGGTATTTGTCAGTCAGTCCTTCCTGGCTCCGAGGGTGTGTCCATCTGACAGGCATCTGGTGACCAACTAGTTGGTCATCAGTTGGTCAGATGGGCCATGCTTCTCAGCCAATGAGAATCATCCGGCAGTTGGTTCCTTGGAGACAGAATCAGTTATACTGACAGTCTCCATCACACAGTCTGGCGTCTCACTGAGTCAGGACTATTATGGATCCAGGCTGTCAGTCAGTCAGAAAGACAGTTGATGGAACGTTCCTGGTCAGGAAAGAGGCAAATAGCCAGCAAGTCAGGCCACAGAGGGACAAAGTGTGTGCCTGCACTGGGCCCTAGAGAAATCAGACACCAGGTGGCTCATGGGCAGGAAGAGGAGTCCAAAGAATGGAGAAAGTCACCATCTGCCTGGGAAGAGGTGACAGCACACCACGAGCCTGTGCAGCATGAGTGCCGTGCTGGGTCAGGCCATCTCCCAGGGGTTGGACTCCTCCTTGTGACCCCTCCTGCAGAGCAGACTGGGGACAAGCAGGGGACCTGGGAGAAGGGAGGAGGAGGAGCTCTGGGCAGAAATATGGTCAGCATCCTGGGATCTGAGCTGCTGGGTTGAGAAGGGCTGCCTGTCTCCTGGAGAGTCAGAAGAGCACCCCCCAAGGTTCATGCTGGAGATCAGGGTCTGACCTTGATTTTGATTTTGCCTAATTCCTTCTGAGGGACAGATGAAGGTGCCATGGCAGCTGTGGCCTGGATGGGAAGGGTCCCTCGTGCTGAGCTCAAGGCAGGACTTAAGTGCTCTCAGCTGCTGACCTCCACATGCCCTTGGAGGGGGAACTACAGAGGCCTTAATACACCTGGGCCACATCCCAGTTCTGACATGACAACAAAGCCACCCTGTGCAGGTGATGTCACCTCCTGGTGCCTCTGTTTCCCTATATTCACAAGCCTCATCCTCCTGTAGGGGCTTCACCCCAGCCCTGAGAATAGACACCCTCCTGCTGATCCATTGGGGGCCTCAGGGCTGCTGTGTGGTCTCAGCAGGATGCTACCTTTTCCCGACAACCTGAGTCACGGTCACCTCCAGGTGTCTGCTGAGGCCACGGAGGCTTAAACAGGTGTCCAGGGCTTCCTCCTGCTCCTCTCCTGGCTGACGCTCAGCTCTGTTTTGTTTGTAAGTCACCAGAGAAAGACAAGTGACATAGAAAATGTTACCACTTGTATCCTTTCTTTCAGTTGAAAGAAAAACCAACACAGATGGAATTCTTGGTAGGGAAATGCCTCCCTAAATTCCAGGAACTGTGGTGACCAGAGAGGCCGAGTTTGAGAATCTCTGGGTTAAGGATTGGGTCTGGGAGGGGATGAGGCTCTGTGGATGCAGGGAGGAGATGAAGATGAGACCTGGGCCGAGGTCAGTATTCCAGATGCCTCCGTTCGACCCTCGCACCATCCACCTGGTTGCTCTTGGTGAAGACGGGACCCGAATGTGCTTGCCCTGCTCTGCAAATGGCTCTAATAGTCACCACAGAAGGGACAGGTTCGTGGTGTTGGAAAGTCAGCTCTGGGCCAGACTGCTGGGTTCCAACACCAGCTCCCTCATTACACCCTGTGGCCTTGGGCACTTATGACACTTCTCTGTACTTCCACTCATGACACGTCTGTAAGCCGGGGTGATGATCACTTCTCCCCATAGGAATAAGTCCGGATCTGGAGTTAATTAACGTAATCGGGTTAGAGCACTGCCTGGCCCCCACGAACACTCCACACATGTCAGCGGGGGATGTCAAGGAATTAAGCAAACACAGAGTGTCTCGTTAGCAGGGCAGACATATGCTGATGAGCGGTGACCAGGGAGCCATCCAGTGGCATGGAGATATTGGGCTCTGTCCTCTGTGCAGGCAGTCCCATTTGAAATGTCTCTGGGCGGAGTGGGGGAGCGCAGGGAGCATAGCCACAACCAGGACCGTCGGGGGCCCCTTCGCCACAGGGAATGGTAGACACAGTGCCCACGGCCACAAACTATGGGGTCCACAAACATAGTTTCCTAAGCTCGGAAGAATCACCTGGAGACTCAGCGGAAGGGGAGGGTTTTGCTGAGCAAGTACCCACAAACACTGATAGAAGCAGACAGACACACAGACAAGAGACACACTGAAACACACCCACAGTCAGACACAGCCATACTCTCCTCCCTGCAGCCCAGAAGCTGCATGAGACCATTGGAGTGGTGGAGAGCTGACGTGCTCCCCTGGACGAGGACGGGGGACCAGCAGGCTCCGCAACATCTCTCATCTCAGCATCACCAGGAAGAGAAACCCAACTCCACACTGCCACAGGGACCGTAGCCACAAGGAGAGCCAGACACGCATATCATTGGTCTGCGGTTGACTTGCTCAGAGGAGGTGACAGGATGGAAGGATCAGGTCACCAGGCTCCACACACTCAGAAGGTCCACCAGGCTCCCCCTGCACTGCCTTCTCCTCTGAGGGTCTTTAGTGGACAGGTAAGGCCTGAAGCACTCACCTGGGATCCCCCATGGTGCAGACGGGCTGCCACTTCTGCTCTAGGAACCAATATTCCCATATGAGATATACTGATTTCCACCATCCCAGGCTGCCATAGGATGCACAGCCTCTCCCAGCCCACCTGGCTCAACCCTGCAGTTTGGATAACAGGAATACGGTCACTTGCTGTCCTGCCCCTTGGGAGACCATAGTCAGGGAAACAAAATGAAACCTGTTGGTTCTGATATCATATTTTATAATCCTCATATGTTTATTAAACCTAATTGTAAGAAAAAGTAAAGAAATTGCAAACAATGGCCAGCGGTGGTCCTCAGAGCCACGCTGGTTCTCCCTACTGATTCCGCTCCAGGTGCTGCAGGCATCAAGTGGTCAGAACCCCAGAGGGACCGTCAGGGAGGGTTGTCGTAGAGGCTGGACCCCATGACTGTACCCAAGCCAGTGACACTGGCCGCTCTGCCCGGGGAGGGGAGGAAACGCAGGGCTGGCCCTGAGATCTGCTCTCCTCACTACCTGCCATGTCTGTCTTAGCCTCCGCTTTTGAACAGAAACTGTGGAACATGGAGAAGGACCCAGAGAACCCATAGAGTCAATAAGGATCAGGGAAGCTCTCGGGCCTCTCACTCCCTCCTTTGACCAGTTCACAGGTGTTGATTGGTTTGGATGCTGACGGAGCACAACGAGGCGTCCCCATGCCTGGCTCCCTTCTCTCAGAATGAGGACCCGTGTCCTCTGTGGCTTCAGGGTCAGGCTCCAGCACTGAGAGGGGCTCCACCTTCCACCTAAAACGGAAGAGGACTTGGTAACTCCGGGGAGATTCTGCACCTCCGGCTTTCCCTGCTAACTTGTACCCACCAGAGCTCCCTCCGCAGCCACCCTGGTCTTAGCCCTCATGTCCTCCAGGAAGGGGCCTAGACTCAGAGAGAAACCTAGAGTCTGGAAAGTGACTGTGGGCTATCTTTAAATTAATCAGGTAAGATTCTAATTGTAATTGTAGGCTCAGATATAAAAACTTAACTGAAGCAAATCAAAATGGCCTTTTCTTCATACCAACTTGCAAAGACTTCCAGAAAAGTTAGCTTTTACGTATCAGTGGTAACAGTGTACCTTCACAGCGTTGCCACAGGACTAGGTCTATTCTGTTCTCTGCCATAACATAATCCACAGAGATATTGATTTCTTGACATTCCACAAAATGTAACACTGGTCTACTATATTAAGTTAGGCTTATTGGGTTTGATGAACGGGAAGTAGCAAGTGCTTTAGTTGCCTTTACAAAGAAGTCTCATTTTTAGTTAAGTGAAATAATTGCTATATCCCCTGATACCAATCCCTTGGGGACTAACCCTCGAAACTACCAGAACTCTAAGTTGCTGAGACAAGATGCAAAAATTCTGGAAGTGGGTTATTAGTTGTAATTGTCAAAGGAGCCACACCCAGTTGTACCCCTGATTCACAGACCAATGCATTCTGGCTATGGAGGAGACAATACCAAACAATGTTCTCTGATTCAAAGCATATACTGACTGCATCATGTAAAACAGAGCCCACACTTGTAGAGTGTTCTCTTCCAACTGATGCTACAACTGAATCTAAGCCATTCCACATTTCAATTAGGCTAGCCACTTCCAGGTGATGGGGTGGTGTTAAACACAG
Organism: Rhinolophus ferrumequinum; assembly: GCF_004115265.2. NCBI lineage: Eukaryota > Metazoa > Chordata > Mammalia > Chiroptera > Rhinolophidae > Rhinolophus > Rhinolophus ferrumequinum. The sequence continues at coordinate 26,886,262 of NC_046306.1, read as the reverse complement.
TTAATTCCACAGGTGTGAGCTCTTTGCTGAAGGTCCTTTGCTGTAAAATGAGCTCCTTGATCAGACACAACAATGGATGGATTGCCATGACAGTGTTTATCCACTGTGATGGCATTGCTAGTAGCATTACAGGCAAGGGAGGCAAATTCTTTGTACTTCAGGGTCACCCCTGTAGTGTTGCAGCTGGTCACTTTTGCGTGTTACCAACTTATAAAGCAGACCCAGCTGTAAACTAGGTCCAAGTGTTTTCCTCAGTCAGTTGGTCATGAGGAACACTTCATGAGGTCACAAGCATGGATTGAAGGAGAGGAGACAATGCAACAGGAGTCCATGTCAAAGGAGTCTAAGCCACCTGCTCAGGCAATCTACTCATATCTTCCTGACTTAAACTTGATCTCTTGGATACCATTTCCATTTGACGATAAATGCTTCTGCACATGCCCAACCTTAAGGCTAAGTGTGTTTATTATGGGAAGTTCAGGCCACAAGATTACCTGTTGTCCTAACACAGGGTAACCTGAGTTAGGCATTCAGTATCTACCAAGGCCCCATAACAAACCAGAAGCTGTTCTCAAAAGGAGAATATGGATTCAAAAGAAGATACAGATTTTCTAAAAAATCCTAGAAATCTAGCTGTCATTCTTTTGTTCATGCTTGTGAGAAGCTCCATACCTCAACTCTGTTTGCCACAAATTCTTTGAGTATCAGTGGATATGCTGGATCATAAGGACCAACTTCTGGAGCAGCTTGTGCTACACACTGAACTTACTGCACAGCTCCTCTTTCTCTGGTCCTACTGGAAACTGACATCCTCGTGAGTGTCTCTGTCGATGAGTCAAAATAGTACAGTCAAATATGATATCTGTTGCCTCCAAAATCCAAAAAGACGTACCAAGAAGTATATCCCTTTGTTCACAGTAAGTGGTACAAGGTGCAGAAGCTTGTCTTTTGCCTTGGAGGTTATCTCTACATGGTACAGACTCCTGAAACCCCGGAAACGACACAGGTGACAAACTCCTGGAATATGGAGTTTCAGAATGTCATCTTTGTGGATCCCTCATTGACTGGATTTAAGGGACATGTGTCCCGAACCCCATCTTCAAAATGACCCTGTGATGAGTGTTTATTTTCACCCTGAGAGGGTGCATTTCTCACCTGCACTGTGGTCCAGGAAACTCTAGGTACCATTGCCATGGTCATCTCGACTTTGAAGCAGCTCAGGTTACCACAGGCAGATGCAGACATTCAGGGGCTGATGAGCAGGAAAGTCAAAAGGGAAGCCTGAGGCAAAGGAAGTTTTAAAGAACTCCAAGGGCAGGACCTAAACAAGGAGACAACTGCAGACAGAGCACGGGGCCGAAGACCCAAGTGAAGATGAGGGATGGCTGTGCGTCCTCAGCAGGGCTGGAGCCAGACTTGTGGAGGCCCCATCCGCCCTCTGTCCTTGCGTCGGGGTTCCCCTCTCGGCAGGTCTCATTCGCACGGTGCAGCAAGCCCATCCCCTCCACCGACCTGCTGTGAAAGCAGCTGATAAGTTGGGCAGGCCAAGAGGGGACCGTGGGCAACCGCCTGGAACCAGACAGAGAAGGGAGGAAGTTAGAATCCCCTTTAGAGGAGGGTGTGAAGGATTGGGATGAAGGAGGCCGGGAGCAGGAGCAGGACCAGCGTCTCATCTTACTCAGTGTTCATCTTCTCCCTGTTGCGCTCAGGCCCTGGCAACCGTATTTATCTCTACCCCTCTGCTCGCTAGGCCAATCCCGCTCCACTGGGGGAGGGCGGTCACAATGGGACTCTGTGACGTCCTTGCAGCCCAGCCCCACACCAATTTCTTCTTGTGAAATGCCCTTAGGGCTGTCCCTGTCCTACTTCCTGTCCCAGAAGGACTCATCCTGCCTTCCTCTCACCTCTTCCCACCCCCATCAGTCCAGTGTCACTCAGGATGTGTCCCAAGTGTGTAGGAGGAAAAAAAATTGAGACTCAGAAAGAGTGACATCTTCACTTCACACCATCAGGTTGAAGCCCACAAGACCTTGACCCCGGAGCTCTCAGAGTCAGGAGGCGGGCTGGTATGCTGCTGCGGTGAAGGGGAGTAAGGATGAGCCCTCCACAAAGCCTGCGCAGAAGCACTGGGGGAGGGGCGGAGAGTTGCCTCGCCCCCTCTCTTCTGACCCCGCCCCTTGAGCATCTGATTTGGCCATTCTAAAACACTCCAGCGCTGGATGCTTGGGGTTCCCATGGTGATGGAAAACAAGGCTCTACTGTCTGGTCCAGCTTTGCCAGGATCTCACAGGCCCCCAATCTAACTGTGTCAACAAGAGTGACAGTCCAGATGTGCAGGTGTGATGATCAGGGACCGGGAGAAATGCCGCCTCAGGAAGGAGAGAGGTGTGGCCCTGTGATCAACGATTCTCAACCAGGACCCGGGGCAGTAGCCACTATGGGAAAAGAGGGCATGGAGGTTTCTGTTATCCAGCAGTTCTGAAAAGCAGACACCAAAAACAGATGTTCAAACTTGTAAGGATTTTTATTATGTGCAAAGAACATGAGGCAGCTATGAGAGGCTGGGAGAGCAGACAGAAGTCTACGTCAGTCTCACTCTCAATGGGGCAAAAAGGAGAAGATGGGTGGGAGGGCCGTAGACTGCGGTTCGGTTTGAGAAATCAGCAGAGCCTGCAGGGAGTCTTTCAAACAAGGTCAGTCAATAGAGAAGTTCCGGGTCCCCTGGCAAGCAGTCTAACTTCAATCCCCACCACACTGGAGGCACTGGAGGAGAGCTGGTGGCTCCGTGCAAGTGCCCAGGTGGACATGGAGTGCAGCAGCCAGGCTTGGTCAACTATGCCTTCGTATGTAGAAGCTGGCTCCCGAGACTCAGGTGCAGAGATTGGGTACTGCACAAGGTAGCATGACTGAGAGAGCTCAGAGGTTTCTGTGTCCTCAGTGTCCAAAGCTAGGCTAGCAGAGGGAACACTCACTAGTGTTCTGGAAAGTTCTAGTTCTAAGAAACACTAGAAGATTTTCCTGCTGGTGGGATGGTTCTAGAAAGGAGCAGGCAGGTAAGGCCTGAGCCTCCTGGGACCCAGGCATTGAAGAAAAATAGTCAGGAGAGGGGATCTTTTCTATCTATTTTTTTTTTAATCAAAGTTATACATTTACATGGAACCAATGAATGAATAATTAAACAACAGGCTTTATGTGACAAAACAGCAACTCCATCTCTCTTTCCTTGTTGTTGCCTGCCCTTCAGAAACCACTGTCTCCTTTTGAGCTCAGTCATAAAGACCTTCTCCTATGCTATCTCTCTCTCACCCTCGCTGGTGACCTTTTCTGTTCTGTGAGCCTTTAGATCTATTCATGAGTAATTATCTCTGTCCCTCTTCCAACAACACTAAGTGTTGCACAAGTTCTCGATGAATATTTGCAGATGGGTAGATGATTGTTCTCTATCTGTGTATGTGTCTTTGAAGTGAAAGAAGCCAATTTCATTTCAGAAGGGAAAAATCTCTTTGCTGTTCACCAGGCATCAAGGACAAGTTCATTGTCTATATTAATTTATTCTATATTCATAACTCCCAACATGATGCCTCATGGGTGGGAGGTAATCAAAAAGTTTCTGAATAAATCATAAATGAATGAAAGGTGATATTTCAAACAAACAGCCGTAAAAATAATTACATACATAAATCCTCAGTAAAGGGCTGTCATCACTGCTAATAAAATATTTTGAATGCCATTTGCTCTACAAAATAATGGGGAAGCTCTGAGCCAAGCCAAAGGTCTGTCCATCCACCGAAGTCCCCACAGCAGCGGATGCGGTGGCTTGTAGGCCACAGCTGGAACACACCAGAAGCTCAGGGTTTGTTGTCCCCTGCCTGTCTTGCAACCTTATCATTTCATGTCTTGACCTCCTCCTGACTCGTCAGTCCTCAGTTGTATCTGAGGGGACTTCTGGCTCTCCCTTAGTATTGTGGCCATCGGCTGTGATGGAGTTGAGCTCTGTTCTGTTGATGCTTAACTGCAGATTCTCGGGCACCTGGGAGCTTGGAGCTGGTGCTAGGTTGTGGGCCAGGAGGAGTGGTAATATGAAGGCAGTCAGAGTTCATTGTCAGAGATACAGAATAAGATATTGTCCTTCCCCTTAAAATTAAAATTAAAATGCCACATCAGAAAGTTATTATTTCATGAGCCTTGTGCCATTTATCAATTTATCGGCTCCCAGTTCCTAATTCATACTTCCACATCTGCTGTGTGATAATGCATGGGATTCTTTTCAGCAGTTTTCCTTGACAATGGGCACAATGGTAAGGGAACGAGTATTAGTAGAGGGTGCTGGAGGAACATTGCTAGTTCTGGAAACAGCAAAACTGGTCATTGGCATGGGTGTGTCCTTCTTTGGGTACCCTCTGTCATCATCACCCTATGGCATTCTTTTTACATCTTATCATTTTATCATCGCTTAATTCGTGTTTATATTCAATTTCCCATTTAAATCACTGTGTGGTTTCTGACTCCTGATTGAGCCCAGACTGATAGAAGCAATTACTATATGCTTAGCCCTTCCTCAGCATGTTAGAAGAATTTTCTTATTTCTCCCTATAACCCTATTATGTGGGTGGTTCTGTGGGTCCCACGTTTGGATGAGAAAACTGATGCCCGTTGATATCTAGTAACTTGACAAAGGATACACTGAAAAATGGGAGATGCTTATTAGACAACCAAGTGGAGATCTCAAGAGGGTAGTTGGCTGAATAAATCCAAACAACCATGAAATAAATGCTTATTGCGATAGCCCATTGAGATTTGTGATGGTTTGTTATGTAGCATTATTGAGCAATAGCTACATAAAACAGACATACAGACTAAAATCATTTACACACAAGTTTTTGGACATACAAATGCAGTTAATGAATTCTGTAAATATACCAAAAAAGTACAGTAAAACTATAAAGAAAAACAAGTGACTGATAAGCATAAAATTCAGGATAGCGGTTATCCTGGGTGTGAGGGAGAGATGATGTTTGGGACACAAAGACCTCAAGGACAATGGTGCTTTGTTTCTTAAGCTGAGAGGTGGGCACACAATTCATTTTATTCGAACTCACTATAGCTTACCATATGTATTATGAAATCTCTCATCTACACTATATATTTCAGTTTCCTCCAGATGGGTAAAAATAATCACACACGGACTGGCCCAGTGGCTCAGGCAGTTGGAGCTCCATGCTCCTAACTCTGAAGGCTGCCGGTTCGATTCCCACATGGTCTAGTGGGATCTCAACCGCAAGGTTGCCGGTTCAACTCCTCGAGTCCTGCAAGGGACCCTGGAACTAATGGAACTAAAGATTGAACATGGCACCTTGAGTTGAGCTGTCGCTGAGCCCCGGGATGGCTCAGTTGGTTGGAGCGTGTACTGTCAACCACAAGGTTGCCGGTTCGACTCCCACAAGGGATGGTGAACTGTGCCCTCCACAACTAAGATTGAAAGGACAACAACTTGACTTGGAAAAAAGTCCTGGAAGTACACACTGTTCCCCAATAAAGTCCTGTTCCCCTTCCCTAATAAAATCTTTAAAATAATAATAATAATAATAATCACACACAAACCCTTGAATCACAGCAAAGTATATTAGAGCCTGAAACACAGCCCACATGCAACTTGTACAAAACTTTGGTATCGGTAAACTCTAATGCTGCCACTCCCAGGGGCTGGCCCTTTACCTCCAGGCTCCATTCCTCCTGATTCTGTTGATCACATCTGGACATTGAGTATGGAATAGGATGAAAGGGGAAATGGCAGTAATGGAAGAGGTAGCAGGTAAGGTTTATTTAACATCACCATGGAAACCTCAGGCCATATGTACTGGGTGGGGCTTTGCAGGTGGCAGGGTCAGACAACCCTTCTCAGGGCCCCTGTTCATCCCAGCTCACTGTGACTCCTGGACATTAGGAACCCCTGGGAGAGAAGACACCTTCTGCTTTTAAGCTCTGGATTCCAGGGCTTACCACACTGCCAACTGCGGGCGGTCTTGAGAAAACCACCCTCTCTGAGCCCACTTTTTTTTTAACCTCTAAAGTGTGGGACATTTCCTGACTCCACAGGGAATAGCAGGCAGGTGGAAAAGAGAGAAAGACAGGTCCATCTGGAAGGACACAATGAAGATTGTAGGGATGGTTCCCTCTGCAGCATGGACTCAGAGAGCAAGCAGATCCAGGGCAATGTCTGTGGATGTCAAAGAGGGAGGGAAGAGGTGCATAGTCTTACTTAGGTCCAATCAGAGCACGAGCTTGCTGTTGGTCAGGCAGTCCCTGAGAGGAAATAAAAGTCTTGTGTCAGGCTTTGGGACAAGGCAGAAAGAAGTCTGGACACAGAGAGACTCTCTACAGCCCCTGAGCTTTTTCTGACACATTTCTTTCCAATCCCTTGCAAGTGCAACTTCCCTGTCAAGTCCATCTGGAATCACCAGGGCCCCGGGAGGCCTGGAGAGCCACGTTGGGAATGGCTGCTTCAGGAAGAAGAGACACCATGGGGACAAGGAAGGTGGCAGAGTCTCAACGTAAAGCTCAACAAATCAGGTAGAAGCCTTTCTCGGGGGAGGTTCATGTCCCACTGGCTACTCCTTGGACCTTGGATGACAACAACTTAGTGACACTCCCTAATCAACAAGACACTGAGAAGAGAGGAACTAAACATCAGTAAGTGAAATAAATGTGGCCCATGAGAAAAGGAATCTTCAAATGGAAATGACTAAGCAAGTTTAGACTCGAACCCATTGGAGCTAAGAAATACCAAAGCTTCAACATAAATGTAGGAGACTTCTCATGTTGTAAAGCTATTCAGACAGAGAAGATAAGATTGGATTGGTATTGGCTACACCATCCAAACACTAACAGGGCCAGTTTTGTCTGAAGTATTAGGGATCCTACAATGATCATTTTTTTTTCCTTTTGGCACACTCCATAAAAAGACGATATCAGGGGATAAACAATGGATTTAGAGGAAGCTCAAAAATGTTACCACAAAAACAAAAAACGTTTAAAATACTATCACATTACAAAAAAAAAGACAAACCAGCAAGGAACTATTGAAAACAGCACCATGGCTCATTCAAAGAAGCAGATTCCAGAAAAGAAAGAATGGGAGGAGGCAAGCTTCAGCTCTCAGGGAGGTGAGGCACTGGAGGTAAGTTACCCTGTAAGACCCCATGACAACCAGCAAAGGAGCCAGAAAGACAACAGAAATGGAAGAGAACAGAATAAATAGTATCTGAGAGAAGGGAGCCAGGCATGGGGACGCCTCGTTCTGCTCCATCAGCATCCAAACCAATCAACACCTGTGAACTGGTCAAAGGAGGGAGTGAGAGGCCCGAGAGCTTCCCTGATCCTCATTGACTCTATGGGTTCTCTGGGTCCTTCTCCATTTTCCACAGTTTCTGTTCAAAAGTGGAGGCTAAGACGGACATGGCAGGTAGTGAGGAGAGCAGATCTCAGGGCCAGCCCTGCGTTTCCTCCCCTCCCCGGGCAGAGCGGCCAGTGTCACTGGCTTGGGTACAGTCATGGGGTCCAGCCGCTATGACAACCCTCCCTGACGGTCCCTCTGGGGTTCTGACCCCTTGATGCCTGCAGCACCTGGAGCGGAATCAGCAGGGAGAACCAGCTTGGCTCTGAGGACCACCGCTGACCACTGTTTGCAATTTCTTTGCTTTTTCTTACAATTAGGTTTAATAAACATATGATTATAAAAAATATCAGAACCAACAGGTTTCATTTTGTTTCCCTGACTATAGTCTCCCAAGGGACAGGACAGCAAGTGACCGTATTCCTGTTATCCAAACTGCAGGGTTGAGCCAGGTGGGCTGGGAGAGGCTGTGCATCCTATGGCAGCCTGGGATAGTGGAAATCAGTATATCTCAGATGGGAATATTGGTTCCTAGAGCAGAAGTGGCTGCCCGTCTGCACCATGGGGGATCCCATGTGAGTGCTTCAGGCCTTACCCGTCCACTAAAGACCCTCAGAGGAGGAGGCAGTGCAGGGGGAGCCTGGTGGACCTTCTGAGTGTGTGGAGCCTGGTGACCTGATCCTTCCATCCTGTCACCTCCTCTGAGCAAGTCAACCGCAGACCAGTGATATGCGTGTCTGGCTCTCCTTGTGGCTACGGTCCCTGTGGCAGTGTGGAGTTGGGTTTCTCTTCCTGGTGATGCTGAGATGAGAGATGTTGCGGAGCTTGCTGGTCCCCCGTCCTCGTCCAGGGGAGCATGTCAGCTCTCCACCACTCCAATGGTCTCATGCAGCTTCTGGGCTGCAGGGAGGAGAGTATGGCTGTGTCTGACTGTGGGTGTGTCTCAGTGTGTCTCTTGTCTGTGTGTCTGTCTGCTTCTATCAGTGTTTGTGGGTACTTGCTCAGCAAAACCCTCCCCTTCCGCTGAGTCTCCAGGTGATTCTTCCGAGCTTAGGAAACTATGTTTGTGGGCCCCATAAGTTTGTGGCCGTGGGCACTGCGCCTACCATGCCCTGTGGTGAAGGGGCCCCCGGCGGTCCTGGTTGTGGCTATGCTCCCTGTGCTCCCCCACTCCGCCCAGAGACATTTCAAATGGGACTGCCTGCACAGAGGACAGAGCCCAATATCTCCATGCCACTGGATGGCTCCCTGGTCACCGCTGATCAGCATGTGTCTGCCCTGCTAACGAGACACTCTGTGCTTGCTTAATTCCTTGACATCCCCCGCTGACATGTGTGGAGTGTTCGTGGGGGCCAGGCAGTGCTCTAACCCGATTACGTTAATTAGCTCCAGATCCGGTCTTATTCCTATGGGGAGAAGTGATCATCACCCCGGCTTACAGACGTGTCATGAGTGGAAGGACAGAGAAGTGTCATAAGTGCCCAAGGCCACAGGGTGTAATGAGGGAGCTGGGGTTGGAACCCAGCAGTCTGGCCCAGAGCTGACTTTCCAACACCACGAACCTGTCCCTTCTGTGGTGACTATTAGAGCCATTTGCAGAGCAGGGCAAGCACATTCGGGTCCCGTCTTCACCAAGAGCAACCAGGTGGCTGGTGCGAGGGTCGAACGGAGGCATCTGGAATACTGACCTCGGCCCAGGTCTCATCTTCATCTCCTCCCTGCATCCACAGAGCCTCATCCCCTCCCAGACCCAATCCTTAACCCAGAGATTCTCAAACTCGGCCTCTCTGGTCACCACAGTTCCTGGAATTTAGGGAGGCATTTCCCTACCAAGAATTCCATCTGTGTTGGTTTTTCTTTCAACTGAAAGAAAGGATACAAGTGGTAACATTTTCTATGTCACTTGTCTTTCTCTGGTGACTTACAAACAAAACAGAGCTGAGCGTCAGCCAGGAGAGGAGCAGGAGGAAGCCCTGGACACCTGTCTAAGCCTCCGTGGCCTCAGCAGACACCTGGAGGTGACCGTGACTCAGGTTGTCGGGAAAAGGTAGCATCCTGCTGGGACCACACAGCAGCCCTGAGGCCCCCAATGGATCAGCAGGAGGGTGTCCATTCCCAGGGCTGGGGTGAAGCCCCTACAGGAGGATGAGGCTTGTGAATATAGGGAAACAGAGGCACCAGGAGGTGACATCACCTGCACAGGGTGGCTTTGTTGTCATGTCAGAACTGGGATGTGGCCCAGGTGTATTAAGGCCCCTGCAGTTCCCCCTCAAGGGCATGTGGAGGTCAGCAGCTGAGGGCACTTAAGTCCTGCCTTGAGCTCAGCACGAGGGACCCTTCCCATCCAGGCCACAGCTGCCATGGCACCTTCATCTGTCCCTCAGAAGGAATTAGGCAAAATCAAAATCAAGTTCAGACCCTGATCTCCAGCATGAACCTTGGGGGGTGTTCTTCTGACTCCCCAGGAGACAGGCAGCCCTTCTCAACCCAGCAGCTCAGATCCCAGGATGCTGACCATATTTCTGCCCAGAGCTCCTCCTCCTCCCTCCTCCCAGGTCCCCTGCTTGTCCCCAGTCTGCTCTGCAGGAGGGGTCACAAGGAGGAGTCCAACCCCTGGGAGATGGCCTGACCCAGGACGGCACTCATGCTGCACAGGCTCGCGGTGTGCTGTCACCTCTTCCCAGGCAGATGGTGACTTTCTCCATTCTTCGGACTCCTCTTCCTGCCCATGAGCCACCTGGTGTCTGATTTCTCTAGGGCCCAGCGCAGGCACACACTTTGTCCCTCTGTGGCCTGACTTGCTGGCTATTTGCCTCCTCCCTGACCAGGAACGTTCCATCAACTGTCTTTCTGACTGACTGACAGCCTGGATCCATAATAGTCCTGACTCAGTGAGACACCAGACTGTCTGATGGAGACTGTCAGTATAACTGATTCTGTCTCCAAGGAACCAACTGCCGGATGATTCTCATTGGCTGAGAAGCATGGCCCATCTGACCAACTGATGACCAACTAGTTGGTCACCAGATGCCTGTCAGACGGACACACCCTCGGAGCCAGGAAGGACTGACAGACAGATATCCGACTCGAGAGAGGGGAGGCTGGATGGGGACTATCTGGGGACAATTTTGATAGGTTCAGCCTCTCTCTGAACTCAGGGCCCCTCAGGCTCAACTCTGCAGGGCCCTGCTGTGCTCAGTCAGGCTTTCTCTACAAATTTTGTTATGTAGGGCCCAATGTGTCCACATAGTCCCTGAAAATATATTGTCCTTTGTAGAGAGGACACATAGTAACTATCCAGATCTCAAAGAGGACCATTTTCGACCTCCAAGATGTCAAGAGCCCCTCTCCAATGTGACCCTTAGGAAGCTCAGAATAATACTTGACGAATTCCATTTTGCTACTGCTCCCAGAAGACCGAGGAGGCATGGGGCCCCTTAGGAGGATGCCACCTTTGGGAATGCCAAAAATCAGGATCAATTATGCCCCCCGATATCGATATTTTGAAGCGCTAACCCCCAATGTGATGGTATTTGGAGCTGGGGACTTTGCGTATGATTAGGTTTACATGAGATTCTGAGTGTGGAGCCCTCAATGGGATTAGTGCCCTTATAAGAAGAGACGTCAGTTCCCTTTCTCTCAGTATTTGTCATATGAGGGTACAGTGAAAAGACGGCCATCTACAAGCCAGGAAGAGAGTTTTCACCATATGCTGAGACCTACCAGTCCTTGATCTTGAACTTTCCAGCCTCTAGAACTGTGTGAAATTTCTATTACTGGAGCCATCCAGTCTTTGGTATTTTGTTACAGTAGCCTGAGCAGCCTAAAACACTTTTTTTCCTATGTGCACTGAAAATTAGGGAACTTTTTCACCACTAATGCTCTCTAACTATTACATTGAGCAACCAATTAGTTTTGGTCAGTCATTTCAGTCATTAATCTATATAGATTTAAAGTGTTTTAAATAATTTGGGATCACCTATTAATGAGAGTTCTTATCTGTTGAGGCCCCATGTTAAGGGTGTAGTAGGGATTATCTCATTGGATCCTTACAATCATGCTATGAAGTGGTTCTGTAGTGTACTCATTTAGCAGATGAGGAAACAGCCCCAGAGAAGTGAAGTGGCTTGCCCAAGTTGACCCAGCTAGGAAGAACTAGAGCCAAGATGAGAATCAGGACTGTTGGCTTCAGAGACCACTACGCTATATATTCCACCTCTCTTCTGCATGGAAACAATTGCTAAAGATTGTGACTTGTTCCCTGAGCAAATGAGTCCATTGAAGGAGAGATCAGGGTCATTCCTTCCCAAATACGCTCTGTTTCAGCCCTCTCCCATTGGAAGAGGCCCAGGGATCAGTCCAACACTCTCCTGGAAAGTAGATATTTTGGGTAATCCTGATTTGGAGATCTACTGGGACTGTGGCAAGGAGGGAGGGGATAAGAGTAAGGTTCTGAAGAGAAAGGGAGAGGAGAATTGGCAACGCTTGTCCCCCCATTCCATGTCCTCATCCCTCCACCACGTCAGAAATCCCGTTTCTCCTTGAGAACTCAGACCCTGGCTTCCCCAGAAAGACCTCCTGGGTCTCTGTGGCTGATACCCATTCCTTTTTTCACTGTACCCCCCAGCCCTTTGCTCACTTTTGTCCAGTCTTGGCCACTCTGTCTCTGAGTCTGGTCAGCTTGCGTAACTGTCTCACCCAATAGACATTCCATTCCTTAAGGACCCCCCCAACAAGACCTTCTTCTTTTGGGTCCCCACAGCTCCAGTCACAGTGACTGACACATAAAATCAATGTGGGCCGCGAGTCAGTTATTCCAGGGATGCAGAAAGAAGTAAATGTATCTTGTACAGAGTGGGCACCATGGCTCATTAATGAGGCAGGAGCAAGTTCCCACAGGAGCAGTGAAAAGAAAGCTTTGCATCTCAGAAGGTGAATTAGAATGGTTGCTATACAGTTGGCAACCAGAGGGCGCTCGGCCCAAAGGATCCCGAGGCCGCCCTTCAGCCGTTCAATTTAATCTTTCCCCAAATTCTGGAAATCAGTGCTGTCTGGGGCACGGTAAGTCCCAAGCGGCTTCCCAGGGTACCAGGGCATGGGCGTTTACAGTGTGCGGGCATTTCTCCTGGGGGAGCAGAGGCAAGAAAACCACCAAATCGATGGCACATTGTTTGCTGGATGAACAGCAAGACTGGATAAAAGCAATGCGGTTAGTGCAAAGGTGTCATGAGCCCTGAGCTGGTCCCTGCTTTACCAATTTCTGGAAGTGTTACATTAAGAGAATCATTCTCTCCTCTGGGCCTGGTTTCCCTCTATAAAATGACTGAGCTTGAGTTCCGGCGTGTCCTGGGATGTCATTGGCTCTTCTAACCCTCTTTGGTAATGGCCATGCAATTTCATCCACGTGGAAGCCGAGTCCCCTGCTTTCTGCTTCTCTTAGGGGACTGTAGTCATGCAAACCAGCACTTGCTGCAGTAGGAATCTCTGATGTCCCAGACATTCCCCAGTTTTTCTTGAGGTAACCCAGGCACAACCAGAGGAGTGAGACATTCAGAACATCAAAAGCATCCTGGAGTATCGTTCAGAAGTGAGCCTAAAATGGATATCTGCAGAAGGAAACGATTCCTGCTGATTCTTCCAAAACACAAAGATGGCATGGGCTGTAGGACTCATTCTTGTGCATAAATATAGAGCAGGGGTGTCCAAGCTTTCTTCAACGGTTTTCACCAAGGGCCATATGCGGTAAAATATACAAACAGCCGGGCCACTCACTCGAGGTGAAGTACGTATTGCCTCACCTGGTTTATTTAAGTAAACTAAATATATTTTTGGAATTTGCTGTGGGCCAATTAAAAGTGGATTGCGGGCCACATTTGGCCCGCGGGCCGCAGTTTGGACACCCCTGGTATAGAGCAACAGACAATTAAATGCAGCACCATTCAAGATGAGGCAACTTTGGAAAGATGGGAAGAAGAATGAGCTATTTCTGTCACATTTTATTTCATAAGAGAGATAATTGGACAGACTTCCAGCATCTATGGCAAACTATCGACTCCGATAAATCTGGTGGGTTCTTAAGTATTTTGCTGAAATCTTCCCTACATTTGACCCATTCTTTTAATTGAAAAGAAAAGCAATGATTTATGGTCGGTTTTTAAAATAACAGAGAGCCCACCAGTTCATCAGAACATATTTTAATCTGGGATAATTTTTTTTTGTTTTTTCCCAACACAACTTTTCACAGAGGAAGACATATATTCATAATATATCTTAGGTTTCCTGGGCCCAAGGGGGGCAGTATAATCTAAAGAAGGGAGACCACCCCTCACTCTGGACCTAACCAGCCTTATAGTTCCTTACACCTTTGGAGCTTGGTTTTCCACTTTTGTAAAATGGGGAGAAGGCTTGTCCTATCTGCTTTACCAAGTTACAACACACATTAAATAAGATATTTGTGAAAACAGCTTGAAAATAATGATAAAAGCAGGCAAACAATGATTATTTACTTGTTAAGCTATGAGTCCCAAGGCCTCATATGTTGGTAACATTAGTGGCAACAACAACCAAGGAAGAAATGAAGGAAGATGAATAAGCAGTAAGGAGGGAAAGAGAAATAAAGAAAAACTGACTGATGAGAGCTACGACCTCCAAGGACATAGCTGTTCTTCCTAGATCCCAACAGGAGGCCTGCCTTTCAAAACAATGGAAATTATACTATGATCCAAGCAGTCACAATCATTAAAATTAAGAACAACATTTGTGTATCTCACCACAGTGAGTCAACAGTATCTCCTATGAAAGCCACAGGACTTCAACGCTCAGAATTTAAATAATGAGCATAGAGATACCACCTAGAAACACTTATTAAGTATCGGTATAAATAAACTGGAAGAAAAAGAGAAAAACACTAAGCTGCTCACTGCAGTGTTTCCACCTGAGATTGTTTTGCAGACCCTGGGGGATTGACGTGATTGGACAGTTTCTTGAGGGTTGGGTTAAATCCAGTCGGTTGCAGACCTTCTCAGGTAGGAGACAGTCCGTTTCTACTATAAAAACCTGGCACTACCTAGGACAACCCAAATGGAACAATAGAAGTTTTGCAGAAGGATTGTTAATAGTATAAGAGTGCTCAGAGATTCATTCACAGAGACCTTCTGATAGTTGACTCCACGGGCAGCAAAAAACAAAATGTACAGTACCATGCTTCCCCGAAAATGAGACCTGGCCAGACAATCAGCTCTACTGCATCTTTTGGATCCACTGTGTGTGGAGCAAAAATTAATATAGGACCCGGTAGTATGTTATGTTATGTTATATTATATTATATTATATTATATAGACCCGGTCTTATGTAAAATAAGACTGGGTCTTCTATTAATTTTTGCTCTGAAAGATGCGGTGGAGCTGATGGTGCGGCTAGGTCTTGTTCTCGGGGAAACCCGGTAGGTGGCAGTTAACTGTCCCCTCCTAGCTCTGCTGATTGGACTCGTCCTCTGCTCAGTGTCCGCCTTTTCTCTCACCTCGTGCTATGCTCAAGGGTCCATGCTTCTTCGCCTCTCTCACAACATGCTTAATAAATGTATCTACACCATGCTGTTGCAGGCTTAAAATTATGTCCCTTTCAGAAGAACCCCAAAACTCAAAGAGGCTGCTTTGCTGAGGGCAGCACAGTGAGGTACAAGGGTTTTGCCATGACACAGACCTGGATCTGAGTCCTAATTCCTACACGTGGTGGTCATTTTCCATGGCAGCCTACAGTGAGCCCCACCTCCTGATATTCACGTCCTTGTTAGTTCCCTCACATATTGAATCTAGTCTGTTCCTGGGTGCCAATAGAATGCGGTGGAAGTGACAGTGTATGAATTCCGAGGCTAGGTCACAAAAAGCATTGCATCTTCTGCCTTGATCTCTTGGATTCCTATTTCTGGGGAAGCCAACCACCACTCGGTGAGGATACTCAGGCTCTCTGTAGAGAAACCCACATGGAGAAGGACTGACACCTCCTGCTAATAACCAGCACCAACGTGCCATGCTGGTAAGTGAACCCTCATGGAAGTGGGGCCCAACCACAGCTGACACTCGACTGCACCATCACAAGAGACCTTAAGTTTGAACCACCTAGCTGAGCTATTTCTGAATTCCTGACTCAAGGAAACCATGAGAGATAATAAATGATTGTTGTTATTTTAAATCCTAAATTTGGGGGCAGTATGTTACATAGTCATATTGATAAGAACTTAACCTTTCTAAGTTTGGGGAGCGTTCTGGCTGATACTCATTTGGGGAGACACCTGTACAGCTATATCAATTGTTAAAATATTTAACTATTTTTATGCTACTTGAATTAATGTGATCTTGGGTTGCTAGTTCCTCAATGTCCTTTGCAAAGGCAAATCAAATCCTCTTCAGAGGAAGGCAACATAATCCTTGGCTGCAGATTATTTCAACAAATATTTTACAAATACCATGTCCAGTACACAACCAAAGATAAACTGACATATGGTCAAAAGCAGAATTTCTTAGGCACCCAGAAGACATCTTTCACCCATGGCATATGTGTTTGGAAAATTAAGCATATGATAGTAATGGATTTGATATGTGGTGGGGAGGGGTATAAATGGGCCTAATGAAAGAGGAAAGAGGCTTTTATTGCTGGGACCCAGCTCTGGGGATAGCAGAGACCAAACCCCTCTCCTTGCTGTTCTCCAGAGGATAGAGGGACTTCAAACAGGGTAGCTAGGGAACCCTGTAACCCGGATTCTCATTTCTCTCAAAAATCTACCAAATTGGCTGGAGAATGGCAAAGCTGTTTCTTCATGGTGGCCCAAACTATGGACCCATGAAAGGAACCAAAGTGTTTAGAAAACCAAGTCATCCTTAGCTGAATGTTCTAGACTTCATGAGACCCAGAGACTCCTAGAAAACATGACTGAAGGAAAATGCTTCCCCATCCAGGAAGGTGAAGACTTGGAACAGTTATATCAGATTTAGAGAAAAAAAATAATGGTAATTTTTTGCATCAAATAACGTAAAACAAAAATAAAACCCACAAAGGATATTAGTAAGATCTATGACAAGTCCCTCATATCGCAGATGAGGAAATGAAGAACCAGGAGACTAGAAAATGAGTCCTAGCCTGCTAACCCACATTGTGTGTGGTCTTTCGCTACATCCCTCCGTTCTCGTGGGTGTTGTCAAATATTATTTCTACCTTAGTCTCAGGGTATTGGTGCCCTGAATTTTATAGGTCATCTGGCACTTCTTTCCCCACAAGCTAATATTGGCCCACCCAAATCGAAAACCTCAAGTTGACATCATTTCTAGTATCCCCTTATTTTCTTTCTCAACCCAAATTCCAACATCCACTGCTTTTTCTAGGCAGACATCCACAAAATCTTTCTTCTGACCCTGCCAACTCACCATGGCATACTGTTTTGAGTAATACCACCTAGAATATCTTATTTCTCTGCACCTTTGTTAAGAGTTTTATACAGTTAAATATGCTGACGACTAGAAGCTTCCAACTTCCACTTTCTAAAGTGATTTTGGTTAATCATTCCCAGTGGAGCAGAGAGTGGGGTCAGAATTGCCAGCAGCTCCCGGCCCTGAGGGGGTAAACTCTCTGATCCTGGAGCTGTTTGGGCAGGGTCTCAGAGACCCTCTACCAGCCTTGCAAGTCAAGGAAGTCAATCCAGATAACTTTGAAAGTCCATTCCAGTGTTAATTAATATAAATAAAATCTTTTTTTATTAGTTTCAGGTGCACAAAACAATGTAATAGTTAGACATTTATCACTTACATTCCCTCACACAGTGACAACTCCCCTCCCCCCATCCACTACCCCTCTGACATCGCACACAGCCATTACATTTCCACCGTCTCTACTCCTAATGCTGTACCCCGCTTCTTGTAAATATATATATATATATATATATATATATATATATATATATATACACAAAAAAGTGTAGTTGACAGTCATTATTGTTCAGCTTCAGCTTCAGGTGTACACTGCAGTGGTCAGGCATCTACACCATCCCTGAGGTGGTCTCCCTAACGATACAAGTGTCCATCGGATACCCTACAAAATCTTTACAACATTATTGATTACATTCTCCAAATTGACTTTCGTGACCCTGTGGCAATCTTGTGGTTGCCGACTGTGCTTTCTAATCCCTCACCTTCCCCTTTATCCCCACCCCCCACCTCATCTAGCAACCCTCAGTTTTTCCTCTATGTCTCTGAAACTGTTTCTGATTAGTTCATTCATTTATTCTTTTCTTTAGATTCCACATATAAGTGAGATCATATGATATTTGTCTTTCTTTGTCTGACTTATTTCACTTAACATAATGTTCTCTAGGTATAAAATCTTTTGATTTCTCAGTATTTCCGGGGTGCCTACTCTGCCTTACAATTTCCCCTTCTGCCTCCATTCACAGTGATTTTGATTCCTTTCTTCTCTGTACCTTCATGGCAACTTCTGTCATAGTCTGAAGAGACCTAGATTGCAATCCAAACTTGACCACATAACTAACTAGCTGTGAAAGTCTGAGCAAATTCACTAACTCTTTTGAACCTCAGTCTCTTCCTTTCTCCCTACATCATGAAGCTGCCATGGGGAAGAAGGCTCATGAATGTGGAAGACCAGCCCAATATCCAACTCAAAGATCCTCCGAACATAGAAGCCTCTGTAGCTGGGCCATCCTGTCTTATGCTCACTGATTCACATGTCCTTTTTTTCTTCAACGTCCTGGAGTCAGGGCTCATGTCTTCTCTATCTGTACCCCCAACCCCTAGGCCATAGCCACATGGCTTAGTAGGCACTCCACGAATTCATTACTGAGGTAGAGAAACAGAGTGGCTTAGATAAGATTTAGACTCTCAGGGAAGTTACATCCTAGCAAGTGAGATAAAAACACAGACAAACACACGCTGTATACAAACTTAGCATGTGTTTGTCTGTGTTTTTATCTCACTTGCTAGGATGTAACTTCCCTGAGAGTCTAAACCTTGTCTGAGCCACTCTCTATCCACAGCACCTGCTTCTCTACCTCAGTAATGTTATATAGAGCTGAGCTGTAATTTTTAGGTTTCCTTGACCTTATGATATGACTACTATTGCTTTAGCATATGTCAAAATAATTGACCTAGATGGGCAAAAAGTCATTAAATATGAAAGCACTTCAATTAGGGGATATTTTCTTTTCCATGGAGTCTTAGAGAAAAATAGAAGCAATAAAATAATAGTGAGTAGACTGCTGCAATTCAATGTGATTTACCACAACTTAAGTATCATTTGCAGATAGTGTCAAATTAAAGCATTTCAGAAGGTTGCTGAAAAAAGATGTTTTCCTTATCTAAGTGAAATGCTGGCATAGAAGTCCTCCAAAGAGAAACTGCCAGATGCTGTTTTCTGTGCTTGGCATGTTTGTACCTAACACCGCCTTAGTGTGTTTGAATTCTACAGTGTCTGCAAAATTACCACTTCATTAAAACTGCCTCAGAAACTCCTTTTTAAATGATGCAGGTAGCTGGTTTGCATTTTAGAAAGGTGGGATTTATTGTCAAGAAGCCCTTTATTCAACCTTGAATTTCCTGTGTTTTCAGAAAAAAGAAAAATGCTGGTTAGTCAAGGATACCAGAGGGATGATGTTTTAAAACTGATATATTTAATGTATCTGTTTGTTTAAACTGTTAGAGACTAAAAACCTCTGAAGTTTGACCTCCTCATTGCTATGATATATGCCCTAAGTCCTCAACATAATTTTGTTTTTGTTTAGACAATAGTCTCTTATTATTTAAGGTTCATTTGGATTTGTATGTGTGTTATAAAGACAGATAGAGATGGAGGTAGAGATGGAGAGAGAGGGAGAGGGAGAGAGAAATGACAAAGTAGGGGAATAAGAACAAACAAGGTTCAGCGTGGAGTTCAAATTAGTGTGGTTTGTTCTAGGTGGGGTCAAGGCTTAGTGTTGTTCAAATACCTAAACTTTGTTTCTCAGGAGAAAATAATGTATAGATTCAAAAACAATGGTGGAAAGGAAGAACTTATTAGATGGCAGGAGCCAACACGAATTACAGTTGACAGACTGCATGAATAATATTAGACAAGCTTGATAAAAATAGGTCAAAAATATGGGGAATATGGAAAATTTATTAATGACAATTTATAGTAGATCTTTTATTTATATAAAATGTTAATCTTTTATATTTTTCTATAATTTGTTTAATTCTAAGCAAGTAAAGTGTATATATATATATATACATATTGATGTATATATATATACAATATTGATGTGTATAATTATATATATATATATATATATACATCTTTAATTATATGAAGTTCCCTTATTATTGATATAGTATCCAGACATTTGTTTATTGCTTAAAAGATTACAATGTCTGACCTCACTGAAGTGGGTTGGGAAAAGATGCTGACCTAAGTAAATTTGGAAATGAGGAGTCTATAATACTGAAGGTGAAAGGAACTGCACATAAGCACAGCATTCTAGTTGAGGAAGTTGTTTTCCAGGGGAAGACACATTAACAATTCTGATACTGCTATATGTGTATATTGAAATTGAACAACTAAGCAAATGGATGGCAAAAAATGGGAGTCAGATTTCTCACTTTTGGAGTGAAAATTACAGATAAGCAAGGGGGGTTAGGAGGCTAGAATGATTCATGACTTAATAGATGAAAGCTGGAGACATCAGTATGAACTCATGTTTAGCTTAATATAGATACAGGTGGTTACGTATAGAAATATTTATAGGTGTGGGTATATATGCGGATTAGTACAAGTACATATGTTTCCTTGTTCTGTGAAGTGAAAGTACCTAAAAGAAATGACACCCAGTGGCAACCAACACATTTAGCTTCCAGATCTTGGTTCATACTGCCATTCTCCAGTAAACCACAAAAAACAATAGGGCTTCTTGGACAAATGACTGATTCCAGTACTGGAGCAGGAAATATACAAGATAAGCCTAGAGCATCTTTTCATGCCTGAAAGTGAGGAAATGCTAAAAAAATAAAACAAAACATCAAGAACAACAAGAAAACGCAGTGATGGGAGAATGTAAAAGGACACAGGAAACAAGTGAAATATCTACCAATGCAAAGTTGAAATAATGTGAGCAACAAAATAAAAAAGCAATATTGGATTATAACCCAAAGTACAACATAAATATCTATGTTATACTTATATAAATAAATAATTGACTAAATAAACAAATGGGGGACAGAGACAACGCAAAAGAATTAACAAATAACTTATGCATGAGTAGATACTTTGCCCTCAAGGAGAGGGAGCATAAATCCCCACTCCTTAAGTGTAGGCTACACATAGTGACCTCCTTCCAAAGAGCACAGCATGGAAAAAGGGCAGAGGGTATGGGAAAGTGACTTTCCAGTGGAGAAATCTGACAAACACTACCTGAGTCAGGGGGTCAAGGTCAACATCAGTAGTGAAAGGTCAAGTTGATAGTATGTTCCCTTTATACGATGTGATGAAAAAGGCGTTTTTCCTCCCCCAAACCCATACCCTAGTCTAATCATGAGAAAAACAAATTCCAATAGAGAGGCAGCCTACAAAATACCTTAAAAACTGTCATAGCCAAGAGGAGCCTAAGATTATGTGATGACCAAATGTAATATGTTATCCTGAGTGGGATTCTAGAAGAGTAAAGGACATTAGGTAAAAACTAAGAAAATCTGAATAAAGCATAGATCTTAGCTAATAATAGTGTATCGATATTAATGAATATTAATATTCATTAATTGTAAACAAACATACCATACTAATATAAGAGGTTAGCCATGGGGAAAAACTGGGTACAGAGTACATGGGAATTCTCTGGATTACCTTCTCAATTTTTCTGTAACTCTAAAACTTTTCAGAAAAATAAAGTCTATTTTAAAACAATCAAACAAAAGTGATATGGGCTGTAAGCTAGATTCAAATCCAAGGCTATGGAAGTTCACAGGAAGAATATCGTCAACACTGATTTGCCTTACTGATAGCAAAAACATTTAATTGTCTGAAAAATTTTTTAATTGACTCACTTATAAAACTTTTCATCCTCCAAATATAAGCTACTCAGTTTTAAAAACATAAGAAAAATTGATAACATGCTTTAGCATTGCAATAAACACCTTTTGTCTATAAACTTGTGTAATCCTTACACCTCAACGAGACATATGCTATTAATATTCCCACATTAAAGATGAGGAAATTTTGGTTTAGGGAGGCTTAATGAATTTCCCAAGCTTGGACAGTTAGTAAGTAATGAACAAGGGTTTGAACTTCAGAAGTATGAACCCTGCTGCACCCACAGTCTTAACCCTATATGCTGTATCCATCAATATTAACGGCTAAAAATAATTACCCTTGTTTTAGATAAATTGATATGTAGACTATTTTTCAGGCAGAAATTTGAAATCAGAGACTGTTGACTGTTGGATATCCTGTGAGTTTATGAAACTCATAAAACTTGTAAAAAATAAAACATGTCAGTAAAAATTCTCTCCGTTACTGGAATTTGACATAGTGTTGGAACAGGTTATTGAACTTAGAACATCAGTTTCTTCCCTGAAAAACTATTTCTACTTATCAAAAGATGTTCTTAAATAGAAGTAAATATTATGTCTGAGTCACTGATTTCTTGTAAAAAGACTTTGGAGAAAAATTCTGTTTTTTTCGTAAGGATGTGGACTTCTCGTCATTCACTCTAAGTGCGGTATGAGTGAAATTCCGATTAAGATATGATAACATTTCAAAGGAGCTGCTTATCCTCACACACGCACATACTCCCAAGATACCATCTTTGAGGAAGAATCAGTGTAGAAAATGGTCTTTTCCGTAATGTGAATATGACTTTCAGATCAAGGTGGTCTCAACAACTTCCTGCCTTAAGGAACTTAAGAACTTAATTTAAAAATGTTTAATGTACCTCTTTTAAGGCAAAGCCATCAACAATTTCTAAACTTAATGGAGCATAGCAAGACCTAAGGAAGATTAGATCACCCAATAAATCATGCCTGAAATTCTACAACTCTAGAAGAAACATGAGCCCTACTCCTGTGGCTGTACTAGTGTAATTTTGGAAGGAATCCCAAGGCACCAGCTCTGGGCCCCATGTGTTGATCCCTCAGCATTGGAGGCAGGGAGGGCTTAATGCAGCTGGTGCTGGATTTTCTTGAATCTAACTTCACCATGTCATCAGATCTGGTCATTATCTTCCATTCTCTCCCCCTCTGAGTCCTCCTTTCGCTGTTGCTATTCTCCCACTTTGTTCAGAGGGAGAATGTTGGAAGATACAGGATGTAAAGTTCATTCTGCTTGTACTTTGATTCCTCTTGGCTGACAGTTGACAGTTATGATGAAGATGAAAAGACGTATGGAATGGGACATGGTGGGCAGTGAGTCACTGAGCCGCTGGTACAGAAGACAGGTACATCCGTGGAGAATGAGACCACCAAGACATCTTCCCACAATGAGAATGCCAAGGGCTTTTCTCACATGTTTCTGGATAGTTCCAATGGGGGGGGTGAGCTGGTAGGGATGAGAGGCCTGATGGGAGCCGCTGTGTGGAGGGGTCCCTGGCAAAGCCCAGAGGGAGGACTGTCCCCAACATTTCAACGTATGACCTAACAATCCAGAACCTCTTGCTTCCAGCAAACAGGAATAACAGCAGCCCTGCCCTGTGTTGCTTGTGAGCACACGGTGGGCTGGCCTCTTCCCCCACACAGCAGTCAGAGACTCTTCCCCAACTTCTCTAACCTGCTCTACGTTTATCTGATGTTTTTCAATACAACTGTGGAAAAGGGAAGCGCTTTCATAGTCTGCAAGTTTCAGGAGGTTGAGGATTCTGTAAAGGCATCTTGGGAAATCAGGGGAGGAGGCACAAGCCTAATTCCTACTCTATGTTTCCTTGGCCTCCAGCAAAGCTTCACCTCATGTGAAAAGGGCCCATTGTAGATAAAAACAGGCTGCCAACAGCGAGACCCAACTTGGGCAAATTGCCCAACAGATGGTTCAAGTCTGTGGGTACCAGCCAAGGGCCAACGTGGCAGACAGTAGCTTCTGTTGGTGTCTTAAGTCAGAGTAATAAATATAGGATAATTGTGAGATGACAGGAATCCCTAGTGCTATTCTGCCCAAGGCAATCTTGAGACATGCTCTCTCAGGGGTTTGAATATATAACCTTCTCTGCTGTTCCTTCAAAACCTTTGTCACCCAAGCTCAGTGGCAAGAAGGTCAAGAGCTCTGGGCAGGATGGCAGGCATATTCATACATGGTTCATATGATGGAGACAAACTTTGGATCCTCTAGTCTCTCCAAGGGCATGGTGCTTTGGCCTATGGGCAGTGCCAGAGGCCAGCCCAGGAAGTAGGACAGTGGCCTTGTACAGGGGGCTCTTATTTTCCTCTGGTCCCTGAAGTGAGATGAGAAAATGGTGGGAGATAGGCTTGGAAAGGTGAAGTCCTAATCTTGGCTCTGCAGCTTGACTCTTTACTTAACTTCCTTGAGCCTTCATTTACCATCTGTAAAATGGGCATGATGTGTAGTCAAGGTAAGTCACAGGCTTACCTTGAAGAAAGGTTCTACCCTGCATGGTACTTGGAGCCTAAGTTCTCAGTACTTAAGTACTTCATCCTTAGCTCTGTCTTAGTCCATTTGGACTGTTTGTAACAAAATCCCATAAACTGTGAGGCTTATCAACAACAGAACTATATTTCGCACAGTTCTGAAGGCTGGAAATCTGAGGCCAGGGTGCCAGCATGGTCAAGTTGGTGAGGGCCCTCTCCTGGTTTGCAGATGGCTGACTTCTTGTATCCTCACACAGCAGAAAGAGAGTGAACTAGCTCTCCAAATTCTATTATAAGGCCATGAATCCCATTCATGAGGATCCTACCCTCATGATCCAATCACCTCCCAAAGGCTCCACTTCCAAATACCATCACATTGGGGATTAGATTTCAACATAGGAATTTTTTTGCAGGTGCGGGGAGACACATTCAGTCCGTAACACCTGATTTCCAAGGACTGGTGCTCTTGTGCTCAGAGGATGTCACCCTCAGTGCCGGAAAAACTGTGTGTCATGCATCTTCACAGGCTTCGGTGTCTGGAGCCCTGAGGGGGCCCCACCGCAGTCAGCACTGGGGCGCTTCCTCGGCTCATCCACCTCCAGCGCTTCTCCTCACACTGCTATTTGGGATAGACTAGCACGAAGACCCAGCTCCCGACATAGCAGTATAAGCATTTCCTGATGTTAATGCTTCAACCGCAGTCTCAAAACTGAGCTCTTCCAAGTCGTAAAATAACCCATCGAAAATGTTATAGGCTATGAGGAAGGTGGCTGAAGATTGATTTGGGGACAGTCCTTGCCAGTGACTGGTGTGATCTGGGCTGTCCTGGAGACTCTGAGCCTCTGCTTCTTCATCCATGAGATGAGAATGATACCAGTCCTCGGGCGAGGTGCTTTGTGTATTAAGAAAATTGCATATATTCAAGTACGGCATTGATAATGGAAGGGTTGGGTAACCAAGAGCACACATATCCACATATCTGTCTAGAAAAAACAAAGGTCAGAAGTAATGAGGGGTGGCTCTGTATTGGGAAGGGAAATAGGGAGATTGGAGGAGAGTTCTGAGTCCTGGGACAGAGTCCAAAGGACAAATCCGGGATATTTCAATAAGGAAATGTGCCTGCACCATGGTCTGTGGAGACTCTGTACTCTCTGAGGGGCTGAGTGTCACCCTAAGAATTGTGGTGGGTGGGGACGGGAGGGGGAGTTGGTAGAAGAGAAGTGCGTACTGTTTTCTTCCCTGTAACTGGACGGCACTATAATAGAGGGCCAGCGTCATGAGGAACTTGTGGGCACAGACGGGCATCAGGTCTCCACTGTGCCATGGGCTCTCAAGCCCAGCAGTGTGGGCACCTGGCTGCTGGTGAAGTTCCCGGAGTGGAGGTGGGTTCTTGTGCCCGACGAGGGCACAGTCTGCTGGTTAATAGGGGGCCTCTTTTGGGTTGTCTTCTGAAATAAGGAGTTTTCTTGTGTCCTTGGAGTGTTTCTCTTCAAGAGGTGGGAAGGTGGGTTATTCCTTTACCCCCCAATTATCCTTCTCCGATTCTGCAAAACAGACAGACCCACAAACAAATCAGACGTTGCTTTTCTTTTGTGTTTAACTCAAATTTCTGTGTGGAAGCTGAGAGACAGAGAATGCTTAAATTGTATAATACGTTCAGTTACAGAACAGCAAAGAGAAATATTTAGGAAAAAATCCCGAGGTGCTGCTGACGCTGTGTACGTCTTGGCTGTAGACAGAACTGGAACTTTCTAACGCGATTTTGTTCCAGTAAAGCATCTCAAGAAGATTTTAATCAGCAAAACACCAGTTGTAGGAGCAGCTGTGGTATAGTTTATCTCCTTTACACCATCTTCTCACTGCATTGCTAATTTTCAGAGCATCTTTCTTCTAACAGCTCTATTCTTTTTTTTTTTTTCCTGGCCCGCAAGTATCCCAGGATTTTTCTTTCCCCCTCGGTAGAAAAAAGAAATGTAAAGCTGATTCTAGAATAGGGTTAAAATGATTTACTCCAGATCCCTTTGAAAGAAGTCTGTGTCAAAGTTCAAGTCGTGAATACAGAAATCATGGTGAGCTGCTGGTTAATGGTGGCTGATCCCCAGAGATACACCAGAGGGAGTTTCCTGTCCAGCCAGGCAGCTTGCCCTGTCAAGGAAACCGTACCTTTTTATCAATAAGGAAAGGTTTTCTACTCATACCAGAAGGATCATGCTACAACATGACACTTTCCTTTGTCAAGAAAAGAAGAATCAAGAAAGTCAAAAGGGGCATTTTGAGAACTAACTGGGAATCTCAGAAAGCAATAGAGTACTTTCTGATTATCTTAGAAACAGGCTCTTAGAAAAAAATATTTTTTTTAAATAGGGGGAAGATCACTAAATAGACTTCAACTGAAATGCTTTTCGTTATTTGGTAGCCCCAAAGCATTTGTATAGAGCATATGTCCTTGAATGATTTTGTTTAAATGAGTTTAAGTCAAATTTGAATAGCGTGTTCCTCTGGGAACTCAGGGAAAGCCAGGTTGATTAAAAGAAAATTAAGAACAGGTAGCTGTTGCAGATAAAACTAGCTAATTATACTTCAGCATTCATATTTCCTTAAATTTTGTTCTAATAGTTATTTTTACAAGTACATGATATATGTAGATATAGCAATTTATGATTAAGCCTCACACTGTGATTATTAAACGTGATACTTCGCTCTTTTAATATTTGCAGTTCCTATTTATAAAATGCAACAACGTGTGCAATTTTCCTTTGGCTCCATGAAATTTGCTTAATGGAAACTCAGCTATCTTTGCGTATGTCACTGCTAGTTTCACGAGAGGGTAGTTGACCTGAATTTCAAGTAAGAGCACATTGCAGTTGAAAAGAATCAAATTTTGTGGTCCTCAATCCAATTATCGTTCATCCTCCACTGCCTGTACCCTGTGGAGCAGCAGTTTGGAGTCACTGCATTCTTTTTACTGAAAATATACTATTGAAAGCAGACAGAACTGGATTTCTAAGAAACACAAAAGCATTCTGTAGGACAGAGTGTGGCTAAGACAGCCAAGTAATTCTAAAAGCTCCAAACCTCTATTTTGGTGACAGACACTAGAATAAGCGGTATGTGTAGAAGAGGAGAACGGCACCTAAATGGCGCCCCAAGATGCCCAAGTGTAGGGACCAGCATTGACATTGTCCTAGGATTACTCTCCCAGGAGAAGTAATGGGTTGCCGATGAAAGTTCCTGGGAGAGAGATAAGGGTTCCAGACCTTGTTCGCCCATACCCTTGTGTAACCTTGGGCAGATGGCATGAAGCTTTGGTTTTCTCATCTCTCAAATGCTGACTATTCTGCCTCCCGCTCTCCTTAGAGTTGCTGTGAGAACCAGGTGAGTTCAGGTACGTGACTTTGCAGGGGGACTGAGTATGTAAAAGGCAGGGACCATGTTCCCTATGACTTTTGCATTCTCCCCTCACAGCTTTTGTGGAACTGTACTTTAGCTCTTTGATGACACGAATTGAATGCAATAAATGTATATAATATAGAAAACCAGAAAGTTATTGAGTGCAAGACCACCTTTCTGTTCAGATTAATAGAAAGAGGCTTAGTTCTCATCTCTGTCCTCAAAACTTGACTTGATAGAGTTGCTTAGATTCAGTTGTGCGCTGGCGATGGCTCCAACCAGCTGGGAGAGCCACTGCTGTGTATCTCCTCCCAACATCTTGTTCAAAGTAGTCGAGTTAGTAGCCTTGACATTAGCCATGCTGGATGTATTTACACCATAGAAATTAGTAAATGTGATACTGTGATATAATAAGAAATACATATTTGGTCTTTGGTCCCGGTTCCTGGCACAGAACTTCTAAAACCCTTGGAGTTTCCTGCATGATAGGGGTGAAAGGAGCATCTTTGGTTATTCATAAATCCCTTTCGATCATCCTTGACTTTGTACTAATGAGGTGACTTTTAGGGGCCCCTATACAGTTTCAGGACTGGAGCTGGTTGCTAGGTGAGCCCACTATGTGATCAGAGGGTTGGAATTTTCAGCCCCGTCCCTGATCTTCAAGAAGGGGTGAAGGGCTGGGGATTGAGTTAATCACCAATGGCCAATGATTTAATCAGCCATGCCTACATGATGGAACCGCTATGCAAACCCTAAATGACGGGGTGTGGGGAGTTTCTGGGTTGGTGAACACCTGTGCATGCCAAGAGGGTGGTGCACCCCAATCTCCACAGAAGATTTTTTGCTCAGGACCCTTCCAGATCTCTTCATCTGGCTATTCATTTGTATCCTTTATAATATCCGGCACTAACAAGTAAAGTTTTCCCCTGAGTTGTCTGAGTCATTATAGCAAATTGTCAAACGTGAATGGGCGTGGGAGCTACCCATGTAGATCCAAGATGGACAGAGTGTGGGTAATCTGGGGACCCACTACTTGCGATTCGTCTCCGAACTGGAACTGGAGGGCAGTCTTGTGGGACTGAGCCCCTAATCCGGCTTCTGGGCTAACTCCTGGTTGTTAGTGTCAGAATTCAATTAAACTGTGGAACTCCCAGTTGGTGTCCACAGAGAATTGAAAAATTGCCTGGTGTGGAAAATCCACACTTTTGGTGTCAGAAGTATTCTGTGAGTAGAAACAGATTACAGTAGAAGAAGGTACATATCAAAGCTTTTTTTCTTTTTTTCAGATAGGCAATTGTTAAATATTGGCTGGCATACCACTGCTTAGAATTTTCCTGTGCTTGTGAATAATTTTGGTTTGATCTTCTAGACTGGGAAAACCATGGAAATAAATGAATGAAAAGGTCCCTACAAAGAACTGAGGCCATTGCAACATTTTTATTTAATCAGAAGTGTGAATTAAGGTGCAAAATGCATCAACTTGCTTGCAAAACCAATTCTTGGCCTTCCTCTTCAAGTGCCAAGGACACAAGAAGACAGGCAAGTCATATCTAAAAAAGATAACACCATCCATCCATCCATCCATCTATTCATCCATCCATAGGAGGTTGAGTAACTTCTATGACCATTAAATACTGGGTATGCTCTGCTCAGCTTTCCCCTTTCCTTTTGGCTGTATCTCGGAGAACGCGTTCTCTGCCTCTCCTCACTGGATGAGCTCCCATGTAACACTGCTTGGGACAGGGAACCAAGTCCAATACTGGAGTCCTATTAAACAAGCTCATTTGGTTCTTGCCCTAAGTAATGCTTAGTAATTATGTGATATTTTGGCCTCCATCTTCTGTTCCTTTTTCAGATTTCTCAACATATTTAGAAGGCAAGTGATGAGATATGATGGTATTAAGTTAACTGTTTATATTTGAACCTATGAAACTCTAATACTTGTCCTGCCATTTGAACTGGGTTGTATTATTAGTTTTTATCGTGGGATTAGGGGGAGTGAAGAGATTATTGGATCCTATAGAGAGATGATCCAAGATTATTGAGCATTTAGAAAGAAGGAATGAACAGTGGGTCAACCAAATTTGTGGCTAAAGGGACTTTGTAGATGTGATGAAGTTAAGGATCTGGAGATGGGAGATTATCCTGAATTATCCGGGTGGGCCCAACATAATCTCCAGCTTCTTTATAAGGAAAAGAGGGAGGCAGGAGAGTCAGAGAAGGAGATGCAATGATGGAATCAGAGATTGGAGTGCTAATGCTTTGCAAAATGGAGCTGCAAGTCCAGGAACACATGCAGCATTTAGACAATGGAAAAGGCAACAAAGTAGATTTTCTCCTAGAGCCTTCCAAAAGAATGCAGCCCTACCAATATCTTGATTTTAGGACTTCTGACATTCCAAACTGTAAAGTAAGAAATTTGCATTGTTTTAAGCGATAGGTTTGTGATAATTAGTTATAGCATCAATAGAAAACTAATACGATTATGGTTCTACTCTGCTTGTTCCCCACAGTGGCTGTTGGGGGACAATTTACCTTTCTTCTCTGAACTTCTGTGAAATGGGGACAACAAGGATTCCTTCCTTAACCGAATTCTTGTCAGGTTCTTCTGAGCCTGCTTCAACTAAGCCTGGTCTTTGGCCTGCTGGGCCCAGTTTTAGTAAAAAATCTTGTTAAAACAAGTTTTAGCAAGAATCCTACTAAGCGAGTTTAGTGAGAATCTCCCCACCCTTAATATGTAATCAAGTTCCTCTTAATAATTTTCCATCCACAGTTTCTCTTACCCTACCCGTTGGCTATAAATCCCCAGCTGCCCTTGCTATATTCAGAGTTGATTTAAGTTTTGTTCCGAAGTCTCCCTCCCCTACTGCAGTAACTCTAATGAAATCTGTCTTGCCATTTTAAACAAACGTCTAGTTTAATTTCTCTGTAACAGGGATGATAATGATACCATCCCATGGGATTGTTAGGAAGATTAATGGAAATAACATACCTGTGTTGTCACGCAGCAGCCTAATCTGTCCCCTCGTGCCTGTCCCTAAAGAAAGAAGAGACTGTGAGACTTTCTTTCAGGGACTTTGCTTCACCTTTGTGCTTACACTTCATGTCTCTCTGTTTGGCCCCAAAAAATGGTTGGTCAGCCAATGACGGGTAAGATTCCTCATGGGAGGAACAACCCAAGCCAGGCGGAACTGTGTGGGGACCACCAGGAGAACTCACAGGGTCGATAGAGGTGGGCACAGTCCCCACCTTCCCCCGGCTAAGGAGAGATTCTGGCTATGTGGCTATATTCCTTCCCACAACCTTCTTGGGAAGTGAGTCAATGATGTAATAACATCAGTTCTCCTTCCATTCTTAACAATAAGTTTTAGCATAAAGGATTTGTTCCTGGGGAGGCACATATAATTGTTAAGACATCATGGGACTTTTGATTCCGGATGTTGGCAGGCAAGGGTCATTGATTTGAATCAGTTTTCTGGTATGATGTACGAGACTCACAGACCGTGGAGAAAACAATGTTACTTCTTTTTGTGTTCATCAATAAAAGCCAAAAGGTGGCCCGATTCAGGGCTCTCAGTCCTTTGAGGCTGGAAGACTGTTGGCCCCCTATTTCATAACTTTCTTGATTTCTGTTTCTTTCTTAACCCTTCGATGCCCCTTCTCGTTCTCTCACTGCCTGTGTTGTGCTGGACGCGACATACCTGGTTAGTATAGCTTTGCTGGTGTCTGCTCCAGTAGTTCCTCAGTAAAGTGTGACTTCCTTCCTCTGAACTAGGGATAGAGGTGAGCAGAGAGTTGTTGCAGCTGGAGAGGTGGAGAGAAGGCCAGCCTGGCCAGAGCGCAGTGTCTGTGAAGGAAGCAGCATGAGACAAGATGAGAAAGGAGGGTGAACGCCCAGGAGTCTGGACTCTATCTGAGCACAGGAGACTGTGAACACCATGTTTCCTGTGAAATGCATTCCTCTGCGTGAGGGTGAGGGTGGGTTTGGGTGGGGAGCTGGATTTCTGATGGCTTATGGGGCAGTGAGGGGTCAGCTAAGAAGCTATGAGACCACTGAAGGGTAGGGGGAGCAGTCATGGCTCCAACCCTGGTCTGAATTCAGGAAGGAGGCAGTGAAATGAAAGGAAGGTTGAAAGAGAAGAATAATACATTGGAAGACTTTTTCTGATGGGTGATTGCTCTAATGTGATGCAAAGGAGAAGGAAGAACTGAACGTGATTCCAGTGTGATTGTTTCCCTCTCTAATTCACTCCACTTCAGAGTCATTTCAGTGGAGGCTGATGACTATACAAGGTCCCAGTGAGTGAGGTCTTCCTTAATGCCACGCACGTGGCTAAGCATTTTAAATGTGTTCATCCCACTTGATCCTCCCTAAATCCTCATTTCACAGTTAAAGGAACTGTCAAGCATTTAAATGTTCCTAGTTCCCATGGATAGGAAGTGCTAAGTCAACGTGCTTAACCAGAATGCCATCCTGCCTGCCTTTAGAATTAAAATGATACACAGTATCCAAGCTGTTATTCCTCAACCCATCCTAGAAGAAGAAGGCAGCTATATTTCAGGGGAGGAATGATTTGGAGATCCAGTAGAAACTTGAGTCTGGTGAGGCCAGTGGTGCCCATGGTTCTCGGACTACACACATCTTCAGGGAGAAATTGTGACAGTTATTGTGAGGCTCGTCAAGTCATTAAAAGAACCCATCATAATCGCTTCACATGGGTCCCTAGGAATCATCAGAGACTGGCTGAATGGACAGTGCAACTTCTGTCAGGAGAGACGGGAGCTGCAAATGACAGCAGGACTAATCCAGCTCTCCTGTCAGACACTTTTCAGATCAAAGAGCTGGTTCAGGGATAGAGTACAGTTTCAAAATAGGATTTCCGGACATGCTCAGGAGCAGAGCACAGTTATCTGATATGGAATATGAAAAAGCTAGTTATATTTACGGTGCTTACCTCTACGTTAGAAAGTCCAGTTCTGATACAAGTGAAATATTTGATTCTTCTGCCTATAGATTTTTTACGCTAGAGCAACTTTGTAAATAAGAACTCGCCCAGCGCAAGTGATACAGAAAATAAATTGTATTTCTGGAATCTACTGTGTCCCATCCCGTATTAGTTATGATTTGATCAGAGAAGCGTAACTACTAGGAGAGACATCTAACAGGAGGTTATATTAGGGACCATATGTAATTGTGGGAGCTGATGAAACCATCTTTGCGGGAGAGAATATGCAATTATGGGAGCTGATGAAGCAGTCTTTGAGAGGCCATTACGTCTGTGCTTGCCATAGCAGGCAGTCAGGAAGGCGAGATGGATGTGAAGTAGGGAAAACAAAGACCAACTGGACCCTTCCAAAATGAACTGGAGCCTGCATTGCTCTCCCATTGCCACAAGCTTCCACCTTCAGTGATGGGTGGCCTGCCTGAGAAGCTGGTGCCCACTGTCACAGAACTGTGCATACAGCTCCCCAAGGAGTCAGGGAAGCTGAAGGAGGACTGACAGCAGCTGCTGGAGTTGCAGCCAGGCTATTGCACCTGTCAGCAGCAGTTGAATGGCCCCATGTATGAGCAGCGACAGCACCCTGTGTCTTGCACCAACCTTCCAAGAGCACAGGGAATATGGCTGCTGTTTCACCTTCATTTGCCCAACCTCATTCATGACGTTTCCTGTGGTGCGGGCACACCTGGACCTACACAGGGAAAGGAATTCTGGAAACCTACTTCCAGTGAAGCCAAGTTGACACAATCCAGATCCCCCATGGATCTTGTCTGTGTTGGGAGAAAGAGCCGATGGAATTGTTCTTGGGCTGGCAAACTCTCTTCAATAACCTAGCAAAGTGGTTATGGCAGGAAGGGGGAATCAAAGGAAGTCAGCTGGCATATGGGGTCTGTTGGTGGTAAAACTGAGAAGCTGGGAGCCTTATAGAGAAACCATGGCTCAGACTGGAAGTCTCAGCTCCACCACTAATGGGCTCTATAAACGCCCTTAACCACAAGGTTCAAAGGAGAGAACTGGATCCTGGGGTCTCTCAAGGCCGTTGCAATTCTTAAGTTTCTCATTATCTGCACTATTTCATTTGTAAAATTTAGAGGTGCCATAGTCCCCCAGCTTGCAATTGCCTCTTAGGTCAGACCAAGGGCCCCCTCACCACTGCACTGGGGCATGATGTCCTGCTTCCTCATCTTCTCCCTTCCTCAGGGACCATTACTCCACACCCAGCATGAGGGCCTGACCTTAGACCTTTGTAGGTGCAACAGATGGAAACTAATATGACTAGTTTCCCCAAACATGTTTCAGTGAAAGCTGCAAGCAGTCTGACATTCCATCCCCGATCCCTCCAGACCATCTCAGATCAACCTAGCCAAAAGAAGGGCTGCAATGGAAAAGGAAAAGGAATCTGGGCCTGCTTAGCCCAGGAACAACCAGAAAGTGAGGAGAAGCCAGACAGGGCCACAAAACGACTGTGCAAACTGGTGGAGATGGTGGCCTCCTGGGGGCAAAATGAAGAGCAGTTGAAAAGTGGATGAGACACAGTAGATCCCATAAATACAATTTATTTTCTGTATCACTTGCCCTGGGCAAGTTCTTCCTCTTGGGAAGGCTTTAGGGGTTGTTTTGCAGTTTGGGAAAGATAGAATTATCTCCGATATCTGTCTAAAGCCTTTACAACCACTCGGGTTGATCGCCTTCCCTGTTCATTGATAGAAGCGCCCCTGCATCTCTTGATCATGCTTTGCAAGATTCATGTTTTTGGGGTGCTAATAATGAACCAAGGAACAGAGATTTTTGACAAAGACACATAGTAGGACACTGAGAGGGAAGGAAGGAAAGAAGGAAGGAAGGAAGGAATAGAGGAGAAAAAAAGAGAGGGGAAGAGAAGAAGGAAGGACAGAAAGAGAGACTGTCCTGCCCTGACCCTTCCACAAAGACCAGAGACCAGAGTGTTCCAGCTGGGAAGGCCGGGCCATGCGGCCACCTGGGAGCAGAGAAGTGTGGTCCACTCTATCTGAACCACAGAACTGAGCCAGAGTTCCCCATGAAAAATCAAGGTACTGTAACCGGAGGAAGGGGATGGGCAATGGGCAGGCAAAAACAAGGGATAAAAACTACTCTCATCCTTTTGTAGAATGAGGTGATAAAGCCAATTCATTTGTAAATTCAGATTTTTATTTATCAGATTTACCTGAATGTAGGTTTCAATGTGGAGACTATTGATACACTGGCCCAAGCCATCAATAGCATTGTAAGAGGACTGTCCCATCGCACTCCATCCTGTGGCCTTCACACAGGTCCCTCCTGTGTTCATCCTTCCCTTTTTCTCTCTTACTCAAGACTTCCTGCTCTCTCTCACTCCCCATTCTTCCTCTTTTGCTTCCTCTCCTTCTGCTCTCTCTCCCCTTTATTTTCCCTGTTACACGTTCTCTATTCCCATTCCTCTCCTTCTGTCTTCCCTTCCAGTTCCTTCTCCCACCTTCACTCTCTTCTCTGTTTCTCCCTCTCCTTTCCTCCGATCCTGTGCTGTCTAAGTCTAAAGGATTAAAGCGTTTCAAAAGCCAGTTACTCCTGCAACCCTATGTTTGCAGAGTGTCAATATGAGTAAAACTCAGTGAATACACATGTTGTGACCACAAACGTGTGGCACATCTGATCACAAATGTGTGGCACGTCCCCTCAGGAGCCACAATGGAACCCCAACCATCCTGTGTGAAATGCAATGTGGAGCTCATCAACCAGTCCTCCACACGGTGGGGAGCACGATGGGAGTTCTGTCTTCAAAGTCACGGCCACCCAATGAGACAAGATCTATCGGTGGGATGATCACGCGTCCCAGAACCGCCCGAGTTTTTACCAATTGTTCTTGCATAATTGTTAACACTCTTTTTCTCTCTAAAAGCACCCAGGTTTAGATGATAAATTGTGCATTCACCCTGCATCTTTAAGAAACAGTTAATAACAGCTCAGAGTAACCATGGTCTAAAGAGCCTGTACCAAGAGACTGGGTTCTTTTTCTAACTCAGCCACTAATTTGGGGAGATTTTGGACAAGTCCCTTCAGTTCTCTGGACGTCATCTGAAAATGAGGGGTTGGAACTAGAGTCTTCACTGATCCATTAGATCGTCGATTCATTTGACAAATTGTTATTCCGCTTCCCACGATATTCTAGCTGTTCTAATTTGGGCAGATTTAGATGATGACATGAGAGTGTCCCAGCTTCTCCTTGCTTTTGTCTGCTCAATGGAATTCTGGCTTGGCCCACTAAGTATGTCTCCCAACCTACCAGGTTTTGCCAGACTGGTCTTGGAGAAGAATGGGCAAGGAGAGGAAGAAACAGGAGGACTAATGGGGGTCAAAGGAGGAGGACCTGTTTGGGGCAGAGCTGTGGAAGACAGGGGAAGAGTCAGCACCCAGGGCAGCTGACGGTGAGGGAAAAGGACTTAAAATAAGTACTACCCAAGACTAGGATCTTTTATAATGTTTGAGCAATGCCAGGGAAGAACACGAGTATTTGTACATTGCTTTTGGTTGCTATGACTATGTTCTTTTAGACCGAACCATGTAAGTGTTGGAAAAATAAAGAGAAATAAAGTTAAATTTTTTCCTTCAAGAGCCCTTGGTATATCAAGGGTGGTGTTTTCTCAAACCCTTCCAGCTTGAGGAACCCATGACCAATGAGCCAAAAAGAGTTAGAGCAATTCCTAGATGGGAGAGATAACCATGGCTGGAGGAATTTAGCGGGAACCCAAATGGGGCATGAAAAATGGGCCAGATTAGGAAAAATGAGTTTCTTTTTCCATACTTGGGTAGATTGAAACGGAGCACTTTGTACAGATAATGATCTGTTTCCCGTCCTCCAAATGCTCATGAAGTCACTCATGATGCCTCCCCCCAACCCTGTCCCCACCCCTCTGAAAACCATAACCCTTACCACACATTATCTCCTTAACAGTGGCAAGGCCAACTTCCAAAGCATTGCTCTTATAACATTTTCCACTTCAGCACATATAGCAGATAAACAGACACAATCTCTTTAAAAATTATTTGGCCACGAAAAAAGGAAACTTACAGACCATGATATTGTCTTTTTTTATCACTGCATTTGATGAAAAATAAGTGAGACCATATAAGCACTTCTAAAGCCTCTGCTTACATCACGCCAGTTCACATGCCATTAGCCAAACTAAGGCACAAGACCCACCTCAGTGGGGTGGGGAAATGCATTCCACCTCCGACATGGCAGGGGAAGAGAAATACTTGCTAACCAGTAATGCAGTCTACCAAGAGAGTAAAGGGAGGAGCAGGTACACAGCATGGAGGCTAGGAATGTTCCGGAGCCATTCACTAACAGCCAGCTGAGAGCCTGTGTGTTTTTCCCAAGAACACATTGCTAAGTCTGTGGCCTGTGCCAGGCACCACACTCGGTACTGGAGATACAATATGCAAACAAGTGAGGTATAGTCTCTGGGGGCTAAAATGTCACCAAATCACATGGTCCTTCAAAACAAAGAGGTGATTTCAATGGGAGCAAAGGAGGAATGCTTCCAACTCCTTCTTCACTATTGGGTGGCAGCCACCAACACTTTTGGCCCGCTCCAGGTGTCAGATGCTTCCCAGTACCAGGGAGTCAAGCATAGGGACGCCAAGTAAGTGCTCCCCGCAAAATGCATGTGGCAATTAAGCCATCAGCCACTGCAGAAGCCTGCACTTTGGTTGTGCTTCTCTCCAACAGAAAATGGAATCAAATTACAGGGAAGGCTCCTGCCCCCAAGGCCTGCCTGCACTGTTATCCACGCCGCAGAAATGTGGCAGTAATTTCTCTAAAGAGCTAATTGCCAATTTTAACAGAGCAAACTCAAAAATCTATGTACGGATTTCTCCCGGTAGCTAGGGCCTGGTTCACAGAGTAGAATCCAACACACAGAGCAGGGCCTGTGGGATGTCCCTGGAGAATCAATGTCACAGCCCAGAATCCCTGGAGATATCTTCCTTCGTAGTGACCCTGAAGACTAGACAATTCCTTCCTCCTTTGCCTTGTAGCACAATCTAAGCCCCCAGGGAGCTGAGTCCTGCACCCTAGGTGTGCAGTCCGCTGGGATGGAGGAGGGGCCAAAGGCTGCTGCTGGGAAGGATGTGGAAGGAGCTTGGACCAAAGGCTAGAGAGTCAGACACAGGGGAACAAGCTCCCTCTTGGTGTGGAATGCCACTGAGAGTAGAAAAAAGGGGAGTAGGTGTGAGCCACAAGCAAGGGGCCAGTTATCTTGGCACCACCATGTTCTGGCTCAGAAATGCAAGGAATCCAAGAATTTTGACATTGAACCTGGCCCTTCCAGGTGACTACAGAGATATATGTTTCATGGCAGAAGATAGAACATTTTACTTACAGTTTGTTAGCTTGATTTGTAAGTTTACATATTTAAACAAATGATTTGAGTGCCTCTATTTGTGTTCTTTTGCCAAGCCTGAGAAATGTCCAAGGTCAGCCTGTGGGCCAGGGACTCAGAAGGAGCAGGTCAGTGCCCAGGAGCAGGCTGTCCTCTCGGGTGTCTCTGATGAGAAATCACAGGGGTGTCTCCCAAAGCAGTGGGCATTTTAGATCTGTCTTGTTAACTCTGGGGTCCCATTTCAGCCAGCTGCCAGCTTGTGATTAATCTTCCAATGCTGTATCCAGCCTCAGTCATATTTACTCATTTATTTTTTATAAGCATGATTTTCCAACCCCAGAATTTCATCGAGCTACACTGGGTACCTCATTCATTTATTTCAAATTTCCTGTATATTCAGAATGACACAAAATCACCAGCATGGATCGCTTTTTTATTAACAATAGAAAAGGCAAATTGAAGAATGAATTTATCCGTCACAAGAAGCCTTTAGTCAAAAGACAAAGAATGAAAATGGTCACAGTGAGATTTCTGGGGGTAGAGGAAGGCATATTGCAAGGGGAAGCCTGAGAATTTCAGTGGAGCCCCTTTAAAAAGCCTTATTCTATTGTGACTTATGGGAGGCTTAAATATTGAATTGACTAATTAATATGACCAAATATAAAATTACCAAGAGTAAAAGTACTGATGACCTAAGGTTAAATGTTTCTGGACAAACAAGGATCCAAGGGAAGTATTGTCCAAGCAGAGACACACTTTGCACAAAGTAAAGGCAAGACATGGGCAGTTGCTCCACAATCATTGATCTGTGCTCTCTTGCTACTCAAGGTGTGGGCCTCAGGCCAGCAGTGTCAGCACCTTCCGAGGGCTTGTTAGAAGTGCAGTCTCAAAAAAAAAAAGAAAAGAAAAGAAAAAGAAATGCAGTCTCCACCTGAATCTACTATAAAATAATATTGAATGTCAACTATAATTATTTATATATATACGTATATGTGTATATATATATATACACATATACATATATATATTCACAAGATGTAAAGTACAGCATAGGGAATAGAGTCAATGGTACTGTAATAGCGATGTACGATGTCAGATGGGTAGTAGCTTGGGGAGGTTATCACTTTGTGAGATGTGTAAATGATGTCTAACCATTGTGATGTTTTGTACACCTGAAACTAAGATAAATAAATGAATCCATAAATAAATAAATAGATAGATAAATAAATGAAATACAGAGTCTCAGGTCCCCCCTCAGAGCTGCCAAATCAGAATCTTCCCTCTAACAAGATCCACAGTGATTCCCAGGCACATTAAAATATGAGCAGGACTGCCACTCATCTTTTGAGGTTCCTGTTTTTCAGCTTTGACTGCTTTGGGCAGACTCTAAAAGTCAGATAGCCATTGGCTGGAAACTTTCCGCCCTGCCACTTTCCCTCACTACTTTGCCCCATCCTTGTAAATATCTTTGCTGCACCTCTAAGCCTACTGCCTGGGATCCTGGCCCCCCTGGGCACCCAGGTGGAGATGCTCTAGAGAGCAAGGTAGAGGGGCTGCCCTGGAGGCTTTGTGAGTGTCAGGCTGATGAGTCAGGCGGATCCCTCACTCCCACCACAGGAATCGTCACCCCCAGCATTGCAATCTTTCTCATTGTAAGACACTCATTGCAATGACCAAATCTCACATTGTAATCATCTGACAACTTCTAACAAAGCAGAACAGATGACTAAAGTAGCAGCAGTACCACCCAAAGATTCAGATACCTTTATGCGTGGAAAGTTTTGAGAAAGATGCTCCTGCTTTTGAGCTCAGTTCAAACATCCTTGGAACAGTGAAAAATGCCTATTTTTGCTCCATGGAAATTTTATTCAAAAAAGTACAAGGTACCTCCAATCTAAATCTCATTTAACTCATGTTTTAAGTTTACTCTAGTCGATTCAGGCCTTGTCCAAAAGGCCACTCAATTTAATATTTGTAACATTAGTTTTCTATTATTTGCTTTGTTCTACTTTAATACATTTTTGTCATATATGCATGTGTGTGTGTGTTTTGTGTATTGGTTTATTTCCATCATTAATTTATATATTTTTGTGAAATAAATGGATTTCCAGAAACAGAGCTCCAGTTTATAACTTTGTGCCTCTAGGAAATAAGGGTTTGATTTATGAAGTGTTGATTTACAGCCATGATTCAAGAATTTAATTAACTCATAAGTCAGGTGAATTGTATTTCCTCTCCTAGGACAGAGCCAGCCCCCCTGTGGGCATGGGGGTGCTGAAAATGAATAGGGCTTCCCAGGAACTCTGTCTGGGAAGCAGTGTGGCCATTTGGGAAAGCGCCAAGGCTTAGCCCTGGAGAAGGATAACAGGTCCTGGAGTCTGAGGTTACCTTTTACTAGCTGTGTCTTCCCTCTATTTCATTATTTTTAAAATGAAGATAGTGGTCAACTCAGTCAGAGGGTACAGTGGTACCTCGGTTTTCTAATGTAATCTGTTCCAGAAGACCGTTCGAGTTCTGAAACGTTCGAAAACAGTCGACAGCTAGGCCTCAGGATCTTGAACTCAGTGGAAGACGCGTGACATAGTCGACTTCCAAGGTGTGGTCGAAAACCGAAGCATTTACTTCTGGGCTTATGGCATTCCTAAACCGAAATATTCATCAATGGAGATGGTCAAAAACCGAGGATTATCGATGTGAAATATTCATCACAGTGCTTGGTACTTAATAAACATACAGTAAGTATGAGCTATTAGCCATCCCTCTCCAGAGGGTCAAAATTGATGTGTAAAAGAGGAAACTGGGCTTTCCCCACTTGCCAGGCACAACCCTGTGCGAATACTCATTCATAGAACTAAAATCTTGCATCGCAGTTCTTGACAAAGTAAGGAGCCGTAAGGAGCCTTGCTCTTCTCCAGAAGTGACCAGTGGCAGATGGCCTCCAGGTGTGCCTTGGTCAAACCAAACATGCAGCTGCCACTTGTCCTGTGTGGCCTTGCAATAACAGAACAATTGAATGAGCTCCTGGACGGAGGAGCTGTGTCTTTCTTGGACGGGGCCTTGGGAGAAGGGGCTATGTAAACTTCCATGGTTTTTCTCAGGAAACAAACAAGACCTTTCCCCTGTGTCTGGGCCCATACACGTCTCACTGTCAACTTCCCCCTGAATTTAAAAATGGTCTTCCACATGTGGGGACAGAGCCCCAGAGAGCAGTTTCCAGGCTCTCGGCCTCACATGGAAAGGTGCTGGCTCAGGTAGTAGATGGCCGTCAGCTGTGACTAGTTGGCCATCAGCTGTTATCGGTTAGCCATTAACCACTGATATAACTGCCGTGGCTAAGCTAGCAGGGGGCAGAGTGTGGGTTTCGGATTGCAGAGAAGTGGATGGCAGGTTGCAGATCATGTGGCTCCTGCTTCCTGTGTCTCCAACCCAGCCACCAGCGAGACTATAGTGGTATGACTCCCCTATCTATGGCTCCGTGAGTGTTCCTTTTTGGCCTCACTATATCCTGTGTTCTTATGCGGGGAGTGGGACCAGAGACCCCACATGACACCCTGCGTGACACCACAGTTGTTGGGCTGTTGATCTCACTTGAAGAAGTGTCCTTAGTGACTCCTTGCAGTGGACAACACGTGAATCCTATGGTAACCAATCCCCAGAAGTTCATTCCTCAGCTGTCTCCACTGGGACACAAAGTACCCTGGGAAGAAGTAAGGAAGCCTTTTAGGGAGCTGGAATGTTCTGTATCTCAATCCGGGTGGCAGTCACATGGGTGACCCCATTTGCAAACACATTCATTGAGCTCTGTACTTAAGAAGTGTGACTTCACCCACTATATTATACATGTAGTATGTGTATATATATGTACATCCACTGTACTATGCATGCACTTTAACTAAAAAAATTAAAGAAAAATAAGAAGACCTAGAGAAGCTGTGAAAATCAACAGGCAGCCTACAACAACCTGAAACTATGCCTGCAGACTGTCAGGGAGGGTGAAATTACCTTCTGCCTCTGACAAGACATTAGATTTCGAAATCTGAGTGCTGATCATAGGGCCTCTGGAAGCTTTGCTTTCAGTTTTATTTCTGATTTTCATGGATTTGGCTTTTGACTTTAATTGAAAGCCAATGGCAAAGTTAAGAGCAAAGAGAGGTGAGCTCATTGCTTCGACAATCTGTTCCAACGAGACATTGAAGATAGCTCCTCTCCGCACTTGAGTAATCTCCACCCAATTACTTCAAGAAGGGCTGTGGAATCAGCCTTACAGGAGTTCTGATGAATTCAGAATCGGAAATCATTTGGGCCTTAACAGCTACTTAAGCATTGCTGCTAGAAATCCTTTGCCCCAGACACAAATGGTGGATTATAAATTATTTATGGACCCAATTAGGGATGTAATTGGAGTAATCTGGCAGGTTGCCATAACACTAATGCATCTAAAGTTTTCATCTTTCAGTTACACTTTTTTTTTCTGCTTTCTGTTACATTTCCTAATCTCCTCATCTGCTCTCCAGAGGTCTGCAAAAAATGTTCACGTTTCTTTTAAAAATGTGTATAAAATTCAGCTTTAGTAAAGAGTCCTTGACTATTGTTGAGTTATTCCTGCTACTGCTTCATCATGCTCCCCCAAGTGTTAGCAAAAAGCACAGAGTTCAAATCACTTAGGAAGAAATGGCTTTGGTGTGTTTATGGAGCTTCCTTCCTCTTCCCATGCCATTTCAGGGCATGTCATATCCCTTCTCTCTGTCCTCAGGGACTCTTCTTGCTGTGAACTTCGGAGATGTCCCCGTCCCTTACAATATCCCATGACTTAAATTAGCTAGGCTGGGTTTGGCTTTCTTATACCAAATTGTCCATAGGACACAAAGTGAGCTTCGTTAAGCCTTCCAAAATAAGTAATTTGGTCCTGCTCCATTAAAAACTCAACCTCCTTGCCGTGTCAGGATCGCTGAGCGGGCTAAGGCGCCAGACTGAACACTCAAGCTCCTTCCTCTTTTTAATGCTCAGTCCCACACTGAAACATTCAATGGTTCCATAGGACACCTGCCCACTTAGGGACATCCCAGCTCATGTGGATTTCCATGGTCACGCTGGGCTGCCATCTCTTTGTCTACACCTCTCTTTCCCATGAATTCCCTTTAATTCCAGTTACCTGCCTGTCTGGTTATACTGCTGCTCTGCCAGGTCTCAGGTCACTTCAGAATGACCATGTCTGTGATAAAGGCCTGGGAAAAGCATGTTGGCCTCTCAGACAGCCTCCCGCAAAGGGGTGATTTTTCTTGGTGTGGCCCTCAGGCTGCCAGCTCAGAAATTGATCTTCTCATCATCCTGAGGTGATAGACTTGGGAACGGGGCTCATGCCTACATGGCCAGAGGGGCTGACCTCTCAGGGCACAATGCTATTGCATTCATTTGGTCTCTGCAGCCTAGCTACCTGGGAAGCCCAAACACCTCCTGGGGAGCTCGGGCCTAGAGCAAGGATTTGGGTCTTCATAATTTGGAAGCTGCGTGGAACCAGGCTGGGATGGCCCCTGCAGCCATTCTTGGGAGAGCATCCCGGTGATGGAAACTACATGTCTTTTATGGATATGCCAGCCCTTGTCTCTGGAACTCTGTTTTTTCCATGCTTCCATCTCTACCCAAGTCTGTCAACCCAGGCTGGTTAATATACTAGTTCTTCAGAAGTGTTAATAACGTTGTGGTGCATGCTGGGATTTGCTGCCCAGAACCAACCACAGAATCAAGTCACTCGGTCCCTCAGCTGTTGAAATGTCACCTGCTGAGGGCTCACATCTCAGTCCCATCCTGGGAAGCTGCTTTGCCCAAGCTGCTTCTCCCTACCTAGGGACACCTGGCATCCAATGACTGGACCAATGCAGTAGCATAAAAGCCCATCCCTCATCCCAACTCACACTGCAGAGCCTGCCGACTCCAGGGCTGCCCATGAAGTTGGCTGAGGCCTTTAGTACAGCAGTGTCACTACCCAGCATCTGCACCCTGCCCTCTTCACCCCTTCATAGGTGTCAAATCCTCCAACATACAAATTCTTGTCTTAAGGTGTTTCCTGGAAAAAAATGACCTAAGACAACTGTTATTCTGATACCAAGCCTGATGAACTATAGGCTGACTTTTTATGTCCTCTGTTGGCCTGCACCTGTGTTTAGAAATTGTTGTTTCCTCCTTTCATACTCTTTGGGGGATAACCGTCAATGTTGGCTCCTGTATATGTCTAAGAGCCCTATCTGTATTACAAGTGCTATAACTCCCTACCTGTGTGAGCTTGGGCAAGTTATTAACTTCTCTGTGCTTCAGATTCATCTCTAGGATGGAGTTCAAAAGAACTTCCTCATACAGACATGGTTTTGAATGAGATAGCAACAAGGAACACACAGTACCTGACATGAGGTAGGCAGTAAATGTGTTTGTCAAATAAGTCAATGAATGAATGAATAGGTATTAACAGTGTTAACTTGATAAGACAGCCAATTCTCCTTGTGGGACTGGGATCAAAAGGCTTGAAGCTCAGCTTGCTGTTAGGCATTTATTGATTTACTCACTCATCCATTCATTAATTCAGTCCCACTCATTCATTCAACAAATGTTATTTGAACACCATGCTTGATGAATCACACAGGGAACATACAATTCCTATTCTCAAATACAATTGGGCGAGAGTAGACTGTACGTTCTTAAAATATTTTAAAGCTTACCAAATGTCTTTATATCTAAGATCTCATAAATCTTTACAACTTAAAGAGGTCAGGGCTGTTATTCACATTTCAGGTGCAGTTAAATGATTTGCTCAAGGCCTTGCAGGAAGAACTTTTATCTGGAATCCATTGTTTAGAGTATAGGCCCAAAGGGCTTTCCATGACCAGACTCCAGACAAACAGATGTAAAAAATTAAAGAGTGTGTAAT
Organism: Rhinolophus ferrumequinum; assembly: GCF_004115265.2. Lineage (NCBI taxonomy): Eukaryota > Metazoa > Chordata > Mammalia > Chiroptera > Rhinolophidae > Rhinolophus > Rhinolophus ferrumequinum. The sequence goes on along the minus strand of NC_046306.1, from coordinate 26,841,580 downwards.
TAAGTGCCAAGTGATTGAGCCAAAAAACACTGCAGGATTGCAGGCAGACTGACAATAAGTGGTGAGAGAGTTATGTGCGGGATGGATTGCAGCATTTCCCCTGCTTTCCTGCTGTGGCTATGGTGGAAACCTTCCTATCCGTGATGTCCATCTCCCTGCAATGCCTGCACTCCCCTTTCCCAACCACCAAGATGAACTCTGGAATCTGGATTCATTTTTGTAAATTAATCTATAACTGTCCCTTTAGCCTTTCCCACAACTTAACCTGACATTCTTGTTCCAAAGCCTATGATCTTAATCACTATACAATAGCCCTCGGTAGGGATAAAAGGTGAAGGCCAAAAGTTGGAAGGTTTCAATTAGGTGAAAACATAGTTTCAGTGGACTCTATGGTAGGAGGTGGTGGTTAGAGAATAGGATGTTTGAAGTTTCCATTTCAGAAGTCGTGATGTAGGGTTTGACCCTAGGAGTGGAAGTTCGAGTTGAAATGGAGAAGAAGTCTTTGGAGGTGATTCAGTCAAGAAACTGAAGACCAAGGGTAGTAGATGATTCATCCACATGGGAGTGGAAATCATCCAGAATGAAGCAATTGTTGAAGCGAGGAGACCATGAAAACAGAATCCATCTTCTTTGGCAGATGACAGAAAGCGATGAGGACGTTAGTGAATTATAACAATGAGGGAGAGGGGAGAGAAAATGGATTGATCTCAAAAGAATAGGGGCTTTCCAGAAGAAATTGTTGGTATATAGAAATGGGAATCAAGAAGAACCCCAACTCCACTTCCTGGCCCTGAAGAACTTGTGTTGTGTGAGAGGAAAACAAAGAAATGAAAAACCAGCCTCTACTTGAGAGAGCTGTAAGGGAAAGGGAATCCTTGAGGGAGAGCCTATTTAAGTCCAGAAGGAAGAAGGAATGGTTTGAGAAGGTCTTGATGACAGGAAACTTTACTGGCATATCTGAAGACACACAGGAAGTCTTTGGGATAGAAGAAGTTTGGAGGATTGGTCCATATTAGGAGATGGACTCAACAATATAAGGATGATGCTGAGTGAGGGTGGCTACTGCTGAGATGTGACTTAGAACTCTCCTTGAAGCCCAGATGCATGTAGTCAACTGCCCACTGGGTTCTTCCACCTGAATGTCCTACGCATTCCTCAAACACATCTTTTTCTTCCTCCCCCTCCCTCCCCCACCACAATTTACTCCTTCATTTCAGTAGATGACATCCCATTCATCCAGTGCCAAAACCTGAAAAATGGAATCATCCATCACAGATTTCTCTTTCTCTTTTTCTTTTACACCAATAGGTCACCAACTCTTGTTGCTTTAACTTCTTGAGTATTTACTGAATATGTCTCCTCGATTCCATTCTTCCTATGCATTCTCTCATCATTTCCTGCTCAGATTGCTAGTTGCCTCCAGCCTTGCCCATCTCAAACTCCTCCTGCACTGTTTCCAGAGTGACCTGATTAAAGCATGAATCTGACCCATTATACTGCTGTTAAAAGCCCACTGGCTCCACGCAGGAAGATGCCAGGACTGTCAGCACAGCACACACAAGGATTCCATGACCTGACCCACTCACCTCTCCAACCTCATTTCCAATTCTCCAACTTGCACTGTCTTATCTAGAAACATCAAATTGCTTGCGATTCCCCAAAACACCACACATTTTCCCCACTCCAAACCCTACCCCTATTCTTCCTATAGCCTACAAGCTTACACGGTGGGAAGTTCATGAACTTAATTGTCCTACCTCGTATATGGGAACTAGCTCTTTTGGATGTGAAGAATAAAGGGATACTAGGTTACTTTGTGAAAGGTGTTACTGTCTCTCAGAATGGAATGTACTCTGAGTGGCATGTCTTTGTGGCAGGATTGAACCAGGATACTATCTGGCCTTGTGGAGACTAGGATGGATATGATTCAGGAACTGAACTACTGTTTGGGTACTCCCATACTATTTCTTCCCTAGCTGGCTGTATGCACCCATGGCTTCCTACCCCAGTGTTTCACCATTATGGTCACTCAGCCCAATTTATCTATGCTTTATCTTTGGCTGCCATGACTAAGAGCTCTGCCCCTTCCCTCTGCTCCATGCCTCCTGCTGCCTCATGGCTCCTGCTTCCTGCATCTTTTTCTCTGTGTGTCTTTCTGCTTCTGCGCCCGGCTGTCAACTGCTCATTATCTCTCCCCATAAGATTAAAACTCACCCAAAGAAAGGCTTTGATAGGTTGAGCCAGTTAGTATCCAGTGTGGGCTTCTAAAGGATTTGAGGAATTTGGGGGCCGATCAAAGAAAAGGATATAACAACAAGAGGCAGTGACACACATAAAGCTTTGTTGGGCAGCTCTTGGACACGGTTGGGTGGGAGCGGAAGTCCCTCGTAGCATGAGACTGTCCAGAGGCTTATGGCACAAAGACCACATTCTAGAAGGAGAGGAGGGCAAGGGAACTCTCAAAGGAGAGGGGGATTGGTGAGGGGGCTTACTTGGCCAGGTGATGTCTCTCAGCATCCCAGTGGGAGTCCGTGGGTCAGAGAGCTCTGAAGGGCAGGAGAACTTGGGGTCTTAGAACCACAAGGCTCTGTCTTATCAATGGCCAGCAGATCCTGGGTGTAGTTTCCCAGGGCATGCAAAGCCTACTAAAAATCTGCTTGTTTGGGCTATTTTAAAAATAATTAGATATGTACATTTTTGAGTTTAGTGTCTGTGGGCTTTTGAACTAACAAGTCTCAGTGTGCTGTGAAGACATAAACAACCTGCGGGCCAATACACAGAGACCAGCTTTGGTTTATTTATATAACAGGACTAAATACATGGCCGGCTTCTTCTATCTCTTTGGCCAGCCATTCATGCTTAGGTCAGCTGGGATCAAGTACCCAGTCCTGCTTCAATCAGCTGGGATCAAAATGATAGAGCTGATGTCCTGGATGTGGCATCTAAGGGGTCTGACAATTAAGTTTACAAACCCATCGTAGAAAAAGGGCTACATACCTCATTGCTGAATATCACTACGGTCACTTTCGAAGTACTCCCCTTGGGAAGCTATGCACTGACATCAGCACCTAGTCCACCCTTCAAAGTAATTTTGGAACTCTTTTTCTGGAATGGCCATCAGAGCTGTCGTCATATTACCCTTGATGTCCTGAATGTCATAAGAATGTCTTCCTTTCACTATTTCCTTTGTCTTCGGGTAAAGAAAGAAGTCATTGGGGGCCAGATCAGGTGAGTAGGGAGAGTGTTCCAATACAGTTATTTATTGACTGGCTAAAAACTCCCTCACAGACTGTACCATGTGAGCTGGGTGTATTGTCGTGATGCAAGAGCCAAGAATTGTTGGTGAATAGTTCAGGTCGTTTTCATCTTTTTCATGCAGCCTTTTCAGCACTTCCAAATAGTAAACTTGGTTAACTGTTGGTCCAGTTGGTACAAATTCATAACGAATAATCCCTCTGATATCAAAAAAAGGTTAGCAACAATGTTGCAACAAGTTCGCGAACTTAATTGTCAGACCTTAGTATGCTTAAGCAGCCACTCAGAAAGTGGTTACGACCTTGACAGACACACTTTGCTCTGAAAGCCCAGAATGCCCTGTATTCCTTATGATCTTTGCCTGTTCCATTCATTCATAAACAAAGTCAAATACCATCTCTTACAGGTAGGCTTCTCCCCTCACACCTGCCCACCGTTGCTCCCACCCTCAAGTCTCCCAAAAGTCCTATGCTTGTTGCTGTCAGATGTTTTACCTTGTCATTTACAGAGGATTTTTTTACATCATTTCATCTCATCTGTGAAATTGCAAAGTATGAACTGTCTGAGTCACTCCCCTGTCCCCAGGACATCTCAAAGTTCCCAGTACAAAGGCACTCAATAAATAGCTGCTAAACAGAGTGTTTCCAGAAAAGATAAACAATACTCCACAGAGGAAGTGATGTCTGAACAGTGCTTTGGAGGATGCGTAGGAGTGACCCAAGAGATGAAAGGGTGGATGTCAGAGAGAGAACAGCCTAGATAAAAGCCCTGAGGCATAAAACATGATGGAGGAACCATAAGTACTAAGTAGTTTGAGGGTGGGGATGGGAGTGGAAGTGGATGGTCACCAGAGTCCTCCAAGGGTAATTATCATTTGGGTGTATTCAGTCCAGACCTTTGGTTTTGGCAGCACCTCTGATTCATTAATCCCAGGCAGGCTGAACTGCACTAACAAAGTTAGTTTAATAAGAAGGTATGAAATCAGAATGTCAAGTTTTTAAATTAATAATGAGAAGTATAAATGCCACACAGAACAGAATGCTTATGTCAACATGACCAGTACATTTTTTCTTTATAGATGGTGTCACATGTGAAGCCAATTTACAAACAATGATTTTGGTAAGGATGCAATTGGGGCAAGGGAGTTGCGATTTGAACACTTAATGATATCAGGCCCTGATGTGGGACCCAACGGGAAACAGATTGCATACTCGAATTGGATAGCTTGGGGGACAGTGTACTACCATCACTACCTGTAATCTAGAAGGAATGAGGGAAGGAAGTGGTAATTGGAAGCTGGAGGGAGAGAGTTGCAGGAGCAGCCACAGGGCAGAAGCTGTGGTCTTCTGCAGGACAGCCAGCATGGAGTGGAGCTGGAAGAACCAATAATCCAACCTCACTCTATTCTCTCCCTCTGATCTCCTGCCTATGTTCTCTATTAACTAACCCCAGTGTGTAGCCAGAAGACAAAGGAACCCATGAATACAGTCCACTCAGGCCAGCCTCCCAAGGCCATAGTTGGGTAGAGGAGCTGACTAAGAATAACTAGAACAACCCAAGAGATGCGTCTGTAACAAGGAGGAGACATGCAGCCTGAGCAATGCCTAATCAGCACTGCCAATTCTTTGCTGAAAACTCACCTTCTTATCATGTGCAGATGGTACCTCCACCGACCCCCTGTGAACAATATGTTTTCTTCATAGACCGTCTTTAAACATGGATATGACCTTCACTCTGCCTGACTTGGTCTGGTTCACACAGACAGGCTTTGTTTCCTCTTGCTCGTTCTGGTCCTAGAACTATTTTATCTGTAAGGAACTGTTCATATATATCATTCTCATCTATTACGGGTTGATATTTACAGTTTAACTGTCAGTCTGGAGCACCTTGCTGCACCTGCTCCCACTCTAATGACCTATAATTAAATTCTATAGGCGTTGGGGATGAGAGCTGTTAATGGCAGCCATTAATGACAAAGTATGTGAGAGAAACCAGTTAAGAAATTGTTGCACTGGAAATAGAAATAGAGAGGAAAAGATGGTTTTAAGAGCTATTTAAGAAGCTGGGTGCAAGGACTTAGGGAATATAGGAGGGAGAAAAACTTGTCTGGAAGAAAATGAATTATGTTTTGGACAGTAAAGGTTGAGGGGTATGAAGGACACCACAAAAAAGGACCTTCTCAAAAGCTGTTCTTATTCATTTGTTTAGGCTCTCTAGTGTCCAGAATCTATGATTAGTGCAAGCTCAAAGTTAACCTTTCAGCACCACAACGGAGGACAGCTCCACTCAGGGTTCTCACTGAGCCTTTCCCCTGACAGTCAAGATGCTGGACAACTGTTTGGAGGACCATATCCATACCCTTGGGGAACATTAAGAAGCATGGTTGTTCAACCACACTGACTTTTTTACTTCTTTTTTGCTGACACAAGTTAACTGATTCCCCTACCTTGGAACTCATTTGGGAATTATACATACAGTTCATCATTCCTTTTTAGCTACAGAATTATCTGTGCAAAATTATCTTGGGTGCCTTATGATTATCCAGCTATGCCAGATAAGTTCCACTGGCAACTGGAAGTTTTATAATTTCCACTTATGTGAGTATGTGATTCTCACTGGACAGTCTCCAAAGAAAGGTATGATGTGTTCTTCATCTTCATGGAGCCCACAGTCTAATTGGATAGACAAGACATTCACACATTGAATGTCTTATATAAAGCCACTTTGACACTCTGAGGAGGGGGAGACCACCTGTGGGGATGGCTTGAGAGAGGATGCTCATAGGATGTGTAGAAATCAGTTATGCTGGGAAGAGAGGGAAGGGCACTCCAGGTGAGGGCAAGGGCCTTGGCAAAAGCATGGAAAGAGGGATGTTCCATGTGCTGAGATATGGGAAGGTGAGGAGTGTCAGTGAGCAGGCATCTATCATTAGATCATTGAGTAGATATGGTAACTACAGAAATCAAAATTGGAGGATGTCCGTGGCCTTGGGTTCCTCTCACCCTAATCTGATTCCAAGAAAACAAAAAATACGCCTAGCACTGAAAGAGCTTAAGACAGGGGTTTTGAGGTCACTTTATTCATTTTTAAAAACATTATGAGCACCTGCTACAAACAAGACTCCATGGACACAAAGATGAATATCATTGAGTATTTTTAGATTTCTTTAATATACTTCATTACCAAAATTCCTTTGTAAGGTAGACAGAAAGGAGAAGATATGTGTAAGTGTGGAGAGGAAAGCTGAGCGCAGAGTTCAGATGGCTTGACTAAAGTCATGAGGTTATTTAGGGACAAAATCAATACCATCATCTGGGGCTCCTTTTCACCACTAGGGTATGATTGACCCCAAACTTCACAAACAACCCTGAGCTTACTTAGAGAGTGATAGATGACCAAGAGAGTGAGAAATGGTGTCTTTTGAACACTAATAGGTCATATTGAATGCTTACTGTGGTAGGAGGTGTAGGACGCATTCAGCTGTGAATGAAGGACCAGGAGCCATGGTCTTGGTGTCATAAAATTTGGTTTAGACTTTAGACACCTCTGTCCTAACTGCTGATCCACACAGTAGTAGACTCTTGCAAAGACTGACACATGTGTCTTATATAGTGGGAGTGCTGAAATATGTGGCAGTCACACAAGCTGATGCCATCTCTTTCCTACTTGGCTCTTTGCAATAAGCCAATTTGGTCAGATCTCCCCAGAGGAGGTCTCTACCCTACACTCTAATTGGCTTGGTCTACCTTGTAGATATCTAAATAGACCTGTTCCCCAAGTGAAGTTGTCATGTTAAAGAAGGTTGGGCAGATGGGATTCCCTTCTTTTATGTCTAGAGTCAACTGGCGATTATGTAGGAGATATAATTGATCCCTCAGGATTCTCCATGCTTTTGTAACTCCATCCTATTTTCCACTGCTTGCTTTTTTAGCCACTTAATTAGCACAGTCATTCAAGAGTAGTCAAGGATAGTGAAGAGAAGGAAGGCATTCGATCCATTTCAGCACAAATTTTGGCAGCTTGACCACCAAATTCTTTGGATCGCAATGCCGAGGCAGACATGTTAGCTACATGATTTCTTGAAATGATTCTTAGTTGAGGAAGGCATTCAGGCACAAATCATGCCTTATTCTTCTTGCTTACCCTAGAACCAATATCTTGTTTCATAAGTAAATACAATTTTTTTAAATAATGATGAAAATGCAATGAGGACATCTAGACAGAATTGCCTGAGCGAATTACAGAAGTTAGGAATCAGCAATCTGAGATCTAATCCACCACTTCAAATTTAAAAGATCCTTTCTTAATGACTCTGCCTTTATAACATTAGTTCAGATAAAGCCACACTCTCATTTCTCAGTGTATTTTTCTACATACACATGCATTCTTGAATATGTTGTAGTATTTACGTAAGTGTCTCACTATATTAAATATGTAACCTTCCTAGGTCAGATATTTTCCTTAAAGATATTTTCTCCTGCCATGGATATGATTTAGAACAAACTATGCAGAAACAGAGAATCTTAGGACCAGAAGGGATTTTTACCTAGTATCTAGTTTTACCTTCTACCTCCACTAAGTTACCTACTTAAACAACCTGAGACTGTTTTTTTAATTTCTCCTGATTTTTCAATATACCTTCATCTTCCCCTGGATGTGGAGACAGTAAAACGAGTCAATGTACTGAGCTCAGGGACCTCTAAGTCTTTGTCTTCAGGCTGCTGTCCCATCACCAACTCATGTGACTTCATACAAAAGACCAATTGTTTTCATAAGCATTTTCAAGAGTTGCAGAATTCTTTTGTGGAAATCCAGAAAGGCTGCATTATTTGAGTTCCTCTAGCAACCTAGTTATTCAAACTCAATTAAAAATGAAAGTCTAGTAAGAGTGGCTCAAGTACCTGGGTTGTTCTTGTTTGTTGGTCACAGTTTTATTGTGACTCAGAGCAGAAGGCTGGAGCTCAAGGAGAGGGGTTGCTAGGAGAATAAAGTCACAAATTGAAGCTTTCTGCCTAACAATGCCATTTTGCCTATAGACTCAGTGTACAAAATCATTGTGAAAAAAAGAGTACTGTAAATAGATCAACCAGTAGATCACTGGTATTTTGTTTTATTTTGGTTTACCAGCAAACTTTTCTCTCAGCTGGTCCCCAGGCTGGACAATTTGGAAGAAGACAATGGTTAAAGTATTAGTTTTCAAGCTTGGCTGTGCATTAGGTTCACTTGGGGAAATATTTTAAATCCCCTATGCACAGGTGGCATCTCAGAACTACTAATCAGAATCCCTGAGGGATGGGATGAGGCATCAGTATTTTTTAAATCCTCCCAAGAGATTCTAAATGTGTCACCAAATTTGAAAACTACTGTCATATAAAAGCTACTGATGCCTGGGTCCCATCACAAACATTCAGATGCAAAAGATCTTGGGTACAGCCTGGGTACCAGGATCCCTACAAGTTCCCCAGGTGACTTCAGTGAGGGTAGCCATGCTGGGAACCACTTGTTTAGAAATGTGAGAGCAATACAGTGGCTGTATAAAATGAAAGACATTCTATATGTTGTGAGAACACCTTCTTGTCCATCTTATTCAAAACCCTCTCTCTCCTACCCAGGGGAAAATGTCTGTACGTCAGGAAGGACTGATTTTTCATAGAGCTTTTCCTTATTAAGTTATTGAGTGAGGACTTCGTAATGTAATTGGGGAGGTGGGTAAATAAACCCACTACGTACATCTGCTGAGGATTTCCAACATGAAACTAACTCTAGCAATGTGAGCTATATCTGAGTGTTAGACTCCCAGAACTACTAATCAGAATCCCTGGGGTTGGGAAATGTTTCTACCTGGCGTGGAGGTGCCACACACCTCACAACCTCTCCTTCCCACCTAGGGGCTTTGAATTCCTGTAACTGGCAGAGATCAGGTATCTCCAACTCACATCAGAGACCGCCAGAAGCTGCAGAATTGGTAATACCCAAGGTGGGTGGGAACTTAATGGTTTTTCATGCTGGAAGAAAGAGAAGAGTTTGAATCGTTGGGAAGGATGGAAAGAGAGGGAAGGATGGGTGTAAGAAGCAGGCTGTAAGCTGACCGGGCCTTGCAGCCTGCAAGGTCATTCCCATGGGAAGCCTCGCCTCAACATCTTCCCAGAAAGTACAAGATAACACTAATGCAGCCACAGACATACACACTGGCCAATACACAAAACAGAATATTCTACTGACACCTGCTTGTTCTGCTAATACTTGTTTGTATAGACAACTGTTCTAAGACTGTATATAAACTGTGTGTGAAATAAAGACTGCGCCACTGCTCCGCCATCCGTGGACGGTGGACCTCCCGATGCCAGTTTTCCTGTTTTCTGTCTCCGCGTCTTTTCTTAATCTCCTCCCCCTTCCCCCTCAGGCCGAGCCCTCCTGGCTCTGCGGGCCACGGCAGATGGGAGAGAGAGGAACTGGCCAAAGAAAGTGTGTCCATCATGGTTGGACACTGGGGGAGAGGCCAGATGGGTGATCAACTTGGTGGTATACCAATATTTAAATTATTTCCGTACTCTTACTCACAGGAGAGCTACAACCAGAGAAGATCCACAAAGGTGATTGTGGGGACAGAGCCCCAGAGAGCAGTTTCCAGGCTCTCGGCCTCATGTGGAAAGGCTCTGGCTCAGGTAGTAAATGGCCATCAACTGTGATTGGACAGCCATCAGCTGTAACCAGTGAGCCACTGGCCACTAATATGACTGCTGTGGCTATGCTAGCAAGAAAATGGGGGCTAGCAAGGAGATGGTGGCTGAGCTAGATGGTGGCTGAGCTAGCAAGCGGCGGAGTGTGGATTGCAGATTGCAGAGAAGCGGATTGCTAGCAAGTGAGATTGTTTGGCAGAGACAAGTGGATGGTGGGTTGCGGATAGTGTGGCTCCTGCCTCCTGTGTCTCCAACCCAGCCGCCAGCGAGAGTATAGTGGTATGAACCCCCTACCTATGGCTCCATGGGTGTTCCTTTTTGGCCTAGCCACATCCTGCGTTCTTATGTGGGGAGAAGGAGCAGAGACCCCACCTGACACCCCGCGTGACAGTGATGTTTCCAGCAAAGCTTCAGGCTTCCTTCCTCTTTGAACAGAAATAAAGCTCTGGAGGTGTACTGAGCAAAGAAAATGTTTGAGCTCGTACTTAGACATCAGAAAACAGCAGGATTTCACACACCAGAGAAAGAAAACCTGACAAACGTAACAACCTTCTTTACATTCTCTGTTCCTTCCCCAAACTACATAGCTTATGAGGCCAAACACAGAACAAAATTTCATTTTGTAATACCCCAAATAACTATTTTCAAGCATAAAGTAAAAGTGTCCTTCTTTAGCGTAAAATGCATTTTTGTGTTCTCTCCGAGAAAGCTGTGGGACCAGCCGGTGCCTCTCATATAAGCCCCTTCTCCCTGTCCCTCTTAACCAGCTGGTTTGGCCTTGGGCCCAGGTGGCATTGTTTGTGGGCAGGGCCTCAGTCTCCAAAATGATGAGATGATAACAGGGCAAAAGAAGACAGAGGGAGGTGGCTGGCATAGAGGAGTGTGCCATTACTGACTTTAAATAATACTCTTGTCCTGAGGTTTCTTTTTTGACTCTGTTTCAAACCTGGTGGTCAGCCAGCCCCAGTGCATAGAAAACACCTATCACCCGACCTGCTCTGTCTTCTCACCTCCTCTCACCAGCGTTACTCATTAGGCAGCGTGATTTTCAGGGCTTCTCGTCTACTTTTGATTAGCTTGTTATCTGCCTTTGAACCTAAGCCCTCATTAATGAATTCCCAGATGGGAGAACGAGCCCAGCCATTGCCCGCATAATCTGTCCCTCGGGGAATCCTTTGCTTCCCATCAGAAAGGGGCAGACGTTTGGCTGCTGTCCAACCCAGGGCTTCACAATTCCAGTTTGATAAAGCCTTGGAGAGTTCCTCTCCCTCTCTGTCTCTCTGTGTCTCTCTCTCTGAATCCACTTCCTCAATCGCATGCATTTTAGAGCTGATTTAGTGCACCTGGCTTTTTCTTACACTTGAAACTTCAATGGGAGAGAAAATAACGCTGATCAATCAGCATTTATTGGAGAGCCAGGGAGTCAGGGGAGCACAGTCATTTCCAGGGCATGTGCTGGGTCAGAGGGGGAGCAGCAGGAACCTCCACCCCAGGGAGAGCTCTCTACTCTCCTAATGCTGAAGGGTCATAAATCATCCTGAGGTCTTAGCACTGAGGCATCTGTGGGCTCCGACTGTTTCCTGATGGTTTAGTGTGTGGATCTTCTTTCCTTCGTTAACAATAATAGATGTGAGCTAGTGTCATCTCCATGAAAGCCCGTAGAGAACAGTGGTTAAGAGAATGGACTCTGAAGCCAGAGAGCCCCAGGTTCGAATCCTACCTCCATCACTGACTGTATAGGATCTAAGATAAAGTAATTACTCTCGCTAAGCTTTAGTTTCTTTGGTTATAAAATGACAGTCCTCTTACTTAGCCCATATAGGGGTTCTCAACTTTAGCCTGTGTTAGAGCCACCTGGGTCTCACTCCCAGGGACACTGACATGATTAATATGGGCTGCATTTGAGGATTAGAAAGCTTAACAGCCCCCACCCCCACCCCCAAGTGCAGTCAGGATTTAGAAGCATTGTCACGTGGGCTTCTTGTGACGCTGAACCAAGGCGGCACATATAAAGCCTTGCTCCTCAAAGTATGGTCTGTGGACCTGTGGCATCTGCATTAAGAGAGAACACACTTATTAGAAATGCTGAATTCGTTTGCATGTCTGCATTTTTCCAAGATGCCCAAGTGATTAGCCTATACGTCCCAGTTTGAGAAGCACCAGCATAAAGCACCTAGCCTTAGTCTGGCACACAGTAGGAGCTCATCAGGGGAGGCAGTGGTTTTGAAACTATTACTAATATAAATGCCATGTGTTCACTAGGGGGCCTGCTTGGAACAAAAGACCTGACTGAAGTCTGCCAATTTACTGGCTAGGGAGTTCTTAGCCTTTCTGGGCTTTCCCCCTCAGTTCTACAAGGGGAAGAATTGCAACTGCCAACACCTCTTCTCAATTGTTGAGACGTTGTTGGGATGCATCAATGAAAAGGAACCGACTCATAAACTCCAGCCTCGTGAGAGGACAAAAAGCTACTAATAGGGCAGTTTTGTCACTTCCACCCCCGCCCATCAAAAGAACCCTAAAACCAAAGCCTCATTCTCCCTCCTCCTCCTAGGGAAGAGTCTTTCATGCTGGGAGAGGACTGGACTGATCTTCATAAAAGAATGGAAAGAGAGAGGAGACAAGATCGGGAGGGGTGGTGGTTGAGAGGGTGTTGAGACTGGAGTAACAAGATGACCCTAAACAATGGACATGTAGAGAAAATGAGTAGGAGAAGCAAGACTCCTGGAGTTGTGGTATCTTTAGATCTCTTTCACACAGACTGGATTTCTTTTCTGCTACTAGACTCTAACTCCTGGAATGGGACATGACTGAGAAATTTGACTATAAGGGTCCCATGGTTTAAGGGATTCATACAATGACATCTGTAAGTGCCCACCAGTCACTTATTGAGCTTGGTGTGGCAAAAAAGGACACGTACCTGAGGAGTCATGGAGAATTCATGGGTCACCTCGGTAGGAGGGAACTTGGAGGGGCTTCATATATCATTTGGGATTGTGCTGGGAGTTCATAATGAGGAGGGCTTACGAAAGCGGAGCCAGTTGACTATTAGGCTGTTTTTCACTTTTTGAGGTTGTTATGGACTTTGCTGCTTATCAGAGTGTGGATTAATTCTTGTCCTGGCTCATGCTCATTCCAGACTGAGTTCATCCATCAAAGAAAATTGCTTCTTGGAGTATAAATGAGATATCACCAGGTTTTCTTTTTTAATTTGCTATGATAGTCCTGATAAATCACATTTTAGGGGAAGGGTCTTCTCAAGGTGTCCAGGGACGTCACTGCAATTTATTTTGATCACTTTCTCTATGTAACTATCATAGAAGATTATGTAGCATGTTTTTATACCTACCCCTGGGATCCATTTGGTAAATTGTATTTTTCTAGAAATGTATAATTTCATTAGGATTTTCAAATGTATTTGCATGGAGTTGTGCAAAGTGGCCTCTTAATGATTTTTTTAAATTTCCTGTTTTGATGGTTTTTCCAGTTGACATTAATGTTACGTGTTTGTTTGCTTCCTTTTTTACTAATTAGTTTAGCAGTTTGTCTATTTTATTGATTTTTTTTAAAAAGAACCAGTCTCTTATTAATTTTTGCTTTCATCCTTATTAATTTCTTCCTTTTGCTTTTTCTGGCTTAGTTTTGTTATTTTTCTGATTTTTATACTTGGTTTTTAATTTATTTATTTTATTTTTCATTTTTATTGATAGTTACATACTGTTTCCTCTGTTTACTTCTTATCATTATTTTCAAAAGAATTCTACAATTTTATTTAGTATTTCTTCTTTGATGCAAGAGTTTAACAGTGGGTTTTTAAATTTCCAAGTAGGTGGTCTGATGTAATTAATTTATAATATTTTGATCAGAATGTAGTTTTTTAGAATTTACTGACATTTTCTTTGTGGCCTAAGATGTGCTCAGTCTTCATGAATGTTCCATGTAGAATGGAAAAGGTGTCTTTTCTATTATTGGGGTTAATAGTCAGATATATATAAGATCTATTTGATTATTATGTTGCATAAGTCTACTATATTCTTACCGATTTCTCCCCCTATATGATCTGTTTGGAACTGAGCAAATTGTGTTAGAGTTTTGTACTATTAGGGTATTTCTTTTCTCCTTATATTTCTTCTAATTTTTGCTTTCTGAAAATTGTTAAAGTGTTACTTGGTACACAAATATTAATAACAGTTATATATTTATAAAGAATTTAGCCTTATAAAGTATCTTTCCTTGCATTTTTTTTCTTTTTTAAGCTTTTGGGTATTAATTCTACTTTGTCAGATATCAAGATTGAGACCTCTACCTTCTTTTAATTTGCATATGCCTCATATATCTTTATCCACCCTTTTATTTTTTACCTTTTGAATCTTTTTTATTTTGGTTTGTCTTATATACAATATATCACTAATTTACTTCGTTATTCAATCTGAAAATCTTTTTTTATTACATCTATCAATTGATTAATATATCTTATCTCAATTCTTACATACTATTTTATCATGTATGTTTAAATATAGCTTTTAACTATATGGTTTATTTTATCTGCCCTTTCTTTGGGAAAGTATAAATTTTGTTATTTAGAAAAGTTTGCATAATTGTTCTAATGTTTACTTTTATACTATTATCTTTATGCAATACTATTTTCTGAGCTTTTGTATTTGAGCTTCTTCATTTAACGTTTAAAACACTACTATAGTTGAACGTTAAAACAAAAGCAATAGCAAGTAGTGAGCATATTATGATTCTAGTCCTCCACTCATTCACTACTGCGCATAAAACGCCAGCAGTGAGTGTTATTCACTGGCCCCAATTAAGAGGTCTGACGCTGAAACCACCCCTAAGATGATGGTCGTCATCCTCGTACGCTTCTCCATTGTAATGGCACCGTCTTTCTTGATTTGGATCAAAGTCCATCAGTTCTACCGGGTCCATTTCATCAGTCTCTCCTACTTCCTTTCAGGTAGGAGTTTTTCAAGCAAAGAGAATTTATCTGGAGAGAGAAAGACATTCTCAGGAAACTTTACCTTAAATTCGATGATTAGGCAATTCTTTCCATATGGTATATGATAAATTGGCATGCCTTCATTTAGAACACACTTCAGGTTTCCATACTTCACAATCTGACCTGGATGAGAGGTGATAACTATGGTTTGATTGTCAAGTGTAGATATTGGCTTTCACAAGCCACACAATGTTTCAACCAGCTGTATGTCCATACACATGAAAAGGTTTCTTCGAGTAAAAACAGCATGGTTTTTCTGATCTAAAGCAATGATAATATTTCCAGGCTCCAGTCCTGGCTCTTGGTCTCCTTCACCATGGACAGTTATCTTCTGGCCATCTTTCAGGCCTTTGTGAATGTGAACTTCTAGAATCTTCTTCTCTTGAACTATTTTCCTTACATTGCAGCTTTTACATCTATCTTTAGGACTGATCTGTTCCCCGTGGCCCTGTCACTCCATGCACACAGACTGAATTTGCTGAACCATTCCAGGTCCTATCTGATGAATTCTTATATACATCCCAGTACCTCAGCAGTTGGGACAGCACTCCACTGCTCCTTTCTTATCACGCCAGCCTTCACGTTTGTCACAAAGCACATGCTTTTGCAGGGCTAGTCTTCTTCTTGCACCATTATATAAATCTTCTAAGGTTGTTGAGAGCTGATGCACAACATTTTTACCTCTTCTTTCTTTCTGCATCCTTCCTCCTCCCCCCCAAAATGTATCAAAGATGTCCATGGCAGAGCCAAAACCACCACCTGCTCCACCTTCTTTAATTCCCTGTTCTCCTCCTTTATTATATAATTCCATTTTCTTTGCATCACAGAGTCCTTTGTAAGCTTGAGAAATCTGTTTAAACTCTTCTCTTTCATTTGGATTCTTATCAGGGTGGTATTTCAAGGCCTCTTTCCTGTAAGCCTTTTTCAATTCTTCCTGGGTGACATTGGGTTTGATCCCCCAAAACATAGTAAGTGGTTTCTTTCACCATTTTTGACAGCCGGTGAGAGGGCTGAAGCCAGTGTGGGGGAGCAGCAAGGAGCACGTTGCTGTGCATAGCTCAGGCAGCCACAGCTCCTCTGCCTCTCACCCAGCATTCTGGGAAGTTCCTGTGCAATACTATGAATCCCCTATTTTTTTTTTACTATTGTCTATCGGTTTTCTATTATGAGCATTACTGAACTTATTGTTTTCAGGCACACAACATTGCATCAAAGATCTAATGGCAATCTTATTTTCTTTCTTTCTTTATAAATGACTTGATCTTTTTGTCTCAATGCCCAAGATTGTTTTCAGTTTTGGCCATCCTGTGTTGGTTTTCCTATGTACATCATGTGTCCACTTAATGTGTAGTTTCATGTCCTTCTTATTTCATAAAAATTTTCTTGAGTTATAGTTTTGGTATTTGTCTATTCCATTGTGTAGGCTTTCTACATTGGGGCTTCCTGTTGTACATATGTTGGATCGTTTTTACTTGTCTTTTATATCTATCATTTTCTCTTAAATCCTTTTTATCTCTTGTATTTATTTTAAATATTTTCCTCCTTTGCAAATTTTCCCTTAAACCATTATCTGTGGTTAATTTTTTAACTCTTGGCTTCCTTCCAGTTTAGGCTTTAAGCTTCTGAAGTAATTTTTTCTATCTCTAATTTGTACCGTGTTTAGTTCTTCTCTTTCCAAAACTCCCATTTGTTACATCACTTATTTTCTGAGTTTTTCTAACTTGGATTTATGTTTTTATTGCTTTTATCATTTTATTAATTTCTTTTAACTTGCTTTAAAAATATGAAGTTAGTCTTTATCTTCTTTTGGCATTGTCTTTTTTACATGCCTTTGTTGTTTATAAAGGGGTTATTTTGCTCCATATTCTTTTCGTTCTGTATAGTAATTTTGCATAGCAGTCGAACTCAGTCCTTTTCTGTGGTTCACTTTCAAGAGTGATTAAGTTATCTATACTCTTAAGAGGAAGAGATGGATCCGGACTGCTTTTATCACTTCACAGCTCTTGAGTTCCCTCTTCTGTTGTTTTTGGGAAGTGCTCATAAACAAGTCACTGAGAGTTGCTCAAGTCACTCTCAGAGAGAAGCCACTGCCTCTCCCCTTCCCTCACTTTTATCTAGACTCTTTGTCTTTGGCTCCTATCATCTCTGTCCTTCTCAATCAAGATTCTATTTTCAGTGTTTCTTCTCAGCACAGACTTTCCCTGACAGACAGTCTGAGGAAAGCTTCTAATCCTAAGGATCAGTCTTGCAGAGAAGTGAATATTGGGGCCAAGATGGTAGAACACGGGGGCAAAGCTGTCATTAAGCTGGAAAGAGCCCTACGGTACATATGGAAAGAGAGGAGGAAAGACCATATCCCATGTCTGGGGACAGAAAGGGTAGGAAGGCCAGTAGAATGTCATGCCCTTATTCCAGAGGCCCAGGGCAGACAAGACAGAATATCCCTGTATGTTTTGGGTAACTAGAGTCATCTGGTGAGCCTAGTGCCCACCTTCTCTTTTTATCAAAGCATAATTCTCTCTCTTTCCCTCTACAGCCCCACTTTATTGTATCTATTCAGATATACTCCTGGTCAAAGAGAGAAGCTGGGTACACAGAATATGCCACAGATGGTAATGCCTTTAAAGGCAGTGGCATACATTTACATATTTAAACGTGTATTGAAATCATACTATCTGCCAAGCACTGCCCAGGTGCTAGAGATTCAACCTTTGTTAAGACAATTATTTATAAGCAGATAAGATGCTGTTTGCAGTTTTGGAAATAAATTTTTAGAAAAGCTAATAAAAGCATACCTATTTAATGAGAAACTAATATATGACAGGCATGTATATACATATCATTTAATCCCCCTCAACAATCCTGAAAACTAGATAATATTATTCATATGTCATTCTTAAGTGGCTTAGAGAGGTTAATTAACCATTCCAAGACCAGAATAGGTAGCAGAGCCCAAATTTCAAGCCCAGGTCTGTCTGGTTCTAGAACCCATCCTTTGGCCATCAATTTGTTTCTCAACTGGTCAACACTGGACAATATTGGATAATACCCATGTGATCTTGACCTCTTTAGCATCCCTAGTTCACTCTCTGGACTAACTGGGCTAAACCCAGTAAATTACAAAATACCCTAAAAACAGAGGACAGGGCGCAAGGGCAGGGTTAGGGGATAATGGATACGCTTGAAAGTTGTTTTTCCAGAGCCCACATTAAATGACCAGCCTGCAGATATTGTTCCATTGCTTTCCCTCTCCCCTACCTGGAATTGAGAATGGGTCAAAGCCTTCCTCCCCTTCCTTATACAGGACCAGGAGCAGGCACCATGGAGGGCTGTGTTCTAATGCTTATTCTTTGCTGCTATAATAGGTTTGAAAAGAATAAAATAAAGCCATATCCACACATAAAAAGCCCACGTTTGAGTGGAAAGAGTCTGACTGATTTCTTGCTATTAGATTTTTTTTTTTCACAATCTTGCAGCTTTTGTTATCTTACTGGCACCTAGTAAAGATTAACAGTGAAAATAACTTCCCAAAATTAAAAAATATATATACTGAAGATTGATGACATGGGGAGAAAATTACCCCAATTCCATGTAAACAGAGGAAGATTAACACCAGGTACAGGTACCAAATTAAAAAGTGCAACAAGCTCGTGTTAGAAGGTTAACAGTGCTTTCAAACTAAGAAGTCATGTCCTGGCGCTATTCTAAAACAAGTTCAGTTAGGGTGCTCCAAGCACCTAGACACTGAGGGGCTGGGTGGCCATGAGAAGGGAGTTATTAATAATATGAATATTAAAAAATATTAGAGGCTTCCCAGGTGATACAGTCTTGATGTCCTGACAGCTGTTCAGAATGAGAATGTTGAAGCCCCAAAGCCAAAGAAATTGCTATGTATTAACCTGACTTCTCATTCTTGGCTCTGATTATATGTAATATGACTTAAATGATTCTGTTTTTCTTCCAAATGTGCATTACTCAACAGGGCTGTATTTTGTGATTCTTTTGTTTCCTCCCAGCATCTAGGCACGATTCCAAAACCCTTTGTTTATGTGCTTTTATCTGCAAAGTAGCACTTCTCTTGGGGCAGGGAGGACTTGGTTAAGGAAGGTACATCTACCTACCAACCAACTGTCCAAGATGAAGCAAAATGGTTTCAGATTATTGGGATGTGTGGCGAAGAAATGCGCATGATGGAAACAATCTCATGGTAATAAATTGGACCCCTCCTGAGTGTGACACTCCATACTACCTCCATGAATCCGTTCATATCTTGTTTTGAAAATGTGTGAGTACATGAGAGTCTCTCCAAGGAGTATATCTCATATATCTATTGTTAACTGCATTGTATTGAAGTATAATTTATATACCATAAAGTGTATATATCTTATGCAGACAGCTCAATGACATTGTACCTATAAGATGTATCTATGTAACTACAACCCAGATTAAGACTTAGAACATTTTTATCATCTCAAAAAAACATTCTTCTGCTCTTTCCAATCAGTTGTTTCTCTTTAAAGAGTTCAGCATTTTCTTTTTGTGGTTCCACTTTAGAAAGAAGTAGAACCAACAACTAAACAGAAAGGGGAAAAAAGCTAATTTAAAAATGGATTGAGGACCTGAATAGACATTTTTTTCCCCAAATAAAACATACAAAGGGCCAATAGGTACATGAAAAGTTGCTCAGCATCACTAATCATCAGGGAAATGCAAATCAAAACCATATGAGATACCACCTCACACCTGATCAAATGTCTATTATCCAAAAGCTAAGTGATAACAAGTGTTGGTGAGGATGTGGAGCGAAGGAAACCCTGTTTACTGTTGGTAGGTATGTAAATTGGTGCAGCCACGATGAAAAATAGTGTGAAGTTTCCTCAAAAAATTAAAAACAGAACTACCATATGATCCAGCAATCCCACTTCTGGGTATATATCAGAAGGAAATCAAACCACTAACGTGAAGAGATATCTACACCTCCATGTTCACTGCAGCATCATTCAAATAGGCAAAACATGGAAATAATCTAAGTGCCCATTGACAGATGAATGGGTGACATACGTACAATGGTATATACACACACACACACACACACACACACACACACACACACACAATGGAGTATTATTCAGCCACAAAAAGAGGGAAATCCTGCCATTTTCAACAACATGATGGAACTTCAAGGCATTATGGGAAGTGAAATAAGTCAGACTGAGAAAGACAAATATTGTATGATCTCACTAAAAAGCCAAATGCATAGAAACCGTGAGAAGAATGGTTGGGGTAAATGGGGAGATGTTGGTCACAAGGTACAAACTTCTAATTATAAGATGAATAAGTTCTGGGGAGCTAATATATAGTATGGTGACTATAGTTAACAACACTGTTTTATATACTTGGTAGTTGTTGTGTGAGTAAATCTTAAATGTTTTCACTGCATCAAAAATGTAATTATGTGAGGTGATGGAGGTATTAGCTAACCTTATTGTGACAATCATTTTGCAATATATTCATGTATCAAATCATCCTATTGTACACCTTAAACTTACATGACATTACATGTTCATTATATCTCAATAAACCTAGAAAAAGAAAAAAATAGGTCCATAAAAATAATGACCATAGGAAAGCATCCCAACCTCCTGGATGAAATTGTGGTTTTCAAAGGCACTGATGAGAAGGGTTGCCGTTTGCAGGTGGTAAAATGCACATCTTCCAGATAGACATATCAGTAAAGAAACCCTGCATTTCTGCCTGCTCAGGTCACTCACGTGTGAAATGAGCATTTGGGGTCAGAGACCTCATTTTTCGCTGAGAGAATTTTTCCAGATTTAGAATCTGCTTATATTTGTTGTTTTAAATATTCAAAAAGTGAAGAAAAGAGTTAGGAAGAAGTTAGGAAAAGAAAAAATTCTGTGACCCTCACTACCTGAAGATAACCACGATTTATATTTTGGTAACTAGCTGTTCACTTCTCTCTTTGCATACACACATATATAAACTTTCAAAGGTGAGACGATATTATACAAGCTGTTTCATCAGAAAAACTTTTCTTTGTTTTCAGTCTTTTTTTCCCCCTTAGCTCCTGCTCTCTTTTTTTCACCTTTCCACAACTTTCTCTATGCTCACCTAATCATAAACATGTATTGTTCACATAAAGGTATTTTATGTATTTTACAGATACAAGATAATCATACAGATATACATATATATGTATTACATAGCTATATACCTGCATCTTTATTTTTCTCACTTTATAACAACAAAAACCATTAGCTATTGTACACATAACATGAGCCAGGCACTCTTCTAAGCATTTACATTTGTTATATCAAGTGATATAGTTCTAATACATATGTTTAAAGGCAACATCATACTCCCTGGAAAGAATGAATTACCATTGTTTAAATGCATCACCTATTAATGTGCATTCATGATGTTTCAAATATTTTTCCACTAAAATATGTTACAGTAGATAGCCAGTAAAAATATGCCAGGAGTAGAATTTCTAGAATGAAGGACATGTACTTTTAACTATATTGGTCTACCCTCCTCCACTGAGTCAAGGATAGAGCTGTCATGCCCCATTGTTTCAGGGGTTCCTGTGACCTTCTGTAGACATGACTCCCAGATTCCCATGACGTCATGCAAAAGTACAGTGAGCATCAACACAGACAAGGGAAGAAGTGTGGCACCTGCTAGATCCAGTAACTCCCAGGGCCAGCCAGCCACAGCCTGCACAGGAGGACCTCACTCCCAGACCTACGCCTCCCCCCACAGCCCAAATTCAGTAAGGTCCTACTCTGCAGAGTACAAAACTCAGGAACAGGTGGAGCAGAGTAAACCACAACTCGATCAGTGATGATGATGAATCCTAAAAAATAACCCTGTGAAGATTTTATACACACACACACACACACACACACACACACGAGGTTGGACATTAATTAATTTACTGATGTCCAGAGCTTCCAAGATGCACCTTCTAGAAAATACATTCCGTTTTCTCCAGGAATCCAGCACACAAAAGCATCAACAATGATGGCCAGCCACTTTACCTAATGTGGGGACAGAGCCCCAGAGAGCAGTTTCCAGGCTCTCAGCCTCATGTGGAGGGGTGCTGGCTCAGGTAGTAGATGGCCGTCAGCTGTAAGCAGTGAGCCATTGGCCACTAATATAACTGCCATGGCTTTGCTAGCAGAAAATGGGGGCTAGCAAGAAGATGGTAGCTGAGCTAGCGAGAGCGGATTACAGAGAGGCGGATGCCGCCAGTGAGAATATAGTGGTATGACTCCCCTACCTATGGCTCCATGAGTGTTCCTTTTTGGCCTCACCATATCCTGCGTTCTTATGTGGGGAGCGGGACAAGAGACCCCTCGTGATACCCTGCACGACACCTAGCATGCGGAAACAGGTGTCGGATTCTGAAAGACACCCCGGGTCTGGATAACTGGTTCACTCTCCCCAGAGAATGGAGAACAAGCTAGCAAGAGCAGAGGAGGAGCTCTTCAATGGTGCCTCCTACAAGAAGTCCCTGAATGGCATCACACACAAGACCATAGAGAAGAAGAACCTCTCCACCCCCCAGGAAGGGACTGGGCAACAACTATGTGCTCCCCAAGAAGGCTGAGTCAGCCACAGAAGCAGGACTGTGGTAGGAGCTTGGCTGCTCCGGAGAGAAACCCCAACATCTGTCTCCTGATCCAAAAGATGAAGATGATACTTAACCCACTCACCTCCAACACGTCTCAGCTGCTTGACAAGGCGGACCTGCTTTCCGTGGAGTTAAGCAGAACTAAGAAGCCGGTGAATCTTATGGAGATGAAGCTTAAATCCCAGGCACCCCTTTGCTCCCAAAGACCAATCATGGCAATCAAATTCCAAAACATTGTGGACCAGACTTCCCAGGTGGTGTTTCAGTTATCTCTTGCTATATTAAAAAAAAAAAAAAAAAAAAAAAACTTAGTAGTTTAAAATAGCAACCATCATTTTGCTCATGAATCTGAAATTTGGATAGGGGTTGACAGGCACAGCTCATCTCTGCTTAATTTGATAATCAGCAACTGGACTGGGGCTGAGTATCCACTTTCAAGACAGCACACTTGCTTGGCTGACAAGATGGCACTAGCTGACACTGGGAGCTTGGCCAGAGTTGGTATCCTGCGGTTTCAGTTCCTTTCCATGTGGTCTTCTCTACAGGTCTTCTTGAGCTTCCTTACAACATGGCATGTGGGTCTAAAGGTGAGTGTTCAGAGAAGCCCAGGCAGAAGCTGAAATGTTTCCTATTACCTAGTCTCAGGAGTTCCAGAATATCACTTCACTGCATTCTTTAGGACAAACCAATCACTAAGTCCATCTCGGAATCAAGGTGGGGGAGGAGAATTAGCAGCCACCTCACAATGGGAGGAGTATGAGAATTCACTGCCATCTCTACCACTGGTGGGACCTGCATCTGGCTGTATGGTCTTCCTAGAGGAACCCTCAGGTGCTTTTATGCTGTGTCATTGTGCCTCATCAGTGGAAGCCATGCTCACTCTGTTAGCAGAGAATGCTGGATGATGACGTGATGTAGACAGACTTTGACACCCATGCTCGCCAATTCATCGTTCCAGCTATGTCTATCTGTCCTCAGACCCTTACAAATCCTCATAAACAATGCTTTCACCTACCTCCCTTTTAGGGGTCTAATGCCTAAGAGGTAGGAGAAACACTCTAACCTAAATTGAATACATCATATCAGAAACTTGGAAAAATTAGTGGACTCATGCAAGGAGGTCACAAAATCCTTGCAGAACTTTACAAGTTCAATAGCTTAATGGTTTAATATTTTCACTAATGTAGACTGTAGCTACAGTAGAAACAGTCTGGGAATTATCTTTACCAAGGCAATAAGGATTTCAGTCACCCTAGATACACAACATAAACTTCCCTCCTGCTCATCGCAGCCTTTGCTCATTTACACAGGATCGGAAATTAGAATGCCTCATGTGCAGGACAAGGCACTAGTATTAATGAAATTAGTTTGGGACATTATATATGGATTGTTTCTGTGGAACCTGCAAGCCCAAGTTATTAAAATTTAGACATGCACAGGAATTTAATGAAGCAATTTCTCTAGCTCCTCTCAAACACACACACACACACACACACACACACACACGCACACACCCCAAGGCATCATACATTTCTTCTCGATGAAAAAAACCCTGAAGTGAGGAAAATGGGACTGCATTCAAGTTCTTTGTGGCTGGACAGAAGAAAGAACTGGAGCAGCTCCGATATTCCTAATTGGTTTCCCATTTAAACCTTTCTCTACACTGAGTTCCTCCAACAGAGACACACACAGGTCCTAACCAGGATGGTGGTGGCACTCTGCAACATGAATGTAGCTCTGGCCTCTGACACATGCCCAAAGAGGATTCTAAGTCTAATCAAAATTGTCTTGATTTCCAGAGGATGGAATGTGGACATACAATTGCAGAAGCAAAATTATTTATTAATTTCTGAAAATCATATGTAGCCTTGTCTGGAGAAATCAGCAGGATGTAGGAATTTAAAATATCTCTTTGCAGCCCAGAGATTTTTCTGAAACTGTTTTCCTTAATGCCATTACTGTGTAAGACTCCTCTCTCCAAAATATGAGCATATCTTCCAATAAAAAGTGATGCCTCCTGCCCCCTAGACCGCCCCATTAGGAAATGTCTTCAGATCTTCTCCTACTTTCTTCAGTGTATCTTTATATCTCTATAGGTGACTCCAAGCGATGGTAGAACAGAATACTTAACTATATTTTCCAGAATTTAACGTGTTCCAGGAAACATGTTGTAAGCCATCGCTTTTCCCCTTCTAAACAGTTTGATTGTTCAATGTTTTTTGTCTCTTTTTTTTGCCTTTGTGTCACAAAGAAAAGGAACATAGATGTATTTCAAGTTAGAATAAAAGTACAAGTCACCGTGAATGGTACAACTATTTCCTCTGTAAGTTTTAAAACATTGTATAGTGAAGTTGCTTGTGCCTGTACTAACTCCTTCAATCCTGCTTCAGTTCACTTTGGCCGTTTCTACCGGAACTTTACTCAGACCGGTTCTCCTTGTGCCTTATGGGATGTGCAAGCGACAAAGGAAGCCACATTCAGGACCCCCTTCCCACTTCGCCCCTACACCCCTGACTTCTGGCCCCCCTACCCTGGGCCAGGGCTGTGCTGGCTCCTCACTGGGGCCCGGGCGGCTGTGCATCTGGCTCTTTGTTAGGGTGACAGCAGCCTAATTGCATATTTCTTTCCTCATTGAAGCAAAATTGTTGGCCTTCTACGGGAGCTGTTTGCCGTATAATGTGCCATCTGGTCCTCCGTGATAAGGAAATAATTGATTATCTTGAAGACTCTTAACTCATCCTGCTTGCTGCACCATATGAGAGAGAGAATGAAAATTGTATGATAACCCTGCTTTCGCTAAAATGAAATAAGTGGTTATGGCTTCAGAAAGCCAAAGTTCCCTTCTAATTAATTTATATTTTCATGAACACTGATCATGTGATTACTATCTGCCAGGCACTGTTCTAAGGACTTTACAATTGTTAGCTCATTTATTGATGACACAGCCCTCTACTGCGGAGGTGTGTGTGGGGGGGGCGGGGGGGTTAGGGGTCTCCAGAATGTTCTGCTTGCTGATATGGACGTTGGTCATCTGGGTGTCCTCAGTTTGTGAAAATGTGTCCACTGTATACGTGTCATGTGTGTGCTTAGGTATGTCACTCTTCAAAAAATATTAAAACAAAAAATCCAGTGCTATTAGTTTTACCCCTTTACAGATGGGGAGACTGAGGCCCAGAACTGGCCTATGGTCACATAGCCAAAAATTGTTCAGCCCGAATTGGAAGCCAGACAGTCTGATGCTGGACTCCAAGCCCTTACTCATGCCTCATGCTGCCCCTCTGTGTACAGTGCAAGGAATGCAGGCGGTACGGGGAGCTAGGTGAGGGCGAAAGGGGACCAGGGCAAAGATGGGCTAGGTCACCATGAAGCAGGTAATACATTGGTCAGGAGTGGCCCCCAGGAAGAGCAGCAAGAGATGTCAGATAACTGGAACCCCATACTGGAGCCTTTGACTGACCAGACCCTTCTGTCTCCTTTCTCCAAATTGACTTTGTTTGGTAAAGTGAGACAAAAGACAAGTAGATGAAATCACCTGGAGAGTATTGAGGCAGACACCCACTGACAACTCTCACTTCCCTCCCTAGCTCAGAAAAAGCCCCATGACTCACCCAAGGGGGAAAAATACTAATGAACAAAACTTCCAAAGCATGTCCTGAGATTCCTAAGAGTTCAGTGCGGCTTCTTCTGCCCTCTCTGGTTGTATCTTCAGATTTGGATCATACATTCCTAGTGTCTTTATCACCATTTTATCTTTATCAACAATCAGCAATGACATTGAGGCCCTGCTATATGCCAGTAATTTGACTCGTGTAAAATATTAATATTAATACTACCACTACTAACAATAATACTGAAAGCTTAGAAGCTGAAGCCCAAGTAGACAGGCGTTACAGCACTGTGAGGTAAGTTCTTATCAGGAGTGTCTACACCATCTGAGCAGAGAGACATGCCTGTTAGACAAAGAAGGCCCTGAGGCCACAATACACTGGACCCCCCTGTAGGAGCTTAACCTGTAGGAGATAAAGATTCAAATACAAATAATTCATTTGGGAAGTGGTCCCAGGAAGTGAAGAAGTGAAACGGAGGAGGGAAGGGAGACAGCACTGGGAGTGTGAAGGTGTCCACTGTGGGCCACTGGAGCTCAGTCCGGCTGGGGCCTCTGGGAGACTGCACAAACCACGCTGGAGCTGGCCGTCATTTCACTGAGGACTAATCGCCACCAATTGTGACCAGCCCTGCGCATGCACCAAGTAGGAGAGCCATGGGGCTTGCAGCAGGAACCCCGTGGAGCAAAGTGCTGATGAGGCCACTGAAAGCCTCAGCTGCATCTTTAAACCCTGAAGACCACCTAGAAGGGGTTAGCATAATGCATCCGCCACCTGAGTCTTGTTTAATGATCTAGACGTGCTGCATTGACTCCCTCTTCTACTTCCTGTTCTGGGAGGGGCCAGCCCTCCAGGTGATGACAGGACTGAGGGCCAGACTGGCAGAAGCTGACGGGAATGCTCTGAACTCTGCCTCCGGGCACCAGGTCTGCAGTCTTGATTTCCAGAATTTTCTATAAAGCAGGGGCTGGAGTAGACCAGTCTCTACTAAGTAGAGTCAGATCTATGGATTTATTCTCTAAGGATAAATTCAACTGGAAAAGTAAGAAGTCAGCATTCCCTTGAGCATGCTGACTCAGGGTAACCCTTTTATACCTCATATATTCCTCCTGTTCGTTACATATATCCTTTTCCTGAAGCACACCCCTCTCAGTTCCGCCCCAGACCTTCCACTATTTACTTCATCGGCATGTTATTTTCCTCCTCACCACACCATTGCCATTACTGGGCTCAAGGCAGGCCCCCCTCAAACATCCTACAATAGCATATTGATTATTTTGAATTAAAATCACTTGAGAAGCAGCCTGAATGGGAGGAGCTCTCTCACCCTCCTCTGTCGCTCTAACTGCAGGTGAAATGTGCCCTCCTTGCCATAAAAGGGCTACCGAGCAATCAGATTAATGAAGATGTAGCCTTATCTCCAGAGAGAGAGAGAATCCAGAGCTGAGAAGCCTATATAAACAAACCCTTGTTTATTTTACTAATTTAC
The DNA here is from genome assembly GCF_004115265.2 of Rhinolophus ferrumequinum. Classification (NCBI taxonomy): domain Eukaryota; kingdom Metazoa; phylum Chordata; class Mammalia; order Chiroptera; family Rhinolophidae; genus Rhinolophus; species Rhinolophus ferrumequinum. Next base: position 26,813,892 of record NC_046306.1, on the reverse strand, counting down.
TGCCCTAAACATTGTACTTAAATTGCTTACTAACTACGTACCCCCAAACCTTTGCTCCTTTGTCTTGTCAAACCCCCACAAATTTATTGTTTCTTTATGTAAAGGATATATAAATTGCCTGTTCCACTTCTCTCATAGAGAGTTATTCTTTTAATTCTTTCATGTATATATATAATAATAAAACTTGGGATTTTCTTGTTATTCTGCCTATGACAATTTTATTAGTAGCCCAGCCACAAGAACTCAAAAAGTGTAGAGGAGGGAATTCCTTCTCCCCGACACCATACAGGCAGAGAGAGTGCTTATGGCCAAAGCAATTAAGAGTGGCATATGGGTCAAGCAGCTACAACCAAGATCTGCCTAAAAAAGATAAATTTTTTTTAAAAATCTGGTTAACCTGAAAATTCAAAGAACAGGAACACCCCTCAGTATTAAGATTAAGTTGTCCATCAACTGGGGAGGAGAAATAAATAAATGATGATACATACAGTGGAATACTGACACACTGCAGCAGAGATTAACCAGACTCAGGAAACATATACTGTGTGATTCCATTTATACTGCATTCTTGAAAGGGCAAAATTTCAGGGCCAGAAAACAGATCGATGGTTGCTAGAGGTTAGAGGCAGAGGGAGGGGGTGACTGTCGACAGGGCCAGAGTTAGCATGGAGTGGCCTGAAGGCTCTGTGCTCAGAAGGGCCCCAAATTTACTTGAATGTTCTGCTGTTACTGTCTTGAAACGTTTCATCATTTTATCTTTAAACTTAAGTTTTGTAATTGAAGTCTGGTGGATCAATGGACTATGCCTGTGAACAGAGAGGATGCATACAGTATTCTTACCCACTGAGGCTGGAGGCTCTCACAGACGCCCCACAGTGGACTCCCCCAGGAGCAGATACCAGGTTCTTATCCTCATGTGAAAAAAAATTCAAGAGCGAAACAAATGTAGGAAAGCCAGGGAGTTTATTAAAGCGGAAGTACACACTTGAGAAGGAAGTGCGGCGGCACTCAGAGGCTGAGTTGCCTGGAGAAGGTCTTGATTGGAGTTTTTATGTCTCAGGGGCAGGAATTTGGGGACATCACACTGCATCCTCATCCCTAGGGGTGGGGATTTCCCTCCTTTTTGTCCTTATTTGGTTCCTCCGGAACTGTCATGGCGTCAGGCGCATGATGGGAGTTCCGGTAACAGCAATGTAAATGAGATTACAATGACATTAAAATGAGCTATAGGTCAGGCCCGGGTCATGGATACTGGCCCTGCCAGGCGAAACTAGTTCCTGTATCCTGGAGAGGTGGGTCCATACCCTGGGCTATCTATCTATCCTGCCTCACCCCCAGGGGCCCTTGCTGCCCGGTCCACGTGAAATGTTCATGAGAATGAATCTCATGTGCCTCATGAGCACAAACCCTAGGATCCATGACATTATAAGAATACAATGAGACTTAAAGTACAAGGAAAGTGGGTTACAGAACACACTGCCTCCACAGAATATTGGCAGAAAGTATGTGCATCAAGAAGCAAATTAAAAACAATTGAGTTAGTTTCGTGCAGCTTTCTGTCATTCTAGTAAGAATGAAATAACGTAAGCATGCACGAGCTATGAAATACAAATTGTGTGATTTCAATGATGCCACACACTAGTTAAATACTCTTCTATTGACATTGAAAACTGGCATTACATAGTATAAAAATGAATCATAACATATATGCTAATTATGTAAAGTTTTAATTTTTCTTAGAACATTAAATAGCAAATAAGAAAACTCCATGACAATTCCAAAGAAATTGCAGAACAAATAAATAAAGCTTTGTACTTTGCTATATTCACTAGCCCTTTATTCCTGCCTTTTGTACAGGGCCCTGAAAATTATGGAGCTGGCCCTGACTACAAAGAAGCAGCACTGGGGAATTTGGGGATGTGATGGAGTCATTTTATGTCTTGACTGTGGTGGTGGATACAGTCATATGAAAAGGGGTGAGTTTTACTGTATATATAGTGCACCTTAATTTTTAAAATAGGAATTTTTTTTGAATATTAAGAGCTCATTGTATAAGGCTTTTATGGCTGTTACTGATAACTAGAGTTAAATCCAGTGAACTTGCTTTTTGAGTTTGAAATCTGTAGAAACTGCTGTCCAGTATGACAAAATAATGGCAAAATAACGAGTTCTGAATGGTTTTCACTCCTTAAATTTTCAGAGAATCATGCTAACCAAAATCTCCTGCCTACTCAGAATCCCTGCCTGGCTTTGCTTGTTTTTTCCTCAGATATATTGGATATCTTGGATTTAATGAAATCTATTATTAAAATTAATTTCACTTTTTTTTTAAGTTATTACTAGAAAATTTAGAATCACACATGTGACTCACATTTCCATTGGACAATGCTGCACTAGATAACTGTGGGAAGATCTAGTAGTATAACATCAAGTGTCAGACACTTAAATTTGTTAAGAGAGTGAATCTCATGTGTTTATCAGAATAAAAAAAGAGTCAGGCACTTGTTTTTTAAAACCTATTAGTAACCCATTCTTTTGTTAATGGTGATTTTATATAAGAAAAGTAGTAAGGGAAGATTCTAAGGTTTCGGAAAAGATACCAGGGGGTTGGTTTTGCTTGTCACCAGTTGGGTATCCTCTGGCAAGTTTTTTAACCACTCTGTGTTCAATTTTCTTATCTGTAAAATGGAGATCAAAGGATGTCTCTCACAGGGTTATAAGTGAGGATTGATATAGGTAAAGTGCTGATAGATAGGTAAATGTTAGTTATTATTTCAGTTATCTTGGCACTCTCTGAAAGTAAGTTCTTATTTGTATTTTTATGATTTCCATCTTGAATTTTATTCTCATGTGAAATTCTAAGCCTAATGTTTGTTTGCATTAATAAGCACTCTCAAGAACTCTTTCTATTCTCTTAAATTTTTCCATTAAGCCTCACAACAACAAAATTTACCATAATTGCTAATTGGTTCTAATTTAATATGCCTACATGAACACAAATTCCAAATAATAATTATGTGTTTGATTTTTGTTTCTCTTGGTACACTCAAGTGCCGCAGTGCAGATTGAGAGTCAGTACTTCATATAAGCACCGGAATCGCACAGGAGCATCTGAAACAACCCATCAGCGAGCTCAGATGGTGTCCAGCTCATGGTTACTGAGGGCTTTCCAGGCAAAGCATTGCAGATGATATCAAGAAACCAACTCTTCCTTCAACCTCCTCCAAAAGAGAACTACGAAAATAAGAGGATTGTCCATTGGATATGATGGAAATGTTACCTTGAATAGCCATGGAAAGGTGAAATATTATTAGAATATTAATATTACAATATTGTGACAGCCTAGGGTTGCTAACCTCCTTCCTTCAGCTTGACCGCCATCCTGGGTGGGAATGGGTCTTTCGCGTAATAAGGTACCAAAATGACACACCCTTCTGTGAAGGATCAAGGATCTATTAGGCTAGAATCAGGAACTAACTCACCATTTCCACCTCCCTGACACCTTGGTGCCACCTGACGGAGCCAAGGGAGGAGGGCAGAGGGGTAGTAAAGAGAAGAGGAAGGTGACAAGAGACAGAAGGGACGGTGGACACCATCTGAGGCTCACAAATCTGTAGGATCAAAGAGAAACGCAATGGGAAGAAGAAAGAACCATCTCCTGCCATCCTCAGCAGTCTGTGTACTCATGACTGAGGCCCAATGGGGTGATTGTTTTATTTCTGGCAGTGAAATGTATCAGCGCACCAGGCATTGAAGGCATAACAATGGGATAGTAATATCAACAGCCGCCATTTATCGTGTGCTTTCCCTACCCAGAGTCTAGGCTAACGCCGCCTCTGCGTTCCTTACATTATCCAATCCATGAGATGACACATTCGTTATCTATTGCTTCATAACAAATTACCCCCAATACTTAGGAACTTAAAACAATAAACATTTATTATCTCACACAGTTTCTGTGGGTGAGGAATCTGAGAAAGGCTGGGCTGGTGGCCCTGGGTTGACTACTCACATACCTGGCAAGAGAGTGCTGGCTGTTGGCAGGAGTCTCAGTTCCTTGCCATTTGGACTGCTTGCGTTTGGGGCTGCCTGAGTGTCCTCACAACATGGCCACCAGCTTCCCCCAGAGCACGAGATTCAAGGGAAAGCAAGCTGCCATATATCTTCTGACACAGCCTCAGAAGTCACATTCTGTCACTTCCACAATATCCAATTAATTATACAGACCAGCCCTATTCTGTGTAGGAGAAGACTATACCAGGGCATGAAAACCAGGATTGGGGAACACTGGGGAATATCTTGGAGTCTGGTGGCCTCAAGAGAGCATGATTAACCCCATTTCACAGTAGAGAAAACTGAGGCACGGGAAGGTAAGTCAATTTCCCCAAAGACACACATCTGGCATGGGGCAGAGCTGGGGTTTGAACCATGGTCTTGTTGACTCCAACACCACACAGAGGCAACACTGAAGCCTGAACTGTGATTAGGAGACAAGGTGGGTGGGGTCTCTACCAGTACTTTGGGGCACAATGCACTTATGGCCTGACAATCCAACCTCCACTTATGAATTGATTCCATGGCAAATTTTCTCCTAAATTCAGGTATCCAGTCTGCACATTTTGGAACCCAACCTGCTAGTAGAATGAGAATTGCCTGCAACATCAAATTCCAGGTAGCCATCTGCTGTGAGAAATGACAATGTGACTTACTGTAGAGCAAGAATCTCACTGATTTATACTGCAAATGGGTCAATTATAAATACTGTATTTTAGAGGAATATCTATATCGGCATTCTCTTTCTATATATCAATAACTTCTAAAGTTTCTTCCAACCATAAAATTTCCTGATTCTTGAATTATAGGAAGTTAAACTATTTTATTTATTCACCACTTCTTCCTTTCCCATGATATGTAAAGCTACTCATTATCGAGAGAACCATTTTAGACTATACAACTGGAACTGTAAAAGCCAGAGAGAAGCCCATTTTCTCTTTATTCAAAACCTTATCAAATGCTCCTTGATTTTGGTGTAAATACTTCATGTAACCGTTTGTGTGCTTTTTGTTGCTCCTGCCAGCCTTTTCCAGTCTCCATTCTGAACACAAGAAAAGTGAATTTTTCTGCCCTTATGTTTATCTGGATGAACACTTTTGCACATCTATAATTAGCATTCATAAGAAAGGTCCCAAAGCATAGAGAATCTTGAAGTGTCTTCTGATTTGTCAAAGGAATGATTTGTCAAAGGAAAAGTAATTATTGTATGTGACAATATTGAGTGTACTTTGATGTATTTTGAAAACTAATATATATATATGATGATAATTACTTTGTAACTGTTTAATTAATCCAACTGCTCCATTCTTTAGCTAGAAAAGATAATGGGAAATCTGAAGTTTAAGGGGACAATTAAGATTGTATTAATAAATAGTATTAATAAAACTTAAATGACTGTCATCCCCAAGCCACTTTCTCAAAGAACAATTTTAAATGCTAAATCTAAGAAAGCTTTTCTAATACCAAGGATAGAAAAATATTCTCCTATGTTTTCTTCTAAAAACTGTACTGCTTTACCTTTCACATTTAGATCAACAACCCACTTGAAACTGGTCTTTGTGTAAGGTAGGGAGGTGAAATATAATTTCCTGGCACCTGCGTGTGGTGGTTGTAAGTCAGTGCCTGCTACATGGATTTGCGAGCAGTAGAACCTGGGAGGACATAGCATTCTGGTTCTCCCTTGAGTCATTGGGTGTACGTTGGGTGCTTCTGAGCTAGAACAACCATAAAGGAACTCTATGAATTTTTCTTTACTTGCCAATTTCTTAGAGGAAAACTGATAGTTTGGAATTGACTTTTTTGTCTTTATTTGCCAGTTTCTTAGAGGAAAAAAATGAGTGTTAAGTGGACATAAGAGCCAGAAAAGGAAAACCCCTTTATAGCAGAACTTACCCTCTTCCCAACTTGCTGCCCCCACTCTGAAATACAAGTTTTGGAATTAATAAGAGCAGTCCCCTTCAGGAGGCCATTTTGTGACCATCAGTGTCCAGGGCAGCAAAGATGGCCAAACCTCTACCCAAAGTTATTTACACACAGACAACTGAGCCTCACAGATTTTTCCATCTCAGCAATGTACCCAGCACAATTCTCCCTCCTTCTTCACCACTCGCAGGGACAGGAAGGGTATGCCGCTTGGCTATTCTTAAGAGAAACTATAGACTTATAAGTAGGACGATACAAAGGCGTTGATCTGGGAGTAAGAGGGGCTCTGGCTTGTGAATCAGGAGACATCATTTCTAGTCCCGAGACATGGGCAAGTCAATTAACCTCTCCGAGCTTTGGTTTTCTTAACTGTGAAATGAGAGGTTGGCATTGACGTTCTCAATGGCCCCTTCAATATTGTCTGATTCTGTGGTTTGGCTACTATTTTCTGGTAACAACTGAGCCTCAGAGAGATTTACTATCTTGCTCAAGATCACATTGCCAGGTATGTAGCTGAAATATGTGAATTAAGTCATATTTAATTTTAAAGCCTCCTCTTTTTTCACTAAGAGGAAAAAATAAATAAATAAGTATGTGTACTAGATACCGTAGACTTTTCTATAAAGAAGACATGCAGGACCTGCCAACATGTATCTGTGTCTGTAACCGTTTAGCTACATGTCAAATAAATTTTCCTACACACACACACACACACACACACACACACACACAGTCCATAAACTTTTGTGCATATTTTTATAGGTATTAAATGCAAATCAGGAGAGAGTGTGCCAGAAGCTGCTAGCCACATGCTTTTTAAATGGTGTGATCCTAATTTGTTTTATTCATTTCAAATCACATGTATTCTACCTATCTGCTAGTATTTTAATATTCCAGTTACAGTTTTTAAAAGATTATCACTTCTTAACTAATGTAGTACCATCTTAAACATTGACTTTCTTGTTTGTGTTTGCTCCCACAGCAATTTTGGTTTATCTTTATTAAGGCTTTTAACAAATTTAAGTTGTAATGATCATTCTGTCTACCTAGTTGTTTGTTTGTTTGTTTGTTTGAAGAGGGTTCAATGTTTACTCATCACCAAAAGATGATGGCACAAAAATACTGCTCAATAAATGCATACAAAATGAGAAAATAAATAGATGTTAAGCTCCCTAAAAAAAAAAAAATGTATGATTCTGTGAGATTCAAAACAACACTAAAGTCGAGCATGATGACAAATTTTTCTAAAGTAGAAATTAGGCTTTTAGTGTCGTGTGTGGTGATGATGCTTGTTCGTTACACCAGTAGTAAACTTCCCATATACAATTAAAATAAAATCTGAGAGCCACAAAGGAACTCCCAATTCAGCTTTTCTTTTTGATGATGAAGAAACACAGATGCAAAGAAGTCATGAGCTAATTCTTGGTTGATTCTCAGTCCTTAGACTCTCCGTCTGGTGTTCTTAGAACTAATCCAGCTGGCCTTATTAAACTAGATTTTCCAAATGGGTAAATTGAATTATGAAAATGTCACATTTAAAGTTCTCTAACTGTGCTTGGCATTTAATAAAAGGAAAGAAAGATGTGAACTCTGGTGTTTTTGTCTTTTATTTTTTCCTTTTGTGCCCACATTATTCATGGAATGCTGGAGAGCATTTGCTTTGCAGTCTTCTGTAGCACCTTGGAGAAAAAGCCAAGAAAAATAACCTGCCAGTAAGCTTGAGGACTCCTTCCCCAGCCCAGACTTGGAGCCCACCAAAGGCAAACTTAGAGTGGAAAGATTCATCTTGTCACTTTTTACTGGTGAAAGCTTTGGTAGGATGCCACGGGCTATGCTAGAGAATTTTCCTTCAGCTGTACCCCCAGGGAAATGGAGGATCATGTGCAGAAACTGGCCACATACGCCTCTGAATTCCCTAGAGTGAAGATGAGCCATCTTATTGTAGGGGACATGGATTTCCATCTAAAACAATCAAGGAAAAAATTTTTCTGAATTCACTGAGCAGAGTCACTGTATTGGTTTCCCATCACTTCCATAATAAATTACTACAAGCAAGTGGCTTAAAACAACACACATTTATTCTTTTACAGTCCTAGAGGTCAGAAGTCTGTGAAGTGAGTCTCAGGCTATCATAAGTCATAAGGTATAGGCGGGTTCTGTTCCTTCTGGAGGCTTCAGAGAAGGATCTGTTTCCTTGCCTTTTCCAGCTTCGAGAGGCCTCCTGCATCCCTTGACTCATGGTCTCTTCCTCCATCTTCAAAGTGCATCACTCCAACCTTTGCTTCCAACATCACGTCTTCTTCTGACGTCTAATCTCCTCCCTCTTTTAAGGGCCCTTGCGATTACAATGGGTCCACCTGGATTATCTAGAATAATCTAGGGTAATCTTTCCATCTCAAGATCTTTAACTTAATCATATCAGCAAAGTCCTTTCTGCCATGTAGGTTCCAGAGAGGAGGGCGATGTGGACATCTTTGATGGTGGTTGGGGGTAGGGGAGGGGGGTAATTACTCTGTCTACCGTACTCACTATACAGACATAGTGTTTGGAGAAAAAGAAGGAAATATGCCACAGGATGGTCTTCCAACAGTGTTATGCGTGGTCACTAGCAATTGATCAGAGTTGGCACTTGTATTATTTGGGACTCAGTTTGTTGCCCCTAACAGAAAACCCAACCCAAAGAAAAATGTTGGCTCACATTTTAAAGATTCGTGGATTTGGCTTCAAGCCCACACAAATGAGGACTTCCCGCTTTCCCAGTTCTGCCTTGTTCCATGTCAGCTTCATTCTCAAGTTTACACGGGGGCCCCTGGCTACTCCAGGCCCTTATTATCATGACCCCCAATCCCTCAGAAGATAGAATCTGTTTCCCCTAAGGCTCTAACAAAAATCTTGGGTTGGACCCAGTTGGCCCTGCTTGACCTGATTTGGGTCACATGCCTCTCCTTGAACTAGTCACTATGGCCAGGGGGGTGGAATTTTCCAATTAGATGAGCCTTTGAATTTGGAAGTGAAGTGAACTTTCCAGAAAACACATGGCCTGAGAGTGAGGGAAGGAAGCCCCAAACAAGAGTTTGCAGGGGCTGTTAGCACAGGAAGGGGTAATGGATATCCATGTTGAAATCCCATTGCCACCTCCACACTCAGAGACCTACTATTCATGAGATGGACTGTCATGCTGTTTGACACCTCTGGTTGTTAGAAAAGTCTTCCTTACCTTGAGCCAAAATCCACATCTTTTTAACAAGGACATACTCATTCTTATCTACACATGGGGCAATGTGGAATATGTTTACATCCCCTGAATGTTCATTCATTAATACATTCTACGAGTTTTTATTGATTGTCTGCTACTCACAGCTTAGGGAGCCAGCAGTGGACAACAGTGGATAGTTGGAGAGGTTACAGCGCAGGGGCAAGAGACAGAAAACAAACAAGCAAAGATATAAATAAGCAAAAAAGGACAATTATTGGCTGTATACCCAATTTGGATGTTCCCAATATTGTACAGTCTTGGTATAAAAGCCTTTCCCAATGCTAGCCTCCTTCTGCCTCCTCCTGGGTTCCCCAGCATAGAATGGGTCCAGCATGTGACTTAAGTTCAGCCAGTCAGATGCCTTCTAGCTCCAGGACTTGGGCAACGGGCATGAAGGTAGAGAGGATATTTGGAGATATTAGCAGCATTTGCACCAGACATTTCCCATGTCCAGGACTGCACGTCCCTTAGTTTCTGCTCAATCTCCAGTGCTAGTCCTTACTTATGTAAACCCAAATCCCCTTTCCATTAATACCAATTGGTGGTGACACTGTGCTTCTTGAATCCAGGCTTTGGTCATGATGTTTTATCTGCCTGGGACATTGTCCCCAGCCTAGCTATCCCCTGGTCTTCACTGTCTTAAGCCAATTCATTCTGTCATTCCTGGCTTAGGGGAAACTTTTGGAGCCCTTCTCTATCACCCTGAACTAGCTTCAAAACTTGTTATACACCTCTCAGCATCCTGCATTTCCCTCTCATTATGATTGATTTAATATCTGCTCTTCGACACATTGAGGGTGGGGACAGTGTTGTTCATTGGCAAATCTCCAACATCTAGCTAAGTGCCTAGCAGGCACATAGCTCTCGAAACCTCGTGTACCAAATTCAATCAATAGAGAAAAGTGGAACAAGGAATTAAATCCACAAGAAACACAGGGATCCAGCCTGGAAACAGTCAAGGAGGCAAGACTGGCGTGTCGCAGTCTTCCGTTGTGACCACATCCCAGTTCTGAGAGTGGCTTGCTTCTGCTTTAGGCACTTGGGGCTCTCATCACTATTGCCCCCACCCACCCCCCACCCCCCTCCAGAACCAGCTCTCTGTTGAGCTTTCCGCTTGTCCATGGAAAAAGCCCAGAGACTGAGTCCAGCCAAGCTCTTTCGCTAACCAGGTACATGACCTTGGGAAGGCCACTCAGTCTCTGTGGGCGTCATTTTTCCTACCCGTCAAAGAAGCAGATTACACAAAAGGACCTCGAATGTTCCTTCCACCTCAAGCCCCAGGAATCTAATTTGGATAAAGTGGTGGCAGGATTTTCCATTAAACCTCAATCCGGGTAATAGAAATAAAAGCAAGCCTTGCAACTTGCAAAAGGGAACATTATTCTTTCTTCAAATACCTTGTAAATTATAATGGCAGAGCGGCTACACCATGCCGTTTTGGGTTTGAATAAACACTGATTAGGTTGGTATGTTTTTCTGTTTCTCCCTCTTTTCTGATTACTTATCCAAAATGCAGTTTAGGCCATGCATATGTAATAAGTATTTGTAGTTTTGGGAAAGGAGCTGTAATGATTTGTAAATGGCTTCATTTTGAGTTTATAACATCTTTTAGATGTTCATCTTTTTTTTTTCTGTTTCTTTTTATTTTATTATTATTCCCTGCTTTTTTTTTTCTTTTTTATCTCTATTTTCTTAGATGTTCATCTTAATCAATACAATTACTTCCTGAAAAAGCTCGGCCCACATGTTTCCTCAGTGGGCTTCTGGAGAACAAATAATCACACAGACATTTCCTTTTCCACTGAATTCCAAAGGTGATTGAAAAGGGCTCACTGGAAAATAAATAAATAAAAAAGATGATAAGGCCACTATTTCAGAAAGAAACAATCTGGTGAAATTGTTCATGGATCAAAAACAAAATAAATGGCTATTGCAAAACTTGACTCAGAAACATTAGCAAGATGTATTTTAGAATACTTGATAAACTTCTAATCATTTCCCAGTGTTAAAATGCTGTTCCAAGTGAGGTTTGGGGATTCATTCACACAGCCGTGTGGGTCACTAACGTTCCTGATGTCATGTACTGAAAACGGGAGATTGGACCAAAACCCCAAATTATAGGCTATACAAAATATGCAGGAGGAAAATCACATCAGGACTCAAACATTTTACAATAACCACCCACCAGTATTTTTTTTTCAATTTTATGGATATATAATAACATAGATACAGAAAAGTGCACAAATGGTAAGTGTAGAGCTGCATACACTTTTTATAAAATGAACACACCAGTTCATGAGAACTCAGAGCAAGAAATAGAACATTACCAGTTCCCCCTAAAGCCCTCCTCATGCCTCCTTTCAGACGCTTCTCCCTCTGTGGTGACTTCTGAATGAGGTGACAGAGAAAGGTACCTGAAAAGGTACATCTAAGCTAATGGCAGGGTAAGTAGAATTTAGACAGGAAATAGCAGGGGGGCAGGCTGGAGTGGGGACAGTGATGCAGGGAGGTAGAGTATCCTATGCAAAGCCTGACTTCTCACAGCATAGATGCCTCTGGGCTGTGTTTGTATTTTATATAGATGGAATCATACAACAGGTACTCTTTTGTGCCTGGCTTCTTTCATTCAACATTTTCTCTGCAGCTGTAAATCATTTATTCTCATTACTATACTTCAATGTATGAATATACCTCAATTTGTTTATCCATTTTGCTGTTGTGGTCATGTGGGCCCTTCTGAATTTGGGATTATCACAGAGCTATTTTACCAGTATTTTTATCAACAAATTAGATGTGACATTCCAGGTCATTTGTCCAGTAGTTCGGAAGATGAGAGAGTGTGTGGAATAAAACCAATGAACCAGCACAATGGTTCTCAAGTGCTGGCATGCACCAGCATTCCTGGGATGGCTTCTTAAAGCAAAAACCCCTACATCCCACCCCCAGAGTGTCTGATTCAGTAGGTCTGGGGTGGGGCCTGGAAGTTTGCATTTCTAACACATATTCCTGGGTGAAGCTGCCGGTCCAGGGATCACTTTGAGAACCACTGAACTAGAGATCGTTGTGGAGCTTTGCCTCCGTAGAAACGACACTGGATGAAGGGCACAGGAAATCTGTTCAATCCCTAATGCCCAGACACATTTTCAAAATCTCTCCAACTTTATACAGCTCTTACACAGAAAATTATTCCTGCCTTTTGCGGGGAGAAGATCTTTCAGGCTGCAAGAATCAGGAACCCATTCGGGTTCCCTCAGGGGATTTGGTTTTTAAAAGGAGGAACAGGGAGTAAGGAAGCCCAGGAAATAATACCAGGAGCCACTCAGCCAGGACTTATGTCGCTGTGCTTGACAAACTTATGGAGCTAGTGAATCCGCTGGGGATCTTGTAAAAATGCAGATCCTGAGTCAGGAAGGCAAGGGGAAGGCCCAATATCCTGCGTTTCTAACGAGCTCCCGGGTGACACTGATGCTGCTTGTCCACAGACAACCACACAGAGTGAGGAGATGGCGGAGGATGGAGCATCTTTCATCCCAATTGCCAACACTGCAGCAGTGCTGCTTATCTGCTGGAAGCTCGAGGAACCCACAGCCGCTCGAGAAGTCTTCCAAGCTCAGACTCAGCACCTCCATTTCTGTTTTTCTCTGTAGCCCTTCCCCCACTCTCCCATGCCTCCCACTGACTCATGCCACCTGCTTACTCATGGCTCCTCCCGCTCTGAGCTGGGGCTCACCGCCTTCTCCCCTATTCCCTGCCTCTCAACTATCTGCTGATATTGTTTTTCTATTTTCCATTCAAATTCCCCAAGAGAGAAGATCTGGCGGGTCACAGAACGTAGTCTTTCCTGCATAGAATACTCCTGTTGGGCAGAGTCCTTGCATTCAAAGGACAGAGCACACCTACCTGTGCGTCAGAGGTGTGAGTCATGAGCCTCTTTAGTAGAAGCCTGAGAAACATGGGTACGGGGTACAAAGAATGATGACCTTGTCGGTGGTTCTCAGCCTCAGCTGCACATTAGAATTACCTACCGGAAATGAGGGGACATTCAAAAAGTACCCGGGCCAAAGCTAACAGCGTGGAAAGTCTATTAGTCTAGGGTGGGGTAGCCCAGACATTAGTATTGTCTATGAGCTCCCCAGGTGTTTCTAAATACCAGTCAGTGGTGAGAGTCACTAACTGTATTACGTCCCTAAGGTTGTTGTAACAAATACCACAAACTGGCTTAAAAGAGCAGACATGTATTGTCTCATAGTTCTGGAGGCTAGAAGACGCAAATCAAGGTCTTAATAAGGCCATGCTCCCTCTGAAGCCTGTGGGTGGCGGGGGGGGGGGGGGGGATGCATCCTGCCTCTTCCAGCTTCTGGTGGCCGCAAAGCGTTCCTTGGTTTGTGGAAGCATAGCTCCCATCTCTGCCTCCAGCTTCACATAGCCGTCTACTCTGTGTGTGTGTGTCTGCTCCCTCTTCTTACAGGAACACCAGTTATATTGGATAAGGGCCCACCCGAATGATTTCATCTGAACTTGATTACACCTGTAAAGGTCTATTTCCACATACAGTTACCTTCACAAGTATCAGAAGTTAGGACTCCAACATATCTTTGAAGGACGGGGGGATACACTCAACCCATAGCACTGACCTCTGTATAAGAACCTTTCAGCAGAGGGTTACCGCTTAGGCAGGCATGGTGAGAGTGTTCTGAAGGGGATAGTATAAGTGACTGTCACCTTGCATGACCCAAACAAAGACACTTTGGAAGTTGGTCGTCTTAATTTTCCCACACAATTTTGACAGAGCCGCTCATTCTGCCCACTCTGACCTCAACATTCAAGAAAACAAAACTCATACCCGTGGTGTCTACATTTGGAAGGTGGTTACCCCCACCACCCTAATTTATTCTCAGACCTATTTGCAAAATTGCAGAGAAAGAGCATTTTGCTGTCATGTAATTAGCATCACATACTTTGTAAGAAAACCATAGCTCTTCAAAATACCAAAGTAAATCAAGCCAAAACAAAATTTTTATGACCAGCAAAATCTGGCAGGTTTGTCAGGCTTATTCCATAAATGATGAGGCTTTGCTGTTTTGCAGGAATATGATTCCTCCCCCCCCCAATTAATACAAAAATGTAAATGTGGAGAGCTTCTTCAAATGTCACTGACTTTTTTGCATATTGACATTTAAGACATTTGCAAATTATCTGAGAAGTGTCAGAATGTTCCAATATTCCCTGAGAACAGCATGAATAATACTTCAAATGTAAATATAATTACAACGTCTTACTCTTAAAAGTCATGTTATGTAAGTGGTGGCCCAAAGCTGATTCCAAAAGCCTAAGAGTGATTTTTGGTTTAGAGTTGGCCAGGCCACAAGACTTCCAGGTTGCCACAGAAATCACATTTTCAGGACAAAAGCAAATTTTATCTATGGCATTAGCCAAACAACACATTCAAAATGTTTAATGGTCACTAAGTGACCGGGTCCTGTGTACTCAGACATTGACTTTCGGAAGACCTTGGAACATGGTGGTTATCTGAGCACATCCTGCAGTTAGCCAGACATGGGCTTCTATCCCAGCTTATCTGACCGGCTGTGTGTGCCAGGGAACATTACCAACCACTCTGCCTTGGTGTCCTAACTGGAAACTGAGAATCATACTGCCTCCCTCGCCGTTCTGTTTTGAGCATGAACTGAAACAATAAATTAAAGTGCTTAGCACAGTAACCGTCACACAACAGAGACTCCACAAATATTAGCTATTAATGGCTATCATAATTTCTGAAAGAGCAGTCACCATTTGCTCACATAATTTATGTCTGCATATGTACAGTGCTTTATCCCAAAATGCCTTATGGTCCCCATCCTTTCCCCCCAAACCAGAATTCTAGTTTCCTTGTCTATAGTGACCTTCCAACTCTTTTTCAGGTATCAAAATCAACATACCAAACATGCCATAAGTTACCTGTGCCCTGCACTCTTCTGGAACCTTGAGAAATACAAAGGAAGAGAAGGCACCATTCTGGCTTCAGAGGGTTTATAATTTTGTATGATTGGAGAACTAGGAATATCTAGTAGGGAATCAAAAGAGGTTTCATGTAAGAGAAGTTATTTGAATTGGACCTTGGAGGATAAGGTAGAAGGTTTGGTGAGAAGAGCATCCCAGACAGAGGGAACAGCAAATGCAAAGGCGCAGATCACAGAAAGTAGAAACACAAATCCAAAGAAAGTAGAAAGAAGATAATTAAAAACAGAAAAAATAGTGCAAAAATACTGCTGGAGAGAGAAGAGCTGAGAATTTCTCGGCATTGAATAAGGACGGGAGTCCACAGATTAAAATACTCTGACAAGAGTTCAGTAAAATAAGTCCAGTATTTTTTTTAATTCACACATACACATATCATGTGAAACTTCAAAACAAAAGGATCCATTAGTGATGGATCACTGGCTCGTGTGTCAACGAAGGACAAAGAAAGAGCTAGCTCTGAGAATTCATGTGCATTGCAGTTGATCATTGGCATTTCAAAGGCACTTGTAGCCTTGGATTCCTCCCAGGACTTATTAAAAATGAAAATTTTGAAAAGGATAAAGTTAAAACCCAAAATCAATCAAAGTGGAAAACAGGTTAGCTACAAAGGACTCAGGTGTTTGTCTGTAGTAACTTGGCTGCAGAAGTCACTTGAGTAATAAATATCTTCAGAGTGCTGAAGAGAAATAACTTTGAAACAGATTTAAACATTGTACAAATGGCTCAATCTTTGAGCATTTGGTTCTTTGCCAATTCTTGATGATTTTTCTTTTCTTGTCAGAAAAAGAAATCAATAGCATACTATCATTGGTATTTTAAAACCACTTCCAAATAAATGTTACAATAAAATACGAAGAATTCTTTGGACCTAAATTATATCCAAAGAGTGGATATGAATCCATTCGTGGCTTCTTCCCAGGTCGAAACTCCATCCTTTAAGGGCAGTATTCTCATTGACTTTGCGTCCAACAAAGTGCTGAATGTGGTCTTCTGGGAGAATCCTCCATAATTTCTCTCTCCATTCAATCCAAGTCCACAGATCCATTTGAAAAAGCAGCTAAATATGGGCTGCCATTCCCAGCATGCATTGTGAGTTAGGAATTTCTAATTTTAGAAAGACTAAGAAAAGAAATCGATGGGTGGCACAACTTTTCTATCCTTGAGTTTTGGTAGAAGTGTCAAAAATACCATCTCACTGATATGAAACAATTATGTTCTTTTTAAAAAACATATGCTTCAGTGTATTACTTTAAGATTGTATTAAATTATTTCTTCTTAATTTATCTATAATCAATTATCCTTTTTAGTAACGGCATCCAACAAATGATTTACAAATAACAAAAATAGAAAAGTACGAATCTAAAGAATGAAGTCTAAACTCCTTAACATACCAGGAGGTGAGACTGCCTGTGATCTGTCCCTTGGCCACCTCTTCAGGTTATCTTTCACTGTGACCCTCTGCCTCACCTGTTGCCTTACAGCTGCCAAACCGTTTGTTCCCCTACGCTCTTCCCAGGATTTCACAAGGCACTGCCTCAGCAAACTGAGGCCCGATGGAGAGATATCGGAAAAGCTCTGTGGGGACAGAGCCCCAGAGAGCAGTTTCCAGGCTCTCGGCCTCACATGAAAAGGTGCTGGCTTGGGTAGTAAATGGCCATCAACTGTGATTGGATGGCCATCAGCTGTGGCTAGTTGGCCGTCAGCTGTAACCAGTGAGCCATTGGCCACTAATATAACTGCCATGGCTTCACTGGCAGCAAATGGGGGCTAGCAAGAAGATGGTGGCTGGCAAGCGTGGATTGCTGTTAGGACGGCGGGTTGCAGACAGAGTGGCTCCTGCTTCCTGTGTCTCCAACCCAGCCGCCAGTGAGACTATAGCGGTGTGACTCCCCTACCTATGGCTCCGTGGGTGTCCTTTTTGGCCTCACCATATCCTGCGTTCTTATGTGGGGAGCGGGACCAGAGACCCCGTTGGACACCTTGCATGACAAGCTCCTTTGAGGGGAAGTCTCAGCAAACTGAGACCCGATGGAGTTATATCGGTTCCTCCCCTTCAATGGATTCCTTGGAGATGTGTGTGCGTGTGTGTGAAGGCAAAGTACAAGCTGGAACACAATGGGAACTTTCAGAAAGACAGCCAGCAGGCTACGTAGCACACAGATCTTGAGATTAACAATCGTTTACCTCTTTAGAAGTTTACCAATAAAAACTATGCGTTGGCCCGATACGGGGCTCAGTCCTTGAGCCTCGAGACCCTTGGCCCCCCTCGCACTCTAATCTTGGCTACCGTCTTTTCCTAGCCTGCGCCGCCCTTCTCGCTTCCCACAGCTCGTGTGGTGCTGGACGCGACACTCACCCTACTCTCCAGCCTCACTGGATGGTTTATGTGTTCCAGAACGCTCCGAGCTTTCTCACATTTCCACATCAATGGTCACCAGCCTGAACTGTCTTCCCCTCTCTTACACATTTCCCACAAACTCATCATCCAAAACCAGTTCAGAATCACATCCCCTACCTAGTTTTGCTAATGTGCAAAATCTGATGATTTTCTTTTCTTGTCAGAGAAAGAAAGCAACAGTGTACTGTCATCTGTATTTTAAAGCCACATCCAAATGTTACAATAGAATATGAAGAATACTCTGAAACTGAATTTGGAATTGAGTTCTGTCAGTTCAGGGCCACTGGTATTTAGACCAGGAGCAGTGGGTAATAATGGGTGGCAGCTGCCCAGCTTTGGAAAGTCACCATGAGACCCTACAATGTACAAGGAGAGGAATAATACACCATCCAGGGCTCAGAGGCTCAGCTGGGTCTTCCCTTGGAAGGTACCATAGGCGAGAGAAAATTGTTAAATTCTAAATTTTAGGTCTTTCTTTAGGAATAATGTTTAAAAGGAATGCATGCCTGACCAATATGGAATACATGAGCCTGGAGTCAATCCCGAGTGGAGCCAGCCAAAGTTTCATGGAACAGTACCCATTTCCTGTTTCCCAACTGAATCTAGGATGCGCAATTTGGGAAATGGAGGGATTGATGAGTGATGACAGTTCCCGTGTTTTCTGTGGCTTCCTAGGGGAACACACAAAGCACCAAAGCAACATGAAACCAAAATATTCCCAGAAAGGGCAGTAGAAGGAAGAGCAGGGTACGTTCTGTGACAAAATTGATTTCAAAAGCCAAAGTAAGCGCTCAGACCTGGTGGTCTGCACATGGCAGAGAATTCCTGACTTTAAGCAGAAAGATGCCCCTGTGCATTATGGGTAAGTTTCCCGGGGCTCTCCCTATGCCAGCCTCCCGGGTGGCTTGTGTCCAAAGATTTCCTGGCCTAGAGTACAAGAAAACTTCTGAGGTTTTTGCTCTTGTTCTTGTTTTTGGCTTAAAGGCGAACTTGAAAACTTCAGACCATGATAGAGAATGAAAGTTTGCCATTGCAGTTTTAGTGCAAATGTCCAAAACCCTTCCTCCAACTTTTTATCTTGAAAGTTCCAACCGATTAGAATTTGAAAGAATAGAATGAACATCTATATACCATTTGTTATGATCTTGTCACATTTGTTTGTTTTTCATTGAAACTAATTGAAAGTAAGTTGCAGACATCATGACAATTAACCCTGGAATATTTAAGTTTGTTGCTTCTAAGAGTATTCCCCTACACAGCCACAAAACCATTCGCACACCTTCGAAAGTTAATATCAGTTTAATAATATTGAATATACAGTCCATATTTAAAATTTCCCAGATCTTCCCAACAATATCCTTATAGTTTTGTTTTCAATCCAGGAGCCATTCTAGGATCCCATACTGCATTTTATTTTCATGTCTCTTTAATCTTTTTTCATCTAGAATAGCTGTCCTGCCACTTTTTGTCTTACATGATATTGGCATTTTGAAGTGTCCAAATCAGTTATTTTGTATAATGTACCTACACTGTATTTGTGTGGCTTTTTTTTCTCCTAACAAGATTCAGCTTATTCATTTTTGGCACAACAACAGAAATGAGGTTCTGTACATCTCAGTGCATCACATTAGTGGTCACCTGATGTCACTTTGTTCCATGGTTGGAAATGTAAAGATTGACCCTTTGGCTAAAGTGATGCCTTCTCAATAACTCTGTTATAAAACTACCTTTCCTCCTTTCTAATTAACTAGTAATCTGATGGCTGATACTTCAAGGCTGAAATCTGGAAGGAGAAGAGAACTTACTGGGGGAGGAGTGAAAAAACAATCCGTTGACAATTCTGTGGGAAAAAAAATTAATGCAAGAATGTTGGGGGCAGGGGTGGGGAGAAGTTCCAACATGGCAGGATAGAAAAAAAAAAAAGTTCTCACCACACAAAAAATGTTCTCACCACTTGGCCAATGGGGCAGTAGCATATAACACAAGCAGGGTCTTGGAAAGTGCTTGCTTGCAAATTGGGACTTGCCTCTTGCTACGCTTGGAACCTTGAGACTACTATGTGAGTGAGGCCAGGCCAGCCTGCTGAAGGGTGAGAGACCCCAGTCATTCCCATCACTCCCGTCTATAACTAGAAAACCAGCAGACATATGAGTGAAGCCATTCGAGACCAATTAGCCCATATCCAGGTCAGACACATGAACAAGCCCAGCTCAGAACAGCAGAACTGCCCAGGTGACCCAGAGACTCATGAGAAATAATGAATAGCTCTTGTTCTAAGCCACTAAATTTTGGGACAATTTGTTATGCAGCAAAAGCTAACTGATATACTTCAGAACCTCTCTAACACACAAACTTTGGTTCAAGATATAAACTGTACCTTATGTTTTAAAAAATTAGATCCCTTTTCATAGATTATAACCCTTTGTAAAACAAGACTGACACTGAGTCTTTATCAGGATTCTAAAAAAAAAGCAAACAAAAAAACTTAAAATGGTTTCAGCAAATTCTAAATTCAATTGAACTTAAAACAAATTATCTTGTGAGTTTCATACTTATTTTAGTATAAGGTAGACATGAGCAACTGAAGAATACATTGGAACATTCTCAACTTTTCTTAGCTGGGTTATAACATAAACACACTGTGGAGTAGAAATGCCAACCCGCAATAACGGCCAATCAATCTAACCTCAAAGAGTAAATTGAAAAATGTTTAAAGCAACAAGAAAATCCCATAGAGTGCTCAAACTTTGCTGCATATTAGAATCATCTGGAGAAGCTTTTAAAACTCCCAATACCCAGGCCACACTCCAGATCAATTAAGCCAGAATCCCTGGGAGTAGACCCTAGGTATCAATATATTTTTACAGCTCCTTTGTTTGATTCCAGTGTACAGCCAAGCCTGAGAACCAGATCCACTGAATGTGCCTGTTTCTAAGTGTATCAACAGATGTAAGTCATTCTTCAGCCTGGATAATTGAGAATACAGCACGTGATCCACCCACTAACACATGTTCCGCGACACCCTTTACAAAAGCATCAGAAGGCACGTTCATTCATCTCCAATTTCTACTCCTAGCAATTTCATATTCTAGGGAGGGTAGCATAAAATAAGTGCTCTGACACCCAAACTTCACAATTTTCCAACAATGATTAATTAATTTTTTTCTTTCTGTTCTCGAGCATCTCCTTAACTCTGGAAAGTTACCAAAACACACCAGAAGGTGTCCAGCTGTTTAATTAGAGGATTAAATATGTAATAATTTTCTCAATAACCTTCTCTACTCTGAGGATTCCCTTTTCTGTCTCTGCCTGCCTGGCAGAAAATGCTTCCAAATTTCTTTTGAAGATTTTTCTTGGCTTACTATTCTGAGTTCTTTGGCCCCTACATCCTAACAATTTTATGGCTCAACCACAGGACTCCTAAACTGTGTGCACAAAAGTCATTGTATCTATACTGTGACTTTCCCATAAGAGTCTTTTGTTACTCACAGATTTTGTCTGTATTTTACAACCTGGCTCCTACAAATCCTCTCCAGCTTTTTAAGCCAAAGATCTCTAGAATGAGCCAAATTGCTTTTCTCCCTAGACTTTTAAAACCTTCCAAGTCACTGCTGAACAGTCAGTTGCCTAAGTCATGTTACACTTACAGCAGAAGACATGTAGTATAACTCAATGTTCTCCGAACAAGAAGATAACACACCAGGTTGACGGGGTTAGAAGAGATACAGAAACTTCCCAAACTTCCTGCCCTGGACAGGGCTGATTCAACCAATTATATCCGTGTTGTAAATGTGACCATCAGCATTTCCTGCCACGATTGCCCCATCCAGCCCAGAGTTGGTATTGACTGCCTTGAACTGAATCAACTTGGGGCTATTTTGAGGCAGAAAATAGGCAGTAAAATCTGAAACAGAAAACCTAGGAACAGTCCCAATGTCTCAAAGAATATTCTAAAGTCAATTATAAATACGTTGACCTCCAACTACAAAAGAAGAAAATGTCCTGTCATTGCACAAAGGCTCATGGAATGACATTTTGAAATGTGTGCCCATCTACATTAGGTCTAAAGGGATGGTAAGGAGCTGGGGAAGGGCCATCAGTGGCAGTCGGGGTCAAAGGAAATTTGGAAATTCCATGTCACCAGAAGGGCAGGGAAGTGAAGCCTCAGTGAATGACGACCCAGCAGGAGAGTCTGCTCTGCAGGGAGAAAAGGGAACCAGGGGACTCCTGACACAGACTGGAGTCTTGTCAAGCATAGGAGAGACTGAGGAGGAGGAAAAACAGATAGAAGAGACCAGAGGCTTTCCCAAAACACAGACGTGTTTTTATGTCTAATAGGGTAAGAAGATTGACAGTTACAAACAAATTCCAGAAAACCATGAGCTAGTTTAAAAGAGTGGGTTCAAAGAGTTAAGAAAGGACAAATCTGACTGATTTCTCTGAGCCAGTTATCCTACATAGTTCAATAGGGGCCAGGAGACACACTCCACACCTTGCCGTTCATGCCTGCCCCCTCTCTTGGCAGACCCAATTCTGAACCATTCCAGGTGCTTTTAAATTTCTAGGATGTAAACCTCCTGAAGAAGAACTTCTATCCCTTTCTCTAATAAACCATTTGTTTTTCCATGGTAAATCTCAAAATATTATCTTGTATTTCATTCAGTTATCTGACGATATAAATTGAACTCAGGGGACCTCTATTGTTTTCTCCTGGCTATACATAGGAAAACCTTTATCATCTTTAATTTAATCATGTTCTTTATGCTTACAAGCAAAGATTACATATTCCAAAGGTTCTTCATGGAATGTGACAGCACAAAATACCTCCAGCCCCACCGTGACACGATCTGCCTGAAAAAGGTAGGGCGGGCCATTCTAGAGTTGCTTTTGTTGCTGGGGTGAGGAGTGGAGGGGAGGACTGCTGTCTCCCCACCCACCTGCTGGGGAAAACCTTGTGATTCTGCCTGCTCCCATCCCAGCCACAGCTGATTGGACCAAAGGTGGACAAGAGTTGCCATGTACTGTTGTGTGGGTTGTGCCCTGAACAAGGAAAGGAGTGGGTGGGCGCAAGTGAAGCCTGAGTGTGTGCCTTGACTCAGTGCAGCATCTTTCTGGAGGAGGGCTTCCTTTCCCCAATAACACCAATGCACCCGGCAGGCTAGTGGCCTCTTGGGCAGATGCCCTAGGAAGCTGGGTCCATTAAGCTCTCACTCTCACAAAGGTAAAGGGGTTAAGAAGTACAAGTTGGTACTTACAAAAGAGTCACAGGGGGACAGATGGTTGGCTCAGTTGGTTAGAGCCCGAGCTCTGGGAAACGGGGCTGCTGGTTCGATTCCCTCATGGGCCAGCAAGCTGCGCCCTCCGCAACTAGAATGAAGTCAATGAGCAGCCACTCAGCTCCCAGGTGGCCTGATGGCTCAGTTGGTTGGAGCGTGGGCTCTCAACCACAAGGTTGCCAGTTCGACTCCCGCAAGGGATGGTGGGCTGCGCCCCCTGCAACTAAGATTGAACACGGCCCCTTGAGCTGAGCTGCCGCTGAGCTCCTGGATGGCTCAGTTGGTTGGAGCACATCCTCTCAACCACAAGTTTGCTGGTTGGACTCCCACAAGGGACAGTGGGCTGTGCCCCCTGCAACTAACATCGGCAACTGGACCTGGAGCTGAGCTGCGCCCTCCACAACTAAGACTGAAAGGACAAAACAACTTGACTCGGAAGAGTCCTGGAAATACACACTGTTCCCCAATAAAGTCCTGTTCCCCTTCCCCAATTAAAAACAATAAAAAAATAAAATCTTTAAAAAAAAACAAAAAGAGTCACGGGATGTAAAGTACAGTACAGGCAATATAGTTGATAGTATTTTAATAACTATGTATGGTGTCAGATGGGTACTAGACTTATCAGGGAGATCCCTTCATAAATTATGTGTTTAACCACTATGCTGTACACCTGAAAGTAATATAAAATAATATTGAATGTCAACTATAATTTAAAAGCAATCGTCACAGGAATACTATATAGTACAGCATAGGGAATACAGTCAGTGGTATTGCAGTAACTATATATGGTGTCAGCTAAGTAATAGTCATATTGGGGTTATTGTTTTGTGAGGTGTGTAGATGTCTAATCACTATGTTGTTTTGTACACCTGAAATAATTTAGAAATGGCTTATTCAATTTTAATAAAATTTTCCTTTCCTAGATTTAAATAAATAAATAAATAAATATAAAAAGAATATTTGTCATTTTTCAAAAAAAAAAATTCTCTTTCTTTCCTAGGCATACAGGATTCCTGGGCTTTAAAGCTGAGAGGTCAGATGGTGCTTGGTCTGGGACAGAGAGAGAGAAGAACAGAGCGCACGTGCTGAGAGAAGAGGATGCAGAAAACCAGGCAGAGCCCCAGAATGTGGTGACGCAAGCTCTGTGATGATCCTCCAGCTGAGATTCTGGACCCCAAGAGCTCTGACTTGGTTTCCATGACACATACCTGGCTCTCTCCCCCAGGTTCCCCTCTTAGCATTGGCTGGTTCAAGTTGCAACCAGAGATGTTTGACTAAGGCAAAGGTCTTGTGAAAAGTTACTCCCCAGGAGACTTTGAGCTGAATCATTTGAGTCCTGTGCCCAGTCAGAATAACTTCCCCTAATTTCTCTTTACTGATGGGGCTCCCTGATGTCAGGAAGTTTCACCAGTGTGTTTAGCTTTCTCCTAGGGAAGCCTTTGCATGGCTTAACCATCTGACCAGATGGTTCTTAACCAATTGTTTGGCTATTAGAAAACATTTATGCAAAACTAACTCATTGGTTTAATTCATTCCCCAATCAGCTTTTCACAAACATTGAAAGTATAAAAAAGAAATGTTTTTTACGTGGTACCAAATATCTGGACAACTTATTGTTTTTGTTTTGTATGTGTCTATTCTTTGTTAGACAAGTAATCCATGCCTTCCATGCAGCTATTTAAAAACAAAGACAAATTAAAAATGCAATCAAAATTTTACCATCTAGATATAATCACTGTTAATATGTTGTAGTATCTTTTTCCAAGAGTTTTTTACACATGTATAAAGTATCTGGATTATAACCAGCTTTCGTTACAGAACGTTGACTTCTTGGAGGGCCAGCCTGGCTTGGTGTGCCATTTTCATTCATAATAATTTTTGAAGTGAGGCTAAAAGAACTTAGGGTAAAGAATCATAACTGGGTTAACCCTTTTGAGCAACCATCAGGTACAATGGAAGTACTTACTACTTTGGCATTTGGGATCGATGCAAAGATAATAGACTCTCGTCAAAACTGTAGAAATAGAAAGTAGAAAAATGGTGGTGGATAAGGGCTGGGAGGGGAGGGGGCAGTTATTGTGTAATGGATCTAGAGTTGTTTTTCAAAATGGAAACGTTCTAGCAATCTGTTGCTAGAACTTTGTAATAAGTGAATGTAAATACACTTAACACTACTGAACTGTACACTTAAAGTGGTTATGTTGGTACATTTTAATGTTATATGTTTTTCACTTGTATATATGTGATATATGATGATAGACTGTCATTTACTAGTTCTGGAAGTTGCCAGACTTTGGTCTAAACCAGTCCAATTGCAAAATGGCTCCCCCACACACTTAGAGCGTTAAGTGCTGCCTACAAAAGAAAAAGGGAAAATAGTTGTCCCGTCAAGAACACTTTCTCCTTCAAGAAAAATAGCAACAATCACTAATTCAAGGCATAAGGTAAAAGCTTGCCTCCGGCTCTGGGAAACTCATGACCACCAGATGAGCCTCAGGAAGGTCACGGTGTTAACCAGCTTTGGAAGATCAGTAGAAGCAAATGGGGAGATGTTGACTTCAGAACACCCTACAATTCAATATCCAGTGACACAGATTGAATTAGCTGGCCTTAAGTAACAGGAAAGTTGCAGCATGAACTTCAGCTTTGCAGGTTACAAAGCAAAGGGCATTCTATGGGAACAGACACACCATGGGAATCAAGCAATGAGAATTAAGGAAGGCCTTTGTCATTAAAAAGAAAGAGGGGATGCAGCTAGGAGAAAGAGCGTGGCACCTGCTGGCCCTTCAGACAAGGACAATGTCAGTGTGGGCTCACTCCTTCACTTCTCACCTTTCAAGGGAAGTATAAACATGAGCATTTATAATGTCCCATCTCAGCTATCTCTTTCTACCTCTTCCTCTTTTTTTCATTCTGACTTCTTCTCCAGTTGGGGATCTCTCGTTGGGAGGCTGGGACTCAGCAGATACAGACTGCACGTCTGCGTGGGGCTTCCGCCAGCCCCTGCTTTTGCCAAGGGGAAGCCCAATAGCCCTTGCTGGTCCTGCCCACACCCCGATTCTCATCATTCCCTACAAAGGGTCCCTAATGGGGCAGGGACAGTGCTGTGTGGTGAAGAGAGTGCAGGTACCCTGACATGGGGCTTGAAACAGATGAGCGATTTTGACTAGCACAGCCCCCCTCAACTGTCACTCACCATTCCCTCAAAGTCAAGGCCAACAGCGAACGTTCCATGCTCTCATATGCCTTTGTTTAAGGACATCTTTTAGTTCTCTTATTGAGAATGTTTGTGATGGGAGCAGCAAGATTTGGGAGTTTCAGGCTTCTTTATTCCCAGTTCACGCCCAAAGTGATACAAACACCAAAAATGTGCCCCCAGATGGACTATAAGGGCTTCTGAGCTTGAAAGCCACTTCAGTACCTCACAGCTGACATCCCTATGAGAGCGTTTCTGGACTCAAATGTTAGATGCATTCTGTTGAAAAGAAATGTGTGTGTATGATTTAGGCCACTTACTGGGTACAGCAGGTCCTTGAATAACATTTCGTTCAACATCATCCATCTTTCAACGTCATTTCATTATAACGTTGATGAGATACCATAGGAATCTAACTCTTGTTTATATCAATCAGCCTATGGTTAAATTATATGTTGTTTCGCTTAAACTAGCAGAACCTATCAACTACCTTAAATGAGGACTTGCTGCATATATTTTCTCAAAATCTACTGCCAGTTCCCTGAAGAAGCTGTGCCTTTGGAGAAGCTAATATCTCTCACTTTCCCCATCTTTGCCCATCTAAGCGATACTCCGAGCTGCATTTTCCAAGCCTTGCATTGCCTAGCAAAGTTGGAAAACAAAATGCCATTCTGCTAGGGAGCAGCTGTGCTGTTTTGCAGCAGAGTGCATAAGGTCCACTTCTTACAGTCAATGATTTCCGTCGGGGTATTTTTAGTTTTTGTGTTGTGTTTTTTTTTCTGGGAACATGAATACTTGAAGAAGCCAGGAAATTTTTATTGATATGTGGAATAAGAACCTACCAACCAGGGGCCAAGACATGTGTATTTTGAGAAAGGTTTTGCTACACACTCCAATTTGAGAAGTGCCATCATGGCTGATCTAATACCATACCATCTGGACTACAAGGCTTATAGTGCCCGGAGTCAAGCCCTGGTCCTGGGCATCTTGTTCACTCTTCTCCTGTTTGGTCCAGTTCTTGCTTCAATGCCTGCTTCAATACTTGCTTCACACTCCCTCAGACGCAGGCAGAGTTCAGGAGAGCAAGAGTACCTGTGTTAAATCCTGACCCCAGCCTGTCTCACCCTTGCACAAGAGAAACCACAATTCTCAAGTTAGGGTAATGGGAAAAGTCTGGAATTTGCAACCTGGTTTGAATCCCAATTTTGCCAACCACTAGCTATGTGACCTTTGGAACTTAATCTCACAGAGCCTATTCTCTCTTGGGTGAAAAATCCTGAATCTTTTAGGGTTCCTTGATAGCACACAACAGACTCCAACTCTGGGTAAATTGAGCCACAAAGGGAAGTTATTGAGGTGGTGAGGTGATTCACAGATTCAGAAACAGCAGCTGAGAAGACAGGGCAGGCTGCTCTGGGACCTAAGACACAGGAGTTAATTGTAGTCGATTGTACTATTTGGCCCCAATTCTTCACCCCTCCCTGCATCCATGCCCTTTTGCTATGTATGTAACTTTCCCATAATGGGTAAGGTGACCTGCTCCAACCTATGACTCTGGACTCAGCTATGTGACTTATCAATGGGATGTTAGCAGAGGTGATGCAAGGAGAGGCTTGGAATGGTTTTGTACATTAGTACTTGCTTGCTCTTGTACCTCTGCCATCACCATGCCAAGGGTATGTTCATATGAACCTGCTGGAGGAGGAGAGACATGAAGAACAGGGCCAGCCGAGAACTACAGTACAACCATGCAACGTGATACCCACGTGGCAAAGGTTCTGGGTACCCCCCCCCACACACACACACACACAGACATACACATTCACACACTCACTATTTCAGTGCATGTCTTCTAACTAATAGAACAGGCATCTCTGCCTGAGGACAAGATCACATACTTTGATCACACGATTCTGTTCTGCCCATGGGCGGAGCAGAGTAGACAGATTGTGAATTAACACGTTTCGGGAACAGTTCTCAGCAGACGAGTGTGAGCTCCCTCACCCCCTCTGCTGGTAGAATTCCAGTGTGTGTGTTGGGGGTATGTTTGTTCCACACTACGTCCCAGAGTTCCCCAGCGGAATGAAGTCCCATTTGCCCACAGTGGTAAATTGCATGATTCCACACCCTTTCCAGTCTCATTTTTCTACTCCCCTAATATTTCTTGGGATCACCTCCCAGTAAACTTCGTGCTCTCAAATTTTGTTCTCAACATGTACTTTTAGAGGAACCCAAACAAAGACAGCCTGTTTCACCTTGGAGCACAAAACCGAGGTCACATTCTTTTTAATACCATGTTTCCCTGAAAATAAGACCTAGCCAGACAATCAGCTCTAATGCGTCTTTTGGAGCACAAATTAACATAAGACCCAGTATTATATTGTATTGTATTGTATTGTATTGTATTGTATTGTATTGTATACCCGGTCTTATATTAATTTTTGCTCCAAAAGACGCATTAGAGCTGATGGTAGAGTTAGGTTTTATTTTTGGGGAAACATGGTATGCTAATTAAATGACTCAGAGCCCTAGGTCACCCATAGTGAAAATGGTTTTCTTCCTTCCTCTTCCTCTTTCCATAGTGAGCTCAAGCACCCCCAAAGCCAGTCTGGTTTGCATTTGCATGCGTAGAATGAAGTCCAGAAAAAAGGGGTCACCTCTAAGGGCCTGGATTGTGGAGGGGAGGCAGAGGAAGAATTTAACTTTGGACTTTCTACATTATGTGATTTTGTTCTGCACGTTTACACCCAAACCCCACCTCAGATGACATACCAGAGGGAGGAGTTTTGTGTCCTTTCCTGAGCTCAAGTAGAGACAACATGTGAGCACTTGGATATAGGGCCTTTACCTGGAGCAGGAAGCACCAGAGAAGCTGAAGGTTTACATAAAGCGACACACAAGTACCTCCCCATAAAACTAAACGCTTTCCAAACCCAACCAAACATAGCTCTTGACTCGAAAGCCTTCAATCTTTTTTATTAGCTACAGCATATAAAAAAGTTCATCTGTCCTTCCAGAGAACAATGTCATTACCACCAGGGGGATTTCATTAACTTGATTCCATACTATCAAGTCTAATTTTCAGTCCATTGATAACCTGCTTCTTGCAAGGACTTTGCTCACTCAACCCACCCTCTCCCTACCACTGCCTCCTCCTGAGAATTCTGAAAACTTTCTGAAACAGTATGAAAAGCAATCACAGGTTTCTGACCAAAAATCTAGCTTTTGTGTAAGCTACCACGTTCTTGTGTCTTCCTCCACAGACAGGGAGTATGGCTGGCGGGCAGAGACGCTGATACCTTGTCTCACTCCCGACCATCATCTTCTTGGCACTGCCCTGGAGGCACGTGGAAACCAGAGAGGGAAAAATACTCTGCCTGGGTCAGGTGAGCCAGCCAGTGTGTCTTACAGAGCCACCCTTTCCAGAACCCCGGGAAAGCCAAGTGGATTGAGTGAAAGGTGGGAGCCAGGGCCAATGCACCTTGAGCCGTTAATTATGCTCCATATTTCCTAACCATGATTCATAGAGCTTAATTACATTTACTTTCAAAGTAATTAAAGAGTTTACCTAACAATGTGTCTGCAGTCGATAACAAAGGCACATTTTTAATTTGATTATTAATTACTCTAGGAGAGACACACAGACCCATAGAAAAATAACTTGAGGTAGTTTTCTCAGGAATTTTCTCAGTGCCCCTCCAGACCATACTTTGAATGACTGAGAAGACACCCTACATTCAGAACTGAGGACAGGCGTGAGAGAAAGGCATTCCTGAGAAATCATGCTTTCGAATATTGCCTTTTTGGTCTCAACAGACAATTGATTATTGATTCAGATGCAGACCCTGGAAGTCACCTCTATCAAACACTGCTTACCACAAAAGTGAAAAATAGTTAGACCCTTATGCAGTTCGATGTGGCAATATCTACAAAAATTACAAATGCTTTTATGCCTTGAGCAATGCCACTTCTAGGACTTTGTCATTCAAATATATTTGCTCATATGCAAAAAGATGTTATGTACAAAGTTACTCATTGAAGTACTATTAATTTTATATGATAGCACCATGTATAGCACTATAGTTGCTAAAGATTGGGAAATAACCCAATTTGTAATTTAACAGACATCTTTTGAAAATATTAAACCCATGGGTCTAGCAATTGAGAACTATAAAAAAATTGTAGTATATCCACACAATGGACGGTTCTACAATTACAAAAGAAAGAAATGCTCCATATTTTGATATGGAAACTTCTTAAAAGGGAATAAATGAGATATATGATTGCATTTGCAAAAGAAATACTAGTTTTAGGTTCACAGCAAAATTGAGTGGAAGGTACGGAGATTTCTAGTATGTTCCCTGCCCTCACACATGCATAGCTTCCTCCCATTTTCAACAGCCCTCACCAAAGTGGTACATTTGTTACACTTAATGAACCTATAATGACACATCAGTATCACCCAAAGTCCATAGTTTACATCAGGGTTCACTCTTGGTGTTGTACGTTCTGTGGGTTTGGACAAGTGAATAATGAATGACAGGTACGTCCTATTATAATATCAGAAAGAGTAGTTTCACTGCCCTAAAAATCCTGTGTCCCTTCCACCTATTCATTCTGCCCCCTAACCTCTGGCAGCCGCTGATCTTTCCACTGTCTCCATAGTTTTGCCTTTTCTAGAATGTCATGTACCAGTAGTTGGGATAATCAGTATGTAGCCTTACAGATTGGCTTCTTTTGTGTAGAAAAAGGACCTGAATAAACATTTTTTCAAAAAAGACATACAAATGGCCAAAAGGGACATGAAAAGATGCTCAACATCACTAACCATCAGGGAAATGCAAATCAAAACCACAATGTCACTCAACCTACTGGAATGGCTGTCATCTTAAAGACAAGCAAAAACAAGTGTTGGCAAGGATGTGGAGAAAAGAGAACGCGAGTGTGTGGTATTGCAAATCGGTGCAGCCACTATAGAAGAGGTTCCTCAAAATATTAAAATCTGATTAAAATACAGAGGTTCCTCAAAAAATTAAAAGTAGAACTACCATATAATCCAGCCATCCCACTTCTGGGTATATATCTGAAGGAAATGAAATCATTATCTTAGAAAGGTATCTGCACCCCATGTTCATTGCAGCATTATTCAGAATAGCCAAGACATGGAAATAACCTAAGT
The DNA here is from genome assembly GCF_004115265.2 of Rhinolophus ferrumequinum. Lineage (NCBI taxonomy): Eukaryota > Metazoa > Chordata > Mammalia > Chiroptera > Rhinolophidae > Rhinolophus > Rhinolophus ferrumequinum. Next base: position 26,782,590 of record NC_046306.1, on the reverse strand, counting down.
GTCAAGCGACAGAAGAATGGATGGTATATACGGAGTGTGTGTGTGTGTGTGTGTGTGCCGTAAAAAAGCCATCAAATGCCATACAAACACACAGTGGAATATGATTCAGCCATAAATAGAAAGATATACTACCATTTGGGACAACATGGATGGAATTTCAAGGCATTTTGATGAGTGAACTAAGTCAGACAGAAAAAGACAAATACTGTATGATCTCACTTATATGTGGGGCCAAAAAAACGCCAAACTCAGAATCACAGAGTAGAATGGTGGTTGCCAGGGGGTGGGGGTGAAGGAAATGGGTAGATGTTGGTCAAGGGTACAAATTTCCAGATGCAAGATGAGTAAGTTCAGGGGATCTAACGTACAGCATGACTATAGTTAACAATACGGAAAGTTAAGAGGTACTTGAAAGTTGCCTAGAGACCAGATCTTAAAAGTTCTCAGCACACACACACACACACACACATAATTTCATTTGGTGATGGAGGTGTTAACTAACCTTATTGTGGTAATCATTTCACAATATATACATGTATCAAGTCATCAAGTTGTATACCTTACACTTAAACAATATTATGTGTTAGTCATAGCTCAACAAAGCTGTAAAAACTATTTAAAATTGTTTTAAAGGGAGGAAGGTGGGATTAGTTCCACATTAGGTGGGAAATGCAAAATCACAGAATGTCACCACCCAAAGGGCTTCAGGAATTTTGAGTTGGCATCCCAGTGGCCTATATTCATTCTGAGATCTGCTACCTTTGGCCAATGCAGGGGTTTTTTGTTTTATTTTGTTTTAACTAACCCAACAATATTTATAAAGTCTTGAAATTCCAGACTCTCTGAAAAAATGGGAAGATCTAACAAAGCAGAGTCCATATTCCCAGCTGGCAGCGATTGGCTGGGATTTCACCGTGGGGTACTCAGTCTCCTGCCACAGCTCCCAGTTCCAATTCTAAAAACCCAGAGCTTCCCTCTGTGTTTTCGGGCTACCAGTCATTAGAATTAGCGGCTTCTTAGAGTTGAATCGCCTCGCTCAGTGTATAAGGAAACCAAAGATCGGAGAGGTCATGAAAATTGCCTAAAATCAAAGCCCATTGGAAGCAAAGTGGAGGGCTCTGGAGTCTCCCCACAGACAGGTGGCGACCCAGATGGGATGGTGTTTGAACGGCCAAGGAATCTGGCAGCGGTGGGCATCCGTGGGTTTTGGTGAGGACTTTGGTGAGGGTCAGAGCCTTGAGCAAGGCAAGCTGCCCCCAGCCCCAGCTTCCTCGCGGGGGGCCTCCTCCACCACCACCCACCACCCAAAGCCCACTCTGCGCTGGTAGTCTTCCCAGCACCGGGTGTCGGCACAATGATCTGCACCCCGGCTCCTCCTGAAGGAGTCACAGTATACCGGGAGCGGGCTCTGGCCCTGGACTGGGCTCCTGCTGAAGACCCGACGCTCATCTCCTGCACCCGCCTCCCCCCACGCGGCGCCAGCCACCGTGGGACACAGAGAGCATTGCAGGTTGCTTCAAATCGCATCATCTAACTCGGGCTACTGCGGTCGCGATGACACCGGAGTGCGAAGGCGCAGAAAACCCTGCGAAGGGTCACCCGGCGGACTGGGGAGCCCCGCCAACGCCGCCGGAGCTCCGTGCGCCCTGCGCCCTGGGCGCACCGGGTGCGGGGGCCCAGCGCCCATCTTCGGCCTTGGCTAGGCGGCGGGCGGGGGACCCTGGGGCGGAGTCGGGCGCGGGGCGGGGCGCCTCCGGCTGGGTCCGAGGCGCGAAGAAGAGCGGCGGGGGCGGAGCGCCAACTCCAGCGGGAGGACAGAGACCGCGACGCTCCGGGAAAGCACGCCGGAGCGAGGAAGAAACACAGACACCCCCAACGCGGCGCCTCCTCAAGTACAAGCCTGGGTTCCCGGGGCGCGGAGGAAGCAGGCGCCGAGGCAGGTAAATGCTGAGGTCAGCGCAGCCCGGGGCTCCATGGGTGCCATGGGGGCGTCGCCCGGGCTGGGCGCGCCGACGCCCACTTCTCCGCGGGTCTGGGGCTGCTTTGCCTCCCGCCTCCCCGGGGATGCGCGCGGGCCGGCTAGCAGAAGAGGGTTGGTGCGGCGAGAGCCCCCCGTCCCATGGACCCGCTGAGACCGAGCAGGGGATGGTAAACTGAGACTGGGGAGTGCGGGCGCGGGCCGAGGGAGCCAGCGGGTGCTGGGCTGACGGGTGAGCGCCAAACTGCAGGGAAGGGCATGGGCAGGGGTGCACCTTCTTGAAAGGAGAGCAGAAAAAGGGAAGCGTCTCTGGGAAAATTCGTGCTCACTGTTTCCATCTCCACCCCCAGTTTTCTTCCCGCCCGGAGGCCAGACCCACTTTGCTTTTCAAGCCCGAATTTCTGACTTGATGCCCGCCTCTGCCAGGGCGGCGCCACTGGGGACCGCGAGGCCGCGCCGGGTGGTTAATCGCGGAAAGGCGGGCAGGAGGCTCCGGGAGCGAGTTGGTAAACGGCGGGTAGTGCATCCCGCGGAAATGGGGCCGCGATCTGCCCAATCCCGGCGCATGCCCCCTCCTCTGGGGTCCTAGTACCTGGAGATCCGTGGAGCTTGGAAGCCGAGAGGGCCCCACTCCCGCTTCTCGGTTTCGGGCTGAATACTGTCTGCGGGCATTGTGCCTCGCGTGAGACCGACAGGCGACCGGGAGGGAGGACACCCCCGGCTGCCAAAGCCTCTGGACTTGAACCTCTTTTTACCTCAGGTTGGAGTGTCCCTGCCACCCTGCAACTGCTGTCCCTGCCTTTCGGGGGCAGTTTCTTTCCCTGGCTCTCCCTCTTCTCTCACAGGACAGGGCCAGACCTCCTGTCCAGTTTGGTCCACTTCTTGCTACCAGCATCGCGTGGCCCCCACATTTGAAGTCGTTTCCAGGTGTGCTAAGGGGGTGCAGGTGGTTCACAACTGGACGACTGGAGCCCCCACTGCAATTGCTGGTGTCCGGGTCTTTTTCCAGTCCTTCGGACACCTTGAACCCAGTGGTGCCCTATCGCCTGAGGGCTCAATACTTCAGAACCTTATTTCCTCTCTCCGGGGCATCTTGAGGATATAAAGGACTTAGGGACAGGTTTGTCCTCAGGCCCTCCTGGGTCCTCGCTGACACTCTCCTGCTCTTTGGAGGGCTCTTTTCAGTTAGGCCAGGTCTTGGAACAGCTACCACTTTCAGAGGACGCAGACCTTGGTGATAGACCTTGCTGATTCTGGGAGGGGAATTGGGGGCCTGGTGAAGGAAACGAGGGAGGGAGGGGAAGCAGACAAAGGATTTCTTTCTAGAGCTCAGTTCTCAGAATTCAGGGAAGCAGCAGAATTCCCTCCCACCCACACCCCCTCCACCTGCAGAATCCTGGCTGGGATCCTCAGTCATCCATTCAACAGATTCCTCTTTTCCAGCCCCCACTATGGGCCAGGCCCTGGGCTGGGCAGCAGGAGTTTGGTTTATAGGAAGATTGGGACGCAGAGAGCATAAATCCACTGCCCCAAGATGACTCAGTCTGTCCATGTGAAAATGGATTTGGTGATTTCCAAGTCCATGGTTTGGCCAGCACAGAGGGAGCAGTGCCCTGTTTTGGAGAAAAGACCCTGCTGTATCCTAGTCCTCTGGCGTCATTGTCCCTGGCTAACATTGTGACTGCCATAGAAGCCTGGGCCCGCTCCCTGAAATAGCCTTGGAAAACTTCCAGAAGATCGCTGTGACGGCTAATGCGGGGTGATTGGGCAGTCAAAGTGGTCTTGGCTCCCAGGGAAAAGGCAAAGACAGACATTCTTCTTGAATGTGCCTGGAGAGTCCAGTCCATCCTATGCCTAGTCCCTCTGACAGTCTGACAGCCTGACAGCCAGTGGAGGCTTTTCTAATTTCCAGATCTTGTGTCACCTTTCCCCTATACCCTAGGCTGTTCTGTCTGTAGGTAAGCACAGGATCTGGTTCGCCTATACCTGGGGGACACTGGGGCAATGCTACCAGGTGTTCTCCTGCATGTTGTCCACTAGTTGTGTCTCCTTCCAGGATCCATGATGATGTATTGACTCTCTCCAAGGATGCGGGAGGGGTGCTCGGCTCACTGACCTCGTGAAAACAGAAGGTCTGCACCCGTTGCTCGTAGTGCTCAGACCCTGAGACTCCCAGCCACCGCTCTACCTGCCAGCTTCACCATGGCCACCCAGAATGGAAACACCGGTTTTGCACCCAACTTCAATTCCTCCCAAGACCATGCTTCCTCCCTCCCCTTCAACTTCAGTTATGGTGATTATGACCTCCCTCTGGATGAGGATGAGGACATGACCAAGACTCGGACCTTCTTCGCAGCCAAGATCGTCATCGGTGTGGCACTGGCAGGTATCATGCTGGTTTGCGGCATTGGCAACTTTGTCTTTATTGCTGCTCTTGTCCGCTATAAGAAGCTGCGCAACCTCACCAACCTGCTCATCGCTAACCTGGCCATCTCTGACTTTCTGGTGGCCATCGTCTGCTGCCCCTTTGAGATGGACTACTACGTGGTGCGCCAGCTGTCCTGGGAGCATGGCCACGTGCTCTGTGCCTCTGTCAATTACCTGCGTACTGTGTCCCTCTACGTCTCCACCAACGCCCTGCTGGCCATCGCTATTGACAGGTGAGGATGTCGGGCTGGGACAAAGATGGGGGCTGGGCCAGGCTGCCCCTTTCCGCACTTCACCTCTGACAGTTGGCATGGCTTCCGATGTGAATGCTCGCTGACCTGTCATGGGGCAAGAAGAGACCTGGTTTCTCCAGTTGTGGCTCGTGTCCTCCCACATAGGAGCAAGAGTGAGGCTTCTGAGCCTCCCAGTTCTGGGCCTTGCCCCCAAATGCCACATCTGTTTCGGATAACAGGCATGTCACATGACCAGGAGTGACATCAAACGCAAAAGCAAAAGCAGAAAGTTGAGGCAGCTTACTACTTAGAAGCCATAGAAGAGTTAACTAGTTTCCAGGCACGAGAGCATGTACCAAGTTTTTCTGTAACCACTACCCAGTTCAAAATACAGGACATTTTCATGCCCTAGGAAACTTCCTTACCAGGCAACTTCCCACCACACACAACCCTGATCTGATTTCCATCATCACAGTTTAGTGTTGCCTGTTCTTTAACTTCATAAAAATGGAATCATACAGGATGTACTCTTGTTCCTAGTGAGTTTGTTGCACAGCTGATTTTAAAATCAGACAACAGGGCTTGTTTGCAGAAAAGAGGAAAGGACATGCTTCCTTGGCTTTTTTGCATACATCCATGTGCTCATTTGCATACATTTGCATGAGATGTTCTGGAAGACCTTGCTCTGTTACAGATTTGTAAAATAAAATTTCTAATAGCAGCTTATGACAAATCTGACACATGTTTTATTTATGTAAACAGTTATAGGCCATCAAAGGCTGTTTGAGGGGAGCAATTGGTGTCACATCCGCTTGGTCCACCATTGTGAGCTATGCTGAAACTCATTTTGATGTTTTTTAATCATTTATCTCCCCCCCTTTTGTCCTCTTTTAACCCTTTTGTTTTTCCCTTTTTCTCAGTGCTATTTAGGTTTTTTTTTGTCCTTTTTAATCAACCAGTTGATTATTTTTCATTTATGATCATTAAATACACATACATAAAAGGCATCTTCTTTTCTATAACATAATTCTGGCAGGAAAAACAATTTTGTTATTACACCTCTGAGGCTCTCCAGCCCTGAAACCAGTGTTTATGAAATGTACCCATCAACCAACTGCACAAAATGCCCCAGGGGAAATGATACAAGGTATTCTTTGATACAGTGATGTAAAATCAGATTCCTGGGCCCCACCCCAGCCCTGCTAAACAAAAGAATTCCTGGGCTAGGACCCAGGAATCTGCATTTTTATCCAATTATCTGAGTGATTCTATTGTTTGCTCAAGTGAGAATTATCACTCTCATCCCCTTTGTCCATTGAAATTTTGTTTTTATAATGTAGTTTGGGTTTTTTTGTTTCTTTGTTTTTCTGGTTTTCTTTTTGGTAAAAGAAGTTTCTTAAGAAGCAACCATCCTGTTACAACACAAAAAGTGGTTCTTTTTTCACTACAGATCAGCTCTACCTCAGTCAGATTTCCAGTTCCATCAGCAGTTCCACCATCATTCATTGCCTTTCTTCCTGTCCCACCCCTACCCAGCCACCCACCTTTTGTGTTCAGCCCTGCACCAAGTCTTGGCAACTAATTGTCCCTCCAACCTCATCTCTTGGTCGGCCATAGCTGGACCATCATAATGCTCCTCTAACCTGTCTCTTCACCCCCCTCAGGGGCTCCTCACTGTCCCTGAAATCCATACTCATTCATGTTAAGCATCAGAATATCACCATTGATGAGTTTTCCTAAAATATTTTACTGCTTACAAACATCCAAAAGTTTCAGTACCTAACAGAATACATGCTAAATCCTGAGTCTAGCATTCCTGAGCCTTGATAATCTGATGTCCCCTTGTCTTTCCAATCTCATGCTGTGTATGGAGGAGCTACAGATAGTCTTTTCCAAAGAACAGTGTTTTTTAAGCACAATAACCATGTTTTATATCTTCCTGTCTCCACAGTGCCTAGCACAGAGCCTTATACCTGTGTCTTAGTTTGGCTTACTCCCAAACTAAACTCTGAGACAAGGATTCATGTTGCAGGTAGCACCCAGGACGCACCTATAGGGAGATAGGACGTGAGGCAGGCAAGGGAAGGCAGTCAGTGTAGACTGTGATACTGAGCAAGTTTCCACTGGGGGCAACTGATGCTTATTCCTCTTGGGCTGGTGTAGATCACACCTCAGAGTTCTCTTAGGAGTGGGAAGTGGGAAGTGGAAAGGAGCTGGGGTAGTTATACACCAACTCAGAAGTCATTGGTGAGAGCTGCTCTGGAAATGCTGTGCAGGCAGCCTAGAGGACTCTGGAAGCCAGAGGAGGCCTGCAGATAGTGAAATGCAGGTGCTAGCAGATGGGAGTGGACAGGTGTGCACTGAAGCGATAAGAGCCAAAGGATCTGAGTGGAACCCCGACAGCATCTGCTGCAACCTGGTAAATCCACAACAGGTTGCTGGCGCTGCTGTGCGTGCCCAGCCTATGGGTGTGGAAACATAAAGTAGTAGAATACACAGTCCTTGAGCTCAGGGAGCTTTTCTTCCCACAAAAGCTAGAATTATCAAGTGGCAGGTAAGAGTAACTTGGAGGAGGAAGATGTGATCATTATGTTAGTGATGTAGTCTGGTAATGATTCACGAAGATGTTGAAATTCAAGTGTGCTATCCTCACCACCTTCTACTCACCCCATTGATGAAGGCAGGATTCTCCTGCCCTAAATAGCACAAGGTGACTGAACACACAATACCTGACACTGGAGAGATGCAACCAATGGCAGTTAATTTGTCCCATTACTCACAGTCCAGGGGAGGAAGATACCACACACCATGCAGGGCCGTATGGCAGTTGCACTCAGGAACAGAATGAACCAGCTGGGGCTGTGGGCAGCAGGCTTTATAGTGACAATAGGATGGAGTGACCCTTGGTTCCCATGGGAGGATGTGATTGGCTTGTTTGAATAATTTTGCCAACTAGCAGAGAGGTAAACCCCATTAGGTTGAGGATTGGGGGTGCAGCTGGTCCAGCTGATAGAGGAACTAGCAGAACAGGTAGCCTTTACTGCTATGTAGAAGGGTGTATCTGGGGAGAAAAGGAAACTTGTGGCTAGGCCTTTGGGATGCTATTTCAAGTCACAGAGACCCTAGAAGGAGAGTGTTGACCTCAAGAAACACATCTGAGCAGATAGATGGCAACAAAACCTTGCTTTACGGTGTCAAGGCAACTTCACACACCTCATCTAAGCTTGAGATAGCCCAGGGAAGTGGGTGTAAAAGCTTTGTATCATGAGCCAGGATTCTGGTCCCTGCACCAAGTAAGCTTGGGCAAGTCACTTACTTATTAGATTCCTTAGATTCCACCCCAAGTCCACTCTAATTCTCCTGCTCTGTGATGCAGGATGACACCTGGGGGAAGGAGAGAGAAAGCCCTAGTTTACTGCCCTAAAAAATGACCCTGCCTCTCTCTGAGGTCCACAGCCCTTCTTTCTCCTCTAAGCCACAGGATATTTGGAATAAGGAGTTTTGAAAGTATTATGTTCTTGGGCAGAATGGCAAGACTGAAAGCCAAGGTAGTATCAATAGGACTCATAATAATCATAAGCCACATGTATTTACTGAACACCTATTACATGCCTAGCATTTTACAAACATTATCGTATTTAATAGTCACAGCATCCCTGCAAGATAGGTGTCATTTTATCCCATATTGCAGTTGACGAAACATAGAGAGACTTAAGTGATTCACTCCAGACTCGAAAGCCAATCAGGGGAAAAGCCGGGATTTATTCCACCTGTTTGACCCAAGGCCCGTGCTGTTTCCTCTAACCCACCCCACTTCTCCAAATGCCAAATGATCTTGGTAAAATACGATAAAGCTGGATATAATAGATACATGGGGACTCGTGCCATTTTGTCTGCTTTTGTGGGTGTTTGGGGTTAGTTAGAAACTAATAACAGTTTGGAGTTAGTTAGAAGTTGCCAAGCACACTTTCATCATTATTGATGGCTTCCCTTCCCCACCAGGTATCTCGCTATCGTTCACCCCTTGAAACCACGGATGAATTATCAAACGGCCTCCATCCTGATCGCTTTGGTCTGGATGGTGTCCATTCTCATCGCCATCCCATCCGCCTACTTCGCAACAGAAACGGTCCTCTTTATCGTCAAAAACCAGGAAAAGATCTTCTGTGGCCAGATCTGGCCAGTGGACCAGGAGCTCTACTACAAGTCCTACTTCCTCTTCATCTTCGGCATCGAGTTCGTGGGCCCGGTGGTCACCATGACCCTGTGCTACGCCCGGATCTCCCGGGAACTCTGGTTCAAGGCCGTCCCTGGTTTCCAGACGGAGCAGATCCGGAAGCGGCTGCGCTGCCGCCGGAAGACGGTGCTGGTGCTCATGTGTATCCTCACCGCCTACGTGCTGTGCTGGGCGCCCTTCTACGGCTTCACCATCGTGCGCGACTTCTTCCCCACCGTGTTCGTCAAGGAGAAGCACTACCTCACGGCCTTCTACGTCGTGGAGTGCATCGCCATGAGCAACAGCATGATCAACACCGTGTGCTTCGTGACCGTCAAGAACAACACCATGAAGTACTTCAAGAAGATGATGCTGCTCCACTGGCGTCCCTCGCACCACGGGAGCAAGTCCAGCGCCGAACTCGACCTCAAAACCAGCGGCATGCCGGCCACAGAAGAGGTGGACTGCATCAGGCTGAAGTGACCCTCTGGTGTTTCTTAATTGAAAATCCACAAGGCCGTCCTGAGAGGAAAATGTACCCATCACCGCGTTCACAGGCCGCACGGGGAAAGGGCAGCTGTGTCCCTTCCTCACCCCGCTCAAGTTTCTGGAGCCTTCTCAGTCGTCACAAGCAATGAGACCATATGCCAACCACAGCAGCTGACCTTTACTGACATCTGCTCAGCGCCTACTGTATGCACAACACCACCCGTGAGGTTACACAAGTAACGGCAACTGCCGTGCACCTGTACCGAGTGCTAGCCACATCGGTGAGACTGGACAAGGGCCACAGGCGCTGACATTTATTAATTACTGACTGGGAGCAGAAGTATTTAAAGAACAAAACTAAATGGCAGAATGGCCAGACAGAGGCTTCACATGGTCATCTGAACTGACTTTCCATCTTCCCTTATTCTGTATCCCATCACTGCGGGAAGGTCAAAAGGCAGTAAAAAAATAAGGCACTCAGACATGATGGACATGTAAAAATAAGTTTGTCAGAGTATGGGCTTTACAGCCTCATGAGAAGACAGTTCATGCCATCACATTGAGTTTTCCCACTCAGGTCCTACTACTTCCCTAGCACTTTCTCTAGGATTCTGGCAGCCAGAAAAGAATATTCTCATAGTCAGGCTATTGGTTATCTACAGGGGTATAATTTCAAAGTAAAGAACCAAACAATCTTTTCCAGTGATGCTTGAAAGCTCATTATTCTTTTGGGTGAAGACAAATAATCCTGAAATGAAGAACACAGCCAGTTCCTGACACCTTAGTTTAAAGTATTAAAGGGACCTTGGTGTCAGGGAGGAAGGGGACAGAGAAAGACGTGGAGCTTGCTACTGGCAATGAACATAAACTGCGTGGCTGTTTTGTTAAGGTCTGGACCACTTTTCTAGAACAAATCCTCTTTTACAAAATGAACTCTACTTGGAATCCAAAGGCCTGGATTCAAGTCCTAACTCAAACACTCATATGACCTGGATGTTTACTCTCTCTGAGTCTCAGTTTTGCTTCAATGAAATCAGGATAATGAAAATACTTGTACTGTCTACCTTTTAGGACTGTTGGGAGAGCCCACTGAGGTCATACTTTGTGTGTTTCAACTATATGAGTGATAAGAATGGATAAGTGATATTTAAAGTTTGTTTGGACAAGGGAAACTTCCTCCACTGTGGCTTATAATGGAGAAACATTCCCACATTTTCATCTCTATTTGGACCAGAGACCCCTGAATTCTTACAGTGTAGCCCATATACATTGGGGCAAAAAAGGAATCCCTGTCCTGGGTTATAATCTGTAAGATTCAACCTCAGAGTGTCAGTGACCCCCATGCTTTCAGCATCCCTGTTGTCCTAGAAGTGTTGACAATCTTCCCTGCATGTTGCAGACCCCAGGGCCTCATCATCTGTTTATATTATTGTACATCTGTGGTGATTGTATTTGTCCTAATTTCTTCCTGATTCATTTTGAAGCAAAGACTATATAAATGGTACCTGGTTTGGAATTCAGCCATCCACATTTGGACTATTTTTTTTTAAGAGAAAGCGTTATTTAGTTCTTTGCTTGTGGTTGTTTTTTGTTTGTTTGTTTGGTTTGGTTTTTTTTTTAAGTAACTTTTGGGTTGTTTACTCAACAGTGAAGTTTCAATCAACATTTTCTTCCATCACCACCCGGCAGACACTTTGAAGCCCAGTCACTGTACTCTCAGAAAATATTAGCCTAAGCCAAATGGTTTGTAAATTCTGATTTTACAAAATTACACAATGCATTCTAAAATCAAGTAAGTAAGTATTGGGGGTTATCTGCATTTTTAGGATTATAATAACTATTTTTATTTATTACCACCTTCTTGACTCTTCTCCTAATAACATTCTTAAAGAGTAGACTGTGTACCAGTTGTGTCTATCAAAAGAACTCACCCCCTTTTTCCCTTTGATCCTGAAATGTACTATCCTCTCTTCACTTAAATGTAACCTGAAATAATGTTTGTATATATGAGTGTGTATTTATGATTTTCCAGTGCTAGGTTGTTATTAAATGAAATATTAACATAAGGAATCTTACCAGAGTGTTAGAGCATTGTCCCCACCAATCTTTTATATATGTTAGTATATTTAGATATACGAGGTGTGACAATTAAGTTCACGAACTTGTTGCAATGATGTTGTTAACCTTTTCTGACATCAGAGGGATCATTCATTATGAATTTGTACCAACTGGACAAACAGTTAACCAAGTTTACTATTTGGAAGTGCTGAAAAGGCTGCATGAAAAAGTTAGATGACCTGAACTACTCACCAACAATCCATGGCTCTTGCATCACGACAATGCACCAGTTCACACGGCACTGTCTGTGAGGGAGTTTTTAGCCAGTAGACAAATAACTGTATTGGAACACCCTCCCTAGTCACCTGGTCTGGCCCCCAATAACTTCTTTCATTACCCGAAAATAAAGGAAATATTGAAAGGAAGACATTTTGATGGCATTCAGGACATCAAGGGTAATACAATGTCAGCTCTGATGGCCATTCCAGGAAGAGTTCCAAAATTGCTTTGAAGGGTGGACTAAGCGCTGCCATTGGTGTGTAGTTTCCCAAGGGGAGTACTTCGAAGGTAACTGTAGTGATATTCAGCAATGAGGTATGTAGCACTTTTTCTAGGATGAGTTCATGATCTTAATTGTCCAACCTCATAAATGAAGTAATAGCCATCTAAACAGTTCAACCTTAAAACAGAAAAGGAATTTGTTGAAGGCATTTTTCGAACAGCAGCAACTCATACCAGCGACCAGCCTCATCTTGGTTACATCCCTCAAGCTTACAACCCAGGAGTGCATTCATGCATGCAAATAAGCAGAGAACCACTACTTGGGCCTACGTTATTCCTTCATTTTAAAATCATCCTGTTTGTTTAATGAAAACTGTTGTTTGCGTGGAAACTGTTCATTCATGTAACTGGTGTGAAAGTAATAAATTAATTGCATTGTGTTTAACTTTTTCTTTTCAAGACTAATTAATGGTAAGCTTAAAAATACTTTTAATGTGCTAAGATATATAAACATATATACTGTTATAAATTGAAATTTTAATCTCATTTGGCAAAATGGATCCATTTTCTCAGCCAAAATAAGAGAAAAGATGGCTTTGTGATGAAGCTATCAGAGATTTTTCTTTCAGCATCCAACATCTAAAATAAGTTGATGCTCTGATTGAAGAAATCAAAAGATGGCTTTTAAGCCCTTCAGGCATAAAAACCAATTCCAGACTTATGAGGGAGAATGTGACATGTGGGAGGTGATTAGAAAACTTAAAGTGAGTTCTATTTCTAGGGGAAATGATGGCTTTGAAACTTATCTCTGCAATTTAACCATTATCTCTCCCTTGGGCTCAAGAACACACACACACACACACACACACACACACACACACACACACACACACACCAATAGGATACCAGAACAGGAAAAGACCTTGTAAGGGCATATAACTCAACGCACTCCTTTCTTAGACGAGAAGATCTGAATTTCAAATGAGGAAATGACTTAATGTTGCACAGCTAACATTTGCTGGAGCCAAAATATTGCCCCAAGGTCTCACTGTGGACCAGTAAACTGCTCTCAGTAACTGCCCTCCAGAGTCCAAAGAATGCTTAAAGGGACATTTAAGTTAGTTTCTGACCTTGTGGGAGAATCTTTAATTTTTTTTTTAATTGGGGAATATTGGGGAAGAGTGTGTTTTTCCAGGACCCATCCGCTCCAAGTCAAGTTGTTGTTTTCAATCTAGTTGTGGAGGGCGCAGCCCACTGGCCCATGTGGGAATTGAACTGGTGGCCCTTGTGTTCTGAGCACTATGCTCTAACCACTGAGCCAACCGGCTGCCCCACATGGGAGAATCTTAAACTGCACAAAAGGCACCTTCCCTCCATCTGGCAAGCAAAAAGTGCATCCCATCCAAGGGATTTCATAATGCAGACTCCAGGATTCAAGAGAAACCAGGGAGAATTACACCAGGACACTCCAGTGTTCCTGCCTTTCTTTTCCCCTAATGAGAGAGATGCCCCCACTGGGGGATGTCTAAAGACGTTTGACTTGAACGCCCCAGAAGCTATTAAGAAGTGATTCTGGAGCCATGTGGGAAGGTATATTGTGATGGGAGGCGACCCTGGCCCCAGGAAAAGCAGGTAGTGGGAGAGAGGCTTGTTGACATTCAAAGACAAAGCAAGACTGGGGCCACCCAAGACAGAGGGTGCAATTTTCACAGACATTATGACTGCTGACCCCAAGCAGTAGTCATTCTTCATGCATCCTGGGAACCAAATGCCTTTTGGCCAGCAGGTTAGACTCTCCTGACGTCTTCCAACCAGGCACACATCACCTCCTGGGGCTGTTTGAACCACTTACTCCTTTACAGGTGTTCAAAGAGCTCCAAATACAGTACAGTTTTTCCAAGAGATAAACTGGTGTAAAAAAAAAAAAAGTGTGGCACTTTTTCCAGATATAACAAATTGGTGGGAGTTAAGGAATTCATTGGAACTTGGAAAGAATAAGTAATCACTGAGCAGGGAAGTAAGCAGGGGGGTTGCCTCCAAGAAGCAGGGAGGTCAGCTCCTGGAACAGAAGGTCATGTGGACACAAGGTCCTTGTATGTCTTTGTTGATATCACTTTGTGACATATGAGTCACAGGCTGAAATGAAAGAGGTTGTTGCCAGAATCTCGTGTAATGCTGACCATGGGTTTCCAGCTCTGGATCCAGCTCCTAGGCAAGATCCAGACATAATCCTCTGACTGAACTCTGCTGCAGTGATGATCCAGTGTGTGTAGAATAGGGTATCCCATCTACTCATCCAGTCTCTGTGCTAGCTGCTGTGGAGGAACAAAAATGACGGAGATGCAAGCCTGAATCTCAAGGTGACTCTCGAAATAATATATGATTGATTCTATGTCAAAGTTGAGATACCGTAAGAACAAAAATGGAGGAAATTTAAAATACAGGTTCCTTCCAGCCATGAGGATCAGAAAAGGTTTGTGGTGGGGTAGTTAGGCTGAGCCCTGGAAGACAGGGAATGGTGGGGAGAAGGTATCTAGGCCAAGGGAATAGAATGAGCAAAGACATAGAAGAGGGGCAATGAGATGGAATATAAATGGAACAGCAAATTGCTTGGTCTGAAAGGCACACAGAATACAGAGTGTTTAGAGGAAGAATAGACTCAAGCAGCAGATTGAAGAGCAGGATGAAGAAAGAGGCCAGGCATAGGGGTGGATTCAAAAAGCCTGGGATTCACAATCAGACAGAATTGGGTTCAAATAGTAACTATTACTTAACCATATGAATTTGGAAATATGCCTTACCCAGGCCTTACTTCCTCATGAGTAAAACGGGAATAATAATAGTACTTACATAATAGGATTATATGTGCGTTAAATATATATCTTAGAAAAATGCCTACTACATCAGAAGCAGTCAACAGGTCGTAATTGTTACTTTTAGAATGATTAATTCTCGGAACAGAGTTTCTCCTGGATGAATCCAAAACATTGTATATCGCATATAATGGATATAATATTTGGGGATTATGAAACTAGAGTATTTTTATTTTCTATGATTCCCAAGTCCCTGGTATCTTGTACTCCTAACTGTACCTGACCAGCTCAAATCACAGGATTTCTTCCATACTATAGAGAGAATGCCTTTCCACCGTCAAGGCTGAGTCAGGAATTTTAATGACCCTCAAGAAGGACAACTATGATGAAGAGAAAGTGCCTTCCATAGAGGAAGAAGAAAACAGATCCCACCTCTTCCAGTCCCAATGATAGTGGGAAAGAAAGAAACAGAAGTTACTTGAAGATCAGCTGCATTTGTCCTTGCTTTCTTCAGGGGCTAAATCTAGGTGGTGAAGGTGGGAATACAATAGAAGTATCGAAGGCATAGAGAAGCCTAAGATCATGGGGCAGGGAGGCACCAATGGAATCCTTCCCCGGGGTTACCTGGGGGAGGACGCAAGCCTCTAAGAGGAGCCTGCATATGGCCCAGAGACATGGCGAAACAGCAGTGGAAGAGACAGAAGCAGGAGAGAGGAGTCTGAGACAGCGCCTTAATATCCCACAGCCAGCAGGGATCCATAAATTTTCATGTGCCCCAGTTAGGGGCCACGATGGGTAGACAGAAGCCTGGGGTTTGGTCAAAGAGGCCATTAGATGTTGGGCCTTTGCCATCAAGAACAAGTATCCAGGACTATAGGCTACAAAGGACTAGATGGGACCCAGTATTCCTCAGCAATCCATCCTGCAGCAGAGCCAGCAAGGGTCTAGGACCCATAAAACTGCACACGATTCTGAGGCTTCCTCTCCCCTTCCTCCAACATAAGGTCACAGGAAGCCCCACCATGTTGGGAAAGGAGTAGGGGGCAGAGCCTGAAATCCAAAAGGTTTCATTTGTCTGAACGTGTATGATTTAA
This sequence comes from Rhinolophus ferrumequinum, assembly GCF_004115265.2. NCBI lineage: Eukaryota > Metazoa > Chordata > Mammalia > Chiroptera > Rhinolophidae > Rhinolophus > Rhinolophus ferrumequinum. The sequence continues at coordinate 26,766,781 of NC_046306.1, read as the reverse complement.
GTTGAAGGGAATCTACTTAAGTTCAAAAAAACTATCTGTCATGAATAGATAAGTTTAAGTTGCTTCTCCACCTCCCAGTGAGATGGGGGCTCATGAAGCTTCGATTGAAGACAGAAAAGTCAAGAAGCTATGTTTTCCTTATACAGCCAAGTAGAGTGTCAGCCAGCATTTCATAAATAACAATGATAAAGAGGCAACAAAAGACTGGGGAGAAAAGAGAAAGAGAAGCTGTCACACTGGAAACACATGATAGGAATGAAAATTATCGCACAGGATCCAGATTCAGACCTTCTAGAATAGCGTTCAAAACAATAAGGAGAAACTAGCATGTCTTCAACATGGACGGTGCAGGAAAATATAGTTGTTATAGCATACAGTTGATATAGCATATAGCAAAATATATTTGATATAGTTGATGGTAGCCCTTAATATTGACAGCTTTGATATTTGTGACTTTGTTCATGAGCAATCACAAATTCATGATGTAATCGTTTGGCATTTTGGAAGGTAGAGATTTCCATTTTGCACAGCAATGACAAGGCCTTGCCAACCATATGGCAGCCTAATTTTAATGTGGCTTTCTTGTTCTTTACTCAACGTTGTATATCCAGTTGCTCTCATGGAATGATAAAAGATCAGATTCCTTTAAAAAAAAAAAAAAAAAAAAGTCCCCCAAAAGAAAGCCAATGGCTTTCTGACGATGAGAACTGGTGCTAGTATTGAAAGAAAAGAAAAAACTTAAGGTGAGAAATTAAAGATTCTCTCAAAAATGATAGTTATTAGCTAGAGAATAGAAGTTCAGATAAATTTAAAGAATACAATGACATTTTTGCTTATGCCAATCCATGGCATGAATAAACTGGATAGAAGCTGTATACTGAAACAAGAAGTGATTCATAAAATTTTCAGCAAATGTTCCAGCCTGTAAAAAAATTACATATCATGGAAGAAATTAGATGCCATAGACCGAACATGTAGTTGGGATTCCCAAAAGTCTGCATTCTAGGATGATTTATTCATGAGTGTCAAGCCGCTATCTTTCCTAGATTTCAATTAAAATTTTTAATGCCTTCTCAAGGGAGTCTTGTGGGAATATTGAGAAATATAGATGAGGTGATATGTCGATTAGATAGATTCATAGCTGGCAGAAAGAATATTGATCAAAGAATCTGTGTTAATCTGAAGATTTTATCCATTACTTGACTAGACCTAAAGAAGGCAAGATTATTAAAGGTCTGGCCCCCTGAAAGGGATATGAAGTGAATGGCAAACACGTGGATGAATTAGTTTCTCATCATTCAAGTTGTTTGAACTGCATCACCTTCAAGCATGGTTTGGCTCACTCAAACCCAGACAGTACACCTGGAGTCCCGAGTTTTCATTTTATTTCAGCACAATAAAATTTTGTTTTATTTTATTTTGTTACATTGTATCATGTAGAGGCAGCTGTAGATGAACTCTGGAAATCAGTTCTTCTCCTCCTCATTACCTACCTACCTCATCACCACCTACCGTTTGCAGAGAGTAGTGGAAACATCAAGGGAAGGAAGCAGAAAATTGGGAGGTCCACAGCTGACCCAGGAAAGCATCACCATCCACAGCCACACTGTTTTCACAACAGTTTTTTGGTTTGTTTGTTTTGTAATTAAGCCACTGCTTTTCAGATCTTTGAGCATCATTTATTGCAGGGGCAACCCCAGCTTTTTCTCCAAGGTTATTCTTATTACAGTAAGTCCTCACTTAATGTCATCAATAGGTTCTGTGACTTTCAGTGTAACTATGTTTCATGAAATCAATTTTACTACAGGCTAATTGATATAAAGAAGAGGTAAGTTCCTACAGCATCTTATAACGTTATAATGAAATGTTATTCAAGGATCTGCTCTATAGCATCACAAAACCACATGGTGCTGATGTTTCTGGTTCTCAGATTACTCCAGCTGAGCCTGACTTCTTTGCTCTAAACACGATTTTATGTAAAAACATCTCTTAATGTTGGGTTTACAAACCCACTGAGGTGGTTCTGAATGAGCCTCTACTCCCCAGTGTGACGGGCTGAACAATGACCCTCCAAGTATGTCCACATCCTAATCCCCAAAGCCTGTCAATATGTCATCTTGTAACAAAAGGGATTTGCTTGTGTTAAGTTAAGCATCTTGACATGAGGAGATAATTCTGCATTACCTGGGGTGAGCACAGTGTCATCACAAGGATCCTTATAAGACACAGGCAAGAAGAAAAAAGTCAGGAGAAGGAGATGTCATGACAAAAGCAGAGGTTGGAATGATGTGCTTTGAAGATGGAGGAAGGAACCCACAAGCCAAGGAAATAAGACACCTTCTGAAAGCTAAAAAGGGCAACAAAACAAATCATCCCCTGGAGTCTTCAGAAGGAACACAACTGTGTCATTTGGATTTCTGACCTCCAAAACTGAAAGAGAATAAATTTATATTATTTTAAGTCACTAAGTTCGTGTTGATTTGTTACAGAAGCAATAGGAAACGAATACAACCAGGTACCAATTCCATTGCTATCTTTGAGGGTGAACTATCAGGAAGCACTTTGGTCCTCCCCAAACTATATGCCTCTGGCTGAATGTTTACCCTCCTGCCTTAACATCAGTGAGGACAGCCCTAGGATGAGGTTGATTTGGAAGGCGGTCCAGAAAGGGACAGGCAATACTGCCAGTCAAGACAGGCTAAGGGTCAAGTTTAGGGAGAGCAATAAAAGCAGGAGGAACAAGCAGAGTTCAGGCTGTCAGACAACAAACTGCTCCTAAAGGAAAAAAGAAAGAGAAAATACATGTTTTAGATAAGCTTCCTTCAGGCATGAGTTATAAAGCTGTTGGCCATGAGTTCAGTGTTAATGAATCAACAATACACATTAAATAAGGTGTCTTTAAACAGAAACACTCATAAAACAATGGTATGTACTGAGTGGTTGGCAAAACTGTTGTGACCAGAGGCTCACAGAAAACTAACCCTGTAATTCCTCAAGGAGCAATTGTTCCATATTCAATAATTCAGTGTTTGCAGTGACTTTATAAAACCAACTACTGTGAATAATGAGAACTGACTGTCATCTCCTGAGTTCAAACCTCCTTCGTTTGTCACAAGACATAACCTGAAGTGCTAGTTGAATAAAACCATGGAGTCCAGGGTTTGAATTTGTCAAATGGCCACATCTGGCAGCATTCCTGCCGCCCCCTGCCCCCCCCCCAACACACACACACACAATTCTGCCACTTTGATACAAATTGAAACCCCTTGGAAAGGAAGGTCTTGGATGGGAGCACACCCATTTAACCAAACTGCAGCTCACACTTTCTAGGGACCACATATCTAGGAGAATATCTTTTTTCCTTCTCATTAAAAAACAAAAATAAAAAACAAACAAAAAAAAGAACTGAATTTGAAAGCTACAGCTCATCTGTTCTATAGCATTGTTACGGAACAGGAAGAAGAAAACCACAGTCTCCCCATCCCAGAGTGGAAAGGCGGGTAGCCTTTGGCGAAGACTTTAATTGAGCCTCAATGTAGCAATTGCAGAGCTTTTCAAAGTGGGTCTTTGCAACGCGGAGGAAACAATTATTAAGAGGTAGTGCGATTTCTTACTCCCATGGGACCCAGGTGCACAGCCTGCAGGGGGGAATTGAAACAAAAGAAAAGGAGCCAGTGATCTTCCACGTAAAAAACGGGAAGTGTAACTCCACTGAGGAAATGTGGTTTTTAAAATTATGGGGTGTGAAGGAAAATGTTGTTCTGTCTCCTTGTGGGTTTTAACTGTCTCTGACAAATATCATTTGTCCTTGGAGACAGAAGAAAAAGAGAGAGAGAGAGAAAGGGAAGAAATAAAGGGGGGTGGGAGGGAGGGAGAGAGAGAGGAAGAGAAAGAGAGAGAGAGAGGAATCGCAGGGTTCATTAGATGCCTTTCCCCCTGATTCAACAGCCACTCACTAGAAAACGTGAAGGATGACGAGGTCTGCCTGCAAAATACGCAGATGGGGAGAAGAATTGGAAGGAAGAGCTCATCCTGGCCTGTGCTATGGGAACTAGAATGTCAAGAGTCAGCCCTCACTGCCCTTCTGGAGCCCGGAGCCCAAAGGTCACTCTCATAGATGGAGTTCCTCAGCACCAGGGGCAAATCCTGGTTGAGGTGAATCACCTGGTAAACAATAGAGTTTCTGAAAAAGTGAGTGTGAGTCCTACAATGAGAATTAAAGAGAAACTGGTGCTCCCTTTTAAGGCAAGAGTAAGATACAAATACCTTCTCTTAGCCCTTCTATTCAACCTGTACTAGAAGTCAGCATAAGACAAGGGAAAAAATAATAAGAATTAGAAAAGAAGAATGCAATTGCCATCATCTGCAGACAATATGGTTCCCTACACAGAAAATCCAAAAGAATCTAGTAAAAACTCATAGAATTAATGAGAGCACCGCAAGTTGGGTACAAGCTCCAGAAACAAAAATCAATAGCGAACTTGACAAGCTTATCCCAAAATTCAAGCCAGGCACCTTTTCGAAGATGTACTTACTTATTCTACCAGAGAACAATATTATAAAGCTATAGTAAATAAAAGAGTGAAGAATTCAGGGACAGGATAGACCAATAGGCCAATGAAATAGAATATAAAGCCCCAGATACAGACACATGTACATATGGAAATTGGCAAATCAAGTTTTCTCCAAAATGTGGAAATTAAGGCTCAAGAGCTAGTTTAATCTCAGTTACAGAGAAATAAAGTGAGATTTTCACATTTGACTGTTTTTATTAAAAGTGTCCACCTCCTATCTCCCCTTATACTCTATTGTGGAGGTGCTTAAAGGGATAAGGGGACAGGACAGAAAAGGGAAATGTGTCCCCCCTCTTGAGCCTGGAGAGAGGCGGCAACATTCAGGTCATGGGGAGACTGCAGTGTCCAGGCATTCCTGCGTTACCTGTAGTGATGGGAACAGAAGGAGACCTGGGAGCCAAGATGCCCTGGCTGCTGCCCGATGGATACCTCAGGAAGAACTCAAGAGACTCTCTTGACACACAGCTGGGAGGCTGGCCCCGCGAATGACTCTACCCAAGTCCAACCAACTATTGTGTATTACAACAGAATTCCTCTACTATGGATAATATGCCGCCACTCACTTTCTAAACATATTCTTCAATGGCCCTTCCCGTGCCAGAGATACGGCTTTCACGTGTCTTTTATCACAATAATCGTTTCCATAGCCTACCAGCCTTAACGAGCAAGCCAAACTGCATAACTTGTGAGCTATGATTCTGCCACCATATATTTACACCGGCTGATTTGTGTCCATTCCTGCCTGCTCCTGGTCTCATCCCTACTCAGCCTCCTCTAAGACCGTGAGAGGAAACCTTGACCTTTTCTGCCTTCGCTCTTATTACCTACTCCAGTTCCTCTCGTGGTAACTGGCTCTCTTTCATGACTCTCAGCCTGTTGGCTGGCTCTGATCTCATGCCCAGCTTCGGGGTCCCCACCCCATCGGGACTGAGCCCTACTAGATACAGAAGGATTCCCCAGAGTGAAGATGTAACTTTGCCCCCAGTGTGAGTATCTCCACTGCCCAAAGTCCCCTGCCTCCTCCCCTCACCAGAAAGATGTCTCCCAGATTTCAGCACCAGTGCAGACCAGTAACGATGACCTATCATTTAGACTCATGTGACCTAGCTCTACTATTGAGCTTGATCCTGGGTCCTGCCCCCATATCTCCTTCCCTCTCCAACCTGCATCCCTGCTGCCTCAGAAACCAATCCCACCCAAATTAGTATCCTTGGTGCCTTTACTGTTTCTCCATGTGCCAGTCAAGGTCTGAGTAGGAATGAATTCAGTTCAGCTGGTTCAAAAGAGAAGACTTGAATGAAGGGTTAAAATGAGCTAGTGCACGTACCTGCCTGCTGGTGGGGAGTGTGTTGCTTCTGGTCCCTGAGACTTAGTGTTAACATAAATAGAAGCCGACACTCTCTGTTTTACCAGGATGTTGTTCCAAGGTGGGACATGCCAACTGCTAAATAATGCAGTTAGCCTGCGATTTTTTACAAGAGTTGTTATGGCAACCATATTTTTAATAGTCACTAAAACTTGGGAAAGAACAAGAAATTGGGACTAAGCGACAACAAAAAGTGATGGGATGACATAAATAAACTCAGAGCTGTCTGGGTCTAAAACACATGCTCTTACCCAGTAAATCAAGAGTCTCCTGCGTACATCACTTCGAAGATCCTCAAGTTGAAGACACAAACTTGGGAGACTGTGATGCCCTGCTCCTAGCATCCACCCCCTCCCTCCAGGAGAGGTCTGTGCCTTGTCTAAATGATAATTCTGCTTCTGGGCCATGGCTGGCCACCGCTGAAGCTCCCTTGGTTCTCTTCCTTCCTGAGAACCTGGAGTGTTAACGAGAGGGTGCTTCTGGGTTTCAAACGCTGGTTGCCCACTATTGTAATCAATCAGATCTGACCCTCCAACCAGTGTTCAGGTGTTTAAAGTGGTCGATTAAGAAATAATAGTTCTTTAATGAATCAGATAATTAATTAGTCAAGGGAGAAGCCAGTATGAGAGTGGGGGAAGCAGGGATATGGAAGGGGAAGAAGCCAAGCATTTCAGGTGGGGCCCCAGGCTCAGCCTGATTCCATGGGGAGCATTGGGCATATATTACACCTCAAACTCCTTGGGGAGCCGAGCATCTGTCCTCCCACATCTGTCCTTGGCTAAGAAGGGAACAGCTTGGGTCTCCCAGGCCCCTCTAGCTCTTTTGGGGGCAAGACGGCTTCACCACCCAAGACAAACCTTCCAGAAAGTACAGATGCCAGCATTCGTAGCAAAGTACACAGCAGCTGGGGATGCACGTGCAGAGCTGAGCAGAGGGACCTCCAGAGATTCTGGGTGGAACAACCGTGTCCACAACACACAACAGCTCCCCTCCTAAAAGCAAGAGCCAATCGTGTTCTACTTCAGGCAACAGATAACGCAACCCTCCTGATGCTGTTGCCTTGACTTCCAGACAGCTCTGAGGATGCACTTCTTTGTTTTCCAGCCTTGGCACGAGTTTTGTGCACCCCCTCTCAGTTTTTCTGTCGGTCCTGCTAAATGTCCGTGATCCTACAGTGAGGGACAAAGGCAGAATTTAATGGATATACTGTTCTCTCCTCTTATTGCAGTCATTTTTCTGGCTTCCCTGTAAACTCTGTACAGAGACCCTGCCCCTTCTCTTGCCTTATGTTTCCGAACAAACTGAATGAATGAATCACCAGGGATGTAGAGGGGGGCTCCCAGATGGGGTGACCTGAGCCCCAGGCAGCTTCAGGGAGTAACTGGGTTCCCGTGACTGGTTCTTTTCAAGCTCAACTCAACAGTCTACCATCGTGTCTTTGTTCCCTTTTGTTAGCCTGTTGTATTCCAGGAACAGAAGAAAGAACTTTTGTTTTCTCCAGGGAGAGAGGAGGGGTGAGGATGGGGTCATTCTGAGAGGGGTAAACTGAGACAGAAATGGGTCAGGGCCTCTGACTGCTCCTCATCCACCCCCATCTCTGTCAGAACAGGAGTTGTTTCCATACCACAAAATCAAAACTCGCGGCAGTTAGCACTTCCCAAGCCATTTCTGGCTATATCTAGGCAGCTTAGGATTGCCATCTATCCCTCAACACACACACACACACACACACACACACACACACACACTGACTGGTACAGAGTAGATAAATGGACCAAATGCTCCTGCCTCAGTTCAACTCTGCAGCTAAGTCCCGTATGTGATGCTTGAATGATCCATATGCTCTTATCATTGTGCTCTCCAAATCCCAGACAGGCTGCTAATTTCTTGGACCCCTGAGTCCCTGAAATTGGTCAGATCTACCATTCATTCATTCATTCAGTCATTTATTCATTCAACTTTTAATTGGGTTCTCACTTTGTGCCTAACATTAAGATAGGCCCAGGGAGTCTTAACTAAAAAATTTCCTAAATAAGGAAATCAGGTCCACAGAGGCAAAGTGCCCTGTGCCAGGTCAACTGAATCTGTTGATGGCAGACAATGGTCTAGAACCCAGTGCTTCCTGGTTCCCAGTCTAAGGTCCGCACATTGGACCACCCACATTCCATCACTCCAGTTACCCCCTGGACCTGCCTGGGACTCAGGTCACCCCATCTTGGAGGCCTCTTTCTACAGTCTTGGCTATTCATTCAGTCAGTTTTTCTGAAACATAAGGCAAAGAGAAGGGCAAGTCTACACAGAATCTGCATGGAAGCTAGAAAAAATGACTGCAACAGGAGAGAACAGTATATCCATTAAATTCTGCTTTGTCTCCCACTCTAGGATCATGGACAATTTGCAGGACAGAGAGGGAACTAACTGAGAGGGGCTGGAACAAAGCTCACACCAGGGCTGGAAAGAGTGAGGGATAGTTGTGGAGAATCAACAGTAGGGTCACACGAGCCCCACCCTGCAGGAGTGAGGAGAAGACTTGTAGGGGAAGAGGCTCCTGAAAACTGAAATATGAGTCTCCTGGTCTTTCTCAGGCCAGGGAGAGCCCTGCCCTGGTAGTCCTGCCAGCTTTACAAATTAAAATACAGGATGCCCACTTAAATTTGACTTTCAGATACATAATTTGGAATAAGTATGTCCAATATTGCAACTCTATCTGGCAATCCTATTCCCAAGGTTTGGATGGGGGCAGGAATACCATAAAGCCAGGATCCTTCCTCCCTTCCCTGGGGGCATTCAGGCTCTCAGGTGCTCTGACTCCTGAAAATTGGATCTATCCTATTTTCTAGATTCAGTCTGAAGTCAACAGAGCACTAGGAAGCAACTGGAAAAGTCAGACAGTTATTAATCAGAAAAGATAGATTCCAAAACATTAAAACCACCCCACCCCTTTGCTGTCAGAATTCCTCAGAAAGTGAGAAGTAGACTTATCATGCTGGAAGATCTACAGCCATCAGGGATGCCCCCTCTAAGAAAGATGCCAAAGAAGATTACCCTAACAGTAGGTAGATACTCCACACACATGAATGAATGAAGAATGAATGAATGTGCAAGCCAGGGCCAGATGGACTATAGGATTCTGCATATCAGCAGGCCACCAGCCAGGAAGTAAGAGGCTAGAGTGGGGTGTCAGGAACCCAACCTCTAAGAGACCGTGCCCCCATCTTGAATGACAACTCCCTCTTGTCTCCCAGGCCTGAGCTCAGTGGAATCCCCCCTCTTCTAAGAGCAAGGCAAGCTCCTGGAGTCAGGGATCTGGTTCACTCATTTAGGACCCCCAGGGCCTAGCTCCGTGTTAGGCAGAAAATAAGAAGACAGTTAAAAGTTAAATGGAATGGGTGAATGAATGAGTGATGGATCTTGCCCACAGGGAGCTGCTCTCAGGAGTCCCAGAAATGAGCAGCTCTCTGGGATTTGGAGTGCACAATTATAGGAATCCACTATCACCAATCCTGAGTCCATTTCATTTATTCAATATTAAATATGCTGAGCTTGTTGAGATCCAAACAGGAAAGAGCTTCATTTACCCATTTTCTTTCAAAACTGCTTGATCCCCACCCCTAGAAAACATCTCAGACTAATCAACCACTTTCAATAATAAGAACAATCTCACTTTAATCTGATTCATTGTTGAGCTATCATAAAGTCAAAACCAGTCTAGTCCAAGTCGAAATTCCAATTTCATGCAATTCTTAGCATCAATTCTCCTTTCAGCTCCTACCTGAACTGTAACTTGAAGACGTGCAATGAGGAAGGGGGCTATGAGCTGTTCTGCCCTTCCTTCGTGTCTTCCTTCCTATGGGGCAAAGCAAGAGAAGGAAGGGAGGATTAGAGAAAACAGCAGAGCATCAATGTACTTAGCTAGTGCTGTTTGTGGTTCTTTTTTGGCTGTCTCTACATGTCTCTTCTGTACATGGCAGGCTGTCAACCTTGCCCCGGTAAGGTGCATTTGGGCGGGTGGGGGCGATGGTCATGTGGAAGTATCTCTACACAAGCTTCCATCCTGTTTAGTTCTCTGAGTTAAGGTACTCTCTGCAGAAACTACATGCCTCCTCCTTTCAGATTCTTACCCCATCAGTTCATCCCAAACCTTCTTCCTGCCTGGAGTCTCTTCACCTCTTGGGCAAGCTCCCATGAAAGCTGCTTAAACCTGGTGACCTTCCATGGTATCCGCTCACTCATCCTCGCTTCCCCAAATGCTGGGGGTGCTCCTTGCTCTGCCATCATGGTCAGTGCCAACTAATATTCCATCTTTAGCATCATGACCTGATAAGACGTAGGCTCTAGTTCCTGTTTCACTTAAATCTCCCAGGTCCAGGATCTCATAAGAATTCTCCCCTCCTTCCTTCCCTGTGGCTACACCAAAATGGGACTACAGGATTCTGCATCTCAGCAAGCCACCAGCCAGGTGTAAGAGGCCAGGTGGGGGGAGTGTGGAAGAACCATGGACAGAGGAGAGGAAATACCACAGCAGCTCCCACAAGACTGAGCTCTCCTTTCCCAATGACTCGCCAATCATCATTTCAAATAGATGGTCTCATAAAGACTGGACTTAGGAGAAGAGGTTGATGACCATTGACCTTAATCTAATATTTTCTTCGTAATTCTGGTATAGGTATGTATTGCACTTCTCTTTGAAATGAGGGTAACTTCACCTACGATCCTCATTTTTAGGGCTCCACCAAAATTCCATGACATCAGGAAAACACCCTTCAACTCCCTGTTAAAGTCCACTCATTCACTCATTTATCTATTTATTCATTCAACATATTGTTAGAGAGTCCCTTATTGAGTGTAGCAGTGGGAGACCTAACTTAAGGAATCTAGAGGGAAGATCTCACTAGGAGAGGACATCTGGTTCCAAGACCAAACTGAACCATCAGTAATAATGGGCTTTAAAAACAAAAATGAAACAGTGTGATCAAATGGCCACATTAATATATGTAAAAATCTGACTCTAGGGACAAAACATCCACCTTGCACTCTGGGGCTCACACACTGAGAGCATTGGGTTCTATTTGGAACATTACATTTCCATAAGGATGTTGATAAAACTGGAGTTGGTTGCCAGAAACAGCTGCACAGGATGGTGAAGGGTATGGAAAACCATGCTCTAGGAAGGAGAGAAGAGTTCACCCAAGAAAAGAGGAAGCCTTGCAGGCAGCCGATAGCTCAGTTGGTTAGAGCGCTAGCTCGTAACAACAGGGTTGCCAGTTTGATTCCCACATGGGCCAGTGAGCTGCGCCCTCCTCAACTAGATTGAAGACAACCGAGCTGCCCGCTGAGCTTCCGGAGGGGCAGCCGGATGGCTCAGTTGGTTAGAGTGGGAGGCTCTCAACAACAGGGTTGCCCGGCTCAATTCCCGCATGGGATGGTGGGCTGTGCTCCCTGCAACTAAAGATGGAAAATGGCAACTTGACTTGGAGCTGAGCTGTGCCCTCCACAACTAGACTGAAGGACAATGACTTGACTTGGAGCTGATGGGCCTAGAAAAACACACTGTTCCCCAACATTCCCCAATAAAAAATTTAAAAACAAAGAGGAGGCCAAAGGGGGATGGAAAATAGTAACTGCCTTCAATATTTGAAGGCTAGTCATATGAATAGTGACCGTGCATGTGAGGTATAAATCAAGAAATACAACTACAAACAATGATGGAAATTCCCCCGGAATACAGATTTGGGTTGTGCATATTAAATCACTTCTTATATTCAGAACCATCTAATAATTTGCACTCCTGCCAATGAAGCTGTGAACTCAGATCTGGTTAACCATCTGTCAGGGGTTGGTACAGGGAGCTTCTATACTGCAATGGTTTCAAACAGCATCTGAAGCACATGTTAAGATGCAGATTCCTAGATCCCACCTAGGTCTGAAAATCAGTTAACCTTTGGGGAGGGCCCGGGTGCCTGTATGTTTCAATAAGCTCCACCGGTGATTCTGAAGGGCCAGCCAGGACTGATAATCAGTGCCCCGTGGGGGTAGGTAAGTATACTATGGCCATTGACAGCTCCCAGACTGAACTATTTTAGGAAATACTTAGTAGAAGAAGTAAGTTTGAGATTTTTCTAACTGAAAATAATGGACTGAACACCCAATTATCTCCTAAACCTACCTAAGAAACACTAACAAAAAGGCTTTGTAAAACACGTAAACCATTAACATGAAGATAGTAAGAGAGGAAATGGCAGCCACATTTTGGAAGCTGGGTAGCCCTAGGAAAGTAGTACCTGAACTAGGAACACAGGAAAGTGGAATCTAAAGTCAGCAGGGGAGAAATCCAAGAAACAACTTCCTTTGCTCAGCAGAACTCCCAAAAGTTCAGGCATTCGTGGGGACAGGACGAGGGTGATGCTGACAACAGAATGCAGTTGAAAGTCTGGGTCACAAGCAAATGGACTCCCAGATTATCCATCCGAAGACTGAAGGATTTTCCCCCAGAGAGAACCAAGTGGAGACACCAGGCACAGCTGAGGACTAAAGCTACATATTGAAGACTGAAAAATAAGCAAAAACTCTGTCTACGTACTGAATGTTGACACCCCACGCCTCATCCTCCTCTTGTCCCCTGAATTTTGTAGCCAGGGTCATCTCCTTCGGCTAGACAAGCTTGTTTTTTTCCACCTCTGGAAATCAACCCAATCCAAAGAGAAAAGACCTAAAGATATTGGCATGGAGTTTCCGTAACATAATGGAAGCCAAGTCACTCTGTGGTGAGACCCAAGGTCAACAAGTGTCACCCAAGTGCACAGAGCTTCGTATTCATCTTAGTGACCTGTACTTCAAGGTGAGCAGACAACCAAACATCTGAGGAAAGCCATGGACAGAGACAAACACAATAATTAGAAAAAATTTAGAGGCTAGAAATAAATAAATAAAATATAATACTATATAAATATTGCATTATATACTAAAGTATTCTTATATAAATACGAGTATATGCTATAAATAAAATATGTACTATATTTATATTCTGCATATAATAATAAATATAATATATATGACAATTCCATTTCTCCTATACATGTGTTACTGGGAGGCATAAATAGAATGTTCAAAGCAAAATTGTTTCTAATTTGAAAGAGGGATACAACCCTAAACGTCCATTGACAGAAGAATGGATCAATAAATTGTGATAATATTCATAAAATGGAATACTATATAGCAGAAATTTTTTAAAAAATTTCTTGTATTCATATTTTGGAATAAACAGCAGGAAAATGATTGAACCTCTGCTGTACATATCAACCTGGACAGGTCTCAAAATTAATATTGACTAAGAGAAATAAGTCACAGAGAGACCACACATCTCACCTCTAAGATTCACCTTTGAATTCCTCTAAACTTTTCAAGGTCATGTTTCCATCAGAAGTGGCTTTTGGGAAATCTCTCACCAGCATTGGGTGCTCAGCCCATTCAAACCACAAAAGGGGTTATATTGGTGGGGGAGGCAGGGAAGGGCTAGAGAGGGGAGCTCTTAAAACCAGCTTGTTTAAAGAGCAGCTGGAAACTTTACATGATAGAGTTCAGCTCTGTTTCCAAAGGTTTCAATCCAAAATTCCACTCCTAGGATGTTATTTGTACCAGGTCTTTCACAATTCCTTCATGGCCTCATTCTGTGCACAGCCTTTAGTTACATAAAAGACAGCCACTCCTTGTGATGGGTGTATGGTGGGACAGTAATTGCAAGATGTAAACAAAACCTCCCCTTTCCCACTTCTCCTACTGTACCTGTGACCTGTGCCCAGCTGGGAGGCCTCCCACACTCACTGCCCCCAGACAGCACCGTGACACCGCAAACACTCCCTCATTCCCACCCCCCTTCAACCCTAAGAACCTAGAGACACACACACATTTGCAGAAACATGGAGTGGGTGGGTTTGGGGGTGGGGCAGGGAATCTTAAATGGGACTGAGTTTAAATTTGAAGCGGCCTGTACATGACTGTAGTAAGTTTTATGTATTTAGGTAGAAAGGGGGCTCTCTTGATGTAGGCTACCCCAAAAGCAGACCCTGAGGAAAGATTTAAGTGCAAGTGGCTTATCTCTAGGAGGTGGTCCCTGAAAAGACTGGTAAGGGAGTTGGGAAAAGAGATGCAAAAGGAAGGCCGCCCATAAGGACTGCATTGACGAGCAGATCACTGCTGCGGGCAATGGGAGCTCAAACTGAGAAACGTCTGGGAGCCCGCGTGGAACACCCTTGGAGCCCTCACCCACCATCAATGAGAACCAGGAAGCTGGATCAGTCATTGGTTAAGTTGGTCCCCTGGTCCTTCCAGCCTGCCCTATCCATCAGGAGTGGCCAGAGAAAGCCCCCAGGGAAAGAGGCACAGTCAGAAGCTATAGGGTTACCCTCTACTGGAGCAATGAATGCTGAGGGACTATGCAGGGCCATCAACAGTGTTCTGCTTCAGAGGTTCAAGATGACTGTTTCTTTTTAGAAAACAAAGGCAATTTCAATTTTGCACTCCTGAGTTCTGGGGCTTTGAAATATGGTTTTAGGGTCACAGCAAAATCAAGCAGAAAATGTAGAGTTTCCGTATCCCCCTTGCTCGCAAACGTGCACAGCCTCTGCCGTTATCGACGTCCTTCACCAGAGCGGTGCATTTGTTACAATTGATGAACCCATATTGATACATCATTATTACCCAAAGTCCATAGCTTACATTTGGTGTTGTATATTCTAACGGGTTTGAACAATGTATAATGACATGGGTCCACCATGACAGTATCATACAGAATAGTTTCACTGCCCTCAAAATCCTCTGTGCTCTGCCTGTTCATCTCTCTCTCTCCCCGACCCTGGCAACCACTGACCCTTTTATTGTCTCCATAGTTTCGTCTTTCCAAAATGTCATGCAGCTGAAACTATACAGTAGGTAGCTATTCAGATTGCCTTCTTCACTGAGTAGGAACATGCGTTTAAGGTTTCTCCATGTCTTTTCATGACTTGATAGCTCATTTCCTTTTAGGGCTGAATAATATTCCATTGCCTGAATGTAATATCACAATTTATTTATCCATTCACCTACTGAAAGACATCTCGGTTGCTGCAAAATTACCATCAAATTTTGGTAATTATAGAACTGTTATAAACATCCATGGGCAGATTTTTCTGTGGACATAAGTTTTCAACTCCTTTGGGTAAATACCAAGGAACACAATTGCTGGATCATATGGTAAAAGTCTATTTAGTTTTGTAAGAAAACCCCCAAACTGTCTTGCAAAGTGGCTGGACCATTTTGCATTCCTACCAGCAACGAATGAGAGTTCCTGTTGCTTCCATATCCCCCCACCAGCACTTGGTGTTAGTGTTCCAGATTTTGGCCATTCTAATAGGTGTGTAGTAGCATTTTGATTAATTTTATAATATTAAAAAAATATTAAAAAATGTTTCTTGAGGTTAAATATCGTCTCCTAAGGGAAGGAGAAAGTTGACCTCTGTTCTGAGACCTCTTCATAAGAATTAAATGCAAGAAGGACACCTTAAACCTGAGGGGTCTGTGGGAAGGGGCTAGAAGCATCCCCTCTTTCCCCACAGCTGTTGGTTCCACCTTTGGCCTCATTCCCCTTCTTCCTCTCCGTTATCCTTCCCTCCTCCAACAGCCACTCAGAGGCTGATGTTTATAGAACCCTTACCATGTGCCAGGCTCAACAGACGTTAGGTGTCATGATTATGTTATTACCCCCAGAACACTCCCAAATGTTTGAAAACACCTTCAAATAGAATGTATTTTAAGTGGAGTTGGGAAATGGGATGGCTCCATAAGGAGACAGTGCAAACAGATGCCATGGGGAGAGAGTGCAGGGTAGACAATTTAGCAAGAGGATTTCATTCCAGAAGGCTCTGCTGTTTGTGGGTGACATTAAGTCACTAAAACTGCTGCATTTGATCCACTAGGAAGTGGGCAGGGTTAACACAGATATTCGTGTGCTGCCAAGGAAATTTTCCTGGCTTGTGAATCCCCGAAACCTGGAGAGTTAGTGAGGGGTCAGTGGGGTTAATTTATCAGCTCCCCAAATGGAGTTGGATGTGTTTATGCACAGTATGGAAAATGGGAGCAGGTTCAGATAACCTTCAACTTGATAACCTTCTCAACATTTAAAATAATTAGTGTGGGGGCGGCCAGATGGCTCAGCTGGTTAGAGTGGGAGCTCTGAACAACAGGGTTGCCGGTTCGATTCCCACATGGGCCAGGATTCCCACATGGGCCAGTGAGCTGCACCCCCCACAACTAGATTGAAGACAACAAGCTGCTGCTGAGTTTCCAGAGGGGCGGCCGGATGGCTCATGCTGGTTGGAGCACAAGCTGTCAACAAGGTTGCCGGTTCAATTCCCACATGAGATGGTGGGCTGCGCCCCCTGCAACTAAAGATTGAAAATGGTGACTGGACTTGGAGCTGAGCTGTGCCCTCCACAACTAGATTGAAGGAAAACTAATTGGAGCTTATGGGCCCTGGAGAAATACTCTGTTCCCCAATAAAATTTATTTTAAAAAAATCAGTGGAAAAAAAAGCAACTCAAGGATATATACATGGATGTGTATATACAGACACATATGCAAGGTTCCTTGACAATTACTTTATAAAAAGAGGATCACGTTTTACATGCTTTTTTATATCTAGCTTTTCTTACTCAGCAATACTTGAGAAAGTATCACCAAGCCATCTGCATAACTCGGACATGCTCCCTTTAATGACTGCATGATACTCTATAGCGTGATTATGCCATGTTCAAGCCTGCCTCCACATGTGGCATTTCTTATTCTATTCCTAGTTTGTTTTTGGCACAACAAACAATATTGTAATAAACATCTCAGGACCAATGTGGTCTTGCACAGACTGGTGATTTTAGTTCATGGGATAGATTTCCAGAAGAGTGTTACTAAGACATACGTAGATGTATTTTACAAATTTCCGTTTTACTTAGGCATAACTTACATACAGTCAAGTACATAATTCTTAAGTGCATGGCTCAAAGAATTTTTAAAGAATACATGTGTTTTTTTAAATTATGATAGATGTACCAGATTGCCGTTTATAATTCACATTTCCACAGCAACAAGTGAAAGTGCCTTTGGCCCTCACATCTCTGGCAGTGATTTTTCCCCCCAATTTAATGGGTATACAGTGATATTCATTGTTACTTGAATTTGCATTGCCCTGGTTGCTGGTGAGTTTCAGCCTCTTGTCACTTATAGCTTGATTCTGAATTTGCCCATCCGTGAATCATCTCTTCAAATCTTTGCCCATTATTTTCCATTGGGTGCTTGATCTTTTCCTTGTGAATTTGTGAGACCTCTTTGAATATTAACGATATTAACTCTGTCATCTGCATTATTGATGTTTCCCCCAGTCTAACAACTAGCATCACCTGTGGTTCCTTTGTTCCACAGAAGGCAGTTAACAGCAGTTAAAGGTGGGGGGGTGATGTGGGTAAAGATTTTAGAAGGAAGAAGGGAAGGAGCAAGAAAGGAGAAGACAAAAAAGACTGCATTTGAAGTAAACCCTGTACATTTATGTAAAATTATGTGTAGGTGTAAAGAAGTACAAAAGTAAAAATATTTTAAAAAGAGATCATGGGACTGCTTTTCTTTTTTAATTAAATCTTTTTATACTGAGATCATTCTAGATTCACATGCAGATGCAGGGAATAATACGGAGAAGTTCGCTATGCCCTTTATTCTGTTTCCCCAATAGTAACTATGGTAAAATATCACAGCCAGGGTACTGACATAGTCGAGACAGGGAGCAGTTCCATCACGACAGGGACCCCTCCTGCTTCCCTCCTGCAGTCACCCCACCTCCCTCCATCTTTACCCCCTCTGCGCCCCTGGCAACCATTAATCTATTCTCCACTTCCGTAATTTTGTCCTCCCAAGGATGTTGTAGACAGAATTGGATAACATGTAAGTTTGTAGGAGCGGTTTTATCACTTGGCATAAAGCTCTGGATATTCGTGCAGGTTGTTGAGTGTATGGACTGCCATCCGTCTTTAGTGCTGCATAGTATTCCATGGCATGGATGCACCAGGACCGGTCTACCTGTTCACCCATTGAAGGGCATTACTACAAATAGAACTTGTGTACAAGTTCTTGTGTGGACAAGTCTTCATTTCTCGGGAGATAAATGCCCAAGAGTGCCATTGCTCGGTCATCTGATAGGTGCCTGTTTATATTTTAAGAAACTGCCAAACTGTTTTCCAGAGTGGCTGTGCCACTGTACATTCTTGACAGCAATGTCTGAGTGATCTTATTTGTCCGAATCCTCACCAGTGTTTGGTGTTGTCACGACTTCCTGTAAGCATGCTGATCGGTGTAGGTGTGCGGTGATATCTCATTGTGGTTTAGGCACAGTTGGGGAGTAGGGATCCCAAGCGGTCACGGGCTCATGCAGCTGATCGTCCATGCAGCCTCCCCTCGCAGCCCAGCACTCAAACGCCCCCAGCCAGGCCAGCGATGCACTCTGCTCCGTACAGCGCAGTGGCCAGGAATTGCAGGTGCCCGTCTTATCTCTCCTGGTGACTGAGGGGTGCTCTCCTTCCTTAACACCTTGTTTCTCTTACATACTTGGAGATGAGATGGATCACACTTGTTACCCCTCCAGCTAACCAGAGCTCCTTCAAGATGCAATAAGACGGAAATCTCAAAGACGTTTTGAGAGGACTCAGGATCACTCATGAGCTTATCCATGCCACGGATACTTGTTGTGGTCTTCTACACAAAACTAAGGCACTGGTATGAAACATAGTGTAATATGATGGTTATGATTACGTTGGAATGCCAGTGGAAACCATACAGTTTAGGTTTGAAGCCTCAATTCCCACCTACTAGCATACGGCCTTGGACAAAGTCTCTAGTCTCTCAATGGCTCATGGAATTGCTACAGGGATTAAATTGAGATAATTCTTATGAAGAGTGTAGAGCGGTGCCTGGCACATAATAGGACTCAATACACTAACTATTATGATGACCATTTGGGGGTGCACAATCTATGCAAAGCACAGCTCTAACTGATCTACTTAAATTCTGTCTCTTAATTCTTACAGTGGCCCCGCGGAGTAGATGCCACATTTTCATAAAAGATGGAACTGAGTTTTGTTGAGGCCCGTACTATGTACTGGACATTGTGTGAGGTGATGCAAACAGGGGGGATAAGACACCCTCAATGCTGACAAGTTTGTGGAAGAGACAGAAAGAGAACAAAGCAATGACCATCCGGAGTGATGGGTGAGTGGAGGTGAAAGCATAGAGCGTAAAGTCAATTATGCGGCCACAAAGCCATTTATCGACTTGTCCATCACTTCCTCCTCATGCAATGTCCCCCAGACACATCTTACATTTCCATGGACTTGTGCTTCTGTTTCTGGACTTCTCTTGTGTTTGTCAGTCTAGTTTTATCTCCTTATGACAATATCAAACTGCAATATCACCACAATCTGGTTCTTTTCTGTCAAGAGTGTCTTGGCTACTCTTGGCTCTTTACTCTTCCATATAAATGTATAAATCAGCTTGTTGCGTTTCAGGATAATTTTATTGCAATTTTTTTTGGAATTACATTGTATTTATAGCTTGATTCTGGGAAAATTGACACCTTGATGGCCTTGCATCTCCCCAGTCACAAACATGGCACTTCTCTGCATTTATTTAGATATTCATTAATATCTTTCAATAAAATGTTATCATTTTTCTCGATAATGTCTTGCTCTGACAAGTGAAAATTCTGAGTTTACGTGGAAAGCCTTCTTATGTTAATTTCCAAAGTGCTCATGTAGTTAACACTGATTTTCATTAGCAATTGCCTGTTGCCATAAGACTTCAAGAAGAGCTCTTCAATCTAAGTTCTCATCAGCGAGGCGCAAAGGCTGGGAGGAAATATCCAGGAAGCTTTTAATTAGTTAATTTTCTCATCCACTTGCACAAGAGGAAAAGAAAATGCTCACTGCTTAGGCAGTGCTCCAAGATTTAAATAGGTTTTCAAGAGTTATAGTCTGTCACTTTTCCAACAGACACTTAAACACCATGTGCTTGGCAGCATGCTAGAGACTACCAGGAACAGATGGGAAATATATTGTAGTTGGTCCCTGTCCTCCTAGAATTTACAATGTCCCTATACAGCCAAGTCATCGCTGAGTCATTCTAAATTCCACAGCCCAGCGCTTCAAGCATCCCAACCACTGATTTCAGTTTGTTCTTCCCATTTGGCCCAAGGCAGAGTGATGATGATGACTAAAAATATGGTTCTTCTTTATTCCCACAATATACTTTCAAAAAACATTTGCCATCTGCACCCCTTTTTTAATGGAACCCGTGGTTCACTCATCCTCTCCCTCATAGGGAAGGAGCCAAGGGCCTCCCCAGTTCACTAATTGATTTTTTTCCCTAACATATGTGAGTTTCTTGTATTACGTTAGGTAGTATTTCTATCACAAGCCTTTATCTACAACTGGAGAACAAAATACGTTGCTTGCTTTTAAAGAAATTTTATGTCAGCATTTGAGGAGATATTTTTTGGAGGAGGAGACTTAACAAAGGGTTAAAGAGAAGTTGAAATCTACATCCGTGGAGAGAAAAAGACTGAAGTTGCCGCATTTGCACTGATGAAAGAATAAGCCTAGGGTACAGGATAAAGGAAGAGGGGTGCATATCTCCCTGCCTGCAACTTCCAAAGGAAAAATAATTTGAAACTATGAAATATAATTAAACTGGCAAAAAGAATATTGCATACACCTTTTTTTGGCAGGTAAACTGTGAAACGTAAGTTACATTGCCATTCTGCACCAAAATAGAAACTATAAATCTTCCATCAAGGTAAGAAAGAAAATGTAAGACCACTTTGGGATAATTCAGACTCCTACATCGTTCAGATTATGCCATCTCTACATCCGTGCACCAAATTACTTTTTATGTTAACACATGTGCTGTTCTCCATGGTTAGGTTCACACATTTCATATTTCCCTTCAGTCACTAAACACTTTAGGCATGTTTGGCTGTGGTTTCTTTCTAGCACTGCACTGTCCAAGCCAGTAGCGATCAGTCGTATGTGCCTATTTAAATTTTAATTAATTTAAATTAAACAAAATTTAAAATTCATTTCCTCAGCCACCGTAGGCACATGTCAAATGCTCAGTGGCTAGTAGCTATTACATCCAACAGCACAGATTAAGGCCATTTCCTTCCTCACAGAAAGCTCTACTGTACAGTGTTCTTTATAATGGGAAAAATTTAAAAATCAAATTAGAAGAAAGGTCTGTCTTCTTTCCTTCCTAAATCCAGTACTCCCCCTTCCTTTCTTCCCTTTCTATCGCAGCCTCTTCATACATCTGGTTCAGAATTCCTGGAAGGATTAGACAGGGTTCTCCAGGGTTGATGAGTGTGAAGAGGCTCCTGAACGTTACAGCAATGACCCCCAAAATTGTTCTATACAAGCAGCCCATCAGTCAAAAGACTTGAGCTGCAATCAAAGACATTTTAAAAGAATGAACGCTATTTATCTATTAAATAACAAATATTTAATAGATATTTTTATAATTGTATTACTAGGTCAATAGTTTGTTGTAATGAATAGTTCTCATTAAGATAGCATTAAAATATGTTTATTAGTAGTATTTTGAATTAAACATAATTCAATTTTTTTAATTGACTTAACATTGTGTGATAATATAATTTGAAGATCTGTTTCTTTCAACACTTGATTTTGATTAATGTCATCGTTGAAAAAGACTGTCACAGAAAGTAAATGCAGTAAGGACATCACTGGATGTGTTCTCCTAAATCATGATATTCATTTTTCCATCTCTTCTACCACAATTATGCAAAAATTTGCGTTGACACTTGGCAAGTAAATCACTACCGTGTTTCCCCGAAAATAAGCCCTAACCAGAAAATAAGCCCTAGCATGATTTTTCAGAATGACATCTCCTGAACATAGGCCCTAATGCGTCTTTTGGAGCAAATCTTAATATAAGACACGGTCTTATTTTCAGGGAAACACAGTATGTTCCCTGATGCTCTTGCAGACTAAGCAGAGGGTGTTGTGTTCTTATATATTTAACAAAGTGTTTCAGTTCAAAACCTACTGAAATACTTCATTTGGGAGATTTAAACAATTTGACAGTTCTGTTCCCAAGTTTTTTCCCCCCTCATTTTTTTATTGTGGTAAAAACAAGCATAACATAAAATTTGTCACCTTAACCAATTTTAAGAGTATAGTTCAGTAATGTTAACTATATTCACATTGCTGTAAACAGACCTCCAGAATGCTTTCATCTTGACAATATGAAAATGGATACCTGTCAAACAATCCTCTTCTCCCCCCGCCCTACTGCCACTGGTAACCACCTTTCTACTTTCTGTCTCTATGAATTGTGACTACAGTTGTCCCTCAGTATCCATGGGGGATTAGTTCTAGGACACCGCACAGATACCCAAATCCACAGATGCTCAAGTCCCTTATAGAAAATGGCATAGAACAAGGCATACAGTCGGCCATCCACGTCTACGAATTCCCAACCACAGAAAGAAAATACTTTGAATTCATGATGCGAAACCTGCGGATAAGGAGGGACAACCTGTACATTAGATACTTCATATAAGTAGAATATCACAAATCTTATTTGTCTTTTGTGACTTGCTTATTCATTTAGCATAAGGTCTTCAAGTTTCATCCATGTTGTAGCATGTGATAGGATATCCTTCCTTTTTAAGGCTGAAAAATATTCTATTTATGTACATACCACATTTTGTTTATGCATTCAATTGTTGAATATTTGGGTTGCTTCTCTCTCTTAGTTATTGTGAATAGTGCCACTACACACATGAGTGTACAAATATCTTTTTGAGATTCTGATTTCAATTCTTTTGGATAAATACTCAAAGTGTGATTGCTGGACAATACAATAAGTCTATTTTTAATTTTTTGAGGAATCTTTGTATTGTTTCCCATAGCAGTTGCATCAGTTTGTAAGCCTTCCAACTGTGCATTGGGGTTCTAATTTTTCCACATCCTCATCAATACTTATTTTCTGTTGTTATTTTTTTTTAATAGTAGCCGTCCTAATGAGTGTAAGGTGTTATCTCATGGTTTGATTTAAATTTCTCTGATGGTTAGTGATGTTGAGCATCTTTTAATATGCGTGTTGGCCATTTCTACATAATTTTTAGAAAAATACTTGTTCAAGTCCTTTGCCCATTTTTTAATTGGGTTGTTTGAATTTTTGTTGCTAAGTTATAAGAGTTCTTTGTATATTCTGGACATTATTAACTCCTATCAGATGTATGATTTGCAGATTTTTCTCTCATTCCATAGATTGCTTTTTCACTCTTTTGAGTGTCCTTTGAAGAACAAAATTTTTTAATGTGGTGTAGTTTCAATTGTCTATTTTTGCTTTTGTTGCTTGTACTTTTGGTGTCATATCCAAGAAATCATTGCCAAGTCCAATGTCATGAGCTTTTCCTTTATATTTTCTTCTAAGAGTATTATTTTTTAGGTCTTAAGTTTAGATCTTTGATTGATTTTGAGTTGTTTTTTGTATATGGTGTAAGATAAGGGTCCAACTTCATTCTTTTGTATATGGATATCCAGTTTTCCCAAAGTCATTTGTTGAAGAGACTGTTCTTTCCCCATTGAGTGGTCTTGATCTCCTTGTCAAACATCACTTCATCATATACACAAGGGTTTATTTCTAGGCTTTCTGTCTTATTCCATTGTCTATTTGTCTGCCTTTATGCCAGTACCATGCTGGGTTTTTTGTTTTTGTCTGTTTGTTTGTTTGTTTTCTCATTAAACTTTGTTTTAATGGGTCTCAAAATTCTGTGACAGATTTTTGGTCAAGTTGTTTCCATTAAAAAGTACTGATTTTAAAAACTAGTAACTTAAAAACTGCCACACAAAAATATAAGTGGCCCACAAAACATTCTCCTTTCCTTCTGAAGGTTTTACGATGCATTGTAATCATTAACCAGTATTTTACTATTACACTTAAATGGCCAATTGAGACAAACAATTCTGAGACTTCCACCACTGATTAAGACTGGGGTGGCAGATATTGGGGATAATATTCATTTAGTCTTCTGAGCTTTCTGGGCAGACTTGGTGACCTTGCCGGTTCCAGGTGCTTTCTTGTCTGCTGCTTTGATGACGCCCACAGCAACTGTCTGTCTCATGTAACGAACAACAAAACGGCCCAGAGGAGGGTAGTCAGAGCAGCTCTCAACACACATGGGCTTGCCAGGAACCATGTCAATGACGGCAGCATCACCAGATTTCGGAAACTTCGACCATCTTCCAGGTTTTTCCCTGAACGACGATCAATCTTCTTCAGCTCAGCAAATTTGTAAGCAATGTGAGTTGTGTGACAATCTAGCACAGGTGCTTATCTGGCACTGATTTGGCCTGGATGGTTCAGGATAGTCACCTGAGCAATGAAGCCAGCTGTCTCCATTGGTGGGTCATATTTCCTGTCACCAGCCACATTGCCACGACGAACATCTTTGACAGACACATTCTTGACATTGAAGCCCACATTGTCCCCAGGAAGAGCTTCACTCAAAGCTTCATGGTGCCTTTCACCAGACTTGACTTCAGTTGTAACACTGACTGGAGCAAAGGTGACCATTTATGCCGGGTTTGAGAACACCACTCTCCACTCGGCCCACAAGGACAGGACCAACACCACCAATTTTGTAGACATTCTGAAGGGGCAGACGCAAAGGCTTATCGGTTGGACGAGTTGGTGGCAGAATGCAATCCAGAGCTTCAAGTAGTGTGGTTCTACTGGCATTGCCATCTTTACAGGTGACTTTCCATCCCTTGAACCAAGGCATGTTAGCTCTTGGCTCCAGCATGTTGTCACCTTTCCAACCAGATAGATATTGGCACAAATGCAACTGTGTCAGGGTTGTAGCCAATTTTCTTAATGTAGGTGCTGACTTCCTTGACAATGTCCTCGTATCTCTTCTGGCTGTAAGGCGGCTCAGTGGAATCCATTTTGTTAACACCCACAATTAGTTGTTTCACACCCAGTGTGTAAGCCAGAAGGGCATGCTCACGGGTCTGCCCATTTTTGGAGACACCGGCTTCACATTCACCAGCACCAGCAGCAACAATCAGGACAGCACAGTCAGCCTGAGATGTGCCTCGAATCATGTTTTTCATAAAGTCTCTGTGTCCGGGGCATCAATGATGGTCACATGATACTTGATGCTCTCGAATTTCCACAGGAAGATACCAATGGTGACACCACGCTCGCGTTCAGCTTTCAGTTTATCCAAGACCCAGGCAGACTTGAAGGAGCCCTTTCCCATCTCAGCCGCCTCCTTCTCAAATTTTCCCATGGTTCCTTAGTCGATCCCACCACATTTGTAGATCAGATGACCAGTAGTGGTAGACTTGCCGGAATCCATGTGTCCAATGACAACGACATTGATGTGTGTCTTTTCCTTTCCCATTTTGGGTTAGAGTCAGCGGTGGTTTTCACTACACCTGTGTTCAGGTGGCAAACTTGTGAAAAAAAGACCACACTGTTTTGATTACTGTAGCTTTGTAATGTTTTGAAATCAAGAAGTGTGAGTCTTCCAATTTTGTTCTACTTAAAAATTGTTTTGGCTATTTGAGGTCCTTTGAGAGTTTATATGAATTTAAGATAAATTTTTCTATTGTTATGAAAAATGCCATTGGGATTCTTTTATTGGCATTGCACTGAACCTGTGGATTGCTTTACGTAGTATTAACATCTTAAAAAGATTAAATTCTCCAATCCATGAATACAAGATCTCTTCATTTATTTCTGTGTACTTTAATTTCTCTCAATAATGTTTTGTTGTTTTCAGCATTGAAGTCTTTCACCTCTTTTGTTAGGTTTATCCCTAAGTATTTCATTCTTTTTTAATGCTATTGTAAATGAAAATGTTTTCTTTATTTCCTTTTTGGATTGTTCATTGTTTTCCCAAATTTTCATAGTAGTATTTTTATAGTACATTGTTTTTCCAAATCTTCATTTTAAGTAAGGCAGGAAGAAAGTTGGTAGGTGACCCAACTATATTTCTTTTATCAGTAAAGTAATATAATAATGGAAACTTTAAAAATATTCTCTGCATGTATTTTATTCCAAAAAATATTTGCTTTCTTCCTCAATGCTCAAACCTCATTTTCACTTTGATGGTACATATTGTGTTTGTTTAATTTTTTATTTATTATAAAAAATTTATGAACATTTTCAAACATACAGAAAAGTAGGAAAAAATGATATAATGATCTGCCACATACCCATTACCTAGACTTAACCATTCTTAACATTTTGTCAGATTTGCTTCATGTAACTTTTTGCCAAAGTATTCACAATAAATTATAGACAATGACATTTTACCTCATATATTTTCGTATGCATCTCTAATAATAAGGTATCCTCCTCCATAACCATTATACTATTATTATACCTAACAAAATGAACTATAACTCCTTTATGTCACCTCGTACCCAATCCATATCCAGATTTCCCCAATTGTCACCAATGTCCTTTGCAGTTGGTCTGAATGAGCTAAGATCCACACAAGGGTCACACATTGATTGCATTTGGTTGTTATCTCTCTCAACTCCCTCTTAATCCAAAGGCAGATGGACAGTGCTACCTTCAGGGATGTGTCTGGACAAGGCTGTGTTAGCCGGGAGAGGCAGCGGGGAGGGACACAGAAAGCTGTGTTCATGGCTGAAAGTACAAAGACCTGTAATAATACCACATATCATTAGCTGAGACTGATGAGGTGTTCCTGCTTCTAATGCAGAACTTACTATGTACATCTGGAGCCAGAGAGACAGTTAGGCTTCTAGAAGTTTCTGAGAATCCTCACTCAATCAGATGTTGTCATCTGACACTGTGTAGCTCTGGGAGAAGATTTGGTGCACAAGTTTACAGCTCTTTGTGACTCAATTAATGTCTCTAATCTTTTTGCAGTGAATTCACTATGCCAACTTTTCTCCCCATGCATAAGTGAACCTTGTTGATTTACCCATCCATGTTTGTTGGTTGCCTTTCTGCCAGTCTGAGCCCTCTACTGTCGTTTGTTTATTCTACTGATAGTCACTTATCTTTCCAGAAGAGGCTCCCAAATTTGAAACATTTGTCTTGTAAACTGTGTAATTTATCTTTAAGTTAGCAGCTCTTATGCAAACTTTGCCACCAGACAATCAGTGAACTTCTGTGTAGTCAAATGATTTTCCTGCTCAGCCTTTTAAAATGTCTTTATTCAATGAGCTACATCAATGGAGCGTTTCTGGTTATCACCTTTTTGCTGCAACACCTAGCTTCTGAAACAATGGTGCATGCATTTTTTTATGGGATGCTCAATATCTTCACCCCAAAATCCTTTCTGTTCCCCTCAAATCAAAATAGATGATGCTTGATGGCTAACAGGTTTTTTTGATTTTTGTTTTCATCAAACACTGGTTTTATTCAAAAACTCATTACTGTTGAGACTATTATCTTATCAAGTTCATCTTTCCTTCCATGGCTCATTAAAAAATAGCTCTTGCGTTTTATGTCTGACAGAGCCTAACAAGCACTGTAAGTTGGGACACATTAGTAACATCTGAACTTTTATCAAACTGTTGCAAATTTTCCAACTGTGTAATTTATGTTAATAACTTCTAAGCCTCAAGAAATATTTTCTAGGTATCTTTCACATATTTTCTGACCAAGGGCTGCATTTTAATTTTGCTACCGTATTTTTTTCCATATGTTCTTTTAGTCGTTCTTATTTCAATAGAATGAGACAACGTTTTACACAACGTCATGTAGCTTTTCATCTTTACCCTGAAATAGGAAATATCAAAAGAGGCTTTCTAAGTATTTATCATCAATTTGAATGAAATTTGGTCAAGTTCTAGAATCAGGTGTCCCATGACTTCAACAACAAAACAATTAAAAGGACACTTTGGATCAGGGCCCACCCACTCCAGTATGACCTCATCCTAATTACATCTACACAACCCTGTTTCCAAGCAAAGACATCTCCTAGGTTCTAAGGGTTAGAACTTCAACATATCTTTTGGGGGACACAATTCAACCTATCACAGAGCTCTAAGCATCTGTTAGAGGAATGACTACAGACCCTCCCGGCACCGACATTCTATTTGTCTATAAATGAGATGAACGATGTGAAATGCTATCAAAGCGAGAAGCTACACATGGAAGAGCACAGTGACTTTGCCTATGACCGTCGGTGTGCACGACGGCAGCTGGAGGTGTCATTCTGACCTCTGGCTGTGTCATCAGCTTTGGCTTCATTTGGACCCAAACAGACTGGCTTCCCGCTACTGTTAAATCAAAATGGTAATTGCATCCTGTCACCACAGGAGTGCTCTGTTCGAGAATATTTCTTCCCACCTGTAGAAATAATTGATGTTTATAATAGGAGCCCAGAGACACTGCACAGTCATGGAGTATCTTCTGAATCATCAACGAACAACTAAATTATCTTCTGGAGAGTGTTCCTATTAAGTGCATTTGAGTGATTTCTTTGAAACTCACAGTCTCAGGATAAGTCCCTTAAAAGCAGAGGCAGAGGCTGAGACAGGATTTGGGCACACATGGTTTATTGAGGGTGACTGTCAGGAGAAGAGGAGTGAGAGAAGCAGGAGAAGGCAGGGGAAGGAGCTGAGCAAGGATGTGGTCACAGCTGGAGTCTAGCGTCCGCCTGGTTAGCAGGGAGCTCTGAAGTGTGAACAGCAACACAGAATCGGTCCCACCTGAAGGCAAGGGGCTGGCCCTTTGTACCCCCATATCAGTCCATCATTAGCTATAGGCTGTCAGAGGAGAGGGGCACAACTTCTCCAGCAAGGAAGCTCGTGGACAAGGAAAATTCTGCACAGGAGGGAGCAACTCTGAGCCATTAGCTGCCAATGCTCACAGCAGCTGAGAGACGGGTACGCTTGCTGATGCTCAAAGGGGAGCTGGCATTCTGTACAGATGGGGAAGTGTGTATGGGAGAGAAAGGATGTGTGCCTGGCTATACACTCACTGTTGTGGACCGAAATGTGTTTCCCCCCCACCTACCTCCACCCACCCCAAATCCCCGTGTTGAAGTCCTAAACCCCAGTATCTCAGAATGTGACCGTATTTCACAGAGTCTTAAAGAAATCATTAAGGTTAAATGAGGTCATTGAGTGGGGCTTAGTGCAATGCAGCTGGTTCCCGTATAAGAGGATATTAGGACACAGACACACAGAGGGAAGGCCACGTGAAGACGGCCCTCTGCAAGCCGAGGAGAGAGGCCTCAGAAGAAACCAACCCTGCTGACACTTTGATCTTGGCTTTCTAAGCCTCTGGAACTGTGAGAAAATAAATTTCTCTTGTTTAAGCCACCCAGTCTGTGGTACTTTGTTATAGCGAACTAATAGTCTAATATGGCAAACTAATACAGTCACCTATATTCATTATCGCTCCAAAGGCCAGGATGTATGGTTAGCCTGGACATCACATCCTGCTAGAAAACCCTGACCATAGTGTTTGCTCATCCCCAATGTCCAGAGGTCATCAATAAAAACAAACGCATCTAGTGCTCTACATCTTTGGAAACGTGCTTACCTTCGGGCATCTCATTAGTGTATTTCCCACCCCCATATGGGGGTGGTTTATACAGTCAGGAAGCAGACTTTGTTTTGCTAAGAATTATAAATGTGAGAGCTCCTGCATTAGGATGGTGGGAGAGAAAAGCTATTAGACAAGGCACGCTTACTGTCTTTTGTTTATGGAATATCTTCACTCTGTAATGGTGTCGAGGGATATTAAAATGTCATTGATGGAGAAAGGCTTTGTAACAACACAATCTTATTCAGAGATTTATTGATGGTTGGATTATGAGATGGAGAAGTACTCAAAGAGCTACTGATTTCTGCTATGTTGTGTGAGGGAAATCATGTATCGCTCGGATTTTACCATCTTCTTCTAAACAGTTGGCAACGAGTTGCTTTGTGGTAAGGAACTGCTGTAATTTGGGTACATGTCACAGTTCATGGAAATAAAGCTAATTCTTAATTACCTTTTCTATAATGGGACAAAGGACTGAGGAGACTGAAAGCCCCACAAAAACCATTTCGATTCCTTTCCTCTTCCTTCCCCAGACCCGTAAAGCAAATAGAAATGTTGGCTCCCCAGAGTTTCTTCGGTTTTTATGTTCTCTGTCCAATGGCTGGTAGAAATACCAAGGGCAAGGTGAGGTAGCAGGCTCCGGAGGAGACAGGAGAGAAAGGAGAAATGCATATCACAAACTAGATCGTACAGTTCTCATTTCACCCTAAGCCTGAGAGTCACACTTGACTGGGGCCGGTGGCTCAATGACTCTGGCATTCAGGCCACAGAGAAGCATCAGCTGAAGAGCTTCCTGACCTCTCAGTCCTGTTCATGGGTCCTTGGATGAAGCCCTCTGCCTGAGAAGCTGTGTGCATTTCCCTACAGCTGCTTGGAACCCTCTCCCTTAATTCAGTGGAAATTTGGGGAACATTTTTGCTCCCAGGGGCTATCTGACAGTGCATAGAGCCATTACTGGTTGTCAGCACTGTGGGGAGGTGTGATTTACTACTAGTATCCAGTGTATAGAGGGCACGGGTGCTGCTAAAAATCCTGCAAAGCACAGGACAGAGGCCCCCCCCACACACACACACACACATAGCAAAGAAGTCTCTGGACCAAAATGTCAGTAATGCTGAGGTTGAGAAACCCTGTTCTAAGTATTCTTCATGAGAACCCCCTGCTCCCGCCTTTTGTCCTGTCTTGATCTACAATATCCATCTGTGCGTCTGTCCATCCAGTCTATAAATACTCACCAAGCACCTTCACTGTGCTTGGGACTATAACAGTTGCTTTCAAACACACATGGAACGCGAATGATAGTTTTAAACTGCAGATTGGTAAGTAATGAGAACAATAACTCAGAGAGTGATTTTCCAGGCCGTTGTGGAAGAATGTTGTGTGTCTAGGAGTAAAAGGGTTGGGCTAGGGGACGGCTGCTCCATACGGTGTTGCCTGAGCTGCCTCCCACACTGCCGTCAGCTCAGGGTCCACGACCCCCTCACTTGTCTGCCGGATGGCTGGCTGTTGGCAGCGACAATGAAGTTCAGAGCATGTGTTGCTCATCCTTCAGGGGGTTCATTCACGCAGTGCTGGCCATAGGGTTCCCCAGAGGACCATGAAAGGGCAAGCTTCATCGTTGGGGAATTTTTCAAGGCTCCGTTTGCAATGCAAAGGCACATCACAGAGTCAAGGTGTGAGAAATAAACTCCACCTCTTCATGGGAGGAGCTCCAGAATCACATTGCCAAGGGGCGTGTATACAGGAGAGGAAGAATCGGAGCCATGTTTGCAATCAATCCGCAGGAAGTGACTCATTAATCTTCTTTCTGGTTCCTCTCCAAGACCAAACACGTACTGGGTTCTTCCCATCTGTTTGGTTAATAACCATTTCTCACATTCACCTTACTTAAACTTCACCCCAAGCTCAGGTGGGTCAAGCAGGCAAGTTTGGTTTTTGTTGTTGTTGTTTTACTTTATAAATGCCACACTTGAGGCTCAGCAAAATAGAGTTCTAGCCTAAGGTTAAAAGCTAGTAGGTGAGCTCTTTCCGTCTCTGGCCGCTTCGGCGCATCTGCAATGGATGGTGATGCTCAGCTGCTTGGGCTTCCTGATCAAAAGGAACAAGCAGACATACAGCAGGGAGCCCAATAATCTGAAGGCCCCGCGACTCCTTCCTCTACAAGGGCTGATTCACCGCAGACAGTGCGCGTGGAGCCAGCGGCGGACGGCAAAGGAGTGGTGGGCGTCATGAAGCGGAGATCCGGCCGGCGGAAGCCGGCCACTTCCTACTTCTGGACCACCATCCACAAGAATGCTCGGGTCACCCTCAGTAACATCCGGCACATGATCCGCAAGAACAATTGATGTCCAGACAGGTGCATGGCCATCATCCACAGAGCCAGCGACATCCTGCGCAGCCAGAAGCCCATGACACTGAAGAGAAGAGGGTTCCCCCTGCCAAGACTCCTGAGCACCTCCCTCCCAAAGCAACAAAGCATAAAGCGTAAAAAAAAAAAAAAAAGCTAGTAAGTGACAGAAGTAGACGTTAATAATGATCATGTGTCGAGTGACAACCAGGTGTCAGGCACTGGGCTATGGACTTTCTTAATCCTCACAACAACCTTCTTATGGATCCGATTTTACAGACGGGTAAAGTGAAGCTCAGAGAGGTTAAGTAACTTGCTTAAAGTCACACAGCACACGGGGCTGAGACTTTAACCTGGGACTTAAACAGATTTTTTCCTGATTCCAAGTGACCTTTGAACGTAACAGGGTTGTTGTAAAATCTGGCCGAGCTCTTGTTGGACCATTAAGTGTTCCCATCTCTGTGGGAGAGCAGGACAAATAGGACAAGCAAGAGTAGTTAGCTGAGGCCATCTCTGAACTGAAAGCAACTTCCCCCACTGCTGAAGCTGATACACAGGACATGTGGTGAAGCAAGGTCCCCCACAACCACGGCCAGTGATGTGATCTGACAGGGCTTACAGGGCTGTGCCTTCATGGAGACGGAGGCTCGGGGTGAGGAGCCGAGCCTCAGGTCTGCTGACCTTATAACAGCACCCCAGCCTTTGACCAGAACCCCAGCTTGGGTGAAGTGTCTTAGTGTGAATGACAGAGCCATATCTGAGGTTGAAGGAGAGGCAGCTGGAAGGAGTTGTTTTGCTCTAACTATCCATGTCAATACTCGTGGAAACAGGAGGAAAGACAAGGTTGTTTTTCTTAATATATTTTTCTATTTACAAGAAACGTATGATCAATGTAAAACACTGTGAAAACACACAAATAGTATTCTTCCCAAAATTCCAAATCACCCTCCCTTCCATTGTACATATTATGAATATGGTCATATCTACACTCCCTGTGCTTTTGTACACATAATTTTTATATGTAAGTAATTTACATGTATGTGTAACACAAGCATGTGTTGTGTGTGTGGGAGTAATTTACAAATATGTTTATAATTTATATCTGCCTATATAATTATGAAAATGAGGACTTCCTATATATTCTGCTTTGCAGTCGGCAACTTGTTCACCTCTGTAAGTCAATATTCTTAGTGTAAGAGCATTCACCTCTGTAAGTCAATATTCTTAGAACCTGACTGTAAGTGCTGTGATATAATCCATCATATTGTCACACCTTGATCATTTACCTGGGCCCCAGGGTTGGTTGGATGTTTAAATGAAGAGACTTGCAATTAGTTAAGTTTTGGGGTTTTTCTCCCCTATCTTTGAGGCAGAGTTGATCTGGGGTAGCTAAATGGAGATCCAGACTAAGAAGGAAGGCCAAACCTCTCTAGTTTCTGCTCCCTCCGCATGCCTTCTTTTCCCTCAGCCCTGCACAGGGTCCCACTGTCCTTGAGTTAATTAGAAATGCTGGGGGGAGCACGGCATGAAGGCAGCACATTGCATCTCTCAAGGACCCCTCGAGCGTGATGTTGAGCGGGACTTTGGAATGCATTGTTTATTTTCAAATCCACCTTGCTTCAGTGGTTCCACAATCTGTCCACACTGCTAGTCTAGTGAAGGAGGTGGAGCTCACATTTGTATGCTAGATAGTCAAGAAAAATTGTATCTTCAAGTGTGTACTTGAGGCTGATTGCCAGTTTGAGGCTATCTACCATTTTTTAAAATAAGACCTGGAATCCTCATCCTTTCTCTTTTAGAGAAATTCCAGGAATAAAGGACTTTCTTTTCTTGTACAATTTGTTTGTATCTCCGCTTGTCGTCATTATTGTGGCCAACAGAGCATCTAACCCCAAATGCTCTATGAACGAACAACACTTTCCAGCTGTGGCTGTAAGCCTTAGTAATATACCTCAAACCCACTTTTTCCCGTAGTGTCAGATGTCCTGAAGAAAATACGTTTTTAAACTGCTTGTACTTTGAGCAACAGCTCAAACTCAGAGAAGTGAATACAACGTGCAGGGTGAGACCTATCGTTTTGTGTAGCCAAGTGTTTTGATAGATGTGGTTGGTAGAGAAGGCAAAGCTCTCCCTGGGCATAATTTAGGTGAGAGAGGTGAGGATAAAGAACAGTTAAATCACTCTGCACAATAATTTGGGAGTTGGCTGCTGAGAAAAAAACAGTGGAGATTATGGAAGAGGAAGTGGGACTAAAGGGGTCCTAGCAATAGTGAAAGGAAGGAAGGGTTCATAGATGGGACATAACAACATGCTGCAGATATAAATAATTTTTTTCTAAACTCATATTTGCTACGTAGTGCTTCCATTAACTCATATGGCAACTTTGTGCAAATTAGGAAAAGATGCATTCTCTAGGCTGGATGTAGACTCGCCGTGTCTGGATGTATCCAGACTGAGTACCACTCTTTGCTAGATGTAGGACTAGGCGAGTGGAGCTGTTTTGCATTTTGGCTCCCATCACACAGCATCCTGTGTAACATGCAGCCTGCACCATAGTATCCGGCAAGCTGAGCCCACATGACCTAGCTATTAATAAATTAAAGCCAGCCAATTATCTCCATACCTTATGTATGACCTCCTGGAAAAGATCTGCCGTCCCCAGCACATATTTTCTGCAGGAGTTGTATGGGCTAGGTACAAGCTGGCTATTTAAAAAAAAAACAGTTGAGGGCCGGCCCAGTGGCTCAGGTGGTTGGAGCTCCATATTCCTAACTCCGAAGGCTGCCGGTTCGATTCCCACATGGGCCAGTAGGCTCTCAACCACAAGGTTGCCAGTTCAATTCTTCGAGTCCCGCAGGGGATGGTGGGCAACTGGGATTGAACACGGCACCTTGAGCTGAGCTGCTGCTGAGCTTCTGGATGGCTCAGTTGGTTGAAGTCCGTCCTCTCAACCACAAGGTTGCCGGTTCGACTCCCGCAGGGGATGGTGGTCTGTGCCCCCTGCAACTAGCAATGGCAACTGGACCTGGAGCTGAGCTGCGCCCTCCGCAACTAAGAATGAAAGGACAACAACTTGACTTGGAAAAAAAGTCCCGGAGGTACACACTGTTCCCCAACAAAGTCCTGTTCTCCTTCCCCAATAAAAAAAAAATCTTAAAAAACAAAAAAACAAAAAACAGTTGAATGAAATATCTAATCAGGAATTAGTGAAATAGTTTGGAGATGGAATTATTGTGGAAATTCTTATCGTGGCTATTCATAAGTTGTTCAGAGGATCTCAAACCATGAAACAATGGCATCCTTTGTGTCGTGCTTGGAAAGCCCGTCTGCATGCCCTCCCAGTCACTGCCTCAGATCCAGCAGCCCTGTCTTCCCGAAAAGCTGCTGCAGCAGATGATGTGAGTGCCCCCTCCATATCCCTTCGGCCCCCCATGCCTGCAAGGGATGGCTTCCTATACCTTGCCACTCATTACCTGAGAGCTACCTCTGGCTGCAGAAATGTTCTCAGCCCACCGGGGCAGTGGGTAAGATGTGCTGGAGGATTTGATGCCCCCAGAAGTTCTCCTTAACCGGTGACAAAGCAGGTCGGAGGAGCTTCCTTACCTCTTGGTGGTGACAAATCTGAGGAATGTGCTTTTCATAGTTCCCCAAGTTTCTTCAAGGGTATAAAGCCCCAGTTGCTCTGGCACATTCATACACATTTCTCTGTGTCATCTCTCCACACCACCGCAAGTTTGTTCTGAACTCACTTCCAAATAAGTTCATCTCAGGGTCTGATTCCAGAAAAGCCCAACCTAAAGCAGCTGCTTAAAGGACTGGTTAAGTGGATTCTTTCTTTAAGTCAAGTCTAATTTTTCAGACTCCAGTGTAGACTGGAAGTAATTTTCACAGAGCAATTTAACATATGCAAATAACATTCAAATCAATCCCACGCAGTGGGCAGACCAAGAACTACTGTTATTTCTGCAAACCTAATTATACTGACGCCCACCAAATTCGAGAAAAAGAGAAACTGTCAAAACAAAGATAACAGAAACAAATGCAGCAAAACAACCAGCCCCGGCCAGCATTGTCAACTCCCAGATGAATCCGATTTTTACGATGAGAAGTTCCGATTTCCAAAATGAGGAGAGGGAAAGGGAGAGATGTTTCAGATGTTTTCCCTCTGAAACACCTAATTTTGTTCCCACTCCCTCAAATCTCTCCACATTTCCATAACAACCTGTGTCCTATACTAAGTTAGTGAGATTCTTACAAGGAAACAATGGCACCCTACCCACCTATTGGGCAAGGCTCGCATCTAAGACTTGTTCTTGGTTCCTCTTTCTCTCATCATCCTGTACCCAGTTCATATCAGCGAGCTCCATTGGTCCCACCTATTAAATATATCCCAAGGGCCCCAGGCCTCTTTTTCAGCCCAACCACCCTGGCCCAAGCTGCCATCAGCACCTCCACCAGATTACTGCAGCAGCCTCTTACTTGGCCATGTCTGCTTCCGGGGTCAGTTTCAGTGGTTTGTGTCTTTCTAGGAATTTGTCCATTTCATTCATTTAATTTGCTAGCATACGGTTATTTATAATTTTCTCTTACAATCCTTTTTATTTCTGTAAGGTTGGTAGTGATGTCCCTTCTTTTATTACTGATTTTAGTAATTCACAAGTCTTCTGTCCTTTTTCTTGGTCAGTCTCACTAAAGGTTTGTCAATTTTGTTGATCTTTTACAGCACCAAACTTTTGGTTTGTTGGTTTTCTCCATTGTTCTTCTATTCTCTATTTCATTAATTCCCTCTCTAATCTTTATTATTTCCTTCCTTCTATTTGTTTTCGCTTTAGGTTGCTATTTTTTTTTAGTATCTTAAGGTGGAATTATTTTTTAATGTAGGAATTTTACAGCTATAAATTTTTCCTCTAAGCACTCCTTTCGCTTCATCCCATACATTTTGATATGTCATATTTTCATTTTCATTCATCTCCAAGTATTTTCTAATTTCCCCTGTGATTTCTTTTCTGATCCATTGGTTACCTAGGAATATGTTGTTTGATTTACACATATTTGTGAACTTCCCAAATTTGTTTCTGTTATATTATTGTTGGAAAACACACTTTGTATGATTTCAATCCTTTTAAATTTATTGAGGTTTGTTTTATTCCTAGTCTGTGGTCTGTCCTGGAGCATGTTCAATGTGTGCTTGAAAAGAATGTGCATTCTGCTATCACTGGGTGGAATACAGATGTCTGTTAGGTCTTGTTGGTTTAAGAGTTGTTCAAGTATTCTATTGCCTTATTGATCTTCTGCCTAGTTGTTATATCCATTAGTAAAAGTAGAATATTGAAGTCTCCAACTATTATTGTTTAATTATATATTTCTCCCTTCTGTTAGTTTTTGCTTCATGTATTTTGGGGCTCTGTTGTTAGGTGAATATATATTATAATCGTTATACTTTCCTGATACATTAACTCTTTTTTTAAAAAAATATTTTATTGAGGAAGGGGAACAGGACTTTATTGGGGAACAGTGTGTACACTTCCAGGACTTTTGTCCAAGTCAAGTTGTTGTCCTTTCAATCTTAGTTGTGGAGGGTGCCATTCAGCTTCAAGTTGTTGTCCTTTCAGTCTTAGTTGTGGAAGGCGCAGCTCAGCTCCAGGTCCAGTTGCCATTGTTAGTTGCAGGGGGCGCAGCCCACCATCCCTTGCGGGAGTCGAACTGGCAACCTTGTGGTTGAGAGCCTGCGCTCCAACCAACTGAGCCATCCGGGAGCTCAGCGACAGCTCAGCTAAGGTGCTGTGTTCAATCTTAGTTGCAGGGGGTGCTGCCCACCACCCCTTGCGGGACTCAAGGAGTTGAACCGGCAACCTTGTGGTTGAGAGCCTACTGGCCCATGTGGGAATCGAACCAGCAGCCTTCGGAGTTAGGAGCACGGAGCTCCAACCTCCTGAGCCACCGGGCCGCCCCTGCGTTAACTCTTCTATCATTAGAAAATGGTCCCCTATATCTAATATTTTTTATTTTAAAATCAATTTTGAGTGATATTATCATCACCACTCCAACTTTCTTATGGTTGTTTTTTGCATGATACAGACATACATCATTTTATTGTTCCTCATTTTATTGTGTTTCACAGATGTTGAGTTTTTTTACAAATGCAAGGCAAGAGTCTCTACTAGCAAAAAGATTATGACTTGCTTTGTTGCGATACTTGCTTTATTGCAGGGGTCTGGGACCGAAACTGCAATATCTCCAAGGTATACCTGAATATCTTGCCTTCTTTTTACTTTTAACCTATTTGTATCTTCAAATCTAAAGTTTGTCTCCTACAGACAGCATATCATTGGATCACATATCTTTATCCAGTCTGACAATTGCTGCCTTTTTAATTCAATTTTCTAGCCCTTCCACATTTAATGTTATCATTAACAGAGACGGACTTACATTTGCCATTTTACTTCTTGTTTCCTATGTCTCATGTCTTTTTTGTCCTCTGTTGCTCCTTTACTGCTTTTTTTACATTACGTAAATATTTTCTAAAGTAACATCATAATTCCTTTAATAATTTGTTTTCATTGTATTTTTCAGTTATTTTCTTAGCAGTTGCTCTAAGATTTACAATAAACAACTTGCTCACTTTTTAGCACACCTTGTATTCGGTTTCTTCTCTGTCTCAAACTTCCTCATCCCCTTCTAACTTTCAAGGACCATTTCCCAATAAGCTGCACACACTGAAATTCCCTTAGAACCTAAGGGAGACTCAATCTAAGATGAAAGGTTAAGCTTGAGCCAGATTAATGCCACCTGTCACCGTCCTGCGAACTAATGGGAAAGAAGGAGGAGGTAAAGAAGAAAGTTAGGACTTTTATTCCCCACTCCAGGCGGGACACAGTACGTGTTCAGCACAGAGAAAGGAGGCAGAGTTGTTCTGACAGCCTGAACATTCATGAAGCAACTGGGCCTTTTTATCTCTTGTCCTGAGAAGACTGGACATCCACTGGTGTGTCTCAGCAGGTGCAACGGTTGTAGCATGAACTTGTATCCTGGGCTTCAGGCCACTGCAGAAAAATAACCACTGCGTTTTCTCTATTCAGGGCCAGCCAGCTATAGCCCTAACCCCTTTGGAGCTGGGCATCAAGGAGGAGCTGCCCTGAGGCATACAGGGCCACCATCAATCTTTTTTAAATATATTGCTGAAAAATGAATCCCACTCTGACTTAGAAACGTGGCATCAGCATTCTGCCACCTTCTAAGCGGCATCAGCCAGATTTTTGATTAAGGCCTCAAGTTTCAAATAATTTGGGAGACAGTTTGATAACGAAGTAAGAAAGAGTCATTGCCAAGCGGCACTCAGCTGAGGGGCCAGAACCTGTAAAGAGGATTGTCTTAGGGTCCTTGACAATACATTTGACCAAGTCATTAAACCCTTATGAGCCTCAATTTCAGAGTCTATGAAATAATTCGAATGATACTTAGCTCATCGGGATGGGTCAGGCACAACACTTGGCCCATGGAAAGCTTCCATAAATGTCACTGATGATTCGCTACTAACAATGCTTCCCAGTGTTGTAATGGTTCACTTTAAATGTCTAACTCTCTTATTAACAAGGGCAGGGGGTATTTATTTGTCTTTGCATATTTTTTGGTGAATAAATGAAAGAATAATCACAGGCCACTGAGTTTTTTCTAAGTCCCTTGAATTCTTAAGACCCAGGCCCATAGTATAAAGAAAGGGAAGGGCAAAGGAAGGAGGAAGGAAGGAAAAGAGAAAGAAGGAACTATCACTGAGCCCAGTGAATGATTAGACTGAAGCTCTGCACAGCAACTTTTCAATTTCTCTAAGTGCCTCAGGTTATGTTCTCAAGTGCCACCACCCCTCTCGTCCCCACAGGGTCCCAAAAGAATCTTAATCATCACCAACTGGCAATTTCACAGTCTCAGCATGTTAACAACAGAAATCAGCCGTCAGTGATGCAAAGGAGACCTGTTTTTCCCTCTTCCATCCCATTCTTATTCCTCAACCAATAAACCACCTCTTCAAATAGAGGCTGACTTGGCAAAGCAAAGGAGAAATATCAGTTATTCAGCAGGGAAACAAGCTCTCTGGGGACACTCGGCAAGATCACAGCAGGCTCACCACCGAGGGAGAGCCTGACAGCCAGCTATGAAAGCTCTTCTTCTTCAAAAAAGAAGAACCGGGAGGAAGAGGGGGAGGAGAGAGAGAGAGAGAGAGAGAGAGAGAGAGAGAGAGAGAGAGAGAGAGAGAGAGAGAGAGAAGGGCGGGCAAACAGTAGAAGACAGGCTTAATTATAAACTTTATTAGGACCAGAACAGGTTTGGCTATCACTGTAACCCTCAAGGTACCTAACACAATAGCCTTTTAGTTTAATTTGTCAACATTTTCGTTTCGCCCTTTTGTGTCCTGTTCAAGACATCTTTGCCTCCTCCAGGTCATGAAGGCGGTCTCCTATGTTTTCTTCAAAAGTTTTATTGTTTTACCCTTCACATTCAGACCTACAATCCATCTGGCATTGATTTTTGGGGTACGACGTGAGGTAGGTTTTTCACATGGATATCCAAGTAACGCAGGACATGTATTGAAAAGACCACGTTTCCCCCACTGCACTGTTACCTTTGTCATAAATCAAAGTGACCATATATGGCAGGTGTGTTTCCCCACTCTTAATGCTTTCACTTTATTTACCAGTTTTAAAATTACTCCCTAGGTTGCTAGTTGGTTCATCTTTATGCAGCCGGTGTTTAATACTAATAGTGCAGTTTAGTTAGAAAAGGCAGGATAAATGCTTGATTCTTTCTCTTTGTCTACTAGGTTAAGAAATAGATTTGGTTCACTAGCATCCTCCAAAGGTGAGCAGTTGAGTTTTTAAAGTATCGTTATAAATTCACGTATTTAAATATAATTGATATGTCGCAAACAACTGTAGTTATTATCCTTACTGATGTGTAAAATATCCCATCTTGGGGAGCCTCTTCCTGGCTCTGGGGCATTTTGATGTGACTGTTTTTTAAAGCTCCCTTGCTCTCTGGTATGTTTGCAGCAATAGACAACGGACAGGTAGAGAACCATCTGACAGATGAAAATTCCACAAATAACTGTGACCGTGAGAGTTCAGCATGAGCAGACACTTATGCACATGGATATGTCCAAAGCAGACAGGGCCAGAGCCAAAATGAACTCTCCACCCCAACAGGGCCATCCTGGGGGGTGATATGAAAAGGCCAAGTGTACACAGATCAGGAAGAAAAAAAGGGGGGAACACCTGAAATAATAATAGCTAATATTTATGAAAATGTCCTGTGTGCCAGGACTTTTGAGTTAGGTCTTTACAAGGACTAACTCATTTAATCCTCAAACAGTTCCACAAGTTGGGCACTATTTTACGCCCACTTCACAGATGAGCACACTGAAATCCAGAGAAGTTAAACCACTTGCCCAAAGCCACAAGGTTACACAGCCAGTAAATGATAGAGTCAGGAGTTGAACTCAGGTGCTCTCCCAACCGAAATGGAAAAGAAGACAAACGATCCCTCCTTCTTGGATTTGTCAAGGATGGCTGTGGAGCGGGGTTCCAGCACCAGGTGGGAATCTGGACAATGCCATCAAACGCTCAGCTGTAATCTAATGTGAATTTCAGTTCCAACTGGCCTTGGGCTGCCAATGGTAAGTAAACTCAACCGCAGTTATAACTGCAGTTTCCCTTCCTTTCTTCACAAGGGTGCTTCCTTCTCCGTTCCCCAGCTTCTGTGTCCAGCCCTGGCCCTGCCTTCACTTGCACCCCCTTCACAACTCGTTCCCTTGCATCCCCCAGAAGTTCACTTGTCAGGCCAAGTGATTAGTAGGTGCTAGGGGCTGGACCAGTGCTTTGCATATTTTCTCAGTTATGTCCATTTTACAGAAGAGGAGACTGGGAGTGCTTTGTTCAAGATCACAAGGCCAGTTGAGTGCTGCGCTAGGATTTCACCCAGATGTCTCACGCCAAAGACCTGCACCGCGCTTGTGACCCACTGCTGCCCTCTGCTGGGCATGTGGCAGCACTGCCCCGCTGTGCTGAGCATGTTTTCACCTAGGTCTCCAGCTCATGCCTGCTGAGTGAGGGCATGGAGTGGGAGTTGGGAGGCAGTTGGGGGAGTTCTCATCTCAAAGCCACTGAAGAGCCTCTCAAATTGCACCAGCCAAAACTATGTATGTTATTTTGCTGTGAAGAACACCATTGGGATAACTGGTGAAATTTGAATAATGTTACCTAACAGTAAAAGGGCGTTATTATCTACAACTTTCAAACAATTCAGAAAAAGTGTGTGTGTGTGTGTGTGTGTGTGTGTGTGTGTGTGTGTGTGTGTGTGTAGAAAGAGAGATGATACGCAAATGTGACATGTTAACATTTGGGGAATTTTGGTGATGTAGGGAATTCTTTATACTGTGTTAAAACTTTTCTACAAGTCTGAAACTATTCCAAATAAAAAAGTAAATTGCACCTTCAGGAAGCCACCAACCACAGCTCTCCTGGAATTTTCTCTAGTAAACTATGGAGTCCATAGGAGACTGCAAATTGATTACCCACAGGGCCCCCTCCTGGGCTCCTCTTCATGATGACAG
Source organism: Rhinolophus ferrumequinum (assembly GCF_004115265.2). NCBI lineage: Eukaryota > Metazoa > Chordata > Mammalia > Chiroptera > Rhinolophidae > Rhinolophus > Rhinolophus ferrumequinum. The sequence continues at coordinate 26,724,257 of NC_046306.1, read as the reverse complement.
TCAGGGCAGACAGGGAGTAGCCTTGTGTGAAACCCTTGACACAACAGAAGGAAGAAGCTACCTCTTGGGCAGTACCCATTGGACCCCCATCAAGGCACACACATATTCACAACTACTGGCAACGATAGGGGACCCCCAAAAGGATAAACTTGTGTCTGTCCACACACTGGCCAGCATAGTGATGGAGCTGGAAAGCATTCCTTGTGAGGAAGAGTCTAGAGAGTAAGATGGGGAGCTTGGAAAGAGAAGGCTGGGTGGCGAGGGGAGGAGCTAGCTGGGGGCACAGGAAAAACATTCTGTTCGTCAGGCAAAGAGAACAGACACAGTCTGTGAGATGCAAGAAGACAGAGGAGCACTGGGTGGGGTGCTGGGAAGCACACGTCATTCTACACCGGCTCCTGGGGTGGGTCATTCCAGTGATTACACCAGAAGGCTCACTCAGGACCCGCTGAGGTTTCGCCTGGGGATGCTCCCACAGAAGGCAAGGACCACTTGTGGGGGGAGGGGGATCAGAGAGGGGATGGATTCACTAGAGGGAGTTTCAACCACTGATTCTCAACCTTGGCTGCCCATTGGAATTACTGGGGAATTTTTTTAACACACCGATACCTGAGTTCCTTCCCCAGAGATTCTGATGTGATTGATCTCGGGTGCTGCCTGGGCACTGAGATTTTTTTAAGTTCCTCGGGTGATTCTCAAGTGCACCCAAGGATGAGAATCACTGGCTTGGAATGCATTCCTTCGAACGCTCTTTGAATCTCAGAGAAATCGGGACCATGTGAACAAGCTCAGAGGGCCCATCTTTGCTGCAGGATGGGCCTTGGTCAAATGCAGACTAGAATTTATCCTGAATGTAGTCTCCATCAGATGGAGGTTTCTTGTTCAAACTGAGAAGACGGCAAGGAAAGTGGCCACCTGGTTTTATTCTATTTGAGAGTTCTCTGGTTTTTGGTTGATTTGGGAACGGGCAATGTCCTTTGGTAAATATGGGGAGATGATGGTTTTTCATTTAGGATATCGTGGCCAGGCCATCGGTCCATTCTCTGGGGCTTTCCATCCCAACTGCCTATCCTCTGAATAACCAAATATGGAAGTCACTCTTGCTTTCTTTCCCTCCCCGACCTACCTCCAGGAGACCAAAAAGGTAATGGTATCCTTCCTCGTAGAGGAAAGTGCTTGGCTGTGAACCTCAACTCTTCTCCATCTCTGGTCTCATCCAGTCTCCTGGCTCTCGGTGCAGAGTAGTATCCACACCCTGGCCACCCCTGGGCTGGACAGCCCCACGTGGACATTCACAGGCATGTCAGACCTACTGTGTGTAAAACCAAACTCCTGATCTTCCCTCTGTTCCACCTCCCACCCCACCTGTCCTCCCACAGCCCTTTTCTGCTCTGAAATATGGCGACGTCCTTCTTCTGGTTGCCCAGGACAGCAACATCTTGGCCATCCTTGAGTCCTCTTCTCTCCTACACCATATGGAATCCTTCGGCAAATTCTATGATCTGTTTCTCACCGCACGACCTGAGTTGATCCACCAACCTCTCTAGCCTGGATTGTTGCTGTTCCCCCCGTCTCCCTGCTTCTACCCTGGCCCCTCTAATATCTGTTCTTAGCACAGCAGAGTGAGTCTTTGAAGACAAACATCAGCTCTAAACTCTCCAACAGCTTCCCATCTTGCTCAGAGTAAAAGCCAGTGGCCTCAGCCCTGCATAATTAGCTACTCTCTCTGGGTCCTCACTCACCCTGCTTCATCCACTGTAGCACTTCCTCGGACACGGGTGTCTTCACACATGCTCTGGGCCACCTGGAACGCCCTTCCCCACATCCTGCAAGTCGTGTCCATTTGCCCAAACACCACCTTGGCAGCAAGGCCTTCCCTGATCACCCTATTTAAAATTGTCGCCTCTCCCCAGCAGCACTCCCTGCTGCCCTCTCCTGCCTACACTTTGTCCATCTAACACCGTTTTCACACGTTTGCCACCCTGTCCTCTCCTCCATGGTGACAGAGACTGTGCTGGCTTTGTTTGTTGCTTCATTTCTAGTTTCCAGACAAGGACAAGCAGAGAGCAGAAATCCCACAAGGGTGTGTTGAATGCACGGAGATCATCGAGGACCGGGTTGGAAGGTAGCCAGACGCACATGGCTGCACCGGTGACCAGGGAAGGGGGGGGTCATGATGCCACTGACGGGGCCTCCTCAGAGAGAGCAGGTGGGCCTCTCAGGCTTGAACAAGAACCAGCAGATGGACTGGAGACTGGGGCCCTCACCACTTCCCCATGCCCACACAAGCCCTTGGCTCCTGGTGCAACACACGAGAGCAAGGCAGCCAGGGAAAATGACTCATGTTGGTTTTCTCAACCTTGGAAACCCGTGGCTTGGAGTCAGATTTTGTGGGACTTAGGAAAGGAAGTAAATGCAGTGTTTTTTGCACCTTGAGTGTTCGGAAGCAATTCATTCCAGAAGTCCCACCCGTGAGAAAGGCAGAGGTCCCTGTCCAAAAGGCAAACAATCTGGAGGTCACACTGGCCCAAAACATGTGGGACGGTGTCGGGGGGAGGGGTTGGAGGGCTCTCTCCTAAGACTTCAGACTTGGGGCACCTTCCACCTCCCCTCCCACCAGGGCCCACTCTGACCAGTAAGCAGAGTCCTGGGGTGGGGGCCTCCAGAGCAGGTGCTGCTGCTGGTGGGACCATAAGCTGAGCAGGAGTGAGGCAGGCTGAGGGGAGCTGGGGGAGCCAGGGCAGAAGGAAATCCGGCAGAAGCAGCAGCACGTGGGAAGGCCAGGAGACCAGAGCACCTGGACAAAGGAACACGGACCCAGAGTGGCTGAAAGAGGACAGAGCCTCAGTGAGGGGGTCAGATGGGCGGGCCTGGGGAAGCTCATTGACAAGGCTGAAATAGGACCCAAGGCCATGGGAAGGCCTCGAGCAGAGAAAGCTCAGCGACCTGTACAGCGTGAGGAGTGGATTAGCAGAGGGAGCCAGGCTGCAGTCAGGATGAGGTGGAAGGGTCAGGCCTTGGTTACTGACACGCGCGCTCCTAGTGATGGGCTTCTGGAACAATGCGGGGGCCGGCTGGGGGTGCGGGTGGGGTTCAGAACACCGACTGGGGCAGGTGTCGGAAAAGGGCCGGGGTTGGGTTTGGTCATGCGAAGTCCCCACGAAGAAGCCTTGCAGAGCCATCCAGTTTGGGGACATGGACCTGGAATCGTGCAGCTGAGTGGGAATCGGAGCTCTGAGAGGGGGTGAGAACGCCCATGAGAGGGTTCAGCGGTGGGAGAGGGCCTCGAGCAGAATGTCACTATCTAGGGGCCTGCCGGGCGGGGGAGAAGATGCCCAGAAAGGCGGCTGAGAAGGAGCAGCCAAGGAGGCAGGAAGGAGAGGAGGCTGCAAAGGCCAGAGGCAGAGGGAGTCCCTGATGGTCGGAGCATCCTGGGAGGTGACGCTGGTCCCACACAATCGCGCTCCCATGTCACACCAGTGAGCAGTCCCCCCACCAGGAAGCACACGGGCTCTGGAATTTAATAGATGTTTATTTGCGTAATAGGAACATTCAAGTACATAAATAAGGTAAATACTTTCCAACGTACAGTACATCATGTTCTGACACTGCAGCGAACATACATCTACGTGTGTTGTCTAACACTGATCACACAGAGCACACAGGAAGCCCAGCAGTGGCACAGACACAGGAATCTGGTGAGCGCCCAGCGGGTGAAAGGCGCAGCAGCTAGAAAATCTTTCTAATCTGGCGTTCCTTGGCACAGAGCCACCGAAACCGGGACTTGAACTTAGGTTCAAAGAGGTGTTTCGGTAGTGCAGGGCAGAGACAGATGTGGAAGCCATTAGCAAACAGTTTCACTTGGGACAGACTCACCAGATGGCTAAACCCTCCAAGTGCTACGTACAGGAAAAGCCTCAGGAGGCTGCAAAGAGCTAGGGCCCGGCCAACGCAGGGGCACTGATGACCAGGAGGCCCTCGCCCCCAGCTCGGAGCCTTTTTCTCTACAGACAAAAAGCTGCCTGGGTCCATTAGATGCAGCAATGAGGGAGGAAGTGTCAGGCCAGGCAAACATGAGCCCAGAAGGACGAGAGGACAAGTCCAGGAAGAGTCCATCACAACAGCCGTTTACTGAACACCTCTACAACCAGGTTCTCCTGATTCCGGCCGTAATCATAACTTCATTAACTGAAAAGGAGATCGGTAAACACGATGGGCCTTTGGGTCTGATCTTCACTCCCCACTAACACCCAGGAAACAGTCCAAAGGCAAGCCGGTAGTTCTCAGTTCTTATTATTCCATCGCCTTGAGAATTTCACAGGTCCTCTGTCAATACCTCTGTCAAAGTAAAGAACTGTCTACCACACACACAAACACAAACACAATCTCTCTCTCTCACTCTCAACTCCACCTCTATCTAAAAAACAAATATTTTTCACTCAATTCAGTGCCTGCCTGCTCTCCGTTCATTCATGTATGATCCCTTGCTAACCGAGAACCCAACAGAAATACCTCGTATCATCCAACCTCAGTGGTCACCTGCTTCTATCCCATGAATACTTTGAAGAAAGCGTGAAACACAGGCCCTGGCAGGCTTTTAGGGCTTTTAGGCTTTGTCTGTATTAAAATCTGCCCCAGAGATGGTTTCTCTTTTCCCCACTCTTCTGGGCCCAAGACGTCCACTTGTATAGGGCACTGCTGCAGGTTCCTGAGCTGTGTGCACAGGACACAGCTCTTGGCCAGAGGGGGAAATGGGGTCTGGAGGCAGTCACAGATAGAACCCCCCACTGCCCACAGAGCTGAGGCACCACTGGGCAAAGGGCCTCCTTCCATGTGGAAGGTCCGATTAGGGGCAGCAGGAAGTGGGCAAGAGCTCAGGCAAACTATTCTAAGTATGGAGAACTTCAGAATATCCTCACGTCCTCTTTCCTTTGGTCAAGCTGGCCTTCTACATGAAGTGTGCAGCACCCAGACGCTGTAGGTGGGTGTGAAAGCTGGACCGCTTCTCACAGAAGGGCAGTAATGGCTTCCCAGACCTTGCACACCCAGGCTGCGTGCAGGGCAGATGGCAGTGTAGTGGCTGAGAACCCAGTCTCTGGCATCACACCAACTTGGGTTCAAATAACCAGCTGAGTACAGCAAAAATAACTACCATTTACTGAGACTTACTATGTGCCAGGCACTATGCTAAATGCTCACGTGCATTATCTCATAAAATCCTCACAACAATCCCACAAGGGAGGTGCTGTTATCACACCCAGTTGGGCCAGAGTTGCATGTAGTAACCTGCCCAGACCTAGGGCTGTTTGAGCCGGACATCTGCCTTCTTCACCACAGCACTCAGCCTGCCACGGTGCCTCAGTGCCCTCATCTATAAACTGGGAATAACACCTAATCAAAGGTTGATTTCTGGATTAAAAGGGATAATATAGGTAAACACTTAGCACTGTGCCTGGCACATATTAAGCACTCTTACTATTACTGCGACTATTATTAATAAACACACTGGTGATAACTTACTAGCTCAAGAAAAAAAAAAAAAAAAGGAGCCTCAGTAGATAGGCATTTAGTGGAGGACGGTAGGAGAGGGGACAGGATTTTCAAATAGCCAGTGGACTTGAAACCCACTGGCCAAAAAATCTTAGACATCACATATTCTGCCCTCTGTTCTCATAATTCATCTACCTGTTCCAAAACCACCAACACTCTGGCATCCAAAGCATACCACCAAACTGCCCTCACAGCTAAGATTTCTTTGCTTTTGAAAACATGGTCCACATGCAAACAGGTGACTCTCAGACAAGAGTCAGCGTCAGGTAAGATCAACAGCCTCTACCCGCCTTTGAGCCCAGGTGAGTAGTCACTCCCGGCAGGGGTGGGGACAGAAAGATGGGGCGACTTTCAAACGATACAGGCAGTCAGCAGCTGGGACCCCGCTACTCACCAAGAATGGGACCCACCTTCTGTAGAAGACGTAGGTGAGCAGAGTCCAGGACCAAGAGGAAATGAGCCTAGAAGAGGTCTTTAAATCAGGCTTTCATCACCACTTGGTCCAAATGCCAAGGTCATGCCAAGGTCATGCCACGTGGTAGGACATGCCACATGGTAGGTCATGCCACGAGGCCCCCACTCAATAAGGGAAACCAACTCAAAAGTGGGAGCTGTTCCATCTCTTTAAAAATTGGAAGCTGGGCAACTGCGTGGAGGGTGATCAAGGGAAAAGGAAGTGTGTTTTGCCTAAGACAAGGACAGAATACGAAGCCCTGCCAAGAATCAGCCCCTTTCTTGAGGGAGCTGCTCTTTCAGAGCCCCTGCGCAGACAGCATGGTGAGAGTCCTTCCATGGTTTACTGTCTCGTGATGTGTCCACAGCAGTCACCTGGACATCCTCCTCTTAGCTCTTCCTCCCCACCCTGACTGGAAGAACAGGAGCGCAGAGTCCAAGTGAAATTGCCCCTCCCCACTCCACCCTTTGCTCAGCACATAATCCAAGGTTGGCACAGATGTGAGTTACTCCAAAAAAACAAAGGCAAACGGTACCTAACATATCAGTGACACAGGAAGAAGTTTCAGCAGTGACGTATCACATTTGGCAACGAAAAGCGACTCCCTTGGAAAGTGACCTTGGGTGGGCTTAAGGAACAGGCCACTGCTGTAGTTTTCTAAGCAGTGACACTCTTGGCCCTGAGTCATTCATATCCCCCCCGCTCCCATCCCTGTCAACATCTGGGAAGCTCCTGAGCCTGCTGGGAACTCACTGGCAGTCTGAATAGCCGAACTCAAGGATCCATTCAAATCAGCTTCTAGCCAACTCAGCAACTAGCTTAGACTCAAATCACAGGGTCTGCATCATCTCCCTTAAAACATATTTCTGGAATATTCTTGCAGAAATTAAGTCAACTTATAAGATAAGAAGCCCAGTGGGAAAAGATAAATACCATTTAAAAAGTCCACCCATGTTAAGGTTAAAAGTTACATTTCACCCCCTTCTGATACACTGGTTTCAAACATATATTACAGAATTGTACACCACTAAGAGTAAATTTTTTAAAAAATATAGTTATACTATAGCTACTGAAATGCTCAGAATATCAAACAGGCAAAAACTAATAAACACAAACATAAATGAGGTCCAGGCTGCCTCAGAGGGTTTCACTCGCAGGAGTAAAACTAAGTCTGTACTTTCATGATGCTGAGAGAGGGTAAGGGGGTGGCATGCGCACACAAAGGGACAAGAGTCAGGTGTCCTGTGAGCAGGGACAAGTAGAACTCACCAGAGAGGACGCCCAGGCTCAGCCCTCTGCAGACACTCCCTGGTTCCTGTGACGCCCTGTTCGTCACTTCCTTTATGTCACCAGTTAGGAGCTAACAGCAACTTAAGCTCTGACCTGGTGCACTGGTCAGGCCTCCTATGCTGCAGGGAGGCAGTGCTGCAAAATTTCAGGTGCACTCAAGCCATGTTCGCAAAGGCAGGGCGGGCAGGGATGATCTAGTCCTTGCCCTGGTGGGCAGACAGCAAGACGGCGTCCCGACTTCACCCTGTGACCCGGGGGAAGCTCCCTCCCCGTCTGGCCCTCAACTTCCTCACTAGCAAGGTGCTCACGACTCTCACCCGAGGAGCCTTGGAGGGCTGTTGTGAGAATGTATAGGATTCAAACAGGAAAACAAAACAAAAATCTCTAAGTCAGGCCTGCACGATATTTATGAATACAAAAACAAGTGGGAAACATAAAGCCTTGCGTGCAAGTGAGACACTGAATTCACAACAAGGGAGGGCACACAGTTTCAGTCACATTTTATTTCTCACACACACACAAAATGGATCTGAAGCAAGTTACACCATTAAGATCTGCACAGGTAGATGTTAAAATACTCTCTTGAATCCCACCTGAAAAGTGAAATACCTTCAATAAATGGAAGAAAAAAATTGTGCTATATAGACACAAGGTGGCATTGCTCTCCTGACTCCCCCACTAGGAAATTCCATTGTTCACCAGAAAGAGTGTGGGGAGATCGGAAGAAAGCAAAACCCAAGCTGACCCTCTGGCCTTCTTGTTGGCAGCTCTGCTGAGCATCGAGCTTCAGCTTCCCAGGACCCCAGGACCCCTGGGTGCCCATCAGTGACCACTTCCACAAAGGCATGTGCCAGGCACCCTGACCCCAAAGGCAGCCGTAAAGAGTGGCTCTCTGCTGTTGGATCCCAGCTGAGACTCCCTGCAACCAAGGACCCACCATATGCCCACAATGGGGTAACATGAGACAAATGAGGTGCCCTCTGTCTCTGGTTTGGGAAACCCAGTTCATTCATCAGTGAGAATGATGAATCATTAATCAACTCCACTGTTTAATTCGTTGCTGATATACTGCCTCATCCGAAGGACAAGCATTTAGAAAAGGCCCCGAAAGCACTTGCTTTTGGGTGCCCAGGACATGACTCCATACCCACAGCAGCCTCTGATGACATGAACGTGCTCAGCCAGAATCGTGGAATACTAGGATTAGATGACAGCTCGGAAAACAAGGACCCAGAGGGTGACGCGTCCTGCCTAGGGTCCCACAGCCAAGACTGAAACCCCACGCAAAAAGACCGCATTTTGTTTTTAAGGAGGACTTGAACCTGAAAAAGAAAAGCTGTGGGCTAAAACGGAAGTAAAAATTCAAAAGAAAGAAGCTGCTTCAGCGCTGCACGCCATGGGGAAGGTCATGCAGGCACTGTGAGCTGAAACGTCGAGAGGGTCAGCCCTGTGCCGGACGCTTCCGTGATCTGGACAGTGTGAGCTTTCAGGGAGGCAGGAAGGCTGCTTTAAACAGAAACGGAACAAACCAGCACCAGACTGAGGTGCTGAAGCAAGCCATTGCACCCTCACTTGGCAATGAGAAGCACTGCGGCACAGAATAACTGAACACACGTGTGCACCGAGTTCTCTCTCCTGTACCCTCTTCCCAAAGTCAACCTCACTCCTATAATTAGGAAGGGGGTGGGAGGGGAATCACAGTTTTGTTTTTTGGTGTTTTTTTTAAAAAAAAAAAGGTCCCCAGTAAAACACAAACTACATTTAACTGGTCACATTACAGAAAAAGTGTGCATTTAATCTTCAGAATGGTCAAACCTCTAATTGGGTTGGCTTTTCCAGAGTTTTAAGCAGGACCTTGTGGTTTCAGTGAAGAAGTCATTGTACAATTACAATCTATAAGAAAAGTGATGTTTAAAACACATACACAATACACACTTGCCTTAAGAGAACTATATATACAACACAGCAGCTACATGGGTGGTCGGTCAGGCAAAGGGTGCACGAGCGAGAAGCCTGCGGCTCCCTGCCTCATGGGAAGGCCCCAGAAAGCACTCGGCGGCAACCCGCCTGCAGCACAAACATGAACACCATCATCCCTGAAAAGACACAGCTAGCTGGGCTGCCCCACAGGAGCCTTCTGAGCCTAAACATGTGGAAGGGGCTCAGTTACAGTACATTCTACTGCATACACTTGAAATATTACAGTGTGTTTCTTCTGCCAGACTATTATAAATAATTTTTCGTGCTTTCTGAAGCAAATAAAAACTGAAAACTTCTTTCCATCTGTGATGAAATAAGGTGAACCCATATCGTAAAGCAGAGCTCATGTTCCACAGGATTTCATGTGGACAGAATGCTTATCTGATCGGTCAGCCTTTGTCCCTCCAGCCTAGAGAAGGCAACCCCCCTGGAGCGCGAAGGCAGGGCTTCCAGAGCAGCTTGGGTGAAAGCTCTCCAGTAGCAAAGGCGTCCAAGCCGTGCACCTCTTCCCTGCTGGCAGGGAACAAATACAAAGACAAATATGGGGGGCCCTGAACTGGTTGGACACAGATGAACAGCCACTCTCTGATGGAGCCCAGAAACATTCAGCTGATGGGAGCTAGAAGCTCCACGCAGCCACACCTGAGCTGGGCAACACTGTCTTCCAGGTTTTTAAAACGTTTAAAAAACCCAAATTTTTACCCCATGACTTCATTCCAACTCAAAGCTGTAGTTTACTCACAACCCAAAACATAAGCACATAGACTGTACGTACAACTTTTTAAAAAACCCACAGATATAAAACACTCTACAAAAAACAAAAAGACAGTGAGCTGAAGCCTTGCCATTGTCTAAGTCACAGCAGCTGGGCTTGCCTTGGAGCTCTGCCCCTCGCTCAGTCCTGCTCTGGCTCTCCCAGCCCTGCGTGGCCCTGCTAGTCCTCCGTGGCACCTGTCAGCATCCCCTTGTCGGTCAGGTGAGACTTGAGCGTGTTGAAGATGTGGAGCTGCTGGTCTGGCCGCAAGGTCATGAACTGCTGAATCAGCTTGCTCGGGTTCGGGCCCCTGGAAGGAAATGTGAAGAAACAGCTCTGATGGGGACCCAGCAATTTCTAGGGCCTGACTATCCAAGTGGCTGCCCCCACCTCTGGATGCCCTACTAACTTAACTACTGGAGGACAGAGGGGCCCCAGGGAATCCATAAACAGCAGCAATGGAAAGCTGCATTCATAATTGCTTTTCACTGAAACTGAGACGGGGCTAAAATTCTAGAATTGCACCATATTTAAAAATCCGCCAACTTGGTTCAGATGGAAAGGCACTGTACCTGATAAAACTGGCGATGTACACATTGACAAAGGTGGCCATCAGATACTGGCAGTCAAAGCGATCCATGATGCCTCCGTGACCAGGAATGGTATTGGCAAAGTCCTGTCGGAGGCACGAGAAGGACTGGTGAGCCTGGCTCCGCCAACATCAAACCCTGACCTATGGTCCCACCTCAACGTCCAGCTACTGTCCTGAGCAGCTCAGGGAAACGGAACGTGAGAAGTGGGCATTGACTCGAATGCTGAGGCTGTAATAGGACACAATCTTATGAAATTACAAAATGTTGCTTTTGAAGAAAGATGTAAGATATGATTAACAAATAAACTGAAAATCCAACTACTGGATTGTTCTAGAAACACTGTCTTTTTACTTAACCTACCAAAATTCTGAGCATGGGTGAAGAAGAGCACACATTAAAAGCCTGGCATTTTGCAGGGGGTGATGATTGATAGGGTGGGGCAGGGGGAGGAAGGCAGAAGGTGGGTGAAGAGGGTCCTGGCTGGGAGACAATGAGAGGAACAGAGAAGAGGGTTTTCCTACCTTGATTTTAAAGGCTCGTTTGAATCCACTTGCAAAGAACCCTCCAAAGGGACCGATGAGCGAGGCAAAGGTGGACAGGGCAATGCTGTGAATCTGGAAGGGGTACATCCGGACGATTTTCTGAGAAGAATAAATGGAGTAAAAGTCAAGTGCGTGCAGGCCTAGCCTTCCTACATGTTAACATAAATAACTCTTTATGCAACTGACTATATTTCCCCCAAAAAAAACATAATTAGTAAGAAGAATGATTTTTTTTTTAAAATCACTAACGCTTGGCTTAATAGAAGACATTAAGATATTCTACATTCAATCTTTTGTGATACCATGCTTCCCCCAAACTAAGCTCTGCTAGCCAGATCATCAGCTCTAATGCGTCTTTTGAAGCAAAAATTAACATAATGTAAGACCACCCGGTCTTACATTATACTATACTATATAAGACCCAGTCTTATATTATACTATATTATATTATATAAGACCTGGTATTATATTATATATATAAGATATATATATATAATATATAATATTATATATTATATTACCCAGTCTTACATCATATTAAAATAAGACCAAGTCTTATATTAATTTTTGCTCCAAAAGACACATTAGAGCTGATGGTCCAGCTAGGTCTTATTTTTGGGGAAACATGGTATGTTGTTTTGGTTGAAGTACATGAAGAAAATCCAGCCTTACACAGATATGTAGCTGAAAAAAGGAAGAGTATTTTAGTACTATCTTTTCAGATAATTATAGGCATTCTTTGACACTATACCAGAACTTGATAAGTGGTAGTTCCTTAAAAATGGTGCAATATAGAAACTGAAATCCTACCAATGACATTTTTGCACTCTTAAAATCCATTGTTCTATCTTGCACTTTGAGTGGATCTTTTACCCACGTGTGACTGAGTAACACCAGGCACTGGCCCTTTAGAAAACACTGGTTCCCTGAGTGACATCACTCTTCCAAATGTAGACACATTTCGCTCTACAATGTCAAAACATTATACATTAAAATCACCACAGATCTCATCAGCAAATCCTTTTAAGTATGAGGAAACTGTGAAGCTCATAACGGCAGGCACAAACTTTACAAAATTCTACTTTTCACTTAAAAGTCATATTTTATCATTGGTTACAATTACAGTCAGCGGCTTCCCTTAAAGTAACAGGCTCGCTTTATTCATTTTCAAGAAAGATGTCTGCCAAAGATCCAAGTCTAAGACACTATAGTTTGTCAGTTCTTTTCAGGGAAAAATTATGTTTTTATGAAAAAGCAGCTAGTTCAGTTCCTAAGTCAAACAAGTACCCACATGCTTTTCCTTTAGGTAAGCAAGTACTTCAGTATTTAGCACAAGTGTTTTATGCATACTTTCCATTTTGGTACTAAGAGTATTAGGAAAGGTGTATATCTAAGGGTCGAGATTTACTAAAATTAATAATGTTACTATTTCACCAAAGCCACTCTTAGAGGAACTGGCTAATCTTTCCTGAGGGTGTGGTGTGAAGAACCCCACGACTTAGTCTAGTTTGGTGCCACTGCCCTCACTCAAGCTAAGGTGCCAGCAGGTTTACCCATCACTGCTTCTGCACCATCGCAGCAAATGTCAACAAAATGAAAAAGGCAGATAATGTATTATTATGAAAACAGCTGTGACCTCATTGACCCCCTGAAGGATCTCAGGGTACTCCAGAGATCCCCAAAGCACACTTTGAGAAGCGCCGGTCCTAATGATTTGAAGTGGGAGGAAAGGTCGCCTCCTGCCCTCACCCTGCACTCACTTGAACAATTCCCCCTCATCCTGGGGCTTACAGCTTTGGGGAGAGAGGAAGGTCGTTTTTTGGAGGGAAAGCAGTGGTGGTGGAGAGGGGCCTCTCTCCTTGTAGTCCCTACCCCACTGAGGCTAGTTCGCCCCGTGGGAGTGGCACGTACCCAGCCAATGGCCGACTGGATCACCTCAGGAAGGTTGTACGCATGCAGGCGGAACAGGTCCGAGGGCTCACAGTCCACGGTGAAGCTGTTGGTGTCACTGTTATACTCCACAGGGCAGACAAAGCATCTGTACCCAGACATCACATAGGACAGCTGAGGACGAAGAGCAGAGGCAGGAAAGGAGACAGGTTCCGCCGTGCTTCCTGGGCAGCAGGCACCTGGTTTGGCCACGTCCCTCACAGTGCCTAGGGGGTCGGGGACTCACAGCCCAGAGGTCTCACATATACTTGCCCAAACACCCAGGTCCTACATGAATCCAGGAAAGACCTGAGGAACGTGGGCAAAGAACTCTAAGAAGTTTCTCCCCACTTGGGGGAGCCACAGTCCGTTTTTCTCAGGATCTCTAAACTGCACTAACTGGAGGCAGGTGGTCGGGGAATGGGTACAGTGAGAAGCAGGCAGCCAGGAGAAAGAAAGCGGAAGAGCAGTATGGCAGGGAACCGGCCGTGAAGGACAGCTGGACAACACTTCGAAGGGGAGAAGGCCTAGGGTCAGAGCAGGGAGTGATGCTCTTGAAAGGACTGGAGGATGGTCCACCTACGGGCAGGGCACACACAGGAGAAAACCTGGGCAGGAGTGGCATCTCTCCTCACTTGGCATATCTCACCTTACCCCTTCCTCTCCGGGGCAAATCACCCCAACCTTGAAAAATGAAATGCCTGGACAAGAACGCCACCTGCTGAGTGGTGCCATCCCTCAGCATGAGAGAAGCACAAGTGTGTACAGCCCCTGCTCCTCGACTGCCAAGACCCCAGTTGAAAACTGGCGGATGAGGGACAGCCGGTACTGCTTGTGCCAGTTACGGAGTGTGCCACGCTGGTGCCCCTCTTCAGGGCAAGGTCCCCATTCAGTAGGACAGAGTCCTCGGCCTTTGAAGACACGCTCTCTAGCCCTGGACAGGCTTTGAAGGTGGGTGTGAGGCCTCTGTCCACTCCCCGGCCCGGCCAGCAGCCACCACCTACCAGAAGGCCAAACAGCACGGTAGCAAAGAAGCCCCCGATGAAGCCTTCCCAGGTCTTCTTTGGGGACAGCTGTGGACAGAGAGCAAGTTCTTAGCAAAGGGCGTTTTGATAACTCTGGCTTTGGGAACAATGAATACTTGTTTGAAAACCTCACTGTTAACCACCTTCCCTTCTAAAATACTCCTATGCTTGGTTGGTTTCCTTGTTCCCTGCCTGATTCACCTCAGTTTCCCTTCTGTTTTAATTGGTCATTCAAATCATGTATTTATATTATAAACAGTATGCTAATTAACTAACGGCAACACTCAGATTCACATTAAAACCCTCAAAATGTGTCTATACAGTCTATAAAAGTATTTTCTTTATTAGCTATTTTCTTCCTGTGGGTAGTTATCAATGTTTTCCTTTGGCTTTTCTCTTAAAACTAATTTAGTGCCAGCCTTTCTCCAGGATGACATTGAAGACATACACACCAGCTAGATCTCCTCTGTCTCCCAAGCGGATCTACTTGTATTGAAAGCACCACCCTTCCCTTACGGTGATATTTTATGTGAGAGCAGTCCGTTTACCTTGATGAGTGGGGTCCGACCAAAGAAGAATCCAAACATATAGGCCATGATGTCATTACAGATCACACAAGAAATGGGGACAATGAACCTAGGAAATAACCCAAAGGATCAACTCTACCAAGATGATAATACCTCAAAAGTCCATACCACTCATAAATTCCAGTACCAAAATAACCTATAAAGTACTTGTTACCCATTAAGAAATAAACTTTAAAAAAGGAAATACTGAACAAGCTGTACTTAATACCTGGCACATAGCAGGCATTCAAATATTGACTGACTGACTACTGAATGAATAAAGGTGGCAGACTATAAAATGTCACTTGTTCTTTTTTGATTATAAAGTAATCTATGTACATGATAATATAAACTGTAAAGGAAAGAAAAGTTTTCCTACCCCTATCCATTCCCCAAAATAGCCATTTTTAATCATTTCTGATTTTCCTTCTTTTAATAATTGCTTCCATAATTCTACGTAATATACCAGGGATGCCAAAAAAATGTATGCAAGTGGACACTTTGGTCAATGTTGCTCAAGCAGTAGTTTGCCGTAATCAGAAGTGTCTGGACGCTGATGGTAACCACTCTGAGCACCTCTTGTAACTGCAGAAGTCAAACATGACTTGTATTCATCTTTTGTTATCAGTATATAATGAGTATTACAATTTTAAAACAGTTTTCCTCTCTTAAAATGTATATACATATTTTTAACACCCTCTGTATTTTATGTCTTTTCATAATTTACCTTTTTTTTTTTTTAACTGTTTATTACTAGCTCTAGATGAGCCCTACCTTTCCCTGGGACTACCATAAGGGCAAAATCACCATCTCTACACAGCGATTTCTTCTCTGCCTGCCCTGCTGGTCTAGTCATCGCTACCATGAAAAAGGGGGCAGTTTCCATACTTGTACCATCACCTACCTCTCCTCACTCTCCACTCTGACAATCACTTTTTATTTTTTATTTCCTCTATTACAGTGTAACACACTAGACATAAATCTCGATTTCCTGGCCTATCAACTATAGGCAAAATTTTCTGACTTCCGGTTAAGAGAGGAATTCACAGCCTCTGAATCCTCCCACTACCCCTCCCACCAGCCACACAACATTTACTTTGTCAAGACTTCCAGGACATACTCTCTACTCTACAACTATAATTTTAAGTCTTGTAAGTTGAGTCTGAAAACCAGTAACTAGAGATTTTGATGTTACTCACTGTAGACGCAAGGGGCATATCTGGCCCTAAAGATGAGGATGTAGCATGTGCTACTGTTAACAAACATCTAACGAAAACTCAGAAAGAAGGGAAGAAACTCTATGCCTCCCACTGCATTGTAATTTCTTTAATTTCAATAACACATAAGTCTAACATTTATATGAGCTAGTCTCTGTTCTAAGCACTTTACATGTATTTACTAATTTATTCCTCAGGAGGTGGGCAGTACGTACCCTCATTCTGAGATCTGGAAACAGAGGTGCAGTCTGGGGTCCCGTCCACAATATTTTAATATTTCTCTTATATACACTAAGATACGCCTTCACTTCTTTACTAAGACTATCCAACTGCTGATTTCCATCAATGCTGATAGATTTCCTGTTGAAACCATTGCATTTCTGGAATAAAATCTACTAAGTAACCAGTACAGTCGTGTACCACTTAACTACAGGGATACAGTCTGAGAAACGCATTCTTAGGCCATTGCGTCCTTGTGCGAACATCATAGAGGGCATTTGCACGAACCTATATGGTACAGTCTACCTATATGGTACAATCTAGGCTGTATGGAATAGCCTATTGCTCTGTGGGGGAGGAAAAATAATTTTCCTTCTACCCTCTGGGTTTTTGGCCAAGACATCCCTGTAATAAAAAACATATAACAGGAGAAAAGTAAAACAAAAGTTTAATAACATGTATACCAAGAAAACTGAGTAACTGGCCAAAATGGCTGAAGCCACCACTTTAACCACCATCTTCAGCTGGAGACAAAAGATGCTGGGGGTAGAGGGAGTCGGTTAGGGAAGGCTGTCAGGACAAGCAAAGTAAATAAGGGTAAGGTTGTTCTGAGATTGAAGTCCATTCTCTTCTGCATTTATAGGAGTTTGTAGAGATTAAGGTCATGCCTATCTTTCCCTTACAAATGTAAATATCTTTTACAAAGGGTAACTTCTAATTGGTTTTCAGAGCTTCTCCCATGTCTGCTGTTTCTTAAAATTAACCAGCCTAAAATAACCCTATGTCAAATAGAGATATTTTGGGGTGACAAATTCTGTTCCCTTCAAGCTCCTAGGCTACAAATCTGTACAGCATGCTACTTCACTAAATACTGTAGGCAATTACAGCACAATGCTACGTATCTGTGTAATGCATCATGCTACCACTTCACCAGGCGATAGGAATTTTCTGTTCCATTGTGACCACGATAGTTGTGGGGACAGAGTCCCAGAAAGCAGTTTCCAGGCTCTCGGCCTCACGTGGAAAGATGCTGGTTCGGGTAGTAGGTGGCCATCAGCTGCGACCAGTTAGCCATTGGCCACTGATATAACTGCCGTGGCTAAGCTAGCAAGTGTGAATTGCTGTTAGCAAGGAGGTTGGTCAGTTGGCAGAGAAGCGGACGGCAGATTGCGGATGATGTGGCTCCTGCTTCCTGAGTCTGCAACCCAGCCGCAGCTAGAATATAGTGGTATGACTCCCCTATTTATGGCTCCGTGGGGGTTCGTTTTTGGTCTCACCATGTCCTACGTTCTTATGCTGGGAGGGACCAGAGACCCCACATGACAACAGTATACGTGGTCTGTCATAGACCGAAACGTTAACTGGTACATGACTATATACATTCTTCGGACACATTGCCAGATTTCATTTGTTAAGTTTATTTAAAATGGTTTATCTATAATCATAAAATAAATCAGTATATCATTCTTGTTTCTCCTTCCCTATGCTTATCAGCTTTAGTAAGGGTTAGATAAAACTCAGGTGTTATCATTGGTCCTTTATCCAGGTGTGCATTTTTATGCAATTTTCAAAACTGTTCTATAATGGTTATCTATTCAAGTTTTGTTCTTCATGACTTTTAGTGGTTTACATTTTGCCAGGAAATCATGAAAATTGCCTGTAGGATTTCAAACTTGTGGCCATATCAGTGGCATTGTCTTTGATTCTTTTAAACATCCCCGTACCTATTAGTTTAGAACTGTGGTTCTCAAAGAGTAGGTCCTGACCAGAAACATCAGCATCACCTGGGAATGTACTAGAAATTCAAATTCTCAGGCCCCCCCCTGAGATCCACTGAAGCAGAAATTCAGGGGTGGGGCCCAGCAATCTGTGTTGAACCAGCTCGGCAAGGGATTCTGATGTAGCTCAAGGTGAGAACCGTGGGCTTAGAAGGTAAGGCACTTTTACATGAGAAACATTCACAAAATAAAAGGGGAAACCTGGCATCACTTACCAGATCATTCCTTCAAACAGGTTGTGAATAATGAGATGTGACTGGGTCACGACAATCAGTAATGTTACATGGGTCCAGCCAAACTGCAAAAGAAGGAAAAGAAACAACTTTATCTATCAGTTTACCTTGAAATAACAGTAAATACCAAAACAGAAAATTGCTGAGGCGTGGGTAGGAACGATATCTGCTTCTGCACTTGTCTTATTAGAAGTGAAAAGGTATGCAACAGGCCTCTGGAAGAAACTTTGTGCCCCAGCTACAGTCCCCAACAAAAGTTGGGACCACATGGTCCTGAGTCCTTCTGTGCTCCGCAAAGCTGGGTACTTCTCATTTTCTTAGTATTTGTTGAGTGCTTGGGGCACTCAGATAGAGGACGTGTTCAAGTTGAAGGAATGATATAGCAGGTAGCGTATCTGTGGGCAACGCCTAAAGCTTCACCTTGAGCCCTACCTGGAGCCCACCGTCAGGTCCTGTGGAGAGATCACTTAGGGTAACAGTGATTGGGCCTAGCTGGATGTCTAAGAGCTGCCAAACTTAAATGGGCCCTCTTCCTTCATGCCCTGGGATCTAGATACACACAGAACAGACTGCACTCTGGAGTTTTGATTTACTACAGAAAGGATGAGAGGCTTGTTGAGTTTCTGCAAAACTTCATTTAAGCCAAGAATTCTCTCTCTCTCTCTCTATCTCTCTCTCTCTCTCTCTCTCTCTCTCTCTCTCTCTCTCTCTCTCTCTCTCTCTCTCTCACACACACACACACACACACACACACACACACACACTCACCCATCCCCCTTCCCCCCACACACACACGCACACTTCCCTTACCATGTAGAACTGCAGGCGATAGTGCTTCTTGACCAGACTCAGCACAAACATGCAGAATCCTGGTTTGAGGAGGGAGGAGAAAGGGCAAAAGAATCACATTCTGCATTTATCTCTGTCCTAGTTATTTCCCTTATCTGTGTTACATGGTCCTTTGGCTAATTCCCTGGTAGTCGTTAACCTGTGCAGAATCCCAAAGCCAGGGAGGGGGTGGAGGGGGGAACGAGTTCTTCAGACAGCAGGCAGAAGGAAAAAATTACTCCTTCGAGACAATCAAAGGAAGGTCCTATCTTTAAATCTGGCAGACTACACTCAAGTTAGGCCACTGTTCACCAGATAAGAATGTTCCAGCTCTAGAGCATGGGCCAGCAAACAAGTCAGGCCAGCTGCTTGTTTTTATAAATAAAATGGTCCTAGAACACAGCTATGCCCACTTGTTTACATTTTGTCTGTAGTTGCTTTTGTGCTACAACGTCAGAACTGGGGAGTTGCAACAGAGACCCAGGTCCCCAAAGCCTAAAATATTATCTGGACCTTTACGTAAAAGTTTGCTGACCTTGTCCCAAGAGGTCAGGTGGAGGGGGGATCCACCAGGTATGGGCTCAAGGCCACCCTTACCTGTCTCACACGCTGACCCATACTGTGGCAAAAAGTATCTGCAGCCTCGCCCCCTTCTCCAGGAAGGAAGAGGACTTTTACCCAGAAGTGTGCTGGGCCCCTCAAAAGCAGCCCGGCCCAGAAGACAGCATGCTGCTGTCCCACACACCCCTGAGCTCTCTGTGGGGGCTGCTTTCAGGGTCTGAGTAATGCCCTCTGAATGTCCTCGATGTCAGTAGGCCCCTTGGCAGTGGACTGTGTATGTTAATAGCCAGGTGTCATTCACAAGGCTGATCAAAAACAGGTCAAACAGATTTGGGTCAGAACAGATTTCTCACGTGCCTCAAACTAGCTTTGAAGCAACAAGGAAAAACACGAGCCTGCTTAGAACTAGTGTACAGTCTGAACTGAGTTTAGATTGACCTAACACTGTACCGTGTGTCAAGTTTTAATGTGTCTGATTTAAACCTCATAGTAACTCCACAGTTTAAGCTCCCAGCCCCTCTGAAGTCACAGTCTTTTCAAACCCAAATCAGTAAAGTTCCCACCACACTGCAGCATCAGTCTCCTAAGAAGTCTCTCCTAGAGACCGACATTTGTTTTTATACATAAGTTCCTGGGTGGTTTTCTTTCAGTCACGCCACAGGATCTCTGCCAACAGGCAAATCAGGACAGGATCGTGCTCTGCTGGTCTCCAACAGAGGCTGGGACACACGGCACAGGGCACAGACTGCAGCCCCCGCACCCACAAAGCCCCCCTGTCTCACTCTCTTAGTCAAGAGTTGCTACAGTCCCTGTACGGCGGAGCCGCCAGTTCTGACCCCTGCACGGGCAGAGCGAACGTCATCAAAACTTTACATTCACCAAGAAATTCCCCAACTCCTACTCAGCAGACAAGAAGTGATGAGCTCCCCAGTGCATACCTATTAGGTAGAGAGTAAAGGAAATGAATCGGTGGTATTTGCTGAGAATCCGCAAAGGCTCCTCTCTCTGGACCAGCGTAAAAAAATAATCTGTCACTGTTTCACCATAGAAGAAGTAATTTACACACAGCAGAAAGTACCTGTAAATGAAGACAGGTCACTGCCAAAGGGAGCACAGGGGGCTGGTCCTTTACAGCAGGGCCATCAGAAAACCCCGAGGGGAGGACCAACACAGCAGTTCCCCCCAATCCTGAGACAGACCCCCTGGTACGCTGTTCTCTAGTGACACTGTAGGTGAGAAGTTTATCTAGAAACTTGTGGCAGCTTTCATCCACCCTCCATTTATCACAAACTTGGGATTTAGTTTTTGCCCTTTTGTAGTGAGTCTACACCTAACCTAAGCACACTCAAATCGTAAAACAATGCTCCAAAACACACCTCATCCTGCCTCCCAGTCTTATCTCCACTCTCCCAACAGAAACCCTGCGTGCCCATCAAGATGGTTCACTGCGGCTTTGCCACCGTCCACTTTGCTCCTGTCTTTTCCCTGCCTGGGGCATCCTCTTCACTCATCTTTCTTCACTTGCTGCTCAAATACATTTTCTTTTCTTTTTTTAAGTGTGTTTTTCCAGGACCCATCAGCTTCAAGTCAAGTAGTTGTTTCAATCTAGTTGTGGAGGACGCAGCTCACAGTGGCCCACGTGGGGTTGGAACCGGCAACCTTGTTGTTAAGAGCACCACGCTCTAACCAACTGAGCCATCTGGCTGCCCCTCAAATACCATTTCCTTCATAAAACCTTGCCCAACCTGTTATCTGCCTCCCCAGTCTGCTTTCTTCTAAGGAAGATTCCAGATTCCTGGCAACTACTAAAGAGTCCTCAAAGGCCAGCCACACAGTCTGGCCTATGAAATACTTGAGTCTCAAAGGTACTATGCAAGTGTGTGGGGACAGAGTCCCAGAGAGCAGTTTCCAGGCGCTCAGCCTCACGTGGAAAGGTGCTGGCTCGGGTAGTAGATGGCCATAAGCTATAACCAGTTAGCCATTGGCCACTGGTATAACTGCTGTGGCTGAGCTAGCAAGCGCAGATTACAGTTAGCAAAGGGTTGGTTGGCAGAGAATCGGACAGCAGATTGCGGATCGTGTGGCTCCTGCTTCCTGTGTCCCTAACCCAGCCGCCAGCGAGACTACAGTGGTATGACACCCCTATTGATGACTCCATGGGTGTTAGTTTTTGGCCTCACCATGTCCTGCGTTCTTGTGCAGGGAGCAGGACCAGAGTCCCCGTGTGACAAAGTGCATGGCCATCACTGCCCTCCCACCTACTGCCACTGTAAATATCCGCCACAAAACACTGTATCATCCAAATGCGTTAAGAGTCCCTATTCGGCCCGAGAGCTTACCAGCTGAGGGTCCTGAACCAGGGCAGGTCATAGGAGTGGTAGACATTGTAGCCAATAGTGATAATCTCGTGGAAACACTTTATCTGAACACACATCACCTGCAGGACACAAAAGAATTAGAACACTTGCTAACTCCCCAATTGTTACAATCTTTGGAAACAGAAGCTAACAGGTCGTAGGACTTCAAGAAAAACCACTGTCTTTAAGAAAAATGTCAGTCCTACAGTGATTGGGCTCTCCTCCTCTTTTCTCTCTCACACCAGCCCACATGGAATGTAGCCCTTTAAGTCACAAGGAGTAGATCCAATTTCTCACAATAAACACACGTTCCTAAAATTTCAATTAACTTTTTTATTCTAGAACCTCCCAGGACTCAATCAATTTCTTCCCCTTTTGACTTTAAATAGAAATACTTGAAAAGCCCCAACTACTGTGCTCCGAGTCAGCTGTGTCATCTGACCCCGTCCATGACAGTGAGACTAAGAGAGAAGCCCTGTGGTTTATGATTTCTTAATGAAAGGCTTAAGCCTATGCAGGAAAACAAGAAACAAAACCAAGAATCACAGTCACAGCTGGGGTCACAACACAATGGAAGTGGAAATCAGTGGAAATCACAAAATGAAGAGATCTTTAACCACATACAAATGGCGCATGCTAACAGCCCTCCAGTTGGCTGTGAAAGGTGAGAAGTCACAGATATTCTAAGAAAGGCATGTTCTGAAGAGCCTGGACCCCAAATGATTCCCAGAACCAACCCAACACGTAGCACTTCAGACGAGTGACCCTGCGGGAAAAACTGAAGGCAGCAAATAGCACGCAAATGGCACTTACAATTATCATTAAAACCATTGGTCCCAGGTAAATGATGACGAAGAAAAACGCAATCATGGCCAAAGTCAGGATGCCTCTCACCCACCAGTTCTTCCATCTAAGTTAGAGAGGAGGGAAAGAGAAAACACGTTAAAAGCCCAGAATGGCTCTTCCTTGGAGGAGAGGGCCGGAGGTCAGTGCTTTCCAGAAGCGCCTCCTTCACGCTGACAGACACAATAGCCACATGCTGGCGGGAGCAGAGCCATGAGAGCCATGGCCTCAGCCACACCAAACTCAGAGGGTGCTCCAAGGCCTACAGCAAAATACACCCAGCTTGTATCTTAATGAAGGAATCAGCCAAAAATCCCACTGGAAATGTAGCGCCCTCTACTTCTGTATCTGCTTGGATGGCTTCTACGGCTGTCTCTATCTGAAGAAAAAACTATAAACATTTTCCAGGCGGTGGACTCCTAATTGCCCTGCCCCTGCATCGTTATGGTGACAATATTACAGAATGATAATAACACCTATCACAAATATGCACCTGACACTTTTATAAGGACTTTACGTATTTATATTAATTCATTCATCTCTCAACACTCGTTACTAGCTTTTATAGATGAGGAAATGGACAGGCCATAGAGCTGTGAAGTGGTGAAGCTGGGATGTGAATCCTGGGAGTCTGGCTCCAGAGCCCATGCCCTTCCTACACAATACAACCTTTCAAAGGGACACGTGTGTGGGAGCCACCACACATAGGAACGCTTTTAGAAAATGTTTTGGGGTCTTATAGTTTGTATTTTTATTCTACCCACATAGCTGGTGTACAGGGAACAGAGTCTCAGGTCTAGAATTTTAACCCTGGATTCACCCAAGTAGAAATATTTCTCGATTCTTCTGGGATAGTTTTAAAATGTCCACAACGGATGTGTGTGAGCGAGGGAAAACTAAATGTTGAGCTGGAAGCCTGGGCTCCCCTGTGAAAAGCAGCCTACCCATCAGTCACAAACCCGAAGGACCACTGGCCGTCACGTGCTGTCAGTCTTGCCCACTACCACTCTGTCTACGCTTTCCTCCTCCTTGGACGGCCTCGCCCAGCCCAGCCCAGAGCACCCTTCAAGGGCCAGACCCTTCCAGGCTGTTTTCGCAATTGCTGTTAAGCCTAGATGACACTCAAGGGAGCCCTGGGCGGAGGCAAGGGGGAGGCCCGCCAGTAGGCGGGCCTGCCCCACACACCTTGACAGGGCTCTCTGAGGGCCCTGGGTCTCCCAGGGCGCTTGGACACAGAGCAAGGCCCCCAACAAGCACCTGCACCAGTAAGCCAAGTTACCTTGAAGACAAGTTGGAAAGGGCCCTGTTGAGGACCTCCGGGGTATCGTCCGCAGAGGTCACGAGGGGAGCAGCTTCTGCTCGGCTCTCACTGTCCGATGCAGTCTCTCCATCTACCTTTGTATCTGGCTCTGACTCCTACACGGCACAAAAACAGAAGAGGAAAAGGTAAAAAATACTGAGTAGGATACTGAGAAGTACACACCTATCACAGGAGATCTGTGGGAAAAGACCGGAACAGGGCCTGCGGACCTGGCAGAGTCAGGTGACACAACAGATGGGACTCACAGAGTCCCGACACTGTTCTGACATGTGCCAAGGTGGCCGGCTCTCTGCTGCAGGAGGGGCAGCCACCTGCCGGAGGAAGGATTAGAAACAGCCAGGTCTGCTCAAGCCCCCTGCCTTAGAGGGGAGTGGGGGAGGGGACAGTCCACAGAGGGACAAAGCACCTCTTTTTGTATCCACAGAACGCAAAAGGGGACTGTGACTGGACTTCATCCGGGCCTCATTACTGATCCTACTACTCAGAGCTTTTATTTCTTAGGGGAATTTAGCACAGTGGCTGTGTGAAGAGGTGGAGGAGAAATGAAATCACTTAGAATTACACAGTAACAATACTAATTAGTATTTGTATAGCCCTTTATTGTATTACTGGGAAGTGACATTGAACCTCGGCGCTTCTCTTGTTGAAGGAAAGAATTCAATTAAGAGACAGAATTTTGTGCAGAATAAAACAGCCCAGAAATTTATTAGTAAAATGGAGTAACATGGCGTGGGCTGACCCAAAGGAAGGAAGCAGCTTTGCCTTATATCATATAAAGGCTTTTATTTCTCTGAGTAGGATTGCCCCCCTCTCTCCCTTCCCTTATCCCTCTTTCTCCCCTCGAGGTGCCTAGTCTTCCCTTCTCTGGCTCTCTTTGATTTAGAGGCATGTGTAAACACATCCTTTACGGATACGTGTAAACCTGGAATACTGTTGGGCTAGTAAAGTACTGGTGATCCTGACAAAACGGATGTGCCCCCCTTTCTCTAACAACATATCTCTTTGATTTAGAGGTATGTGTAAGCCTGGAGTCCTGCTGGGCAGCTGCCAGGGGTCTCGACCCAGGTAGGAACCGCAGCAAGGGGCTTTCTAAACCAGGACTAAACTTCTCCTTTCTCTCTTTCTTTCATTGTTTCATTCTTTCCTTCCCTCCTTTCTTTCTGTTTGTCATCTACCTTATCACCTTGACAGTTTTTAGAGCATTTCTCATATCTGTGAACCTCAGAGCAGTTCTGGGAGGAAGGGAAGGAACAGAGGAAGATCCCTATTTACAAATGAAGAAACAGGGGCTCTAAGAAGCTCAATGGCTGGCCCCAAATCAACTATGAACGTAGGTCTTCTTTTATTTAAGCATCTTGGAATGCATTTTATTGTTCAGTAAGAAATTCAAAACAAGGTCGGCCCAGTGGCTCAGGCGGTTGGAGCTCCGTGCTCCTAACTCCAAAGGCTGCCGGTTCGATTCCCACATGGGCCAGTGGGTTCTCAACCACAAGGTTGTCGGTTGGACTCCCACAAGGGATGGTGGGCTGCGCCCCCGGCAACTAACAATGGCAACTGGGCCTGGAGCTGAGCTGCACCCTCCACAGCTAAGCTTGAAAGGACAACAACTTGATTTGGAAAAAGTCCTGGAAATACACACTGTTCCCCAATAAAGTCCTGTTCCCCTTCCCCAATAAAAAAAAATCTTTAAAAAAAAAATTCAAAACAAAGTAAACTAGAAATGGCAAAAGGATGTTTCACCGCATCTTCAAAGACTTTGTTAGGTACATGTGCAAACACAGAAACAATTACATGTTTTTTTAAGTTGAACTAACAATTTGAATTTCCCTTATATGAAGTTGAGCACCATTTCATGTTTACTGGCCCTTTGGTTATCTTTTGTGAAATGTCTGTCAAGTCACTGCCAGTTTTCTATTGAGTTTTCTGCCTTCCTTTTTATTGATTTGTAGGATTTTTTTACACATTCCAGATTTGTGTCACTGATATGTCCTCCCAGCCATCTCTAACCCCACTCCCATCCGAGTCATTCGTTCCCTCTAACACTCAGACTCCTCCCTCTGGGCACTGGCCACAATGGGGACTTAGAGGGAGATGTTTGTAATTGTCTATTGCTCCCTAAAGACAGGAACCAAGACACCTTGTTCTCATGACATCCCAAAGCCTGGCACACAGCAAAATGCTAATGGATGGAAGAATGGCGGGAGAGAGCCAGGAGTTAATTCCAGGGATGGTAAAGAGATATCAAGCTCCTGCCCTTGTGGAAACAGCTATTTCTAAATTAAATTACAACACTGGTAACACCACAAAACAGAAGGCCTAAGTAGCATGAAACTGCTGATACAAAAGGGACAGCTAGCTGTTTTTGGTAAAGGACGTATAGGACCTGAGGGAAAGAGCTACAGCTTCTGATGATGGAGTCGCTGCTCCTTACTCTGCCACAGCTGAACCAGGTGGCTCTAGACAAGTCACGTGAGTGACATCAGTGTCCTCACCTTATAAAAGGGGCCCAGAATGGGCCCTCCTTACCTGTGGGGGGGTCACTGAAGAGATACAACCAAACTCCCACCCAGCACTGTGTCCCATTCTACCACCCCAAAAAGTTCTGAAGCACAGCAACGCCTCCAGAACTATCCCTCTCCGGTTAGCCTGCACAACGACTGAGGCATTCAGAACAGATTTCCAGTCTTCACGTTATCAACATTAACACCCACACCCACCGGCAACCATCTGTACTAGGAGGTAAGGATGCTGCTGCGTGATTATCTACATCTGACCCCTAAACCAAGGGCCTTTCACATGCAAGGACCTGGGCACGACAGAGGCCTCCCGGCAGATGCTCTCGGGAGCATCTAGAAGCCACAGGGACTGAGCTGGAACACAGCAGGCGAGGCCACGTGCCTGTGTGCATGCGTGCACAAACACACACACACAGAAGGTTATTTTTAACTCATCCATCCTGTTGTCAAGGAGACTCACAAAGGCTGCCAGTTCCCTAGGCGAGGGAGGGCAGGAAGGAGCCAGGCAAAGCCCCTGCATGGGAGGGGCAGGGAGCTCTGGCTCTGTGCTGAGCCCCCCCCCGGACCTTCCAGGCCCCTTTTATGCACATTAGCCCAGCACTGTTTCCTGCAGCACCGCCATTGGTGACTCCTCTCCTTCCGAGCCAGGATGGGTGAAGTGCAGGCAGGTCTCCTGAGGCAGAAAGCAGCAGGAGACAGAGAACTGATACGAAGACACTGTGACTGTTGTTATTTCCAAGAGGTCAGGGGGCCTGGGATGAACAACTACTAGGAAATTAAGTAAACGCCCTGAAGACACAAGCCTGAAGGAGATTAGCTTCCTAGGTTTCATCTGCCTATAAGCAGGGTCGTGGGCCTCACCCCAGATCACTGAAAAAGCGTCCCCACAGCTCTTATATGGACTCCCTCTGAGCAGGAGACCAACACCTACACAGACAACCATTCTCCCGCTGGCGTGGTGGAAGCGCAAATCTCTGCTCAAGGGAAGGAAAGGGCACAGCCCAGGAACTCATGGACAGGGAGGAAGCAAATCAGACCCCTCTTTAGGCTCCTGACCCCGCCCCCAACCACCACCACCACCACCACCAGGTGTCACAGAACAGCAGGCCAAGGAAACAAAAACTTAAGAGAACCTGGAGGCCCACAGGGCTCCTCCTGACCTCATGGGCACAGACCTTGCACATGGGCCTTGCACTTGGACTCAAGTGCAAAGGACTGAGCAAAGGACTCCAAGTGCTGGTGCAGCTTCCAGAGTGGGCCCGGGAGCCCAAGTCCCTGCTCAGAAAAAATCTGTCACATGCTAGACCAAGAATCAGAGGAGCTGAGCATGTTCCCTGGTTTGCTCCTCCAGGGGAAGGTAAGACAGGCAGGTGGGAAGGAAGGCTGTCTGCAGGAGGCAGCAGCCAACCAGGGAGAGCAGGGCCCAGGGCCCGGCTCTGATGCTCAGCACCCGGCGCAGGCCTCCATCCTCCGGTCTTCCCGGTGGGGAAGGAGCCGTCCTCTCAGACGGCTGTGGGGATGATCAAATGCAACATCCATGAAGTCTACGGACACCATACAGGGACTGCAGAGCAACACCCCCACCCCTCAGCGGCCGCAGCGCCAGCACGGAGCACAGGACGAGAGCACCAGAACCTTCAACGCTCACCCAGGCACCCCGGGCGCCTCCAAAGGAGCGAGGGAAGCCTGGCAGCCATCAGACCTCGCTGGGGCCCAGGTGCTGACCAATGATGTGAGCTCCGCCATCTGCCCGCCTCGCGTCGCCTTTCACACCTTCCACTCATCCAACTGGCAGCCCCAACTCAAAGCTGATCCGCTTCCCAGAGCTACCGTGGAGGCGGAGGCCGGAAGCGCAAAGGCAGCCGCGCGGACGACTGCTCTCTGAGGGGGGACAAGCGCAACGCAATCCACTGAAGTGTAGAAAGAAACGTTACAACTTACTTCTGTTTCTCTCGTTTGCATTTTCTTTCCTGTGTGTGCTTTATAATGGGCCGATCGGTACATGTACCTTAGGAAATTTGTGCAATCCGAGGCACATGGTAAAACTTCACATACATGTCCGACACGGTGTTGTGACAGCGGCCATAGGTGTCTTGTTTCCCACTGCACTGAGCAGTCTCTGGAACATAGCAGGTACCCAAAGATTTGTTGACCCACTGAGACAAGAAATCCTACTTGACCGACCATGGACCAGAGTGTCCGCACTGCACTGAGAGTATGACGGAACCCACTCTGATTCACAGCTCCCATGCCAGGACCCAGGCACCAGCCTCCACGGTGGCCCTCGCAGCAGGACCAGGCCAGTGCCCGTTCCCACCCCCCTCCCCGCTGTGCGGTGGGTCTGGGGACGCAGCTCAGTAGCTCTGGGACCAGCACAGGACAGCAGGGAGCGGCTGCATCAAGTTGTCTCAGCCCAGCTCCCAGGCATCCCCTCCCTTCTTCCCTCCTTTTCAACCCAAGGGCCCAGATCAGAGGCTAAGTGGAGTGGACCTTGTCTCTCAGGTTCTATCTCAATCATCACCCATCCTCCTCCACGCCCTTAGCCATTTCCCAAGGGGGTTGTGGTGCTGGTGTAAACAGGAAGCAAAAGTAGTGCTTTACATGGAAGGAAAAAAGCTCTCTCCGAGGCCTCCTTCCTCTTGGTTCACTTAGACCCTTCAGAGAAAAGGCAGAAGGACTGAGGGTGACGGATACATGGAATCTCCGGGTACCGAGGCTCAGGAGAAACTCATGCTCCAAAGGCGCCCCCACCTCCTGCCCAGAAGCCAACCCCAGCACCGACTTGGCTTTTACAACAGCACAGAAGCCTTCCTTTAACAGAGGCAAGAGAGGGCAGCCAGGGAGGGCCAGAGGCAACAGGGGGTGGGGGGGAAGTTCCTCGTGGTCAAGGTCTGGCTGTTCCTGGCCTGGGAGGCGCCTGGCTCAGTCCGGAAAAGCACGCATTTGTAGAACTCATTTTGACTGTTATTCCCGAGGTGGAAATCCTCCCTCTTCCCATCCCCTCTCAGTCCTCAGGCTTTCCTGAAGGCCTGCCTTGGGCTTACAAAAGCTTGCTGGGCAGCAGCCCTTTCAGGCTCCCTTTCCGTCACCAGTTGGTATCAGGGGCCCACACTCCAACCTCAATATTTCTCAAGACTCCACAGTGACACCCACAAGTGGCCATGGTCACAAGCTTGACCAAAAAAGCGTGGCTGTGGCCAGGCTGGACAGGAGCCCTGGGCATTGTGTCATGCGGCTGCAGGCAGATGGGACTGACCCCACTCCATACCCCGTTTCTTTACCAGTTGCCAACTCAGTATTCTACCTTGCTGAGGAAAATATATTAATATTCTGTTCATGTTAGCCTAAAGGGAGCTAAAAAGTAGGGAAAGAAAATAAGGGGTATCACCCACTAGGCTTTTTCTTCTTTTTCATTTTCAAGGCAATTTCATTAAAAGGTAGTAAGTACAGTAAGTCCTCATGTAACGTCATCGATAGGTTCTTGGAACTGCAGTGAAGTGACATATAACGAAACCAATTTTACCACACGCTAATTGATATAAACAAGAGTGAAGTTCCTGCAGCATCTCATTACTGTCATGACGAAACCACGCTGAACACAACGATGTTCTTCGAGGACTGCCTCTACTCAGTGTGCCCCGGCTGCTGATGCGTCCAACAACTCTGTCCGTTGCACCAGCCTGGCATTCAAATGTGTACGTTTCATTTACTGAGTGGCTGTAACTTACACAAACTGTTTTTGGTTGTTTTGGGTTTTTTTGTATTGCTTTAAATGCAAATTACAAACCTCGTCCTGGAGGAAAGTCATCAGGCAGAGCCTAACCTTTTGCTAAATATCTGCTTGCATCTTAAGCCTTGTGGCAGCTGCCAGGGCAATTCACTCCCACTTACAGGCATGTCCCAGGGAGAGAAATTACCAGAGACAGGTTCATCCTTAGTAAGAGTGTCAGGGACCTATGTGTCCCTCTCACTGAAAAAGCCAA
This sequence comes from Rhinolophus ferrumequinum, assembly GCF_004115265.2. Taxonomy (NCBI): domain Eukaryota; kingdom Metazoa; phylum Chordata; class Mammalia; order Chiroptera; family Rhinolophidae; genus Rhinolophus; species Rhinolophus ferrumequinum. Next base: position 26,693,718 of record NC_046306.1, on the reverse strand, counting down.
GTAGGTATAGGTGTATGAGTGTGTGTGTGTGGTGTTAGGATAGCAAAGATAGTATTTCTAGCTTTTTCTAATGCTAGCTCCATTTGACAAGTTCAATTGTCAGAACAAAGGATCAAGTAGGAGGAGCCCTAATCTCCTCCTATTTAGACTCAGCCCCAAGGTGGCCATACCTGGTCCTCCAAAAGGCTCACACTAATAATGTGAGCTACAGAAAATGCGTTCAGCCACCCCACATGGACTGCTGCCCTTCAAGCACCTCCACAGATAACTGCACTCTACATCAAAAAGCTCCAGAAAAAGGACAGGAAATGACGTGTGTGGCAGATTTGGCTTTTTAAAACCTAACTCTGGCTATGAACCATTTCACTTCCAGACAACAATAAGGCACTTTCCATAATCTAATTTGGGTTTCAAACTCATTAAATGTAAGGACTGCCTTATTCATCTTTGTTTACCTTGAATCCTTGCCTTGAATCTGGTAAAAGCTCAGAGTGTTCTCACTGAATTGTAATGAGATCCATTAACTTTACCTACAAGGCCGGGAATAATGAGTGCCAGAATCAGCGAGCGGAAGACAACCCTGGAGCTCCAGTGATACAAACGCGACTAATGACTAAAAGCCTCTGATTTCAGCCCTTCCCAAAGGTAAAAATGATTGAGGGGAGGGGAGCCCCCAGGGGACACCCATAAAACCCGGGGTGGTGATGAGCCGTGTTTCCAGACAGCAGCTAATGTGTTGCCAGGAATAATGAGAAAGGAGGCACAGTGAAGCCTTTTGGAGCCCTAAATGGCTCAGTCCTACCCTACAAAATGTCGAGGTCCGTGCATATTGCCACACTTTTCCCTTGAATAATGGGAAATGCTCCAAGCAGAGTCAGAACAGCTCTGTCCTTTGAGCCGACTAGACTGCATACATACAGGAAGGCCCCTTCACGCGGACACTTCACGCTACACTCATACTAAGAAACACCTGTGTTCTTCTTCCTACCATCACTATTACCTGAAATTATTCCACGTTTGTCCGTCTCCCCCCCGGAACATAAACTCCAAGAGGGAGGGACTTTTACTTTTCACTGCTATGTCGCCATGGCGGACACCACTGCCTGGCACATAGGAGGTCCTCAATAAATGTTTCTTCACAAAGGGAGGGAAGGGAGCGAAGATGACAGGTTAAAGAATAACTAAGGAATTCCCCACTTTGGAGGCTCCCCTTAGATTAAAATCGTAGGCATAACTATCACACGATAGCCAGCCATTTTGCACAAAATATCCATCTTACCATGTTTACACAGATTTGTAGGTTCCATAAGTGGAAGGAATGTGAAAGTCTTAAGAAAGCCATAAGGATGAGCCATCAAACATGCAGAATAGAGGTGGGTAAAAGAATGGAAAGAAAATCTCCAATATCTCAAGAGCTGCCGACTGCTTTCCCCGCTACCACCCCCCGCCACCCCCAGCATTCTTGCAAAAAGGAAATACAGGCATACCTCAGAGACAGTGCAGATTTGGGTCCAAACCACCACAATAAAACAAGTATAGTATCGCAATAAAGCAAGGTATGCCTGTGCATTGCCTCCTCCAGCTTGGGCTTCTACAAGCTGAGTTCCCTGCCAAGGTGAACTGCTCCAAGCAAAAACAGCCAGATGCACAGACAAAAAAGAAATTACTCACTTACTTAGTAACAAATGCAACAGTAACAGCCACTCAAACTTCACACTGTGAACAGGCTCTACCCAACTCCATCTCAGTGGAGGATTGGGGTCAATGAACGGAATAAACTATAGCAACTCAGTTGTCTGCTAATAAAGAAAAATCTGCTAATTCATAGTAAAATTTCTACAAAGCCGAAACTCAGCTGCTTCATCAATAAAAAATAGCCTTCTTTTAAATGTCTGGGGTAGCAAATCTTCTATCCAAAGATTATTGTGCAGCTCTGCAACAAGGACACTTTAACAGGACACTATCCTACATTTCCTTTGTTAAAAAACAAAATTCAGGGGGCCAGCAGGTGGCTCAGGTGGTTGGAGCACTGTGCTCCTAATGCCTGCTCCTGACTCTGAGGTCGCTGGTTCGATTCCCACATGGGCCAGTGAGCTGCGCCCTCTACAGGTAGATTGTGAACAACAGCTCTCCCTGGAGCTGGGCTGCTGTGAGCAGCTGGAGGTTGGCGTGAGCTGATGTGAGCTGACCCCGGCTGCCGTGTGCCGGCGTGAAGTGACCGGCAGCCAGCGTGAGTGGCCGTGGGCTGCTGTGTGTGCTGCCGTGGGCTACCGTGTGCTGCCATGAGCAGCCGGCAGCCGGCGAGAGCTGCCGTGAACCAACCAGCCACCGCCTGCCTCAGCCAGGGGAAGCGCAAGGCTCCTAATACCAGCATGGGCCAGGGAGCTGCGTCCTACACAACTAGGCTGAGAAACAGCGGCTTGAACCGGAGTGGGGAGGAGGTGGAAGAAGGAGGGAGAAAACAAACAAAATTCAGATGAGTACATTTTAAAGATCTTATTGGCTTTACGCAATGATTCATGAATCAATCAGGCAGCATCTAATCTAGCAGACAGAAAGAAGCACCGAGGAGCTGTACAAACTGAAAGACTTTAATAGGTAGAGCAGAGGGGAACAAATACATTATATTAATATCAGGCAAAAAAAAAAGAATCACAAAGTTACTTTGGTTATCACAAGGTCACTTTCCCTTAGGGGATGGCGGGATCTGTCGGGCAAATCACCTAATTACCGTGTTTCCCCGAAAATAAGACCTAGCCAGACCATTAGCTCTAATGTGTCTTTGTTTCTGGGAGACACAAATTCTAAGGCAAGTCTCAGTTTGGTGATGTGGGGCTTAGTATAAGTGATGCATTTTGTGCCTGTTGTCTTGTTTTTAACATCGTGAGTCTCCACTGCTTTTCATCCTGCGCAGGCCTTAGGAGCTAATGACTCAGGAGGCTGTCTGCCCCAGTGTTACAGACCCTGTGCGTTAGTGCTCAGGTTGGAATCTGGGAGTTTATCCTCCCTTACGATCAAGACACTGGCATACCTGTCTCGACCGCGTTTCCCACCTGCCTCTCTCCCAGAGAACCCTGTCAAGGGAGAGCTCAGCAGGCCGAGGCTCTTAGAACGAGGCCTCAGCTAAGAATGGACAGAGCCAGAATGGGCCACAAGTTCACAGCCTGAGATGGTCCTCGGGCCCAGGGCCCAATCAGGGACTCTGGGCAGAGACCATGGGACATCAGCCCCAGTGGTTCTCACAGCATTTACCCCGAGCATTCTGGCTGGGAGCAATGACCTCACAACCAGAAAGGCTTGAGGACGGTAAGCCAGCTAAGTACTTACACCCTGCAGGCGGGTGTTCCGGAGCCTGAGGGAGACAGGGGGTGGGAAGAAATCTATCCATAGGCTTCTACAGGCTAGGAAGAAGATGCAAGTAGCACATCACTGTGCTGCACAGTGAGGGAGGGGAGCTGTGCACACCCAGTCCGGGCCATCTGTCATGCCTGCATGCCATCTATGCCACTGCAGTTTAATTGGGGGTGGGGGCGGGGGGGTAAAGAGGATGAATGCCATGAAAGCCTCCAAACCACACAACCTCCAGAGCAATGAGCAGATGTACACAACTCATGTTCACAAAATACAAACAAAAATATTCTCAGTACTTAAGAATGGTATTATTGAAATTCGCTAAAGCTACTTTAATAATAAGTATCAATCCTGTCAACAAAAGGGGGAGTGAAAAACTAGACATAAAACCAAAAAGGCTGCCACTGACTTTCCAAAGAAGCAAGTCACTTTATCTCTGGGAGAACAGTGTCCCAAAAGCATGGGGAAAGGGGAAACCATTGTTAGCTGTGTGACCATTTAAGAAACCATGTCACCTCTAGATCTTGGCTTTTCCATCTATAAAACAGAAACAATTCCCATCTCAAGGGTATTGGGGAGATAAAATAAGGCTGTTGTTCGAGCTTTGGGTAGAGACCTATTGGGTCTTGAAATCACTTCAGTGGATCACAACCAGCAAAAAATAAAATAAAATATGGTGCCAGAAGTCAGGTAAGGGGATACGTCTGAGAGAAGGAAGTGATTAGAAGAGATGACAGGGGAGCCTTCCCAGGTACTGGTAATGTTTTGTCTAATCTGGGGGCAGGCTGCAGAGATGGGCTTACTTTATGAAACATCCCACTGTATAATTATGACATAGACACATTTCTGTTATACTTCAATAAAATTGTAACACTTCAATAAAAGTTTACATAATAGGTAGAATAAGAATCAAAACAGAAAACTTGACAATGTATCACAGATAGTAAAAGTACTGCTTCATGAAAGTTTCAAAGTAATTTATACATGCAACCTTGTATTGGGACACAGTGTAAAATGTATTTATTCCTGTGCACCAAAAAAGCCTGAAAGGCGTGAGGCAATGCAGAGAAATACCTTGTAAACTAAATTACCATACAAATGTTGGGTGGGGGGGAAAGGGCAGGAAAAAAGGGGAGACATGGCATTATTGACCGTTTACAGATGAAAAACTGGAACATAAAAACAAGCACCTGTGTGGCACAAAAGGCATTCCAAATGGCGTGCTTCTCCCATTATTCTATGTATATTTGAGACTTACCCACACCTAGTTTCCTCATTTAGAAGCCTTTTTTCATTCCATAACCCTCAGGAAGAGGGGGAAAAATTAACCAATAAAGCAAAACTTCTGCCTGAAAACTAATTCTTACTCCAGTTCAAAGAAACTAATGATGAAACTAAATGATGAAACTGACTTCAAACCTAGTGATGTAACTAAAGAACACTAAGGCAAACCGGAAACGCTGTCTTTAAACCCAGAACCACAGCACATGAGCAAGTATAAAGCTACTGCAGTCTGTGCTCCCCACCACACACAAAAAATGTTTTCCTTCAAAGTTATCAAACAACAGGTGGGATTTGGAGATGAAAGACTCAAAGAGTTGCAGCTCAGTGGTCTCGTCACTCCTCTACTCCCGGAGTTAATTTTCAGCACAGGGAATAAGTTAAACAAAAAAGTGCTGAAATCAAGGTCACTATTGATGTATATTTACATTTCAAATTTTAGTAAGTTTTGATTTTGAACTCAGTAAATGTAATTTATTTAGGACATTTCAGTAAGTTTTCATTTTGAATAAAATTTAAATTTTACTTATCTACTAATCTAATTAGGAATAGTAATTTTTATGTTTAGCATTTAAATTTTTATGAATTTAAGTTTCTACTTGACATTCTGTAGTGTGTCCAAAATTTGTGCATCTGATTCACTTAGTTTTACTGTCTTTAATTTCATACAGTCTAAACACTTCTAAACACTTTGGGATTGATTCTAAGCACATCATATGTTAATGTAGCATGGTACTTCAATACTAAAAATAAATACTGACATGCCAATATTTTCTTTTTGCTCCTCAACTCTGGTCACAACTCTGCTGAACAAATTCTTCCTGAAACCAGAGGCCTGGTTCTCAGCGCTCCACCAGTTGCCAATGTTCACAGATGACTTAGCACCACTCAATCTCCTGACAACCTCACGTGCTAGGAACAGCCAAGACTAGGAACAGCCAAGACGGAAAGATGCCAGGAGTCTCCGGCCAAGCCAGCAAGAGCTGTGCCTTTGAGATGTGCTCCTGGGACAGTCAGTTTTGCCACCCTGCCAGGAACCCCCATGATGGATCAACGGGTCTTTAAGGAATTACACAGAAGCTACAGAAATCCAAGACCAGGAGCCTGACTCCAGAGACTGCACCTGCTGAGGAGAGAGCAAGAGACAGGACCTAACCAGGATTTAGATAGTCGATTTCCACAGAACCTGGAGAAGGGAGGGAGACGAAGAATGGGTGGTGGGCCGCAGGAGTCGAGAGGGTTCCACAGAGGAGCTGGGGCTGAGCTGGGCCTCGCAGGCCTCACACCGCTGCAGCCTGCAGGGCCTGCACTGAGATGTCCCGGCTGCCAGCTTGCAGCCCCAAGGAACTCAGAGGCCCCTGTCACCACCTCCTGTATCCAGAACGGGTGCAGAATGAGGCAAGGGCTCCCCCACCTCCCAGGGCCCTGCTGGCTAACCCCGAGATGCTCACAGGTCCTCCTGTGTTAAGGGCTCTTTGGCCAAACCACAGAAGAAATATGACTGGGAGACCAGGAGGCCAGGAAGGTGGAATGGCTATGGCAAAGAGCACGAACACAGAATCAGCTCACCTGAGTTCAAATTCTAACTTGAATTTCAGGCCCTTTCGCTCATCCCCATAAATAGGAGCCAATACTTCTGATAACCCAGCCAGCCCTCTTCTAGAAATGTACGCAAGTGGTCACTGCATGGACAGGCCCTGTAATAACATCACAGCCCTGCTGAGCAGCCCTCAGGCCCCAAGTCCCCTCTAGGCTATCACAGTGACGTGTCTGTGAAAAATGGATAATCATTTAAAAAAATCCTTTCAGAACAATACCATAGTTTAGACCTCTCAACTTCTTTAACCATTAAAAAACAACAAAAGCCTCTTAAAACTCAGTAAGGAAATTGTGAACATGCCGATAGAATAGCAAAAGAGAAAGACAATTTGCCAAATACAAATAACCTGTGTACTTATTTCACCTCACTAATAATCAATGACATAAAAAATAAAACGGTCATGAGAAACCATTTTTCTCACATCAGATTGAATGAGTAGATGAAAAGAATATTCACTGTGGACTGGGCTTGGAGAACACTAGTGCACTCGGATGGTAGTCATGGAAACGTAAATAGGTACCACCTTTCTGAAAGGCCATTTGGAAACACACATTAAGAAGATGGTTCACATCTTCTCTGGTCTAGTCATTCCATGTTGAGAAAATACTCTAAGTAAGTATGTAGAGAAACACGTTATATGAGGATGTTCATTAGCATTATTTATAAGAAGAAACAAACTATATGTCCAACAAAAAAAGATTCTGCCACGATCTACTTAACAAAGAGAGGGAGGAATACCAGACGGCATTTTAAAACTTTGGGAATAAGATTTAGTGGAATATGATGACAATGTTAACAACAGTTATATTCCGGGCAGTGAAATTAAGATAAATTTTTTTATACTTTCATGTCACCTCCACATTTTCCACAAAACAAGTATTGCTTCCATAATTGAAAAAAGTACAAAATGAATATATCTAAGCCCCTCACTCCTCTGTGCCAATCCTGTTGTATACCCCATGTTTCCCCGAAAATAAGACCGGGTCTTATATTAATTTTTGCTCCAAAAGACACATTATGGCTTCTGTTCAGGGGACGTCATCCGGAAAAATCATCTAGGGCTTATTTTCCGGTTAGGTCTTATTTTCGGGGAAACATGGTAGGTTTCATATAATTTCAAATACTCTGGTTTATGACTTAAGTGAAGTTGTTTTAATCCACTTATTTATGACAATGACAAAGATAAAAAGAAAAGTTGTTTTTAGAAGTAAAATTGTTTTGATGTAAGAATGTCAGGATGTCATCATTCTGTATCTATTGTCATTGAGAAGCAGCCAGCAGCCCAGCAGCCCAGGGCAGGCTTATCTATAAGAACGTATGGAGAAGCAACTATGGCAGGGGGGTATCTAGACTGTAAATACTGAGAGTTTGTGAGCACCACTGAGCTTTCAGGTGACTCTCCCTAACCTAAACACTCTCCAAAGCCCCGTGGGGCGTTGGCGCTGGTCTTGGCGAGAGGTTCCCGGCAGACAGCGGTGATAAACCCCACAGCTGGCGCCGTGACAGTGGTCAGCCTGCCTCACAACTCTGGCATTTTCATTCCCCGGCAAAGTGTTCAAGATCAGCTCTAGGTTGGACCCCAACTCTCCTACGGATTTTAACTCATATAAAAAGGTACACCTCACGTTCAATTTGCACTTTACTCCTCTCACCTCCCCTCGCCTGGAACAACAGTATGATTATTCTGTCATTTGTTAGAAGTATGTTATTTCTTTATTTTGCTTATTAAGAGATAACCTGTATGCTACTGGCTTGTGAAATTGTTGTAGTTGCCACAGGGAACCTGTGTTAAATAAATTGCTACATAGCAAAGACAACTCAGTCTCTGAGCATAAGTTTTGCTGCCTCCCAAAACAAAACAGACACCTTTACTGGCTTCCCTCGAAGCTCTCTGGCATTGCCCTCAATGCCTTCCCATTGCAGTTTGGGACCACTGCTGACTCATTCTCTCTTCAGCCTTCCAGGCACATTCCTGCTCCTCCAGCTCAAATGTCCACCCCCACTAAGACCCTTCCTCCATCCCTGCCCAGGCAGTGCTAAATACCTCGGAATAAGGAGCGAGCCCTGGAGTCACGCAGATGAATACATGAGGCAATATGACATCCTTCAAAGCAGCCAGCAGAACCAGCCTCCGAGGTCAGCTTCCACAACCACATTACCCAGACGTACTGGTTTAATTTACGCACCTCGCTTTATTGCACTTCACAGGTGTTGTGTTTTTTACAAACTGAAGGCAAGACCCCCAACACCAGCAAAAAGATAGCTACTCACTTTATTAGGATACTCGCTTTATTGTGGTGATCTGGAATCGACCCCACAATATCTCCAAGATATGCCCGTACTGAACGCATCGAAACTAAGATTAGTGGTCAATGAAGGCTGGAAATCCTGGGCCAAATTTCCCTGAAAAGAAAGGACTGGGTAAAATCTCAAATCATTCTAGTTTTCCATCGCTTTTTGACCCCCCTGGACACTAAAAGTCTTTGTTTCCTCAACTTCAAATGGTGGCTCATTCTAGTGTTTTGGATATTTTCTGACCAATGAGAAAGGTAAGAGTCCTGTGTTAGAACATCAAACCCAATAACGAGAGAATTCTTCCTGATATCTAGGAAATAAGATGTCTACCACAGCTACTGGGACCCAAGTGGGACCCTCCACAATGATGTCATGTGTCTGGTGACAAGCCCCTAGGAGAGGCTGGTATCTTTGGAAGAAATGATTCTTTCTTAAAAGTTCTCAAAATAGCTACTCCCCAGTATTTCGACAGACCACTACGTGCAAATTGAAAAGTCTCTGTACAGAGAATTCTGTGGAACAGAGAGGCGATAGTAATGGCAACTGTTCAAGAGAAAACTGGGAGTTTGGCTGACATTCCTGTGAGAATGTCACAAAGTTCACGTGGCCGTTGGTCTCCCGAAACTATAGGAGGGAACAAACATCAGTCCAAACACAGTACACACCAATTGTAGTGGGAGATTCTATTAAAAGTAGCCAAAGATTAGCAATGAAGAGACTCCCAGGGAGTCTCACACCCAAAGCGGAGTGGGACACTATAAACCTACAGTGGAGGGAATAACAACATTCATGCCGTGGGAGTTGAGCCCGTGGAAAACACTGGCCCAAGGCAATCAGAACCCTGGCTGGCCAGCCTGCCTCCCTGAGCCTCTTCTCACATGCCGTATAATGGGGCCATTTCCCAACCTTATCCTATAGTTACTTTCCACCAAGGACCTCTTGTTTTGAAGACTACTATTATTTTGAAGACTGCGTTTATTAATAACTGATTTGTTTCTCCAGAGAGAACTGCCCCACTGCACTAGTAAGAGCCTAACCCCAGCATCCTCGTTCGGCCCTTCAGGCAGCAGGACACCTGGTTCCATGCCAGCCCTGGCAGTGTCTGTGCCACACCTCCAGCAGCTTACTGCTCCAACGGCTGGGTAACATACATTTCTGTTGCATCGGTGGGAAGAAGATACATGTGCAATGAACACATTTATCCAGTCATCCTATTAAAAGCAGCACCATTTCTGGTTATCTTCAACAGGTAATTTCTGCACGATTTTGTAAGAATTCAAGATTCTCATTTTAGGTAACAATTACTGCTCTGTCCTATCGAGAGCAAAAGATATGAATTTGATGAAGATGGACATGGTGCTGAGGACCTCGTTTTTCCTCTACTTTTGTGAAAGTGGCGCTGGACATAGTCATAGCTACCGGGATGCAGGGAGTTTCCTACATATTATTCCTTTGTTTGCCGAACACTTATGTACCACACACCAAAAGATCCTCGAGGCCTGTCCTTCAGGGTTCTCCGACTGAGGAGGCAGCTGCTTGTGTTCAATCCCCATCCCCAATCGTGCAGAACGGCCCCCCTTTTCTTTTTGTCTTGCTCTCAGTGAATCAGCCACCTGCCACCACTGGAGGAGACCCTTAACCACCACAATTGGTCTCCTTTATTCTCTGCCCTCATCTTCTTCTAGCTTTTCCTGTTTTGGAGGTCTGCTGCTAATTTTTAATAGGCTTCTTCAGGCTTTTGGAAGTGCTCAGAAACCCCTGGTGACCCCAACATCCATTCTCCTTTTCCTCCATTGTAACCCCAATGCTTAGCCAAGCACATGGCCATCTAAAAAGGGCATTTCCTAGCATCCCTTGCAGCCAGGTGAGGACATGTGACAGAATTCTGGCCAATGGGATCTAAGCAGAAATGGTGAGTGCATTTTTTAGGAAGTGTCTTTACAGGAAATGAGCAGGCCTCTTCTTTCCCCTTGCCTTCTGCTTGCTTTCTGAAATATGGATGTGATGGGTGGAATTCCAGCAGCCATTCTGTGCTAGTGGTAGAAGTCACATACTCAGGGTAGCTTCTTTCAACTCATTAAGAAGAATGAGTTGACGTCTAATGACGTCTGGATAGTGGCAGAACAGCAAAATACAAGGGACCTAAAGCCATGACACTATGAAGTTGCTGGAATGCTGACATCCAGACTTCTTTTATGTGAGGGAGATACACTTCCATTTTGTTTAAGTCAACGATCATTTCAGTCACTTCCAGTTAAAAGGGGTGTGGACTACTTTTTAGTATAGTAGCCTGAGATTTTGCTGCAATATTTAAAGAAATAGGTTATAAATACACAGCGCTAGTTATTCTGTGAGGTAATAGAGGCTAAAAAAATATCACACGTGAGAGCTTAGCAAAATCCACAAAATTGCAGATCTATGTATAAAAGTTTACTGTTAAAAAAAAAAAGTTTAGGTACTCATCACCTTCTGAGATATCACCTTCCATGAAATAATTTTTGGGCCATTTAAGGAAAATATGTGGGCAGGATAAAACCACATCTTCTCCTCATTGTACTTGACATCTATGTGGTGTTTGACACTGACCTTTTCTTTCTTCTCAAAAACATGTTCTTTCAGGCTTAGATAGCACACCTCATTCTCCTGACTCTCTCTTTGGTCTCCTACCCTCTCCGCTCCTCCACCAGCCAACTCAAACCAAACACAGTCACTTTCCAGGATCTGACGTCAACTCATCCTTCTTAACAGCAAGAGCAGAAGCCCAGAATTCACGTTACCAATCAAGAGGAACCATTTTCATCTGCCCCCCCACACACAAAACAACAAAAGTGTAGCAACTACCGGCTTCTAATGTTGTAAGATCAGCTCCGTCTCTCAAAACTCAAAACTTCCTGTTGAAGATGGCAGACAGAGCTCCTGCCTTTTGACCTCAATATCCCACTGAAATGAATGTCAATGAGTACAGGAAGGAACGAAACCGTGGCCTTAGACAGAAACGGCAGGGGACAGGGACCATCAGCAGATAGGAGAGTTCAACAAATTTCTGGATGACAAAGGTCTGAAGAACTAAGAAGGATGAAATAAAACAGAGAACGCAGCCAAGAGTGCACACTTCAGGAAGGCTCCAGGGAAAGTGGGCGCCCTCGGCTCTCTGAAACCCTGGAGAAGCTCTGGACTGAGACCTGACATATGGGATGGTAGATGAGATGTAAGGGGTTCCGCTCCCCGCCCCAACGCAAACTGACAGCAGTCAGGGGACAGAGCAAACCTATCAGGCAAACCTCGTCTAAGCACACAGAAGTCTCAGTCTAATCCCCAGCGTCAAAATGTATGATACCTGAACAAGACAGGAATCGGAAGGCCCTGTAGGAGGCGCTCTCACAGCCCATGTTGGTCAAGAAAGCCCTATAGGAAGAACTCGATGGGTCTACCAGAGCTCTATGGTTATAACAGCCCCTCCCCCCCTTAACTTCCTCTTCCCTCTTCAAAGAACTTCCATCGTCTTGGTCTGAGGGACCAAGCCATGACTCACCATGGCTGCAGGTACCAGATTGCAATCCTTTTAATTTTCCTGGAAAAAAAAAATTATTTTTGCTGATGAAATACCTAGTCGACTTTTTGTTTACGGTAGGCACATTCAGGAGAGAGGTGAGCCAAGACACTGCTGGGTGTCTCCCCCGTTCTTTCCTGTCTGAATGGGAAAGTGTATTTGGATTACCTTGTCCCCACCCCCACCCCCCTTCATTGTGTCCTTCTTCCACATTGTACTTGGAGGGGAGAGGGAAGACAGGTCACCAGATCCAGTGAGGAGACTACTGGACATCAAACTGTGAGGTGGAACTCGGAGCTGCATGCAGCGTGATGACTAGGTGGGCTTTGTGCTGCCTGCCTGCCTTGCAGCACCTGATGCATTCTGCCGGCTGGAAGAGGAGGAAACTCAATTAAGCAAGCACCCTGGGCTAAGGTTTTGCTGGGAAGATATACATCATTGTTAACACACAAACTTCACAGAATGCACATGATCCTCAACATGATGTTTTCAATGTTTACATAGGAAAAATGTGTATTTACGTCTCAAAAATCCCACATTTTTATTAAAACAATTTATGGGGAAATTTTTGAGTTACATTTCAAGTAACACTGGGAGAAGGTCAAAATCATTAAACAAATTTCACATCATTAGTCAAATCTCCAAAGGGATGTATGGTCTCCAAAGGGATGGTATTTTGAGAGTCATGTTGGCAACATCCAGTTTGTGACAATATGATGAGAAGCTTTCCTTAAAAAAAAAAAAAAAAATGGCCTGATGTCTTATAGCACCATACAAAGAACTTTTTAAGGTAACCATTTGGTTACATTCAGAATGAAGTGGTTTTCTTTCATCCTAAAACATGGTTCTCCATGGTCCAGAGGCAGAGGAAATCTTGCCCGCTCAGGAAGCTCTACATCACCACTGAAACAAAGGTGACTCAGTTACTGAGTCTGACAATCCCCGATATGGACGCCAGCATTAGGGTGACCACATAATGTAACCTCCAAACTGGAACACTAAAGAGCAAGAGTGTCACCCTACTCATCACCCATCGAGTCCACACCCATTACCAATGACTGCTTCAACCCTTCTCTTCCTTGGTGAGTAATACAGTTCATTAAGACAGCAGTTCTTGAATTGTTATCTCAGGGCCGTTTTACACTCTTAATTTACTGAGGACCTCAATTCTTGTTTACGTAAGTTCTATCTATCGATACTTGCCATTATTAGAAAATAAAACTTGAGAAATTTCTAAAATACAAGAATACACAAGTACAGTTCCTCAAAAAAAATTAAACATGGAATTACCATGTGATCCGGCAATTCCACTTCAGGGTATAAGCCCAAAATAATTGAAAGCAGAAATTCCAACAGATATTTGTACACCCAAGTTCATAGCAACATTATTCACACACTTTGGGTTGTTTGCAGTTTGGGGCTACTATAAAAAACAGTTTTCAATATCCTAGAACTTGTGTTTTAGTGAACACATACACAGATTACTACTGGGTAATCACCTAAGAATGGAACTATTAGATCCTAAGATTTGTGAATTTTTAGATTTAGTAAATATTGCCAAGCAGTTTTCCAGAGTGCTGTACCAAATTTATACTCCCACAAGCAGTAAGTGAAAGCTCCATTTGCTCCACGTATTTGCCAACGCTTAGTATTTTCAGTCTTTTTAATTTTAGTCATTCTGGTGGGTATGTAGTGATATCTTATCGTGGGTTTTAACTTGCATTTCCCTGATGACTAATGATGTTGGGCACATTTTCACGTATTTATTGACCATCTGAAGTACCTATTTTTCTATAGAGCTGTCTTTTTTATAACTTCATTCTATAGGAATTCTTTATAGATTCTGGATATGAGTCCTGTGTCAGATATAGTTTTTATAAATATCTTCTCATTGCCTGTGGCCTTCCTTTTCACTCTCTTAATAGCTCAAGAAACAAAAGGTCTTAATTTTAATGTAGCTCAGTTTATCAATTGTTTCCTTTATAGTTATTGCTTTTTAAAATATGGACTTCTAAACATCACTATACCATTATCACACCTTAAAAGTTAACAATGCCTTTATATTAAGTATTCAAATTTACCCAATAATTTCCTTTCTAAGTTTGATTGAATGAGGATCCAAATAAAGCCCAGAAATCATTAACATGCCTTAAGTCTTTTAATCTGTATAGGTTTTATCCTCCATGTCATCCCCTACACACACACACACACACACACACACACACACACACCTCTTTTTTTTTTTAAGTCAGGGAGACTGGTATCTCCTTGCCATTTCCTTTTTAAAGCAACCAGGGCATTTGTCTAGTGGTGATTTTCAATGTGTTCTTCTATTCCTTGAATTTTCTGAAAACTAGTATTTAGGACAAGTCTTGATCAGGCTCAGGTATGATTTTTGGACAAGATTCCGCCATCAGTAGTATTGCATACGTCCATCAAGAGATACACAGTATCTGGCTGTCTCTGTCACGGCAGCAGCACTGATGGCTACTGCCTCCTTCTGTTAATTCAATGGGGGTTGAAAATACTAATATTCTATTAATAATTCCATCACTCCTTTTTCATTTATTCTATAAAGAGAAACTTCTCCTAATCAACTATTTGGTAATGCTAAGGTACAATTTGTACAGGAAAGGCATGACAATGCCTCAGGACAACCCCCTTCTAAGTTCAATTTTTCAAATGAAAAAACTGAGGCAAATTAGCCACGTTATAAACCAAGCAGTCCAACTCTAAGTCTGTACTAAGCCATAATACCTCTCCTAAGATCAAGAAACAAGTATTTGTGGGGGAGAAGAGACCACACAGATAGACCCTAACCCAGTTAGGGTGGCTACAAAGTTACTGAGGAAAGGAAATATATTATTTGTACCAAAAGTTGAAAAATGTATATCCCTTTTAAAGACAACAGTTCTAAACACAGAGCTTATCTAAGGATAGCATGCATGTACAGAAAGTTTTTCCTTTTTCTTTTTTTTCACAAGGGTATTTCCTGCAGTCTGCTTACAATAGCAAAAAACTTAAATACTTCAATAAGGTACAGCCACACAACGAAATGACATACAGCCATTAAAAATTATGCTGGGTTAAAATTTTTAAAGATCTTAATGTTTAGGGCATATCCGTAAGTTAAAAAAAAAAGTTTTAAAACAGTAGTACACATAGTACAGGAATGTGCAGTATGTATAAAAAGAAAGGATACACACCAAACAGTAACAGTGGTTATCTCTGAGTGGCAGGATTAAGGTGATTTCTTTCCTTTTTGGGGCTTCTACAATTAATATCTTTTATTTTCATCTGTTTCTTTTATAATTAAAAAAAGTTTGAAATAACGTTTATAAAGAACTTAATGAACCTTTACAATTTGGGGAAATGCTTCTGACAGCATGAAAAGCTGTTTGCCCAATCAAACTACCAGATCATTCATGGTAGCCACTATTAAGCCACATGTAGCAACATGCATGGGAGAGATACCTATTTGAACAATGGTTGTTCCTTTGAATGATGGGACTGTAAATGGATTTAATTCTCATATGTACACATTTCTGTGATTTCTAGAATAAATACTAGCCTGATGAAGTGTTGAGATGGGGAAGGTTTAAAATGGACTTTGAGAAAATAATAAACAGGTAGAGCTGGGAGAAGAGTGACAAAGAAAGAGAACATTTGGGGCTGAGCAAGGGCCGAGATCCATGTCACAGGGGAACCCAAGCAGGAGGAAGGAGCTGCTTGAGAAGGCTAGAAAGAATCAAGTTTAAGAGATCTGAGGAAGGGCCAGCATGCTTCCCCCCACACACACACCGGTACTTAATAGGGTGGTTTCAGAGCTGCTAGAAGATACAAAGGACAGATGGACTGGAAGGACCTGAGAACAAATCCTGAAGGGAGAGCGTTCAAGTAGAAGGGTTCACAACAGTGCAAGTGTCAATTCCTGAACTATGGAAAATACACAAGGCAAAAGGTAAAGAATCCAGGTAACACCTGGCTAGAACCTGTGATCAAGACTTGGTGAGAGCAGAGAGACACAGGGACTAATGGATTTCAAGCTGCAGCAGCATCTCAGAGATCTGATTCTACTTGCAGAGGAGACAGGGGAAGGGAGGGTCAATATCTAGAATGACAGAGGTCAGACTCGAGACAAAGTAAGTGTGCGCTGACTGAAGAACATGCACCTAGAAATGTCCTGCAGACCCTGAAGCCACAGGACTAGCAGGACACAGACTGTGGGGAGGAGGCCCTGACAGTCACCCACTGAGGGATCCAGGGTCAATGACAGATGTCCTCATAATATCAGAGACCCAGGAGCAGAGTGTTGCCAGTAAATCTCAGGTCTCAAGGGCTCGTCCGGAAAACAGCCAGATCTTCAGAGAAGCTCCAGCTGGCCCTGTGGTGACTCTAATACAAAGGACAACAAATCAAAAGGACATCTGAATTTGGAAGGAACGGTCAGGTCCTTCTGCATGGACAGCAGCGCTCATGAGCACAACGACCTGGACCAGGGGCTGCGTCTGAGGAGGAGAACTAGACAGGAGGGACGGAGGTGCTCACAGTGTACCCTTTGCACCTGTCAGATTCTGAACCATGCATTACCTAGTCAAAATAACATAATAAAGTTTAACTTTCTTTAAAAGGTCACTCAACTTAGTGGGCCCTATGCCATCCCGTGTTGGGGCAAACAGCATAAGAACAAAGATCAGGGACTGGCAGGGTGAGCTGCCTAATGGGGACCAGGTCTGCCTTCGCAGGCACCGCACCACCACCCTAACCAGGCAACCATCATGTGACAAGGTTTGGAAGGCAAGAATTCTGCCCAATGCCAGGAACGAATTAGTATTCTTCCAAAAAGACCCTGGCAAAATTAATAGTCAAGAGTCAGGGTGTCTCTGTCCCTTTTCCATACCAGAGGCAGTATGATACACGAAAGGCTGTGCTCTCACCCCCAGCAGCCTCCAGTGCCAGTGAGGGAGGCCGGACAGGCTGTCACATGTCACAGCACAGGGAACAGGTTACGCTGTGTGCAGGCGAGTCACTCTGCAAGCCTACTGACTGGAACGCTAACAAGTTCAACACACTCCCCCTAAGTGGATCCTAGAAAAGACAGAAGAGTGTGCAAATCTGAAATATTGACACATATTTTCAAATGGTTTAAGGGACAATTATTTGCACTGTGAAATTAGTTACAAGAGTCATTTCATAAGTTCCCAGATGCAATCAGCTATAGGATTTCTTCAAAACAGTGAAGAAGAGATTTGGAGCCAAAATTGGCATAAAATCCTGGATATTTTCCTCATGAATGAGAAGACACCAGCCCTCCTTCCTCAGAACTAACAGAGATTGTATACAACAGACCCAGGATTCTGTGCATGTCCTAAGGAGAAGGTGTGTAACACTGAATGACTGACTACCATTTTTCCCCGAAAATAAGACCTAACCGAAAAATAAGCCCTAGCATGATTTTTCAGGAGGACATCCCCTATTCAGAAGCCCTAATGCATCTTTTGGAGCAATAATTAATATAAGACCCGGTCTTATTTTCGGGGAAACACGGTATTGCTAAAACAAACAGTTCTGATTCGAAGAGTCATCAACCAGAAAGCATAGTATATTCTGAGCAGCCTCACACAACAGCTCGGAGCAAGGAGCCTGCACCGCACAGGGAGTTCCTTTCCCAAGTGGCTGCGCCCAGGGCTGGGCTTCAAACTATATAGTCGTCAGTCATCCAATAACCAGGAAAACTGGACCTACTCAACTTTTTCTACCAAAATAAATTGTCTCAGAATCTCCATATTTACTACCTAAGAATTTACTTTTATTTGTATATTTGGCATTTTGAAAGATTTATTTTATTTTTGTAGCCACATAAGAAAAATAGGTGATATTTGGGCATTTTTCTACCAAAGTGAATCAGTGCAGAAGCTTTTAAAGTCTGTAAATTAATTCCGTATATTGAAGGCAGCATTATATAACATAATGACAAAAAAACAAGAATTAGAAAAGCTTCATACTATTAACCATTCTGCATCTAACCAGCTGTGTGACCTTAAGCAAGTAAACTCTCTGGGCTATGGTATCCACTTCTATAAAATAATGACCTCTAGGATCCCTCCTCTAACATCTGATGAGAGCTATTTAACATTTTCAAAAAATATAAATTATCCAGTATATGGTGATAAATGAGAACTGACTCTGGGTGGTGAACACACAATGTGATATATAGATGATGTATTACAGAATTATACACCTGAAACCTATGTAACTTTACTAACAATCGTCACCCCAATAAAGTTTAATTAAAAAGAAAATATATATATATATTTATATATATACATATACATAAATTCTTCTAATGAAAAATCACAAATTTGTGCAAACACCAAACATTCTAAACACAATTAGCTTTTTAAAAAATTAACTTTGGGCCCGCCCGATGGCCCAGGTGGTTGGAGCGCTGTCGATTCCCACATGGGCCAAGATTGTGAACTAAGACTGTGAGCTAAGATTGTGAACGACGGCTCTCCCTGGAGCCGTGGGCTGCTGTGGGCTGCTGTGTGCTTCCATGAGTTGACGGTGGGCAGCGTGAGTGGCTGGCAGCCGGCGAGAGCTGCCGAGAGCTGCTGTGAGCAGCTGACCGACAATTAACAACTGACCGCCTCAGCCAGGGGGAGCGCAAGGCTCCTAATACCAGCATGGGCCAGGGAGCTGCGTCCTACACAACTAGACTGAGAAACAACAGCCTGAACCAGAGGTGGGAGAAGGAGGCTGAAGAAGGGGGGGGGGGGGGGACTAACTTGACTCATAAATTGGGGAGTGACTGAGTTTTTAAAATAAAAGTATACTTGTTTGATCAACATAAATAAGAAACTTAAAATGGTGGGCTATCGTATGACAAATCAATCTTTCACATTCTCTAAATCTAAGAACCATAGTTAAGGCTCACTAATTTTTTAATATCCAAAGTATTTTTCAATGTAAAAAAATGTTTTTGACAGAAATAAAGCATTTCTTCTACATCTGAAGTACTTAGAGATCTTAAAATAAGATTTTATTTCAGTAGTTCACTCTTAAAATTCTATCAGAAAAACCATTTTTTAATTATTCACCACTGTCCTGAAATATATTCCAGCTAGCTAGTGCCAGGAAGGGCAGATACTCGTATACAGTGATGCTCCTTCTACGGTGCAAGCTTCACTGTGATTCTGAGCCCTGAAAAGTTCAGCAAGAAAATGAACTGAAAAGATAGATCACAGAAGGCCAAGCCCTGTCCAAACACTTTCCTTAAAATAGGAAAAGAGTACTCCAAACACTTATAACTTAAAGATTTAATCATCTTCCAAGAGCGGAAGGTGACTATTAAATTTTTTTTCCTATAACATTATACTTCAACCAGAAACAATTAACAACACGTTGTTACAATATGACTATTTCTGCACTGCTTATGTAACATGCATACTCATTTAATCCACATGAATATACTCTGATGCACATACTATTTTACCACCCCAATTTTAAAGATGGACAAACTGAAGCTTTTATACAAGTTAAGTGATTTGCTCAGTTACACAACTCAAGAGACAGAGCCCAGGCTCAAGATGGATCCAGCTGACTCTTAAACCTGTGCTCGTAACCACTGTCTTCGGTTAAAATTTAAACTCCCCTTTCTAAATGTCACAATTTCCTCTCAATATTGCTTTCATCAATCTAGAAAGGAAGTATTGGAAGGAGTAAAACTCTAATTTAAATAGCACTCCAGCATCTAAGTACAGCAGAAAACCCCAGATCCTTCACTCTAACCTCCAAAACAAAGCCCCCTGAAATGCCAACCCAATCATAAATTTTAAGATGCCAATCTTTTGGCCCATGCTTCATCTTCTTTTTCCTAAACTACATTGTAAAAACATGGTTGGGCAGGAAGAGGATCATTCCCAAAGCTTAAATTCCAAGTGTTTTAGTTTGGCAACAATGCTATGCTTTGGGGACTTTAAAATTATAAGCACGGCTCTCGGAGGAAAACATTTCCTTTATTAGAAACTGGCTTTGAAAATTCCATTCTAGGATGCTAAATATAACAAAATACCTTCCGACTTTTATAATAAACACATTCTCCAGATTATCTTGAAACTAATGATTGTCTGCTTATTTACAAGACAATTTTGCCACAGCAGTTAAGCAACTGTAACATTTTAAAGACTTTCAAATTCATTCCAGTGCTTTTAATGAATTGATCTGATACTGTTTTCTGAATTCTTCTACTATGAAATAAGAAAGTTCCCATTTTACAATTCACATCCCTAAAAAGATATCCTTGTTTTATTGTTCCTAATTTTCTTAAGTTCTAACAAGAATATTGGCAAAGCCAGAATCACAGAAGTAGGTTTTTCAAAGTATAGCATAGAATCAAGATTTTTAAAAACTCTATATACATTCACCAAAGGCAAATAAAGCACTTCCACAGTTCTTAAAATATATCTTTATTATTAAAAGTCCCATACATGGTAATTCAGAAATACAAAGTGAGGCAGCTGATTGCCTTGTTCTAGGCTAATGGACTACATCGGGCTTTTAACAGAATGCAGTAGCTGCTGTGTTTTAGGGAGCGACATGTGCTTAGTGAACCTCGCACCCCAGGCAGTCTGTCATTGTATATAAGTGGTTTAAGTGCAGTTGTAATAAAAAATTAAGGCATCTTCAGCTGGACAGCTCCTCATGTCCTCCCTACCTAAAAAACAGGATGAGAAAGTATTTAAGCGTCAGCTGGCATTTTTTCTCTGGGAGATGGATCCAAGAAGTGGGTGGGTAGGGCAGCAACTTTGTTGTACTAGGAGGAATGTTTTGGGTGAATGATAATGGGATTTTGAACAACTCTTTTGGTGTTGCTATTGACAGTGGATCATTCAAGTAGAACTCTCCATCTTGATTTTTGGAATAAAATTGGAGAAAATTTAGAGATTTCGCTCAAGTTCAGGAGTTGCTTGCAGAGACAAGATATTTTTGACATCTCTAATCTTCCCATTAAATACCCTGGTTGGGCCTGAAAGAACTGTCCCCACCCTATATATACTAGTCAGTGCGTATTCAAAGGTCTAGAGGCTACCTAGTCCTGTTTAAGGTGACAGGTCAGACTTGATGTTAATGAAACTTTGTGGGCCTAAAAGGTTTGAGAAGAGGGAGAAAAAGGACATGATAGCTAGTCAGCTGTATTTTTGAAAAGCAAACTATTTGTAATGATTAGACGTACTTATTGGTAAAAACAAAAGCACACACACACACACACACAAATAACTATGCTGTCATTCCAAGTCCACAGTATCGCAACCACTCTCCATTTTCCTCAACTTTCCTACACAAGCCTTTCACTTCAAGGAAAGGAGTCTACTGCCGCTCATCCCTCACCCCCCAACCAGCCGCATCCCCAAGATGGCCTCTGGTTTTACCCCATCAATGCCCACACTTGAAGCAAGAAACAAGCCCATCTACTGGGAGTATACCTTCCAACACTTGCCGACTGCATGAGTCTAGAGACGCCTCTGCTTAAAGCCAACGGATTTCATTTTCCAGAAGGGATTTAAATGTCCTAGGAGGCAAATCCCAGGGCCTTGTCTTGATAACCTCCCCGCCCCCGAAACAACAACAACAACAACATTTTAGTGGTGTGCGGAGAGCCGAAGTCCGGCTCAGAGGAGTCACCGGCCAGAGAAGGCTTTCAGGTCTCGACGTCTTCACACCCAGGAAGGCCTCGGGAGGTGAGGGACAGGAGGGGGACCCCCAACTAGCACTGCGAGGCAGGCAGCGTGCGTAACCCCCTGCGCGCTCCTTTCTGCGCCGCGGAGATACCACCTCCACCCGGACCCCAGAGCCGTGTCCCCGGGGTCCCCTCTTGCTGACCCCTGACGCGCGCTCCGCGGGAGCCCTGCACCCGAGGACCCTCCAAGTTGTCCAGGCCCGGTGCCGCCATCGGCCGCGACAAAGGGTCAAAGAGCCAGACGACCCCTCTGCGCGTGCCCCCCGCGACTCTCCGGGGGTCGCCGCTGCCCTGACCACGTCCACCCCGATGCCGCCGCTACCTTGTACTCTGGCGGTGCGTCCGGTTCGCGGACCGCCCTAAGCCTCAGCTCGTTCATGCTGGAGACTCTGGCGCGACGTCCCCGCGGCCGAGCAGCGCAGCCGCCGGAGCGGGCAGCTCAGCGCGGGCGCGCGCGGACTCTACTCGGCCGGCCCCGCCCCGCCTGAGCAGCTCACAGCTCCGCAGCGGCTCACGGGCCCCACTGCAGCCCACGGCCAGCCCTGGAGCTCGGCTGGACCCAGCACCGTCGCCGCCCTTTCACTAGGGCGGAGCACAATTGGCCTCTCCAGCCCCAGCCCGCTAGCTCCTTCTCTCCGGATGGCCCCCAGAGCGAACGCGCACGCGCACCGCCACCATCACGGCCCCGGAGATCCACCAATGGCGCGAATCCGCCAGGGAGGCGGGGCAGTGGGGGCAGGGCGGAGCGGAGTGGATAGGCCTGCATTGGACAGAAACGTGATGGGGCGGGAAAAGGCGTGCGCTTCCGAGGGATACTAGCCAATAGGAGCTCCGGCCTGACCGCGGATGGCCGGCGCTGGTACCTAGATCCTAGAATTAACGGGTTGCCTCACTCGGAGGCTCTAGCTTGGTTAGTGGTTGGCTTCCTGGTCTGTGCTTTGTGTCGTGGGTAGCCAGGCCTCTTCCCTCACGCATGTAAGTAGGCGCTAGTTAGGCCCTGAGTGGAAAGGCCTGAGGAGCCCAAGTGTGTCGTCACGTGATAAGGGATGTGAAACCCAAACTTAAGTCTGCGTTGCTTTGCCAAGTTGCCTCTACTACTTACTGAGCGTAAATTATGTGTTAGGTACTGAACCAAGTAATCGCTTTAATTTATGCCATTCAGTCTGCACAACGTTTGGCAGTGGGTATGATTTTCATTTTATAGATAAGATCTTCCGCGGTTTTTCACATTTGTTTTCCTTCTGGACTGTTGAAAGACCTTGTTTTTTGGACAGGAATGCTGCTTGCTTTGTTCACAGCCAGATTCCCCTATGTATCGGACACATCCTAAGTACTTGTTGAATGGATTTAAATCTTCTCGTAAAGGAAAATGATTTAACCGCGGTCTCACAGCTAGAAAATTCCCACTAAGAATCGGAACACTGATCTGTTTCTTACCAAAGCCCACACTAACCTATGTTTCTCAAGCATTGCCATCAGCTGTTCTTATTCTCTGCCTTGTAAGTGATGTAAAACATGTATGAAATGAGGTCCCTTCCTTTAAGCATATTGTAATTTAACAAGGAGAAAAACTTCCACACATAATGAGTTGCAGTTTCGTATAATCAATTTTGACCTGAACTGTGGGTTTTTGGGAAACTAGTGAGAATTCTTGATTTCTATAAGAATGTATTCCCAAGTTACAGTAATAGTGCTTCAAAGTGACAGTAAAATAGATGTGGAGGAACACAACTCGGTATGCTTTGTTTCCTGTTAACATTGCACAAATATTTGTATTTTTGTTTTGTTTTGAGAAGCAGACCACTCCCTTCAGGCCATAATTTATTTAAAGAAAACTTTGCTTTTGTGTTTTGTTTTAATGTTATTTTTAAAAGTAACATGCTGATGGTAATTTAAAAACTCTTTTAATCTGTTAAGGACTGTTGTGATAACCATTTTGACTGTCAGTGATCACTTCTTGATCTAAAGACCAGACACATCTTGGGTAAATTAAGCAAAGTTTATGACCTAAAGGACCTAGAAGGACTTCAACACAGAGAAAGCCACAAGGTCATCCTCTGAGACAGGTGGAGGTGTTAGTATTCAGATCCTCACCTGAAGGGTACATAATTGTGAAAGTTCACATCTGAGGAAGCATCACATCAGTCCTTCCAAACGCTCAGCTGTTCCTTTCAAATCCAGCCTAATATAAAAGAGGTTGGAAAACCAGTGCATGTAGATCAGTTTCAGAATGCACAGTATGTTTACTAGGGTAGATAACCCACTACAATTTAGCCTCAACAAACTTCTCATCCATTACATTCAGCCCTGCCAGGCTAACTAAACTCAGACCAAATACATTCCTGAAGTCAGGGTGTACTGTTTTGTTTTTTATTTTTTTAATTTAAATAAATTGAATACAACATTTTTAATAAAAAAATTTACAAATGGGTGACAGACACTTGGAAGAAATTACAGAGACAATAAAGTAGCACTCATCATCACCCTATACAATAGAGTATAATATTATATGGAAAAACAACAGTACCAGCAACTAAGTGGGAAACTTAGTGTGGAGAAATATTAGGAATGCCTTAGCCAGTTAATTTTGTTTATATATATATTTTTAACGTACGTACAAGAGTAATATGTGATACAAATATTTTTAAAAATCTAAAAGTTATTTCAATAATTACAAAATAGAAATTCTAAATGATAAACACTGTGATAGTCTGACAATATTTTCTTTCTTGTGTTACATAAAGTAATGTTGTCTCTTACAATTGACGGTATCTTAAATTCAATGACATAGATAAATCTAAAAGAAATGCCAGGGAAAGGCAATATTTGAAGCCATAATGGTTGAGAATATTCTAGACTTGATGAAATACATGATCTTCTGATTAAAGAACACAAAATTCCCTGAACACAATAAATAAAACTAAATCCACAACCAGATACGTGGTAGAAAAACTAAAGAATTCTATAAACCATAATAAGATATCAAATGCAACTAAAGGGAAATGCTGTAATCAAAGTGAAAGAGAAATAACAAAGCAGGGAGAGAATACATGTAATAGGGAAATGATTACTGTAACATATAAAGTGCTTATTTTAATCAATAAGAAAATATTTTAATAAAAATATACAAACAATGAAATGGTCAAGAAATATATGAAAGATGTTCAATCTGTAATACTCAATATGCAAAGTGAAATTTTCACATAAACGAGCACAGATTAAAGTCAAGATTGGTAATATCTATCGTTAGGAAAATTGAGGGAAATGAGCATACTCATAGTCTTGGCTAGAATATAAATTGCAATCCTTTAGAGGTCAATTTAGTAACATTAATCAAATACTTAATGTGTATGCAAATAATACTTCAAGGTGTTGATCTCATAAAATCACCTAAGTGCCCAAAGGTGTTTGTAAACACACACAAGAAATTGGCAAATTAGGTTACAAACATAAAATACAGGCATACCTCGTTTTATTGCTTGTGGCTTTATTGTGCTTCACAAGTGTTACAAATTAAAGGCAAAACCCGCCACCAGGAAAAATACCATGATTCTCTACTGCTATTACTCGCTTTATTGCGGTGGTCTGGAACCAAACCTGCAATATGTCCGAGGTATGCCTATATTATGCCGTTTTAAAAGGTACTTATATAGAAGACATTTATGTGGCACGAAATTATATATACAGGTACTTTATATTGCAGAAGTGTTAACGGTATGAACCTGCTTTTTTTTTAAAAAAAATGTGTATTTGTACAGAAAAAGCTAGAAAGCTGTATAGAGGAAACTATTGAGTGATGTGAGCCTTGCGTGTGTGGGGGTGGGTCTTAATAGCTGGTGGTGGGAAGCTGAGATAATTTTTTTGTAACTATACAACCCTTCATCGTTTGACTTTTAGGAGCGCGTCACTTCTATAACAGCCAAAATGTGCACATTTAAAGCAGCAGTTCTCCAGGCTACAGGCGGTTTTTCCACCCCCGTCCCCAGCATAGGTTGCACTTGTGTTTCACTTCCACGACTGGAAACTTTCTATCCTCAAAGCGGGAGGTTAAGGAAGTACCAAAAAGCTGGGACTCGACGACTCCCAGCCTGGACCTCACTGATGCCCGGGCATGTCCAGCGTTCAGTTGCTAGAGCCTGGCAAAAAGGCGGGGAGTCCGGCCCCGACTCCCTCTTGCCCAGCCCAGGAGGTGCAGCGTTCGCGCCCCGCCCCGTCCCTACATTTTCCAATGGATGTTTGGGGGCGGGCTTCGCGCAGAGCAGGCACACGATTGGCCGTAGAGTCTCTACGCCCAGGCAGTGGGCGGGTCAACGTGGTGACGTCTCCACGGGGCGCAGGGACGGAGAGCGCGCGCTAGCAGACGCGGTGGTATTAAACGGTTGCTGGCGCAGCGAGCTTGCCGTGAACTTCCTCGGTCGCCGGCTCTTACTGCTGTGTTCGCCTTCTCGCTCTCATCCCGTGAAGCCTAAACCCGCTACACTTCCTCTTTCCCTTAGCCTGTAGCCGCGTCGTTGCGACTCCGCCACCATGTTCGAGGCGCGCCTGGTCCAGGGCTCCATCCTGAAGAAGGTGCTGGAGGCGCTTAAGGACCTCATCAACGAGGCTTGCTGGGACATCAGCTCCAGCGGCGTGAACTTGCAGAGCATGGACTCATCCCATGTCTCCTTAGTGCAGCTCACCCTGCGCTCTGAGGGCTTCGACACGTACCGCTGCGACCGCAACCTGGCCATGGGTGTGAACCTCACTAGGTAAGCTTGGGGGCAGTGGGGAGCGGTGCACTCTTCCCCTCACCCCCAATTCTGGCTCTTGGCGGGAGCGCCTCTGAGCCGGGCCCTCTTTAGCTGGAGTGGGCCATCGGCGCCTTCTCATTGGCCTGCTATACCGGGAGGCGGGACCCACGGAACGCGCGGTTCCAAAAGCCCGCGCTGACAGCGGCGCGAACCGGCTTTTTCCGCGCCAAAGTCACAAAGCGGGTGGTGGCGGGAAAATGACGGGTTTCGCTGCCAAGCCAGGAAAACACTGTTCCAGAGCTCTTTGGTCATTAGGTGCCGGCGGCCTTGGATGAGAAACCGATTATGGTTGACTTTAGCCGCTTTATAACGCCCCCTAGTTGTATCCCCTTACTTAGGGACAATAGGTTATTTCCAGTCTTTTATAAAGAAAAGTAGTAGTGAGCACCCTCTTGGACTTGGAAAATCTCTCCAGGACAGTGGCTTTCAATTTTAGGTAGTTTTTAATGATCGTCGAGGCCCAATGATTTATTCACTCACTAAACGGATTTGAATTCAGAAAATACTGTTCTTTTGTTTCTATCCGGAAGTGAAATTGCTGGTGGTAGCTTTGTATTTTATAAATACTGGAAGATTGCACTCCAAAATGGCTGGACCGGTTTACACATCCTCCTGTAGTACGTTTACCTAACTTGCCAATTCATCAGACAGCCTAATGGGTCAAAATGGTAACTCCTTGTTTTAATTGCTTAGAAATCTAACGATCTTGAAAAGATGGTGTCGATTTTAAACCCTGTGTCTTCTCTGTTCTAGCATGTCCAAAATACTAAAGTGTGCCGGCAACGAAGACATCATTACACTAAGGGCTGAAGATAATGCGGACACGTTGGCATTAGTTTTTGAAGCTCCAAGTAGGTCATATTTTCCTACTGAGTTAGGCTGAAGAAAATTAAAATGCATTGTCAGTATTTCTCAAAGCTGGGAGAAGTTTAAGATAATGTTTGTGAGCTTGTAAAATTGACATCATAGTTATAAACTTCCATGCTTTTCTTTAACATTGGCTTTCTTTTGGTAGATCAAGAAAAGGTTTCAGACTATGAAATGAAGTTAATGGATTTAGATGTTGAACAACTTGGGATTCCAGTGAGTATGTTTCTGATTGAGTACACTGTACATGAGTTACATAAGATATATTAATATAATTAATTTAAAGCCTACTTCCTAACAATTATATATCTGCTGATGCATGGTGTAGAGTGGGGTTTTAGTATTTAGACTGACACATTTGTCTTTTATTAAACTACAGTACTCTAAAATAGATCATTGGTTGAATTCATTGTTGCCAAATGCATATTTGTATTTTTATTAACCTCCATGCATCTTTTTATTCCTAGAATGCTTGACTTTTGTTTAAGAGTAGATTTTAAACTATGGTGGCAGACATTTATTAAGGTTAGGTTTCGAAACATTAAAGGAGAGAAGTGTTGGAATGTTTATAATCCCTAGTACCATATTCTCTTGTTTTGGAAAGCAGATGTGCCTTCTTGCACCGTCATCATTCCTATGCCCTCTTGATTTAGTCCTGGAGGGTGATTCGGAGGGGCTTTGAGTAGTTGGAGTGTTAAGAAATCACACAATGAGTGACATTTCAACGTAATCAAAAAATCTTAAATTCTGAGTTCTTGATTAGGTGCTGATTCTTCAGAAAGTGAGGTTGCCAATTCTTTCATTTCCAGAAATTGACCTTTAAGTGTTTTTGCTTGTTTGTTTGTTTTCTAGGAACAAGAATATAGCTGTGTAGTAAAGATGCCTTCTGGTGAATTTGCACGTATATGCCGAGATCTCAGTCACATTGGAGATGCTATTGTAATTTCCTGTGCAAAGGACGGAGTGAAATTTTCTGCAAGTGGGGAACTTGGAAATGGAAATATTAAGTTGTCACAAACAAGTAATGTCGATAAAGAAGAGGAAGCTGTAAGTAATTCTTAAGTAGACAGAAAATACTTTGAAGAGAATTGTAAAACTGCTTAATATTAGGTTGTCTTAGTCTGTTTGGGCTGCTATAACAAAATGCCATAGACGAGTGGCTTATAAGCAATGGGAATTTATTTCCTAGCTCTGGAGGCTGGGAAGCTGGCAGATTCAGTGTCTAGTGAGGACCTACTTCTTAGTCCATAGACAGCAGCCTTGTCACCTGGTAGAAGAGGCAAGGGAGCTCTTTGGAGTCTCTTTTATAAGGGCACTAATCCTATTCATGAAGGCTCTATTCTCATGACCCTAAGCACCTCCCAAAGGCCCCACCTCCAAATGCGATCACATTGGGGATTTGGTTTTAACAGGAATGGTGGGAGAGACACGACAACACAAACATGCAGTCTATAGCAAGGTAATTGCTAAAATTAAAGAAAACTCTAAAGAATAATAGACAAAATGGCATTTCCAAGAAATTTGTGAGAAGTGAAAGGTACTGTTGAAATCTGCAAGTGATTTATAAGTGCCATCTACTTTCCAATTTGTGAGAAGGGAATGCAAATTCAGTGCTTCCTTTATAAACCACAGAACAATAAGTTTGTGTATCAAACCCAAGCTAGGTGGCTAACCTTTAGCTTTCTGGAGGTATTTGCTTTTACCAAATAATTGAGTATAGGATAGCAAATCAATAGAAAGATCTAGTTTGGGGTGAAAATCCAGCTGTTATGCGCTTTTATATAATCCTCATATTAACTTTTCTGTGTGATAGGCCTCTAAGAGGGCCTAGAGAACCCTCCTTAAATTAAGGTTTTCCTTAGTCAAGTGTTTTTTTAGATCCTGAGTACAAACTAATATTTGGTAATTGTACTAAAATAAAACTTCACTTACTAGCTAGCCTGTGAACACTAAAACAAGGACTATTAAAGGGCCTAATCTCACAGGATGATTAGGATTAAATACAGTAACAGTCAAAGTGCTTAACACAGTATCTGGCATATTGTAAGTTTACAGTAAATAGTAGATATTTTCTTGTCCCTTGCATGAGTAGTCAACTTTCAGTTTAAATGAAAGTAAAACTCCATTTAAATAAAGACTTAAAAAATGATATTAACAACAAAAGCCTAGGGGTGAATTCTAACTTTTAGCTGTCTCCTTAATTATATTTCACTCCCCTTTCCAACTTTGATTTTTAAAAAAAATCTCATTCATATAAACATTAAACTTGATCACATCGAAGAAAATTTTTCAATATTAAGGAATTTTTCGGTGTTCCTATTTCCTTGGTCACTTCAGAACTGTTTGAATCAAAATTTTAAAAAGGTCCATACATTGCATTGCAGTTGGTTGATACACCTTAAAATTTCTTTCAATCCATTGGTTCTCTTTCCAGTTTCTTGATTGCCCCTCCATTATAACTTGTTGAAGAAACTAGGTCATTTGTCGTTGAGTTTCCCGGAGTGTATTTTGCAAATTGTATTCCTTACATCGATTAATATGTTCCTTTACCCTGTGTTTCCTATAAACTGGTAGCTACAGCTCTAGAAGTTTGATGATACTCAGTGTGTTTTGTTTTTTGGGAGGGAAAGCAGGAATACTTACTAGATGGTCGTGTGTACCTCTAGTAGGAGTGATGAGATGTCTGGATGCCTTTTTGTGATTTTAGCACCTATAGTAATCATTGTCTAGATTCATTAAGTCATTAGGGTTTGCAGAGTTGCAATATATTAATATATTTCATTTTTTCTTCATTTATTAGCTGGTTTATTAGAAATATTTCCATAAAGAGAAGCTCTCTTACCATATAATTTGGTTATCTGGGATTCAGTTCATATAGGGAAAGGCTAGCTAAAGACTTGATTCTTTTGTTTTACTAAACTGTCTTCAGAAAATTAGTTTCATAGCACCCTCCAAAGTAAAGGTTTTTTTGTTTTGTTTTTTAAATTTATATTATGAACCAATGGGTTGCAATTCTCTTGATGTTTTTCAATATGATGAATCTTTTGTTTTCTCCCTTAGGTTACCATAGAGATGAATGAGCCAGTTCAGCTAACTTTTGCACTGAGATACCTGAACTTCTTTACAAAAGCCACTCCACTCTCTCCTACAGTAACACTCAGTATGTCTGCAGATGTACCCCTTGGTAAGATAATAAATTCATTGCATCTTGTTTTGTAGGTAGTATATGTGATACTTCTCAGTAATTAACTATGTTCCTGTCTTTCAGTTGTAGAATATAAAATTTCTGATATGGGACATTTAAAGTACTATCTGGCTCCCAAGATCGAGGATGAAGAAGGATCTTAGGCGGTCTTGAAAATCCAAGAAAATAAAACTAAGCTCTTTGAGAACTGCTTCAGAGATTCCAACATGTTCTTAAATCTCCTGTCACCAAATTTGTACTTCTGCGTACATATGTAGATAATTCCAGTATGTCCTTAAGTCTCTTCTGTCACCAAATTTGTACTTCTTTGAGTACATATGTAGATAATGTTTTCTGTAAATAAGCTTTTTTTTGGTCCATTCTTGACAGTTTGTTAAAAGGATAAAGTCCTAAGTCAAATCTGGTCTTGTTAACCTAGAATTACTTCTGACTTATATAGAAATACTACTTAGGATTTTTATATAACAAAGAATTTTGACTATTAATGCAGTTTTAAGAATTGTTTTCAATTTAAATAAAAGTTATTTGAATTTTAAACATCATAGGACAGTGCCTTCATTTGGACCATGACTGTTGCAAGTATTACAGGGAATTCACAGCTAGTGCTACCTTTGCGTGTAAATGTTTACTTTTTTAGTTTAGAGCAGTCAGACATAAATACATTAGATACAGCCATAAAAAGTAACTACAGATATAGGTGATGAAATATTTTGGGGGATTCATTTGCCAAACTTAATTTGGTATTCTAACTTGAGCTCAATAAATGAACAGGGGAGAACAAATCCTATGTATTTCATTCTTTTGTCATTTTTGTTAGCAAAAACTAACATTTTTTTATAAGCTTTTAATGTGCTCAAAGTTTTGTGGGTTTTGTAAGACTAGCATTGTTAAAGGGCAGTGTTTCTTTAGCCTAGAGAACCTTGTTCAAGTGAGAACAAGTCAAACTCTATGGTCCTAACTTCCTTTTCATAAAAGTATGGTGTTAACTTGTTTCCCTGTTGTAAATACCCTCCATCTTAGTCAGAATGTGCACATACGGGGTCTGCATGTGCTGGTACTGAGTTGCAGCCTTTTCTCCTTTTCCCGAATAAACCTTTTTGGTGATGAAATACCTGGTCGATATTATTCAGTCAACACTAGAATCTTGGAAGTTTTTTATCTATGGTAGAGCCCATATGGTTTGTGCAAAAATAATTTCTCCAGTATGAGTACTCTTATTTGAGACTTAACTCTCTTAAAGCCTGAAGATGACTTAAACTCCATGGATGTTGGGTTGGATTCAACCAAGAAAGTAAAAAGGCCCTGCAGTTGTGAAACAAAACTTTTTTAAACGATTCCAGTAATTGTGCTATAAGGTCACAAACTGGCATGCTAGTAGTTAGAATTGCTTTATTACAGTCCCTTTTACCAGTGTATTTTGTTTGGTTTCTTTGTTGTAGTACCTGGACTGAGTTCTAGTTATTGGACTTGAGAACTCATTGTATTCGTTAATAATTATTTATTACCTTCTGTGTGTCTGGGGGTGGGAAGAGATTGGCAGCAAAGGGACCTGACAGAACTTTTTGGGGCAATGAAAATGTTTTACCTAGATTAGTGATGGTTCCAAGATTATGCATTTGTCAAAACTCAATTGTACTTTGTAAATTACCTCAATCTCCTTTTCAAAAGCACGTGTGGCAAAATGTCCTTTGTGGATGGGCCTCTTACCTGGGCAAGGCCTAATTCCAAGGAGGGGAAACAATCACAAGAATGCAGGACTACTGAAGAGGGTGGCGGTTGAGTAATAACCAGCAGAGACCGGGGCGCGTACCCGCGAGATGCTGGCTGCCCTGGGCAACAGACTTGGCAGCTCCGGTCTTCCGGGAGCTCCAA
Organism: Rhinolophus ferrumequinum; assembly: GCF_004115265.2. Classification (NCBI taxonomy): domain Eukaryota; kingdom Metazoa; phylum Chordata; class Mammalia; order Chiroptera; family Rhinolophidae; genus Rhinolophus; species Rhinolophus ferrumequinum. The sequence goes on along the minus strand of NC_046306.1, from coordinate 26,661,168 downwards.
CGGGTTCGGGTTCGGTTCCCCCCTGCGGGCGCCACTGAGATCCCTCCTCTCGAGGGATCTCGGAAAGAAACGCAGCCGGCTTTCCCTGGGCTGACCGACCTAGGCGGGCAGGCACCTTAGAGACGCGCCCGCCCCTGTGGAGGTGCCGGCAGCAAGCGCAGGCCGTGGCGCCTCCGGAAACCCCACGGGTCAGCGCTCCATCGGCACCTCCCAACAGCTCCGATTTCTCCCGAAGGCCGTGCACACTAGCTTAGAGCAGAAAAGAGGTTTCGGGAGAACTGGACGAGACAACGTCGCTCGCGTGACGCCACTTCCGGTGCTCCGCCTCCGGTAAGCCATTTCCGGCGTTGAGCTGGTCGGGGCGGGGTGGCAGTTAGGTGAGGCGTGCCTGGAAGGCTCGGGAGTCTGCGGCCAACGGTGGGCGAGCTGTCGGTGCGCGGGCGGCCTGGCGCGGCGCGTCGGTAAGAAGTGCGTACGGCGGGGCGGGTGCAGAAGCGCCCCAGACTTACGGCGTGGTGGGGAGCGGGCTCCCCGCCAAAATCAAGCCCGGGGTCCTCGGGGTGGAGCGTTCGCCCGCCCCGGCATGGCTGGCCTCTTTGCAGAAACGGGTTTTGTGTTTTTTTCCGTCTAAATTCGCGTGGGTTCTTATTTCTCTTCCTGGTGAGGACTGACAGGCAGGGAAGTAGTGTGTGTGCAGGCGCTTAGTGTCAGGCACTATGCTAAGGGATGCTGATGCTTTAAAATGTTTTGCAACGTTCAGATGCTGAGGGAATTTGGGGCTTGCAGTAGAGCCTGTTGGGAACTTGGACTGGTACTTTGAAAACATGGGTTTACGTTTTTCCTTTCTCCTCTTGGAATTCCTACTCTTTGCCACCAATAAGCGTTCGTCTCCCCCTCTCCCTTACCCCCTGCGCCTTTTTTATCTTATGCGGGTGTGTGAATAATTAATGGCAGAGTACAGTAAACTTAAAAAGGACTAATACAAATCAGAGGTAATTAAATGCCCTCAAAACCCCCACATATAGGTAGTTAAGTTTCATAGAATTAAATTTAGGTTATCACGTAATTGTGATCGCAACACTTATAAACCTAGTATTTGATGCTGTTTGATCTCACCTTTGTTAAAAGAAGAAACAATAGGCCAAAATGGAGTCACTTTTCCTAAGCCATGTCACCAAACCAGAACTTAATAACTAACCTAATTGCAGTTTCTGCTCCCTTTTCTGCCCATAAAATCTTCCTACAACTTAACAGAGCTCCCTTTTAGCTGCTAGGTGGGGTGCTGCCTAGGCATGTTTCATGAATTGCATAATAAAGTCAATTAGATCTTCAGATTTACTTGGTTGAATTTTATTCTTTAACACTTTTTAGGAAAGCATGTAAGTTAGTATATGTGTTTTTTTTCAATACTTGATTTCTGCACCAGTATGAAATTACCAAAAAAGAACATGAGCATTTTGGAACAATTCATTTATGATGCTAGTTATTTTAGGTTGAATGCAGGCCACTTAAAAATAACTCATTGATATTCAGGATTAAGTACATATAAAGCACCTATCGCCTGACCAACACTAGGTAATTATTAACTGCTGTTATTATAATGATTATTTATAAAATATCATGCCAGAGGAAGGCCAGTCTTTACGTTCTATTTATGTTGTCCTTATTGAAATACTTAATTTTCTCTTTTAAAAGATATGTTTCACTTTTAGAAATCAAAAAGCTTCACGATCAAAATAGATTTTACTTCTTCTATTTATGTTGCAGTGATTTTGTGGAGGAAAAGTACACAAATGTTTTTTTATTTAAATATCATTTTTTAATCTTACCTACTCTCTCTTAAATTGGTGGTATACTGGTGTTTTGTTTTTTTTAATGTAGTTATATAAGTAATGCGGAAAATGAAATCATTTCTTTCACTGCTTGGATGGGGCAGAGAGGCAGGCAAATCAGAAGGCACTGGTACAGTGCTGATAGCCAGTACCTTATCCAAATTGACAAGAAGCTTTACAGATCTTTGCACTAAAAGAATGCTGTTCATCAGAGGGAAATAGGCAAAATGTTGATTGAGTGTAACCCTCTACCTTCTCCCTCCCTGGCAATGGCATCTAAGAGAATCATATGAGTATATGCTCCTCTTGTTTTTTCCTGAAGCAGGGACAGGAAGCAAAAGATAATATAGCAGAATGGTTGAAAATGTGGACTTTGATGTCTGGGAATTGGATGTAAGTCGCCATTCTCCCACCCTGTGTGACTTTGGAAAAGTTAGGAAACAGGAACGTTGTTGGTAAGATCAACATGAGTTCTGGTTCTTGGCCCATGTCTTGACTTGCGTTCTACCAGAACAAACCAGAGTTATATATAATGAGAATATTTTCACATTGTCAAAAAAATATCAGGTTCTAAGAGCAGTGGAGCATAAATTGCCAGTTTCTGGTATATCATCACAGCCCAAAACTCTTAATACGTTGCATCTGAGAGGCCTGAATTCACTGGCTAAAAAACACCGTGTTGCTTGCAGACAATAATAGTTTTCTTTGTTTTTAGACTGTAGCTGTGTCAGTGTGTTATGATGCCATCTCGTACCAACCTGGCTCCTGGAATCCCTAGTAGTAAAGTGAAATACTCAAGGCTCTCCACAGATGATGGCTACATTGACCTTCAGGTAAATGCAGAAGGGAGCTGATGAGACTGGCTGGCTCTATTTCTGATGAATTAGCAGGAAGACCTTCCAGGTAGAGGTTTTGCTAACTAACTGTCCCTGGGGATTAGAGGGAGCAGCAACAAAGAACTCAGCTCTAAGACCCTTTCAGCCATCGCCTGCAGAAGGAGGGACCTTGGCGGAGCAGTTTTTAACCAATATAAATATTGTCCTTTTCTAAGAATTTTTTGTTGTAATGCGAGAGAGAGCCCAGTAATTGCAAGCTTTATTTAGTTTATCTGGAAAATAATCAGATTGTGTTTTGTTAAGTAGAATTTTTTTAAGGACTGTGTCATCGGTTTGTTTACACTTTAGTCAAAGCCAGTTCATCTTTTAAGGGAGAAACTTACTGCTAAAGCCAGCAGATTGTGGAACTCTTCCTTCTTTCCTGATGTCATGAGATCCAATTTATTAAAGGTATTCTTTGTGGCAAACAGTAAGTAAAACAGAATATTTATTAAGTTTGTATCCTAGTCTGATCATTTTTTATAAAATACTAATGGCATAGCATCTCCTTTTGCCCATGTTTCCTTAGAATAGAATAGGTGGAACCAGGGCCAAGAAAGAAGTAACAAGAAGCCATCCTTTAAATATAAACAAATCAATTATTCTTTGTACATTTTGGACCTGCACTTGAAGGAGAGAGAGGTTTTTTTTTTAAGTACATCTGAGAACCTTCTAGCCAGTTAGGTCAGCTACAACCTTGAGCTTAACCTAAGAAAGTTTCTCTCTGAATATTGAGCTTCCTAATAAGGTAGGTTACTTGCTCCGTAGATCAGGCAACTAATACTTTAGAAAAAGCTATTTCTAAAATCTTTGACTACATGCTGACTTAACTTTGAAAGCCAAAAATCACTTACTTACTTTACTTCTCCAGAGCATGACGTTCACTCTTGAATCCCTGTAGATCAGTATAGCCTTCCATATACCAGGCATTTAATAAGTACATGTCTAAGCAATGAATGACCATAAAGTGTCTTTTGTCTTTTAAGAAAATAGCTTCTTATGGGCTGTGAAATGAGACTAGAACTAGAAAGAATTAACATTCTGCGGGGACTCCTTTGAGTGACTGGCATAGCAATAACTAGAGCATCGTCTCCTGCCTGTCTCTTTCCTTTCTCTCCCAGAGCTGCACTGGGTTGTAAGACTTACCATATTTTGCCATGTATAATGCACACTTTTGCCCAAATTTGTGAGGGAAAAATAAGGATGTGCATTATACATGGGTACTAATTCCGTAGTAATATAAATGTTTTTAATTCTTTTATTTATGCTTGTGAGTTAAAAGTGTAACTCTAAAAATCAATAACGATATCTGTATGCAAAATAATACCCTGGAATACAATAATTGGTTTTGTTGAACTTATGACAGACTTGCAATGAAAGTAATTTTGGTCAGTGATTCAACAAAATAAAACAAAGAGCCACGTGCTGTTGTCCACAGAGTAAATGACTCTGATTTGATAAGACAGGCGATGCCAACTTTATTACCACAGCGTGAACAGCACGACATTTCTCTTTGTACACTTTAGGCAGGAGCTAGCAATCTAGCTGATATTTTTACAAAAATTATTGGAAAATCCCTTGGAAAATTAAAACAAAAGATTTTTTTCCCCTGAAAGTTTGGACCAAAAACATGGTGCGCATTAAACATTGGAGCGAATTATACATGGCAAAATATGGTAGTTCAAGCCACATGAAGCATTCAGATTGGTTCTTATTATCCTCCCTGCTTTAATGTGTCTGAGCCCTGGTATTTTCATAATGCTCTTCCTTGTCTTTTTTTTGTTTGTTTCTCTTCCAGTTTAAGAAAAGCCCTCCAAAGATCCCGTATAAGGCCATTACGCTTGCTACAGTGCTGTTCTTGATTGGCGCCTTTCTCATTATCATAGGCTCCCTCCTGCTGGCGGGCTATATCAGCAAAGGGGTAAGCTGAAGGGTTTGTGGGAATGTGCCGTGAGGTCTTTAAAATGTGAGCCAGGGCTCTATTGTTTTATATTCATACCTAGTACAGCAGATTCCAACACAAAGAAGAAAAGGGTTTGTTTGTTTTTAGGGTTTTTTTTTTAAGATTTTGTTTTCTGATACCAAAATAAATGTTTCTTCCTTTGAGCAACAACAAACTTCTCTCCCAGTTCCTCTGAGGTGAGTGCTGCAGCGCAGGACGTCAAATTTTCCCTCTGACATGGTAGACAGTTTTCCCACTGTCATCATTTGGAACAACAAAGCTGAGCCTGTTATCCAAGACTTCTGACTGCTAAAGGCTGTAACTGGAGTACCAGTGTTGTTATTGTCAGTGTTTGGGGAGAAGCAGTGAGGCTTGTGAAGTTTTGGAGTCACTGACCAACACTGGACTTCTGGCTCATGAATCAGATCCTTTTGTATTGGGTTTGGTTGCAATTCCTACTAAGATTCAAAACGGTACCTTAGAAACCTAAAGTGGTGTTTAGTGGTTCTTGGGCTGAATACAGACATTTAAATACAGTGTCTAAGTTATTTTGAGCTAGTATTGACCATAACTCGTGTCCATTCTTCAACACACACAAGGCCGAGGGACGATGGTCCTGTTGCTTTGCGGAAGGATCAGCCAGGAACTGCAACTGGGCGTTATCATTGGAATTGGCGGTAGTACCCGTAGCACGTCAAATAAAATCGCTCCAGACAGCTTATAAGAAGTGTATCTAATTTACCTTAGGTCCTTAGCTATTTAAAGCTACTACATAGCCATCGGATGCTTACTTGGTGTGCAGTCTAATATTGAACACCTAACTTAAGGACTGTGCCTTCGGTGAAGTCCCATTGCAGAATGCACTGTAAATCTGAGAGGTCTGTTAATGGTACAAAAATTGGGAGTGGAAGTGAGATCCACATGCACCACATGTCATTCACCTTGTGTGTTTTATAAGACTATAAATGAGGATAAAGATGTTAATTGAGAAAATCACTAGTAGGTTTTGTTTTGTGGTTTGGGGTTTTTTCACTTTTTACTACAGACATTTCAAACAAAACAGAAGTAAATGGAATAATTTAAAGAATGCCCATGTGTCCAGCATCGACAGTTATAAACATTTTGTTTCTTATCCCCCAACTTGCTTTCCTGTGTATTAAAGCAAATGCCAGATTTACATTTTACTGGTACATTGTTAAGTGTGCACCTTCAGTATGCATCTCGGACAGTTTTTACATAAATCTAGGGGTGCTATCTCAGTATCATTCACCTTGTTCTATCCCACATATTTCTTGCAAACGGTTAGGTTTAGGGACTTGCTTAGATTTGGATTTAGTTTAGTTTTATTTTAGAAAGAATATTTCCTAAGGTTGCGACGTATTTGCTGTAACACATTGGTTCTCAAACTTGAATGTCAATCAAAATTACCTGGTAGCCTTGTTAACACAGAGATTCCTGGGCCCCACTCCCAGAGATTCCAATTCCTAGGTCTCGGGTGGGGCATGAGAATTTGCATGTCTAACAAGTTTGCAGGTAGTGCTGGTGGCCATAAGGACCACATTTTGAGAACATTGCTATAGCATTACATTAAGAGGCATATAATAGTTGTGCTAAGTTTTAGTCGATATTAAGATTAATTACTGGGTTCAAGTGTCTTCAGCCTTATTCATTTATTATAAACTTCTCCATCACTGTTTGCACTTAGGAATCCAGTTTTATCATTTTCTGTATTTATTAGCTGAAATTCATCTATAAAGAACTTGCTCAAATCTGCTATTTGGTTACCCTGAAATATAGTGTGTACAGTGAAGGTAGGGAAAATATTTGATTGTTTCTCATTATTAGCTTTTATAAAAGTACACCTCGCAACCTCAACAGATGACCAAAGAATTATTAGTATCATTAGAAACTCATAATTTTTACATATTTGTGTCAATTAATTATAGTCTGTGTTTTTTAACATATTAAATTGTCTCAAATTTTGTGACTTTCCTCCTGTGTCTTTTAAACCTGACCCAGGAAGCCGTTGATAGCTTTCTGGTGCAAGTTATCCCCATTACACATTTCCTGCCCCCCAATTTGTAAACAGCCATATCTCTATGGAGCCCTGGTTTCTTTACGGGAAGTAGATTTAGAGATCATAAACTGGGCATTACTGGTGCTCATTGCTATTGGTTTTCATTGTTTCTAGGTCTTTTCAGTGACAGAATCAGGAAATACGTATCTTTTAGAAAACGAGGGAAAATTGTATACGGGGGTGCCAAAAAAATGTATACAAGTGGGCACTTTGGTCAGTGTTGCTCAAGCAGTAGTTTGCCGTAATCAGAAGTGTCTGGACGCTGACAGTAACCACTTTGAGCACCTCTTGTAATTGCAGAAGTCAAACGTGACTTGTATTCATCTTTTATTATTGGTATATATTGAATATTACAATTTTAAGTTTTTTTCCTTTCTTAAAACGTGTATACGTTTTTTTGGCACCCTCTGTATATATAAGTATAGGTAAAGATATTATATACTATAGATATTTCCAATGCAAATTTAACATTAGAGTTTGAACTTAATTTCTTTGATTTTATGTATGTATGTCTATTCTAGTGATATTGGTATAATTTACTTGCCTTATTCTGTCTTATACATATAATAGCATTAATACTACTACTGTTATTTTGAAGCTAAGTATAGGAAGGCTGGATACACTGGATGTTTTCTTGGCAATTTTCTGAATCCTTAGGATATATCCCATTATGGATGTATAGTCAAAATCCTGCAAAAGGTAAAAGAAGTAGAAAATGTAAAATAAGATAACAGTAATAGCACCAAGTATGTCCGATTGTGAGACTTCTTTTTTTTGATGTTTAGATAGTTCATCTTTGGCCTGAGAGAGCTCCTTCAGGTTCTCTTTCCTTGGGTTTAAGCTCATGTTTATTGAGTCATTGTGTGCCAGCAGGAGCCACTTGCTTTACATGTAGTACATCATTCAGTTTTCACTATAACCATATGAGATAAATACTTCTGTTTCTGTTTGTGAATGAAGCAGCCAAAATGAGACAACCCATCAATACACGTTGTATAAATAGCCCTGTTAAAATGCACACACACACACACACACACACACACACACACACACGTTGGAACCATAATGAATACAGGATGCAGTGACCTGTTCATTCCTTATAACACCTGGGCTTCCTTAAGAGGCCGCCAGAAGACACAAGTTGCATCCAGCCCATCAGGGAGCCAAAGGTGACGTGGGCCCTTGGCCAAGTTTTGGTAGCCGTGCCATGAGGCAGGACCTGGCCGTGCAGCCATAGGCTGGCAGAGGTGGACAAAGGTGGTTGGCCTCTCAGTCCTGTGAATTAGAGACTAAAGACTGCTCATCAAGCTTATTGGGCAAAGGCATACCATCTGCACACCTGTCAGATTCTAAAGCCTCCAGGGCAGAGGACATATATAGGGGGGTTATGACAGTCACCACCTTTGTGTCTGTCCTTGACCAGGGACACCCTGGGTCTGGGGCCTCTTCCAGTGCCTGGGAAGGCCCCTGGAGCATGCCTGTCCCCTTCTACCCCCTCTAAGAGACGAGAGGGAAAAGGAGATTTTTAGATGGGGTTTAAATCTTTGGATGAGGGAAATCTTCCTAAGCTTAAAAACAGTGGGAAAAATCACAAAAGAAAAGGAGGGAGGATAAATTTAACTGTGTAAACATTTAAAACTGCACCTAAAAAACCAAGATAAATTTTGTAAAGGTGAATTCGTTCATTCAGTTGTATCAAGCCTCTATTATATGTTGGGCACAGCTGGAAATAGATGAACAAAATCCCTGCCCTGAAGGAATTCCCCCCAAAATCAAAGCCCGACTGATGAAGAGAATAAACACCATTACTCCCTCTTTGATCTATGAATCGTGTTCGTGGAAATACACACTAAGGAAATAATCTGAAAGGCCAAGAAAAACACAGAAATTTATTGTGGTATTCTCTACAGTCAAAAAAGTGAGACAACCAAAGTATCCAACAGTCGGGGGCAAAGGGGTGGTTAAGTAAAATTGTGGTACGTCCATTACAGTGGAATGTTACACACTGTTAGTTGACATAACATTATACAGGTGTACAATATAATGATTCAATATTTGTATATAATTTCAAAATGATCACAATAAGTCTAGCATCCATCACCACACAGACATTTTTTGTGTGGGTGATGAAAACTTTTAAGATCTCTTATCAGCTTTCAAATATACAGTACAGCATTAACTATCACCATACTGCATATTACATCCCCAGGACTTATTTTTTTAACTAGAATTTTGTACCTTTTGACCTTCACCCATTTCTCCCACTCCCCTCCCCCTCAGTGAAAGCTTTCAGTAATAATTTGGCAATAGCTTGCTATAATAAGAGACAAAAACAAGGCACAGAATGTGTTCACAACTAAAAACATTGAAGGAGCAGAAGGAGATAAGCCAAAATATGGATGAACATGGATGGTTTACTTTATAATTTGTAGTACTTTGCAGTTTTTCTACAATTGATAATCAGTAGGAAAATAGATATAAGCCTTTTCCCTAGGTAGTGTACTACCCAAAGAGAATGCTCTGAAAAGTGTAAGATACTTGATCTATGGATTGGATCCATGGCTTTATTTTAAAATTTGTAACTTGTATGGTACTAATGTGTTTGCCTCCTTCTGCCACCAGGGGGCAGACCGGGCCGTTCCTGTCCTGATCATTGGAATCCTGGTGTTCCTGCCAGGGTTTTACCACCTGCGCATCGCCTACTACGCGTCCAAAGGCTACCGGGGTTACTCCTATGATGACATTCCAGACTTTGATGACTAGCACCCACCGCAGCCTTAAGAAGAGTCAGATGGAACCGAGCCCAGCTTTAAGACATTGCTCAGAAACTGTGGTTATGGGCTAAGGAATTCTGCAACTTGCATATGTTTAGCAAAACAATGGCCAGGTTTTATGAGTCCCATCTTACAGCTATTAACTGAGCTTACAATTAGCTAATTAGAACAGGTTTTATTTTTCACCTCCTGGCCTTGGCAAAAGTCCTGACAAGTTTTTCCACATGAACCTCTACCATGGAAGAATAGCAATGTTAATTGTATGGAAAAGTGGGAGGTTATTCTGTAGTGGGAAGGGTTGTTATCACCACCCTTTTTAGAGATGAGTGTTTCCTTTATATACTTCAATGTCAGTTCTTGTGGCAAATGGAAGAATGCAGTATGTCAAATTCCTTATTACTAAGTAATTTATTTTGAAAATATCTAAGTATCTTATCCCCTATACTCATCTCTAACTTTGTGTTCTAATGGAACACCTTGGCAAAATCAAATATCAGTGTGGGTGCATCTGTAATATTTTTTACTTGCTTTCTTATTAACAGCAACCAGGAATTTTTTAAACCTCAGCGCATGTTTTCAAAATGTAAACACTCTCTCTGTTCACCACTCCTTGGCCAGCTCTAATCTGGTTCACCAATAAGTTGGCCAGCACGTAATTTGGGTCAAGATGTTCTGTGCATCATGCCTTTAAGGACTGAACTTTTGCTGTTTCCTAAGGAAAAATGTAGATAAGAGGTTGTTATTTAGAGGTAATAACCCCGTTGTTAGCACCTTGTACTGTGTTATTCTGCTGAAGAGTGCAAGATTTGGCTTGGATCCCTGCAGGACTAGACTGCCTTAGTTTGATTCTGTTTCCTAGCTTGCAAAAAGTGACTTATGTTCAAAAGAAATTAAATTGTCAAAATCTAAATCCTAGACTTAAGTTGAGTTAACTTTAAACAAATCTAAACAAAAACATTTTAATGATTATATGGTATCTTTGATCCCAGTACCCAGGACAACTTTCATTTTTAGATAATTGGCGTTGTAGGTCATACTGCTTTCCAGCCGTTCTTTTCCTCTGAAGCTGTGGACTTGGGTGACTTCCTGGAAGTGCTTTCAGCTGACATTTGGAGGCCTGTGGGTAGAGCGAGTTTGCTAGAGAAGAGGAGTTCAACTTAGATGTGTTAAGTTTTAGATGGCTATTCGACATCCCAGTGGAGTTGTTGCCTAGGCAATTGCAATGTGCAGGTTTGGAGTTGGACGGGCGTCTAGGCAGGAGGCAGAGCTGTGGGAGTCGTTGTTGGGATAATATCTAAGAACCATGGGGCTGGATGAGCTCACCCACAGAGTGTGTGCACATGGAAAAAAACAACACTGGGTCTCAGGAAATGAGGGACAAAGAAAGGGTGACCTGAGCATCCTCCAAGGTTACGTACATTTGTTAATGGGAGGGTGGGCTGGGGAAATCCAGCAGTCTAATTAAAGTTCTTGGGCCTTGGCAGCGAAGATGTGAGGGAAACATACACATATAAAGCTTTTTCCTGGGCAGTGTTTGCAAAGCCAAGCTCAGGGAGAAGGTTTTGGGCAAACCAAATTACTTGGGTCTTTTTATAGTGATTATGCTACTGATAAGAGGAGAGGGAAAAAATGGAACACAAGGATATAAAGTGAAAAGTAAGCATTTGGTTGGGGGGGAGTAAACATTTGGCTCCCCTAGCCCAGTCCCCAAGGTTGTCTAATTAAGTTTCTTACATACTGGTCCAGAAATGTTCTAAGCACGTAAATATATATGTTTATGTATATGCGTGTATATATGTATACACATATATACACATGTGTATACACATGTGTATACATATATACACGCATGTACATATATATACATACATACGTATATATACACATGTACATACACATATATTTTAAAAACTTCAGCTTTCATTGTATAGTTCTATAATTTCCCCCCACTTACTCTTATTTTGTATATCTTTCCATATCCACGGAGATCAGCCACATTTTTTTTTAAGATTTTATTGTTCCATTTGTTCTTTATAACAGTGTTTGACTGAGATACAATTCACATACTATAAAGTTCTCCCATTTAAATTGTATAGTTGAATGGCTTCTAGTAAATCAGACTTGTGCAAACATCACCACAATCAAATTTTAGACCATTTTCTTCATCCCATAAAGAAATCCCAGACCCATTGACAGTCACTCCCCATTCCTGTCTTCATTTCCACCCTGGCCCTAGGCAGCCACTAATCTACTCTCTGTGTCTATAGATGTGGCGATTCTGGACATTTCATGTACATGGAATCGTACAACATGACTGGCTTCTTAGTTCTTTTTATTTATTTATTTTAAAGATTTTATTGTGGAAGGGAAACAGGACTTTATTGGGGAACAGTATGTACTTCCAGGACTTTTTTCCAAGTAATGTTGTCCTTTCAATCTTAGTTGTGGAGGGTGCCGTTCAGCTTCAAGTTGTTGTCCTTTCAGTCTTAGTTGTGGAGGGCGCAGCTCAGCTCCAGGTCCAGTTGCTGTTAGTTGGACGGGGTGCAGCCCACCATCCCTTGTGGGAGTCGTACTGGCAACCTTGTGGTTGAGAGCCCACTGGCCCATGTGGGAATCAAACCAGCAGCCTTTGGAGTTAGGAGCATGGACCTCTAACTGCCTGAGCCACCGGGCCGGCCCCACATTCTTTTTAATGTACATTATAAGTGTAGTTTTCCACGCTGTGTGTGTAATCATAGGGTCCTCAGAGCAGAGACCACAAAAGTCAGATTCCTAGAGCAAGAATCGCCTTTCGTGAGGAATGGCCCTTGCTGTTCTACTTGAACATTCAGGCTCATAATCTAACTCCAAGTTGGAATGTTACAGGAGTATTATTTATTAAGCCAAAATTGGATTCCCTGCAATGATGCATTGACAGTAATTGTATATTCTGGTGCTTTTTAGGAAACGTCTAAACCACCATAATGATGAATGTTTCTTGAACCCTTTGTCCAATGTTGTGCTAAGCACTTCCATTACATATTCTATTTCATTTTAACCTTGGGAAAACCCAGAGTTGGGTAAGATTCCTAGGTAATATAGATTGGATATTTGCAACTCAAATTTAGGAAAAGCCTGAGTTCCCCTTACTAAGTATGAAAGCCAAATGCCTTTAGGTGCTTGACGGAAATGGGACAGAGGTATGGATAGTAGTAGTGGGGATGAAGGTCAGTCGCCAAAAGTGTATTTTACCTAAAAGCAGCCTTCTCCCTGCTCCTCTATCTCCAACCTTGAAGTGTTGCCCAAACCATGTGTCCTAGCTTTAGAAGAGTTTTTTATTTGTGACAACTGTTATGCCTCTCAGTCATTTCCAAGGCTAAAAAATCCTCCCAGTTGTATCAGCTGTTTTGCATATGATAAGGATTCCAGGTCATTGCCTCTGGATGAGTTTCACCTGGTTAATGTGCCAGAAACCTATTGACTCCTTCCTTTCTGCCAGGAATTGTCAGGTGCTGAAGGTACGACAGGAAAAGATAGGGTTTGGTTAGCAAGGGGCAGAGTTTGCAAACTAGTGGCTACATATTGGCCTGCATTTTGCTTTTACAAGTGGAATGGTTCTCATGATCTTGATTTTTGGCTTTTCTTGAAAAATGAATAGATTTTTCTTTGTTACTGAGAGGTTACAACCATCTGGAGCAAGATAGTGAAGCAGCTTTAACTGAGCAAAATTCTCCAGTTCATTGCAGTCCCCACCACTGCTTGGTTACTTTTGTACTCAACCTGCTTATTTTCTTCGTTAAGGGCCAAGAGTGTCTGGTGGTCCCTCAAAGTCTAGCACAGTGCGTGTGGTCACTTAGGTTTATTGAATGAAGATCCAAAGCTGATAGTGCATTTCCATCCCAGGACACTGTTCCTTTGGGCTATCGACAGATGGGCTGGTACCATTTGATTCAGACTTTCCGAAGTGATTCTCCATCCGCTGCCTGGAAGGCCAGCTACTCCACAATTGGTGCTACCCAGTCAAGTCTATGCCTGGTACCCTCTGCTCAGGCCAGTGAGCCCCGCCTCACAACCACCTGCAAGCCCCTTCTCCGTGGTCATGCAAAGCCCCTGCTAGCTGGCACAGAAGAACCTCCTGTTACTGATGCGGTGAGGGAAGTTGGTAGAGGGGCAATCACAGCCTTGACTTTCTGCTGACCTCCCAAGGGTCATAAACCAAATCAAGCCACCTTAGTTACCTTGCTCTCTCATTAAATTCCTTTCCCCTTGGGGATGTCAAAAAATACCAGGTGTTTCCCCCCTGTAATGGAGAGCGAAACCACAGACCAAAAGAGCCATGGAATGATGCTGGCGCAAGAAGAAGGACTCCTCATTCTGAACATTGACTCGAGATGATCTTCCACTGTGTTGCTCTCCCAGGTGTTCGCATCCCGCCTCTGCAAAGGACCAGGGAGTCTTCTTTCTTCTCTGGTCTTACCCACTGACAGTAAAAGAAGTTAATCTGTCAAGGCACAGAGATTAGGATTTTGCAATCTAGAAAAACAAGGCAGGCACAAAGTCTATAAAGTCACGTAGGGTGTTGGCAGGGTGGACCCACGTTTACTTACCAAGAACAAGGTCATTGGAACTTGATACTTGAGAGTACTGTGGGGTCAAAATATCTCTATTAAATAAGCAAGTCAACTTAAACATTAACCAAAAAAGTCGACCACTGAGCTTTGAAAAGCAGATCTTGATACAATTAGGTCCTCCACATGTATTAACTGTTATCAGTCACAGTTTTAATCTAATCTTGGTCTCTCCAGACTAATTTGCCTATTCACCTTGCATTCTACTTTTATCCATGAAACATTTTTAGGGCATCTACTATAGACATTAACACTTCGCTAGACATCAAAATGGAATCTTCCATTTCAGAAGTTTGCAACTTACTTAGGAGAAAGATCTATATCTGAACTAGTTAAACAGATGTAATAAATAATACTAATAAATGAGTAATTTAGAAAATTACTGCTCTGCTAAGTGGATTGGAGAGGAAAAGAAGCTCAAGAGGCTATGGAAAGGTCTGGCTGAGACAGGGCTCAAGCTAGACCAAGGGCTGGTGGCAGGGAACTTGGGCTGTCACCAAACTGGTAACGAGTGCTGTGGTCTGGGGCCCCGGGGCTGGGCCTTGAGAGATGTGGGGATTAAGGTTGCCTAGGTGACAGTTCTAGGTTGTCACCAGCTAAGGAATGAGAAACTTAAGTAGTTTTAAAAATTGTGTTGTATTTTTCTCAAAATTACCAATGCACATACTTCTAAAAAGTCAAATAGTTCTGCCAAACTCGTTATGAAAACCAGTAGTTCTCTGCAACCCCTCCGCCCTCGCTCTCCAAGAGATAACAACCAATTCTTCCAGCTGAATCTTTGTACTGACTTTGGTACCTCCACATGAAGTATTTATATTACCACTTCACAATTTTCAGTATGAGGCCTAGTCAACTGACTTTATCCAATGGAAGATGGAGATTTCGCTTTGTTCCTTCTCGTCCCCATCATACTCACATACTTTCAGCCCCTCCATTTTCTTGGTATAATTTTGTCATTTTAGTTGGGTCAATGTTGATTGTTGCCATTACTGAGAATTTATATAAACCCTATTTACAGCTAAGCCAGGACATATATTATGACTTACTTTTCCCTTCTAGCACAACTTTGCTTTCCCTGAAGTTAACAATCTTTTTTTTGTTGACATAATTTTCTATGTACCTATCGCTAATTCAAACTGCTGCCATTTCTAGGTATCTCCCAGTATTCCATCCATTTCATCTTGAACTCGCTGGGGCCTGCTGTCCTGTTCTCTGTCTGTTCCTTGTTCCTCAGAAGTGACGATGTAACTGAAGTGCTTTTAGGTTTCCCGGGTGACATCTGTGAAGATGTCTGGTGCCACTGAGTCTAGGTTTTTAATTTTGCTGTTATTTTTCTCCAGATATTTGTAGGATTGTCTCCAGTGTCCTGAAATTTCACAATGACATGTCTCGGTCTGTTTTGATCCAGTACCCGTTATCCATTTTGCCAGGTGTTCTGGGCCCTTTGAGTCTGGAAATGTCTTTTAGTATTAGGGAATTTTCTGAAATTAATTTGATAATTTCCTTCATTCAAATGTCTGTTTTCTACATCTGAACTTGCTTTTTTGTAGGTGCTAGTCCTTATCTTTTCTCTCCTATTTTCCACATTTTGTCTTTTTGATCTTTATGGAAGATTTCCTCAGTCTACCTTCCAACTCATCTGTTGTAGTTTTGGTTTTTGTTTTGCTCTCATGATTTTAATGCCCAAAGATTGTACTGGCTGTTCTTTCTATAGCAATAAATTTTTATTTTGTGTCCATAACATCTTATGTCAATATATTCTCTTATCAACATAAAATATTCACATAATAAGCATAGCAGTCAGAATGATTCATTTAAAATATGTCACATCATGTCATTCCTGTGAGAATCCCATGGTGCCTTCACGTGTGACTAACAGTAAAAGCCCGCAACCCTGCAGTGGCTGGCAGGGCTCAACCTGACTTCTCGTCCTGTTGTCAGCTGCTCTAGCTCCATTCTCTCTGCTCCCGGCACACCAGCCTCCGCGTGTACCCTGACTGTCCCGGGCACACTCCCACCTTAGGGCTTGGCTTTAGCTGTTCCTTCTGCCTAGAATCCCTCACTCCTTCAAGACTTTGCTCAAATCACATCTCAGTAAGGCCTGCCCTGGCCTCTGTTTAATGCTACAAGCGGCCCACACTTCCATGCCATCCATTCTAACAGCAGCACTGTGGTTGCCCTTCATAGCAGTTGTCATTTTGTTTTAATTTTACTTGTTTACTTGTTTACGAGTATTTAATTTTACTTGTTTACTATGTGTTTTCTTCATTGTTCTCTGTACCGTTCCACTCCGTCACGCCACCCCAGTTAGAATATCAGTTTATAAGGGCAGACCTGTCTGTTTTGTAGACTGATGTTCCCAGCACTTGAGAACCATGCTTGGCATATGGGGCACCAATAATCTTTGTTGAGTGAAACGATGAATGAATGCATCTCTTTGAGGATATTCGTAATTTATTTTTAAAGTTTCCTTCTCCCTTCATGCCTTTACTATATGTTGCTTTTTCTTTCTTTCTTTCTTCCACCTAAATTGTTTATTAGGTAAGTATTTTACAACCATTACTTATACTAGCGCTGATGGTGGACCTTGGAGAGTATCGCGCCTTCTCCAAGCTGCACGGCGAGAACCACCGATGATGTGGTGGAACTTGTGGCCCTTTCCAAGGCCACAGCTGTTGCAGCCCGAGGATCTCGGCTTTCGCATCACCCTGCACTTGGGGACTGGTTTGGTGAGCCACTGGGTGTCAGGATTCCGTCTGACAGCTTTACGGAATGGATCAATGATAATAACCTCAAAGAATTTGTATGTGGAATGTTCACCAACTCAGTAAGAATTCAGGACTCTCACAGCCTCTCAGTGGTGTCCAGCTCGCTCCTGGGCAGCACACTGAAGGCTTCCAATGAACTTCAGCTGGTTAACACCATCATGGACAGGCTTGACATAGGTTCCACCCTGAGGAACCCGGCGTTTGTGGCCACCACGGCGCACGTGAATCCGATATATGACATAACCTAGTTTGTCGTCATATCCCAGCCTATGCGCTTTATTGGGCCGGGGGAAGGAGGACGGGGACTGTGGAGTACAGAGAACTGGCGGTACTGCAGACAGTGCCCCTGAAGAAGAAAGTGCATTACATCAACTGCTTCTTTGTAGCTCCTGGATGTACTTGTAAGCGCCCATCTTGGCTTACCTAATGGCTGCGGCCAGAAGGAAAGAAAGGCTATGTTGCTCTTTCTGTTTCTTTGCTTCAGTCTCTCTCTTTCAGGTGATCCTTGGCTGTCAGCTCATGTTAAAGAGTGAAGATAACAAAACCCAGTGGAGCTCTGTGCCCGTGAGAGGGCCTTGTGGGATTGTCTGTGAGACACTGCCAGGGTCATTCATTAGGAAATACTATCAGTAACCTTATCTCTTTCCCTGGACTGATCTTTCTCAGACAGGACTGGCCACTGACGTCTGGGAACCAGGTTGTTGAAGAAGGCTGGGAGTCTCAACACTCAGTATATAGACTTCTACTTACCCCCACGCCCTTCTCAGTATGGTGCTCCCACCTCAGCCGTAGATGGTATCGCCCAACCTCTCAGTCAAAATCCTGGTTTCAAAACACTCTCCAAAGAATAAACTGAGATTTTTGCCGGCGTATGGGAGTGATCTTTGCCCTGTTGCTCAGTGTTGGGGAGCAGAGGTAGGGTTTAACTCCTTTTACTTTTTACCGAAGTGTAGTATACATGTAGACAAGTACACAGAAGCTTGATGTCTTTTCATAAAGTAAACACACAAAAACTAATTCTTAAGTACTTTTAGCCAACCCATTCATGTATATTTCACCTCTACCCCCACTTTCAGAGGTACAGCAGTTCCCTGAGTTTTGGGGGCTCTGTATTATAAAGTGTTGCTTTCCCCCCTGTGATCAGGAGTCATTGTTCTCTGGTAATTGGGAGTGTGGTCAGAGTGGGAAGGTTTGCTCAGTCTCTGCCCCTGAGCAGATCAACTGCTCTCCTATGGTCTGTGTTCATCCTGGGTGAAAGGACCCCGGCGGCCAATGTCATAGCCAGGCAAGGCACAAACGTTTTTTCTCTTTGCTTTCTGTGTCACAAATGGGAGGGAAAGTGAGTTGTGACTTCGGTCCCTGAGCCCTCATCTTGTTGCTCTTGCCTCACGCAGTCCTTATGTTTGGCCCTATTTCCTGAGACGTCCTTCCTGCTCTCCTGCGTGCATGAGCTCTTTGCTGGTACACATGTTCCCTTCTCGCCCGACCCTGCCAGGGCCTAGATTCTGCTGAGTTCCCACCACCCGTATGTAGATCCTGCTTCATTGCTTGCTGCTTAACCTTCTACCACCAGTGTCCACTCTCAGTTGCTAGATCTGGTCCCTTGGCCTGTGCTCACACTTCTGTTGACCTAGCCAAGTTAGGAGACATGAGCACTCCTTTACTCATTGGCATATGTACCAAAAGTGCTCAATAAATACATTTTATGGCACTCTCTCAAACAGGACTAGCTTCCCCCTTTTCAAACCTTTATCTTCCATTGAACATACCGTATTTTTTTTAAAGGGAAATTCAATTAAAACTAATTGTGTTTGAAGTTTTTTAAGAATTAGGTTTTGGGGGCAGCTGGATGGCTCAGTTGGTTAGAGTGTGATCTCTGAAAAACAGGGTTGCCGGTTCGATTCCTACATGGGCCAGTGAGCTGTGCCCTCCACAACTAAATTGAAGACAACGAGCTGCTGCTGAGCTGCCGGAGGGGCGGTCGGATGGCTCAGTTGGTTAGAGCGTGAGCTCTCAACAACAAGGTTGCCAGTTCAATTCCCACTTGGGATGGTGGACTGTGGCCCCTGCAACTAAAGATTGAAAACGGCAACTGGACCTAGAGCTGAGCTGCGCCCTCCACAACTAGATTGAAGGACAATGACTTGGAGCTGATGGGCCCTGGAGAAACACGCCATTCCCCAATATTCCCAATAAAATTTTTAAAAAATAATTAGTTTTTTAAGTCCTATTACTCTTTGAGATCCTTAGAAAACCCCTGGAATGTGCAGAGCCAGACCTGGCAGAGATTTGGTACTGAGGTTCAAAACCTTGTGTTTGACAGTCTGCAAGAAGGTTGCCTGTGGTCCAGGAAGGAGAAAACTGCATGTTGAAATCTCTCTGGACACAGCCAAGACTGAGAGTGTGTCTAGTCATCTGGACTCAGCTTGGGGTTCTCCTGCTACCTGGTCATTTTTCCGGCATTGAAAAATAATAATTTATTTAAATATGGAATTGTATTAAGAAAAGGTTACATTAACAGTTTGACATTGTATTCTTCCAGAAAAAAATGCATACATAAAAAGTATAGGGCCGGCCCGGTGGCTCAGGTGGTTGGAGCTCCGTGCTTCTAACTCCGAAGGCTGCCGGTTCGATTCCCACATGGGCCAGTGGGCTCTCAACCACAAGGTTGCCAGGTTCAATTTCCTGCAACGGGTGGTGGGCAGCGCCTCCTGCAACTAATGATTGAACACGGCACCTTGAGCTGAGCTGCCACTGAGTTCCCAGATGGCTGTTGGTTGGAGCGCGTCCTCTCAACCACAAGGTTGCTGATTCAACTCCAGCAAGGGATGGTGGGCTGCACCCCCTGCAATTAGCAACGGCAACTGGACCTGGAGCTGAACTGCGCCCTCCACAACTAAGACTGAAAGGACAACAACTTGAAGCTGAACGGCACCCTCCACAACTAAGATTGAAAGGACAACAACTTGGAAAAAATCCTGGAAAACTACACACTTCCCCAATAAATCCTGTTCCCCTTCCCCAATAAAATCTTTAAAAAAAAAAAAAAAAAAAAGTAAAAATTCAAGGAAGCACCTCCCAAGTCTAGAAACACGACATGGGCATCCTGGACAGATGTAGCAGCAGGGGCAGCATGGTACAGGGTGACAAAGCAGATGTGGCCTGAGAACTGCTTGACTTCTTAATGGCTGGTAGGGCCTAAGGAGAGGATGCAGGCAGGTGAGATCTTGGAGAACCCTCTGTGCTGTGGGAAAGAGTAGCCTACTGTTCCCTACTCCTACTGGGGGTCCAGCTCTTCTCTTCACTCAGCTTATTCTCTAAATCTGGTAAATAAGCTCTGAAACTGGGAGAGTAGGACAGGAAACCCCAGTCTTTGATCAAGCCCATGAAACTCCTGACACGACAAAAACAGACCAGACCCTTTAGGATAAAGACAAGAGGAGGCACTAGGCTTGTGAAAAGATTCAGGAACACAAAAGAAAATGGAGCAGGAGAATTAGAGGAGAAAATGGAGCAGGAGAATTACTTGCTTCTAGTAACAGGAAACTTGTACAAAAAGAAGATTTATATTTGTGATGAGATTGGAGGAGACCACCTGGGGGTCTAAGAATACTGCTTTCAGATCAAACTGAGGATTCAGGGCTAGATGCTCAGAGAAGAGATTATTAGGTACAACTTATGTGAGAGTTTAAAAATGGAAGTGAAATATATTTTTAAAAATAAAATATAAATTACTAAAATTGACTCAGGAAGAAATGGAAAACCTGAATAGATCTACTGGCTCTAGAAAATAGGAAAAGGTCCTCAAAGGTCTTATTCCCCCAAATTTTCAGACCCAAATGGACAATAGTGTGGAAAATTTCTAGCAAATCTTCAAGAAAAACTAGATAATTTTTCCATACTAGAATCTAGAGCATAAGAAAAGTTTAGAAACCACTTCATTTTATAAGCCTAGTATAGCCCCCATATCAAAGCTTGTCCAAATGAATGTTTTTAAAAAGTACACCAAACATTTAAGACTATTAATTTTAAAGTTATAAATAAATTATAAGATCAAATCCCAGCTGTGGGTTAACACAAATAGACAAAGTTATAATCAGAAAAGCTTTTGTGTGCTAAATTACCTTAATAGGTTAAAGGGGGGAAATCATATGACCATCTTGACAGATGCCAAAAAGGCACTAGATACAATTTGACATTTATTCTTTATTTAATAAGAGATGAACTAAATCTCTCTAGCCAACTTCAAATAGGTAAACCTTAATGTCATAAAAAAAATATGAAGAATCAATAGCAAGTGGAATACAGTAAAATACCATATGCATTTCCATTAAAATCAGCAATAAAGTAAAGATGCCCACTAACATTTGTCATTCTGGTTAAACAAAGCAAAGCAGACATGACTCTCGGTTGAGAGACTCAAGTTTGAAAGAAGTAAGGTTCCAATTTGTTCTGCTTTTCTAAATAATTCCATTGAACTTCAATAAGGAGTCACAATTCTGTCAGATGATTGAACTTTACTCTTGATCATGAGTGAGTGTTCCTCTTCCTGCCAGATTTACCATCAGTTGGAGAAGGGGAGGTCCAGTAGTCTCAAGGCCTCCAGGGAGAGGAAGCATCTGGCCCTTGTGTGTCCACACTGTCATTTGCTGAGATGTACTTTGTCTTGTCTAGACCTCAGGTGTATAACCATACACGTAGCTGTGGTGTCCCCTGTTCTCAGTGGCACATTTTCTTAAGGTCTCCATCTCTCAGCAACTTCTGCATCCCTTCTGGGCACATGAGGGCAGGAGGTGGCCCTTTGTGCCTACCTAGTGGGAGTGTCCAAGGTTCTTTACTACCTTTGGGCCCCTTCTGGACACACATCAAATTATTCTGCTACTCCCAACCCCTTGCTGGGGTGCGTGGGAACTATGTGGGCTGTCTCCGATCCAGCTGTCCAGTTCTGCTCATAGCCTTTTCGTTTCTCAAAGAAATGACAGGATCTTGTTGCTTCCCAGGCTCCAGTTAGAAAAAGGGCGTGGGTCCCTTCCGATTCCAATTTCCCAGTCTGTCGAGGATATCTCTTGTCCTGCTGGCAGCTCTCCCCTCCCATCCCCCACCCTCCATTTATGGTAATGCTTGGGCTTCTGTGGGAAGGGGACAGGATGCAGGGACAGACACGTTGACGTTTTGAACCCACTTGCTTCCTTCTAATTCTCCTTTTTTCTCTGAATCCAGACGCTTTTAGTTAATCTAAAGAAGTGTTAAACTAAAATATATTGACTAAAGAAGTTAATCTAGGGGCGGCCCGGAGACTCAGGCGGTTGGAGCTCCATGCTCCTAACTCCAAAGGCTGCCGGTTCGATTCCCACATGGGCCAGTGGGCTCTCAACCACAAGGTTGCCAGTTCAATTCCTCGAGTCCTGCAAGGGATTGGTGGGCAGCGCCCCCTGCAACTAAGATTGAACACGGCACCTTGAGCTGAGCTGCCGCTGAGCTCCCAGATGGCTCAGTTGGTTGGAGCACGTCTTCTCAACCACAAGGTTGCCAGTTTGACTCCCGCAAGGGATGGTGGGCTGCACCCCCTGCAACTAGCAACGGCAACTGGACCTGGAGCTGAGCTGCAGCCTCCACAACTAAGACTTAAAGGACAACAACTTGAAGCTGAATGGCACCCTCCACAACTAAGATTGAAAGGACAACAACTTGATTTGGAAAAAAAAAAAAAGAGAGAGAAAGTCCTGGAAGTACACACTGTTCCCCAATAAAGTCCTGTTCCCCTTCTCCAATAAAATCTTTAAAAAAAAAAAAAAAGAAGAAGAAGAAGAAGAAGTTAATCTAAAGATCAAACAGTTTGTGGTGAAGATCCTTTTGTTTTACTTCCGATTGTCATGGATTAATATTTTTGGTGTATACAGTGTTCAGTGAGGTGAGTCTGCCATTCATGCATTTGAATATTGGGGCAATATCAAATGACTATAAGTTTCTAAATGTTTGCTGTCAATATCTGTACTTAACTCATGGGCCAGTGACAAAATGCTCATGGCTCAGCAGTGGTCCAGAGGCCACCCTGAATAACCTGGTATAAAGGTTTGGTCACCTCCTCTGCTCTTCTAACTCTAATAAAGACATTTGAAACTAAAAATTCCAAGCACTTGACTTCCTTTTTCTGTGCATTTTTCTGTGACATCCCTTCCCTAAGCCAGTAGGCACAGAATATCCTAGCTGCTGCCAAGCTGGAGAAAAGTGATCATGAGATCACCGAAAATAGTGGAAATGAAAATTGTATTGGTTAACAGAGCAAGTTTCACTCTTGCTGTAGAAATGAGAAGTATAAAATTGGTTTAAAAAAAGGGGAAGAGAGTGAGAGACTAAATATAATTTGTGAATAAGTAGAATGCAACCTATGAAAACTAAGAGATTTTTAAGAGTTCAGTGGGGTTCATAGTTACAAAGAATATCAAAATCAAGAGCCCTTCTACTCTACTACAATAATGATTAGAAAACATAATAAAATAAAGGTCTTATTCATAAAACTATGAAACAAAATACTTGGAGATCAAATTAGTAGGAATTTACTGAATAAATGTGAAGAAAATCACAAAATCTGACTGAGATACTTAAAAGATTGTATTAAACTAGTAAGTCTCATATTGTAAAGAGATATACATTTATCTACAAATGCAATCCCCTTCTAATCAAAATCACATAGAAGGGGTAAGGAAGACTTGACAAAGTGATTCTCAAATTTATCAAAAATTAAAGGGATGATAATAGCCAGAAAACATTTCAAGGGAGAATCTTGAGGGAGTACTTACCCCTTTTGATATTAAATGGCATTATAAAACTACAGAAATTAAAACACGCAATGCATCAAAAGAGAAATCAGTGAAACAAAAAGACTACCCCCAAAAAAGGCCTAAATATCAATAAAAATTTGAGGTGGCCGGTTAGCTCATTTGGTTAGAGTTTGGTGCTGGTAGCACCAAGGTGGCCGGTTCCATCCCCACATGGACCCTTGTGAGTTGCACCCTCCTTAAAAAAAAATTTAAAAAAAAATAAAAATTTAATATAATAAATGGGCACTATAGTCACAAAGAATGGGTTGTTTTTAAGAGGCAGGGCAAAGGAACTGTGCTCTTGTACTCTACACCAGTCTTTGGCTACTGACCAGATGAAGAGGAACTTAAAACTCCTGCATACTTCCAGCCCTCCAAGCAGTCCTGGAGGCTCCTGCGCCCCAAGGGCAATCTTCTGAAGGTTGCTGGTGGCAGCCATCCACAGCAAAGCTGGCAGGGGATGTGTGCACAATGCTGGTCAAAGGAGGGCCTACAACAGAGTCCACTGCAGGGCGGGCATAACCGGGATCTGTTGTGAAAACGGGTGCCACATGGGCAGGCCCACGGGGCATGAGAGCTGGGCAGGGAGCAAGCATTGTACCTTGAGGGGAGCTGCTGCCAGAAGTACCACAAAGGAGTAGGCTGCAGGTATGACACAAGGAACACCCCGCCGTGGGCCTGGGAGAATGTAGTTGTGGGAATGAGAAGAGCAAACTGTGGTATCAAGGGGATTGGTCCAAGAGTGACGAGGACAAGAAAGCCCTTTTCCAGTTTCCCCCATCTTGGTGTATCAGCCTCCAACAACCCAAGCCTCAGACTAGACTTGGGCTTGCCCGTCTCTGAGCTGGCAGCCTGCTCACCCAGGCTCTGTGAGCTGCTCTCTCCACAGGCCTCAGGTGCCAGGTCACTGGTGCCAGGCCCCAGTCTGAACCTGTGCCTCCAGCAGCGCCCTGACAACACCCTGGAACCTGCAGTCTGAGGCACCAAAGCCAAGGCCCAGGAAAGGAAGAGCTGAGTCCCTCCAGGCTGGCTCTATCCGGGGTTCTGCCTCCATCTGTGCAGTAGTTGCTCTCAGTACTGTGTCCAGATCCTCTGGCAGCCCTCTTACTGGGTATGGGCCCAGCCCTGAGTGCTTCCCGTTCTTTCCCACGCCTGTGACTTCCATGGGAGGACTGCCCTAGAGTTCCTGGACCTGTTCTGTAAACACTGGATTTTACATTTCCCAGGCAGCCCATAGTATGTGGGAGTGATAGAATGGGAGAAGAAAAGTCCAGTTCTCTTGCTTGGAGGAAGGATAACCCTGGGGTATAACAGAACTAAGAGCAGACAAATGAATTGCTTAAAATTATTGTAATTGCTTAAAGATATAATATTACTTAACATCGTTTTAACACTTTCTCTGTATGCTGAAAATAGCACTTTGAGTTATTTTTTTTCCAGTGGGGCATTCGGTCCATCTTGAACTGGATAGTTCATGCCTGTGGTAGCCAGAATTTTAGAGATGGATTCCCTCCCCCCCAAATTCTTATCCCCCGGTTAGTCAAACACTAACCTAGGTACTGCTATGAAGGAATTTTGCAATTATAATTAAAGTTCCCAATCTGTAAGCTTTAAAAAACAGAGATGCTCTGGGCAGGCCTGAGCTAATCACACGAGCCCTTCACAAAGCAGCAGAAGAAGGTAGAAGAAAAAGAGAGATTCATAGCATGAGAATGCCTTGGCAGGCCGTCCCTGGTTTGCAGATTGTGGTGGCCACATGAGAAGGAATGCTGGTGGCATTCAGGAACTGAGAGAGAAGCCCCAGGTCAACAGCCAGTGAGGAATAGGTCCTCGGTCCTGCAACAGCCAGGAATTGAAATCTGCCGACATCTGAAGGAGCTTATGAGTAGAAGTGGGTTCTTCCCCCAGGAGAACCTCCAGAGAAGAATGTAGCCCTGCCCACACCTTGATTTCAACCTTGTGAGATCCTGAGCATAAGAGCCAGCCCAGCCTGCCCAGATGTCTGATCTACAGAAGTGTAGGATAACAAAGAGGCATTGTGTTAAGCTGCTAAGTTTATGGTAATTCTTACACGCAACAGGCAACTAATAAATGCCTCTTCTAAACTTATCTTAGGGCTCAGATATGGTTAGCAATAATTTTTGATGCTTCATGTTTCAAATACTCCTACGAAGGATGAAAGTTGTTTACAATGAGTCCATTTAATTTGGACCTATTCAGGCGCTACCATTTATTTAAAGGAGGTTCTGAAAGCAATATGCATGTGAAAGCCTTTTGGATGAGGAACACCCACAAAGAATCCGTACTCTACTGAAACAGCTTGGTTGAAAACTGGATGTTCATCATAGTCTCTTATCAGTAGTAAACTATTTCACAGAGCCGAAACATAACAACATACTTTATTAGCTGTTTGGGACCATGGGCGTGGCTTTGAAATGTCCCCAGGGTATGCAATGTCCCCTTTTTCATGATTGCTAGAAGCTCTCTATTTGCCTCAACACCCTAACGAGATGGAAGATAACTGAATCTGTTTGCCAGTTCAAAGCCTTTTCTGCAAACTGTTTTATACTTTTTTTTATAACTCTAGTTTTTTCTTAAGAAAATAACTTTGTTTTTGGACACATGATGCAAGTTCATTTTAGGAAAAGCAGAATATAGTCAATAAGCAAAAAGGAAAAACATCCACCTCACTATGCCTGGGTAAATAAACTCAAATATATGTATATAGGAGGTTTGGCAGTTCAGTTCATGAACTTGCCACTGTGCGCTTACGTTGGCTGCTCTGTATATACAGCTCAGTAAGGTTTCATAACCCTGGTGTATTAGTGTCTCACAGTCGGGTTCGTGTTGATATTTGCTGGTGTCTTGCTGAGTGGCGTTCATTATTGTTGTTACATGTTTTTGTGTGCTGTTGCGAGAATGTCTGAGCTTGAAGTAGAGCAATAAACAAACATTAAATTTCTTGTTAAACTTGGCAAGAGTGGAAGTGAAATCAGGGACATGTTAGTCCAAGTTTATGAGGATAATGCCATGAAGAAAATAGCAGTGTACAAATGGATTAAACGTTTTTCTGAGGGGAGAGAACGCATCGCTGATGAAGAGAGGCCAGGGCAGCCAGTAACGAGCAGAACTGATGAAAACATTGCAAAAATTTGTCGAATTGTGTGTCAAAATTGTCATTGACTCTGAGAAGCATAGCAGACCAAGTAAACATTGGTAGAGAAACAGGAAAATCTTAACCAAAAATCTTGATATGAGAAAGGTGTGTGCAAAAATGGTCCCGAAGGAGCTCACCGATGAACAAAAGCAAAGGAGAGTCGACATTTGCCAAGACCTTTTGGAGAAGCCAGACGATGTTTTGGGCCGTGTTATCACTGGTGATGAAACAATGGGTGTACCAATAGGACCCTGAAACAAAGCGTCAAAGTGCACAATGGAAGTCAGCCAATTCTCCACGACAAAAAAGTTCTGTCAGTCCAAATCCAGAGACAAAACGATGTTGCTAACCGTTTTTGATATCAGAGGGATTATTCATCATGAATTTGTACCAACTGGACAAACAGTTAACCACGTTTACTATTTGGAAGTGCTGAAAAAAAGGCTGTGTGAAAAAGTTAGATGACCTGAACTTTATGCCAACAATTCATGGCTCTTGCATCACAATAATGCACCAGCTCACACGGCACTGTCTGCAAGGGAGTTTTTAGCCAGTAAACAAATAACTGTATTGGAACATCCTCCCTATTCACCTGATCTGGCCCCCAATGACTTCTTTCTTTACCCAAAGATACAGGAAATATTGAAAGGAAGATATTTTGATGACATTCAGGATATCAAGGGTAATACAATGACAGCTCTGATGGCCATTCCAGAAAAAGAGTTCCCAAATTGCCTTGAAGGGTGGACTAGGCACTGGCATCAGTGCATAGCTTCCCAAGGGGAGAACTTCGAAGGTGACTGTAGTGATATTCAGCAATAAGGCATGTAGCACTTTTTCTAGGATGAGTTCGCAAACTTAATTGTCAGACCTCGTGTGTGTGTGTGTGTGTGTGTGTGTGTGTGTGTGTGTGTGTGTGTCTTTATATTTTTCTGTATATCTCTTTCTCTAAATGCATTTATTACTGTTTATATTCATCTTGATATATGTATGACTGTATCACTATAATTGCATCTATATGTCCTTATATGTTTATATTCACATCCCTGTCTTTCTCCACCTCCCCATCTCCACATACCTGCTCCTGTTTCTGCCTCGTCTCTGTATTTGTGAGTTCTTGACTTGCGCCTGTCCTGTATTAAAGCCACACAGAGAGCCCAGTGATACCTACTTCCTGAGCAGAGACATTCACTACTGGCTGGAGTCAAATATATTCCCACTCCCACTCATTTCTGGGGCAACTAAGGATGTGATCATTTGACTTTTGAGTACCTCTTTCCTGTCAAGCACTGCGTTGTCATCCACCGGGCAACAGGGCATTATCAGCTCCTAGCAAATAAGGAAACACAAACAAACAACTCCATTCATCTTCTGAGAACCCTATTTCTTTGTCCTCAGCCACACTTGCTCCAGAGCAACCAACAATAATAACAACAAACAAACAAAACCTGCCAGGTTAGTTGCCCAGAGTGAACAGAAATTCTTTTATGCAAATATTTGTTCAGTCTTTTCCCACTCACTAATTAAATACTGTTTTCCACATACCTGGATGAGTGGAGCCACTGTGGTGGAAGAGTGCCACCTGTCACCTGCCACAGCCCTTAGCACACCTGGAACAGGCGTCAGGCAGTCGGTGAGCTGGGCTGTACTCCCGTCATTGTCAAGATAACTTCCTCAGGGTTCTCTTCCTTGGATTTTCCTCTTCCCCGAGTCATACCCCACTTCCTCCTGGAATCACTTAAACTACCTATACACAGAATCGACTGTGATAGGAACGCAGGGTAAGACTGGCTAGAAGTCAGTGCAAGCACCAAAACGCTTTAAACAGGGGCTCAGATGTGTATTGTTTGGCAGCTGGGGATCCTAGAGGTAGGGCAGGAGATCGGACACAGAGGTCAGCGGGGAGATGAACATTTTCATGGCTGCAAGGGGCAGCGAGAGCTGACCCAGGTCAGTGATGTTCGGGCTGATCCCAGAAACATTCAGGGTGTAAACCGTGTGAATCACAGGTGTGAGTAACACAGGAAGGGAGTTTTTTGGGTATGTTTGGGGTTTTGACGTTTTTGTTTTTAAAGAAATGCTCTTTTCTGTGCTGCCCAGTCTTGCCTTTTCTGGGATGCTCCAGAACTTTAGGAGGACAAAGAAGCATTTCATATCCTTCATCAGGGAAGGTAGTGTCCTTCCAAGAAGAGTGACTCCACCCTGACTGGCAGCAGAATGGCCCAAAGCCAGTCCCCGGGACTTGGCTGGCCAGTCCCAGCCCAGTCAGAAGGAAGCCTAACAGAATGGCAATGATGTGTCACCTACTGTGTTTACTGGCCCTGACTGGCCTGACCATTCTTGGGTAAGGCTGTGAGATTTCCCCTGGGCCGTTGTGAGTGTGTGGGCAGAATGGAGCTGGGGGTGAGGGCAGAACCTAAGCAGAATGCCAAGGCTGGCAAACTTTGTGGGTTCTTTCCACTACATGGTGGCCCCTCCCCACCCTTGCTCAGGTCGGCCCCTGCTTCTCCAGTCCCACAGGGATGGGGATTTCTCACGCAGCCCAGCCCCCATCATGGCACTGCCTATCTGGCAGATGGGCAAGCTGACCTACGGTTGTGGTATCTGGCATAGCAGGGGTGTGACCTGCGCCCCACACAACTGGTGAGTCACAGCCTATGTGGTCCAGTCTGTGGATTGGTCACTTCCTGTCCATGTGGGAGCCCTGTCCCAGAGCCCAGTTATTAGACAAGCCCTGACTTTGACCCAGTTATTCCAGAAGCATCCCCACATGTGTCTAGGGAAACCCAGAAGGTGCTTAGGTTAAGGGGCCTCTGCTCTGGCCTCCTGGCCTCTTCTAGGCCCAGGCAAACCCACTGCCTCTCCCCTGCCCGCGAGTCTCTAAGACATGTTGTTATGGTACCCATAACAACAAGGGCCATTGGTGAAAACAACAAACAGCTAAGGGACGGGGATCATGGAAATCAAAGAAACAGAGACTTCTTTGTTCCAGTTCCCCCCAAAGCACGAGCCTCATCTCTCCTGACAACCTCTCAGCCAGCATCTGAGCCTGTGCTGCTCCCTTCCTAACACCGGTCATCGCATTCATGGACCATCCAAACTTGTTAGGAAATTATTCCATATAATGAAACCAAACCTATTTGGTTTTTCATCTTTTTATATGTGTAGTAGGTATTTGTACTTCATTCACAAGTATCATCATTATTTGTCTAAATTTTCTACTTATTGCTGTAAAGTTGTGCCTAGTATTTTTTCCCTGTTCAAATATCTATATGTTGTTCTTATTACAAATGTTATTTTTATTGTTTCCTTTTTTTCTTTGATAACAGTTTCCAAAAAATGTCTATTTTATTGCTTTTCCTTCAATCAATCATCATGTGGTTTGATTGATTAAATTTATTACTGGGTTTTATTTGTTTTCATTTTTTTCCTGCTTTTATATTTAGTAATTTCTGCTTATACTTCCTTTGGATTTATTCTGCTATTCACTTGCTAGCTTCTTAGGCTGAAAACTTAATTCACCTAATGTCAGTCTTTCTTGTTTTGTTATCAGTGGATCTGTGGATATGCATTTTCCTGAGTACTGCTTTGGCCACATCTCCCAGATTTTGATACGTAGCTCTCTAATTATTGTTTATTTCTCAACAGTTTATTATTATTATTATTATTATTATTATTATTATTATTTTAAGTAACATGTTATTTAGCCTCCGTGTGTTTATGTGTTTTCTGATTTTCTTCTTGTAATTGATTTCCAGTTTCATAGCACTGTGGTCAGAGGAGATGCTTGACATGATTTCAATCTTCTTAAATTTGTTGAGACTTGTTTTGCTGCCTAGCATGTGGTCTACCTCAAAAAATGTTCTATGTGCAGACACAGGAAAAACTGAGGGTTGCTAGATGGGAGGGAGGTGGGGACAAGGGGGAAGGTGAGGGATTAGAAAGCACAGTTGGTAACCACAAGATTGCCGCGGGGATACGTAAGTCAATTTGGGGAATGTAATCAATACTGTTGTAAAGATTTTGTAGGGTATCCGATGGACACTTGTATCGTTAGGGAGACCACCTCAGGGATGGTGTAGATGCCTGATCACTGCACTGTACACCTGAAGCTGAGCAATAATGAATGTCAACTACAATTTTATATACATATATAGTTACAAGAAGCAGAGTACAGCATTAGGAATAGTGACAGTGGAAATGTAATGGCTGTGTTCGATATCAGAGGGGTAGTGGATGGGGGGCGGGGGTTTGTCACTGTGTGAGGGATATAAATGATAAATGTCTATTACATTGTTTTATACACCTGAAACTAATAAATATATATATATATATATTTGAATGTTTTATCAAGAAATCATATGTCCTTTATGTAATTAAAACTGAATTATGTTAAATTTCAATGATGGATATCTAGAGGTTCATTATAATAATATCTCAAATGTATGCTTAACATTTTTAATAAATTTTTTTAGTTGAATAAATTGTTTTTAAATAAAAAAAAGAAAAAGAAAATGTTTTATGTGCACTTGAGAACAATGTATATTCTGCTGTTTTGGGGTGAAATGCTCTAAAAATATTGATTAAATCCAACTGCTCTAATGTGTCATTTAAGGCCACTGTTTCCATATTGATTTTCTATCTGGAGGATCTGTCCTTTGGTGTCAGTGGTGTGTTGAAGTCCCCTACTATGACAGTGTTACTGTTGATCTCTGTCTTTATGTCAGTCAATATCTGTTTAATATATTTAGGTGCTCCTATGTTGGGTGCATAGATGTTTACCAGGGTTATGTCCTCTTGTTGGATTGATCCCTTTATTATTATGTAGTGCCCTTCTTTGTCTTTTATTATAGTCTTCGTTTTAAGTCTATTTTGTCCGATATAAGTATTGCTACCCTAGCTTTTTTTCTCATTTCCATTTGCATGAAATGTCTTATTCCATCCCTTTACTTTTATTTATTTTATTTATTTTTTTATTTTTTTCCCTTTATTTTATTTTTTAATTTATTGGGGTTACAATTGTTAGTAAAATTACATAGATTTCAGGTGTGCAAATCTGTATCACATCATCCATAAATCACACTGTGTGTTCATCACCCCGAGTCAGCTCCCCTTCCATCACTATACATTTGATCCCCCTCACCCTCATCCCCCACCCCCCAACCCCCTTACCCTCTGGTAACCACCAAATTACGTTCCCCAGATTAATTTTCAAACCCGTGGCCATCCTGTGGTCACCAACTGCCCTCCAATCCCCTCACCCTCCCCTCCACCCCCCACCCCATCCCTTTACTTTTAGTCTGTGTGTGTCTTTTGATCTGAGATGGGTCTCTTGTAAACAGCATATGTATGGGTCTTGTTTTCTTATCCACTCAGCTACCCTATGTCTTTTGATTGGAGCATTTAATCCGTTCACATTTAAAGTGATTATTGATAGGTACACAGTTATTGCCATTTTATTGTTTATACTTCTGGTCTTCGTTAGTTAGCTTGTTTTCACCTTTCTTCTGCTTAAAGAAGCCCTTTTAACATTTTCTGCAATACTGGCTTGGTGGTAATACATTCTTTTAGTTTATTCTTTTCTGGGAAGCCATAGTTTATAATTTTTTAAATTTCCTTTTGAAACTAAGAATCATTTAGAAATCTTTTATTAAAATGTTCTAGTTAACCAATTTTGGGTTAAATTTTTATTGTTATATGTGCTCCAATGTTCATTGCAGCTTTATTTACGGTGGCCAAGACATGGAAAAAACCAAAATGTCCTTCAATAGATGAATACATAAAGAAGTCGTGGTATATATACACGATGGAATACTATTCGGCAGTAAGAAAAGATGAAATAGGACCATTTGTGACAATATGGATGGATCTTGAGATTATTATGCTAAGCGAAATAAGTCAGACAGAAAAAGTAGAGAACCATATGATTTCACTGATATGTGGTATATGAGCCAAAAACAGCAAAAGAACAAGACAAACAAATGAGAAACAAAAACTCATAGACACAGACAATAGTTTAGTGGTTACCAGAGGGTAATGGGGGAGGGGGATGGTAGATGAGGGTAAAGGGGATCAAATATATGGTGATGGAAGGAGAACTGACTCTGGGTGGTGAACACACAATGGGATTTATAAATGATGTAATACAGAATTGTTCACTTGAAATCTATTTAACTTTGCTAACAATTGTCACCCCAATAAACTTAAACTAAAAAAAAAAATTTTATTGTTTTTAATTCTATTGCATTGTGGTCAAAGAATACACCCTGTATGACTTTTTATTTTTTCCATTGAGACAGGAAAGGAAAATCTGCTCAAAGTCAGACATTCACAGTAGGACCAGTGTGACTTCACTGTCCTGGGGTTCATTTCTGGAGATGTTTGAACCTCTGTCCCTCCTTAGCAAACCTCTGAAGTCAACACGGTGCTCATTGTATGGCAGGCAGCTGGGCACCTCTTTTTTTACCCTGGAGATTGTACTTCTCTTAACATATTTCAAAGGTAGCTTTGTCTTGTTCATAGCCCAGACCTAAGCTAGCGTTTCCATTGGTGCTCCATAGAACACCAATCCTGTAGATGTTAATAGGTGATGAACAGAAAGGGTTCTGTTTGGGAACCGCTGAATTAAACACAGAGCTGACTGCCATGGATACTCAGAGCCTCTGTATTTTCTAGTGCATTAATTGACTTCATAGGGGAAGAAATATAATGGTGTGTCTCAAACTGATCTGGAATGCAGCCCTTCTGTGGGACACAAGATAATGTTCCAGAAACAGACACTGTATGCCATGCTGCCCAAAGCCTTATTTTCAAATATACTTCTATGAAGTCTTTTCTTTGTCTTGGTCAAATTTTATTTAGCCCAATGGTTAGAGTCAGTCCTTCACTCCACCCTCTCAGTGTGCTTGTATCCTGATTTTACATTCCAGTGTTTCTGCTACTGCTCTGGGATCCTTACTGTTGGCAGATCAGATCAGCCTGCCACCTGTGTTCTCATGTGATGTAAGATAAGCACTTGGAAAGAACAGGACCAAGGACAGAGCTCTGGAATAGAGAGGACACAATGATTTCATCCCACGGGACAACTTTGACTGGTAGAAGCTGCCTAAACCAGCACTTCTCGAATTTCCTTGTGCAGGTGAAACACTTGGGAATATTGTTAAAATGCAGAATCTGATTCAGTGAGTTGGGAGTGGGGTCTAAGATTCTGCATTTGCGACAAGCTCCCGGGTGATGCTGATGCTGCCAGTCCTGGGACTACATTTTGAGTTGCAAGGTATTAGAGCACTGTGTTGAGAAGGAATCTGAGGCAACATTTATCCTCAGTGAAAGAGCACACGATCCATTAGTGATGTCTGCCATGGGCAGAGGAGCAAGTTGTGAATACATGCTAACTTTGCTCTACGTTGAAAATCATTCAAGACAGTAGAGAAAAAAGGTAACTTATTCATCCCATAGAATGTTATGGAAACATAAAAATGGATGTTATTCTAGGTGGTATAAATTCCAAGATACATTGTTATATTATTTAAAAGGCAATGTGGGAGAATAAATCATACACTACTCTCCCGTCTGTGTAAAATAATCATTAATCATACACTCTGACAACACCAAGACGTGCCATGTGTCCGGCCTTGTGTGAGGTACTGCGGGTTCAAGAACAAATCATGCTGCTTTTCCTCCAAGAGCCCACATTTGACTTTTACCAGGGGGATAAGCTTCCGTAAGTCTATGAGCTTCTACCTTTGGGGTCCATGAGTATACTGGAATTTCTTTTAAGATAAATAATAAAATTATTCATTTAGCTATATCACTGCTGATGAAGGGTCTGAATTCGCTCAATTTTCCCAGCCCTCCAGATTCTAGGAGCAACCTTTGGAAGACATCACATAAAGTCTACTAATTATTTGGTTAACTGTGTTCTTTCATTTCCTTTATTATGCGGTTACATAAGAAGATTTATCTTATCTCTACTCTAGTTGTGGTCACCAGTTTTTAAGGGAGTCCCCATGATCACCCCCTCACGGGTATTCTTGCCCTTGTGTACTCCCTCCCGTCTTGAAGCAAGGCTGGCCTGTGTGATCAATAGAATATGGAAGAAAAGACAGTGTGAGTCTTCCAAGACTAGGTCATAAAACCACATCACAGATTCTATCTTGGCCTCATGAATTATTTGCTCCGGGGGAAGCTGGCCTCTGTGCCATGCGGGTGCTCAAGAAGTCTCACAGAGAAGCCCATATGGTGAGGAGCCAAGTTGCCATCCATGGAAGTGAGTCTTGGCCAAGCTCCAGATCACTGCAGCGCTGGCTGACATCTGACTGTCACATCAAAAGACACCCTGAGCCAGAAACATTCAATCAAGCCACTCCGAAATTCCTGAACCTCAGAAACTATGGGAGATATTCAATGCTTATCATTTAAGCCACTAAATTTAGAGCAATTTGTTACACAGCAAGAGTAACTAATGCACAAGTCCCGCAGTTCATGACATCAATAAATATTGTTAAAGCTGAAGATTTGATAGGGAATAGTGCAGCAAATAGGTGGGAACACAGGTTAGGGACAAGCTCTGCTTACAAAAAAAAAAAAGTCCCAGCAGCTTTTCTGAACTGAAGATACTTTCTTAAACCATGCAAAACCTCAGGACTTCCCACCATATGCAGGAGAAATCAGGCTGTTTCTTTCCCTGAAACACTGTTTAGTTCAATTCATCAGAAATACAGTGAGCACGTGCTATGTGTCAGGCCCTGTGTGAGGTTCTGGGGGTTCAAGGACAAATCATGCAGCTTTTCCTCCAAGAGTCCACATTTTACCAGGAGAGGCATCCTCACGTGCAACTAATAA
Source organism: Rhinolophus ferrumequinum (assembly GCF_004115265.2). Classification (NCBI taxonomy): domain Eukaryota; kingdom Metazoa; phylum Chordata; class Mammalia; order Chiroptera; family Rhinolophidae; genus Rhinolophus; species Rhinolophus ferrumequinum. Next base: position 26,625,471 of record NC_046306.1, on the reverse strand, counting down.
TTGGGTAGTAAAACAGATGTTCCTAGTATGTTGTGATAGTGTCGGGAGGGAGGAATAGAAAGGAGGAGGGCACACAGAGGTGTTGGGGTCTTGGAAACGAAGCAAGATTTTTCTAGGTGTAGTGAGGATGCAAGAGTAGGAAAAAGCATTCATTCTAAGTAAAGAGGGTTGGCAAATGTGAATTAACACCCAGTCTGATGAGTCTTGGGACTAGGAAGGTGGGGGGAGGCCAGCTGGGAATGACCTTGAAGACCATGCTAAGGCATATGGACTGACTCTTGCAGACAGAAAAGGGCAAGTGAGGGCAGGTGACGGTATTAGGAGCAAGCTGGGTAAGGATTACAAAGTGTTCAGCCAGACCAAGGTTAATAGTAATAGTTTTACCAAAAAAGGCACTCTCAGGAAAATGTGGAGAAATTGAGGCAGGGGTCTTATTGTGAGCTAATGTCTAGGCAAGAGCTGATTGATGTCCTGAGTTAGAATGGTTGGTTGTAGGAATGGAGGGGACAGATTCAAGGGCCATTTCAAAGATGGAGGAAACCAAATACATCAACAGTAACTTCCCTCTTCCATTCTTAGATTCTAGGGTTAAAAATGGAATAATCCTAAAGAAGGTCTGTGGTAACAGTCTTAAACCAGTTTCCCTAGGAGCAGAGCCTATGGCAGGAATCGGACTCTGGGAGAGTGGGACAGTGGTTCCATCCTAGAAGAAGGGAAATGAGGGAAGCAGAAGGGTGCAGAGTAAGCCGAGAAGGATGTGTTTCCATGAATCTTGCCTTCCCACAATCCCAAAGACAGCTCTGTAGTTTGAATAGTCTCTCACATTGAAGCAAGAGGGCCAGCCATTTAAATAAGTGTCAGGTAATTTTCCCAGGTAAGGGTACACTGGTTGGCCAAGAACAATTCTCTGGAGAAGGGGGCAGTTGTAAGTTATTAGCAACCAACACTCAGAGCAGCTGGGGAAGGGGTGCACCAGGCAGGTATTATGGTCCTCCCAAAATTCTTCTGTTGAAGTCCTAACCGCCGTTACTTCAGAATGTTACAGTATGTGGAGAGAGGGCCTTAAAAGTGGGGATTAAGTTTAAATGAAGCCATTAGGATGAGCCCTAATCCAATCTGGCTGGTGTCCTTATAAAAAGAGATGAGGACACACAGAAAGAGAGACCAGGAGGGTACATGCACAGAGGAAAGGCCATGTGAGGATACGGTGAGAAGGCCACCATCTGTGAACCAAGTTAAAAAGGCCTCAAAAGAAACCAGCCCTGCTGACACCTTGATCTTGGACTTCCCAGCCTTCAGGGCTGTGAGAAAATTAATTTCTGTTGTTTAAGCCACCTAGTCTGTATTTTGTTACAGCAGACCTAGGAAAACAGGATCTTGGACTGGACCAGCAGCCCCCACTACATCATCATTAATGTTCTTCACCCAAACCATATCTCCTTTCCTTCCTTACCTCCCTCCCCAAAACAGTTCATTTGAATCTGTCTTCCCTTGTTTCATTAAGAGTAACAGCACTAATTGCAAGAACCAATTAATTTCCTGGGTGGAATATCAGCTGCCTTCCCCACACAGGAGCCAGCCTGCTTTCCCAGCTTCCTTTCAGCAGTTTTGAAATCTCGATGGAAACAGTGCAACCAGGCTAGACATTTATGGTCCTTCAGTTGAAATGAGCAATAAGTCACCAGGTAATTGCATATGTTGCTATATTTCAGACCATAGCCCACCATTGATACCCGTTCTAAAGACTACGGGAGATTTGTGTGGTCCCGCCCAGCCTACAAAGAGTTAAAGAATTGTTTCCAAGATTTCCATTGAAGAGCAGATCAGAAAGATAAAGAGGCATAGTGGGTTAAACTTTCTGAGATGAGATTTTTTTTTTATTTATATGACAGTCATTGAGATTAATATTAATTGGTGGCTAATTTTTCTTCCGATGTTGGATGTTTTCCTGTTGCAACTAGAACTGTGTTTGTCTAGTTTCCATGTAACAATGGCAGTTCTTCAGCCTCTCAAACTGCTGAAACGCAGTGAGTTTTCAAATAGTGGGCACCACGTCTGGTTAGATTTATAACCTAGCACTTTGTGGGTTCGAGCAAGAACTTTGACTTGCTCTCTAGGTAAGATCAGGAGCCACGGGAGGGTGTATTGGGTTGTTAGGTCTGCCTTAACAAAGTACCATCGACTTAAACAACAGAAGTTTGCTGTTTGTTAAACAACAGAAATTTATTTTTTCACAACTCTGGAAGCTAGAAGTCTGAGATCAAGGTACCGGCAGGGTTGGTTTCTTCTGAGGCCTCTCTCCTTGGCTTATAGATGGCCGCCTTCTCCCCGTGGCTTCCCATGGTCTCTCTCTCTCTCTCTCTCTCTCTCTCTCTCTCTCTCTCTCTCTCTCTTTCCAAATTTCCTCTTCTTTCAAGGACACCAGTCATATTAGGTTAGGGCCCACACTAACGGCTCATTTTGACTTAATTATCTCTGTAAAGGCCCTCTCTTCCTATATAGTCACATTCTGAGGTGCTGGGGGTTAGGGCTTCAACATACAAATTTTAAGAGGACACAATTCAGCCCAAAACAGAAGATACTGAAAAGGAAGGAGATGGCATCTGATTTTTTTTTTTTTAAAGATTTTATTGGGGAAGGGGAATGGGGAAAGGGAACAGGACTTTATTGGGAACAGTGTGTACTTCCGGGACTTTTCCAAGACAAGTTGTTGTCCTTTCCATCTTTGTTGTGGAGGGCACGGCTCAGCTCCAGGTCCAGTTGCAGCGGGCGCTGCCCACCATCCCTTGCAGGACTCGAGGAGTTGAACCGGCAACCTTGTGGTTGAGAGCCCACTGGCCCATGTGGGAATCAACCAGCAGCCTTCGAAGTTAGGAGCACGGAGCACCAACCGCCTGAGCCACCAGGCGGGCCTTGATTTTTTTTTAAAGGACCACTCTGTCTATTGTGTGCGGAATGGGATATAGAAAAGCAAGGGTGGTGAGAGGCACCTGCAGTTATCTAGAGGTGAGGAGAGGGTGTCTTGATGCAGGTGGTAGCAGTGGAGATGACGACAAGGAATCAGATCCTGTATATATTCTGAAGGTAGAGCTGACAGGATTTGCTGATGGACTGGACATAGGTTGTGAGAAAAGAGAAAACCTTGAGAGTCCAGAAGGCTGGTGCAGGGTGGGGTCTCTGTGTGGCTCACAAACCTAAAGATCTCCCACCTCAGTATTTTTTAAGCTTATTGGATGGCAAGGATTACCCAGCTGGTTATTAAAAATAAAGATTACTGGAACCTACTCTGAACTTGGTGTAAAAAAAACAGTAAAGAGGAAAAATCAATGAACCTAAGAAAAATAAAACTGGGAACAGGGAATGACTTTGAGGAGACTCAGAAAGAGCCTACCTAGAAATGGGCACACCACACAATGGAAAATGCATTTACATTATACATAGTTCTTTTGGTTGCAAATGTGAATAGCTTAAACAAGAAAAGGGTTCTTTCCTGGGCCTCTAGCTTGATCCATTCATGCCTAATGAGGACCTACAGCATTTTTCAATAGAGGAAGCTTAAGTATATTATACTAATATTAAATGCAACCAAATAAAACAAAGACTAGGAATATGTTTTTAAAATAATTTCCTTGTTTGTGAATAAAAATGGCATGATATCTGGCATTTGTTTTATAATCCAGTGGGGAATGGGGAAGGTATACAAGAAGCAGAACTGGCTATGAGTTAATAATCATTAAAGATGGATGATGAATACAAGGGGGTTCATTAAGTTATTCTCTCCACTTAAGAACAGAAACCTCCTCACCACTTTTGTCGACTCATGAGACTCTAATCAGTCCTTCTAAAGGAAATTACCATAAAATTTGACAGTGTAATTTATAAATAGTTTTCACTAAAATTTGTTAAAAGGCCATCACTAAACATAACTGCAAAAAGTATATAAAAACAAATCAAAAAACCCTACCTCATTCTACATCGTCCTTCCATATACCTCTGTACTTGAATGGAAGCCAAGAGGAATTAATAAAAAAAAAAAAGTTATTTAAATGCTAAGTTTTAAAAAATATTAATAGATTAATATCAACAAGACATGAACAGTAAGCGTTGGTGTTATAGTCAAGCACTACACATATTGTACAATACTTTGGGTCAAATACATTTAGGAAAGTTTACACCTTGGGTAGCTGTAACTGCTGTATCTAAATATTAATCGATATAAATATTTTCTCTTTTATCATTGCATCCTAATAAAAGTGGGACATATAATTGTATGAACACCAAGTATTAATTATTAATCTTAAACTGTAGTTTGGATTTAGCAAATTGTTCTTTATAAAGTATAAATTTTAAAAATTTAAAAAAGCAAACAAGAAAAGGGAAGAATTTGTTATAAGGATATGAGATACATCCTCAGACTATAGAAATGCAGAAATGCAAGGCTGCAGGAAGAGACTGGAGTCAAGAAGTTGTACAAATCAGGAATCCAGGCAATCGTCCCTCTAATCTCTCTCATCTTCACTTTCTTTTCATTCTGGTTTCTCTCATTCTCCTTTCTTCCTCCTCCTCCTCACCCTTCTTCTCCTCTCTCTGTCTGCTGATTGACCTTCTCTGCTTCTTGGGCTGCAGTGGTGTGCTGGAGCTACCTTAGGGGTTAAAATGGTAGAAAAATAAGAATCTCTATTAATATTGCCTTGTTAATTCATAAAGAAGTGAAGGAAACCTGAAACAAACAAACAAAAAACTGAAACTAACAAAAAGAAAGTGAAGGGAAACATGAGAACTAGAAACCTGTGGTCAATGGTTGTTGGGGGAGGTTTTACTGGGAAAATGGGGGACAAGAATGGGAAGGAGGCTGACTGAGTAAATCTTCATACATTGTGGTTTGTGTTTTGAACTATGTAAAAGTATTACCTATTCAAAAATTAAACTTAAAATAGTATATTCTGAACTTCAAAGTAATATACAACATACATATATATCCTCAAATTATGTATCTAACATCTGCTTGCAGAAAATACTTTAAAGGTATATACAAGCTGGCTGAAAGAGGAAGCAAAATTAAAGTCTCGGGAATAAGGACAGTCATGGTATAGAGTGGGTTGGTGCACACAGTCTAAATCAAACATCCTCATAATTATAGCAGAGCTGATTTCAGTACTACATACGAGGTTGAACAATTAAGTTCGTGAACTCATTCTAGAAAAAGAGCTACATACCTCATTGCTGAATATCACTACAGTCACCTTTGAAGTACTCCCCTTGGGAAGCTGTGCACCAATGCTAGCGCCTAGTCCATCCTTCAAAGCAATTTTGGAACTCTTTCTGGAATGGCCATCAGAGCTGTCATTGTATTACCCTTGATGTCCTGAATATCATCAAAATGTCTTCCTTTCAATATTTCCTTTATCTTTGACTAAAGAAAGAAGTCATTGGGGGCCAGATCAGGTGAGTAGGGAGGGTTGTAGGGACAGAGCCCCAAAAAGCAGTTTCCAGGCTCTCGGCCTCACATAGAAAGGTGCTGGCTCAGGTAGTAAATGGCTGACTGTGATCAAATGGCCAGCAGCTGTGGCTAGTTGGCCGTCAGCTGTAACCAGTGAGCCATTAGCCATGAATATAACTGCCGTGGCTAGGCTAGCAGAAAAAAAGGGGGGCTAGCAAGAAGATGGTGGCTGAGTCTGCAAGCGGCGCAGTGAGGGTTGAGAATTGTGTTGCTCCTGGTTCCTGTGTCTCCAACCCAGCCGCCAGCGAGACTATAGTGGTATGACTCCCCTACCTATGGCTCCGTGGGTGTTCCTTTTTGGCCTCACCATGTCCTGCGTTTTTATGTGGAGGAGTGGGACCGGAGACCCCGCCAGACACCCTGCATGACAAGGGTGTTCCAATACAATTGTTTGTTTACTGGCTAAAAACTCCCTCACAGACAGTGCTGTGTAAGTCAATGCATTGTCGTGATGCAAGAGCCATGAATTGTTGGCAAAAAGTTCAGGTCATCTAACTTTTTCACACAGCCTTTTCAGCACTTCCAAATAGTAAACTTGGATAACTGTTTGTCCAGTTGGTAGAAATTCATAATGAATAATCCCTTTGATATCAAAAAAAGGTTAGCAACATCATTGCAACAAGTTCGCTAACCGAATTGGCAGACCTCGTACAAAAGCAAAAAAAAAAAAAAATTGAAAGAATACATACAATCTAAAATATAATAATTTAGTAATCATAAAGTTGATCAAAAAATTTGGATTATATTATCAATTTTGGGAGGGTCCCAAAGATAGTTTCACTCCTAACTCTGTTAGAGAATTATACAATAAAAAAAGGTTTTGAAAAACGTGAAGTTGGGGCCAGCCCTGTGGCTCAGGCCGTTGTGGTTGGAGCGCTGTGCTCCTAACACCGAGGTCGTGGGTTGGATTCCCACATGGGCCACTGAGCTGCATCCTCTACAGCTAAGACTGTGAACAACAGTTCTCCCTGGAGCTGGGCTGCCATAAGCAGCCGGAGGTTGTTGTCAGTGGCCGGCAGCTTGCGTGAGCGGCCGGCAGCCACCAACAGCCATTGTGAGTGGCCAGCAGCTCTCCGGCTGCCATGAGCTGCTATGAGCAACCGACTGATGACTGGCGACCGCCTGCCTCAGCTGGGGGCAGCGCAAGGCTCATAATACCAGCATGGGCCAGGGAGCTGTGTCCTACACAACTAGACTGAGAAACAACGGCTTGAACCAGAGTGGGCGGCAGGGGGAGGGGGGAGGCGAAAGAAAGGGGGGAAAAAGAAATAGAAAAAATTATAACAATATACTGTAATAAAAGTTTTGAAAATGTGGTCTCTCTAATAACTGATATGATAACCAAGATGACTATTAAATCACAAATGGGCACATAGCATATATAACAGGAATACATTAGACAAAGGGATGAGTCATGTCCCAGGTAGGATGGATCAGGATGGAGTCAAATTTCATCATGTTCCTTAGAATGGCACACAAATTAAAACTTATGAATTGTTTATTTCTGGAATTTTCCATTTAATATTTTTGGACCACGTTTGACCTTGGGTAACTGTAACCACAGAAAGCAAAACTGTGGATAATGCAGGGACTATTGTAACACAAAAGAATAGGGAAGATTGTTCAGTAAATTGTATTAGGACAACTGATTAATTGGAAGGGAATGTATTTAATATCTCCTTTCATATAATTCACCAAATATCAATTTACAGAATATGATATGCTCTTTCTAGGGCTGATTTTTAAAGTGGTTTTTTTTTTTAAACTTCATTGTGGAAAAATATACATAATATAAAATTTACAATCTTAATCATTTATTTTAATTTTATTTTTTTCTTACATTTTATTGGTTTTACATGCACACACATTTGTGTACTTATGTGTATCTATGTATAATTCTATGCAATCTTTTTTAAAAGATTTTAATTAAAATATAGCTAGCCCATGTTAACCATTTTTAAGTATACAGTTTATTAGTGTTAAATACATTCACGTTGTTGTGTATTTTGCAAAACTGAAAGAAAGTCTATGCCCATTTACCATTTAACAATTCATTCCCTCCTTTCCTCAGTCCCTGCAACCACCATCCTACTTTCTCTCTTGATGAATTTGATTACAGTAGGTACCTCAAATAAGTGGAATCATACAGTATCTGTATTTTTATGATTGGCTTATTTCACTTAGCATAATGTCCTCAAGGTTCATCCATGTTTTAGCATGTGCCTTCCTTTTTCAGGATGAATACTTTTTCATTGCATATACACATATGTTTTGTTTTGGGAGGAGGTGGCAAAGTTATATTCAGATTCTGTCTTTGCCCGCAATCTATTTAGCACAGGTTCCTTGTAGGAATTTTAATAATTTCACAAGCCAGTATCATACGGCGTATATCTCTTAATAAGCACAATAAAGAAATAATATACTTTGAATAAATGACAGATTAATTATACTACCGTGTTTCCCCGAAAATAAGACCTAGTCGGACCATCAGCTCTAATACATCTTTTGGAGCAAAAATTAATATAAGACCTGGTCTTTATTATACATTATATTATATTATGTTATATTATATTATAACCAGTCTTATATTATAATAAACAGGGTATTAAGGGGAGGTGGAAAGAATTAAGTCCAAATTTAACAGAGGGGTACGTTTTTATATGACTATTTTCTCAGGAGAAACAGCTTGACCAATCATGAGCTGACTTCCATCTGCCAGCACAAAATGGAATTCCCTTGCTGCTAGAGCACATTACTGGGGGGGGGGAAAATGCCGGTGTTGGCGGGCAGGCTGATCCTCCTTCACAGGGCCACTGTGCAGCTTTTGCCACTGCTGATAAAACAGCAGCCCTTACCTTGACAGGAGCTAATTCTATAAGGGTCTTTGGAGAGCTTATTTAGGTCAGCAAAGTGTCACCTTTGCTCAGACTGAAATTCTCAAGTACTCCTCACCAACTCTCAGTATTTATAGTAGTAGAAATTTCCCCTTGCCATAGCTGCTTCTCCACATGTTTTTATTGATAAGCCCCCAGCAGTACACATCATCAATTCACCATTTACGGGCTTACCAACCGATGTGAGATGACGACAACCTGACACAACTTACTCCATACTTACATCAAAACAACTTCTAAAAACAACTTTTTTGTCTTTGTCATAAACAAGTATATTAAAACAACTTCACTTAAGTCATAAATAAGTTGATTTGAAATCTTATCAAGCCAATATACAAGGATGTATATATCACATTTTGTTGATCAATTCATTCATCTGTGGATGGGTACTTAGGTTGCTTCCGCATTTTAGCTATTTTGAATAATGCTGCTATGAACATGGGTGTAACATCTTTTCAACATTTCGCTTTCAATTCTTTTGGTTATATACCCAGAAATGAAATTGCTGGATCCTTTGGTAATTCTATTTTTAATTTTTTTGAGGAACCACTGTACTATTTTCCATAGTGGCTACACTATCTTACATTTCTATCAGCAGTACATGGGGTTCAAATTTTTCCACATCCTTACAAACACTTGCTATTTTCTATTTTGTTTTGTTTCTAATGATAGCCATTCTAATGGGTGTGAAGTCGTATGTCATTGTGGTTTTGATTTGCATTTCCCTAATAATTAGCGATATCGAGCATCTGTTCATATACTTAATAGCCATTTGTGAATCTCGTTGAAGAAATGTTTACTCAAGAACTTTGCTCATTTTTGAATCAGGTTTTTTGTTGTTGTTGAGTTGTAGGCATTTGCTATGTATTCTGGATACTAATTCTTATTAGATAGGTGATTTGCAAATATTTTCCCTCATTCTGTGGATTGTCTTTTCTTTCTGTTGAGAGTGTCTATTGATGCACAAACATTTTTAATTTTGATGAAGTACAAATTTATCTATTTTTTTTTTTGTTGACTGTGACTTTGGTGTAATATCTGAGAAATCATTGCCAAATTCAGTATCATGAAACTTTCCCCCTATGTTTTCTATGAAGTTTATAGTTTTAGCTCTTACATTTAGGTCTTTGACCCATTTTGAGCTAATTTTTGTATTAGGTTGGTGCAAAAGTAATTGTGGTTTTTGCAATTATTTTTAACCTTTTAAACCGCAATAATTTTTGCACCAATCTAATATATGGTCTTAGGTAAAAGTCCAACTTAATTTTTTGCATGTGGATATCCAGATTTTTTTCAGTTGAAAAGACTGTCCTTTCCCCCATTGAATGGTCTTGGCACCCTTGTCAAAATAATTTGATCATATATGTGAGGGTTTATTTCTGGGCTCGCTAGTCACCGTGGAATTCCCTAGGGAGCTTTCTAAAACATTGAAGTTGAGGCCCAAACCCCAGGGGTTCTGATTTAAGTGCAGCCAGAGCACATAGATTTTAAAATATCTACAGGTGCTTCTGATATGCAGCCAAGGGGGCATATGAAGAGAAAACCTTGCCTGACAGCTTACTCTGCGCCAGACCCCATCCTACGTGTTTTACACCCTTTAAACCTCACAATAGCCGTATGAGTTAGGTCTGTTGTTTTTCTGTAATAGAGGGCTAACAAGTCACAAAGAGGTCAAGCACTTGCCAAGGACGCATAGTTCATAAGTTGCAGAGTCTCCACCTGAACTCCAGAGCCCGTGCCCCTTACGGCAATGCCATGCTGCCAAGGGTCACATGGCAGTCCCTGCCGTGATCCATGCCTCAAGATTCCCCTGGGTGGAAAGATGGCCCATAATGTAAAAGGCAGAACATCCCCACCCCTGCTACACTGTTCTGGGCTCCAAGGACAGACCTGACAGACATAAAAGGGAACCCAGGAGTTTGTTGAAGCTTCTGAGACCAGCTCCTCCACTGACCCTCCCATGATGACACCACCAAATCCTGACTGAGCTGCCTCCCAGGTATCTGAGTGGAGACCCCAGGCCACCTGACTCCTCTCCAGCCCCTTCTGATTATCATCACTGTTTGTCCCCCTACCCCCACCCCAATGCAAGGGGTGCATGGATTTCACACATAAAGCTTGTGAGCTAGGAGCCATCAACACCATCCCAGCAAATCACATGTGCACAGTGGGCCCTGTGGATCTGTGCAGAATCAAAGTGGTTATTTTTCCCAGTCTCCTAGTGCAGACTTCTAAAAGACATGAGTCTTTTAGGGCGTCCTCACCCCAGCTGAGTGAGGAGTGCTGAGGAACCAGAGGGGAGCTGGGAATAAAAAAGTCTCTGTCTGTCCCCCACTCCATTCCCAATCATTGTGAAAATAAGTCCTAACGGAAAAAGGAGGGGTGGCCGGTTGCTCAGTTGGTTCGAACGTGGTGCTGATACATGAAGGTTGCCGGTTCGATTCCTGCGTGGGCCACTGTGAGCTGCGCCCTCCTTAAAAAAAAAAAAAGAAAGAAAAAGGAGGTGAAAATCATGATGAAAGTGGAGGAAGTTTTTTTTTTTTAAAAAAAAAAAAGAGGCCTAAATAAGTAAAATGTGAGTTTAGACAATAACCTTTATTTAAAAAACAAGTCCAATGAAAAATTTAAAAAGCTACATGGATTAGTTATCTATTAATGCCTAATAAATTACTTCAAATTTTAGCAGCTGAACACTACAATAAACACTCATTATATTATCTCGCATTGTTTCTGTGGGTGGATCAGGAATTTGGGGGCAGCTTAGCTGGGCATTTCCACATCAGTCTCTCAGGAGGCTGCAGTCAAGATAGGGGTGGGGGTGGGGCTGCAGTTCTCTGAAATCTCCACTGGAGTATCCACTTTCTAGATTCACAGGGCTATTCGCACAAGGCCTCAGTTCCCTGGACACGGCAACTGGCTTCCTCCAGAGTGAGTGGTCGAAGATAACACAAGCCAAGCCACAGAAGCCATCCATCATCATTTCTACAACGTCTTGCTTGTTGTGCAAGTCAACTCCTCCCCCGCCATGCAATGGAATACCAGGAGGCAGTAATCACTGGAGACTAAATACCATACCACATAAATAAAAATACGAGCCAACATGTCTGTAGTGCTTCTTTTGAGCAAGGCACTGTCCTAATGTACCAATACATTTCATTCTCCCTGTAGCCCTACGAGATAAATATTGTTCTTATTATTTTACACATGAGGAGACTGAGGCAAAAAGAAGTTCAGCTACTGGCCCAAGTCGCCACATTTAGCAGGGATGGAGGCAGAACTTGAACTCAGCTGACCTGGTGCCAAAGTCTTGCAGTCAACCAGGATACGGCACTGCCTCCATGGGGCATTGAAATAATGAGGATTAAATCAAAAGAGTTTGAAAGAAGATAAGGGAAACTGTTGGGGTGGGGGGGAGGAAAGCAGAGGGTGGGGAAGAGAAAGCCACTGAAAATAAAGGGATAAAGTAGATCAATGAGATGGTGATGGTTGAAAATGGAAGCCAGAGATGGCTAGAAGAAAAAGCAGGCTAATATTGTAGCTTAAAATTCTGCAAAATAAGATGAAAAGTTTTAAAAAGATCAAAGGAGAAACACAAAGCTAAAGCACAATGAAAAAAGGGTTTACAAAGATATAAAACACACTGAAACTAAACCCATGCATAAAAGATAACCAGTGAGGAGGTCACAAAGGATAGATAGAGGGCAGAAAAATCGTGCTAGAGACAGCTGAGGAGGGACTGAAAGAGGGTTTTTAGGACACTTCAAGCTCATAGCCTGTCCAAAAATAGGCAGGAAAGCCTCAGGCACCCTTCACATCTGCTGCCTCCATTCTTTGTGGCTTCTGGTCTCCTGGGCTGGGCCCCTTACTTTCACCTCGGGAGACCTAGGACAGAGTTTTCTGTAACACTGCTTCTCAAAGTGGAGTCCTTGAACCAGCAACCTCTCATCACTGAAGCTTGTTAGAATGCAGAGTCTCAGGCCTCACCTCAGGGCCACTGATTCAGCCTCTGCATCTGAACAAAATCCCAGGGGATTTGTGTGTGCGTTCAAGTTGGAGAAGTGTTGCTTTACAAGAAATGACCAATTTCTCTCTTTGATTTTTAATTTATGACATATTTTAAATATCCAAAGTAGTATAATGCTTTGGCACCTACAACTCAGATATTACAACTGGTAGCATTTTGACAAATTTGCTTTAGATCTACTTTTTTTTCCCTTAAAACATTAGAAGTGTAATTTCTTCCCATACCTACTCCCCTGCCCCCTCAGTTCTCTTTCTTTCCCTGGAGATAGTTGCTGCTATGAAGTTGGTTTGTTTCTTTCCCTGTACATTATTTATACCTTTGTTACAAATGTTAGAATCCATAAACACAGAATTGTTTTGTATGCATTTCATTTCACATAACAGTATCATACCCTATGGATCTTTCTGCAACTTGCCTCTTTTAACTCAACACTGTCTTAAAGACTCATCCATATAGGCTGAGTTTACTCATTTTAATAGCTGTAGAGTATTCCTTTGGCTGTATTTTGTGACATTTGAGTAACATTTAGGCTGTTTCCAGTTTTTTGTTTTTGTTTTGTTATTACAAATAATCATATAATAAAGCTGAAACAAACGTTTCAGGTCTCTGTGCACATGTGTGAGAGTTTCACAACTGCAAATACCTAGGAGAGGATTTTCTGAGTTGTCCTCCTCCCCTGTATTTAGACTTTCGTATTTACTGGATATTGTCAAATTGCTTTCCAAAATGGCAGAGTCAATTTGCTCCTGCCAACCACGTGCTAGCGTTCGTTCTTCCATTGTCAAATCCTCACAACACACACTTGATTGCGTTGGTGTTTTAGACACTGTGTGCTGGCTAAGCAAATACCCATCTAACCCTTTCTGCCTGGTTTCTATTATAGATATTGGAAAAGTAATGCTGACATAAGAACATCCAAACCAGTAGAGAATTTTAAAGGGTTTATTGAGCCCAAACGGACAATTGCCAGGAAGCAAGAGCTCAAATTGTTCCAACAAATGACACTTTGCAGTTTCTTTTATGCATTTGACTTTAAGGAGGGAACTGTGGAAGATTACATGAAGACGGGAGAAAGCAAGGTGGAGATTGGATTACAGGATGGTTAACAAGATTATGTGCTCCCTTGAGGGTGGTTATGCCTTTGTCTCCCAGGGGTCTGAAAAAGAGGATTACTCTGGCGTTTCAAAGGTGTGTTAACCTAGATGCACAAGAACAATGGACAGGGCTGGCTTAAAAACCTTTCACTAAAGAAATTAAAGGCTTGGGGTGTGACTACCCACCATGACCTGCCCAGTTAGGAATTTATGATCCGATCACCCTTGGAGGTTACTTTCAGTTCAATTGATTACAGCACCCCTTTCTTTGTCTACACTAAATATTAAATTCTCTTCTCCCTTTCATCTGGGGTGGCCATGTAACAGTTTTGGACACTGTCTCTCATGTTTTATTAAAGAAAAAATGAGAAGCAAAATTGGCAAAATGTCAACATTTGCTATGAATTGATTGTAGGTACAGAAGTGTTGAGTTATATCATTTTCTGTTCTTTTCTGATATTGGAAATACTTTGTACAGCAAAAGTTGGCTGGAAGGATTTTAAAGCTTTTGCTTTTCTAATCAAGACAATCAAAGCATTCACTTTGATCTTTCTTCCCTGATGCTGGCTTTGAAACTGAGTGAGATGCCTGAAGGCTCGCCAGCTACCTTGCAATCATGCAGTTGAGCTACTGAATGGATGGATGCCCACCGTGTCTTACTTTCAGACTCCGTGTTATGTGAAAAAAAGAATCTGATATCTGTGAGTCGTTGTTAGCTAGATCTGTTACTTGTAGCCTAATGCATTCCTGATTAAAATAGCCAGGCTTGCAACTTTTGCCAATATGAAGAATGTAAATGGTATCCCCTCATATTTTAATATGTATTTCTCTGCTTACTGAAAAAGTTGAGCTTCATTTCATATATTTATATGTTTCATGTGTTTGTTGGTTATAGAAATCATTCCTTTGCCCATTTTCTTTTTGAGTTGTGTGTCCTTTCCTCATTATTTGCAGGTTAAAAAAAATATTTTGGATACCAATTCTTTCTCAATTATATACATTACAAATGTTATCTCCCAATGGATAGCTGTTCTTTTTCCAGTTTTATAGAGAAATAATTGACATACATCACTGTATAAGTTTAAGGCATATAGCATGATGGCTTGATTAACATATATTGTGAAATGATTACCACAATAGTTTCAGCTAACATAAAGCTAATCGTGAAGATAATTCAAATATTCAGCTGGCATAAAGATAATCCTCCAATATTTTTTTCTGAAAGCTTTACTTTTAATACTTAATATCTATTTTCAATTAATTTAATAATTAATTTTAATCCACATGGACTCTCTTTTGAGTGTGGTATAAGCTAGGGATCAGATTGGTGCTTTTTTCTATCTGCATAACCAATTGTCCCAGTCACATTTATTGAAGAGTCTACTCCTTTTCCTATATATTTGCAACACCCCCTGTTTTATGCACTGTGGTAGCAGCGTCTAAGAAGATCCCTCCCCAATCCTGCCTGCTGGTACTCAGGTTATTGTGTAGTCCTCTCCCCTCGCATAGGAGCTACGCATAGTGACCCACTTTGAATCAATGGAATACGGTTGTAGTAGGGGTATGTCACTTTTGAGATTAAACTATTATAAGAAGATTGTGGCTTCCATCTTGGGTTTTTTCTCTATCTTTCTCACTTTCCGAATCACTCAGCTGCCATGTTGTGTGAGCAGCTCTATCTATGGACAGGCCCATATGGTGAAAAACTGAAGCCTCTTGGTAATGGCTATAAGGGTGAGTTTCAAAGTGGATTTTCCTCTCTTTGTAGCACTGCAACCTGGACAACAACTCGTCCACAACTTCACGGAAGGTCCTGAGCTGGAATCACTCTGCCACTCTGGATTCCTACTCGTCAAAAAAGTGTGTGAGATAATAAATGTTTGTTGTTTTAAGCTTCTAAAATTTGGAATAACTTGTTATATAGCATTAGCTGTATATGGAATTGTTACAGATACCGATTCCATACTGTGGAATTCTCCAGGATTGTCCCTGAAGACAATCATAATATACAGATGATGACAGATTTTTGTTTGTTTTCTTTCCAATCTTTTTACTTTTGTTCTTTTTCTTTAAATTTTTCTTTATTGTGAATAATAGCACTAATAGAGGCCATTCTTGTTTTTGTCTTTAAAGGGAATACTTCCAGCAATTCACCACTAAGAATGAGTATTTGTTTTGTTTTTGTTGTTATTGTTTTTGGTAAAACTCTGAATAACAAAAAACAGGTTAAAGTAATTCTTTCCTGTTTCTAGTGTGTTGAGTGTACCCGACCCATATTGTAGACCTTTCAAGGTGCCTGGGCCCACATTCAAATGCCTCAATCTGCCTCTCTGGGCCTAAGGCCTCCTCTGATCCTATCAAAACCTAGGAAGGCTGCTTTGCCCCCGTGAAGGCTGGATGTGCTAGGGAATCATAACTCTAGAATCAGTTCTCAAGCCATGACTTTCTCTAGGGAACTGGACTATAAGTCCCCCAGCTCCCTCACCCCCCTGGTGGGATAATTGTGAGGTCTGCTTCCGAGGGAACTCAAACAAGAAGACTAAGTGTTTTCATAAAATGGTTACAGAATTTGAACTTATCTCTTGTTTTTTTCTGAATCTATTGAGATGACCATATGGTTTTTGCGTCTTTAATCTGCAGCTGAGTAAATTATATTGCTATTTTCTAATGGTCAGATGACATCCTCGTCTTCCTGGGATAAACACTCCTTGGTCACGTTTGTTTTCCACATTGCTGCATTTGGTTAACTAATGGTTTATTCATAATTATTACATCTGTATAAGTAAAACTGAGAGTCCACCGTCCTTTCTGGTTTGGAGTCAGGGTTACATTAGCAGTAGCTAGTGTCTAGCCTCTTACAAATCGTTGAATCTTGTTTCTTAGTTTGGGTAAGATAGAGGTTTTCTGTACCTTGAAGGGGATAAAAGTGCCTGTGAGGCCATCTGGATTTGTTGAAGTATTTTGTAGATAGAATTTTTTATTTGGAATCATTTTCTTTAATGTATAAATCTATTTGGGTTTTCTATTTCTTGAACAATTTTTGGTAATTGGTATTTTTTTCCAGGTAATTGTCTATCTCATTTTTCAAATGTATAGTTTAATATAGAGAGTTCAAAGCTTTAGAAGGAGAGCCAGTCATTTGTCTTCTCTTTTCAGAGTCGGGCAGACACAGAAAGGTACAAAGAAAAAAAGCTGTCATTTGTCTCTGACGAGCCCCAACCTCAAAAAGGCACAGGGTGGAGGAGGAGTCGTTCTTTTCTCAAATGCTCCTAATTACACTCATTAAAGACTTTTCATTGTAACTTTTTAAAAGCTCATTCAATAGTTAAGATGTTCTGAGTGTGTAGGGAACAGGTGAACAAGGGCCCCAGGCCAGGCAGGAGCACTAAAGGTGATTTCAGGTAAAGGTAACACCAACTGTGCAGAGAAGGTTTTCCTGGCTCACTTAGCACAGAGGCTGTGGCCACGTGATGGAGACCTGGAGGCCAGGTCAAGGAGGTAGAATTTTATCCTGGAGTTACCTGGTCTTCCACCTTTGGTTAAACGTACCATTTTGGAGAGAGTTGCAAGGCAGCAGAGGAGAAAGAGACAGACATTTTTCTTGCTACTTTGAAGCCTTTTAAAAAGATTGCTTGGGTGTACAGGAGAGATAAGAATAGGGAGAGGCCGTAGGGGCACTGTCCCCAGCTGAGCTGAGTCTCAGGTATGACCAGGGCATGAAAAGCCTGCTGTCAAGTGGGAGGCTTCGGCCTGGGTGTTGGGAGGAAAGGGTGTGAATGTGGCCTTCAACTAGAATGCCCAGGGGGGTTGGGAAATCGAGGCCTTTGCAGCTGCTTCATCCCGGGACCTCGGGCAAGTTACTTAACTCCCCAAGTCTTGGAATACCAGAATAAGGCCTCTGATTTTCGACTGAGTTCTGGGCAGTTTTAAATTCCTGTAGCTTGGCCATGGGATCTGAAGATTAGGGAGGTGGGAGAAATATCAGGGTCACATTTTTCAAGGCCTCTCTTCAACCTCAGTAGCACCCCTATTCTATCTCATTTGTATACTGTCCACTGGGGATCCCAGCAACAGCATTGTGTTTGGGAAGCCAAAAGATTCTGTGGTATAAAAAAGTTAAATAGTAACAAGGAACCGCCACAGGTATTCAACAACCAATGGCATCTTTTCAACAGTGAAACATAGCTCTCCAGAAAAATAAGGGCATCATAAATGTGCAATGTGGACTGGGAAAAGGGGAGACTAGCCCCTTGCTCCTCAAGGCATTGTCTGTAGACCAAGGACATCAGCATCACGTGGAAGCTTGTCAGAAAGGCAGACTCTCGAGACCCACTCAGACCTGCTGACCCAGAATTAGCATTTTAACATTAGGCAATTTAGAAATACTCATAGCCTGCATTAACGAGGGCCCAAACCAGGGGGTTCAAATCCAGTCACCCGCTAGGACCAGAGAGGTCCCATAAATGAGTGAGGGGCCCTCTGGGTGGGACTGGCAAATGGCAGAAAGACCCCACCCTCACCCCGGTGTGGATAGAACCCTCAGATCTAGCCCTGAAGACTGCGGTCTTGCCGGGACAGAGGTATTGCCAAGACTTCTGATTTCTCAAGAGAAGCATGCAATTCAGATTCCAATGTGAAATCTCCTGACTTCTTAATCTTGACAACCAATTTTTAAAATTGTGCTTAATTTTGAGAAGATGGTTTGTGTGTTTTTTTTTTAATTGAAAAGAGAATAATGAAACAAACTTGTTTTCTTCTAACTGAAGGTAAAGGTTGGGGGAGAGGAAGGAAGGAGGATGAACTCTATAGGCTAAAACAGATGCATCTGGGAGTGGCAGTCTGTAGATTTGGTAATTTACAGAGTATGGGCCTAGGAAGTTGTGGGAGGGATTAGAGCTGCCTTCCAGATGTTGGGGATGGTTACCTGGGGGAATCATGGAAGTAGGAAAGGGTAGAGGGAGCACAGGCAGGCCTCTGGGGAAAGATAGGGAACGTTCTGCTTCTGGCATGATGAATGATTTACAGGCTGTGTGGCTCTGGAGCCTGGCTCTTCCCCACAGCCATGGATGGGATAGTATGCTGCCCTGAAAAAGCATGAGAAGGGCTTGGTGTAGTGATACTGGACTATCTCTGGGTTATGTTAAGCGAGCCAAGCAGGCTATGAAACAGTGTATATGGTATACTATGTGTCTTAGTTTAGATTTCCCCCAAAGTAAATTCTGAGATAAGGATTCAGGAACAAACGGTTTATTTGGGAAGTGAGTTTGGGAAATGATAGGAAGGGACTGAGGAAGTGAAGGGACTGAAACACTGAGAAAGGGAAGGGAAAGCACTCAGTAATGGGTGGACCATCCAAACAATTACTACAGTGGGCAACTGGAGTCGAAGCCTGTTGAGAAGCTCTGGGAACCAGCACAGAACTTGCACCCCGAGTTATCCCACCAGAAGGCTGGGTGGAGAGTTGGGATGTTAAGATAACACCTCCTGCGAGTCTTGGGTGTGGCTGCTCCTGGGTGGGAGTAATTACCCCCACCCAGCCTACCACTAGTGCTTCCAACAGTCTTCCCCAGTCCTGTCAAGCCCTCAGGCAGAGAACCACACCGGCTGAGTCTGTAGGAGCATACTGAACAGTTAAGTCCAAGGGATGCAGCAACCATTTAATCTTTTCAACAATCTTTTGAGAAAGATGCTAGTTATGGGATCTTAGGCAAGTTACTTAACCTCTCTGAGCCTCAGTGTCTTCAACTGTCACATGGGGACAATAATTGTGCCTACCTCATAGGTTTGTTGTGAAGCTTAACTAAGAATAACAATTGTAAAGTCTTTGGAACCGTCAGTACCTTGATCACAGTAAAGTGCTCAATACATATTACTGCTACTATTATTTTTTTTCACTATTAGTATAATGGACCCATTTCACAGATGAGGTATCTGATGCCCAGAGAGGTTTAAGTAACTCTTCTAAGCTCACATACTAGGGTTTTTGCAGTTTGGCTCTTCATGTCTGTCCCCATTGCCATAGCATAAATGTATCACTCTCATCTAGACTTTTCTTTTTTAACCACCTTTTAAGTAATCTTCTTTCCATTCATCTCTTTGCCCACCTCTTCATCTTTCATTCTTCATTCTTAGTGGAGGTAAATCTCTTCAGAAACATCGTAAATGCCTACCTGGCATATTAATGGATGCTCTCAGTGCTCCCCCAGGGTGCCATTTACCATTTCTATACGTTACTCGCTTGGCTTCTCTGTACTCTTGCTTCCAGTGGCCTACACCTCTAGTCTCTTTAGAGGACTGTCCTATATCTGTACTTAGTCACTCGTACAACTCTGTCTAAAAACAGAGAGGACAGGAGCTGACTGACAAGTCCTGGAGTGTGATACTGGAGTATGAGCTCCCAGCTCCCTGGCCTTCAATAGGTACCAATTTGGAGATATAATTTATGCTCCAGACCTTTCCTGTGGGATCAGGCTGAGGCTGGGACCTTAGCTCACCCCTCTCTCAGCTCCTGGTCCTTTCCTATTTTGCTTTCCCAATGCCTTACCAACTTCTCCTGAAAGGCTTTCCTTCATATATCACTTGCAAACAAACCCTATCTGAAGCCTGCTTCTAGGAAATCTGATCAAAGATATCAGGTCTGAGAGAATGATATACAAAGCTCTCAGGAGTTTGGTCTGACCTCTCTCTTTAGTTTCATGGTGCTTGACCTCTGAATGAACTGTGCATGTATTAGCCTTGTGGATAGCCTGGAGCAGAAAAAAATCTGACTATTGAGTGAGACATCACAGTGTAGACCAGCCAAGAAACTTATAGAATGGTGCAGGGGACTAACCTGAGCGCTGTGGAAAAGCGGGTGGGAAGAATCAACCAAAGAGAGAAGAGTAATGTGAAGATTTAAGTATGTGTTCATTGCAGAAACAATCACAACTTCAAATTCAACAAAGAGACTAAGAGTCACTTGTAATCTTACCATCCACAGATAATTATTATACTACCAATATTGATACTTTATTGTATTTCTATTAGTTGCCTATTGCTATACAACAAATGATCTCAAAACATAGACATAGACATCCAATCAACAATAAACATTTATTATCTCACTTTGTTTAGGTGGGTCAGAAGTTCTGGAGCAGCTTTGCTGGATGGTTCAGGCTCAGGGTCTCATAGGTTGCAGTTTAAGATATTGGCTGGGCCTGCAGTCAGCAGAAGGTCTGACTGGGACACTTCTAAGCTGATGTGCTCACATGGCTGTTGGCAGGAGGCCTCAGTTTCTTGTCACATGAACCTCTCCATACAGCTACTTGAGCATCCTCATGACATGGCTGTTAGCTCCCCCCAAAGTGAATGATCCAAGAGAGGGCAAGATGTGAGACACAGTATTTTTATAACCTAGCCTTGAAAGTCACACACTGTCATTTCTGCAATATTCTTTGATTACACAGGTCAGCCCTATTCATTGTGGGAGGGAACTACCCTGTAAACCATTGAGCGACCTCTGAACCATTCACAAAAGTATAAATAATAGGCAGTAAGGATCACTGGGGGCCATTTTGGAGGCTGGCTATGACAATCCCCTTCCACTCTTCTCCCTCATCTACTATTTCTTTTACTGTACACACTCACTGTCTTTTGTAGGAAATTACACTGGTTGCTCACCCAACTGTCATTCCCTCTTTCTTTCTTGTTAACAGAGCACCAATTCATTCAAGTTTTATTACTCAGGATTCTTGGTGGCAGACAACATAACCTACTCTAGCAGAAAGTTATGTGTATTGCTCACTGAATCATTGGCAGGGCTGAAGAAGCAGGATCTATGCTAGGGGTGGGCAAACTAAGGCTGGTAGGCTTCTGCCAATTTTTATGTAAATAAAGTTTTATTGGAACACAGCCACACCCATTTGTTTACATATTGCCTATGGCCGTTTTCACACTACAGTGCAGATTTGAACAGCTGTGACAGAGACCATACATCCTACAAAGCTATCTGGCCCTTTAAGAAAATGTCTGAATGATGCAGCCATTATGGAAAACAATATGGAGATTCCTCAAAAAATTAAAAATAGAATTACCATATGACCCAGAAAATCTCCCATCTGGGTATATATCCAAAAGAATTCAAAGCATGATCTGGAAGAAATAGTTGCACACCCAAGTTCTTAGCAGCATTATTCACAACAACCAAGAGGTGGAAGCAACCTAAATGTCCATAGATAGATAAATGGATTCAAAAAATATTGTATAGGGCCGGCCCTGGTGGCTCAGGCGGTTAGAGCTCCGTGCTCCTAACTCTGAAGGCTGCGGGTTCAATTCCCACGTGGGCCAGTGGGCTCTCAACCACAAGGTTGCCAGTTTGATTCCTCAACTCCCGCAAGGGATGGTGGGCTGCGCCCCCTGCAACTAGCAATGGCAACTGGACCTGGAGCTGAGCTGCGCCCTTAATAACTAAGACTGAAAGGACAACAACTTGAAGCTGAACGGCACCCTCCACAACTAAAGGACAACAACTTGACTTGGAAAAAAATCCTGGAAGTACACACTGTTCCCCAATAAAGTCCTGTTCCCCTTCCCCAATAAAAATCTTTAAAAAAATATATATTGTATAGGGGCGGCTGGTTAGCTCAGTTGGTTAGAATGCAGTGCTCTTAACAAGGTTGCTGGTTTGATCCCCACATGGGCTACTCTGAGCTGCGTCCTCCACAACCAGATTGAAACAACTACTTGACTTGGAGCTGATGGGTCCTGGAAAAACACACTTAAATAAATAAAAGTTAAAAAAAAATGTGGTATATACGTACAATAAAATATTATACAGCTTTAAAAATCTGGTCACGTGCTACAACATCGATGAACCTTGACGACATTAGGTTAAGTGAAATAAGCCAGCCGGAGAGACAACTCTTATATGACCCCATTAATATGAAGCCTCTAGTCAAAATTCATAGAAATATAAGGTAGAGAGTTGGTTGCCAGGGACTGGGGAAAGGAGGAATTTGTGTTTAACGGGTAGAGTTTCAGTTTTGTAAGATGAGAAAGTTCTAGAGATCTATTGCACAGTAAGGTGAATATACAAACTTACACCTAAAAATAGTTAAGATCATAAAGGTAATGTTGTGTGTGTGTGTGTGTGTGTGTGTTTAACTACAATAATGAAGAAGTCATTGAATGACTCCCCACACCACACTGGGAACTGGAATGCCAAAGGCCCTATTGCCCCTGCCATAATCAGTACGCTGCCAATGAGGAAGCTGTTGCCACCTCCAGAATCCGAACCCCTATGCCAGCTGCATACTAGCACATTGGTGTTCCTTGAGTTCAGCCTCTCCTTTCTCTAATTCAGCTTTCATTCATAAGCTCACATGAGCATTTTGATAGGTGGGAATGTAGTTTTAGCTTCCAGCCTTCTCAGACCAAGATTTGCTAGAAAACTAATCGCCATAGCAACAGCGACTGTCCGTCCATCAGTCTTCCCTAGTCATGTGCCAAAATCGCCTCTTTAGGCATTCCTAATTCAAAGGTAAATCCTGAATAATCCAAGTCAATGGTTTGCAAACATTATATTTACCTGGAGGGTTTGTTAACACACAGATTCCTGGATCCCCACCCTCAGAGTTTCTAAGTTAGAAACTTTGTCTTTTTAAAAAATTCCCCGGTGACACTGATGGTTCCCTTTGAAAACCACTGATCTAAGGCACTATTTCCTGACCCTTTCACACCCTGCCTTATCTAGCTAGATAAATGGATGCTGCTGCTTAGAAAGGGACAGGCTTCAGGTCCACTCAGCCTATTTGAGGGCTTTGGGGACCAAATCTTGACCACTCACAGCACAAGCACACCTTGGTACAACGTTTGTGATTGGTTCCGGGTGGGCTCATGGACCCCTTTCTGATCAGCTGAGTGGAGACATGAGGTTCTGATGATGGACATTGGGAAAGAGTTTCTTGTTCTTAAAATGATGCTTAGGAAAAATAGCCCCTCTTCTTCAGTTGGACATTATTGTGGATGCATGTTATCCCTGGACCCTTGGAGCCATCTTGCAACCATGAGGGTAGTTAGGCTGATATGTTGATAAGATGGGATGAAAAAATGAAAAGAACTTGCTTGGGTCCTTGAAAATGTCATCAAGCTGTTAATCAAACCCAAACCCATCTTTACCTCTGGGCTTCTTGTTAGCAGAGAGAATACATTTTTCTTACTTCCTTATATTCTTTATTCCTTACACATAAATACGACTCAGCATTCTTTGTTATTTTTAGCCAAAAGTAATCTAATTTATGTACAGTTTAATCTGCTTTTGATTTCCATTTCATGAACAATTTTTCATGTCATTTGATATGTTTCTATATCATCAAGTAAAATGGTTGCAGAGCACTTGTGCTGAAATGTATTTAACAATTCCCTATTATTCGACATTTAGGAGATTTCCAATTTTTTGTTATTACAAACCATGCTATGACAGACATCCACATCCACACATCTTTGCACACATCCATAATGATTTCCTTAAGATAAACATCCATGGATAGACTTGTAAGATTAAAAGGTAAGCACTTTGTAAAGTATTACAATATACATATATTGCTAAGGTTTCCAGAAAGGTTGTATCAATTAAAATTCCCACCAATGTGTGGGAGAATTTCTATTTCCTCACATCTGCACCAACACTGGGTATTATGCTTTCAGAAATTTTTGCTGATTTGAGAGACAAAACTGTCAAGGAGGGGGTAGAAGTCCCTCCTTCTCCCCTTCTTCATTTCTTCTGGCTGGACTAATACTGAAATAAAATTGACACAAGACTAGGTTAACAGGAAAAAATTTTTTAATATGTGTGCACAGGAGACTCACAGTAGGATGCTCAGATCATAAAATGAAGTTGAAAGAAATGATTGAAGTAGGCATTATTTTATACTTTTAAAACAAATAAACAATAAATTTGTGAAAAATTGACAGGACCAACAATGTTAGTGCCCATTAGAAAAGAATCTAAGCAAGGTTTAGGTTTAGGCAGTAAATTAGTAAAGGAGGTACAAGGTTTGTTTATACAGGCTTTATCGACTCTGGATTTTTTTTAACTCTTGTGATAAGGTTATCTCTCAGCCCTCAGGAGTGGGGAGAGCAGCTATCATACCGAGAGTTATTTCCTGTATTTTGAAACTCGGAGAGCTTATCCTGCTCCTGCTGCTTCTCAAATGATTTTAATTCAAAATAATCAATATGCCATTATGGGATATCTTGGAGGGGGGCCTGCCCTAGGGCCAGACAACATGCTACCTTGTTTTGATTTATATTTCCTTATGACCAATATTTGTCATGATAAAAATTGAAGATTAAAAAATTGTATCTTATTTATCTATATCACTTAAAATCTATATTTAAAAAATCTTATTGTGGACTCTATTTTTATGCCCTGAATAAGCTGACAAGCTATTTTCACATATCTTCTGTTCAAAGAAATTACGTAGAAAAGACACGATGGGGAGCAAACAGGATAGTTAGCAGTTTGGGGACAGTATTTTGACATGTGGTGACAAAAGGTTGCTCCAGCAGAGGCTGTCCTAAGAGGCTGCCCACTTGTTCAAACAAGTATCTGCAGAACAGTGGTGAGACAGCCCCAGAAGGCAGGTGCCTGTAAACACTGGAAGAAGGAACAATCCATTTCAAAATTAGACTCTTAGGCAGCCATCACCATTTTCTGGCACGAAATTCCACATCTCAGTATATTGGGTCTAGACTCTAGAACAAACTTGTTATTAAAAGAAAATCAGAACAAACAAATAAATGTAGATCTCACCTCTCCAGAGAATGAAGAACACCATGCTGAATGTCTCAGGAAGCTTTTTCCACGGGAGACCTACTTGGCCTGAGTTGATGGAGGAGGTTCAGTTAATTCACGTTCATTAAAAAAACATTTTCTTAAATACCCATCATATGCAAAAACGAGCGCAGGTCTGATAAGGTTGCCAGATTTAGCAAATAAAAATACAGAAGCCCGGTTAAATGTGCATTTCAGATAAATGATAAATAATTTTTTAGTATCAGTATGTCCCAAATATATGCCTTAGTCCTAGTTAGGAACATTCCTCCCGGCGTGTTCTTGCCCTCTCCTTGAGTTTTAAGGATAATCTTCTGGTATTTACCTGAGGCTGTTCTTGGAACTACATGAAAACTAAATGCAATCCTTTTGCAAAAGACTTGCACAAGAATGTTTGTAGCATATAATATTCCCAAACCGAAATAATCCAAATGTCCATCAACAGTAGAATGAGTAATTAGTGGCCATCTTCAGGCAATAGGACACTGTGCAGCAGTGGAAAAAACACAAGCTATTGCCACTTGCAATAACATGGATGACTCTCAGACATAATACTGGGCAAAAGCAGCTGGACACGAAAGGGCACATGCTGTATAGTTCTGTTTATCCGAAGTTCAAAAATGGGCAAAACCAACTGATGGTGATAAAATAGTGGTTTCCATGGGAGAGGTGGGTAATGATAGCAGAGGTCATACAGGAACTTCCTCGGAGTCTGGAAATACTCTGTCTTTTGATCTGGGTATAACTGACTCAGGCACATCCATATGTAAGAATTCATCACCCAGCACATTAACCTGTGCCCTTTATTGTATGTGTATTATGCTTAGTTTGAAAAAAGAGTTTAACCCCCCTGACACCAGGATCTTTGGTTTTTTCTAGGCCAGTTTGGTGCATGAACTCATTTTTGCACCATGATTTTCCTCTCTACTCACTCCATCTGGGCTGAGTACAATATTTTTATGGGATGTGTCATTGCTGGAGGGCCCCTGTCAACTAAGGAGATGTCGTTCTATGTCCTCTTCACCCACTGTCATCTCCTACTTAGATGAAGTTTCCTGTACTGGTGGAGCCCCGTGGGACTCATTCCTGGGCATTTACTCCTCTCCAGCCACACTCTCTCCCTAGATGATCCTGTTGAAGCCACTGACTTTAAATATCCCACAGGGCTTGTGATTCCCATGTGCATAACTCCAGCCCGGTCCTCCTTCCTGAGCCCATACAAATGAATCAGGTTGCAACTATCCAATTGTTTCCCCTGGGGACATCAGAGGTTGAAGTCTGCTAGACTGTTCCCCACCTGAACCCTTCCTTCATCTGTCCCCTGTCTCTGGAGTGGCCCCTCACCTACCTGGCTGTCCAAGCTCCAAATCCTGAAGCCATTTTTTTTTTTAATTTTTTTTTTTTTACATTTCACACGTCTGTAATCCACTTGGAATTGATTTGCTTTTGGTGTCAGGCTGGGATTCCATTTTTTTTCCCCAGAAGTTTTTTTAAAACATAATTTCAGACTTAAAATTTGCAAGAAGAATACAAAGAATTGCAGTGTATCCTTCACTCAGGTTTCTATCATTTTAGTATATTTGATTAACTGTCTCTTTTCTCTCTCTTCTCTTTGCACACACAAATACACACTCACATCATGTTTCGGAGCCATTTGAAGGTAGACTTCCACGTGTATGAACATTCTCTTATAGCTACAGTACAATTAGCAAAATCAGGAAATTAACTTTAAGTCAATACTATTATCTAATCAATAGACCTTAGATATTAACAATTGTTCCAATACTGTTCTTATGGCAAAAGAAACTCCAGAATTATGTATTGTGTTCAGTTGTCAAGCATCTTCGGTCTCCTTTAGTCTGGACAGGTTCATGAATTCACAGATCTTTCTTGGACTTTCATGAGCACAGGCCAGTTATTTTGCAGAAGACCACTGGTTTGGGTTTCGCTGAGGCTTGCACAGATTATAATAGATACTACGCATTGGGCAGCAATGTCAGGGGAATGGCGCTGTGCTTCTCAGTGCACTGCAAGGAAGTGTGTGAAGTCCGTCTATCCCTCACCTGGTGATGTTTTAACGGTGCTGTTAACGTGCTGTCTGCTGGCTTCTCTAGAGCTGGAGCTGAATATTTGTTTAGAGTTTCTTTCGTCTTCAGCCTGAGGGCATGTAGTCTAGAAGTCATTTGCTTCTCATCCTTGTCCATGTAAGAATGTCCAAACCTGTAGAGAATTTTTGTAAGAGTTTATAATTTGAGCCAAACTGATGACGTATGCTGGTGAGTAAGATCTCAAATGCTCCCAAGGCCATCCTTGATTGCTCTCTTTCTTTCATCTGCCATTTACAGTCCAGTAGCAAGCCCCGTCAGGTTTATCTCACAGGATATTTTGACTCAGCCCATCATCTCCACTGCTTTCCCCAGACCAGGCCAGTTTTCTACCTGAACTACTGTAACTCCTCCCTTGCTTTGCCCTTGGCCCCTCCAATCCATTTTCCACAGGGCAGTGGAGTAATCTTAAAACAGAAAGAAGATCATGTCCCTCCCCTGTTCCAGTTCCCTAATGACTTCCTATCATACTCAGAAGGCCTGCTCTATCTGGTCTCCTCATGACCTTTTCTTCAATCTAATCTCATCTTATTTTCCTTCCTACATTCCACTTTCCAAAGACAACAACTGTTTTTCAATTTATCTAATATGACATAGTCTTTCCTGGCTCAGGATCTTTGTACTATCCCCCCTCTCCGGAATGATCTTTTCTCAGCTCTTGGCATAACTGGCTTCTTCAAGTCTCAGCAATAATGTCCCCCCTCTTTAGTCCTTCTTTACCACACTTACCTAAGATGGCACCCTAACCTAGATCAGTCAGCCCCTTTTATTATTCCTTTTTAGCATTTACCACAAACATAATTGTTTCTTATTTGTTTATTTGCTAGACGCCATCTCATGTCTTAGAACACAAGTCCATCGAGCACCTGGAGCCCAGTCAGACACTGGATGTACAATGATTTCTTTTCTGTTCTCCCATTCTTACTAGTATGCATGCTCACTGAGGCTAAGTAAGGTGAGTTTCTTATCCATCATTTTGTCACTGGTGTCTAGACCTATGCCTGCCAGGTAGCATGCGACCAGTGAAGAGTAGCTGTGCTAATTTACACCAGATGAGTGAGTGGTGCAGCCAACAATCTGAGCCCAAAGGATATGACTTCCAAGTGACTTTGTATAACTGGAGATCTTATCAAATACAAACAGAATGAAACTTAATGCAGACAGAATACAAACATAGTCTAGGGGAAGACTAAGCGTGTGATATTATTATGGCTTAAAACCAATTGCAAGCTCAATCCAAACGCTAGATTAAGACTCTTATACTAATATCTTGCATTTTGTAAAGCCCTATAAAATCATTTGCAAAAAACATGTTCACAGTAATTATACGATTTAATCCTCGTACCCACCTAAGTGGTAGATGGGGCAGACAAAATTATCTTGAGTTTGCATGTTAGGAGACCTACAAGCAGGTTGGTTAAATGATTTCCCCAAGGTCACCCAGCAAGGCAGAGGTGGCGGAGGGACCCTGTGCCTTTTCTCCGTGGCGGAATGAGTTGTATGACTCACTTGTTCTAGGACCAAAGCAATATTCAAAATTAAAACTTCACACATTCTGCAGTATACAAATTCTGAAAACTAAGTTTGCGAACTTGCTAACGATGTTGCTAACCTTTTTTTTTTTATATCAGAGGGATTATTCATTATGAATTTGTACCAACTGGACAAATAGTTAACTATTTGGAAGTGCTGAAAAGGTTGCATGGAAAAGTTAGATGAACTGAACTATTTGCCAACAATTCATGGCTCTTACATCATGACAATGCACCAGCTCACACGGTACTCACTGTCTGTGAGGGAGTTTTTAGCCAGTTAACAAATAACTGTATTGGAAGACCCTCCCTACTCACCTAATCTGGCCCCTAATGACTTCTTTCTTTACCCGAACATAAAGGTATATTGAAAGGAAGACATTTTGATGACATTCAGGACATCAAGGGTAATATGACGACAGCTCTGATGGTCATTCCAGAAAAAGAGTTCCAAAATTGCTTTGAAGGGTGGATTAGGCGCTTGTGTTGGGGCATAGCTTCCCAAGGGGAGTACTTCACAGGTGATCCTAGTAATATTCAGCAATGAGGTATGTAGCGCTTTTTCTAGAATGAGTTCGTGAACTTAATTGTCAGTCTTCGTAGACACTCATCCCTGTTTCCCGAAGTGCACATTCCTGGAGACAATAAGTTGGAAGTTCACCGCCCTGGGCCTGATCTTCTGTCCCAGGGTCCGCTCTAGATAGGGCTTCACTCTACTTCTGGAAATGGACCATGTTATTTAAAATGGGGAGCACCTAATTTATTGAATATAAATTTGTTAACTGGATTTTTTTTTAAGTCTAGTTATTGCATTTACTTAATAAAAACTTTTCATAGTATATATATAGAAACATGCGTATATAGTAAATGTGCAGCTTAATGAAATCTCACAATGTGAATATGCCTATGTACCTAACACCCAGATCAAGGTATAGAATATGATCTGCTCCTCAGAAGATCCCACGGACCTCTCCTTAGTCACTGTCCCACCACAGGGTGACAGCATCCTGAATTCCAACAGCTGGGATTAGTTTTGCCTCTTTTCCACTTTGTATAGTTACTGATGCATTTTTTTTTCTTTTTCTATTTTTTCTCCCCTAAAGACTAAGTGCATCGATGAGGTTCTAGGTTCAAATGACTCCTTTATTGAATAAGACCCATTTTTTTACGCGGGCATTCAAGGGCTTTTGTGTTTTGCCTCAAACCTATGCTTCTCTCTTAGCTTCCAATTCTCCAGAAACTTGGGGGTTAATTCTGAGTCTTTCTCTCCCTTCTCATCTCACCTTCCATCAGTGATCAGACCATGTTGATTCAGTCAAACAGCTGAAATTGCTGAATATTTACTGAGCAACTACTATATGGCAGGCACTATGTGAAGAGCACGGAATGAAGATCTCTGCCCTGGAGGAGCTGACAATTAGTGAGAAGGGGAGCATGACAGTGAAATAAATCATTTCAATATAATTTCATTCTAAATGCTGTGAAGTACCCAGGGTACCCTTTCACCAGCCTAGGGGCTTAGAAGAGGTTTCCAAGAGAAACCAAGGGTATACTTAAAGGTTGAGTAAGAATGATCCAGACAAAAGTTTAAGGTGATCGAGTAGAAGGAACAGAAGCTACTGAAGGGCTTTTGAGGGAAAAACAGAAATGGACACAGCCACACTCCCCCTGCCCCCAACACCTGTGTTTGAAGGGGGCTGGAGGAAGGGGAGTCTGAGAAGGTAACAGAAAAAACAGGGTCAGTGAAGTAGAACAACCAGTACGACATGCAGCCACAAAGCCAAGGGAGGAGAGCCTTTCCTGAGAGAATGCAGTGACAGCTATACCAAATACTTCCAGAAAGTTCCAGTAAGATGCTTCAGAAAAGATCTCCTGGATTGTACAATTCAGAGGAAAAGGCCAATTTACCTGGGCGATTTCAGAGGGAAACAGGGACAGAAACCAGATGGCCCCGGGGGTGAAGATTGGAGGGACTTGGGATAAAGGAACTGAAGCAGAGCTGAGAAGGGGAAAGAGGTGCAAGAACTGGGTAGGGGGAATACAGGCTTCAGAAAGGAGTGGTCAGCACTGAGGAAGCAGAGAATGAAGATAGCTGAGCGAGGTCTGTCTCCAAGGAATCTTTAGTCCAGAGGCTGGCAAGAGGGGTCCCTCACGGGCAGGTGGGGTGAGGGAACGTACCTCTCATGAATGGTGTCCTGGAAGCAGGAAGCAAGTAGGGGGAAATGGCTAGATAGGGAATGTGAGGTTATTGGGGTGGGGTAGGAGATGTCACTGATTGTACACTTAAAAAGGGTTAAAATGGTAAATTTTATGTTACATATATTTCACCACAATAAAAAATGGAATGTAACACTGATCCGTGCTACGACATGGTTGAACCTTGGAAACACTATACTAAGTGAAAGGAATCAGTCACAAATGACTAGATATTCCATCATTCTATTCAGAAACTTGCAGTTCCAACACCAAGAGATAGTGTATGGATGAGCTCTTGCCCTCTGCTCCAAGTACTTTCTCCGAAGACTTTGAGATGAACATCATTCTGTTTTCTTCTATCATTATAGACCTATTAAAAATTATATCAGTCCTATATTACCCTGAAGAGACAGTCAAAGTGAGGCGAGTTATGGTTTAGATCAGGGGTCAGGCAATGATGGTTTGTCCACAGCCTATTTGGTAACAGCAAAGGATGGTTTTTACAGATGAACATTTGTGACCAGTTTGATGATAGGAGACACTAACTTTGAACTGCAATTAAACAAAATCTTATCCTCCCCAATTCCATTTTTCTCATGAGTAGCCCTGTATTACAAAAAGATTGCACTCAATTACCATGATTATATTTTGAATTTCATCAATAAAAAATTTGTGGAAATTTGTTTTCTCTCATTATATAAGTACCTATATAATGTCCTTGACTTTGCCTCTTGGCTAACAAAGCCTAAAATATTCACTATCTGGCCTTTTACAAAAAAAGTTTGCCGACCTCAGTTCTAGACTCCAGAGAGATGCTGGAAATAAATATTGTAAAGAAAAGCACTTATGAAGATTGAATAGCCTCAAGCTACAATTACCTCTCTAAAATAACATGGTCTGGAAATGACAAAAATTTCAATCACATTATCCAGGTCACGAAACAATCTTGATATATTCTGCTGATTTAAGCATGGAGGAAAAAACCGTGTTTTTATCAGCTGTAATAGGAAAGGAAAATGAATAGGATATAAAAGGAAATGAATAGGAAAATGTTCATGTATCTTTTGAATTGATGATAACATAATTCTATAAAAATAAGGACATTGATTGAACACCTACATGTTCAAGCACTGAATAAGTACTTTATATAAATGATCTCATTTAAGCCTTACAAGAACCCTGCAAGGGCTAAAGTCAGGGTTATCCCCTGACACCAACTCCAATCTGCCAGCAATAAAAACTTTGTCCAGAAAAAAAAAAGCAGCTGGAGACTAAACAGTGAAAAACCTTGAACGCTGTTCTGGGAAATAGCCTATATTCTGTTTCTTTTTTACCAGGTTATTCTGTAGACCAGCAGGCCCTGAAGGATTTACAGAACGGGTGTGAAGGGGTCAGTTCTGTGTTTCAGGGTGATAACAAGAATGACTTTGGGAGATAATTCTTGAGGCCAAGAGGCCAGAGAGAAGTGTTTTCAACGACCCAAGGAAGAGTAAGTAAAGGTTTGGGGTGGGGGATGCAGAGAAGAGTATTTCAGATACACCTTCCTGCTCCAATTGGCCACAGGTGACAGACTGGACATGGAGGCTGAGGGATAAGCAGTCAAAGTTGACTTTAAAGGTTCTGGTGGCAAAATGACAGAACCCAGGTAAGAAACACGTTTGTGGGAGAATAATGAATTAAATAGTGGAGATGCTGTACTTAAAATGCTCGGATAATATCGACAGAAGGTTGTTCAAGGGAACAATTGGAAATGTGTGCCTAGAAGTTTAGAAAGATGTGTGTCTAGTATGGAGAGAGAGAGATTTCGGAACCATTAGGAGATGGCTGACCTTAAGAGGGAGTTCAAGAAGGTGGGTGTGTGTGTGTGGGAAGATGGGAAGAAAGGAGATGTTAGGAAAAACTAACATTTCTAGGTGTGAGCATTGGCAATTCACAAATCACTGAGAGGGAAGTGGAGCGTGCGTAGGACAGTAAGCAAGATCCAGTGATATTGTCACTAGAAAAGAGTTTCAAGAAGGGAGCAGTCAATGGAATGTTACAGAGCCCTCAAAGAAGAAAAGGACTGGAAACAGGCAATTGGATTTGGCAGTGAGAAGGTCACCGTTGACATCTGAGAAAGCAGGAAGTGACTGGGCCTGAGAAGCGATGGACAGAAGGAAAGAAGAGAGGCATGAAGGCCAAGAGGGGAGGAGGGGGGAGGAGACAGTGGAATTTTTTTCTGCGGGGGGAGGGAGATAAAGTCTGTAATGTCTATGGAGGGAGAGGGAGACACTGAAGACGCAACAGTTAGCTCCGTGACTTCTGTCTGAGAAGATGTCAACATCTGTGGCTGAGCAGGACACATACGGGTAGTACTCCAAGAAAAAAAAAAAAAGTTTGGCTGGAAAATGCTCTCACTGGTGTAACAGCAGTATGGTGGGGATGTTAGATGTTGTACAGGACAGTGCGAATTTTTTTTTAGGTGCTAGTCGAAGAATCTTCATCTCTTATATTCTCCATTTTCAATAGGGATCAACACACTTGGCCTTCCAGAGTGTATTGAAGTTTACAAGCCAACTCACGTATTTTAATAATACACGTTATCAGAGAGGTAAATGGGATGACACGTTGTTGATTGTCAAAGGCACAGACAACGCCTCCCTAGTTTATAAAATTCCCACAATTGCTGGACACACACACATATTGACATGTGTAATACCTATAACATAGAGTCCCCCAGACTGTAAAACAGACAGAAAACTCCGACGATAAAATCTGCTCCTCTTATTTTGAGGTCAGACACCGTCCACAATTCTTTAGCTCTCTCTGGAAGGTTGCTTGGGAACTAGCCAGGTATCATTGAGTTTCAATAGCAACCTCGACAGTGGTTTCAAGATGGAAGGTACTATGAGTGTTAATTATTAGTGGTGAGTGTGTGTGTGTGTGTGCGTGTGTATTCAGATGGTCTTCAGCTGTGCCTCGCTAAGTGTGATCCCCAGAGAGCGGCAGCATCTGCATCACCTCGGCATTAGTCAGAAATGCAAATTCTGGAGCCTCTCTCCAGATCTCCGGCCTCAGTAGCCCTGGGGGTGGGGCCCAGACATCTGCGTCTTAATGGAGCGCTCAAGGTGAGGCTTCTAAAGGTCCTGGGTCCCGGATATCCCTGCAGCCTTTCCGCTCAGCGGCCCTCACCCTGGGGCATCACCCCGGGAGGGGGCATTTTAGAAACGCAGCATCTCGGGCTGATGTAGACCCCTGAATCAGAACCCGCACTTAAACAAGATCCCAGCGCATTCGAGTCTAAGACGCCTCGTTCTATACGATCGTATTTGAATAATATAATGAGGACCTCTTCGCCAGTAAGTTAAAAAAAACCTGACGGCCTGGAGAAAGGGTGACATTGCCTTGAGACATCCGACCCACTAAGCCCAATGCCCCGCAAGCTGCTTGATTATCTTCACGGAGCGCTGACAAGGCTCAGCGTCAGGCAGGGTAAAAAGGGGACACCAGGAGGGGGAGACTCCCGGCGAGCGCTCTGCATTCCAGGTGGGTCCCCAGGAGCAGGTGTGACGGGAAGGGACGAGAAGAGAGGCGACTTCCACTCAGGAGAGGGAAATAAAAGGACCGTGGGGGTGGGCACAGAGAACCCCGCAGGGAGCGGAGGGGGGCGAGAGCCCGGGGATGCCTGGCCGCGCGTTCAAGGGTGAGGGGGCACCCTCTCCCTTGCGGGGAGGTCGGAGGGCGGGGGTCGGGGGCGGGGAGGGAGGTGGGCCCCAAGGCCCGCGCGGGGGCGGTCGGCTCCGCGGCTCCCCGCCCCCGGCCCGCCCCTCCGCGGCGCCATTTTGCAGGCGGCTGTCGCGGGGACCAGAGGCAGAGCGGTGGCGGCGGGCACTGCGGCGCTGAGGCAGGACGGGAGCCCAGCGAGCTTGCAGCCAGGTGAGAGCGGGGCCGCCGCGCCCCACGCCCGGCCCACGGGGCCGCGCTTGCCGGGCTGGGTCGAGAGGTGCCCGCCGCGCCCACGAGGCCGGCCTGGCACGACCCCCGCGTGCTGTCACCCGCCCCGCGGCGCGGCCTGCGTTCCCCTACCCAGGC
Source organism: Rhinolophus ferrumequinum (assembly GCF_004115265.2). Taxonomy (NCBI): domain Eukaryota; kingdom Metazoa; phylum Chordata; class Mammalia; order Chiroptera; family Rhinolophidae; genus Rhinolophus; species Rhinolophus ferrumequinum. Next base: position 26,590,243 of record NC_046306.1, on the reverse strand, counting down.
CGGTCGCCGCGGGGCCCGTGGATGCCCGGCGACCTCCAGTCCCCGCCGGCCCCGGCCGGGTCCCCGGGCGCTCACCCCTGTCCGCCGCCGGACCTGCAGCGCTCTCGGGCCCTCAGGCCGCGCCGCGGGGAGTCAAGTGGGGTCCCCCCGGGACCCGGCTGGCTGCCGCCGCCTCCTCCCTGGCCCTCGGCCCGCGCGTCCTGGGGTCGCTTTCCCTCGCTCCTCCGCAGGAGGCATGCAGGGCGCCTGTGCGCCCCCCGGAATTCAGGGCCATCCAGAGGGGCAGCGAGCGGCGGTGGCGCGCGCGCGCGCGCGCATATGTGTATGTATGTGTATGTGTGTGTGTGCCTCTTTTTCCATTTTTGCTTTCTGCTCTTTTACAAAGGCTGCGCCAAGTAATTTTAGAAGCAGCTGCTCCGACCCCAGGCCCTTTCCATCTGGCCTGTCCCCCGGGGGTCGCGGGTTCCCCTTGTTGCCACCATGCTGGAAAGAGAAATTGACATTTTCGAGTATGACTACTTTAAGGGCGCAGAATTTTCTCCTTCCTTTGACTCTGTATGCCCCCTTGGATGGGTAGCTGACAGGAACTGGGCCTGCAGGCTGGGGGTTTTAAGCATGACTGATGGGAAATTCCTGATTGTCAGAGCAAAGGGTAAACGAGGGCAACTGAGGTGGAGGAAAGTCACCCATAAGGGATTTCTGGGTCTGGGGCGTTAGCAGTAGCTGTTACTTTTATTCTTGCAGTGCTCAGAGACAGGAGGTGGAAGATGCTGTTTTTGCTGACGTTTGGGTCATCCAGTGTGCTAAGAAGGCTGGGGATGTGCGAGGACATGGGACCTAGAGTCCCGAGACAGTCTGGTTTGAGCTGTCATTAGTTGGCCATGTGACCTCCCTCCGCCAGTTTCTCCTCTCTAAAGGCGGAGGCTAGAATCTGGGATGGCTGGACCGTTTTTTTATTATGGTTTTGCATTTGAATGCTGTTAGCCAGGGGCCTCACCATTTCCAGTTGTCTGCACCTGCCTTTCAACCTTCTCACCTGACTTTGCCCACCTTATTACCCCTGGTGTTTGATTCTGTTGCCTTTAAACTCAAAAATTCTGAATTCCGCACTGGGTTATGGTTGACTCTGTCAGGGTCACTTGTGAACCTATCACTACTGGTCTCTTTTCACTCATCCAAAATTTAATAGTTTTTGGGCACTGGCCTTTTAAAAGGCCAGTGATGGGCGAGCACAGGATAAGCCCTCTTGGCACACCTGTTAGTTAAAAGAAGACAAGCGGGTGTGTCCAGTAGGCTACCTATTTCACTTGACAGTCTGAGCGTGAGCTATCTGCTTTCTAGACTTTCTTTTGCCAAAATGGCTTCTTTCGTTGAATACTAGGGCATTTTTCTTTTGGTTTCTTTGCTCGGACTGGGGAGTGATTTTTTTTTTTTTTTAAAGAAACTATAGTTATTTCAAGAATTTCATATTGACAGTTCCCCCCGCCCCCCGCCCCATGGTCGAAAGGCAGTTATGCTTTCTGACTGTGGCACAGTTATTTGAACTGAGTTTTTGTGTCTGTGAGGATGTTTCAGAAATGCTTATGAAAGTACCTGGCTGGACTACTGCAAAGCGTTTTGCCAGGTTTCATGCTACACTCGCTGTCCCATTTGTGTAACAAAGGCTGGTGGATTTAGCATTGCAGAAATGAGTTACTAGGTAGCCCAGGAACAAGCTCACATAGCCTTACTTTGGTCCACCCACTAATTTGGTGCCAGATGCTGGTGATCAAATCATTGTTGATAAAGCCCAGTCTTTTGCCCGCAAGGAGCCTAAGGTTTAGTCTAATTTTGGAAATCCTGAGTTGGCTATTGCTGTCCTTTTCAGTGTCTCGAAAGACAAACCTGGGATCCATTTGGGGACTCATTTCTGGCACCACGGGGTAGCTTAAGGAATTTTCCCATTTTGGTTAAGGGAATTAAAAGTCAGTAGTTATAATTTGCAGTTTTATAGTGCTTTGTACTTGTAAATGAAAGCTTTTTAAAAACTTATTTTTATTTAATCCTCTTAGGCTTTTTTAATTTAAACATTTTACAGTTCTTCCCTGACCTGCTTCCAGGCCTTGCCTATAAAACTCCCAACACTAGTCCCAAAGCCGGATACCCTCATTAATTCATTTTCACTCCCTGCTGTTCTTCCAGTTATGCTCTCTCCTCAGAGAGCCTGTGTCTGGGCTTTCTTTTATTCTTTTGCTAGGAAACATTCCTGCTCCAGGTTAAGCTGTGCATTACTGCCATGGGGTTTAAACAAGCCCTCTGTGTGCTTTATGGCACTGTCCTCATTTTCTCCCTGGCTTCGCTATTTCTACCCTGTTATTTTGTCACAGGTTTGAGATTGTTGGCTCTCCGATAAATTGAGGTCTGCTTGCAGCTTATACTCTTCATAGGCCTTTCCCACATTTAATGCATTTATTGAGAGGCTACTGTGTGACAGGCAATGTTTTGGGTGCTCCAGAGGGAGCTTCCCTGCCCACATGGAGCTCACACACTGCTAGGGAGGCAGACGATGAGACTTTGTGCTCTGAAGTAGAATCTGGTAGGATTGGGGCTATTAGGTGTTGGGGTGGGAGCTGAAATTTTAGAAGGGGCAGACAGGGAAGACCTGAGTCATCTTGGAGTGATGATGTGATGGAAGTGAGTCATCTTGGGAAGGAAGAGCATTCCCAGTAAGGAAACAGCAAATGTAAAGGCCCTGAGGCAGGAGGAGGAGAGCGTTTACTTCTGAGTTCGGAGAGACAGTGGGAGTTAGATGTGGAAGGCCTCATGGCGTGTGGTGTAAGGCCTGTAGATTTTACTTCGCGCGAGAAATGGGAGCGGTTGGAAGGTTTTGAGTAGAGGAGTGATGTGGACTTCTGTCGCTTTTAACATGGACGTGCTGACTGTTGCTGTGTGAGAACAGATGGAAGGCAGGGAGGGTAGGGTAGGGCCGCAGGACTGCCAGCTAGTGCAAGGCTGAGGGTGGTGGGTCAGACCTGGAAGATTGAGGACTGGGGCTGGGGAGACACTGAGAAGTAATCAGATTCGGAGGTGGGGCTGAGGAGATGGCTGATGGACCCGGTGGAGGGTGAGAAAGACAGTGGAAGGTTTCTGCCCCGGGCACCTCCAATGAAAGTAGCCCTGATGCCTGTGGAGCAACTGAGGGCATTTAGGTTGTCACGCGCTAGCCTGGCGTACCCAAATGCCCAGGTAAAGGAGGGGCAGATCTGTTGGGGAGGTCCTCCTCCGTGAAAATGTACATCTTTTCGGGAACACTCATTGTCATTTATCTTAATTCTTGCCCCTGACTTCAGGCAAGTCCCTGACCTTAGGTCTAGGTGTGTCCTTTAAAGCTCTCCATAAAAATTTGCTCCATGAAGGAGAGTTCTATCTACTCATTTATTCACTAACCATTTCTTGCACCATTTAGTGGTGTTGCATGTTATGCAGGCCTAGAATCTAAAGATAGCACGAAAAGCAAAAATGTGAATTCATGAAAAATGACCCTTGCCAGTGCCCTAAATCCCAGGAAAGGTGGTAGACATGTACCCTCCGTACAGAAATAACGAAGTGTTGACGTGTAATAATGCAGTAGTGAACAGTGTGTGATGTCATGAAGGGTCACACTTGGGACTTGGATCGAGTGTTCTCACTGCCGTGAACTTTTCAGCAACTGTAGATTGTAGCTCACAGCCCTTCCTATTTGCCATCGTGTGGACTCAGATTCTTCCGTATTCATTGTTTTTTCTCTCAGCCTCAGTGAGTTCTTCAGTTGCCTCCTCCAGTGGGGAGGTCAGAGTTGTCTTGCGCCTCTGCTTGCCTGGCTGTCCCACACCATGGCTTTCTCTCGTCAGTGGTCAGAAAAGCCTTCATTCACAGGTTCTTTCTGTAGGTTTTGCCCCAAACAGTGGATCCTTCAGGCTTTCTCGTTTGAGGTGTTCTGGGGAATCTCAGTAAGTGCTTGGTGTAGGCTCACCCAACTAGACAGCCACCTCTTTCTTTCATCTGTGTGTGACTCTTAGACTCGAATCCCCCTGTCTTCTAGGTTGAATGTGAGAGCATCTGAAAGATGTACTTCTCCTCTCTAGGAGCCTCTCCAAGCAACCGAGGGGACCCAGGAAAGACTAGACAGTCCCATGTAATAGAACCAATGCAGTAATGCTGCCGCCAGTGGGCACTGGTTGTGTGCTGGGCACTTTGATCTTTGTCGTTACTCCTTATAATTGGCAGGCAGGTGGTTCTCGTCTGCATTTTATCAGTGAAGGAACTGGAGCTTGGTTGACTTCTCTAAGTTAACTTCTGGGTCTTGAGTCTGCTCTTCATACTCTGCTAATCTGTGGGGCCCTCAATGGTAGAACGCTATTTCCAGGTCTTGTCTGGGCTTCTAAGTTCCTCTTGGCATGGAAGAAGGCAGAGAAGCTAGCATGAGGTGGGTGCCAGCTGTTTTGCCGGCACTTCCTGTGTTCACTGAAGTCATTTAAGCACAGCAGCTCTGTGGAGTACGTATTATTATTCTTCCTATTTTACAGCTGAGGATGCTGAGGTTTGGTGGGAGGGCAGCCCCTTCTCCAAGGTCAGTGCTGCCAAGTGGCAGTCAGAATTTGACCCCAGGCCTGTCTGATTGTCAAGCTCCAAGTGAGACTTTAGTCGTGCTGTGCCTCTATGTTCCAGGATCCTTTTCAAGGATTTGGGATTGAAGGTAGGATTAGGCTGGGGAAGGCGGGAACCACATTCCGGACGGAGGGGAGGGGACAGCACGAGTAAAGGTGGAGAGGCATGTGAGAGGAGTGGAGTGTGGATGGTTGGAGGGAGGCTGAAGATGGAGTGGGTGGAAAGGGTGTGTGCAGAGCATGAAGGTCCTTTGACACTGTATTGTGGGACTTGAATTTTCATTGGAAGGCCAGGGAGAGATTCCTGGAGGGGAGTGACCTATTGAGATGTGACTTGTAGAAAACTCCGGGGCAACCTGGAGGGGGTACGCTGGGAGGAGGCTGACGGCTAAAGGAAAGCAGAAACCTTCTCTCTCCTGCCTTCCTGCATGTTGTTCATTCCTGGCTACGTACAGTGTCTGCCTCTGTGCATCCCAGCTTGGGTCCTTGGTTCCTTCATTTAGTTTTTCCATTTGTTCCTGTAGGAACCTTCCATAGCCGCCCACCTCAACACACTGTCTTTCTTTGAGGTGGCCTATCTTTTATCACGTGAACACACACCCACACATACCCACACACAGCCCCCCCGCCCCCCGCCAACTTCCTTTAATTAAACCTGCATTAACTTTCATACTGGACCATCACTCCATCCCAGAGGTCTTGGCATTATGACTCTGGATGGTTTTCTCCCCGCTTCTGATGGAAAGCATTGCTGGAAACGTGATTTCTCATACATTCCTCTGTAGTTGGGATTTCAGCCTCAAATTTGGTTTGACTTTCTTGTCCCCTCTCTAGTGCTGGCTCAAATCCTTTGCTGTCTCCAAAGGCAAATCACCTGGTGGGGGGGGTGGGGGGGGCGCGGCATAACCTAACATGATGTATCTCACACCAGAGAGTTTCCTATTCAGAAGGTCTGGGGGTGGAGCCTGGTAATTTGCATTTCTAACCAGTTCCCCGGTGATGAGAGTGCTGCTGGTGGGGGAACCACCAGCCTTTGATTTTGTAAATCCAGGTTTTATTGGAACACTGCCGGTGCCCATTCAAGAGATCATTTGACCTGCAAGCCTAAAATATTTGTTGTCTGGACCTTTATAGAACAAGTTTGTTTACCCGTTTCATAGTAATATATGTATGCGATCAGTGCTAAAAATTTTCTATTGAGTTCATATTTTATTATTAAGAGCTCCTTATATATTAAGACACTGCTTCACATATTATTCCAGAAAAGTATGGCATGGGGGAATATATGCATAGTTTGAAGTGTTAGGGAGTATAGCAAGCATGACGCTTCTTTTTTAAATCTTTTGTTTTATCTAAAAATAATGAGAATTTTAAAATTCTACTCCAGAAACATCAGTGCTTGGTTTAATATGAAACATTTTTCCTTCTTAATCTTTGAGTAAAGTTGATGCTATTAGATATGTTGTATTTGATCCTACTTTCATTGTGTTTGAGAAATACACTGTTAAGATTTGCATTTTTTGGTCATAATTTGCAAATATTTGTTCTATGCTTTGAATTCAAACATGTCAATCTTTTTCTTTCCCGTGTCTTTATCCCAAGATTTTAAAAATATTCACCTGTATTTTCTCTTAGTTCTTTTTTTATATTTGGTTACAGTTAATCTAATACCTATTTATGTGCGAAGTGAGGATTATTTTTTCCTCTACATTTATTCCAGCACCATTTATTCGTTAATTCAGCCTTTTCTTATTACTTAAAATAGCACCTGAATCATGCTGACTTTTTAGATCTGTCATGGGACTTACTGTTTTGTTCCATTTATGTCCATTCCTTGGCCAATACCTTGCTATTTTCATCATTATAATCACTTTATAGTAAGCTTTACTATCTGGTAGTGCCTGTGCCTAATTTTTATCCCCAGTATTTTTCTTTTTTGTGTTGTTGATTTTTTTTTTTTGTCCCAGTGTTTTTCAATTTAAGGTTTCAAAATAACTTTTAATGGGAAATTTCATTAAATGTTTAAATTAATTTGGGGAGACCTTCTCATCTTTGTAATACTGAATTGTTCTGTCACAAGCACAAATCTTTTGATTTATGCAGATCTTTTATATCTCTCATTTTTCTAGATTTTTTTCTAATCTATGGTCTACAGATTACTTGTTTATTGCTCTTTCCTTAAAAATGTTTGCTATTTAGAATGAGAATATTTTCCCTTGCTCCTCCCTTTCCCCCACACGTACTATTTCCTAACTGGTTCAGGGCAAGGATAAAGAAAGTATACCGCTGGCAGTCTGTATATCTGATAACTACCGTTATTCAGGGTAGTTAATGCTAGCCAAAATCTGTGTCCTGACAAAATAAAAATTTATTTCTTGTTCACATTTTTGTGGGTGGTTCCTTCCCTAAGTGATGAGTTGGAGAACTAGGCTCCTTCCATCTTAGAACACAACTGACTTCAAATGTGGCCTCTAAGTTTGCCATGGAATTTTGGGCATGGAATATTTTTTTATGGGCCAAGCTTGGAAGTAGTCGTATTTTTCCCACTCTGTTGGCCCCATCCTAGATGCCAGGGGAATGGGAAACAGCCATTTTGTGTGTCCATGAGGAAAATGGAACAGCATTGTATCTGCTGTACCACCTAACCAAACTCGTGTTGTTCTTGTTTTGTAGTTGATTCTCTTGAGGTTTTTTTTCCCCATGAAAGTGAAAGTGATTTATTGAAAATAAAGGTACACACTTGAGAGGAAAGTGCAGGGAAGCTCAGAGAAGAGTCGTGATGCTCTTGAGTTTTTTAGTAATCATAATTGTTGCAAACGATTATTTTGTTTTTTTCTTATAGTTATACATTTCTTTTTCTTATTATTGTACAGTACTTAGAGAACAGGTTTAAATGTGACAGTGGTCCTTCTTATTCTCAATTTTTATTGGAATGAAATACTGTATATAATCCTTAATAATATTACAGAAGTGTCCTGTTTTCAATGTCTTTTTCAGTAAATTACAGTGTCATACATGGTGTTTTTGAATGAACGAAGTTTGCCACCTTGATACTGACCCTGAAATTTTGAGTGCCACAGAAATTCTTGGTGGAATCTGTCCCTGTTATTGTGGTAATTTTCCAAATAAGTCCAATTTCCCTTCTGATTTGAGGATGACCTCAAATTTCTTGCCAGGAGGAATTATATGAGTTATATCTTTCAGGTTTATTCCAAGGACTTCTATTTTCTAGCCACGTTGTCATATTATGCAACTGCTGGCATAGCTTTTGTGTCAGGGATTCTGACCTGCAAGTCTTTGAAAGTGTTTTCTCCCTAAGAAGTTTTGTGGGTTCTTGTTTCTCTTCCTTTTTACTTTTGTCCCTGTGAAGATAAACTGAATACGTTAGCAATACCGATTTTACCCTTTCTGTTGAAGTTCCGCTTTTTGCACCAGCTTCTAGACACGCAGCGTGCGTCCAGGCCCTGCATTTCCAGGCTCCCATCCTGCAGCTTGCGTTCTCCCTGGACGGCCTGATTGGTACAGAGTGTTGTGTTTGCACCCTCAGCTCCTCTGTTCGCAGTCTGTCTGCTGTAGACTGTACCAGCGGGGGCCTTGACTGTTGGGGGAGCAGGAAGCTCCTCTGAACCCTCTCAGAGGCCCTGCAGTGGGCTAGGGAATCTCATTACTTCACTCATCCAGTTCACTTTTTCTAGTGTTTAGTTCAGCGCTTAGGGTGATCCTTCACAGTGGCTTCAACTTTTTTCAGTTTCTCTTTTCAACTCTGAGATCTTATACATATTGTTTTGTTTGTTGAACAGGTCAACTCGTAAAATACATTTTTCAGGGTTTTGTTTTGAATGACTTCCATTGCTGTGTGTATATATTCATGTGTGTATCTTAAAGAAAATTTCCACAAAACCCACACATAACCTTACATGCTGTATATTTCGATATTTTCTATTCCTAATTCATAAAAAGAAAGTTGTGATGCCCTAAATTGATGTTGTGATCTGGTCATGAAATACATGGCTCTGAATGAAGGCCTTTGAGTTGGGAAGGTTATTTCTTCATACTATCCTATGTTAAAGGAACCACGGGAGGTTCTGTGGGAATGATGGGAGTGACTCTTGACACGGAATAACCTTAAAAAAGAAAAAGTTTTATTGAGAAATAATTCACATAAAGCTTGAGATATAAGCATCTTGAGATATAAATCCACCCTTTTAAAGGGTATGCTTCAGTTGTTTTTATTATAGTATATTCACTGTGGCATAATCATCACCACTGTCTAATTTCAGAACGTTTTTATCACCCCCAAAAGAAGCCCCTTACCTATTGGCAGTCACTCCTCATTCTTCCCTCAGCCTCTGGCAACCACTAATCTACATTATTTCTACAGATTTGCTTTATCTGGACATTTCATATAAGTGGAATCATATCGTATGTGGTCTTTTGTGATTGACTTTTTAACCTAGCATAATGTGTTTATGATTTATTGTAACATGTAACAATATCACATTTTGTTTATCCACTAATCAGTTGATGGACATTTGGGTTGTTTTCACATTTTAGCTGTTAATGAATAATACTGCTGTGAACATTTGTATACATATCTTTGCTTGATCATGTTTTCAGTTCTCTTGGATAAATATTAAGGAGTGGAATTACTGTGTGAGGGTAAAATTCTATGTTATCATTTCGAGGAACTGCCAAACTTTTCCAAAGTGCTGCATCAGTAATATGTGATAGTTCCAATTTCTCTGCATCCTCACCAACTCCAGTTGTTGTCTGTCTTTTTGAGTATAGCCATACTAATGGGTGTGAAGAGGTATCTCATTGTGGTTTTTATTTGCATTTCCCTAACGACTAATGAGGTGGAACATCTTTTCCTGTGCTTATTGGCCATTTATTTATGTCTTCTTTGGAGAAATGTATGCTGAAATCCTTTGCCCATTTTAAAATTGGGTTATCCTTTTATTGTTGAGTTGCAAGATTTCTTTTTTCTTTTTTAATTAAAGTTTATTGGGTTGACAATTGTTAGTAAAGTTACATAGATTTCAGGTGTACAATTCTGTATTACATCATCTATAAATCCCATTGTGTGTTCATCACCCAGAGTCAGTTCTCCTTCCATCACCATATATTTGAGAGTTGCAAGATTTCTTAATATTTTTCATATCCTTTTCTTATCTGATAATTTGCAAATAATTTTTCCTGTTTTGTGGACTGTCCTTTCACATTCTTTCTGATGTCCTTGAAACACAAAAGTTTTACATTGTGATGCAGTTCTATTTGTGTATTTTTTTGTTGCTTGTTCTTTTGATGTCATATCTAAGAAACCATCACCTAAGCCAAGGTCACAAAGATTTACCCCAGCGTTTTCTTCTAAGAGTTTTATAGTTTTATCTCTTAAATCCATTTTGAGTTAATTTTTGTGTATGGTATGAGGTAGGGATCCAACTTCATTCCTGTACATGTGGATTTCCAGTTGTCTTGGCAGCATTTGTTGAAGACTGTACTTTCCCTATGGATTGTCTTGGCACCCTTGTTGAAAAGCAACTGACCATAATCACCTGACATAAATGTTAAGGTTTATTTCTGGATTCTCCGTTCTTTTCCATTGATCTATTTGTCTGTTCTTGGGTATTTTTTTTTTTTTAAACATTTATTTTAAGTTAGTTTTCCCAGGACCCATCAGCTCCAAGTCAAGTAGTGTTTCAGTCTAGTTGTGGAGGATGCAGCTCGCAGTGGCCCATGTGGGGATTGAACCGGCAACCTTGTTAAGAGCACCGCGCTCTAACCCACTGAGCTAACCGGCCGCCCTTATTTGTTTATTCTTATACCAGTAAATGCACTGTCTTAATTACTATAGCTTTGTATTAAGTATTGAAATTGGAAGGTGTGAGTCCTCCAGTTTTCTTTTTCAAGATTTTTTTTTGGCTATTCTGGGTCCTCTGCATTTCCATTTGAATTTTAGAATCAGTTTGTCATTTTTTGCTAGAAAGGCAGATGGGATTTGGATAGTGATTGCATTGAATCTGTAGATTAATCTGGGTAGTATTGCCAAGAATTGTATATTTTTAACTGAAAAATTTCATGAGATCTAGTCTCTCTCTCTCTCTATCCCCCTTCTTTTTCCCTCTCCCTCCCCTCCCCCTGTCCCTGTCTCCTGTCCCTCTCTCCTCTCCCCTCTCCATCTAAAAAAAAAAAAAAAAAGCTGGCCCCAGCCCACTGAATTGATTTCTTGACTCACTCTTATGGGTCATTATTTATTGTTTGAAAAAATGCTTCAAGTCAGTGGTCCTCAAACTTCAGAGCAAATTGGAATCATTTAGAGAACTTAAAATAACTACTGTCTACTCTCATCCTAGAGACTGGGGTGCAGTTGATCAGAGCACAGCCTAATTAGCGTTGGGATTTTTAAACATCTCCCAGGTGATTCCAGTTTGTAGCCAGGGATGAGAACCATTGCTTTCAAAAAACTAAAATGCAGCTATTTACTGCTTTTTAAAGCCTGTGCTTAGTTGACTGAACATATAGGGGATGGAAATGTGCATAGCTGTGGACCCCATGTGCGAAACATTTGGTCGTTTTGGTGAAGAACGTATTACACGTCTGTTTGTGCACTTTCTCTTCATTTGATATGATCACTGACATTGTTCTCCCGAGAAATAAAATGATTTTGCTGTTGACTTCCCCCTGGCTATTTGTAGTTGTCCCTGGTCTGTAGAGAGAGCAAAGATAGAGCAGAGTCCCTGGAGAGTGCTCCTCATATCTCAGGAATTCTTGTGTCTTCTGCCTTTTTGCTATAGGAAATGGAGTGATTTGGGAAGAATATGCAGGAGATTCACAGCTATTTTAAGGATTGTTATTTAAGAACACAGAAGCTATTGGTTAGAATTACAATTGAAGTAAAGAAGATATTGGTCAGAAGTGATCAGAATTATGGGAAAAGTACCTAGAAGAGGGACTGGTGTCCTGTATTAGAATATTAGGATTGTGGTGAAAACTCGTACACCTAAAATACCTTATTTTACTTATTAAACATTCTTTTTTTGTGTGTGTGGCTTACTTGAAAGTAAAATTTCTTTGTATGTATATATATGCACACACACATATATTTGTATTTATTTTAAAATAGAGACCATACAGGAGTTTTTTAAATGTTTTTTTACTTAGCAATATATCTTAGGCAAATGACTAAGTCATTAAATAGCCCTTTAATCATGGTTTTTAACAGCTCATTTGTGCTGAATCCATCATGTTTTATTTGACAAATCCTTCTATTGTTGGGCATTTAGCTTATGAACGTTTTTTTGCTGTGGTGAACATAATACAATAGTGAACAGCTTTGTACGGAAATCTGTGTGCATTTTTCTGATTATTTTGTAGACCACATTTTTGGAAGGGTCATCATTTGCATTTTTAAGGCTTTGACACATACACAACATACATGCAGGATACTTACTGCATCCCAGTTAATACACTGGGAATCACGCCATGTTGAAACTTTTATTACCAGTTTGCATGAAGAATAGAATCATTGTTCTGTTTTGCTTTTCTTTGATAACTAGTGAGTTTGAACACTTTTTAATGAGATTTTGGTCATTTCAAATTTTGTTTGGCTTATTCATTTCCTTTACCAATTTTTCTAGTTTTGTGTTCGTTTTTTTCCTGGTGACTTAATAGCAGTTCTTTTTACATCAGGGATATTGGCACTTTAATACATGTTACAAATATTTTCCCATTTTGTCTTGTAATTTTATGATGTATTCAAGAAGTAAGATTTATTTGTAGATCATTTGTCTTGGAGTTCAGTTTTCAAAATAAAAATCTCACTTTTCAAACTTTAAAGTTTCAAAGGAAACGTTTTTCTAAAAGATGAACAAAAATTTATCAGAGCTTCATTTTGTAAAATTTTATTTTTTAATTTCAAATCTGTTTGTCTACTAAAATATGCTTGAAATAATCAGTCACCACCTTTGAATTAATAACATTTGAACTTGAAGCTTTTTCAACCTCATGGCCCCAGTACATGGGAGCTTTAAGTGAAATGGCCTGCAAGTTGGGTGCTCTTATTCTAAATAGCCAGAAAGGTGTCTTTCCAGGCTTTCCACTCAAGTTTTCAGCTTGGGTAGATACTTGAGGTGTTTAGTGCTTTTCCCTTTGGGCACATATGATGTCTCTTTAGGGTTGTTGGGACTCTTGTGCCGTAATTCTTACTTTTGCTCCAGTAGTATTCAAAAAATGAAGCTTGATGCAAAAGTCTCCACTTTTTGAGAATAGTCTTAAATGACTTTCTAATTATATCCTTTAGGCTTTTTCCAAAAGATGGGCTTCCTTTTGTGTTCCAGGCTTCTGGAAACACTTGTCCTAACTGGATATTAGGGCTCATTAGTCTTGTTACACACCTTGCCGTTGTGGACAGGAACTTAATGTGTGTAGCACACAGCAGGGAGTAGGCACTAAGGACCTTTTATGCATTTCCTGGCAGTATTTTCCTCTCCAGATTCTAATGAGAAATGTGTCCGGTCTGGATTCTGGTTCTCTGGTTGCCTCCAACTGGGTGCAGCCTCCAACTGGGTAGAGTCTCTGCTTCCTCTCTGTGCCCCCACTGTCCTCACAGGGTAGGGCTGTGGTATTTCTAAACCCTTTGTGTTCTTTCTCCCATCCACCTTTACTTACCTTCGTCTTCACACAAAGAGGTGCTGGGGCAGAGGGGGACACTGGGAGAAGCAGCCTGTCTGGAACTCCAGGATGGCCATTTCCACATCTTCCCTGGTTCTGAGTTCAAAGTTATGGCATCCAGTCTCTAATTTGATTATTATCTAATAGTGAGCATTCATAGAAATTTTGGAAAGGTTTCAGGAAGTTTTGGGGTAAGAGTACATAAAATGGGTTTCTCAGTTTAGTTGAACCCAATAGTGCTTGTTCACACATGCTAAGGTACCGTTTATTAAGGGAGAAATCGAATCGTTTTTTGTTAGCAGGGTTTGACTTCTTACCACTGACTAATTGCCACTGGGAGGTATTTTTAACTTGGTCATTTTGCCAGGAATATAAATCAAGTATTACTCCTTAGATCTTCCGGTAATTAGGAAGACTACTTTCGTTGAATTAAATGTTTGTTATCCTATTTGTAATAATGGGATTAAATATAGTAAGTGAAGGAAAGCCATTGTTCATTTTTTAAAAAATTATTGGGGAATATTGGGGAACAGTGTGTTTCTCCAGGGCCCATCAGCTCCAAGTCATTGTCCTTCAATCTAGCTGTGGAGGGCGCAGCTCAGCTCCAAGTCCAGTCGTCGTTTTCAATCTTTAGTTGCAGGGGCCGCAGCCCACCATCCCATGCGGGAATTGAACCGGCTGCCCCGTTGTTCAGAGCTTGTGCTCTAATCAACTGAGCCATCTGGTCTCCCCATTGTTAATTTTTTTTGAAAGACAGTTGCAACTTAAGCATGTGGGCAAAATTATTTTTAGTGACTTGTTTTACATAAGTATTTATGAATTTTAAACTTTTTTTCTAATCACAAACATAACACATGTTCATTTTAGTAATGTGTAAAACAGAAAAGCATAAAGAAATAAGACATCACTTGCAGTCTGACACCCAGGGAGGCTCAGTCACTGTTAATATTTAGGTAAGCGTCTAGATTGCCTGGCTTGCCAAATAAGTATGGTTTTTATATAAAAATGGAGATGTTCTACCTACCCCCCACTTAGTAACAGATTATAACTACCGTGTTTCCCCGAAAATAAGACCTAGCTGGACCATCATGTCTAATGCATCTTTTGGAGCAAAAACTACCAGGTATATAATATAATATAATATAATATAATATAATATAATATAATACAATACAATACCGGGTCTTATATTAATTCTTGCTCCAAAAGACCCATTAGAGTTGATGGTCTGGCTAGGTCTTATTTTTGGGGAAACAGTATTTCCCCATGTCATCAGATAGTATGATAGAATGATTTTGTAGTATTTTATCATAAAATATTTTACTGTTATATTTAGCCAGTCCTTAAATATTGTACATTTACTTGTACAACTAAAGTGAATATAATTATACTCATCTATTTTCTTAGAGCAATGATTTTATTGGATATGTTTTTTTTTTTATTGGGGAATATATTGGGGAACAGTGTGTTTTTCCAGGACCTATCAGCTCCAAGTCAAGTTGTTGTTTTCAATCTAGTTGTGGAGGGTGCAGCTCACTGGCCTATGTGGGAATGAAACCAGCAACCTTGGTGTTACGAGCACTGAGCTCTAACCAACTGAGCCAACTGGCCGCCCTGGATATGTATTTTTAAAGGGACGGCTGTTAAACGTTTTTAAAAGATTTTGACCAGAACCATCTAGCTGAAAATGATGGTGAATATTTCTCTGATCTTGAATTGGGAGGGACTTCGAAGGACAAAAGTGATAGAAATTATGATTTGACTTAAGAGAGATTTTAAAAATCCTTTATTTCACATGGTGTAAACAGAATGGAAAAAGTAGTCATTTGCTTTTTCTGGGGCAAATGTTTGCAACACGACCAAGTGTTAATGTCCTTAATTTCCAAGGAGCTCTTATAAATGAATAAGAAAAAAACGAAACCTATTGAAAAAATGGACACAAGGTACTTGCAGTTCATAAGAGAACTATAGACACATGGATCAAAGAAATCAAGATTGAAACCAGATGTCATTCTTTGCTTGTCAAATTTGCAGAAGTTAAAAAAAAAGAAATCTAGGAATGGTAAGTAAGGTTAACATACAGTTTTCTTCTCTTGGGTTTTCTTTGTTTGTCAGTTTTCCCAGAAGGAATTGGGAAGGTTTCCGATTTTTCACCAGAAATGTTAGGGAATAACTGGCCTGTGAATTTGTCTGAACCTGGCACCTTTTTAAAGCATGGTTCTTTGCTTTTGTAACTTTCTCTATTCATATGTTGCTTTTTGTTCAGGTTTTCAAAAAAAAAATTTGCCCATTTCATCAAGATTTTCAGGTGCATACATGTGCTGCTTTTGCAAGTCCTTTAAAAAGTAGGAACTAGGGAGCCTTTGAGAGTTTGCTTCCCAGCATGTCATCAGCTTCAAATGATGGTCAAATAAACTCTCAAAAATTCTCTACAGATTTGGATGTTCTTACGTCGACAGTACGTTGTGAGACTAAATTAGAAAACCAGTATATCTGGTATATATGTCAATATAAAGAATAGGAACGAATGGATATATAAATTAACAAACCCTTGGAAAAAGTACAAACTAAATGTAAAGGCGTGATGAGTACATTGCATTTTGTGTTTGCCCTTGTTTTTGGAAGATGTGCTTTGTGATATTCAGTCAGCAAGTATCATTTTAATTTTCATTGTAAAGGTTTTTGTTTTTAAAACCAGGAGTAGGTGTTTTGTCAGCCTTTTGGGCATCTGCTGAATTGATATAATGATTTGACTGCTCAGAGTTTCTGGACTGTGGGTGGTTTTGGCTCTGGGGTTACATCCTTCCTATTTCTGAAGTATTAATATCCCTTTATAAGGAAATGGTAAAACACAAAGAAGACAATTCCATATTATTTCCCCCAAATTTCTTAGTGAATGTTAATTCTCTGTGCAGTCAAATTCACAGCATATAGTACTTTTGCAAACTCCAATTAAACAACCAGAAGCACCGTGAACAGTTTCTTGTAAGTTGGGACTGGCCTTTCTGGGGGAAAGTCAGGTGGTGTGTCATTGTGCTCCAGTGACTGAGTGTCCTCTGACTTGCTTCCGGGGGGGTGGGGTGGGGTGCCTGGGCTTTTTGATCTCTGCTCTGTAGCCTTGTGTGCAAAGGGCAGGTTTTCATGTTTCCAGAGTGTGATGGAACCTCTGAAGGGGAGGGGTACTCCACTGGTGCTGTGATAGAAGTTCAAGGATGCTCACTGATAACTCAGGCTTGTTTTTGCTGTGTGATTCCAGCTTAACTCTTTTATTAAAAATACATTGGTGTTTTTCCAGTATTAGAACTTCTGACCCGGTTCTGTGGTTTGGTCTGCAGTAGTTGTTAAATGGAGTAGAAAGCCAGTCCTTCCAGACGCTCAACTTACCAATCAGCTTAAAAAAATACTTTCCAAAAATAAATCTTCATGGGGGTCTATGACTTTTTGTCCTTTCAGACTTTTTAAAAATGATTTGTAGCTAAAATGACATTTTGTTAATTTGCAGCTTTGCTGTTACGGAACCTTTTTTGTTCTTTTTTTAAAATAAAATTAATATTTTTTAGCTCTTTAAAGGATTTACAAAAAAAGCATATGCATAGTGGAAAGTAGTTCTAACTTGGCAAGATTGTATAAAGCAGATTTCGGAAGTCACACCGCCCGTGATGCCCTCTACACTTCAAGGCAGATTGATGTTTATCCTTTCTAGCCCTTTCCTGTGTCCACAAATATGTACTATATAATTATACCTTTAATGAAAGTGGGATTATACTGTACATATTGTGCAACTTGTGTTTTTGAAAAAATAATATGTATGATTAGATTTTATTTAACTGAAAATAAGCTGTTCTTTTGTTCCTTTTTTTTCATGTTCTTACCATTATTCCTCCTCTTGACTAATCTTCATTGATGGATGTTGCCTTTGTGCCTCCCTCTGACTCTGTAAATTTTTAATAAACAGCTAAAAATAAATTGATGTTATAAAGATTTTATTTTGGGAATTACCTTTTGTTTATTTTTTTATTTTTTGCCTTTCATGAAAAACAGGTTTTAGGAAGAGAGAAACATAATTTCTCCATTCATACTCTAATTACTTAAAATGAGTAGTAATCTTTTTTCGTCCCAAACAGCAAAACACCAATGTTTAGTTTGTGAAATTAAAAGAATACACTGGAGGCTCGTTGAAGGCTGGACTGGTTCAAGATGGGATTTACCTACCCCCGGGCCGTTGCTGAATGGTGCTGCAAGTAACTTGCCCAGAACAAATAGCAGAATAGAAGGATTCACAGCATAAGTATTTTCTAATGAGCAACGTGCGTGTTGGTGTTTGGCTAAATTGTTATCACCTTGTGTGTTTTTCTTTATAATGGAGGGCCAGGCTCCCGACTGGTGCCAGGCTGGCTGTTGCAGAGACAGCCCCCGGAGTCAGGCTCTGAGTTTTTGTTTTTTATTTTTTTAAATTGTGAAATGTATGCATAGGTGTAAGAGTTTGTAAAACATGTTAATTGAATAAACAATAAAATGAACATATGTACCTACTGATAACCCAGCTTACACAGAGTGTGACCCAGCTTTTTTGGAAGCACCCCTGTCCCCAATGTATTAATACATTTTTAAGAGGCTTTAAAAGAAGGTGATTTTTAGTAGTTAAATCTTTGCTTTCTCCACAAATACAGTACCTTCAGTTTATTCCAGCAGTGGCATTGGAGGCAATGTAGTTATAATTGAAGGCAGGACTTTGCTGTCATAGTCCTGATGGGCTCTGGCCCCTGTACTGTCACATCTCTGACAAGCTCCGGGACCTTGACCAGGAGGCCTCACCGCTCTGGGTTTTCTTACTTGTACAGTGTGAGCCCAGTGGCTCCTAAGGGTTGTGATAAAGATAAAATGAGGCACATGTGAAGCAGAGCGCCGTACCTGGCACATAGAACTAAAGAAATCTTTAACATTGTTTTTTTTTTTTTTTTTAAAGATTTTATTGGGGAAGGGGAACAGGACTTTATTGGAGAACAGCGTGTACTTCCAGGACTTTTTTCCAAGTCAAGTTGTTGTCCTTTCCATCTTAGTTGTAGAGGGCGCAGCTCAGCTCCAGGTCCGTTTGCCGTTGTTAGTTGCAGGGGGCACAGCCCACCATCCCTTGCTGGAGTCGAGGAATCGAATTGGCAACCTTGTGGTTGAGAGGACAGGCTCCAACCAACTGAGGCATTCGGGAGGCAGCTCAGCTCAAGGTGCCGTGTTCAATCTTAGCTGCAGGGGGCGCTGCCCACCATTCCTTGCGGGACTTGAGGAATTGAACTGGCAACCTTGTGGTTGAGAGCCCCCTGGCCCATGTGGGAATCGAACCGGCAGCCTTCGGAGTTAGGAGCACGGAGCTCTAACTGCCTGAGCCACCGGGCCGGCCCAACAGTTTTTTAAATGAAGGCTCTGTGCTGAGGAATACGAAATTTTAAAATTGTCAAGGAAGAAAGCCCAACTGAGTGCAAAATTGCTTTTTCTAGGTGTTCTAAAACTACAGTCTTCCAAAATCTTTGGTCCAAATGGAGAGTTGATTTTTAAAGGGACCAGAGGTGCAGTCTGTGATCCTGCCCGGGGATAGGCTTGGACCTTGGAGATGTGCTTAAGAGTGAGAATAGGACAAGTTCTAGGGTTGGGCATGGAGGAGTGAGAAGTGGATGCCGTTCACGCGGCGTGCCTCCTGCTGGCTTTATTATTCCTCTTTATTTTTACTTATCATCTGTTTCTCTCTCGCTCGCTAGGTCTTGACCCGGCTATCTGGGACTGTCTGTGCGATTTCAAGCTTGGACCTCAGCAGCACGAGGAAATGGAGTTCAGCGGTGTATAACGGGAAGCATATGGACAGGTCCACGTCCCTGCATTTAGGTGCGTCTGAAACACAGTCTTTCTCGTTCTGCGTTTCATGATCGAGTTGTGCTGACAGCTTGTAGCCTTGTAGTGTTCGAATTCATTTGTGCTTGACTTCACCCTTTGCACATGTCAGCAACGGTCTAAATGCGATCCTGGGAATACTTGTTAGGGTAGTGCTAATGATCAGGTAATGGACTTCTTTAGGCCACATTCCACACAGATTAAACTAGAAAATAAACAGGCATAGTCTTGCCACTCATGCTAATTACAAGGTAGGAGGTAAATATTTTCATTTTACATGCTTTTGACTTTTTAATCAGCAAACACTTGAATGTGTCCTGCTATTGGTACTCCTGTCAGGGTCACCGGTTTGAGCCCTGGGTGGAAAGAGATGTCAGACCTGTTCTCACTCTTTCTCAAGCATTCTGCAGTTTAAGTAGTGAGACTAAGTCCAGAGGTGTACGTTACTGACGAGCATTTTCCCCACTCCCTTTCTTCCTACTTCCTCCCTCATCCCAAAGCTCCATGGACGTTTGGTTATTTTAAATGTTTTGCTGTTCTAAACAATACTGCAGTGAACTTTCTTGTCCACAGTTCAGGGAGAATGCCCATAGGGAAATTCCTGGCAGTAAAGTTCTTAGTTTTTAATTGGACCTATTTTTATTTATTTTCTTTATATTGGACATAGTGCATAAGATTTTTCAGTTTTTAAATTTCGATATATATTGACAAATTGTCCCGCAGAGAAGCTGTAAGAATTTGCATTCCTACCGATAAACACTTTCTCAAACACTTTGTCTTGTCAAAACTAAATTTATTCAGCATAGTGGATGTAAAACGTTATGTCAATGGTTTTTTATTTATTTACTTTTAATTTACATATAAAAAGTCACCGTTTAGGTGTATCGCTATAAAAGCTTTCACGAAGGCTTAGAGGGGATCATTCCTTTTTAAAAAATATTTACTTTCATTTCTTTTTTCTTTTTTAAAATTTGTGTTTGGGAATATTGGGGAACAGTGTGTTTTTCCAGGACCCATCAGCTCCAAGTCAAGTCATTTTTTTCAATTTAGTTGTGGAGGGCGCAGCTCACCGTGGCCAACGTGAAGATCGAACTGGCAACCTGGGTGTTATGAGCACTGTGCTCTAACCAATTGAGCCAACCGGCCGCCCCAACGTTCATTTTCTAATGAAGTGTATGCTTGCTATTTAAAAAAATAAATAGAGCTTGGGAAATTCCAAAGTTTAGGAAGAAGAAAATATTCTTGATCCTACCACCTAATGATATGTGAATGTTTTTGTGTATTTCTTTCACTTTTTTTGTTTTCTATGTGTAGCTTTTCTTTTCTCAAGCTATCATCATCAAATTGTATGTGTTACATTCTTAGAAGTAATATGTATTTATTAACGATGAGGGAGGTAATGAGGGGAAGGCAGTTCTGTCTAGGGATACCCAAAAAATACATGGTCTCCCAACTCTCAGAGTTTTAGTTATACCTTTATATTTCAATTCACAAATCTCTTTCCTCTGTTCTTTCACAGAGCTTCTCTGTCACATCTCTGGTGGTCTTTGGTGGCTATGTGTCAAACATACATGCCATGACCAGCTTAAATTCAACATGTCCAGACTTTGGTCATTACTTGCCTCATTAAGCTCATTTCCCTACCTATTTCTGACGGGTACAGCATTGTTCTTTTCTTTTCTTGCTTTATTTTTTTTATTTATTTTTTTAAGTGTTTTTCCAGGACCCATCAGCTCCAAGTCAAGTAGTTGTTTCAATCTAGTTGTGGAGGGCGCAGCTCGCAGTGGCCCATGAGGGGATCGAATCGGCAACCTTGTTGTTAAGAGTACCGTGTTCTAACCAACTGAGCTAAACTCATGTTTCCTAAAGTTGTGTTGCATTTACATTGGACTTTTGAGGGTCCTTTGACTCTGTGATGGGTTTCTTAGTCTACCTCCGACGGTGTGCTCTGGACTCCATGGTGGCCTCCCACTCAGGATTCTCCATCCTTGGAGACTGACCCTGGATCCCACTTCCCAAAAGTCATTTCTGACCATTTCAAGTCCTACTGAGTTCCTGTTTCTCTGAGTTATGCACAGTTTGGTAATTGTTATGTTTCTGTAATTCACTAGTTGTCCCAGTCTGTCAACTTAGATGGTAAATTGCTTCATGTGTACTCCATTTTTACCTCAGAGCTCAGACTATTGTGGCTGTGCAGGAAACTGGCCGAATGATTGGTTTATTCCATTTTCTTTGACATTATCACTACAGATCCCCAAATATTAAGCTCTTACTAAACAGAAAAGAGAAGGTTTGCTAGTTAGTATCTTTTATCTTTGTCATCAGGAGTATACAGGTGATAGTTCACAGCCTGGGCACTCACACCTTTGCCCAGTTCCTGGAGCCTGCAGACCACATGCCTGGTTCTGATTCAGGCTCATTTTAGAAGTTGATCCACAGATGCAGAGGGACTTGGACATAAACTGGACCAAAAACTTTGAGCAGTGAGGAGAAATTTCTATTTTATCGGCAGCTGATTTCCGAGAGGCTGTCTTGTTATTCTTGTGTTTTTGGTTTATAGACTGTGCTGTTGACGTCAGTGTCCCACTTTCTCATTACTAAACATGTTATATAAAAATGCTGTGTTGTTTATAGTTGGATCAGTAGCAACAAGAGAATTAAATATTTACAGGAAAAATTGGGTAGTTTCAAAACCCTATGTAAACACTGATGATTACAGAGCTTATATAAGAAGGTAAAGAAGAGTTGTTGTGTAACGATTACTATGAAAGTAATTCCAAGCATATTAGAACAACTCCAGCCTTTTCAGTTGGATATGTTATAAAATCAACGTGTTAGTGTTGGATTAAGACCAGATGTGTATAAATTGTCTAAGTGGTTTGCTGACTTCCTGTTCGGTATGGTGAAATCTCATCGATAAATCTTTCCTATTCTTTCTGATGGTAATTCTTTTTAAGTACAGGTATTACTTTTTTTTAGGTTTGCCATACAGAACCAGAACCTGCAATTCAATAGTTAAAAAGCCCCTCTGGATTTGAGTAGTAGTTACCCTTGGATGGACCCAGTGTTTGATTTAGATTTCTCGTTGCTGGTTCCGAGCTTCCAGCAAAGAGCCTCAGCTCCCTTTATGACCTTTCAGCTTGTGCTTGTTGTTAGCATGTGGATTTCTGCTTTGGCCTTTCTCACATCTGGCTCCCTCCCTCCTTCTCCAAGTGCTGGGAGTGTGAGAAATTAGGTTGTGGCACCTGCTCTCCTCCATCAGAGTGCAGGCTGCAGAGCCAATTGTGTAGGAGAGTAAGACAGGGTTTGTTTTGATGTTTGGACTAAGATATAGGGCCGTGTGTGTGTGTTAGCGAACTCAAAGTATCAGAACACATTCTTTGGATGGGGTCTGATCATGATGACCATGGCCGTGTACTCTGAAATAGAATTTACTTTTCTCTTTTCCTGGTATCCACTATTTTTAGACCAGTGCTGTCCAATACAATCATAATGGGAGACACACATGTACTTTTTTAGTAGCTGTATTAAATAAGGTAGAACGAAGCAGGTAAAATTAATTTTTAGTAATGTATTTTATAATCTAATGGATAAAAAAATTACTTCAAGTAATCAATATAAAATTATTAATGAGATCTATTACCTTGTTTCCCATAGTAACTCTTTGAAGTCTGTATATTTTACACTTATAGCACATCTCAATTGGACTGACCCCGTTTCAAGTGCTCAATAGTTACATGGGGCTGGTGGCTCAGCTCAAGGCCTGCATTTGCTTTATCTATGGCTGAGCAGTGTGTTCTCAGCTTGTAAGTTTTGGATTTTGGGTATTCCATAATGTAAGTCACTTCCATTCATAGGTACTCATAGTCGAATGATGCTTCTATCAGTTTCCCTTTCTCATTTTTTTTTCTGTCAAATTGAGGCGTCTAATTGCCTGGAAATGCTTCAGAACTAGTTCAACAAGTAAATCAATAGGCAGTATTTCTAGATGTTAATTCATGTATTCCCTGGCTTGAGAAGAAAACAAATTCTTCCTAACATATTTTACATGTATGTGTGTATCTATATATGTATATACATACACATACATAATTTTTTTGAAGTAATTTTCTCTTTTTACCCAAGAATCACAAATGTTTTGTAGCTTGTAATTGTCGACATGTTCAAGTTTATGGTCCAATGACTATTTCTCATTTCTGTTAAAATAAAGAATGGATGATCTAGGAAAATGTGAAGTACGGTACCCTTGTCAGATAAAAGTGGCCTTTGGGAGAGTTGAGAATAAAAGGATAGAAGGAAACACAGGAAAACCAGGAATCCCTGAACACAGGTTTGTAGAACATTAAGAATGCCTGCCTTCTGACCACACCTTTGGTATCCTTAATCACTCAGGTGTGCAGCAGTCCGCAGAAATAAGGGACTTAAACATCTAGTTACAGGGAAACGCTGACTAACCCTGCTGCTGTTTTGGGGAGAACATTGACTACATCAGTATGGTATGTTTCTTCAGTGCCATGTATTCTAGTTTGTCTTGCCTGCATATTTATTTCAGTATTGTCCTTAGGTAGTGACTCTTAAGGTTTAAAGATTAAAATGATATACACACGTTGTAGAAAAATAAGAGCAAAAAGCCACTTAAAATCGTATCATCTGGAGATGATCACCATTTTGGTGTTTTTCCTTTGTTTTGTGTGTGTATGTGTGTGTGTACACATACTATAATGGGATTATCGTGTGCTTTGTAACCTACCTTTTCCTCCACTTAGTGGTACACTCAGTACATTTTCATGTCAGTGAGTACTTCTATTACCAGTTTTAATCCCCACAATACTCTCTTATAAGCATGTACCTACAATTTAGCCAACCAATTTTCTGTTTTTAGACATTAATCCAGTTTGGGATTATTCTAGGCACTACTTTAGCGAACATTCTCATAGTGAAAAATGTGAGCCAATTTTAATTATATTTTTTATAATAAATTCCTTAAAGGTAGAATTGTTGGGTCAAATTCCTTAAAGGTAGAATTGTTGGGTCAAATATATGTATTTTTAGCTTTTGATTGATGTTGTTAAATGACCAATCATGCTCCCATTCGTAGTATATACAAGTGCTGACCTGCTAAAGGAATTTAAAAGAAATTATTCAGTAGTCTTATGATTTGTTGAGTGAATTATAGATGATACATTTGAATTTTAGGCCCTTGGATTTGTCACATTTTTTACAAGAGAGCTTATACATGATTATATTTCCATCAGCAAGACAGTGAGAATCACATTAAAAAAAAAAGGAATCTTGACAATATTAAGAATTTTTACAGCCAGTCAGACTGCTTTTAAGTGTCTGTGGCTAAGGTGTCTTTAAGCCAGTATGCCAGAGACCCTGTCTTCCTGACCTGGTAGCTCACTGGTTACGTTTTTAGGTATACCCTTCACTCTCTGAAATTTTATTTTTTGCTAGCCGAAACTTAGGAACCAAATAGATTCAGAAAAATGTGGACTCCTCACAAACCTATTGAACACATATATGAACTCAAGAAGAGCATAAGTTTGAATAAAGAAGGATACTTGGTATGAATTCTGGTTGTTGCTTTGGAGGGAACAGTGAAGGGAGGTGAGCAATTTGATTTGGATTTTGAGGGGTCTGGATAGGCTTGCTGAGGAATTGATAATTAAACAGGGATCTGAAATACGAATACGAATTCTCCAGATATTGTAGCATTCCAGGTAGAGAGAATAGTAGGCTGTGTTATCCAGCCTTAATTCAGCCATGCCTGTCAGTTTTGAAGTCCGTGCCCATCTGCGTTACTACCCTTTTTATTGTGTTTTTGCCATCATCTACCAACTTCTTGTTCTGGATGTTTCTTGAGAATGTTGGTTCCTGGCTCACTACTTTTCCTTCTACTGTGTCGTTCAGCATTCTCTCTAAATTGTTTGCTCTTCCAGTCTCCAAACTTCACTGTCCCTTTACCTGATCTTTTCTAGGGAATTTTACTTCCAGTTCATGTCAGCTCTCCTGGGCCTTGTCATTTCCCAGATGACACTTTTGGAATCTTGAGCTTGGAGAGTCTCCTTTCTGCACATACCCTGTCCTTCGTAGTTCTCATTTGTTCTCCTCCAGAGGTCCTTGTTCCTTGGGCACTTGGGTGTTGTTTGACTTCCTCTTGCCTCCCTCTTCTTTTTTAACTCCAGGGGACTCCACAGGAAGCCATGTGACTGCCATCTTACCAGCATCTTGATTTCCTCTCTCTGATTTGGCCCCATAACTTGCCAACTTTCCTCAGTGGCACAGTCCTACCGTTTAATTTTTCTGTTGTTTTCGTCAGTTGTACTCTGCTGGAGAGAAACTGGATATCAAGGTGACTTTCTCTGTTACACATTTACAAGTTGTGGGCTCAGCTAGAACATTGACTTGTTTTGTTTTTCTTTGTCATTCTTTTATGTCATTCTTTCCCCAATCTCATCCTCAGTCTTCTTCCTCTCCACCATGACCTCCACTTCTTAGTTCATTAAGAAAATAAGACATCAGATAACTGCCTACTCAATTTCCTGTCCTCCTACCTCATCGAAGATTGAGAAACAGGTAACTATCTGTATACATCTCTACCCACTTTATGCCAGAGGATATGAGGCAATCACTACAGATAATGTACGTGGAACTATTTTAAGAGATTCTAAATGTTTTCCTACCAGGGTTACAGGAGGACTGCTGATTGCTCCCTGTGGCATGGTTAGAACTTCTCATCTCTGGTTTATGGAGATAGGTTTGTGTTTAAATCGGCACATCCCCAGAGAAGGGCAGGTTAAATCACCTCCCAAGATGGCATTGCTCATTCATGGCACAGTCAGGGCTGGAATCTCTATCAGTAGCCTTTCCTTATCTTAAATAAAAATACTTGAGGTAGATTTTTTTTTTTTCTGAGAGGAGGTGGGATTGGAAGTGACGATGATACCAAATTTATTTATAGTAAAAAACGTGGATAATGGAGGTACATGGAACAAAATCTGAAAGGTACATGAGGACAGACATGAAAAGTAAGTCTCCGCCCTCCTATGTGATCTCAGTCCTGCTCTCTGGTGGCAACCACTTTTACCAGTTCTTGTGTGTGTATTGTGTATCCTTCCAGAGATCATCTTTGTTAAAAGTTTGTTTTTAAATGTTAAAATTCTTACGGAAAGAAAATGAAAGCAGGAACACTCATATACCTAGTATGATTTATTAGACATAACCAGGTCTAATAAATCTAAGCATGTTGTTGTCTTTGCTTTGGGATTTCTTTTAAAAAAGAAAATAAAACATTTTAGATAACCCTCTTTTTATCCTTTGCTAATCTCATTTCCCCCTCCCTCTTCCCCCAGAGGTAAATTTGTAGTCCATATTTTACTTTTGTATTACATGTTTATATGTCCATAAACTCATGTAAATACTGACTGCATGCTTTAAAACCTTAAATAAAATATCCCGTGTGGTATGTGTTCCATAACCTGCTTGCTCATTCAGGAATATATTTTCAACCCATGTTGACCCAAGTGGCTAGAGTTCATTTGTTTTAACTGCTGTTTTATTCTACTATTTAAACATACCAGAACTTATTTCTATATTCTCCTATCGATGTGTTGGTTGTATACTGTTAAAAACAGAGTGGAATCTACTGAGAAATGGTTTTGCTGAATCATAGTCACACACATCTCCAACCTGCTAGATGTTACCAAATTGTTTTCCCAAGTACTTGAACTGATTTACATTTCTGAGAATAGAGTTTATCCCCAGTCTTGCCAACACTCGGTATTATTGAACTCTTTTATGCTGGCCTTATCTGATGGGTGTGAAATGATACCTGGTTTTAAAGAGATATGCCACAGTTTGTTTACCCATTCACTAGTTAAAGGTGAATGTTTCCCAGTTTTGGCTATTATAAAGCCACTGTAAACATTTATGTACAGATTTTTGTTTGAACATACATTTTCATTTCTCCAGGTAGACACCCTGGAGTAATATTATTCGGTAAATGTATGTTTTAACTTTATAAGAAATGGTCAAACTATTTTCCAAAGTGGTCATGCAGTTTTACATGCCCACCAGGTGTGTATGAGAGTTCTGGTTACTCTGTGTCATTATCAGCACTTGGTTTTGTCTTAGCAGTTTTTCTTTTTTTAGTTATTCTGAAAGGTACATGAGGACAGACATGAAAAGTAAGTCTCCACCCTCCTATGTGATCTCAGTCCTGCTCTCTGTGGTGGCAACCACTTTTACCAGTTCTTGTGTGTGTGTATTGTATATCCTTCCAGAGATTGCATACATGTTTTTTTTTAACCCAAAGAATTAAAATTAAAAATTGATTTTATTTTAAAATGATCTAAATTAATTGATTTTTTTTCCCTCCTTGGTCTTGAATGATCTTCCCACTCCTCAACTCAAAATCAGAGCATTGTATTAGGGCAACCAAATAATGATAAAGTGGAGGTATTTTTGTTTAGATTTCTTCCATTACTAAAAACAGAGTGTAGAAACCACAGATGTAAGCCAACATCGTTATTTTTTAGTGCAAGACATTTGAGGCCCACTGGATAATGACTTTCCTGCACTTACACCACCGTGCATGGTCTACAGCGTGGGTCCCAGATTCCCAGGCCAGTGCCGTTTTTCCACTGTCCCTTGTATTCTGCCCGGTGCTGACCAGGACACACTGTAATGTGAATCTTGAGTTTGAAGGATAGAGTTTTCACAATGGATTTACTTTCAACGTTGGATAAGCTTGTTTTTACTTTCATTGCTGGATTCTGGCATGTGCTGTCAACACATTCCGAGTCATGCTTTGAGATTGTGAAAGAGTGGCCATCCTTTAAGTGTCTGCCAGAGAAGCCAATTTAATAAGTCTTTGATAGTCAACGTGAACAGTGAATTTATTCATCTCATCAAGATGTTTACCTTTTATCACAATCCTTCCATTTGAAGGAAAATAACATTCAACAAGGTTTGAAATACGTACTGATCCATTTCCTTTTGAAAATTCAATAATAGGCTATTCTTAATGTATCGTCCTACCAGAATTTCTCTCTCTACATGTGGGTTTTTTTGTTTCTTGTTATTTTGTTTTTTAGCGTATAGTTATGGCTGTTTCAATATACCTATATGTGTAATAGAGTCTCCTTTCTTATGTGATCTGGCTCCTTTGGTTCCTGCAGCCAGTGGGAAGAGGGAACAGAGGGCATTCTACTCACATCCCATTGTCCAATACTTAGTCACATGACCACATCTAGCAAATGAAAATGTATTTTAATTCTACTTTTCTGTATGTTTGAAATTTTCCAAAATTGTTTTTTAAAAACAATTTCATTTTATTATTTCTTACCTTTACCAAGTTCCATTTAAATATTGCAACACTAGAGGGTGCTGGTAATACATTGCTTTTAGTGTTTATAGAATTTTATTCCTCCCCAGGTTGGCTTATTATAGAATCAGAGTAGTTTTTGTTCATCTGATAATCCCAAATCTTCTTTGCTAATTTACAGTGTCCTTACTGTTGTGAAATTGAAATGTCAATATATAATATATATTTGGAAAAGCAGAAATAGGTAACCACCACCTTTTTTTTTTTTAACTACAGTTTAGATTTTGTCCTTAAAGGGAAAACATAAACCAGAGATTGCATTACTCAAAGTAGATATTTTAAAATGTACGATTATTTCTGCAGAATTAAACTTCTTTTAGTATTGGCCAAATTCAGCTTTTTAGTTGTTTTGCCTTATTTTTTGTCCTAAATTTACTAACCGTATATAGATACTAAGAATTGAGCTACTATTAGTTTTGGTCCCTAATACATAACTAAAACTTAGAGTGTAACTAAAACTTAGAAAATCAGATAAGCACAAATTAAAAACCAATTATAATCCCATTTGACAGAGATAATCACTGTAAACTGCTTGGCACAGTGCTATCTGCTTTCTGAGCACACTTGCACGTATATGTATGGGTACGTACACGGCTTTAAAGGGGCACTGTGTGAGTTAATGCTACTTACTGCACCGGATGCTGTTTTCTATGTTCATTTTGTAACTGGCTACTTTTCTTAAGTATTTTTTCTAGTGCCTTAAAAAAAAAAAGACAACTCTTTCTGGGTAAATAGACCATTCATTACCTGTAAATAATTCTTTTGTCTTCCCTTTTCCATTATTTGAGCTTTAAAATCTTTTTCTTACTGTGTTAGCTAGAACTTCCAGAACAATCTTCTATAATGGAGGCCACCAGACTTCCTTCTTTCTGTTTCTGGCTTTAATGGACCCCTTCTGGGTTTTTAGGGTGTAAGTATCTTATTGGCTTTTGGCATGAGATAGGGATTCTTTTTGAGGACATTTTTCTCCTATGTCAAAATGCACTAAGGGTTTTGTTCAAAAATTGATGTTGAGTTTTATTAAATGCCGTTTTGACTTCTGTTGATCTTATATTTTTTTCTTCCTTCTACCTGTTTATGTGTATTGTAATACACACTAGCCTTTTTCCTTGTGATTTGTCAACTTTGGGTTATGCTAGATTTCTAAAAGGAAGGACAAGCTTTTCGTCTTTTTCCCGTGCTTTGGAGCTGTCTGAGTAGCATAGTAACTGTTCCTTAAGGCTTGGAGATACTTGCCTGGGAAGCTGTCCGGGCCCTGTGCAGTTTGAATGGAAGGTCTCTGTCTGCCGTGATCTTGAGAGGTTTGTTTGATTAAGAGCCCTCTTTGATGTATTTATCAAATTTATCAATTCTGTTGCTTATTTCCTAGATAATTTCTCTCTCTTTAATTTCTTTAGGATATTTTGTTGCTTATTCTTTCTTAATTTTAAGGGTGTTTTTACAGTTTGGATTTCACCTATAGCGCCATAGTTATTTGGGAGAAAGGTTGAAAATTTTGAAGTTGTTAGACTTTCTTGATTGATAATTATTTTTTTCCTCTTTTAGGCATTAAGATCAGGCAATGAGAAATATAAATACTTTTTTGGTGGAGGTTGAAATTTTCATTTGTCATGATGGTCAGTTTTCACAAGTTCATTGAAAATAAAGCTCTTTTCCATGGGGTGCAAAGTTTGATACTTGTTATATTAGCCTTATTCATTATTTTGGTCAGATTGATACAAAATAAAATTAATATGGAGATCGAGCCTGTGCTTGTAGCCCTCTATACTCTTGCCTCCGATTTCCTTGGATACAGATAGGTATGTTTATGACGTGTTGATCATTTTGTTTATATTGCTAACCATTATGTGTCTTATTTCAGTGAAATGTTTAGAACATAAAAATTGATGTATTTCTGTTGTGAATTTTATACTTTTGGCAATTTAAAATGACCTTCTCTTCCTTTTATACTTTCTGGCATAAATTCCGTTGTGTCTGCCATTCAAAAAATAACAGTAAAGCAGTATTAATATTGCTTTATTTGTATTTCACTTTGTTAAAGGCCTATTTTTTGACACATCTGAGAATATATATATTTTTTAATTTATTGGGGTGACAATTGTTAGTAAAATTACATAGATTTCAGGTGTACAATTCTGTGTCACATCATCTATAAATCCCATTGTGTGTTCACCACGCAGAGTCAGATCTCCTTCCATCACCATATATTTGATCCCCCTTACCCTCATTTCCCACCCCCCACCCTCCTTACCCTCTGGTAACCACTAAACTATTGTCTGTATCTATGAGTTTTTTTTTGTTTGTTTTTTTGTTTGTTTGTTTGTTTTTGTTTTTTGTTGTTTTTTTTTTTACTTAGACGTTTATCATTTATATCCCTCACACTGTGGACCCCCGCCCCCCCCACTATCTCTCTGACATCGCACCGAGCCATCCCATTTCCATTGTCTCCACTCCCAATGCTGTACTCTGCCTATTGTAAATGAATACATACCTATATATACATATATATCTGAGAATATTTTTAATAAAACAAATTTAATTTACAAGTTTGGTGTGTTGTAGCCTGTAGTCAGTTTCAAATTCTAATAGTGGTTTCCTTTAAGTAGAAAAAATTAAATAAAAAAAAACAAACCTGTTTCTCCAGTTGTCAGAGCTAAGATCTAATAGTATTTTTCCGTTCCTTTCTGGGAAAAAGGCTTTAACTTCTTTTTATTCCATCTTCAATTTTTATTAGCTATACTCTTGTTTAATCTGCTTTATTATTATCATTATATTTTTTACATTACATAGCATATGCTTAGAGGATGATGTGACACATGCATTCTTTTTTATAACTGGATTTATGTTCTTTATTAGTTTTGTCTGATCATGGTTTTGGTTGGCATACATTATTATCCACCTTGTATATCAGTGGTCTCTCTGAATCTTGCTTCTTATGTGGTTGGAATAAGTCCTTAAGCTTTTTTCTTTTTCTTTTCTCAACCTATATATATCTAAGATTGCAATTTTTGGCTTTCCCACATGAAGGGCAACTTGTCTGGGTATAAAATTCTTTGGGAAAATCTTTTCCTTAGTTCTCTATAGATCTGCGTATTCTGTTGACTTCTGGCATTTAATGCTGCTTTGGAAAATCCTGGGTCTTATCTTAATTATTGCTGCTATTTAAGTAAACCAAACATTTTCTCCTTCTCCCTGAATATTTCTATGACTTTCATCCTATAGTTAAATTATTTTGCCAGGATATGTCCAAGATCAGTTTCTTTTCTGATTTTGCGTGAATCTGGTACACCTATATAATCTCTATACTCGGATTTTCTTTATCTCAGAATAGTTATTTTTTTCTATTTTTGTATCTTTAAGTTTGTTCCATTTGTTCTTTATAACAGTGTTTGAGATACAATTCACATACTATAAAGTTCTCCCATTTAAATTGTATAGTTGAATGGCTTCTAGTAAATCAGACTTGTGCAAACATCACCACAATCAAATTTTAGACCATTTTCTTCATCCCATGAAGAAATCCCAAACCCATTGACAGTCACTCCCCATTCCTGTCTTCATTTCCACCCTGGCCCTAGGCAGCCACTAATCTACTCTCTGTGTCTATAGATGTGGCGATTCTGGACATTTCATGTACATGGAATCGTACAACATGACTGGCTTCTTAGTTCTTTTTATTTATTTATTTTAAAGATTTTATTGGGGAACAGTATGTACTTCCAGGACTTTTTTCCAAGTAATGTTGTTGTCCTTTCAATCTTAGTTGTGGAGGGTGCCGTTCAGCTTCAAGTTGTTGTCCTTTCAGTCTTAGTTGTGGAGGGCGCAGCTCAGCTCCAGGTCCAGTTGCTGTTGTTAGTTGGACGGGGTGTAGCCCACCATCCCTTGTGGGAGTCGAACTGGCAACCTTGTGGTTGAGAGGACACGCTCCAACCAACTGAGCCATCTGGGAGCTCAGCGGCAGCTCAGCTCAAGGTGCCGTGTTCAATCTTAGTTGCAGGGGGCGCTGCCCACCATCCCTTGCGGGACTCGAGGAGTTGAATTGGCAACCTTGTGGTTGAGAGCCCACTGGCCCATGTGGGAATCGAATCAGCAGCCTTTGGAGTTAGGAGCACGGAGCTCCAACCACCTGAGCCACCGGGCCGGCCCTTGTTCTTTTTATTTTTAAGTCCAGTTCAGAAAAACACTGATTGTTCATGCCTTGGCTTTGCTCTTTGCTTTTTTTCCTCCCTCCATGGTTCTGGTCTCTGAACTCACACAGCCCTTTTGGCAGCAACTCTGGCTATACCAGAGTTTCTCAAGCTTGTCCTCCACCTTTCAGTTTTCTGCTGTTTTCCACAGTTTCACTTCTCTTTATTGCTTCTGAGTTAATTTTGTGCTTTTAGTTTCCTTATAGTTAATTCTTTCCCAACCCAGCTTGTTGTTTCTTGGTTTCAGTACATTTTCTTAATCTAATTGTCTGATCCCCGCCCTGCCCCATTTTTTTAAATACCAACTGTTTTGTTTGTTTTTTATTCTTTTCTCCTTTGTTTCAAATTGAAATTTTCTTTGGTTTCTGTAGCAGAATCTTTCTGAGATGAATGTCTTCATGGGACGTCCTGAATACAGTTCTTGTATTCAGGATATAGAAACTGGGACTGTTTTTTCCATAGGCTTTCAGGTTGGGTTTTTCCTCTTGGCCCATCTTGGAGCAAGGGGTGTTCTGATCTGTCTGGGCATGTTGACCTGATTGGGTGAGTCATGTGTGACCTGTGTTCTGGGCACTTGTGGTGATGAATCTCTTGCCCCTGCCCAGTCAAAGCACTTGGCTTCCAACCTTCTCCCCAGCTGTTTCTATGGCTTCTCCAGTCAAGTGGCATCTTCGTCTTACACTCACTGCTGATTTCCTTAAGATTATTTATAAGTAAGTGGCACTTAGAGCTACTTTCTCCGGTTTTCTTGGTTCCTCTTCTGCCTTTATCCCATAGACTCTATTTTCCAAGCTGTGTTTTGCTGCCACTTCTGCTTGGCTGTTTCTCATCTGAGTCTCATGGTCATGGTCATTGTCTGGATTTGGTGTTGGGGAGATAGAGGCAGGGATTTGCCCTCACATAGCACATCCTGAGGGGCACTGCCCAGTTTGCTTACAGGCTCTGGCCTGGAGTCATGACTAGAAAGGACAAAGTCTGACGACAGGTGTGGTGTCTTCCTTCTTACTGATACTAGATTGTCAGTGTGCGTTTGCCTTTTTTTGTGTCTTCATGGGCACTTTCACTGTTCGTTGGGGCCTCTGCAGCTGTCACCTGCACACCAGCTACCACATTCAACTGGGCTCCAGCAGTTAGCTCTCAATATTACAGTGATTTGTTGGCTTTGCCTATCATTTAATGAAAAGGTCATACCTTGGGATCTATCTTTAACCTCTGAAAGTCTTTGAGCTTTGAAAACAGTTGTGTTTGGGGCCCCAATTGGGGAAATGAAAAATTACCAGGGAGCAAAATTAATTGCCCTTTTCACTGAAGCTGAAAGCAGTGTTGGTGGACTGGTTTGTCTGAATGGAAGGATTTGTAAAGATAGGTTTGAATTTCCCTTATTTGTGTGGGTTTGAGAAATGTAATCCCCCAGCAGCTTGGTTTCCACAATAGAATATCCAGCCTGCCCTGTGGAGAGGTGGACACTGGAAGCAAGCCGTGCTCGAGGCATGCAGTGACCGTTTGTAACCAGGTGGTGGCTGTTGTGTAACACAGAAGATAGCATTTTTGACGAGGTGGTGTGGTTATACAATTTTGGCGAGCCCGTGGGTTATAAAAGCTGAAATTCCTTCAGCACCTGAAGTGTCTCATGCTGAGCACTAGAACCTCGCCCTGGCTCCAGCACAGAATTAATGGGTGGGACACCGACGAAAGGATATTTTTGTCTGTAAGGAAAGATTTCGCCCTGCAGGTAAGACCATGTCTTGGTATATAAGCTCTGCTTTGGGGAATTAGTGTCTGTGTGTCTGCATGTGTCTACGTCTGTCTGTGTCTGTCTGTGTGCATCTGGGTCCACGCGTGTTCGTCTCTGTGTGCATCTGTGACTGTGTGCGCCTGTCAGTGACCATGGGTCTGGTTTTCTGTGACTGTGGCTGTGTGTGTGTGTGTGTGTGTGTGTGTGTGTATGTATGTGTTTCTGTGTGTCTGTGTTGGTGGGTGAGGAGCCTATGGCTCCAGTTTGCCAGCTAGGTTACCAGGAAATCTCCAAAGGCTTTCTCAGTGCTGTCAGACGTGATTTAAACATTTAATCACTGAACATTAACATTTATGCAACTCTTAAAAGGCAGTGCCCTTCATTAAATATATGAGAAAGAGTGATGATAAACACCTGGTCTGCAACAATTGCCATGTCCGATTTAGTGGTTTTTAGGTGCTCACCTTCTGTACTCTGAGTGAGGTGCAGTCTTGGGACTTACAAGACTGTGTGATCTTTTATGTTTTCTTTTATGCAGAATTTTAGGGATTTGGGGAAAAGCAAGTACACAAGCAAAAAGGAACGTACATTAAACAAACTTCATGGAGAGCCTGGAGTCTCTTCTAGCTGAGTACATCTATTTTTTTTTTTTAATTCTTTTAAGGTTTGTGGGTTGTAAAAATGTCAGGTTCAGACACCAGAAAATGCAATACACCTGTGGCCAGGATTCTAAGTGATTACAGTCTCTGTATTGAATGGATTTTTTTTTATTAATTAGGAGGAACATACTCCTTTGCAGAAAAATAATGTCTAACATACAGGCATGAGATGTTTATTGAAGATTAGTGAAAAGCCATTATTTCAATCACTGTGTACTTGGGGTTAACCTGGAGAATCATTACAGTGCCCCAGCCCCAGGTAATTGCAGTGCAGGTTAGCCATGTCCACTCTTCAGCCAACAGGTAATCCAACAGGGTAGGTGAAATTTCAGAATGCTCGTTTCCTTATCTTGGGAGAATCTGGGAGGAGAAGGAGATGGAACTCTTGGAAGATGGACTAGGGGGCAGTGGGGATGGCATGGG
Organism: Rhinolophus ferrumequinum; assembly: GCF_004115265.2. Lineage (NCBI taxonomy): Eukaryota > Metazoa > Chordata > Mammalia > Chiroptera > Rhinolophidae > Rhinolophus > Rhinolophus ferrumequinum. The sequence goes on along the minus strand of NC_046306.1, from coordinate 26,554,676 downwards.
GAGGAAAAGGATATTGTAGAAGAGATTTGCAAATGGAATTTCTTCTAGACAATAGAAAGAAAGCATGTGGTTGAAGGAACCAAGTACGATAAATGTACCAAAGACCAGCAAAGCTGAGCAGGTGTAATGGGTAGTTAGGAAATAAGGAAAAGATGGAGCTTGACCTCAGTCTGCAGGTAAGAGAAGGAAATTTGACTTTGGCACTTGAAGCAGAGGAAAGGGTTGGAATGGGCCAAAGAGAGATGGTCTGAGAGTAATTCAGGGAGAGGGCTGCTAAGTGCATTGAGCTCGAGGCATGGAGTGAACAATTATTTGAAATGCTTCTCCCAGCAGAGTGGCAGTAGTAACTGAAGGTGACCAATGAGCCATCAGCTGTGCTGGATAAGAGAAGATAGAGTTGGGAGCTGGGGGGCACAGGCTTAGCAGGGCAAAGCCATCCCCTGGATGTTAACCTTCGTACCCAAGGCTGTCCTTGTACTGGAAAGTGGGGGAGACATCAAATGACAGTGGTTATTTGGAGCTGTGAAGGAGGAGAGAGCTTCTTTTTTTTCTATTCCCTGACAGTAAGTGGGGGGTTTTCCTTGGCTCTTCCAGAATGACCTTCAGACATAACCACTCAGGCCTTTTCTGGCTGCTCATCTCCAGAGCCTTGTTCTGTTAGTCTGTAAGGAAACAGGAGCAGCTTCGTGTTCTCAGAATGATTGCTGCGTTTGCCACTTGTCCTTGGCTTTTGTCCAAGGGTAAATCAGCCTTTCTGTACCTCAGTTTCCTAACCTGTGGAGGTAATAAGCATCCTTCCCCGAATTTTGGTAAGGCTCAAGTGAAATCATGTTTGTATCTTGTACATGATAGGCAGTCAGTTCTGCATGTTTTTATCCTGTCATTAAAATTCTGTATGAAATTAGCTTTTCAGTGGCCCCTTAATGACTGATCAATACATTTAAAAGTGTTTAAATGAAAAAGACGTTTGCACAAGAAGTGATATGTTAAATAACCCAAAATAGAAATAAATGCAGTAAAACCCATCTTGATTCTGCTTGAGTTTTTCTCAAATATACATTTTTTTTTTTTTAAATTGCAGAATATTGGGGAACAGTGTGTTTCTCAGGGCCCATCAGCTCCAAGTCGTTGTCCTTCAGTCTAGTTGTGGAGGGCGCAGCTCAGCTCCAAGTCCAGTCGCCGTTTTCAATCTTAGTTGCAGGGGGCACAGCCCACCATCCGATGCGGGAGTTGAACTGGCAACCTTGTTAAGAGCTCGCGCTCTAACCAACTGAGCCATCCAGCTGCCCCTCTGGAAGCTCTGCAGCAGCTCGTCTTCAATCTAGCTGTGGAGGGCGCAGCTCACTGGCCCATGTGGGAATCAAACCGGCAACCCTGTTGTTCAGAGCTCGCGCTCTAACGAACTGAGCCATCCGGCCGCCCTTCAAATATACATTTTTAATTCCAGCCCACAGGCTCTACCTTTTGCTTCACCGCCTTTCCCTTTCCCCTTTCGTGTCCCAGCCGCATGATTTCCTTGAATAAGTCTGGAGGTCAGGAATTAGGTTTTTTTCCTGGTGTATGCCTAGCCCATGGAAAAATGTTCAGGTTTTCTCCAGTATTTGATGCCTTTTATGTAATGGACACCGTGTCCAATGCCCTGGTCTCTTATGGACCAAGGAAGCCGGTTGTGCCATGGAACATGGAGAAAGGGCAGCTAACCCAAAAAGGAAGCTTTTGGGAAGGTGGTCTATGTGGATGGTACCGGGGCAGGAGGAGCATAGCAAGGATGGGTCTTTAGGTCTTGTCATAATTTTTTAAAACTACAGTTTGGGTAAGAGATTTTTGCTGGATTATATCAGCCACAGCATCTGATACCTACAATATTAGGGCAGAAAAACAAAGATCATTGATAACTTTGTATTTTAAAGCCCCAAATCAACCAGATGTCAGCTATTTCGATCTTTCGCTGTACACGTGACTCTTTCCCCTAACCGAGCAGTCGATGAGTCGGTGTCTTCTCATCTAGGTAGATGGCTATCGCTCTTCACGGCTCAGGTTATGTGTAAGCTGACATCAGCAAAACAACATGTCTTGACTGGATTTAAGAGCTGTTTTAGGATTTAGAGTTTGGTTTGGGACTAGAGCTTATTCTACACCAAGGGCTTCGTGGGCCAAATCTCTAGAAGAGACTGAAGGGGTCTTCTGCAGGCAGGGTGTATTTTCAACATCTTCTGTTTCATTTCATCACTGGTGCACTTGACTCGATGCTCTGTAAAGTATTTGCTTTCAATAAGGAATGATTCTTCCCCCCTACCTCACCCCACGGATGGGCCAGGAATGTTTGCCACATCTATCCAGTAGCTTTGTGTCCTCTCCCGCTCACGGTTGAGGTCCCTGACAACATGTTTAGGTGATTCCTAAGTGGTCTAGCAGTGTTTGCCCAGGGGCCCTTTCCTTCCACTTTCAGAGCAGGGTGATTGTCTTGGGGTGCCTGGTGGATCCTAGCCTCTAAAGGACTGTTCCTCCTGGGGTTCTCAGCAGGTGGTTTCTGAGGTGGAACCTGGCAACCATCTCTGGGTTCTCTTTCAGAAATCCAGGTTTTATCCAGCTTTTTAAATTTTCTTCCTCGTAAGAGAACAAGTCCACAAACCAGGACAGTGACGGAATGCTCACACAGCTCAGGGGGTGAAGGGGAGGTTTTCTTGATTGCCATCATTGAGGTGGTTTGGTTTAGGGCTCGATAGAGTTTGAAGAAAGCTCCTCTGAGGTCATGAGTCTGGGTACTTGCTCCGTCGTCGTGTGTTATCAGTGCCATCATTTGTACCGATTTAGCAAATTATTTCTATGGGTTATGTTAGTGTAAGGCTCAGCAAATGACCTGATATCAGTGGGGTACTTGGAATATACGTTTTATGTTCCTGGGCAGAGCTTTAGTTACATCAGTGACTTTTAGGCTTTTTTCCGACTGACCCACAGTACAAAGTATTTGACCTTGAAACGGGGTGGCCCTTTTCCTGTGAGGTGTGCTCTGGCGTTTTTTGTTCTATTAAATTTCATTGTTTTAAAAGTTCTGGATGAGCTCCACTGTGTCGATTTCATGGCCCACTAGTGGGTAGTGACTTACAGTTTGGGAAAAAAAAAAAAGAGTGAGAGTTCTTCGAGTGTTTTGGAAAAGTATGGAGGATGATTGGTTTTTCTCAGTTACAACCTGTGAGCATAACCATCATCACAAAATCAAACAATAACCACGGCTTCCAGGTTCATTCATTGCTGCTTAAACGGCGTAATGATCGCTAGGATCAGCATCAGGACTGTAACCTCCTTAAAGCAGGATCCTGTGCGTTCAGCATCCATTTAAGTAATTACATTTAAAGGGAGTCGATCATATACAAGTAGAGGACATTTGTTCCAATGATCTTTTTTTGGCTTGGGTTGAAAGCGTTTAGGTCAAATGTTAGCATGGAGCCGACTTTAATGGAGCCACTGCAGTTCCCCTCTAATCCCCTAATGATGGGATTTAAGCAGAGAGCCATGGATTGGCTTTTAAATTGTGCTTGATCATTGAACCTGGCCACCTCTGAAAGCTCTTGTTTGTATCTTGGTAAGGCCCAAACTACCACTTGGCAAGTTGAGGTTTTGAGTTTCTTTATCCCAAAGTCTTCCTTCTTAGCTTAGTCATACTCTCACCTGTCTGGATCGGTTTATGCAAGCTGAGGAAATGGCGTTATCCCACCCTAGGTTGCCCATCCAAAGGTGTGGGTGATCTGAGGACCACTAATGTGAGAATACTGTATAGTTGTAAAAAATGTAGGTTCCCAAGCAGGTCTATGGCATCAGATTTTGGGGAGAGGACGTTTTTTAAGTTAGTGGGATATGGGAGTTTTTAAATTCTTTTTTTCCTCAAAAATTGAAGTTTTAAAAAACCCGAGGCATAGTTTACATACAGCAAATGGATGTACATCCAAATGGAGCTGCCAGAATCACAACCAAGGTATAGAACATTTCTGTCACTCCAAAGGCTCCTTCCTCTGCCTTTGGAGTCCCTCCCTCCTTTCCTGCTCTAGGTCACCACTACCTGTCACTATAGATTAGGGAATCAGGCAGCATGTCTTGAGTCTGGCTTCTTTCACTCAATGTAATATCGGTGTGTTTCCTCCCTGTTATGTTACATATGTCAATAGTTGCTTCCTTTTTATTGCTGAGTAGTTTTCATATGGACTCACCATAGTTGGTTTATCATTGACCTACTGAAGGACCTTTGCGTGTCTTGAGTTTTGGGCTGTTATAATAAAAACAGCTTTGAACATTTGTCTACAAGTATTTGTGTAGAAGAAATCTGCATTTTGAATAAGCTTCCCAAGTGAGTCTTAGGCACGTGAACCACTGATTCTTATTCTCTCTGTTCTTTCTTACTCTTCTCGTCTCGTTTTGGAGAACTGTAGGGTTTTGTGTATAAATTAAAAGATGTCCCATGCATTTATGCTTTTGATGTAGTATTCATTCAGTGACATCTCTTTGGGGTAAATGTGTGTATCATTAACATTTACTGAGTATCTGTTCTGTGCTAAGAGCTGGGAATATAAAGATGAATTGTGCACAAGGGGATTCTACCCTTCAGGAGGACTCTTCGTGATTAGTTCATTCAGTCTTTGAGGGCATTGGACTGGGGCCTGCTAGGTGCTGAGGATGGGAGGACATGTTTTCTTAGGGTTTGCTTGTGCTTCCAAGAAACACAAAAGGTCTTGTTGGTATTTAACTTTAGGAGCAACTCAGCCCTTAAATCCTCTTTAAATAGTACCATCATACGAGCACTTCCAAGTCAGGTGGCAATGGTAAGCCACAGTGAGGAGTTGACATATTCCTGGACAGCGGAGAAATGGTCAGATAGTAAAAATTAAGTACAAGAGAAATTCACTGGCTGAATAGTTGATGAAATAAGTACCAATTAAAAACTCTTCTGCGTTTGTACATGATTATTGGTAATGGTTCAATGCTTAGGGAATTGAAAGTTTATTAAAGATCTGAATATTTTACTTTTCTACTTATAGTAGAATTTCCCAAATTGCTGTCTTTCACTCTGTTAGGCTTACATTTATTTTGATGTTGACTTTTTTTTTTTTTTTTTTTTTTTTTTTACGACTGATGATTTTCTGCTTGCTCTAAGGTAGTGATTTGTAACCATGGCTGCACCGGTGCATTAGAACATCTAGATGCTCAGGCTACAGAGACCTATTCAATCAGACTCTCTGAGTGGGGACCCAGACAGTAGTATTTTTAAAGTTCTTAGGTGGTTCCAACATGGAGTCAACATGGACGGCCACTTCTTTGGGGCAGCGTTGGTCATTTGTGGGTATACCTCTTTTATTGTCAGTTCCTCCCTTTACCTGCGAAGTATAATTGACAAAATCTTGGCTTTTCTCCCTTCTTTTCTGACAACAAAAGTTATTTTACAACTTTAGACTTGAGAACTTTACTAAGCACTGCCCTGTAACCATAGGGCTGTGTCCTGATCTCTCAACAGAAAGGACTGAACTGCTTTGTGTTACTGTGTTAAGGGGAACCGACCACCCCTGGATTTGTGGAGGAAGAACCGAGTGCTGATGTGAACATCAGGCTCTTAGAGGAGAAAGTGGGCATAGCTTGCATTGTTAAGTAAATAACTTTGGAAAATATAGAGGAGGGAAAATAAAGAAAGTTCTTTGGTGTCCCACCAGTCAGTATTTTGGTTAACATTTTGGTGTGTGTATGCGTGTATGCCCACTTACACATACACAGTGGGTTAGTGCTGTACATACTACTTTTTTATTGTATAAATTGCCTTTAATTCCTTTTACTCATTGCCTCATTAAAAAAATTGGTATCTTCTATTGTTATTACCGGGTAAGACCATTTGACCTGAAATCTGTCTTAACAAACTTAGGTGTACTTCAGTATTGTTCGCTGTAGGCAAAATTATACAGCAGATCTCTAGAACTTATTCATCTTGCATAACAAACTATACCTTTTGAATAGTAAGTCCTCACTTCACCCTCCATGCCCAGCCCCTGGCAGCCATCATTCTATTCTCTGCTTTTATGAGTTTAACGATCTTAGATACCTCATATAAGTGGATCGTGCAGTGTAGGTCCTTCTGTGACTACCGTGTTTCCCCGAAACTAAGACCTAGCCGGACCATCAGCCCTAATGTGTCTTTTGGAGCAGAAATTAATATAAGACCCGGTATTATATTTATTATATTATATTATACTGTATTATATTTTGTTATATTATACCGGGTCTTATAGCAAAATAAGACCGGGTCTTATATTAATTTTTGCTCCAAAAGACGCATTAGAGCTGATGGTCTGGCTAGGTCTTATTTTCGGGGAAACACAGTAGCTTATTTCACTAACTGTAATGTTGTATATACTGTTTTCTTAACCTGTTTCCTTGCATCACATATGGTATTCCTTTGTATTAACATATCACAATTATAGCATTCAATTTCCTAGTGTTGGGTATTAGATTTTTCCTGATTTTTGGTCTTATTAAAAATGTTAACGTGTATAATTTTATAGCTAAATCTGTGTGTCCTAATTATTTCCTTAGAATAAATTCCTAGAAGTAGCATTTTCTTAGGTCAAATATTAGAAGTGAATATGAATATTTTAAACTTTTGATACATGTAACCAACTTGCCTTCTCATAAGCAAATTTATTTTTTATTAGGAATGTGAGTTTGTCTTTTGCTCCACCTCCTTATAAGTAAGGGTATTAAAAATAACCGACATAGATAAAAATAAAAAGGTACCTCATTTCAATATACATTGATTTTAAACAAGGAGTGAACATTTATTTTGTCATTTATATTTGGGGCGGGGATTGAAGATGAGAAGTTCATGTGTTTTGCCCATTTTTATATTAAGGACTTTTGTTTTCTATTTATTGATTTATAGCTCTTCAAATAGTAAAGATACCAACACATATCTTACGTTTTATTATATTTTGCCTTTTAATTTGTTTGTGATTATTCGCCATAACAGAAATTAAAAAAAAATTTTTTTTTTTGCAGAATGTAGCAGCCTCTTGTCTCTTTCTCATCTTTAATGATATGCTAAGAAAGGAGTCCCCCACCCTAACATTATACAGTCATTTAGTGCCTTTATTATTATTTTTTTTTAACCTTAGGTCTTACTTCTGGATTTTATTAACAGTGAGCCGGTTGTCTTGGCATGTTGTAATGAAAATCCATACTTTGTCTTATGATTTGAAGTGCCTTCCATTTCATGTATTCGTTGATTTGTGGGTTTTCTGTTGTCTGATCTGTTTGTCTCTTTTTGTGCTTATATTGAGCTCTTCTGTTTATTACAACTTGACGTGAGGGTCCTTATCTGATAGAGCACACTCTTATTTTTTCAAATACATGTGACTATTCTTTGTTATCCTTCTACAGAAATTTTAGCAAGACCCTTCCTCCCCTTTTGGGATATTAATAGACTTTTATTAAATTCATACACATTATGTGTATAGGAAAATGAATATGTTTACAGCTTTCTTATCCAAGATATAGTCTATTTCTCTGGTTATTGAACTCTCTTTTGTGGCTTTTAGTAGTAGTTTATAGTGTTATTCATAAGGCCATGTACATTTTATTGGATCAATGTATTAAGTATTTAATGCTTTTATTCACTTTAAACAGGATTCTTTCATCCTCTTATCTTTAGGGCTTGGCAAACTGTTTTGTAAATATCAGGTTTTGTGGGCCAGGTGACCTCTGTCATGTGTTCTTCTTCCTTGTTGTTTATAAACCCTTTAAAAACTGTAAAAAACCATTCTTAGCTGCAACTGTACAGAACCAGGCCAGGCAATAGTTTGTCAGCTTCTTGATCTAGATGCTTATTGCCAGCATTTGGGAAGTGTTCAGTCCACACCGAAGAAGGTTCGCTCATTTATTTTGTGCCTAGCACCTTTGTATAGATTCTCCCACATTTTCTTAACTCCAGGTATGGTCACACTTTGGTCTTTTCCTCACCTTTCTCTGTTGGTCGAATGATAGCAGTGATGTCGGTTGCCCTGGGCCTTGTCACTGACATAATGTGTCACTGACAGACAGGGTTGATATTGGCTGTTAATTTCCTTAACAGGTTAGTAAGAGTATTAAAGCAAGAATGACTGGTACATGCCGGTTGGCTCAGTTGGTTAAAAGCACAGTGCTCATGACCCACGGTCGCCGGTTCGATTCCCACATGGGCCAGTGAGCTGTGCCCGCTGCCCTCCACAACTAGACTGAAAACAATGACTTGACTTGGAGCTTACGGGTCCTGGAAAAACACACTGTTCCCCAATATTTCCCAATTTAAAAAATTTAAAAAAAAAAAAAAAAGGCTGTTACATCATATCAGGTACCGTTATTTTTAAGCATCACTTAGTCACGCCACAAAGTTTGGGGGTCAGGTGTGGCCCTCGGGGCCAGGGATACAGGCTGTGGGTACTGCCTCTTGTTCTGCAGTTGTCTGGCTGTGCAGGCCGACATTATCTCGCTGTGTTATAACCATCTTCATGGTTCCCAGACACGCAATGAGGTGGAGATCAGAGGAAACGCTGATGGGAGTTACCCCAAGGGAATGGAGTGAGGTAAAGGGTGATTAGTTTGGAGGGACTGCATGTGCACACGAGCCTGACGGCTAGAAGAGAACCGAATACCTTCAGGTCCCGAAAGATGGGAAATGAGAGGATACTGGGGACCAAGCTTCATACGGTGACCCTGCAGCCTTGTGAAGGAGTTTGGGTTCCGTTCTGAGGTGAAGCATCGTCAAAAGGCATGATAGTTTCTGGAGCGTGGTTGTGCTAGCTGCAGTATGGACAGTGGTAGAGCCCTTAAGATGGATGAAGAAAAGGGCAAGAGGCAGTTGTACTGCTGATGAGATGATGGCGTGTGCTGCAGAGCGCCGGACTGCACAGGTTTGGGAGCTCTGGGCCTAGGAGCCTGGGCTCATAGTCCTTGCCCCTCAGAGGCCCCTCAGAAATCACCAGGAGGGCAGAAACCACGGGGCAAGTCAGACTCGGACAGTGCTTCCAGGCCAGCGGACCTGGGCTGTATTTGCTCGGGAGGTTGGCTGTAAACTGAACATTTGAAGGACAGTTTTGTCTTGCTCCTATAAACGTTGTCAGGACAGGAATACTGATTTAAGGTTTGAGTCTTCCCCTGCTTATAGCTGTGCATCCTTTGGCAAGTTACTTAACTTCTCTGATGCTCAGTTTCCATTTTTGTGGGGTTAAGTGTGCAAATCAAGTAATACTGTGCTCACTAGGGAGAAATCATTGCCATTTATATAACGAGAGGGAAGAGATGTGCCTGGCACACAATGGCGCTTCGCTGCAGACTGCTGTTCCTGCTCTCATTGTGTTGTCCTTATCATTTCATTGTTGTTGCTGAACCTGATTTTCATCCCTCAGCCCTTCCTTTCCCTTTGCCTTGGGGTCAGGGCCAAGACAGCAGTGGCCTTGCTTATTTTTTCCGTAAGGAGTAGGAAGAAGGGTGATGGGATACTGTGGGCGGGCTTGCCCCGTGTCAGGTTCCCTGGGGTGTTTTGCCTTTTGTTTTAACACCAATTCTAACATATACCCTAAAGTCCACTCCCCCCACCCCTTACCTTTTTCTGTGTGTGCCGGTGGGCCTCGGCATTTCCCCACACAGTTCAGCCTGCTCGCAGCAGACGCTGTGGTCTCTGGTTAGCGTGGGGTTCTGTCCTTAAGGCTGTCTTCCTCACTCTTGAGTACTTGGCAGTGGAAGGCTGTGTTATTTTCGGACTTGCAAAGGTGCGTTTCTTTGTGTAAGCTTTCACTGTCTTTTCCCATGCTTCCTCCATTTTTCTTACTCAGCAGGAGTGTCCACCTTTGCCAGGCTTTGCAGTCCTCTGCCCAGAAACCCTTCTCAGAGCTTCCTGTCCTGCGTGGCCTTTGGCCCCATCCCGTCTTGTGCTCATGTGGGTCTGTGTCTTCAGGACCCTCCAGAGGGTGCTGCTGTGTAGAGACGGGCACAGGGAGTGGGTGGGTGGGTGCCCCAGTAGAGCTTGTGAAGGTCAGTTAAACACCTGATAGAGAAATGTACAGAGTACTTGATGGAAAGTGGTCTTGTCCGAATGCAACTTGTCCTCCTTTGCTCCTAGTGATGGGGATAGTGGGGAAAGTTGGCTGCTGCTGCAATGCATGTCTGAAACAAACATGAAGATAAAATTAGCAGAGTAAGTATCTTCTACATGCAAAAGTCCTATCGTTTTCCCTAAAGTTAACATGGGTAAGTGCAGATTGGGAAGTTCTGCTGGCTTGCTAATGGTGATGGGGCTGGAGGTGCAGCAAACAGCTTGGTGTCTCTGAGTAGAGACATGTGGTCTTGTGACAGTCTAGCAGGATTTCACCACCTTCTTTGCCTGTCGTCTTCTAGAAAACATAAGCTCCTGGTGGTCAAGGTTAAGGTCTGGCAGGGCTATTTCAGGCAGATCTCATTTTTAGGTATGTTCATTGTCATGCTGTATTTTTTTTTTTCTTCCAGTTCTGGGGAGGTTTAGGGTGGCAGTGGCTAGATCATCAAGATGCAGAAGATTGATGGATTTGATTATGTAAAAATAAATATAATTCTGAAAGATCACCCACAAAATTTATGAGCAAACAAAAAGCTGGGATAAGATATTTGCAGCAAATATAATAAAGACTTAAAGGATTAATATCCTTAAAAAATAAAGATCGGTAAACACTATAGAAAACTAGGCAAAAGGCATAAGGAGAGAACCACAAAAGAGTCTTTGTTCTTGCTAACACACATGAAAAGCTCACGAATCAACACATTGCAAATCTCTGAAAAGTTATCCGCTGGCACAGATTTAGGGCTGTCAGACTTTGATGAGATGTCCCACTTACCACTGGTGAGGCTGCCAGTTCGGAAGGTCTTTCTGGAATAGAACTTCGCGTTATGTCTCAAGAGCCTTACAAATCTGCTGACCCTTTAATCTTCTGGGATCAGGGTGTGCGAAGGATTGTCACGCAGCACCACTATTTGTAATCGTTACAGACGTGGTCCCTCCAAGTGACCACCAGCAGAGTTGTGGTAATTTCTGCACTAGAGCCTCATATCACTGTTAGATAGCACAGTTTTAAAGAATGAGATGTGTATGTGATAAAATAGGTAGTGGGGTTGTCTGGATGTGGACTTTTAGGGCTCCCCTCTTTCCTCTCAGAATGCTGGAGACACGCCTTCCCGCTGTCCAGTTTTTTTCTCACCACCTCCCCTTCCACATTGCTGTGGCCCGACAGCCCCCCATTTCTCATCTGCAACGGGTACTCCAGGCTTCGGATCTTCCTGTCTTCACTTAGCCTTCTATTTTGTCCACTTTCCCAGAGCACAAATCTGACCATTATCCGCCTCGTCTTTGAGGCCCCTTAGATTCTCCTCGTTTTCTTGCTGAATCGAGTGTAACCCCTCTCACGTGGCACCCTCATGGACTAGCTGGTCCTAGTTTATGTGCTCGTTGTCTCCTGTGCAGTGAGCTGCTCGGTGACTCATTTTCATGCCTCTGTCATGCATCTTGATATGTGGCTGGGATTTGGTGCAGGGAAGGGACAGTATGGAGGTGGCAGGAAGAGGGCATCATTGGACTCACCTGTTGGTGATTGTCTTGGCAACACCTGTATCTGGAGTGTCAGGCATAGGAGGCCCCAGGTGAAGGAAGAAGAGCCTGAGATAATCACTGAAGGCTATGTCTGAGCTCTTTAGGAAGAGGACAGACCTTGCTCATGCCAAGGTTGAAATACGTGTTTGAGGAAGGGACCAATAAATAGCTGAAGAAAAGGTCCCAAGTCTAGGAATCTGAGTAGCCGCACAAAGCGACAGTCCCACCAGTAGCCATAGAGCAGGTGAAGAGACATTCTGCCCCTTTGAAAACTTCGCCTTTGCTAGGAGGTCTTTTGTTTGTTTGTTTGTTTTTAATTGTTGTAAAACACTTTAAGAATGTAGGAAAAGGATTAATTCTAAGTAATTAACATACACCATCTATGTCAGGGTTACAAGTTGAGCTAAGCAATGTTTGTAACTTCCCTTCCGAATATAGAAAGCCCCCACTTTATGTATTGGAAACTGCATAGTAGAGTGGGTCCTCATATCCCCTACAAGCAGTAGAAAAGATAAAGAAAAAATATAATGACCCACTTGTCCCTGTTCTTGAAAAGGGAAAATTACTGTTTTTTTATTTTTATTTTTTAAAGATTTTATTGGGGAAGGGGAACAGGACTTTATTGGGGAACAGTGTGTACTTCCAGGACTTTCTCTCTTTTTTTTTTTTTTCCAAGTCAAGTTGTTGTCCTTTCAATCTTAGTTGTGGAGGGTGCCGTTCAGCTTCAAGTTGTTGTCCTTTCAGTCTTAGTTGTGGAGGGCGCAGCTCAGCTCCAGGTCCAGTTGCCGTTGTTAGTTGCAGGGGGCGCAGCCCACCATCCCTTGCTGGAGTTGAACCGGCAACCTTGTGGTTGAGAGGATGCGCTCTAACCAACTGAGCCATCTGGGAGCTCGGTGGCAGCTCAGCTCAAGGGGCCGTGTTCAATCTTAGTTGCGGGGGGCGCTGCCCACCATCCCTTGCGGGACTCGAGGAGTTGAACTGGCAACCTTGTGGTTGAGAGCCCACTGGCCCATGTGGGAATTGATCCGGCAGCCTTCGGAGTTAGGAGCATGGAGCTCTAACCACTGGCCGGCCCCTAAAAAGGGAAAATTATTTTAAAGGTCACTAAACTACAATAAGTCCCATAGACTTACTCCTTAATGGGCTTTGCTCTATCTGGTGACAGGCATGTCCCTGCTTCTCAAACAGGCACTTGTCTCCTTTAGGGAGCATGATCTTGGGCCAAGGACCCACATGACACATTCGGGCTGCCATTTTGGGGAGGAGGGAAATACCTTTCAACTGTGGTTTCTCAGCCTTGACACTATGGACATTTGGGGCCAGATAATTCTTTATTGTGCTATCTGTCCTGGGCACTGTAGGATGGGTAGCAGCATCCCTGGCCTCTGCCTGTTAGATGCTGGTAACTCTCCCCCAGCTGTGATGATTAGAAATGTCTCCAGACATTGTCAGATGTCCCCTGGAGGGAAACATCACTCCTGTTTGAGAGTCACTGCTTTAAACAAGAATGCAAAATGTGCATGAACATTTAAACCAAAAGAGCCACCTCAGAAAAATATGACATGTACACCGAACTCCTCTATTACATTGAGGCAGAACTTAATGTTCTGGTAACTATTTTATTTTGCTTTTTGCCCTCTAAACTATTGAACTCTTAAATTTGGTGTAATTCTTTCTCTTATTTGTTGATATTTCAATTCCTTCCTCCTTAGCTCCTCCAAAGTATTTATTGAATGGAAAGTGTCCCTGACAGAATTCCTTGAACAGGAGGTTTCCTACTTGTATTTCTAAACTTCTAGGCATGTCTTCACATTTGTAGAGCAGCTTGGCCAAGTTCATTCATTCTCATTAGGAAATTAATTGGTGCTAAGGTCTGACATCATTCTAATGAGTGCCAGCAAATGTTCTCTGTCCCTTCTCTCCTGTACCTGCTTGTGGTATTTTTTTCCACCATAAAAATGTAGGCGTACCTAGGCATGTTTTTATCGTATTTGTGCCAATGGATTCTTCGTGCCCTCTCAGTTTTGAAGCCAAATTCTTGTTACTCTTTGGGTGGATCTCTTTTGTTGTCTAAGTCATACTTCTGTTGTTTGATACAGAGGTTTTGATTTTCCTCTTTTTCACAGAAACTTGGCTTCATAGAATTGTTTCAGTAATTTCCCGCTTTCGGCTTTTGCTGAGGTTTGCTCTTAGCTTGGAGCATTGCTCTTTTCCTTGTTAAATACCATCAGATTCTCCGAGCATGTCCGATACATCCGGGGGCTAGTAGTGTTGATGTCGTCCCCCTCTCCCTGTGTCCTCTAATCATTTTTCCTTCCCCTCCCCGCCCATTTTTTTGCCGCCCCTTTTTGCTTGGATTTTTATTGTCATTTTGATCGATATCAAATGTTTTGGCACTATGTTCTGTGTGGCATTCTAGTCCACTTAAAGCTCATCTTGCCACCTTCCTGGAATTCTGTGTGTCATTCAATTCTACTTTGGTTTTACCTCCTCTTTTTATACTTTTGAATATCTTCACCTGCCTTTAATTGGGCACTTACGGGGAACTTAGAATTTTTTTTAAATTTAATTTTCTTGGGGAATATTGGGGAACAGTGTGTTTCTCCAGGGCCCATCAGCTTTAAGTTGTTGTCCTTCAGTCTAGTTGTGGAGGGTGCAGCTCACTGGCCCATGTGGGAATCAAACCAGTAACCCTGTTGTTCAGAGCTGTCGCTCTAACCACCACCTGAGCCATCCAGCCGCCCCGGGAACTTAGAATTTTCATATCCATCCAATCACTGTGTAGTATGGTTGCCACTAGTTACAAGTGAGTATTTAAATTTAAATTTAATACAATTGAAAATTCAGTTTCTCTCTATTGCAGTAGCCTTATCTCAAGTGCTCAATATCCTTGTGGCAAGTGACGAGTCGGGGACAAGGCAGAGGTGTGTAGAAAATTTCCATTATTGCAGAAAAGAGTTCTATTGAACAGTGCTGCGCTATACATAGACCATAATGCCTGTCAAAGAAAGACCTATTTTTATCCCTACTGTTCTGGTATTTTTGAACTATGGTCCTCTTCTCCTGGGGACAATTCAGAATCAGTGAATATCTGGAATAAAGAGGGTGGGGACTTGAAAAGTATTAATTGAGTAATGTGTTCTTGGATGTTTGGGTATAACCTGTACTCTGATTTTTCCATCCAGAAAGCATGATGACCATGTATCCTGTGTTGTGTGTGCTTGAAGTGATTTGGCTGCTTTCTCTTTTCTAGGTGCTAAGAGATGGTGCTTGTGGGGCTCATCTCTGCCTGAGAATTGGGTGCTTCAGGCACTGGAAGAGCCAACTCTGATCCTGGGCTCCCTGCTTGAACAAGCCTTCACTTTGAGCCACTCCAGTCCAACGGTCAAACTACTCCTTTTCTCTTAATGATGGGTATTGGTAAGAACACTACGTCCAAATCCATGGAGGCTGGGAGTTCAACCGAAGGCAAATATGAGGATGAAGCGAAGCACCCTGCTTTCTTCACCCTTCCGGTAAGAGTGCTCCCTGTCTCCCTTTCTTCTCGAATCACTCTCAAGTAGTTCCTGTATTGAATCAACGTGGGATTAGCTTTAATACTCATGTTTTCAGTGAAGCTTAACTTGAAAACCAAAAGGTTTTCATGTGAGACAGTCAGTCTTTGAGAGCCCTGTTGGCTGGCTCTGGTTTTGGCCCTGTTCTGTCTGGAGTCACCTGATGGGATTACCTCCAGGAAGGAAGCATATATTTCTGTGAATGCTGTCAAGTTAGCTCAGTGCTTACTCTCTACTGAGGGATGTTGAAGGCCTAATTTTATCTCCATCAATGTGTGCTTATGAAATCGCCTGTAACCCAACTTCAGGCTTGTATTGCAGGGTGGGAGAATGAATGAATGACTTTTTGTTTGGAATCCAAATGTCCGTGTTTTGCACTGTGGCAGCAGCGCCCAGGACAGGTCATTTTGCCGGGACGAGTGATAATCAGTCACATAAGGCTGATGTGCTCATTCATTATATTCAGGGCCAATATGTTTCCAGGTACAGGATTATGACTTGCTGTGTATAAAGTTATCTCCAGTGTTGGTTTAAAAAAGAAAAACACTCTTTAGAGAGAACTTGCCTCAGGTGTTTTTGTCTTAATATTGAAAATGAGGTTAATGGCCAGAAGACTCTTCCAGGTTCCTTAAAACATGGTCCTGGAATTTGCCTCGCTGTGGTGTTACTCAGTAAGAAGGAGGTGAACGGAACATGACATCTTTAAGTACACTGGTTGACCTGATTTGCATTTTGACCTTTGCTATATTGATTCACAGAGAGACACTCTACTGATTTTACAACTGGCATTACTGTTTTCTTTCTTTGTGTAAAGGGAAATTTTGAGAATGGGTTTTCCGTCGTATTGAAGGCGGAAGGTCGACAACAGTTTTTCTAGAGGAAGGGACAAGTCAATTTTTCAAGTTTAAATGAGTTCGTCTTTGAAAAGTGAGCAGGAAAGTTTCATGCCTGCATCTTGACTTGTTTCTGCCATATGATGAGGTGTGGAAGCTGGGGAGGGCCAGCAGAGGGGATAGGTACAGAGTGGTTGCTGAGGGAGGAGGGGAACCGAGGAAGCTCTGCCCAGGCAGCCAGCCAGTGACCAAGGCATTGAGAGAGCGAGCTGAATGAGGAATAAGGATGGACTTTCAGATTGATCCAGGGCTGGGCCTTTGCCTGGTGAGTACCAGAGGACAGCGGTTGAGGTTTGTGCAAAAGTGATGCACGGTGGACCTGAGGCAGGGTAAGGAGGGAACGAACCTGGTGCTGGAGGTGGGGGCTCCAAACAGTGTAACAGTATTCAGGTCAAGGGTTTGGCAAGCCTGCTGGGGTCAGGAAACTGAGAATTGGGGTCTTTAGGCTTCTAGGAGAAAAGACAGGCAGACAAAGAATAGGCAGCTTTGAGAGGGGCTAAATCTGACCAGGTTTGGTTTTGGGTTGGATGTGGGTGGCGAGGTACAATGGAAGTCCAGAAGGCCTGGGATTGGGCACCTGGGTGTAGGAAATAAGAAACACACAAATAAAACACAGGGTGCTCTTTTTGTTTGGTTTTCTTTCTTTCTTTTTTACGGAGGGCGCAGCTCACAGTGGCCCACACAGGGATCAAACCGGCAACCTTGGTGCTATCAGCATCACGCTCTAACCAACTCTTTTTTTTGTTTGTTTTCAAGTTGGCGTGGGGAAGTAATGAATTGATGGAATATAGAATTAAAGATTCTACTCCTTTGTGATACACTGTGTCTGTTTACAGTCAGGAAAGCACTCATTCCTTTGCCTTTGAAGGAGGAGTCTTTTCCCTCAGCCAGGAAGCAGGTTTCCTGCTTTATTGCTGAGAATAACCAGCTAAAATCAGATCTGAACACTGTTTACATTGGCATTTGCTAGCACAGAAAATAGTTTTCTAAATCACCAGTTAGGAAGAGGGTTGTAAAGTGGGCACACACAGGTGTTATAATGTTTGAGTTTCCAGGGCAGTCCTGCGTTATGACTGTTGTTCCTGCATATTCATACTGTTCATACGACGACAGTTCCCCTTTACACTCACGATGGCCCTGGTTTGTCTGATAAATTACACGGTCACCATAATTACAAGCAAACTTAAGCGTATGAAATAGCTGAAAACATTTTTTTTCTTTCAGAGAAACTTTTTGAAAAATCCTTTATGAAAATTCTGAGACACACACACACACACACACACCTCTAATTATAAAAGTAATACATGCTCATATTAGGAAATTTGGAAAAATACAGTAAAGCATTTAAAAGATAAAGAATATTTTTGAATTGGGTGATTATGGAATTGATCAGAAAGAGTTGGGTCCCCTCCCTCCTACGTTGTCCAGTTACTACAGTTGTCCTTTTCCTGTGAATTTACACTTATGCCAGATTAGAACACTTGTATAATCCAGCAAGCTAGGGAACCGGAGGGCTTTCCCTGTTCGCCATCAACACTTGGGGATTTTATCGGCATCAGTAAAGGTGACGCCCGTCTACTGAATTACAAGTAAAGGCAGGAGAGTTTGCACATTAAGTAGTTAATAGAAGGAAGTGATTGAGTGTGAGAAAGTCTATAAAGAACGAAAAGGAGATAATGACAGAAAAAGAGCCCTGGACCAGGCATAGAAAAAGTATATGAAGAAAACCCAGGAGAGGTTTGGATGGAGCCAAGACGGAGGCAGGCAGGGGATCGGGGTAAGAGCTTTAAAAAGTAGGAATGAGCTGCCCTCCTGGAAGAGACCCTGGGACCCCAGGGGCAGTGGCCAGAGGGTGTGCTGTTAGGTGGGAGGCCACCAGCTCAGAGCTGTGCCCATGTAAGAATGCACTAAGAGTGACTGATGCCCCTTTCCTTTTTCTTGTCCCTCTTCTCCCTCTCCTTTCTAACCTTTGCCTCCATTTCTTTCACTTCCCTTCTCTTCTTGTAAGAGAAGTGACCTTGGCAAACATAGGGAAGGGTAGGTGAAGAAACCCTATAGAGTAGTACCATGGTTTTCGAACATATCTGTTGACGAACATTTCGGTTTATGAACACCATAAATTTTATGGATCTGTGGTATCATTAGATAGTAAAATTCATGCTAAATTTGCAGTTTTAGGGGTTGATTTTAAAGGTCTGGAATTTTGCATTACTTTCTATGGGGTGCCTTGGTTTTCGAACATTTCAGAACTCGAACGGACTTCCAGAACGGATTACGTTAGAAAACCGAGGTACCACTCTAATGGTAACCTTCATTCTTGTAGGCCCCTGATTCTGTGCTGGCAGATTTGAACATGCTCATTCTCAGCAGTGGAAAGAAGGCACACAGTTTTTTGGGTGCAAATAGTCCCTGTTTAAAAAAACCCAAGCAAGGAAGCCTAAAACACGTTCTTATTCTTACAACTTTAATACCAGGTGCCGTGGAGTTCCTTCTTGTATGTTTCTAAATAGAGAGTTTGGAGTTGTATCTTAAAATCAAAAGTCTCAGTTGGATGTAATAAAAGATTGGAAGATGTTCTCTCTCTGTAAGAATAATTAGGTTTTGGAATCAACAGAATGTGATTCTGAGAAGAGTTTGAAGATGAGTATGTTTCCTAGAGCCTGCCCAGACAATTGGTTCAGTTCCCCTCTTTCTGTAAGATAAGAGCTTGAAATCTACTGCAGCAATGGCTGTGATTTAGGTCAGGGAATGCTCTCTGGACAGTTCAAATTGAACAGCAAAGATGAGCAGCCTTTCTGTTTAAAATGTATCAGTTGGGAACATTTTTTTAGAAAAGGAATATGCCGACACATGCTTTGAAATAAAAACATTGAAAAGATGGGATGCAGATAAAGATTTTCATGCATGGGAAGAGGTTCTTTTCCTTCCTGCTTCTTTCTTTCTCGAGTTTTTGCTCTTAAAACTTAATTTTTCTGTTCTGGTTTAGAGGTTACACATACCTTATATTGCAGCTCACATTTAGTTGGAGTAGAGTTTTGGTAGTTTTAAATGAAGTGCGAGGTGTTAGTGATACAAAATGGCCAGGTCATCTCATAGCTGGGACACGTGCGATTTGGTGTGAATGGTTATCAAGCAACAGAGCTGCTGCGGTCCACTCCCTAGAGCAGGTTTACAAAGTTGATTGGCATTTCCTCTGATTATCTCTTACTTTTGTGTGAGGCCAGAGTCACAGACTCTTGGTCCTGGAAAGGGCCTTAATGAAGGAAATCGTGTCCATTCTGCTCCTTTTCAGTGCTTGCTTTGTGCTCCAAGCTGAACCAGATGTGACAGGAGTGCAACATACGTGGTTGCCCAAGCTTCCTGCCTTCCCTACGCTATAAGGCCCCCTGTCAGCACCATCCCTGCTGCCACTGTTGTCTTTGGGTCATTTCTTGCCTGGATCATTATGACAGCCTCCCTGTCTCTCCGTCTTGTTCCTTTCCAACCCCTGATGGTCATTTCTGACTGTGTCTTTTGCATTCCTAGATTACTTAAGATTTCCTTTTCTTCTAGGTGTATATACCTATTGAACCCCCCTTATCTCTAAATTTTTCATTCACTCCTGGCATGACACTGGCTATTGCTCCTGTCACTCCTGCTTCCTGTACATTTGACCATCTCAAGATTATTATTGTTCAGAAACACATACTTAAGCGTTGTTGTCTTAGCTTAGGGAAAAAAAAGACATTATATTTATTGAGCAATAGATATACTCCCGTACCCAAAGGCAAGGTAGCCCTGCATGTTGAAGACAAATTCAACTGGATAAATTCAAGAAGAGAAAACCTGGTTTCATAGCTGATTGAGTTTAGGGGGGGAAATTTAAGGCCACAAGTTTGGTTTCAAATAATTTGGGAAGTGGGGGAGAAAGAACATGTTGGATTTTTAAATAATCTGCAGTTTTTTTTATTTTTTATGAAAACTTGATCAATTTCCTGAGATGAAAGATGCCAAGATTTCCCTGTTATCTGCGATGCTATGAATAACACAAAAGAAAACCCGTTTTTATTAAGTTTAGAAACTTTCCAAGATATGTTTTATTTCCCAGTTGAAATAATACGTAGAGGTTCAAAAATGTGAAGCTTTGATATTGTCAGGAACATTTCTTGTCCTTTTCTCTTAAAAAAGAAGCTCAGTGCCTTTCTGAAACTGATTTTAACATTTGATTTTTAAAATTAAATTTTATGTTTTCTTAGAAAAACAGACCATCAGAACAGTTAATTTAATAAACCAAAGGAAAATAGTAGTAAAACAAACTAGAGTTTTACTCCCTGGCGCCCTGCTGCATCCTGCGTTCAGTCAGAATTAACCTGGCACCCACTCTGGCTGGAGCTCCCCGGGGAGGGTGAGGGGTGGCAGGACTGCTTCCTCATTACCTCAGCATAGCAGCTGCCCAAACAAGGTTTGTTGAATGAATATGTGAGCTTTTTCCTAGTATGGGGATCATTTGCATGTTATAGTACTTATTTATTTAATTGTGTCTGTGAATGGGAGAATGGGAGTTGCTAACTCTTGCCAGAATCTCCTCTTTGGTGCCTCATATACAGATAAAAAAAAATATTGAGGTGAAATTCACACAACAAAATGAACAATTTAAAAGCATACAGTTCCTTGACATTGAACACTTTCACAGTGTTGTGCAACCATCACCCTCTGTCTAGTCCCAAAACATTTCCATCACCCCAAAAGCAAACCCTGTTCCCATGAAACAGTTGCTCCCTGCGGCAACTGGCGATGAATGCGGGTGAAGGTTAGTTTTAACTAGGATAGGACCTTAAATCGGATCTGGGTTTGTCTGATGAGTTAGTAAGTAATCATTGTTGTTTTAAGACAGTTCATCCTGCATGTGTGTACTTCTTGGCTTCTCAGTGGGTTGGGTGCTTCTGTGTTACTTGGAGCACGGTTCTAATAGAGTTCCATGTCGTGGACTTGATCTTGGCTGGGAATGAGTATTTTGCTGGCAGCTAGTTCTGTAGGCCAACGAACACCACAAACCCAATTGTCTTATGCAAAAAGCTATAGCACATCTTAGAGATAGTTTTAAAAGCAGCTCTTTATTTGAAATGATACAAGAAAATTTTGCCCTGTAAACATTATGTACCAGTTAATTGAGATCTTTGACATACTTTAAAATTAACTTCAGACTTGGGTTATAATCTGTGTGACCTTGAATGAGAAATTAAAATTTTCTCTGGCCTGATTTCCTCAACTACAAAAATAAGTGGATCAAATCTCTCTGGACCTCCACAATCCAAGTGTTACTGCTTGGATCTTTAGTCTTTTTAATTTCTTCCTGTTGTAAAAATAAACTGTCCTCATTATAGAACATTACCAATATATATAAAGGGAAAAAGAAGGTAAAAATGGCCCCACTGATTAAAGACAACCACTGTTAATATTTTGGTGTACACTTTTTTATTATCTATTTACAAAAGCAATGTACAAATAACACAAATACATACTGATTACAAAAGATCCAAATGCTAAACAATGGTTGGGAGTAAAAAATGAAAGGTGCTCATCCTTACTTCATGCCCCTAGGGCAGCCTTCATATTGGTTTGTGACTTTTCTGGATCCTTTACCAACGCATTTGGACGGGGAGATGATTAAATTTTTTTTTATTTTTTAGCATAATTGGGATAATTCTAGGCTTATTGTTTTATGACTTTTTTTTTTTTTTTACAGTGTTTCTTGGAGTTCTTTCTTTGTCAGCATATCAGTTTTTTTTTTATTGGCTGACTATTATTCTTGGAATGGATGTACCATAATTTAACAATGTCTTTTTGATAAACACTTAGGTTGTTTCCAAGTATTCAGCACGGATATTTCTGAAGGATAGGTTTCTATCAATGTAACTGCTGGACTCAAGAATAGGTCTGTTTCAAATCCCTGTGCTAGTAAGTTACGTACATTTCACACAGGCCATTTCACCAAGAACATAATCTTTCTGATAACTTAGAGTAGCTTTTCCCCCACACTTTGGTCAACACCGGATTCACTTTTAAAAATTTCCTTCTAATTATGTTAAAAATGAAATTTTAATTGTCATTTTTATAATTATAAATGAGCTTTTCGTGTATTTTGTTGAATATTTTAATTTTTTTCCTCTTGTGAATTGTGTACCCCTACCCTGTGCACATTTCCTTTGGATTGGTTGTATTATGGATTTGCAGGTATTCTTTATGAAATTCTGATCCTTTGCTACTGTGTTTCCCTGAAAATAACACCTACCTGGACCATCAGATCTAATGCATCTTTTGGAGCAAAAATTAATATAAGATCTCATCTTATTTTAATATAAGACCCAGTCTTATTTTAATGTAAGACCGGGTATAATACAATACAATACAATACAATACTGGGTCTTATATTAATTTTTGCTCCAAAAGATACATTAGAGCTGATGGACCAGCTAGGTCTTATATTCGGGGAAACACGGTATGTGTTGCACTGTATTTTTTCTTATGCCATCACGCATCTTTTACTTTTCTTTATTGTACTAGAATTTAAAATTTTTATATACTTTGTCTTTTTTTCCCCTCTGTATTTTAAAAAGGTAGTTGTGCTGTTATTCACACATACAGTTCTTTCTAGTAGTATTTTTTTCATGACAGGCAGCCAGGACCTGAGGCCGCTGCATCGTTAGCTGAGTCAGGTGAACAGCAGGACTTAAGTGCTGTAACTAGCACATCTCCTTTTTGTAGGCATGGCGCGTTAGGATTCCTTATCAAGCTGTTACTTGGGAAGGATCTTAACCAAGACAGCTTAGGATACTTCTCACTCGCCCAGAAATAGCAGCTTTGGCCCCTCAGCCAAGCCTCCCCTGCCCTTAGAGGGCACAGGGTTGAGGGTGGATTCTTCTCCTTGTAGTTTGTTTGGATGCTCCATTCTCCCTCTATGGGACACATGGTATGTTTTTCCTCCATCAAAAACACATGTAATGTCACTGATGAAGCCCACACTTGTTGAGAGTTTCATTTAAGAACACCCCATACTTGGCTAACTTGGTAGGTGAAAAATGCAGTTTTGGTCTCTTGTGAGAATTAGCCACGAAAGACTTTGGGGAGAAATGTTTCCCTATAACCGAGAGGTGTGTGGTGAAACAGCCTATAAATGGAGTGTTTCTCTTCAGGTGGTGATAAATGGGGGTGCCACGTCCAGTGGTGAACAGGACAATGAGGACACGGAGCTGATGGCAATCTACACGACAGAAAACGGCATCGCGGAAAAGGTACCCACTTGCATCGCCGCTCCCCGCTCCCCACCGCTGTTGTCAGGATGTTGTGTCCCTCATCTGAGGTTTTATGTCTGCCCTCCTGTGTGGGTGTGGGTATGTGTGGGGGTGTTCTCTATATAACGGAAATAGTGATGAGGAATAGAAGTTACTAATTTTTAATTGTCTTAATGGCAGTTAAGGCGCATCCCAGATAGAGGCCCTTTTCTCTGTACATTTTAAAAGGCTTAGCCAGGATTCCAGTGGTTAGGAGTTTGGCTACCTTTCCATCTGGCTGCAGCCGTCAGGTAAGCCAAGATGGGTGCTTACAAGTATAGCCCGGAGCTACGGAGGAAGAAGCAGTCGATGTAATAATGCGCTTTCTTCTCAGGGTGCACTGCTTGCGGTACCACTAGCTCTCTGCGCTCCACAGACCCCTGGTCCAATAAAGCACGTGGGAGCGAGCTGCACGCCACTGTGGGGCTGTGAGAGTCCTGAATTCTTACTGGGTTGTTGAAGATCCCATGTACAAATTCTGTGAGCTTATCGTCATTGAGCCATTCCATAAAGCTGTCAGACGGAATCCTGACACCCAGTGGATCACCAAACCAGTCCCCAAGCTCAGGGTGATGTGAAGGCCGAGATCCTCGGGCAGCAAGAGCTGTGGCCTTGGAAAGGGCCACAAGTTCCACCATACCATCGGTGGTTCTTGCTGTGCAGCTTGGAGAAGGCGTGATACTCTCCAAGCTCCACCGTCAGCACTAGTATAAGTAATGGTTGTAAAATTCTTACCTAATAAACGATTTAGGACAAGGACAGTCATGTCTGCTTAAAAGTGTTCTGGCTGTTAAAACTAGTTGTCTGCAGATTGTTTCATGTGTGCGTTGTCAAATTATGAAAGTTAAAGTGCAATAATGTTTGAAAACTATAAGTGATGGTGTATCTTGTTTCTCAGAAGATAAGCACTTTTGTCTTTGCTTTATCTTGTTAGGGAGTTTATGTGTCAGGGTGTAAGATGTTTGGTATAATAGGTATAAAGTAAATTCTGTGAAAGAGGAAAAAATGAAAAAAAAAAAAAAGAGCTTGGGTCTGGATGCTATCATGACTCAGACCCTGAGGGGATTACTTAAGCTCTCCGGGCATCAGTTGCTTCATCTCTAAAATGGGACTGAACATAGCATTTGTCCTAGGGTTGTTGTGAGGATTAAATGAAATAATACATGTGAAGTGATTGGCATTGTGTCTGGGACATATGATGTATACAATGACTAAGGGAATGAGAGAAACTAGCAGATAGTTTATGTAGACAAAATGCCTTTGACGAAGCTCTTGGACCAAAGCTTGGTCACTAAAGTGAGAGAATCTTTTGCCATTTCCCATCTCCTTGACAGGTCAGTCTGTGTGACTATATTCATAGAGGCCAGGAGATAGTTGCCCAAAGAGGGTCCAGATGCCTGGATTTCTTTTTTCTTTTTTCTCTATCACTGTGCCTAACACATATGAAAAGTTTAATAATGTGACATTTCCAGATTGCATTGCCGCCCTGACTTCTCAGTTTCATTTGAGTTTTATTTGAGTGACTTTAAAAATAGATTTTATTTTTAAAAATGACTAAGTTACAGTGAAAATTACTAAGGCAATCAACTTACATAATGAGGCATTATAATTCTAGAACCACCGTATTGTACTATAGATAGTGTACACTGTATATTCTAGTCACAGACCAGTAGAAAGCTGATACTTGAAAATATAATACCCATCTTTGGTATTAGTGCAGTAAGTTATAGTATAATCCCTAAAAACGATAAAGAACAAAGAAATTATATTGGAAAAATCAAATTATTAGGTCTGTGTGGGTTCTTTCTTTATTAAGTTTCTAGTCTGGGAGATGGAAATTTCATTTTTGGCTATCTTGACCAATTTGCTATTGTTTGGTCAAGCTATTATAAATTTTGTGGAGGCTAATTAGAGCCGTGCTGAGATGGTGAAATTCCTGTGGTGTTGGATTCCAAACTGCTCCTGAGAGCACAGAGATGAGAGCAGAGATGAGAGCAGCCACAGTCAGCATGTAGACTCATGCCCACAGTCTGCAGCTAAGACGCAGCCCGCAGGGCACGATCCTGGTGGGACCGGACCACCACCTGGCTTGCTTGGGTCTCAGCGTCCAAGTAGCACGTCTTTGTAGCAAAGCGCTTCTGAATTCATAGACTTGTTGGATTGCATCCAGTCCTCAGATCCCGGGTCCTTCATCACAAAGTCACCAGAATTTCTAGGCTATCCGCTATCATGCTTTTGGACTTCCTCCTTCATTATTCAGGGCAAAAATAACTGTCTTTTGAAATGAATAGTAAGTAGCATTAACACTTTGGGGCTTCTAAAGGTCTGTAGCTGTGCCTTTCACTGATGATAGTGATTGGTTGGCAAGAAAAGTGTCTGGTACATTTATGCTAGACATTTATTTCCCTGTTGGGATGAAAATGTTTTTCATTGTCTCAACATTGATACATTTGCATTTCCTTGAATACTGTCTCTCTATTTCACTGGCCATTTGGGGCTTATTTTATTCTGAAATCAGTTTTGGTATTTTTTTTCCCAAAAAATCAATTCATTCTGATTTTCCAGTTAATTTACATAGAACTGAGCAAAATAGGTTTTTTATGCTTTTAATACCTTTATTTCTGTGATTATTTTCATGTTTCTGATTGTGTATGTTTACCCTTTCTCCTCCCACATTGCCCCATTTCAGCTTTTTTTTTTCAATTTAAAAGAACTAAATTTTAGATTTACTTAGTTTTCTAAATAACTGCTTTCCTGTTTTTTAATATATCAATTTGTTTTTCTTTATTCTTTTAGTTTTCCTTTTATTTTCTAATTTGTTGAGGCATATGCTTTATTTGTTTTGTCTTTTAGTTTTAAGTCCAATGGCTATGAATTTTCCACTAAGCATGGCTTTAACCAATGGATTTTCATATATAATTAATTTTTTATTCCCGTTTTTTAAATAGTCTGCTATTTTGGATTGCATTTCTTTGCCCCTTAAGGGATCCACTTAAAAATTTCCAGATGGAGGAGGGTTTTTGATTATTTTATTAATTTCTAGTTTTATTGTGATCAGGAAATGTTACCTGTATTATTTTTTGGAATGTGTTGAAGTATTTCTTATGGTTGAAATTTATAAATGTTCAAGCTTGTTATAAATGCAGAATTTCTGCCCCAGCCTAGATCTGCTGAATCAGAATCTGCATTGTCATGCAATTCCTATGTGATTCACATGTTCATTGAAGTTAGAGAAGTAACACTATAGTAGTTTCCAAGAGAAGGCCTAGCTCATGGGAGTAAATTCCTATCTCAGACTATAGCATAGCATTTAGGATTGAAGGAGAGTTTGGCCAGATGTAAACACAAGAACACCATGTTGATAATTTTGGAAGCTGGGGATAGATATTGGGCTGGCATTCCATATTCTTTCTACCTTTGTATATGTTTGAAAAATTATATAGTACAAAGCAAATGAAAACGATTGAATCATACCCTGCCGTTGTTTCTCTCCCATTTTCTGGTATTGAATGTGAAGAAATCAGGCCAGTCTTTTTTCTTACCAGAATCTTGGTCTTTTTGCCTGTCTTATAGATTCTTTATTTATCTTTGATATTTAAGAACTTTACTTAGCTACATATATTTTGATGCTGACCATTCTGGGTCAGTTTTTTCTGGCACTTTCAATATTTAGCGTCAAAGCTCCTGTTGTTTCAGGAAAGCTGTCTTGAATTATATCTTTATTTTTTTGTTCTAGTCTAGTTTGGTTTTCTTATTTGAGGGCTCTGATTATGCGTATTTTGGATCTCTTTTGCCTGCTTTCTCTAGCTATCACTTCTCTAATCATTTTTTCCACTTACATTGTTTTCTTTTTTTTTTTTTCATTTTTAGCCTGTGTGACTCTTACTTTTTTTCATGCTATTTTCTCCTGCGCTCTTACCACTTTCATTTTTGTTTCTTTTTTTTCTTCTACTTCTGTCCAAATTCTGTCAACTCATGTTTTATTTCTCTGTCTTTAAATTTCTGTTTTAAGGTCTTCCTTAATAAAGTTGATTTTTTTTTTTTTTGAATTTTCAAAATAGCTGAATCTTTTTTCATTAATTCACTGAGTACTTGGCGGGTCTATCTAGTTTATAAACATGTACTTTAGTTCTTAGAAATTTTCTTTTCTTTGATGAATTTCTATATTCTGTTTTCTTTGTTCTAATCTGACTTAAACACTGTTGTTGTTATTTATTATCCATATTTGGTTTTTTGTTGTTATTTTGGGGACATATCTTTGACTTTCAACCCTTCCTTTGAATTTTTTTCCTGTCTTGTTTTTAGTTTCTAAGACATCTTTTACTGTTTCTTTTTGGTTTGATTTACTGATTAAAGCTTTTTAAAATGGTATCTCTTTCCTCTCAGGTTCAAAGTATTTTTATTTTTGTGAAGATACTGGTTGCTTTTTTATTTTTAACATGTTTTCTTCACACTACATTGCTCCTGTTTCTTTTGTTTCCTTGGCTCTTATTTTTGGAGGCTTCCTTCCAAACTGTCCCAGGTTGTGAGGTAATAAAAAATAGGGCTGTGGGGTCGTTGTGTGTGAGTGAAGTTTGTCTACTGGTGGGCCTTGCCACTGAATAACCAGATGGAAAGCTTGTCACTGTGGGGTCTGCATGTCAACATATTGTCTCTAGGGCTGATCACAGTTCCTTTAGAAAGGCGTTTTCTGGTCTCCTCCTATGTGTATAAGCCTGGCTTCTGTAACCTGGATTCTGGCATTCCGGAAGCAGATGAGGACCCCATGTTCTGTTTGCATTTAACCCCACGTAGTATTCCTGAGTCTGATGCCTTTCTGGTTTATATTCTTCAAAAATACATTGTTGTGTCTTGAAGGATGAGGATAGCAGTGGGCAACAGGATGTGTGATTGATCGCGGAGTTAAAACCCATCCTCTTCCCATGCCCATTCTGTCTTGTACCTCCAAGCTTAGGACCTTGCTGGGCTTGTGGTGGGCAGTTGGCTCCCTTCTTCACACTGCTTGTACAAGCACGCGGGTTGGGGATTCCTTCCCTCTCCCAAATGGGTCACAACTCACGCATGTGCTTTCCATATTTCCATATTCCAGAGATGTGTTAAGGTCATTTCTTTTTCCTGTTCTCATTGTCCTTGTAGATTTGTTTCATATTCCTTCTGTGTGTTTTTAGGACTTATAGGAAATGACACATGTGGCCAATCTGCCACATTTAACTGGAACTCAAGACCTGGTTCTTTGAAAAAAACTGGTGAAATTGATTGTTGGTGGACCTGATTAAGGAAACAAACGAGAAAGCACCAATGCACATTAGCCATGTAAAAGGAGATACAAGAAATAGACAAGAGAATAAGAACTGCGACTTTATGATAATCAATTGGAAACTCTGTGGCAGAGTTGAGTAGTTGTTACAGAACCATCATGGCCCATAAACCCTAAAATCTGTACTATATAGCCCCTGACAGAAAGTTTGCTGACTCCTCTGCTCTAGAAGAAATTATTTCCTGGAGAAAAAAAGACTGCAGTTGACCCCCCCCCCCCAAATGACACACTAGATAAATAACCAAAGAAGGGATAGGAAAGGAGAGGAATGATCTTAAGAAGGCTCCAACCAGAGAGCTGAGTTCTAAGTGGACTAATCTTTGAAGGACAGGTCATTTCCCCATTTTTTAGATTATTTCAGACCATAGAATAAGGTGGAAAAGGCTTTTCAAAATGACATCATTAAACTATTAATGGAGTCATCTTTTAAAGAAACCTTGCTGTTGGAGGTTATTGTTTTTGCAGTTTTTAAAAATGATTCGTATTGTTCATGCCGTGATAACTGAATGTGGTACCATAGCTCCCAATGACCACGCTCCTTCTGTCTCGAAGGGCTGTGCAGCATTCGTGTGACAAGGTTGCTTGATGCCCTTGACCACACAGTTCCCTATTCAATGTCCTCTTAATACCATCTATGAACATTTACATTAGTTCCATTTCTGTGTTGTAGAACCACCTCATTATTGAGAAAACTTAGAGAGAGAGAGAGACAGAGAGAGAGAGAGACAGAGAGAGACAGAGAGAGAGAACGTATATATGTGTGCCTGTCTTAATCTTAGTGTGCCAGGCTGGAAAGAGGACAGATCAACCTGTTCATTTTTGTTAATCAAAATAGTAGTTAAAAATAGTAGTTTTGGAGTCATTAAAATAATATTGCTTATAATATTATTGTAACAGGTTATACTAATCTATTAATTGTAGTGTTACTGTAGTCTACTTTCAGGTATTTCTCTTTGTTACTTGTGAGCAGTAACACTCCCCACTTCTGAGACTGGAGATCATGTGATGGTGTTGAATTGTCCTTTGTATTAGTAAGTCCTCTAATATCCATAGTTGGTTGCATCGTGTCAGCAAAATGGTCAGCTGAGTTCAGGGATTCCCAAGACCTGAGTTGGAGGTTGCCAAATCAGGTTCAGTGATTCGTTAGGGCTCAAAGAATTCAGACAAGTTGTTGTACTCACGGTTACAGCTTATCTCAGAGAGAGGCTACAGAGCAACATCGGTGGAAGAAGTCATGTAGGGCAGGGTCCAGTAGACACCAGCACAAACTTGCGGTTGCCCTCTTCCAGAGGAGTCGTGTGGGCAGCACCTCATTTTCCCAAAGATAGTGTGTGACAGCATTCCAGGAGTGCTGCCAACCAGAGAATTTCGCTGGAGCCCTGGTGTCGAGGGTTTTACTTATTGGGGCATCAGTCATGTAAGTATGGCTGACCACTGTGGCTGACCTTAGTGGCCAGCCCCACCAGGGGTCAGACTGATACCATGTAGCCCAAGGCCCCCATCATAGATCATGTCATTGGCATAAACTATGTGGGGCAGTCCAAAGCTTCAGGTAAAATAACACAGCCTAATAGGCAGGATGTTCCAAGAACTCAGAGCTTACCTCCCAAGTGCCAGGCAAGGGCCAAACCTATCTCTGAAATGTACAGGGTTTGGGCATCCCAGACCTGCTGAGTTAATTCTTTACTGTGCGTCACCACAGACCAAATTCCTCACCCACGTGTATTTTGTCTACCACTCCTCCCAACACGTTTTGAAAAGACACAGTCCGTTTCAACCCATTCAACAGTGCAAATCTGCCAATATCCATTGTTTAAATGGAAGAAAAAGTTCTCTCAGAAAGGTCCTTTTCAAGTCCCATTTGGATTAGGTCTAATATATCAACTTACATCCGACATTTACCTTTAGGCTTTAGAAGTTGAGCCTGAGTTTGCGTCACTTCTTTTGTTCAAGGGTATTTGACTCTTGAAACTCCCTGTTGCCCCGTGCATGGAAAATTCAGTGATAAACACATGGAGTCGGCGTCTTTCTGCGGACCAAATTCATCTGAGGACAGGGCACAAGTTGGGCTACATACGGTCACGGGTCAGAATGTTGTCATCGTTAACTTTTTGTGTTTGTGTGTGTGAAACATGTTTTAATTTTGTTCTCTGGTAGGCACTTTGACAGGTTACAAAAGATTATTTTAAAAATACACATCTCAGATTTCAAGAAATTGTTCATAGGGTTTTAGAATCCAGAGCAGTTTTGAGACTACATTGGGGAACGCGAAGTTACTTTGAGTTTTCTGTTTGGTTCAGACACTGGGTGAGTTCAGAAGCAATGCTGATGCTGTCTGGGAATATCGAGACTACAACCTTAAAGTGTCTGGTCTTGGTGAAGATTTTTGACTTAAAAAGCATGCAACACTTAACATTTACAAAAAATTTTAGTAATGGCAGAGGACAAGAAGAAACTAAAATTGCCCACATCTGTATACTTTTGAATGGTGTTCTTTTCACTCAGCATCACGTCTGAGCAGCAGTGTTTTGATACCGTAGAAGGGTATAGGACTTTATTTTTAGGCACAAAGATCTCTCTCCTTGCAGGGATGGGATGGGTCAGGTGGGGCAGATTAATGCTCTCTGTTTGAAAGTAGTTAACATTTTATATTGTATATTCATTCGGGGCACCACCCAAGGACTGCTCGTGCCAAGGTATCACTTTGTGGTCTCAACCTGGGACCACATCCTCTCCACGCAGGCGGTCCCCAGGCCTGGGGAGAAGCTCTGAGCAAGCTGGGTGCTCTTGGGGATGAGCTGCTGACAACGGATACTGAATCCCCACACTCTGAAGGCTGAGTGTCCCACTGAGTGAGCGTGTTTGAGCATTGCATCTAAGGTAGCCAAGGCTTAATTTTACGGGAGAGTGGCAGCCGCCTCATAAAGTTGTTTCTTTAGTAGCAGTGGCCTGTACTTAGCCGAGCTAACTTTAGTCCTTGCTTTTATTAAACAACTCCTTTGTCCCTCTCGCTCACAGAGCTCTCTGGCCGAGACCTTGGATAGCACCGGCAGTCTAGACCCCCAGAGATCGGACATGATTTATACCATAGAAGATGTTCCTCCCTGGTACCTGTGCATATTTCTGGGGCTGCAGGTAAGACGGTTCCCTTAGGATGTAACCACCGACAGATACTTGAATTGTCTGTCCAGAGTTTTGTTTTTAAT
Organism: Rhinolophus ferrumequinum; assembly: GCF_004115265.2. Classification (NCBI taxonomy): domain Eukaryota; kingdom Metazoa; phylum Chordata; class Mammalia; order Chiroptera; family Rhinolophidae; genus Rhinolophus; species Rhinolophus ferrumequinum. The sequence continues at coordinate 26,522,770 of NC_046306.1, read as the reverse complement.
TCAATTTTGATTTTTATATATTGACAACTTTATTTTAATTCTTTTAAGGATGATAAATGGGAATTCACATCAATTTCTTAATAGTGAAAGGAAGAAAAATAGGAGGAATAGGTTAATCAGGGAATGAAAGAAGGAGAATGTTCAGGGATTAAGGAAGAGAAATGACATGAAAGGAAGGACAAAAAGATCATGGAGATATAGAAAGGAAGAATAGAGGGAGGAGAAAAGTAGAAGAGTAGAGAAAAGAAGAGTTTGTTTCATCTCTCATTCCTGGCGTAGTTAACCAATCCACAATTATGGTCAATTCTGTCATGGAATATGGGTGACACTGAGAAGTGCCCTGTTGGCCAGGCATAAATGGGAGGGTTCAGTCTTATTTTTAAAGGAAGGCAGCCTTTGCTGTGGTAGCAGCTGCTTGGCTGATGCAGTTTCCAGTGGGAACAGAGTAGGGAAGCTGCCAAGGGAGTAGAAGGAGATGGGCTGGGGATGGGGCGGGAAGTGACACAAGGTGACACAAGCCTATGCAGGACTCGTTGTCTTCAGCACGGTCTCCCGTCTCTCGGCACCCTTTTCCCACTTACAGATTGAAGTGGGGCTGTAGGATTAAGGGCACGAGACGGGAAGCTCTTTTCCAGGATGCACACCCTGGCCTGTGAATGCCTTGCTGGTTTTAGCCATGACTCTGTTCGGAGCTCTGACTTACCATTCTTCTTTTCTCAAGTGTGAGCAGTTCAGTCGGGGGTATTTCAGATGCTGAGAAAGTCCATCTTATTGCCCAGACAGGTTTATTCACTTGCAGGTGAGGCTGTACCTGTTGACAGCTGATGCTTTGGTCTAGTTTCTAGCCCCTAACCACCCTTAGGTATCGGATAATTTGGTAACCTACCCTGAAAGGTGCCTAATAAAGGAGGAGTTGTGACCAAAGGAGCTGAGTGGTCTTGGTGGATAATTGACCTTGGGTTGAGCATCCCGAGCCAGATTCAGGAAACCTGCTTTTTGAAACATTATATTATAGATGTTTCTAGAAGAAATCACCCTTAGTCAAATGGGGTTGGGAAACCCTGCATGGATCCTGCCCTGGGCCATACAGTGTTCTTAAGCTCACGAGCAGCTCGGAGAAGTCCTGAATGGGAATGTTCTGTTTCCTGCATGAAACGCCTATTCGTGTTATGTAGTTGGGCTTTCTGGGCTGCCAGCGATACGTTTTGGCAAACAGGAGCAGAGATGGGGACCCATTGGGAAGAACATCACAGTTTGCAGAGTAGAAGTAGGAACTGAATAAGCAGGCCTGTGGGAGGAAGGGAAGCGAACAGTGGTTCTGAGAATGTTCTGCCAGAGCCGCAGGAGTGGAGGTGGGGTCCCCAAAGGGAGAGTGGGCTTGGCTTTTTCTGGAGCACTCCCACAGCTCCCATATTCCCACAACCCTTCCCTGATTGTGGTCAAACAATGCCAGGCCACAGAAAAAGATGCAAAATACCCTGTTTAATGAAGCTTGTGTAACTTTAATCCCCAGACCTGAGAGAATTTAAAAAAAAAAAAAAAAAACCACACACACAAACCGACTAATTATCTCAAGAATACAGAGGTAAAATCTTACATTAAGTATGGGCAAGTCAAATCCCAGAAGAAAGATACAGCAAGAGTTTTTGTCAAGACTGATTCAGTGCAAAACAATTCATGTTAACAGGTCAGAGGAGAAAGACCTATAATTTTAGCAATTGATACTTGAAAAACATTTGGAAAAAAAGCAAATAATCCCAGTAAGAGTTGTGTAAGTGAAATATCACCAGTGCTTGTATTGAGTATTTCCTTTATGCTGTCCTAGATTCATGTGAGTAGTAAGTAATATAATACAAGTGAGGAGTAAGACAAGGAAATGTAATAGAAAGGAGAAATGCTGAAAAAGAAATATGACTTGGCATATCAGTGTGCACTTAAAAAAACCAGAGTTTCTTCGTGTGGGCTATTTTTTAAAAACAATGGAGGAGGGAGTTAGAATGAAATCAGAAAAAGGACGAGGAAGGGTTTACCCTTTCCCCTCTGTCTCTCTGTCACCCACAGCATTACCTGACATGCTTCAGTGGCACGATTGCAGTGCCCTTTCTGCTGGCCGATGCCATGTGTGTGGGGTACGACCAGTGGGCCACCAGCCAGCTCATCGGGACCATTTTCTTCTGCGTGGGAATCACAACTTTGCTGCAGACAACATTTGGATGCAGGTGAGATTGGGTTGCTAAATTGGGATACTGAAGCTCCTGGAAGGCATATAGCAACGCCCTTCACCTAGGGCTGCTTAGAAGGACTAACTGGAGTGGCAGGAGGGTTTCCTAGTGAGCCTTCCCCACCCCCAACCCCCACCGTGTTTCTTCTCTTGCTGGATGGCACCACCTCCCACCCAGTTGTGCAAGCTGGAAACTCAGACTCATTCTCAGCTTCTATCCCAGCCGCTGGCAGGGCAAGCTCTCTCTGCAGTACCCCTCCCGCCCCCATTTCCTTACTTCAGGCCTGGTCTGTTCCACTAGCTTCCCAGTTGGTCTCCGTGCCTCCAGGGCTACTTTCCTTGCCCCACTCTGTGCACCCGCCCCGTGTCCCATTTTTCTAACATTTGCATCTTCCTCAGTGCTGCCAGGCTTTAGTCCCTCCCCTGTTAAAAAAAAAACGGTATATACCCACCCTTTAGTCTTCTCCCTTTCTCTGTGTCCCCACCCCGCCCCAACTTTCCAGCGTGTCTGATCCCTGCTGTCCCCTTCCCTGCACTCACCCTGGGGTGAGCTCCCTCCCCAGCCGCCCTGCTGTTTCATCCTCCTGTGCTTATGCTACTGGTGCACCCTGCTCATCTTTCGGGTCTGGCTTGTCCCTCCCACTCTGTGAAGCATCCCTGACGCCCCCAAGCCTCCTTTGTTCTCCCCTCTGAGTTCCCACACATGCATCTTGTGTCCGTTCTTCTAATGTGGCTCTTCTTGCACTATGTCCTTTTTTGTATTTGTGTCTTTTCCCACTGGATTGTGCTCCCCTGTTTGGTACCAGGGCTCTGGCTTGTTCACCTTTGCATCCCTGCCCCCAGCTTAAACGGGTGTGGAGCTGGCAGAGGAAGGAAGAGAACCGGTTCTTTCCTGCCTACTCCTGCAGGCTTGCTTTGTCCTCTCCTGTTCCCTCTTCCGCCCTCTTCACACTGCAGCCTCTTCCTTAGCCTGGGGCTCTGCTCATAGGATGGAGCCTGAGGGGATGGGAAAATGTCTTCAAGGGAAGCGCAGCAGAGGAAGCTTATGCTTCTGTCTCTTGCTCTGTTGGAGACAGTCTGAGGAAGGGCTTTGCCTTTCCTGCTGGGGGAATAAGGAGCTAGTACAGAAGGTGGCTTTGGAGTCATGGGCTGTGTTCTGATGAGTCAGGATCCTCCAGGACCTCGAGAGGCCTGTCTTTACTTGGGGGGCCGGAGAATATGGGGAGACCCGTGAGCAGTGTTAGGGTGTTCTGGCTGGTCCACAGGCAGTGCCCTGGGAAGGGAAATGGCAGCTGCCATGCAGGTCTGCTGATGGAAGGGAGTCTTGTGGACTCACGGCTGTGGGGATGGCCAGCTCTTGGAGGTCTCAGAACCTCCTGCAGCTACCACACTGAGCAGGTCCCTTACTCAGAGGGAGTGTCTCTTTGGGGGTCCTCTGAGGGGAGGAGCAGGGGTACCATTGACCTGCTGGGGGAAGGAGATGTGTTCTGGGCATTCCAAGGACGACTCGATTCATTTTATTAGAGCCAGGTGGTTAACTTTGGCTGGCAGCATCTTTCATTCTGTTGATACCGCATTCAGAGTTCCATATTTCAAGTCCAGAGTGGACTAAACAAATCTTTTATTGGCTGACTCAGGAGCCTTACCTTGTACATAGGACACTGATTCTCTGGGGAAATGTCTATTTTTTTCTATTTTTCCTAAACAGCTGACTCATCAAGGAACTTGTAGCACAAACTATAGGTAATTTTGGGCCGTGCTTATAGTTAAGAATTATTGGTTTATCTCAAGAGGGAACAAAGATGCCTTTCTTATGGTAACATATGCATTGTGTGCACCTGTGCCCTGGTCTCGTGCCCAGGTCAGCCATAGGCAGCCACATTGCCAGTGGTGGTTAAATCAAGCTGTTGGATATTTTAACGATAAACTGTAATTCCATGGGCAGCCAGAATCTACCGTTGCCAGGGTGAAGCAATGGCTTACAGTGTGTGGCCAAGGGTGATTTCTTGTCCTTCATACCTGGGGAAATGGAACAAGCAAGCATGAGGCATTAGAGGGACCTGCACAACTTTGTGACCTTGGACAGATGACCTCTCCGGTTCTTTTTCCTTTTGTGACAGTGAGAGGAGGCTCTTCGTAAGGTATCCTGCGGATGACATTTTGCCATTATTTTAAGGGACCTTAAAATAAGTGCGATTTTGTAGATTATTATAAACTTCCTAAAATACACTTGGGAAGTTACCGTGTATGAATAATAGGAAAAGTGTTCCGGTTTTGATACACGCTAATATAGACCCTCATCACAGTCTGTGAAGGGTCATTTCAACAGACTTACATATTTATTTACTTCCCAGTCACCACAGGGTCAAATAACACAGACAAAGCAGTCGGGGCAGAGGGGATAGAGGGTGGGACAGTGCTGGAGGGAAGCGCCACTGTAGCCACTAGTGGGGTTTACTCCCAACGTCACAGCCATAGGGTTGCAGATCACTGATGCATTTCTGTTGGTTGGTTTGGTGGGTATTTGGGGGGTAGTTCAGCACTCCTTTCCTTAGGCTTAGCGCAGCAGAAGAAAAAGGTTTTCATGGTCAGCTTCCATGATTTCTAAGACAGATTTTCAGACTTCTCCAGCGCGGGGTGGTTGACGGTGTTGCGTGTGAGTTCTGTTCACTTCTTTGCGTATTTGCCTCTCACCTGCCGAGTACCTGATACTCCATCGCACTGGATTTAGTGGGTGCCCGGGACCTAACACCGAGCTGTGGTCCGTGCTTGTGAAGAATGGGCCCTTTGTTTTGAGGAAATGAAGATACCTGCAGGTCTTGAGCAGAGGAAGGGAGAAAGTGTACGCATCCCGAGCTGTGGGCTGTGGCCAGGGCTTTCCTCCTCCTCATTCCCCCTGGGCAGCCTGGTGGAGAGGGGCATGCAGTTCCTGGACACCTGTTTCTCTCCAGAAAAATAACCAAAATTGATAGGGAAACAGTGGAGGGGACACAGATGTGTGCCTCTGCAAACCTGAGCGTAGGCTCAGACTGCCAGCTGTAAGATGTCACCACGTCACACACACTCCTTTGGGGACATGTTTCCCACGGGCTGGGCGGAGGCCACATGGAGTGTGTCTAGTGCAGCACAGGCTATAGACCCTCCTTGCTTCTCCCTTGGCACGAGAGTGATTCCTTTCCTTTGGGAACCATGACTGTTTTGAAATGGAGGTTGTGAGTCTCAGCCCCAGCTGTGTGACCTGCATGGCTGTAGTGCTTCCCAGAGCCTCTGCCTGCAGGGGTGGGGGCAGATGACTTCTGCCAGGCCTGCTTCTTCTGCCTTCTCCGTCTCCCGCCTTCTCCTCCTCCTCCCCCCACCTCGCCGTTTCATCCTCTCCCTTGATCTCGTTCTCCTGCACTGTGCTTTCAACTAGGTCTTCATTGAGCTGCCTTGAATGAGGATTCAGCAATCCGTGGTTCTGGTCGATTTGTGATGTCAATCCCAGCCACCCTGCGGGCTTGTTCCAAGAATTAGTCCTAAGCCTTGAAAATCCCGGGAGATCAGAGCAGGGTATTTGGCAGCCTGCAGCAGCCTCGCCTCCTCGGCCCGGGGAGGACTCAGACAGGACGCGGCTGATGCCTCACCTTGGCTGCCCTTTCCCAACAGAGACCAGGTCTTGGTAGCAGCTCCCAGCTTCCTGGGTCTCTGTCCCTGGGTGTCACTGCCAAGCTGGGGGTGAAGCAGGGCCGTCCAAGATCCTGCCCCTCACCTGCCACGCTGACCTTCCCCAACCTTCCCTGAGGTGTAGCAGGTGTTGTGGTTTTTTTTGGGGGGGGGACACCCCCAGCCTTTTGCTCCAGGTGCCTCTGGAGACATCACTCTGAGCTCTCCAGCAGAAGAAAAGGCTGCAGGGGGGGTGGCCCCTCCCAGAGTGGCCTCTCCAGGCCATCTCACACCTGCTGTCGACACGCAGAACCTTCCTTTGCTGAGAAAGGTAGGATTTGGGACAAAAGACTCATTGTAGCCAGTGGAGCAACCTGGTCTGTAACAGAGTCGTCTGCCCCGAGGAGAGAGCCCCCCTGTCTTGCATCTCCTTGGGTTCTGGGGGCCCGGTACATATTATGTGCTCACTGAGTACAGGGGCAGCTCCAGGATTCGCCAAGGTCTCAGGTTTGGTGCTTTGAACTATTGGTAAAACTTAGAGGAGTGGAGGGATGGAGGTAGGAGAGTCTGGGTTTCCCCCCACATTCTCTCTCTGTGTATGTATTTATGTGGGGTGTATGTGCATCATCTTTCTGGACTGACTTGAAAGTAAAGTTGCAGGCAGCATGCTGGCTTACCCCTGAATACTCGCCTAGGAAGGAGGGTCTTCTGTGTAACCATTACAGTAATCATTCTACCATGTCATCGAATATGCAGTCTGTATTTAATGTCCCAAGGTGTCCCTAAGATATCTTTTATGGCTGTCCCCTCCACTTTCTTGAACCAGGATCCATTCAAGTGCATGGGGTACATTTGTTTGTTGTGTCACTCCGGTCTCAATAATAAATGGTTTCCATCTTTTCCCTCCATTATCACCCCTCTTTTAAAGAATCCAGGCCAGTTGTCTGTCTCATCAGGTGTCCCATGATCTGAATTTGTCTGATTGTGTCTTCCTGATGGTATTTGATTTGTTCCATAGTCCCTCTTATTTGTTGTAAACTAGGAGGTGGCGCCATAGGCGTGGTTGATTGAGGGTGAACTTTGCCAAAATTTCTACATAGGTGACTTCGCATTCTTTGATGTCAGTCAGGCACGTGGTATCAAGTTGTGGGTTTTTCCCACCAAATAATAAAAATTGCTGTGCATTTAACTCAAAATGTTTTAGATAGCATATTAAAGAAATGGCGGTTAGTGATAACCTGGAGGTAATGACCTTGGAGGAGGGAGGAGCTTTGCCTCGCTCCCCTAACCAGTTGCATTGGGAAGCTTTGACCTTACAGGGGGCATGGCTCTCGTTCCATTTTCATGTGCCTGTAGGCAGGCAGCCTTATCTCTCAAAGCCCCCTTCTCTTGTCTATAAAATGGTGGTATTAGTAATAAAAGTGTTAGCAGCAAATGAGCTAATCCTTGGCACCTGTCCACACTCGCCTGTTGGCGTTATTGTAGTGGGCCTTCCGGAAGGGAAGGAGGCAGGAAGGCACAGGGGAGGCAGAGGATTGCCGTGGGCGGGGACACCGGCTGGGATGCCCATGGAGCCGGGCCTGATGGGCACAGCAGGCGGTCGGGTGCTCGCCACGGCCACCCTACCGTCAGGTGTGCTTTTCTGGGTGGTTTCCCGCTTCAGTTAACACACCGTTTTTGTTCATGTTTCTGAGATTCCCGGGAACTAGGAGACTGACAGCCCCTCTTAGTATACGTGGGGTTCATGAATGTAGTTCTCCACAGTCTTTTCTTCTCTCTTTGACCGGCCCATCCCGCTTGCCCTGCCCTTGCCCACGCGCTCTGAATTGCTCCTTCTCTTCATGCCCCACTGTGTCTCCCCCTTATCCTTCCTTTTCAGGCAGGTGGTTCCGTGGCAAAGCTGTGTGGGCTAGAGCAGCATTCCACGGCCTGAAGGACAGAGCTTCTCACTAAGAATCAGGAGGGAAGCACTTCCCTTTTTAAATGTTGTGGTTTGTATTAGCTATTCAGTATAACGCTAGTATTTTCAGGTATATGCTGTCATCTTTCCCCCATTTCCACTCTCAGAAAGATACTTTATAGGCATAATTTAAAGCCTATCTACTGAGGGGTAATTGACATATAGTAAAATTTGCCGTTTACATGTACAGTTATGAGTTTTTACCCCTGTGTGCAGTCACACAACCAACAGGACACTGCCACACCCCAAGGAATTCCTTCGTGCGTCTCTGTGACTGGCTAGATCTTGGAGTAATAAAAGTATTTTAGGCTAATAGCCCTTGACCTGAAATAGTTGATAGTATCATCACGTTTGAAAAGGAGGTTATCAAAATCATATCCAGCTAGCCCTCTGGAATTCCTGGGCTCTGTCTCGACAAAGCCTCCTGCTATATGGCTTGGGAGGAGAGAGGCACCTGTCAGCTGCTTCCCACCAAGATTCTCAAGGAGTCTCTCTCATTTAAAGTACTAATTAAAATAGTTCATGTAGTTTGTAGTATTTATCTGTAAAGCCAGAATAACATGAACTTGAAGACAAAGGTTACAGTTGCCTTTAGTTAAGTTTTCTTTGAATCAACTCAAACTGGATTAGAGATCCAAATGCAAGAGTCATGAGACTGTATAATTGTTAGTGTGAAATAACAGTAAATTCCCTTTTTAATGTAGAAGTGTGGTTTTAAACTTTTAAACTAGGACTCAAACTCCAGGAACAATCAAAGGATGATAAATTTGATGGCAGATAGAAAAGCATTTTTTTTTGAAACATTGCATTATAAAAATACACGATAAATAAAAATGACAAACTTGGAGAAAGTATTTTTATCATATCACAAGTAAAATCTAATATCTCTAATATAGGAAGAACTCTTAAAAATCAAAGTTAAAAATATCAAAAATCATATAGAAAAAAGAGCAAAAGACATAGACAGTTCACAAAAAAGTTATGCAATGGCTCTTCACCATATAAAAGGATCATCAAATTGACTTACAATAAGAGAAACACAAATGAAAGCCACCCTAAGATATTCTCACCTTTGTCAGATTGACAAAAAATAAAATCTTGACAAGTCATTCTGTTGGCAAGGCTGTGGGAGAACAGACTTTCCTATGCATTGCTGTTGGGAGCAAAAATAGTTCAACCCCTATGAAGAGGGATTTCACAATGTCTAGACTGCATATGCATTTACTATTTGATCCAGCAACCTCACTTCTAGTAGAAATTTACCCTGAAGATACATGCTCACAAATGCAAAATAATGTTGTGTAGCTTGTAATTGCAAAATATTAACAGCCTAAATGCCCATCTGTAAGAGACTGGCTGCTATAGTACATCATACATTGGAGTCCTATGTAGCCCTAAGAAAGAATGAGAAAAATCTGTGAACTTGTGTAGAATGAGTTTCAGGATATATTGAAAAAAACAAATGGCAAAAAATGTGTGTCTGTGTGTGTGTGTGTGTGCGCGCGCGCACGCGCGTGAGTGCACATTTGGTAAGAAAGAAGAAATAACAAGGATAAGGGAGGAATTAATAAAAGTGGTTAACTATAGTGGGTAAGTGGGAGTGGTTTGGAGGATACCTGTATGGGAGTGAGACTTACCTGGTATATCTCTTTATATGGTTTGATTTTTAAACTGTACACATGTTCAGCATATTCAAAACATAACATCTAAAAGGATGAACAAAAAGAAAACCCTAAAATTGAATATATATGAACAGAAACAAGTGAACCTAACTATATGTCAAATTGCTAACAGAGGAAAGGAATTCCCAGACTTCATAACATAGTACTTTGTATCCCGTGAATGGAATATATTCTAAGGACAAAAACTAGAAATCTTACACTTAGTAGTCTAGTCAATAGTGATATTGGTATAATCCTGGGACGTGTTACATGATGACATAGGATAGGAGACATGAATGAGGACACTGGTGTGTGAGGGATCGGGATGCTCGGTGTAGGAGGAGAGTTACGAATCTGGAAAGAAGGTAATCCAGTGGTGTTGGGTTGAAATGGAGGTATCATTAGGACCCGTGATTAAAAAATAATCATAATTTAAAAAAAAATTGTACCTCTCGTCACTGAATGACACCCAGGAACAGTGATTCCCCCCGGTGCTCAGGTCTCGGTTTAGAAATACCATTTTCCATCAGAATGAACCAGGGCTCCTTAGAGAAGTGGTTGACTCCAGGGCCGGAGCTGAGACAAGGACAAGTTGAGCTGGGAGCATCTTGTGTCTGAAAGCAAGGAACTGCTCACAAAAGTGGGGAGACGTGGGGGGCCTTTAATGTCAAAAAAAACGGGAACCTACTTGACTGAGCAGCTCTGGGCGAGTTTGGGACAATTTAATTATTGAAAAGGATAGTCACGGAAGTGAATTAGAGAACTAAAGAAGAAGGAATTCATGCATCTACAGTGAATTTCCAAAGAGCAAAAGAGGGAGAGAGAGTCGGGACAGAGGAAAGCCGTTTTTTACAAAAGGACGCTAACAGATACAGATGGGATGATAAAATTAGGAACTCAGAATTTTTAAGCCCACTATGCAAGAATGTTAATAAGCTAGTGGGATATAATAATTGCACAATTCTTAGAACTCACCCTACAGATTATTAATTACAAAAGGGTAAAGGTACTTTTAAAATGGAGAGTTCCAGCAGTCACTACCCTAACCAAGAATTCCCACAGTCTGGGGGACATCCTGAGGTGACAGGCCTCCCGATGCGATGGTGTAAGATGTACACGATACCCCAGCAGTCTCCTTGCCAAAAAAATTTTTAACCTGGCTCTAAACATGACACATGGTAGCCAAACACAGCATAGGGACTGATTAGATTGGGGGAGTGGGGCAGATATTTGCACTTTTATAAACGGAAATTTAAATATGGCCTGAATATTAGGTTACATTATTAAACTAGTGTCACATTTCTGGGGTGTGATACAGAGAGGCGATGATGGGACAGAAAATGCTTATGCTTGCTAAAATGACTGGGTGAAGTGCATCACGTCTGCAAGCTACTTTCCAACAGCTCAGCTGACAGATTGGCATATACATGCAGTAAAACAATTGGAAAATGTTAAAAATCAAGAGTTTTCTCTGACAAATTGTGTTTTGCTTTTCTTCAAAAGCACTTAGGACACACACTCCTGATAGCAAATTCAAAAATGAAACTGTAGCTCCTCAGAGCCAGGTTGGCTCTACATTTCTTAGAGATTGTTTTTAAATTGTGCTACAGTTTAGACTCATGTTTATTTGGCAATGAAAGGTTTTGCACCAACTTGATTTTCTTGCTAGATGGAGGAAGCCAGGTACAAGAGTATATACTCTGTGTTGACGAATTCTGTTTTTGTTCATTGTCATTAAATGGCTTGTTTCTGGGCAGATACATTTCACACCTTCATGTTGCTGCTTGTAGGACCATTGCCTTTTAGACTTTTTAAGACATTTTCTTTGATGGTACCAGCAGAGGACTGCAAGCCCCTGGTGCCTAGGGGCATTACCTGGTTTTGTCTGGAAAATTTATGCACATTTTACTCCTTATTCTCTCTACCCAATGCTTTAAATCTAAAAGTCCTCTCCCAAATTTGCAGTTAAAATTAACATGGCCAAAAGACTTAACCTCTTATTTCTGGTCTAACAAAATTTCAAATAATATTTGTAAATTGCACCTTCAATTAATTATTAAGCAAAAGTTGGTGTTGGGGATACAGTGATGGGTGAAACGGTCCCAGTTCCTGTTCTTAGGGCAATTCTAGCCCACGGGCACCTGGGCAGGTCAGCATGAAGATGTCCTCAGTGCTGTGAAGGGGCCGAGGTGCACATGGAGACCCGCCCTGGGATGGCAGGTCATCTGAGCCGACAGCGCAGGATTAGTGGGGTCAGCAAACCAAGACCACAAATGGAGCCGGCCACAGCCTGTCGGAATGCCTTCCGAGAAGAGTTTTGGAGCTAAGGTCATCTTTCCCAGTTCCGCCAAAGCCGTACTTTCAGAGCAGGTCCTTCAGTAGTTTCCTCTTGCCTGCAGGAAGAGGGCGTTTGCTACCTGGTCCCCTCTGACCATCACCTCAGCCCCCGTGCTGCCACCTACAGTAAAGTCTCTGCAGTTAGTTCTCCAGGATTCCTGGGTCTATTTGTTGACTCTCATGTAGCACATGCTTTTCTACTCGGAACCCCTTGCATGTGCTTTTCGTCCTCCTTCTGCTTAAGTGACTTTCCTACAGGTGCCCACAGCACCCTGCATTGCCCCCCTCACCGCCCTTCACGATGGCTATGGTTATTCTCCTTCACACAACAGAAACCCCTCAAGGGCCCAGGGGTAGTTTTTTCCATAGTCATACCTGCTTTAATTGTGTCTGTGTCAAGCAGACACTCAAGAAATGCTTCTTAAATGACCAGAATAATAAATCCCTTCATCTAGCCCCAGGGTTGTCAGCCTTTGCAGTGTCTGGTGCCTCAGCCTCACCCAGAAGTTGTTGTTCAAAATCCAGATTCAAGGACTCCACTAGCAGCTCTGACTAACCAGGGCTGGGTGAAATGCAGTAATTTCCATTTTTAACTAGTGACTCTCAAGGAATCATGAAGCAGCTTCCTGGCAACTTGGGGGTGATTTATAGAAATCGTGGTCAGAAAGTCCTAAGTAATAGGGGAAACACATTATAAATCCCAAGAAGGAGATCCTGGAATATTTCCTGGAGGAAGTGGTATTTGCTTTGTGCCTTGAATGATAAATAAAAATTGAACATTAGAAATGGGTGGATGGCAGAAGGGATGAGCAAAGTCCCAGAAGCAAGAACCTGGACCATTTTGCCTGAAGTGCAGATTTGTGAACAGGCCAGTGAGAGGCCAGGCTGGGGAAGGGTTGGGGTCACCTGGGTACCGAGGAGGAAATGGGGTGCCTCCAGCAGGGCTTTGAACAAAGTAAGCATTTGTCTGGGGCTGGTTAGGTTCTTTTTTTGTCTTGGGGCTAAAGCCTGACGTGAGAGTGCATCATGACAAAGGCTCAGAATTTCTCTGAACATCTAGTGACCCTGTTAACTTGAAAAACTTTTCATCTGCAAAAACCCATCACCTCTTCACATATTTAAGATAAACTTTCCTTGTACACAAGGTCGGCAAACTTTTTCTGGAAAAGGACAAGCAGTAGTATTTTAGACTCTGTGCTCTCTGTTGTGACGGCTCCATGGTCCCTTCGCAGCACGAAAGTTGCTGTAGGTGCCTCATCAATAAATGAGGGTGGCTGTGTCCCAGGAAAACTTGATGCACTCAAGCAGGTAGTTTGCCAGATTTGGCTCACAGGTGTAAAGAAGGGCAGAACACTTGTTTCCTTTCCAGTCGTCAGTACAGAATTAAGGAGCAGGCAGTTCTGTCTACTCGGGGAGCCCAAGGACCGGAAGTTTGGGTGCTCCTGTGAGTCAGGTGCAGAGGGAGGAGCCTAGGGCCGAGATCTTCATGCTGAAGTGCCTGAAAAGCCGCTTTATGAGATGAGACTATCAAGTGCTTTGTCATGCTCAGTCTTTCTCTTGGAAAATTGGCTTTGTTGCTTGTCATTTAGGGAAGCTCTTGTTGAATGGAGTCTTATGGTCTTGTTGCAACTTTCCCTCAGAAAGGGAAAGCCACTGATTCATGCTGCCAGTTCTGGAGACCACACCTCACTGCGAGGGTACTGACTGCTGCTTACTGTAAAGCAGTCGCTCGTCCCCCAGCCAGGACTGCTGGTGGCAGGCAGTGCACCTGGCTGAGTGGTGAACATCTAAGCCGTCATCACGGGAGACGTTGCCTGGGGCAGCACACGTGGCAGTTTCCTATTATCGCCCACTTTCAAAGGAACCAGGGTCTTCCTGGCTTGAAAGCGAGTGAGCGTCTGTGTATCAGAGCTCTCAGGGCCTCTGGTCGTGGTGAAGCCATAAAATGCTTGCCCTGGAAGGTGTCCAGGCTGTGATCAGGTTTGGAGTGAGGTCAGAAATAATTGATGTCTCCAGGAGTGGGACCCAGAGTCGTCCTCACTGGCCCACGTCCAGTGGTCACCAGTGCAGCGTTCCCAAGGACGAGCTTGCTAAGTGCAACCCATATTACAGTGCCGTAGGACGCATTGCTTGACGTTTGAAACAACAGTAAAATAGATGCCGTTTGGACCGTTGGAGGTGGTGTCCATTCCTAATTAGATGCTGACCTCCCTTTACCCTTTCTGTACATAGCTGAAAAATTGTGCTTAAGGAATTTGTGTTGAAATGAAACCGTCTTTTCCCCTTTGATACACATGCCCACTTCAGGTGACCTTCATTTCCACTTTGACAGCACTATGCCATAGGTTCCTCTGACAGGTAATTAATTATAAATGGATGGTTGGCAGAGGGCACGCCCGTGTCAATGGCCGCCAGCAGTGCATCTGCTGTGCACCGTGCAGCCTGTTCCTATGTCTTAAAGCCATCGGCCTGCCTACTCTCAATTGATGTCATTGCATGATAAAAATGGCCAAGAGAACAAGAGGGTCTTGACCCTCATCTGCCTCAAAATGGTGCATGCCGACTCTGGACTTGGAAAGCGGCTGCTTGCCTGCTCAGCCTACTTCCTCTCTCAGTCAGAGCAGGACACAGTCAGACAGCTCAGGGGAAGCCAGCTGGGTTCCCATCCTGCTGGCCAGGACCCTGATACGAGGCTGCTTGGTGATATTTAAGAAGGCTCTGGACGTCTGGGAGTTCCCAGCCCAGCAAGCAGGAGCCAGTTTTATATTTTACCCTGAAAGTAATGTTAAAAGTAGTGATCACGTTCTCATGTGAGCCCGTAAAGCCACCTTAATAAAACTAACTGAAAATGCTGTACATACCCAATAAAAAATGACAAAATCTTTTCAATTTGAGTAGCTCAAGTGTTTATAAAGTTAATATGAAGTATCTGTAATATAATTGAATGATGACATAAGAGTATCTGCATTTAGTTTGAGGATATGAGCAGGAGATTTTATGGAGAGTCTGCATTCTTCCTGGGTCCTTTAAAAATTAAGGTGTAGAACACTTTTGAATCTTTTTTATGATTAAGCAGAATATTGTATTTACTGTTGATTTGTAACTTACAGCTTTCCTTTTCCTCAATAGATCTCGATCACTAATGTGATTTTAATGCTTATCCTCTACGATGTAGTGTTTGACTTACAAAAGGGAACCACACAGGAAGATAAATTTTTTGTTTGATAACCGTTAAGAATTTGAAAGGGAGGAGGAGGTGGAGGGTGGTGAAATACAAGACATACAGTGATGTTTAATGAGGAGCTCACAGACTTGGCAGGAAAGAGAGATGTCAAACGGCCAACATGCCCCACCCCCAAGGGGAAAGGTGGCGATGGCAGGGGCCGGTGTTGGGGTGCTGGTGCTGACTGCAGGGCTCCCCCAGGGCCCACCCTGGGGCTGTCTTGGGGAGAGCAGGAGGGGTGGATGGAGAAGCCAGTGGCCCTGGCTGCATGGCAGAAGAGATCTTTGCAGACTGGGGTTCTTTCTTCCAGGTGTGCCTGCATTTACTCATGTGCTGTTTGTCTATGGAAAAGACTGTTAAGCTGTCAAATAGTGAACTACCTCGGTAGTTCCTGATGCCGTGATCATGGTTTTGGTCTCGTTTCTTTTAGGTTACCCCTGTTTCAGGCCAGTGCTTTTGCATTTCTGGCCCCTGCTCGAGCCATCCTGTCTTTAGATAAATGGAAATGTAACACCACAGGTAATTGCAGTTATTTCCACATATGTCATTGGGGTCCTTTAATGCAGGTGATAAAAGGGAGGCCCTTGGCAGCTTTAAATCCTTTCTGGAATCAAGCACAGAAAACACAAACCAACAAACAGCTTAGAACACTCCAATCTGTGGATCGTGTTTCTGTCTCTCTCTCTATCCACTCGTTCATCCCTAACCCCAGAGCAAGTAAGAACCAGAAGGGACCTCATTTCTCTACGCTAATGAAATTTATAAGTATGGAAATGGAAGAGAAAAATATTTGTGCTATTTTTCTGCCTCTTTCTTTCAGTGGATTTTATGAACCACCAGTAATCACTCTCTTTGCTGCGTCAGCATCCCTTCTCTGAAACATCTCTGCTTTTTAAGGATCTGGCTGCTTTGGTTTTCTGCAAATGACTTTCATCCCCTTTATCCCCATAGTGATTGCAAAGGTCCTTAAGTAACCCTGTAAGGTCAGGAAAAGATGAGATAGGGGATTTGAGAAAAGCCAGACCCCATGGTACTCTCAAAAAACTTCCATTTTAGGTTCTAGGAGCAAAGTTTTTCCAGCCTTCACTTCCTTTCTTGCTCCTAGGAGTTACTTTGTGACCACTGATTTGATTGGGGGACTGGAGAAGGCCCTCTGCTTTATCTAGGTTTTTACACCCTCAGTCAGGCAGCCTTGCTATTGGGCATTTCAATTAGCTGCTTGCAAAGGTTGGTCTTTGTGTGAGGCTGGCACTAGCATTGTGCATCACCAGTTCAGTCAGCTTTTGACAAGCTGGGAGCTCTCAGTCGATGAATAAATTTGGTTAAATTAGCATTGGGAAATCTACCTTTCAGTATGGTAAGCCGTACTGTTGAATTTTAGGGATGGGTATTGATACAAATATACTTAAAACAGGGAGGAAATTCTTCTTAAGACTAAAATGAATGTGTTTTGTGAAATATCGGCGTCACTCCAAGAAAAATTTTGTCTTTGTTTTTGTTTTCAAGATGTTTCAGTTGCCAACGGAACAACAGAACTGTTACACACAGAGCACATCTGGTATCCTCGGATACGCGAGGTAAAAGATGAGTGTCATTTGCTTGTGGCTGCTTTGTGTTTCTTCTCAGCTTCAGTGTTGGTTGTGCCCCCAAAATTGCAGTTGCTTGCACTAAGCCCTTTACTTTTCACCTACTGACATGTTTATTTCTGTTAAACTAAATTTAGATGACATCACTATAAAATAAAGCATTCAGAAATGCTTTGTGCAGCCAGACAGTATTATTTCTCATCCTTTATTTCCTTCCGTCTTTGCTCTGGTGCCCCCACAGACCTGCCCACTCACCCTCTCCAGTGTAACCAGCTGAGGGGCATGGCTCCCTTGAAAGAAGCTTCAGAGGCTTGTCAACAGGCAGCAGAACCATTCATTCTGGCCTCAGTGTTTGCCTGCACTTGTGGAAAGACTTGAAGATAATTGTCTAGTTACAGTGCACTTGAACAGAATGGGTCGTGGGAGTCCTCAGACATGAAGAATGGCTGGCTGACAATTTATCCAACTCTTTCAAAACCTCTAAGATCATTCACCATTAGTTCAGAACCAGCGTAGCCGTTCTGCACTATAGAAACATTCCTTTAGAGTTTTTGTCAATAACACTGTCTTTTAAATGTCCTGCTATGGCTCACTTTTTAAAGTCAAGAAGCCTCATTATAGTGTTCCTTTGAAGCTGGTTTTGAATGTCGTGTGTCCTAACGAATTATAAATTACTCCTCTCTCATTTATCAGTGGAAAACGCCAGTTGGCTTTGTGTCCCGTGCTCAGTTCTGTAATAGTCTTACGTCAGTGAGGTCATACTTAGGCCCCAGTCACACCCATTGGTTTCTTTTGGAGTTTCCGCGAACTTTCCAGCCGTGTCATGCCTGTTACATAATAACTCAATGCCTTGCAGAATTGTCAGTTGTAGTTGGAGGTGACATTTAGAGTACGTGATAGATAAGCAGCTTACTCTCATGTCTGTGCCCTTGCTTGTTCCAGATCCAGGGGGCTATCATCATGTCCTCCCTGATAGAAGTGGTCATCGGCCTCCTAGGCCTGCCTGGGGCTCTGCTGAAATACATCGGGCCCCTGACCATTACGCCCACGGTGGCCCTCATTGGCCTCTCTGGCTTCCAGGCAGCGGGAGAGAGAGCAGGGAAGCACTGGGGCATCGCCATGCTGTAAGTATTCCGAGACCACTCAGTTGTGGATGGTAACAGTCTCCCCCATTCCCACCATCGAGAGACAGCCTCTTGGAACATTTTGAACATTTACATAGACTTAGGAGGTAGGTTTTTTGTTGTTTTTGGTTTCCTTTTTTTTCTAAGTAAGAGGGGTCTGCCAGTTTAAACTTTACTTGCTTCATGTCAGGGAATTACTGAAGGGTGTTTTAGACCTGGAGGTTGGAAAGTGACGTAGAGTCAAGGTATGCCAAAGATAGCTCTGGCAGTGATGTGTAGAGGAAGGTTTCAAATTTTGGGAGTGGGTAAGATGGTGGTGTTATTAGCTCTTGACCTCTGAGGCCATGCCAACCCTCCTGCACATGAATTGAAACACTAGGAAGCCGAATCCTTTAGGTGAGACTCAAAAATACTTCCAGACTGACAGGGGCACCTGTTGGCATTGAAGGAGACATGGCTCCCAGGCCAGACAGAGCTGTGCACACCAGTGAGGAGCCAGAGTCCTGCTAGTTACTGCCAGTCCTTTTGTACAGGACTTCAAGCCTATGAAAAATGCCACTTACCCCTTTAAGTAATGATAGTAAAGACATCCAAGACTTTGATAATGATGTAAGATTATCAAACATGAGCCCTCCTATACCATTAGAGCCATGGAGTCTTCTGTATACCACACACAGAACGGACATTCTCTTGTGTGTCTATAGAGCATCTGTAAGAGTTGATCACATAATAGAGAAATGGTTCCAAGACTGATTTACCGACCAGTAAAATTTTTAAAACACAAGAGGACTTCCAGTTATTTTTGTTTCGCTTTTTGAAATGTTCTGTAATGATTTAATAACAGACAGTGCTTACTAAGCCTATGCATCCGTGCTTTACATAACACTTGTATTATTATAAATTAGGGATCTTTCATGAATAAGATTTTAATTAAAATGCCTCATTCTTAATGGTGAAAGACTTAAGTCAGGGCTGCCTATTGAAATCAGAAATGAAGATAAGCATGTTTATTATCACCAGTATCATTTAAAGTTTTCTTGGATGTTCTAATCAATGGGTAAGATAGGAAAATAAAATAATATGGATCAATACCAAAAATATCAGGAAGGAGGGGAATGGTGATTTGTCTTTATAAGAATTAAAATACATTCCAGAGCTTAATAACAATAGAGTGTTCCTGGGACAGGACTAATTTTTGTAGAGCAGAACAGGATGGATAGAAATAGAACCCAGAAAAAATTCATTTTAGTATATGATGCAGTCATATTTGAGATCAGCGGAAATGGAAGAATTATGTAGAAAAAATGAGATAATTATTTGGGAAAAAAAGTTAGATTCCTACTTTATATCAAATTACGTTTCAGTTAAATTAAGGCTGAAATGTAGAAAATAAAGCCGTAGAAGTGCTAGAAGAAAACTTACATAAACAAGTTAAATTGGCTGAAATGTAGAAGATAAAGCCATAAAAGTGCTAGAAGAAAACCTACATAAACATTTAATCATGAGATAGGGAAGATCTTAAAGCAGACATTGAAAAAAGAAAGATCGATAAATTTTACTTCTGATACACTTAAAACTCATATCAAAAGCCACTGAAACTAAATTATAAGTGAATTTGGGGAAAGTAAAACAAATTCCACGAGAAAGGCCAATGTCCCTGATTCATAGTTTCACTGATTAATTTAAAAGAGGGAGGGTCCCAGTGGAGTGATGGATGAGAGATATGATATGAACAGCCATTTAACAAAAAAAGGACATAGAAATAGCCAATGAGTGTGTAGAAAGGATTACCCTCCCCAGTTATGAAAATGCATGTTCACAGGGATTCTGTAAGCACTAGTGTAGTGGTGGGGGATTAGTTTGTACAACATGGGTCCTAAATCACTCCAATAGAGGTGGCATTTAGAGGCAGAGTCTCAGGGGAGGGTAAATGGGGCACCATTTCTAACATTTCTGACACATCATGTATAGGCCTTTGATGGGAACTGTGGTGTTCTTGAAAAAACTGACTTTTTGATTACTTTTCTTAGGGATAATTTCAAACCTGTTTTCAAAAGTTGAGAAAATAGTGTAACATGAGCCCTCCTGTACCATCACCAAACACTCAAGAGAAGTCTCATTTTATCTATACCCCCAAATACCGTATTTTGCCACGTATAGTGCACACTTCCCCCTCCCAAATTTATGAGGGGAAAATAAGGATGTGCATTATACATGGGTAGTACTAATTCCGTATCTATGTAAATGTTTTTAATTCTTTTATTTATGCTTATGAGTTAAAAGTGTAACTCTAAAAATCAATGATATGCATATGCAAAATAATACCCTGGAATATGATCATTGGTTTTGTTGCACTTCTGATGAACTTGCAACGAGGAAGAGTTCTTGGCCTTCTATGATACATAAATATCCTACATTTGTTACTGGTACATAAAATTTCTTGTACATTGCATCTGTTCTTGTGTTCTGTAATTATTTGTTACATAAAATTTCTTGTACCCTAATATGTTAAAAAAAATAAATGCTCAAGTTCCTTTATGATACAAAACACAATTACCTGAATGTAAATAAATAAAAATTTGAATTAAAAAATTAAAACGAAAGATTTTTTCCCCTGAAAGTTTGAGCCAAAAACATGGGTGCGCATTATACGTGGCAAAATACGGTACATTTAAATTCCAGTCATTTGAAGTTTAGCAGTAGCTAAACAGACAAATCTAAAGTAGGGTAGTAGTCCATTCCTCCATCGTACCCCTCAAAAAATCTGCTTATGATTAACTAGTAAAAATTAAATATTTATCCTTCCATAGTTTTATATTGTTTATGTATAAATACAAACATGTACATATACAGCTTTACTATTATAATTTTATAATTTGTTTTTCACCCCAACAGTTTTTGTTGGGCTCACCTCTCCAAGACAATGCTTTGATGTAGTCTTTATAAAACTGCACAATGTTAAACAGTATGAAATAGTCTGTAATTGATTAAACCATTCCCCAGGTGAGACTCATGAACGTTGTATAAAATATTTGCTGTTGCAAACGATGCTGAACTACGTAATACATGTAAAAAAATGACTATTAAATAACGATAAAGTTTTTTAAATTGATAAAAAATTGGTGGAGATTTAAAAGTTCGATAAGACCCTATATTACAGAGAGTAGCAAATGAATGTTCTTGGTTCCTGAATGATACTGTAAATTCACCCAGCCTTTCCGTACGTATCCGTAATGCAGTTTGTATTGTCTTAAAAGCTTTTCAATAAGGTATTTACTGTTTGCCAGATCCGTTCTAGTCCTAGGAACTTGTCGTACAGAGATACTGAGGCAAGTGCCAGGGAGGGGTGATCCATCACAGTTGTTTGTGTTGTCACAACCATATGGCAATTGTTAAACAAGATGTGGTACGTCTATAAGATGGAATGCTAAGCAGTCACTAATGTCAGGTGCTGGTGCAGATCTCCATCTGTCAAGGTCATGGCGTCAATAGGGTTCAAGCTGGTTGGGAGGCAACATGTGAAGTATGACGCCACCTCGGGTCAGATGATGACCTGTTGCCACTCCAGGACAACTATGATGTCGGGCCGTCCAGTCTCATCTCTATCCCCAGCATGACTCATAAACATCCTGGGAATGCAAACCGTGCAGGATTGGACCAACGTGCTGCGTGCTTGTTACCCAGTGATAGAATAATGAGTGATCTTCAGGATTTTGTCTTTCTTTTTGTTTATCTGCCTTTTATAATTTCCCTACATTTTAGTATGCATTTCTTGAATAGTATACGTAAGGTAAAAGAAAGGTCAACAAGCAAATGATATGTGAATGTGAGGTAGACAGAGCCAGCTGTGGTGGATGGAACCCTGGCCCGAGGATCTGGGGCTCAGATCCTTTTCTCTCCTCTGCGAACAGGGGCATGTCCCCCACCTTCTGCCTCTGCTGTGGGGCCGCCTGCCCTACTTGCCCCACAGCTGTATTTGAGAATAAACATAAATTAGAAGTGGATGGATTTTCGAGAGGGAAGAAAGCGGAGTTCTCATCTGCCTGGTCCACTCACTTAATTTGTGCTGCCAGATTTGGGCCTGAGATCTGGGTGTCCTTCCTTCGATTCTGTACGTGTCCCCTGTCCTTTTTAAAACATGCTTTGAAAAGCGAGCACCACAGTGCAGGTCTCATTGCCAGGAGGAGTGTCACCTAAAATAATAATAGCAGACTTGGGGTGTTTTTGGGTCTCAGCGTGTTCACTTTGAAATAAGTCAGTAGCATTTTTTAAAACATGAAAATTTCATGTTGGTCTAAGTTTAAAATAAACCAATTTTAGTATCCTTCACTGCCATATAGTTGTTTTTTTGTTAAACTTCACTACCGCAGGAAAATTGGAATGACTTGAGCACTGTGTGTGTTTTCAACCTTCAATCGGTACTGGCCCGGTGACTCTGTGGTGGGGCAGAGACCCCCATCAGCGGCCAGCGAAGGGCCCGAGTGGGGGGGAGACGGTGGAACAGCACCAGCCTCCACTCCAGCTGGCTGCGGTCCACACCTCATTAGGTGTGTGGCAGTGAAGCTGCACTTGACCGGCAGTCAATGGAGCCGATAATTCCATCTCAGTAATTGGAACTGTGCCCAGGAACAATTAAGCTTAGCTTTGACGGAAAACTCACTCTTCTGCCAGCTCTGCCTCGGGTTGTAAGTCAAGGAGCAAGTGCCAATGGGTGATGAAACACATCATGGTACACCTTTATTGTTTCAGTGATGGGAAACCATCCCACACCTGCCACACTCCGGGCAGTGGACTGATGAGGTAGTGGCAGGTCCTGCTGCAAGGAAGTCACCTGACATCGCTGCCTCTTGCAGCCCTCAGTGCAGCTGGGTCAGGAGTGTGGGGCTCAGGGTAAAGGGACTTCGGAGCCAGCCCAGGCATCCCAGCCCTTATGACCCGTGTGGCAAAGTAGTTCAGAGCCCAGGCTGTAGAGCTAGACCCCTGGTTTGCCTCCACACCCTGCAAACTGTAGCTGGATGGTCATCGACTGTTGGCTTTGTCTCTCTAAGGGGGATGATCATAGAGGCTACTGCAAACGGCTGAGATGATGGGGTTAACCTTCCCGTAATGTCTGGCACACAGAAACCTCTCAAGGATATTACCGTTAATATCCACTTCAACTGTGTATAGCTTTCTTAAATACCGAAGCTTTACTTTTTGCTCTTTAAAAGTAATTCAGGCTCTTTGTAAGTAAATCAGAAAATACAGAAAGGTAGGAAAAATTTGCATGTATGGCCACCTGAAGCCAATCCCTATTAGCATTTTGGATCCCATCTTTACTGTTTTCACGTATGCGTATGGGTGTACGTGCATGCTCGTTCGGTTGTTGCTTGTTTTTAGTTAATTTGTGGTTGTAATTACACTGTGCTCTATGTGTATCTGGTAGCCTGTCCTTTTCTCTTACGTAACGTGAGCTTTTCTCATCAGTGTGTATATTCTTTGGGTTTTCTTATTCTATTAAGGAAAATTTAGCCAAAGCGTTTACATGGTAGTTTCATTTCTGTATCAATTAATTCTAAGAAAAAGAGTTCTGATATCTTTCCAAAAATGGCATTGCCAAAAGATATGATTTCCTAAATAAGAGGACGAGCAGCTTTCTAGAGAAATGAGTTAACTACATGTAGTCATTTTGCCATTAAAGATTTGAGTAATATTTTAAAACACAGACATACAAACTTTAACCTTGTTTATTTGTTTTTCTCTCCCCAGGACAATTTTCCTAGTATTACTGTTTTCTCAATATGCCAGAAACGTTAAATTTCCTCTCCCAATTTACAAATCCAAGAAAGGATGGACTGCATATAAGCTACAGCTTTTCAAAATGTTCCCTGTGAGTAGTCACCTTTTTTTCCTGACAGTATTGCCTTTGGTTCATTATGTAAAATGTGTACGTGAAAGGAGGGTTTTAAGCAGATCTTCCTGGGAGGACCATGTCTGTGTGGTGACATCAGGGTACTGACAACCACCCAGATTGTCATGGACTTAAACATGGCGGAAGCTTCTGCTGCTGCCATCCTCTTAGCAGTGGGCAGGAGGATAAGTGATTGCTCCTGGGGCTGGGGGAGATCTGACTCCACGCTGCCTCTGTAGGCACGTTGTCCATTATTTTTATTTTACTAGCCAGACTTAGGGTTAAAGTAACTTGACCTGCATAAAACTGCTCTCGCTAAAGTTAATTCCATTCAAGAAATCGGTTTTCAGCCGATCTGTGACGGGTTTTGTCTGCAAAGCACTGACAGTGGTGGGTTCTGGGGTGTGATCCTCAGACTGTAGGAAGGCATGTGATTCGCCGACAGCCGCCTCTGGGGGCCTCACGGAGCATTTTCCCTTGACTGCTTCAGATCATCCTGGCCATCCTGGTGTCCTGGCTGCTCTGCTTCATCTTCACAGTGACAGACGTCTTCCCGCCTGACAGCACCAAGTATGGCTTCTACGCTCGAACAGATGCGAGGCAGGGTGTGCTCCTCGTAGCCCCGTGGTTTAAGGTCCCGTACCCGTGTAAGTATTCTGGTGGCCAGAGGCGCCAGCAGCTCCCAAGGGACCGACTCAGAGGAGTCGGAAGTTGGCAGCAGGCTCTGCAGAAGGAAGAGCCTTCTTTGTCCCTGAAGGTCTTGGTCATTAGAGGATTTGACCCCTTGGCCCCCTCCCCGAAAAAAAAGGGGAGGTCCTGTCTCTGAAAGGCCATAATTAACACAGGGAGACTAACCGGCTCCCTTCTCAGAAGTAACTGGTTCTTTTGGTTTCACGAGGGTGAAATCCTGGACAAGGGGTCTCTAGCCAGGTGTGAGGTCTGGTGGCTAGGATTTAAGGGCAGCTGCTTAGAAAGGCCCATGTAGAGCTACGCAGGACCCAGGCCACTGAAATGAACAGCCTTGATTGGGAGGGGCGTGGAGATGAGCAAGAAAACTGCTAAGTATGATGAAATTTGTATTATCTTTGAATGGGCAGCTATAATCTTTTTAAAAATTTGGTCACAGCTGTCAGAGGTAAACTGATTCACAAGTGGGTAGAAGATGGATCTTGGTTATAATTTAAGAGTTGGATAACTCTTGGCAAGGTGGGGGCGGGGGCACAATCTCTAGCTGAGGTACCAGTTGGATTCACATGTACTACCTTTTAGACCCCTCCCCAAAAGTGATTTGTGTAAATCCAGTGGTTATTAATACTTGGTTGTTCTGTTGTGAAGACTGTTCCGACACTTGGGGTTTTAATTAACATTAAGCCCAAGTTTAGTCCGGCTGTGCTAATTTATTCTTCTGAATAGCAGTCACATCTTTGCACTTTACAATAACAAGGAGAGAAAGCAGGAAAAGCCAAGAATTTAAGATTGGGTCAAAGATAAGTGTTCTAAGCATGCCAGATGATGGCGACATTGCCAGTTGTTCATTCTGTTCTTGACACATTTACAAACACTTAAGAAAGTGTAGTCTTTCTAAAATAACATTGTCGTCAGATCCTATGATCTAAGTATATATCTATGTATACCTATTCTTTTAGAAAAATACATGGTTTGTAAATATACATATAATCTGAGATAAAATGAGATTGAAAGTCCACTGGAGAGGCAGTCAGGAGGAGGTGTGGGAGGACAGGTAGGAGAAAGCCCCCACGCACATGTTGGGTGGTCTTCCACTTGCGCAAGGGGCTCCCGAGATGAGCTCAAACCGGAACGGGCTGCCCAGGAGAAGCAGCTATGCATGTGCTGAGAGACCAGTGCTGCCCAGCTCCATGTCACAACAACCCTTCACTGCCACGAGCTGCTCTACACTTGGCCCCCCTCGGAAAAGGCTACCCCAGGGAGCCAGAAAGATGTAGTCTTAGTGACTTTCTGATGATTTGGCTTAATCTGGAGACCAGTTTTCAGATAGTATGTGGTTCTGTGTCTTTAGCATGCTAAGAATTACCTGGAGTGGTTGTTAAAATACAGATTTGTGGCCCAAAATGTCAACAGTGCTGAGGTGGAGAAGCCCTGCTGTGAAGTAGCAACATAAATTAAAGGGTCTAGTTGTAAAGGAGAGATAAAATAACAGTAAAAATAGAAGGCTGGAAGCCAACAAGGTTTTTAATATATATGTATGTATATAGGCTAAAGGGAAAGGGATCAAAAATTGAGAAGATTACAAATTTAAAATGTTGAAGTAGCTGGAATAAAGATTTTATAAATCAAAATTAAGGACTTTAGGCAAAAGGGGGAAAAAATAAAACAATAAAAGGAACTAAGAAAGTAAAAGGCAATTTCTGAAAAATAGCAAATGGAAACAAGAATATCTCCCCTAAATCAAGACACTAAAATGAAGCCACAACATTACATCAGTAACAAGGTAACTATAAAAGATTATTTAGAAAATACAGAATGTTGCTCAATAAAGAAATCATCTGCCTGAGGAAAATCTGTTCCAAACCCACCCGAGATGAGATGGTGACCCGCCTGTTGCTGGTGGCCTTGAGCATGCCGAGCTGTCACCTGTGGTCACGTACCTTGACCCTCTGACCACAGGCGCCGCTGTGTCCTCTGTCTGCTCGCAAGGGGTGAAGAAGCCCCAGGTGGGAGCAGTTCTGCCCTCATACACACTCTAAGCATATTCTGCACATCTTAACTTCATGTGTCATCTTTCCTTCCCAAACCTGACGTTGTGCCCCTTTACCAACGAGACAGAAGCCAACCCCTCAGGTGGCATGTCGAGCCCTTCCTAAACCTGCCTGGCCCACCCCACGCTCGCCCTCTGCTGAGGACCAGCCCATTCCTGTTCACCTGGTTCTGCCCATCTGCTGACGCGCAGGCGGCGGGCGACCCACTCAGAACATCCTCTCCACTTGTCTCCTATTCTCCAGACCCTCCCCGGGCAGGGACTGTCCTCTTCCTGACCTCTAACTTGCACTCTTGTGACCCGTTAGGGTTACCTTCATTTGATGTCTGACCATTACACTGCCTCGATCTTTAAGTGTCCATTCTGTGCACTACGCTGTTGGCCCCTGCACAAGAGACCATTTTATCTGTCCATCTTTCTTTTTCCACTTTGCTTTATTCTTAGGGGCTGTGTTGTAACCAGTGCTTCAAGGGAGGAAGGTCTAGGGACTTGATCAAAGAAGTCTGTTCATTCTAACATGCAAGTTCCTCATGCAATTTTATTAAATAAGATCTATGGCTTTCAAGGTCCAAAACGAGATTTTTTTTTTTCCTCCAAAGGTGTATCTAATGAAGAATTAAATAAATCCAGATACTCAGAATGAAGCTACCTGGGGACTTTTCTTTCTTGTTTTTTAAAAGACAGCCTTTTTATTGACTTGAAGCTTTTATCTTTTTCCTTCCTTTTTTTTTTTTTAAATTTTTATTGGGGAATATTGGGGAACAGTGTATTTTTCCAGGACCCGTCAGCTCTAAGTCAAGTCATTGTTTTCAATCTAGTTGTGGAGGGCGCAGCTTATTGGCCCATGTGGGAATCGAACCAGCGACCTTGCTGTTATGAGCACTGCACTCTAGCAAACTGAGCCAACCAGCAGCTGCCCCCTCTTTTTGCTTAAAGGAAACTATCTTAAATTTTCTATAACATGGTTTACTAAAAAAAAGGGCTGATGTAACACTATACCTTGTGCCATGCTTTACTGTTGGGATTTAAATTTAGGTGGTGACTGTTCACTGCTTTTTCATTTGATGCCACCATCAGTTTGTACCATGCTTTGCACAGCAGAGTTAAAAATCCTCGTACAAATTGCTATCCCAACACGGCAGGCTGTGTTAAGCTGTAATTTAGGTGACACTGGTTTTGAAACAGGAGGAGAAGCACCCGCCTCCTCCTGCCAAACAATTTATTTTAGATAAGGATAGAGAACAGACCGATCCTGGTTATGGCCGTCGTCATCCAACTCAGGAACTATTCCCAGGCATCTAGTGCATTGGTGACTCAGGTTTGAATATAAACAGATTCTGTGAGCTTTGAAATCGGAGTGGATTTTATAGAGTCCTGATGTTCTGAATATACCAATGTCCTGATAACATTTGCTTGTCCCTCTAAGACAGTAAGGATTTCACGTTTGTTTTCCTGCCATAGTTCAGTGGGGACTGCCCACCATCTCCGCCGCTGGCGTCATCGGCATGCTCAGTGCCGTCGTTGCCAGTATTATCGAATCTATCGGGGACTACTACGCCTGCGCAAGGCTGTCCTGTGCCCCACCGCCTCCCATCCATGCAATAAACAGGTACGTTCCTGAGCAAATGCGTTCTTCATTGGGCCTGGGACCTCGTTACTCTGCTCTTTGGTTTGGATAACCGTGGAGAAGAAACCAGGAGTTCCAGCATGAAGGCAGCCAAGCATCAGGGCTCTTCACTGGCTGTTTGTCCTTAGACCAGTCACTGCCCTCATTCTGCCCATTTTCCTGTTCTGTAACACCAAGCAGAATGCTCACCCTTTCTTCCTCACAGTGACAATCACGTAAGACGTGCTCTATGAGACCATTCTAGACCTTAAACTCACCAAAACAAGTATCAGGCACTGCCACTGTTTATTTCTTGGTTTGGGGTCATGAATGTTTGTCCCCTTTGATTCTTCTTTTCCCAACTGTTCTGAGCATAGATGCTGCGTCATCTATTCACAATTACAATTTATATAGAGAGAGTTAAAAGCAGGATAAGTGAAGTAAGCAGAATCTAGAGGTTTAAGAGTTGTAGGGTTTAGGTTCTCAGCAGACCTGGTCTTTAGTTTCTGGATGCCCGGAGTGAATTGGACCCTATGGAGGCTTCAGAGAAAACAGCCCACATCACCACCCCGCAGCCCTTTCCCAGGCAGCTGCCGCCCCTCCAAAAGGGATTGCATGTGATGAGACCCAACGGGCTGGTGTAAGCATCTCTTGCATTGGTTCTGTTAGGTGTTACAGCCCTGGGTTTTATGTCTTTCTCCAGTGGAGCTGTGCGTATGATTATATTACTTGTATATTGATTCTCTTAAAAAAGTGTCAGTGTTCACAGAATTACAAAGCATGTCCTTCCCAATGAAGCTATAGATAATAATAGTAAAGGAATCAAATCAGTGGACAGCCCATGTTTGTCTTAGATCCCAACAAATGCCTCTGTTTTCTGGCTAAAGTCCTTTCATTTGGGACACTGTTTAAACACCTGTGTCTGATGTGTGGCTCACAGAGGTGCTTCTCAAAATTGAATGCATGTGGAGGATCCTGGTAAAGTGCAGGTTCTGCTTCAGCAGGTCTGGAGTGGGGCCTGAGACTCTGCATTGCTAACCCCTCCCGGGGCTGCACAGGTTGCCGATCTGCGGAGCAGGCTCTTGGGTCACAGCCATTTAGAGCATATTTCAGTGTCTCCCCCATTGAATGAATGTTTCTCTCTCCCCCATTCCTTTACATTTTAGGGGGATTTTCGTGGAGGGTCTCTCCTGTGTTCTCGATGGCATATTCGGTACCGGGAATGGCTCTACTTCATCTAGTCCCAACATTGGAGTTTTGGGAATTACTAAGGTACAAATACTTTTCTAATTAAATGACTGGGCCTCTAAGCGTTGGCCCATTTCATTGATTGATCTGACCACCTGAGTTCCAAAAGGAAGGCCTTCAATTCTGAGATCTTCTTCACCCTCCTCTTTTTTTTTTTCTCGTTTATGGGTGTTTGGAATGCTGGTGGTGGTCCCTCCTCCCTTGGCTGGCCTGGGTGGGCAGGCTCGTGGGTGCTGTCATTTCTTCATGCATTCTACAAATTTTTATTAAGCACCAACCCTGTGCCAGCCTAATGTTCCTGGCACTTGGGACGCATCAGTGAGTAAAAAAGGAAAATATCACCATCCTTGTATAGTTCACATTCTAACAGGGGAAGACAAACAATACACAGTAATCCCACTAATACAACAGACACATCGGGCAGGGTGGGGGTGGGGAGTGAGGGTGACTGTTAGGTGGGGTGGTCAGGCTAAGCCTCATTGAGAAGATGGCCTGGAGCCAAGACCTGAAGGAGGCAAGGAAGGAGAGCGCGGTGCAGGTAGCTGGGGAGTGGGCAGGGGCACAGGCAGTGCAAAGCCCTGGGAGCAGGCCAGCACGTTGCCGGTCAGCAAGGAGGCCAGGCGGGGCCAGGGCAGGTAAGAGCAGTGGAGGTCTTGGAGGTAACTGAGAACCAGGTCACGCAGGCCCTGTAGGCTGCTACAGACAGTGGAAGGGGGTGCCCCTGGGAGACTCTGTTTGATCTGTTGTGTGTTTTGATTTTAAAGGATCACTTTGGGTGCTACGATGAGAGTACACCATGACGAGTGGGGGAGGAAGTAGAAACGGGAGACCAGTTAGGAGATGGCACTAGTTCTGTATGAGAGATGGTACCACTTGTTACAGAAAAATATTGATCTTCCAGTAAAGGATTAACATGGTTTTCAAACCGCAGCAGCAGAACCCTTCTCTCCCAGATGAACTCAGTTGTGGACTGAGTGGGTTAGATAAGCCACAGTGAGTCACTCAGGTTGAACAGGGCCAGGGTTCGGAGTCCTACCTCTCCTTCCCACCCAACTGCAAACATGGACGTGTAACCCTGGAGCTGCCCCACCCCACAGTCCAGCTTCTGTAAGAAGGTGCCTGCTCCTAGGCCTTTCAAATTTATTACTGGCAAATAAACTTTATATCCCAGTTATCTAGGGCCAAAGCATGCTGTTTGCCAGGATGTTGAAGAGTGCAGCTCGGCCCCAGGCCATTCATTGTATGTTGTGCAGCTAGAGACTGTTAGAACCGGTGCGCCGTCCAGGACAGCTGGCGTGGGCCACAGGTCTCTCTTACCTGAGCCCTGTGTCCTAAGAACTTAGGGGTAAGCCGCAGCCTTCTGGAACTGTTTGGCCTCTGAAATTAGAATTCTCCCCCCAGCTCTCTGTGAGATTTTGTAGCCAGATAAAAGTAAACCAAATACTAAGTTTGGTTAATCTTGACTGCAAATTCAGGTGAGAGGAAGCAGGGCATACACAGCATCTGCCTGACACGTTAGTTGGTTTCCCTGTAAGTTCCTCACAGAGCTCAGCCTCAGGTGTGCAGATGGCTCCACCTGCTGCCTGTTGCTCCTGGCACAGGGCAGGCACGTAAGGGCTGCTGATGGGCACTTCCTTCAGCGCCTTCCCTGGGTCCTGTTGCTGCCAGTGGTGAGAAGCACACGCTGAGCACAGAGTGTCCGTCGCATGGCCACAGAATGGGGCATAAGCCACTCACTCTTTAGCCAGTTTGCTGCATGAACCTGTAGATACATAACTAATCTGAACTGAAGTAAAGTTGTTATAGATGGAGGAAGTCTTCGGGGAAGACAGTTTAACAAGCCAGCTCCCTTTCTGCATCCCTTTGAAACTCACCACCAGCAGGGTCACTGTAGGGAGTAAAGGTGATGCTCGTTGAGGTTCGCTTCTAAAACAAGACTGAGGGGGTCTGGAGAATGATTCCCCTTTTTACTACGTGAATGGTGCCAGCTTATCCGGAAAGGCAACCTGCCAGCGCTTTTTAATGAACTGAATTGATTTTCCCTCTGAATCCCTTTGGATCACTTCACCCAAGCAAAGGTGGCATCCGTTCAACCTGGCATTGGGTTCCATTGCCCTGACTCACAAGGGGGTGTAATCCAGCCATCTACACAAGTGCCTTGGGCTGGGGAGGCAGGACTTGCTGCAGAAATTTCTCTGTGGCCTGAGCCACGCAGCCGATAGGAGATTCTGTCCAGGAGAAAAGGAGGCACGAGTTCTGGGCTGTCTGCCTGTTGTCCAGCTGAAGGACTTGGAACAAGACGCTTTTCTGAATAGAACTGAGGTCTGAAATCCAATGATTCTAGATCTGTGCTGTCCAATATGGTGATCAGTAGCCAAGGCATGTGGCTGTTTAATTAAAATGAAAAATTCAGTTCCTCAGTCACATTAGCCATACTCGAAAGGCTCAGTGGTCACTTGTGACTAGTGGCTGCCAAGGGACAGCAGAGATACAGAACATTTCCATCGGTGCAGAAAGTTCTAGGGAACGACACTGGTCTGGGTCTTGTATCAGACTTCCTGGGCATTTAGAAAAGAGGGTGATCTTCAGCTCTTCTAAGGAGTCTGCCTCCATTTCCTGGCAACTCTAGTATTTGCTGTCCTTTATCCAGTTACGGCATTCCATGTCCTTAGAAAGTCTAATTGGTTTGATCAGGAGTTGAGGCTGCTTACCTCGTTGTGTGTTCTGAAGTTCTAAGGGGTCAGATTCCATGTGCAGGACTCCTGCTGAATGTGTGCCAACGACTGTCCCACAGTGACGGGCAGACATCGTGGGAGGTGTGTAGCCCTAGCTTTGGGGTCTAGCCCTGGCTCCACCACTTTCTCCCAAGGTTACATCACCGTCCTGAGTCTCCATGCCCTAGTGAACAAGATAGTATGCCGGGCATTGGAATGAATAACTTGCTGTGAAGCACTTAGCAGAGAGCCCAGCTTGTGGTAGGTACACAGTAAGCTATAGATACTGTCTTTATGTAGTATTGTTGAACAAACTCAAAGAGAACTTGGAGACTTTGGCTAGAAATAAATGATTTATTCAAGGGTGTGCCTCCCCCGGCACACCTAACAGGGTTGCCTGACCCTGCTGGGAGGTGGTCTTGGCACAGGTGATTCCCTCTTCTCTTTCTCCAGTAAACTCTTACTCAGCCCTCCAAACTATGTCTGGGGACCCCTCTCCAACTCTTCGCACTGGTCTCCCACACAGCATAGCAGTTGCAGCAGTACCAGAACTTCATCATACGCTTGTGACTCACTTATCTCTATACCGCCCCCGCACCAAGTCTAACAAGTGCTAATCCCGTAATAGGTCCTTAAAACTGTTTGCTGAAAAGCAAGCCATTTATAAATGAAAGACTTCCTTATCATGTAAGACAGCCAACCACAGGTCATTTTTACTGGATTTGCCAGTTTCCCGACCTTTTTCACTGCTTCCCTACACTGGGTGGTGTATGGGAGGAACTATGGATTGGAACAATAAAGCCCGAGCTCCAGTCTCAACTGTGACTGATTTCAGCTGGACAGCCACCTCTTCATTTGCTCAGTAAGATTTGACGCTGATTCTCAATCATCTGATCCTTGGTTCCTTTGGGAAGCTGTTGGAAGCTGAAGACCAGTATCGTCCAGCAGAACATGTGCCGTGGTTGTATTGTTCTGCACTTGTGGGTCCCACACTGGTGCCCCCAGCCACAGGTGCCTGTGGAGCACTTGAAATGCGGCTAATGCAGTCAAGGGACTGAATTTTAAATTTCATTTCATTTTAATTGACTTAAAGATAGGTAGTCATCTTCTTACTGTAAATCATACTTAAAGCCCTGTGGACGCTGCCCCAGATGTTTCTGGAACCTCTGTTATGGTTTAGCTCCTCAGGGTGTTTTCCTGGGAGAGGCAGCACAGAATAAGGGCCAGTAATGCAGTGCCAGCTCCACCTCCTGCTACTTGGGTGACAGTGGGCTAGACAGAAGCTTCTAGAAGGTAGAGATCAGATAGAGATAAAGATAAGACTGTGTGGGAAATGATACCCGTGGTGCTGCAGAAGCCCGGAGTGAGGGGAGCCTAGCCGTGGAATCAAGGAAGGCTTCGCTGAGGGGTAGTGTTGTGAAGGATGTGTCTGGGAACCAGCCTGAAGGGGGATGTGGGAAAGGGTATTCTGGACAGACCGGCCCGGGCCTGCCTGGTACCCTGAGGAGCAGGCGGTAAGCCCCTAGCATGGCTGGGGCTGGACACAGGGCACAGGGAGCTCGCCAGTGGGCTTGACTCTCTTGGGAAGAGCTTGAGAAGTGTGTTTTATTTCACGAACACCAGAGGCCGTAGGTAGGGGACTGACCTCCCAAATCAGTGTGTTAGAAAGGTCATTACACCTCAGTGGAGAGGACAGGTGGGCAGAGAAAAGGCCAGAGGCAGCAAGCCCAGGTGGAAGGCTATCAAGTAGCCTGATGCTTGCCAGGCGTTGTTCAAACCTTTTTACATGTCGTCTCATTTAAGCCTCAAAGCAAAACCATGTGGTTTAGCGTTACAGAGATGAGGACCCTGCCACCCCGAGAGACTAAGTAGCTTGCGCTGGTCACGTGGATAGAGGTAGAGTGGGGATGCCAGTCAGGCAGCAGGGCTCGAGCATTCTGCAGTCTGTGTCCTCTAGTCTGTGCCAGCGCTCACCAGTGAAACAACATGAGGGGAGGAAGTGCCAGAAACTTTGGGGGGTTTTGTCTGATTCATGTACAGGAAGGTGGAGTTGCTTTGGAGTGGGTTAACTTGATGTAGGGTGATTTCAGGAACCCAAAAGAGGAACAGAGGCAAAGGGTAGCTTTTGCATTTTGCATTTGAGACACTAACTAGGTCATCCCAGCCATTGACTGTGGGGCTGTGGGCCTTAGACACCAAGGGTCTGAGTGCAGGAGCAGGTCCACGTGGAAGTGACATCACCCAGTGCTCAGAGAAGCAAAGGCCGAGTCCTGGTACCCCCATCTCCGACTCCCCATCTCTACCCCCCCAGGAAGGGGAGGAGAAGGGGACAGGACGGGAATGAGAAAAGGTGGTAGAATCATTTTACTGTGGATGTCTATTGTAGTTTATACTAATTGTGCATTGAGATCAATCCTCATTATGAAATGAGACCGATCCCTCTCAATTAGAAAATTTAATAGTAAATCTAGATTTGAATGAGGGCTTTGTCACATTTGCTCCAGGAGGCCTGGGGAATTTGTGCTGAGCACCTGTCTCTGCCTCTGGTGTGTCCTGCAGGTTGGCAGTCGCCGGGTGATACAGTACGGGGCCGCCCTCATGCTGGCCTTGGGCATGATCGGGAAGTTCAGCGCCCTCTTCGCCTCCCTTCCGGATCCTGTGCTTGGCGCCCTCTTCTGCACTCTCTTTGGTAAAATTCCATTTCCTTGATGGCCAGCTTCGCTCTCAGGCTCCTTTTCTTTCTTCCCATTTGCTAAGTTTTCATAGGGATCATGTTTTCTTGCTAAATCCCTTCAGTAAGATTGGAGGTAACAATGCATTTCTATTTTAAAATACAAAAGGATACACCTTCAAAACATAAAAATCTACACCACTCTCTGAGTTGAATTTATGTTGAAGGTAGAACCAAAAGTAGAATATTGGGCTGGGAAAAATATGATGAAATTTAGTCTCTTTAATTGGTATTTCTAATTGATTTGACTCAACCTGTCTTTCCCTCCAAATGGGCTGTTTAAAACTGAGCATTTTTAAGATGGGACTCTATTTGATCTTTGTGCCATTTAGTTGTAATCAGGGGCCAGATATTTGGGTGGGTTTCCCAACTTAATTGAAATGTTTGTGTAGAGGTTTCAGGGGAGAACCAATTCCTTAGTTTTCCACTTAGTCTAAAGAAAGTGTAGTGGGATGTTTATGCCCTTGAATAAGCCCAGGGGGTGCTTAGGCCAAGGGTCATTTTGATCAGCGACCCAGGTGGTCACATTCCGACCCCCACGTCCTGTCACTGCACTGGTATTCTTATTTCTGATGGGACAGAGAAAGCCCATTGTAAGGAGTCTGCCTTTGACGGTCGTGAGTCAATCTGTGATCCGTGCTGTAAGCTCATCCATGTGAGCTGACGGAACTTGCGGTCTGCTGTTTTCTCCTCAGGCATGATCACAGCCGTTGGACTCTCCAACCTACAGTTCATTGATTTAAATTCTTCCCGGAACCTCTTTGTGCTTGGATTTTCAATCTTCTTTGGGCTCGTCCTTCCAAGTTACCTCAGACAGAACCCTCTTGTCACAGGTAAGCAACACACTTTGAATCTTGGGCGTGGGGACTGCAGCCTGCAGTTCACAAACAGCTCATCACCAGTCAGAGAGGACTTGGGAGCATCGGGAACTGTCTTGGTGAACGTTCATCTATGAACTTGGACAATTAAGGTCACGCGAACTTGCCAGTGTGCGCTTACACAGTGGAAAGTTCGCCAACTTAATTGTCCGACCTTCATATGTATTTCATTCGAATCTCATTGTGCCTCAGTTTGTTTGGAAGCCCTTTCGTATTTTCCCTCATGAGCTGGTGTGTACACATAACTGATGTGGCATGTTAAGGTCTCTCTTGATTCTTTTTAACCAGGACTCTCTCCTTTGGGAGAGTGCCTCTGTGTATAACCTTTTGATTTCTCAGACTAAGGC
Organism: Rhinolophus ferrumequinum; assembly: GCF_004115265.2. Classification (NCBI taxonomy): domain Eukaryota; kingdom Metazoa; phylum Chordata; class Mammalia; order Chiroptera; family Rhinolophidae; genus Rhinolophus; species Rhinolophus ferrumequinum. The sequence continues at coordinate 26,486,865 of NC_046306.1, read as the reverse complement.
TAAAAACTGTACAATTTCTTGGAACTATATACTTTAAAGTACATGTTTTTCTACTGGAATTATAGCTACTTTGAGTTCAAGATTAACCTTTTAAAACCCCTTTTAAAAAAGTTTTAATACCTCAAATGTCATGAAGAGTGAATAAAGGAGAGCCATCTTAAGAAATCGCTATTGCTGCTGACATTTGATGCAGAATTAGGGACCATTTTATGTATATGTGTATACGTATATTTTTTGAGGTGAAATTCACATAACATAAAATTAACCCTTCTAAAGTGAGCGCTTCAGTAGCATTTGAGTACCTTCACAGTGTTGTGTAGCCACCGCCTCTTATCTAGTTTCCAAAACTTGCTCACCTGAAAATAAAATTCCATACTCGTTAAGCAGTTAATCCCTATCGGCCCCCTTCTCCCAGACCCTGGCAACCACCCATCTGCTTTCTGTTTCTGTGGCTTTGCCTCTTCTGGATATTTCCTCTAAATGGAATCACACAACAGGCAACCTTTTGTGCCTGGCTTCTTTCAGTTAGCATGTCTTTGAGATTCATCCATGTTAATAGCATGTACAAGTGTTTCATTCCTTTTTATGGCTGAATAATAGTCCATTATATGTATACACCAGAATCTGTTTATCCATTTGTTAATTGATGGACATTTGGGCTGTTTCCACCTTTTGACTGTTGTGACTAGTGCTATTACGAACATTGGAGTGCAAGGACAGTCAGTCCACATTCATGGTAGTTGTGTTCTGTGGAGTCACTGTGAGCATGGAATTAGCTCATCCTGAGCTATTGCTGCTAGGGGAGAGACGGCCAATAGCAGTAAACTGGGGCCTGCACGCAGCTCATCTAACACACGTGTTTTCTCCATGAGGCATATCACGGCCTCGCTGCTCTGTGCATGTCCATGAATGACTGAGCGCGCCACAAGTATCCCTTTTGGCTTTACAAGTAAATTTTAGTGTGTAGGTGAATTCACAAATACAGAATTGGCCATTAATGAGGATTGACTCTATTGGGTTAAGTAACTATTTTCGATTCTTTGGGGTATACATCAAGGAGTAGAATTGCTGGTTCCTATACAGAGGGTGCCCCCCAAAAAATACACATTTGAAGAAATGAAAAAACTGTATTAAAATTGTAATACTAAATATATATACCCATAACAAAAGATGAATACAAGTCATGTGTATACATTTTTTTGGCACCTCTAGTATTTTAATAGAGAAATATATGAACTAATAACAAGGAGATTCTTGCTGCTTTTGACATTTTAATATATCACATTCATGTGATATTTTAATAAATCTAGTTGCTCCTAATTAAAAGCAGCTAAACACAAATTAGTAATATAGGATTCAGAAAAGTCTTTGTTTTATTGCAGATATCACAAATATTTTTGTTGTCTTGTTATTCACTATGTAATTCTTTTCAGCTTTATAGCAGCCATTTTTTAAAAAAAAATCTGTAAATCCTATCAGTGGCTTCATAGTTCATTATAGGGTGAACTTCAGTCTGTTAGATTTATTGTCCATACACCATTGTGAGGAATTTTCCTTATGGAGGTGACTTTTGATCATTGTTGAAGGTATTCACAGTAGCTTAAAGCATCACTGGCAAAAATTTATCTATACATGCACAGCGGGCATTTACACTTTTGTGCACTGCATTGACTGGCGATTCGTGCCCGTCCCACTGCTCCTTTCCAGGGAAGGACAGGCCTGTCCTGGCTGCCAGCGACCCAACTGCTCTTTTCTGTTTCTAGGGATAACAGGAATCGATCAAGTGTTGAACGTTCTGCTCACAACTGCTATGTTTGTAGGAGGCTGTGTAGCTTTTATTTTGGATAACACCATCCCAGGTATGTGGTATATATCAAACACGCTTATTACATATGTGGATTACTTTTTTGCCAAATAAATAGGAGAAGCAGGAAGAGTAAGTCAGTTCAAAGCCATCACTGGTTAAAACTGTCTTTTCTAAAGTGGTTAAGATGACACTCTCAGCCTCCTTTCATGACTCAGTTTTTTGTTAATAAACTTACTGGGTTGCTTTCGTCCTTGCTGAATAACTTTTCAGAGACAGCAAGTAAATTCCTTCCTCATGGTAAAGTGGCAGTGGGTGCCTTGGGCACGCTCCGGGCTGCCTGTCCTCCCTGCACAGCCTTGCCCAGCGCTCTGCAGTGTAGTTTCATCGAGTTCACACCCTCCTCTGAGCCAGCTGGTAACAGCCTACGGCACGTCTCCTCCTTGGGGCGCCTTAAATGAGTCCTTCCTGAGGCAGGCCCCAGCCAACTAAGACCAAAAGTCAGCAAGTAGGGTGGGCACAGGCCTCTGCCAGGAGGAGGGACTGACTGAGAGCTGTGTGGAGGCAGCATCTCCAATACCCATACGCTGGTTTCTCAGCTGGGTGCGTGCTGGGCAAAGCACTAGGTGGAGAACCAGAACGTGACACAGGTCTGCCTGGCAGCCTTCCCAGCTTCCTGGAGGGGGCTGCTGTGCACCATTGTGAAATGCTGCCGTAGACGCCCTGGGAGGCTAACCTGCCATCAAGGAAGGGTGACACTTGTTCTTGAGCTTGAAGGTTTTATTGAGATTTTACCATTAAAACAACCCACCTCCAAAAAGCCTCAATCAAGAGGTTGCTTGAGAAACGGGGTGAACACGTCCAGCTAGAGGAAATCACTTGTATGAATAGGTGGAAAGTGTTAGATTTATGGAGTCAATAACTAGCACCCTCTTTCTCTCCTAACTCAGAACTAATTGAGGGAGAGGCACATGAGTCAGAGAGATGGAAATTAAAATCAGCTTTCTTACTGAAACACCAATGGGAGGGCGTAGCTTGGATGTCAGCAAGTACCGAGGATCCTCAGTGCTGCCCCACAGGCTCACGCTCATCACGTAGGCTCGGGCACGGAAGTAGAGTGTTAGGTGTCCATACAGCTAAGAGCACATGCAGCCCTCCTCTGCACCAGATCTGTTAGAAAGTCCAGCAATTGCTGAGCCCTGTGGGCCCAGATCTTTCTCCCTGACTCATCAGTAAGGGTACAGAGTGGCCTAGAATTACACCGGGAGAAGATCATCCTCACAGGAGCCGGACAAGTGTGTGTGGGGGACATGGGGGGACAAGGGGGGGAGGGGGAGCTATGACAAGTGCCACATGCACATGCGCTGAAGTAGAGGAAAGCAGCATAAAACTTGTATGTCTCCATGGGGGCCGCGGCCACGACCAGGGGATGAAGGCATTGTGTATGGTATAAGAAATACTTTGAGCCCCATTTTGCAAGATGAGATTTGCATTTTTTTGTTGTTTTTTGCACAGTGTTTGGGAACAGATTTGGGGGAGGAGGTGATGAGAGGAAGACTGGATAACCAGTTAAGAGACTGATAGGGATGAGCCAGGAAAGCAGTGACGTGGCCTGGGCCAGACCTCCACAGTGAAAGTTGAGACTATGGGTCATGTGGAAAGACAAGGTGGCAGCAAAGGCATCGGGAGGGCATTTGAATGTGGAGCAAGAGGAACAAAGCTGGGCCAGCGATTCTCAGATTTCTGCTTTGGGCGCCCGGATAGGTGAGTGCCATCAAGCGTGCTTTGGTGCCGTCCCGGCAGGTTCGATCTGTGGGGCAGCATGTTGGAGAGTCTAAATTCTTGGTAGAACTGTTAAACTAAATGTTCCTTTGTCTTGATGTGTGTGTGTGTGTGTGTGTTCCATAGGCACTCCGGAGGAAAGAGGAATCAGGAAATGGAAGAAGGGCGTGGGCAAAGGGAGCAAGTCGCTCGATGGCATGGAATCCTATGATTTGCCGTTTGGCATGAACGTTATTAAAAAATACAGATGCTTCAGCTATTTACCCATCAGCCCAACCTTCGTGGGCTACACGTGGAAAGGCCTCAGGAAGAGTGCGAACAGCCGGAGTTCAGACGAGGACTCGCAGGCCACGGTATAGCCGCAGCTCACCCTGTGGCCTGGCCGCAGTGAGGCATGAATCTAGTCCCTTGCTGAGTAACAAGCAGTAACATATATGTTTGTATATCTGCATTTCCATCCTGCACCCCAGAGCTAAGACAGATTGCAAATAGCTTCTTTGTTGTGATGGTAATCATGTCTAATATGGTGTCCGCTTCTCTCCTTATTTAAGTCCTGACCCCTTGCCCTTGAGAGTGTGTACTGCTGGCCATGGTCACTGAACTTGAAGTTCCTGTCCTCCTCTGGGAGTGGATCTTTGAAATCCACAGCAATTCCTTGTTTCCAGTCCCCTTCCACTACCCCTAGCTTGCCTGTAAGCCACCCCGGGGGTCCAGGGGCTTTCTGTCCTGGAAGCACCTGGACCTGCTAGCTTCTTATTTGACCTTGGCCCGAACTGCAGAGACCTCCTGTGGTCAAGCAGCAAGTATCTTCGCATGGTCCCAATTGACTGGTCAAATGGGATTCTGTGTTCCCTGATACAGAATGAGGAAGAGGCTGTTGACCTGATTGAAAACTGACGTGGTTACCCTGTGCCCAAATTTGTGCATGGGTAAGGTCTGTACAGATCGTATTAGGTTGGCAACCTGTTTGGGGGATTGGAGGGGAAGGGAAAGGACCTTGACATCAGTATCTGATTCTCAACTGCTCTCTTGGTGCCGTGCTGGCCCAGGCTGGGCCAGCGCATTTCATACTGGCCTCTTGTTCCCTAGTGGCTGACACGTTATCTGGCATGTACCACTCCTGGCTGGTGCAACGGGTATAGAGCGCCACACGACACCAACCAGATGTTTGTGGGAGTCTTGGCTCTGCTGTCATGTGGATGTCAGTTCTTGTCGTGTGTGTCTATAAATACAAGGTTTTATTCCTATTGAGTGTTATTGACTATCGCAGAGTTTTGAAATCAGTGTTTTTCCACGTGACCCTCTGACCTTGCACCCCTATTACTTGTGTTCCACCCTCTCCCTCTCATTAAGGAAAGAACCAGCATTTGTAAAGCTGTGGACACCATCAGGGAAGCTTGTTGTCATGGCTTTTGAAGGCCAGTAACCATTCTTGTGGTTGTATTTTGTATTGCTTGACACCATGAAAGTGTAAATACTGTAATGCCTAATCTATTTATCAAAACTGACTACTGGACCAGAGCCCAGAAACCATGGGGTATGTTGTACGTGAATTTGTTTTGTGAAGAAGGGAAGCCAGGGCAGGTAACAAACAGAGCTGCCATAGTGGCTGGTCTGGCATCCTGGTAAATTCATCACCACAGTTCTGTTGCAAGTTATTTCCGGCAGTTAAGGCTTAAGGAGACTTTCTGCGGGTTGCCATATTGCGTGTCCACTGGATCTTGATTTCGCAGAGGGCAAGATTAGATCTCCTGGCCAAATACCTTTCTTGTTTAAGTTATTGCAGAAGGTGGTGAAAAGGCAGCCGCCAGGTCCCTTCTGTCGAGTTCTAATTAGATAACACTAAATTCTTTTGAGAATAAATAAAAAAGGTGAGTAAAGTTGAATTTGGTTTGAAGTTTTTCAACCAAAGGGAAAGTCTGAGACATATAGTAGTGACCTCGCTTCCTGGGGTCGTGCTTCCTAAGTGTCCGTTGACCTGGTTGAGCCTTGGACGGCAGTGGGCATTCCTGTCTCCCATCAGTGGGACGCGGCCAAGGTGCATTTCCTGCCCCTGTGGTTGCCTCTGCTACGCCAGTGGTATCATCGTGCAGCCTCCTTGGCTCCTGGAAAGTTGAGGGCTTCAGGGCTTGTTCAGGCAAGAACACTTCAGAGCCACTTCATTTTTTGCCAAGACTTTATTGCAGATTAAGAACTTAGATTGTAAATTACGTGTCATTTTATATGTTACCTTTTTTGAAGTATATTTGAGGCATAGTTTATTTCGCAGCACACTGTTAAGGATGGCCATCCCTCGAGGCTGGCAGCCCTCCTACCCTGAGTTGCTCTCAGTTCCTTCTATTGGCATTTTTGTTCAGCATCTCCAATTTCTCAGCTCTGAAAAATGAGGAAAGCTGTTACACATCTCAGAAAATTGTAGTATTCTAGCTCTGTAGGTAAGCAGAAAGACCAGATACTCAAATGAAAGCATCTGAACCATCAGTAATTCAGAAACAAATATGTTCCCTTCAACCTAACTTAACCGGGCATCTCCCGCCCAGGGGGTATCACTCGGGGTATGTGCACCAACATCCAGAGACCCACTCCCTTCTGAAACCCCTCCTTGAGTTAGGTTTTACTGGGAGGTTTCAGATGTGCTGGGTCAGGAGTGTCTACAAGCATTCAGATGGGGAGGGAGACCCTGTACCCACGCCACCTGTGGGAAAGGGGTTATTGCCCTTCTTCTTCCATTGAGGCCAACTTTAGATTCTCTGTCCAAGGACAGGAGTGGGGAGAGGTAGAAGGCGACAGGAGGTGGGGATGAAAGAGGGCAGTCTCACTAGGGGCGCCATTGAGTCTGGTACTTTCTGTACAGCCTGTGAAACTCACCTTTGCTTGAGCGGTTGGAGTCTCATGATAACTAACACATCTTGTATGTGCAGCAACCACCAACCATTTTAGGAAATGGTCCTCCCGCTAGCAAATATGTGACAGTATGAGTCTAATTGAAAGAAAAATGTGTTCATCTGCTGCTTGGATTTAAGCACACCCCCTGAAGGGGATGCTTTGTGGGACATGGCGGCCATGCCTGGTCTCTCCCTGTTCACTTCCCACTTTTAACTGTCGGCCTGTGTTGCTGCGGCTGCACAGCGACCGTGCTTTGGCCAGTAGAATGTTTTAAAATACTTTATACACAAATGTCCCGGAGCAGGGCATTCAGTGTCCAATTTCTGACACTGACCACCTACCCACCATCTTTACATTTACATGAGCCATCCTGATGTGCAAAATAAAGTGAAAGTATAAGGACAGTAGATGCAGCCGAATCACAGCAGGGGGTGGGTAAAGGAGACCCCCACCACTGGTTTTGATAAAATACCTAACATGGTTCACAGAATGATGGGAAGTGTCTCTAGCCTTTGTAAGCAATTTTCATTTTCATTCTCACTAGGGAGTTAAAGTTAGATTCATTGGTACAGAATCTTAAGAGGGTTTCAAGTGTTAACTTTTAGTAAGTTTTCTTATACTTGGTCAAGGCAAGAGAAGTGGCTTAACCAGGTCAACTAGAATGAAGCATCATGGGTCCTGCTGGTTTCCCATTTTCATGATAACAAATTCACACACAGGATTTGCTTTATACTGTAGAATACTGACTTTCATGATGACAACTTGGTTTATGCATGAATATTGCAGTATTTCCATATAGTAAAATAACATTTCTACCCAGGATAATAGTCACAGTTTTCCAGGGAGGGAATGATATGATTTTCATGACAATGTCATGTGATGATAGAATTTCTCCATTGATGAATCTCTAGTATGTGTGTATACTTTATTTACCCATGCGTATATTTTGTGACCATAAGCTGAGTTGTTATTTCTTTAATTCATGTCCCTGCTGAAGTATTGGTACTAGCAACTTAGACCTGAAGTTGGCAACTATAATCTTCCTTAATATCGATGCCACAAGAGTAGCCAGGCCAGAAGGAAGGTGGATAAGGAGCTCTGGCACGAGGAAAGGCAGTACTCTGCAGGCCGCTGTGTGTGGAGTGTGCACTCAGCTACAGATGTCAGGCCTGGCGTGGCTGTCGCTGATGCCTGGTGTGTACGCCGCGCCACGCCCCCTGGACACCGTGGTCAAGTGCACGTGCCTGAGCATTGGCAGGGAGCTGCCCCTGGTCTTTAGAGAAGAGCCTGGAGTTTCACGTGTTGCACGTGTTATGCCCTGTCCCCTTGTGATTTGGATACGGGGAACAAGACATCTCCCACCCTACCCCCTCCCCGTAGTCACAACCCAAGTAGTGCAGGACGACCGCCCATTTTTGCCAGTGTTCAGTTTCCGCCCATGGACCCAGAAAGCACGTTAGCGCTGGGAATCCCTTTTCAGCAGCCTCGCACACATTCCTGTCCTAGGCTGTTCTTGACTCTGCCTCGTCATCACTACAAAGTAACTTCCGGCATCCTTACAATTCCTGTGTGTGTTTCCCAGCACTTAGTTCTCCCGTACCAGTGTGGCCATCTTATGGCAGTTCAAATTAATACCATTTTTTGTTTGTAACAACCTCTGTTTGACATATTAATAAATTTCTGACTGTTCTTAAAACAGTGGGGATGTCTATATTTTCCTTGAGTTTTTGTGACTGACTTTGGCTATGTACCTTTCTGGGATATTTTTTTTTTTTTATGTTGCATACCAAGGGTATGTGGGTGGGGTTGTTTTTTGAGATGTGTAATTCTTTTATGGAGTTTTTAAAAAGAATTTTCATATTGTTTTCTAACATGGCTTCATTAAACGTTTAAGTATTTTAAAAATATGTAATATTTGGACCAGATGTTGTGAATAATAGTAGAGATAAAGCTATTTTATTCTGTATTTTTAAAACTGTTCCGTACAAATAAAAGCTCTCCTGGACACAGTTCTTCTGTTCACATTCCTCCTTCTATAGCTGGTCTTTAAGATAAACACATCATTAATTAAAAGGCATCACCTAGAGGAGGGAAATCGACAAGTAAAAAATTCAGGTAAGCAAGTTCACAGACTTAATCATTGTTGGGTACCTGGAGGACCCCTGGAGAACCACAGCAGGCTCCTTGGTAGGCTGTCAGAGGGGCCAGTGAGACCTCAGAAGATGCGCTCATGCTGGACTTTGGGGTGAAATTATGAGTCTCTTAGTAGGTCAGCAACATCTGGGTATTGGGGACCTTTTATGGACTGGAGACCAGAAAGGCTGTCCACACAGTGGAATCAGAGGCTCTGAGAGCAGCCTCTGTCGCTTCAGGCTGAGTATTAGACGGACGGGAAATGCTGAGGTGCAGATTCCAGAAAAGGTTCAGAGCCAAGTCTGAGAGCAGCCGGTGCCGGCTCATTCAGTCGGAGGCGTTGGGGTATGAGGGTGAGTCTAGAGGTGCTTAGGTATACTCAATGTAGAGCAGACTGAGAGCTCCCCCATTCCCGTCTCCATCCCTGATTCATCTAGAGCAGTTTGAGCCATGAGTGACCACCACAGCTACTTCCATAGGGTGTGTGACCTGCCGCCTCCTGTTGTCGATATCCTGACCTGTGAGCCATTGCTAGACAACCAGTCACAAAGAGAAATGTTTATGTTTACTGTATAGACATGAAAAAGTATGTATATTTGAGTTCCCACCCCCAGCTGGGACAACAGCACATTACCAATGTCAGACCCTCACCCCTGCCCCCATCCTGTGGACCTCTCCTGGTGTGTTCCCTTCCCTCACCAAGAGAGAAACACTACATGGATTTTGGGTGTATCCTTTCCTTGCTTTTTTCTTCACAAGCTTACCATTGATATGCATCCCTAAACAATTTACTATTTAGTGTTAGTTTTGCATGGTTTTGAGCATTATGTAAAAGGAATGATACAGTGTATGTATCATCACGTTGTGAGATTGTTTCATGTTGCTACATATGTAGAATGTATTAATCCATCTTCACTGCCAGGTAGTAAAATTTAAGATGAACAAAGACAAATATCCTTCTGAAAGCTTCCAGAGAGAATGAGCAGAACAAAGCCTGAAGAGCAGGGACTAATTCAAATTTTCCAGCAGCAACCCTGCTTATGCAGTTACATTTTTAGGACTGAAGGAAAAGAACTTGGAACTTAGGATTTTATGTCTAACCGCTCAAAGGCCCCCATTTACATATTTTGGATGAAGTACTTAAATATGAGAAAAAATGAAACTTAGGAAGTGCCGTAGGAGGTAAACTGAGGGAAAGGTGAGCGAGAAATACTTTGGTAAGCCTGGTATCTTTGTCCGTTCTGTCTGTTATCACAGAAAACCATAGGCTGGGTGGCTCAGAAACAAACATTTCTCATCATATTGGAGACTGGAAGCCAAGGTACTGACAGATTCGGTGTCTGGTGAGGACCTGCTTCCTGGTTCATAGACAGGCGTTTTCTCCAGGTGTCTTCACCTGGTGGAAGGGGTAAAGGATCCATCTCTTGGGGCCTCTTTTATGAGGACATCCCACTGATGAGGACTCCCACCTCATGAGCAAATCACCTCCCAGAGTCTCCACGTCTAGATACCGTCACATTGGGGATTAGGTTTCAACAAGAATTCTGGGGGACATAAACTCATTATAAAGTGAGGGCCAAAGGAAAGAAAAAGTACCCATAATCTCAAATTATAATTCAAGACCACATCAACTTGGTGATGGGCGAAAAGAGAAGACTACAAGGTCCAACAAGTTGGCAAACGTTGCAACAATGTTGCTAACCTTTTTTGATATCAGAGGGATTATTCATTATGAATTTGTACCAACTGGACAAACAGTTAACCGAGTTTACTATTTGGAAGTGCTGAAAAGGTTGTGTGGAAAAGTTAGATGACCTGAACTATTTGCCAACAATTCATGGCTCTTGCATCACGACAATGCACCAGCTCACATGGCACTGTCTGTGAGGGAGTTTTTAGCCAGTAAACAAATAACTGTATTGGAACACCCTCCCTACTCACCTGATCAGGCCCCCAATGCCTTATTTACCCAAAAATAAAGGAAATATTGAAAGGAAGACATTTTGATGACATTCAGGACATCAAGGGTAATACATCGACAGCTCTGATGGCCATTCCAGAAAAAGAGTTCCAAAATTGCTTTGAAGGGTGGACTAGGTGCTGACGTCGGTGCATAGCTTCCCAGGGGGAGTACTTCAAAGGTGACCATAGTGATACTCAGCAATGAAGTATGTAGCACGTTTTCTAGGATGAGTTTGTGAACTTAATTGTCAGACCTCATACAGAGGTGAGAGGAAACAGACCCAAGTGTACCAATAACTATCAGTAGACCAAATGTGCCAATTAAAAGGCAGACTGTTAGACCAGATAGCAGCACAAAATCCTGATATGTGCTGTTTACGACACTGATGTTCAAAAGTGTGGCTATGATTGTTGAAGGCTGCAACAGATATGTTCAGAAGATGATCGTGTCTTAGAAACTTTTTAAACGTTTATAAAATTTTCTAAGAAATTTGTCATTTTATGTGTGTGAAATCTAATACTAAACTATCTGGCTTGTATTTTAATTTTTGTAAAATAAATTGCCAGAATTTTATTAATTTATTATTTTAAAAAATATTTTACAAAAGTCTTAGAGCCTATAATGGATTGGGAAAAAACAAAAAATAATTGCTTCTTCACCACAGATATGTTTAGAAGCACTGGTTTACATGAGGACAGGCAAAATTTAAAGTAAAAGGATGGGGGAATAATCACACGGGGCAAATATTAACCATCTATATTCCATTATTTTCAGACAAAATAAATCCTAAGGCAAAAAGTGTAAGGATTGGGAGGTTTATGACGTAATGATAGAAAGGTTCAGTTTACAAAGAGGAATCAATTTTAAATACATGCACCTAATAAGACAGCCTCAAAATTCAAGCTATATAAATAGATAGAACTATAGGAAGAAATGGATAAATCCACCTGCCAGTGGGAGATTCCAACACTTCCCTTTTGGTAAGTTAGGCGGGCAAAAACTAAGCAAAGTTAAGTAACCAAAGGGCATATTTAGAACTCAGCATCCAGCAATTAAAGAATACACATTCTTCACAAGCACTTGGTTGTTTCTATAGCTGTTCTTGTTCTAGGCATTCAAACGATTTTCAGAAATAGTTATCAGATGGAACTTGTTCACTATACAAAATTAAGCTGTAAGTTAATAAAAAATTAAATTTAAAAAATCTGCATATACGGGCCAGCTCGGTGGCTCAGGTGGTTAGAGCTCCGTGCTCCTAACTCCGAAGGCTGCCGGTTCGATTCCCACATGGGCCAGTGGGCTCTCAACCACAAGGTTGCCAGTTCAATTCCTCGAGTCCTGCAAGGGATGGTGGGCTGTGCCCCCTGCAACTAGCAACGGCAACTGGACCTGGAGCTGAGCTGCGCCCTCCACAACTAAGATTGAAAGGACAACAACTTGACTTGGAAAAAAGTCCTGGAAGTACACACTGTTCCCCAATAAAGTCCTGTTCCCCTTCCCCAATAAAATCTTAAAAAAAAAAAAATCTGCGTATATAAAAAACATTGCTAAATAACTCATTGGTTAAAGAAACCAGTAATGGAAACTTTTTTTTAATAAAGGTTCTTGCTTGTCCTCTGTTGGTTCTGTTCACACCTCCTTCTGGAATTCTGATTTTACTTTCACACTGCAACTCCTAAGGTCTGGTCTCTCAGTTTCATATAGTTTCACTCATACTGTCTTTTTCTACTTCCTCTAAGTTATGGGAGAATTTCCTGAGCAATGATCTAAGTCACTGACGGGGTTTTCTAGAATACCCAATCTCTTGCTCATGTCTTCAGATAGTGTAATTTTTAAACAATTTGTTTTGGTCATTTTCAAACATACGCAAAAGTAGAATAGTGTAATAACCCGCCACGTGCTCATCACCCAGCCTAACAGGTATCGACTCCTGGCCAATCTTGTTTCACATACACCCCTCAACTTTCCCTCCCCCATAGTTTTTTATAAAATCCCAGACATGTTACTTCATCTACAAATATTTCAGTAATTACCACTAAAAGAGCTTAAAAACCCACAAACAGTTATATTGTTAAAAAATTAACAGCATTTATTTAATATCAAATATCTAGTCAGTGTTCAAATTTCCAATTGTCTCATAAATATTTGAAATAGGATCCAAATAATTGTCCACACTTCATTGTTGGTATTAGTGGATAAGTCTCTCTCTCTTCCTTGCAGTTTATTTGTTGAGCAATTCACTTGTTCTGCAGTTTGCTACAGGAGATGCTGAGTGCATCCCCGTAAATATATTCCTTTGCCTGAATCTGGAGTGGGGAAGCTCTACTTTTTAAGTGGCTGTGTGTTCTTCTATCGGGCAGCAAGAGGGCTCTCCTTTCATGACTTCCAGCCATGCATCTCAATTCCCAGCAGTTTATTAGGGGACATTGCATTTTTTTAATTGGGCTTTGTAACTGTGTTTCAAATTAAAACATAATCTCCCACAATGAGATCTTTTCATAGATGCAATAACTTCTCAAGTCTCACTAAAAATATATCTTTGAGACTTGCTTAAAAATTGTCTCCCATTTCATATGTTTGGTTCGTTAGGGAGTGTTTCTTCCAATTCCTCAGAATAAATCCTTCTGGTGGACTAGTGAATCTTTTCACATACTTGGTGATTTTTTTTTTTCTCTGACTGCTTACACTGAAGGAAGTCTGTGTTTGTTTAACAATAAGATTTATGGTGGATTTGGTTGAGTAGTTTCCCCCAAAAGCTCATGAGTTGAAATTAAAATCTTTTAGGCCTTTTGAGTTGGCCTCTCCTTGGACTTTCTTCAGTTTGGTTCCATCTGCATCCACTTAGCAGACTTGTTTATTCAGCAATAACTCATCATAGATATTCTAACATTTCGATTGTATTACAGATACTTTCATATTTATGTGAATGTGTGCTTAAAATAAAGTAATGAAAATGTTCTCCAAAGTTTTGGTTATTATCTTTGGGGAATGGAGTTATTTATTCCTTTTTTTTCTTTTTCTGTATTTTCTAACACTTTAAATAAAAATTACTTATATAAATGTTTTTTTCAAAGAACATGAAAACTGTACTATAAATATTCAGTAATACAGTTTAAGAAATAGGAAAGTCCCTTCTAATAGGAAAGTTCTCTTCTGATACTAACATAAAACATTGCACTTCCTCAAATTATTCTTGACATTAAAATAACAGTTGTAGCCAAATATATCTCCGTAAAAATAGGAAAGCGCTGAAGCTATCATATATGTATAAGCCACCTTTTGTCCTGTATAGGAAGGTTTTGCATATTAAATGACAGCTTGATGGATGAAATCTTCCAGAACATTCTATCATTGGGGGGTGGAACAGTGGGGAATGACTCAGATGGTGGGATTTAGGCATTTGCCCCTGAGCTGTGCCCAGAGTCTATAGTGATCACACCCCCCCCACACCCCACACACCCCCACACACACCAAGGCAGCCCTCCAGACACATGCCCGGGCAAAGAGACAAGGAAATGTCTTTGTTAGAACCCCAATCTTCCAAACACTATGAAGACGCTGAACCTCAAAATCCCGATTAATATCACCTATGAAGCAACTGTCTTTGGAGACTCAAAGATACCAGAGGGCCGTGTGTGTGTGTGTGTGGGTGTGTGTGTGTCTGTGTGTGTGGACATACACATATGAACACGTACCATTTATTTATTTTGTTATCTTTTACCTCTTGGGCAGCAAGTGATCTATTGTGGCCTTAGAAAAATTGTGGGAATGAGTTTGAAGCAGGAAGAATGACCCTCAGAGAACTCCTCCTAAGAATGATCTTGCCCAACAGAAGACTGTTAGAAAAATAAAAATTTCACCTCAAGTAGCATCCTAACCATTTTTACTGTGGTTCAGTGGTCAGATAATGAGCTTTGCAGGTAGTCAAATCCACACACAGACCTCAGAAAGCCCTCTTAACACTGTAGCAGACACCACCAAGTGTCCCCCAGGATATATACTCCCATTCTTCCATGGTCATAGAATTTCAAAAGGGCACAAGACTACATTTTCCAGACTTGCTTGCAGCTGAGTGTGATCATGTGACCAGGCTCTGGCCAATGAGCGGTAAACAGGATGAAAGTATAACTTCTGGGTTGTGTTCTTAAAAGGTAGATGTTTACCCTCATTCTTGCCCTTTCTTCTCCCTCCCTTCCTCATTGCTGTAAAGCAGAGGTGGGGATCAACTGACTTGCTCCATTTAGACTACAGGCAACACTCGGGAGGGCAGGAAAATACGTAAAAAGGAGCCTGAAGTCCTAGTAATGACAGAGAGCAGTTCAAACTTTGATAAGGGAGAGAAATACACTTGTTTAAACCATTATTACTTGGGTCTCTGTTGTAGTAGCCAAAACTGTGTCCTAACTATTGAAGATTTTGTAGATCAAAAACAATCTAAAATTAGACTAGCAATTCATATGCTTTAACCTGACAATTGTCCAGCTCTACAGGCTTTCAGCGTGTTAATTAAACTCTGGTCCTCTGTCTTCCTCTTTATAAAATGAAGGTAATACTCATCTAGAGTATTAGAAAGGATTATAGGGCTTAAGATAATGAGCCTCAACAAGCTAGGGTCCATTTCTCCTCAGTTCCTCTCCAGGCCTTCTAGGCACTCACTGTTATTTTTATAGAGCCACAATCAGTGTATGTGCTTTAACCGGAAGAATTGGCCAGGCCAGAGCTGAGACTTGGGTGTGTCAATCTGTAGAGTTGTGGGCCCCATCTCTATTTCCTCCGAGTTCTCTGGACTAGCCAAATCCTTAAATGGCCCAGATTTTCCAAAGAGTCTCACAGACACCCAGACACATCCCCTGATATTTGACCACCACCCAGGACTTTTGTGGAAAGTGAACCTCAACTCTCTCTACAAAGGGGACTCAGGTGTCTACACCATGTGAGGTAGACCAGGACAGGGTGGCAGGTGGAGTGTGGGGCACTGGGCCACATTCAAAGCCACATATTCAGGGAGGAACTTAGACGGAGAGAGAAAGAAACCCTTTATTACTTTAGGGGTTTTTTTCCTCTGTATTGATGTTTGAAAGTATCAAAGAAATATGTGCTTATTGTAACAAGTGAAATAAATGATCAATACAAAGATGTGAAAAGTGAAAACTGTCATCCCTAACCCCACCCCACCATGCAATAACCATTGTTAATTAGCCACCTGGGGTATCCTTTCACAGTGTTCTCCTTGTTCAACAAACTTACACAATTATAAATATACATATACAAGGGCTGCTCTTGCCTATCGGTTTTTATTGAAATAGAATAGTAGCGCACTACACTCTGCAACTTGCTTTTTTCACTTCACAAGATAGCATCAGCATTATCACGAAGGGGGAGACACAGACCTATCTTTTCTTTTTCTGACATTTTAAGCATTGAGATACAACCTCAGCATTGATAAGATCTTATACACACCGATTTCTTTTTTAGTGCAGCCCTTCTTCCATCTTTTCTGTTTGCTTGCTTCTCACTTCCATTCCTTTCATCCTTTTGCATTGTTCTAATCATGTTAGCTACCTGCTTTGTGTCATTCATACATTTCTCCAAATTCATATAACCATCTGTCATCATCTATCTACCTGTACACACACATATGCATCAACATCACAAATATGTACTCATTCATATTTTGTCATTCTTTGCTGTATAAACAAATGGATCATGTTATACACACTTTTCTGCATTTTGCATTGTTCTCTCAACAATGTCTTGTGGAAATCCCTACAAGTTAGCTGGCATCAGTCTAATTCATTTTTTCATAATGTTTTTTTCTGAGGAGTTGCCATAGCTTATTCAAAGTTGAAGGATATTGGTAATTTCGACTTTTAGCCATCACATAAGCTACAGTAAAACATTTTTGTACATAAGTTTTAACAAATGATAAAATACATTCCTAGGAGTGGGATTGCTGGGCTAAAGAGCATGTGGATTTTAAATTTTAAGAGATATTACCAGATTGCTTTCCAAAAGCTAAAATAGTTCTATTTTCAACAGCAAAGTATGAGCATATCTTAACCCTTTTCTCATCCCTATATTTCTGCCAGCAATATTATCTTCCTTTTAATCTTTATCAGTCTGGAAAATATAACATATCTCTTGTACTTTAACTTACCTTTTCTCGACCACTGTAGTGTTTGAGCAGCTTTTTTATATTTCTCAACCATTTTGATTTGCCCTTCTATGAATTGTCTGCTCATATTCTTTGCTCATTTTTTCTTTTAGGTTGTTTATTTTTTTTATTTTGTGAGAGTTCTTTGTGTATTATAGATATTTAACTCTTCATCTGTATTGCAAATTTCTTTTCCATATTTATTTGTCTTACTATTTCTTGGCAAGAAACACCAGAAAAAAGTGAATAGACAAATAAATTTGGGGAAAAGAATTTGCAATACAGATAGAGAGTTAAATATTTATAGCACATAAAGAGCTCTTAATAGTGTTTATATAGTTAACTAAGTGTATCTGTGCCTGCAGAGCAAGTGTGTTTCCTGTTTTGGTTAAGATAATCTCCCCACCCCAAGTTTGTACGTGTAGTCCAAGATTTCACCCTTGATTTTTATTTAATTTTTCACATCTAAATGTTTAATGCTTCTGGAATTTATTTTTATGATTGGTTGTTCTATACTTATTACAGTGATAAGGCAAATCCATGCCTACTGTTTGTTTCTTACACTTATTGGGTTTTCTCAGGCTTTTAGTTTTTATTTTAAAAAACTATATTGTTTTATTATTACTACCAGCAGAAGTAGCCTGCATGGGGTGGTGGCTGTGCTGGGCTTGGGGTATATGTGGGCTATGAGGAGATGATGATTGGGGAGCTGGAAAGAAAGACGGTGGGTTTGGAGGCCAGGCCCAAGGGCTCCTCGCATTTGCTTCTGGGAATGTGTAGCCATGATAAAATAGTCATGGCAAGCCACAGGCATGCTGCCAAGAAGACTAAGAAATTCTTAGAAATCTGGCTGCCAATCACTGTTGAGGTCCTGTTTCTGCATGATGTGGTCCTTCTGGCTCATCATGAAGACAGCCAGTTCTGTATTCATGAGGCTTAGGAATTCGCTCTTGGAGAGTCTGCAGTTATTACCATCTTCCCCAGTGTCCTCTGGAACACAGCAGTCAGGGACTTGATGTATATATAACTTAGTCTCTGTCGGACTGGAGACTTTTGCCTTGTTGGAGCTGGACCAGAGGCTATGACTGGAGAGCAGCACAGAGAGCTCCGAGTGGGTCTCAGGCACTTATTCTTTGTTACCATTGCTTTAATCATAGTTTATCCAATCCCTAAGAAGCCCTGTTAAGATTCTAACTAGACTTACATTATGTTTATACAGTAATTTCCAATAAAGTATGTGATATACCTTTTCATTTGTTCGGAATCTTGTTTTCAACACCTCCAAAAAGATTTTACAGGTCTTTTATAGGTCTATAGATCATATAGATCTTATGCCTCATTATATTTATTCATAAGAATTTAATAGTTTTGTTGCCATTACAATGGAATATTTATCCATTATCTATTTCTTTCCATATATTGTACAGATCAGATATTAATTTTATATATTTATCTTATATCTAGCTAGCTCACTAAATTCTTTTATTAATCTTTTTCATTTTCTTTTCTTAGTCAATTAGATTTTCAATTCAAACAATCATGTTGGCAAATAAAAGATAGTTTTTGCTTTTATTGCCCGATGTTCCAATTCTTTTCTTTTTTTCCCTGGTCATATTAGAGTGCCAAGGCAATGTTGACTAATAATGAAGATGTTGGGTATCCTTGTGTAGTTGCTGATTTAGGTTGAGTGTCCATTGGGAATATTTGCTATTGGATCTTGGTAAATAGTCTTTTTTATATATTTAAGCAGTTTGCAACTTTATTTAGCATTTTATTTAAGAGTGGCTGACGATTTTATAAAATAATTTTCAGCATTTAATTATTATATGACTTTGTCCTTTAAGCTATTATAATGAATTACATTGCCAGAGCTATTGATGTTGAACCAGATTTGTGCTCCTGGAATACATAACGCGTGGTCACAGTGTCATACTTTTGGTACATGGCTGGGTTCTATTTGCTAATAATAATTATTAGGGTTTTTTACAGCTGTATTCATAAGAGCAATTGATTATAGTTTTCTGGCTTTGTACTGCCATATCAGAATTTAGTGTTCAAGTTATTGTAGCTTCATAAAATAAGTTTGGAAGCTTTAAATTGCTTGTCCATGATCCAACATAATTTAAATAACATTGAAATTATTCCTGCTTTAGAGGTAAATAGAACATAGTTGTGAACCCTTCTAATTCTGGAACCTTTTTCTTAGTGGTAGATCTTTAATTAACATTCTCTTTTATTATAATCAATTGGTCTATTCAAATTTCCACTTTTGGAATCAATTTTGCTAGAAAATTATCTGTTTTCTCTAAGTTTTAAATGTACTTATATAGAGAATTAGGTAAGTATTCTTTGGTAATTTTTATTTTACACTTTTCTGTATCTCCTTTCTTCATTTATCAATTTTTAAATTAATTTCCTCTTCCTATTTTCTTTTGCTTTAGTTTTTTGCCCTTTTTCTAATTTCTAAAAATCAATCACTCTATGTCTTTATCTTTCTTATTTAATAATGAAATTTTAAGGCTATACGTTTATATTTTCCTTTGAATACAGTTTTTGCTGCTAATAGGTTTTGATAGGAATTGTTCTTGTCATTGTTTTCTAGATACTTTCTAATTGCTCTTTTGATTTCTTTGGATATACAGAAATTGGTTCCTTAATTTCTAAGTAGTAAAATTTTGGTTACTTAATTATTTATTGCTAATTTTATTGCATTATGAGTAGAAAATGTAGCTAAGTACATGATTAGTTTTTACAAAAGAGTCATGGGTGTATAAAACATATATATTCTCTACTGAAAGGATTTAAGTATGTTGATTGTGTTATACAATTACTCTGTTGCCTTTATTTTATATTTATTAGACATCTCAAAATAAAAGAGTTGTATTTAAATCTCTAACAATTTTTAAAATGGGTTTCTTCTTACATTTCTAACAATTTCTACTTTGTATATTTAATTGCATGTTTTTTGGGGCTTACATGTTTATAGCTTCTGTATAAACTGTGAGTTTTATCATGATGGCCCTCCTTATTCTATTTAGTGCTTTTAAGTTTAAATTTTATATTGTTTAATATAAAAATTATCACACTTTATTATTTTTTTTAAATAAATTTTATTGGGGAATATTGGGGGACAGTGTGTTTCTCCAGGGCCCATCAGCTCCAAGTTGTTGTCCTTCAGTCTAGTTGTGGAGGGTGCAGCTCAGCTCCAAGTCCAGTCTACGTTTTTCAATCTTAGTTGCAGGGGACACAGCCCACCATCCCATGGGGGAATTGAACCAGCAACCTTGTTGTTGAGAGCTCGTGCTTATTCTCTACAGTTTAGTTGTGGAGGGTGCAGCTCACTGGCCCATGTGGGAATCGAACCGGCAACCCTCTTGTTCAGAGCTCGCGCTCTAACCAACTGAGTCATCCGACCGCCCCACACTTACTCTATTATTAGTGTTAGTAATAGTAGTAGTAGTATTTGTATGTACTTGATACCCATCCCTTTATTGTCATTATTCTTTAACATTATATTTCAACTCTGTTTCTTGTATATAGTATATAGCTAGATTTTACATTTCAACTCTAACATTTTTGTTTTTTATTGGGATAATTCATTCTGTTTGAACTTATAGTATTAACTGATGTTTTTTATTTTATTCCTATTTCATTTCACTTTTTACTTGTTTTACTTTGTTAGGTCTATTTTACCTTTTAAAATTTTTGTTAACTTGATGAAATTGTGTTTCATTTTCTTCATCTTCTTCCCCCTTCTCTGCCAGTTAGGTAGGGAATATCACCAACCTTGTCCCAGATTTCGCAATTAAACAAATGTAATTCTATCATGAAAACAAGACACAAACCATTCCTCTCACTACCCCATTCTCTCCCCTCAGTAAGTTGAGACAAACATAATACTTTCACTTCCCCATCTTCCCAGGTGAGACATTTAGAAAGCTTTCACCTCTGAACCCCCACCTGTCACCCTATAACTCCTAAGTTTTACAGAGATAGTTTGATGCTCTTCGTTCCAGATGATTATTTGAATTTCTCTTGCAGTATGTCTCTTCTATTTATAACTGTTTAATGAGTATTTATACTACACAATTTCACACACGGTTTTTTATTCTGTTAGTCTTAACAGTGTGCATTTGGAAAGGTCCATTGTTCACCACTGTTTCCTTTTTTCTTCACCTTCTCTCATCTTAAAATCTCCACTCTGTCCCAGACTCCCCATCAGGATTGAGCTCCAGGTGCCCACTGTGGTAACCTGCTCTACGTGCCCTGTGTTGGCGTCCTTAGCTTGCCCACTCCCTACCCCCCAGCTAAGTAACATGCACTTGAATCTGCGTCTGGGGTGGGGGAGGTCTTCATTTGAAGGCACCCAAACTCTGACACCCACCCACACCCACAGTTATCACTGAACTTCACAGGTGCCCCCTTCTAGGGGTGTGAAAATGGAGGAAAGTACACAGTAGTCTGAAACTTCTACAAATGATTTTTCACAAATAAACAAACAATAACAAAAATCCCTTTCCCAGCCAAATGCGGAGTTTAATTCTTCCTTTCAGCCTCTCTGAACCTGAGTGAGAATTGTCCTCTCATGTGACGTGTGGTGCCCTTTGAACTTAGTCACATGGCGTCTGATGTTTTTAGGGGTTTGTGTCAGAGTGTGAGGTTGGGGAAAAGAGGACAGATCTCCCATGGTGTCACAGGTAATCACCACAAGCAAATACTTCACAAAGCCTTTGATAAGCTGATGACTGGCCATTCTAAACCTTGACCCAGACCTTGTCTCCAAGTTCTAGACCCTAGAGCCAACTGCTTACTTGACATCACCACAGAATGCCTCTCAAATGAAGGCATCACCTTCTGTCTCTATGAAATATACCTCTCTTCCAGCCTCAATGCACTCACTCGTGATTCCTCCCACTCTGTCGTCTCCCATATCCAGTCTATCAACCAACCCTTGTGTCCTGCCTTGCAACCATCTCTCTGCACAGTGGATGTTGACTCTAGGGTCTAGAAGTTGGAGACAAGGTCTGGGTCAAGGTTTAGAATGGCCAGTCATCAGCTTATCAAAGGCTTTGTGCAGTATTTGCTTGTGGTGATAACCTGTGACACCGTGGCAGATCTGTCTGCTTTTCCCCAACCTCACTGGTAACACTGAAAAGTGATTATATCACTTTGCTCAATTCTTTTTTAAAAAAACTTGTGTTTATTTAAGAGTGTTTTTCCAGGATGCATCAGCTCCAAGTCAAGTAGTTTTTCAATCTAGTTGTGGAAGGCGCAGCTCACAGTGGCCCACGTGGATTTGGAACCGGCAACCTTGTTGTTAAGAGCACCACGCTCTAACCAACTGAGCTAACCGGCCACCCCATTTTGCTTAATTCTTCACCTGCTCAGAGTCCACACCCTTCGACACATGACTCTCGCTCTTCTCACTAGAGGTGGGGTGTGCTTCCCCACGCCTTGACTTTGGGCTCAGTCATGTGACTTACTTTGGCCAATGGGATGCTTCACAGGCTTGAAATGTGCTGGTGTGCTGAGGCTTGCTCTTTTGTGCCTCAAACATCACTATGAAAAGAACATGCCCTGGCTCACCCATTGGTCTCTGGAAGATGAGAGAATGTAGAGCAGAGCTTCTGTCCTGCAGCATGAAGCAGAGCTGTCCCCACTGTCAACACAAACGATGTGTTTCAGCCCTGAGCTTGAGGGCTGTTTGTTGCACAGTAATATTGTGGCAATAGCTAACTGATACACCTCTGTAGTCCAAGTGACCACATTTTTCTTCCTTAACTTCCATAATAACCTCTTAGCTGGTTTACATGTTTTAATCTTAGCCCATGCTAATCCATTCTCTAAACAGTATCCACTGTGATATTTTACATTGTAAATCAGTTTAAAAGCCTTCAGTGGCACCCTAATGGCAATTTTTTAAAGAGCAAATAAAGCACTTTTAATGACATAGTCATTAAAGGGTTTAAGTGTGTAGATCTCAAAATGATAAACAAAAGGCAGACGCACTTATCAAGTAAAGAAGGAATTCAATAAAAAATTGAGACCAAAGAAATCCTAAGCCATTAACCCTACAAACACAGTTTTTCAAAACACCATTCAGAAACAATGCTAAGTATATATGAGTGCATTTAGAATATTAAACAAAACCGGAATTTAAGAAAGTCTCTGAATTTATACTACACCCAGGTCTCTGTTTGGGACTTTAGTAGCTTGTACTGTGTCAACCAAGCTAAGCAGGAGTTACATTTCCCAGAATTCCCTTCACTGTACAGGCCGAGATCCGAGTTGCCTGCAAGAGAAACTTGTGCAAGATTTGGAAAGACATGAAGCAGCAGCAGCAGATGTTACTTTTGGAAGATGAGTGCAGGGACCAGGTGCCACTGCAGCTGCGCCCATCCCTGTCCCTGATCTGCCAGATGGCTTCATCTGCGTGGGGCCAGTCGGGCCACCAGCTTCTCCTCCTCACGCTGGATTCCCTACCCATGCAGCTCTGAGGTTAGTGCACCAGCTTCTGTGAAATATAGATGCAGCTTCCTGTTTGTCCTCCTGGGTTCTGGTGTATCTTTGCAGGTTCCCCTTCGCCCTTGCTGTCCCCCACTTTGCAGCCAGCTTTTCTTGTCAGCCTGACCCAGGTTTACCACTGAACACAGAAGCAATAGCCTTTTGTAGAGTTCTTCATCGTTTCCCCTGCTTTGTGACGTTTTTCTCATTTCCAATCATCTTCATCCAGATGTTACTTCACTAGCTTCTCCTACAGGAGCGTAAGATCTAATCGCTATAATAAATTCATGATCTAGGGGCATCCCATTGCAAGACGAATGAAACCCCAAATCCTCACCATGGCCTACAAAATGAGGCAGGACCTGGCTTCTCCCACTTCATTCTGTGCCCATCTCCCACGTCCTCCTCCCTACTTGCCTGGGCGCTATTTTTACCAGAACAAGAGCCAATTAATTGGCTGGATGTTAGAAGTCACGTTTTCTGTCCAGTCACTTAGCTACTTCAAGCCACTCCTCCCCACTCCTTCCCTGCTGGGTTGGGTCTGGGTAGGAAGAGGTTAAGGTTGTTGGAAGGCCTGGGCAGCCCAGGCCTGTTCTCAATCAGGACACAGCAGGAAGGGAAGGCGTGGCGCTGCTTGCTGGGTTGGGGAAGTCTCCATAGCAAAGTGATTAGGTAGAGTGTAGGAGAGAACATGCTGACCTTCCATCTCTGTGCACAGAAGGCTGGGGTGGGCCAGGGCCAGGAAGGAGAGGTGGTCAAGGTCTCAAAGTAGTGACAACGCTGAACATTTGTTGGCTTTACAGCTGTAGAGATTTGGCCTGCTCCGGGCAGAGGGTCAGA
Source organism: Rhinolophus ferrumequinum (assembly GCF_004115265.2). Taxonomy (NCBI): domain Eukaryota; kingdom Metazoa; phylum Chordata; class Mammalia; order Chiroptera; family Rhinolophidae; genus Rhinolophus; species Rhinolophus ferrumequinum. The sequence goes on along the minus strand of NC_046306.1, from coordinate 26,462,799 downwards.
GACTCACGTTACCTGGAAGAGGCCAATGGACTGGTCCTGCTGGCAGGGCTGTCCTGCCCTCCCCTCCTTGGCTCCTTCCAGAGGCTTCTTGGCCCAGGAAGCATGTCTGTTCTCCAAGAAACTCCCCCCAGCTGGCTCCTCTCAGCTGGGCTGCATCTCCATGAGAGAGGTGGCGTTGGCTCTCGCTCCGGCCCTGCAGTTTGGACAATGTCCACATGTAGGGAGGGGCAGGACAGCTGTGTTCCTGAAACACCACAGGCACCAGGGACCTGGACTCATCTTGAGTTTTGTTTTTTGGCTACAAAAGTGGAACATAAAACACCTCTCACCTCTCACCTTCTGTTCCAGCCACACTGGACCACACGCTGTTCTCTGGTGGGGCCAGGCTTTTCATGTCTTTGAACTTGCTGTAGCCGTGCCTGGAATGTCCTTCCCATCTAAGAAACTCCTGAGCACTCTTTAAGATTCAACCCAGATGTCACCTCCTTCCTGAGGGCTCTTCCCTTATACACCTAGTCCTGTCTTCCATGTTCTTAGCTGAATTTTCATGAACGTTTTGCTGCTTCATTATGTCCTTCATTTCTGTGATGGTTTTATTTTTATCTTTCCCTTCTTTCCAGAGCTTTGGTGCAGTACATATTTCTTCTTTCCTTTGTCTTAGAATTTTTTTCTTGTGTGCTTTTTAACTTTTCCTTGAGTTATTGTTTATAGGTTAATTTTTTGAAAATTAAGTTATTAAATTCATAAGAAAATCGTTACTCCTAATTTTTATTTATCCAAGGCAAAGTCTTTCTCAAGTGTTAGCAAGAAGTCTCTCTCTGTCTCATGGGAAGCTGTGAACAAAGCACAGGTGTGTGTGTGTGTGTGTGTGTGTCTGTGTGTGTGTTTGTCTGTGTGTGATCTGTTAATACTTAAGCATAGTAACTCACCAATTTAATTCTTTCATTACACCCTAATGATGTGACAGGGCTTTGTCTCGTGAGTGCTAAGCACCCTTCTGGCATGGTTCCTATTCATTAAATGTTTGTTGAATGAATCAGTGAGTGATAGAGTCTTCTATGTCATAATGAAAGAGAAGATGGAGGTGTGGAGTAGGAGAGAAAGACAAGGGAATGAAGGCAGGGCACAAGGCCAACTTCTGCTGACCTCCAGCTTTGCCCAGAGCACATGGGCATTGTACTCTCACCCCAGGGATTCTCACCCAATGCCGCCAGTGCCCAGCCCTGTAAAGATTGCAAAGAAGAAATACCCCTCTCCCTACCTCCACCCCAGGACATATGCGCCTCAGGTTCCCTGTTTGGTTTCAGGTTTTAATTGAGGCCAGCTTTCTGGGTGAGGATCAGCGAGTGTCATCTCCCATCTGGACCGGCTACTGAGGAGACAGAAAACACAAGGGACTTGAGATGGACTTCCTGGTTTCATATCCCAGCTCTGACACCTGCTGGCTCTGATCTTGGGCACGTCACCTAGGAACTCTGTGCCACTTTGTTTCCTCATCTGTAAAGGCAAGCTGAAAATTGTAGCTCCTCCTAGGGCATGAGAATTAAATGAGTTAATGCTGGTAACCTGGCCAGTCATGTGATAGGATTAATTTTTTTCATTTCCTTCATTCGCCAGATATGTGTTGAATACTCACAGTGTGACAGACAGAGAAGGAGATGAATTGATAAATGAGACACCATCCTGGCCCTTGGTTGACCAGAGGACATGCTCATTGTAGATGTATTTTGAAACAGTGCTGGGAGAGCACTGAGAAAGTGATGCAGTGGGTGGGGAAAGGCTTTTCAGGGAGGGCTCCCCAGGAGAGGTGGCACTTGAGACAAGTTTTGGGGAAGGAGCAAGCATCAAGAACAGCTCCAGAATATAGGAAGGGCTTTATTTAGGTACAGTTCTATTTGGGCCAGGGAACTTAAGTGATGCACCGGATGCTGTGTTTCAATAGATTTTTCTCTTAGATTACTTGTTTAAATTGAGAGGCTGAAGGGTAGAGGGCACTGATGAAGTTTAGATCAGTGGGTAAAGACCTTGCATGCCATCCTTGTACTGCCATGGGAAAAATAGTCCAGCAGAGACAGGAGATATGGGCATCCCAGGAGAGGGGAAATGCCTGGGCATACATGGAGGTGTGACAAAGCATGCACATTTAGAGAACCCATCTGGGATGTCTCCAGAATTCCCAGGGGCCAGGATCCCATGGAAAGGGGCTTTCACACTTGGCCATGAACCTGGGCTGCCAGAGGTTTAAAGGCCAACAGGTAGAAGATGAATAGACCATATGACCACCCAGTAGAGGCTCCAAACACTTTTCCCCAGCCCACACCTCCCCTTTCTTAGATACTGGCCCATCGCACGTCCTGGCCCCACTTACTGCTGGCCACAGCTGATGGCATCCAGAGGTTGAATGAGTTGATGGTGGACGCAGGATCTCTAAGTGCATTTAAACTTTGGGATCAAGGCTGCCCTCTGGGCAAAAGTTGGAGTAAAGGAGAGAGAGAGAGAGAGAGAGAGAAAGAGAGAGAGAGAGAGAGAGAATCTATAGGTCATAGTATAGCCCATCTTGGATCTTGGACCTGGCTTATTTTCTTCCCTTTACTTAGGTTGGCTCAAATGGCTTCTGTTTCTTGCAACCAAATGGAGTAGTGAGTTAATTTCTCTAAGTCTCAATTTTTGAGCCCATCAAATGCCACTGTTCGACGACATGCTGCCTAATACTTTTTTTGGCTCCAAGATTCTTATTTTTCTTATCTTTTACCATGCCTGCCTAGCATGGCACCTTGCATACCATAGATGTCTAGTAACTATCAATATAATTTTGAATGCACACTCAATTGTATTGTGACAGGGTAACATTTTCACACCAAGTAATTAGTATTTCAATACATCCAAAAATGGAAGGGGAGCTTGGATGGAATGTAACGCTGGGGTTAAGGGAACTTGAATGGATTCCTAGAAAAACTAAATGAAATCTCTCATCTAATTTGAAACACAGTTTAGTTACCCACGTCTGTTTATAAACACTTTGTTTAGAGGGATAGCTGCCCAGAAAGTGTAGCCTTAAGGCTCTCTACCAAATACTTTTTGTGAAGAGACATATTTGCTGGAAATAAATGAGTCGAGACCATGTTATTTTGGATTCTTTGTTCTTTTTTCCCCCCTTTTACCGGCCCCTGTCTATGCTTTAACTGAAGGAGGAAAAATCTAGTAAAATAGATCTCTTATCTGGGGCCGAGGCTCATGCACCTGAGCCGACTCATGAGTAGGTACCAACTGTACGAGAGCTTTAATCCACTCTCCCATCTCCAAGGATGAATCCAGACACTGTCCCACATAAATATTTTAGATGCTATGGAAACTCAGCGGTAGAAAGAATGGACTCTTTTAATTAAGATAGTCCTTCCCCATGAAAGATAAACTGGTAGAGTTCAGTGACAAAATATTTGGCACTCAAATTTTCTTAGGTCTCTCCATTTTATGAGGACAAACGGGGTCACAATAAAAGCCATGGATATAAATGTCATCAGCTCACTGAAACTTCAGCCACCTGAAGACACCTCTGCGTTGTTTGTTTTGGGAAGTGGGTTTTATGTGTGTGGGAGGCGGGTGGCCAGATTCCTAGAGGCATTTCTCAGAAGCTCACGAACAAATCCAGGAGACCCTAGACTTGTGCCAGCCAAGACCCTGGTTGTGTCAGCCATGGCCCCTTTATCCTGTTCGGTTTCTTCTCTCCCCTTTGTATTAAAGGCTTTTATTTGTTGTGTTTCTTTTTATTCCAGCTGTATGGAGATATAATTGACATATAACATTATGTAATTTTAAGGTGTACAGTGTGATGATTTGATACACTTATATATTGTGAAACGACTACCCCAGTAAGATTAGTTAACACATCCATCACCTCACATACCGTTTCCCCGAAAATAAGACCTAGCTGGACCATCAGCTCTAATGCGTCTTTTGGAGCAAAAATTAATATAAGGGGCCGGCCGGTGGCTCAGGCGGTTAGAGCTCCATGCTCCTAACTCCGAAGGCTGCCGGTTCGATTCCCACATGGGCCAGTGGGCTCTCAACCACAAGGTTGCCAGTTCAATTCCTTGACTCCCTCAAGGGATGGTGGGCTCTGCCCCCTGCAACTAAGATTGAACACGGCACCTTGAGCTGAGCTGCCGCTGAGCTCCTGGATGGCTCAGTTGGTTGGAGTGCATCCTCTCAACCACAAGGTTGCTGGTTCAACTCCTGCAAGGGATGGTGGGCTGTGCCCCCTGCAACTAGCAACGGCAACTGGACCTGGAGCTGAGCTGCGCCCGATACAACTAAGACTGAAAAGGACAACAACAACTGGAAGCTGAACGGCCCCCTCCACAACTAAGATTGAAAGGACAACAACTTGACTTGGAAAACTGTCCTGGAAGTACACACTGTTCCCCAATAAAGTCCTGTTCCCCTTCCCCAATAAAATCTTTAAAAAAAAAATTAATATAAGACTTGGTCTTATTTTACTATAAGACCCGGTCTAATTAATATAATAATATATAATAATATATAATAATATATAATATATAATATAATATAATATAATATAATATAATATAATATAATATAATATAATATAATATAATATACCGGGGCTTATATTAATTTTTGCTCTGAAAAACACATTAGAGCTGATTATACGGCTAGGTCTTACTTTCAGGGAAACACGGTAGTTACCTTTTTAAAAATTCTGTTAAGTTCTTTATCAATTAGCTACTGCTATATAACAAACTACCCCTAACCTTCATGGCTTAAAATGATAACCATCTATTTAGCTTGTACTTTTATTGGTTGGCTCTTTGGGCTAGACTCAGCTGGGCTCCCTCATGCATCAGTGATGAGCTCTGGGTTGAGGAGGGGGCTCTACTGATCTTGGTCGGGTCTCGCACATGTCTGGGACCTGGCTCTGGATCGCTCATCCTCCTGGAGGCTAATTCAGGCTTATTCATGTGGCAGAGCCATGTTCCAGTAGAAAGTAGAAGAGTGGAAAGCTTCTTGAGGCCCTTTTCAGGCTCTGAAAAGGTGTAATATATGACTTCTGCCACATTCTATTGACCAAAGCAAGTCATAATGTCAACCCAGATTCAAGGTGGCGAAATAGATGCCATCTCTTTATGGGAGGAACTGCAAAGTGTATGCAGGTAAGAGACTAACTGTGACCATTTTTGGCAATCCATCTACTAGGTTCGGGTAACATTGCCAATATACCAAGTCTTTGAATCAGAGAAGTGTGTGGGTCCCTTCAGTGTTACTTAGCAGCAGGTCCCCGAAGCATGGCTGCTTGGGCCCCCGAGTCCTTGAGGCTTATGAAACAGTCCTTTGAATTGTAACTTAGAGCTTCTCCCATCTTCCCAGAAAACTCCCACCTTCCACAATGTGCCCAGGGGGCAGAGTTGAGTGACAATCTCACCTCCCTTCTGTCAACTAAAGCTTTATTACTGGACCAAACTTGGTTTCTTGTTTCCTTAGACTGAAAATTATCTCCTAGGAGGGCCGTTTCTCACCTCTCAAACAAGTGCATTTCTAGCCAGCCCACCACACTAGGTGTCAGACATGTCCAGATGTTTTCGGGTCCCAGTGGCAGAACTTAAGCTTCCTTTTTTCTCCATAACTCACTAGATCTGCCTTGTAGATTCTTACCTCCTGTATAGGAGAGAGAGAGAGAGAGAGAGAGAGAGAGACAGAGACAGAGACAGAGACAGAGACAGAGACAGAGAAAGGAGTGTGATGCAATAATATAATCAGTTCCAGGGATCTCCTTAGGTGACAACTCTCAGAATTCTTCCTTCCCTCCCCAGGTCTCTCCAAGGTAGATCTTCCGGGTAGGTTCTGTCTTTCGTTCTCTTGTGGTGACATGTGAGGATGCTATCTCTGAGTCCTCCTGGATCCCCCTGCAGAGGGCCTGCTCTGGACCATCCCTTGAAAACTGAATTAGTTAACCATTAGGATGGGTGATGGCGCCATTCCTGAGGGTCTGGCTGGCATCTACTGCTGATGCCTTCAGCTTGTGTACCTCGCGGTCTGGGTGCTCCATATCCCTTCAGAGCTCTGCAGTGCTCCCTGCCCTCCTTGATCTTAATTCGGCCGTGCTCCCTCTGAGTCCCTATTACGTCCTCCCGTCAGTCCTGACTGAGCCTTCAGGGGCAACGTGCCTCTCTCCATGCTAGCTCTTAGAGCTAACGATTTGCGTGTTCTGTGTCACATCCCCTTAGCCCACTGCTCATCTCTGCATAACCATGGTGGGCAGCTCTATGCACAATGACTTGTCCCACCTCAAGTACCAATGGCAGTGGCTCCTGTTTTTCTGCCTCAGATGTTTCCTTAAGGCCAAAGATGTTCACAGAGCCAGAACGTAAGAAGAGGTAAGCTCTCCCGGAAGTAATCCTCAACAAGTAGGGGATGAGAGTCAGCAGATAAATGCCCCAGCCCCCTGACTTCAGAGAGGACAATTCTGAGGTACATTTTACACGGTTCTTCAGAGGGTCCCCAGAGGAATGGAGTCCCAGTTTACACATCCTTTGTTAGCATCTCCTCTTTGCCTGTCTCACTCCTCTGCTTTCTGGAATCAACTCTTAAGTAAATGACTTGCACCCAAGTCCTTGTCTCAGGTTCTGCTTTGAGGAAACCCAAACTAAGACAGGCCCTACGGAAGGCCTACAGCTCACAATCTAGCTTCCTTCTGAGGCTCCTGGTCCTTGGGAGCAGGTAGGAATTTCTGCATCATGTGCTATGCAGGAATTGTGGGGGTGACCCTAGAAAGCTGTGTAACCATGTTGATCTACTAAGTTGACTTTGATGAGGCTGTCCTCTCCCCTAGGTCAGTGCCTGAGAACAGAAGAGAACAGCCAGTGTGTCAACATCCTCTCCTCTATCCCCAGAACTCCCCTTAACCCTTCAATATTCCTCGGCACTCTGATGGAAATCACAATCAGGGAAGATGCAGCATTTTCGACTGTCTGTGTCCCCTCCTTCTCCCTTCTCCCAGGATCCACTGGAAACAGAAGAGTGGGCTTTGAGTCTCTCACTTCTCTGAATATCCTGCTTCTCCTCAGGCATAAAGTAGAACTCCACTGGTAAAACCTATCTCTTGAGATGTTATAGGGGGACATAAAGGAATTCAGAAAATCATTTTCTCTGGACATGCTTGACATTCTTGCCACTGTTCTGCTAAAGAGATAAGGAAAATCAGCTTTGAAACTTGAGCTCCTCAGTGACGTCTTTGCTCCCAAAACGTGTGCTGTCCCAATTTGGCAGCCACTAGCCACATGTGGCAATTGAGCACTTGACATGTGACTAGTGGAGCTGAATTTTAAGTGTATGAAATCTTAATTAAAACTTAAATTAAAAAACTAATACTCATTTCAGTTATTGGGCAACTTTTAAGCAAGTTGTTAGAAACAACTTGGGTAAGTGAATCTACTTTCTCAAGTAGAAATTATATAAAATCTAAATACAGATCAAATATTTTTGATGAAAATTTAATGTCTGAATTGCAATGTGCTGAAGTATAAATACATACCTGATTTTAGCCTTAGTAAAAAAAAATAGAATGTAAAAAATAATTTCTTTTTATTGTTTACCTGTTGAAAAGGTAACATTTTGGATATTTTGGTTTAAATTCAATATATTATTAAAGTTAATTTCACTTGTTTTTTACCATTATTTTTTTAAATTGCGGAATATTGGGGAACAGTGTGTTTCTCCAGGGCCCATCAGCTCCAAGTTGTTATCCTTCAATCTAGTTATGGAGGGCGCAGCTCAGCTCCAAGTCCAATTGCGGTTGCAGGGGGGGTAGCCCAACATCCCATGTAGGAATTGAACCAGCAACGCTATTGTTCAGAGCTTGAACTCTAACCGAGTCATCCGGCCACCCCTGTTTTTTTTTTTTTTTTTTTACCATTTTTAATGTGGCTTGAAAGTCTTAAACTACACCTGTGGTTTGCGTTGTATTTCTTTCAGAGCACTGGTTCTAGGTAATGCTTATCTTGGAGCTTCCTGGTCCAGCTGGGGGTAGGGGAGCGGGGGAGGGGAGTTGCTGGGGCTGCAGGGTAACAGGGTTTAAGGGGAGGAGTTTTAATGTATCAGTTTAATATTTGCACAATATTATCCCTGGTACAGATAGATGTATTGTCCCTATGTTGCATTGAAGGATAAGGGCCTATTCCTTTCTCTTATGGTTTCTATATGAGGAAACTGATAAGGAGAAAGAGGTTTTCTGGTGTTTTGAACCAATAAATCTATTCACCAAGATGGAGAATATAAGCTGAGATGGATAGATTTTGCTTTAAGCAGGGCATAGATTCAGGGTTCTTGGCAACCTAATTTGGACAATGTAAGCCCACCCCTGGCCCCAGTTGATTGGTCATAGGATAGTCACTTGACCGAAGCTGGGCCAATGGGCTGCTCTCCTGGGAGACTGGAATAGAGACTAAGGGATTCTAGTTCCACTTGGCTGCTTAAACAGGGGAGCTCCAAGTTCCAGTGACATAAGTGATGGCTACCGTTTGTCATGTGTCTGGGATGTAGGGAAGGCCAGTCTATGATGAAATGGAAGAGCTGGCCCCTCACAGAAGACTTCCTAGGTTACTGGAAGCCCTCCAGGCTCTGGATTTTCCTCTTACTGAGCTTTCCCTGCAGTTCTGACCCTGAGGCTATAGGCCATGTCCTCAGAATACATTCCCCTGAGGGTGTTCATGTTACCTGCAAAGAAGCTTAACTAATACAGTGTAGTGGCTCCAGGGGGAAATTACTAGAACTTTTTGTTTATAGCTCAAGGGACAAGGACCAGAAGATTTTTTTTTCTATAGAAAAAGCTGGTTAGTGGCCTCCTTGTTCCTGGGTAGCTGACAGTTTTCAGCACCACCCTACAGCTGCGTTTTGGGTTCAAAAGACTTTTGTGGCTGGCCTGGGAGGCAGATCATCATTTATAACATTGTTTCTAAGGGAGACACATTCCAAGATCCAAACAATGAATTTAGTAAAGAATGTTTGGCTTCCAGGAGGGATGAGCTGATCCTGCTGTATCCTAGGGGTTGGCTACCCATTAACGGTTAGGTCCCCTTCTATTTTAGCACGATGACTGACTCTGCAGAGCTGGAGTTTGTATGTGGGGAGAGAATTCTGATAAGAGGGAGGGAACAGATGAGTGCCCCCGCTCCCCCCGCAGCTGGGGTGCCTCAGGGCTTCTTGTGCTCTGAGAGCCCCTGGAGGTCCACGCTGCATAAGAGGGGGAGGTGAGAGGTGGACAAAGACACTTGGCCTCCTTCACATTACTGTCACGTCTGCCAGCCCGCGAAGTCGAAGGGGCCTGGCTTAGACTCCCCTGCTCAACTCAAACCCTTTTTGGAATAAGCGTGATGTTAGGGGGGCGGAAAAAAATCCTACATCCTCTGCCTGGGAAATCCGGAGCGCTCGAGGTGGGCTCCGCGGGGCAGCGTTACTGTTCCCAGGGAGCGGCTGTCACGGCGCGGGGCGAGCCGAGGGGCTTGGGCCAAGACTCCATCCCTCTAGGAGATGGCAGACAGAATGGGGCGAGGGGAGCCAGCTCATCCCCCCCCACCCTCGCACTCTTACCCCGTCCTCCCCACTCCCAGCCCGGAAGAGGAGCTAGCAGCCCGAGCCCCGTCTCACGGAGGGGAAGGATGGGACGCATATCCACAGCATTGTCTGGGAGGGAGGGGAGAAGCTCCGCCCCCCCCACGGGGGAGGGGAAAGGGGGGAGGGCGGGCGGGAGAGGAGGGGAGGAAGAAAGGCGAGGGAAGAGGGGTGTGGGGAGCGACGAAGGGCTCGAGAAAGAGGGGGAGGGAGGACGATCAGACTGGATAAGGTACATAAAGACATTGGGGCGGGCAAGAAGGCGCGGAGGGGCGGAGGAGGAGGGAGAGGGGCGGAGGGGGAGGGAGAAGGGCGGGGCGCCCGAACCCCAATCGCGAGGCCGCCGCCTGCCCAGCCCCGCTGGATTTGAGCCGGACCCGCCGACCGCTGACCCACGAGCGTGCTGGAGCAATCCACCGGTCGTGACACCTCACTTTCCAATTCCACAGTCTCCGCAGCGCGTGCTAGATGCAGCCGGCTTGGCATACAGGCAAGACTCGGGGTGCTGGGCGTGGGGCGCGAGGCTGCAGGCGCGGGGTGCGGGACGCAAGGTGTGGGGTACCGGGCAGTCCTCTCTCCTCTGACCCCCCTCCTGCCTGGCCGAAAGTTTTCCCGCAGAGTCCCCTGCCTGGTCTAGGTCAGGCCCTCAGTTCTCGCTTACCCCTGGTCTCCTTCTAGGTCCCCCAGCCGCGGGGGTTCCCGAGGGTACGGACTCCAAAGGGGCCGCGTAGGCACGGAGCCCCAGCCCGCCCCCCTTCCTGCCGGAGAAAGTTGTGGCTCCAAGCTCGTCCTCCCGATCCGACCCCTGGCATCATTTCCTTCACTCCCGCTCCATTCCCGGGGTCCCCGGGACTCCCTGGAGAGGTGGGGCCGGGCGGCAGGTGCAGGGGTAGCAGGCCGCGACAGCCCTGAGGAGTGCCCGACCCCAGTTCGGTCCCCTTCTTCCTTGCCCAACGGACGTTTCCCCAGAAGCGGGTTCCAGACCGCCTCGCGAGCTCCTTCTGCATTCATTCAGAAGGTCGCAGGGTGCGCCGGCCCCCCTGTTCCTCCGGCACTTCCCGTTTTCAGTCTCTCCGCCCACCTCCGGAGCTGGTGCCTGGTCGTTGGGGCCCTCGCCTTTGCGTCCTCTGCGCCCAAGAGAGCAGGTGCCTTGGGCGGACCTCGGCCGCTTCTGTATTGCGAGCGCCTGCTTTGCATTCAGCTCCAAACCCGGGAGAGCCCTGGGGACAGCAGAGAGGCGCAGTGGCCTGACAGTGAGTCCGAGGGTTCCGCGGTTGCGTCTTGCCCATGGGCACTCTGTGGGCCCGGGGTTGTTCACAGCACCCCTGCGCCTCCGTGACAGGAGGAGCTAAGCACCAGGCTTCTCAACGCTACCATGCACTTTATAACCCAGGAATTCGCATCCCTAGAACGTATTCTGCCAGAGCACAGAGCGGTGTCTAGAGCCGAACAGGTTTATAGTAAGTACCTTACATGTGATGAATGAATGTTTGAACCAATGAGCTGACAAATAATAATTTGTCCTGGAAGGGGACTGGGTTCCTGCCACCATTGATCTTGGTACAATGGGAGGAAAGAATTAGAAACAATGATTCTTTTAAACAGCTGCCTGTGAGCTAGAGCCAGAGGCCTTCTTTCCAGAGAATCTGAATGAAGAATCTGAGGCTGGAATTAATTACTTATCAACCACATTTACTTACTGGGAACTTTTTCAGCAGGTGGTCTGAAGAATTAAAGACACTTCTCATGACTAAGAATATTGGGTTGTTTAAGAAGAGTTCATTATTTTTAACGTGTGTCCCAGTGCAGTGTCCCAGGGACTAAGTGTGGAGTTGGCTTGGGAGATGCCCATTTGGGATCAAAGACCCTGGATGAGGGCCATGAATCTGGGCACCAGCTGTGCTTTCTCCTTTGGAAAGGTCTGCTGCTGCCTGAGAGCTGCAGCAGTCCAGAGGGCCCCTGCGGGATAAGCGAGGGCCTCAAATGCTGGCTGAGCTCAGAGAGGTGGAGTAGTTTTGGAAAGAGGGTGGTTCTTCCCCTGGGAGGAGATGGTGGCATAGTGTGCAGCCTGCCTGTCTGGGCACCTGGGAGTCTGGGCTGGTACAGTTCAGGATTCCCTGTATTGGGGAGTGAGGTGAGTCCCTCTCCTCCTTCAGCGAGTACTGGGGACACTGGATAACCTTCGGAGTGCAACCTAGTCGTATCCCGTACTCCCCTACTCTCATTTTTATGCTGGTGAAATCTGTTGGAATGAGGAGGAGCACCTTTGGGGAGCCTGGCTGAAAGGAGGCCAGGGGCTCTGAGGTCTCTAGTCACGTCCTCCTCCAGGGGAAGGTGGGGGTGTGCCTTTTGCACCTGGCTGAGTAGGCAAGGCATGTGCAGTACCTGCACCTGCTGAACCTCCAGCCGGCAGGGTCCCCACCTTCCCGAGGGTGGGCTCACTCTGCCCCTGGGGCTCCAGAGCCCACCTCTCTGCATTTCTGCATGGCATCTCTTTGGGGGCTCAGGCTGCCTCTTCAGTTTGTGTTATTTTAGGAGTCGGTTGGGAGTGGTAGACAACCTTACACTTTATTTTCAATTCCTCAGTTCTCCTCACTCTTGGATGCGTTTGCCTACCTGGGACCCTTCAGTCATCTGCTGGTTTTGCTTTGATTTCCTGGTGTCCCAGAGCCAAGCTTTGTGTCTGCCTTCTGTGTGCGAACTGCTTAGGAATGGCCAAGAGGCTTGGCTGGAGAGATGCCCAGGACCCCACATCCTGGCATCTCTGCTGGAGTGCCAAGGGCTGGACTGCGGAGCTTTCCAGAAAGGGGTCCTGGCACAAAAGACAAGAAGACGTTGGCCTGATTATTGCTTTCAGTCCTCTCTAGGATATTTTGGCAGGAAGTGTGTTCACTGGGAGGTGGGGTGTAGAGGTGGGACCAGATTGCCAGAGAATCCCATGGAGAGGTTGGAATGCCCACTGGGTGGTCCAAGAGCAGTCCTGGGACTTCCTCCCGTCTCCTCCTCTCCCCGAGAGTGAGAAACTGGGAAGGTCTCCGCCATGCACTTGTAATAGAACAAGACATCTAGTCTCTGTCTTCAAGTCATAGTTGCTGCGAACTGTTACAGCTGGATTTATAAAACCAGGGCAGGGGTCCCCTCCCACCACTCTTCACAGTGTGGTCCAGTGATTTATCCCAATGACACACCACCCTATTTAAACACCTCCTTGCCTTTCCAGAAGAGTTTTAAATAAATCTTCAAGGTGGGGTAAGCTCCCACAGGCCTGTGATTGTGGTTTCATTTATTTGGCCTACTGGTAGGTTCCCAAGGAGGACGTCAAGGAAGGGGACGGGGCAGGAGGCACAGGGGAAGCAGGGCACAGCAAACACGGACAGCTTTCAGGCTCGGCTGGCTGGGTGACCAAGGGGTCATTTTTGGTCTTCCCTGCGATGGCAGACTCTGAAGCCTGTAATCACAGGTTGGTGTAGCTGCTCAGAATGACAGCTTGAGGCTGGAGGAGCTGCCCAAGGCAGCTGCAGCTGAACCAGAGAGGGCAGCCTCTCATAGGAGTAGGGGGCAGGGAAGATCATTTGGCTAATTCCCATGGGATGAAGAAAGGGACTTAGAAGGGCGTTTTCTATTACTTGTATTGATAAAAATTGGCAAAATGATACCTTGTGCTTTCTTTGGACATGTCAACCCAAAGTGATTTGGCAAAGTAGATTTATTTCACCACCAGCATGGCACTTTACTCATAGTTGGCACTCAGTTAAGTGTTTGTTTGATGAACTGCTCCTTTCTTTAAAAGTAATGAAAACAGTATTGAATTGCCTTCTACATTTTCTAGCTGCGTGGAATCGGGCAAGGCCAGCATCCTTCCCATGTTCTTTTGGCTTCAATCAGTGACTGCTGGGAGAAGGTACATAAGCACGCCAGCTCCCTCACCTCTGTTGGGGTAGTTTTGGGGCATGTTCTCTGCTATCTATGAGTTGCCTAGCAGGAGCGAATCTCAGTTGCTCACAGTAGTAACTGGCTCCCTTCATTGGCTGCCTTCCCTTCCATGTTCACTCTCCCATCCCCTTCCACTGGGACTTGAAGTCTTATCTTAGGGTCAACTTCTGGGGGACACCGACCTAAGATAGGCTTTAGTCCTTAGTTTCAAAGTCATTTGAAGTCTCTGAGTCTCAGTTTCGCCAACTGTGAAATGGAAATCATAACTGTCTCACAGGGATATGGTATTATGTGCTCATCCAGGGGCCTGGTAAACAGCCAGCATTTAGGCAAACATTTGCTGGCTCATTGATGACTATAAAAGGGGCTGTGATGGATTTGGGAGTGAATATTATGATGGACCGTGGAGAATTAGAACGCTGTCCTTAGATTAGGTGAGGATACTGAGGTCATCTGCTCACATAGCATAGACTGTGACCAGTGATGTGCTGGTAAATGTTTGACAACTGGCCCTGCAGGGAGGGGGAAAAAACCCCGTTTTGTGGTGTTTGCTGGTTTTTGCAGTGTAAATATACTCACCATGGCAGATGTAAAGCCACTAACATGGCATCAATCAACACTGAGTTGGGACAGATGTACTCGGTCAGCCCTGGAGAGCCGGTAGGAGCCAGCTTCACACACCTGACCGCGTCTGAGCTGAGATGTGACCTCAACGACCTTGATTTCCGATTTTGTCCTTAAGGAGAGGAGGATAAAAATTGTACTAGGGATCAAACTGGGTGTATATTCAACTCTGAACTGGCTGATTCACTGTGTGTGAGACATTCCTGAGGTTCATTTAAAGATGATTGAAATGTTTATGCTGAGTCTTTTGGGGCCTCAGTTTCCCGATCTCCAGGGCAAGGGGTTAGATGATTCCACAAGTCTCTTCTAGCCTTTGTTCTCTTTAGGAAGAGTCCATTGCATTCTCCTCCTGTCCACCCAAGAGCAAAAACTTTTAACAAAAGAAAACCTTTCATGTGTTCACACTTATGAGTGTGTTGCTCACCATGGGGCACCCAGCACCGGGCCATCCTAGAGTTTTGCTATTGTCTTTGCTATTCCCATGTGCTATATATGCTGGCACGTGGGAATTCAGAAGACATTAACCCAGTAAAATCCTGTCTTCCTTGTGTACCAGTTTCACTTCATGACACAAGCGTGGTGTGTCCCCAGAGGAAGCCTAGGCGGGGATGGCTTCTTATGGACCAGTCCCTATGTTCCTGAACCACTATGCAATGCCACAGACACCCAAGTGGAATCCAAGGAAAGTCCACATAGATAAAAAGACTTTTATATGACGGAATTCAACATCCCTAATGTAGTTATACTCGTAACGCTCTGTTGACAAAATCCCTAAGGGAGTCCCTGACTCAGCAACTCTACCTGTGGGAATTCTTATGCGAAGAATACAATTGGACAAGTGCAGAAAAATGTGTGCATGTGGATATCCTTTGCAGCATTATTTATAATAATAACCACCACCACAACAAAAAAATGGAGACTAAATGTCTAATGATAGTAAACCCATTTGGTATATTACATACATTGGAATACCACATGGCTACAAAAAATATAGGACATAGGTGTATATCTATTAACATGGAAAAATATATATCTTTCTAAAGAGCAGGTTACCAAATAATGTGCTATATTTATAAAATATAGCATCCATTTATATTTGCTTATGGAAGGATATGTGACAAAATGTTAATAGTGATTATCTCTGAGTGATGGAATTTGGGGAGATTTTGATCTTAATCTTTTGTTCATATTAAATATTTTTTATTTTTAATGATGGTAAAATATACATAACATAAAATTTACTCTTTTAACCATTTTAAAGTATATAATTCAGTGGCTCTCTTAGTCTGTTGAGTCTGCTATAACAAAATACCATAGACTGAGTGACTTATAAACAACAGAAATTAATTTTTCACAATTCTGCAGGCTGGAGGTCTGAGATCAGGGTGTCAGCAGGGTCAAATGAAGGCCATCTTCCAGATCGCCAGAATTTTTATTACATCCTCACCTAGTGGAAGGGGCTAAGGGGCTCTGTGGCGTCTCTTTTATAAGAGCACTAATCCCATTCACAAGGGCTCCACCCTTATGACTTATCACCTCCCAAATTTCCCACCTCCTAGCATATTTGGCCCCTTGTATCTGTGGGTTCCACATCTGCTGATTCAACAACTGTGGATGGAAAATATTGGGGGGGGGGAGTTACATTGCTGCTGACGTGTACTGTGTAGTTAGACCTAGGATGGCTGTATCTGTCCTGAACATGCACACTTTTTTTCTTGTCATTACTCCCTAAATAATACAGTATAACAACTATTTACATTGCATTTACATTGTATGAGATATTATATTGTATTAGATATTATAAGTAATCTAGAGATGACTTAAATATGGGAGATATGGGAGAATGTGTGTAGGTTATATGCAGATACTACGCCATTTTATGTAGAGGATTGGAGCATCTGAGGATTTTCGTATCCACTAGAGTCTTAGAACCAATCTTCTGCTGACACTGAGGGAGGACCGTACCATCACATTGTGGTTTAGGACTTCAACATATGAGTTTTGGGAGCACATTCAAAATTCAGACCATGGCCATGTCGTTGAGTGCATTCACAGTGTGGTATGACCATCACCACTATCCATTTTCCAGAACTTTTCTATCATCCCAAACAAAAACTCTGTACGCATTAAACACTAACTCTCCATTCCCCTCACTCCAACCCTGTTAACCTCTGTTCTGATTCTTTTTGTGAATTTGCCTGTCCTAGGTACCTCAGAGAGGTGGAATCATTCAATTATGTTCCTTTTGTGGACCACAATCTTTTTGCTTATCTATATTTTTAAAATTAAAGAAACGATTTCATTGTATAATAAAAAGGGAAGGAAAACAAGCCTGGGAGAGAGTGGTGGTGTTTGGTCTCTGCTGGTTTCACTTCAGGCAGGGCTACAAGGTCTTGGCCACACTTCCTGCCCCTGCCCCGTCACCTGAAGTGGGGCTCAAAGGCAGGCAGCCAAGGGTTGACAAGTGCAGCCCTGGAGCTGCCCTCAATTGTGGCTTGTTGGTTGCTGGCAGCTGGGCCTCAAGCCCCAGGCCTACTGCTGCCGAATTGTTTCAGCCCAGGGTTTTCTGTGTGTGGTGGTGGGATTGAGAGGGTGTGGCTTGGGGTTTACTCTGCCTCGAACTTCACAACTGCCCTGCAGTGAGTGAGGTTTAAATGAGGTGAAGTTGGTGATTGAGATCACCTTTCTTAAAGACTGACAATGATAGCCTCAGCCTTTCTACTTCAAGCACCCTTTGTGTGTTGCAAACTGCTAAATACCCACATGAAGGCGGTGGGTAAGGCTGCTGAATGCTTTGTCCACAGTCAGGGTCAGCCTGACTGAGGTACAGGGAGGACCTCAGCTGGTGGGACCCATGAGGCCCCAAGCACCCCCGGGAGATGGGTGGTAACCTGCTTCCTACGGCTCCACGTAGGATCTTAGAGTTGATCATATGGACATTTGGGACAAACATTGCTCTCTTGTGTGTACGAGGGGTTGTGTAGTGTGATGGGGTAATCAGGAACATGGTGCCGTGGGGTGGGGGATGGGGACAGGGGCGGTGACGGTTATGCTTCAGGTCGAGTCTGAGGTGAAAGGAGGTTGGGAAGCTTGGGGACCCAGAAAGGGGAAACCAGATTGTGTGGCCTCATTCAGGGGTCACAGGAGTAGGCCAAGTGGCTTTGCTCTGGGATGCCTAGTTCTGTGGAAAATGCTTTAAGTTCCTCATTAAGGGAGCTCTCAGAAGGGCCTCCCTGGGCCTCCAGCCAGTTAGTAGGAGGATGTAGATCTGAGGGACACAGTCCTCCCTGGGCTCTCCAGAACTTTCTTTACCTGGCTCTGTCTGCCTAGCAGGAGGCTGCTCTTTTACTCCCAGAAAGTTAGGGAAATGTAAAGATTGTATCTCTATAGTCTCTGAAGGGCATTTTGAGAAGTTCTGTTTTTCGTGGTGCTGGTATTCTGTTAGGTTTAGTCAGCGGGGTGCAGGGCAAACATGGGAGGGTGTGAATGTGGTTTTGTGGAAAACTTCCTCTCAGCCTCCTGGAAATACTCTGGAAACCCCCAGATGTGCCATTCCTCCTGGTACTAAGATGGATTGGAGAGCTGCTGTGTGAGGGGGATTTCTCCCTGCGGCTGTAGGGTGTCAATGAGGTTAAAAGGAGGTGGACGTAAGATGCCCCACAATGGCTGCTGCCCCGGAGGAGGGCTCAGCACACGGGGACCTTTCCTTCACTCTTCCCTCCTTACTGCTCCTCAAATGCGATGAACCTTCACTCTGGGGGTGGAGGAGGCCAGCGATCCTGGCTCTTGCGTTTCCAATCCTGGCCCCAGGTAGCAAGGAGAGGAAACCCCAAGATCTCTACACACAAAGTCAGTCTCAGCCTATAGCACCAAAAAAGGAAGAACTGCTGGGGTTCCCTGAGGAAGGGGATGTGACCTCAGAGATGAGTCTCAGAGAAACCACTCAGTAAACAGGAAGTGTGGCCAGAAAGAAACCTGTGCTTGTAGGAAATGGGGAAGTGGAGGTGGCCCCTCCTCACCTGCCCGGATAAGGCAGCACATCCCTGCAGAGCTGAGACACCAATCCACAGAGGGCGAGTACCCGCCCCCCTCCACCCCCCAGCACGGAGGCGGATAGTAATTACTGGGCTGGAGGAAAGCTTCATTTGCCCTTCCCCGGTTAGGGCATAAAACTCCCCTATAAAATAGGCTCCAGTTTTGAGAAATGCGGGTCAAGGAATGCTTAGTCGTATTTGCCTTATTGGGAACAGTGATGCCTCCACCAACTTCACACTCTTTTCTCAGGCCAACTCACGGAATTTCACGTTTTGTTGACTTTTAGTCCATGAGGGTTACATCTCGGCAGGGTCCCTCCCTCTGGTTGAATGTGATGTAGGTGCTGCTTTCGGGAGGCAGATATGACCGCACCCTTCCCTGGGGGACTGTAGATATTGGGGGGCTAGCTTTCTAGGTCCTTGGTTTCTCTGAGCCAGAGTCTAAATTGTACACACACGCACACACACACACACACACACACACACACACCTCTGTCTGGAGTTTTCACTTCCTTTATGCCTTTTTTTGTCCCACTCCAACACCCCGATTCTCTGATAGAAGGCTAAGAGCCTCTGAGTTTCCTTCTAAACATGCATTCAGAAGGTCAAAGCTTGTGGACGCTGTTGGGACTTCCCTATAAACAAGTAGTTGCTCATCTGGGCCTCTGAGGTGATTGTTTGGGTAGGTCCCAGTGGTGACTTTCCAGGTCACTCACTCAGCCATACCACCTGCTGGTGTGGGAATGGGAGGCAGGCCTTTATGGCAGGAATCCCAGGACTATTTCCTCAGATCTTCCCCAGTCCCGCTGGGAATTCAGACCTGTGTGCGGAAACGCTGAGCCCCGGGAAGGGCCAAGACCCCAGGAAACAGCCAGGGCTTTGCAGACCAAGCTGTTTGGGGGATCCCAGGTTGGCCACCTGTTGAATCTCAGTTCCTCACCTGGCAAGTGGGCTAGGCGAGGCCTGCCTTTTGGAAGGGACTTCAGGTTGCCTGTCAGCAGGAGCCTTACACCTGTTGTCAGTCAGGCCCCAGGGCTTTTTCCAGGATGGGGGGACAGGTGGTTTGTGGGGCCCATGAGTGTGAGGGGTAGCTTGTTCTTTAGACGGAGGGTAAGATGTGACTGAGGTTCATGGCTCTGTGACATTGCAAGTGCCCTGGTCCCCAAACAGGGTTTCCGTCCCTGGCCTGCAGCTTGTCCCTGGGGCCAGTCACTCACTCGCCTCCTTTCCCCAGGACCCCCAGGCCTTCTGTGGCTGGCAGCTGAAGCTGGCCTGTACCTGCCTGCTGCATCCAGCGCTTAGCTGGGACACCATAGAAGGGGCGCTGGGTTCATGTCAGCTCTGTGACCTGGGACAAGTCTCCTGACCCTCTGGGACCTTGTGTTTCCTCATCTATAAATTGGTGAAAATAAAGCCTTCCCCGTGTGTTCCTGTAAGGAATAAGATAAAGCTTTTGGAGTCCTGTTACCTATAGCACCAGCATCACTTAGGAGCTTGTTAGAAATACACGTTCTCAGACGCCCTCCAGAAGTACACAGAAACTGGGGGAAGGAGGTGCAGGAATCTGTATTTTCATGAGCCCTTCCAGGGGATTCTGATACTCACTCAAGTGTGAAACCTCTCCTCTAGAATATAGCCAGATCAGGTGATTTTTAGCTGAAATCTCTTCTCCTTCACCTCAAGAAAAGCTGTTGTAAGTAGGGGTTCTGCTTTGCAACCGACAAACCTGATTTTGAAGCCCAGCTCTGCCCCTTCCTGGCTGTATGGTTTTGGACAAGTTACTTCGATTCTTTTTGCCTTCATCGTATCATCTGCAGAATGGGGATGTTGAGGTTTCTTTCTTCCCGGGGTTGTTGTGGGGATTAAATGAGTCGAAGCAGGTAACAGCCCATAGTAAGTACGCATTTAGGGTCAGTGTTACTCGTATTTGTTGCCTTATCAGCACAATAATAATACTGTGATTATTCTCCTGATTTATGGGGAAACAGGTGTCCAGGGCCTCCTGTGACTAGTCTTCTGCTAGTTCTCTTGAGCTAAGTCCTTTTTTACCTGCTTCCAGGTAAGTGCCATCTCTTTTCAAGCAGGGCAAGCCAACATTTTCCCAGATGTCTTCCCTTCCCTCTTCTCTGATGCTTAACATTCTTTTGGGGTGGGAGGGGCAAAGCCTTTTATTTACAGTCAGAGTAAAGCTGAGAAAGTGCAGTGCATACAACTAGCACACTTGACCTTAACTTTCCCTCTGGTGGTGTTTGATGCTTAGATCCTTTCCTGAGCAGAGTGATTAGGAAAGCTGTGTGGATGGGTCACTAGGGGCCTGGACACCCCGATCGGAAAGCAGGTGGAAGCACAGTTAGGGAAGGGAAGATCGGTGAGATGAACAGGTCCACCCACAGTGGAGAGGACACGGGCCTGGCCAGTAAGTGGGCCTTTAATTAAATAAAGCATGCAGGGCAGAAGACAAAGTGTGTGTGCCCTGTTGCCTTCCGAGGCAGTCCAAATTTTGCCCATGTCCAGGACAGGCTAGGTTTGGGAACCACGAGGTGCAATCTCTTGTCATCTCGAGATCTTGGCAGGGCCCCAGGCCGCAGCTCAAGTCTCCTTCCTTGTGTGGAGCAATAGGGCTGGGGCTTCCTGTTTGCCATAGATACTTCTTCCTGCCCCCATGCCAGGGGGCTGAAGGGACAGCAATATCTCCTCTGTCAAAGCTACTTGGTTACACAAAGCAGAGTCCTGCAGGAGACCTGATGGGGCAGTCTTTAACACTATAGTATGAAGCACTGTGTCAGATAACTCTTCAACCCAGGAGCTCTAGATTGTTCCCAGGGGGCAAGACGGGGTTGAGAGCAGAGGTGGGGACAGGCCCAAAAAGGGGAAGCTCAGGGCCTCCAGCGAGCATTTCCTTTGCATCTGGGGCCTGGGGCCAACTTCCTGGCTTCCTGGCTTCTGTGGTGTGCTGCCCTGCTTTGCATGATGGGGCCCTTTGGATTGGCTCTGTGCCTGCATACACTGGCCCCCTGGGATGCTCTATGTTGTCCCCTTACCCCTTTAAAATATTAATAAGGAACACTAAAGACCAAACTCAGTTTGCTTTTAGAAAAATTCTGGTTTCTCCGTTCTTGAAAACTGCTTTGAGAGGAATTTGGTGGTGTCCTCAATCTACACAGCTCTGTCCCTGTCGGATTTCAGACCGAGTCTCAGTCCTGTCTGTACATTAGCATGGCCCGGGGAGGCTTTAAAAATGCTCATGCCTGGGCCCTGCCCATAGGGTCTGATGAAATTGGTCCAAGTTACAGCACGGATGTCAGGAATTTTAAATCAACTTCTCTCACTGCTTTCCCCCCAACGCCTGCCCCGTCCCCAATGTGGGAGAGTCTCCAGAATTAGAACCTCTGAGATATCCTGTCATGTCTCAAGGCCAGCTGTTCCTCCTTCCCCATTTGGTTTCAGCTGAGGCCCTCTCACTGGTTAGGGAGTGGCTCTGTGGAGTGACTCCTGGATATTTTCCATGGATGGCCCTCCCCTCCCCAAGCCCGTCTCTTTTCCTAGCTATACTTTCTTAGACACTATGACTTTCTGTATCTTATCAATTAGCTGTTGTTTTCTACCTTCCCATCTTACCCCGGGAACTGAGGTGGGGAGTTGGATGAGGACTGGCTTTTGCTATACAACCAGGAAGATACTTTAGGAAACCAAAAACAAATAAACCACTGAAGGGGGATTTTTCATCTCACCCTGGACTTTCCTGCCAGGAGTTGCCCACCTTTCTGTTCTGCATTTGCCCACCTCCCTCTGGGGACTTTCCAGTTCTTAAATAAGCTGAGAGACACTTGTTCTCTAAGCTGGAACTGTATAGGGATTAGCCAGCATCCCAGGGGATGCTCCAAGACCCACCCATTAACTGTAATTCTCCAGGCTCCTTGAAAGAAAGGGAATGAAGGGACTGGAACTTGGAGGAACCAAGGCTAGGAACAGAGGAGATTCCGTTCTCTTTGGAGTGAGCTTTGCATGCCTTTTCCCACTGGCCTGAGCTTCTTGAGGATTTGATGTTTGCCCTCTTCACAGGAAGCTGAGCTGGTGAATTTCATTTACTCTGGGGAGGCCTCATGTGGGAGCCTGGAAACACCTGTGCGTGTGGGGGAGCCGTCTGCCAATAGGAAGAGGAACAGAGCCTTTGTGCAACAACTTCAGGCTTTTGACTGGTCCAGAGCTTGGGCAAGTCTGTCCCCATTCCTGCAGTTCAGTCTTGCGTCGCACCTGGTGATCATGTGTGGCAGCTGTTTCCTCCCAGCTTGAGGGTGAGTGGGAGAAGTGACAGATCCACGAGCTGCTTCAAGCCTAGATACGGGGAAGGCGGAGTGGACGCTGTTGGTACCCACCAGGATCCCCTTGATCTATCGCATGTTATGGGTGTTGTCTGCCGACAGATCTTAGCTGCTCCCTAGTCCTGAGAACGGCTGTAGTAGGGAAATGCCCAGGAGCTCACCCCCTCCTCCCGGGGGTGACCTGTATGGTCAATGACTGACTGGCACGGGAGTACAAAGGCCTGGCCTGCTTGTCTCAAGGTGGCAAAACTCCGTGGAGTTATTCACACCCTGCAGCTCCCATGGGGTCAGGCTGTGGCTGGACTCTAGCTGAAAGCACGTCACTCCCAGTCCTGCTTCCCTCACAACCTTAATGGCTTTCTCTTGAAAATACTTCCTCAGTAAATCATATGCCGAAGGATCCTCATTTCGGACTCTGCTTCTAGGAACTCCCTGACCTAAGACCCCAGTATAACCACTCCCTTCCTTGAAAAAATAATGGTAATGGGACTATTTACAGGAAAGAGGTGCAGGCTGGGAGCTGGGAGTCCAGAGAGAGGAAGCTCCAGGTCCAGGTGAGGAAAGAAACGCCAGACAGATGGTTTCTGTGTGGTGGGAAGTGATGTGAAGAAGGACAGGCTGAGGTGTGAGCCCTTGCCGCCCCCACCCCCAACATTGCCCAGGAGCAGCTGGGACAGTATGTAGGGGGAGCTCAGTTTCAGAGCAGAGCTTAGGGAACCTGTGAGTTTGTTTGGGTCTGAGGAGAAGCCTAGGCACACTTGCAGAGCGTGAAAAGCAGACCCAGAAATTTCTCTGTGGCTGGGATGTCATCATACTCAGTGGTTTAGGAACCTTTTCTTTGTGAAGACGTTCTTTTGGATCTTAGGGAAGTTCATACCCCCAAGTTGTCTTTGAAGGAGGTAGGAAGTATGGATGGCTCTTCACATGGGACATGTTAGGTTCCATTGACAAGCTGGATGGCATGGCACAGGCATTTAATGGAGCTGAGAAGAACCCGGGACATTCTGCCAGGGCATGAAGTCGGTGCCACAGACTGACTGGTTGGTGACCCCACTGTGTCTCCAACATGACTAGGGCCTGGAGGCTCATGTCCTAAGTTGGCAACACCGACGACATTCACACATCCAGACATTTTTGCAGACGTGGTTTGTAGTTTGTAGGCGTTCGGTATGCATTTTATCTTTTAAAGTTTTTTTGAAGAGAAGTTTTACTGATTTAGCACTCTTGCAGGGTAAATGACTATATTCACGGAGGGGGTTCAATAGCTTTAAATATGTTTTAGATTTCCAAAGCTTGGCTCCACGTTAAAAATTATTTGTGTCAAATCTGCTTTTTCATTCGTATCACCTTTCTTCCTCTCCACTCCTTTCTCAGTGTGGGAAGCTTTGAGCTGTGTCAGTTCTGTGCCTGAGACACTGGCTGATGTGGGAAGCCTCCTCTTTGCTCCCTGTCTTGCTTTCCCTTCTTTGAAGAGATGGTGACAATCACTTCTGTATTCTCAAGGTATTGTGGAAGTGACACTTATGATTCTTACAAGGTGTTTTGGAGTCCAGGAGGAGGCCATACATTTTTGATAATAACAGAGAAGACAGAAGAGCTGCAACCAGCCAGCTGAGTGACTCCCTCTCTCCAAGGCTGCAGATATTGGCAGGCACCTTTGGAGGAAGTATCCAATTGAACCCACATTCCAGCCCCATCAGCCATCTTCCTTTGAAACTTCCCTGTGTGAGGACTACACTTTGTTTAAGGAGTATCGGACTGAACTCTAAATTTCTGGCCCTTTGTTGGCTCTGCTGCTGTGTTTGCCTTAAAGCATATGTAAATTTAACTGGCTTTTCCTTTTCCATTTTTCCCTCCCAGCCAGCTGGAGGTAGTCTGGGATTTGTGGTGATGGCTGAAAAGTTTGTGAAGGGAGAGGCAGATGTTGTCCTTGAGGCAGACATAAGAGGGGTCCTAGAGTCAGTTACCTACAATTTCAGTTCAACAATGTGGTAGGCTATGTAAGTATTTCCCCAACATTCCTAACCCAAGAAATACAAAAGTAAGAAAAAAAGTGGGGAGAAGTCAGGCTGGTGACAAAGATTGGGCAACATGAGCCCATAGGTCAGATTTATAGCGATGGCCTTGGTAAGAGCACCCAACAGGCTGAGCGTGACCAAAAGTCTTGGAGAATGCCCACATTTGGGCCATCAGGCTACTTGATTTATATCTGTAACTGAACAAAGAGTTCGTCCACCCGGCACTGCAGATAACCAATTACACTGACACTTGGGTGCAGTGAAAGCAAGTGGCATTCATTGTATAGCGCTACACAATGGAGAACGGGCAGCTTGTGCTGCAAAAACCTCAGCTTCGCCATGGTTTTCAGACATGGTTTTTTTTTTTATAGAGCAAAAATCATGGTTGTGGGTTGTGTTGATTGGTGAGTTCTTATACAAGCTTCATCAACCTGATTTATTGAGCTCCTGGGGACATCCTGTCTGGGTCTATGTGACTATGACAAGTAACTTTTGTAAGTGGTGTAAGATAGGGGTCCAATTACATTCTTTTACATATGAGTATCCAGTTTTCCCAATATTTATTGAAGAGGCTGTTCTTTCCCCAATAACTATTCTTGGCTCCCTTGTGAAATATTAGTCCACTATATATGCATGGGTTTTTTTCTGGGCTTTTGATTCTGTTCCATTGGTCTATGTGCAAATATCATACTTCCTTCTTTACTGGAGCTTTGTATAATAGTATAGTTTGAAACCAGGAAGTGTGATGCCTCCAACTTTGTTCTTTTTTTCTCAGGATTTGGCTCTTTGAGGTCTTTTGTGGTTCCATACACATTTTAGGATTTTTTTTTTCTGTTTCTGTGAAAAATGCCACTGGAATTTTGATAGGAATTGTATTGGATCTAGATATAGCCTTGGGTAATATTGACATTTTAACAGTATTCTTCTGATCCATGAACATGGGACACCTTTTCATTTATTTTTGTCTTCTTCAATTTCTTTCATCAATGTCATATAAGTTTAAGTGTACAGAGCTTTCACCTCCTTGGTAAAATTTATTCCTAAGTATTATATCATTTCTGATGCTATTGTAAATGAAATTGTTTTCTTTATTTCTTTTTCAGATAGTTTGCTGTTAGTGTATAGAAATACAACTGATTTTTGTATGCTGATTTTTTATGTTGCAACTTTACTGAATTTATTGATTCATTCTAAGAGTTTTTTTGGTGGAGTCTTTAGGATTTTCTCTATATAAGATCATATCACCTGCAAACAGAGACAGTTTTACTTCGTTCTTACTGATTTGGATGCTTTTTATTTATTTATTTTCCCTAATTGCTCTGGCTAGGACTTCCAGTACTGTGTTGAATAGGACTGGTAAAAGCGGGTACCCTTATTCTGTTCCTCATCTTAGAGGAAAAACTTTCAGTTTTCACCGTTGAGTTTGATGTTAGCTGTGGGCTTGTTGTATCTGGCCTTTACTATGTTGAGGTACATTCTTTCCATACTGAATTTGTTGGCGTTTTTGTCATGTAAGGATGTTGAATTTTGTCAGATGCCTTTTCTGCATCTTTTGAGATGATCATATGATTTTTTTATCTTTCATTTGATTAATGTGATGTATCACATTTATCGATTTGCATATGTTGAACCATCCTTGCATCCCAGGGATAAGTCCCACTTGATCATGTTGTGTGATCATTTTAATACATTGTTGAATTCAGTTTGCTAGTATTTTGTTGAGAATTTTTGCATTTACATTCATCAGTTATATTGCCTTTATCTGGTTTTGGTATCAGGGTAATCCTTGCCTTGTAAAATGAGTTTGGGAGTGTTTCCTCCTCTGTAATTTTTTTGGAAGAGTTTGAGAAGGATTGGCCTCAATTCTTCTTTAAATATTTGGTACAATTCACCAGTGAAACAATCTGGCCCTGGGCTTTTCTTTGCTGGGAGGTTTTTGATTACTGATTCATTTTTATCCATTATTAGTCTCTTCAGATTTTCTGGGTTTTTTTTGTTTTGTTGTTATTGTTGTTTTACAATCCAGTCTTGGTAGGTTGTGTGTTTCTAGGAATTTATCCAGTTTTCTAGGGTATCCAACTTGTTGGCATGTAATTGTTTGTACTTGTCTCTTAAGATCCTTCGTATTTCTGTGGTATCAATTGTAATGTCTCCTCTTTCATTTATGATTTTATTTATTTGAACCTTTTCTTCTTCGTCTAGCTAAACGTTTGTTAATTTTGTTTATCTTTTTAGAAAACTAGCTCTTCGTTTCATTGATATTTTCTATTGTTTTTCTGGTCTCCATTTCATTTATTTTTGTTCTGATCTTTGTTATTCCTTCTTTCTGCTACTTTTGGGCTTCGTTTGTTCTTCCTTTTCTAGTTTATTGATGTGTAAAATTAATTATTTATTTAGGATTTTTGTTTTAAATGGACAGATGTGTGACAAAGTGAGGATAATAAATGTTAAGGGTAGAATAGTACATTCTTTCCATACTGAATTTGGCACATGGCTATTCATTGTCTTATTTCTTCAACTGTATGTTTGAAAATTCTCATAATAAAATGTTTGATAAATTTATTCTACTGCCATTACCCAGAGAAAGCCAGCTTTTCATTCATTTATATACATATATACATCTGTCAAGGGTTCTCAGCTGGGGCAGTGTACGTTCTAGAGGACACTTGGTAATGTCCAGAGAAATTTTTGATTATCATCACTGTGGAGGTACATCTAGTGGGTAGAGACCAGGGGTGCTGCTAAACATCCTTCAATGCACAGGACAACAAAGAATGATCTACTTCCAAATGTCAATAGTGCTGAGGTTGAGAAACCTTGGCGCGCGTGCACACACACACACATACATATATAACAGGCCCTCAAATAATGTCATTTCATTCAATGTCATTTCATTATAATGTTGATGAAATGCCTTAGGAACTTAATGCTTGTTTATATCAATTAGCCTATGGTAAAATTGTTTTATTATATATTGTTTTGCTTAAAGTTACAGAACCTATTGGTAATGTTGGGGACTGACTCTATCTATTTATTTATCTATCTATCTATACACACACACATACACACACATATACATATAAAACTGAATATCTGAATATATAGCCATTCAAATAAATGTATATATATATATATATATATATATATATATATGTATATTTTATGCTTACATATATTTTAAACAAAAATGGACTCATAGGGCCGGCACGGTGGCTCAGGTGGTTAGAGCTCCATGCTCCTAACTCCGAAGGCTGATGGTTCGATTCCCACATGGGCCAGTGGGCTCTCAACCACAAGGTTGGCAGTTCAATTCCTCAAGTTCCGCAAGGGATGGTGGGCTCCGCCCCCTGCAACTAAGATTGAACAAGGCACCTTGAGCTGAGCTGCCTCCCGGATGGCTCAGTTGGTTGGAGCGTGGGCTCTCAAGCACAAAGTTGCCAGTTCGACTTCTGAAAGGGATGGTGGGCTGTGCCCCCTGCAACTGGAAACGGCAACTGGACCTGGAGCCTGAGCTGCGCCCTCCACAACTAAGACTGAAAGGACAACAACTTGAAGCTGAACGGCACCCTCCACAACTAAGATTGAAAGGACAACAACTTGACTTGGAAAAAAGGCCTGGAAGTACACACTGTTCCCCAATAAAGTCCTGTTCCCCTTCCCCAATAAAATCTTAAAAAAAAAAAAAATTAGCTGTAGCTGCACTTAAAAAAAAATGGACTGATAGTTTTATAAACTGTTTTCATAATATATTATTTTCCGAGGTAATTAAATTGCCTTCACATATTTTAATGATGATTGTAGCTGTATATGCTGTGATTTATTGTGCCCAGCTCTATTTCGGCATTGTTATGTGTTTCACCAATCTTTAGTATACCTCAGTAGAATCTGAGCCTTTCCTATCAGAGGAATCTCTATTCTGTATTGTGAAGGTCTCTTCAGGGATGACTCATTGGTTGTTCTTGGAACCAAGTTGGGTGTCAACATTCTCTGTAGCTGGGGCACTTGTTTTGGGGCTGTCAAAGGGTTGTCATCTTTCCTCTGGGTGTTTCTTCTCAGAGGCTGTGGCAAGCAGAGGCAGCAGCCAGCAGTGTGACATCACACTAGACCTGGGTCAGCACTGGGCTGCCCAAGCTGTGGGTCTGGAATGTGGACAGAGAGCCCTGTGCCCCCAGTCCCCTGGTCCAAGTTCTGCTGAGTCCCTAAGGGCACAACCTGACTTTAACCTCTGTCTTCTCCTTTCAAATACAGGCTTCTCTTGCTGATGAAAAGAGAAAGGAAGAATGGACTACAGTCACCAAACTTCTCTAGTCCCATGTGGAAAAGATAAATACATTTCCAAGTAAGACTTTTTGCTGTAGTGTTGTGTCCCCAAGGCCAGTCCCATGGAAGCCACTGGCAGAGGTGCCTCCTCTACACATGAGAGAACTGGGGCTCTTGTATGTGAGAAGGAGCTAAGTAAGCAGCTGAGTGTGGACTAATGAGAGCGTAAGCAAAATTGCTGCTCTAGATAAAAACATGCCTCCAGAGCCTGGCCACAGAGAGTGAAGTAAAGGGTACCTTCAAGACGTGGCACCTTTGAGGGCTCAAAAGAGATGGTGTCCTGGAGGGCTTCCGGGAGGAGGAGGTAGCGGTGGCTGCTCACTGTCCTATCTGTGGCATCTCCCAAAGGAGTCGCAGCTGAGCTGTGTCCCTGTGCTGCTGGGGTTCTGACTAGAATGGGCACAGGTTCCCCCTGAACAGAAAGAGACAGTGTCATTGCTTCATAGGCACTAACATGTCTTGAACTCAGCCTTTGGCTAATGTGACAAGGGCTGAGCCAAAATGGACTTTTTGGAATTATAAGTTTCAGGATATACTTTTATATGCAGCACAAGGATTTGCACATACTGGATGCTCTCTATCTTAAGTAAATATTTAATTTATCTGAGACCAAATTATTTTAATTCTTTTAGACACCCTTGGCCATCTACAGACATAGTTGTGTGAACTACAGATCATTCTTGTCATATCACTGAAGGATTTCCCCAGGGACTTCTACTGACCAGTAATTTTACATCCTAGTTTCAGAACTGTGTGTTCAAAAGTAGCAAACAGCTTTTGTTTTAGGTTGTTGAGAGTCACATTTTCCACTAGTTCATTTTGGCTTGCGTAGAATTACTCCAGTTTACCTGGGTCTAGCTTGTCAGGAGCTTCTTGGAATTTCCAGCCAATTTTGACCTCTGTCATGGCCCCAAGTCTCTCCATTGAATGCCTGGATTTGGAGGGACCAAACTCCATTGTCCCTTGGCTGAGAATAGGCAAAATCATACAGCAGCCTCCCCAAGCTTCTCTCTCCTCCCAGCCTTCACGCACTATCATGCACTTTTAGACAAAACTTAATCTGACTATTCTCAGATTCGACGAGGGCTCACCCTGATCACAAAGGGCAGGAAGCCCTCTCTCTTCCCTGTTCAGTAGAGCTGTGTCCCAGGGGGCACCTGGAAACTAGTATTTAGCAGCTAAGAAGGCCTGATACCAGGCTTCAGAGGGGACTTGTATGTAAGTTAAAACATTTCTTTAAATAAACTAAAAGCACCTGGGGTAAACAAAAAGACAAAAGCACCTAGAATAGAATATTGCCAGGGCCCAGCCACCCCCTCATGCCCGCTGCTAGTCACTACTTTCTAAGGTGAGCCACTATCCTCCATGGTGTCCGAAACCCGGTCTATGGCTTTGAAGTGTGTTTGCCTCTGTGAGTCTGTGACTTATTAAGGACCGCTTACTTAGCTTGGGTTTGGGAAGTGTTGTCAGAGCTGCCAGTCTTTGTCAGTAGACGAGGCCTGCCTCAGCTTTCTAGAGTTGCTCCTGACATTCAGTCTCTTCTAGGTGGTGTTTACTCTTGACCTTGACCCTGGGGGAAAATGATGGGAGTGGTGGTAGAACTGTGTGTGTGTGTGTGTGTGTGTGTGTGTGTGTGTGTGTACACACATGTGGACAAACCCTCAGAACGGGATGACTAAAGGCCAGGTTAGAAATGAGAAAAAGAGGAAACAACTGCATCATAAGTGGCTTCAGCTGAGAATATTACACCTCGTGTGCTTTCTTCCTAAGGAATGAACTTCTCCTGCATCTGAAGACCTACAACTTGTACTATGAAGGCCAGAATTTGCAGCTCCGACACCGTGAGGTGAGCAGTCCCCAGGGAAGATCTGTGAGGCTCCTTCTCTGATGGGCCAGCCCAGTCTTTGTCTTCAGGTGTCCTGGGTGTGAGGGGCCTTGTGTCCTGGGTCCCTGTCCCTTCTGCCACAGTGAGTGGCCTCTCATTTAGGATGATAGCGGGAATTGCTGGAGTTCTTTGGAGGGAGACCCTAAGTCCAAAGTTGTTCCAAAAAGGGCGCACTTTTCTGTTCCAAAGACATCCCTGTGGCTGTGTGGCTGGGTTAGCACCAGCCTCAGAGGCGGATGCTCTAAAGGGAGTCTTTCATGAAATGACCCTTTCAGATGGCTCTTGAGCCGGCTTCTCTCTTCCTGGGAAATTCAGGAACCTTGCCTAGTCTTTTATGCTTACCCATTTGGGCCCAGGTCCTATTGCTGCAGCAACCTGGGCAAGTCACCTAAGCTCTGGGTGGCATAACTCTTAGCCTTTCTCCACAACTGCCGCAGCCTTCCTAGGGTGCCTCCTTGGAATGCCCTTTGTTATCCATCTGTCTTTCCCCAACCCCCGTCATGAATCTCAGCTTACTCATCCTGTATCCATTTCTGTAAAGCCTGTTATCAGATAGATGGTGAGTTATATAGGAGCCTGGTAGAGTAATTTATACTCTAGTGTTCTTGACTGATAAGAAGGTATGTCTATACTCTTCTGAACACATTTTCAGATTATCAAGCCATGGTGATTTAATCCACAGAAAAAGATAACAGATGGTAGAATTTCAGCTAGTAAACCAGGCTGGTTGGGATAGTATTTGGGATGTAGTGACCTTTTTGTGTCTCTCAAACACAAAATTTGGGTAAAATTCTGTCCTAGAATCATGTAATATAAAGTAATGATGCCAGACTTGACCATCTAGAAGACCATATATGTAGCCTGTACTTAAATAAAACCTTTCTCCCCAAGACTCGCATTCCTCACCTGCCTCCTTTTATTCTCCCTCCCTCTCTAAAGATGATCCTAGGGCTCAGGTTAGTTGCTCACTGGACAGGTGTCATCTTTATCCATGGGGCTTGTCCTGAAGATGTGGCCACGGCCCAGGCCTGACGTCTGTGGACCCTGCCCATAAAACATGGGTTCAGAAAGATTTTTCTGAGACTTGGGAAAGAAGGCCTGACCCTTTTGGCCATTGCCCTCAAAGCCTACTACTCATTAGTGACTGGACCATTGACACGATTTTAGTCCTTAAACAGCTTTTCCGGGGTGTGTCCTGTAGCATAAACTGTCAAAATCCTTGGGGATTAGAGTTGCATGATCATACATGAGATCCATTTCTTTGGGATACAACATGCAAATGCCCTTAGAAGAGTTTCTAACTTATTTAAGTTTCATTTAACTTATCAGTCACCAACACTTGAATATAAATTGGGAATTCTTGCAGGAGTTATTCACCTTTTGGAGGGTCATGATGTAGCACATTAGCTTATTGTGAGTTCTAGGACGTTGTACTGTTAAGAAACATGATTAACACAGCAGCTCCCCACTCATGATCACTTGACACCCTTTTAAGTTAAGACCTGATCTGCCGGAGGAGCTGGTGTGCTGTAGAATACCTGTAGAATAAACTTGGGGCAGTGTTATTTTAAACCTCCTTTAGCCAGTGGGTCAGATCGCTACACATTTGTTGTCGCAAATGACGGACGCATCGTTATCCACAGTAGAGGAAGGGAAAGTAACTAAACTGCAAGAATTTAGTTCTTGCTTCTGTTAGCAAGGCTAGTCTTACTGTAAGAGCTGTCTTCTTCTTTCTTTAAAGTCATCAGTGTAAAAACAAACAAACAAAAAAAAAACCCACTGTGATACTTTGCACGTGTATATTTAAATTCTCGAAGCAACTGTTGTGCTGACCCGTGAGGTCACCTTCATAGCCTCAGGGGTAGTGGACAGCGGAGCTTCTCGGAGCCGGGGTGTGACTATAACTCAGGTGAGTCCAGCTAGGACACGGTGCTGGCTTTTCTTCTCAACGCATCATACCGATTGCTTTGTGGGCAGGAAGAAGACGAGTTCATCGTGGAGGGCCTGCTCAACATCTCCTGGGGGCTGCGCCGGCCCATTCGTCTGCAGATGCAGGATGACCACGAGCGCATTCGCCCCCCTCCCTCCTCGTCCTCCTGGCACTCCGGCTGTAATCTGGGAGCTCAGGGGTGAGTGACGAGAGAGGGGACTGGGAGCGACTCGGGGTTTCTGGGGGGTTCTGTGTGTTCTCAAGCAGGTAAGTGCCCCCTTCTTCTGGCCAGCCTTGACCGCAGTTCCCGTTCCTACCTCCTGCACTGCCCACTTGCTCTGCTCTGGGCTGAGGACAAAGGGGCAGATATTGGTGTGATTCGGCCTCCACGCCTGTCACCATAATCACTGAGTGACAGTCAGAGTGAGGAAAGGAGATGTCGAGTGAGAGAGAGGTGCCAATATGCCTGAGTGAGCAGCGTGTCCTCTTTCATGGAGAGCTCCCGAGTCTCTCAGGGGTGTTAGTGGAGGCCAACCAGGCCTGGCCTGCAGATTTCTGACAGGACTTTCGGTGCCCCAGTGTCCTCCCCACTGGGACCAGTCCTCATAGAGAGACCCCACTTTGGAGACATTCAGGGCTCAAACCTTCTGACCAAAGCTCTCCGTGTCTTGGGGGAACCTGGACGAAGAAAAGGAATGTCAGACCCTGTCCGAGTCGGCCAAGCGAGGTCAGCCAGCCGTCTGTTCCCTTCAGGCCCCACCTGCAGCTGGCTGGAGGTGTGATGCTCAGCATTCTGTGAGGTCCCGCCTCCCGAGTCCCCACCGGAAGGTCTGTGAAGACGGAGCCTGTACCTCCCCTTCCTCCGTTGTCAAACGGGTAGCTGAGTGTATCTTGGAAGGCACACCCTCCTTACTGTCGGTCTGGGACTTCAGTTTTTAGGATCAAGTGACTAGCCTTGTTCCACCCTGAAACTTGCTGATCCAACTGCCTTCTGGCCAGAGCAGGGGTAGAGCAAGCGTGCCAACCTCTCAGCCAAAACCACAGTGGTGTTTTTTTGTATTTTAAATGTCTCTGTCAGCCACAACGTACATTTCGTTAAACTCCACACCCAAATCTATCTTTCTTTAAAGTTGAGAGGAACCTACAATGTGGCCAAGCCCTGGAGCTTGGCCTAAATTTCCAAGGGCATTTAAGGAGGAAAGTCTTTGCCTATCCCATCAGACGCTGGGATGTCTGGTCATGGTTCTTTGGTTTCATCTAATGTTGCTGGTTTCACACTCTGCGTTGCTTTCAGCACTTTCACCGTATTTCATTTCCACTGGACCAAATCCTTCCCACAGCCCCACCCCGACTCTCAGACTATGTTACATTCCATTCCCTAAGTGAGATGATTTTTGAAATTCCATTAGACCATGTCATCTTTGGCTGGCCTGCTAAGGGGGTCTTTCACTCTGCACACTTGTTTCTTTTCTTTTCCCTGTGGCATTAAGTTAGTTCTTGAAACCTGCAAATACTTTGAGAGAGACATTTTAGGAATGTAAATAATGTTATCCCAGATGCCGGCTCTAATGAACTGACCGCCTGGACGACTGTGTTAAGAAGGATGGTGAGACCAGTTTCTGCTTCAGCAAGAAAAAAGGGGCTTCGGATGAAGGAGTGGGTGCCAAGGGGTCGCCATTCCCGAGAGGCTGTGACCATTTCCATTCTGGGGTCAGAAGTCCCCATGTTATACTACAATGGGAAGTGTCTTCGCTCTTCTCACTATGGGATGGTCCTAATTGTTAAACATGATTATCCTTTCTGGTCAAATCCTCTGTTGATTTCAGATGTGTCT
Source organism: Rhinolophus ferrumequinum (assembly GCF_004115265.2). NCBI lineage: Eukaryota > Metazoa > Chordata > Mammalia > Chiroptera > Rhinolophidae > Rhinolophus > Rhinolophus ferrumequinum. The sequence goes on along the minus strand of NC_046306.1, from coordinate 26,428,275 downwards.
CTTTGAGCTGCTCCCATTGTCCTTTTTGGCTTCTGGGAGTTATTTGCCAGTTATCACAGCAACACCAGATCTCAGCTCAGCGTGCCTGCTTGTGGCCCTTTCTCCAGAGTAGCTGAGAACTCAGGCTCTGCAATCCAGAGAATGCTGTCATCAGCACCCCTTTCAAAGCCACCCTGACCCTTGCGGCAGCCAACCTATTACTTTCCATTTCTTTTCAATGCCAGAAGCTATTTCTGAGTTATTCCTCCAACAGAAGTGGATCTGAACTGGAAATCTTGTCCAAAGAAATAAATGGCCGTTATTGAACATTTCCAAATAAGCTATAGAACCTGCACATAGAACCCATGTTTAGAAACTCAGCAGGCAACACACAGATTTTGTTCTTTGCTGTTCTCCATCCTGAGCTTGATGAATTGGGTGCTTGTGTTGCTGCAGCTGCTGAGAACGAGCTCTTCTCCCTCCAGAACTCCCCCTCCCCACCCAGTGCTCAGCCTGCAGCAAGGCCAGCCTCATGGGACACTCAGCACAGCCCACCAGCGTCTTTCACTGCGTGATGTGTGCTGGTCTCCAGTCTGGCACAAGCGAAGTCCGCGCCTTGCAGGAGTGGGGTGGGGTGGAGCGGGAGTAGGGACGTCTCCCTGCAGGGGTTGAACCAACTTCCCTTTTGTTTGTTTTCTGTCCCCAGCACCATCCTGAAACCCCTCACCATGCCCAACATTCAGATCACAGAGGTAGACGACCCAGATGAGAATGACCAGATGTCAAGCCCCACAGGTACACGCATGGTGGGAGGAGCTTCACAGGTACACGTGTGGTGGGAGGAGCTTCACAGGTACACGTGTGGTGGGAGGAAACACAGATATATGTGTGGTGGGAGGAGCTTCACAGGTACACGTGTGGTGGGAGGAGCATTTGGTTTGGGGCCAACTGTGAAGACTGATGTGATAGATATTGTAAATGGTTACTTAGTTTTTTGAATAAATAAAACCCACATGGTTCATGATTCAAAAAGTATTAAAAAGAATTAAAAGATTACCATTTCATCTACCTATTATTGCAGTTCCCTCCCTAGAAGCGACCTGAAGGCATTCCTCCTAAGATATTTGTGGAAATACAAGAAAATACACACCCACAAACCTTTGTGGTTGGATGTCATTTCCTTTATTTCCCTTTTTATATAAGTGGCAGCCTTTTGCACACTGTTTCTATTTATCAGTTTGTCTTGAAGATTGTTCCATACAAATCCATAAAGAACTTCCCGGCTCTGCTATATTCCATTGTATGGAAAATGATCATTTATTTAATCACTGCCTAGTGATAGACATTTAGGTCATTTCCAGTCTCTTGCTATGACAAACAAGATTGTAGTCAGCGGCCTTCTAGGCGTGTCATTTCACACGTTTGTCAGTGTCTGTAGGATTCTTTCAAGTGGAATTGCTGGTTCTGAGGTTATGTGCATTTGTAATTTTTATGGATATAGTCAGTTTGCAATATTTTGCAAGTCCTTATATATTGCTTATCCTTTGCCAGGCAGTGTTCTAAGTGCTTTATGTGAATTAACTCATTTAAACCCTCACAACAATCTTGGGAGGTGAGTGCTATTATTATCCCATTTTCTAGATGAGGAAACTGAAGCAACAGACATTAGCAACATATGGCAATGGTAGAGCTAGGATTTGAACCTGGGAGTCTGACTCTAAAGTCTGCTCTGAACCTCCTCACTGTATTGCTTCTCAGTAAATTATGCGTATGTTTCTTTCCCCCAACAGGAAATACTGATTTTATAAAATATAATTTTGAGAAGCCAGTGGGCACCATAGCACTGGCTGCCAAGCACTGTGCGCAAACTGCCACATGCTGGGTCCAGGCAGACAGAGCTCTTTTCCGCCCTCCCTCTCAGACTCCAGGGGTCTGAAGCCAGTGCAGGAAGACACCCCACAGCTGATGCGCACACGCAGTGATGTTGGCGTGCGTCGTCGAGGCAATGTGAGGACACCTAGCGACCAGCGGCGAATCCGACGCCACCGCTTCTCCATCAATGGCCATTTCTACAACCACAAGGTTGAGGGGCTACGGTGGCAGGGGATTTGGGTGGGGGCAGCCCCAATGGTGGCAAGGTCCCTTCCTGGGCGGCCACCACCTCAGGGCACAGACACCTGAGAAGTCAAGTGTTTGCTTTTTAGTCTTTGGGTTGTGGGTGGGCTGCAGGCTCTGCTGGCTCTGTGAGGAACAAGGGATCGAAGATCAGGAGATCACCTAGATGGTAGATAAAATGACCTCACAGACACCCCTCCCCAGATCCCCCCAGCAAATCTCCATGTTACCCTCTTCCTGCACTATGCGTCTCCCAGCTGCTGTGTGGTCTGACTTTTCCATGAGTTAAGGGCTGCCGCGGAAGCAGAGCTGCGGTACTCAGATCAGGGGGCATCAGTGCCCCACCCACCACACCCCAATTAGCTGACCCTCCTTTCCTCCTGCTGCCTGATTCAAATCCAGCTTCAGAAGCATGTGTGTGGTGGGGGAGTGGTCAGAGACTTCCTCGTGTTAAAGTCACAGTAGAAGGAACTTTGTGCTTGTTTTATTTGGACCGAGGGTCTCTTTTATCTGGGTCTTTTCCCCCTCCCAATCTTGTCACTTGGCAATCTCAGACCCCTCGAGCTCCTGAGTTAGGCAAAGCTGAGGGCTCTTTGTGGACATCAAAGCCTGATGCTTGCCAGGTTGTTGGGGTGGCTGCCAGGGAGCGCAGGTTGAGTATCACTGTCCCGTGCCCTTTACCCCAGGTAACAGGGTGGCACTCCTGACTTTTAGACCCCATCCTTTAGACCCCAGGGTCTCCACTCCCACCCTAACCTGGACCCCTCTATTGACAGACGTCAGTCTTCACACCAGCCTACGGCTCCATCACCAACGTTCGCATCAACAGCACCATGACCACCCCGCAGGTCCTGAAGCTACTGCTCAACAAATTTAAGGCAAGTTCCCCTGCTAGCTGGCCTCAGACGGGCGGCATGTGTGCCTTGGGGACCCCAGAGATGCAGAGCAGTGGGCTGTGGAGTGTGTGTGGTGAGGGGGGTGCTGGGCAGAGGTTTGGGCTCTTTAGACCTCAGGCATCAGCATCCTCTGGGAGTTCATTAGAAAAGAAGCTTCCCAGGCCCCACCCTGGAATCAGACCACCTGAGCCTGACGCTCAGAGGTGAGGCCAGAGAACCTGTTCAACAAGAGTTGCAGGGGATTCTAGTGCCACAGAAGTCTGAGAAGTGCCAGCCACTGGAAGGACCCGGGGCCCGACAACTAGTTTGGGGCCCCATGCACAGATTGACTTCTGGAACACAGCTGAGGAACCTACTTTGAAAATGAACCTTCTATAGATGGGCAAAATATAGTGCATGAGTGTTTCTGTCTTTTTATAAAGATTTTTTTTAATTGGGGAATGAATGAGTGTGTTTCTCCAGGGCCCATCAGCTCCAAGTCATTGTCCTTCAATCTCGTTGTGGAGGGCGCAGCTCGGCTCCAAGTCCAGTTGCCATTTTCAATCTTAGTTGCAGGGAGCGGAGCCCACCATCCCATGCGGGAATCGAACCAGCAACCTTATCGTTACGAGCTCGTGCTCTAACCAACTGAGCCACCTGGCAGCCCCATAGTGCATGAGTATTTTTAAAGTCCTGTCATTCTGTATGTTTCACACAATCCCTTTATTATAAATAAAGAGACCAGGTATTCTTATTTTAGTGGTAGCCAGTATCACCTAGTGGCCTAGGGGAACAGGTTCTGGCTTTGAATCCCCGTTTATCACCTGCTGGTTGGATGAGTTGGGCAAGTTACTTAACCTCCCTTTTTTTCTGCTTCCTTATCTATGAAATGAGGATAACAGGACCCTGTTATGGGGTTGTTGTGAGTATTAGATGAGTTAAGACATAAAGTGTTGGAGAAACACCTGGCTTGGTCCAATAAATATTAGTTCTTATTATCTATTATTATTGATAACATTACCTGCTCGCTGCCCCATTTCCTCATCACTTCCGAGAGTTACAAAGAGAAATAGTCCTCCCCTCAAAAAAGCCTAAAATCCATTCAGCTTTGCAGTGATAAAGAAAGAATGGCTGAGTTAGGATGTGTAATATGTGCTTTCAGCAAGCATTTTTTGCTCCTGATTCAGATTGAGAATTCGGCAGAGGAGTTTGCTTTGTACGTGGTCCATACCAGTGGTGGTAAGTCTGAAGAACTCAGTGTGCTTTAAAACTTTTAATTAACTCAAAATAGCAAGTTAACAAAAATACACCCTTTGCCTCATTCGCTTGTTTCGGTTTGGAAACTTTCAGATGTCGTTTGCCTCTGAGGCTGGTGGGCTCACTGGATGAGTCCACTGGGGAATGCCATATGGGTATGTGGTCAGTAAACAAACCCTGGAACCTAAGTGCTTATTAAAACAGGAACTGGATTGTCTCAAGAGACAGATAAAACTAATTCCTCCATTGCAGCGTCTTCCAAAGGGTTTGAGGCATGGTAGTGTTGTTGGGGACAGAGGAGAGGGAACGGTTGCTTTGAACAACACCTGTTGAATTGTTCATTTACAAGTCAGTCTTCCGATTTGTATGGCCACATCTCCTAAGGTTCCTGGTCCATTTGGTCCCCTGAATTGATCACTACTTATGGTGACAAAGGCCCTAGGCCAAACTCAGGTCTGCTCCTGGCTGTGTGGTTCCAGAGAAACAGAAGCTGAAGAACACCGATTACCCGCTGATTGCCCGAATCCTTCAGGGCCCATGTGAGCAGGTCTCTAAAGTGTTCCTTATGGAGAAGGACCAAGTGGAGGAAGTCACCTATGACGTGAGTCCCCTTTTGGTCCAATGGTCTGTCCTCTGCAGGGTGGGGGTTTGCCTGGATTAGTCGCAACTGGGGTAGCTTGACTTTTTAGTCAAGGATGATGCCCCATTTTGCTGCCGTTCTTCAATATAAGGTTTTGATGAACCTAAAATTCCGGCCATGGGGCCAGGAGAATGAACGCAGAGGCTAGCTTCAGGATATGCCCTGTGGGAGTTGTTGAAGGAGTGTTCAGGCACAAAGTAATTTCCACAGAAGGAATAAATATCTTGAGCCTTTTTCAGGTACTGCAAGAAGGCTGAGAAGTTTCTGCAAACCTTCTCTTAGCAACTTCAAGAAATTAGCAGTGATTTTTACCTGATCTTGTGTATGTCAGCTTCTGCTAGAGTAAGACACATCCCCAAATCTTAACTGCTTACAACAGCAAACATGTACTTTTTACTCAGGATTCTGCAGGCTGGTAGAGCGGTTCTGCTCTAGGCTGTAGGTTGAGGGTCTGCATTGCATGTCTCATCAGAGACCCAGGCTCAAGGGGCAATGGCTACCTGGGGCATGCTTCTCATGGTGGATGGCTGGAGTGCAGGAAACCAGGCCAACTATCTAAGTTCCTTTGAAGCCTCTACTCAGATTTGCTGTATGTCATGTCTTCCATATACATTCCATTGGCCAAAGCAAGTCACGTAGCCAAGCCCAACATGAGTAGGGTGGGGAAATATACTTCTCCTATGGGAAAAAGTGGATAGAGTAGGGTAGGGATTCTGGTGGGGGAGGAGGGGCTGTTTGTTAACTTCAGCTCACCTGGGAGCCACCCCACCCTCACAGCCTCTCAGGATCAAGTTCACATTTGGATGCCTGTTTGAGACTTGAGACACATTCTGAGCCATGGTTCCTTAAATTCTCTTAGGGGAGAACAGAAAGGTGTGTTAAATGTTGTGGGTTCAGGTCTTTGTCTGCATCACAGAATCGGGAGAAAGTGCTGTTCCATGTGTGCCACCAGCTCGTCATGGAGTGGATACATGAGATAAAAAAGAGACGTTATGAGATATGTCAGGTGAATGAAGCGATCTTCATTGTAGACTCTTGTCCAGCCTTGAGAAGAGTGAGGCTTGGCTCCTGCCTTTAGGGAAATCCTGGGTTTGTGCAGAAATGGATTTCCCAAGGCTTTGTCCCTTACACGAGAGTCGCCAAAAGGTATTGGATTAATGCTGGGAGGGGGCATACACCCCAGACTTACTTCTTCCTCCCCAGGTGGCCCAGTATATAAAGTTCGAGATGCCTGTCCTTAAAAGCTTCATTCAGAAGCTCCAAGAGGAAGAAGATCGGGAAGTAAAGAAGCTGATGCGCAAGTAAGTGTGGCCCCAGGTGGCTGGTTGGGTTTCTCCTGGGGCCTCAGTGAGAGGGCTGTCTGTTCAGCTGACTTGCAGGGACTGCGCTGAGCTGCTGCATGGGCCTGGCTCTTAGGGATCTTCTTCAGGGGGCTTCCCACTGACGAATCCAGATGTCCGATGGGGACATGAAACTTCAGTGTCTTGGTCTCTCTGCTTCTCACGTCAGTTTCTTATTTTGATGTGGGACATTAAAATGTTCCGGGGATTTGAGGAACGTAGTCTTAGCAGTGGCGAGTAGTCTGAGCAACCTACTTCTAAAGTCCTTTCCTTGCAACCTTCCTCCTCTTTTAACATTTCTCTTGTGGAAATTGTACCGGGGTTGAAAAACCCAGTAAAACTTCTCTCTAAAGAGGATTTTACGATTTTTTTCCCCAACCTTGTTTAGTCCTAAAGTAGGCTGTGTTTTATGGCTATGGTAGAACAGTTGATTGATTTTTGCCCCTAGAGAAAAAACCCAATGCTATATTTGCTGTATCAGTGATAATAACTAGTATGATTGCAGTTAACATGTATTGAATGCTTACTATTGGCCAGACTTGAAAAATAGCTTTTGCTGTGCAGTGCAAAGCCCCAAACATAAGGAATGTCCCCTTTAGCCCTGTATACAAGGGTGCCCACACCAGATTCTACCTTGCCATAGTTCAGGGAAGGGATAGGGATACTGCACTCACCAACAAGCCATGGACCTCCATGCTTGGTAGTTGTTGTGGCAACTGAAAAATGCAGGTACTGATATGAGGTGAACCACATGCAGCTGCCATTTTGTAGGTACCCCCCTCCAACACACACACACACACAAAATGGTGAAATAATGGTAATTTCATATGGTCTAGCCTAGATGAGGATTATATGTGACTGTGCACATAAAGTACTATGCACAGTGCCCGGGGCATAGTAAGCACTCAGTTAATGGAAACTTTATTATTGTTTCTGTCGTGTTTCACCCTCTCATCCTTCTTTGCCAGACTTTGTGACTATAGTGAAATGATCTAGTTTGGAGTTAGCCTCTTCAGTCTCTGTCATCCTGCAGCAAAGTAGTGAAGAGGTGGGCCAAAGGCAGAAGCAAAAGCACAGGACAGTTGGTCCACACTGCGACCCGAGTTGGGAAGTAGGATCAAGAAGCGGTGTGCGTAGCTTTCCACTCCCACTGCAGCTGTTTCTGTCCCCAGGTACACCGTGCTCCGGCTAATGATTCGGCAGAGACTGGAGGAGATAGCCGAAACCCCAGAAACAATCTGAGCCACGAGAAAGAGGGGATCCAGACACCACAATAGCTGCCGTTGACATGAGAAGACCCACAGGAAACTGGATGCCTTCCTTCCACAGAAATGTTGAGATGCAAACGTCTCCAGCTCTCAGAAAGCCAGCATTTGCTGCCTGGAGCAGGATGGAGAAGCCAGCGGACAGCTCTTCATCCTTGGACTCCTGAGCTTCTCCTTTCTTTCATCCACAAGGACTTTGGATTTTTGTTATAAGGAGGGCCCAAAATGTATGTGTGCGCGTGCACGCAAGTCTGCACATGTGTGCGCACATAGTACATGTCCATGTGCCTACCTGATACATTCACATTCCATTAAATTCCAGACAACCAGCACAAGTGCCACGAGGCTGGCGGGCGTGCTGCTCGTGGGCTGCAAAATCAGAGGAGTCACCTATCTGAGGGGTTTTAAGCTGGAAAAAATGTTCTCCCCTCAAGTGCCAGGGAGAAGCCACAATATCTGCCCGTGCTTAGAAGGGGAAAGGGGCTCAGCAAGCTCACCTCAGCAAGCTTGAGGTATGTATACGTTAGTAGAAATTCTCCCTCTTTGCCTAGCAGATCTGCAAATGTGAGCTCCTTGGAAATTAACAAAATAATAGCCCCATGCACTTGGGGCACGTGCACTTGGGGCACTGATGGCAAGAGAAAGATAAATCATCAGTGGGGTAGATGCAATAAGCCCACAAGTTTTTACACTGGAAACTTCCATTTTAAATGACAAAGATGTAGATGATGATTTATGTAGATGCCTGTAGAGAGTGGATTCTGCTTCTGTCCTTGCCTCCACGGCCACCTCTAGGAGACAGGAGGGGAGCCTGATGTTTCTCAGCACGCAAGCTGCTGACCCCATCTCTTTGGTGCCTCCTTGAGTTGAAGGAAGGATCTCATGAAACAGACCTCTCTGGTTTGCACATGGCGCTAACTGGTAATTGTGACCTAGGCCTGGGCTTGTTCTGCGGTGGTGGCTAGGCAGTGTCCCTTCTTAGGGAAATGTAGAGGCTCTTTGCAGATATGACAGGTGCCTGTGAACCCAGCCTGTTTTCACATCATCAAGGGGTCTTGCTGCACTTGAAGCTGTACTTCTGTGTGTTTGAAGTCAAGGCTTTCTTCTTTCCAAAGTTGGATTCTTGCAAGTTTCCCTCTCCTTGTGTGTGGACATGGACTCCAAGAATGAGGACGCGTCCTGCTAATGACTGAGCATGGGTTCAGGGAAGCCCTTTGGGCTGCCCTCTGAAGGTACAGAGGGAGGATAGAGCTTCTCTTTCAGCTTCTCTGAGCAGCCACCTGAGTGATCTTTAGAGCAGACCCCAATGAGAGGAAAAGGTCAGGGCCAGTTTGTCCCCTGTAGCCGCCATCGGGAAGAGTGCCGGCAGCTGGATGCCAGTGCAACTGATACTGTTTGAAGAGGGACAGACACTTGCTTGGAGCAGGATGCCTGACTATGGAGATCAACCAAGCAAGGCCAGGAACTCCTGACAGCCGGCATCTCTGAGCCTTGTTGGGGTACAGACGCTCCCCATCTCTTCTCTACTTCTTCTCCAAGAATAGTTTGGAGAGCTGGCCAGTTGAGGAAAGGAGAACCAATGGTCGATGTCTGTAAGGAAGGTGGATCTTGGCAGCAGAGCCATTCCTGACTCAGGCGCCCTCCTGCTCCCTTCCTGCCCCTGTGGCTTCCATGGACTCTTTAGATGGCTCACAGGCGTGGTCTTATTGTTAACTTTCAAGAAGATGGCATGCTGCAACCTGGCATTCTTCCAGGGGTCTATTAGCAAGCCTACCTCTTCTGTGGGGCAGCACCACCAGCCCAGTGGGGTGTGGACTGAAAATCTGGAGGCCTTAGTCTCAATCATACACCTTGATGGGCTTTGCAAAATGCACAGAATTGGGAAAAAAAGGGTGGAGGGGAGACTTCCTTTGTTATCCATGGGAAAGAACAGTTTTGTGAATGCAGACATACTTCCTGAGTTTTGCATTTGAGAAAATGGCTTGGAAAACTTTTCTTCCAGTTATTTTTATTTTGAATGTTCAAAGCCTTTGTTGGCCGCAACAATTCTCCTTGGAGGGCCAGGGAGAAGAATTTCCACCAAGCAAATACTAACCACTGACTTTTATGGGACAGCTATTTCTGATTTATGAAAGTTCCCTGTAATTTGCACTCGCTCTACGATAGTGTTGAATATGGACATGTTGTAAAATGTCAGGTTTTGCTGGATCATTTTCTGAGAAAGTGATAAGGTAGACCTGGCTCTTTAAAGATGGGGTCGGGGTGGAAGTGAGGGGAAATCGTCTTACACAATACATACCATTTAACGCAGGCCACACTTTTCTGTTTTGGTCCACCCTGTTTAGAGATCATTTCTCACACTCTAATAACCCAATCGGGAATTTTGGAAAGGTTCTTTGAAACAGCAGCAGCTGAAACAGAGATTCCTCCGCCATGTGGAGGCGGATTTTCTCACCGGTATCACATAGCCCTGCAGCTTTGAACTCCTGGACCAGTTTGTGTGGGTTTATGTAATTGTGTGCAATGAACCTGAAATTATGTGAAAAACAAAAGGCCAATTTATAGGATTCCCCCCCACCCCCCAATTTGTGAAAAGCAGCATAGCCACATCTGCTTTCTTTTGTCACGGGCTTATGTTGCAAGGTGATCAAATGAAGAAAAGCCTCAGTCCATCTGGCTGGGAAGGGGGTCCGTTCCCCTAGGTGATGGTGGAATTAAGCACAAGGTCCCATTCTCTGTGGTCACATTAGTGGGAAGGTGATGAGTTAAATGGGTGGTGGGGTTACCTTGGGGAGGGACTGAAAAGCACAAAGAATGGTCTTGGCTGTGATGATGGTGAGCAGTGTGCACATGGGTGTCCAGGCCGGAAGGACTTTAACTTAGATTTGAGGTTGAAGCAAGAGAATCTCAGATTAGCCACCCACCCATGTGAAACGTGCTAAGACCTGAGGTCGGATTTTGGTCTGAGCCTTCAAGGAGAAATGTTTTCACCCTTCCCTCCTACCTACTGGAAAGAAAACCATACTCTCTTCTAGAGATCTCCTGAGAAAGACATTTTATCATCAGTGTAAGTAAGATTTTGGCAATAATGAGCAACCACAACAAAGAAAAGAATCCTGTGCTCCGATGCAAACATCTTGACGAGAATTCTGTGGAGCTGGGTGGTTATTTCGGGGTCAGCAGGATGGACTGAGCCACAAAAGGGCAAGAAGCTCTCTTAAGAAAAGAGAAACTCTCTTTAAAACGACAAAAAAAGTTATTTCAAAGCTCTGTAGCACGAAACACATGGTGTGATAAATGCATCTCCAAGAGAGAAATTTCTGTGTGAGCAAGGGAATTTCAGGGTCTCAGTCACCAAACCACGACGTGGAGGCTGAGATAAGATACACAGGAGATCTCCTCAAGCACCCCTGAGCAGCATTTTTGAATCTCAAATTGTTTTACAGTCTTGCTTGAATTGGATGAGATGGGTAATGATCTCCTAGTGAGGTAGAAATAAAAATGAATCTGGCACCCCTTCTTCGTGCGTGATTGCGTGTTCACCATGTCACCGGGAGGTTACAGCGCCCCCTGTGGGTTAACCGAGCACAAGACATGGACGAGCTGGTAAGGGAAAGCATCGGTCTGATGGCAGACAGACCTGTCTCCCAGACTGTTGCTTTCTGGTGTGTTTTTGCTAGCGTTTTTTCAGGGTTTCCCCACTTGTTTTAGCTTTGTGAAGTCTTCTTTTCTTAATCATAACTTGCCTTTTAGCAATGGTACACGACCTGTTTCAATGTTTGGTTCTGAGCTTATAAACTGATGTGTTTAGATATCTTAACATAATTTGACAAGGCCTCTGTAGGGAGCCATGAATTTTTGTAACATTTTGATATGTTTTAATGCACCTCATTTAGATGTTGTTGAATAAAGCACTTTTCAAAGAGACGTTCCCTGTGGATGGGCCTGTGTGCGTCTGCCGGGTGGGGAGCCTCTGAATTATGGGAGGGCTATGGACAGGAGTGTGAAGGTACACCCAGGAGAAAAGTTTATTTCTTTTCCCCAGAGTTTATGGTTTGCAGGGGCTCAGACTTGGCTGTAATATTTCAGGTACGTGAAATGAGAATATCCCTGTGTGAGTCTTGAGTTCAGGCCCTGGTGGAGATAGGAGTTACTGTAGAAAGAACTAGGAACTACTGTTCAGTGAGGCTGGATTTTTGTCCTGATTTTACCTCTGGCTTCTTGGGACCAATTCACTGAACCTTTTTCTAGGACTTGGTTTTGTCATCTATAAAATAGCTAAATTACTCTGTGGGGGTGTGGGGACCTGGGCTTGCCTCTGTTGGAGGCAGTCCCCCAGGAGTCACCAAGTATAAGACCTCAGACTAGGGCCCAATTTCCACCCTATGGTTAATTTCATGTATCAACTTGGCTAGGCTACGGTACCCAGATATGTGGTCAAACACTAGTCTAGGTGTTGTGAAAGTATTTTTAAAGAGCAGATTAACATTTAAATCAGACTTTGAGTAAAGTGTATTTCCCTCCACAATGTGGTTGGACCTCATCCAATCAGTTGAAGGACTTAAGAGCAAAAGACTGATTCCCCTGAGGGAGAGGGAATTCTACCTCCAGCCTGCCTTTGGACTTGAGCTTCAACATCAGCTTTTCCCTGGGGCTCCAGCCTTGTATGACTAAACCTTGCAGATTTCTGGCTTGCCAGCCTCCATAACTGTATGAGCCAATTACTTAAAGTAAATCTCCCTCTATGTGTACACATCTATTGGCTCTGTTTTTCTGGGAAACAGGGTAACGGGTTATATGGTTGGTTCTCAATGTTTGAACAGGTGATTGACACTTGTCTTCCTAGGAAACTGGCCGTGGAGCATAAATAATGACCAATATAATTTGATCTCTAGAAAAAGGTAACCACCAAGATAAGGTTTTTAACAATGCCCACAAACAATGCATACACACACACACACACACACACACACACACACACACACATTTTTATTTTTAAAGAGAAAAGTTTGGTTAAATCACTATTTCTTTTAAATGTTGTTTTCATTTCCTATAGTTAGAGTTTTCACTCCAAGTAGCAGCTTTTTGGTTGCTGAATTAACGAAACTGGGGGGAATAGATGGGCAGACGGTTAACACCTCCAAGGTAGTAAGGTTTTTGTACTGCACAGCATGTGGATGTAGGCAGCACAGACAAAAGATAAATGGTTTGTTTGGGGCCCCACTGAGACCCCAATCAGGCAGTGAGCCATATAGAAGCTAGAGAGCCTAAGATCATCCAAGAAATGCTAATAGCCTTCTGCCAAAGGAGCCCACAGTTCTTGGCTTGCTTTATGGAAACAGATTTCATGAAATAATTTGGTGTTGTCTATTTTAGGTAATGAAGTTATTGTTGAGTGGAGTTTGCTGTGAGCACAAGACTTTACTGTGAAGTTTTGAATACATTTCAATAGGTTTGGCTGAGAGGCTTAGATGCAAGCAAACCTACTGAAAATTGAACTTGGGTAAAACTGATGTTGCTCTTTTCATTTTAAAACCATGCAAAATAAAAATTATTACTTGTGATTTAAGTTAAGTATATAAGTTATATAAGCATGGAACTTAACTTTATGTAAGTATATATTTTATAAGTATGTAAGTTAACTTTAAATGTTTTAAAAGTATGAGCCCATTGGTAGGGACTATAAATCCTAGTTTGCCCAGGACAGTTCCAGTTACGTCTATTGTTCTAGTGTAATTATCATTAGCGCCTCCTATTTCTCTCAAAATGTCCCAGGGTGAATGATAAATATGGTTGTTCTACACGTGGGCCAAAAACCAGATATCATAATTTTAAGGTTTTTAAGATGAAGTCATAAATTGGAAAAATTTAAAGTTTTATAAAGTATAAAATTTTAAACTTTATAAATTTTAAGTTATATTTAAATTTTAGGATGGAACTGAAATCTAAACGCATGTTTTGGTGGAAGGCAAGATATAATAGGGGTATCAATATAAAAATATATCAATGTTTTGATAATGCTGATTTAAATGTTCTTGCATTAAAAATCCATTTCTCTTCATGGAGTTCTAAAATTGGATACATTAGCATTAACTTGTGACTTTGAATGTCAACCTGCGCTCACCTGCAGAACTATCTAAGGGTCAGAAGCACCCAAATTGGGGTTTTTTTACACTGAGAGAAACCTGGGCCTCTGGGAGGGAAGCAGGTACCAAATTTGGGGTACAAGGAACAGGATAGCGCGGGTATGTCTTGCTAATGGAAAGTAATTATGTCTCAGAGATGTCTAGGGTATAATTTCGGGAACAAACTGCTGATGAGAACTCCCATGTATAGTGAATATTGAATGTCTAGGGCTATAAAAAGCCTGGGATCCAAAATGATCCCAAGGAAAGATTCTAAAGGTAAGGGACATATTTGCAGAAATGTAATGTATTGCTCACTTAAATTGTTAAAGTTCCTTAACCAAATTTTGGCAATAACACAAGTTGTCACCAAAAAATAAAAATTAATTTAAGTAGTTTGGTCAAAAGCTCCTGAGTTAACTAAGTAAAAGGAGCAAATTATAATATCCATGACCCATTAAAAGAAACCAACAAGTAAAAGTTGAATTTGAAATGATCATAGTAAACTAGAGAGAAATTATTAGGAATACCAAATGCATTTTGCAAGGTTGTAAAACAATGTGAATATGCATAAATTTATTTCTATATATCACCAATAAAATTAGATTAAAAGATAAAATTTTTAAATGGAAAGGTATACCTCATTTATGGATTAGGAAGATAGTAGCTATCCCCAAATTGATGTAAGTAATCCCCCCCAAAAAACCAAGTAGGTATGCCTCAATTAAAAAAAAACCAAAAAGCCAAGTATGATTTTTTTCTTCCTTTCTCCCTTCTTTTTGTGCTAATGCTACAGGTAAAGTAAAGACCATAAACATCAACATTATTCAGCCATTAAAAGTATAATATAAAGTTTATGTAGAAACTTGGAGAACATTATTACATAAAGTGAGTAAAAAAGCGTGTTCAATATGATTACAGGACTATATATAAAAGCCTTTGAAAAAAGTTATCTCGAGGTTGGTGGGATTACATTTTCTTTATGATTATAGTTGGCTTGCTTTATATTTTATTTTTGTTTCTACATTGGTTTTTGGATTAAAATTTCCTGCTTAGTACATCCAAAAACATTGAGGTTCTGAAAGCACATATACACACAAAACCACAAAAAAATAACAAAAACAATGGCCAGAAGATTAAAGCCAGCTAGGTCCTCATCTCCGTGCAGGGGTCAGTTTTCTCTAAGCACGAGACTTCGACGTCACTGTTGTAATAGGAGGCCCATTATGCAATTAAAATGCGGTCCCTATATGCCAAAACAGTGTGTGTGTGAGTGAATGTAACATACATATGAGATATCACACACACACACACACACACACACACACACACACACACACACACACCCCAGAATGGGAGAATCACATCCATAGTGCCAGGACCTTTGAGAAAACCAGCCGCCCTGCTGTCTTGAGTGTGTAGAACCCTGAGGGATAGAGTCTCCATGTGAGAAATAGGGGAATTCCTTGTGTTTAGGCTCAGTCACCCTGGACACCAAACCTACTTTTTAATTGTACTCTCAATGATCCTTTCAGGCATTGGACAAACAAAACCTTTCAAAAGGAGAAAAAAAAACTTATCGTAAATTCTGGAAATCTGAGGTTAGCCAAAATGTGCTGTCAGACTGTCCTACTTTCAGTTTCTTACATTCTGAGGTTATCTTGATTAAGAATTCAGTACCAGATACAGTGTCTACCAAGCTAACCGAGGCCTTGTATGGAAGATTTTGGAAAATGTGCTTCACCCCACACTGGAACACGTATCCTTTTTTTTTTTGTAAAGAACCCCCAAATGTATTTATTACATATATTTATCACAAGGGCTCAACCAGAGACTTAATTTAAAAACAAACAAAACAGAAACGACACCATAATAACTTAAGATACAGAGCCCTACACAGAAATCAAGGGAAAAACAGACCATCTAAGGAAAAAAATAAGACAATACAAGGAGAGAGACTGGATAGCCAAGGTCACGGCTCTTGGCTGGAGACCTGCTCTGAGTAGTTTTCTTGCAGGTACTTCTTAAGTCTGTGCGGGTTTTTCCAGAGCTTGGCAGCATGTGTGCTCAAAGGGCTATCGATGCTGGATTCTCCTAGCAGGGTCTGCGTGGAGACTAGGATGGTCCTGATGTCATACAGGGCCTACTGGAACAGGGCTCAGTCGGCACCCCCGCAGTAGGGGCCTCTCCATGTCCCTGGCCTCACATTCCTTGACCTACCCATAGCTTAATAATAGATCATCCCCCCCGTGGCTAGAGCTCCGAATGTCCCCTGTCCCTCCCAGTTCCCTGTTTTAGAATATTACCCTGATACTTACTATTAATACCCTTAGGCATATTGATCACCATCTCACCCATCATTGTTCCTGGGTTGCTGACTCCACCAGAGAATCACGTGGCCAGAGGGAAGGCTCCAGCCTCTGGAGGAATGCCCAGATTTTCCCTTAAAAACCCCAAGCAGGTCTGAGAAGGTTAAGGGCAGTTTTTGGAGGGGTTAATCTGATGCCTTCTCAGATGACTGGTGCTCTGATAATAAACACTTATTCTACGATCCAACTCCTGTGTTAGTCTGTTGGCTGAGCTGTGCAGGACTAACACAGAGCCCTCGGACTTGTTTGGCCTCTGGTTTCACGACCACTTGTCCTTCAGGATGTATAGGCGATGTTATCCTGGGTTTCCACTTGTCTACCCTAAGTGATCCTAAAATGGCCTTAAAATCTCCCCACCTTAGAAACCTTCAAAGATCCTAAAGATCCTTGTAAACACCATGCTAGTGGATTTGAACTTTAGGGGTCATCAGAATCACCTGGGGGACTTGTTAAAACACAGATTGCTGAGCTCCATGCCCAAAGTTCCTGATTCAGCAGATGATGGTGGGGCCGAGAATCTGCATCTCTGACAAGTTCTCCAGTGATGCTGATGCTGCTGGTTCAAGGAGGTGGCCTTGTTCCAAACGAGTATAAAGCGATGGTTTGCAACGTGGCTGTATGTGGCAGTCACCTGGGGAGTTTTAGAAACACTGATGCCCACATTCTATATTGAGAGATTCTGACTGACTGCTTCTAAGATGTGGCTCTGGCAGCAGGATGTCCCTCCCCCTCCCACCCACTCCCTCCCAGTCCTGTGGGCACCAAATTTGAGAACCACCTCCCCAGACAAACCTAAACAATTCTAAATGAGTCCAAAAACCCTAAGCAATGAAACATGACCCCATGTAAAACATTTAAACGTGGTAAACAATTAAAATATCCTAAATAACTCTAAGATTCCTAAATGCTATTAGTCAACCCTAAGTGATCCTAAAGGGAGCTGAAAGATCCTAAGTGACTCTAGTGATCGTAAGCTCTAAAAAAAACCCCTAAATGACTATTACAATTGAAAAAGAGCCACAATGAAGTCAAGATATAATTAAAAAGCTCTAAATGACATCAAATGCTAAATAACCTTGCACAGTCCTAACCAACTGTAAAATCTGAAAAGTTTAAAACTTAACAACAATAATTATGCTAAATGTTCCTGAATGAATTTTTAAAATCCTATGCAACAATAAAATATCCTAAATGGTCATAAACGATCCTAAATTATCCTTAATTGTTCCTAACAATCCCTGAGGGCCCTAAACCTTGAATGAAACTACTACAAACCAAAAGAACCCACAGGATACTCAGTGACTGACCTTGAACCTTTAAAAGAGTGCTAAGTGCTTCTCCAGGCTACTTAGACCGAAATGGTCCCACCCCACCTACTCCTGGGACCCCATGGCCTCCATTCTCCTTAATAGTCACTGTGATTCACACTCTGTCCTACTGTCCTTCAAACATGCCAAACTTTGCGTTCACCATTTCCTCTTCCTGGAACATTTTTCCTTCAGCACATCACATACTTGGCTCCTTTTTGATTCAGGTCTCAGCACAGCTCTTGCTTCCTAGTGAGGCTTTCCCTGAGCTCCCTACATCAATCAGCTGTCCTCTACTTCCATTTTCTTCAAAGCACTTTTCACTATCTGAATATATCTGTTGGTTTATTTACCTCCTCCACTAGAACCCGAACTCTGAGAAGTTAACCCCAATACCTCAAATAGGACTTGACCTTTGGCAGGCACCTTGATAATATCTGTGGAATGAATGAATGACTACCCAGATGTATCCTAAACACAAAAATAGCAAAATGCCAAGAATACCAAAGCTGACAACCCCCCCAGTCTTGACCAAAGTTCCTTAACAGCCTTAATTCCTGTAATCGCCTATAAAATGACCTTAGATCATCCCAAACTATTGAATGATCCATAAATCACTCCAAATGCTTCTAAACCCTTTGTGATTCTAAACTACCCGAAATGGCCCTTATTAAGACCTCAGGATCTTAAAGATCCTGAAGAGGCATAAATTACTCAAAATGACTTTAAGCCCTAAGTGATTTTCAATGGCACTAAATGATGCCAAATAATATTAACCATCCTTAAAAAGCTCTAGGCAACCCCAAAAGAACCCAAACCTTAGAAGTGTCAAAAGACTTTATTTTTGAACCCTAAACAATTTTTACTCTAAATGCATAAAATATTCTATTGAAAAAAATGACCCTAATTCTAAGGACTCTAAAGAACCCAGTCATTTCGATGATCCAGGGCTAATGTGTCTGACAACCCTTAAGCCCTAATGACTGGAAATGATCCCAAATGACCCTAAATCCTCCTAGAACAGAGGGATTCTTAGAAGGTCTTGTTAAAATGTTGATTCAGATCAGCAGATCTGTGGAGGGGCTTAAAACTCTGCCTTGGCTAGGCGCTGCATAAGCCCAAATGACCCAAAAGGATGCCAAGAGAACTAAAACCACCCTCCATTCTAAGATGTCCTCAAAGATCCTAGACAAAACTAAACCCTAAATCCTAAGCAGCCCTAACCATCAAGTTTCTTAAATGATGCTTGAATCCCTAAGCCTAAAATTATCCCACATGACCCTGAACTAACTCAAACAAGTCTAAATGACCATAAGAATCAAAATAGACTAAAAGATTTTAAATCTTACACCTCCCAAAGTGCCTTAAAAATTCAAATTTACTTTAAATGATTCTAAACCCCAAGAGTCCAAAAGACCCTAAAAGGACCCAAGAGATCCTAAATGCACCTAAAACCCCAGACTCCCTAAACAATTCAATTAGATCCAAAATTATCCTAAACCCAAGTTGACCTTAAATATTTCAATGGAGCCTAGATCTGACGAGCCTGAATTTCCCAGTCTCAATGACATTAATGCTATGCTAACAACTCTAGTGAACTTGACCTTGATGACCCAACAATCCTAAACTGTAAGAAGCAATGGAGTAGACTGTTGGTGGCCTATCCTGACCCTGATTACCCCACGCCCCAAGGACTTAACATCTATGATCCAAAGAGCAGGGCTCTGTTTATATACATTGACTTTAGTCTTGACCCAGGGAAGCTATTCATGCTGAACTGGAAGACCCTGAGTTCCAAACAACAACGGACTGCTGTATGATTGATTCTGACTCCCCTGACCCCAATAACCCTAAAGTCTAATTACCATAAACTAATGACCTTGAACTCTAAATTGTGGAAAGGAGATTAGAGCAGACCCACATACACCCTGACCAGAACCCTAATCCTACACCTCTCCCCTTGCTGATGGGATGTCTTCACCCTAACAATCCTAATGACATGAGAACAGTGACAGAGATTACACTGAGGCTTACTTGGACCTAAATTGGACTTTGATCCTCAGAGCCCTAAACCCTAATAATCCTGACTTTAAACCTTAAACCCTTGAACTACAATAAAGCGGTATTAAGGGAGCCCAAGCGTGGCACTCACTCTGATTCTTCTGATATGGAACACAATAAAACCTCACTACTACATTCCTAAGCCCCAAGTGCACGCCCATCACCTGAGGATCTAGTTACAAAATAAGATGAAGTAATAGTCTTTAGAAGTTCATTGTACTTTTGACCTGGGGCCCAAAAATCCATCTAAGGACTGTGCGTCATGTTTTTCACAGTGTAACCACTGAAATTCATCCTGAATTAAGATGAAAATAATGCAGATTTTAGGCTTTGTAAGACTAAATGTAACCTGCCCTTAAAATCATGACATTGCTTTTTAGGCCAGTGTGACATTCAGAATATTAAAGGGAGGGGGGAATCCCAGGAGCTGCCACTTAAAGGAAAAGCCAGCCACCAGAATCCATAAAGGATGCTGTAAATGAATCCTGCTGAGTGATCCTTAAAGTGCTTTATTCCCCAAAGGAAGATGCTTCAAAAATGCATCTCCAGGAAAATTCAAGATCCATAAGACTTTCTTGGACATATTAAAAGACAATAGCTCTTTGATCTCGGCCGCAGAAGCCCGATGACGAAGGGAACATCATTTGGAAAGCGTCACAATAAGACGCACACATTATTCCCCCGCTGTAGCTCTAAGGTTAGCCACGTTGAGAAGTCTACCTGTGGCAAATGTGGCTACTCTGCAAAGCGAAAGAGAAAGTATAACTGGAATGCAAAGGCTAAAAGACAAAATACTACCGGGACTGGTCCAGTGAGGTACCTAAAAGTTGTATACTGCAGATTCTGGCATGGAGTCCGTGAAGGAACAGCACCTAAATCCAAGAGGGCAACTGTTACAACATTCAGTTCATCTTAAGGATTTCAACTATTAGTCGCACAATGAATGTTCTGGTTTAAAAAAAAAAAAGAGAGAGCGAGAAAATAAGTTTCTTTCAATGAACTACATAAAGGACCTGAAAGTCCTGGTAATAAAGATTTGTCTTATGGTGTACAATAATTTCTTTTCTTTTAAAGACTTTATTGGGGAAGGGGAACAGAACTTTATTGGGGAACAGTGTGTACTTCCAGGACTTTTTTTTCCAAGTCAAGTTGTTGTCCTTTCAGTCTTAGCTGTGGAGGGCACAGCTCAGCTCCAGGTCCAGTTGCCATTGCTAGTTGCAGGGGGCGCAGCCCACCATCCCTTGTGGGAGTCGAACCAGCAACCTTGTGATTGGAGGACACGCTCCAACCAACTGAGCTATCCATGAACTCAGCAGAAGCTCAGCTCAAGGTGCCTTGTTCAATCTTAGTTGCAGGGGGCACTGCCCACCATCCCTTGCGGGACTCGAGCAATTGAACTGGCAACCTTGTGGTTGAGAGCCCACTGGCCCATGTGGGAATCAAACCAGCAGCCTTCGGAGTTAGGAGCATGGAGCTCTAACTGCCTGAGCCACTGGGCCGGCCCACAATAATTTCTTTATTCAGAATTTGTAGAGAAAGTATAGTAAAGTCTATATACTTATCAGAAAATCAATTTCATAACTGAAAGTAGGTGCCAAGATGTAATGTTGAGTGAAAACAGCTAGTTGGTAAAAGACACAGACAGGATGGTACTACTTCTGTATCACATACACACACAAAAATACTCCACATGTAAAGGTAGAGAAAAAGATTAGAAGGATCTATCATTGTTAAAGGTTACATTTTGACTAGGATGGGGAGCGGCAATGGTGCCTTTACCTGTGATGGATTAACTTTTCCCAAAACATATCTTCTCTTTCCTTCAGCAATGAGCACGCACACCGGAGTAGTTAAAAGAGTCAAACAAAAACCCCTCTCCTGCTCCTCCTGGGCCTCACGCCCATTTTCCCCCATGTCCATTCTTTGGTGTTTACCACTTTATCTGTAAGTAACACACTGATGTCATTCTTTCTGATTTGCTAATCTGGGGTCTTATCTTTTTCCATCTCCTTCCCCACCTTCTTGTGTCAATCATAATTTTTGGTGAGATCCATGTCCAGCCTTTATATTATATGACTACAGGTAATAAAAATGATTTCTAAAGCTAAGCTGTGTACTGTACTTGTAATTATTTGTTCTTTTTTAGCCAAGGCAGGGCTGACCCTAGACCCCTGCTCCTAGCACCCCTACTTCTCAGTGATCATTCTCTTCTTCTTAGCCATCTCTAGGCCATCATATATTTATGAGTAATTCCTAAAGCAGTTAGTGAATTGTGAAAGCTTCGGTGTTTTCCCCCTGTCATTCATTTAACACTGGAAACAATTAAGATCTCAGACGCAGAGAGACAAGCAAGTGGGCGTTTTCAGTTCTGGAGAGACAGTGTGTCCCAGGGGAGAGCCAGTTGGTAATTCAGAAGGCCGAGCCTGCCTCTGTGTAAGCCTTAGAGGTATGCTAAAATTGCTCTATTTTCTTTCTCCCACCCGTGCAATTTGCTCTAACTTGTCTCCCTTTGGATGAGTCTGTTCTTGATGACAACAGATAGCCCCACCTCAGATGTACCACTTGGCTTTTCGTTCTCTAAGGAGTCCAGGCCACTAAGTATTTGGGGGGCACCTTTCAGTTGGCTTCCTTCATTATTCTCAGTGCACACAGCTGTTGACCCAAAGGCCAGGCAGAAATAATGAGTAAAAGCATTTTGGGGACACACTGCTGAGTTTTCAGCCATTTGCCCACATTACAGAAAACTTTTGCCCTATAGACCCATGGCTTAATTTATGCACCGTTTGGACCAACCAGGCATCTGTTCTCTGGATCACCGGGCTTCGTTAGGCTGTGGGTCCACGGGATGGCCTGTGGACTCCTGGGAGGGGGTATTTATGGAACTCAGGGCAGTCATTGAGTAGTACTCTTCCAGCTCAAAGCATTCGGCCTTTCCTTTTTCTTCTCCTAAACACACATCTAACGACTCACCTTTTGGCTTTGTTCCTGGGGCTCATTTTGGGGGCACACATTGGTGCCTACTTGCTGATTGCCCCAGGCCTTGGGACCCTCCAGGTGAACCTGGCTCTTCCTGACTCTTCTAGGCCTTGCTATGTTTTCCACCTGTGACCACAATGCCCTCCCTAAACAGTTGCCTACCGGCTGCCCAGGCCAGTCCTACCCCCAGTCCTCAGGTAGCTGCTCAGCTTGGCTTCTTCCTTCTCCCTCTTCCTTAGGCTTTGCCTGGAGATGGCCCTGGGGCCCCTCAGGTTGAGGAGCTCTATCCTTCCTCCATCTGGTCCCCCAGGGGCTTCCAACTGCACCCAGAATGAACTTCTACACAGCCTTCAAGGCCCTCTTCACCTGCCCTGGCCTCATCTCAACACCTACTCGCCTGCTCCCCTTGCTCACACCTGCCTCCCCACACCCTCAACACATCTCAGCTTGGATTCTTTAATACACAGGTGTCTCTTTCTGCAGTATCTTGGCAGGATGGGACACCAGGTTTTGCCCCGGCTACCTCATTCTCATGTTGCAGGTCTCAGCTCAAATGTCCCTTTTGCAAAGAGGCCATCCTGATCACCCTAGTAATGTCCTCCTGCCCCAGTCACTCTTTCCATTATTTTCAAAAGTGTTTTATTAGGATAAAATCTACATACAATGAAATACACCAGTCTTAAGTGTACAGCTTGGAGAGTTTTGACAAATGCATACATCTGTGTAGCAATACCCCAATCAAGAATCAACCATTCTTCAGCGTCTTATCACATTGCCTTGTTTCATCGACTTCACTCAGTTCTGTCCAACACTGCCTTGTTTATTTGTTTGTTTGTTGTCTGTCTCCCTTTCTACAATGGAAGCTCCCAGAAAACAGAGATCTCGTCTGTCTTGTTCACTAGTGTATCCCTCATGTTCCTTCTTGGTTGCACTGAATGAAGGGTCTTTCTGTTTGTATGAGCACATAGCCTCTGAATTCTAATGCTGCAAACTCATCCAAGGTATTCCGTGGGGTTAGGCATTGCCCTCTCCTGGGTGAAACAGAATTTAAGATGCAGGTACCCCCTGAGGTGAATAACACTCTTAGATCTTTGGCCTCTGCGGGAATGAACTTGTCAGAGCTTTCCTTTACGGGACGCTCTACCTCACCAATTCTCGCACCTACCGTTCTGGGAGTGCCATCTGGGAGAGTCACGGTCAGGGTAATCAAACGCAGTCCAAAAGCCAAAAGTCATTCATGTTAACCTTGGAACATTTGGATGACGCATGAGTGAGTTAGAGTTTGTGTGCGCAAGGGCATCTTTCAAAACCGATTTCTATTTAGGCAGAATGTCTTGACAGACGCTTCCCCCTGAAACCTTGAAGATGGTTTTTAAAAACACCTGTCTCCAGGAGGTGAAGTGTGGAGGCAGAGGGTGAAGGTGACGCTCCCTGGTTGTACCTTCTGGCTCTGCGACTCCCTGAAGATTTCATGGTCGGGGCTCCAGGTGGGTATTAGCTGAGCGTCACAGCCCTGCTCCCGTCCCAGGCCCAGCCCTGAGAAGGATTTGGGGCCAAGAAAGACAGGACCGTCTTTCCAAATTATGGTTAATGAGAATGCGAAAAGCTAACTCTGCAGAAGACCTTGTTTCAGGCAGGCGTTCAGGTTCGTCCTGAATGCTGGCAGGTTTGTCCCTCGTCCATCAAAGTCAGTGGTTCTAGGGCGCCCCCTGATGGTCTAGATGCTGTGCTACTCCTATACACCCACCTCTTCTGAGGGGTGGCCTGCAAAGCGGGGTGGGAAAAAAGGCTACAACTTTTATTTTAACTGAAATAATTTGATTTTTTTTAATCTTAAAAATAGTGACATTTTGACCTTGGCGGTTTGTGTGTCAGCCCCGTATTACGCTGCAGAAAGGTAAAGGAGAAGTAGTACCCCCGGGGACGCATGAGAGGCTGCTGGCAATGCCGTCCCTAGGCTCAGTGGTTTGCGACATAACTCTTCTGACACAGCCCTCGTGTGTTTTGGTGTCTTCTAAGCCAGACTGCTCAGGTTCGAATCCCTGTTCCACTTTGCCAGCCCTGGATTTCTCTGTACCCACCTACATTTCTTCATCTGTTTAATGGGGAAAATATTAGGTCTTGTCTCATGGGGCTGCTGCAGGGATTAAATGCTTTTAAAACATTTAGAAAAGTGCCTCGGTGGAGAATATATAAGTGTCAGCGACTATTATTTTTTAGTTTTACTTAGACTGAAACCCTCACATCAATCCTAAGAAGCTTAAAAATTACTACAAAAAATATAGATCAAAAGTAATATGAATAATGCAAGTGCCAGAGGAGGCAGAGAAGATAGACCACTAAAACTAAGGATATTTAAAAGTATATGTATATACTTTATAAATAAATATCAGCACAGATTAAAAATGCTCACTGAGTGGGTGTCCAATTTGAAAAGTGTGGGGATCCCTGGTTCTGAGCCTGGATGGGAACGAGTGATACTCAAGAGAGGTGTGGGCTTCGCCTTGTACATCTTCCTTGATTTTCTCAGCTGCCCTTTGAGTTGGCAAGGGCCTCAGTGTCACATTTCATGTGGGGACACTGAAGCACGGAGAGGTCAACACCCTTGTCCAAAGTTATCGGGTGCAGTCACTGGCTAGGCTGGGCCTCTTCACTGCAAAGGCTGCTGGTTTTCCCATGTTCCTAGATGTCAAAAGGAAAGGAAAGGAGAAAGAGAGAGAGAGAGATTTTATATTTTTAATAGACCATCCTGTTCCCATGAGAACAGAAGCAGGAATACCAATTAGGAGCCTGTCAAACATCCCGATGAGATGATGGCAGCCTGGATCAGGGGGTGACAGTGGCAGTATTGAGAAGTGAGTGGATTGATAATGCATTTTAGAGTAGACAGCATGGGACCAAAACTTCTGTTTTGGGGTATGATGGAAAACTGCCATCAGCTACCAATTCCCCTCCCCCCAAAACCATTCCTGCGAGTCCAGAGGAGGGAAAAGAAGGTAGATGATGAATACGTATGCAGCATTTGAATGAGAGAGCAGAAGTAATAGCAGCAGTTTAGTAACTAATATTTATTGAGCACTTTATATGCTCTAGGAACTGCCCGAAGAACTGGACATTCTCATCTAACTCCAGGAGGTAGGTCATTATCCCCACTTTACAGGTGAGAAAATGGAGACACCATGAGGATCAGTGACTCGCTCAAGGGAACACACAGCTGGTAAGAGGAGCAGAGTGACCTGGGATTGGGCACAATCTGTGTTGGCCATGCCCCCAGGGGAGGACCCCACGAAAACGGTGTTGGAGTTTGCCTTTGCAAGGCTTTCAGAGGTCCCTCATTCTGATCTGAGGATTGCCCCCCTCTACACTATGGCACTGTGGATGGGACACCTAGATGCTTAAGGCCCCTGAGCACCTCACATAGCATCTTGTGGCATAAGCCTTTCAGGATCCTTGTCTACCCACCCTGGAATCCAACTTGCCAACTCATCTTTGCTCCCATCTCTGGATGGTGGCTAATTTACCTGAGAAACCTCTTTCTTGGCCATTAAGGTTAACACATGTGGGTTTTTTTCCTTTTTATATGAGTTTTGTTTTAAATACATATGGAAAAGGTCCAGTTTTATATACTCCATTTTAAGTCCCTTTTAAGATCCAGAAAGTCAAATTCTGGGGCTAGAGCCTGGTTTGATGGTGACTGTATGGGGTTTTTGGGATTTTAGGCATATCCCAGGCAGTGGCTCATTCTCACCCAGGTCAATACAATGAGCTCAGGGCCAGCTATAACTTCTCCCCAGGGAAACCCTGATTTGCCTCTGGTTCTTTGTTCAGTCGGTTTTCCTTCCTGCCAGCTCTCATTCTTCCCACCAGCAGGAAGAGATGAAAAATCCGGGAGCCAAAGCTTCCTTCAGCTGGTCCGCACTGTTCCCTGGACATCTCTGAGGCTCTCAGAGAACAATGGAGCTGTCCTGGCACTCAGGAGAGCCTGGGGGTCTGCTTACTCTTGACCATTTCCATCCTCACCTGCCATTTTCTGCTGAAGCTGTTCCGCTTTATCCTCATGGAACATTGCCTGTCAGAAATGCCTTGGTCGTGGTGGGGTGAGATTCTGCTGCAACAGGGCACCATAAGGACAGGGATGGTATAATTCAAAAGGGGAGGGAAGTCCATGAATTTGACTTTCTCTGTTTCTATGGGTCCCTGGTTCCTCATTCCCCAAAATGAGAGGACAGAGCTTAAAGTAAGCCAAGTCTTGCTTTTCTCTCACATGTGTCAATGGACCTTTCTAAGGTCCCTGGCCATATGCCCTCAACCCAGCCTGGAGGCCACTGCAGAGCCCTCTTCCTCTCTCTGCCCTAGTCATTTCCAGTTCGCCGCTATTACAAACAGAAGTGTTGTGAACATTTTTGTGTCTTTTGGTGGACCTGACGCTCCTTTCTCATGGGTCTATCCCTAGGATTGGGACTGAAGGGCCTTCAGGCTCAGTTAGGCTTTCTGTAGTGGGCAGAGGGCGAATCAGTGCTGGGTGCATATCTGGATGAGCTGCTCCTCCTGGCCGCCTGGCACCCCCAGCCCCACCTGTTCATTCAGTGTCTGAGGAAGATGGCCCCAAAAGGCAGGAGCCTTCTTCAGAGATGTAGCAAGCCCTTTTCAGAAAGACAGCCCATGTACCCCTCAACCAGGCTGGGCTGAGGTCTCAGGTGAACCAGAAATGACTAAATGAGCGAAGGAGATGCCCTGGGGTTTTTCTTCTCTGAGAGGGTATGGTAAATAGAAACAGAGAGAAAAACCAGGGGACCAAGCAGGGAGTGGCACTGGTTATAGGACCCATATGCAGAAAACATGATTGCAGACCTCAGCCTTTCCCAACCTCTGGCAGGGCTCCTGGGACCAGGGATGCCCTCTGCATGTGGCCTTGCTTTAGATGGGGAGTATTACGACGCAGAGTCAGGTGGACCCACCCCCTCCTCCCTGCTCCTACCTGAGGGCCATAACCTTCATTTGAAGCCTCTAGCAGCAAGAAGTGACCTTCCAACTTTGTTGATGAAAATGATAAAAATGCTAACATTTGTTAAAAGGAGGCAATAAGATGTGGAGGTTAAAATGTGGCCTTTGAAGCAGAATGACTACCTGTGTCCCGGTCCCCTGCTTACTAGCAAATCATGCTTGGTCCCTAAGCCTCAGCTTCCCCTTATGTAAAATGGGGATAATTATCGTGCCCACATGATAATGTTGTGAGGGTTAAAGAAGTTACAGGTGATGTCTTGGAACAGGGCCAGTGTCGTGTGGGAGACCCTGCTCGCTGCACCATGTGTCGTGCGGGGTGGCCGGCGGGGTCTCAGCTCCAGCTCCCCACATAAGAGCGCGGGACATGGTGAGGCCAAAACGAAACACCCACAGAGCCATAGGTAGGAGAGTCATACCACTATAGTCTCACTGGAGGCTGGAGTCACATGACATGCGACCTGCTGTCCACTTTTCTGGACAGAAGATGACCCTTGGAGGAAAGAGCCTAGTTTGCGTTTCTGCCAACTGACTCCACTCGACTCACCAACCAGTGCAGCCGCGGCAGTTATATTAGTGGCCAATTGGCTAACCGGCTACAGCTGACGGTCAACTAGCCACAGCCGACGGCCATCTACTACCGGAGCCAGCACCCTTCCACGTGAGGCCAAGAGCCTGGAAACTGCTCTCTGGGCTCTCTCCCCACAGCCTGGCACATACTAAGCACTCAAAAAGGAGCTCACATATGTTTTTGAAATGGAGGAGGAGATAGAAACATTTCTTCGTGGTACTGATCATGCGATAAAGAACATGTATTTGCTTCAGAATGGCTTGATAACATGATCTCAGCAATGCGTTCGATAGCCAGAACAGCTCGAAGATATGACAGATCAAAGTTAGGGCCAAAATAACATGATTTTAAATCCTATAGATTCAATGATAGGATTTCTTAAGAAACCTGCGTGGTGCAGATGGTTAAATGTGGAGGATTTGACCCTTTCCCAACCTTAGATAATTCTTTTTATGCATCAGAAAATGAAATCTATGGTGCATTTAAAATCATACTTAAAAGATAAATCCAAACACCCCAATAGTACATGAAGAAGTATTTTCCAGAACTCAACGCATCCGAGAATTAGAAACCCACTGTTTTCTGTGGCTGGGGGTGGGGTGAGGTTGGGGAAATAGGGAAAGGTTGGTAAAATGGCAAAAATGGTTAGCTATAAAATGAGTAAGGTCTGAGGAGCTCTGTAAAACATGGCGACTAGAGTTGATAACATTGTATCGTACAATTGAAATGTTCTAAGTCAGTATATAGAACTTAAATGTTCTCACTAAAAAAGATAAATATGAGATGATGGATGTGTTAATTCACTAGATGGGGGAATCCTTTCACAATAAACATGTGTATTAAATATCTTACAATTTTATGTCAATTATGCCTCAATAAAGATGAAAAAAAGTAACCTGCATATCTTCATCAGCTTAAATCAGCTTAAATCACCAGCATTCCTCCTGTTGTGTGTGACAGGCAGAAAAAAAAAAATCTTGCTGACTCAGATCTGATAACACTGAGAGAAACCTCCAGAATATCCAGCCCATATTTGATTCAAATATCCAGAACTGACTGGCAGAGCTTGCTGCCTTTCCAAACGACACAGAAAGTGAGTCAGAATTTGCTAATTTAGTAGAAATAAAGGGTAAAAGAAGAATCCAGCTGGACAGGGGACCTGCAGAATGGCTCAAGCTATCTTGGTAAGTCAGGGAAGATGACCCTTGGAAGAAAGAGCCTAGTTTGCGTTTCTGCACTGCCCCCTGCTGGCTGAGGAAGACCTAACAGGATGCGCGAGGGTTTATGGCTGTTGGGAGGCAGGGGGCTCCTCAAAGCGAGTGTTGAGCTAGAGGCAGTCGAATTTGGCTGAGACTCTCCTACCATCAAAGGGCAACCCTGGGAAGTGGGTTTGAACAGTTGCGGAAGAGCAACTTCCCTAGGGCATGCAAGAGCAAGTTCCGGTGCTTCCAAGACAAAGGAATAGGATCTTAGTGGAAGGAAAAAGAGTCACAGGCAGTGGAATTTGGGAGTCAGGCAGGTAGATAAGCATTGAAGACCCCATCCCGGGGGCTCTAGTCCCTGCAGATAATCTGGAAAGATTGGAGCAGCTGCTCTGTAGAGGAACAGAAGACGACCAAAACACATCGTTGTTTTTGGAGGTACTAGCAGTCCACTATGGGAGATACACGTGTAAGTGAATAATTATGTCACAAAGTGACAAGGAACCTAATTATCGTACCCAGAATCTTAAGACAGGTCTCCTGGGGGGCATGTCTGAGCTGTTCCTGAGGTGTAAGTAGGAATTCTGCAAAGAGAGGGGAAAGGCTTGAGAGCGTTTGGCAATATGGTGGGATTGTAAAGCATGTGTTGCGGATTATGGAAGGTGAGTGTGGAGGATGAGGCAGGTCTGGTTATGAAGGATCACGTGCACTTTGTTGAGGTTCCATGACTTTCTACGCATGGTGGAATGCTCTTACAATGTTTTGAATCAATTTTGGAAACAAAGAATTTTTCAGAAACAAAGAACAGGAGATCCAAAACAAACCTCAAGGATCACTGTATTCTGCTTTCCTTGAAGCAGCAGAAGTGTTTACAACTCGGATTGTTTCTGATATATCGGAAGGATGTTTACACAAACCTGCCACATCTCTTTTCAACAACTTTGTACTTTGATTTTTTTTATGGTGCAGTTAAACTCGAGTACTTGGGCTTTTGTGTGAGTGGGAGAGCAAAGACAGTCGTCCCAGATTACTTTGAGTCACTTATACAATGTTGCTATGACACTGACGGAGAGACGAGGTATGATCAAAAACTACAGTGAATGTTTACATTTAAAAAAAATTATTACAGTGAAAGACACATTGCCATTAATCCCCCTCAAAATACTCTCCCTCGCTTTGAACGCACTTAGCTCATCGTTCTTGCCACTTCCTGAAGCAGTTCCGGAAATCCGCTTTCATGAGTGTCTTTAGTTGTACTGTTGTGGTTGCCTTTATGTCCTGAATCGATTCAAAACGTTTACCTTTCATGGTCATTTTGACTTTGGGGAAGAGCCAGAATTTGCATGGTGCCGGATCCAGTGAATAAGATGGATGAGGACACACTGTAATGTTTTTATTTGACGTAAATTGCCATGGATCAGAAGCGATGTATGGCACTGAGCATTGTCATGATGGAGGAAGATTTATGGCACTTTAAAACATACCTTCTCTCACCTGTAGCTCACACCCAACTGATGGCACCAAGGAAGTTGAAACTTGTCACACCCTGTTACTAAGATTCGACACATCGCTTCCCATATTGAAGATCCCTGCCTTTCTGTTGGATGGCACTCAGCAGCATTTACCATATGTTTCGATCACATCTCCTATAAGGAGTTCTTTAATGAGACCCAGCTATCCCACCCTTCAGCGCTCCCCTCTTACCTACACTCCTGCTCCTCAAAGTGTGGTCCGTGGACCCGCACGTTGGCATCACCCTGTTAGCACTTCAGAATCTCAGGCCGCCTCAAACCTGCTGAAGCAGAATCTGCATTCTACCAAGATCCCCAGGGACTTTGTGTGCCATTAAGGCTTGAGAAGCGCTGCTCTACAGGACACAAGACCAGCCCTGGTCCCTCGTTCTGGGGACCATTGCTAGTTTTGCCCCTTTAGTTGTCCAGCTTCATGGTATCACTGTCCTCCACCCCACTGCCTGTGTCCCCGCTGGACTGAACCACTTACAGCTCCTTGAATGTACCTGGCTTTTTTTTTGTTTTTTTTTTCAGTGCTACTGCCCTTTTCCAATCTTCTCCACCTGGATACCCCCGTTCATCCTTGCAGACTTGCCTTCTCTGGGAAACTTTTCTTGCTAGTGCTGATGGCTAGCACAGCACCCCCCCACATGACATGGTGGTTATCTGGGTGTTTCCCATCATGCTTTGAGCACGTCGAAGGCAGTCGTGGTGACTCATCATCCACTGTGGTATCTCCAGAGCTCCATGGGCCATCAGGCATGTAATAGAAAGTCAATAAAGATTTACTGCTGACCAATCTTAAACGCCAGCGGCAGCCCCAGGTGCCATCTCTCTTCTGCTCTGTCCTCGGCGCGTCCAGGGGTCACGTACTACTGGGTGTCCGCCCAGGTCTCTGACGGTGGGGTAAGAGATCTGGAGGGCAATCTTCAATCTATCTACAGCCCGTCCATTCCCCCCCACCCCTAACTTGACATGACTTCAGCTTTGATTGGAGGGGGCTATAAAAATTGACTGTAGAGTAAATGAATATGTGTAAAGTGTACAAAGTAAACAGTAAATCGGTTGTGCTGGAGCCATCACACAGGCTCCAAAGAGAGGATTGTGCATATAGCTTCCAGCTCCACAGTCAGCCATATCACACTGGTAACTTGAAATTGGCCAAGTGTATTAATCACGTTTTTAATTTTCTGTATATTGTCATGTTTTAATCTGTTAAAAAACCTTCCTGGCTGGGGAGAGACTGTCTGTCCCAGGGCCAACCAATATTTAGAGAGCGAAGTCTCAGCTGGGAGCATGCCTTTGATACGCAAACTAACCGTTCTGGAGCCCATCCTGCATGCCTGAGCACTGTAGGAGGCAATATTTCTTTACTTTAAAGGGCCAGGTACCAAAAAATTAGAAACCGCCACTATAGCCCAAAGCATACTGAAATTACTGTAACTAGCCAATTCTGAAATATTTTCACTGCCTTGCCTTCCCCATGGAAACCCCAATAAAGGCTTCTGGCCTAGGCTCTCCCCTCGCTCCTGCTTCTGCCTCCTGACCAAAGCCTAGGGTTCTTCCTGTGGCCGTCCATGACCCGCTGGGCCTCTCATTTCTAGGGGAACTGTGATTAGCATTAAACTTTTCTTTCAGTGGCATTGACCTCTTTGTGTCATCATTCAGTCACTGTTATAAATTGAGTTTTGGGCCCAGAATACCAAGTCGCTATTTACATCACAAAAATTGGCAAATGATGCAAAGCACCCCCCACACTCACTCACCCCACCCAGGGAGCTGGTATACTAGCACCTCTCCTACACGTGCGTGCACACCCGTGTCACCAGAATGTAAACGCCCTAATAGCAGGCAGATCCCTCTTCTTGTCCACCATTATATTAATAGCTCCAGCACAGACTAGACTGACACACAGTAGGAATTCAATAGATGTTTGTTGAATGAAGGCACGGATAAACCCATAAAATGCCCAAGACAGGCAAAAAAGGATATTAGCTAAGATGTGGAACATAAGTGAGGAGCTGAAGTAGTGCCCAGAGAGAAAAATGATTTGTAATTCTAAGTAAAGCCCTCTGCTAAGGCAGAGGGCCAATGATCTTGAAATACAGATGTGGAGGTCCCACAGACAGGCTCGGGTCATGCCATGAGTGCGAGTGTGGCAGCTGGACTTCTGGAAGCATCTGTCTGCACAGGTCAGCATCCCCTAGTTGAGAGGGAACAGGTTTACAGACCACACTAAGTTTGAAATTCCAGCAGGAAGTTTTCAGAATATGCTCTTGTGACAAAAAAAAAACAACTAGAAAAACACTTTAACTGTGTGTGTGTGTGTGTGTAGCCCTTGCCCCTTCGGCTTTGCCAAGTGGGCTAAAAGTTGAGGAAAACCCACAAAATTTTGCCTCTTGCTCCCCTGTCCTTTTTTGTGGTGATGGGTTTTGGCTTAGGCACAGGGAGGAATAAATGACATTTAAGCATTGCTAAAAGTTTTCTGGACCCAATTCCAGTGTGTGTGTGGAGTTTTCCTCAGACATCCAAGCAATTCTCTGAACCAGCTGGGTGCCTTATAATTCAATTCAATTCAATTCTTACACTATCCACCTGGAGACAGTATCACATCCCATAGGTTAAGGGCTCCGTCTTACCAGACTCCCTGCCCCATCCCACCTCAGCCGCCAATCCCACGTCTAAGGCCGGCTGAGGTTCTAAGGACCCCCTCCTTGGGCTCCATTACTCTCCTAGAGTGGCTCACACAATTCAGAGAAACATTTTACTTACTAGGTCACTGGTTTATTAGAAAAGAATATAACTCAGGAATAGTCAGATGGGAGAGACGCGTATAACAAGATATGGGAATGGGTGCAGAGCTCCCAGGCCCTCTCTGAGTGACCACTCTCCCCAAATATTCACCTGTTCACCAACCAGAAGATCTCCAAACTCCATTCTTTTTTTTTTTTTTTTTTTTTTTTTTTTTTTTTTTTTTATGGAGGCTTCATTGTATAGGCATGATTGAGTAAATAATTGGCCATTGATGATGGATTTAACCTCTAGCCCCTCACCTTTCCTTGAAAATCGGGGGTGGAACTGAATGTTCCAACTCTCTATTCATAGTTGGTTCCCCGGGCAACCAGCTTCCTTCCTAGGGGCTTTCCCAAAGTCACCTCATTAACACAAACCCTGTAATAGGGAAAAGGGGGGGATTGTTATGAATAACAAGACAGTCATTTCATCTTTATGGCTCTGAAGGGATTTCAGGAACTAAGGACAAGGGACCAAACATTGTAACAAAAGATCCTCCCATTGCTTTTATTGCTCAGGAATTCCAAAGGTTCTGGGAGCAGGAACTGTGGATAAAGACCAAATGTAGATGATAAATATATTTTGGTCATCGGAATGACCAAATGTCTATTTCTCATAAATCACAGTAATACAGATGCCACAAGATCCTTTATTTTGTTCTTGATTGCTAAGTAGCCCTCAGTCAAAACAGCCAGTTAAGAAAATGTGAAACCTTAATTATAGATTTGAAAATTCAAGTACAATACAACTGATGTGGGTCTTGTCTAGCCAGGACCCTACCCTGAACCCTCCCTTCTGCTTAGTCCTTGAAAATCCCACTCCTTGGTGTTGTTTCTAGATCCTGGAGCCCTGGGGGCATAACACCCCATCCCGTCAGATGCTGAGGTCACCTCTGATGAGCCTGAGTGCGTAATTCTCTCCAGGGATGGTTTTCTACTGCATGCCCCTCTCCCATAACTTCCCACCCTCGCCTATCTCCCTCCATCCAGGGACACCAGCTGTGTTTGGTCCTCTGGCCCTGACCTGTCTGTTTCCAGCTTCCTTGAGTTCCTCTCTGGCTCACTTCCAGTTTCCTTACACAATTTATGGCCAAACGTGTTGGAGTTAAAACAATCTGTATTGTTTAAGAATGCAATGCTTTCCCACAATATGATTAGCATTAAAATAAGATCTGGAAATTCCAAGGAGAGGCTGCGTAGGTGGGTAGATGGAGATAAGAAATTCAGACCTGTGTAGAGGGAAGCGTCCTGGAAATACAGTGACACTTACGCATTGGAGGATAAGTTCTTTTTGGGATCAGCTCTGGACTGAGTGCAGCCACCAGGAAGGACCCCTTAGAAGGGATGTGATCAGTGCATGGAACTATTTCAGTCTCAGGCCTCCCAGGGGCCAGATGAAGGCTCTGAAGGGGCTCAGAATAGACCTCCCCAAGATGTGTCACTTTGGCATATGGATTATTTTCAGCTGAAGGCAATCGAGACCCTGCAGGCTTATGAGAATCCTTTACCTCTCCCTTAAAGAATTCGAATTAGGGACCTTGCCCATAATAAGAATTATCACCAGAAATACCTTTTTATGACTTATCTATAGGGCAAGGCAAACTTCCAACTGCTGAACATCTGCTCTTGTTATCATCCTTCAAATGACCATCCTTTCTGAAGCCCCAAGGCACCTTACCTCATCCTTAGCTCAGAATGCCACATCTACCTCCTTTTCCCTTTCTGTCTCTGAACCTCTCATATATGTGGGGGTCTCTGACTCTCTTATATATGTGGGGTTCCCACATGTATGTATGTAATTAAATTTAGTTATTTTCTATTGTTAAGTGGTCTCCTGAAGATTTAATTATTACACCAGCCAGAGGAAGGGTAGAGGAAAATTTCTTTCTGCCTCACAGCTCTCATTTGCCAATGGAAACAGCTGAGACTATTCTTCTGGCGCAGGATTTCAGAGATATGGTACGTCATTCCCATTTTGCAAGAAATGTCTGACTTATTCCCGTTTTGCAGGGGAACATCATTCTTAGTGGCATGGGAGTTTGGCTCCTTTCTCTTCTACCGGGGAATATGGTTGCCCCACAGAGACCAGGTCTTCTGCCAGCAGTGAGGAGAGGAGAAGAATGAGCTGTCTCTGATGGCATGGCCTCGGGGCAGGGAGAGCAAACACACAGCTGATGGCATGAGCCGGACTCACCAGAGGGAGATCTGCTCTTCAACAGAGCAGTGTCTGAGCTTTCAGCGGGGGGCACTGAAACGAGCCATGATGCCCCCTCTGTGTGTCTTCTCAATCACTTGCTTGGTAGGTGTGGTTTGCCAGAGTGTGATCATTGCCTGCATGTGGACACATGGCCCTGCTATCAGCCTTGCAGTTAAGACCCTGGCTGACTCCAGAATGTGTCACAGAGCAATACATGGGCATTTGGGATGTCCCTGTCTAGCCATAGACAGCACATGGAGAAAGAGTGTGGGGTAGAGATGCAAGATGTGATCAAACGGCAGGTTTGGAGTAGGGCTAGGGGTGCCTGACCTGTTGGGCCACCACCCCAGGCCAATCACCTGTTTTCAGAAAGCTTGAGGTGGAGAGTGTGGGCAACTCAAGACAAACTCAGGGCCACTACCTGGATCTCGCCTCATTAGGACCAGCAGGTGGAGTTTCTAACTGTTGCCAGGCACATCCAAAAGCAAGGTGGGTGCAAGAGGCTCCAAGGAGATGCCTGAGCTTGGAGGGGAGGAATAGCGTAGGCTACTTTAACTGTGTGCTTACTGCCTAATGCTTATGATTAGGACACTGTCGCTAGAATGCAGAACTGGCATGAATAATTTTACTAAAAATTAATAACAGAAACAAACCTCCCCCCCTGTCTCCCCTGACTGTTGGAGAGTGTGGAGTTGTGCAAACACACCACCCTCTGGGTAGGAAGCCTGCATACACCCTGCCTGCTTTCCAGGCTTCTCATGCAGATGTTTTGGGCCACAGACCATGTTTAGAATGGGAATTGCTCACAGTTTTAGGATTTTAAAGTGATCCCTATGGTCAGAAATTACTTTGGAAATTTTAGTTGTGTCACGTGCAGAGGGGAGAAACATGCTCAAGCAGCATTTGTAGAAAAGGCAGCTTCTCAACTTAAATGACATAGAAACTCCTAAAGTTCATGCTATATACCGCAGGTGGCAATGGGAATTGCTTCTTCTATGTGAACATAATCTAGTCACGTCGAGAAAAATTTAAATTACACACAATTTTGTTCCAGAAATTCCGCCTGTGTAAATCTATTCCACAGAAATAAAAGCTACAGATTGCAAGGTTGTACATACAAGGACGTTTATTGTTTGCAGTGATGAAAAACTGGAAACAACCTGAAGGTCCATCAACAAGGAAACGATTGAGTCAATAAAGGGTCCAGCTGCACTATGGAATATTAGGCAGCGATGCAAAAGGACAAGTTAGCGAACCAGCTAGCTGTTGAACTGCAGAGAGGCTCATGATGCAGTGTTAAGTTAGGCAAATTGCAGAGGAATACATGTGATGTGTGTGTGGTTATGGTATTTTTAAAATGAGAGTAATCAGACCAAAAACTCTCCCTTATATATCTGAGCACAATGAGTGTGCAGAGGCTACGTCTCAGGCAGGAAGGAGGCGGGTAGGTTGGGGAAGGTAGAGGAGGAGGCAAGAACAAATAGTCATAGGAAAAAATTAAAGAAAACATTCAATAAAGTTAAGGGAAAATTTAGAATATAAATGCTCACCTATATTATTATGCAAGTATGTACATTTGTATATGCAAATGGATAAGGCCTAGGAGGTTATAGGGAAAAATTAAAACACTGACTTAATCAGATGCTGGGATTGTGGGCAATGTTTTGTTTGGATTTCTGTTGTAATTTTAAGGTTGCTTTTTACAATAAACTTACTTAAAAGGTCAACACTCATAAGGAAGAAGAAAGCGATGGCTAGTGAAATTATTCACATTTAAAATGATTCTATCAAGGATAATTCAGAAGCTCCTCTCAATGTCTCGCACAAAGCAGGCACTCAGCAACCCTTCGCCAAAGTGAAAAAACCAGACTCACGAAGCTTTGACTTGACCTCCCAATTTGTAAACATGAGCAAGGATATTCAAGCACATGCAGTTTCAGTTAAAAGATCCATAAATGAAGTTTGCATTTGAATCACCAATTCACTTCGCGCCCACTTTAATCTGGTCTCTGGAACTGTTAGCAAAATGAGAAATGACAATTGTAGAAAATGTGCCACGTCATGGCCTGAGTATTTTCACATCAGAAATGAAGTCATGTGGCTTACGTGGCTGTGCCTGTTCTCGTGATTAAACTCAGGAGAGCCAGGACCTGAAATTTCAACATCAGTCTGTAAGTGCTTCTTCTTTCTGTCTTTGTTGCTATTGTTTGTATTTAGAAAATAAAAATGAAATACTGACGTGTAAGAAACAACCTCCATGTGTTCTGTACTTTAATTTTGCTCTCTGATCTAGAATTCAACAAGACTCTGGAAGTGGAAATTGAGCAGGATGCTATCAAATGTGCCAACCAAGGCCATCTGGGGGTTCTCCGTGTGCTGTTTCAGGGCAGAGTGGGCATCTCCCCAGGGACCCAGGGGCAGGGTGCTCCCCTGAGCTGCCCCGCCCCCAAGGCCTCCACCCCTTTTCGATGTTAAAAACCTTCCAAATGTATCCTTGAGAAGAACACAGATAACAGTGAAGGCTCAGAACAGGAGGTACCATTATCAACATTCATGTTTTAAAATACTTAGGATAAATTGTCTGACAACGCATTTTTTTTTCTCTTACAGACTCTTTTTAAAAAAGAATTGATAATATTCAGCAGCTGTTATTTCCAAATATGTTTAACAACTCCTGGGGGTCTCTGAGAATACCCCAGAGGAACTGTGGGGGGACATCTTAGAGCATTAGATTCATTATTTTTATATAAGCTGTTCATGTTTTGTAATATGTATTTAACTAACAATGAGTAGATAAGAAGTGGTGTATCTACTCTGGCTTATGGCATGGATGAATTCTTTATTACCGTGTTTCCCCGAAAATAAGACCTAGCTCTACCATCAGCTCTAATGCATCTTTTGGAGCAAAAATTCATATAAGACCCGGTCTTATTTTTCTATAATATAAGACTGAGTCTCTTATAATATAATATAATATAATATAATATAATATAATATAATATAATATAATATAATATAATATAATATAATATTGAGTCTTATATTAAAAGACATATTAGAGCTCATGGTCTGGCTAGGTCTTATTTTCGGGGAAACAGAGTAGGTCTACCTTAAAGGCACAGTTTCTTTTTAACTTTTTAGCTAGGAGTAATTATATTTTTGTAGGGATAAATGGTTCACAGAAATGATGGCTTATCGCCAAAGTGATGGTAGAAATACTGGTAGAGATTGTGTTGGGAGTCCCTGTGTAAAGGGAGTATTTTTAAAGATACTCATATGCGTGTACCTAAAAATATGTACATAGGGTTAGGGGAACATTAGAAAGCAAACGTGTGATTTAAAACTATTTTCTTAAATACATGGACTGTTTCAGAGAAGGGAATAGCAAACGTTTATCCTTCTTCTGAAAAAAAAAGTCTTTATGTGATAAGCACATCCTACTGTGGATCTAATCTGTTCTGGAAATCAGCTTGGTGATATTTTCTTACAAGATAATTTCTGGGCCGTTGTCTATCTTTGTTTCTATTTTAGTTTAATCCCTTTGTTATATTTTAGTTTAATTAGAGGAATTAAATAAAACCTCCATGTATCAAACCTCCAATATGCCAAAATACATGGCTCAGGTCTTTTCATGTTTCCAAAAATGAAGTTTCCACAGTTTCATCAGAGATATGTGTTTGAATTTGGCCTTGAGAGCCATCAGGGACCACAAGATAGCTCTGGAATTGCACAGAGCAGACAATCTGGATTAGACAAGCCAGGATTGAATCCTGGCTCTGCCACTTTCTAGCTACTTCACTTGTCAGAACCTCAGTTTCCTCATCTATACAATGGGAATCACACCTACCTCTAAGAGTTGTTGGGAAGCATTGTGAAGTGCTTGGCACAGTCCCTGGCACATCCTTTTATCTGTTCACCAACCATCTATTGCATAATACAGTCTGCCAGGCACTCCACTGGGGGGGCTGAGGATGTGTGATGAACAGGCACCCTCCAGTAAAGCCTTCAGGGGATTGATAACACGAACATTTGTCAAATACAAGCAAATACCCGAGTGGAGCCGTGGGAGTGCTATTTGAAGCGCTGAAGAATCACTGCTCTTTGGTACCTTCAGAACATGTGTGGGTTTGGGCTGGGGGAGAGAACTGGGAAAACTCGCTGGTGGTTTGCTTGCCTGCTCATCTCCGTGGCTGCCCGCCTGCTTGCAAGCTTATTTCACGACCAACCAAATGAAAACCAGCAGGCAGAGCATCAGGGACTGGTCCATAGTGACCCGAAGTCCTGCTCCCCTTTCCAACCAAAAATCACAGTGCTTGATTGAACAGAGCTCACTGATCAGCCGCCACAGGATCCGCTGGTAAAGCTTGTCTGGTTTCTCTCGGGACAGCTCCTCCTGGTTCGCAGCCTGGGTGGCATTGATGCAGCTGGTGACAAACTTCTCCTTGGTCACGTTGCCCTCGGAGCAGCCGTTGTAGTGGATGCCATCCGGGAACTGCCAATAGTTGGCTTCGTAGTACCTGTTGCCCTCGGCTCCGAAGTCGATATCCAGCTTCCGGCCCTGCTTGATGAAGGTCCCAGGGCGCATCTCTGCCCTTCGGGCCTCCGTGACCTGGGAGGTACTGGGTAAGGCCTTCCGGTTCCACTTGATTCGGTGCTTTATCCCTCTTGCCCTGACTGCGGAGAGCTGGCTGAAAAGCAGGATACAGACAATGGCCAACCAGCATCCACTCAATTGCTTCCTCATTGTGTCAGAATCTGCAACAGCAAAGGAAGGGGCGGTTAAGTTCTCCAGTGGGGTTCCCTGTCTCCCCCGGCCCCGCTCCCGTGGGCAGATTTTAAATAAGGAATGGCATTCTTGCCCCATTTACATTTTCCCAGAAGCATCATTGTTTTCCCATATTTGGGCAGCACAGGGTTAAGTCAATACCAAGTTTCTTGCTTTTGCCTGGGATTACATCCATTCAGGGCGGTGATCCTGGTTTTCTCAGACAGATAAGAAGCTGCAACTGGCAATTAGAAAGCCTTTGAATGTGCATGGGAAAATAAATGAGTAATGACTTTATACATGTATGTTTTCTTTGGTACTCCCAAGTCTTTCAAATCAAGGGGTCCCTGGGACGAAAATAGTAGAAGAGTTGGAATCAGAGGCTTCTGGGCTCATTTTTAATCTTCCCTCTTTCTTCTCTATTGCTCTAAGCTGGCACTGTTGTGGGCACATTCTGCCATCCATGCTAAGAAAGTCACTGGCTGCTGATCCTGAAGGCCTTCAAGGTAATGAGAGAGAGAGAGAGACAGACAAAGAAAGAGAGAGAGAGAGATGGGGGAAGGAGAGACGGAAGTATAGTTAGGGGACCCCAGCCTCCCCAGGAATAATCCTTTCATGTCTCACCTCTGGCGACAGTGTGACCCCATCCGCTTCCCGCAGCTAGCTTCTTATTACACGCTTACTATGTGTGTGTCAGCCACTGACATTGCCGAACTCACTTCTCACGTGGGGTAGGTACATTATTAACCCCATTTTATAAAAGTTGTGCTGAGATTCAGAGACGTTCAGTAGTTTGCCAAGCCACACAATAGCAGGTGGCAGATCTGAATGCGGCTCTGTCTGACACTGGTCTCATGTGCCCACACCCCATGCCCCGCTGCCCTTCTGGGCTGCAGGATGGGAAGGTGCTCACATTTTATGCTTTTGACTCACTGGGCATGAGGGCAGCCCTGACGGACGCTAAGCTGAGCGAAGAGGAGGGCTCGCGAGGCATTTCCTAGGACAGGAGATGCTGAGGGGGGCAGGAGGGCCTGGGGAGTACTGGGGGTCCTGGGTCAGGTGCCCTAGGGCATGTGAAGGGCTGCTGATGACATCAGGCACTAAGCCTCCCCTGCAGACCCCCAATCCGGTAGTTCAGTCACATGTGGCTCTTAAAACTACAATAGTTATTGCGGAAATCCACCTCCCCAGGTCAACTGTTCGGGGCATTCCAGCACCTGGACTTTTGTCTGTGCGGATCAGGGACACAGGAAGAATTACCATAGTGGAGTGTGCTTAAAGGGCTGTCGCCTAGATAAGACTTCCTGTCAGTCCATACGTTCCAGAGCGGGTGGAGGTTGAAAAGGTAACTGGCTTAGCCCCTAAGACACCCTCCATCAGACCCTTGCAGTATTCCTAACAGTGATTAGTTCCCCTCTGTGAAAACATTCAACTCTAGTGAGACACTGGTTCTTATGTAGAAAAAGGCAAACGAAGTGTATTCCTAGTCTCCTCTGGACCCCTGCAAAGAGGCTTCTGCTAACCTTTCTTTCCACGCAGGCATCACCTGGTCTTTGCCCCCGGGGTGGGCATGAGTGTGCCCTGCGGCAGGCTGAACACCTAGGCTGTCAGCACCCCACCCAGACCACAGCGAGCTCAGAGCATCTTTCTGCAAAGAGACCCAAGCGTGAAGCAAACATATATTAAGCTCCTAAACAGGGGCCACACCCCGTGTCATCAGCCCATACTCCTTGGTAGGAGAAATCTTAAGAATAGTAACATCACTTATAGGCACGCCAAATTAAATAAAAGCATAGAGGTCTGGAGAAAGAAATTGGTCTTCCTAAGCAAGGGCTCAAAAAAAAAAAAAAAGAGAAAATCCCAACCAGCCAAACCTTAAATAGCGTTTTATTGTAGCACCAAAACATAGACATGCAACGTCAGGATCCCCGAACATTCTCACAAGTGTCCCCTGACTTGGGTCCTATCTCAGGAGATGGGACTCAAATAGTCATTGCACGGTTTGCAGTCTGCTTAGAAACGAGCAACCCCAACCACAGACCTAGAATCCACACATAAACTCTGGCT
The DNA here is from genome assembly GCF_004115265.2 of Rhinolophus ferrumequinum. Classification (NCBI taxonomy): domain Eukaryota; kingdom Metazoa; phylum Chordata; class Mammalia; order Chiroptera; family Rhinolophidae; genus Rhinolophus; species Rhinolophus ferrumequinum. The sequence goes on along the minus strand of NC_046306.1, from coordinate 26,385,860 downwards.
CCCCACCTACCTTGGGTTCTCTCTGGGAGCGCGCCTCTGGAGCCACGGGCTGCCTGTCCTCCAGCTCACCCTCCTGGCAGCCAGGCCTGCCGGGCTATGTAGGAGCTGCAGAGGGAGTGGCAGTCCTGCTTCTCTCCAAATACGGCAGGCTTTCCCTTCCTGACAGGACCAATCAGGGGTTCCCGGGCACTCCTTTGTCTTGAGAAGGATGGACCTTCTCATGGCTTTTACCTACTAAACATCACGTGAAGACCTTGAATGTTCAGCAAGACTTGAGAGTTGCCTTTTATTTTATGTATTGTTTACTTACAATTACTGGTTTATTATAAAGGATACAAATGAAGAGCCAAATGAAGAGGTACATAGGGCAAGATCTGGAAGGGTTCCAAGTGCAGAAGCCCCCAGGGAGTTTGGGGTACACCACTCTCCCTGCATGTGGATGAGTTTACCATCCTGGTAGCTCTCCGAACCCCTCTGTGCCAGGAACTGGGGACAAAAAACAATTATTAAAGCAAAAGAGGCTTCTGTCACCCCTATCACTTCAGGAAGTTACAAGGTTTTAGAAGCTCTGTACCAAGAACTTGGAGACGAAAATCAAATATATATTTCTTGTTATATCACAATATCACAGCCGGGCAGAGGGATGAATGCATCTGTCCGAAGAGTCCGGTGAAGGCTATTTTTAAGACTGCTGTTCCAGAGGCGCCCTTTAGAATGGAAATGAGAAGTGTTAGAAGGAAAATGCTTTCCCATCAATATCTACATCAGAGGGTGATTTAAACAGGTCTTGCTGGATGTGCATACTGCCCTGCCCCTGAAGACCAGCCTCAGATTGCAAAGGGGTCTTTGCTGGGCATCCTTTGTGGGAAGAGGCAAGTCAGGAAGAGGACGAGTGTTCAGCGAGACGATGTGCCCCACAGTCTGGACCCACAGGGAGTGAGGCGCTGTGCTTCCATTGAGTAGGGGGTAAACCAGGGCTAATGGTGGGTGGAAGGCCACATCAGAGGACTTGCCAGCACTTTGGGCTGCTGTGGTTATGTGGGAAAGCTTGAACCACTGAATTAGTCCAAAGATCGATGAGTTGAAGATCTGTGGAAACCCAGGGGATAGAGACAGGTGGAGACAAAAACCAACACCGTTCCAGGATGGTGGAGGCTGACAGTGGATTTCTTCAGAGTGCCTCTCTTTTTACATGATGCCTAGTGTAGCGGGGAGGGGAACTAGAGAATCCGTCACCCCTGGCATAAGGGCCTGGGCATATTTATTGGGTGACCATTCTTTATACAGAAGGGACTTGCTCAGTTGTCCCTGTTAACGATCATTACTGCAACGCGAAATCAAAAGTGAATTGTGGAGATGTGTATGGAGTGAGAATTGCCTGTAAATAAAATGCGATCTTCATCCTGAATGTGACTCAATCATTGTCCACCAGACTCGCTTCAAAGCCCTGTCGCGAACCAAATCAAGTGGTTACTTCTGAGCAGACCAGCAGATGGCGCTAGAAGAGCTTATAAAGACTCGTCCTGGAGGTGGGAAACCCCTCAGCTGACGCTGCCCCTGCAGTTTCTCTGCTCTAATTGGATTTGGGTCCTCCAGTTGCGCCTTTCTTTCTCCTCTACCTTTACCTTTAAATTTTATTTCATTTTCCTCTGGAAAAAAAACACACTTTACCATTTTTAGGAAGAATGATAGACTTTTTGTAAACACACACACATACATTAGTAGGGCAAACAGTATAAACTATGCAAAATGCAGAAGAGAAGAAAAAGAAAAGAGATCTCTTAATGTTTCACTATCCAGAGACAAGTGTCAATACAATTTTTTTTCATTATATAGGTGCTTAGGGTCATAATTAGGGTTTGAGATGTTTGGAGCTGGGAAGGACTCAGAATCTTCTAGTCCAGCTCCTTCACACTGTGAGGTCATGGGACCCAGATAGGCCCAAGGTCACCCAGCCAGACGGGCAGTGCTGCCCCTGTGGCCCCATTGCTCTGTTCTGAACTTTGTGTACCGTTCACCCTGCCTCTCCCCATCTAGTGCCATCTCCTCCAGGCTCCCTCCATCCCTTTCTCTCTACCCCTTTCTGAGCAGGACTTTGCCCAGAGGGCGGTGGGAGGTTGGTTTAGAGCTGATGAGACTGCAGATTCCTCTTGTCAGCGAACAAAAGGCTGTTCTCAGAGACACAGAGGAGTGCAAAGACTGAAAACGTTCAGAAGATGGGAGGAGCTCTGGAAGCTGCAAACAAGGCAAGAAAACTGTCAGACAGATGCAGGGAGTTCAGAACTGTTCCAATCTCCGCCTGTAAAGACGAGCAAACAACCAAGGAATTGTGCGAGAACATTAGTCTCTTTAAATGAACTGGGAGACCAGGGCCCAGTGACTTGTGTCATCTGGCGTCAATGATTATATTAGGAATATAACTTAACGTTGAGCATGTTTGTGAAAACAGGGAAAATGAGATTGATTCCATGGGGCTGGGCGCTTCAGGATGCAAAGGACTAGGATATATTTCTCTCAAATGTATGAACAGTAGGAAATTATGTGGACTAACCAAAAAAGCAACAGGGAAAGGCTGAGTTCTAGAATGCACAAGTGGGTGTCACGATTATGTCAATTCCTAGTTTAATCAGAGCTTGGACCTTTGGAGAGCATTTAAGATAAATACAGTGATTGTTAAGATACAAACTGTACCCCAGAAGTGTTAGTGTGTGGGAAGATCACCCGCCATACCTTGGCCTAATGGGAGAGAAATAATTGAAATGTGTTTTGGAAAAGAATACTTCTTAGGAAGCTGTATAGCTGTCTAAACAGCTATACTCAATTTTTAAATTTTTATTGAGGTCCACTGTACTCACATAAAGCTACCTATATCTGAACTAAACAGCATTACGTATCTTTACAAACTGAACACACATCTGTAACTTGCACCCAGCTTAAGAAACCGACTGTGACAGCACCCCCGAAGCTTCCTTGTGTCCCCATTGTGTCATTGTCGCCTCCCCTATACCGTCCTGACTCTTTCCACCAGAGGTTAGTTTAGTCTGTTTTTATACTTCCTATAAATGGAGTTATATAGAACATAGTCTTTTGCTTCTGTCTTGCTCAAGTTAATTACATCTGTGAGATTCCCCCACATCGTATGTAGTTGTACGTCGTTCATTCCATTGTGAGACTATCCCACGGCCGGTGTGTCCGTTCCCGCTGGTGGGCATTTGGGTGATTTCTGGCACGAATAGTGCTGCTGCGAACATTCTTGCACGTGCCTTTCAGTGGCCATATGATCACTTTTCTGTTGGATGTGCTCCCTGACAGGTGGCCTTGCTGGGTGATAGACTATGTCTACACTCAGCCTTTGTAGTCTGAGAAATCTGATTAACGCTTTGCGCAGAATTCTGATCACTAGCGTGCCCACTCTGCCCAGGCATAGTCAGGGGTGTCTGTGTGGGCTCTCACAGCACTTGGCATATAGGCCATTAGTCATCGGGGGCACCCCATTGTTGTTCACACGTCCAGTTGAACTTGCAGAAGTTGAGGGACCGTGTTTCATTTGCATGTGTTTGCTCCCTGCCTAGCCCCGTGCCTAGAATCTAGATGCATCTAGATTCCCTTTAGTCTTTCTTTTCAGTGACCTGGTTGAGGACAGTTGTCAGGGATACAGAAGGATCACAGCTGCCAAGGTGGGCTGTGCGCCAGAGGGCAGGCTCAACCCTGCAAGTTGCAGCAGGTCCAGGTATATAAAGGCAGCAGAGGAAACTTAACAGGGATAAATGCAACAGGCTTACAATTAATTTAAAAAAATAAATCAAGGGCAGCGTGGTGGGTGAAGACTGTCATGGCAGTGGTTGCAATTGCGTGGCATGCAGCTGTCTAGAAATGTAAGATAAGCCCACAGGACAATCATTGCTTGGAGAAGCAAATGCTGCACTCATCACAGGGTCGTTTCCTCTGCAGTTCTCTGCCCTTCCCTGCTCAGACCCAGCTCTGTGTTGGGAGCTGGGCTGTGGCGGGCGAGGGTGGGGCCTTGTGTGTTGATTCACGGGAAGGAGGTGAGTAAAAGTTGTGACGTGAGGTATCTCCTGTGGCTTATCAGGGACCATTAAAAACAGTGACTCATCTTGAGTGTCACTGAATGTTCACGGAACAAGTTGTTTGTTAAGAAGTGAGAAGATAGAGAGCCATTGAAAATTTAGAGCAGGGGTAATAGGCTGAAGGTGGTATTTTAAGACGATCCAGAAAGAAATGGACCGGGAAAGGGCAGACCTGAAGACTTTAAGAAGGGCAGAGATGGCAGACTTGGCTATCATGTTCACGTTCCTTACTCAGTCTCTCACCACTTTTCATAGTCCCTGATGTTTTTCTTAAAAGCATTATTAACTTGATCATTGGATCTGAAGGGCTCTTCCCTCCATAATATGGAGGAAGATATCCAAAAGGAGAAAGGCCTTCCCATCATTGGGGGAGGTGGTTCACACTGAGAGTCAGTTTTCACCTCTGGGCAGGAGATGTCATGTCCCCCATCATTCATAGGGCTTATCCAACATTGCTTGGTACTGTTGGAACCACAGATTTCCTTCCCCCAAAATACTATAAAGGGAAGTAAGCTGAGGTCTAAAAGCTGCTTTGAGGACATGGGCATGTGTTAACATGTTAATTATTGGCCGGCCAGAATCACCAATGAAGAATTCCCCATTGTGACGGCAAATAGCAAAGGCTGAAGGGGTTTGTGCCAGAGGCTGGGTCTGTGATGGCTTCGGCCAGGAGAAAGATTGGAGCACGGTCAAGATAGGTCTCAGTTGGTGGGGAAGGTAGTGGTCAAGTCCCAGAGCCAACCAAACTGGAAAATGCAGGGTGAGGTCACTTCTTGGTACTTTTGGCTCTAGGGACGAGATCCGGCAGTGGGTGGAAGAGGAAGACCCAACATTTTAAAGAAATGCGTTTATTAGAGTATATATAATATACATACAGAGACATGCATAATTCAATACATTTTCACCAACTGAACAGACTCATGTAATCAGCAGAATATTCCAAAGCCTCATGGGCACCCCTCCCCCGCCAAAAGGGTAACCAGTGTCCTGACTTCTAATGCCCAGGCTACTTTCACCTGCTTTTGAATTTTATACAAATGGAATCACGCGATACACGCTTTTTTTTGTGGCTGGCTTCTTTTGTTCACCATTATATTTGTGAAAGTCATCAATATTGTTGCCTAGAGATGTTATTTTTCAGATGTTATTTCTCATTCCTATACAAATAGATCCCAATTAATTTACCTATTCATCTCTTGATGAACATTTGCATTGCTTCCTATTTGGGTGATTACGAATGTAGGTGTTGTGAAAATTCTTCTGTGTAACTCTTGGTGAATGTAAGCTCTCATTTCTGTTGGGCAAATCCTTACAAGTGAAAATGCTGGACCACTGTATAGGCATCTGTTCTGCTAAACAGCTTCCCAAAATTGTCCAACCAACTTAGATTCAGCTGTGGGAGAGGGTTCCAGTGTTCACCCCATGTACCAGCTGCATACTGGCCCCTCTGTACTGGAGACTTCTTTTAACTTTTAAATAAACGATGACAATAGTTTGTTAAGTCATAGTAGAGCTAAGAACAAATTATAAAGATTAGGAGTGATTAGGCCTAACTTTGTCCCACTAGTTGCAGGGGCTCTTAACCTGGAAGGGTGCTAACCACAGATAGAATTTGGGAGATACGTGAACTTGGTTAGAAAAAGACAATAACATCTTTTTTTTTTAGTTTCAGGTGTACAAAATAATGTAATAGTTAGACATTTATACCCCTCACACAGTGATAATCCCCCTCCCCCAATCTACTACCCCTCTGACATCGCACACAGCCATTACATTTCCACTGTCTCTATTCCTTATGCTGTACTCCGCTTCTTGTGAAATACATATATATATAAATTGTAGTTGACATTCATTATTATTCAACTTCGGCTTCAGCTTCAGGTGTACAGTGCAGTGATCAGGCATCTACACTGTCCCTGATCTGAAGTGGTCTCCCTAATAAGACAGGTGTCCGTTGGATACCCTACAAAATCTTTACAACATTATTGGTTATATTCCCCAAACTGTCTTTCGTATCCCCGTGACAATCTTGGGGTTACCGATTGTGCTCTCTAATCCCCTCACCTTCTCCCTCATCCCCACTCCCCTCCCATCTAGCACCCCTCAGTTTTTTCTCTATATCTCTGAGACTATGTCGGATTAGCTGTTCATTTATTCTATTCTCTGGATTCCACATATAAGTGACATCATATGGTATTTGTCTTTCTGTGTCTGACTTATTTCACTTAGCATAACTTGCTCTAGGTCCATCCATATCGTTGCAAATGGTAAGATTTCATTCTTCTTTATGGCCGAACAATTGTCCATCGTATAAATGTACCACAGTTGCTTGACCAGTCGTCTACCGATGGGCATTTAGGTTGTTTCCATGTCTTGGCTATTGTGAATAGTGCTGCAATAAGCATAGGGGTGCATAAATTTTTTCTAATTAGTGTTTTGGATTTCTTTAGATAGATACGTAGGAGTGGAATTGCTGTATCATAATGTAATTCCATTTCCACTTTTTAGAGATACCTCCATACTGATTTCCATAGTGACTGCACCAATCTGCAATTCCATCAGCAGCGCACGAGGGATCCCTTTTCTCCGTATCCTCACCAGTACTTGTTGAAAAAACAATAACATCTTGATTTCCATTAAACTCTACCTGGAACATAGTCTTTCTTCCATGAAGAATGCAGGCAGGGGGCGGCCGGTTGGCTCAGTCGGTTAGAGCTTAGAGCGCAGTGCTCATAACACCAAGGTCGCCAGTTTGATTCCCACATGGGCCAGTGAGCTGCGCCCTCCACAACTAGATTGAGAACAATGACTTGACTTGGAGCTGATGAGTTGTGGAAAAACACACCGTTCCCCAATATTCCCCAATAAAAATTAAAAAAAAAAAAAAGAATGCAGGCAGCAGGCTCAGTCGCGTTAGCTATACCTGTGACCATAACCTGCTAGAATCAGATGTTTTCATGTCACATTACAGGCAGGGTGACCAACTGGGACAGTTTGCCAAGGGTTGAGGGGGCTCCCAGGATTCAGCACTAAAATGGGAAAGGACAGGGCAAACCGGGACAAGTCGGTCATCTCAATTCTAGGTGAGGCATAATTCAAAATATCCCTTACACTTATCCTTGTGATAAGTTATAGTTAGTAGGTCCACCAATGGATCTTGCTTAGTGAATTCTTCAATCTTCAATCAATCGGAAAATGTTTTGATAAGTATATTTTAGCATAATAGATTTCCTGTGTAACCTCTGTATTTTACTTTATGCATTTAAAAACATATTCTGAGCAGGGTCTGTAGACTTCATGAGACTCACAAAGTGGTCCATGGCAGGAGTACGCATTTATACGTGGGTCTTGACGTATAAATTTAGGAGTTTTCCACATGGAGAAGGGGATAGAGAAGACATTCCAGGTGGAGGGGAGAGCAGGAGAAAAGGAATGGAGGCATCTTAGGGGTGCATCTCAGGACAATAGGGTAAAGATTCATGATGTGTTTAAAGATACCTTTCAAAATTAGGCTTGGGGGAATGATGGTAGTGAGATGTAATGGTGGATGTTTGTGATGCATACAATACCTCCTAGGCTCAGTGTGTATGTACCAGGCAAGGATTGCCAGAGTGTAGAGGAGGTGGCAATCCCTGCGGTGGCAGGCTGCAGAGATGGCTGCCTGGAAGGAGGACGACGGGGCCAGTTGTCGGAGTGAAGTGAGGATGGGCAGGGGATGTGCCAATGAAGGCCTGGGTTGCCACTGAGAGGGCTGCGGGGAGGGAGGGAGAGCGGGGGACAGTTGACATCTTTGGTGTTCTGTTGTACTTCTTTCACAACTGTTTCTGTGCTGCAAGTTTTTCCATCTGGCTCAACGTTGTGGTCTGGAGGAAGGGCTAACCCTTACTGAACTATGCAATTCTTCTTTCTAGCCCTGCGTAACGATCACCACCAGGGTGGGAGGGACAATCCATTCAGCACAGATGTGTGTCCACTAGCAATTCATAGACATCATCCATTTCCACTTCAGATGTCCCTAATTGCAAGGGTTGACCGGGTCCTCTCACCGTTTCACTTTAGCTGCCATATGGAAATATTTTGGATTTTCCAAGTAGGCATGTACCTCTTCCATCTTCTCTGATCTCCTGACGCCAAGTGGAAGTGACAGGTAAGTATGAAATGACACACAGGGAAGTGGGATCAGCTGTAAATACAGGAGGAAAAACCAAGTGGAAGGAGAGCCAATGGGGGGAAAGCCAAAACATCACATGTGTGATTCAGATGGGGCATCCAGTTCTTAAAGGATGCAGCAAGGCCCCTGACCAGGGCAAGCAGTTCAAGGGAGTCAGACAGGGATGTTATGTGGGCAGTTCAGAAGCTAAGGCTCAAATGAAGGCCTCCAGTTCTCAAGGCCTGGTATGCACGCTGCCCAAGCTTGTCAGAGACTCAGCTCATAGCAGGCAAGGGCGTGTCCTTACTTGTCTGTGTAACTTCTCTGTGAGGTGGAGAAGGAACAGCTGGGGCTACCTCCTCTGGGCAGATTGAGAAATCAGGAGAAATGCCGTCTTTGGGGAAAGGGGTAACAGTTCCACTAGATGGATAAAAGTTGTTGAAATTGTATGACGCGTAATTTGTAATCTTATAGAAAAGGTAATCACTAGACTTGTCACAGAAATGGGTGCATGAAGCTATTTCCCAAGTCCCTCATTCATTCATTCATTCATTCATCAAAGATCCATGGCTATTTTGAGGAACCTTTGGTATTTAGTGCTGAGGAAAGAGGGTCGGGTTTCTGCTACATATGGGTAACAGGTCTATTCACCTGGTAATGATTCTGCAGCTCTTGATACCCGCAGGTCTTCTAGTGTATTACAAGACCAGCAGGCAGGTTTTAAAATCAACAAGTCTGTAGTTAAATATTGCTGTGTTCTCCTTTTTAAAGGCCAAGAACGTCATATTACATTTTCAAGCTTTTGTTGATTTAGGCTTTGAATCAGTAAAGGCTTGGGGCTGAGTGTTTATAAACATGGTGGACACAGGGCTTCTGTAAAGACTGTTTTCTAGAACACCTGTGAGAAAAACAAGTGGGCGGGAATGTTCTTACAACAGATTAAATTTCAGACAAATGCCTGACCTCCCCCACCCCCCCACTCATCACTTCTATTCTTAGGTAGTAATTCTATGCTTTTTTTTTACTTTAGGCTTCATTGCGATATAATTCACAGACCATGAGAGTTACCATTTCAAAGTGTACAGTTCAGTGATATTTAGTACATTCACAAAGTTGTTCATTGATTACCACTATCTAATTCCAGAATATTTTTGTCACACCAGAAAGAAACCCCATACCCATTAGCTGTCACTTCTCATTCCCCTACCTCTCTCCAACCCTTGGCAACCACAAATCTGCTTTCTGTCTGTGTGGATTTGCCTAATCTGAATATTTCACTTAAAGTGAATCACATAATAGTCACCTTTTTGTGCCTGGCTTCTGTCACGTAGCATCATGTTTTCAAAGTTCATTCATGTTGTAGCACGTATCAGAACTTCATCCAGGCTTTTTATGGTTGAATAATATTGCATGGTGAATATCCCTTCACCCTGGAGGACACACATGCTCTTCCACTTGGTATCGTGGTTTTACTATCTCATATTAGGAGATACCGAATAAAACAATGTTTCTGTTGTCCAATTACTCTTTAGGTGATTATATCAAAAGCAAGATGGTGGTTTTCAGGGGGCTTTTTCCATAAGTTGGTGGAGAGAGCCAAACAGAATGTTCTGGCTTATTCATTGATTCATCTCCTGGCAGGGTTGGGGGAATGTGGCAGCCAAAGTTGGTGGAAAATAGAAATGCAGCTGAGCCACAATAGGCCTCTTTCATGGGTGGAAGAATTTTATTTCTAAAATTCTCAAAGCTAAAAATGGTCTCTGATAGACTTGATGGGGTGGGGTGAGGATCTGGGCTTGACCGAGTATGTAATCATTCATTCATTCTTTTCTTCATTCATCAAAGGTCCAGAGACGTTTCTTGAAGAAACATTAGCCCTGCGTGATGGCCCTAATTGGAGGCATAAAACCCTCCTTCTGGGCCGCTGTGGTCCACAACAATAGTCCCAAGGTCTGCATGATGCTGTGGAAATTACAAACCCACCACATGTCAGTTGCCTTCTGGAAGGCAGTGTAGAGAAGAGGGTTGGAGAGAAAAGGCTTCCTTGGAGGGCTGGAATAAAAGGAGATTCCGAGACATGCAGGGGAATGGGGGAACATGGCATTGGCTGGAAAAATAGTACCCTTCCTTGTTGGGTTCTCTGGTCTGTGAGTCTGTGATCGGCAAGGCCACCTGGCATACGGAAGGAAGGTCCTGGAATTTGTGAGGTCCTCCTTGAATGTTGGAGCTGGGGCTTTGGGAAGGTGAGCCGGGGCCATAGAGAAACCTGAATGGACACATTCTATGTGTGGGCAGCCACAGTGAGTAGGGTGATGGGCAAGCCTAGCACTCAAGAATTTGGCAGTGTGAGGGGATAGGATCTTGCCAGCTTTGTATAGCACCAACTGAATTATCGCTAACACTCCGTTTTATGTTAATTAACTCATAATCAACATAACTCTAAGCCAGGTGTGTTTGCAGTGTATTTGTGTGTGGGAAGAACATTATCTGGCTTAGAGTTTTAGATCTTCCTAAGTATGAGCCAAACTAATTTGGTTGTTCATGCAATTTTTCACTTTGTGCCAGCCATGGGGCGTGGTGGCTGGATCTCAGGGTCTGGATCTAGAATGCAAGCATGTGTTTGCTCTGCAGTGGGCACTCACTCTGAGGTAGGCACCCTTGGCAATCCTACATGGAGTGGTTGGCAGTGGTCCAGTCTGTTGAGGACATCCTGTGTTTCCCGGAAAATAAGACCAGGTCTTATATTAATGTTTGCTCCAAAAGACGCATTAGGGCTTATATTCAGGGGATGTCATCCTGAAAAATCATGCTAGGGCTTATTTTCCGGGTAGGTCTGATTTTCGGGGAAATACAGTAGTAATCCAGATAATGGTATTTTTATTATGAGAAGCCTGGGGGAGTGTGTGAATGTGGAGCCCTCACAGTCCTGGGAATGCCACTGAACTAAGGTGAGAGCGACACTGACACACAGCCATGACATTTCTAGAAAGATGGTATTATGGGCTGGCTGAATTGTGTCCTACAAAATTCATATGTTGAAGTCCTAATCCCCACTACCTCAAAATGACTGTATTTGGAGACAGGGGCTTTAAAGAGTTAAAGTTAAAATCCAGTATGATGAGTGGTGTCTTTATAAAAAAGATTAGGGCAGAAACACACAGAGGGAAGACCATGGGAAGACACGGGGAGAAGACAGCCATCCACAAGCCAAGGAGAGAGGTCTTACAACAAAACAAAACAGAACAAAACAGAAAAACCCCAACCTTGCTGACACCTTGATCTTGGACTTCTAGCCTCCAGAACTGGGAGAAGATAAATTTCTGTGGTTTAAGCCACCCAATTTGTGGTACTTTGTGATGGCAGCCCAAACGAATGAACAGAGATGACATAATCAGCAAGGAAAGCAATGAGAGTCCAGTTTTGTGGAGGACATTGGGTTGAGTGAGGGTGCCAAGGTTTAGAGTTACTGAAAATTGGTATCTTTGCCCAATACAAAATTTAAGATGATTTCATGTTTGTTTATTGTTTGTTTTTAGTGAGGGAGGGAGGAAAGGGGGCAGATTTGCCAGGACAGTTAGGGAGGGAAGCGTCCAGCCCCAAGCACCCGGGGGGCCTCCAGCAGGAAGTGACGTGCTCTAGTTGACTACAACTGCAAAGTCTACAGAAGATTCATTTCAACTCCTGTTTAATTGTAGTCAGATAGTAAACACTTATAAATTTTTTATACAACAAAACAAGTACATGCAAAGTTACAAATATAGAAAATATAAAGTACATGCATATTTCAAAGATCACTTTGGATCCTTATACAAAACTATTCAGTGCACGTTGCAAGCCGAAGGACCACGCAAAAGGGTTTCCCACATATTAAGTATTTAGTAGCTTACAAAACAGGTAAATGCATTAGATACTTTAGATGTTAACTGCTCTAACCAAAATTTCTAAGTTTGTCATATGTAATATATATATATTTTACACAGAATACCCCCACAATGCAAGCCAATAACATTGCAGAATAGTAATATAGATCTACTAGGTGACAATATTGAACAATCCAGGGAATAATTTTACCTCACTTAAATTACAGTAACAGAATTTCTTGTTCCACTCTGAATGGATCATATTTGCAACCTAAGGTGTTTTTTGTTTTTTTGTTTTTTTGGATTGACTCCCTGTTCTTTGATTCAAAGGCCAATTACAGAAATGAAGGACTCAACCTAATTCTGGTTTTTGACAATTGTGAGACAGCAACGAAGAAATGCAAGCATTTTTCTTTGTACACTGATCATTTTCTTCATTACACAATTGTCTGAGAATGGAGTTTTTTACAGCTGCTCTTCCTCTATGTTAAAATCTCCTGGCTTTACCCAGTATCGAAATCATTCCCATTTCTAGTAAACGAACAAAGTTGTTAGTGTCCAGACAGTAACTTAATTTTTAACTGCCTTAATTATCTATAATGTATGTAACTAAAGAAAGGAATGCCACAGGTAGGTGCTTTCAACCTCTACCCTCCAAGGGCACCACTCCCAAATGTTGGATAGTTTTAGTTCCAGAAGCCTTTCATATTATGTTATGTTCATTCCCTATGAAAATGTTGTGTGAATATTTACTGAATATTTACTCTTGCGTGAATATTCATGTTGCATGAATATTTACTCTTGATGTAGTAGCTGCTGTGTAACCTGTATTGCAAAATGCAAAACACTGTCACAGTTCTCTGCAGACACAGCTCACATGCTCTCCAGTGGGCTGAGCCTGGGCCCAAGAGCTAAGGATTTCTAGGTTTGTTATTTGAATGAATATGATGTGGCCTCCTTCCAAATTTGATAGAAATGCTGTTTGAACAGGGAAATGCAGTCTTATGCATTTCTTAATGCTTAAATGCTCTCTTAAAATGAATGAGAAAATGTGTCCAAATTGCTACAAAAATCACTGCTAACTAGGATGGGGCATTAGCGTACTGAGCTCTGGCTGGGGAAGGAGTTGGAGGTATGTAGGCAAAGGTATGTTGTGAGAATTGTTTTAGCCTCAATCCATTGCCACTAGACAAAAAAGAGGCCTAGATCAACCAATGATTATTTGCTGTTACACTCTAACCAGCCTGGCACTCACACTGGCCCATGAAAGACTCAATCAAATGGGACTTGAATACATAGCGTACCAGGCCTGCGCCGTATTTCCCTGTGCTCTCAGTGCCAAGGGTATTAGCCTATGGGTGACTAAGGGAGAAGTAAGAATGAGACACCACCACTAAAGGGCTGCAGGTAGATACCCCTCCCCCAACCTGGTAAAAGATGAAGAAGATGGTGGAAAGAGAAGGCCGGCCTCATCCCACTATTAGGAAAATGAGGAAAGAGATGAGCAGGATCACTGGAGGGGAGGAGAAGAGGATCGTACTCGCATCCCTTCGGAAAGCTGCATGGGACTCTTTCTGGTACTGGGTGATACACATCTGTTCCACCACGCGCTCCATTATCTTGACGTCGGTCTCAGTGAAGTTCTCCCCCTTGGTGGTGGTGGTGACAGTGTGCTGCTTGATGGTGATGTTGACGCAGTCATGCACAAAGTTGTTCTGGTTGTTGTACTGCTCCACGGGCTTGTAGTACACTTGGTTGGGGTAACGGTACATGTTTTCACGATAATAACGGTCCTCATAGTCGTTGCCGAAATGCATGAGGGGCCTGCTCATGGCACTCCCCAGCATGTAGCCGCCGAGGCCCCCGGCCACGGCCCCCGCCGCAGCAGCTCCTGCCATGTGCTTCATGCTGGTTTTCGGCTTACTGGGCTTGTTCCACTGATTGTGGGTGCCACCACCTTGACCCCAGCCTCCGCCATGGGACTGTCCCCAGCCGCCACCATGGGGCTGACCCCAGCCGCCGCCGTGGGGCTGACCCCAGCCGCCGCCGTGGGGCTGGCCCCAGCCGCCACCGCCCTGGGGTGGGTAGCGGTTGCCTCCAGGACTGCCCTGTCCCGGGTATCGGCTCCCGCCACGGTTCCATCCTCCTCCAGGCTTTGGTTGCTTCTTGCAGAGGCCCACGTCACTCCAAGTGGCCACAAAGAGAACCAGGATCCAGCCGCCTATGTGGCTTTTCACCATGATGGCTTATCTGCAAAATGAAGAGGGTACTATGTTTATGTTGAAACCACTTAACACTTACGGCATAATGGATGAATGTACAGCAGTACATCAGCTCCTCCGTCGTAAACACCCTTCACTCTGTACTTCTCCTTTGCAGCACTTATGACAAAAGTAACTATAAGTAAAGGGTTAACACATGCTTTCTCCTTCTCTAAGGACAAATTTGACTGTAAGATAATTTCTGGCTATTTCCTGGACACCTGAATGCCAGCAACATTGCTTATGGTAAAAATAACCTCTCATTGATAAAATGGCAATTGGACTAGGAAAACTTATAAATACCTGGTGGGTTTGCCATAGGTTTGGGCTTCTTTAGAACAGTGGTTCTTGCAACTGGCACATTCTTGTGTGGACCCTGCAAGCTGTGCCCATCGGGCTATTATAAGGGACACTGGCTTCTGTGGGGCCTGGGGCTTCTACGCCAAGGAGAACCTTTTACCCACCAACAGAGAGCTCATGCCCTTAAACCTGAGCAGTCACTGTGGCGGCTGAGAGTAGAGACAAGTCCTGAGCTGCTGGGTGGACCAACTCAAGGACCCTAGCGTGGCCCCTATGGAAGTCTTGTGAGTCTAATGTCTAGTTAGGAAGACCCCCGGGTGGGTGCGGCAGTAATGAAATAACTTTGTAAATAGCTGGTTCTTGTCTTCTATTCTCTGTGGGAATGTATGCAGGAAATGAGTCTCTTGTTTGCTGCTGTCTCCTTAGGTGCTAGGGCTGTGCCTGGCACAGAGCAGGCACACAGGACATATTTGTTAACTGAGGGAATTAATATCCCCTGGACATATAAATGCCAACAAGAATTTCCTCAAAGAAATACACATTTATTTTTTTTTTTGAAACAAGAAACTTGCAGGATTTGGCAAGGCCACTTGTGAATTCCGCTTTCTCTCTATAGATGAATAGACAGATAGATGGAGCAACTCAAAGTGGGATAAGAATGGCTGTATTCAAAATGATCTGTTGTCATTCCTTCATTGAATGAGTTTTAGTTCAGCATGTAATGGTTTAGGAGTGACCTTTTTTTCCCTGATTTTTGGTACAAAAGAAACACGTTTTATATAAAAGGGCTAGTACAGTTTAAGAAAAAAACAAACAAACCAAATATCCTGGATGATAATTTATGACCCTTTGTAGAATGTATACTCATCCAATTAAAAATCTCCTTTCAGACTGAAGATCTCATTTACCCTGGGTGCTTGGGTCTGAGGGCAGAACTCAAACACACACAGCAGAATGATTATTAAACAGCTTCTACTGTATACAACATCAAACCATATGCTCCAAAATGTCATGTGCCATCAAACCAAAAATAGTATATGCAGTAATGCTGATGTTAGTCTTATCGCCAGCACTAAGTTATTTTCAAATAAAAGTGGCATCAAGTACTAGAAAAATTATTTTTCATAACCTTCAGAGCTAAAGACTAAATTGGATACTATCCAGAAGAATAATGATGAAACAAATCAATGAATTAACATTCTGTTTATGTTTTTATTACCACTATTTAAATATCTTGGTGGTGATAAGTAAATAAAAGTATATTTGAAAGTTACAAGCCAAGTTAACCTGCTCAGATTGTGCGATTTAGGATTTCTGGAGGCTCTTTTGGATAGGGGTTAGAGGGACAGGGTCCTAGAACATGCTGACTGATCTTGCACCCCATCTCCTGGCACTCCAGTCTTCTGCAGGCCTGCTTTCCTGATCTACTCTCCATTTGTTCATGGTACCCAGCTCCTGGCCTCCATGCTGCTCACATACCTCATGGAACGGAAAGACGCTAGGCTCACTCAGTCAGTAACTCCTGATTGAAAGGGGTGTTATGTCAACAACTATTTCATTCACCCCAATGAGCGCCAAACCCAGCCAACATCCTGAAGTTATTCCTGAATTTTCTCTTTCTCACAGCACACATCAAATCTATCAGCAAATCTTACCAGCTCTACGTTGAAAATAAATCCTAAATCCGAAACCTCTCACATGTTTTCCAACACTACCACCATTCTAGTTGAAGTCTCTGTCTCTTCTGGCTGGGGATTTTCAACAGCCTCCAGTCAGACTTCCCTGCTTCTGCCCAGGCTCCCACGGTGTGTTCTGCGCTCAGTGGCCTAAGAGAGCCTTTTCACATGCAGGTCACACCTGGCCACTCCTTCATGCTCAGGATAAAGCCCAAAGTCCTGACCACGCCTGTTGGGCCCCACGGGACCTCCACTGGCTTCTCCATCCAACAAGCACTTTCCCGTCTTGGGGCATTTGCACCTGCTGCTCCTGGGGCCTGGAAGGCTCTTCCTCCAGCTCCTCACAGGGCTCTATTCTGCTCTGACGTCACATCAGTGGGGTGTCCACACCACTCTATCTAAATCAGCACCGTACTGTACCCCTTACTCTGCTTTTCATTTTTCTCCAGAGCGGCAATGCTACTTGGCATCTAGTATTTACTGTCTGCTTATTGTTCTACTCCAGGGAAGTGTAAGCTCCTCTAGGGCAGGAGTTTTCTACTGTGCGCAGCAGTATCCCCAGTGCCTGCATGTAGTGCCTGACTCCTAGACATGCAAAGTAAACGCTGAATGAATGGATGTGCATGAAAACTTCTATGATAACGCATTAGCAATAACCAAGCTAACCATTAAATAGCTACAAGGGATATCGCCAGTGATCTATGCATATATTTATGATTTTACAAAACATTCTTTTCTGCAATGGCCAACTGTCTAACATCTTCAATTCAGTTACATAAACACTTATTTCATGTGCCATGGTAGACTCTGGCTGGATGGACATGTTACCTGAAATGGCTGAGGCAGGAGGAAGAGGAGGCTGCAAGAGGAGCAACACTGAGTCCGGCTTTGAACATGCTTTGTTCAAGGTTATAAGAGTTACAGCTCTATCAGCT
The DNA here is from genome assembly GCF_004115265.2 of Rhinolophus ferrumequinum. Taxonomy (NCBI): domain Eukaryota; kingdom Metazoa; phylum Chordata; class Mammalia; order Chiroptera; family Rhinolophidae; genus Rhinolophus; species Rhinolophus ferrumequinum. The sequence continues at coordinate 26,368,590 of NC_046306.1, read as the reverse complement.
CAACAAGAGACATGAGCAGGCATTGACATGACATAGTAAAAGAGGTACAGAGAAGGACTCGGTCCTCAGGGAGCCAGACACAGGATGTGGATGGGGCCACAGAGCATTCAGGGTGGAGACACGTAGTGAGAGAGGCAAATCTGGGGATCCCAGAGGGTTTCATGAAAGTGGAGCTTCAATGTGCTGTGGAGAGGCAGGTGGAGTCAGGTAACAGAGGGCCTCACAAACAAGGTGAACAGCCTCCTGACTTGCCTGGGAGAGTTTACACCTGCTCTTCCTGTGTTAATATTCATAGTGCCCCCTTCATTCTCAAGAGTGTCCCCATTTGGACGCTAGGTTACATGGTCACCCTAACTATAAGGCATGTTAAGTAGTCTGGACTTGATCCTGAAGGCACTGGGAAACCACTGAAGAGTTTTGGGTTCTATTTTAAAAAGAACACTGTGGAGAATGGATTGGGGATTCTGTGTTTGTGTGACGGGAAGTACAGACACTAGTTAGAAAGGTACTGTAGTGATCAAGATAGAAGAAATGATGGCTGTGGCCAGGGGATGGAGAGTAATAGATGGTTTGATATAGAAGGTAGCTTCTGGAAGGCTTGGTATTTGATGTGTAAGATGAAAGATGAAGAATCGAGGTGGCACTCAGATCTGGACTGGGCAGCTGCGTGGGCAAAATGCAGAAGGTGGAGATAGGGAGGGAGAAAATGAGGGGTTTGGCTTTGGCAATGCTGTTATCAAGCTACATGTGGAATAAGAGATACCAGTATGCAGGTAGGTTGGTGAATCTGGAGTTGAAGAATGGTGATGGACTGGCAACACAGGTACGCAGTAGGGTATCAGAGCCATGGGCATGCATTGCTGATCAGTACTTTAAAACTGAATACTGGATGCAGTTGGATAGAATAATCTCTATATTATTAATATATGCATAGAATATATTAAGACTACATCACTTTATAATCAGTTGAGAAGAACAAAAGCAACATTTAATTCTGAAAAGCATTAACAATAACAACTACATTTGAAGTAGAGAAGCATTTCTAAGGATAAGAGGGACTCAAAACTTACATGAGACCTTACAGAAGGACTTCTTTCTGTTTGTGATAAAATAAGGAAGATCTTATGGTTTTTAATCCAAACCTCTCACTCAACAAATTAGGCCACCAAGATTCAGAAAAGTCAAATGATGTACCTGTGATTACAGTGTTAGTTACTGAAATTGCTGGGAATGGAGACTAGGTTTCTGAATCCCTGGCTGCACTATAACACTATTCATATAAGATACCCTCTGTGAAGGGTCAGGTTGTGGCCCAGGTTGTGGTACGTTTCAAGACGTTAAGTATTTGATAAAGGTCAATACCTATTTATCACTATGAAAAATACTCTTAGAAGACTAGGAATAAGAAGAAACTCCCCGAACTTGATAAAGGTTATATAACAAAACAGCAAATATACTTAATGGATAACGTTGGAACGTATTCCCTTTAAGATCAGAAATAAGACAAGGATGTCCGTTGTCTCAGGATTGGAGGTTCTGTCTAATGCCAGAAGTAACCAGTATAAGAACTGCAAGGAAAGAGCTCCAGCTGTCATTAATGGCAATTAATGTGATCAGATACATAGAAAATCCATCAGACTCAACAGAGGTAATATGAGACCCACTACTAGAGTTCAGCAAGCTTGTAGGATACAAGATTGGCCTACAAAAATCAACAGCATTTCTCTACACCAGCAATAATTGACTAGAAAAAAATTTAAGAAACAAAATACTCACAATAGCAACCCAAACTGTAAATATGTAGATATTGACTGAACAAAGAGAAAATAAGACTGGGGGAATAAAAGCTTTGAATTCTAATAAAGAACATTGAAGATGATCTGTAAAAATGGAAAAGTTTTCCATGGTCTTGATCAGGACAGCTTAGTATTACAGTGTTTTCCTGAAAATAAGATCTAACCGTAAAATAAGCCCTAGCAGATTTTTCAGGATGACATCGCCTGAACATAAGCCCTAATGCATCTTTTGGAGCACAACTTAATATAAGACCCGGTCTTATTTTCAGGGAAACATAGTATAAAGATGTCAATTAGCCTCAGATGAACCTATAATTTCAATAAAATGCCAATCAAAATTCCAACTGGATTTTTTGAGGAGTTCAATAAACTCACGAGGGGAAAGAAACGTCCATGAATAGCAAACTCAACTTAAAAGGAAAGAGAAAAGAGGAGGGAATCTGCTGTATCAGACATTAAATCCTACTACACAGCTATCGTAATAAAGACCAGATGGTAGAAGTCTAGGAACAGACCAACAGACCAAAGACAGCAGACCATCAAGTTCAGAGATAAACCCATGTATATATACTTTAATGGAGACCTGATATATGATAAAGTGGGTACCACAAATCAATGGAGAAAGGAAGGTTTGTTTAGTAGATGCTTCTGGGAAACCAGAGAAAAATTAAACTGGATCCCTAACACTACATGCAAAGGTGGATTATAGACAAATTACAGGCCTAATACAATACTGGAAGAAGAAAATATAAGTGGCCTGGAGGAGGAGTGGGGGAAGGACTTTTTAATCAAAAGCACAAACTATGAGGCAAATAATTGAAGAATTTTATTACATAAAAATTAAGGATTCTTGTTCAATGCTATGAAGAACTCTGTGGACAAAGTAATAGAAAGAATACACAAAGGTAAAAAACATTTGTAGTATTTAAGATCAACAGAGGATTCATTTCTAGAACCTACAAGGAATTCTTGCAAAGCAATAAGAAATAGTAACTCCAATAGAAAAATAGCCAAAAGATATAAACTGATAATTTACATAAGAGGGAAACCCAAAAGGGTATGAAAATATATTTTAAAAAACATTAAGAATCAGATAAAATGAGACAAAAGAAACAAAAGATAAATCACTTAGATTTATCAGACTACCCCCCCCCAAAAAAGAGGGCAGGGATATGAGAATACAGGAACCCATGTGACTATCAAAGGAGTATGGATGGTGTAATTGAATAGAAAGAATGAAAATAAATAAAATGATTATTGAACTCAAAAAAGAAAACAGAAAGACAAAATTTCAAAATAAAGCATTATAGTTATAAAAAAATAGAGATGAAAGTAGAATTTAAGAAATAAAACCTAGAAAAATATGGAATTTCTAAATAAAATCAAGCTATTTAAAAATGTAATACACATACAAACACATACCACTAGAGAACGCAACAGCTCCATATTGATTCCTTAGGAAGAATAGGCTTTAAACGGGTACCAACTTACTATATAACAACTTTGTTATATGAATTAAAAATCTGCATGATGGATTGATTGCCTTTCTATTAAAATATAAATTACAAATATCCACTTTAGAATTCATTCAACAAATATTTATGGAATAAGTAGTATGTGCCAGTTTTTAAAGAAATAGAAACTTGAATTGATCCATAACCATAGAAGAAATGGAGGAGGGAAAAAGTTGTCAAAAATTACACATGATAATGTAATGTTTACAGTATAACTTACTGATTCATTCAATAAATATGTATTAAGTGTTTTCTAAGGTTCTAGTATTGTGCTAGGGGCTGGGGATAGAATGATGCATAAGATATTTAGCTTGGTGGATTCAAGCATCAAAAAAGGAGCTGTATCTCTAGACTGATGAGAGAGAAGTCGGGTGGCCTGATGAGACTGGAGTGGATGAGGGCCAAATCACCGGGGCCTCATGCACTGTAGAGAAAATTTCCTAATTACTCTGAGTGCAGTGGGGAGCCATTAAAGGGACTTAGGAGAGTAACACGATTGGATTCTTTTTAAAAAAGCTCACCCTGACTGTTGTGTAAAGAAAATTTAGTGGGGCAAGAAAGGAAATGGTGAGACTAGTTGAGAATTGCAGGAAGATGGGGGCATGGCATGGGATGGTGCTGATGTTTGTTGAGACAGTGAATAAATTAGATGTATGTTGCAGAAAGAACCAATTAAGACTTGCTGATAGAGTGGATGTAGGAGTGAGAGTTAACCAGGTTTGTGGCTTTCATGACCAGGTAGATGGTGGCAATGCCACCTACCAAATTAGGGGAAACTGGTAGAGGGCCATGCTTGGGAGAGAAAACTAAGAGTTTTAGTTTGGATACATTAATTTTGTAACATCTATGAGACACCAAGTGAGAGCATCAATTTAGGCAATCGTTTTTAAGGATCTAGAACTTAGTAGAAATAAACATCTGGGCATCTTCACCTGAGAAGTAGTGTTAATAGCCAAGAGGATAAAAGGTCAAGATTCAAATCCCAGTATTTCAAGCGCAGAGCTCTCACTCTTAGCCACCCAGTCTCCAGCAATACAGGTGCCAACATCCAAAAGAAAAGTACCACCAAACAGATTTTAACAGTTAAGTAAAAGAAGAATACACTGCAACCAATAAGAATTATTTCAGGAGTACAAAGATGGCTCAAAATCATGAAAGCTTGGAATAGGTTGAGGGGAAAAAGATTCTCTGCATATGTTGAAAAGTTTTCAATTAAAATCAACATCCATTCCTGAGTTTTTAAGTTTAAGCTGTTAAGATAGTGTTTATAGAACTAGAAGGTGGTCCCTTTCCATCATGAAGCATCACCACCACATACACACACCCCACACCCCATCTTAATTGAAAAAGGAAAGGCATTCCCATTCAATTAGTGAACAACACAAGAATGCTAGCAGTCGCTGATATTATGGATTGTTATGGAAGTTCTAACCCACTACGATGTTTTATCTTGAAAATCAACACAAAACATCTTAGAATAAATAAGAGAGCTCATTAGGCTGGCATATAACGAAACAGTGAGTCTCCAAATTAATTGAAATTAGAAGATTTAGCATGGATAAAACATTCCACTCATAATGGCAATAAAAAAATTCAAAACATCTAGGGTTTAATCTAAAAATAAATAATACTAAAATGAGGAAAGTCATAAAGTTTTAGTGAGAGACATAAAGGAAGACTGGAAAAAAGAGAAAGACATACATTTTTAGTTGGGAAAACCAAAACTGAAAGATACCAACTCATTTCCAAGTAATCCATAAAGTCAACACAATTTTAGTCAGAATTCAAAGGGGATTTCAAAGAACATGATGAAATGATACGCAAAATTAGCAAGACTGAAGAAACTATTGAACAGGAAGAAAATCTAGGGCACACTGGCCTGCCAGTAATTTAGAAAGCATTGTAAAGCTATAATAAACAAGACCATGTGACACTGACTCATGAGCAGAATGACACAGCAATGGAACTAGAGAGAAGGTACAAAAAAGATTCACAGATTACCCCAATCATCCTATTTCCACGTATACACCGGGACTGACTCAGAGCTGGTAGGAACTTGTCCAGTGGTTGTGTGCCAGGGGCCAAACTTCTTATACTCTGAACATGTTATAACTTGAAATTTAATTGGTTAAATTGGGAAGTGGCACCAAACAGCCTCTGCCACCCCTTCCACTGCCCTAAGGAAAGTTCGTCTTTCCCGAGCTAAGCAGAACTTATTTGTCTTACAGTAGATCCCCCTTATCTGTGGGGGATACATTCCAAGACCCCCACGGGAAGCCTGAAATCGCAGAATAGTACTGAACTCGATATATGCTGCTTTTCCCTATATATACACACTTATGATAAAGTTTAATTTATAATTTAGGCACAGTAACAGATTAACAACAACAATAAAATAGAACAATTATAACAATATACTGTCATAAAAGTTACACGAATGTGGTCTTTCTCTCTCTCTTAAAATAGCTTATTGTACTGTACTCACCTTTCATGATGTGAGATTATATAATGCCTATATGATGAGATGAAGTGAGGTACTCAGCAGTGTACCCAATTCAAAACTTATGAATTATTTCTGGAATTTTCCATTTAACATTTTCAGACCATGGTTGACTTTCCACTGAAATCGTGGAAAGCAAAACTTCAGATAAGGCGGGGCTACTGTATTTTAATCTTTTTGAGGCCATTGCCCCTTAAAGAATCTGATGCAAGAAATACAAAATTTTGCAAAACATTTTGGGATGGGGTTTTTTCACTGCTACTCTAAGACCCAGTCCTGGATTGAACAGGGCAAAGGGCCCCCAACCTGGTCCATCCTCAGAATCACCTGGAGAGCTTTCACAAAGCAATATTGCTGGAGCCTATCCCAAACCAACAGCCTGAGAGCATCTAGCGATGGGATTTGGGAATCTATCATAAAGCCAGGGAAGTACACTTCTGGCCACGCTTTAGAGCTCAGAAGCCCTATACTTAACAGCATTTATAATGCTTTTCATAAAAAGGTGCACCTCCCATGACATGATCACACAATCAACATAAAAAAGATGAACAAGTCGAGAAAAATGTTTCCAACTGTAAGTACTATTGTACACACTATTCACTCAAAGATGACTGTATAATGCCATCACCAAGTTAGATACAGGCACATTTTGGATGTTTAATATGAGGCAGTTCACAGCTGATATAGTTGCCTTGAAGAGGCAATGAGATCCAAAAAGGGAGAATGAACTGGGTACATTAAAACTACAGCTTGGAAAACTTTTCCCCTCGTAAAATCTTTTGTCAGTTTGTTGACAGTCATCTTCGGTGTTAATTTGATGCAGAAATGTTTATGTTATTATTTTATTATTTTTACAATGACTGCTTCCGTATGTAATTCAGCATGATTCTAGAGAAAAAAATGGGGCCCTTTCTCTGCAAAATCGAGGTGATTTTACAAGAAAGGATGATATAACAGCTGTGAGTTACATATATAGACCCAGTGCAGGGGCTTGTGATCACAGCCTCTCCAGATCTTCATTTTTTGGTGATAATTGGGGACTTTCAATCATCATAAGATCAAAGAGATGCCACAAGGCTACGTACATCTAAGCTGGATTTGTGCCTCCGGGAAGACAATCTGTTGGCTTGGCTGAAATTGTTCGGTTTTCAAATATATTCAGGAGTCCTTAAAAACAAAAAGAAAAAACCTAGAATTAATAAATAAATCTAAGATCTGATTCCTTAAAAGAAAAGCTTAATATATGTAAACCACTTAATATATAAACCACGAATAAATCTATTTAAGAAAAAAAGGGAAAATATTTGGGGAAAAAATGAGGTCGACTAAAAAAGAAGCAAACATGACACGGAGCTCTCCTTTCACACACAGAAAGGAGAGCTCGGTGTCATGTTTCATTTAAACAACTGAGATTTGTGAACTATTTTAAAAAATTATATTATTTAGTAAAGCAATATATGAACAAAAAGAAAATGAAAATCACCTATAATTTCTACTAAAACTTTTGTTTTGCTTTTTCCTTTCAGATTTTCCACATGCATTCACATATAAGTTAGTAGATACAGTTTAGTAACCTGCACTTTGACACGTCAGTTTTTCCCATATCACAGGTTCCATGGCTTTTGATGATTACATAATGTTCTTTTCAGTTAATGTGCCATGATTTCTTAGCTACTGCTCTGCTGTTACATATTTAGGTTGTTTCCCAGTTGGTTCTAATTTTAGGTCATTCTGCCCCAAATATGTGTCTGCATAGGGCTTTTTATTTTTTAATTGTTTCTTGTTTATTTCTTCCATTACAAGTAAATTCCCAGGAGTGGAGTTTCTGGGTCACAACTTTTAACTTCTTAATGGGTAATCACCTGATTGCTTTACAAAAAGTTTGTACCTCTTCACAATGTCCCCAGTAGGGTATGACTAGGAAAAGAATAAAGGTATATATATATCAATGGTGAGTTTTACATAGATGGTTAATCTCCCACAAACTCTGGAAGTAGGTATCAGTTCCTCCATTTTATGAATGGACAAAAGGAGGACTAGGACATTAGGTAACCTGTCTAAAGTGACCAAGCTAGTTGCAGAGCTATCTTTCTAACCGGAAAGGACTGCCACCTCCCTTGATAATTGAATATGCAAGTTTCAGGGCAAATTTCCAGCAGAGGTTGCCTTTACTATTACTGTTGTTAATACATATAAAATGATAATCCAGACTTGCTTTATTTTGTATTTTATTCTGTAAATGATTCATTTCGTCATTTATCTATTACAATCTTGATATTTTCCTTTCACAAGTATGAAAAACTTGCATCATATACAAATAATATACAAATCATGTCTTAGCTCTGCTTTCTTTCCTTTCCTGTTACTTTTAATTGTAAAAGCTCCTCAGTGTTCGTGTAGGTAAAAGTGTTCCTTTTCTCTGGTGATTTTTTCCTTCAAATCTGAGAGATTTGTTAATTTTTTCAGAAGTCTGACATTTTAATTCAATTTTCTGTCCTATTTTTTCTGATACTTCGAATTGTAAAAATCTTTAATCCTACGCTACCTAGAGTTTTTCGCAAGGAAAAGGGAAACATCTCAAGTCATGTGGTGAAGTGGGTATTAAACCTTGATGCTCTAAGTACAAAGAAATAACCGCGGCTAAGATAATCACCACCAGGGCAGTGACACTGCACTGTGTTGTGTCTGAATCTGGAGATGAAATAAAAAACAGAAAGCAGTAGCTTGGAGATGGTGAGGATGGATGAGATAGTGTTGGGCTAAGGATTTAAAAAATCCGTTTGCTATAGCTACTATAAAGAAAACACTTTTTAAAAAGGACAGTAAAAATTGATTTCTCCCCACGGTATAATAAACGAACATGAAGGCCTCCCCCGCACAGGTGGAGGAGGCTGGTTCTTGGAGGGACGCCGCCCGGCCCGGATCCCTTTCCTTGGAACCTCCCAGATGGCGGAGTTCTCTCCTTCCAGAGGGTCAGTAAAGAAAGTAAAAACCGAAGCCAGCGGGTCAGCCACACTTGGGACGCACAGGAGACCCTCTGTCCCCGGGGGCCTAGACATCCCGGACCACGAATGGAGGGAAGGGCCGCCCCGAGACCCTTCCCAGTGCAGGCCCGAGGCCCGTGCGGGTTTTCCGGCGGTTGCCAGAGCCCCGCGGGCCGATGCCTCTCCGGGGACCGCCTTGGCAGAGTGGATGGCGGGCGAGGCCGCCTTTCCGAAGAGCACGGAGGCGGCGAGGTGCCCCGGGACTCCTCCCCAGCCGAGGCCCAGGTCTCCCGCGGGCGCCCCTCCCCCACCCCTGCGCCGAGCACTCCCTGGGTATCGAGAGGGGCAGAGCCTGGCCAAGGGGCATCGCTGTCCTCGCCCCGGCCTCTGCCCGCCGGTTCCAAGGGACGGCTAGCTGGCGCGGAGCCAGGAGACCTGCGGCCTCCGGCGCCTCACCCAGCGCCCCAGGGGAGCTCGCAGTGGCGCTCCCCGTGTTCCCTGGCCGCGTTAGCGCGAGGTGATCAGAGGTGATCACCCCCATTGCTTCAGACCCACAGCCCCTTTGGCTCTGAGACTCGCCCATCCCACTCCCACCGTGGACACGCGTGGGGTGGGCGATTAGACACTTCGGTGCCACCTACATCCCTCCCGAGGGGGCTTGGACAGCGCGCCCCCCGCCCCCATTCCGAATAAAAGGAGCTTTCCGAACCAGAAAGACAAAACCTAGCGGCGTCATCTGCAAACCAACGAGCACACCAGAAGGCCCGAAGCGCCGCGCGCCCACCAGAAAGCCCACCGCCCCTCCCCACGGTCAAGGTCGGCCTTCGGGCGCCAGGTTCTCACTCTCGGCCTCCGCGGCGCCCGGGTGCCCGCCAGTTCTCAGGCCTCCGGCCCCCGCCCCCCGCTGGGCGTTGGAAGGGCGACAAGGCTGTTTACCTGCCTCTCGGAGTAGAAGCTCGTAGCGCCGCGGCTGTCAGCGACTGACGCGGAGGACCTGCGAGGCTCAGGACCGAGGAGGAGGTGCCGGGGCGGAGAAGCGAGACGGTGGCGCTCGTGGGTGGAGGTCGGCGCGCGGACCAATAACCAGGCGGCTCCTGCACCCCCTGTCGCAACCGCGGGTGGTTCACCGGGTTTGCTTGAAAAGGTGCTGATCTTCCAAGCAGGGCCGGGTTATCTGAGTCACTGGAAAAAACAAGTTGAGATTCGCTTAAACATTTATGTCAGCTGATAGATACCGCTTGCTGATGTCATCACTCCCTGACGTTGCTCATTGACTGTAAAAATCATCTTTAAAGGGAGATTCGGCCCAAAGCCCCAATTCCCTCGGTTACATAATGAAAAACTCGAGAAAATGAAAGGTTAGGGAATGAGAAAGCAATTTCTGACACTTTGGTCATCAGAAATTTCTAAAGAGGAAAAAATTTTGCTACCCTGGATTGAGCTCAATATTTATAGATTTTCATCTGAATCACTAATATTTGAGGCCTAGAAAGGACTCTGGCCATCACCTGTTCCTTCATTTACTCAGTTTCTGCTCATTAATGGGCAAAAGAGATGAATTAGATTATGATTAAAAAATGCACTTCATTTAACAAGTCCGCTCTGCACATTATCTGGAATATCTTATATGAAACAGAACGGTGAGTTCTTGCTCATTATTCCTGCTAAGAAGTTAGAGGTCTGTCTCATGTAAAGGATGGCCATACATGAAATGATAGAAGGACAGGAGGTAGGGTTAGGGGGACCATAAAATTATTATCCATATTGGGGTGCTTTTGAGAGTGAAGGGGGCACCAAAATTAATTAAGCCAGGTCAGTTGGCATAAACCGGGGCTGTCCTGGGCAAAATGGGACATCTTTTATCCCCTGGTTATGGATAAAAGTTTCCACCAAGCTTGTAAGAAAAGAGGTTTAAGAATACTGAGACACCCATTGGAAACAGGATTGTATCCCACGGCATCACTCAAGTGGGAGGGGACACGTGGTGAGGGTAAGGAGAAGCCAGAAGAATTGTACAGAGCAGAGTGAGGTGAAACAGTGACGGGGATGTTTATATGAATGTGGGTGGGGGCTTGAAAGGTCTGAAGGAAGGGGAAATGAGAGGTCTGGAAAGCACAAACACAGGCTGGAGATGACTCAGTAACAGAAGTGGATTTCAGCCTGTTAGAAACGAGCCCTGGGCAGCAAGGCCTGCCTGTTTTCTGTCCATCAGTCTTACATAATGATGATGTTGACAGTACTTTTAGAGTCTTTCCTTCTTTCCTCAGAGATGACTTATTGCAAGGTGAAATGGGGGGTAGTGCAGCATCTCTCTGAGTCCTGAGCTGGGGTGTTGCTGGGAGTGGGTAAGGGGCTGGCTTCCTCCTGGCAGGAGGGCCTCTGTAAAACTTGATTAGAAGATGCTAAATTCGGCTTTTTCTCAAAAGAATCCCGTGTCTACTGGCTGAATGTGCTACCCCTTTTCCCTCACCAGGAAAAGGCTCAAATGGCAGAGGACTTCTTGGGGGAGGGGGGGAGGAAATGAAGGAACCAAAAGGAATTGCCCTATGTCCTGTTCTGGCTATTACTGCTATGGAGCAACAAGCCTAAAACGCAGTGGTTAAAACAAACACTTTATTATGCCTGTGGATTGTGTGGGCCAGAGAGTCAGACATAGTGGGGTCTTGACTCTGCCCTGGGATGTCTGAAGACTTAAAGTCTGAGGGTGACTTGATAGCTGAAGGTTGGAATCATGTGAAGGCTCTTTTCACTTGCATTACTGGTACCTGGGCTGGGAGGACTTGAGGAACAGCTGTGCTGATCAGAGTACCTCCTCGTGGCTTCTCCATGTGGAGAAGGCTGTCTCGGATTTGATGGACTTCCATGGCTTCTTAGGACTCCAAGCGTCAGCAGACAAGATGGAAGCTACATTGCCACTTCACAGCACGTCTGAGAAATCACATAATATCACTTCTACCGTATGCTATTGACAAAAGTAGTCACATGCCCACCCAGATTCAAGGGCAGGGGACATAGACCCCCATCTCTCAGTGGGAGGAGTACCAAAGAATTTGTGGCCATTTAGAAAAACTGCCATCATGGGGTTGGTAGTCTGGCTTGTAGACGCTTATGGGCTTTCATTGACATCACAAGGGCGGGCAGTCCTTAGGAGGAAGCTTTTGTAACTGGCCCTACATCATTCCTCATCCCAACCTCATTTACAATTGCTTCTTCTGTGACCGTAAGTACCATAGGCCAGTATAAACAAGGAAGGCCATTTTCTTGGCTGGTGGGGAGTGGGGTTGAGATTTGTCGTCCGGGTCTCATCTGGTTGCCTCATGGGCCCCTGCTGTGCTGAGGTTCACAGCACTATCAAGTCAGTTTTTGAAACTCTCCATTCGCATCTCCTGGGAAAATATTCGTGTCCCCCCAAAATTCATACGTTCAAGCCCTAGTCCCCAATATGATGGTATTTGGAAGTGGGGCCTTTGGGAAGTGACTAGGTTACCAGGAGGCAACCCTCAAGGGTGACATTAGTGACCATACCAGAAGAGATGTGGGACTGAAGATCACTCCCCCAGGCAAGGTAGGACACAGCAAGAAGGAAAACCAGGAAGACAGCTCTCACCAGGAACTGAATCGGCAAGCACCTTGATTTTGGACTTCCCCGTCTCCGGGATGGTGACAAATAAATTTCTGTTGTTTAAGCCACTGAGTATGTGGTATTTTGTTATAGCAGCCCAAAATGACTAAGATATTATGTAAAATATATTGCTCCCAAATCCAGGAAAATATGAAAATCGGTTTACTCAGGTGGTTTTGTGTACCATTCAATAGAGTCATGGCAGATGCTGTTGATGCTTTGTCCTACATCCCCTTGGCCCACCTGAGTTCACCTGTAACAGATTTTCAGAATACTCACAACTTCCTACCTCAATGCCTGCATCTCTCTTCTCTGCCTCAGGTCTTTCTCTGGCACCACGACAGCTTGCCTTGCTTTTAACAGGAGCACCCCCAAAGTGTGAGGGAGTCAGGGTTCCTGAAGCAATCCTCACCACTGGGAGAAGCAAGTTGGTGAACCAATGTCCCAGCTTCCCCATCTTGTGACTGGATGACCTGAGGTGTGTTCCCATCATCTCCTAGAAGGTCCCCCATAGGATGTAGCTCCACTTGCCCACAGTGGTAATTGCCCCACTTTTCCTGGCTTTTCTCCCTTCCCTCTCATGTTTCTCATTTCCTTCTGGAATCACTTCCGAAACAAACCACCTGAGTCTCAGTGTCGACTTTCGGTGGATCCTAAACTAAGACACAAGTTTTGTAGTTTTCTTTACAAAGGGCATGCACATCTCTTATTAAGAGTTGCTATTTTGAATGCCTGTGTTGTTTCAATAGCATATATACAGTAGGAAATTTGGCTACTGACAGCCGCGAACTAGGCAAAACTCTTGTATTTCTGGAAAAGATATAGTTAAAATTTGCAGATATAATTTACCTGGAAAAATAACACATTGCAAAAAATCCCCAAACATTGCACAAATAGAATTAGAAGCATGATAAAATATTGAACTGCTTTTTTGTTTTATCTTTATTTCTGCCTCACAACTGTCCGATACTTGTAGAGGGAAGGAAGAAAGGCTAGAACTCTGAATAAGGAATACAAAAGCAAGCACTGTTAAGGGAGAAAGTTATTTGAGCATTCTCCAGGAAATGTTCAAATAGTAATTAAAGGAGAAAGGTAATGGTAGCATGTAGTTATGGAAACAAATGCTGTTGTGGCTATCTGTGATACAGCACGCATGCGGAAGAGAGACACATGGGGTCTGGTAAATAGGAGCAGAGTGTGGCCCCCAGATTGTGACCTGGATGCTGGAGGGAAGGACTTATTTCTAAGACTATAAGTGTTTGTGAAAGGCTTGTTGATGCTGTATTTGCATGGCCCTCACTGTGGTTTTTGCTGTTGCAAGATATTCCTTGGTAAATGTTTTTAAGGAAGAGAGGAGCGTAATTCTCAGATCAGTGTCATGCTCACTGGCCAGCCCTGGGTGAGGGTCTCCAGTGTGGTACGGTGGGTGGAGGGCCTGACCCCTGAAGAGGCCCTTTGGGTTTCATGAGCGCTCCTGGCACTGGCTGCTCAAAGTCACTTTGGTGGAAAGTACCTGAAAATCAGAATGTGGTTGCTAAGCCTGTTACAAGCGTGAAAGGATGTGGATATCTTTCTGCTTTTCTGAGGCTGTTCTGGGAGAATGGTGCAGAGCAGGGAGTCTGGCATTATCTGTTTCAATCTGCTTCTCTTTGCCCCAAATGCCCTCATCTTGTTTTAGAAACATATTCCATGCTGATGTCACTCTTTTCCTCTGAGAGCAACACTTTCTTTTCAGGTGCAGCCCACTAAGCTAGCCCTCTGACCCCATGCTTGCTCCTTTTGGTGGGGTTCTCATGGCTGTGAGTTTAATTTCTGTGTGGCTGTCATGCTAGAGGAGAGGCATGTGTGGGAGAGAAAGGCTGGCAGAGGGGGGGCCATGTCTCAGCTTTAGCCTGAGCTGTGTCCTGCTCTAAATCACAGTTGAGTCGGGGGCTGACACCATGGTGGGCCATGCCTGTCAGGAGCCCCCAGGGAGGTTTGTCTGAGGGGTGAGCGAGAAACATCAACCAGAAAAGCTTGGTCTAGTAGGAAAGATGATTTGTCTCTTGTGTTTGTCTGTCTCGGACCAGCCCCTGCGGACAAAGTTCTGAGTCCTGTGTTGAGGGTGCTGTGGACGGTAAATGGAAAGAATTTTTGCCACATGAACCTTAGAAGTCTCTGGGGTTCTAGTTACACAGAAGAGGAGGAAGAAGCGGTGTTCTTACTTCTGCTTGGGGCACCGTGGGGCTATGGGGTTGGGAGGCCCTTGGGGATCTTGAGGCTTCCAGAACCTCAGCAGTGGTGACTGCAGTGCTCCATGGAGGAGGGCCTGGCTCCTGCAGGCCCTGAGCCTGAATTCCTGAAGTTTCTTGGGCAGGCAGAAGGTGCTTTCACAGGGGACTGGGTCCTACCTTAGTAGACAAGGAACGCAGATGTTTCTTAAATCTATCTGTAGTGCTCTAACTTTTAACTCACATTCAAGACCTTTAGCTCTTTACTTGTCTAAGTGAGGACAATAAAAATAAAAAGCATTTATAAAGGAAGCATATTTCCTCTTTGGTTTTCTTCCCCGTCTCTGCTAATAAAAACACGATTCACTTATGTTGTCATCAAGCTGAGGTTATTTTCAACTCTATTATGAATGGCCCTAGTTTTTGGTGGCTTCTTGTAAGTTTGCATTGCAATTCAACACTTGTTTGAAATAAAAGTGTGAAAAGATATCAAAATGGTATTAACTTTTCAAATATGATGACAGCTCTGATGGCCATTCCAGGAAGAGAGTTCCAGAATTGCTTTGAAGGGTAGACTAGGCGCTGGCGTCGCTGCATAGTTTCTCAAGGGGAGAACTTCAAAGGTGGCCGCAGCGATACTCAGCAAGGAGGTATGTAGCACTACTTCTAGGATGAGTTCGCGAACTTAATTGTCAGACTTCATAATCACTTGGTAAGGCAAATCACTTTCTAATCTATTTTGTAGGGCCATCTTCTCAGATGCTGGGTTTGCAAGGCACATCTTCAAGCACTCTTCACGTTACTCCTAGACCACCGCCTACACCCAGTGCTTCACCAGGACGCTCGCAGCCGTCTCTGCACCTTCCCCCTCAGCTGGAACTTTCTCTTTTTGCTTTGAATGTTGCCAGCCAGGGTCAGTTTCCAGGCCTGCTGCTCTGAGCACAATGTTCAGAGCCTGTGGTGTGACTTCTTGTTGGTGTCTCACATATTAAAATTCTAACTCTGCACCAGTGGACCCTCTCCCAACTTCTATCTCTACCTTATTTTCAGAAATTTTGTGTACTTGTCCTGTGGTATTTTCTTGAGATGCACGTAAAGATTTTAATTGTTTTAATCTTTTGATGGACTGTTATTTCTTTGACTGTGATTTTATGCCAAGATTAAACTGAGAACAGGACTGACTTTATGTCAGCTGTAATTGCTTGTCTGGGGCAACAATAGAAAATGCCAGAACATTTTTAAATGAGTGACATATGGAAAAAAAATAAAACAGTTAGTGGCATAGAGTGGAAGCAAAATTGAGCAGTAAAATTAACAATTTGAATGTAACAGGGGTGGGAGCTCAGGAGTGTTCATGCTTTTTTTCTATTGAATAAAGTAAATGAGACAAACCAGGAGTGGAAAGGCTACACTTAAAGCAATCTGAAAAATTATTCTGAAAACTCTGATTTATACTTGTTCATAGTTTGCTTCTGATTTTTCTGCCAGCAAGAAGCACTTTGAGACTGAAGAGGGGGGAGTAAGCACTGGGGTAAGAGGGACCCGGAGGCTGAAGCTTTAGGAGGGAGTCAGAAACCGTCGTTTGCGTTAAATGCAGCTGGGTGTCCAGACCAATTCAAATTATATCGTGGGGGAAGTAAAGGCTTCTGGCATGACAGTGAAGTCTCATCCTTGTGGCTCAAACCCAAACCCAAACCCAAACTTCTGCTTTCCTGGCAACAGTCGTTCTGAAATGACAAGGAAGCCCTCTTTAACCCTATGGCATCAAGGTTGTAAGATGGCCTGAACCATTCCAGATATCGAGAATTTGAGTCTGAAAGCCTTTGGTGGTGGGGGTGAAGGAATACTACAGATCAACATGTGGGTTTATTAAACACAGGGCATAAAATCAATAATAGGAGTAGCCAGGTTCCTTGTACAGGTAAGAAAGAGAAAAGAAACCAATAGGCAATGACTTAAAAGAGGGTTAGGAAATGCTTCCTCCTCACTTTGTCTCTTGAGGTTCATTGTAAAAGACAGAATTTCAACATTTTGATTTTATAGCAATCAACAAGCTTTAATCATTAATTAAAATAATCAAATACAATTTCACTGATCAACTGGACAATGATTAGCAAAAATTGTAATTCTGTGCTGGGAGAATGAGAACACACTGGGAATATAAATTGGTACAGCCACTCTGTACCAATTGCATGATGTATCTCTAGATGATGCAAAGTTGGGATAGAGTATTAGAGAACAAGAAGAAGAAACCCACCTAGCCCAGCTCCTGTAAAAAGTAGCTTGTTATGATGAAACAACAGATGACAGCACCCATACAGGAGGCAGCCAGGCCCCAAGCAGCAGCATTTATTTATTTTGATTTTTGATTTTTTCCCTTTTATTTACCAGTGATCAAATAATGAATTGATTCCTTATCATCATTTAAATGTGACTGCTTAAGATTTAAAAAAATTTATTTTAAGATTTTCATTAAAATATAGCTAGCACGTGATATTATATTAGTTTCAGGTATACACCAAAGTTATTCAACATTTATAGACCTAAAGAAGTGATCACCATGGTAAGTCCAGCAACCATCTAACACCATACCATGCTATGGCAATATTATTGACTCTATTCCCTGTGCTGTCCATTACATCCCCACGACTTATTTGTTTTATACCTGGAAATTTGGACCTCTTATTCCCCTTTACTTCTTTCCTCCTTTTTAAAATTTTCAATTACAGTTGACACTTAATATTATTTATTATTAATTGTAGGTTCACAGCACAATGGTTAGACATTTATACAATTTAAGAAATGTTCCCCCTCAATAATCTAGTACTCACTTGGCACTATACATAGTTATTACCATATTAGTGACTATATTCCCTGTGCTTTACTTTACATCCCCCTGACTATTTTGTAACTACCAATTTGTACTTCTTAATCCCTTTACCTTTTTCACCCTGCCCCCCAACCCCTTCCCATCTGGCAACCATCAACATGTTCTCTGTATCTATGAGTTTGTTTCTGTTTGTTATTTTGTTCTTTAGATTCCACATATAAGTGAAATCACATTGTGTCTGTTTTTCTGTGTCTGACATATTCCACTCAGCACAATACCCTCCATGTCCATCCCTGCCACTGAAGATGGCGAGAACCCACTCCCTTCTATGGCTAAGCAATATTCCATTGTATGTATGTACCACCTACTCTTTATCCATTCATCCATCGTCAGACACGCAGGCTGCCTCCATATCTTGACCATTGTAAACAATGCTGCAATGAAAATATGAATGCACACATCGCTTCAAAGTAGCGTTTTGGGTTTCTTCAGATAAATACCCAGAAGTGGGATTACTGGGTCCTTCTTTGTCTTTTGTTATAGCCTTTGTTTTAAAGTCTGTTTTGTCTGGTATAAGGATTTGTTACCCCAGCTTTTTTTTTCTTTTCATTTTCATGAAATATCTTTTTCCATCCCTTTATTTTCTGTCTGTGTGTGTCTTTCAATATGAAGTGCTTCTCTTGTAGGCAGCATATATAAGGGTTTTGTTTTCTTATCCATTCAGCCACCCTATGTTTTTTAGTGGAATATTTAATCCATTTACATTGAAAGTAATTGTTGATAGACATGAAGCTATTGCCATTTTATTATTCATAATTTTGATCTTTTTTTCCCCCGTCTTAAAGAAGTTCCTCTAACATTCCTTGTAATACTGGTTTGGTAGTGAACTCCTTTAGCTTTTTCTTGTCTGGGAAGTTCTTTACCTGTCCTTTGATTCTAAATGATAGCTTTTCTGGGTAGAGTAATCTTGATTGTATTTCCTTGCTTTTCATCACATTGAATATTTTGTGCCAATGCCTTCCGACCTGCAAAGCTTCTGTTAAGAAATCATCTGATAATCTTATGGAGCTCCCTTATAAGTAACTTGTTGCCTTTCTCTTGCTGCTTTTAGGATTCTCTCTTTGTCTTTAACCTTTGCCATTCTAATTATAATGTGTCTTGGTGTGGACCTATTTGATTTCATCTTGTTTGGGACGCCCTGCACTTCCTGGACTTGTATATCTATGTCCTTCCACAGGTAAGGAAAGTTTTTAGTCATTATTTTTTCAAATAGGTTCTCAATCCCTTGCTTTCTCTCTTCTGCTTCTGGTACCCCTATGATGCGAATGTTATTACACTTAATGTTGTCCCAGAGGCCTTTTAAACTATCCTCATTTTTAAAAATTATTTTTGTTGTTTTTATTGGGTGTTTTCTCCTACCTTGTCTTCCAAATCGCTAATTTGATCCTGTGCTTCATCTAGTTTGCTGGTAATTTCTTCTAATACATTCTTTACTTCAGTTCTTATATTCTTCACTTCTGACTGGTTCTTTTTAATGGTTTCTATGTCCTTTTTTTATGCTTGCTATCTCTTTGTTGAAATTTTCACTAAGCTCCTTGAGCATCCTTATATAACCATTGTTTTGAACTCTGTATCTGGTAAGTTGCTTGCCTTCATTTTGTTTAGTTTTGTTTCTGGAGTTTTCTCCTGTTCTTTTATTTGGGATGTATGTCTTCATTTCCTCGTTCTGGCTGCCTCTCTTTTTGTTTCTATGTATGAAGTAGATCTTCTATGTCTCCCAGTCTTGGCCGGGTGCCCTTATGTAATAGGTGCTCTGTGGGGCCCTGGCGCAGTTTCCCTAGTCACCTGTTCTGGGTGCTCCAGGAGTGTACTTTGTGTGGGTTGTATGTGCCCTCTTGTTATAGGAGGAGTCTTGATTGCTATTGGCACATCAGTGGGTGGGATTGATCCTCAGGCTGATCAGTGGGAGGTTTGGCCACGTTCACAGCTTACAGGCTGCTGTGCAGGGGGTTTACCCCACCAAGTGGGATTTGCCCTAGTGGATTCTGGTGCCTGTTGAGACCATCCTTGGAGTGTGCCACTTGTGGGGCTAATTGGGGGGTGCTCTCCTGTGGTCTGAAGCCAACCTCAAAGTATGTTCATTTTGGGGCCTCTTGTGAGGGGCTCTGATGCCGGCACAGGTCAGCCACTGCCTCTGACCAGTTGGGGACTAATTGGTAGGAGCTACAAAGCAACCCATGATTGTTCACTGCCTTTGCTAACCTTGGAGGTGCATGGAAAGAGGCCATGCTGTGAACTAAGGATGGCTGCCACCAGTACCAGGCCTGGAGTAACTTCACAAAAAGCCAGGACACCCCAAGTCCTGCTGCCATCTGCTGACTCCCTTAAGGTTTAGCTCCTGATAAAACCTTGTGTGGTACACGAATTGGATGAGGCAGGGTCTCAGGTAATCATTAAAGTGGGGAAAACTGTGGTTATCAGGTTAATGTAGACTCTGGTTTGGTGCCAGTGCTGAGCCCGGGGCTACTTAGCAAAAGTCTCAGAGCACATTGTGGCCAGCTGCTACCTGCCTGGGTCCTGCAGACTCCACTAGTTTTTTAAGAAAGAGTGCAATGTGGGTGGGGTTGGCTGGTCTTGGAGAAAGTGCCTCTGGTGTTGGGTGAGTTGGATGGGGTGGAGTCTCAGGGATTCAGCAGCCTACAGCTGCAGAGCTCACCAGGTCAATCCGATTCAGATTTTGCCTGTGGGGGAGGGCTCAACACAGGAAAGATGGCTCCTGCTTGCTGGCTGCATGGGAGAAGGACCCCACACAGGGGAAATGGTGACTGTCCTGCAGCCCTTGCCTCGAAGCTACACATCTCAGTCTGCTCATTGTATGCTTCCGATGCCCCTCAAATCACTGTCCCTCCACCAGAGCCCAAGGGGAGTGCCTGCATGTGAGAGAGTCTGTGTGCGGGCCATTTAAGAGGACATTTGGGTTTCCCACAGCCTTCCATCCCACCCGTATGGTTGGAATCTTCACTATTTTTCACAGCCTCATGTTGTGGGGTCTCCTCTTCCTGGTACCAGTACTCGGCTGGGGAGGCCAGTGTGGGGCTGGAGTCTCTGGCTCCTCTGGGAGGAACTTCTATGGTCCAAATATCCCTCCCAGTTCTTAACCAACACACATAGGTTTGGGGCCAGTCTGTTTCTCGTCTCCACTTCTCCTACCAGTTTTGACATGGCTTCTTCTTTATATCCTCAGTTATAAAACTTCTGGTCAGCCAGATTGCAAATGGTTCTCCAGGTTGACTGTTCTATAATTTAGTTGTAATTTTAATGAGTTCACGGAAGGAAGAAAGTACAGTACTTATCTACTCTGCCATCTTGGATCTCTCCGCCACACAGCAGCATTTAAACAATTAGTCCTTCCCTCCTTCTTTTTTAAGATCATAAATTTTTAAATAGTTTTTAATAATTAAACATGTTTTCTTGCAAAAGTAATTATTTTCTATTATATACATAGAAAATATAATTTTCTGTACAAAATATAGATAAGCATAAAGAAAATAAACATATTAATAATTCTATGCCTTTTTGATTATGTTTATGTGTACATACCATTTTTACTTACCCAAATACAATCATAACTTTTGAACTAGTAACCTCACCCCGCCCCATATAACAATATATTATGTAACACCATTTGGGCATAGTATTCCATTATGTGGCAAGAAGAATATCCTTGCAGCTAAATCAGTTTCCAGAGGTAGAATGTGCACAAAGGATGGGCATTTTTTTTTTTTTTTACCTTCTTGAATCACGCAGCCAGAGTGGTTGTACCAATTTATATTCCCAGTGTGTTCTTAATTTCCCAGCACAGAATTATATTTTTTGTTAATCATTACCAATTTGATCAGTGAAATAGTATTTAATTATTTTAATTAATGATTAAAGCTTGTTGATTGCTGTAGAATCAAAATGTGGAATACTGGCTTTTATAAAGAATCTCAAGAGATAAAATGAGGAGGAAGCATTTCCTTACACTCTTTTAAGTTATTGCCTATTGGTTTCTTGGTCTCTTTTCTATTTCTTTCCTGTATAAGGAAAATTATTGATTTTATACCCTGTGTTTCTGGTAATCTTTGTGAATGCTGCTGTATTTGTCTGGAATATTCTAAAGATATTTTCCTTTATAAATGAGCTAGAGAAATATGTGGAATTATGATAGAAAAAGTGGCAAGTGTAGAAATTTGAGAATTTTTTTCTGATCATACTTTTATGAGAAATTATTTTCATTCTCTTTGAAATTCCTTTTTCTTATTGAGTAACACACTTTGCTGATTTACTCTTTCAACACTTTTTTCTTTCAAAGCATTCTTTATTTACAAGGAACTCTGCATCAGTTGCAGCAGTTCTGTTGCACAATTTTCTTGATTCCTGCTTTTTTTTTTCCCTTTAAAAATATAGAGACTAACTTTCCACTAAGGTGGAAATTGGTACTAGCCATTCAACATAAAACTGTTATAAAATAAACATATAAAGGATGTGCTTTCCTACCACACACATTAGCTTAAATAGGGCAGAAGTAGCATCAACAACAACAACAAAAATAGAGACTAAGAAATGAGAAAGAAAAAGAAGTTTATAGTGTTTATTGTTATTTTTCAACTTCCTAGATTTGAGGGCTTAAACAAGTGCTTGTTTAGAAGCATTCTTATGTACACCACATTTATGTTTATTGGCCATAATTGTTATATTTCTTCCCAGTAGAGAGATACATGATTAATACTTGAGGAATTCGTGAAAGTAAATTTTATGTAACGATACAACAAGATTGTTCAGATAAGAAAAAACATTCCCGTGTGACCATCTGATGTTGGCCATCACAAGAGGGATCCACTTTGAGTTACTTTTGTACAGATGTTGATAGATTTATTTTAATTTGTTCACATTCTCCTCTCCTAGCTTTTCTTGTCCCAGAGATGCACATAGGCAAGGAAGTTGGGGGTGGTCAGAGCAGGAATTGAGCTAATTTGGCCCATATAACCTTCATGGACATTTCTAAGCTTCACAAAGAACAAGTATGTCATCGAAATAAATCCTAAAATTCATGATAGAACAAATATATAAATGTTAAAAAGCTACAGTTTCAGAATTGATTTAATAAAAGGAATCCTCAAACCGAAATATCAGTTTTCATGTTGTGGGGACAGACCCAGGAGTGCAGTTTCCAGGCTCTCGGCCTCACATAGATAGGTGCTGGCTCAGGTAGTAAATGGCCATCAACTGTGATTGGATGGCCATCAGCTGTGGCTAGTTGGCCGTCAGCTGTAACCAGTGAGCCATTGGCCACTAATATAACTGCCGTGGCTACGCTAGCAGAAAAGGGGGGCTAGCAAGAAGATGGTGGCTGAGCTAGCAAGCACGGATTGCAGCTAGCAAGCATGGAGTGTGGCAGAGTGTGGATTGCAGATTCTGTGGCTCCTGCTTCCTGTGTCTCCAACCCAGCCGCCAACGAGACTGTAGTGAGATGACGCTCCTATCTATGGCTCTGTGGGTGTTCCTTTTTGGCCTCACCATATCCTGCGTTCTTATGTGGGGAGCGAGACCAGAGACCCTGCAGGCCGCCCCACGTGACACATGTAGTGTTTGCAGCTACATATGGCTATTTCCCTTTAAATTAATAAGAGCTAAATAAAATGAAAACTCAGTTCCTCAATCACACCTGCCTCATTTCAGCTGCTCAATAGCCACATGTAGCTCATTCTGATTGCATAACTTTTTACTCTTGTTTCTGAAGGAAATGCAAACAGAAAGTCTCCAGAAGTTACATGTATTTGTGCTTGTTGCCCAAACACACTTGTGAGAGTTTAGATTATTATTCAGGAGCAGTGTTCAGCGAAACTCCAATGAGGGAAGTCGGTACTGCCCCAATGTTGGGCTTGTCCATGTAAATTACTTTGGCCAATTGCATGTTAGTGGACACAACAGGTCCAGAGACTTGAAATGTGCTTGCCTTCTTGCTCTTCCATCTTCAGCATGAGAAGAGCCTGTCTCAGCTAACTCTTGGTCCAAAGAAGATCGAACACACCTGGACCCAACTTGCAGGTAAGATCCAAACCTATTAACCCAGTCAGTCAGTCCAATCCCAGCTGACCTCCAGGTGTGAGAGTGAACATCAGGTAGTGATGAGTGCCACTGAAGTTTCAGTGGTTTGCTGCACAGTATTATTGTTGATATGCTAACCGATACTGTACTACTTTCTCATCTTTTTTGTGTTAATTGTCCTCCCTGCTTTGAATATTCTCCCCATCTTTGTCCATCTGGGGGAATCCTTGGTACACTTATAGTTCCACATTCAAATATCACATCTGCTGTGAAATCTTTCTGGATTTGTTTTCCTCCATGTCATGCGGGGACCCTGCTTGCTGCACCATTTGTCATGTGCAGTGGCCTGCGGGGTCTCTGGTCCCGCTCCCCGCATAAGAACACAGGATATGGCTAGGCCAAAAAGGAACACCCACGGAGCCATAGGTAGGGGAGTCATACCACTATAGTCTCACTGGAGGCACTATAATCTCACTGGAGGCTGGATCCACACGACCCGCAACCTGCTGTCCGCTTTTCTGCCTGCCAACCAACCAACTCGACTCAACTCCCCAACCAGCGCAGCCACGGCAGTTATATCAGTGGCTAATTGGCTAACTGGTTATAACTGACGGTCAATTAGCCACAGCTGATGGCCAACTACCACCCAAGTCAGCACCTTTCCATGTGAGGCCGAGAGCCTGGAAACTGCTCTCTGGGACTCTGTCCCCACACTCCACCATATACACATAGTACAATGTTCTGTTTTCTGGTTTTAGTGCAACAAGCTCGCACATATACCTTCTTATGTTTACCTGTCACTAACACACTTCCGTCTGCCAGGCGCTATACAGCGTACTGGAGACACAAACAAAACATAGTCTGTGCCTTCAAGTACATAGCAAACTTTTAATACCTCCAGTGCAGCATTTGTATCATACCATATTATAACTGGTTTCTTTTACATTCCAAACTCCACGGAGATAAGGATCATGTTATTCCTTTTTCTGCCCTCAGAAATGTATTAGCTAATTTAATAAACTTTAAAAAGTTATTGTGTTTATAATTTATCTTCCTATTTCTACCAGTTATACATACTAGTTTACAGAATCAAATAGTTTCACAGAATTTATGAGGAAATTAGCAGGCGTCTTCCTCTGCCAACCTCTCTTTCCTAGAAGAAAATACTTTTATCTCTTTTAGCTAATTATTTTTGGTATTTATCCCTATGTGCTTAATAATACACTTCTATTGCTACTTCTTGATTTTTTTAAGTTACGAACATTACCTCCTGACATCCCATTATACGAGATGAAAATTTATCTCTTTGTCCTTCCTGCTTGTCCACTCCCCATTCACTCTTACTCTTCCTGACCCTTCCATCACCCCAATGAAGATCTAATTTTATGTAGTTCAATATTTAGAGTTTAAATTGCCATGATCTGAAAATGATATTTGTAGCCGAGCCATGTGATATACTATGATTTTTTTCCTTTTCTGTTCAACTTTTTGTTTTCCTAGAGTTAATAATTGCTTAGCTATCATTTGCTTATAATTCTTGTATACCATGAATCCAACCACAAACTCTTCTTCAGTTGCCTGCTAAATCTTTCAGTGCATTCAGGTGCATCTGGAACTCATAATTTCCTTCTTCCTGAAAAAGATTCCCCTGCAGTTTTCTGATGGCTCCTGTCCGCACAGCCATCATCCTGAATTCTCCCTCTTCCATCATCCTGAGGCTGCCCTTTGCCTCTCTTGTGCTGGGTCTCCTTTTTTCGGTGCCTCTTGTTTTTCTCTTCCTTGGTTTATGCTCTCATTTTGGTGGAGTACATTGTAAGGACAAATAAAGAGTAAAAATAAAAGGCTAATTATTTCTATTGAAAATAAGAGACTTCCTCCTTTCCCTTTTATTAAAGCATTTACTTTAGAAAATTTGTAATTATTTTTTCTCTATTATAGATGAAAGAAAGGCCACATACTAAACCTGACCAGCTCAGTGGAGTCCTGCATGGTGGGCCTTACAAACTCAGAGACTGAAATTAGCCACATAGGATGGTCTGAACATAAAAATGCCTAAGTAAAAGCAGGTCCTGGTGGGGAGTCATATCCTTGGCCTGCAGTTTCCTTGACGAAGTTCATGTCAATCTTATCTTCTCCTTCCATAGTTTTAGTTTCTTCTGATTATTTTGTGTCTGTTTTGGATTTATCTTTCATAGTAGATGCTGTCCTCAGATGCCTGGCCGCCTGCTCACATTTAAGAGCGAGCAATTAACAGCTGACTGGAAGTTCTGAATGCACAAGTGAGGCTGGTCGGTTTCAGCTGTCTGAGTCTTTTCACTGGAATACTTTCTCGGGTTGCTGTTTGGATGGTAGCCGGCATTCTGGAATCTGAAGGTTGGGTGAGGGCTGTCTCAGCATTCAGAATGCTCACATTCATGTCATTCTTTTGTTTTCAGTGCGGCAACCCTGCTTTTCACTAAGTTTGGTGTCTCCTAACCAGACCCTTTAATCACCCTCTTTGGGAAATAAATGTCTGCCTTCTGCAGGGGAGATCTGGGGATCCGACCCCCTCTTAAATAATATTGCAACCAGTCCTCTTTACTTTTGGCTTTTTCTTCATCTCCATGTCCAGAGGGACCAGGCGTCACCAATTTCTCAGTCTTTAGGGATTTAACAATGTAAATAGGATAGGATTTCCCCTTTCCCTACTGTGAGTTTAGGATTCAACTTAGGATCAAAGACATCATTTATGTCTCATCCATCTTCTTTCTAATTTTGAAAATGTCATTCTGTGGTCTCCTTTCCCAGTGGCCCTGTGTTTGCCTGTTTGTGCTTTCAAGTGGCCAATCTAAACCCCAGGAACTAATAGAAGAGTTACTACATTTTTCCTATGGGCTTTTGCAGTTTAAAGTTTATCCAGAATGATCTGAGTATTTGGGTTTTATTGATTAGGAAAGACTACTGAATCATGTTGTGGCAAATCTTTTATCCCATCTGTAATTCTCTCTATCTTTTATCATGTAGAATCTCTGAAATGCACTATGTTATCTATGTTTAAGAATTAGATTAGATTATACAGTGTAATTACAACTATGTAAAAAAAGCTGAGTGCATGGGTAACTTTTCCATTTCTTATATTTATGTTTGGATTTTGTGAACCTTTGAGAGATTATAGGAAATTCTGTAGCATGAGCCAAGGTAGGCCATTTGTATGGAAAAGCCATTGGAAGTAGCTTGGAAGTGCCTGAAAGTTGTGTGAGGCACAGTCTCAGGGTATCACCAGGGTGGGCAAACAATGTTAGCCAGGTTGATGGAGACTCAGATATGGCGGCTGCCTGTGTTTGTACGCTGAGAGTGGGGAGGGCTCAACAAAGAAACAATGGCCTCTGCCAGCACTTCTGTCTGGGAGCAAGCTGCCCCTCTAGGCCTTGCTCTGAAGCCAGACAATCAGACTGAAGCCAGTTCCTCCCTACATGTTCCTGAAACCCCTCAATCTTCTGCCCCAGTGCTGGAGCTCAGAGCAAGCGAGTACACCAGTGAGTAAGTCCATGCATAGGCCCTTTAAGAGGAACACCTGAGACTGCAGCCACCCTCTATCTCACTCCCCACTGGTTTCCATGGACAGAAGTTATGCGGACTTCTCTTCCTGGCACTGGAACCCTGGCTGGGTAGCCTGATGTGAGGCTGGGACACCTCACCCTTCAGAGGATCCTCTGCAGCCGAGATATCCCTCCCTATGTTTAACCACCACATGTGGGTATGGGAACCAGCCTGTTCCACATCTCTGCCCCTCCTACCAGTCTTGACGTGGCTTCTCTGTATAACCTTAGTTACAGGACTTCTGTTCAGCTAGACTTCAGGTGATTCTCAATGATGGCTGTTCTATAGTTTAGTTGCATTTTTAATGTAATCATGAGAGTTTATCTACTCCACCATCTTGACTGGAAATCCTCTCCTTCATTTTGAAGATGATTCTCTAAATGTAAAATTCTAGATTGGCAATATTTCTTTCAACACTTTAAAGTTTTCATTCCACACTCTTTTTGCTTGTATGGTTTCTGATGCTAAGTCTGCTATAATCTTTGTTCTTCTTTAGGTAAGGCATTTCTTGCCCCTGGAGACTATGCTTTTGTTAGGGATAAGAGTCTGGGCAAGTCTGGAGATGCTTACTCTTCTCTTCTCCTATCCAGACCAGAGGGGGTCTTTCTCAGATTATCCCTGTGGGAACCTGATGGGGTTTCTGGAGTGACAGCCCATGTAAGTGTGGTTCCTCCCCACCCCCAACACACACATGACTGCAGGTACCCAAACTGGAGTGTTTTACTCTCATACAAGTCTGCACTCATATTCCTGCAATTCATCAAAATAATGATTTAAATGTTCCTATCAGCTTATTGATTCTAATGGCTTCTATTCCATGTAAGCAAATCTCAGGAGCTATATTTCTGGATGCATCTGTCTCTCAGAGTTTAAGATAATGCTTTGCCTGTGACCTCAGTTCTTTGATGGTTCCGAGAAGAGTCAATTATCTTCCATTTGTCTAGCTTTTTCTTGTACGGATGGGTATGATGACTTCTAAGCTCTTTATATGTTGGAGTTTGATGTTTGCTTTTTCTTTAAGTTGCTTGAATAGGTGACTAATTGTTTAGCAGGAGCCTGGAGAGCTTTGTATGTATGCTTCTCAGGCTGAAACCCCTGTGGTTGGTGAGTGAGTTGTAACCAAGCTTTTATCCCAGTTTGTTTAACCATGGATTCTCTCTTCTTTCTTCTCTCATGTGAGCATTGAAGTGTTAATCAGTAGGTGAGAGTTGGATTAAACCAGGGTTGGAATTTTGCCAGGTGAGAGAGGGGCAGAAAGTTGAAGGTATATGCAAGTGAATGAATATAATGGTGAATCACAAAATCTAAGCTTGTTAAGTAGGGGAGTGAGGGATGGTGAAAAGGCAATAGAATCTGTTGTATGTCCTGGTTTCTGTTATGTAGCTATTTCTCTGCTCAGAATCTTTTAAAATGACTTCTCATTATCTATTTAACACCGTGTTAGATGACGTGGCACCAAAAAAAGACCATTTGTGCCATTCATGGAATGTAGGCATGTGACTCAAGGAGAAAAAGTATCTCAAATGTTATACTAAAAAACAGTTGATTGTGAAATGAGTCTGGATTTTTCAGTTGACCAGTGAAAAGTTTCCACAATGGGATGTTAAGCCACTTTTTGGTCTTATCTTCCCTATTCTCCTAAACAAATTCAGTGTGAGTCCATCATCATTCTTTAAACATGATTTTCCTTTCTCCCTCCTCCACACCTTTGCAAGCTGGTGATATTCTCCCCAGAACTCCTACCTGTGTGACCTCCCCCAACAAAACTCACTCACCATCCTGAAGGTTGAGCTCAGATGAAAGCTCCAAGAAGACTTGTTGATTTCTCCTAGCCACTGAACTGTTCACATAGCATCTATCGCACACAGATACTTGTTTCACCTCTTCCAACAGACATCATGGTTATCTTCTGTCTGCCTGTCTGTGTAGCAGTGTGCCTGCCCTCTATATAAAGCAGTAAGTAAAGCCCTTGAGAAAAAAAAAAAAGAAATTTAAAGTACAAGGTTAGAACCAGATGGTTAAAATCAACCTTGGGTTTTCTGGTTGTCATGGTTACAGATTTTTCTATTGTTGGTAACTCTGATCTCTATGGTGAGTTCACACTTAGAGATAGTGGAAACATAAATGGAAACACATGACACATTCATGAATTTGAAGGCTTAATGTTATTAAAATGTCAATAATTCTTAGAGCTAGAACGTCAGAAAAGCTAGAGATGAGATTGGATGTGGCTCACTTCATAATCCAGTGAAGGTGGGAGGGCAGGTATAGGGAGGACAGATAAATGGGAAAAAAACTGAAAATAAATGTCTGGCTTTCAAAAGGCGTCCCTCCCCCAACAAATATTATATTTTAATTTAGGTTAAATCTTGTTTTATATCTTTTCCATCCATTCCTGTTAAGACTGCAATATAGTTCTCTCCACCATATGACTCCATCCTCACCACCCTACAATTCATTGTATCTTTTAAAATGACCAATTGAATATGAAAAGTGAGGGAAGATAAAGTCAACAATAAGAGGACAGAGACCCATGCCAGAGATTTCAAGGAATATGTGCTACATGTTGTATATGTAGGATAACACAGAAGAAGAGATTGAGGGCAGACCCTCTAATCTCCCTCCTGGTAAGTGGATGAGACTCAGATGGAACCCTCCAACTCAAATAATAAGGCTTGAATGCAAGGGTTTTGGGGGAGAAATGAGAGGCTTTCAACACCTGGACTGGTCTTTTCTCAGCATTTACAGAATTGGCTTTAGCCAGCACACAGCAGTGGCCTCAGGAAAGAGGTAGGGGTTGTGCAGGGCGGCCTGCGGGGCCTCTGGTCCTGTTTCCCACATAAGAACGCAGGACATGGTGAGGCCAAAAAGGAACACCCACGGAGCCATAGATAGGGGAGTCATACCACTATATTCTCTCTGGCGGCCACACGCAGAGACACACGCAGTAATAGCCACATGATCCGCAGTCCACCATTCACTTCTCTGCCTCTTGCCTCCCAACCAACCAATCAACGCAGCCCCGCAGTTACATCAGTAGCCAATTGGCTAACCGGTTACAGCTGATGGCCAACCAATCACAGTTGGTCATTCATCACCTGAGCCAGCACCTCCCCACGCGAGGCTGAGAGCCTGGAAACTGCTCCCTGGGACTCTGTCCCCACAGAAGGCTATGGTCCCAGCTGGAAGCTGGCATAGTCCACTACCTGGAAATAGCCAAACTGCAAAGTTTAAAAACACTGTCTCCACATAAGACCACTCTCACTTCTAACACTAAATGTAAATTTGAGGGTTCCCCCAAACCACCCTTAGGTTCAATAATTCATTAGAAATACTCTGAGAACTCACTGAAAGATTTTATATTCATGATTATAGTTTATTACAGGGAAAGGATACATATTAAAATCAGCCTAAGGAAGAAACACATAGGACAGAGTCTGAGAGGGGTCCAAATGGGACGCTCCTGTTGTCCTCTCCTCATGGAGTCGTGCTACCCTCCTAGCACCCATGTGTGACAATACAAAGTATTGCTAATCAAAGAAGCTCACCAGAGTGTCAATGTCCAGTTGTGTTTGTTTGTTTGGTTTTTTTTTTAATTGGGACTTAATTACATAGACAGGATTGATAGATTGATTGCCCATGTGGTTGAACTCAGTCTCCAGGTCAACTGAGACTGTGTACCCTAAAGCACTCACACTAAATCACATGGTTGGTCTTTCTAGCGTGGCCAGTCCCTACCCTAAGACTGTTGGGTGTGCCAAATCCCACTTTAAGATCCAGTGTGGTCAGCCCCCACCTTAAACAGACACTTCTATCAGATATGGCATAGATTACCTGTCAAAGTCGAGACAAAAGCCAGACCTCATTTTAAGTAAGACGAGATTCTTTACTACACAGCCACATAGCAAGTTAGAAACAGAGAGTTAGTTCATGGGATGGTGGTTTTGCCCAAGAGAGGGAAAAAATCCATTGGTGGGAGAGTGCCTGGATCTGCTTTCCTTCTCTCTCTTGCCAGGTTGTTGGATTGTAAAACTGGAAATACCTACTGGCCTGCTAGTGTCAGAACTGTACTAATAGCAAAGGGGCCCACAGTGAGGAAATATGTTTCTTTATCCACAACCCCAACACCAGGATTAGACAGAGTTTTCTCTCTTCAAAAACTAGTAAAAAGAAACAAATATGGCAGCTAAGAAAATATTTTATAGCTAAGGGATAGAGAGTCAAGATACAGGTGACTCTTGTTAAAGAGAAAATCACAGGCCCAAAATGCCATCACTTGTGCTCAAGCCCATGATACCAAACCTAGATTAATACCTAAACTAATTGCTGTTTCAGCCTCTCCCAGAAATATAATCTTATCAACCAGTCTGGAATCTTATGGTCAATACTAATGAGGTAATCTATCACCTGGGCCCTCTCCATTCCACACCCCCCCAATAGAAAGAAGAGGCAATCTGCATGATAAAAACTCTTGCTATTTTTTTCCCCCCAAAATATGTCCTAGTCTAAAAATAACCCTTTCTTTTGTTTTGTTAATTGGTCCCATGCCCCACCCTTCTACCATAAAAACCTTCCAATGTCCCATTTGGGACAACTGCCCACTCCTTCTGCCAATTCAGATGCTCCTTTCTTCTTCTGGACTTGCAAAGTGTCTTATCCTGGAGACTGGCCTTGAGTGTGACCATTGACAATGTTTATCCAAACCCTGTGCTCTCGGATAACAGGGATGGTGAAGAAATTCTCTCACTCTTTTGTTTTCAGGAAATAAAGGTGCTTACTGCAAAGAACCACCCTTCCTCATAAGATTAGATAAGAACCCCTGGATGCCCCCTTTGTTTACTAGAGGCCAGACACAGGACCTTCAGATTCCCATTCTTTGTGTTACTGAATAAAGGTAGTGAGTTTGATAGCTGCCTATCGTGCGGGAGACCCTGCTTGCTGAGCCATTTGTCGTGCGGGGCGGCCTGCAGGGTCTCTGGTCCCACTCCCCATATAAGAACACAGGATATGGTAAGGCCAAAAAGGAACACCCATGGAGCCATAAGTAGGGGAGTCATATCACTATAGTCTCACTGGCGGCTGGGTTGGAGACACAGGAGGCAGGAGCCACAGAATCCGCAATCCACCATCCACTTGTCTCTGCCAAACAATCTCACTTGCTAGCAATCCACTTCTCGGCAATCTGCAATCCACACTCTGACGCTTGGTAGCTCAGACACCATCTTCTTGCTAGCCCCCATTTGCTGCTAGCGTAGCCACGGCCATTATATTATTGGCCAATGGCTCACTGGTTACAGCTGACGGCCAACTAGCCACAGCTGATGGCCATCCAATCACAGTTGATAGCCATTTACTACCCGAGTGAGCACCTTTCCACGTGAGGCCGAGAGCCTGGAAACTGCACTCCTGGCTCTGTCCCCACAGTTGACTGAACTGTTTGTTCCCACTGGTCAACTGAAACAAAATGCATGTTAGCCAAACTTTGGTTATGATTCTCTCCTTCTCCCAGGTTCCCAAACTTTGGCCCAGGATCAGCCTGAGCCAGCACATAGCGCCTCCTGAGAACAGGCTGGCCTGAGGGTCAAACATTTTCTGATCCACTGTCCAATTGCGCCACTCCTTTTCATCCCATATTCCCGCACCTGGTTCTTTCTAGCCAGGTTGACTTCTCTCTATAAAAGAAAACTCCTTTTTGCCGAAACCTTGAGACACTTACAGATTTTAGGGTCAAAGGTAACACCAACTGCAATAGGCCCTTCCTTTGCAATAATTCTGTTGAATAAAATCTCTCTTACTAAGTACAGTTTTAGTTTTTACTTGACACCATATAAATATGAAAGAAAACAAAACCAAAGCAAATGTCCAAATTCTACTCAGGTGTAAGGATGGTGAACATCCAGCCACAAAAAGAAGTTTCCAAACCCAATGTTCAGTTGAAAATCAGACACCTCCATGAACGGAACCAGTAGCAACAACAACCCAGGGTGGACATATGTGGAAAGAGGATAAAAAGCGCCATATTGCAAGCAAAATCAAACAAGGCATCATCTCCAGAAACCTGACTTTAAATACTGCTGGGAAAGATGATAAAGCATGTGGACTAAAAAGAGATCTATTCTATATCAGCTTAAATCTAGAAAAAAATAATTTTTCTTTATCTGTTTCACTTGAACTATATATGTAGAGAAAAAATGCCTTAGGAGACAAGCTCGGTTGTTGCAAAATCTGTGTAGGATTTCCTTGGTTTGCCAGTTTTCTTGGAAGAACAACATTTTTTGTGTGTTTTTTTTTCTTTTCTTCCAACCCCACATTTTCAGGCTCATGGTGTTCTGGTGAACAAAAGACTCTGATTTGGTTTGACGCTTATGCAGAGCAGAATGTCAGCTCTCTGAAAAAACAGATGTTCCACCCGTAGGAGGATTATTAAAAGGCATAAAACTTTATAACCATTAAGTGAAAACAGGATGATAGTTATGCTCATTAAGGATAATTATAGCACTTAACCTTAAGGGCATAAATTGGTCAAGTGGGTAATTTAATCTGGCAGACATCAAAATTATATTTAAATATCAGAAAAAGGAGACAAAACAGGCAGAGATGGTTGTTGGATGGGCTCAAGAACTTTTTGAACACCTTTCCAAGCCTCGTAAATATTTCCTTTCATTTCTTATTTTCCTCCCTGCTTTGAGGCAGTTTCATCTGTAGATTGTGGCTTTTGGAAAAATTGAAGACTGTTTTCACCAGACTGCAGGACCTGTTACTAGGGTTTTTGGGGTTGCTCCCATTCAGTGGGTGCAGGAGGAAGGGCTTTTCCTCAGCTTTGTCCTACACTTCTCGCCCCTCACCCTTCACGGCCATCAACACAGCGTGTGCTCCTGGCATCAGGATAACTCTGCTGGTGATTTAGTTCACATAACCTCACCCCACAATCTCTAAGCTTTAGAACATCCAACTTTGAGAACAAACATTCGCCCTTATTTCCAAGTATATCCCTTAGGAAGTAAGATGCTGTTTTCTCTCCTCAATTTTTTATTATGAAAAACTTCAAACCTACAGAAAAATCGAAGGAGTAGTGCCAGGAATACCCGATAGGCTATATTCAATAATTATAAGCATTTTGCCAATGTGTTTATACTTCTCTTTATGTATGTATGTTTTCTTTCTTTTGCTGAACCAGTTAAAAATGTTATAGATTTAGGGATATTTTACCCCTAAATACTTCCTCATGTATCTCCTAAGAACAAAAAAACTTCTCCTACATAACTACAATTCTATTATTACAGCCAAGACATTTAACATCCATACCAAAGTCTAACATACATGTATGTTTAAATTTCTCTTCTTGTCCCAACAATGTCCATTATAGTGTTTTTTAATTTTTATTTATTTATAGTCCAGAACGTAATAAAGGATCAAGCAATGCACTTGGGTGTCATGTCTATTTATTCTCCCTTAATCTGGAACAGTTCCTCCCTTGTTGGTTTGGCTTTGTTAAAGACTTGAACTTTTTTGAAGGGTCCAGGCTGTCTGTCTCATGGAATGTACAAGTCTATATTGATTACTATTACACAGGCAGTTGAAAAATGGCAATTTTTCAAATTCTGCCACTCCTTCTGTATTACTTGGCTGGCATTCCTCTGTAAAGAATTGCTCTCCTTAGCAACTTCTGCATTCTCCTTTTCCTCCATCATCTTTTTCATCTTCTTTTGATAATTCCTATGGCTTCTTTTTTAATTCAATGTTCTAGAACATATTATTGTCCTCTTTTATTTATTTATCGTTAATGCTCAAATTGTCCCAAATTTGCCTGGTAGGAGCCTCCTCAGACCAGATCCCATGTCCATGTCCTAGAACCCTACTTATATCACATCCTCGCTTTCTGGCACAAGATGTTCCAAGATCACTCGATCTTACTCTCCCCCAGCCCTGGAATTGGGCCATTTTTTTCATGCATCCCAGGTTCCTTTTAGTGAAGAATGGCATTTAGAAACCAAGATCTGTGTGTTAGGTGTGCTCATTGGCCTGCATTTGTTTTGATATAGAATGTATGTAATGTACCTGAAACACGTGATTTATTAAGTTATTTCAAAATATGAGCAGTGTCTGTTTATGTGTAAGATTTTGCAACTTAAGTCACAAACAGAAAAAGATGAAATAAGAAAACATTTTGCTCTGCTTTTTCTTCTCTCTTTTCATGGTTTACTGTTCCTCTAGGCTATCACAATCTGATAATCTCTATCACATTAAGTTATGAATCATTTATAAGACTGAACATGTTACATACATTTGTATTTTATATTCCAACGTGAACCCTTATTTTACGGGCATACAACTGTCATTAGGGGATTTAGACATCATCATTATGTGTTGCGTAGATCTGAGAAGGGCCCAGGAAACCTTTCCTGGTTCCAATCTGATTTGTGGGACAGGGTTCAGGGAATACAAATACTTAAGAAGCATCCTGCTTTCATAATCACTGCCAAAAGCTGGAATAAGGCTTCTGCCCCTGCCTCACCTGCCTCAGCCAGAGGCAAAAGGGCCCTGTGCAGTCTCATCCATAAATGGAATCCACCGTTCCTCCCCCCTACTCTAATCTCACCTCATGCCACAACAATAGGAAGATGACGCCATTTAATGCTATGAGCTCTCCAGAGAGAGAAGCACTCTCATCAGAGTGCAATTTTCATCAATTCAAGGCAGAAGCAGCCTGATGGGGGAGATGATAGATATAGATGGATGGATGGATGGATGGATATATAAATAGAGAGATAGATTTTGGGTTGAGGTGCCATCAAAAGCAGGGCTTTTTCTTCTTTTTACACTTCCCTTCTCTGGTCATTTTCCTTGTGTCTTCAACTCTCATCCCTTCCCATCCTTCATCCTGCAAAGTGATCTTTGTAGGAGAGGACGAATAGGCATGGCCTTATATTGTATTCTAGAGCTGGAGTTCATGTTTCAACACACTGCAGTTTGGAGTACAGTACACCTATTTGTTCCCTGGGCCCAAGAAGCATGCTAAACTCTTGGCTCTGCAGGCTAATTTGTCTACTGTCTTAGTTATCACCACCATAATGCTACATAACAAACCTCCCCACAGCTCAGTAGCTTGGCATGACAGTCATTTACTTCTCACTCCGGGGTCTGAGGGTCAGCTGCAGTTTGGCTGGCGAGGCTGGAGTTCTGGCTCTGGGTAAAGGTTGGGTCCAGGTCTGCTCCATGCTTTCCATCCTCCTTGGACTGGTAGTTACCTGGGGTGTGTTCTTCTTTCTCATGATGAAGGTCAGAAGCTCCCTGAGGGCGGAACAGAAATGCATGAGGCTTTCCAAGGCCCAGGCTGGGAGCTGTCACTCTGTCAAGTCTGTCCACGCTCCATGGAGAAGGCAAGTCCAAAATCTACGGGGTGGGGAAGTATGCACCTCCTACCATGGGAAGGAGTGGGTGTGACTATTTGCTGAACAATCATTCAAGCTCTCACAACCACCAAAAGTCACTGACACTCCACAGCTAGCATCTTCTGTAACATGGGAGGAACATCACTGATTTAATTCTAAGGGGACAGTGGGGTGATTAACAGTCAATGCTACAATATGTGACAATGAAGAAGTCAGTGTGACTATGAGCCTCTATAAGAAGCAGGAAAATGTCATGTGAAGGCTTTTTTGTTTGCCAGGTCTGTTCAAACCTGAACTCTGAAGGATGGAGAGGAGGGAATTTTTGCATCTGAAATTCCTCATGTATAGATAGCTCCTTGCTCCAGAGAACGTGAGAGCCCAACGCCGAAGGGTTAGTCCCCTTTGCAGACTGAGGCTGACATACTCAGTCTATCCAGAGATGAGGGGTGGGTGGGGGTCTTCAGGGTTCCCAGGAAGATGACTCTCCCTTAGGGAGCTTTGAAAACAAGCTGTCGTCCTCCTCCCATGGAAAGTACTCAAGGAGGGTTCCCAAGCTACTTGGGGAGAGAAGTGATGGGGGTGAACCTTAGGGCTTTAGTTTTTGTTACAGAATGATGCCTGTTGCCTGAAGGTTGAGGAAAGAAGTAGATGCTTGAACCACTTCTAAACCAAGTCCAACATCCTGGGGCATCCATCTGGGAAGAACCACAATTCTTTGTGGAGCTGGGGGGTGGGTGGGGGTGGCGGGGGGGGGATGTGAGGAAAGGAAGGCAGATTCATGGAATGGTATGTTGGAGGCAGATGTACTGGCTCGTGACAGACTTACTTGATGAAAGCTGCGTGCTGATGGTGTTCTCTTTCCATCCCCTTTGGCATATGTTGGCATCAGTGACTGCACAAGATACACCATCTTTCCTCAGGGAACATCTGTTCTGTCTCTGGAGAGAAAAGTGAGATGTGGGCTCAGTAACTGCCTTATCCATTTGAGTCTGGTTTTGTAGCCTGATCAGAAATCCCATCTTGTTCACCCCACGGTTGAGGGCTGAAGGGAAGTCCTAAATTTTATTGGCTTTTGTAGAAGATGGTGTCACCCTCAAATGTGACAAATACATTGCACCACTGTTAATTTCCCCAACAATCTGAGCAGGCAGATGGCTTCCAACAGCGCTGGGCAGAGAAGGGGTGTTAACCCAAGGTCAGATGTGCTATAAGTGAACTTAGTAAGAATGTGTAGAAGCCATCAGGGTTGTCTGCAGGCCACAGTGGCATGAGCTCCTGTTCTTTGGAAGTGCTCCTTACCCAGCATGTTCTCAGCAGGATGCTGGTTCTTTTGCCCCTAACTGTCCTTTGAGGCCCCTGAGCACATGGCTTAGCTGCCTCCAAGTGTGAGTTGGTGAGAACCGTCTCACCAATGCATTGTTTCCCAGAATTTATCAAAAGCCTGGCTGAAAAAGAGAGTTGAAGAAGGACTAGCAAGAGAATGTTCGGGCTGCTCCTGTGTCCACTTCCTCTCTGATTAGGTTCAAAAGTTGTGCTCCCAGGCTGACCTGCTGTAGGCTCTCAAGAGGTCTGTTCCTAAACTTCCCTCCTGTGCAACTCCAATGCTTCCCCTCACCCTCAGCTATGCCTTAAAAAACAGTCCAAGAAACTCATCTCCTGTTTTTCCTGTAAATTGGTGTCTAGACATAGAGACCTGATTAAATACAGGCTTTATATTTTTGAAACTACAGTCTCATAGTTGGTGCTACGTACTTTCATCAGGAGGTCTATAATTCTGATTCTCTCTTGTTTTCTGTTCTCTATCTCTCTTTCTATTTATTTTTTTATGACCATTGCCTAAATTGATGTATAAATTTAAAAGCTTATTTTGACTGCTCCTTGGAGAGAGGCTGGGAGAGGGTGAGAGTGAAAGTGGAGGAGGCTCTGGCAGTCATCAGTGAATGCAGTGATAGTAGAGATGGGATGGATTTGAGATATTTTGGAGGCAGAATTGACAGGACTTAGGGATGAGCTGGATGTGGGGCATTAGGGAAAGGAAGGAGCCAGGGAGGACCCCCAGCTTCTGACCTTAATAACTGGCTGGATGGGGAGGATACTTCTTGAGATGACTGGGGAAGGACCTGGTTTGAGTGTAAAATAAAGAATCCTGTTTAAATATCATTGGGAATGCCATTTGGGATATCTCAGTGGAAGTGTTGAGGAGGCAGTTGTATCTGCATCTAGAGGCCCGAGGAGAGGTGAGGTCTATCAGATGAACATTTGGGAGACTTTAGCACAGTTGGCATTTAAAGTCATAAGAGTATGAGATCATTTCGGGAAAGTGGGGACATACAAGGGAAGAGGTCCCAGGATACAGCAGCTTGAAGGAACCACAGCATATGGAGGGCAGGAGCAGCCAGCGAGCCAGGAGGAAAACCAGGAGGATGTGGTATTGCAGATGCCAGAGAGGATGATGGTGTAACAACGAGAGCTCAACCAGCAGGAGAGGCGTCCAGAAGTCAAATGAGACGGAAACAGTGAAATGACCATTGGTCATCTGGCAGCATGGACATCACAGTGAGCTTGCCAAGAGCACCTCCTGGGGAGTGGTGATGCAGAATCAAGAAGGGAAGTGGGTCATAAAGAGAACGAGAGGCAAGGAGGTGGGGACAGTGTGTGTAAACACCTCCTCAGAGAAGTTTTACTGTGAAGAGTAACAGAGAATATTCCTAGCAGTTGGCCTCTTTTTATCAAGTGAGAATGATGAATTAGCCTAACTGACTGGGCTTTGTCCTCATATTTGCCTACGAGGACGCAGCACTGAATTTGTGGCCAACACAGGACAAGAGTTTAGGACTTTACGGTGTGCATTTTTCAACTCTGGCTCAATTTTATGTCCCTCCTCGGTTTTCATTCTATTTTGACTCCTAATTTAACTAATCCTGTTGATTTCATATACCATGTTAAGATGCCTTAAACATTTTCCAGAGAAACTTGAGGATATAAATACATTATGTAATAGGCCTGGAAGCACTATCAAGGACTGGCCTCACTAAAGTTCAGTGTATTTTTATTTATTTTGATAGGTAATAACTAATCCAATTCTATTTTATGTCATACCAAGGCATTTGTATCTACATTTTTACCCGAAACCCAAGCTAATTCCTGCTATGGCAATGAGTGGGGTGGGTGGTGAGATGTGAACTGGAGACTTGGCCCATTTTGCCATTTGACTTGCCCGAGCATCTATACAGACGAACATGTCCACTCCCCAAGCCCTGAAGGCTAAAGGCCAGCATCTCACAGGCTTTCTCATGCATCTGAATTGCCTGAGAATCTGTTAAAATGTGTAAGGAATCAGAATATGCCAACTCAAAATATGCTCCTTTGGCATAAGGATTATTATTCTGAGCTGAAGACAGTTGAGAAATAGATGCCAAATAAGCTCTCTTCCCACCCCTCTATTTGCTTACGAGTAAGACATAAATTTCCATTTGTCAAGGTGTTTCCTTTTTCCAGAGCAGGAAGAGGAGGGCAACTGTGGACTCTTACCAGCCAGAGACAATACCGAGAAGAATCTATACAACAACCTTACAAAAACAAAAACAACCCTTATCTTCTATTAGTTTACCCCCAGATATTATGTTCCCACAGTTTGCCGCTCAAAACCCTTTTCCCCTTGTAGTGTCACTTCTCTACAATTTTATTGTTCTTTGCTTAGATGTTATATAAGTCCCAAGTTCTAACAGTTCCTTTGAGTCATTCATCACTGAGTTTCTCCTGCATGTATGTGCACCACATATGTTAATAAACCTTGTTTTTCTCTCTTGTTATTTTTCTCTTGTGCGTTTAATTTCCAAGGCCCCAGCCATAGATCAGAAGTTGGTTGAGAAAAAGGTTTAGTTTTTCCCCCTACAAATACAAATTTTGGTGGAGCCTGAGAGTCTGTTTCTTACAAGTTCTCAGGTAATGCTGATGCCGCTGGTCCGCAGAGCACACTTTGGAATAGTGAGGATACAGACCATCAGGAGCCGCCTCTGGCACAGCACAGCCAGGCCCTCTGGATTTCCCAAATATGCCTTAATCTCAGTCACCAAGGTGAATCTGAGAGCTCACTTGAATTTGTAAAAGGCTAGTCTGGATTAGAATGGATAGACTTATTTTTGAGAACTACATAATTTTCTAATCCTGGGTTCCCTGATTAGATTTGCATCCGTAGCATTTATCTCAAGGACTTTTCCTTCTCTCTCCCTTTAAGGAATCACTTGCTTGACACTATTTATCGTTTTGGGCAGAGTGTTGTTAATCAGTTGCTTCCAGGATCTCCCAGCTAAGAACAGCTTGGTGTTTGGGCAGAGGGGAGGTGGCAGTGAGCATTAGCTCATTAATTACCCAGAGATGCAGGCAGCATGACAACTGGCAAAGCCTTCGATAACAGAACAACACAAGGTATCTTTCAGTGAGTGACAAGCTTTGGGGTTAGACACTCCATTTCTAGAGGCAGGACTGACTCAGGAAGCCCAGAGCCCCAGGAAATGTCATCTTAAAATAGGAGTGGTGGCTGCTCCACCTCCCAACTCCCTCTCAGATCCACTGGTCCCAACTCTGTCCAGAGAGGGCTATGGAATTTCCTTTGTCCTCCGTAGGAAGATTCTCTCACCTTGTTAAAGCAGCTTTGCCCCAGGAAGTTCTGTAATCTGTCGCTGTGCCA
This sequence comes from Rhinolophus ferrumequinum, assembly GCF_004115265.2. NCBI lineage: Eukaryota > Metazoa > Chordata > Mammalia > Chiroptera > Rhinolophidae > Rhinolophus > Rhinolophus ferrumequinum. The sequence continues at coordinate 26,327,383 of NC_046306.1, read as the reverse complement.
GTATGGCAACAAATTTGTGTATTTCAAATGTCATGAGCCCAGGGGGATCCGTATTTGAAAACCTGCTTTACCCAGTGCCTTAGCTGGTGATTAACAAAGGATTATGTTGTGGAACACCAGCAGACTGGCTGGTTACAGGGCAAAGGAGGCTTAGGGACCTAATGCACAGCTGTCCTCCTTTAGAAGGGATTGAGATTCCATGAAAGGATTGAGGACCAGCAGATCCCTTCTGGCCTCATGGGACCCCAAAAGAGAAACCCAAAGGAACTGGAGAATGGGTACTTACATCTACTACAGAACAGAGGGGAGTGGCATGGAGCGGGGTGTTAGGGTGGGGTGGGAGGATGCGGAGGCTAGGACTAGTGAAGAATATGAGGGAGAAGTGGGGGAGGAAGCAGTGCTCTCCCCGCACCCCTTCCCTTGCCTTTCCCCCATCCATTCAGTTCAACACTTTTGGGGAGGGACCAAAGATGTAGAGTTGATTCATTCGTCTCAATTGTTGGGTATGCACTAGTCCATACAGGGCCTCTCTATCTCACTTCACTTCACTTCACTTCACTTCACTTCACTTCACTTCACTTCACTTCATTTCATTTCATTTCATTTTTCCTTCTCATCCCTGATCCACATATATTTTCCTCCCCATTATTGGTGTTTTGGATTGGGTTTCCCAGAAGCAGAGCTTGAGACAGCGATTCTCTTTCAGTGGTTTATTAAGAGCGAGCTCTCAGGCAATGCTGGTTAGGTAAGCAGGATAGGGAAGGTGCTGAGGAAAGATGTGGCTTCAGGTGCCACGTAGCTTTCACCTGAGCATGAACGGCATTACAGTGTTGTTTTCTCTTCCTTAGTCTGCTTCCCTTACTTTGAGGCAAGGGGACAGGCCTATGACCTGTGGGGTTGAGGGTTGTCTGGGAGCTCTGCTCAGCTCTCCTCGGCGAAAGAAGGGGACGGTTGTGGGACACATTTATTGAACCCCTGCTCTGTGCCTAGTGCTATGTTAAGAGCATGGTTCTAATAGTTGTGACGAAAACAGAGACGATGACTCCCCTCCGCTCGTGGTTAAGTGGAGGAAATAGATATTAAGCAACTATTCAGATAAGTCTGATAAGTGCTGAGAAGGAGAAGCTCAGGAGTGATAAGAGATCATAACGGAAGGAAGAGGTGCATGCTGATGTAGAAAGACCTCCTTGAGGACAGGTATTTATGGCTGTGACCCAGAGATGAGCTGGCATTAACCAAATAGAAAATGAGAGGACAGCGCTCCAGGCAGAGGGAAGAGCTTGTGCAAAGTCCTGAGGTCGAAAGGAGCTGGGGCACAGTAAGCAATTGGAGAAGGGGACACACAGCATATGACGGCCTCAGAGATCCATGTTTAGGACTTAGGGTTTATCACCAAAGCTCAGTGGAAATCCATTGAAAAATTTCAAGAGGGAAGGAACATGACCACTGTGGCGGCTCAGGGGAGGCGACCAGTTTGGAGAAAGCAAGAATGGAAGCAGAAAAGCTACTAGGAGAAGTCCAGGGAGAGATGCCCGTGGCCTGGACTCGAGTGGTAGCAGTGGACATGAGGAGAAGCAGCAGGGCAATAGGCTTCAAAAGAAATATCGACACATCTTGGTGGTGATTTGGCTGTGGGCGTGAGGGCAAGGCAGGTCTGAAGATTGACGGACGTGCCGTTTTCTGAAGGGGAAATGCTGGCCAGGCAGCCGGCAGGATGTGTTTAGACCTCAGAGGATGGGGCCGTGCTGGACATTTAAGTCAGGTGATCATCAGCATGTGGGTGATACTTGGAACCCAAGGAGAAAGTATGACTCGGGGGGAAAAGAGTGAGAAGGCCCAGGCCCAGGCAGAGGAGGGACAATCGGCAATCTCAGGAGAAACCAGAGAGGTGACAGTAACACAGAATTGTGGCAGCAATGAACCCATTAAAGGAGCTTCAGGGAGGAGGGTGATCAAGCCTGGGAATGCTGTTGGGTGGTCATCAGACCAACCTGTGGATATGGCCACAGTGGGCAGCCGTGGAGCAGTGAGGGCCACAGGCAGCTTTCCATGGGTGAAGCCAGGCTGGGAGACGAGGGAACACAGTGATGCAGGTAACGCATTTAAATAAATCTGGTTACTTGTGGAGAGACAGGGCGGCCTCTGGACTGGGAGTCAAGGAGGAAATGGTTTAAGATGGGGGAAAAGGCAGGAAGGAGCTGATTTATGGGGAGAGGACCAGGGTATGGGAGAGTGAGGGATTAATGGCTAGAGGAAAGTCTGCAGAGGTGGGAGCACAGGAGAGGCAGACGAGGACAACACAGGTCTCCATTATTTGGCCTATGTTGGACGCATCCACATTGGGTCCCACGCTAGGGAAAGGAAGAGCAGGGAAGAAGGGGTGGGAGCATTTAAAATGGCATCCAGGCCCTCGTCTGGACAGCTGACCTCTCACCTGCCTCACTTCCCCCTGGATCCTCAGTCCTGTTCTTCCCTGCTGACTCTGGGCGAAAGGTCATCACCCTCGAGTCCTTAGGGCCCTGCTCCTCCCATCCTGCACCTTCTCCCCCTCCCCAGGCACAGCCTTCTCAGGCTGCCTCCAGCTGCCTTCAGGATGACTTGTAGAAGATAGCGCCCCTCTAACTTCTCCCTTTCTCCTGCCAAATAAAAAAACAAATCTGCACTTGCTAAAGAGAGATGTCATTCAAAAGGAATATAGAAGGGAAGGGAAGGTGCTATTACAAAGGCAGGAAAGTGGGGCAGAAGGGGTTGTGGCCACAGGGAAAGCACGCTGACCATAAGATCGGTCTGTCTCCAGGGTTAGGCAAAGAGGGATTTATCTTTTATAGGGGGAAGGCTAGAAAGAACAGGCTGAGGGGACGTAGGATAAAAGTGAGTGGTGGGCCGACGGGTGGCTCAGTTGGTTAGAGCGTGAACTCTGGACAACGGGGCTGCCGGTTTGATTCCCACATGGGCCAGCGAACTGCGCCCTCCTCAACCAGAATGAAGTCAATGAGCCGCCGCTCAGCTCCCAGATGGCTCAGTTGGTTGGTTGGAGCGCGGCCTCTCAGCCACAAGGTTGCCGGTTCCATTCCTCGACTCTGGCAAGGGATGGTGGGCTGCGCCCCCTGCAACTAACAATGGCAAATGGATCTGAGCTGCGCCCTCCATAACTAAGATTGAAAGGACAACAACTTGACTTGGAAAAGTCCTGGAAGTACACACTGTTCCCCAAGAAAGTCCTGCTCCCCTTCTCCAATGAAATCTTTAAAAAAAAATAAAAAGTGAATGATGTGTTGGGGCGGTAGATCAGAGAGCGTTTGGCCCTCAGGGCAGCCTGTTCTCAGCAGGGACTGTTCAGGAGGGTCCGTGGGCTGGCGCCGGCTGATCCTGGGACAAAGTTCAGGAACCTGGGGGAAGGAGGCAATGTTAACCAAAGTGTGGTTAACGTGCATTTTGTTCCAGTTGATCCGTGGGGCAAACAGTTCAGCCAATCATTTATGAGGCAAAGAATGGGAACTTGGAAGGCCTGTGTCTGGCTCTGTCTAGATAAACAAGGGGGGCATCCCTGAGTCCTTCCTAAGTCCAATGGGGGAAGGGTGGTTCTTTGTAGTAAGTCTTTTCCAGAACACAAAAGGGTGAGAGGATTTCTTAACCACCACTGTTTTCCAGGAGCATAGGGCTCAGGTAAAATTCGACTTTGTTCCCCTTTATCCCTGCCCTCCCCATTCAAAACCCTCTTTGCTTAGAGCCGGACATTTGTGCTGGATGTTAAGTAATCTCTCTCTCCATTAATAACCTCTCAGGGGTGTGGGGCTGCTAAGGGCAACTTGCTTAGCCCTTCCTACACTATGTGAGGTCTGAGGAACAGCAGCATCTCCTGGGCACTTGCTAGGAAGGTCCAGCTTCCTGGTCAGCTGTGAGCCACTGGACTGTTTAGAGGGTGAATATGTAAATATGTGCCTCCCTCCGATGTCCTCCACTCCCCTCCAGCTTCACTTCTGCAGGCCTCTGCTGCCCCCAGCCCTTCTCCTCTGATGGTGAGAGGTTGGTTCCTCAGGTAACCTGGCCTTCAGGAAATCAATGTGCCTCAGTCTGGCTGTGGGCATTGGACCAGCCTCTCCTCCCGCTCCCTCTTCCACTTAGCCCTACTTAGTTGATAAGTTAGGGTTTAGCAGGGCTGGGCTATCTGTGTGTTTATTACCCTCCAATGCCTTCGGCCTAACTCCGATCACAGCTGCTTACACTGAGGGCTGGAGCAGGTGACCTGCACATAACCCGACAGTTCTCAGTCTTGGCTGCACATAGTTTCATATGGGAGCTTTTAAAAGTCCTAATGCCAAAGCCATGCCCAGACCAATTACATCAGACCAGGACCCAGTCATCAGTATTTTTTAAAGCTTCCCAGGTCCACTGTAAATATAAAGACACATGTAGATTAAAAGTAAATAAATGAAGGGGCGGCTGGTCAGCTCAGTTGGTTAGAGCGCGGTGCTCTTAGGAGCAAGGTTGCCGGTTTGATCCCCACATGGGCCACTGTGAGCTGTGCCCTCCACAACTAGATTGAAACAACTACTTGACTTGGAGCTGATGGGTCCTGGAAAAACACACTCAAGTAAATAAAAGTCGAAAAGAAAAAAAGTAAATAGATGGAGAAAAATATACCATGTTTACATTAGTCAAAAGAAATCAGGAATAACTATATTAATTTCAGATAGAGCAGACTTCAAAGTAAGGAGAGTAATCAGGGATAAAAAAAGGGCATTACATAATGATAAAGGGGTCAATTCGTCAAGATGACAATTCTTAACGTGTGTGCACCTAACAACAGAGTGTCAAACTACATGAAGCAAAACCTGATAGAACTACAAGGAGAAATAGATGAAACCACTATCATAGTTGGAGACTTCAATATCCCTCTGTCAGAAATGGGCAGACCCAGCAGGCAGAAAATCAGTAAGGACTTTGTTGAACTCAATACCATCAATCAACTGTGTATAATGGATATCTATAGACTACTTCATCCAACAACAGTAGAATACATTTTTTTTTCTTAAGTTCACATGAACGTTCACCAAGATGGACCACATTCTGGACCACAAAACACATCTCAAATTTAAAAGAATAGAAATCATAGAATGTCTGCTTTCAGGCCACAGTGGAATTGAACTAGAAATCAACAACAGAATGGTAAATGGAAAATCCCCAAATACATGGAGATTAAGCAACACACTTCTAAATAACCCATGGGTCAAAGAAGAAATCTGAAGAAAAATTTAAAAATAGTTTGGACTAAATGAAAAAGAAAACACAGCTTATCAAACATTGTGGGATGCAATGAACACAGTGCTTACAGGGAAATTTATAGCTCTGAATGCATGGATTAGAGAAGAAGAAAGGTCTAAAATCAGTAATCTAAGTTTCCACTTTAGGAAACTAGATAAAAGGGAAAAAAAAGCAAATTAAATCCAAAGTAAGCAGAAGAAAAGAAATAACATGAATTGGAGCAGAAATCAATGAAATTGAAAAGAGTGCTGCTCAAACTTGAATGTGCATAAGGGATCTTGTCCAAACGCAGATTCTCTTCAACGGGTCTGGGGTGGGGCCCGGGATTCTGCATTTCTGTCAAGTTTCCAGAGGGTGCCGCTTTAAATGGCAAGGGTCTAGAACAGAACAGTGGTTCCAACCCTGGCTTCTTGTCAGAATCACCAGAGGAGCTTTAAAAATTAACAACGCCCCGTGGCAATCTCGTGGTGACTGATTGTGCTTTCTAATTCCCTCACCCTTCTCCCTGATCCCCACCCCGACTCCCATCTAGTAACCCTCAGTTTTTCCTCTATGTCCCTGAGACTGTTTCTGATTAGTTCATTCATTTATTCTTGCCATGGAGATACAAAGTCAATTTGGGGAATGTAATCAATAATGTTGTAAAGATTTTGTAGGGTATCCGATGGACACTTGTATCGTTAGGGAGACCACCTCAGGGATGATGTAGATGCCTGATCACTGCACTGTACACCTGAAGCTAAAGCTCAACAATAATGAATGTCAACTACAATTTTATAAGAAGTGGAGTACAGCATTAGGAATAGAAACAGTGGAAATGTAATGTCTGAATACGATGTCAGAGGGGTAGTGGATGGGGGGAGGGGGGTTGTCACTGTGGGAGGGATAGAAATGATAAATGTCTATTACATTGTTTTGTGCACCTAAAACTAATAAAAACAAAACAAAACAAAAAATAAAGTAAAAAAATAAAATAAAATAAAAATTACCAATGCCTATGCCCCATCCCTAAACATTCTGAAGTAATTGTGTGGGCGAGGCCCAGGCGCTGAGAACTTAAGTTGCTCCCTAGATGATTCCAATGTGTAGCCAGAGTTGAAAACCACTGATCTAAAAAGGCAGATGCAGATGGGTGAAAAAAGTGAAAGGGATTAAGAAGTACAAATTGCCAGTCACAGGAATGTAAAGTATAGCATAAGGAATATTGTCAATAGTATTGTAATAACTATGTATGCATGGTGTCAGATGGGTACTAGATTAATTGGGATGATCACTTTGTGAGTTCTATAACTGTCTAAACACCATGCTGTGCACCCGACACTAACATAATATTGATTGTCAACTGTAATTGAAAAATAATTAAAAAAATAAACAAAATGATAGGATTCAGTGCCTTTAATGGTGTTACTAGCATTCCATGCCTTACTTCCCTTGCTGCTGTCTTCTTGCTCCAAACCAAACCCTCTGATTGCTCCATTCCAGGTTCCGAAAGAATCTATGGAAGCAGGAAGTTCCTAAACCACCTTTGCCCATCCTTCATTCCTCCCTCTTTCGGAGAGGTTCATCAGTGAGTCCCTTTCCATTAGCCTGGGCTGGGACAAGGTACCAAAGCATTCCCTGAGCTAAAGTTCCTTGGGCATGATGCCTCATCCTAATAGAGGTTTGGATGGTGGAGAACCTGGGCCTTGCTCTACCATCTCCATTGTGGGCTCCCATCATCTTGGGCCATGCTTCTCACTTCTTCCCCTTTCCCCCAAATCAGAGCAGGGGCTTGTCTAGCTCTTCCTGCCCTCCTCTTGGGCCAGGAGCCCAATCCCTGAGCAGCTGGACCAACTTGAGTGAGGCCGATTCGCACTGGGCCAGACTTCCACATGCAGCTCAGCTGGATAACATCTGGGGTGGGGGCGGAGAAGGGGTCCAGCTCCCTACTGGTCTAACCTCTGAGCCACACTTCTGCAGTCATCTGGCCCCTGCCCTAGTCAACAACTCCAGAGCCAATCTAGCACATCATGGTAACGCTGCCCTCTGGCCCCAGACTCCCCCACTCTCTGCCATTGCATAATGAAGTCCCACCAAGCTTTGAGATGACTCTGCCAGCTCTGCTTTACCACCAGCTCCCTGATTCCTCTCCCATAGTCTCCAATTATTTCTAGGGTTGTCTTGATATGTAAATGCTACTCAAAGCAAAATTTGTTGGAAGTCAATTTCATTCATAAAAGTATTCCATGAGGATATTTCTAGGGATGGAGGAAAATCAAACAGTGGGACACATTACACTGAAAGAGGGATTTTCTCTGCGGAGGCCACTATTGGAATGAGTGCCATTAATTTGATAAAAAAGGCATCGTAGGCAGAAAGGCTCTAACAACCACTTTAGATGATTTAGAGCTTCTGATGGTTGTGAAATGTGTGAACTGAAGAAAGGCCTGTTGGAGCACGCCCATTCCCAGACCTGGGATGACAGAAGCCTTTGAAGCTGCAACTATCAGATGGCTTTGATCCTTCCAGGGCCAGAGATAAAGCAAGATGAGGGAGATATTATTAATGTTATTATTTATATTTAGTGTAACTTACTTTTGGGGCCTCTTTTGTAAACGACTTAATTTATGTGTAATTTCACTTCTCATAGCATTACCTCTGGGCAGAGGATAAAGGCTTTAGGCAGCTCTGGAAATAACTACTTTTCTCCAAGTTAGAGAGCTCATTACGCCAGGCCTAATGGGAACATGTATTCCCTTTATAGTTCGGCTTTTGCGAGAAATCATGTCTTTAGCTTGTGTGCTTCAGTGGCCGAGGATGGTGGTTTTCTCTATCACTCTCCCCTATTGAAAGTTTACATATGGAGAACATATGGGTGAGAGTCACAGGCAGTTTAGAAAAGAGGACAGTGATTAGGTGGCCTGAACTGAGGTTTTGCCAGAGGGTCTCCACTAGGAAGTGTAATTAAAATACAAAATATGTCATAACTATCACTGGCACTTATGAACTACCAGTGGAATGATGCTTTTCAAACTTAAGCATGCATCAGCATCCCCTGGGGGCCTTTTAAAAAACCAGTTATTGTCCAGGATTGCTGGGCCCCCGTGTTGAGTTTCTGATTCGGTCAGTAGGTCTGGGGTGGGAAATAAGAATTTGCATTTCTTTCAAATTACTAGGTGACAATCTCCTCAATGTCAAGGGTAGCATTTATTAGACGTTTCTTTTCATGATGTTCAGTTGTACCTGGCACAAAGGAAGTGTTCAATAAATATTTGTGGGATAAGCAAAACAAAACAAAGTTACTAGGTGAAGCTGATGTATGGAAAAGGTACATTTTTTGAATGTACCAGATCTCTAAGGTCTAAGAATCTGAAAAACTCAAGTCATTAAAATGACCCTTAATCATCAAGTTTTCTTTTTATTTTGATTAGAATTGTTTCAATCAGTGTGTCCAAGAAGCAGATCAGAAGTCCTACTTGATGACTTTAAAAAAAAAAAGTTTTATTTTGAAATAACTATCGATTCACTGAAAGGTTCAAAGAATTTTACAAGGGGATTCCATGAACTGTTCACTCAGCCTTCTCCAAAGTTAACAGCTTACATAATTATAGTGTAATTTCGAAACCAGGAAATTGACATTGATAAAAATCACAGAATTTATTCAGATTTCACCAGTAATATATGCATTCATTTTAGTGTTTGTCTGTGTATAGCTCTACTCAATTTGCTCACATGTGTAGCCTCAAGATACTCAACTGTACCAACACCCAAGACGCTCTCATGCTCCTCCTTTATAACCACACCCACCCATCCCCTAATTCCCTTTTCTAACTCCTGGCAACCACTAATCAGTTCTTCATTTCTATAATTATGTTATGTTACAAATGCTATATAAATGGAACCATGCAGTATGTACCCTTTGGTTATTGACTTTCTTCATTCAGCATAATTTTCCTGAGGTTCATCCAAGTTCTAACGTGTATCGATAGTTCATTCCTTTTTATTGCTAAGTAGCATTCCATATAAATGTAAAGAAGTTTGCCAAACCATTCACCTTTTGAAGGGCATCGGAGTAGTTTCCAGTTTGGGGATATTATGAATAAAACTGCTACAAACCTTTGTGTGCAAGTTTCTGCCTGAAAATACATTTTCATTTTTCTGGTATATATGCCTAAGGGTGCAATTGCTGGTAAACCCATTTCTCAGTTTTAAAAGAAAGTTCCAAACTCCCTTCCAGAGTGACTACCATTTTACAGTCTCAACAGCAATGTCTGAGCGATCCAGTTGCTCCTCACTAATGTTTGGTGTTACCACTATTCTTCATTTCAGCCATTCTGATAGGCATATAGTGATATCTCACGGTGGTTTAAATTTGCATGAAGATGTCGAACATCTTTTCATGTACTTACTTGCTATCTGTGTATCCTCTTCGGTGAAATGTTTGTTCATGTCTTTTGCCCATTTTCTAATTTAATTGTTCGCTTTCTTACTGTTGATTTTTGAGATTTTAAAAAGTATATCCCAGGTACTAGTGTTTTGTCAGATACATAGTTTGCAAATGTTTTTCTCTCTTTTCATCCTTTTCACAGGATTTTTCACAGAACAAAAGGTTTTTAACTTTTAATGAGGCTGAACGTTTCCTTTCATGGATATGCCTTTGGTGGCAAGTCCAAGAGATCTTTGCCTGGCTCTGGGTGTCAAAGATTTTTCTCATGTTTTTTTTCCTAGTTTTATATTTTTATGCTTTACATTTGAGTCCATGATACATTTTGAGGTAATTTTTATACAGTAAGGTGTGAAGTTCAAGTAGAAGTTCATTTTTTGCCAATGGATATTCAATTCATCCAGCACCACTTATTGAGAAGGCTATCCCTCCTCCACTGGATTGCTTTTGCTACTTTATTAAAAATTAATTAGGCATATTTGTATGGATTTATTTCTGGGTCTCTGTTGTGATCCACTGATCTATGTGTCTATCTCTCCACCATTACCATACAGTTTTGATGAGCGCAGCTATATAGTTAGACTTAACATTGGGAAAAGTGATTTCTTTCATTTTATTCTTCTTTCTCAAAATTGTTTTGTTTACCCCAGGGCTTTTCCCTTTCTATATACATTTTAGAATGAGCTTTATATCTACATAAAATCTTGCTGAGATTTTGATACGAATGTGTTAAACCTATGGATGAATCAAGGAAACTGGCAACTTTATCATACTGAGTCTTCCAATCCATTGACGTAATATGTTCTGCAAGTGTTTAGATCTACTTTGATTTCTTTCATCAGCATTTTATCATTTTAATCATACGCATATATATACTGTACATATTCTTGTTAGATTTACAACTGTTTTTCATTTTCTTTGGAGCAATTGTAAATGGTATTGCATTTTTTATTTCAATTACCATTATTTGTTGTTAGTATATAGAAATACAATGAATTTTGCATGTTAATCTTGTAACTTGCAAGCATACTGTACTCACTTATTAGTTCTAGGAGTTTTTTTGGTAATTACATTCGAATTTTATAAATAGTAATCCTGTTATCTGTGAAAGGTTCAGTTTTATTTCTTCTTTTCAATCTGTATGCCTTTTATGCCTTTCTCTTGCCTAACTTCAGTGGCTAGATCCAGTACTACCGTGAATAAAAGTTGTGAGAGCAGACATCCTTGTCTTGCTATCAGTCTTAGTCAGAAAGTATATCTTTCATCTTCAAGTCTGATGTTAGCTGCAGATTTTTTTTTGTAATGAACTTCATGAGGTTGAGGAATTTCCCCGCATCCCTGGTTGAATTTTTTTTTTTATCATGAATGGGTGTTGAATTTTGTTCAATGCTCTTTTTTCTGCATCAGTTGATATGATCATATGATTTTTCTTTAGTCTGTTAATATTGTAGGTTACATGGATTGATTTCAAATATTAAACCATCCTTGCATACCTGAAATAAATCCCACTTTTTTAAGGTTATATTATCCCTTTTATACTTTTTTTGGATTCAATTTGCTAAAATTTTGTTGAGGAGTTTGTGTTTAAGTGTACTCACAACATATTGGTCTTTTAGTTTTGTTTTGTTTTTATTGTACTTTCTGAATTGAGTTATGGTATCAAGGTAATGTGGTCTCATCAAATGAATTGGAAAGTGCCCTCCTCTTTTATTTTCTTCTCTGAATGTTTGGTAAAACTCCCCAGTGAAATCCCATCTTGGTCTGGGACTTATTTTTTGGGAAGACTTTAAATTATAGATTCAATTTGAATAGTTTTAAGGCTGTTCAGGTTATTTCATCTTTATTGAGCTTAGGTAGTATGGGGTTTGTGAGGAATTTTCATCCATTTCTTCTAACTTGTCAAATGTATAAGTGTAAAGTTGTTCATATTGTTCTCTTGTTAAATTTTAATAGATGCAGAATCTGTTATGATATACCTTATTTCATTCCTTGTATTGGTGATTTGTGATTTATCTATATGAAGAACCAGCTCTTTGTTTTATTTATTTTCTCTATTGTTCTCCTGTTTTCAATCACATCAATTTCTATTCTTTATTTTTTTCCTTCCTCTTGTTTGCTTTGTGCTTATTTTGCTCTTCTTTTTCTAATTTCTTGAGGTAAGTACTTAGATTATCGATATGAGATCTTTCCTCTTTTCTTACATAAGCATTTAGTGCTATAAATTTCCCTTTCCGCACTGTAACTGTATCCCACAAATTGTGGTATGCTGTGATTTCATGGTCATTAAACACGATTTCATGGTCATTAAACCCAATTTCATGTTTTCCTTGAAATTTTTTTAAAGAAATATTTCTAAAGAAGACTTTATCTTTTCTTTAAGATTTCCTTTTTGACCCATGGATTTAGCATGTTGTTTACATCCAAGTTTTTGGAGATTTTTATTTTGACTTTCTGCTACTGGTTTCTAGTTTTTATTTATTTTTATTATCAAAGAACATACTCTTGATTTCATTTCTTTCACATTTGTTAAGTTTAGTTTATAACCCAGGATGTGATCTATCTTGGTGTATGTTCTGCAGGCACTTGAAAAGCACGTGTATCCTCCTGTTACTGGGTGGAGTGTTCTATAAATATCAATTAGATTTCGTTGAGTGAAGATATTGTTCAGTTCTTCTAAGTCTGTGGATTTTCTTTCTAGTAGTTCTATCAACTACTGAGAAGAGAGTGTTGAAGTCTCCAACTATAGTAGTGGATTCATCAGATTCTCCTTTCAGCTCTATCAATTTTTGCTTCATGTATTTTGAAGATCTGCTTTTTGGGGGGTGTGTACTTACACACTTAGGATTGCTACTTCTTTCTGGTGGATTGATTTTTTTTTTTTATCATTAGGTAATGTCCCTCTATCCTTGGTAATTTTCTTCACTCTGAAGTCTACTTTGATATTAACGTAGCCACTCTTCCTTTTTACTCCTCCTGCTTATATGATATAACTTTTTTATCCTTTAAATTTCAACTTACTGATGTCATTATGTTTGAAGTGAATTTTTTTATACTCAGCATATGCTTGGGTCATGCTTTTTGTTTGTTTGTTTGTTTTTTATCCACTCTGGTAATCTGTCTTTTAATTGGTATATTTAGACCACTTACATTTAAACTAATTATTGATATGTTCAGGTTTAATTTGTTTACTGTTTGTTCCCTCTGTTCCCTGTTATCTTTCTCCTGCCTTCCTCTAAGTTATTTAAATACAGAGGTTGCCAAAAAATGTATACACATTTTAAGAAAGGAAAAAACTGTATTAATAATATGCTTATGGTAACCACTTTGAGCACCTCTTGTAATTGCAGAAGTCAAATGTGACTTGTATTCATCTTTTGTTATTGGTATATATTATTACAATTTTAATACATTTTTTTTTCCTTTTAAAAATGTGTATACTTTTTTTGGCACCCTCTGTATTTTTAGAGTTCCACTTTGATTTATTTTAAATAGTATATCATTTTGCATAGTTTTCTTAGTGGTTTTTATGGCCATTATTGTATACACATGTAATTCATCTCAGCTGACTGGTGCCAACTTTTTATCACTTTGAGTGAAGTGTAGAAATATAACTTCCTTTTGATCTTTTTACTCTCCACATTTAAAAATTTTAATTGTCTTAAATGTTTCCTCTATATACGAGTATACATCAGTTGGTATTATAATGTTTGCTTCAACCATAAAATATGATTAAAGAAACTCATGAGATGAAGGATAGTCTGTTATGCTTACTTCTATTTTCACCCATTCTGCTTTTTCTTCTTTCCTTTCTGAAAGTTCCAGCCTTTTATTTATTTATTTATTTTCTGTTTTAAGAGCTTCCATTAGCTGCTACTTAAGAGTAGGTCTGCTAACAGCAGATTCTCTTAGTTTCTCTTTGCCCAAGGATGTCTTTATATCCCCTTAATTTCTGAAGAACAGTTTCATTGTATATAGGAATTGTGGTTGACAGGTCTCTCTCTCAGCATTTGAAAAATGTGCTATTTTCATCTGGATTCCATGATTTCTGATGAAAAACCTGTTCTTGTTCAAATTGGTGTTCCTTTATAGGCAATATATTGTTTCTCTCCTGCTGTTTCTAAATTTTTTCTTTCTTTGTCTCTAGTTTTCAGAAGTTTAAATATTATGTGCTTTGGTGTATATTTGACTTGATTTATCCTATTTGACATTTGTTCATATTTTTGGATCTGCAATTTTATGCCTTTAGCTGAATTTAGGAAACTTATTTCTTCAAAAAATTTTCAGTCCCTTGGTCTTTCTCCTCTCCTGGGACTTGAATGACATGAATGATGGATCTTGTTATCGTCCCACAGATTTCTGAGGTTCTGCTAACTTTTTTCAGTCTATTTTCATTGTTTAGATTGAGTACATTCTGTTGATTTACCCTCAACTTCACTGATTCTATCCTTGTCATCTCCACTCTACTATTGAGCCCATTCAGTAAGTTTTAAATTTTTGATTATTGTATTTCTGAGTTCTATAATTTCATTTAGTTCTTTTCACACCTTCTATTTCTTTCCTGAGATTTTATAGTTTTCATTTGTTTCAAGAGAATTTGTAATTTATTGTTGAAGCGTTTTTATCATAACTATTATAAAATCGTTATCAGATAACTCCCCAGGTCATTCATTTCAGTGTTAGCATTTTTTTTTTCTCATTCAAATTGTGATTTTCCTGGTTCTGGTGTGAGGGTAAGGTTTTTGATTGTATCCTAGACATTTTGATTCTTCTGTTAGGAGACTCTTAATCCTAAATCTTCTCTTTTAGTGAGCAGTCATGAGCAGTCATCCTGTTTAGGTTTGGTGTATAGGTTCTGGTCTAGTTTTGTGGGCATTTGTATCAATGACAGTTTAGTTTCCTGAACACTTTGAATCCTATTTTTATTTTTATTTATTTATTTTTGTTCTTCTGGTGTTGCTGGGGCTCCTGCTTAGTCTTAGCTGGTGCCATCTGTGGGGACTGAAGCACTTCTGTGAAACATCTGGTGTGGTTTCACCACCTCAGTGTCCAAGAGCGGAGATACAAAGAGCTCAGGTGGAACAGGCAACGTACAGGGAATGTGGTTGTGGATTTGATCTTGTCGGACCTAGTTATCACTTTGAGTGAAGTGTAGAAATATAACTTCCTTTTGATCTTTTTACTCTCCACATTTAAAAATTTTAATTGTCTTAAATGTTTCCTCTATATAATAGTCTGCTAGGTCTCTGTGAGCTTCCCCCTTGTCCAGAGAGAGCAGGCTTTTCTTGGCATTTGTTGTCTATGCCTGTTGGTGGTTCTGAGTTACAGACCTCTACAGTGCCCAATCTGGAGGTAAATGACAGATAAAAAGAAAACCCAGCAGATTCATCACATTGTGGTTCCTCACGTCTTGAGGCTCCCAGCTGGTCTGACTTCTTCCTTCCAGCTTTCGGAGTCTTTTTATAATTGTCTGTTGAATATTAAGGGCATTAAGTTATTTTTAGAGGGGAGAAGTAGGGAAAAATGTTTCTATCTTCTTCTGAAATTGAAAGGCTATTTGGATGACTTAGAGGTATTTTTTGAAAAAATCCCAGAAAATGAATAATCACTAAATGTATTTTGTTTTGGTAAACAAAATATTTCAAAACATAGAGGCCAGTAGAAGGAAATGGTAATGAAATCCCTAGTTGGTGTTATGGGTCAAATTGTGCAATCCCCTCTTCCCAAAGATATATTGATGTCCTAACCTCAGTACCTCAAAACGTGACCTAATTTGGAAATAGAGTCGTTGAAGATATCATTAAGTTATAATAAGGTCATATTGGAGTAGGATGGGCCTCTAATCCAAAATAACTTGCCTTTCTTATGAAAAGAGGGACATTTAGACATAAACATAGAGGGAAAACAGCCATGTGAAGAGACTTGGTAAAAAAATGGGGGTAGAGATTGGCACGGTGCATCTACAAACCAAGGAACACCAAGGTTTGCCAGCTACCCCAGAAGCATGAAACAGAGTCTCCATCAGAGGCCTCAGAAGGACCACCTTACTGACACCTTGGTTGTAGACTTCCTGCCTCCAGAACTGTGAGAGAACTAATTTCTGTTGTTATTAAGCCAGCCAGTTTGTAGTATTCTATTGTAGCAGCCTTAGAAAATTAATGCAGTTGGGAACTAGTGACCTACTGTGCTTAAACATCAGGGATTTACACAGAGAAAAATATAGACACTGTGTATCCCAAACTCAAAGTCAGGACCCACTGTCTAGGCAAATATTCTTACAGTGTGACAGAAAATTGAGAGCAAGACCTGGGAGGTATGGTTGTTGGGCTGGGGCACTCCAGGGAGGCTGGACTGCAGGGACCTGGCACCCAGAGACCATGCCTGCCTTTCAATGAACCATGGGCATCTCCCTATAACTATGATGGATAAGGAACAGATACCCCACGCCCGTTCAGTTTGCTGGGGAAATTACAATCCTCTTAGATTCTTGCACAAACCTCAAAGTCTTGATGTCCCCCCACCAAATGGTTGGGATGGAATTTTCATGTGACATCACCAACATCTCAGTGTGGGCTTGTGGCATAAGGCAACTATTTCATTAGCTGAAGATGATTCATATGAGTATGGACCAATTTTGGACCAATGGTCTCCTTGTTTTGGAAAATAGTTGCAAATGAAGAAATACGGCATGGAAAATATCTCCCCTAACCATCATCAAAAACAAGAGAATATATCTTTGTATCATCTATTACGCTTTTTTCTGCAAATACTTTCCCTTTAGATCCTCCCTTTGGAAACCAATACGCCCCAAAGTTGGGTGACATTTCAAGGCCACTCTCTGCTGACAGGTGGGGATCTCTCACAATTTTATCATTTTCCCTAATAAAAGATTCAATTGAATGAATCACAGATAGCCTTAATGAATCACAGATAGCCTTGCTACAGAATCAGGGCATTTTTTGGTCCAATTTGGAGAGAGGAATATAAGACTACAGTCCCTACTTTGATGTAACCATTTACATTCAGCTTGTATCTGATTTGGAAATTTTCAGGGCCACCTGAGGCAGATGGAAGATAGCATTTAATAAGTACCTACTGTGTTCCAGGCTCCGTGCTGGGTGCATTTCACTGAAATGACATCTGTTATCCTGTAGTCCTGTGACAGAAAGAGACAAAGGGAACCATTTCAAATAGGAAATATCTGGTTAGACTACAGTGATTCAAACACAATTTGAAAAGAACATGACATTTCCTCCTCATATTAGAAACCCAGAGCCCACTTCCTTGTAGTCTGACGAAATGAGCCCTTTCTTTGGAAATGCAGTGCTCCAGGGGTCTCGTAGGCAGGAATAAAACCCTGGCTCTGTTCAGACCTTTCATCCCATGTCCTGGATTCCTCAAGCTCTGCCAGCCTGCAGAGCAGCAAAGGACCCTGAGAGGCTTGTTCTCTAGACAGAGTTTCATTGTATTCAACACTGTGATCTTCCTGCCAAAAATCCCACAAGCTCCATCTTGAACAACACCCCTGCTCCAGCCCCCACCCTCTCCCGCCCCAGTCTGACCAACCCCCAGAACTTTGAGTTGAAAACATATTGGAAATGTGGGGAGTGAGCATATTCTGAAGTTGCCTAACTCAGGACTGGTGCCTTGAGACCACACTTCCTGTCATAAACAGTAGGCTGGGTTTGCTTCCACGTAATTTCTTTCTTTTTTTTTTTAAATTAAAGTTTATTGGGGTGACAATTGTTAGTAAAGTTACGTAGATTTCAGGTGTACAATTCTGCATATCATCTATAAATCACATTGTGTGTTCACCACCCAGAGTCAGTTCTCCTTCCATCACCATATATTTGATCCCCCTTACCCTCATCTCCCACCCCCCACCCCCTTACCCTCTGGGAACCACTAAACTATTGTCTGTGTCTACGAGTTTTTGTTTCTCATTTGTTTCTCTTGTTCTTTTGTTGTTTTTGGTTTATATACCACGTACCAGTGAAATCATATGGTTCTCTACCTTTTCTATCTGACTTATTTCGTTTAGCATTATAATCTCAAGATCCATCCATGTTGTCACAAACGGTCCTATTTCATCTTTTCTTACTGCCGAATAGTATTCCATTGTGTGTATATTTTTTTAACTGTTTAAATTGTTTTATTGTGGCAAAATATATATAACATGAAGTTTACCATTTTAACCACTTTTAACTATATAATTCAGTAACATTAAGTGTACATTCACAATGTTGTGTAACCATCACCACTGTCTATTTCCAAAACTTTTTCATCACCCAAACAGAAAATCTACAGCCATTAAGAAATAGCTTCCCATTCTCCTCTCTTCCAGCCCTTGCAACTACTATTCCACTTTCTGTCTTTATAACTTTGTCAGTCTAGATGTCCCATTTAAGTGGAATCATACAATATTTGTCTTTTTCTGTCTGGCTTATTTGCTTGGCATAATGTTTCCAAGATTCATCCATGTTGTAGCGTGTATCAGAATTTCATTTCTTTTTATGGCTGAATAATATTCCATCATATGTATATGCCACAGTTTGTTTTTCCATTCATCTTTTTTGTTTTGTTTTGTTTTTTGTTCTAGTTTCAGGTACACAAAACAATGTAATAGTTAGACATTTATCATTTATATCCATCACACAGAGACAACTCTCCTCCCTCCATACACTACAGCCATTACATTTCCACTGTCTCTATTCCTAATGCTGTACTCCGCTTCTTGAAACTATATATATCTATATCTATATATATATATATATATATAAAATTGTAGTTGACATTCATTATTGTTCAGTTTCAGCTTCAGGTGTGCAGTGCAGTGATCAGGCATCTACATCATCCCTGAGGTGGTCTCCCTAATGAGACAAGTGTCCATCGGACACCCTACAAAATCTTTACAACATTATTGATTACAGTCCCCAAACTGACTTTCGTTTCCCCGTGACAATCTTGTGGTTACCGACTGTGCTTTCTAATCCCCTCACCTTCCCCCCATCCCCACCCCCCATCTAGCAACCCTCAGTTTTTCCTGTATGTCTCTGAGACTATTTCTGATTAGTTCATTCATTTATTCTTTTCTTTAGATTCCACATGTAAGTGAGATCATATTTGATGCTCACATGGTATTTGTCCACGTAGTTTCTTAACCAGCCCCGGAATGTTGTGTCATCTGCCCAGGTGGCCGGCTCACAAGCCCCAGGTATTTCCAGTGAACTGGGCTGGTCATGACTCATCCCTGGTTGGCTCTCGTGTGATTACTTGGGGGATCGTGGTGAGACTTGGCAAGCTGGCTCGGGTGAGGTCATCTGCTGAGATTAAACGCTCAGCAAGCACCCTCCAGTGGTTGTTACGGAAGGCGGGGCTCTGCTGCTTCTCAAGTAACAGTTACTATTTATATGAGTAAATAGAAATTTACTCACATAAATGAGTCTTCTACCTTTATTTGTGGGCGCTAGGGGTAAGCAGCAGGGGAGACATCATCTGAAAAATCCGAGCAGCTGAAACTTCCACCTGCCTGGGCCTGGCTTCTTCCTACAATCGCCCCGTCCCCACTCCTCTGCTTTGTATCCCCCACTCCAATCTGCAGAAGTATGACTGTGAGGCTTTGCATAATATTCTTCTGTGTATGTGTGTGTGTGTGTGTGTGTGTGTGTGTGTGTGTGTGAAACATAAGTCAACCTGAGTTATTCACTCTGTATTGATTGAGTGGTTGAAATCTCAACATGGAATTGTAGGCCCTTGTTAATCAAATTTTACTAACATCGACCTGGGTGGGTGTGACACTCTGGTCACAGATGCACCAGCTGTCCCCTCCCTCTGCTCCAGGCAGATACATCCTCCCAAAGCAACACCAGAATGTCTCCCACGCAAATACCTTCCAGGTTGTGCAGTTGTCTAAGTTTAAAATTCAGGTTCTGCAGCCAGGCATTCAAACTCACCTACCCCCTCCCACCCTCTCCCCAAAGGTGACTAACCTACTTCTACTGTCTGTACCACGTATTCTTTATTGTGAAAATCACATTGCTTTCTCGAAAGTTACTAGAGATATGTTAATTGCCAGATTCCAAAGTACTGTCCACGGCTTTATCCTCCTAGAGGTCTCTGCACCATCTGGCACCCGGCGTCTGCCCACCAGCCCTGCTTTCCTAACAGTCTCCCTGCCCTACTCTATCCTGGTTTTCTTTTTAACAGCAGCTCCACTCTATCTGCCTGTTTCTCTCGCTCCTCTTCCTCCTTCTGTCCATGTTAAATTATAAATAAGCGTGATTATATTAGCTACCATTGCTTGGCTCTGCCCTCATGCTGGGCATTATAATTGGGGCTTTACAAACACTATCTCATTTAATTCTCTTAACTGGCCCATATGGTAGGTTCTGTTGTTATTCCCTACTTGCAGATTAAGGAATTGAGGCACAGAAAGATTCAGTAATCTACTCAAGGTCACACAGCTAGTTAGTGGCAAAGCAGAGCTTGAATTCAGATCTGACACCATAGCCAGTGACGTTTATTATCACCCTGGAAACTGTCCTTGCCTTCTTAACCCTCCTCTCGCCTTCTCCCCTCTGGTTTCTTTTCCTCCTTTCCTTCCCTTCCCTCCCCTCCCCCTTTCTCTTCACTTGTAATCGCCTCTCCTCTGCTTCCCTGCCTGAGTGACCTCTCCTCAACGCTCAACCTTCAGACTCCACCTCTTTCTTGAGCTCTAAATGTACCCCACATTTGTAGCTTCTCAGTGGCCGTCTCCTCCCTCATGAGCTCTGCAGGGTCCCAGAGAACCCAACGCCTCCTCCACCCGGCCCTGCCAGTCCCATCACCCTGAATTATCCATCCATTATCCCTCTCTACCTCGTCAATTAGATGTAAGGCCTCACTTTCCTTGGGGCCACCCCACCACTCAGGCCCAACCCAAACTTCAGACCGACTTCAGCTCCCCTCTCAATGGCTCTAGAGGTTTCCCCCCATTTGGCTAAGTAAGGCATTGTCACCGCCTCTTTCCATCACTCATGGGCCTCTGGGTTTCGAGCCTCCTGTTCTCTCAACTTCATCTAAACTCACGTAGTGATGCCAAATTACTTTCATGAGACAGAGCGCATATTAAATTAATAAAAGCTACCTCTCACATAACACTAAATGTCAGGCCCAATTTTAAGGGCTTTACCCATTTGGTCCTCACAACAACTCTAGGAGATTGATACTATTATCCCCATTTTGCAGATGGGAAACTGAGGCTCAGAGAGGCATGGCAACTTGCCCTAGATCACACAGCTAATAGGTGGCAGTGCTGGAATTTGAATCCAGGCAGTCCAGGTCATAACCATTACATCACACTGTCTCATGTCACACTCCTGTTCAAAAACATTCAGTGGCTCCCCTGCCCACGAAGTGTAGCATAAACTGCTTCTAGGACCCCAAGAGCTAGTCTGAACTTACTCATCCAGTATTAGCTCCTTTTACCATGCTTTCTGCATCCAGTGCTGCCCTCCTTGCTGCCCAACACACCCCTGCCTGAGAGTTTCCACCTTTGGCTTTTGTTAACAGCAGCTCTGTGCCAAGGACGCCCATCCCCCCATCGCCACAACCAAGCCATGCTCACCCCTTGAGGCCCGTCCCAAATGTCACTGCTTCCATGAACACCTGCCTTATTTTCCTCCCATGCCGACGGGAGCATCCCCCCTCTTCTGATCTGTGGTCAGTGATGGTGGTTACAAATGGTAGAGCAGAAATACAGGGATTTGAACCCAATTCCACCATTTCTTAGCCTTGAAACCTTGGCCATTCCTTTAACCCCTCTGTACCTCATTTGTGAATTGGTTTACCCCACTAAGAAGTGCTTAGCTCAGTGCCAGGCACACAGCAAGGGCTTAGCGAGTGGTGGCTGTTCAAAGAGCAGATGGAAGGCTAGCTGCAGCAGCATCACTTGGGAGGTCATTAGACATGGACATTCCTAAGTCCTGCCCCCGACCTACTGCAGCAGAATCTCCAGGAGTGGAGCCCAGGAGTCTACGTCTTAACAAGACTTCCAGGTGATTCTTTTGCACCAGTTGAAGTTTGAGGAGCCCCGGGCTGGTAGCACAGATGTTATGGCAACCAGAACTGAAGAAATACTGAGTCTAGGCTTAGCAACAGCTAGTTACGTTAGACTAATCATGAAAGAACAGAACTTGGCAGAGCAAAGGCCACGGCCCCCACGGTAAAACTCAGTCCTTCCATATAGATGTGGGTTGATCATAATTCTTTAGTTGCTGGCCATGTGATGGGCAACTTCTGAGCGCAGTGAGGGGAGGATCGACTGGTGGAGCCGTGTGCGTTGTACCAGCCCTCCGACAGCGTGCATCAGTGTCCAAGCAGAGAGGGTTCTTGCCAAGCAGTCAAGTGAATCACTTGTCCCCACTGGGAGGAGTGGGACAAAGATAAGGTGCTCGCTCATTCCACCTTTATCTCAGAGTTAGAGCTGTGATACGGTCTCCTTGCGTGGCTGAGAAGGACAGAAATAACAACGCGACAACAATGAACACTGGCGCGGCCCTGGGAAAGTCGGCTCAGCGGGGTGATGTAACCAAAATGCATGTTGCCTTTTGAAAGAGCACCCCGTCCTCAAGACCTCCCTCTCTTAGGGGTGTATACCTGGAGGAACGAGAAGGCCCGATAGTAAAGACAAGGGGTTCATGCCTCCATGTCTTGAGAATGAATCTGTTACAGTTGCTCCATCTCCAGGGGATGGAGTTCTGAGAAAGTAGGCGAGAGGACCAGACACATGACTCCAGACTCCAAGCACCGTGCTCATTTAAAGCAAGGGGTGCATAGAAAATGGACCAGGGCAGGAGGCTGCCAGGTATCTGTGCAAGGCCAAAGGGGGTCTCCATTGTGAGCAGGCATCCTCCTCTTTGTGTTGACTTGAGAGGTGTTGAAGGTGGGTGGGACGCAGGTGCATGGACGTGACTTTTCCAGGTGTTAGGGCTAACTGTCAGTTCGTGCCAATGGTCCTTTCTTCTCCGGTCTCCCAGCTGTATTGGACCCCACTAGGACTTCATTCTTCAGACTTTCTTTAAACAGAGATGCACTTTGTGAGTTCAACAGAACAACAATGGCCCCAGTCGTTCCTGTAGCCAGAAGAGGGTCACTGACCCCAGGCTGTGGACTTGCAAGGCTCCTCTCCAGCCTTCCCCAGCCACACATCTCCTCTAAGCAGGAGGAGCCCATCTGGCTGAGGGGCTGCATCTGTCAGAGCTTTTGCTCTTTCTTCTATCCTTGCTCCAGGCATCTGGATGCGGGAATTCCCAACCCAGAAGCCCTAAGTATGCTTTCTGGGCCTGTCCTCCCTGCACTGCCCTTGTGCAGAAACCTAGGCCTGTTTTCTGTGGAGAGGGAGGATGACCTTGGATATGCAGATTGGGTGTCCCCTCTGAGGCTGGATAAGAAAAGATAAGTAGCTGGGGGCTTCTCCGTGTTCTGATGTGAAGATCTGAGAGTTTGACCCAGTCATGCAGGCCTTCATGAGGGTATATTTGATAATGCAAGAGGACAGAAATATTTCATGTAACAGTCTGTTAGCTGGACTTATTACTTTACATATTTAGATGTGTGGTAAGCAGCTCCTTGTTGATCCTGTCACCCTGAGTCATCCAAATGCCAGGGACAGGCCTGCTGGCAACCTCCTCCCTGGCTGGACTGTGAGGGACGTAGCCATGATTTTCAACATATTTTCCTCTCTTTAGAGTCTGAAATCTGGTGTCAGAAAATCTGTTTTTAGACCCTAAAAACCTTAATGACAAACTGCATGACAGCTAGTTGCCTTTCTAGCTTCTTTTCCATTATTCCTTTGCACAACAACCTTTATTGGAAGGCTGGGAATATGGACTTTTATGTTTCTGCATGTGTGTGCACACATGTGTGTAAACAGTCCTCCCCATCTCAGCCTAGAAACCGACAGCTGTGTTCACATGATGACAAGCTCTCTCTCCGGTTTTGGGGCCTCTGGAAATCTCTAGAACTTCTGACAATTGTTACACCATCATCTCAACCACTGTCACCTGCCTCTCCTTCCTCCATTGTCATACTCAAACATTGCCGCCACCACCACCATTGTCACCTCCAGTACCACCACCTCACCGTTTCCAATACCTCCCCCCTGCTGCCACCTTTGCCACCATTATTACAAATACCACCATCACCATCATCGTCACCATCACCACCACCACCACCACCACCAGCACCACCACCATCACTAGCAGTATCACCACACCTCATTACCACTACCCCCCATTACCATGACCACCATGCATCATTTAATTAAAAAACACTTATTGGGCAACTACTTTGTGCCGGACATTGATCTAGACACTTGGGATACCTCATGGGGCAAAACAGACAAAGCCCCTATAGAACTTACATTCTGGGGGTGGAGTAAGTTGGAACCCAATAAACAACAAACATAACAAATAATTAAATTATCTAGACCAGCACCGAGGGAAGGAAGCAAAGCCAACAGGTCACGGGAGAGGATTCCTGCTGACATCATCCCGCGCCCAGGAAGGAGAATCTCTCACAGCAGCCCCCGTGGACTTCCTGTAACATCTCATTGGCCAAAACTGGGTCATGAGTCCTTGCCTCATTCAATCACTAGCAGGGGGTTGAGGGAGCGGAGTGGTTGCCATAACCCACTTGGCCAACTGTGATTCCTTCCAACTGAGCATCCACAGGAAGAAGGCAGCCTGTGTGCTGTGTGAGCAAGCAACACCATCCTGCCACAAAGGAGAAATGGACAAGGGAGCTGAGGGTTCAAAGCCAAGGGAACAGAAGACCAAGAGGGTACAACATGCAAAGGTGCAGAGTTGTGCCAGTTAAGTCCAAGTATTACATCACTGCATGCTCCTCAAACTGGAGGATGCAAAACAAGAGTACCCAATACATCTTTCTGAAGCAAGACATTTATTGAAAGGTTTGGAAAACCGAGTACTTTAATAAGAACCATCCCCTCCCCACAGAGCAGGGGAGGGACGAAGGGCCGCAGGAAAAACAGTCCAGTCTCTGAAGTTTCACCCAGCTGGGGGCCGGACGTGCAGCAATGATGGTCCCTCCTCTTGTCTGCCAGGGAGCTCCAGGACATCCTCCAAGGAGGTCCTTCTGAAGGCCCCTGCGATGCTGGATGCCGCGGCGATGTCGGGTACCCTGGATGTGAATCTCATGCACAGAACACCACAGCACTGTGCACACCTCCATGTCGGCTGGACCAAGTCCTCTCACCCACAGCTCTTTGCACACACTGTGTGTATTTTGTACTGCTGCCACCTGCAGTTTGCATCCAGCCTCTGGCTGATCTCCTTCATCCTTGGTCAGGCTCCCCAGAACTCAGCTTTGTCCAGTTCAGCCTTTAAAATGCAGGGAGCCCAGCTTGACCTCCCCGGAGTCTTGTTCTAGCCCTGCCTTTGCTGTCAAAATATAAAGGGGTTTTACTTGACTGCATTTTCAGTACTCCTTTTTGGGCAGCAGACAGAAGAGCTTTCTTAAAAAGTTTAAGCACCTCCTAGCCAAGCGCCGCTGGCTGGCTTGATTTCTTCTGGGTTTCCACTGCTGCTGGTGGTGCTGTGGCTGGAGAGAGAGTCCTCAGGGTGACACTGCAGGGCTGGGCTAAAGATGGTGGTGCTGGAACCAGGGCTGAGTTCGGGAGTGGTGATCCTGAAGTCCCGGCTGGTCGCAGGAGTGGCAGTCCTGGAGCCTGGTCTGTGCCCAGAGTGGCAGTCCTGGAGCCCCAACAGTGCTTGGGACTGGAGGGCTGAGGAGTGGCGGTCTTGGATCCAGTACTGGATGGAGGTTGATGGTCCTGGACTCAGAAATGGTGGTGCTGTACTCCAGGATGGCTGCAGGACCGGCAGACTCTTGGGCCTTCTGTCCTGGCTCATGGTCCATAGGCTGCTGCTCTGCCTGCTGGGAACCGGACCATGAACCTCCAGATTGAACCTCCTGGGCTGGGGAGGGACTGCGGCTCTGGAACTCAGAAGGATGGAAGGGCTTTACCTTGATGGTACGATACTGGAATGTTGTTTTTTCTTGTGTGTAAGATGCTGTACGTGGCCATGATGTTATTGTATGTTTTGTTTGACAGTGTGTCCTTGATGTCTTCCCAGTGAAAGCCCAGATTAACCATCTTTTCTATTACCCAGGGGTCTATGACCTCACTGGGTGGCTCGACATAAAGTTTCAGTTCTTCCTCTTGGCTCATGTTTAGCCAAAGATCTGGCATGATGTCCTTCAGATTTTCTCTCTGCTCAGGGTTGAAGGTTAGCAGTTTTTTGAGGAAGTTTTCCATGTCCATGGATAGATAGGGAGGCACCACATACTGCCCACTGCCTAACTTCTTCAGCAGCTCTTCCCAGCTCATTGCCTCGAAAGGGATGGTGTTCGTGAGCATCTCGTACAGCAGCACTCCCAGGCTCCAGATGTCTGTGGCATGACCATCATATGTTTGGCCCAGGAACAGTTCTGGGGCTGCATACATGGGACTGCCACAAAACGTGCTGAGTTGATGGATATTGGAAGATGTGCCAAGTCCAAAGTCTGCAAGCTTAGAGTTCATCTGAGTGTCTCACAGCACGTTTGGTGGCTTCAGGTCCCTGTGAGCAACGCCCTTCTCGTGACAGTACTGCACTGCTGACACCAGCTGCTGGAAGACGCCGCGGGCCGTGTCCTCCGACATGTGGCTGTGGTCATGAAGGTAGTGCTGCATGTCCTCTCCAGGCATGAGCTCCGTGACCAGGGAGAAGGATTCCGCAGTGCTGATCACATGGAATAGTTGGACGATGTTAGGATGGTGGAAGTCCTCCATGCAGCGGACTTCGTGCAGGAGAGATCTGAGCGTTCTGTAGGAGCCCCGTTGGTCGATGATTTTCACAGCCACCATCGTCTTCGTGAGAATGTGCTTGCCCAACACTACCTTGGCAAAGGTGCCCTCTCCGATGGTTCCCTGGAGCTCGTAATGGGCACTGTGGGGCTCCTGGTTAACACGGATGTCTGGAAAGTCACATAACATGGTGACTCGGTAACTACGCTCACTGACGATACTAACTACGCTCTCCAACTGTGTTAACAAACAATAACTATGCTAACTACGCTGACTAATATACTAACTGTTTCAACAATATTACTGTGCTAATAATAATAACTAACTACGCTGACTATGTATACTAACTATAATATTACTAACTGTGCTAATAAACAATAACTATACTAACTACGCTGTATATACTAAGGGAAAAAGAAGGAGAAAACAAGCTAAAAGGTCCAAGTCCAACAGCTCACCACAAATCACCTTCCTGGGCTATAATGGACAGAAAGCTCAGCCCAGCCAGGGCCTTATACAGCAGCTTGGGGTAATCCCCTCACACTGGTGCTTTATGAGCTCCGAGCCAGAAACTGACCACATTTGGCTACAGTGGTTTTCTCAGTTTTGGGTTTCAAGACCCCTTTACTCTGAAAAAAAGGGGGGACCCCCAAAGAAATTTTTGTTTATGTGGGATATTAAAGACTGATATTTACTTTATTAGAATTTAAAGACTGTAGGATGCTTAAAAAAAAATGACGTGTATTAGAATGTTTTTCCAGGGGTGGATAGTGTTACATTTTGAAAAGTCCCTAAGATGATTTGCTTCCACTCCTTCAGCCAAGAAATGGTGCTGCGTTTTGAGAAGCACTACTTGGGTGTGTATAATAAAGTAACATTTTATGTAAAATGTTCATTTAAAAGGTATCTACAAGCAATTGTTTTTTAAAACCACCTTGTGCTTATTAATACCGTAGCTTAGCTGAGTAGTCCCCTCAGAAAATACTTTGTTTGTGTATTCACTTGGGATACCTTCAGTTTTGTTTGTTTGTTTTGTTTTTAAATAAATGGAACCTTGTTAAAAGGGAAAATACAATAAATTATCGAATATGTTGGACTTGATAAATAGCATGGAAAAGAAGCACAGCATGGTAAGGGGAGTTGAGAAGGAGAGTTGAGCAGGGAGGGACAGCATCTGTGTAAAGACATGAAGAAAGTGAGGCAGTAAGCCGTGCTAACTCATGCCATTTATTGAAGGCTTACTTACTTTGTGTTTTTCATACACCCACTTTTTTTATAAACAGCCCTCTGAAAAAGGCTGAAATGGTAAGAACTAAATTCCTTGAAAAGTGTTTTAACTCAGGCTTCAACCAGATTAACAGTTCATGAGCTACAGAAAAAACTTGCTCAAGTTACTTTTGCAATGCTGCCCCCTTGTGCTGAGAAAAAGCAGTGCAGGGTCAACATATTCCAAGGAGGTCCAGAATTCATGAGCCCATGGCTTTCACCTTGGGTGAGAATTCCCTATCCACCTCCAAACATCAATACAGTAAATGTTACAAGATATAGAAAAAATACTGTGACACAAACGTGTTTTAAACCCCCAAATCTAACACGGGTAAGACCAGTCTAAAAAAACCCCACAATTGGAAAACATATAAATAAAATTATATTTTATTAATTATATTAATAATTATTATATGTATTAAAATAATTATATAATATGCTTTAACCAAATAGAGTTTATACCCTGGAGTCAAGGAAAATTATTATGATGATCACATTAAGAAAGAAACTCGGAGAGGACGACATTGTTACTGAGAATTGAAGGAATCGCCACTAATGGAGCATTTACTGTGTGTCAGGCAGTGCTTTACATTCATTTTCAACTAAACTTCTCAGTATTCTATGAGCGAAATATTATTCACAATTTATCAATGAGTTACCCAAGACTCAATGACTATGGAGATCCTATAGCTTGGTAGATGGGTATTGAATCAAGCTTTATCTAGTCCCAAACCTAAAGTTCTGGTAAAATAAATGTGATGGGTTCTTTCTTAACCAAATATAGAAAGTATGCATTTTAAACCAAGATTCAACTTGCTACTTAATATTGAGTAAAAAGGAATAGCTGGGCACATCTTTAATAGGATAAAATATATCCATGTGAACCCAGACATGAGCATTAGGCTTCGTGGGAAAACACTGGAAGCATCTTTGTTTAAGTTCAGGAGAAGACAAGTCATCCACTAGCAGCATATTATTTAATGTTCTTCTGGAGGTCAATGCAATTAGATAAGAGAAAGATTTTAGGAATTCAAAAATTAGAAAGTAGGAGGTAAAATCATCAATACTTTGGAGATGGTATACAATTGTATAACCAGAAAACTCAAGAAAATCAAATGAAAAAATATTATAGGTAGAGAGACAGTCAGTAAAGTAGCAGGTACAAAATTAACATATAGAGCAAAATAGCCTCCAAATAGCAACTATTTAGAAGATATAGTAGGAAGAGTCCGCATTTACCACATCATTTAAAAAGATGAAAGATATAGGCTTATGTGTAATGTGAAAGGACTATACGAACGAGACTTCAAAACGCTTCTGAGAGGTATAGAGAGGATTTGAACAAATGGAAAGGCAGACCATGTTCTTAGATAGGAAAACTCGACATCATAAAAATCTCCCCAATTTAATTTATAAATTTAAGGTGACTGAAATAAAACACCAATAGAATTTGTTGGGGGGAACTAAATTCAATTAAGTTAATTGAATTTAAAATTCATGTGAAAAAATAAACATGCAAGAATAGCTAGGAAACTACTGCTGAAATAATGAAGGAAATAATAACTCTGCCAAATACTAAAATATATTACAAAATTATAATTATTTAAGCAGATTAGTCAGATCAATAGAATATATTTGAAAAAGAAAAATCAAGATAATAGAGCCATCCATATGGAAATTGACCATATAATGAAGATGAGATTTCAAATTTAAAAAGTGAGGATCCTTCAAATAATGGTACAGTAGTACCTGGGTTTTCGAACATCTCTGTTGATGAACATTTTGGTGTATGAATGCCGTAAACCGGAAGTAAATGCTTCAGTTTTTGAACACGACTCAGAAGTCGAATATGTCACTCGGCTTCCCCTGAGTGCAAGGTCCTCAGGCCTAGCTGTTGGCTGTTTTTGCATGTTTCAGAGCTCGTGGATTACGTTAGAAAACCGAGGTACCACTGTATTTGGAAAACTGGGAGGCCACCTGAAAAAGAGTGAATTGGAGCTATATCTCTTTTCTTACACCAACATAAATCCCAGATGGGTCAGAGTTAAATCTAAAAAGGGAAAACCACAAAAGTGCTAGAAGCAAGGGTGAACTCTTTTATAACCTGTCTTAGTCCATTGAGGCGGTTATAACAAGATACCAGAGACTAGGGGGCTTATGAACAACAAAAATTTATTTCTCACAGTTTTGGAGATTGGAAGGTTCAAAATCATGGAAGCAGCAGATTCAGCTCCTGGTGTGGCCATCTTCATTGTATTCGCACGTGGCAGAAGGGGCATGGGAACTTATGGGATCTCTTTTGTAAGCGTATTCATGAGGGCTCCATTCTCATGACCCAATCACCTCTCCATCTCCAAATACCTCCACTTTGAGGGTTAGGATTTCAAGATATGAATTTTGGGAACAAACATGGACAGACATTCAGTCCATTGCAGAACTCAAAGTGACAAAAGTCTTTCAAAATACGACACCAAACCTGGAAGTCATAAAAAATGACTGACAAATTCCAGTCACCAGAGATAAGTGAGAAGCAAAAGAGAGAAATAAAAATGGGGACAAGGCATGGAAGAGCAGGACACTGTTAACACGATTTGCAGGAACAGAGCCAATTTCATATGGTGCACAGCTGGGAGCAAGTGAGAATCACTTGAAATGTGGGTAAAAATTGATAGACAGAAACTGAATACTGACATGCATAGGGGTTGTTATCTAAATATTTCTGGTTAGGGAGGTGCTGTTTGTCACCAGAAAACCATCCCTCTAATTGGCAAACGTCATTAGGTGTTTGGTGAGCTATGTCCTGCATTCCCTCTCTTATAATAAAGAAAAACAACCAAAGGAGAGAAATGAACTAAACGGTTATTGAAAACCTGAGACAAGGAAGGGCGGTGGGACAAAGTACACAGCGAGTATTAAAACAGAGCATTTACATGAAACAGGAGATTACAAAGAACAGAAAGACTGAGCAGACCACTTAGATCAACACACTTGCATTAACAACTGTCATAAAATAGATTACAATATTGATAACTCTCTGACTTATTCGTGAAATAAACTGTGAAAGTAAACAGCCAGGAGAGTGTCAGAAACCAGGCGAGAACTCCAGAGCTGGGCAATTAAACTCCTTCTCTGAGCCTTTCCAACCTGGGCTGGAGACAACAAGGCCTCTTCTTGCTGGACTAAACCTGGAAAGATGGCAGCTGGACAGCCACCACAGGTCTAGTCTTGTTGAGAAAAGCAGCATGAGAAACGGCGAGGATAACCCAGACAAAAGGATGAAATAACCAGGTTGATGGTGTTTGGGTTCCCACCCTTCTTGGAGTTTGTTACACTAGCAAACAGATCTTCTTCCTTGACCTAAGCTTCTGCAAATGGATATCTGAAACTTGGGCCCACGAATCCTGAGTAGTTCATAGTATGATACATCTTTGTTTTAGGCGTGAGGCTTGAGGTCACCCATTTAAGACATGACACCTACCCAATTCAGTGCCTTTCATCCATGATTCTGCATACTCAGGTGTTTGTATGGAAGGAGACTTGTGCAAAGTGCTGAGATGACGAAGGTAGGTGTTTACTCTAAATAACAATAATTATCCTTGTGTAATATAAGACACTCATAATGATGACTTGTATGCATAAGGTAAAAATAATTTGAGTTTTAAGAGAAGTCAGAACTAAAATTTTAGAAAAGAATAACATGGTAGTTGTGAGGAAGCTAAATTAAGAGGGAATTTAAAGAACTGAAAATTATGTATTCTGTTCAAGAAGAGGATACAGATATTGCTTAGATTTTTGTGAGAAATATGTGAAAATGAGAAGTATATTATGAACATAAAGATAACTACTAATGAATGAAAATAAAATATTTGCTCTACAAATAGATAGGGAGACTAAATGAGAATAAGGAAAGCATATGTAATCTAACACAAGTCAGGGAAGGAGAAAATATAGCAAACAAGAAGCAGGTAACTATAAAACAGAATAAAATGGTAGAAATAAGTCTGATACAATGAATGAAAAGAAAATAGTTGCTCTCCAAATAGGGAGACTAAAAGAAAATAAAGAAAGCAGGTGTAATCTAACAGAAGTCAGGGAAGGAGTAAAACTAGCAAAGAGGAAGCAAGTAAATATAAAACAGAATAAAATGGTAGAAATAAGCCCAATAAAATGGTAATCATAATACAGATAAACAGATGACAGTCACCTAATAGTCGTCTAGTCTATATACACAGAGATTTTCAGACTAGAACAGAAGCAACAATTATATAAACAAAGTCCAGCTCTATGCAGGGTATGAGCGGCATACATAAATCAAAGGACACTAAAAGGCTAAAATGAAAGGGATAAAAAACCAGGCAAATACTAACAATAACAAAAAGATGATGCAGCAGTCCTAATATTAGACACAAGAGTATTTTAGGAGAAAAGTAGTGAAAAAAGACAAAGAGGGATATTGCACACTGATCAGAGAAACAATCCACCAAGAAGACACAGCACACGAGTCTGTATGCTCTTAGAGATACAGTCTCAAAATATAAAAGGTGATACATAAAATACAGAATTACAAAGAGAAATAGACACAGAATCAGAAATAGAGAACTTGGGCCTCATCTCTTAGAATAGATTAGAAGGATAGATTAAGATAGAAAGGAAAAGAAATAGAATCAGGATGAACAATGAACGAATGAACATCAAGATGATGCTATTCACACATCTACACTAAAGGGTGGGAGCTGAGGTGTGTGTGTGTGTGTGTGTGAGAGAGAGAGAGAGAGAGAGAGAGAGAGAGAGAGAAAGAGAGGCAGCATTTATAGAGAGCACACACATTTTTCAAGTCCGCATAGAACACTTCCCCAAATTGATCACATATTAGGCTACAGAAGAAATTTTTTAACAGATACCAAAAAATTATTTTTTAAAAAATAATTTTATTGGGGAATATTGGGGGACAGTGTGTTTCTCCAGGGCCCAACAGTTCCAAGCCATTGGCCTTCAATCTAGTTGTGGAGGGAGCAGCTCAGCTCCAAGTCCAGTTGCCGTTGTCAATCTTGGTTGCAGGGGGCGCAGCCCACCATCCCATGCGGGAATTGAACCAGCAACCTTGTTGTTAGAGTTCGTGCTCTAACCAACTGAGTCATCTGGCCACCCTAAGAAATTCTTTTATAGACTATATTTTTCTGGTCACAATGAAATAAAATTAAAAAACAACTCAGGGGTTAAAAAGGAAAACATAATAGAAAATCTGAAATATTTAGACTTAAGCAGTAACACCAATTTTACTTACCAAAAGTTGTGAGATGAAACTATAAATTGGTCCTTAAAGGTAAATTTTTTATTCTGAAATAAACTTGTTAGGAAACAATAAACAATGAAAAAAAAACACCAAAAAAAACAAACAAGATCCTCTGTTAAAAACTTCATCAAAATTCGAGATAATTCATGGGAGAGAAAGAAAAGCACATTGAACATGTAAAACATTTTAAAAATTAATATTTTAAATATTACATCGAAGATAACCACTGTTACTTTTGGTAGATGTCTTTACAGTATACAATGTGTAAGATACACAGGTGAGTGTAAAATACACATACATCACACATATACGTGACCATAACAAATCTGCCTTAAAAAGAAAAAGTCATATTTTAAATACTCACAGCTGCTTAAGTGTCTTGCTCCTGGCTGGTTCCTGAACCAGAAGCATATTTAATGCAACTGATGGCTGTCCACAGCATAAATACTAAGCAAACTTTGGATATTCCCTTTTCATGTATGGTTTATGATGCCTGGGCTGGGCAAATGTGATCAGTTGCATATGTGAAAAAAAATAAAATGATCTTTAACCTGGCAAACCTTTATCTAAGGAGTACTTGGTTAATTGCAGCAGAGTATCAGTATCTCTGACAAGTAACAGTGATTATCTTTGATGTAATCTTTAAGATATTAATTAAAAAATATATTTTACATATTCAAAGTGCCTTTGTTTCTCACCCATGTTCATTTCAAACTGATTTCCTTCTGGAAAATTCAACCCATTTCCTAACAGTACAAGTAACTGACTGCTATATTCCACCCACATCTATAGTGCTTTGAATTTACTAAAATACTTCTTTATAATGGTCTTTATTTTATGCCAATATAGACAAGGTAAAATTCAATTTGTTACAGCTGAGTTCAGCAAAAGCTGCATAAAAACTGAGTTTTTATCATTTTTAATCCATTTGCCCCATTATAATTTCAGATGCTTTGATTTCATTTTCAAAATCTTTCAGTAAAAGATGGACATAACCAATCACACTTAAGCTACAAAAATCCTTTTAAGTGGCCAATCATCCATCAGAAGCTTTTCAATTACTTTAAGTTCATTTTTAGTGGAGTCCTTTCCTAATACTGTGTTTATGCA
Source organism: Rhinolophus ferrumequinum (assembly GCF_004115265.2). NCBI lineage: Eukaryota > Metazoa > Chordata > Mammalia > Chiroptera > Rhinolophidae > Rhinolophus > Rhinolophus ferrumequinum. The sequence goes on along the minus strand of NC_046306.1, from coordinate 26,293,180 downwards.
TCAAGCCCCATTCATTATACCCTTCTATGTACAAATAATTATCCATCTAATTATGGTCACACAATCCTGTTATCAGCCAGACTCTTTCATATTATTCACAATGAATGCTATGTGAAGGCGGTATGGTGAGCTAAGCTCATTGTGTGTTCCTGCGGGCCCAGGAGATGAGCAGAAAAATAGGCAACTTCCCCCCTTTTTTATTTTGTGGACATTCATTTTTTTTTCAGTTTATGTTTGACTATGAGTAGGAAGGAATCTCTCTTGTCAAGCAATATATATATATATATATATATATATATATATATATATATTATAATAGTGGTTTATATGTATTTATATATATTTACATATATACATATATATTTATATATATTTATTTATATATATTAATATATATTTATATATATTTTATAATAGTGGTTTACATTCTGAGTGTCCTGGGGAAGAAATGGACTGTTCTAGCAACAGGAGCAGGCCTTTGGGCTCAGCCTAGAGTTATACCACAAGTTCTCTTGTGTCTCTAGCTTGCTGACTTGTCAGTCTCCATAATCATGTGATCCAATATCTATCTATCTATCTACCTACCTACCTATCTATCATCTATCTATCCTATTGGTTCTGTTTGTCTGGAAGACCTCGACTACTCAATACAGGGACAAATACATTCTCTGATTCTCCTGCACTTCCAGGCTGTTGCATGTGGGCTAGGCAGCTTCCAGCAGCCTGGGCCAGCCCGGCAACAATGAGAAGCAGGTGCGAGCTGTGGGGAGTGAAGGTACACCTGGGGTTGGAGGGCAGGGCAAAGGAGAGGCATCAAGGGAACATGAGGAGATACCTGTTGGCTACACATGTCACAACTCATTTAACTTACATCAAATTTATGACATAGGTACTACAAATTATCCCCAATCCACAGATGAGGAAGCTGAGGCACAAGGAGAGTAAGTCATCAGTAACAGCTATTGAGACTTACTAAGCATCAGAGCCTAACTAAGCAGTGACACTGACTCAAGACTTACCATAGCATCAGCACTGGCATTCAGATCCAGGCAATTTGACTCTGGAAGAAAGATGTGAAATACCTTCTTAAGCTACAGTTAAAGGGAGAAATAATTAGTCATCGCCACCCCAGTGAGGCTTTGTTGATTCAAGGGTGGGACGGAGTATACAGCAAAAGAGGCAGGAAGGGGTAGCTAAGAGCAGGGGACAGGAGAGAAATGCTTGGATAAGGGAGGGGCGTGTAAAACCTTCTGTCGCATTGACCGGTGTTCTCCGGTGTGAGGCTGCAGAGGGATCGCCGTGGGGACGACCTCTGAGGTTAAGTTTGTCTTCGTCCTGGTCCGCAAACACCGGGCGTGGGCAGCTGCCCGCTCTGCCCAGGCAGGAACCACAGATGATACTAAATTCGGCCGGCGGAGTGCCGGGCGTGGCCGAGAGAGGGCGCGCCAATCTCGGGTACCAACCGGATCGCGTAATCCGAGGGAAGCGGGGGCACACGACAGTCCCCTCCTGGCTGTCTCGGGAGAGCGGTGCCCCGGAAGGCGTCTCCTCAGAGCCTGCCAGCTCGCCTCACGTTAGACCTCCCCCCACCCCAGGAACTGAGCAGCCTCTACCCCTTTCATATAAATCCCCTTCTCCGCGACCCCCATATCTCAGTGCGGTGCGACAGTGCCAAGGCGAGGAATTGGCCTTGTTGGGGACCGGAAGTGTAAATCGGGACAAATAAAATCTGAAGGCAGTCTCTTACATTTAAAATCTCTGCCGTGCTTCTGTTCTCTTTGGGTTGAGTGCAATTTCTTATTTTTAAGGTTGATGGTGAAGTAAAGACATTAAGTAAAGTGGTTCCTTCTGCAGGGAATATTGTCCCCCAACTATCTAAAGCAAGCCCCTCCGGAGGGCCACCTCCTCCAGGAAGCCTCTGACCGCAGGAGGACCTTCTGAACGACAGCACAGTCAGGTCTCCCCACCTTCCGACGGGTTGTCATCTTTCTACCGGGCAATGCCCTGGGAATACACCTGGCAGGGGCCAGGTCCTGTGTGTTTCCCAGACCCTGAGGCCTGCAGAGGGGCCACCCTCACATTCCCCACTGCCTTCGTAGCTAACCAAGGCTTCAAGCTCGCCATTTCCGGATTCAGAATGGTTCTTCTTTCCCCCATTTGGAAATGTAGGTTGGAGTCTACCTGGAGCAGGAGGGCCAATCACTGACCTGGAATTCCTAGAGCCGTTTCCGATATCAGCTTTTAGGTCAGAGTTGGCTGCAGGTGGACGCCCTTGGGGAAGATTTCCAACAGATTGTGTCCTTTAGTGAAGTGGAATGAGGAAAAAGGTAAGAGTGATTAATGTTCCTTCCAGGCACTCTCCTGGCCCCTGAAATGTGTGTTTACAGAAGAGAAATAAGGTAGATAGGGAAACTGAGTCACAGAATGGGAGCTTGTCCTAGTCAGGGTCACACAAGTAATCCAACATAACTCAGATACGGAGGAGTTGATTCGACCAATAGGCAGCTGTGTGGCTCTGGGCAACTGGTCTATACCATGGAGGACTTCATTTCTCCATGTGCTAAATTGTGATGTTAGGTAGTATGTGGGGTAATGTGTGTGTGTGTGTGTGTGTGAGAGAGAGAGAGAGAGAGAGAGAGAGAGAGAGAGAGAGAGAGAGAGAGAGAGAGAGAGAGAGAGAGTCTGTGTGTAAAGGCCAATAACGAGTCTGCAGACCTGCCTCTGCCTCTGCTTCTGCCAGTAAAATGCTCTGACCCAAGCCAGTCACTTTAAGGACCTCAGTTTTCTTATACGGAAACGGGACAATTCCAATGAACAAACATTTATCCCAAGAATGATAGAGTTGTTTACTATCAAGAAATCTAAACATTTTATACATCAAACCCACAGGAAACTTTAGGAAATATATGGTCATCTCAATACAGTAGATCCTGAACACAATCAATTACAATTCAGTTATCATTACCAAGAGGAAGCTCAAGGTAAACCAGGAGCAGAATAACACTCTACAAGATCACAAAAATATACATTAACAGTCAACATCATTCTTCACCTCTAAATAATAAGGCATTCTCATTAAAATAGGCAAAAACCAGAATGTAGAGTCTGTTTTTTAAATTTGATCATTTGAAAGTTCTGACCATTTTAATAAGTAATAAATCAGAAATATGATTTTTTTAATGGATAGGAGGAAAGGTTCTTTTCTGAAACCATTGTCATTATTTGAAGATGTTATGATTCAGTATTAGGAACTAAAAATATATCTATTGCAAATGCTATGTTAAGAATGAGATAGCAAATAAGGTGGTTGGATACAAAAAATATTACAAAAATGTTTTTCTATGTGCCAATAATTACAAGCTGGAACATAAAAGGGAAAATTTCCATTTGCAAAAATATTCTGAAACACCTCAGAGTAAAGTAACAGAAAATGTTTGGGAGCACAGTGAAGGAAAAAAATGAAAAGTTTCACTGAGAGTCTTCAAAAGAAATTTTAATAAATAAAACATGAAATCATGGTCCTGGATGGCAAATCTGAAAAATATAACAATAATGGTTTTTTTGTAAATCATTTGTAATTTTAAAATAGTTCTAATGAAAAATCTCCATGGGACTTTTATGGAAAATTAGTGACAGGTTCTAAACTCCTGTGTTATCTGGAAGAATGAAGAAGAAAGAACATTTTCTTTAAAATAAGGACAAACTTGCTCTACCAGATTAAAACATGTTGCAAAGCTATAGTAAATAGAACAAGTATGAATCTGGACTAGAACTGATGGAACAGTGGTAGCAAAAATGTAACTTCAGAAATACATTAGCACTCATTAGGTTGACTAGTGAGAGTGATGATATTCAATCAGTTTTGGCTTATAAAAACATTGATTTCATAGTGTTCAACCTAATATATAATGCATGGATTATCTCATTTAGTTCATAATATGTACTATTAATATCCTCATTTTACAGAAGAGGAAACTGACACACAGAAAGGTTCATTGCTTTTCTGGTAATCACACAGCCAGAGGATGGTGGAGCCAGGATTTGAACCCAGACAGCCTGACTCCACCATCTTGCTCTTCACCACGATGCTAGACCTAATAGTACGCAAAGCAAATTGGTAGAAATAAATTATTTGTTTAAAAATGATAGTGGCAATATTCACTATGTAGGAAAACAATTAAGATGGATCTTTACTTATTAGGCCACAAAAATAAGTGGTAACTAGATTAAAAGTAATATGTAAAAATCGAAGTATTAAACCATTAGGAAAAAATACTGATGAATAATAAATTGAGCTTGAGTGAGAATGTCTTTTCTTAGCATAAAAATGAAATAATTACAAAGGAAAGGAATGACAGGTAAAATTGTGCATCAAGAATCATCAAACAAAAATTTTAAAGCAACGGATAAACTAGAATGACAAAATATTAAAATGGAAGTTTCGATTGAAGTAACCAAATAATAGAAACTGTATTGCCAACTGGAGGATGAGACCGTCAGAACTTGCAGAAAGGATGTGGGAAAAAGGTATTTGCAGTTGACTTGACAGACAGTTAATGTCCTTAACATGTTAAAAATAAAACATTAATGCTCTAGTATAAGTAGTGGCAAATACAGGAATACACAAATCACAGAAGAGAAATATATATAGCCAATAAACATATTTAAAAAAACTCATTCACATTACCAATCATAGAAATATAAATCAAAATCACAATTTTGTCTATAAAATTGGCAAAGCTTTTTTAAATAATAATTTTGTTGCCATGAGGGAGAAGTGAGAAGTAACTGGTGAGTGTGGAATTGGTATAACCTTTCTAGTAAGAAACGGGCAACATATAACAAGAGTCTAGAAATGTCACACTCTTTGATCCATTAATTTCACTTTCAGAACTTTATCCTAAAACAATAATCAGAATTTGCACAAAGACATGTGTATGGGGAGGCTTATCATAGCATTTTTCTCATAAAGAAAAACTGGAAAATGTAAATGTCTATTGAGAAGATGATTAAATATGTATTATTGCATTCTTTTTTATTTAAATAACTAATTGGCTTAATTAAGCAATTCATGAATCAGACATCATCCCATCTAGCAACTAGAAGGGTGCTCCTGTTATTGCATCCTTATATGAAATACCTATAAGAGGTATGACAATTAAATTTGCGAATTCATCCTAGAAAAAGTGCTACATACCTCATTGCTGAATATCACTATGGTCACTTTCAAAGTACTCCCCTTGGGAAGCCATGCACCAATGCCAGTGCCCAGTTTACCCTTCAAAGCAATTTTGGAACTCTTTCTCTGGAATGGCCATCAGAGCTGTTGTCGTATTACACTTGATGTCCTAAATGTCATCAAAATGTCTTCTTTTCAATATTTTCTTTATCTTCTTTTGGGTAAAGAAAGAAGTCATTGGGGGCCAGATCAGATATGTAGAGAGGGTATTCCAATACAGTTATTTGTTTAGTGGCTAAAACTTCCCTCACAGACAGTGCTATGTGAGCTGGTTCATTGTCGTGATGAAAAAGCCATAAATCATTGATGAAAAGTGCAGGGCATTTTTGTCTAACTTTTTCGTGAAGGCTTGCAAATAGTAAACTTGGTTAACTGTTTGTCCAGTTGGTACAAATTCATAATAAATAATCACTCTGATATCAAAAAGGTTAGCAACATCGTTTTGACTCTTGATTTGGACTGACGGAACTTTTTTGGTCATGGAGAATTGGCTGACTTCCATTGTGCACTTTGACGCTTTATTTCAGGGTCGTATTGGCACACCCATTTTTTCGTCACCAGTGATAACACGGCCCAAAACATCATCTTGCCTCTCCAAAAAGTTTTGGCAAACTCTGACTCTCCTTTGCTTTTCTTCATCGGTGAGCTCCTTTGGGACTATTTTTGCACACACCTTTCTCAAGCCAAGATTTTCAGTTAAGATTTTCCTAACTGTTTCTCTATTGATGTTTACTTGGTCTGCTATGCTTCTCACAGTCAGCCAATAATTTTGACATACAATGCAACAAATTTTTGCAATATTTCTGTCAGTTCTGCTCATTACTGGCTGCCCTGACCTCTCTTCATCAGTGACGCATTCTCTCCCCTCAGAAAAACATTTAATCCTTTTGTACACTGCCATTTTCTTCATGGCATTATCCCCATAAACTTGGACTAACATGTCCCTGATTTCACTTCCACTCTTGCCAAGTTTAACAAGAAATTTAATGTTTGTTCTTTGCTCTAATTCAAGCTTGGGCATTCTTGCGATGACACACAAAAACACGCAACAACAATAATGAACACCACTCAGCAAGACACTGCCACACGTCAACAGTGGCAAGTTCGTGAACTTAATTGTCAGACCCCATACATAGTCATTACAAATAGTTTTAAGTGGAATTTAATAATAAGGAAAAATACAATATGTCAATACTGCAAGTCTTTTGTCTCATTTTTTTTGCAATATATTTTATATGAGTATATGATGTGTGATAAAAAATATGGTGAATGTTTAAATTTTTAAAAAATTTATTACAGTAAAAACACATTGCCATTAATTCCCCTCAAAATACTCTCCCTCGCTTTGAACACACTTATCCCATCATTCTTGTCACTTTCTGAAGGAGTTCTGGAAGTCCTCTTTCATGAGCGTCATCATCCTCCATCATGACAACACTCTGTGTCACACATTGCTTCTGGTACAGCAATTTCTGTCACATAAAAACATTACAGTGTGTCCTCATCCACCTTATTCATGGGATCTGAAACCATGCGACTTCTGGCTTTTCCCCAAAGTCAAAATGACCATGAAAGATAAATGTTTTGAATCAATTCAGGGCATGGAGGCAGCCACGACAGTGCAACTAAAGACACTCACAAAAGAAGACTTCCAGAACTGCTTCAGAAAGTGGCAAGAACAATTGGACAAAGTGCGTTCGAAGCGAGGGAGAGTATTTTGAGGGGGATTAATGGTAATATGTCTTTTACTGTAATACATTTTTTATTCAAATATTCACCATATCTTTTGATCACACCTTGTATATTACAGAAAATACATCTTTTCTTTATTTATTTATGATGCTTTCTTTATGCATTGAAAATGGTTGGAAAACCCCTATTTATATCTGTATATGAAAATATGAGCATGTAGACAAACGAGGAAGGTTACATAATAGGTTGTCTCAACATAGGTCACTTTGGAGAGAACTATGATGTGACTGGAGTTGGGAGGCAGGAAAGGAGAGGGAGAAAAAAACAAAGAGAAAACAGACTATTAACAAATTCCACAAAACCATAAATAAACTATGATTTCATTATTCTGCCTGGGGTGGGGTGGCTTGGGGTGCACTGTGCTCAGCTCTCTGCTCTACTCTCCTTACTGAGGGCTTCAGGGGGCAGTGGGATGGGGAAGCATCTAAGCATCAGGGGTCTTAGGGGACTTGTTTGGACCATAGATCCCTTTTGCAGTCTGGTGAATCTTAGGGATAAAATTCAGAACTTTATCTTTAAAAAATAAAATACTTAGAATTGCAAAGGAAACCAATTACATTGAAATACAGTTATCAAAATACTTTTACAGAATCCAAATTGATGACATAATAATATATGTGCAATTTTATTAACATATTAAACAACCAGATCCAGTGGCCGGGTGTCTAGAGTTTTGAAGAGCTGTCTGAATGTAAATGACAGTTTGAGGTATCTGCTGCCCCAGCTGTCATGTGACTTGAAATGACCTATGGTTTCTCTTGGTGACAAAGTCATGGATTCTGCTGTTTCTCCTGGGGTTTGCTGATAACATTCACAAATGAAGTGCTCAATTTCATTTGGAGAGCAGTGAAAACAAAACAGTATTATTTTTCCCATACAAATTCATAGAATTGTACCCATGGACCCCAGATTCCATATCTCCAGCTCTTGTGACCCCAGAATCCCAGCCACCCATCCTGGCTCCTCTAGGTCACCAGGAGTTGGCCTTTGTTTTCCAGGCCACTGGAAACAGTGCAAATAGTTGTGTTCATAACCCCCAGATAAAGAAGAATTGAGACAATGTGGACTGGCCATGCTGTGACTCATGCATCCCTGGCCTGCCCAGAAAGAGCAGGAGAAGCCTCAGAATGCTGCCAAACACCGGAAGTTCTCAAAAACATAAGCTTGGATGTACACATTTGTCCCAAACCCCAACTCCTTATTACTGTTCTCATATATACAGTCAGATATTCCCTGAGGGCCTCTGAGGTGCCACCTAGTCTGGGATTATTGGGATGGCATTTCTGGTTCCTCCCATCCCAAGACCATCATGACTTGGGAGCTGGAGGTCCCCTTCCCACAGAGCCCACTGCCAGCCCTCTGGGTTTTCCTCACCGTTCTTTTTTGCTTCCATTTTTCAGAGGCCTGTTTTTCTCATATGCCTTTTAACTTGTTTCTGCTGTTTCCTAAAAGACTATGAGATCTCCTTATAATTTTGTTTCTCCCCTTCACCTTCTGTGACTTAATGATAAAATCCTTTCAAAGGGACCACAGTGATTTTCTGACACCTCTCTCACTAGACACAAAACATGTTTAACCTCCATCAGGGCCACCTGCTGTGTCTGTTATGTGTTCACTGTGGATTATACTTTTCTTTGATATAAAATGAATCTGCTTGTTCCATTGAATGTCTTGAATTCTGTGTTGTTTGAAATTAATTTTGTTATCCTTGCTCTTTTTGTGTTTTCCTGATAAATCTTGATTCTTCTTGTTTGTTTGTTTTTTAACATTTATTTTTAACTTTTCAGTACAATTTTGTTTTACGTTTGTCTCTTGAAAGCAGCCTATAATTAGAGTTCTATTTCAACCCAATAATTTGACAGTCTTCTTTAAAAACCTTCTTATTGTTTTCCATCTTGTTACATAAATCCAAGTTCCCGATTGAAAATACAGAAAAGCAAAAAGAAGAAAATAAAAATCACTCAGCTTTCGCTACTCAGAAATTACTACTGTTTCCTGAACCTGGTTTGCATCTTTCTCTTTGATTTTGTTAACTCCCCTGTAACTTTCCAATACGTTCATTGTCTCTCTGAATTACACAGATGTATTTTACTGCTTGCTCTGGAGAGGACTCATAAACATGACCTCTTAGCTCTGAGGTGCAGTAAGAAGAGCTTTGGAAGGCTGGGGAGAGGCAGCTTTATCTTCTGATCTGTCTCTTCCTTCTATGTGGCTCTCATTGCATAAAACGAAGCCTCTGTCCTAGAAGAGCCCACGGTCCTCTCTCCTCCATGGAACTTGCTGGCATTTATACCAACTTCTCAGCAATTTTACCAGTACCTGTACCAACTCCTGACACCCTGGATGGTTCACACAGACTTTTACCTGAAGAGAGGGACCTGAATTAAGTGGCACTTAGAAGTCTTTAAGACTACTTATTTCATAACTGGTTTGCTTTGATTGTGCCAAGACCTAACCAAGAGATTGCCTATTCATTCATTAACAACTGTTCATTGAATACTGTCCATATGGTTGGTATTGGAGATAGTGAGCAAAAAAGGCATGGTCCCTCTTTCCTTCAAGAGCTTTCATCTTTTCACATGATTCAGTACTCACAAAAATAAATTGATAATTTATATCAGATACCTCTTGAGGCCTACCTTATGTCCTCTCTACAAACTTTATTCACCAGCTATTGCTGCAACAACCAATTGCACATGGGCGAATGACAGCACCTTTTCTCAGCTACACCATGAATCACTTGCTTTCTATCCCAGAGTTTCTCCAATGATACAATGAAGGAACCTGCATGATCCCATTCTGGTGCATGTGCCAACTTGAATAGTGTGGAAGCTCATACCCACGTAGGACAACTCTTGACCAATAGGGTCCAGAAGCCAATTTAAAAGCTCACTTCTTCTGTCCCATAGATAGGTGGACACTTCTGAAGTTCATTCTACATGGCTCCTCAGAGAGTTCCCAGCAGGACAAGTCCCAGTTTCCACACCAATGACAAGTTCACTAAACACCTTGGATAGACTTTCCCCATGTCATGTCTCCCTCTTCCCGGTCCCCACCTCCTGTTCTCTGGGCTCCTTCCCCCAAAATGAACCACCTAAGCTCTCTGCTTTCTGGAGGACCACAGTCTAAAACTCTGTTACAAATCATAAGTGCTTTTAGGGAAAAATAAGAGATGTCAAGATAAGGGACTTGACCTAGACTGGACTATCAGTGAAGGAAATGACGCTGAAACAGAGACTTGAATAATAAGTCAGAAGAGATGCACTGGCGGAGAAGCCATGCTCTAGGTCCAGAAAGGAACTTCTGTCTTCACTTTGTTGCCCATTTTCTCGGGTTCACCTTTCTAACTTCTTTCTTGTTACAGGATTGCAAAGACCATCAGGACTAAATTACAGTCAGTTTAATCTACAGTTAAATCGATGCACTCAGTTCTTAATTCCACTTACTTTACTTTTCCTTTCTAGAATTTCCATTTTTCATAGTTAATTTGGGTCTCTGCCAAAACGTATGATGTTTTATCTCCTTGCATATGGCAAGTGTAGTTATTTTTAAATATGTGTCTGATGACTTTGTTCTCTGGAACCTCTTTGGGCCTGTTTCTACTGTCTGTGGGTTTTTGTTTGTTTTTCATTCATGTTGTTGTGTCCTCTCATTTGCATTGCTATTTTTTAAAATTGACTAGCTTTTGTTCATGAGAAATTATAGACATAATTTGAGGACTAGGACAATGTTATCTTCATTCTGATGATCCCAAAAGTCTCATCTCATGGCGACATAAATGCAACTCCAAAATCTCATCTAAATTTCATTAGCTCAAGTCCAAATTCTCATCATCTAAATCAGATGATGAGGAGTCTCCTGAGTCACAATTTCTGTCCGTCTATGGACCTCTGAAACTAAAAAGACAAGTTATTTACCATCAATTCTCCCAACATACAATGGTGAGATTGACATAGAATAATAGTTATAGACATTCTGGTTCAAAAGAGCTAGTGGGGTGGGGAATGGAAAGTAAAATCAATGTGGCTGATGCAAGCAGCTTTGAAATCCAACCAGAAAAATTACAGGGTTTTTAAATTAGGTTTCAAGCCCTGGGAATAAACCTCTGTGGCTCTTGGCTCTGCCTTCTGGGCCCTTGACTCTGCCTTTGCTCTCTCTCAGCAGTGCCTTTTAGGCTCTTGGTTCTGCCTTATGAGTTATCCCTCCTTTCACATGAAAGATAGCATGTGCTTGAAGCTGAGTAGTTTTATCAGCCTGCTTCTGACCAGTAGAATTTTGGAGGTTTGGAAACCTTTTATTTCTTATGCTCTCTGTCCATTTCAATCCACGATGGTAATTTTCTGCTGATATAATTTTCTCAGAAACTTTGTAGGTCTCCAGTGGATGTCACAAGTGTTCAAGCCCAATTTACAGATTATTTTCAAGACAACCCCTTCTCTACTTTTGCTTCTGCTGGGAAGGCTAAAGGACAATGCTTTTAAGTTTCCTAGAGGTCTGGTATGATTTGAAAGGTCTATGAGAAACACCTTTTTTCTTGGAAGAGTCTTTTTGTGTGTGTGATTGAATACACTGACTTTTTTATTTCATCCTCTTAAGCCAATGAGATTTATGTGAAATCTGAGGTTTTAGCAAAGGGCTATAGAGTCATACACACTCAGTGTTTTCTCTATGTCACACTTTCAACATCTATTTTGTATTTTTAACCATCTTTTGATATCTGTAGAGGTTGAGGATTTCCAACATCATCCTGGTTCCTTTTTGTTTAACAGTTTTCCCCTAAGTTTACTTGTATCTCTCTCCTCTTGAATTTTACTATAAGCAACAAGAAGAAACAGGCAGTATCTCCAACATTTTTCTTGGGAATCTCTTTAGCTAAATATCTAAGTTCATCACTTACAAGTTATATTTTTCACATGACTATGAGAAAAAATTTTGGTAAGCATTTTGCCACTGCATAACAAGGATTTTTCTTTCTCCCATTTCCAATAACATGTTCCTCGTTTCCTTTTCAGTCCTTGCCATCAGTGTTCTTAAAATCAAGATTTCTACTAACAACCTGCTCATGGTTTAAGATTTCTCTATCATATATTTCCACTTTCTATTTCTTGAAAACTGGATCTGTCGCCTACGAACAAGCCTACACTAACCTGCTAGATAATGAGACCTTGTGCAAGACAGATGAATTGCTTAATGGAGGCTATTATAGACTACCCAGGTCACAGCAAACCCACCAGTTGACTGTAGATGCATGAGTACACCCAGCCAAGATCACCCAGGCCCAGCTCAGACTAGAACAACAACACAAGTGACCCATTAACTTGTGAGATAAATACTTATCTCTCTATATCACTGAGGTTTGGTGGTTGTTCTGTAGCATTATTGTTCAATAGATAACTAATGCACATGGGAAAATTCTGGGATTTGTGTACCTTTGACCTACTGTTAAAAGGGAGAGCATTTAGTTGCAAAAATAGCACCAATTTATTCTTTCTCTTCCTTCCCTCCTCTCTCTCCTTTTATCATCTAGTTTAGGCTACCTTTAGAGTCCTCAGTCCTGTGAGATATACTACTGTTGCCCATAATTGCAGGAATACATATTAGTTCCCTAAGTAGTTGCACTGAAGAATCTCTTATTTGGTGTGGATGAAGGGAGAAGGACCCCTATCCTCTCCCTTTGGGAGAAAGCTTATGTAATATTCTCTTATAAGAAATCTTCCACTTAGAAAACAGAACCCTCACTCACTGTTGGTGGGATTGAAAATTGGTGCAGCCACTATGGAAAACAGTATGGAGATTCCTCAAAAAGTTAAAAATAGAACTACCTTATAACTCAGCAACTCCACTTCTGAATATTTATCCAAAGAAACCCAAAACATTAATTCAAAAGATATATGCACTCCTATGATCATTGCAGCATTATTTATAATAGCCAAGATATGGAAGTAACCTAAGTGCCCATCAATAGATGATTGGATAAAGAAGATGTGGTACATATATACAATGGAGTATTACTCAGTCATAAAAAGAATGGAATCTTACCATTTGCAAAAAACATGGATGGACCTAGGGAGTGTTATGCTAAGTGAAATAAGTCAGACTGAGAAAGACAAATACCATATGATTTCACTTATATGCAGAATCTAAAGGACAAAACAAATGAAAGCACAAAACAGAAACAGACTCATAGATACAGAGAACAAACTGATGGTTGCCAGATGGGAGAAGTGTTGGGGTCTGGGTGAAAAACATGAAGGGAGTAAGTACAAATTTGCAGTTAAAAAATAGTCATGGGGATGTAACGTACAGCCTAGGGAATATAGTCAACAATATTGTAATAACTATATATGGTGCCAGGTGGGTATTAAACTTATCGGGATCACTTTGTAAATTATATAAATATCTAACCACAATGCTGTACACCTGAAACTAATATAAAATAATATTAAATGTTCATTGTAATTGAAAAACAAAATATTAGTTTAAAAAGAATACGTAGACGAAAACGGAAGAAGAAGAAGAAGAAGAAGAAGAAGAAGAAGAAGAAGAAGAAGAAGAAGAGGAAGAGGAAGAGGAAGAAGAAGAAGAAGAAGAAGAAGAAGAAGAAGAAGAAGAAGAAGAAGAAGAAGAAGAAGAAGAAGAAGAAAATCCTTCACTCAAATCCTCTCCCTTTCTTTAATTATCCAGTGCCCTTTAATTTATGCCTGACAGCACCTTTTAAAACTCACATGTTAATCTGGCAATTTATTTGTAATGTATTGTGATACCTCAGTTGAAACTTCCATTTTAATACCTGGTTACATTTAATTTGATTAATATCTGTCTCCTCCACAAGACTACCTCTGTTGAGGCAGAAGCTCCTCTTGCTGGTGTCTCTAACATCAGCACCAAGGACAGTGCCAAGCACAGAGACACTCCACCAATACTTGTTTAATAAATCACTGTGAATAAACCTGTTTGACCTTATGTCATGAATAAGAACATGTAAATTACCTATATTTTTCTTTTACAGAGCACGGATTTGGTCGTTTTTCAACAAATCTTTTATCTCTTTTATGGAGTACCACATTAAAGATCCCAACTGGCTTTCACACTCAAGGCATTGTTGTTTGGGAAAGGAAGCAATGAGGTATGTTTTACGTAAGAGAAAAAGCTTTCCTGATGAGATGTCTCTGAAAGTTCTGCAACCTCAAAACCAAACAGCAAAACCACAATGAAATATTTTACAGACATTACCAAGATCTGCTTGCGTATATGGAGGGTCAACTCTGGCTCCTCTCTTGTTAGAATACCTTTTATGAGACTATCCAGGGGATCAGCAATGAAGTTCCTTTGGTTCTAATTTTAAGGCAGCCCCATTAAAAGGTCTGACTCATCAGGCTGTTCATGGGGAGCATTCACGCACTCATAAATTATGGAATGTGCTGTAAAGGCTTTGGATGTTCCCTGGAAGCTGTTTTAGCATCCTTCTAGATAAGAAATGAATCCAGGTTCTCCATCTTTTCAATTACCATTACTCATTATTATTCAAATTACAGAGCATGATTCATGTCTAGAGATAAAGAGATCAGGAGGATTTTAAGGGCAAATTATGAAAATGAGAGTGAGGAAAGGGAAGGAGAAAGGCAAGGACCAAGAAGAATTCAGAGTTCTTCCTTTCAATGGCTGTTTTTTATTTGCTGGTAAATTGAGAACCTAATTAAATGAGTAAACATTACTTGTGAAGTAACAGACTGAAATAGGATCCATTTGGACGTAATCAAAGCCTCAACTCCAAAAGATCATATTCTGTGGAGGATGTTTCAGATATGAACAACTAGTGGTTGGGGAGGAATGGGGGTAATCTTGGACACTCAAAAATCATCTTCAGTAGGCAGGTTCTGTTACTAAAGGGCTGAAAGATCATAAAAGGAGTAAACAATACTTTCCCTGTGTGATTGTTCAGATCCTCCAGGAGATATTTACTCTCCTTCCACCTCTAATTATGGGCAGAGCATAATCCACGACCCCTCGTTGACATTGAGCTTGGCCCAGGAACTTCCTTGGGCCAATGGGATGCTAGCAAATAGATGCTTGAACTGTGCTTGCAGATTTGGGCTTGCCCTTTAGTGGTTCTGTGATTGCCATGCAAAAATAGGCCCTGGCTCATCCCTTGGTCCAAGGAAGATGAGAGACACGTGGAGCTAACTTAGACTTTATCACATCTTGGAGCTGGACCCAGTGAAGCTCATCCTAGATCAGCTGAGCTAGTGAAGTATGAGAATAAACAATTGCTGTTTGAAGCTACTGAGTTTTGGATTGGTATTGTATAACCAAGAATTGGACAGCGTTTTCCCCTCCATTTCTGGGAGGGAGCATCTAAATCCTTGGAATTTCCTGAGTGATAAGAAAGACTGTTATTTACGCTGGGCCCCTTGGACCACACCTGAATTTATGCTAATGAGATGACTTGGGGCAGGCAGGGCTGCTCGTGCCACGAAGACCAACCATGTGAGTAGAAGGTTGGAGTGTTGAGCCTGGTGATATCAGCCCAACCTCCTGACAGGGGGCAGGGACTAGAGAGTGAATTATAT
Source organism: Rhinolophus ferrumequinum (assembly GCF_004115265.2). Classification (NCBI taxonomy): domain Eukaryota; kingdom Metazoa; phylum Chordata; class Mammalia; order Chiroptera; family Rhinolophidae; genus Rhinolophus; species Rhinolophus ferrumequinum. Next base: position 26,277,619 of record NC_046306.1, on the reverse strand, counting down.
TACACCTCTGATGATTCAATCAATCATGCCTGTACAACAAAATTCCAACAGAATCTATGAACACTGAATCTCATGTGAGCTTCCCTGTCTGGTGATACACAGCAATATGCCTCAGGGTGATGCACCCTGAGGACACAGAAACTTCGTGTTTGGGACCCTGTTAGACCTATAGGATTTTTTTTTTTTTTTGGCTAGTCCCCATTTGTATCCTTTATAATAAAACTATTATAATAAGTATAGTGTTTTCCCAAATTCTGTGAATCTTTCTAGCAAATTATTAAAACTGAAGGAGTAGTGAGAATCCCTGAATTTGTAGCCAGTTGGTCAGAAGTGTGGGTGACCTGGGAACCCTGTAGCTTGTGGCTGGTGTCTGAAGTGAGGGTAGTCTTATGGAGCATTGTGCACTTAATCTGTGCAATTTAACCTAACTCTGGGTAGTTAGCATGAGGATTGAATTGCAGGTGGTTTGTTACACATCAATGCCGGACTGGTATACTGTATCCACATGAAATGATGATCAAATAAAATATGTATATAAAAGTGTTTACAAACTACAAATACAGATATAAGGAAGTAATGACGTGAAGAAGTGTTATCATAAGCAAATCATAAATAAATGTATTCATTTCCTCATAAGCAAGACAGAGTCTGGTGATTCTTCAAGGTTTGGTTCCTCTGACACCTTCCTCATGATGTCTTCTCTAATCCCCTCACTTTTGAGTTCATGGTTATCGTGTTGCTCTGACTGCTTCCTGCCTCAGCCATGCTTATAGTCATGCCTGTATCTCATCCCTAGGTGAAGCTGTGAACCTCTTGAGGTCAAGAGCTATGTCTGACATCGCTTCCTGGAGCATTTCCTACTATACCTAGGAGAGCTCCTGACATTTTTTGTGATGTCTGTCAGGCCCCAGCATGGAGTCTGAGCTCATTTCTGACTCTTTCGAGTTGGCTAGAACCCATTCACTCATTCATTTCTCAGATATTTAATAGTGACCACTGTATGCCAGGCATTATTTCAGGCACTGGGGATACAACAGCCCATGACCTCACGAAGCTTATATGCTGGCCATAGAAATGCCTGGTAAACTAAAGCAAATGTCTTAACATGTCAGATAGCGTCAAGAGCTACGTGGAGCTGTTGTTACTTTCTGTAAGTGGTAGAGAAAAGTCTCGCTGAATATATGACATTTGAGCGAAGACCTGAAGAAAGTGAAGGAGTAAACCTTGTAAACATCTGGGGGAACACGGTTCAAAGCAGAGGGAACAGCCAGAGCGGAGCATATTTGGAGAATGTGAGGAACAGCAAGGAGGTTGCTGTGGGTAGGACAAAATGAGCAAGGGGAAGACACGCTGGAATTGAGGTCAGAAGGTTCTGAGGGTAGAGTATGAGGGGGTGACTCAAGTCCCAGGAAACATATTGGCTTTGACATTTTATTGGATTTGTGAATCTGTCTCCCTCTCCTTGTGACTGCCTGTTCCTGAAAATTCCCAGCCTCAGCCTTTGGCTCAGGCGTAAGTCTACATATTAGCCTCAGCCGCTGATACCTAGGCCCCAAAGCAGATCGGCAGAGCCAATCCTGGCCCCTTGTGAGAGGGGAGGCAGAGAAGCATGGACTTTATATTAACATAAATGATATTAACTTTCCTCCTCCCCATTTGTTTTTATTAGGTTGGTGCAAAAGTGACTGCAGTTAAAAGGTTAAAAATAATCGCAAAAACCGCAATTACCTTTGCACCAACCTAATATTTGAGGAAGTGGAGGTTAGACAGTCATCAATCAGGGTTTTCCAGCAGGAAACAGATGGTATACTGACATAAGGTAATTGATAAGAGTTTGGCCTGTTTACAAGGGCATGGTCTGGGGTCAAGGAAGCCAAAAAGGGTAGTGAAGCACCCAGGACTGCTAAGTAGAGGAAGTTAGGAAGTTTCGTCTACCTACCTTAGACGAAAGGGACAAGAGAAAAGGCATTTATTATAGCTGTAGGAGAGCACCCAGAGAGCGCTCTTGCCCTCAGTAGAGGGAGCAGCAAACTCAGAGAGAACCTGCAGGGAGGGAGCCCAGGGTGCAGTTACCTTGACTCATTCCTCCCTTCCTCTGATCTCTTGCTGGTGCTTTCCATTGGCTGAACCCTCTGACACCATAGGGTCAAAGAGCGCATGTGGTATCCTCACTGGTTGGCCTCAAACACCAAGGTAGGGAAGGGAAGTGAATGGTCTGAGCACCAAACAAAACATATGCAGCTCAGAGAGATTATGTAACTCACCTGAGATCATGCAGCTGGGCTGGTTGAATCCACACCTAGTTCTGTGTGATGCCGTGGCCCCACTGACTACACTATCTTTTCTTCTATACCATTTGCTATTTATATTTGAACATTTCTTGTATTCTGGTTTTGTATGATACTGTCTTACACTTCCCTTACCAGAAACCTTCTGTTAGAACATAAACTACTGGGAGGTCAGGAGTGTTGCTCATATATTTACACCCCTGGAGTATTACGCTCAGTGCCTCACACATTTTGGTGGGTGTACAAATGTGTACACAATCAAGATTGAAAGTGACAAATGCCATAAGCAGTAAGGAAAGTGAGAGATTACCTTGTTAGCTGGAACAATCCAAGAAGCTTCATGGAAGATAGCCCAGGGCGCTAACTCGTGGTTAGGATTTGGATAGAACAATGAAAGAGAGCATTCCAGGCAGGGAGAACAAAGGCAGAGCATTCCAGGAGGGGGGTGTGGTGAGAGGGGTTTGGTGACAGCAGAGCACAGCCGCAATGCTGAGGAAGAGGAGTCAGGGTCAGCTAAGCTGCCTATGGGCCTCTGGCTTACAGACAGAGTGTGTGCACCTGAAGAGGCATCTGAGGTTTTATTGGAATTCATGGGAAATCATTGCTTAGCGAGGTCTCCCCTGCATCCAAGTAGCAGCATAGAAACTGAGACACTCAGTCCAGAATTGATGAACCTTTATGATGTCAAACAATGTAACTTCTTTTTACCAAATTCACTGGCTATTTGGGCATAAGTTTTTCACAATATAATCTAATTTCCCAGAGGTGCCTTTAAAAAAAAAAAAGTATGGGATGGAGCCGAGTGTTCCTAGGAAATTTGATAACCTGTGAACGTAATTGAAATTGGCAATAAGTATATATGAGCATAATAAAAATAATAACTTGAGGTGTTACTTTTGGAATGTAATTATATGTGAGTAAAGCAAAATGAAAATTCCTATACTATGCTTCTTGATTCCTTCTTTTAAAAAACCAGAGCAGTGAGACAACAAGTCCTCTTCAGGACAAAGTCTGTTTCTTGTGGATGCCGCAGCTTATACAAGCATCTTACTGGAAGTCCCCTTTGAAGCTACCACTTGAAGACGACCAATTGTCTCTTGGACTACAAAAGCCTGACTTTTTCTATTGCAATAAAAAATTCTAAAGCATAAATTAAAAAATGAATATGGAACAATGCAAAGGTCTAATGTGTTCAAGTAAGTGTGGGACTACTCTATTTACAGGCGAGATGAGTTCCAGTAAAAATCACTTGGCTTCTACAAGATGAATTTTGTTTTCTTTTACACTCTTGGGAATACAATTCAATAGCATCTCCTCACTCTCTCTACCTAAAAAAGGAATATAAAAAATGGTAAGATCCTTACAAATCTTGAGCCCCACAATGCCAAGAAAAGAGCTTTATATGTAGTATTTACGTAATTCAAACCAAATCGTTTAGGGGCCAGACTAATTGTTACTCCCTTTTTAACGCGAGATTTATTTTTTTCAATAAACTTTTTATTTCAGAATAATTTAGGTTTATAGAAAAGTTGCAAATGTAGTACAGAGTTCCATTTACCCCACACTCAGCGCCTCCAGTTGTTAACATTTTAGGTTAGAATGGTACATTTGTCACAACTAATGACACACTATTGATACATTAAGAACTGAAGTTCATAGTTTATTTAGATCTCCTTGGTTTTTACCTGATGTTCTTTTTTGGTTCCAGGATCCCACATTACATTTACTTGTCATGCCTCCTTAAGCTCCTCTTTTCACAATCTCTCAGACTTTCCTTGTGTCTGACAGTTTTGAAGAGTCCCAGTCAGGTCTTTTGCAGAATGTCCTTCAATTAGGGGTTGAGTAATGATTCCTCATGATTACACTGAGGTTATAGGTTTTTGGGAGGAACATCACAGAGATAAAGTGCCATTCTCACTACTTCCTATCAAGGGTCCATGCTATCAACATGATTTATCACATGAATAGTGTTAGTCAAGGTTCTACACTGTCAAGTTACTCTTTCCTCCTGTTTCCTTACCATCTTCTTTGGAAGGAAGTTACTATGGTTATGCTCCACCTCCTTGAAAAGGGAATACCTACATAAATTATTTGGATTTCTTCTGCCTGGGAGACTCATCTGTTCTCTCCCATTTTTTAATTTATTCCTGTCAGTATGGAGTCATGGATATTTATTTTATACTTTGGATTATAATCCAATACCTCCTTATTTCTTGTGTTGCTCAATTTATTCCAACTTGAGGATGCAGAGAAACTGGATCAGTCATACATTACTGGGAATACAAAATTGTTAACTTGGCAATTTTCTTAAAACCATATAACCCAGCCAATTGCATTCTTGAGCATCTGGCCCAGAGAAATGAAGACTTATGTTCGCACAAAAAACAATTTTGTCCATGAATGTTTATTGGAGCTTTATTCATCATAATCCTAGACTGGAAACTACCGAGAAGTCCTTCAATGAGTGAATAAACGAGCTGTGTGCATCCATACCATGGAAGATTAGTCAGCCATAAAAAAGGATGACAACTGATACACTCAAAAACCTGAATGAGTCTCCAGAGAATTATGCTGAGTAAGAAAAAGGCAATCTCAAAAGTTTACAGACGGTGTTATTTCTCAGTGTCCCTAAACTACTTGGAGTCTTTTCTTTTAAAAACAGTACTGCAGTTAATATCATGTACCTTGATCGTTGCCCGATCAGTAACTAGCTCTGTCAGGTATGTTCCCTAAAACAGAATTGCTAGGTGAAAGGAGAACACATTTGTAATTTCAGTAGATATTGCCAAATTGCCCTTTGCAATGTGCATTCTCGCTATAGTGTACGAAAGTGCTTGTTTTCCAAACATTTGCCAAGACGATCGGTAAGTCACTAAACACTCTGTGCCTCGGGTCCCTTATAATAATGGGGATAATAATGGTACCCCCCACCTCATGGGGTTACTGTGAGGACTAAGTAAGTAAACACACGTCAAGTGTTTCTAACAGTACCAGGCACATAGTAAATGCAGTGTCAGTATTACGGTAGTTATTATTATTATCATTGTCAAGTTTTTCTGATAATTATCGAACTGGTTGATGAAAAGTGGTAGGTTGTTAGAGTAGCTTTAATTAGCATTTATCTTATTGTAAGTGAGATTAAGCATTGTTGCAATTGTTGAAAACCATTTGCATTTCCTTTTCTGTGAATTGTTGTGCAGGTCCCTTTACACACTTAGATTACTTCTGCTTATATTCCACTGGCTAGAACTAGAACTAGTCATTTAGCTACACCTAGATGCGTAGGGAAATGTAGTCCATTGGACAGTCTCTAGTGATAATTCTTTTTTTTTTTTATTTTTTTTTATTTTTTAATTTATTGGGGTGACAATTGTTAGTAGAATTACATAGATTTCAGTTGTGCAATTCTGTATCACATCATCCATAAATCACACTGTGTGTTCACCACCCAGAGTCAGCTCCCCTTCCATCACCGTACATTTGATCCCCCTCACCCTCATCCCCCACCTCTAGTGATAATTCTATACTGTGCGTGTTTTTTCATATTTTTGTCTCCCTTCCCCTTTTTTGGACTAAGATAGCTCCCTGTTTATTTAATTTAGTATTTTTTCAAGCAATTCAAATAATGGACTTATTTATTAATTTTATTATTTCTTGTTCTATTTTTAATTCATCAGTTTCTGTTTTATATCACTTTTTTTTTTCTGTCTATCTGCAATTTTGGGTTTATCTGGTTATTTTTTAATCTTCTCGCCTTGGGTCCTTAATTCACTTATTTTCATTTGATCTCAATTGTTAAAATGTTAAAGGCTAAAGTTTCCTCTGAACACTGCTTTAGCCATGTACCATATGTTACTATATGTAGTGATCTTCTTGTCTAGACATCTGTCAGTTCTGTTTGATTTTTCTTTTTTAGCTAAGACTTATTCAAAGTTTTAAAATTAAATTGTTGTTTCTTTTGTTATACATTTCTAGAAGTATTGCATTAGCATAAGAGAATGCCATCTAAACTACCCTGTTTCCCCGAAAATAAGACCTAGCCGGACCATCAGCTCTAATGGGTCTTTTGGAGCAAAAATTAACGTAAGACCCGGTCTTATATTATGTTAGATAAGACACAGTCTTATATTATAGTAAAATAAGACTGGGTCTTATATTAATTTTTGCTCCAAAAGACGCATTAGAGCTGATGGTCTGGCTAGGTCTTATTTTCAGGGAAACACAGTACATAATAGCACTGTTTTTTTGAGTCAACTGGTCTAATATAGTAAATTTATGAATATTCTACGGGTACCTGAAGAAAATAAAAATTTTTATTCTTTATTTTCAGGGATATGTGTGTACACACACACACAAACAGGAAGTTCTGACAATTAAGTTCGTGAACTTGTTGCAATGATATTACTAAACTTTTTTGACATCAGAGGGATTATTCATTATGAATTTGTATCAACTGGACAAACAGTTGACCAAGTTTACTATTTGGAAGTGCTGAAAATGCTGCGTGAAAAAGTTAGATGACCTGAACTTTTCGCCAACAATTCGTGGCTCTTGCATCACGACAACGCACCAGATCACACAGCACTGTCTGTGAGGGAGTTTTGAGCCAGTAAATAAATAATTGTATTGGAACACCCTCCCTACTCACCTGATCTGGCTCCCAATGACTTCTTTCTTTACCCGAAGGAAGATAAAGGAAATACTGAAAGGAAGACATTTTGATGATTCAGGAAATTAAGGGTAATATGATGACAGCTCTGATGGCCATTCCAGAAAAAGAGTTCCAAAATTGCTTTGAAGGGTGGACTAGGCACTGGTGACAGTGCATAACTTCCCAAGGGGAGTACTTCGAAGGTGACCATAATGATATTCAGCAATGAGGTATGTAGCACTTTTTCTGGGATGAGTTCGCGAGCCTAATTGTCCAACCTTGTTTATACATATATATCTATATACATACACACACACACATATATATAAAATATTTATGTATATTATATATTTATAATCTCTAATAAGAGATGTACCATAAAGTCACCTTAAAATTATTGAAGGAGGCCCCAGCCTGGAAGAGTGGGCACCACAAAAATCACTTAGAACTGTTTCTTAGAAGGGCATTCAGGGAGGGATCTAGGAAGAATTTTCAAATGGGTCCTAAACTTCTTAGAACTTTTTTATATACTTATTTTTGCCACTCTTCGGGGTGGATATTATTTAATTATAGCCTTGATTCTTTTGAAGCTAACCAAGCTCACTGACATCTGTAAATTTGAGGTGGGGTATACATTTCAATATATTTAAAACATATTCTTTGTTTAAGAACACTGTAGGTCTCTAGTGGATAGGTAGGTATGTGCCAAAAATTGATTTAGGTAGAGACTTGTCGCTAAAACAATCAGACGATTATTTTAATGGGACTTAGCATGGTTAGAGATGTACAGGGACTTGGTTATGGAATAAGTGTTGAGTACATTTTGCCATGAACCTGAGAGTCCTATCTCAGAAATAGTTATACAAAAGGATCAAAGCATATTTTGCATTTGCTGGAGTAGTAGCCCAAAGCTTTGGTTAATACTAGAAATTTTGCTAAAGGTTATGGGCAATTCCGCTATCATTGCCTATCCATGATTACCAGAAGAAAAATGCAAGCTCTGTGACTGAGTACAGTCTTGCATGTTTAGAAGGGGGCTGAAAGAATCATGGGCAGGGTCTAAAGACTGCATCAACATTGCATTTAACTGAAGATGAAAGACAGGTGATATTCTTTGATCATTCTGTTTCTTTGAGTCCTAAATTTCCATCTCATTGCAAAGAAAGGAATCATAATATGGTATGGCCCAGAATGGGGAGGCATTCTTAATTACGCCAGATCTAACTGCAAAGGGAAATCTCCATTAGAACATCAAGAGTAACCTCCCTTCAGAGACCACCTTAGAATTCTGTAGTATTACAAGGCTAGCCTTCCTTAAATAGATGGGTGATTAGCTGCGATGTCCAAGAAAAGGAAATGAAAACAGACTTTAAGACTTAAAAGGAGGGGTGGCCAGATGGCTCATGTGGTTAGAGCCCGAGCTCTCAATAACAAGGTTGCTGGTTCAATTCCCACATGGGCTGGTGGGCTGCACCCCCTACAACTAAAGCTTGAAAACGGCAACTGGACTTGGAGCTGAGCTGCGCCCTCCACAACTAGATTAAAGGACAACTACTTGGAGCTGATGGGCCCTGGAGAAACACACTGTTCCCCAATATTCCCCAATAAAATTTATTAAAAAATAAAAACGAGACAGAAGGAAACTTTCCTGATCAGTGGTATGAATCCTTGGAGATGTGAGAGATTCATGAGGTGGGGGAACCTAGTCTTAATTGTTGTATGATCTGAGAAGTGGCTGTATATGGTAACAAAACAAAACAAAAAAACTTAGGAAGCAGGAATTGTAAGTTTGGGACACACAGGGGCAGAAATACGCAGGAGGGAGATGGTGGAATTTTAACCATAATTTGAAAAACTGAAAAAGGTGTTCTTTTTACCCTGAATTTGTGGAACAAATCTTACTGATCAGCTTATTTCAGTTGATCCTCTTGGACATTGGCGATTAACTTTTTTTAAAATCCACGGACTTCTTTTCCTCCTGTGTATGGTTATGCATTTTAGGGTTATATGGGAAATTATCCTAAGTATATAAACCTTAATGCAAAAGTTTGAATAGAATTTTGAGGGTTCCAAGAAGTCTGAAACATATCCATGGACTCTGAATTAGGACCATTTTCTTTAAGAGGCAGGCAAGATTAATATTATTATTTTGTCCCTATTAATGAAACCATGGAAACTCAGAGGGGATAAGCGACTTGTTTTAGGTCACAAAGCAATATAGTGCCAGGGTAGAACCAGAATCTGTTTCCTGATTCTTTGTCACCACAGTTTCCTTGGAATACAATCAGTATCTTTCCAACAAAAGCTACCAGGTGTGTATGCCTTTGCCAGGGCACACTGTTGATATGTGAGAAGTGCTTCTATTTCAGATTTTTTATGAGAGAGCTGAGGCTGGAGGGGACTGCATTGCATTCTGCTTAATTTCTTCATCCATAACCTTGATGGACTTGCCAGTCCTTGCAAACACTGAGAAATTTGTCTTGTCTTTGAATTTTCCATTGTGTTACTATGCTCCCAATCAATATGTGAATCTCTACAGTCCTCTTGCCCTTGGAGAAGGATGCATCAGAACACATTTGTATTCTGAGTACTGGCTTGCATTTATTTTCTGGGAAAGAGATTGTGAGCCAGGGCTTGCTGGAAGACAGGAGACACTTTCATTGTTGTTCTTATCATGCCTCTTTGTTATGTATACCCCTATCACAGCACAACTGGCCTTTCTGTTTAAAAAGGAGCCAGGGATGTCTGGGAGGTTCTTTGTGGGGTTCTTCCCCTGTCCCCAACACCTACCTCTCTCTTAATCAACTGCTAACTGACATCGGTGTAGGTGTTAGTAATGGATTATAGCTTTATGTGTTCAATCTTATGGGGATGTTTACATGTTAATAAGGAACTTATGGAGAGTATAAGTAATGGTGCTCTCATAGTGAGTTGACAGGCTGTGTGACAGGCAGTAGAGAGATACTTTTGGGATCGGGTATCCTCTGAATAACATGTAGGGAGGCCCCTTTTCTTTCATGCACAGGAAAAACCTTACTTGTAGTGAATATTATGGTGGCTTGCTTGACCTCCATTACAACCCTACCTGTTATATAAAGGCTGGAAAGCCAGAAATTAATTTCTACACTATCTTGGAGTTAGAGTTTTGGCTATGTTTAGGCTCTACCAATCACATGAATTTGTGCAAAACTTTGACTTAGATTTGACTGATATGGGGACAGAAGGGTGTGGAAAGCCTCTTTTGCTGGTGGGAATTGTGGTATAATTTTGGAGCAGGTCCTGCAGCAGTGGGTGATATAGCTTTCCTGGTCATGTTCAAGGTAGTATACTCATTCAATACGTGACAGTGGTAGAGTTTCATGATCCATCAGTTGCTGCAATAGGCCTAAATGGTTCTGCAGGAGCAACTCCTGGATCTCAGTCTACAGTCTTTTCCTCTGACTTTTCCAACAGTTTTGGAGGCACTTAATTCCTTGTATCAAATCACTTTCTGGTGATGACAGCAGCCAATCACTTTCTGGTGATGACAGCTATAGTGGATTCTGTTGCATGCAACCAAATTCAGATCAATTCAGTAATTGGTACCAGAAATGGCTAGAGGCAACAAATTTTCAAGGCAAAGGGAATCTGGGCTTGACTATCTGCCCTGGTTGGATTTGAAGACAGTGAGGACCCAGTTGCACATTTTTTTAAGTTGACATCTACTTTTTTTTTTTTATTGTTGTTATAGATTTAAATAGGACAAAATACAAAGGGTATAATTTCTAGCACATTCTAAGTACTGTATGAGATTTCAAAATATAACAATCACGTCACCCTTTTAAATGTATCCAATGAAATCTAGCTACCAGTGTGATTTATTACCCAACTTATCCACTTTTAAAAGTAGAGTCTTTTTCAGCAGAAATTTTACAATGTTTACATTTTATCCTTTTTGTATTTCTATTTCATATCTAACTATAAATTACATCTTAATAGAATGTATCTTATGCTCAAACAACTTTATATTATTCCTAATATACTTCTCTACTAAAAATGTTTATAAAATGAAATTTTAATTTTATTGTATATTCTGTGATCATAGAAGTCTTCCAGTTTTAGAATTTCCTTATGAATAATTATTACAATTATTAGAAATATATAATTAATCAAAACAATATAAATACACATTAAATAAATAGTTGTTAAACATAAAAATAAGATACTAATGGAAACATTTCTTTCAGTGAGATGAATGAAGCCAGTTTTGTCCATCTAGGTTATGTTCACATGAGTGAATAATACATTTTACTAAAGTTTCAAAATCAATTATATTTTCATTTTTATATTGTCACGCAGGGTGTCACGCGGGGTCTCTGGTCCTGCTCCCCACATAAGAACACAGGACATGGTGAGGCCAAAAAGGAACACCCACGGAGCCACTGATAGGGGAGTCATACCACTATAATCTCGCTGGTGACTGGGTTGGAGACACAGGAAGCAGGAGCCACACTATCCGCAACCTGCCAACCACTTCTCTCTGCCAACCAACCAACCTCATATGCTAGCTGTAATCTGCCGTGCTAACTGCAATCCACTCTTTTTTTTTTTTTTTAAAGATTTTATTGGGGAAGGGGAACAGGACTTTATTGGGGAACAGTGTGTACTTCCAGGACTTTTTTTTCCCAAGTCAATTTGTTGCCCTTTCAATCTTAGTTGTGGAGGGTGCCATTCAGCTTCAAGTTGTTGTCCTTTCAGTCTTAGTTGTGGAGGGCGCAGCTCAGCTCCAGGTCCAGTTGCCGTTGTTAGTTGCAGGGGGCACAGCCCACCATCCCTTGTGGGAGTCGAGGAATGGAACTGGCAACTTTGTGGTTGAGAGGATGCGCTCCAACCAACTGAGCCATCCAGGAACTCAGTGGCAGCTCAGCTCAAGGTGCCGTGTTCAATCTTACTTGCAGGGGCGGAGCCCACCATCCCTTGTGGGACTGGAGGAGTTGAACTGGCAACCTTGTGTTTGAGAGCCCACTGGCCCATGTGGGAATCGAACTGGGAGCCTTCAGAGTTAGGAGCATGGAGCTCCAACCTCCTGAGCCACCAGGCCGGCCCAACTACAATCCACTCTTGCTAGCTCAGCCACCACCCTCTTACTAGCCCCCCATTTTCTGCTAGCGTAGCCACGGCAGTTATACTAGTGGCCAATGGCTCACTGGTTACAGCTGACGGCCAACTAGCCACAGCTCATGGCCATCCAGTCACAGTTGATGGCCATTTACTACCTGAGCCAGCACCTTTCCACATGAGGCCAAGAGCCTGGAAACTGCACTACTGGCTCTGTCCCCACAATGGGAATGTAGAGATTTTTTTTGAATAGCAATTTTATTAAATTCTTTTTTTTTCAAATAGAAGTAAAATTACTGGGCTGTAACGTAAGTGTATTTTCTTTTTTTCCTTATTTTTTTAATCCTTGAGCTCCCTTTACCTTGACTCTTACACATCCTTCAATATCACTGCCAACTCAGAGACTTTTTTGCACTGCCAGGCAAGACCAGTTCTCCATATTACATTTCTCTAAGCCCAATGTATTTCTGTTTCATCACAGTTACTCTAATTGTAATCACACATCAATTTAAGTATTTATGTGATTAAGTGACTGTCTTGCCTCATTAAATTCTTTTAACTCTTCCCAAAATAAAATATTTCTTAAAATTATTTTAACAATCATTATAAAACTTTAATGGTCCTCCTTCAATTTTGTAAAACAAAAAAGTGGAAACCCCATAATTTGCAAAAGAAAAAAAAAAAGAAGATTGTTGCCTAGTCATCAGATTCATTCATTTTCTCAATTTCTGGGAAATATACCAAAAAGGCTTTACTAAAACTTATAAATGGACATTACTTATAGCTATTTCTTTTTCACTTAAAGAAACTGTATTAAACCTCATAATTCAGAAAGTTTTGAAAGAATAAAAATTACTCTTAATTTCAATACACTTTTGTCAATACTTTCTTTGGTAAAATACTTTCATCTTAATCATGCGATTTAAATATCTTTTTATCAAAATCTTAGAGCTGCAGATTAAACCCATTCAATTTGTTGATAATGCCTGCCATTATCCTAATTGGCAAATCCAGTGCTCATGGTCAAGTTAATGAGCCAAGTCAGACTCAATTTCTGTCCAAAATACTCCGACTTAATTTTTCAATTCAAATAAGCATGTTATTATGTATTCCTCTGACAGCCATTTCACTTCTAAATTCTATGTCTAAGAGAGAAGGAAAGATAGGAAGAAGTGTGGAGCCTTACTGGAAGTTTGCCACCACCTTCAACAGCTCTTATGGTCCTTTTGTTTTGTTTTCATGGCACTTTCAATCTTTTACCAAGAGTCAGAGAATACAAATGATGAAGTCATTACAACAGTTCTCCCCAATGTACAATATATGAAAACACCTCAACACAGGCCAAAAACCTATTTCTAATGCCACAGTCATCCCTTAATAGATGTATACATAAGGCAGGAAGTATCAGTCTTCATATGCCTTGGATTAAAGAGGCTTCCTATAACAGTTATTTGGACTTGTACCTTTGATTGATGCCCTGGAATTGCCTAGATCTTGGGTAAATGTACCATACATAGAAGAAATGTAATGATTTTCTTTTGAAAAGTCGTTGAAGGTCAGTTTTGAAAGGGAAGATAGAAATGGAAAACCAGCATGACATGCCAAGCTCAGGAAGATTAATTTTAGGAAAGTGTATATGGGAAATAAGAATCTAGCAAATGATTCTCTTAAAACTATCCATATCTTAGGAAGGGTAGTACACATACCACAGTTTTAAAATTGCTGAGACAGAGGATTCTGTTGTCTGAAAATGAAATCTGACCAATGGGAAGAACTCAGAAACTTTACTTGCAATACTGTGGACACACTGGGGCACTTTCATAGGACATGGATGATTGACCAGGACATGAACAAGGTCAGGGAGGCTATCTGCTGGTCTGTTCCTATCTTCTAGTCCGAACATCTTGACAGTCCCTTCATACCCCGTTGTCTCCATCTCTGACATCCTAGAGGCAAATGGTCTTATGAACATTCTACGGGTCATACTGGGGTGACCTGTTTTGTACTCAAGTAGTTTCTCTGTTGCTCATTGTGATCCTTACATGTATACAGTAGGTGCTAAATCAATACTTAGACTCAGAGAATGTCAAAACTGAACGAAACTTGAGCCATTATCTAATCGCATGATCTCAGTGTGCAGATGAGGAACCTGAGGTGCTGAACAAGGAAGTAATTTGTCAGAGGTGACAATACTTACTGAGGTGGGTTGACTCTGCTCAATCTCAATGTCTCCAGCATTTTACTTCTTAAAATTTCCAAAACTAGATGTATCTCGGAAACAGCAATACACTAACTACAGATAGAGATCTTGTTTTGATACATTCTCTTGAAGAAGATAGTGAGGTCCCTTGTCTAGAAGTTACAGTCCTGTGATTCTTAGCTCCAGCATGGTTCAAGGCAGAATGTAGGGACAGTACTGGTGTGGTATAAAAAGAGGAGTTATTAGGATCAGAGACAGGGTAGATATGGCTCTTTACAATGCCTGGCTCCAAACAGGAGACAAAAATATTGAGTTGAATGCATAGTTAACAGTGACTCCTACTTGGTGCAACAGCTGTGTTCCAGAAACTTTATATATTGGGTTTTAGAGTTGGCATAAATCATTTGAAGAATGATGTAATGGGTCGTTTGTGTGTTTGTTTTTTTAAGTGAAAGACGATAGATGCTGCTCAGTGGTAGAAAAGGTTGGGCCCAAGGAAGAGTAAACATGTGCTCTGAGGTGCTGGGCCAGATAGTGGAGGTGCTAGGAGGTGACAGCAGTGTGTGCAAGCAGTCTGCTCACATGTGGAGGTGAGAAGCCTGGGCAGAGTGGGGAATGTGAGGTCATCACAGAGGATAGCCCTCAGTAGGAAGACAACCATGTGTGGGTATGTCTCTTAGCAGAGTCGAGCAGAGCTCAAATGCAGCATGGTATTGGGGTGAAAGGCAAAAAGCAGGCAGATCTCAAAGCCTGGAGAAAATAGAGAGGCAGCAAGTTACTAAGGTAGAGACTTCATTCAAATAATAAAAGTAAAGCCCAGTTACAGAAAGGAAGTAAGCCATTGTTATAGAGGCAGTGTGGCAAAGTGGTCAGGGTGTTGGCTGTGCTGTTGGAAGATCGAGGTGTGAATACTCACTCTATTAATGACCAGCTTTGTAACTGGGTAGATTGATGGCAAAAACAAACAAATAAACAAACAAAAAGAAAAGGCCTGCATTCTCCACCCCTTCCTCTATTCTGTATCTTTGCAGCTCTTCCCATCTAGAGGAGGTATCTATTTTTCTACCCCTTGAATCTGGGCTGGCCTTGTGACATGATGTGGGCAAAAGACTGAGGCAGAATTATGAAGTTGTGTCAGCTCTCGCCTATAGTTCAAGAGGCGTTGTGCCTTCAACTCCTCTCTTGGAGTTCTATCTAGCTGCCATGTGAGCAAGCTTGAGCTAGTCCTCAGGAGCAGAGATGAGTCAGCCTTGTTGTCCCTCCTGAATTCCAGACATGTGAAAGAGCCCCAACAAGACCAGCAAATCTGATGCACAGATGACTGCAGGGGCTGGACACGCTCGACCAGAACCACCCAGATGAGATCAGCCTGAACTGCTGACCCACAGAATCGTGAGCAAATAAATGGTTATTGTTTCGATCCACTAGATTTGGGGTGGTTTGTTACACAGGAATAGATATAATAACTAAAATAGTGATCTTGGGAAAGTTAACTAGACACTTTGTGCCTCCGCTGCTTTTATGAAAATCCAGAGGATAATAGTGCTTGTCTCATACAGTTATTGTGAAGATCTAATGAATTAATGTCTGAAAATATTTAAAATGTTACTTGATAAGTACTAAATGCTGCTATTACTACTACTAAAATTGAGCCCTGAGGAGGATTGCAGAACACAAGGGGATTCTTAAAATTCTCCCAAATGCATTATGCCAAGCACTAGCAGGGAAGTGGTTTGGTGAATGAATCTATGGGGAACGGGCTGGGTAGGAAGCCAGCCTGGTTTGTAATGAGTAACTATCCTTATTTATAAGATTTGGAAATTTGTGTTTCTGTGTTTCAAGTTTTTTGAAAACTGGGCTTGACTGTATTAACACATTATCTGTATTATTATATGATCATATTGTCTGTATTAAAACTGAGCTTGTGTATTTATTTCTATGTTCTCAATATAGAAGCTGGATGAAGCTGTTCTTTTGTAAGGATTTTGGGAACACTAGCCTTCTGTGAGGCTGTAAAAACCTATTTAAAAAAAAAAAAAAACAACAAAAAAAAAACAAAAACAAAAAAACAAAAACAAAAAACCTGAAGGCTGTTTAGGCACTAATGATGCTTGAACTATTTTTAATAAATGATTTTTGTTCAGCTTATAATTTTCTATCAGATGATGGCTTTACACAGGTAAAATGAAGTACAATTCATTTTGCTAGACTAAAATATCCATCTAGTACCAAATGGATTTTAATCAAAAGCAAAAAATTAATTGTCGTAGCCTGGTAATTACCAAGCTGAGATGGGATTTCATAAAAATTGCTGTTGGATGGAATCATGCATGACTACATCCAAGTTTAAAATTCTTCTGGGACTTGGCCTGATTTATGGGTCAACTGTAAAAGGCTGCAGTGGAATTTTATGCCAGCTCTTCTCCAGGTGAAATCTCACTCTCCATTTAGATAATTAATAGAAGCCACTACAACTCAGGTCTGGCTAAGCTTCTTTGTCATCAATTGCTTCCAGGGATTGAAATGAGATTCTTGATTGGGGAACTTGAAGCAGACTCAGCAACCTCAACTTTCTGATTGCCAGGCACAATTTTTAAAGCTTCAGTCATTTGAACTGGACAAATAAAATTTATATCAAGCACTACAGGGGTGTTGAGGTCAACCAGGTAGCCAAGGTCAGATGGGTAGCAATAGATCCCAAAAAATCGTGATGTAGTTCCTGACAACTGGTTTCCTGCATGCCCTGTTTTTTTTTTTTTTTCTTGAGCATTTTTTTAAGTGGCCATGTTTTATACTACACATTTAGATGAGGCAAACTTTAACAGTGGGTTCTATGACTTTTATATTAGACCAGTTATTCTGAAAATTTTAGTGGTTCTAAAACTTTCATCGTACAAAACATTCAGTAAGGTGTTTTCCAAAAATGCATGTTACTGACTCTATGTTTGACTTGGTAGGCCTGGGGTGGGAATCTAGCATCAGAATTTTTAACAGGCTCCCTGGGTGACTGATGCAGGTATGCCAAGAACCATTCTTTGAAGACATTACCCCAGGCATGGGTTCCTTCGAGTTCTGTGTGTCTATGAAAGGAGCGGAGGATGAGACTGTTATCTGTGCTTGAAAAGCCCACATAGTAACCACCATAACGCCCTGTACATGGTAGTATCAGTATAAATGATTCATTATTCCTCACCGGTGCTAGAGTTCAAACTCAACTAGATGGAATTCAGGTAGCCATTAACTTATGCCATAGAAAGTTGAGAATGTATTAGTGCACAGACAAATGCTGGTTCTTTGAGAAGAATAAAAAAATGTATAAACTCTCAGCAAGAATCATCAAAGAGAAAAAAAAGAGATGGTACAAATGCCAATACAAGAAATTTTTACAAAAAGGATAACACTACAGAGCTAACAGACATCATGTACGTATTGTGTATTCCTTTTTATTTTCTGTGTTTTCTGATATTTTGATATCTGGGGCCTTGCTGATCCTGGACAGACTGCCCCTCCAATTGCTAGCCAGTTCCTACAGACAGTAAAGGACTAGCCTACAAGTGTGACTTTCATATACACATCAATCAACCCAAAGCCCATAACCCCCCAACATGTCTTTTATCAAACTCTCACATGCCAAGTCATTATTTCCCTGCCCCCATCATCCCGGGGCCAGGTATCAGACAACGGGAGGAGAGAGGTGGAGGTAGCTCCTATACCCTGGAGCCTGCTGAAATTATCCAAACTCGTCAATCCTAAACCTGCTTATCTCGCTGAGCCTGCTTTACCCATTCCTTCCTGTCAAAACCACAATAAAGACTCTTGCCCACGTTTTCCACTCCGTCCTTCTGCCTCCTGACCCACTCTGATGCTTCTTTGGGTAGCCCTGCATGGTATGTTGTGCTTCCTGCTTTTTGGGAACTGTGAATAAAAGATTTCTTCATGGCAGTCATTTTCATGCCTACATACCTTATCTCCCCAATTAAAATGAATCCCAGGTACACTTTATAACACATTTGTTCTAAAATTGATTGTGATGATGCTGCACAATTCTCTGAATTGTACACTTTAATGGGATGAATTGTGCCATATAAAAATAATAGCTCAATAAAGCTGTTCCGATGAAAAAAAGTTATAGGAGACAAGAAGGATGTATGATATGTTGCGTGAGCTATAGGTATAGTGTGCTACATGTACACGTAATAACATTTTAAACCAATGCTCATAATGTTTATATCTTAATTGATACTTAAATAATTGTTTTTAAAATAGACTCTTTAATTTTAAAATAGTTTTAGATTTACAGAAAAGTTGCAAAATACTACAGTATACCACACGCCATTTCCTCCTCTTGTTAAACATTACACTAGTATTTGACACATTATTATTAACTAAAGTCTACTTTATTCTTCTTTCCTTAGTTTTTACCGAATATTATTATTTTTGTCCCAGCATCACACTTAGGATACCATATTAGGATCCTCTAGACCAGGGGTGTCCAAACTGCGGCCTGCGGTCCAACTGCGGCATGCAATCCATTTTTCATTGGCCCACAGCAAATTCCAAAAATATATTTAGTTTACTTAAATAAACCAGGTGAGGCAATACGTACTTCACCTCGAGTGAGTGGCCCGGCTGTCTGTGTATTTTACCGCATATGGCCCTTGGTGAAAATCGTTGAAAAAAGTTTGGACACCCATCCTCTAGACTGTGACAATTTCTCAGATTTTCCTGGGTTTTGATGACCTTGAGAGTTTTGAGGAGTGCTTTCCAAGTATTTTGTGGAATGTACCTCAACTGGAATCTGCTTTACATCTTCCTCATAATTATATTGGGGTTATGGACTGTTGGGAGGCAGACCACAGAGGTAAAATGTCATTTTTATTACATCATATCAAAGGTACATACTATCTACATGACATCACTGAAGATGCTAAGCTTAATCACATGGCTGAGGTAATGTTTGTCAGGTTTCTCCACTGTAAAGTTTCTTTTCTCACCCTATTTTTGTACTATATTGTTTAGGAGGAAGTCACTATGTGAAGTCCATAATTTTAAGGACTGAAACATTATGTCCCATCTCCTTGAAGGGGGTGTATTTACATAAATTATTTGGAATCTTCTCTACCATTTATTTTTTTCAATCAGTTATTTATATTTGCATGGAGTCATAGGTATCTATTTTATACTTTGGGTTACAATCCAATGCAACCTTTGTTATTTTTTTTGCTCAAATATTTCCAGCTTCCTGGGGTGGGGATAAGGGAGAAGGGGAAGGGATTAGACAGCATAAATTGGTAACTACAATATTGCCATGAAGATATGAAAGACAGTTTGGGGAATACAATCAATAATGCTATAAAGCTTTTGTAGGGTATCAGATGGGCACATGTCTTATTAGGGAGACCACTTAATGGACTGAGTAGATGTTTGACCACTGCACTGTCTATACACCTGAAGCTGAAGCTGAAAAATATTGTATGTCAATTATAATTTAATATTTATATAGTCATGGGATATGGGGTACAGCATAAGGAATTGAGTCAATGGAATGGTAATATATACAATGTCAGAGGGGCAATGGATTGGGAGAGAGGGGTTATCACTTTATGAGGGCTGAAATGTCTAACTATTACACTGTTTTTGCACACCTGAAACTAAAAAACAAACCAAAACATTCAAAAAAAATTTTTTCCAGCTTCCTTCAAATTTTTAAGGAAAATTCTTATACAAATTCTTCCAGAGAATTAGCTGAAAAGGAGCCTTCCCTACTTATTTTATGAGGACAGACTTTCCTTCATACCAAACATGACAAAGACATTATAAAAAGTGTGTGTGTGTGTGTGTGCATAATTTCTCTCATGAATATAGAGACCAACTTGAATGGTATCTGGTACTCATCAGAAGGTAATTTCCGGGGCTCCAGATAATAAAGGCTGGATGCACTTGGCCTATATTATTTGGTGGATTCAAAAACTATAATTCTCAAAATTGTTGTATCAGTTTAGGAGGTAATGTACAGCCTTTGGCAAGTTCCAACATGAAAACTACAGAACCATAGAATTTTGATCTATAAATTTTAGAGATCTATAAATTTTAGAATTTTGGAGCAAGGCAATTAGACCTCCAGTAAGTGACAGTTTTCTTTTAAATAACCTCTTTAGGCTTGATATTAGGCTACACCTCGTATTGAACGTCTGATCTTGGGAGATCAAGTAACCATGAGGTGCGAACAGCCCATCACGTCTGGGTACTGTTTTATCCAATTCATCACAAAGCAAGGCGTTTTCAGGGTGTTCTGTCATCAAGGGGAAAGGGTATGTGCAAGGACAGGCCTCAGTAGGTCCCGAAGGTGCCAGTTAGTTTCGGGAGTTGGTGGCTCAGAACCCTTCTCTGAAGCCCTATTCCTGTCACTCTACTGCCCTCTCTCAATATGCATATTCTCAGTATGGGAAGAAGAGCCTTATGATTGGCTAACTAAGCAGAAAGCAATTGCCTTATTTACAGATGGCTGTGTACAATATATCATGGATTACTGTGGTATTAGAGCCCCTCTCAGAAGAAGACGTGACAGATAATAAAGAGAGGGAAAAGTTCCTGTGGGCAGAAGTTTGATGAATACGTCTTATTTCCCACTTTTCTTGGGAGAAGAGAGAGACTAATGTAAGGATCTGCACTGAAAAATAAGTTGCAGTTAATTTTTTAGCTGACGATTGGGGACATCAAGAATGATTGGAATATGAGTGGTAAGGAGGTTCGGGGAATACCTGTAGGTCCAAAATGTGAGAATATTTCTATTCCATACACATTTTGCTAGAAATTTCTCACTTCAGAAGAGTACTTTAATAACCAAACAAAGATGAACATGCCTTCTTTGATGTCAGTCATCCACCTTCACCAGGCAATAGGGGTGTCACTCACATTGTCCATGACCAGGACAGATATAGTGAAAGAAACTTTCCCTCATCACCACTGTTGAGAGCCCAAAGTGGCAGCAAAATAATCATCCTCACAACCCTCATTTGTGGCCATACCAAGTAAGTGGTAGCTAGTCAGTTGCACTGAACCCATTCCATCACAGAAGATGCAGTGATTTGTCCTTACTCAACCAGACATTTCTGGGGCTGGATATTCTGTCCCTGCTAGAGCCATCATCCATGGACTTATTGAAGCCTTTGTCCACTTTTATGGTGTATATCCATCCCATACGTCAGTTCCTCCAACAAGGTACTCCTGAGAGCAAAATGGAACGCCATGGGTTGATGGGATACACTGGTCTTATCGTGTTCGCCATAACTCAGAAGGAACTGTCCTCATAAAATGGTGACATGACCTGTTAAAGATGCAGAAAAGGCAAAAGAAGGATTTTGAGGGACTAGAGGCTTTCAGGAAAGAAGGTTTGGTCACTCCACCTGGAAAGGGCCCTACTGACTGAGAGGCTGAATAAAGGTAAAACAAGCATCAAATAAACAGAGGAGGAGAGAACTCACAAATAATAATTATGGTTTAGTGAACAGTTGCAGAAGCAAGGGTCTGTTGGTCATGCTAAATCTACCTTTTAGTTCATAGGTTGTGAAGTTTTGAGAGGGCACTGTGACAGACCTAGAGGATAAATGAAAAATACTCAGTGACTGAGAAGCAAACCCCAAGACAAGAATTGGTGTTCAAGTCATTTACTTGGAAGGTGATCCCAGAATGCAGCAGTAGGAGAGTGGGCAAGTGAGATTGAGAAAAGGAATGCAGGCAATTAAGGGTACATTGCTACACATCTTATCAGCATGAGCAACTGGAGCCTAACCCCAAAGGATTAAGAACTCTGACAGACTGTAGAATATATACCCACCAAGAGTTAGTCCAACAACTCTTGCAAGAGTCAGGACTGTTGGATATGTATTTTCCAATCCCTTTAGTCATTGGTTGAGGGCTGATCCAAAAGAAGTGATAATCCTTTGACACTTCCTGCCTGCCCCAGGAATGGTCAGAGAGATCTCCAGTGGCCACAGGAAGCCCACGGGCAAAGAGTTGCAGGTGTTGGAACGTGGAAGTCAGGGCCAGCAGCACTGACACAGTACATTCCAGAGACATGAGGTACACCTAGAGATCCTATACTTGAAGAATAAGACCTTGCTTCAGGGTACAATAGCTGGCTGTGACTTTCATGAGGGAGTGCATTTGAGGTAGTATGACTCTGTAATGTTTGATGGGACTATTTGTAAAATGCTGTGAATGAGAATGTGGGCAAATGAACACTCAGGGAAAACAAAGCCGTGGACATCTATAGCTTCCATCTACCCAGCATCTCTCTGGGGAAATTGCTCCCCAAACATTCTGTTTTGGTAGAACAGTTCATCAGAGGAATACCCCCACCCTTGCTCTACTGACCCAGAAGTGAGCACATACCTGAGCTAGGGCAATCAAATTCTGTCCTTTGGGAATATATCTCCGAGTGGAAATATACTGATGAAAGATGGCTGGCTCTGAGTTACACGAAGGCAATTCTGTAGTGATTTAGTCTGTGGATTTCTAAGTATGGGATCCCTGGTTGTAGACTTTCAGAAGCTGGTTTGTTTAGCAATTCCTTCAGTTCTGTGATCCTTCCAATCCATCCTTAGTTTTGCTTAAATTAGAGTCAGTTTGGATAAATTACCTCCAAACAACCTGAATTCACACAAAACTTCAAAGTTCCTGGAGTGCCAAAGTCAAAATTGCCTGTATAAGAAAAAATCTGAGCCCCAGTT
This sequence comes from Rhinolophus ferrumequinum, assembly GCF_004115265.2. Lineage (NCBI taxonomy): Eukaryota > Metazoa > Chordata > Mammalia > Chiroptera > Rhinolophidae > Rhinolophus > Rhinolophus ferrumequinum. Next base: position 26,254,651 of record NC_046306.1, on the reverse strand, counting down.
CTAAATAATTTTAAGTTTATTTTCACTAGCTTTTATTAATTTCTCTGAAGAAAAAGGGAAGTTAAGGCCAATAGGAAATTAAAGCTAAGTTAGATTAAAGAAATTAAAGAAATTAAAGCTACCTCTTTCAAGTTCAACAGGAGAGAAATTCATTAAAGAACTGAAAGATGGAAACACCGGCATGGAATTAACTATTGATACAAATTGATTAAGCTTTAAACTGCTGAAGTCTTCAGAAGATGGAAAGTGACACGATAAAAGAGGGAGAAAACAGTCAAGGTTATTTGGCATCAATCTTTCTGAATCACTCGTAGGAGGAAACATGCTAAATCAAAGAAGCCAGATAGAAAAGACCACATTTTGTGTGATTACAAGTTGTTTGTTTTTGGGATGCTAACTTTCCTTATCTGTAAAATGGGAATTATGACATTTATCTCAAAGGGTTATTATGTCAGCAAATGTATGCAAAGTGCCCAGCAGGATGACTGGCATAGGAAAGTATGCAAGTGGAGGTGATAATAATATCACTGTCAGAAAATGACACAAGGCTAGACATAGCAGATGCTTTGAAAATGCATTCTGACAGCTTGATTTTCAACTCCAAGGAATTCTAAGTTTGGCTAAAATTCTGGGACACATCGAACCCAAACTGTGAGTCTAGCCTCTGTTGGATAGGCTGAGAAACACTTTCTAATTTCCTGATCTGAGTGTCCCGCTTGTACTGCCCTCTGAGGAGATGCCACACAGCCTCCTCTACAGAATGTGACAGCCACCACCAAGCTGACTTACGAAAACATTCTTCAAGCAATGAAAAAGTAACATCATGTTCTAAGAAGATTTAAATCTGGTCTCCTGGAAAACTCAGTTTTGGGTTTCTCTCTTCCTCTGGCATTTTGTTCTATGGAATGTTTCTACCCTTTCACCCAAATTTAAACAGCGCGGTTTTATGGAGCAATTGGCCTGTGGAAGACCTCTTGGGAGAAAAGTTTGTGAGCCAAAGCAGTGGAACCCTGCTTGCAGTGGTAACTTAATCCTTGAAAGACAATATCCCTAAAAGACAACTCAGTTTTGCTTTTCTCTGGGTCTGGTTGGACTAGGTCGTTTAATGGGCTTTCTGTGTTACCACGTGCCTCCTGGCACAGTAAACACCCATCCAAAAAGCACCCAGTCCACAGCACTCAGGGACATTGTGTAGGCATGCACACAGATAGGTTTTCACAATTAACAAAGATCGGGGACACTGAACAACAGCTATTCTAAGAGAAGGAATGAAAGGTCCCACTAAGGAAAAATATCCTCTTCTCCAAAGTTAAACTGTAGTATGCTAAAGAAAATGAGATGTTGCAAAGTGCCAGGAGCCCCAGGTCTGAGCAAGCTCTAAACCTGCCTCGCTGTGTGATCGTGAATAAGGCTCTTCATACTCATTCTGACCCCATTTTCTACTAACAAAATGAAGGATTTCAGCTTTGTTGTCTCCAAGCCCCTTCTGTTTCCAGCTTCTATGTTATTTACACTGTAATTCAGAAACTTGTAATAATGATCTCTTGCCAGAGCAGACCAGAGTTGTGAAAAGATGTTCACCTCCTTAATTTCATGTGATTGTGTCTCTAAATTCCTGATGCCACCAGGGCTTGGATATTTGATCATTTGAGAAACAAGAAAGACACAGAGAAGTGATTTTTCCCAAGGTCACAGCTACTAAATGAAAGAATGGTGACCAATTGGTCAAGTCAATTCTAAGACACAAATAATCAATAGCCAAGATGCTATTAAGACTCTTGATGTTTGCTTTTCGAAATTATGTCATATTTTTGCTTGTTCACTCACTCTCTCACACACCAAACATCAGGAAAGAAAAAAGGAGAAATTACAAATATCTGGGCAGTTCAGTTTTCAGAGGCTTTGCAGTATTATTCAGATCCGTCCTGTGTATGTGACACCCAGTGCCCAGTCTGGGATCTATGCTGTGACCTACCCTGTAGTTCAGTTTCAAAGTCTATACTATGCTGTTAGGATTAGAGCCACACATGTGCAGCATGGGGATGAGCCCAAGAGTCCATAACAATATGGAGAATTATTTTCCCAAGCTTCTCTCTCCCTGTGATCTCCCTGGTACTTTCTGGTTGCCTGGGAATCCGCATTTTGGTCCTCCAGCTAGAAGGATGGGGCTTTATTTATCCTGTTCTGTTACATGCTTGCTGCAACTGGGCCTGTTTCTGGGGCCAAGTGGTGAAAAAACAAAGAAAGAATGAAGACAATAGGGGTTCCCCACTTTTTGGGACCACAGCACCTTTAATTAAAAAGGAGGGCTTTTTTAAAGTTTTAGGTTCCTTTGCAGCCCACTGCCACCAGTGTCATGGCCACCACCACCATGGAATGCTGCTTGGATCCTTGGTGTGACAGAATGAGAAAAGGAAACAACAACGACAACAACAACATGTCTCACTCCTCTACCAAGAACCAGAGGGCTTGTCGTGCGTGAATCTCTCCTTATTGTCAGCAAACTCTACCTCAGGGTGTCAGGCTGCACTGCATTCAAGCCCGGGGATACTAGAGGTAATCTCACTGCCAGTTTGGTGTTATTTCAAATGCTGATCTTCCCCATCTCCCCGCTACTGCTTACTTTTCAGTCTTTCAATAGTTGCTTTATGATTCTGCCCAGGTTTTATAGCTGTATTCAGGGCAGAGAGACATTGGTGTCAGCTTACTGTCTTTCCTGGACCCATGAAAGATAAATTTTTAATTTTAATTTTTTGTTTCAGTGAACACTTGCCATTATCAATCACAGGCATATTAGAAGGCAAAGCTATTTGTGTTTCTACATGGCATCTCCTCCAGCACAGTTTGTCCAAACAATGAGGTGGCCAACGAAGGGGGTGAGAATCTCCAGAGAACTGGGCAGCATTCCTCCAATGCAGGGGTCAGCCATTTTTTTTTATAACAAAGGACCAGATAGTAAACATTTTAGGCTTTGCAGATTTTTACGGATTCTTTTTCAACTACTCAAGTGTTTCAATAAGTTCTTTACAAAAACAGGTGGTGGGCTAGATTTGGTCTGGGGGTTGTACTAGGTTGACCCCTAATCTAAGAGGTCAGTTACTGTTGATAATAGCAATTATCTTTCTTCTGTAGTGAGTTACTTTAATCTTTTTCCAGTTTTTACCACCCTAGAGCTAGGATTTCTATCCTGGGAGTTCATGATCTATGAAAAGAAAAAAAATTATCTTTATCTTCATTAACCTATAACTAAAATATGGCATTTGTTTTTATGGTGAAGTAGGCAAAAAAGAGTAGTGTTAACAGCACCTGTGACTTTGCCACCAATAGAAACCACTATAACTATCATGTTATAGTTCCTTGTACATGTTCCAAAATACTGTTTATGCTCATCACTATTTTTAAAATCAGGGAAATTCCACCTTCCACTAGATCTCGTTGTTTTGTGCATTAAAAAATTATTACATATTGTACCATAGGTGGTGATAGCTCAGTACTGCCAGAGTCCTTCACGCTTGCTTTTTCATTTTAAAAATAATTTATTGAGGTGAAATCACAAAACATAAAACTTACCATGTTAAAGTGAGAAATTCAATGCTTTAGTATATTCCCAATATTGTGCAACGACCACCTCTATCTAATTCCAAAACATTTCCGTTGCATACAGCATAGTGGCTAAACATTTATATAATTTAAGAAGTGATCTTTTTTTCTTATCCATTCAGCCACCCAGTTTTAATTTTTTTTATTGGAGCATTTAATCCATTTACATTGAAAGTAATTGTTAATAGATATGTCATTATTGCCATTTTATTATTCATATTTTTTATCTTTTTAGTTTTTTTTCATCTTAAAGAAGTCCCTCTAGCATTCCTTGTAATGCTGGTTTGGTGTTGATGAACTCCTTTAGCTTTTCCTTGTCTGGGAGCTCTTTATTTCTCCTTCGATTTTAAACGATAGCCTTGCTGGGTAGAGTACTCTTGGTTGTAGGTCCTTGCTTTTCATCATTTGGAATATTTTGTGCCAATCACTTCTGGTCTGCAAAGTTTCTGTTGCCAAATTAGCTGAAAATCTTATGGGAGCTCCCTTATAAGTAACTTGTTGCCTTTCTCTTGCTGCTTTTAGGATTCTGTCTTTGTCTTTAAGTTTTGCCATTTTAATTATGATGTGCCTTAGTGTGGGCTTATTTGGGTTCATCTTGTTTGGGACTCTCTGCATTCCCTGGAGATGTAGGTCTATTTCCTTCACTAGGTTAGGGAAGTTTTCCATCACTAATTTTTCAAATAGGTTCTCAGTCCCTTGCTTTGTTTCATCTCCTTCTGGTATCCCTGATACAAATGTTGTTACATTTGATGTTGTCCCAGAGGTCTCTTAAACTATCCTATTTTTTTGGATTCTTTTTTCTTTTTGTTGTTCTGATTGGGTGTTTTCTGCTACCTTGTCTTCCAAGTCACTGACTTGATTCTTTGCCTCATCTAGTTTGCTGGTAATTCCTTATAGTGCATTCATTCCTCATTTTAGTTATTGTATTCTTCACTTCTGACTGGTTCATTTTTATTGTTTCTGTTTTTATGCTTGCTATCTCTTTGTTAAAGTTTTCACTAAATTCCTTAAGCATCCTTATAACCATTGTTTTGAACTCTGTATCTGGTAGGTTGCTTGCTTCTGTTTTGTTTAGTCCTTTTTCTGGAATTTTCTCCTGTTCTTTCATTTGGGATGTATTTCTTTGTTCCCTCATTTTGGCTGCCTCTTTGTGTTTATGTCTATGTGTTAGGTAGATCTGTTAGGTAGTCTTGGCTGGGTGGCCTCATATAATAGGTGCCCTGTGAGGTCCAATGGCACAATTTTCCTGGTCACCTGTGCTGGGTGCTCTGTGTCCCTTGTGTGGGTTGTGTGTGCCCTCTTGTTAGAGTTGAGCCTTAAATGCTGTTGGTATGTCCATGGGTGGGATTGATCCTCAGGCTGACTGGCTGTAATCTTCGGCCATGTCCACAGCTTTTGGGCTGCTGTGCAGAAGGCTTGCCTCATTGAACAGGATTTGCCTCAGTGGGCTTTAGTGCCTATTGAGACCACACTTTGGGTGTGCCACTTGTGGGGCTAATTGGGTGGTGCTCTGCTGTGGCTTTTATAGCCATGGGTTTCACTGTTGCACCTTAAAATAAGGAACTTTGTAGCCTTTATAGAGCCCAATTTTGCCTATTCCTGATGGTCAGTGAGAAAACAGAGGGACGGGCCTAGAAACCAGGTTATGCTTTATCTATTGATGATAGTAATAAGACCTAAACATATAGACAACGTTCTTTCATTTTAATCTTCTCAACAGTTTCCCGTTTGCAAATGTGGAACTAAGCATTATACACAGTGATTATCCAAGTTCCCTTGACTACGAGAACTGAACCTGAATTTTGTCCTTCAAGTCTCAGCTTATCCCTGAATCCCTGACTTACTAGAAACTCCCCAAGCATGATTCCAGGGGAGCCCTTGGGCATTTCCTCCTTCCTTTCACTTTTTTCCCTCTGGCACCTATTTGTCAAGGTAGGCTATGAATTATCTGTCAACTACTACTAGCATGGATAAGGTCTTGGTTGTCTCAGATGTTTCCTGGTTTTCTGGAGGCTGCTTCCACATGCTCCCTATTTCCTGTGAAACATAACCCAGCCCACCTCCATTACCACCAAAACTGGCCCCTTAGGAAAAGCCAGAGACCTGGGCAGCCCTTCTTTCTTGGCAGTGCAGCCCCAAGTCCTCTAGGAGGCACTGTTGGCCCCAATTGCAGATTTTTAAACTATACCAAGTCCTTACTTGCCCTTGGAAACATTCCAGGGCCAAGTGGGAGTCTAGATGCCAACACAGGGCCATCCTGCAGTCAGCCAGGCCATGTTCTCTGCCTCTTGTAGATGTTTCTTCCCTAAATAAAATAAAGTAAAATAAAATGTGTGCAATTGTAAAATGCAAACAATACAAAAAATGTTGAAAGTGAAAGATTATGTTTTTCCTTGCATTTCCCAATAGATAGATCCAATTCCCCTGAGGCTTAAGAAAACTTGCCTGTATCACTCAGAGTGAAATTGAGAATTTGCCATGGGGAGCATGCAATTGTCATCACAGGCCCTGCCTTCAGAGGGTCCTGATGAGGTCCCAGATGTGTTATTTACTGTCCAGAAAGATGGATGACCTTCAGCTTGTTTTCCTACTTGTGGGGATAATGATTGCACATATGCCAGAGGGTGGCTTTTGTGATTGAATGAAAAGCAGCATGCTTACCTCCATGTTTGGCACAAGGTAACTTGCAGTAGTGGGGGGTCATGAATAAGGCAAGGAGACCTCTGAGCCTGGATGAGCACAATGGTAGAAAACACAAATCTGGAAATAAAAAGGGGTATCCACTAGAGTCCCCACAGGCTCCTCAGGCTCCTCTCACACACCTCTGAGTCCTGCAGAGGCCAAATCAGCTGGCAAAACTTCTTCTACAGCTGACAGCTTCCTCCATCTGCCCCTATAGCTGCCACTACTCTTTCCTTTCCGGCTGGGGCTTCTGTTCCTGACAGAACCCAATTCTGATGTTTTGACTCCCCTCTTACCTTGAGCCTGGTCCGTGTGCCAGTCCATATGCAGGCAGCTTCCTCCCCTGGTCTGAACCACAAGTGCTAACCTTATGACCTGTGACCCAAGAAAAGAGAAAGCGTTGCCTGGTTGACATTTTGATCCCTTGTGATCATGGATCACCTTCCCAATCGTCTAGAAAGTCAAGTATTTTTTTTTTTTTTTAAGATTTATAATTAAAATACAGCTAATATACTATTGGTGGGAATGCAGACTGGTGCAGCCGCTATGGAAGGCAGTTTGGAGGTTCCTCAAAAAATTACGAATAGAATTACCGTTTTTACTCAGTAATCCCGCTCCTGGGTATCTATCCAAAAAATCTGAAAACATTTATACATAAAGACATGTGTGCTCCAATGTTCATTGCAGCTTTATTTATGGTGGCCAAGACATGGAAACAACCAAAATGTCCTTCGGTAGATGAATGGATAAAGAAGTTGTGATATATATACACAATAGAATACTATTCGGCAGTAAGAAAAGATGATATAGGACCATTTGTGACAACATGGATGGATCTTGAGATTATAATGCTGAGCGAAATAAGTGAGACAGAAAAAGCAGAGAACCATATGATTTCACTGATATGTGATATATAAACCAAAAACATCAAGACAAACAAATGAGAAACAAAAACTCATAGACAGATAATAGTTTAGTGGTTACCAGAGGGTAAAGGGGGAGGGAGGTCGTAGATGAGGGTAAAGGGGATCAAATATATGGTGATGGAAGGAGAACTGACTCTGGGTGGTGAACACACAATGGGATTTATAGATGATGTGTTACAGAATTTTACACCTGAAATCTATGTAACTTTACTAACAATTGTCACCCCAATAAACTTGAATTAAAAAAAAATACAGCTAACACACAATATTAAATTAGTTTCAGGTGTACATCATAGTTATTCAACAGTACCCACCTAGCTTTATGCAGTGTTATTACCACATTACTGATTTTATTCCCTATGCTAAAGAAGTGATCACCATAATACCATGTTCCCCCGAAAATAAGACCTAACCGGACAATCAGCTCTAATGCGTCATTTGGAGCAAAAATTAACATCTTTTGCATCTACTGCTGGCTGGGTTTTGCCCTTCCCTCCCTAGTGTCAGTCTGTTAACACAGACAGAGTTTGTATTCTGACTGTTCAGGGCAGACATGATTAGATTACACCTACTTATGAGTCAGAATCCGTGGCATTAAAGGTCTTGCTGGTGCATGAGTCTGCATTTCAAGCCTTCTCTCCTGCTCATATAGTGGGCCTCTCTTTCCAGCTGTCAGAGATACATGTTAGCTTATTCATATTCGCTTTTGGCTTCGCAGTCTCCAAAACAGTGTTAGGAGGCCTCTGGTGATTAACAAGCAATAACCTTGCCCCCAAAGCCAGAGCTCAGCTCAGTTGATTAGATGTCTTCTCATGGCTAGATTGGTGGATGTTTGACTAATCTCTAGCCCTATCCTTCCCCTGGAGAGGCCTTTAACAGTGGGGACAGGCTACTTGTATAGTCTAATGTTTGAGATCAACAGTGTAGCATTTAGAACATGACCAATTGCCTCAAATCTGTCTGAAATTAAGGTCTGGATTAGAAGATGACCTGCTATCGATGTCAGAGCACTGGCCTCCAGTCCCTCCCACACCCCTCCACTTTCACATCTCACCACCCTCTGAAACCAAGGTCTCTTTGGAGTTCCAGGGTAAGGTATTGAACCCAAGATCAGTCTGACTTGTAAAATCTTCGGGGATGACATAGCCCTTGGGTGCCTTTTGGAAGCAAGGAGACGAGGAATATGACATCTTAAGCTCAACCGGTAAAGCCTTCCTCCAATTCCACATAGGCTAAGCCTTTTTTCTTAGCTTCTTCAGCCCCTTCGAACTCTGCTCTTTCCCACCATAACTACCCACCTTCCATAATAAGCAGTTGGGATCATAATAAAAACAGTCAGACAAGTGAAACTGTTGATGTTTCTCTTCCTCCTTCATGTCTTCCTTCTCCTCTTCTCCTCCTTTCCTTTTCTTGCTCCTCGTCCTCCTTTTGCATCATTATCATGTTCGTTATTATTACCATATCATTAACATTTTTTTACACCTTACTATGTGCCAGATGCTGAACTTAAATTATTTCCTTTAATTCTCTTGTAGTCCCTCGGAGACGAATGCTATCATTGTACTGTTTCTCTTTCCTGTTGGAGAGCTCGTACAGCATGAAGATTAGGAGCTCGTCCTGGATCAGAGGACTTGGGTTCAAATATCCCATTGCTATTACCCATGTGACTATAGGTCAGTTACTTAAACTTTATACGCTTCAATTCCCATATCTATAAATAAAGATAACATAGTGTCGACCAAGTGCCCAAGAGTCCTACTGCAAGTGGAAGAGAAAAGGGAAAGATGAAAGACTAGATATGGTTACAGAAAGACATTTCCTACAAGTAAATGATGTGATTTGGCTATAAATTAGGAAGAAAATTAAGATCAATGAGTGATTACAAAAGAGTTGGTTGAATCAAAAGAACTGAAATTTTGGTCCACAAGGTCATGAGAGGTACATGGGTTATGATTTCCAACATTTCCTGGTTCAGGGACTCGATAGCCATGTGCTGAGATGGTCATATAACTTGGGTGTTGAAATCTGGAAAATGGGTACAACTGGAAGTTTGGTGGAGCCCACTCTGTTACCCAATTCTCCAAATTGAGTCATTCCTGTTTGGTTCTCATTTTGGCTTTGTATGCTGTTGAAAGCCTCAGAACAGAAGCCATTGGGAACTTCCCCCACAGCTGTGTCTTCCTCTGCCTTCTGGGCTCTGCTGGGCCAAACTGGAGTACATCCTATAAGTGGCCAGAGAGATGGACTTGGGGACAGAAAGTAACCACCTCTCTTAACCTTCTCATTGCCTCTTGTGCATGCATGCATGTGCGTTTTTGTGATCTCATTCTGTTAACACATACACACATACACACACACAGACACACACACACACACACACACACAGGTATAATGCTTGTATAGACTTGCTATGCATGAAAGGTGTCAATGTCTGATCTCCCAAAACTATATAAAAATTATGCAGCTTTATAAACAAGAAAACAGAAAGACCACCCAGAAAACAAGATACTTTCAAATCTGGAAGCCCCAGTTTGCAGGTTGGGTTTCAAAAGGGTGTTTTAGGTTTGATGGTCAGAAACTCCCATTGAAACTTTTCTTAGTAGTAATATTCTTAATGGTGATTGTATTCTCATAAAAGTCTATATCACTCAATGCATCTGAAATGATGCATATTCACAATAAAAATATAAAGTTATACTCTTTTAATATTTATAACCAAATGCTAACACTGAGTATGAGCAAGGATTTTTTTTTCTTGAATATTGTTGGTTGATAGCAAAAAAACTTATTAGAGGAGGGAAAGAAGGTTGATAAAGAATTTTATAGTCTCTAGACACTAGCGGATAGCATTAAACACTTCAATTTTTCTTGAAGTGTAGCCCAAGCATTACTCATCTCAACAATGATTAAGGTTGTTTTTGGCTCACATTTAGACCACAGAGAGTAGCTGAGAATGCAAGATAGGAAATAAAGGGGAAGACAATAAGAGAACAAGGAGGAGAAGGAAATGTTTAAAGATGGCTTACAAATGAGAAATGTGGGCAGCCGGTTGGCTCAGTTGGTTAGAGCTCAGTGCTCATAGCACCATGGTCGGTAGTTCGATTCCCACATGGGCCAGTGAGCAGTGCCCTCCATAACTAGATTGAAAAAAAAAAAAATTTGATTTGCAGCTGATGGGTCCTGGAAAAACACACTGTTCCCCAGTATTCCTCCTCCCCCAAAAAAGAGAAATGTGTTCTTTGGTGTAAAATTAATTGGCAATGAAAAAAATTAATTGACAATGCATAGGAAAAAGCAACAGAAAAGAAAATATTTAGAAATAACTATCAGGTCAGGCAGGTCTTTGTATCAGCTTCCTGTGTGACTATTGTCTGGGGCGGGAGTGGGAGTGTGTGGGTAGAGTGTGGAGCGGATTTCAGAGTGGTCAAAGGAAGAAGGGACTCTATGAGAATTAAATTTTGCATAGGTCTGGACAAGCCAGATATTTCTAACCTAGGGAGTGCCTATATTTGCCTGTAATAACCGTTCATCAAAAGATTCTAAAATGAAATGTTTTGTGATATCTCATTCTATTATCATTCCTACTGTCTAGAGTTTGACATTGACATTACCAGCAAGTGAGATTTCTGGATCTGAGGTATATTCTCCCACCCTTCCCCTGGATCAATGTGTTCCATGACATTATGCATGTATACAAATGACCTTCCATTGGGTATCACAAATCCTGCTGATTCACACAAAATTCTATCTCCAATTGAGTTATTGAGTCCTCACACAATTGAGAAATCCGATTAAATACATGTTGTCCCTCTATTACAGCGGTAAGAAAGAAGAGGAAATAATTTTGTAAATGGAGATATTTCTCTCAGCTAGACATGGCAATTCAATAGACATGGTTATCAGATGAGTCATCCTTGATTCACCCTCTATGAATGGAAAATTCAGCCATTCAATTAAGTTTCTAGCCTTTGTCCCCAAGTCTGGAACAAGTCTCAGATGATAGGTTGTTGTCTAGGGAATCAAGATTATAATAGTTAGGTCTTGAATGAGAAAAGTGCTTCTCAGGAAGAGGTTGTCCAAAAGGCATGGTGTCAATATCAAGAATAAAATCAAGTGCTTAAAAGGCTTCCAATAAATATTTGTTGAATGAACCAACATATGAAAAACAGGTTGGACAAAGAGAGAGGAGTTGAGGATTACTCTTAAATTTCTGGCTTGGTATACAATGGTTGGGATAGTGGTAGCTAAGTGGATATACGAGAGGAGAAGTTCTTGAAAATTGGTTGTATCAGTATATGTGGTGAGTTTGGTTTTGAACATGTTGAATTGAGAAGTCTGTAGAACATCCAAGTGGCTATCTGGATGTGTGTTGTGCACAGCATATAATATGAAAAGAATAAAGCTCTAGCCTATATAAAGGGAACCTTGCCATGATTAATTTTTCTTTCTTTCCTTGTGCTCATTTAATCTCCTTTCTAGCTTTTCTACTTTCCTTTCACAAACATTTCTGGGCCATTTATCATTTTCAAAGCTTTGTCCTAGGCACTGAATATATATGAGAAAGAACAGTTTTAACTCATTTAACAAATATTTTATTGAGCACCTGCTACATGCCACGCACTATTCTAGTTATTATACTGGTCAGTACACTAGTGAACCAAACAGACATAGTCCCTCCTCAGAAAGAATTTAAAATCATTTAAAGTACAACACATAAACTCACAAAACAAGTAAATAACTGTTCAAGACCACAAATTGTTCTTTACCCCCTGTACAGGACATGTAAAACATTAAATGATTCTTCCAAAATCAAATAAATGATTATTTAAAAATCAAAGATTTCCTATAGGAAATTGATTCCAGCAAGAATCAACTGAGTCATTTCTATTCCAATCCTTCTTGCTGTATTTAGCCTTTAAGAACATATATTTTTAAATGGCTCCACACTGAGCTCCTTTATCCACAGTATGAATGGTGGAAAACAAACCCCATGAGGTTTCCGAAGGTCCAGATACAAAGAGGAGACTGAACGTTTTGAAAGGGTCCCTTAGTAATGGAAATGCTAATGACTACTGGAGTCCATTACTTTAATTGCTATATCTTTGCAAACCTGAGTGATAAATGATCTCATTCGATTCATCAAACACTTCTTTACATATACGAGAGTAAAAATTTTAAAACAACAAAATTAATTCAGTTATTTTGTTCTCAGTTCTAATTCTGAATGTCATAACAGCAAACAGAAACATTTTTTTTTAAATCTTAAAAGAAATAACAAGTTTAAACCACAATGTACATCTACCAGAATATACTCGTAGAACGACTAAAATAAAAAGGCAGAAAATATCAAAGGTTGGCAAAGATGTGAGGCATTTACCTAGTCCCCAATGGCATTGTCATCTATTTCTGCTGGGAGTAAAAATTGGTACAAATGCTTTGAAAAACTGTTTTATATTTTCTCATCAAATTAAACATAACTGCCTTATGATTCCTAGGTATATTTCCAACAGAAATTAGTGCATATTTTCACCAAAGGCATCTACAAAAATGTCTAGAGCAGTATTATGCATAATATACTAAACTGGAAACAACCCAAGTATTCATCAACAGAACAGATAAACAAATTGGGATATATTTTTTTTAAGGGATATATTAATACGACTATATACTACTTACTACTCAACAGTGAAAAATAACATACCACTGCTACATTCGACAACAAGGGCGGATGGTTAGCAAAAGGAACCAGATACAGAAGAGTGCATGCTGCATAATTTCATTTCTATAAACTTCAAGTACAGGTAAAAGTGATGATGATAGAAGTTAGAATAGTGGTTATCTTTGTAGGACATTGACTGAGAGGCTATGATGGCATCTTTTGGGATGCTGCAAATATTTTAGAGCTTGATCTAGGTGATAGGTCAAACAGGTATAGACACAGAAAAATTCATTGAGCTGTACATTTAAAATTTGTGAACTTGATGGCCTGTCAGTTATCCCTTATTTTAAAAAATGTTAAATGAGTAAAACAGAAGTAATTTGGCCCATTGTGGTTCACACTTAGTCCTTCACTGAGCACAACCATGGGAGGTGACTGATGGGTCCACTTGAGGGGTCCTTGAAGGTCCCTGCCACAGTACTGACCACCAAATACCTATGTAGTATTTTTTAAATCACTAATACCTGTGGAGCACTCACCTTGGACAACGTGACATGGTGGGCACTGCATAGCACAGACGCTTCACCTACCTCTTTCCTCTCTGTTTCACATTCGATGCTCACATCAACCCTGGTCTGCTGTTCTCTCTCTGCTCCTTTGTCCCCCCTCCGCCACCCATACCATTTACAGAGGAAGAAATTTTAGACTTGGGAACATCCACAATCCAGAAGCGAGGCCACAGGAAGGCAGACTTCTAGTCTATTGCCTGGAAATGCCCTGGTAAGATCATCCCGCTAAGTTAAACCAGAGGAGTGATGGATCTTCTCCATGACTCTACAGGGAAGCCCTTGTGTTTCCCAAAAGGTATAGCCTTTCCCTCTAGAGACCACATGTTAGAATAGGAAAGTAGACTCAGTTATCGGGTTGTTCTTATCACTTTTAAAGTAGAGATTCTTTAAAGGCATGAGATGGTAGGCAGGTGATTTTCAAAAGAAGCAATGATATGAAACAAGATGATGAAATGATGTAAATGGAAGTAACCGCCACTATTCTGAACCTATAGAAGGTGATCAACAAAAGGGAATTAAAGCCAATGACCCACCTTCTGAGTCCAGGCAGCAATCAATGCCAAGGGAGGCAGAGAGTGTGAGTGCTGAGGCGGGCAGGAAAAGTGAGTGACTGGGGCCACTAATATAACATGCATCATATCAGGAGTCTTCTTCTTGCTTGAACGAGCTGAACATCTTCCTAGGACAGCAGATAGGACAGCAGATACTGCACAGAGAGGTGTGAGATGTGTTCTCCTTCCACACGAGGAGTAAGGCAGAGCTGGGTGTCCACTCTGGAGCATGCCAGCACCACTTCCCCTGCTTTGGCCTGGAAGTGTCAGTCTCACTTGGTGGCCACATGGTCCTAGGGTTGTACTGAAGCCTATGTTTGAGGAATTTCCAGCTCTTGGAAACAAAGTTAACCCACCACTTCATGTGAGGGACAGCCAAGAAGCTGCTGTAGCATATTCTGTTTGGAGGCGCCTGCAATCCCACTTTGGTCTCAGTAGGTCCATCACTTTGGTTGGCACAAGACAGCCACCTCCTGATCAAAGGAGCAAGGCTGTTCCCATCCCATGCTTGCTCACACCAGGGGGAAGTTGCAAGTATATTACTTAGACCCCTTTTCCTGTTGTCTTCAAAGCACCACAACATCACAGGCTTTCACGGAAAAGAAAAGCATGATCTAGGAGAGAACAGACTGAGAAGACCCCAATTTCTAGTTGCATCCAGTCCATCAGCTGGCTGTGAAGCGTTCTCGGAACACTCTGGACATCAGTGTCCTCATCTATAACAAGGCTTTTGGGAGGACAGAAACATATTTGGGTAGACCTTGGTCAAACCCAGTGAGACTCAATCCCAATTCTCCCAGCTCTAAACCTATGGTATAATATAGGATAGATCTTGTCTTTATACCTGGTTCCTGGCACAAAGCTTCAAAAACTTTTAGAATTTCCTGTGTAATAGGAGTGACTGTTTCGCTAATGAGGCAATCAAGGTGGGTCCCTAGCTAGCTACAGGATGGGAGCTGGTCACCAGAAAGGCCAAGCACATGATTACTTGGTTGGGATTTTTAGTCACTCAATGGACCTCTAGGGTAGGGAGGGCGGCTGGAGATTGAGTTCAATCACATAGCCAATGATTCAGTCAATTGTGCCAATGCAATGAGGCCTCAATAAAATCTCTGGACCCTGAGGCCAGGTAAAGCTTTCTGGTTGGTGAACACATTGATGTGCAGATAGAGAGTGATGCCCCCTGCCTGATTCCATGGGGAGAGGGCATGGAAACTCTGCATTCAAGACACTTGCAGACCTCACCCTATGTGTCTTTTTTATAATAAAATAGCAATCCTAAGTATAACACTTTCCATGAGCTCCCAGGTTTCTAGCTTGTCAATGGACTTGGTGCCCATCCCAATGCCCCTTCCCTTGTGTGGGGACAGAGCCAGGAGTGCAGTTTCCAGGCTCTCACCCTCACGTGGAAAGATGCTCACTCGGGTAGTAAATGGCCATCATATGTGGCCATCTGTGATTGGATGGCCATAAGCTGTGGCTAGTTGGCCGTCAGCTGTAACCAGTGAGCCGTTGGCCACTAATATAACTGCTGTGGCTACGCTAGCAGCAAATGATGGTTAGCAAGAAGATGGTGGCTGAGCCACCAAATGCAGATTGCAGTTAGCAAGTGGGGTTTGTTGGTTGGCAGAAAAAGCAGATGGCAGGTTGCAGATCGTGTGACTCCTGCTTCCTGTGTCTCCAACCCAGCCGCCAGCAAGAATATAGTGATATGACTCCCCCTATCTATGGCTCCGTAGGTGTTCCTTTTTGGCCTCACCATGTCCTGTGTTTTTTTTTGTTTTTTGTTTTTTTGTTTTTTTAAAGTTTATTGGGGTGACAATTGTTAATAAAGTTTCATAGATTTCAGGTGTACAATTCTGTATTACATCATCTATAATCCCATTGTGTGTTCACCACCCAGAGTCAGTTCTCCTTCCATCACCATATGTTTGATCACCTTTTCCCTAATCTACAACCTCCCCTTACCCTCTGGTAACCACTAAATTGTTGTTTGTGTCTATGAGTTTTTGTTTCTCATTTATTTGTCTTGTTCTTTTGTTGTTTTTGGTTCATATACCACATATCAGTGAAATCATATGGTTCTCTGCTTTTTCTGTCTGACTTATTTCACTTAGCATTAAAATCTCAAGATCCATCCATGTTGTCACAAACGGTCCTATTTCATCTTTTCGTACCGCCGAATAGTATTTCATTGTGTATATACACCACAACTTCTTTATCCATTCATCTATCAAAGGATATTTTGGTTGTTTCCATGTCTTGGCCACTGTAAATAAAGCTGCAATGAACATTGGAGCACACTTGTCTTTAAGTATAAACGTTTTCGGATTTTTTGGGTAAATACCCAGGAGAGGGATTGCTGGGTCATATGCTAATTCTATTCGTAATTTTTTGAGGAATCTCCACACTGCCTTCCATAACGGCTGCACCAGTCTGCATTCCCACCAACAGTGTATGAGTGTTCCTTTTTCTCCACAGCCTCTCCAACACTTGTTACTATTTGTTTTGTTGATGATAGCCATTCTAACTGAGGTGAGGTGATAGCTCATTGTGGGTTTTATTTGCATTTCTCTGATGATTAGTGATGTTGAGCACTTTTTCATATTTCAAATGTCTATTTGCCATGTGTATGTCCTCTTTGGAGAAATGTCTCTTCATGTCTTCTGCCCATTTTTCAATTGGGTTTTTTTTTGTTGTTGAGTTGCATGAGTTCTTTGTATATTTTGGATATTAGCCCTTTATTGGAGGGACTGTTTGCAAAACTCTTTTCCCATTCAGTTGGTTGCCCCTTTATTTTGTCGATGGTTTCTTTTGCTTTCAGAAGCTTTGAAGTTTGATATAGTCCCATTCATTTATTTTAGCTTTTACTTCCCTTGCCTTTGGAGTCAAATTCATGAAATGCTCTTTGAACCCAAGGTCCATAAGTTTAGTACCTTTGTTTTCTTGTCCTGTGTTCTTATGTGGGGAGCAAGAGCTGAGACCCCGCATGACACCCTTCATGACATCTTGTCTTGCCCCTGAGTGCCTTCTCCTAGTGTTCGGATCTCAGCCCTCGACTTTTGTGATCTGCAGTATTGAAATCAACAATATTGAAAATGCCAACCACTTAGTGAACTTTTCCTCTGTGCCAGGCCTTTCCACATCTCTCCCTTATATGCATGCAAGAGCATGAGGTGGTCATTACTCTTGTTTCTGTTATTCAGACAAGGAAACTGTGGCTCAGAGAGGAAGTCACTTGTTCAAGGTCACAGAAATTAATAAGTGGCAAGGCCTGCTGGCTCCACACCTGTGTCCCTCCACGTACAGCTTCTCCTCCCAAACGGAAATTGTCTCCCTCTTCTGTCTGTCCCTGTGAACCCTGTCCTCTCAGCCCGACACGGGAACCGTATCCTCCCACAACTCCACCACTATTTCAATAAATATTTGTTAAGTTTTATGTGATTATAAGTGTATTTGTTTAAGAACTGGAGGTCCTGAACAGCAGTGACCAATAAGAGACAAACTTTGCTCTGCTCTTTGGAGCCTGGAGAATCTGTTACTTTTCCTATTGACCTTGTTAGCTAAGGTTAAATCTTGTTAGCTTTGAAAATTCCATGCTAGTCCCCAAGGCCAATGAGATGACCCCAGGCAGCTGGGAGGGATCATGTTTCTAATTCCAAGGGAGGAAAACAGCTCCTCAAGCTGATTGCTAGTGGTTGTGCTCTGGACAATTGTTATTTTAATCAATTCCCAGCGTTCAGAGTGCAGGACTGCAGCCTTCTAAGCATGGAGAGAAATTAAACACATAAATCATTTAATCACCTTTCCTCTACCCCCTCAAAACACACACGGTACTATGGAGAATTGCATCAATAATTGGTCCACGGAGGAGAGTGGTCTCCATCCATCTGATTTAAAGGCAAACTTCCTGTAACTTCCTTCCCATTTCTACCTCTGTTATCACTTCTCATAGTACCTGACTAAACTCACCAGATTTCCTACAGAAGGGACTTAAATAGCGCAGGCCTCGTCAGATTTAATTACATTCTTCCCTTTCCTTACACAAGTCTCTGTCATTTTTAAACAGTCTACAGCAAAAGTAGACACTTGAATGTTGGGGACAGTTTTCAATTAGCAATAATCGTGCCTCGGATAAACCTCATTGGCCAGTGCGCCAAGCTACACACTTGAATGTTGGAAACTATGTCTTGGGGCAGGAGAAGGGAAAATCTGGTTTCTAGAAGAGGCCCTCATTCCTCTTATTTTGACTGAAAAAGATACTATGACCTAGTCTGAAGGCAAGTTGAGACTATATTGTCATCTTTTTTTGAGGTTCCGGTATGGATTATTCGATTTTTTTAAAAATTTTTTCATTTTGGTAAAATATATTTAACGTGAAATTTTCCATTGTTATCATTTTAAGTGTACAACTCAGTGATTAATCACATTCACAATGTTTTATAAACATCACCACTATCTATTTCCAAAATTTGCATCATTCCAAACAGAAACTCTGTAGCCATGAGGCAATAATTTGCATTCCCCCCCCCACACACACACACAAACACACAGCCTCTGGTAACCTCTATTCTACTTTCTGTCTGTGAATTTGTCTATTCTAGATACTGCATATAAGTGGAATCATATAATACTTTCTTTTGTGTTTGGCTTATTTCACTTGGAATAATATTTTCAGAGTTCATCCATGTTGTAGTAGGTATATGAAATTCATTCCTTTTTATGGCTGAACAATTCTGTTGTATGTATAAATCACATTTTGTTTATTCATTCGTCTGTTGATGACAGTTGGGTTGTTTCCACTTTTTGGCTATTGTGAATATTGTTGCTATTAACATTTGTATATGAGTATTTATTTGAGTCCCAGTTTTTAATTCTTTTGGGTATATACCTAGGAATGGAACGAATACATCTTTTTATGAGTGCAGGCCTATTTGTGTCTGTACTTGTACAGTCATAAGATCTTCATGTTTCTGTGTCTGCCAAGCCCTCCTTCCTTTCCACCTCTCTCCGCCCTATCTTTCCCTAGAATTTGCCTTTTTTCTCTTTGGTCCATGTGTCTTCAGACATTTTTCCTATGCATTACCTAAATTTACAACCATACAGAAAACGCATAGTATTTTTATAGCTATTTTTTATATAAGCACTATAATATTGTAAGTAATGCTTTGTAAATAGTTATATTCACTCAACAAGGGGGCTTGGCATACTTTCTAGGCCAATAC
Organism: Rhinolophus ferrumequinum; assembly: GCF_004115265.2. Lineage (NCBI taxonomy): Eukaryota > Metazoa > Chordata > Mammalia > Chiroptera > Rhinolophidae > Rhinolophus > Rhinolophus ferrumequinum. Next base: position 26,235,439 of record NC_046306.1, on the reverse strand, counting down.
CTGTGATCTATTGCATTCAAAAGAATTGCATTGTATTCCATAGCATGGATACACATAGCTTATTTGGAATTTCCCCTATTGGTAGACATTTGATTTGGTTCATGATTGCAACAGAGTTGTAATAAACATTCTAGTTCATGCCTCTTTAGGCCTCTTGGATTAGTACCAAGATGTGGAGTTGCTGGGTCATATCACAAACACATTTTGAATTTTAAAAGTTACTGCCACAATGTCCTCCAAGGACCTGTAACCAATTCACATTTCTGTCAGTTGTATATAAAAGAATCCGTTTAGCTCCACCTTCACCAACACTGATGTTGCCTGTGGCAGAGATGGCCAGCTGTCCATTAAAGAGTCATGATCCCGTACTGTCTTCCAGAGTTGTTGCTGAGAAGCGCCTCCCAGCCAGCAGCTGTGTTTCCCAGCAGCTCTTGCTTTTGTCTTTAGGTGAGGCCATGTCACGGGTTCTGGTTCCAAAAAATAGGTAGAAGTAATGAGGTGGCCCCGATAAGCCTCTGGCACAATACTCCCTTGGGAGGCAGAGGACCTAGTGGGAAGCTACAAGGCTCATAAGTGGCAACAGAGCCACAAGAGGGAATCAGCCTGAATCCATGAATGACTTGGTGAAATATCGTTGCCGGTGGTCTTTAATTGAAAAAAAAAAATCTATTTTGTTAAGTTGCTGAGATTTTGGGATTTATGTATTAACAGCAACTAGCATTACCTTATTAAGATATTTCTCACTTTAGCATTTTCACCAATCTGATGGGTTAAAATTATTTTGTTTTAATTTGCATTTCCCTGGATGCTAGTGGGATGGGGCAGGTTTTCATATATATATTTTGTCACAGGTACTTTGTGTATGACCTCTTTTAATTTATAATAGTCTAGTAAGTTAGTTATTATAATAACCATTTGAAAATAAAAATTTACCTTGGGTCCCACTGCTAGCAAGTGATGAAGGCAGAATCTTAACCCAAGTCTGTCTGGTCCTAAAGCCATTTGGAGTGGGTTTTGGGCAACGTGAACATTATATTTAATAAGGCATTAGTTTTCAAACTTTTATTTTAAATAATGGAATCCTGTTTCCAAAGGACATTTTATGTGGAGGCCTAATAACACTGACGATGATGATGGCGAAGAGAGAGGAAGAAGTAGCATCAGAGCCAAGGTTCTAGGCTGGAGGGAAGCCAGGTCTTCCCATAGAGAGAATCCTTATCGCATTCTACATTCATTCATTTATTCATTCACTCACAAAATATGAATTGAGCATCTCCTATGTTCCAGGTACTGTTCTAGGCACTTGGGAAATAACAGTGAACAAGCCAAAAATTTCTACTCCCACATGGGGCTACTGTGTTGCACATTCATTTTGTGTTATATATGAATGGTACCTCCTAGAGCTGTGCAATATGGTGGTGCTGACCCATGGACCTTACCCTCTAGTGAGGAAGACAGAAAATAAAGGGGTAGAAAAATACGAGGTCTGACAATTATGTCGGCGAACTCAGCCTAGTAAAAGTGCTACATACCTCATTGCTGAATATCACTACGGTCACTTTTGAAGTACTCCCACGCCTAGTCCACCCTTCAAAACAATTTTGGAGCTCTTTTTCTGGAATGGCCATCAGAGCTGTCATCGTATTATCCTTGAAGTCCTGAATGTCATCAAAATGTCTTCCTTTCAATATTTCCTTTATCTTCAGGAAAAGAAAGAAGTCATTGGGGGCCAGATCAGGTGAGCAGGGAGGGTGTGCCAATCCAGTTATTTGTTTACGGACTAAAAACTCCCTTACAGACAGTGCCGTGTGAGCGGGTGCATTGTCATGATGCAAGAGCCATGAATTGTTGGCAAAAAGTTCAGGTCGTCTTTTACATGCAACCTTTTCAGCACTTCCAAATAGCAAACATGGTTAACTGATAGTCCAGTTGGTACAAATTCATAATGAATAATCCCTCTGATATCAAAAAAGTTTAGCAACATCGTTGCAACAAGTTCATGAACTTAATTATCAGACCTCGTAAGTGTAGATTAAGTATAGAATGTCATATCAAGTGCTATGGAAAAGAAAAAGAATGACACAAGGTTCTTCCTCTTTATCCTGACTATAAAAAACCCAGTGAAAGATGAAAGCATGAAGGACTATGGAAAATAAGCAGTGGTAAAGTTTTCTTAGAATGTCTTTCATCTCAGTGTGTTTGCCGGACACAGGCTCCTCTTGGGCTCCCGCAAACATTCATTATAACTAGAGCTGCAATTGGAATGACCTGGAGAGTTTTAAAAAACACTGATGCCTATTAGGGGGCTCATTTCATAAGTTATGTAAATGTCTAACCACTATGCTGTACACCTGAAACTAATATAATATTGAATGTCAACTCTAATTGAAAGATAAAAAAATTTTACAAAATACTGATGCCTAGGTTTTATCCCAGCGATTCTGATTTAATTGATCTGGGGATTATCTGGGCATTGGGATTTTGTAAAACCTCCCCGTTCTCATCTTGTGAAAAATCATGGCTCATCGTTGACGTGAGGTCTTCTCTTCGGTTGTCCCTCTTCTCACCTCCAAACACACAAAAAGTCAGGGAATGATTTGCAGTCAGGTTGATGTGGTGCTGCTGTGACACCTGGTTTTGTGGTGACTCACTGTGCTAGTCACTTGACAGGCTGTAATTGGGGCAGAATTCTGCAAAAGCTCTGTTTGCAGGTGGCAAGTTCCCCTCTCACTGTCTACTTTGCACCCCCACCATCTGCTTACATGTAAGATTGATGTGTTTTCCTCCTCTGTGTTGTGACAATGGTTTTTTCCAAATCAGAGATTAGAGTTTGTTGCAGTCACCCTTTCTTTGAGATCATATTCTAGCTCTGCTACTTGTTAGATACATGGTCTTGAAAAGGTTATGGAATCCCTCTGTCCTTTACTCCCTCATCCGTACAATGGGAATAATAACGTCTACCTCAAATCATACCCACCAGGAAGGGTTAAACAAGGATTAAATGTAAAGCATGTAGCAGAATGCCTGGTATATAGGTTTCACAAATATAAGTCCTCCTTTTCCACACTACCCCTAGAATAATTACTGAGAGTTGTGCATAGAATTTTCCAAAAATTCCAAATGATAAAAGCCTGTGACTTGCTAGACCTCCCTGTATTTCTAATCCTACCCAAAGTCCTCAGTCTGTGGTGCAGTGCCATGTCATTCTTTTCTGATCTGCCTCCAAGTTTACGTAGGACCTGCTTGTATAGACCCTTTAGAACAGGAGCTAGCAGGGTAGATATTGATAGAATATTGTCTTCTATAGATGGTTTGAAGGCGGTGGGAGGCAGTGTGATGGGTGGTGGAAAACCAAGTGGGGATACTGAATTTAAGCATGCACCCACTGATTCTATTCAGCTCTCAGAAGCAGAGCAAGTTATGTTTTTTGTCTGAGTTGGAGTGTGGGTGGGTGGGATTGGCTCCTCTACGATTTCGGCTGGCCTCTTCTCACTTTAGTAGGTTGGGAGGCTATAGCAGCACAAGGGATGATAGTACACAGGTCTTAGTCAATGGAACAGCTCTTTTTATGTCTGTTTCTGGACTCTGATCAGCGTTCCGAAGATAAATGTTCTGGTGTTAAATCTGTTTATTAGCGGGGGCTGTGTACATGTCTTTATACCTCAAATTGGTGCTGGGAGAAATGTCTGTGGGTGGCAAGAGCACCGGCTGTCACTATTTCAAGTGATTCTCTCATCCAGACTTCCTCATCCTGCCCCTTTTTGTAGGCCACTGATACAGTGTGATGACATTTTTATGTTGCTGGCCAGTGGTTCCCAGATGTTTTCATTCTTGGGTTTCCTCCCCTGGGGTACAAGTGGTGATGTTTCACAGTTTCTGCAGCTCAAGTAGGGCTTCTCCCTATCTATGACCAGTAATGGCCATAATCTTGCTTTTCACTTCCTTTGGAGTGTTACTAGCTAGCATCTCTTGAAAATGCATCAGAGTGATCATGACAATTGCCCAAGAAGCTGGCAGAATAACAAGTAGAAACAAAATAAGTATCCCGTGAAGATAAGCAAGGTCTTCAGCTGTGCATTCATTTAAGTCCTAAAGCTATTTTCTCAGCCAGTGGCATTCTAGCCATGACCTGGCCGTATGAGGATCCTCTATCCAAACTGACAGAGAACAGAAAGCCATTGCCTCCTGGAAATGCCTGAGCTGGATGCTATAGACCTCCACATGCCCTTGGAATGGGGTGGCCAAGGATGCTTCAGAACCTGTGGATGTTGCCTGTGGAGGCAGAGGGAACCCAGGGTGAGGAGCTGGAGGGAGCAGATCCTGTCCAGGCACTGTCATTTCGGCAACATGGACCTGGGTAGTGGCTTAGCCTCTATCAGCTTCAGGAGGAAATGGAGATCACTCTCAGGGCTCTGGCAACTTCACCAATTGTGATGCTGAAATAAGACGCACACATAATTGTGCTTCTCAGATTGTAAACATCATTTATTGCATATGTGGAGTATATGCTGTAGAGAAACACCACCCTTTCCCCTCTGGTTTCCCAGATGGGTCTGAAGAACACCAGAACCCCACACCTGACAGAATGTTTCTCCTAAAACTTTTATTTCATAGTTAAACCCAGTTTTGCATTCTTTACGGCCACACAGGTAAACAAAATCACTCAAGTATTTACACACCAACCGTTATTTCTAGTTGTGGAATGAAGGCTCTGGTTAACTTTTTAAAATTGGGGTTCAGAATTCGCAAGGGAGTATTGAGGTCATTACCCCTGTGATAATGTAATTCGTTAATAGTCCCGATTCTTTACCTCTCTCCACACTTTATTGCCACATAACTCTTCAGTTTGTCTCACTAAACAGGTGAAATCTATTTCCTCACCGTCTGGATCTGGGCTCAGCCAGGTGGCTTGCTTTGGCTGACAGAGTGTTGCAGAAGTGACAGTGTGACATTTTGCGACTAGATCTCAAGAAGCCCTGCACAGAACAAAGATACTTGCCCCAGTTGTCCTAGCCAAAGACAGCCTTTACCAGCTCATAGCCAGCCAACCCCAGATCCATGAGTGAGCCCTGCCAAGACCAGGAGAGCTGCCTAGCTAATCCCAAAAGCTTACTGTGACATGCTACTGAGATTGTATGGCTATTTGTTATACAGAGTTATTATGTCAATAAATAACTGATTACCTCCCCCGACCCCAGAGTGAAGGATGACTCCCTTCTTAGTATGAGGAATAAGCCGAGAGTTTGTCTCTCTCAGGGGAAACAGGATTTGGTAGCTTTTCTAGAAAGAAGTGTGGGCTTTAAAGTTGTACTCTCTTTCTGCCACTGCAAGTTTTTAATTCTCACACAGGCTATTGACTCCACCTTAGGCTCAGCCTTGCTCAGACCCTGGGCCAGTCCTTTTCTTCTTCTAGTAAAATTTAGGGAGCCCTAGAACACTAGCTCAATGATTCAGAAGTTCTGCCTCAAGGCTACTTTGCTGCAGGTTCTGTTCTGTTTTCATCTCTTCGTTGTAACTAAGCCCTCTACTGTTCTCAGACTCACACAGCTGTGACCTTCTTGGTTATAAGGTTTCACATTCTCTCTATTCCTTTGAGTTCCTGGAGCCCACTTGCCAAAGTCTGGCTTCTGAAATGGAAGCACCACGTACTGCCCATTGCCATAGTTACATGTCAAAGGTGTAAGTAATCAACAACAAAACAACGAAAGGTGCTTGTTTGCCACTAGATTAGGCTCGTGGGTTTTCCTTCATTATCCTGGACTACCTTTACTTTATAAACTATTCTCTACTTTCACATCTTGTTTCTGTCTCCACCATGTCCCAAGTGGAGACCATACCACTGCTCCACTCTGCAGGAGTGATTTTTCTTAGTCAGAAAAGTTCTACTACCAACTTGAATCTTTTTATAACAGAAAAAGGAAGCTAGAGGGAGTCTGGTTATTTGGTACAGCTATTGGGACATCAATAGATTCCAGGGTGAGATGGTATTCAGTGCCAGGCCACATGGCTTTTCCCAATAAATACTAGATTAGAAGCAGCAGTTAAGAGACCTCTGGTTTCATCAGCGGCTAGAAACTGCCTTAGCATTAGGACAATGATCATATTTTAAGAAACCTTAATAGAAGAGAGAGAAATTAGGGCAGTCTTTCCCTACTATTGAGGATATTACCTTGTTTCCCAGAAAATAAGACCTAGCCAGACAATCAGCTCTAATGCGTCTTTTGGAGCAAAAATTAATATAAGACCTGGTATTATATTATATTATATTATATTATATTACATTACATTACATTACATTATATTATGTTATATTAATTTTTGCTCCAAAAGACATTAGAGCAAATTAGACCTGATTAGAGCATTAGAGCTGATTGTCCGGCTAGGTCTTATTTTTGGGGAAACACGGTATGTGTTACAGAAAAAATGGGAGGTCTACAGTTCAGAAAATATTAGAAACACTGGGCCGAGCAGTTAAACATTCTTCTTGGTTGCAGTTCTTCTTGGAACTCTTTACAAATGATTATGTATTTTCAGTCTCCAAAACGGAGGTTTCTAAAAGAATCTCAGGTTCTTTACCACAGTCTCTCAAGGACAATGCGGAACATGGATGGAGAGAAGAGGTTTGAGACCCAACGCCCCAACAAAGACAAAGCATGCCTCTGCAATGGTCTGTGCAGAGCAAGCTGAATCCCAGGAGAGAACCAGAGCCCTGGAGGTGCCAGGGATGAGCAAGAGCAAAGCTGACGTGCAACTCAGCCTGGAGAGTCAAGACACCTGCCTAGCCCCGGGATTGGCAGCTTCTTTGTGCCCTGCAGATTTAGTCAACACTGGAAGATGGTTCTAGAAAGTCTGAGGCTTTTGCTTGCTGGGGCGTGGATCCAACTCAAATCTCTCTCAAAATCTAAAGTGTCTGTGTTAGGATCCACCCTATTATATTGGTGCAAAACTAATTGCAGTTTTTAAAAGGTTAAAAATAATTGCAAAAACCGCAATTACTTTGGCACCGACCTAAAAGAAAGGAAGAGGCTATAACTCTCCTCCTCTCTCCTACCTAGCCTCAAAAATCAAGTCAGTTTTTGTTACCTGCTAAAACCCAGCATCAGACATATATATCTTATAAGTGCTTTGGAGTGGCACAGTCTACCACGTCTTAACACTTTTCCTTTGATCATTTTGTTTTCTCAGCTTAGAATTTTTATGATGGAAAATTCTCTTATACCCTAATTATTTTTAAAAAACTTTCCTAGAGATATTTGCTCTTTATAGTCCTTTACGAAAATTAAGGATATACCCTTCCTCTATAGATAGGTCCACATGTGATTTGCTGCTCAAACTGGGATGCTTTTGAGAAAAAAAGGGGCACTGTTAATAACTGTCTTAAAACGACATACTGAAATCAGAACTGTCCCAGGCAAACTGCAATGTGTGGTCACCCTGCTCGTAGGTATATACAAATCTGTGCAGCATAGGAATTTTGATAACACATGTCAGACATTGACGAGCCTGTAGAGATGAGGGATCAAAGAGCGAAGGTGGATTAGTGGCACAGAGGGACTTTGTCAGGAATCCAGAAACAGTAAATGGCTCTGGTTATTATGGCAGGTAGATTGTTACAGTCCTGGGAAGGTTGACACGGGAGGACATTGGAAATAATATTAAAATGCAGAGTCAGGGCTCTGTTCCTGTAAATTTGGGAGAAAGGTTATGTCTTTGAATTAAGCTTGAGTATATCATCAACAGAAGCTTGCCTTTTAAGGCAGGTAGAAAGTAGCATGCTGAAACTGATTCCTAGATGTGCTCTAGGGCTCCCCAGGAACCAAAGGCAGTGATGATGAGCGATGGACTTATCATCCAACCACCGTTTAACAGTCTGCCAGAGCTGAGAGGGATAGATGAGACCAGGGTGCAGAAGGCACGCTCTGTCATGCATCAGCTGGCACACATTCCTCTGAGACTGCCAGACGTGAGAGTAGGCAACAATTTCTTAATCTGAACAAATTATGGAGAAGGACAGCTTGTGAAAATTTATGTAAAATTGGGAGAGATTGCAAGCTTTATTGTTCTCAGCTATAAACTGCACTCTTAGATTAATGTCATAGGAGCTGGTGCCAAGTAAAAACCTTGCTAGATGTACTTTAATGAATGAGGAAGGATAATACTTTGTGATTATAATTTGTGTGTTGTATTCAATTAGGTCCTGAGTGGTTTAAAGAGAGTTTTCTTTTCAATGACATTTTGCTGATTATAAAAATAATAAAATCATTATAAAAATCAAAGAGAAAATATTAAAATAGTAATCAGCTACAATTTTACCTCCCATAGTGTATTCATATTTTAAAATCTTGTTCTTTTCACTTAATAGTATGCATAAACATTTTCCTCTGTCATTAATCATTCTGTGGAACTACTTTTAAGATGCATATTATTTCTTTTAAATTTTTTTAATTTTTGAAAAATTTTCAAAGGTTTTTATTAAAATGTAGCTAACATACAATATTGTATTAGTTTCAGGTGTACACAATAGTTATTCAACATTTATAGACCTAAAGAGGTGATCATCATGACAAAGCCAGCAACCATCTGACACTGGACCACGCTATCACAATATTATTGACTATATTCCCTATGCTGTTACATCCCCAAGGCTTATTTATTTTATACCTGGAAATTTGAACCTCTTATTCCCCTTCACTGTTTCCTCTCTTTTAAAATTTTTCAATCACCGTTAACATTCAATATTATTTTATATTAATTTCAGGTGTACAGCATAGTGGTTAGACATTTGTGTAATTTAAGAAGTGATTTCCCTAGCTTGTCTAGTATCCACCAGGCACTAGACATAGTTATTACCATATTATTGACTATATTCTCTATGCTTTATTTTACATCCCCATGACTATTTTGTAACTACCGATTTGTATTTCTTAATCCTTTCACCCTTTTTACCCTCCCATCCAGCACTCTGATAAATCTAGTACCCATGTGTCATTTTACATAGTTATTACAATATTATTTACTATATTCCTTATGCTATACCCTACATCTTCATGACTACTGGGTAACAACAAATTTGTGCTTATTAATGCCCTCCCCTTTTTCACCCACCCAGAACCCCCCCTCTCAGCTCTCATCTGGCAACCATCAAAATGTTCTCTGTACCTATGAGTTTGTTTCTGTGTCATTTGTTTATTTATTTTTTCTTTAGATTCCACTGATAAGTGAAATCATATGACATTTGTCTTTCTGTCTGACTTATTACACTCAGCACAATACCTTCTAGGGCCATCCATGTTATTACAGATGGCAAGATTTCGTTCCTTTTTATGGCTGAGTAATATTTCAAAATATATATGTACCACCTCTTCTTTCTCCATGCATACATTCAAGGACACCCTCATATCCTGGCTATTGAAAATAATGCTGCAATGAACATATGGATGCACACATCCCCACAAAGAAGCATTTTGGGTTTCTTTGGGTAAATACCCAGGAGTGGGATTACTGGGTCCTTCTCTGTCTCTTGTCTTAAAGTCTATTTTGTCTGGTATAAATATTGCTACTACAGCTTTTGTTTGTTTGTTTCCATTTTCATGAAATATCTCTTTCCATCCCTTTACTTTTAGTCTGTGTGTGTCTTTCAATCTGAAGTGAGTCTTTTGTAGGCAGCATATATAAGGGTCTTTGTTTCTTATCCATTCAGCCACCCTATGTTTTTGACTGGAACATTTAATCCACTTACTTTGAAAGTAATTGTTGATAGATACAAGTATGTAGTTATTGCCATTTTATTATTCATATTTTAGATGTTTTTTTTTTCATCTTAAAGAAATCCCTCTACCATTCCTTATAATACTTGTTTGGTGGTTTAGCTTTATCTTGATGGGGAAGCTCTTTATCTGTCCTCGATTTTAAATGATAGCTTTCTGGGTGGTGTACTTTTGATTGTAAATCTTTGATTTTCATCACTTTGAATATTTTGTGCCAATCCCTTCTGGGCTGCAAAGTTTCTGTTGAGAAATTAGCTGATGGTCTTATGGGAGCTTGCTTGTAGGTAACTAACTGCTTTTCTCGTGCTTCTTTTAAGATTCTTTCTTTGTCTTCAACTTTTGTCATTTTAATTATAATGTGTCCTGGTGTGGGCCTCTTTGGGTTTATCTTATTTGGGACTCTCTGCACTTCCTAGGCTTAAATACCCATTTCCTTCACTAGGTTAGGGAAGTTTTCCATCATTATTTCTTTAAACAAGTTTTCAATTCATTCCTCTCTCTCTTCTCTTTCTGGTACCCCTATGATGTGAATATTGGTATGCTTGATATTGTCCCAGAGGCCCCTTAAACTGTCCTCGTTTTCTTGGATTCTTTTTTCTTTTTGCTCTTCTGATTGGGTGTTTTCTGCTACCTTATTTTCTAAATTGCTGATTGGATCCTCTGCTTCATTTAATCTACTGTTGAGTCCCTCTATTGTATTCCTCATTTCAGTTATTATATTCTTTATTCCTGACTGGTTCTTTTTTATGTTTCCTATCTCCACTTTTTATGTTTCCTATCTCTTTGTTGAAGTTCTCCCTGAGATCATTGAGCATCCTTATAACCAGTGTTTGTAACTCTGTATCTGGTAGATTGCTGGTCTCCATTTTGTTTAGTTCTTTTTCTGTTCTTTCATTTGGGACGTTTTTCTTTGTCTCCCCATTTTGGCTGCCTCCCTGTGTTTGTTTCTATGTATTAGGTAGGGCTGCTATATCTCCCAGTATTAGTAGCGTGGCCTGATGTAGTAGGTGTCCTGTGGGGCTCAGTGGCACAGTCTTCCTGAACACCTGAACTGGATGTTCCAGGTGTGTCCCTTGTGTGGGCTGTGTGTGTCCTCCTATTGTAGTTGAGTCTTGGTTGCTGTTTGCATGTCAGTGGAAGGATTGACCCTTGGGCTCATTAGTTGCGAGGACTGGCTGTGACTATATGGAGCAGCTGTGATGCAGGGGCTCACCCTACAGAGCAGGATTCACTTTAGCAGTCCTCTGGTGCCTGCTCAGTCTGTCCTTTGGGTGTGTCATTTTTGGAGGTGGCCGGATGATGCTTCTCCTTGGCCAAAAGCTGGCTACTAGACATGCCAGCCCTGGGGCCTCCTGGGAGGGGACCCACTGCAGAACAAGTTTAGCTGCAGCCTGTGCCCTGCTTGGGGCCACCTAGCATGAGCCACAGAGCAATCTGCAGATGACCACTCTCAGCACTGTGCTTGGGTGCTTCGAGAGGCCAAGCTGTGAACCAAGGCCAGCTGTTGCTAGTGCCAGGAGTAGGGCTGCTCAGCCAGAGGTATGGGACACGTTGAAACCAGATACTGCTTGTTTGGGTTTTGTGAACCTTTGAGAGATTTTAGGAAATTCTGCAGCATGAGCGAATGTAGGTCCTTTGTATGAAAAAGCCACTGGAAGCAACTTGGGTGTGCCAGAAAGTTGTGTGGTGTGGGGTCTCAGAATCACCAGGGTGGGTGACCAGGAAAAGTGCTGGATGCTGGGAATCCCACTGGGAGCAAAACTGGAGCCAATCCTCACCTGTGCCTGTGGGAGTTAAGTCTGGTGCTGGATAGAGACATTAATCAAATAATCACCAGTCATGTGAAATTGTACAAAGGGAGATGTAGGTGCTATATGATCGTTCAATGGGAGATTTTACTTAGAGAATTCAGGGAAGGCTTTCTTGAGGAAGTAATCAAACTGACCTCTGATGAAAAAAAAAAATGTACGAGGAGAAGAGGAGTGAGGAGCACTCCAAGTGGAGAGAGCAGTCCATGCAAAGGCCAGAGTACTGGGTAGAGGGAGGACAGGAATGAGTGGACCTGCTGGCCTAGGAGTCCAGTGCACCAGGGGCATACTATTTAGGATAAATTAAAGCATTTAAGGGAATGGTTTCTGGCTATTTTAAGGAATTAAGAAAATAGCAGAGTTCTTTATATATTTTGGAGATTAATCCCTTATTGGATGTATCGTTGCAAAGATCTCCCATTCAGTAGGTTGCCTTTTTGTTTTGTTGATGGTTTCCTTTGCAGTGAAAAAGCTTTTTAGTTTGATGTAGTCCTATTTGTTTATTTTTGCTTTTGTTGTCTTTGCCTTAGGAGACATATCAAAAAAATATATTGCTAAGACCAATGTCAAAGAGTTTATTGCCTATCTTTTCTTCCAGGAGACAAGTGTAGTTGAAAAATAAACTTAAAAGAAAAGAAAAGAAAGGAGGCAGTGGTGAGGAAAAGTGTTACAGACCATCCATGGGATATGAGGCACTGGGCCAACTATTCAAAGAGATGGGGCAGCTGACATCCATAGATCCTGGAGATAAGAGTGCTGACAAAAAAGAATAAACTCTCAGAGTTAAAAGACTGCCAAGGACCCTGTTGGTAGTTAAAAATTTATTCTCTCTTCAATACTTCTTCCAATTGGTTATTTGCAAGATAAAGAGTGTACATGTTTTTAAAAAGCAAAAAACGAAAAAGACCAATGCATGTGATGAGCACGTGCAGCTTGCTCTCAAAGCCCATGTCTCACCTCTGGGGTATTGTTATGCCCAGTGTATCTGACAGCAGCTACCCAACATGTATTTCCTTGTGGAAGAGTTAGTTTACCTTCACAGAGCTAGCCTGCTTCTTTCTCCTGCTTCAGTCTTGGGAAATGTGTGTGTTGTGATAACATGTTGGAATTATAACAACTGATTTTGAGAGGGGTAGCCCCATTTCTCCTTTTACCATCAAAAATTCTGGAAACTTATATAACTTTAAAAACTGGGAAATTTTCTTTTTAATTTAAAGGAAATCAGGTTTACTAAACACTCTTAGGAAAAGGATATTTGTTCTGTTGTTTGCAATCTGAGAACATTTGACAAGGAGGAATGAAGAGCCCTGTCTGCATTCACATGTGCTCCCATTGGTGTGAAAGAAAAGACAGCTGGTGAGTCTATACTCTCAGGATGGCTCAAGAGGGCACCTAACACAGGGCCTGTCCGGCATTTACTTATTGAGCACCTACTTACTTAACATCATTGATAGGTTCTTAGAACTGTGATGAAAAGACATATCTGAAACCAATTTTACCATAGGCTCATTGATATAAACAAGAGTTAAGTTCCTACAGCATCTCATCAACATTTTAATGAAACCATGTTGAACAAAATGATGTTATGCAAGGACCTGATGTAATTGATTCTGAATGCAAATGTGAAAATTAGTTCTTGTTCTACAGGGATTTCCCACTGAATTTAGCATCCAATCAGGTCAAGGACATGACGTTTACAAAATGGATCCAGGAAGTAGAAATTTCTACCGATATTTTGTAATATAAGATGAAGGTAAGACTAAGTTGGGGAGATAAAAAAGGAAGGATATAACTGCCCTTCCTCTCCCTTCCAAAGGAACCCCTTTGGTTTAAAGCAGAGACTGTCTTTCCGTGGTGGCCATTGCTAATTGGTGATGGCAGTTCCTTCTGCCCAAATAGAAGCAGTCTCAGCGTCTTTTTCAACACCATACTCTGGAACAACCATTATCAATTAACTGAGCAGATTTGGCCTGCCAGGTGAAAGTATTTGCAATCTCTATCAAGGAATTCAGATTATCCAATTAAAATGGCAACAACCAAGTTGTCAATGAATAAATAATAATTATCTTTGTAAGTAAATAAGGAACCCAGCATAGTAGTGTCCCTAGTTACTAGATAGTCACATTTATATGCAATCCTTAAGAATAGCTATAGTTTTTGTTTTTGTTTTATGTAGCTAAGCAGTTGTGATTGCATAGGGGTAGAAATGAACTGAGACTCAACAGAGTCTATCTGGGAGTGTTCTATTCACTTCCTTTGAGTGACATGACAAGCGTGGATCAACAGATACATGTTAACATCAAGGTCAAGGCTGGTAGAGATATTACAATGAGGGCATGAGAGGGACAGATGGTGGATCACGACCTGAAGTTATCCTAGAAGAGGCTGCAGGGCCAGACCATGATGCAACATGGTTGCCTAACTTCAGAAAGTAGTCAGGGCCACAAGAATTATTAGCATTAATAACTGTCATTTATGGAGCAACCTGCCATAAGCCAGGATCTCAGTTAAATGTCACAGCCATTACGTAGGGTAGGTTTTATTACTAATATTCTCCTCTTTTGACCCATGAACAAACGGAGGCTCAGAAAATTGAGCAGCATGCCCAGGATCACACAGCCCATAGGTGGTTCACACTTGAATTTGACCCAGTGACAGTGGGCTCCAAAGAAAACTCTGCACATAACCACACTAGACTGCTTGGATATCACAGGCATGTGGCCCCAAAGTGGATAGCGGGAGGGTTAGACACAAGAATAAACATTCTAAGAAAGGCCAGAGATTGGACAACAGGGGGGATGAGATGTTCAAGAACCCTGCCACTTAAGATTTGTTCTTTCATTTGCCTAATAGGAAAATAACAGTATGTATTCGTTAAGTGCTTCATTTAGATCTGGCTAAATACAGGGACATAAGAGCTAACAGGGTGTAAAGGAAATAGACCCCCTGAGTACAACGTGGTACCTTCCATATGCCTGTGTGAGCCACCGCCTCACTTCTCACAGTGCAGTCTCCAAACTACAGCACTGGCCTCACTCACCTGGGTGCTCATTAGAAATGCAGAGCCTCAGACCCCAGCCCCCAGCTATAGAATCAGAATCTGCGAACTCCATCCTGAGACGATTCGGTGTGTACATCAAGGTTGGAGAAGCTCGGGGGTGCAAACCAGAAGGAAAGATAGGATGTCAAATATTAAAAGACCCAACTATACTCAGAACTAAAAAATAAGGCCAAAATAGTGGTTTTTTTCCCTCAGAATTTTAAAAAAAGGCAATTTAAAGTTTAGCTCAGGGAGATCATTTTTTTTCTGCCGGTAAACTTATAAGCAGGATCTGTTCATTCAAAACAGGATAACAAAGGACTGGAGACCTATGAGAGTTCTTGTCACATCTGGTGGGCACAAAATCAGAATGAGCCGAATAATAGTCTCTTTGTTCATGAGCAAGGCTGAATGGTTTCAGGGTACTTTTCTTCCTTTATGGTATCCCACACCCAAGGACATGTATGTTAAGGATAAAAATCATACGATCGCACTCACGTGGAATATAAAACAAAACATAACAAATGAACTAGCAAAACCAACAAAAAAATCACAGGTACAGACATCAGAATGGTGATCACCAGAGGGGAAGGGAGTAGGAGGAGGGCAAAATGGGTAAAGGGGGTCAAATATATGTAACAGAAGGAAAGCAGACTTTGGGTGGTGAGCACACAATAGAATATACAGATATTGAATTATAATGCTGTATACCTGAAATGTATATGATGTTATTAACCAATGTTACCTCCATAAATTTAATTTTAAAAACCCACAAAACTTGGAAACATTAAAAAAAAAATTATAAAATGCCCATGATGTCTTGTGGATGGGGGTGGGAGATTGTAGGGGTGAGGGTAAAGAGGAGAGAGAGCACAGGCCGAGGCCAGAGAAACAGAAGGAAAACTCTAGAATGGGGGGGGGGGGTTGTTTAGGAAGCTGACTCTAGTTACAGATCTTAGGTGTTTCTGCTGTCACTCTGCCCAGTTATGTTAAATTTCAGCTATCCATAAACACAGCTCTCAGAGATAAAAATAAAGAATAATTGTGTTGGCTAGGAAGTCACCATCTATTTTTTTCAACATGGAAATAGCTTTATTATTTTCTTTCCTGATTATGTAAGTAACATTTATTGCAAAAAAATGAAGAGTGAAGAAAAAAATGTGAAACAGACCATGAAAATCCCGAGAATTTTATATTGCTCTTACACACACGTGAATGCACGCAGGCACACAACATCGTATGCATGCAGTTTTATATGCCTGGTGTCACACAATGCTGGGCGTGGAGAATGTCGTGTTTTGTGCCCCTCAAAACTAAGGGATAAACATTTGAGATGGTCCTTTCAAGTTTGAGGGCTAGGTGATGTAATTAAACTCAGGTAACTAATACTCATCTTTAAAAAATTTTAAAGACTTTTTGTTAAGTCTCGATGCTGAAACATTGATATTCCTCCTGTGAAATTCACTTAGAGCAGTGTAAAATTTTACAGCTGAAATACAAAAACACAAGAAACTGGCAAGTCAACTTACCCTTTTTTAACTAGAAACTATGACCATCTTTTGTTTGCCCTAATCCTGCCAAATCTGAGAAAAATAGGAGCTGGGGAGGAGGGTCATGGAAATCTCAGGGAAGATGCTTTCAGGTTTGTGGCCACAGTACTGAACTGGGAAGGGTCGGTGGCTTTATTTGGATGCCTTTGCCACATTCCAGAGTGACAGGCAAGGCACTTAAGCTGACCTTCAAGGGGTCCCTCGAGCCTTCTCAGAATCCCCAGCCTGGAGCAGCCCTCTCCTGTCTCTGGGGCATGGCTGGACGCCCTGCCTTGCAGCCTGAAAGCAGTACGGGCACACAGATTGAAGTGGAATAAATGCTTGCTTTGAACCCCCACTGCGTGCTGAATGTTGATGGAGCAGCTGAGGCATTGCTCAGGCACCAGGCTTATCTCCCTGCTTCAGTCCCTGTGGTCTTTCCCACTCAGAGCCCCCATCTCATGGCTTTTCTCTCTTCCTCTGGAGCTGAACCCAAGACTGTCTTGATCTTGTCTGGTGTTTGTAATCCCTGCCCTCTTCAGGCCTGATGTTCCTGCTTCTGAACCCAGCTCAGGCTGGTTGTTTTGTGCCTACACTGCTTTTTTGCTTGAGATTTGGCATCAGTGCCCTGGCCCCTGCCATCCCAAGGTCAGGTGTCCTGTGGGTCTAAGATCTTTCAGCAAGACGGTCCCTGTCAGCCCCTACTTCTTCTGCAGTGTCAGCACTTTTCAAGTTGAACTTCCTTTGGTCAAGGCTTTGACATCCTCCCCCCTCTTTTTAGTTGCAAAACCAACCCACAACGAAGGTTGTATCAGGGATGGTGGTTACTCAAAAGCATGAGAGAAAAGTGAACGGTTTTTTCCATGACACCCAGAGGGGCAGAGAAAGAGGGGGCAAATTCCTTCCTGTGGAACCTTCCACATGCGTGAAAACGAATGAGAAGGTGGCCTTTGCTCACCAGAGGATAAAATCATTGGGGGAACAAATGCTACCTTTAGTGTCATTTTCCTGTGCTGTGAGAACTCGATTTGAGGTGCCCCTTTAGGAAACGTTTTTTTATAGAGTTCTTGGTCACTTTCCCAGATTCTTTAAAAGAAAAAAAAATCTAACCCAAAGGCAAACACACACACACACACACACACACACACACACACACACACACACACACACACTTAATTTGAGCTGATTCTAACCAATCCAGACACACTGGTTACCAGTTCCCTTTGGGCTAGGATAAGAACTTGGATCCTATCTGCCTCCTCTTTGGCAAAGGCTGATCAAATGGAACATCATAGCTGAGGATTGGTAGTGGTGGCCAACTTGCAGGGCTCACTGGCAGAAGAGAAACTTGGCAAACCAAAGGCACCAAGAAGGGAAAAGACAATAATTGAGCTCTAGATATTATTTATAGGCCTCTGGGGCTGGCTTGACGTGGACTCTAAACAAGCAGTAAATTTGGTTGAAAACTCAAAGGAGCCATTTTGTGCCGAGTTGTCACATTCCTGGATGTGAGTGAAATTTTACCTCTTCTTTTGGCTGATTTGGCGTGATTCACGCAGTCATCGCATGCTCCTTCTTGTGGACCCACAGGTCTGAAGGTCAACTTGAATCATCCTCACCTTCTTCTACTGATGGCTTTAGTAATACCTGAATGTACATTTTTTTCGCTTGCTCTTCAGAATGGTCCTTTGAGGAATCCAGCTGGATTGACGGTGATGGAGAGGTGAGGTTCCCAAAGTCACTAGGAGAGGATGGAGAAGCTGGAACTGCCTCCAGGTCATGCTCTTTCCACAAATGACCCAGGCTATTGGCCTTGCCCTGCAGACATGCTGTGACTTCATTGTTTGCCCTCCCTGGTCACCCCTGATGTTTGAATACCTGACTGTACATCCTACTTCAGAACCTGAGTTTTGTGCTGTCCAGAGCAGTCTTGATGATCGATGGATCATCTTCATTTCTTGGGTCATACGGTTTTGTTTCTTGATTTTGCCAGAAACAAAACCATACTTGAACTTGTGCTTTGAAATTGGATAGATTAATATTGATCATTCATTTCTTCATTCAACAAATACCTACTAGTAATATCGAATGGAAAACATGGACAGTGCCAGGTACTGGAGATCTAAAAGTGTTCAAAATTTCTTTCCCAGCTGCCATGGAGAGTCATTAGAAAGGTAGACATGAAGTGAAACATCACAGAGAAGTCTGTAATTATAAGCCAAGATGGGTGCTGTGAAGGAAAGCAACAGGGTGCTATGAGGGCATATGATGGAAGACCAGCATGGCCTACCCAGAGTCAGGAAGACTTCCCTGAAGGCTGACATGTGACCTGAGATCTGGAAGATGAGAGGGGGCTAAGCAGACAGGGTAGGGGTGGCAGGAAGTGCACTCTGGGCAGAGGCCCTGTGGCAGAAGCATGGTGGCTGTTAAAGGCTGGCCTGGGTTATCCCTGAGATCTCTTGTGGGGTCATGACAAAGACAGCCTTCCATTACGTCAGGAGCTCAGCTGAACTGGAAGAGAGCAAGCTGAGTTGCCAGGTCTCAGAGAAGCCTGTTAAAGCAACAAGCTGAAAATGAAAGAGTGGACAGATGGTGTAAGCAAGAGACTTCAACCGGAGAAAGTGCTGACTCCTCCTGTTCCATTTTCCCTCCTGAAATGGCACACTGGTTGGTCATCAGGTGATCACAGACATGGGGATCTTCTCACTCTTGAGGGAGTCCTGAACAAAAGGCTCAGCAAAAGCTTCCTATGGACACCGGGGTGGGGAGGGAAGTGGAAGGGGAAGGGCTGGGAGTGAGAAAGCACTGGGACTGAGAGTGGGGAAAGTGTCTTCAAGGCTTCTCCGTCCTCCCCCATAAGGAGGCTCAGCAAAGTCACCCAAAGAAGACCTCTGCCCAGGGCCTCAGATACAACCTCGGAATGAAGGAGCCTGCGCTAAGAATGCAAATATGGGAAAGAGGTGGCCAACCAGGGGTTCCTGAAACCTTGGCTGCAACTCCTCTCAGAGACTTCTACCCAGGTTGCTGTGGGAAGTTCTGCCAGGTAAGCCCTTGTAATGGCTTATGATCAGTTCTGAAAAATCACACAGATGTTTTAACCAGAAGCCGGACTCAAGTTAATGTCCCCTACTGCCAGGGGTTCTATCCGATTCTAGAAGAAAGATTCAGCTTAGAGAAGGTGACAGCAATGGAGAAAGCAAACTCCCTAGTTCTCTATTTGCAGCGCATCTACTATGAGTCGGCACAGTGGTAGGTGTGGGGCACGGGGAAGACGCCTCCGCAGACATTAAACAAACATGCACACAAATACACAGTCAAAAATGGAATTGCTATCGTTTTAGAGAACAGGATGTTATGGGAAAGAATAAAAGGGCGTTCAGGGGAGTTGTGGTAGAAGAAGTTCTTTCGGAGAAAATGAGGTTTCTGGTTAAGTTCTTTCAGAGAATATGAGGTTTCAGGTTAAATTCTTTCCAAGAAAACGATAGTAGCAATCAGCCCAGAAAGATTAGAGGGAGTGATGTTTCAGGCAGAGGGAACAGCAAGTACGGAAACCAGATGAGGGTTGTGTGTGTTTTATCCTAAGGGGGGGTCATGATCAAATATGAAAGGTTGGAAGGGGAAGGAGACACAGTGAGGAAGAGAAAAGGGGTAAGGGAAAAGGAGAGTGAGAAAAAGAGGGCAGTGAGAAAATAGAGGAAAGAGGTGTGTGACAGGAATTATCATCACAGGCCTTATGTGACTCTGAAGGGAGCTGGGAAGTTTGGGGACGAGAAAGCTGTATCCTGCAGAGACAGCCTTGTGGGGGACACCCACACCACCAGAGCTGGCTGGAGGCTGGGATTCTGGGCAGGGGTAGGGGGAACCACAGGCCAGCCCCTGAGAAACTTGCTCATCTTCTCAGCTGGAAGCCAGGGGTCCTCACAGGGCAGGGATTTGGACTCCCTTCCAGGAGCTCCAGGCACCTCAAAGTTCAGAGACAGTGAGGTCCCTCTGGCTCTGCCAAACAGAGGTCTCCTGCCCTACCCCCAGGGAATCTGAGACCAGATGCCTGCAGCATGCACAAATTGCCACGCTGGTTCTGGGTTTGCAAATTGAACAAGAGCCCATTCCTTTACAGTCTGAGGCTAGTTCATTGTCATTTATAATAGTATAAGTAGTATCAGCACTACAGATTTCATCCTATAATAACTAGAATCCTTATTTTGCAAATAAAGAGTTGATTAAAAGCTGTTATGAAAAATTATCCAAAACTTGGCAATTAGACAAAAGAATGGCTGTCTGTCCTCTCAGTGTCCCAGTGGAGACTTGTCTAGCAGGCTTTCTGTCCCAAGGTCTATTTAGGGGCTGCATCTCTGTCGGACTTGGTGTTTACTCTGGAGTATGGCCGACTCTGAGGGACGGGCGTGTCCTGGAGCGCAGTTCTGTGTCTGCCCACCCGCTCTGCCATCTAGCATTTCCCTGCCACTTAACACCACAGACCCCGTGAGTTTCCCCTACCACTGAAGCTCTCTGAAGGATTTTTGCCCTTTTATATTAGGCTGTATTTCTGTTCCAATGCTTGGTGTCAACTTTATTGTTTGGACTAGTACTCAGCTAAAAGTATCTGTTTCTTGCCCCAAAGGTAACTATGAGAATGAAAACAGCCCCCTAAAGACATATTATTTACTTGAATTTCTTTATAAGGCCACCACAGGGATACAAGGAGAGAAACAGTATCCCTTTTGCATGCAAAAGGAAAAGTGAAGAGACGCAGGAAATGCACCTTACCAACTTTGCAGCTCTCCTCACACTGGATTGATCTGTCCAAGACCATTCATTTGAAGCAGCTATGCGGAAAGGACAAGGAAGGAAGGAAGCAATAATTTCCCCAGGCACAGGAGGGAACTGGAGATGAAATTTAATTCGAGTGAGCTTTACTGTCATCAATTTGATTGATTTGGGGAATGAATTGAACAAATTAGCCTTTGGCTTAGGGGTTCTGGAGATAAACCTCATCTCTGACTATACTTCCAAGACTTCTGGTGGCAAATCAATTCAGTGAATTCTGTCTGAAATCCAGCCAGCCAGCCACCTGGATGTGTTGGTGTCATTGTTGGCGGTTTGAGAGGATCATTGACTGAATTCAGAGGTTCTTTTGGTGTAGCAACACCAAAGTTGCTAGTTGAAGATGACAATTTTAGTCTCCTAGAATTGAACTGACAAGATATTTAGGTGCATTATGGCCCAAACCACAGCCATGGTCATACCTTCTTTAGGTCTAGTTTCTTCACTGATAAACTGGAAATAAAATACTCACCTTTCTTCCCTCGTGTGTTATCGACAGACCACAGGATAAAAGAATGACAATTTACACTATGCAATAGTGTAACAAGAACTAGAGAAAAGCTCCCATTTGGTAGAGGAAAGAGAGAAATATTCAGGAGTCACTGGCCCACAGTAGGGAAGGGACCCTCCCAGGTAGGTTTTGTGAAGACTCTGTCCTTGAGGTGGTGGGAGTTCTTACTTGGCCATTTTTCTCCAAGGCCCCATCTGCAATGGGCACTGGGAAGAATTCAGTTCTTGGGGGAAGCATAACTCACCCCACTCTTGCAAGCTTGAGACTTCTGTGTAGTTTTACAATCACATCCTTTTAAGGCCAGGCTAATTGTTTCTCTAACAATTCCTTCAAAAATGTGGTAGATTTCTCTTTTATTTGCTTCCAGTTTGTTCCATCTGCCAGAAAAAAATGCCCTATATTCTTTCCCGTACACATTCCTCAAGTCTGCTTTCTTTCTTTGCTTCTAAACCCCACCTCTCTTTTTCTCAATGTAATAGACCTAGCTTGAGACCAACTGAAGTCATGGGTCTGAGATGGCAACGTTCGCAGTCTGCTCTTTACCACGTGTCTAACACCCGAAGGCCCTTAGTCTCCGAACTTTCTCTGTTCCTTTCGCTCTCTGTTTGTAAACCAGACAAACTTGCTCGAGCTCATCTCTTTCTTGTAATACTGTAATACCTCGCTAAACCCAGCAACGGCCAATGCACACTATCGTTCTGGATTATTGCAACAACTTCTTTAAAGCCACAGACGCAACGAGCATGTGGTCTGCCTTCCACGTCATTGCAGGTTTCATGTCACTGAATGGTTTTTCACTACAGAATATGAGTCACCATCTCTACTCCTGTTATATGTGTTACCTCATTACTGCTGCCTGATTCAGCCAGTGCCACACAATTTTAGTCTTGAAAAGGGCAATATTCCACTTCATGGAACACATTTTTGTGCTTGGTTGGCTGAGGTAGATTGTGGTAACAAACAGACTCAAACATGTAATGGCTCAACACTTGGACATTTATTTCTCACTCACAGAGTAGTTTGGGGAGATTTCTGATTAGCAAGGAAGTGGTGGTGGTTGTGGTGGTGGTGGTGGTGTTGGTGGTTGTGTGTGTGTGTGTGTGTGTGTGTGTGTGTGTGTGTGCTCTACACAGTCAGTTTAAGAACTGGTATTTCATAAGTGGCTGCCATCCAAGCAGTTGAAAGGGATAACGTGGGGCATTTTTATGGGCCAGGATAGGAAGTGGCATATATCACTTCAGCTTGTCTTCCATTGGCTAAAACTCAGTCACATGGCCACACTAACTGCAGAGGAGGCTAGGAAATGTTGTCTATCTGTGTGGCCAGGAGGAAGAAGAAATTGATTTTTATAAACAGCAAGCAATGTCTGCCACACTGCCCCTTTCTGAGACACCTCATCTGTAACATGTGAAGGACTGCTGGCCTCACAGGTCTATGGGAAGGAGAAGGTGAGACAATGTTGTGGGACAGCACCTTGAATTTGGGTTAAACATCTTGGGGGGTAGCATAGTAAAACATCAGGTAAAATATAATTGAACAGAGAAACTGTATCCACATTAACTACGTTAATAATTTTCCCCCTTGCTTTAGACTATTCTCTTATGAAACAGGATGCCTCTCCATCATTGGAAATGACATCTAGACATGTTTATGATATGCATCTATGCACCATACATTAGCACATAATTTTCTGCTGTCTCTCATAAATTGTCATTGATGAAGAATGTGTCAGCCTTTTATGCAAGAACTTTGACAATAATGTGATGTCCAAGCCATTTCCAGATACTTTATCTACAGTAAAAAATGAGATTAAAAAATGAGATAAAAAATGAGCTGTCATTTTGGCAGCATGACTGTGTACACATACTCCACATCTATGCCAACTTGGGCCATGTCTCTTAATAAAGGGCCGGGTGGTGAAATCCAACACTACAGGGAAATGTTTTCAAAGTGACTATTGGGGAGCTTGTACATTTCAGTGCTCTTTGATCTTAAGGGCCCAGAGGGAAGCAGAGATGGAGAGAAGTCTTCAGGTGGCTTTCTGGGATGAGAGAAAGAGTCATCCCTTGTCTTTGGAAACACCTGAGGAGTTAGAAAAATCTAGTGAGGTAGAGAGGAGGTTTCTGGGAAGAAAATCTAAGCAGGTGGATAAGCAGTTGATTAAGTCTCTGCATTTGAAGGATAAGAGGGGACTTCTGTGACATTTAAGGTCATATATAAAAGATGAATCTCATTTCATTCTTTTGATTATGAAACAATGTTTTCACTAAAGCCCCTTCCCCTTCTTCTTGGGCCATATTAGAACAAAAACGGAAAGGCTTTGGCTACCTTCTGAGAGCACAATGAGGTATCAGTGTGTGTGTGTGTGTGTGTGTGTTTCTAAATCCTCTGAGATTGTTGTCTTTCTTTTCTTGGTTATCCACAAGTACAGACAAATTGTGACTGTTTTGATTATTTTGTTTGGTTAAGTCAAATATGTAGCTTTAGTCTTATATTGTGTTTCTTTGTCTAAATATGTGCATTGAGTGTGTGTGGGGGGGTGGGGGCAGTGTAGTAATTATCCTGTCAAAGAAAAGTAGGTGGATCAGATCAGTATTCAAGGAGATGTGATTGCTTGTGTTAGTACTAATGTTACTGGTAATAATAGCAGTGGTGTTATTATCACTATTAATTGCTGTAAGTATCAGTATTAGTGTTAGACAGAATGAATGACCTTCAGGAGTAGACCAACCCTAAGATTTATGATTTTATTATTTATATTGAATTACCCTGTAGTATATCACATCTCAAAGCACTTTATTTACATTTACACCCATTCATTCCCACTTATACTCAGATGCAGAAGAGGACATGACATTTTAGGTTGAAGGAACAGCCATGCAAAGGCCTGGAGGTAGAAATTAGTGTGATGGCCGGGGGACACCTGTGGGATTGGTTCCTCCTGTCATTTGCTCACCTTGGGTCCTTGGTTGAAACCACGATTGGGAAGCAGCATAGCAGTGCCCTGTGTGGACCTTCTTTGGGGCCTAAGTATGGAGATGGTTTAGTCAATGTAGAAATCTGCTTGAGAGGATGGGCACCCTTTGGGCCAAACATGAAACTACATGGGAACACGCTCAGAAGTCTGCAGTCTTCTAGCCCATGAACATTCTAGCACATGAGCAGTTTTTCCTTCTTTATGAACGATCACTAAGACCAGTCCTACGTTGGTGAATGCAATATGTATTGTCAGTGAAACTATCCAACACCTCAGATAATTTCCTTCATCAAAACTCAGCCATTCCATAAGCAGCTCAGAAATCCTGCTCAAGAAATGCTAGGGAAACAAATAGCAATGGCTGTTTCACTTTTGGAGCTTAAAGCTTAGTTCTGTGTTTCTAAACAATATTCCATGCCTGTACTTCCCCATGCATAATTCCACATTTGTGTATGTGCACATTTCCCCCTGTGGTGAGGGTTCTCTGGTTTTCATGATTCTCAAAAGGGTCCATGATCCTAGAAAATTAAAGAACACTGGTTTGTTACAGAGGCTTGGCATAAATGGTTCAATCTTTGGTTACATCATGCTTGTCTCCACAAAAAAATGAGCCACCCACCTGCTTCTTCCATGCCTTCTCTAAAAGGGCCCAGATCTTGTCCTCCAGGCTGGCTAAGATGGCACAGCATACCCCTTCTCCCTTTTCTCCCTCCTTTTCCAATCTCAAAAGTCCCTGTGCCTGATCTTTCCTTGATTCACCAGCATGGCCAAGGTTACAAAGCTACATTCACAAAGACCAAACCAACCCTTTCCACTACTTTAGACTGCTCCCATTTCTACATCACTTAAACTATTTGCGCTGTCAATAAAATATCGACATTTCATGCTTTCATGGTATTTAATAGACACCAAGCCTAGCTCATTTCTATATATCCTGCAGTGATAGCCCAGCAACATTTTTACAACTATTACCCTCCCTGTTACCTTTAATAAGCAGTGTATTTAATTATAACCATAATACCCTCTGCTATAAAATGCAGTTTTGTTCCTATATATCTCCAGATATGCTTTTGTCCTTGGAGCCTTACAGTATTGCTAGAGGCAGGCAAGAGAGGTGTTCCCCATTTATTCAGATGACAAAGCTCAGCCAAAAGAGTTAAGTGACCGGCATGCAGTCCTAAGTAAGTTAGAGCACAACCAAGAATAGAACAGAGATCTAAATTTCCCTTCCTGTTTCTTGCCACACTACTCCTTTCTGTACATTTTTTAACGAGGACTCAGATTTTTTTTAAAGCCACTCCAAGGCCCTTATCTAGCATCTTGTTTTAATTATGCCAATTGCTTATTGAATTTATTATGGTTGCCATATGGAGATTTGACTGCTTAAGTCACTCTGGAGGAAAACGCTGAAACTGGGCTTTCAATTGGATTGGCTAAAGATAAATCAAGCATAACAACATGTGAATTTTTAAAGTGTTTCTATTAGGCAATAGAGCTCGCTTTTACCCCACCATTATAGTTTCTAATGGTCTCCTATTCCCAATATTTTTATATTCTTTTCCTTTTTTTTGCCTGCTCTGCTGGAGGGTCAATACTCCAAGGAGTGGGAACTTGGGTTGTGGCGTTGATCTGATCATGCAAAAATACTGGATTTACTTCAGTTAGCACACAGGAGCAGGGTGTTTGCACCTCTGCATCCTGTCCTCTTTCCTACTCCCTGAACACAAAACCAAACTGGGACACCAGGCAAAGCTTTTGGTGGTCTGGAATGTGGATTAAGAGCTGTGTGGGTACCCCAGCACTGGCCCAGAGGGATAATGAGCAATAACTTCCAAGATTGAGATGTCCAAACTGAAATGTCCACAACTCCTGGACTGATGGAGGTGATAAAGCCCCTTCCTCAATGTGAAAAATTCCATATTGGAATTTTTCCATAGGTCATCTTCTGTTGAAAAGGGAAGCTCTATGCAAGTATTTCTTTACTACACCAGAAGACCTATTTTGAAATTTCTCATAAACTCAAATAACAAGAAATATTGTCAAACCAGTGTCGACGCTCAAATGGTTAAGCCAATGCTATTTTTTGGGGTGTACTATGCCTCCAAAGCTTTAACAAAACAAGCAAGTATGTTCCGCATTCTTTAAGTCAACTCAGGAAATATTTCCTCGCTCCCTACTCTGTACAGAGTGTGGCATTTCATGAAAAGAATTTCAGCAAAACTCTGCAGTGGGGGATGTAGGGCAGAGGGAGTCCGAATACAGGGCTAGTATCTTTCCATTCGTGGTCGTTCCTTTTTAGTTTGCCAAATAGAGGAGAAGCTGGAATTTGACACTTCAAAGTGAAAACATGTTGAAAGCTACCAGGACATTCTCTGCAGTCCCTGTTTCCTGAATGCCACAGCCCTTGTGGAGAAAATTACACTCCAACCCAGCTTCTCTTGGTTCCTAAGATATTTCTTGACTACCGCCACATGTGGAAGATGCATTTATTTCTTCAGTCACCTAAGATCTAATGGTCTAAGAGACTGCAAGCCGGTGGCTGTAGGAAATATTCAACAAGGGCAAGCTCAGATAGTAGAGGAATTCAATATTGTGATTTTTTCACTCAACAAGTGGACATTGAACAGACCAAAGATTTGCATTATAATATAAAGAGAATATATCTGCTATGTAATTTCATCAATCTGGAAGCGTATCCAGTATTTCTCAGTAGTGAGTGGCCCCCCCACAAAATTATCAGGTTGATGAAGTTTGCCTTTGGGACTTGAACCCTGTCCTCTGCTCCATCCCTTACTTCCAGGCCCTGCCTTCTAGTCAACAGCTTGCTGCCCCTGGATACTTGTTTGTCAAAAGCTACTCTTTAATCCTGTGTAATTCTTCTGCTACTCACGGCAGCCAGTTGCACCTACGTACTCCTTTCCTCCACCTTCCAGACCCAAGCCAACCCAGTGGCCGAATACTATAGTTTTCTAGCTTAATTAGCCAGGGCTAAGAAGCTTAGAGGACATACTCTTTAAGATATTGGTACTTTGAATTTTGTTAAAAATTGTTTTACATCCCAGCATACAGTCAACTTTTACAAATGTTCCATGTGTACTTGAAAAGGATGTGCATTCTGCAGTAGTTGAATGCAGTGTTGTGCTAAAATCTCCAGTATAATTATGGATTTGTCTAGCTCTCCTTTTGGTGCTGTCAATATTGTTGAGATATTTTGAAGCTATGCTATTGGGTACCTAGAAATTTAAAATTGTTCTATATTTTTGGTGATGAATCCTTTTATCATTATGAAATAGTCTTCTTGATCTCTAGTAATGCTCTTGTCTGAAAGTCTACCTTGTGGGGCAAGGTATATATACCATATCCTGTATCTTTTATTTAAGATATGGATCATTATATTTTACTATCCTTTTACTTTTAGCCTTTCTGCACATTTATACTTAAGGTGTATTTCTTGTAAGCAACAAATAGCTTTTGTTTTTTCAATCTAGTCTACAATCTTTGTCTTTTAATTGGAATATTACCTATATATTTATATTTAATGTTATACTTGAGTTTACATGTATAAATTCTACAATTTGTTTTCTGTTTAGCTCACCTCTATTTGTTCCTTTTTTATCTTTCTTGCCATTCTCTGATCATATTGTAACATGAATGTTACTATTATTTTAATTATAATATAATAGTATTTTTATTATTCCTTTCTTCCTCTCCTTGTTAGTTGCACTACCTTTTACTACTTTTTATTGTTATCCTCAAAATCACATCATTTTTCTTTACTGAGAATCTAACATGCATTAGTATTTGACCATTCCCTGGACAATTCAAGGACCTGAGACACTTTTACTCCACTTATCCCCTTCTGTATTCTATTTACCAGGTTTTCAAGAATATTTAGACTTACTTGTTTTTATTTTTATTAGTAATCTTTTTAGGACATCACATCCTTTTATGTGCTTATATTTGCTTCACCTTTGTATTATTTGACCTATAATTGAATTTGTTCTAGGATTTCTGACTAGTATGTTTTCTGAGCATTTCAATGTATAAAATTGGCTGTCTCTCACCCTCTTACATGAATGATAGTGTCTCTGAATGTAAAATGTGGCATTTACAAACTTTAACCCTTAATAATATGATTTTGTTTTTAATCATGAGACTTAAAAGAGTTTTTCTTTATTGTAGTTCATATATTGGCCAGTTTTTGTCTAGGTTGGAGGTCTCCTCACATTGCTTTTACTAGTTACAGATCTCTATTTATTTATTTGTTTATGGCTTTTAAGTGACAAGCTCTATGCCAAAGATACAACAGTGGAAGATAAAATTGCTGCTTGCAAGGAGTGTGAAGGACTACACATGGGGGACAGATTTAAAAAAAAAATGCTCATTACCATTTAGTGGGTTAAGGACCATAATATGGGAAAGATAGGGCAGTGTGGGGTCACAGAAGAACACAAAACCCAGATACAGGTCTCAGGTAATGTTTCCTGGAGGAAATTTGAGATCTTTTTCTAAACCACAATAATTCCTGGACATTATTATTATTATTATTATTATTATTATTATTATTATTATTATTTATAAATCTAGCCTCTGCCTCTCTGACGGGAACCATGATCGTAATTGTAACAAACACACCTTTGTGCCCATGGCTGAGACCCCCAACCAGTTAACCTGAGAGAGCTAGTGACCCCAGGTGGAGGCTCTCCTGCAGGTGGAGTTGTACTTGAACATAATTTGTGGCAATTAGCGACTAAGGATTATTCATTGGTATCAGTATATCCAGCTGACTAGAATCAGGGCTTTTGGACAGTGAAGTATACCCTCCAAAGATTTGCTGGAACACATTTCTGTGGCCTGATCAACCAGAGTGTGATAAATGACTTCTACGACACCTTCAAATACTCTTGGAGCCATCCAAGTATGACTTCTTCGTTTGCACATTTCTCATCTTCCTCCCCCAGCAATGCTTGTTTACAAAGATTGATGAGGCTAAAATAAATTATAAAAAAAATACTGTTTGTCTTAATTTGGGCTTTTCCAGAAGAAGACAAGGTTTCAAGTGCAAATGGTGAATTTGGAAGATGCAAAGAACACCAGCGGGGGAGTGGGGCAATGAGACAGAGAAGGAGGGCAGCC
The DNA here is from genome assembly GCF_004115265.2 of Rhinolophus ferrumequinum. Lineage (NCBI taxonomy): Eukaryota > Metazoa > Chordata > Mammalia > Chiroptera > Rhinolophidae > Rhinolophus > Rhinolophus ferrumequinum. The sequence goes on along the minus strand of NC_046306.1, from coordinate 26,205,847 downwards.
AGAAAAGGGGGATTATTGGGACAGCTACCACAATGGGGAACTGGAGCTTCACCCCAACAGGGAACTCTGGTAACAAGTGTAGGGCACACATCTGAGTTTTCTCACCAGAGAAGCATGAGATCTGGGGTATTTATTCAGTCATCAATTGAAGGCTGCCTCCAAAAGGGTTTGCATTTGCGGGTGGCCTGCAATAGGGGTGGGCAGAGGAGTCCCGAGGGGACCTGGAGAAAGCCCTTACACAAAGGAATGCAGATACTAGCAGCTGTAAGTGAGCTGGGGCTCTCTGAAGTGGGGAGCCTGTGGGACATGGATCACGCTGGCCAGTGTTTCTCCTGGTTCTTCCTGCTCTTTGCCCAATATACACCAGTTCCCATAGAATATTTAATTTTTTCTAAATCCCACTTTTTGAATCCTTGAGTAAAACACATGTTTGAATTGCTCAAGCTATAGCATCTCTCTTCTCTCCCTGGCCATCCTCATGAGTAATCCAAGGTGGTCCCTGGGGCCGTCTTTTCTTACCCAGATTGCTTCTCCCCTTGAGCTAACTAATTTTACTGCTTTTGGCATGGTCCTTTTCCAACCAAACAGTCTGGTGAGGAAATCCATTCTTTCATGGAAGAAAACAATATTGAGCAGCTCCTCTGTGCTGGGCATGAAATAGAGGCAGGGCAGTCAAACCCAGGACAGTTATATCCCTTTGTGTTCTCTCAACATTCACAGATTTCTTGCTCTTTCAGATTCCTATTACAACAAATCCATTGTCATGGGCACTCACGCCACTACTGTTATGCCTAGTTGTGAGTTCTACCCCTCGAATTTCCCAACAGCAATTCCTCAAACTGTTCTATTTGCCATCATGAAATATAGCATTATGGCATAAACGATTGGAACATCATAATGAGTAGAGTTCACATCTATTTCAAATTTTGTATTATAAAATTATCACTTGTGTTCTAAAATATATTGTATTTGCATTGTAACATGTGCCTTCTTCCTAAATGACCACAGAGGTTTGTTTTTTTTTTAAGTTAAAAATCTAAAATAATCAGCCATAAGAAAATAACAAAAGTCATAAGTCAGAAAGATGAATATATACAATTCATGTTGTCAAACAAAAGTATAACATAACTAGAACAAATTTTATGCATACTCTTTTGAATAATTATTAGATTAAAGAGGAAATCAAGGGAATGAAAACAGCTAATTGAAAAATAATGAGAATCAGGATAACTCATATTAAAAATTATGGGGTATTCATAAAGTTGTTTTCAAGTAATCTGTAGTAATAAATAGATTATATTTTTACAAGTGAAAGCAAGGAAATACATTTCAACTTAAAAAATGAAGAAAAGAAAAAAGTACCCAAGGAAACAAAGAGAAATAAGTTAAAATAATAAAAGCAAAAAATAAATAAACCGGCAGCGGAAAAGTGATGGCATGACTACATAATGAATCCCAGGAAAGTGTCTTTAAAAAGAATCAGTAAAATGGGCCAGCTGCTGGAAAATCTAATTTTAAAAAATCCCATAGTCAAAATGAAAAAAGAAAATAAAAGGAATAGAATTTATATAGAAGTTTTAAAAATTATAATAAAATGCATATTTGATTTCTAATAAATTTGAAAATCATTGAAGTACAAATTTTATTAAGAAATTTACATGGCTAGAATTAATGAACTCAATAGGAATTATCTGGTTAAATCACTTACAAAAGAAATTAAGAAAGCTGTTAAAAAATTAGCCCCGCAACCCCAGACAAGCTCATTATATAGTAAACCCTTATAAAGAAAGCATTAGTAATTAAAACAGTTTGGTTCCGGGGAAGAAAGGACAGATTATGCCCGCTAGAATGCTTTGGCAGCAAGTAACAAGAAAACCTGCTTTACATGGACTAAAATGTTAAGGAAATATATTGCTTTATATAACTGGGAGTCCACAGGAGGTGGTTCCAAGCACCACAGAATCAGTACCTCAACTGTCACCAAGGAGCCTGGTTCTTACCAGGTCTCTCCTTGGCATCCTGGCTGTGCTGGCTTTGCACTTCGCCTGGCCCTGGGGTGGTTGCAAAGCAATGTCAGCAGGGTCAAGCAACTATCCAGACATGACAAGATCTAGAGAAAGGAAGAGACTGTATTTATCTTTCTTGGGTCTCCTTTTAAAAGTGAAAACCTTTTGTCCGTATCAGCAGATGTTGTTTCATATACCAATGGTCAGCACTGGGTCACACGTCCATCCCAAATATCACCAGCAAGGGAGACTGCTGATCATGATTAGACGTCGTAGACATCGGATAGTCAATTATTCAAACCAACAGACAGATTCTTACAATAGAGAATCCACGTCTATGTTTGGGAGTTTCATGAGCATTTAAAATTTTCCTCATATGAGTTTTACGTAGTTCTTGTTAAATTTATATTTAGATGTTTGTATTTTCTGTTTCTACTATAAACAAAATCATCTCTGTCATATTTTCTAACTCATGCCTATTGTTATATATGAAAGCTCTGGATTTCTACTTATTAATTATATTAATATTTATAGCCTATTTATTTACTGTTTATTTAAGAGGCTATTTGTTTATAGCCTCTTTTTGTTCATAGAGGTTTACAGCTAATTCTCCTGTATTCTCCTGGATTTTCCGTGTAAAAGTCATACCACCTATAAAGAGTGAAAATTTAACCTTCTTTTCTCCAGTGTTTCTATCGAAACACCTCTCCTTTGTCCAATAGGAGTGGCTAACACCTCCAGTACACCATTAAATGGAAGTGGGCATTCTTATTGTGTCCCTAATTTTAGTATTTCTTAATTTCTTTTTAAAGGTCTTTTAAATTTAAGAATGTGTCAAGTGCCTTTTTAGCATTACTATGTTTTAAAACAATTCTCCTAAAATCTATTAAAATATAAAATCTTCCTCGCATTTTTGGAATAAATCCTTCTTGGTCATGCTACTATTCTCTTAATGAACTGCTTCGTTCTAATTGCTGTTGTTATATTTAAAACTTTAGTATGTGTATTTGTAAGTGAGATTAATGTGTAGTTTTTCTTTTCTTGTGTAATTTATTCTAGGTTTTGGTGTCAATTATACTCATTTTATAAAAAATAATTTGCAATTTCTTCTTTTCTTATGTCCTGGATAAGTTCAAATAGTATTGTGATGATCAATCCTTACAGGGTTATTAAAATTCTTATGTAAAACTATCTGGGCCTGTGTGTATGTTCTATGAGTTAATGGAGGTTTATTCTTTTAAGACTTTCTCTATTTCTTTAATAAAAATTGATCCATACAGTTTTGGCCCATGTGATCTTTGTGTTTCTTGAGATTGGTTTTAGTAAATTATATTTTCCATGAAAATTATTTATTTCATTCAGGTTTTAAAATTTGATTTGTATATTTAAAATCTACTTGCACGAAATTGTGCAAATAGTCTAATTTTGAAAAAATTTACTCAGTTGCTGAGGTTATCTTTTGCCCTTTCTTATTTTGTGTTTGTGATTCCTCCCTTTTTGCTTTATTAAATCTTCTACTTGTCAATATATTTTATAGATATTTTTCTTTTATGAGAAATAGATTTTAATTTGTTAATTCTACTGGTTTTCTAACTTACTAATTCTTGCTTTTATCATTATGAGGTCCTTCCTTCTTCTTTTACTTTATTTTGTTTTTCCCTAATTTTTTTGAGTTGAATATTTCATGCATTGACTTTTTTTTGTTTTATTTTTCTTAATATAAATATTTAAGGCTAACATTTTTCTCTGTGCTCTGCCCTGTTTTTGACCCATAGTTCTGGTATTTATTTTAATTATCATTGTTTCCTGGATCTAATGAGAGTCTTAGTTCAAGCTACTATAACAAAATATCATAAATTGAGTGGCTTATCAACAACAGAACTGAATTTCTCACAGTTCTGGAGGCTGGAAATCTGAGTACAGGGTGCCAGCACGGTCAGGTTTATAAGGGCCCTCTTCTGGTTTGCAGATGGTGGACTTCTCCTTGTATCCTCAGATGGCAGAAAGAGGGTGAACTAGTTCTCTGGCCTCCTTTAAGGGCACTGGTGCCATTCGTGAGGGGTCCACCCTCATGACCTAATTAGCTCTCAAAGTCCCCACCTTCAAATACCATCACATTGGGGATTAGATTCTAACATACGAATTTTGAGGAGATACAAACATTCAGTCCCTAGCAGTAGATAAACATGAATGCATTTGCAATGCCCCTGGGTATTTTGTAAAATGCAGACCCTGTCTCAGGAGGTCTGGTGCATCTGAGACTCTGCATTTCTAACGAGCCTAAAGGGATGCAGGTGCTTTCTGCTATTTGAGTAGCGAGAGTTTAAAGTAAACAATGTGATATATAAATGATGTATTACAGAATTGTACACCTGAAACCTATGTAACTTTACGAACAATTGTCACCCCAATAAAGTTTAATAATAAAAAAAGAGTTTAAAATAAGGTTTTTTATTTTTTAATTTTCAGACTTTTTCCGATGTTATTAATTTCTAGTTTTATTGCAATGTGATCAGTGAATGCTCTCTGTATTATTTCTGCTTCTTGGAATTATATTTTTTCTTAATGACTAATATGAGGTGAGTTATCATGAATGATTATGTACACTTGTCAAAAAGTTGTACTCACTTTTATTAGGGTACAGAGTTCCATCTATATGTACCTTATTGGTTATTTTAAGTTTTTATATCATTATAAAAAAACATTGTAGCTTACCACAATGTTTCTTTTCTTTTTTTTTTTTTTTGTTAATAACTGCTTTGCTTTTAATTTGCTTCGAGTTCTTGTTACTTTTTGCTCACTCTCCCTATATCTTCCAATAGCTTCTCAAAATGATTTTCCTAAAGATCAATCACATCAAGTAATCTATATTTTCGGTTTGCTTGTTTTTCTTGAAGACACACCCTCTTGGAACCTCCATTCTCCTTTTCTTTGAGTTGGTAACACATTAGGTCTGATGAGCAGCTGCAATACTGAGTCTTCTCATTACTACCACTTTGAAATTCCCTTTGCCTTTCTCCTGAGTTGGATTCTCTGTTTCTTGGATCTCATCTCTTCTTCTGTCTTGAGTTATTCTCTCAGTTTGGTGGAGAACAGGGTAAGCACTTGATCAAGAGGACAAGCATACAATCTGACCTCTACTTCTTGGGAACTTGGCCTGGGAGCTCTGTACAAATAAAATAACAACATTATACCACAATAGTCACCAGCTTGTCTACAAGAGAGAGAAGCATGATGTGAGTAGAATATTTGGATCAAGTTATACAGAAAAGCAAGAACATTTGGGAAAATATATTGTCCTCCTCAATGGCTTTCCTCTAGGGTTTTGTCACCTCTGTCTGTCAACTTTTGGTATGTTTAGTCCAAACACGAGGCACCTGGCAGTCACAGTAGGACTGCTTGGGTTGTGGGCTACCTTGTCAGAGTCCGGGGCTACAGGGCTCTTCCAGGAATCTGTGACTGATTGGGATAATTCCTAAGTAGCGAAAGCCTTGCTCTGTTGTTAAAGTCCTTGATTGCCTTTTGAGTGCAACTGTAGGCAGGCAGACAGCTTTCTTCTTTTTGGAAACTGCCGAAATGCATGGGTGTTTTCATCAGTTGACACTGAAATTCCACACCTCCTCCCCAAGCAAAGTTCTGGCAATTATTTAGACATTTTAGTTTGAGTTTCTGATATTGTCCCTGGATTTAAAAGAAGTTGAGTCATCAACTTTAGAAAGTTGATTCATTCCTTGAGTCCAACTTTGACAAACTGAGCCCCCAGAAAGAAACTATCAACACAAGTGAAATGAAGAAAGTGTCAGGACAGGGCAAACACTCCACCAGTGGAGAATAAAAGATGAAGATAATGAAAGAGCATGGAACCTCCATAAAATATCAAGGAGTTGCTTAATAAGCCAGAGTTAGAGACACTTTACAATAAATACTGTTGAAATAAAATATGGGCTGGTCCTGCCCTCTGAAGTACCCATGGAATGTGGGCTGGCTTGACCCTGCTAAAGGAATTCACCTACAGACATTTGGAATGTGACCCGTGACATTTGTTCTACAATCACTCACTGGAGGATCAGGGGCTAAAGGGTATATAGTTCCTCCCCTCCAAGAATTAACCATCTGGGAGGGAAAACATAACAAGTTAGCACTTAAGATTAAATGAAACCAGGGCTACAAGAAAGAAGAGAAATTCCTTTTGACTGGGAGGTTGGGGAAGGTTCACAGCAGAGGTGACATCTAAACCAAACCTCAGGAGAGACTAAGAATTAGTGAGAAAATGGGGCAAGAGGCATTCACAGCTGCAGAAAACATTAGCCCAAGAACTGAAGTGTGAAAAGGCCTATCTCATTTGGTGAATGGCTAACAGCCTGATGTACCTGGAGTTAGGAGGCTGAGAACAAAGTTTGAGACAAGGTAAAGAGGACAATCCTTCAAGAACCCTGAATTCCCTTTTCAGAGCCTTAGATTTTTAGGACACGTGGAGTTTCTGATTGTTTATTGAGAGATTTATGGCATGATCAGATTTGTGTTTTGCAAAGAGCATTCTGTTAAGTTGAGAGAAGGAAAGATTAAGAGGCAAGAAGTCCACTTAGGAAGGCAGGGCCATGGGACAGGTACATTCCCAAGAAGCTCCTAAGAGACACTGAGGCTCTGGTCCTTGGACTGTATCCTGAGTAGCAGCAATCTGTACACTGTAACCAAATAACCAAGGATAACTGAAAAGAAGACTCAGGGGAAAGGTAGAGGGGCAAGTAACTGAAATTTTAGGCTAAAGTAAAATGCCCTTCCCCAAAAAACATAAGAAAGGGTAAAGGCCAAGGCCAGGGGCTCTCAAACTGGGCTGAACAAATTTGGAATCACCTGAGGAGCTCTAAACACTACTGGGGACTGGGTCTCATCCCAAGAGATGCAGATGTAACTGGTCTTGGGTACAACCAGGACATCAGGATGTATACAAGCTCTCAAGGTGGCTCTAATGTGCAGCCAGGGGTCGAGCACCATGAGTCAGTTCTTATCAGGTATGAATTACTGAGAGTTGTTAATATAGTGTTTTGAAATCATTGTTGAAATTACGGTTTCCCAGCAACACTCAGAATCAAGTGTATAAATCGGTACCCCTTTATTCTCTCAACTTTAGATAAGAACTTCACTTTCTTTTACCTCCCTTTTCTTTGTTAATATAATCTGGGGTGTTGTCTCTAAATTAGTTACTACTCTATTTTTAACATTAGGGCACTTTTGTTTCCAGAATATTTTTGGCTTTTTCATCCAGTTCTAGAAACAGATGCACAGTTCTCAGGCCTTTTCTTTCATGGGTTTTTGTGTGACCAATACTCTTTTCCCCAAGGCTTTCTCAATTTTATGTTTTATATCTAGAAAATACCTTCAAGACATTTGTTTTAAAGAAGGTTGACGTGTTTTGTGAATACTTGTGTGATGGCTAATGTTATGTGTCAAGTTTACTAGGCTATGGTGCTCAGTTGTTTGGTTAAATACTAATCTAGATTTGCTGTGAAGGTATATTACAGATGCGATTAATATTTACCACAAGCTGATGTGAAGTAAAGCAGATTACACTCCATCGTGTGGGTGGGTCTCATCCAATGAGCTGAAGGCCTTAAAAGCAAAAACTGAGGTTTCTCCAAGAAGAAGGAATGCTGCCTTAAGACTGTAACACAGAGATCCTACCTGGGTTTCCAGCTTGCCAGCCTGCCCTACAAATTTCAGACTTGCCAGGTCCCACAATCTCATGGGCCAATTCCTTAAAATAACTCTCTCTCTTTATATATATATAAAGATATATATATATATATATATATATATATATATATATATATATATATGTCTTAATGGTTCTGTTTCTTTGGAGAACTGTGAATGATATAACTTGTATGTCTTGGCAATGTCTTTTTATAGTTATTAAATATGAACAACTCTTCTGAGTAAAAAAATTCCTGGGCCACAGTTTTCAACATTTGTGAACTTCCAGGCTTTGGTGTTGGAGGGCAGTAGTAAGGCAACCTGGCCATTTGCTCTTTTGTGGGTAATATATTTAGGGCTGGAGGCTTATAGGCTTTTTTTCTCTAAGAGTTAAAAGGTTTTTTTCAAGAAGTCTTAATTTGGGGGTATTTTTCATTCATATTCGTTAGAACTCAAGCGATCCTTTTCAATTTGCAATACTTGAATCTGTCTTTAGTAAAGGAAATTTTTTTCTTTTAACTTATTTCCTTAGTTCTAAGGTGATGTCAGTTGAAAAGGTACATCACTGACTAGTTTTGTGGGGAACACATGGCAGGCAAATTATAAGATACAAGGTGTATCTTAATTTCAGAAAGTTCGAAATGGGTGGAAACTATAACCGAGGAAATGTGAAGCATTTATTTTAGCTCCATTTGTTTTGAACTTTCCTTTAGGATTTCCCATATTTGGGTTTGCCATTCTCCATCCTGTTTCTATTTCCTCTCTTTTGTTATTTTCACCTCCCTGTTCTTTTTCTGTATTCTCAGATTTGCACAGTGTATCATTTATTCATGTTCCTACATCATTAGTTAAGCTCTTTACTACCTTCAAATTTGATTCTAAGTTCAGCATTTGTAGAATTATTTAAAAGAGTTAAATCCTTCTCAATCTTGTATATTTCCACTGCTCTCATTCAGGTGTCTTTGCATAATTGCCTATAATCGCTTCATGATTTTTGTCCCCTGATACTCAGAAGCCCTGTCTTTATGCATGTTTCTGAGAAAGCCACAGTTTCCAGAAGTTTCTTCAGGATACTGCCAGTGATCATTTTCAGAACTAGGCCTGTCCTCTGCCTCTTCTGGCTATGCTGCTCCCCTTTCTTAGTTCTACTACACTTTATTATATGTCCTATCTTTCCTGTTTTTCTGGTTGGCTTGATTCCACCTTTATTCACAGGCAGTCTGCATGTTTTTCTAACTACTCATTTCTTTAATAGTTATGTCCCCTGTCAGAATCATAGCCAGGGACAAGATTGACATGTGGGCTCCTGGTCAAATTCCCCATTTCCAGTAGCCTTTCCTCCCACATGCCTCCCTCTTCCACAGCTGCTCACCCTCCTACTTCCATCATCTGGTCTCTGGAGCTTTGAAGCAATAACCTACGTGCAACCCACACGCCTTAGAATGCGCTGCTCTCTGGGTACTTCCTCATTTTGTCAGAAGGGCTCCTACCAATGGTCTCCAAGTGATTCCCCACAAAGTAAAAACTGGCCCCAACAATTGGCAGCTAGCCACTAACAGCTAGGCTGAAGCAAAGTGTTCCCAAATGAACATAAACAACTTTCACAGAACATCAACAAAAATCACACAAGACCATTCTGAGACCATGCCTGAAACAAGGCAGAGAAAACTCCATACCACAATCACAAAAATAAACATTTTTCTTTTCTTGCTGATAGGAGTCACTGCCACTTATTTACCAATGACAACTCTGTAGCGTTGCTTCAATGCTCCCACCTACTAGATAAAAATTACCAAGATACTCAATCATCAAATTATCGGCACTTTCTGACAGTCCTGGCCCCAGGACTGCTCTCCACTTCCTGACATTACCCAGTCCAATCCTGACTCTCGACTTCCTTCAATCTTCCTAAGAGTCACTCAGTACAAATCCTAAATCTGTAATAAAGGCCTCTTACCAAGGCATCCCATGGGCTCTATCGTGTGCTCTCTCCCTGCTGGACCAGTTGAATAAACCTAAATTTGTTTGACTACAAGTATGTTCCTGGTGGTCTTTGGCTAGTGAGTTTCAATATCCTGAAAGATAAGTCACTTCTTCATTTATTATAAGCAACTGATGTGCTTGTAAAATATTTTTATTTTATCAATAATGTCTAATGACCAGTAATCAACTTTCTAGCAATTTGGTCAGTTACTAGAGTGTTCCAAGGATTCAAATTTGTGGTTTTTCTCTGGAACGTGGCTCACACACTGATCCTTGCAGAGTTCTGCCCTGGTGTGCATCAGAACCAATCTTTATTGTCTGTACATCACCAGTATTGGGAGTGACTAAGAGCTCAAGGGCTCTGCTTCGGAGTCAGCATGGCTGCCTGTTGGCTGGATATCTCAGCCTCAGCACTCCTTCACCTCCTCCATCCTCCAGTAGGTTAGCCAGGCTTGTTCTTACTTCTTCTTTATTCTATTGGCCAAAGCAAGTCACAAGACTAGCTCAGTATTCAGATGAGAGGAGACTACAAAGTACAGGGCAAAGACCGTGGATACAGGGTGGCCATTAATTAATGCCGTTAATGCTATTGTTTGACCTCTAAACGTCTTGTCTGTAAACTAGAGAAAAATAATACCTACCTCATAGAGTTTTGTCATGAGTTAATATAGGTAAGAAGTGAGTTAATGTATGCACAATGTTGAGACTAGTGCCTGGTGCCCAGTGGACACTATAAAATGTTTGCTTATCATTGTCTTGAGCTGGTTATAGTTTGCTATTGAGGGACGTCTTGCTTTGTACTTACACATTTTCCTTGGATTTATTTATCTCTTTTTATAGCTGCTTGGTTAACCCTATTGTAGATAATGATGCATATTTTCGTCAATAATGATTTTTGCCTGACTGTTTTCCACAATCAGAGCTTGAGATATACATGCATTTGGACTCATATAAAAGCATCCATTTTCTTGTTGCTGAAACAGATGTATGTGTAATTTCCCTTGAATTTTCTTGCTCAGTGTCACTTTATTTGATGTGCTTTCTTTGAACTTGTATGATATGAGTAACTTCCAACAAAATCTCAAGAAATGTGTAACAAAATTATTGGGTTATTTTTAAGTGCCTAGAGCATGGTTTGATACTGTAAAATCTGATGTAAGTTTAAATTGCAACTTTGGGGGTTTGTTTCCCTCTCTAAAGCTTGGTAAAGTTCTCTACTGGCAAGTGGGATTGGGAGGGATGGATTGGCCAAGGAGTCTGTGAAAGACACCCCTTCAAATTGTACAGTGCACACACAGCCTGTGTAACTATGCACAATAGCTCTGGGACTGTCACTCCGGATAAGTGAGCTTTGGTCAAAAAAGCTGAAGAACCACCCATAAGAGCAACCTGTGAGGTAATGTTCACAGTGCTGTCTTACTGAGGAGTTCCTTTTACTGGTTTGTCTTTGTTGTCTTTCATAATAGGAGGCAAATGCTGCTGACCTCTTTCAGTGAGAGCCAGCAACCATACAGAGACCAAAATACCTTTTAGAGAGTTTGCCTCTCAGTGTGACTTGCTTGCATTTCACAGAGCTTGGTTGGCTCCAGCCAGCTTTCTTATATGCCTATGCACCTCCCGGTGGTGACGCTCATCACAGCGGCAGGGTCATTGACAGACACACCAGATTCTGAATGGCATGCACAGGGTCAGGCAGTAGCAGGAGGTAGTACTGCAACTCAGACCCAGCTTGTAACCCCAGGCCTGCACAGTGCTTCCGGCACTGTATCCTCTCTTTTTTAAAAAAAAGCTCAGAAAAGAAAGGAAAAAAAGGGAGCAGAGCACTGAGATCAACAACAGGCTGTTTCTAAAGATGAAACCGCTGTTCCGGGACTGGTGGGCTGCAAATAGGAAACCTCCCAAAACAAGCCACTTAGAGTTACTGTTGGGGAAGAAGAAAAGACTTTCAAATTGGTTTTCAAATCGAGTGTTTTTCTTCATCCTTATATAACTGCAAAAATGACTGGACACTTTGGACTATACATTTTTTCAATCTTTCCCAAATGAAGTCACCTTTGGTAGAGAACCAATGGAAAATTTCAGCTCGAAAGAATGACTCTGTAAAATCATGGAGCAATTTAGAAAAAGTGGTGGAAAGAAAACGTGCCTGTAGCCAGAGGTAGCACCACTGGTTGGTCTGACATGGTTGGGGAATGCACTGTTTTGAACAAATACATTTCTATGAAATGAAGCATAATCTATTATTGTTTTGCATGGAAATCCATAGATGTTTTTGTTGTTAACTGTTTAAAATATTGCAGTGTAACTATTTTTAGGAGAACAGTTAAATAAATATAAGGAGCACAATTTCATGTTTAATATCTTTGTTATACAAATGGAAAAGAAATATGGGTGGTAGAATTCCAGAAATTTGGAATGTTGTTTTAAAAGTCTTTCAGTATATATGATAGAAACGTCTAGGTCTACTTTGTGCTTTCTAAAATAACTAGTTGAGTTTTTTAAAATTGAGTTTCATCTCAAAAAGAAAATTAGAAAATACTGATAAATAGTATAAAATAAAAACCATGTATGGCCAGCTACCAGAGATAACCAATACTATTTGTTTTTATACTTAGCATCTGTGTGTGTGTGTGTGTGTGTGTGTGTGTGTGTGTGTATTCAAATGTAACTTTAGCTATTCTTACAAAAATGGGATTATAGTCTATAATTGTTTCATAACTCTTTTCACTTATAATATGTACATGATGTAAGACTTTAACATTGGTTCCAAATAAACCCAGGTCCCAAAACTATGTACTTTTCCTCACAACTGTGGATGTCACCTTTTATATTCTTTGATGAGCTCAACTGACCATTTTATTTTGCTACATTGGTCTCTCTGTCTATCATTCCACCAGGAGCAAAGGACTTAAATTACTGAATTTTTATGTTACCTTAATTTTTAGAATAAGTGAAATCTTCATAACTTTTATTGTTTTTGTGTTTTTTTTCTTAGCTATTCTTTCCTAATATTCTTCTAAAGTACTTTTAGATCATTTTATTGAGGTCTAAAGAAATTTTTTTGATTGGAGAGATGTTAACATTATACTTTAATTTGGGGAGAACTGGCATTCTTACATTATCCTCCCATCCCAGAACATTGTATGTCTCTTTATTTATTAAATCCTTCATTTATGTTCCTTGATCAAGTCTTGTAGATATATTTATATGTAGATGCTGCCTGTTTGGGGTATTTTGTTCTGGGGTATTTAGCATGTTGCTCTTTTTTAAAAAACAGAATGTTTTTATTATACTTTCCTTGATTTTTTAAGTAACATATGGACATATTTTTAGAAGAATATAGGAGTACTTAGCTCTCTCACCCATCCCCGAGTCTCACTCCCCAGGAGCAAAAATCTTTAAGTTTTTTTGCAGTTTTTATGGTGCTAAACTCTATAAATCAAAATAATATACTTTTTAAATTATAGATATATTAACTTTGAACTAGGTTTATTAATTGACACTGCCATCTTCTTACCCTACTTCTTTTATGCACCCAATATTTGATAAATATGTTGCTTAGTTTATGGACCATTTAAATTTCCTCTTCTGTGAAATGCCTGTTATTGTTTCTTGCCCGCACCCCCACCCCCACCTTTCTTATTGAGTTGTATGCTACATTCTTATTGATTGTGGAAATTCTTTATATATTCTAGATACTAATACTAATCCTTTGTAGCTTATATGAGTTACAGATATCTTAGCTTTGGGCTTTTTTTTCACTCTATTGTGTCTCTTAATGGAAAGAAGCTCTTGATTTTAATATAGATGAATTCATCTATCTTTTCAATTAGTGCTTGTGTTTTTTTGTGATTTTTATTTAAGAAATTCTTCTCTACTCCCAGGTCATAATTTGTTTATATTGCTTATAAAAGTTGTGTATTTTACCTTTCTCATGTATAGTTTTATTCTACTTGGAACTGCCTTTTTTATATGATGTGAAGGCAGAAATCCAATTTTGTATTTTTCCACATGGAAAAACAATGGAGTATTTTAGGAATTCAAACTTTCCTCACTAGTCTCCAGTGGTCACTGCGATGTGAATGAGATTCCACATTGCTGTGGGTCTGCTGCTCAGTTCTCTATTCTGATATTCTGGTTGACATCTCTATCCCCAAACCAACATCACCCTGCGTTTGGGACAGAAATAAATCTTGATACCTAGTATAGCAACTCTCTCTACCTTCTTCAGGAGAATATAAGCTGTTTTTTACCCCTTGCTTTTGCATATAAATGTTAGAAACATCTTTTCAAATTCCATGAATTAAAATTGCATCAAATCTACAGAAGAATTTGTAGAGAATTTTTGTCTTCATGACATTGTCTTTCCATCCATATACATGACATACTCTCCTTTTATTTAGGTTAATATATTAATATCTTTCAATAAAGTTATATACTTTCTCCATGCTTTTGCACATCATTTATTAGATCTATTCCTACATGTTGTTGCTTTCATAAATGGCATCTGTAGTATACTGACTTTATATCCAGATATTCTTGTTATTATTGTCAAATACTCTTATTATTTAGAATACTCTGTTATCTGAAAATATTTATCTGTTGTCTTTTTCAACATAAACAATGTTATACACAATGTTTTGTTGTTTTTCTGTTCCAATTGTTATACTTTTAATTTATTTTTCTTGCGTTACTTCACTGGCTTTCAGTACAATAGTGAATAGGAGGGAAGTGACATGATATTCTTGTTTTGCCATCTTACAGATGCTTTTTATCACATTAAGGAAGTTCCTTCCCAGTTTGCCAGAGCTTTTAATAATAAATACATTTGTAATTTTATCAAATGCCTTTCCTGCATCTATTGAGATGATCACATAGTCTTTATCCTTTAATTTGCCAAGGGATTTTCTAATGTTAAATCTTGTATTCCTGGGATAAAACCAACTTGGTCATAATATTTCCCTGAGTTGGGCTTGATAATTTTTTGTTTAAGATTTTGCAAATAAATTCATGGGTTAGATTAGTCATACATTTGTCTGTTTTTGCTTGGTTTTTGTATGAACGTTATACTTGCATCATAAAATTAATTGGGAAGTATTCCATATTTTTCTATTATCTGAAAGAGTTTGCATAAGATTAGAATTATCTATTACTTGAATGCTTTATAAAACTTGACTTTAAAACTATCAGAGTCTTGTATATCCTTGAAGGAAAAGTTGAGACTGCTAATTCAATTTTTTCAAGGGTTAGCTATAGAATATTATGTTTTCTATTTCCTCTCTAGTCAATTTTGTTAAGTGGTATTTTTAAAGGAATTTGCCCGTTTCATATCTGCTTTGTAATTTATTATTTTAAAAGTTACTCCTAATAAACTCTTCCTATGTTTTTAATTTATCCAACTGTAGTTTTCCCTTTTTCCTGTTATTTTTATCCTTTGATTTTTTTATTGATTAATCTTGCCAGAAATTTGACCATTAATATTTTCAAAGAACCAACTTTTAGCTTTGTTAATGTTTTCTATTGTATATTTTCTAGATTATGAATTTCTGTTTTTATCTTAATTGTTGTCTTCCTTTTGCTTCTTTGGATTTGTTTTGCTGTTCTTTTTATAATTCTTAAGCTGCATGCTAAGTTAATGAAGTTATAGCTATTCTCCTTTGCTAATATAAACATTTCAAACATTAACTTTCATTAAGTGTTATCTCTTTAGCTATAACTATAAGTTTAGATATATGATTCTGGGGGCGGGGTTTAGTTCAATTTTAAAAAAATATTTTCTAATAGTCTTTGTGATTTCTTCTTTGCTTTATGAATTGTTTAGATATTTCATTTAGAAATATATTTTAAAATATGCAAACATGGAATGAAGGGGAGGCACACATTGAGTTCCAAACACTGAGCCTGTTCTCTTTGTCAGAACAACAGGCGTAGTGCATGATACCGCCCGCTAGGGCCGAGACCAAAGGACATAGTGATACTGAGAGGAAGGACAAAACCAGAAGACTGGGGTTTAAAAATAATGATTAATTTTGATGCCAATTCTGCCAATGAATAGCTGTGCCCCATCCCCTTATTTATAAAGGAAAATAGTAATAATAGCTGTCAAGTGCTCTGCATATGCATCCTTTAGTTATTGTCCCCGAGCAGTGGGAATTTTTATTCTCTTTTTAGAGGTGAGGAAAAACCATGCTTAAGGGCCTCACAAGAGTATTATTGTGTAGTAAAGAATTTAACCTTGCTCAAAGAGATGTCTAGTCTTTGCTATAGAGCAAAGATAGTCTTTTCAACAAATGGTGCTGGAAAAACTGGACACCCACATGCAGAAAAAGAAAATGAGTCTAGGCCTTAAACCTTTCACAAAAATTAACCCAAAATAAGTCACAAACCTAAATGTAAAACATAAATGCAAAACCATAAAATGCCTAGAAAATAATATAGGAGAAAATCTAGATGATTTTAGGTTTGGCAATGACTTTTTACATACAACACCAAGGCACTATCCATGAAAGAAAGAATTGATAAGCTGGATTTCATTAAAATTAAATTTTTCTGCTCTGCAAAAGACACTGTCAAGAGAATGAGAAGATAAGCCACAGACTAGGAGAAAATATTTGCAAATGACATATCTGATAAAGGACTGTTACCCAAAATACACAAAGAACTTTTAAAACTCAACAATTTGAAAACAAAAGACTGAATTAAGAAAAATGGATCAAAGACATTAACAAACACCTTACCAAAGAAGGTGTACAGATGGTACATAAGCATATGAAAAGATGGTCCATATCATAAGTGATCATGGAAATGCAAATGAAAACAACAATGAGGTATTACTGCACACCTATTAGAATGGCCAAAATCTAGAACACTGACAACACCAACTTCTGGTGAGGATTTGGAGCAACAGGAACTCATTCATTGCTGGTGGAAATGCAAAATGGTACAGCCACTTTGGGAGACAGTTTGGTGGTTTCTTACAAAACGAAATATACTTCCCATGTGCTCCAGCAATCATGCTCCTTGGTATTTACCCAAAGAAGGTGAAAACTTAAGTCCACACAAGAACCTGCACGCAGATGTTTATAACAGCTGTATGCACAATTGCCCAAACTTTGAAGCAACCAAGATGTCCTTCAGTAGGTGATGGATAAATAAACTCTGGTACATCCAAACAATGGGATATTATTCGGTGCTAAAAAGAAATGAGCTACCAAGCCATGAAAAGATATGGAAGAAACTTAAATGCATATTACTAAGTAACAGAAGCCTATCTGAAAAGGCCACCCACTGTATGATTCCAACTATACGATATTCTGGGAAAAACAACTATGGAGACAGTAAAAGGATCAGTGGTGGCCAGGGATTATAGGGGAGAGAGAGCTAAATAGGCAGAGCACAGAGGATTTTTAAGGCAGTAAAACTACTCTATGATATCATTATGGGGCATGTATGTCATTACACATTTGTCAAAACCATAGAATATACAATATTAAGAGTGAACTAGTGTAAACTAAGGATGCTGGGTGATAATGTGTCACTGTAGGTTATCATCAATGTAGGTAACATGCAATCAGTCACCTCTCTGGTGCAGGATGTTGATAGTTGGGGAGGCTGTGAGTATATGGGGGCAAGAGGCACATGGGAAATCTCTGTATCTTGCACTCAATTGTGCTGTGAACCTACCACTGCTCTAAAAAATAAAGTATATTAAAAAAAAAAAAAAACCACTTGAGAGACTTCCTACTAAGTTCTGCCTCCCAGAGGATCACCCTGCCTGAGACCCAAAAGAGTCAGTCTTCAACCTAAGCAAAGAAGTCGGGGTCCCTCAGGCTGGATCCCCCAGCATCAAAAAGTCTTTCCTGGCTTCCTTTATGGTCTGAAAAACCCTGCATGTGAGCATTTCGCATTCTGGTGCACATCTGCTGAGATGCACAGACCCGAGGGAGGGAGCCTCAGGGTCATTACCCCTCTGTGTGCATGGGTTTGTCAGAGCTTCTTCTGAGAGCAGGAAGCACGGAGAGAGACACAGACCTAAACAAGGGCTTCAGACCCAGGACCCATAGCACCCAGCACAGTAAACCTTTGACTCACCAAGGCTAATTGTTTAGGTCTTGGTTCACCACTGCTCACACATAAGGCACTGATCTCCAGGTCTCAGATCTGCACGTTTACAATGGCTTTGTGTGGAAAGGCTTCGTTCTTATGGGCCAATTGCAGGCAGTAAGTATGCCAGCTGGTGCGGAGCCAAGTTTGGGGACTGCACCGCCTTTTCGTGATTTTAAAGCCACATTCTATCAGGGCTATCTACTCTGCTCGTGTGTAGCTGGTTCTAAAGAAAAGGTCCCCTCTCTCCTGCTCACACTGTGTGGCCAGGGGTTGCCATTAGCAGTGAGAGGGCTGGGAAAAGCTATCAAAGTCACGGACAGGAAGAAGGGGTCAGGACTTAGGGAGAAAAAAAACAAATAAGAAAGGAAATGGGTGTTTCCAGCTGTAAAATCCATTGGAAGAGATGTGAGAACCAAATCCCGAACCCCATGGAGCTCATTCCTCGTGCATTATGGTGGGACCAGCTGCTGCCCCCTGGATCAGAACCCCCAGCCCATTTTGCCAGCCTCCCCCAAGACTGACCTGGCAAAGCAGAGCGAGGGCATGAGTTCTATCTTTGGTAGTTCCTCCTCTCTCTCACCACTAAAAATAAACTATCCCAGCTGTCCAATATGGTTTGACAGACACTCCCAGTGACCCGACTCCTACAACCATGGAAAATAGAGATGATCTATTGAGTGTGACATGGCTCCCCAGTCACTGCCTCATTCTTTCCTCCCCACAACCCACTTCTCTCTGTCCAAGACTTCTTGGAAACACTTGATTTCAGGAAAAAGTCATGAGGTTATTAAGACATGTGCGGTGCGAAAATGACAAAGACAGCCCTTTGTTGCCACCTAGAATTTGGGGTTCAAAAATATGAGTGATCAGGGAGGAATAAAATGCCAGCATCAGTGGGAAACACCAAGACAGTCTTTTCTCTAGGAACAAGAAACTAGGATGGAAACAAAGGAAAACAGTGGGAAACACCAAGACAGTCTTTTCTCTAGGAACAAGAAACTAGGATGGAAACAAAGGAAAACAATTCACTGTGACCTTGAATCGTACTCATTAGTGATTATTTCCTGTGGTCAACTGTTCTAAGAAAGAACTACTTGAGTACATGTGATTCATTTCTGCAAACTTGTTCTAACCTGAGCTTTTAATTTTAGACAAGGGATCCAAGTTAAATATTTCATGTGAGCAGACCAAGAATAGAAGATGAGAATAAAAGAAAGGAAGAAAGAAAACCCTTTATTAGATAAATTACAATGTATATGCAACCAGCATCCATGGAGTGACAATGATAAATCAGGCACTATGCTCCAGATAGTTCCACATCCACTAATAGACCCCACCCCACCATGCTAGTTGAACTCATGTCATCTTGGATTCCATATTCTCTGCAAGTAGGCTACTTGGCCACTTACGCATGCAAAGTTGTCCTAAGTACAGGTGTCACTCCTAAAAGGCCTTCTGGCTCTGTTGATGCCTAATTCCAAAGGAATGAATTTCTCAAGGTGATATAGCCCTGGGTGGGCTCGTGTGGGGACAGAACCAGGAGTGCAGTTTCCAGGCTCTCGCCCTCACATGGAAAGGTGCTCACTCAGGTAGTAAATGGCCATCAACTGTGACTGGATGGCCATCAGCTGTGGCTAGTTGGCCGTCAGCTGTAACCAGTGACCCATTGGCCACTAATATAACTGCCGTGGCGACACTAGCAGAAAAATGGGGGCTAGCAAGAAGATGGTGGCTGAGCCTGCAAGCGGCAGAGTGTGGATTGCGGATTGCAGAGAGGTGGATTGCAGCTAGCAAATGGGGAGTCAGTCGCTTGGCAGAAAAGCAGACAGCAGGTCGCACGTCATGTGAATCCAGCCTCCAGTGAGATTATAGTTGTATGACTCCCCTACCTACGGCTCCGTGGGTGTTCATTTTTGGCCTCACCGTGTCCTGTGTTCTTATGTGGGGAGCGGGACCAGAGACCCTGCGTCACTCCCTGCACGACAACTGGGTAGAAGAGATATCAGGGACAGCTGCCTACAGGTGGCTACCTGTAAGTCCTACCTAGGAAGAGGTGAGTAGGCTATTTCTGCCCATCTCTCTGGAGGAGCTTTTCCAAGTTTTTATCTTCCATGATCTGAAAGTATTCTCCTCTCTTGGCCTACCTGCTGTAGACAAGGCAGCAATTGGGCTCTCGAGTTCTGAACTATCGCCTTTCCTCCTCCCATTTCAGACTCTCAGAGCAGCCCAAAGTGTAGTTTGAGAGGCTGTGGCACCTCAGGGGTTAGGGATAGACCCACATTGCCTTTCTCCAAACCTCCTGTTTCCATGTCCACACTGGGACCTCCCTGGGGGAATGACAACAGCCCATGGTCTCTTCATATTGGGGAGAGAATGAGACCTGGAGGCTGGCATCCCAGAGCTCCCTCCCAGTTCCAGGGGCCCGAGTCCTAACTGCTGGGACTTGATGACTGAGCTTTATTATCTTCTCAGAAGATTTTTCTAAAATTTTATATTTAATAACCTTAGAACTTTACACTACATCCAGTCTCATTTGATCTTGGTGCGTTTTCATTTTGGGGTGTTGTGTTGGACCATAGCCTCCACGGAAGGAAAACCTCTCACTTCTCCCGTGCCTGCTTAGGGACAAGAAAGCCAAATGCTGGGAAATGTCATTCTCTGGCACCAGGTTACTTCCTGACCCTAAAAGTCTCCACTGGAATCAGTTCCTGTCCAGCCTCCAGGGCAAAATGCTAGAACAAGTCCCTGCAAACTGATTAATGTCACCTGCGCCACACAGGTTCCTTGGAGACTATTTTTACCCACTCACTCACTTGGAGTTTTAGGCAAATCCTATGATCAGCCAATTCTCTTGCAGCTTACCACCCGCAGCCTACAAATCCCACTGAAATTCACATCCTGTAGAGCGTGAGCTCAATCCTATAAAGCTCAGTTGTTCTTTAAACCCACGGATCTCCCCACGCCTGAGTGAAGTCAGTGAGCAGGAAATACAAAGGGCAGAAATAGTTTGGTTGGAAGGCATCAGCTGCAGACTCTTCCTCCCAAAGCTTCCTTCTGGGTGGGCAGAGATGTGAACAGAGATCTTTTGGAAATAATCTGGGATAAGATCAAGGTGGCTTCTCAGGGCTCCATAGACAAGCTGTATCTGGGTAACAAGGAAGGGCATGAGGGAAGAGAATTCTTTAATTTTACATTTACCATGTGCTAGGAACTATAAATGCGTGACTTTATCTCTGAAAACAGCTCTGTTTTATACACATGAGAAAACTGAACTTCAAAAGGTTAAGAATTTGCCTATGGATTCAGGTGGGGGACCTTTCAAAACAGGTCCGACCCAACCCTGGTCCTTGTTCTGTGTGCTGTGCCGAATGTCTGGGCTGAATGAGCTCATGGTGAAGGCTCCGGGAAGCTGTGGGTACACCAAACTTTGTCTCCAGAGCCTCAAACCTCCCTTTTCATTATCTTGGACGTTAACTAACAGTTGAGGTCTCACAGCCTAGTGGTCCCTGAATGCTATCCCTGAATGGCTGAAGCCTCCAGGCTGTTGTGAGCATTACGCCAGGTGGAACACGTGGGAGAGCATTTCAAACCATGACAGACGAGACGAGTTAGAGCTTCCACTATCTCTCCGTCCTTCTGGGAGCCCCCATCACTGCTCTGAGCATCTAGGGAGGCCGCCCTTTCTGAGGCTAAACCACCCATCACTGGGGCCTTCAGGGATGTCTAGAACTAAACGGGCGTGTCCCTGAGTCAAGGCATTTGAAGCTCTTCCAGTCAGGCCTGTCATCCCTGTAAAGACTGGAGTTCAGAAAACGGCAACTGTCTCCTTACCCCAGATTGGACTCGTTTGTTTTCTCTAACCTTTTTACTTCTCCTGAGTCCCCTCAAGAATCCCCTACCCAACTCATCCCTATTGCTTCTCTGGAACCTTCCTTCCATTGTAAACAACCCCCTCCCATGTCCTAAACCACGTGTTGGGATGCTGCCTGAGGACCCCAATCCCTCCCCAGTCCTCTTCAGTGGGGGCTTGTATTTTTCCACACCCACACACCACTAGGTCATGTCCTGACCCCCTTTAGTCCTCTGCCATTGAGGAGAAACGCCTCCTCTGACCCAGGTCTACCATTCTCTGTTGCTCCTCTGGTTAATTTCATCCTCCCACTTCCTGACCCAGTCCCCATTCTCTGACCGCTTGCCCTCTAGTCTGTGGTTTCTCTTCTCCATGCGGTTTCCTAACATTGTCTGGGAGATCTCAATGGCCAGGATGGTGACCTATCCTCACACTGTGTGTTTACCTCAGTCCTTGCCTTGCTCTCTCGCTTCTACTTTGTCGCAGCCTTTCACTTCCAGAGCCAAGCCCTGAATCTTTGCTCCACTCCAGTCTTAAACGCCAACACCACATTCACTGGCACGGATGGACTATCCTCCACCTCTGGCTCCCACCACTCCTCTTCTACCTTACAGAGGTCCTATCTGTCGACATGCCCTCCCCCATGTGCCTATTTATCAGCTGCATTCTGGCCTGTGTTATTTTTCCCCCCCAGACTGAACACGTCTGTTGGTTTGTTCTATAAACGGAACCCTCAATTTCCTTAAACACTCACTCTTCTGTCTCACCTCTCCTGCAAGCCCATCCAGGATCAAGACTCCAATCCACTTTTTCCACAGCAAGCCAAGGCTTGCTGAAGAAAACTAATCATTACATATTCAAGTTCTCCAAACTTAGCTTGGCATTAGGTACCCTAAATTAAGCAATTCTGTTATTTACCCTTGTCCTACCGTGCTCAACAACTATTCTAACCTTCTTTATCCTCAACCCTACTCAACCCTTTCCCCACTTCTCTCTCTGAGCAAATGATCCTGCCTTCTATAATACTTTATGGAGAAAAAATAGGTCATCAGACATGAACCCCAACTTCTTGCTCCCATCCTCTTACACACTTATCTACATCCTCAGCCATCCTCCCTCCCCTGTACATGGCCAGGCCTCAATCTAGTCATCCTCTTTCCCTTACATTTTCCACTTGTCTTTCTTTACTGGCAGTTTCCTCTCAGACGCTAAACGAGCTGACATCCTAAACAACAATATTTATTTCAGGTCGCTCTCTATCTGCTCTGTAATCCCCCTCCTTTCTGACTCATCCACACCTCCCAGACAACTTAGTATTGCTTTACCCACAAAACAGCAGCAACTTACCCCAATTATCCTCCCACAAAAGTCACACGTCACCTCTATACCATGTTCAGTTCTAATCTTGCTGGATTTCTTTGCATCTTTAGCACTCCCTCCTCCCTGAAATACTCTATTCCCTTCCCTTACATATTACTGCACTCCTTTGGTGTCTTTCTGGCCCTGACTTCTCTATTTTTGGAGCTTCTCTCCCTCTGCCTGCCCCTTTTAGATCAATCTATACCCACTGCTTTCGATCTCCTACAATGACCTTATCCTTTTTCGGTTTTAACTGCTTCCCATTTACTGGTAACATCCAGATCCATCTGTCCAGCACTGACCCTCATCAACTCACAACAGACTCACTGTCACTGAGCATTTCCACTTGGTTGTCCCAAAGGCACCTTAAATTCAACAGATTTAAAATGGCGCTCAGTCTTCCCAACCCCAAACCTGCTTCTCGTTCTAGAGTGTCTATCCCAATTGGTGGCCCCACCACACACACAATCAACAAATTAGAAACTTGAGGGTCATCTCCAAGCCCTTAATATTCCCAAATCTTTACATCTGTTCTCTGACTCGAGTCTACCAATTTGACTTCCTTAAAGTCATTCTGTTAAGCAATGGCATGAAAGTTTTTAAACATTTGTGAAATTTTCAAATATAGCAGTGACCTCCCTAGTAAACTAAGTAAGTCCCACCTCCAGAAAATGTGCAAAATAATGCTTTTCAAGATGAAATTATGCGGGGTTTTTTCTAAGAGTAAAGATCAAACCTACAAGCGGCAACATTCAAAGTTGCATCGTAGGTACAAAAAAATGGTCACATAATTCCCAAGAAGTTGACAAAACCAGCTGCAAATTTATTCACAGAGAAGATATTCATAAAGGGAATAGAATGCGGATTTACTAAGTGTCATTCTGGGTATTGCTTTGGGATATAATGTGAAAGTTGCATTTCTCTCAGAGCATGTGTGCTAGTTGACATTTTGTTTTTCTGTTGGGATCAAACCCAAAGGGTACACAGAGAGCATAAATCTGCTCCCGAAAGCACATGACATCTATATATGAGGGAGATGGTTTATGTAACGTTTCATTCTCTTTACCCCTGAAGACTCATGCGATGAGAGAAGAGATTTCTCATAGCATAAATGATTATTTTGAAAGCCATAACACAGACTAGAATCAGTCAAGTGTGTAGCAAGGTAAGGCATAGCCACACAGAGAATGCCCTTCCGTGGTTGGCTTTGAATGAGCGGTGAGGCAGGTCTCCTCGTCTGTACCACCATAAGCCCCATGCATATCTCTATCGTCCTCATCACACCAAATTAAAATTCGATGCGTTTGTTCCTTTATTAGCTTTTGGAGGTTAATTCATTGACTGGCACATAGTAGGTGCTCAATGATTGCTAAATGCATGAACAAGGAAATCAATCAAGGCCCAGGGAATTTCAGCCAGATGAGATTATTTCTTCATAAACTGAGAGCTGGAGGCATTTTGCACACTTCCTTCAGTAACATGTCTCATGTCATGTCCTTATCTCCCAAAGAGAATTTAAATCACAAGATGTTGGGGAAAAGCTGATGATCAAAGTGGGTGGACTCTGATCTGGACACAAATAACTCCCAAGAAGCAGAACTCTGACAGGCAGCGCCTATCCTGAATAAGGCAACAGTGAAAAGGGCAAGCAGGTCCCTGGGGAGGTTTTTCTCTCTGAGCCCCTGAATCTGCTTCTGAGCGGAGTTCTAGGTCAGAAGAGGGAGGAACGCAGTCCGTGTTCAATATTATTATCACCAAATGCTGCAAGTTCTGCCCATGCCTCAGAAGCCACCTCTCAGAAATGGTTTCCCTTGTCTCCCCTCTCTCTCTGCTCACTCTTCCTTTCCATTCACATTAACGTTACACTGTGTTGGCACCACGACAGGCATTCAATAATATAAGTGGGGTGTAACTGGGCCACAATATTTTTCCATTTGTTGCTGTCTAAGAAATATTTTTCTAATTGCTTTGTGAAGGGGGTTGTCCCTCTACAGACAGTTCCATTGAAGGAAAGGGTTTTCTTTTCCGCCCCACTGTGCCCAGCATGGGGCGAGTGTCCTGGGTTGGGCGCTCCAGAAGTGTTTGCCTGAGGTGGTGGTGCATGAGCAAGTACCTTATGAAGAAAGCAGTCCCAGGAGCCCTTCTCCTGTCTGTGTTCCACTGTGCCCAGCCCAGAGTGGCCACAAAATCAAACAGGCTTACAATCTCTCAAAACCCATGTTCTCAGACTAGAGTTTAGGCCATTTGTTTCTGGGTCTTGAGCATTTAACCTGGGAGTCATCACTTGCTCCGTCATTTAATAGACATAGAACGTTGAAAACCACAAAGAGTCCAGGAGATCATATAGTGGACCAATCTTCTCATTTTATGAGTAATGGACATTTAGATAAGGCCACTTCTACACCGAGACATTTTAATGCGGTTTAAAGGATGAACTATTGCACTCTGATCTTAAGAAAAATTTGCCGAATTAACACGAACCACCACAGATACACTCATGAAGGCCTGGGGCACATCCAGGATAGGAGGAGCAAGGGGACAAGTCTCAGGGAGGTCTGCAGTGAGCATATATATATATATATATATATATATATATATATATATATATACACACATATATAATCAAAGTGATGGAGTCTGATCTGGACACAAATAATTCACAAGAAGCAGAACTCTGGCAGGCAGAGATATATATATCCAGTTGTTCCAGAACTACTTATCAAAAAGACTTTTCAATTCCCATTGTATTGCTTTCCTGCCTTTGTTAAAAGTTAAGTGACTATATATGTGAGGGTCTGTTTTCGAGTTCTTCCTGCTATTCCACAGATCTCTTTGTCTATCCTATTGTAGCTTCACAGGTAGTCTTAAAGTTGTGTAGTGTAAGTTCTCCATTTTGTTCTTCTCTTTCAAGATTACTTTGATATTCTAGGCCCTTTGGATTTCCATTTCCACTTTCTGGAAGGGAAAAATCCCTACTGGGATTATAACTGAAAGATGCAGCATTTCTGTAAGCATGTCAAAGCTCTTGCTTTTAATTTTCAGCCATGCATTTAGCTAATGGTGAAACTGAGACCTAAAGGAAGTTATACGATTTGCCTGAGGACACAAGTTATGTCAAGGCAGCAGTGGTTCCAGGTATCCCAACTCTCAGCCTGTTTATTTGATTCTTTGTAGCACTTTGTCCAACAAATACTCAGCATTGTCTAACATGTAGACCAAAACCCATGGGGATAAAAATCTGTAGCTGACAAAAGCCTCAGTCAGATCCACCTTCTCTACCCACTGGCCAGTTTTCCTTTGGAAAAAAAAAATGCCATTAGTTTTCAAAGTGAGAAAGTCTTATCTTGTCTCTATGGTAACCCGTCTTCTTCAGGCATCCTGACTAGCCTCTTGAAATAGCTTTTCTTTCAAACTTCCGAGGACTGAAAAGCAGAGCCTGGATGTTCTCTCTAATGTCCAGTGGAGGAGGCCAGCGCAGGAGAGTACAAGGGGGTTATGTCTTCAGCCATCACCCACAAGGGGACCTGTTTGGGAGAGGAGTGTCTTGGACCTTCCAAGGGGGCTGAGGAAAGCAAGGGTTAACCTCTCAGAATTTTGAGTGTGGGCTGGGTGCTGATGTGCTTTGGTTCAAACTCATAATTCTTGCCTTCAAGGACCATTCGGTCTACTTAAATAATAGGACAAAAACAAAGCAAGCCAAATTGTCAAATGGAGACATGTCCCTTCCTTCTAGAAATCTCAGAGACTTTGATACATAGATCTGCTTTGTGGCCCAAGAAGGAGCATGGCATATAGAATTTCCCAAGCCTGTTGACCATAGAACAGATCTAATAGAATGTTACTTGTATTATTCTCCTTTGGGAAACTCGATATCCCTTAGTGACAAAGAGCCATCTCTTTTGATAAATCCTATAGGATGAACAGTTGTTTATATTCATGAAATAGCCTTTATTTATACTTCATGTAGGAACAACTCACAATATTACCTCCACTCAGTGCTACCCCAACGGTCCACAATGACCCTTAAATGGTGTGGATTTTGATGACATTGTCCTACAGTCCTGTGTCCTTTAACATCAAACATTTATTGGAAGACAGACAACAATAGTATATAAAAGATGTCATAAGTATTTAGACATGTGCCTTATATCCCAGCTAGAATTAATCTAGGCTGGAGCAGAAACTAGATTGTGAAGGGTGAGAGAAGCCCGTGCCAAAGGACCCATGGGGGCAGTGTGCTTGGGGGATTGTGAGGGCATCTCTTGAGGAATATCTAAGCTAGAGAGACCTCAAGTCTGAGCTCAAGAGGACATTTCCCCTAATATGTGGTCCAGAGACTGGAAGGAGAGTCCCTTTTTTTAATTTGTCCTGGGCCTTGCATGTCCCCACCATTTAACTTTTAAGAAAGTACAGTGGGGACCCAGTAAGGCAAGAGGTGAAAAATCTTGATCTCGCAAGAATAACTGATCCACTTCAAATTTTATTTGAGACCCAAAAGAAATAAAAATCAAACTTGTTGGGTTAGAAATATCCTTAGAGGAAGTTGAGCTCTCTGGAGTCCCCATCTGTTCACCCCAGCAGCCTTGCTCATAACTGTCCACCAGTCTGCTCGGCTGGCCCTGCCCTGGCCCCTTGGCCTTCCCTTGGGTACCAGAACATTCTCTATTGGTGATAATTCTAATGGGGAACAAACTGAAACCAAAGTCTCTAATTCTACTTCACAACCAGTAAGGATATTGAGGTCTTTATTTAAAACTGCCCCAGTCCAAAAAGGTGCCCAAATCTGTTAACTCTAGGCCAGGGTACCCAGTCTAGGTTCTCTACTCTGGGAAATCCGAACAGCAGGAAAGAAGTATGGGTTATATGCTTGGAACTTGCATTGGAGCCATACATCCTAAATTCCCTCAGCCAATCTGATTCCCATCTGAAAAGAATCAGTTTTGCATGTCTGAGCAGTTAGTCCAGAGACTGAGAACTTGCTCTGCTGAGGGCGTCCCCCTCCGGAGAGGTTTCCCTAATTATCCCAGGCCCGCAGTATTCCCTTCCCAAAACGCTTGCAAAGTGGACTGGGCCCAGTTGTGTCTTAGGCATCGACCTTTATCCCAAATCCTTATCCTCAGGGTGGACATGTGGGGAGGAGAATCGATTCCCTCCGGAGTACGAGTGACATATATGGCACCATTATCCCCAGTCCCCATTGCCGAGACAGACAATATTAATGAATACTTGCTCTTTTCTGCTGATCTCAATATGGCCTCAAAATCCTTCTGCATAGTAATTGATAGGAGCTGGAATCTAAGATGAAGCACATTTTTCAGCTCTGTTCTGAAGATCAAAGTGTGCTATGAAGAATATACCATGAAAGAGATACAGGACAAGCGATGGTAGTTCCAATGAAGGAGAGATTGCTTCATTCGTTTACCCAATTCATCAGATACTTATCGAACAGTAACTCTATGTCAGGCACTGTGCTCAGTAGAGGAAGGTGGAAATGTCATATGAGTATAGAATGGAGCCATCAAATAAAATTGGAGGGTGGTGGTCAGAGGAGAATTCCTAGGCAGGTAAATTTTTAAGAAAGAAAAGAAACTAGATAAATTGGGAGGCAGGGAAGGGGAGACTATAGCAGACAGTAGGAACAAGTTATGTAAAGACACAGATGTACCACAGCTACCCAGGAGTTTTGATGACTAAAGTAAAGGACATCAGATTAAAAAAACAACAGGAAATGAGTTTCTATGTGTATTTCTCAGAACACTAATGTCACAAAAATATAATGAGGGAGTGTTTGAGAGATTCATGAACTCGTGTAGGTGGAAGGGCTTTTTAGACTGGCACATGCTCTAAAACAGAGCTACTCAGAGTATGATCTGTGGACCTGCACTAGTATCTGGGGGTGGGTTAGAAATGCACATTCTCAGGCCCCACTCTAGACCCACTGAATCAGAAACTCTGAGGAGGAAGCCTAGGGACCTGGGATTTAGCACACCCTCCAGGAGATTCGGATACACGCGAATCCTCTCGAAACACCATTCCACAAAGCAATTGATGCTATTGCAATCATTGATTCCACCCCTATGTCCTCAGGGAACTTTCCGTCCCAAACTGTATGCATTTCCCGCACTGCACTCAGCCTCCACTCGTGATTTACCTGACTCCATCTGTGCCGGAGCGGCCCAGGATTCCAGACTCTACATTTGATCCCCTCCCCCCACACTGTCTAACACACCCTATCTGCCTTCATGCCCTGGAGACTGTTAGTCTAACCAATAACCTGAATCCACTAGACACAGATAAAAGGTCTAGAGACGAAGGGACAGTGGGCAGAGTGAAGAAGGTCACGTCACTCTATTCAGCCAGATAAACCTTTCATTCTTCAACCTCCCTCTGGACAAGGATGGAGGGCCGAGGCCCTAAAGCGGCCTGCCTCAACTCACATACTGGCTTCTCCTCATTCTTCCCGTGTGACTTGGGGTGAGTTATTCAAGATCTATGTGCCTCCATAGCCTCAGCTGTAAAATAGAGATAAACATAATAGTTATCTCATAGGGTTTTTGTGGGGAGGAAAGAGTTAATACAGGTGAAATATTTCTAACTGGGCCTGGCTCAATATTTATTATTATTATTATTATTATTATTATTATTATTACCATTATATCATTCACCTATTGCAACACTCTCCTGTCCTACAGTCTCTCTTGCAATCTGGCTCACTGAATATTGTGAACAGGGCAACTTTGTGTTGAACACATCATTTCATTTCACTCCTCAAAAGCCTTCAGTGGCTCCTCTTCCTCATCATTATTATTGCTTTTAGTCCTCACCCCGACTTTATAAAGTAATGGAACCCTTTGCTTCTAACAGACTCTTACAGATAATCTGCGGATCTGTTTTGATTGAAGTCAGGGGCTGGGAAGGACCTTCCAGCTTCTCCCTTGCCCTTCCTTGCCCCCAAGAGACATCCCTGTGGAATTCTGGGATCTAAGGAATCCAGCCCAGAAACCTCTGGCCTATGAAATCCAAATAGCAATCACGTTGCCCATTTGCTACAAGATAACGGTCTCCTCCCCAGGAAGGCAAAGCACCATGTCCGACTGCAACTCATGTCTTTGCTTGAGCTGCTCACCTGGTCCACCCATCGAGATGGTTTAGCCTGAACTTCCCACCTAACTGTCGGGTCTCACTCTGCTGTGTGTCCTCCCAGTCAGCCCAGCCCCGAGGGACCGCTCCTTCCTCTTGACCCTGGTCTCCCTTGTACTTTGTCAGGCACCCTCCCACAGGCAGGGAACAACAGACCCTGGGGAACTCTGAGAACAGAAAAGCCCAGGAGGAGTTATTTGCAACTCAGAATGTTTTGGCCAGTATCCCAGGCTTTGTTCCGATATCTGATGCTCTTTAGAATCGTCTCATTACATCACTAAGAAAAGCACAATTAAGTACTAATCTCTCCTCTCTTTTTAATAACTTTTATTGTGTTTTCTGATTATAAAAGTAATATATTGGAAGAAATATATAAAATACAAAAAATAGTAAAAAAGAAAATATACACTATAGTGTCTCCATACAGAGGCAGGCATCGTTAATACTTTGGTATGTTTCCTTTGAGTATTTTTGTATGAATATGTTCATATTCATTCTCACTATTTGGATCATAATTACATAATTATAGGTTATATGTCATTGAAAAGTCTTCAAAAACAAAATTTTTACTAGCAGAATAATATTCCTTCAATTGGATATGTATTCAATAAACAATAATAACTAACATTTATTGAGCACTTACTATGTGTCAGGCTTTGTGTTTGGTGCTGATATACACAGTATGAACAGACAGGCGTTTACACTGATGAAGCTAACAGTCCATAGCAGGAGGTGTCTTTTAAACAAACATGAAAATAAAGTTACAAATTACATTAGGTTTAAGAAGGGGAGAGAATAGTATGCTATGAGAAAGCTTAGTACAGAGGAAAAGCATAACCAAGATTGGGAGAAGAGATAAAGGCTCTCTGAGGAAGTGATTTTCATCTGAGACCCAAAGGATAAATAAAAGTTAACAAAGTGAAGAGTGGAAGGAGAATAATTCAGACTGTCAGGTTTTGCTGTATTCATGCTCCATACCAATCGTTATCAAAATCTCAGTGGCTTACAACACTTACTTTTCTCACTCACAAGTCTTAGATTTGGCTGGATTCTGGGTGATCTTGGCTGGGCTCGGCTGGACTTGGCTCCAGGCTGCAGGGTGGTTACAGGACCACTCGAAGTGCCTCACTCACAGCCAAGCAGCTATGGGGACATGCTCTTCTCACAGTGGCTGACAGAGGGAGGTAGACGAGGCCAGGACAAACTTCTCAGCACACTTAAAGCCTCTGTTAGCATCAAATCTGTTAACATGTATCAGTCAAAGTTCAAGGTATGAAGACTAGAAAACGTGCCCTCTCTCTTCCATGGAGAGATTTTGCAAAGGGTATGGGTGGACAATGTATTGCATGGACAGAGTGAAGCATGGAGAATGATACACTTTACCTCGTAGAACAAAAGGAAAAGGATAGACGAGGGCTTAGAGTCAGGAAAGAACTAGGAGAAAGGCTACTGTGGCTGAGACGCCCAGAGAGAGGAGAGGAGTCATGAATGATGACATTACAGAGGCAGTGAGATGCTTCGTAGGCTGCTTAAAAAGAAATTGGACTTTTATTACCACTGCATTAAAAAGGCTAATTGGGAGGTTTTAAACAAGACAGTAACGAGGCAGATGATGTAGGTAGGCTCATGAAACACCCATTTCCACGCCTTTCACTATTGAAATACTCCATTTCTAAGCCTCCCTTGCAGGTAGGAGTAGTCATATAATATAGTTCTGGTCAATGAGATAAAAGCTTGTATCTGATGAGAAGAGTTTCTGGGAAAACTTTGGATTTCCTAATAAAAATTGAATCAAATTTTGGCAGATTTGGTACTTTGCCCTTTCCTAACTTCCATCCTGGAACACAAATACGATGCCTGGAGGCACGGCAATCACATTGTGACCACGAGGACAAAAGGTGAATATAAGAATAACAGAGTTACCAGAGGGTAAGGGGGTGGGAGATGAGGGTAAGGGAGATCAAATATATGGTGATGAAAGGAGAACTGACTCCGGGTGGTGAACAAACAATGGGATTTATAGATGATGCAATACAGAATTGTACACCTGAAATCTATGTAATTTTACTAACAATTGTCACCCCAATAAATTAAAAAAAAAAGAAAAGAAAAGAAAAGAAAAGAAAAGAAAAGAAAAGAAAAGAAAAGAAAAGAAAAGAAAAAAAGAATAACAGAGCAGAAATGTAGAAAGTGTCCGGGTCCTTCTGCTTCTGCATCAGCTCTGGACTGCCTGTGTTGGGAACTCTTCTCATGTGAGAAAAAATAAGCCTCTTTTTTTTTTTCCTTCAGCCTCCATAAATTGGATTTTCTTTTACTTATCCCTGAATACATTCTATACTGATACAAACAATATGATCCAATTTATGCTCTAAAGTAATCTGAGTCTTGTTTTGTAGGGATGAATTTTACGAGGTAGGAAAGAAGCAAAGCAAGGAGATCATTTCGGGAACTGTTGTAATAATTCAGGTAGGAGACGAAGGTGCTTTGGCCGCAGTAGAGATAGATATTAATGGATATATTTGAGAAACGTTTCCTAGAAAGAACTGATGTGTTGATGGATTAGCTGCATGTTGGGGAGAGGGGAGATGGTACGCAGATTGATGAGTCCAAGAAGATTCTACATCCTAATACCTGCGATGGTGGATATGATGACACACCAGGCCCATGACTATCGCCAAAGGGACTTTGGAGATGTAACTGGGGTTTGTATTAGTTCCCAAGACTACGTAACAAAGAATCACCAGCTGGATGGCTTAAAGCAACAGAAAAGCCCAAAATCAAAGTGTCAGCAGGGCCATGCTCTCTCTCCTAGCTTCTGGCATCACTGGCAATCCTCGGCATCCGTTGGTTTGTGCCAGCATAACTTCAGTCTCTGCCTCTGTCATCACATGGCGGTCTTTCCTCTGTGCAGCTGTCTCCACGTGGCATTTTCCTCTTGTGTCTCTGTGTCTCTCATTAGGACACTATCATATTGGATTAAGGGCCCACCTTACTCCTCATCCGACTTCATCTTGATTACATCTGCAAAGACGCTATTTCCAAATAAGGTCACATTCACAGGTACCAGGGCTTAGGACTCCAACATACCATTTGGGAAGATACAATTCAACCCACACTGGGGTTACTGGTGAGTTGATCTTAAAATAGGGAGATGATCCTGGAATATCTTGCTGGGCCCTTAGAGGCAGAGAAGTTTCTCCTGCTGGAGTCAGAGAGATTCAACACCGGGAGAAGATGGAGACATTCCAAGAGTGAGAAGGGTTCCACATGCTGTTGATAATTCTGAGATGTAGAGAGCCATGTGCAAGGAACAAAGAGAGGCCTCTAGGAACAAAGGGTGGTGTCTGGCTGGCAGCAGTGAGGAAGCAAGGAAACGAGGACCTCAGTCCTACAACCACAAGGAATTGGATTCTTCCAACAAACTGAATGGTCTTGGAAGCATATACTTCCCCAGAGCCTCCAGAAAGAGACTCAGCCCTGTCAACACCTTGATTTTGGTCCCGTGAGACCTAGAACACAGGAACCAGCTGAATACTGCTGGGCCAACTTATGACCCACAAAAACTGTAAGATGATAAATAGATATTGTTTTAAGCCCATAAATTTGTGGTAATTTGTTAAGCAGCAACAGAAACAGCTACAAGGAGAGTATCAAAAACAACTCCCAGGTTTTTGTCTTAAGCACCTGGGTGGGTGGAGTTGTCTTTACTTTGGTGGGGAAAACCAGGCAAGAAGCAGATAAGGGGGAGCAGAGCACGGAGGACACGGGCATTTGAGAATCCTAGGAGAAAGTTTCCTGTTGATGGCACATTCATAGCTGGACTCACGAACCTGGGATGTAGAAGAGGTCAGGGGTAGAGTTATAAATATGGGAGCCACAGCCTAGAGACTGTATTTCCAGACATGGAACCACTGTGATCATCCGAAGGAAGGGAAGACAGAGACATCAGGACTGACCTGGGGAAACTTCCCACCCTGCCCAGAGGAAGTGAGGAAGGGAGGTAAAGTGACCAATAAAGAAACTGGAAGAAGTGGCCTCACAGAAAAGAGACATCAACATGGTGCATGGTACTGAGAAGTCTAGTAAAATAAGGATTCAAAAATATTCATTTCAGTTTCTTATAAGATAAACATATACCTAAGATACGAACCAACAATGCATTTCTTGGTTTCTACCCAGAGAAATGAAAACCTATGTTCACACAAAAGCCTGTATGCAAATGTTTATAGCAGCTTTATTTGTAATCACCCAAACTTGGAAACAACCCAAATGTCCTTCAACAGGTGACTGAATAAACAAACTGTGGTTCATCCATACAATGAAAAACTACTTAGTCTTAAAAAGGGAGGGACTGTTGATACATGCAATGACCTGGATCAAAAAACGGCATGCTACACGATTTCATTTATGGGACATTCGCAAAAAGACAAAACCACAGATGCAGAAAGCCCATTGTTGCCAGGGGCCAAGAGAGGGAATGATTACAAAGGGGTACCAGGAAGGAATTTATGTGGAGTGTTGGAACCATTTCATATCCTGACTCTTTTGCGTATGGTTACATAACTCCATGTGTCTGTCCAAACAGAACTGCACACTTAAAAAAGGTGGGTTAATTTAATGTTAATTTTAAAAATAAAGAGAAATATAAATGTAAAATGCCCACTGAATCTACGTGGAAGTCAGTGGTGACTTTCGGAATAGCAGTTTGGGGAGACGGTGGGCCAGGAAACCAGCCTGAACAGGCACCTGAGTGAGTTGGGTGTGGAGATGTGGAGACAAATGGGTGTGAACGGGAGGCGGGGGAGGAGGACGAGCAGGAGCTGAAGGAGAGGCCCCTTGGCCCCTTCCTCACCCCTGTCCTCTCCTTCAGCTGAGTTGACCAGAGACCTCAGTTTGTGACCCAATTTCATCATCAGTTTGTCCAAGACCCATCTCTTGTCTTCGTCCTTTAGTCTCTGACTCTTCAGGCTCCCATGCTAATGTGTTTTTGTTTTTTTTTTTTAAATAATAATTTTGTCTCCTTTATTTTATTTTATTTTTATTTTATTATTTTATTTTATTATTTGTTTTTAATTGGGAAGGGGAACAGGACTTTATTGGGGAACAGTGTGTACTTCCGGGACTTTTTCCAAGTCAAGTTTTTATCCATTCTTTCTTAATTGTGGAGGGCGCAGCTCAGCTCCAGGTCCAGTTGCCAGTTGTTAGTTGCAGGGGGCGCAGCCCACCATCCCTTGGAGGTTGTCGAGGAGTCCAATCAGCAACCTTGTGGATGAAAACCCGCGCTCCAACCAACTGAGCCATCTGGCCACCCGGGAGCTGAGCGGCAGCTCGTTGACTTCATTCTAGTTGCCGAGGGCGTAGCTCAGCTGGCCCATGTGGGAATCGAACCAGAGTCCCGTTGCCCAGAGCTTGGGCTCTAACCAACTGAACCACCCGTTCGTCCCCCATGCTAATGTTTTTGATTCATGTCCTTGAATATGTATATTTGCATCTTTGTGGAATTTGAAATGTTAGTCTACTTGTATCTGTGCTTTTCATTTAAGTAAACAGCATTGTACAATTGGCCTCATTCTGTTTCTTTCCCCTTTCACTCACATTTTTTGTTTTCATTTTTGTTTTTGTTTTTTAAAAGATCTGTTCTCATGGTTATACACTGCTGGCTCACTGCTCTGAGAGCTGCATGGTATTTTGCAGTGAGTGTCCACTGCACTACCCCTCTCCGCTCTCCGGTGATGGACTCGAGTTTGCCTCCAGCTGCTCTGATGTACATGTGAGTGCATGTTTCCTTATGGACCATGAGACGATTTACTTGTAATATGTCTCCAAGACTGAGATTGTTGGGTGGGAGTATTTTAAGCCTAAGACCCCTTCCCGGATGACTCCACCCATGTGCATGGCCACCAACAGTACAGGGGCACTAAGAGATGGACCAGTTTTTCAACATAGGAGTTGAAGATAAATGGAGTAATTTCTTTCCTCCATGCTCAAGTTCCCTCAGAGAGAGATAATTTCCATTCTTCTCCCCAGGAAAAAATGTACTTGAAGACTGCTCCTTCTCTTTCTGCCTTTCATTCCCAGGAGGAATGGCACGGTGGGTAGATAGGTTTGTGAGCATGAACAGAACATGTGTGTGAGACCCAGCAGCTCCCCGTATGATCCTTTGGGATCCCTGCCCAGGAAGCAGGTCTCTGGGACTCCTGTCCTCCACATGGTCCTCTTACAAGAGTCAGCTCTGCCCCACGCAGAGGGAGGCCTACAGCTCTGCCATCATGGGGATGAAATATCAAGAAGTCCAATACGTCAAATTTTCATCCTCAAGCATAACTGCAGTAATCAAGCTGATATTTTTATTTCTCCTTGTATGAACCCTGTGGTCATCTCCCAATTGGTATCAACCTCAGAGAAATATGAGGGAAAAGATGTGATTTATTATTACCTTAAACCCCTCACACATTGATGCAAAGACCTAAAACCTTGAGAAATGGGTACAAGTTCAAGTATTTGAGCTCAAAGGGATAGAGGCTTTGGACTCAACTAAGACCAGGTCTCACAACTCCAGAATTTGGCAGACAAAGCAGCAGCCTAAACTGTGATCAAGCTGCACCTTGGCTGTCTGAAGAGGAAACTATCTTTTTTCTTTTCTTCTGACATTAGGAAGATTGAGGCCCAAAGAAATCTAACAGAGGTGAGGAGACATGGTTTCAGGAATGACTTTCCCAGAAGTCTAGATTCAAGAAGCACGAGGGGCCTCAGCTTATTAAAGCAGAGTGCAGAGAGTCTTTAATAAAGTAAGTGAGCTTACAGACGGCATGCACTGACTTGAGAGGGCCCTGGCGAGAGTGCATACCCAGGAGGGATATAACTCGGGAGCCTCAAGGATGTGCCCGCTGGGATTTGTCTGGAAAATCTAGGGAACTGGGACTCAAGAGAGGGCACAGGAGAGATAACACATGCCAAAGGGAGCCAGGAAGAGCAATAACAGTAAGATGCTGATCATACAGCTGGGATTATCTAATTCATTGGAGAGAAAATGAGCAAGACTTGCTTGAGCAATTGACTTCATATCTCTGTGGTGGTTTGTACTGGGTCAACTTGGTTAAACTGAGAACTTTGTTTCCTAGACTTCCTTATAGGGTGCTAATTTAAAGTTGTCTAGAGAAAACTGTTCAAGCAACAAGATGGCAGGAATTAGGCCTTGGCAGCTGTTCTCTGAAGTTGTCACAGTCACATGTGGTGACAATCAGACACAGACGTGCCAAAAATTTCCATATCCTTGCTCTCCTAACTTAACTTCCAGCTCTTTGACTTGATTGCTGGTCCTAATGACCAACAGTGGCCAAAGCATCACCCCCACATGCTTAGCTGTGGACACACAGAGATGGGGGCTTCCCAGAGGCACAGCTTCCCTTAGACCACCGCCCACCCCCTCCCCCAAGCTTTCTCATCACAGTTCCCCTATGACATTCTTGGCTTTTCAAATTGACCAGCTGGGAACTCTTTCTCTGATTCCCCAGCTCTCCTTCTGGATCTTTACTCCCCTAGTTCTCCTCATAATTATTTGAAATTTAATTCTTATTAACAACAACAACAGCAAAAATACACGTCTGATAACCATAACACTCATGAGAGACTCTGCTCCCCTCTCCTACTTTGAGGGACTTTGTCGGACAGAATTCAGAGTATGCAGGTAAACCTGCATCTGAAAGAAATAACGATGGGGGAGAAATGAGGAAGAAGGCATTCATGTCCTCAAACACTGCTAGGCCTGTACGTGGCGTAGAAGGACAGAGATCCAGTTAAGAAACAGGTCAATACGCTAAAAGCTTATCCAAGATTGTCTGAAAAAAGGCAGAAGGAGATGAACGCTGAAGGTTCACGTGAATGTTGCAGCACTGCCGAGAGCCAAGTGGCAAGAAAGATTTGTAGCTGCCATTGAAGTAGCGTACGTTCAAGCTTCAAGCTTCTGGGAAAAATCAGATGACAGAGTGCTAGTTCTTACCAGCTCCCTGGGACCTCAGGACTCAGTGTATCACTGGCAAATCCAGGCATGGAATCTCAGAAGAAGCTTCCCGAGCAGAAGCAAATGTGGGGGCAAGGGGACATCCCTCCCTTGAGACGGGCTTCATGGGCTTGAGAAATTCAATATGGCTGCTCACAACAGGTGTTGGAGGCTGTGTGTCTCTAAACAGATCCCTTATTCAGTTCATCCCTGGGTGCCAGGAGCATAAAATTCAAGGGGATTTTGAAATGAAGAAGTTTTCTATCCACAAGGTAATAAACAGGAACACCTCAATTCACCCCAGTGACTGGCTATGTCAATTTCATATATTTAAAATTTTGGCTGAAAAATTAAAATATCTGAGAGGCCACCCCATGGCAGAGAAGAGAGCATGTAGCAATGGACTTGTCCCACGGGTCTAAGGTTGGGGTCCTCCAGAAGCAGAGCCTGAGACAAGGATTTTGGTAGAGAAAGTTTATTTGGGAGATGGTCCCAAGAAGCACATGTAAGAGAGTGAGGAAATGGGGTGGGGAAGGACGGAAAATCAACAAACGAGTGCTGCTATGGGCAACTGAGACTCAGTCCTGTTGGGGACCCTCTGCTGAACTGGCTGTGTCCCACTGGAGCAGTGGGTTGTTTATCCACCAACTCCTCCTGTCCATCATTTCATCGAGGGCACTGCTTTTTGGAGCTTCAAGTCGCTAGCACTTCCGCCCCACAAATGTTCTGAACACACTCCCTCACCCAGAGAAAGCCCTCAGCTGGAGAGCCTCCAGGGCTTGCAGGAGGAAGCCATCAACATTATGGTCATAGTGAGAGATGAGAGGATGCAGAGGGCCCAACAGCATCTACTATATTTGGAAAACAAAGTGCTCTAGTTAGCCTCTTGACAGAATGCCTCTCCCAGTTGAGTGTAGTTCTCATGACACTGGACAGCTGTCATAACCTGAGGCTGGCATCACAATGGAGCTGAAAGCAAGATTTTTTTCCCTCTATCCTCTCCCAGACGTTGCTGCATTGAAGCTACATTTCAGGAATGAAAATATACATTTGGATTAATGTAAATAATGAGTTCTGCTTGAGATAAGTGTATTTGGTGCTTTGCCCTTGTATTCCTGAGCCTCAAGGGGATGCATAGACTATCTAGTGCAATGATAGTCTTGCGTGTCCTTTTAATTCTCTTCTCCATAAAACATGATGCGCTAGCCTTTGGGTTGAACGGATCAGCTTGAACATCTTGAAGGAACTGCACCCAGCCCAGTAAAAGACATCAAACTGTGGCTGCAGAAGGACTCAGACACTATCCAGGCACATGAGTGAGACCCCACGGTTAAGGCCACAGAGCTAATATTGACCAGGTTGATTTTGGTATTTCAGCTCTTAGCAATTTTTATTTTCAATATCTTAGACTACATGTAAAGCAGATGTTTGAGTATTTGACAATGGGAAGGTTGAACTGAATCCTATTCAAGTTTACGACCGTTTTCTATCATATTATAATATTAAAAATTTTTTAATCTATCGTTTGAGCTCAATACATGAGCTCAGCTGAGCCATTTTGTACAACAAGGCATCATCTGAGATGGGAACACAGAAGGGAGTGATCTGTCAGTATAAGACAGAGGTCTTAGAGTTGATTTAGTTAGCATGCAGTGCTGACGCATTTCAGAGCCTTTAGGGAAAGAGCTAAATTGCCCACCTGAGTGTTTTATAAGATTTAAAGATTCTTTTGATGTCAGGATACAACACAGTGACACTCAGAGAGATGAAAGGCAGAACTCTTTGTTACTTACAGCTCCAAATGAAAGAAGGCTGCTAGGCAGGGCCATACACAAAGGCTTGCACCTGGGGAATAGCAAGCTTGGGCTGTAGGGGGCAGCTTATGTTCGGAAAATAGTGCGGGGTCAGCTCAGTTTCTCCAGCTCAAGGCGGGCTGGCTAATTGGAATAATTCCTCAGGCTCTGGGACATAGGGACTGTCCCTATTTGTCTGGGACCTGGCCCCAGGGCAATTAGGGATTGCACATAGTTGCCTGGAGTATGAGATACCCATGAAGGAAGTGATTGGGAATGTGAACTTAATCAGGTGCTCCAAAAAAGGGCAACTGACCAACCTCTATCCAGGGCTTCAAAATTGGGTCAGGAAAACAAAAATAAACAAACAAACAAAACACCTATATTACACCTTGGTCTCGGGACAATGAAAAAAATTGGTATTGGGGGGTGGCCACATGACTGTTGCATTGAGTTCTCCCTAACAGATTACTCATCTCCTCCCTTGAGGGGATGGTCACACTCCCAGTCGACCGTAAGTTTAGACCCAGTGAAAGTTGACAAAAATTGTGTACATTAGAGGGTACCATCTACCCCCTGCTTTCCTGCCTTCACCCCAAGATGGGTTGCCAAGCCTGTGAAGACACCAGCACATTCTTGCAAAGACATCTTCTGCCTTCTTCTCTGACCCAACTCATTTCTTCCCATGACAGAATTGTGAGTCTCAAAAAATGAATGGAATGGGCTCACGTCCTTCCTCTGTCTCTAGTTTCTGTCCAGCTCCTTCCTCATTCATTTGGTGAACTATCCCAGGAGACCTCTTTCCCTAAGGGTAGGAAGGCCTGCCGTTGTGTCATGTATGTGTAAACAAAAGGGGTAAATCTAATTCAGGGCTGAAGCAAGAGGAAGCCCAATTTTGCTTAAACTAATCGAACTTTACCTCTAATAAAACTTATTCTGCACCTTGATCTCCATTTGTGTGACTCCTGCAATACTTCTCCCTTGCTCAGAATTCTGATGTGTAGAATTATCATGTGTGTCTGCATGCCCATCAACCATTTTTCCCTGTATAGCTGTGCTACACCTCCCATCAGGAGGTAGAAACCATTCCCTCTCCTCTTGAATCTGGAATAATCTCGTGACTTGCTTTGACATTTGGCAGAAGTGAAAATTTGGGATTTCTGAGCCCAACCCTGAGGATATCTTGTAATTTCTCATTTTGCACAGAGGAAAACTCACTATGTGCAGAGTCCACTCTATCCTGCTAGA
Organism: Rhinolophus ferrumequinum; assembly: GCF_004115265.2. Classification (NCBI taxonomy): domain Eukaryota; kingdom Metazoa; phylum Chordata; class Mammalia; order Chiroptera; family Rhinolophidae; genus Rhinolophus; species Rhinolophus ferrumequinum. The sequence goes on along the minus strand of NC_046306.1, from coordinate 26,164,669 downwards.
AAGAAATGTCACGTGGAGAGAGGTCTTGGTGGGAGAGACACCACCTGGAAAGAGAGGCCACATGGAGAACTAAGGCCCCAGATACATGAAAAAGCCCAGGAGAAGAGAGAAGCCCAGCACCCCCTGCCAAGCCCCAGCTGACTACTGAGTGTCCCCAGCTGAGGTATCAGAATATGAATAAGACCCCCCAGCCCCAGTGGAGTAGCTCTAGCTGATATCATGTGGAGCAGACACAAGCTATTCCTATTGAGCCTTGCTCACATTCCTGAGAAATAAAACGGCCGTTGTTTAAGGTATTAAATTTTTGAGTAGCATGTCACACAAACATAACTAAAACTGCCTGTAGCTCCAACAATGAGCTACTAGAGTTGCCTGGGTGCTGATGAGAATGTTGCTTTGGAGAGAAAGATTGAAGACAAAGAACAGAAAGGACATGGGTTCAGAGGACATGCGGAGGGGGTGACCTAAGACGGAGCAGGGATGGAGAAGATGGTGAGAGATTCAGGTAGGGTTTAGATTTGGTGGTGTGAAAATTAGGAAGCTTCATTTTCATGGCATTGGTTTTCTCGCTGATGACTGAGATGAGACCATCAGCTGAAAGGGAGACGTTGATGTAGTTTGAGGACTGAGGGGAGCTATAAAATGGTCATCTTGGATGTTGGGAAGCCAGCTCACTAGAGAATATGTTTGATCCCTGAGCAGAGGTGAATGTCCATTTGTGGTAGGCAATCATGATATGGACATGAATCAAGTCTGTTAAGCCAATGTTCAGCTGCTGGGATGTAGGGTTGAGATGGTGGAGAGGGGCAGGGAATAGTGGTTCTCCACCCTAGCTAAACACTGTGATCCCTGGACAGCTTTTAAATATCCCCAAGTGACTCCTTTAAAAACAAAAATCAAAACTGATGCTAGCATCGAATCCTTGGAATTCTGGATTAAATTAGTCTAAGATAAAGCCTGAGTATCAAATCTAGTGGTGTCTTCCAACCAGGCTCATGGTCAGGTCTGACATTTACAGTCATGTTGGCTGCACATTGCATAATTTCAGAAGGTTCCCCTCATATAGTCAACATTGGGAATAGTTCCCCCTAAATATGTGGCGTGCAAAACCTTCAAAACTGTACATGGTGGGCTGGTGCATCCAGCCTTGCTCTGTTTGCAAAGTTCTTCTTTGACTTTCTCAACACCCCTTCTCTTCATTTCCTTTCCAACCCCTCTGACTACTCCTTCTCATGTCTTTCAATTTACACATGCTCTCTGAGGAAACTAATCAGCTCCCAATCCCCGTACTTCCCAATCTCCTCCTAGATTTATGAGTCACAGCTCTAAATCTTGCTGCCCACACATCTCTCAAGCATCTCAAACCCATCTTGACCCAAACCAAACTCTGCTCCTCTTCCTGCCATATTCTTTCTCTCTATTCAGGGTACTGTTATCATCCAGGCATTCAGCTTAGAAACCTGTCTTCTTTGGCTCCATTCTCTCCCTCACTCTGCTGCTCTCTGCCCCTGAGAATCTCATTGTTTCTGGCTTAAACACTTACAGTTGTCCCCAAACTGTTCATTTTCTTCTCTGCATATCTTCCACCTTACACTGGGGCTGTGTCATTAAAAACAAATATTGGATACTCATACTCTTCTGATTAAAATTCTTCAGTGGCTCCAAATATTCTCAGGATCCAGTGCAAAGTCCTGACATTGGCACTTAAGGTCTTAGAACACCAGAGCCAAACCTATCCTCCTAGCACCACATGCTGCCCGCTCACTCCCCATCTACCCTAAGCCCCAACACGCCATCATATCCACACTCCTGTCTTTACGTCTTTTCCCATGTGCTATGGACTGAATGTTTGTGCCTCTCCAAAATTCATTTATTGAAACTCAGTGTGTGATGGTATGTAGAGATAGAGCCTTTGGGATGTAAGTAGGTCATGACTATGGAACCCTCATGATGGGACTAGTGACCTTATAAGAAAGACAAGAAAGAACTTCCTTTTTCTCTTCTCTATTCTCCTCTCTCCTCTCTCCTCTCTCTTCCCTCTCCTCTCCTCTCCTCTCCTCCCTCTCTCTCTCTTTCTCCCTCTCTCCCTCTCTCTCTCTCTCTCTCTCTCTCTCTCTCTCTCTCTCTCTCTCTCTCTCTCTCTCTCTCTCTCTCTCTCTCTCCTCCTTCCTCCCTCCTAGGTAAAGATGTAACAACAAGATGGATACCAGCAAACCAAGAAGAGAGCTCTCATCCAACATCAGACCTGCCAGCACTTTGATCTTTGACTTCCGAGCCTCCAGAACTGTGAGAAATAAACGTTTGTTGTTTAAATCATTCAGTCTGTGGTATTTTTATTTTAGCAGCCTAAAGTGACTAAGACACCATGAAATTCCCTTTGCCTGAATTCACATTCCATCTCTCCACACTCGTTTCTATATACTCTTTAAAGCCCAGTTCATTATTCAGTCTTCCTCATGTCCCCTTCTTACAGCACTAGAAATTATTTTTTCTGTGTGTTCTTACTCCTAGCCACACTGTACATTTCTATCCACCTCTGTACCTCATAGTTCTTCAAGGGGAGAATTTTCCCTGTATCTCCAGAGCCTGGCATAGTGTATGAACCCTATTAGGTGGTCAATATATGAGGGAAGGGATCCTCTGCCAGCAAGAGGAAACAAAGGTGAACTTGACTCACGGGTGTTGGAATAGATCCATTTACTAGACATGGCCAATGCAATTACAGGTCTTGGGTGATTTAAAGGCTGTTTCTGCAGGAGCCAACAAATCTTTGATGAAGACCTTGTCATCCAGCATAATTGCCCAGCTTGTCTTTGACTGTTTAAATGCAGTGGGTAATAACGCCTGAGACTCAGAGTCAGACAGACAAGCCTGCACGGCAGGGAACACTCAGAATTGAGGAAGAGGGGACCAGGCCCTTTGTGGAGCCGTAGGAGAGGCTCCTATTGGGGTGGCCTCCACATGGATTGAGTCTGGCCTAGGGACTCAGGGGTCAGACAGAGAGATTGAGTGTGGCAGATTGCATTAAATGCCTCAATTTTCATCCCTCCTTGTATCCACGTTGTTTGTCGTGTGACTTGGGAGAGTGTATTTTCCCACTGGTAGTCTTTGTATTTGGCCACATGACTTTCCTTGGCTAGTAGAAAGAGGAACGAGTGACAGGTGATTCTAGTCCTCCAGAGGCCTTACCTGTTTCTGTTTGCTATCTGGTACCTTTGCTATCATCAGGAGAATGAGAGTCCCAGACTGAGCCACTGCTCTCAGGAGTAGGATGAGAGAAATGCACGAGCAATAAGCATTTGTGTGGGATTCCAAGAGGTTTTGTGATTTTCGTTATGCAGCATGAAGGTGGCTCTGGATTACACAATGAGCCGTTACCCAGATCAACCAGAAACATAATGGGTACAAAGAGCAAAGGCAGAATTGACAAATGTCATCAACAGAAAAGCAATTCTCAAGTCAAGTGGATTTGGAGTGGAGAAGCCATGTGAGAAGGCATGCATCCATCTGTGGGGTGCCCTCCAGGGTCAGAGGCAAAGCGGAAGTTGGAGGAACTTTTTCCTAATTGTCTCTGTGCTGTCTGGAGCTTGTTCTTTTCAGCACTTGTGTGTAGAAGTCTGGGCATCACCCCACCACACTCCTACCAGGTGCAACATTCAAGGTTGGGGTGGCTGTTTGCCTCTGGAGCAGGAGAGCTGGGTCCTAGCTGCAGATTTTCTGCAAATTTTCTGAGTGACCCCAGGTAGGTCACTGCTTCTGTATCATTCAGGGTGGGCTAGGTTATGTTGCAGTAACAGCCCCTCTCCTGAAATTTCAGTTGTTTGAAAAACAAACCCAAAAAGTGTGTTTAAGGTATACTGGTGGTGTCCTCACAGAGGTCCTAGGATGACAGAGTAGTCACTCTCTAAATTGTCGCCAGTCACCAAGACAGAAGAGATGGACAGGGAAATGCAATTTTATCCTATTCCTGGAAGGAGAAAGAAACGGAACATTTGCAAACAGCCCTAATGACTACTATGCTCTCCATACAGTTTGACATTTTTAATATTTTAAAACATTAAATGTTTCCTTCTTCCAGCTGCAATCATCAACACTGCCCTTTCATCTAGTTCTCCTAAGATGTGGCTTCTCAACTCTGTCTATGTAACCCAGATGTTGACTGACATGACCCTGTCTTTGAGATTTACATCAAACTGGCTTGAAGTCCCATCTCTCGTCCTGGGGGAAATCCAGTGTCCTGCTACAAGTATTTAGCACATCCCTGGGTCACCTCCAGGTGCACCTCCCACAAGTCTTGCTCTCACTTGAATGTCACCTGCAATGGCTTTATTCTCCTCCCTACCCCATTCTGACATGAAACCAGCCCTCCTTTCCTTGATTTCCTCTCAATTTACTCACAAAAGCATCTATGTACAGAGCAGACTTTGCTAAAGGCGTGAACGGGAAAGAGACTTATATCACAGAAATATGTACAACCTAAAGATGAATATCAGACATCCCTGTTCTGCTGTGTGTTTGGGTCACCCTGCCACTGAGGACTTCTCCCCGTGCTTTGCTCTGGCGGGGGGAACTCCTTGCCATTGGGTATCCCTGCTCTTGCCAGCTCCTACCCACTCTTCATTATGGACAATGATATAGCTCACCACTCTCTACTTGGCCCCAGACATATATCTTCACACACAAACACTCCAAGTGTCTGCTAAACAAAACACCATCTACTTCGGGTCTTGAGCAGTTCAGAAGACCTGGCAGAGGCTCTGAAATTCCAGTCCCCAGCCCCAGCCAGGGATGCCTCCATGAGTAGAAGGGAGCAATATAGAGATTTATGTGTCCACCGACAAAGGCACTGCTGCCTTCCCCTTGCCCCATCCCTTAAAAGGCAGAAGTTGCTAACGTCAGTTTTGGTTTTGAATAACTCTTTCTCTCTGTTAAATACAGACGCACTTGTTTTATGAAGCACTCTTATATGAATGCCAGGTCCTGTGCCCTACCACCAATCCATGGGGACAGGACTATGTTCATCTTCATTTTACTGATGAGGAAACTGAGGTTTGTGAAGACAAGCCATTTACCCAGGGTCTCACATGGGACACAAATCCAGGTCTATAGAACAAATCCCCCCCTTTCTTCTCTGTCAAACTTCCTCTCTCTGACCACATGCTCTTACAGGAAAGGCCTTCTGCTTAAAATAGTTTGAGAGAAGTGGTGAAACATTACCTGAGGGGTTGTTTACTGCTATTGTTGTCTTTTATTATGATCTTGAAATTCATTTTTAAGTCGGCAAAGGGGATGGACCCTTCCGTGTACCCAGCTCTGATGTCTGAACCGAGAGGAATTAGAAGAAGAGGGGGACACGTGCTTGTAATTGAGCCCACTGACTGTTCCGCTGTCCTAGGAGAAGCAGGACTTCCTGCCCCAGAGTGGGCCCCAGAGGCGGGACGTACCTAGTCCTCCTGAGAATGTCAGTCAGGGGAGAGACGAGCAGGGCCTGAGGGTGGGGTGTAGAGAGAGGGCTGTTCACAATTGTTTCAAGGCGAGCTGGCCAAGCTTCGTCTGTCCACAGGGGCACTTCGTGAACATTCCCTTACATTTTTCTCTTGTTCCCCAAGAAACTTCTGCCCCATCCTACTGCAAAGCTTGGTGGTTTCAGCCCACGCGTGCTAAAGGCAACTCCTTGGCCTGATTGTGTAGAGATGATCCTTTCCATGGTACTTTACACATTGAGAAATGCTCATACTCCTACCTCCCTGTGTGGAGGAATAGATATAAATATCCCCATCTTACAAACGGGAAACTGAGTCCCAGAGAAGTAAAGGATTGCCCTTATATCTCCCAACTCTTTGGTAACAAGGGTGAAACTAATCCCCAAATCACTTGCAATCCAGCCCTGGAATGCTTCTGGATCCCAAGGCTGCCTCATCAGGCCCCAAGTCACTAGAATGTGACAGCTGTCAGAAGCCCCAGCAACTCCAGTAGACATCACACTCAGAATCAGACATCAGGAGTCCCCGTGCCTTTAACAGGGCTTCATTAACGGGGGCAGGATTTTATTTCCCTCCATGGGAGTTTGGGACTGGCAACAGTTTTACCACAAGTCATGTTCTTCTCTGCTTCTCTGAGAGGGAAAACACTTTCCATTGTAAAATAGTGGTGTTTTGTTTCTCAAGAACTGCTTTGCAGAAGCAAGAAGTTGGAGACTGTGACCACACAAGTTTAGGATTTGAACCTCAAGTCCTGTGCATCACAGGAAGCCAGGAGAATAATGATCTATCTATGAATGAGGACAAAAAAATCTCTGCCTGTTGATCCTCCCCAAGCCATATGAGGAAACATAAATAGTCACTAATGAGTAACTGGAACATGAATTTGTGCCAAGCTTGGGCATAAGCCTAGATTCCCATGCTCCTGGCAGTACAGAGGAAAAAAGAAAAACAAACACTTTATGTTTACATGTTAAGTGACACAGTTCTAATGACTCATTGCTTAAAGAAAAATTTAGTATGAAAATCATAAAATTTTTAGGAGTGATGAATGTGGAAGAAGGCAAAACTTGTGGGATGCAGCAAAAATAGTACTTGAAGGAGGCTGCATCTTCTAGATGTTGGAACTCCTAACTGATTCTGTTATGTTTATCTGTTCTCTTTATCAAAGAGTAAAAAGATAGGTCTTTTTCCTCTCCATTTGGGGAAATTTTCTTAATGTTAACTTCTAGCTCATCTATTGATTTTTTTTATTTTGCCAGTTACGTATTTAATTTCCAAGAAGTTTCTTTCTTGTTCTTTGACTCTGCCATTTTATAATAACCTACACTTACTTTATGAATGCCATGTCTTGTCAAAAATATCTGTTCATTGTGGGGATATTTTATGGTTCATTTTGTTCACCAAATTATTTATTTCCTCAGGAGTCTGTTACCAACGAAAATGTATTTCTCAATCACCTGCAATTATATAATTGTAGTACAAATACAGTTTGTTGCATCTTACATAATTCTAGCACAGTATTAAAACCAGCAAATTGACATTGGTACAATGTGTGTGTATAGGTCTATGCCATTTTATCAAATCTGTAGATTTGTTAACCACCACTACATTCAAAATACAAAATTCTCCTATGCCAGAAAGATATCTCTGTGCTACACCTAGACATTTCATAGTGTAACTGAAAAACATCAAAAGAAAACATTAAGTGAGCAAATTAAATGTATTTTCAAACACACAAAGGGTTGAAAAGCAAAAAAAAAAGAGTTAAAAACATTCTTCATCAAGAGTGAAAATAAACCCAGAGAGAAGAAATGGGATGCAAGAAATAAAAGGGGGTAAAGAAATTGGTAAATGAAGAGTATTCATGGGACAGATTTACCACACTTTGCTTATGCATTTACCCTCTGAAGGACATATTGGTTGTTTTCAGTTTGGACATATTATTGGTTGTTTCCAAATTTGACCTATTCCAACTAAAGCTGCTATAAATAATTTTATAGAGGTTTTTGTGCAGACATAACTTCATTTCTATCAGATAAATGCCTAGGAGTACAATTTCTGGATTGTTTGACAACTGTGTCTTTAGTTTTTTGTTTTTTTAAGGAACTGCTGAATGGTTTTCCAGTGATGTTGAATATCTTTTCATGTGCTTATTTGCCATGCATACGTATCCTCTCTGGTGAAATGTCTGTCCATCTCTTTCACCCATTTTCTAATTGGATTTTTTTACTGTTGAGTTTTGAGAGTTCTTTACGTATTCTAGATAAGAGTCCTTTGTGAGATATGTGATTTGCAAATATTTTCTCCTAGTCTGTAGCTCGTCTTTTTGGCCTCTTAATGGGATTTTTTGCAGAGCGAGTTTTTAATTTTAACAGTTTTATTGAGGTATAATTGGTATACAAAGAACTGCACATATTTAATACGAGCAGTTTGATAAGTTTGGAAATATGCAAACACCCTTGATACCATCACCAGAGTTAAGGTCATAGGCATATTCAACACCTTCTGAAGTTTCTTTGTGTCCCTTGGTTTTGCGGGGTTTGAGGGTTTTTTTGTGTGTGTGTTGTAAGAACACTTAATAAGAGTTCTACCCTCTTAACAAATTTTGAAGTATACAATACCGTATTGTTAACAAGTTTTTAATTTTAATGAAGTTCAGTTTATGGATTTCTTTTTTTTCTTCTATGGATCATGCCTTTGGTTCAGTGTGTAAGAACTGTTCACCAAGTCCCAGGTCCTGAAGAGTTTTTTCTCTTATGTTACCTTCTAAAAGTGTTATCGTTTTATATTTACATTTATGGTCCATTTTGAGTTCATTTCTACATGAGAGGTGAGGTTCAGGTCAGGTTCCTATTCCTACCTGTGAATACAGAGGCACCAACACCATTTGTTGACAACAGTTTTTCTCCATTGAATTGCATCTTTGTCAAAATCAGTTGGTCATCCTTACGTGGGGTTTCCATCTGAGTTCTCTATTCCATTGATTATATGCCTCTCTCTCTGTCAGTTCCACACAGTATCGATTGCTGGAGCTGTATAGTATTTCTTGAAATTGAGTACAGTGATTCCTCCCAGCTTCTTTTTAACAATTTTTTAGCTATGTTAGTTCCTTTGCTTTTCCATGTAAATGTTAGCGTAATCTTTTCTATATCTGCAAAACAAACAAAAAATCTTGCAGGAATTTTGATAGAAATTGTGTTAAACTTCTGTATCAATTTGGGAAGAATTTACATCTTTGTTGATTCAGTGTCATGTGACACACTGTGACACCAAAATGGTTGGAGCATCTCATAATAGCCTTTGGAGGTAGAAGTCTAGGCTTTCCACTGAGACTTTTCTGGCAATGGTAGGGGTGGGGATTCAACTCTTTCTGTGGGGTTTGGCTGGAGTAGAGCTGTTGTTGTCTAAGTTTTCTGTCTCTCTAGACTGCCTCTTTCCTGGTCATTGGCTAGACAGAGCAAGATTTCCTGGGGCTTCATTGGTCTGTCCATTGGTGCTTCCAGGTGCTGTTTTCTCCAGTATCCAGTCTAGGCTATATGAGGCAAAATGAAAACAGAGAACTCATCTCAAGTCATTTCTTATATCCTTTAGTCCCTAGCTGGTCTGCCTTCTCACCACCTATCAGTCTTCTTCTTCTTTTTTTTTTATATTATGTCCAGGAATTTTCGTTTTCCTTAGTAGGAGAAATAAGGGAAAATACATCCATCTTCCCAGAAATAGAAGTCCCCAGACAGGATTTTAGCAAACAATATCTTGTTGTATGCTATTTAAAAGATACACATAGACCTAAAAGATTACCCATAGACCAAAAAGACACCAAAAGATTAAAACACATAAAGAGATTTTAAAATATATATCAAGCAAATAGCAGCCAAAAGAAAAAGTGGGTTCAGTAATACTGTCAAATAAAATAGAATTTATTGTAGAAATCATTAATAGATATAGATAATAACATGATACAGTGATGAAAGGAAAAGTTCATCTAAAAGGTGTAATCGCTGTAAAATACAAATGTCTAAGGACGCTGACTTGAAAAACATAAAGAAAAAATTGACAGAATTTCAAGGCAAAAATGATCAAATCCACATTCAGAGATGCCAGTAATAAACACATTGCTTTCAAAAACTGATAGATCAAGCAGACCAGAAAAATTGTAGGGATTAGAATAAGTAATCAACACACTTTAATGCTTGATTAATGGGTCTCCAGAATTCTGTGTCCAACTCTAGTGCTTATACCTTCCTTCTAATCACACTATGAACAAGTACTCAAGAAGCACACATTATCCACATGCCCAGGAATCAGCCAATTCGAAAGACGGGTAGCAGGGCCGGCCCGGTGGCTCAGGCGGTTAGAGCTCCATGCTCCTAACTCCGAAGGCTGCCGGTTCAATTCCCACATGGGCCAGTTGGCTCTCAACCACAAGGCTGCCAGTTTAACTCCTCGAGTCCCGCAAGGGATGATGGGCAGCGCCCCCTGAAACTAAGATTGAACAGGCACCTTGAGCTGAGCTGCCGCTGAGCTCCTGGATGGTGGGCTGTGCCCCCTGCAACTAGCAAGGGCAACTGGACCTGGAGCTGAGCTGCGCCCTCCTAACTAAGACTGAAAGGACAACAACTTGAAGCTGAACTGCACCCTCCACAACTAAGATTGAAAGGACAATAACTTGACTTGGAAAAAAAAAAGTCCTGGAAGTACACACTGTTCCCCAATAAAGTCCTGTTAAAAAAAATAATAATAATAAGCTGTCTTGAGGCCTATGTAAGCTGTCTTGAGGCTTATGTTGGAAGTAGGGAGTATATATTATAAATAATAATATTATTAAAAAAAAAAAAGAAAGACGGGGTAGCAGACATATCAATTTATCTGCTGATAATGTCAATCAACAACCAAAATGCTCTTCAAAAAGGAAAAGAAATTCTTTATATTTAGACACTAAAAGACATAGTTCTAAACGATCCATTGCTTAAGAGGAAAGTACCGTGACAATCATGAAACATATAGGAGTGAACGACCATGAAGAAAGCAACGCCGGGGGGAGGCAGCCATAGAACTCTCCTCGCCTGATGCTCAATGGTGCTTAGCTGTTCTTTTTATCAGAGAATGAGGTAACGTGCCTTCTCCCTCTCTATTCTGGAAAATTTCCTGACATCATCTTCAAGTCCAACTATTGGTTTTTTTTTGTTTGTTTTTTTTTTGCCAATCACAAATTTAATTCCAAGAATTTTTTTTTTGTTCCCTAATTATTCCATTTAAATAGCAGCTTGTTCTTATTTTCTAGCTACAGCATCTTGTTAAATCTATCTATTAATATTAATTGGAGCATTATAGGAGGTATGGCATTTCATTCACTGAATTATGTGTCCTCGGGAATCTGTTGTTTACTTTCCTGGGCCTCCATTTCCTCACTGTTAGTTTTCTTCGTGTGTGTCTTAGTTTGGGTCCTCCCAAAAACGGATCTTGAGACAAGGATGTGAGTGCAAGTAGTCCACTGGTTAACCACTCACCTTCGTTGAAGGGTATCAGAGCTGATCCAGTTGTTAGTTATTACAAATAAAGCTGTGATGAACATTCATACAGAGGCTTTTGTGTGTGAATATACATATAAAATAAGGAATTAGCTCACATGATTATGGAGGCTAAGAAGTCTCAAGATCTGCAGTCAGAGAACCATGAGAACTGATGGTGTAAGTTCCAGTTTGAAAGCTACAGGCTCGAGAGCCAGGAAGAGCCAGTGTTTCAGTTTGAGTCCAAAGATCCAAAGACAGGGAAAGACTGATGTTCCAGCTCAAGCAATCAGACAAGAGGATTTCCCTCCTCCTCACAAGAGGGTCAGGCTTTTGGTTCTATTCAAGCCTTCAACTGATTGGGTGAGGCCCACCCACATTAGGACTAGCAATCTGCTTTACTCAGTCTACCAATTCAAATGTTAATCTTATCCTAAAACATCCTCCACAGACACACCCAGAATAATGTCTGACCAAGTATCTGGGCACCTGGGGACACAGGGAAGTTGACATAAAATTAACTCTCAGGGATGACTAAGATTGTTGACTCCATCTTTTTCATTTGTTTCTATTTGAAATTCCATTTTTGACAATGGCTGGGCTAAAAACAATTTACCTAAAGAAGTTGGAAATTCAATCACCAATATGTTATCCACTGCCCAATATATTGCTGCACACTGACTCACTAGCCTTAAGAATTATATCCTATGTAGTGGAAAATAAGAAAATGGTGTATATGTTATTCTGTTGTCAAATAATTAAAATATCTCCCCTTTTGGATGTGAGGGTAGGTGCCAACTGTCTTTTCTTGAGAAGGACTGTCCTTCATTCTGAGGTTATATCCTTCCTAGGTTTATGTTTATTTTATTAAATGGTGGCAACAGGGAATAATTAGCGTTTTATCTTAGTCTAACTATCTTACACTAACATTGTGTCAGTCTCCCAAACGTCTTTTAAATTTTTACATGGAAGGTGGGTGACAAGAAGAGGATCTTCAAGACTTAATACCCAGTTCCCGGTTCTGAACTTGAAACAACCGACCCAGCTGCGTTAATTCTCACTTCACACTTTTTGGAATGGTTTGTACATCCCTTGGTTTAATAAACAATCTAACATTCTTCAGAAGGCGCCCTGAAACACAAAGCTTCTCAATTCTACCTCCCCGGGTGGGCAGCAATTTTCTAGTCAGTTTCTGACATGGGGGGGGGGGAAATCACAATTCTAGAAATTGCCATTTTTGAGTGATAATGTCCCGCTGGGTATTAATTTAGGACCACTGGACAATCACTACCCCTGGACACCAGTGAGCAAGGCAAGGACAGCTGCTCTCAGAGTCCTGCTCACAGGCCCTGCCCAGCTGGAAGGAGCAGGTTGAAGGAATTTGACCCTAGAGCGTGTGGAAATGCATTCCCAACCTCTAGAATTAATTTATTTTTAAGTCATTAGGCACACAGGACTCTGGTGTGTTCCCAGCATGCTCTTAAAACACTTAGGGAAACCTAAGTATGAATTAGTAGCTTTCTTCTTACTTATCAGAAGATACAGTAAGCTTTTAAAAGCTAATTTCATTACTATAAAAAAACCAGACTTCTTTAACATGGAACGCAGGGTCACAGACTCCAGTGTCCTGGTGGTCTAGACAGATGCTAGGACTATAGGCAGAGCCAGGTGTAAGACAATAACTCAGTCCTTAGGTATGTGACCGAGAAGCTAAGGTCAGTTGTCACCTACAGCCAATACCTTGGGATTTGAGCTTCTTGAGTGTAAAATAACCCCCCTGCTACCATGGTTACCACCCACCCCAGTTTCTGGAATTCCTGCTAGGTTCATTGTATCTGAATATTCTCTTCAAAAGCTTTTCCTTGAAAAGGGAAAAGGGAAGCAAAAAGTAGAGGTAGATAGTGTGTTGAACGGGTTAGGATGGCACATTTTAAGAAAGACAGAAGGGGCACCCACAGTTTCACTGTAATGGAGGGATTTAGGCACGGGTACCAGATGCCGTGAGGAGTAGATGCCTTCTGCACGGGGCAGAGGTGCATGTTTAGCTGTCCCTATAAATTCTCTGCATATTCATTGGTTGCCAACCCTGCTTAAGCTAGTTCCAACATGTAGTTGGGAGGAAATAGGTTTTATAGTGCTTGTCAAACATGAACTTGCACAAAAATCACCTGAAGGGCTTATGAAAACTGTTCCTTGGTCCTCACCTGCAGAGACTGTGAATCAACAGGACTCAGGTGGGTCTATGATTTGCATTTCTAACAGGTTCATTGATGAGCCTGTTCACAGACCACACTCTAATGAGCCCCAGACTAGGGGACTTAGCAGTTGCTTACAAGTAAATAACCTTGAGCCATTTGTTTAATGGACTCACCATGCTCTCTCTCTTCCCTCTGTCTACTCTCCCTTGGCTAGAATCCTATGCGAGGTCAGACAATTAAGTTCGCGAACTCATCCTAGAAAAAGTGTTACATACCTCATTGCTGAATATCACTATGGTCACCTTCGAAGTTCTCCCCTTGGGAAGCTATGCACCGATCCCAGTGCCTAGTCCACCCTTCAAAGCAATTTTGGAACTCTTTCTGGAATGGCCATCAGAGCTGTCTTCGTATTACCCTTGATGTCCTGAATGTCATCAAAATGTCTGCCTTTCAATATTTCCTTTATCTTTGGGTAAAGAAAGAAATCATTGCGAGCCAGATCAGGTGAGTAGGGAGGGTGTTCCAATACAGTTACTTGTTTACTGGCTAAAAACTCCCTCACAGACAGTGTCGTGTGAGCTGGTGCATTGTTGTGATGCAAGAGCCATGATGATTGGTGAAAAGTTCAGGTCATCTAACTTTTTCACACAGCCTTTTCAGCACTTCCAAATAGTAAACTTGGTTAACTGTTTGTCCAGTTGGTACAAATTCATAATGAATAATCCCTCTGATACAAAAAAGGTTAGCAACATTGGTGCAACAAGTTTGTGAACTTAATTGTCAGACCTCATATACAGCAGGTTCTTAAATAACAATGCTTTGTTCTAATGTTGACGAGAAATAAAAATCAATTCTCAACCAGGCCACTGTGTGTGTGGAATTGGCACGGTCTCCCCATGTCTGTGTGAGATTTTTCTGAGGACTCACGTTTCCTCCCACATCCCAAAGCGGTGCCCCTAAGGTGAACTGGCATGTCTACATTGTCCCAGTGTGAGTGTGAGTGTGTGTGAGTGTGTGTGAGTGTTCCCTGTAATGAAAGGGCATCCTGTCCAGGGTGGGACCCGCCTTGTACGCTGAGCTGCTAGGATAGGCTCTGGCCACCCCTGACCCTAAATTGGAATAAGCGGGTTGGAAAATAATTCTCTTACTTGTTTTTATTAATCTTTCTTAAATGTATGTATAGCTCACATTTATTTCAATGTCTAATATTAGAAGTGCTTTTGGTCTTTATTTTGAAGTTTGATGATGTTTTTGTGACCAGAAATATGCCATAGGAACTTAACTCTTGTTTATGTCAATTAGCTAGGGTAAAATTGGTTTTGTTATAGGAACAAAAAAGGGACTACAAAGCAGATCTGATAGGCTCAGAGGGGGTTCAAGGTGGGCCTGACAAACTCAGTGACCAAAAACCCACACAGGATGGTCGGATCATAAATTCCTACCTGGGCAGGTCTTGGTGGGTATTCACGTCTCAGGTCTATAGCTTCCTCAGCAAAGGTCAGTCTTTTCCTTAAGCGAGCTCTGTCCATTGTTCTTACACATTTAGGATAACATACCTTTGAAATATCAGAGTAATTTTCTTTTCCAGACTCCTCCAGGCACGACCCGGTACCAGAGCACAAGACCACGAAACTCATTGTTATCTTATTGCCCGCATACCACCTATTTACTGTGAATGTTAAATGTTAACTATCCTGTACCCACCAATGTGAAAGAAGTATGTATCCCTCCTTTTTACTCTTTATCCAATCCTAGAGATTTCCCTGCTTTGCTTTCTCCCGCCTCTTTAATCTACCACCTGTGGATTTCATGTAACCTTCCTTACGTTTTCTCCTTGATTCTAAATCCATAAAAAGAACTGACAAACTACCACTGCAGAACATTTTCTCAATCCATTGAGATCTTGCTTCCAAGCATGCCCTCAGATTCGGCTCAAATAACCTCTTATAAAATTTTCCTATAGGTTTAGACTTTCTTTCTTCTACAGTGATATGTCGTCTCGCTTAAAGTTGAAGTTTCCAAAAACCTATCAACCACATTAAGTGAAAACTTACTGTATTTAATTCTAGGCGAGTGGAGAAGATGGACGACGGGAGGAGATATCACCATATTTCATTCTGGAATGCTGCAGCTCATTAGCAACTTCCATTGCAGGGAGCAGATGGCCCAGCAGAGGCCTATCTACAAAACAACTGAGGTCGGGGGTCATTTCTCTGTGGGAAGCTTGTTACCACCAGTGTCTTCTTCCAGAAAGATTAGGCTCTTCTTATTCAAAAATATTTTAAGCCTTCTTTTGAAAAAAAGAAAAGAAAGAAACTGTTGGCAAGCCAGAGAAAAGGCAGAATGTTTTCTTGTTTTTAAGAAGTCACCCTGGTCTCATATTGAGCAGAGAGCTGGGAAAGAGGAAACATCCTTCTAGGAAACCCCTGCAAACAACAAAATTATGAATTGAGTCAGGGGCTGTAGTGTCCCAGGCAGGCCTGGGCCGTGGGGAGACTCAATTCCTGCCCTGGAGAGTGGATGCCAGTCAGGAGAGAGAACTACTCCCAAATAAAGAGTGGATGAGTGCAAGGGGCGTGGGATTGAGCCTTAAGGACGCGCTGAGGTGTTGGGATGTGTTATCCGGAGCCATCTCTCAGGACCAAGGCACTCATTTGCTCAGCTGCCAGGTGTGTTGGCTCCTTAGCGCTCAGAGCTGAGCCCCTCCCTGAGAACTACACTCTGGTCTAAGGGGGCTGCCTCCCCGAAGGTTAAAACCCTCAGCCAAATCCAAGGACTGGTCAATGCAGGATTTCACACTTGGCAACTTTGCTGGGCGAGGTGCCCAGATATTGGATAAACAGGTTTCTATAAAGTTTTGTTTTTGTTTTTGTTTTTGTTTCTTATGAGATTAACATTGAAGTTGGTGAACTTTGATTAACGCAGACTGCTCTGCTTAATGTGGATGGGCCTCATCCAATCGGTTGAAGGCTTTAATAGAACAATGACTGACCTCCCCTGAGCAAAAAGGAATTCTGCCAGCAGACTGTCTTCGGACCCAAACCGCAACAATTCCCTGAGTCTCCAACGCGCTAGCCTAGCCCATCAGATTTAGGACTTGCCAGTGTCCACAGTCATATACAATCCCTCCAAAAGGCAGGACCCAAGACAGAGAGGACAAGAATATATAAGGCCTTCTGACCAGAGAGACTGGCTTGTTTTGGAGCAACAGTGTCATTATTTTGGTTTCTAATGAGCTGTAGAGTTTAAGATTGATTGATCAATGTATCCCAGAAACTCCAGACATTTGCTTTGTGTCAAAGCTACGGGCATTTTAAGACTTCCAGAAAAATAACATGGCCTTCAGTCTTCCTGGCTTGACCATCATTAGAAATGAACCAGTGGAAGCCTTTGTAAATTATTTACATTCATTATGAAATTATTCAACAAAAGAGGACCATCCAATACAAAATTGTCTAACCTACCCAGACTAAACCTTCTTATCAATATCCACCATCACTCCCACCCCCACACACACACACACTTATTTCTTTGGGGCAGGACTAGAAGGTCACAGTACTTGAGCCTCTGTGATGGCCCAGTAGTTTCCTTGCGAGTCTGGATGCTCTGTGTCTCTCTGGCAGCCGAGGCATCACCATAGATTGAATCCTTCCCAGGGCTCTTGTTAGAGTGAGGTCCACAGTCTGCAGCCCAACACTTGACCTTCAAGTGTTCAGAGAACAGAGGGACAGCAGCAGCACTGGAGTGGAAACAGTGCCACCAAACTACAGAACCTCAAGTCTGCTACACTCTGAGGGGAGCTCCCTCTCTGGGATTGGTTTCCCTAGGGGAGACACTGTGTGTACTCTTGCTCTGTGCAAATCAGTGAACCCCAAATTTTTGATCCTGGCAATTACTAGTGTATATGCTGACTCAACTACCTCAACTATTTTACTGTAGGTTTTATAAATTAGGCAGCCCTATTATGTTGATGCTAATGAGAGAGTGGCCCTTATGTGGCCATAGGCAGCCTTGAGTGTTGAAGTTAATATATATAATACTGTGCCCAGAACCAGAACTAGGGTTTTTGTCCATACCTATACTCACAAGCTACAATTTGCTTTTGATGACATCGAGCCCTAGGTAAATTAATTTTGCACTCTGTCAGACTCTTGAACTTGAAAAGGGGTAAAGATGGTAGAGAACAAAGGAACAGAAAACAACACACACACACACACACACACACACACAAACACACACCTCCCCCAATGACCCTGGCTGACTGGGCTGCTCAAATGCCCACAGTGGCCCATCAGGTGATCAGAGGAAACCTGGGACATAAACACTTCCTATGCTGAGCTCATGCTGGGACATTTCTCCATTCTTGACCAATGGGAGGCATTGCCATCAATACTTCCTCTGGTATGGATTTTGTTTTCTTCACCTCTGTTCTGTCAAGAAAAGTTTCAGTGGTATCAGATAGATTCCCAAAAAGCCAGAGCTCAGCCACCCTACTGCATAATGGAGCCTGAGGAATCACGAATAAAGTGTTGATCGCTGGAAAACCACACATCTTCAGTTCTGGCCACAACTTACTCTCTCTGTGAACTCGATTTAACTTCAAATTATGAAGGCAGAACTACATACACATGCTCTACTTGGTCTGGTTTCAAGCTGCATATTGGAGACCTAGTGGTCAGGCATAGCGTCACCTAGGGATGGCCCCAAGCAGGGACATGAAGCTCACGCCCTGGGGACAAAACCAAGATCAGGTGATAGAAGATGGTAAAGGGGGTCAAATATATGGTGATGGAAGAACTGACTCTGGGTGGACAACACACGATGCAATACATAGATGATGTGTTACAGAATTGTGCACTTGAAACCTATACAATTTTACTAACCAGTATCACCCCAATAAATTTAATTGAAAAAAATTTCTAATGATCCCAAAACATGTAACAACCAAAACCAACTGGATGATGACACAGAGATAAATGTCAACAAAATTTTAACTTTGGTATTAAAACATCTGCTGTGAAGGACTTCTAAGGAAAGATAAGATATCCATCAGAATTCTCAGTTGTAAGCAAAAGAAATCAACTCTGGATTATCTAAGCAGAAATGGAATTTATCACAGCGGAATTGTTGCTCACAGAAAAGTCAAATGGGCTGGCAATCCAGCTGGGAAGCCCTCAGCCCAGCGAGGACATCTCTACACAGCCATTGAGCGCTAGACACTGCAGCCCACGGCATTGGGCACAGTGGCCGCTGTTACTGTCCTACCCACCCCTGGGGGCTGACTCTCTGCAACAGTCATTGCTGCCACAGGGAGTCCCACAGCTCTTGTTCCCTAGTGTCACGAGCTCCCAATTCAAACTTGGGGACCTCCCTGTGCCCACCTGTAGCTGCAAGAGAAGTTAGGGAGGCATCACTGGGAAAACACATGTCTGACATGGTCAGCTTCTATGGCAGGAGGTGGTTCTGTCTCCTTCAAGTGGGGGAGTCCCCATAAAGTGGAGTATTGTCCAAATGTAGAAAGTATGTTCAGATTCTGAAACGCTAAAAAGAATATTAAGTGTTCACCGTAAACAGTGGGTTGAAGTTAGATCACGGGATTTTCCTCGCCCGATGCCTTAAAACTGAATAAATGATAGCCCAAACCAACCAATAACCCATCTCCCACCCCCCAAAAAACAATAATTTCGGTCACATGTCAAGTCCCATAGCACAGCACGTGTGTCTTCCAGGAGCAACGGTACCTCTCTCTGCTCAATCCCTTGACCTCAGCCATGGCCTCCACTCCAACCCCCTGTGAATACTCCGGCCCAGCCAGGCCAGACACCTGCAGCTGTCCGCAAGCGCCATGCTGTTGCCTGTGATACTTTCTGAGCACGGCATTCAGCTCCCCTTCCCTCACACACACTGCTCGGCCACCCAGTATCCTGCACTCATTCACATCGCCTCCCTGTGCAGCATTCCCTGACCACCACCCCACGGAGCAGGAAATGTTATCGCTCTCTCCTTTATGTCGCATAGTGCCACATACACATAGGTATATGTGCTTCTATATCTACATAGTGTTTCTTCAGAAGACCTGAAAGTCACTCACATATTCACTTAGTGATGAACACATCTCCCCTGATTAGACCATACACAGCTCTTTGAGTCAGGAACTCCATCTGCGTTATCGCTACTGCCAGCACTTACAATGCCTTGTACGGACTCGGGGCCCAATAGGTGTTTACGTGAAGGTCAGAGTCCCACCTAAACGGGGGAGACTTAGCAGTGAATAAATAATTACAACATAGTGAGTAAGTTCCAAAACAGAGGTATATGGGGGCGAGAGGGGAATAGGAGTAGACTGCTAGATACGGTGAGATGTAATGGCTCTGTTTCTTGGAACTCACTGCCCCACCTAGACCACTCAGGCTTGTACTGTGTCCATTTGGGGGCCACTGAATGCTCACGTCCTGGCCTCGTCCCCTCACCCTTACCACTTCGGTGCACACCTACCGACCCCAGCATCCAGCTTCTGTAGTTCTTTGCCTGAGGTTTCTTCTGGCCCCCAGGACTGTGCTGCTCACATGGGCATACTTGGGTGTGGGGCCATCTACTCCCTTCCCCCAGGAGCAGTGGTCATCCAGTACCGAAGGCGGTGACATACACACACTTGCTTCCTGTCCCCAGAGGATTACCTGTGAGACATGGTTCTATGCAACGCCCAGAGCTTGCGGTGGGACTGAGCCCACAGTGGTAACTGGCTGGTAACCCACCTTTACTAGCTGCCTTCCCTTTCCCGTCTCATTTTTCCAGTCCCCTACCAGAGAGGGTGGCAGTGCTCTGAGAACCTTGGCTGAGCTCAGGAAGTCTGGCTGTGCCCAGAGAGAGTGGCAGTGCCCTGAGAGGCCCTGGCTGTGCCCGGGGAGACTGGTGGTACCCTAAGAAGCCCAGGAAGTCTGGCTATGCCCAGAAGGACTGGTGGTGCCCTGAGAAACCCTGGCTGTGCCCAGAGAGCCTGGCTGTGTCCAGGATATTGCATTCACCTCCAGGCTCCTCGCACAGGGCCCCTCGCGGAAGACACTTGTTGCATAGATTGTGAGGCGGGTGGAAGTGGATTGATAGGGGTGGAGTGTGGGGACAGAACCAGGAGTGCAGTTTCCAGGCTCTCGCCCTCATGTGGAAAGGTGCTGGCTCAGGTGGTAAATGGCCATCAACTGTGATTGGATGGCCATGAGCTGTGGCTAGTTGGCCGTCAGCTATAACCAGTGAGCCATTGGCCACTAATATAACTGCCGTGGCTACGCTAGCAACAAAAATGGGGGCTAGCAAGAACATGGTGGCTGAGCTAGCAAAAGCGGATTACAGTTAGCACGGCGGGTTGCAGCTAGCAAGAAAGGTTGATTGGCAGAAAGAAGTGGATGGCAGGTTGCGGATAGTGTGGCTCCTGCTTCCTGTGTCTCCAACCCAGCCGCCAGCGAGACTATAGTGGTACGACTCCCCTATCTATGGCTCCGTGGGTGTTCCTTTTTGGCCTCACCATGTCCTGCATTCTTATGTGGGGAGCAGGACCAGAGACCCCACATGACACCCTGCATGACAACACTTCTGATCTCTTAGACTCTCCGTACTGAGATGCAGCTCTGTACAAAAGGTTTCAGTCTGTTTTTGCTGCATAAATTCCCCACTTCCTTCTAAAAAATAAAAAAAAAAATGTAGTAGCTTATAACAATACCCATTTATTATCACATCTCTATGGGCCAGCTGGGTGGTTCTGCTGATCTGGGCTGGGCTCAGCTGCTCATGCATCTGCCATCAATTGTGGGCTGGGGATGGCTTTCCTGATCTTGGCTGGGTTCTCTCACCTACCTGGGGCCTGGTCTCCATCTTCTGTTCTCTCATCCTCTGGCAGGCTAGCCTGGGCTTGTTCACAGTGTGGCAGCAGGCTTCCAATAGTGAGAGTGCCTGTGCACAAGGCTTCTCGAGGCGTAGGCTGGAACTGGTATGCCATCACTTCAACTGGACTCTATTGGCCAAAGCAGGTCACAAGGCCAGCCCACATTTAAGGGAAGAGGAAAGAGATTACACTTGTTGATGGTTTGTGCTGCCAAGTCACATTACAAAGGGTATGGTAGAGAATTGGGGCCATTTCTGCAAACAACGTATAGAAGTTTAGGAAGTTCAGACATTTAGAATGTTGTTGGAAAAAAAATTTGCTAGAGTGCAAAGTCATTGTAACAAAAGGCTACACTAGCCTTTCTCTCACAGTCTTTCTCTCTCTCATTTGCTGTCAACAAGTCTGAGCTAAGATGGGTAAGAGAGCTTGGGATTTTCTTCTGCATAGGTAGGTCCCAAGGCCTAGATTTGGAGAGAGATGAAGGTGCTACTTGCCTTCAGATCTGAACGAATTTCTCCAATCTGTCTGATACCAGAGAGTCTGAATTTGGTGGACTATTGGGTATTTCCCAATCATTAATAAGGCATTTGTTTTCATTTGTATCATGACCCTACCCTCTGACATCAGAACCCAGATGGAAAGAGGGTGTAATTCTTGGGTCCATACTCCCAAATGTTATTAAATGTTTGTGATCTGTCTTACTGCTTCCATAAGGAGCACATCTGACTTGGCTACCAGTAGACTCTCAGCATTTAGCAGAGTGGGTGCTCAATAAATCTCTGTTAACTAATGAAACACATTTGGCTAGAAATGCATCTACCAATTTTGTTTTCCCTGTTAATGGTGACACGTTGACAAATTGGAGGCAAAGTGTTCCATTTAGCCCACTGGAAATAAAAACCATACCTTGCTACTGCCAGAAATTCTTTGCAAAACTACCCTTGCCAGAGAACCCTGTGTGGGAGTTTTCTACAAAGCAATAAATAATAATTTATACCCACCTTCCACAAGCACATTTCATTTATTGGCTAAATATAAACAGGGAATAGTAGGCTTCTTCAGGGAGTCCCTTGCTATATCTCTCCATCTCCCCTGGAAAGGGTTTGCCTCTAGTCCCCATGCTTCCTCTCTCCCCAGAAACAGCCCCTGTGGGACCAACCACACAAGTACTGAAGTTGAAAGAAAACTGGTTCTATCAACTGTCAACATGCTGTCGCTTTATCTCATCCAGCAGATAACATCATTCCTTAACACAGAAAAGGGCTATGTCTCAGGGGATCCCTCAGGGATAGCTCAAATTCCAAGTCCCCAGAAATGAAGCAGAACAGAAAATTAGCATTTCCCACGAGTCAACACTGTTGCACAGTGAAGGGAAAACTCCAGCTTTGGTGCCTGCTCCTCTCCTGTCACCTGAAAAGCACCTCTTAAAATTGAAAAGCACCGCTGTCATTTAAGCTTCAGCTTTTCAGATTTATTTTCAGGGAAGTTCCCCACCCCTCATCACTCTTTTCCCCATGTGAGACAGCACACTGTGCTGGCCCATGACCTTGGCACATGACCCTTGGAATTGGTGGAATGTATATGTCTCCCCCACCAGACTTTGAGAACATCATGAGCAGAAACCATGTCTTATTTACTTTGGCTTCCCAGAGCTTAACACATGGCAGGCCCTTCAGAAGTATGTTCTGAATGAATGAATGAATGAATGAATGTGTGCTGTCTCATGTTCTTTATATCCATTATAATGTTTATCCTTTATAACCAGTCTACAAATAGGAATGTTTATCCCCATTGTATCCTGTGATATTGTGATTTATAGAAAATATATATATTTAGTCATTCAAATGACTGAAATATATTTCTCAGGTATATTTGGTCTTCATCCACAGTTCCTGGCTCACCACTCCCAAACCCCTTGGAATTTCCTAAGTGATGAGAGGAACAATGGTGTCTCATTATGTTAACAAGATGACGTTTTTTTCGACCCCACCCAAAGATGGGGGCTAGTTGCCAATGAAGCCAATCAAGTGATTAGAGGATTGGAATTTTCAGTCCCACACCCTGATTTCTCAGGGGAGGAAAGGGCCTTAAGCTTGAATCAACTGTCAGTGGCCCATGACTTCGTCAATTACGACTGTGTAACGAAGCCTCTATAAATACCCATAAGACAACTCAATGGCCTTTTTCACTTCCTTTGGGACCTTGCCCTATGTATCTCTTCATCAGGCTGTTGATTTGTATCTTTTAATATCCCTTGTAATAAACTGGTAATGTAGTAAGTAAACAGGTTTTCTTGAGTTCTGGGAGCTGTTCTAACAAATGAATCGAACTCTAAGAGGGGATTGTGGGGACCTCTGATTTATAACCAGTCAGTCACAAGCCCAGGTAAAAACCCAAAATTCTACCCGGTAGACCCTTATCTTCTCAAAGTATTGCTTTTCTACAGGATCACCTGAATATCTGTCGACAAGGCTTCAAAGAAGATGGGGAAGTAAAGATGACGGGAAGGGGTAAGAGATGGGTGAGAGGCAGGACTAAGTTCTCTCACTTCTTGTAAGAGTGTTTTATAATGAAAATCTTGAGTAAAGCTGAAAGGAGAGTTAATTATTGAAGCACATGCAGCCACTCTGACCAGTTAGTTATTTAATTCTATTCAGTGGTCGGGAGAGGCAACTCTTCTAGAAAAATGAAAACACTCTGATGGAGGAATGTGGGAGTAAGACTTTCTCTGATCCAAACACCCACATACAGTAAGAAACAAAGTTGCCTGCAATTTAAAACCACTTAGCTCACACCCTCACTTCTCACTCTATACGACTGTCACCTCCGTTTTTAAATTAAAAAATTAAAAAAAAAAAACACTGGAATTACAAGGTTTTTTTAAAGCATATTGTACTCCACTTTACTGATTAGTTAATCCTTTTTAATATAAATTAATCTTTTGGGGGTTCCATGGCATTATTTTCAAATTGAAATCTTGAGAGCATAAGCCAAAATTTTGAGAAATGACAAGATCTAGTGCAGACAAAACAAGTTCCTGACGCACTGCTGCAACTTGTCCCTCCCACACCCATGGCAGACATCTCTAATTGATCAAGATTGTACTTGGATGAGGCCTCAGAACTGTTCTTAACACATTGCTTTAGGTAGACTCTACTAATCTGATAGAATTTCATACTGGACAAATCATCCTCCATTCTTGGCCATGAAACATGTTGACTTAGGAGTTGGGGTGCCTGAGTTCTAGTTCCAACTTTTCTGTCTAATGATTAGAGACAAGTAATTTACCCTCCACCATTATAGTTTTCATACATAAAATGGAGTTTATAATATCTCTGTCAAAATTGGTTCAGGGAAATAGATGGCCCCAAACTGCAAGAATGACAAAAATATTCACAATGTTGAGCAAGACTATAACAACCTGGAAAATGAGACTGGCATCACTTGACTAAAAATGTTGACTAGAAGGGTGATGATAGTATCAAATCTATGAAGGACAAAAAAAAAAGATGGAAGCCACATCAACTAAAAATACAGACAAAGAAAAAAACCTCTACAGAAATAAAAGTTTAAGGGAGCTCCAAGCTGAGAATTAATAGACACAAGGAGTGAGCAAGTGTTCTCAAGCATTTGCCAATGTGATTATTTTGGAAAGGGGCTGTATTTGCTTCTTAGGGCTTCCATAAGTACCACTAATTAGATGACTTAAACAACACAATTTTTTTTACCTCCTAATTCTGGAAGCTTGAAGTTCAAGATCAAAAGTATCAGCCGGTTGGCTCCTCTGAGACCTGTGAGGAAGAATTTGTTCTGTGCCTGTCCCCCCAGTTTCTGTGGTTTGCCAGCAATCTTTGGTGCTCATTGACTTCTAGAAACCTCACTCTCATCTTTATCTTCATCTTCCCATGACATTTGGAACAGTCCTAGATTCAGCCTGAAACTTAGAGCCAAGCCATAGCCAAGCTAAATTAGCCAAACCCTAGTCAACCCACAAAATGTGTGAGTGAGAAATATAAGTATTGTGCTAATCCACTGAGTATAGGGATGGTTATTACACGATATTATTATGGCAATAGCTGACTGCTACAATGCAGAAAAAGGCCTTTGGTAAAATTCAACACTGGCCTCTGACCTAAAACACACCCCCATACATTGTTATATAACTACCTGCAAACTGTGATAAGCTAATAGTAAGAAAAGTCTTCCTCAGTTTAAAAAAAATAAAGTAATATAAAAATTCTACAAGAAACCTGAAACAAGCATCATACTAAATAGTAAAACATTAGAAATCGTCACATAAAAGTCAGGAACAAGACAAAGATGTTAGCCTTCAGGGATTTTTTGCAATAATAGGTCCTAGACAATGAATAAAACAAGAAAAAAAAGAGGTATAAATATTGGTAGAAAAGAGAGAGAAGTGTCCTTATTTACAACAATGCAGTTGTTCATCTAAAAAATATAAGTCTACCAAAAACCTTTTAGGATTAACACAAGAATTCAGTAAATGACCACACACAAGGTCAATACATGAAATTCAAAAGCTTTCTTCTACATGAACAAAATCAAATAGAAAATTACAAAGTATAATGATTTTTTTTTAAATCCCCCATTTATAATAGTAACAAAAAAGGAAAAAAGTCAGTGATTAACTAGGAATAAATCCAAGAAGAAGTGTGCAAGACATTTTGTAGAAAAAGAACATATTGGGGCATAAAAAGACCTATCTATAGATATGGAGAGACACACATGGACCCAACCTGCAACTGAGAGGCCCGTCCAGCCAGATTTCATAGAGCCCGCAGCTGCATAAAGACTCATACTGATGGCAATTCTTTCCGAAATTGATCTCTACATTCAGATCACTTCCAACCAAAGCCCCAAAGTGATATTTCTTTTTTAGAGAACCTGACAAACTGCTTCTGAAATACATGTGAAAGAAAAAAAAGTGAGTAAAATGATAAAGTAATGAATATATTAGGAAGAGGGAGAAAGGAGGCATACATATCCCAAAATATATTTTTAAAATTTTTAATTATAATGCTATTGTAAAAAAATGAAGGCAAAATGCAGCTATCCAGATAAAATGAGCTTAGAGCACGCACCACCATAGACCCTCACTGAAAGAACTTCTCACAGACATACTGCCGAGAGAAGGAACATGATCCCTGAAGGAAAGTCTGAGATGCAAGAAGGAATGGAGCACAAGAAGAATGAAAGAAAACTATGAGAAAATCTAAACAGGAGTTGATGTATAAAACAATAATCATAGTAATACCTGAGTTGTGTGCCAAGTAATAATAAAGAACTAGAACTCTAGAAAAAATTACAAATAAGTCAGGAGGCAGGTGTCAGAATTAACTTCTGAAAGATTATTATATTGCTTAGAAGGAAGGTAAAAATTTTGATTAATTTGAGATTTCATTGACTTAAATATGCATGTTAAAATTTCTATAACAAGGATAAAAGAATGTAACTTCAAAACTGAGAAGAAAAAAATGGAATAAAAGGAAATAAAAACCTCTACCAACCCAAAAGTTGACAAGGAGGAGAAAAATAGAAAAAAGTGGAATAAACAAAATATCTAAAATAAAATGTTAGAAAAATACAAATAAATGAATATAACATAATAATGATAAATGAATACAAAGTCAAAAGCTCTTATTTCTTATTGGGGTGATCACTTCATAAGTTATGTAAATGTCTAATCACTATGTTGCACACCTGAAACTAATATAGTATGTCAGCTGTAATGGAAAACATAATTTTTTAAATAAATAAAAAAAGAAATTAAAACAAAAACCTCTTATTAAAAAACAAAGCTGGATTCTTTTCCAATCCAACTACCTATTATTTACAACCAATACTAAGGCACAGAAATATTGGCAGGAAAAGGATAGCAAAATAAACACTCCAGGCAAACAGCAACTAAAGAAATTTAGAGTTGCTTAATATGAAACCCAATTTAGTTCAAGGTAGATAGTCTTTCTGGAAATAGACGGGCTTAGTGAGTATTGATGCAAGGTTCATTTCACCAGGAAGATGAAACCATTCCAAATTCGCATGCCTCTATGCCGTAGCTTCAAAGTGGACATACTTGGCGTGCCCATATCACAGCCTCTCACCCACCTGTGATCTCAGCCTTAGTTGTAGTAGGACAGCTAGCTCTACACAAGCTCAGACAAACATTGAGGAGCCCTACCTTGAGCGCACATCCCACCCCCTCCACTTTTATGCCTTGGGGCCTTTGACAGAGCCTTGGAAGTCTTCTCATCCTGTGGGCAAGCGCAGTCCAGATGTTTGGGGGAGTCAAGGCTCCCAGGAATAATCCCTGACCAGCAGGAGTCAGAAACTGAGAGACAAGTGCCCACCTCTTGCCCTTTGGATAGACAGTTCTGGGAGATTTCTGTGTGTTTATTGGGGTCCCGGTGGGATGAAGCACCATTATCCCCAAGAGCAACGTTAATAACACAACTTTGTGTGGCTTTTCCTCCTTCTTTAACACACCTCCCACCTCCCCAAATCCTCCTTCCTGGGATTGTCCCCAAAATAAGCCATCTGTACCCAAGCACGTTCAGGCTCTGCTTTTAGGAACCCAAGCAGGCAGTCAACACAAATGAGTGTTTTAGGAAGTGTTTCTGAGGAGGTGGGACCCAGCCAGGGAAGTTTAGACGGGGCCTGGGAAGAAGAATTAAGGCGGTCAGAGCATGCACCAGAGCCTAGGCCCTGGGGAACAGGCCTCAGGCAGCTGCGGAAACAGCGGAAGTCAAAGGATGTTTGGGAAAAAGGAGGGAGGGCGAGGGTGGACCCCAGAAAAGGAGAAGGGCCATGAAGACTGCCCTGGCGTCCTCCTTTCCTGTCAACTCTGGTTTCCCTGAGACCCAGGCATTTGGCAGAAAGTCTCACCCACTCTCTTTCTGGCTTCCACCCGACCTTGCATTTCAGCAAAAGCTCAGTTTGATACAGAAATGCTACCCTCACTTTTGGGCACAGGTATCACAAAATCAGAGGCCTCCACTAAAAACCTCAGGTCAAGTTTTGATTTGCTGAAAAAGATAACTGAAGTCCCTTCACAGCCAACATAAACTGCCAGCAAGTTCTCCTGGGTGAAAAACCCATCCCCACCCATCCCCCATCTCTGCATTTCTCATACAGCCTCCATAGGAGAAAAGTCTCGGGTAGAGAGGTCTGAGTTCCAGCCCCAGCTGAGGAATCTGCCAGGCTTGGTGACCTCGGGATAGCCATTGACCTTCTCTTGGCCACAATTTCCCGGCTGTGTAGTGGGAATAAGACTCTTTAGGCCCCTCCTTATCCCACAAGGCTTATGTGAAGGCACACAGTCCTAGAGGTTGAAAGCAAAGTGCTTTGTGGGGAACCTCAGTATATATATTGAGTGCATGCCTTTTTCAATTCACACAACACGGGTTGGTGGCCACCCAATGTTCTGTTGTATGTGGGGCATTGTAGGAAATTCAGACTGCCAAGACCCAACCAAGAGTCTGCCAACTCCCCTCTTTTTATCTAAACAATTATCTGGATTTTCACCCAACCTCCATCTTTCCATCCTTTCCTCCGGATCTAACCTGCATCATTGACTCCATCCTGCTCCTCTCCCACCATCTCTTTCTGCCTTTCTTCTCAACAGTGTCTCCCTCTGTGGCTCTAACCTCTTACCCTTCAATACACTCATGTTTTTCTCATTCTGGAGAAAAGTTCACTTTATTTTTTCTTTGTCAAATCTCTCCCCAGCATTGTCAACGGAGCCATGCTTTCAGCTCTCAACTTGATCCAGACCAGGAAACGACAAACTATTTCTGTGGATGGTCAGATAGTTAATATTTTATGCTCTTTAGGCCATATGGTCTCTGTCACAACTGCTCACTTTGGCATTGTAAGGCAGAGGCAGACACAGACAATACGTAAACATGTGCTCACGTCTGTGTTCCAATAAAACTTTATTTACAAACATAGGCTGGATTTGGCCCACGGACTGTAGTTTGCAGACTCCTGATCTACTCGTAGGAAGTGCTTCTTCAACGTTAATGTGCACACGAATCATCTGGAAATCTTGCTCAAATGCAGTCTACCATTCAGGAGGTCTGAAGTACGGCCCAGTAGTCTGCATTTCTAACACTCTCCCAGGTGACACTAACACTGCTGGTCTCAGAAACAAAACTCTTGATAACTTCTCTGACAGGTACAGCTACTCGACCATCATTCTGAGTCTTTTCTCTTTTGCTGTCATCCAATAGAGAGGCTGGGAAAGCCAAATAAGCACTTTTTTATCTTCCCTTGTAGCCACACTGTACACAAGTTCTGGCCAATACAATGAAAGCAAAATGCTGGTGAATTTTTAAGAGCCTCATCAATTGTACCCTTCTCCCCTTCCCGAGTTCTCAACAATTTTGAGAATTAAGACAAAGGAGTGGCCTGAAATATCACCCTTATTACTTATAAAGGCTAAGTATTGGAGAGTACAGTTTATTATGAAACGGGCCTGTTAACTGAATTACAGAAAAAGACAGACTTGTCCACACCAGCTGAACTAGGACAGGTCTCCCCTTGTGGGTAGAGAGATAGGGCTAAGACATATGGCCCATAGGAGCAGAGAACTACTACCTACAGACAAACTCTCTCCCTAGAGGAAAACTGGAGGTACTGAACTGAGCAAGCCCAGTTTAACCTTCCCAAATTTAGCAACTAGCCACATCCTTCCTCCTGCCCCGGGATAGGGTAAATATAGGAGCAGAGAGAAGCTGGATGTGTATCACAAGGAAGGAAACCATTTCAAGTGGGACAGCCGCATTACTCCCTCCCCAGGGGTCTCTACCTTTCTGTTCTCTCAACATCCTGAGCTTAACTATTACACCTTAGTCGAGAGAGTGTTTAGTCAAGAGAGGAAGTCCCACATCCACCTTCATGAGACTCTAACACCATTTTTTTTTATTTTTTGCCTTTGATATTTTCCTGGGAACACCAGAGGGAAATTTCCATTTTTTTCTCCCACATGGGTCTAAAATGTGTCAGAAGAGAAGGTTATTCTGGACACAGGGCCAAAAATTTATCTATTCCTTTTATTGCCCAAATTGTATTCAGCCATGTCGTTCACACAATGAATCAGGGTTTGTGAATTCATTCATTCAGTAAATATTTAATGAGCATCTGCTTTGTTCCAGGCAGTGTTACATTCTAAATGCTGAAGATGCAATAGTGAAGAAGGATGAACATTCTTGCTCTGAGGCAGCTCATATTCCAGTGAGGGGGATGGGCAAGAAACTGTCAACATAATATATTATATGACACGTTTGAAGGGGGTAAGCATCGTGGAAAAATGCTAAGGTAGAGCAGGGAAGTGGGATTAGGAATTCTGGGAGGAAGGGGACGGTTGCAGTGTAAAGGTGATCGGGGCAGGTCTCTTCAGGAAGATTACATTGAGCAATTCCTTGAAGTGAGGAGTTAGCAACGTAGATAATTGGAGAAATGCATCCTGTGCAAAGGGCACAATCATTGCAAAGGCCTTGGGGGACAAGTAGGCATGGCCTGTTCAGTGGGGAGCAGATTGCCTGGAGTGGAATGAACAAAAGGAAGGGGAAACCAGAGAGGTAATGTGGGGTCAGATCAGAAGCGGTTCTTGTAAATGAATGGCTTGATCTAATTTATATTTTTTGAACGTATAATAACCATCCTGACTACTGTGTCAAGAACAAAAAGCAGGGGAACAAGGGTGGAAACAACCTCTAGGAGGAGGCTCTTGCAGGTGAGACAAGATGGTGGCTTGAACCAGGATGAGAGTTGTGGAGGAAGTGAGAAGAGGTTGAATCCTGGATAAATCTTTAATATAGAACCAACAGGATTCCCTGTTGGTTATGGGAAAGAAGAGTCAAGGATTCCATGGTCATCATTGCCTTGAGATTAAATGATAATATTAAGATACTTGATCTCAGGGACTTCAGAAATGTCAGAGTGAGGAGCTTGGCAGACCCTCTCCACAGAAAAACAATATTGAAAAAAAAAAAACATTTATGGTCTCTAGAATTGTCCTAAGGATACACAGTAAGTAAAGAAACATTTATTGAAAACAAAAATCTATGAAATCTCAGTAAGAACAGCATGAGTGTGCAGTATTTGATCTATGACCTGCTCCCTCTTCCTGTGTTATGGAAAATCTATTCCACATGAATACGGCCAAGAAGACACAGGAACCCTTTTCTTTAGTTCCTAGTCTAAGGCTACAGCTTCACTCTGGGAAGGACAAGCCTCCAGTGTGTTTCTTGTTCCTCCAGCCCCGTGTTGCAAAACATCTACTCTGGGTGGGTGTGGATGAAAGGACTGAGGTGCCCTTCCCCCACCCAGACCCTATGCGTGTGGTGGAAGCTCTACTCTAGCTGTAGCAGGCTGAACATACTGAGGCCTCACTTATCCCTCCCCCAGCTCATTCATCAAGTGGAGGTTCCATGCTGATAGGGGGAAGCTAAGAAGACAAGAAAATTCCAACCTTCCCAATATCTGCTTGCAGCGCAAGAGTGTCACTCCAGGAGAAATGGGCCACTGTCCCCACTCCGGGTCCTGTGCAGTCGTGCAAAAATTCTTCCCAGAGGGATAGACAGGCCTTGAGAGTAAGGAGCTCCACTGTACTGCTTGAGGGGACTGACTTTATTTGAAAGAAAATGGGGGAAATTCCATGCTTTAAGGGTGTTGTTGAAAACAAGGAGACTTTGGTGAAGAGTAATTGAGAGGGTGCGGGTAGCTCCATAATACTGGTAGCAGCAAGTGAAGTGGCAGAGTGTCTAGAAGTTTAATAGAAAGGAACAGGGTAAAAGACAGCCATGAATAATATTCCTGGGTCACCATTAGCCCTGGGGGGTTAGGAAGGCTGTGCTCCTGTGGCAGTCTTCATGCACTTGGGAGCAATCAAAACTGGACATGAGTCAGACGTATAAGCATTCCCCAAGCCACACATAGATTAATCAACAAAGGGCAGAAATCTCACGGGCACAAGGAGTGTAAGCACAGCCTCTGATGAAACAATGGTCAAACCATTTTTTCCTTTCAATAGTATTTCTGCAGCATTTACTCTATGCCCAGCACTCTGGGGACACAGTGTCAAGCAGGACAGCGGTAGGCAACCTATAGTAGCCAGTCTCCAAGATGGTTCGCAAGGATCCTCGCCTCCTGGTCTTCCCACCCTTATGTAGTCCCCTCCCACACTTGCATGCATACGTGTTCATGCCCACTTGTACATGAGGAGCTGTGTTCTTGTGCACATGTAGATAAATGCGTTTGTTAATACATATGCATATGGTGTGGGTGAGTACACATGTCTTTATTTGCATGTATGTGATTGTGAGTGAACTTGGTGCTTTCCTACAGACAAAGCACAGATGAGTGTGGCAGACCTTTCCAGGCAGAGCCAGGCCTGGGGACTGAAATCAAAGTGAAGTTGTCTGAGTGGGAGAATGGGGAGATGGGGTTAGAAAAGAGCAGGGTGAATAGCTTGGAGAAGTCTCTGACAGCAGACTTGGCAGCCTGGGGGAGCTTCATCTTTATGGGTGCCTGGACTCCCACTGTGGCTCTGCCCTTGGGTAGCTCAGTGAACTTGGGAAGCTGCTCAACCTCCTGGGGTTGATCAAGGGATTAAACAACACGGTGATACAAATAGAGTGCTTAGGGCAGAGAAAAATCACTCAGGCAATACCAGGTCTTCTTTCTCAACG
The DNA here is from genome assembly GCF_004115265.2 of Rhinolophus ferrumequinum. Taxonomy (NCBI): domain Eukaryota; kingdom Metazoa; phylum Chordata; class Mammalia; order Chiroptera; family Rhinolophidae; genus Rhinolophus; species Rhinolophus ferrumequinum. The sequence goes on along the minus strand of NC_046306.1, from coordinate 26,131,894 downwards.
CACCTTTACTGCTATTTCCAAGCCCGAGATTGCAAGGCTTTATTTACAATAGCCAAGATATGGAAGTAACCTGGGTGTCCATCAATGGATGAATGGATAGGTACATGTATACAATGGAATATTACTCAACCATAAAAGAGAATGAAATCTTGCCATCTGCAACAACATGGATGGACCTAGAAGGTACTGTGCTGGGTGGAGTAAATCAGGCAAAGAAAGAGAAATGCCATGTGATTTCACTTATATGTGGAATCTAAAGAACAAAATAAAATGAACAACAACAACAAAAAAAAAAAAAACAGAAACAAACTCATAGATACAGAGAACATTTTGATGGTTGCCAGATGGGAGGGGCTTTGGGGGAATTGGTAAAAAAGGGGAAGGGATTAAGAAGGTCAGATTGGTAGTTACAAAATAGTCATGAGGATTTAGAGTATAGGGAATATAGTCAATAATACTGTAATAACTATGTACAGTGTCAGATGAGTACTGGAGTTATCAGGGTGATCACTTCATAAGTTATATAAATGTCTAATCACTATGTTGTATACATGAAACTAATATAATATTGTATGTCAACTGTAACTCAAAAATAAAAAATTATCAAAAAGAAAATCTTCTCTTCCTGTTGAGTGTCACTAACCCTTCCCACTTCCTTGATTTTGCTCATGCTAGTCTTCTCCACCTTACACATCATTTCTTCTTGTCCATGAATGTCCAAATTCCTGGTCGGGCTCCTTCAAGGTGCTTCTTCCAAGATGGTAGCAGCATCCTCTCCTTTTAAACTTTCTTTACACTCTATCACACACCAGTCATGCCATAGATCACGGTCCATTAGATACTATAACTCTCTATGTGCATTATGTATTTTGTTGCTATCTCTAACCTCATTCTGCACTCTATCTCCTCTCTTTCTTCAATATTGCGTCCAGTCTTTGCTATAGAATGCTTAAGGGTCTAATCTGTGCTTGATTTGTAATTCTCAGAGCCTCTCGCACAATGCCAGTCACTTAGTAGGTACTCAATAAATGTTCGTGGTACAAAGGAAGAAAGAAAAACAGAAAGCATGCTTCCTGGATTTCAGGAACTTGTGATCTCAAGTAGCAGCTGGACAGAAATTTTTCTAGTACAAAACAGAGTGAGGGAAGTGGAACTATAAACATGCCCCCAAGTTCTGTGAAACACAAAGGTGAAGTTTAGTGCAACTGAGAGGAAACTAGAAGAGGTTCCTGATTGGGCTGGTATTTTAATGGATGGATTTGGGGTGAACAGCATTCCAGGTTGAGGAAATAGCATCAACAAATACCCAAGTAGAAAGCGTCAAACACATTTGCAAGAGGTGAACTGTAGGATATGACTGATGAGTAGGGTGCATGCCTAGATGAAAGGGGGGAAGGGTTCTGTATTTGGAGCTTTTCCTTGAAAATTGAGTTGGCGACAGATCATAGAGAGTGTTAGATTCCAGGCTAGAGAATTTGTGCTTTATTTTGCAGGCAGTGAGCAGCCATGAAAATATTTAGTTGAGAAGTAAAAGAACTCGGGTTAAAGGAGACTGAAACGCAACTTCCTATAAAGCAAAGCAAACTGTTTCAGTGAATAAATCAGCTGCTGATTTACCTAAATTTGTAAATTTAGGCATTCGGCTGTGTGTACCTCGAAAAATGGAGGATGGTGGTGATTAAGTTTTAAAGGTATATCAGAGAGTTCCGCTCACTCTCTAAAACAAAAATCTCCCTTTTCTTAAAGTATACGTAAGTTAACCAAAGACTCCAGGGTAAGTTTCTGTTTGGATAATGTTTATTTTGGTACCTTGAAAGCTTGGCAGTTATTTAGAAATTCAATTACAACTCTCCTTTAAACAAAACCACCCTTGGGAATGGGGGTTTGAACTAATCTCAATATATTAATTTGACATTATGAAACAGTTATGTTGCAGGTTCAAAGGGTTCGTTAAATCTTAAAGTGAGCTCAGAACAGGCGCCGAAAGCCCATACTTTGTTTAACTGGTTCCTTCACTAGAAGAGACAAAGGGGGGAAAAAAAACAGCAACATAAATGGAGGGCTATTTTTATTGTTGTTTAAAAGAAGGCCTCCTCTGTGTCAGATGGAAAAATCTAGCACCAGCTCCCATGGCTTTTCTTCAAGACTGTGGCTACCCAGAGAAAAGCAACAGTCAGGGCTAGAAAGAAACGGAGGCTCTGAGCCACGTATAAGGCAGTTGGGAGGAAGAAAGGCACGTTAAATACTGAGTAAGTGTTCCATCAAACTTCAACTTGCAGAGACGATTAATCATTGTATATACATAGACACATAAACTCTTTTAAACTGAATTTCACAGTTTTAACCCATATGGCAGAGATAGTTATTGGTCATTGATAATAATCAAATGCTTCTCCATATTTCCCAGCTCCCTGTTAGTTAGGTGGAGGCCATGTGACTAGTTCTGGCCAAGGGGCTGAAAGCAGAATTTATGTGTGTTATTTGTGGGCCGAGGCATTTGTTATAGGAGCCAGTGCTATTTCTTGTTACGCTGTCTTGGAAGCTCTGGGTTCTAGGTGAGTCAGCTGAGAGATGGTGGAGTGTCTACCAGCCTAGGTTCCTGCGTGAGAAATAAACTATAGTTATGTGAAGCCACTGAAATGCTAGGATTTATTTGTACCATAGTGTAGCCTAGGCGATTCTAACTAATTCATCCCCAGTATCCACCCTTTCTTGCATTGTGTTGTATCCCCTAACTTGTGGCTGGACCCATGGCTACCCAAAATGAAGACTGCATTTCTCGACCTTCCTAGTGTCTAGGAGAAGCAATATGTTTAAAATCCAGCCAGGAAACATAAGTGGGAGTAGTGTCTCTTCTTTAATGAGCAGCAGTAATATATCTTTTGCTCTTCTTCTTTGTCCACGTCTTTCTCCTGCTACCTGGAATGTAGATGCTGCCATAATGGACAAGAGGTCAAGGCAACACGTGAGCCCCAAGAGTAGAAGAAACCAGAGTCCCTGACAGCATGGAGCACCATACCAAAAGTGGAGAGCCTGTCCAAATGTTTATGTGAATGAGAAATAAATTTTGACCTTGTTTAAGCCATTGTTGTTTCCAGAATCTTTCATATATTCAGATATTTGACCACGTCAACCAAACGCGTATCTGATGGATGATCTGGCTTGTTCATTTCTTCTGCAAGTGTCTTGGAAACGAGTGGCAAGGAAGGCCAGAATAAGCACCAGCACTGCTCAGAGAGGGTAGTTTAGATAGATCATTCAGATTGCCTAGCAGAGCTTGACAAGTCTTCAAGCCAAAAAGATACTGTAGGAAGCAGAGGATATTTCAGGATGTATGTATGTTTAGCAATACAGGAGAGTCTCTGATTTACCTAGGAGGAAGAGACTACAATTGTTAATAACAACTTAAAATCCATTTCTCTTCTTTTTCTTGAACCTGAGGTATTTTCCTGTCAAGGAAAGCCACTTTTATAGCATGAATCCTTTGATATCTGACCCAACAAGTGGTCCCCAGCCTTGATGACTACTGATTCCCTACTGTGGTCACTCTAGGGATCCTTAACCTGGGATCCTCAGACTAAATGTGGATATAATTTAGGGGATCCCTGAAGTCAGGTGGGGAAAAGTTAACTAATGTTTATCTAGACTAATATTTAGTTAACTAACATCTAGCACTTCCTTCAGTTATGAATGTTAAGTAACAAACCCGGGTCATATTAGCAGCGCCTGTAATGTTGTCACCAAGAGAAATCACACATTTTTTCTTATCACACGATGCTTGTCGATGTCTTTGGAAATACCATTTGTGTTCGGCAATACTTCAAAAATGTAGTAGTCATCAGATCCACTGCTAGATCTGCTTCTTTTATGTGTCATACTACAATACAGATTTGTTTTGTCTAATATTTGGTAACTGTATTTGTAATCTAAGTATTTGTTTCACGCATGTAGAAACATTATACTGAAATAAGTCCTTAGGCCTCAGCAGACTGTCATTGGGTCCACCAACAAACACAATTAAGAACTGCTCCCTAAGGTCTCCTTCCACAGGTGAATTCTTTAAACCTGGGGAGATGCACTGTAGGTTCACCGTGTGCTTATAGCAGGGGTGCCAAACAAATGTATGCACATGACTTGTATTCATCTCTTGTCATCGGTATATATTGAGTATTACAATTTTAATACAGTTTTTTTCCTTTCTTAAAATGTGTATACATTTTTTTGGCACCCTCTGTATACAACATCAGGTGCTGTGTCCAAAAATATTTGGAAATATGGGACCGGCTCATTCTCTGTTATCCACATCACAAACACTTCCCTTTTTGTCCCTGTGACTGTCCTCTGCAGAAACTGTCCCAATCCCACTCCAGTATCTTCTTCTGCCTTATAGTTTCCAGACAATCTGTAAAAATCTCTTCTGATCATTCCTTTATCACATCTCAGTCTCCAGCTACCAGGTAAGGTCAAAGACTAGCAATGTCTCCCTATTTAATTTAGAAATTTTCCTCCTCATCATGTTACCTCTCTTAAACCATCCCCAAGGAAGAGAAGTTCATCCCACTCCATCGTCTAGAAATTCTTACCTTAGAAACTATTGCCTGACACTGACATGAAATCTTTCCTCTGTTGAGGTTGGTTCTGCTTTCTTCCCCAGTTCTCTTTTAAGACAGTTTCCATGCCTACCCTTTCCCCCTGGAGTCTTTTCTCCTATGTCCCAAGCAGCCATTGACTCCTCCGCTGTAGCAAACATCTGCCTGGTCTCCATTTGCCTCATACTTATTCCATCTTCAGGTCACTGTCAGTGTAGGGCCCAGATGAGAGAGTGATGCATCGAGCATCTGCCACATGTCACCCAAGGCAAGACTGTGCTCATTTCACTGTGGATACATCACGTCTGTCTGTGTAGTAGAAGATGAATTCGTTTTACAGGTTCTTCACTGATGACCAGTAGGGATGATCCAGTCAATTAACCTCTTATTGATTTATTTCATATTCAGGATTTGCACAGAATGACTGTTTCCAGCTATATTTTTTCATCACTACCTGCTATGATCTGAATGTCTGTGTCCCTAAAAATGTATGTGTTAAAATCCTAACCCCAAGGAAGGGACTTTAGGTCCTGAGGTGATTAGGTCCTGAGAATGGAGTGCTCATGAATGGAATTAGTGCCCTTATAAAAGAGGGCCCAGAAATATCCCTCATCCCTTTCTACCAGGTGAGGATACAGTGGGAAGTCAGTAGTCTACAACCCATAAGACAGGCTTCCCCAGAACCCTACCATGCTGGCACCCTGATCTTGGATTTCCAGCCTCTAGAAAGAACTATGAGAAACAAATTTCTGTTGTTGTATAGGCTTCCCAGTCTGTGGTATTTTGTTATAGCCGCCCAATGGACCGAGACACTACCTATAATGGGCAACACCAGGTTTCCCCTCAGAAGATATTGTCCCAGCTGCTGAGAGTGCTTCTGTCTGATTGCCCTGAGCTGTCATCTCTCCCTGGAAACTACCCTTGGCTGGAAAGAGCTACCTTGCCCAAGAGGACAGTCCCTGACCAATGACCGGTCATTGGGAGAATGTAAAGGCTCAGAACTCTCCCTGCAATATGAGACATCTGTGAAGGGCCATTCCAGCATCAGAGCTCCATGTAGGGTGAGCTGAGGTCTTCATCAAGACTGCATTGCAGCCCAGCTTCTCCCAGTGCCTGATCCTGCTTTCTTCCCTTTCACAGAGTTTGATTCCTCAGATCTCCAATAGATCCATAAGCTAAACCTCATCTCAGAATCTGCTTCTGGAAGACCTCATCCTGCAACACTCCCTTACCCCATTCCAGGACTGTAACCCCACCAGACCTTAAGTATGTCACTCTCTGATCTGTTGTTAACTGTCATATCTCCAGTAGCCTCTACAGGACTTGGCACAGAGGAGGAATTTAATAAATGTTTAATAAATTGAATTTAATCTGCAAATTTGACCAGTCTGCCAACAATACCCTCCTCCAATCCTCTAAGAAGAATCATGGCAGTCTGTAGGCTGTTTGCCAATGAGTCAAACTAAATAATTTGCTACCTAAAGAGCCACGTAGTGATGCTCTGTGAGAACAGTTAAGGATTCTGGCAGGTATCCCAGGCCACACAACCAAGCACCAGAAAACCAGTACCAAGAACCTTCTACCCTGGGATCCCTGTCACCCCAGATCCCAGGCCTTAGCGAGACCCAACTTAGAAGAATAGACAAGTGGGGACCCAGCCCAAAGCACTGTTCTTATCCTGCACAGATGGACTTCTACGTGAGGCTAATTCTTAACTTTTAATCTTATTTTGCTTTATCATTAAATTTAGTTTTTAATTATGTTGTTATTTTTGAGCCATATTAAGTTGCTATTGTTGTAGGTCTCGTAACATAAAATTGTGGCTATTTCATATACTTAACCTAAGAGTATTATGTTAGCTTAATTAATTATTAATCACAAACATTTGTTTTTACTGTATCTAATTTATCCTAAAATTTTGCTTTTTTATGTATAAATGTATACCTTTTTTTATTTTACCACTTTATTCTTTTATTTTTATTTTGTCTTAATTTGACATTTTATTAATTAGCATATCCTTTTAAGCTGGTTTTAGATCACAAATGTATTTAGTGTCACCACCACAATCAAAGAGCCAAGTTCCCACATAGTTCTCCCCAGAACCCTTGAGACCTGCTGGGAATGTGGCAATTCGTGTCCCTTTTAGGAAGGACTTGTGCCTTCCTCCTATTTACCTGTGTCAAGTACTGCAACTAAAAAAAGATAAACTATTAATCCTTGGGCTTGAAGCTAGGGCTTGCACTCTAGGTAGTGGTTCTCAACCTTCGCTACATGTTAGAACCACCTGGAAATTTTTGAAAATACCAATGCTCAGCCATTCTCCATTACATGAGAATCTTAGACTGGGGCCCAGGCATTGATATTTTTAAGCTCCACAGGTAATTACAATAGCAGTAACTTCAAAAGCCATTGGTTTATAACTTTGCTGTTCAAAATGCTCCATGGACTCACAGCACCAGCATCACCGGGGAGAGCTTATTAAAGATGCAGAATCTCAGGCCCCACTGCAGTCTTACTGAATTAGAATGTGCATTTAGCAAGATCCCCAGGGGATCTGTGTGCTTATTGAAGTTTGAGAAGCCTTGGTTTAAAACACACTTTGGGGCCTGCCCGGTGGTTCAGGCAGTTAGAGCTCCATGCTCCTAACTCCAAAGGCTGCCGGTTCGATTCTCACATGGGCCAGTGGGCTCTCAACCACACGGTTGCCAGTTCGATTTCTAGACTCCCGCAAAGGATGGTGGGCTGTGCCCCCTGCAACTAAAGATTGAACACGGCACCTTGAGCTGAGCTGCCACTGAGCTCCCAGATGGCTCAGTTGGTTGGAGCGTGTCCTCTCAACCACAAGGTTGCCAGTTCGACTCCCGTAAGGGATGGTGGGCTGCGCCCCCTGCAACTAGCAACGGCAACTGGACCTGGAACTGAGCTGCGCCCTCCACAACTAAGACTGAAAGGACAACAACTCGACTTGGAAAAAAGGCCTGGAAGTACACACTGTTCCCCTTCCCCAATTAAATAATTAATTAATTAATTAATTAAATAATTGTCTAAAAACACACACACACACACACACACTTTGATGGTTTTTGCATGTTAACCCTCCCTTTAAAAAAAAAGAAAATCTAATCTGAAGATTTGACAATTCTATATCTCAAATATTTGCAGGTTTAATAATTTCTATTCTCTTTCGAGACGCACCCCATCAATAAGAGATAGTAATTCAACGAATTGTGATAAAATGTCTCTCCCATATTGGCTAAATTGTTTCTAAGTAAGGAGATGGAGAAAGTTAAATTCATCAGAAGTCCTTTTGGGGAGACCATTATGTTTGAGTGCCTGGAGAAACCTGCTGGGGTAGAACAGAGCACCCGTGGGCAGGACTGTCAGCAGGTGCCCAAACTTGAGTGGAGGAGGAAAAACACTCTGCTAAAACAAGGAAGGAGTTTGCTCCTGAGAAGAAGAGGTGGGGGAAAGAGAGATAGGAGGGGTGGGGGAGGTAGGGGTGGAGAGGAGAGCTTTCAAGATCAGCTAAAGATGTTGCATGACCCTTCAAACCGTCCATAAGAGTCGTAAACATATGGGTATGACAGCAATCTGGGGGGAAAAGAATGAAAGGTCTGAGTGTGCCCAGGTTGTAACAGGGAGACAGAGTAGAGATTTGATGTTTGGATGCAGAAACTAGGGCCAAATGGAACATAAGGAAGGTAGTCCTCTAGGATCCACAGAAATCACCCAAGGAAATGCTTTGGGCCATCAAAGGCCATGGCACTGGAGAGTTAAGTCCAGTTTCCTTTGATCTACAGGGGCAGAAAGTCCCGCTGAGGCATGGGTTCCATGTCTTGCTTCCTTCCACATCGCTGGAGACAGGATAATTCCCCACACTGGCTGCCTGGAAACTGAAGGTTGACTTGAGCTTTTGGGGAAAAGCTGGCAATTCGTGCCTTCCCCCATACCCCCCGAAACTCCTATCCTCAAATGATATTTCCAAGCACATTTCTAATTCCCACAGGTCCCTGAGGACAGTGAGAGCTCTGCTCCACCTAACCCCAGGCTCCCTAAAAGCAGGTATAATGTTTGCTCTTAACACCTTGGTGAAGGGGGGCCAGGGCCTCCAGCTGGAGACAGGCTGCTGTGCTGGGGAGGGTTGTATTCCTTCCTCCAATTGGGAGAACCCGAAGCTGGGACTTGTTTTCTCTCACTGGGAGAAATTTGGACAATCTCTACAACGTTTGTAACTCCTCCAAGCTTTCTCGCTCAACCGAACTGATCATTCCTTTGCTACAGGATTTGGTAGGAAGCAAAAAAGCTTTTTCCCTCTTGCCCTACTCAGCAGGACCCAGGACAAGCCTGGCCTTCATACCCAGCATGCTTCCCTTTAGACTGCTCGTATGCTGGCCAAAACACATCAGTGGCAAGATCACCATTTTGGTGCCAGAGAGGGTGTTTATAAAAATTGTCCAGATGCTTATTTCTCTCTTTCTGAAATTGCTTTCTGTCTGGTCGAGGTTACGAATTTGTGCCAGAACGCTGGGTCTTGAAAAACTGTAAAAAATATTTATCAACATCAGCCAGAAGTTTTCCCCTTCAACCATCCATCCTCCAAACTCCCAACAATTATGCTATTCCAGATTGGGGGGTGAGGGTTCAATACATACACATAGGTATTTTCCTTCTTTTTTTCTTTCTCTCTCTCTCTCTCTCTCTCTTTTTTTTTTTTGAATTTCTTAATTATAGTTAAAACATATATTTATATAACATAAAATATACCATTTTTAAGAGTACAGTTCAATGGCATTAATATTCCAGGTTTTGACTAGGAAGCAAATTAAAATTATTGGCCAACTTCCAACAACTGTCTGCTTGGTCGCATCCCTCTAATTTTCAATCTTATTTTTGCTTATAGGGCAATGGCCAGAATGGTTTTCCAATGAAAAGTCTGTACTCTTACCTCGTTTAGGCTCCCTGCTATTTTGTTCGCATATCTAGCCAGGCAAAGCTGACTGGCAGGCACCAGGAAAAATCTGTGTATCTTAAAGAAGTGCTCATTCATCTTTGGTGTTTCCTCTCTCTCTCTCTCTCTCTCTCTCTCTCTCTCTCTCTCTCTCTCTCTCTCTCTCTCTCTCTCTCTCTCTCTCTCTCAGAACAGGACCTGAGTGTTCAGCATGGGTTCATGTGATTTGTGATTCCATCTTAATAGTCTCTGAAGGGTGTGTGATATTGCTTAAGTAGAGAAGGAAGGAAAGGTATACATGGTGGGAAACAGCACGTGGCAGAACACAGAGGTGGCTATGTAACTACAGAGTCAGTGCTCAGGGCACTGTTTGGTGTAGCTCATAAAAGAGCTCTGAAACATAAACCTGAAGAAGGAAATTAGAGTTAAAATGAAGGTGCCAGAATAAGAGAAGTAAGTGTTGTCCTGAAAAAAAATGGGGAGCCAGGACAGGTATAAGAGCAGACTAAATCAGTTTAGGTAGGGAAGAGCTTGTTCATAAAGAAGACCTGCTGTGGTCTGAGTTTCGAACTCCCTGGGTCTAGACTCTGCCGTTAACCGCAGAAGAGCTGAGACCCAGGGAGCTGCTGGGTGAAACCCAGCAAAGCACCAACCCAAAGAAGGCAGTTGGTGGCTGGAACTTGGGGAGAAGGCAGGTCTCTAAGAGAAGCAAAGTCCAGACACAGCGACACTGAGAAAATGGGAGAGCGATTCACAGAAAGGGACATCCAGTGGCAGAACTCGCTTGGGTGATGGAGCAGATATTTCTCAGCACCCACCTAACTCTTCACACTGAAGGCTACTCCCTGGGAACGCCTGCCTTTCACTGACTTCGGGCTTTTCTGACGGTGGGAGCTCAATCCACCCTCGATCCACACATGGGACAAGCCGGAAGTGCTTGAAAGTTAATTATTCCAAAAGCAGCCCTCTGCCCAGAATAAACGAGAGTGTTAGATAGATACCCAGCTCACTCACCACGCAGATGGGAGAGCTCTGAACTATGCCGTACACTGTCTCCCAGAGTTCTCCACCGGGACTGAGCCCCCGTTGCCCACATGGGAACTGACTCAATGGCACATTCTTCACTTACTGCCTCCCTTTCTCGATTTATTGGAGTTTCCTTCACCTCCCAAATAAATTATTCACACCCTCATCCTTATCTCTGGCCTCTTTCCAGGGGAGCCCAACCCATAGCCCAACTATGACTTTGAAGACACAGTGGTTCTGACACCACCACCACCCCCCCACGCCATGCCCAACAAGCTTCCAGAATCTTCCAGCTTCCCCCTTAGTGTTTAACCAGAGCCACTCGAGGTGTTCAACACTGGGCCCTGGAGTCTCCTCTTCCCCCAAGTCCTTCACTATGTTCTTCTTTGCCTGGTTAACCCAGCCAGGGGAGGAGATGGCCACAGGGGCCTCCGCCCAGAGGCAGGACACCTTAACATATGCCCTACGTCCACATCCATGGCCATGGAAGATTTCAAAGCTGGGAGAGGGCCCAGGGGATCTGCAGCCCCCTCCCATCCTATTCTAAAGGATTTGAAGAGTGAGGGTCTTCCACTGCTAAAAGCAGTTAGAGTCTTCTTACTAACTTGTCATCAAGATTCTTTATTTTCTTTTTATCAGACCAGAGTCTTTGAGAACTCTGAGGGTGGTCTGTCCACCGCAGCAGTGGTCCCCGCCTCCCAACTCTAAGGCAGAGGGGAAAGAATGTATTATTTTGATGAGAGAGGAAAATGAGAGCAATATCGGTGCCGCTCGTGTCAGCACAGTGGCCTCCCACTCCCTAGCCGGCCTCAAGGAGATGAATGGCCAGCATTTGCTCATTAACTTAATTTGTTGCTGAGAAAAAAACTCATAGGCTATTAGGCTGCTCTCCAAATCTGCCGTCACAGGCAATTGGTGCGGACTCCAGGGGCTTATGGGAAATTAGTAAGGTGAGGGGAGGCCAGTCCGGATGCAAATACAAGATGCCGGATCAGTGAACGAGACATGCCTGCTAAAGCAAATCTCAGTTCCTCCCCGACTGAGCTGGGCCCTGTGATCGCGGATGAACAGCTGTTGAGCCTTTGGAGAAGGCTCGGCCATTCACTCAACGCAGCCCCTGACACTGGGCAGCCCAGGCCTCAGCTTCTGTCAGGGACGACGTCAGAGTCCCCTTGCCTGACGTCGCAGTGGTCCCCTGGCTGGCATGCTGTCTCTCAGTCCCTTCCCTGCCATTCCCTAGGGGCCACAGGCATGTTCCTGGATCTCCTCCAAGCCCCGCAGGGCCCAGGGGAGGCTGGAGCAGGAGTGGGCAGGGAAATCTCAGGGCCTCTCAATATAACCAAGCCTCACCACTTTTTCTACTCCATCAGACCTCTTCCTGGTGGTGCAGGCCACTCTCCAAGGAAGGCTCTGCCTCCTCTCCAGGCAGGCAGCAGGGAACTCGCCTCTGCCTTGAAGTTTCCAAGCCTGTCTCATCAGCCACACATATCCCACTCCCTGAATTTTGGCCTAGAAGGAGGCCAGAGAGCAGGTCCCAACTCTCCACTTCCCATTCCAGCCCCCCACCATCACCTAGCTCCTTTCCCTCAGCCCAGAAAGGGTTCCTGCCCCCGTTACGCCACCACGTGACATGTAATCTGCAGGACCCCATGCCTTGACTTGGAGTGGGAAACCACTGAGCTTTCCCAATATTTAAAAAGAAGCTCTGGGGAATTTAGAAAGCCCTTTTGTGTCTCAACAAAGCCCAGCACTGGCAAGCACAAGTCCTTGCCTTCCGCAATTCCCATTCTGAAAGGACTTCTTTGAGAGCTTGTATTGAATATCAAAAGCTAAACGCTGGCTCCTTTGTCTTCCTCTGGGTTCTGCCTTCACTGGTGAATCATAATGAGTGCAAGCTAAGGAACAGCAAGAACTATCTGCAACAAGGATTGCATCCGTGTGTGTAAATGGCTAACATCAGATTTGGGCTGATGTGGGCCTGTCTGGGAATGACCTCAGCCTTTCTCCTCTTACTGCCTGTTTCCTAGGAACTACACAATAAACACGAAACATGGTGAGTTGGCTTGCAGGCCCTGGGCCTACCTGGCTCGCACAGTACGAAAAGCTAACGGGAAGCAAAAACTGTGGTTTCTATGTCAAGATGACCTGCAAGCACCTTGGCTCCCCACTACGGCAGTCCATCACATTCCATATGGAGGCATTTGAGAAAGCCGAAGAAGCTGTGTACTTGAGGAGCTGATGACCCTCTGGATAAGGAGAAGTAGGGTGTCCTGTATCTCCTTTCCTCTATCCTTCCACAAAGCTAAATGTATTGGCCAGTGCTCTCCAGAGATACAGGACAAGCATCAGGATGTGTGTGTGGGGGGGGGGAGAGACAGAGAGAGAGAGAGAGAGAGAGAGAGAGAGAGAGAGAGAGAGAGAGAGAGAGAGATATTGACAGAGAGATTGAGAGAGAGATTGATTTATTTAAGGAATTGGCTCATGCAATTATGGAGCAATGATGAATCCAATACTGGATGGAGGAGGCCAGCAGGCTGGAGACTCAGGGAACAGCTACAGTTTGATTCCAAAGGCAGTCTGCTGGCAGAAGTCCTTCTTGCTCAAGGGAGGTCAGTCTCTGTTCTACTAAGGCCTTCAAGTGATTAGACAAGGCCCACCCATACTATGGCGGGCAATGTGCTTTACTCAAAGTCCACTGATTTAAATGTTCATCTCATGCAAAAAAAATGACCTTCACAGAAACATTCAGAATAATGTTTGACCAAATATCTGGGCACCATGGCTCAGCCAAGTTGACATATAGAATTAACCATCACACTAAGTAACCGTAGTAAAATAAGGCAATTGCATCTTGTGAGTTTGCCAACTTGGATCATAACCATAACATAGCCCATAACACCACTCTCTGAGCACAATCACTGGTTCTCTAAGTGCTGAGCGACTGCAAGGGTCTGTGGGAGGTGCAGTAGCCACGAGGATGCCATTTCTTCCGCACCTGACCACTGGCATCTACAGCCTGCCTACAACTGTGCAGGATGCCTTTTTCTATTCTTTTCTCCTGGAAGGAAGCTCCCAGGAGAAAGTCCCATGGCTCTTGCTGTCCTTGTAGACCACACACAGCCAAGCCTGGGGATGGGCACCCAGCATCTTGCAGACTACCTAAGAGACACCCCTGACCAACCTGGTGCTGTGAAGGGTCCTTCACAGAAGGTACTACTCACCAAGAAGCCAGCAAATCTTCCATTGTGGTCTTAAAATTGAACATCTTCTCTCACAAAGCTCAGCACTTAACAGTTTGCAGAGCATTTTCACATCCATTATCAATATGATCTTTCCCAAAGAATGTGAGAAAAGTCTTGGTTCTGGTCTCTACTGCTGCCTCAGGCAGCCCCAAAATGGAGTGTTCCAGATCTCCCTTGCTGGCTGGTCCAGAGTCTTCCCTAATGCACTTGCTCAAGCTGTCGTGGACACGTGAGAGATCACAGTGAGGCTTTAGAGGTCACAACCTTGGAGGCTCCCTCCAGTTCCCAACCTCAAAGACACCCCAGGCTGCCAGCCTGCTCTTGAGGGTAGGGAAGCCCCCTGGTGCTCACTTAGTTTTCACTGTCCCCAAAAGTCCAGGATGTCTGATACAGCTTATAGCCCCAAGAAATGAACAGAGCTCACGTTGTTATCAAGAAAGCCAGAAAAGGGACCATGGAAATTATGGCAGCCATTCAACCTCTCAGCTGGCAAGACAGCTTTTGGGAACCCTGAGGTCTCTGTCTGCTGAGCCCCATCAGAGCCAAACGGACAATGGCGGAACACAGACACAACTACGGTTGTGCATGTGTGTGTGTGTTATGCAACTGTGCACACATATGTGTGTGAATTTGTGAGTGTGAGTGAGCATGAGTGCTTGTATATCAATATATGTGTGGGTAAATATACACGAGGTATGCGTGTGTGTGTGTGTGTGGTGTGTATGGGCCCCAGAAGGCCAACTTCAAGTATACCTGTGGCTTAAAAATCTCAGCTGGACTTATTGATAAAGGAAATAGTGGGCCTAGCCTTCAGCAAGGCCCTGGGGTCGTGCCAAGGTGAACCTTCTGGTCCCTGCCCTTGGAGAGCCTCCGCCCTATGGAGGAAGTGGGCACACACCAAATAACTCAGATCCTGGGATGCTTTAGATCCTGGGGACTGTTTTAGTTCAGAACCAGAGTCAGGGTGATGGAAGAACTTCCACAAGCAAGACTGTGCGTGTGGTTCCAGAGCTAGAGAGAGAGATGTAGAAGTGGCCCTACCCTCTAGGGGCTGCATCAGCCGCTGAGAGAGCAAACAGGACAGCCATCAGGAGCACCAAAGAGTCCCCAGCAAGTACTACATGAGAGAGAATGAGGCTCCGTGAGAGCTGGGGGGAACAGGCGCATGGCTGGCCAGAAGGGCTGGCCAGCAGCTATCCACAAGGGGTAGGTCGCCAGGACACGGGGATCTGCTCTCCATGTGGGCAGAAGCCAATGGCAGAGCCCAGGTTCTTGGCCCCCACTACTCTGATCTCCGTTAGTCACAGCCTGACAAGAAACACCACAAGCCCAGAGGCACGTCTGCCCCTAATATTTGTGGGGTGGTGAGACAAGAGTACAAAGGGAGTAGCCCACCCCTCCTCAGACCACCCATGGGTCCACCCTGCCCCACATGGGGCCTGGCAGGCACACGTGTGTGGACAGCTGGGCCTTCACGTCCAAGCTCTGTCCATGACCACCACCCCCCTTTCTTGGGGATGCTCGCGTGGGCTAACCTTGGGAAGACAGACCCAGAGAAGATCCCCACCCAGGGCATGGAAGTGAGCTGAGGCCATTTTAAGAGGGAATTCTAGAGCCTGCTTACCCTGAGTGTGGCCTGGAGCTAAGGGAGGTGACGGGGGTAAGGAACTCCTGGTAGACAGATTTCCTTGGCACAGTGCAGGGGAGGGTTGGGAAGGACATTTAAAGCAGGACTATTCAAAATGTGGTCCACAGGCAGTGCCAGCCCAAGAGCTATTCATCCTGGGCCCGTGACAAGGTTAGCACTGGGTAAGCATTTACGACTTTTATAGCAATTTGACTGCCTAATTCCATGTCTTTTGAATCTAAGTTAAAAAATAAATGGGGGCTTTATTTTGTGTGGTTAGTTTTTACATTTTATTTTTCTAGTAATTCATTTTTATTGTGTTTTACAAAATCATCGGTCCACAACAGACTAGAAAATTGAAAACCTGTTCTTTCAGAACAGTTTGAGAAGCTCTGCTCTAAAGCACTAGACAAGAGGCCCTACCTGCCCAGGGCTAAGGGCAGCACTTCCCAGAGGCACGTCAGAGGAACATGTGGCCCGATCCCCCAAGGATATTCAGAAACTGATCAGCCAGTCCCCCAGAGCATGGGCAGGAGGGCACAGGTCCTGGGCCCTCCAGAAAGCACTGCCTGGGACCAAAGGCTCTCAGAGAGGGTAGGAGGAACTGCTGAAGATGACATCTATACTTTACACGGAGACCCCTGCCCTGGAGTCTCGGCTGAACCATTTGCCAGCTGGGCTACGTGGAGCAAGGCATCTTCCCTCTCTGAGCGCCCGTTTCCTCATCTGTGAAATGGCAGGAGGATTAAACAAGATAATGCCTGTAAAGCATTCAGCACCACATTATAAGACCTTATGAGACTGTGAACTCAGAACAGGGCTTTCCCCCCTGAGCTCACACCCAGGACGGCAGGAGAGACATTGGGTACGGGAGCAGACATCGACAGACCAGACCCCAATCCACATGCTCTCCGTCTGCAAACCTAACCTCTGGTGGCCTGCAGTCCTACAAGTCTCCTGGATCCTGACAGCCACAGGTCCTACTCAGCAACTCTGCTGAGAGTGCTCGCACCGAGTGAGGCCTGAGTCACTGCCATGGATCCCGTGAGTCACAGGAGTGGCAGGGAATGTTAGTTAACAGGAACCTAGGATCCTGCTAGTAATATGGACATGTAATATTTCCCATATGGTGAGCTTGGGAACAACAAATACTAGAAATATTACTCAGATCCCTCAAGGTCCCATACCCAGAAATAAAGAAAAGGGGTGGGGTTGATCTGGCATGAGAAATAAGCTTGGAGATCAGGGGTTCACAAGCTGTATGGCTTCAGGCTCACACTATGTAGGGCTTGTCTTGGGTCAGTTTTCTCAGAAGCAAAGCCTGAGAAAGGGATTCGGAAATACATGAGTTATTAGGGATGGGGCGGGAGCAGGGGCTGAACGACGATGTGTTTTCAGCTGGAATCTAGCCTCAGTTTGATCCCATGTAGAGTTCTGGAGCATGAATGGCACAGCAAAATTGTCCCTCCCAGAGGCAAGGGGGATGAGCTATTATTATATCCCCAAATCAGTACGTCATTGACTAAATAACACCCCAGGTGTGCTCATACTCTCGCAGGCTTCTTCCACAAGGCAGCTCCTACCAGCCAGGGTCAGTGTCCCAGAAGATGTCCAATTGAGCGATTAGTAGCCTATGCCTACTGCCCCTGGGGATGGGTCTGGTGGCTCAGGTACCCATTGCATCCACTACAGGGTTGTTGTAACAGAAATCCCCTCTCCTCCCTCACCCCACTGAACCCCATGGGACTTCAAGAGAATGTGTGACTTCTATCACAGCCCAAGCATCCACCCTCCATGGCCAATCTAGGGAGGGTCAGAGGAGCTTGGTGTCTGGTGGGTGAGAGTGTGGGAACAGTTTATAGAAATTTATGAAAAGCAAAACACAACACAACCTTCTCCCCTGGGAAGAAAAATAGGGAAACACTCAGCTCCAGTTGAAAGGGAAGTTTTTGAAGCAGGAAAGTTTATTTAGAGAATAACCAAGCCCCTGAGTCAACAAACTGTCGCCTTATCTCTGAATATGTGGGTCACTCTGACTCTATCTGCTCTGTTGACCACTCTTGGCCAAGCTGGACCTTAGGGCACAGCCCTCGGGCCCAAGGTGGCTGAAGAGGCCAGAGAACAGGGCCCTGGGGACTGGGCCTTGGGTCCTGCCATGTGCTAAGAGCCAGGGGTAGGGAGAACGAGATGCCAGGGAGTAAGATGTTGCAGGCTGGCTTTTATTTTTAAAACTCCTTATCGTTTCTCTGGAGATTATTTAAAAAAATAATAATAACAACTGCCTGGGGCTGAGTGCTGAAGGAGGCCCAGGCTGTAGGCCACTAGCGTCCTTCTGTGTCCCTGGGGCCCTCCCCCCACACATCATTGCTCTGGGAGGATAGAGAGACCATACGCTCGGCACTAGTTTTCAGGAGGTTTTTAGAGCTGGCCAAATGCAGGCGAGACTCCTTGAAACGAACCTTATATTTGACAGGTTGGATGGACTCAAACAGTACGTTTGAGGCAATTGTTCCATTTTCTGAAGGATTTATTTGACAACGGAATCAGATATTCATCCTCTTTCATGGGATGAAAACAAGAGCGTTGTATTTGACATTGGGACTCTACTAAACTAATCTATGTTTTGGAGCCTACCTTGGGTCTCAGTTGGCAGCAGCATGGAGAGACAACACCTGCAGGACTCCTGGAGTCCACATGCGTCCCAGCCCCAGGGACAAGTTTCATGAGCTCTCTGTCTATAACTCCCTGGCCTATCTGCTCCCTATACTACTCTCTCCAGGGCCTGTAGCCTTTCCTTGGACTTGCCATCCTACCGACAGGAAAGAGTCCCTCTATCTCATTTGGACTTCCTCAGTGTAAAACCCTAAGACAAAAATTCTAGAGCAAGCAGTTTACAGGAGAGTTATTCTGGTAAATACTGGTACCGTGTTTCCCTGAAAATAAGACTGGGTCTTATATTAATCTTGCTCCAAAAGATGCATGAGGGCTTATGTTCAGGGGAGGTCATCCTGAAAAATCATGCTAGGGCTTATTTTCCAGTTAGGTCTTATTTTCGGGGAAACATGGTAGAGGGGTGTGGAAGTTAGATGGAGAAGGGAGAAGAAAACAGTCAAAACTACTCATTTATATTAAAACACAAATATTAGGTAGCTATATAGATATCTATATAATATATAAATATTAAGAACAATGGGCCAATCCCACTCCATCCCACCTGTTGAAAGGAGAGATTCATTCTAGAGAATGAGGCAGGGAAGGGTGAGGGCAGAAATGCCTCTTTGATACA
The DNA here is from genome assembly GCF_004115265.2 of Rhinolophus ferrumequinum. Lineage (NCBI taxonomy): Eukaryota > Metazoa > Chordata > Mammalia > Chiroptera > Rhinolophidae > Rhinolophus > Rhinolophus ferrumequinum. The sequence goes on along the minus strand of NC_046306.1, from coordinate 26,113,176 downwards.
GGAGAAAGAACACTAGACTAACAAGAAAGAGGCCTGGGTTCCAGTCCTGGATCTACCGTTGGCTTATTTGATTCTCTGTCTGGGCCTCAGTATCCCCGTCAGTAAAATGAACTCACTAGATGACAACCAGTTGATCTTTCAGTATTCTACAACATACTGTCTCAGCCAGGGATCCGTTGCAGAAAATGGAAACTACTTGAACTACATTAAGCCAAAATGGATTTAATACAAGAAACTAGGCACTGAGAAAACTTTTGGGGAAGGTTGAAAGAGCCATGACACCCAAAACAGCTCAGCAGGGGAGCTGAGCTACTTCCTATGCCACACACAAAGGAGCACATCACCTTCCCAATGCCATGGGTCACAAGTGCCCTGGGCAAATGCTTGTTCTAGAGAACATGGCTTGTAAGGTCACACTCTCCAGACTTTGACCCATAAAACATAGAACCCTGAGCCCTGCCTCTCAATACCCATGAAATTAGTGACCAGCCAATGGAACGCACTGCAGGAAAACACAGCATCTCAATGGCCAAAGCCTGCTTGCCAGCAGAGCCAGTGGATGCAGCAAAATGTGGGCCTCTGTCTCAATCCTGTTCAGAACCTTAGCTTTAGGGGAGACTGGGAAATGTGGATTTTGATTTTCCAGCCCCTCCTAAAAGGGCACTGAAAAGAAGTTGGCATGGATGATGAGTCCAGTGCATTGCGTCCATCCCAGGTCCTTAGTGCCAGGCGCTGTTCACTGTGTAAGACACCAGAGATTCAAAGAGATCCTGGACACAGCCCTGTCCCCAAGGAGCTTATAGTCTATCTGTGTAGCATAGAAATGCAATACACTGGTGCTGTAACCATTAAAAGTCAATACTGAATGATGGAGGGGAAGATGGGCAGGGAAGAACCCAAAGCAGGGGAGTGGGCAATTGATCTGAGGATGACAAAAAGTTCAGAAAGAAAAGGTAGCTTGGATCACTTTTGAAAGGTCAATTTGGGAGAGAGGCAATCTAAGAGGAAGGAAAAGCAACAAGGGCATGGATGGACAAGGAGTAACTTGAGAAACATAGCTTTGTGATTTGAAGAACCAAAGCAGGGGGTGAGGCGGGTGGACTCGCAGTGATGGAGAGAGGTAGATCAAGCAGGGTCTTTCAAGCCATGCCAGAGACCTTAGAACGTCTGTGGGACACTGTGGAAAGATTTTAAGCAGTGAAGAACCATAGGCATGTCAGACTGGTGTCGGGAGCCCTGTAAAGAGAGACAAGGCCAAGAGATTCCAGAGAAAGAGAGAGAGAGAGAGAGAGAGAGAATAAGAGAAGCGGGACAGGAATGAGGAGTGGGCAGACCTGTTGGGAACTGAGGCCATGAAGGACACTTCCGGGGAAAGGGTGGAGGTTCTCCAAGCACAGCTTCTCTTAGTGGCTCATGGAGCTGGGTTGAGATGAGAGGCCACAGGTCAAAATTCAATGCTCAGTGCAGTCTCACTGAGCAAGAACAACCTCAGTGACTTCTGCCTTCATGAACCCCTGCCTCACCCAATGTGGACAGAAAGTTATAAAAATGGGGAAAGAATCGGGGAAGAGAAAGAAGGGAAAGGAGACAAGGAGAAAGAAAACCAGAGCAAAAATCTGTGACTAGGTGTGTTCCCAAATCACACTGACTTGCATGAGAACACAGTCTTAGCTCAGAACCTAGCCCACGTGCCTTCTTTGAGAACTGGCTGTGGCCCCTCCGAGTGTGAGTGGTTGTCTGAGATCCCCTTGGCCTTGCACAGAAATCCTTGCCAGTGACTTTCAGCCTCAGTCTTTGGGAAGCTTGCTTCCACCCGTGAAGAAAGATAACCATGCCTCCCTTCTCCCCCTCCCCGTTGCCCAAGAACCTTGCCCCCCCCCCTTAATCAAACACTTCTCCTATCACACTTCTAGAAAGGGTGTACTTCCTAGAAGTAGCATCTGAGATGAAGATTGGGCGCATATAATCTTGAAGGAGGGGTCTCAGGAGAATGGAAATGAAAGAAGCAAACAAAGCAGAGGATGGAGCTGAGCAAGGATATGGCCTCAGCTGGAGTCTCGGGGAGCTCTGGGCATGAATAGTTCCACGGAATGGACTCACTTTGGGATAAGAGAGCCAGACTTTGGTACCCCCATGTCAGTCATTGGCTGAAGGCTACCCTTCCCCAGCAGGGGACATATAACCTCCCAAATGAGGCAGCTCCCACTCAGCTGAGGGCAATTCTTGGGAGAAGGAGCCCTTGTGAGCCTTTATCAGTCAACACAACAGCTGTATAGCAGTGGGAAAATGGCACTCATTCCTGGTAAAGGAATCTGGGCAGGCCAACCACAGCATCCAGTGCAGTGGAAATGCTCACTGCACTGAACCCTTTACTCCGCACCATGCTTCTGTCTTCCAGGAGGCTCCATATAGAAGCCGAAGGAACCCTGAACTTAAGGTGAACAAATGAAGAGCAGAACCGGTCCCTCCGGCCTCTTTCACATGGTCATGGGTATGCCATGAATCTAAGCAGGTCTTCTGGGTCACAGGTTCTCCCAGCCTCTACCCTCTATCTGAGCCCAGGCCCCAGGAATCTGCAGGCCCCAGGGCACCACAAATTCAGTGAACTTCCTCGGTGGTCCCACTGGCACTTGGCTTAGCCGCCCCAAGGACTCGTGCCTCCCAAGCTGAGAGAGCTCTTTCAGATAGCTTTGTATGAGCGTGGTTATCTGGCTAAGCTGCACAGTCACCCTCTGAGCTGCTTCAGGATATGATATGGAGCATCTCCTTCCACATGTCTTAATAAATCATTCAAGTCCTATTAATAGAAGTCCAACATCTCTCTCTCTCAAGCAGGTTCCTCCTTGCAAATTTTCTAAGAACCTTGGAGCCTGAATCCATTTGAAGAGGGTTCGTTCTTGTTTCTAATTGCCAACAGGAGAGAGAATTGGAGTCCACCAATTTTGGGGGCTATAACTTCTGTTTTTGTGCCAGTGTTCAAGACTGGGCCTATGGATGCTTGTCCACAGCTGATGGACTTCCCTGGCCCAGATGCGTGATGGCCCCATGTTGGAACCTGAAGCTACAGCTCACTTGGTTTACAGCCCATGCTCACTTATGATATGGCAGACTGACCACTGTGATAGGGGGCTCCCAGCTCCACCCACACTGGGCCAGAGAAAGTTCTCCCTCACAAATCCCTTGGTCTTCAAGCTGAGCCGCACCCTCAGCCTAGTTAATTCTACTTCTGGAACTTCATTGCTCTTCCCAGCCTCTGGCTTTGTTCCATACCAACAAACAGATTTCCCTAACTCCGAGTCTCCAAGAATAGAAGTTGAAATCTTTGCCTTTTTTTCACAAGAGTTCTTGAGACCCTTTTGCAAATAAGTTCTTCCACCATCCAGAGCTCTGCATACCAGCAGAAATCTTTCCCTCAGCCTCACAAAACAAAAGACTTGTGTCAGATACCCTGTCTATGCTGTTCATCTTCTATGCTGGTTCTTCTCTCTTTCTGGCGCAAAGTAGAATTGCACTTCTCTGTCCCCTTGTGGTAAGGGTGGAGCCATGTGATCAGCCCTGGCCAATGAGGTATAAGTGTAAGGGACACACAGCACCAGGGCTGGCTACATAATTTACAGGGCCCAGTGCAAAAATACAGTTGTTTTAAAAGTATTAATAGTTTCAAAATGGCAACAGGAGAGCATCAAACCAAGCATGGAGCCCTGCTGAGCTTGGGGCCTTGTGCAACTGCTCAGGTTGCTTGCCTGTGAAGCTGACTCTGCTTCTCACTTCTGGGTGGCAGCATTTAATTACCCATATGACACACTACAAAGATCTGTCTTTTCTTCCTACAAAAAGACCAGCAACATGTGAGATTGTGGCTGCTCCATCACTCTAGGTCCCTGAGAGTTGCAATGTGTAGAGCCCCTCCTTACCGCAGCCGTGATAGACATGTAGCATAGCAATAAATAAGCTTTTGTTGTTGGATTTTTTGTTATTGCAACATAAAGTATCTCATCTTAATTGAGGCACACCCTAACCCAAGACAATAGGTTCCTACTTGCCACATATTTACCCCAATAACACAGCCACTCTTTTACTCTTTCTCGGACCAAAAAGGTAACTGTCTGTCCCATCCTGTCAATCTAATGAACAAGTAGCTTCCTCTCTGGATAAAAATCTGTATTCATTATTGAACCACGTGCATAACTTTAGTGCTCAGCACAGTATCTGACCCAGGGTAAGCTCTCAGTAATTAATTCTAGATATTCTAAATATTTTGAAGTTTTCCATTAAAAATCCTTGGATTCTTGTTGCACTCTACATTAGAATCACAACACAAACAAAACAAACAAACAAACAAAAAATGTACTAACTCACATAACCAATAGTACAGAGGTAGGGTAGCTCTTGTTCCATCTCTTGGAGATTCCACCAGCTTTGCCCCCCTCTGTGAGGGCTTTGTTCTCTGGCTCGTTTCTCAAGGTGGCAAAATGGCACCCTGCAGCAACAGGAAGAGTAAGCTTCTTTGTTCAAAATCTGGAGAACACAAAGAGCCTTCCATTTGACCATAAAAGTCCTTCTCTTCAGCCTCATCAGAACGAGCTAGGGTACGTCTCCACTCCTGAACCAGTAACAATTGCTAGGGGAATGAAGTGCTGGGTGCTTCATTCATCAACACTTATTGAGCATTTGTCAAATGGGGGCCATTATAAACCTGTGATTGCAGGAGCTTAAATCAGGCTTCTGCAAACATACAGCGGGTGCCAAAAAAATGTATACACATTTTAAGAAAAGAAAACTGTATTAAAATTGTGATACTCAATATATACCAATGACAAAAGATGAATACAAGTCACATTTGAGTTCTGCAATTACAAGAGGTGCTCAAAGTGGTTACCATCAGCGTCCAGACACTTCTGATTATGGCAAACTACTGCTTGAGCAACGTTGACCAAAGTGTCCACTTGTATACACTTTTTGGCACCCCCAGTATATTGAAAGAGGGGGAATGGGCTTTCTCTAAGTGGTTAAGGCTAGTCAGAATCACCCTACCCCCTCCCATCTCCAGGTGGGGCTGGGGTGTGCTTTCTTTATTTTCCTGGATTGATTAGAGGTGGAGATACGATGTTGGTGTGCTGCCAGAAACTGGAAAGTGGAGTGGATAGAGTGGGCAAACAACCAACAGTGCCTATTCGACTCCTTTTTCTAAAGAGATTTATTAAGAAGCACATTTTTTCCCTCAAATTCGCTATCCAGCTCTTTTAGATTAAAGCCAAACTCCCCTCCTTAATAAGGTGGTCACCCTTCACCGTCTACCACCCCCACTCCCACCAGCCAAGCCCTCCTCCCTTCCTTTCTGCCTGGTCCCTAAACAACCTCCTCAGATCTTCTACTTCCTTCAAGGCCTGGCCATGGTACCACCCTCAAGATCCAGAGCCCTTGCATTTTATTTCCAAAGCCAGTTCCTAATCTTAATAACTTCAAATGCAAAACTAATGCCCACTCATTATAGAAAATGTGAAATGACAGAACAGTTGAATGAATAAAAATAATTATCCACAGCCAATACATATTTTTGGCCTATATCCTTCTAGTCTTACTTCTATGAATTTTTACATAGTTGAGATCATGGGACATATATAATTTTATGCCTTGATTTTTACTCTTAATATAATATTTATACAATATAGCATTTCACATTTTTTGCAAAATCTTTATAAATATTTTATAGCTTAATGATAATCTATCTTCAAAGAGCCTATAGTTTATTTAATTTTTCCCTTTCTGTTGATCATTTAAGTTGTTTTCAGTTTATTGCTATTATGATGCTGATAAACATTTTGACGCAAAAGTCTTTTTCATTACCGAATTGTCTCCTTGAAATAGATTACCAGATATAGAATCACTAAATCATTAGATATAAAAATTTCATAGCTTTTTCTACATATTATAAAAATGTTGCAAAAGAGATTGCACTGTTGACATTCCTGTTTGCAATTTATGACAAAGGTTGTTTTACTGCATGTATTAGTTTCCTAATGCTGCTGTAGCAAATTACCACAAACTTGGGGACTTAAAGCAACACTAATTTATTCTGTCATGGTTCTGGAAGCAGGAAGTCCAAATCAGTTTCAGTGGGATAAAGTCAAGGTGTCAGCAGGGCTGGTTCCTTCTCGAAGCTCTAGGAGAAAATCCATGTCTTTGCCTTTTCTAGCTTTTGGGGGCCACTTACATTCCTTGACTTGTGACCCCTTCCTCAAATCACTCCAATCTCTTGTGTCCATCATCACATCTCCAGCTACTTTTCTGCAGACAAGTCTCTCTCTGCCTCCCTCTTATAAAGACATTTATAATTACATTTAAAGCCCACCTGGATAATCCAGAATAATCTCAAAATCCTTAACTTAATCACATCTGCAACATCCCGTCTGCACTGGAAGGTAACATTCAAAAGTTTCAGGGCTTGGGACAAGGATATCTTTAGAGGCCATTGTTCAGATTACTACACTACACTATCGCCAATATCAGGCAGTCCCGTTTGTCCTTTATTTTGGAGTAATTTGATGGGTGGGACATTAAAATACCAACGACAATGAATTTTCACTTTATTATTTTGGCCATTTAAATTTCCTCTTTTATGACCTCTCTGCTCACTCAAGTGTCTATTGAGATATTAATATTATGCTTATCAAATTTAAAATGCTTTTTATACAGTAAGAACATTAGTTTATGGTGTGCAAATATTTTTCTCCCAGTGGATTTACTGGTATTTTAATGTCTGTGTGTTTTCAGAAGCTATTTGTTTTCTTTTATTTCTCTTCTGCAATTTATTTTTTAATGTACATAGAATAAGATTTGCTCTGTTGGGGGTATAGTTCTATGAGTTTCAACAAATGCATAAAGTTAATAAAACTGTCCCGTCTCTTGATTGTGGTGATGTTTACACTCTTTCATAACTATTTTGATTTTTGTTTAATTATGATGGGATGGGAGCAGGAAGGACCTCAGACAGAAATTTTAAATGTTTTCTAATAAAATTTGTAACTTTTATGATTTCTTCCAACTCTTTTAACCTTATTTAAGTATTCCCCATCTAGATATTATTTCATGCTTTTATAGTCTTTTTTATATTATATTTTGTTCTTTAATCCATTAAACTTTATTTTGGTGTACAGAAAGATGAGACTCTAAATTGATTTTTTGTTCCAAGTTGTTAAACCATTGTCTCAGCACCGTTTACTGAATAATCCATTTCTTCCCTACTGTCCTGTAAGTCCACCCCAGAGAAACATTTAGAAGTATAATTTCAGGAAGCTAGATAAACTCTTGCAGTTCTTGAAAAAAACTGAATTTTCTTGACCTAAAATACAAAAGAAATCTTTGCTAAGTTAAAGTATCTTTACTATTAATTTTTAACATATCCTGGATTTCCATGCCAAAAATAAATTAGAAGTATTTGGTTTTTGAAGTCATCATTCTTTTTTTCAGCTCTATCATAGAGCTAAGTAAAAAGTGACAAGTTTAGCCAACCAACTAGTGGTTATCCATGGAATCTCAACTTCTGTGTAAAAATTTTAAATTGATGATGGATGGCATGTGTCTGCCTGCATGCACGTGTGTGTATGTGTGTGTGTGTGTGTGTGTGTGTTGTTTACTTAAGCCTTTGCTCCTCAACATGTGGTCCCCCAACCACCAGCATCAGCCTCCACTGGAAGCTTTTAGAAAGTCAGGATCTCACGCCAATTTACTGAATGTAAATGTGCATTTTAACAAGACACACATTAAAGTCTGAGAAGCACTGGCTTCAGCGTGGCTTTACAGCTTGACTTGGCTAAAGCTCCCATTTTGATAAATTCTCTCTGCAAAGCAAGGTCTTTTCATCACAGCAAAAGAACAGAGACCCATCCAAGTGACTGTATTTGAGGGGACTGAGGGACATCAAGGCAGCTCTAAGGACGGAGGCGATTGGTGCTCCTCTCAACATGAAGAGTTGCCTGGACATCACTCTTGTTCTCCACCATTAATGCAACTCAGCCAGTTGTTTAGTCTCTGCTTCTTATCTTCTTATTTTTCACCCAATACATATTGGGTGGTTTGTTCCATAACTTCCTGGTAAATTTTCATAAAGAGATTGTCTGGTTGCCCTAATTATTTATCTCACTCTATTAAGAAGAACTTCATGCACAGGCTTTCTCATGGACAGCCTGTGTATTGTCTATCCTGGGGTCTGCTGTGGGCCCACCACCTGGATCACCGCCCTTATCAGCAAGGGTGATATAATCTCACTTAGAAGGGCCCATGAGTGTGGAAGGGCTAAATATTGTCACACATCTCTTCTCATACTTAGACGATAGCACTGTGGTCCATCACAACATGAGATCTGATTTCTGTCCTCAAGGATGGGACTGAATTTGTTTAAATCTCTCTTAAAAAGCATTTTTGTATGTGATTGGTAGAGACTTGTCTCACCTATGAGTAAGGAGTCATGGAGTACTCAGAAAACAGTGAATGTACCAGGTCGGACAATTAAGTTCACGAACTCATCCTAGAAAAAGTGCTACATACCTCATTGCTGAATATCACTACGGTCACCTTCGAAGTACTCCCCTTGGGAAGCTATGCACCAACGCCAGCGCCTAGTCCACCCTTCAAAGCAATTTTGGAACTCTTTTTCTGGAATGGCCATCAGAGCTGTCGTCCTATTACCCTTGATATCCTGAATGTCATCAAAATGTCTTCCTTTCAATATTTCTTTAATCTTCGGGTAAAGAAAGAAGTCACTGGGGGCCAGATCAGGTGAGTAGACAGGGTATTCCAATACAGTCATTTGTTTACTGGTAAAAACTCCCTCACAGACAGAGCCCAAGTCCCTGAGCTCTCCTGTCTTTGTCCCACAGGTTGATGTCTCAGCCACTCCAAGCTGCTTCCATGGCAAGGACACAAGAGGGAGCTTTCCAGATGGCTTGGGAGGGCAGAGCTGCTCCCACAGTCCAGTTTCCAAGGGCTCATCTCGGGCCTGTCCTCTGTTCTCTCTACGCCAGCATTCAGGAGGCATTTGGGGCCAAATAGGACAAAATGATTAGTGGCCATTTACTGAGCATCTGTCAAGCTGAGGGAGAGATGGGAGGAGATCTAGTCACCACCTTTGGAGAGCTCACCACCTGCTAAAAAGATCAAACCAACCCACAGTATAGAGAAAAGCAATTATAGACAATCAGGGGGTTTTACTAAAGGGCAGTAAGAGAGGAGAGACCATGCAGTCTGGCTGGAGTATTTATCTTAACATTGCAATGCTCACAAGTAAACTGGTGAAGTCCACTCCACCACCTGGCTCATTTGTTTTGTATATTCATTCATTCATTCATCATCTGACAAACATGTGTTGAGCACTCGGTGTCATTTAATCTTCATGATAATGAGAGGCAAATACTATTGTTCCCATTTTACAGATAAGGAAAGTGAAACCTGGATAGGCAAGATGACTTGCTCAAGGCCACACAGCTCACAAGTGATAGGGCTGAGATTCAGACTCAGGATTGCTGGCTGATTCCCGAGCTCCCATTCTTCAGCCATTGACTCCTTATCCAGCAAGAAAGGAGAGTACTCTTGGAAGGGAGTTTGGTAAGAAAGCTTGCTGTTGGAAAAAAAGAGGAGATGTTTTCTCCATATAGGAGCAAGAGCTAAAAGGGAGATTTAATTGCCTGCTGTGTAAGAATATGGGAGGTGAAGTGCATTGGGATACTTATGAACGTCTCGAAGGCGAAGTAAAAATGGTGAGAACTTGCTTCTAAGCTCACCAGCTTGGGGAGGGTGCACACAAGCTCCTGCAGGCCTCCTTGGGGTGGGGGGAGGTGGGCAGAGGAAGCAGGGCAGTCCAGCCTGCACAGGTGAGCATTGGCAAGGGTAAGAGTGAGAGGCTGCCCCATATTATGCTGAGTTCAGCCCCTGAACTCTCCTGTAACACAACTCAGCCCAAGTGCCAGCAGGGTAAATGACAACCAGAACAAGACAAGGACAGAAGAGCCAGATGGCCATGGAAAGACCCAGAATCCTCATCTTTCCCAGTATTATAAAGGCACATCAACCTGTTGCCCATACAGCCCAATACATCTATGGAAGAAGGGAGAAGGGAGTTTGGAGCAGAAGCAATTTTATCCTGCGATTCCAGGTATTAGTTAAAGGTTAAAATATGACATTATGGTAAGTGCCAGTGGCGGGTGCTATTTTACATGAATGGTCAAAGCAAGTCTCGCTGAGTAGGGATCCCAAAAAAGTGAGGGATGAGTCATGCTGAAATCTGAGGAAAAGCACTTCAGGTAGAGGGAATAGCAAGTGCAAAGGCCTTGAGGCGTAAGCTTCCTTGGCAGGTTCAAAAACAACAAGAGGGGAGTGTGGCTGGATCAGAGTGAGCAAGGGGAAGAATACTAGAAGCTAAGTTCAAAGTGGGATGAAGGTCCACCATGGTCTTGCTTGTGAGGGGAAGGCTCTATATTTTACTCTGAATGAGATGAGGCACCTGTGGCAGGTTTTGAGCAAAGATGAGTTTATATACTGATATGACCCACAATTTTAGAAAGATAAATCTGCCTCCTGTGTGAAAAACAAGGTTGGCAATCGTGAGACCTGTTGGAAGACTATTTCACAAATCAAAACGAGACGACAGTGGCTTGAGCCAGGATGGTTGCAGTGGAGAAGGTGAGAGATGCTGAGACTTGGGATGTAATATGAGAGTTGAGGCACTAAGTTTTGCCACCATATTGGATTTGAAGGATGAGAGAAAGAGGGGGGTCAAAGAGTATTTCAAGGCCAAACTAGACTTCAGTTTTTAAGGAGAAATTTTTATTTATTCAAATTTCCAAAGAGCCCTGGAGAAAGTTGGCCAGCCTGGCAGGCATTCCAGGAAGGAAGCAATCAGGACCAATCTTGAGCCAATGGCTTGGGGGCAGCACACAATACGGAGGGCCTATGGAAGGAAGTAGAGGTCAAGAAGGGGTGGCTTCAGCAATATGGGAGATAGTTGTGAGGTGAGTGATGTGATTACTTCCATAGTTTTCCAAACCTTCCCGAAAATTGCCAAACTTTCGAAATGCTCTGTGTGATCCCATTTCTGTGGCTATAGGCTTTGAGCCCAATCTCTTGTTGGGAATTTAAAGAGATTGATATGAAGTCTCTGGATTCTCAGAAGCCATAAAATTGGGGATTCCAGCCACATTCAGACAGATACCCCCAGAGCAGGGCCCCTGCCTGCCAATTTAGTGTTCTAAGATATGTTTATCCAAATGTTTTATCGGGAATCTTATGTCCTCACCAAACTAGTAGGTCTCTTGAAGACAGAGGTGGCTTTACACTCTTTTAGACTCTCGGGGTCTTACACCTGCTTTACACAGAGCTCTCAAATTGAACCTGATTGGATTAGATTAATTTAGATTCCATATGTTCATGGAAATTTTAGCTCATAGTCCAATGCCTCCATTATTTTAGTTTGGAGTCTCCCAAAAGCAGAAGCTGAGACAAAATTTGACATGTAGGTGGTTTATTTGAAGTGTGATCTCAGGAAGCACCTGAGGGGGGAGGAAAAGTGAGACAGGGCAGGAAAGGCAGCCAATACAGAGAGTATTAGTGCACAGATTACCACAGTGAACAAGATGGAGGTCGGGTCTGCTGAAGAACTCTTAGGGACTGTGTAGAACACACCTCAGAGTTGTCCCATATGAGGGAGAGGCACCTATCATTAGTTCAGAGGTAGTCCCAGGACTCCTAGGTCCCTGGCATTCATGCTTGTAGCAGAATGCCTTAGGTGGGTAAGGGAACAGTGAGTGCCAAGGGGATGATAAGGGCAGGGCATCAAGAGCAACTGCTAAACTAATTTTTTTTCCTTTAGTTTTTTTTAAATGATAAAGAAAAGGCTGGCTCACAAAATAATTGTGAGGAATAACTACATCATTTCTCTCTCTCTCTGTCTCTGCCTCCGTCACTGTCTCTCTCTCTCTCTTTCTTTCTCTCTCTCTCTCTCCCCTTCACCCCCAGCCCCCGGCTCTCTCCTTAATGTTAGCTTCACTCTGAGCAGATGTTCATGCTTTCATGGGTCAGTGGCAACAAGGCCACTGGTGCAACTTCAGCCTTACATCATCTTACATCATCCTCACACCCAGAAATCCCAGAAGAAAAAGCTTTGCCTTCCCAAAAGCTTCAACAAAGGTCTCAGACAAACCTGAGTTATTTGTACATGCCTGATAGGGGCCATGGAGATAAAAATAAGCTGGTTTGAAAGTCCAGAATTGTGTGCCCACCCCAGAGTCTTGGAAATTGGAGTTAACTTCACAATAACAACATAGACAACGTGAGAAATCAACGGTCTATAAAAGGATAGAGATTTGCTCAAATTCACACAGTCCTTGTGTGCAGTCAATAAGAGCACAACAGACAACCCAACAGAAAAATAAGAAAATGTTTTCAACAAGGACATCCTTCAATAAGAGACGATCTAAATGGTGAAACACATGAAAAGGTACCCAATCTCATTACTCATAAGGGAAACGAAAATTAAAATCCCCAATGGGGGGGGTGGAAAAGTGGAAGAGGATTAAGAATTACGAACTTCCAGTTTTAAAATAAGTCACAGGGATTTGATTACAGCATAAAGCATAGAATCAATAATATTATAATAACTTTGTACAGTGACAGATGGTTACTAGACTTATTGTGGTGACCATTTGGTAAGGTATATAAATGTTGAATCCCTATGTTGTACACTTAAACTAATATACAGTTGTATGTCAACTGTAACTAAAAATAAATTTAAAGAATCGTATCACTACACAACCACCGGGATGGATAAGATGAAAAAGACAAAAAGTGCCAAGTATTAGCAAGAATGTGGAGCAATTAGAAATTTCATACATTGCTGGTAAGAGTGACGTTGATGAAAACATTTTGGGAAACTACTTTGTAGTATTTACAAATACTATAAAGATGCCTACCCTGTGGCCCAGCAAGCCCACGCCTTGGTGTATGAGCAATAAAAATGCAAACATATATCCATCAAGATATGCACAAGCATGTCACAGCAGTTTTATCCATAATAGCCAAAGACTGGAAAAAATTCACATTGTCCATCAAAAGAAGAATGAATAAATAAACCATGGTATGGTCAGGAATGGAATACTATGCAGCCACGAAAAAGAATGACCTATTACTACAAACAACATGGATAGATCTTAACACATAATGTTGAGGCAAAACTGTCTGACCTGAAAGAATATGCACTGAATGATTCCATTACACAAATTTCCAGGACAAAATTAATCTACGCTATTGGAAGTCAGGATAGTGCTTACCCTTGCAAAGGTAGGGGCTGAGAAGAGGGTGCAGGGGAGCAGACTTTTGAAGAACTGATCATATTTTGTTTCTCTAACTAGGTTCTGGTTACATGGGTGAGTTCATTTTATGAAAATTCATCAAGAAATACACTTTTGCCCTTTTTTTTTGGAATGTATGATATATTAAGAGTTTGATTTTTTTTATTTTAATGAAAGAAAAATTATTCATCCCACTAATTGAAGAACTGAAATTAATAAAACTAAGGCCTTTATCGCCCAATCAGAAGGTTTGCCACCAAGCAAATTGCTCGGCACACCTTAAAAGAGTCCCCTTTAACCAGCCTCCACCAAAGCTAATGCTCCAGTGTTGTAGTCTATTGAAGAATGGAATCCCCACCTCACCAGTGTGCGAAGGCAGCTTCCCAGTCTGGCCTGGATCATTCCTGTAAGCCCATTCTGCCCTCCCTGCTCTGGGTGGAAGGTGGCTGCCAGGATTCCAAGCCTCCCTTTTCACCAGCTCTTTCTCTTCTGGAATTTCCTTGAGCCAAATGTTCTTTGAGTCTTTGGCTGGTCTTGCTGAGCTCTTTCCAACTCCTGTTTAATTCCTTCAATGGGTAAAAGTGTTCCAGATTCAGGATGAACAGATGGATGCACAAAAAATGAAATTCACACAGTCAGTAAGGCCCTTGTCCTCAGTGCTAAGGTCAGATTATAGAATCCCCTAGAACTCAAGCTTTAGGAAACTCCCTGCCCCATAGGAGACATGGGAGTCATATGCCCTCAGGGCTCCAGCCATGGGAGGGCTGCATTCAGGTACCCATTTTCTCTTTGCTGGTCTCCTAGAGGTGATAGCACTTGTTTCTGGAATAATACTTGAACTTGAACTTACAGGTTAGTCTAAAGAGGTGGGGAAATAAATCTATGGCCAGAATGAGGTGTTCTCTGAAGCCAGGACTGGAAATCAGTCTGACATGGGGTCAGAGGTCTATCCATGAAAACCAACAAGTGTCCCTTGGTGGGAAGCAGATCAAATATACTGCGTCAGGACGAAGGTATGCAGATGCCATGACAAAATATACCCGAGTCGCCACTCTGACTCAGAACGAAAAAAGAAGATGTGGGTTTTGGCTGGTGGAAGTGGCCCTTTCTCCCAATATCCAAACCACTTTATAATAATCTTTCAAATCGAGGCACGTCTTTCAGAAATACTCAGTGCCTAACAAGCTTCAGGGTCACTCCAAGTTCATTGCAATCTCTCTCGTTTTTATTCAAAGAGCTTATATTGGGAAACCCTCCTCCCCAGGTCCACCTGAGCCTCCCCTCGTCTTCAGACCTACTTCCAAGTCCAGTCCCTCAGGTCCACATGGCCCTCAACACTCACTGACTCCTAGCCTGAGAGCACCACGAGCCCCAACAAACTCAGGATCCTCTAACATTCAGGGACCCAAAACTGGTTTATGTCAAGGTCACCCACTTGGCTTGGGTGCATTACCCCAGATGCATATTCATAGGAGAGTTGGGAATTGAAAAGGGAAGAGAAGGCAGCCAAAAACAGGGTACATTATCAAGCAAGTTACCAGTCTGAGCTATTGGTTAGTCCTAGTAAGGAATGCTAGGAGACCAGGTAGGACACCCTTCAGCATTATCTCAGCTGAGAAGCTCTCAACTGTCCAGGGCTCTTTCCTTCTCAGTAGCTCTTGGGCACATCTTCATTCCTCTGCACACAGGTCATACACTCTCCCCAGCCAGAAAAGGAAGCCCTCAGAAAGACAGTCACAACTGGTCATTATAAGCCACTTTTGGGGTGCAGAGGTGAGTGCTGCAGGGATGTGGGCAGGGCACCGACAGCATCTGCCACAGTCCTCATGAACATATCAGCAGCACCCCAGTGTTCACTGAGGACTGATCGAGAACCTACACAGAGCTGTGCCATAGGGAAAGAGAGGAGACTCGGGGCCCCACCTTGGGCAGACAAGGCTCACACATGCGGCAAGTTCCTAGATTCTATCAGATGGCCAGTGGCATTGGGCCTGACAAGTGACCCTCACAAACATGCACTATAGGGGACCAAGGATGGAAAGAAAATCCAATGGAGGTGTAATCACAACCGGGCCTTGAGTGACGCACAGGACCTGGACAGACAGCAGGAGAAGAATGAGATGTAGGCACAGAAGGGGTAAGGTGTGAGCCAGGTCACGGAGGTGGCTGAGCAGGCTGGGAGTTAGGGTACAGCTAGCTGTGTGTTGGGCTGGCAAGGCAGGTCGAAAACAATTTAATCCATCAGCCGAATGTGCATTAGCTCCCACTGCAGACATGGTGCAAAAAGCAGGGATGTGGGTTTGATTAATTATGCATTCTGCTATAATTATTTATGGATTAGAGAGCAAACAATTAGCAGGCGGTGCTGGACTGGCAGAGATGTGGGAAGTTAGATTGGATGAATAAGCGCTAGGGTGCAGGAGAGCAGCATGATGAGAGTTATTTAAATTTGTGATTGTGCCCCTCCTCAGAGGAAATAAAGTGTCGTCCAGTGCCTTTGTATTCCTGGCAGAGTATCTCTTTTCTTCCTCTAGTAAGCAGCCACAGCTGGTTCCCCACAGCCCACCCTTGCGTCTCCACCTGAGAGCAGTCTCTGGCCAGGGGAGGGCGCCCCTGAGCTCAGCTTAGGCTGGAAGTGCCTAGAGAAGGCAGGAGCTGGTGGCGGTGCCCCAGCTTCCTCACCCCTCACGGGGACAGTCCTGAGGCCTGATGCACATATTCACGGAGAGACCCCCAGCAGGATGAAGCCCCAATCGCCCACCCGCCCACTGATGCACTCTTCACTGGTGTTTCTTCACTTCCCCGTACCTCATAGCAGCTCCCGGGATTTCTTCCCACATAAACCCCTTGGATCCAAATTGTTTTCTCAGGGTCAGGTTACTACGTGTGATGCATGAAGCTCAAATAGGAGAACTGCCTGGGAGTAAAAACATTTAATACTCTCTCTTCTAGACCTGAGGATACTGACCGGCAGGATTTAAGAACAAGTTAATGGGGGCTGAAGGCAGAGAACACTGAGAGGGATTGTCGAATATTTTCTTTCCTCTTTTTGACGCAGCAAGTGGTAAAAACAACAAATCGTAAATCACTGTGTTAAAAGAACAATGTCCTGGACACCAAATCAGAGTGTTCACTGAGGCAGAGCACAAATTGCCAGATACACAGCGCCTGCCCCGTTTCTGTCTGTCCTCAGACTCCACCCTCTGCCCTCCCCCATTTCTGCAGTCTCCTCAGTTTCCTCGCACCTTATCTACGTCCACACTCCTGTCTGCCCCACAGGCAGCCAACACCCACCACTCCCTCCCTGGGAATCTACACTCGATGGTTTCGTGGGAGAAGGTCTGGGAGTCAAGACATCCACGTCCAACCTGCTGCCACAGAACCACGGAAGGAAACACAGTGCCCCATTCACAGCCCCTCCTTACCACTGCAACATCCCACAGCCAGTGGCCAGCACCCTCTCTCTGGCCCCCGGAGTCTACTCTGCTGCCTGCAACACAGGCTGGCAGGATCAAAGATCCCTGGGATGAGTTCTCCACTGAGACTGTTGAGCTGTTGGATAAATAAGCAGCTCCCTCTCCCTCAGATGGGGACGACCCTGAGGTACGTGCTCTACACTGACCCCAGGGTTCCCCAGGGGAACTGAGCCCCAGCTGCCCCCAGTGGTAACTGGATGGAAGATACTCCTGTGTGAGTTGACTTCCTGTCTCACTTCCTGATCCCAAGCCAGTGTTTCCTGGGATCACCTTCCAAGGAAAGTACTTGCACTCACAGCCTCACCTGAGCACCTGCTTCTTGGGGAACCCAACCTAAGATAAGAGTGGTCAGGTCCCCTCTCCTCTCAGAGTCTCTAGTCCAGGATAGTCTTCCGTCCTCCCAAATGAGGGTACACAAGACAAGATGAGGTTCATTCAACACTTGAGCACAGTAGAATAATCCATGTTCATTTGATGATGATGATGAAAGGTAAAAAGCTCAATATGGGAACATTATAGCTATTGTTTCTCCAGTGGTTTTTGCACGTCAGGAATTTGTTCTTTTCACTTGAGCTGGGTGACCATTGGTGAGATGGGATTTATTATCCCAATTCACAGGGGAAGAAATCCAGGTTCAGGGAGTTTTAGGAACTAGCTCAAGGTCACAAAGAAAGTGATGGAGCTGGGATTTGAATCCCATTTGACCCCAAATTCTGTTTTCACACCCCTATATAAAACTCTTTCTAAATAAAAAAGCATCGTCTTGATGTCCAATGTTGTTGGTTATATACTGAATTTGGAGGGGAATTACCATCCCCTAATTTCTTGCCTTGCAAACTCCGATTTGTCTCCAACATTCAGCTCAGGCTTTGATGGATCATGGAAGATCCACAACCCAAGGTTGGGTTAAAATGCTCAAGCCCCCACTGGACCCCACACACGTGCCCCCAACCCTGCTGTGATTCTCCTCTTATTTAGCTAACTACCTCTCGCCTCCCTGTCCTACTTGAAATCCTAAGCCGAGAGCAGAGCTTGCCTAAAACACAGGACACAGGGTCTCTCCCTCGAAAGACTTCAGGAAGTTTCCCAACTACCTGTGCCAAAGACTTGGGACCCCTTGGGACACCACATAGCAAGAAGAATGATGATGATGACGTCAACAAACCAAGAACTGACTATCATGAGGACACAATGTATCTCTACACATCTCAGTAAGAAGAGAAAAAGAAAGCACCATTTATCGAACGTGTCCCTTAGCTTTTCTGGGCCTCCATGTCCTCTTCTGGTCTCGGTGACCTCCACAGCCTTCCACCTCTGACAAGGGGTGACATTAGGGATGTCCCAGTGCCTGCAGGCCATCTTAAGGAGATAAAGGAGTGTAAGATCCTCTCCAGGGACTTACACTAGAATCAGGAAGGCAAGGCTCTCAGACATGGCCCAAACAATAGTATGCCCAGTTGGTGCCCGATTAGCTCAGACTGGAGGAAGTCAGAAAGAAAAGAATGAGGTCAGAGCCATTGCCTATCTTTCCTTGAGATGAGGATTCCTATGAATGTGGTTTATTAGCAATGTTCCCAGGTGGGGGCTGGGAAGACTGGTAGAAGGTGAGGAAGTGGGAGTAGGATGACAAGAGGGCCAGGCAAGGGTATGATATCAACCAAAGTGCCAGGAGAGTAACTTTGGATCAATACTGCAGGTTATATCCCAGAATCATCCTGATCAGGGACAGGAGACTCGGGTTATTGACACCCCTAATAAGAGTGTAGGTTCCCAACTTATTCTCTGTACACAAAGTGGATTTGAGCACAAGGAGCTTGGGAAATGTAGCTCTCTATGACCCAGAGCAGACCAGGGAGAAGGGTATGAATTGGGTCTGCAAGCAAACCAATGACAGGCATGCCTGGTGACTTAGGAGACTCAGTCTTAGAGGCATAATGCTTGAGGTCTGGTCCCCAATTTATATTTCATATTTTTATAAAGGTAACACAGAGATACCCAATGAGTTCTCAGAATTCCCTAAAATTAGAATCTGATTGAATATGGTTATGAGGATCCAAGGTAGCTGGCACTCTCTGCAACTGCACGGCTGGCTCAGCCAAGGGGTGTGCTCCTGGGAACTTCCGGCTCTGGCTTTTCAGGTCTCTGAAGTCCCCAAGGCCTGGCTTCTTCCCCGCTAGAAAGGGGATAAGAATAAGGTGTTTCAAATGGAGATAGTCAGGGAATGTGGCTGATTACTGGAGGAAAAAACAAGTTAGCCTGCCTCTAGGGTGGCAGACAAGTGGGTCTTATAAAAGCTTTTTAAGAAATTGTTAAAACGAAAGAAACGCCTGGGTTTCCTCTGTGTGTTCTGGAACATCAATCACCTGGGACGCAAAGCATCCTGGTGTCTCTGCACTGACAGCATTCTGGAGTAAGGAGAGCTGGGGGTGGGAGGTGGGGAGCCAGAGGAGCCTGGGCCACCCCAGGCCTGGTCTGAGTCTCTACAGTGACCGGGAAGGAGAGGTTTTGTCACCTGCCATGCTGGCTGCCCCTGGGAGGACATGTCTGCCATGAATCATGGCATGGGTTTAGGTCCCACCTGCCAAAGAGTTAGCTGTGGAGAGTGGCAGCAGGGCACAGGTGACAGGCTAGGACTCCAGCACGTCTACAGGGTCTCTGATCTTTCCCTCTGCAGGGCCTCCCAACTGAAGTCTTCAAGCAAACTGAGACCCCTTTTGTTCACTTCTAAACCTTGCTCAACCCAAGGTTCTGGGCCACCTGTAGAGCTTTTCCCTCCTCCCATCACCTGCAGACCCCATCCTCAGGCCTCCGAGGTCTGAAAGTAGCCAACCCTTTTGCTACACATCCTCAGTCGATCCTGTTCATTGGCAGTTGGCCCAGAGCCTAAGCAGGTCTTCCCTCCTCTCTACCATTAAAACAGAGCGGCCCAGGACACCATGAGCTAAACTCTGTTATGCTGGGATCTTGATGTGTTCCTCCTTCCATCCTTCCCTGGAGATATATGGCCTAAGCCAAGGAAATGATGTGTTGTTCATGGCAAGACTTTGAGCATATGACACCCAAGGGGAGAGATAGTTTGGGGTGAGGAAATCCCTCTGGAGTCATCAGTTACCAGGGCTAGTGGTTCTATAACTGGAAGAGTGTAGGAAGCACAGATCCCTTTTTAATCTTCCACAAGCTCTCCGGACATAGCACACATGCTCCCCTGAGACCCAGACCCATCAGGCTGTGGCTGCTGAATCAGAGGACTCTGCAGTAGGGAGAGGCAGGATGGGGACCAGATGTCCAACATCTGTGCCAGCTGATTAACTAGTAACTAGTGTGAAATTCCCTTTCCTCGGTTCTTAGTGACTTTTTATTCAGATTAAAATCAAGTCAAGGCCAGTTGCAAGAATATTTCTTTATGATCCCAGTGCAGGCAAGTCTCTCTGAGTGAATAACCCCCCCAAAAAAAATTACTACATTTGTGTTCTGCTTGAAAGCCAAGTGAATGTCTAAGTTCTGAATGCTTCTTCATTAAAGAAGAAAAAGGCACAGATAAGCTATACCTTGAATTATAAGCCATGACTGTGAGAGAACACGTGAAATCAGGCAATGAGGCTCCGTGCACTGGTTTGAAATGGCTGATATCACCGTACGATATATTACCATCAAAGGTACCAAGGTGGGGTGCATTCCTCAACCCTATCACCACCATCCATCCTAATGGAATCTCCCTGTGTATCATTATCACCTTGGTGAGTTTCACATCTTCTTCCCCTTCATAATGAGAAATGTCATCACCAATGACATCAATCATCTCCCCCGTTCCACTCAACATTGAAGTTTGGCTCAGTACCTTCTCCTCTGGGCAACTTTTCCAGCCCATCTTTTCAGGCACAGTTGGTTGTTCCCTCCTCAGTACTCCAAAATGGCAATGCTCCTGTTGGGTTTATTTGTGGGTCCATCTTCCCAATGGTCTGTGAGCTTCTCCGGCACTGAACTGATTTTCAATCTTTGTCTCCCTAGCATCCAGAAGGTACCTAGAAAATAGCAGGTTTTCAAAATTCACTTACAAAATAAAAGACTGAGAAAATATTTCAGCAATATGGAGTTTATTTCTACCTTCAAATTCCACTTGCTCTGTCTACACAGTTCTAAGTGAACCCATCCATTTCTCCCTACACTCCCTACTACAGCTGTGGTCCTGGGACAAATGACAATGCTTATGTCCTCTCTTTTGTATCTTCCGACCCCCAGCAAGTGGCCACTTCAAGGTGTGGTCTGTCTGAAGAAGAAAGAGCAGCTATAGGAGGTATTTGAGAATAAACACCAACAAGGCTTAATAGCAGACTGGACATAGAAAATAGAAATGGGGGGGAAACCAGGTGACCAGAAGGCTGCAGCTGACACTGACAGGACAGTCAAAAGAAGACCTGAGGACAGGATGGGGGAAAGGGTGAGTTCGGTTGAGGACAAGTTGACTTTAGGAGGTCAGCAGTGTTCAGATGTCCAACAGGTCCATGGAAATACACGATATTAACCCAAGAGAAGTGGTTTGCCCAGAGCTGGTCATGTATAATTTAGAGTCACCCACATTGAGATGAAAATTGAGGGCATACAATACTATCCATTTGAGAATTCCAAGGACAAGAGAGTGGGCCAAGGAGAGCAAAGCACCATCATACACTGGAGGCAGAGTATAGGGGTGAGAACCCCAGGGACAAGTCGATATAACAGTGCCGTATTAGAACCTAAAATAAAAGGAAAAATCAGGAATACTGATCCTATCTTTACTTAAAATTTTTATATTTTATTCATCATAGGTTTTTGTATTGATTTCCATTTTTAAAAAACATTTCATTAAAATCTTACTTATCTGAAGACATAAGAAAGAATATAACAGACCAGCCACGTCCTTCTCGAGAAAAGGAGGCCTAAGGCAGTGAGTCCCAAGGATAGAGCCCAAGCCCTGGGTCTCCCCTGCCTGAACTCAAATCCCGTCTCTAACTTCTCTTAAGTGTCTGAGCTCAGGTGTCGTCACCTGAAAAATAACTCCCTTCTGGCAAAGTTGTCACAGTGCCTGCCCTACATAGGTGACTCCCAAAGATCTGTCCCCAGCCTGAGTACTCTCAGTGGTGACGAGGATAATGAGGAGGCTGGACAGAGGGGATGACAGAGTAAGGGGTTCAGGGAGGGGAGAGAGTCAGCACAGCCAGAAAACCAGGCTCCACCCTTTCCACATCTGACAGATGGACAGAGCCACACAAAATTGAGAAACTCCATCCACTGTCCACATTTTATACATTGCATTCCACTCTATTTTTTAATATCTGTGACTTCCTTTCCTTTCTGTGGGAGGTAGAGAATCAAAACTTTCACTCCCACAAGGCGGGAAAGGCCTTGTGCTAAGACGGGCTGTAGCCTGACCGATATCTGACCCAGGCCACTCTCCTACCTCTGTACTCTGGATGCAGCATCACAGTCCTTTTGATCAGTGCCCTGGAGGTGACAACCCACAGCCGCTCTAGCGTGGCTCCCAGAGGACTAGGGAGAGGCCAGGTGGGGGAGGGGGGCTCTGCCATCATTTCCTTCCCAACCATCACTTTGCAGAAGCCTGGAGCTCCCCAGCAGTTTTTCCCTGGTGGAAAATGTCCATGTTTGGTGTCTGCCCAAAGGAGAATCTCTATGGAAAGTTTGAGAAAGATTCCCTCTGGCTGGGGATGTGAAAAAAGCCTGTGCCTTTCCCATTTGGAAAAAAAGAAAAGAACATACTTGCGACGTGGTTATTTTTGTCGCAGATTTAGAAGGGGCTGACTTGAACAGTGCCCAGTCAGCCTGCATTCCCATCGCTCTTTTGGTAAAAGTAGATGGGACAGGCCACACAGAGGTGATACCGACCCCAAAATGCTCATGTCTCTTCTCAAGAATTTGGGGTTTTTTTCCTTTTAACAGATATGGCCTACAAATAATACAGTGCACAAATCTTAAGAATCTTACATATGCAGCTTGATGAATTTTTATAGATGTATATAACCACGTAACTCCCACCCAAATCAAGACAGAAAACATTTCCAGTACCCTGGGGAGCCTCCCTCGTGCCCCTTTCCAATCTGTCACCTCCCAAATCTAACCAATTAGTGTTACCTAGTCTTAAATTCCGTATGAATGGAATCATACAGTATGTATGCTTGACATTTTGTTTCATTCACTCAACATAACATCTGTGAGATTCACTCATGCAGTCACATATTATATTAGTTTGCTAAGGCTGCCATAGCAAAATTCCTCAGACTGTGGGGCTTAAACAACAGAAATTTATTTTCTCACAATTCTGGAGGCTGGAGAGATCAAGGTACCGGCAGGGTTGGTTTTTTTCTGAGGCTTCTCTCCTTGGCTTGTAGATGGCCGCCTTCCCCCTGTTCTTTCACATGGTCCTCCCTCTGTGTGTGTGTGTCTGTATCCTACTTTCCTCTTCGTATAAGAACACCAGTCATATTGAATTCAGGGCCCCCCAAACGACCTCATTTTAACTTAATTGCCTCTTTAAAGGTCTTATCTCTAAAGAGTCACATAAAGTACTGGGGGCTAGGACTTCAACATATGAATTTGGAGAGGGGGAGATAATTCAGCCCACAACACATATAATACTGGTTTGTTTGGTTTTATTAATTATTATTATTATTATTGCTGAATTGTATTCCACCGTGTGACTCTACCATAATTTATTTATTCATTCTCTTATCAATAGATAATTTGGATTATTTCCAGTTTGGGACTAGTACAAACATTGCTGCTATCAACGTCTCTAGTACATGTCTTTCAGTGAACGTATGTGCTCATCCCCAGTGCATATATGCCCAGGAGTGGAACTGCTGCGTCATAAGGTGTGAGTATGTTGGTTTTAGTAGCTACAGCCGAACATTTTCATAACGTCGTTGTACACTCCCACGAGCAACCTACGAGAGGTCTGTATGCGCCACACTTTTGCCAATACTCGTATTACCACTCCCTTGTATTTAGTCTCTCAAAGAATCTTCAAGATGGTTTCAAAGCAAGTCTGTCTGCAAAATCTACGCCCCTGGGAATTGTAGAGAGCAGATGCCATCCGTGGATAACTCCAGTTTCCTGTGGGCCAAGAGCTCTGATCTATCTCCACCCCACTAGAGCTCAGGAAAATCCCTGTCTTGGAATTTTTAGCAGGAAGTTTCCTCAGATGGGACCAGCACAGCATGAGGAAGTGGGAGAGGCCTAAGGCCAGTAAGTAACTGACTGAGGGAGGAGAATTATGACAGGAAGCCAGGAGCAAGATGCAGTGAAAAGAGTTGTTTCAGGCCATGTGGGGAATGAGGCTATGTTTGTACCGGTCAGAGAGAGAGCTTAGGAAAGCCCCTGCAAGACTGTCTGATGTTTCCTCGCTGACAGTTCTGGCCAGCCTTTTGTAAGAAGGAAATCCTCAGAGTCCCTCTCACCGGGGCTCCACTAGGACGCTTCTGGAAGAGCAGACCCTTCCAAGCAGAGTCATCACCCTGAAGGTCATGGATTCAGGACAGACCCTCCACTCTCCGGTTTCCTCCCCACCCCACCTACCCTGACCTTGAAATTCCCCCAGAGCATCATTTCCCTGGGCTACAACGCTGTCCTTCCTGGTGTCTTCAAACCTCCTGTCTAGATGTGAGGGAAACAGGAAGATAATCATGACTTATCCAGATCCCCAAATGCAAGTCTGGCTCCTCAAAACCAGCAGCAAGGGGGACTGTTGAGAAAAACATAAAGCAAATTCTTATCTTATTCCTTAGACCAAATTGAAATCCACATGAAGTAAATTTTTAAGTGTAAAAAAGAAACCACGGAAGTATTAGAAGGAAAAAATTGGTTAATGTATTTATAACCCTGAAGTGCAAAGTCCTTTCTAAACAAAATTAAAAGAAGAAAAGAAAAGCAAAAAAGAAAACAGAAGCCATGAAAGAAATGATTGATACATACAACTACCTAAAAATTAAAATCATTTGAGGGATGAAAAATACCATGAAGAATATGAAAGAAAGAAAGAAAGACAGCAAACTGGGGGTAAAATTTGGAACATATTTTTCAAAGGGCTGATTTAAAAAAAAAAAAATTTGTGCAAATTAGAAAGAGCCTAATAACCTCACAGAAAAAAATGGAGGAAAGTGTAAAAACAAGAGGTTACAAAAGACGAAATGCAGATGTCCAATATACATAAGAAAAAATGCTTCACCTTAATTATAAATAAGTAAATGCAAATGAAAACAATACGATATCTTTTTTAAATGACTGTACTACCAGGAATGCAAACACTTAACAGGAGCCAGTTGATGGGAGTTTGGGAAAACAGGCATGCATGTACACTATTAGTGGGTGTGTGTATTGATGGACCCCTTCTGGAGGACAATTTGGCAGCACCACCAAATTTTACAACTCATACAGCATTTGATCCAGCAGTTCCACTGTTAGCGAATTAACCTCCAGATACACAAACAGAAGTGGCCAATACATATGTTCAAGATGCTCATTACAGCTCTGCTTTGTAGAAGCGAAAAACTAGAAGCAATCTAAATTTCAATCAATAGGGAAATGGGCAAATACATTGTGGTGTATTTATTGTAATAGAATACTCCATGCCTGTAAAAAGAAAAGAATTAGGCAGACCTAATGTGCAATGGTATAAATAAGTCTCTAAGATATATTAAGTAAAGAATGCAATTCACTAAATAATGAGTGAGCCTTTACATAAATAAAAACCTTGAGAGTATCACAGGAGTGTTTTTAGCTACAAATACTCAGAAACCTGAGTAACAGTGGCTTAAGCAATAAACACATTTAATTATCTAATATACCGTGTTTCCCCGAAAATAAGACCTAGCCGGACCATCAGCTCTAATGCGTCTTTTGGAGCAAAAATTAATATAAGACCCAGTATTATATTATATTATATTATATTATATTATATTATATTATATTATACCCGGTCTTATATTGCATTATATTACATAAGACCGGGTCTTATACTAAAATAAGACCGGGTCTTATATTAATTTTGCTCCAAAAGACGCATTAGAGCTGATGGTCTGGCTAGGTCATATTGTCCAGGAAACACGGTAACAAGAAACCTCTTATCAAGGACCTATGTTTCTGCTCCTCCATCGCAGGCTGTTTGATCTCTGATTGTCCCTTTCTGTTACAGGATGGCTGCCTCTGCCTTAGGCACCACATGCACATTAAAGGCAAGGAGAAGGTAGATTGAATGCCGTCGTATGCGCTTCTCATGCCTGTCTCTTATAATCATTGGCCAGAACTGTGTCACATGAACCCCTCTACCATCCAGTTGCAAGGTTTCTGGGAAAGTGGGTATTGAGCAAAAAAGGAACATATTGCCATGATTGGCTTAGTTAACCATGATTTGAATTCAGAGGCTGAGCACATTGCCACCCTAAACAAACTCCTCAATAGGAATTATCTGGATGATGATCCGTATTATATTAGAATAACAATCAGTTATTTTAAGCATAATTGTAAAAATGTTTTAAATGAATAGGTGAATAAACTATCAAACAGGCTAGAGGCGTGCCCATCTAGTTGGCTTTATTGAGAGCTAAGGATAGATGATAACCCATATGTTAGTGACCCCAGGCGGGAACAATTCAGAGGCTCTGCCATGAGAAAAGATGAAACAGCAATTCTCAGAAGGGCACAGTGTCTGTTTTAAGCTCCCAGACCATCCCAAAGGGCTACTATAGGACCCAAACTTTACCAATAGCCTGATCTTTTTTGAGGACATAGGTTGGATCCATGTCTCATTCAAAGTGCTAGGGGTTACCCCCAGGAACCAAGTAGTTGCCTTGTCCAAGATGCTGAGTGACTCAAGTGACTCCTACTTAGCCCAAGATACTGACTAGCGTCCCCCGCTGGAGAAAGCAGTGATCTCACAAAATGCTCGAATCAGAGCAGGATCTGGGTCCCTGCAAAGCTCTCACACTTTCTAGCAAATCTCTTCACCTTAATGGTACTCAATTCCTTCATTTGTTAAATGGGGCAAGTGGATCGATCTATAATCTCAAAGGCCCCTTCCAGGTCCCTAAGGCAATAGTTCTAAACAAACGTTCTCCCTCCACCACAGCCTCGATGAAATTCACTCAGAGATTGGGTCCAACACATCTAGACTCAAATCCCAGCTCCTCACTTACAAGCTCTGACCTTGTGCAAGTTATTTAACCCCTCTGAATTCATTTACTGATGTAAACAGAAAAAGTAATACTTCAATGGTGAGGTTTTCTACCTGGTTTCTACTCCAGCTCAACCTACTCTGTCTGGGATCCCAAGTGGCCTCCATGTTACCAAATCCAGTGGGCACTCTTACCTGTTTGCAACATCTGACAGTGTCCCTTACATCTTCCTCTCCTCCTTGAAGCTTCCTTCTCTCTCCCCTTCTTTGTCTCTAACCTTTCCTGGCATTCTCCTCTAACCCCAGTCACTGCTTTCTCATTCTCCCTTATGACATCTTCTGTCACCCTTTAAATGCCGATGTTTTTAAACACATAAAAAGGTGCTCAACCCCACTCATAATAAAAAGAATGCAAATTAAAACAATGAGAGATCATTTTTCACCCATCAGAGTAGCAAAACATGAAGAGTTTGGCAATAGTCTGTGGGCAGTGATGTAGGAAAACAGGCATTCTTGTGCATTGTGGAAGTATAATTGGTAAAAACCCTTTAGAGGGGAATTTGACACAATCAAAAGGCTAAATATATGAAAGGATTTAATCTAGCAATTCTGTTTATAGGAATTTGTACTAGAGATAAAACTACCAGACATATATCCAATACCCATTCTCTCCTTCTTTACAACAGAATCTGATTTTATTGGCAGAGCAATGAGCCAAACTAAAAGACATTTCCCAGCCTCCCTTGAGATAGGGATGGTTGCTTGACACAAGTCTGACCAATGAGATGTAAGCAAGAAAATTTTTAGAAGGTTTCCAAGAAAATCCCCTTAAAAGAATTACAGACTCAGCTAACGGTACCCTTCTCGCCTTTGTTGTCTTCCCTTCCGCCTCCTGCCTGGAATGTGGATGTGGTGGCTGGATCTGGAGCAGCCATCTTGTAACCATCAAACAAAAGGACATGGAGACCTTGCCTTGATATCATTGAATCACTGGACTAATGCCAGCATTTGCCTACCCCAAATTTCTTATGACATGACAAAAAATAAATCTCTATATTGTTTGAATCTCTGTTGTTTGAATTTTCTCTTACATACAGCCAAATTTAATCCCTAAATGATGTTTGTATGTACAAAGATATTTTTGCTGTATTGCTTATATAACAAAAGCCTGGAAACATACTGAATTCCCACCTATAAGGAGCTGGTTAATTAAATTATGGGATATGCATATGATGGAATATTATGCAGCTGTATAAAAGAATGAGGGAGTTTTTTTTAGTACTGATAAGGAATAGTCGCCAAAATATTTAGCTAAGTTTTCAAAGAAAGATGTAGAAAGGTAAACATAACGTGCTAACATTTATATACAATTGCTCCATCGGCTTAGAACATTTCCAGAATGTATAGGAAACTGGTATGCCTCTGGGGATGGGGCCTAGGTTGCTAGGGATCAGGAGTAAGGGGGGGCTCGCCATTCATCATATACCCTCTTATATTGTTTGCATGGTCACCATGTGCGTATTTTATTTTCCCAAAACGTCAGAGTTGTACTACTGCATCAAAGAGAGACAGAGAGGGAGAGAAAGCGAGAGAAGAGGGAAAGCCAATGATTCTATGACATTCTTTTCCCTTCGTTCTTCTCACTGAATGACCCCAACCTATGGACTCAACTGCCACATAGGTTAATGGGCCCAAGCTTGACTATTCAGTTGAGCTAATGAATGCCACACTTATCTATCTGACCGTCCCCTGGACATAGAAGTCCCACAGGCACCCAAATTCAGCATGTCCAAATCTGCAATCCTGGTCCTCCACCTGTGGTCTCAGTAAAGCGCTCCAGCCTTCATCTAGAGATGCCTACTCAGTGGCATTGCCATCTGTGAGAAAAGGAACTGCTCCAAGTCAGGCTTTCTACGCTCTGTCTCAAACTCCCCCCTTCTCCCATCTGGCTTCCGTGGTCTCCCTAGAGATCCTGCACTACTCAGACCTTCCAAGAACATAGCCAGATGCCCAAACCCCCATTAGAAGCAGCCTCCTTGCCCCTCTGTAGCATGCACCACACTCGTCACTTCTTGTTCACTGTCTTCCCACTGAGACTGGAATTCCCATGGGAAGAGGGACCACTTCTGTGTTTTTCTGTGTTAAATTCATTGTGTTGATAGCAGGATCTGATAGTAGGGGTCATACCAACTGCACAAGCTAAAAGATGTGGCCATTGTCTCATATCCAGTCATGTCCCATCCATTCAACTTCCCCCACTAGCTCCAAAACTATTCACTTCTCTCTTTCTCCGAAGCCACTGTCCTGATGCA
Source organism: Rhinolophus ferrumequinum (assembly GCF_004115265.2). Lineage (NCBI taxonomy): Eukaryota > Metazoa > Chordata > Mammalia > Chiroptera > Rhinolophidae > Rhinolophus > Rhinolophus ferrumequinum. Next base: position 26,083,886 of record NC_046306.1, on the reverse strand, counting down.
GGCCTCATCGCTTCTCCCTGAAATCATAGCCACCGTCTGCAACAGGACTTCCTAAGTCCAGGTTGGCCCCTTGGACACTGACGTGAGAATGGAACATGTAAAATGGTCATCTTGTCATGTCACCCACCAAATAAATAATAATAACAAATAAATTATCACAGAGGCTCACTGTTGTGTGCAGACCCTTTTATAGCCCTAGGGCCTCCAAAAGGCCCTCCCACCCTTGCGACACCCTTCTGAACCTGTCTCAAAGCTTTGGAATCAGTCACAAAGAACCATTTATATTTCCTCGAAAATGTCAATGCTTCAAATCTCTGTCTGCACACACATTCCTTCTACATGGAACACTGCCACCATTTCCCAACACCACCTTTTTATTTTCCCTTTAGTTATATCCTTGAAACTTAGCTCAAAGATGACCTCCTCCAGGAAGCCATGCATGACACCCAGCCTGACAGAGGGTGAGTGTCCTCCCTCCAGACTGTGAGCTTTTGGAGGAAGGGGCCACATCTCATTTGACTTATATCCCTGGTGTCTATAAAAGTGCCTAATACATGGAAGGCTCTCAGTAAATGTTTGTTGAATGACTGAACGAATGAATGAATGAATGAATGAATGGGTTCTCACTGGAATAAAATAAGCTCATGTGTAAATTACTCAATACCATGCCAGGTACCTAACTACCCAACAAAGTAACGTTCATTCTTCCTTCCACTCTCCTGTCACTCAATTTCCCCTGGTCTTTGGAGCCTGTGCATACAAGTGGGGTGCCCTTGACGGGAAGGATGCATATGCTGCTGGTGCCTGGCCCCACCTGCTCTTAAAGGACATCCCCTCTCACCTTTCTTGCTCAGTGATCCTGAAGGTCCCCAGAGAGTCTTACAAACCAACTCATCTCCTATCTTCACCGAATCACATCTGCTATGTGTTTCCTCTTTTGCCCTAGCCCCACCTCCAGGACCTACAGAGCCAGTCTCCCAGGCTCACAGGACAGTGCACAGGACTCTGCCCAGAGCGCTGTTTCAATGTTCCTTCGCTAATGCTTACAGCCCCTCAGACTCAGCCAGTGAGGGGAACCCCAGACCACACTGCCCTGTCCATCCTGTCTTCCCTGCTCCCCCACCTGGGCCCCTTCCTCCCACGTCCTCTGTGGGGCTTCCTTACAGCCCATAAGCTCCAAGTAGCCCCTTTCCCTCCTTCTTCTCCTGGACTCCAGGCCTAGCCCAGACCTCTCTGAGTCCATTTCTGCCCTTCGGGCCTGGCATTGGCTCCCAGGACTCTAACTGTGCAGCTGGGAGCTGGATCCCCACAGCCGCCAAGAGGCCAGAATAGACCTAGTTTATTCCTATGACTACTTCCCTCTAAATCTGAACCATGATGAACGGGGTGGCGGGGAGGGGCGGGGAAGAAAAAAAGAAAAAGAAAAACAGAGAGAGAGAGAGAGGAAAACCATAGGAACAGGACGTCCTTTTCTGTTGCCTCTCCAATTCTGTCAGGGGCTTAGTCCATAAGAGTCTTTAATTGGTCAAACTATGTGTTTTTCACTGAAAGAAAATGTCATAAATGAAATATGATTCACATTTGGCACAGCAGGCAAGAGGAGAGGGACTTCGCCTTTGTCAGGCCCTTCAAAAGGAAATTGGGTTAGGGTGGGAAGGGGAGGGCCCAGAACCCCCATGATCCCCAGGAGGATAAGGACATATCCCCAGGGGCACCCTAGAGGCTGTGCCTTGTGTCAGGCCACAGTGGCCAGTACCATCCGCCCTCACTTTCCAGCTGGGCAACCAGTGCTGACCTCACACCAGCCTCCTGCACCCTGACTATGGAGCGGGGGGGAGCTTGCAGCCTGACAGCCTGGGGGCCATAAGCTGAGGAGACCAGGAGGGAATTTCCATTCCCCAAGCAGAGAGGCAGTGCAAGCTGCAGGGACAGGAGCAGCAACTTCTGTTCTGCCCACACCCGGTCCCTTCTCCCCTCTCACTCCACACTCAACAGCACCCCATTTAGATCGAGTCTGAAGTCCCTGCAAACACGGAAGAGGCTCCCTGTCTACTGGGAGACAAGAGGTAGAGACAAGATTTGTCGACATGACAAAAAGTAGTGAATTCAGTGCATGTCACAAACTCAGGACCCACTCCCTCCGGCAAACTTCAGGAGCTCCCAGATGAAGTCATCACCTCACCCAAACCTGCCCCAACTGAGGTGTGCAGCTGCACCGTGACAACTTTATTTCACTGAGCTGAGGTCTAAAAACCCCCCAGGGAACGGGCATGTCAGTTCCCTGCAAGGTTTTGGTAAGAAGAATAGGGTGTGATCACGAGGACACGAAATCCAATGTGTGTGGATGGTGACAGTGATGGAAGGAGAAGAGAAGGAGGGCAGGAAGGTGTGTGGAGAAAGGTGAAAGAAAGAAAGCTCCGGAGAAGTAGAAAGGAGAAGCTTGGAGCCATAGCCCAATCAACTAAACTTCCCAGTAGGTCACAGAGGCCCAGGAACAGGGTGGACCAGAGCAGTCAAGAAAGCCTCCCTGGAAGAGGCAGGATTTGAGCCGTCCTCTAACGGAATATCAACGGAAAGCAAACATCTCAGGCTGACATCCGGGGCCAAAACAAGAGGAAGCACTGTCTGAAAAAGGCTCCAGTAAAAATGAATGCATTTCACCTGAGAAGAGCGAGGCCCAGGAAGATGTCCTTTGGCAATCAGTTTCTTATATCCATGAGCAAAGAGCTGGATCCCAGGGAGGGGAGGTGGGGGTGAAGAGGATGGAAATAATGGACCAGGGGGAGGGAGAAGCCAGCAAGATGAAGCCAGGGCAAGTGAGCTGGCGGGGGCGGGGAGAAGGAGAAATGTGCCCAGAGGCCAATGGGAGCTGTTGGAAAGGTTGGCATGACAGAACAGGAAGCCAGAAGGGACCCTGAAGACCATGTGTGCCACCTCACAGCTGTGCCAGCCACCAGACCTAAGAGATGAGCAAATGAAGTGTCCTGCAGTCTTTTTAACGTGCCCGGAGTCATAGGTCCCCTGCAAGTCCTGTGACTACCTCTGATCTCATCAGGGTCTCAGTCTCAGGCTGGCATCAAATGCCCTGATGTTTGCTATCTTCTTCAGAACCTGATATCCTGAACCCTAACTGGCCCTACTGAAACAAATGTTCTCAAGGATCTCTGCCCCAACCTCTTGCCATGGAGGCCCCACCAGACATCTTGTTCTTTCTCTCTTTCTCACCCCGCCCCCGCCAACGTGGAAAAAGCCCCAAACAAGGAGTCCAGTTCTGATCAGGGCTGAGGAAATGCCGGCACCCACCTCTGTGCCTCTATGTCCTCCATAAGAAAAATGGGAGCCATCACACCAGCCCTGCCTATGTCACTTGGCACTTTAGGATGGAACGAGGTAAATGCACAAGAAAGCTCTTTGGAAACTTTCAAATGTTGCAAAGGTTTATTATGATTATTATTCATGTCTGATTTTGCCGCCTCTTTGGAGCGCCAGCTCAAGCTTGTGCCTACACGATGCCAAAACAACCAGTCAAATCCATCAAAAAGTCACTCAATTGAGTGGGAAAAAATGTAGGCGGCTCTGTTCATGCTACCAAAAAGTAAAGCCACCAGCATATCACTGGTGTTTTTGAAAATGTGCAGTGGGTTTTCTCAGCACTGTTTTTGAGTTTTTCTAGGTTTTTCACCTCCTATGAACCGAAAAAAAATGACTATGGAAAAAATCAAGCCCCTCAGCGGTTTCCCAGGACTGGGTATGGCCTCAAGATACTGGGCTTCGGGGAGGGAGGGGAGACAGAAATTCTTGCAGGGGAGAGCCATCTTGACGTCCTCACTCAGAGCAGGTCTTAAGCCAATGGGTTATTTTCTGTTGACAAGGCCACTTTCTCCAGCTGAGAAGCAATTTTAGAAGGTCCTCACATGGGTTAGGGAGAAAGAAGGAGATACCTGGACAGTTAGTCAAACCAGCAAAAGCGGAAGGAACCCTGGTCCTGACCACGAGGTCTGGCACCCAGGAGATAAAGACCAGGGGTAGGAAGGCTTGGCATCTGGAAGGAGAGAAGATTCTAAGATAAGAACATGGTTTTAAACATCACTGTCCCAAGAGGGTTGTTTCAGAATGGCAAGTAACTCAAGCCATTTCATTTTGCTCCCTGTGAGCAATCCCACTAGAGTTTTGCTGGGGGGAAAGATGAAATCTCATTTTCAAGAGGAGGCTTGGCTATTATCCATGTGAATTTTATTCATGCAGGCCTCTCCAGTACACCATTCTCATCAGGAGGTATCTGCCTCTAAAATGAACTTTCTGAATGGAAATAGAGAAGGTGTCTGAGTGAAAACCAAGTGGCATCCTGAATTTAATTCTATCAGTTAACAAGTTTTCCCTGAGCTTCCATGCATTCCCAATCCTTTACAAGAGGTGGGTGGTAGACGGGGGAGGGGAACAGGAAGGGGAGAGTGAAAGAACAGCAAGTCTGAGAAGGGCCGAACAAGGTCCATGCCTTAGGGCGGTAGGAGTTCAGAGTCAAGGATGGGCTGGAACTGTCCCACAGACAAAATAGATCTTCAGATAATATTTGGAGTGAGATTTGGGGAAACATTAAATTGTCTCTATCCAAACACATATCTCGACGGTTATTAGCATCCTGTTTGAAATGAGACTCAAAAGATAATGTAGTAGATGTTGTCTGTGCTCCACCTGTATCCCCTTAGGACCACCTGTTTCACAACTTCCACCTGCCAGCACCTACAACTCTTTTTCTTGGAAGCTCCCTTGGACTGCTGGAGCTCTCCCTGCAGTAGGAGGCAGGCTACAGTGACAAAGAATTAACACCCACCCCAGCCGCCACACCAGTGACTAATAGGAATGTGTGTATAGATACCTCAACTCCCTCCCTCACCGCACCCATGGGAGGTTCTGTTCTTCCACAGTCTCTCAGAGCTCCCAGAGGGACTAAGCCCCAGTTGCCCACAGTGGCCTGATAACTCATCTTTACTGGCTGCCTTCCCTAATCTATCTCACTTCCCTCCTCCTCAACCAGTGATTCCTGCGCTCATATCCCAAACAAACTACTTGCACTTGAATCTTTGTCTCAGGGTCTACTTCTTGGAGAACTCTCATAGAAATTCTACATATATTTCTATCATCCTTTCAAGTTTAATTTCATATATTTTACCCTATTTAATTTTCCAGCAGCCTAAGGTAGTAGGAATTGTGCACATTTTTCAGATGATGGAATTAGGTTTTCAGATGATGGAATTACCCTGAAAATTAAGGTAACCAGCTGAAGCTCACAAATCAAGTGACTGACATACCCTTCGTTGTGTCTAATGTTCCATTTGCTAACTCTTGGTCTGATACTTTCTCCACCACACTGCCTCTGGTCTTACCCTTGTCTAAATAAACTGCTCTATAATGTGGCCCTAACGTCCATGTTGGCAGTGTCCTGACAGGAGGGGTGTATGAAATGATACATTTCCTAAGACTGCATACCTAAGCTATAAATAATGTATTCCTGTTACCTTTGCATATGAACAACAGCTCAATGAAGCCAAGAATTCTTGGGTTGCAATCTTAGAACTTTGCTGCTATAAAACTGAAAACAACAAAGGAACAAGACAAACAAATGGAGAAACAAAAACTCATAGACACAGACAATAGTTTAGTGGTTACCAGAGGGTAAGGGGGGAAGGAGATGGTAGATGAGGGTAAAAGAGATCAAATATATGGTGATGGAAGGAGAACTGACTCTGGGTAGTGAGCACACAACGTGATATATAGATGCTGTATTACAGAATTGTACACCTGAAACCTGTGTAACTTTACTAACAACTGTCACCCCAATAAACTTTTTAAAAAACAACTCCGCTGCTAAATAATTCCCAAAGTAGTGGAAATTATCTGTGCCTATTAATAGAGGCATAACATTTATTATTGAGAAATAATAGGTAAACAAAGATAAACTTTTTTGTTTTGGTTATTTTACTAAACTAATGGGCTTTGTAAATTCAAAAAGAAATAGATAGTCTATAGTACTTTGCAAGCAAGCATCTATCTTTCAGAGCATATCCATCACAGACTCCCAAGGCAATGACAGACATAACATCCACTTAAGATGTGCTGCTATAACATTTACCCCACTTTCTTTATCAGGGAGAAATCTGAGTCCAGACTGAATTACTTTTCTCGGTATACCCAAAATATGAAATTTTCACCAGGCTATGTTGAAATATCCAGTTCTCACTCAGACTGAGACAATGTAGACACACCAGTTCACCTCACATGCACATCTTTGGGATGACGGAGGAAACCGAATACCTGGAGAAAATGCACAGTGGTGGGAGAACATGCACACTCCACACCGTCAGTGGCCCCAGCCAGAAATCAATTTTTTTCTCATCAACATTATAACAAAATGACATTGAATGAAACGACATTATTCGAGGAACTGCTATACAAGATAGTGGGTATAATTTACTACCTTTGTATAAGACAAAGTATAAGAAAGGAAAGAAAGTGTGTGTGTGTGTGTGTGTGTGTGTGTGTGTGTCCAAAAGGAATTACTAATTCGGGCTGCTATAGTGAAAATACCATAGAATGTATGGTATTACAATCCATAATCCTTAAGTTTGCTAATCAACTGACCTTAAAACAAGAAAAGTATCGTTTTAAAACAACAGGTATTTATTTCTCGCAGTTTTGGAGGCTGGAAAGTTTAAGATCAAAGTAGCAGCAGAGCCAGCGTCTGGTGAGAGGCCACTCCTGGCCTGTAGGCAGCTGCCTTCCTGCTGTATCCTCACATGGCTGAGGGAGAAGGAGGAAGCAAGCTCTTTCATGTCTCTTCTGATAAGAACCTTATCCCACCATGGGGGCCCTACCTCATAAATGAATTACCTCCCAAAGACCCCATCTCCAAATGCCATCACATTGGAGATAAGGGTTTCAATATATGAATTTTGGGGTAACCAAACATTCAGTCCATAGCAGAAGGTAAGCCAAAAAACTAATTTTTAAAATGATTAATAATAAGGGGGAAAAGAGAACTTGGGAGATGGGATGGAATTTTGGAATCATGTAAAGTTCTCATGTAATTTTTTTTAATAAGGAATAAAGGGGGAAAGCATCTCTAAAGTAAAAAATACGCTGAAACACATGAACCAACTGTATATAAAGTTGGTAAAATAACTATACAGTGGATAATTATTTCAAATGACTTAGAAAAAATATTTTGACCGGGCATCCCTCGTGAGTTATAGCCTAAGGACAAAACGAACCACAAAGAAATCTTAAACTGTGCACAGTAGTCTCATTATTGGCAATAAAGTTGGTGTATTTTTTTCCTATTGCTGCTATAACAAATACCCATAAATTTAGTGGATTGAAACAACACAGATTTATAATCTTATACTTCTGCAGGTCAAAAGTCTGAAATGGGTCTCCCTGGGTTAAAATGCAGGTGTCAGCAGGGTTATATTCTGAAGACTCTAGGGCAGATCTGTTTTCGTGCATTTTTCCAGCTTCCAGACACTGCCCATATTCTTTGGCTTATAGGCCCCTCCCATCTTCAAAGCCAGCAACGGCCAGCCTAATCTTTCTGCCATCACTGTGGTTCTGACTCTTCTGCCTGCCTCATCTCCATGTAAGACTCTCGTGATTACATTGGACCCACTTGAATAATGCAGGATATTCTCCTTGCCCAGGACTGAGAAGTCGAGAAGGTCCAGATGCTCACTGGGAGCCTCCAATGGGACAGGAGTGGGGCCATTCTATTTCTTGATCTGGATGATGGTTACACAGGTGAGTTTATGATAATTCAGCAAACTATTTACCTATGATTTGTGCATTTTTCTCTATATATGTCATACTTTAATAAGAAGTTTACTTGATAATATTCCATTGTGTGGAATATTTGGAATTAAACACAGATACCTTTCTGCATCTTTCTGTGGCCCCAGTTCCCTCCCTAGCTGCAACTCATGTCCTTCATCCTGATTCTCTATGCTCTAAGCTCACCAGCCTTCATTTGATGCCATGATTTTCCTGGCCTGAGATTTTTCTATATGCTTTTCTTTTGCCTGAGGTGAATTTGTCTGCTCCTCATGAATCTGGTATTTCTAAAACTCCGTTGAAACGCCACCCTTGCAGACAGGCATGCCCTCACTAAGCCACCTAAATTGCCCTGTCCTCTCCATGATCCTGTCACAGTGTGTGTTTTTCACTGCACTAAATTCATTGCACTTTTGTCTTTATTATCTGTCTCCCATGATAGACTGTAAGACCCATGATAGTCAAGGCCATATCGTACTCAACATTTTATCCCCAGTGACCAGTAAAGTGATTGATAAATAATGTGCATCTGTAATACATATTGGTGAAATGAATGAAGCCATAATGTGGCTTTTCAGTCACCGTAGCCAGACAGTGAGGTTTTATTGACAGAATCTTGTGGCCCCCTCGATAAGCAATAACTGGAGACTTTTAATTATCGTTACTCCTAGAGCCAACCTTTTAAACAGAAGGAAATGCATTCAACAGCACAATGCAAGGAACAAAGCCCCCATCCTTCCTGCCATCTCCTCATCCCTACCAGCCTCACCCCTACCAGGATATCTGTGGCATCACAGCATCTTGATTCCTAACACGATGGCACAGGGGCAGTCCTGGCTTGTCAGAGGATGTGGCTGTTAAAGCGTCTTTCTGTGCAGGTGGGATGACGTTTTTCTCACACAGCAGGGAGAAATGGCAGGCTATCATTTTGCCCTGGTCCCCTATTATCAAAACCATACCACTTCCTCCCAACCTTAGAATATACCTAAAAGTACTCCCTGCAAGGTACCAGGTGCATCTGGGAAAGGTCTCGTAATGCCAAAGGAAGGTAGGAAAGTAGGAAATCCTTAAATCCAAGCCGCTCGGAGATGGGGCCTGCATCACTGCATCAGCCCCTTACACTCAGATAGAAGCCTCTGGCTAATTCCTTTCCTTGCCCTGCCCTGCCCACAGCCCAACCCCTCAACTGAGTAAACCCCAATTCTGCACTCTCCAACTGAGTACATTCCTCCACAACCTGACCCTCACTTTACCCACAGCCTGACCCCTCAGCCTGGCCCCAGATGGACCCCTTAATCCCAGGCACAAACAGTCTTGCCCCTGAATGTACATGTTATTTCCTTAGCCAACTATGAACTTTCTGGGTCAAGACACCAATAAGAACTCAGAGACTGAATACACAAACATAGAATGGCCACATCGTATATGACAATAGAACTGTGACCCACAGAATGTAATCAATAATGTTGTAAAGATTTTGTAGGGTATCCGATGGACACTTGTCTCATTAGGGAGACCACCTCAGGGATGATGTAGATGCCTGATCACTGCACCGTACACCTGAAGCTGAAGCTGAACAATAATGAATGTCAACTACAATTTTATATATATATTTACAACAAGTGGAGTTCAGCATTAGGGATAGAGACAGTGGAAATGTAATGGCTGTATGCGATGTCAGAGGGGTAGTAGATTGGGGGAGGAGGGTTATCACTGCTTGAGGAATATAAATGATAAATGTCTAACTATTACACTGTTTTGTACACCTGAAACTAATAAAAAATAATAATAATAAATAAAATAAAATAAAACCATATTCCTATTCCTGAAAAAAAAATAAAGAACTATGACCCACAATCTAGCAACCAGTCCAGGAAGCCAAACCCCTGCAGCAATCGACCCAGAATAGTCAGGAATTGGTCAATGACTTCCAACTTCCTTATTTTTCATACCTGCTTCTAACTAAGGACCAAACAGAAAAGGGCACATATGCTCCCCAAACCCCAGGCCTGCTTCTTCCCCATTATCTTTCCATCTGCTCCCCCTCCAAATCCCAGTTGACTCTGCCCTCCTCTTCCTCTGTCCAGTCCCTATTTTCTCCCAATGACTCCTAAGATCTTTAAATGCCAGTTGCCTCTAAAGGTACATCCCTTTCATGAGCCAGACATGCAGACGCCTATAAAATTTAAACCTTGGGCCAGAGCTGAATTAGTAACCATAATTAAGGATTTCCCTAAACCCAGACAAGACCAGCAACTATTCATAGAAGAATTTAGAATTCTTTTGAGTTTATATGATCCAGGGTTACCTGACATATATCAATTTGACATGTGCTGCTCAGAACCTCAGATGACAAATCCCAGATGACAAAAGCTGATTGAACTGACCTGGATTTCTCTTTCCACAATAAATCCGAAGGTCAAAAACAGACTCATAAAGTAGAGCAAAATCTCCTAAAAGCCATACGTAAAACAGTTCTAATAAAAATCTACTGGACCATAATTCGATCCTGCAAAAGAAGAAAAGCTAAGCTATGGTGCCCTGCTGTTTGGCCAAACACTAGTCTAGATGCTGCTGGGAGGGTGTTTTGTAGATGTGATTACTATCTGCAGTTAGTTGACCTTCGATAAAGGAGATTACCCTCCATAATGTAGGTGGGCTTCATGCAATCAACTGAAAGCCTGAGGAACACACACACACCAACTGAGGTTTCCCAGAAAGAAGGAATTCTGCTTCAAGACTATAACATAAAAATCCTGCCCAAGTTTTCAGCTTGCTGGCCTGCCTTATAGATTTCAGATTCAAGACTGCAACTTCCATTTTTACCTGAATTTCCAGCCTGTCCTATAGATTTTGGACTTGCCACCCCCACAATTGAGCGAGCCATTTTCTTAAAATTTAACTTTAAAACTAGATATATACATACACATTCATGTGTATACACACACACATATCTATCTATTGGTTCTGTTTATCTGGGCAACCTGACTGTTACAGCCCTGCAGATCGAAAAACTAGATGACTCACTTCCCAACTGACTACCTTTATCAACGAGGACAACTCAATTGTAGATATTGTAAACAGAAGGCACACTGGTGAAAGATTATCCCATTTTACAAAAGGAAAACCAGACACAGAAAAGCCTTTCAGTTTAGATCAATGAGGGTGCTCCAAAGAAGGAAAAAGCACTCAGTAACCTGCCTTACTCGTAAACTTCTAAGGTCAGTTAACTATAAATACAGATGGTCACCCTCATCAATTTCTGGTAGATATGGGTGCTACTATTTCTACAATACGCCCTGCTTTGTTCAACTTCTTCCTCATAGTAAACATACCACACTGGTGGCAGGTATTTCAAATAGATCACAGAATTTTCCTATCTCCCAGCCCATACCAGTAACCGTTGGGCCCTTGACTGAAATTTTTTCCTTCCTGCTCATTGATATCACCCCTGCAAATGTCATACAAAAAGACTCACTCTGCAAATGTACAGTAGTCCTCTTTTACCCACAGTTTTAGTTACCCGTGGTCAACTGTGGTCCAAAAATATTAAATGAAAAGTTCCAGAAATAAACAATTCATAAGTTTTAAATTGGGTGCCATTCTGAGAAGCGTGATGAAATCTCTTGGGTCCCGCTCCTCCCGCCCAGGACATGACTCATCCCTTTGTCCGGCGTCTGCACACTGTTGACACGCCTGCCTGTTAGTCACTAAACAGCCAGCTTGGTTATCAGATCAACGGTCTTGACATCACATCCCTTGTGTTCAAGTTAACCTATATTTTACTTAATAATTGTCCCAAAGTGCAAGAGTTGTGATCCTAGCAATTCGGATATACCAAAGAGAAGCCACAAAGTGCTTCCTTTAAGTGAAAAGGTAAAAGTTCTCAATTTAACGAGGAAAGGGGAAAAAAACACATGCTGACGTTGCTAAGATCTATTGTAAGGTAAGAGTGAATCTTCTATTTGTGAAATTGTGGAGAAGGACCAAGAAAATTTTGCCAGTTTTGCTGTCACACCTCAAACGATAAAGTTATGGCCACAACGCATGATAAGTGCTTAGTTAAGATGCAAAGTTAAATATGTAGATGGAAAACGTGAACAGAAAACGTGTTCTGATTGGCAACGTTTTGTGCCACAAAGCATTGAGCCTGTATGAAGACATCAGCAAGGGATCCCCTGAAACGAGTGACACCAAGGCATTTACTGCAAGTAAAAAATAGCTACACAGATTCAGGAATAGGTTTAGACTGAAAAACATAAAAATTACTGGAGAGGCTGTGTCTGCCGATGAAGAAGCTGCTGCCACATTTCCAGCAGAATTGAAGAGTTGCTTAGGGGATGTACTATCCACGGTTTCAGGCATCCACTGGGGGTCTTGGGACTCTCCTCTGTGGATAAGGGGCAGTGAGAGGGAGGGGACTACTGTAACTCAAATATCCACCAGAGGGACATTACTTGAGGTTCCAAAGGACTTCTCTATTCATAATCAAGTTATGTCTGCTGCGGATCTACCTTTACCTTCTCCAATATATTTGAAGCACACACCAGAAAAAGGTCTTGACACCGTTTGTGACATTCTAAAGGAAATGCTGTGGCAGATCACTGTGCCAACCACTCAATCTCAACCAAGGTGTATTCGTTTCATGTTGGTGCTGTAACAAATTAACACAAACTAGGTGTTTGAGACAACAGAAGTTTATTCTCTCACAGTTCTGAGGCTTGAAGTCCAAAATTCAAGGTGTCGGCAGGGCCCCATTCCCTCCAAAGTCTTTAGGGGAGGATCCGTTCCTTGTCTCTTCCAGCATCTGGTGGCTGCTGGCAATCCTTGGCATTCCTTGGCTTGCAGTCACATCACTCCAATCTCTGCCTGTCTTCACATCGTTTTCTCCTCTGTGTGTCTGTGACTCATCTCCCTCTGGCTCACTCTTAAAGGATACTTGTCTTTGGATTTAGGGTCCACCTGGATGATCCAGGATGATCTCCTCATCTTTAGATCCTTAATTACACCTGCCAAGACTCTTTTTTGTAAATAATGTAACTAACATGCACAGGTTCCAGGGATTAGGATGTGGACATATATTTTGGGGGGCCACCACTCAACCCACTACACAAACTTACAATCCCAACTAAACCACTAAAGAATAGGTCTCTGGAGGGATTCAAAGAGGCCATCATAAAACACCAACATTTAGCCTCTGGTCTTATAAAGAGAAAATGGGGAAAAAATCTGGTTGTAACCTTTATTCAAATAATCTCTGGCACTCTCAAGGTGGCCAGTTGGTGAAACCAGGTGATTTCAAATGGATATCAGCTGAGTGAGTCATCAGTGCTCCCCTGCTATGGATATACAAACCCAGAGCAGCCCTCTCCCCAAATCAGAACATGTGCGGGGTCCTGCAGTGCCCAATGACCACCTGCCTTCAAAGGCCTGAGGCCCTGGACAACAGCCCAAGCCAAGAACTATAGGCATGAGTTGGGCACATTCTGAACTTCCTGTTCCCTCTTTGGGATCAGGGGCATGTATGACTCTAATCCAGCTCCCTGCCGGTGCCCGTCAGAAGAGAGAAAGTTACCCACTCCGGCCCTAGACAGACCAGGCTCCCTGGAATGTGTGAAAGCCATCCCTGGTCACCTCTTGCAAAAAGCTGGCACTCTGGGACAGACATATACTCTAACCTTCAGTAACACTCAGACATACAGAGTCCCTTCGGGCTTTCATTCATTTCTTCATCTGTTGATTCATGCTTTTATCCATTGATTCAACAAACATTCACTGAGCTACTTCAAGAGGCTAGCACTGCACTAACTGCTGAGCACAAAACCCAAATATGTCACAGTCACTGAAAAGCCCAAGAAGGTCACTACCTCCAGGTATCACAGGTAAAGAATGAAATTACAAAACACTACAGAGGAATAAGTCAAAGTTAAGGGGACCCAGAGAAGGAGGTAAATGGGATTTCTGCAGACACTTAATCCCATGTGGGACAGAGTTATCACTATTTTACAAATGGAGGATCAGAGAGATTAAATGATGGACCCACGATGGAGAAAGGAAGGAAGAATTGGTAGGATCTCAAGTACAAGGCTTGGAGAACACTAAAGTGGGGAGGCCAGCCTCACCTCCTAATTTTTTTCCTGAAATACTTGGGATTTTTGTTTTCTCCATCTTTCTATTCCTCCAAGGAATTATTATCAAAGGAAATCCTCCTTTCTTCACTGTCTTCTCCAGAGATTGAATCTGGGCCCAGAAGAAAGGAAATGGAAAATGGCTTCGGGCCATCTCATTTGTGAGCTGGAAGGCTGATATCCCAGCAGGAGCTGTCTCAGCTTCCCTAATTGGGATTGGAGTCATGCAACTCTGCCTAGCCTCTCAAGTTGATTATTGGCCACTTCCCCTGAGTTGACTGGCTTATTTTAATTGTGTGTTAGGAAATCTCCTTCATTAGCATTTGCTACTCTATGCAGGGGTCAGAGAATTTATCAGATTAGCAAAGATTATCCCTAGAACTTTCTCATCTTTCTTTTCATCTCCACAGAATATCCCTCTGGAACATCTTCCCCACTTGTCCCAATTCCTCATCTCACATTGGGTAATCAGATCTTGGGGGCTAGTGGAGATAGTAACCTTGTATGTCACCTCCACTAGGATGTAAAAGAATTTGTGACGTAATGAAAAACACTGGTTCTTGGAGTTAGAAGACCCAGATAAGTGTGGAATTTCAGGCAATACTAAAGGAAGGTGAGAGATTCCCATTGACACTCGGTGGATTCTACTAGAGAGGGATTGCTTACTCTCCATGAAGCATAAAGCAGTCTCCGCTGCCCACTTTAATTCTCCTTTTTCATTCCCTGGGCCAAGTGAGTTGGAATTGTCATCGTCACCAGCTCACCCCAAATGGCATTGCCAACTCTAACCAATTTTTAGTACGCTATGCTGGAATTGTGAATGTTGGGCCTGGTCTGGAAGGAATAACCACATGAAAAGTGTCCACTGAGCCTGGATAGAGTGTTAGCCAGGGATTCAGAGCAGCCAATCTATCTGCTGTTTTCACAATCCATCCGTTGAGCATTACCTAACTAATGCCTAAACTGAATATTCCTGGGACTCTTGCTGTCCTGCAGCACAGCCATCAAATCAGTGGCCGTCAAACCCACTCCCTTTTCCTGGCCACTTGGCTGAACCACACTCCCCATTGCATCTAAAGGGGGGGGGGTGGCATAGGCTTGGACACAGGTGTTGTGTTTGGCTCCTAAAATGCCTACGTAATCCTCCACATTTCTCCTTTGTTTTTTGGGCCACTGGACGTAGACAATCTAGAGGAGGTCTCCAGGGCCCTAGGAGACAGTAGAGCCACACATTAGAAGGAGCCTGGATCCCTGAGTTGCCCCCTGGAGCGCTGTCCATGAGAGCTTCCCAGCCAGATACTTTCACATTGGATGTTAAGTAAATGAGAAACAAAGTTTCACTGTGTTAAGCCACTGAAATATGGGGGTGTTTATTACATAACTATATCACAACTAATTTGTGCCCCATTCTGAGTTTTCCACCCTGGTGGGTCTTCCAACTTTGTCCAATGTCATGCTTCCCAGCTTATTTCCTCTGAAGAAAAAAATAAAGAAACAAAAGAATATCTCCATGAGCAGAAACAAACACAGCTGCAAAACAAACAACTACCCCAAGGGTCCCCAGAGCAATGGGCTGCTCGCCAGGCTCTGAGTAGGAATATCATTCCAGTGGTTCCCATTCCCAGCCTCTACCATTTCTACCGTGATGCGAGATATAGTCACTAACTTCTAACTCCATTAATTTTAGGCAAAATTTAGCACAAATAATCAAATCCTAACTGGCCTCAAGTCCCCTCCAGCCTCTTTGATATAGGGATGGGGCTGGGAGGATGGATTATGAAGTACCTCTTTCCTGCAGAAAGAAAAAAAAAAAGTCCGTTCCCCACATACACCCTAACCAGTGACCACTGAGAGGTGGCCAGCCCTGAGGAATAAGCTCTACAGTCCTGATGATGGGAGAGGGTAGCCCTGAGCCCTCACCCCTACACCCAGTGCCCCTGCTGACCACAATGTGCATCTGGAGTGAATGACATCATTAGGGAGATCAGGTAGGCTTAGGCTGTTGGTCAGTCAGGGTTATGGGTCAGGTTGTAGCCCGCGGGAGGGCCAGGCCATGGTAAGCTTAGCTAGGCTGGGCCACAGATCTTTTTGCAGCTGAAGAGTAGAATGGAAGTCCGTGTTGTTCATTGGGACCAATCCAAGGAAGTGGCAACTTCAGCCATGTCTGCCAATGACACACATAATTTTGTACCCTTTCAGGCTCCACTGCTATTCTCAGGTGGGGAGGCACTGGAAAAGAGTTTGGATTTGAATTTTCTTTGAATATTTAATTAAAGAGAGTCTCTAGGACCCAGATATCAAACACAGAGCAAACTCTTGTTCATAGCAATAGAAAAGTTCTCCTAACTCTTCGAGGTAGCACTTCTTCATTTGACTGTGAGCCCCAGGATGGCAGGGACTTTGCTTTATTCAACGTCATATCCCCAGTGCCAGGGACAGTTCCTAGCATATAGCTGGTGCTTAGTTAACTTGTGTTGAATGAATAATAAAGGTTACCCAGGTTGGTGGGCTGGAAAGGAACTAGGGGTTAATTGGATCATCCCTGCAAACAGGATGTCAGGAACTCCTTCTCCATCAGCATTCTCTCCTCTGCAGCATTCTGACTCTGAAAATGACAACCACCTGCTCCATCTTCACCAGAGAGGAGTAGGTCCAAACCTCCTCAAACCCCTCATGATCTCCTGTAGGGTTCTCAAGCCTCCTTTTTCAGGGCCAGAGTCCAGGTTTATCAGCCTAGGAGTTACCTTCTCAATTGTAGGATGAACCTTTCCTTTTTTCTTTACTCTCACTCTAATGGGGGTCTCAGGAGGGAGTGGAGGTAAACACAGGTACTTAGTTTTCCATCTTAAATAGAAGCCATGCCACTGGATCTTCCAAGGACCAGTGGGGTCTCTAGGACTCACCTTGCTTTTATTTCATCCCTCTATGGTGAATTACCAAAGATCCAAGTGAAATATGGAAGATGTAATGAGCAAGCTTGGGAAGGGCCTTGGAAGAGCTATTTCTAAGCTATGACTATGACAGCTTTGGCTTTCTGGACTGAGGGAAGGAATATGGGGAGTGGTTACCCATCTCTCAACATTTCTCCCATTTTCTGCTTTTTCTCCAAAGCACCTTCTCATCTGGAACTCACAGACATCCTACCCCTGTGTTATCCACAGCCAGTGGGTACCAAGGCCATGAGTTCTCTACTTACTCCCAGACACTTCTCCAAACAGACTCTCATCTCCCTGGAATGGCATAGGGCTTCTTCATCTTGCACATACACAGTGGTGCTGTCATCCCTGCAATTCCCACTCTCCCTGCCACCCAGAGTGTCCAGCACGGTGCTCACCACATGACAGCAGCCTGGTTAGTATTTTTATTTTGGTCAAATGAATGATTTCTTTTTGTCTCTACCCGGTCCTACCTAGTCAGCAAAAGGTTTCTCAAATCCTCCCCTCCATCTGGCTCCACCGTTGGTACCAGCTCCATATCCTTTCTGCCCTCTGTTCTCTCTGTTTAAATCTTGCCCTGCCAAGTCCCACTCAGCTAACAACCACTGGCATTGCTCTGGGCCTTAACACATACAACTCACTTAACCTTGACACCATTAAATAGACATTATTCTTACCCTCATTTTACAGATGAGGAACTGAGGCACAAAGAAGTCAAACAGCTGATATGGGGTGGAGCCTAGATTTGGAGCCAGACTGTCTGCCCCACCCCTTAACCATGCAGCCAAGCAGCGGCCTTTCCCAACGTTCAGCACTTAAACTCGCCCTCCCCAGAACGAAGCCACTTATTTCGTGTGGCATGGAAATTTTATTTTGCCTCTGATATGGAGTAAAGTAACGGTGCAGAAGTTGGTATATGCAAACTGACATGTTGTGGGCAGGAACTGTCACCATATATCTTGCTCCTTCGTCTATCCCAAGCCAGCACAAGCATCTGACCTCCTCAGCGGCTCTCTCCACGCCGCCGCACTGGACAGAGGTGTTTGAGACCCTCTCCTGGCCAGTGGCCTGAGAGAAGGAAGGAGGTGCGGCAGATTCACCCTTACAGTCCCAGGAGGCGACCCGCCGCGGCACTGCGCGATCCAGCCAGCAGTCTGCAGATCCCAGGCACTTGCTGCTCTCTGGCGGCCGGAGCCGGGAGCCCGGGGACCCGGGAATCGCGCCTTCTATGCTCGGAGCACCCAAGGGCACCAGCAAGTGATCGAGAGGCTGGGGAAAGGGCGGGAGGAAGGGGGACGCAGCTAAGGGGGAAAGGGGCGGGGGCGGAGGAGGGAGCGCGGAGCGGACCGCGAGGAGAGGGGACGAGCGTGGGCACCCGCGGCGAAGCGGGGGTGACTGCCGCCCGGCCCGAGAGCGAGCCAGCGCCGCAGACCCTGCGGACCCCGGAACGCCCGCTAGCTGGACGCGCACAGCCCCTTCTCTCCGCGAGTGCGGCGTCTCCACTCCGCAACCCCTGGCGCCGGCCTCCCCCTCCTCCTTCAGGACGCTGCCCCTCCTCCGTCCCGCCCCACGCGCCGAGTTGCGAGCACCGCAGTGGCCGCTGCCTGCACCGCCCCGGCCGGGAGCCGCCGCTTCGCCCGCTCGCCTCGGCACGCTCCGAGAGCGGCGCCCGTCGCCGGTCCGGCTCTTCGGTCAGACTCAGCGCCGTCTTCGAGGTGCCCCAGCTGTCGTCCTCGCCGCCCCGCTTGGCTCGCGGGCACCAGCGCTCCGCGTCACGGTAACTTGGGCAAGACCCCGACGGGACCGGCGCGCGGGGCTGAACTGGAGCTCCGCGGCTATGCCTGGTGCCCCTGTCCCTGACAATCGTTTGTCCTGCGCCGGGGCCCGGCACCCGACGGCCGAGCGTTGAGATGACTTTCCGCGATCTACTGAGCGTCAGTTTCGAGGGACCCTGCCGGGACAGCGGCGCCGCGGGCTCCAGCACGGGCAGCGGCGGGGGTGGCGCGGGCGGCGCGGCCGCCTCGGAGGGCCCGGCGGTGGGTGGCGTGCCAGGGGCCGCGGGCGGCGGCGGCGGCGGCGTGGTGGGCGCCGGCAGTGGCGAGGACAACCGGAGCTCCACCGGGGAGCCGGGGGCCGCGGGAGCGGGCGGCGAGGTGAACGGCACGGCGGCCGTCGGGGGGTTAGTGGTGAGCGCGCAGAGCGTAGGCGTGGGAGTCTTCCTGGCAGCCTTCATCCTTATGGCGGTGGCCGGCAACCTGCTTGTCATCCTCTCTGTGGCCTGCAACCGCCACCTGCAGACGGTCACCAACTATTTCATTGTAAACCTGGCCGTGGCCGACCTGCTGCTAAGCACCACGGTGCTGCCCTTCTCGGCCACCATGGAGGTTCTGGGCTTCTGGGCCTTCGGCCGGGCCTTCTGCGACGTGTGGGCAGCCGTGGACGTTCTGTGCTGCACCGCCTCCATCCTCAGCCTCTGCACCATCTCCGTGGACCGGTACGTGGGCGTGCGCCACTCACTCAAGTACCCCTCCATCATGACAGAGCGCAAGGCAGCTGCCATCCTGGCGCTGCTCTGGGTCGTCGCCCTCGTGGTGTCCGTGGGGCCGCTGCTGGGCTGGAAGGAGCCGGTGCCCCCTGATGAGCGCTTCTGCAGCATCACCGAGGAGGCAGGCTACGCCGTCTTCTCCTCCGTGTGCTCCTTCTACCTGCCCATGGCCATCATTGTGGTCATGTACTGCCGCGTGTACGTGGTAGCGCGCAGCACCACGCGCAGCCTCGAAGCGGGCGTCAAGCGTGAGCGGGGCAAGGCCTCCGAGGTGGTGCTGCGCATCCACTGTCGCGGTGCCACTTCGGGCGCAGATGGGGCGCACGGGGGGTTGCGCAGCGCCAAGGGCCACACCTTCCGCAGTTCCCTGTCCGTGCGCCTTCTCAAGTTCTCCCGCGAGAAGAAGGCGGCCAAGACTTTGGCTATCGTCGTGGGCGTCTTCGTGCTCTGCTGGTTCCCCTTCTTCTTTGTCCTGCCACTCGGTGAGTGACCCCTCTCCCACAAGTCCCTTCCCTTTTTCCCTGTGCCTGTGGCTGTGCCTTCCTAGCACCTGGACTTGGATTGCCCTCCCAGATGAAGGGTGACTCTCCACCTGAACACGGAAGGTGGGCTTAGCAACCTCCTTGGTCTCGGGCAGGTGCATACACTTTGTGGGGGACAAACAAGAGGCTCTTCGCTCTTGCAGGATTTGTTTTACAGGCTTCTAACTTCTGTCCTTCCCTCCAACCCATTGCCAGTGCAAGCCCTGGGCTTGTTTTATGCTCCTGACCCCTCTAAATATAAAGGTCCGTGGAACTCTGTGGAGGCGTCTGTCCACAGTATGTGGTCAGCAGTGTATGTGTACATCTACATGTTAACCATCACCACGACCCCACCCCCAGATACACATGCCAACCCCCAGAGGTGGTACACAGAGTGGACGGGCCTGCATCCATCCACGGGCCGCCAGCCCTGGCCAACATGTACATCAGCAGACACCAGAACCCACCTGCTTTCTCCCAGCACTTCCCAGTTTGGAAGCTGGCCCCATTCAGAGACCCTCCCCAGCTGGTATCTGTGAATACCTTGGTCTCTCACTTTTGCAATCTCTTCTTGGAGTGGGAAGGAAGGGGGCTATGTGAGGGTGAGAAGGAAAGGGAAAGGGGCAGATTACCAAATGGAAAGTTAATATCGTCATTTCTTACATTTACTGAGCCCTTGAGCACTTGCAGAGAACTCTCCTATTTCTTCCACAAGGGTCCCTGCAGTCCTCAAAGGCCAGCAGCTGTTCTCAGGGATTTCCCCCACTACCCCCACCCCCACAAGTGAGGCTCCTCCTGGAAGCCTTGGGGCTGGTCAGCACAGGGAGGAGAAGGGGCACAGCATTTCTGGGAATGGATTTGCCCTGAGTCACTTCTCCCATGGCTGTAACGTTAGCAAGCCCAAACTGGGGCCTCCCTGCCTTTCCCAGGTCTGCTCCTTCCACACTCTGCAGCTGAGTCAGGAAGAGACAATGGCCTCCCTCCTACTCCTCTGCAGGCCCTCTCCACAGAGCAGCTATAGTGACCTTTATACATTATAAATTAGAGTGTCGCTGTCTACAAAAACCCCTCAATGCTTTCCCACTGCCTTGGGAACAAAATCCAAACTCTACACCATAGCCTGTGAGAGGATGACCTTCAAATTTATTATTGTCCAAACCAAAATGAGACACTAGGAATATTTACAATGCAACCGT
Organism: Rhinolophus ferrumequinum; assembly: GCF_004115265.2. Taxonomy (NCBI): domain Eukaryota; kingdom Metazoa; phylum Chordata; class Mammalia; order Chiroptera; family Rhinolophidae; genus Rhinolophus; species Rhinolophus ferrumequinum. Next base: position 26,062,739 of record NC_046306.1, on the reverse strand, counting down.
AGGCGTGAACCAGGACAGTGGGGGCAAACCCAGACATGTGATACCCCCCTGGAAGGAGGGGCCTGAGGGGCTGCCTCCCCTCCAACCTCATGGCTTGGCTGCCAAGCCTTGTGCTCACTGTGTGCTGTGGCCCCTCGGACCCTCCTCCAGTTCCTTATCCACACCTAGAGCGGATGCCCTTGCATTTGCTCTTCCCTCTGTCCGTCCTGTTCTCCCCAGCCCCTCCTGGCTGACTCCCCATCCTTTAGGTCTCAGTATAAATGTCCCCTCTTTAGAGAGGCTTTCCCAGATGCCTCAGTCTCAGTGTGTCCTTCTCTGCATTTTCTCCCTAGGGACACAGGCTCTTCCTTTACCAGCTCCTTAGCTGTAATCACATCTGTGTGTTGTTTGGTTTGGTGTCTGACTTCCCTCACTGACCCAGAAGCTCTGCAGGGGTAGCGCTGTGCTGTCTGTGCCGTCACTGCATCCACAGCACCCAGCATAGTACCTGGCTTATGAGGAGGAATAGACCACAACAGCAAGCTCCACAGGCTCTGGCACCACGTAGCTGGGTTCAAATCCCAGCTCCACCCTTTACTCGAGGTGTAACTTCTGGCAAATCCCAGAACTTTCCTGTGTCTCTGTTTCCTCATCTGTGAAATAAGAATGGTGGAGATGGTTATAATGCCAACCTATTGGGGTGTGGGGAGACTTCAGTGAGATATTATGTGTGACTTTAACTGTGGCAGGTGGTGAATGAATAAATCACCAACTTGAAAATTGGGAGGAGTGGAGGCAGTAGAGGGAAGGATGGAGGGCGTAGGGGGGAGGGAAATAGGCGGGCAGGAGAAGCTCTCCTTTAGAAACCTACCCACCCAGTATTTAGAGCCCCCAAGTCCACCACCAGGCTCCTTGCCCTGCCAACCAACCCCTACTCCAGCCTTGTTCAGCTGTGCCCCGTCCCAGGTGCCCTCATCTTCTCTCTGCCCCTTCGTTCACACCAGCCCCCTATAGGGAATGAGCAATGTGTGTGTAGAATGCCACCTTCCTTTATGGTCTTTTAATTTCTTTTAAAATTTCTAGTTACAGAATAATGCACAGATATGGAGAAAACAATATAGCAAGTGCTCACGTACCCATAATGATCCATATTAAACAGATGCTCACATTTTGCCATATTTGCCTCGGATCCCTTCCTCTCTCTTTTCAAAGAAATAGAACACAGCCACAACTAAGTTTCCTGCTCTTATCCTTTCCTTTTTTGCTCCCTCCTTCTCTAGAAGCAAATCTGGTGTTTATCATTCCCCCATATATGTTTATACTCTAACCACAAGCATCTGTACCACTAATAATATAAAGTATTGTGTTGTGTGTCTTTAGAATGTATGTAAATCCCATCATGCCTTGCGTATCAGTCTTCAGTTTGCCTTTTTCACCCAATGTTGTGTGTCTGAGATTTATCCATGCTGGTTCATTTTACAGCAGTATAGTATTCTGTTTGAGAGTGTTCCACAGCATGTTGATGCAGTCTCCTGCTGACTGTTCCTAATTTCTCAGTTACAATCAACACTGCAAAAGGCTACTGTTTTCTGAAGTCAAGATCACATGTCCCCCTCTTCCACGAACTCTTTCCTAAATTTCCATGGCCTTTGCCCTAGCTGGCACACACTGGTCTTTCTCAATTCCTCCATCTTGCTGCTCCTCACACCTGGCATGGGGACCCAGGGGTGTCCTCCCGTACTGTCAGCTTAGGTTCTGTGACATTGCTGCCTCCCGGACCACCCCAGATTTAGTTAGGTGCTCCCTCATTTTTCCCAAACACTCCGCATGTACCTTTATGTACTGTGCACTGTAATTGCCAATATTCTTACACATACCATTAAGTGTGAGGGCAAAGTAAACTGTACATATATAGGCAGAGAGGAACGGAGGCATTTGCAGGTTGCCTTTGGCTTGGGAGACCTGGAATATAGAGTCTGAGAAGAGGGGTCACACGATGAGGCAAGATGTCATCAATGAATGAATAAATAGTGGTGTGTTTCAATCCAAGTATCAATCCAAGGCTAATCTTGGTTCATCCCATGCCCCACCCACTTTTCCACCACTGCAGATTAATTTGAAGAAAATCCAGACAGTTTATCAGTTCATCTGTAAATTCTTTAATATATATTTCTGGAAGATAAGAACTTTTTAAAAAAATAACCACAACCCATTATAATGCATTAAAATAATTGTTTAATTTCATCAAATATCAACCTAGTCTTCAAATGTTGCCTATTGCCTCTTAAATTTTCAGTTTGTTCGTTTGAATCAGAATCCAAAAAAGGTGAACACATTGCATGTGGTTGATTTGCCTCCTGGGTCTCTTTAATCGATAAGATTCTTCTCCCCCTACCTTTTTCCTTTCAATTTATTTTGTGAAGAAGCCAGATTGTTTGTCCCAAGGAGTAGTACATGGTCTGTAATTTGCATCCCCATAGTGCCATTTAATATATCCCTCTGTCCCCTGTACTTCCTGTTAAACTGGCTTGATCAGATTCAGGTTCAGTGTTTGGGCAAAAATTATCTTTTGTGATGTGAAGGGGTTCAGGTGCCATCAGCCTGATCATCCATTATAAAGTGTCCCATCAGTCTTTCACCTGCTGGTTTTAGCAGCCATTAACCTTGGCCTGGACTCATTACATCACTAGGACTAAATTCTGTCATTCCTTCTACATTTGTTTGCTAAAATTCTAAAAAGAATTTGCCACTAGCTGTTTGGTTACTTGAGATAGAGTGTATGGAAAAAGCAGGAGAGGTACTCCGTGCTCCCCTTTATCAGAAGAGTCAATTCTCCAACATTCCTTTCAAAGGGGATCAATAGGATTTTTTAGTACCATGACAAAGTGATTTTTAAATCTGTCACATACTACAGACATCACTGTTCTGGGGTTGGCCGACAGGCGCCCTTTCAAGTTGGCTCCTGAGACCTTTGGCACAACCCAAGGCATCGTAACCACTTCCTCACTTTCTGATCTGATGAGGTATTTCAGGTTCAGCTTGTACTTTGTGTGTGTGGTGGGGGTGGGGGAGTGCTAGACCTGGAAGCAGCCATTTCTCTAAACAGCTCTGGTCTCTTTTAGTGGAAAATGATCATTTAAAGACCACGATCTGAGCTCTCGGCTGTTCATTGATATTGGACGGGTCACTGATTTAGTGGACAGAGCTAGGAAATACTTTCTTCTTTTTCTTTTTTTTTGTAAAAGAAAAACACACCACTGATGGGGGTGAACTTCTGTTCTTAGGCACAGATCCCTCCTCTGAGGGTCTTGTCCTCTGCCCAACTCCTGCTGATATGTGAGTCCCAAACATCCGATAAACTGCTAATCATTCTGCATCATTCCTTAAAGACTTGGATATTGGGGTCACATGCTTTCTCCTCCTCTCTCATCCTTACCCTGGCATCGGTGTGACTTCACTGAGGCTGACCCATGCTGGCACCCTGAGCTGGATACTACAGTGACTTCCCCCTCATCCTTTCCTCCCAGGGCCATACCCTAGCCCCGATACCCAGTTTGATCTAACTCCCCCCAAATCCTCAATGAATCTCTGCCACCTGAGTTTATCTGCTCATTGGCTTCCATTACACTGCTCACCGACCCCAACCTTGACCAAGCCTTCACCTCCCTGCCCTCACCTTACCCTCTGCTTAGTTAGCCCTCCTTTCCCAGCTACTACCATGAGCCATCACTTTACCCTCTCTTGCCATCTTGAATTCCCTTGCCTTCACCTGCTTCTGTGAGTCCCAAAACCTGAATTCATACATTCCTTCATGTGGAGTGGAATGCAGTGTCGCTGGTAAATGTTTAACAATTGGCTCTGGAGTGGGGACTAATTTATAGCACCTGCCCATTCCCATGGTGTAAATAATTCCACTGGATCAACTCTAAACTACCGAGGAAACATCGGCCTCTTTGCAAAGTTCCTGAAAATTAAACAATCTACTCTGTGAGCCATTGCAAACCAGTGTTTAGCTGAGCACTTGCTAAAGAAAATCACACTTTCCACAATCAGGCTTCTTCCTCAGGGCAGCCTCAGGGTGACCCAGAAGTCCTGCATGTTCCCTGTTGGCTCTGAGTCTCTCTCAATCCTCTTTCTTCCTAAGGGATCTCACTCCATCAGCCCTCCCTGTCTTCCACCTCTCCTCTGTCCATACACACAGCATGTGGATGTGGCCTGAGCATCCCATAAAAATGATTTGTCCTCAACCTTGTGGCCCTTCCCCACCTTCTCACGATAATCTTCCCTCTTTTTTATTTTGCAAGGATATTCTTTACTTGCTTTCTTATCGTAACTTACTTTTTTAAAAAAATATTCCAATATTAATCTTAATCCTAAATTTCAGAACTGAGATTTGAACTCAAGCACTCTGGTTTCAGATTTCTTGTGTCTTCCTGTCAGGGTCAGAGGTCAGTCCGGGGCCAGGATTCAGGTCAGTTGGCAGCCATGTTTCTTTTTTTAATAATTCTTTTATTTTTCAATTTTCAATTACAGTTGACATACAATATTGTATTAGTTTCAGGTATACAACATTGTGATTAGATATCTGTATAATTTACGAAGTGATTACCCCAGTAAATCTGGTACGTATCTGACACCATGCGTAGTTATTACAGTATTATTGACTATTTTTCCTATGCTGTACTTTACATCCCCAAGACTTCTTTGTAACTACCAATTTGTACTTCTTAATCCCTTCCCCTTTTTTACCCAACTCCCCAATCCCCCTCCCATCTGGCAACCATCAAAATGTTCTCTGTATCTATGAGTTTGTTTCTGTTTTGTTTGTTCATTTATTTTGTTTTTTAGATCCCACATATAAGTGAAACCATATGGTCTTTGTCTTTCTCTGTCTGACTAATTTCCCTTAGCATAATACCCTCTAGGTCCATCCAGCATGTTGCAGATAGCAAGATTTCATTCTTTTTTATGGCCAAGTACTATTCCATTGTATATATGCACCACATAGATACACTTAGGTGGACACTTAGTTTGCTTCCATGTCTTGGCTATTGTAAATAATGCTGCAATGAACATAGGGTTTTAGAATTAGTATTTTGGGTTTCTTTGCATAAATACCTAGAAATGGAATTGCTGGGTCCTTCTTTATCTTTTGTTATAGCCTTTGCTTTAAAGTCTGTTTTGTCTGATATAAGTATTGCTACGACAGCTTTTCTTTTTGTCATTTCCATTTGCATGAAATGTCTTTTTTCCATCCTTTTACTTTCAGTTGGTGTGTGTCTTTCAATCTGAAGTGGATCTCTGGTAGGCAGCATATATATAGGTCTTGTTTTCTTATCCATTCAGCCACCTTATATCTTTTGATTGGAACATTTAATCCATTTACATTTAAAGTAATTATTGACAGGTATGTAGTTATTGTCATTTTATTATTCATATTTTGACCTATTTTTCTTCTTCTTAAAGAAGTTCCTTTAACATTTCTTGTAATACTAGTTTGGTGGTGATGAACTCCTTTAGCTTTTTCTTATCTAGGAAGCTCTTCATCTGTCCTTCAATTCTAAATCATAGCTTTGCTGGGTAGACTAATCTGGGGTATGATCAAAAAATATGGTGAATATTTAAATTTAAAACATTTTATTACAGTAAAGGACATTGTCATTAATCCCCTTCAAAACACTCCCCCTCACTGCAAAAACACTTATCCCATCATTCTTGCCACTTTCTAAAGCAGTTCTGGAAGTCCTCTTTCATGAGTGTCTTTAGTTGCACTGTCATTGCTGCCTCGATGTCCTGAATTGATTCAAAACATTTACCTTTCATGGTCATTTTGACTTTGGGGAAGAACCAGAAGTCGCATGGTGCTAGATCTGGTGAATAAGGTGGATGAGGACACACCATAATGTTTTTATTTGACAGAAATTGCCATATACCAAAAGTGATGTGGAGACAGAGCATTGTCATGATGGAGGATGATTTAAGGCACACTTTAAAACACATCTTCTCTCAATCCTAACTCACACCCAACTGACTGCACCAAACAAGCTGAAACTTGTCACACCCTGTTATGAAGGCCACACCCTGTTACTAAGGCCACTTCCTGTATTAAGATCCCTGCCTTTACGTTGGATGGCACTCAGCAACAGCACTCACCATGTTTTGATTACAATGAAAAGACTCCATGTCACATATCGCTTCTGGTATGGCAATTTATGTCAAATAAAAACATTATGGTGTGTCCTCATCCACCTTATTCACTGGATCTGGCACCATATGACTTCTGGCTCTTCCCCAAAGTCAAAATGATTCAGGACATCGAGGAAACCACGACAGCATGACTAAAGACACTCATGAAAGAGGACTTGCAGAACTGCTTCAGAAAGTGGCAAGAATGATGGGATAAGTGTGTTCAAAGTGAGGGGGAGTATTTTTTTATCACACCTTTCTATTTTTCATTTCTGACTGGTTCATTTTTATGTTTTTTATCTCCATTTTTATTTTTCCTGTCTCTTTATTGAAGTTCTCTCTGAGATCATCTATTCTCCCCTTAGTTTCACTGAGCGTCCTTACTACCGGTGTTTTGAACTCTATACCTGGTAGATTGCTTGTCACCATTTTAGTTTAGTTCTTTTTCTGAAATTTTGTTCTTTCATTTGGGGCATGTTTTTTTGTCTCCTTATTTTGGCTGCTTCTCTGTGTTTTTTTCTACGTATTAGATAGATCTGCTACATCTCCCAATCTTGGCAGGGTGGCCTTATGTAGTAGGTGTCCTGTGGGGCCCAGTGGCACAGACTGCCTGATCACCTGAGCCAGGTGCTCCAGGTGTGTTCCTTGTGTGGTTTGTGTGTGCCCTCTTGTAGTTAAGTCTTGATTGCTGTTGGCACATCAATGGGCAGGATTGACTCTCAGGCTGGTTGTGAAGACTGACTGTGACTACCATGGAGGAGCTGTAATGCAATGGCTGACCCTGTGGAGCAGGATTCACTTTAGTGGGGCTTTGGCACCTGCCGAGTCCACCCTTTGGGTGTGTCATTTGTGGAGTTAGTTGGGTGGTGCTCTGGTGTGGTCTGAAGCTGGCCACTGGGTGTGTTGCTTCTGGAGCCTCTTGGGAAGGCTCTAGTGTAGGTCAAGATCAGCCACTGCCTGTGCCCTGCCCAGGGCCACTTGGTATAAGCTACAAAGTGATCTGCAGATGGTTGCTGCTTCGCCTGGGCTTGGAAGTTAACTGGGAGAGACTAAGCTGTGAACTGAGGCTGGCTGTCACTAGTGCCGGAGGCCAAATGCTGCCTGTTTGGGGTTTGTGAACCTTTGAGAGATTTTAGGAAGTTCCACAGCACAAGCCAAGGCAGGCCATTTGTCTGTAAAAGCCACTGGAAGCAGCTCTTTGGGTGGGCCCAAAAGTTGGGTGGGGCAGGGTCTCAGGGAATCACTAGAGCAGGGCAAACAGTGTTAGCAAGGTTATGGAGTCTCAGATATGATGCCTACCTATGCCTGCAGGCTGGATGAGGGGAGGGTTCGACCAAGGAACAATGGTTTTTGCCAGCATTTTGGTCTGGGAGATAGCTGCCCCTCCAGCCCTCACTCTGCAGCCAGACAATTCAGGTCCTCCCTCTATGTCCCTGCCACTTTTCAAGCAACTGCCGCAGTGCTGAGTCCATCTGAGAGTAAGTTTGTGCATGAGCCTTTTAAGAGGAATGCCTGGAACTCCAGCAGCCCTCGTCATCACCCAGACAGTACCCCCTCAGCCACAATTCCTGCTGGTTTTCACAGCCAGAAGTTATGCAGACTTCATTTCCTGGTGGTCCAGGCTAGGAAGATCAGTGTGGAGCTGGGACCTCTCACTCCTCAGGAGGGACCTCTGCAGCAGAGATAGCCCTTCCAAATGTTAACCACCACATGTGGATGTGGGACCAGCTTATTCCACATCTCTGCCCCTCCTACCAATCTTGATGTGTCTTCTTATATATATCCTTAGTACCAGATCCGGTGAATAAGGTGGATGAGGACACACCGTAATGTTTCATTTGACAGAAATTGCTGTACTACAAGTGATGTGTGACACAGAGTGTTGTCATGATGTTATAAGACTTCTTTTCAGCTAGACTTCAGGCAATTCTCAATGATGGTTGTTCTGCAGTTTAGCTGTAATTTTGATATGATCATGAGAGGAGGCAAGCATAGCGTTTACCACTCCACCATCTTGACCAAAAGTCAGCAGCCATGTTTTAAGCTTTAAATCTCACTGAACACCTCAGGCCGTGTAGTCATCATCCAGGCTCAGTTTCATGTTCCCTTATGCCCCAGATCCTGGCCATGATGGGATCCTGAGCATTGCCATTGGACAGGACCACTTCTTGTGTGCCTTGATCCTCTCACAGACCCCAGAAGACCCCCAGAGCTCTTGAGCCCATCCCTCAAGGGGAAGTCTGTGTGTTTCTGAGCTCATCTCTGGCCCCACCTGAGACCTGCCTCGCCCTGTTTCATGAACTATATGCCCACCAAAAAAGGTCTCCTGTGAATGTCGAAAGATTTGCCTGCCATTGCTTTGCTGGTGGTGACCCAGAAGAACAGGGTCCTAGACCCCTAAGAGCTGGCATTGGGGCCTCATGAGCAATGCCTGGCAGCTCAGTGCTGGGACTCCCAAACAGAATGACCACTGCCTAAAGACCTTCTTTTCTAGCATAAGCACTGATATATCTGTGAGCCATTTGTCAGTGTGGCCCCAGAGCTGAGAGGCTCAAGCTCAGATCAGGGTCCAGTTCACCTGAGCACAAGGGCCATTTGGCAAGGTCTTCAGCCTTGGGCACTAAGAGTTTGGGTTGTAGCCACTCCAACACCACAGATGAAGAAATAATGAGTTAAGAAGTGACAACAAAGCATAGAAAGAAGGGGGACAAAGAAGAAAGGTGGGAAAAGAGAGCAGGGAGAAGAGGAGAGAAAAGAGTTGAAGGAAATGGTTGAGGCCCAGTGTAGGACTTGGGGCAGGTCTACGACTCATCTCTCTATCAGGCAGCCTCTGTGGCTCTAGGAGCTGCATCTCACCCCCCACTAGTGATAGAGTGGGTAGGAAAAGGGGAAGGCTGGGGTACAGCCTGATATTGCATGGTTGGCTGCAAGTTATGAGCAAGGCTGGCTGTGAATTCTGACATTCTGCCAAGAAGAAACAAGTTCCCTTCTGTTGAGGCCAAAAGAGTGCTGTTAATCACACAATCCGCCCCTTGGCTTCAGAGCTGTCACTCCTCAACAAGGATTGGTCAGATTGGTCACCGCCAGCTATAACTGGCATCTCAGCAGGAAATTCTGGGCCTGGGCATTTTTGTTCCTTAGGAGAGAAGCCTGACCTGTGATGTTCAGCTGCAAATACCTCCCCCATAACCTCACAGGCTGATGCCTGATTTTCCCCAACAATGTGTAGGCCAGATGGGCCCGTACTAGAGATTGGGCTCACCTGTTGATACAGAGGAGGCTCTGCCTCTTCTGATCAGTGGCTATCCACCTCCCAGACATTAGGTTAGACTCCTAACAGAGGCGCCTCAATATAGGGAATGGGGGAAGGCAGGTGGGAGCAAGCTTGATAGGGACGCACATGAAAGAAAAAGGTCAAGGAGCAGAGAGAAGCAAGCAATAGTTGTGTGTGCAGCTATCTCCTTCCTGCGTCCTTACCACCTCTCATCAGCAAGTACATGTGGCCACTGCCCTGCTCCAACCTGCCTGTTGAACAGGGAGAAGTGGACACTGATGTACACACTTGTGCCCTGCCTTTCTCAGCAATGGGCAGAAGAGTTGACACAGCCACAAAGGCATAATCCCTAGATTATGGGGACTGAGCAAAAAAAGACACGTCCACACAAAGAGTGACTTGGCTCAGGTCCCTAGACGCAGCCTGAGATAGGAGTTCTTATGCAAGTGATGGACCGAGGGAGGCTCTCAGGAGGCACCTTTGTGGGAGCGAGGGAAGGGGGATGGGGCAGGGGAAGAGCTAATCCAGGATGTGGTCTCAAAGTCTGGCCTCAGCCTGGCCCCACATGGAGCCCTGGAGCAAGATCAGCAGCACAGAATTGCACTAAATAGAGGCAAAGGGGCTGGCCTTTTCTATCCCCTTCTCAGTCTGTTATTGGCTGTGAGCTGCCCCTTGGTGGGGAGGTGTCATCTCCCATTCAAAGCAGCTCCCATTGGCCAAGGGCAGTTCACCATAGAAAGGACAACTATGAGCCTTAGCAGCCAATACTCACAGCAGCTGGGGGCTGTGGGCACCAACAGCATCGACTTCAAACTTTAGAGGTAACTCTTGAGCAAAGACTTGGAGGGGAAGGAGATGGCCAAGCAGCTCTGGGGCTCCTTCCAGGAAGTGGGGGTCTGTTTGCCACTCTCTCCTGAGATGCAGCTCCCACAAGCAGGCAACAGCCCAGCCCTCTTGGTGTTCTGGATAGACCTGTATACACAGGAACTGAACCAGATGTGGCAAGGCCCACAGGGCACCCTTGAGGCCACACAGAAGGGCAATGAATGCCACCTAGCCTGGTGCAGGCAGAATTAAGAGGTGCTCAAGGCCACACACTCCATAAACTACTACCACTTCCCCAGATGCCCAGCGGAGTGGGGTTCATCACAGAAATGCTCCTGGAGATGGTGGTTCTAGACCTGAGTCTGAACAAGGGGAGAAACTTGCTGTGGGGTGGGGTGGGGGCGGGAAGGCATCTTCCTGGCCCGGCCAATGTGCAAAAGTGCAGAGGTGGAGATGGATATACTGCTTGGGGCAGCTACTGGAGGGATAAAGCACGTGTGTATGGCTCCTGGCCACCAGGATCCCTGGAATATCAGGGAAAGTTCTGTTTTCATCTTTACATTATGCTGCAGGAAAATCAGGCGCTTAAGGACTAGACTAACTTACGTTCAAATCCTGACCCTGCCACTTGCCCTCTGGAGATAACTAGAATCTTTCTGCAAAGTGGGATGCCAGTGCCATGAGAATTAAATGAGAAGTGCTTACAGAGCTCAACATGGAGCCTAGTAGGTACTAAACACTCAGAAACCATTAGCTCCCATTTCCCTCCTCCTCGCTTTAGAGGCCACCTACCCAGACACCATTTATTCATTCATTCAACAGATGTTTTACAGTCCCTGCTCTGGGTCAGGCACTTGTGTTAGAGGCTGGGATGAAATAACAATTAATCCCATTCCTGCCTTCAAGAGACCTAGAGTCTAGTAGAGTAGATAGAGCAATCATAAATTTTATTAAAGTGGAAGCACTCATGAAAGGATACCTAATCCGGCTTGGTGGGGGAGGATGCCTGACCCGAGGCTGGAGGGGTGCGCGGGAGGAAGCAGAAAGCACTGTGAGAGTGCTAAGGGCCAAGCAGAAAGGAGGACGGAGCCCAGCTCCTGTGGGAAGACCTGCTTGTGGCTTCGTGTGGCTGAATTTGGAGGGAGGCATGACAAAGATAGCACTGGGTCCTGAAAAGCTTTGAACGCAGCGCAAGAAAGTTTGGGCTTATTCCTCGGAGCCACTGGAAGCCATTCATGGTTTTCAGAGGGGAAAGGAGAGAAAACCAATTTTCTGATAAAAGCATCCAGCATCTGTGTGCAGAGTGGAGAGGACAGGGGACCACTGGGGGCTGTCACAGCCATACAAACAAAATGAGATGTCAGACTGAACAAAGGCTTCAGGAACAAGGTGAAGGGCGGAACCTTGCGAGCGAGAAAGTCAAATTCACTGGATGTGGTGACAAGTTGGACATGTAGGTAGAGAAGGACTCATTCGGCAAACTCAGCAAATGCTGAGTGCCTGCTGTATGCTCAGAGTGCTCATGAGGTTTTGTGAGCAATGGGAGGGCAGCGCCAAGCCAAACAGACGCGAGTCCTGCCCCGTGGACGGCGGGGAGAAAGATGACAGACACAGTGAAGAATAACTCAAATAGTACAGGAGAACGTGGTAAGTGCTGTGAAAAACAGTAGAGCCAGGGGAGGGGGATGGGGAACACGGGATGGGGGCACAGTGCGATTTTAAGTGGGAACCGGGAGAGCTCATTTTAATTACAAGATTCTTCTTATAAGGGCACTCCTGTATTTATGTAGCATCGAGGGCGTGAGGAAGAAGCCACAGAGGAAATTGACACAGAGTCCAAAATCCAAGAGAGTGGCGCCTTAGAAGCCACAGTGAGGTGACAGATACCCAAGAAGGACAAGCGCAGTGTCCACAGGTTGGGGCCCAGGTGGGATGGGCTACAGGGCAAAGCAGTGGAGTGAAAAGCGTTCCCTATCGGAAACGGAGACAGCAGGTGTGGATGAAAAGGATGAAGAGAATGAGGGCGCAGCTGGGATAGAGGCAAGCTCCCGGGTTCCACAGTGCAAACAGGGATGGTGACCTTGAGTGGCAGGACAGACTCTTTCCTTACCAAGCAGAAAGAGAGGAGAGGAAGGTTTGAGCAAGGCCCTAACTTCTTTGGCTTCCGTTTTCTCCGTGAAACAGGAAATGAGGTCAACTGCTCTGGAAAAGGTGAAGGGGAGGCTGCAGCACTTGTAAAGAGGAATCCAGGCTCAAAGGAGCCGGTGCAGGAATAGGGGAGAGCAGGCTGAAGGTGGACGGTGCGATTGCTGGAAACACAGGACACTGAGCTGAGGTCAGGGATCCTAGACGTGCTCAGGGAGTGGGTGGATCTGGCTGGAGAAGTACAACCCAAATCCAGAAGGATGCAGATGTAGGAGGGTTGAGAATGGCGGAGGTGGGAGTGAGTAGGAGTTTCAGCCAAGCTGAGAAGGAGGCAAACAGGAAATGATGGGAGAAAACAAAGGGACTGGCAGAAGATCAAAGTACAGATGAGACAGAGAGAGGAGAGGAGGCTGCAGTCAGCAGTGGAAATTGGGTTCTTAGTAAAGAAATGAAATGCTCAGATGTATGTTTTAAAAGAATCCCCCCAGCTGCTGTGTAGAGAACAAGGTTTGGGGGCACAGGAGCAGTCGCCCACTTGAAAGGATACTGCAGGTAGATGACAATGGTAGCTGGGACCAGCGTGATAACGGGGTGGTGCAAAGAAGGGACATACTGGGACCAATAGAAGTTGGTGATGAGGAGATGCAGGGCGTGGTAGAAAGAGAGGGGTCAGAATTTATCAAGCACCTACAATGTGCCAAGCATGTTGTGGAAAGCCAACTTTTAAGGATAAGATAGACATGAAACCAATAGTTACCTGCAATGTTCTTGGCACGTAGAAGTAAGTAGATGTGCTAGGGGGCGGGGAATACAACTAACTCTGCTGGAGGGGTGGTGTGAGGAAGGCTTCCAGGAGGAGGTGCCACTGGAGCTGGCACTACTAAATGGAGGAAAAAGGAAGGGCACCCAGAATGATCATGTGCAAAAGCCTAAAGGCAAGATTGGGAGCATGCTGTGGCCAGAGGGCAGCAAGAAGTCAGTGACCATTTAGCTGATTCACATGAAGACAGAAGTAGGGCTACAGAGAGAAGTAGGAGCCACTAGAGAGAGTGAAGGGTGATGCTGAGTGCCTGGGTGGAGAGGTGAGAGGCTGAGGGAGGGCTTCCCATGAGAGCCTCTGGTTCCAATGACAGCTGCCAAGATGAGAATGTTGGCACAGCTGGGCTTCGTGCCTGCAAGAAAGGCTGTGGGCAATATGGGGAGTGGGAGAGGGAGCCAGCTCCGGGCAGAAAAGGGGGTGCCAGGAACAGAGAGAGTGGCTTTGTCTCAGAGCCCCAGCTGCCCATTGAGGCTTTCCTGTATCTGGGCTACAAGGGCGGACAAAGGTGTGTGCTGGGCAGCTTGAGAGGGATGAGGAGGCAGGGCAGCTGATCAGCTGGAGTAGCCATAGCTCAGTGGCTGGGGGAGGAGAAAACTAGGAGTGGCTGAGATGGACCTTGTCCACTGATGCCCCCACAGCAGGGCAGCATTGCAGGGACAGTGTCCGTGAGCCAAGTGCTCGTCATCAGGGGTCTCAGGGCAGTTCCGCACCTCATGACATGCAAAGGGAGGGAAGTGCGCACCTGCAACCCCCTCCCCCAGACATCCTTGCAAGAGGCTATGGGGCAATGAGAGAATGTTGTGGGGCGGGGGACATGGGGCTGCAGGGAGAGAGAAGCAGCGTGCAGAGAGATGCAGAGGAAGACTGCAACACTCTGAAAGAGCCAGGTGTGAGGCTTAGAACTGCCATCTATGAAAGAAACAGGAAACGTCTCGTGGGAGCTGCTGCTTGGAAACTGGAGCCCAAGTCACAAACATCTGTATTTTCCAGGCAAGATGTCTGAGCGGTGGGCAGAGAGCAAATGAAACAACGTCGTGGCAGATGCTGTTGGTGCCTCACCCATCTCCCTTACTGTACTAGTGGGCTAACTTCCACCCCAGCACCTGCCTTTGTCACTTAGCCCCAGGGGCTTTCTCTGCCCACCAAAAGCCTCCTTGTCTACCCATGCAGCAGGCAGGAGGTGTGGAAAATTAATGACTGATGGGAGTGGGTGTATAGATATCCCACCTGCCTCTCCCCACTAGGGGGCAGATTACTCTGAGGTTCCTGTTCTCCACTGTCTCCCAGAGCTCCCCAGGCGGGGATTAAACCCCAGTTACCCACAGTGGTGACAACTCCATAGCACACCTTTTATTGGCTTCCTTCTCTTCCCTGTCTTTTTCCCACTCCACTACTGGTGTTTCATTTACCTCCCAAATTAACAACTTGTACTTGAATCTTTGTCTCAGAGTCTGCTTCTGGGGGAGCCCAAAGTAAGACAGAACATCAGCAGGACACAGTAGGAAAAATTGGGGGCTGAAAAGCTGTTTGAATCCCAGCTCCTTTGTGTGTAAGGAATTCCCAGCTGGCAGCTGGCTCCCAAATAGGTTGGCTGAGCATAAATTAGAATATTAATGTTTACAACAAGGCCCAGACCATAAAATGTGCCATGTCGCCCACTAATCTGAATCAAAACCATGCTGATAACAGTGCCCTTTGGCCGGCTTCAGGCTCGTCGCTGAAAGCATAGTCCACTGATTTGTCATTTGGGCTAAATATAAAAAACTGTGGCCTGAGTCACAAAGTTATTTTCAGCACTCTGTCTTACTTTGCAGCCGTTGAGGTTTGCTGTTCAGAAGGCCTCCTTCCTGGAGGCTGAGGTCAACCCTGGTGGCCCCCACATTCCAGGGACAACTGCCCAACTTCTCAGGGGATATCACCTCCTCAACACACCCTAACTTATAACCAGCCTCCCCCAAACCCACCAGGTCTCTGCTTCTGTTTATGGCCACTCTCCAGAGGTAGGAAGTGGGTCCCTTTCAAGTCTGAGGTCTCCTCTCTCAAAAGCCACAGAAATAGGGAGAGGAGAAGTGAATAGACAGCAGGATTTACTAAGAACCTGTTAAGTGCTAGACCCTGAAATTTATGAATCTTCACAAAATCCCTGCCAGAGAAATATTATTGTCTGTATTTCACAGAAAGGTGAGACGTAGGTGACTGGCAAAATAACTTGTTCAGGGCTGTGTGACCAAGGTTTGAATGGCTTGTGCCACACAATGTTGCATGACCTTCCTTTTCCTCCATGGTGTCTCTTAGCACCAGGAATTCTCTATATAGGGGGAGATGGGTGATATGCAGGGTTCCCCAGGTCGAAGAGGAAGGCATGGTTCCGCTGCCCCCTCAGTAGGGGACCCCGTTCTTATTTCTTAGGGGGCAAGGGAAGAGCAGGTCCCATGTTTTGCCGAGGACTCCAACCCCTGGCCTGCTCAGCCTCTCGGGCACTTGCAGCTTCTGCCCAGCATAGGACACTCCTGCCACCTACCCTGTACCCCTGCTGCTGGCTGAGGATGAATAGGGCTGAGATGACCTCTGCTTCTTAAATCATGCCTTTGCATTTTGTCAGGTGCTTTTGGAGACATGAGTCCTTTCCAGTTCATGGTGGAAATGGCAGGGGAAAGGTTTGTGGGGAGGAAGGTCTTCCTGGCACAGTTCAGATCCCAGTGTCCCCACCCCCTCCTGCCTGGCACTTCTCCCTAAAGCCATCCCAGAAGCCTTCCCTGACCACTTCCACTGAGACATCCCCACTGTCCTGCATTCCGACAGCCATGGACATTGTATTTATTGAGGCTTCATTCTAGGCCCTATCTCTCTCCTGCTTAAAAATATCCTTGGCTCCTAACTGCCAGAGACTAAAAGGCGAACTTCCCAGAATTTATGGCCCTTCACCATCTGTCCCAGTGAAATTTTCTGAGTGTATCCTATACGACACTCCCAGGTCCCAGACCTGTGATCCTCTTGCCCATCTGTCCCTTCCACTCCGACCACCCTCTCCCCCTCTTCATTCTGGCTGGCTCCTGTCCATCCCCTGAGACCCCTGGAAGCTCCCCACCCCACCTGTGTTCCCATGATATTCGATCCACATTGCCAGCAAGGGAGCAGGGCTGTGTGATGTGAGCCCAGTGCAATGCTTGGCGTGGGCAAGCCTTTCTCAACATTTAATTCAGGAGTCTTTATCCCTTTTTGTACTGGGGACTACTTAGGATCCCTTCTCAGTGTCATCCTTTCAAAGGCACAAAATAAAATACGAAACAAAGGACTGCAACTGAGATCTATTTCATTGAAACTCTTTGTCAAAATATTTTTAGATGAAATTTGATTTAGTAATAAATGTGCTTCTAAGTTAAGGCATGAAATCAGATCTAGTGGTGCGTTCTAAGGACCATCATCTCTGAACAGTGAGGAGCATAGACAATTCTTTTGCAACATCTGCAACTGAATGTGATAGACAACTACCTACAGGACCTGCTATGGTAGGTTGAACCTTACGAAACAGCTAATATTGCACCAGTTTTGAGCTACAGAAACGATGGTTTCATATAGTTTTGCCTAATTCTACTCTGCTTTGTGGCCTACTCATCATTGAGGGAAATGATCGATTTCAGGTAGCTGTAAGTAAAACTGAAGATGACGATTTTCCCCCCATCCAAGTTCACGGACACCAGCAAATTATGTCAGGGACCCCTTGAGGACAGACACCTTGAGAGCCCCTAGTTGATAACTCAGCCAGGGCCCCTGGAGAGCGGGGAGGGTCGCCCCTTTGCACCCAGGGGCTGCCTGGGCGTCCTCCTCCCAGAGCATCTAATCCACGGAGGTCTTTTCTTCCTGCAGGCTCCCTGTTCCCGCAGCTGAAGCCCTCGGAGGGTGTCTTCAAGGTGATCTTCTGGCTCGGCTACTTCAACAGCTGCGTGAACCCGCTCATCTACCCCTGCTCCAGCCGCGAGTTCAAGCGTGCCTTCCTCCGCCTGCTGCGCTGCCAGTGCAGGCGTCGCCGGCGCCGCCGCCCCCTCTGGCGCGTCTATGGCCACCACTGGCGGGCCTCGACTGGCGGCCCTCGCCTCGACTGCGCCCCCGGCCCGGGCGCCGCGCCCCCCGGTGCCCCGCTGGTCCTCACCGCGCCCTCCGCCCCAGGCTCCCCAGGCACAGCCGAGTCGCAAGCTCCGGTCGCCGGCCGCCGAAAGCCACCTTGCGCCTTTCGCGAGTGGAGGCTGCTGGGGCCGTTCCGGAGACCCACCACCCAGCTGCGTGCCAAGGTCTCCAGCCTGTCGCACAAGATCCGCGCCGGGAGCGCGCAGCGCGCGGAAGCCGCGTGCGCCCTGCGCTCGGAGGTGGAGGCTGTGTCCCTAGGCGTCCCCCACGAAGTGGTCGAGGGCGCCACCTGCCAGGCCTACGAGCTGGCGGACTATGGCAACCTCCGGGAGACTGATATTTAAGGACCCCGGAGCTAGGCCGGCGTGTGGCTGGAGGAGGGGTATACAATGGGATGCTGGTGAGGACGTGGAAGGATGGCTGGCTTTGTTCAAGAGGCCGGTGCGGATCAGGAACTCCAAACTGATTAGGACAACTGCTCTCTGGCAGCCCCGAGGAACTGAAGCGGGAATGGCGCCCTGAAAGGGTGGAAAGTTCTGGGCCCCCTCTTGGACACAGATGCCGGGAGCTCCTCCTTTCTGAGGGAGAGGCTGCAGACTCCGTGGGGCCATTTGCTCACAATCCCTGTTTGAGAAACACTGCCCCATCCTTTCCCTGAACCCTGGGTAGACAGCCCCAAGTACGGCCAAGGCAGGCCTGCCCCTCCTCTCGGAGAGGAAGGGGCATAGAGGCACTGCATGGCTGCCTCCCTAGCAAAAAGCCACTGGGACTAAGGCTTCGCAATGAACATAATTGCTCCTTACTGCCAACTGGAGGAACCCAGAGGGCCTGCCACAGCCACCCATAAGCTTTGGTGGCAGATGGGATGACCCTCCTACAAGCCTGTTGTATTTATCCTTGGCCCACTCCCCAGTACAGATGGTTCTCCATGCACACCGCATCACCTGGCCCTGCCTTCATTACGTCCCCCAGGGGCCTTACTGTTTACACTCTGTACATAGCTCATTGTGCCTGTGCCTGTCACCTCTTGCTGGGATCCAGAGCCATCAAATGGGGAGAGCTTTATTTGTCATTTTGAGACATATTTATTGGTAAGAGTACTTCTATTTTGTCCAAACTGTGCAAACTGTCCCTCTTTAGCTTATAACCCATAAAGAACTACTTCTTTGTTTTCTAAAATCCTTCAAGTCCTAAAGGCCCACAACAGGATAGATTGGGTATGCGTTCACCATTCTAGTTTCAACGTAACTATCTTTTTAACTGATGGCTGCTATCCTTTGGGATTTTCAGCATGACCAAAGGACTTGGGGGAGGGAGGGTTGTTGGCTTTTAAAATTCACATGATTAGTCTTGGGAACCAAAGAGGAATCATAAGCACAAATTTTCACTTTGTCAGTCTCCCCAGATGTATCTGTAATTGCTCTGAGGGCCTCAATGAGGAAGGCAGCCATCAGTTAAGTGGCTGAAACATGACAAGGAAAACTATACAAGCCTGAGTAGACAGATGTACATGGTGAGGGAGAGAATACCTACCTAGGAACCATGTTTGTTAGCTTTGAGTAAAATGACCGACACTTCATAGTCCCAGGAGATTACAGGTAGGTCAGTCTTCAGCTGTATAGTATCAATCACCTACATCCAACCAGCGTGAGTGTGGTAACTGTGGCCCAGAAGCAGGCCCCTCAGAAGCAGGGCTTATTAGACAAAACTGTGAGGTGTTTGGAGTGGGGGTGTTCCAAAACCGGAAGGTCCAGCTGCGGGAGCCAACGTGGGCCAGTGTTTCGAGCCACAATTTTCATCCTGTACTGGGAGTCTGTTTAAAAGGTCACTGCAATTTCAGACCCCTCATCCCAATTTTGCAGGGTAAAAAGGCAGCCCATGTCGGGGCTCGGGAACTGCCACTTCACATGTGAGTCTTTGACAGGTCCTGGACTTCTGGCCTGGCATCCCCCCAGGGAACAGGAAGGGCAGTTTAAGGCAGGTGTGGGAACATGTTGCACACCCCAAAGAGGGCCCCACTTTGCAGCACATTGTCCACCCTAAAGCTGGGGACACTAGGGGACAGCCCCTGTGGTCTTCTCACAGAAGTGGGGGCTGTCGGTCAAATCGGATTAGTGAGGGGGGCAGACGCCCATGTCAGAGGATTAAACATTGGGTTCCTGAGAAGGGGTTCAACAGCAGGGGAGGGTCCCTGAGCAGGGTGAATGTTGGTTCCCACATGCCAGGACAGTTGAACCCACAGGAGGTCAACAATAGGGGCAAGGGAGCAAGGGAGTCTTCATCAGGAGGATTTTAGGGGGGCCTCCCTGCCCTGTATAACAGCAGGTGTGGAGGCAGGCAGTGCTGGCAGCTTGCCCAATACTTTCTCTAGGCGCAGTGATCAGTCATTAAAACATGTCTGCTGTTCAAGCCTCAGTCCCTGTCTCCTGGCACAGGGGCCCTCTGCACACAGCTGCCTCCTCCTGTACCCCCCATACCAGGTACAGAGCCTTCAGGAGATGGAGGAGGGCTGCAGAGTCCCCAGAGAGGCCATGCCATGGCCAGGGCATCCAGGGACCTGGTTCTAATCATCAATAAAGCACTGAGCTGCTGACCTTGGTCTCAGGACATGCCAAGAAGTCATACAGTGGCTAAGAGGAATGGAAGGAGGAGTAGCAGCCCTTCTGGGCTTGCAAGTGATTTGGGGGAATTTGGAAGAAGTGCATTCACTGCTTCATTTCCTGGGTCCTCGGGTTTCCCAGCCCCCCAGCCTGGCCTACGGATCTCATTAAAGACTGTCCCTGAAGTGCATATAAAAATGGGGCTGTCGTCTCTAGAAAGCATCTATGAAATGGCAAGGTGACTGGGGGAATGGGGAAGAAAGACTCTCCCAGCACCCATCACAATGGGAGTAGGAGGAGTTCCTTTGCACAATCCTCAAGAAATGGGGTGAGGCCTAAAGGAGTTTGTCAGTAGGAAGAGGATGGTCCTGTGAGATGTGACAGGGACAAAAGCAAGCCTCCAAATTCATTGGCATTTGCCCAATTGCCACCCCGCCCCACGCCCCATCCTTAGAAAGCCTCATTCCTGCTTCCTACCCAAAACCTCCGGCTCTAGTCCACCCTCCCTCTCAAGCCGAGCTCTTGCCACCCATCTTGCCTTGCTTCCCACACTCTTTTCGGGACCTCTGTCCCCAGCATCCCACAGGGCTGGTTTTGCAAGTCACCTGGGACATTACATTTCCCCGATCTCCTCCCCTCTGTCTCTGCCGCAGTCCACACTGGTGGCCACTCCTGCTTCCTGAAATGTTCCTCTCCCTGCCCGAGCCACGCCCCTGGGATCTCTTCTGGTCCCCTGACCACACATTCTCTCTCCGACTCCTGCGCAAGCGCCTCTCTCTGTCCTTAAATGTCCCCCAGGGTTTTCTTTTTCCTTTTCTCAACTCTCCACACAATCTCATCCACTCCAAATCATCTCAGTCTCGTACATAAATGGCTCCCAAGTGTCTGTCTAGCTCCAAATGTGTGTTCATTATCCCCTTGGGTGACCCCCAGCACTGTAAATACAAGCCCAATCACTTGCAAAGCCCTCTCCTCTACTTCATGTGGAAATGACAAGGTCACTGATGCTGAGGCTTCAGGCTCCCTGAGGCCCTGAGCTGCCCATCCTCTCCATACTCCACCATCTTCCCAAGACCCCCTTCCTAGATCCCCTGCCCAGACCCAAGCCCTGAACTTCCCTCAGCATCCCTGGTAGCTCACACCAAGGTCACCCTCACTTAGAATCCACTGATAGGACCCATATCTGTGTCCACCAGATGGAGAGGGCTCTCTGTCCCCAGGGCTGCTCAGGACTGGACGTGCATGTTCGTTAAATACTGGATCTGTGGATCCAGGGACCTCTCCCTGGGACACTACCCCAGTGCCCCCCTGGTAGCTGGCTCAACACCACCATCATTGTGAGACCGTCACCCTAGCTGGTCCCACCAGTCCTCAAGGGGCTAGAGGCTCCATGCTCCCCCAGCCAGAGAGCCAGCTGTGCCCTGGACTTCAGCAGGGACACCTGCTCCACATGTCTTCCAGCCCAGCAAACCCTCCCACCTGGAGCCTCATCCCTTGCAGGTCCTTCCTCACCGCCACTGCTCCAGATGCTAATAGGTCCTGAGGAAACATTCGGGACCTCCGTGGCCCTCCCCTCAGTGACCTGTCAGAGCTCAGACTCCTTAGTGCCCTCCTGACCCTGTTTCTATTCCCATCCTATTACACCCCCAGGGGGTTACATGTTCATGGTCTACTTGGAAAGAATTTTCTTTCTTTATTTCTTTTTTTTTTTCTTCTTATAACTCCAGCAAAGCACAAAACCAGATGCTTGTAAAGGCTAAACCGGTCCCGCAGCCTCTCTGCTTGGAATAGTTCTCTGGCAATCCTGGTGGGCCCAGGTGGTGCTGGAGGTGAGGCCTTTGGAAAGACAGCTGCACTCATTCTCCTGTCCATCCAGGCTGTCATTTTTCTCCTCGCCACCCCCCCACTCCCCCTCCCCTTAGCAGGAACAGGAAAATCAAAGGGAATTCTGAACAGGATCCCAGCCTACATTCTCAAATTGGTCTTGTCTGGGGCTCTGGGGGCGAATGAAGTGGAAATTACAGGAAGAATTTGGAATCAAGAATATGTCCAGGAACTGGGGCCACAACAGGCTGAGCTTTCAGAGCCAGGAGCCAAAGGGAGAAATGTAGCTCCAGGCCTCACCCGTGACACCCGTGGAAGTTCCTTCCAAGGGTTCTCATTCATGTGACTCCACCATGATATCTGTGTCCAACTCTTTCTGTCCTGTCAGAAACCAAAGAAAGAGTCCCAATTCCCATTCCTGAGAGAGAGAGAGAGAGAGAGAGAGAGAGAGAGAGAGAGAGAGAGAGAGACCCATGCAGGTCCCACTCATCTTTGAACAAAGCCACATAGGTTGGTCACTGGCCAGCCTATGGATTGTCTAATTTGGGGACCAGTCAGAACAGCTGTGCTGGCAGACGGGAATGGGACAGATCGTGCAGTACAAAACCCAGCCGTCTGGTTACCAGTGTCTGTGGGTGGAGTGATTTTCCTAGACGGAAGAGGGGCGGGGCAGGTAATGATTGATATCTCTAGCATGCTGGATCTGTTGACACCATAGCTGCAAGTCATAAGGGAGCTGATCAACAGCTGCTTCAACATGGGCTATTAAACATGAAGAAAGATGTACCATGGAAACAGGGGCAAAATACACAGGGATGTGAAGCCATGACTTGGGGACCAAGTCCACTGCCTGGTGCACTCCATCCTCCCATCTAAATGGCTCATGCTTCGATCCCAGCCTTTTGTAGCCAGAGCAGATAAGGCAGAGCAGGGGAGTAGAAGATGAAGATGCCAGATGGAGGAGGTGATGGCAGCCAAAGTGTACAAGGCTGTGTACACCATCGCAGGACTCTGGGTTTCCCGCTGAATGAGGTGGGCCCTTAGGAGGGCTTGAGAAGTGACAGGACCTGACTTTGGGTGAACAGGGTCACTCTGGCTGTCATGTGTGAGAGTGAGAGAGACCAAAACAGAAGCAGGCGCCCAGTTAGAGAGTGGTGACTGCAACAGTCCAGGCAAAAGGTGGTGGAGAGTTGGCCGTTGGCCACGAGGATGGAGATAAATGATGAGAAGAGCTAGATTCTGGAGATTTGGGAGATGGCATATACATGAGCCACCCCTGCTCAGCATCCCCAAGCTACCATCAAGAACTGCCTGCCCTATGAGGCGCCCTTATCACCTCAGGAAAGATTTTGTTTCTTTCCCTTCTCCCACGTCCCCCTAAATTCAGGCATTTCCTGAAGTTCTATTCTCAGGTTTCTTTTCTTTCCTTCTTTTTTCTGTTCTTTCTTCCAGTGCCACCCATAGGAGCAACCATGTCCCAAACCCACATTTCCAGCACCAACACCATCTCCCCTACCTCATCTTTACTTTGGTAACACATATAGAGTTGACTCCGGTTGTCCATACACAAATTTCCTCCTGACTCAATACTGAAGCTCATACACACTACTGGTGTAGGAAAGTCGTTTTGTGTTTTCATCAAGGACAGGTACTTTCAACTTAAGATGACATCCTGCCAAGCCCTTTATAAAACCCCTCCCCTTAAAACACCAACCAAGACCTAAAAAGAGGATAGAAATTCAAAGCAGATCTGAAGAGTAAGGATATCAACCAAGCATTTGCAAACAGTGGGGACTCCAGAGCTGGGGAAGCTGCATTAAAAGACTGACTCAGAGGCCCTGCCAGAGTTTTGCCTCCACGTCAGACACCCTGGCTTGGAGGTGGGTAAGGAAAGGCTTTACCCTCTCCACTACGGACCCCCCCTCCATTCTCCACCCCTAAGTCCACGAAGAGTCTGTCCAGTCTTCTAACCTCCAGCCACTGTCCTACTGCCCGACAGCTGCTTTCTGAGTAGCTGAGGACACAGTAATGGCCCCCATCCTCCCAATTCCCTGAAGTAACTTTCTACTGTCAGGAAAGACTTTATTTCGCTGGACTATCCAGGCTTGTGGATCTGGGGTCAGAAGGGACCTTGAGAGCAGAGGAGGACAGCATAGTTTCTCAGGTGCTCCATTTGATGGAAAAGGAATAGTCAGCAGCTCTGAATTTTTAGAACAAAGTTCTGCCTCATTACCTGAGAGGATTTTCCTCAGTCTAATAGAACAGAACTAAAAGAATGCCCAATGGTTTCTGTCTCCTCCAGCTCCTTGAGCCAGAGCCCAGCCACAAAATGCATCCTCCACAGACCTGAATCCCTTGGCCCATTCCTGCCAGGTCCCTCTGCTGGGACTGAGCCACCCTTGTACCCTGAGTGATTTCCCTGTCTATGGGTCCGTCACTCACTCTATCACTAATGCCCAGAAATATCCCTCTTGGGATGGGTGACACCCCCGAACAGAGGTGTGTCAATCAGCTATTTCTGTGACAATGCTATAAAACAAACCACCCCTAAATTCACAGTTTACAAGAGCAAACATTTGTATTTCTTGCGTCGGTCTGCAGGTCCTAGGTTCGATTCTAGGCTTCTATGGGCTCAGAGCTATTCCCCCTTTCTCCATGTTTTCCTTGAAACATCATTTATCAGGGATATGTTCTTCTTGAGACAAATGGCAAGTACATGAGATGCCAAACCGAACTGTACAAGCATGTTTAAAGCTTCTGCTCATATTACATCACAACTATTCACACTCCATTGGACAAAACAACTGAGATGGCCAAGCCCAAAGTCAGTGGGGCAGGAAAATATACTCTTCTCCCAGAAGAAAAGAGAAGTGATTGAATATTTGCTGAATAATCTTCCAGTCTATCTCACGGGGGCTGGATTAGGACTTCAACATATGAATTGGGGGAGGAGCGACATAAGTTAGCCCACAACAACCTTTTTAGTGTGAGGAGATGCAAGGTCATATGTCAAAGCATGCAGTCACAGAAAGGAGTGAAGAACTGAGGTCACTTTTGCCATCACCTCTCATAGTGCAATACCAGTTTAATTCTTACCGTGAGCTAGAACGAGCACTGGCCCAGACTAAACTACCCATTCCTGTAGCCTAGATTTCCTGCTATCACTGGGGCCCAGCTCACACCTTTCTTATAAGAATCAAATGAGATCCTGTTGTACATGTGCTTTGAAGAGTAGAGGGAGCTCTAAGGAGAGGCTGGTTTTCTAAGCTAAGTAGGGTGTTATTCATATATACAGGCAAAAGGTAGATATTCCCAAATATGCATGAACTCTTCTTTAAAAAAGGACCCTTTGACAAAACCCAATCAATGTAAATACAATGAAAAAGAACAATTTTGAAACAAAAAGTGAATATATAAAGTCACAAAGGAGAATACTGTGTACAATTTTAGACCAGTAAATGTTTAAACCAACATGGAAAGGCCAATTTTCTAATAAAATATAAATTGCCAAAATTGTATCTCACCCCCAAAAGCAAAAAATCTTAACAGAGTGTTAACCATAAAAGAAATTAAAACAATAGTCAAATATCTACTCCTCCCCCTCCCTGCCAAAAAAATGCATTAAGTTCTTTAAATTTCTAGGAAACAGATAATTAACATTTTATACACACTTATCCAATGTATATAGTAAAAAGATGTAAATCTACCCAAGTTATTTTAAAAGCCAAAGAGGGAGGGAAAAAAGCCCAAGAAAAAATATTAGGTCGCTTGTGAACATAGATGCAAAAGCCTAAATAAATACATGCACATGAAATCCAGCAACACATTAAAATAAGAATATATCATGACCAGTGTGATAGATTATATTATTGACAAAACATTCACTGCCCCAACCTGCGAGGCACTTCCTGAGGGAGGAGTGCATGCCTGCCTATTCACTGACAGTAAGCTCAGGCATTGACTTGATTTGACCAATGAAATGTGGATAGAAGTAACATATGCTACTTCTGAGCAGAAACAGTAAGATGCTCCAGTATTTCTCTTTGCCATCTACCATGAGATGCTCCATCAATGTAGGTACTAAAATTAATAAGGCATGAAATCAATCCTCTGTGTTCATGTGACATGAGCAAGAAATAAACTTCTGTTGTAATTCTCTAAGATTTGGGGGTTGTTTGCTATCAGAGCAGAACCTAGCCTAAGCTAAGGCAAAGACTGCCCCCAAAATACAAGGAAAATTTTATCAATGTAATTAACACATTAACAGATAAAAGAAGAAAAACCTTATGATCATCTCAATAGATGCAGAAAGTGCATTTGATAAAACTCAATATTCATTCTTAATAAAACACGAACTAAATATAGAAGGGAATTTCTTTAACCTGATAAAAGGTACCCATCAGAAACTTAGAGCAAACAGCATACTTATTAGAAACTTTAGAAACATTCCCATTAAAGTCAGGAACAAGGCTACGATCCCCATATCACTCTTTTACTCAACATTGTACCAGTAGTTATATTTAACGCAAAAAGAAAAAAGGAAAAAGAAATAATAGACATATTGACAGTAAAGAAATATGACTATCAAACTTTGCAAGTAATGTGATCTACCTAGAACACCCAAGAAAAGTGACTGATAAATAATCCAAACTAATAAAAGAGTTTGCAATTTAACCAAGTCTAAATTAATATTCAAAAACTGGCATCCTTCCTATTTCCCAGCAATAATCACTAGATGCCACTTTAAATCAGTGGGAAAGTAAATCATCCAAGTATCATTGGGATGACCAGCCAACAATGAGGAATAAGCATAAACCTGGATCCCTGCCTCCTACCATAAGTCACTAAAGATCTAAATATATAAAACTTTAAGAATTATTTAAAAATATAGAATACTACTTTTATTACTTGGAATAAAACACAAGGAGAAGCTGAGAAAAATGTCACAACCAAGAGGGAATAAACCTAAGGAAACACAATAACTCAACATAATATGGTATCCTGGAAAGAAAAAGGACATTAAATAAAAACTAAGGGAATCTGAATAAACTATGGACTTTAGTTACTAATAATGTTTCAATATTGGTTCATTAGTTTTTACAAATGTATCGTATTAATGAAAGATGTTAATAATAGGGAAAATGGTGGAGGGGTCTATATATACTTACTATTTCTATAAGTCTAAAACTGCTTTTAAAGTCTACTGATTAAAAAAAACTGATGAAACTAAAAGAATAAATAAATACACAATTACAGTTGGACACTTCAACACTATTCTGTCAACAACTGGTAGAACTAGACAGCATGGATGTAAAAGAAATCAACCACACCATCAACCAACAGGTATAATCAACACCTACAGAACACTCCACCCAACAATAGCAGAATGCATACCCTTTGCAAGCACCATAGATCATTTACCAAGATGGACTCTATCCTGGGCCATAAAACAAACATCAAAAAATTTAAACCATACAGTCCAGCTTCATTTGGGGAACAAAATAAGTTAATTTCTTATTTACTTATTTATTTATTTACTAAACTTATTTATTGAAGCATAATTAAACTTTTTTAGCACAGAGGCTGGCATGCAAAAGGAAATCACTAAAAGTCTGGGGAATGATCAAAAGAATAAGTGAATGAATGAATAAAGAAAATATCTCATCTTGGGGGCAAAGACCTCTTTACTGTTAAGAATTAAAAATAAGTGATACTCTAGAATAAGTTACAATCTTAATTTATTCAGTTGTTCAACATTAACTAAAGGTACTTTCTGTGATGTTTGGTTTTTCGTCTTTTTTTTTTTTTTAATTCAGAAAAGCTCACAGAGAATCCAGAACACACATGTTATCCCTGCAGCACCAGGGCTGTAGTCCGATATGGCCAGCAGATGGTGCCAGAGGACGTGCTTCAGCCCATGAGGTTGTTCTTGCTCCCAAATGCCCTGGAGTCAGTTGTGGCTCCTCTCAGCCTCTCCCAGCCATGGTGGGAAACGGAGCCAACCCAACCCTTCCTATGTCTCCCTCTGCAACCTGAGGCTCCCCACCGACAACCGCTAGGGTAAGGATAGTGAGGATGCACACAGAGCAAGTGTAAAAAATGCTAGTGTGAAGCTTGACTATGAAAGGGAGGCAAGGGGAGGTAGTAGCAAGAGGGTGGGTGATGGGAATGACGTGAGCATATTGCAGTGTGGATGAGAAGGATGTCATAGAGAGAAGGAAAAGAGGAAAGGGTGAGGCAAGCCCCTGAGTTTGGGACATGGGATGTACAAGTGGAGAGTCACTCACTTCCTTTGTGTATGTAGAGGGGGTCTAAAAGGACTGGTGTAAAGGCTGGCTATCTGTAGACTTGTTGAGAAAGGTGCCTCAGTTGGCTCCTATTTTGTCTATGACACAGGAGATCATGTTGCCTGTTGACACTGAGGAGGTAAGAGGGGCTGGAAGTTGAAGGGGAGAGTGCTGATGATGGAAACCTAGGGGGATTGCCCGCCAGCACTGAGGGTGGGTCCAGAAGTGGGCACCACTCAGCTTGGCTTCTTCCTTCACTTGTTCATTCATTCTGTAAATATTTGATAACCAGCTATTACAACAGGTACTATTTTGGACACTATAACTTACATTCGGGGGGATTCAGACAAATAAATAAACATATAAATAAACAAACAAAAAATGAGAAAAGAGAAGGGTTATAAAGAAACAGGCAAGGGGATGGAACAGAGTGCTGGCAGTGCTATGAAAATGGGGTGTTTAGAGAAGTCCTCCTGGAGCAGTGACACTGAGTAGAGATCCAAACACAGTGAGGGAATGAGACTTGCAAATATCTGGGGACAAGCATTCCAGATAAAGGGGAAAGCCAGAGCCAAGGGAAGGGAGCAGGAAGTGGCCGTCAGGGGACAGATCACACATGGCGTTGGAAATCACCTGTTATGCTCAGTGTGGTGGGGATCGTTGGAAACCAGGAAAGTACATGACTGTATTCATATTTTAAAAGGATTACACTGGCTGCTGTGTGGAGAACAGGCTAAGGGACGAGCGTGGACCATGCAGGGGGCTAATGCAGCCACCAATGACAGAGATAAGAGGAACAGGGGAGAAAGTAGCAGGCAATCAGATTCAGGATGTGTCGTGTAGGGAGAGCCAACAAGATTTGCTGATGGCAAATTTGATGATAAGATGTGGAGTAGGAAAGAAAAACAGGAGCCCAGGACTCAGGTGTTTGCCTGGGACCGCTTACTCAAACCGAGTAGATTTGGGAAGGAGTAGATCAAAGAGTTCTGCTTTCCATGTTAAGTCCATGGAAAGATCCTGTAGGCCTGTGTTGCGTTGTTTGCTCTGTTTTGTTTTGTTTGGGCCAGGAGGTGTGACTCTGCGTTTTTCTCCAGCGTACCTACTGGTGACTCAGACACAACTGTGGAGAAAGCAGACAATGGATCCGTGACTGGGCTTTAACAGAACAAATGGCAAGAGAGTTAAGGATATTGGAAAGAGACCAAGTGAAATGATAGATAATTGAAAACTCGACACCTGGAACCAAGTTTAATTAGTCAGGGCTAAACTACCTACTTAGCCCAAGCTAATTAAACCAAAGGGAAACCAATGTATCATGTAGCTGGAAAGGACACTGAGGTAGCTCAGAAATGGGCTACAAGACATCTGGTCTTGATCATGGCCTTGAATTGGGCATGGATAGATGACTGTGACCCCAGAAGCCCCACATATAAGAGGGGCAGGTGACAGATCCAAGACAAAAAGGAGAAATGGGCTCTACAGTGAAATGGAGGAGGAACACCCAAACCAACTGGTCAAAATCACTCAAATACTGAGCTCACTAAAGTAAAATATGCCTGACACGATCCCCTAGCAGAGATCCCGGTTTTGAACACTCCTGCAAAATCATGTGTTCAACAACCACCACTAGAATCGTGGGAGGTGAGAACAGCTGTCACGCGGGGCGGCCTGCGGGGTCTCTGGTCCTGCTCCCCACACAAGAACGTAGGACATGGTGAGGCCAAAAAGGAACACCCACGGAGCCATAGATAGGGGAGTCACACCACTATACTCTCACTGGCGGCTGGGTTGGAGACACAGGAACCAGGAGCCACACAATTCTCAACCCTCACTGCGCCACTTGCAGGCTCAGCCACCATCTTCTTGCTAGCTCCCCCATTTGCTGCTAGCCTAGCCACGGCAGTTATATTAGTGCCCGATGGCTCACTGGTTACAGCTGACGGCCAACTAGCCACAGCTGATGGCCATTTGATCACAGTCGATGGCCATTTACTACCTGAGCCAGCACCTTTCTGTGTGAGGCCGAGAGCCTGGAAACTGCTTTTTGGGGCTCTGTCCCCACAACAGCTTTTATAACCATCATCTCCCGTTACATAGTATGAAGCAGAGCTGTGACCTACCCCTTCATTTCTTATATGAAATAAGTAACATGAACTTAGATGTCCTAGATGTCACCTTGGTAGGACCACAACTCTTCCTGTTTGTTGAGATTTGATTATCCTACACAAATCACAAGTAGCCTCCACAAACAGCCCAGCCAGTCATTATGAGAAAGCATAGCCTCATGTAACACTACCATTATGTTTGGCAGACCATTCATTAGGCAGGCAGTTCTCTAGAACTGAAGCAGCTGCTCACCACACTCTGCACCTTGGGGTTACCCTTGGGCTCATCCCAACAGGCCCAAGTGAATGCAGGGTGACTCAAACCAGAGACGCTTCACTCCGGCATTTGTCTGTGGGCAGGGCAGACAGTCCAAGCCGCTCCCATGAAGTGGGAGCAACATGCTGCCCACCAGTCCGGTAGCAGCAAAGCTAGAAAGAGACAGTACCTGCTGAGTACCTCAGGGCTCCAAGGGAACATTTCTGCAGCTTCCACAAAACCAAAACTGAACACCTGGCCTGTGACTTCACTAATGCCAACAGCACAAGAAATGATGCAAACAATTCTACATAGAATTCTGTGCCAGGAAAGAACTTTCCTCTCAAGTGACCTTCGACAGGCGATAGGAATTGGATAGCAGGTATTGGTTTGGGTGTTGGCCCAAGCATGTCACATTTTCCACCCCCTGTTCAAGTCCTTCGGGTTTCAATCAATGCCGAGGCTGCTTCAGAAATAGTCCCAGCAAGGATCTCATGCTGGGTTCATGGTACGTATAGTCTCTCCTCACTTCTGAGTGACTCTTGCTTTTCTTTTTGTATCTGCCTCGAATCTGCTTTTGGAACTGCAAATTGTGAAGTGCCACCCACATTATGCAATTATTTAATATGGAGGCAGTGCCTGGGACGGCTGACTGCTTGGGCAACCTCTCCAGGGCCACGCCTCCCTCACCTGCCCTCACCTGTCTCCAAGGCTCCCCCCACCTCCCTCCCAGAGTTGCTCTCTTCCCTCTGAGATGGCATCTTCTCCAAGCTGTGGGGCTTTGCACGGCCCCACACCAGTCCTTCTGAGAACCTTGATTTCCTCTGCTGTGAAACAATCCCCACCTCACTCACATGGCTGCAGATAGCTGCCCAGATGAGGGGACACAGGCAAGGGTTCTGATAAATGGTGACCTCCTATGTACATGCAAGGCCAATTCTCATCACTGGGCAGCCAGTGGGGCATAAGTAGGTCCTTCCTCCCTTTATCTGCTCTCATGATGGGTCATCTCTGTTGCACGGAAAAAATTGCCTGGGCCAACACAGCTGTATGTTTTGGGATGGGCAGGTTAGGGAAGGGCCGTTGTCAGACTCTTTTTTAAACTTTTTAAATTGAGTTATATCATTGTAGTGCAGGGGATCCTGCCGACTTCGCCAAGTGTCATGCGGGGTGTCAGGCGGGGTCTCATGAGGGGTCTCTGGTCCCGCTCCCCACACAAGAACGCAGGACATGGTGAGGCCAAAAAGGAACACCCACGGAGCCATAGGTAGGGGAGTCACACCACTATACTCTCACTGGCGGCTGGGTTGGAAACACAGGAACCAGGAGCAACACAATTCTCAACCCTCACTGTGCTGCTTGCAGACTCAGCCACCATCTTCTTGCTAGCCCCCCTTTTTTCTTTTTGCTACTAGCCTAGCCACGGCAGTTATATTCATGGCTAATGGCTCACTGGTTACAGCTGACGGCCAACTAGCCACAGCTGCTGGCCATTTGATCACAGTCGATGGCCATTTACTACCTGAGCCAGCACCTTTCTATGTGAGGCCGAGAGCCTGGAAACTGCTTTTTGGGGCTCTGTCCCCACACTCCACCCCTACAGGGTCTCGCCTCACAATCTACGCGACAAGCGTCTTCCGCGAGGGGCCCTGTGCGAGGAGCCTGGAGGTGAATGCTATTTCCTGGACACAGCCAAGCTCTCTGGTCACAGCCAGGGTTTCTCAGGGCACCACCAGTACTTCTGGGCACAGCCAGACTTCCTGGCCTTCTTAGGGTACCACTAGTCTCCCCAGACACAGCCAGGGTTTCTCAGGGCACCACCAGTACTTCTGGGCACAGCCAGACTTCCTGGCCTTCTTAGGGTACCACTAGTCTCCCCAGACACAGCCAGGGTTTCTCAGGGCACCACCAGTACTTCTGGGCACAGCCAGACTTCCTGGACTTCTTAGGGTACCACTAGTCTCCCCGGGCACAGCCAGGGTTTCTCAGGGCACCACCAGTACTTCTGGGCACAGCCAGACTTCCTGGACTTCTTAGGGTACCACTAGTCTCCCCGGGCACAGCCAGGGTTTCTCAGGGCACCACCAGTACTTCTGGGCACAGCCAGACTTCCTGGACTTCTTAGGGTACCACTAGTCTCCCCGGGCACAGCCAGAGTTTCTCAGGGCACCACCAGTACTTCTGGGCACAGCCAGACTTCCTGGACTTCTTAGGGTACCACTAGTCTCCCCGGGTACACGAGGGCCTCTCAGGGCACTGCCACTCTCTCTGGACACATCCAGACTTCCTGGACTCAGCCAGGGCTCTCAGGGCACTGCCACTCTCTCTGGGCACAGCCAGACTTCCTGGACACAGCCAGGGCTCTCAGGGCACTGCCATTCTCTCTGGACACAGCCAGACTTCCTGGACTCAGCCAGGGCTCTCAGGGCACTGCCACTCTCTCTGGGCCTCTCAGGGTACCGTGCTGGAACAACAGCGACTCACAGTCAAGGTGCTTACATATTCTCGATGGCGGCCGGTCAAGACACAAAAGCAAACATCCACCAGTTCCACTACATTGTGGTATGTTCCCAAACAGTCAAGTGGTCCATTAAATTAGGGATGGAAGGCAATTCCCCATAGTCCATAGTCATTCGCCAGGGCTGTCCTGGGGGTGAGGGATGACCTTGACCTCACCCTCAGCTCCCATGGAGGACTCAGCAAGTGTTTCCTCCTGGGACTACAAGTCCTGCATCCGGGCTGCCTCAGCAAGCACTTCCCAGCCCACAGGGCCGCAAGGACCTTCACTTTCTCCGGCCTCTGCTGGTTGGGGAACCGTAGATGTCTTCCCACCCCTCCACAGGGGTCCACCTCTCAGGCAGCTGCTCCTCCTGGTCTTCCTGCAACTGAGTGTTCATATGCACAGACTGCTCCTCTGCCCTTCGGAGGGCTTTGGCCGGCACCGTACCCTGCTCGCTGCACCATGTGTAGTGCAGGGGATCCTGCTGACTACGCCATGTGTCGTGCGGGGTGTCAGGCGGGGTCTCTGGTCCCACTCCCCACATAAGAACGCAGGACATGGTGAGGCCAAACAGGAACACCCACGGAGCCATAGGTAGGGGAGTCATACCACTATACTCTCGCTGGCGGCTGGGTTGGAGAACCAGGAAACAAGAGCCACACAATTCTCAACCCTCACTGCGCTGCTTGCAGACTCAGCCACCATCTTCTTGCTAGCCCCCCTTTTTTCTTTTTGCTACTAGCCTAGCCACGGCAGTTATATTCATGGCTAATGGCTCACTGGTTACAGCTGACGGCCAACTAGCCACAGCTGCTGGCCATTTGATCACAGTCGATGGCCATTTACTACCTGAGCCAGCACCTTTCTATGTGAGGCCGAGAGCCTGGAAACTGCTTTTTGGGGCTCTGTCCCCACAATCATACATACAGAAAAGTTCATAAATCTTCAGTGTGTAATCCAATTCATTTTTACCAATGTATGTATCCACGCAACCACAACCCAGATCAAGCTATGGAACATTTCTGTAACCCAGAAAGTACGTCCACATTCCCTCCCGAGCACTGCCCCATCCCCTCATTTCTAACACCATAGATTCGTTTTGCAGGTTCCTGAACTTCTATAAAAGAAATCATAGAGTATCGTGTTTCCCCGAAAATAAGACCTAGCCGGACCATCAGCTCTAATGTGTCTTATGGAACAGAAATTAATATCAGACCCAGTCTTATTTTAGTATAAGACCCGGTCTTATATAATATAAGACCGTGTCTTATATCAATTTTTGCTCCAAAAGACGCATTAGAGCTGATGGTCCAGCCAGGTCTTATTTTTGGGGAAACACTGTACCTCCTAGGAGATATTGCAGGTTCAGTTCCAGACCACCGCAATAAAGGGAGTACCGCAATAAAGTGACTTGTGATCTTCTTGCTGGTGGAGGGTCTTGCCTTCAATTTGTAAAAGCTTAACATCTATGAAGCACAATAAAGAAAAGTACAATATAACAATGTACAATCTGTAGCCTTGTGTCTGGCATCTTTCCCTCAACATATTTTTGAGATTAATAGATGTTGCAAACATCAGGTCATCTTATTCTATTGGTACATTAGTATTCCATTGCATAAATGTACTAGTTTGTCCATTCTACTATTGATGGACATCTGGGCTGTTCTCAGTTTTTATCTATCACAAACTGGGTTGCTATGAACATTCTAAGATGTATTTTTGGTGGGCATATGCACTCATTTCTCTGGGGCGTGTATACCCAGGAGTGGAAAACCTGGTGGACACATGATCAGCTTGAGTAGAATCGGTCACACAGTCTCTCAGTCATGGCCACTCACCCCATTCTCTCCAGCAATGGCCTAGGGTATTTTGTTTTGTTGTTTGTTTGTTTGTTGTTATGGCACTAGCCTCTTTTCATCATGCAATAGCATGAGCCTGCAGTATGGAGTTGGACAGACTGCAGTTCAAGTTTCAGCATCACCTGAGTGATGTTAGGTACCTAACTCTCCAAGGTTTTGTTTCCCTGTGGGGACAACTCTCCCTCCCCAGCCTGAGTTGGCATCCCTGTTAAATCAACAGACCACGAGCCCAGCATTTATGACTGACATCCTACCTGGCAGATGGTGAGCAGTAAGCAAATATTCTCTCTCTCCCTCTTGACCACACCTGAAGCTCCCAACAGGCGGTCACCAAATAAAAATTTCAGGCCCTTTCATCCCTGCGGAGTCCTTTAAAATTCCCACACCTGAAAATCTTCTGTAAGTTTCTTCCTGCATACTTATGTGACAGGCCACTTCTGCCCATCCCATCAGTTAGTGGGGAAAATCCCAGACGCGGAGAGGGTCTGCATTGGATCAGGACCCCCCAAAGAGAAGTTAAGAGAAAGTGCTTCCCGCAAAGTAACTTGGGGCCAGAAAGGAGACACTCTTTGACCAAAGCCAGGTCAAAATTTACATCGTCTGTTTAAGTACTATTATAGGAAGATTGCCAAGATACATAATGTTAATTAAAATTAGCAAAATGCATTATGAATACTTTGTCATTTTTTATTGAAAGGACAGAGAAGGGTATATATTTACACTGACGTATCTAAAATGGATACGTAAGACTAACAACATGGGGCAGTGAAGAGCGGCAACGGGAGATGTTTCAGTGTAGACGTATATGACTTGTGAGCGTGAAGAGCCACATCAATAGATCCTCTATTCAAAATATTGTTACTTTTTATACTTGTAATTTTTAGAAGTTATACATCAGATGAATATGAATCCCTGAACATGAACTCCATGAAACGTCTGGTGGATCAACCATGGCAAAGCAAGATACCTGTTAAATACGTCCATGTGGATGGGTGTGCATGTAGTGGGTGCAGGCAGGCATGTATACAGCTGTGTCTACACGTTGGACAGCTCCATCACAACCTGAGGCGAGGGGAGAAGAGGATATAAAGTCATAGCAAGGGACAGTACCCGAAACTTCCAAGAAGGAGATCCAACCTAAGCTCATACAGAGTTAGACCAGGGGGCCCACCTGGCTTTTCACAATTTCCTCCACCATTCAACCCTTCAATTCTACAGAATTTGAACTTTATCACTAGAAATCCAGAGTAAGAAAATGAGCAAATGTTCTTTCAGGTTCTATGCATGTGTATGTAGATATAGTTGTATGTAAGTAGAAGGATGTGGGATGGTGTATCTATCTGTGTGGCAGTGAGTGTATGTAGGTGTGTATGTGGGTGAGTATATGTAAGGTGCGTGTGTGTGTGTGTGTGTGTGTGTGTGTGTGTTTCATTTAGCAAACAGAGCAGAAAAGACCACACCCATATAAGGGGCAGGCCCTTGGAACACAGCAAGTGGGCAACACTTAGGGATATCTCCCTGCCCCCAAAATGGTCAGACTATCCACTTTCCCAGAAGTCAACAGCAGCCACCCCAAGGGCCAGACCCAGGGCCCCATGGAGAGGTGACACCGATTAATAATTAATACATCTGAGCTTGGCATGCAGCCACAACAGGTGTACCCTCCCATGGCACTCACCTTCACTCCATGTGGCCATGTCACCCAATTAGACGCTGAGAAGTTCAGCAAAGGGCCAGCAAGTAGGCCCAGGCCTGTCCTAAAAGAACTGAGGCTGGGCAGTGAGGGGCCCTTATCCCTGAGGGTCCTCACCAACAGGAAGGCAAACCAACACAAAAAGATTGAGGAAAGGGGATATCCCTTCCAGTAAAGGCAGGCACCTTCCCTTCTGGGGACACAGCCAGGCCATGGTTCCCCCCACTACTCCCTCACTCAAAGGGGATGTGATTAAAAACACAAAACCACACAAACACACACACACACACACACACACACACACACACACACACACGGCTGAGGAAAACAGAACAGAGGAGGTGGGGAGCATGGGAAAGGCAAGCCTCTTTTATTATCCCAGAATGTAAAGTAGTAAAGGCACTTACAACAATGAGGTGGGAGGGGAGGAAAGGTCAGAGGTCAGAGCACAGAGGTAAATCAAAGGGCCCTACCCTGGTCACCACCCAGCATGGAGAAAAGAAAAAGCTACAGGGCCAGGTCTGAAGCTAGTCAGGGTGTCTAGCTCTACAAAAGATACAAATCCATCCTACAGAGGATTAGGAATTAGGAGTATACAGCAGCAAGGGGCAGGGCTGGCAGTCACGAGTTAGTGGTTCTTTAAGGAACACGCTCGGCAGTGACAAAGACCCTCAGGTCCCCTGCTGGAAGAGGTCTCTGTACATCTCGATGAGACGGGCGGCCTCACGTTGACCAGAGAGCAGAGCACCATGGGTGGTAGAGTAGTACTTGCGGTGGGTGGCCTCACCTGAGAACAGCACCTGCATGGGCTGGGCGGGAGACAGAGAAGTGAGGGTGAAGGAGTAAGAGAGGCCAAGAGGCTATCTGTCTCTCCCAGAACCCTCCATCAATACTGCAAGTCACAGAAGAATGAACAGGCATCTAAGATGCAGGTATTTCTGCTTCCAGAGGATGACGAGTTGCCCACCCCACCTGGCCACCTTGCCCTGCTTCTACCCCAAACATCCAGGCCTCAGTTCTGTCTACTCTGAGGCTTTTAGAGTCGTGGCTCTGCAGTCTCAGAAGCTCACTGTTCACCTCTTACCAGTGAACTCCGGGCAAGCAGTTTAACCTTCCTAAGACTTGATTTTCTCATCTGCAAAATGGGTTTATGCTACCTACTTCTGAGGGTGCTTATAAGGATTAAGTGAAATAATGTATCTAAAGCACTTAGAACCTGGAAGAACATAAGCACTCGATAAAGTTAGGCGGTAATTTAACAAACCTTTATGGAGCCCCTATTAGGATCCAGGGACTGTTCTGGGCACTTGGAAGATAAAAGGTGACCAGGCTGCTGCTTTGAGGAGCTTCCTTGCTGGTGGGGAAGCCAGACACGAAACCCAATTATTAATGGTGTCATATGTGACATGACGGGTGTTTGGGTAAGGTGCTGAGAACCCAGAAAAGAGGCTCATAGTTGGGGAGAGGGACACACAAAGCTTCCCAGAGGACAGGACCTTGGGCTGCTTCTTGGAAGACGCTGGGTATATACAGGCAAAAGACGTTTCAGGAAGAAGGAAAGTGGGAGCAAAAATGCACCAAAGCAGGCCTTGTTTAGGGGAGTGACAATTTTGAGACAGCCAGGGCTCAACCTCAAGAAAGCAGGCTATCTAGGTGAGGCCAGGCAAAGCACAAGTGCTCGCATTCCAAGCTTGAGTTTGGACTTTAGCCCAGGGCATCTCAAACTGAATGCATACCAGCTGGGAAGCTGGTCGAGTGAAGTTTTTAATTCAGTACGTCCGGGGTGGGCTGAGTCTGAATTTCTAATGCACTCCCACATGACGCTGGGGTTGCTGGTCCACGGACCACGCACTTTGAGTAGTGAGGCTTTAACCCACCAACAAGGAGCCCACAGAGGTGGTTAAGCTGAAAGGGGGAATGCATATTCTGGCAGGGGGCAAGCTGCCTACTCCTACATGTTATCCTTTCTTCTCAGTAACAAAGCCCTGATTTTTAACTGTGTCCATTGCCATCCAGAATAAAAATGACATATCCTAGTCTCCCCAACAGCTGGTGTGGTCATGTGACTAAGTTCTGGCCAGTCCACTTCAAGACTATCGCTTAGATACACTCATTCAGCCCCAAGGGACCTCCTCCTTCCAACCTAAAACGTAGATGTGAGAGGAGCAGCCTTTGCAGCCCTCTTTGGACCACAAGGAGGCCTTGAAAATGGAGCCAGGTGCTAATCATACCAGGTCCTGATGCCTACTCTGGATTTCCTTTTGTGTAATAGAAGTATACTTCCGTCTTGTTTAAGCCAGAGTTATTTCTGTTTTGCTTTGCTTTTGAGGAGGATGGCTGCAGCAGCACTGAGGGCCTTTTCCTCTCTCCCCGTGAGCACAGCTGGGGCAGGCACAACACACCTTGCCGGTTGATTGACTCCAAGTTGGCAGATGGAGAGAGAGGTGGGTGACACCACCAATTCCACCAAAGAACTGTTTTAAATATAATTCTGTTGGGGTTTTAACATTTATTGTATGCGTGTGATTGGGGGGAGGGACTCAAAATCCACTTTATGGGAACAGAAATATAATTATTTCTCTCGTATTTATTATTTTTCTCTACCTGTTATTTGTTATATAGTGGATAGAATTTGGGAGAGGGTCAGTGTTCTCAATTTTATGTTCTAAAATATATTGGGGAAGAAAAGTCAATAAAACATAGTGGGGAAACTTATTTCCACTGAATCAGTGCTGCCCACTAGAAATTTCCATGATGACAAAAATGTTCTATAGCTACATCGTCTAACATGGTAGCCACTAGCCACATGTGGCGATTGAACTTGAAATGTGGCCAGTGCAACTGAGGAACTAAAATTTTAATTTATCAATTTAAATTTTAATTAATTGATTTAAATTAATAGTGGTTAATGGCTACCATATTGGACGGCACAGCACTAAATGGCTCAGTTTTTCTAATCTCCAGAAAGCATTTAACATCTCAATTTATTCCTTCTTTTTTTCCCAGATGTTAAGTATACACTGTCTTGTTTTCTCTTCCATTTTAGGGGACACTCCATGCCTGTCTCACCTTGGTACCCCTCAGTGAACAAACCCTTCCCTTTCTCTCCCTGAACCAAACAAACATACAAAATACACACACCCACCCCTCACAGGCCCCTCCTTACCCTGCACCCCCCACCTATGGAGCACACCCACACTCACTGCCATCTTGGAGCTCTCCGTGTATGGCAGGGGCTTGGCCAGCTTCTCCACATCTGCCCCACTCGAGCCCACCTGAGTGTACGAATAGGAGCCGCGGAAGTAGGAGTTGCTGCCCCAGGCCGAGCGCAGGATTCGCCGGGGTTTGGGAATATTGGGGTTTCCTGTTGGGGAGTCAAAAGAGCCAAGAGAAAGGATAAGACACAGCCACACACAGAAGACACCCCGAGCCTCTCCTATCCACCCCTGAGGTTCCAAGAAGGCCAGGTTGCTGTGGGGAGGCATGGAGGATGGAGGAGGATGGAGGGAGGCTGAGGTTCAAGCTGTGTACCCCTCATGCCTCCTTGTGACCCCCAGCAAAACACCTCATCTCCCTGGGCCTTCATTTTCCTATCAGAAAAACATTCTAGATAATCATGTTTCCTTCCAACTTCAGGGGTTCTTGTGGGGCTTTCTCAGGACAATGGATGAAAGATGTTCAACTAAAAGAATCAGACAGTAAAACACAAATCCATCTCTTTGCAAGGTAATATGAGTCGGATATAAGCAATCTGAGGTTTTGCGGTGACATCTGAGTTTTTACCATCAGCCCTTAGAGAGAAGAAACACAGGACCCATGGGTTTGCGTGTCTCAAGCTCCAGACAGGGGAGGGCCCGTAATTTAGGAGCCCAAGGCTGAGACGTGGCACCCTGTGGCAGCTCTCCCAATGGCCCTGCCACCTCAGTTTCACAATCTATGGAGGGAAGAGCTACCACATGGTTCAGGGGACTCAGAGGGTCTGGCAGAGGGTCATGGACGATGGAGAGAGGCAGGTGGAAGCAGACAGAGGTGGCACAAGGTCGCACCTGTGAACTGCCGCAGCATCTCTGTGCAGATCTCAGCCACCGCCTCGTCATCACACTTCTCCATGACGAGGGCCTCCTCCCCACAGATCCAGCCGCTCAGCACGTGGCCATAGCGCTCAGGCGGGTAGAGGACATCAAAGCCGCAGATCTTGCGGTACCAGAGCTCGGGTGGGTAGGTGAGGGTGCAGCTCTCTGCCTCGTCCTCCCACACAAACTGTAGGCTATTGCACTCGGGGCCCCAGAAGGGCTCCTCGAATTCCAGAAAGATCTTGTCGGTGGTGCCGATGCCAAGGCGGTGGATGGCAGCCACCTTCTCGGCAGGCAGGCCAGGACGGAAGAAGCTGGCGTACTGCCTCTTGAGCACGCCCAGCGACACCGTAACAATCACGTGGTCCGCTGGGATCACCTCGCAGTCCTCGCACTCCACCAACACCGGCCACTGCTCATCCTCATCCCGCCTGTCCCCCAGGGGCTCCCCTCCACCCTGGCCACCCTCCCCAGCATTGTGATTGTGGTTCCCCTCACCCCGGGGCTCAATCTCAGGACCCCGGGGGCGGCCGGAGGCCTGGTCCCAATGCACACAACGGACAGGTTTCCCCAGCTGGATGACGTGAGCCGGAATGCCTTCGGCCAGCAGCTCTACAACCCGCATGAAGCCTGAGGGGATGATGTGGTGGGCGCCAGGGATCTCCGTCCACTCCCCAAAAGCGCTCAGGGATACCTCGTCCATGCTGTGAGAGCTACTCTCACAGCTCTCCACCTGTGGGAAGAGCCAAAGAGAAGCCGGTGACCGCCAGGGCAGGGCAGGGCAGGGGTCAGAACAGCACCTCAGAGCAGCATGTCTTCCTTGGACCCAGACTCCCCAGAATGAGTCTTCTTCACTCTGGCACCTGTACTCAGCTAAGCTCCCACACATCAAAGATACCTTCAGGTACTGCTGGATCATGGCGAGCTTCAGGCGCTTGGTGGTCTCCGGGTCGTCAGGGTCATCCCTGATGCGGTTGCGCACCTTCTCCCGGGTGAATACCCCCACGCTGTTCTGACTCTCAGCATTGACTGGTTTACCATGCCGGAAAAACTCCTGGGTCAAGTTATAGACCTGCCAGAGAGACCCGAGGAGACTGAAAACATACTCCCCCATCCTATCTCCATCTCAGACTGAAGACCTCCAATGTAAAAGCTGCCACCTCCCAGATGTCCCCAGATATACTGAGCCCACGACCCCTCTCCCTTGGTGCATCAATGTGGCGGGCAATGAGCTGAGACTGCACCCACAGCTCATGGTTCGGGGATAGCAAGCTCCCCTGGGCAGCCATTCTCCTCCAGATGCCACTCTCAAAGGCCAGTGACGGGGATGGGAATGGGAGCGCCCTAGAGGCTTTGTTGCTGGGCCTTTGCTTAGGAAAGTGGAATGCTTGGTGCCTGTCCAGTCTATGGGAAAGGAACCTCCCCTTATGGGCTCTACATGGCCAAGCAGACCACCCACTTCAGAACACAGATCTGCACACATTTGCCTTTTCCAAGAACTAAATGCACAAACCCTTTCCCTGCCACCTCTGCCCAAGCGTGTCTGCTTCGCTGTCTCCCAGGAGGGCAGTCTGGAGGGGTGGCCTGGCCAGTGTTTTAGGGGAGGGGGAGCTGAAGGGGCCCTGAAGTTTGATCTCCCAGCAGACCCTGCCTGGACAAGACACTCCCTTTATTGCAAGACTCAGACACAGGTAAGGAAGATGGCCATGCTGGGGCAGGGCACGGGCAGAGCAGGGCGGCCCTAGTGTGCCAAGGAAGGGAAATGCTTTTCACCGGCATATTTTAGCAAGAACTTCAACCCACATCTCATTGACAGAAAGTAATGGCCCCCTGGAGCGGGTCCTTCTGCCTCCCCTGCTTGTCTGGTATATCACCCCCACCAATCACCAGGCAGATCTCCCTGAGGAAAGGAAGCCAGTCTTGGGTCAGGCATGGGATCCCCAAAGGGCAAGGTCTGAGTCTCAACATTCACTCAACAAACATTTACTGACTGCGCGCCTGACATAGGTTGTAATACTGAGCCAGACGGACACAGTCCTGAACCCCTGCCCTCACTCAAGTTGGGGAAACATCAGAACGGTGTTGTTTCTACATAACGTGCCCAGACAGGAAAGAACCCAGGGGTTGTGAGATCATCCACCCAGACAATCTTGGACAGTCAGGAGATAGCCAGGACGGCAGTGGGAGGGAGAGGAAAAGTATTTCAGGCCGAAGGAATAGCATACTCAAAGATGAGAGAGAGGGAGGAGAGAGAATATAAGATGCATTGCATTCAAAAGTGATTCAGTCTTGCTGAAGTGGGCAGCAAGGAGAGAGAAAACTGGAAGAGATGACTAGAAAGGCAGGCAAGGGCCTGGGCATGAAGAACTAAGGGTCTTGTCAAGGGCTCTGGATTTTATCCAAGACCCTTGCGTCACCACATGCCACTGTCCCTCCCAGGACACTGGCAAATGCAGGCTCCTTGGTCAAACATGTGTGGCTCATGCCGGTCCACGCTGTGTTTCCCTTCCTAAAGTGAGTTTGAATTTGGTTAGCACACATTCATGGAAATGACATCCGCCCTGTCACGCAGCCCTGGTGTAGACCATGGGGCTACAGAGTGGAGGAAGGTGGCATTGCCCACCCTGAACCATTCCACTCAACGGAACGGCCTCCACATAAGATAGAAACATGAATTAAACATGTCTCTGAAATATAAAACATAAAGACGTAATGAGTTAAATTGTTTATTTTTCCTCCCTTCAAGTCACAAGATGCTGGGTGTTTGGCCTGAAGTGGAGTCCTCTACAAATTCCTCACCCAGTACCACTCCCAAGGAGTCAGGCTTTCAACTTGCCTCTTCCTACCTGCATTTTCTTCCTTGAGTGATAACCAACATGGTAGCCAGTCCTTAGCTTATGTTGACTAGAGGCCAAAATGCCCAGCTGAGGAGTAACAAATTTAGTCCATCTACATGATTCTGTGTCAGTCACCAACTAGGACAGCCTTAACTGAATATGGGTTTGTCTTATGAGTACAGTCTCCTTTTATGGGTTAAATGACATCTTCCCAA
The DNA here is from genome assembly GCF_004115265.2 of Rhinolophus ferrumequinum. Taxonomy (NCBI): domain Eukaryota; kingdom Metazoa; phylum Chordata; class Mammalia; order Chiroptera; family Rhinolophidae; genus Rhinolophus; species Rhinolophus ferrumequinum. The sequence continues at coordinate 26,019,136 of NC_046306.1, read as the reverse complement.
TGTGACCCAAGGGAAATGGGACAAGCCTATAACAGCTAATACCCACCCCGATTCTCATTAAGCACTTTCATAAGGATCTCATTTAATCCTCATGACACTATGAAGTTGATATTACTATACCCATTTTATAGATGAGGAAAGTAAGACTCAGGCTCAATAACTTACTCGAGCTAATAAATGGTACAACTTGTATTTGAATCAAGGTAGTCTTGCTCCATAAATAAACTCATTTATTTATTAACAAATATAACACATTAAATGAGTAGCCCCCTTCAAAGTCATCACCTTTGGAAGGAGGCTTCATATTTGTTATGAAGCCACCCTCAGGCAGGACTTCACCTGCTTAGACACACCTCTTCAAAATGGCCTCCAGCATTGATTAAGAGCCACACAAGGAAACCTATCTCTGGACTTCATGCTTAATACCTTCTCCTTCTGATCCAAAGCATCACTACCCAGATCTATAACCCACCTTACCCATCCTACTTTCTACAACTCACTCTTGGTTTTCAAAAATCAAACCCACAAGCAGAAGTTTATGGTGATCTACTTTTAAGGATATTTAAAAAAACAAGTAAGTCATGGAACCTGAAAGTCATTCTCAAGAGGCATCCATGCCTGAAACACAAACTAACCTGGGAATCAGCACATGACTGATTCCCAGTAGACCAGGAAGTTCTACTTTGAAGAATACTAGTTCTTATCTGCTCAGTAATAACGCAGTCTTTTGGCACATGAGTGAGAACACACAATACCATGGGACTGCACACAATATACCTCGTGGATGCACACACATTGAGCCAGCCTCATTGAGCAGGGACTACCCCAAACCAAGGGTCATTTCTCCTTTTCCACGCCCAAGAGACATAAAAAATGTACAATATGTGTTTGTTGGCCAATTTATGGACCTGGAGTGAAGGGTCATCACACTATAAATGACAAGGTATCAAAAAGCAAGGCCTACATGTTTCCTTGTTTGTTCAGTGCAGTTCACAGTACCACTGAAAAGACACTAAAAATATTAATATATTTTTAAGAACCTGAATAAGACAAGGATGTATGCCACTTCTCTCTGACACTGTACTGGAGATACTGGCCAGTGCAATAAGGTAAGAAAAAGAAATAGTCTTAAGCTATACTGTCCAATACAGTAGCCACTAGACACCTGTAGCAATTTAAAATCAAATTAAATTATTAAATTAAATTAAATTAAATACTTACTTACTCGGTTTTACTAGCTACATTTCAAGAGCTCAAGAGCCACATGTGGCTAGTGACTACAATACTGGATAGTGCAGGTCTAAAACATCTCCATTACTGTGGAAAGTTCTATTAGACAATTCTGGTCTGAGGATTAGAAAGGAAAAAACAACATTTTTTGTACAGGATTATATACATAAAATTCTAAAATACTATTAGAATATAAATTAATATAACATATTAACATATAAAGTATTAGAATTAGAATAACAGTTTACCAAGGTAACAAAAATCAATATATAAAAATCAGTTATAGTTCTACATACCAGGAACAACTAGAAAATAAAGTTTTTTAAAATTACCATTTACAAAAATATCTAAAAATCAATAACAACAATCGCTACCTAAGTATCTGGTAGTAAATCTAATAAAAGATGTTTAAGGTCTCTCTGGAGAAATATTTAATCCTGTGTACCAATAATCTCTTACCTAGTACTTCTCCACTCATTATCTTCATTCTATCCACAAATTGTCCTGATGTTCCAAATGCAGTGCCCAGAGTGTGCAAGGACCTGAGCAGGATCTTAGAAGACCCTAGCGAGTCCCTTGACTCCCCCAACACTGCCAGGGCACTTCCTGCCCCTCTACTCTATGCTCAGCTGCCCTGCCAACACCTCACCTCGTTGTATAAATCGCTGAATTCCTCAACCACGTCCTTGGGGATTCTGCGGCCACGGTTGGTAAGGTAGCAGGCCACGCCATTCTTGGAGTAGAGGCTGATGCGGCCCACGCTGCGCTCCCCATCAGTCGTCTCTTCCAGAAGGCCATTGGCTTCTGCTAGATGGTAGATGGGATTCCCATGGGAGCCATGGATCCAGGTGGCTCCCAGCTCAAAGGTGGCGTGTCCTGATGGTGAAAACAACAGGCCCATGAGAGGGGCGAGGACTTCTTCCGAGAGGGCTATAATACTGCTTCACCCTCCTTCCTCCAGGAGGATCATTCCACACTCATAACAGGGCAGGAAAGGGATTAGGGTCCCACTCTGGCAACCTACCAAAGTCTCAGTGGAACGTTTTCAGTGAAACCACACATGGCACAAAATGGATTCCACTTTATAGCTAACTGCCACCCTGAATGACTGTGATTTGCTCCAGAGTCACCACACTAGACTAATTAGAAGTGGGCAGACTGGAGGGCACCAAAAACTGAAAGCTCAGTGCCCTGCCTCCAGTGGGTTCCTGGTGGGTACTGGGGACATTTATTACTAATCTTCCTTTAGAGCCTCAGGCTTAGGGCTCCCCAAAGAATCTTGCCTGGTTTGAGACCCCAAAATGAGCAGAAGGAGTAGGCACCCTGGAGGCCCTAGTAAACCTAGGGACCCTCCCCAGGGCACAGCAGGGAGCTCCAAGTCATATAGCCACTGGGAAGTGATGTCCAGGCATGGGGTACCCTTCCTGGCTCTAGACACCCAGTAAAAGCAGGAACAAGGGGAGCACCTTCAGGTCAGCTGCAAGGTCAGTACCCTACCCCTACCCCCCCAGGCTCTGCCAGGAAATTGTATGGCCCAGAGCAGGCCCCAGTCTGAGGATATTTCCTGCCCTCTCCCGTATGGCCCTCTGCTTCTGTGACCCTTGCTACACCCCCACATCCAAAGGACATCAGGTACTAATTGGTACAAAAGTAATTGCGGTTTAAAAGGTTAAAATTGCAAAAACCGCAATTACTTTTGCACCAACCTAATATTTCCATGTCTTCCCCCACTTGGGGCCTTTGGCCCTGAACCCCTGCTCTTACCACTGAGATTCACAGCTACCATCTCACACTGCAGCAGGTCCATTTGCTACCTGGGCTTTCAGTCCTGCGTGTCTGCACACACAACACACGCACGTATGCCCTTGCTCTGACATGCTCTCCCTTCTCCCGGCAGGTCTACCTTCCTCACATACATTATTCCACAAGTACTAACCCGTCCTCTTTTCACTACTACCCAATTCCCTCCATCACCTGAGACCCATCTAACCTCCCTCCCTCTGGGGAAGGCTTCCTGTCCAGTTGGGTATCCCCTCCGCCTCCTGCAACCCAATTTCTTCCTCCTCGCTGCCTGTACCATCATTTCACTGCACGGCATGTCTCGGCTGTCAGCTACCACTGAGACTGGGCCATTTGTCCTCCCATCTTCTGCTTCTGTGTCAGACCCTAAATGTCTTATCAAGACTCAAGAACCACAAATGAAGAAGCCATTCCTTCTCTAAGGCTCCAGCCCAGACAATCAGGTATCAAGCAAAGAGTTCCAGGCTTCCCCACTGGCTGTCCCCAGGTTTCCAAACGCCTTGGATGGTGCTTTCAGTCTTACTGCCAACAAACTCTCCTGTGTGTGCCAGGAGAAGACGGACGCAACTTCAAGCATGCCTTCCAGTAAATGCTATAAGGGAAGACTCCTAATGTGATCAAAGCTTCTGAAAGAAGAGACAAGGTCCCCATGTGTCCTCAACCTCTACTTATTCTAAGCCTGACCACCTACTTCTCTGAGCCATTTGCCCTATCCATCCAAAATGGGCACACCAGAGGTGGCCGGTTAGTTCAGTTGGTTAGAGGGTGGTGCTAATAACACCAAAGTTGCTAGTTCGATCCCCACAGGGGCTACTGTGAGCTGCGCCCTCCTTTAAAAAAAAAAAGAAAGAAAACTAAAAAGAAAAATGAGCACACAGAATCTGCTTGGCCTTGCTGCCTGTGAGGGAATGGTCACAGAAACAAAATCCTCCAGTCAATGCAGCCCATCGTGCATGGTCCCTCTGGGCCATTTTCATGGTCCCTACTTGCTCAACCACTCATTGGTCAAATCGCCTGCCTGGGAAGCCCTGACCTCCAGCTGCATTTCAGGCAATTCCCTACCCTCTAGAACCCCTGGTATCATCTGCCCACCCCTGAGGTAAGTCTCTTACCGAGCTGCTTTCTCCAGAGCCCTCATTACCCCATTACTCTGCAACCTGGACAGGCCGTCTTCCTAGACAATCCTAAGACCTGCCCGTCACCCACAAGGAGGCCCAAAATCCCCTTCCTCCTCTGCTGCCCTGAGTTTCTATTGCCCCAGCTACTCTCACTCATGACAGACTAATTCATACTCAAAAGTTAATGACTAATAGAAGCTCACAGAATTCCCCTTCTTGGGAAATAGAAACTGGTCCATCCACTGCCAAGACAGTTTGGTTCTGGGTGTTCCCTCTCTCCTACATACTATGAACCCTAGGTCATGTTCCAAAAATGGAGGCCAGAACCCCATCCCGCCTACCTCAGAGGGCTACTGAGAGGCACAAAGGGAGCTTCTGGAAAACATCCAGGCAGCATACATGATTGAACATTTACCTCAGAGAAGAAACTAAAGTAATGAGATTTCAGGCAGGGCCAAGGTATTGGGGAACAAGAGGTAACTTTGAGAGGTGGCTGGGCTAAGGTGGCACTCACCGAGTTTCACGCTCTGCACACGGCCTCCGATGCGGCTGGAAGCCTCAAGCACAGTGACATCCGTGAAGCCCTGCTCCAGAAGCGCTTTGGCTGCAGCCAGGCCAGCCAAGCCGGCGCCGATCACCACCACACGAGGCTGTCCCCTTCTCCGTAGGCCACGACTGAGAGGGTCATCCGCACTGTCGCCACTGGATTCACAACTTTGCATACCGTCCGCACTCGCCTCCTAGGAACCTGCAGAAAGCAGGGGTGTCACAGCTCACCTAACCCCCTTCACTTCCCACCTACTCCAAGAGGTACTCACAGGCTCCACCCTCAAGGGGGAGGCTCAAGCCCTCCCCCACCTCCTTCAGGACCTGAGCAACGACCCATCTCCAAAGGATCCGGGGAGGGAGGAAGAGAAACAGGGAAGGAGAGAGGAAGGAAGTGATGTACTGTTGGACCCTATCACAAGCAGGAGAACTGGAGCCCACCTTGAGTCCCTGAAAGCCATCAATGCCATCCCAAACCTACAATGCACTATTTCTTCCCCAAGGCTAAGAAACTGGCCAGGAAGAGGATGATCAAGAAGGCCAAAGGCAGGAGAAACTGACTCTGGCACTGCTGACCCTGAACCAGCTGGGCCCAGCACGGCTGCTGTGGTTTAGCTCACACCAACCCGAGGAGGCCCACACTGACCCCCGGACGCTTGCACAGACCTCAGGATGCTCGCACCAACCCCAGATACTTGCACACAACGGCGCTGGACCTTCTGTTCTCTCTCCCTTGCCTGGCTCTTCCCTGGTACTCTCTCTTCCTTGCCCTTTCTTTTCTCCTCTGGCTTTCTGTTAGTCTTTCACAGCCTCAACGAGGTGGCAATTTGGTAGGCAGGACAGAGTCCCACCCTCCCCCCAGAAATGCCACGAGGCCGGTATTGGACGCGCCTCTGCTATTCCGGGTCGACCTCTGGTTGTTTTCTCCAACCATCCAGCCCCTCAGTCACCGCAAAGCAGCAAGGAGCCCAGGAAACAGTGGACCATGAGGACCTGTGGCACCAGAGGCCAGACATCAAATTGACAGTTATGCTAAGCCAGCTTGCTCAGAGACGCCAGGCTAAGAAGTAGATGGCTGGGAGGCCTAGGGGGTCCAGAAATCTGGCCCCAGGGCTGGGAGAAGCTACCCTTCTATTCCCAGAGTGACCAGAAAGGTCTGAAGGTGTCCGTGGGTCACCCTAGGGGAGCCACTCAGCTCTGATTCTGTCCCTGTTCCTTACCTGACCCAGTTGCCATGGCTGAAGTTTCAATGGCAGAAGTTGCAGACCTAACAACAGGGAGTGAGGTGGCTGCTCTGGACGGCAGACAGGGGGCATCTAAAAAGCTGTGACACACACCTAATAGGGCAGATTTCACCGAACAGATATGCTGAAGAATGTTTATAGCAGTTTTATTCACAATAGCCAAAAAACAGAAACAACCCAAGTCCATCCACACGAGAGTGGATAAATATATTGGGCTATGTGTAGCACATCCGTGCAAGGGACTAGTTCTTGGCAATAAATTCAACAACATTACATTGAACAAAAGAAGCCGGAGATAAAAGAGCTCATCCTGTGTGAGTCCATTTACGTGGAGTTCACTAAAAGGTCAAATCAATCTGTGATGACAGAAGAGAAACGAGGGTGGGGAGGATGACTGAAAAGGGTCAGGAGGGAACTTTCTGGGGTGGAAGGAATATGTATCTTGATCTGGATGGTGGTTACACAGTGAACATACAGAGATCCAGAGAGGTGGACATTTAGGATTCATGCCATTTACTGTGTACGTGCATTTATACCTCAGCAACCACTCAGATATCCATTCCTGGCTCCCTATGAAAAAATAAAATAAAAGCTGACACCCTGACTTCCTTCTCCACACATCTCAAGGACTGATCACTACAGTTTTACCCTCGAACATCTTTTTATCACACATTTAGCAAAGGGGTCCTTTTCTAAATATGCTCAAGCTGAGAAGCTGCCCCTCGCACCTCCCCCCACCCACCCCACCTGTCAATGCCACACCTGGACATGGACAAACATGTCCCCCCTCTCCTGCCCCAAACTCCCTCCAAACCCTCCAGGCCCAGACTCAGTGCAGAAGTGGTTCCCTAGAGGGCCAGAAGGTGGTGCCTGAGGCCTGGAATCCCTGAGGCAGAATCTCAGGTTCAGAGATAGGGGCTCCCAGACTCAGACTGGTGCCCGGCCTCCTTCCAGGACAGCCTGTGTCCCGGCTTTCCCATTCCTCCTCCCTCCTGCTTCAGTCCTCCTGTCCGTCCAGTCCACCACGCCCCGCCCACTCCACCCCCAGTTCCCCAGGACGTTCCGTCCAGCCTCCCAGGAGCATGGGGATCAGGGCTGGCTTGAGTCCTTTCCTCCCTTCCCTTCTTCCCTCCCCCAGGTTCTCCTTCCTGCGCACTAAATCTAGGTGAGACTGGCTGTCCACACCAGGAGGCCAGGGCAGTCCGCAGGGAGGAAGGGTCTACAGCAGGTCTATAAATACACAGGGCGCTGGAAGCTACCACTGACACCAACCCAGCTGGGCACTGCTCATCTCATCCCTAGTGCCACCCCTACCCTGAGGCCACCCCAAAACAAACGCTTTTATACAATAAGGGAGTTGGATTGGTGCTGTGGTTCTCCAACTTTGTTGGTGGAACCCCTTCTCAAAAAGTTCCTGTGGGGCCCAGCGTAAGCCTTGGATGAAGCGGGGGTCCTGCCCCCACTGAAGTCTCATCACAGGTTCCCTGGGGCATTACCTCTAAAAACCTGCGGTCTATGTAAGAAGCTACCTTGGGAAGCAGGCCTAGGGAAAGAATGCTTGGGGCAGCAGCACTTTCCCAGCCCTTCCTGAACTTCCTTCTGTCGCAAATGGTCAGCTTGTCCTCACTACATCGTTGTGAAGTCCAATAAGGCCCTATGTGGATGTCACAAGACTGTCGGCCTTTTCAAGAGCTGTGCGTGTAAACATCATTTGTGAAGTTCTGTAGCTAAATTATGAGCACATTGTCTTTGGGAAGGGGTTCAGGAATGGATTTTGAGAAGTATAGGCGGGCAGCTTGCCTTTCAGATGAACACAGAAAAGTACCCCGAGTTCCCAAGTATCAGAGACAGACATCACTCATGGGGTGCCAACGTGGAAGCAGCAAGTGGGGTCATGTAGGTCGCCGGTGCCCCTGGCCCTCACAGCTAATCCCCCAGGCCTGTCCTTCCACAGGCTTTGTCTCAGATGGGCCCATCAACCCCTGGGGCCCCCAAGAAGCCACAGAAGCCACTAGCATAGCCCACAGAAGGCAGAGAGAGATGAAGTGTCTGCCATGCCCCCCATATCGGCCCTTGGAGCCAACAGGCCTTGGGATCCAAACTGAAAGGGAGAAAGCCATGTGCAGCGATACCTACTGTGTGCGGGGCCCTCAGCTAAATGCTGAACTGGATCTTCAGGTGCTTTTATCTGATTGGGGAGACAACTTGTTTTCTATTGGTTTGTGTCATGTTTTCCTTTCCAACATTTTTTTTTTAGTTTTATGAGAAAATGCCTGACTTAGGAAGACTTTCTTAATGCTCCTTGGTGCCTGCCTGCCCTTCTCTCAACTTTGGGAAATAAATAAATAAATAACATCCGCTCCCTGATCTGTATGCACAGGAGAAACAGAACGCCCTGTACTTTTCTAGCAGATAAAGGAGAGAAGAAAAAAGTGCTGGCTCAGCCAGGCAGGGAGGGGGCAGGAGGAGGAGGAGGACAGAGAGGAGAAGGGGTAGGGGAGGAGGGAGGCAGGAGGGACAGGGCAATAGCACTTGCCTTCTTGCTCCTGCCTCCATGGCAAAATGGGGGTGGGAGCCTCGGGCCCCCACGTCCCCAGGCAGGCCAAGCCTGGTAACGTCAGCGATGGCATGAGTGTCTCACTGCCATTCACGATGCCCCACTACCCTCCCCAGCCTCCTTCCCACTCCGGCCTGCAGGCCCCGGCCTCCCCCTGCTGCACAGAGCCAACAATGCCGTGACTGAGCTGCCCAAGAAGCCAAACTGAAAAGAAGAGGGCAGCAGGGGAGAGACGCAAAGAGGGACGAAAGATCCTGTCCCATGGCAGAGTCACCGAAGAAGAATGGATGAAGACGAGGAGGCCATGCCACAGGAGTGGGCACCGGCACCCCAGCGCGTCCACTTCCCCACCCACGTTTTCACAACATCCTCACTTGTTTCATTTGACACCCTGAGATTTACTCTTCACAAAGTACCTCCTAACTGCCACATACAAGAGATACGTTTCAATCCTGGCCTCCCACAAATGACCCTGCTCAGCCCCTCTTGGAAATGCCCAGAACTGAGCTGGGGGCACCGTGCATCTCCTTATGCTTTCCCCATCTCCATTAAAAACGGCTGGAGCACCAAGCACTCCCGGGCTCAAAACTGAAGGCATCCTTCGTGAAAGACCTGCCCGTATCCATTGGGTCACAACATCAACCCCACAGCCCAAATCACTGTTGCCTCTACACTCAACTTCCCCAGGCAGCGGCCTGCCTCCTCCATCTGAACTGCACCCCTACAGAATTGCTCAGCCACCCCCTCAAAGGCAACGCTGGCCGGGCCCCTCATTGACCGGGAATAATATCCAGCAATTCACGGAGGATCTACAACGTACCAGGTATTAGGCAGGCCTCAGCCATTGACCCTCTGGACCTAGCTGACCGTTCTGGCTTCAGTTTTTATTCACACCCCCTCAAACGTGCACAAATACCCCAACTTCAGTAGTCTTGAGCATCCCCAGTGCAGCCCCGCTGAAGGCCTATGGGAAACACCCGTCCCACACACGTCAGAGAAGCCGGCTGGGTTCTCGTAAACGCACACCCTTGTGTAGCGTACTGTGGTTGTGCAGCTGTGTGACTGCACGGCTGTCTATTGCTTGAACCACCAGGAAGGCCTGTTCCCCTGATGTTTCCTGAAGCAACAGACACCCTGGCAGTGTGAGTTCCTTCACTGGTTCTGTTCTGCAACCACCACCGCCCAGACACTGCCTGTTCCCAAAGCATAGGCATCTCGCCCCCAGGAAATCCTGTTGCCTATTATTCTGGAGTGAGACTGCAGCGCCATGATCACTGAGCAGGGCCAGGGTCCCAGGCTAGCCTGGTGACCCCTCGCCAAGCCTAGGACTGAACTCCAAAGAAGGTCAGTGGCCCAGCTCAGCACGAGTGCCCCTTCCTCTTCAGCACTGGAGTCCACTTCTGCTCACCCAGCAAGCAGCAGGTCACTTCCCTCCCCAACAGTCGCCATGACAACAAAAAATGATGCCACGAAGGGCCAGCTTCCCAGATGCCCCACCCCCTTCCAAAGTCACCCATCACAAGGAACAAAAAAACTTCTACCCATTCTTGGCTCACCCCTGAACACAGGCTACTCCCCAATGTGTCTGCCTCCTTCTCCTTTTCTCAAGGTCACCCAGGTGAATGACCCATGTCCCAGAGGAGAAGAGTATGACAAGGCGGTTAGCCCATCTGGCTCACCTCACCTCACTCCTTAGGGTTCAGACTCCGCTCCAAAATGAGCCCACCCCTTCCAATCAGCAGGCTCCTCCCCACCTCTCAGCCCTGCTCAGGGCTCTGGGGGCCACCTGAACCCTCCCCAACCAACCTTGGGGACTAAGTCTCTCCTCCCAACAGATACTCCTAGTGCTTGAGGGCAGCAGCCCTACCTCAGTTTCCCTGGAGGGACCCCTCTGCCTCAGATATCTAAGGGGAGGGGGAATTTCAGGGGTAATCTCTCTGGACTGCCTGGCTGGTCTGGGGAGGGATTTGGATTCTCAAGGGGCCCCCCAGACAATGCAATTATTCTTCAAATGTAAAAAACGCCCAGAAATCCCAGACCAGCTGCTTTGCACGGGCAGCCCAGACAAAGGGGCTCTGTGTCTGCCAGCGTGGCTCCTCCTACCCCTCAGCCCCAGGAAGGGGCTGGGCCTGAACTCCTCCCAGCCAGACCCTCCCCAGCCCTCCTTCCCCAGACCAGCCAGCCAGGAAGTAAAGAGGCAGGAAAGCAGAGCCAGGCCTGGCCGGTCACAGGGGGTGGGGGACAGGACAAGAGCAGCCTGCCAGCCAAAGAGACACAGGGATGGAGAGGGAACACTGGCCTGGGTGCCCAGAGTCCCAGGTCCCAGCTCAGTCGCTTCCTTGACAGATGACCCTTTCTCTGGGCCCCACCTGGCCAAAACCTCTGAACCCACTCCAAGGACACAGCATCTGTACCCCGCCTCCTGGACTCACTTGTCTAAACCCCATAGGATGCTTCACGGCCTCCTTTAGACTTCAAGCTTTCCCATCTGTAAAATGGGGTCAGGTAGAGCTACCTGGTGGGACTGCTGGGAAGATGAAATGATAGCACAAGCAGAAGGTATGGCTACTTGCGAGAGCCACCTCAGAAAGGGAAGGAGAAGGAGGAAGTGACCCAGAGAGACTAGTACAGATGTGGGTGCCACCTCTCCCACGGCCCAGAGCTCCAGTTCGTTTGAAGAACCCCAGTTTTCACCTGAACTCAGATCCCAGCCTCAGCCATGGCCCCAGCCCTAAAATCAGACTGGACTTTGACCCTGACGTCCATCACACTGCCCTCAATACTGTCTCAGCCGGACCATCCTACCCAGTTGTGGGGGTAGGGACAGGCATCAGAGATGAGGGCCATTAGCCAGCCATCCCCAAGCTCATAAAAGGGACAAGGCATGGGTGCCTCATTCCTCAGAGGCCTCCCACCAGCAATATTCACTGGCCCTCACGGGCCAAGGTGAGGAAAGGGCTCTGGGCGGCCCCATCTTCCTTCTTGGAACTTAGACTTCTCTCCATTTTTGTCAGCCACACATCTCTTCCCCACAACCAGATGCGTAAAGTCCCTAAAAGCACAACTTTAAAGGCTTTGTGAGCCTTTTCAGAAAAGGGGAGCTTACACTGCATGGAGAGACGCAGCTAGACAGGGTATTTGAGGGGACAGATCCAACGCTTGGCCCACACAGGCCCTGGTGGCAGAGGGGGAGGGATTCTTGGAGAGGTGAGCACTGTGTGCACCGTCTACTTCCCACGATGCTCTGCAAGATGGAACAGACCCAGGTGGATTGTTCCAGGACCCCAGCTGCCTGCAGGAAGAGACCCTGGAGACCACCTGCCTCTGGCTATTAAGGTTAGTTGGGGTGGAGAAGGGAAGAGAATACAGAAAGAAGCCAGAGAAAAGGTAAGGTCTTTCTGATGGGCAAAAATAATGCTCAGCTGGCAGCTTTGATGACTGTGCAGCCAGAAAGAGAAACAGAGGTGGAGATGGGCCAGGACAGAGCCGAGGACTGCATTCCTGCCTCCATAGCCTCCCGCAAACAGCTTTACCCCACACTCCACCTTAGAGATCCCACCTTCAGCAAAAACAAGTGAATAGATCATGCTCTGACAATAGATCAGACCAGGTGGCAATCATAATGGTTCTAAACACCTCCTATGAACCTTTCAAATTCTGGGCCAGCCGCACAGCTCCGCTTCCATCTCCAACCCCAGCTTGTCACACCCCACGCCCTGGTTTCCCATCTTTGTCTTCTTGCATATGTCCTGTCTGGCAAAGTAGGCAGTTACCCCTTAGCCAGCACGGCCCACATTCTTCCCCTCAATCCCAGATCTTACAGAGGCAGACAGACCCCAGGCCCTTTCAGCCCAGAGAGCGGTCAGGGTCTGACATGATAACTATGCCACTCCTGGACACTCCTGGAGAAGATGAAACTGCCCAGCCAGTAGCCTCTGCCCCTAATCAGTGTGGCCTTTGGAAAGTCCATTGGCACTTGAGCCTCAGTTTCCCCATCTGTAAAACGGGAATAATTACCCCTACCCTGAGTGAGGCCCGAGCCCAGACCCTGTTAGCCAGCTTCCTGTGTTCCCCAGAAAAGTCCTAAAGGCACAGGTTTCACTGTGGCTCCCTTTAGCAACCCTTAGGATGAGACTCCATGACCTAGATTCCCTCACTCTAAGCAGGACCTGACACCCCAACTCTGACTCCCCTCTAGGAAGTCATCAACCACAGAATTACAAGAGTCCACAGAGCTGGCCATTATCCTGGTGACTATGTTGGTGTGAGACTGCCCTTGGGGATAGCAGACCAGGCCGTGAGCAGGAGAGGGCCGATGGGAAATGGAGCTCTCAGTCACTCACTTCCCTGGGAGGAAGTTCCCGTAAAAGGGCTGGACCTAGAGAAAAATAAAACAGCCTCAAAACAAAGTACCAGCCCTGTTCTGAGACCATGGCCCTTGAGAAATCTCAGAAAGATACACGTCACTCTCTCACACACACATACACACACAAACATAATCACAAAAACATACTTTGCTATGTTTTGCTTGATGATCCTGCTTGATAAATAGTCCCCTCCTTTGGGGACACTTTATAGCACAATGGTTTTCATATAGGGTCTGGGGTCAGATCACTTGTTTTTGAACACCAGTGGTTTGAATCTCTACCACATATTAAATGAGTGACCTGAGCCTCAGTTTCCTCATCAGTACAATGAAGATAAAGAGTACCGGCCTCAGGGTTAAGTGTGACAATGCAGAGTGCTTAGCCCACAGCCAGGCACGTAGCCGCAGTAGTTTTTATATTCCTACAGGCCCAACTCTGCACACTCGTGGGGTGACTGTGGGGAGGGCTGGACCAGGACACCAGATGTTGTAGGGGCTAGGGAAAATCCAGCCAATTAAGAGGTCATAGACACCTCCCCCCCACCCCCTGGGCCGCATGATGACTCCAGAGCAAGACCTGAAGGCCCCGGAGAAACCAGCCACCCTGCAGTGACATTGCTATGGTCTGATGACAGGGGAGGAACAGAGGTTAGGAAAGAAGGGCCCCTCCATTAACTGGGGGTGCTTGCTCCTCCCAGGTAACATTGTGACGCTGTAAGTGCAATGACAGGATGATCTGTGTGGTCACCACCCTCCAAGATGGCCCTCAATGACCCTTGCCTCCTAATACTTGTGCCCTAATACAGCCTCCTTCCAGACGGACCTGTGTAACCAATAGGATGTTGTAAAAATGATGGAGTGTGGCTTCCGAAACTAGTTCATAAAACACATTGTGGCTTCCACCTTGCTCTCTTCGACTGCTTGCTAAAGGGGAAACCAGTCACCACATCATGAGGACACTCAAGCAACCCTGTGGAGATGCTCCTCAGGCAAGAAACTGAGTCCTCCAACCAACAGCCAAACCACTTAGCAAAGCATGTGAGTGAACCACCCTGGAAGCAAACACTCTGGCCCCAGTCAAGCCCTCACATGACTGCAGCTCCAGCCACCATTTTGACTGCAAACCCCTGAGAGGCCCTGAACCAGAAACACCCAACTAAACTGCTCCCAAAAACTATGAGGATAATAAATGTTTATTGCTATTTTAACCCACTAAGTTTTAGGATAGTTTATTACGCAACAATAGGTAACTTATACAGTCATCAGTTCTCTCTCCCTGGGGAACCCCCCAGGGTGGGGACCCTCAGGTAAACCCCCCATTTCACTCAGGGCCCAGCTCCCTCTTTTCTGAAATTCGGGACTGGGGTGGAGTGAGTAGAGGGCCTGGGCCAGGCTTACAAGGCCCAGAGGACAGGAGCTCCTTCCCTAGCCAGTGCATTAGACGCAACTAGAGATTAGTATAAAAGACTGATACCCAACCCCCACTCTGAGTCATCTAAATCAGACTCTTTGGGAGTGGGTCCTATTGTGGATATTTTTTTAAGGGCCCTAGATGATGGTGACATATATCCAAGGTTAAGAATCACTACTCTGCAGCAGGCTCCAAAGGCAGGCTCCAGGCTAGCCCAAAAACAAGGTGTTCGCCTGTGCAGGAGAGGAGGAGGCAGAGAGAGCAGCAGGACAGGAAGTGCCCAAGGTCCACTCCCCCAATCCCCTTAAACTGAGGGTCTCCCTCTATCCCTACTCCCCTGCAGCTGCCCAGCTCCCTAAGCGCTCTTCATTCCATACCTGTAATGCACCTCAAGCCAGATAGGGACAACCTCTGCCCTTGGAGAGGACTCCGGGTACAGGATGGGGTCTAGCTCTGAGTGATCTTGGGGAAGACTCTGTTTCCTCATCTGTAAAATGGGAATTGCCATCATACCTGCTCTGCGCTCTCTGGGGTCCTAGGTATCTTTAGAAAGATTTATATGTGTTGTCTCCCCCAAGACACAGCCCTGGGGAGAATACAGCAATGAATTAAACAAACAAGGCCACAGCCAGTTAACTCATAAGTACAACATAGTGATAAGGACTTGATAAGGATGGATTGTGACAGAGAATGTGGAGGAAGATAAGAAGGGGCACTTAATGGGGGCAGGGAGAGGGGTCAGATGAGATTTCCACGAGAGACATGAGAAATGAGTTCCAGGCGGTGGGAATGGCATGTGCAAAGGCTCAGAGGCGTTGCTTACAAGATCAATTCTCAACATCGCTTTTCCCTCCCTCCAGGACTCAACCTGCTGAATGTCAGTCTCACCTGACATTCCTCTGCAGTTGCAGCAGCCACCACCCAAGCTACAGTGCGGGCCTGGAGGGCTTGCTCTGAGCTTCCCCAAGTAAGTCAGCCACACACGTAAGCTCACCCTTGTAGGGGCACGCCCAGGAGAAAGGGCAAAGTGGCCCCAGGTCCCCAGAGAACACAAGACCTCACAGGCAGTGCAGTGTGGAGTGTGGCCCCTCTCCCAACCCCATTTCATCAGGTATCACCTGCAGTCCCAACTCTCCAGACAAAGTGGGAGGGGGTGGGCAGAACGGTCACACAGTCACTCAGCAAACAGTGCAGGCACTGTAGGGCCAGTGCACAGTGCAGTGAGAAGTCTGGGTGGACACATGACATCATGGGGTCCCGCCTTATCCACAATTTTGCTTTCCCAGTTTCAGTTACCTATGGTCAACAGCAATCCAAAAATATTTAATGGAAAATTCCAGAAGTAAACAATTCATAAGTTTTAAATTGTGCGTTGTTCTGAGCAGTGTGATGAAATTTCACGCCGTCCCATTCCATCCTGCCTGGGATGTGAATCATCCCTTTGTCCACTACATCCACACTGTACGTATAGCACAATAAGATATTTGACAGGGAGAGAGAGACCACATTCACAAACTTTTATGATAATATTTTGTTATAATTATTCTATTATTAGTTATTGTTGTTAATCTCTTAGTGTGTCTAATTTATAAATTAAACTCTATCATAGATATGTATGTATAAGGAAAAAAAACATAGTAACAGACGGCTTGGTACAATCTCTGGTTTCAGACAAACACTGGGAGTCTTGGAACATATCCCCTGTGGATAATGGGGGAACTACTGTACACTTAAAAATGGTTAAAATGGTAACTGTGATGTTATGTACATTTTCCCACAATAGAAACAACAAGAACAACAACAAAAAGTTTAGTGAGTACTACTCGGGCACTCAGAATACAGCAGCAGCCAGAGGGCTCCCCATGGAGGATCTAACAGCTCGGGGATGACAGGTGCTACAAGAAAAGCAGGTTGAGGGGAGAGGCAGCTGCTCTGTGTGGGGACGTCAGGGAAGCCTCTCTGATAAGGTGACAACGGAGCAGAGGAAGTGACAGGCAGGAGGGGATCAGAGGGTGACAGTGCTATGGTGACCCCCTGGGAACGTGCTGAAGGACAGGATGTGGGGGTGAGAGCAAGAGCAGGGTCAGGATGACTTGGGTGACCAGTCATGACACCTCAAGGACAAACCCTGTCGAGTTCTGTGTCAACTGGTTATCCCCTTTTCCCCTTGACAACAAGCCTGCGGGGTAAGAAAGACGAGAAACTGAGGCCAAATAACTTGGTATAAAACCTGCAGGTGGGAGGAGGGCCCAGGTGGTCTAATTCCAGAGCCCAGTTCTCTCCTCAGGGCTATCACCAGCATTGAGAATGCTTTTCCAGGCCACCTCTCATTGCAGTGCCCAGCACACCCCCAAACACATGGTCCAGAGCCCCGCGCCCAGCCCCCTTCTTCCGGCATCACCTGCAGGCACCACCCTGACCGGCCCATGACTTGGGTTAGCGTCCCCACCTATTCTGCACCTGGAGCACTTGAAGCCAGGGAGGTGTAAGCTGGCAGAGGAGGAGGTGGCTTCCCTGCCAGGTTTCTCCCCTCTCCCTGCCAGGAGCCACAGCCCCACAATTCCAGGGTGAAGGGGGCTGCCCAGTCAGCACTTTCCACCGACTCTTTCAAAACCACTGACAAGAACTGAGGCTTGTGAGACAAACTCAAGCCCGGGCGCAGTTCCCCCTTGCTGGCCCCTCGTGACTCTGCACAAAGCCTGTCTGTGCTTCAGCTCCAGCCCCCAGGAGGAGGGAGCTCTCCTGCAAGCCCATCCTCTCTCCAGAGCCACGGGGTCCCCACTCTGCCCAGCCCAGGACCCGTGCTCCCTGCCCCCAACGAGACACTGCAGCCCTGACTGGAGAGCTGAGTGTCCAAGGCTTGCTGATTCCAGGCAGGTTTTGTGGGAAGGGGTCCCCTCCACTGTAAACTCTTTTCTCATAAAGCTCCCTCTCCTATGGCCCCCACTCAGCACAGTTTATCACAGAGTGAAGGTGGCACGCATGATAACAAAAGGCAAAAAGGAAAACAAAAGCATCTCCCCAAAATGTAGGTACCATATGAACCTCATAGCAAACTTCTGTTTATTGAGTCCTTCCTGCACCAGGCCCCGTGCTGAGCAGCCTCTGTTCATGCCATCATTTAATACTCCCAAACACCCGGGGACCCATTTTACAGAGAAGGGAACAGGCTCACAGAGGTTCACTTATGTGATGGAGGCCACCCGGACAGAGTGAAGGCAGAGCAGGGCTGGACAACATTGAGAGCTCGTCTCTTTCTCCCCAGCACTTCCTCGGTTCTCAGGCCCCCATCAGCCTCCAGGGGCAGCAGGCACGAGGAAAGCCCTGGCCTGCCACTTCTCCTGTCCCACCCCTCCCCACACACTGACACTACACACATTGTGCCAAGCACTTGGGGCTGCCCTGCATGAGGTGTCCCCAAGCCTGGCTGCTCCACCAAAACCTAGGGCTGCCAAGGGGAGGCCACCTGCCTCCTGCTCAGGGTGATGGTGGGGTCGGCTTCAGGCCACCCGAGTCTCCCTGCCCCATGGGGACTGGCTCAAGGCTTGCCAGGCACTACACTACGCCAGGCCACAGGCCTCTGCCCTTGGCTTCATCCTCCATAAACAGGGACAGGGACAGTGGTCTAATTGCTGTGCCTGCACACACACACACACACACACACAAATTCTAAGAGCAACTAACTCATACTTCCCTCTAGATTGTCACCGCTCTCAGTGGCCCAAGATTTTACCCACCTGGTAACTTCAGGATGGTGTCACTGTGCTCTTCTAACAAATCCTACCGTGTTTCCCCGGAAATAAGACCGGACCGGAAAATAAGACCTCGCATGATTTTTTAAGAGGGCATCCCCTGAACATAAGCTCTAATGCGTCTTTTGGAGCAAAACTTAATATGAGACCCAGTCTTATTTTCGGGGAAACACGGTAACACAGGATCTCCTAACGTAGGATCACCCAATAAAGGCCTCTCCATCAAGTTCAACCCTGAAGCAGAACTCCAGCAAGAGCTGGAACCAAGTCTGAAAAGCCAATGGTGTTCATTTCAAAACGCACACGTGGGGCCTGACCCCACGATTTAATCTATAAAACACCTACAGTTAAGACACTGAGCCTGTACAATAAATATATTCTTCAAGTCCTTTGGTTGAGTTCACAGAGAGACTCAATAATTCGCCAGCTTTTGAAGTCAAGAAACGCTTGTTCTTACAATTTTATCATCATTGTTATCACTATTTTTCCCTGAGAACGTCTGAGGTACAGAACAGAGAGCTAAGCATTTCACGTGGAATATATCAGTGAATCCTCATGTCAATACCTTCATCCTACAGAGGAGGAAACCAAGGTTCAGAGAGGTCCCATACCTGCCATCTGACATAAGGCGCTCCAAAATTCACTTAGTAAAATACTAAGGCTCAGACTTCACATTATTTTAAAACCAAGGAATGAGTTAAGTAAGTTCATTGTCTTGAGTTACTTTTCCAGATTAAGTCAAAAGTTTTCCATTGATTGTGTATGATTTTTTAAATCAATTTTTCCAAAATTTTCAAAGAGAGTAGAAGGGATCTGTATGTTTAACATTGAAAGGCCTCATTTAAAAATCTTTCCTGAGAACGTTCGTCCATTGATGGTCCTGAGTGTCTCTGCCTGAGTCATCTTAAAATCTAGCTGACTCAAGGTCTAGTTTTTTGCCAGTCCAAAAGCACCCATCAGCACCTTCTCCCTGAGGTCAGGAGTTCGGGGAGCTGGGCTGGCCTGGCTTGGGGGGGAAGTTCTGGTCGTGGTGGGGAGGCTCCGAGGGGTCTGTGAAGTGAAGAACAGGCCCCTGACCAGATAGCCTAGAACTGGGGTTGGAGACCCAGTCATTCCATTCGCTGGCACTCCCAGTGTCCCCGTCTATGAAATGGGGTAATAGCTCGGGCTCTATGGGGCCATAGTTTCTGAGGCAGGAACTATGGATCTGCCAAGGCTTGGCCCCAAATTGGCAGAGAGTGGCTAGGTTCTTTGTTCTGTTTTCTAATAAATTACAGTTCATTTCCAAGTGCTTCTTCTCCTGGGCTTAAATCACACCTTCCTTAACACCCTCCTCCAAGAAGTAGCTAGAAGATAAAGGAATCTGGACTGAGGGTGCAGGGGTGCTGCCCTCCCCAGTCCAGGACACCCTCCTCTGGCTCACCCAAATGCTTTACTTCCTCCCCTGTCCTCCCAGCCTTTTTAGAGACAGCAGGAAAAGCCCTGGGCTCCAACTGTTTGAGGAAGAAAAGAGGAAGAAAAACGAGGAGGAGGGCGAGGGAGGACAGCAGAGTGTAGCTGTGCTGGCTAAGCAAGCTCACTGAGCATCCTCTGCCAGGGCCCTCCTGTCTGCCCAACTCTGAACCAGGAGAGCAACTTCTCCTGGGTCACTGTTTGAAATGCCACACGCTGTCACCCCCACCTGAGCTGCTGAACAAAGAGTCCTCACACTTCAGAGGAAATGAGGTGTGGCAAGGGACAAGGCGCGGTGGACTCACTGAGGCCCTCCGCCACAGGGGAGGAGGTGGGGAACGGAGCAGGGGCCCTGGAACTCCCCCCACCCCCTTCCTGCACTTGCAACACCCTGCCAGGAAGGCAACAGGATGAAATTCCCAACCTTTGGGAGAAAATGACTCAGAGCTCTGAGAATCTAAAGATAAGGGTCATATAAGCAACCCGACCCCGGCCCGTGCTTTGAGTTGTGAAGGGGCACAAACTATTCTATGAGGAAGGCCAATGGAGGTCCTGCCCCCCCCCCCATCCACCGTCACAGCCCTGCCACGTTTCTCACTAAAGCGCTGCTCTCATCAAACCACTGCCCCGCTCGAAAACCTTCGATGACTCCCCATGGCCTAATGAATGAAGGTAGAGCCCTGACACCTCCTCCCTGCCCTCAGTCTCTCGGTCTTCTGCACCCCACATGAGGCTCTGAAATCCACACTCAGACGAGGCCCACAGAGGCCAGAGTGGCCTGAGAAATTCCTTCATTCTGCCCAAATCTCCTGATCCTGCCAGCCACTCCTCTAGGAAGTCAGTCCTGGCTCCCCCCGCCCACACTTTTCTTCTCCTCTCCAGAAGATAACTCTTCTGGTCTAATTAGGGCCCACCTCAAGGCTCCTCATGCTCTCGGCTGGCTTTTATGCCTCTCATGACTCTGACCCCTGTCCGGTTCCCTGGGTCCCTCCTGGAGACACCACCTGCAGCCATGTCAGTCACACTAAGAGCAGCCAATAGAGATATTTGATATCACAATGACCCTACGAGGGAAATAATGTTATTCCCACAGTACAAATGAGGAAACTGAGGCACTGAGAGGTCACAACCCTGCTCTCTGAGATGAACAGCTGGGAGAGAATTTGTAGAGCAAGGAGATGGTAGGAGTGGTGGGGTGGGAGGCACTCCCAGAATCCCAAAGATCAGGGCCTGGTTACCATTGGGTCTTAGGCAGCAGACAGGTCCTCTGAGGTCCCTCCTCACCCACCCAGTGAAGCCGAACAGTTGCCACAAGAACCCAGGGCTGGCTCTGGGCCCCAGTCCTCTCCAGGCTGTCCCTCCCTCTGCAGTGCCCTTTTCTTCCACTGACCCTCCAAATGGTACCCATCGTACCAAGTCCACCTCCCCCAAGAAGCTATCCATCCACCTTCCCTTCCTTCCCTGGCACTTCTGGGCCCACCCATCACTCGTTTGTGGTCTTTAGTGGGGCAGCATCCTTCCACATCAACTCTTCCCCCTGGGTGTTTTCCTGGTCAGAGAGATATTATTAGGAAGTATTTAAAAAAAAAAAAAAAGATTTCTATGGTCAAATCAATTTGGGAAACATCAAATAATTTTTTTTTTCTGCAGGGCTTGTCAGAGCCTTTAATTCTCTTAAAAGCATTTTGAATCTCCCACCCAGCAGTGGAGTGAATTTCCCAGTTTCTATCCTTATTTCTTCTCTGAACCCTTGCGGTTTCTCAGAACAGTCTTTGAGAAATGCCACACAGGCAGGCACTGGGCCCTGCGGTCCTTTTAGTAGGCGTGTGGTACATTTGGGGAACTTAGCCTGAGAGCCCCTCTTGGCACTGCCCAGGGCTGCAGAACCTTTGCCCTCGTGTCTGCCCTTCCCACTTTACTTGGGGTGAGGTGACTGCCGACTCTCCTGCCAATGTCTAGAGGGACCTCATCTCTCCAGTGCCCTCAGATACCACTCCCCAGGCCATGCTGAGCTCAGAGAACGAGGGACCTTGGGAGACCCCAAAGCAAGCTAGACAGTTCTTCCATGCAAATTGCTCATTCTACTCTATCATTAGCATTCAAGTTTTAATATTAAAACAAAATTAAAAAGTATTAAGCTGCCATTCTGGGAAGAAGCAGTGCCCCTCCCCCCCCCCCAACAAACCCTATGACCCTCTCCCCTGCTCCCCAGGTCAAGGACTAAATCCCTCAATTTACAGGAAACTGTGGCCTAAGCAGGGAGCAGTCACTTGCCTGTAGTGGCCCAGCCAGGGGCAGAGCAGAGAGAAGCATCTGGGCCTTCCCACGTCCAGGTGTACCAGGGAGGCTGCCTGGTGGAAGAAGATCCCAACAGTGGCTCAGGTAACCATCGGCAGTGGCTACAAGGACTCACACAGGCTGGGGTAAAGGACACCGGGTACAGCTCAGCAGCTGAGTAGAATTTGGGGGCTTTTAGAAGATGGCATGTCGGGCTAAAGTCAGCTGTTTACCCAATCTCCCTGGCCCCACCGTGAATGGCTGGAGGAAGAGTGCTCACCCCAGATCAGCTACCCACAGGGCTGGGTTCAGCTGTGGGCAAAGATAAGATGGCCTATGTGCCTCCTGCCTGTCATCCTGCCCTGGGGCAGTTACCTAAGATACCCTCCCGTTATCTTGTGAGTTCCTCACAGTCAGGTGCCCCGGAAATCAAGCCTGTCTCCTGGCCTGAGACCCAAGGGCCCAGAGACCCCTCACCTAGCCCCACCTACCAGTAGAGCAGCCCCCTGCTTCCCACACCCTCTACACACTCCCCTCTGCCCTGCTCCCACCTCAGGCCCAACACAAACAGTCTGTGCACCTCCCCAAACACAGTCCATAGGAGCCAGGACAGGCCTCTTTGCCTGTTCCAGGTCCCACCCGACCTGCACCTGCCTGGCCCTCAAATTGCCAGCCTTAACCTTTGCTACACAAAGAAGGCCCATGGGCCAGCAGCATCGCACCACCCTGGAGCTTGTTAGAAATGCAGAGTCTCAGGCCCCACCCTAGACCTGCTGAATTAGAATCTGCATTTTAACAAGCTGCCTAGGTCATCCCTGTGTATGTTAGAGTTTGAGAAGCACTTTTATAGGCCACTGTTCCAATCAAGTCATTGCACCCGGAGCCTATAACCTTCAATGGCTCCCTAGGGCCTAGTGAATCAAGTCCAGACTCAGCAGCTTAGCAGTCAAGGCCTTCCCCAGCCTGGCTTTAACCCACTTCTTCAGGCTTGGGCTTCCCCTCTGTCTTGGGAATGTCATCACCACCACTGTCAGCCAAAGCCACCCAAGATTTCAGGACCCTCTAAAAGCACTACCTCCTCCTCCAGGAAGCTGGTCTGAACTGCACCTTATTATATCACACCCAGCATGGCTCACTCTTATTTCTTACAGAGTGGGGATCCTGTCCTGTGTTCCCAGTGGCTGTGAGTACCAAGCCGGGGCATTAGAGATGCCAGATGATGACCAAAGGTAACAAGGCCCAGCATCCAGTTGTCAAGAAGCCCACCCTCCGCTCTAGCCTGCCAGCTTCTAGCTCTGCCACAACCTTCATCTCAAAGCAGCAGACAGAGACTTGGGCAGCGTGGCTAAGCCTCCTGCATACTCCCTGCCAGAACCATGGGCCAGTTGAGCTTCCAGCAGCAATGTCCTTGCTCTGTGCCTCAGTTTCCCAAAATGCAGAAGAGAAGCCACCAACTCTGTCTCCCTCTTTTCCTGGAGGGCTGGCAGAATCTATCAAGATAGATAAGCAGATCCCTTAAACTCTGGGTTCAGAATGTGGAACGAAGAGACTCCATCCTTGTGTGTTCAGCAAATCGTCACTCGGCCCGCCAGCCAGGCCCCTGGGAGCCCAAGTCACCTGCCCAGAGGCATTCTCGTGACCAAACAGGAAAGCCTCGCAGGACAGGGCTGCCACACCTTCCTCTTGGCTCCCTCCTTCCTGGCCCTGTTCCTCAGGGCTGGTGTCCCATGCGAAGTCCTTCACACTGGGTCTGTAAGAAGACGCTCAAGCACGTCACCTTAAGGAGTTCCCGGCTTCCACAACCTCTGGGGAAAACGGGGAGAAAGCCTCCTAATCCCATTTTACAGACAGACTAAAAGAGGTAAGGACAGGACCACCAGTGAGGTACAGTAAGCTCTCAGCAGGTCCCAGTTCTCTGTTCCCCCAGCTCAGCTCCCACATTCAACCCATCCCCACCCTGACCCCCATCCAGGCTTCCCAAGGCCAAGTCTGAAATTTAACCTCACGATATCCTAGACGGAATCCAAAACAGGCCAGTTTATCTGCAGAGCTCCTACCTGACCTCCCTGGCTCGCTGGAGGCAGACGAAGAGAGAAGTGAGGCAATGCTATACCCAGAGGGGTGACATTCTACCGTGTTTCCCCGAAAATAAGACCTAGCCGGACAATCAGCTCTAATGATTTGGAGCAAAAATTAATATAAGACCTAGTCTTATTTTAGTATAAGACCCAGTCTATATAATATAATATAATATAATATAATATAATATAATATATTAATTTTTGCTCCAAAAGACGCATTAGAGCTGACTGTCTGGCTAGGTTTTATTTTCAGGGAAACATGGTAATGGTAGCATCTCAAGCAGAGTTGTTTTTGTACCAGAAGCAGTTGACCTCCCCAGCACCCTGAAATCACAATGTGCATGATACCCAACTACTCGGCCTGGGCCTACGCCCCTCTTGGAAGAAAAGGTAGTACACGAAACAGAGAAACTCAGCTGCCCACTCTGAGCAAGGACCCCTTCTACTTTAGAGGGCATGACTTCTTTCCTACCTCCCCAGTCCCCAAGGCCAGGCATCTCAGGAAGTCTGGGAAAACCACTTGTTTGTTAAGACGACTTCAGCTGGGCCGTATCTGAGAGGCAAGAGAGTAGTAGTAGAATGAGGTGCTTTAGAGCTTGGATTCTGGAGCCAGATTGAGTGGGTTCAAATCCTCGCTCTGTCGCTACTGTGTTGTATTACTGTGCTTCAGTCTTCCCGTCTGTTAAATGGGAATAAGACCTACCCTAGAGAACTGTTAAGATGATTAAAGCAGTTAATACTTGCACAGTCCTTAGAACATTGTCTGGCACCCACTGAATAGACGAGAGCCCTGGCCCAGCCTCTTAGCCTCTACCTGATTTCTCCCACCCAGGATACCCTCCTTGCTCCCACCTGTCCCAGTTCAAAGCCTTTCCTAGGCATGCCAGCCCAATTCTAGATCTGGACCTCCATCCCCTAGTTTCAGTGCTCACCATCTTGGTCCATCACCAGTCTGCCTGGCCAGCACCCAGTTCCCCTCCCTCCCAGATCTGAGGTCTCCTGGCTCTCAGCCCTCCATTCTGACAGCACCAGCCACACAATTCAATTCTCAGCTGGTTCCTCTATGCAAAGAAGAGAGCTGTAGGTAGAAAGACAAGGGTCTATAGAGAGATACCCAGTCCCCGCTTCTTCCTCCCTTTCAACTCCCTGTCCCCCAAGGCTAGGCACCCAGCAGTCACCCAAGAAAGTAGCCTGAAATAAATCCCCAGCTGCCCAGGCCGCTCTCATCTCCTGAGTTAGAGAACACACACACCCCTCTGTTAACCCAGCCTGGATTTCCACCAAAGAAAGCAAAGGAAGTCATTTATTCCCAACCCACAGCTACCCACACCACTCCACATCCCCCAGGTCCCCAATTTCCCCCTAGGCATACGGGCCTGCCTTCAAGACACTTGTACCTTCTTCACTTCCCTTTTCCACACCCGACTGGCCCCCTCGGATTCTTGCAGCCATTTGCACAACTGTTTTTGTGGAAAAAAAATAAAAATCCTCATTGTCACTTGAGGTTTAAAGGGGGCTCCTGAGCTGATGGCAATACCCCCCTCTTTTTGCCCAGCCCAGCCGAGACCTTCCTACCTGGCGCAAGATTTCCTGAACAGCAGCTACGTGCCAGGTACTGTGTTAGATGCTCCAGATACAGCAGTGGGCCGTTCGGTCAAGGTTCTAGCCCTTGAGAAGCCGGACGAAGTAAAA
Source organism: Rhinolophus ferrumequinum (assembly GCF_004115265.2). Lineage (NCBI taxonomy): Eukaryota > Metazoa > Chordata > Mammalia > Chiroptera > Rhinolophidae > Rhinolophus > Rhinolophus ferrumequinum. The sequence continues at coordinate 25,993,610 of NC_046306.1, read as the reverse complement.
CGACAACTATAACAAATGGTTACGGACTGTGATAAATCTAAGGAAGAAAGTAAAGCAGGTGCTATGATGAATTAATTACAGGCCAGAGAGGGACCCTCTACCAAGACTGGGAAGGCATATGAGAAAGGCATATTTAAGGTGAGACCTGAAAAATAAGGAGGAGCCAAGCTAGCCCAGTAGAAAACTCTGGAAGAACATTCTTCGCAGAGAAAACAGCACAAGCAAAGGCCCTAGGGCAGGAAAAGGTTTCGGAAGTTCAAAGGCAAAGTGATTCAGGTGTGGCTGACAGGAAGAATGCAAAAGGACAAGGCTGGAAGAGGTCAAAAGGGTCCAGATCATGGAGGGTCTGATAGGCCTTGGGAAAGTTTTGAAATTTTATTCCAAGTGCAACAGAGAGTTATGGAGGGCTATTTAGAGGAATGAGATTATCTCATCAATATTTTCCTACATACTTCTCTGTTGAAATGGATTAGAGGAGGGCAAGTGCGGACTTAGGGAAAGCAGACAGCAACTACTAACAACATTCAGGCAAGACATAAAAGGTAGCTTGGCCTGTGGCAGTAGCCGAGGGTGGTAGAAGTGGAGTCAGAGTTTGATGAACAGGCCTGAGATAGATTTTGCAGAAAGAACCAAAAGGATTTGCTGTTGGACTGGATGTGAGGAGGGAGACAAAGCGGGGAGCTGATGCCACCTTGTTTCCTGTCTTTAAAGCTGAGTGTGTTTACTGAGATGAGAAGGCTTGAGGAGGGTCATGTTTGGGGAGAGCAGTCAGGCTTCTGTTTCATCCGTGTGAAGTTTTTCATACCTATGACACATCCAGGACACCATAAATCATCAGATGGGTCGTTGGATAGAGAGGCTAGGGATAAAATTTGCTACTTAAAATCAGAAGAATGAAAATGATGGACATTTAGGATCTGTATTGTTGTAAATTAATGCTTGATTTTAAAAATCCTAAGAAAGAATGAGAACATGTGGGATATGTAAGAGAAGGGAGCCAGGAAAGATGAGGGGGCTGAGGAGAGAGCCCTGAGATCCTCCAACATTCGGAGCTGAGTTAAGTTGTCCCCAAAGAGGACTAAGAAAGAACTAGCCAGGGAAAGAGAAGAAAACCAGGAGAAGCCGAGAGAGATTACTGGTTCTAGAAGAAGAGAATGACCAACAAGACAAAGGGAGGTCAAGGAAGACCTGGTGGGAGTGGGAAGAGAATCACTCGAGACCTTGACTGGGGCAGCTTCAGTGAAGTGGTGGGACAGAAGCCAGGTCAAGTAGGCTGAGGCACCAAAGGGATGTGCTTCCGAGGAGCAAGTACAGACAGCTCCCTGGAGAAGCTTTGCTGTGAGGAGTGGAGAAGTGGGTCTGTTGCTGGGGGAGAATGAGGAACAAAGGCAAAAAGGGGACTATGAAATAGGGGGTGGGGATGGAGGGGGGCGCCAAAGTATGTTCTTATACTGTTGTGAATGATTAAGAGGGAAAGAAGCCACTTCTTACACGAGAGAGAGAAGTAACTGAAGAAAACGGGAGTGGGAGTGGACCATGTTGGGGCCCAGTGGAGGCATGGGCCTGTGGCAGGAATTGGGATGCTTCCTACCCCTAACAAGGGAGAAGGAGAGAGGAAGCGGGGCCAAGGAAGCAGAATACACATGTGGGGCCTTCACTGTACACGTTTTCAGATGCACGCCTACACCCTCCATTCGTGCCCACTCCAGTGACCCCTGAGGCACCTGCCTTGTTTCACTGCTTGGACAAGTGGCCCTCCCACGGACTGGCATGGGATGTGCCAGCACCAGCAGGTTCTGCAAACAACCTGTGGACACATCTTACCATACGGTCCAGCCACTGTGCTTACTTCATCAGGCGGCGCCCCATCCTGGTGCAAGCTCGGAAGGGGTCCACGGGACCCTCACCGGCTCCATCAGGGCCTCAGCCCCCAACCCAGAGCAGTGACCTCCCTCAGCCCCTCCCCCAAAGTGAGCTCTCGAACACACTATCCCTTTCCGAGCGTGGTTATCACCAAGCCTGGCGCAGCCCGTGAGCCCTTAGTTGGCCCATTGGAGAGAGCTGCTCCCCACCGCAGCGCCCGCGAGGAGACTACCCGTACGTCCGGAGGGAGGGCCGCCCAGCCTCAACCCGTGTCCCAGCCGTCGCCCCGCAGCCTTCTCTTCTCTCCCCAGCGCCCACCCTCTGGACCGCCCGAGTCGTCGCGGGGCGTCGGCGCCCGGCTTTGTCTGCGCCCACGGAGCGCGCCTGCCGAGCGCCCGGGGCGCTCCCCAGCCGCACGTAGCTCGCAGGGGCCGGCCTGCCCTCCACCCCGGCGCGCTAGCCGGGCTCGCGCAGCCCCCTCCCGAGATCACGGTCCCTGGGGTCCGACCACCGCCTCCCCCGACGCCGGCGAGGTGGGCGCGGCGCCCACAGCTCTCCGCAAGCCTCGGGGAACGCCGCGCACCTAGCCCTCCGGCCCCAGCACCGCGCTGGCTGCCGGAGCCCCGGGCCGGCCGAGCCTTCGGGGCTGCTCCGGGGCCCTCACCCCCGGTCACTGCCGCAGCCCCTGCCTACCCCCAACGAGGGCCGGGTGCCGGGGGCTGGGGCCGGAGAGCCGGCGCGCCGTACCTTTCCCTGCTGAGCCCGGGAAGTGAGTCTGCCGCGAGCGGCGCTCCAGCCTCGGCCTCCTCCGCCTCCCCTCCTTCTTCAACCGCCTGGCTTCCTCCTCCAGCCGCCACCGGGACCGTAGGGGCCCGAGCCAGCCGCCGCGGCCTGTGTGGGGCCCCGCTCCGCCTAGTGTCCCCAGCCCACCCCGCCCGGTCCGCTCCGGCCCGGCCCCCGCTCCGCCTCGGGGCGGGAACGCACCCAGCTCCTCCCCGGGCCCGCCCCGCCGGAGGCGGGGAAGCTGGTGGCCGCCGGGACCGCGGACCATGGTGCCCGGGCCTCCGATCCCCAGCGTGGCGCTTCCCACCAGGGCCCCACAGCCCTCTACTGCCGTCAAGCTGAGCGCCAAACGTCCCCACCCATCCCGGAAAGAAAAGTAGCGGACCCAGCCCTGCCCACCCTGGGCATCCAACAGCGGTTGGATCGAGGCATCCAACAGCGCTAGGACGGGGGCCTCAGTTTACCCGCAGAGTTTGGAATCGCCCTTTCGAAAGGAAGGGGCGCACCTCTCTCGTCCCAGAGTTGTCTTCACTCCCTCAGACCAGGGTTTGGGGCCACCCGCAATCTCATTTTCTCCCCAACAGCGCTGCCGTATCTACCACCCCACCCCCTAGCCTCCTAGAATCAATCTCAAACCGGCAACAGCAGGGGGTAGGAGGGCACTCAAATCGCCACAGCCTGTCCCTTCGCAGCCCATGGGCTGTCAGTGGAAGTAGCCTCTTTAAGAAAATATCTTTCACTGGCACCCACTGCCTCATCCTCGAATAAAAACCGAAGCAAATACAAGTGTGAGGGTCCCTTTCTTTTCCTTAAAAAAAAAATAAATAAATAATAAAAATTATTTGTTTTCGGTTTGAGGTTCTGCAAGCACTGCTCTGGTCCCTGTACCGTTTTTCATTTGTTCTAGTTTAAGGGGGTAAAGGGAGAGAGGGATCGCTCGGTCTCTGACAATTGCCTTCTATTTAACCCAGTGAGCATCTCCAGGGCTTCCTGGAGCTGATAGAGACCCAGTCCTAGGAGAGCAAGTCTTCAGTGGAAGCCAGGCCCCTGCCCTGAACTGTCTTTCAGGCTGAGGAAAGTGCCTCACCTAACCCAGACTCCACAGGGGACCCACAGGCCCCAGGACAGAGCATAGGTCCCCATGGGTCCAGAGACCAGGAGGACAGAGGCGTCCCAGCAGTACTGGAATTTGATGCTCCCCCGCAGAAAGGACCCACTTGGGTTCAGGTGTTGGAAAATTTTCTCCAGGCAAACGCAAGGGAATTTACACATGAGGCTCCTCGTGGGCAGCAGCAAAATGACGTGGATATTCTCTGGGCGACATGGCAGGCCCTAAGAATTATATAGAGAATGGGGCAGAAAAGATAAGGGTACTGATACGTGACTCGCTCTGGACAGTGGGAAAAGCCTTATGTACTTGGTAGGGCAAAGGCCTGTTCCGGAACCAGCACATCTGGGGCACAGAGGAAGGGGAGAGCTCTCTGAGGGGATTTTTAGGAAGCAATTCCTGTTTCAGATCTATCCGGTGGGTCTGGCAGCAGTCACATCACAGAACAGTCTCTCCTCCACAATAGGCTGTAGGGCACGTGTATGGTGAATTCCAGTTGAGGTTTCTTCTCAGCAGAAAAAGCCTTGTCATTGTCCAAGCTATTCCCTCCACCTAGAAGTCTTCCTCCCTGCTCCTGACAAGCCCATGTATTCCCTTGGAGTTAAATGTCACACCCTCTTCTGTGAATCCTTCCCCGTCACCAAGGAAAGCAAAATGTCTATGAGTGGGCTCTCAGGATTACATTTCCAGGATTTGAATTCTGCCTCTATGTGCCCTCCCTGTGCTTCAGTTTCCTTATCTGTAAAATGGGGTTAATAAGTAGTACCTACTCCAAAGAGTTGTGAGTATTAAATAAGAACATCAGTATAGACTTGATGGATTACAAATGATGGGAAACCACTCACGTTGTCTTGGTGTAAGCAAACAGGAATTTTATATGCTCACAGAAGCAAAGACTCCAATGGTATGACTGATCCTGGTATCAAGAGGCTCAAAAAATACCAAGACTTAGTCTTCCTCTCCTCATCTCTTTTCTCTGTTTCTTGCAGCAGCAAGATGGCTGCCAGCAGCTCCATCTTCACAGCCCAAGTCCACATTTCTTTCAGCTGTCCCAGCAATAAGCCAAGGTTACACCAAGTTGGCTCTGACTGGATCACATATCATTGTTTGGGCCTGAATCACATGCCCAACCCTGACGTCACTCCCATCCAAACCACAGCGATGGAGAGTGAGGAAGGGTGGTATCAGGGTACTGTATACAATCAGAAGGTGAATGGACCCAGAGCTGTGTGCCAAACAAACAGTAAGTTCACAAAAAATATATAGGCCATTGTTGGGGACCTTCGTCGGGTTTCAGGGATGCCCAGTATCTTTGGAACATCCTTCTTTCTTGGGAGAACTTTCAACAGTGACAGAGGTGCTGGAGTACTTGCCAAAATACATTTCAGTTGTCCATTGTTACCCAACAAACAACCCTCAAAACTTAGTACCTTAAAACAACAATGATTTCTTATTTCTCACAACTCTTTGGGTTGATTGGACTCAGCTAGACAGTTCTTCTGCTGTATGTGACGTTGACTAAGGACAACAACTGGAAACATGGGTGGGCCTGGAATAGTCCAAATGGATTCTCTCTGCATGTGACTCTCCAACAGGATGACCTAGACTTCTTACTACATGGCAGCCTTGCTTCCCGGAGGGTAAAGTTGGAAGCTGCTAGGCATCTTAAACCTAAGCCCAGCACTGCCAATATATGATTTCTGCCACATACTACAGGCTAAAGAAAGTCACAAAGCCAGCCTAGATTTAAGGAGAGGGTGAATTGACTCCATGTCTTGTTAGGAAGAGTGGAGTGTGGTATTAGTCTGCTAGGGCGGCTACAACAAAGTCCCATAAACTGGGTGGCTTAATCAACAGAAATGTACTGTCTCACAGTTCTGGAGGCTGGAAATCCAAGGTCAACGTGTCATCTGGGGTTGTTCGTCCTGTGAGGGAGAATTCCATTCCTCTCTCCTGGCTCGGGTGGTTTGCTGGCAATCTTTGGTGTCCATTGGCTTGTTGATGCATCACCCCAATTTCTGCCTTCATCCCTTCATCTTCACATGAGTTCTCCCTGTGTGCAAGTCCCTAGCTCTGTGTCCAAATTTCCCCTTTTTTAAAAGCCCACCAGTGGATTAGGGCCCACCCTAATGACTTCATTTTAACTTGATTACCTTTATAAAGACCCTTTCTCCAAATAAGGTCACATGTTGAGGTACTGGGGGTTAGGACTCCAACATACCTCCAACATATTCAACCTGTCTATGCGGGGGAGGGGAGGCGGGCATGATTCAACCTATAATAAATTAGCACACAGGAAAGGAGGGACTCCTCGTTAGCCATGGACCACAAAGTAGAAACACCAAAGAATACCTCCCTCTTATTCTTAAGAACAGACTCCTGAGGTAGGCAGGTTCAACTAGGTCCCCAAATTTAAACACTTCTTACAAATCACATCACCAGCGTCAGCAGCCTTGGGTGAAACCTGTTTTCCTATCCCCTCAAGGGACCCTTTGGAGCCTGATTGGTGCGAAACGGATTAGAGCTAAAACAATCCTTCATTGTTTCGTCCCAGAACAACAAGGAGGGAAAGGTCAGGTTCAGGCACCTGACAAGCTGTGAGGCCCTGAGCAAGTTTGGCAGATGCCCTTTTGTCATCCTTAAAACGGAGGTAAAGATAAAAAACCTACCACTCAGGATTGCGATGAAGATTAAAAAGAATAAAGTGTGTGAAAGTGATGTCTAAACCGATGAAGATTAAAAAGAATAAAGTGTGTGGAAAGTGATGTCATACCCCCTCTAGAAGTAATTATTAGCATCCGTCTCTGCTACATCAGTATAGCTGACTTAGATCCCATTTTTCTGTTAAAACATTAGGAAAGCACTAATCACATTCAGACTTCTCGTGTGTGGAACACTTCACAGTTTACAAAGCACTTCCACAATCTCCATCACAGGGAGCTGGGTTGCCCTACGCTATGAGGGCAGAGTAACAAATAAGGGCTTTAAGAAGTGTGTTACTTATAGTAATGCTGTAACAAAGAGATCCAAGAATACAATGGTTCAAACATAATAGAAATTCATTTCTTATCCACACAATAAAGAGGCGTTCCCATTTGATAACGGCTTTCCTCCATATTCAGTGATCTAGGTTCATTCCAACCTGTGCCTCCAGCAACCATTAGGGTCTGTAGTTATTGGAAAGCCAGCAGCATTGGAAAGCCTCAGCTTGAAAAATGACATTATTTCTACTCACATACCATTGGCCAAAACCAGTCACATAATCATACCTTACTACAAGAGAGGCTGGGAAATGTGTTCTAGCTATGAACACAGGAAAGGTAGGAAAGTGATTTGGGAGTAACAGGCTGCAGTCTCTGCCATGAGAGAGTTTGTAAAGAAGTTCTAGAAGGAATGGGTCATATATCCCCAAGGAAGTGTTCCAGGTGGGAGGATGTAGTAGGTTGACCTACTGGCCACGACTCTTCACTTCTCTGTGTAGCATTTTGCATGCATAGTCTTACCATGGACTCAGAGAGATGGAGTATGTTTTCCCACCTACTGATGTTGGGCTCAACCATGTGATTTCCTCTGGCCAATGAAATGGAGAAGTGGGAGTGTGTCCATTTTGAGCCTCAGTTTTAAGAGTTCCTGCACATTTCCACTTCCTTATTGTGCTTTTGCCATCTCCATTAGAAATGCTCCCTTAGATAGCTGCTGCCCTTCAGCCTGGAGCCATAGAATGAACACATGAGGAGCAGCCCAGAGTTCAACCCAGCACTCAGAGCCAAACTCACCCAGACCATTGTCTTAAAGACCCTACCTGATCTCAGTCTACATCAGCCAACACCCACCCACCCTGTAAGCACATGAGATCAGCAGAGCCATCCCAGCCAAACCACACACACGAGAAATAAATACTAATTGTTGTACGCCACTGAGGTTTCACGGTTGTTACAAAGCACTGTTGTGACAACATCTGACAGATAAAGACAAATAAAAAGTATCCTCGCTCACCCAGTGTTTTCCTAATTTATGTCAATTCCATCTGATTGAAGAAAGAGGTAGAAAACAAGAGAGTACATAGCTCAAAACCAGGCCTGCATGGCCATGCAGTAAATAAAGATTGCATCTGAAGTCAAGGCCACACTGTATACTCCCTCTAGTCCTCTCCACATATCCTGACGGGTGTGCTTATGTTTCTCCACCAGAACAGGACTCCCTGATCTGCAGCCAACATCCTTGGTTGCTGTATGGCTGTCTTGATGGAACAAATGATGTATTGGTGAAAAGACACTAACAGACCCAAAGAAAGGATACAAGTTCCAATACTATGGGCAGGGCTTCAACTTCATACACCCAGGAATGGGAGATACTGTAGCAGGCTTGATGGAGAGATAGCACCCGTGGCCTTCAGGTCCCCAGTGAATAGGCCAGCTCCTGCTGAGACTACCCCATCAAGATGAGGCTCCTGACTGGTCCACTAAAGCGGGTCTTCTCAGACTGCTGATGAAGCACCTGGGGACCTTGTTGGAAGGCAGGTTCTGATGCAGCAGGAGGGGCCTAAGATTCTGCATTTCTAACCAGCCCCCAGGGAAGGCTAATGCCACTGGTCCTCAGGCCAGAGTTTGGGTAGCAAAGCTGTGGCATCAACCTCAGCTGCACATTGCAATAAACTGGGAAGCTTTAAAAAGCACTGCCACCCCCAAAATTTCTGATGCAGAGGGTCTGGGGTGCCACCTGGCCTCCTAGTTATTCCAACATGTAGCTACTGTTCTGAAAACACCCTTTGCTGTTTTCAGGAGTTTGTACCCTCCTGCCTCCTCCCCACTTTTCCAGAGGCTCTGGCTTTCTCTTCCTGCCCACCCTTTATTTTACAAAGTAAGAGAATTTATATTTTTTTAACTAAAATACTCTTCATTTTGTGAAAGAAGAGACAAACACATACCAAAAAGGCAAAATGGAAGGCAAAAATGGAGTCCTTTAAATTGAACAAATGTGACCTTGTAAAAATCTCACTCCCCAACTCTTCCTTTCCTCGCTCACTGGTGCCCAGTGCAAACACCCCCAGGACTCCACCCCCAGATCCTCCTACGATCCACCTGGAAAGTCAGCCATCAGGATAAGCAGGGCCTTAACTAATCCACAATCAAACATAAATAGGTGGGAAATGTTTGCCTTCTAACCAGGATAATTTAATACCTGCTTTATAACAAAATAAGGATAGAAACTTGGAGATACCCTTAAACTTTATGTGAGTTTTTCAGGTGAAATCTCAGACTTCAAAGTAATTTGGGTTTGCTGCTGATGGCCTCGGGTGTGGGGGCTGACCTTTGGAGGGCTTAGAAGGGTTGCCAGATTTAGTAAATGAAAATGCAAGACACTCAGTCCAATCTGAACTTCAGAAAACGAATAATGTCCTAGTAAAGCATGTGCCCCAGTCACACAGCATGGAGAGGTAGAGTTGCCCCGCCACCAAGCCCATGTCTATCTGACTCTTCACCATCACAGTTGGAGTACAATCAGGCCATGAGGCAGACCCTGGCAAACTCCACATGACCACAGGAATTCTGAAAAACCCTCAAAATATCAAAGGTCATCCATCTAGATTCTCGGCTTATGTAGGTTTTCCATGTTCCTTGGTCATTTTCACTGACACTCTTTGTCTGCTTGAGCCCTTATAGACTCTGAGTTTATGAGCCAGGTTTTAGGTAAGCCCTTGATAACATAAAGCACCATCTTCTCAGCCTTGGTTCCTCCTTCCCTCTATTAAAATGTCCATCACCACCACCATCTGTCCCCCCACAGATCTGGCCTTGCTCCCGCCCTTTCCCCACTCATACCACCAATTTCCGGAAAACTTGTCAATCTCCAGCCTAACTCTGAACAGCACACACTGCACAGAATTTGGAGAAACTAAGAAAAACAAACTTAAAAGTGTTTCAAAACACATGAATTAAAGAAAGAGGGGCCCAACCAGGCGAGACGGAGCAGAGAGGGGATGTGGTAACCGATTCTGCAAGCTCTTTGCCTTCTATGTGGTCCTAATTCCTTCACGTAGAAATGGGAACTCTGAGCAAGATGCCTTCTAACATTTTGCCCTCCGGGTGCTGCCCTTCTCCCTTCTGAGAACTCCCCCACCCTCTGAGGAGCTGTGCACTGTGTACTCAGCTTCGGTCAGATCTTTTCTGAAACCTGAGTCCGTGCCAAGCATGCTGGGCCATCGGACGTCAGCAGCAGAGTAGGTGACCTCAGCCCAGCTGACTGTCTCACAGCATCCAAGACATCAAAGTGGGACAGCCCAGGACCTGCTGGCTCTATGGGGCAGACTGACCTGGGCATGGCTGAGTGTGTGTGCCTGTGTGTGTCAGAATCCTGGTCCTCGCCCCACCCTGGGAGGCTGCGGCGGACAGCCTCTCTGACCACAACAGGCTGTGTCAGTGATAAGTAAACAGGATGGGTTGATTGCTGCCTCCACAAGCAAATGCCAGTCACCATCTAAACAGGAAAGAAAACACTTGACCCATGAAGAAGGGGGGCCTTCATTACTCTCTGTGATGTAGGAGACAGAGGAGGAGACAAATAAAGAGAAACAGAGATGGGCAGACAGACAGTGAAAGAGACAGAGAAGAAAGCCAGAGCCAGCAACTCAGGCAGTACCAAAACCAAGGACTTGGGCTGCTGTGTTTCTACCAGCTGTTCTACGTTCCCACAGGTGTCCCACTGGTGCCTCTACTTGCCAAGCTCCCCTGTCTGGGGCCAGCCTCCCCACATCTGACCTCCTGCCCCTCCTCCCATGGAGGCTCCTGCACCATCCTACAGACTATGCTCAAGTTACAGTTTGTCTTAGAAATCCTCAAGGATGAACCACCCCTACGGCTCCCTTCCTTTTGCACAGAAAAGTTCCATAGTGTGTCGCCAACCAGATATATTCCCAGAGGGCTCATCTTCTCTCCTTTTTGGCCACTACTGGGTCTACTCACATTGTAGGATACACGATTTCTCCTACTTTCTAAAAAGGGACACTGAGCCCTTTGTGGGTTCACCCAAGGCCACCAGCAAATGAGGAACTAATTTAGCTTCCTATAGACTAGCCTTTCAACTCCATCCTCCTTCCTGGTCCACTTATCTCTGATCTTTCTTGGTCTGTCTCCCCAGATCCTGGTGGCAATGTGTGGCAAGGAGCAGCCAGGGCTGGTGACTCAGACAGGGGGAGGCTGGGGCTGCCAACTTCCTGGGAGGAGCACTCGCCCATTAAACAGACCCTCCTCTGAGTCACTGAGAGATCCTGGAGCTTGGGAGAGGCTGACTCATCCCTGTCTTTATTTTAGTTCAGGAGGAAACGTCTTCACACATAGGAGAATGACCAGTTAGTTCATCCTTGTTTCTCCACACACTTGAAAATTAGAAGTGAGCCATGTGGAAAGACAGAGCAGTCCCAAGGAAGGGCCTTGTGACGACCCTGGAAGATGTGACCTGGGGAGAGCAGGGAAAGTCCAGGGTCCTCCACAACATGGTGGGCAGAAGAGACCAAGACATAGGAAACTCAATATTCAAATTCAGATTCAGGGGAAAGAAAAAAAAAAGGTGTATTTGAAAGATGGTATTTGTCTTTCAAAATAATCTTTCGTTAGAAAGCTCCAAGTTCCTGTAAGTGTCAATCCATTGTTGGGCAGTTTCCAGGGTGTGCTTATAGATCTGTCACTAATCCAGGGAGAAGACACACCCACAGCTCATAGCACTTCGAACTTCTGCCCCGGAGAATGGCACCTGTTGGCTCTTACAAGTTGCAGATTATCCCCAATGCCCTTGGTTCCTTCACTCCAGTTCAGAGCGTCTCAGACTTTCCAAATCACCTGGAGAGCTTGTGAAAAATACAGATGGATGGGCCCCACCCCAGAGTTTCTGACTTAATAGGTTAGGGGTGGTACCTGACATTTCCATGTTTAACAAGTTCCCAGATGATACTGGTCTCTGAAGTATACTTTAAGAATTATAACTGAGTTATACCAACCTGACTGTACTCACCACTAGAGAAAGTCATTCAGCCTTGTCACTGGCCTCCCCTTATATCCAGGGCTCACAGGCCCACCGCACTTCCTATGGGTGTAGCCTTTCCTACTCTTTGCTATGACTTGTTCGCATTTTCTCCTCTGTCCTCAAACCTCCAACACCTCCTCTTGTGCCCAGCTCAGCTGGTGAGGGAACAGAAGCCATCCTCTTCATTGCTTCACTCCTCATTGAAGAAACAGACACCATCATATTCCCACCACCAAAACTTCAGACCCACATACTTGGGGCCCACTCTCTCTACCCCTTCTCCTCTCCGAGATGGAGGTATCCTGCTCCCTCCCAAGGCCACTCACACCACTTTTATCCCTCCTCCTTCAGTTCTCCTTTCTCTCCTTTCTCTTCCCTCGCTCCCTCTGTTCTGGGAATAGTGGACCATTTCCACAAGCATACAAATGTCTTCCATCATTGCTCATCTTTAAAAAAAAAAAAAAAGAGACTTTCTCCTGGACTTCCTTATCTGCCTCCCGCTACCACCCCATTCCTCACCTAATATTCACAGCAAAATTTCAAAATATGTGGATAGTTTCCATCACTTCTTCCTCCCTTCACAACCCACCTCAGTCTGCCTTCCTTCCTTAGCACATTACTGAAACCCCAACAACTCCGTCACTACCAAATCCAAATCCAGGGGTCCTCACCTCTCTCACGTCTCTCAGAAAGAGTCCAGACTGCTGACCACTGTCTCCTGCTAGGAAGGCTTTCTGCTTTTGGCTTCCTGGGCCCCACCTCTCCTGGTTTTCCTCCTACCTCACTGGATGCACCTCCTCTGAGGGTTGGAGAGCCCTGGTCTTGGAACTGACTGCCTCCCCGTCCCCATATTTTCTGGCAACCACAGCTCTAACATGGCATCTGCCATATCTGCATCTATAGCCCACGATCACTCCTCTGCGTTTGGATTTTTATCCAACTACCTTTGAGCATCTCAAACTCAACATGCCCAAAATAAGACTCTTGATTTCCCCTGCTCAACTTGTGTGTGTGTGTGCGTGTGTGTATGTGTGTTTTAAAATATGCATAACAGAAAATTTACCATTTCAACCATATTTAAGTGTACAGTTCACAGTGGCATTAAGTACATTCACAATATTGTGCAACCATCACCACCATGCATTTCCAGAACTTTATCATCATCCCAAACTGAAACGCTGTACCCATTCAATAAAAACACCCCCTTCCCTCCACCTCCCCACCATCAACCCCTGGTGACCACTATTCTGATTTCTGTATCTATGAATTTAACTATTGTAGGTATCTCATATAAGTGGAATCATGTAATATTTGTCTTTTTGTGTCTGCCTGCCCAGCTTTTTCCTCCCTCTAGTTTTGCCATCCCCTAATTGCCCAAGAATACTCCCAAGCAAATAAAATAAGTTTCTGAGCTGTTGTTCTTCCATTTTATTTTTTCAGGTGTTTCTGTTTTGTTTAAAATATTAAATGTAGAAAATAAAGTAGCCAAGAAAGACATAACACCATGCTCCTATTTCTCAGATTTAATCGTTAATATTTTATATCAGTTGCTGTATCATTTTTAAATACAATAAATAAAGCATTACAATTCAAATTGTCATCACCCTTTAACTCTCATCACCAAAGGCAATAACAGATAAATTAAATATGCATCATCTAGCCAATTTTTATAGTGTGTACTTATGTTTCATCTAATCGGAAACACATCAATTATAAGATGCACTATTATTTTAAGCACCACTTAAAAAGAAAAACACTACCTATTAAACTATGACACAACACTTTCTAATCTTAGGTTTTATTTAATACTTATTGAAAGAACTCCTTTCAACTTATTTAAACATATATATTTTATCAAATCTAAAATGTCATCCATTTTAAGACACATCCCAATTCAGAGATTTTTTAAATTGTGTGTCTTAGGATCAATAAATTATAGCTTATCACTCTTGTGCATACATAAAAGGAAATTTCAAGCAAAACAAAATTGCTTAAGTATTCTGAAAATTTCACATCTAAAGTTCAACTCTTCCGCATCACTTTATTTATAATTAATAGATTTTTTTAAAACAGTTTTAGGTTTACAGAAAAATTTGAACAAAAACTACAGAGTTCTCATGTACCCCTTCACCCTCCCTCCCAATTTTCCCAATTTTTCACATCTTGCATTATTGTGGTACATTTGCTATAACTGACAAGCCAATATTAATACATTATGATTAACTAAAGCCCATTATTTACATTAGGGTTCACTTTTGGAATTGTACATTTTATGGGTTTGACAAATGTATAATGACATGTATCCACCATTACAGTATCATACGGAATAAGTCTCAGTGCCCAAAAAATCCTCTGTGCTCCATCGATTCTCCCCTCTCTCCTTCTAAACCCCTGGCAATCACTGATCTTTTCACTGTCTCCATAGTTTTGCCCTTTGCAGAATGTCATATAGTTGGAATCATAAAGCTTTTCACATTGGCTTCTTCCACTTAGCCTTAACTGGTTAATTCGTCCACAAATAGGTTGATCCCTGAAACATCAAGGGATGCCAGTGTCTGGTCATATCACCAAGTCACTATAATTTGTTGAACTTATTCAACTTTTTAATAATTTTAAACATTATTTTCCACACTAGAATGCAGATGCCCTGAAATGCTTAAAAGATTATCCTGAATCCTCATAAGAATAAGGAGAGATAATTTAGATAGAGGAGAGAAAAGTCAAGTGTGTTCATCTAATCTGATACTTCTTGGATATATAGACAGGAAAGTCATCTACTAAAAGAGAAAGAAGTCTGGAGGAAATGGTCCTGGAAATTTGATATGACAACCACCAATGTTTTGGGTGTGTGTGTGTGTGTATGTGTACAGCATTTACTTACATGTCAAAGAGAGTGAGATTATAAAACACCCTGAGGATGCCTGCATTTTTTCTTTCTTTTCTTTTCTTTCTTTTTGTTTTTTTTCACTTTTTTTCTTTTTTGTTTTCTTCTTTTTTAAGGTATAAATTACATATGGTAATGCTCACCCTTTTTAGTGTGCAGTTTTGAAAAACCCATATAGTTGTGTTATCACCACAGTAATCAATATATAAAACAGCTCTACCACCCCAAAATATTCCCCCTTGCTCCTTGGTAGTCAGCCCTTCTGCCTCCTCCAGCCTTGGAAATCACAGATCTGTTTTCTGACACTATAGTTTTGCTCTTCTGGAAAAAATAAATCATACAGCATGTAGCCTTTTGAATCTGACTTCTTTCACTTAGCCTAATGCATTTGAAATCCATCCATGTTGCTGGGTATATTAATAGTTCATTCCTTTTTTATTGATGAGTACTATTCCATTATGTAATTATACCACAGGTTATCCACTCACTAGTTGAAGGACATTTGGGTTTTCTTGTTTGGGAGATTCTGAATAAAACTGCTATAAACATTTGCGTACAGATTTATGTATGGACGTAAGTTTTTATTTCATTTGGACAAATACCTAGAAGTTGGATTACTGGGTCATATAGTAGGTGTATAGTGACATTTCATTGTAGTTGCATTTCCATAAAAACTAATGATGTTGAGCATCTTGTATGTGCTTTTTTGTCATCTGTATATCTTCTTTTGTGAAGCGTGTGTTCAAATGCTTTGCCCATTTTTATTGGGTTGTTTGTTTTATCATTGAGTTCTTTTTATATCCCAGGTTTTAAACAGGAGAAGAGCCTAGAAATGATTTCATCATGTTTCCTTTAAGCCACAGAGAGCTGTGGTTTCCGTCATGTATTTCAAAATAAAGGTAGTCATAGTCTTCCTGATGGTAGCAAATACTCCAGGCTTGAAATTACTTTTTTCTCAACCCCCTAAAACATTTGGTAGCATTGGTTTTATTTTCCACTTCAGATGCTCCTGAGAATTGGGCAAGCGGCATAGCCATAACAAGGAACTGTGTCTGGTGCTGGGAAATGAATACAATGGAAAAAAAACACATTAACATATTTACTTTTTTTTAATGGAAAGATGTTTTAGCTAGGAGTAGAATTCTATGGATTTTTTTCCAACACATTGAAAATATCATTCCATTTTCTTCTCACTTCCATTGCCATCTAACTAAAAATAATCTGTCTTTTTTTCTCTCTAGTTGCTGTCAAAATTTTTCTGTGTGTCTTTGGTCCTCTGTAGTTTCACTATGATGTGTCTAGGTGCAGGTTCCTTTTTATGAATGCTGTTTGGAATTGAGCTTCTTAAATCTGTGGACTGGTATCTTCGAATAGTTTCAGAAATTTTTCAGCTATTATGTCTTCAGATATTGCTTTGTCCCCATCTTCTCTCTTGCCCTTCAATTTCTGGAACTTTGATTAAATATGTATTTGAACTTATCACTGTGTTCTCTCAGTCTCTGGCCCTCTTATCTGTGTTTTCCTTCTTTTTGTCTCTTGAGCTTATCATCTCATTTTTAAATAAATGCCCACAAAATGTATCAAGACTAATGTACTGGGTAGATTGGTCGCCCATGGCTCATTTACATCTACTCTAGATGACTTTTAGCTAATCCTTCGTTGGCCCAGCTAGCATCCATCCAGTATTTTACACAGCCACAATAACATTTGGGGGGGAAATGTCATTCTCAGAAATTGCTTTATAATTGAAAATTAGGGTGACTCAGTTTACTTAGGACAGTCCCTCTATCCTTACATAAATATCTACAACTCCCTCTTTCACTCTCATAAGTATTCTGTTTTGGAAATTAAACTACCGAGTTTCCGCGAAAATAAGACCTAGCTGGACAATGAACTCTAATGGGTCTCTTGGAGCAAAAATTATTATAAGACCCGGTCTTATAGTATAGTAAAATAAGACCGGGTCTTATATTAATTTTTGCTCCAAAAGACGCATTAGAATTGATTGTCTGGTTAGGACTTATTTTCAGGGAAACACGGTATATGAACGCCTTAGTCATATTACATATCATGGCATCTTTTGTTAGTAGCAGCTACATATGTATATCATCACAGTGATTTGCTTCTTTTGGTCACGTGTGCTTACAATATTTTCTTTAGTGCTTTTAAAATTAACAGTACAATTTTGAAGTACTGAAACAATGTGTGATTTTGTCATCCTTCTCTATTTGAGTAAATGTACAGTTTTTTTCCCCAATTGAATCAGGTCACCAGAAATTAAACAGCTTCTGTTCAAAGTCAAAGAAAGCTTCTGGGCAACTGATTTTCAAAGCTTCGGCAATAGTTCCCACATCACATATCACTCATATCAGCTTCTCAATGTTTTGAAGTGTCCTTCATCCAATTTGAGGGTTTTGGGAAGGTCTCCTGCCTTTAGTTGTATTGCTTGATGAGTGACAGGCAAGCTTTTTAGCTATAACACAGGTTCATCTCTTTATGGGTTTCTTTATTTTATTTCATAAAATCCCTGGTAGCTGCTCTGTTTTAAAAACAAATAGAATTAGAGTAATATTAATAACTTCAACATTATATAGATGCTTTTGCTTTGCTGTTCTCTTTCTGTACATAAAATGTACATAACTTTCATTTCAATGCTGCATTAATGTAATATTGTTGGGAAATGTACAATGGTCAATAACTTCCACATGTGATATGCCAATATGTATATCACTCAAATGAAATGATGACAATATGAACAACTATGACCAAGTTCATCTATGCTCATGCAATGACAACTTTATCATGACCTTCACCTAGCTAAAACTAATCATAAGTTACTCTCAATTGTGAATATATCCCAATAACAGAAATGTTAAAATGTGGGGGGAAATGTGCACTTAAAAATACGGTAAAACAAAATTTGATAGCATTATGAAAAGAAATTGACAAATCCATGATCTTCACATAAATTTTCAACAAACTTCTTTCAATAATTGAGAAATAGGTAATTAAAAGTTTTTAAAGACCATAGGCGATTTGAACAATAGTATTAGTAAGCTTGATCGAAAAGACCTATATAGAACTTTGCATCGAATAAGACGCAAAGTTCTTCTCAAGTGCATACATAATATTTACAAAAATTGACCATAGAGTAATCCTCAACCAATAGCAAAAAAGGAGTATACTAATGTTCTCTTAATAGAAAGCAATTAACTTAGAAACACCTTTTTGATTGGTTAACAAAAAGATAACTAAAAAGCTCACATTTATACATTATTAAACACATTTCTAAATCAGTTACAGATAAAAGAACAAATTTATATAAAATCTGAAATAATGCAAATCTGAAATAATACAAATATAATATGTTATTGGATGTAGTCGCTATGGATGGTGCCCCAACCATGTTCCTTTTTTTTGTAACCATAGCCCTTTAACAGATCAACGTGTGCATCTCTAATTTCTAGGAGTGTTGCCTGCTAACAGCTCATGGCTGCCCCTTCTCCAGAGACCTGCCCTCAGTTCATGGGAGCCATCTGACCTGGGAGATTATGCCCCCACCTACCACTCCATGGCAATCTATAGCCAATATTTGACTCAAATAGGAGTGCAGAAGTCCCGCCCACTTGCCTCGAGGTGGGACCAATTCAGTGGCCTTTCATGCTCCCGAGCTCCTGTGGATCAGGCCCACTTAGCCTCAGCTGGGCCACATCTTTGCTAAGCTCCTTCCTAACCTTATCCAGCTTCCCTCAGCTCCCTTATTCTGAGAGCCGTCTCTCAGTAAATCACATACACAAGAATCCCCATCCTAGGCTCTACTTCCAGGAAACATGACGTAAGACGGACATGTAGCCATAAATGATAATATTAGAAAAGAAGAAAGGCTGAAAATGGTTGAGCTAATCAGCCAACATTAGACATGAGGAAAAGACTAATAGAATAAATCCAAAAAAAGCAGAAAGAATGAAATAAAATTTAGAAATTAAGTACGTACAACATGTAAGAAAGAAGGCACAACTTAGCAATATTAAAAATGAAAAAGATGCACAATAATAGAAAAAAACAGAAATTTAAACTATAAACAACTATAAAGTATAAACAAACCTTTGCTACCGAACTTAAAAACTTAGATGAAATGGGTAACTTCCCGGAAAATATATCCATCCAAAACTGATTCAAGAAGAAATAGAAAAGCTAAGTAATTTTATAACCATTTCAGAAATTTAATCAAATTTTTTAAAATCTACCCATTAAAAAATAGGCCCTGATAGTTTTCTAGGCAGTTTCTTCAAAGCATTCAAGGAGCAGATCATTCCAATGTCATGTAAATTGTTCCAGAAAATAAGAAGAGAACATGCCCAGTTCATTTTATGAGATTAGAAAAACCTTGATACTCAAACCAAACAAGAACAAAATGAGAAAGAAATATCACAGAGCAATATTACTTATAGATATAACAATTCAAAACAAAATTCTACAAACTGTATTAAGCAGTGTATTTAAAGCAACAATATATCATACCTTAGCTGGATTTACCTCCAAAATTCCTAAATGGTTCAACATTAAAATGTATTAAATATTCATCTCATTATTAAATTTTAAAAGTATACAAGATTATTTCAAATGAAAAAAACTTTTTTTAATTCACATCCATTAAAAATAAAAATTCTTAGGTATCTAAAAATAGAATAGAACTTCCTAAACCAGGTAAAAGAGATCCACCAATCCTTTTGAAAAAGCATATTTAATGGGTAAACATTAAATTTTTACTCTTAAAACTCTAGAATAAGGCAAGAAAACCCACTCTCACTGCTTCTGTTCACCTTGTACTGGAAGTCATGACCAGCGTCCTTCTAAAAGTTCAAGAAAACTAACTTCACACAGAAGTAAGCAATAGAAAATTATCAAGGCCAAATTCCATACAATTTTTTTATAAGAAAAATGTGAATAAGGAGCAAAATAACATCCCCACAGATAACAAACATGAGCCAGAAAGATGTGCCCACAAAACAGATTAAAAATGTAATCTATAACAGATGAAAAATGTAATCTACTATATCCAAATGCATTCAAAGATAGTAAGAAGATTATATAAGATTAGAAATAGCAACATAATTCAGAATAGAAAAACTTAGAAAGAAATTTCAATAAAATGTAAATAAAATTAAACATCATTTCAGAAATGAAGACTAAACTAGAAGGAACACAAGCAAACTTTCTCTTAAGGGTTCAACCAGCATTGTACACATTACTTCCATTGCTATCTCACTGTCCTGAATACATAGCCACATCTAGCTGCAGGGAATCTACAGAATGAGATCATAGCTGGGCAATCAAGTGCCTAGTGAAAACTTCAATTGCTGTAGAATAAAAGGAAAAATAGAGAAGATGGGGTACAATTTAGTAATCTTTTTAACAGTCTACCACTTTGACCATGCAAACCCTTCTGACCTTACATAGAAAAACCCTTTCCCCCACTCAAAGGAGATGACCCCAAAGTCTTATCCAATGGCTGGTTCCAGTTCAGGTTTATGGGAGATGTGGGGTTCTCTCCATCGGGTCTGGATAAACTTCTCTGCATTCAGTGACTTATAAATTTAAAAATATATGGTGATGTAAACAATGCTAGAGTAGAAGCAGGATAATCGCAACAAAAACTCTCATTTGAAAATAGGAGAATGGGAAACCTGCCCAGCAGTCGGTGGTCCAAGCTATGATCAAGCCCCACTGGGTGGTAAGAAGTGATGGAACTCGCTGCCCTAACAATGGAGTGAGTTGTTTGGTTGGCCCACTTCCTCTGCTCATTTCCTCTTTGGCAGTGACATTGCCCACTTGGCCAATTTAACTCTTCTCAGTTTAAAATGGGCTGCGAAGCATGTGCCCTCCCTGGTTTCTGCATAGCTTTCACAGCTGGCTTCTGACGGGTGGAGGTCTGGGGTTGCTTTAAGGGTTGCAGACCAGGTTTAGAGTTTCTTTGGCGATCCTTCAAACCCTTAGAAGGCTTCAGGTATATTTATCCACACTCAATTTGATATTTGAGTAAACTTACCCAAAGAAAATCTTTTCTTTTCCTTTTCCTTTTTTTTTTTTACATTTGAAAACGCTTGGCTTTTATTCATTGGGCTCTATACTATGACATCTCTTATTTAGCTTAATGATAACATCTTACAGTCATATGAAATAAGAGACTTGGATGTTTCGATGTGTGTGTCTTTTCCAACACAACCAAGCAGTTCTCTAGTTCTCAGCAGACACTGACTGAGTGTCCTATAATTCAACTCAAATCTGACACTATCTACCTGTCCTGGAGAGAATGTCAGATCCACAGGTTAAGGGCTCAGTCCCACAAGACTGCCCTCCCCCCAACTTCAGACACCAATCATAAATCCAGGTTGTAACCTGTGTTTCTAAGCCATTGATTACAGATTAGAGGTCCCCAGAACCCCCTCCTTGGGTTCAATTAATTTGCTGGAGCAGCTCACAGAATTCAGAAAAACATTTTAGTTACTAGATTACAGGTTTATTGTGAAAGAGTATAATTCAGGAACAGCCACATGGGAAAGATGCCTAGTACGGAGAAAAGGGTAGGACACTTCCATGCCCTCTCCAGCATGCCACTCTTCCAGCATCTCCACATGTTCACCAACCAAAAAGCTCTTTGAACTCCATCCTTTTGGGTTTTATGGAGGCTTCATTACATAAGCATGACTGATTAAATCATTGAACTGACGCAACAGCCCCCATCCTCAGTTGCTTTCCAAAAGTCATCTCATTAACATAAACTAAGTGTAGTTCAAACGGGTTTGTTGTGAATACCAAGATACCTTGATTGCTCTTATCACTTAGGAAATGCCAAGGGTTTTAGGAGCTTTGTGCTAGGAACCAATGACAAAGATCAAATATATACTTCTTATGATAAATCACAGTATCATCAAAGTGAAGGTTACAGCTGTATTCTGATTTTTGCTGCTGGAGAGATGTCCATTGTACAGTCAAGAATCCTTCCTGTAACTACCTTATGATCCAGCAATTCCACTCCTAGGTATCTATCCGGAGAAATCCAAAACTCCAATTTAAAAATCTTTATGCACTCCTATGTTTATTGCAGCACTATACACAATAGCCAAGACATGGAAACAACCGAAATGCCCATCGGTAGACGACTGGATTAAGAAACTGTGGTACATTTATTATTATGCAGCCATAAAGAAGAAATAAATCTTACCATTTGCAACAACATGGATGGACCTAGAGAACATTATGTTAAGTGAAATAAGTCAGACAGAGAAAGACAAATACCATGTGATCTCATTTATATGCGGAATCTAAAGAAAAGAGTAAATGAATGAACTAATCAAAACAGTTTTGGAGACATAGAAGAAAAACTGAGGGTTGCTAGATGGGAGGGGAGGTGGGGGTAAAGGGGACGGTGAGGGGATTAGAAAGCACAGTCGGTAACCACAAGATGGCCACGGGGTCTTGAAAATTAATTTGGGGAACGTAATTAATAATGTTGTGGAGATTTTGTGGGGTGTCCGATGGGCACGTGTGCCATTTGGGAGACCACCTCGGGGATGATGTGGATGCCTGATCACTGCACTGTACACCTGAAGCTGAATGATAATGAATGCCAACTATGATTTTATATATATATATATGTATATATATATATATGTATGTATATACTTATAAGAAGCGGAGTACAGCATTAGGAATAGAGACAGTGGAAATGTAATTGCTCTGTGCGATGTCAGGGGGATGGTGGATGGGGGGAGGGGGGCTCACACAGTGTGAGGGATATAAATGATAAACGTCTAAATATTACTTTGTCTTGTGCACCTGAAACTAATAAAAAATTTAAAAAAAAAAAAGAATCCTTCCTGTAAACGCTTGAGAAAACCTGGGGTCCCAGTCTTACCTCTTGCTTAGAATGTCCTTTCCAAGCTGCTTTTTATAGATACCCAGGTATCTGGGATGTTTCACCTCCAGGCTCCTTGTGCTGGGTTCACCCCCCTCAGGCCAGGTAGCCCTTTGTGGAAAGACTTAAACAACTCTCTCCTCTTGTGTGTGGCCACCTCTGGTACAAGAAGACTAGCCCCTTTTACCCACCACCTCATGGACTACAGTTACTTCCCACACAGAGTCACATTTCCATTTAGATTCCAGACAGTTGGTTCCAGGCGGTCTTTCACAAATCAAATTTCTTTGGTGAATCGGATACCCAGTCTATGGCATCCTCCAAACTCCAGGGGCACATTTCAAGCTTCCTGAGTGATGCCATCGAAGCTCCTCTAATTTGGTGCTAGATAAAGGGAAGCACCCCTCTACTTCATCCCAAGGGAGATAACTTATAGCACAGATGTCTTGAAAGACATTCTCTCTACTTTTCAACTGTCTCTCTGCCTCACCAATATCTTTTATGGGCCAGAGTGGAGAAGGTCATCTAAGGTTCCCAAAACTGGTTTTCAACACCTCTTTCCACATCCTGCATAGATGGCCTAACAGAACTTCCTCTTGGTGCTGAGGTGTTGGGATGGATCCACCTATTCTCTTAGAACCTCAGCTAAAATCAAAATAGAGAGTCCGATCCTGCCATATTCATTAACATCCTGCCATGTTCTGGGGTAACAAACAACCCAGCAGAAGCCTGCAAACCTCAGAGATATTTTTCAACTGGGAACATAAGGCTAAATTAAGCACTTCCTCTGTGGGAGGGAATGTTTGGGGATAGGGGGGTGGGGAGTCACTTAATTCCAAGTCTTTTTCATGAATGAAAAAATAAATAAATAAAAGGCATTCACCAGGAACATCCTCACAGCTCGGAAATTCCAGTCAACTCAGCTCCCAACACCACTTCCTGCTGCAGAAGGAAGATGGGTTCCGTTCCAGATATTCTGGGCCCAGCCTTGGCTGGCTTCCCTGGATGGTGTGTTTATTTGGCAGTTACCACATTCCTCCTCCACCCCCACATCCCATCACAGTTTTCCTCCTCTCTCGCTGGATACTGAGGGACAACAGAAAATGGGAGACTCCATTTCAAAGAGCTCCCCTTTCCTCCATCCATCCAGTCCCCATTCTCAACTCCTTCCTGTTCCTCACAGACAAGCCCTTATTGGTATCTCCCTACACTGTATTCTGCTTATCACTCAAACCCCTGGAATCTTGCTTCTGCCCTTGTCACTCCATTGAAACTGTTGTTCAGTGATAACATCCTCAGTGGACCTTTGTGCATCCTCATTTGACTTGCCCTCTTGGGATCATTCAACTCACCAATCATTTCCTCCTTCTTTGGCAGAGTTCTTGGTTCCTTCGCACCAGGTCCTGGTGTTCCTGTCTGGCCACTCACCTGTCTGGCCACTCCTAACTCTTAAATGTGGTAAGTCCTTCAGGTTTAAGGCTCAGCCAGCCCACTTCTTCTCTGAAGACACTCTTTCCCAGGTGTGGCTTTATTTGCCATGTATTTGCTAAAGTCCCACAGATCTGTATCTTCATCTAGATGAGTTCCCTGACCTCCCATATAAACTCCCCACTATCAAATGTCTCCACTCGGATGAGCATCAGGCTCCTCAAACAAAACGTGAAAAAAGGAGCTCATTTTCCCCACCCACCAGTAAAATCCTATTTCTTTTTAAAAATCACCTGACTCATCGAAGGCACCAATGTCAATCCAGTCACTCACGCCAAAAATGAGGATGCTGCATCCAGTCTTGACTTATCTCCCCACTCATTCTCCCACGTCTAATTAAGAGCCAAACCCTACTGATTGTACCTCTCTCATATCTCTCGTATCCATCTATTCAAGTTTATGCTGCGTTTATCTCCTAGGTGACTGCCATGGCTGCCAAACTATCCCTGCGCCTCCAGTTCTGCCCTTCTCCAATCCATGCTCCATTCAGTAGATCATTCACTCAAGCAATATTTCTGAGCATGTGGGCAGAGAAATGTTTCTAACATGAAAATGTAACCCTGGTGTGCCTTCATCAATCTGAATCTGACCCCGGCTCCACGTCCTCCCACGTATTCATCAGGTCTCAGCTCAAATATCATCTGTCTCTTTGAAATACCTCTCTGATGACCCCCAGCCTCAAGGAGGCACCCCTCCTCTACGCCCACCAACGCCACCCACCACACTCTGCATCATTGCCTGTTTTCTGCCCTGACACACTGGGCTGTGGGCTCCTGGGGAGCAGGACTGGGTCTTGGTCTGAGTTATCCTACTCAAAATATACTGAATGAAGAATTAGACAACAAAACAGGATATTCTTTGGTCATGTCAGGGAGGACTTCATGGAGGAGGTGTGGCTTACAATAGATCCCGAGCCTGCCATCCGGCAGGAGAAGCTGTGCAAACTTCCCATGGAGGGAAACGACCTGGGGAGAGGCAAACTGACTAAGCCAGATGGAAAGACATTCCCCAAGAAACTGGCCTGGATTCTTGGGAAGCTTTCTAGTGAGATGTATTCGGAAGTGTTTTGAAATACACTATCTTATCTGCAAGTTACTTTCAAATGTTTCAGAAAAAAAGCATATATTTTATATATGTATATCAATGAAGAAAATATGAAAAAAATTATCACTTGAATGTAGGTGGTGGGATATACATTGTACAGGTGTGGGGTATATTGTATATTGTTGTTCTGGTTTTCCCATTTTTTTTTCTGTATGCTGAGAAGTTTTCATAACACAAAGCTGAGGAAATAAAAGCTTTCCTTTGATGATGGGCGTGGGAGAGGAGGCTGACACTCAAGGAATAGACACGGGGGTGTTTGTAGTTATTCTTACAGTTTCATTTTTAATTATTGTACCCATAATTCATGTTGAATGTAGAAAGTTTCAAGAATGCAAAGAAACACAAAGCCATAAGTAGAAATCATCCATAATCACAGCTCCCAGGGAATAAAAAATGCAGCAATTGTTTTACTATATTTCTGTCTGATCTTTTTATATTTTTATTTAACTAGAATCTCCTTCCCCCTTACCCACTGGGCCCCTGGGTCAGTTTTGCTGTTTTTGCTCCCAACTCAGAACCCCAGACTCCTAAAGTGCCAAAACAGGGAGGTGGCTGGAGCTCAGACAGGTATTCCTACTTAAGGTGCAGTGCCACCTTCTGTGCTTCCAGTGGGCTCCAAGAGGGTAGCAGGTGAGAGCCCTGTCAGCTGAGGCCTGAGGCAGAAAATTGGGGCTGACTCTCGTAGTGGTAGGGCCTCTGGCCTCAGTTATTAGGTTGGTGAAACAGTAATTGAAGTTTAAAAGGTTAAAAATAAATGCAAAAACCGCAATTACTTTTGCAGCAACCTAATACTATCTCTCTGTAATGGAACCCAAGCCCCAAGCTCACACATGGAAACACACCTCTACACACACATATACAAAGACACCTCTATGTACACAATATGCAAACACACCCTTACACACACACACATATCTCTATACACACACAAACATGCCTCAATACACACACTAACATAACTTTACACATACACACAACACACACACACACACACACACACACACACACTTGCCATCTGCTCTGATACCCCCTCAGAAACTAATTGGGGAAATTAATTTATGTCTCGCCTTTTTTTTTCCTATTGAGGACAATAAGTAAACATTTTTTTCCCCTCTCTCCTCTCAGGAAGGGCAGTTAGGAGAAGAGAATCATTCACAATTTTTTTTGTATTTCCTGGGCTCCCTGTGAAACATGTCCCCATGACATCTTGACCACGGGTGGACGAGCTGATACTCTGAGACCAAGAGGAAAATGACCCATTGCAGCGGAGGCCACCAGAGCCTGCGATCCAAGGGCCTCCCCAGCTCCCTGACTGCAGGAGGCCCTCCGGGCTGGCTGCAAACCAGCCTTTAGAGGAGGGTAACCAAGCCCAGTTATCTTGGCCCACAGGGCCTTGGAGCCAGGTTTATTTTTACTTTTCCAAAGCAAGCCGAATGACATTTTCTCTTACAGCAGCATGTTGCGCGTAATTCATACCTGTTATACCAACACTCTCAGCATTTGGGATAAGCAGCTACTTGGAGCAATTCAAGTCTAGCCTTGACCTAATTCACAGAGGGTCTCCAGAGAGTAATTCTCACTGGAGTTCCCACCTTGAGACAAGGGCCAGCCTGTTATACCCTGTCCATCAGTCACTGGTTGTGGCCCATGGGGTGTGGCGGGGGGTGGTGTATATACATAATCTCTCTGGCATTTCTGGGCATAGTGATTCAGCACAGGGCAACACTCAAGAGAAAGGCCAGCTGGAGACCGCTAGCAGCCAACACTCATTCAACAGAAGCCAGGGAATGGGGCATCTGCGGCTAAGGGGGGGTCTAGGCAGGTGCCAGACCATCTCCTTCTGCACCTCTTGTACTAGCAACAGCTCCAAGCTGTTCTTACACTTGGGTGAGCGTCAGTGCCCTGGAGGCTCCTTCCAATATATTGCTGGGCCCCACTCCCAGAGTGTCCGATTCTGTAGGTCTGGGGTGGGGCCTGAGAACTTGCATTTCTAACAAGTTCCTAGGTGATGTTCAGGATGCTGGCCTGAAGTCCAAGCTTTGCGAATCACAGCTCAAAGCTGTGGGACAGGCAATTCCCAACAATTAAAGGCTGAGTTAGGAAAGCAGTCAGCGCTCTGCAAAATATTGATTTGGGACAGGGGTTGGGGGCAGAGTACAGAGAAGGAAGGAGAGCTCAGGGGTAGAGAAGAGGGCTTAGCTGCCATAGCATGAGGTGCCTATCCTGGCTGGGAGCCTGAGCTTCCTGATGGAAGAATGGGGACAGAAGAGCCCTGGTTCCTCTCCCAGAGGCAACAAGGCCTTAGGCTCTGAGAGCCAGGTTGGGGGGTCCTCGCTCTTGGCCTCCAACCCACCAGTGTCTCCCCAAGAATGATACTCACACACTAGCAAGGCAGGGCAGAAAGGTGTTCCCATGGCTACCCCCTGAAGCCCAGGGCCCTGAAAGCACAAGGGATGTGTCCATTGACCCAGCTCCTTAAAGGCAGACCCCTGTTTGAGCCCAGGCCTCCCAGGTGACTCCCACAAGCAGGGAGAGGCCTCTTGTGTGTGTGGTTTTATCCTGATCCCTCTCTCACTCACCAGCAGGCCACTGGAGCCAAGTTGCAGGGGCTCCCATCCCAGTCCGGACTCTTCCATTTGCAAGGTCTGGAGAAACTTCCTCTTCACTCTCACAAAGAACACTTCAGACACCAGATGAGTGGGGGTTTTCCCACAACAGTGCAATGCTCAGGCAGACACCAACTGGGTGTCCAACAATTGAACTCAACTCTGACACTATCTACCCGGAGATAACATCAGATTCCATAGGTTAAGACTACCTCCCACTTCAGAATGTAAACTGGTACAGCCACTGTGGCAAACAGAATGGAGGTTCCTCAAAAAATGTAAAAGAGAACTACCTTATGATCCAGCAATCCCACTTCTCAGTATTTATCCAGAGGAAGTTAAATCACTATCTTGAAGAGATACCTGCATTCCCACGTTCATGGCAGCATTATTCACAATAGCCAAGATATGGAAACAACCTAAGTATCTATCAACAGATGAATGGATAAAGAAGATGTGATATATGAGGTGTGATCAAAAAATACAGTGAAGGTTTAAATTAAAAAAATATTATTACAGTAGAAGACACATTGCTATTAATCCCCCTCACTTCAAATACACTTATCCCATTGTTCTTGCCACTTTCTGAAGCAGTTCTGGAAGTCCTCTTTTGTGAGAGTCTTTACTTCATCCTCTATCATGACAATGCTCTGGGTCACACGTTGCTTCTGGTATGGCAATTTCTGTCAAATAAAAACATTACGGTGTGTCCTTATCCACCTTATTTACTGGATCTGGTACCGTGCAACTTCTGGCTCTTCCCAAAGTCAAAATGACCATGAAAGGGAAATGTTTTGAATCAATTCAGGACATCGAGGCAGCCACGACAGCGCAACTAAAGACACTCATGAAAGAGGACTTCCAGAACTGCTTTAGAAAGTGGCAAGAATGATGGGATAAGTGTGTTCGAAGCATGGGGGTGGGGGTGGTACTCTGAGGGGAGTTAATGTCAATGTGTTTTTTACTATAATCATGTTTTTTTAATTTAAACATTCACCGTATTTTTTTATCATACCTCATACAATGGTATATTATTCAGCCATGATAAAGAGAAAATCCTGCCATTTACAATAACTTGGATGAAATATAAGGTCTCTATGCTGAGTGAAATAAGTCAGACAGAGAAAGACACATATCATTTATACGTGGAATCTAAAAAGCCAAACTCAGAGAAACAGAGTAGAATGGTGGTTACCAGAGAATGGGAGAAGGGGTGAGGGAAATGGATCAAAGTGTACAAACTTCTAATGTACATGGGGATCTAATGTACAGCGTGGTGATTCTAGCTAATAATACTGTATTAAATACTTGAAAGTTGCTAAGAAAGTAACTCTTAAATGTTCTCACCACAAAAAAGAAATGGTAATTATGGGATGTAATCGAGGTATTAGTTAATGCTATGGTGGTGATCATTTTGCAACATATATCAAATCAACACATTGTACACCTTAAACTTATACAATGTTGTATATCATATCTCAATAAAGCTGGAGTAGGTCAGACTGCCTTCTACTTCAGACGCCAATGGCAAGTCCAGATCACCCATACTTCCGACCGACTGGCTACAAACCAGGAGTTCCCTCAACTCTGTCTCCTCAGTTCTATAATTTGCTATATAATGGCTCACAAACTCAGGAAAACAAGTTATTATACAAATGAGTCCTATCCAGAGGTTACACAGGAACCCCATACTAATTCACCTCATTAGCATAAACTCCAGTGTGATAGAAAGGGTTTCTTATGAATAACAAAAGACACTCCTATCACACAGGAAATTACAAGAATTTTAGGACCTCTACGCCAAGAATGCGGAGAAAAACAGTGACCAAATATGTATGTAATACACTGGGGGTGCCCAAAAAATGTATACACATGACTTGTACTCATCTTTTGTTCTAGGTATATATTGAATATTACAATTTTAATACAGTTTTTTCCTTTCTTAAAATGTGTATACATTTTGGGAGGCACCCTCTGTATGTATCTCTGATTACACACAAGGGAATGAAGGGTCTGCATAAACTGGCTTTAAGCAAAAAGGGAATTCACTGGATCATATAACTAAAAGGTCCCAGGATTGCTAAGCTCAGGAATGGCTTCATCAGGGCTCAAGATCTGCCTCTCCGCCTTGCCTTCTTTCAGGTTGGTTCCTGTCCTGGATTGAAAAGGGTGGCAGCAGCTCCAGACCTCACTATCTCTCAGCAGTTCCAGCAAGAACCTCTTCCCGCTGGTTACTCAGGTCCTGGGGTCAGCTTTGATTAAGTCTGATTGGCTTAGGTCAAAGGTGAGCTGGGGGCTGAGAGGGAGTAAGGAGAGGCTCCCCAAGGGAAAATCTGCTACCAGGCAAAGAGAGTAGCTGTAGAGCAGCAGATCCAGCAGACCCCCAGAGTGTGCTGCCTACTTGTCAGCTAGCCTGGTTGTCTGGTCCTCTGATGGTCTAGTTGTCTAATTCTCTGATTACCTGGTCACTTGGTCAAAGGGGATGTGTCTAGGGGTGAGGTGCTCTGGTTGTGAAAACATCTTGTTTCCATCAGGCCCTGAAGCTGAAGAAGGAAAAGACACAACTTCTAGGTCCCTGGTTCCCAATTAGCTGAGGATAAAGGGTCTGGTGAACATGTTTGGGGGAACATGAGGGAGGGTCCCCACTTCTGTGGGTATTCTCCAAGGAGCCAGGGGGTGAACACTGGCCTGGGTTCCTGGATACTCAGCCCCTGACCTGGCTGTCCTAGGGATTGAGGGCTACAAAGATAGATTTGGGGGGCAACAGAGAAAAAGATCCTTGTACCACTCAGGGTCCTGGAAGGAAATAGATGCAAATTCAAATTAGGATAATTCTGGGAGAGTTTAATGAAGGGACTATTTACAAAGGTTTAAGCAGCATATCCAAGATCTCAAGAGAAGGAACGGTAGTGATATCAGGATTTTATGTGACATCAGGCCTGACAGGCTGAGGGGAGGGAGCCGTTAGCCGGGAGAGTTGGAATCTGGAGACAGAGAGGACTGTATGGAGATAGCTGCCTGACAAGAAGCTGTGACTGGGATCAAGGCTGCAGGAAGCTCTAGGAGAGAACTGGGGGAATAAATGCCCCAACGTCCCTCATTCCTCCCTCCCTCCAATTTCCTGCTATGGCTCCCATTGGTCACACCCAACCAGATGACAGAGTGTAGGTGGCCCATTGGAGCAGCCACACAACCCAGCCTCTTGGGGTATAGAGCTAGGTGGAGAAGCTGGGTGGGAGAGGGCCTGGAGAGAGCCTAGAGCAGCTCTGTGCACGTGGAGTGTGTCTCTAGAACTCTCCAGGGGATGCTATGACCTAAATCCAAAAGTCTGGTGGTTTGGGGAGAAGAAAGAGGCCTCAAGAGATCAACCCTACATCCCAAAGCAGAGCAAACACAGCAGTAGAGGTGAATGAGTAAGGACCCACCAGAGTCAGCCAGGCCAGACGGTAGAAAAGACCCCACACCCTGCCGTGACTCCAGGAGCCTAGCGGGAAAGCCCAATGAGAAAGGCCAGCTGGGCAGAGAACACTGACTTCAAGTATCTCTGAGACAATGGGTGCCCTGAGCTGAATAAGAGACACATTTTGACTTTTATCCTTGCATTTTCCCCGAGCAGCTCCAGGGTTCCTTCTTGGTGCAAGGAAAGGAGCTGACAAACTCAGTCACATTGAGAGGTAAGGGGTGGAGTCAGAGCAGGCTCCAGGAGTGTGTCACCTACACACTCATGCAGGGTCTCACACTTGTCCTACTGCTCTGGTGTCACTATCTTGAAATTCCTCGTAATTTTTGAACAAGAAACCCTGCATTTTCACTTTGCACAGGGCTGCACAAATTATGTAGCTGTCCCGACTCCAGTTTGCTAACTTTTCAAAGAGTACCTGGAAAGAGCAAGGCTTAACCCCAAGGCTTCACGCACAGCCAGACAGTATGACAAGCTGGTGAAGAGATATTTAGGCTGGGGACGGGGTTGTGCTTTTGGAGCTCCTTACATCATGTCACATAGGTGAATGCCAACTGCATCCAGAATTAGCCCCACAGAAAACATAAAGACCAAGGGCAAAGCAACCCCTGGAGGCAGTCACAGAAAAGAGTGGGGTCCTGATGACAGAGACTGTTGGACAAGGTCTATACCCGGGCCCTGCAAGCTGCAGGCTGAGGGGCTGTATCACCTCCAGGTCCCCAGCCTGAGATGGTCCAGGTTCCATGAACCAACATAACACCAGCTGCCATGCCAAGGTGCCCGGGTTATCTGGCAGCCCCCAGGCGCCTGGTGTCCTCTTACATCCTATGACACCAACTCAGGCATCTTAGGTATCTGAAAGCAGGTGGGCAGGAGCCAGCCTGGGTGGCCCAAGGGTGGGAGGTCAGGAGTGCTAGAGCCCCTTCAGGTCTCCCCCGTCCTTCAGTCACTACCTGATGTTCTGACACGGCCACTCGTGCAGGTAGGGATAGTCACAAAGACAGGCCAGAGAAGGAGAAGTGTTAGGTCACCCCAACAGCAAAAGTCTGAGGACCTATTCTTTGCGGAGCACTAACAAGCACCTCCCAGCCGTACCATGAGTTGGCATGATTATTGTCCCCATTGGACAGAGTTTTATGGTCCTGGCAGCACCGTGGGTGCCAGCAGCCAGAGATGTGGATGCTGGCAGCTGGAAGGCATGACACTGGCAGATGGGTAGGGTTCTGAAGGCATCCACTGCACCTGACATGGAGTTGGGCTTGTGTACCCCGACTATATATTGTGCTTGGACGTACACAACGGAAAGCAGAGCAGCTGCATACTGAGCACTGCATGCAAGACCCTAGGCTAGAGTCCCTTTAATAAACAAGCTCTCTCTAATAGCAGCCCTACAAAACACGTCTTATTAATTGCCTCCATTTCACGGATGAGGAAACTGAGGCTCAGAATGATGTGTCGTTCCCAAGTCACACCCAGAGGGTAAATGGCAGAGCTGAAATTCAACCCCAGGTGGATCTGACTCCAGGGAAGATGCAAAGAATTGGGGATGTGCAAGATGCACGTGGCAGGAGACGCTGCTGGGCCGATGAAGGGCCTCTGAGGCCATAGGGAGCCGCTGAAAAATTCTAAACCAGTGACACGACCGGGTTTGGGGTTTCAAGAGGTCGCTCAAGCTGTGTGGGAGAATTGAGGGTAGCTTGGAGCAAGACTGGAGGCAGGAAGAGCCCGGAAGGCTTTTGCATTTGCAAGCCTTTAGAATCAGCCCGTGCTTACCTCGCAGTCCGATACTGCCCCCAAGTGGTAGTTCCGCCGAATTGATTCCTTCGCCAAACAAGTGCTTGGGTGGTTCTCAAACTTATTAAGCGTTCCTCAGAATCACCTGGAGGGTTTATTAACACAGTTTCTGACTCAGTAGGCCTGGGATGGGCCCAAGAATTTGGCTTTCATGGGCTGAGTTGTATCCCCCAAAATTCATATTTGAAGTTCTAACCGCCAATACCTCAGACTGTGACCACATCGGAGGCAGGGTCCTTAAAGAAGTTACTAAATTAAAATGAGGCCATTTTGGTGGACCTAATCCAATATGACTGGTGTCCTTATAAGAAGACGAGATTTGAACATAGATAGGTGTGTAGGGAAGAACTTGTGAAGACACAGATTGAAGATGGCCATCTATAAGCCAAGGAGAAAGGCCTTAGAAGAAAACAAGCCCACCGCCACACCTTGATCTTGAACTTCTAGCCTCCAGAACCATGAGAAAATAAATTTCTATTGTTCAAGCCACCCAGTCTGTGGTATTTTGTTATGGCAGCCCTGAAAAACTAGTACACTCCCATTTTATAGATAAGGCACACAGAGGTTTAAATGTGTTCAGTTGCTACTTGAACCCAAGTAGTCTGGCATTAAGGCATGTTGTTTTGTTTGTTTGTTTGTTTTTTTGGCCACTAAGCACTATGCTCCCAGTGATGAGTGAGTGAGTCTTGCCCCCATCCCGTCCCCACTCCTGCCTCCCCCTCCCTGCTCCCCCCACAGAACGATAGCTTCTTCAATTCTCTTGGACTATTCCAATGCTACCTAAAACTCATCTCCTCACCGTGCTCCTCCCACTTCCATCCCTTCCTCCCCACGGCTGCAAATCTCTCCACCAGTGATTTTTCTCTCGCCCAAATCAACTTTGTTCCTCCTCTGCCTAAAGCCCTCAGTGGCTCCCCACTGCTTTTGGGATGAAGCTTTTCAAAGCCAGTTGCAAACATCATGACATATCACCCTTCAATACTTCAACTCATGTTGTCACCCCAGAGAGGCAGGATAGACCCCAACAATTGGCATAGCAAGCAGGACGTGTACGTGATGAGCGCAACCACTGGCGGTCTCATTTCTTGCTTTGGCTTGTTAACTTGTCACTTTGCTGCCTGCTGGTGAACTTGTCGTTTTGAGCTGTGTTGCTATGTGCTGGACTCACTGAGTCCTACTGAGCACGGGTTGTGGATTTTACCAGCCTAAGTTGGAAGTTTCAATCGTTGGCATTTAGGGACAGGAGTATGGGCTTGGAGCCCTTCTTCATGTGGCCCTGGGGCATGTACCTTGGCCTGGACCTGTCTGCGTGTCTCATGGAGTCATGTGTCTCCATTCCAGCATAAGCCATGAATGATGCTAGTCTCAGGGAACAACTCTTACCCTGTGCCCGCTGGGTGTGTGACCGTTGTCCTGTGCAATATTCAGGCCCCTCAGTGCTTGCTCATGTGGAAGAGACAGTCACCGTGTGGCCTGCTGAGGCCCACACTCCTAAAAGCAGATGGTTGGCCAGGACCCTACAAGCCTTAAGCGCCTCTGCTGCTGCTGCCAATGCAAAAGGTGATAGGGGGAAAGATACCATGGCACCCCACGGCACAAACTCTTACAAAAAGTGCCCTGAATGTTTTATTCCTGCACCTCTTAAAGAACCAGAGGGCACAACAACCCTATTGGACAACTGTAAAAGGGACCAAAAAAGACTTTGGGATCAATTGAGTGTGGTGTCTTAGCAATAAGCTAAAGGGCTACTCTGCTTCCTGCTTAGACTGGGGTCCTTTAGCCAATAAGATGACAACTACCATGGAAGAGACCCCCTAATCATGACAATGCTGACATAAGGCTCTCTGGAGGAAGAAACTTAAAAATATGATAAGGGGTGAAAGGGCCTGCCCAAAAATATGGTCAACAACCACCTCCTCCCAAAATACCTGGAGACAGGGTGAGAAAACAAAAACAGGTCCACAACTGGGAGTGACCCAATTGGAAATTAAGAATTTGCTAAAATTTTGTATACGACAAAAAGATGAAAGGGCGCCCATTGGCTTTTGCCTCTCTGCAAAATAGGTTCTGAATTAACTTTAACATCTGCTGAAATGCATCAGTTGGCTAAATTTCATGACCTTAATATTGGAGCTCAAATTATACTTATACTAGGGAACCCCACTAGATTTAAACAAGATAATCCTTCTCATCTTAAGGGAGTCACACAACATAAAATAGTGGGGAAACAGGTATGCCTCACCTTAACCATCAGAACTGTTGCCTGGCCCAAGTTCCCCATAGTCAGCACCTAAAATATCCTATAGGGCATGAGCATTCCTGCCCAATAAGTATTAGGTTGGTGCAACAGTCATTGTGGTTTAAAAAGTTAAAAATGATGGCAAAAACCTTAATTACTTTTCCACCAACCTAATAGTAAAATTAAATTAAGTCTTTGGCACTTAATAATCAGCTTGACAAATGGAACCCAATAGACCTCTCTCTTCCCCTCCGTTTGAAATATTAATATGGCCCAATATGAATTAAACATGGCTTTCAATGATTAAAACCCATTATATAAGCCTTATTTAGAGAAAGGGTGATTATCCACACTGTTTCTCCATTTAACAGCCTGTACTTAAACCTAGAAAAAAATGAATAGTCTCTCAAGTGTTACCGCAAACTTGATGCTGTGGTCTCACCCATAAGAGCCCCGTATCTAATATTATTAATATTACTGATTCAATCTAACCAGCAACTAGGATATAGTCTGTTATTATAGATTTAGCTAATATGTTCTATCCAGCACCTATATCAACAACTTCTTCCCCTTCGAAGAGAAATAATTCACCTTTATGGGGCTCCCCAGGGGGTACCCTCACAGCTCTGCCATCACACACGATCTTTGCAAGCAAGATTTTAACCACATTCCATTTTTTCCAGGAGCACAGACATGACATCACACTAATGGCACCCTCCTCCTCCAAGGAGATTCATTTGACACACTCATTCAGAACATACAAATATTCAGAGAGGAACTCACAACAAAGGGGATATCGTAGTATAAGACCCACCACCTGAAATTCATTTGGTTCGTGGAGGGTCACTTCATCCCTGACACAGTCAAGAAACAGTTATTGACCTTCTAGCACCCACAACATTAAAACTCAATATCTTTTATGCCTTTGGGACTCTGAAAGTAACATATTCATCATTTACGAATTTGTATTAAGCCCATGTAAATTGTTATTCACAAACCAGCCCACCTTGAATGGGAAGACTACAACAAAAGGCTCTAGAATTTGTCCAAACTGCATTATGCCCAACCTCCGCCCTTCACCCCCCAGAGACTCCTTCACCTTGGAGACTTTCTCGTGCTTCCCAAAGTCTCTGGACCACCCATAGTGGCCATAAGTTGTCCATGGCTTTTGATGCATGTCCTCCCCAGCCATACCATATACCATTAGAATGGCAAGAGCTGGCTGCGTACAGAGCTCTTCTGGAAACAGAGGCTCTTACAGGCCCTGAGGCTGTGACCTTTTTTATGAGCTTCCCATTATGCCCTGGGTTATGGAAGCAGCACCCCACAAGCTCGGCACAACCACTGGGGCCTCCTTGCTAAAACAAAACTTGTACTTACAGGATGGAGCCAAATCTGGGCCCTCTGGTGAATCCCTCTTGAAGGAGGCAATGGCCTCCCCTGTCCTCAATCCCTTGTCATATGCCATGGTGCTAGATGAGGTCACCCCCTAGCTGCCTAGGGAACCCTTTGGGATTGACTGAATTAACAACAAGGTTCATACAGCTCACACACACCGTCCCACCATCACATTTGATAGAGACCAATGGAAAGCTGCTGCTTTTCATACCTGAACTAGGACATCCTTGCTGAGGGTCAGCACAGTGGGATAAACTGCAGGCAATCATCTTAGCACTGGATACCCTGGACAACAATTGGCCACCTCTACATATTTTTATAGTCTCTTGTACCATTACCGATGGTTTTGCTATCTGGTCTGACCAATGGCAGCAACAATTCCTTATCCAAGGTCACGCCTCTTTGGGGTAAAGAACTCTGGAAATTTCTTGCCTCATAGACACTCAAAATAGAAATCAAGGTCACACATATTTCTCCACATACTAAAACTACAAGTTTACAAGGCTTCATCAAGACATTTCTTATCCCCTTTGGAATTCCGGACATCATTATTACCAAGGCACCCATTTCATTTCTCGGAATACACAATACTGGACCTTTTTTATTTAAAAAAAAAACAAAAAAAAAGCTTTATTAAGATATAATTTGCATACCATACAATCTCCCATTTGAGATGTAGACATCAATGGCTTTTTGTATATTCACAGATTTGTGCAACCATCACCATAACCAATTTTAGAACATTTTCATTACTCAAAAAAAAAAAGAAATTCTGTATACCTTAGTCATTACTTCTCTCTCTTCTTATCACTCACCTTAGCCCTAAGGCAACCACTAATCTACATTCTGTCTCTGTAGAATAGTCTATTCTGGAAATGCCATGTAAATGGAATCATATACTATGAGGTCTTTGTGTCTGACTTCACCCCATTCAGCCACCTTCATTTAGTATGCTTTCAAAATTCACCCAAGTAGCATGTATCAGTGCTTCATTCCTTTTTGTGGCTGAATAATATTCCATTGGATGTATATCCCACATTTTGTTTATTCATTCATCTGTTGATGGACATTTGGGTTGTTTCCACCTTTCGGCTATTGTGAATAATGTTAGTATGGACATTGGTGTAGCATTATCTGCTTGAATCCCTGTTTTCAGTTCTGCTGGATATATACATTGGAATGGAATTGTTGGATCATATGACAATTCAAACTGCCAAACTGTTTTCCTTTTTTCTTTGTCTCTTGTTATAGCCTTTGTTTTAAAGTCTATTTTGTTTTGATTTTTCCATTTACATGAAATATCTTTTTCTATCATTTTACTTTTGGTCCGTGTGTCTTTTGATCTGAAGTAGGTCTCTTATAGGCAGCACGTGTATGAATCTTGTTTTCTTATCCATTCAGCCACCCTATGTCTTTTGATTGAAGCATTTAATCCATTTACATTTAAAGTTATTAATAGTAGATATGTAGTCATTGCCATGTTATTATTCAATTTTTTTAATATTTTTTCCCCTTCTTAAAGAAGTCCATTTAACATTTCTGTAATACTAGTTTAGTGGTGATAAACTCATTTAGCTTTTTCTTGTCTGGGAAGCTCTTTATCTTTCCTTCGATTCTAAATGATAGCTTTGCTGGGTAGAGTAATCTTGCTTGTAGGTCCTTGCTTTTCATCACTTTGAATATTTCATGCCAATCCCTTCTGACCTGAAAAGTTTCTATTGAGAAATCAAATGACAGTCTTACAGGAGCTCCCTTGTAGGTAACTAATTGCTTTTCTCTTGCTACTTTTGAGATTCTCTCTTTGTCTTTAATCTTTGCCATTTTAATTATGATGTGTGTTGGTGTGGGCCTCTTTGGGTTCATCTTGTTTGGAACTCTCTGCACTTCCTGGACTTGGATGTCTATTTCCTTTGCCAGATTAGGGTAGTTTTCTATCATTATTTCTTGAAATAGGTTTTCAATTCCTTGCTCTCTCTCTTCCCCTTCTGGTACCCCTGTGATGTGAATGTGGGCACACTTGATGTTGTCCCAGAGGTACCTTAAACTATCCTCATTTTGGGGGGTTCTTTGTCTGTTTGTTGTTCTGGTTGGGTGTTTTCTGCTGGCTTGTCTTCCAAATCACTAATTTGATCCTCTGTTTCATCTAATCTACTGTTGATTTTCTCTAACATATTCTTTATTTCAGTTATTATATTCTTCATTTCTGACTGGCACTTTTTTGGTTTCTATCTCTGTTTTTATGTTTCCTTTCTCTCTGTTGAAGTTCTCTCTGAGCTCTGCCCTAATTCATTGACCATCCTCATAACCAGTGCTTTGAACTCTGCACCTGGTAGATTGTTTGCCTCTGTTTTGTTTAGTTCTTTTTCTGAAGTTTTTCTCCTGTTCTTTCTTCAGGGACATGTTTCCTCATTTCCTCATTTTGGCTGCCTTTCTGTGTTTTTTTCTATGTGTTAAGCAGATCTTCTACATCTCCTAGTCTTGGCAGGATGGCCTTATGTAGTAGGTGTCCTGTGGAGCCCAGTGATGCTGTCTTCCTGATCATCTGAGCCTGGTGCCCCAGGAGTATCCCTTGTGTGAGTTGTAGTTGAGCCTTGATTGCTGTTGGCACATCAGTGGATAGGGTTTACCCTCAGACTCACTGGCTGTGAGGATTTCCCACAACCACAGTGTATGACCTGCTGTGTGGGGGCTTACTTCACAGAGTGAGATTTGCCTCAGCAGGGCTCTGGTGCCTGCTGAGATCACCCTTTGATTATGCCACTTGTGGAGCTAATTGGGTGGTGCTCTGTTGTGATCTGAAGCCGGCTACTGGATGCGTTGGCTCTGGAGTCTCTTAAGGGGAGCTCCTGTGCAGACCAATGTCTGCTGCTGCCTGTGACTGGCTTGGGGTCACCTGGTAGGAGCTACAAAGCAATTCATGATTGATAGCTCCCTGGTGGGGCCTGGAGATGGTGGGAGAGGCCCTGCTGCAAACCAAAGACAGCTGACTCCAGTACCAGGCCTGGGGCCACTCAATAAAAGGCATAGGACATCCCAAGGCCTGCTGCTGCCTGCCAACTCCCTGTAAGGCACAGACACTGAAAGAGCCTCCAGTGGTGCATAGGCTCAGGCCAGCTGCCTGCTGCCCAAATAGCCTTTGGTGGTGCTTGAGTGAGGTTGCGTGGGCTCAAGGAATCATCAGTGTGGGACAAGTGTTGTTCACCAGGCTAATGCAGTCAGATTTGACCATGTTGGGGGAGGACTCAACACAGGAAAGATGGCACACACCTGACAGCTGTGTAGGACTATGGCTCAACACAGGGGCAATGGCAGCTGTCCCTTCAGCCCTCACCCAGAAGTCACAACTCAGTTTCTCCCTGTAGTCACTAGTGCCTTCCAAGTTGCTGTCCTTTCACCAAAGCCCAGGGTGAGTACCTGCAAGCAAGTAAATCTGCATGTAGGCCCTTTAAGAGGATGCCTGGGTTTCCATCAGCCTTCTGTCTCACCTGGACAGATGGAATCCCCACTAATTTTCACAGCCAGAAGTTATCGGAACTTCTCTTCCTGGAACTGTGGCAGTCCAGGCTAGCGAGCATAGTGTGGGGTTGGGACCCCTCACTCCTCAGAGGGGACCTCTGCAGCTGAAATATCCCTCCTGATTCTCAACTGCCACACATGGGTGTGGAGCCAGCCCATTTCTCATCTCTGCCCCTCCTACCAGTCAGGATGTGGCTTCTTCTTTATAGCCTTAGTTATAAGACTTCTGTTCAGCTAGTCTTCAGATGGTTCTTCAGGTTGACTGTTGTATAATTTAGTTGTAATTTTGATGTGGTCATGGGAAGAGGTGAGCACAGCATTTACCTACTCCACCATCTTGACTGGAACTCTAAAAATTCTTTATATATTCTAGATACAAGTCCATCATCAGATAGACAATTTGCAAAATTTTTCTCCCATTCTGTGGCTTGTCTTTTCACTTTCTTCTGGTGCCCTCTGAGAAACAGACATTTTTTATTTTGGTGATGAATATTGGGTTCTTGAACAAAACATTCAACAGAACTTTCACCTCCCTTATTGGACTCAGATTGCAGGTCTCATAGAGCACCATAATGGTTTACTTAAACAAGTTCAAATTCAGTAAAAGGAAACATGGCACATTTTGGTCATCAGTCAAACATAAAGGGTGAATGATAATAAAGTGTCTGACTCTATTTTTGATGTCTCACTGCTGACAGCTGCCAGGTTCCATTCCTCCCTTGTCCCTTCTTGTCCTACATCTGGGTAAGCCAATAAAAAAACCCAGATGCTCCCTCCTTTGGTGCTGGCAGAAAGTTCAACCCATGCAAGCCCTAGCCTAAGGATGTGACCTTCACCACAGCCTCACTTTCAACCACAAAAAAAAAGCCAAGCCAGTTACAACTCCAATTCTCTCAAGCTATTTGTGGGCCTACTTAGGAATCTGCCCTGCTCTCTCTCATTATGTGAGTAATAAACCTTTTCATACCTTCTTGGTGTGTGTAGCATCATCAGTCTCAACATAAGAACCAAATTGTAGGTGAGTGGGTGAGTCCAGGATGGACTCTGAGGTGTGATCACAACAACACACATCTCCTAAAGGTCATAACATTCTCCTACATCACCCAATACTGATATCAAACCTAAGAAAATTTACAGTAAGTGGTGGCAATCATCTAGTCTATATACAAATATCCCCATTTATCCCTAAAATGTCTCCTATAGCTTCATTGGTTTTTGTAGTCAGAATCCAATCATTGTTTGTATTTAGTTTCTGTCTCTTTCATCTCTTTAGCATTATCCAATACAGTTGCCACTAGTTACAAGTGGCTATTGAGAATGTAAAATGTGTGTAGTCCAAAGTGAGATGTGCTGTAAGTATAAAATTCACAATGTCAAAGACTTGGGACAAAAAAAAAAAGAATGTAAAATATCTCATTAATAAATTTTATATGGATTACATGTAGACTTGATAGTTTTGGGGGGATTTTTTAAGTAATTGTGGTTTTGCAATTATTTTTAACCTGTTGTTTTTTATTTATTATTATTTTTTTAATTGGGGAATATTGGGGAAGAGTGTGTTCAGGGCCCATCAGCTTCAAGTCATTGTCCTTCAATCTAGTTGTGGAGGGCACAGCTCAGCTCCAAGTCCAGTCGCCGTTTTCAATCTTAGTTGCAGGGGGCACTGACAACCTTGTTGTTGAGAGCTCACGCTCTAATCAACTGAGCCATCTGGCCACCCTTCTGGAAGCTCAGTGGCAGCTCGTTGTCTTCAATCTAGTTGTGGAGGGCGCAGCTCACTGGCCCATGTGAGATTCGAACCGGCAACCTTGTTGTTCAGATCTCGCGCTCTAACCAACTGAGCCATCCGGCCACCCTTGATAGTGTTTTTTTAATGTATTAGTGCAGGAGGCAAATTAATGCCCCCCAAATATGCCCATGCCCTAATCCCTGGAAGCTTACATGGCAAAAGGGGCTTTGCAAGTGTGATTCAGGTTAAGGATCTTCAGATGGGGAGATTATCCTGTATTATCCAAGTATCCAATCTAATCACTTGAATCCTTACAAGCAAAGAACCTTTCCCAATTGAGTCAGGGAGACGCAACATGGCTTCAAAGATAAAGAAAGGGGCCATAAGCCAAGGAATACAGCAGCCTCTAGAAACTGAGGATGGCCTTCACTTTACAGGCAGCAAGAAAATTAGAACCTCAGTCCTTTAGCAGCAAGGTTCTAAATTATGGCAACAACCCAAGTGAGGAAA
This sequence comes from Rhinolophus ferrumequinum, assembly GCF_004115265.2. NCBI lineage: Eukaryota > Metazoa > Chordata > Mammalia > Chiroptera > Rhinolophidae > Rhinolophus > Rhinolophus ferrumequinum. The sequence goes on along the minus strand of NC_046306.1, from coordinate 25,951,191 downwards.
AAATGGATTTTCCCCTAGAACCTCCATAGAGGAAAACAGCATGCTGACACCTTAATTTTAATCTGATGACACCTGTACTCCACTTCTGACCTATAAAATAGAACCGTAAGATAGTAAATTTGTGTTGTTTTAAGGCACTGAATTTGTTACAACAATAGTAGAAAATTATTCTACTTGGTTAAATGCTTATTTATTGTTAATTAATACTAATAAATTGGTAACAATTGATTGTAAAAATTAGTTTTACATGTTTATGTTTACTTGTTTAATGTGACTACTAGAAAAAAATTTTTTTAATTTATGGGGGTGACAATTGTTAGTAAAATTACATAGATTTCAGGTGTACAATTCTGTATTACATCATCTATAAATCCCATTGTGTGTTCACCACCCAGAGTCAGTTCTCCTTCCATCACCATATATTTGATCCCCCTTACCCTCATCTCCCACCCCCCACCCCCCTTACCCTCTGGTAACCACTAAACTATTGTTTGTGTCTATGAGTTTTTGTTTTGGAAAATTTAAAATTATATATGTGACTCATTTGTGGTTTTCTTTATTTTTATTGGACAATGCTGATCACACACACACTACCATCACCACCACCACCACCTTTTTGACCCATGACATTGACAATTTTTTTTCAATTACAGTTGACATTCAATATTATTTTATGTTAGCTTCAGGCGTACAGCATTGTGGTTAGACATTTATGTAATTTACGAAGTGATCCCCTCAATAAGTCTAGTACACACCTGGCGCCATATATAATTATTACAATATTATTGACTATATTCCCTGTGCTGTACTTTCCATCCCCATGATGACACTGACTTTGAAGACACCAGACTAGTTGTATTGAAGACTATCCCCCATTCCAGACTTGTCAGATTGCTTCATCATGGTGTCATTTAACTTGTTCCTTGACCGCTATATTTCCTGTAATCTGGAAGTTCATTAAAAAGGCTTAATTAGATTTGGATTAAACATTTTTGGCAAGAGTACTTCAAAGGTGGTACTATGACATCATATTGAATCATATCAGGCTTATAATGTTCAGTTGTCTGACTATAACTGATGGTAAGTTTGATCACTAGTTAAGGTGGTGTTGTGAGTTGAACTGGGTCCCCCAAAAAAGATGTGTTGAAACCCTAACCCCCAATACATATAAATGTGAGTTTACTTGGAAATAGTTTCAGCAGATATGATCAAGCTAAGATGGGGTCATACTGGATTAAGGTGGGCCCTAATTCAATAACTGGTGTCATTATAAAAGGGAAATTTGGACACAAGGACACAGAGACATATAGGGAGAACATCACATGATGACAGAGGCAGAAATTAGAGTGATGTGTCGACAAAGCAAGGAATGCCAAGGATTGCTGGTAACCACCAGAAGCTAGATAACTTGATTTCAAAAGTTTAGCCTCCCGAACTGTGAGAGAATAAATTTTTGTTGTGTGAAGCCATCTAGTTTGTGGTAATCTTTTAGGCAGCCTTAGGAAATGAATATAGGTGGTAACTACCAGATCTTCCTAATGTAAAGGTATATTTCTTTAGCAATTAAACAAGTAATGGGGTACTACTTTGGCATCATGCCAATGCTCTGTTCCCTACTGGATCTGGCATCCAGTAGTGCAGAAAGCAAAGAAGTGCTTAAGGGCCTATGAGGACATGTTGAAATGATAAAGCAACTAGTTTGAAGGGACTTCCACTAAGCCATTTTGGAACATTTTGAGTATCAAAAAGCATAACTAAAATTGATTATAAAACATTCTTATTTAAAATCCACGTTTATAGTTCACCTGTTGATTTACAATTTTTGACTGTTATGAGTAAAACTACTATGAACATTCGTGTACAGGTCTTCTATGAATATTTCTTTTGGGTAAACGCCTAGGAATGAAATGGATGGTTGTATGGTAGGTGTGTGTTAACTTTTTAAGGAACTGCGAGACTCTTTTTCAAAGTGGTTTTACCATGTTTCATTCTCAATAGCACCATATGAGAATTCCAGCTGCTCTTCACCCTCAACAATGCTTGTTATGGTCTTTCTTTTATTGGAGCCATTCTAACAGGTGTGTAGTGAGATTTCATTGTGGTTTAGTTTGCATTCTCCTTATGACTAATGAGGTTGAATATTGAGCATTTTTGTGTGTGTGTACTTTTCATCCATATCGCTTCTCTGGTGGAGTGTCAGTTCAAATCTTTTCCCACTTTTTGGAAAAACAAGTAGGCGGGGGAACATTTGGGAATCACCAAAGTTCTCACCAGATCCACGAGGGGGCAAAAGAGAGTTGATGGACTTGCTGTGATCCCTTCTCTGGCTCCCAAACTCTCAAAGTGGAAGAGAGCAGAGATGAGGCCGGACTCTGGGCTTGTGTGGGTAAGCAGGGGCGAAGGAATTAGAGGCCCCTGGAGCATGTCAATTGTTCCCCTTGACCTCATATGTACAGTGGGAAGTCCTCTGTTACCCTCACTGCTAGGAAAAAGTGTGTTTTCAGCTGGAGTCTAGTCTCAGCAGTAAGACTCACCTGTAGGACAGGGGGCGGGGCTTTTATACCTGGCACTCACCCATTGGCTGTAAGGTACTGGCAGTGGAGCCCATAGCCTACCTAGCTCGGAGGCTCTTTTTGGACTAAGAGTAATTCTCCAGAGAAGACGGAAGGCAGCAGTGAGCCAGCAGCTGGCAGCACGCACAGCAGCCGTGGATGGTACAGCAGCCAGTTAAGAGCCCCAGGCCAGGCACCAACAGTGTCCACTTCAGTCGCATGTCCAGTTTACTCCTGTCCCATTCCAGCCTCTCTCCTGCTCTTTCCAGGGTAAGAACGGGATGGCCTATCCTCATGAGGACCCAGACACTCGGACAGGGTTTTCACAGAGACAAAGTCTGTGCCTGTCTAATGGGTGCTGAGGCCTGGCCTCCTGCACCAGGATCCTCTGGCCAGCTCCTCTTTCCCAGGCCAGGGGAATCTCTCTTGCACAACATTTGCCTCGTCTCCTGTTTCCTTCCTGACTACCGAGGGATTAGGTCATGCTCTTAGCTTTTGACCTATTTCTTTTTCTCCAGGATCAGGTTAATTTTTTCCTCTTTATGGCTTTGCAAAAAAGCAAAGGTCCCATTCTCACCATCCTATCACTTAAACCAAAAGGAGGTTTTGACTTTTAACCAAAAGGATGCTTATTACAGCAGGAAGAGCGCATACCCCCTATGATACCCACCCAGGCCCTGATGACTTTGGGAGCCTGCTGAGCACAATAACGGTTGAGAACTGAATGTCCAGCATCTGAGTCTCCCGTCTATGACAACCCGAATATATGCATATTAATTTGTCAATCACACCTCAATAAGCAGGGGGAAACACCATTTATAATCACTCAAAATAAATGAGATATTTGTATACAAATTTAACAAAACATGTACAGGACGGGTATGCTGAAAACTACAAAACACCAACTAAAGAAAAAAATCAAAGAACATCTAAATCAAAGGAGACATAATGTGTTATGGATTGGAAAACTCACTATAGTAAAGAAGTCAATTCTCCCCAAATTGATATACAGGCTTAATACAATTCCTGTCAAAATCTCAGCAAGACTTTTTATATAGATAAGATTATTCTCAAATTTATATGGAAGGAACTAACAATTTTGAAAAAGAATAACAAAGTAGGAGGAATAAATTCGACTAAATATTGAAGCCTACTATATAGCTACAATAATCAAGACGGCACGTTATTGACGGAGAGATAGACACATAGATCAATGGAACAGCATAGAGAACCCAGAATAGCCCCCAAACAAGCAGTCAACTGATCTTTGACAAAGATGTAAACAGTATTCAATGGAAAAAGGATAGTTTGTTCAACAAATGGTGCTACATCAATTGGATATCCATGGGCAAAAATATGAACCTAGGCCTAAACCTCACACCTTATATAAAAAAGTGACTCAGAATGGATCACAGATTTAAATGTAGAACCATAAAACTTTTAGAGGAGAAAATCATCAGGACCTAGGACTGATGACCTAAGCGTTCTTAGACATGACACCAAAATTAGAATCCATGAACTCAATAAATTGATTTCATCAAAATTAATAAGTTTTGCTCTGCAGAAGCTACTGTGAAGAGGATGAAAAAAACTAAACACAGGGAGAAAATATTTGCAGACCACGCCTATCTGCATATCAGAATATATAACGAACTCTCAAAACTCAACAGTTAAAAAAAACAAACAATCCAAATAAAAAATGCACAAAAGACATAAAGAGACACTTCATCAAAGAGGACAGACAATGGTAAATAAGCACTTGAGTCTGGAGCTCCAGGAAGAAGTCTGCACTGGTCATTGGAATAGCCTTAGAACCAGGCAAGTACATAAAAAAAAGACTGTCAAATTCCATCAGGCATAAAAAGAATAGCTGAATCAAGGTGGAAAAGGAACACGAAGGGAGGAGTGGTTTACAAAATTCCCGAATAGATGATCAAGTAGAAAAAGGTAGCCAAAGAATTGGGTAGGGGAGTTATTAAGGTAACACTAATTCCTGCTGCCCCATTAACAGATGATGATAGAAAATTGAGAGTCAAAGCCACCCACTAATAAACAATCAAAAGTGTGTGGCTCCCAGCTCACAGTGACTCTCCGCAGCCTCCTACTTCCCCAGACAGATTGCTTGCCACCCCACCCCACACCCCATCCCAGCGCCTCCTTTATAGAAATTCTAGAGCTGTAGCGCCTCTTCTCACATCCAGCAGGGAACCATGATTCAGGGCTGGGAAGACTGGCACAAAAATTCTTTGTTTCATCTAAGTCCACTGCCCCTGGGTCCCAAGTTAGCTTTTGCATAGCTATTTGCATACCAATTTGCACTGTTCTGCAAGCATTGGTTTCACCTTTAAAGGGCTAATGCCTCTCTTTCCGGTACCATACCTCTGTTTGTGGAGTCCCTAAGCTTCTGTATTTGTTCAAAATCCATTTATTGAGGGTGCAAAATTCAGTATGGAAGCACAAGTGCGTTCACGGATGAGAGGCTCTGCTCTGTCTTGCTCTCCTGCCTCCATCCCCTAGTACAGCCATAGAAATGTGGGAGGGGACACAACCCCACCCCCACAAGGCTCCCAGACTGGACACTGAGCTGGTGGGGTAGGAGGAGGACTGGGGTCTGAGGAACTATACATTCAGCCTAGGACCCAGTCCTGGCAACTCAGCTGAAGTGACCTATATATAATGTACACGGTCAGATAATAAAGGTCCTTAACCAGTGAAAGGTGAGTTCTGCTCCCTAACCTGGAAGGCAGGAGAGGTCTTATGGGACCATGATTTGGGAACAGACATTACCCTGGCTTTATGACACAGAGAAGACCCCTCACACTCACCCTTCCCTGCTAGGGAGACTCCAGGATAAGGAAAACACAAACCCTCAAGTTCAGAAGATGCCTTTTCATCAAAGTGCTTTTACATTCACTCTTTGCTTGGACCTGACACAACAGCTGAGAGGCTGGCTTGAGGGTCCTGGGCCTTTGTTTCAGGGCATATAAAAATGGAGACCAGGTGACCCCTTCGGGTCCTCCCGTGTGTCTAATTAACCTGCACCAAGTCACACTGCATACCAGGGCTGACTCCGGGGACAAAGTTATGTTTGTTCAAGAACCCATACCCTCCGGCCAGGCCGTCTCTCCTCCATACAGCCTCTTGCTGAGCACTGCAGTCTTCTGAGGCCACTGCCACTGTTGCAGCGACACTGGACTCAAAACCCCTACGCAGATACTCAGGACTCACACTAGAATCTGCGAGTGTATGTGTGTGTGTGGCTCTGCGCAGAACAGAGGAGACACAGCTGTGGTCACCAGCCTCCAAGATGGCTCCCAATGATCCTCCCCTCCTAGTATTCATGACCTCGTGTAGTCCCTCCCACAATGGATAGAGCTGGCCAAGTAGTCAGTAGATTATAGAAATGTCGATGTGTGTCTTCCAAGGCTGGTCATAAAAATCATCCTAGCTTCCGCCTCGCTTTCTGGGGTCACTTGTTCTGGGGAAGCTAGCTGCCATGTCATAAGGACACTCAAGCAGCCCTACAGGGAGGTCCAAATATAGAACTGAGGCCTCTCATTAGTCAGGACTAACTCTCCAGGTGAGTGAGCATCTTGGGAATGAATCTTACCACCTCCATCAAGATATCTTGTTGGCCAGTCGCCATATTGACTGCAACTTTATGAAACACCTCCAGCTAGAGCCACCCAGCTAAGCGGCTCCTGGATTCCTGACCCCCCAGAAACTGAGAAGATAATACACATTTATTGTTCTTTTAAGCTGCTAAGTTTGGGCATAAGGTATTACACAGCAGTAGATAACTAATACAATGTTTTTCTTCCTCTAGGGTAAATACCTAGGCATGGAATTGCTAGGTCACATCATGAGTGCATGTTTAACTTCATAAGAAGCTGCCAAACAGTTTTCCAACATGGTTTTCATCCTATTTTACACTCCTACATACACCATATGCCAGTGGTGGTTGTTTTTTTCTAAGACCCAGCTCACCAAAGATAAATAACATTGCCTTTGCTCATGGCAATGGCAAGGTGCTGGACCCCAGTTGCACCAAACTGCCGTACCCTCCTGACTAGTTCCCCCTTCTTTATGAACCAACCAATGGGCCACTGCCAGGATAGGGGTGACCCCAGGATAGGGGTCCTTCCACAGGATGGGGAACTTCCACCCAACTGATCACTTACGTGGCCTTGGAAATCATCCTACACTTTAGAGTTGACAAAAGCCTTTCCCCTATGTGGCTAGTGTTCTTCCAGTCCTCACCAGCTCATGGACACAAATGAGATTGCATGAATAGGAAAAACACACATTTCATGGGCTTTTACCCCCACCTGCAGACGACGGATGCTCCAAAGCCCCTCAACGTGCCCGGGGTTATTTCTGAAAGTCACATGAACTTAGCACCGGAACCCCTCCTAGAAAGCCAAATCCGTAGAAGCCACTTGGGGGCAGCACCTCACCACCACCCCTCCCCAAGTGCCTTGAAGAACAGCACCACGGTCCCTCCAAAATTCCATCCATTCATGCCCCTGCCCTCCCCAGGTTGCCAACCCCATACCATACTAGGTCTAAGTGTCATGCCGAAATGAGGGGAGGACCTTTGTAATAGATTCTGTCAGTGTGCTGTTCAGATCACCTTTCCCGGCCAGTGCACCCGTCTACCAGCTGCTGTGAAGGCTGTCCCTTTCTCCTGAGAATTGCCGTTGGCTGATGGGTGCCTGGGAAGTTATATCCCCCACTCCCAACAACTGATTGGCACAGGGGACAAAAGCCTGTCCTGCTTACCTCAAGGGGGGACAACTCTCTGATCCACTTACACCTCAGAGCTCCTTTTGGGACCCAGCTGAGTCCCTATCCTTGCTAAGTATCTTCCCCTGCCCTGTCCAGCTTCCCTCCCTCCTTTTAATGCTTCTCTGAAAGCACACAATCAATAAATTACTTGCTCAAAAATTCCTATTTTAGCCCCTTACTCTAGGGAAGAAAACATACACTTCTCCCAACTTCATGTCAGAATCTTACTTAGGCCTCAGAACCTCACAAAGATCCTCATGAAATCAGCTCCTGTATCTGCCTGTAGCCCCTCTCTCTTCTAGCCTCAGGGGCAGTCTGTGGGCCAAGTGGGAGTACAGATACCACACCATCCTTCTCCACTCCACTCCTCCATATCCCGCCCCGAATCTTACCCAGGAGCCTACCCACCAGCCTCCATACAAGCCCTTGTGCAAATCACTCCATGCAAAGCTGCCTTCCTGCTAGATCCCACCCACTAGGATGTACAGTGTATTCATTTGACCTGCAACAAAATCCTGTTCAATTGCTATTTTTAACTTTCCTATTTTACTGGCAAGGGAGCCAGAAGCTATTTACTACAATGCTAATGAAGCTTAAGCTCACTTGCCTGGGCCCCTTTCAAAGTCCTGCAATTTTGTAATCATAGTTTTGTATTCTTCTGCTTAAAGAGAGCTTCCAAGCTGTACCAGTTCCACACCCCACAAAACTTAACTCTGCCCTTGGAAAAACTGAGTCTCTCTGAATGGTGAGGCCACTTGCCCCAGGACACAAACTTTATGAGCAACAGAAGCAAAACTTGACCCAAGTTTGCTGTCTCCCAAGTCTTTTTCCTGTTCTCCATCCTACAGTGCATCCCTGAAACTCCCCCAGGCCCGCAGAGGTGGTCTCCAGGACCCAGCCCTTGGCCTCCCTCAACCCCCAGCATGTGGCCTTCCTGGCTGCCAGCTGTCAGCCCCTCCTCTGCTCTGACACAGTACTGTGGGAGCCTGCCAGGCCACAGTGTGCTTGGGCAGAGCTATATTTAAATATCAGGGTGGAAGAGTGTCTATGAATACAGACACCCACAGGGCCTTATTATAACTTGAAATAGGCCCTCTGTTTACCTGTGTCATCTCCATCAGCTAAGGCAGGCTGCTAGGATACCTGGGGGACACTACAGAAGATGGACTGTGTATCAGTCAGTTTTTGCTGTATAACAAACCACTCCAAAACTTAGTGGCCTAAAACAAGAACTATTTATTTAACTCACAGTTTTGTAGGTCAGCAATTTTGGCTGGGCTCTGCTGGGCATTTAATCTCAGCTGGGCTCCCTTGTACATATGCTGTCAGCTGCCAGGATGGGTGGGAACTGGCATCTGCTGGCATGAATCATCTCTGTTGCACATTGTCTCATCCTCCAATGACTAGTCCAAGATAGTTCACATGGTGGCTGGGAAAAATTCTAAGAAAGTGAGTGGAACTGAGCAAGGCTCCTTGAGGCCTAGGCTTAGGACTCACGTACCACCACTCTCACCACATTTTATGACCCAAAGCAAGTGACAGGTCAGCTACGATGGTTAATTTTTGTGTCAACTTAGCTGGGCCACAGTGCCCAGATATTTAGTTTACCATTATTCTGGATGTTTCTGTGAAGGTGTTTTTTGAATGAGATTAAAACTTAAATCAGTGGACTTTGAGTGAAGCAGATTGCCCTCCATAATGAGGGTGAGTCTCATCCAATCAGTTGAAGACCTTAACAAATACTGACCTTCCTCCCTCACAAACATAACCCACGCAAGAAGGAATTCTGCAAACAGACTGCCTTTAAACTTGAACTGCAATTCTTCCCTGAGTCTCTAGCCTGCCAACCTCCCCCACTAGATTTTTGGACTCACCAAGTCTCCACAGTAGTATAAGCCAATTCCTCAAAATCTGTCTATAGATGATAGATGGATGGAGATAGATAGATAGATAGATAGATAGATAGATAGATAAATTCTTTCTGTATATATCCACATATACATATATATTCCTGTTGGCTCTGTTTATCTGAGGGGATAAGGGATAGACTCCTGATTGGAGGAGATGCAAAGCCACATTGCAAAGGGCAAGGGCACAGGGAGGGAAATGTTACAGCCATCTTTGCTAATGAGCTATCGCGGACTAGGTTTAGGTATGGGGTGGGATTTCATGGGGGTTCTGCAGGGCCAGTCAAGTGGAGCTTCCAGTCCCCCCCACTGCCTGTTGGGCATCAAAGACTTCAGGAATAAAACGATTTCTAGGCTTCCCTGAGCAGAGAGGGACTCCACACCAGGATTTAGGAGTATGCCTCCCCCCTCAGACTAGGGGCTCCCTGAAGGCTGTGCTGTCTTCCACCATCCAACTCAGGACTCAATGGAGAGTTCAGGTGGAAGACAGCTGTCTTATTCCTCCTAAAGACACAAGGGGTTTGAGAGCAGCCAATAGCCTGATTCATCCCGATGTTCCCCCAAGGTAGTTGACACAATGACTGGGGTATACTGGGACCCCATAAGTGCTCCCAAAATGAATGAATGAATGAGTGGTTGGCTCATGCTCAATTCTAAACACACACAGCCATCAGTGCAGAGGCTTGGGCCATCTGCTCCCAGCTACACAAAGGGTCCCAGGTCCCAAGTAACCAGGACAAGAGGCAGGAGGCTCAGAGCTGCCCAGCCCATGTCACAGTCCCCTTGAGTGCCCTCCACACTGATCTGCCCCACACTGTCTCTGCCTCTGCTCAGCATACCCCGCCCCCACTGCTTGACCAGGTGGCCACCTCTCAACTCCTGATCCCACTGTCTCCTGCTTACCCTCCTCCCCAGGCTCTGCAAGCCCCATGTAGACACTTGGTAAGGAAGCCAAGCCTCACCACTTGTGTATGTCCTGCAGGCTCTCCTTTCCCCCAGATATGGCTCTGGGCTTTGGGTAAACCCAAGAAGTGGGGAGTATTCAGGGAAAAGAATGCAGCAGGCAAGCAAGTGGGGCAACTGGAGTCAACCCATGAAACATGGAGGGCAGGGCCTATCTGCCCAGAAGACCCATGACGGCACAGTCTGATTAAAAAATAGTGGAAGACACTGGATCCACAAGCTCTGAGCTCCAGCCCACATTTGTCACAACACTACTATGGGATTTGAGTCTGTCACTTTGCTTCTCAGTTTCCTCATCTGTTGAATGGAGATGATAACCATCTACAGCGTGTTTTACACCTGTTTTACACCCTGCCCATCTCTTTGAAACCTCACCATTTCAGGAAGTTCCAGCTGCCTTCCTCCTGCAAGTTTGCATGTCTGCACCTGAGAGCTTTCTTTCCTGAGCAGCCGAAGGTCGCGTAGCAGGCTGCAAGTGCCAGGGAATCAACATCCCTTGGAGAAGAACTCCATCTGTAACTCACACGATAGCTCTGGAACATGTGCTTTACTCTGAAGTCGAGATTCCCCAGGACTCAGTTCCAGTTGCCCACTGTGGTAACTGGCTCCATAATGCATCTGTGTGGGCTGCTTCCCTCCCATTTCACTTTCCTCTCAGTGCAAGAAACTACGTGCACTGGAATCCCTGTCTCTGCTTCTGGGGAACCCAAACTAAGACACCCTCCCAGCCCTGTCTGTGCCACAGCTAGCCTGTGATTGAAATGATGACAGAGCTACCAGCCAGTGTCTAAGCACAGGGCTGGGCGAGGGGCTTCTCAGCCCTCATCTCTGCTCTGGACCCAGAGGCCACAGGGAGGTGGTGAATGTTGGTGGAACTTCCTCTATTGTTCTGGAATGGCAGCCACCGTCTGAAAACTGAGGACAAGAGATGATGGGTACCCGTGTTCTACAATGAGCAACCAGTGAGTCACCAACAGCTAGGCGCCTCAACTCCTGGCTTACTAAGAGGGAGTGGAACCTGCTCCTCCTCCAGTCTACCTAAAGGGCGTGGGGATAAAAAAGTGCACCTCTGACAGAATGACAGCATCCTCTGGCTCCCCGGAGCAAGTGAAACAGAGGTTCCAGGCTAATCAGGGGAATATTCAGTGTCAGTTTGCATATCCCTCGAGACCCAGCCTGACCTTCTGTTCAGACCAGCCATTCCATTCTACAGTCATATCCTGTTCACTGTACGTCTCGAGCTCAGCCCTCTCTCCACCATGACAATCCCCATTTGAGCTCCTGCCATCTCCTGCCAGGCGTCTTTGGCAGCTTTCTTTCCCGCCTTTCTGTCTCCTCTCTCAGCCTCTTGTCCATTCCAATACATCTTTCTAAAAGTGGATCTTTCTAAAATAGGCCGGCAAACTACTATGGGCCAAAGGGTGCTCATGGCCTATTTTTGTGAGTTCTGTGAGCTAAGAACAGTTTTTACATTTTTGCATGTCGAAGACAACTATGTGACAAAAAAATGTCTATGTTTCCCAATTCCTGCTCTAAAGCATAAATCTCATCGTGCTTAAGGGAGTGGCCTTCCTGCTGGCCTCATCCTCCACACCCACCCCTACATACCTGCTTTCTGCCTGAAACACCCCTTCTTCCCTCGTATGCCTGGTCAACCACCTACATACACTTCAGGTCTCATTCTAAATATCCCTTTGGCTGGGTCTTGGCCCGTTGGCTTCAGACCCAGTCTTAATCTTCCTCTGCTCAGCTCTGTATGATGGGCTTGGCCCCTGCAGGATTCTGAACAGGTTGAATCACAGATGAGTTTGGCCAATGGGTGGGAGATACACATAGAAAGGCAAGAAGAAGCAAGATTCCAGGCTATTTCTTCCCAGGGTCTCTGACCACGGCTGTGTCTTATCCATGGTTCCAGCTTCCCCTGGGTGACCTGAGCCCCAGTAACGCCACCTCCTCCCTTCTCTTCTTCTCCTGGGTGGTAACAGCTCTGTACTATTATTAATCTAGCAGCCCCTGGTTGACTTCTCAGCTCTTCTATTACCTGTGTGGCCAATTCCCGGCATTTAATTATCTCTGTCTAAGCCCTGGTTTCTGTCCCTGGTAGAACTCTGCCCTGGCACTGCAGATCCCTCAGTGAGCTCAGCACCAGCTACTGCTCACTCGCACAGCACCCTTCGTTCAGTCACTTCAACAGGCGATTATTGGACGTCGATGGTATTCTAGGCCAGGGGTCAGCAAACCATGGCCTGCCGGCCAAATCCAGCCCACTGCTTAGTTTGTAAACAAGTTTTACTGGAATACAGCCACGCCCATTCATTTACCTATTGTCCATGGCTGCTTTCAAAGGCAGAGTTGAATAGCTGCAATAGGAACTATGTGTCCCACAAAGCCAAAAAATTTTACCATCTGGTCCTTTACAGAAAAACTTTGCCAACCTCTGTTCTCGGTAGGCCCCTGCTAGTCAAAGTATAGACCAGCAGCCCAGCTTCACTTGGGAGATTGTTAGAACTGCAGAATCTCAGACCCTACCCCAGGCCCACGAAATCAGAATCTGCCTGTTACCGAAATCCTCAGGTTGACCCCTGAGCACATTGAAGTTTGGGAAGCACTGTCCTTATCATAGCACTCTTCATGCTCATCAGGAATTATTGACTGATTAATTGTTTGTCTTCCTTACTATGGGAAAGAGCAGGGATTAGTCATGTGTTGTTTTCTCCTGGGTCCCCAGCACCAGAGAAGATGAATGACTGCCAAAGAAATAGTTGAAAAGAACCACGGAAGCTAAAGAAGGAGTTTTAAAAAGAGCAGTTCCCATTTTTTTTTTACATCTCAAATTGGCCAATATCAGGAATTTGTTAACACGTGGCATTGGGAGGATAAGAAAAATAGGCCCTCTCACATTGTTTGCACAACCTCTGTGGGGAGGTCAATGTGACAATATTCATCAAAATTACAAATGCATGTAGCCTTTGACGCTGCATTTCCACTTGCAGGCTTTTATCTTTCAGATAGACTCACACCTGCAGGAAGTGATAAGATACTAAGGTACTCATTGCGCCACTGTCCTCAAGAGCAAGAGATTGGACACAATTAAGTGTCCCTCAACAAGGGATTTGCTCAGTGAGTCATGGTACATAATGAAACTGTGTGACTTTAAAAGAGAAAGAAGGAAGTGGAGCCATCGCCAAGGTATGTTGTTAAGTGGGGGGGAAAAAAGCAAAATGCAAAACAAAACATATCAGGTAATACCCAAAACAGGACAGGGACAAAGAAGAGAATATATATACTTGCTTGTATATTCATAAAATGTCTCTAGAAGGATATACATAAAACCAACAACACTGGTTGGCTGTGGGAAGGCATCAGTGGGTTGCTGGAAACAAAAATAGGAGATTTTTCACTGTCTATCCTTTGGTACTTTTTGAATCAAAACAAAACAAAAGAGAAAAAAATAGAGAAGTGTCAAAAAGTACGGATGTCCAGTCTAGAGCCTTCCTAGAGCCTAGCATAGGAATCACCTGAGAGCTAGTTAGAAACGCAGGATCCCAGGCCCCACCCCCAGATGGACTGAGTCAGAATCTGCATTTTAACAAGGTCCTAGGGAATGTGAGCACATGGTGTACTTTGCTGCTCTCTGGTCCAGGCAACCAGAGAAATTGCTCCTAGCAGCACCACCTGGTTTCCACCGTCTGCTACTGATAAAACAGCTGACTTTCCCCCCTAATTGGGACTCCATACCAGTGAGACACCAGGACCCAGTCTGTTCCCATTATGGGGGAGGTTTTCGGCAACGCCTCCTAGGCCCTGCCTGGCCAGGAGCCCAGTGCCCTGGCGGGTCCCCAGACAAGGAGACAGCTCACTTCCTCCTCTTGGAGTCTCTGGGACTGTTGAGAACGTAAACATTTGTGAGTTCTCCACTGCCCCAGTTATAAGCTCTTTCCAACATGAATAAAGATGTATCTGTCTGGCTCAGGTTTATTCATAACTGGTATTTATTTATCCATCCACCAGTGCCTCTGGGTACCTGGTACGCTGACCTACTGGTGGAAGGAAGGCAGGGGAGGGAGAGCATCAGGCAGGCCCCACTGGAGGAGGGAGGAGGAAATGCCAGGAGCTTGGCTGCTGCCTCTGCATCCTTGATCCACCTGGAACTGCTCCAGGACACATCTGGAGGCCACATCTGGAAGCAGTGACGCCGCTGGACTGTTCAGAGCAGTGGGGAGGAGGAGAGAGAGAGGAGGGGGGAGCTGTGCTGACTTTGTTCCAGACCACCCAGGAGTTTGCAGTTGGAGGAATAAGCAGGGAGACTAACCTCTCCCACCATGTTCCCCCCATTCCCACTCCCAATTCTGAGCCCGTCTGAAGGAGCACGGAACAGCCACGAGTGAATGCCCCACATTGGGGCTCTCCTGAGCTCTTCCCCAACCCCAAGCTGGAGGGGCTCAGTACAGGCTGAGCCCTCTATCACCTTTCTGAACCCTGCTACTCTTCCAACTTCTTAACAGCAGCCCTTCCTCCCAAAAAGAACCCCAAGTCCTCTTCTTCCCCCCTCACCCTCCCTCCTAGGTCTTCCTAGCCACCATCCCTTTAAAGGTTAAGGTCCTTTAAATTAAAAAAAAATTTTAATTTAAAATGCCATAAAATCACTAATAAGTGTTTAGCCCAAAAGAGTTTACAAAACGTTTCCACGTACTGTGTCTCAGTTTGTCATCTAACAGTCCTGCAAGGTTAGAATTCCCACCCCTGTTCTACTGAGCAGAACACCGGACTCTGGGAAACATTAAAGGGCTTAACAAGACCTCCCAGCCTACAGATAGCAGAGGCTTCAGGGCTCAAAGCTGCCACCACCTCCCAAGGCCTCAGAGCCCTTCCAGTGCATGGCTCCAAATCAGACAAGTCTTTCTCCAGCAGCCACCTGCCGACATCCTGACACTGTGAATGGATATGTCCCTTGCCTGGCTCAGTCAGGCTCTAAATTCAGAGACTTGATTCCTCCCCATTCCCTCTAGTGTCCCCCAAACCAGGTCTATCCATCTTAGAGTCTGGGCAAACATCCTATGCCTCTTTTCCCAATTGCTACTGTGATTCTTCCCAACAAGTCCCCCTGTCCTAGGAGCTCTACTCTCACTATTTCATATTCTACCAACTGCTCTCAAACCCGCTGTGGTAGATTAATTGCACACGTGGCCACAATTATTCCTCTTCCTGTATTCATACCCTCTGCAATATGCCTTTGTATCTCTTTCCATCAACAGGCAGCCTATTTTCCCACCCCTTGATTCTGGGCTGGCATGGTGAATTGTTTTGGCCAATAGAATACAGTAGAAGTAACAAAGTGCCAATTCTGAGCTTAGGTTTCAAGAGGTCATTTGCATTTCCGCTTCTCTTGGAAATCTATCCAGCCACCATGTGAACAAGCCCAGGCTAGCCTTCCGGAAGATGAGAAACTATATGGCCCAGGCACCCCCATTGGCCCAGCCAATAACCAGCCAAATGCCAACCACACGATAAGGTCATCCAGAATCAACCAGCCCCCAGCCCCCAGCCAACCCATCAGCTGACCAAAGATGCATGCAGGAACCACCATAATCAGCTAAGCTAGTCCAGACCAGAAGAATCACCAAGGCAGCCCATAGATTAGTGAGAAATGATAAATAAATGTGGATTTAAGTAACTAACTTCTAGAGTGTTTTTTTCACACAGCAAAAGCAAACTGATATATGCTTTGTCCTCTGCTCGCTCTCAGGGACTTTCCAGACCAAATTCCCTCCCCATCACAGGTATTCAGAGTCTTCCTAGAAGTTGCTACTTCAGCTTCATTTACCACAATTTCTCCAAATACTGGTCTCCAGAGTGTCCCCTGATATTTCTTACTCTTTCCATCCTTGAACCTCATATAGTCTTCCCTCCTACCCCTCCGTCTCCCCACCCCAATACCATTTACCCCCCTTTCTTTATATCTCAAAATTATGTCCTTCCTTCAATGCCTCACTCTAGAGTCTTCCATGATTGTGTTTCTTGTTGTTCTAATGCATTTGGCACTTTGAGTCTCAAACTTTGCTCTAATTTGTTGTGCTTGGCAAAAACGCACATAATCATATCTTTATCCTGCCTTGCTTTATTCTGCATTGGTTCATATAGTTCATTATCAAACAGGAAGGGCAAATAAGGTTGACCTTATATGTCTACACATGTCAATCAGTAAAAGATGCCTAAATAGCATCTGGTATCTGCTGGAAAGACTCCTGTGATTAATTAGTAATGTCTGCCGTTGGTATAGGCCAGACATCTAGGTCAATATTGGCCACTCCTACTCTAGGGCAGGGATTCTTGAATTTTTTGTCTGTGAACCCTATAGACTCCTTCTAAGAATAACATTTTTAAATGCAAAAAATAAAATACATCAGATTGCAAGGAAACCAATTATATTAAAATACTATTATCAAATATGTTAACAGAAAATATTTTTTTTATTTTGAACCAATAAAGAGACATACACTTATATTATTCTTTTTTTACTCAGTGTGTGGAGTCATTGTCATTAAGTTCTTGACATGAAACGTACTTGTCATCTTGTCACCAGATGGAACAGCTTGCAGGGTATCAGTATTTCAATCTCATTAAGATTACTTTCACTTAACCAGTGTAGAAATATCTACATAACTACATCCAAAACTGTCAAAACTCATACAAGAGTATGGCAATAGCTATTACATTATAATATCTATTTTCTTTGATTTAGATATCACTACTTTTAGGACTCTATCCCAATATTTTTTAAAGTGTAATATAATATGTGCTTCTTCCTTAATACACTACATAACAAGGTTTAGTGGGGACGGGGCCTAATAACTACTATAATTTTGAAGTATAAGTGATTTTTCAAAATATTTATAACTGTAATGTGATATGGAAATATTTGTGGCTTCTATTGGGAACAAAGACTCAGCTGTGTAATTTGTTTCCATGTGCATAATTGAGGGAAATGTTTGATTTTTATTTAGAGCAAATTATAGATGTAATTTTTTCCAGCTGTGTTTCATGGACCCCCTCAATTGTATCCACAGGACCCTATATTAAGAACCATTTGTCTAGCCTATGATATCCATAAAAGGGGCTGCTATCAAATTGATGTATATCCCTGAGAGGGATCAAAGCTAGACTGGCAGTGGATAAACAGTAATGGTATAAAAGAACATGGCTGTTATCACGCAGGACCTGCAAGGCACCTGACATCACGCTGAGCAAAGTGCAATCAGGATTCCACTGCACCTTTTCGGCTCCATCTTGGTGGCCTCATCAGTTTCCTTCCCCTCACAGGAGCAAGACTTTGGGCACCTATTAGGAACCCCTTCCCCTTCACTCCAGGTCTAGAGAATCCTTCCAGGCCCCTTCCGACGTGTCTTCTAGAACTCATTGCCTTCCCCACTGTCTTGCTTGGGCCTTTCTGCCCAGCCCCATTGAACCAATATGTCAGAGCCCCTTTTTGGTTTACTCCAGGCCTCGGCCATCCCTTAGCCCCATACTATGGGGTAGGAGGGCCAGGACTGCCATAGCCCTTTCCCTTCCCTCAGAACCACAATCCCAGGTCCTTCATTATCTAGGTATCCTTCAGCCCCATCTTTGCAGCAAGCCTATAGAGTGAAAACCTCCCTCCTCATCGTAAAGATGAGTGTGTTGGACAGTCTTTTGACACCACCTCAAAAACCTTTGGGTCAAACCTCTTCCTCCAAACCGTGCTAAGCTGACTTGTTCTGGGAAGGCTTCGACAAGACCTGGAGCTTCTCCATTATAGCTGGGCGGGACCCCCAAGAGAGTCTGCCTGGCCTGCATGCATGAGCAGCCCAGAAATGTGGGGAACTTAGAGTCTGTGGGACTTCCCTTGACCAATGGGGGATAAGAGCCCATTGTATGTCACCTACGTGAGCCCACACCAGCCTATGCTGTCCTTCTGTCCTCTGTCTACCCAAACACCACCTCCCCTCCCAGGCCCAGCTTCATCTTATCATTTCCCAAAGTCTCTTCCAATCCCCAAGCCTGCGCTGGACTCACATAGGCTGTGAGGTTGGGAGCTTGGGCCAAAGGGAGCTAAATCTCTGAAGGGGCAGAAAGAGCCCTAAGGATGCTTTTAGGAGTCTCTTCAAGAATCCAACACCTAAATAGTGAGCTCAAAGTGGAAGACACCAGAATTGTTTCTCCCTTTCAGGTGTGCTCTAGGCCCTCTGTGTCGCCTCTTTCATGCTTATGACATGGCCAGTGCTGTTCTGGCAGTGAGGACCCAAGTGCAAACTAACAAAATCCCTGCCCTCATGCAGCTGACATGCTGATGGGGGAGACAGACAGACAGACAAGAAGAATGTCAACCAGTAAATAGACTGTGTTAGATGACAGTAAGTGCTGGTAAAGTCAATAGGCCTGAAGAAAAGTAAAGGAGAGAGCCACATGGATCTCTAGGGGAAGAGTTTTCTATTCAGAGGGAACAGCCAGTGCAAAAGTCCAGAAGCAGGAACATCTTTGGCATATTAAAGGAACAAGGTCAGTGTGACCAAAGAGAAGAAAGGGAAGGGGGATGATAGAAGTAGCAGGGGAAGATCACATCAGGTTTTGCAGATATGGTAAAGACTATGGCTTTTACTTAGAGTGGGGTGGGAGCCATGGAAGGATTTCAAACAATGAGAGAACATGGTCTCCCTTAGCCTCAGAAGGGTCACTCTAGCTGTTGTGCGGGTTGCCCAGAAGCAGGTTTGAGGGTGCAGGAGAGAAACTAGGGTAGAAGCAGAGGAGAGGATACTGCAGAGATCCAGGTGACAGGTGATGGTGGTTCAGACCGGCTGGTCGCAGTGGAGGAGATAAGTAGTCAGGTGTTTTGAAGGCATGTATGATGGGATTGCTGATGGCTTGGTTGAAGCATGGGAGAAAAAACAGGAGTCAAGGTTTCTAGCCTGAGCAACTCATCCAGAACAGTGAGGTGGGAAGACCACAGAAGGAAAGGGTTTGGGGACACAGATGAGAAGTTCCGTCTTGGATATGAATTGTGACTTCATGGGGGAAACTCAACTCATCGGTCTTTCTAGCTGAGGTCTGTGGTTAACTTGGCGGGGAAGTTTTCCAGTGTGGCAAGACAGCAAATCAAAACTCTGGGAGAAAATGTTGCTTGACCACAGAAGGATTTGTTCATGAATGTTCATAGTTTCATTTATAAGAACTAAAACTAGAGACAACCCAAATGTCTATCAACAAGAAGAAATATTCATAAGTAAATTATGGCCTATCTCCACAATGGAATAATATTTAGCAAGAAAAAAGAGCAAACTACTAACACACACAGCAACCTGGATGAATCTCAAAGGCATTAGGCTAAGCAAAAAAAATCTTATGCAAAAGAGCACAAACTGTATGATTTTTTTTATGGGAAGTTCAAGAATAGGCAGAACAAAGCTAAAATCAGAACAGTCATTTCCACTGAGGAGGGGGTGGGATTGACCAGGAGGGGAACAAAGAACCAGAACCAGAACCAAGCTCACCCTCTCAGGAATATTTCCCAGAGCTGAGTCTGGGGTGAGGCCACAGAAAGCAGAGATCATCGAGAACACAGCCACAGTCAGAGACAGTGGTGCCAGCAGCAGCGGTCCAGCCACATTCCTCCTGTGGTCGGTCCTCCTGATCAATCCCATAAGTCACCCTGTAATCTTCCAATAAGTCCCTCTTCTGTTTAGTCCACTCAGAGCAATTTCCATGGTTGAAACCAAACACCCTGGCTGGTAAATCTCCATGTGGAGAGAGCCCAGGGCTGAGTGTCAGAGAAATGTGGGCAGTGTCCTAAGTCACTCTGGTTCATGAAGACTCACCACACCGGTGATCAGACAGCCAGAGGGAGCTTGTCCCATGACTACCAGCCCAGTTCACAAGGGAAAGCCGTGAGGCAGGAAGAGCCCCTGGGGGCAGGGGAGCTGCTGAGGGCAGCTGCAGGGCAAGCCAGCCCAGCCATGGAGTCTAGTTTCAGCTCTGTCTGTGGGGGCTGAGGTGCACCAGTCTTGCTAGACTTAGGAACAGGGCAGGGAAGTTCATGAGATTGACCTAAACCCACAGAGCTGGATCGTCACAACCTAGGCTGAGCGCTAGGAAGGAGAAGCTTTCAAGGAATGTGGGACCAGGTCCCAGTGTAGGGAACATCTTCTAGGGACAAAGTACAGTCTGGGCCTTAGGGAGTCCTCAGCAAGAAGATGAAACTGACCCCAAGATGTAGAATATGACTTAGAGCTCACATGTACACCACAGATGAGACAGAGAGACACAGAGAGAGAGATTAGCCTCCTGAGAGGAACACAGGAAAAGGATGGGAGTGCCAGGGCGGTCCCACTGACAGGGAGCAAGCCAAAGCAAGAGCTGGCTGTGGCCACAGGGGAGCTTCTGTGGAAGCCTCGTTCAGGCTGGAGACTGCTATTGTGCGTTGGGCCAGACTGAGTGTCCAGCTGAGGCCAGGAAAGGAGGATTGACCCCTGGGATTTGGGTGTATTAGTTAGCTAGAGCAGTGTAACAGATCCTTTCAAAACTCAGTGGCTTCAGAGAAGAAGCACCTACCATTACTCATGAGTCTATGGTCAGCCATGGGTAGAGCAGGTGTCCTTGCTCATCGTGGCTGGACTCTCTGACATGTTCGGGCACCAGTTAGTGGGTGCTATATGATGGTCTCAGCTAGGGAGCTTGTCTCTGCTCCGTGTGGTCCCTTGTCCTCCAGTAGACTAGTCTGAACTTGTTCACATGGTCATGGCAACATTCAAGAGAACACGCAGAAACACGCTGAGAAAGGGCTTAGAAAGGGCTCAATACCTTCTATAACCTTCTATGGGTCCAAACAAGTCACAAGTCCAGACTCAGATTCAAGGGGTCAGGAAACAGACTCCACCTCTCAATGGGAGGAACTATGAGATCACATCATAAATGGTGTAGATTCAGGAAGACAGGGAGAATTAGGGCCACTTTTGAAATCACTCTGCTACATAGGACAAGGGCAATCCCAGGATAGAATCTGCCAAAATCCAGATTTTCAAGAAAATCCCTCAAGCACTCACTGGTTGCTTTGAGGACAGGCTCTGGCCCTTTTCTCCCAAGGGCTCCTCCCTCACTGGAGTCTAGACCAAGGAGAAACGTGGGGACAAGCTGCTGAGAGCTCTGAAGGTCAGTCCTCATCTCTGATTCTGAGTGAGTTCTAGAAGCAAAGCTGAGGCAAGAGGAAGGCCAAGTGAGGGGAAGGAATAGGAGGCTAGAGATGCCCTTTCTGGTGACAAGGACCCCACCACAGCAGGCGAGGAACAGGGGACAATTTTAGCACTGCTCACCCCCTCTCCTCCCTAGCTAGCTTTTCCTGGGCACCAAGCTCCCACCAATCCTCCTGACTCGTATCACCCAGGCCTCCCTCCTGGTAGGACACAGACTCCAAAACCAAATTATCCCAACTTGTAGTTTTCCCAGCTCTTTCCCTCTACTCCCACTCTTTATAGTTGCTGCAAAGAAACAAATCTGCCAAAACTTGTCTCTCTTAGAGTCAGGGTAGGTTCAGCCAGTGGGTTTCATCTCTAAGTGGTAACAGTATTAATACTAACAGCTTCCATTTATTGAGCACTTACTGTGTGCCAGGTCTTATGCTAAGTGCTTATCAGAGATTATTCTGAAATTACACCTTTTACGTTATAGGGACTAAGCAGAGCACTCACTCTCTTGAGAGGGGTTGTGAGTCCTTGACTGAAAGTCTGGTGCTAAATCAGCAATGTCTGTCATGGTTGTGAGAGAGGGCAGTGACAGCAGGCATGCCTAGATAGGACCTGTTGTAGTTCAGGCTGCTATAACAAATTACCAAAGACTGGGTGGTTTAAACAACATTCAATTATTTCTCACAGTTCTGGAGGCTGGGAAGTCCAAGGTCAAGGTGCCAGCAGATCTAGCATCTGGTGAGAGACTCCCTTTTGGTTTGAAGATGGCCAGCTTCTCGTTGTATCTTCACATGGCAGAGAGCAGAGACAGGAGGCCATCAACCTCTCTTGTGTCTTTTCTTGTAAAGTCACTAATCCCATTCATGAGGGTTCTACCTAATGACCTAATTACCTCCCAAAGACCCCATCTCCTAATACCATTGCCTAGGGAGTTAGGATTTCAACATATGAATTTTGGAGGGACACATTCAGTCCGTTACACTGTTTCTGTGACCTTAGGCAAGCTACTTAACCTCTCTGAACTTCAGATGTAATAATAGCACCTGTTTCACAGGGTTGTGAAAATTAAATGAGATCATGCTTTTTTAAAACAATTACCAGTGAACCTGGCATACAGCAAGTATGAAACAAATGTTTACTATCTTAATCATGAGTGTTCTGATCATTCAGCCTGGAACAGGGACTACACAGGGCGGAGTAGGGCAGGGGGAAGCTGCTGGGGTTGGAAAGAGAGCTCCACACTGGGAAAGGTTAGGCTGCCCTGATTTTCAGTGAAAAGGCTCCGTTTGGGGACCACATGAATAACATAGTGCTTTGGGCTTTTACCACTGCCAGCTGCCAGTACTTGTGACTTTTTGCCTGAGAGCTTTCTCTGGCCCTTGACCTCAGTCTGTTTCTCTCTAACCAGGGAGTTAGCATCCTACCGCAGAAGCCCTCAACTAATGACTGATGGGAGTTAGTGTATAAATATCCCAGCTCCCTTGCCCCTCCGACGACATACCTCCGACGTGTGCTCTGCACTGTTTCCCAGACTTCTTCAGCCCAGTTAAGGTCCAATCACCCACAGTAACTGATGTGCACCTTGCATCAGCTGCCCTCTCTTCCCCGTCTCACTTCCTGAATCCCCTACTAGAGGTCTTGGGACGACTTCACAAAGAAGCTTTTGCACTCTAATCCTTGTCTCAGGGTCTGCTCCTGTGGGAAGACAGCCTAAGAGTTCACCTTTGGTGAGGCCAACCATGTCAAGTGGTCATCTGGAAGGGCCACACCAAGCCTGACCTCTGCTCAGTAGCTCAAGCTGCCGGAAAATGACAGAACCTTCAGTTTGCTCAATCAGAAACCATCTCCATCCCTAAGTAGTCAGGCTAGAGGCAAATTTTCTCTCCTTTGCATCCCTTTCACACTCTCAGGGACTCCTCCATGATGACTGTCAAGACCATCTGTCGTACGGGAGACCCTGCTCCCTACGCCATTTGTCGTGAGAGGCGGCCGGCGGGGTCTCTAGTCCCGCTCCCCACATAAGAACGCAGGACATGGTGAGGACAAAAAGGAACACCCACGGAGCCATAGGTAGGGGAGTCATATCACTATAGTCTCGCGGGCGGCTGGGTTGGAGACACAAGAAACAGGCGCCACACGTTCCGCAATCCACACTCCGCCCTTGCTAGCCCCCATTTTCCTGCTAGCGTAGCCACGGCAGTTATATTAGTGGCCAATGGCTCACTGGTTACAGCTCACGGCCAACTAGCCACCGCTGATGGCCATCCAATCACAGGTGATGGCCATTTATTACCTGAGTGAGCACCTTTCCACATGAGGGCAAGAGCCTGGAAACTGCACTCCTGGCTCTGTCCCCACACCATCTTGACCTGAGGACAGGGATGACATATAGGTTACACCTAGCGTGCCACCTCTAATCAATCAATACAGTACACCTGGAGGCTCTAGCCAGGGTTGGAGTATGCAACTATAATTAGTGATTTCTGCCTTGAGCACTGGAATGGGTGAGAAGTAGCTTTATGTGTAACATCCTGGCTCTAGAAGTAAATTAGCTACTTTGTGGGGATCTTGGCTGAATTTTTCTTTAGTATTCCTAATCCACCATGGCTCTCGTTGCCTCTTGCTGAGCTACCGCCTTCATCTGACTTGTCCCATCCCAGTCAGCAAGCCTGTGCACTAAGCATAGCTACCCATTTTCTGGATGAGGAAGCTGAGGCTCTGTGGGGACAGAGCCCCAGAGAGCAGTTTCCAGGCTCTCGGCCTCACCTAGAAAGGTGCTGGCTCAGGTAGTAGATGGTCATCAGCTGTGGCTAGTTGGCCGTCAGCTGTAACCAGTGAGCCATTGGCCACTAATATAACTGCTGTGGCTACGCTAGCAGAAAATGAGGGCTAGCAAGAAGATGGTGGCTGAGCTAGCAAGAGCGGATTGCAGTTAGCATGGGGGGTTGGTTGGTTGGCAGAAAAGCGGACGGCAGGTTGCAGATCGTGTGGCTCCTGCTTCCTGTGTCTGCAACCCAGCCGCCAGCGAGAATATAGTGGTATGACTCCCCTATCTATGGCTCCGTGGGTGTTCCTTTTTGGCCGCACCATATCCTGCATTCTTATGTGGGGAGCAGGAGCTGAGACCCCGCATGACACCCGGCATGACTGTGAGTCCCTGCATGACAGGCTCTTTAATATTAAGTGACTTTTCCAGAATCACAGAATTTATAAGGCTAGAACAGAGGTTTTTAATTAAGTCTACTGACACCAAAGTCCCTACACTATATCTTTCCATAGAGAAGGCAGTAGTAAAGGTCTTCAAGAGTCCAACACTCCTCTTTCGGTTAAGAGAAGACTTCTGCTTACTGGTATCCCCATACTTCACTGTCTTCTCCAGCCAGGTGGAATAGAAGGCTCGTTGGGCCCAGTATGTGCTCTTTCCCCACCCCGGCCACCCCCTGCCATTCCTCTGACAGGCTTCATTCAGCTCCACCCTCTCTGGTCCAGATTTGCTCATTCCCCACCTGGGAATGATAGTTTTCACTTATTTGCTGTCCTTGAGCAGCTGTCTCTCAGCAAGGGCTGGAGGCTGCGTGGGAAAGCCTAACTGGAGCAGGCGTGACTGGGGCACTTCCAAACCTCCAAGTTATGGAAAAATCCAGCAGAGGCATTCCCAGGGTGGTGATTCAGCACTCTCACAGGCTGGGGGCTGCGAATCGGGGCGTCAGACCACAACATCGGCCTGGAGCCTGCTGACCAGGCGGCTTGCCCGCCTGGGTTTGGCTCACACTGTCTCCCTAGGAGCAGCTCAGGACTTCGAGTATATTTCTGCTGCCTCCTGCTTCTGAAAACCTAGATTCCCTGCCCTGACAAGCCTGGAGGATGAGACTCACAGACCCAGTCTCTCCACTCATAAGCATATATTTCAACTTGCCCCTCCCTGCCCCTGCGGAGATACCTAACTGGGCAGCTAGATGCTGGTGCTGGGTTTTGTGGAATGAGACAGCAGAAAGGGGTGAGCAAGCGAGGGAGAAAGTGACATAGCCACCAAGCTATAGACAACACAGAGGGTCAACAGGCTGATGTTGAAGTCAGATTAGACCTGGCGTTAACTCCCTCACTCACAGGTATCTTAGATCCCATTCTCTAGAGTCAGAGATGGGGATTTGTGGTCACATGACTTACTAAGGATATAATCTCAGGAGAAGGGAAGGAGGAAAGCAGGAGAAGGCAGGGGAAGATGCTCAGCAAAGATGGGGTCTCAGCAGAGTCTAACCTCAGCCTGGTTCCACACAGATGTCTGGGGCGGGGCAGGGAGAGGTGAATTGTCCAGAGTTGTTCCCCCTTGAGGTAAGTAGGCCAGACTCTTGTCTCCCTGTGTCAATCAGTTATTGTCCACTCCTGGAAAATAGCTGGTGGGAATGGGGAGGGGGTGTAAGTTCCCAGAAGGACATCAGCCAGAGAAGGCAATCCTCCAGAGAAGTTCTCAGATGCAAGCCTTTCGTCACCACATTGGCAGCCCCTGGGGTGGGGTCATTGGCTGGGAAAAGAGATCCAGTTAGGGCCCTAATATCTGCTATCACACTGGGCGAGATTCAGTTGATTCCTCTGTGAAACGAGCATAACACCACACAGGTGTGTTGGGAAGTAAGCACAAGGTCACCAACGCAAGGTAAGTCCTCAGTGACAGGAAGCTACCATTCTTATTGCTCGTTAAAGTCATTTAAGTAAGGAGGTCAATTTTGTGTGTCAACTTGGCTGAGTCATGTGTGTCCAGATATTTAGTCAAACATTATTCTGGACATATTGTCCAGGAGTGGACAATAACTGATTGAAACAGGGGGTGTGAGGGCGTTTTTGGATGAAAGTAATAGTCGAATCAGTGGACTTTGAGAAAAGAAGATTGCCCTCCATAATGTGGGTGGGTGTAATGCAGGGTCTCTGGTCCCACTCCTGCTCTCGGCGGGTGGACAGAGTATGGCAAGGCCAAAAAGGAGCACCAATGGAGCCATATGTAGGGGAGTTTCTACCTCTATATTCTCAGTGGCGGCTGGTCGAGACACAAAAGCAAACATCCGCCAGTACCCCAACGAGGGGTTTTCCTACACCCCAGTCTCACTGGCGGCTGAGCAAGACACAGGAAGCAAACATCCTCCAGTTCCACTAGCCATGGATAGGGGGTTCATACCACTATACTCTCGCTGGTGGTTGGGTTGGAGACACAGGAAGCAGGAGCCACACGATCCGCAATCGGCCATCCACGCTTGTTAACCCCACTTGCTAGCCGCAATCTGCCGCCCACTTCTCTGCCAATCAACAACCCCCTAGTGTAGCCATAGCAGTTATATTAGTGGCTAATGGCTAACTGGTTACACCTGAAGGCCAACTAGTTACAGCTGATGACCATCTACTACCCGAGCCAGCACCTTTCCACGTGAAGCCGAGAGCCTAGAAACTGCTCTCTGGGGCTCTGTCCCCAGAGTGGGCCTAACTAGAGAAAGAGCCTGAGCAAGAGAAAAATTCTGCAAGCAAATGGCCTTTGGGCTTGAACTGTAACATCAGTTCTTCCTTGAGTCTCCAGCCTGGTGGCTTGCTCTGCAGATTTCGGACTATCAGCCTCTGTAATTGTGAGAGTCAATTCCTTAAAATCTCTCTCTCTCTCTCTCTCTCTCTCTCTCTCTCTCTCTCTCTCTCTCTTCCTCCCCACCCTCCCCCTTCCCTCCTCTTTCTCCCTACCCCACCCCATCTGTCTCTGGAGAAAAAAGACAAATACAGATAGAAAAGAGAACAGGAGGTGGGCTGCCCAGGGCTCAAGAGCATTGTCCCAAGGGCAGGGCCCTATGCACCACCCAATCATGTTTGTAGGAATTTTGTGACACTCCTGAATTCTTGGGATTTTAAGACAGATCCTGCCTGGCAGCCACTGAGTCAGCTCCCCAAGCAACCCCTTCAGGCAAGCCCACTATTCCCCTGGCATCTCCCACCAGCCCTGCCTCCAACTTCTTCCCACCTCACACCTCTCTAGCCTAAGGTGGTAGAGATATGGGTGGAGGGGTGAGTCCCAGAACAGGGAGAAAGAGATCCAAAAGGAGTTCTTGCCAGAGTTCACTGTTCCTACCCACACCTGGTGATCTCACCAGGATTCTGTGGACCCAGGGCCATCTCAAAAGGACAGAAGGGGATACGGGCCAAACGAAAGGGCTTCTCGCTCTAGAAACTCTAAGTTTTCTTTTCCCTAGTGTTTTGGCTCTGTAGTCCCTGGTTATAATCATTTTTCAAATCAGTTTCTTAATCATAAATAATAGACTGTTTTTAACCTGAATCATAGAAATCTCCTACCCCCTGCTTTAGGTAATTACCCTAAAGCTTGTGATTAATGTCTGTTGACTATGGTCATTGTAGCACAGCACTCTTTCCAGGCCTACCTGCCAGGTGAACAATAACTGAATGACCGGTTAAACCAGAAGAAAGGCCAGGCTCCATGAAGCTGAACAATTTTTCATCACGCATTCACCCTGTGTCAATGGCTTTGAGTCCTGCTTCTTGGGCCAATACTTTTAATTCTCTTAACTAAAATCTATTTTTCCTCATTTTGGGGCCATGGGGATCCAAGTGATACTTCAACAAGATTTCCAGTACTTCCCAACCAAAGAAACCAACACGGTCTTCCAGGCGGATCTCGAGACCCCCTTCCCCTCATCTAAGATCAGATAGGGCGAGAGTCCCGTGAATCCCCAATACTCAGGAACAACAAGCACATTCAGAAGGAAGCAGATACAGAAGAGATCTCCTGTCCCTCAACTTCCCATAGAGACTTAAGGGAATCACGTCTGTCAAGGGGGACATAAGCAGGAAATTAGAGACAGGAATTGGGTGTCCAAGGCGCCTGGATACATCAGGTAACATTCCTGCACGTCCAACATAGTCTACGGGAAATGACCGCCCAAAAGACCTCCCCTCTCTGCCCAAACTTGCCCTCGTTTACCATAACCATTAGCCATTATCAATCACAGATATCAATCAAGCAGCTCCACAATTAGAGAGGAGTATCCCATTCTAGAAGAGAAGGAAATAAAAACTCCAAGTCCTGGCCAGTCAGAGCCTTTTTGAGCCTTGCTTTTGCTCGGGGGCTGCTTCAAATCCTTTGGAGTTAACTTTTTCTTCTAATAATGAGCCCTTGAGCCCTTGAGCCTTTTGAGCCTTTTGAGCCAGTGCTTTGTGCTCAGCCCACTCCAAAGTCTTTGGAGTGTACTATCTCTTCTAATAAACTTCTCTTTCACCAGTTTACCTCTGTGTCTCATTCAATTCTTTGCTCCATTCACCAAGTTCCTGGACATCACACTGAGGAGAGCCCACTCCCAGCAACGTAGCGGCTAGGATTCCTAGCTTTCCTCTCCCAGACCCAGGTTCGACCCCCAGTGTGGGAATCTAGCCCAAACTCCGCTGGGTTCGATCCCAGGTGTGAGAGCCAACCAAGCCCGGACACCGCCGGGTTCGACCCCCGATGTAGGAACCAAGCCCAGGCACTGCCCCGAGAAGGGCCTGCTCTTCGGTAACATGAGGATCTCTGAATATCCTCTCTCGTTAGCTTAGGCTCCATAATATTCCTTCCTTTCTTCTGGCAATGAGGGCTGCTAACCATTCCATCGTCATCAGGACTGACAAATGCATTATGATGCCCTGCCCTTGGCCTCTACAGAAAAGTGAACACCTTAGACAGAGGGCAGTGGTCATTCCCAAAGAAAGACACACCCTGAGAGAGAACATGGTCCTGCTGAGACCTTGATTTCAGACTTCTAGCTTTAGAACTGTTGAATAAATTTCTGTTGTTTTAAACCACCCAGCTTGTGGAATTTTGTCATGATAGTCCTAGGAGTTGGATACAGGGCTACTAGATCGTGTCCAGCAGTGACAGTCCTAGGAGATGGATACGGGGATACTAGATACTGACCAGCAGTTTGCCTAAGTGCCAACCACTAAATTTCTGAGGGAAATCCAAGGATTAGATTCTGGAAACTGGTGGCCACACCCATCTACTGACCTTCTCAGGGATCTGTCAGAGCAGGCAGCTGCACTTCCGCAAACCGGTCTTCCACCTTGAAACCATCACCATTGCCCTAATGTGGAAACAGAGGCTCAGGGAGGGTTAGTTACTTCCCCAAGGTCACACACCTGTGAGGGGGAAGGGGCAAGACTTGAACTCAGAATAATACTAAAACCCAGGTTTTTGTGACACTTGGACCCCAAAGAGCATCTCCACCTGACACCACATAGACATGTTCCTCCTGAGAGTTCCATCCCTATTGAGTCACCTCTCAAAGTCTCATGCTGTGTCAGAGCAGCTGGAGACTTTATGAGCCCTCTAATGGGCTAACTACCTGACAATCTGATTATGCAAAAAGCCACATGTGAAACTCCCGCCCTCATAACCACATAATTTATAAGGAAATTAATCTACCTTCTCCCCAGGCCTTTGGCTGCCTGCCCTTCCTGATGGCTCAGGGGAGCTTTTCCGCCAAAACTGGGAACAACAAAGAGGATCTCCATCCTGCGCTGCCCTACTTCCCGTCCTAGAAAGCCTCCTCTGCTCTAGGCCGCCTTGCCATCTGAGCCTCTACCAGGTTCTCCTTGCAATGGGGACTCAAGGAGGAGGGAGGCTGGAGAGGAGACAGGAGGGGACAGTTGAGAGGAGCAAGAGAAGGAGGTGGCTAAATAAAGAGATGGACCAATGGACAGGAGGGGACGGGGTCTTTCGGCTCCTACTACGCAAAAGCTGGGGCTGAGACAAAACCCACCAAATGAAATAGGAGTCTGTCTCTCTGTCCTGGAATGCCAGACACAGGTAGCAAGGCTGGGTCCAGAGTGAGACAATGGCCACTGCGGATCAGTCCACAAGGCAGGTGTCTATCCCCCCTTTTCTCCTCCAGCTTTCTAGGTAAATGTTCCTTGGTTTTCTCTGATTCTGTCTGACCTCTGTCTCCTTTACTTCTTCCTTCCTTCCCTGTACACCTCAGTTAAAGAAGCTAGAAATCGGAAATCAAGCTGTCAGCAGGGCTGTGCTCTCTCTAAGGGTGTGTTTTCCTGTCGGGGTCACCATTGCCCCCTGTCTAAGGTACTAACTTTTCTGTAGAGACCAGGGGAGGGGCACAGGAATGCATTTGTCAGACCAGGGGCGGGGCACAGGAATGCATTTGTCAGTCCTGATGACATGGAACGGTCCAAAGGATAGACGGAAACAATGGACACAAGAGAAGGAAGCCACAGTCACTGTCTCCCCCAGTGCTGGTCCTCCCAAGCCCCGGGACAAAGGAAGACGTGGAGAGAGGTTTTACAGGGAAGGATAGGGGGAAAGGAAGAGGAGGAAAGAAGAAAAGAGAGAAGGGATCCAAGAAGGAGGAGAGTGAGAAATACATGCTCAAGGCAACTCCCCTGACCAGCTAGGCTGGAGGGTGAGAGGTAGGCAAGCCTCCCTCAGCAGATGACAAGGATACTGAAAAATCCTACATTATCCCCTGCCAAGAAAAGCCTTTTCTGCCTCATACACTTACCCACTCGCTCTTTCATACCCCTGTCGTTCTCTTTCTATCACACCTGACTCCCTAAGCTCGTTCACTCACCT
Source organism: Rhinolophus ferrumequinum (assembly GCF_004115265.2). Classification (NCBI taxonomy): domain Eukaryota; kingdom Metazoa; phylum Chordata; class Mammalia; order Chiroptera; family Rhinolophidae; genus Rhinolophus; species Rhinolophus ferrumequinum. The sequence goes on along the minus strand of NC_046306.1, from coordinate 25,920,170 downwards.
AGTTTGCCCACTGTTTTCACCTCCAGTGCAGAGAACTTTGCCCAGTGCCTGGCAGCAGCCCCGTATTTATTACATGAATTCATGGATGAATCTTATTTGATATACACAGCAGAGTTTTAACAGGGTACACAAGGCTTTATAGAAGTTGCAAATGTATCATTCTTCCCCAATCTGTTACCAAACCCTACGCTTAACGCTCATCACACACAGGAGCTTCCAAATATGAAACCACAGCCCTATTTCCCATAACAAAACTAGTTTTTCTTTTTCCCCTCCCTGGTCTCAGAGCCCTGCCTCCTCCTCTGTCCCTGCAATCCAGGACACAATGAGAAGGCTCCACCCACCCTCTGGTTGGCCTTGAGCTCCCGACCACACTCCCTTCCTCTGTTTTTACCTCGTGTGCACATTCTTGGCAGCCTTTAAAACTTCTCTCTGTAAAATGCATGGTCTCCACCCTCTCCCTGACTCTCTGCAGCCCCACCTCCGACAGGGGCACTTCTTCAGTAGTGAACACACCCTACCTGTCTCCTCCTGTCTATTCCTCTTCTTCCTTCCTGGGCCCTGTCATTGTTACCCTCATCTCACTTCCTCCACCGCCCTTCCCCCAGACACACACACACACACACACACATACACACACACATACACACACACTAAAACAGTACGTCTTCCTCTGTGTATTTTGCCATTCTATGTCCTAGCCCCTTTTGCCACCGTCCCCTTCCCTCACAGTGCCGGCGTCCTCTGGGCAAATGTTGCCAACTCATAGTCCCTTTATTCTAGACCCTTAACCATGGGCACTATAGTAGGTAGCCCCTCCTGCCGCCCTCCCACCCCGCAAGATGTCCACATCCTAATTCCCAGAACCTGTGAATATGTTACCTTATATAGCATAAGGTACTTTGTAACGTGATTAAAGATCTTGAGATGGGAAGATTGTCCTGGATCATCCATGTTGGTCCAATATAATCACAACGGACCTTATAAAGGAAAGAGGGAGGCAGGAGAATCAGAGCAGGAGATGCGATGATAGAAACAGGGGAAAGAGAGAGAGAAATGTGAAGGTGTTACACTGCTGACTTTGAAGATGGAGGAAGGGGCCACCAACCAAGGAATGCAAGAGGCCTTGTGAAGTTGAAAATGGCAAGGAAGCAGATTTCTCCTAGAAGCAGCCTCCAGAAGGAACAGAGAACCAACCCCTTGATTTTAGCACAGTGAAACCCACGTTGGACTTCTGACCTCCAGAACTGTAAGATAACAAATTCGTGTGGTGTGGTTTGTAGCCCACTTATTACAGCAGCAATAGGAAAATAATATAGACATTGATTTGTACAACTCCAGTAGTTGTGCAGTGCACAGCTGCCATGAGTAGCTGTTCATGGCAGCTCTGTTTGGTGCTGCCCGTGTATAATACCTTCGCTGGTTGTAATCCGTCTGTGATTGAAGGGTAATGGTGCCCTTCAGCAGTTGCCTTAGTTTAGGTTTCCCCAGAAGCAGACTTTGAGACAAGATATTAGATGCAAGTAGTTTAACTGAGAGGAGATGCCAGCTAACACTGGTAGGGGTGTGGAGAAGTGAGACAGGGAAGGGAAGTCAGTCAATAAACATGCATTATCAACAATTTACCAACGTAGGTGAGTAGCGCTCAATTCCACAGAGGAACTCTGGGAGCCAATGTAGAACATGCCCCAGTGTTGTCCCCACCCCACCCCGCCCCCAAGGGAAAGGGAGCTGGAGTGTTTATACACCTAGTCCCATTAGTCATTGGTTGAGGGCTGCATGGGGGTGGTGGGAGATTGTTCTGGTCTCTGGCCAGCACAAACAGAACCACTTTCATGCTTTGGAGAAAGCCCTCAGGCAAAGAGATGTGGATTCTAGCCACAAAGCACACTGAAATAGAGAAGCCCAAGCAGTGAAATGGGTGCCTGTCCATTCAGCACTGTGTTTCCCCCCTCAGAAAGGAAGCACCCCCATATCTGTGGCCTCCATACCTCTCCTGACTACAGTAGAAAGGGTATAAGTTCTGGGTTCTAATCCAGACAGTTCGATTCTATAGACTCTCTCAATTTGGGTTTGTCTGGGTTTTATCATGATTAGATTGAGGCGAGAAGCCATATTGTGGCCTTCTCAGTACATCGTGTCAGGGGGTACATAATGTCAATATGGTTATTAGTAGTGATCTTAACCTTGGTTCCTTGGTTAAAGTGGTATCTGCTAAGTTTCTCCACTTTTATATTGTTCCTTTATAATTAATAAATATCCTAGGGAGATACTTTGAGATTTTGTTTCTTGTCAAAATTTCACCTACTGATTTTACAACCATCAGTGGATCTTGCTACTTATTACGATAGGGTTTGCCTAGTGGTTATTTTCTTTTTCCCTCATTTTTAAGTTTTAAATTCTTTTGCACCTCAGTTTCCTCATCTGTAAATGGGGATAATATTTTTTCCTGCTAGAGACAAAGAGTAACATTATGTAAGAATCAAAGGATCCACCCACCAGGAAAGTACAAGGATCCTAAATGTGTACATGCCAAAAAGAGCCTCAAAATATATGGTGCCAAAACTTACAGAATTGAAATGAGAAATACACAAATCCACAATTACAAGTAGAGACTTCCCATTCACAGCAAATGATAAAACTCTTAGAGAATCAACAAGGATACAGAACACAACAACACCATCAACCAACAGGATGTAATTGGCATATAAAAAATATTGCACCCACCAATAGCAGAACACACATTCCTTTCAAGAACTCATAGAATATTCACCAAGACAAACCATATCCTGGGCCATAAAACAAACCTCAACTAATTTAAAATAATTGAAATCATACACACAAAGTATGTTCTCTGATGAAATGAGATCAAACTAGAAATCCATAATGGAAAAACAAAATGAAAATCTCTAAAATTTAGAATCTAAACACACACCTAAATAATCCATGTGTCAAAGGATTCTCAAGGGAAATTTCTAAAATACATTGGACTAAATTAAAATGAAAATACAGCATATCAAAATTTGTGGGATGCAAAAACAGCAGTGCTGAAAGGAAATTTTAAAGCACTAAATGTTTATATTAAGGAAGAGAAAAAGCCTCAAATCAATAATCTAAACTCCTACTTTAAGAAATTAGAAAAAAAAAGCACAGCAAGACAAACCTAAATCAAGCTGAAGAAATGAAATAATAAAGAACAAAAATCAATTAAATTGAAAACAAGAGAACAATCACTGAAACAAGAGCTAGTTATTTGAAAAATTTAATAAAGTTTATAAACTTTTAGCAAGACTGAAGATAAGAAGGGAGAAGACAAATACAACCAACGTCAGGAATGGAACAGGATATTACTTCATTCCTAAAGCCATTAAAAGAATACTATGAAAAGCTTTATGCTCGTATATTTGACAGTGTAAGAGAAATGGACCAATTTCAACTTACCAAACTACCAAATTTCAACCAAGATGAAATAGATAATCTGAATAATCCTATAACCATTAAAGATATTAAATCTGTAATTTAAAACCTCCTGCAAAAGAAACCTCCAAGTTCTGATGGGAATTCTAACAAACATTTAAAGAAGAATTAACACCAAATTTTACACAGTTTCTTCCAGAAAATAGAAGTGGGGACATTTCCAGCTCATGTTATGAGGTCAATGTTACTCTGATACCAAAACCAGACCCCAAAAAAAAAAAAAAAAAAAACTGTATAAAGAAAGAAAGCTTAATGATGAATAAGTTCTGGGGATGTAATGCACAATATGATGACTATAGTTAACAATACCATATTGTATATTTGGAAGTTGCTAAGAGAGTAGATTTTAAAAGTTCTCACATACAAAAAATTGTAACTATGTGAGGTGATGAATGTGTTAACTAACCTTCTTGTAATAATCATTTTGCAATACATACATATACAAAATTACTATGTTTTACACCTTACACTTACATAATATTGTATGTCAATTATATCTCAATAAAGCGGGGATAAAATAAAATAAAATTTATATGGAAAGGCCCAGTTTCTAAACAGATAAAACAAATATGTAAAAGAAGAATAATAAAGTAAGAGACTCAGTCTACCCAATTTAGAGAGTTACATAGCTATAATAGTAATCAAGACTTTATAGTATTGCCAAAGGAATAGACACATACATCAATGGAACAGAACAGAGAACCCAGAAATAGACCCACACAAATATGCCCAACTGATTTTTTAAAAAGGTACAAAAGCAATTTAATGGAGAAAGGATAGCCTTTTCAACAAAAGGTACTAGAACAATTGGACACCCAAAGGCAAAACAAAAACAAAAAAATCTTCAACCTAAATATCACAACTGATAGAAAAATTAACTCACAACGAGTCATGGACTTAAATGTAAAATATAACATTTTAGAAAAATTTTAAGAGAAAATCTTCAGGATCTAAGGCCAGATAAAGAGTTCTTAAACTTGACACCAAAAACGCAATCCATAAAAAAGTTTTGATATATTGGACTTTATCAACATCAAAAACTTGCTCTTTGAAAAACCATTTAAGAGGATAAAAAGAAATGCCACAAACTGGGAAAAAATATTTTCAAACCACATATGCAACAAAAGATTAGTATTGAGAATGTATATAAGGGATTCTCAAAACGCAATGGTTAAAAAAACAAAAATAATTCAATTAGAAAATGGACAACAGATCTCACCAAACATTTCACCAAAGAGGATATACAGAGGCCAAATAAGTACATGAAAAAAAGTTCAGTATCATTAGCTATCAGGGAAATTCAAAGTAAAACTACAATGAAATATCACTACACACCTACCAGAAAGGCTAAAATTAAAAGTTGTGACAACATCAAATGCTGACGAGAATTCAAAGACTCTGGATCACTCAGACATTGCTAATATAAATGTAAAATCATATAGCTACTCTGGAAAACAATTTGGCAGTTTCTCATAAAACTAAACATGCAACTTCCATAAGACTCAGCAATTGCACTCCTGAACATTTACCCCAGAGAAATTATATTCACACAAAAACCTGTACACAAATGTCCATCATTATTGTATTGTTTTTACTATGCGTAATAGTAAAAAGTGGAAACAATCCAGATGTCCTTCAATGGGTGACTTGTTAAATAAACTGTGGTACATCCATACCGTGAAATACTACTCGTCAACAAAAAGGAACAAATTATTGATACATGCAACAACTTGGCTGACTCTCCAGGGAGTTATTCTGTGTAAATAAAGTGAATCCCCAAAGGTTTCATACTGTATTATTTCCTTTATATAATATTATTGAAATGACAAATTATATAGATGGAGAATCTATTAGTTGCCAGGAATTAGGAACAGCATGGCGGGGATGGGTGGGAGGTATGTGGGTGTGACTATAAAAAGGCAGCACAAGGGATCCTTGTGGTGATCAAACTGCTCTGTATCTCAACTATAGTGGTGATTCCATGAATCTACATATGTGATAAACTACATAAACCTAAATACACAGACATGTGCCTGTAAAACTGTAGAAAACTGAGTAAGAGTGGTATGTTGTATCAATGTCAATATCATGGCTCTGATACTGTGTTATAGTTATTCAAGATATTTTCATGGGGGAAATTGGGTGAAGGATACAAAAATCTTTCTGTATTATTACTTATAACTTCATGTGAATTTACAATTATTTCAAAATTAAAAGGAAAATTTTAAGGAAAGTCCACTAGAAAGAAACCTAGAGGAATGTATCTGAGACAATATAACATGTTTGAAAGAATACATTTGATTTGAGAGCAAGCACTCACCCACACCTACACTAGAATAAATCCGCAAACTGGGTGGTGAAGAGAGCTACATGAAGGTAGATGGCTGAGAAAAGGAGCTCTACATGCCTTCTTTCCTCAATGAATCCCATAACGATGTGGGAGCTCCAAGTGCAGAGAGAACCCTCGGTAGGGCTCAGGGTTGCAGTGTGAACATGGGAGATTGAGCCAGCCCTGTCAGGGTTCCCAAGAGCTAGAAAAGTGTGTAAGTAATAGAATGAGTCGAGTACATCTGTGAATAGCCCAGAAAATCTGGCAAGTCCTGGATAATCCAACATGCCCCTTTGACCCATCACAGAAACTCACAATACCCTGTCAATGAAGAGGAGCACAGGAGTTGGCTGAGAGACACCCAGCTGCCAAGGAGTCATGCAGTCAAGGATAAGAATTGGGCCAGCAAGGACTCTTGTGAACAGACCACCAGACACAAGGTCAAAAGAGCACATCTTGTAGATGCTGAGACGAACAGTGATGATTCATACAAAACACTATCTACCAATGCTTTGGATTTCTGAAGGCCTCCCAGAAACTTGGGTGACAACTGGCTGACATCAAGGTAACATCAACACAGAAAAGTTCACAATAGAAATTGTACTGGCTTCCTTCCCTTCTCTGTCTCACTTCTTCATTCCCCTAACTGGTGCTTCCTGGGATTATCTCCCACATCAATTACTGGCATTGAATTCTTGTCTCAATCTGCTTTGGGGGATAACTGAAAACAAGATCAGTGGTAATTGCTGATCAGTGTGTCAAACCAAGTGCATTGTGTTAAATGAAAGAAGCCAGACTCGAAAGGCTTCATAGTGTATGATTACGTTTATATGACATTCTAGAAAAGGTAAAACAATAAGATAAAGAATAAATCAATGGTTGCCAGGGGTTAGGTGGTTGACTACAAAGGAGTAGCATGAGAGCATAGTTTTAGGGTTATGGGACTGTTCTGTAGTATGATTGTGGAGGTGGTTACATGACTCTATAATTTTCAAAACCCATGGAACTGAATGCCATGAAGAATAAATTTCACAGAGGCACAGATAGATAGCTTTAAAGACACAAAATTCCCATGAATCTTCCCCTTGTTCCCAGGGTTCTAAAATTTCTCAAGTCTACACTTGACATTTAGTCTACACTTGACATTTACAGAGGATTATCCTGAGGTCCAGGGAGGAAAAGAGACTTTCCCAGGTTCCACAGCTACTTCAAGACAAAGCCAGGACTGGATGCCAAACCTCAACAGTATTAGTCTAGTTTTCTTTCCAATAATAAGTGGGGTCTCTGTCATTTAGTCAATTTACATAAAATGTCTGTGCCTGTAAGAAAAATTGATTTTAAAGATGGCACAATGGCCATGGTCATCTTGGTGATGACAGTCCTTAATATATCTGTGTCTTGATTCTCTCCACTCCAGTCCTCCTAGGTTCACCCTATATCAGCCTCGTGGAAATTCTCATACCTCTGCCTGTGTTGGATCCTCTGCTTCCCATATCCTGTCTTTCTCTTTGGTTTACTCCCTTGGTTTGGTAAAGTACATCCTTCAGTTACTTCCTAGAAAAAGAAGCAGGAGATTGTGCATATCCGAAATAGTCTTTATTCTACTTGTCTCTTGATTGATAGTGTGGCTGGGTATCGAATTCTAGATTAGAAACAATTTTCCTTTAAAATTTTGAAGACATTACTTTAGTATTCTACCTTCTATTGTTGCTGGAACAGTTCCAGTAAAGAGAAGTCTGAAGCCCTGATTCTTGAGACTTGGTATATAACTTTTTTTTCTTTATTCAAGGTTGTGGAACCTTCCCTTTGTTCCCAGGGTTCTGAAATTTCACAAATACATGCCTTGGTTGGGCCTATTTTTACCCATTAAACTAGGCATACTATGGGCCCTTTCAACATGGAAATTTGTTTTTTCAGTTTGAGAAATTTTCTTTTTGATTATCTCATGAATGATTTCCTTCCCTCTCTTTCTGGAATGCCTGTTATTCAGATGTTAAAACGTCTACACTATTCCTCCTATATTCCTCTTTTCTTTCCTATTTTTTCATTGTTTTGTCTTTTGGATCTATTTTTCGGGAGATAACCCAGACTTTATTTTCCAAACCATCTATTGAGATTTTCATTTCTACTATCTTGTTTGTTTTGTTTTTTATATTTTAAAAGTTTATTTTTGTTTCCTGTCTTCTAAAATATCATCTTATTCTTGTTTTATGGGTGTAATATCATCTCTTCTCCTTGAGAATAAGTTTTGTTTTTTTCTAAGTTGCTTTTTTTGTTGTTTATTTTTATTGTTAGTTTGCATGTTTATTTTTATTTGTTTTTATTATTATTCTCTGTCTTCCATGTTAGCAGTTTTACTCTGGTATCTGGTAAACTTTAGCGGATGTTATTGGTGTCCTGCCCCTACCCACAGCTGCTGTGTTGATTTTTAATGAATCAGAGTTGTCCCTTCCTCTAGAGAATTGACCTCAGCCAGGAGATGCCTTGCCTGGAAAGTTATGGCCTCCTCCCTGGCCAGTGATAAATATGTGAGCACAAAAAAGCTCTCTTGCTTCAAGGTGAGATCAATTCTGTGATGCAGTTCTCACTCCAGGGATCAGGCTAGACTCCAACTGCAACCACAGCCTTGCTCAGCTCCTTCCACTGCTGCTTCTGGAGAAGATGAGACATGGATAAGATTTGGGGGTGGGAGCCCACTCTCAGTCAATCATGTGCACCTGAATCCCCATCTCAGCCTTTCTTTATAGGGAACCTAAGATATCACCTTTGGCTGTCTGTTCTTGATTAAGAGGAAAAGCCTAAAAAGCTTATTGAAATCTCTGGGTGTGGGAGTCAGACTTGTCAACTCAGAGATTCACTGCAGGGAGACATGGGTAGTCATTTATTGGGAATTCCAATGTTAGTATCCTTAGTTCTTTCCTTTTGAACTAGTCAGAGTTCCAGAGAAGAGGGGTGGAGTGCGGCTGCTAGTGATTGAGGAAGTGAGGAAAAAAGAAAGCCTCAGTGATCTCAGCCTACAGTGAACAAATATTCACTAATGCCCCTATTCTTTGCACCAAACCTTTGTCCTCAGCTGTGCCTGGTGTCTCCAGCCCAGAGACCCTCTCTTTTACCCTCTCCAGACTAAAGCTCCAGTCCTCTACCTGGTGGGAGAGGGGCTCTGCAGCATGGAGGGTATGAGAGAGGAGCTAGGACTTTAAATGTTTCCCAATCACCTTTCACCCAGTTCTCCTGATTTTGGCTTGCTCCATTCCAGAGATGTCTAAGACTGCCAATTGCTTTTTTTTTTTTTTTTTAATTTTTAGTATTTTGCTATAAAAGTAGGTCTGTTCTTAGCTTTCTCTGGGTTTCAACTTTCTTGAGGCTGCTAAGTCAATTACCATTCATCCTTCTGTTTTCCAGTTTTCAAAATTCTTTTTGCTATTGTCTCTTCTGTTCTCTCTGTCCTCAGGAGTTTGTGTCATTAAAAAAAAAAATCCCTTTATAGTAGTTTTAGTGGGTTTCAGGAGGGAGCAAAAGTAGATGTGTGAGTTTAATTCACATCACAACCTGGTGTGAGAGAGAACCCTCTGCTTGTATCAGGAAGACATTTCCCCCCAGCATTCCCCTCCTGTGAGTTCCTTTGATGACAGACCAGTGAGAACTCCAGGTAAGGAAGCCAGAGGCCTGCGATGGAAGCTGTCTTCCAGTGAAGGATACTCTCCTCTACAGAGTTCAAGTTTCTTCCCCCACTCACAGCCTTCATCCACCTCTGAAGGCATAAAGGGCTGAGTTCAGATTATGATCAAATAGATTGAAAGGGTGGAAAGCCAAGATTAACCAGGAAAGCCTGCCTAGGGAATGTGCTGCAGAGGTGTGAGAAGCAAAAGATACAGTCTCATCTTTCTAATGAGAGCATTCATCCTTTCTGGCTTTGCTTCTGTGACGCTGCGAGGCTAGAAGTCATTCCAGAAAGCCTGCCTGCTTTCTTGCCCTCTCCCTCTCTTCTGTCCCTTGCTTTGGGATGAGGTGACAGCGGCTAAGAGCTATTTGGGTAGACTGGATAGGTTGAAAAGGGAAGAAATAAACCACTATAGTTCCTTTTTCCTAGAAGGGGTTGTGGGCAAAGATATCATTCTACTTCACTTCCTCTTTTAGGCTCAGACCTGAAAACCCAGAAAAGAGAAAAGGTAGTGGCACAATTGGGTGGGAGAACTTAGGAGAAGCAGGAATTGTGGTGATGGTGGTGGTAGAGGCTGTGTGCCCAACAGCAGGAAGAGTTGAGCTAAGCAGCACACTTTGCCACACGGATGTAACTTGAAAGTTCCCCAATGGTCATCTACCAGTATAAGCAATGGGAAGTCAGTGGATAAATATTCCAGCCTCCTTCCTCTTCATCTGGGAGGTCAGTGTGAGGGTGTTCCCACAAAGTTTCTCAGGGAGAAATTTTGAGGGAACTCCACTCCAGCAGGATGGAAACCCAGTTTCCCATGGCAAGTAACTGGCCCATCAACACATCTCAGTATTGGCTTCTCTCCCTTCCGTACCTTGCTTTCCCATTTATTTACTCCTATTTCCTGACATCACCTCCCAGGTAAATTACCTGCATCCCAGCCCTTATCTCTGGGTCTGCTCTTGGGAGAATGCACACTAAGATAGGAGTCCTCCAATCCAAAAGCAAATAAGAGCAGGCTGCATCACCCCTGGGAAATTGTGCCTCCACTTCCTCTGTCTGCGGCTAGTCTCAGCTAGAAGTTTCCGACACAGAATCCTGAGCATTTATATTTTCAGGATCTCTGAGTTCTATTTGGGTCATTGGGCCTGTGTGTGCCAGAAAGGCAACGTGAACTGTTGGTGGCCGGGAAAACAATGCCTAGATGCCCTCAGACAGGAAACACAGCTCGACCCAAAGCTGCTCTGCACATGGGAACCTATACTTCCTCCCCCAAATGTATACTGTTTCATAGTCATGAACATACATCCGGCACTGAGAAGCAATTCCATCCCTCCATGGGCAGGGTCACACCCCAGCTAGAGGTGCACATGTGCTCTGGGGAGGGGAGGACTATTAGGAGGGTTCTAGCAGGAGGAGGTCCAGCAGGAGGCTCTTTGAAAATCTTGGATGAAGGGGCTCAGGGAAATAAGACCACACCTCAAGCTCTTACAGAAATGCAGGACTCTTGTGCTGACCCAGTCCACGGGGTCAAAGCATTGAATGGTCAGCCCTTGAAGGAATTCTTCAGAGCACTAGATAATTAAGCTGTCAAATGACTGGCACTGCAAGGGATGTTTTACTGGGATCGTGCTCACCATTCAGCAGATAGATAGGCCCCACCAGGTGGGGAAGACAGGCCGACGAGTTGGGCTGTGGACACTCTGATTTCTAGCTTCTGTCTGAAAGACTGATTTTTACCTTTATCGGTCAGGCAGTCATTCAAAACAACTTGTATTTAGCACCAGATCCAAGACGACTAAAACCAGCCTCTGCCCCCACTACAGTTACCATCCAGAAAGCTGCTATTCCAAAATTAGTCACAGACATTTGATTTAAAATTAGATATTATCTCTTTTCCAGAAGATAGAGGAGTCTTGAAGGACTTCTGACTACGTGGGTAGGGGCAGCGTTTTCTGAGGCATGGTTTGAGGATAATGAAAATGCTTTGAAGTAAGTATAACATAGAAAGAAGATGGGAGAGGACAGGGGGCAGGGGAGATAGAGAGAAAGAGGGACATCCTCTGAAGTCCTAAACAGTGAAGCCTTTCCTACCCGTCCCTCCATCACATGGAACAAGGGAACATATTAGCTGGGAAAGCTACTACTTCAAGTCCTGGATGCCTGTGTTTGGGGTACCCACCTAAACTGCCCAGACCTTCCGTAATATACCCACATCCCACCCCCATATGCATTTTATCTAGAGAAGGGAGGTAGTTGGGAGTGGAAAGGCAGGGAGTAGAACCTTTTGTATCACTAGACAGATAGGATCATGAACCAGCAGGTGAATCTCCTGGAAATACCAGGAGACCAGAAACTTTGAATTCTCCCCCAATGGGGATAAGGAACAATCCACTACTAGGGACAGAAGGGCAGGATCCTGTCATTTATGTTGTGGAAACTTTGAGGCCAGGTTCTACCTGTCCAGTCCCAAGGGGAGACTTTCTCCCTGACCCCAAAAGGCAGTTGGGCTGGCTGATGACTCAACAAAATTTTCATAAAATGGGTCTCCCTGAAAATAGCAGTTGAGCACAGCCCTACTCTTTACATCCTTGCATTCTCTCTCTCCCTCTCTCTTTTTTCTCTCTGTCCTGATTTTCACTCGAACAAAGGACATGAAGCTGGAGCCACTCCACTCTCTACCCTACAGCGAATTTCTAGCTATGCTTTGTAAACAAACCAAATGAGTTCCCAAACACAGCTCAGCGGAAAGAAGCCACCAGAAGGGAGGAGAAAGAAAAGGGAGCTCAGCCTTTCTCTCCTCTTTGGATCCTCCCTGACCCACCAGGGAACATCTCCTCCCCAAAAACCATTGCACGCTTACTGTGCACCAGGTCTCGAGGAAGCATTGTTCCTACAGTTGAAGATGCTTACCTTCTGGTGGGGAAGAAAAATATGCAAACAAGTAGGAACCCTAAGTATGCCTGGTGCTGAAAGGAAAGTGGGTACAGGGCACAGGTGAGGATTCCAAAAGAAAGACTGTCAACAAGGTGGGGACAGGAAGGAAGACATCATTAAAAAGTGACTTTTGAGTGTTCCTAGATAAGTGTTGCTTTCGTAGTCAAGAGAACAGCAAGAACATTGGCATTAAGCGTGAAACACCATGGTACTGCTCTGGAAATGGCTGGAAAATCAGGGTCAAAGTGCCAAGTGGGGCAGGAAAAGAGACAATGACAAAAATGTGGGCAGGTGTATATATCATGAAAGTTGATTTGCACGAGCATGGATTGAGACGTCAGCAGTAGCCCTGAAGAGAGAATAGGAGGCCTGATTTAGACAGAGTGAGTGGTATGAGCAAATCGGAGTTGAGAAGGCCCTCCTGCCTTGAATGAGAGCTAGGAGGAAAAGGAGAGAAGGGCAAAGGACCCCTGATTAGCAGGGGCATAGGTGTTGACAGGCAACTTTAGAGGAAGAATGGGTCTCCCACACCCTTCCTTTTGCCACACTCTACCTAGCACATGCCTATATCTCACTTGGGGGACTGTGACTATTGGGTAACTTCTTAAGATGTACACTGATGTTAGTCTTTACTTCCCCCTTGCATTGGAGGTTTATGGCTTGCCAAAGCAGAAGGAACTTGCCCGCAGGCACTTTCCATGATGATTTTTGCTTCCCAACATTAAGCCACTGAGCTGTTTATGGTTTATGTGAGGGGGCCTGGAAGGTAGGAGAAGAAAGGAAAACCTCAGAGGGGGACATGTAGACTGAGGGAAAGGGGGGCAATCATTTTGTAAGTCCTAAGCTGTAGTGCCCACACACTCAGCTGAGGAGCCTCAGAGGGGTGGCTGAGGCCTGCAGCAGGCTGAGGCATCACCAAAGATTACTGTGGCCCAAGACTGGCAAAGCCAAGGGTCTGGGAACAGGAGGGTGTCTCTGCAGAACACACTGCCTGCTAAAGAGAACTCCCCAGATCCTTGGAGATGCATTAAACAGATCCTAGGCCTTGGAATTACAGTAAGGGTTGAGCCCCCTAAAACCGAGATCAGTTTCTAGCCTGCCCTGTGGAATGGGATCTGTGGGCTGAAGGGACAAGGTCAATGCAAATAAACAAAGGAATGCATTCTTTGCTTCACACTTCTCTCCACTACCTGGGCAGATTCTGGGTCTCATTCATAACAGAGGTGCCAGCACTCAGCTGAGAGGACCTGCTGCAGGAGAGACAGGTGGAAGAAGCGGGCAGTGTGCACCCTCTCTCCATCAAACAAGTGGGCACTCCTGTGCCCCCAGGGGCTGCAGGCTGGATGCTAGGAAGGAGGTGGCGTTCGAAGGTTTCACTTTTAAAAATGCTTATAGGACGTGCAAAAATACGAAACATATTGAGGCAGTGGGTCTCTCCGCGGCAGGAAAAGTATTAAACAGATTGAGTGAGTGGGTCCATCCTCAACAGCTCCGGCCGTGGGACTTCCCCAGCGGGTGGGGCGGGACTAGGCTGGGCCCGGGAGCAACCGCGCCTGCGTACTGTAGACTCTGAAGCTGCGCCCTCAGCGAGGTGGGCGGGGCTGCCCGGGCATCCGGGTCCCTCACCCCGCCCCCGCTGCATGAATGAGAGGCGCGGCGCCCGCCCCTCCCCCTCCGGGCCCGCCCCTCGCCGGGGGCCGCCGCGCGCAGTCCGCCGCCGCCACCTCAGCGGAGCTCGGTCCCGACGGACGCTCGCCGCCTGCAGCCCGCCGCCCGGCGCTGACGGTCCCGCACGCCCGCCGCCGCCGCCCCCGGCGCTCCCGGGTAAGTGACCCCGCTAGAGCCCGGGCGCCGAGGCCGTCGCCCCTGGGCTAGGGCTTAGATGACAGGGCAGGTCCGGGTTCGGGATGCTGAGGAGACCGCGGGCCCGCGCCAGCCTCCCACACACACACTCGGGGCGCTCCGGCGGGGGGCGGGGAGGAGTGGGACGGCGGCCCTGGGCCAGGAGGGACGCAGAGGAGGGTCAGCCGCGGGCTGGAGGGTGAGTCCCGCACAAAGGGCTGCGCGGGCTGTCACCGGGAGGTCACAGAGGGAAGGTTCGCGACGCCCCGCACGCCCCACTTGCTGATGCGGGGCGTTGGGTCCCCGGGCGTGGGAGGCGGCCGGGAGGTGCTGGAAGGCGAGAACGAGGATGGCGAGGACGGCTGCCTCGGTGTTGGCGATGGGAACGCGCCTCGGGGGCCGCGGCGTGGCAGTGTTTTCCTGGTCCCCATCTGCTCCTCCCCTTTCTTTGTGGCATTTGTCTCGTGCCCGTTTGTCACTGTGTGTATGGATGTGGTCTGGGGTGCGATCTCTGCCGTCGGCTTACTCATTAATGAAAGTCAGGTGGTGGCCTCCAGTCTGTGGGTGGGGGGCGCGCGTGCTTCCACAGGCCATAGAATTAAGGACCCTCCTTTGTTTCCGGAGACCTGGTGTGTGTGTGTGTCCGTCCTATGAAATCATTCGGAGATCATTAAAAGGGATCTGAGGGAAAATGACGTTACTTACCAGACCTTCACCCAATTCTACCTTTGATGTTCTTTCAAACAGTTTTTTTGTTGTCGTTGTTGTTTCTTACAGTAAAACCAGTGGGTTTTGTTCATTGGAAATGTATGTCTATATTCTCATGTATCTGTATAGCTAGAACACTTTGCTTTTGGATTTATTTAACGGTAGTATACTTGTATATATGTACCTGGGAATAGTCCAGTACATGTAGGGCACTGCTTTCTGGGTTTAGTTCATTGGTAGTATGTCTCTATACTCATATACACGTCTATAGAAATACTCCAATATATCTAGGACACTGTTTTCTCAGCTCCTCAGTACAGGCAGATTTTGTTTCTTCCTGCCTCCCTGTTAATAAGAAGGTGGTCCAGCAGGTTCTGTCCACTTCCTTGCTTTTTTTTTTTTCTTAATGCTTTGGCACAGGGTTTTTATTTCATATTACCCTGGCATGTATGCCCTTGCTTTGATCTGAATTTTCCTGTGTTCTGTTGTCTGGTTGTGCATCCCAGCTCAATGGCTCCTCTTACAGGACTACTGGAAAACAGAACACCTTTTATCACTGTCCTCATCCCCAGAGAGAGAGAGAAAGCTCTGCAGGTTCCCACAGACTCTGGCTTGGTCAGTAGGACTGACTGCCTAACTTTGTTGTCTTGGAAAAGTTGTGAAGAGTTACAGTTGATGTGGACCAATTAAAAACAAGCAATTGTGATAGCACCAGCTATTCCTTCCTGTTTCATTTGGACCTTTTTCTCTTTTTAAACCATATTTTATGTTTTAGAAGATAGTTGATTGCATTTTCAGTTTCTTTTTTACCCTTATAATTTTGCAGAGTGATGGGAAATTAGCTGAAGTTGGATTATAAAAAACAGACCTCCCAAATATATTTTTATTATGATTTTGATTCAAAATAGTGATGGTAAAAAATTAGGAGGAGCTTAGTGGATGATATGAATAATTAAATTCGTTCAGTTTTAAAGTTCTCTTAAAGATTGTTTTTTAATCACATGTATTTTAATTCCTGGTAGTTTTCAGTGCAAAATTAAATCTAAACTAAGCAGTCTTCCACAGCATTATTTATATATATTCCCTCTGTTAAAAACATTTGCTTTTAATTTGAAGGGGAAACTTTCCGTTGATTGTATCGAGATCCATTAGTTTTGGTAAAATTCTTACCTTATATTATCATGGTCAAATTCTTTTATTTTAAAAGTTAAAATTAGTAAAAGTTGACTTTTCAATTTGGAGAAGTTTTGGTTTTATGATGTAGAATTTAAATACATGTTTAATATCAATGAATATAACTCAAAATAAGTTAACTTTAAAAACAAGGGCTTCATTAACTTCCTTAACTAGTGTCACTAATATTGAAGCAACCACAATAATTTTATAAACTGCCTGCATCTGATTTTTTTTAAGTGTCCCCTTGAGACAAACCAAAGGGGAAGTCTTAGATAAACAGAGTAATATAACCGGAATTATCACTGAAATAAGCTTGCATAATGTTGCAATATTGTGGAACTTTAATTTTGCAAGAGTGACTTTGCTATTGTTTGAATCAACAAAGGAACCCAGAAAAATCCTGGCCTTGTTATTCAGCATTCTGTTAACCAAAATCTTTACCAACCCATAGCTTAGCATTACCTGTATGTAGTATGATGATTGAAGAAAAAATTCTAAAGTAATTTCTGTATCATCAAAATAGACTAAATTATGTTAAATGCTGTTTTAGTAGTAAATATATTCTTTATATTCATTAGAAATACTAATACTGTTATGTTAGTGATGTTAATAGCATGTATGGTGATACTTAATTACCCCAAACTGGGATACAGTATCCCCTCAACAATGTCTGATAATAAAAAGCAGAATTTTTTTCTATTGAGCATTTTCTGTCAACAGTTGTTTTCTGTTTCAAATGGCAGTATATTCTAAAATCAGCAACAAAGTAAAATTATTATAATGGATTAGCTTCGACTGTATGAAATAGCCTTTTTTTTATTGGGCAGTAGTCAAAAATCAGCTATTTCATATGGTTCAACCACTTTCAACTCTCAGCAGTTCCTTCTAGTATTTACCTTTATCTTTATTTCATTTTAATGTTTAAACTGCTATTTCTTGATTTTTCACCTTTGGATATTATCTGTGGACTTCTGTTTGGGAAGTTGAGGACTTAGTTGTCCCACACAGTTATCCTCCATCCCTCACTCATGCCTGTACTTTATTGGTAGTTCTCAGTTAAGTCAGTATTCAGTAATTATGTGACTGTAACATTGTAAATTGTACCTGTTATTCTCACAATAGCCATGTAGGATACTATTACATTTTCTTTCTTATACAACTTTTATTTCTCCTAAATTAAATAATTGCCTCTTTTGTTTGTTTTTCATTTGCTTAGTTTTCTTGGTACCAGTCACTAATTCCTCCTCAAATTCTATGGCAGAACTAATAATCTCTCAATATTTTCAGGTAATCTCTGTTTCATTTCTGTTTTCCTAGCTGTCATCTAAGACTTCCCTTTGACATCATATTGGGAATTCCCTTGCCTTCTTCCTGTGTTGAATCCTTTATTTCCTGGATTCTGTGTCTCCCTCATTTTTTAGTAGCTTCCTGAGAAAGCTTCCTACAAACTCTGAAGTTCTGTCCTAAATTCAGAAGTTGCATTTTTGGAAATGTCTTCGTTTTACTCTCACACTTGAATGGTGGTTTAGCTGGACATTGAATTCTAGATTAAAAATTTGTGTCCCTCTTTTGAAGGCATTATTCCATTAGCTTTCAGTATTGCTCTTGAGAAATACAATGCCATTCTAATCCCCATTTCCTTTTTCCTCCCACTTTGGAAGATTTTAGGATCGCTTTATCCCTTATGCTCCTGATATTTCAGGATGCTCCTTGAAACATATTTTTCTTTCCTTTTGTTCATGGGACAGATAATATTTTCCAAAATGACTATATGGTATATATGTACACACACACACACACACACACACACACACACACACTCACTGCATCCCACCCAATATGCTATTCTTTATAATGTTGACATGCCTCCATCAAGAGGTGGGGTCTTTGTGTCCTCTCCTTGAACCTGTGCAGACATGAGTGCTCCCCAGAATGTTTGGTCTTGAGCCATGGTTTAGGAGTACAGCTGAATGATCAAGAGCATGCACCTTCTGGGGGCGGGGGGTGGGGGGGAAGGAGGGGAGCGGACGGGAAGGTGGTAGTGGTAATTTTTCATTTTTTACTTTAAAATGGAACGATCACTGGAAATATCAGCACCAGAGAAAGTTTCTTCAAGCAGTGAAACACAGTCACCTCTGGAATCAACATGAAGGCTAGCAGGTGCATTCTTTTAAATCTAGTGTAGGAAGTGACAGAACCATTCGTGACCAAAAAGAAACAATCTTTAAGCTTTGTGATTAAATATGTCATGACTAAGTAGGACAAATATATTATTTGCAAGAATGTCTGTGATGAGAAGATGGAGACAAATGGAGCTATATAGACCACAGCTTGATTGGACATTCTCAGTGACCTTGTTTTTATCTCATAGATACATATTTTTAAAAATAATTATTTACCCATGATTTTTTTCCTACTTACAGCTGCTTTATCCCTCATCTAGCTTTTCCATGAATGCATATGAGTGGCTGAATATTACTGGAGACCTTCAGAGTTGTGACCAAAAATCTGAGTGGGGTCTCAGCACTCACTGCCCAGGAAAGCTGCCAGATTCCTAATAAGATATTTTTACATATACCTATTTAATAAACTTCTCCCCACTCTTTAAACTCATGAGCAGCCCACCCCTCCCCATACTGATAAGCAGGCCTCATACTTCGTTGAGGGTTTAGAAGTTATCAGACAGATATCCCCCTCATTTTCGCCTCACCAAATCGAGAAATCTACTTTCCCTAGGACCCGTGTTTTGTTATCTTCCTATCAGAGGCCAATTCCCCTCCCACCGTATTCCTTCCTCCTCATGCTTACTCAAGACTGGACTCCTGCATTTGTGCCCTCTGTCCTGCATCAGCAGCTCTCCAGAGCACCATTCATGCCAACATACATGCATTCTCTGATATTGCCCCTCTTTGAAAACAGAATAAAAAATTACAACAAACAACTTTTCCCTGACTTCCCATCCATCCCTTCTGTTTACTTTCATGGTTAAATGTCTCAAAAGAGAAGTCTACATTTCCTCCCTACCTCCTATGTAATACTAATTTTGTTGTTGACTGATTTTTCTGTCTCTTACCCCCACTGGAAGGTCAGCTTCAGGAAGACGAGGACCTCATCTGTCTTGTTACCACTATGAGGACAGCAACTGACACAGTACCTTCTCAGCATATGGCCCAAAACGGGCACAACTGACATTTTAAACCTGGTAGAATTAATAGCTCTTTTTAAAAATTTCTAACAAAACCAATTTTCGTTTTTTTTTTTAATTATCACCACTTTTTGCTACACTTAGAGTTGAAAAAAAATATGAAGACAACATTAATCATTAAATTTATCCCTGCATTACATTACATGTCGTTCTTTCATAAGTATAATTTAACATTGGCAATCTTGCACCTGGATTCTGGAGTCAGACTGCTTGGAGTTGAATTCTAGCTCTTTCACTCTTTGCCATGTGACCTCGGCAGGTTTCCTAACCTCTCTGTGTCCTCATCTGCAAGATGGAAATAAGAATAGTACCCGCCTCGGGTCAGGCCCAGTGGCTCAGGTGGTTGGAGCTCTGTGCTCCTAACGCCGAAGGCTGCTGGTTCGATTCCCACATAGGCCAGTGGGCTCTCAACCACAGGGTTGCCAGTTCGGTTCCTCGGGTCCCGCAAGGGATGGTGGGCAGCACCCCTTGCAACTAAGGTTGCACACGGCACCTTGAGCTGAGCTGCCGCTGAGCTCCCGGATGGCTCAGTTGGTTGGAGCGTGTCCTCTCAACCACAAGGTTGCCTGTTGTCTCCCGCAGGGGATGGTGGGCTGCGCCCCCTGCAACTGGCAACAGCAACTGGACCTGGAACTGAGCTGCGCCCTCCACAACTAAGACTGAAAGGACAACAACTTGACTTGGAAAAAAGTCCTGGAAGTACACACTGTTCCCCAATAAAGTCCTGTTAAAAAAAGGAAAGAAAAAAAAAAGAGAGAGAATATACAGATTAAAAAAAGAAGAAGAAGAATAGTACCCACCTCATATGTTTGCTTTGTGGGTCAAATGAGATAACATGTAAAAAGCTAAACTCAGTACTTGGCCTGGGGGTAAATGTAATGAAGAATAATTATAATTATTATTTGCGTAGCTTTCTTCAGTTTCTAACATTTGGTCTGACTTGGTCATTGTACTATTTTGTTCAGAGTACTTACATCTCTCATATATTGGCTGTAAATGTGACTAGGCTATTTTTAGTTTTGTTTTTTCTGATTCCTTGCCTCTCTATTCCCCAGGTTACCCCCACGTGATAGATTGGTAAAATGATCTACAGTTGATACATGAGCACCCTATAGCACTTGCTAGCAATTTGGTCATTTGATAAATCATTTTACTCACTTGATAAAATATTTTTATTTCAAGCCAAGTCCTGGTCTTTGTTTATTTGGCTTGCCCAGGAGTGAGGTTGCTTTTTCATGTTATTCCACATTAAGTTTTCTTATTTCTGGAAATGGAACTTTTAAAACAGCCAATACATCATCAACAG
This sequence comes from Rhinolophus ferrumequinum, assembly GCF_004115265.2. NCBI lineage: Eukaryota > Metazoa > Chordata > Mammalia > Chiroptera > Rhinolophidae > Rhinolophus > Rhinolophus ferrumequinum. The sequence continues at coordinate 25,899,538 of NC_046306.1, read as the reverse complement.
ATTTTTTTTTTTTCAAATAGCTATAAGACACTGTTGTTTTCACTGTTACTAGCTAGCTGGGAAGATAAATATATGTAGCAATACAAAGTCCACTCTGAGGGCCACATGAGGGATAAAGACAGGCTCAGGTGAAGTTCAGAGTAAGGAGAGTTATGTCCTGCTAGCCTTAAGGGATTCTTACAACTTTTCTGCATGTTAAATTGTTGTAGTCTATTCCCTTATTATTTGTCTGGATTTTTATTTTGAAAGTTTGCTTAATAATCATGGGAATAGTTTAGATTTTTAAAGTTGATAATACACAAGCTACAATTGAGAGCAGTTTTGAATTTTAGAAATGTTTCTTGAAGTAATTAACTTAGCAGTTACTCTGTCTCTTTTCTTATCAAGGTAGGCAGTGGGGACTCCTCCAATTATCTGAGCATTTCAGACATCAGAGTGTAGAGTTGAGTAAATTTAGGGTTCAAAAGGAATGCCAGATGGTTTGAAAGGAATTGTGAGCATTCCAACTAGTGCAGTGCATTGAAAGCCAGCTGGCTGAGCCTCGCCTGCTCTGGAGATAGGAACCAGACACTGTTGCATGCCAGCTGGACCAGGAGTAGCTGGCCAGTGGCCTTACTTTGGTTGGCCATTCCTGGGAAAACCAGCTTGGGCCCTCCATCTGCCCTAAGAACCATCTGACAACAGAGAGTTGCTCTGCAACTCCACCGGGCTCTAGGGAGTTGGAGCAGCCTGAGTGGCAAGGAAAGGAAGCCACTTTTGAGATAGTGTTCCAAGTGGACCTCACATTGAGTTGTGAACTTGCTCTGGAAAAGTGTCGTGCAACTTGAATGTTTATGGATTCAATGCTTTTAGGTATATTAGAGTTGCTTACTGCTAAACTGTCTATAGTGGATGTTTTTATATTGTAAATAACTTTCAGTTTACCTGCTTTCAAAGTTCCTGCTTTCATTTATTGACTTTTCTTAAAATGAGGTTTGCCTGTTCTTTTCATTCTCTTCTAAAGTTCTGGTCATTTGGATCAGTAAAAATTTTCCTCTGATTACAAAGTTTGCTCCTATATAAACCATGGGCTTCTGTCTCATTTTGTCAGTTATTTATGTTTTCCTAACTAAACGTGTTTGTGTCAGATACAGTTCTTCCTTTAGCAGACTTAATGTCTTAATAATTGAACTGAGAACAAAAGAACTGCAGGTATAATGAGCATTCATTTCATTTGATGACAATGTTTATTGAATTCTTAGAATTAATAACTTCACAGTTATCAGTATGCTGTATGTTGCCTTTAAAAAAACTTTTTTTTCGAATGTGGAGATTGAATGGTGCTCTATCATCCATTACCTATGTTTATTAATTTCATCTAAGCAAACCACAAAGTTATGAACTACGTGTATCTCTTTATTGTTCTCTCCCAACTCTGAGCATGAAAAATTATGCTCAGTGTTGTAAACTTGAGATAGAATCTAGGTATTGTATCCAAATAGGCTCTTCATCTTAGACTGAAAGAAAAAGTTTGGCAGATGATGAAATACCAAAAATGAGCTAATGTAGTTTATGGGAAATGGGTGGGAAGGGATGGATGTCAAAGGTGGAGGCTTTCATTCTATTCCTTTAGCGCAAAAGAATTGCAAAACTTCTTCAGAAATATGTTGGAAATCTCATGCTTAGCTATAATTAAATAAAAATTTTTGCTTAAACTTATTGTCCCTGAAAATAGGGCAGAAGGAATTTTTGTGGTAGTGAGAAAGATATTTTCTAAAAATCATAGAACAGTTTATCAGTAGCCAGTAGCAACAGTGTGTGTACCCAGAAAATCATCTTTCACCTTAGCTAACCTATACTAAAAACCTTTTATGCCAGTAGCTTTAAAACAGGAGGCTAAAGAAGTAACTTGTTCGGGTTCCACAAGGTCAGGTTTAGAACCCAAGTCTTCATCCTCCAACCCACCACATAGCACAGGTGATTTTGCCACCTTTCACAAGAATATGGCTCTCCACTATCCTGCACTGGCACTTTTGAAGACTATGATAAGGAAAATTCAGAGACTGTTGCAAAAAATAGTGGAGAATAAGGAGAAATTAAGCGAGCATCTACATTCTGATGCTCTGGAAGTAATTAATCATTATAAAACTATTGCAGTAAATAAAAATGACTCACCGGTATTAGAATGGGACAAAGGAGCTGTATAGTTTCCTGAGGTTGCCATACGAATTACCACTAAATTGATGACCTGAAACAACAGAAATGTATTCTCTCACAGTTCTGGAGGCCAGAAATCTGAAATCAGAGTGCCAGCTGCGCTGCTGCACTCCCTTGAAAGACGCTAGGAGAGAATCCTTTTTGGCTTCTTCCAGCTTTTGGTGGCTCCACACATTCTTTAGCTTTTGGCTACATTACTCCAATCTCTGCTCATGTCTTCACATGGCCCTCTGCTCTTTCTCTCTTTAATAAAGACACTGTCTTTTAGGGATTTGGGTCTGGATAACCCAAAATGATTTCATCTCCAGATCCTTAACTTAATTACTTCTGCAAAGACTCTTTTTCTAAATAAGGTCACATTCACAGGTTCCTGGGGTTAAGACATGGACATATCTTTTGGGGAGCTACCATTCAACCCACTACACATGGTAAGAACTTCCTTGGTGATACTTTCATTTTGACTGCTGTATCACACAGAATCCCAGATTAGACACGTATTTGATAGACCATGATACAAACTAGAGAAAAGTATTGAAGTATAGAAGGACCTAAGACTGAAGTTCAGAGGGAGGTTTTGGGATCAAGGAAGGTTTCGTGGAGGTTGCATTGCTTGTGAAAGATCATGAGGGATAGACAGACTTTTATCAGATGGTTGGGGTCGCCTAGAATATGCCGATAGTGGTAGTTGCAAAGATAGGGGGCCATCTTCAGGGAACCACAGCTAATACGTTTGACTAAAGTGTGGTACTTAGAGAAATAGTGGCGAATGGGGTTGAAAAGTCCTAGCCAATTCATGGGAGGCTTGTGGTGTTGAGTTGATGAATTTGTACTTTCTTTAGATTGCTTATCTATGAAAACACTGTATTACAGAGGTTTCCAACAGGGGCCTTCAGAACTATGATAAAATCCTTTAAAATATGTAGATTTTTCTTTTCTATAGCAAAATTTTCAGACGGGTCCATAACCCTAAAAAAAGGTTAAGAAACACTGCTCTATTAAAAATAAAATTTTTTTTAATATTTTTTTTCTTTTTTTTTTTAAAGATTTTATTGGGGAAGGGGAACAGGACTTTATTGGGCAACAGTGTGTGCTTCCAGGCCTTGTTGCCAAGTCAAGTTGTTGTCCTTTCTATCTTAGTTGTGGAGGGCACAGCTCAACTCCAGATCCCGTTGCCCTTTCTAGTTGCAGGGGGTGCAGCCCACCATCCCATATGGGAATTGAACCAGCAACCTTGTTGCTGAGAGCTTGCGCTCTAATCAGCTGAGCCATCCGGCCACCCCTCCGGAGGCTCAGCAGCAGCTCGTTGTCTTCAGTTTAGTTGTGGAGGGCGCAGCTCGCTGGCCCATGTGGGAATCGAACTGGCAACCCTGTTGTTCAGAGCTCACGCTCTAAACAAGTGAGCCATCCGTCTGCCCAAAAATAAAATGTTTTATGCTTTGAAGATTATTGATTTTCTGTTTACTTCCTGATTATTGATTTTCTGGAAGATTATTGATTTTCTGTTTGGTTTACTTCGAACTACTTGGAAGATAATTAGAAAATGGAGTTCCAAAGATCTTTCGTCAGCACTATCTGTGGAATACATTATAAATGTTACATACTAAACGTTAAAATACTCTTTCAGGAGGGATGTGAAGTAGATCCTGGGTTCTTAGAAAACTGATCAAATGACCACACACACACACACACACACACACACACACACACTCACACACTCACACACCAGCATTCAGTTAAAAATGCAGCTGTGACCTCTGTTTTCTGTATTTTAATATTCTCTATTTCAGTTCTCTACCACCATTCATTTAGAACTCCAGAATTATATACAATCATGACACAGTTCTGAAGGGAGAAAGTGGGCAGCTACATTTCTAAAAGTTTTTTAAAATATGTTCTGTAAAACTGCCTGTTCTGTACGGTGGGTTTTCAGTGGAATATACATTAGGAGTAAAACAGTATATTTATATAGCTGTCTTACCGTTTTAGTCCAATTCGGCTGCTATAACAAAATACCATAGCCTGGGTGTCTTATCAACAACAAAACTTTCTCACAGTTCTGGAGTCTGGGACGTCAAAGGTCAAGGCCCTGTCAGATTCCATGTCTGGTGAGGGCCCACTTCCTGGTACATAGACTGCACTTTTTGCTGTGTCCTCACATGGTAGAAGGGATGGGGAATCTATCTGGAGCCTCTTTTATAAGGGCACTAATCCCATTCATGGGGGCTCCACCCTTACGACCTCATCACCTCCAGATATCACACTGAGATTTAGGTTTCAGTATATGAATTTGGGGGCAACACAAACCGTCAGTCTATAGTACTGACCATATGATACAAGGAGAACAATTTATGTTTTCCATATACCTCACTCAATTTCTAAATAATCAACTGCCATGTTAATTTTTTCATCGATCTGTTTATTTTCTACCTGTGATTAATATTGCTTAATAGGTTTTACCTGTACTTTCTCTTCTAGTGAGATTCTTTCTATTATTATAAAAAATTGTAAATACACTCAAAAATAAAGAGATAGTACAACACACTCCCATATGCCCATCACTCAGATTCAACATTTATCAAGATTTTTCCATGTATTTCATTTATCCTTTTTTCTTTCACCTTCTTTGCTGAGGTGTTTTAAAGAAAATCCTAGGCATTTATGTACATATACCCTGACATACTTCTATATGCATCTCTAAAATATAAAGATGTTCTCTTATAGAACCAAAATGCCATTTCACACCTAATAAAATTAACACTCCTTGGTATCATCTAATAGCTAGACCCTATTCAGACTTGCCCAATTGTCTCAAGAATATCTTTTTTAGATATGGTCTGTTCACAGTGGGATTGTCTCTCATGTCTATTTTGATCTAGGGCATTTTCTCCCCTCTTCCTCTCTCCCCACGTTTTTGTGTGTGTCATGAACTAGTTACAGCAATCGGGTCAGTAGTCCTGTGGAACGTCTCACATTTGCGATTTGTCTGTTTGCTTCATCACGGTGTCAACTTTGTTGCTATGTTCCCTGTATTTCCTAAAAATGGAAGTTAGCTCTAGAGGCTTGAATAAAACCAGATTTAAGTTTTTTGGCAAGAATGCGTAGGAGGTGCTTATAGAGACACACCTGGTGTGTCTGGCTACCCTACTTCTTGAGAGGCTCAAAGACTCCACTGATGGTTGTGTTAGTATCATTTATTGCATCCATTGTGGCAAAATGGTGATTTTCTTATTCTGTCATCTCTTCTCTTCTTATGAGCAGGAATTCTGTAAAGAAAACCTTTACCTCATCAACTAGGGGTTACCCTGAAATACATTTTGTATGAAAGACTGCCAAGTAAGTTGATACTGCTGTGTTCTTGATAAAAGATAATGAGTTTGAATCAAAATAAAAGGAATTGAATTTACCTTTTGTTTTAATGAGTAGTACAGTAAAATTCTAAGTACTGCAGCAAAAGGTGAATGAGTGCTTTTCTTTTTACAATTGAGATGTGTATGCCAATTGCTCTGAAAGTTAAAGGTGGAGATATCTGAAAGCCTTTTGTAGGCTAGAATTCAGCAGTGGAGAGGAAAGAGTACTAGATTAGTATTAAAAAATTGTGAGATTTCCAGTTAATTTGGCCCAGCCCTGAATGGCTGATCCATTCATTCTAAATACACTGGGGTGTTTGTGTGTGTGTCCCCAAAATAAATATTGTCACTGTTTTCATGAAATTGTGTATAGACAAAAGAAATCAAGATTATATGCTATAGAATTAATGCTTAAATATCTTTAAAGGTAGGGAGACTTCTCCGTTGAATATCATTCTTTTTATTTAAATTGTACTTTATAGGAGAGTCCCATGATCATAGTTTCTCATAATACCTCTTGTTTAACTTCATTTATGGAATAAAATTATGCTAAATAAAGCCTTATTTGTCCTCAATCTTAACGTTGAGCCAGTCTTTTTTTAATTTATCTTCTGAATGTGTTTATTCTGGGGAAAGTAAACTTGATATGAAATGAAAATTAAACAGGTCACTGTTCTTAGTGGCCATCCCTAGACAGCCTCTAATCATATTATTTGAGAAGGCCATTAAAAGTATGTGCTAGTGTGGTTTCTCCTTAGGGCAAACCCTTGGTACAATTATGCTGTTTATTTAAAAATAATAATACCCTGGGTCTTTTCTGAAAGATAAAGAATGCCATTATAAAGGAATGCCTCAAAAGACCAGAGATAAGATCAGTATACTTATTTTTAGTTCCTTGAGCTACACATAAAAGTTGATTATTCCTCATCAGTACTCTACAATGGTTTTAGTGCTGCAAATTACATTTTCCTACCTGTTGAATTGAACAGATGCATGTAAAACACCTACTACGTACAAGTCATTATGCTAGGTGCTGAGTAGTAGGGTTGCTTTCATTATTCGACAGAAGATAGAAAGAGCCCTCTAGGAATTGTGTTTCAGCTGTGTTGCTGCCTCACCCTCAGTTAGTGTAGCCAATAGCCCCTGGCCTTGGGTCCCATGGTGTAGCCCTTGTCCTGTTTTCTTGTTTCCTTGCTGTGTGGGCTGGAGCACAGGGATTGGTGGGGTTGAAGCTCTGCTCTTTGGAGGCCACAAAGCTTGTACGTTCTCCTTTTTTTTCCTCTGCCAGAAACAAGGGTGATTTTTGTCTTTTTAGGGATATTTCAATTATTTCATCTAGTATGCTGCTTGGATGTACTGTCTTTATTCATGTCAATACATATTTATTGAGTATCTTTTAAGTGCCAGGTATTGTTCAGTCTGAATTTATAGAAATTCCACATCCTGTGGTAAGAAACTTGTTTCTTATTTAATGAAGTTTAATGAAAAGTTAAAACCACCACATTGAATGAAGTTAAGGTACAGTTTACTTCTGAATTTATTAGATTTGAGGTTTTAATTTTAGTATTCTTCTCACATTTTACACATGATCTGACTTAAAAGTACCTGTAAAGCTGAAGAAAACTGGCTCCTCATGAAGAATTTCAGGACTTTCTTCAAGCTAAGATAACTAACCACAAATATAATAAAATCAGTGGAGCCCACATTTAGATTTTATTCAGACTAACTTCCAACTCAGAAAAACTTAAGCATATATTTTTGCACCATAAGTTACAAGTTTATTTTGATAAAGGCAAAAAAGAAGTCGGGTGATGTAGGGAAAAGCATGTGGAATTTGACTTAAGTTCTGGCCCTACTATCTGTTAACGCTGAGGCCTTGATGAGTCCCTGCCTCTTAGCCTCAAATAGGGGTAATTATAATGGAATGCTTCAGAGTTACTGAATGTATTATAGTTGAACAACTTCAGAGTTAGTGTGAGTGTAGTTCATCTCCTTTAATAACGTGTTGTTGTTAGGCAAGGGATGGGACAATGAAAGAGTGCACACAAAATAATCTCTGCTCCATCTCAGTTCGCTGCTTTTCATAACTATGAGACTAGTTACACGGCCAGCGTAGCCCGGCTGCTGAGCTGCGGCTGGTCAAACAATATAAAACGTTGTGACTACTTAACTACACTACAAACTTTTTTACCTTTTTAGGAGATTGTAGATATATCATTTTTGATGGTTGTCTTAAGTCTGTTCTCTCCCTCCCGTTTTTTTAAACAGCTTTATTGAGATATAGTTTATATCCCATATAGTCCACTCATTTAAAGTGTACAATGCACTGGCTTTTGGTATATTCACAGAGTTGTGCATACTTTAACACAATCAATTTTTGAACTTTTTAAATCGTTATCCCAAAAAGAAATCCTACTGCCCTAGCCATCACTCCCCAATCCTCCCCGCTTCCCTGCCCTAAGCAATCACTAACTTACTCTGTCTCTGTAGATTTGCCTATTCTAGGCCTTTCATGTAATGAAATCATACAATATGTAGTCCTTTGTGGTTGGCTTCTTTTACCTAGCATATTTTCAAGGTCTATCTATGTTCCCTTTTTGTCATATTAAGATTCTTAGAGGCACACTGACCTATCCTATAGAAAGAAGAAATGAAATGACTTTTTTAAAATAAAGAAAGTTGGCTGGTGTCCCATGACTGGTTGTTAGTCACAAAGATGAGAAAAACCCTATAAACAGTTACTGTAGCTGCAAACCAAAGAATGGTGTTCCGGTATAGAATGTGGAAAAGATTCATGTCATTGTATACATGAATAATGTCATGATTGTTGGTACATCTTTCAGTATGGATAGTGTAACTCTACTGGACTATTGTAACTAAAACTGTTGCCCCACTGTCATTTTTATTTGCTAGTTTCCTCTTGTAGCTAATTTTCCTGCTGAGTGTTCTGCATAACTCAGATATATTGTATGATACCTATAGTTACATGCTGCATTTTTTATTTTTATGTGAGCCTGATGAGCTAAATGCTAGGTATTTTATTTGGAGATAAATAGTGATTATGTATTAGTACAAATGAGTTGTTGGAAACAGGATACATGTAAGTACAATCCTCAGAGCATATTCCTTATTTGTGGCTATAGTTTTATTTTTATTTTTTTTTATTTTATTTTTTTTTTTAAGATTTTATTGGGGAAGGGGAACAGGACTTTATTGGGGAACAGTGTGTACTTCCAGGACTTTTTTCCAAGTCAAGTTGTTGTCCTTTCAGTCTTAGTTGTGGAGGGTGCAGCTCAGCTCCAGGTCCAGTTGCCATTGCTACTTGCAGGGGGCGCAGCCCACCATCACTTATGGGAGTCTAACCAGCAACCTTGGGGTTGAGAGGATGTGCTCCAACCAACTGAGCCATCCGGGAGCTCAGCGGCAGCTCAGCTCAAGGTGCCGTGTTCAATCTTAGTTGCAGGGGGTGCAGCCCACCATCCCTTGCCGGAGTTGAGGAGTTGAACTGGCAACCTTGTGGTTGAGAGCCCACGCTCCGACCAACTGAGCCATCAGGCCACCCGGGAGCTGAGCGGCAGCTGATTGACTTCATTCTAGTTGTGAAGGGCACAGCTCGCTCGCCCATGTGGGAATCGAAACAACAGTCCCGTTGCCCAGAGCGTGTGCTCTAACCAACTGAGCCACCCATCTGCCCCTGTAGTTTTGTTTTTTAAAAGGCAGCCTTTGACTTTGAAAAACTCAGATTCTCTGTGCCTCAGGCTCTTCCTCTGTAAAGTGGGGCACTTGGACTCGTATTTAATTAGTGCTGATCATCTTTAACTCTATGGTTCTGTGAAGATAATTGGTAAATGTATTACTGATGGTCCCAGACTACTTCCTGCATCACATCGAGACGATTGCACTGTAATGGTGGATTTCCTGTGTTCTAATTAGTTATCTAATGTGTCATGACAGAAGGCTAATGGTATGTATAGTCTTAGCAAAAATCATATTTTTCTGAACTAGAGTTAGGATCCATGGTCTGATATTCCAAATGGTCTGTTAATACAAAATAATTTAAAATAGTATTCACCTAGAACATCAGTATATTTGACAAATGGGTTCAGGTGTTAGTGACAGAAAACCCAAAACAACAAGTAGTTTAAAACAAGATTAAAATTTATTACATGAAAGATGGCCCAGGTTTGGTATGGAGCTTCCTGGCATCACAGACCTTTTACCAATTATCTCCTTTTCCCTCTTTGCACTTTACCCTCCTTTTGGAGAGTATTATTGAGCAAGGTGAGAACCGTATCCTTATTGGGCAAGATGGTTGTATACATATTACAGGGAGCAGGGTGCAGAAAGGGATGAAGCAGAAAGTAGAAGGCACCTTCAGTGCTCTGTCAAGCATGATTCCTGGACACTTCCATGTGCACCTCTCACATTGGCTATAACTGAGACGTGTGGCCATTCACAGCTTCAAGAAAGCTGGAAAGTACAGACATGTGCCCCGCAAAAAATTCTAATTCAGGGGAAGAAATGGAGAAAAGACATTGGGGTGTGGAGAGTCCCTGCTACAATCTGGCTAATGATAAAAAGGGAAAATGAAGGAGTATTTGCCTTTTTATCTCTTCCACTAAAGAAAGAAGATTCTGTGTTTATAGGAGCTGATACTGGTTCTCTAAATGGAAATGTCCTTTTAGAAGAGAAGAGCTTACAACATAATGGAAACATCTCTTTTAAGAATATGTCATTCTCTTTTCTGTAATGGGGTTAATGCATGGGATCTTCCAAGAGAGAACTGCTAGATATAGTTCTTAGTTTGAATTCATGAGTTGATATTATGATTTATGAGAGCCAGCCTCTTGTGTGTTTAGTTAGTGTGAATTGTTTCCACTGAGCTCAGTAGCTCCTGGGGAAAGTGATCAAGCAGAGAATAGACACAATCCTAGATGTACAGTGACCATACTGGGAACATACACCTTGTAAGGCTTCATCTGACCTAAACAACCCATGTTCGATTTCTGATCTTGAGGGAGGAAAAAAAATCACAAACTTGTATAGTCTTTAACATATCTATCTATAAAATAAAATAATAGTGCTTTGCATGATGAAGATTAGTAGTGGTCTTGAAAAACGTTTTTATATAGGAAAGAGCTTCCAGGGCTAATGATATGGCAAGCCTTGACTCAAAAACCCATTGAGAGGAAAATTATTCACTGTTCTGGAATGTTGTGACCTTTTCAGAATTTTTGAAAATCGGCAGAATCAGACTCACCCACCAGAATTTTAAATTGAAATAACATTTCATCTGAGCCATTGTCTCAGCTGTTCCATTGTCTGCCTAAAATCTTCTTAAGGATGAACTCTTCCCGTATCTTTCGTAAAAGAACCAAGTAGTCCCAGTAAACAAAGGAAAGACTTTGAGGCCATGCCTAGGACTCTGATATTTAGAAACAAGTTGATTTTAACCAGTGTTAAACTACCGGGCAGCCTGCACACTTTGCTGGATTCATAGCTATTTGAGGTTTGCTGAGTTAGTTGTGAGTATCTTAGATACTGTTTTATGACTATAGAATTCTGCTACAATAAAATAAGATCCAAAAATCTGATAAGCTTTTGATTTACACAGATTAGCCATCTGGAAATTGTTGTTGAACAAATGTAGCTAAACTAATGCCTGTTTTTCAAAAGTCCCTTCTCTGAGTCACTTAAGCAAGGAGTCACTTATGGCCCAGGCTCAGAGATTTGGATCTGAACCAGAGCGGCCCAGGGAGATGTGTCCCAGGCTCAAATTATCCCTGACTCAGGAAAATTCAGACACTAACCTAAATGCCAGCCTCGCACCAAAGAACCAAAAGACCCTGATGATGACGAGTCCTTCTATCTGCCAGGCACAGCCCCCACAGACAGATGTTACTATCCTCGTTTTACACTTGAGGAAACTGAGACTGCCTACAGCCTTACTGGCGGGAGTGGCTGATGAGCTCAAGTCTGCAGTTAATGCCTCTGCTATGGCATCATCTCCGCGGAGCCCTCTGACTTCCCTCATTTCCTGGATGATGAATTTCTAAGCCACAGAGACATTGTTTTCTCTCATTTTCACAGCTGTATTTTTTCATTTGTTAGCTTGTTCTCATTTTACCACTCTAGAAGTACTCGTGATTTACTAAACTTCCTTGTTTCAGTTTCAGTGTGTACAGTTTATGCCTTCTAATCTTTCCTCTTCAGGGATTCTAAGCTCCTGTAGGAATTTGAAAAAACAGTACCTTTTCTGTTAATTGAGAATTCCCCAGTAACGTCTTACAATTAATATGCTCAACCTAGAACCCTCAAGAATGGGAGGTAACCTGCTGAGGTTTATAAAGGACCCTCTTACCACTTCTCATAAAATAAGTTGAACAGGGTCTAGACTTGACACTTTCCCAAGGGTCTAGGGTTTGAACTAGAATCACTGACAGCTCAGCGACTTTTTTGCTAAAATTTAGAAAAAGAGGTCTATATGTAGAGGAAATTCAGTACTTTCTAATAACCCTTTGTTATACTTGAGTTTAGTTATCAAGTTACCCAGTCTGTATAGACTGAACAAATTCAAGTCCTTTAATTTAAAAGCAAATTAATCTTTCATGGCTGCTCCATTAAACGGAGTCATACTGATTTCTGTCTGGTACGGTGTGCTTTTCCAGGGAGTAATATCTGATTGTTGATTTATTTTCTATGGAAAGGTATTTTAAATACAATTGACCTATCTAGATTATCATAGCGAACTCTTTCTTCCCTTTGTTTAAAGAGCAGCTCTTTCTTCTGTCTTTAGGGCCACTCTGGCTCTTTATTTCAGGATGTTTTCTTGGTTATCACATATACCCAGGAATTCCCAGGGTGGATTTTCAGTATTGAAAGCTGTTTCCAGAGATGCCATGGCATTTTAAGAATAAAATAAACCTTTATTAATTTTAATTTAAAAGACACAGTTCTGTGTTACAAATTGGAGAAGACAAAGAGCCATAACTAAATATGATGTGGGATCTTGAATTGGATCCTAGAAAAGAAAAAGAACACTAGTAGAAAAACTGATGAAATTTAAATGAAGTCTACAGTTTAGTTAATAGTATTGTACCAATGTTGATTTCCTGTTATTGTACTATGGTTGTGTAAGATTTTAACATTAAAGGAAGTTAGGTGAAAGGTATATGGGAACTCATACAACTTTTCTGTAAATTTAAAATTATTTCAAAATTAAAACTTTAAACACACACACACACACACACACACACACACACATACACACTGTTCCAGATTGTTTGGAAATCATGGTATTGGCCTTTCTTGAGGCTCTCTAGGGCAAAGAAGATGACCCAGGATGCATCAGCACACTCACTGCCCACAGCAAGCAGTGACAGAAATTGTTTCACTTGTGCATCATTCAAACACCGCCAGTCTGGTGTCAGCTTCGTTAGGTCCATGGAAGGCAGCAGGATCTCATGGGAAGAGCAGGACATTTGGATTCAGTCGTGGGTTTCAGTCCCTCTTCTACCCTTCACTGGTAGTTTAAGTTTGAGCAGCCAACTTGACCAAATTTCTGAGTCTCAATTTCTTCATTTGAATATGGAGGGGTATAATACCCACCCCATGGTGATTATAAGGATTAAATGGAATTTCCATATGTGAATGTTAGTCATAAACTCTAAAACTCAGAATGTTCATTTTGATTAATATTCTAAAGAATTGTTTGAAGGAAAAAAAAAAGATTACCCAATTTCGGAAATTATACAAATACGTACGTTATGTTAGGCTGGATCTCCCGAGGTGATTTTTCCTAGATTAATTGTATTGCTGCATTGAATGCAATCAAAATCCATAGGTGATATATTTATAATTATATTTATGATGTTTTGAATCTTTTATCATTAGCACTGTGAACTTGAACCAGTATGAAAGCAGTAAGCTGAACATTATAGTCGATTTAATACAGAGATATTACATGCACAGTTTTACTTATTTAAGCCAGTGTCTAGCCCTTTTACTTTGGATTTAGAATTTCAAATATGAAAGCCCTATATTGATTAGTTTTTCTGAAATTTAAAGCCAAAGCCTTCAATGGAATCCATGGAGTTATTTTCAGAAGACACCCTAGAAAGACATATGTTCAATCTACCAATTATGTGAGACTTATAGCTTGTATTTTGTTCCCAAGAGTAAAGTATTCTATAACTAATTGAAAACAGGAACCCCAGTCAAAATATTTAAGTTGTGCTACCAATTGTGGTGAAATTTCATTTATTTAATTTTATCCCTGCGAGATATAAAGTTGATTCTAAGTCCATATTTCAGATGGTTAAATGCTCTGTTTTCAGTGCCTGGTGAAGGGCAGCTTCAACTAGATCTTAATTATTTTTGTTGCTGTGTCTGCTGTCTATTGATGTAGCTGCTTCACCAAAACATCCACACATAGATCAGTCAGGTTCTTTTTCCAAAATCCCAATCTAAAGCCAAGACCAAAAGAGATCAAAGAAATAGAAGGTCTTCTAGTAAAGTCAGAGCTGCTCATCAGTAGTCCTCAAGTGTTTAGCTTTGAACAAAGAGAACTATGAAAAAGACTAATTGTTACTGAGTTGGTAAAATGAATGAGTAAAATCTTTGTTATCCTCATGGAATGCATTTTCCAATTCAGTAAAAAGTCGTTTATTAGGAATAGATGGAAACTTCCTTAGAGAGACAGAGAGAGAGAGAGAGAGAGAGAGAGAGAGAGAGAGAGAGAGAGAGAGAGAATGTGTGTCAAGCTACATACATCCTATTTACGGACGAAGCAGCAATCTCCTTAGATTAGGAATAAGACAAGAATGTCCATTAACATTTTTAACGTTTTTCTATAGATATTAGACAACGCAGAAAAGAAACTATATATAACTGTAAAGGGGGAATTAAAATCAAATCATCATTTATTACCTTATCTAAGTAAATGTTGATTTAAGACAGCTATAGGATATTTATGAAATATCTATTAATGCTTGTGGAAAATTTTCCTCACCAAGTCTACCCAGAAAAGGCCAGGGTTTTCAACTAAATCTTTTATATAAGAACCAAATTTGAAAAATCCTTACAAACACCACAGGGAACTTTTTTCTATTTCCATTTACAATTAAGTTTTTATTTTATTCTCTTGAATGAGTAATAGTGCACATGCTATAAAATACCAAAGGTATTATACACAAGTATTCAGTGAAAAGTTAGTGTCCGCCCAGCCCTGTTGAGGCAATCACCGGTACCAGTTCTGATGTATCCTTACAGAAACTTCTTAGGCATATGCAAAGCTAGCGTCTCTCTTAATTCCTTTTACATTTGGTAACGTGCCACATATATTGTTCTGTACCTTGGTTTTGTTTTGTTTATTTAGCAATGTTATCATGGGAACTGTGCCAAGTCAGCACATATATGGATCTATAACTTTTTTTTAACAACTGCAAAATATTAGTTTATGGCGATATATATGATTTCACCAGTTACATTATTTAGGTTGTTCCAAACTTTTGCTATTATAAGTAAGGCTGCAAAGAAGACCCTGATACATATTTGTCTTTGAGTACACATGCAAGCACATTTGAAAGATAAATTCCTACATGTGGACTTGCTGGGTCAGTGGTAAGTCTGTGTAATTTTGCTAAGTTGCCCTCATGGAGGCCGACAGTTTTACTAATTGACAGTAATGTGTAAGAGTGCTTTCTTCTACTAATGGGTAATATCAACCTTATGACCAATTAGATTCCCATATGGATTTGGGCTCTTCAACTTTCTTGTATCCACTAGGATAAGATAGGTTATTACACAGTAAGAAACAACCTCAAAATCTTAGTGGCTTATGACAGCAAAAATTTCTTTCTTTTTGGTACATGTCCATCAAGGGTTGGCTGGGAGCTCTGCTTCATGTTTCTTCACTTAGGCTAACAGGGCAATAATCAAAAACTTAGGCTAACAGGGCAATCATCTTGAACATTGCCGGTTGCCCTGGCTAAGGGAAAGGGCCCTGCAAGAGTCTCACACCATAAATCAAATGTTCAACCTGGAAATGACCGACATCAATTCCTTTTACAACTCACTGACGAGTATTTGTCACAAAGCTCCACCTACTATTAGGGGGCCAGGAAATCTGGTCATACATGTGCACAGAAGATGGAAAGCTGAAAATATTTGGCAAACAGCAGCTATGACTAACTACCACATCTCTTCTGTCCTGTTATCTATCTTTTCAGTTCATGTGGTAGTAACACAGTTTTTCTTTTTCGGAAAATTTCTATTATCTCATTTTCATTTTCCCTATTGAACTAAAATTAGCTTCTTTAATAGCCATCGTCCTACCTCCAGAAAAAGCAAAATTCTGTCAGCATCTTTTTTATTCTGTCTGCATTAGATTTATAGATTTAAGGAAAATTGACATCTTTATATTAATATTACTGAGTTTTCACAACTAAGAAAACTCATCTTTTGTATCATTCATCTTTTCTTAAGGTAAATTGTGTATATTTATTATATTAACAAGTATTTTTTGTTCTTTTAGTGGTATTCTTTTTTATTTTACTATCACCTGCAAATAATGATAATTTAAATCCTTTTTTACAACCAGGTTTGGTTTATTTGAAGGAACAGAAAAGGTATAACAAGTTCTCAAATAACATACCTATCAAAACATTTTCATGGGGCGGCCAGTTAGCTCAGTTGGTTAGAGCGCGGTGCTCTTAACAAAGCGGTTGTCGGTTAGATCCCCGCATGGGCCACTGTAAGCTGTGCCCTCCACAACTAGGTCGAAACAACTACTTGACTTGGAGCTGATGGGACCTAGAAAAACACACTTAAAATAAATAAAAGTTAAATATATATAAATATATATATACATATATATATATATATATATATATATATGTATATATAAAATTCTCTGGACATTTAAAAACAATTTTTTTTCCCAAAAAATTTCATACTGAAGATTTTTTCTTTTTATGATTCAGGTTTATAGTAATCCCAGTAAATCAGTAGATTAACATTACACCAACAATAAGTACTGTTTCCTTCAGCAACTGGAAGCACTTACCAAATTTTTAAGAATGACATTTGTTTGGTGCTCTGCAGGTGTCTATTATGCCCTCCTGTACAAGAATCAGGAGATGATGAGCCATTCATGTAAAATAAGATCTGGCTCTAAAGAAAGGCTCACTGGCCCATTCATCAAACTTGAGAGATGTTGACAATTAAACACCTGCATGTAATTAGAGTATGGTTTTGAGTGACATAGGCATTGCTTTCCTATTGCGTTTTTATTTCCTTTGTTGTGAGAAAAAAAACATGGATTTGAGGGAGGGGGAGTCAGTTTGTTTCCTAAAATTAAGTAGATACTGTATTACAGCTAGGGTTTAATTTCATGTTGATGATGAGAACTGCTTGTTATTTCTTACTTCTTTTCACTGCCTTTGTGTAATTATGATGTGACATTCATCCTGAGAGTATTTTCCTCCCTTACAACTTGTCTTTCCTTTCATCCTTCTATCTCAGCATTACTCTGTGCTCTTTTTCCTACAACCCATACTCTTAAGAGTTCCATCCTTAGTTACTCACAAGACTGTAAATTAAATACAAATCAATAATTAAATGCTAATAAGCAGACTATTTGTGAAATTATAATGCATGTATGGTTGTGTCTGGGATAGAGGTCAGAGGGGAATATGAGACATGAAATTTGAATTTCTCACCACCAAGGTCTCATAAAGATCTGATGGAAGGACTGAAACTGAAAATAGAGACTTTATCATTACAAAGAAACAGAGAAACGGTCTTTGTGGATCCAACACAGAATAATTACTGGGAATTTGGCATAGTAAATACAGACCCGCCAAAATAACAAACATCTGAAATAAAAAATGTTTAAGAAGACAAACTTCAATTATGATAAACAAAGATAGCACCTCAGACTTGATTTTAGAACTTTAGTAACACCAACAAAGAGAAAAGCTGTGCACAACCCAGAAAAGGCAGTGGGAATAGAAGAAATGGGGGAAAAAACCCAAACTGTCAATAATAGGTCCGATAAGGATAAAAGACACAAAGACTATTAAAAGGAACTGATAGAATGTAAAAAAAAAAAAAAACCTAAAGCACTGTGATAAAAAGTATAAAGAAATTTACAGCATCCCTTAAGGAAAAAATGGCATCAAATTAATGGGGTGGTTAGTAAAATTGAGGCTAAATGGAAAGATCCAGATTAAAAGTACAGATAAAATAGACAAATAGGTTATAACAGATCCTGTAGACCTAGTTTTTTTGCCCATGCAATTCCCCTCTACACAAGAGGAGGTGCAAATAGGAGGCCTCAGAAAAGGAAAAATTGAAGTTATTATAGAGAAAAAGAAACCTTTGCCTACAGATTGAGAGTTTGTGGAGTACTTACTTTCCAGATTTGACACTTAAAGACAGTATACCTACATACCTACTTATCAGTTTCATAAAACTTAAAAGAAGAAAAAACTGTCCTTTTGGAGAATAAAAGATAAGAACAGCCTCAGACTTTGCACTCAGATAATAGAGAGAAGATGCATTTAGGGAAATAGTTAAAGCATACCAGCCAAATTATCTTGCCTAGCTGTCTACCTTTTGAAGATAAAAGATTTTGAACTCTGATATCTTAGAAGAATTTCCAATAGCCAAATACCAGAGAAGATTATAAAAGACTGGAAATGCAGACGAAACTTCTGAACTACAAGTGGTGAGACTGGAGCACTTGGAAGAAAGTGAAGTGGTGGAATCATCCAGGAGTGGCGTCTTAGGTATTCAGGCACAGAACTTTTCCGTGCAGAATTTGCACCCGAGGAACTGCATTCCCGGGTCGCGGCTTCTACGTGTACAGAAATGCAACCTTACCTTTACTCAGGGATAACCAGGGTCTAGGAAAATCTTGCTAACCAAAGCTCAGAAGACTGCCAACGCATAGATTTGTCAAAAGAAATAGACTTTTCAGGTGAATTTGAACTTTAAGCATGGGTTAAATTTTTGCACTCTTTCCCTTAGGCAAGTCACGTAGGAAAAACAGAATTAAAATCAGTGTATAACTTTGGTGAATTTAGAGTTAACTAAAGGAATATAAGTGATTTTTAAGAAGTATTCCTATGCGAAACTTGAAGTATTATTCCCTGGTATAAGGATGTTTTCTAAGGGACCTAAGTTTGACATTCATTGGTGTACTCTGGATATGGCTTGAAATGTATGCTTAATCCTTGACATATAATCTGTACAGACAGATGTACTAACACCTTCTCCCTTTAAATCCTTTAATACTATTGTCTCTACCAGTTTTTATGTGCAGATGTAGACAAATATTAATCAAATACATCACTGATTTTTTACTTTAAATTCAAAAGATACAAAAATATATATTATATATGTATATTTATGATATTTATATGTATACACACACATACACACACAGAGGGTGCCAAAAATATGTATATGCATTTTAAGAAAGGAAAACTGTATTAAAATTATAATACTCAATATATACCAATAACAAAAGATGAATACAAGTCACATTTGACTTCTACAATTAGAAGAGGTGCTCAAAGTGGTTACGATCAGCGTCCAGATACTTCTGATTACGGCAAACTACTGCTTGAGCAACGTTGACCAAAGTGTCCACGTCTATACATTTTTTTGGCAACCTCTGTGTGTGCGTGTGTGTGTGTACACGTATACACACACACATGCACATGCACACACACATATCCATCCTCCCTAGGTTCCTTGTTCTCTCACCAAAAGCAGTTCACGTTACCAATTTCTTGGACATCCTTCTAGAGTTAGTTTATGTATATTCTAGCAAATTTCTGTATTCTTTAGTAGTCACATTTATCAAATCCAACTAGTAATAGATTTGTTTGCAGTTTAATCAGTGACACTGCAGAGCTATGTGATGAGCTGCAGAGGCTTCACATCTACCCCTGACTTTCAGTACAGACATATGTAGAACCTGCTGTCTAATTCTCTCAGGCTCAGGTTATTGCAGTCAGGCCAAGTACTAGCCAGTCCAGTAAGCCACGCTGTGGTTCATCAGCTGAACCTCAGTCACAGGTCTGAGAGAATGAGAGAATCTCTTCTTGCAATTGGTGACTATTCTAGGTGAATAAATCAGGGATGTATCCTGGTTTTCTAGTATTTGTAATTTGTTCCTCAGACCACCTTTGGTTATGTTAGAAAACATAAAAATTGCATCTTCTAAAGCACAGAGTTTAGGTACTGTCCCATTTGGGCAGGATCTTGTGAGACAACTTCCCAGTTTGCTGTTTTGTTGTCGGAAAGATGACCTAGAGTTCTGCTAGTTGGAAACAAAAGTTGTATTTGGTGATACGTGTTTTTTATGATCATTTTAGGTGATATATAAGTAATAAAAAACCCATGTTATATAAGTGAAAAACCCATGTCAAAAGTCACTATGTTCAGTGCCTATTTCGTGTATACTTTGCAGCTAGTTTTTCTGGAGTGCTCACTGCTCAGAGCTGAGTATTCTGTGGACACTTTATTAAGATTGATTTGTATGCAGGCAGTTAGTTGTACCTAACCCCAAAACTTTTTCCATGTTATGCTCCAAAATAAATACAGATGCTACTCGACTTACAATGGGGTTACGTACTGATAAATCTGTTGTAAATTGAAAATATCATAAATCAAAAATGCGTTTAATCCACCTAACCTACTGAACCTCATAGCTTAGCCTAGCCTACTTCAGACATGCTCAGAACACTTACATTAGCCCACAGTTGGACAGTTACCTTGAGTTTCATCTCAAGAGTCACTGCCTTCTTCTTCTCACCAGAAGCAGCAGACACTGATGGGCATTTTGCAGACATGAGATGTAAAAACACAAAATACATTATCCAAAAAATATGCTACTGGCAACACAGTAGCATATTGGTTGTTCATGCTACTGCTTTGCGTGACTGACTGCAAGCTGCAGCTCACTGCCACTGCCCGGCATCGTGAGAATGTATCATACCACATAGCCATAGCCTGGGAAAAGTTCAAAAGTCAAAGCATGGTTTCTCCAGAATGTGTATCACTTTTGCACCATCATAATTTAACCATCGTAAGTTGGGGACCATCTGTATACAAAAAGCAGTAGCTTTTCTCTATGCCAGGAATAACCAGCTTAGAAAATATAAAGGGGAAGAAAGATCCCATTCATAAAAGGAACAAAAATATATGTAATAACTGGGAATAAACTAAAGAAAAGTGTAAAGCCTGTATTAACAAAGCTATACAAATCTCCTGAGAGACATAAAATAATACTAGAATAAATTAAAAGACATAACAGGTGCCTGGATATAAGGATCCATTGTCCCTAAAGTAAGCTATAAATTTAACATACATTCAGTCAACTTCTCAACAGGTATTTTTTTTTGTTTATCTAAAAAAATTGTGAAGAATAGCCTTGAAAATACTAAAAAGGAAGAGTAATGGTGAAAATGTTGCCCTATTGTGTATGAATGGTTAGTGTGCTAAGGTTACATTAAAAGAAAGCACTAAGCGCTGGACATCATAGACAGCAAAAGGGAACACACTGCAAAATCCAGAAATTGTCCCTTGCATGTGTAAAACATATGACCCTGAAAAAGGTAGAATTTTAAGACAGTGAAGAAAGAATTTTATAAATGCTATTGGAACAAATGACTGACCATTTAGAAAACAATTTAGGTCTTTTTTTTCTCATGCCATAAAGTGAAGATGAATTCAATATTTAAATTTAAGATGCAAAACCATTTAAGTATTAAGAGAGAATATAAGTGAGTATTTCTCTATTCTGGTGTGAGGAAATCAAAGATAGAAACTGTAAAGCAGAGGCACAAACTCAGTGGCAACAGAGCCTGGCAAGAAATTAAATCATTCAAGTCCACTGGGTAAAAAAGAAAATCATGCCATTATCTTCTTTGAGAAAAATGACAGCATAAGCACAACAAAAAGGTTCAAAGTTAGAGAGTAATAGGGGTTGGTGGAAATTGTGAAAAATGAGAGCATGCTGACTTAGGCCCAGGGTTGTACTCACACTAGTCTGTAAGAACGCGCCCCCCATACTCCCAACTGTGCAACAACATGGCATCTTGAGGCCCTAAAACCCCTTACCTCCAAGCAATTGCTGCCACGCTAGAATGAAGCCCCAGAGTTATCAGATCTTCTGACTTTTTCCCATGGAAAGTTGAAAATTGCAAATTTTATGTTAAAGCTCCCAAATTTAAACTGTTATCTCAGTTTTTAAAAACTTTGTATAGGCAAAATAAAACATTCACGAGGCCAGATTCAGCCCACAGGCCTCAGAGTCTGTGAATTCTGCTGTATAGTTTTGGTTTTGGTTTCAGATTATGCTTAGCTCTTTAAATGAGTTGAGATGCTTCCCATCTTTTTTCCCCTCTATACTCTGGATATACAATTCCTCTGATTCCTCTGGATAGCAGAGGAATTATCTATAGACGATTAGATTGAGTTCCACCTCCATTACCATCAAGCGTCCGGGGCCTTTTCATGAAGACAGAGTTTCGTATTTTCAGGCTTTCTCCTTGAGCAAGTTTTGGTTATTTATATTCCTATAAAATCATGCATTTAATCTAGGTTTAAGTGAATTCTCTTATAGATTCTTATTTTAATCTCAGCATATCAATAGTTTTTAATCTCTTTCTCATTTCTTGATATATTGTTGGTTGGTTGATTTCAATTCTCCTCTGGATTTTTTCTTTGTTTTATTTTTATTTGACCTTTGTTAATTCCTTCTTCTGTTTTATTTTGTTTGATTTGTTCTTTTCTAGCTTCTGTGGTGCATTCTTTTATTTATTTATTTTCATAATTCTTTTTAGATTGATAATACAGATATTGAACATTATGAATTTTTCTCTCAGTGCTGGACATTTCCCCCTCCAGTGTGATTAATTTCTAAATGGTCTGTGATTTGCTTTGACTACCTCGTGGATCCAAGTCATTTCAAAGATTATTTTTTTAACTTCCAAGTAGTTAGTTTGGGGTGGAGTAGGAAGTTGTTTATCAGTGTGGAAGAGAAAGACTTAAATCTACAGAACAGCCTTACCCTTGTTTATTTTGCTTTTCTTGGTAACCTCCCATAACTGACTCTCCTCACCTCCAACATCTTTTGCCTTCAGCTGAAGATGGTATTTTAGGTTGTGGCTTGAGCCATTTTGGCAAGTTACTCAGTTTTTCTGGATCTCCCCCGTGTATACAGGAGGTATACATGTTATTAAACTTTTGTTTATTTTTCTCATATTAATCTGTCTTTTATTATAAGAACCCAGAAGAGTAGAGGGAAAATTCTTTTTCCTCCCCTACAGAGCAATAGGCCATCCCATGTGGCCTAGGTGTGCAGTAGGCTATACCATGTAGGTTTGTGTAAGTGCACTCTATGATGTTTGCACAGGGATGAAATCACCTAAGGACACATGATGCATTTCTCAGACTGTATCCTAGATGGATGTTAAGCGGCAACTATATTGTGATAAGAAACATACTATAATCCCTAGGGTAACCACTAAGAAAATAACTAAAGTACAGTTAAAGAAGCAACAAGACTCTCCTAGGCATTTATCTCAGGAATGAAAACATGTTCACACAAAAACCTATACCCAAATTTCATAGCAGCTTTTTTCGTAATAACCTAAAGCTGGAAACAAGCCAGATATCCGTCAGCAGATTAATGGTTAAGTAACCATGGAATACTACCCAGCAATAAAAAGGAACAAACTGTTGATACAAGCAAGAACCTGGATGTCTCTCCGGGGAATTATGCTGAGTGAGAAAAGCTAACTCCAAAAAGTTACATACTTTATGATTCCACTTATGTGTGTGTGTGTGTGTGTGTGTGTATAATATATATATATATGTATTTTTAAATTGACAACATTTTATACATGGAGAGCAGATTGGTCATTGCTGGAGGTTAGGTACTAAGGGCAAAGGGACAGAAGTATGCATGGTTATAAAAGGGTAACACTAGGGATCTTTATGGTATTGAAGGGTTCACTATCTTGTCTGTGATGGTAGATACACCCACATGCACACATACAGAAACGAGCAGGGAAATCTGAGTAAGGTTGGTATGTCAGTGTCTGTCCCGTTTGTGATGTTATAGGTATAAATAGAACCAATATATTGTTATAATTTTATGTGGTAAAATGTTACCATTGTGGGAAACTTCGCAAAGTAAATAAAGAATCTCCCTATTATTTCTTATTCTTTTTCCTTTACCTTTTGTTTATTTTAAGTGTGTTTTTCAAGGACCCATCAGCTCCAAGTCAAGTAGTTTTCAATCTAGTTGTAGAGGAGGGCACAGCTCACAGGGGCCCATGTGGGAATTGAACCGGCAACCTTGTTGTTAAAAGCACCGTGCTCTAACCAACTGAGCTAACTGGACGCCCCTTCCTATTGGTATTTCTTACAAATGCCTATGAATCTACAATTATCTCAGTAAAATATGTTAAGACAAAATGTTTTAAAATCCAAACAGAAATTAAAATGGTACACCAAAAAATGTCCAATTGATACTAAAAAAGTCAGAAAAAGGACATGAGACATAGGAAAAGAAATAGCAAAATGGCATATAAATCCAAGCATAGCAATAATAATATTGAATAAATTACTCCAATTGAAAGGCAGCCATTGGCTGACTGGATTAACAAAAAACAAGGTCCGACTATATACATCTACAAGAGATACACTTTAGTTTCAAAGACACAAAATGATGGAAAAAGATATAGCTTGCAAAGAATATGCATAAACGAGCTAGTAGAGTGGCTATGCCAATATCAGACAAAATAGACTCTAAAACAAAACAAAAATCACTAGAAACAAAGACATTTTATAATAAAACAGTTGATTCATTAGGAAGATATAACAATTATAAACATATACCAACCTAACAGCTGAGCCCGAAAATACATGAAGCAAAAACTGACAAAATTAAAGGGGAAAATAAATAATTCAACAATAATAGTTGAAAACTTCAATACCTCACTCTAAATAATGGGTAGAACAATTATACCAGGAATCACCAAACATACATAAGAGTTAAACACTAACAACCAACTTGATGTAACTGGCACTTATTGAACACTCTACTTAATGACAGCAGAATACACATTCTTCTTAAGCACATATGGAGCATCTTCCAAAGTAGACCATTTGCTAGGCGAGGGGTTGGTAAAAATTTTCTTAAAGGGATATATAGTAAATATTTTAGGCTTGTTGCCTATATGATCTCTGTTACAGCTATTCAACTCTGCCATTTTAACTCAAAAGCAGCCATAGAGAACACATTAACAAGTGGGTGTGACTGTGTTCCACCTAATTTTATTTACAGAAACAAGTCGGTTATACATAGTTTGCCAAACGTTATGCTGGGTCATAAAACAAGTCTCAATAAATTTAAAAGAATTGAAATCTATCATGATGGAATTAAATTAGAAATTGCCAAAAGGAAATTTGGGAAACCCAGAAATATTTGGAAATTAAACATTACACTTTGGAGTAGCCCAAAGATTAAGGAAGAAAACACAAGGAAAACTGGAAAACATTTTAAGCTGGATGAAGAGGAAAACACAGCAAACCAAAATAATGAGATGACTTCCCAAAGCAATCTGCAGATTCATTTCAATCCTTATCAAAATTCCAATCATCTTTTTGCAGAAAATGAAAAGCCAGTCCTGAAATTCTTATGTAATTGCAAAGGGCCCCAAATAGCCAAAACAATTTTAGGAAAGAAAAGCAAACGAAAAAAAACAGAATTGGAAGACTTCACTCTTCCCAATTTCAAAACTTATTACAAAGCTACAGTAATCAAAACTGTGGTACTGGCATAAAAATAGACATATACACCAGTGTAGTAGATTTGAGAGTCCAGATATAAATCCGAAACATCTGTGACCAATTGATTTTCGACAAGAACGTGAAGACCATTCAATGAGGAAAGAATAGTCTAAAAAACAGTGTTGGACAACTAGATATTCACATGCAAAAGAATAAAACTGGACATCTCCCTCTTATCCTATACAAAAATTAACTGAAAATGGACCAGTGACCAAAATATAAGAGCTAGAACTCTTAGGAAAAAACATAGAAGTACATATCTACATAACCTTGGATTTGGCAATGGAGTCTTAGATATAACACCAAAAGCATGAGCCACAGAAGAAAAAAAGATAAATTAGACTTCACAAAAATTAAAAAATTTTTATGCATCAAAGGACATTATCAAGAAAGTAAAAAAATAAACTACAAAATGGAAGAAAATGTTTGTAAATCGTATGTTTAATAATGGTTTAGTATCCAGAATACATAAAGAACTTACAACTTAATAAAAAGACAGCCCAGTTTAAAAATGGGTGAAGTACTTAAATAGCCATTTCTTCAAAGATACACAAATGAAATAAGCACATAGGAAATGCAAATCAAAACCACAATGAAATACCACTTCACATCCATGAGGATGGGTATTTAAAAAATAAAAAGCACAGAAATAAACATGTATTAGTAAGGAATGAAGAAATTTGAATCCTCATACATTGCTGGTAGGAATGTAAAATGGTATACAGCCACTGTGGGAAACAGTTTGGTGATTCCTCAAATAGTTCAGCATAGAATTATCATAAGACTCAGCAATCCACTCCTAGGAATATACCCAAAAGAATTGAAAACAAGCAAATCCTTGTACACAGATGTTCAAGGGATGAATGGATAAACAAATTGTGGGATATACATGTTTGGAATATTATTCAGCCATAAAAAGAAATGAAGTACTGACATACTACAACATGCATGTGAGCCACAAAAACATGCTAAGTGAAGGAACAGATACAAAAAGTCATATATTGTATGATTCCATGTATATGAAATACCTAGAATACGTAAATCCATAGAAACAAAGTAGTTTGGTGATTGCCAGATCTGGGGAAAGGGAAGGCATAGGAAGTAACTGCTTCATGGTACAGGTTTTATTAAATTTAGAGTGATTAAATTCTTTGGACCTAGATAGAGGTGGTGAGTGCACAACATTGTGAAGGCACTAAATGCCACTGAACTGCTCACTTTAAAATGGTAATTTTAATGTTATGTGAATTTTACCTGTTTTTTATGCATATGCAGGGTGTATGTGCTTAAGAAATTGTGATAAGCCAAACTGTTGAAAGTTATATTCAAAGGTATTACTTTTGTAATAATCATTTGCTACTTGACTTCAGAAATTTGTTTAACAAGTTATTTCTTTTTAATTTTTTTATTGGGGAACAGTGTGTTTTTCTAGAACCCATCAGCTCCAAGTCAAGTCGTTTTCAATCTAGTTGTGGCGGGCGCAGCTCATTGGCTCATGTGGGAATTGAACCAGTGACCTGGGTGTTATGAGCATTGCACTCTAACTGAGTCAACCAGCCGCCCCTTAATAAATTATTTTTATTAAACCATCACTCAAAAACTAGGTAATTGGTAATTACAAAAAATGAATGGGACATAGTTAGCAGAGGTTAGAGTTAAATTTATAGCTATAAGTGTCTATGTTAGGAAAGAATAAAGAATTCAAATCAATCACCTAAACTTCAATATTAGAAGCTAGAAAAAAAGGCAAACTAAACCCAAAGCAACTGGAAGGCAGGATATAATGAAAATTATTAAATCACACCTCCTCTGTGGATCTAAATCTCATGTACTCTGTCCCTTTTGTATCTTGGTGAGAAATCCCCGATAAAATGCTCATCCTCCTGTCTCTCTCTCTCTTTTTTTTTTTTTTAAATAAACTGATTAGATGGTTTGAAATATGGGGTGAGACTAGAGATTTCAGGAACTATGAATTGCATACGGGGGAAGAAGGTTTTCATGCAGATGAAGTCAGATATGCCAAGTAAGATCCAACAGTGCACTCACTGTATATTCTATTTCTCCTCTCTCCCACAAGGAGCAATTGCTAAATAACTTTTGTATTTGTAATACCTAAAAGGCAAAGAATGCGTATTTACTAGGATGATGAATAGTAGCTCTCTTTTTTAAAGATTGTTTCATTTTAAAAGCTTATTAATACTCATGCTGAAAAGATATTATAATGAAAATATTATAAAACTATGTATCACTAGACTGGGATTAACATTTTTGGAATAATACACCATCTATTTAGACTGTTGGGCCAACATATCAGTCGTAGCTAAGCAATTTCATTTACCAAAAGAAAGGGGGGAAATTCTTAAAATATATTCTGCATTAACATGTCTTCTTCCAACCCCCACCCCCCTGTAACACCCTGCCAAGAAGGGACAACTCAGTCTCAGCACCCAGCTCCCAAGAGCACTGAAGCAGATGTCCCTTCTGATGACAATGCCACCTCCAATAAACACTCTGTGTGTCTATGTCTCTTCAGAATTCCCCAAGAATTCCTTGGTGGTGCCACCCAATGCAAGGACCCCTTCAGGGCAACATTCTCCTACCACTGGCGCACTCCCAGCCGGCCTATATTGCTGGCTGCTTTTGGCCAGGATAGGTGTCCAATTCCTGTGTGTGGAAGCCAGGTTGGCAGGACATTTGACACAGAGCTTGGCGGTGTGTGCAGAGGGGCTCCCTGAGAAAGAAGCCCTGGGTTTAGTGGAATCCTCTCCAGAGACTTGATCTTCATTAGGGCTTCTCTTATGTTATTTACTACTGTGATGTAATGGCATCCTTCTCCCCGCCCCTGCTAAAATGCACATGTATGCGCATGTACACACACACTAACACAGAAAAGTCTTAAATGAGATGAGAAAATCGAGGGATAGATAGGTCAGGTACTGACGTCTAGCTAGTGACATCCTGGGAACAACATCCAGAGTTGCTAACTGCAAACCTGCTCCTTTCCTGCCACACCACTTTGTATCTCTTTGCATATTTCTCTATTAGCCCTCTCAGCATGAATGTTTAAGCTCTTATTTCTTAAACAGAGTTGTTTTACCAAGTCCAGTTTGTCTGGTGAGGGATATTTTAAGGTATTGAAGGATATCTCTAAGGGATTAAAATGGGTTGCTAGACCCAATTCCAAAATGGGGTTGGGGAGTTTTGCCCCTACACCAACAATTCTCAGATACTAGCAGGGTGTCCAAGAATTCAGCAGAATTCTGGTGCTGTCTACCCAGAGATAGCATCAGATTCCGTAGGTTAATGGTTCAGTCCTACAAGACTGTCCACGGTCATACACCAGACACTAGCCTCAAGCCCATTCTCTTACCTGTGTTTCTGACCCTCTGGCTGTGGATCGCAGGCTCCAATGACCCCCTCCAACTCCGAATGCCAATCACAAGTCCAGGTGTTCTAACCAACTGGCTATAACTCAGTTTCCCACAACCCTTCCTTGGTTTTGATTAATTTGATTATTTTAGAACGGCTCACAGAACTCAGAGAAACATTTTACTTACTAGATCACTGGTTTATTATAAAAAGGATATAACTCAGGAACAGCCAGATGGAAGAGATACATAGGGCAAGGTGTGTGGGAAGGAGCTTCCATGCCTTCTCCAGGCACGTCACCCTCCCAGCATCTGCATGTGTTCACCAACCCAGAAACTCCAAAGAAGGACCGACTGGCTGTCCTAGGTTTTTATGGAGGCTTCATTACACAGTCATGATTGACTAAGTCACTGGCCAATGGCAATTGAGCTGAATCTCCAGCCCTCTCCCCTCCCCAGAGGTCAGGGAGTGGGACTGAAAGATCTTGTAGTTGGCTCCATTGGCAACCAGCCCCCATCCTCAGGTGGTTTCTAAAACACCTTATTAACATAACAAAAGACACTATTTTCCCTCTCAACAATCAAGAAATTCCAAGTGTTTCAAGATCTGTAAGCCAGAAATTATGGACAAAAAGCATATATATGTACACATACACACATATAATTTGTATCTTAATTTTTCCCACATATCTTTATATTACCCTTGGCATTAGAATTTATGGAAAATTCCAGAAATAAACAATTCATAAGTTTTCAGTTTTGTGCTATTTTGAGTAGCATGGTGAACTCTCTCACCGTCCAGCCCTGGAAATGAATCATCCCTTTGTCCAGTATGTGCGCGCTGTACGTATAGTACAAGATACTTGGAGAGCGAGGGACAGACCACATTCACATAACTTCTGTTACAGTATATTGTTATAATTGTTCTCTTTTACTTTAGTTATTGTTAATTTCTTACTGTGCCTAATTTATAAATTAAACTTTATCAAAGATATGTGTGTATAGGAGGAAAAAAGCATGTATATAGGGGTCTATACTCCTCTGTGGCTTCAGGAATCCACTGGGGGTTTTGGAATGAAGCCTCTGGGGATAAGGAGGAACTACTGTACATGTATAAAGATAATGCTATCTTGGTTTTTAGTCTTTATAACCTAATTTTTTTCCATTCTCTTTTCCCCCCACAGTTCATCCATGAGCTCAGATTTCCCACATTACAACTTCAGGATGCCTAATATTGGATTCCAGAATCTGCCTCTCAACATATATATTGTGGTTTTTGGCACTGCTATATTTGTCTTCATCCTTAGTTTACTCTTCTGTTGCTACTTGATTAGGTAATCAATTTTCATTCTATGTTACTTTAGAATACGTTAATCAATAATAACTTTCTGCCTGTAGATTAATTTTATAAGTATTGTAGGGGAGGAAGAAAATTTCTCTTTCCTTCTAGGTTCTTTCTCTGCTGGTCTAATAAAATTGACGTGAGACAGATTATAAACCAAAGATAAATAACCAAATTTAATTATATATGTACACATGGGAACCCTAAATGCATGAGAACTCAGAGACAGAAAGTTAAAAATGAGATATATATGGCATTTTGAGCTAAGGATGAGGTAAAGTGCCTTGGGGCTTCAGAGGGAAGGAAGGTCATTTGGAGGACGATAAGAAGAGCAGATGTTCAGTTATTACATGTTTGCCCTGCCGTGTAGGTCATAAAAAGTTATTTATGGTAATAACTTATTATTGGGAAAGCCCCCAATTTAGATTCTTTAAGGGAGAGATAAAAATTTCTCTTGGGCCTGCAGGGTCTCCATTGCCTGCAGCTCAAAATAATCCACATGCCAAAGTACCACATCTTGGGAAGGCCTGTGAACCCCTTCATAATGATAATTAGCAAATTTGTAAAAATTAAAGTTGTTTAACACTTTAACCTTCTATGAGTTACTAATTAGTAAAACACCTTTATACAGTCTTCAGTCCTATCTGCTGATGAGGTATTTTACTCTAGGAGAAAATTGTTCTTATTTATTTTTCCAGCATATTAGCATCTGGACCAGATATCCTTATGTCATTGTCTGTCCCCAAGATTTAATCTGCTTTCACAGAGATTTCAAGATTGCTTTTCAGGAAGGTGTTGCATCACTGTTAGCCAAAGTCATTAGGGATCAGAAAGCAACATGCCAAACAAGATCCGAGCCTTTATACAGGTTCTTGTGGTCTCTCAAGATTTTAAGCTCTCATTTGTTATAACTGGTCAGGTGTTCAGGTGATTGATTATCCACACACAGCACTGAGTATTCCAGAAGCTCTGCGGCATGTGTACCGACAAGTATGAAAGGTAACACCTCACTGGAAGGAGTAATGGATTTGGCCAGTAAAGATTCACAGTTGATGACATCATTGTTTAAGCAAGCGTTTTTTTCTCTTTTTAAGTATTTAAATAGGGCCTAATTTTCAAAGCCAGAACTCAGACTGTAAAAATTTTTATACTGTATTGTTCAAAGAGCTTTATGGAATGAAATAATAGAAAATTAAATTTTATTATACAGCTATACATCTAACAGTTTTTAGTGTTTGTGCAGTGTATGATTATGGTAAGATAAATACCATCATCAGATACCTTTCAGCAGTAATTCATTGTTACGCCCAGTGTTTTGGGGCACTGACTGATGGTCAAATTCTAATGAATTTAGTATGTAGTTTCTGATTTTCTGACAAGTGAATTTACATTCTTCATAGACAGTGAGTCTTTTCTGAAGTTCTTCCAAAATGTAATTGCTCCTTGTATCTCATAGATACGCTGGCTGCTTACAATTTTTAGGTCTTACTCAGAGAAATAAAATACTTAGCTAATATATCATTCAAGAAACACTGTTTAAAAATCTGTTTATTTCCAGAAATGCCCTTTTTCTAACATTTCTTTAATAATAGTTTGATAAATGTTATGTAAATATTCAGCTTTTTTTTTTTTAATTAAGCCATAGCACGAACAAGACTTCATAGCATTAAAATATTTTCCTTCTTTTCAGACCTGCTAAATTTTTTTTGGTAATTCCTCTACAAATACTGGTTTAACTCAGAAATTTTTCAATTTAATATTTGAAACCAAATTATTTTTAAAAGAAGACAAAAATAATACAAAAATAATGAAATACTTTAAAAGGTTCATTAAGAAATGGTTATCATATATAAAATATTCTAAAATATATAGCTCACAATACAGTTTTTATTACTCTGTCAAAGAATTAAGGCTTTAATTTTTTTGTTTTAAGAAAAATACTAATATACCGATGGTGATTCTGGGTAAGTTTTTTGAGAAGTTATGAAACATCATTTTGCCTTATTGTATTTCTTCTAATAGTCAAGCAAATATGTAAAGAGATAAAGAAAAACTGATAGCAGTTGTTTTCATGCATTATCATTGTACAGTACTTCATTTTATCCTCTTTGTATCCTTTTTTATTATTCAGCTAGCAAAGCAAGTAAGTGGGGATCTGCGACACTAAAATAAAATTATCTGTTAAAATCAGAGAAGCCAGTCATGTTCAAACATTTCTAAACTGTTCGCAAGTCACTGGTACCATTTGAAAATTTAATTGTGATTTAAGGAGTGTTCCCTTTCTGATGATCCTAGGTTGTTACTTTTAACCCTTCAAATGTTAAGTTTGGGTTTAACAAGGCATTTATAACTGATCAGATGGTTCATGGATTCAGCTTCTCTAAAATTACTCAGGCCCATTTTTTTAACATAACTTAAGTCCTCCAGCACCTTCCCAGGGGGGTCTTCTGTTCTCATGCAGTACATCCCTCCAGTCACAGCCAGACTCATCACAACCATAGGAGGAACGCCGCTGAGGTCTAAACAAGACACCCACTACCACCCACAGTCTTACACAATACTGTAGTATAGAACCTGTTGCCTATGATAGAGCTATGAATGGATCACTACTGGAGGACAAAAGAAGGACATCTTACTTACTAGGAGTGATCCTGTTTTATAATGAATCATAGAATATTCTAATTTATGTTTGTTATTCATCTCTCTCCGCAGATAGATATTTGTTCTGTTCACTGTATCCCAAACACCCAAAACAGAACAACAATTCCTGACATAGTATTGGCACCCAGTAAATGTTGGGTAAATGAAATTATGGTGTCCCTAGTAGGAAGTTATTAGATATGCATAAAATGGAAAAATCAAGAAGTAGCAACACAAGAAAGGTATTTGGAGATGTGGAAGTAAATATCAACATAGTGAGCTGTGGGGAGCTGGGAGGAAAAAGTGGGAGTATTGAGAAATACAAAATGGTAGTTACAAAGTAGTCACGGGGATATAAAGTACAACATAGAGAATATAGTAAATAATGTCACAACTATGTATGTAGTGCCGGCGGTATACTAGACTAATCAGGGGATCACTGCATAAATTATATAACTGTCTAAGCACTATGCTGTACATCTGAAACTAATGTAAAATAATATTGAATGTCAACTGCAACTGAAAAAATAAATATTTTTTTTCTAAATAGTGAACTAAAGGGGAAAAATGGTTATCTCTGGGGAAGAGGACAGAGGACTACTGATTTTTTTCGTCGTTGTTACTAGCCCTGTAGAACTATATATGATTTTGAAATACGTGCATGTATAATTTTGATAAAAACTAAAAATAGAGGACAAATATTGAGTTACCTAATAGATATTATAAGGTCTTGAACCAAGATAATTATTGTAAAGCTAGAGAGTGTGTTATGGATGGTTATGAGAAATATTTGGGAGGTGAAAATGGACAGAATTGGGTGACTGGACATTAAGGACAAGAAAAAGATGGGCTTAGACTCTTTCCTGAACTTCTGACTTAGGTGGCTGGGTGTATAGCAGTCCCTTCACAGAGATAGAAAATGGATGGGCAAGTTGGGGTGGAAAGATGATAGATTCTGTTTCAGACATGGGGGAACTGAGTTTCCTGTGTAATAGTCAAGATGTTTAGTATACAGTCGGATATATATATATAAGTCTAAAGCTTATGAGAAGTCTGATCTGAAAATAGAAGGTCATGTAATATAGGTGGAAGCTGAAGCCAGTAATGTCCCCTAGAGAGAATGTGTATAGTGAAATAAAATGGATTCAGAACACAATCCTAGGGAAACATTAATATTTAAGAGGACCCCATAGAAGAGACTAGGAAGGGATAGCAGGAGATAGGAGGAAATCTTGAGAGAAGTGCCCCACAAGTAGGGTTTCAATGGATTAAATCAGTTGTGTCAGCTGCTCCCAGGGAGGTCCACTAAGAGAAGAACTGGAAAGTTCCCATACAGTTGACTCTTGAATAACATAGGTTTGAAACGCGTGGGTGCAGATTTGTTGTTCAATAAATACCGTAAATGTATTTTCTCTTCCTTTGTGATTTTCTTAATAACATTTTCCTTTCTCTAGCTTACTTTAAGAATACACTATATTATATATATAGTGTACAAGATGTGTGTTAACCGTTTGTTACTGGTTTCTGGTCAATAGTAGGCTATTAGTCAAGTTTTTGGGGAGTCAAAAGTTATACATGGATTTCCAGTTGCACAAGGGTCAACACCCTTAACCCCCGCATTGTTCAAGGGTCAACTGTACATTTGACAATTAGGTTTGCATCCATAATCTTGGAAAAGTTTCAGTAGCATAGGTTACAAGAGTGATGAAAGGTGGACTATAATGCTGCAAAGCCTGAACATCAGGTGAAAATGAATACAAGGAATATAACCTCCTCTTTGAAGAATCATGGCTGAAAAAAGATTAGGTTGGGGGCACTTTGCTATAGAACCAAAGAAGTATTTTGGTGTTTGATTTTTTTTTAAGATAGAGATTTATAATATAAATGTTATATTTATAAATATAATATTAAGGGGAATGAGCTAGTTGTGGAGGATTTGTGAGAAAGAATGAATCATGGTGAGAAGAGACACACCTAAAAGTCATAACATTATTAGTCCTCAGCAGGAAAATACCTTCTTAAGACAGAGGAGAGTAACTGCGAACAGTACATACGAGTATATAAGTACATGTGGCGCTGGGAGTGAGAGCACTGCATATATGACAGTCTGTTTCTATGCAAAGTAGTAGAAGATGATGGAGAAAGTGGTAGGATAAAGCTTGAAGAGAGTGGCAAAGATTTGAAATGACACTGCATGGAAGTTTAGAATACTGAACATGAATAAGTACAATTAGAGAGCAATGTGGACGGTCTGCGTGAGAATGGAGACCACAGATTTGTAGTGGCCATAGTTACATGGTTTTATCATTTTCTCCAGCACTGTTCAGCATTGTTAATCATGCCCTCTTAGATACTTTGTTAGGAATGAATATTTATTAAACACTATGTGTCAGACCCTGTGTTGTGCATTGCAGTCAAACTAGGTAATTTTATTATCTTTATTTTGCAGAAGTTAAATAATTTTCCTACAACCACACACAAAAGTTGGTTAGAGCTGGGAACCAAACCCAGCTACATCTCACCCCAAAGCATGTGTAATCACCTAAATAATAATAATAAATTGTATTTATCAGGCTTCATTCCAAAATAACCATTTCAGAATTTCATAATCATTCTCAAAAGACAGATTTACATATTGAGGTTATTCTAAAACTTCTTATTTTGAGCATGAAATTTTTTAATGAAGACTACTTATTTTACTGTTTTTTAAAATATTAGATAACAAGCTACTTAAGAAAAAGAAAATTAAAAATGTTATTCCCCATTCTTATCTTTCACCAAAAAAGTTACAGTCTATATATTATTAGTATGTTTCCTGGAAGGAACAGCAAAACAGTGACATTTGTATTTAATACATAGCAAATGCAAAATAAAATCGTGCAATCTAAAATATTAGGTAATTAGCAGGTCTTAGAGTATAAAGGAGTAACCAGAAGGGTGAAGTTAATTTAAGTGAGACTTCCTAGAAGGGATGTATTTTGAACCATGGATTGAAGAAAAAGATAAGCACAAATTGACCCATGCTGTGGCTGCAAGTAACAATGCTTTGGGAAAATAGTCAGATCCAATTTAAGAATCAAAATAAATGTACAAATCAAACCTCATTTTAATGAACTCAAATGGAGTTCATTTTATTCCTTTACATGAAAAGTCCTGTACACTTTTATCAGTAAAACAAGCAGACAAAAACAAAAACTAAGGATATAGATGATTTGATCTAACTAAGAGAAATTTATATTTTCAAATAATATATTAGACAAGAAAGACTGAAAACCAGTGATGTAAGTTATTCTTTCATGGAGCTATTTAAAAAAAAAAAAACATATTAAGCGCAAAAGAAAGTACTTGCAAGAAAATCAAAAAG
This sequence comes from Rhinolophus ferrumequinum, assembly GCF_004115265.2. NCBI lineage: Eukaryota > Metazoa > Chordata > Mammalia > Chiroptera > Rhinolophidae > Rhinolophus > Rhinolophus ferrumequinum. Next base: position 25,863,406 of record NC_046306.1, on the reverse strand, counting down.
CTAGGCAATGAAATTGAAGCAAATGTATAATAAAATTATTGAAACTAAGAGTTGATTCTTTAGAAATAGTTACAAAATTGATGAATCTGTAGAAAGACTGATCAGGAAAAAGAGGAGAGAAAACAAATTACTAATACCAAAAATGAAAAAGGGACATTACTGCAAATCCCACACACATTAAAAGACCAACTTTATGCCACTAAATTTGAACAACTTTATGCCACTAAATTTGAAATTTTAGTTGAATTAGACATTTTCCTAGAAAAAAGTAGTTTTTCAAAACTGACACAAGAAATGGCATTCATGAAAAATCTACAACTGACATCATACTCAACCGTAAAAGACTGAAAGTTTTCCCCATAAGATCAGGAACAAGACAAAGATGCCAGTTTTCACCACTGCTATTCAACATTGTACTAGAAACTCTAGGCAGAGCATTTACGCAAGAAAAAGAAATAGAAGGCATCCAATATGGAAATAAAGAAGTAAAACTAGCTCTATATAGACAATCCCATAGAATCCACACACAAAAATTCTGATAAACAAATGAAGCAAACTTTCAGGGTACAAAATCAACACACAAAAATCAGTTGTGTTACCAATGTCAAATGTGCCCCCTTCTGCACCTGCACCCATCTTCTGTTTCCTCCCCTTGTAGCTAAGATAGAGTTCCTCTTTGTCCCATAGGCTGCCTTCCAGTAGCCATATTTTCTTTGCTCTCCTTCACTGAAAACCTTCTCATAAGGCTTTGTTATGCAGATAGTTGCCATTTTTTCACCTCCAAGTTTCTCTTCAACCATCTTATATCAGGCCTGCAAAAATGTTCTTGTGTTGCCAAACCCAAGAGTCAGTTTTCTGCTTTCTGCCTCAGCCGTATGACCATTCTTGGCTTCAAACATTGTCTTTTCTTGATTTTTCAGGATACCACGTTGTTGTTCCTTCTCTCCCTCCATTGCCTTTTCCCGTTTTGTTGCCTCTTTGCTACCTGACTTCAAGATGGCAGCTTCCCAGGGCTTCGTCCTAAGGCCTCTGTTTTCGCTATCCAGTTCCATGTACCACTTGTACATAAATACATGAAGATGATTTCAGAGAGTAAATGGTTGAAAATTTTTTTACCTTAATAGATAAATATTTATTTTCAGTGGTATTGGAAAAGACTGTAACCTATAAATGAAACTCACTTTAAGACTATAAAGTGAAGGGAGATGAATTTAAGTAGAAAATCATGACAAACTTCATAAAGCACCTTTTACACATCTCTCTTCTTCCCCTAAATTTCTTCAGGTCACAGCTACCTTTGCTCTCTCCCAAATCCTCCATCAACTGCTGGATTTCCCTTTCCCTTTAGCCTCACGCCCAGACATACTCTCCAGCATCCTGTCTCCATCCTTCCCCCTCCTCACTCATCTCCAGTGGAAACACATCTTGCTGATGAGTTTCTGTGCACCTTGCATGGAAACTGCCTGTATTATTGAGAAGTTAGGGTTCACCTACTTGGAAGTCTTCCAAATAGGGAATATTTTTATATTGCAAGGAAGCCCTAGAAAAATTTGCTTGATATAGAAGAAATACTCTGGGAAATAAAGAGATGTGACAATAAAACAATATAAAAATATATTTCGATATTTAAAAAAAAGTCAGTTGTGTTTCTATACACCAGCAAGGAACAATCTAAAAAGGAAATGACACAACACAATTGCATTTACAATAGCATCCAAGAGAATAAAATTCCTAGGAATAAATTTAGCCAAGGAGGTAAAAAATTGTACACTAAAAACTACAAAACATTGCTGAAGTAAATTAAACAAGACCTAAATAAATAGAAAGACATCCTGTGTTCATGGATTGGAAGATTTACTATAAAGATGACAGTACTCCTCAAAGCAATCTACAGATTTGATGCTATCCCTATCAAAATTCCAATAGCTTTTTATGCAGAAATGGAAAAACTGATTCTTAATTCATTTGGAACCGCAGGGAGCTCCGAATAGCCAACACATTGAAAAAGAAAAACGAAACAGGAAGACTCACTTCCCAATTTCAGAATTTACTACAGTAATCAAAACATTGTGCTACTTACATAAGAATAGACATATAAACCAATGAGATAGGATTGAGAGTCCAGAAATAAACCCAAACATCTACGGCCAATTGATTGTCAACAAAGGTGCCAAGACCATTCAATGGTGAAAGAATAGTCTCTTCAGCAAATGGCAGGACGACTGAATAATACATGCGAAAGAATGAAGTTTAGTCCCTGCCTCATATCCTATATAAAAATTAACTTAAAAATAGATCAGTGACCTTAATATAAGAGATAAACCTATAAAATTCTTGGAAAAAAGTCGGTAAATCTCCATGACCTTGGATTGGCAATGGATTCTTAGATTTAATACCAAAAGCCCAAGCAACAAAAGAAAGTATCTATTGGACTTATAAAAATTAACATTTGTACATCAAAGAACATTATCAAGAAAGTAAAAAGATAACCTACAGAATAGGAGAGAAACATTTGCAAATAATATATCTGATAAGGGTTTAATATCCAGAATATATTTTTAAAATTCTTACAACTCAAGAACAAAAAGACAACTGAATTAAAAATAGGTGAAGGACTTAAATAGCCATTTCTCCAAAGAAGATATACAACAAATAGCCAATAAGCACATGAAAAGATACTCAAAAAAAGATGTTCAATATTATTGGTCATTAAGGAAATGCAAATTAAAACCACAGTGAGATACCACTTCACACCTACTAAGATGCTGTAATCAAAAATATGGAAAATTACAAGTGTTGGCGAGGATGTGGGGAAATAGGAACCCACATACGTTGTTGCAGTGGGAATGTAAAATGGTGCAGCGGCTGTGGAAGAGTTCATCTGTTCCTCAAAAAGTCAAACACAGAATTACCATATGACCCAGAAATTTCACTCCTGGGTGTATACCCAAGGCAAATAAAGAGATACGTCTGTACAGAAACTTAAACGGGAATGTTTATAACAGCATTATTTCATAATAGCCAAAAAGTGAATACAACCCAAATGTCCATCAACAGATGAATGGATAAGTAAAGTATGGCATATATTCAGCCATAAAAGAGTGAGTGAGTTACTGATAACATGCTACAGTTAGGATGAGCCTCGAAAATATTATGCTAAATGAAAAGCCAGACACAAAGGGTCACATATTGTATGATTTCTTTTATCTAATATATCCATAATGGCCAAATCCATAGAGACAGAAAGCAGATTAGAGGTTGCCAGGGGTTGGGGAGAGGGGGAAAAGGGAAGTCACTACTTAATGAGACTAGGGGATTTTGGGGGTATGATGAAAAAGTTTTGAAACTAGAGAGAGTTGGTTGCACAGCATTGTGACCACTAAATACCACTGAATTTATACACTTTAAGGTGGTTAATTGTATGTTATGTGAATACAAATAAAGGAATATTAAAAATTTTTATTAAAAGAATAATAAAACTGACTCAAGAAGAAATAGAAAATATTAATAATTAAGAAACTGAATGTGTTTTTAAAGCATTTCCACAAAAAAACTGGAAGCCAGGTAACTTTACCAGTGAATTCCTTTAAACATTTAAGAAAAAAATGCCACTCTTAAATGACTCGTCCAGAAAATAGAAGAAATACTTCTTAATTCATATAGTGAGACCAGCATAATTTTGATTCCAAAGCATCACAAGGACATTACAAGAAAGGAAATTATAGTCTTATCTCTCTCATGAACAAAATAAGTAAATCAAATTCAAGGATGTGCAAAAACGATAGTACATTACGACCAAGTGGGATTTATTCCAGGAATGAAGGTATCAATACAATACGCTTATACCACATTAACAGTAAAAAGGAAAAACAAGTGATGGGAAAAAAGCATTTGATAAAAACCAATGCCTATTCGTGATTTTTTAAAAATCAAACTAGGATACAAGGGAACTTTGTTTGAATCAAGGTTATCTACAAAAAAAATGTAGAGAAAACAGTATACTTAATAGCGACATATTGACAGGGACATTCACTACCACCACTTTTATTTAACATCCAGTGCAGGAAAAAAAAAAAGGAATGAAATGAAATAAAGAACAAAAAAGTAAAATATATAAAGTTTGTAAAGGCAGAGTTTAAACTCATTATTTGTAGACAAAATGATTGTGTATACTTAAAAATCCCAAAGATTCTACAGATAAAGTATTTAAAATTAATAAATGAACTTAGCAAGTCACTAGACACAGGATTAACTTACAAAAATTGTTTTTTGCTATATAGTAGCAACAAAGAATTAGAAAATGGAAAAAAAATTAGATACATTTATAGTAGATTAAAAATTACCAAATACCTAGGAGTAAATCTAATGAAAGATGTATGAGTATTCTACCTAGAAATGTGTAGAGAAAAATTAAAGATCTAATAGAGGAATATACTATATTCATAGGCTGGAAACTCAATCTTGCAAAGATATCAGTTCTTCCCCAGTTAATCTATAAATTCCATACAATTTCAGTCAAATTCCCAACAGATTTTTTTTTTGTGGAAATTGAAAGGCTCATGAAATTTATATGGAAATACAGAGGACCAAGAATAGCCAAGACAACAGTTAAGAACAAAGCTTGAGGACTTATACTACCAGTCCCCAAAACTTGTTACAGAGCTCCAGTACTTAAAACAGAGTGTGACTCACCCAGCACCCAGATCTTGGTTTCTAAATATTATTCTCCAATAAAAGTAACCAAGGTTCTTTGGAAGAAGTGGTTAATTCCACAACTGTGGCATGGAAAATACAAGATGAGCCTAGAACATCTTTCAGTGCCAATAAGCAAGGAAATGCATGGAGAAGGATGAGGCGTGTTGAAGACACAGGACTCAACTTGATAGAGCTCCTGAAGGCCAAACCTAAATCAATTTGAGCAACAAAATAAATAATCATTATATTGAATTCTAACCCATTGACTAAAACATCCATGAGTCCATACTGATATAAATAAATGAGGGAGAAGGGACATCTTTTCCTTACAGAAGAATTCCATTTAATAAATGTACAAGGAATTAGGAAACTGCAAAACCACCACCAGGCGAACACTACCGTAATTGTTGCAAGCAAGATGGGTGCTAAAATCAGTGGGCAAAAGCTTGAGGATATTTGCATAATTTCAACATCTCTTCCCCAAGATGTTGATTAGTTACATAGGGGAAAATAGTAACTACAGTGGAGAGACTCAGTAGACACTGCCATAACCAAGTGATCATGGTTAATATGTCGAAAACAGAAGACAGGGAACACTAAGGGACTGTCACAGAGTGGAGGAAGCTAAGGAGATGTAACTGGATGCAAGGTGAGATCTTGGATTGGATCATAGAATAGGAAAAGGATGTGAGGAAGAGGGAAAAAACGGGGGAAATTCAAATAAAGTCTGTTTTGTTAATATATCAATATTGATATCAATATATCTGTTACTATACTTGATCATTGTACTATTGTGTAAGATACAAACATTAGAAAATCTGGGGAAAAAGTATGTGAACTCTATTTTTTGCAACTTTTTTGTAAGTCTAAAATTATTTCAAAATACATGTTTTTAAAAAAGAAACTAGCATGGTATTTACACAAGGTGCATTGGTTTCTTAGGGTTGCTATAACCAAGTGCCACAAACTGGGTGGCTTAAAACAACAGAAATTTCATCTCACAATTCTGGAGGCTAGAAGTTCAAAATCAAAGTGTCAGCTGGGCCATGCTCCCTCTGAAGGCTCTAGGACAGGGGTGTCAAAACTGTGGCCGGCGGGCCAACTGTGATCCGCAATTCATTGTTAATTGACCCGCAGCAAATTCCAAAAATATATTTAGTTTACTTAAAGACCATGTGAGGCAATACGTACTTCACCTCGAGTGAGTGGCCCAGCTGTTTGTGTATTTTACCGCATATGGCCCTTGGTGAAAACCGTTGAAAAAAGTTTGACACCCCTGCTATAGGAGAAGATCCTTCCTTGCCTCTTCCTAGTCCCTGGTGGTTACCAGCAATCCTTGGTATTCTTTGGCTTGTAGCTGCATCACTTCACTCTCTGTCTCTCTCTTCACCTGGCCTTCTTCCCTATGTCTCTGTATTTCCTCTCCTCTTTTTCTAAGGACATCAGCCATATTGGATTTAGGGCCCACCGTACTCCCAGTGTGACCTAATTTTAATAATATGCAAAGACTATTTCCAAATAAGGTTTCATTCTGAGGTTCCCATTGGAAATAAATTTTTGAGAGGACACTGTTTAACCCAGTACACAAGTATAGGCAAATAGACCAATGGAACAGAATAAAAACTCTGTAAACAAACTCATGTTTTGGGTCTGACTTAGATGTGCCACTGCCGTGCAGTGGGGAAAGCAGGGTCTTTTTCATAAATGAGTCAAATGAAAATCTGCATGTGGATAAAAATCTTGACGTCTTCCTCAAATCATACATAAAGAGTAATTTTAGATAGATAATATACCTAAATGTAATAGGTAAAATAACATTTTTACAGTACACACAAGAGGATATCTTAATAATCTGGGGGTAGGCAAAGAGCAAAGATTAACTGGACAGAAGAATAACTGACATTATTGGGATAAATTGGCCTTAATTTAAAAGCTTCTGTTCATCAGAAGATGCCATTAAGAGAATGAAAAAGCAAGCCATAGAGTAGAAGATAATTGCAGTATATAGACTCAACAGAGGACTTGCATCTAAAATATTTAAGGAACTCCTACAAATCAAAAAAGGTAGACAACCCATTTTTTAAAATGGGCAAAAGACTCAAACAGGCATTTCATTAAAAGGAGATACCTAATGAACAGTAAGTATATGAAAGGGTTCTAAACATCATTTGGGAAGTGCAAATTAAAACCAAAACAAGGTACCAGTGAACACACACCAGGTTAGCTAAGAAATTTTAAACTATCCCTACCAAGCAGTGGCAAAGATGTGGAACTAGAACTCTCACATATTTACCCATAGGAGTAGAAATTGGTACAAGCACTTTGGACTAGCAGTTCTATTCCTGGTATATACTCACCAGAAATGAGTCTGTATGTCCACTAAAAGGCATGTAGAAGAACTGGTAAAGCAACTTTATTCATAATAGCCCCAAACTGGAAGGAATCTAAATATTTGTCAGTAATAGAATAGACAAATTGTTTTATAGGCATAGAGTGGAACACTATATGTCAGTTAAAAAGACAATTACTGCAACATGGATAAATTTCACAATCGGTGACTGAAAGAAGCCAACACAAAAAAGTATATACCAAATGATCTATTTATGTGAAGTCAAAAACAAGCAGAGTTAATCTACAATGATAGAAATCAGAATAGTGGGTACCTGTTAGGGGTGGATATTGACTAGAAGTCATTTACGGGTGCTGGAAATGTTCTAAATTTTTTTTTATTTATTTATTTTTAAATTTATTGGGGTGATAATTGTTAGTAAAATTACATAGATTTCAGGTGTACAATTCTGTATCACATCATCTATAAATTACATTGTGTGTTCACCACCCAGAGTCAGTTCTCCTTTGTTCTAAATCTTGATCTGGGTGATAGTTAACACTGGTGTGTGAGTGTGTGTGTGTGTGTGTGTGTGTGTGTGTGTGTAATATTTAACTGTATTAAAGTTTTTGTACATTATTAGATGTATGTTATACTTAAATTCTTAAATTAAGAAAATGATATATTAAATATTGAAACAAGTGGATTATCAGTATTGAGACTTCGTTAAAGTATTTGTTATATTGAGATATTGTTTTAATGAGATTTCACTTGAACTTATATTTGGATAACATTTTATGGTTTGCTGGTCAATTTTCTCATAACATGATCACAGGTGTGTCATTTGGGTATATTCTAGGATAAAGATTCTGGATTTTAAACCATAGATGATATAAACTAATACCAAAAATCAGCAGGTATTTTTATTTTTTTCAAATTGTTATATTGGAAATATCAATATAGCATTGTTCATTTCTGTCTTTTAGGCTAAGACATCAAGCGCACAAAGAATTTTATGCCTACAAACAGGTGAGAAATTTACTTCCGATTGGCTTTGATCATTGTTTTTATCAAAAAAAGAGAACTCAGGTTTCCACTCATATTTAAAGCTAGAACTCAATTTGCTCCTGTTCATTTTAGCATTTCACTTGCCAGTTTGCAGTACAAAATGTATCAACTTCACTTTAAGTACGCTTCTTTCTTAAGCATTATTTGGAGTAATAGAAAGTTCAGCTGATATAATAATATAATTTAAAAGGGAACTTTAGCCAGCATTTTGCTAAAGAGAAATGCTGTAGCTTATAATCCTTCAAGTTACCGTTACCTAATGGAGTTCAGAGATTCCATTAAATGAATTTCTTCATTAGAACACATACCAGTTCCTCAGAAATGACCAGCTGTTATATCATCTCCTCCCCTTTTGTACTTTAAATGTTAGCTTATGTGACACCACTAGAAGTCCAGATACTTGCATCAGTACTGTTAACTCCTACCCCTTTGTACTATTCCTTTACTGATTAGTTCTTTAAAGTAAATAACTTTAAAGAATTAGCTTTTCTTGAAGGCCAAGTAAAATTTGTTTTTCCTTCCATGTGTCATCCACTCACGTTTTACTGCTGATACCAAACAGTGGGCCTAAATTTTCTTTTGGCCCTAAGCATGAAATTATTTTTGTTGTTCTTAGCTTGCTTGCTTTCTTTGTTTTTCTTTTTCTTTTTTTTTTTTTTGTCAAGCTTCAGCTTATTTGGGTCTTTAACTTTGCTGACACGATGTTACAGAGCCATCTCACCATTTTAGGATTACATATCTTTTTGTCCATTCTTTGTCCGTGTCCTTTTGAAATCTGAGCGCACTGAGTTCCTTAGCTGTCCACACTGGTATTGTAGGTAACCTCACACTCTTCCTCATAAGTCTCATGTGGGATTCATCCAGACAGTGCAGCGTTTTAGTTTTCTAAATGAATGAATCTTGTTGTCTTAATTCTATCATAATGTTGACAACCTATAAGATATGTGTATGTAAGCTAACTAGAAAGTAAAATTGACCTTGGTGGCCATTTAAAGGGGGAGAATGACTGATAGAACTAATAAAGTCACAAGACATATGGTAAAAATTGTCTTTAAAAAATACTGAATTGGAGATTTAATACATACCTGCATAGCTAATGGTAGCGTCTGGTTGTGATTTCTGAAAATATGCTTTGCCCTCAAAACTATTTTTGGTTCAGGAATATAAGATACTCAGAATGTAGAGACTTTCCCCAAATTTCACTTGCTTGTTTTTTCACTTTAAGGTGAACTATAACTAATAAGCTAAGTTTATTCTCAGAAATTTTCTATTTAAATAGTGATCTGCCCTTTTATCCTTGGTTTTCCTTTTAACTGATATCCAGTCACTACAAAGTCAGTTTAGGGACAGCACCTGGATGAATTTTAAACCTATAACTCTGGGTACAGCGAAAGTTTTCTGAGGATACTGATGTAGAATAAACTTCTAAAAGATTGGTATTTTTCACCTTTTATAAATTACTAATCAATCAGTCCCATCACCCAGTGCTGTGTTTTACTAAATCATAAGGCAATCAACTTCATTTATTCCCCCCGCCCCATATTAGCACTTAGTCCATATGGGCACGTGTTAATGTCTTTTCCCAAAATTTAATCTGTTGTCAAAGAGATTTTTAAATTGCTTTCCAGGAGAATATTGCATCATTGCTCAAGTTCAAAGAATGTCGCTAAAACCGTTCTGTCTCAAATTGTAAAAGAAATTCTCTCCAATATTGACTATAAGGAGAAATGAGTTATATACACAAAAGAAAAATATTTGTGAATATAATGAGAAAATTTTTTTAATTACAGGTTTAAATGGGCTTAAGAATATACTTTTTTTTGTCTTACAGGTTATATTAAAAGAGAAAGTAAAAGAACTGAATTTACATGAGGTAAGTTACCTTATAAGGATTTTAATCTTCTTGAGCTATTTTCTAATAGAAGTGGTATTCAGTGGTATGGTTAAACATCTTTATTTTCAGAAGTTGAAAAAAAGTCGGTTTATTTTGATCCACGTAATAGAGTATTTAAGGGTAAGGTCACATAAAAATCAACTGTGTGAAGACTTTGAAAGTAACATAGCTCATATTTTTACTAGGGATGGTGCCAGTTTAAGATTTCATGGCAGCAGGGGTGCCGCTTACTGTCCATGTTGTATGAGGAGAAGACAGATACAAGTTAGTTTTACTCTTCAAGATGAATTTGCAGTATTTTCACTTGAAAATGTTCCCAGGAGTGCCTTATCAATATCACAAAAAAAGCAGTGATTACTTCTTGGGGTTGGGAGTTTGGGGAGGTGAGGCAGAGGGATGAAATTGGGACGAACATATGACTCCTTGGACTTGTCTAGTGTTGCAGCTGTGTGGTTGGTTCATAGGTGCTCACTGTGTTATCGTCCTTGTAACTTAAATACACAAACGTGTGTGTACACCTGTTGTCCACCTTAAGACACATAGTCTATAAGAATTCTTTCTCATTTTATTCCTTGTGTTGCCTGTGCATGTTCATAATTTTTATTTTTAAATTTAGGGCTCTTTTTCTTCCTCCCTTTCTGAGCTTTTGAATTAGTGTTTTAAAGCAAGGACTTGGAAAGCTGTACATTGTAATACCTGTTTTTCATATAGTCTAACGTTCGTGAAGCTACATAGCCAGTCTGTTTAAAGATAGTTTGTGAAATTCTTTGAATAATAACAAAAATTGTTTATATTATTGTTGAACACTTTGGAATCATCTACTGCTCCTTTGCTCTTTCTGCATGTTTCTTATCAAAGAGTTGATATTCATAAACACCATTTTAGACCTAACCTTGGATTAAACTCAAGCGTTGATTACTGATTGACTTTTAAATTTTCCCAAAAGTTAACTTTGGCACGTGGCCAAAATTCATATGAAATAATAAAGGGAAATCTCTTTTCTATTTAGGGTTTCTTTGATGACCATAAATGAAAAGATTAAATTCTGACATACATTAGCAATTTTGAATAACCAGGTTTGTCAGGAGCAGAAGTCTTCCTTATTGGTTTGACCCATCAGTTTAGAATCTTTATCCTGAATACGTGCATTGTGTTGCATCATTGTATTAATATATCAGAGTTAGTATCCCAGCTGTACCCACCAATTGCTTTTTTTCAGAGTCTGACCAAGCTACTAATCCCGCTGTTGTTTGAAGCTATAGCTGGGAAAACCTAACCTTGCTCTACAGCTTGTTTCTAGAGGCCATCATGGATTTTTCACAATTCATTTGGTCCTTTCCAGTTGCATTTCTTGGTGATGAAACTATTTTTTGTCAAACTTTTGTATCCTTGTGCATTCCTATAGCCTAATTATACAGTGATACATAATTTAGTTCTATGTAAGTACATGGAATTTCAGTATAATTATTAGTGAATAATTATAATAATGAAAAATCCGAGATAAGCTAAATTTCCATCAGTAATGAATAAATAAAACATGATATACTGGAAGATTATCCACCAAGAGGGGGAGGGAGGGAAGGAAGGTAACCTGATCAATGAGTTATACTATGAGCTACTACTATACAGCAGGCAAAATTAGGAAGGACCTCTACTGATAAGTACATCACTCAACCTGGGAAGATCTCTAATGGGATCTTGAGAAAAGAAAGTTGCAAAGTGATATCAATGTTTATATCACATATGTAAACTGAAAGAAACACTACATTGTTCATGGGTTCATATGCATACTCCAGAGTGTTTTACTGGGTTTGAGGACACATTGATCACACAGAGAGGAGAGGGAAAGATTAGGGGACGTTGGTCAAAAGGGTAGTAGTTTTATAAGCAATGCTCTTAATTTTAAAGGAGGAAAATAAGTAAACATTAATTTTAAAATAATTTTTAAATTACTGAATATATAAAACATGTCAGACAGTATACTAAACCCTGGAGACACAAAGGAAGCATAAAATACTAATTTCTGCTCGCAAGAAGTTAGCAGTCTTGTAGAGGAGACTGTAAACGAGAAAGTCATAGAATGTGCAGGAGAGTGCTACCTGTTATCTGGAGTATACACTGCGAGGCTCTTGAGTCCAGCGTTGCATAATCACATAGCTTCTTCCTGGCACCTTGCAGACTCAGATGCCCAGACATCACCACCAGCACCACCCCCAGCTTCCGAGACACTTTGCTCTACAGCTGTGACTATGTCATTTTTAAAATTTTTTTCTACCAGTTTAAGAGTCAAGCAACACATAATACATGAAGCTAAGGAGTGATATATATAGATATTCAATACATGAAAATCATCCTGTCTTAAAACCCATAGTTTTCCCGGTTTATCTGTTTTTCCTCCATCTTTTAATAGAGGCATAGAGAAGCAGATCTCTGAAACATTTCTAGTTCTAGCCATGCAAGTGGGATAATAAATGGCATCTAATGGAGTCTCGGGGGTCAAGAGAAACAGAAAGGTGCCGTGGAAGTTATGACACACTGGGGCATGCAGGTCCTGTGCAAAGAAGTTGCCAGCACTCAGTTCTAGCTAATTGTTGCCATGGGAGAATACAGCCAAGTTGTTGTGAGATCGGGGTTTTTTCAAAAGAACCCTGCGAGTCTTCGCATTAGGCTATGATCTGCTTTCCATCTGCATTTGGTTTTTGATTTGTTCCTGATAGTGTCCCCACTCTAGTTATGATAAGTGGTTGCTTTCTCCATTAAATTTCTTTTGCACCTCTGTCAAAAGTCAAATGACCATACTTTTTTTGTGAGTCTGTTTCTGGATTCTCTATTTTGATTCACTGATTTATGTGCCTGTTTCTTCAGTCTTGATTACTGTAGCTTTATAGTAAGTCTTAAAATCAAGTAGTATGATTTCTCCAACTTTATTCTTCTTTTTCAATACTGTTTTAGCTAGTCAAGGGCCTTTGCTCTTCATGTAAATGTTAGCATCAGCTTGTCTATATACACACACAAAAAAAAAAAGTCCTGGGATTTTGATTAGTAATGCATTAAATCTACAAAGCAGTTAGGGGAAAATTGGGATCTTTACCACGTTGAGTCTTCTAATTTATAAACACGTTATGTCTTTCCATTTATTGTTTTATTTGAAGCTCTTTTGTTAGATGCATACAGATTTAGGCTTTTTATGTCTTCTTGGTGAATTGAATTTTATAATGTCCCTCTTCATCCCTGGAACTTTTCTTTGCTTTGAAATTTTTGTCTGATACTAATATAGCTATTCTAGCTTCTTTTTTTTTTTTTAAGATTTTATTGGGGAAGGAGAACAGGACTTTATTGGGGAACAGTGTGTATTTCCAGGACTTTTTATTGGGGGACAGTGGTGTGTTTTTCCCAGGACTCATCAGCTCCATCCAGGTCAAGGTGTTGTCCTTTCCATCTTTTTTTTTTTTTTTTTTTTTTTTAGGGGAGCAGGACTTTATTGGGGAACACTGTGTACTTCCAGGACTTTTTCCAAGTCAAGTTGTCCTTTCAGTCTTAGTTGTGGAGGGCGCAGCTCAGCTCCAGGTCCAGTTGCCGTTGCCGTTGCTAGTTACAGGGGGCGCAGCCCATCATCCCTTGTGGGAGTTGAACTGGCAACCTTGTGGTTGAGAACCCCTGTTTCAACCAACTGTGCCATCTGGCCACCCAGGAGCTCAGTGGCAGTTCATTGACTTCATTCTGTTGCGGAGGGCGCAGCTCGCTGGCCCATGTGGGAATCAAACCACCAGCCCCTTTGCCCAGACTCACGCTCTAACCAACTGAGCCACCCGTCTAACCCACACTCTAGCTTCTTCGGATTAATGTATGCATGGTATGTCTTTTTCCATCCTTTTATTACTTTCAGTCTACCTATATAATTATATTTGAAATGAGTTTTCTTATAGACATCATATAGTTGAGTCATGTTTTTTAATGCACTCTACCAATCTGTCTCTTAATTGGTGTGTTTAGACCATTTACATTCAGTGCAATTATTGATATGTTTGGAATTAGGTCTACCATTTTATTGTCTTCTGCTTTTCCCTCTCTTTTTTATGTATTTGTTTCCCTTTTCCTGCCTTGTTTTCAGTTATTTGAACATTTTTAGTATTCCACTTTATCTATTGTGATTTTGACTATGTTTTTGTATAATTTTTTAGTGGTTGCTTAAGGATTACAAAATAAATACTTAGAATCAATTTTTAGCACTTCAACTGGAAAGTAGGAACCTTATATCCATATAGATCCTTTTACCTTCCCCATTTATGCAGTAGCTGTCATATCACATCTATATACATTGAAAATCCCATGAGACAGTGTTACATTTTTTACTTTTTACCATTAGACATATTTTAAAGAATTTAGGAGAGGAAGAGTAGTCTGTTATATTTATCCAGATATTTACCATTCCCAGTGGTGCAATTTCCCTTCCTATGTCATATTCCTTCTATCTGATCACCTTCCTTTAGCAATTGTCTTAGAGCAGATCTGCTGGCTATGAATTCTATTCGTTTGCCTTCATCTGAGAATATCTTTATTTCACCTTCATTTCTGAAGAATATTTTTGTTGGGTATAGAACTCTGGGTTGACAGTTCTTTTCTTTCAGCACTTTTAAAATCTTGTACCACTTCCTTCTGACTTCCATGGTTTTCTGATGAGAAATTAACTGATCTTCTGTCAGTAATGCATTATTTTCCTCTGGCTACTTTCAAGATGTTTTCTTTGTCTTTAAGTTTTTAACTATTTGTTATGATGTCTAGGCATGGATTTCTTTGGGTTTATCGTGTTTGGCTTTTACTCAACTTCACAAATATGTAGATTTGTCTTTCACCAAGCTTGGAAAGTTTTCAGCCATTATTTTTGCAGATCTTTTTCCTGCATTACATTCTTGCTATCCTGTTACCCAACCAGAGAAGGCCTCATCCACCTGCTATTGCCATATGTGCCAGTCAGAACGTGCATAGCAGAATTCTGAGGCCACATCCATAGTACAGTGATATAGCCATCCACATAGCTTCTAAATTTGAACAAGTTTGGATCCATCCCTCCTTCCATCAGAGTGGCATTGCGTGTATGTATAGAAAGGAAAGGAAAACCTGCTCCCCTCTGCATCTCAGCAGCAGCTGGGATCCTAGCTGCACAAGAACCAGGAAGAGCCATCTTTAGGTCATTTTCCCAGGTCAGGCAGGTAGTGGGTGAGAAATCATGTGTCAGGCACACTGTAGCCTTGCTCTGCCCTGTGTTCCATAGGAAGTTCAGACTTGTACACTGAAAACTACAAAAGATCACTGAGTGATATTAAAGAAGAGCTAAATAAATGTAAAGACATTCCGTGTTCATGGTTTGGAAGACTTACTATTGTTAAGATGGCAGTATTCCCCAAAATACTTATAGAATCAACACAATCTCTATCAAAATCACAGCTGCCTTTTTTTTTTTTTTGGTAGAAATTGACGAGCAGATCCTAAATTCACATGGAAGTGCAAAGGACCCCAGAATAGTCAAAAACAATCTTGAAAAAGAATAACAGAGTTGAAGGCTACACATGTCCCAATTTCATTACTTTCCACAAAGCAACAATATTTAAGACAGTCTTTTTTTTTTTTTTAAGTGTGTTTTTCCAGGACCCATCAGCTCCAAGTCAAGTCATTGTTTCAATCTGGTTGTGGAGGGCGCAGCTCACAGTGGCCCTTGTGGGAATCAAACCCGCAACTTGTTAAGAGCACTGCACTCTAACCAACTGAGTTAACCGGCCGCCCCAAGACAGTCTTAATTAAGACTGGCAGATGCATAGACATACAGATCAATAGGATAGAATTGAGAGTTCAGAAGTAAACCCAGACATTTATGGTCAGTTGATTTTTTCCCCTCTTCTTCCGCCTCCCCCCCACGCCACTCTAGTTCAAGCTGTTGTTTCTCAGTCTTGTTGTGTAGGACACAGCTCCCTGGCCCATGCTGGTATAATGAGACTTGTGCTACCCCTGGCTGAGGCAGTCAGTCAGCTGCTCACAGCAGCGCATGGCAGCACGGCACTCCAACCACCGGAGCCATTGGGCCAGCCCTGGTCAGTTGATTTTCAACAAGGGTGCCAAGACAATTCCGTGGGGAAATAGTCAGTCTGTTCAACATATGGTGCTGGGATAACTAGATAACCACATGCAAAAGAATGAAGTTGAAGCCCTGCTTCACACCACATGCAAAATGGATCAAAGACCTAAATATAACAACTAAAATTATAAAACTCGAGGGTTCAGAAAGCTTCTGTGTTGGTTATCACATGGAGGTGCTGGGAGAGTGTCAAGGCCAGAGAGGACATGGACACTCTGTGCTTCTTCCCACATGACTTGCCCTATGTATCTCCATCCAGCCATTGATTTGTATCCCTTAATACTTCTTTGTTATAAATCGGTAATGGAGTGAGTAAATTGGTTTTCCTGGGTTCTAGGAGCCATTCTAGCAAATTAATCAAACCCAGGGAGAGGGGTGTTGGAACCTCCAATTTGTAGCCACTGCTTGAGCAGAAGCACAGTAACAACCTGGGCCGTGACTGGCATCTGAAATCCAAGGGGAGGGAGCAGTCTACGAGACTAAACCCTTAGCCTGTGGAATCTAATGCCAGCTGCAGCTCGTGTCAAAATTGAGTTGAATTCTTAGATACCTTGCATATGTCTGAGGATTGCTTGGTATTGTGGGTGTGGGAAGCCTCCCACCCTACCTTACACACTGGAATTGGGTTCAGGAACCCTTTTCAGTATGATAATAGCACTGTGGCTATTTTTATTAAAAGTACTTATTTTTACATTTATGTATTGAAATATTTGTGGATAAAAAGACAATGTTTGAGATGTGCTTAAAATAATTCAGCAGAAGAGCAAAAATGTGGGGGAATGGAAGACATAGATGACAATTGGGTGGCTAATAATTGTGGAAGTTGATTGATGGTTATATGGAGGCTCATTATACTATTTGCTTGACTTGTATTTTTGAAATTTGCACACTAAAAAGTTTTAAAAGTTTTTTTTTAGATGATCAGGGAAATTTTACTATAGATTATTAGATGATATCAGGGAATTACTGTAACTTTTATTAGGTGCGTAATAGAATGGTGGTTATGCAAAAAAGAAACAAACAGAAAAAAGATTGTCCACATCAGTTGGACTTGCCTTCTGAAGCATTTGTGGGTGAAATTGAAATAACATGGTATACAAGATTTATTTTAAAATATTCTGGCTGAAACAAGTGGGAAGGAATAGGTGAAACAACACTGGCAAATATGGTTATTGAAACTGCATGATGAAGGCATATAGATAGAAGTTTATTATACTATTTTTTCTACTTTTGTATATGTTAGAAATTTTCTGTAATAAAAACTAAAAACAAAAACAAAACTTCTCCCAGTATAGAGAACAGTCTCAATGCACACATCAGCCATGTACTGTTCACAATGAAAAAGGATAATGCTTTGTTTCAGTCCTGCTCTGAGAAAATTTCTGCTTCTGAGACTCCCTCTCCCTGCCCCTTCACCTGCAGCCAGGGTATGAGCTGGATCTGGGGCCTGTGGGACATCCTTGGTTAGCATGTTCACACTGGGCTTCACTTCTGGGTATCTTAGCAATTCCAATTTTCCCAGGAGCCCTAAGCCTGGTGAACATCCAAAGACTGCCAGATATTGAGCCAAGGTGGGCTGGAGTCTGAAAAAGAGATCCTGAAGGCGCGGCTGAGTGGTCTGACCTCAGAGCTCTGTGGAAACACAAAGGAATCCTGCAGAGAGAATGCCACACCATGACAGCTAATCAGCCTCCTCCCAAGAGTACATCAAATAGTGTGGAACATGGTGGCACAGGGAAAGATATAAGGTGTGGAAACAATGTACATTGGAGTCCCAGCTCTTCCACCTTCTAGCTGTGACAATCTGGAGAACTCACTTCAGTCTCAGTTTCATCTTTACACTTTTTACATAAACAAACAAATAAAAAAATAAAATTACGAAACTCTTAGAAGTAAACATAGATATAAATCTTTATGGGCTTGGATTAGACAATTTCTTAGCCATGACACCTAACAGACAAGCAACCAAAGAAAAAAAATAAATTGTACTTCATCAAAATTAAAAACTTTTGTGCCTCAAAGAACATTATCAAGACAACCCACAGGGAGAAAATATTTGCAAATCTTGTATCTGATAAGAGTCTAGTATCCAGGATCTGTAAAGAACTCTTACGACTCAGTAAAAAGCCTATAAAATAAAAATATAAGCAAATATTTTACCCTAGTCTTTTCACCCTTAACGGTCTTTTGTAGAACAAAAGTTTTTAAATCTGATGAAGTCCAATTCATGAGTTTTTTTCTTTGGTTGCTTATGCTTTAGGAATCATATGCTTCCCCGCCCCTCTTTCTTCCGCCTCCCACCCCCCCACACACACACTCTGGTTCAAGCTGTTGTTTCTCAGCGTAGTTGTGTAGGACACAGCTCCCTGGCCCATGCTGGTATTATGAGCCTTGCGCTCCCCTGGCTGAGGCAGGCGGTCGCCAGTTGTCGGCCGGCCGCTCACAGCAGCTCATGGCAGGCCTTGCAGGATGCCGGCCGCTCACAATGGCTGCTGGCAAGAATCATATGTTTTTGATGCCTATGGATGTTCAATTGCTCCACTACTATTTGTTGAAAAAGCTGTCCTTCTCCATTGAAATATTTTTGCATCTTTGTCAAAATCAGTTGGCTATCTGATAAGGGATTTGTGTCTAGAATATATAAAGAATTCTTGCTACTCAATAATAAAAAGCAAAATAACCCAACTAAAATATGGGCAAAAGATTTGAATATACGGTTCTCCAAAGAAGATATACAAATGGCCAATAAGCACAACATTATTAGTTATTAAGGAAATGCAAATCAAAACCACAGTGAGATGCCAACTTCACACCATCAAGGATAGCTATGTCAAAAAGACAATAATAATAAGCTGAAGAGCAGGAGAAACTGGAACTTTCATACACAATTGTGGAGATCTGAAATGGTGCCAGCCACGCTGGAAGACAGTTTAGTAGTTGCACAAAAAAGTTAAACAGAGTTACCAACTCTGGAGTAGCAACTCTACTCCTAGACACATATACCCACAAGAACTGAACACTCAAACAGATACTTGTACACCAGTGTGTAGAGCAACATTATTCACAATAACCAAAAGGCAGAAACAGCCCAAGTGTCCATCATCAGATGAATGGATAAACAAATGTGGTATATCCACATATTGGGTATTATTTAGCTATAAAATTGAAGCATTGATTCCTGTTACAATACGGGGGAACCTTGAAGGCATCATGCTAAGTGAAAGCAGACAGACACAAAAGACCACGTGTTACATGATGCCATTTTATGATTCTATTCCATTCTGGAAATGACCTGAATAGACAAATCCATCAAGACAGAAAGTTGATTAGTGGTTTCCAAGGACTGGAGAAGGTGGAATAGAGAGTGACTGTTCATGGTATGGGCTTTTGGGCGCAGGTGATGAAAATGTTCTGGAATTAAGACGGTAGCGATGGTTGCACAACTCTGAATATACTGAAAACTGCTGAATTGTACACTGTAACTGGTGAATATTATGGTATGTGAATTATATCTCCATTTAAAAAAGGGATGGGAACTCAGACTGGAGAAACAATCTGTTGCCAACACACTGCAAAGTAAAGCTCATTTGCAAAATATGATCTGTAAAGTTGTAAAATTAGTTTGACCCTTCAGGGAACTTCTAAGAAGTCAGATCTGAGGCTTTTCTCTTCGTGATTGCCCTTGGCTTTTGGTCACCTTTAGCACTTAACATGTCAGAATTTATCTTATTTTTTTTCAGGTGACTATCATTTTAGAATTTATTTGAAAATAACATAATAGCACGTTATAACCACTAATAATAACACCGTTTTGAAAAGGCTACAAATCTGATTTTTGATCCTGGAAAAAATAAGCAAATAAAAATGAGTGACTTGTCCAACTTCTTGCCCTTTGGTGGGATCAGCACTGACTCTCCAGCGGGCAGAGCCAGCAGTCCTATGTTTCAGGAGAAGGCTGTGCTGGGAGGGCAGCAGCTGGGAGTTTCAGGCCAGAAGCCTGTTCACACAGCCCAGGAGGTGGGAACATCTTTTTCCCTTCACACATGGACAGCTGAGGCCCATCTGTAAGATCACGCCAAGGCTGGAACTGCTAGTTTCTCATCTTTACCCACAAATTGTTCTCAACCTTTCTCCAGAAAGCAAAATGAGCTTGAAAAATAGTGCTGCCATTGCGAAATTTAAGCATGAATAAAAACAACTGGCGCTGTTACACTGCCTTGCTGCCTCCTCCGCTCTGCACCCCCAACCTGAGCGGATGACAGTCCTGTGACGGGGGCGGGGTGGGTGGTGTCTTCACTTTACGGATGAAGGGACAGAGCTTGAGAGGCATCATTATGGCAGAGGCCACACAGCTGGTGGGTGTCTGAACCAAGGCCAGCGGTCTGTCCTGCCCTCCTCCTTGCTCTCCTGCTGTCTCTCCTGCAGTAATGCCAAGTCGGGTAGGACACTTATCCATTCTCCTCCTCCCGTGAAGATCCTGTGTGCTGTGTACACAAGGCCCTGCAAGCTCCCTAGAGAAGGGTGCTGGAAGACCAACATTCACAGCACTGGCCACAGGGGACAAGAGCCATATGTCCTGTCACATAACCTAAGAAGACTGGGTTACATGTTATAGGTTATTAAACAAGTGACAAGGAGGCCATGTCAGTAGTCTGGGCAAGAAGTGGTGATGGTTGAACCAGGATCCCTGGCGATGGACAGGGAAGCAAGCAGTGAGGAGTTCAAGCTTCAGGCAGCAGGTAGAAGTGGTACAGCAGCTTGTCAGGGCAACACACCTAGGTCCCCAGCCAGGCCCAGCACTCACCAACTACACGGCCTCAGGAAATGTGGTGATTGCTCTGAGCTTCTGTTCCTTCGTCTGTAAAGTGGGTAATGTGACGATACTTGGTGTCCCTGAGCACTGATTAGTGCCCAGGAGGTAGTGGTTGGAACCCAGCCTCTGGGTGTAAAGGAGGCCTCGCTCCAAGCAGCGGGGCCTTAGCCACCTGTCAGAGAGCCATCCCGGCCCCATCTGTACATTTTCATAAGTTTAAGTTGAGAGACTCATGAATAACTTTTTATATGACACTGACAGAAGGGGAAGGCCAAAGTGAGGGGCCCCAGGAGCTATGAAAAGCATGTTACCAGAGAAAGCAGAGCCCCAGGACCTGCCCCGGGGCGTGAGCAGCCCCGCCAGGGCCTGTGCGGCTGAGCGGCCAGAGCACCCCTGCAGAAAGTCAGCCCCTTGGCGCACCACAGGCAAGTCACGTTGTGTCCAGAGAATAAACCGAAGTCAGACTCTTCTGACGCACTGAAGTCAGGGAAGCTGCCTCCTGCTTTCTGTCTTCTCCCATCTGCCCTCCATCTTTGAAGACGTGCAACAGAAAGAACAGGAGACGCTTCTTCAGAAGACCTTGCCTATTCAAACCTGTTTCTTTCACTTAATGAACTTGGGATATTGTAAATCCCTTCCCATGGCTGGGCCTCAGGGCTCTGCACTTGACTTTGTGTCCTGGGAGAGCACTTGGCAGACACTTTGCCTCATCTGTGAATTTATCTTTCAGCTCTGTGCAGTGTGTCTAGAAGACTTCAAGCCTAGAGATGAGTTGGGGATTTGTCCATGTAAGCATGCCTTCCACAGAAAGTGAGTATTGGTGTGGAATTATTTAAGGGGACCTGAGTTTGCGGCACATCGAACAACTAATGGGCTTGGTACAGTGCCAGACAAGCTTGATGGCTTCACGATTGGCCTGTAAGGCACAAAGCACCCTACAGGGTGGGACAGGTGTGTGTACGTGACATCGGGCAGGATCCGGTGGTGGAACATGACCACCATGGCAGGACTTTGGGCAGAGAGCCAGATGAGCCCACACCTCCTTGGAGCCCAGGCTATAAACAGCTGCTTACTGGAACTTTCCAACGAGAGCTTCCATTCTTAAAAACTTATTTTAATCAAAACCACAGTTATTTTAAATCACTATAAATAAGTCTGAATGTAAACGGTAGTGTGGGGGTGGCTCCCCTTTCCTGCAGACATTCATATTCCCCCCTCGCAATTTTACGTGTTCTGTATTTCTATCAGAAAATTTTATTTCTCCTACTTCCCACCACCCTCCTCAGTGTACTTCCTTCTTTAAGAAGCCGCAGATGACGAGGGTATAGCATGCTGACTGTGGCTTCTTACTGTCACCTTTTGGAAGACTGGAGGCTCTGGTTCCCCCCGAGAGTAAAGTGCAGTCTCCACTGAGTCATGGAGCCTCAGGACCTGGCTATTCACCCCACCCGGCTCTGGGCAATGCGTGTTCAGCATGTGAAGCGTGTGTGCAGGGGGCGCCCTGAGCGTGGGGCTGACATCTTCCCTTCTGTGCTCTCATTCTGCAGGTGCCTTATTAAGTGGCTGGAGGTTCGGAAAGTGTGTCCACTGTGCAACATGCCGGTTCTGCAGCTGGCCCAGTTGCACAGTAAGCAGGACCGTGGACCCCCACAGGGGCCCCTGCCCGGGGCAGAGAACATTGTATAGTTCACCACAAGGATCACACTGTTGCAGGATCCCACGTCTGCGTGGGGGCAGGAGGCACACGTGGTCTCTGTGTTTGGCTGCTCTTCCTTTGCGTCATGAAGAACTCTTGGGCCAGCTAAGCTGAGACCCAGACTTCTGGGTCTTGTGACAACCAAAGCACGCTGACACTACCCCATGTCAAGAGAAGAGGAGTGAAGGAGCCTGCGGGTTTGGCTCAAGAAACTTCATGAGAGTCTTGCTGCCTCCACTACACGCTGCCTCCCTTGTCAAGGTGAATCTTTCTCCAGCAGAAGGGAAGAGAAACAAAAGTGTGAGAGATGGGAACTGAGGGCAGGTCTTTAAAGCCACCCCTGACCCCCCCTCCCGGCCCCCCTCCCCCCCGGGACACGAGCTTCTATGCAGACTGTGCATGCCTTAGCAGCAGCAGACCCTCCCGGCAGCCCCTGAGCCAAGTCAAACCAGCAGTTACCTCAGCCGAAGCACGACCAGTTGGCAGTGGTTGGTGAGGCAGTGCCAACAAAGCTTTTCACGTTACGTTCCCTTGATAAAGCCATCTTGGAACTCAAGGGCTTTGGTTACAACAGAGCAGCAGTGGCCCTCATCACTGCTTCTCCGCTCACAACACTTGCTTATCAAATCATCTAACCTAAAACCATTAGATGTGCTTGGAAAGGCCTGGTCAGAAGCCATTTCCTCCTACGCTCCCCACTCCCTCTCCCCACCTCACCAGTGAGTCACAGCCAAGCCTCCAGCCCTCAGGAGCCCCAGCAGGAAGTGGGGCTCTGAGCCCATGCTGTCCCTGTGTGATCCAGGGGGCCTGGGCTGCTGCCCACACCCCCACATAGTGTGGCTCCAGGGTAGCTGCTGGTCTTGGCCCACTGCCAGAGTCAGGAGCCGCTGCGAGCCTCAGGCAGCTGAGAATGGCCAGTGCTCCTAGCCCCGGGACAAAGGAAGATGCTGACTCCTTGCCTGTCCTCTCCTTCCTTCCCGGTGTTCTCTCTCTTGCCCCATCTCTGTTTCTACTTCAGAGAAAATGCCTGTCATTGACTTTTTAACAATTTAAAGCATCCGAAACAAGATCCCTACGTAATTCTTTAGCCAGGGATCCACTTGAAATTGTAAATAGTTTCAGGAAGCTCCTGCAGGGCTGTTCACTCCTTGGTGTGTGCCTCAGTATTCAGACTTGTGAGAACTAATTGAAAGTGTCTTTATAAGAGAGAAATGCATGCTTGTCTTTGGCTCTTTCTGTTCAACTTTTTTCGAAATGACTCCGAGTCTGGTAGGATTCATGAAGATTGCATAGATTAGCTGTGTGAAGCAGCACTGGGTCAGGAAGAAAGTTCTTTTCCACAGCCCTGTTCTCCACCTCCTTCCATTACAGGGAGGGGTTGTCGACAGCGTTGCCTCTGCTCCGTCGCACAGGTGTGAGTGGGGCCGTTTCTCACTGGAAATAGTCCGCGTGGTATGGAGAGAGGATGGGGGAAGCATTGCTATGCCGTTCGTGGCATGTCTCCAGGAATTTTTTTCTGGAATCCAGCCTCTACCATCTTAGAATAGGAGAGGGAACCTGTCCTTGGCTCAGGCGGCTGGGGTCAGATGAAGAGGAAAATTCCCATTAGCCGAGAAAAGTGCTGGGCAGAATCCAGTTTGGAAAATTACAAATCCAGTTGGTCAGAATTGGCCGTTTCCTATGTGTGACCTATTCGTGGTGTGCCAACTGGACTGCTGCTTAAACAGGGCAAGGAAAGTGTGGAATGTTTTTATACGAAAGCCTCAGCCGTTTGGTACACGTGGACAGAGCTGTTTGTGCGTTCCTCCTCACCCCCGTTTCTGCGCGCGGTCTGTAGCACAATCGAGTTGAATGCTGCAAAGCACCCAGTTTACAATGAAATGTTTTCAGTGACCAATGTCAGAAGTAGGCTTGCTTCTGGACTAGCCTCATTGATGGCCAACACCCACCATTTTCCATGGAATGGCCTTGGGACAAATGTCATCTTGTCATTTTGGTGTTCAAATAGGAGAGAATTTTTCCCAACAAAGGAGGAATGCTTGTGTTGTTTTGCAAATTGCTTTGACTCAGTCTTTGTAGGATTACAGCCTTTTTGTGTCCCTGTGTGTCTGTCTCAAGGAGACCGTCTCACCGAGTCCCTGTATTTGTAGGGAGGTAGATTCATTGATTTCATTCTGTGACAGCTAAAGACACGTTGAGGTGGTTGGTGCACTGGACCAGAGGCTCAGAGCCCAAATAGTTCGGCCTGTGGAGGAAAGCTCGAGAGAGCTGTGCACTCTCCCCTGGGCACCAGTGGATCTGCTGTGCCCCATGAGGTGCCACTAACATGACCTCAACACTTGTGAATGTGGAGGGCTGCTTAAAATGCAGCTCTTCCACTAGGTGGGGCTGGAGGCTGGAGTGCCCACTCTGCTCGTGGTCACCTCCTTTCCTGGTTTGGTGTTCTGCAGCATGGCAGTGGCACTTGGCAGCAGTTCTGCAGCTCAGCAATACAGCCTGAATGCATTTGCCCCCCACATCTGCGTCCTCCTCCAGGACTCCTGTGGGGCACTGCTGTAACTGCATATGGCTGGGGTTTCCTTTACGTCTTCCTTTCGTTCTGATTAAAATCAGTTTTGTGTGACAGACAAGGTTGTATTTCCATCTGGACTTTTTTTTAAAGAATGAGTCAAGGATCTTGTAATACTCTTGGCTCAGGCTCACGCCTCACAGTGAGGCTGCCCTGTCCACTTCTATCTCCAAGAGTTGTCAGTGACCTTTTGTTCTTCTGTAGACATGTGGGGACTCTGATCTGCCCTTGGGCCACTGGCTATGACATGGTGATTGTGCTCCTTTGTCTTAATGCATCTTAAGCAGCTCCAAGATGGAGTGTTATTTGTGTGCATGGGTTAGTGGAGCAGAACTCAGCCCCAACTGGATTCCCCTGGTGGCTGAATCATTATCTAGTTGCTGCCAGGGGCACAACTGAATTCAGCTGGCTTTAAAAATGGAACAAATCCAGCCTGGCTTGAACCTTGGTTGTCATCTGCCACTTTGCCACAGTGTGATTTGGTTAGACTTGTCCCTGGAAGCAGGACAAGACAGAAATAGCCAGATGGGACCAGGTGGCCCATAGGGAAGTCTGGGCTGATGGATACAGCATTGCCAGATAGCCTGTTCTTCACATCTTGACAAATGAAGAGCCTTTTCCCCAATGCCAAGCTCCTTGGATCCATCAGAGGAACGACCTCAGGCCCTGCCCCTTTCCACAGCCTCCCAAGCCTGTCATCTCCATGACCTGATCCCGCTCTAAGCTCCTCATAATGGGCGTTGTGATTCCTTTTCTGAGAGTTTCTGGTATTATGAAATGCACACTGGGAAGCATCCCCAGAGCTCTGAACAGAAAAGTGCTCAGAGGGATGTGAACCCCCCTTTGCCATTCATCAGCCATGTGCCTTCCTGCCAGTGAACCTGCCTCAGTCTGTTTCCTTATCTGCCACCCAGGGACTGTAATGGTGTCTTATTGGCTCATGTGAGGATTCGCCGTGTCCAGAGCCTGGCAGGTGACAGGCCTGGGGGTCGTGGGAGCTGCTGCTAGGTAACGTCATACAGGTCGTGTGGGGCTCCTCTGTTGTCCCAGGTCTGCTGGTTCCGTCTCCATCTTCTCTAGTCACCTCCACCTGCCTTTGCCCATGGTGCTCCCCTATTTGTTCACTGCTGAACATGCCTTTTAAATTTTGAATAGGTAATCCCATCACATGGTTCACAAATCAGTCTTCCTTTCATCCCTGACCTCCAGCAAGCCCAGCTTCTCGCCCCTTGAGCACCCACTTTTGTTCCTTGTGCGTCCTTGCAGAGGTCCTCTATGCATCTACAAGTAAATACACACACGTGTGTTTCTCCTTTTTAACTCATGTGATGCTAGAGAACTGTATTCAAGGAGTATTCCTATTCATGTGGGAAGAGCAATACCAGAAGTCAGACTATCTGTAAAAGGTGAGCCCAGAACTGGGGGATGATTTTGCAATCACATTCCTTTTAAATAAGGCATGTTTATTGAGTGCAGCACACTGGAATTGTTTTTCTACACAAACTAACGTCGCCCCCCGCCACCATTCCACATATGTCCAGATAATGCAGCACAACCTGTTTCCAGACTCTTCCTGATCTGACAGGACACTCACAGCAGGCTCTGCTGTGTAGCCAGAACAGCAGTGCGGGCCTCTTGTTCAGCTCCAGCAGTCTTTGCAGTGGCCCAGACAAGCTGCCCTCCCCCCCCACCTTGGCCAGTCCCACGGGACGCCTGTCCAGCAGTGATGTCTGGCGACAACTGTCTTACTCTCTTAGGTGAGTGCGCATGTTTTTGAGGGAGGAGTTTGAGCAGCAGCAGCAACTGACTGCAGGGACATCAATCCTGGGCGGAAGGCTCAGATGTTACTAAGCAAGCAGGGGGCCTCAGAATGAAGGACAGATGTTCACGGATCGGGCTCCTTTCCCTCCCACTCGATGCACACGTAAAGAAATGCTTTCCACAGAATGTTCTTATAGCCCAACACTCTCCATTCAATGACTGAAATCACCCCATCTTTGAAAGATACTTGGAGTTCATTTTTGCCCAAAGTTAAAGCTGCTTTCTTCAAGTGGCCCTGAGTGGCAGACTCATGCCTCCCCATCCTCACCCACCTCCCCAGGGTCCTGCCACCCAGAGCAGCAGCCCAGGGCTTCCCCAGGATTACAATTTGGGCCCTTGACCTGAAACTTGAAAAGGAATTGTATGTGAAACTCCCATCTGTCACTTGATAAATCTCTGGCCCTGAGTTAGTGTCTTTCATGTTGGCTGTTACAAATTTCAGTAAAGGAGATGAACAGGTCTAAATTCACGATGGATAAAATTCAGGTAACGAGCAAATACTGGGCCATGGTTCTTTAGTATAGGTAAGATTAATGTGCTTCCATTTGAGTAACAGAAGAAAAAGCTTGTTCATCTGTCCTTTTTCCAGCTGTTTTAAAGCCCAAGTTGTTCCAAGATGCAGTTTCACTCCACTTGTAGACCAAGCATCAGCACTCTGCTTACCAATCCAGTGCTCACTTCTGTGGTTACAAAGGTCAGAGAGAACACCCTGCCTGCTCCAGGGACATGTACCTAGAAAGTGGGCCCCACCAGTGTCAAGGGACTTGTTTGTACTTTGATGAAGCTCCTTGCAGCTGTGCCAAGATAAGCCCGGAGGATCTGCCCCTTGGGCCAGCTGCACACCAGCCCCTTCCAGCTCCATTAGAGCCAGTAAGCAGGTGGGGCCAGTGTTACAAAGTCCCTTCTAGTGACCCCCGTCTTCCTGATAACTGTCTCTGGGTCTCTTGACAGGAATATGGGTAGTTTAGTTCTTATAGTTTAGCCCATTGGGGTTCATTCACTAGGTATTATATAACTCCCTCAAGAAAAGGTTTATGAAATGCTGAGCCTCAGGTTTCATAGACGTGTTTGTACACTAAGAATTCTGCAGCAGAATATTTTTAAACATTCGCAGTTTTTTGTAAGCTATATTTTTGTATATTTAATTGCTATTTTAAAATTTTAATGCATTTTTTGCTAATTACTCGTTTAAAAAATAAAACATGCATGTAATTGACTTAAAACAAATGTAAATAAAAAGCAAATTTTGAAAAATACTTCATGTTAACCGTGTACCTACTCATGGTCACCCGCACCCCCCTTAAGGCCGTGTAGCAAGAGTTGGAGAGTCCAGGTGAGTTAGTCCTGATCAAACTGAGCTGGTCACCGGCAACAGGTGATGATGATGGAGCTTCTGGCCTGTCCCGTCCTGTGGTGTGGGGTGCAGGTCCACAGTGATGAGCAAAGCACTAGGCCACGGGGAAGAGGAAGGCAGAGGCCAAGGCCCCACCGCGACCCTGGCCTCGGCTCTGCAGATGCAGCTGGACAGGAACAGTTTCCCAAATTCGATCCTAGTGCTCAAGGGGGCTGAAGCGGCAGGACCAGCCTACACCCCACCCCTCTAGCTATAGCCAACCTAGAAATAACTATTCAGTTAGGAGGAGAACCACATCTCTTGGTCCAAAGTTATGGTGCAGCAGCTGCCATTTGTTCTCACCACCCCACCCTAGGATCTCTGCAGGTCAGCTCCTTCCCCGTAGCCTGAGGGAAACGGCTCCCCTCAAGGCCACCCAAGACCGTGCAGCCCAATCTGGGCCACCGCTTATTCTCCTCTTAATGTGAGTGGCTGGAGAGCTGTTCTCCCCAGTCTCTTGAGCAGACCCCCACCCAGCCTGTCTCTGACCTCGTCCCTTTCCTTTGCAGCCTTTCCTTCTCTGCCTACCTCTTCTTATGCTCACCCCACCTTTGCAGTCCCTACATCCCCACCTACACGCACCTCATTCTCAGGCCTATTACCTCCAACCCAAATATCCAGCTGCCTATTTGCTATCCATCACAGTCCAAAACCAATGCTCCCCAATAAGCCTCAGTGCCCACAGAACCTCCCTCCCCATGTTCCATCCCCATACCCCAATACTCTCCACTGGGTCATCTACTGTTCCCACCTTTGTTTAAGCCCTCTTCCTTTCTCACCTAGACCACGACCACAGCCACCCCCACTGCTTCTGGTGGGGGGTGTGGGGGGGTCCCTCGGACCACCACATGGCAGTCACAACGGACGAGATAACTGCTGAGATAAGACGGCAGTAGCTTAGACCAGCGTGCTGGCAATGGGGACTGGAAGCTGAGTCTACGTGCACCTCCCAAGCTGGAGGGGGTGAGGAGGATGCAGGAGAGGGGACTTCTGTGCAGGGCTGGCCTTGGAGAGACAAGTAGGGGGAGGGGAGACAAGTAGGGGGAGGGGAAGGCAGTCACGGCCTTGGGGCTGGGCCTCAGAGGCAGGTGCTGGGTGAGGCACGCTACCTGGGAAACCAGAGTCAAGGTGCGTGCTGATGACTGCTTAGGGAAATCACGACTGGCCTGGGGGCTGGCAATACTGAACTGTCTTCAGAGAATAAGCTGGCAGAGACAGAAGGGCCCTGGAAGGCAGAAGGAAAAGCAAGAGAGGTCTGTATTAGAACTGAGGAATATGAGGACATGAAATGTCCATTAAATTTAATAACGAGGGCGGCCCGGTGGCTCAGGCGGTTAGAGCTCCATGCTCCTAATTCTGAAGGCTGCCGGTTCGATTCCCACATGGGCCAGTGAGCTCTCAACCACAAGGTTGCCAGTTCAACTCCTCGAGTCCCCCCAAGGGATGGTGGACTCCGCCCCCTGCAACTAGAAAACGGCAACTGGACCTGGAGCTGAGCTGCGCCCTGCCCACAACTAAGACTGAAATGACAACAACTTGAAGCTGAACGGCATCCTCCACAACTAGGATTGAAAGGACAACAACTTGACTTGGAAAAAAGGTCTGGAAGTACACACTGCTCCCCAATAAAGTCCTGTTCCCCTTCCCCAATTAAAAACAAAACAAAACAAAACAAAACAAAAAAAAATTTAATAACGACTCACTGGTGACCTATGAAGAACCCTCCCATGGAGTGACAGTGTAAGCTAAGCACAACGTGCAAAGTGAGGTCACGGAGGGAGGCAGCTCCGGAGGGCAGCTCAAGAGCCAGCTGGTAGTGGTGGGTCCGCGAGACAGAAGGGGGGCTCTTCCTGTGTGACCTCACAGGTTCACTCCTCTGTTCAACCGCGGGGATCACAAAGCATACAGGAGACGACACACCTAAAGCACTGGCAAAGCCTCATCAGGACGAGTGGGACACGGGCGTGGACTCCACGGGAAGTGGGCTGGCTCCAGCTCCTTCCCCTCTCTACCTTCCGGGAGCCCAAAGCAGAGGAGGGCCTGGGGCACTATGGTACCAGTGAGTGGGTGGTGGCACTGTCTTTGGTGGCCTTAGGGGGAAGATGAGGCCACCGAGTATGCCTGCGAGTGGCCGAGGTCAGTCAGAGGACAGGATTTGAGGTGGCTCAGGCTGAGGCCCTGGGGCGCTGCAAGGGGCGGCAGCAGGGGAGACTTGATCTCTACCCAGGGGCCCCAATTCCCATCCCCAAAGCACCCCTCCAGCTCTGTGGCCTGCACCAGGCCAGCAACACACATAACCACATGTGCCAGGGACCACGTGCAAAGGCAGCCATCCTTGGTAAACGGCCGTGCCCTCCCCGGCAGGCAGCAGCCCTAGTCTCACAGGGCCACCGGCACGTGCCTGTGCTGCCCCCACGCGGCCAACATGGGAAGCGGGAGGGATCCCAGCCGACCAGGGAGGGGAGTGACGCCAGAGCCCTTCTCCCTCTTCCTTCCTCCCTCCTCCCACAGGGACCAGCCACGCCCACCTGCGCCCTCCCAGCCCAAGGAACCTTCCCTCCCAAGACTCTCCCAGGCTAATCTTCTCGCCTGAAAAACCTAAGGGCACAAGGAGGCCGCAGCGGCTTGGGGTTTCCTTCTAGTTCAAAAGATGCTTTATACAGATGCTTCATTGCCTTCAACAGCGATGCACGCACCAAATAATACACAAAATAAGACACAAACGTTGCTCTATCTCAAGCAGAAGGTTTTTAAAATTACTCTGCACAGCAGAAAGAAAAGGTCCAAAGTCAATCTATACCGAGTCAATCTCAACATCTCGAAACCTGTCTCTCCTCACGCGGCCTTGTGAGCCAGCTGACACCTGGGGGCTGGCAAGGACCCAGACCAGGAATGGGAGAGAAAGGCAGGGCGAACCCCTCCCTGTTCCCATGAGGTAATCAATGGACACCTCAATTCCTCGCTTTCTACTAACCTGAAAGTATAACCAGATTCTCCACAGTTCTCTAAAAACATGTCAATTCTAACAGCCCTTTTTGTCTGGTTTTTAGTCTTCCAGATTACGCTTTTTGTACTAGTTTACTTCCATCAGAATTAAGAGAATTAACCTGAATTAACAGAATTAACCTGCCCAACTAAGTCTGCAGAACTTTGAAATAAAACATGTTTTTCAATACATTCACACAAAGGCTAAATGTCTACCAGAGTTAACGCACAGATGATAGCCAAGGCCAGGATGACAAAATTGTGATTAGATTACAACACACATTAGCAAGTTCAACAAGACACAAAACCAGCCAGCTGAACACCCAACAGCTCTCCCCTGATGTGGCTCCAGTGAGTAATGCTGAATTTCAAAAATACATGGCAGGTTTAACAAAGCTAAACTGAAGAGCAACTTAAACATAATAAATCCTTCTGCCATGGACATGGTCCACTTTTCATATATATATATCTTTCCTTACCGGTTACTAGTTTAAACTGAATTTTTAAGGATTTATCTTGATGACTTAGAAAAATACACTTGTCCTTTCTTGCTCTGATTCAGGTAGTACACAATCATAAAATTAAGTGAGTCTCTTAAAAAACAAAATTTCACAGATCCCATTGTGGAAGTTTCCAGGAAGCCACTCCCCACATAACAGTCAGGGGATCTTCAACAGCTCAAGGAGTGCTCCAACGGCTCCAAAATAACCCTGGGGGAAAAAAGTACACGAAAAATAAGAGCAATTTTCCTTAGAATTATTTAAATTACCATAAATATCATTACTTGTGTTATAGCCAACACTGTCCTTAATTCCTGACACCCATTTCCTATGCACCCATTTTGCTGAGCCCAGCATTTTCAATTCATGTTTTTGAGTCCACTGCTGGGAACTCAAATACTATTTCTGATCAGCAGTTGGTTGAATCCATGGATGTGAAACCCGCAATACAAAGGGCCAACTGCATTTACTAAAAAAAAAACAAAACACATACACTTGGACAAACAAACCATGCTGTTCAAGAGTCAACTATATTTCAAGCCTCAGAGAGCCTAAAATAATCAAAGTTCCAACTGTGCAGGAATCAACACTAGAGTCAGAGGCCTGAATGGAAATGGAAAACAGAGACAAACGGACCAGAAATGCTAACCAGAGAGGAAAATTAAGTCAGCAGGCAAGAGAAATGACAAAAAAATATAAAAACAGTTTCATAAATGGTTCATATAATTGATATGAAGATATAAAAAAAAAAAGTTAACCTAAGAAATTAATCTCCATGTTCTACCTAAGAAAAAACATTCACAGAGAGGTAGAAATTCAGCAGGAAGTCATACTAAATATAACATTAAGCAGGATTTCTTTTTATTCTAATATAAAGCAAAATAAAACAGATGAAAGATTATATATATAAAAGGTATAAGAAATGATAACTCAGTACCGATTTACTAATATAATAACGTTAGAAGTTAAAAAGATGACAAACTAAGCTTTTTGATACAGGGAATTTGTGTCTTTGCATTTTAGCTACGAACTTAAGCAACTTAAAAGGAAAAACTTAAAGCTACTTAGAAGAAAAAAGCAATTTCTACTTTGATTTCTGTCAATTCATATAAACAGTTAAAAAGTAAATATACACATATAATTCTGAAAAATGTTTATGACAACGGTATCTAAAAATCACAACAACACTTGAAATAGTTCAATCGCCCCACAATCAACGGGGAGAGAGAGAGTCCCTTCTGTAGCTCAGGTTCTATTTTTTCCCCAAACTGGAAAAACAGAAAGGCACTTTCCAAAATAGGATATCAGGTTGAGCAATTCAGTAATTCTTTTCCATGTTGTCATTTCTAGCCTATCTACAAATTAAGTTTTTATGATATTGTGGTTCTAGTCCTGTAATGTTTTTCACTGATCTATTTGTTTTTAGAACACACATCTTAAATGTCACAATGAACTATATCAAATACATAAAAACTGACATCAAAAAAATGAAAAAAGAACCCAGAGTAAGTGCATTTATAAAGTGCGTGCAATGGGAAAAATATAATGAACAGTTTAGAAATAAAGGCATCAGAAATACAGCTGAATGTTCACTGAGGCTTTTTTTTTTAATTGCTGAAGCTCACAATTAACCAAAAATCCTTGCATTAAATCGTGTAAGAAACAGCTTTCAAAAATTACAATCAAAGTTAAACCTCATATCATACAATCACAAAAATATTAAGAAGTCCTGCTGCCCATTTCATCTCTACTTCAAAATGCAATGCAGTGTGAGCTGTATGACCTTTATAGGTAACATTATCGCAGGAAATAAGTCTGCTTACCTCATGTTCCGAAAACAGTGCTTTCAACTGTCCCTTGGACCAATAATCCATAGCATATGCCAAAAGCCGCATTGCGATCGTATTAATTCTCAAGAAATTTCCAACAAATACCACCTGGTTAATGTTCTAAGCACATCAAAAACAAAGGCAATTAATTTTAATCTTTAATTTCTGTTCTCACATAAAAGCTACCCCAAACAGAGACCATGTGCATGGCTTTTAGCAGCAAGTTGGCATCTGATCAAGAAAAAGTATTTACACTTTATCTAATTGATCCAGGGCTACTTAAATTTGATCCCCAGACAACTCTGGACCCATTTCAAAGCATATCAGAAAATGTCACAGGAGAAAACAGATTAGGAAAGACATGTGTATTCAATATGACAAACAATAACTACTATTAAATTAAAAGTTTTATACAGATAAGTAAAAAAATAAAATACTAAGAACCCATTCAAAGAAGGAAAGGGACAAATAGGCAAATTATACAAGAAATATCACAGAAAAGAATTCAACCTCACTACTGATCCAAAAAAATAAAAATGCAGACCTATTAAGTGTTACCAAAACAATTAACTGAAATTCCACCCCGTGTTAGTCAAGTTGTGGTAAAACTGACCCACTTGTGTATTACTAAAGATGACCCACACGGGTGCAGCCCTTCTGCAAAGACAGCATCTTGGCAAAACCATATCAAGAGTCATGAGCATGGTCACATTCTTTAGATGAGAAAACTCAGTCCTGAGTTAAGTCCCTTATCAACCAAGGAATAGCCTCATGCTTAAAAATGCTTTACTGCAAAGCTATCACTGGCAAGCAACCATATGCCCAGCTCTATGTGAATGACTTATGAAAGAAATCATATGTACAGACATGAAATTTATAATATTTATGGAAAATACATATTGAAATTATGAAAAAAATATAAAATATATTTATGAAAAAATACATATATAATGGTGTATATATATATATATATATATATATATACACACACACACCAAACTAAAATCTTAAATACATAAGCACAGTAAAGGGAACATGCAATAAAGAAAATAGTGTTAACATGTTCAAATGAATTTTTTTAATTACTTGATGCTGATCTGATACAGTATCTTTTTAATTAAAAATGAGACAATACTTTTATACCTTTTATGGTTTCCTTCATAAGCCACATGCCTATTTTATCTGTTTAAAAAATAATTTTAAACAAAAATGAATAAATAGGGACAAGCTATTAAAGCTGCACCCACTGGATTCCCAAGGGAAGGCCATTCTTGGTTCTTTCATAGCCCTGTACAATGCTGCTTGACCTGAATGCTACAAGGCAGCACTGTAAAGAAGCTGAAAGCACAAAGACAGCTCTGCTGCGGTGAGAGGCAGCGGGGTGCTCATTCTTCAGCCCGCTCAGTCTTCTCCCAGCTTCAACGACTTCCTCTGGAGTCCCTCCTTCCCAGGGATTCCAGAGCTCCACAATGAGCATGGACTCCAGAGTCAGCATCCTTATCCCTCACACCACCCAACAGCCTCCATAATCTGGAACAATGCCCACTTTCCTACCTTACTCTACTTCCTCCTCTACCTCTACATAGTAGCAGTGTTTATTTTCCGTAAGAAAAAAAAAGTAAGGTTAATCTACATGTGAAGAGTTTTAACTTTGCCAGTGAAACCAACTCCACCACATATGACTACATGTAGGCGCTGTTCGGAGAAGATGGATGTTGTGCACAAGGTGGGGCCCACTCAGGAAGTTCTGTATTTTACTCAGAGCGACTTAAGAAACCCATGTCCCCTTACTTCATTAAGGGCACACATTCTCGCTATGGAGCCAATGTTGTTGGTGATGGTGATCAAAGTCGCTCTGGCGAGGTCCTCTTTACTGACAGCCTCTCGCTTCTCCTTGCTCATCATGTTTCCAA
The DNA here is from genome assembly GCF_004115265.2 of Rhinolophus ferrumequinum. NCBI lineage: Eukaryota > Metazoa > Chordata > Mammalia > Chiroptera > Rhinolophidae > Rhinolophus > Rhinolophus ferrumequinum. Next base: position 25,827,771 of record NC_046306.1, on the reverse strand, counting down.
AGCTGTGATGGAAAAAAAAAATCCCTTTAATAAACCAAAGGCAACACAGCCCAACAGAACTTGACTGTTACTTTACTAAGATAAAAATGACTTTTAGAGCAACGTTGTTCAAATCTTCAAACTTTTCATTATAAAGAAGCATCTGCTCAAAGAGAAATGCAGCTTCAAAGAGAACCCTGAATGAGCAAATGGGCATTTCTCGTGGTTTCCACTGAAATCTCTCTAGGTTTGATACCAGATATTCATACAATCAGAATCTCATCAGATCCACTATAAGGCACCACTGCTCCTTCTGCAACCAGGGAAAGTTCCAGGAAGACATCTCTAGTAGAAACTTCCCCCAGCTGCCCAGCTGCTCCACTCAGCTGAAGGGTCACATTCACATCTGGTAAACTGCTTTATTATCCTAGCAAAGCAAGAATGCAGACAGCCGGGTCCAGTAAACTACTTAAGAGCTTCACATTTCCCTGTAAGATCAAGTACAATATTTCAAAGTACCTGACCTACAGAATTGCTACATTAGTAACTGTGACCAGAAAACAAACCAAATCAGAAAAAGTGATTACCAATAAGCAAATGCTGCAACACAGAAAATGAAACCTACAGCACTGACAAAGTGCCTAAAATTAGTAAACAAGCATGTATATGATTGCCTTTTCTATTATTAAAAACCATGTCTCCAATACTTACACAAAAAAATTTATTTCCAAACAATCCAAAAATGAATTTAAGAAAACAATTCCATTTACAAGAGTATCAAAGAGAATAAAATGCTTAGTGACATATTTAACAAAAATATAACACATGTACACTGAAAACTACAAAACACTGGTGAAAGAAAGCAAAGGTATAAATAAATGAAAAGACACTCCACCTTGGATCAGAAGACTAGATAGTGTTAGCATGGCAATATTCTAAAAAGATAAAAATTTAAAAAAAAGAAAGATGGCAATATTCTCCATAATATTCTCCTCTGTGTTGATCTACAGATTCAACACAACCCCTATCAAAAGCTCAGTTGCCGTTTTTTGCAGATATTGACAAGTTGATCCTAAAATTCATATAGAAAGTCAAGGGACCAAGACTAGCCAAACAATCTTGAAAAAGAACAAGTTGAAGGACTCACACTTCCTAATTTTAAAACTTAGTACAAAGCTGTAGTAAGCAAGGCAGTGCGGTACTGGCATAATGATAAATATCAATGGAACAGAATTAAGAGTTCAGAAATAAACCATACATTTATGGTCAACTGATTTTCAACAAAGGGGCCAAGAGAATTCAATGCGGAAAGAATAGTCTATTCAACAAATGGTGCTGGGAAAACTGTATATTCATAAGCAAAAGAATGAATTTGAGCCACACAAAAATTTAACTCAAAATGGATCATAGATCGAAATGTAAGAGCTAAAACTATAAAACTAACTCTTAAAAGAAAATACAGAAGTAAATCTTCATGATCTTAAGTTAGGCAATGATTTCTTATAAGTAACACCAAAAAGCACAAGTGATGAAAGTGAAGATAAATAGATGAACTTCATCTTATCTAATTAAATTTAAAATGTCTATGTTGCAAAGGATACCATCAAGGGAGTAAAAAGACAACCAACAGAATGGGAGAAAGTATTTGCAAATTATATATTTGATAAGGGACTTGTCTCAAAAACACGTAAAAATTCTTACAACTCAGTAAGATAAATAATCCAACTAAAAAGTGAGCAAAAGACTTGAACAGACATTTCTCCAAAGATGACAGACAAATAGTCAATAAGCTTCAAGATGAACATGAAAAGATGTTCAACATTCTTAATCAGGGAAATGCAAATCAAAACCACAATGAGAGATCACCGATTAAGGCAGTTAAAACCAAAAAGACAGACAATAACAAGTGTTCGTAAGGATATGAAGAAATTTAAACCCTCATATACTGCAGGTGGGATGGTAAAATAGTGCAGCCACTTTAGAAAACTGTCTGGCAGTTCCTCAAAAGATTAGAGTTACCAGTACCACATAATCCAGCAATTCTAGTCCCAGGTATACGAATATATCCAAGAGAACTACAAAACAGGACATCCACACAAAGCCTTGTACATGAATGTTCATAGCAGCTTTATTCACAATCACCAAAAAGCTAAAACAACCCAAATGTTTATCAACTGAGAAATGGATGTTACATATCCATACGCCTACAACAGAATATTATTCAGCAATAAAAAGGAACAAAGTACTGATTCATGCTACATGAACCTTGAAAACATTATACTAAATAAGCCAGTCACAAAAACCACATTATTATATGTATGACACCATTTATATGAAGTGTCCGGAATAGGCAAATCTATAGAAACAGAAAATAGATTAGTTTTTACCGAGGACTGGGTGTGGAGGAATGGGGGGTGACAGCTAATGGATACAAGGACAAGGTTTCTTTCTGAAATGATGAAAATATTCTGAAATTGGATTATGGTGATGGCTGCACAATTCTATAAATACACTAGAAACCACTACATTGAACACCTTAAACAGGTGATTTTATAGTATGTAAACCTGTTTAAAAGGGAAAAGATATACCCAATATTTAATATTTTATTCCTGTATTTCTTAGAACACATGCCCCCTTACCTTGAAGCCACAGCCCAGCCTGGCAGTCCAAACCGCTCATAGTCCCCTCCATAAATGTCTCGCACTAATTTATCGACTTTGGTGCTATCTCCACGAGATGCCATTTCAAGAGCTTCTTCAAAAGTGGTACAGCCAGTAAGCAGACAGCAGAGACCAAAAAAAGTTCCTCCTCCAAGACTGTAATTAAAAACAAAATAGTATTATAATGTTTTGAAAATAGGAAGGTAATATTTATGAACCCAAAACCATATTCATGTATCAATCCACTCTTGCCCCAACCTAATCATGCAGATGCCACCAGCAAGAAACAAGTCTGTGAAAAGATAAAACCAGGTGCCTAATAGAAACCTTGAAGATACACACTCATGTACACCAACAAGCAAAGTGGCAAAACTAACTCAGGGCCCACCTCCCCACGCATGACCCCAGTTCAATCTGGGCATCTGCTGAGCACCAGGACCTGAGGTGCAGATCAGCCCACACCCATGACCCGCGGGCATCTCCTTCCTTTCTCTCCAAGTGCATGACCCGAGTCATCCCCATCCAAGCACCTTGTCACCCTGGCTCGTCAGGCCACCAGAACTCTTCCATAAATGTGTTGCCCCCCAAAAAATTTACTCCTCTCATTCTTTTAACTCACACCTGTTAAAAAACGTGTTTACCCCAACCCCCAGCTCCTTTCTTCCAAAAACATTCCATTCTCACCTGTCACCTAATCTTCCCTTTTCAGACTATCCTCCCCCAACCCCCTACTACTGCTCAGTAGGTACCTCAACTTCTAGATTTCACAGCATCCCAGGGAGTAAGGGGTAGTGTGTGTGTGTGTGCACATGCATAAAATCTAGGCCAGTTTCATCAAACCAAAGATTTTGCCTTCTTGTTATAGATGCTACCTGACTTTGGTTACTTTGTAGTAACCTCGAAAATACTACCTAGCCGGACCATCAGCTCTAGTGCATCTTTTGGAACAAAAATTAAGATCCGGTCTTCTTTTAATATAAGACTGGGTCTTACATAAGACTGGGTCTATAATATAATACTATAAATATACTATAATATACTATAATATACTATACTATACTATACTATACTATACTATACTATACTATAATACCGGGTCTCATATTAGTTTGCTCCAAAAGACGCATTAGAGCTGATGGTCCGGCTAGGTCTTATTTTCGGGGAAACACGGTATATGCACACCACACACTATCTGAGGGTAGGGACTATGGACTCTATGAGTCTAATGAGCTATATGAAACTATGGTAATGAAACCTTGAGCAAAGATTAAAGAGTAGGTCATGAAATCATAACTTTCAAAGAATTGTTTGAATAAGTCCACAAAAATTTGAACTTTCATATAATTTTAACAGATTCTTGTAGGTATACTTATACACATTACCTGAAAAGTCAATACTAATCCATTATATATCAAGAATAAATAATGACCGGTGCAGCTCCCACCCTCCGCTGTGCAACCAATAAAACCCGACACGCTGGGCCGGGCCGAACTTGGGAGCTGGGAGCGGGCATCATCGCTGCAGCCGCTGCCCGGGGAGCAGGTGAGCGGTGAGCAGTGCACTTGGCACGGCCCCAGGAGCAGCGGGGGGAAGGAAGGCCCACTGGGCGTGAGCGTGGGGTCCGGCCGAGGGTCAGCTGGAGGGAGTGGCGCGCTGCAAGGCAGCCCCAGTGTCCTTTTTGACAAAACTAGCTAGCTAGGTAGGTAGGTAGGTAGGTGACAGGTAGGTGAAAAGGTAGGTAGGTAGGTAGGTAGGTAGGTAGACACCTTTATATAAAAGACCTACCTGGTACCAGTGACCCGTTTGTAATTATCTTTGGAATATACTGCTAAGATGCTAACCCCAGAGCCAATGTTCACCAGAAGCAGAGGGTATGGATTTTTCAAATCAAACGGTAACTTCTGACATTTTTCAGAATCAGCAGGGTTTTCAAAGTAATAGCACTGTGACCGTCCATTGAATCCAACTGAGTCAATGTATAAAATTCCTTTTACTAAGCAATCTAGTTCATCAAGTTTGCAAAGCTGAAGATCACTTATCTGTAATGAAATAAAAATGTTTTTAGACTTTTTAACATGCCAAGCAGAAATAAAAGCTTCATTTAATAAGGCATCCATCTACATTAAACAAACCATAAAGGTGCTCACGGGTGGGTATTATTTATGCATGCTTTACAGAACCAATCTGGAGACCACACACACAGGGATGGCCTGACAAGACAAGACTCCTTCTCCCATAGACCCAAATACACTTTACCTACAAACCTTGCTGCAGAAATGTGCCAAAAACCCAAGCAGAAAAACAGACGTCGGCTGGCAGGCATGACGCAGGAGCGCAGCCCAGGTGACAGCCCTATGAGAAAGCAGGCTCCAAGAAATCCAAGTGATGCAAGCACCTGGCGACACATAGCAGGAGCCACAAACACTGACCTCTGTCTTCCGAAAGACCATCTTCCAGGCTACAGAGCTGTACCAAGGTAAGCCACACTTTATTATTAATAACCTGAAGCCAAAAGGCTGCAAGTGGCCAATCAGAAGGTGAGGTTTTCCACTATCTAAACAAGTTACAGCCTGTGCAAGACGGGAATTTTAGCAGAATCAGAATTTAGAACAGTTTCTCAGCTTAATTCCATGTAAATAATTGATAAAGGAGTGATTAAATTATTATTCACCTACGGAGTACTATACAGAAATTAATGAAGAGCATCTTCATTCAATTAAGAATTAAAGTGGGCAGAACTCCAAGACATCTTGTTAGTCAAAAAAGCAGGCTGAGAAACATTTTATAAAATACAATCTAATTTGCCTATTTTCAAAACCATGTTTAATATGCACATGTACATGTCATATAGTCATGCATAAAAAACTAGATATGTAAACTTTTTAACAGTGGTGACACTGGAAAGATGGTATAAAAAAAACTTCCACCACTTTACTCTACGAACTTCTAACCCATTTGAATGTTTACAAGCATATATACTCAACATCTGTGACATGTAAAGATGCCTCAACCCCCTAAAGCCCCTATTTCTGTTTACAACCAAGATCAGCCCTGAGCATTCTCCCATTTAAGTCAACTCCCATTTGATTACATTTACATGCAATTTGTTCTGATCCACAATGGAAATGGAAGTTAACAGGTAACTTCATCTTAATCTTTAATTCATACCTCGTTAAGAATATGAAGTTATTCCTCTGACCAAACGCAAGCCTCGAATTGTTCATCACTGTCCTTATCTCATCTCCTTGAGACCTCCCTGCCAAGACTAATTTAAATACCAACTTCCTGACACTTGAATCTTAAGTGCCAGCATTTTCATTTCTAAGCCAAATCATTCTATACTGGTGGCCTATTGGAATCCAAGTAGTTTTCTGCCATTGCATGCCAAATCAGTATCTCCTTTTGTCCTTCCCATAACTCATGTTATCCTTTAGTGCCCTGCTGTGCTATTATTCCTAATGAATCCCAGAACTAAATGACAATAGTTAGATAACTGAATGCATACATAGGTCATTTCACTCACACAACTTATGCAATGTAGGTGTTACACCAACATGCAAACTCAACATGTGAGGAAATCTGATTCACATTGAAAAAGAAACAATAAATTCAGTATTTTTAAAACTATTTCACTGTGGTTTATTAAATATTAGTCACTCCTAATAAACAGGATTTGATAGGCCATTTCATTTTCATAGTTTTCAAGGATAGTGCTGCTGCATACAAATGAGAAACCCCAACAGCAATTCCTAAGGTCTAACATCCACTTTGCATTCCTTCCTTCCTTGGGATTTGCCACACAACGCTGAACCTCTGGTAACAGCCTGAATGATTTTCAAGTATGTTCCACAGGGTATCTCGGCAGGGTGCTGGATCTGGAGAGGTTTTCTCCTTTATCAGTTAAAGTCCAGCATCCATATGAGGCTTCCATAAAGAAAGGGAAACCTCTCTCCCTCCTGCTCCTTCCCATTTACTCAAAGGTGGAAAAGAAAACACTGAAAACCAACAATCAAGAGAAATTCAAGCAAAGAATATAAAACCTTGTTTAAAAATTCATTTTTAGGGGTGGTGGAATGGCTCAGTTGGTTAGAGCGTGAGCTCTGAACAACAAGGTTGCTGGTTCAATTCCCGCATGGGATGGTAGACTGCGGCCCCTGCAACTAAAGATTGAAAACGTCAACTTGACTTGGAGCTGAGCTGCTCCTTCTACAACTAAATTGAAGTACAACGACTTGGAGCTGATGGGCCCTGGAGAAACACACTGTTCCTCAATATTCCCTAATAAATTTTTTTTAATTCATTTTTAAAACTCAATTCTATATTATGATTATGGTCAGTTTTGAGAGAAAGTCAGGAGATACAGGACAATGAAAGGACACGGTCACAAATCATACAGTGACACATGGGGGTAAGAAATTTAGAACAACATAGGCAAAGGCAGAATCTCTGGAATAATATTCTCACTGGTGGCATTAAAAACATGGTCAAGATATTTTAAATCTATTATCACCCGGAAGGCCAGAGTCTTGTCCAATTCACTTGTCAATTCTCCCACCTACCCCCACTATCCACCTTCCAAGGACCTAACCTCAAGGTCTTACACACAGCATTCACTGAATAAAAAGAAAAGCCAGTGACCACTGGCACTCCCCTTAGTGTCCAGACATGACCCAGAGATGCCTGTTAACAAGTGTGCAGCACACAACACATCAGGAGGCATTTGGGGAGAGGAACCTGCTGTCAACCATCTCCCCACTAGTCCTGAGACCTGAAAACCACTGCTTCTGACCAGAGTTCCTTGGTTTTTAAACAGTAAGCCTGCCAAGAAACAACTGAAGGAGAGAAGAGAAACTATACAGTAGAGGAGATTGGAAACAATTTTATGACATAAAATGACATTTATTTTTTTTAATTATTTTTCAATCATTGTTCAAGATTTAATGATATTGTTACTTATAGGTGAGTCCTTGCTCTACTTATCACAACTTCACTATTTTTCCATGCTGAAGAACAACAAAATGCCATGCCTTTAGTGGTTCTGATTCTCATCGACTCATCTGAACGGGGCTAAAAGTAAACTAGACAACAATCTTTAGATGGCTAACTTCTGACTATCACTAATTTACATTTAACCTTATTTCCACTCAAGAAAATTCAAGTTCCATTAGAGATGGAAATGAATCCACCTCTTATTACTGGTATTACTTTTAACAATCAGATTACCATAAATTGTATATAAGCTAAAAAATGCATACTGTGAGAAAATCCTGCTCAAATTTGTACGCTCCACCTCCAGTGGCACAAAAGACAGTGTGGAGACTCGAGAAGTTTTTATCTCTGCCCATTTGAATAAAAGCAGGCATGTCATGAGTGGGAAAGCGTATAAAGTGCAGATTGCCTTTGCGTCCACACAGAGTCAGGTCCTTCAGCTCCAGGTGCACGTCCCGAATACCCGTGGACCCATAAGCCACGTTGGACGTCAGGTACTTCCGAATGCTTTTAAGACTTTCCACTTCTTCCTCCTCTTCTTCAGCAGTGATATCTTTGGGTTCAAAATAAACCAGCTTGACCAGGGTTCCTCCAATATCCAAGCCAAACCATGGAAAAACTAAACGGGAAAGAAAAAAAAGTCAGTCAGAACACCTTTTTCATGAAAACTAAATTTACACTAACTAGATTAGTAATGTATTTCATACCCTGAGGTTTCCAAAGACTAATATAAACAAAAAGGTTTTGGGAAGAAGAAATATGATTCTGTCTGATTTGGAAGCACACCTAAAAAACATTACAAAGATCAGTAAGAAAAATATCAGAATATTGAACCAATCCAACCCTCTTATACACACAACCCAAAGTACACTATGAAACACTAAAAAACAACAAAACGACTACCCAGGAACTTCAACTCTGGGGGGGGGGGATTGAGAGTGAAAACTTTCATCCTTCCCTTTGGCTCACAGAAAAATGCTGAGACTTTTCAGAACTCTGGTTTAGCACTCAAACTAGGAGTAAAGGAAATTCCCAACCCTACGCAACATAAGCTTCAGTGTTCAATTTCTCTCAAAACCTGATTTCCTAAAAAAAGAAAAAATGTTTCTTTCAGTGGACTTCACTGGAACAGACATTTCGAAGTTACTACGTTACCAAAAAACCCTTCCCAAAAACTGGCTTCAGGAGACTGGATCAAGATAACTGAACAGATTATACGTGACTTCCCCTCCCACCTTAAATCCTAGAAATGACTAAAGATACAGATTGATATATTATTTTCTAAAACGTTTCTGGGAAACAGTGATATTACCAGCAGAACTAGGTTGATAAAGGCAGTCCACAAAGAGGAATGCTATAAAAACTGACAGCAGCTTAGAAGGTGAGGGGAACATAGGGGTGCTCCATCCAGACTATAGATGGGGTAGCAGCAACGGGGAAACAGGAGCTGGGGTGCAGTCATGGGTGAGCTGCTGTGGAAATGCATTTGTTGCAACTGGACAGACCAACCACTTCCCTCTACTGAGAACCACTCCCCAACTCCACTCCGGCCCCAGAGGCAAAGTCTTCACTGAGCACAGGCACTTGCACCCAAGATTCAGAACGGCACCCAGGTAGCTGCTATTACCCAGAAGAAATGAGTGTCCATTTCTGGCCATGTATCGCATCTCTTCTCTACAAGGCATCCTGACAGACTGGTAAACAGACACTGCATCCACTGACAGGAAAACAGCAATCCTCAAACCAGAGACGATCACTTTACAAACTAGAATCACCAAAAGGAAAACCAACACCACAAAAACAAGAAGCTAAACATCTGAAGAAAGACAGGAACAAACAGGAGACTTAACAATCATAAATATCCTCAGAGGTAAAATAAGATCTCATCCACAAAAAATGAATAAGCTATCATTAAAAAAATGAGAAATTAAGAAATGATTACCAGCTGTAGTTGTGGCTGCAAGAATCTACACATATGATAAAACTACATAGAACTAAATCACATACACAAAAGAGTTTATGTAAAACAGGTTAAGATATAAAGAAGATCTGTGAACTATATCAATGCTAATTTCCTAGTTTGGGGAGGAGAGCTTTCAAAACCAAAAGAAAAGGGGACAGACTACTATAGATGAATCTCCACAGGGGAATCCATTTATATGAAACTCTAGAAAATGCAAGCTAATCATTTCTGCATCTGCAGACCACAGGCTGGGGAAGAGAGGGAGGAAGGACCGCACAGGGGCAGAGAAAACTTTCCGTGGTAACACAAACCTTGATGGTTGGGGTGAGGGGGGAGCTCCATGGGTATACGAGTATGTATCTGTCAAAATGCATGGAATTGTATATTTTAAATGGATGTAGTTTATTGTATGAAAATTATACCTCAATAAAGACACTCGTACAAAAGAAAAAAATAAGAAAAATTAATTTCCAAAATAAAGCTTAGCAAATACATTTAACAACAAAATAGGCACACACACACCAAAAAAAACAAACAGAAAACTAAGAAATTCTCCCAAAATAATGCCTCTTGAGTATGAAGGAAACATAGATATATAGAAAGACTACAGAACCAGAGAGTCTAATATCTATCTTATGAGTTCTAGGAATTTTCTGGGGCAGATAGGGGAGGGAGGGCATTAATCATCAGTTAAAAGATCCACTGTTAAGTGTTAAACAGAATCAATTAGTGGAGAAAGGGGAGACGTGGACACATGGTATTGCAATTTCAGGAAATCCTAAAAATTTCCAAAGGAAAAAATGAATTCCTATAAGGATAAATAAATCACATAAAGGTAAAATTAGACTTCATCAGGGACACAGGTGCTAGAAGACAATGGAGCAATAACTTCAAAGTTATAAGGAAAAAGATTTTGAAACTCATCTCCAGACAAATCAAGTTTCCAGAGGCAATGCAAAAGAAATTTTCACACATGAAAGAGGCTCAACATTTACTACGTAAAAACCTTCTTTGATATAATTAGTAGATACACTCCAATACCAATTTAAAAAGCATACAAGATACGACCTATAAGAAACAATAATAAGCAAAAGAAGCCATAGATGCTGACTTTTAGAAAAATAAATAATCTGCAACTAAAATACTTACATGATTTCAACACAGGAAGTAGAAGAGGGAAGAGAAAGGAGAGGGAAGTGAAAGCAAGCAACAGGTCTGTCTTGTGGGAGAAAATACAGATCCTCATTAATTCTAAACAAGAATACAGAAGTGACAATACAGGCATTAAAAATACAAAGGTAAACTCCAGAAGAAGAAAATGAACATATGACCCTCAAACAAGTCAGGGGGAAAAAAAATCAGTTCAAAAATAAAGAAAAAAAGGGCCGACCTGGTGGCTCAGGCAGTTAGAGCTCTGTGCTCCTAACTCCGAAGGCCACAGGTTCGATTCCCACATGGGCCAGTGGGCTCTCAACCACAAGGTTGCCAGTTCAATTCCTCGAGTCCTGCAAGGGATGGTGGGCAGCACCCCCTGCAACTAAGATTGAACACGGCACCTTGGGCTGAGCTGCCGCTGAGCTCCCAGATGGCTCAGTTGGTTGGAGCGCACCCTCTCAACCACAAGGTTGCCGGTTAGACTCCCGTAAGGGATGGTGGGCTGTGCCCCCTGCAACTAGCAACTGGACCTGGAGCTGAGCTGCGCCCTCCACAACTAAGACTGAAAGGACAACAACTTGAAGCTGAACAGCACCCTCCACAACTAAGATTGAAAGGACCACTTGACTTGGAAAAAAGGCCTGGAAGTACACACTGTTCCCCAATAAAGTCCTGTTCCCCTTCCCCAATAAAGTTTAAAAAAAAAAAAAGAAGAAGAAGAAGAAGAAAGGTGCTCGCTTTGGCAGCACATATACAAAAATGAAGGAAAAAAGCATGGTATGGTAAATACAAAATTAAAAGTGACAAGAATGAATGCAAACATATCAGTAATCACAAATAGGTCAAATTTCGTTCCAGATTGAAGAGGAAATTCAAGTATATGGTTACGTTAAAAAGTACATCTAAAAAAAGATTATTCAAGTAAATTGAAGGTAAATAAATGGTAAAATACCACAACAGAGTCCCATCGTAAGAGTTGGATTCTTTAAGATAAAAAAAGCTTTCAGTCAAAAGTACTGCTTTCACATCAGAATCTTCAGCACTTCACTGAAGACTGACAGAGCAGCTGACTTACATTTAGGAACCATGGTACTGTAAAAGGCAAACTCATGTTTCAAGATCAGCACTGCACTTAACAGGGATTATGCTCACAAAATGAGAGATGCCCCTCCAAAGAGTCATCTACCAAGGAAGGAAGATACACAACTCTTATCCCTACACTTACTGCCAATTATATACGTATTCACTGAATCAGTGGGTAGAAATCACTGGCACCATTTACTTAAACAGATTTGCCACATTTACATAGTTGAATTTGGGTAAGCAAAATACATGCCTGGACAATGCTACTTCACTGTTATCAAGCAAATATTAACAGAAAGCAAATACAATACTAAGAGACTAAACAGAATTCAAGCAAACAAAAAGCATTAAAAGTGGACAAAAAAGAATTATGTTACATGCATAAAAAAGTGTAACTGATATGATCCTAACACATGCTTCAAAAAATATTAAAAATAAGAAGTTGACAAATCAGTGTAAGAATGACATAGGCCTCAAATTTGCACACACACACAAAATAAAGGTGTACAGAGGATTTGACTATCAGCTAACAAGGTGATCTATTAAACACAAAAGTAACTGTATCAAAAAACCAAATACACTTTCCTTTCAAATACCCATAAACCATGCACAAAAATTAAGTGCACTAGCTTTATAAAAACCTCAAATTCCAAAGAACAAAAACAAACCACATTCACTTTCCACAATACTTCAAAATTAGAAATTAATCCAACAGACACAAAGAAATAAATCTATCCATCTGGAAAATTTTAAACCCACTATTATTAACTCTGACATCAAAGAGGAAATCAAAACATAATTTATTTTAAAATGGACGACAATAAGAACACTATATATCAAAAACAGTATGATACACCCAAGGTGACAACTCAAAGAGAAACTTCTAGCCTTAAATGTTTATCAGATGTATTCAAAAAGAAGAAAGCCTGAACAAAAGGGAATGTCACATACAATTTGAAATGCTAGAAAAATAAAACAGACCAAATAGACCCAAAATAAGCAGCAGGAAGTCATTAAAGATAAAAGCAAGATGTAAATGAAATTAGAAAAACATCACTGTTGTGAACAAAGCCACAGTAAGGCTGATCAATAAAATCAAGCTTTGAAAAAGCTATCAAAACATAAATTTCTGGTAAGTATATCCAAGAAAAAAAGGATATAGCTTTTCTTTATTTAAAAAAAGATCAAAGAAGATGAAAGAGTACGTAACAGAGATTATAGAAATAAACCAATATACAATTTTAAAATAATAAGTTTAAAATGGAAACTAAACAGAGGATTAGCTAGAAAAAATAAAAGAGTACAAAAAGTGGCCCAAGATGAGGTAGAAAACACAGAAATCAAAAGCACTGAACATTTTGAAAAAGTAGTCAAACATCTACCACATGAACAACAACAAAAAAGCACCAGGCCCCCAATGGTTTCCAGGCAAACCTATAAAAGCTTCTAAGGCACAGAAAAATCTAGAATGATTCTCAAGTCATTCTAATCTCATATCAAACTAGGAAAGAATCCCACAACACAAATGCAAAAACATTAAATTATTAAACAATAGAATAGAGCTCTGCAGTAGGAGTAAGACACTGTGGCCAAAAGGGATACTTCTCAGGAATGCAAGGATGGTTTTCACATTAGAAGTTCCAATTAATGAGGCTTGCTTACATTAGTACATTAGAAAAAAACCATGATTATCTCAAGATTCCTAAAAGTTAAGAAAAATCAATTAAACCAACAGAATAAAAAAAAATTTTAAGTATTTGGGTACAAAAAAAATACAAATACCAATAGCTTTTCCCCTATAATAAGCAAAACCACAAGAAAATGACAAAAAATGTCATGCATAACAAAAGCCATAAAATATTTAGAAATAAACTTAATACTAAATATGTATGATAGCTATTAAAATGGCATGTTGAAAGACATAGCAATGGGAAGATGTACCCTGCTCCAAGAAGGAAAATTATTTATTAAAATGTCTATTCTCCCCAAATTAACCTAACAATGTCAATACAATTCTAAAGAGAACACTGTGTTTGACCCCAGCAGCCATTCCACCTCAGTCCCAAGGAAGTACTGATTTTTTTACACCAATAGAAATTCCATTCCATGACAGGCCTAACCAACCTGGCATGAGTCATGCACCTATAAGAAGAGAAAAAAAAGTTTCTTCACTCTTAAAAAAGCAACAGTGCTGGATATAATTGAAGCAAGGAGATTCAACTCCTATTTTCCTACTAGCAGTCCCATTCTTTGACCATCAACTTTAGGATGATGCCACCCTTGTGGATAGTAAAGAATGGACATACCACTCCACCAACAAACACATCACATCAACAGGATTGGAATCTTTAGATATGGACATACCTAAAACCAATGGAAGATTTTGTAATACTTAAAGCAAATCAAGCCTTAATCCTGTTTCCTTAGATTAAAAAACTGAAAAATTAGTAATATATGGCGATTGTTTTAAATGATCATCTATTAAGTGCCAAACACTATAAGAGGACTTGATTGCATAACTTACTGATTTAAATGTTTACAATGGCCATCAAGGTGGGTACTATAATGACCCCACTTTATAGGTTAAGAAATAAGTACAAAAGAGCCCAAGTTCACAGTCAAGGAAAGGTAGGGGTGGGACTCAGAACCAAGATTTCCTAAGTCTTTTAACAAGTATCTTTTCACAAGTAACTACACAAACCTAAAAACACAGAATACATATTCTTTAGTAAGAAAACAAAATTAAAAAGCAGTTTAATAAAATTCACATACTTTAGATAAATAGATTAAGAACATGTAAGGAAAAGTAATTCAGTTCATATCCTTGTTAGACATTTAATGGTTTCTGGTTTCTTCTCTGCACTACTGATCAGACTGTTTACATATCCAAGAGGCTGAGGGAACCATCTCAGGCCATGCAAGTCTGTTATTTATAAACATTCAGCCTGTCCAAAGGGCCTTAGATTCCAATCACTGACTGTGAGACTACCGCATATACTATATATATAAAGAATACCTATTCAAAACACTATGTGTTTCTGAATGGAGAAGTCAAAGAAAAAGGAACACTTGCAATACCATCACATTCCTCATATCTCACCAATAGAGTGAGTGAGTTCTTCCATTAACTGTCACAAATATTTTAGTCTGTTTTGCAGCGCTTAGCATATTTCCTGATATTAAAACCTCCAAAGTACTCAGTCTAGACAATCCACACTTGACTTCAGACACATTTCTATAAAGAATTTAAACTCTCCCTCAGATTACTTCTATAAAACCATCTTTAGCACGTCTCATAACAGGTCCCAACTGAAATACTTTCCAATGGGAAATACATGGTTTATAAAAATGTGCTCAATTTTCCAACATTATGAAGTGTATCTTTACCAGACCACACGTGGTTAGAATACTGCAAACCCAAACCCTATGCTGGAGGCAGCAATCCTTGTCTTCACATTAAAAAGATATACCTCAACAACAATTATTCTTAGTAACAAGAGTTTTAACTCCGGGACTAGATACTTATAAAATACTATGTTATAAAATCAGTAGGCTAAATAATAAACTTTACATTCGGGAAATATAAACACACCAAACCTAAAAGACTACTAAAAAAACCCACGATGGCTTTCACTTTTAGACAGCAAAATTTAAGCCATTATTTTAAAAAGGGGTTTTCACATCCTAGTCATTCTCGCATTTTCCTAGTCATAAATTGACAAAGGAAAGTGCCTGAAGATAAAGATACCAAGTTATGAACCTAAAAAATGCTCACTAAGTTATAAACTTAAGCCCAAGGAATATCACTGATCTTTTAAATGACGTGTTAAACTAGCCATTCTTTCCACTGCCTGAAAAAGTGCTCTCCAACCGCCTATAGTCTATTATCTTGTTCCTTCCCTCTCCTTTCAACATATGTTTAAGCAAATATTTTTAACAGCACACATCTCTTCTTGCTTACAGTCCCTCTAGATAAAGACGGCAGGGACGCCAACCCTGAACAATCATATTATCTAAATGCATGATTCATACGTTAGGTCCCTAAAATAACATACCGTACCATTTTATACAGTACATAATTGGACTATTTTTAGACCCTGCTTATTAATGTTTTGTATTTGTTATACACCCAAAAGAGGGGCCATGTTTACTTTGATTGCATCTAAAGTTGGTAAAACAATAGGTCAAAAAGTATCTTCTTCCATTTTGTCTCTCAAAAATGAGTTATACAGCAACAGAAATCTAACTTTCTCCCTAAGCTCCCAGTGGGCAGCCCTTCTTCTGGGGCCCCAGCACCAGTTCCACTCTGCCAACACTTATACTCTTCCAAAAGCCAAGGAAAAACAATCCGTTTTCTAGTTTAGTATTTTTCAAGCTACAAATAAAAGCTTTATTTTCTAAACTAATGGAGATTAAGGATATTCCACGATTGGGATGAGCCCCAAATCAGTAAGTCCCAAAGATGCTCTAGGCAGCTACAACACGTTTGCAAGACGGGTTGCAAGGAGTCACCTTGCAAGATCCTGCTCATCGCCACACTGCCATGGAGCATTCTGATTCGTTTCGACACCTCCTGCACATCTGCTACACATCTGCTACACATCTGGCACCCTTGATTAAAATGCATGTTCTCTTGTTACATGAGTGTATACATTTGTCAAAACTGTACATTTTACTGTATGTAATTATGCCTCATTAAAATTTCTTAAATTAAAAGATGCATGTTCTTAGACCGTCTTGTAGATGTGAAGGCTTTTCTTAAGCTTCTGAGTGATTCCACGTGAGACCATTGCTCTGGATTACATTACGTGTACCTTCCCCTATTCCAAGATGAAGAAAGTCAAGAACACTGGGTCTGAACTCAGACACCCAGAATCAAAACATAGCTCCATTACTAACTCACTATATGTGCTTGGACAAAGGGACAATTTCACTGAGTCCGTTTCCTTATCTGGAAACTGGGAATAAAACACACCACCTCACAAAGTAATTGTGATACTTTTAAATGAGACTTTTATAAAATATTTGGCATAGTGTCTAAACACAAACAAGTAAGCACTCTATTACCATCTTTAGCATATTTGTTTCTATTATTTTAAATCAATCTTTATTTGGTATTTCTCTTAATCCTATGAGACATACTCCATCTAATCTAAACTTTTAAAGAACTTAGTCACACACATGCCTCGCTCGTCTCATCCCTAATGACAGTGATGCATTAAGTCTGGGATAGGGACAGGTTTGGGAATCACACTGCTCTAGGCAAAACATGACTATAACCAGAGCCCACAAGAATTCCTATGATAAACTGAATATAGCTCCTTCTAGTTTCAAATGACAACTAGTTTCCTACCTTTAGATAAATAGTGTAATGACACTGGAACAACGTTTTCTAATCTCAAAAGGTGACTCCACCCCATACCCAATCTCCCAACAAGAAATACAGAAATATTTAGTCTTTGTTGAATTTTCTCAGTTAAGACTAAAGAAGAATTGTCCCTTAAACAAGGGAGGGGTAGAGGCGACGACAACCACAAAATCGAAAATCTGTATAACTTCTGACTCCCCAAAAACTTAGTTGTCCCTCATTATTTAAGGGGGATTTGTTCCAGGACTCCCTATAGATACCAAAATAAGAGGATGCTCAGGTCCCCTATATAAAATGGCACAAACTAATGCAGGCAGCCCTCCCCATCTGTGGGTGAAAATTTCTGCGGGTACTTATTGAAAAATTCCTTGTGTAAATGGACCCGTGCAGATCAAACCCATGTCATTCCAGGGTCAACTGTATATTCGTGAAGGGTTCAGCAGCCAACACGCTGCCTCTCCATCTAATAGATGCACCCTGGCACAGTACAGAAAGAGGAAATGGGAGGAAGAACAAGACCTTGTTTATTTTTTTAGCGGGTCTCATTATCTGAGAGACACCAAACAGCAGACAACAAAAAAATCCTACATGAATATTCATCTTATATAAAAGAAGTTTCAAAACCACCTTATGTACTCCCCCAATACAGTCTAAACCAGTGTGTTTCAGAGTGGTCTTTGAGTACCTGTATCTGAATGATATGAGCTTCTTAACCCTCTCCAGATTCTGATTCAAAAGACAGAACTGGACCCAGGCAGGGAATCCACATTTTTAACTCCCCAGGTCATTTTTATGCTCAAAATTTGGAAGTAGCTAGAAATGTTCACCTCAAATAAGAGAACCTTGAACACAAAAGATAATGATTATGCTTGGTCTTAGAACAATGAAGAAATAGCTACTAGAACATAACCATTTATAAATACAAAGCACAGTGGTTAAGAGCAGATGCTATGAAGCTAAAATTCCTGAGTTTATAGTTCTATTCCACCACTCACTAGCTATTTAACACTGGGCAAATGTGCCCCAGTTTGCTCATCTGTAAAATGAAATACTACCACCTACCTCAGAGTTGTGAAGGCTAATGAGTTACTAAAGCTCTCAGAATAGTGCCTGGGGAAAAAATTTAATTAAAAAAGAAAAATTTTAGAGTGCCTGACCCGTGCAAATACCCAAAATACAATACTTATTTAGAATCCTGTGGCTAATGGCCACAAACAGCTGGCTATATGGCTGGCTAGATTCTCATTTGCTGAATGAATCTCTGGCACGTGCCTCCATATCCAAAGATACTGTAGAAAACGATTTATGAACTAATGTTTTGTATTGCTTAAAAATCAAGTGTTTCTCAAATAAAATACAAACCAGATAATTGGCTCTAAAAATGGTATAGGTCGAAAGTGGATAATCTGGTTTCCAAATTTCTTTCAAGAGGATAGGAAAAGACAACAGAATTGAAAACTCCCAAACTTTTCATCGCAAAATAGGGCTACTACATTTAATCATCCAAACCGTGTAAGTTAAAAGCAAAGCAACTGGGTGGTTGGACTAAGGTACAAGACTATCCAATAAAGACACTCATCTTGCCACGTCTTCTCACTCTCATGATCTTCATTTAAAACAAGTTTATTTCCTGAAACAGGAATCTGGGTACAACAGCTAGGAAAAAAAATTCAACCATATGTAAAATGTCACTATATTGTAGGGCTCATATAAATATTAGGACAATGGATACTTCCAACAATAGCAATGCCTACTAAACAGACGACCTGAAATGAAGACCTATAGTGGGGAGAAAATATTTGGACTAAATTTGAACACAGAAAAAAAAAATCCTAATAATAAAACGGAGAAATCGATTCTCTAGGAAGAGCGTGTGCAACTCCCAAGGCGAGATTCAGAAAAATACCGTTTTCCCTCAAAAAAGAAAAAAAGCCTTGATGCCCAGAATGCTACAACCTAAAATCGTGAGTATCAGCAAATAGATGTAAAGAAAATAAAGGAGGTATCTGGGTGAGAAATGACCCGAATTCTCACGGGAAGAAAAGCAGCCAAAGCTTAGTGCATAGAACACGGAATCCAGTTTTAGGCCTGCAGCAACTCAGGGGGCAGTTAACCATTTTCCAGTAAGCTCGAAATCTCCAGATAAACAGGATTTAACATCTCAAAGAGCGGCTCTTGAAAACCCACGGAAGAGAGACATTGGGGATTCAAAGGATTTGGGGGGAAGGGAAGCGGTGGAAACAAGTCAAAAAAAAGCCTCCTCCAAGATAAAATCATGTGACTTTCTGGCAAAGAACTCCCAAGGAGCTAAGAGGGAGTTGGGGTCCCTGAAGAGGGCCCTCCACTCCGACAACCAGGGAGCGCGGACAATGCACTCGAGGGCCGGGCGGGGATCGAACCCCGAAGCCCCCGCGTTTGAGGACCCCAGGCCTCCAGCCGGGTTCCTGCCCACGCACCACTCTGGAACCACCATGAGGAGGCACTGTCTCCGCGCCCGCGAGCGGGAAAAACGGCGGCCGGACCGGAAGAGGGCAGAGCTAACCGCGAGGGCGCCCCGCCCGGCACTTACGCGGCCGCTTCTTCCTAAGGCTTTCCACGCGTTGGCGGGAGACCGAGGTAGTGCCGCTGTAGGAGCCGGGTCGGTCCCGCCTTACGCCCTCCGCCGAAGCCGAGACCGAGGCCGAGGCCGAAGCCGAGGCCCCGACCGCGGGTGCCGACGCGCTGTTCGCCCGGCGCCGCAGCGGCTCCTGCCGCCGCCCATCGAGCCCTCCGGGCGCCGACTCACGGGTCGACGAGGGGGAAGTAGCAGCGGCGCTGCCGTGGCGCTCCATAGGTGCGCCGAACCGGCCTGCTCCCATCCGCTGCAGCCACCGCTGCCGCCCGAGCCAGGCCCCCAGCGCGGCACCCCCTCTTTGCCTCCTCCGCGGCAGTCCAGCCGGAGCAGAGGCGCACCCTCGGCCAGCCGCCTCTTCCGTTGCGCCAACGCGCAGCAAGCCAATCCCAACAGGCTGGGGGCGGCCTGAAATCCTTGTGTCCAATCGGCTCCCTGACTCGAGGCAGACTGACCGCGCCTCCGTCCAATGAGACACTCCCAGGACAGAACGGGGTGGAGGATGGCGGGGGAAGGGATCCGAGGTCGGCTGAGGAGGAGAAGGTGGTGTGGCTGAGGGGCGGGTGATGGCGGCGCTGCCCAATGGACGCGTGGGTGGAGAGACCCGCGCCTCCTCCTCCCCCTGCGCGCCCGCCCGCACCGGTGGACAGGTCGGCGCCCCAGGTCCCCAGAGCTCTCCCGGGACGCCGCCGCGCGCCCCCGAGTCCCGCCCCACTGCTCAGTCCCTTCCTCTCTGGGTTCGCGCTCTCCTCCCGCCCAGCGGTGCCCGCGCAGCATCTGGCCGCCAGTCTTTGGCAGACGGAAGGGCTGGATCTGCGGCCGACCTTAGTCTTTGTCCTTCGGCCTGGTTCTGCTGCTGCGGTCGAGGCCGCCAAGCCCCCCACCCCGCCCCGCGCTCTTTTTTTTTACTACCACCCCCTCCCCCAACATTGCCACTGGCGTGTTTGGGCTAAGCCCCCTCCATTCCGCCTGCGTTGGAGAAATGTTCCCGGTACCAGAAGGAATGAAAGGACTGGGGTTGGTCTCCATGGCAACTGGAAGAAAGAGGTGGGTTATAAATCCATCGCCACCCTCCTGTGATTAAGGAGGGGGTGTGAGCCGGGAAGTAGGGTTGGCTTTTTGAAGGAGAGTCTGGCCCCCTTTTCTGTGTGGTGCACTGGAGGACATGAAGGATTTGGTGCCCACCTTGGAGCCGGGAGGTGGATGGGGTTTGTTGTTTTTTTTTTCTCAAATCATCTTATTCCCATCTCTTTTGAGGCGAGAACATGGTCATATCTGGCCCTGACATCCTGACCTCACACACTTACCAAAGGCCCTTCCAAGCACCCCTCTCCCAGAGGTCATCCGAGAATGATCCCGCCCTGCTGTACCTTCAGGGCACTCCCTCACTCCGTCAAGTTTAACAGGGATGTGGGTTTATTTTGCTCACTAATTTTTTCGTAAGTACCTGGGAGATTGGAATGCCTCTTGGGTGATAGCCCTTATTTTCTTCACCTTTCCTGTAATGACTACTATTGGCAGAGTGAACAAGAAAGATGAGCTCCTTTCTTCCTTGTTGAATAGAAGTACCATGCTCACTCCAAACTAGCCCCCCTCACTATAGGAATAACTCTGGAAACCCTGTTTCCTAACCCTGGAAATTCCAGCTCTTGCAGAGAGCTACCTCAGTGGGTCCTACAACGAAGAACAGCTATAACTAGTCCTAAATGTCAGTTCCCGCCATGGCCTACCTTTCTGCCTCCTCCCTCCCACCCACCAACACCAAAAAATACATGTACACGTTGTCCTTGACCTGAGGAAGCTTCTATCCAAGTCTGTGAGCTCCCATGGATCATCCTGAAGAATCAAAGAATCATCATCATCTGAGGCTGCCAAAACGAAACTCAATATCAAAGTAACACCTGAAATATGTGTAGCATGTTTTACAGTTTACAGAGTGCATTTACATCTCACTTCATCCTCCCAGCAACATTTGGATGATAAGGCAACTTACCCAGAGGCACACAGCTTAAAAAATGGCAGCACTTGGACTTCTGAGAATTTAGCTACTCTGCCTGATGATAATCAAAAGAAGGCATGGATTCAGTGAAATTCCAATACATAACTGGAAGGCTTTTCTCCTCTTAAAGACGTGTATCTTCACTCTCTAGTGTATTTGTGAACTTGCTGACAATCTGTGGCTATCAACGTTTATCCAAAATAACAAGTGAAGCATATTCTACTGGCAGGGAAGATGTTTATAATCCTAAATCAAAAATGCAAATTAATTGAGCAAAAGAATGTATACTATGTGACTCCATTTCTATGAAGTTCAACATTAATGAATGATGTTAGAAGTCAGGATGATGGTTACTCTTGGGGAACAGGGAGACTAGTAGTGATGAGAGAGTACCAAGTAGGCTTGTGGAAAGCTACTGATGTTTGGTTTCTTTGGTCTAGGTGGTGGTTACATGATGTGTTCACTTTGTAATATTGCATCCAGATGTTCACTTGATTTGTGCACTTTTATGTATGTGTATTATACTTAAATAACAATTTTTTTTAAAGAACTTGGAAGATTTGCCTTGGACTAAAGTAAATCCATGATTAAGCTTAGAATTTTTTTTTTTCAAAAAGTGAAATGAAAGTAGCAATTAAAAGGTTTTCTTTCTCTGTGGTTATTATAGTAGTTTATTTTATAAGGAGAGCATTGTTAAGTTTTCTATCACTTCTCTCAGTTATTTATCCTTGGAGAGAAGCCAGTTTTCTGGTGTACCAGAATAAGAGGCACTGGGGTCGTGGTAAGCATTGTGCTTTAAAGGAGCTAACCAAATTAATGACTTGCAAATCTAGAGTCATTTCAGTAACAAAACACCATACAAAACGCACATCTACCATATTAGTTGTCTTTTGCTAGGTAAAAAAACAACCCCAAAACTTAGTGACTTAAAATAGTAATAAATATTTTGTGTTATCTCAGTTTTTATGGGTCAAGAAATTGGGAGTGACAACTGGGTGGTTCTGGTTCAAGGTCTTTCACGAATTACAATCATTGAAAAGTATAATGAGCTGGAGGATCCACTCCCCAAGATGGCTTATTCTCATGGCTGGCACGTTGGTACTGGCTGTTGGCAGGAGGCCTCAGGTCCTGCAACATGGGCATCTCCAAAGGGTTGCTTGCATGTCCTCACAGCATGGGCGCTAGCTACTCCCAGAGCTGAGAAGTAAAAATTAATATACTCATGACTGCAAGAGTGCCAGGCCACAGAGGTTTACAGACCAAGTACTTTCTCCTTTCATTGGGTTCCACTGGTGCCAGGAAAATGAAGGGTTTAGATCAGGCCCCTTTCAAGCACAAGACCTTTTTTCCAGTGTAATGGTGTGGAGAATTTGGGGAAACCTTGCCTACTGTGTCTTCCAAAGGAAAAAGATATAAAGAGCATGAAGTTCTCAATCCCCTAGACATGTTCCAATACCTGGCCCCTGGCCCAGAGCCCACTACTGAAGAGATGTGTTTCATGTGTGTGCAACACACACACACACACACAATATAGCTAGTATGTGGCATTCTGGTGTCCTCATCAGAGCTCATAGGCAATATGAAAGTACTAGCCTACTTTCACAGATAAGGCTCAACTTTTCTTATAATAATAAAGAAAATTCAAGATGAAATAACAATGAGTTTAGAACAACTCCAGAGTTTCCTAGGCATGGAAAATTCCATCCCTTCTCAAGTACTGAAAGGATTGAAAATTTCTCTTAGTTTTCCAACTCAAGGCCTATCTTATCTTTAACTAAATATCCCTGATTTGGATGCCATTACTAGATAACCACTAATCGTTTAGCACTTTAATAGTTGTTTAAAAAAAGCATGCTATGCTCAAATAAGTTTGGAAAACAAAAAGTAAAGTTTAGTGCAACTTCTTAAAGCTTTTCATATGCTGAAGAGCACGATGAATCTCCAAGAGGAGGCTGGAATATATAGCTATCTTCCAAATGTGATTGACCGTGGAACCCTTTTTTCACAGAATTTGTTCCTCAGACAAAAATTTATCTCTGGTTATATTAATAAAAACACTTGCATCTCTGTTAAAGTCAATGAAGATCTAATTCTTTCCACTTTGAAAGTTTGATAGCTAGTATTATTTCCATTCCCAAATAAATCTATTTGTAAAAGCGTCTGTTTTCTGAAAACAAGTGTGTCCTCTTTCCTTTTTTTCTTTTTTAAGGAAAACACAGCTCACAGTGGCCCATGCAGGGCTGGAACTGGCAACACTTGGTGTTTTTAGCGCCATGCTCTAACCAACTAAGCTAACCGGCCACCCTCCTCTTTTCTCTTAAACAGTTTTATTTCCCATAGTTCTCTTAATGGTACTGCCATTTCTGTTGCCCTGAGTAACTTGATTCTTCCCTCTCATTTGCCCCTCTCCTTGAATCCAGCACTGTTCAACAGAAATATAGTGCAAACCTCATGTTTAATTTAAATTTTAAAAAGTAAAAAGAAACGGGGCAGCCGGTTAGCTCAGTTGGTTAGAGCGCAGAGCTCATAGCACCAAGCTTGCCGGTTAGATCCCCGCATGGGCCACTGTGGGCTGCGCCCTCCACAACTAGATTGAAACAGCTACTTGACTTGGAGCTGATGGATCCTGGAAAAACACACTTAAACTAAATAAAAGTTTTTTTAAAAAGAAAAAGGTTAAATTAATTTTAATATATTTTATTTACATCCCACATATCATTTCAACATGTATCATTAGTCACATTAAAAGTGGTCAATAGTCACAAGTTATATTAGACAAAGAAGCTATAATCAGTAATTTATTTCAATCACCTCCTAAATGTTTGTTCTGCCTCTAGTTTCTCTACTCTCCCAGCCCACTGCTCCCAGGTTAATCTTACTAAACCATTGTTCTGTTCATACTCTCCTCTGCTTAAAAGTTTTTGGTGGCTTCTTTGCCTGCAGAATAACATAACATCCAAAGAGCCCCACCATTTGGCATCTTTTCACTTTTCCTCATTACCTCCCATATGCTTACACAATATGTTCTAGCAAAATAAAATCTCACAGTTCTCCAGATAGACTTTGCTTTTACCCAACTCTAAGCGTTGGCTCATCCTTTGTCTCTACATGACATTTCTTCCCACCACATGTCTGCTTATCAAAATCCAACCCAACTTTCATGGCTTAGCCCAAATGACGTCTCCTCCTTAAAGTCTCATTGATTACAACAGCGATGACCCTTTTGATCTTTTATAATATGTCATTTAATGGTATTTATCACATACGTCCTTGTCTTAAAATTCTTGGTGTACATGTTTTATAAGCTCACCTAGGTTGTAAGAGCTATTAGAATAAGCGTTTGCATCTTCATATCCCCCACAGTGCATTTCACAGAGTAACACATGCACACAAAATGTGTTAATAAATAAATGATTACAGTGGCAATAGCAACTTTGGGATCCTTTAAAATACTAGCATCTTTGTCATAGACAATGTTTGGTATCTGCCTAGCTCACGACCATTCCCTCTTCTCCAAGAAATCCCCCTTCCCATCTGTAGATTAGGCCCCAACAGCCATGTTTGTACTTCATAACTTCACCACCTTGGAATAGGGACTCACTCCTCAACGTGGGATGCCACGTCCCCCACACAGGCAAAGGAGCAGAGGAAGCTGGTCTGCAGAGAGACCCAAGAATGAACAGATGCACACAGAAAAACAGAAAAACAGTACTTTTCAGCTCACCCACTGCTGCCTGTTTTCCATCCTTTCCTGGGCTAAATGCATTCCCGTCTTTGGGTCCTTCTTGTAACATTAAAAGACATTTCATAAGTTTCCCAACCCCCTTCTTTGTTTCTCAGTCTAGCTTACATTGTCTTCTGTTTCTTGGAACTAGATTCTTAAAGCAATAATGATGGAGACCAAGCCCTCATTATGAAGGCCATTTATTCTGCCCTGTCCCATTATCCAATATCCTGAATTATAACTTCACTCTTATAAGGGCTCAGAGTCCATTTCTTAAGGGTCCTCAAATTTCAGGCAGAAATGCACAAAGAGGCTAAAATGTACAAAGGAGAAATCGCTTCCTATTTGGGCAGATGCAGGCCTCTGCAGAACTTTATCATGCTCCTCTTAGAATTCCTATCAAGGGTCATAGTCACTGAAAGAACACCAATCTACATTAACGAAAGTGTGAAATTTGTCATTTTAATGAAGTACTGTTTGTATTACTCTCATGTACCCTCAGACGTTAACTTAAGTGAATGTCTTATAAAGTGTTATCAAGAGGTCATTATCGGACCTGTACTGATGAATAGATGAGGATGCTTAGTTATTAGTCATTATTTTGGGAGGTTAGTGGGGTGCTACTCAAATTCTTCAAAGATATTTTACTTTAAGCAGACCAAATACCTTCTTCACCCAATTAATTATCACAGCAGAAACAGTTTTCCTTGACTCTTCCCTACCTCAAAGCCTGTGTTTATGCTATTTCTGCCTAGAGAACTCCTTCCCCCACCCCAGCCCTAGGACCCATCTCCACCTTTCACTCTTTTGGCCCTTTTCCTGCACGGGTCTCAGTTTAAATGTTCTCTCCCTCCGAGAATCCCTTCACCATCACTCTAAGTAGGTGTCACTTCCCCACCCATTCCCCATTTCATTTTTATAATTTCCTTCCTCTCTATTCTAATTGCATTTTAATCAACTTTTTTGAGGTATAATTTACTATGTATAATAAAATGCATCCATTTTAAGTGCACAGTTGGGTGAGTTTTGATAAATGTAACCACCATCACCACAATCAAAAACTTTGTCATCACCCCAAAGATTCCTTTGTGCTCCTTCCCAAGCGTTCCCCATCCCCAATCCCAGGCAACCACTGATCTGATTTCTATCTCTATAGGTTATGTTTGCCTTTCCCAGGGTTTCACATAAATGGAATCATTCATAATATCCCTTTTGAGTCTGGCTTCTTTCAGCATAATGCTTTTGAAACTCATCCATGTTGTTGGTATGTCAGTAATTTGTTCCTTTTTATTGCTGCGTAGTACTCTATTATATAGAAATACCTTACTTTGTTTATCAATTCACCCGTTAGTAGACGTTTATGTTGTTTCCAGTTGTTGGCTGTTGTGAGTAAAACTGCTATGAAATTTGTGTACAAGTCCTTCTGTGAACATACGATATCCTCCCTAGAAATGGGTCAACTGGTGTTTGTTTAACTTTATAAGAAACTTATCCTCATTTGTTCTCCATCTTAATTCCCTTCTTAAAACTCTTTTCCATTGTATACATATTTATTTTCTCATTTCACACCCATCTCTCCACTAGACCACAATTCCATGAGGCAGGGATCCTGTAACACTGGTTTGTCACTGTGCCCAGAAGGCCTAGCACAATGTTTTTAATGAATATTTTTGATTAAAAGAAAAATCAAATTGACCTCAGCCTGTGTCAGGAGTGCAGTTTCCAGGCTCTCGGCCTCACGTGGGAAGTTACTGGCTCGCGTAGTAAATGGCCATCAGCTGTGGCTACTTGGCCGTCAGCTGTAACCAGTGAGCCATTGGCCACTAATATAACTGCTGTGGATATGCTAGCAGAAAAATGGGGGCTAGCAAGAAGATGGTGGCTGAGCTAGAAAGAGCGGATTTCAGTTAGCACGGCAGATTGCGGCTAGTAAGTGAGGTGGGTTGGCAGAGAGAAGTGGACGGCAGGTTACAGATAGTGTGGCTCCTGCTTCCTGTGTCTCCAACCCAGCCACCAGCAAGAATATGGTAGTATGACTCCCCTATCTATGGCTCCGTGGGTGTTCCTTTTTGGCCTCACCATGTCCTGCGTTCTTATGTGGGGAGCGGGAGCTGAGACCATGCATGCCACCCCGCGTGACAGCCTGAAATATCTTGAATTTGAAATCAAAGGGCTCAAATAAATGAGACTTTAAGTATAAAATCCAAAGGAATTTAATAATTTGTAAATAGAAAAAAAATATCTCTCCAAAATCCCTATCAGTACTGAAAGATGAGGTATGCATAGTGACCTAACTCCCCTGGAGACTGCAAAAGTCAGAACAGCTGGGGTTCTGGAAAGCTAATGCTTCAACATGACAGACCCAAAAAGCCATTGAGTTTCTGTCATGTGCACAGCTATCACATGGCAGTGGGACTGGCCCTAAGTGTGTCCAGAGAAGGCAGCTACCTATATGGTACAAATTAAGGAAACTTCCCTTCCTGTAGGAGGAGAATGTATTATCTAATTGGCAAATCTAAAGAAGGAAGCGAGCACGTTTGGCTGACCCTAACTCCCTCCCCTGCGGTTGTCAGGGGCTTGTAGGTTGTGTGCTTTCCGGTCTACTAACCACCTGGTAAGAGGCCCACTGTTGTGGGGATCAGAGAGAGGCCCGAAGTATCCAGACCCACCGTGAACAACAGATAAACAAGACTGTCAAATTCAAGGCTTGAGCACTCAGCCGTAGACCTAAAACCACATTCTCCAACCAGCTTCAGCAGTTTAAAAAAATGGTATTTTGCTTACTATCTGACTCCTGTCTCTGTCTCTCAGAAAAATAGAAAGGGGTGTGGTGCTTTAGGCCCATAAACCCCAACACTCTGTTCTTCCTGTTTCTGGGGCTAACCTCAAGGAGAAAACGTCTGGGTTGTAAATACTTTGAGAGAAGGAGCTGTGACTTTATCATTTTTGTGTACTCTCCCCCAGCCCAATAGATATGTGGCTGGCACACAGTGGTCTATCAGATGTAAAGGTAGAACTGCAGATAAGGTCATTGAAGCAGGCTGTGATGTGGCACCAAGCTGCTCTAAATTAGAAATTGTCTGATGCCAATCAACTCCTGCCCAGGAGCCAGCTGGATAAGGTTAGTGATGGTAGAAGAACTCTTCAGAACAAGCAAGCTTCTGGGACAGTAGTTCTCATCCCAGGCTGCACCTGGAAATCACCTGGGGAGCTTTGGGGGGGAAAAACGATAGCCAGGATGCATGCATCTCAGATAAATAAGGTTGGCATCTCTGGGGATGGGACCCAGGTATCAGTAGTGTTTAATACTCCCCAGGTGGTTCCAATGTGCAGTTAAGGTTGAGATCCAGTGTTCCAGGCTGCCCTTGCTTTGACATAATTAGTACTTTGTAAGAAATTCAGAATCTCAGGCCCCACCCCAGACCCACCTTATCTGCATTTTTAGTAAGAGCCCCAGATGACTCATATGTGTTAAAGTTTGGGAAGCACTACTGTGGAATACAGGCTTTGGAGACAGCCAAATCTTAGTTCTAATCCTGGCTGCACCAGACAAGTGATTTGGGACAAGCTGCTTAACCTAGCTAAACCTCATTTTAAAAAACTGTGACAGATCCGTGCAGTGGAACACTATGCAGCCATCAAAAGGAATTTGTAATATTGTTAGATACAATGGAGTGATTCCTACAGTATTTTAACTGAAGAAGAAAAAGCAAAAATATAGACATATCTATCATCTTTTAACAGAAAGATAAATTTTTAAATGGGCTTTGGGGAAAAATTAAATAATATTTGTAGAGCAGTTATTAATAGATTGTTTCTGGTACGTAGTAAGTGCTTAACAAATATCAGCTATTTTTATTCCTTTGTTGGTGCAGTTACTAGCTGATAGCTCAGAGAAATGGTGTAGGAGCTATGACTCTGTGGTTTCAGCAAAGCACCGAGGGAAGTCTTGCTATCAGGACACAAAAGGAAAAAAATGGGCTTCTTAACCTTTTACTATGGAAAACTTCAAAAATGTACAAAAGTCAGGTATCATGAACCCACATATTCTGATCACCCAACTTTAACAACATTCAATTCATAGTCTTTTTTGTTTCATCTTTACCCTCACCTCTTCCATTACTTTATTTTGAAGTAAATCCCAGAAATATCACTTCATCATAAATATTTCAGTATGTAACTATAACAGATGAGGACTCTTTTTTTTAATACTCCCACAGAACCATTGTAACACCTAAAAAAATCATAATAATTTCCATTATAATACCTAAAAATTAATAATAATAATAATAATAGTATTAATATCATTAAATACTAGTCAGTGTTTAAATGTCCTTGATTGACCATCTTTTTTTACACTAGTTTTGTTCAAATTAGTTTCCAAACAAGGTCAATATATTATATTTGATTGCTTTGTCTCTTAAATCTTTTTTGACATATAGGTTACCCCTCTGTTTATTTATTAATTTATTAAAGATTTTATTGGGGAAGGGGAACAGGACTTTACTGGGGAACATTGTGTACTTCCAGAGCTTTTTCCAGGTCAAGTTATTGTCCTTTCAATCTTAGTTGTGGAGGGTGCAGCTCAGCTCCAGGTCCAGTTGCCGTTGTTAGTTGCAGGGGGCACAGCCCACTATCCCTTGCGGGAGTTGAACCGCAACCTTGTGGTTGAGAGCCCACTCGCCCATGTGAGAATCGAACCAGCAGCCTTCGGCATTAGGAGCACAGAGCTCCAACTGCCTGAGCCACCAGGCCGGCCCCTCCTCCGTTTATTTTCCCTTGCAATATATTTATTGGAGAAACCAGGTTATTTGTTCTGAAGAATTTCCTGCATTCAGGATTTTGACGACTGCATCCTTGAAGGTTAGCCTGTTCTTCAGTCCCCTATATTTCTTGTAATCTGATAGAAGTAGAGGCTTGATTAGATTCAGATTTGCTTTCTTTAAAAGAAGTCTTCATAGGTGATGCTCTTTGTTCCTATTTATCTCATCAGGAGAAGAGAAAACTCCTTCATAACATTAACTACTTATTTGCATTATCACCTCTTTTTGAGATGTCAGTCAGTTCAGGGACCATCAGACTGGTCCATCCATTATAAAGTTTTCCATCAGCTTTTCACCCACTTGTTTTAGCAGCTATTGAGGGATATTGCCTAATGATGATATAGTCATTATATCATCAGGGGCTGCCAAATTGTGATATTCTAATTCTATTGTCTCTTCTGCAATTAATAACTGGAATTCTCTTATAAAGAAGAAATTTCTCTCATCAACTCTTTGGTATCCTGAAGTACAACTTGTATAGAAAAAGCAAGATTGATTCTTTCTCTTTATTGACCTGTTTTCAGAATGAACTGGTTTACTTGCATCCTCTAGAAGCAATTAATGAATTATTTTCTTTTTAGTATTATTATGAATTCATGCATTGTATAAACCTATTTAATGAATTTCAATCTACTGGAGTCACTCTTCTTTTGGATGTTCAAATTGTCCCACCTTTAGCCAATGGAAGCCCTCAGGATTGACTCCTTAGTCATTTAAGCATAATTCTAGTAGCCTTAGATATATTCCTTTTTTTCTGGTATGGCAGAGTTTCCAGCCTCAACTCTGTAAAAATCCTGCCCAGATCTTGAATGAGCTATTTCTCCAAAGAGTAATTATCCCTTTCAATGGGAAATGATATTTAAAGGCCACAATTTGCACACTAGGATTGCTCATTGCTACTGGGTTGTTCATTGTTTCCAGGCTCTTGTGGTAGATAGAACTAGAAAATAAATTCTTTTTTTTTTAAATTTGGGGAAGGGGAACAGGACTTCATTGGGGAACAGTGTGTACTTCCAGGACTTTTTCCAAGTTAAGTTGTTGTCCTTTCAATCTTAGTTGTGGAGGGCACAGCTCAGCTCCAGGTCCAGTTGCCATTGATAGTTGCAGGGGGCGCAGCCCACCATCCCTTGTGGGAGTCCAGGAGTCGAACCGGCAACCTTGTGGTTGAGAGCCTGCATTCCAACCAACTGAGCCATCTGGCACTGGCCTATGTGGGAATCGAACTGGCAGCCTTCCACGTTAGGAACACGGGGCTCTAACCGCCTGAGCCACTGGGCCAGCCATAGAAAATACATTTTTAAAGAGAAAACTATGTCATGAATTTATACTAATATTTTCCATTCATTTTTAAGGTTACAGAGTTTTTACTTAATTTTTTTGGTGTTATATTTCTCTTGTATCTTACCTGAAAATCTATTCTTAACAATATTCACTATTTTTTTTTTGCTTTATCATTAAATATATAGATAATATTTTCAGAACAAAAATACTGATATTGCCAACAATGGGATTATTAAATGCTGTTTAAGGTTTCTTTGCAGTTCTTTTTGTCCTTAGAATGCATTGCACCAGAGATGAAAAATCAAATTGTTGTGCTGTAAAGTCATTTGAAATAATTCCCCTCAGTGTAGTTCAGTCATCAACTCAATACACAATTGAGTCATTTTTGTCCCATTTTGATTCAATTTTTAAGGATTTTAAATATTTTTATTTAATTTTGTTATATAATTATTAAAGTACTAACATGGTTCCAAAGTCAATAAAGCAAGGTAAAGTATATCCAGAGAAGTCTAGCTTCTATCCTTGAACCTTCCACCCTGTTTCTTCCCTCCCTCTCTCTGTGGTAACCATGTTTTTAATTAGTGTTTGGTCTACCCTTCCTTAAAAATAGACAAGGGAGTCCAGTCTCACCTCTTATATTTTTGGTTTTAGTAGTATTCATGGCTGAGATTTATTACAGGGAAACGATACAAAACAAAATCAGTAAAGGATCAGTCCTGGTTAGTACTTGGATGGGCGACAAAATCAGCAAAGGTAAAAGCTGCATGGGGTGAAGTCCAGAGGAAACCAGACCCAAATTTCCAAGAGTCCTCTCCCTGTAGAGTCACACAGGATGCCAAGCTCAACTCTTAAATAAAATGTTATTCTTTCTTAAATAAAGATTACTGTATACTAAATACATTTTTCCACTTTTTTTTTCATTTAGCAGACATCATGAAGTTCACTCCATAGCAGTATATGGATAGTCCTCATTCCTATTTAGAACTGCATAGCACTCCAGTGTAACGATACCATGGGTTATTCAGATAGTGTCCTGTTGATGGAAACCTGGCTTATTTCCAGTCTTTCGCTATTTACAAAGTGTGCCATAATGATAGGTCTTGCACGTACATCTTTGTTTATTTTTGCCAATGTATCTTTGGTTTACATTTTTAGAAATGGGATTGCTGGGTCAAAGAGTAAATACATATGTTGTTTTGCAGGACAGGACCAAATTCCCCCGTAAGATAGAAAATCTTCTAAAATGCTCCCAATGAACCCTACTTCCTGGTAAATTGCCCTTTGAGTGCTCGTTACAAAAAATATGGGATGTGGGCCGGCCCAGTGGCTCAGGCGGTTGGAGCTCTGTGCACCTAACTCCGAACGCTGCCAGTTTGATTCCCACATGGGCCAGTGGGCTCTCAACCACAAGGTTGCCGGTTCCACTCCCACAAGGGATGGTGGGCTGCACCCCCTGCAACTAAGACTGAAAGGACAACAACTTGACTCGGATGGAGCTGATGAGTCCTGGGCAAAACATGCTACTGTTCCCCAATAAAAAGTCCTGGAAATACACAGTTCCCCAATAAAGTCCTGTTCCCCTTCCCCAATAAAATCTTAAAAAAAAAAAAAATGGGATGTCACTTCCAAGATTAAATTACAAAAGACTGACTTCTGCTTTGCTGTCACATCCTCTCTCTCGTTCTTTTCTCTTACTTGCTCTAATGAAGCAAGCTGCCATGTGGTACGCTCCCCTATGGAGAGGCCCCTGTGGCAAGGAACTGAGGGCAACAGCCAACAAGGAAGTGAGGCCCACAGAGCAACACTTCAGTAAGGTACTAAATCCTGCAACAACCACGTGAGCAAGCTTGGAAGTGAAACCCTCCCCAAACTGAGCCTTGAGATGGCTGCAGCCCTGGCTGACACCTTGATTGCATTCTTGTGAGAGACCCTGAACCAGAGGACCCAGTGAACCTGCTCCTGATATCTTAACCCACAGAAACTGAGATATTAAATGTGTTGTCTTAAGCGATTAAGTTTTGGCATAATTTTTCACACAGCATTAATTAACAGAGACACCTCCATTGGGGCTGTGTTATGTATACTTTTAACTGTTAGATGGATATGGAGAGAGTAGAATGCTGATTAATTGAATGAGGTCAGTTGGTCAGTGGTCTTGAGTAGCATTGTGTGGGGCTCTGGCTCTCGCTCTGGCTGTACCCTGTTCTTCATTTCATCAGTGGTTTAGGTATCGCATCACGCACACGGTGAGAAAATATTCAGAACCAGAGGGCCCTCAACCAACTGCAAGAAACAATGACCAAATTGTTTGGATAGTTGTATAAACTCAACGAAGACCTATAAGCTTGACAACAATTCTTTTGTGGTACACCACAGGGAGCTCTAGAGGAGGCTGGGGGCCAAAAGGCCCTGCACCCCACTCCTATAAACAGGACCTCAGAGAGTGTCCCTGGACCCAAGCCAAGGATGGGATTAAGTCAGGGCTATCAAATGGCACAGAAGTGCACAGAGAAAGGCAAGGAATGATGTCCCCTGAAAAGAGAACAGGGTTGCAGGGGGGTGAAGGGAATTTTCAATTATTGTCCTTTGTCTTTCCTCAAAAAAGTCTCCTTAGAAATGCAGTGACTCAGTGAGTCAGCACCTGCCTTTAGCAAGATCCCCAGAGGATTTGTGTCTATACTGAAGTTTGAGAAACTCTGGCCTATACAACTGAATTTGGGGATTTTAATTTTTTACGGCGAGCACATGTTCATGTACTACCTGCATAATTAAAAGCTGTTTTAGAGACTAGATTATAAGGAAGGTGAAAATTCAGAGGGGAGATTGATCCCCCTGGACTGGGTAGGAAGGAATAAGTGCACTGAGCCAGCCCGGAAGGTGACAGGCTTCTCAGCCCTGACAGCAGAAGAGCATGTCTCTGCATGGAAGGGTGCTGAGAGTGAAGGCAGCAGGGGAACGGGGGAAAGGTCCAGAACAAGCCCTCCAGACTGAAAGTTCTGTTTACATTCATGAGCAGACAAATAGATCCTCATAACTGCAAGTTGAATGAAGGCAATGTTAAAAGATCTTAATTCTAGAAGTAATAATAGCAGAATTACTGCAAAAGAGTGTCACTGGACTCGCAATTCTAAGGACATCGTGACAGCAAGTAAGAAAAACAGCAATTCTTTCATCAGTTACCAGTTTCTCTCTTTCCCATCTCCTTTGGATTAGCCTCCTGCAAGAAGCCAGTTTCCAGCTGCATGCGATAATGAAAGGACTTTTCTTTCTTCTTACAATAAATACAAGTGAACTGATTAAATGTGTACAGCAGCTGATTGCTAGGAAATCAGTGATTCAAATAGTAAGGCAATGACATGTGTGGATGGCGGAGGAGGGGGCTGGAGGGGGAAGAAGCCTGTGCAGTGTCAGTCCGAGCCAAGGACATTCACGGACCAATGGGACTGAGGTCTGGAGGAGGAAGGATTTGACACCACCTGGTCCAGCCTCATGGTTTGTGGGTCCAGGAGGGTAAGGGATGCCAGAAGCTGGCTGTGGACCCAGTTGACTGTGGAAGTAGAACCCAGAGCTTCCTCCCCTTCTTCACCCTTCCCACCTCCACCCATTTTCCTCTCCCCACTTCCACCCTTCTTGCCATCCCCCAGCCCATTCCTTCTGTCTGAGTACCTTTTTCAGTATGTATATTTCACTTCAATAAAAAGTTGTGGGTTTGAGGAGGGGGTTTGGTTTTGGTTTTGTTCGGTTTTTTTTTTTTTTTTTTTTTAGAAACAGCATTGAGTAAGTAGAAGGAATATATTCAGTGTAGGTTTTTTAAATGCAGGCAAGGAGATGGGAATTTACACTGCAGGCAGGGTGTGAGGTAAGCCACGGGAATTTAGGAAGGCTAATAAATGAAGTCTAATCAAAGAAGGCTTCCAATAGGAGCTGGGCTTTCAGCCAGATCTTAAAGGAAAAAGGAACCTTGGTGGGTGCGGTAGCTAAGCGATGACTTGGAGCTGGCTTGGAGCAGAGGGCTCTAGCCAGTGGCCTCATCCTTACAGTGGCACCACTGACCCCAGGGAGGGACGCAGCGCTGGAGGAAGTGTGTACGTGCTCACCTGCCTCCTATTTCAGCGGTGGCGGCCCCTCTCAGAGCCCATACTCTTCCCTCTGAGACACAGAATACCCAAATGGGCAATGGTCAGACCATATATGACAAAGAACTCTGACCGAAACCTCTGCAGTAACGAGCCTGGAAAGCCAAACCACAACCCCTGCAGTAATGGGACAAGAACGATCAATGTCTGCCAGCTTCTTCCAAATCCCCAACCACTCCTCCCTCTCTTTCAACTCAGGACCAACCAGAAAAAGCCAAATATGCTCCCCAACCAATCACAGAGATACCCCTATTCTAGTCCGGCCCCCCTCCAGTGTTCCTCTCTTCACCGCAAAGTTTTCCCCACTCCCTGCCTGCCTTTGAGCCCCCGACCCCCACCCCACAAATGTACATGATAGTGGCTGACTCTCTTGCAAGCTCTGAATAAATAGCCTCGTTTGTTCTCATTTGGGTGATCTTAGTTTATAACTCAAACAGGGAATATTGACACAAACTGAACATACACATGAAACCAACACCCAAATCAGGAGATAGAGTCACTCCCCAGAATGCTCTTTCAGGTTCTATCCCTCCCAAAGGTAACCGTTTTGACTTTCAACGCCATGGATACGTTTTGCTTGTTTCCGTACTTTTCATATGAGTGGAATCACACAATGGGGACTTTTTTTGTGTATACTGACTTCTTTTGCTCAATGTTATATCTGTGAGATGTGTCCATGTGGTTTTGTGTAGCAATATGTTCATTCGTACTCATGGCTGTATACTAGTATTCTACTGTGACTTTACCACAACTTACATAATGCATTCCACTGTGGATAGACATTTGGGTTGATTCCAGCGTGAGGCTATCAGGAACAGTGCAGTTAGAAACATTCTTGGACGTATCTTGGTAGATAGAAGCTCTTGTGTGTACATACCCTGGAGTGGAACTGCTAGGTCATAGGTTATGCATGTGTTCAGCTTTAGTAGGTACTGCCAGTTTTCCAGAAAGTTATTATATACCTACTTACATTCCCCCAAAAGTTCATGAGAGTTTCAGTTCTGTATTTTCGTCAACACTTGATCTTGTCAGACTTTCATTTTAGCTTTTCTACTAAGAGTTTTTGTAAATTCTGTGTTTCCTCAAAAGTAAGACCTACCCGGAAAATAAGCCCTAGCATGATTTTTCAGGATGACATCCCCTGAACAGAAGTCCTAATGAGTCTTTTGGAGCAAAATTTAATATAAGACCCAGTCTTATTTTCAGGGAAACACGGTTTATACTTAATAGTTTTCTTATTCCCTATAGGCTCTAAGTGTTACTGTTTTCCTGGAATTTGTTATCATTACTAATAGTATATAACCGATCAGAACTACACTTGTCCCTCTCCCTACCCCCACCCATGTTTCAGGAACACTCCTTTAGACCATCACTATTGTATTGGAGACAAGAGTGGTGGGTGGAAAAGGGCCCTTAGGATCTTTGCTTCATTATTCTGTGTCTCCAAGGCCTTTCCTAGTACTCTGCACACAGTAGGTATAAAATAAATATTGTATAAATACCTGAAAGGATGATGTGAAAGCCTATTTGTCTCCACCTCACTTTGTGAGCCATCTCCAACCACTGGAGGGTATGCAGGTGTCTTCCTCATTTTCAGCCTTAGACCTGGCACAGGGGAACCCTTTAATAAACAATGTCTGCTAAACAAACTGGTCTCCGGAAGGCTGGCATGTTAGGCTTGTGCCCCCTGCCCTGCGTCACACAGCCTCAGGCCATTGCACCTGCATGCACACACAGTGACAGTATCCCTGACACTGTGTTAATTATGTATTGCACATTATTATACTAGTATAGCAGGTGGCAGATCTTCACACACTGGGCAAGGATGTGTGGGTGTGACACCTTAAATGGGGTCCTAGACTCCAGACACCCAATCAGGTATTGGTCATGGACATAGAGAATATTCAGCTCTGGAGCTCAAAGGTCAGAGTTTTTTCCCTTGCATTGTCCCTTGCATTCTACTCTTGATAGACATTTGAGTTGATTCCAGTTTGGGGCTATCATGAACAGTGCAGTTAGAAACATTCTTGCTTTCCTCTCAGTCTTGCAGACTAGCTATAAATTGGGTCTTAATGGTACCCCTTTCGTAGGGTCATTGTGAGGATTAAAAGAGTTAATATAGGGTGGCCAGATGGCTCAGTTGGTTGGACCGGGGGCTCTCAACCACAAGGTTGCCAGTTGGACTCCTCGACTCCTGCTAGGGATGGTGGGCTGCGCCCCCTGCAACTAAGATTGAACACGGCATCTTGAGCTGAGCTGCCGCTGAGCTCCCAGATGGCTCAGTTGGTTGGAGCCATCCTCTCAACCACAATGTTGCCGGTTCGACTCCTGCAAGGGATGGCAGGCTGCGCCCCCTACAACTACTAACAGCAACTGGACCTGGAGCTGAGCTGCGCTCTCCACAACTAAGACTGAAAGGACAACAATTTGACTTGGGAAAGTCCCAGAAGTATGCACTGTTCCCTAATAAAGTCCTGTTCCGCTTCCCCAATAAAATCTTTTTTAAAAAAATAAGGACGGGAGTTAATAAAGGTCAACTGCTTAGCCAGCACCTGGCACACAGCAAAGTGTAGGATAAATGGCAGCCCTTTTAATTACTGCCGTTTGTAGCAGCAGCAGCAGCAGCAGCAAGAATGAGTAATGCCGGGCGACCATGACCAACATCAGGTGCGAACTTCATAGCCCTGGGCGACAGGGAAAAGAGCAGAAAGGTGAGCACAGGAGAAGCATGTGATTTTCATCTATAGTTATCACTTCTATCACAGGTTAGATCAGGAACCCTGGACACTACTTTCCAGGGGGTTGTTCTTGGCCATCAGCTTTGCAATGGTACATTGGTGGAAAGCAAGGACACCAGGCCTGAATGACTCCCTTCCTAAGAGCCTCCCTTGAGAGCAGGAACCATGCTGTGGAGTTTGCATCAGGCCCAGTGGGAGTTTCTGCCTCCTGGAAGGGTTCTGTCAGAGCCTAGAGGAGGCTCCTGGCGCAAAGGGGCAAAGTACCCTGGACACACCTGTCAATCATCTCTCTGGGACTAGACACCTTCAAGGAGTTTGTCAATGGAGGAACCCTGTTTGGTCCCCTCCTCCTAAGACAGGGACCCAGTGCTGCTCACACTCTGAACTGGCTCAAGTGTGATGTCACCCGCAGAGCCCAAGAAATCAAGAGGGAAATGCCTAATGCTGACTTAAGAGAAGATAGAGGGCCTCTTCCACAAAATCCTCCCACCCCAAGTCTGCCATTTGGCTTTCTGAGCCCCTCACTCTCTGACTTACAGAAGGAACCTGTACAGAAAAAGGAGAACAGAGCAGTGATGAATAAGACTGCCCATGAGTCCATATTGAAGCTGGGTGAGGGACATATAGGGGGTTCTTATTCTATTTTCTCATATATTTCTTATATATTTTTCTTATATTCTATTTTTGTGTGTATTTGAAAGTTTTCCATAACAAAAAAAATTTCTTAAAATCTATGAATAAGCTGAAGCCTGGCAGGGTAAAGGGCATCTTCCTGATCTTTGACTAGAAATTCCCCTACATCCAATTAGACCTGAGCACATCCAGATGGGAAATAAGGTGAGGCTATGGCATTGGTCTGGCTTCAGTAGGTCGAAACAGAAGCAGTGGCAGCTTTTGAGCTTTGAGAGAAATGTTATTTCAACAGGAGAGAGAAGGTGGCAAGAGAGATATACACAGGTACCTTGGCTGCTGATGAGTCTGCCCCAAGCGCAGGATGGCACTGGACCTCTGGCCCCAGCCCAGCCGTTAGCCTGAGGTGAAGTATGCTTTCCCAAGTGCATATAGGTGGCTGAGCCAACCACTGGGGATGGAGGCCCTCCCTCCCCTCCTTGGGTTCTGGCCTCCATCATCCAGGCCATGGCTATGAGGGTAACCTGCCTGGTCTCCCTCCCATATGCAACCTTCTGCAGCTGAAAGCCACTCCAAAGCCAGCACTCCTGAGACCTAACACGTCTTACCAACTACTCCAAGCCCTCTCCTGGCCACAGGCCCCAATACACTGGCCAGCTTCCAACCCTACTTGAAGTTGGCATTTTAGAGGCCTTCAGGTTGACAGCAGACAAAATAGGGGTGCTGGTCAATGCAGGACAAGGCAGGGTTTCTGACCAGCGTAACATGAAGTGCCAAGTAGGTCCCGGAATGCTTTCTACACAAATTTACCCAAAGGTAGCTCCCACACATTTGGGAAGGCACACTTCACCTTGGGCTAAGGGCTGAGCTGGGGACAGAGGTCCAGGGCATCTTACACACTGGTCACTGTGCTTGAAATGCCACGATTTAAATAGCATTCTTTGAGGCTACCCATTGCTTTCTTGAGATATTTTTTTCCAAAGGTACTCTGGGAAGGAAACACATTAAAACTAGTAGCACCTACCGGTATGCGTGAATTGCTCACTGACCTGGGTATCTGGGAGGGAGGGGGAAGCACCGAGGGCAGGTTAAGAGTAAGGGTGATGGGGAGCTGTACCAACAGCTTGGGTAAGGACCACTCCCGGTTTCAAGGTGCAGGATGTTGGATTTGCAGTGAGGGTTGAAGAGAAGTTCAGAGGTAGAGGTACAGATCATTGAAAATAGAGGTCGTAGAAGTCCCTGAGGGCAGTGCGGACTGTAGCAGCCAAAGCAGGGCTCAGAACACTGCAGGCTGACAGCCTAGGGGTGGGCCACAGTGACCTTCACCCCCCGATGTCTCCCCAGGGCTCTAGTCCCTGTCCCTTGTAGAGCCCAGAAATGGAAGCAGCTCCTGAGGCTCCTGTGCCTGCCCCTTCTCCAGCGATGGCCACGCAAAAAGAAGCCACAAGGATACCCCCAATCCATCTGGCTGCTGGGGGTCATCCCAGCCCCTGTACTACAGTTTCCCCAGTGGACGTGCCTTTCTCCCCACTCCCCAACAATTCCCCAACACAGAGGATATAGTAAGAGGCAAACTT
Organism: Rhinolophus ferrumequinum; assembly: GCF_004115265.2. Taxonomy (NCBI): domain Eukaryota; kingdom Metazoa; phylum Chordata; class Mammalia; order Chiroptera; family Rhinolophidae; genus Rhinolophus; species Rhinolophus ferrumequinum. The sequence continues at coordinate 25,787,054 of NC_046306.1, read as the reverse complement.
AAAGTCAGGGGAGGCAGTAGGATCTGAGCACACCCTTAAAGGTATAGCCACGTGCTCCAGGCCCTCCACTTTGAATAGTGATAACATGTTCCCCACCCTTAGTAAATGCCAGGAACCATTCTAAGGTTTATAAACTCATTTAATCTTCACAACACTAGGAGATATATATATCTAGATACATATTTACTATTCATCTCCCCAAGAGCACAGAACGAGGGAGAGGCAAAGCAGAATGCAGGCCTAGATCACCCTATACTGCAGAGTTGCCCCCTTACCTACTGGGCACTCTGCCACTCCTGGCCTCATCTCTACCAGGCTGGGCAGGGGAGAGGTGGGAGAAGAATTTAGTGGCCACCCCCTCTGGACCAGGCACTTGACAGACACCTCTATGCGTCAATCTCTGAAGATCGCAGTAAAAGATGAGCCATGACACTCATAGTCCACGTTGAGAAGCAAGACCAGAGACGTTGATCATCGGCCCAGGCCACACAGCCCAGGAAGGGGTGGAGCTGAAATCCAAACTTTGTCCTGAGCTTTGCCCCACAGGTCCCCTCCCCAACCCTCATAGGAATGGGGACCAAGAGAGAGCGAAAGAGGAGAAGGGGATGAGGAGGCTGGAAAAGGGCTCCAGACAGTGTCCTCAGGCCTCCCCACGGTCCACAGGAACCTCTGGACCTCGTCCCCACCTTGCCTAGCATGGATGGAGAACCCAAGGGGCAGGGGACCAGAAGTAACTCTGGTGCTCTCCAGAGTAACGGCCTCAGGCTGGGCCACCGGGGGTAAGGAGCAAGGTCCTGTGGGTCTCCCACCCCAGACATCTGCTGTCAGCTGCCAGGGACCAAAGCAGGATGGGAGGCATTGCCAACGCCCTGTACCCTCCAGTGGCAACTCCTGATCTGTGGGCTTGGGCAAAGAGGAATAAGGCCTGGAAGAGGCACCTCCTCCAGAGGGCAAGGGTGACAACCCACATTGTAGGCTGGATGAGGACAGGAGTGCATGGGGCAGCCCAGGGCCCAAAAAGCTGAGGATGGTGAGGGAGCTGCAGAGTGCACGAGCTGGGACAGAAATACTGCCATCCAGGACTCAGTCGGCGGTGCAGGGTCTCCAGCGAGGCCTGTGGCCTGTGGCTCCTCTCTGACCCAGCCTCTGCCAGCCCCACGAAAGGGACAAGGCAGGTGGGACTGGCTCCATGACTCGGGCTAGATGTACCCCAGGAAAGGGTGCAGACGCATGGCAGGGAGGGCTGAGGGAGTTCACTGGGGTAGGCGCCGCCGGTACAGCACGGCCAGGAGCATGGCCAAGAGTGCCCCAGCAGCAGCTGCCCCAAGCCACGGAGCCGAGTGGGCCCACCCACTGCACAGCACTTCCTCCTCCTCCACCTGGATCTGCTGGGCAGCGTGTGTCCCGGGGTTGCCAGCCAGGTTGTCGATGCTGGCAGCCTCCTCCACGTGGATCCTCAGGATGTCCGCTGACCTATATTCATTCTCCTCTGGAATGTTGTCAGGGCCCACGCTCAAGTTGTCACTGTAGCTGATGGCAAGGTCCGCGGAGCAGCCAGAAAATGGCTGGCTGTCCATCCGGGATACCAGCATGTTTGGCTTGCTCAGCTCTGACCCTGAGCCCAAGCTCTCAACGCTGCTGTCTGCACCGGGCGAGCTGCCTCCAGTGGTGGCACCTGTGGACGCCGGAGACACTGGAGTGTCCTGGTAAAGAAAGGCGAGAACGGAAGGGACTGAGTATGGCAGGGGGACAAGCCAGGTTGGGCAGCCCCAGTCCTAGGCGAGGGCATGAACGAGCACCCCAATACTGCAATTCCCAGCCCACAGGGCCCATGATGCCACCCTCTCTTGGGGAGTCAACCCACTGAAAGTGCAGAAAGGGGAGGAGGAAACCCAGACCCTACAGCCACATCCTCCAAGGCAGCCCTGTGGCTTCCTGTGAGTTCACCCCCACCCCTGGGAGCCCTTGCTGGTATGTGGCCCCTCATGCATCAACATTCAGCCAGGGCCTGAGGGTCATGGAGTGGCTGGGCACAGGGTCACAGGCCTGGCCATGTACTCGCTTCCTCTGGGCAGTCGTGGGGTCAGATGTGCAGGCAGAGAGGCAGCTGTGAGGGCTGCTGGGTCCGAATGGCTGCCCAGGCTGGGTGTGCTGGGACTGCTGCCTGTAAAACTCTGGTCGTGGAGAGACAGGCTGGGTATCCCAGTGACGAAGAGCAAAGGGTCGAGGCAGCCAGGCCACCCTGCTCTACCCCTGACTACTTTCTCATCTACAAAATGGCATTGCCAAGCTTACCAGGGAGCTGTGGGCCCTAACTGGGTTAACGCATGTGACCAGGGGGGTGGCCCACCACGCCTGACCTCACTGAGATATCCACACTTAATAGCCCTAATGATTCTTATTACTCTAAAGGACATGGTGTGGGGTCTGGATGAGGCTGGTACTCAGCTGTCCCTACACCCACAAAAAGAGGCTCTGGACCTGCCCAGGATGGAGACAGAATGGAGACGAGGAAGGGTCCGAGGACAGGGCCAGGGGACGGGACTAGATCACTGCCAGGAGGGACGAGGACTCACCTTTGAGGGTCTGTTGCTGCTCCTGACGGTAGGTACTGGGTTGGCAGGCGCCTTGCTGGGCACCGTGCTCATGGGCATCGTGTGGTCAGGGACCGAGCCAGTAGGCACCTTGGGTGGCACTGTGCCAGCACGCGTTGAGTTAATGGGCAATTTGGATGGTGCTAGACTGGTGAGCACATTAGTGGGCATTATGCCAGAGGGCTTTGAGCTGGTGGGTAATTTGGAAGGCACTGTGCTGGTACTTGCTGAGTGGAGGGGCAACTTGGAGGGCGCTGTGCTGGTTGTCACAGAGTTGTTGGGCACCCCTGCCCCACTGGTGCAGATGGTAGTCTCAGCCTGGTCACCAGCGGCCCGTGCCGAAGGCAAGCCAGTGGAGGAGGAGGAGGTACCAGTAGACAGAGGTGACACTGGGGGTCCAGGCAAGCCGCTTGCCCTGCGGGTGGAACGGGGCAGGGCTTGAAAGGAGACAGTCGGAGACACAGGCCCACGGGGCAATGTGAGGCTAGAGACCACGCCTGCAGGTAGCAAAACAAAAGGGGAGACACAAACCCACAGGAGTGTTACCCTAAAGTCACCGTCTCCCTGGGATCAGAGGGCTGGAGAAGGGTCCCTCTGCCCTAGCTCACACCATCTCTACAGCACTGAGGCCTCCCAATCTCCTACCCATGGAGGAGACTCCATAATCCCTTTGGTCACTGCTCCCAGGCCTGAAGGCCCGACAACTGCAGGCACATGCTTGGGCCTGTCTATCCTCAATCCTTGACCTATAGCCCCGGGGCTGTTCTCTCGTAAGAGTGAAATGGTCCATTTCTCTAATAGCCTTGAAGATCATTATTAATTATTCACTTGCTTGTTCTTCTCTTGCCTGGAACACCCCTTTTTTCTCCTGTGTCTGCCTTTTCCATCTTCTCCTTAGCCTGGAATCCTGGATGCTCCTCCCACCGCCATCTTTTATTCCTGCCCCTCCTCCAGGGGGAGCAATCCTGGACCAGGGCCAGGAGCAGCAGAATGGCTCAAGCAGAAGAGCTCATACCAGACATGTGGCCCCAAAGCCCCAGTCAACCCCCAGTGTGTGAAAATCTCCTAGGAGGCCTAAGGGCTTGGCGTAGGGCGAGTAGGGGGTGTGGTGTAGGGACAAAGTCACCCGGGGAGAGGGCCTGCCCTGGGGGAAGCAGGTGGTCATAGTTCATAAAGGCAGTAATCTCAAGATTTCCCTTGGAACTCTGAGAATGCACGTGCCTGGGCCTACGGCTAACAAAAGCCCTGAGTGATTCTGATATGCCCTCCACCCCAAATCTAACACCCCAGAATCTCGTGGAATTCTGTGCCCAAGCGCATATTGAAATCTAAGTGCCCTTTGCCTTCCAGGTCCACGCAGCATTTCCTGAAAGGTATTCCATGGCAAGCTGACACTGCAAAACGCACGTGGGTGCTTAGGGCTGAGTTTTGAGGTGACAGGAGAGGAGAGCACGAAGATGGTCTTTAACTGCTCATGTGCCTTGTGGCTGTGCCAGGGGCACTGAGGGCTGGCGGGGCACCAGCGTCATGTAGAACACAGTTTGGGAAATACTGGTACAGAGAGATGCCAGCCTAGGGAGTCACAGTAGACAACTCTATATTCCTGAGGGGGAGTGTCGAGGTCTGGTGTGGGGTTCCAGGCCCTTGGCTGATGAAGACCATACTTCCTCTGGGGGCTGAGCAGTTTTAGTGCTTTCCTGGCGGCCAGCAACCCCTTTAGGGTAGAACAGCGCCTAAGGGCTCCCCTGCCAGCAGCAGGCCCAGCCCTGCACTCTCCCTTCTTCACTGTCCGCCAGGTGCTGGTAGATCTCTACAGACTCACCCTGGTAGAGCACAGCAGTGGCCCAATTCTCTTCTTCTACCTGTATCCACGGCCTCTGCAATGTTACTTTGTCAGCTCTCTCACTGAGGGATGGAATCTGTTTCCCTCCTCCTTGACTCTGGGCTGGCTTTGTGCCTTGCTTTGGCCCACAGAGTAAGGCAGGAGGAACACTCACTCCACCTATGCCCTAGGAACCTTCCCTTCCTCAGAACTCTGCTCAGCTGCCAAGAAACGGGTTTGTCTGCTGGAGGATGACAGACTCATGGAAGAGAACTAAGGTGCCCAACCAATAGCCATCAGCAAAGCTTATAGGTACAGTAGTGTACACAAGAGGGATTTCAGCCAAGATCTGAAGAAGTATCCAGCGGAACCAGCCCAAATTACTGACCCACAGAATCATGAGCCAAATTAATAATCATAGTTTAAGCTACTAAATTTTGGGGGACGTTTGTTAACACAGCAAATACTAACCGATACACTTTTTAAGGAATTGGGCTGCTCTATGGGCTGAACTCCCTTTATTCCCACCCTTGCCTCCTGTTCAAGGAAGCCAGAGGGGCAACTCTAGTCCTCACCCTCACTGAGAGGTCAGAGAGGCCCTATAACTCCAGATTCACACATACCTGCTGTGTGGGTACTGCCCAGTTCTGTGTCCTGCTCCGAAGGCCCACTGGAGGTCAGAGGACTGAGGGCTGCCATGTCAGAGGAGGGCTCCACGGGGCCACCGGGCCTGCTCAGTATAGCCCCAGAGCTGGATGTCTGTGGGGCCTTCTTTGAGCTCTGCAAGAGGGAAAATGTGGATAAGGCAGATGCTTCTCCCAGGAGCTGGCAAAGGGCAGCTTATACTTGTGGGGCAGCTTCTGTAGGCCTGAGCCGACACCGTGGAGCACAGGAAACAAGGACGCCCTTGCCTTGGCTTTGGTCATTGTCATATCCTCTGACTACAGGTGACTTTGAACCTACCTCATAGAAAACACGCACACCATCCCCTGGAGAGTCCCTAACCATCTGTCTGGCCCTATAGAAAGGTGCCCTTCTCTAAGGTCATTGCACAGACCCCTTTCTTGGGCTTCAAGTCCATGGTTTGGAGTCTCCGCACAATCACTGCCAACTCATCATATCCCACCACTAGAATCAGTCATCTTTCCCCCAAACTTCACTTTCCTGGCAATAAATACAGCTCCACCACCCACCCGCAAGCCCATCACCTCCTGCTCCATCACCCCCCCCATCTGGTCAACATCTCACATGCACCATTGCAAAGACCTCAAGCTGTGACCTCACAGCTGGTTGACAAGAGGGCTGGGGCTGCCACAGGGGGCAGCTCTGATCAACAGACTGAGAAAGAGCCTCACTGGGGGAGCCCTGGGGTTCTGAGCAGAGATTAGGTACGATTTGTCGGGGGCAGGAAGGGGCTTCTGGACGATTCGGTGAGCAGAAGTGGGCAGACAGCAACAGAGAATACAGGGTCGATTATGAGGACGCACCTCCCCCAGGGACTCTGGTGACTGGGTGTCTTGAACAGGCATGGGGTAACTTGGATCCTCGTCTCTGTCGCTGTTGTTGGAGGCACTGGGGGCCACAGCAGGTGTGGAGCGCCCTGGAACCTCAGCAGGAACTGACGGTGACTCCAGTGGGGCAGGAGGGCATTTCTGGTTCACTGGAAAACAAAGATATAGTGAAGCCAAGGAGGAATCAGGGGGGTTCCCAGTGATAAGAGAGGCCTCGGTGCTCTTGTACCCCCAGGGCCATGGCTATTGGCCCCCCACAGCTCCAAAAGCTGTCCTGATATGAGATGTACTCCTCAGAGGAGACAAGCTTCACTGAGGGAAGGACAAAAAGAGGAAGGCAGAGCGAAGGGGGAGGGGTGCCTCACTGGCCTCTCACCATCCAGACTAGCTCAGCAGTCACCACTTCTGTCCCTGGGTGTTCTGAGACCCAGTGGCTTTCTCCTCCTCCTTGTGAGTGTCTGTCACCACTAACTGACCCCTGACCTGATCCTGCCACCTCAGCCCTTCTCCTTTGCCCCCACCACAGCCGTTTGTATTCAGGGGATCACTGTTAATCTCCAAGTGAAGAGACAAGTTTGGAAAGAAGGGAGGGAGGGAGGGAAGGAAGGAAGGTAGAGATAAAAGAAGACAAGCAGGGAATGTTCTAAGGCTGTATCTCTAGGCAGGGCCTCAGGAGTTGTCTCTATTCTGAAATATAAATAAAGCTGGTTTGAGTTTTCTTCCTGTCTCAGCCCCTCAGACCTTGACCTCACAAAATCCCCCTCTGGGCACTTGGCCTGGCAGGGAGCATTGAGGGAAGCTGAGGGGTAACTGGGGAGCTGGGGTGGAGAACCTAGAAGGCTTTAAGGAAAACCAGGGGAGTGGAAGAGACAAAGGGAAAGGAAGGAAGAAACCCATGGGAATGAAAAAGGAGACAGTGAAGGGAGAGAAAAAGGAGAGAGCAGTGGAGAGAGAAAAGGTGAACTGAGGAGGAAGTGAGAAAAGGAATGGGAGGCAAACGTCACAGACACAGAAATGAGAGGAGGCTCCATTTGCTGAGTACTTGACATGCCAGCGTCCCGTGGTATCCACCGCAGCCCTGTGAGGTAGATGTTGCCATGAGCCCTGTTTTGCAGAGAAGACTGAGGCTCAGGGAAATTAAGGGACCTGGCAAAGGGACACAGCTATTAAGTAGCTACGCTGGGATGTATAGTCAGGTTTGTCTACTGCCCAGGAGTGATGGGAGGGAGGGTGACAGAGGAAGGGAGGAGATACAAGGGCAAGGGGACAAGGAGAGGGGAGGCTAGGGGAACAGACAAGGGTTCCAAGAGGAGGGCCAGGGCAGGAGGCTTACAGGGCAGGTTGCTCTGGTAGACATGGGCCACTTCGTCAGCGAGACCAACCAGCTCACAAGCCTTCAGTCCCCGGATGAGGTATTCCACCCAGCCAGTCCGGCGCTGAAGGCTGTTGAAGAGTTCCCAGATGGTGTTCTGGTTCCCTCTGCGGTCGTAGCAGGCCCGCAGTAGGTCCTGGAAGACACAGCCCATCTCCTTGCTCAAGCCAGGTGGCCCTGGCCCCTTCCCCACTCAGGAGGGGCACCAAGAGGAGGCAGCCGCCTGAAACTGGGTCAGAGCCCAGGACAAGGCTAGGGTTTGAATCCAAGTTTAAAGGCAGCTAGCTATCAGGAAAGAGGCTCTTACTGTGTCCCAGGCTCTCTTGCTCAGGGTTTTGTGTGAATTATCTTATTTAATGCAACTATTACTCCTACTCTGCTGATGGGGAAACTGCGGCTTCGCAGAAGTAAGGCAGCAAAGATCCTACAGCAGTGGGGCAGGAATCCGAACCCAGTTAGTCTGATGCCAAAGCCTAGGGTTTGCCCCCAAGGCGAAAGAAAGGGTTTGGATTGGCAAAAGAGAAAAAGGTATGTAGGAAACAGTAGATGAGGGAGATATAAAAGAAAAGAGAGGGGGTCAACTATAAGAAACAGGGAGCGGGGTGGCCGGTTAGCTCAGTTGGTTAGAGCGCTGTGCTCTTAACAACAAGGTTGCCTGTTCGATCCCCACATGGGCCACTGTGAGCTGCGCCCTCCACAACTAGATTGAAACAACTACTTGACTTGGAGCTCATGGGTCCTGGAAAAACACACTTAAAATAAATAAAGGTTAAAAAAAAAAAAAAGAAAGAAAGAAAGAAACAGGGAGGATGAGGGACTGGGGAGATTCTGAGACAATGAAATAGTTGCAGAGCTTTTAAATCTACCTGAATCCCTGCATACAAACAAGCAACCAGATAGCAGAAACAAAACCCACAGAAAATACAGAGGGTGCCAAAAAAACGTATACACATTTTAAGAAAGGAAAAAAACTGTATTAAAATTCTAATACTCAATATATACTGATAACAAAAGATGAATACAAGTCATGTGTGTAATCTTTTCGGCACTCCCGGTATTTACTGAAGAACAAGGTGTTGAGGTATCCCTATAAACCCCAAAATATAAGGGGAAGGGGCCAAACCCCATCAGCCACAGACCCACATGCTACCAGCATATGTGGGGAGGAAGCAGAGAACAGAGGGGTTCAATCTGCGAACAGCAAAAACTGGGAAGGGTCTGGCTGGCTTCACGAGGTGCCCACAGCAAGTTCTGAGGCGGCTTGGGGTGGTCTGGCACCCATACACTCTCAAAACTGAGCCCTGGGATCCCTACCAGGACAGGGTCTCACAACAAGGAGAATGAAATAAAAACTGAGTCGGAACAAGGACAAGAGAGATGAAGAAAAAGAAGGTGCCAATAGAAGTGGGTGAGGGGCCCGGAGCCTGGAAACCTCAGGCAGCCAGCGCCATATTGTTGAGCATTACATCAAAACGACACCAGAGGGAGCTCAGGAAAGTTGGATAGGCTACCCTGAACCATAATTCTGAAAGTGAGAGAAGCCACCAGGGCAGGAAGTGGGATACAGACAAGATGGAAGGAAGGAGTCGGCTCTGGCTTCGGTGAAGCTCTGAATTCCACAGCCCTGCCCCCAGTCTGGCTACCTGACATGCCCTGGCTCACCTGGTCACTTGGTGTGAGGCAAGACAGGTGAGGCAGAATCTCCAGAACATGAATACGGTCAAAATTTCGGTAATGATAGCGGATATACTGGAAAGTCTTGTCCTCGGCAAACGTCATCACTGTTCAGGCTCTGTAGTGACCGAGGGCTCTGGCCCATGGATGGACTGAGACAGAGGATAAATGACTGGAAGAAAACAGATCACACATGGCAACCGGGTTGGGAGTGGGGTTGGGCAAAAGGCAGTTCTTTCTGGTCTCTGGAATTTTGGCTTTTCTCTTTAATCAACGTAGTTCATGGTTGCCTGAGTCCCAGAGGCCCTCGAGGAATTTGCTTAAAAACAAATTGATGACCGAAAAAAAAGAAAAATCAGACCCAGAAGTCTTAGGGCCCATTTCTGCCCTGCAAGTTGTTCAGTATTGGGGGGGGTCTGGCTTCCCACCATTGTCCTCAGACCTGTATGTGCCCCTAGCCACTCACAGCAAGAAGACTCCACTTAGAAGTGCTGCTTCTTTGAGGTACACTAGGAAAAAAAAGAAGCCCAACATAATAACAGGATCCATCCTACTTTAATGGTGAAGGAAATGAAGTATTAAGAAATAAAGGGGGCTTGCTTGTTAGTGCAAGAGCAAAGAACTGAGGTCTTCAGGATTCAGGATCAGATTCTTTCCAGAACACGACTGCAGGGCCACCATGAAAGCAGTTTGCTACATACACGTTCTTAGGGTAGGAGGCTGAGTTCCACTGTCCTGAACTCACTATTGACCTGGGGCAAGTTACCCGTCTTTTCCAGGCTTGTCCTCACCCCTACAATGGGTCAGGGAGCTTGTTTTGACAATACAGTAGTTCGGCCTGATGAGCTTGAAATTTATAAGCGCCTCAAATACAAGCAAGTACCGCCAGTTGCTTATGGAGCACTTACAATTTGCAAGTACATGCATTTGTTTGTGTGTTGTTTATTTGCCTCCCCTCTGGGGAGAGCTGCAGGGAATAAGAGAAATGAGATTTCTGCCATCATCCAGTTTATATTCTACTGGGGTGGGACAGATAACAAATCAGTAAACACATACATAAATAAGAATCCCAGAGAGTAATAAACATTACCAAGAAAACAAAGCGGGGTAACGAAACAGAAGCCCTGGAGAAGGGCGTGCTGCTTGCACTGGGATGGTCAGGGAAGACTTCCTGAATTGGCTGCATTTGAGTTGTGCCGTTCGTTCGGTGTTTCAGGCAGAGGCACTAGTGAGAAGTCCTAAAGTGGAAACCAGCTCAGCGTGTCTGAAGAATAGAAAGCAGGTCTCAGCGCGTCTGAAGAATAGAAAGCAGGTCGCTGTGGTCCAGGTTTAGAAAGCTAGGGGGAGGGGTGGAGATCAAGAAAGTTGGGAGGAGCTGTTACAAAGAGTGTTACAGGAAAGGGTGTTGGGTTTCATTTGGAGGGTTCTGAACAGGGAGGGGAGGGAGAGGATCTATGTTAAAGACCTCTCTGGTGATTGTGAGGACCTTGGACTATGGAGACGCCAGGATAGAAACAAGGAAACAAGTCAGGAGGCCACAGCAGGGCACAGACAAATGTACGGCTGGGGTGGTAACCAGTGGTGGAGAGAGAGAGGTGGTTGGATTCCTGGTGTTTTGTGGGTTTGGGAGGTGAGGAAAGGAGAAAAATCAAGGATGACTCTTTGGGCGCTGGGTGGATGGATGGTGCTATTTAGCCAGTCAGAGAATCCAGGGGAGGAGCAGAGGTGCACAGGGAACTCCAGAGCTCCATTTTGAATAAGTGAAGCTTGAAATGCTATTGAATGTCCAAGTGGGTTTTCAGGGAGGGAAGGGGGCACAGAGAGGGCCAGGCTAGAGTAGAAACGAGGGGTCAGGCTTGAGTGAGACCTCTAGGAGACAGCGCTGCAGAATGCCCAAAAGCTGCTGAGGCCGCCAGTCTCTTGCCAAATGGGAAACCGGGCAGCAGTCCTGTCTCCTGGCTTCACAGCTTCAAGTTGCATGACTTGCTTTGCCAACCACCAGATGCTACATTCCTACTGGGACAAGTGCTAATGATAGAGGTCAAGAGGATTAGGGAGGGAGGGCCGGGGTTCCTGGGAGATTTCAGGAGATGAGCAAAGAATAACTGTGGTAGCTAAAGACCCTTTTCTCCTTCCCTCCCATGGCATCCAGGGAGGCATCAGGAGAGAGTCAGGTGATAACATTTTTCTGCATCCCAGCCTCAGCCCTTAAGGCACAGAGTTTGGGGGGCAATGGGTTATGATATGATCCCACCAAAAAGAAAAGAAGCCCATAGTTGTTCACATTTATTGAGGATCCACTATAGGCAGAAACTTATTAAATAAGTTTCTCTCATTTAATCCTTGCCACAAATTCATGAGAGAAGTGATGCCAAGGTGCACAGCTGACCAGTGGCCCTGACAGGATTTGAACCCAGGACTTGATGTCTCACTGCAGCTCACCATACACTTTGCAGGTCATAGAAGCCCCTGCAGCAAGTGAAACTCAAACAACCCCTGCCTTCAAGTTCAGGAAAGGGCCAAGGTCACCATCTGAGTGAGGGGGGTCACTGGGTGAGGGTGCACCTGGGAGGATGCAACATTTAGTCCTGAACCGAACCGTGCCCTCCACAGCAGCGCGGTTCTCAGGTCGCTGACTCTCCTTCCAGATGTTTTTGAGGCTCCACAGCATCTATACGGGGAATGTCGTTTGGGATTTTGGGGTTTGTTGTTGTTTTTTTCAATGTTTTCCTGGCACCTCTTTCCGATCTCAGAGATGGGCAGCGAAGGTTCCGGATCCACTCGGCGAGGAGTTTCCGACCCGACTGTCCCAGGGGTCTGAGTGCTCTTGATGAATATCCACCCACGCGGGAAAGGCGAGGCCTCACAGCCCCATAGACCGAGGTCCACGGAGGACAGGGAGGCTGTTCTTCTGAGCAGGTGTCACCACCGAAAACTGTCAAAACCTAGGGGAGGGCGGTAACCTCCACCCCGAGGCACGGCCAAGGCCACAGGAGGTTGGCGCACTAGAGCTAGGCCTTGCCCGGGGGTCACCCTGGGCCTGAGCAGGGCAGCGGGAGGGCCTCAGCGGCCGGCGCCCGTTTCCTTCCTTTCCAACCTTCCCCCGCAGCCCAAGCAGACGCTCCTTGCCCCCCACTTCCCGACCCCCTGGGTGCCCTCGCTGTCCCAAACTCCAAGTGCCTTAGGACTCTCTCTTCCCGAGCCCCGCGCACCCTGTCCCCTCCCCGGCCTCCCGCGCGCCCCGGACCTCCTGAACTCTGGCGGATTCCAAGTCCCATTTGGCTCCTGACGCCGCGGGCCACCTCCCCGAAAGGCGTCTGTACGCCCTGAGCCCAGAGGACCAGGCGCGTGGGCTGCGATCTTACCTCGGGTAGCCACGACGCGGCGACCTGCGGACAGCCCCGACTGCCACCGGCCGCCAGAACCCTCCCCCGCCAGGGCGGGGCCATTGGTCGCACGGCGGGGGCCGGGCTTCGCGGTCCGCGCAGGCCGCTGGGAGACTGCGGGTGGCACTAGGCCTAGATTTAGAGGCCAGGACGCTCCGGGCGGACCTACGTTCCTGCAGGGGAGCAAAGGAGCAAATTATTGTCTTTCCCTGTTCGTCTCAGGCAGCTTTCAGGGGAAGTCCAGGGTCTAGTTAAAAACCAAGTGGGCTCCAGACCTCCGAGTCTGTGCCCTGTTGAGTTCCCAAACTTTCTACACAAAGCAATCCCTCCTCCTGCCCAGTGATTTTAGGGGGGAGAGGCTTTATGTGGTTTGCTCTTGGAAGCCCAGGGTCTAGCACACAGTACTCAACAAACGTGCCCAGCCAGGTGAGTGCCCAGCCAGATGAGTGCCCAGCCAGGCGACGCGCGTGCTGGGCCTGAGAAAGCAGGATCCGAGTGCAGGGCGTAGGTACCAAGGCTGCTTACCTGGCTCCCTCAGTGTGGGCCATGAGTGCTGTGTGAGAAAGGCCTCTCCACCCAAAGGTAAGGGGCGGGTGACTTCCCGCAGTGCTTGCCAGCCGCCTGTCCTTCCTCTGATGGGGCACAGGACACTCACAGGGGCAGAAGCTGGCAATTACTGAGGGCCCCCTGTGTTCCAGGTACAGGCTTCAAGTTCCTATCTTAGGGCTCTTTAAATGCTCTCATAATAATGAGATAGAAGTTTATTTTTTCTGTTTTAAAGAGAGACTTAAAGCTTTGGGGAAAGGTTTGGCTATTCTTACTAAAGTTTAAACATGCCAGCCGTCTCACTCAGCAACCACTCCTACCTATACATCCACCTAGAAACACTCACAATAGATAATGTTCATAGTAACTTTATTCACAATAGGCACACTCTGGAAACAACCCAAGGGTCCATCAGCAGGAGAATGGAGAGACAAACTCTGGTGTGCTCACACCATGGAATAATATACAACAGTAAAAAAGAATAAGCTATTGATACACACAACTTGCCTGAATCTCACCAGTATGAATGGGCACCATGGCTAACCAAGCCAAGCACAGAAAGTTCATGCTGTCTGTTCCAAGTCACAAGGTAAGGGTTGAAAACAGGCAAAACTCATCTACATAAATAGAAATCATTATCACTAGCTACCTCTAGGGATGTTGAGGGGTGGGGTACAAGGGAGCCTTCCGGTGGGATGGAAATATCCTGTGTCTTGATATGAGTGTTGGGTACATGGGCTTGTGCATACGTAAAAATGCATCAGCTGTACACTTAAGATTGTTACTGCAACTTTAAAAGGAAAGACATCTGAGAGGTTAAGAGGTTTGGCCTAGATCACATGCAAATGCCTGAATACATGCCTGTCTCCAAAGCCAGAGCTCCCAAACTGAATTGTAGGAGGGATGCTTTTTCAGATGATAATTGATTACTTGGAAACCTTGTGGATATTTCACAACATTCAGTATTTACAAAATGTTAATATTACACCTGAACTCAACTAACTGTAATAAAGCCACATCTGCCTTGTTTAGCCAAGACAGCGTTAACATTAATTGGTTCAAGAATTACTCCTGCCTGCTACCCACCCCAAATCCAGTGACCTCATATCTGATTCTTGCAGGAAGAGTGTTGGAAGTGCAGTGAATTGCTTCTAAATGTAGTTGCCACCCTGTTTTTGTTGGACTTCATAGGGCATTAAAAAAAAAAAATACAGCTTCCTCAAAAACACAATGAGATACTGTCTTAGTCCATTTGAGCTGCTATAACAAAAATCCATAGACTGGGTGGCTTAATCAACAAACATTTATTTCTGAGTTCTGGAAAGTTGGGAAGTCCAAGATCAAGATGCTGACGGATTTGGTGTCTGATAAGGGCCCACTTTCTGGTTCATAGACATAATCCTCACATGGCAGAAGAAGCAAGGTAGCTCTCTGGGGTCTTTAGAAGAGCACTAATTCCACTGATAAAGGCTTCACCCTTATGACCTAATCACCTCCCAAAGACCCCCACCTCTAAATACCACTACGTTGGGGATTAGGTTTCAATATATGAATTGTGGGGTTCGGGGGACAAAAACATTCAGTCTATAGGTATCAACCATTGGGGTGGCTATTATTAAAACAACCAGAAAATAACAAGTGTTTGGCAAGGATGTGGAGAAATTGGAACCCTTGTACATTGCTGGTGGGAATGCAAAATGGTGAGACTGCTGTGGAAAACAATATGGTGGTTCCTTAAAAAATTAGAACTAGAACTACATCCGATCCAGCAATTCCACTCCTGGATACATACCCAAAGAACTGAAAGCAGAGACTGGAACAGATATTTGTACATTCATGTGCATAGTAGCATATTCACAACAGTCAAAAGGTAGAAGCAACCCAAATGTCTATCAATGAATGAAAGGATAAACAAAATATGCTATATACATACAATGGAATATCATTCAGCCCTTAAAAGGGAAGGAAATTCAAACACATGCTATAACACGGATGAACTTTGAAGACATTATGCTAAGTGAAATAAGCCAGTCACAAAAGGAAAAATACTAAATGATTCTACTTACGAGTATATGAGGTACCTAGAGTAGTCAAATTCATAAAGATAGAAAGTAGAATGGTGGTTGCAATGGAGAATAGAGAATTGGTATCGAACGGGTAGAGTTTCAGTTGAGGACAATGAAAAAGTTCTGTGGATGGACGGTGGTAATGAATGCACAACAAATGTACTTAATGCCACAGAACTGTACACTTGAAATGGTTAAAATTGTAAATTTTATGTATATTTTGCCACAATAAAAATTCTGACCTACTTGGTTTCCTGTCACCTTTATCAGGAAACCAAAGGAGGGCACAACCTCACATCTATGGTATACCTGCTAAAACTCATAGTCAAGAGGAAACATCAAACAAACTCAAAATGAGGGGCATTCAACAGCTGTCCTGTCCAATGCAGCAGCCATCTACCACATGTGACTATTATTTTAATTAAGTAGAATATAAGATTCAGTTCTTCAACCCCACTAGCCACATTTTAAATGTCATTTTTCATGTAGCTACTGGCTATCATATTGGACAGCACAGATGCAGAGCATTTCTATCATGGCAGAAAGTTCTTTTGGAGAGCTTTTTTTTAAAAAAAAAAGTTGTATTGGCCTTTCAAGCTTGGCATTTGGGTGGTGGGTCCCCCTGGCATGTTCAACATGAGTATGGAGACATGTTATTTCTGGTAGGGACCCATATATCCCGGCCACTGCCTGATGTTTGTCCACAAGGATTGCAAGGTGTTCAGATTCTGTAAATCCAAGTGTCATAAAAACTTTAAAAAGAAGCACAATCTGGGCTGGCCCGGTGGCTCAGGCAGTTGGAGCTCCATGCGTCTAACTCTGAAGTCTGCCAGTTCAATTCCCACATGGGCCAGTGGGCTCTCAACCACAAGGTTGCCAGTTCAACTCCTGCAAGGGATAGTGGGCTGCGCCCCCTGCAACTAGCAACAGCAACTGGACCTGGAGCTGAGCTGCACCCTCCCCAACTAAGACTGAAAGGACAACAATTTGAAGCTGAACGACACCCTCCACAACTAAGATTGAAAGGACAATAACTTGACTTGGAAAAAAAGTCCTGGAAGTACACACTGTTCCCCAATAAAGTCCTGTTCCCCTTCCCCAATAAAATCTTTAAAAAAGAAGAAGAAGAAGAAGAAGCACAATCCTCACACGTTCAGGTGGACTAAAGCATTCTGTAAAGCAGAAATGAACCTGTCAAGTACCAGCGAAAGTTGTGGAATAAAACTATTGATACAATGAAGAGCGCAAACAGAAATGCCAAGTGAAATTTGTAATGAACAGGTTGAAGAAAAATAAAGAACTACAGAAAGTTCAGGACATTAAAGAAGTCAAGCAAAACATTCATCTCATTCGGCCCCTTTTGCATGCCAAGGAAAGCATCTGGAAAACAAAATGGTACAGAAATTACAACAGGATGTGACATGAAAGTTGTTTCTGAAAATCTTAACTGTCTGTAACCATTCCTATGAGTGCATTGGAAAACCTCCGTTAGAGACTTAGAACATCTAAATTAGTTTTTTTACATAAGGTGACTCAAATGAAAAAGTGATTAAAAATACATCTCTTCTACATTGCTATCTGAAAAACATCAGATATTATGGATGCTAGATTGCATCTCAATGTTAAATCTTCACTGATAGATGTGTACTTACATAAATCATGAAAATTTTGTGAACACAGAAGTGAATCGTGGACATAAAATGGTCATGCCACTTGGATAATGGCACATTTATGTAATAACTAATGACAAAAATTCATGACTAGTGATATATAAAATTTTCTTTGCAGTAAAATAAAAAAAGTTGTATTGGATAGCGCTGATCTATAATGTCAAGGCCATAAAAGACAAGGAAAGACTGAGGAGCTATCCTAGATTAAAGGAGAATAAAAAGGTATAACAATTGAAAGCAGTGTGGGATCCTGTGTTGGACTCTGAAACAGAAGAAGACATCAGTGGGACAAATGAGCCTTACTAAGGCTTTTGGATTAGTTAATAATATTCTATCAGTATTAATTTTCTGGGATTGCATCCCACCCTATTTCATGAGTAGAATTCACTGATCATTGTCCATTTATTAATGGAAGGGCGAGTCTGGAGAGCAATCTATATGCCAGGCCACCTGCACCCCCGGGTGAGGGCTTTGGAGACCGCCTCCCTGGTAAAGTTCATCCCCAGGTGGCCAGTGTCTCCAGGCCAGTGCTCAAAGAGGGCTGTGGCTCATGTGGTTCACATGTGATGACTCAGCAATCGCCAGCTCACATTTCCCTCCAGAGAGCAAAGTCAGACTCAAAGATAGTGCCTGAGGGCCCCACGAAGGGATATGTTCTCATATCTGACTCCCTTCAGACCTCTCCAAGCCTGAAAAACAAAATATAAACCCTGCCTTTACAACCTCATTGCAAATAAGTTTTTAAACTGTTATTCTTTAAACTATTTTATATTTTCATACTGTCAGTTTTATTACAAAAAAAATATGCTCAATAAAGCTGGGGGAAATTAATATATGCTTATATAGTTAATATGGGGGGAATAAACATGTTTAATAAAGAAAATAAAAATCCGTACTCATAATGCCACCATCCAAGAGAAACTGCTGGTGACACTCTGGTGTCTTTTCTCCAGTATTTTCTTTTCTATAAAGCAAGGCCTCTGAGTCCTCTGGCTTCTCAGAGTTCCCCTTGCCTTGACCAGACACATGAGATGATTCAAGCCATGATATGGGACATAACGGAGTCTGGTATGAGCCCTTACTTCTCAGGGGTCTCAGAACGAGGGGACTTGGACCATGTCAGATGGTGGGTCAGTCCCTGCTGCATCCGGTTCCCCAGGGCTGTCCAGCCCCTGTGGTCAGCATGGACTCCTCATCAGCCTCAGGGCATTGTGTTGCTGGTCACCTGCCATTCAGGGGCTGCCATCCTGCTATTCCTGCCTGAGAACCACTGACATGAGTTACTTGGCAATAGACATTGAAATGGGGGGTTGGCAGGAAACAGGGAAATGAGCACATGGTCAGCGTTTACCTTCAAAGTAAGGTATCAGAGTTCCTAAAATTCACAGACCTCCCCCAACGCAGGAGACTTTTCCCTGGCCACCTCACTCCACGGCCCCAGCTTCCTACCATACTGCTGGTGCCCCTCTTGGTGTCTCTTGCTGTGGGGCCCCTCCCCTAGTATCTGGAGCTCGGTGCAAAAAAACAGAAACCACTGTAGGTATTTTGTGCATGGAAGAGTTTTGTTTCTTGAAGCATAATTTACATACCATAAAACACATCAATCTTAAGTGTGCAATTTGATTAATTTTTATCCAAGTAAATACCTGTGTAACTAGATCAAGATCTGGATTGTTTTCCGTCTCCCCAGAAAGTTCCCTTGTAATCTTTCTTTATCAATCTCCATCCCCAATCATTATTCTGATTTCATCAACATAGTTTAGTTTTACCTGTTTTTGAATTTAAGACAAATGGAATCGGATAATACATACTGTCTTCTCTCTAGTATCTTTCCTTCTTTACCCACTTCAGCTTTCTTTAATAGAGAATCAGAAGAAAGTATATGACCTTCCTATAAAACCAAATAAACATGAGCTCAAACAGATCAGGAAAAAAGACAAAGCAAAACAAAATATTTTACTCAGTTTTTGTTATTGTTGCAATTATTCAGTTATTTTATTTATGTTACAGAAATCTGTGAGGAGGGTGAAAAACTTTAGTCAAAAAGGGGTAAGAAGTCTATATGAAACTCATCTGTTTTTTATTCCCCCTTTCTTCCACCACTCTCCACCCCCCACTCCGGTTCAAGCAGTCGTTTCTCAGTCTAGTTGTGTAGGACGTAGCTCCCTGGCCCATGCTGGTATGAGCCTTGCGCTCCTCGCCGACAGAGGCAGTCGGTTTCCAGTCATGGGTCGGCCGCTCACAGCAGCTCACGGCAGCTCTCGCTGGCTGGCTGGCTGCCTGCCGCTCACGATGGCTGCCGGCCACCCATGGAAGCACACAGCAGGCCCCACAGCAGCACACGGCAGCTCAAGCTAACCTCCGGGTGCTCAGGGCAGCCCAGCTCCAAGCAGTCCAGCTCCAGGGAGAGCTGTTGTTCACAATCTTAGCTGTAGAGGGCGCAGCTCACTGACCCATGTGAGAATCGAACCTGCGACCTCCGTGTTAGGATTTCGGTGTTCCAACAACCTGAGCCACCAGGCAGGCCTGAAACTCATCTATTTTTATACCATTTAAATCTTTAAGATTATTAAGACTATTGCCAGAGGTCTTAATAATTAAAACTCTTTAAAAAGTCAATTATTAAGAATGTAAGCATCTCACAAGATGTTTCTTCTACTGTCACACTACACTGTTGCTGAAGCCAAGGGTAGAGTTTTTTCTATACCAACGCATTCTATTTAAATCACATTTCTGAATCCACTTGAGAATAAAACTACTGTTCAAGGCATTTTCCAGACTCCACCTCTTCCAGAAGGTGATGTAGAGCCACATTGCAAGGGTGTGAATAAAAGGGTGGGATGAAAAGTCAGGGCAATCTATCACACTAGCCCATAGCACCCACCATACCTCCCACTCCCAGAACCATCCAGCAAATCCCAAGCACCCTATTACTTTTTTGTGCAAAGCAACAAGAGTTTCTGTGTCTTACCTTTTCTGTTCCTTCATTTTGTCCTGTTTCCTGGGTTCCTTATTTTCCAAATCTTCTAATTCATTTCTAATGTAAGCAATATTTTTATTTTCTGAGAATTTGTTCTTGTTCTGTTGTTCCTCTCTTTGCTTTATGGATGTGATACCGTCCTGAATCTAATTACTGAGAATAGTAATTAAGAGAGCCTTTTTAAAAATAATTCTCTTGAGGCAAGCTCTGTACAACAGGGTTGCCAATTCGATTCTCACATGGGCCAGTGAGCTGCGCCCTCCACAACTAGACTGAAGACAATGAGCTGCCGCTGAGCTTCTAGAAGGGTGGCCAATGGCTCAGTTGGTTAGAGCGTGAGCTCTCAACAACAACAAGGTTGCCGGTTCAATTCCCACATGAGATGGTGGGCTGCGCCCCTTGCAACTAAGAATTGAAACGGCTACTGGACTTAGAGCTGAGCTGTGCCCTCCACAACTAGATTGAAGGACAATGATTTGGAGCTGATGGGCCCTGAAGAAGCACACTGTTCCCCAAAATTCCCCAATAAAAATTTAAAAAAAAAAGAATTTTCTTATGTCCCCTGCATGGTTTTCCTCTGAAACCATTGTTTGCTGTTTGCTTATTTAGTTTCTCTTTTTGTGTGGCAGGCTTCCTCCAAATGTCTGGTGAACTTTGTTCACGTTAAGAATGAGGCAATAAAAAGCACTGGGGAAGTTTTGTGCACATTTCTGGCTTGTGGCTTGCTTTTGGGGGGACCAGGTGGGTACCTGCCTGCAGAATAGCCTTTACAGGCCAAAACACGAAAGTTTCATACATGGGGCTGTTCTGTTTCTTTAAAGCATGGGTGCTTAACCTAGGTCAGACCAGTGATTCCCTGTGTAGTAAAGTCCACAGGCCAGAACAATGTTTTTAAATGCATTTAAAGGTACATAGGGTTACAAAACAACAACAACCACAACAAAACAAGAACAAAAAAACTTGAAATACAATTATTAAACTAGTAAATGTTTGTTTCAGTAAATAAATATTTAAGTACTGTCATGCATAAATGATAATCTGAGGTATCTGCATCAACTCTATGGTGATATGAAAATATCCGTAATTTTTTTTGGTGACCCAGTCTCTGATTCATTGTCATTTGTGGCTGACATTTAAAAAGGAAGGAAATTACAAAAGGCACAATTTTGCAAGATAATGAGTACGTTTATTATCCTGACTGTGGTAATGGTTTCCTGGGTATATTATATATATGTCAAATCTCATCAAATTGCACACTTTAAATATGTATAGTGTTGGGGAAATAAAGAATCCTGCCAACAGAAAGACCCCCATATAGAGAGAGAAAACACTAGTATTGAAAATGCAATCAGATTACAAACATGCAGGTACTTCATGAGATGATATAATCTGGACAGCATTTCACACTTTTTATCCAGTAAAGTAGAAGAAAGAACAATGGAAACTTCTCTTATATCTTGGGAGACGAATGAAGCTTGTGGTATTTTCCTGTCCAGCTCACAAGAGATTCCTGAGTTAATTTCAGAGGTTGGTGAATAGGGTTCTAAGGTCAGAAGGCTTGCACTGTGAAATCCAGAGACTGGGTTTATGTAATTTCTGACCAATAGTTGAGCCTATAATGTTTTTAAGGACTCATCCTACAGTGAGGGGAGAAGCAGCTACCTCTTCTTCATTAAATAACAACAACAACACTTTATTTATCCTTACTGCAAGGCTTGCGGCGAGATAATGAAGCTAAGAGAGTCAGGCGGGTTGAGAAAGGTGAGTGCTTTATTCTGTGCTCCCGGGCAAGGTTCACCGGTCCGCAGACGGGGCCGGTGAAGTCGCGCCCAGGGCAGAGCGAGGGAAGCATATATGCGATTTTTGGGGTGGGGGTTGGCTGAGTGAGGTGGCAGTTGGGCAGGCCCCCCAGCGCAGATCGGGCGCGAGCGGCTGCATCCGGAGTTGTTTATCGCACCAAAGGTTCGCTGCCTCTTCGGGGAAACGCCAGGGGCCCCAGTTTCTGTCATGCGAGGAGGGGTCTGACTTGGCAGAGGGGTATGACTTGGCTCCTGGCCGCTTTGACCATGCCCATAGCTGACCTAACACTTACAGCTGCTTATTGTATGCCAACTGTACCTCATAATCCTGTAAACATTTTCCAAAAGAAAAAAAGAAATGTTGATTTCAATTAGTGATTAGAGAAAAAGACGCAGTTTTTTTTTCCTGTCTAAGTTTACAGAATCCCCTGAATTATATCCATAAATCCCTTGAAGATCTGTAGCTCCCAGGTCCCATTGATGTGGGTGATGTTGGATCTGCGGGCAGTTTCTGGGTGTGGGCCGGGATCCTGTCTCGTGAAGCCAAAGAATGGAAACACGGACCAGGGAGAGGCAAAAAGTTTTAAAAATAGGATAGTTTATTAGAAGCAGGAGAAGAGGTTGCAGCTCCCCAGCGGCTGGGGGTTCGAATGGGGGTGCCCCATGAGTGAGGCAAAAGCTCTTACTTTTATACCTTCCCTTGCCTGCTTGGGGAAGGGGAGCTGTTTGAAGAAGGGAACTTGTTTGAAGAAGGGAACTGGTGCCTTCTAGTAAAATTCGTCTACCAGGTTTGTTCTGCTTGCCCATCCTGGAGGAATTAGCAAAGTAACCCACTCTTACCAGATCTGCTCCATTAGTCAGGCCAAAAGGAATTTTATGATTAATCTCAAGGCCTTGCTACATTTTGTCCTGGAGTGAAGGAGTGATTTCAAAACCTGAAGTTTTAGGATATGGCTGTCTTTGTTTATTCCACCAGGGACCTGTGTGTCTACCTAGGGACATGCTCACTCTCCCGTATCACCATTATTGTCCCAATAATGCTCTGACAATAACAATTTTTATCATGACGCAGGATCTAGCCTATGATCACACATTGCCTTGAATAGCCATATTTCTTTGATCTCCTTTAATCTGAAGCAGTTCCTCAGCCTTTTACTACCTTGATAAGTTTGAAGAGAACAGGCCAGAATTTCCCTCTATGTGGGTTTGTCTGCAGTCCCCTCCTGATCAGGTTCAGGTTGACGCTCAGAAGTGACATGTGTCCTTGCACTTCGGGAGGCATGGGATGTCTGTTTGTCCCATTACTGGGGATGTTCACGTTGATCACTGGGCAAAGGGCGTGCCCTCCAGGTTTCTCCTCTTTAGATTTGCTCATGTATCCAGTGCTTCGAAGCCCAATATTCAAAATGTCAGAGTTCGGAATAAGGAAAGGTCTGTTGATGGAGAAGGCACTAGCTCAAGAAGATGGGGGGCCTTCACACTTCCACAAATCCATCATAAGAGCACCCCAAATCCAGTAATCTTTTATGTCAAGGGAAGAGAGGAGGGGCTTAATTACCATAAACAGCGAGGTGGACAGAGACCCAATGCAGAGCACGAAAGCTCTGAGTCTCTTTGCTCCGCTGGGTCGGCAGACCCCTGCTGATCTGAGACCCGTCTTGAGGCTCCTGTAAATCTTTGATAAACAGTCATTATTTTGTGCATATTTCCCCATCTCTTCAGGAGAGGCACCTTCTGACAAGGAGGCTGTTTTGGCAACATACTCAAGCCTCAAGCAGAATTCCTTTAGTTAATTAGCCTATCTATAGCAGGAGCTCTTAGCCTGTAGGCCATGGGAGAAATGCAGGCTGGAATTAAGGTAGAGTCAGAGAGGAGCACTTCACTCTGTTACAGAATTACTATGTCCTCATTTTTAAGTTAATTTCCTCATTAATAAGTAATTCATGGAAAGGTACTTTGAGGCTATGTTAAAATCCTGTTCCTCATCAACCTTTTACCCACTGGTTTTAGCATCTCAGTATAGTTCACAGGTCTTCTTTATATAGACCCAGTGTATTTCTAATTATATCTGATCATAGGTATTTTATATTTTTTGTCTTTATCCTGAATGGAATCTTGTCTTTCATTATATTTATTACCTCATTATTCATGGACATAGGCAAGTTATTTTTACTCATTACTTTTTGTTATCAGCCACCTACTTGAGAGACTCTCCGAGTCAGGGAAGGCTCCTTTCTTGGCCAGGACTTACTTCGTTTTTTTTTCATCGCACAGATATTACAGGACCACATGAGTGAGAGACCTGTCAGAGGGTTTTAACGTCCTTTTACTTCTGATCAAGTCTCACTCCCAAGCAATGCCCAGATAGTGAACACTCTGCTCCGAGCTCTAGCTTAAGGTGAAGGCTTTGCTGGTCCAAAGACTTCTGGACCCTCAAGCTGGCATGGCTTGTATAATTGGAGTGAACACAGAAGGTGTCGTTTTGACCACTGCCAGGCTTTGTAAACCCAAAGTCACAGGCTTTGTGACTGTTTCAGAGAGGCAAGGCATTCTGACCACTTTACTCACCTTTCCCAGGGGCAGAAATCATAGGCCTGTGGCGATACCCAATGGTAACTCTGCCCTCTTTCAGAACACTGAGGGGAAAGCGCATTCCTATTCATTCATAGCGGTGTAGAAGGCAAGCCAGCATAACTTCTAAAGATGGAGGGTCTTGTCGCAGGAAATTTGGAAATTTGCAAATGCTACATGATTGCTTCCTTTGCTGTCACAAACAGCTTATCTTTTAGGAAAGGGACGTGTGGTCCTGAGCTATCATCCTTGAGAGATAACAGACACCATCTAATGTTTCTATCTGCTTCCTAGGAGAAAGAAAAAGTTGTTACAGGGTGACGTTGCAGCGTCCTTGGCTCCTATAAACCACCTATTCGTTCATTCACTTGTTCAATATATACTGGGTGCCTGCTAGGTGCCAGGTGTTAACGTAGAGAACAAAAGACACAATATGCACCCTCCTGGAGGTTACCATCCGATAGGCAAAAGAAATATTAAACTAAAAAACACACAAATAAACAGTGGTATGCAATGGGGGATGGGGGTGGGGAGGTGGAGAAAGCTGTTAAAAAAAATTAGTACAGCTAAACCTGCTTTGTAAGGGGAATGTATGATTCATCTCAGAAGGAAGTATCTTTCTATGGTCCAGCTTACAGACACTGCTGGGGAAAAAAGTCTTGCCTGAGATTTAATCATGTCCCATGAGAGCTTGTGATTTCAAAGCAGAATTGAAAACGTGCATGGAGCTGAAGATGGAGCCCCAGAACAGTCTTTTTCTTTCTCTCTTTTTTTTTTTTTTGCAAAAGTTTAATAAATAATATCTTGTATTTACATACTCATCTAGCTTTTAAAGTTCTCTTCAAAGACATCTCACGCAGACTACCCAAAAATCTTTTGTTTCCCTCTTTAAAGATGAACAGATTTGGAGAGGTCGTTATGACTGTTGTTGGGAGGAGACGCTCAGCTAGGAAATAGCACCTGAACTTGGGCTTTCCATTGCCAATCCCCTGGCTCTCTTTGCCTCCCCAGACTCTTTGTTTCCTGTTGTGTTGGGATCAATGGACAGTGAGCATTTCCATTTATTAGTGAACCCTGAGCACTGAGCTTCTCACCAAAGCCCACCCTGAGCTCTGTCGCATCCCCTTCCCTGTCCTGGCCAACAAACTCCTTCTCAGGAGCCATCTTTTCCTAGCCCAAAGCTGGGTGGTTTGATCTGACTATAACTTACGAGAACTAAAGGTCTGAATGATCAGCCCCCACATTAGAGGATCACTGTGCAGCGTGAGCCACGTTCCGGGTGCCACTCTCTTTCTCTTTTTTAAGTGGGCACAACTACGCCATCAAATGGTAGGCCTGGAACCAAGCTGGGTGGGGGGAGGCGCCCTAAAGGGCTCGGTATGTACAGGAAAGGAGGAGTGAACTGGAATGAAATGAGGGTGTTGGTGACCAGCGAGCACAGGAGGGAACAGGAGAATTACTGCTTGATGGGTACAGAGTTTCTGTTTCAGATGATGGAAACAGATGTAATATTGTGAATGTACTTAACGCCATAGAACCGTACGCTTAAAATGGTTAAAATGGTCAATTTTATGTTATGCATATTTTATAAGAAAAACAATTTCTAATTTAAAAAACAGTTAAAAATAAGGGAGCAGCCTAAAAGTTGATGGGAGGCCAAGGCGTTGAGGGTTGGGGGCAACTAGGAGTGAGAAGATCCCTTTGGGGAAATGGTCAAGAGACTCAGGAAACAGGAGTGTCTAACAATACATCTTAAGTTTTTTTGCTCTGTCATTCTTCTAAGATAAGTCTCCTCTATCCCCCTAAACTTTAGTAAATGTCTGTTATTCCCAAATGCCTGCTTCTCTGGGGGACTCAAAGGAGAGACAGCAAGGCAGAGAGATGGGAGGAGCCACCACCTGAGACCCGAGTGAGACTGAAGCAGATGAGATGCCTAAGAGTGACGTGCTGGAGCAGTACTGAGTGTCCCACTGCAGAGAGGATGAGGGATCAATCAACTGGCACTAGGATACTAAGGGGAGGCTCAATACCACAAGGGTGGAGGAACTGGAACTTCCAGAAAGCAGAAATCTGAGCCTCATGAACTTCAGAGCCTGCAGGCAGGCTCTCTCCTAGGTTAAACTGGTTGAACTAGGTTTAACTGGGTTAAAATGGGTCCAGTGGGGCTTTTGCTCTGCAGTTCCTACCTTATTGAAAATAAGAGATACACAGGCAGCCGGGGGCTCAGTTGGTTAGAGCATGAGCTCTGACCGACGGGGTAGCCTTAGAGCGGATGGGCCCTGGAGAAACACACTGTTCCCCAACACTCCCCAATAAAATGTAAAAAAGAAAAAGAAAATAAGAGATACATTTTCAGGAAGTGATTGTGTATGTGTGTGTGTGTGTGTGTGTGTGTGTGTGTGTGTGTGTGCTTTCTGGGATCTGCCACGGAGAGCTAACTAGGCGTAATTGGAATCCCTGAAGAAACAAAAACAATGAAATATAATAGCCATTTAAAGATATAACTCAGGAAAATGTTTCTGAAATAAAAAAGGATTTCAATCTACATTTGAAAAAAACACAACATGCTTACACTACAAGATATATTCTAGTAATGTTACTGGTAAATAAAGAATCTTTGGAACACCCAGGCAAAAAGATCAAGTATAAAGGCTCCAAAATGTTTTTCCTGAACATCCAAGAACTCAGGAATATTGTTTTTATGAGGTCATGTAGAAATAGAGAATCAAAGAGGAAAAAAACTGAAACTTAAGATTTTCTAGAAAACACCACATGTCATAAACTATGGGATACAGCTAAAGCAGTGGTCAGAGGAAAATTCATAACTTAAACACTGATACCAACTTTTTAAAAAAGATTGAAAACAAAAGAATTAAGCACCCTTAAAGAGAGCTACAGATAAACCAAATAAAAACAGAAGGAAGAACTTAATGAAAAATACAAGCAGAAATTAATGAGTGGGTTTTTTTCCCCTTAAGTTGAATGCTGGTACTCATTATATAATTCTAAGCACCTTTTTGTAAACGTGAAATATTTCACAGAATTTTTAGGTTTGTTAAATGAACTATACTATATCCACACAATGGATAATAAAAAAGCATAACAATGCTATGTACAGTTATGAAAAGATCTCCAGTACACACTGTTAAGTGAAACAAATGAGCCCAGAATCCTTTAAATAACAGGCAGACTATTGGGTAAAAAATCAGTGCAGGCAGGAAATAGAATAAGAACACATGTTCATATTTGCTTATATTTGTATAAAGAGAAATAGAAAGACATGTAGGAAACCTAGAAAGCTACTGACCATTGGGGCACTAGGGGGAACAGAGGTGGGAGTAAGTTTTTCAATGAAAATTTTTTACCATTTTTATTTTCTAAACCATGTTACCTGTTTGGAAAATAACATTTAATTTAAAAAATAAACATGTTAAAAACTTAAGGCTGGCCCAGATAGGTTCACTGGTAATTCTGCCAAACATTTAAGGAAGAAAATATACCAAGTTTCTAAAATCTCTTCCAGAATATAAAAGTAGAGGGAACACTTCCCAACTCATTCTATGAGGCCAGCATTGCCCTAATACCAAAACCAGACAAAGACATTACAAGAAAAGAAAACAACAGATCAATATTGCTCACAGACATAGATGTCAAAGTCCTCAACAAAATATTAGCAAATAGAATCCAACAATGTATAAAAAGAATTATATACCAGGATCAAGTGGGATTTATCCCAGGTATGCAAGGTTGGTTCAACATTTGAAAATTAATTAATATAATCCATCACATCAACAGACTAAAAAAGAAAAATCACATGATCGTATCAATAGATGCAGAAAAGAGCATTTGACAAAATCCAACATTCATTCATAATAAAAACTCTCAGAAAACTAGGAATAATGGGGAACTTCCTCAACTTCATAAAGAATATCTACAAAAACCTACAGTAAACATCATACTTAATGGTGAGAAACTAGAAGCTTTCCCACTAAGATCAGGAACAAGTCAAGGATGTCCCATCTCACCATTCCTTTTCAACATTGTGCTGGAAGTCCTAGTTAATGCAATAAGGAAAAACAAGGTATATAGGTTGGGAAGGAAGAAATAAAATTGTATCTATTTACAAATGACATGATGGTCTACGTAGAAAATCTGAAAGAAACAACAAAAAACTTTTGGAACTAATAAACAATCATAGTAAGGTTGCAGGATATAAGGTTAATATTAAAAATGCACTTGTTCTCCTCTATACCAACAACGAACAAGTGGAATTTAAATTAAAAACATTACCATTTACATTAACACCTGTTTTGTGAAAGGGCCATGTACGCAAAGTGACTGAAGAAGCCAAAAAGCCAAAGAAATGAGGCAGACAAGTCCAGCATGCATGTTTAAAGAGCTTAATAGGGAACTTACACACAGAAAGCAGTCTCAGGAGGCAAGATGAATGTTTCCCCCTGCCTTCCACCCCCCAGACACAGTTATTTATAGCAAAAAGCAGTGAGAATGTATGGAAAATCAAAGGGACCAGGTGCCGGGAGTCTCTGGTGCCAGAGCAAGTTAAGAGAAACATAGAGGGCACTCCGCTCTGTAGAGCACATTAATGGGAGTCCTGTGTGATTATATCCCAGAGTTCACAGGGGAAGTGGAAGGGATCAAGGGTCCAGGTTCACACGTATGTCAAGATGGCAGATTAGCTTTAAGATGGAGTCACGTATGTTCTGTATAACACCCCCCAAAAATGAAATACTGAGGTATAAATCTAACAAAATATGTACAAGATCTATATGAGAAAAACTACAAAATTCTGATGAAAGAGAGCAAATAACTAAATAAATGGAGAGATATTCCCTGTTCATGGACAGGAAAACTCAGTATTGTCAAAATGTCAGTTCTTCCCAACTTGATCTATAAACACACAACAATCCCACTCAAAATCCAGCAATTAGTGTATATTGACAAACTGATTCTAAAGTTTATATAGAGAGGCAAAAGATCAACTCAGTATTGAAGGAGAAGAAAAAAGTTGGAGGATTGACACTACCCGACTTCAAGATTACTATAAAACTATAGTAATCAAGACAGTGTGGTATTGGTGAAACAAACAGATCAATGGAATGGAAGAGAGCCCAGATATAGACCCACATAAATATAGTCAATTGATCTTTAACAAAGGAGCAAAGGCAATACAAATAGTATTAGAACAACTAGACATCACATACAAAAAACAAAAAATCAATGTAGACACAAATCTTACATCCTTCAAAAAATTACCTCAAAATGGATTGTAAACCTAAATGTAAAGCAGAAAACTATAAAACTCCTAGGAGATAATGAAGGAGAAAAATCCTTTGGATGTTTAAAGCACTTTGGATCAATTCAGTGATAGTCAACCTATGCTGCTTTGCAGGTACCCGTGTCCAGCTGGCTCTCCCGGACCCTCGGGGGCTTCTTGTACCCTACATAGCACTTAGCAGTGTCAGGCTCAAGGCAGGCTCGATGAAGGTGAAGCATAAAAAGTTGTGGTGGAAACCCGGCTCAGAGGTGCTGGGCCAAAACTGGAAATGTACCGAAAGAGTTCTGGGCAAGCTTCGGGGTTAAGGAAATCTGGGTATTAACTGGGCATCTAGAACAATGAAAATCAGGGGCTCAGTGGCTCCAGGGCAGGGTCTCAGTCTCCGCCATTCCCTGCACATCCTCTACCTCATAGGAACCAAGACCACCAGCCCGCTTAACCCCAGCTTCCCACAGCTTTTAAGTGAGATGGTCTCACTCTCTTGATCAAGTTCAGTATGAAGAATAGGCAGAAAGGTTTCAGACCAGACAAGCTTGGGCCTTTCAACAGAGACCAGAGGGGTTTGCTTTTGTGAAAACACGGTCACTGCTCCAGAACCACCAGCCCAGAATGAGGGGAGGGGCAGCTCAGAAGAGCAAACTGTTCAGGGTAGGGGTGTCACTGGGAACCTGCGGGACATTTCCAGTAGCATGACTTGACACACACACCTGAGGTTCCTTTAGGTCTTCAAGGTCAGAGTGATCTGTGGAGAAGGTGACCTCGTCCCAATGGTGATAGCAGTGATGAAAGGCACAGGATGGTTGGTAGCCTTGGCTGAAGACTTGGAAGGGCAAAACCCCAATCACAGGTGCTGCCTCGGAAGTGGGTGTGGGTGGGTCCTTCCTGGATGCCAAAGGGCCACTGATGCTTGGCAGGCACAAAATGGGGCTGATACCAGCATCCTGACTGCCTAAAAAGAGGCTTGTTCTGCCCATGAAAGAAAGCACCTCACAGATAACAGGGCAGATCATGAAAATAGACGTAAAGTGAGGTTATTTTTTCCAATGGAATCATTTTAGTATGTGTGCTGCCGAAGTGAGCACTCAATGGAATCATTTTAAATCACCACTAGGAACGGCTGATTAAAGACTCCCTAACAGCGCCCAACCCATACCCCTTTGGGCT
Organism: Rhinolophus ferrumequinum; assembly: GCF_004115265.2. Taxonomy (NCBI): domain Eukaryota; kingdom Metazoa; phylum Chordata; class Mammalia; order Chiroptera; family Rhinolophidae; genus Rhinolophus; species Rhinolophus ferrumequinum. The sequence goes on along the minus strand of NC_046306.1, from coordinate 25,756,603 downwards.
GGACCATTGTCCAGGGCCTGAGAGCTTTTTCTGGGGGAAGAGCCAGGGAATTTGCCCTGGGACCAACTCACGACCACTTGACCGAAGGCAGTAGCAAACAGCCACATATTCTCACCCCTCAGGTGAGGTCATTCAGAGATGACTGTTGTGCAGTGGTCCCCAGAGACACAAAGCTCCCTATCCCCCCACCCCCCATAATGCATCTGTATGGGCTACCTCCCGTCCAGTGCTTCCTGGAATCACCTCCCACATAAACCGCTTGCACCTAACCCTTATGTCAGGCTCTGCTTCTCAGGAATCTACACCAAATCACCACATTGTGGTAGAGAAAGCAAGTGCTACCATCCAAAGGAGGCACATAAGGAAACAGAGGGGGTAACCTTAACCACAAAGGCTCAAACACCCAGCCCAGAACCGTACAGAAAGGCGCTCACTTGCAGCAGCATATGCATTAATCATATTCACAGAGATAGAGGGTGAAATCACACAGTTGGTGCTTTTAATTCAAAATGAAAACAATAACATCATCCAGGCCAGACCTCTTGCACCCATCTGACGGCACTTTCTCTCCCTGGGGACCAGGGAAGCCCATCATTCTCTCAAAGCGGCCTGATGGGCATGGGCTGCGCCCAAAAGGACCTACAGAATCTTCCCCTGGTGAACGACTGACACATCTGTGAACTGTGGTGGGGCTGGACACCAAGCAGGTCCTCACCGACAAAATCCTTGTTGACGATGTTGCTTAAGTGGGTGCAAAGGCAGGGGCCAGATCCCCCACCTGGGAGTCTCAGACTCCTTTTGCACTGCAATGACTGGCTTTGGAAGAAGTAGGTGGGCTGAGTTCCAGGTAGCTGTTCCTCCTGCCCCAGCACTCGGGGCTGGTGGGCTGTTTGGGGATCGCCGGTGGGGATGGGAGAAAGTAGGGTTAAAGACAAGCAGGGCTGGCCCACAGCAGCAGTCTGAGTAAGTCATGCGGCAGCTCCCTGAGATTCCTCCCTTCCACCTTTTCTGCCACCTTGTCCCATCCACTTGTCCTGGGTGTGGCAGCACACCAGAGCTGGGAGCAGGCGGGGCAGGAAGCAAAAGCCAAGTTTCACCTGGCTGAGCGTTCCAACATCCCCATGCTCCCTCCTTGCCCTCTCGGAAAGTCCCATCCCAGTGAGGGGTCAGCGGGGCCAGGCAGCACTGAATTCTTTCTCCAGACCTTGGACAAACTGGTCGTTCAGGAAGAGCAGCTGCCCATGGGGCAGGAAGCGGACGAGGATGCCTTCAATGCGATCAGCTCGCAGCAGGAGGTTGGCGCCGGGGGCCAGCAGCCGGAGGTGGTCGAGGAGGAGGCGAGCCAGCAGCCGAAGGGTGCCCTCAGCCAGCAGCAGGTTCTCATGGGCGTCCAGCACTAGAGCGAAGCCTAATGAGAGCACACCCAGCCACACCACTGTCCGAGGCTCCTGGAACGGGTCCCCTGCCGCCAGGCGGAAGGCCCCATGTGGGGCTTCATGCAGGGGCACTGGCTCATCTGAGGACTGGGGCTGCAGGTCTGTAGGGGGCCGGCCGGATGCCTGCTGCTGCAGCTGGCACATGGACTCCACCTGCCTGTGGAAAGTGGGTGAGTCACCAACTTCTGTCATCCTCATGATCACCCCTAGGGCTGGGAGCTGCCATTATCCCCGTATCTCGGATGTAGAAACTGAGCCCCAGAGAGCCTAAGTGACATACCCAGGGCCACAGAGAAGGAAGTGTGAGCTGGAACAGGAATCCAGGCTCCAGACTTCAGGCCCTGAACCATTGCACTCAGTGTGGCCAAGAGAAGGCAGGTTTTGAACATGGCTCCTTGGGTTGGAAAAGGGTACCAGGAGAAGATCCTGACCCACCTGCTTTACAGAGGTCTTCTCAACATAAAGAAAAGCAACCGATGAGAAGTGGTGTAAAAGCCACATCCAGCCCAGGTCATCCAACCTCTCCACCCTCATCCCATCCTGCAACCCTCTCCAAATAAAAAAGAAAAGACCTTCCACTTGGCCATCCAGGCTTTTGAAAGCATTCTCTGATCCCTTCTGAACTGCTTTCCAATTTGGGCTGTGCACAGGCTGGTCTTAAAGGTATCTGTTTGGTTTTCTGTGCCACAAGAGGGGGCGGAGGCCCAGAGGAACAAGGGGATGGCAGGAAGCGGGCACAGGACTGCCCCAGAGTATTAATCTACCACCCAGAACACAGAGGTACCAGGAGATTCTGGCACCTGCTGGCCCCATCTGGAATGGGAAGGTCCAAGGCCAGCTACCCCATCTGGAACAGTGTTTCCTAATTTGTGCTCTGTGGATCCCAGGCTCTGGGCATAAAGAGTTCCCATGTACCACATTTTCTCTCCTCCTTAGAGATTACAAAGTCTACAGGCACGTTAACGGCCCTGAGAAGTCCTGTACTACAAAGTATATCTAATCTGTACTAGGGTTTGCCTGCCTACAGTCAATTCCAAGCTCTGTTTTCTAGCTGCATAACCTTGAGCAGTTCCAGAAACTCTGTACCTCAGTTTACTTATCTGTAAGGTGGGAACAATAGCTGTTCCTACCTCAAAACACTGTTACAATGACTGAGTTACTATATATGACATGCTCAGAACATAAATGCTTAGCACATAATTCAGGCTCAATAAACACTACCTATAATAGTAATAGTATTAGCTTGGTGCAAAAGTAATTGCGGTTTAAAAGGTTAAAAAAAAAAAAAACTATAAAAACCGCAATTACTTTTGCACCAACCTAATAATAGCATTATTATTCATATTTTCTGTAACCCTTTTTCATGTAACACTTGTGAACAACTGTGGAAGACTCTTTGGAAAATGCTACTCTAAAATTTTCCCTCTGTTTCTTAGTCCTCCTGTTTCTCCACTCCAAAAACCTATATCCAGCATAGTACATTCAATGAAGGTGTGGGGCTGGGCTGGGCTGTGTGGTTACCTGGCCACAGCCAAAATCTGCTCCTTGCGGAGGAGCCTGTCTCTCTCAGCACCATGTGGCCGTGGGTCATCGGGTAGATTCTCAGCACCAAAAACGCAGGAGTAGAGCACTCGGCAAAATCCCATGTCCTCGGCCTGTGGGGCCCTCAAGGTGTGGATGAGGAAGGCATGGACCATGGCTCCAGGGTGGGTGCTACAGGGAAGCCAGAAACCTCGGTGAGATGAGCATGAAACCCCTACAGAGGAGGCAAACACAGAAAGAGTCTGGTCTAGCAGGATCAGGCAGCATGTTTGGAGGCTGGTGTGCCTGGTCATTCACTGGTCCTACTCTGCCACCCAAGACACACCCCCAGCCTTTGAATAAGGACTCTGATCAGCACCTCCTATGCCCAAAACAGTCGGTGGTAAAAAATCTGACAACCCCAAACTAAGTACTACAAAACAACTGGCCAAGAATCTTCAAAAGTATCAAAGTCATGAGAGTCAAAGGAAGCTGGCGGGCTGTTCCAGACTGAAGGAGACTAAAGAGACAGCACAGCTGAATACAACGTGTGTTCCTGGGGTCGTAGGCCAAGAAAAAGGTAGTTTCAATAAAGGGCATTATTTGGACAACTGGAAGCATTTAAACATGGACAAGTTAGATAATAGTTTTGATCAATGCTTCCTGATTTTGAACGTAGGGAAATGTCCTTGTTTTTAGAAAATACACCCTTATATACGTCTAAATGTAGACGCTAAGGATCATTGTATCTGCAACTAAATTATCAAAGGTTATACGGGTTATACTTTATAAAGGTTATACTTTATAAAAAATTAATTAATTTTTCTATAAGTTCGAGATTATTTCAAAATAAAGACTACGCAGATATCTGCAGTTAAGGATAAATAGATCGCCAGTTTAAATTGATCAAACAGGAAGGTTCCCAAGGCGCTTTGAGAATGGGGCACACTGACCTCCAGTGACCCTCTAGCGGCAAGAGGAACGCGTCATCAGCCCTCTGCACCGCGTCCCCCCATAGAAAATGGTAGCGGCCAAGACCCTTTACGTCACTGCCTCGCGCAACCCTGCAACGCAGTGCATTTTGGGGGTTGTCGTTCCTTGCTCCAGTGGAGCAGGCCTGGGCGGGAAACCCCGCCCCGAATGTGCAGTCCCTGCAGCCCCAGACCGCTGTCCTCGAGGCGCTGCACTCACCCTTCCTTCTGCGCTCGCGGACTTCTACTAACAGGCCGCTTCGCTCGGCAGCAGGAGAGCAATGGCGGCTGCGCGGCCCCTGCACGCCTGCGCACACAAGGATGACGCGCGCAGGGCGGGCGGGGCCCTCACGTCCAGTGCAGCGCTCCGGGGACCAAGCGGGGGCGACCTTTCAACGCCTGGTCACAGGGCACGGACAACCTTCATAATCGGACGAACGCCTCCTTGCTCCGAGCTGCCGGCGTCGCTCCCTCGCGTTACTCCCAGATCGGGTACGCGAGGTCCCCGCTCGAAGTCCTGGAACAGCGGAGCCCCAGGCCACCTTCCCCGGCGGCCGCGAGGGGGCGCAGCGACCCGTCCCACAGACCTTTGAGTAGAGGCCGGGGGAACGCGTCGTCACCAGTGGGCGGGGTTCAGGCCCCTATTGCCCCTGCCAACCTTGTGAGAGGCTCGCGGGGCCTGAACGTGCATAGCCGAGTTCTCAAACTGGCCAATAATGCGTGGGAATCATTGGGGCGTCTGACAAAATGCAGATTCCTTGGAAATTATGACTTTGGGGGGGAAATACGTATTTAGGCAGTTTTCGGGTCAGATTCCGGGTTGTGGGTACCTGCAGAGGATTAAACTAGGGCTCGGTTTGGAGTAGAACGATTCAAACTTTGGTCCCAACCCTGTCACCAGCTGTGTGTCCCTGACATGTCAGTCACTTCGTTGGACCCTGGTGAAGCCCATAGGGCTTAGTAGGCTGGCCAGTTTTTACTTTCATTCTCCCGCCTCTAACCAGCTCCCTTCTTGTCCCCTCTTTGAATGAGGCCATCAGAGGCATAGTAAAGAGGCTTGTACCTTAAACCTGAAAGGGTCTCTGCCAGGTGCCAGCTTCCAGAGCCCTGCAGTGGGGTAAAAGCCCCAATTGGAGGCTTGGCCCAGAGGGGTTAAGTATCCTTGCCTACGCCCCATCCGCACCCCCAAGTTCTGTCTGGGTCTCATTGCCTGCCCTGGGCTCCCCCCTTCCCCGCACACATACACACTGCTTTACCTCTTGACATTGAACTTGTGGAGCCTTCCCAGATGTGTCCCGGTGTTCTGTGCCTCACAGCGCCCCCACTGTGTGTCCCCTTAGCCTGGAAGGCCCTTTCCTCCGTCTTTTTGTCCTTCAAAACGTGCTCAGACCAAAACTTAGGGGAAGCCTTCCTGCCCAAACTTCCCATTAGCATTCAGCTGTCCCCTTTGCACCCATTATGAGGGTCTGCTGTAGTACTGTCTCCTATGAGATCCAGCCTGGTTATGGCACCTAGCTACACTCTCCAGGGCTATGCACAAGGCAGGCCTGGAACCAAGCTGGACACATTCCTTGGCGACTAAAGAAATGAAGGACAAGAGCACAGCAGCCTAGGCAGGGACCATGGAGCCAGGGCCCTCCAAGGGCGTGTACTCTGGCCCCCTCTGGCCATAGGACCTGGGAAGGGGGCTACTGAAGAGAGGCTAGAGGAGGTGGCCTGGGGCTGGCCAGGGCATGTGGGTGTTTTTGACTGCAGATACAACACATACGTAAATATATTTGTAGGTAGAAGGGCAGGCCCGGAGAGTGTGGGGCCTCAGCCACAAGGCTGGGGTGATGTTGGCCAATTCCTGGTCCCCGGTCCCTATCACTCTCAGCCAGCACTCATTTCTGCCAGCTGATTACAGCAGAGAGCTGGCAGAGGGCTCTAGTCACTGGGGGCCACCTGACATCTGGAACCCAGTATTCCAGCCTCTGTCTACTCTTCAGGCAGTGAGTCCAGTCCAAATCTCAGGCCACTTGGGGACCAGCCTGTGAGGTGCATGGAGGAGACTTCAGTGAGAAGCTGGCCTGAGCCACCACTCTGGAGCTAGTGGGGGATCCAGACGGAGGTGGTGTCAGATAAGTGGGGCAGACCCAGGTGCCGTTTCTGACATTTTACAGCCTTCGGCGAGCTTGTGCTCCTGAGATCGAAAGCTATATGCCGAGGACAGTGAGGCAGGAAAGAGCCTGAGTCCCTGAGATGCTGCAGAACCTTCCTGCTAAGTGAGGAGCATGTACTTTAGGTTTGTTAAACTTTTGTATAGGGATTACATGCAGCTTAATTCCTTCCTAAGTGAGGCAGCGTGTGCAGTGGGCAGGATGGAGCCTGGCTCTAGTAGGCACTCAGTAAATCAATAAATGTTGACAACTATTAATCTAGAGGCAGAACAGGAAAGCAGAGCTTTCTGGGGCCTTCTGGTTTGGTGGCAGCTTGGAGGCAGGGGGATGGACAGGCTGAACTTCCTGGTGCTTCCTCGGGTTACAAGACCCACCCTGAAGACAAAATGGAACAGTCTGAGTGTGTTGGGGGCAATGTGTATGCATGTTCACTTGTGCGAGTCTTTTCTAGTGGTTACCCTAGAGATTGCGGTGGGCCAGGCACACAGTTAGTAGGTACTGATGTGGGTTTGTGGGATATGGATAGAGAGGCAATGTGAGTGTGAGAGGGACAGAAAAAGAGGAGAGCAGGAAAAAAAGTAAAATTAAATAAAGCAGTACAAAACAATTAAAGGAGCATGAAGGAAGCAGATAGATGGCTGGATTTGAGGCCCGGCCCACCTGCCTAGATGGGACCTGGAGCCCACCTTCCTGTCATTTCCCTTCCCCTCCCTCTGGCTGTGGGCAGAGGTGACCATCACCGCATTCCCCAGCCCTGGGTGGCCTGAATTGGGAAGGAGTTGCCTACAGCCGCTCAGATAGGCTCTTCCCCACCCCCTCCTTTGCTTTTTACCCGTGTCAGGGTGAATCCTTCCCTACAGTGGCAGACAGCATGGTGCTTGCCTGTTTCAATCCCCCTTGATGCCCACCAGTGGGGATATGCTTGGTGACCGATACCCAAATTGGAAAGCAGGGCCCATTCCCCAGCTACCCCAGCAAAGCAGTATCCTGAATTGCTGAGGAGCAGCCAGCTTCCCCCAGACATTAAGACCAACCCCCAGGTTGCTTACACACCTCCAGAGGCTCAGAGCTCACTCTCCTGGGACAGCTCCATTGTTTTCTAACAGCTGGAAATCCTTATGGATGATCTTTATAGACCCTGAGACTTCATGCATACCAATCGAGCAAGCCACCACCTACTTCTGGATGTGGGGAGGGCAATTAGGTGGAATCTGCAGCTTCAGGCAGTGTGTTTTTCTTCTTTTTCTTGACTTCCTGATAAGGATAGCTAGCCATTTCTTGAAGATTAGAGCCGGAAACTAAGAGGGGATCTGCTTTTTTGAGAATACAGGCAGGCTGAGATTGAGTGGATATGGTTGACCTAGAATAAAGTGGGCCAAAGTCAGGCAAGCATTCTTCATTCTGCTCCCACTCTCAGAGCCAGCTCAGAGATGACATTGCCCGGTGTGGGCAGCCACCCATGGGCCACCCAGATGGCTTTCTCCTTTGTCTCCACTGAACCCCCATTCACAGCCTCCTAACTGCTTCCTACCTACAGTGGCTGGGTTTTAATCCTGTAACCCATGACCCAGGGGTTGTCCATGTGCAGAAAGGGGAAGAAACCCCCAGAATGGTCCCCTTTTTTAAATTAAATGTTTTTAGGCTCATCCTTTTGCCTATCTGATCTCCTTGTAATCCCCAGATGCCCTAAGTGTTAACAGCCATAGCAGACTCATGTATGGCACTATACACCAACGCAATCAATCTAATCCACAACCCTTTGAAGGAAGGGCTTTATTATCCCCATTTTACAGATGAGAAAATTGAGGCACAGCGAGATCGAGTAACTTTCCTGATGTTAACACATATGCTCAGGGAGGTGTGCATGTTTATAGATTTCAGCTCGCCCCTTCCCCTCACCTTTTCCCCCTGTCCCCTTACAGTCACACCAGGGGCTAGCTCAGCCACCGCTCCCAGCTCTGGGAGGTCATAAGCCCTGTACTGCATACTCCCTACAACCCACCCCTGGGAGCTTCATCCCACCTGGGTTGGATGACCTCCTTTCCCAGTGCTCCCAATCCCAACCCAGCAGGATCCCTTCCCCAGCCCTCCTTTCAGGGAGCCCCAGGGCCCTTGGGAGTAGTGTTGGCTGGGCCCCAGGAGGAGAGTCCATGTGTGATTCGCCCTTTCAAACGGCCTCACTTCCTGTAGGGCTGAGAGCCAGGAGGCCCCACGAGGTGGCTCAGGCCCAGCCACGTGAGGCCCCTTCCCCTCCCTCCAGCTGCCCCAGGCCCCATGACTCAGAGCCTGGCAGCTGCGGTAGCCACCCCCTCCCAGGATGTCTGTGCCCGTGTGGGCTGGGTGGGGCAGAAACAACCCAGCATTGCTGCCTGGCACAAAAACTCCCAAGTGGATTGGGTGGGATTGCTTCTTACCTTCTGTCCCATAACCAACGTCTTCTTTGAACAATAGACTGAATAACTTCACATCATCCAACATTTTCTCAAGGCCTGACTTTCATGGCTGCAAAACAGCCACTTCTCCATTATTACTCAACTTCCCTCTCCTGATTGTTTCCAGATCCCACGTGGCCATGGACCTCCTAGTCTAAACACCCTTCCTTTCTGTACCACTAACAGTTTATTGCCTCTGCAAAGGACTGTGCCTGTATGTTCAATTCTAGGGATAAAGACTTTTTAGAAATCGTAAGTTTTCTAGATGGTTGTGAGCTGTCGTCAGTGGACGGACACGAGCCAGTGACATAACAGCCAATTAACTCCAGAGTCATTTTAACTTTTTAAAGAATCTGACAATAAAAAATGAAGGCTAAGGCTAATATTTTGATATATGAGAGTCAGAAAACAGGCTGGGTCTATGATGCTCGAACCCCTGCTACTGCTACGTCATGGTATGTAGACTTGGCGTTGACAAGAGAGCTATATGCTATATACAACAATCAAATATTCTGGGAAAGAGAGAGATTAAAATTTACCGATTTTGATGGGAATATGGAGCAAGAGAACCCTCGGCCACTGCTGGTGGGAAGTAAATTGGTATGGCAACCCTGGAGACCTGTGTGGAAAATACTAAAACTGAACATATACACTATGACCCAGCAATCCACTCCTGGGTATATTCTCAGTACAATTTGAAATAGTCCCAAATAATCCATGGAGGGCAGAATGAAAATGTTCTCTATCTCGATTGTGGTGGAGGTTACACAACTGTATGCCTTTGTCAGAATTCACAAAACTGTACACTCAAGCGGTTGAATTTTACTGCATATAAATTATACCTTCGGTTTTTTTTTAATTTAAAAACCAGAAGAAAAAAAGAATGAATGAGTCAATTTAGGAGTACCATGTAATGGAATACTACACAGCAATGAAAAAGAATAAACTGCTAAAGGAAACACGGATGGATCTTTCACTTATGCTGAGTGAAAGAAGCCAGATACAAAAGAGTAAGAACTTACAGAGGTCAAAATAGGGGTGATCTCGGAGTTCAGGTAACTGGGAGGGACCATGAGGGAGCCTCCTGGGATGTGAGAAGGTCCTATATCTTGAGCTGTGTAATGGTTCCTCAGGTCTGTGCTCTAAGTTGTGTGCCCTTGAGGAGATTGATTATTCAAGTTTAAAAAAAATATATTTTTTTTTCAAATTGTCATTGCAAGTTACCCAGAGAGTAGTTCAGATAATGCCCAGACCCCACACGCACCCGCTGACTTGGCTAGGCCTGGCACAGGCCAGCTCCCGGCTGGTGCCCAGCCCCACGCAGCTCTTTAACCATGTGAGCCAGCCACACATGGCTCCTCAAGGGCTGGAATTCCTGCCCCGCCCTGGCCCAAGCAAAACAACCTTTAAAACTGGCCAGCAGCCCAGGATTTTAAACTGCTTCCTTGTCTGATCCTGCCCTCTTTATGAACATCCAGGAAGAAAGTTACAGCTTCTTTGCAAGGGGGGCAGGGCGATTAGGGCACCTCTGCTTCATCCTCTGAATTTCCCAGGGGCAGAGGGGGTCCTGGCCTAATTCGGAGAGGTGAACTCCTGGGGTCCCTTCCCCCAGGCCCATGCCTACACCTCCCTTGGAGTAGATGCCAGCACCAGGGCCTTCTCTTGGGGGAGTTTTGTCTCTTGGTTTGACCAAGGCCCCCTCCTTGCCCACCTCCTGTTTCTCCTGTAAAATTAGCTGAAAACCAACCTGGTGAGCTTAGGTGACATTAAGCTGTCTGGAGCAGACTAAGTGCCCCATGACTGCAGCCATGACTCTGAGGGTGGATTATGAGGGTGGCGGACATAGCTGTGCATGTCAACACCTGGCACGCAGCCTGGGGATTGTTAGACACTCAGCGCCTGTTGCTCCCTCCTCCCCATGTGGCCTGCTACAGACTGATGGGAGTGAGAAGAGGACACTCAGAGCAGAAGCCAGGCAGCCCAGCCCCACCCTCCTGACTGCTCTGGGACCAAGGCAGGAGGTGAGGGGTGGGGGATTCCGGGGCAGCTGGAATGCCTGCTCTGCTTGTACTTGCTATGTGACGGGGCCAAGTGAGTGCCCTCTGAGCACCCAGCTGCCCTCCTCCTCTGTAACACCAGGAAGGGAGCGGGGTCAGATCACCTGAGCACTCAAAGGGGAGGCGGCAAGTCTCGGCATGGCAGTGCCCAGGGCGTACTCTTTCTCAGGGACCTGCACAGCTCTTTTTCCTTTTCCGGGACAAGCCCCCTTACCCAAGTAAATGCTGACTTTCCTGTCAGCTACCTGCTTGGTGGAAGGAGCTTTTGGAGCCTTCAGCACCCTCCCTCCCAGAGCAGAGGCCCAGCCCCCAGATACCCCCCACCTGTTGTGCCCTTGCAGGGACTCTGAACCAGGAGTGATGACCAATCCTTTAGGCATAACAAACTTGGGTGTCAAGCTGTAGACAGAGCAAGTGTCCTTTAGACCCAGCCTGGGAATCTGGAGTCCCTTTCTTGTTGCTAGAAATAGGCTTCATTTTCCCATCTGCAAAATTGAATGAATAATTATCAGGCCACCTACTTTAGAAGGTAGATGCTTTGCCTGAGAGTGGAAATGATGCCTGATGTGTGTGTACTCTGTATCAGGCAGCATCTTATTTGTACGTTTGCAAAGGAGTCCCTGCAATCACAGAGAGCTCACACTGGGATGGGGGCAAGTTAACAGCAGTGATATTCCGAGGTGATTTCCTGCGACACCTGGTTTGGGCCTGGGACCGGCTCTCCCAGATTGGCCCTTTCCCATTTTGTGATCTTGAATTCAGCCATCTCCTAGGTGGTAGAACCCCTGCTGGGTGCTGGGGATACTAAGAGGAAAGTCATTTCCCTGACAGGGCAGGAAGGCTGCTGGGAGGAGGTGACATTTGAAATCATACCTTACAGGTGGAACAGATAAGGGAAAGCATTTCTGAGGATGCTGCCGCAGATGCAAAGGCAAGGGACTGTGAAGAGCAAGGTACGGGGGTTTTGAGTCAGAGGTGAGGGATAAAACTGGGGAGGGTCCAGGTCCTAAAGACCTACTTAGTTGTTTATCCTGCTGGCAATTTGGGGGAGCCATGGACAATTCTAGAGGAGTGATGGGGTCACTTTTGCCTTCTTGGTGCAGTGCAGGAAGGGTGAGCCCAGAGGTACTTGAGCAGTCAGATGTGGGGGAGGAGGAAGCTTGGCAAGACTTGGAAAGACAGCATGAGGCAGACTTTCCAGGCATCTTCCAGCCCCAATCTGCTTACCTGCTCCTGCCCCATCCCACCATCACAGCCTGCAGTGGTCTTCTCAACGGCCCCACAAGACACGATGCTGGTTGCTCAACTTGTTCAGTGCTTTATTGAAACAAAGCCCTAACAGATGACATCAGAGCCTTCAAGCATAGCCCTTCCCACATCCTGAGATGAAGAGTCCAGGGGTGGCTCTGTCCTTGGTTTAGCTGCTTCCGTGACATTTCCTCTTAAATATTTCCAAACCTTAAAGTGTAAAGATTTTGTCCACAGAGACAGACACACATATACTCCTGCTGTAGGCTGTCACGCTCACTGAAATGCTTCCACTCAGCGGTGTGTATGTGCAAGGCGCTATGCATCTACAGCTATCCACCCATCCATCATCAGTCCATTCGTCCATCCATCTGTCCGGCCATGACAAGACAGCAATAAGTTCTGACAAATCAGGCCCCAAGGTTCACAACAGTGGGGGCTGGGCTTCTAGTGAGGTTAAGGATATAGGCCTTAGCCCTCGCCCAGGGGTCCCCAAGGATAATAACTTCCCTTTGTGAGGCAACAGAAACTAGGTCAAGCGGGTAATTAAGGTTTGAGTCTCTAACCCCAACTGGACAGGGGAAGCCTAAGCCTCAGCCTGTGAGTGACCTGAGATGGGCAAAAAAATCAAGACAGACAAATCAAGCACGCAGGTAACACTGAAACAGGAAAGAGTAAGAGCTTATGTTTGTGCTAGAGGTGTACATAAGGGGGGACAGGAGAGGGAACAGGGAAAGGGAACACGCAGACACACTCAGGAGTGCTGTGAGGGCCAGGGCACAGTGCTGACGCCCAGGGCGGGGAAAAGTGCAGCTCTGGCCCACTCTGGGGGCTGTGGCTTTCCCCCAGCCTCATACATACAAACAAAGCCCCTACAAAAAAAGGGGACTTTTCTGGATACAGGAAGACAAAGGGTGAACCTAAACAAGGAATAAAAAAAACAAAAAGCCTCCTGCTGGACACAAAATACTTGAGCTGGACTTAATCCAATTTCACTAACAGGCCGGGTTCTTCCAGGGGCTGGGGTGGGAGTAGGGGTGGCACTAGGATATGGAGAATGGTTGGAGTGAGACAAGGGGACCAGGACTAGAGGCAGGTAGATGGGACACCCTTGCCGTCTTTCCCTGGACAGCACCTGGGGCTTCCAGCAGACCCTCAGCCCTGCAGACCCCTGGGTGGCTGGTACCCAGGCCACGCGAGGCAATGAAGGTAGTTGGGACCATGGCTGGCCCTTCACTGGTCCTGCAGGCGGCTGCAGAGCTCCCGCCGGCTCCGTTCCCCAGCCCAGCTTCGAGTCTTGAGGCGGAAGGTCTTCAGCTCATCCTTGAAGGCCTCATGGTTCATGGGCCGGTAGTCCTGGGGCTCACAGAAGGTCTAGGGAAGGATGGGAGGGGCCAATTAATATGGAAGAGCAGGTAACTTTGGGAAGGGGAAGCCCTCCCTTCTCCTGCTCTTAGAGTAACCACCTGACCAAGCCCTTTCTCTGCAGTACAACCCTCCCATGAAGGCTGCAACCACCCCTGTCTGTGGTACCGGGTGCTGTGGGAAGAACTCCTTGTAGCCGCCTTTGAGGATGTACATCTCAGGATAGTGGAGGCTGGGGTAGTCGTTGGTGGCCCGGTCTCGTTCCCTAATGAAACGGCACCTGGGACCAACAGAGGTGTGGGAGTCAGAGCTGGGTGTGCAGTGGGGTGGACCTCAGGGGACCTGTTCCCTGCACCCACTCCTTTGAGGACCTTAGGAAACCACAGAAGGCTCAAGTGTAAGCATGTCAGCCACAAGAACCCTTTTAGATCAGTGTGGCTACTGAGTACAGAAGAGGGGAGCTGGGGAGATGGAATGAGGGAGGCAAATCGAAGGGGCTCTCTGTTTCTAGAAGGCAGTTCAGAATCTTTGTTAATAATATCTGGCCTAGACTGGAAAAAAGGGAAGCAGAACAGAGAGAAGTAGACAAAACTTAAGAGATATATTCAAAAGATCTGGACAAGACTTAGTGAGGACAAGAGGTAGGGAAAGAAAAGGACAAGCGAACACCGGAAGGGTCAGCGTCAGACGACAGGGATAGGGCCCTTGGCTTTTAAGGACACTGCTGGAAACCTGGAACCGGATGTTGTTGGGATGGCAGCAGTGGATGCAAGTGAGGACGCAGCAATGGAGGCCTGACAGGAGGGACAGAAAGAGGGAGACAGGAGGGTGCCAGATACAAGGAAGCCAGGGAGAGGTCCGCTCCAGGTGGTCAGAGGAGACAACACGAGAGGCTGGGCTCGGGCCTCCTGGCCATAGGATGGCCCCAGCACCCAGAACTTTGGGCAGAGATGGAACTCACATGCGGGGCCCACGCTCAGATGAGAATTCACAGTGGAAAATGAGGATGATTCTCTTGTCTAGGCTACAGGGCATGATGGGGCTCTGCAGCAGGAAGGTCTCAGCGTCCCGTTCCAGGGGCAGGTTCACGGCAGTCTGCCAGACGAGCCAGAGGTCAGGCCACAACCCTGGGCCTGGGTAGCAGACCCCTCCCCTACGCGGTCCTTGTCTTTCCAACGGGTGACCCCACCTCTTGCTGGGCAGGACCTTCCCCATGAGAGGGTAGGTGCACCCGGAGAGGAAGGATAGAACCAGTGAATCTTCAGGGCTTCTCTTGTCACCCCGTCTCACCTTGATGTGCCCACCTTCATACTCATAGGGGTATCTGCAGTCCACAATCACAAACCTCTCCACAATGTTGCTGAACTTGCCCGTCAGCAGGGCCACCATCTGTAGGAGGCCATGGAGGTGAGTCCCAACAGGTCGGGCTGGCAGGGAGGGCCTAGACCCTAACCCTACCCTACCCAGGGATTGCAGCCTGTTCCTAGGGAACATTAACAGGCAAATGGCTCATCCACTCTTACCGTTTCTGGTGAGATGTACTTGAGGTCTTGGTGCTTTCCATCCACAGTCTGTAGGAGGAAGGCCTGAAGGGAAGCGGGGAGAGAGAGAGGAGGAAGAAGAAAGTGAAATTGGTAAGATGAGGAGCATGGAAAAGATGGAGTTTCTTTCCCAAGCTCAGAGGCCACACCTGCTTTGACCTTCAAATTCAGCTCTGGTTCCCATAGCAACTGAGAGGCAACTCTTTGGTCTGATACCCAGGGAACAACCTTCCAAGGGGAAATAAAGAAGGGGAGCGGAAGTGATGGAATTCCTGCCTCCTGTCCCCCGCTCTGCCAAGCCTGGGAAGGAGGCCCGAGGGGCATCAAGCTAGACGTTAGTTCGGAAATGTCTTCTAAGGTGGAAACACCACTGATGCCCAGACATATGTGAGGTAGAGTTGGAGACCAAGGAGAGCCAGAGAGAGGAATCTAGGTGAGAGTAAAGGAAGATGGGATGCAAAGGACAAAGCAATAGGGCCTCTGGGGCAAGAGGGAGGTGCAGAAGCAGCTGCTGGGCTGGGGGGCCACAGTCAGTAAGGCGTCGAGCCTCAGGGTACCTTGGAGTAATCCCCAATCAGTTCACGGTGGTCACTGTCCAGGATGTTCTCAATCTCGTCATGACACAAGGACTTGGAGCGGAGGACGCGGGCTTTCTGTGAGACAGATGGCAGCCAGGGTCAGAGGGGAGGCCGCCCCTCCACGCCCCACCTGGCTTGTACCCCCCCTTTCTTGCACTCTGGGTGAGAACGGGGCAGCGCCACCCCAGGAGGAGGGCACTCACAGGTTCCTCGGCCTCCAGCTGCTCCTCCAGAGGGGTGATACTCTTCCTCCGCTTGTTCTGTACGGGCAGGTCCCTGTCCTGGGGCCGCTCCAGCCTCTTGAGGACGGGCCGGATCACACCGCAGGGCATGGACGGAGAGCGGAAGAGGCGATGGCACTTGCTGTACATGATGAGGTCCTGGCAAGGGCAGCAGGTCCGGGATCAGAGCGCCCCCCACTGCAATCCCATTTGGAGGGTAGGGCCCCACCCCTCCAAGTTCTGAGGAGGCCACCCAAGAGGCTCACTTGCTCTTCTTCCTTTTCCAAGGTCTTGACCAGTGGGGCGCTAATAAGGCTCTCCATGCTTGGGGGGACTGCATCATCATCCTGAGGCCAAATCAGCAAGAATATGGTCACCCCCACAGGTACAGGCCAAACCTCAGGCCCTGAGTCCTCCAAACACAGTGTTCTCTGTTCTCTCACAGCTCTCCCTGGCCCTGCCAGCACATCCACACAGGGCAGCTCCCCAGAGCAAGGAGGCTGCAGGGTCCCCCTTGCTGCTGGGGACTGCACAGAACTGAGAGAAGCATGGCATCCACCTCGCCCATCCTCCCCACACTGCAGCAGCAGCCACCTGCTCTTCTCTGATTGGCCAGAGGTCAGGCTGTGACTCCGTTACCTCCAACTCTTCTGACACTGGAAGGAGGTCATAAGTCTTGCTGTAGAAGCTCAGAGTTCTCTCCTCTTTGGGAGACCCCAGGGAGGGAGAGGTAGGGTCCCTGATGGGGCAACTGCTTACTTTTAAGTCATTTTCTAGGATGTCCACGAACCCATCGTCTTCCTCAGTAGCCCCTTTGGTGGGGGTCAGGGAGAAGTGTTGGGCCAGGGGACTCAGTTCCTCTACTTCCATCTTCCACTCAGGGATCAGACACTGTATAGGTGATGAACAGATGCAGACTACTCAGGGGTGGGGGGCCGAGGCAGTCCCCACCCCCATCTTTCTGAGAAAAGGTTCCCCCTGCCTTGGGGCTCACAATCACCCTCCTGTCCCAGGCTGCCTTCAGGGGCACTCGCCCTGCGTGCACTCCTGCCCTGCAAAGGTCAGCTCTCCCGATGTACCATCAAGTCGGGGGCCGAGCTTGGCCTCTGGGCAAAGGCTTTTCTGCGGGTGGCCCACTGTGCCATAGCATGGGTGTGGCTGGGATGTGTGGGCTTCCATGGCATCTTGAAGACAAATCCATCCTGTGGGCAACATTGGGGGTGGGAGGGGCATCGTCAAATGCCCAAGAATCACCCCAGCACGCCCCCTTCTCTCCCCGGAGTGTTCCCACTCCAGCCTTTTGGAAGCGCACATTCTCTTTGTCCTCCTCAGAGCTTTGAGTAGCCTGGCTGCGTGCCTCGCTCTTCCTCCAGCTGCCGGGCGCTGGGGAGTTGGTGATGTTCCGTAGCACGGGGCTGTGGCCCAGAAGCCTCACCTAGGGAGCCAGGAGGGCAGCAGGTGCTGAAGGCTGCATTCCTCTGGCACCAGGCCAGGTCCTACTTTTCTCATCCCACTCCTGACTCCCCAGTCCACAAGGCCTGGTTGCTGAGTGTCACCGAGACATTGCGCACACCAGCCTGTCCACCTCCCAAACCCCATCTCCCACAGTCAGACCAGGGACACCTGAACCTAAGTGAAACCTCTTGGAATTGACCCTGGATCCCTTCTGCCCTTCCCCAGACCGGGGCAGCGTGCCTGAACCTCCCACCAGGCCTCAGAGGGCACTCACCGGCAAGGACTGGAAGCGTCGGATGGTGAACTGATCGCTGTAGGAAACAGAACACATGAAGGCTGGAGAGTCTGGGGCCGCAATGGAGAGCATGCAGGATGCCCCTCCACGCCAGAGCTCTGTGCACCCCTAAGGGAGGGCCTGGGAGAACACCTTCCCCATGCCTACTCCACCCAATGGGGCACAGGGGTAGCCTGTGGTGGGTAGACCACGGGAGCCTGCAAGAGGAAGGCCGAGCACTTACCTTCGAATGAACCGGCTGGCTGCCTGGATGGCCTGTTCAAACCTAGGAGAGAGAAGGGTCCCATGCAGCCCACCTCCCACCACAATCCATTACCCACCCCCAGCATCAGGTCCCCAGTCCACGAGGCCTAGGGGTCAGGGCTTAGGACAGTGGAAAGGGAAGGTAGGAAGAATGTCAATAATAAGGGGGCCCAGATATTGGGGAGCAGGGAGATGAAAGGCAGCCTGGGATTTTAAAGGCTGCCCTGAATGGAAGAGGGCCAGAGAATGGCAGCAATGGAGACAGCTGGTGCAGGTCACAGGGGTGGCTGAGCGTTACCCAGACAACGGTCACGCCAGCCTGCCCACAGGCCTTCCACCTGTATGCAAATCACCTCAGCAGGGCCATATGGCAGCCAGGAAAGGCATTCATCCATCCCATGTGGGCCTTGGCCCACAACGTGGGTGTCTCCAGGGCCTGGATGCCAACAAGGCTGGGTTTCCCTCCCCTTGTGTGGGGCTGTCCTGGCTCCCCCAGGACAGGAGCCTGGTATAGTGTGCCCCTGGATCAGCCCCAGTCTGCCATGCCAGACCCCCTAGTGACAAATGTGTAGGGTTACATCTTCTCCTCCCTCCTACGGAATTTTCCGGGACCCAGCCTCTATCCCACCCCCTCCTCCTGCCTTAGGATAGGCCAGCAGGCAAGGAATTCCAACAGATGTTCCTATTGAGACTGGAGCACAAGCTCCTGTAGACAGGCCCCACCCCCTAGCTATGTTACCAGAGACCACCTGTCACACAGGGCTTTGTGCATCTATGCACACACACACACACACACCCTTCTTTCTGAGAAACTGTGTAACCGTCAAAACACGTGCAGAGGTGAGGGGACATTGAGGACTAAAATATCAAGGAATTGGCCCCCCGGGTGTGTGGGGGTGTGGCTATGCTCAGCCAACCTGGCATCAGGGATGACCAATTTCATTGGCTTCCTTTCCAATATGCACCTGGGCCTTGGGGGGGGGGGGGGTAAAGCAGGGACAGCTCTGTGTTGCCACCAAAACTCAACCTGCAGTTCCTCCCCACCCCCACCCCCACCCAATTCTCTCTTCATTTCCTGTTTGTGAACAAACCCTGCAGCCCAGCCCAGTCTGATCAAAGGCAATGGGGGGAAAAGACAGCCACTGCCCTAAACCCAAAGCCATAGTCCCCCAGCCCAGGCTGGAGATGCCCAGCTGTCCTCACTAATGCTTGGCAGCTGCTCTGCCTCCTGAGGCTGAACAGATGGATGGGAAAAGCTGTGCTCTGCAAGGTACTACTCCTGCCCCACAACTTAATGGGAGGGATCTGTCCTGAGCAGAACCCACCAGCTCCCTCTCCAGTCCCCCTCACTAAGGGCCTGGTCCAGGGGTTGGCCAGAAGGTCAAGTGTCACTGAAGCCAGAGGTTTCTGATCGGATGGCCGAGGGCCAAACCAGCCTGCAGCAACTGTTTTGTTTGGCCTACAGTGATAAAGGTTTTGAATTAGTCGGACCATATTTTAAAAGTGTGGTATTTCACAGGAAAAAATGTGTATTGGCAGAAAGAAAAATGGGGCACATACCAGGCCTCTATTCCCACAAGACAAGGGCTGGCTGGTGTCAAGTATCTGCTGTTTCCAGAGCCCACTCCCAGCTGCTCCCGTGAGAGAAGACCCTTCTCTGAGACAGGGAGAATCCCAGAACTCAGGAAGGTCATCCCACAGATGGGGATCCAGAGGGGTCTGTCCACTCTTCTAAGCTTCCCCAGTGAGTTTACACTAGAGCTGGGATTCCCAAAGACAGGTGGGAATCCTTGGTAGTGGGGAATCCCTCTTCTCTACTCACGTCTCCTCTGCCTTCTGGGGGTCCATGGGGCTGGGAGAATCCATGCAGAGACCTGGGGGGACAGAGTGCCTTGGTTTAAAAGTAGAGCCATCCTCCGCATACTTTCCCCACCTCATCCTAACCCTATTCAGAGAAGGGAGAAAACTTGTTTCTATTTTAGAAACAAAATCCACCCATGGACTCTAAGGGCTGACACTGGCCCCCAATTTGCCCAGGGCTCCACTCCCTATTTACTATGGAAATGCTTCTACATAGGTTTTTAAGCCAAAACTTTGCTAAGCATTTTTCTTGAACTGGTTTAAGATAATTTATTCTAGAAAAGATAATGGCTTTTTAAAGGAAGAGATTATAGCTGAAGGCAAATGAATGTTATAAAATGACCAGCTTTCAGCCCTAATGCCTCCCAGGTGGGGCTGTGGTTCAGAGACTGGTTTTAAATAGGTGAGATCTCATCTGCAGAGGGCCCCGCCCAACCGCCCACTCTGCCAGTCTGGGCTGGATGTGGTGAGCCCCACCAGAGGTAGGCCAGGAGAGGCTTCTCGGGCCCCCAGGTTGTGGGAAAGATGTTAATCTAATTGGCGGGGATGTGGGGAGGCTCAGGCAGCCCCTCAAACTCCCCTGGCACCCCTGGGCCTCACCTGCATCAGAAGATTCAGAGGACTCAGACGACAGAGAGGATGCAGATGCCCGCCGCGGGGACAGGGGTAGGCATGTGAGCAGGTTGCCTACCTGACTCTTTGGGGTCTCCCTGGGAAGGGAGCAGGGACCCAAGGAAGGAGAAAGGTAAATGGGGGGGTTCAAGGGCTGGCTGGCCCCTGTTCCCACCAGCCACCCACTGCTGCCCTGCCCCAAGGGATGTGATGGCATGGAAGGCCTGCCCTCGTAGTCCAAGGCAAGCTCCTACTACAGAGGTCCTACATGTCTTCTCTTTGTTGATTGGTTTAAGAAAGGTCCTTCTGGGTGGAGGAGGAGATGAGCCCAAGACAAGAGCAAGGAGCTGGGCTGGGGACCACCCTGGGGGATGGTGGGGCAGCAGAGCAGCCCTGAAGAGCCTTTAAACTCCTACCCATCTACAAGCCTTCCTGGAGGAAGGGCCAAGACTTGGGTCTCTGTTGCTGGGAGGCAACCCAGCCTGGACCCTGCAGGTAGCTCAGCGAGCAGGACCAGCGTTTAACCCCTGAACCCCAGGATTGAACTGGGGATGGAGGGAGCAGGGGCATGGACATATGAGAACTGGACTGCTCTGCCACCCTCAAGTTCCCCCTCTAGGCTCACAATTTGGGGCAAAATGGTGGCGATTTGGGCAGAGATTGGGGAGGCAGCATGGTGGAGGTACACTGAGGCAGGAGGAGGAGAAGGGTGAAAAGAGGGTCTTGAGACTCTTGTGCTAGCCAAGAGCAGGTCACCTGGAGAGTGTGAGAGCAAAGTCCTGGCCTCACCACCCTTGTCCTGGGCCCCCGAAGCAGGCTCTGCCCGGGAAGCCTCCCCACTTTGCCTCTCGGATTCGGGTCCCATGCCGGATTCCCCAGGAGGCCTGGGACCAACACCTAGGGCAGACTTCTCACCCCACACCCGGCCTCCTTGGGGAGCCCTACCTGCCGAGCCCGGCGAGATCATGCATGGTCTGGGTGAGGGTGGTGACCGGCGAGGAAGCGGTCGCATGCTCCGGGAACCCCAGGAGGCCGTGAGCTCCCAGCCGGAGGCCCGGGAGGTGACCCGGACGCTTGGTACCACCGTGCACGCGGGCCGGACTTAGAGCCGAGCCCGGCGCGGCGGGATCTGGCTGGAGCAGCTCCATCGCGGCGGAGCCTAAGGAAGGCTGGCCGGAGGACCGGGCGACCCACAGAGGCCGGGCACAGCTGGCCAGGACCAGGTAGGGAGCGGGCCCGGGGTGGAGGGGGGGGAAGGGAGGAAGAGCAACGGGGTCGGCACGAGGGAGGAGAGGGAAGCGGGGAGGGTGGGGAAGGGTGTAGGGACGCGGGGACCTGCCACCAGTCGAGGAAGCCTCTAGCAGCAGCTGCCACCTCCACCTCCTTATATATTCGAAAAATAACAGCGGCCGCGCCGCCGGACGCCACCAATGGGGGCGCGGGTTAGAGGAGGGCGGGACTGAGGGCGGGCCCGCGGGGGTGAAAGGCGCGAGGCTGGACCAGCCCAGCCCCGCCCAATTCCAGGCTTTAGGTGGGGCGGCGGAATTGGGGTTTCTCCCACGCCCCACCCCACCCCCCGCTCCCCACCCCACCCTCGCACCCCACCCTCGAGTCAGGTTCTGATAATCCTGGCTTCCCAAATTCCACTGCCCGGGATGTGGTTTGGAGTTACACACCCCCAGCGGAGAGGGCCCCAGGGGAAGCAACAACTCCCTAGGGTGGCCTCAAGAGGGACCCCCCGCGGTTTAATATCATTTACAAGTACCGGTAGGCATTGTGAGAGGCACTGTTACAGGAGTTTGTCAAACACAGCGGCTCTACGCAGTTCGTGTTCGCTGTTTTCACAGACCCGGACATTGAGGCGTGGAGTTCATTAACTCGTTCAAGGTCACAAGGTTGGGCAGGTGGTGGAGCCGAGATTCTCCCCAGGCACCTATGCGCGCAGCCTCCTGCCACCACGACAGGAGGCGCCAAGCGGCCCCAAAGCCTGATTCCCACCTGTAGACCCCAGCGCAGAAGGTGGACCCGCGGTGGGGGCCAATGCGTAACTAATGGGCGCTTCTGGGGGGGGGGCCAGATTGGATGTGAACCCAAGGGGCCCGATTTTCTCTGGCAGCGCCAGAGGAGGATCTAATGGTTGATCTAGCCATGGGTTTTGGCGGCCAGGGCCGAGGAAGGTGTCGGTGACCTCAAAACCCAGTTAGGAAAGTATCTCCTGCCCATTGGCGGTTTGACTTATGTGGTACCAATGGCATCGTATTGTTTACTTAGCGTTTCTTTGATGATCTGGGAGGCTGAATTTGTCACTAGTTTAAGCTGAGCATCTTCTAATTATCTAATCCCCTTCCAGCGAGCTCGCTTTCCTGGAACGAGGCAGGAAGGCTGTATCCAAAAGAATGAGCATAAGCAGCTTTTGCATCCCATCTCCCCAGGTAGATGAGATGGTCTTTAGCTGGGAGGCGTGCAGCTCGGGAAGGCAAGAGCTGAGGCCTTACACCCCTTCAAAGAGCAGCCCCAACCAGGGCTCAGGGGGTGGGGGTGGCCAAACAGAGGGTCAGGGATGTGTGGAGGAAGGGGATGGGAAGACCCCAGTCCCACCTGAGAGGGGTGACCTGGGTGGGAACTGTGACTTCTTCTCTCAACATTTTGCCCAGCTCCTTCTGTGCTGTGCCAGGCACTATGCTGTGCAATGGGCAGGACTGAACTTTCAGGCTCATATGCCCTGGGTCAAGGGTCCCACTCTGGACCTCCACGGTTCGAGGCTGTGACTGCCCTCACGGGGAGGGGGGGGGAGGCTGTGAAGCCATCCACCCAAAGGACCAAAAATAGAACTGTCCTGAGGGTTGCATTATCAAAAGCAACCCAGCTGTGTTATCTGCCACCCCCACCCCCACACACACACAGCTGGGAGGGTGTGTGGGGGTAAGGAGGGGGGTGTTATACTCTTGAATCCCTTGAAATCTCAGTCAGAAGATCACCTCTGTGCCAGTGAAGAGAAGCCAGGCCCACAGAGGGATCATTCGAGAGCATCCCACATCTCACCTCTGTGTATCTTCTGGAATCTCCTTTTGCCAACTAGATTATAGATTATGCGTTCAATTAAAAACAAACCTAGTTAATAAAAATAAGCTAAAATTCTTTTTGCAAATATCATTGTAAGAGGATCAGCTCCTCCCATCCAGCCAGGCGCTGGTTACAATGACACTTCTGGGCACATGGCTCCATCTTCCCATGGAAACAAACGACCTGGCACTGGACTGTACATATCAAGCAGTGGACTCAGTTAAGGGGTCTGGTGCTTTGCCAGAAGAGGAGGAAAAATTACCACATGCCTGCAAAATCCTTCTGCTTCTCCAAGCCTGTTCCCAAACAGCATCTTCTTTGTGGGACTAATTTTTCTAGTGCCTTTTCTGTCATGGCTTGTGACATATTAAATGGTTTTTAAACCATTTAATATTGCTACCAAAAATTCAGGCAAAGGAGAAAATTCAAATGGTACAAAAAGGTAGTGAGAATACATTCTCCCACCCTCCACAAACTTTCAGGACGCCTTCCCAGAAGCAGCCACTGCTATAAATTTGTTGCATATCCTTCTGGAGATAGTCTCAGTCCAAGCCAGTAAAAACATAATGGGAGGCACAAATGCAAGCCACATATGTAATTTTAAATTTTCTAGTAGCCACATAAAAAAAACATGAGGGGCCAGCCCGGTGGCTCAGGCTGTTGGATGGAGCTCCGTGCTCCTAACTCCGAAGTCTGCCGGTTTGATTCCCACATGGGCGAGTGGGCTCTCAAGCACAAGGTTGCCGGTTCAATTCCTCAAGTTCAATGCCGGTGCAACTAAAATTTAACAGGGCACCTTGAGCTGAGCTGTCTCCCGGATGGCTCAGTTGGTTGCAATGCATCCTCTCAACCACAAGGTTGCCGGTTCGACTCCAGCAAGGGATGGTGGGCTGCGCCCTCTGCAACTGGCAACAGCAACTGGACCTGGAGCTGAGCTGCGCCCTTCATAACTAAGACTGAAAGGACAACAACTTGAAGCTGAATGGCACCCTCCACAACTAAGATTGAAAGGACAACAACTTGACTTGGAAAAAAAAAGTCCTGGAAGTACACACTGTTCCCCAATAAAGTCCTGTTCCTCTTCCCCAATAAAATCTTTAAAAAACAAACAAACACAAAATTGTAATATTTTACTTAATATATTCAAAATATTATAATGTCAATATATTAATATAAAAATTATTAATGAGATATTTTACATACTTCTTTTCCTGGTACCAAGTCTTCAAAATCCAATGTGCATTTTACACTCACAGCATATCTCAACTTGAACTTGCCACATTCCAAGTGCTCAATAGCCACATATAGGATTAGAGGCTACCATAGTAGACAGGGCAGGTCTACACATTTACAAGCATATGTATATGCCCATATTTTTATAAATATACAAACAGTATATGAAACATTGTTTTATACTTTGCTTTTTCTATTTTACTTGGAGATGGATTCATATTAGTACCATAATGGTATATATTTACTCAATTCCCTAATGCTGAACATTTAGGTTATTAGCTTTTGCAATGATGCAGAAGGGATGCATCGACTGAATTCCTAAATAGGAACTGCTGGAAGGTGTGCATTTCATTCATTGAAATCTCCTTCTCCCTTTTCTCAATCTCATTTCAAGGTGACTGAACTAGTAAAGAACAAGGACCAAATTATCCATCTCTCTACCCATCTCCCTGCACCTTGAATAGGCCCCAGTCTCAGGTTGCCTCTGACCCCAATATTCCACTATCGGGATTTCTCTTAAGGACATAATAAAAATACACACAGATATATATGTTCATTGAGGCATTGTTAGTAATAATTAAACATGGAGTACAAGCTGGGTGTCCTTCAATATTGCAACAGCCAATGAAGGTGCAATACCTAGGTAATACCTGCAGATACTTTAAAGAGAACAGATACTGGGGGATAGAGATGCCTGGCACCTGGCAGGGACCCAATAAGTAACTGTTGATTATTGAACGATTGTATATTGGGCTTTCAAAAATGGTCTTTTGAAGAGAGGGTTCCTAGAGTAAAAGAGGTTTGAAACTCACTGATATAGGTATTTATTGCCATGAAAATATGTTCACAATAAGGGCTACAAAATATTATGCTAAGTGTGGTTCTGTTAAAAAACAATATGCACAGAAAAGTATCCTTTAAAGATATTCTCCAAGTGGTAGAATTAAAAGTGATTAAATGTTTTTATCTTCAAAAATTTCTGTATTTTAAAATATTTTCCAAAGAACAGGTATAATTTTTAGATTAACTAAAAGAACATGATCTCACTCTGGCAGTTCCTCAAACAATTAAACATAGAGTTACCACATGACCCAGCAATTCCACTTGCAGATATATACCCAAGAGGAACGAAAACATAAGTCCACACAAAAACTTGCAAACAAATGTATATAGGAGCATTATTCATGATTACCAAAAGGTAGAAACAACCCAAATGTCTATCAACTGACAAATGTATAAACAAAATACCATACCCATACAAGAGAATATTACTCAGGGCCGGCCCGGTGGTTCAGGCGGTTGGAGCTCAGTGTTCCTAATGCCGAAGGCTGCCGGTTCGATTCCCACATGAGCCAGTGCCAGATGGCTCAGCTGGTTGGAGTGTGGGCTGTCAACCACAAGGTTGCCGGTTCAACTCCTCGACTCCCGCAAGGGATGGTGGGCTGCGCCCCCTGCAACTAACAACGGCAAGTGGACCTGGAGCTGAGCTATGCCCTTCACAACTACGATTGAAAGGACAACTTGACTTGGAAAAATCCTGGAAGTACTCACTGTTCCCCTTCCCCAATTAAAAAAAAATCTAAAAAAAAAAAAGAGAGAGAACATTACTCAGCCATTTAAAAGAATGAAGTACTGATAGATACTACATCCTGGATGAATCTTGAAAACATGAAAGAAGCCAATCATAAAAGACACATATGATTCCATTCATATGAAATGTCTAGAACAGGGAAATCTATAAACAGACAGTAGATGAGTGGTTGCTTAGGGCTGGGGAAGGGGCAGGGGATGGGTAGGGAAATGATAGCTAAAGGGTATGGGGTTTCTTTCTAAGGTGATGAAAATGTTCTAAAATTGACTGTGGAAATAGTTCCACATGTCTGTGAATTGAATATTTTAAATGGGTGAACCGTATGGTATATGAACTATATCTCAATACATCTGTTGAAAATAAAAGCATATGTTATGGAATATTAGGAGAGAGATGAGGTATTTCTCTTGGATCTACAAACTCTAAGTGTCCTCAAATGGCTGGACAACCTCTTTCCTGCTAACTGCAGCTGCCCTCCATCAACAGGCCCACACTGTCTTCCACTTCCAGGCCCATCCCTGGTGCCATACAAAGAGCACTGGTATGGCCACTTCCAGGACAGACAAGAAGCAACACGTATTGATGGCATGCCATTTCCAGACACCTGGTCTACCTGCTGCCTGTAGCAGTGCACAGGGTGCATTTTCACTCCATCTCAACTGATCATTTCCTGCACCAATCCACCTGGAACCCTGGGATCCCCCACCTCCCTCCCTAAGCCTTCTTTCCAATTCTCCACCTTACGGAAGTCCACAGGCCACTTTCTCTTCTCTTGGCCCAGGCGGTCCAAAGCTGCCCTCTGGGCCTAATACCCATTCCACTTACCTAACCACTATTCTTTGTGCTCCTTAGCAAGCTTTCCATTATCCTTTGCATTTTAAAGAGAATGTTAGTACTTGCTTATTGAAGAAAACTTGGAAAATTCAGCAAAGTAGGAAAAAAAAAGCCCACCCACAGTCCATTCACCCAAACACCCATTATTATAAGCCAGAATGGGTGAGGGAGCAGGAGGGGACATATGTCACACAGATGAAACCTCCAAAATGTAGACACAGTTTAATGAAGATGTATGGGAAGGAGTCTCCCCAGCCAGGCAGCACTACATTCCCCTTTGCACAGGGACCATACACCCATTATGGACCAAGCACTTATCTGGTCCTATAGGAAAAAGTCTCCCACATTTTCCTCTGGACCTTGTGATTAGAAGAATATTTTTTATATCTCTGGGGTAGCAAAGGACTCTCTAAGTAAAACACAAATCCCAGAAGCAATACAGGAAAAATTTTGTTTTGTTTTTTTAGATTCCACATATAAGTGAAATCATGTGGTATTTGTCTTTGTCTGATTTATTTTACTTAGCATAATACCCTCTATTTAATGATTAAAAATTTTTCATACCTAAGACTCCTTAGGCTAAGTTAAAGGACAAGTGGCAGACGGGGAGAATATATTTGTAATAATAAAGATTTTGCATTCAGAGGTGAAAAGTTCTTAGAAGTCAACAAAAAGACAAATATAGGAGATACATGGGCAAAGAATATGACTAGAAAATCCACAGGATTCAAATGGCCAACACACATGAAGAGAAACGCACAATAAAGCAGCAGTGAGTTATACTTTCTTCCCTTGGCTTCCAGAACACCATACGGGTTTGGTTTTCCTTCTACCACTTAAGCTGTTCCTTATGAGTTTCCATTTTTCTAAAAAATATATTATTTATTAAAGTATAGTTGGCATACAATATTATATTAGTTTCAGGTACACAACATAGTGATTTGACTCATGATATGAACACCATAAGTCTAGTAACCATTTATTGCATCTGTCACCATACAAAGTTATTATGATATTACTAGCTATTTTCCCTATACTGTGCATTATATCCCTGTGACTTATTTATTTTATGAGGAAGTTTGTATCTTTACTCCCCTTTACCCCTTTCACCCATTCCCCCACCCCTCTGGCAACCATACTTTGTGTTTGTTTTGTTTTGCTTGCTCATTTGTTTGTTTTCTTTAGATTCCACATATAAGTGAAATCATACTTGTATGGTATTTGTCTTTCTCTGTCTGATTTATTTCACTTAGCATAATACCCTCTATGTCCATCCATGTTGTAACAAATGGCTAGACTTCATTCTTTTTTATGTCTCAGTAATATTCCATTATATACATCACATTTTCTGCATCATGAATTTCTTGCTAGTCCTTTCTTGATCCCTTTACCTTGGAGAGCCCAAGGCACTGTCCTTGGTTCTCTTTTCTTTATCTACACCCACTTGCTTGAAGCATCATCCAGCTGCAGGTCCTGGCTCCACTTATGCCCCTGCATCACGGCCTTCCTTTCTGCATACTCCTCATGCTGATGGAAGAGATTTTTAAAAAAAAATACACTGCCATGCAGTCATTGTTTTAAGAATTTGTAATTTTTATGTGTTGGTACAGGAAGAGGAGGTTTCAGGGATTCATGTGTCTGTATGCATATGTATATAAACGACATTATTTCTGTAGGTGCAAACACATTTATGACTATATGCATGGAAAAGCCCAGAAAATGATACACTGAGATGTTATCAGTGTTTATGGATTGTGGGATTACTATCAAATAGATTTTAAACTCTGGTGTTGCTTATACAATAACCTAAATGTGTAACAATAAGCTACACAGATTAGAGTTCATCCATAATTGGAACAATATACAACCATTAAAAAGCATGTTGGCAATACTTTACCGATATGGCAAAATTCTCATCACTTGATGCCAGGTAAAACAGCAGGAGATGCCAGATATATAGTCAGCACAGTCTGATGCCAGTTTTATGCAATAAATTTCAAAAAAGAAAACTGCAGACACCTAGAGAAAAGACTGGAAGGAAATGTATCAAAATGTTGCCTGCGAATCTCTCCAGGTGTTGGGGGGTGAAAGGTGATTTCTAGTTTCCTGTATTTTTCAGTTTCCGAAAAAAAAGTGGATTATTTTTACCTTAATAAAACAACACAAAACACAGTTATTATTCATAAGCAACAAATCGCTTCCCACCGGGAGCAGTGGCCTGGCACCACCTCCCTGCGCGCTGGTCACCGGAAGCCCGAGCGCTGGCCCGTCCCGCAGGCCGCAGCGCCCCCCCGCGGTCGGTCCGGGGCGGCGGGGAAAGGGGTGGGCGCGGAGGGCGGGGAGGCGGCGCCGGGCGTCCCCGCGCTTCCCGCGAGATCCCGCTCCGCCCGCTCCGCCCCGCTTGCTTCGCTCCTCGCTCCCCGCGCCGCGGCACTTCCTGCCTTCCGCTCCCGCGCCGCCCGCCCTCGCCTACGTCCTCCGCCTGCTGCCCGCCGCCCGGCGCCGCGCCCGCCGGCGCCCCCGAAGGTGCCCCCGGCCCGGCCGGGTCGCCGCGCCGCCCGCAGCCCCGCGAGCCGCTTTGTCTCGGGCGGGGCGCGCGGGAGAGGCCGCCAGGTGCCCCCCGCCGCGGGCCCGGGCCCCCCGCCCCGGGGCGGCGGCGGTGGCGCCGGGCCCCGGGGCGGGGGGCGCGCCGGGATGGGCCCCAAGCGGCGGCAGCTGACGTTCCGGGAGAAGTCGCGGATCATCCAGGAGGTGGAGGAAAACCCGGACCTGCGCAAGGGCGAGATCGCGCGGCGCTTCAACATCCCGCCGTCCACGCTGAGCACCATCCTGAAGAACAAGCGCGCCATCCTGGCGTCGGAGCGCAAGTACGGTGTGGCCTCCACCTGCCGCAAGACCAACAAGCTGTCCCCCTATGACAAGCTCGAGGGGCTGCTCATCGCCTGGTTCCAACAGATACGTGCTGCTGGCCTGCCTGTGAAGGGCATCATCCTCAAGGAAAAGGCGCTGCGGATAGCCGAGGAGCTGGGCATGGACGACTTCACTGCCTCCAACGGCTGGCTGGACCGCTTCCGCCGGCGCCACGGAGTAGTGTCCTGCAGTGGCGTGGCCCGCGCCCGTTCGCGCAGCACTGCTCCTCGGGCCGCAGCAGCACCCGCCAGCCCACCTGCGGTGCCCTCGGAGGGCAGCGGAGGGAGTACGACTGGCTGGCGCGCTCGGGAGGAGCAGCCGCCGTCGGTGGCCGAGGGCTATGCCTCCCAGGACGTGTTCAGCGCCACTGAGACCAGCCTATGGTACGACTTTCTGCCCGATCAGGCCGCGGGGCTGTGCGGCAGCGATGGACGGGCGCGCAGGGCCACCCAGCGCCTGAGTGTCTTGCTGTGCGCCAATGCTGATGGCAGCGAGAAGTTACCCCCGCTAGTGGCGGGCAAGTCAGCTAAGCCCCGTGCAGGCCAAGCCGGCCTCCCCTGCGACTACACCGCCAACTCTAAGGGTGGTGTCACCACCCAAGCCCTGGCCAAGTACCTGAAGGCCCTGGACACCCGCATGGCTGCAGAATCTCGCCGAGTCCTGCTGCTGGCTGGCCGCCTGGCTGCCCAGTCCCTAGATACCTCGGGCCTGCGGCATGTGCAGCTGGCCTTCTTCCCACCGGGCACGGTGCAGCCGCTGGAGCGGGGAGTTGTCCAACAGGTGAAGGGCCACTACCGCCAGGCTATGCTGCTCAAGGCCATGGCCGCGCTGGAGGGCCAGGATCGCTCAGGCCTGCAGCTGGGCCTCATGGAGGCCCTGCACTTCGTTGCTGCGGCCTGGCAGGCAGTGGAGCCGTCGGACATAGCTGCCTGCTTTCGTGAGGCTGGCTTCGGGGGTGGCCCAAATGCTACCATTACCACTGCCCTCAAGAGCGAGGGGGAAGAAGAAGAGGAGGAGGAGGAGGAGGAAGAAGAAGAAGAGGAGGAAGAGGAGGGTGAAGGGGAGGAGGAGGAGGCAGAGGAGGAGGAAGAAGGCGAGGAGGAGGAGGAAGAGGGGGAAGGAGAGGAGTTAGGGGAGGAAGAGGAGGTTGAAGAGGAGGGTGATGTTGATGACAGTGATGAAGAGGAGGAGGAAGAAGAGGAGGAGAGCTCCTCTGAGGGCTTAGAGGCAGAGGACTGGGCCCAGGGGGTAGTGGAAGCTGGTGGCAGCTTTGGGGGCTATGGTGCCCAGGAGGAGGCCCAGTGCCCTACCCTCCATTTCCTAGAAGGTGAGGAGGACTCTGAGTCGGACAGTGAGGAAGAGGAGGACGATGAGGATGACGAAGATGACGAAGATGATGAAGATGAGGAGGAAGATGGTGATGAGGTCCCTGTGCCCAGCTTCGGGGAGGCCATGGCTTACTTTGCTATGGTTAAGAGGTACCTGACCTCCTTCCCCATTGACGACCGTGTGCAGAGCCACATCCTTCACTTGGAACATGATCTGGTCCATGTGACCAGGAAGAACCACGCCAGGCAGGCAGGAGTTCGGGGTCTTGGACTTCAAAGCTGAGCCACAGGGGCCTAGCCATGCCCTTGACCCAGATGTGGCAGCATCAACCCAGGGCAAAGGACTCTTTGGGCAGCTGTTGTGGATGGAGCCAGAATGGGGAACGCCAGATCCTTTAGTGATGATCCCCAGGCCCTGTGACAGGCCCAGTCACCTTGGTAGGGCCTGGGGCTGGGGTCAGCCTCACTACCTGCTTATTGCCTCTTTCTCAGAGTCCTCTTTCTCCCCATTTGCCCCTGGGCTTGGGGGATCAGGTGGGGAGCTGTCCGGTGCTACCACACCATGCCATCAGTGGACTAGGTCATAGCAGCCACCAGGGATGGGCCCTGGAAGCTCCCGGCCAGAGAGTGCCTCTCCCCTCTGCCGTCCACACCAGGTCTTTGGTGGGGGGGACCCCAAAGCCATTCTGGGAAGGGCTTCAGAGGAAGGTCCAGCCTAGGACCCCACAAGGCTGGCAGCCCCCATCCCCTCCCCCAGGCCGCCTTGAGAAGCACAGTCTAACTCACCACAGGCTCCCGAGCCTGCCTCTGCCTGCTTTCCCACCTCCCCAATCTTTTTCTCTGGCCCAGTCCATGTTACTTTGGCCCTTGGTTTTCTTTCCAGATTGGAGGTTCCCAAGAGGCCCTCCAGGGGAGTGATATTGGGCATTTCCCTTGTGGGCAGCTGCAGGCCCCATGCCTCTCCTCCCTCTCTGGCAGGGTTTTATCTTGGGCAGGGGGCCTGGGGCTGGGCCCAGAGTCCAGCCATCCAGCCGCTCCTTTCCCAGTCTGAATTCAATAAATCCGTCCACCCCCCTTTTGTGGGGGTGAACGTTTTAACAGCCAAGGGTGCATCCTTCATGGTCTGGGCTTGTGTCTGTCTTGGGGACATGTCCTTTCCTGGTTCCCTTTGGTCCTTTGCTGTGGTGGGACCTGGAAGCAAATGTTGAGAGGGTGGCAGTAGCCTAAGCCCTGAGTAGGGTGAGGGGCCACCTCCATATCTAAATGTTATCTAGGCTTGGGGAGGCAGGTGCATGGGCTTGGGTTTGAGGAAACTGGGCCTTGCAGTGCTTTGGGGTTAGAGAGAAACTTGGGATCAGTTGGCTGGGAGAGGAGGGAGGGAGTCTGTGTTGGGCCAAATTAAACTGTAGGCACCTGGGAATTAGGCCTATCAAGGCTCATTAAAGAAGGTCCTTGCAGGAGTGGGACCAGAGGGCAGAAAGAAAGGGGTGTTAGAGCAGCTCCTATAGTCCAGGTTGGAGTTTCAAGGGCCCTTGGTTTACGTTTGGTGCCTTAAGAGGGAGCCCTTTAGGCCTTTCAGTAATTGGCTATCTATGGAGACAGTGGCAGAAGGAAGGTGATATTGCTGGGGACAGATTGCACCCCTAAGAGGCTAAAGATGAATTGGCAACTCCCTCTGCAGTGCCCACCAGTCCAAAGGTGAAGACAGGCCCCTCACTGATCCTGCACCCTTTCTCTTTTCAAGGCCAGCCCCTGCCTCCCTGGCCCTCCAGCACTGAGGCCCTCAGGCCCCAGAGGTTCCAGGGGAGGGCCTGAGCTTGAGCTGGGCAGGCAGCTCTGGGCCCCAAACCGGTTTTCCCACCTTGACTAGGGCTGGCACATCACCCCATGGTTCCCTCCCCCCCACACCTCCTTGCAGTTCTTCCTCTCTCCACCTTGGAATGTTAAGGGGGGGATATCCAGGTTGTCTTTTGTCTCTTGCCTGTCCTGGGTGTGGTCCCTACTAGAAAGGCAAAGCCACTATGTGTTACTTCAAAACAAGAGGGTGGAGTGACTTGGCCTTTCACACTCCTGGCACACACGGATCCCTTTTAGGCCTTGAAGGCTTCAAAGCTAAGAGCAGAAAGCAGTTGGAAGTCCACTTACCATCACCCCCTCCCCCCATCTGAGCCCTGGAGAGGACACCAGAAAGTCATGAGGAAGCCCAGCCTACCCCTGGCCTGCTCTGGAGTAAGTAGGTGGGAGCAGTACCCTTCTCCCAAGGTGCCCCTGGCCAAGCCAAGTCCCTCATCTCAAATAAGGGAAATCCCTTCCATTTGTCTCCTGCCTAGAAGAACACCTCTTTTGCTGAAACAGATCATCTCATTGACAACACCAACTGACGTTAATAGGGCTCTTGCCACATGCCAGGTGATAATGCTACGCACTTTAGATGCTCACAAAGCCCCTATGAGGTAACAGGGAAGTCCAGTAATGTGCCCAAAGCCATACCACTAGTCTGTGGTGGAAGCAAGCTTTCTCCCCAGGCTGACCCTAGTAGTGGCCCTGTACTGCTACTCTGTGCCCCTTGACTAAGGAAGAACCCATCTTCCTAACCCTCCTGAAGATAGTCCTCTAGAAACGGAACTGGTTACTGAAATCAGTTTCTAATGTATGGAAGAACTCTTTGGAGGGAGATGAGGGGTGTGGAAGTGTCTACAGGAGCTTTTGCAGCTCTTATACCTATAACCAACTCCCATTCCAGCAGTCCCATGCAAATACAGTTCTTATGTAAATACCCTTCCCATTCTCCTCATAACCCCATTGGGACAAGTAGGTGAGAACTATCCCCATTTCACAAAGGAGGTAATAGGGTTGTGGAGTTACATGACCTGCCTAAGGCACTGGCCTTGAGCTCTGGTATTCTCCCTGGGAGTCAGGGTTACATATTAAATGCCCCACCAGGACACTGCTGGGAAGAGGAGAGGGGTGATGGCCTAATGAGCACAGAGCTTTGAGGAGGGGCCCAGCAAGGAGGCACTGTCACAGCCTATCACACAGTTAAGATGGGAAGCAGCAGATTAACAATGGACACCCAGATAAATATGACAAACATTGGGATGCTACTTTCATTTGGGACTGATCACTAAAAGATCCAGAAGGGGGATCCCAGCCCTGGGGATGCTGATGCAGGAGTTCTGGGACCTGGTTGGCTTTGGCAGGTTTCAGAGTAGGACAGTGGGTGGTCAGCAGGTGGCGTGGATGCAGAGGTGATTTTTTCTTGGGAGGCGGGGAAGACAAGGCCACCTATAATCGCCCTTTCAAATCGGGCCTGAGACGAGGTAAAGGAGAAAACTACAACTCCCATAAGCCTTTGCCCCCATCCAGAGTCTAGGATGGTTGCTATGGTTTCAGAAAACAATATGGCTGCTCCCAGCTGGGACAGGAGTCTTGGGTTTAGAGAGGCAGAAGCCGGTCTAGGCTCCCGCAGTGGCGAGGGAGGAGGCGTTTGAGAGGTCCTGAGTTTGGGTGTGGACACTACACGGCTGGAACTGCCTGGTTTTGCCGAAGGAGCCAATGGCGGGCAGCGTGGAAGAGGAGGCGTTGCACCAGCTGTACCTGTGGATAGACAACATCCCTCTGTCCAGGCCCAAGCGAAATCTCTCCCGGGACTTCAGTGACGGAGGTGTGCGCCCCAGTGTGTGTCTGCGCCTGTGTGTCCACTTGTTTTGTCCTGTATGTACTGTGTTGGAGTCTGTGTTCATACATGTCTCTCTATGCTTGTGTACATGTGGGGTGTGTGTGTTTTGGGGGGTGTCTATCTCCTAGGTAGGACTTCAATTTGTAGGTGTGTGTGTGTGTGTGTTCTGCATCTGTGGGAATGCGGGCATGTGTCTGTCAGTATATATGACTACATGTTCTATACTTTATGCATCTGTGTGTGTATCTGTGAGTGTGTGAATCAGTGACTCCCTCCTGGGACTTTTAATGAGTAAGATGTGTATCTGTGTATGCATTTGTGCATCTCTCTGTGTGTACATGCTCATTGTTATATTCTATATATTTGCCTTCTGGGAGTCTGAGCGTTTGTGTGTTCATATGTGTATTGACACATTCTGTCCTGTATGTATGTCAGGGGGCTCTTGTATGTATATGTGTTTCTTTGTGATTGTGTAGATGTCTGTGTGTCTAAGACTGTCTCCTGGGATTTTAATGACAGAACTATGCATCTCTGTATGTGTATATTGGCGTATATGTGACTCTTTGTACTTGTGTGTGTGTTTTGGTGATAGAAGTGATAGAAGTATGTGTCTGTGTATGTGTTTGTGCATTTCTCTGTGTTTGTGTGTGCATGTGTGTGTCTGGGAATGTGTGTATCCTTTGTGTCTACACATTCTGTTCTATGTACATATCTGTAGCAGGATCTTCTCCCATCTGTCTGCTTGTGTGAGTCTGTGACTCTCTCCTGGGACTTTGGTGTTGGAGTATGTGTGTGTATCCATGTGAACGCCTAAGGTGGAACCCCAGGCTACTGAAATGCTCTCTTGGAGTCTCATTCTCTACTGCAGGAGCAGACACTGCAGTTTTCATCTGCCCTGGGCTAATGGGGAAGGGATGCAGCACCTCTGGGGTATGCTGGAGGCTTAGTCTCTGGCTGATCCCTGATATCACTTCCTTGACCCCCTTCCCCTCTCCTCTACCATCTCTCCCT
Organism: Rhinolophus ferrumequinum; assembly: GCF_004115265.2. Taxonomy (NCBI): domain Eukaryota; kingdom Metazoa; phylum Chordata; class Mammalia; order Chiroptera; family Rhinolophidae; genus Rhinolophus; species Rhinolophus ferrumequinum. Next base: position 25,720,960 of record NC_046306.1, on the reverse strand, counting down.
CCATATCATCCTTTCCCTTTCCTCACCTCCACTTCTCCACTTGGCCCCACCACTCTGCCATCCCTGATTTTCCCATCCCACCCATTTCTTCTCCCTTTCCCATCCCCCCACCTTCCATATCTGCTCCCACTCCCACTCCCTCAGTCCTGGTGGCAGAAGTCATCAAGTTTTACTTCCCCAAGATGGTGGAGATGCACAATTATGTCCCTGCCAACTCTCTGCAGCAGAAGCTCAGCAACTGGAGTCACCTGAACAGGTAGTAGAATATCTCTGCACAGTAGTGGGATCTCCAGCCCCTAACCTGGGATCCCAGGAAGGGCTGTGCCAGCCCCTCCACCTCCTATGGTCTCAGAAGCCCAGGCTGGGATTGTGTCGGTGGAAGGGTGAGGAGGAACAACGCAGACAGAATTGTCTGGTAACAAAATCAAGGGACTCTTCCACTGGGGAGGAGACAAGAAACTCAGAACACTCAAGAACCGGGCTCAGATATGGTGCCCTTCCATTCCCCCAGGGCTGCGCGCCCAGGACCGCTATTGCCGCACTCCCTTCCTTTTCCCCCACCCTCCTCACTTCATTCCTTGAGGACATAGTCCGCCACCCCTGTGCCTACCCCCAGGAAGGTGCTGAACAAGCTGAACTTCTCGGTACCGGAGGACGTGATGCGCAAGATAGCGCAGTGTGTTCCGGGCGTGGTGGAGCTGGTGCTCATTCCGCTGAGGCAGCGCCTGGAGGAGCGGCAGAGGCGCAGGAAGCAGGGCTCCAGCTCCTTACAGGTGGTACCCAACTCAGGCTTCTTCTTCCTCTGCTTTGAGGGAGCTCCCCAGGCTGTGGAAAGCCCCATCTTGGCGATAAGTGTGGAAGAAGGGTGACTGGCTTAAGGGAGTCTGGCCTGGGTGACGGTGGAAGAAACATGGGGCTCCTTGGGGATGGGCGAGCCCGAGCTCACAGTGGACGTGGGGGGGCGGGTTCTTTCAGGAGCTGGCTCCTCAGGATGGCACTGGCTATATGGATGTGGGTAAGGTGACCTTTACTTTTCCTCCCTTCCAGAAGGAGCTTTCCTCCTGTCTTTCCTTCTATGGGGGGAAAGGAGAGGGAAAGACAGGAAAATAGGCCGCCAAAACGGTTACTCCTCCACTTACCTCTTCTCAGGTTTGTCCCAGAAGACCCGAGGGGAAGGTGCCCCGGACCCTCAGGGAGAGGGGCAGCTCAGGTAAGGAAGCTGGGACTTCCTGACGTCACCAGGCTGGGTGATCTCCCTACACAGGGCTGGACGCTCCTGGGAAGCTAGGGAAGGCAGGAACGGTGGAAGGGGGGAGGAAAGTCCTGGCCAGGGGCCCTGGAAGGGTGAGGGTGGGGCCCAAAGTCTAGACCCTGCACTAAGTTGCTTTCTACTCCAGGGGAGGCCGGCTGCCAGAGCCCCGGCGTCCAGCGTATAGCCAGGTGCTTCATGGCGACCCAAGCTTCGTCCTCCAGATCGCTGAAAAGGAGCAGGAGCTGTTGGCCTCACAGGAGACCGTGCAGGTGAGGGCACACTGGGAAGGTGCGGGGAATTGGGACCTACGGAGGAGGGGACAAAGGGGAGCGGGCAGCTGGGCTGGACATCTGCGCTGCGGGGGGGGGGCCAGGTCCTACAGATGAAGGTGAGGCGCTTGGAGCACCTACTCCAGCTCAAGAACGTGCGCATCGAAGACCTCTCCCGGCGGCTCCAGCAGGCGGAGCGTAAGCAGCGGTGAGCCGCGGTTCCCCGGTGCTGGGACGCCCCAGAACCCGTCATAATCCAGACACCGCGACCGACGCATGAACGGACCCACGAACCGGCTGGCAGAGCCAGCAGCTCCAATGAACCTTTTGGGGTGCGAGTGCGCCCCTGCATTTGGGGTGGGGATGAGCGGAGGCGGGGGGGGGGTGCGGGGGGTAGGCAGCGGGACAGGAGCCCTCCAAGTGGAGCCTCAGGACTGAGCCATCTCCTTCCACTCCATCGGGGTCAGAAGAATGAACCGCTTACCAGAACCCAGAAGCCACACGCAGAGACCTGGCGTGAGACCCAAAGCAGTTTCCAACACTGACACCGGGGCCTCCACCTTGGCGCTCCCTGTGCTGGGCCTTGGGGGTTGGTCCCCTGGCTCAGTTTGTAACCTTAGAATCTGGTCCCCGCCTAGCTGTGAGGACAGCAGTGTCTCCATCCAGGCTACTTCTCTGTGTCTTGGGCCATGGGGGAAGCTGCCCCAAGGCAGCTGAGGAAGTCCTTTGCCCTTCCTGGGTGCTCACCTGGGACCAATCTGGAGGCTGGAGAGCACAGCTGCTGGAGAGGAAGGGGTGAGGAGTGGGCTCAGCCAGGAGTGGGGAAGACATTGGCTGTGCCTGTACCTAGACCAATCGTCCTCCCCTCCCATGGGGTACCACTGAGAATGTTTGGGGTATCTGGGACAGGGCTGCTCTCCCCCCATTAAAGGTATTGTGCTCTCTTTCTTGTGCCTGCTTTCTCTCTCTGCCTGGATCCTTGTGGGCAGCAAGGTCTTGTCCCCCATCGCTACCCCTTGAGTGAAAGAGCCTTTTGGGTCTTACCTCGTAGGCAGCTGGGCCCTGGGTGGCCACTGCTTGGTAGGTTAATGATATCACAGGGATCAGGTCTTGTGCACTAGGACAGCCTGACCTCAAACTCTGGCCTTACTTAGACTGACCCCCAAACCCACCCTCACAATGTCCTCCAACTCTGTCCAAACCCATCCTTCAGTTTTTTCCCAAATGTGGCCACAGACTCACCCTCAACCCTCCCCATGGACTGACCCCTAACTGTATCCTCCATATGATTCCCAACCCTGCCCACAGCCTGATCCCAAGTCCTATGGACTGAAAACAAGTTTGACTCCCAACCCTTACCAAAACACCATGGCCATGGTGTGACCCTAACTCTGTCATTTATGGACTACCAGTAACATTGAACATTTGTAAATCCTGAGCCCCCGCAGTTCTGTTCCTGGGCAGATACTTGGCATATTATACCCAGAGGAAACTCAAGCTCTGTGTTCTGTGTTCTGGGACACATGTATAGCAATGTTCACAGCAACATGTTTTATAACAACAAAAGAACCGAGAAGAACATGTGTTCATTATCTATTACCGTGTAACAAATTACCACAAACTTAGTGGCTTAAAACAGCACACATTTATTTCCTCATATTTTCTGTGGCTCAAGAGTCCAGGTATGGCTTAGCTGGGTCCTTTGCTTCAGGGTTTCTTATAAGGCTGCAATCAAAGTGTTGGCCGGAGCTGTGGTCTCATCTGAAGGCTCGACTGGGGAAGGACTTCTGGAAGTTGTTGAAAGAGTTCAGTTTCTTGTGGGTTGTTGGACTGAGGGCTTCAGTTTCTTGCTGGTTGTTGGCTGGTGGCTGCCCTCATTTCTTTGCTATGTGACTATCTCCAGTATGCCAGTTTACTTCATCGAAGCCAGCAAGAGAGAGAGAGTTAACAGAGTCTGCAGCAAGATGGAAGTTATAATTTTATCTAATGAATTCACAGAAGTGACATCCATCACATTTGTCATTCTGTTTATGCAAAGTAAGTCACTAGATCCAGCACATTCAAGGAGAGAGGAACACAAGGGTGCAAATATCGGGAGGCAGAGATCATTGGGAGACATTTTAGAAGCTGGCTACAAGGAGGAAAAGCAATGAAAGATAAAATCTAGGATAGCGGTTACTTCTGAGAGAAAGCAGGGGGCAGATGTAAGAAGCACATGGGTAGATATAAGTTATTCATAATGTTTTAATTCTTGGGGCAAGTGGTAGGTCTACAGGTGTTAATAAGGGCTATTTATGGACAAGTAGGGAGAGAGTGACATAAACCAAAGATTACGTGGAGTCCAATTCAATTTACCTGAGTTCCTAAAATAAAAATAAAAATTGATGACTACCCCTGAACTTGGTCTGTGCCTCTCCTTTGCGCTAAGCCTGGTCTTAGGTTAACACTGGCTTCAGCCTGCCCTCTGCCTTCCCAAATTAACCGCCAGCCTTGCACACATATTTACCCCAGCTCTAGCACTGTTTTCTCTCAGTAGTCTGTATTGGGTCTCCAGAGTTCTTTCTCTGAACCTTTCATCCATGGACGACACACAATTGTACGCTCCTGTGTGTGGAGCTGGTAGGAATGGTTTGTGGAGGGACTTGAGGACCAGGAGGTGTGGTAGGGCATGGTTCTGCCTGACAGAAGCACAATGAGGGCAGAATGCAGTTTCAGTGACTATGGTTACCCTTTAACGGTCTTCTGACCTCCTCTATAGCAGAGACTTGGGCCAGATCCTGGAGGTTCCTCTTCCTTGAATTCCCAGTCCCCATTCCTAGTATTCAGATATGCCTGAGTCTGTCTCAACCCACAATCAGATCTCAAAACCCTACAGATCAAACCCCAAAAGCAATGGAGTATTTTACTGAATGTTTTCTGGGACTACATATGGAAGTGGATTATATCGCACATTATAATTCTATAACTCTTCTTTAAACATCTGTCTTGTTCTCCAAACTTCCTTTCTAACATCTTCTGCCATATTTCTTCCACTCTGCCTCTCACTCCCCTCTCCCCTTTCTGATCCCACACTAAATTGGATTTCGTCCGATTTATTCATTCATTAACTCTTCAAATATTTATTGAATATTTACTATGTACTAAATGCCAGGAACACAAATATGAATATGAAACATGATTTGTCTCCCCCAGTATTCACAATCCTAGAAAGGGAAAAGCCATGTGAAAAGGTCTTTAAATTTTTTGTTACCTAATGTTTTGAATAGATAAAACACAAATAATTTTTTAAAAACATGAAAATTGAAAACTCTCTTTGGTCCCCACACACCTCCAATAGGTAATATTTTTCTTTAGTTTTTGTGTATTCATCCAGAGTGTCTTATATGAATACAAGCAAATATGCACATTTATTGTTATCTTACCACCACTTTTTTTTTTAACAGAAAGAAGAAGCAGACTATCCACTATGTCCTGTATCTTGATTTTCCACTTAACTAGATCTCTTGTAGATATGTGATGGTCAATGTTACATGCCAACTTGACTGGGCCACAGGGTGCCCACATACTTGGTCAAACGTTGTTCTGGGTGTTTCTGTGAAGGTGTTTTGGGATAAGATTAACATTTAAATGGATAGACTGAGTAAAGCAAATTGTTCTTCCTCATGAGGGTGGGCCTCTTCCAATCAGTTGAAGGGCTGAATACAATAAAAAAGCTGTCTCTTCTTTGAGTAAGAGAGAATTCTTCCTGCCTGATGGCCTTTGAACTGGGACATTGGCTTTTTTTTTCTGCCTTTGGTCTCTAATTGAAACTTTGATTCTTCCTGGGCCTGCTAGCCTTTGGCTTAGAACTAAACCATCGAGTCTCCAGCTTGCTGACTCATCCTACAGATCTTACAACTTGCTAGTCTCCATGATGGTGTGAGCTAATTCCTTATAGTAAATATCTCTGTCTCCCGTTGATTCTGTTTCTCTGGAGAACATTGACTAATATAAGATTATTCCCTATCAGTACATTGAAAACTTCCTCTGCTTTTAAAGCTGTATAAAATTCTATCGCCTGTACCAAGTTTATTTAATCAGTCCTCTATTTATGGACATTTGATTTGCTTCTAATCTTTCGTTATTAATAGTACTAAAATGAATAACCTCCTATATTCATAATTTAGTATTGTGTACGAGTATATCTGCATGATAAATTCCAATTCCAGTTGTTAGGTCAAAGAATACATGCATTTGTAATCTTGATAGATACCGTGAAATTGTGCTCTACAAGGGCATGGTTCAGAACGGAAGTTGAAGATTGGTGGTTGGTTGCCCTGCTTTGGTTTGCAGTGTTATGCATGGTTTTACAAAATTAATTGTTAATTTTTATATCGATGAGGATGTGAAGCCACTGGAACTCTCATACTCTGCTGATGGGAATGGAAGTGAGTATAGCCATCCCGGAAAACAGTGTGGCGGTTTCATATAAAATTAAACATATACCTATTCTATTGTTAGGGTTCAATCAGAGAAGCAGAAAGGATTTGACTTTGGGTAACTGTTAAATCGGCCCTGAAAGGCTGTCGTTTTGCATCTGAGGCTGGAGCTTAAAGTGCACAGGTCAGATAGTTGGGAAGGGAAGATGGATATAAAGTGGGGGAAAGAAAGGACAAGTTGAAATCCATGAACACAAGCTGGAACCCTCAAGGATGAACTGGAACTCTTGTCAGTTCCCATTACCTCCAAACTTGATGATGTGGTGTCCTGCAGGAGAAGCTGGTGCCCTTTCATATCTGGCCCAGGAGTCAGGGAAGCTGAAGGAGGATCCAAGAAAAGGTGGAGCAGTTGCAGGCCTGGCTGCTACCTCATGTCAGTGAGGTGAGCCAGCAAAGCAGCAACAAAGTGCATGGGCTACAAAGCTCCTGCCTAGACCTTGCAAATATAAAAACCAATATAGCCACTGCTTTTCTTCCACCCTCCAAATTTCATGCCAAAATGTCTGTTGTGGCCCACCTTAATTGGAAGCATACATACATGGAAGAGAATTCTGGGAAATATAGTTCACCCTAGCTAAGTTGACACATTACAAAGCCACCACAGCTATGTTCCAGTAATTCCATTCCTTAACGTATACTCAAGAGAAATGCATCCATATGTTTACCAAGACATGTACCAGAATATATAATACAATATATAGTAGTCCCCCCTAATGTGCAGGGGATATAGTCCAAGACCCCCAGTAGATGCCTGAAACCGTAGATACCCTGTTTCCCTGAAAATAAGACCTAGCTGGACCATCAGCTCTAATGCGTCTTTTGGAGCAAAAATTAATATAAGACTCAGTCTTATATTATATTTTATATTATATATTATATGGTATTATATTATATTATATTATATTATATTGTACCCGGTCTTATAATAAAATAAGAATGGGTCTTATATTAATTTTTACTCCAAAAGATGCATTAGAGCTGATGATCTGACTATGTTTTATTTTTGGGGAAACACGGTAGTACCAAACCCCATACATACTATGTTTTTTCCTACACATGCATAGCTATAATGTTTAATTTATCAATTAGGCACAGTAACAGATTGACAACAATAGCTAATAATGAAATAGAACAATTATAACAATATACCGTACTAAAAGTTATGTGAATATGGTCTCTCTGTTTCTGATAACCAATCTGATAACAGAATGGCTACTAAATGACTAGCATATACAGGGTCACTTAGTAGCCATTCATATAATGGGCAGGATGGAGCAGGACAGCGCAAGATTTCTTCATACTACTCAGAACAGTGTACAATTTAAAACGCATGAATGGTTTATTTTTGGAATTTTCCATTTAATATTTCGGGACCATGGATGACAGCAGGAAACTAAAACCATGGAAAGTGAAATCGTGGATAAGGGGACCACTACTGTAGCACCAGGCAGTCCACAGTTAGCAGCTGGTCTGCATGTTTGAAAGAGCCAGGGAAGTTTTTGAGAAGTTGGCTAGCAAGACATAAAAAAAGGCAGGTCTTAACCTGGTCTTAAAGGGAGGGTGAGTTTTGCCCATGAGAGGAGAGTGGGAAGGGCATTCCAGATGGGAAGGTAGCATAATGAGGGTATCATGAAATCAAATGTTTGTACAGCCCCAGAAGGTAAAATTAATGTGAAAAAATAGGGATTGGTGGGGACTATGGCAAATTGATGTGCCAGCCTTTGGTGCTAGGCTGGAATTTGAGTCCATGTTGTTAGATATTCTGATATTTCAAAAGAGGAATAAGAAGAGGAAGAGAAGGCAGAAGAAGAGGAAGAAAAATAATTAGAATTTTTAAAAGCCCATCTGGGCTAAACAAAATACATTTGTAGCCTGCTTTGGGCATACTGTCTGGCAACTTTAGACCTTGAAGAATAGAATAGACGGGAATACAATTGGAGGCGGAGCATAGTAGGGCGCGTGGAACGGTAGGGTTGGGTAGTGAGAAAGCATCTGGCAGGAACGGGTGGGCTGGGATCAGAATGTGGAAACCTCCCAATGTCCGCCAATGCCCACGCTGGAGGACATCATCTCAAACCCCAAGAGAGCGCACGAATCACCCAAAATGTTGCTTAAAAGTCTGTGAGGCTGGGCTGGAGATAGTCGCAGAGCACAGAGCGCTTTGGAGCAGGGGAAGAAGCGATGGAAACAACCGCTCAGGAAGATTAGTTTGTCAACTGTGTGCAGACCAGAGCACGGGGATCCAGCCGAATGTAGGAGCCTTGGGGGCTTCCCAAAGGCAGAGACTCTGTACTCCCGAAAGGAAGCTGGCCCTCAGCGGCTCATGTCATCTCTCCCCTAGTTAAGTTGAAAAGAGGGAGCTGCAGGCTCCGGACGGCTCCCCGCGATTACTTTTGGGATTGCTCCGGCAAACGAAAGGGGACGTACGGGGATGTTCAAGGATCCGCAGGCGTAGCTGCGGCTAGAACCTTCAGACTCGAAGGCCACGCCTCTCACTCCTCCTGCTCAGTGTCCGCGTCCGCATTCCACCCGCGGCGCTGAGCTGAGCTAGGTGCATCCTGCTGCCATGGCAACCGCCTCCGTGGAGACCGGGAGCAGAGGCTGCGGTCCCCGGGGGTGCCTGCATAGTTTCTCCCAACCCCCTCCCAGCGTGTCTCCTTTGTTCTGATGCTTATCCTGGCTCGCAGGGCTCCCAGGACCCGTTTACGGTTCGCGCCGGAGCCCTTCCTCCGAGGCAAGGAATAGGGTGGAAAGGGGAAAAAGCCGAAACCCGAGGGTCGCAGAGAGGCTCCTGGACAAGGACTTGCGATGCGCGTATCGATTGTATCAATTGCTGATGCAGGCTTGGAAGCGACTTTCAGGAGTCCCACCTATCCCTGAGCCCTGCCTTACGACCGATCGAGGGGGCAGAGCCTAAGGGACACCCCTTTCAAGTTTAGGCAGAGACGGGAGGTGCACACTCCACAGCTGAAGGTGGAACGCGGGCGGGGCCTATTTAAAGAGCTCCTCCTTCTCTTTCTCCCTTCTGTTCCAAGCAATACCCTGGGTACTTCGGGTGGCCTTGCTGCCCTCATCGCGATAACTCCCGGAGCTCAGTATAAGCAAGGGCTTGCAAGGCGCAGCCGCAGGGCCCTGCACGAGACGCAGTGGAGCCACGCCCATTGGCAGTTCTCTGGCGCCGGCTTATTGGTTCGAAGCATCCTAGCCCACCCCCCTTGGCCGACCAATGGGAGGAGGCGGGGGCGTGCCCGTGAGGCGGGCGGTGGCGGCGTGGGGCTTCTTCCTCGTGTTCCGCGTTGATCCCCCGGCTGCCGCCGCTATCGCCACCTCTGCTGCCGCTGTCGTCTCGGCTCCTCCCCGGGGTGCGCAACGCACGGTGAGACTGCTCCTCCCGCTACCTCCCGGTTCCTCCAGACTCGCGGAGATCCCCTTTCAGTCGAGCCTCTATCCTAGGCAGTCTGTGCATGAGACCCCATCCGGCTGGGGCGAGGGGGGTGGGCTCCAATGTCCTGGCCGGGCCCGGGAGAGCCCCCTGGCCTCTGAGCTGGGGAGATGTCAGGCCCCGGGGACGCGGGTGACCGTTAGGTGGTGTAGTTGGGGTGCTTTCCGCGGGGCGCTGTTGGGGGCACGTGTGGCACTGTGAGGGCTGGGGGCGTAAATGGGGTCAGCGTCGTCAGCATCCCCCCCACCGCTATTGCCACCTTTCGCTGTGTGACCTTGGACGAGTAGCCTCTCTGAACCTGGCATGCCTCGGCACCCTCAGGGAGGAGGGCGGTGATGCCTGGGAGTACGGGCTCCAAAGACTGCGTCAACAGAGGTGAGGGTGGGGAGGGCACAGGGTTATCTCTGAGGTATAGAGCCGCTGCCTTGCAGCCAGGGAGAGGTGTGATGGAAGAGCGGGTGAGGGGGTCGTCTAGCCGCATCTGTTTTCGGAGAAGATGAGAATGGAGCGGGGATGGAGGCCGCCACACCCACGGGAATGGAGGCGAGAGAGGATACAGGGTCCTACACCCAGGCCTGGGTGCGTCTGGGGACTTGGCTCGCACCTCCCTTTTGTCACACTGCAGGAGGGATTCGATTTAGGTTCTGGAGCACTGTTCTTGTTAGTGAGCGGGACCCTGCTGGACTGAGAAAGGAGACATTGGGTTGCCTTTCCTCTTGAATATTGGTATTGGAAAGTGGGGATAGGGCGTTTCTCTGTCTGGGTAACTGAAGGTCAGGGGCAGCTGACACCCATGGACCCTGCTTGGTCTCTACTTGTTGGGACCACTGGGTCACAGGCGTAGGGCAGGGCCTGGTTGGGGCAGGTAGTCTGGAGGCTAGAGGGTCTAAGCACCTTCTAGCTTAGGTTTTGGAGTGTGGCTTTGTGGGGAGGGGATGCTGGCAGACTCAGAGGGCAGCACTTCTTGGGGAGACAGGAAAGTGTGGTATGGTGTGGGTGCAGTTCACCCCTGCTCCACCCATATGTGACAGAGAGAGAACCCCTACTTATCCTTGCACCTTTGACCTGTTGGAGGGAGGAGGAAATGGAGTCACATCCACACTGAGTTGATATGAAACTGCCACAGCCACACCTGACCTCTGGTCTTGCCTCTCCAGGCATTGTTCTAGGTATATGGGCTCCCCACTGTCTGTCTAGTCTTATTGCTGGAGTCAGAAGAACAGTGTGGCCTCAGTGGGCACTCTTTTTACAAGCTTGAGCCTTTGAGAGGCTGGACATTGCTTCTGATGGGCTGAGTGCTTAAGCCAGGGCTGAACCCTGGGCTGGGGATATGGGGAGGGTAGAAGGTTGTGGAATTCCTGGTTCAGAAAGTCCCAGAACAGGTTGAGAATGGGGGTTGGGGAATGAATGAAAAATGAGGCTCCAAGAAGTTGGGGGCAGCCCCTGAAGCAGAGAGGTGGTGTAGGGGTGCAGCTATGGGGTAGAGGGTAAGAAGGTTCCAGGTTCTGGAGCTCTACTTGCCACACAGGGACAGACTGATTTTGGCTCTCCCTCCAGTCTGGAGCCTTGGGCACCAGCATGGGACAGCCTGCAGTAGCATTTAGCACCTAGGGGGCTGAGAACTGTGGGTTCCTGTATAACCCTTCGTCTGTCCATCTGTCTGTCCACTTGTCATGTCCCTGGGCCTGCTCTTCATGCCAGAGGCTCTACTTCGCCAAGCTGACTCCTGCCCCGGGGAAGGGTAACCCGGAAGCAGCCATTCTCTGAAACTGAGAGGGACCTGAGCTGGCAGCTCTCTGTCCCCCAGAGAGAAGTTTCCTCCAATTGCCCTGTGAGTAGCAGAGCCAAAGGGGCTTTCAAAGGCCCTTGTTCCAGCTTTCCAGCTCTCCTCATCCTGTGACTGGTCCATGGTCCTATCCCTGACCTGTTGACTGCCCATCTAAGGAGGGGTATCATTTTTTTTTTGAGAGGAGGGGGCATTTCTCAGAATGTACATTCTTCACATCTGCCTTGTGTGGGGACAGTAGGCTTCCAGCAATCTGCTCTCTGGCAATCCCTGGGGACCTGGCTGGCATGGGAGTGGGGGAGGAGGAAGGCATGAGGAGGAGAGAATGGGGAGGGAGGCCCCTCAACCCTTGAGCTGTATTCTGAGAAGGCCGAAGTCCCGGGGGCCCACCCTGAGAGCCATTCCTGGATGTTCCAGGATTGGCCTGAAGTGCCCCTTCGCCAGTGCTGCCCTGAAATTGCTGTTGCTTCAGAAACCAGGTCTTTGGGGGTTTGCTTTTGCAAAGGTGGGGGTGGAGTGGGGAGCGTTGTCACAGAGCTGCAGGCACCCGCTGTACCAAATCCTCTGAGGAAGAGGCCACTGCCTATTCCTGTGTTACAGATGAAGAAACTGAGGCACGGAGATGTGAAGTAACTTGCCTGTGCAGCCTGAATTTGAACCAGGACTGTTGGACTCGAGCCCATGCTCCTAATCATGTCCCTGCCGGCTCTGGGAGACTGCAGCTTGGGCCAGGCTCAGGACTTGGCTGGCACAGGAGGAGGCCTGGGTTTCGAGGGGGCCTAGTGGTTCTTGTGAACACCGCTGCAGCAGGAGGAGGCTCCATACCCTCTTTCTCCTCTTGTTTCTGATGAGGAATTATGTGGGTGAGAATCTGGCTTCCAGAGGATAGTGACTATCAGGAGAAATGAGGCTTGCTTTTTTCAGCCTCCTCTGGGCTCCTGAAGTTACTTGCCTTCCCCTCTGCTAGCTCTGTTCTGAGCTCTGGGCTGAACTTGAGATGCAGGTCCTGCCCTCTGGGCTTTCCATCTCAAGGCCAGCACGGGCAGGTCACCAGCTGATTGTGGCAAGGCTAGAAGAATGCCTAGTTGGAGGCCACCCTCTGAACTGGGGGAGGGGTGTGCCCTCCAGGCCCTGAGTTAGCTAAGAGCGTAGGGTGGGGCTCTTCCTGAGAGCATCCGGCAAGAGAGCTGCTCCCACAACTGCCTAGGGGGCCCCCCCGCCAAGGCCCCTGCTTGGGCTCCCTTTAATTTGGTCATTCATTTAATAAATATGAACTGAACACAGGTGCTCCCTGCCAGGTGCTGGGCTGGGTGCTGGGGACACAGGGTTTGGCAAAAATAGTCACTGCCCTTGTAAGGTGAGGAACATAGATATCAAATGATCCCAGAAGTGAGAAAGGGGATCCCTTTAAAGATTTTTCAGGCCTATGCTGACATGGGCAGGGGTAGCGTAGGGTTTGTGCATCCCTAAGAAAGGTTCTCTGTGGCTGAGACCCAGGCCAAGGTGTGGATGGGGGACGGGGTTGTTCCAGGCAGAGGGGACAGCCTGGGCGACAGCAAGCAGGCAACAGACTGTGGGTTGTGGGGGAAGATGGGAGGGGCCCTGCATGTACTGGGTCTGAGTGTTTTGTGAAGACTTCCCAGGAGCCTTTGCTCGTCAGCCATTGGTTAAAAGTTTCACCCGGGCTTCCTGGGAGATGGGGTACCTTGTGGGCATTGGGCAGTTGTCCCCCCATGGCTGCAGAGTTGTGGCTGGAGCAGCCTCTCTGACAGGTAGTGATAGAGGAATATTTTCCCTCTGATTCCCCAAATGATGTAGATGATGTTGGAGCTGCTGGCAGTTTCTGGGTGTGGGCCGGGATCGTGCCTCGTGAGACCGAAGAATGGAAACACAGACCCAGGAGAGGCAAAGAGTTTTAAAAAGAGAATAGTTTATTGAAAGCAAAGAGTCAGAGCTCCCGAGAGGGAGGGGGTCCCGAGTGGGGGGGGCCCCATGACTGAGGCAAAAGCTCTTACTTTTATCCCTTCCCTTGTCTGTCTGGGGAAGGGCAACTGTTTGAAGAAGGGAACTGGCGCCTTCTAATGAAATTCGTCTACCAGGATTGTTCTGCTTGGCCATCGTGGAGGAATTAGCAAAGTAACCCACTCTTATCAGCTCTGCTCCGTTTGTCAGGCCAAAGGGAATTTTATGATTAACCTGAAGGCCTTGTTACATTATGTCCTGGAGTGAGGAGTGATTTCAAAACCTGGAATTTTAGGATATGGCTGTCTTGTTTATTCCACCAGGGACCTCCCTGTCTACCTAGGGACATGCTAGCTAACCTGTATCAGTAGGAAGAGGGCCTGGTACCCTTGTACTTGGCCATTTTTCACATGCTCTGAGCCCACAGCTTCAGAGGGTGCCTGGAGTGGTCGGGGTAGGCGTACGCCTCTCTCCTGGGGACAAGCTGAGCATCCCAGGACTAAGGCGCTGCCCTTCTGATGTAGACCCCAGAGCTGCCCTGACCAGAGATGAGTGGGGGCATAGTTCCTCTCCCTAGGTGGGGCCTGGGAGCTAGCTTCCAATGGTGGGGGCCGGCAGGGGTGTGTGTCCTGGCCTGGGGCTGTTCCTGCCCTGGCTGCTCTCGTATTCCTAAGACCCAGGCCTTGCCTTTCCCTGCGTCTCCTAATGCCTGCTTCTGGGGGCTCCTGGCACCCAAGCTCATCACCCTGCCCATGAGGCAGGGCTTGGGCCTGGGTGTGCTTCTCACACTGGGAAGTGGGGAGGAAGGTGAGGCCGGCTCCCAGGGCAGCAAGGGCAGCAAAGCGTCTGAAAGATCTCAGGGTCATGTCCCCCACAGGCCTTGCCCCTGACTGTGGGGCCACCACCCCCGTGGTTTCTCTTCCTCATTCCTTAGACTAGCCAAGGTCATTCATGGGTCATCATCTCTAAATACTTCAGTCTGTATCTCTGAAAAATAGGACATATTTCTCTACAGAATACAATTCCCTTAGCTCACAAACCAAGATCAGCTCTTATTTCTTAATGTCATTTAAGATCCAGTCCCATTCACACTTCCCAATTCTCTCCCAAGTGTATTTTTTATAGATAATTAGAAACCCCCTACCCCATTTATTTTTCTTCTTGTAACTGCTGTAGTGGAATAAACCAGGTCAGTTGTCCCACAGAATATCCTGCCTTCTTGGTCTCTGTGTGTTAATCTAGAACAGTGGTTGGCAAACTTTTTCTGTGAAGGGCCAGGTAGTAAATATTTTAGACTTTGCAGGCTATGTGGTCTCTGTGGCAACTACTCAAACTTGTTTTGCTTTAGTGCAAAAGCAGTTTTAAACAACGTAAGCAAATGAGTGCTGTTGTGTTCCAGTAAAACTCGACAGAAAACAGGCAGCAGCCCCACAGCCTGTTTTTTGCCCATCCCCCCATCTACAACAACCTCCCCTTTATTTTTCCTTTTGCAGTTTGGAAAAAACAAACAAACAAACAAAAACCCTTGCTATTGTCCTACAGAATATCCTGCTTCCTGGGTTTGTCTCATTGCTTTTTCTCGTGGAATCATTTAATTTGTTCCTCTCACCTCTGTGTTTTCAGTAAGCCAGAAGTTGGAGCGAGGCACTTGATCAGATCCAGGTTAGACGTGTTGGGCAGATGCTGTGCCCTGGTTAGTGGTGCTGTGACTCGGTGCTGCCTCACACCAGGAGACATCAGTGTGTCAGGTTCCACTGTGAGTGAGGGTCGAGTGATGGATGCCTGACTGGCTGGTGTCACGTTCTTCCATTGCAAACTGTGTCATTCCCCTTAAGAACCTAGGTCATCTGTCCGTGGAACTTGGGCATCTGTGAGCATCCACTTCTGTCAACCTTTCGCTCCTGGTTTAGCATCCACTGACTCATTACCTCCAGCCAATGAGTTCTTTAGGAGTTGCAGAATTACTTGGCATTTGGTCATTCCTTTGTTATTTAATAGCGAGAATTCTTCTGTAACGGAAGAGCTTTCTTTTAACCACCAGGGCAATTTCATTTCAGGGAAGGCTGGGAGACAGGCTGAATTATTTCTCCTTATTGCCAATTTTCAGAGTAAAGAGTTAGGGCATTGCTACTGTCAGTAGTGACAAATGAGGGCTTGGGTTTGTTTGTTTTACTTTCTCTTTTTTTCTAATCTCTGCGAATGCTCCAATTTTATGTATTCCATCTGTTTCCGTCAGTTGCACTCATTATTCTTTTTGATGCTGAGATGGTCCCAGCTCAGCTCACTGGGGGTCAAACTGCTCACACAGGCTTCCTGGGGGCGCCTTCCACTGCCCCTGCCCTGAGGCTGCCAGCTAGCTCTTGGGGAGCTGAGCTGGGGGAACAACCCCTCCACAAGTGCCTGTCCTGCGTATCGCCCTGACTAATCTCTCACCGGGAAGAAAGCTCCAAGGACATGTTATCTTACGTTTGGGCCTCCATTCTTGCTCCCCTCCGAGCATACAGTTGACTTTGACCTGAACTCAGCAGTACTGGGTGTGACCTTAATAATGTGGCCTCTGGATGCATGGGGGTACAGCCCTTGGGGTCGCCAACTCCAGAACTGGCTCCTGGAAGGTGCCAATGAGGTCACCTCCTTTCCAGACTGCCCTTCCCCCAGCCTCAGGTGGGCTGGACACATGAGTCTTGTTGTGGCACTTTGACACCCAGACGCTGCAGCTCAGCGCGTGCTGGCCAGGTCCTGGGTCAACAGGGTGTCAGGCAGGGGTAAGGGCTCTTGGTGAATGTGGGGTGTGGGTAGAGCAGTGGAGGTAGAAGCCCCCTGTGCTAGAGGACACAGGCACCACTTGGGCTGCCGAGAGCAGCAGGGGTTTGGGTCCTTCCTAAAGGGCGATCTCTGCTCTCAGGCCATGGGTGGCCCTGACCCATGCCTCCCCACTCCCCACTCTTCAGGCTCCTGCTGGTGTCCTTGGAGCATGGGAGACTGCTGAGTTTGAGAGGCGGGGTCCGGCAGTAACTGCGTGTCTCACCCCGTGGCAGGGAGGGCGTCCATGGCTGCAGCCAACAAGGGTGAGTGCCTTCCTGGCCGGTGGGGTTTGCAGGGTCTTCCAGCGGGCTCTGGTGGGAGAGGTGTTGGTGCATGTGGGGCCTGCATTGGCTGTGTGTGTGTGTGTGTGTGTGTGTGTGTGTCTGATTGTGAGTACAAATTACATCAGTAATTGCACCAGTGTTTGTGCCAGGTCCTGGGGCACACCCAAGCCCTAGCAGTGAACCTGGGGACCTCTGCTGGCTCTGTGGTGTGCTGATCTATGGAGGTGTGTGCCCTGTGTCCCCATGTTTCAGCCTTCATGTTCCACTTGGGGACTGGGGTGCACGAAGGGCTTGGGTGAGCACTGAAATTGGCAAGGTGGGTAGCGCCACAGCAGGCTGTGGAAAGAAATTTGGGTTTCATTCAGAGTTCAGAAGGACTCATGGAGAGTTTTAGGCGAGGGAGGCCTGGTGAGATTTGAGGGTCAGGTCGGGGGGCGTAGCAGGGAACGTGGAAGTGCCAGGCTGGCTCCCTGGGCTTCCACTGAGTGTCCAAGGTCTCAGGACAGGGCTAGCCCAGGCCCTCCAACCAAAAGGACTCCGAGCAGGGCTCTTGGGAGGCCTAGGGGTTGTGGGGGTCCTCACTGGGGTCGTGCTCTTGGCAAGATGGACCTCCCCCAGCCTAGGCCCTCAGCCCAGCTTCTGATACTCTGCCTGTCTCAACCCCCATCCTCTTGGCTTTGGAGAACCTAACCTCCCTGAGGGGACAGCTAAGAGCCTTGTGGGGGGTAAGCAGAGGAGGGAAAGGCATCTCTGGGAAGGGTCCAGGAGGCTCCACTGGGTTCTTCCATCCTTCGTGCCAGTGATCAGTGATGAGTTAAGGACAGCTGCAGCTTCTCCTAGGTGGGTGGGCTCAGTGTGGGTTTTGGCCCCCTTTGTTTTTCCCGCCCCCAGGCAGGTCCCATAGAGCCCATTCCTGTCCGTGCCCCCAACTCCTACCAGGTTGGGGTCATCAGGAGGGCCAGGCGGGGCCTTAGGTACAGACATATTTGGAAGAGAAGGTACAGAGATGGGGAGCTTGGTCCTGTAGAGGACAGCCCTGGGCAGGGATCCTGAGGCTGGGCTGAATCCTGCCCACCTGGGCCTGGGTGAGAGTCTGGCGGACTGTCTCTTCCTGTCTCTGGTGGCAGCCTTATCCCCTCTAAGTGAGGGGTCATATTAGCTAATCCCTGACTCCCCCCGACACCCATTCTCAGGGTGAGTATTTTTTGTGGGAGGCCTGGGCCTCAAGCCTTATGATCCTGTGTCCAGTAGGATGTGTCCTTGCCCCGAAAGGAGCCTCGCCAGTGGGTGCTGAGTAATGTCAAGGGCAGTTGCAGGGGGTGGAGAGACAATAAGAGGGAGTTATTTCCTGGTGGTAGAGGAAGCCTGCAGCCTCTGGAGCCCTCTCCCACTCTTCCTAGGCAACAAGCCCAGAGTCCGGAGTATCCGCTTTGCGGCAGGCCATGATGCAGAAGGCTCCCAGAGCCATGTCCACTTTGATGAGAAGCTCCATGACTCAGTCGTCATGGTCACCCAGGAGAGTGACAGCAGCTTTCTGGTCAAGGTATGTGCACACCTCCCCCCATCATCAGCCTTCCTCCCTCCACCTCCTCCTCAGCCCTGACTGGCTTCCTGGGCCTGTCTGTTCCATTTCCTCTAAGCTGCTTCATAGGCATGTCTTTATCCCTCCCTGGGCCTTGGTTTCCCCATCTGTAAAGTGGGAGGTGGTGAGATTGCAATGAGATGAGTGCATTTAGAATGTTACTGAAGCAGTAACAGAGCAGAGCAGAGCAGAGCTGTTGTTATCAGCATCACCCCAACAATAGCATTGGAAGGTGGGTGCTAAGGCTGTGGTGCCACAGGCCAGGTCTGCTGGTTGGCTCTGTGTCCTTGGGCAGGTCACGTCAGCTTCCTATTCTCTGAAATGAAGACAATTCACACCCCATAGAATTGGCGCAAGAATGAATGAAATGGAAGCCTGTATGTATGTCACACAGGTGTGAGGCTAATTATACTGATAACAAGGTGTGACTTTATTTACCTTCTTTGTCAGACTTCTGGCTGATTCACCCCATGTTTTCTGCTTGGTGAGGCATCGCCCTCACCTATTAGTGACACCTCACACACCCTCCAGAAGGGCTTCTCCAGCTGCCAAGAAGGACACTGTTGGATCCCATATTCACGCAGGAGGGACACAAGGGTGTCTCTGTAGGGAATGGATTGGGGGAGACAGGGAGTGAGGCACTCAGGTTGGACAATACGCCAGGGTTCCAGAGATGAGCAGGGATATAGGGGTGAGGGAGGTGGGGGTGGGATCTGGTCCATTGAGACCACTCTGAGGAGGGGCCCAGTTTCAGACCCATTTCTGCCTAACTCGAAAATCCTTGTTCCTGCTACAGCTGGTAACTTCCCCAAAGGAGTAAACAGAATGCACCAAATTTTAAGAAAATAGCTCCCTCTCCCTTCCTTCCCATTGCAAAATCCATCCATGTCTATTAGAGAAAATTTGGAAGATAGAGAAAACTGTAAAGAAATTAAAAAATACCCACATTCATACTATCCAGAAATAACCACGGTTAATATTTTGATGTGTGTCATTCTGGCTTTCTTTTCTTTTCTTTTTTTAAGCTTTGTTTCCAAAAACAAGCTGGCATCAAAATGTAACACTGTTTTTTTGCTTGCTTTTGTTATGAACCATCTCCTGCCTCTGTCAGTAAATAATTTTCCATGAGATTTTACAATGGCTTCGTGTTCCATTATATGTATCGTCATTGATTTAGCTGGTTCCCTATTCCTGGTGTCACGGCTGTTTCTATTTTTCACTGTTATAAATAGGGCAGGGCAATGATGAGTATTTTTTGCACATCTCTGATTATTTCCCCTGGAAAATTCTGCAAGGAGTGCAGCCGAGTCCCAGGGTCACCATTGGCAGGTCCAGCCAAAAAGCTCTCTTGAGAGATGTACCCTCCACCTGCAGTGGGAGCCACACAGACTGAACTTTATCATGCAGTGACATCAGCCTGATCCCATTGAAAGGCTAACTGCTCTGTTCAGTCAATCCAACTGGCCCCCAGGGACAGGGCCGTCCAGTCCCTGAAACTGAGCAGGGAAGTATGTGCACGTGAGCTGTGGGTACAGTATGCACCCGGGCCTCCTGGTCAGCCACTCTGGTCAGTTACCTGCTCAACAACCACCCTGGCTTGTGACCCTTCACACAACTGGCGTTTCCAAGTATGGCATCTATCCCAGAAGGTGTCGGTTGCCAAGCACTGTGTATGAACAACAGAAATTGCTTTGACCCCGAGTCAGCACCGTTGGACACAGTGAGCCTTTGAGTGGGCAGGCAGGCATCCAGGTTCAGAGGCCAGTAGGGCAGGCAGGAGCCTGGGTTCAATGGCTGGTGCCAGGCCTTGGGCCAGCTCTGGACTGACACAGCTGGTCTAAGGTCTGTGTTTCTAACTCTATCCCATCCTTCATCCTGTGCAATCTGTGTTGGCCCATGTCTCCACATGACTGACGAGAACCAGTGTCCCCGACTCCGGGCTGTTGGCTCTGGGGAGGTGCTGGTCGTGGTGGGGGCAGGGTGTGGGACTTCTAGCCTCCCCTTTGGGCAGTGGCTAGTGCCTTGCTGTCTGCCACTCGTGGCAGGAGTGGTCAAGAGGCCTCAAGCTGGTCATTTCCTGGCTTCCATTTGCTTGTCTATAAAATGGGCCACTGAAGAACTGTGGGCCCCATGAGACAGATGCTGAGGAAATGTGCTGGCTGAGCTGAGGGGATGCAGTCCTCAGGGGAAGGGCCTGGGAGTGTGAAGCAGCTGGAGTGGTGGGGGGAGTTAGGCCCCCTTGGGATCCCCAAGGAAACAGGTGCCGAGGCCCACAGGATCATAGGTGGCACAACCTGGGCAGGCCCAGGGCGAGGCTGTACGTGAAGGCGCCTCCTTCCCCGACTCTTTCTGCTGCAGGTTGGCTTTCTGAAGATCCTGCACAGGTATGAGATTACCTTCACTCTGCCCTCGGTGCACAGGCTGAGCAAGGACATCAAAGAGGCACCTGTTCCCAGCCTGCACCTCAAGCTCCTCAGTGTCATGCCTGTCCCAGAAGGTGCGTCCTCTGCTCCGGGTACTGGAGGCCTGCCCTCCTCCAGCAGGGCCTGGGTGTGAGTGGGAGCAAGAGCATGGGATGCTCCCTTCCCACCATTTAGGGCGGACGGGCAGCTCAGCAGTTGGAGACATGGTGCCTCTACATGGGCTTGCAGTGTGGCAACTTGGTAGGTTCCATACCACAGGCGTCATTTCCTGGACCGAAGTCCATTGGCTCATATTGTAGGCCTATGTCTGCCCATCGCCTGGTAGTTTCCTCCGTGGGATGATGAGAGCCAGAGGAACTGGGTCTGGACCTCCAGCCCTCCCTCCCTCCGGTCCCTCAAGAAAGAAAACCTGCCAGAGCTTCAGGAACTCTAGGTGGCTTCCTCATACCCACCAGTCCTGGGCTTTGGGCTTTGCCTCTCCCTACCCTGCTGACTTCATCCCCCACACCTTTCAGAGGATGGGGTATCAGTTCCGCCATGTGCTGAAGCCCCAGCTTGTTTCATGTCCCCCAACCTCCTCTTCATGACATTGCCCTTAAGTGAACTGAGCAAACCCCCTCAGACTTTTGCCTCTTGCTTGATATGCTCAAGGCCTGCCCTGCCCACCCCCCTTTCCCCATCACCCCCTCTCCTTGCCTGCCGTTTTGGGGGATTAGCGGGCCGTGCTCCTAGAAGCCTGAGTTTGACCCTCGGAGTCATAATGGGGGCAGCCTGCAGGCTGGAGGCATGTGGGGCTCACTGAAGAATGGGAAGTTTCCTAGGCCTGTGCCCCAGCCCTGGAGGAGATGGGTCCTGGACCATCCTTGCTCCTTTGGAGGAGGCAGCCAGTCTTGGTGGTGGGTGGTGAGTGCTGGGGGATGGGGGCAGGAGGCCATGGAGGTGCTGATTGCCTGGACAGGTTACAGCATCAAGTGTGAGTACACAGCACACAAGGAAGGCGTCCTCAAGGAGGAAATGCTGCTCGCCTGTGAAGGTGGTGCCGGCACCTGTGTGCGTGTGGTGGTGCAGGCACGAGTCATGGGTGAGCATTAAGCATGCATCTGGCTAGAGGAGGGAGGTGCCAGGTTGGCCCAAAGGGGTTTCTGCCTTCCTCCAGTCTGAAAAAGGGATCCTTGCCCTGGCTGGGGTTCCTGCCTCCTTGGTGGGTCCTTTTCTCTACCCCTTAGTAGAACTCAGAGGGAAGGTGGAGGGGTCCCCTTGGAGTGGGTGGGACCAGGGGTCCAGCCTGGCATACTGACTTGTATCTTGCCTTGCAGACCGGCACCATGGCACACCCATGCTGCTGGATGGTGTCAAGTGCGTGGGTGCTGAGCTAGAATACGACTCGGAGCACAGCGACTGGCATGGCTTCGACTGAGGCCCACGCCCCGGCCCCCCTCGGGACCCCTCAGCCTTAATCTCCACCTCATCTCTCCAAATGCTGTGTGATGGTGTGGCTTCGTGGTCCCTCCCCGGGGTGGGTGTGGGGGATTGCCCAGGGGCCTCTAAGCCACGGTGTCACTCACACCTCACCTCTGCCTTCATTTGTGCCATCTCCCTGCCTCTCCTGCACCCTCGTCTTCCCACTTCCTCCTCTCCGTGTGCCTCAGTCTCCTGCCGGAAGAAATGGGTTGAGCCCCCAAGGAGGCTATCTGAGGGGGAAGGGGAAGGACCTGGGGTGGGTTCAACCCACTCTCCACTGCAAGCCATAGGAGCTGCAGCCAGAACCTGGGAGAAAAGGGAGCTGGCTCTGTGATGTCGGAGTCCCCATTACTGCTGCTGCTGTCTTGTTTTGGCCACCTGCCTCCTCCCTCTTTCCCACTGCTGTCCATGGTGAGTAGGAGGGAGGTGCAGTTACCAGCCCCTACCCCCCAGGTGTGTGTTACTTGGTTTTTAAATGACGGATTGGGATAAAACCCTAAAGAAATAAACTTTCAGTGGATACCAGAGGCTAGTGGTGTTTTTGTCCTCCAGGGCTCTGAGAATGCTCAATTCTTCAAAGATGGGCCAGGAAACAGTTTGGCTCAACTCATTGTTTTAGGAGGCTAGGGCACTGCGTGGTATTATAGCGCCTAGCCTATGAAGAGCTATCTGCAGGTGGTGCATTTTAGGCTTGGCAATAGTTGCCAATTCGATTTGGATGAGGAGGAACCTTCTGCCCAGCCCAGAGAGAGGTCTTACCGCCTGGGGGGGAGTTCTGTTTGGGATGCTTGAGAGGGAAACAACAGCACCCCCTTCTGGTCAGTTCCCAGCCCCCTCCACAGCTGAAAGCTTCCTCCCTTTCTGGAACCCAGGCCCCTTCCACTACACTACTGGGGTCCATCCCCTCTTGTGTGGTACCAGCAGGCTATGGCTCTACCTTGAACATAAATGCTTTATTGCCACCTTAGTGTTCTTGAGCAGGGAGGGCTGTTGCATGTCGTGGGCGGGCATAATGGCACACTTAAGTTGAGACCAGTCCTCATTGTTCTCTGTCCTCCCTACTGCCCCCTTTCTGTCGCTGGGATAGGGTTTGAGTGGATCATCTCTCCTGAAGGAAAGCCCATCCCCCAGCATGCTACCCCCACATCCCTTCATAAGTGCCTTCACCCTGTATGCTCACTAGCCTGCAGCTGCCCTGTCTACAGTTAACAGTCATACTTGGGTGGTCAGCACCAGGTCCAGGAAGGTCCTACTATCCATGTCCCTCTTGTGTCTGCTTCCAGTCATTTTTCTGTGGCACAGGGTTGCTCTGCCCGCCTGCCTGTGTGGGCTGAGCCCACAATCAGTGCACTGGCCCTTCAGTCCCAGATACTTCAGTTCATTTAAAACCACCTGCTACTGCCCCTCCTGTAGTGGCCTTGCTTGGCCTCTCCCTCCCAACTGCCTCCACCCCCACTCCCATCCCACCCCCAGTTCAGGCCAGGGCCCAATCTTTTGGTGCATGCTGCCTTCCGAGTCACGTGTTCCCTGTGTACGCCGAGTCTCCTTGACCTCAGTCCTTGGCAGGGCCCTTCAGCCTTACAGTCAGCGAACCAGGGCCCAATCCCAAAGCCAGAGTTTCTGGATCTGTCCCTATCCACCCACCTGCGACCTCATCTCCCCGGGCAGGGAAAGGGGTAAGGGGTTCTGACATCAGAACAAGGACGATTGTCCATCCCCCATCTTCCACCCCTACCGGCTCCCCAGAGCCCGGGACCAAAAGGCGGGGACGGGCAGAGTGGGGCTGACATCACGCCAGCGCGCCCTCAATTGGAAAGAAAGTCGATGGCAGCGCGCACTGAGCGATTGGTGCTGACGTCGACAGCAGTGACCTTAATCTCGGTGTCGCCAAATTGCATGGCGGCACGGATCTCACGGCGGCCGGCGGGCGCGCCCGCGGCGTCGGGGCCGCCGTCTGCAGGCGCAGGCTCCAGCTCCAGGCTCAGTGCGCCGCACTTGCGCACCCCGGGGTCGGTGATGAAGCTCGCGTCCTCAGCGGCGCAGCAGTACAGGTTGATGAGCACGCGCCGCTGGCCAGGGCGCGCCGGGCAGTAGCTGCGCCGCACCTCTTCGCCCAGGGCTACCGACTGCTCGGCCGCCACGAAGCGCTCGAAGACGTCGGTGCACCAGCGGCGGCCGTCTCGGACCAGCAGCTTGTCTGGCGGATGGCGCCCCGCCACGAAGCGGTTGAGCACGCCCACACCGTATGTGAGTGGCGAGCGGCGCACCCGCACCACGCCCGGCGCCTGCCCGAACAGCACCGCACCCTTGAGGATAGTGAGGCCCACGTCGTGCGGGACCACCACGCGCAGGCCGCGGGGACCCAGCGCCGTCTGCACCGCGTGCTGCAGCACCGCTGACTCGGCAAAGCCGCCCACCAGGAACAGTAGCTTCACGCCTTGTACCTCCGGCCGAGACAGCAGTGCCTCTACAGGATGGGGTGGACGGGCGGGTAAAGAGGATGGAAGGGGAAGACAGGGAGAGTGAGCCACTGAGGCCACCATTATGCCGCCACTGGCACCTCCCCTCCACCTGCCTTTGCCCTCCTGGCAATTAGAAACTAGCCATTTAAACTATAAAATGGTCGACCGGTTCTGATGAACAAAAACACTGAGCGCTTTCACTGAGGGCTCCTGGAGAGCCTCGTGGGCTCTGCCTCGCCAACACTACACCTCTCCCCCCCACCCCCGCCGTGGAGGGCCTGATACACATCCATACCTGCTAAATGCCTACTGCCTGCCGCGTGCAAGACATTGTGCTCACTCTCTAGATACTTCAGTTCATTTAAATCCGTGTGATAAGTTTTGTGAAACCAATACTAGCACCCCATTTTATAAATGGGGACACTGAGGCACTAGAGATTCTTTAACTTGGCAAGACTACACAGCATCCCTCCTAGTTCTTAATCCCCGACGCACTGCATCCTCCAGGTGTTCCAGATGATTCTGGGTCTCATTCCAGAGTGTGGATGTGTGGAGGTTTCCACGCAGTAATAGGGAGAGTTAGTCCCACATCTGGTGTTTATGTGGGGGTGGAGGACCAAGGCTCAGGTGCTCACCTATGTGCTGGATGATCCCGCTGACTGTGGGCTGAAAGAGCTCATTCATGGCCTCGCAAGACATCCTGAGCATCCCCTGTGAGGACCACTTCACGAAGTTCACGCTGTAGGCGAAGGGGGCACAGACCCATGGGTCAGGGTCCTGGGCACTGATGGCATGTTGTGTCATCCCAGCCCCTCTCTCAGGGGCTTTTGCCTGCTTCTGTTGCAGGCTTGAGGTCCCAAGGCGCATTGGCTGGTGTGTGTGTGTGTGTGTGTGTGTGTGGACGCGGGGAGGAGACAGACCTCCGCCCTCTCCCCCGAGGCCCACGATTCTCTTGCCCCTCCCCCTGCCGCCGAAGAAGCTGGCCTGACGTGCGCGAGTGGCGGATTAGGCACACTCCCATTGGCCCTTGGGACCCACACCCTTGTTTGTAGAGGCGTTCCCCATCTGCACACCCTGCTTGAGCCCGCGATGCCCCGGCCCACCTGCTCCTGCGCAGGGCAGTCTCCACGTTGTGGCCTCGCTGTTTGCGGTAGAAGTCGATGAAGGAGAAAGGCAGTGAGATGTTGAGCGCCCCGGCACGGTGCGGGCCTGCAGTGCGTTTGCGGGCCTCGAAGGCGATGGTTAGATCCACCCAGGCTGCTGGCCGTTGCCTTTTGAAGGTGGCAATGAAGTCCTCACCGAAGATGCGGCCCAGAAGCTGCTCGAAGGCCAGATCCACGCCCACCGCGCCATAGGGGCCGCCTGGGGTGGGGCAGGGAGCAAAGGGTACGTCAGGGCAGACCCCACTGCCAGGAGGCATTGGCGTGCTGGGTACCAAGGGCGCTGGCTACTCACCAGACGCCTTGTAGAGTTCCTTGAGGGTGCCATGGGGCTGTTCCAGCTGGTGCACCGTCAAGTCTACTGTGCCCCCGCCACAGTCGGCCACCACGTAGCGGTCTCCTGTGGTAGCCAGTGTGGACACACACACTTGAGGCCTGCCTCGCACCCTTAGCCCTGAGCCCTCTCCGGAGTCACCCAGCCTCTGGCCCTGCCCCCGGTGCCCAGCCCTGCTTGCGGTGGTGGGGGTGTGTGAGAGACTTCAGGTATTTGAACCTCAAGCCACCAGGTAGAGGCACAAGGTGTGTGTGTGGGGGGGGAAATGGTCCAGGGCTCTGCAACTCCATGGGAGGATAACCCCTGAGTGGAGTGATTTAGGGGCGTGGCTGAGAGAGGTGGGGGTGCAGGTGACTGAGGAGGCTGCCAGGTTAGGTACAGCGGATGGAGAAGGGAGGGCTTTCTAAGGGCTGGAGCCAACTTCATGATGTTCCCTTACCCCCATCAGTATATGGTATCCCGTAGGGCCCAAGACATATCCCGTCATCTCCCCGTCGCCCCACCTGCTTGCATCTCTGCCCACAACTCTCCGACCCCGGACTCCACCAGGAACGTGCGGCTGTGGCGGGACTTTCGCAGCTGCTCACGGGCTGGGGGGTCGAGGGACAGCCAGACAGTGAGGTTAGCAGGTGCCTCAGATACAACACTCAATCTCCATCCTCCTGCCAATGCTTTCCACGAGCACCTGGAGCAGCCAGTGCCCTGGAAACTGCCGCTCCACTCCTAACTGGGAGAGGGCAGTGCTGAACCCGAGTCCAGAGAAACCTGATAGGATAATCTCAGGTGCTGTAACCAACAGCCGAGGGGAAGCATTTCTGGCTGCAGAGCCTTCCCTTAATGCAGGAGGGCTCAGGCAGTGGCAAAATCTAGGTTAGAGGGTTTGAAGGAGCTGTGTGTGTGCTGAGGAGGTCTTAGGGGAATTCGGGAGCCCAGGACTTGGAACCTCTCCCAGTCATGGAGATAGCATGGGGGCGGAGGGTGGGGAACAAAGTTGACCTTGACTGTCTCAGTGCCTGGTCCCGGCAACAGGACCTTGGGGCTGATATGGGGGGGAGAGCTGATTCAGGGGCTGTTTAGGGGAAAACTCCCGAAGACCTCCTCCATCGGCTCAGAGTGGGGGCTGATGTCTCTTTTGTCAGTACCCAAGCACCACCCTCCCCGACCAGGGGAGGCTGTTTCCCTAGACCCCCAGACTCAGGGCTGGGCTGAGTACTACCCTCTTCAGACAGTGCGCCCCTAGGGCAGGGTAAAACTTCTGCCCTCAGACTGGGCTCTCCCAGATCAGGGCTGTGTCTCCTCCCTCAGACTGAACTCCACCTGGGATGTTTCTGCTCTCCAGTTTGGGCTCCTCCAGAATAGGGGGGCCTCCCCTTCATGCTGGACGTGGCTGAGCCTCTGGTCTCAGTGACCCTCTGACTCTCCAAGAGCGATTGCCTCCAAGCCCACCACTGGAGGGGGCTCACCTTGCCGGAAGCTGGAGTCAATGGAGCGGCGCCCACCCAGGCGCCCCCTGCCTGGGGCCCTGCTGCTCAGGTCTAGGAGCTGGTGCAGACGCAGCTTGCGGCAGTAGACAGAGGCGGCCTCAGGCTCCAGGGCGATGAGTAGTTGCTCTGCATTCGCTCTAGACACCAGGCCAGCCTGAGGATGGGTGGTGGGCAGGGCCAGAAGCACCACGGGCTGTCACACCTAAGACGGCACCCAGGGCAGGCAACTGGGGCCTGTGGGGCTCCTACCTCCTCCCTATCACACGCTACCCATGTTGCACAAATTTGGAGCTGTCTCACAGCCACTTTGTGACCAGGGGAGGGGTATGGCCATTGCCAAGGACACCATGGGGTTGCCCAGCAGGAAGAGACCCTAGACATAATAAAAATCTAGAGTACCTGGGATTTGCCCATCTGAGCTGCCCAAGGTGGCCCGGGCTGCAGCAAGTTCCCCTTCACAGGGTAGGGCTGGCCAGCTGGCCACTGGCTGAGGGTATTAGTGAGACTCCAGCATAGTATGTGTGGGGGGTGAGGCAGGGAGGGGGCATAATGGGCAGACCATCGATCAGAGGAGATCAGTGATCTCTTGGCTCACTGAACCCTCTTCCTCCACTGGGCTGGTGTCCAGACAGTAGCCACAGGCTTCCCCACTCCCAGAAGAACTTTGTTCCTGGGGAATCTAATGTAAGAGGAAGGAAACTCTTAACAGGGAAGTTTCAGGCACCAAAATAGGTCAGCTGTGGGGAGAAAAACACTTCGGATCTGTTACTTCCTGCATTAGGACAGGGGATCCCCATGGGAAGTACTTTACGGTTTTGTGGGTTTCCCTGGATTCTGAGCAGGTGGGGCATGGGGAAGGGTGGGTATTGAGACTTCCTGCCCAGGGCCAGCCCTTCCTGAGCAGGCAGCCAGGGAAGTGTGGGAGGAAGCAGGATGGGTAAACCAGCACTGGGAGGGGCACTATAGTGGTGGTGGGGGTTGTTCTGGCTGGGCACAGCTTTGCTTTCGTCATGGTCTCTGCAGGCAGATGCCCACTAGGCTCAGTGTTAGCTCCTTCTAGTGACAAGCATAGGCACCTAGGACATGCCTGGCCCACGGTGTCCTCCAAGGGGTCTATAGGCAAGCCCGAGATCCCTTTTGGAGGTCCAATGGTGTCCCCCAAGGCCCCAGAGGCAGGAACAAGCAATGAATTTGGCTCTGGAAGTCTGTGTCCCTCTTTCTCCCCACATCTTCACTGGAGAGGGGGGTGCCTGAGCTGCACCCATCCTTTCTCCAGACCTGTAAGTATTTCTTATGGTAGGAAAATCAGCAAACATTGGCCCAGATCACCTCCCTCCATAGTTTCATAGTCCTATTTCTTGTGCGCAAGAACTTACAGTGGCCATGGTGGTGGTGGTGTTCTTGAAAATATGGATGCAGGCTAAAATGGATGTTCTCGGTGCCCTGCCCAGCTACTGGGAGTGTTGGCTCACAGTTGCACCCTTCTCTGCAGAATTGCCCTCAGCCAAATGGGAACCACCTTGCTTGAAGAGGTCCCCCCGCCAACCTCAGCAACCAGTGACACACTGATATGGATGCACAAAAAGCTAGCCCCTTTACCTCACTAGCCAACTTCGCGGTACAATTTTCCCTCCAGAGCTCTCCATGGGATCAGGCTGAGGCTAGACTCCAGATGAGACCACATCCTTGCTCAGCTTTTTCTCCTGTCCTGCTTCCCTCACCCCCTTTCTCCTGAGAGCCCTTCTTCAGTAGACCAAAGCACAAGAATCCCCATCTTGGGCTCTGCTTCTGGGAAACCTGACTAGGACAGGTTAAGCTGGCCTGGGCTGTACCTGTGTCCCTCAGGCCTCTGTTCCTGCAGGCCCACCCACTCTCCTGGTGGCAACAACCCTCCAAAATGCTCAGCAGGGGAAGACTGGAGGTCTTTACACTATGAATCTGTGGTCCGAAGTAGTGGTGGGGTGAATGAGGATATGGGACCATCTGTGTGGCCCTCCAGAGCAATGTCCACTGCTCGCCTGTGGTCCTCACCAGGTAGGCAGCCTCCCGCATGAACTGTTTGGCGGGCTGTTTCCAGATGGCAGGCACCGTCAATACCCAGCGCACAGTGTCCTTTTCTGGCAGCGATGGGCATTGCTCCCTCAGCTCCTGGAGCAAGAGGGGACAGTGAGGAGAACGTCTGGCTTGTGTTAGGGGAGTGTCTTCAGCCATCTGTGGGAGCTGTTGAAACTAATCAAGCCTCAGGAAGGACTTCCCAGTAGAATTGGAAAAATCCTTAACATTCCCCCCTCCACCAACACCTGTATGGGCAGTACAGGCTGTACCAGACAGGAAGGCTGGGGACTGGAGAAGATGACATCTAACAGTGGCTGCCCGTAAGATGGGCAGGGGATGGATTGAGGGGAAAGGCTAGGTCTGGGGGGGATCCCCCGCCTGCAGGGATGGGGCAGTGTACCTGAAGCGCATGCTCCTTGAAGAAGCGCAGGGCATGGGCGAACACCTCCAGGGCAGGCATTTTCTTTCCATTTACTGCCTCCAGCTGGGTCTTCAAGGTGAGATCCTGGCAGGGACACGGGGTGACTCTGCAGGCGGCCATCGCTCTGCCCCCATTTCCGGACGACCTCTCTCTTAAAATCTCCCTATTTCCTGGTGCTTCCCTTCTTTGGCATCATCCCACTGTGGCTCGAATCTCACAATAGTTCTGTCCCCAGCCCCTCTTTACCTCCCCCCTCCTCTAACCTCACTCCTCCACCCGCTTCAATCTCCTCTTACTTCTAAGTTCCGCCCCCTTAGCCCCTCCTCCATCCCGCCCCTCCTCACCTTTTAACTTTGCCCACCTCCATTAACCCCGCCTCTCCCCTCCTGGCCCCGCCCCCTGGCTGGAGCCGGTCTTGAGCCACAATGTGACTCACAGTGGCGCTGTGGATTTTCATCTTGAACTTCTCGAAGTAGAGCCAGTCCCGCGCCTCCTCAGGGTCTAGATCGTGGTAGTAATCGCGGGCGGTGTAGCCAAAGCTGTGAAAGGCGCCCTCCGGAGTCAGCAGCAGGCAGGTGGGCGTCTTCTGGTGGGCCACACCTGGGTCCCCGCCCTCCCATTTCCTGCGGAGAGGAAGGGCTATCAGTGGGGTAAGCAGAAACCCTCCTTTGGTGGGTTGGTGATGGCTCTGGGATGAGGTGTGTGACCTTGGTAGGCCACTTAGCCTCCCCCAGTCTCAGTTTTCCCACCTGTAAAATGGGAATAATAATAGTACCTGCCTCTTAGGGTTTTGTGAAGATGGTGTTTGGCATCCACTTAAATCTCCATGGGTGCTGCTCTTGGGATCCTCCCTATCTATGGGACCAAAGGACCCATCCAACATTCTCAGCTCCCACTCCCACGAGGTATACCACTTGACTTGGCCTCCCTGCACCTTAACACACAGCAGCAAGCCATCATCCATCCATCTGCCTGGGTCTGGTTTTCTGGTGTGTCTCTCCAGCACCCTACCAGAGTCTTTCTCCCAGCCAGCTGGTTTGCCCTCCTCTAGGCCGTCTTCCTTCAAAGCATTCATGACATTCCAGTCTGGCCCACCTCAGCAGCTATGCTCCAGTTGATTGCACCTCTGGCAGATCCCCTCAAACCTGAATGAGATTCCAAACCTCCCTCCCCACAGGTGCATCTGGACCTTCACCCAGAACTTCCTGCCCAGTTCACTGGCCTGGGAAATCCTTCCTGTTCTTCCTCTTCCTTCCCTGGTGCCTTGACCCCTCTGTTCACCACTGCAGCCTTTTGGGGAAGGAACTGGGAATCCAGGCAGGAGGAACAGCATATACAAATGCTTAGAGGTGTGAAAGAGCAGGAGAACTAGCTGTAGGTTGGCTCAATATGAGCAAGAGAAAATACAGGAGTGTTAAGGACAGCTAAGGAAGAACATCAAATGCCATATCAGAATTCTATCTTGGTGGGTTTTAAGTTGGGGAGTGAAGAGGCCTGACATGGGGACAGACTGGAGGGGAGAGAGGCCGGACAAGAAAAACCACCCAGGTGAGAGAGGGTGGGGTTGAACTTAGGGCTGGTGGCCGTTGAGAGAAGTGGATGGGTACTCCAGAGATATTAGAGACAGAAATGACGGGACTTGGTGGCTGCCAGGGGTGGGGAGGGTTTGGGAGGAGGCCAGGATGTCCCCCAGTGACCTCTTATGACTATCACCTCCACATGATAGAGACAGTGTCCCTTCATGTGTCTTCGGCCCCAGCATGGCCTCAGCTGCTGACTCCTAGGGGGCTGTAAATGTCCAGCATCTTTGTGGCCTCATGTGGATGTGAAGGGAGCAGAAAAAGGGGAAGGACAGTCTGAGTTTACAAAGGTCAAGTCCTTGTATCTTTGTGGCAGTCATCCTTCTGTCTGTCTCTCCATCCACCCTTCCGTCTAGCCTCCCAGGCCCTGGGGAAACCCCCGATCTTCCATGCCAGTTTGGGCTGGGAACTTTGGAGTCTTCTATAGCTCCACCTACTGGTTGCAGCCCCACTAAAATACATTCCAAGGATCAGATCTGGAGGCCTGGAGGGAGTTGGAGTGTTCAAGGAAATGTTTTGTTTGCACATTTCTTTGAACATCAGAATGGATTTTTCGAACACCTCTTTCTGACAACGGTGTGATTTGTCAACTCAGTTAACCGTCTGATGCTTTACATCCTTGTTTTTCATTTGAGACACTGGACCCAGGAATTTGCCTCTAGGAATCTACCCCATAGAAATCCCAGCACAAGTTTTCAAGGAAGGAGGTTCATTGCAGCACTGTTTGTAATAGTGAAAAATTAGAGGAAACCACCCCCCCAAAAAAACTATCAGTAGAAGAACAGGTAAATTATGACACATCCTTACTGTGGAATACTATGCAACTGTTAAAAGAAAGTGGTAGCTCTATGTATTGACATGAAATGTCTACAAAATAGTGTTGAAAGTTTAAAATAAGGCGAATTGAGTGATATCCACTTTTAATTTAAAAAAACACATACATGTTGGGGTGGCCGGATGGCTCAGTTGGTTAGAGCGTGAGCTCTCAACAACAAGGTTGCCGGTTCAATTCCCACATGGGATGGTGGGCTGTGCCCCCTGCAACTAAAGATTGAAAACGGCGCCTGGACTTGGAGCTGAGCTGCACCCTCCACAACTAGACTGAAAGACAACTTGACTTGGAGCTGATGGGCCCTGGAGAAACACACTGTTCCCCAATATTCCCCAATAAAAATTTAAAAAATAAAAAGAATAAGTTTAAAAAAAACCCCACATATATATATGCATATGTTGTGTGTGTCTGTGTGTATACAAGCCCAGAAAGAGATGTGTTTATTTTATTGTATGTTTATCTGAATACATTTTTTAAAAGTTAAAAATAGAGCCCAACATCTCCTGCAGAGTACAGGGAGCTGCTCCAGTTGAGGCTGGGGACCCAGGTATGGGGCCATCCTCAAACTTCTTGTCTCAGCAGGGAGCCCAGACTAGGGGTGGAAGGAGCTCTGAGCGTACCCCATGTCTCCTCAGTGACAGTACTTCTGGGACCAGGCCCATCCCAGGGTGTGAGGACAACTGCCCTAGCCCCACCGCCCAGCCCAGCTGCCCTCACCTCATCATGTGGATGGCCTCGGGGTCACTGGCAAAGCTGAAGGCATAGCCACTGGATGTGGTGCCGAAGTCGATGGCCACTACCACGGAGAATGGGGCCTGCTGAGGGGCTCGGGCCTCAGGCTTCTGCAAGTACAAGACCAAGAATCAGGGAGCAGCCCAAGGGCCAGGCTCACTGCACATGGGAGCCCTGCCCGTCCCCTGGCTGTGGTCCAGACAGCCCTGGTCCCCCCGCCCCCCCCCCCCCCCCGCCACCTGCCTGCCTGGGCTCCCCTCCCTTCCCAGGCTCCAGGCTGAGCCCTGGAGATGCCAACTGCCTCTCAGATAGCCCTGTGCAGCTTTTGGCTCAAGTTCCTGCTTTCTTGCTTCTGGTTCTCTGCCCACTTCTGTCTGCACTGCCTGTGCCCCACCCCCATCTCACACCATCTCACAGCTGGGGCCAGCTGGGAGCAATTATGCTCCTCCTGGCAGCTTCATAGCACATGGACCTGTGTATGTTTGACCCTCTTGATCTTTGTGGCCACAGCAACACAACCAGACTGTTAGTTTTGTGGCAGAGAAGAGAGGTCCAATGCAAGTGCCCAGAAGGGTCCCTACCTTCTCCCAGACCAGGCCCGGTCTCCCTGGAGAACAAGGGGGTTACTAGGCTGAATCACTAGAGTGAGGCTATCTGGGGTGGGGTGACCTAGGGAGCTTAGGGGAGGGTTATGTCCAAGATACTTCAAGCTAGTAATTTCCAAACTATTTTTTAGCAACGTATCTCTTCTTCCCTGTATATAACTTGTATTCAGGTGGGGCTGTAGTTGACAGAAGGGGGAGCAACTCTGGGAGGCCCAGTGCTTTGAGGACCCTAAAAATCGATATGTTCAGAAGTATACCTGCCCCAAGCTGGCTAGCTACAACGGCTCCTGTTTGTCTCCTGTAAGGGTGGTGTTTGGGAGGTAGTACGTGGAACTCACCTCATTAGAATTGTTACCCCTGTTGTCCAAGGTCACCTAAGGTTAACCCTTCTGCGGGGCGGCATGACTGGAGTGTGCTGGGACAGAGGCAGGGTGGCACTCTCAGCACAGATCAGGCCCTGCCAGGGTTCTGCCAGACACCAGGCCTCGTTCACTGAAGCACCACCCCCTCCATGCCACCCAGGCCACCCACCACCCAGATCCCTACTCGGCTTACTGGAGACTGCGAGGGTGTGAGAGGGGCAATGCCACAGCTCTCCTGGGTCCTTGGGGAGCCGGGTGGGCTGGGAACGGGGGACCGCTCTGGGCTGGAGCCTGCAAAGAGAGGGCAAATCACTGTGGCACAGTCAGGGTAGGGGGCTGGTGGCTGGGCCCCAGGCCTGGGAAGCTCTCCCATCAGTCCTGGCTGGGCTAAGGCAAGGGGTGCCCTGCTGAGGAAGGGGGATTAACTGGGTGGGTGGGGATGAAGGATGTGACTGAGGCAGGGGCAGGCTGAGGGCCTGTCGTCAGTTAGAGGCAACCATCTCTGGAGGATAACCTATGCCTCTCCTGGGACGCCTGTCAGTCTCCCCCAGCACCTCTCAAACAAAGCAGTGGAGGGGAGAGACAGAGTGTTGTGGGGGCCAGGGAGACTGAATCCAGAGACAGAAGGGCAGAAGAAATGGGGCAGGTAAGCTCCTGGGGTGGGGTGGAGGGTGGAGAAACCAGAAAAGGTGGGGGAACTATAGACCTAACTGCTCCCCGCTCCCTAGAGTTCAGCCACATGGTTCTAATCAGAACCTGAGGGGGTAGCCCCCCTCCCTTCCCCACCAAGGGCCAAGGACAGGCCCAGCTGGCTGCCTGGTGAGGATCAAGGTGGAGCAGCACCTCCCCCAGCCTAGCCCTGAGCTGAGGGTGTCCACAATACTAGGCAGTTGGGTCCCAAGGCTCCCCTACTACACACACACACACACACACACACACACACACAATATACATACATCTATCTGCAGCCAGCATTGGCGGGGCAGGAGGCCCAACTGAGATCCTCTCACAGGCCCAGGACTGAGCTGGACCTTTGGTGGGAGGAAGCAGGGCAGCCCCCGGAAAGCAGCCTAAAGCCTGGTTTGGAGACTCAGGCAGCTCAGGGGACTGCCTGGCTAGATATCCCCCAGGTGTGGGCTGGTGGCCTGTCACCACCACACTCGCTTTTGCTAAGGCCCCTGTGAGGGAGACTAGGGTTACCCTGAGATTCACACACGGGGACTGGGAGGCTGATGGAGTCTGGTGTGAAAAACCATGGACAAAGCAAACTGGTCTGTCCGGCTGCAGACTGAACCAGGGCCAGAGCCTATGCTCCCTCAGTGTCTGCCCTGCCCTGTGGCCCTAACAGCTCCCAGCCCTTCCTGACCTTGGGGTCACATGTGAGGGCCCAGCTATGAGGGGGACTCCAGAAAGTGCCTAGACAGGGCTGGAGTCTGTCTTGAGTGCTGGAGGGGCAAGGACATGACAGTCACACCCCCAGGGCTCCCTTTTCTCAGGCAACCATCGTGGGCTTGGGCCCTGCCACCAGCTCCAGTTTGAGGGGCCAAGTTTCTGTGGCTTGAGCCTGGGAAGGGAGGCAGGAAGGAAGGCCCGGCCCGCCAGGTCTTTGTGAGTGGACTTCCTGAGGAGTGTCCCTCCTGCCTCCCGGCCTCCCACCCCTACAGAGAACCCGGAGCCTGCTTCCAGATCAGGCCACTGGCAGATGCACAGGCACACACACACAGAATTCTGAGCACACAGACCCACCTGCAGACATATACACTCTCATACGAGGCCCTGTGCACAGACCTGCCCACAAGCAAACAGACACATACACACACACTCACAGTATGTCCTGCGCACACAGACCTGTTCTGCACACACACACTAATAGACATGCAGGGGGTCCTGTGAATGGATATGTTCTGTACGCACATGTGCACCTACACTCACATACAGTCTTGTATGCACCAATCCTCCCTTCATGCACATGCACGTGCGTGCAAGCGCACACCACACACACACACACACACACACACACACTCAGGAACTTCTCTGGGAAAGGCGCCCGTGGACAGCTTGGGGTGAATCTCAGTGCCGGGGCAAGTGGAATGATGGCTCGGTGCCGAGATAAGGGGGTCTTACCGATGTACAGTCCCTGCACGCCCAGCTCCGGGACAGCTAGCATCTTTGCAGGCCCTGTGGCTGTGAACAGGAACAGACAAGCAGAATGGCATTTATTTGTTCCTTTGTTCCCTCATTGAATGTTTATTTATTTTATTTATTTACTTTTGGCTGGAGTGCTCTGAAGCAAATCCCAGATATTATATTGTTTCACCTATAAATTCTTCAGTGTCTCTCCAACAGATAAAGACCTAAAAAAACCCAAAAAACGTCGCCACAACACCATTATCGTGTGTAACAAAATTAATAGTAATTCTTTAATCTCATCTAATGCTCAGTCGCACAGGTCCAGCTTGTCTCAAAAAGGTATTAACAGTTGCTTTGTTGGATGCTCCTCAATGTTTTCAGTGCCCACTCTGTGCCAGACGCTGGGGGCCGTTAGAGATCCAGAGACACTGTCCCTGCCCCGGGGGCCCACAGCCTAGTGGGAAAGCTGATTATAACCAGATAATCACCCAAGTGAATTTGAGATTCCAAAGGATGCTTTCAAAGTCACTGCTGGATACAAGTGGGGCAGAAAGGGGAGCATGGTAAGGCTGCAGAAAGGGGCTGGCTGCAGGCAGGTCCCTGTGGACCCTATTTTAGATTTGGTTTTACATGAAGGACAACTGCAAATCTTGAAAGGTTTGAAGTGGTGGAGTGGAGGTGGGGGCATGACTAAATTTTCATTTTCAAAAGTCCCTCTGGCTGCACAGGGGGCGTGTGGCTTAGAGTGGGGCAACGTGGAAGCAGAAGCTCAATGGCTGTGTGTCTTGAGACTTGTTAGAGGTTAAAACCAACAGGGCTGATGGAGGATGCCTGGATTGGACATGGGGGATGAGGAAGAAGGTGTCAAGGATGTCATTATCTGATTCAGGCTAGGAGATGGATGATGAGATGAAGAATACTGGAGAAGGGTAAGCTGGCAGGGAGAAAGGGGCAATGTTCTAAGTGCAGTTCTGAAACTGCTGAAAGGACAGAGCAAGGAGCTAGAGGATATACGATCTAGAAGTCAGGGAGAAGCTGAAGTGCAGATGTGTATTTGGGGGTCATTGTCATGCGAGGATTGGCAGAGAGGAGAGTGGGAGAAAGGAAGTGAGGAGAACCTGCACACAAATGTGGATTAGTGGAAAGTGGGCTAGCTGAGGAGACCGAGATGCCTGCTATGGTTTCATGAAGATCTTGGTAAGAGAAAGGCGTGAGGCTAAATGCCTCTAGAGGTGGTTAGATGAGACTGGAAACACCTGTATGAATGGCCCAGGGATGCATTTTGGTGGAATGATGGAAACGGGGTGGGAGGCAGGTAAGCCTAGGTGAGGAGCAAACAGAGGGTAAGAGAGTGGGGCCAGCTAGCTCTTCCAGAAAGATGGCTGGGATCAGGAGCTGATACGCAGGCAATCACTGAAGGAACTTAAAGCTTGAGGAGGGGAGGGAGGGTTTTCTTTTCTAAGATGGGAGGAACTTGAACTTGTGTTGGTGAAGTTCTGCGGCCCAGGCTAGAGGCACAGTCCTACAGGTCATCAACAGCTCCGTTACTCAGTGTGGTCTCAGGACAGCAGCATTGGATCCTCTGGGAGCTTGTTAGAAATGCAGAGCCTTAGGCCCTGCCTCGGACCTGCTGAGTCAGAACTTGCATTTTAACAAGATCCCCAGTGGGTTGGTGCACATTCAAGTTTGAGAAGTGTGCTCAACTGTCCTTGGGCCAGTCTTCGGATCCCCAATGCCACTGTCCTCAGTGCGCATGGCGGTCCCTCTAAACAAAACTGGGGGCTGCCCTGAGCCTACTCCCTCTCTGTAGTCAGTGGACTGATCAGGATGTTTTGCTAACAGAACGCAGGCAGAACACACCCATGTACACACCCTTGCTCTCTCACAGTTCACACAACACAGTCCTGTCATGCACAGACACCCATACATGTCCAGGATACCCCTGCAAGGCCAGCACCACGAAGATTTCCAGACACACTCAATCTTGCTGTCATCAGAGGTACACAGTTGGATGCCCAGGAATCAGAATCGTGGGAAAGATAGGGCCTGGTCGTTGGCACTCATAGAGCAGCTAGCTGGGTGACACTGAGAAAAGGAAAAGCAAATAGAGAAGGTGGGTATGGGTCTTGAGATCCAGGGACAGGAGCCCAGCTCAGGGTGATGGAGGGCGTGCTGGAGCTGGTTCCCACCAGCGGGCAAGAACTGATTCTGTGCATCTCTTCCCTTCTGAACTCACTGATATCACATTGGCAGCTTTCAATCAGCCATGG
Source organism: Rhinolophus ferrumequinum (assembly GCF_004115265.2). NCBI lineage: Eukaryota > Metazoa > Chordata > Mammalia > Chiroptera > Rhinolophidae > Rhinolophus > Rhinolophus ferrumequinum. The sequence goes on along the minus strand of NC_046306.1, from coordinate 25,682,789 downwards.
TGGGAGCATTTACACCACAGAAATTGGCAAACACTACAAAATGGCGTTTTGTCCCTCTTGTAGAATTGACTGTAAAATATTTACCCGCACAGGTTGGATCAAGGCCACAAGGGGGAGGCTGGCAGCCCTGTTTGTACATTGTTTCAATTCTTCAGCAAAAACTTATTGAGCATTTCTTTGTGTGGGGTTCTTAGCTAAGTGCTGGGGAAACACTGTTGAAGGAATGAATGGATTTTTTGGACCAAGTCTCTTACGTCTGGAGGAGAAACAATCTAGAACCACCAGGAAAAAAAGAGTCAGGAATCATCACTCTAAACTAGATTCCACATCCACACCGGGTGCCTGTAATCTCCCCAGCTGTCTGAAGCTGGTTCAGTTACCTGCCATCTCTGAGTGTGTGATTCACGGAGTGCCCTCCACTGGGGTCTCAGGACTGGCAAGGGCTTGTTATGGCACTTGATTGGCATGCATTCTGTTGCCTGTCTGTGCCTCAGTGCCTTTCCTGCAAAATGGGTCACACAAAGGACTTATGAGGATCAAGTCCAGGTAAAAAAAGGTTGTTGATAAAGGCAGGGAGTTGGACAGATGTGCGCAGTGTTCTTTCCCTTCGTGTTGTGGATTCTGAATTTTCTTTCGTTAGAAGATTTTGGTCTTATTGAGAGTTTTATTCTAGTCATTCTTCATTCTTTAGGGAGGGCAGGACGACTAGAATGAATTTGTTAAAGAAAGAGGATCCTGCTGATTCCTTGATAGGTGGAGGTAAAAGGGGCGTAGCAGCCCCCTCTGTCTTTGGGACTTCCTTCACCATGCACACACACCCAGAAACATTTAAGGAGCGTGCTGATCCTGGGGCTCAGGACAACCTCAGCTCCCAAAAATTACGTCTTGGGCAGAGTCCACGGTTGGAAACGGCAGGAGACAGATCCTGCCGCAGGGGCCCACTAATTTCAGACTGCTAATGCTTATGGGTTTGAGAATAATTGGGTGGGGTAGTTTGATTTACACAGAAAGTAACTTCATTTCCTGGCTATAAGCGCTGGCTAAATTCTGGCTCCAGCCTGACCCCGACCCTACCCACAGACAGATCCTTAACCCTGCCCATGGACTGATCCCTATTCTCGCCCACGGACTGAGGACCCCTAGCCTTTGACCTTATATCAACCTCTAATCTTCAGTTTCACCCTGACTCCTGGAACTGACTTCTACCCAACAGGCCTGGGACCAGGACAGGGTGTGGCTGAGTCGGGACTTGGAGATCCCCATCCCAGATGCCCCCAGACTCACAAAAGCCTAGGGTTTCTTGCCTTTTGGAGAGAATGCTCTGAAGATCTCTTCCTGGGGTGGGGGTGTTAAAGCTGGGTACTTATGCACTCCCACCCCCCACATACTGGGGGCAAGGGGTGTTGCTGGATTTCAGGGCTCTGCACATACCTGTCCTCTGCCTGTGAGGACAAAGAACCCACCCAGATCTTTACATTTCCCCTCTCTCCCCCATAGGCTGTCTTACACTAGGACCCAGCCTCTCCCACCCACTGCTCTCTGCTCAGCATGCTGCTGGCACTTTAATGGAACTCTGTCAGCAGGCAAAGGGAGGCCACACGCTTTCATCCAAGCCAGAGATTGAGCCGACCGACCGGGCCCGAAGGGACAGATCAGAAATCCCAAAGGGCTGCTTCAGTCTGTCTCTGGAGAGAAGTCCCCCAGGAGAGGGACCAGTGGGAAGCTGCAGGGTGGGAGGCTGGGGCAAGGGTGACAGAAATGGCCTCCTGAGGCCCCTCCTGTCCTTAACTTTCCTTTCCATACATCCTGCCCCACCTCGGTGGGTCCTCATCATGGAAGCAGCCAGTTCATAAACAACCTCTGTCCCACACAGCCCAGGCCCTGATGCCCCTCCCATCCTCTGTCCACTGGTTTCCCCATCACCTCCCTATATTCTGGGGCTCCAGGGCTGCCTTTGCTCTCATAAGGAGTCCATATTTTAGAGCTTACTCCCAGTCTTTCTTCCCCACACAAGTTTGCTTCACAGGCAGGTTCCACTGCCCTGCAGGGAGCCCAGACCCCACCCCACCTGGACCCCCAAGCTGGCTTCACAGAGAGAAACCAGAGTTCCCTAGTCACAGGCTAGTTCAGTCTGAAACTGGCATCCTGGCCACCCAGTCACTCTAGAACTTCCAGGACCACAGACCCTGGGACCCCCACCCAAGACGCCTCCCAAACACACACACACTTAATCCCTAGGTACTGTGTCCTCCACAAATTGGCCCCCTGGAGCAGTCCTCAGGCCCACAACAGCCCTGCCGTCCCACGGCACAGGAGTCTCTCCGGCACCCCCACCCTCCGCAGAGCATGTGTGGGGTCCCAAAGCCCGGATGGGAGCCCATAATCGCTGCCCCAATTTCCTTCCTGAACCAGCAGCCCCCGCTGGAGAGAGGGGCTTGCAAATCTGTCCCTAACCAGCCCCCGCCCTCTCCCGGGCTCAGGAAGTTTGTGGTGGTGTCTCAGCCGACAGCCCAGGACCCAGGACTGGATGGCTAACCTCGGCGCCTTTCTCCTCTCTGGGAGCCCAGCAGCCCCTCGCCCCAGAACTCACCTCAGCCCTCCCGACAGCGCGACCTCTGTGTGGCCACCTTGATCGCGGCCCGCAGCCGGTGGCCGTGCCCTGAGCGGTGGCCGCAGCCCTCGACGTGCGCCCAGCCCCGCGCCGTGCGCCCGCCGCCCCGCACCGCCCACCCCGCCCGCCGCCCCCTCCCCCAGGCCGGATGGCCGCGCCGGCTGCGCCACCGGGTGGGCCCGCGCTCCCAGCCCAGATGTGCGAGGCCGGGGCGGGGCCTGCCTGCTCGGGGCCTCCACCGAGGGGCCCAGCTTGGCCCAGCGTCCAGGGCCCCTCCCTGCGCCCCTCCTTTGCCTGGCGGCCGGGCAGCCCCCACTGCGCCTCCCCGCTCCGCAGCAGGCCGTGGGGGTGGAGGGGTGGCTGGGGAGGTGGGGGAGAAGGGTGAGGAGGGGAGGTGGAGGGAGGGGAAGAGGAATTCCAGACCCCTCGTTGGCCTCCTGCGGCTCAGCTGTGGAGGGGCTCCCCTGCCCGCCCCAACAGACCCACCTCGGGGCTCTGCCTAAACCAGCCTGTCTGTGAGAGCCTCGCTGCTGGGGCGGGAGGGCCTGTTTCAGACTTCTCACAGCACCCTGTCCCAGACCCCTTGACCCAGACCACACCCCGGTGATCCCTAGCCTGGTCTCCAAGAGTCAGAGAGAAGAGGCCTAATTGAGGGTGAAGGCAGGTCCCCGGGTCTGGGGCCTAGCTCTGTCCTTGCGGAAGTTTGGGGCAGCGAGGGACGAGTTCTCACGGGCTGGAGACCCACTCCTGGCATGGGAGTCATTCCGAACTCATCCTGCCTTGGCGAGGAGCACGCAGCCCCTTTCCTGTGAGGTCTCACAGCCTTATTCCTGTCCTAACCCAGGTTCTCTTAGGGATGCTGGGACGTGGCCTTCAAACAGGGGGTTCGCAGGGTGGAGACCCCCTTCTGCCAGGCCCCTGTAAGGCAGCTGACTTAGAGTGCCCCCCACCTCCTGGTTCTGGCATGGCCTGAAGTGGGGGACCCTTTTTCTCTGCCCAGTGTGTCCCCACAGAGGCTCAAGCTGGACACCAGTGGGATGGGAGCCGAAAGTTGCTTCTCAGCCCGTCTCTCTGTGCTAGGGGAGCTGGCCTCCCATCTGCTCCCCACTCCTCCCCAGACAAGGTCCCCATAGTTCTTTGAACATCTTAGCTGCTCCCCACGCCAAAGCTTTGCAGGGGCCATTTTCCTGCCCTGGAGTTGTATGTCTCCTCTGCCCATTTAAAAGGCTCCCCAGCTAAAGGGTCACCTCTTCAAAGCTTGTTGCCCTTATTGTCAGGGCCACTGTCCCCAGAGGCCCCCTGCAAAAAGGTCAGGGGGTAGGGGTGTGCTATACCAGGTAATTTTGAGTGTCGCTAATACCCAATCAGCAACAGAAGGGGAGGCTGGCTGCTCCAAGTGTGTGCCCGTATGAGTGTGTGTATCTGTTCAGGGGTCTGTGCTTGTGTGTAGGTGTGTCTGTGTGAATGAGCGTGTCTATGACTGTGTGTATATGTATGTCTATGTCTCTTGGGATATTTGTGTGACTTTATCTGTGTATATTATTTATATGTGTCTTGTGTCTTTGTGTGTGTGTGTTTGTATTTGTCTGTGAGTGTGTGACAGGTGTGTGATGGAGGCTGGCAGGTCTTCCTCTCATTTCGGAGGCTGAGCAAAGCCTGGGAGGACTGAAGTGTGGCTGTATGGGGAAGGGGCGAAGGGTCTGGACACAACCTGCCTCTTGTTTTTCTTTTTTCCTTTCATTCCCAGCTTTCCTCCATCCCTATCCCAGCTCCACAGATTGGCTCATCTCGGAGGGGCTGGTAGCAGGCTCTGAGCAGGAGTGAAGACTTGTGGCTGGGGAATCCCCATCCCTGGCTACCCTCCTGCTTGGTAGTCTTCTGCCTTTGCCCACCCTCCATTTCAGGCTCCCTCGGCTCAGTCTGACACTGGAGTCACAGGCCCCACCCTTGGGCAGCTTCCAGTCTGACACAGAGAAGCACAGCAAATAATCCACATGAGTCCTGTTCCATGTTAGAGGTTGTTCGATTCAATTGCCATCAGAAAGTTTAGGCCCAGGTAGACATGGACAAGTGTCCTGCAGAGCCTCCCCCCCTTTACTGTCCTCTCTGTGCCCTTGCACCTCCCCCCTCTATCCTCTAGCACCATTGTAAGCCCACCCGCTGACCTCAGCGGCTTCCTGCTTCTCCTGGTTGGGGAAGCACAAGGAAGGATCGGCCTCTGAGTGTGTCCTCTAGGAACAGCCTCTCTCTAGGCTAGGCTTCCCTCCTCTGGCCTTTGCTCAGGATTGTCTTCCTGAGAGGATGCATTCACTGCCAGTCCTGCCCCTCCAAATCCATCTCTATGGGGCAACTGGAGGAGACTTTCAAAAGAGTAAATCTGGTCCCATCACTTCATCGCTCCTATACTCTCCGTGGCTCCCCATGACCTGCAGGAGAAGATCCAAGGTGTGGACTGCCCCTGGCTGACGTCCCAAGCTGCCCTTCCCAGCCCTAACCTCCAATCCCATCTCTTGCCCCTCAGATCTGCCTTCTATGCTTCTGACACTTTGTTCTACTTGGGTGAGTCCCTAGCCCCCATCTGCTCAGAAGCAATAATATCCTTCCCTCCCTTGGGCCCTTGGGGAGAAACTGGCCCTTTGGACCCTATTGTGGGTGCTATGTCTGCTTAGAGAGCCCCCAGCCCTGGTCACCACCAGGCAGGGCTTTTAGGAAGACTCTTTGGATTCAGAAGGCAAGAGGGGTGTGCCCCTTTCCCCGTGCCCACCTCCTGGCCTGACATGGCAGACCAGTAGGCAGTTTTAAGGCAGAGGGTGATGTGCCTCCACAGCTTACCTCGGGAGGTAGTGGAGGATGGGCAGAGGCTTTTGTCATCAGTAGACCCTGTTGACTGTGCCTCATGGTGTGCTGGTGCCTAGTTGGGTACCTTACCTGGTTACTTCTCCTGGGGTCGGGGGAGGACTCTCCATCCTCCTTCTACAGAAGGGAAAGCTGAGGCTTAGAGAGAACAGAGCCCTACCCAATTCAGACCCAGTGGGCTGTCCCAGAGTCTGTGCCCTTGCCTGTGCCACATGTTGCAGGAGGCTGGTGAAGGGAGGGTAGTACCTGGATACCCAGAAGCAGCCTCCCTGGATGGCTGTCCAGCTCTGCCTGTCCCTTCCCGGGGGCAGGAGGTGGGGGATCCTGGGACAGAGGCTTCTAGAGTATTCCTCTACCAGATTCCTGAGGTGTGAGCTTCCTTCCAGGAATTACTCAGCCTGTTCCCACCCCGCTGGACTTCCTCTCTGTGGCTCACGGCCTCAGTCCGTATCATTTTCCTCGTTGGAGATGGGAATATGGGAGGTCCAGCCTGTGACCAGGAGTTCAAGGCTCAGCCTTCATTGTGCCCTTACCTCCACTGTTGCAAGGGCCACTGGCACCTCCTCCATCATAAAAAGAAAGCCCTGGGGTCCCACATTCCTGCTGAGCCTCCCCAATACCCTACCCCAAATGACACCCAAAGCACCAGAATCGGCCCCATCTCCTGGAACTCTGCACCAACACTGCCCCACTTTACAGCCCCCTTTCCAGTGTGATGTTATTAGAATTCCCAGCAGGGACACTGGAAGCCTTCTTGGAGGAGGTGACCCCTGACCTGAGCCCTGAAGGATGACTGAGAGAGTTATTCACGTGGAGAAGCAGGAAGGGCATTCCAGGAGAAGGAAACAGTGTAGACAAAGGCAAGGAGGGTGGAATGGGCAGGAGTCAGAATGGAACTGAAAGCCTCAGCCACTAGCGGCTGAGGGGCTGGGTGTGTTTGTCCCTGGTGCTTTCAAGTACAGACCCATCCTTGTGTTCTACCTCAGCAGGCACCTTGGCCCTTTGCTCAGCAGCCCCCAACCCCACTTGCTTCAACTGGGCACTTTCTGTTTTGGGTCTTTGATCTCTATTCCAGGCCACCGAGAGTTCAGCTTCATTGCACAGTTCTCTCTCTGCTCACCACTTAGCTTGGGTGATACCTCCCCTTGCCAGCCCCTGCTCCACAGAATTGCCCCTCCGCTAGGGTGTGGGGGTACCAAGACTGAGGGAAAAGGAAATGTTGGGAGGAAATGATACTTCCATTTTATCCATGTCAAATTGGAGATTCTTGGGCTGCTGTGTAGACAATGCTGGCTACCCCCTCCCCCACTATCTATTCTCTTTTTCTTGATAATTAAATCTTCTCTTTTTAGCCATGCACATGGCCACCCAGCATACAAAATAGCTTTCCCAGCCTTTCTTGCTGCTAGGTGTGACCATGTGACTAAGTTCTGGCTAACGAGATGTAAGCAGGAATGTATGTGGCATCTTCCAGCTTTTAAACATGGCTGTTGGTTGCCCATTATCTCTTATTCCTCATCCTGCCTTTTGCTACCCTGCTGCCTGGAATGTGAATGGGATGACTGGAATACTAACCACCGTGGACCATAAGGTCGAGAGACACACCCTAGTGATAGCAGAACAGTGACCTGCAAGGAGACTGGCACTTGAGTGGTGTCCCCATGCCAGTCCAGGTCTGTGTACCTCCAGATTTTTAAATACTCGTACGAAAAAAAGAAACTCTTGTTTAGGACACTGTATTTTCGGTCTCTGTTACTCATAGCAGAATGTAATCCTATCTGATTCGACCCCAAGGAGAAATGTTGAGTAGGCAGTTGGTATATGGATCTGGAGCTCGGAGCAGAGTTTTGGGTTGTGGGTAGAAATTTGGCAGTCATCCTTATGGAGATGGTAATTGAAGCCACAGGAGCGGATGAGGTCACCCAGGCAGAGTGTGCAGTGTGAAAGAGAAGGGAAGAGGGCTGCCACCCCACCCCCTTGCCCATGAAAGATGATTCTAGCTTTGCCACTCAGTTTCATCCACCCCTTTCATCTCAGGAGGATTCTGTCTCCCCAGAAGCCTTCTTGGCTTTTATGACTTGGCTTTTATGATACACAATCAGGATGGAGGGAGTCTGGGGAAAGACAAGAGACATAGAGACTTGGGGAAAATTGTTTTGAGGTGTTTTTTTTTTTTTTTTTTTTTTTTTTAATTAGGGGATATTGGGGAATAGTGTTTCTCCAGGGCCCATCAGCTCCTGTCCTTCAATCTAGTTGTGGAGGGCGCAACTCATCTGTTTTCAATCTTTAATTGCAGGGGGCGCAGCCCACCATCCCATGTGTGAATTGAACCAGCAACTTTGTTATTGAGAGCTCATGCTCAAGCCTACTGAGCCATCCGGCTGCCTCTCCAGAAGCTCAGCAGTAGCTCCTTGTCTTCAATCTAGTCGTGGAGGGCGCAGCACACTGGCCAATGTGGGAATCCAACTGGCAATGCTGTTGTTCAGAGCTCACGCTCTAACCAACTGAGCCATCGGCCGCCCTCTTGAGGTGTTTTTAAGGAGAGAATTATATGAGCTGCTATGGTGTGTGGCAAAGTGAATCAGAGAGAGAAGAAGGGGGTTTTATAAAATGTTGCACGTATCCCTTTCATGGTATTCAAGAAAACACATAGAACTTGAAATGTGCTGAAATTACTTTTTGGTTGCTAGACTCAACCTCTTCTGTCATCACATCACCTGAGGCTGGTCTACTTGAATGATGGCTTTAGAAGTGTTACACAAGTCACAAAAATACCTTAGAGTAGAAAAAGATAGAAGCTTATGTTAAGGACACAAAGGGCTGGTATGTTACAGAATCTGGGGGCAGAGGCATGCATTGGGGCTTCACAAGGGCATGGAAGAAGAAACTAGAAATATGTCAGCAACCAGGGAGCTGTCACCCTGGCCACTTTCCTTCCTCTGTTGCTATGTGGACTCTCCTCTGCTGCTCTCTGCATATCGCTAAATTCCTCTTTTGCTGCAGATTGCCTTTTAAAAAATAAAATAAAATAAATGATAGACTTTATTTTTAAAACAGTTTTAGATTTACAAAAATATTGAGCAAGTAGTACAGAGAGTTCCCATCTATCTTCTCCCTCACACACAGTTTCCCTATTATTAACATCTCGGATTAATGTGGCATATTAATGTAGTTATTAGGTTGGTGCAAAAGTTATTGCAGTTTAAAACGTTAAAAATAATTGCAAAAACCGCAATTACTTTTGCACCAACCGAATACAATTAGAGAACAAATATTGATACATTAATAGCTAAAGTCCATAGTTTACCTTAAGGTTCACTCTTTGTGTTGTACATCTATGGGTTTTGATAAATACATAGTATGTATTCACCATTACGATATCATAAGATTTCACTGCCCTAAAAATCCCCTGTGTTCCCCCTATTCATCCCTCCCCAAATACTTGGCAACCATTGATCTCTTTACCACCTCTAAAGTTTTGATTTTTTTCAGAATGTCAAATAGTACGAATAATACAGTATGTCGCCTTTTCAGAGTATCTTCTTTCACTTAATAACATGAATTTAAGTTTCCTCCATGTCTTTTCCTATCTTGACAGTTCATTTCTTTTTTATTGCTGAATTTTAACATAGTTTATTTATCCATTCACTTACAAAAGGACATCTCAGTTGCTTCCAGTTTTTGGCAATTATAGACAAAGGTGCTATAAACATTTGTGTACAGGGTTTTGTGTAGACGTAAATTTTCAACTCAATTGGGTAGATATCTAGGAGCATGATTGCTGGATTGTATGGTAAGCCATTGTATGGCTGTGTCACTTGGCATTGCTACCAGCAAAGAGTGAGAGTTCCTTGCTCCACACCCTTGTCAGCACTTGGTGTTGGCAGTGTTCTGCATTTTGGCCTTTTTAATAGGTGTGTAGTGGTATCATACTGTTGTTTTAATTTGCATTTCTTCAGTGACATGTGATGTAGAACATCTTTTCATATACTTATTTGTCATCTGTATATCTTCTTTCGTGAGGTGTCTGTTAAGGTCTCTGGCCCATATTTTTAATTGGGTTGTTTGTTTTCTTATTGTTGAAATTTAAGAGTTCTTTGTATATTTTGGATGTAAGTCCTTTATCAGATATGTGCTTTGCAAACATTTTTTCCCAGTCTGTGGTTCTTTTTCATTCTCTTAACAGATTGCCTTTTATTTATTTTCTCTTTTCCATGCATGTGATCATTCCACAGTTCCTGAATTTATTTGCCCTTTATAAGCAGATGCCATAAACTAGTGTCTCTAGTTCCAGTTCCAGATTTTTGAAAGACTATTATTTGACCAGTTTAGTGAAGTGGGAAATTAATTATGGCTGAATGTTGTGGTGACATTAAGGTAGCTGGAAGGGAGTCTGGGAAATGTAATTTTAGTTTTCTAGTCTCTTCAGTACAGGAAAACAAACTAGAAAGACGTGGGAAGAGAGAGTCAACCTTCCATGTACATGTAGGAGGTAGAGCTTTGTGGGTGGGTGGGTGAATACTGATACCGTATAATATGTGTTGGTAAAAAAATTCAACCATTACAGAATGGGACAAAATGAAAGCAAAATCCCCTACATCCAGTTCCACTCTTCAGAACTTTTTCCAGTTTTTGTTATTCCGGAGTTTTAACATCATAGTTTTAATAATATGCTTTACTTCTGGTTCTCAGTTTAGTAACTCAAGAGAGTGTCTAATTGATACCTCATCATTAAAGCGAGAATTTAAACCACACTATCTCTCAGCTTCCCCCGTGCCTTCTTGTTCAGTTGTGTGAGCTATATCATTATTGCAGTCTTAATTGGTGTTATTTATAGTTCTAAACCATCTATATTTACCTTTCTTTTTTGTTTTTTTCTTTTGTGTTAAACAATCTATGTTTAAAACTTAGTTTCTTTTCCATTAAGACAGAATTTCCTGAGCCCCATCACTATGGATGAACAATTAGTCTCTCTATGCCACCTACCACCTTCCTTCTCCACGTCCTTCTAATTTCTATTAGTTTTATCTTTACATTCCCATGGTCAAAGTTTATAACATTTGCATTCTGTTCTGTAATTGTAATTAAGTCTTCCATTTTTTAGCTTTAGTTTGATTCTGAAAACCAACCAATCTTATGATTGTATAAGCATTATTTACTGTAGAACCAAGTCATGAGATAGCTCCACTGAGAAGGAAGTGTAATGCCATCTTCTCCACCCTCTGCTACTCCAAGGAGAATATTTGCTGTCTCAAATACTAAGGTCAAGGAGAGTCTTTTTTTCTTACAGCCCATTCGTGGCTTGAAATCGTGCTTCACATGTGTTTGTTTCATATTTAGTCCCTGGAACAGATTTTGTTGTTTCTGGTTTTCTAATTGCTTTTCTTTTTTCTTTCTGAGAGAAGAAACAGATGTCATCTCCATTATGTGACCACAAAATCTACTTGCCATGCACACTTTCCCACGTCTGGGTCCTTTGTATGTGTTGTGAGATGTGGTAGCTGTTGTATTTATCCAGCATTCCTTTTCCCTCCCTTTTCTTTTAGTGAACTGCTGCTCCCTTAGTCCAACTGTGTGACTTGGGTTTTTTCCAATTGCAGTGGCTTCAGGGGTGGGCTTATACCCAACATCTGGCAGTTTACCTCTATTGTGACTCATCTGAGGGATGGGCATACAACGGAGGCACAGATAACTGGAATCCTTCTATGGGATTGATCAGTGGATATTGAGAGGAGCACTCACCCCTTTAGCTTCAGGTAAAGCTTTATCCAGGGACTCTACTGATGTCATCAAGGACCCAGGGTCATTATATAGCTTTCCTCTGCCCTCAGTGTTGTCGTCATCGCCTGGCTGTTCGTGGTGGACTGCCAGCAGCAACAAGCTCCTCTTACATAACAAATAGGGAGGAGGGGTTTTAATTTCACTCAGTTCACAGGGTTTGAGAATACAGCAGGGGAATCAGAGCATGTTTTACCACAAGAAGAGTGAATTCATTTTGGACACCCAAACCACAGATGTTCATACTGCATTCTATTGAATTTCTTTTTATTACAGTGATTCTATTTTAAATTTCCAACAATTAACTTCTTGCTTTATTTTCATAGCTGTCTCTTTTTGTTCTATGAATGTAATAATATTAGACTTTTTCTTTTTATAAGTTCTCTTCTGTTCTTTCAATTATCTGTTTCCTCTGCGGTCAGTTTGCTCACCTTTTGTTTAGTTTATTGAAGAGGCAGTATAACTGAGTAGTTCAGAGTAAAATGCAGGAAACAGACAGCCTCGGTTCAGATTCCATCTCTCTGCCCCTCACTAGCTGTGCAAACCTCAGCCAAGTTATGTTACCTTTCTGTGATGTGGATTCCTGTAAAGTGGAGATAACAAAAGCACCTAGGGCAGAGGGTCGTTAAAGGAGTTAATGAATGTAAAACACTTAGAACACTGCAAGGCCCACAGTAAGCACACAATAGCTATTTGCTGTTTTTGGTTGTTTTTTCTTAATCTGTCTCCTTTCCTTGTTTTTTTCTCAGCTATCTGGTGAGACCTGGTGATCAATTCATCTATGTGAATGAAGGGAAGGGCTGGTTGGCATTCGCGTTGGTGTAGGGCTCTTCCTGTGCCCTGGATCATTAGCAGTGGAGCGTGGAGAGGTCCATATGCCTGCTGCCATCATTTTGAGGTGTGTTGTCTCCCACAGAGAGTTCACTCCGTTTCTCCATAGCTGCTCCGGCCTCTGAGGCAGCTTTCTCTCAGGCATGCTGCAACTATGATTTCCTCTGCCCCCATTTGTCTCTCATTACAACCCACCTTTTTTTCTGTCTTCTAGAAGTAAATCAATATCCCCGTACAGTTGATGTCCCCCCAGCCATCCTGTTCTCAGCCCTCCTCTGGGTTTATTTCCTTTTCCCTTACCTTTCTGTGCTTTTGGTGGCATCTGAGGGGCTAGAGGTGGTAGACACACATTCTCAGCTCACCATCTTGAAATGGAAGTTGGTGTAGCGGTTTAAGTGTTTCTAACTCCAACTAACGCTGCACAGATGGGGCTTCTTGGGGTGTAAAGTGTTTATACTGGACACCTAGACCCCACACAGGAAGGAGAAAGGGAGGGTCCAGAACTTGGGCCTTTTTATTTTCTTGTGAGGTTCCTGTGGGACTGTTGGCCTCAGTGGGTTATCCCACAGACCTGACGGCTGGGTTGGGAAGGGTGGCTCTTCGGTCTCCCTAAGAATCCCAGAACTCTCAGACTCAGGGAACAGAAGTGAGTGAGTACAAGCAAGGGAGGAGAACCAGAGGGACAGACTACAGGCTGTGTGGGGATGCTGAAAGTGGGCCTGGGCACACTTTCAGCCACTGTCACTCTGCACTCACAGAGCTCTTTGACATTCCAGGCTCTGTGGGAAGCTCTTCCCACAAGCTGTCTGGAAGGCTTCAGGTTCAGAGTGGTTGAGTGACTTCCCCATGATCACACAGCTGGTGAATGTCTGGATTTGAACTCAGCTGTATGCAGGGCCCAGGCTCTTTACCACTGCGCTACATCTCTCCCACCTGCCCCCAGGCTGACCAAAGCAGGGTCCGGAAGATCTCCCTTGGGCTACTATGGACTCAGTTGCCTACACTGCAGATGTTGCAATTGGGTATGCAATGACAAAAGCGAGGAAGCCAGGGCTCTGGCGCCCTCTGGAGGAGATAGGAGGCTCTGCAGAGATGCTGTCGAGGTGGGCAAGGGCCCAGGGCTGGGATACCTGCAAGTCCGAGGAATGAATGATAAAATTAAGGTTCTGGTTGCCCCATGTAAGGGCAAGGCTTAATCTCCCCTCATTCTTTTATAATAAGCCCCCAATATTTACCTGGGCACATCATTTATTGGAATAAAGACATAAGGCCATGGGACTAACTTCTGGCTGGTGTGCTATAAGCAGAAATGAAGTGTGCGGTTTAAGGAGTTCTCCTTAAAAGATGGGGGCATGATCTACTGTGTTTCTTCCTCCATCGCGCTTTCTGGAATGCAGATATAATGGAGCTCAAGCACGCTTCTCGGACCATAAGTAGAAGCAGCCCATTGACGATGGTAGAGCAAAAAAATAAGAAGGGAGTCTAGTTTTCTGATGATTGTGCCATTGCCATATCAGCCTTAGATGCTAATACTTATCTGAGATGGAGGGAGATATACTTCTATTTTATTTAAACCACTGTTATTTTGCATTTTCTGTCCTTCAGCCAAGCTTTTTTCATTAAAAAAAATTATGCTTGTTTATTCCAGAACAAAAGTAAAACACATTACCAAAATTTTACTAAGAGTAACACCATTCAGCTAGGAAATAAATTAATTTATTAACCAGAGTTAATTTCATATTCAAGATTTCACATTTCAAGCATTGCCGCTAAATATAGATGGCCCGGTGGCTCAGGCGGTTAGAGCTCCATGCTCCTAACGCCGAAGGCTGCCAGTTCGATTCCCACAGGGGCCAGTGGGCTCTCAACCACAAGGTTGCCAGTTCAATTCCTCAACTCCCCCAAGGGATGGTGGGCTGCGCCCCCTGCAGCTAGCACCGGCAACTGGACCTGGAGCTGAGCTGCGCCCTCCACAACTAAGATTGAAAGGACAACTTGACTTGGAAAAAAGGCCTGGAAATACACACTGTTCCCCAATAAAGTCCTGTTCCCCTTCCCCAATAAAATCTTTAAAAAAAATAAAATAATATATGTATATATGGTTTGACATCTTTGCTCATGCTCTGTCTCAATTCTGAAAAGTTCTATTATTTTAGGATCTTCCATTCTTAGGGCAAATTTTGATCTGATATGTTTAATTACAAAGAGATGGAATTTCAGGATACAAAAGTCCAAGCTTTGTTAAAGAGTTTTCCCCCTATCCTTTATTCCTTCTATCTTATAACCTGCAAATAATATGGATATGAACGTAGCTATGCACACTACTTTGAGCTACCTGTCTCAAGATTGAAAATGTCAATTGTCCAAAAAGTCAAGGGCATTAGTTTCATGTAATGGAAAGTGGATGTCAAAGTTGGGTGCCTACCATTTATAGCCAAAATTCTTGGGAGAATTTCTTAGCTCTCACTCCAGCAAGTGGAGCGAATGGAATGACTTCTGTCCTTTTTTTTAATTATTATTATTTTTATTTTTGAGCAGTTTTAGGTTCCCAGCAAAATGAGGGAAGGTACAGAGACTTCCCACATGCCCTCTGTCTCCCACACATGAATAGCCTCCCCGCTATCAACATCCCCCACCAATTTGTTACAATTGATGAACCTGCATTGACACATCATAGTCACCCCAAATCCACAGCTTACATTACAGTTCACTCAGACTTGCACATTCTGTGGATTTGGACAAATATATAATGACATGTATCTATCATCATGGTATCATACAAAGTATTTTCACTGCCCTAAAAAATCTCCTGTGTTCCATCTATTCATTCCTGTCTCCCCAACGCCTGGCAACCGCTGATCTTTTTACTGTCTCCATAGTTTTGTCTTTTCCATAATGTCATAGAATTGGAATCATATAGTAGGAAGCCTTTTCAGATTGGCTTATTTCATTTAAATATGCATTTAAGGTTTCTTCATATCTCTTCATGACTTAATAGACAGCTAATTTCTTTGAACAATATTCCATTGTTTGGGTGTACTACAGTTTATTTATCCATCACCTACTGAAGGACATCCTGGTTGCTTCTCAGTTTTGGCAATTATGAATAAAACTGCTATAAACATCCATGTACAGATTTTTGTGGGGACACAAGTTTTCAACTCGACTGGGTAAATACTAAGGGGCATGATTGCTGGATTGTATGTTAAGACTATGCTTCATTTTGTAAGAAACCCCAAACTGGCTTTCGAAGTGGCTGTACCACTTTATATTCCCACCAGGAATGAATGAGAGTTCCTGTTGTTCTTCATCCTCACCAGAATTTGGTGTTGTCAGTGTTCTAGATTTTGACCATTCTAATAAGTGTGCAGTGGTATCTTGTTTTAATTTGCATTTTTCTGTTGACATATGATGTGGAGCATCTTTTCATATGTTGATTTTCTTTTCTTTTTTTTTTAAATTTTATTGGGGAATACTGGGGAGCAGTGTGTTTCTCCAGGGCCCATCAGCTCCAAGTTGTTGTCCTTCAATCTAGTTGTGGAGGGTGCATCTCAGCTCCAAGTCCAGTCACTGTTTTCAATCTTCAGTTGCAGGGGGCGCAGCCCACCATCCCCTGTGGGAATTGAACTGGCGACCTTGTTGTTGCGAGTTCATGCTCTGACCAGCCTGAGCCACCCGGCCGCCCCTTCAAATACTGATTTGCCATCTGTATATCTCTTTGGTGAGGTCTTACTTATTTTTTTGCAATGAAAAAAATTATGCATTGGGCAGACCTCCAAATGTCCCCATGCCTGATTCTCACATCTGGAATGAGAATCATAGTACGTACCTCACAGAGTGTTTGTGAAAGTTAAAAGTATGTGTGGCAGTGTGACCTCTTGAGAAATAGCCTAGGAATTTTTATTTTTTAAATTTACTTTGGTAACTGTAGACTCAAATAAATAACAAAAGGTAATGTTCCCTAATTAGACAAAGCAGAAAAGACTTGTTCTCCTTACCCCAAGAAAAGATAAGCACGTCCTGTGCATGCTGTTCTGGGACATAGGCCTTGTATAAGTTTACTACCGTAGCTAACAAGCGACCGCAGAATTCTTGGTGGCATCCAACAATAAACACATACCTGCAGGTGGGCTCAGGTCTGGCTGACTTTGGCTGGGTTCAGCTTGGCTTCGTTCCAGGTTGTGGGTTTGGTTCAGGTCTGTTCCACATGTCTGTCCTCCTGTTTAGACCAGCGGGTTACCTGGAGTATGTCCTTTGCATGGTAATGGCAGAAATGCAAGAGGACAAGGTCAAGACTTTGTTTATGTCACGTCCATTTCACATTCATTGGCCACAGTAAATTTTAGTTAAGACCAAAATCAAGGGATGAAAGAATATGCTTCCCACCATGATGCCATGGAGTAGACGTATATAGTCTACAGTGGACTGAAGGATTGGGGCCGATAAGTTGCACAGGCCTAGAGCTGGGGTTCCCTGGACCGACAAGCTTTATGTTTGGGTTGGACGAAGAAGCAATGGGATGAACCCATTGTATTTTGGTCAAAAGAGGAAATGACCCAAGATTCGGAGTAATATAGGAGCTACAAAGGGGATACAGTGACAGAGACTTTAATCTCTCTGGGGCCTGAGGATTTCAGGGTAGAATGTCAGGAGACAATTGCTTTGTGCCACTGGCACCTGAGGTCCTCCATCTGATTCAGGGTTTCATGTGCTTTTTAAAATGTTTTTATTTTTGAAGAGGGCAGAGCTCACAGTAGCCCATGCAGGGATCCAACCAGCAACCTTGGCATTATTAGCACCACGCTGTAACCAACTGAGCTAACCAGCCATCCCTCATGTCCTTTTTTTTTAAAAAAAGATTTTATTGGGGAAGGGGAACAGGATTTTATTGGGGAACAGTGTGTACTTCCAGGACTTTTTTTCCAAGTCAAGTTGTTGTCCTTTCAGTCTTAGTTGTGGAGGGCGCAGCTCAGCTCCAGGTCCAGTTGCCAGTTGCAGGGGGCGCAGCCCACCATCCCTTGTGCGAACCAGCAGCCTTTGGAGGTAGGAGCATGGAGCTCCAACCACCTGAGCCACCAGGCCGCCCTTCATGTCCTTTTTGATTGACACACATAGTTTGCCCACAGGATACAGGGGAATTGATTGGCTGTGGCTGGGCTCCCCACCAATATAAGTAGGCAGGGGCTGAGTTTAATTAAGTTTGATTTGTAAAACAAAGAAATGTGTTGTCACTTGTATCCAGGATTGTTTGGAGCCATTAAAATCTCCCCCATATGTCAAGTGCTTGGCTCAATAGTGGGCCTCAATACAATGGGCTCTAGTATTATAAAAGTAACTCAGCCATGCTGGGTTACCTTTCCTTCTCTGCCTCAGTGAGGGTGGGGGGCTGGCTGAAATCATGTGTGTTGGAGGGAGCGGGGTATAGAACAGTGGGGAAGGAGAGAGGAATCAGAGATACTCCTGCAGCCGTGAGGAGTGTCCTGGATGTTGGGGCCCCTGTGTTTCCTACAACTAGGGTCTGCTTCTCAGGGGGGTCTTCTCAGAAGTATCCAGGTGGCAGTGGGGTGCTGAGAGGCTCCCAAAGGGTTTGGAGAATCAATACCTTGGTCTGGGTGCCCTGGAAAGCTTTCTCACCCCAGACTGGGCTTGCCTCTTTCCCGATTGTCAGGAGGAACCGTGTGCAGAAAGCTTCCTTCCACCTCTCTCAGACTCCCTAAAAAGGCCAAGTGAGCCCAAAGAGAGGGATATAGAAATGGCTGGTGAACAGGGCTCCCTAGTTCCTACTTCACCTGAGAGGAGGCTCCAACATGGCCCCAGATCCCACTTCTGCTTGTTCAAGTCCCTCAGTGCCAGCCTTGCCCGAGGCCTTCCCCTGCCAACGAGATCTTTCCTGTCCTGGTATTGCGCAAGCTTGCAGCTGCCTCCCTGACGAGTGTCTGGGCTGGGCAGTGGAGCTGAGGCTTTGGGAAAAGAGGAAGAAGTTCCTGAGGCTGGATCTCCTCTCTCGCAGTGGCAGAGCCCTGGGAAGCCAGCAGCACCACGAGCTCCGGGGCCTCCTTCCGTTCTCCTCGCCTGTGGTTCACCAGCCTTGTAGTCATTTCCCCTGCGGAGCAGGTACTTCCATCCTCGGGCCTGGAGGGTGAGCAGAGGGTTGGGAATGGGCCTGGGCTGAGATTGCCTGGGGGGTGTCTGGGTGTGGGTGCTGGACTTTAAGCCGACCTAAGCCCCAGACACTCATCAAAGCTGCACTCACAACCCAATCCCCTTCACAACTCCAGATTTCCCCCAACCCACGTCCCCTCCCAATCCTAACCACGATCCTGACCCCAGCCAACCCAGCCCTGTTCTCTGTGCAACCCTACCTCACCCTCAGTTGTACCCCATCCCCAACCATGTACTAATCGTCATCTCTACCCAGCCGCAGCCCCAGCCGTCACCCTCACCCCAATCCCATCATCTTACCTCCACGTCGACCTTAATTCCATCCCAAATCGCAGCCTAACCATCTGCCTAAGCCAGCGCAGCATCTCTACCCAACCTTCGTTGTCGCCTCACTCTCGGCCCATTCCCGTTCTGCTTCATTCATCGGAACACAGGAACCCCAGCACAGCCCAGCGTAACAAGGAATGGGTGCTCAGGCTAAGAGCATTTATAGCCAGATTGAAATGTGAACTTTCTACTGCCCATTTCGAAGCCAACAGACCTTATTTAAGGGTTATATGGCTTTCAGAGTTAAATGTTTGGGGCTTTCCACTATTATGAAGATAATGTACTCCTGAAATTGTCCAGCTGTACCCTGGTTTCCTATCTATAGGGGAGAGCACTCCAGCTGGCTATGTTCCCCAATTTTCCTCCTTCTCCAACCTGATAGGGAAGTTGGGGGGACAAGCCCTAGTGTTGGGAAACAGAAACTGAATCCTTCATAGCTGCTTACAGTGAAACTTCCTCTGACCTTTCTTCCCCAGGCCGGACTTGGTCTCTGGGATCAGAGGTCAGTGGCTTGGGGACCCAGCCTGCCCTCCCCAGCTGTCCTGCAACGCTTGGTTTCACATAGACTTTTCCCACTCACTTGCTTTTGCACAGGCAGCAAACATAAATGCCTATCATGTGCCAGGCCAGCCCGTCCCAACCCTGATGCAACATATACCATTTCTAGGTAGGAGTGAGGATTTAAAACTCTGTTTTCAGAGTGCCCAAGACTTGGGGATACAAGGATGAACTTCAGGAACCTCCTGAGGTCTGGGAAACAATGCTCTCCCAAGTGGTCACTGTCTAAATGTTGGGTTGTTTTAGGGCTGAGGTGCTCTTTGTCCCCCAATACACCCACATCCCCTTCCCCAGGACCTGCAGTCATCCCTCTAGCACCAGGGGCGCTGGGTGCACCCCAGGGCACCCAGAGCTCAGCCTAAGCCTTCAACACCAGGCTTTCACACAGAGACAAGGGTCTCCCTTTCTGGGGTTCTTGTTGCCCCCTTTTTTTCCCCAGGAAAGTTCTCTGGACCAAGAGTGGTCTTTGAGGTAGAACAGGCTGAACCAATAAGCTGGACTCTGGTGGGACTGACCCCTTGGGTGTTGGGGCTGGGCTAAGTAAGTATACGTGATGTGATTTTAGAAAAGGTATTTTCACACGTTCCAAAACCATTCTGAGGTCAGTGTGTCACTATTCTTCCACCATTAAGTTCAACATTGCCCTTTCCAGGGCCCCAAACGGGAACAACAGAGGAGCAGGGGACATCAGATGCATGTCTTGCTGATATGCCAGCTATAGAGGATCTGACCCTGATACCTAGCATGGCTCTGGGCTCTGGGGCCACACCTGCCCCCAACCATGCACAGCGAGCTGCCTTTCAGTCCAGCATTCAGGTCATGGGTTCCAGTCTGGGCCAACATGAGCCTCTCCTGTGGCCAAAGACCAGGTGTGAGGGTGTGAGTATCGCCTCCTGGGACAGGAGCAGGCATAGGACTGCCCAAAGAACTGGAGACGAGCCATTGGGTCTCAGCAAATGACCAGACTTGTCTGTTGGAGCAGCCCAGTCAGGGGGCCATGTACTCTGAAGAATAGTGCTCTTCCGGGCCTTCCCAGGCCTTTGCTTCACGGTGCTCCCTGCAAGACCATCCCTCCTCCCTTCACATTTGGTCATCCTGACAGATAATTGTGGCCCATCCAGGCCCTGGGTGTCTGCTTAGCCCTCCCCAGGTGTGCCCCCTGGTAGCCACCAGAATCAGTTGGGCCCCACCTGTAAGCCTGATGATCTGGGGGCTGGGAGTTGTCATGAGTTTCCGGTCCCCATTTCTAGCCTCCCCCGGCCCTCCCACTCACTCTGCTGAGTCAGCATTTAGGACCAGGGAGGATTGCACAGTTGGCAACAGGGGTTTTTGTATGTGTGTGGTAACATATACATAACACAAAATTTATTGTTTTAACCATTTTTAAAAATTTTTTTATTGGGGAACAGTATGTTTCTCCAGGGCCCATCAGCTCCAAGTCATTGTCCTTCAATCTACCAAGTTTTCCCGAAAATAAGACCTAGCCGGACAATCAACTCTAATGTGTCTTTTGAAGCAAAAATTAATATAAGACCTGGTCTTATTTTGCTATAATATAAGACCCGGTCTTATCTAATATAATATAATATAAGACTAGGTCTTATATTAATTTTTGCTCCAAACGATGCATTAGAGCTGATTGTCCAGCTGGGTCTTAATTTCAGGGAAACACGGTAGTTGTGGAGGGCGCAGCTCAGCTCCAAGTCCAGTCACCGTTTTCAATCTTTAGTTGCAGGGGGTGCAGCCCACCATCCCATGCAAGAATTGAACCGGCAGCCTTGTTGTTGAGAGCTCACGCTCTAACCAACTGAGCCATCCAGCCGCCCCGTTTTAACCATTTTTAAGTGTACAATTCAGTGGCATTAAGTACATTCATAATATTGTGGAACCATCACACTGTCTATTTCCAGCACTTTGTCATCATCTAAAATAGAGACTCTGTACCCATTAAACATTAACTCCCTTTTCTCTCCTCCTTCCAGCCCCTCATAATTTTTATTCTCCTTTCTGTCTCTACTAATTAGCTACCTCATATAAGTGGAATCATGTAATATTTGCCCTTTTGGTCTGGCTGACTTCACTTGGCATAATGTTTTCAAGGTTCGCCCATGCTGTAACATGTATGAGTTCCATTCCTTCTTATTCTACAATATTCTATTATATGGATAGACCATATTTTTTTAATCCAGTCATCTATTGAGGAACACTTGGTTGTTCCCACTTTTTGGCTATTGTGAATAACACTGCTATGAACCTGGGTGTACAAGCACCTGTTTGAATCCCTGTTTTCAATTATTTTGGATCTATACCTAGGAGTGCAGTTGCTGGATCATACAGTAATCTTTTGTCTGCCTTTTTGAGGAACCACCCAACTGTTTTCTACCGGGGCTGCACCATTTTACATTTCCACCAGCAGTGCACTCAGCTTCTAATTTCTCCATATCCTCTTCAACTTTTATTATTTTCTGGCTTTGTTTGTTTCTTAATAGCCATTCTAATGGGTGTGAAGTAGTAGCTCATTGTGGTTTAATTTGCATTTCCATAATGATTAATGAATGACGTTAATTTAAGCATCTTTTCATGGGCTTATTGGCCATTTAATATCATCTTTACAGAAATGTCTATTCAAGTCCTTAGCCCATTTTTTGAATTTGGGTTTTTTGGTCATTGAGTTGTAGGAGATATATATATATATATATATATATATATATATATATATATATATATATATATATATATATCTCCCTTATGTATAATATTAATCCCAGAGATATGATTTGCAAATGTTTTCTTCCATTCTCTGGGTTGTGTTTTCACTCTCTTGATAGTGTCCTTGGATGCACGAAAGTTTTTAACTTTTTTTTTGAGCGGGGAACTGTGTTAAATTTATTTTATAATATGTAAACACTACATAATCTAGAAATAAATTTGTGAAATAAATTCACTTAAGCTATATTTGAAATTGTAATTCAGTCCTTTAAAGAGGATATGAGTATCCAATTTCAACTGTTTGTTTTTAATATAAGTGTCACATTCATATTGACAAAAATACTATGCACATTATGTGTTAATCAGTGGGCTAGTGTCTATTTTGTAATTTCCTTACCATTGCACTAACTTTCTTCTGTAAAGAATAATGCTTTTAAGGTTTCCTTCAATCCTTCTATTTTTTTTCTTTTATTTCTGTAGCAAGTTGATATTTCCCCTTATCTTCTTCCAAGACACACATCTTCATTTGCAACTGCTTTTTAAAAACTGCCATTGCGAACTAATGTGATAGCTTGTGTGTATAATTAGTAAACAAACTATCAGACAAACAGACATTTTGGAAATCTATGCTCAGTGTGGGGAGAGGCATTATACAAACAAAGAAATCTCGAGACCCCAGGCCTAGTTAAAATCCAGGTCCCGGAGGCTAACCTTAAGAGTGACACGAGGGCCGGCCGGTGGCTCAGGCGGTTAGAGCTCCATGCTCCTAACTCCGAAGGCTGCCGGTTCGATTCCCACATGGGCCAGTGGGCTCTCAACCACAAGGTTGCCAGTTCAACTACTCAAGTCCCCCAAGGGATGGTGGGCTCCGCCCCCTGCAACTAGGATTGAACACGGTCACCTTGAGCTGAGCTGCCGCTGAGCTCCCGGATGGCTCAGTTGGTTGGAGCCTGTCCTCTCAACCACAAGGTTGCCGGTTCAACTCCCGCAAGGGATGGTAGGCTGTGCCCCCTGCAACTACTAGCAATGGCAACTGGACCTGGAGCTGAGCTGCGCCCTCCACAACTAGGATTGAAAGGACAACAACTTGACTTGGAAAAAATACACACTGTTCCCCAATAAAGTCTTGTTCCCCTTCCCCAATAAAATCTTAAAAAAAAAAAAAAAAAGAGTGACACGAATCCTAGGGCTACCCAGGAACTGAACAGCCACAGGTCCTTGGACCAGAACGACTGGGCAGTGTGGTGTAGTGGCTCTGAAGGCAGAGGCTCTCATTCCAGTCCTTGCCTCTCTCTGGCAAGTGAAACATGTCTAGCCACCACTGGGTGGTCAGGCAGACCCACCATTCAGTCCCAGTACCCTGGCTGAGGTGCTGTCACAGCTCCCTGCTTACCTCAAGGAAACTGGTCTGTGGAGTTCACTTGGCCTCCATTTCCAAAGGAACTTTTACAGACCCTACTTTCTACCTGCCCGGTGACTTCAACTTCCCAAACATTTCTTCTTTTCAATTATAAAAAGAGATTTTTCCTTTTGTTTCTGATAAAAAACACACACACACACACACAAAACAAAACAAAACAAAAAACAACCAAACTGCCATTGCTTCTTTGTGTTGCTTTGCTCAAGTTTCCTTTTGATTCTGAAGTTTCCTTTTGTCATTTAAATTCTTGTGTCTCCACAACAATTTTACCAACCTGCTATTCATATTGAATTTCTGCTTCCTTTCTCATACGTGATTCTTCTAATGCTTCCAGTAAACTTGTTTTGAAATCTCAGAGCTGAACAGAAAATAATGTCTCTGAAGAGCTTTTCAAAGCTCTTCAGAGCAAAGGGAGATGACGATTCCGTCTTAAAATCGTTCTCCATAGTAACATTTATTTCCGTATTTTATTGAGCTTTGCTTTATTGCACACACTCACAGATGTGTTTTTTTACAAATTGAGGGCAAGACCCTGCACCTTACTAACCTGCAGCCTTGATAGCATTTCGGGGAAAGTCACCAGAAGTCCCAGCAAAGAGGATGAGCTCCGAGGCGCATGCTCGGTTACCTCAGAGGAGGGCTCCTGATTCCCCCGGAAGGCAAAAGGTTTTAGCTTTTATCAAGTCCGATTTATCTATTTTTCCTCTTGTTGCTTGTACTTTTGGTGTCATGCTTAAGAAGTCGTTGCCTGATCTTAGGTCATGAAGATTTTCACCCATGTTCTCTTCTAACAGTTTTATAGTTTCTCTTATATGTGTTTCTGCCATCTCTCCCCGTTAGATTCATATCCATGGCACCCCTTAAAGCCCCATCCCCACCAGGGGTACACTAGGGTCTACCTTCTTATGCATACTACTATACTGTAGGCATTTAACTCATGTTTGTGGGATATGTGTTGTGCAGGACACTTATGCCCTCGTCATACCTAGACTTGCCCTGCCACCAACTCTAAATCCCCAAGGACCACACCCATCTCTTGCCCACTACTGCAAGGCCTGAGGGTCTCTGCGCTGCTGCAGAGCACTTATCCCCAGTCCCAGGTCCTGAGAAACGGGTGCTAACAAGCTACCAAGGACAAGGCAAGCACAGAAATGGTTCTGGGTGGGTACAGGAATCCCAAAGGGGAAGTTGTAGCTAGAAACCGCCTTCGAGCTACACCTTGAAGACTGAATAAGGTTTCAGCAAGCAAAGATTATTTGTGGTGGGGACAGAGGTGCTCAATTGGAGAGCCCATGGGCAGATGGGACTGGCCCCAGGGTGGGTGTGTAGGGAGCAGAGAATGAGGGCAGAGCTGGCAGTAAGAAATATGTATTAGGCCCATATCTCCTGGGCAATGGGGAGTCACAGAAAGTTTTTGAGCAGGGGAGTGGCTCTTAAAGGTGGCACTTTGGTGAGTGCTCAGTCAAGCCCCATTATAGCTTATAGCTAGCTGGTAAGGCTGGAGGTAGGGAGACAAATCTCGAGTTAGAAACCATCATTCTTGCTGCGTGCCTTGGAGTAAGTCACTGGGCCTCTCTGAGTTCCGGTTCCTGTTGGCTCGGGTGACAGGGAGGGACAGGGAAGTGGGAAGAAAGCGAGAAACATCTGTTCATCTGCTCTAGGGCAGTATCCTTAAGGGGCTGGGAAAGCAGAACTTGGGGTGGGGCTTAGGGACATATATTGGACTTTCTGGGGCATGATACCAAGTGAGGGCATTCCCGGTAAAGGCCAAGCCGTGACCGTGGGCTCCTGGCTCCCAGCTGATGGCCGCCCAGAAGTCCTGGGCAGCCCTGCCCTCTCACTGGGTTGGCCAGCACAGCACGTGGGAACACAAGACTGGGCTCTCAGCAGGCTCTGAGGCTGGGGTGCCCTGAGGTTCCTTAGGAGGTCCCTGTGTGCCCAACCAACACAGTGTACACCACCCTCCTAGGCACCAGAACCAGAGCAAGAACCTGCTATGGGCCACCTGCTCCAGCTGCTCTACCTGGCCTCATCCATCTCAGCAGGTAAGCTTTGCTGGCCTTGCCTGTTTCACAGGGCCCAGACTTGCTGGCCTGCAGACTGGACTGTGCCTTGTCACAGGTTTGGCCACTGAGGTGGAAGGGCAGGCACAGGGAGGCACTGGCAGGGAGGAGTGACCTTCCTTGGGGTGCCCAGAGAGGCTGAGCTGCTGGGGGCAGGACATGGTTTGGGGGTTCATCTGGGGCACGTTCCATGGAGCAGATCTTAGGGCTCTTCGGTGACCCCAGGCCTGCATTATTCTCCTGTCTGTCTGCCCCTCCCTCAGTCCTGGCATCGTGGGGCAGCTCCAGTCCCAATGCCGTGCAAGGAGTGAAGGGGTCCTGTCTCATCATCCCCTGCGTCTTCACTTTCCCTGCTGACGTGGAGGTGACTCATGGCATCGTAGCCATTTGGTACTATGACTACTTGGGCAGTCGGCTGGTGGTTCACCATTCGGGGGACCCCCAGTTGGTGGAGGAACGCTTCCGCGGCCGCACCGAGCTGCTGGGGCGCCTCGAGCACAGA
Organism: Rhinolophus ferrumequinum; assembly: GCF_004115265.2. Classification (NCBI taxonomy): domain Eukaryota; kingdom Metazoa; phylum Chordata; class Mammalia; order Chiroptera; family Rhinolophidae; genus Rhinolophus; species Rhinolophus ferrumequinum. Next base: position 25,656,972 of record NC_046306.1, on the reverse strand, counting down.
GTGTGCACCCTGCTCCTAAAGGACCTGCGCCCCCAGGACTCGGGCTCCTACAACTTCCGCTTCGAGATCACTCAGGTCAATGGCTGGACAGAAGTCAAAGCCACCAAGGTCACCGTGACAGGTGAGGAGCAGGGTGATCTGGCTGCTGCCTGGAAGGGACACCCAAGCTGCTCCTGGCTCTGCTAACTCACAGCCCCAACTTCTGTCCTAAGCCTAGCCCCAGCCTTGTGATCCCCATGCAGTCACCCCAAGTGGGGGTGGGGATAGGAAGCAACCTCTCTTTCCCCTTGAAGACCCTTGCCCCGGCTCACCCCTTAGCTGGGTGAGGTCTCCAGTGTGGTAAAGGGGAGTCCTGACCCTCTTGTCTTTGTCCTCAGAGAACCTCAGTGTGCCCAACATTGCCTCGCCGTTAGAGCTTCGCGAGGGCATGGAGGCCGAATTCAACTGCTCCACTCCCTACGCATGTACACAGGAGAGGATCAGCCTGCAGTGGCAAGGCCAGGACCCTGCTCGCTCAGTCACCTCCAACCTCCAGAAGCTCGAGCCCACAGGCATCAGCCATCTGGAGACCCTCCGCATGGCCCTGTCCTGGCAGGACCACGGCCAGACCCTGCGCTGCCAGCTCTCGGTGGCTGAACATAAGACAGAGGGCGAGATTCGCCTCCAAGTGCAGCGTGAGTACACTGGGGCCATTCCCTCATTACCAAGCACACATCTGTGGCTCCCCAATGGAAACTGCTCCTTCTCCAGCCAGTGGAAACATGGCCCTTGCCCCGAGGCAAAGCTGGGAACACTTGGACCTCCAGGGTGGGCAGGCGGAGAGAGAATGCTAAGCGCTAAGAACCATGTTTAATGGCTCCTTTGCACCTCTTATCCCTGAGGCCAGGCTGGGCACAGAAGGGGAGACACAAAGAGCCAAAGACTTGGGGGTCGGGCAGCAAGCACCCTGGGATTTAGCCCAGCTCTGGAGGGTACTGGGGGAGGGGAGTGGTCTGCCTCTTTCCTGCCTATGGCTGCTCACGTTCATGGTAATCAGTGTGTCACTGGACATGGCAAAGACGCCATGGGAGAAAGCCCCAGTTTCCACTTGATTGAGCGTCTCACCGTCCCAGTAAAACAGGGTAGCCTGTTCTAGAACAACCACTGTTCACGGGCATCAGGCAGCTAGTTCCACCGTCCACGAGATGAGCAAACTTTGGGCAACTTACTTGCCTCTCAGAGCCTCTGTTTTCTTGTCTGTACAGGGCAGAGGCCATCGATAGTACTGTTAAATAAATACTAGTTCCTAGCGCATAGAATTGTTATGAAAATTAGAGGAGTGCTTGGCACATACTAATTGCTCAAAAATAGTAGGTTTCTACTATTTTCATATTTACATAGATTAAGCGCTTGAAAATATGAGCTTTTATTAACATATTACATAGAGAGAGGTTTTGGAATAAGATTGAAAGAAATGCAGTTCTTGGGGGCGGCTGGATGGCTCAGTTGGTTAGAGCGCGAGCTCTTAACAACAAAGTTGCCGGTTCAATTCCCGCATGCGATGGTGGGCTGCCCCCGCCCCCGCAACTAAAGATTGAAAATGGGGACTGGACTTGGAGTTGAGCTGCGCCCTCTACAACAAGATTGAAGGACAACGACTTGACTTGGAGCTGATGGGCCCTGGAAAAACATACTGTTCCCCAATATTTCCCCCAAAAAATGAAAAAGAAATGCAGTTCTTTGTATGGTTGGCACCCTCTTTACAAGTCGGCTAACCATTCTCAGAGCTAATTTGACTCTATCTTTGGCCCCCTCCATTAGGTGGCTGGTCCCTCACCAACCAACAGCTACCACAAGCCACCCAAGCAAGCAGTGTGTATCCATGACTCCCAAATAGATGGACAGTGTCATGAGGCAGAAAGCCCTAGAAGACAGTGTGGCCTGGATGCTAGGTCAAGCATTGCATTATCAGGCTGTCAATGGAGAAGGAAGGGATCAGGAATTCCTCACAAGGTGGGGGACAGTGCAATCCTGGATAGGGGAACTAACAGGACTGATGATTATTCTGGCTGGGCTTCCTTAGGGCAGAGTGTTGACAGAGGAAAAGTGTGCCAGCCCCTGCCTGCCCCTGGCACCTTACCTGACACACTCCGTCATACCTTGCAGATGCCCCCAAGGGGGTGGAGATCCTCCTCAGCCCCTCGGAGGGGAACATCCGTCCAGGTGATCCAGTTACACTCACCTGCCAGGTGAACAGCAGCTACCCCAAGGTCAGTTCCATGCAGTGGGTCAAGGATGGGACACACCTCAAAACCCAGAGTCGTGTGCTGAAGTTGTCCCAGGCAGCCTGGGATGATGCTGGCATCTACGCCTGCGAAGCTGAGAATGGTGTGGGCTCCTCCGTCTCCCTTCCTGTCAGCCTCCACGTTTTCAGTGAGTCCTGGGTGAGCCTGGGTCTTGACTAGAGGGCAGGGAAAGGGTCCTGGCCACTGGGGCTGAGGGGAGCCAGGCCAAGATGCCTCCTGGAACGTGGATGTGGAGATGTGGAGTCCCAGCCCTGAATCAGACAGATGGCAAACCTCCCCGTCAGGGTGGGATATCAGGAGGATCCCAGTGTACAGGACAGAGATGCAGGGCCAATCCAGGAGGCTCCGCTGCAGAAGGGGTGTGAAGTAGACTGTCAGAGATTTAGGCTGAGGGGCTACAACCCCCGCACTCTGAGAGGTTGGGCCTGGAAGGCGGCTGGGTACCTCCAGTGTGCCCTATGTTGCCCCCACAGTGGCCAAGGTCCAGGTGAGCCCAACAGGCCCCATCCAGGAGCACCAGACAGTGACGCTGGACTGTAACGTGCCTAAAGGAGCACCCAGTGAGCTGCGCTACAGCTGGTACAAGAACCAAGTCCTGCTGGAGGACGCCCACAGCAGTACCCTCCAGCTACTTTCAGCCACCAGGGCCGACACCGGCTTCTACTTCTGTGAGGTGCAGAACGCCCAGGGCAAGGAGCGTTCTAGCCCTGTCAGCGTGGTGGTCATCCGTAAGTGGCCAGGGTGGGATGGACGCTGCCAGAGCCCAGCCAAAGGCTAGAGCCCCTGCAGGAGGGTTAGGGTCCTGGGCCCAGATGACCTTGAGCTATGCACACCTGAGCAAGGCTTTGACCTCCCTGGGCCTTAGTTTCCTCCTATTTTTAAAAAAACTTTATTTTGAAATAAATTCAAACTTACAAAAAGAGTACAAAGAATTATCATATACCTTTAACTTAGATTCCACATTTGTTAATATTTTGATACATTTGCTCTCTTTCTTTTTAAATATATATTATATATGTGTGTGTATATGTGTATACAACACATGTATACACACATATGAGCATATATGTGTGCATGCATGTACACACATTTTCTCTTTGTAAACACAAACACATATGCATTCTCTATACACACATATGTATAATATGCACTCTATTGATATACACACACACATATACGTTATCTATCACCTATCTATCTATCTATCTATCTATCTATCTATCATCTATCTATCTGTCATCGATCTGAATTTATGTTCCTGAAGTTGCAGACATGTTGCCTTTTTACTCCTTTGTTCCTCAGTGTGTATTTTCTAAGGTTGTTCTCATACATAACCACAGTACAGTGACCACAGTTGGGAAATCTAATATTGACCTAAGACCATTACCTAATCAACAGTCCATATTTAAATTTTACCAATGGACCCAATAACGTTCTTCATGGCAATTATTTTTTCTGATCCAGGATCTAACCCAGGATCCCATGTTGCATTCAGTTGTCATGTCTCTCTATTCTCCTTTACTCTGGGACAGTTCCTCAGCCTTTTCTTGTCTTTCTTGACATTGAAACTTGAACAGTACAGGCCAGTTGTTGTGTGGCTTCCCTCAGGTTGCATCTGTCAGAACTGCGTAGACTGAGCCCAGGCACTTGGGCAGGAAAGTCACAGACGTGATGCTGCATCACATCAGGAGGCACGTTACGTCAGTGTGCCCCATTGCTGGGAGTCTTCACTTTGATCACTTAGTTGAGGTGCTTGCTGTCCACTGCCAAGTCTCTGCCAGTTTTCCCATCTTTAAAGTAGGGTGTGTGCGACCCCCCACTCGCAGGGTTGCCACAAGGATGCCTGGCATGACAGCACGACTTGCCCAGCCCAGGGACAAAAGTGGATTCAGCAGGCCCTCAGGAGCTGCTGGGGCCACCCCCCTGCCAGGGCATCATGGGACAAAGCAGGTGCAGGGGTCATAGGCTATAAAGAGGGATCCAGGGAGTGCCCCTGTCTGAGGGTGACAGGCTCTTCTCCTCACAGACCCACCCCTTGCCCCAAACCTAACTGCCTTCTTGGAGATCCAGAGGGGACTGGTGGGCATCCTCCACTGCTCCGTGGTCAGCGAGCCCATGGCCACCCTGGTGCTGTTACACGGGGGACTTGTCCTGGCCTCCACCCTCGGTGAGGGTAACCGCAGCCCACGCTTCAGTGTCTCCTCTACCCCCAACTTCTTGCGCCTGGAGATCCGAAACTTGGAGCTAGCCGACAGTGGGGAGTACACATGCACAGCCACCAACTCCTATGGGAATGCATCCTCCACCCTGGACTTCCATGCCAATGGTAAGATGGCCTCAGGGGGCTTGTGGAGGGAGCCCGAGTAGGAGGCCTGCTCTGGTCTCTTCCTCCTAGGAGTCTAGAGAGCTCAACTGAGGAGCTGAATTAGCTGGCTAGTAAAAACCACCTCAAAGATCTGGGCTATATACAGTCATCCCAACCTGGGAGGTTCCTGTAAGTCAAGGCAAAAAGGGAAACATGGCAGGTTGTATTATTCCTTTTGTACACATTCTGACTCAACGTAGAGGGTCCTTCATATGCATTCATTTGCTTTTTTATTTATCAAACATTTGGGGCAGGCTCTGTGCTAGGAGTCAGATGCAGGAGGCTCAATAGAGAAGTAGGTGCGTGTGCTGCCCTCCCCTCCTTCTGAAGCCATGGCAGACATAGCTAATCGATCAAGCCAGGTTTTTGACACAAGCTTGGGTTCTGGCTTGGAATCCTTCTCAACCAGGCTGCAGCCAGTTACTATCAATAGATCAGGATTGGCATTCGAGGCCAAACCCTCCTGAGCTTCGAGAGTCACATAGCTGATAGCACGAAGCCCAGACCAACCTACAGTTGTGTGGGGAAAGGGTGATGCTGGAGGGCTTCCTGCAGTAGGTGGCACAGAGCCACAGATGTGCAGAGGAGCTGAGCCTCCCTTTCTCTCTTCTGCCAGTGGCCCGCCTCCTCATCAGCCCAGCAGCAGAGGTGATAGAAGGGCAGGCGGTGACACTGAGCTGCAGGAGCGGCCTGAGCCTGACTCCTGACACCCGCTTCTCCTGGTACCTGAACGGAGCCCTGCTTCTCGAGGGGCCCAGCAGCAGTTTCTTGCTCCCTGCAGCCACCAGGACGGATGCTGGCTCATACCACTGTCGAGCCCAGGATGGCCACAGTGCCAGTGGGCCGTCCTCACCTGCCGTCCTCACTGTGCTCTGTGAGCAGTCTCCCCTTCGGCCCCTGCCTGCTTTGGGGAGGGTCAGTCCACTGGGGTCCACCAGCCATCCCTACTGGGGTCCACAGGCCCTCCTGGCCCTGTCCTGCTCAGGGCCTACATCAGGAGGGCAGCTGCAAGCCTAGGCAGCATGGGTCTCTCCATCCAGCGCTAAAATCTGGGGAACAAGGCTAAGGATTTCTTTACCTTCCAATGTCCCATCCTGCAATCCCAGCCCCTAGCCTCAAACCCACCATGGGCACCATGTCCAAGCTTTGTCCTCCTGAGCTGGGCCCTGGGACACCATCTTCCTATATACGCGCACACACCCCGTAGACTGTGCCCTCACGGGCTCCCAGAGACACAAAGGCAGAACCTCTCGGTGCAGGAACTGCGTCCTATTATGGGTGGATGCTCCATATTATCCGAGGGACTGACCAATGTTCAGGGCACACTTAGCTTCCAGAAAGCCTCCCCTGACATGGGCACGAGCAACATCCTGGGACTGTCAGGAAGAACAGCTGACTCGCAGGGGTTTTCAAGTGTCAGAGTAAGATCAGGTGGGGGCCTTGGCTGATGGCTATCTTTGACCATCCATCTCCAGAAGCCTCTATGAAGAGAGCATTTTAGGCATTGTCTGTTATCATGGGAGCTGGCTTGGAGATCAGAGATAAAACGCGGGGAGGAAGGGATGGGCTGCAGAGTGGGAGCAGAGGCAAGCCTCGCAGGGATTGCTATGTGAGTGCCCGCCTCAGGAGCACAAGGGAATTAGGCAAGTGGCCAGTAGGCCACACTGCACCTTTGTCCACGCTAGAATATGGCCCTCCTTCCTCTGGGAAGACTCAGTCCAGCACTAGGGCATAGCTTAGCATGAGGCACGTGGGCTGAATTCCTTCCACCCTGGTTTGGTTTTCCTTGTGCAGTGCACAGCCTGCACAGCTGTTTCTGGTAGCTCTGGGCACACCCCTTTATCCAGTGTGTTCTGGGAGCCTAACCAGCTTCAGGACCTATGAGGCCCTGGCAGAGATTGTGGATGAGTGCCTGCTCTTCCTCCTTACAGACGCCCCACGCCAGCCCATGCTCACTGCCCGGCTGGATCGCGATGCTACAGGAGGTGGGGCTGGCCGTCGAGGCTTTCTCGAGTGCCGTGTGGATAGTGACCCCCCAGCCCAGCTGCGGCTGCTCCACAGGGACCATGTAGCAGCCTCTTCTCTGCCATCAGAGGGTGGTTGCTGTACCTGTGGGGGCTGTTCCCAGCGCGCAAAGGTCCACAGAGCCCCCAACCTGCTGCGTGTGGAGATTCGAGACCCAGTGCTGGAGGACGAGGGTGTGTACGTGTGTGAGGCCAGCAACACCCTGGGCAATGCCTCCTCCTCGGTGACCTTCGATGCCCAGGGTAAGTCAGGGCAGGAAGTGGTGCATTGGGTCAGGGGCCAGTACTCAGGACTATTCCTCTGCAACCTGGCTCCAAGGAAGGTCTGTCCAGTGAAACCATCTCATTCAGCAGTGGGAGTTCACTTTCCTCCCCCATCTAGTGGGCACTCCAGAGGGTCTCCTTCCTGCCCCCTCCAGGCTGGGAAGCTGGGCCACTGGCCCCTGGGGTGGGGGGGGACAGTCAAGGTGAGGCCTGTCTCGAGTGAGCCTGTGCTGCCTGCTCTCCAGCCACTGTCCTGGTCGTCACACCATCACACAGACTGCTAGAAGGCACCGGAGCCAACCTGACTTGCAATGTGAGCCGGGAAGCCAGCGGTGGCCCTGCCAACTTCTCCTGGTTCCGGAATGGGGCACTGTGGGCCCAGGGTCCGCTGGAGACCGTGACGCTGCTGCCTGTGGCCAGAACGGATGCTGCCCTCTATGCCTGCCGCATCCTTTCTGAGGATGGTGCACAGCTCTCTGCCCCTGTGGTCCTGAGCGTGCTCTGTGGGTGATGGGCACTTGGAGGGTTGAGGGGGTAGGGTGGGGAGAACCAGGCTGCGGTTGGGTTTGGGGAGACAAGAACATGGCTTGGGCATGAGAAAGTGTGGGCCTGGACTGTGTGTGGAGGGAGGAGTGGGACACAGAGTGGCAGCTCCGATGTGGTGAGCTGTGCTGGGGGTGACCTGAGCTCCCCGCTGTGCCTGCAGATCCCCCGGACCCTCCAAAGCTGTCAGCCCTCCTGGACGTGGGCCAGGGCCACATGGCGGTGTTTGTCTGCACTGTGGACAGTAGTCCCCTGGCCCAGTTGACCCTATTCCATGGGGAGCACCTCCTGGTCACCAGCATGGGGCCCCAGCTCCCATCCCGTGGCCGTCTCCAGGCCAAAGCCATGGCCAACTCCCTGCAGCTAGAGGTCCGAGACCTGGGCCTTGGGGACTCTGGCAGCTACCGCTGTGAGGCCACAAATGTCCTCGGATCAGCCAATACCTCCCTCTTCTTCCAGGTGCGAGGTGAGTATCAGTCTTCTGAAGACGTAGTAGACCCAGGTGCCCTGGGGGCCATCTGGCCAGGTTTGGGGCTGAGCTGTGTGTATTTTGTGCAGAAATGTGAGGTCTTTTCAGCCATAGTTTGGGGATAATTTCCAACCAGCCAGCCAATAGGAGGCCTCCCTACTCCAGCTAGACATTTGCAGCCAATAGGAGGCTGTGGCAATTGCACAAGGCATGTTGCTTGGTTGGAGCAATTTGACAGATAACTTCTTTTGTAATAATATAATTTTGTTAGATAATAATAATTCTCACACAAAACTTAATGTATGTATAGTATGCCTATACATGTGTAATATATGTATATGAATGTGTGTATGTACACACATATATATACACGAGTATGTACACAGACATAGAATACGTTCATATTCTTTATTAGTATATATAGTCATACGTATATATATATTCTTCTGTAAAAATCCTCCCTACATGAATAAACCAGGAAAAAGGAAATTTAATACACATAATGCTGCAAAGGTCAAAGAAAAGCACACAATTTTTCTCCCACAATGACAAACATCAATTTTTGAACATTTTCCTTTGGCTTTGGTTCTATAAATCTTTTCTTATTTATCATGCCAATTTCACAGGCAGAGAAATTAAGGGTCAGAGCTTTAGGAGCTTGCTCATGATCACATGACTAGCAGGTAGCCCTGCAAGCTCAGGACTAATCTGGTTCTGGTCTCAGGTACAGCCTGTGTTCTCTGTCACTACTCCTGCTGTCCCTCCTTCTCACTGCCGCCACCCTGGTGTCCTCCTGCCTCAGGCCCAGGGGGAACTAAGGACTGCCCTTTGCCCAGTCCCCCATTCCTGGGCTCTCATGACCCGGAGCCTGGGTGCAGAGCTGGGCTGGAGAGGGCTGGAGAGAACTCAAGATCACACAGTGGCTATTTTCCTCTTCCAAGCCCTCAGTCACCGCTGCAGAGTCCAGCTCGTGATCAGGCAATGGCCCTTGTCACAACCTAACTCCCATTTTAGTGCTTTATAGAGTCAAACCAACATTTGTCAAGAGCTAACACATGTGCGCACTGTGCCTGGTGCTGAGTTACTAATCGTACAAGTCACGCCCTTGAGAGGCTCGCCCTCTTGTAGGCGAGGTGTGATGAACGGCATAGCAAAGCCATAACTCAAGGTGGTGGGCAGTAAACGCCAAGACAGACCGATGCCTGGTAGAGGAAAGAGGAGAGGCCAAGACATGGAGTTGAAGTGGACAGTGGGAGAGGTAGGGAGGCTGTGGCTCCAGGACAGAGGGTTGCGGTCATGCAGTTCTGGAGTGGATGCACACGCAGTCTCAGATATAGGGGCTTATGGTGAAGGGCCCTCACTTGCTCTCGGTTTCTCCCTGCAGCGGCCTGGGTCCAGGTGTCACCATCATCTGAGCTCCAGGAGGGCCAGGCTGTGGTCCTGAGCTGCAAGGTACCCACAGAGGCCCTGGAGGGGACCTCATACCAGTGGTATCGGGATGGCCAACCCCTCCCGGAGTCGACCGCGGCAACACTCCATTTTGCAGCCATAACTTTGAGCCAAGCTGGGGCCTACCACTGCCAAGCCCAGGCCCCGGGCTCAGCCACCACAAGCCTGGCTGCCCCTGTCAGCCTCCACGTGTCCTGTAAGCGCTTTCATCCTGTGCATGTTTCTTGGAGGGTGAAGGAGCCAAGGGCACAGCTGGGGGAGGGGAGGCTGAGCCCCTGGTCTTGGGCTCCGCCTCCATGAAAGAGCCTTAGATGAGGGACCCCGTGACCAGATCCTGACCACTCCCTGCCTTGTGTAGACGCCCCACGCCAGGCCACTCTCACCACCCTGATGGACACCGGCTCTGGGAGACTGGGCCTCCTCCTGTGCCGTGTGAACAGTGACCCCCTGGCTCAGCTACGACTGCTTCATGGGGACAGCCTCGTGGCCTCCACGCTACAAGGTGTGGGGGAACTCGCAGGCAGCTCTCCCCGGCTACAGGTGGCTGTGGCCCCCAACACACTGCGGCTGGAGATCCACAGTGCGGTGCTCGAGGATGAGGGCGTCTACACCTGTGAAGCTACCAACAGCCTGGGCCAGACCTCGGTCTCAGCCAGTTTCGATGCCCAGGGTCAGTGTGGGGGTCTGAGTATGTGCATGGGTGGCTCCTTTAAGAGGAAAGAAGGTTGGAGAGGGTTCTGGAAGCCTGGGGCACAGGCAAAAGGACTGAACTTGAGGAGTCTCCATTTCCACGCTTCTTAAGGGCAGCGGTCTCCAAACTTGGGTTTCATGGAAGAGCCTTTTTAAAAACAGTATTTTACATGAATGCCCAGTGGATAAAACTAATCAGAAAGTGGGTGCTCAAGGAGAAACCATAGCAGGGCCAGGGAAGACTGTGTTCTCCCATGTGCCCCCCCATTTACAGGAGGACTGCCTGTGCCTCCCAGAGGCTGCGGGGCTTCCCTCCATCATGGAGACAAATGGCTTGTTTCACGCAGCCTCACTGGTGTCCCCATGCCCTCCTTCTCTCCCCAGCTGTGAGTGTGCAGGTGTGGCCCAAGGCCACCGTGCAGGAGGGGCAGCTGGCGAACCTGACCTGCCTTGTGTGGAGCACCCGCCTGGCCCAGCTCACCTACACGTGGTACAAGGATGGGCAGCAGCGCCCAGGTGCCCGCTCCATCCTCCTGCCCAATGTCACCGTCATGGATGCCGCCTCCTACCGCTGTGGTGTGGTGACCCCTGGCCAGGCACCCCACCTCTCCAGACCTGTCATCCTGGACATCCTCTGTGAGTGTGGTTGGCTGCAGGGTGGCGCTCGAAAGAATGACAGCAGCTTACAGGGATCAGGGCATGGCCAGAGCCCCACAGGTGTCCACTGGGAACTTTGTACAGGAATTCATCCGACAGATGGAGCATTGCACAAGGAGCATGAGAGTTGTGGGGGGCAGGGCTACGGAATACGTCCTCTCTGGGCAGAGCAGCAGTGCCTCAGATTGGGCAAGTGGAGGCCATTGGGGTAGGGAGCCAGGGCCGTCCTGGTTTGAATGTCACCTGCAAACTGGCCTCCTTATGGCTGTGGACTCTGAACTCCTTCTATGTCTTTTGTGCTCCTGTAGACGCACCCCGCAGCCTGCGCCTAACCTACCTCCTGGAGAGCCATGGTGGGCGGCTGGCCCTGCTACTGTGCACTGTGGACAGCCGCCCACCTGCCCAGCTGGCCCTCAGCCGTGCTGGCCGCCGCCTGGCCTCCTCCACCACAGCCTCTGAGCCCAACACCCTGCGCCTGGAGCTGTGGGAACCCCGGCCCAGCGACGAGGGTCTCTACAGCTGTTCAGCCCACAGTCCTCTGGGCCAGGCCAACACGTCCTTGGAATTGCGGCTAGAAGGTGAGGCAGGGCCCAGGTCAAAGTTACCAGGGGTGGGATTAGCTGTGGTGTCTAGATGGGCCCAGCTGACCCTGGCATCCTTGGGACAGGTGTGCAGGTGACCCTGGCTCCATCAGCCTCTGTGCCTGAGGGGGCCTCCATCACAGTGACCTGTGAAGACCCTGCTGCTAGCCCACCCACTCTCTATACCTGGTACCACAACAGTCGCTGGCTGCAGGAAGGACAAGCCGCCTCCCTCTCATTCCCGGTGGCTACACGGGCTCACGCAGGCGCCTACTCCTGCCAGGTCCAGGATGCCCAGGGGACACGCAGTTCCAGGCCTGCGGCCCTGAAAGTTCTCTGTGAGCAGGGGTCCTTGGCTGGGGGTGCCCAGGGTGGTGGAGGGCGTTTCCAGGCCGTGGAAGGCGTTTCCAGACCGTGGTGGGGCTGGGCACAGGACCACAGTGGACCTAGGAATGGGCACTTGGGGAAAAAGGACATAGGTGATGAGGAAAGAGACCCTAGGTCTCTGGGAACGCTGCTTGGAGAAATCTGCCCACAAGACTCCAGAGAAGGTGACACTTCTAGGAGGGTGGACAATGGACAGTACAGGGTTTCCAAGCAAGGCCCCCAACTGTGCTCTGCCCCACCCCAGATGCCCCTCGGGATGCTGTTCTGTCCTCCTTCCGGGACTCGAGGGCCAGCCCCATGGCTGTAGTGCAGTGCACTGTGGACAGTGAGCCACCGGCCGAGCTGACCCTGTCCCGAGATGGCAAGGTGCTGGCTTCCAGTCACGGGGTCCATGGCTTGACATCGAGGACAGGCCATGTCCAGGTGGCCCGTAATGCCCTGCGACTGCAGGTGCAAGATGTGCCCTCAGGTGATGAGGACACCTACGTCTGCACGGCCCACAACTTGCTGGGCTCAGTCAGCACTACAGGACAGCTACATGCGGAAGGTGAGGAGAGGGGGAAGGACTCAGGTGCTGTGGGATTGGAGTCCATGTGGAGGGAGGCTGGCGGGCCAGAAGGGGCAGATATAGCCCTGCCTAATGATGGAAGAGGAGCAGCCCCCACTGGAGGGGTTTGCCCAGCCTGAGGGGGAGAAACAACCTTGCCCTTGGAGAGCTCCCTACAAGAGCAGCGGTGTAGCAATGCCCAAGAGGAGGTTGGGTGCAGGAGAGACAACTCTGCCCTCACAGAGCCCAGTCTGGGGGTGGTCCAGAGACCTACCCTGGGGAAGCCTGGGGTGGGGCGAGATACAGAGCCCTACTCTCAGGGAGTCCAGTCTGAGGAAGGTTGCAGTTCCACCCCTGGGGAGTCAGGTGTGAGGGCAGGACACAGCCTCATCCATCAGAAAGCCTGGTTTGATGAGAGAGGGAGACACAGCCCTGCCCTAGAGATCCCCAGTGCAAGGATGAGAGACAGCCCTGTTCTCAGAGATCTCAGTCTGATGGGGGAGACCTAGTCCCTTCTACAGGGACCCCGATCTCAAGTCAGGTCAGAACTTCTCAGAATGCACAGAGGCCTCTCAGATCCCACCCAAAAGCTCCGGCTCCCAAAGGCCTGCAGATCCCAACCTCCTCCTGGTCGTCGGCCTGCAGGTGTGCGTGTGGTGGCCCAGCCAGGCCTGGATGTGCCTGAGGGCGCAGCACTGAACTTGAGTTGTCACCTTCCTGGTGGCCCCAGGCCCATGGGCAACTCTACATTTGCTTGGTTTTGGAATGGCCAGCAACTACATTCGGAGCCTGTGCCCACCCTTGCCTTCTCATACGTGACCCGTGCCAAAGCTGGAGTGTACTACTGCCGGGCTGAACTCCCCACCGGGCCCACCATCTCTGCTCCAGTCATGCTCCGTGTACTCTGTAAGTGACACCTTCCCCCTGCCTCAGTCTCCCCACATCTCACATGCTCACCTCAGGTCTTCCTCCTCTTCTGTCTGCAAAGAGCAAGGACTTCACAGGTACGGAGTTCTGGGTTGGAAGACTATCACTGACTGGTTGTGTGATCTTGTGCCTCCCTGCCTTGGTTTCCTCATCTACAAAGCATCGGTCCCCTCACCGTGTGAGGTGCATAGGAGATAAAGCAGAGTGGAGCCACAGAGTGCCTGGAACAGGCCCTCATAAGCCTTGGTCCCCTACTCCATTTTTCACCAGGGCCCCATGCTGTATCAGCCAGCTATTGCTGTGTATCAAGTCACCCCAAAACTTAGCACTTAAAATGACAGCCATTTTATTTGCTCACAATTCTGTGGGTCAGAAATTTGGGCTGGGCTCAGCCAGGCAGTTCTTCTGCTGGTCTTACCTCATGTGGCTGCAGGTGTCTGATGGCTGAACTGAGGCTAGATGGTCTAGGATAGCTTCACCCTCTTGGCTGGCTGTTGGCTGGGCCACATGTGTGCAGCAGGCTGGCCTGGGCTTCCCAAATGGTTGTGTTCCAAGGAGAGCAGGAACTGTGAGTACTTTTGAGGTCTAGCTCTGACCTCATTGTGTGTCTACACAATGTCACTTCTGTCATTTAACGGTTAAAGCAAGTCACAGATACATGGAGTGAGGAAATGAACTCTTGATGGGAGGAGCAGCTAAGTCACCTTGCGTGGGTATAGGGAAGGCAGGAATTTATGGTTGTTTTCCACAATTACTACACTCCCTGTCTTCCTACAGACCCTCCCAAGATGCCCACCATGACGGTCTTTGTGGAGCCTGAGGGTGGTATCCAGGGCATCCTGGACTGCCGAGTGGACAGCGAGCCCCTAGCCAACTTGACTCTCCACCTTGGCAGTCGTCTGGTGGCCTCCAGCCAGCCCCGAGACACTCCAGCCGAGCCGCATATCCACGTCTCAGCTGCCCCCAATGCCTTGAGAATGGCCATTGAAGAGTTGAGACCCAGTGACCAGGGGGAATATGTGTGCTCTGCCTCCAACGCTCTAGGCTCTGCCTCCGCCTCCACCTACTTTGGAACCAGAGGTGAGGGTTCCCAGGCTGCTCCGCAAAAGGTCCAGCTCTCATGCCCAAGGGCTTCCTTCCGAGGTCTTCCTCGAATTCCTTTAGTGGCAATCAGCTTGTCTGTCTAGTCTAGACTGGTTGCTAGAAGCTCCTTTACATGAGGAAGCTCCTAAGATAAAGTGAAAGTCAGAAGTTTCATCTTGGGGGAGTCATCTTGGGAAGGAGCGTCGGAGGCCTGGAGCCACAGCTGCCCCCTGAGGTATCCCCTGTGTTCCAGCCCTGCATCGCCTGCGCCTGTTCCAGAAGCTACTCTGGGTCTTCGGGCCGCTGGCGGGCCTCTTCTTCCTCCTCCTGCTGGGCCTGGGGGCCTACTATACCTTGAGGTGGGTGTGGAGCTAGGGGTGGATGGAGCCACCTCATCTTTCTCCCTTACTCCCAACATCCCCCCATGTCCCTCCTACCAAATTCACAGACTCCATACTTTCTAGCCTGTTCGTCTCCCTCCTCACATTCCAAATTTGGGGATCCCTTTTAGAATCATCTCTAAATCCATCTTGCTGTAGTTTGCTTCTTTTCTTGTCTCTACCCTGTCTGTGCTGAAGAAAGGGCTAGAAAGGAAGAAAGTTAAGGTACCTCACACTCCACAATGCTCCCCACTGCTCGGTGCAGTGAGCAGTCAGGGGACAAGCATGTGGGGTGGGGGAAAGGAATGGGGGCAGGCAGCCAGGGGAGAGGCTCTCTGACTCCACTCTTGCCCTTGCAGAAGGAGGTATTTTCATAAGCGAAGTGTGAGTGAGAATTTGGTGGAGATGGATTCTCAGAGGGACACCACGCAGGTATGTATCCACCCTGTGGGCACACACAGACGTAATGCCTGGCTACCCCACAGTGCAGGGCTGGACCCTAGAGACTCCTCTCATTTATAGGCTGCTTCCTGGGGCTGGAGGGAGACTGGGGAGAGGATATAGAGAAACGTGGTCCCTTGAGAAGATAGGGGGAACCATATTCTGACTGGGGCAGAGAGAAGGCATGTGTTTGCTATGTGGTTGGCTGGCTGACTGGGGCAGACACTCTGAACTTAGCAGCAACACCTCGACTTCCAAGACAAATCTTGGAACACAGGACCCGATCGGTGTTTTGGGGTCTGTCTTCCCCACTCTTGAGTCTGCCCATCACCTGGGCAGGGGCGAAAGTCTGTTTCCCCTCCCCCACGATGTGTCCCCTTTTGTAGATAATCCATTTGGTGGGCCCGGGCTCCCAGCCATGCACATTCTCATTAACCCCTTTGGGACCACTACCCAAGGCTAGGGGCCTGGGGGACTGCACTCCAGAGTTAGGGATCAGGTGATGACTGCTCCCAGAGTCCTCCTGTGACCAGGGTTTCCTCTGTGGGAAGCTCATTGGTCCTGATGCAACCACATTTGGGAACTCATCCTGTGCTCTGCCCCTGAGCTGACGGACCCATGGCATTGCCTGTCCTTAGGAGGAGGTCAGTGAAAGCCGTGATGACTTGGGCCTCGTAAACAAGGCAGCGTTGGATCCCGCCTCCCTCTGTGAAAAGAGCTCGGTGACATCTGACCTTCTATGACCTGGTTCCAAACTTCTCGCCCCCAAGAAAAATGGGTGGTGAAAGGAGGGGTGAACCCCAATCTACTCTTGGGGGATGCTGAAGAGAATTGAGTTGATCCATTTCTCTTTCTCTATTCTCTGGATCTCATCTCTCCATTTATCTTCTAAGGCACCGCCTCTTTCTCCTCCAACCCTGGATGTTTTGGATGGATTAGAAGAGGAACTTTCCACAGCCTCACAGGCAGGCCAATGCACTCTGTACTAGCTAGGATGTAAGTTAGGCTGCTCTAACAAGACACCAAATACAGTAACTTCAACATGAGAAAGTATTATTTTTCTCTCCCATACTAGTCTGGGTATGTTACGATGGTTTAAGGTGTTGGAGCTCTGGATCCTTCTTATCTTTCTCCATCCCTAAAATGTTGCCATTGATTGTGAGGTTCACAATGATCCCACTGTGTTCACATTCCCTCCAGAAAGAAGGGTGGAAGTTGAAGGCACACCCATTTCCATTGTGGACACAACCCAGAAGCTTCCCATGTCATACCCACGCACTGCCCATTAGCTAGAGTTTATTTATATGGCCACTCTAAGCTGCAAGAGATTCTGGGAAATGTAGTGTTTTAATTCTACTTCCAAAGGACTCCCAACTATGGACTCATCCCTGAGAGTTTTGACACTGATAAGAATGCAGACCATGTTCTGTGTCAGGTCCATCTGCGGAAAGGCGTGCCCTGGTTCTGGGCTTCCTGGAGGACGTAGTCCCTCTCACACATTAAGACTGAGGGCATCAAGAAGCCTTGGTACTCTGTAAGGAGAGGGCATGCCAGGCAGTGTGTGTTGCCTGAGCAGGCATCTTGTGCCAGATATGGCCCCTGGAACAAGAGGTGCCCCCATTCTCAGTCCCCACCCACAGGGAGTGTGGGAAGCAAACGCAATGTCGTCAGCATCCTCGCCTCTGCTCCAAGTGTATTCCTCTCCATGATTTAGTGAGTTCAGGTCCTCTTCCTCTAGGCTCATGCACCAGAAGTTGTTAAGATGAATGAGGGTCACGAAGAAGGAATAAGGTGCTTCCGGGAAATCAGTGCATGAGGGGAGCCAGTTCTTGGGTAGGCTAGTGACTCCCCTGTCTGGTAGTCTGGTGACAGATGGTGGGAGGAACAAATAACATGCCACTCTGGGATTTGGGTTAAGAAACATGGGTAATAATGGCGACTTAGAATAGGGGCTAACAGGTTGGGAAGGAATTAGAGACCAGGTGAGCTGCATGTGGCCACGGCTGGGCCCCTTCCTGGTCCCAGGTCTCATTCCTTTTAGTGCCTGATTGCCAGACTCTTCTTGGGAGCCTGTCCAGCAGGTCTCCCCAATAAATGTCCACCCTATAACATAACTGGAGTGAGTCTGTTTCTTGCAACCCAAACTGCGAGAGTGGAACACAGAGGATTCAAATGTGAGTGGGGTTTATTCTGGGAGACTGTCTGCCAAGGTGACCAGTGGGTGCAAATTACAGGCATTTACCACAAGCTACCTTGTACTCAAGTGGTTTGTGCCCCTTCCTGCTCTTCGAGGCTCCGGGGGCTGTTCACCTCCAGTGCCCACATGACCAGCACCAGGCTTGGCTCGCAGGAGGTGAGTATTTAGTACGCCCTTGTTTTTCTACATTGTTGTCAAGTGGGAAGGTGGAAAGTATAGGCCAAATTCAGACAGGGGACAGGGAGTGAGCAAGCCAAATGCAGCCAGTGTTTTGGGGCTGTCTGGGGAAGAGAGCATGAGGGGAGGAGCACGTGTGGCCACAGAAGGGGTGGCTACTAGGAGATCTGGGCACAGTGGACTTGAGTTTTCATCTGCTTCTGGGTATCACCAAGCGGGCGTAGACCCACCTGGGATTAAAGCGTTCTCAGAGAGCTTTGTTGTGTCCACTCCCAGTGGGCTGAGGCTCGCCAAGGCTTTTAAAATAAACTTTTGATTCAAGTGTAACACACACCCAGAAGAGTGCACACACTAGAAGTGCACACACAATTTAATGACTTCAAAGTCAACACACCCATGTAACCAGCACCCAAATCAAGAAATAGACCATTATCAGCACCCTAGAGTCTCCTTTATGACCCCCTCAAATCACAACCCCCCCAAAGGAAACTACTCATAACTTTTCACACCATAGATTTGATTTGCCTGGTTTTGAACTTTATATAAATGGAATCACACAGAATGTATGACAACTTTGGAAAACTGTTTAACATTACCTATTTAAAGCTAAAATACTCCCGCTCTATGACCTTGAAATCCCATCCTCACCCCAGGTATTCAAAGAATTAAGAATTTATGTCCATCATCAGATTGTACTGGAATGTTCACAGTCACGCTATTCATAATAGCCCAAAACTGGAAACAACAAATGCACATCAACAATAGAATGGATAAATGAATTGCGTTATGTTCACACAATGGAATATTATACAGCAGTGAGAAGGAGCTACAAATACACACTTGGCCAGTGCTCCCAAAGGTAATGCTGAGTGAAAGGAGTCAGGCGTAGACTGCATGATTCCATTCTTGTGAAGTTCAAGGAAAAGCAAATCTAATCAATGGTGATGGAAGTCAAAATAGTGGTTATTTATGGGAGAAGGTCATGACTGGGAGGGACCATAAAGGGACTTTTGGGGATGAAGAGTGCGCTGGTCCTTAGTCTGGGGGCAGATTCTATGGGGGTGTTCACTTTTGAAAAGTCATTGAGCTGGGCACTTAGTAGAACATGCACATTTTCCTCAAAATATACTTCAGTAAGATTTTTAAAAATCCCCCACAGTTTATGTTAGACATCCAGGGCACTCTACCCAAATGCCATCTGATCTTGCAATTTTTAAAGCACCCCCTTTACTTTGCCAAGGGACATCATTTTTTCCTTTTAAATGCACCTTAGCCTTGACTGCCTTTGGGACCCTCCATTCATACGTGTGACGCACCCAACATTGGCTTGTCACCTCCAGGTGCCACCCAGAACATCTTCATGGGCCAGAGTTGGCAGCGCCTCTCTCGGACCCCCTGTTCTGGGTCATTCTTCAATATTAGTCTTGTTTACAGATGGCGGATGCCACCCATTATGTTAACACTTCACTGGTTTGCCTTGTTTCCAGGACACTTTGCCATGCCCCTCTGGAGAGTGACACCAACAAGGCATCTTCTAAATCACTTTTGCCATGGCGTGTTATCAGGCATGAACACCGCGCTGATCGGGGGGCACTTCTACGACCCATCGTCCTCAACTTTGGTCCAATGGCCCCAGCCCCTCCTCCGAAACCTCCAAGTGTAGATAAACAGTTGTTCTGAGATTTCCGCAGAAAATTCCTCTGATGTGCTTGGACATAGCTCATCTGGGTTTGGGAGCATCCACTTGGCAAGGGCGACTCCAATCCCCACACAGCTCTTAGGTTACGTGTCCCCCTGATTTTTTTAGCAATGACCGTGTGCCAGGTCCTGTGCCAGATATTGAACAAAAGATAGTCCTAAACCCCATGGAGCTCAGGGTCTGGGGGAGAGAAACAAGGAAAGAGGCAACTAGAATGCTGTGTGAAATGTGGTACAGTGAGAAGTATAGTGCAGGGGACAGTAACTGGGCTTTGGGTCAGGGAGGACCCCTAGACAAGGAGACACCAAGCCATGGCCTGCAGAGTGAGTAGGAGTTTACCAGTTGGCTTTATTCTTGACAGAGATGTCCATGCTGAAGCTTCCCCCTCTGCCTTCAGAGTCTGGTGGCTCTGGGGTCTGCTCTGCTTCCCTGATCCCCAGCTCACTTGGGGCTCGAGCCCTCATCAGACCCTGACAGGACACACATTTGATGTTTTCCTGTCCCTGTGATTTCTGGGGTTTTCTTAGCGGCCTCTCTCTTCTTCCTCTTCAGGACTGCTTCCTTTACCATGGTTGGAAGTTGTATCTTCATAATTTCCCCTTTCTCAGGATCCACATTCCCTTCAAGAACCTCCAGTTGTGCTTCTGGTTCAAGATGGAAGCCTGCGTCTCTCTCTGTCCACCCCTGCTCTACCCCAAATCCTCCCCAAACAAGAGAAAAGAGCAAAATGCACCTTGGGTATGACAGGATGCCTTGCTCTTTGTCCCCTGGCTCATCCAACAGAAGGATCAGGGAATTCTGTCCTGGGGGGGTGGCCTCTGCTGCTTTCAGCACCCATAGTGATCCCATTTAGTCATCCACGGGGGCGGGGGGTGGATGCCTCTCCAGTCTGTCTACAATGGAACCCCCAGCGTGACCAAAGCCATCTATGTCTGTATTAGGTCTGGCTCCCCAGACAAGATTTCATGTTCAAGTGACTTATTAAGAACATGAGCCCAGGGGAAACCAGTACAAGGGTGAGGGGAGCACGGACAAGCAAAGGGAGGAAGCTAAGGACACATGTATGTGAATGTCCATAGCAGCAATTTCTGTAACATCTCAAAACTATCTTGCTCTGCAGGATATCATAAACAAAGGTGGGCACGAAACAACTAGCTCAGCAGGATAGTGGGTCACACATGCCCCTAAAGCAAGAAGGAAGGATGCCGGAGAGGGATGGGAAAGCATCTTGCTTATCAAAATGTACATCCTGCTTCTCAGGGCCATTGTAATGAGTTCAGACAGCCTTAGGAGCAAGAAGGGAGGGAGTACAAGGCACGCCAGCTGGGAGAATGAGAGATACTGGAGAGGGAGGGGGGAGATAGTTCTGCCCATAGAAATAAAACCTCTCACACAATGTAAGGAGAAGCTGCTTTTCCCTTTCGGGTCACGCTCCATAATCCTTAGAGTGTATCTGTTTTGCTAATAAAGTTCTTACTATTCTATCCTTGCACAAACTCTGTCTCTTGACTGAATTCTTTCCCTCAAGAAGACAACAACTGAGGTACAATCGTCACACCAGGTAACAGTTGCATTCATACAATCGAGTACTACTCAGCAAAGAATATAAATGAACTAAAGGCTGGATACATTTCACAAACTGGGAAAAATATTTGCACCTCATACTCCAGATAAAGAATTAATCGCCCTTTATATAAAGAGTTTTTTCAAGTTAAGAAAGACTAACAAAATAGAAAGATGGGCTGTGGATATGAACAGGCAATTCAGGGAAAAGGAAATACAAATGGCTGTTAAATGTTTGAACAAAGATTCAAACTCACTCATAAGAGAAATGCTAATGAAGACCACTTTTTCACTTTCAAACTAGCAAATATCACAGTTTGATAACTGTGTTGGTAAGGGTATGGGAAAATGGTGCAATTATAAATTGGCACAGATTGAGGGCAAGTTAACTATAGCTACACAAATCAGAAACACATATATCCTTTGACCCAGTTGTCCTGAGGTGTAGGAAGTCACCTCACAGATAAATTTGTGTGTAAAATTATCCATCACAGAATTGCTTGTAATAGCAAAGGGATTGGAAACCATTTACATGGCCAATAGGGGACTGTATAAATAAATGGTAGCTTTCAACTATAAAAAATGATGAGGACGCTGCACATCCACTAGTATAGATAAAATTAAAAAGATTGGCAACACTAAATGTTGGGGAACTGGAACTCCCATACATTGCTGGTAGGAATGTAAAATGGTACAGCCATTTGCAAAATAGTTCCTTAAAAATTAAATTATGTCCCTTACCATATGACCCTGCAAATCCACTTCTAGGTACTAGAGTGGTGCACAAATAATTGTGGTTAGATGATGTGATACAGAATTGTACACCTGAAATCTATGTAATTTTACTAACAATTGTCACCCCAACAAATTTAAAAAGAAAATAAATAAATAAATAATAATTGTGGTTTTCGCAATTATTTTTAACCTTTTAAACTGCAGTTACTTTTGTACCAACCTAATATTTGCAGATGTGAAATGAAAACATAGGCCCATTACAAAGACTTACACAGCAATTTTGTAGCAGCTGTATTTAGAAGAGCCCCAAACTGGAAAAGAACCCCAGTGCCTAGCTACAAAATTGAGAAACATGCTTCCCTTATACCATGGAATGACAAAAGAACAAATTACTGATACATGAAACAATATAAATGAATTTCAAAAATATAAAGAGGGAAGGAAGCCAGACACAAAAGAGTACATAATTTATGATTACATTTCTATGAAGTTCTAGAATACGCAAAACTTATCCACAGACAGAAGGCAAATCAATGATTGCCTGGGGTTGGGAGTGGAAGAGACTGACTGAGAAGGGATACAAGGGAACTTTCTGGAGTGATGGAAATGTATGCAGATTGTAGTGGTGATTACACAGGTGTATAAACTTATCAAAACTCATCTAACTGTACATGTCATATAGGCGCATTTTATTGTATGTAAATTATATTTTAATAAACTTGATAATAATAAAGTAATGATAATACAATAATAGTAATAATCATAAGAATAGTGATAATGAGACTTAAATACACTGATATGAAGGATTTTCAAGGTGTATTCAGTGGGGCAAAAAAAATCAAGGTGCAGAAAAACGTTAGAGAACAAATATGTCTGTATTGCCCTGGGTATACATAAAATAATCTAGAAGTCTATACAAGACGCTAATAATAGTGGCTTCCTGTTGGGGGATGTGGGCTGAGAGGATGGAGAGAAGAGAGAGGGATGTTTCCTAAACATCTTATCATATTTTTTGATGTCTGAATCAGGTAAACATAGATTTCCCTTGCTGCTGGAACTCTTACTAACCGACCTGCCGCATTTTGAATTCTCAACAACAAACAGGTTTGTTTAAAAGTTAGCATCCCTGGCTATCGGAACGCTTGCTACTCGCTATCCGAATGTACTACTCGGTACAAAAACAAACCTTTAAAACAAGAAACAGATGTCACCGAGGCCGAAAGGATTCCCGCACTTCTGGGAGGGTAAGGTTTTGTAGTTTTCCCCCTGATCATGGCCTCCGCCCCTGCCCGCGCACGGTCTGGCCGCCTGGCGGTTCTGCCGCACGGAGTCCGCAGGCCCTCGGCCTCCACTCACTACGCCCCTGTCCAGACGCGCGCACCTTGGGGCGGGGGCTGGCGGCCACTGGGACACACAGACGAGCTCTCGGCTGCAGCCGCACTGGCCAGTCTCAGTTGCCCGGGCCTCCCTTCTATGGGCAGTTCCGCCGGGTTCTCTCCAGGGCGCCTCTGGGTAGGATTGGTGACAAGGGGAGGACAGAGGCCCACGCCAGGAGACCACCGAGGTGGGCGGGCACTCCCTGGGCAAACCCGAGGAGCAACCGGTGGCCTACGAGTAGCAACAGGTGGCCTCTGTCCCCCGCCCGTCCCCCATGGCCCTCAAAGGCCCTTCCCGCGGGTCTGCACCCCATCTTCACCCTCTAGCCTCACGAGTAGGGACCTTTCTGAGACCTATAGGGCGGGGTGGTGTGGGTCGTTCCCCCGAGTGGGCCGCACAGATTCCCGGCTCCACCCCGCCCGCCCCAGCCCTACCCCCGCTAGACGGCCTCTCGGACCAGGAGGGTCGTCCCCGCTCCCCAAGGGCGCGCGAGCTCCGGTCCTGCCGGCCAGGGTCGGAGCGGACTTGGAAGAGGTCATGGCGCTGGCGGGCTGCGCTGAGTGCAGGGTCACGCCGGGAGGGGTACGCGCGGGGAAGGGGGCGCGGGGGAATCCGGGGGTGGGGCGCGGGCGGGCTGCACTGGGCGTGGATCGGCGGTGATCCAGCCCGGGCGGGGCCGGCCGGGAGCCGGGAGCCAGAGCCACAGTTTAGCGGCCGAGACGCTCACAGCTATGGGCCGGGGGTCTCCGAGAGCTCAAGGGTCGCCGGCCTTGCCGCTGCTGCTGCTACTGCGGCTACCGTGGCAGGTGTTGGGGGCCGAGGCGTTTCTTGGTGAGTGGGAGCGCGCCCCTAGGGGCAGGGGTGGTCACTGTCAGGTGATGGAGGGTTTGAAACCTCGGGAATGTGCGTCTGGGAAGACAGGAACAGGGAGGGTTTGGAAGGGTGTCCGTGGGACCTATCCAGGGACTGTCACCTGTTCTTGGGCTGGGGGTCCAGACTTGTGTACTCTGCCTAGCTTCCACTGTGCCCACGACGAAGCAGAGTGGCAAGGACCCTTCCCCTGTGAGCAGCTGCCCTACCCCTCAAACCCCTCTGCCCTGATTCTCCGCGGGAACCACCCCCAGGCCCCATTTGCCAGTGAGAATGTTCCAGCACCTCCATCCCTTCCGGCTGAACAGGTTTTCCTCCTTTGGGAAGCCCCCAGCCCACTGGTCCTCTGGAGTCCCTGCTGTGCCTTCAGACTAGGGGACTCACTGTGGCCTCCATGCTCATGGATCACCCATGCTCACCCCCTCATTCCAAGACCTTGGGGCAGTGTGTATATTGTTTTTATTGTTGCCTTGTTTGGTTAGCTACAGAAGGACATCTTCAAACAGAAAGTGCCTGTTTCGCAGTGCTCTGGGGGCGGAGTGGGGGAGCTGAACTCCGCATCTTCCCACTGTAACCTCTCCAAATCCTCTGGGAGATGGGGCTGGGAACAGCAACCTCTCCAAGTGGGTGGGAGGATTGGCCAAGGCCTCTTTATCATGTCCCCGGTGAAGGGACAGGCAGGGTGAGCAGGGAGGAGGCTGGGAAGGCTGGGCTGGGCAGCCGGGGGTGGGGGTGGGGGGTTCCAGAGCACTGTGGAGGGGGTACCCAACAGGGACAGGGTGGGTCCGGCTCTGTTCTGGGGCTGCCAAGGGTAGGAATGACAGCTCTCACACCCTTGAGGATGGTTCCCAGGCATTCTGCTGCTTCCTCCTCCTCATCCTGGGGTCGGGGAAGGGTGATTCAACCCCTGGGAGGAGTGGAGAGAAGCTCTATGCTCCCCAACACGACTCTGGCTTCCCCAGTTTCCACTCCCATCTGCCTAGTCACTACAGCTCCATGTCTGCCTCCCTCTCCCTCATCAAGGTGCCAGTGGCCAGTGTGTGTGTGCAGGGCCAGGAGGAGAACCCCTAGTCCACGCCCACATATGCACACAGGCACAACCTCCCCCTGCACCCTGGGAGGCCTGGGTCCAGCAAGACCTGGTTCTCTATAGCCAGTTAAATCCTCTCTAGGCTGAGACACGGCTCCCTCCCCCTCTCCCCAGAAGCACTCAGACCCTTCCCCAAACCGGCTCCTTAGCCTCCATTCCAAGACCATGCCCAACCCCCTGCCCCCAACTGCTTGATGATAACATCCAATCAGGGAGGGCTTCTTGGGGGAAGGGGACTCCTGGAGCTGTTGCTATTCCAAGTCTTTGAAGATGGGGTTTGGGGGAGGTAATGGAGGAGGGAAAGGACTTGGGAGTGGGCTGGCAATTGTTGAGCCACTTCCACAGGCAGCCATCTCATCCTGGGCAGGACTGGGGCCAGGGCTGGGTGGAGATTGGGGAGCTGTCAGTTCTGGGAGCTGGGCTTCCCCAGGGATTGAGTGCCAGAGGGGTGGGAGGGTTGCCTGCAGGCTCTGGGCTGCCTGGGGTCTGCTTCCTGCAGGGCGGGTGTAGTTGAGAGTTACTGGGGCCCATGCGGGGCTGGGAGCATTCCAGGGGAGCATTCCAGCCATCTCTGAGTAATGCTTGGCTCTGGCATTCCTCCTGGCACCCCCTGAAGCACACCCGGTCTGGAAGCACTCAGGCTTCCCCCCCACACCTCCCCCTTGAAGACATGAGAAGGGGGCTTCTGGGCCAGGGTCCCTGGAAGCCCTGCCTCTAGCATGAAACCCCCAAGGGCAGCTCTGAACAAGGTGGGCTTCTCAGTAAACATTTAGCTGTTGTTTTTGTCCGAGGGTGGTGGAGACACAGGCATCCTCTTCACAGATGTCTCACACTAAAAGGCATCTGCTGCTGCCTAGTCTAAAAATACCAGAGGCCACTCCCCCTCCCTTCCTCTCTGCACTGGGGGCCTTGGTCTCATCCTTGTGACCTTTGACCCCAAACCCTCCTGCAAGGTCAGTGGGGCTCCTGCTTCCCCAGCTGAACTGCCCTTCCCAGCCTCCTCTGTCCCTCTCCTGCCACCTCTTTGGATGTTCCTCAGTTCCAAGGATGTCCCATGGGTGCCCACCCTCGTCCAGGCTAAATCTTTGAGTGTTGAAGATGGACGGTCCTCCCTGATGACATCCTCTAACCCCATCCCTCTGTTGTCCCCACTCTCCTCTGTTCCTCAGGTCCCCCTCATCCTGCCCTCTGTTCTCATCCCAGGAAACACCCCTGGAGAGCCGGTCACCCCTCACTGGGTCCTGGATGCACCACCCTGGCGCATGATCACCCTGGAGGAGCCGGTCAGTGCTGTGTCATCCCTTCCTCTGTGGGGGCCCAGCCCCTTTGCCTCTCCCCAAATTTTATTGTGGCGGTTTTGCTGGGGTCTGTACCCCCAGTCCTTTAGGCTCCTCCCCAAAGGGTTGGCAGGCAGGGGCAGGATGACATCTAGATTGCATGAGCCTGCACACATGGAAGTCATTTTCAGGCTTCCTCCCCCCTTTCTCTCCCTTTCCAGAACTATCTGGGCCACCCCATCCCATCAGCAGAGGTGGGGCCAGGGTTTGTGAAGCTTGAAACTTTTCAGGGACCTCTTTAAGCAAACACCAAAGTATCTTCCTTTTGCAAAGTTTATCAGAACACGTGACCCTGTGGACACATTGTTGTCCCCTCCAGGGCCCTGCCATTGAAGGGCTTGAAACTTCAGCCTCATTGTCTCATACAGGATCCACTTCTGTCCAGGGGGCAGTGGTCACTCTCTTTGTGGCCCCCAGATGCAAGCTCATCCCATTTTGCTGCTCTAGGATTCTCTGTCCTAGCCTCCTGCCAACACCCACCCACGACACACTTCCAGAATAATCACGCCCCCACCTGCATGTGCCACACAGCGGTGCTGTAAACCAGAAGGCAAGCAGCTTCAATATGCCCATTTCACAGAGGGGCAAACTGAAGCCCAAGGAGGTGGGAGAAATTGCCCAAGGTCACTCAGCTCTTTGGCCCAGAAGTTTGAGACCCACTGGGGTCCGAAAGACTTCAAACCATTGACCAATGTCCCCCAAACCTAGAGAGTCCTCTTCATCCTGAATTTTCAGGCAAGAAAGGACAACCCACTGTCTAAGCCAACAAGGAGGAAGGCAGGAGAGCACGGCCATGAAGGCTGGTATGCTCCCATAGACCCAACAGCTCCCCACCTGGAGCCCTCACTGGGTCGCCCAGACCCTCAGGGCCTACATTGAAGTGGTCAAACATGGCACTGGCCCAAGCTTTGACATCATTTTCCTGGACATCACCAGCAGAGGGAAAGGCTGGGCACGTACTGGGGACATCCTGACTGTGGACCTTCCTAATGGTCTGGTCTGGGCTGTGACCAAGAGGGGAATCCCAGAGGGACCTTGCTTTTCCCACTTATGGGCCCCTGACCCCAGGAAGCCTGCCAAGATGAAGACAGAGTTGAGGCAGGGAGTCTTATCCCAGAGGAAGGAAACACTCATATTTCAGGTCAGGAATGGGGTGCACAGTGAGGGGCAGGGTCACTAGGAGGGCAAGAAGTGAGGACAGCAGGGGCCGCATGCATGCAGAGGGATAGAGAAAGGGGATCCTGGGGTGGGAGAGGGGCAGGAGGAGGCTTTTCATCTGGGCTGCCACCATTCCTCAGTACAAATATTTTCTCAACAAAGCAGTGGCATTCCGGCCACATGAGCTCATGCTTGGGGCCTTGGGGGGCTCTTGGCCAAGGAAGGGAGCTGTCTGCTCCCCACCTGCAGAGGAAGGGCCCCACTCCAAGACTGTGAGCCTCTTGGCCTGCAGCCCAATCCAGTGCATTGTGGGATAAAAAAGAAGGGCCAGTGAGGGTGGGGGCCAGCATTCTGAAGACACAGCAGCTCTCCAGGAGGCTCCTGGACCAGCTCCGATTCTGGGGCCCAGCCAGGCTGCGTGGACAAGGGAGGCACATGCGGTCTTCCCACAGGATGGAAGAGTGAGAGGGTAGGGAAGGAGAGGCTGGCAGGCTGGCCCAGGCCCTCTCCTTACATCTGGCCAAGAATGCCAGTGTTTTTCTCCTGGCCTGGGATGGGGGTCTGTGTTTACTTCATGGGATCAGAAAAACAGATGTGGAGCAGGCCTACTGGAGGCCAAGGAAAATTTCAGGGTGGGGGCAATTTGTCAGAATTGGAGGTGGAGGAATAAAGTCTGAATTCTACAGGGAGTGGGGAGAAGCAGATACAGAAACAAGAGGTTGTGAGGAGGCTGGAGCCATGGCTGCATGATGTTTGTCCCCCCTCCCTGCCTCCCCGCAGCGCTGTCTTTAGGACCCCACTGTCCTCCCTGCCTAGAGGAAGCCTGGGCATGAAAGAGGAGACAGGGCCAGAGGAAGGGCCCACTAAACTTGGGCAAGGCAGGGTGCTTTTCTGGGACCCCTTGTCTCTCTAAGGAGGAAGTGGTGTGCCCATAGCAGGCGATGCCAAGTGGCTGTTGTCAGAACAACAAACATCCTGAATTTGGGAATATCTTTGTCTGCATGTTCTCACCCCCATACCCACCAGGCCAAATAGGGAGCCTGCTGCCCCCTGCCCCCAGGAACTCTCACCAGCTGGCTCCATATCCCACCTGCCTGCTGTCTCAGTTCTACACTCCTTGCCTAGGTCTTGAAGCGAGACACCGGGCTGGTGGCCTTGGAGGCTGAAGGCCAGGAGCTCCTGCTGGAGCTGGAAAAGAACCAGTGAGTACCAGGCTGGGGAGGGGGCTGGGAGCCAAGACTACTCCTCTCTCTGGGGAATGGGGGGTGGGCAGTGCTGGGGGCAGGAACTGACAGAAACCCAGGAGGGAGGCTGGAGGGGTGAGGGCTCCAAGGAGATGCAGGCGGCAGGGAGAGTTACACCAGCCCATGACTGGCTCCCTTGAGGCCGAAGTGGACTGTTGGGACTGAGTCAGCCCTGCTGTGGGGCACGTCCCTCGTCCCGGCCCTAGGAGCATGTTGTGGGCTCCCTGCTGGACATGAGTGAGCATCCCTTCGTGGGTGCTTGAAGAGTATGCTGAGTCAAAAGAGCATCCAAGATGGATTCCAAAGACGGGCAAGCACTTCAGGCTGATGGAATGACAGGAACAAAGGATCAGTGGCTGCAAAGGACAATGTGCTTTCAGGATGGCAATTTGTCTGGCCTGCCCAGAGGATCTCCATCTTCAGGGAAGGGAGCAGTGGGAAACGAATGTGGGTAGTCCCAGTGGGGCCAGATCACAGAAGGTTGTTTTAGTGCTGAGTGACCTGGATGGTTCAGAGACAAAGATTTTTGAGTCGGTGAATGAGCTGGATGGGATGGGGTGGGCGTCCAAGATAGAGTGTGGGGTCTTAAAACCATTCAGACTATATTATCAACAGCTATTCATTTCTCAAGTGCTTGTTTCATTGCAGGCTCTGCTCTAAGCGCTCTATACATGTTTTATTTTCCCTCATGGAGTCAGATGGACTGGGAACAAACTCTAGTTCCACCATGCCTCACCACACAGTTTCTCTGGGGTTTCATGTCCCCACACATTAAATGGGGTGACCATATCACCTGCCTCCTAGGGTTTTGTGTGTGCATGGAGTGGGTAGCAAAGCTGCAAGAGGTGGAGGAAAGACTGGGAGGTAGAGAAGCAGGCCTCACAGGTCTGTCTGTGGGGCAGTCTGGAGGTAAAGCGGTCAAGGCGAGGTCAGGGTGAAGGATTTTCTTTAAAGAAGAGAGACTGACTTATGAGTGATCCATCTTGGTGGGAGGGACCCTGGTGAGATGGAGCCTGAAGATGGAATCATTCCTGGAGTGGGGTCTGCAGAAGCTGGGGACGGGGAGCCCTGCTCAGACAGGCAGGGCAGGAGCAGGTTGGGGCAGGTGTGGCTTCTGTTTCTTCTGGAAGCGGGGAGTGAGCACCACTGGCGAACAGGTGGCGAGATATGTAGTGTCTGGGGCCAGAGGAGAGGATTTGAAGGAACTTTGAGGCAAAGAGGTGGACTAGAAAGAGGGTTGACCAGGCGCACATCAAGGGTAGGCTGCAGGCAGGGCCACCTACCGAGTTCAAACTCCCATACTTCTTTGGCTCAAATCCCACCTCCTTGGCAGTGTCTCCTCTCCTGCCCAGCCCTAGACCTGTGGAGCCAGGTACCTACTGCAGGCCCCCTGGGAACCACAAATTCTTCCCCTATTCCTGCTCCTCCCTGGTTCTACCCACACTTCCGCTTCCCATATCTGAACCATCACCAAGGCTCCTTCCTGCCCTTCATCTTTCTCCTCCCTCTAGCCTAAGGGAGGCTACAAACTCAACAGCTGTCCCTACCCTAAGACACACTTGGGAGCTCCTTAAGTGCTAGCCCTGCTCCTCACTCATAAAACTGCTCAATTAGCATTCGGGGAGGAAAGCTGGAGGGCATCTCTCAGGAGGCAGGGCTGAATCAGGTGATTCCTACAACACCCCCTCCTAGCAGGCTGCTGGCCCCAGGATACAGAGAAACCCACTACAGCCCAGATGGACAGCCAGTGGTGCTGGTCCCCAACCATACGGTGAGATACTTCCATGGGTTCGGATGACAGGGTGAGCGTGTTGGGGGATGTACTCCCTAAAGACCTCCCCACCATTCCTGTGTCATTCTCCTCTTGCTCCTAAGGAAAGGCAGGAGCCAGACCACCACCCTGCCCTCTCTCTTGCCCCTCCCACTTCAGCCATGGCTGAGATTTGGGGCTGTGTCCCTTGTTCTCCAGGATCATTGTCACTACCATGGGCGTGTGAGAGGCTTCCCAGACTCCTGGGTCATCCTTAGCACCTGCTTTGGGATGAGGTGAGGAGTTCTAGGGGAGGAGGCTGGGCCTGGGGCTGGGGTAAGAGTTCCCTCACACCCCCCTCTGCACCTTTCTGCACTTTAGGGGCCTAATCACGCTGAATAGCAATGCCAGTTATTATGTGCATCCCTGGCCAGCTGAGGACACCGAGAATGTCTCAACCCACAAGATCTTCCGGACAGAGCAGCTGCTCAGCTGGAAAGGATCATGTGGCCACAGCGACTCTGGAGACAAAGGATATATGGCCAGCTTTTCTCATGCCACCCAGATCAGGGTCAGGAGCACACACAGGGTGGGAGTGGGAATGCAGTATTCACAGCCCTCCAAATCAGAAGAGACAACAATGCACAGCATGGGTTCAGGGGCTCCTGTCCTTATATTTTATTTGGAAGCTGGAGAAAGGTTCTAGCAGAAATTTAAAGTTAGCTTTGAGCTTTTGGGGGTTGGGGTTAGTGGCCAGGGCTCAAGCTTAGCAGCCTGCCACTCAGGGTCACTGTTGCCTCTCCCCAGGAGAGGCGGGAGGTCCGCAGGAGCCGGAGGTACCTGGAGCTGTACATAGTGGCTGACCACACCCTGGTGAGAGGAGACCCAGGGGGCTGGTGGCCAGGATGCGGCCAGCTCAGCCTCTCACACTGTCATATTGTGCCTTTCCAGTTCTTGACCCAGCACCAGAACTTGAACCACACCAAACAGCGTCTGCTGGAAATCACCAACTATGTGGACCAGGTTGGGGGTGGTGGGAAGATAGCCCTAATGGGGGTGATCCAGACAAGGAGTGGGCAGGTCTTAAAGGGATGTGACAGGCTTGGAGATGAGGAGAGGGAAGGAGGGGAAAACAGAGGGGTCACCCCCACAGAGGAGCAGGGGGGGACCCAGTGGTCTACATGGTCCCCCTCTTCAGGCCTGTCCTGTCCTGACCACAGATTCTCAGGACTCTGGACATTCAGGTAGCGCTGACCGGCCTGGAAGTTTGGACCAAACAGGACCAGAGCCCTGTCACGCCAGACGCGAACACCACGCTTTGGGCCTTCCTGCAGTGGCACCAAATGCTGTGGGCGCGGCTGCCGCACGACTCCACACAGCTGCTCACGTGGGTGCCCCCGATTTCCTCGCAGGTCCCGCCGGGTGGTGGCAACTCCTGGCCCCACCCGGTCACGCTGCGCTCCACCCTCAGGGGCCGCACCTTTCGGGGCAACACTGTGGGCCTAGCGCCCATCGAGGGTATGTGCCATGCAGAGAGCTCTGGCGGCGTGAGCACGGTGAGCTCCCCCTGGGATGGAACGGAAAGAGAGGTGTGGGGAGTGGTTCCCACAGCCTGCAATGACCGTCTCTGCGTCCTCCCAGGACCACTCGGAGCTCCCCATTGGCGCTGCAGCGACCATGGCCCACGAGATAGGCCACAGCCTCGGCCTCAGCCACGACCCCGATGGCTGCTGCGTGGAAGCAGCGGACGAGCAGGGCGGCTGCGTCATGGCAGCAGCCACTGGGTACTGGTGCCCCGGTAGGGATAGGGGCTGCAGAGCAGGCTTTGCTAGACCTGGGGCCCTTCCTCGGCGGCATTCCTTTGGGCGAATGGTTATCCCTCAGTTTCCTCTTCTGTAAAATGGGGAGATGATCATCTAACCTGCCCCGACAGTTGTTTTTTAGGCTTAAATGGAGGAAACGCAGGGAAAGTGGATTCTCAAGAATATGATTATTTTCGGAAGAGCCTAGAGGTTATTCCTTCCTCGGGAGTAGAGGCGCTAGTTCCGGATTCAGATTTGAGTCCTGGGCTGCCCCCTCCAAATGTCACACCCTCCCCATCTCGGGCTCGCTGTGTGACTTTTCGCGGGTTACTTACCCACTCTAGGCTCTGCCTCTAAAGGATTCGAGTCGCCCGTCGCTCAGGCAGTGTCCGCTCATTCCGCGGTTGTGTGGCTAAGCAAAGGGGGTCAGCGCGGGCGGGTATCAGAGACGAGTTGAGGGGGGTGGTCCCCTCACGTCCGACGCCCTTCGGGGTCCGTAGGCACCCGTTCCCGCGAGTATTCAGTGCCTGCAGCCGCCGCCAGCTGCGCGCCTTCTACCGTAAGGGGGGAGGCGCGTGCCTATCCAACGCACCGGACTCCGGGCTCCTGGTGCCCCGGACACGCTGCGGGAACGGCTTCGTGGAGGAGGGCGAGGAGTGCGACTGCGGCGCCAGCCAGGTCAGGTCCGCGCGCGCGGCTCCGGTACACCAAGGCTGGCCCCCGCCCACACCCTCCTCCCGGTCCCCGGCGCTGCTCACTCACCTGGTCCCTCCTCGCCTTTCCGGCTCCAGGAGTGCTTGGACCCCTGCTGCTTCGCCCATAACTGCTCGTTGCGTGCGGGGGCCCAGTGTTCCCACGGGGACTGCTGCGCGCGCTGCCTGGTGAGGGCCAGAGCGGCTCGGAGGTGAGGGTGGAGGGCGCTGGCCTGTTGGTTTTGGCTGATTGGCTCCTTCCAGTGCCCTGCGGGCGCTACTGTGTGCTTGGGTCCACCTGGCTCTCCCGCTGGGCTCTCCCGCCTCTGAGCCTCGCTCTCAGCTGGGATCTCTCACTGTCCATTGTCTCTGTGCCTCGGACGCCCTCCCGCCACCCGGGTCACATGCGTAGCTGAAGCCTGCGGGCGCGCCGTGCCGCCGGGCTGCGGGCGACTGTGACCTCCCTGAGTTCTGCACGGGCGCCTCTCCCTACTGCCCTCCAGACATTTACCTATTGGATGGCTCGCCGTGCGCCAGCGGCCGCGGCTACTGCCGGGACGGCGCGTGTCCCACGCTCGAGCAGCAGTGCCAGCAGCTCTGGGGTCCTGGTGAGAAGACTCGCACGCCTTTGCACCCCATCCCCGTCCTTGGGTCTGAGCGATTTTCTATTCTAGGGAAGCTGGGGGCGGGGAACTGACGGGACCGGGAGGAGCGTGATTCCCATCTGGGCTGCCTCCAGACCCACCCGTGCTTCCCCAGGCTCCCGCCCAGCCCCAGAAGCCTGTTTCCAGGTACTGAACTCTGTAGGAGACGCCCATGGGAACTGCGGCCAGGACGACAAGGGCGGCTTTGTATCTTGTGCTCAAAGGTGGGGATAGGAGCCGAGAGAGCAGAAGCTGGGGCGTGGATTAGGGGAAGGGGAATGCTTCTCCCTGTTTGACCACCCTCCACTCGGTCCCTAGGGACGTGCAGTGTGGGAAGCTGCAGTGCCAGGGCGGGGAGCAGAACCCACTGGCACCACACACGAGGCCGATGGACTCTACCTTCCGTCTAGGCAGTGAGGAGGTGACCTGCAGGGGCGCTGTCCTGCTACCCAGTGCCCAGCTGTACCTGCCTAACTTGGGCCTGGTAGAGCCAGGCACCCCGTGTGGACCTAGAATGGTGAGCCCGGCCCACTGGACCCCTCCCTGCCACTTGAGTCCCCAAGTGTCACTCCCCCTCACTGCCCAGTGAACACCTCTGCCCATAGGTGTGCCAAGACAGGCGCTGCCAGAACACTACCTTCTGGGAGCTGGAGCGGTGCCTGACTGCCTGCCATGGCCATGGGGTGAGTGGCCCGAAAAGTGGTGAGGGTGACCTTGATCAGGGAGGTCCCTGATCTCATGGGACCCTCCTTCTCTCCCTCTGCAGGTTTGCAACAGTAACCACAACTGCCACTGTGATCTGAGCTGGGCTCCGCCCTCCTGTGACAAGCCAGGATTAGGTGGTAGCATGGACAGTGGCCCTGTGCAGCCTGAAAGTGCGCCAATGGGGGCCAAGTAGGGAGGGGCACATGGTGCACCCGCTCAGGACTCAGCCCCACCATGTCTTCTTCAGACCAGGATGCCTTCCTGCTGGCAGTGATCTTTAGCTTCCTGCTGCCTCTGCTCCCTGGGGCTGGCCTGGCTTGGTGCTACTATGGGCAGCCAGGATCCCGGCTCCAGCAGTGCCTCTGTGGTGCAAGGAGGGACCCTGTGTGCAGTGGGTAGGCTCTGAGGGCTCAGGTCCCTGATACCTGAACCCATTCCTGCGACTCGTGCTTCTCAGAGCTCCGTTGGGCCTGGGGCAGCTGGGTGGGGTCCTTCGGCTTTGCCCCCAGGTGCAGAGAGGCAGCAGAGGCAGTGGAAAGAAGCTTTGAGCTGGAGGCACCAGTGGCCTCCAGTCTAGCCAATGGTGTGGGTCCCTGCAGGTTCCTCTACCCCTTTCCATTACTGTGGTTCAGCTCCTTTTGTCCATTCCTCTGTTTCTCCCACCAGGGGACTCCTTCACCCTTGACTTTGCCCAGTTTTCCACTGATAATGCAGTTTCTGCTCCACTGTGTCCTTCGAGACCTCTCCAGCCTCTCGCATGAGCTTTCAGCCCGCTGACACTTCCTTTGCCTAAATCTCTGCCGTTACCCGCTTTGAGTTCCCAAATGCTGGGCCCAGCACATCATTTTACTTCATACTCCTGGTTGGCTACGGCGCTGGCTGTCCTTGTGCAAGGGTTCGCCCCTAACCCAGTTCTCCATGACCTGGGAGGAGGGTCCCATAATACCAAGCACAGTTCACTTAGGGCTGCCCCTTCACTGGGCACTGGGCAAGGCAAAGCCTTGTGGCCACATGGGACACAGCCTGGCCTTGGGAGTGCTCCAGGCAAGCTGACGGAGAGGGCAGAGTTTGGGCTGGAGATGGGAAAAGAGGGCACCCCAACAGGGGTAGGGCATCAACCAGGTCCCAGGTGCCAGCTGAGAAGGCCTTGACGCGATGAACAGTGATTTCAGTTCTGTGGGCAGAGGTGCAAGGTGGTCAGAGCTTGGTGTATCAACATGAGGGGGACTTCACAGGGTGGTGGTGACTGCATGTCATTGCCAGGGGGGAGTATTGAGGGCATCAGAGACATGGAAGGAAGTGGAGGCCCTGGGAGATGGGCCATGAGCAGCCAAGCATGGCTTGGAGTCATTGAGGGCAGCAGGGCCACCCAATGGCAAGGAGCGCAGGCAGAGCTGCCATTGAGGAAGAAGTCCACCCTTCTTTGGGACCTGAGTGATGCCAACATCTGGAGGGTGCCAGAATACTGGGGTGGTGCCAGAATGTGGGAGAAATGTCAGGGCTAGAGAAAGTGGCTGCAGACCTGGGAGGGCCTGGAGCCTAGACCCCAAGGGCTCCTTTTATGAGGGAACAGGAAGGGAGCTAGAGAGAGTGACGTGGAGCACAAGGGTAGAGACTCAGTCAACACAGAAGACAGCGTAGAATGCAAAACTTTGGCTGGGCACATGCTGCCTGCTGTAGGGAAGCAGCTCGGGGGGTGCCCTGCTCAGTATCACTGTTCCAACCTCCTGGCCTCTTTACCCCACTGTTCAGGCCCAAAGATGGTCCATGCAGGGACCACCCCCTGGGCAGTGTTCACCCCATGGAGTTGGGCCTGATGACCACTGGAGAGCCCCGACCCCTGGGTGAGTGAGGCTCGGGGGGAAATAGGGAGGGAAGTAAAGGGATGGACCTTTGGGCCCCCTCCTCTCCACTTAGCATCCAGCCACCTTGAGTCCCCAGTGCCCTACCTGCCCCAGGGACTCCTGCCAACTGTGTTCACAGCACTAGTTCTCCACTCACTGTTCCCAGACCTTGAGATCTCTGCCACAGCCCAACAGCCACCTTGAAAAGCCTGTGCCCCATGGCCCTGCCTGCACCCCAAGGTAGGTGGGGACCCTGATGTGGGAGCCTTCACCTCCCATTGCTCATCCACCCAACTCCGTTGCCTCTCAGCTCATTGTCCCTTACTCTGGGGTTTCTGAGTTTGGGTTATTATGGAAATGAAGTATGACCACATGGGGAAGCTGTTGTCATGGAGGCGAGATGCTGGAAGCCTCCAGAGTGGGGGAAGGAAAAATTATGGCTCTTCCTGAATCATTTGTCCTCATCTGTCCCTCCCCCCTCACATGACTTGCAGCCTGAGCTCCCAGACCTCAGGGGATGATCCTTCCCCCACTTTATTATCAACAGGTCAAATCCAGAAGCCAAGATCCTGTCTCTGATGAGAAGGGGATCCTGAGATGAGGACACTTAAAGACAAGTGGCTGCTGACAGCCACTCTAGGCACTTGGAGCCCCAGGGGCAGAGCCAGCGAGTAAGCTGACTTCCTGCACCTTCAGGCAGCTTGCAAATTTCTTCCCGGAGTTATCTCCGCCCTACTCTCTCTATGACCCCAGAACATCAGAATTTGCCCAATAGTGTCCCAGTTCCTTAGGGCTGGGGCTCCTGGTAGGGTACACCAGCCAGGCCAAAAATCTGTTATGTAAGACTCTGTTATGTAAAACTTCCCCTGACTGAAAGAGGCTGGGGGGTGGCCAGTTGGCTCAGTTGGTTGGAGCGCTGTGCTCATAACACCATGGTCGCTGGTTCGATTCCCACATGGGCCAGTGGGAATATCACTTGATAGTTGTGGAGCTGCTCCCTCCACAACTAGATTGAAAACAACGACTTGACTTGGAGCTGATGGGTCCTGGAAAAACACACTGTTCCCCAATATTCCCCAATAAAAATTTAAAAAACAAACAAAAAAAAAGAGGCTGACAACCTATCATTATCAGACTTTATTAAAGGAACTTACATAGGACGTCTCGGGCAGTGGCAAGACCAAGTGGATATCCTCCATGCCACGTGGCAGGTGCTAACGGGTTACATAGGATGGATGGGGTGTCGGGGTGTGACATGCTCAGGTAAGGGAATAACGCCTTCCATGCTTGCCCAGGGTAAGGCAAGGGCCTATTCCAGGAACCAGCATGCCTGGGGCACAGGGGAGGGGTCAATCAGACAGTCTTTGAGGGGATTTATGGGAAGCAATCTCTGTTCTGGTCCAGAGGATTTGGCAGCGGTCAGGCAGTGGTCACATCACATCACAGTCTCTCCTCTACACCAGTAATCCAAGGAA
Organism: Rhinolophus ferrumequinum; assembly: GCF_004115265.2. NCBI lineage: Eukaryota > Metazoa > Chordata > Mammalia > Chiroptera > Rhinolophidae > Rhinolophus > Rhinolophus ferrumequinum. The sequence goes on along the minus strand of NC_046306.1, from coordinate 25,619,521 downwards.
CAAAGGTCACATAGTCACTGACCACCTGTCATCAGGGCAGGCTGGGTCACACTGGGCACTGGGAGAGGCCTCTGTCCAGGGAGCCTGGGGGTGTGTGCTACATGCGCTTCACCTAGACTTAGCTCTGCAGAGGGCAGTGGCTGCTGGGCCAGAGCCTGGACTCAGGGATCCTACATTTCAGACTGAGGTCACTTCCCTGGAGCCCAGCCCCTGCAAAATAACAAAATCCTTGGGCTCTTCCTTCCTCCCTATTCCTGCCTTGTCTTGTCCCTTAGATGCTTCCTTGGGCTCTTCCTTCCTCCCTATTCCTGCCTTGTCTTGTCCCTTAGATGCTTCCTTGGGCTCTTCCTTCCTCCCTATTCTTGCCTTGTCTTGTCCCTTAGATGCTTCCTTGGGCTCTTCCTTCCTCCCTATTCCTGCCTTGTCTTGTCCCTTAGATGCTTCCTTAGCCCCATCCCATTCTTAGTCCTGCATCTGAGGTTCTGGAAGAGTGTGGGGTATGCTGCAGCCCTCTCACTTTGGACATTACGGAGCCTCTCCTCCATTCCTTGGGAGCCATTTTAGAAAGGGCACCAAAGAAATCAGAAGACATGTTACCCTTGGGCCTCTGTTGGTCTTTTCTGTCTGTAAGTTCAACCCCATGGGGCTCCCTGAGGGGTGATGGCTGGTGGTGGAGACTCAGATGGCGGCCGGGGCCCCAGATGGACCTGAGCATAGAATGTTGTTGCCTTGTTTGAATGAGCCCTTTGTCCCACCTCTCCTGCCTCCCTTGAACATTCTCAGAAGCCACTTATTCTCTCCCTTTGTTTCATGCAAGAGTTGCTGAGTGACCTTCTGTATCAGCCAGCTGTTGCTGTGTTACAAAACTCCCCCAAAACTTAGTAGGTTAATTCTGTGACTTGGCAAATTAGGTTGAACACAGCTATGGTTCGACTGGTCTCAGCTCAGCTCACTTACATGTTTGTTGTCAACCGCTGGTCTGCTTCTGGGGTTGGCTGGCTGTTGGCTGGGGTGATGGGGATGGATGGACTGTGTACCTCTCATTTTTCAGCAGGCTAGCCCAGGCTTGTTCACATGACAGCTGGGGAGGGTTCTAAGAGAGCAGGATCAGGATTAGGACGAGGTAAGTGTACCCACTTACCTTGGGCACAAAAAAAAATATCAAGTAATATTTTTAAAATATCACAATTGCCAAAAATCCATGATGAACAAAATATCAAAATTTTAAGTCAAGATAGGATCAGTAAGAATGCCATGCCAAGCCATGTGGGAACCAGAAGCAAAAGGAAAAATCAGTAATTGTGATCCTGAGGCAAGTGCCTCTCTCACTTCATCCTGTAAGACTGTAAATGGAAGTTTGCAAGGCTTCTTGAGATCCCATGACTGGCACGTTACTTCCATGACACTCTATTGGCCTAAGCAAGTCATGGGGCCAGTCACCAGTTCCCAGGGACTGAGGAAAAATTTCCACCTCTTAATGGGAGGAACACCAAAACCATAATTCAGAGCGTGTGGAGTTGAGAATTTTTGCAATCACCCACTCCTTCCATTGGCAGCTGAGAAGAGGCATCTCCCCCACCCCGCCCCTCCCCCGCCCCCAGCTCAGGCTTCCTTTCACTCCACCAGCCCAAGGGGCTGAATGAGACTGTTTTCTATAGCCCCCTCCTGTGTTCATTGTACCTATGGAATTTTGATTTATAGAGAGGACTAAGTGATGACACAGAGAGGTTAATGCCGTTGAAAGAAGTTTTATCACTTACAGTCCCCGAGAGAAGGGGGCATGGAGGGCCCTATGGGGAAGCACCAGGTTTGTAAGGAAAGACTGAGGAACTACCACACATCGGAGGCAACTAAGGCAACATGACAACTAAGTGCAATGTGGGATTGGATCTTGGAACAGAGAAGGGGACATTGGTGGAAAAACGGGGGAAATTCAAAATGGTCTGTAGTTCATTGTATTGTACCAATGTAATTTCCTAGTTTGACAATTGTATTATGATTACATAAGATGTGAACATTGGGGCAAGCTGGATGAAGGGCATAAAGGGAACACTAACATTTTTGTATCTTTTCTGCAAGTCTAAAATTAGTTAACAAAAAGTTAAAAATAAAACTATAAAAGAAGGTTGTTTCATAAAGTTAATAGTTTAGCATGGGAGAGACAAGGTCTCCTGGGGTAGTTGTGTGGGTGGTGCTTTGACCGGGGAGGGTGCAGCGGAGTCCATCTAGACACATTAAGGCTCCTGGATCTACCCCAAAGCGCAGCTTGGGGTGGGGACTCAGTGGGGGCGGGAGTCATGCAAAGGCTCCTCCCGGCGGGAGTGCTCTTGTCGGTGCAGGTGCCTGGGTTTCCACCCGCTCCGGCTCAGGCTGCACTGGAAAGAAGACACCTGTCCCACTGGGGTTCTGCCTGGCACTGTCCTCTCCTCTGTCTGCAGGCCGGCATGGCCCAGTGCGTGGGGCCCACAATTCTGCTGCTGCTGCTGCTATGGCTGCTTCCGAGTGAGTGGCTGTCTTTCTCAGGACCCCGGAACCTGGCCTCTCTGTCCCAGACCCTCAGGGACAGGGTAGGAGGGCAAGAAGGTGATTCCAGGAAAAGCTGGAAGGAAGGAAGGAGGGTTGGCAAGAGACTTGTGCTCTGTCTCCTCCGCAGTGCGCTTTTCATCCTGCCTCTTGTCTTCGGTTCTATGGAACCGCCCCTTTCTCAAGTCCCATCTTGTTACTCCTGCCCCAGGAACTTCCTTTTTCCTATTGCCTCCCCTCTCCCACCTCTCTTACCCTTCCTCCAGCCCCAGCCCTCCACCTTCAGTCTTAGGGCTTCGTACTGATTCCTTGCCCAGCATCTTCCGTGTCTCCATGCCACGCACCTGCTCAGACTGCCCCTTCACCACCTCCATGGTAGAGGGAGGGCACATTTTACCAGGTGGGATGGGGAGAATGGAATCATGCAAAGGTTTAAGGCAGAGGAAATCCTGGAGCTGAGATGTGCTGTTTTGAGGTAAGGGTGTTCCTGGCAGAGGGAGACAGGTAAGCAAATGAGCAGAGGTGGGACCAAGACCCGAGGGGACACTAGCTGCTGATGTGTATGGCTAAGCCCTGGGAAGTGAGGGGCTTGGCTGGGAGAGAAGAGCAAAGTTTGTCTGCTGCTCTGTCTGTCTTGGAGAGGAAGGGGAGGAGAGGAGAGAGGAAGGGAGGGCTCACCCCTCTCCTGCTCATTGCTAGTCCTTAGTGTCTGTTTGTCCTTCCTGCAGAGCAGAGGGCACTGAAGCCACTGCAAGAATTACCATGGCCCCCACCATCCAATCCATGGCCTCCCAAAGAGGTGGCCAATGCCAGAAAGGGCCCTGTTCCCAGTCCTGAGGCAGGAGACACCTCTCCCCGACCCCTACATACACACATACACAGTGAGGTGGGTGCCGGGCCACGCTGGGAACCTTCCCTCAGATGGCCCTGCCAGGATGCTTTTTGCCTGAGTGAGATGCTCCCAGGGGTTCTGAGAGCATGAAGCCAAAGGGTAGTAGCCTGGTTTGGTGACTTAGGTCCTAGGAAGGGGATGCCAAGTCTCAACCTCTGGAGACCTTGGCTTGGCTGTATTTAGATGTGGCCTGTGGCACGTTTTGAGCTCACCCTCTGCCTAACCAACCCCTTGTGTGTGACTCTGTTGTGCCAGGTACACTCTGCCCCCATCTCTGACCTGTGGCTCAGAATAGAGTTAGGTGGCCTGCCAGGAGGGACTTCTCTGGAATCCACATGGTGGCAGCCAGGCCTAAAAGGGCCCTCAAGTGCCAGAGCCCTTTCTGGAATCCCTCTTTCCCTGGCTGGCGGAGGGTGGAGGAACCAGGAAGAAGCCAGAGTCCAAAAGGGGCAGCACCGGTTAGACTGCCAGAAGGGAGCACTAGAAGGGAATGGAGCGGGAGGACGCTGGAGTAGGAAGCAGGAGGAGTTGCGGGGGTTAGGAGGAAGGGAGAACCAGAACTCTATAGACTCGAGGTATCTAAGGAGGATGGAGGAGGAAGGGAAAGGAAGAAAGCTTAGCGTGCCAGAGAGAGGAGGAGGAGTGGCCACTGTCCTCAAGGCCATTTCTCATAAGTCTCCATTAGCCAGGTCCCCAGAAGCCTTGTTTCCCACCTCAGGGGGACCCCATGAGAGCAGGTGGAACCCCGCGGACCTCTCTTTGGATGGGTGTGGCCGTTCTGGGGGACGGGTGGTGCCTGGGGAGGATGGGCTTCAGCCTCTGGGGGAGCCTCGTGTGCCCCATCCATCCCTGACGTGCTGCAGTAATCCCCAGAGCCCACGGCCGCCCCTCTCTGCGACGGAAGGCGGGCCAGTGCCAGTCGTTCACGTCTTTGAGCCACACTCTGTCCCCCTCGGGTTTTGAGCGCCCTGCATCTTCGGAGGGCAGAGCCGGGGATGAAGTGTGCCCCCCGAGAACTGCAGTCTGCACCCCTCCACCAGGGTGGTCGAGCTCAGCCGCACAGAACCGATGCGTGGACGCGGCCGAGGCATGCACGGCGGACACGCGGTGCCAGCGGTTGCGCACAGAGTACGTGGCGCAGTGTCTGGGTCCGGCCCCGCCTGGGGGTTGCGCCCGCACCCGCTGCCGCCGCGCCCTGCGCCGCTTCTTCGCACGCGGGCCGCCGGCGCTCACCCACGCGCTGCTCTTCTGCCCGTGCGGCAGCCCCGCGTGCGCGGAGCGCCGGCGCCAGACCTTCGTGCCCGCCTGTGCCTTCTCCGGGCCCGGCCCCGCGCCGCCCTCCTGCCTCGCGCCCTTAGACGCCTGCGAGCACAGCCGGGTCTGCAGGTGCGGGCGCGAGCTGGACCGGAGTGGGAGGGTCTGGCGGGGCTGGGCGGGGCCACCTATCGCCTACCGCCCTCCCACTGCACCGCGCAGGCCCCGCCTCCTGGCCTTCCAGGCCTTCTGCTCGCCTGCCCCCAGCTCCGCCGACCGCTGCCAGCCGGACCAGGCCCCTAACTGTCTGCGCGCCTACGCGGGCCTCATGGGTACGCACTGTCGGGATCCGGCGCGGGAGGGGCTCTTCCAGGTTGCCTCCGCCTGGGTGGACCGATTACTCAGTCCCCTGGGTCCCCGCAGGCACCGCCGTCACCCCCAACTACTTGGACAACGTGAGCGCACGCGTGGCGCCCTGGTGCCACTGCGGAGTCAGCGGAAACCGGCAGGAGGAGTGCGAAGCTTTCCGGGGGCTCTTTACAAGGAACCGCTGCTTGGGTGAGGGGCCGGGGCGGAGCGGGGCGGGAGTCCGGTCTGCAGTTACTGTCCCCTACCAAGCCGCTCGGCCAGCGAGAGCCCATGTTAGAGGTGAGGAAACTGACGCTTTTTGAGGCAGCTAGGTAGGCCCACTTCTCCCTCTGCTGTCCTCCTGCTCCTCTAGGAATCTGCGCCCCACTGTCTCCAGAGACCAGGTGACAGACCAAAGTTGAATCCTAGGGATGTCTAGGCTGGTGCCCCTGTGGGCAGGGATGGGGTGTCAGTTAAAACAAGTTTCCAAGGACCTGGAATGGAACTAAGGGAGACTGCGGCTTCTGCCACTTCTGAGGCGGTTCCATCCTCGAGGCACTGCCAGCTCCCCACACTGGTGATCTTGCCTTGAGGTCTGAATAGCTTGGTGGTTAGGGGGCCTGAGTTTGAAGCCCAATTCTGCCACTTACTACTTAGCTGAGAGTTGGTTAACTCCTCTAAGCAGGTGTATGTCCATGTGTACAAAAAAGGGAAGATAATTCTCACCCTCCCCTGTGAGGATAAAAGACTACAAAGTTCTTAAGGCACTCTTAGCACAGTTGCGCTTATTTTGTTATTCCTCACCCTGTACCTTCCATTCCAGAAGCCAATCCTTGCAGACATTCTATCTTCACATCCCTGCGTGGAGAGATCCCACTCAGGATGCCAGGGGTCTCTCAATTTGTCCCCAAGGAGCTGGCCCCCTGTGCTAGGGTTTCCCAGACATGCCCACCCTAGACTCCTCCCTCCATAGATGGCGCCATACAGGCCTTTGACAGCGGCTGGCCCCCAGTCCTGCAGGACCAGCTAGACTCCCACCAGGACCTTGAGCACAGACTCCTGCAGGTAGGTGCGGGAGGTGAGTAAGGGGATGGTGAGCTGACAGCCCCTGCACTACCTTCTTCCATCTTCCCATGCCAGGGGGGCCTAAATAGACATGAATGACCTGGGATGGGAGTAGAGGCAGAGAGCAGAGCTAGGCTTCTGCCTCAAGTCCACACTCTGCTCCCATATCCCAAGGTGTCCTCTGCAGACGGGCCCCTGGAGGGATGCTCCATGTTCTCCATGCTCCTTGTCCTGGCTCTCCAGCCTCTGCTCTGACTAGGACAGCAAACCTTGGACAACATAGCCAACTGTCCCACTCTGCTTGAGGCCACCTCTGTGGCCTACTGCCCTACTGAAAAGGGATTGGCTTACCTCCCAAGCTGGCTTCAGTGCTCTTGCCCAGCTGCTCTTTGCTGCTCTGGACACCCTGTGTGCCTGTCCCCTGGGGTGAGGTATGTAGGCTAGGGCCCTGACTGCAAAGCCCATGGTTTCCCTTTCAGTAGGTTTCTTGGTTGTAGGTCTCTTTCTCCACAGACCTTGAAACAGTTAGGGTCTCCTACAGGGTAGGCATGGGAGGGGGTCACCTGTGTAGCTGAGGCCTCAGTGGGGCCCCAGATCACCTAGAAAAGGTCAGAGACCATCCAACCTTCAGAATTCTAGGAGATGTTTACCAGCCTCCCAAGCATAGCATGCTGTAAAGAGTATAGCTGAACAGACTTGTAGGCAAAACCCCTTCTAACACTGCAGCCTTTCATGGCACCCTCCCAGTTAGGTACCACCCATGATGGTAGTCACCTGCACCCCATGACGAAAGTTGGCAGAGTGCTTCCCATCCAAGATATGTTGCTTGGTGGGCACCGCCTGGAGTAAGTGAGAATCCAGTCCTCTGCATTGCACTGGCCATATGGCCATTTTCCCCGTGGTTTTACCCAGCACTAAGAATGGCATCCACAGCTCAATAAATCCATGTGCACTGAGACTGGCCTTGCTTTCACTGATTTTTGTCCTAGGAGCCCATGGTGAAGCAACAGGGTGTGCCTCTGCTGGCCTGTGTGACCTCAGATGGCCTCAGAACCTCTCTGGGCTCTGTCTCCTCATCTACAGATGCTGAACTGAATCAACTCTCAGGTCCTAGTGGCAGGGACTTTGGTTGCTTTTGTCTATTCTTTCTTTCTCTGCTAGTACTCAGATAAAGAAACTACGTTTCCCAGCCTCCCTTGCAGCTAGGGGTGGTCATATGACACATTCGGGCCAGTGAGAGGAATTCACAGATGAGCCCTCCAGGAGAGCTCTTTAAATAGGAACAGACTTTCTGACTGGCCCCTTCAGCTGCTGGCCTCAACCCTCCTGTCTTCTTGCCCAGACTTCGGTGTCAATGCTGGGGAACATGGGCACCATCTTGAAAATCGAGCCACTGAGCCAGCCCCAGTTCACTTCCCTCTGGACTCTTCTTTATGTGAGAAAAATGATACCTCTAATTTGTTTAAGGCACTTTCTCCTCAGTTGTCTGTTATTTGCAGCCAAACATAGGCCCTGATTGATACACTTCCACCTCTCGGGTGCCTGGGAGCCCTGGGATCACCCACTGTACTCAGGGGAGCCCCACCTCAGTGCTTACAGAGCCCAGCCCTGACAGATACTTGAAAGAAGGGACGATGGTGGTTGTTTTTTTTATTTCCGCATATTCTACCTGCTTCTGTCCACATGGAGAGTCAATTTCTTTCCAGGAACCAAGAGAAACTTATCATAAAGGTTTTTACCAATATTCCATGCGTGTGGCCAGTGTGGACCCAATGAATGCCAAGGGCATTGTGTTAAATTGCAATTCTGTGAAGGAGTTTGGGAAGGAGAGGGCAGATCAATGGGGCCGAGGTCCTAAGCCATCCATCCTCTTCCTTCTTCCTCAAAAGCTTGGAGATTCCTGATGAATGAAGGGTTCCTGTGTCTCCAGACTGCTCCTTCTCAAACCTGGTTGAGGTTTGTTAGGGGCCATGAAACTAGTGGAAGTGGAGGCTGTTGGTGGCTTGCTCGGAGACCTCTCTGGGCCGATGCAACCCATCCCCCAGCTGCTGAATGTTGGCTGCCCCCTTCTCTAGAAGAAATGCCTGTAAGGTTATTGTGTTTCCTGACACGGACTGCTCCCAGTGACTGAGACAGGGGTACAGAGCCCTAGCCTGCGTGCCTCAGGGGGGACAATTCTGTGTGCCAGTCTCCCTCCAGAGGTGCATGCCTCATCCCAGCTGAGACCACAGCCTAGCTCAGCTCCTTCCCCTTCTTACTCCTGCCTCCGTCACTTAGAGGTTCCCCTGAGGCTACTTCCTCCAATAAATCATGGCCTGAGGAATCCCTGTCTTGGGCTCGGCTTCTGGAGAGCCTGACATGACCTAAGACACGGGTTAGGTACAAACCACACCAAAGCCTAGGCCTGGTCCTGTTCTAACCAGAAAAAGCCGCCAGCTCTGAGACTGTGTACTTAGTAACTCATACCAAACCCACCGTGTGCAGCAGCTGTCAACCAGCCTCCCAGATTCAGGCAGTACTCTCCTGATTGGAACCGAACACAAATCAAACTGGCCTGGGCATGCGAACTGAGCAATGCAAGCTTCAGGCACAGCTGTCTCCAGGGGTTTAAATGATGTCAGCCCTGCTGGTATGAGTGTGGCTTCCCTCTGCGGCTAGGCTCTCACCACCGGGTCGGTACCGTGTTTCACTGAAAATAAGACCTACCCTGAAAATAAGTCCCAGTTAAGATGGTCAGCCAGACGGACGCATGTAGTACGTTATGATGATGTTCCAGAAGATGACATGCCTGTAGTTGAATAAATGTAGATTGGATTGTTGTACATGAAAAAATAAGACAGCCCCTGAAAATACGCCCTAATGCGTCTTTTGAGCAAAAATTAATATAAGACCCGGTCTTATTTTCAGGGAAACACGGTAAGAATGCCACCAGCAGCCCTTGATCTGTGATCTCTTCTTCAAGCATTCTTAGCAGAGAAAGGCACCTCTCTTTCCCAGCATTCACGGACTGCCCCAGGCAGGACTCTAATGGGCCCAGCATGGGGTATAAGCCTCTTCAGGCGGCTTGGGGAGCGACATCAGCCCACCAAGATCACATGGAATGGGGAGGCAGTTTTCCAATGGAAAAAAGGAGGGGTGTTGGGCAGAGTGAAGCTAAGAGTCCAACCTGTTCTCACTTCATGGAGAAGGAATGTTCTTAACCACTTACACCTGCGTGGGAATGGACACCTGTAAGTGAGCTGGGGAGAGATGGTGTGTGTGTGTGTGTGTGTGTGTGTGTGTGTGTGTGTGTGTGTGTGTAGGGGGGCTGGGGGCAGGATGGGGACGTGAAAGCATCACCTTGCCATGCTCACCATGGTGGACCAAACACAGAATTAAATATCTGTTAAGTAATTTGCCTTATGTGAGTGTGTGTTAAACTCTTGTTACTCCATTTTTTTACTCAGATAATTAGAGTAAAATATAGGCATATACCTTTCAAAAGATAGAGAAGATAAAAGTGAGCAGAACCTAGTAGAAAATGGCACAGTTGTTCCATGGCAACTAGCTGTCTTCCTTCAGTATTTCTCGCCGAGCAGGCAAACTCAGGGGTTTAACCAAATGGGACCTATTTAACATCAGACAATGTGCAACAGGAAAGAGGCTTCCTTATTGGGTGCAGGGGAAAAATGGGTCTCCGTTGCCTGGCTCTCTGTTTTTCCCCAGAGTGAACATTTCACGTGGGAGGCCTCAGGCCACACAGGGCATGGACTCAGCCAGCTCTGCAGAGAGAAGCCAAGTAGAGGGACAGGCGTTGAGCCCTGCAGAGGCCACTGTCTTGCCACTCCTGGGTCAGTCGACTTTCTGAGGGTTTTGTTGCTGTAGTGGGCTGAATGGTGGTCCCAAAGATATGTCCACATCATAAGCTGTGGAACCTGTGAATGTTACCTTGTATGTAGGCAAAAGAGTGAATATTAATTACCCTACATGGCAAAATACTGGGGGGGGGGGGACAAAAAATGTATACAAGTGGACACTTTGTTTGCTCAACGTTGCTCAAGCAGTAGTTCACCGTAATCAGACGTGTCTGGACGCTGATGGTAACCACTTTGAGCACCTCTTGTAATTGCAGAAGTCAAACGTGACTTGTATTCATCTTTTATTGGTATATATTGAGTATTACAATTTTAATAGTTTTTTCCTTTTTTAAAATATGTATACATTTTTTTGGCACCTTCTTTATGTGACTAAGTTAAGGATCTTGAGAAGAGGCACTTATTCTGGATTATCCCAGTGCGCACTAAATGCAGTCACGTGCATCCTGGTATATGAGAGACAGAGGGAGGTATGACACAGGGAGAGGTATGATACAGGGAGGTATGATACAGCCACAATCCAAGGAATTGCAGCAGCCACCAGAAGCTAGAAGAGGTTGGGAACGGAGTCTCCCCCAGAACCTCTGGAGGGAGTGCAGCCCTGCAACACCCTGATTCTGTATACATTTTTTTGGACTTCTGGACTTTTTGGATTCTGGACTTCTGGCCTCCGGAACTGTGAGAATAGATTTCTGTTCTTTAAAGCCACCGAGGTTGGGCAATTTGTTACAGCAGACCCAGGAAACTAATGGAGTTGTCTAAGGTTGTCAGAGTTTGGTTTCTGTCACTTTTACCTAAAAATGTCCTGGTTCGTACAGTGTTAAGTCTGGCCCAACACCTCAAGGCTGAGCCCAGCTGTGGCTCCCACAACCAGGAAGGGGTGCTGCCTTGCTCGTCCACATCTGAGTGTCGGCCTCCATGGTGTCGGCCTGCTTGCTGTCCCTCTCTCACATGCACTGTGGGACACTGGTCCTGGCCCTGACCTCCTGCCTGAGACTGGATCTCTGTTAGCTGTTGTCAACATTGAGCTTCCAGCTGGCAGGTGGCTTGGGGTGGGGGTTGAGGCAGAAAGGCAGGTGTTGGAAGCGTCTGTGGATTTATGGGTGGAAACTTCACGGCTCATGAATGCCCACTCTGGCTTGAAGCCTGCTGTCTAGGGAACAAGATTGATGTGGAAACGGCTCACTGCCCACCATCCTCCCCACACCCTCCCCAACTGAGTTAGGCGAGGCCAAACTCACTGAATTGGCTCATTTTTACAGGAAGTGTGGACATTGGTGGTGAAATTTCCAGGGAAGCAGGAGGACAGGGACTATGTAGGGTTTCGGGAGACATCCCCCAGCTGGACAACAATTTGCCAGTGAGTCCGGCAAGCATTTGAAAAGAGGCAGAGACACGGTCCCCGCCTCACTGGGCTGCAGGACGAGGAAGGCCTGGGTTGAAGGATGCATCAGGAAGCTGCCCTGCCAGGGACATGTCACCCCACACCCAAAGGAACCTCCAGTCCAAGGCGAGAGATACAGAGAGGGAAATTAAGATGAGTACACACGCAGGAGAACAAAATAAACAACCTCACAAACAAATAAGGGACTGAGCAAATAAGGAGGAAAGGTCTAGAGGCGTGTGAATGGGGCTGGTCGCCAGGCCCAATCCCCAGCTCCCTGTGCAGCACATTTCATACAGTCAACTGGTCTGGTTCCTTGAGTTGGAGACACAGGATGGAAGAGAATTCTTGCCAGGCATGTTATACAGCTAGTAACACAGGGCCGCAGGGTGTGCCTGTGCAGATGTAACCCACACAGGTGTAGGAGGCTAGGGACTCAGTTATCAGGAATAACAATGACGTTGGTGACAGAATTTTCCAAAATGATGACCAATTCTTGGTAAAGTTATCAAGAAAACAAAATTCGGTTTTCCCTTGATTTACACAATAGTTGCATTTTTGGAAAACTATGTATTAAAGCAGCTCTCAAATACTGTGTTTATAATAAGGTTGGGTTTTACACTAAAATAATTGGGAACAGATTTTCTCAGCTACAGAAATATCCAGTAAGATGACTGAAAATCGCGTGGGATACGGGTCAACTCCTTGTTGGGCGGGATGACCACCTTCAGGCCCAGCCACTAAAACAGCAGCTCCTCCCTCCTTCAATGCAATAATCAAAATCGCCTCCACCTATTTCCAAAGTGTCCCCTAGGCGGCAGTCCAGTGCCAGTTGGGAACTAGTGCCCTCCAGGATCTGCCGCCCCTGCTCCTACCCCTGCTGTAGCCCTCTTTGCTTTTGCCCACCGGGCCTGCTGCCACCTCTGGGCCACTACACTAGCTCCCTAGCTCGCTGCTCAGCTGTCACCGTATCAGAATGGCTCTCCCCAGCCCCACTACGTAAAGTGGCAATCCCCCTAGCACTTTGTCCCCGCAACCCTATTTTTACCTTTCTTCACAGAACGTATCACCTGATACTGTACTCAATTATCTCTCTCCCCTACTGCATTGTAAACTCCATGAGGACAGAGATTTTTGTGTTTTGTTCACTGTGAAATCCCTGATCCCCACACAATGCCTGGCTGGGCAGGACACCCTCGGGACCTGTCTGTACAGGAAGGATGAGCGTGGCAGGCACACAGCAATCACTGGCCTATAGCGGTTTTGAAATCCTGCTGGGTTAGGGGAAGTTCCCAACTAGGCCCAAATCTGCTCTCTGGGCCATATCTGAGGTTGCATTGGGCTGTGCCCTCAGACAGTTTTCTGCCTGTGGGTGGTTCTAACTAAGCTTCCTCAATAGTCACAGGGTTGGTTGGTTGGTCTCATTTTTGAAGGTCAGGCTAATGGTTTCTTTGGCAACATAATTTTCTCAAAAACCTACGCTTTTTCTTTCTTTTATTTTCCAGGCAGGTCCAGGGTCTGTGACAACATTCCTGGTTTTTCCCTGGACACAGTTCTCAAGCTGGCTTTATTTCTTTACTGCCTTATCCACATGCCTCTCCTTCAAGATGATGGCCTTGAAGTCATGAGGCTCCAGAGGGAAGATCATGCCCTCCATCTAATTCTCACCATAAAGCAGTCACTCAGTATCACTGGGTCTTTCTTGTTCACAGGCGCCTCTTTCCTGGAGACTAGAAGCAAGACAAGTTGTCTTTTCCAACATCGCGAGAACCCAGATATCAGGATTCTCTGCCCCTTTCCCTTCTGCTTAGAAACTGGCTGATTCTTTCTGGAACTCACCTTTCTTGTGATGCCTTGCCAAAAGCAGCCAGTAACAATCAATGCGTCACATTCTGGGTTTTTCCAACTTATTCCCCTTGAGCTAAAAACTCAGTAGACACGTCTTTTGCTTTCTATCAAACACAACAGCCTTACCAGATGTTCTGCCACTGCCTGACGGGTCCCCAGCTGTTCTGCCTGCTCCGTCTGTCTGCCTGCCACCTGGCCACTGAATAAGCCCATGCCACATTTCAGGTTTTGGTTATAGTTGCCTTCCACTTTGAGGTACTGATTCGTGTAGTAGTAAGAAAAGATACCTGTTGTAACAAAGCCCCACGTCTCAGTGCATCAGTCCAGTTTGCTTTTCAGTGATGCAAAGAGCAGCACACAGCTCTTGCTGACCCAGTGGCCTGCCTCTAAGTGGTGACTCAAGGACTCAAGCTCACTCCAATATCTTCAATACCTGACCTCAGGGAGTCCCTCCCACCTGTGAGCATGTTATGTGCCAAGTTTGGAACTTGTGTACATCACTTCTTCCAACATTTCTTTGGCCACAGCTCCGTTTATGATGCCAGTCTAACTGCAGAGGGGCTGGGAGAGGCTGTTGACTTCGGGGTCCAAAGGCAAAGTGTGACAGGTTTGTTGAATACACAGCAGTCTCTGCCCTGGCACTACTGAAACAGGTTTTTCTGTGGTCGGGAACACTTGGACGCTCCCACGGTGCTCCCCAGAAGTTTCAAGGTCCTCCCCAACCTGGCAGCAGCTACCACTCCGGGGCCCAGGGCCGTTCTGGTGGGCGGGCCTCCTTCAGGCTGCGCTCCAGCCCCTTGGGCCTGGCCCACCCTCCTTTCCTCGTACTTCCTCCAGCGTTCTCAACTCCCATGACGCCTACCTCGTCTTTCTGAGCATGTTGCACTCCACACCAGGGCGAAATACTACTGATTGGATCTGATTCTGAGGGCAGGAGCTGCACAAAGTGGGGTTAGGCCTGCAGAAGGCCCACAGGAAAGACTGTAAATGGACAGACAACTTCACCCACAAGAGCAAGGACAACACTGGGGCCATGCAGGACGAAACCTCCCAACATACCTGAGATTTAGCCGTTTGGAAAACCTAGAGACACATTCAGGGGCCCATGAGGAGATGAGATGCTGAAAGACCAAGGGCAGCAGACAAGGTGTGGCACTGCCATGGACTGCACTGTGCCCAGCCCGGCCCCCGCCCAGGCAGAGCTGCTCTGCACACGTCTCCTGCCCCAGCACTGTCTTTTCGAGGGCACACAGGTATAGGGGGATGTCAGGAAGCCCCTCTCACAAGCTGTGTGGGGCTCCCCACACCCCCGTGTCTGAGTGCCCACCCTGCTGGTTTTATACCTTCACCTTCATGACTGCCAAGTGCTTCTTCTGTGGCAGTCTGAAATCTGGGAACCATTTCAAACATTTCCCGCCCCCCCTTAAGGTTCTAATGACCAAATTGTAAAAGTAAGTAAAACAAAACAAAATCAAAATTAAACATTCAAAAACCACATTTTTACCAGACCTACTTTTATTTCAGAAGGAAGTTTGTGGTATAGTATTTACTTTTGTTTATATACAAGTTCTTCACATTTGTGTTTAAAATGCACAGACCTCCCTTAATTCTCTTGTTCCTGCTTAAATTAGCTGTTATTTTACAATACAAAAAATACCAAAAAATTGCAGTCCTAAATGTATGTATAACACCCACAATCCCCAGCAATGAAATAGTTTACAATACTTACTCCGTATTTACATGAGTGCAATAGATGCTAAATTATACATATTAACAAACTAAGCTTGAATCCAAACAAACAAACAAAAAACCGCAAATAACTATAGAACAAAACATTTCCAGAGCCAGAATTAGTTCAACGAAACAGGCTTCACTAGTGTTTAGTGTGTTTTGTGCACAAATTCAGTTACTGAAAGTCGATTCCATTATTGCCTTTAAAAGAGAAGGCGCCAGCTTTCCTCTCCACTCCAAATCACTTCCCTGCAGGCCAGGGTGTTTATTAGTTTGAACAACTCAGGGGAAATGTCTCTTGGCGGGCCTGGCTATCTACAAACCATCAGGTGATTTTTATGGTTTGAGTGGAGTTTGGTAAATTGGGTAAACACTTTTCAGACTGAGAGCAGGTGCAGGGCCCGAGGACAGACTCTCTGCCTTCGTGGGTCTGTCCTCAGGATGGCCACGTCTCACAGAAACCACCACAGTCTCCTGGGATGATGGGTTTGGGAGTTGGATTCTGTTGTAATTCTGCAGAGCTTCGTTTTCATCTCGGTCACGGCCCTAGTGTTAGTTTGGGTTGTTAGTAAGTGCTTAGTGAGTACGGCATGAATGGATGAATGAATGAAACTGAAGGACCAAAGGAGTTCACAACAAGGCAGTGACTCACTCCCACCCCCTCCCCAGATACATTCCATTAAGATGATCAAGTAAGACTTGCACCAAAAGGTAAAATGTCTTTTTCTCTTAGTGCTGTGGTCTTTTCATTTGCCCCAGATCTCTGGGTGCATCTCTAATCTTGCACCTCAGGCCTCATCCAGATATTCCCATGTTTTCCTCTTGCTGCCACTCTTCTGTCCAGGGCTGCTTTTCCTCCATGTTAGTTAGCTCAGGGGAGTATGAGTTGTCTTCTCTCCACACGCCCTCCCACTTTTTGGAGGTGATCCGAAAAGACTTCTCCCCGCTGTGTAGTAAGGGAGCAGGAGATGGAGAGGAGGCCAGGCTGTGTGCGGTTCTCCAAAGGGAAACAGGAGCCAGTTATCGGCAAACTAGCCACCCCACTGCTACCCCCCGTTTCCAATATAGTAAAATATGGTCTTGGGACATGATCATTAAAAATTTAGACAAAAATCACAAGAAAACACAGCCTGGAAAATCCTTTTTGGAAAATCTGCTTTCTACAGGGATAGTCTTTGAACTTAAAGACTCCGAGAAACACTTCTCAGGACCAGGTTGGTCGTCCCTGGCCACCCACAGCACCCAGGGGCTGACACATTCACGACGCACTTGCAGAGCCAACAGCTACAGAGAGATTCCTGCCGTCTTCGAGTCTCCTGACACTGGTTTAAATGGATTCATTGCCAAATTCTCATATGTGTACTGACAGACAATTTGGGTTTTAAGTTAGCCAATTGGTACCAGATGCATTTGAACACATTGGCACGATGGGGACGCCCTTCTTGGCTGTTATCAATGTATCAGGGCCTAACAAGAGGACTTCTCTGAACTTGAATATTCAGTATATGGCACAAAAACATATTAGGGGTAACTCAGACACTGCTACATTTAATAAAAATACATTTAGATATTTTTATGTACACTCTGAATGTCTGAACATTCTGGACACTACTGTATAGTTATGTACAAGTGCAATATCAATGTTTCAGGACTATTTTAATTTATATACAGGCTCCCGTGACAATGAAGACATTTCTCTGAAGTTCCTCTTGGTAACTGGCTCTAAGTTGAGTGCCTCTTTCTCCTGCCACTCTCTTCCTCTGGCCTGAGCCTGGAGGAAGCTGTTTGCTATTGGCTGCAAGGGAGAAGCAGATGGATTCAGCTGTTTCTGCACTGTTGGAGCAGAATTAAACTTCACTTGCTTCTTCCTTCCTCTTTAAAAATAAACAATATCTAAATTTTAGAGGGAAAAAAGATAACCAGGTGGCTATGAGACACGGTGCATGTTATTTCAAGGCATTGGACTACCGTGGGGAAGAGCCTTCCTTGGCCACGGGAACACGGTTCTTTGAACAAACAAGGATATCCCTCATGGGAGGGCCTTCACCAGCGGCCTCCCTTTTTGCCAAGAGGCCTCACGGGAATTAGAGTTGAAGGGCCAGTCCATGGCAAGCTCTCTGTGGGTGCTACGATCTGGAGTAGGAATGTGGGAGCTCATAGAGGTCTTTTTTAGAACCATCTGCTCTTTAACAGTGATGTGAAAACACAGCTTTTTGAGAGTGAGTCTCAAAGTGGAAGTGTTTTGTGCACCAGACTGTTTTCAACTTCCTTGAAAACATCCTTCCAGGCAATTCTTCATGGGAGTGGGCTTGGTGTTGGGGAAGAGATAAGACTCCCTCTCTAGACACTGAATTTAAAAGTAAAAGGCTGCAGTTTTTACTCTTGTGAGAATTTCTCTAAATTCACAAAGTGCAGACACAAACCATTGTTGTCTAGAGGTCCATTCTGATAGGGTAATGCCATAGAACCCCAGGTTTTGAAGCAGAAGAGAGGTCTTGGGAGGCTGCTGCAGAATGCCAGAATACAGAGCACCATAGATGGGACAACACGATGCCCAGGCAGTGCCCTGGGAGAAAAGTAGGGACTGCCCCACCCTGCTTAAATTTGGTCACTTTCCTTTTGGCATAGTTTTCCTCCTTGTCCATTTTCTCCATGTGCTTTTCGTCTTTATAGTGTTCACTGCCCTCCCACAGCCACCACCTGGGTCTGGGGAGGAGGACAGAAACGCTCAGCCCCTCCCAGGGGAAGGAGGGCCAACAGCTCCAGGGCCTTCGCCAGGCTTTGGACAGGTTCTGCTGACAACGGGAGCTGTCCCTTTCCTGATGTGCGATTCCACCTGCAGCCTGAGGATGAGCCACAGCTCAGAGCAGGAACAAAAACTTGCTCTTTGATCCAGGGGTCCCATGTTCTGTCATGCTCTTTTCTGCTCAAGGGAGACATGTAACATGAGCGTGTCCCTTCCTCTGTGGTGCCCTGGCAGGAGGAGGCCAGAAGGGCTGAAGCAAACACCGAGGTGAGTGAGGTGGGGGCAGGGAGGCACCCGAGACCACGCCCATTCAGTGTCCTTTCTGACAACAATACAAACAGGAGCTTTTACAATTAGGTCATTTCTGCTTTCCTCTCAGTCCTTGCTGCTGGGTTAAAGGTTGCTTGGGGTGAGAATTCTTTCCTGGCTGCAAATTACATTTTAGAAAAGAAGCAGATTGCCAATGGTAGCTATTTAAATTTTATAAGAATGTAGGAATGCAATTATGTAAAAACTGAGGCTTACTAACTTTCCAATTGCTAGATCTATTTAAAGTCTAGGCACTTAGTGTGTGTGTATGTGTGTGTGTATGTGTGTGTGTGAGAGAGAGAATGAGAGAGAGAGAGGAATTTCAAATGGATTAAGACTAAATTAATCAAGTTGTTATAAAAAACTACCCATTACACCAGTTTACAATTTAATTAACACTGTTGACCTTGACATTTAAAATAGCCCCTTCTATCGTAGTTTGATATGATTCAAAAGAGATGGACCATTACTAGTTCTCAACTAGAAAAAAGCTACTCCCCGGAAGAGAGGTATCTGCCTAAACCGTGCAAGAATAAATAGCACATCTTTAAAAAAAGATAGCAGGCTTCAGATGAAAACAAGTTAATTCATCTGACTAATTTTTAAAAGACCGTGTTCCAGAATGACTGATGACGAATGTCTACTTGTAAACACTACATCTTTGTTTTTTTTGCACAGTTGAGACAGTCCCAAGACCAGTTTCCCACAAGTGACCTGAGTGTCATTCCTAGCTCTCTCACTGGCTCCACACCGGCCTCCTCCAGCAACAACTGGATTACTCCTGTACCTGTAGTTAAATCAATTATTTCCTATGCGAAAGTAAAAGGTTAGATGCTGGAGCACAGATGGGAGAAACCGTCAAAGAAAGCCTGTGAACATGCAGATGAATCAGATGTTTCCAGTCGGAGGGTTTCCAGTCTTCTGTCCTGCTCCGCTCAGCACCGCGCTCCCTGCCTGCTCCCTCCCTGCAGACAGCTGTCACACCGCACCTCCCTTGCTCACGGACAGTCCTGGCTCCAGCATCAAATGCAGGTCCCAGGCTGTGCAGGGGGCTGCTGCTTCCGGTTCCTCACCGCTCCGGACTTCTCTTTGTACACTATTGGCATCTGCTGAGAAATGTCCACCAGGGCGCTGGCTACTGCGAGACCTTGGGAGAACCCACAGAGGGGAGACTGTTAAGGAGCAGCTTGCTTTCGTTTTTAAAAATCATTTTAAAAATGTCTGTTTACATTCCCACGGTGCAAGAAATAAAGCAATGAAGCATACAAGGAAAAGGCTTACTTCTTTACTTCCTCCTTTCACCTTGCCCCTCTCCATCCGAAAAGCTGCTTCATTAGTTTGTATGTATTCTTACAGGGTTTAGTTACGCAAATACTAATACGTATTCTCTGCCGCACCCCCCTCCCCGCTCTGCTCCCCCCCCACCCCGCCATTTACACAAAAGGTATAGCTTGCTTTTCAGCAGATCAACCAAGCAAAGCGCTCTGCCTGGTGGTAGGAGCATTTA
This sequence comes from Rhinolophus ferrumequinum, assembly GCF_004115265.2. Taxonomy (NCBI): domain Eukaryota; kingdom Metazoa; phylum Chordata; class Mammalia; order Chiroptera; family Rhinolophidae; genus Rhinolophus; species Rhinolophus ferrumequinum. Next base: position 25,600,060 of record NC_046306.1, on the reverse strand, counting down.
AATATGCTTACAGACATAGTCTAAGCACTAAATTTCTCCTCCCTGCCTCCAAAAGCGTGCCACGAAAAGACAGCACTCTTTACAATGAAATTCTGATTCATTCCACATCACCCACCCAGCACTAGTGATTTTTATATCTATACTATGATACAGGTTAGTACCGCCTCTGGGGCCAGGCTTTTGGAACAAGCAAGGTTCTTCAACCTCCCTGTGCCTCAGTTTCCTCATTTGTAAAATGGGGGCTAATAACAGCACAGGGCTTGTGTGAGGAGTATTTGAGTGAATCGAAGTAAAGTCCTAGAATTCTGCTAGGCTCATCTGCCCCCACTCCCCACCTTTCCTTTAGGGAATGGTGGTTCCATTCGCCTTTTTGTGCTGGTAATAGAATAACTTGAAGTTTATTAGGGAAGGCCCAGTTTGGGGGCAGCTGGATACCTAAGGCATGGGACAAGACCAGGCCAGGCTCAGAGCCCTGCTGAGACCCTCAGGAACCATGTTAGCAGAGCTTGTCACTCCACCTCTCTGAGCCCACAAAATGGGGGGATGGGAGGGGGTAACTTTTAAGTGCTAGGTTTAGGGACCAACATTTAGTGGGGAATCCACACCAGTGACAACCGTTACACCAAATGCAGTCGGGTGCTCTGGGAATCCAGACAAGGACACCATCTGAAATGGGGGGTAGAAAAGGTGTGGCAAGGATGGTCCCACTTTTGGGGTGGGTCTCAACCAGCGAGCACACCTTCATCAGGGCACATACAGCAAAAGTTGGGGCAGGACAGGCCATGCTGTTGTAAACCTGTCATCTCCCGATCCCAGCAAGCACTTTGACATCAGAGGCACCGGACAACATTTGCTGAGCCGCTGGGCAGGGGCAGAAGACACTGCCTTAGAATCTTCAGGGCAATGGGTCATACTGCCCTCAATACGGGCAAGGCCAAGTGAGGGGCTCAACTCACAGGAATCCCTACGTGAGGGCAAATCAAGCTGTTCCCCTATGAAGTGAAATCAATAAATCTTGGCCTGGTCATGCCTAACAGCCTCCCCTTGTGAGGACATCACAGACACAGAGCATCTGAAAGCTGAGCCTGAGGCTCTTCTAGGTGTTAGGGCTGCACTCAGGGTGCTGTGGAATTCTGGGCGAGGATTCTAGTCATACTCTCCTCAGAGACACAATGTTTTCTTGGGCTAATGCAACCCTGACCCCTAGAATCATCTCAACTAGATGTCTACAACGTTCATTGTCTGATGTATCCCTCCAAAGTACCACAAGATTAAGCAAGATACTTATTCCATCTTTCCTTCATGTTCAGCAAGATGGTGTTTATCTAAATTATGATTTGAGAGGGTGGCCGGATGGCTCAGTTGGTTAGAGCGTGAGCTCTGAACAACAGAGTTGCCGGTTCGATTCCCACATAAGCCAGTGAGCTGTGCCCTCCAAAACTAGACTGAAGGACAACGACTTGGAGCTGATGGACCCTGGAGAAACACACTGTTCCCCAATATTCCCCAATAAAATAAATAAATAAATAAATAAATAAATAAATAAATAAATAAATAATGATTTGAGTATTCGATGTAACAGTATAAAAACATTGGTAAAACATCATATAAGCTATACAAATGTTTATGAAAGTTATATTAAAAAAGGAGAAGAAAAATAAGAGTGAGTGATACAAACATTTCAACTAAATTGCTGACTAGGGCTAGAAAGGAAACAGAATAGTGAAAATTGGAGGGTGTTGGCTGTAGAACTGTGAGTAAATTTTCAAAAACTTCCTTTAAGTTGTTATAATTGCTGTTTGTGCCTTACATTTAAAATAGAGTGAAAAAGCCAATGAAATGCAGTAGTGCTAGAAATACCAATTTCAGAATCACCAACTCTGTGTGGGAAGCCATGAGAGTAGGTAAGATGACTGAGAACGGATGTATGGAGTGAAGAGGGAGAAAACCTACATTTAAGGGCAGAGCAAGGAAAGAGAGACAGGAAAGCAGCAGCGAGCCAGAGGGGCCCGGAAACACTGGTGGCAAAAGAAGGTGTGGTCGGAAGCATCAATAGGTCTGGGAGGCTGAGGAAGCTGGCACAGCGAGGGGAGCTCTGGGCTTTCCCCTGGGAAGGAACGGTGACCTCAGGAAAGACAAGTTAGGGAATACCAGTGCCAATGAGATTACCTCACCGAATCCTCACAACCACACGAGCAGGCCCTGCACAGTTCACCTTTATACCCACGTTCTCTGTGAAAGGGAAGGATGCTTCATGCGTCTAAAATGTGAACTGTGTAGGTCACTGGCCCTCATCTACTCACCCGACTGCCCGGGAGGAGGGATTCCACCAAGGCCTCGCGGGAGCCTCACAAACACAGAGAGGACAGCAGCTTTGTTGCCAAAACATGGCTCCAGGGCTATGGGTTTAGGAACCGTCTGTTGGAAGAAAACAAAGAATTAGCTAAAGCTGTGTTCTCAAGCTTCAATGGTACAGCATTTAGATGTGATTTTTAAAGATGCCCTCTATATTAGTCTCTATTGCTGTGTAACAAATTACAAACTTAGTTACTTAAGAGAATGTCTATTTATTATCTCTGTGTTGGAGGTCAGAAGTCCAGGTGAGCTCTGTAGGGTTCTCTGCCTAGGGATATAGTACTATTCATGTCTTCCATTAGTTCTGGAGAATTCTCAGCTCTTATCTCACAAGGGGGAAGGTCAAGTATCGGCTGGGCTGGGCTCCGGAGGCTTTGGGTAAGAATGTGCTTCAAAACGCATTCAGGTTGTTGGCAGAATCCAGTTCCTTGCAGCTGTAGGCCTGAGGTCCCCATTTCCTTGCTAGCGGTCAGCCAGGGGCCACTTTCTTCGCTTAGAGGACACTTGCTTTCCTCCTTATATGGCCCTTCCAGCTTCAAACCAGCGATGGCACGTCAGGTCTTTCTCATGCTTCCTCTTCTGCTACCAGCCAGAGAAAACTCTTCTCATATCTTAAGGTCAAGTACCTTGGGACTTTTATTACGTCTACAAAATCCCTTCACAGCAGTATCCAGAGTCTGACTAAGAGACCGTGAGACAGGAATGTTTAGGATTCTGCCTACCATACTTGCAAATATGTCAGTGATGTCTTCAGTTTGGTTGAAGACAATTATTTCCAGAACCCCTTTGGCTCTGGCACAGTAAAATGACTGAATGGGTGAGATGGCAGAGGTTGGAAAACCAGTTATGAACAATTACAATATCCAGGTGAGCTAGCTGGAAGCCAAGAGATGAAGGTGGTAGGTAATAGGGGTGGAGGTGTGCACACTGGTCAGGAGCGTTTTTGAAGATAAAGCCAAACAAGATTTGCTGACTCACTGGCTGTCCAATGAGAAAGAGAGCAAGGATGAGTCAAGGATGATTCCATGATTTTGGCCTGAGCAACCCGGATGATGGAGGTGACATGCACTGAGTTTGGAAAGACATGCCCGAGGAGCAGGTGTGGGGAACAATATGGTAGTGCTCAGTTTGGGACAAACTTGAGATGCCTGTTAAGACATCCAAGCAGGGACAATGAGTCAACAATCTGATATGCATTGGTGGCTCACGGGAGAGATGTGAGTGGAGAGCTCCTGGTGTGTAAATCCATGATGTGTATGATCATTGCTTTGGTCTCAATATTTGTGTGCTCCCCAAATTCATATGCTAAATCATAATGCTCAATGTGATGGTGTGTGGAGATGGGGTCTTTGGGTGATGATTAGGTCAGGAGGGCAAAGCTCTCATGAATGGGATTGGTGCCCTTAGAAAAGAGACCCCTGAGAGCTCCCTCACCCCTTTCACCCATCATGTAAGGGTTATAAAAAGAAGGCACCATCTATGAACCTGAAAGTGGACTCTCACAAGATACTGAATCTTCCAGTACCTTGACTTGGACTTCCCAGCTCCAGAACTATGAGAAATAAATTTCTGTTGTTTATAAGCCACTCCGTCTCCAGTATTTTGTTATAGTAGCCCAGACTAAGACGATCACTAAAGGAGTAGGTTTAGAAGATGTGAGAAGAGGCCCAAAGACTGAGCCCAACATACACCATTGTTAGAAGATGTTCGGGAGATGAAGAGGGTAAACAAAGAACATTAAACAGGAACAGCCAGAAGGTGAGTGTGTGGTGTCCTGAAAGGAAAATCAAGAAAGTGTTCTCAGGAGTAACCAACTGTGTTACATACTGGTGACACAGGCATATGGTTTTGTTCATTAGTTCAGGTTTGTCCATTCTTTTTAATCTAACAAATTATCATTACTATTTTATCAGGACAATGTTTGCTTAGATTTGTACATGTTTGCCCTTTTACCATGTTTCCCCCAAAATAAGACCGGGTCTTATATTAATTTTTACTCCAAAAGATGCATTAGGGCTTATGTTCAGGGGATGTCATCCTGAAAAATCATGGTAGGGCTTATTTTCTGGTTAGGTCTTATTTCTGGGGAAACACAGTATCTACTCTCTATTCCTTCTTATTCCATCCTCCTGGGGTAATTTCCGCCTTTCTAGCACATCCTTTAGACATTTCTTTTATACAGGTCTGTGGGTGGCAAACTGTCAGCTTTTCTTCTAATCAGAGGATATCTTCACTTTATTCTTGTTCTTGGAACATAGTAACTGGGCACACTATTCTAGGTTGGCAGTTCTTTTTCAGTATTTTGAAGACATTCTTCCGCTCTCTTCTGGCTTCTGGTGTTACTAATGAGAAGTCAGCTGTCACTTTGTCATTCCTTTTTAGGTGATCTTTTCTTTATTTCCCATTTATTTTTTAATGTGGTAAAATACATACAACATAGAATATACCATTTTAACTATTTTTAGGTGTATAGCTCAGTGGTATTAAGTACATTCACACTGTTGTGCAACCATCACCACCAACCATCTCCAGAACTCTTTTCACCTTGTAAAACTGAAACTCTACTCATTAAGCAGTAACTCCTCACTCCCTCTTCTCACCCCAGCCCCTGACAACCGCTATTCTACTTTTTGTCTCTATGAATTTGACCACTTGAGGTACCTCACATAAGTGAAATCATACAGTATTTGTCGTTTTGTGACTGGCTTATTTCACTTAGCATAACGTCCTCAAGGTTCATCTTACGTTGTAGCATGTGTAAGAATTTTAGTTTTTAAGGCTGAATAATATTCCATTGTATGTATATACCACATTTTGTTTATCCATTCATCCATCAGTGGACAGTTGGGTTATTTCTATCTTTTAGCTACTATGACTAATGCTTCTATAAACATGGATGTGCAAAGATATCTTTGAGACCCTGCTTTCAATTTTTTTGGGTATATACCCAGAAGTGGAACTGCTGGGTCATATGATAATTCTAATTTTATTTTTTTGATAAAAAATCAGTACTGTTTTCCACAGTGCCTGTTATCATAAGAGTTCCAATTTCTCCACATTGAAGTGAAATCCCGCCCCCACCCCCCCCGGCTGATTTTAAGATATTCTCTTTGTATTTTGAGTTCTTAAGTTTCACTATGGTAAACCCAATTGCACTTTTCTTTCTCTCCTGCCTTCCCTCTGCTTTCTTTCCTTAATCCTACTTGTGGTATGTTTTGTTTCTAGAATCCGCATATTCATGACTTCAATGAGTTTTGGATAATTCTCAGCTATTATCTCTTTGAATATTACCTCTCTTCCATTCATTTGTTCTGGGACTCTGATAATGTTAGATCTTCTCATTCTATCCTCCATATCCTTATTATTTGTCATATTTGCCATCTCCTTGTCTCTGTTCTACATTCTATGTAATTTTTTCAGATTCATCTTCTAGTTCAAAAGCTCTCTCCTTACTTGTGTCTATAGTTATTTTTTAAATTTCTACTACTATATTTTTCATTTATAACAGTTCCATTTGGTTGTTTTTCAGATCTGCTTGGCCATTCTTAACTCTCATGGCTTCCTCATTTCATGATGCCATCTTTTATTTCTTTCAACATTTCATACATATTATAGTCTTTAGATTTCAGTTCTAACATTTGAAATCCTGTCTAAATCCACCACCTGTTGTTTCTGTTCTTATTCATGGAGGAGTGCCCCTCTTGTCCTTGGTAACCACTTTAGACCACTCCCAATTCTGATTTTGGTTTATGGTTTGTACTTTTTTTGGAGAAGGGAAAGAAGGGAGTGGTCCCTGAAATTTTACCTACTTCCTTTGAGCTCAGTAATGCTTTAATATGTTTTATTCAGGATTTATGGCTGTTTCCTCAGAGTATCTGAAATATTTCATCATTTTGTCAAAAGAGAAAGTCTTATCACTTTCCTTATCACTTTTGGGAGAGGGGTCAGAATATTTATTTTCCACAGAATTCACAGTAAATTATGATTTTGTCCTTTTAAAAGAATCCCCCAAATGCTTACAAAGAACAATGGTTCAATTTATCTGTTTTCAAGTTTTAGAGTATTATGCCACAGAATACTTAGACAAAAAGAGTATCAGATAAAATGTTTAGATTTTAAAATCCCCTAAACATGAGACTGCTTAGCAACATGAATCAAAGACTGGAAAATGAAAACAAGAGAATACTCAACAATTTTGCTGTGTTGGCTTATTGTAAAAAAGAAAGAGAGGAAAACATAAGAGTCAAAAAAATAACGTGCTTCCTCTCTCTGATTTTCCAGACTTAGAAGCATGAGTTTTGACAAGTTATAGGGACTTTGTAATCATATTCTCACCTTTATACTTCCCCCAATAAGATCAGGAGGCTCTTCATCTGTTTCCAAGGCAACATTTACAGAGGCAAAGGGACGACTGGCCATCTGCTGCATCTCTCGAAGAAGTTGCTGGTGAGTAGTACAGCAAGCATTAATGCAATGAGTACTGAGGGGGTTTTATTAGAGAATACTACATACTAAAAATACATCATCTTCCCTTTTTCAAAAAAATCAAATCCAGAATGATATTTTTGCAACAGTTGGGGAAAGTTGGACATGAACCAGTACTAGATAACCTTAGTATTATCGTTATATTGAAAACAAATCTTCATCTATTAGATGTATATACTTTAGCATGGATATAATGCCATGATGCCTGCTTGTTAAATACATAAAAAGAAATGATATAGCCCTAACCCCTCATATTTTAAAAAATTTTTATTTATTATTTTTATTATTAGTTTCAGGTGTGCCCTCATATTTTTATTACTAGATTAAAGCGAGGCTTTCTTCCTGCTGAAACTTGAACCAAGTGTTTACACAGCAACAAAAACCTGTCCCTCATTACACAGTAGTTAGGAATAGAAAAAGTTCTTTACTCAGAGAAGTAGTGTAAGCTAAAAACACAAACAAGTGTGAAGTTTTGCAGAGTTAGAGGGACAAGCAGGGGCTCTGGATTTAGGGTGACTTGGATGTGAATTCCTGTTCCAATTTATCAGTTGTGACCTTAAAAAAAAGGTATTTAAAGTCTGTGGGCATGAGTTCCTTCCTTTCTGAAATGGGGTTTTAATCCCATCGATGTGTCACTTGGATCAAATGAGATACTTTAACTAACACAGTGCCCAGCAGACGGTGGGTGGCCCAATCACATATCATTAAAGATATCAGAGATCTGGGCATGTTATTGAAGCTTTGAGGTTATGTCACGGAAGACGACCCCCTTGGAACTACTGTAGAAGTGAGAATCTTGGGCTGGGTAGATCATGGCTGTTTTAGAAGGACATTTTTATGTTATTTTCTTAAATTACCCATAATAACATTCCTACATCTCATAAAGCTGTTGGTCTCTTTACTCAAAAAATACACGCAGCAACTTACTCTGGGTTGTGTGTGTGCTATTCGTTTGTTTTTTTTTGGGGGGAAGGGGAACAGAACTTTATTGGGGAATAGTGTGTATTTCCAGGACTTTTTTTTATTGGGGAAGAATGGTGTGTTATTCCCAGGACTCATCCACTCCATCCAAGACAAGTTGTTGTCCTTTCAATCTTAGTTGTGGAGGGCACAGCTCAGCTCCAGTCACCGTTGTTAGCTGCAGGGGGCGCAGCCCACCATCCCATGCAGGAGTCCAACTGGCAATTTTGTGGTTGAGAGCATGTGCTCCAACCAACTGAGACATCTGGACACTCGGGAACTCAGCAGCAGCTCATTGACTTCATTCTTGCGGAGGGTACAGCTTGCTGGCCCATCCGGGAATCGAACCAGCAGCTCTAACCAACTGAGACACCCGTCCGCCCCTGTGTGTGCTATTCTAAGTGCTGGAGTCACAGGAAGACAGAGTGTCTACCCTCCTCCAGTTCTCATTCTAGTTCCTTTATGAAGACTGAAGGAGATAATGTGCATAAAAGCATTTAAAACAGCCTGGGATGTAGCAAGGACATTAAGCAGTGCTAACTGCTATTGTTTTTGTTGTTATAAATAACAACAAATCATTTCTTCTACAATTCTGAGAGGAATAAATCATGACTGACAGTTCAGAAATGATGAAATATATTCTGAATGGTCAGGTTCACAGTAACAGAAAAATTTTAAATCACATGGGTAAAAGCTGAGTTTACTGGCTGATCAACTGCATAATAAACACAGCTTTTTAAAAACATCTTTTTTCTACAAGGTGTTCACATTTTCCTTATTTTCTTTCATGTATGTTGTAAATATTTTCCAGTTGTTTGTCTTGTTATTCATTTACTTATTTTTGATATACTTCAGTATTAATTTTTATGTAGGCAAATCTCTACTGTATTTCAGTATCTGAAATAATTTTGTCTCCAGTAGTAAGAAAACTTTTTATTTCTCTTTCTCTTAGTTCACAGTCTAAAATATCCAGACAAAATTAAGTGACTGTGAAGATTCCATGATTATCAGATGACCTGTGAAGAAAGAAGTGTCAAGTTTAAAGCCCAGTTCAGCCTCTAGGTGACTGTGTGATGACGGGTAAGTTACTTTGCCTCTCTGAGCCTCAGTTCCCTTATCTGTGAAATAGGGCTGGTGTCAGTAACTATTTCATAGGGTTGTTGTGAGGAATAAATTAGGTAATCTATATAAAACCTCTTAGAACAGTGCCTGGTATTTAGAAATGCTCAAATTTCAGCTCTTATTATGACTAACTTGCCTGGATTTTATTGATACAACCACTAATATTTTTTCATCTAGATATTGTTCAAAGTGTTAAAGACGTATTATTTTTGAGTTTACTAAGAGTTTTATTTTTAAACTAGAAATGAGTGTTGAATTTAAAATGACTAAATGGTTACTTGGCTGCTACTAAAATTTTAGGTTTCATTTTTTACCCACTGATGTAACATTCTAATAGGTTTTCTGGTATAAAATGATCCTTTTATTACACTGATAAGTTAGACTGCTGCACATACAGTCATTATACCACTGGCCTTTATTTTTTGGTGCTACCTTTCTCAGGTTATGGTTTCAAGGTTTCTATGCATAACATGATTTAGGACTCTCTTAACCTTTCCATCTTATCCTTTGTTCTGTAACAGTATACATGTTTTGGAAATAATTCTCATAAACACACATGGAGGAATAGACTATTATTATCTCCATAAACTCATCTCAAATTGAAACTCCCTGGATCTAATGCCGTACGTGGGGAGAGTAATATTCTGACAAGTTTTCAATTCCTTCCCTGGTTACTAGTTTATTGTGACGCCCACTTCTTTCTTACTCCATCTGGATAACTTGCATTTTTTTTTTTCCAGAACATTGTATAATTCATTGGGATTTTAAAATGTCTTAGTAACAAGCTGTTAAAAAAATCCTCTGAACACATTATACACTGAATTTTAAAACTAATAATGAGGATGCAACAATACGTCTATGATAACATCACCTTTACATGGGTCAGAAAAGGCATCATGGCCCCCAGGATGTCCATATCCTGGAGCCTATCTTAACACCATTACAGACACTAGTGTCCTATGAACAGTGCTGAAGGCTGAGTGCTTCTGAGTTTTAATTTATTTTAAAAAAATTTTATTGGGGAACAGTGTGTTTCTCCAGGGCCCATCAGCTCCAAGTCGTCCTTCAATCTAATCGAGGAGGGTGCAGCTCACTGGCCCGTGCAGGAATCGAACTGGCAACCAACTGAGCCATCCGGCCGCCCCATTGTGAGTTTTAATTTTAGATATTCCCGTTCTCTTCTAAATCTTGCCTAGAGAGCAATTTTTATATAGAAAAAAGCTATTAGAAGATAGAATGAAGGTGTGCATGTAATCTAGATCTTGGTGCATTTCCATTAGCAGTAATGCAATAGACATAATGACTAAAAGGCAGAGTATTAACAAGAGAAAGTTGCAATAAAGTTCTTATGTTGTAATTTTTAACCAGGTTTATTTGATTTGTCAATTGTAAATATTTGTTTGACTTACTAGTTTTGGAATGGAGCTCTGGAAATAAATCAAGACTGATTAAAAAAATGAAACTCAAGCAAAAATTTAATTAGTGACACCTTTATCATTCTTTGAATAATGAGAAATTTTTGAGATGCTTAAAGGGCTGATTTTACTCTCATTCTTATGAAAGGCTCTTATGAAGGCAATGCTCCTGAGTCCTCAGATCTCCAGCCTAAGTGAAGGACCAGGCTTCTGGCAGGAAGGGGAAAATTGGCATTTATCTAAGTCAGTACTAAAGTTTCCTTTCACAAAGTTAAAACCATGTGGGGAAGAATTAGTTACACTTTATATAGCACCAGTTGAAGTCTACTGACCATCTAGAAAGGGTGGCATTATTCTCACTGTGGATATATGCAGAAAGGAAAAAGCTCTTACAGAGATTGTTCATTTCTATCCACTGAGCTTACCTCTCTACGCCTGGAGGCCCAACAACTTTGTTTGATCTTCCAAACCACAGCAGCCACCAGGAGCAAAGAGAGGAAACAACTGTGAGAAAGGAAAAGTACCAAGTTATTATCCCAGCCCCCAGAATCAGCACCACTGTCACCCACACCTCAGGCCAGGCAGGGAAACATTCCCCCAGGTACCACCTCCAAGCTCCTCTTTGATGAGTCATCACAAATAGGAAGCAAAATGTGAGAAGACTTTGATAGGCTGAGCTTCCTGACCCAACGTTTAGGCTGTATTTCCCCACAGATACTCAAGGTACTCGGAGAGAGCTCTGACCTCCCACTGGAACTTTATCAGAATGGCCCATCATGGCTTATCCCAAATAAGAAAAACAATTCTAAGATAATTATGACAAATAACAAGCACGCTATTTAATCAAAATTAGCAAACATTCATTGGTAAAGTCAAATAAAATGAGACGTTAGTTATTAAAGTAACAATCGACTTTGCATAAGAGGTAAATGTAGAATAAATTTATGTATAATTATATGTATTCATGTTGCCACGCAGCAGCCTACCTGTCTGTCCCCTCGTACCTACCCCTAAAGAAAGGAGAGTCTATGAGACAGAAGTCTGCTTCACCTTTGTGCTTTTACACCTTATGTCTCCCTGTTTGGCCCCAAAGGATGGCTGGTTAGTCAATGAAGGAACAACCTAAGCCAGGCACAGTTGCACAGGGGCCATCTGGAGAACTCAAAGGGCTGACAGAAGTGGGCACAGACCCCCAACTTCCCCCGGCTAAGGAGAGCCTCTGTGGCTACATTCCTTCCCACATCCTGCTTGGGAAGAGATTCAATGATGTGATAACATCAGTTCTCCATCTATTCATATGCATAAAGGTTTGTCCCTTGGGGAGGTACATACATCCTAAGACTTACAGTTCCGGTTGCTTGCAGGCAAGGGTGATTAGTTTGAGTCAGTTTCCTACTATAATGTGTGAAATTCACAGATCTTGAGATTAACAAGCTTTACTTCCTCATTTGTTAATCAATAAAAGCTATGCATTGGCCCGATTTGGGGCTCAGTCCTTTGAGGCTGGAGTCCTTTGGCCCCACTTGCACTGTATTCTTGGCTACTGTATTTCGTAACCCTGCGCTGCCCTTCCGGCTTCCCACAGCTCTTGTTGCGCTGGACGCGACATATTCAATTATATTTTATAAAGTAAATACATACTTTTCTTTCTTTGTGTTTTTTGTTTTGTTTTGTAAAATAGAACTATCAAACTCAAGCCAACAACTTTCTTAAAAGTATTAGGAGAGACTAATTCCCAGTGGCCATGTAACTGCAAGTGATTTCAACTTTCTCTCAGTTATAAACCAGGCACTGGATGGTTTGAAAAGCTACTATGACAGCAGAGAATAACTGACTTCTGGTTAAAAGGATTAATGAGCCTAACAAAATATGCCTCTTAGATAACTGCTTACTTTAAAACTGGCATTTTCACTTATTAACTTTTAAAAGAGGCTTGCTACAGAGTATTATTCTAGAGTGTTCCACAGACATGAGGCTGTTGGCTCCTGGAGTCAGGAACCCTCTTGCCGAGCTCTGCATTTGCAGGATGGCGCAGCTTCCTGAATGTCAGCCTTAGTGCATCCAATGCTGACCCCAAGGCAGGCCTCCCATGCTGGCTGGAGAAAGGTGCTCTCCACTCTAAGATGCTCAGATGACTGAACTTCTCCTCTTTCAGAAACAGAAACCTCAAGGCTCTGACATCCCGCCACGTCCCCAAGATGCACAAGAGTGCAGACCCCTCCAGTGGGCACCTGACGAAAGAGAAGGGGCCCCAGGGTCATCAGTAAGTAGAAAGCCTTCAGTTCCTATCTTGCTGGGCCTCTCGGCTGTCCTGACACTGCCAGTCCTTCCTCCTCCCTGAGTCTATTTTCCTTTTTATCAGTACCTTACTGGGCCAGGTCCTGTTCTAGACTCATGGAACACATCGATGAACAGAACAAAAGACCACTGTTCCCATGGAGTTTACATTCCAGCAGGTGGAGACAAACAGTAGACAATACCAAAAAGCAAATTCCGGAGCATGTCAGAAGGTAGTAAATGCTACAGAAAGAAAACATGATAAGGGAAAAGAGGTTCAGCGTGCCACCGGTACTCTAAAGCAGGATGGTCACATGGGCCTTACTTCTTGAGAAGGCGACACGTGAACAAAGACTTGAAGGAAGTGTGGGAGGTGGCACTGGGATGTCGACAGAAATACCCCCTGGGCAACGGGCCCAGCTGGTGCCAGGACTGGAAGTGCTTGAAGAACCCCAGGAGGCCAGGCTGGAGTGGAGTGAGGTAGGCCAGAGATGAAGGCAGAGATGTAAGGAGATGGCAGGTCATGGAGGGCCCTATGGGCATAAGGGTGTTGGATTTTACTGAGGGAAGTGAGGAGCCCGTGCAGGGTTTTGAGCAGAAACGTCATGATTTCACTTACGCCGTGGAAACCATTAGGGTTGTCATGGCAGAAATAGGGAAACAAGTAATCAAGGTGAGACGTGGTAGTGGCTCAGACCGGGCTGGTAGTAGCAGGGGTGTGAAAAGCACTCTGGAATCTGGCCATAGATTGAAGGTCGAGTAAACAGGATTTCCTGACGGGATGTAGGTTATGGAAGAAAGAGAGGAATCAAGGTTTTTTGACTGAGGGAGCTGCCATTAACCTAGAGGGGGAAGGCTCTGGGCGAGTAGGTACAAGACAGCAGATTAGAAGTTTAGTTTTGGACATGCTGAGTTCTGAGATATCTACTCGACAGCCATGAGGAGATGTTAGGGGCAGATACAAGAGCCTGGAGTCTAGGTGCCAGGTCTGGGCTGGACACTGCATTTGGGAGTCACCATCACATATACGGTATTTGAAGTAATCAGTCTGGATGAGGTCACCAAGGGACTGAGTACAAATACGTAAGAATGTCCTAGGGGGCACCCCAACAGGGAGAAACTGGGGAGACCAGGAAGAGGCAGTAAAGGAATCTGAGAAGAAGAGTAACCTCAGTCTTTCTTGGTTTCCATGCATAATCCTGATTTTTGTTATTTTTATTCTAATAAACACAAGGAGGCAGCAAATCCACATGGAAGGACAGGAAGCGAATGAGAACAGCTTCAAAATTGGTCAAGACACTGCTGATGCAGCTGAGTTTGGGGCTGGCCTCCCAGGTGAGGACGGTGGTGTCACTCAGAGGCTTCTCTTGGGACCGCCCTCTCAATACAGAGCTCTAAAACAGCGAAGCACATAAGTCTATGCCCCTTTCCCCCCAGGCCTGGGTGGGACTTCTGTCTTCTATGCAGACCTGTTGAAAACATCAACCCAACTCCTTCCGCATGTTCCAGCTTTAAGAAGTGACACAAACAGCATACCAACATACAGTGATTGTCCCTCAAAGCTGATACATGATGATTTCTCCTAGGATAATACAACAATGAAGGATTTACTAGCTTTTTCAAAAAAGCTGGCACTTACCAATACCCCTCCCTTCTTTTTCTCCTACCACTAATTTATTTGGTACATGTGGGGCTGTGACAGTGTTCACCCTACTACAGTCCCTCTTCTCAACTGTTTTCTGTATTTTTAAATACAAATGTAATTTAAAGAAATGTATCATGAAAAATTTCAAACATACACAGAAATAGAACAGTCTAGGGAATTCCTATATGCCCATTACTTAACCTTGATAATTATTCCCATTTTGCCAATGTCATTCAAATGTCACTCTTAAAGTGTACCTTTCAACTCTAGGACACTGACCCCAGGAAAAGGGTCCCCTACTTCCTGTCAACACTTTACCTAAGGAGAAATCAAGAATCCTTTGGCTTCTTTTGTTCTAAACTTGTCCCTGCCTCTCAGAGGCTTATACTTTCCTGAGACTTCTCAAAAATCCATGCCTTAATTCTAGTTCTTTCCATCTTTTGTATGTTTTTTGAAAACTCATAATTTGTGTAAAAGCTCAGAGAAACAGACTATTTCTCACCAGCTCAACTATAATTTTCGAGTGCCCTGAAGTTTCCTTCTGGCGAGTGAGGCTATTAAAGAATGGTCTTCTTTTCTTGCGCGTACAAGTCTAGCCTTCCTAAAACAACATATTCATTTCCTGGCCTGGTCCTGACCTCCCGGCCAGCCTGAACATAGAGACACTGCAGCTTCTTCCCAAGTTCTTGTGATCTGCACTTCACCACTCTGGTCAGAATTAGATCTGGAGCAGCAGGACCCCATTACTTCCATCTTCTGGAAAATGAATTGCTCAACGAGTCATGGATTTGTCAAATGTCTGCTGTCTCTCCGACAAGAGTCTCAGCAGAAATTCAGATAATCAAATTTTATGAAAACATTGTATCTTGCCTACATTAAGAATTTCCCATTACATTCCCCCTTTGGGCCAGGTGGTGTGACATCACCTGTTTCTCCTTTTTATCCTCACTCAAATGTTGCCCTCTAAGGCACCTGTAACCCCAGCCACAGATTTTCAGTGGTCTGTCTCTCCTCCTCTTACTAGTTAACAGTCATCATCCTAACCACAGCGCATCATCCCAGACACAAACCCCTTTCGCAATACATGACTCATTTGATTGTCAGAACAAGCAAGGGAGTGGGTCTTATTATCTTCCTCTTTACACACAGGCTCTTACTAGAGTCTGGAGAAACATCTCAGTAAGACACAAACAAGACTTAACAGATTTGTCAGGATCTAGAGTTTACTTCATTGCTTGAGTCTGAATGATGTTTTAGAACTCTCCTCACACTGGTTTTCATATTTGAATCACTGAGCCCCTCCCCCATCTAATTCTCCTTTCTGTATTATCTGAGCTGTCCTTCAGAGTGCTGAGGATTGTCTGGATTCCTTTCCTCCTCCCCTTATGTTTCACGCAAATCCTTTTGGACCTGGTTAACTTGCTCTGGGAAAATATTTTCTTTCCCATTCTCATGAAAAGGACTCTATGCTCAGCCAAAAGCTCACCACTCCTAGTTCTTAAACAAAATCCAGAAGTTCTGGATTCTTTTCCAAAGGTTCCACCTTCAAAAGGGAGAAGTGATGGAAACACCATCTGCGCTTGTTTATTACACAAGACTCTGTGGTCCCTAAAGATGCCGATGGTTCCATTCAGTCTTCCGCCAATCAGCAGAAGTGATAATTCTCACGGGAGTGGTACTTGGCAGCAGGGTCATCTCATTCAGTACACGTTCCAAGAATAGAGCACACCTGCTAACTGGAACTACTGCGTTAGCCTGCGGTCCCTGCATCCCCTTAAAAGCAAGCCACTAACCAGCACCACTAGCTTTTTTTCCCTCAGAGAGGGTGGTGCCTATGGTTCCTTATGACCCTGCGCTTCTGAGGGGTTAGTTTATTTTCCACATATACTTGAGCATGATGCTAACGGTATGTGTGTGTACAGGGATGAACAAGAGAGTGTTCCTGCTCTGTTGAAGCTTCGAGTCTCAATGTGGACACATATTAAGTAAAACAAAAAACTGGTAGTACCATGATGGAATATAGTTCTATGGGAGAGAAGAGCGAGGGGAGATGGATTAGTTTGGGGTTCCGGGATAGAATCTTGGAGGAAGTGACACTATGCCAAGATTTGAAGGATAAGTGTGATATAATCAAAAATATACATTTGGTCTTTGTCCTAAGTTCCTGGCACAGAGCTCCTGAAAACCCCTGACATTTCCTAAGCAATAGAAGTGATCCCCAACACCTTTTTGAAACACAGATGCACAAAATAGCTTTATCGCAATAGCCAAAATCTAGAGAAATCCCAATGTGCTATAATAAAAACAAGTAGGGCACAGTCCAAGAAGGGATGGACTCTGGGGCGAATGTGCCAGGATGTGACTAAAGAGAACAGACGCTTAGGCTGGGTTTTGAAGGAGTAAGATATGAGAGATCAGGGGGTGAATAGGGACCTTTGAGGCAAATGCAGAGAACTAGACTGAGTGCACTGCCCCTCCAGGCCCTGCTGCTCACATGGCCAAAAAGAAAGGAAATGACAATTATTTTAAAGGGACTCATAATTTGGTGAAAGTCACAGGGCAAAGATCCATGAAATACTGAATTCGCAAGAATACAGGATGATTCTGTGGCCCTATGCTGGAGGAACCGTGGAAGATGGCTGGTATCATTGAGTCCTGGCTGCCTGGCACTAAGCAGAATGAAATGTTGGGAGTTGTGGCAAGAGGCCTTGGGATTTTAACTTTTCTGTGGTAACACACAGAGAGGGCAGTTTCCTTCTGAAATCTACATTTCTATGGAAGGAAGAGATTTCCCTGTAAATGGGTAGAACTTTCATCAAATTTCCAGTGTTCCATATTGCTTGCACTGCATCATTTGGGGCAGAGGTCCTGTCCCCACTCAGCTCCAATGAGCTAAGCTGGGCATACTCTGAAAAAAGGAAATGAAGTAGAGAGTGCATTTCTGGCCCAGTGGGTGGTGTGGCCTTGGAATTAGAGATCATTGATATCCTGCATTGATTCATTGACAAGTTTCTGAAGTCTATCCATTTGGGAAAACAGCAAAGTTATATCCAAATATTAATAGATTCCAGATGGCTAAAGGAAGACCTAAACATAAAAAAACGAGATACTCATGAAGAAAACATAGGAAAAGACCGACAGATGTGCTTGGTGAAAAATACCAGAAAAGACAAACAACTGAAGACACACACATGCTAATAGTTACAAAATATAAAGAGGTCCTAAAGTTCAGTAAGAAAAAGGCAAACAGAAATGTGGTCACAGGATATGGACAGGTAATTCAAAATGAGAGCTATAAGAGATCAGTAAATATTACTCATAATTAAAAGAAGTCCAAATTAAAACAAGATACCAATGATACTTCCCAGATTAGCAAAATTAAAAATAATGACAATTTCTAGGGTTGCTAAGAACTAATAATAGTAGTAACAAGAGAGAGAGGCAGAAATAGTAAGAGAAATTACATGCCTGCTGCAGGAGTGTAAATTCATGCAACTGTCCTGTGGGCACATCTGGCAGTGTTTCCCCATTTTGATATAGCAATTATAGAATAAAAAACTATTGAAGGAAAAACTGAGGGTTGCTAGATGGGCGGGGGGGTGGGGGTAGGGGGGAAGGTGAGGGGATTAGAAAACAATCAGTAACCACAAGATGGCC
This sequence comes from Rhinolophus ferrumequinum, assembly GCF_004115265.2. NCBI lineage: Eukaryota > Metazoa > Chordata > Mammalia > Chiroptera > Rhinolophidae > Rhinolophus > Rhinolophus ferrumequinum. The sequence goes on along the minus strand of NC_046306.1, from coordinate 25,582,144 downwards.
ACGGGGTTTTGAAAATTAATCTGGGGAACGTAATCAATAATGTTGTAAAGTTTTTGTAGGGTATCCGATGGACACGTGTCCCATTTGGGAGACCACCTCAGGGAAGATGTAGATGCCTGATCACTGCACTGTACACCTGAAGCTGAACAATAATGAATGCCAACTATAATATTATATATATATATATATATATATATATATATATGTGTGTGTGTGTGTGTGTGTGTGTGTGTGTGTGTGTGTATATGTATGTATACATTTACAAGAGGCAGAGTACAGCATTGGGAGTGGAGACAGTGGAAATGGGATGGCTCGGTGCGATGTCAGAGGGATAGTGGATGGGGGGAGGGGGGTCCACAGTGTGAGGGATATAAATGATAAATGTCTAAGCATTACTTTGTCTTGTGCACCTAAAACTAATTAAAAAAAAAAAGGAAAAAACCACAAAACTCATAGAATGAAAAAAAAAACTATTGAGAGAATATTCACAGAAAAATGCAGACATATGCAACAAAAATTGAGGACACTTTAAGAGTAAGTCAAAAGAGGAATGGTTAAATAAAATATGGTACTCATACTATGGGAAAAGTTGTTTTAAAAAATGAGGTATATCACTGTTGGTGGGAATGCAGACTGGTGCAGCCGCTATAGAAGGCAGTGTGTAAGAACAGAATTACCATATGACCCAGCAATCCCTCTCCTGGGTATATACCCAAAAAAATCTGAAAACATTTATCTGTAAAGACATATGTGCTCCAATGTTCATTGCAGCTTTATTTACAGCGGCCAAGACATGGAAACAACCAAAATGTCCTTCAATAGATGAATGGATAAAGAAGTTGTGGTATATATACACAGTGGAACACTATTCTGCCACAAGAAAAGATGAACTAGGACCATTTGTGACATCATGGATGGGTCTTGAGAGTATATGCTAAGCGAAATAAGTCAGACACAAAAAGTCGAGATCTATATGATTTCACTGATTTGTGGTATATATAACTGAAAACAACAAAAGAACAAGACAAACAAATGGGAAAACAAAAACTCATAGACACAGACAATAGTTTAGTGGTTAGCAGAGGGTAAGGGGGAGGGGGTGGTAGATGAGGGTAAAGGGAATCCAATATATGGTGATGGAAGGAGAACTGACTCTGGGTGGTGAACACACAATGTGAGATATAGATGATCTATTACACAATTGTACACCTAAAATCTGTAATTTTACTAACAATTGTCACCCCAATAAACTTTAATTAAAAAAAAAAAGAGAGGTGTATTTCCACATGGGAAAAACCACAGAACACTGAGGGGAAAAAAGCAAGTTATAGAATAATATGTAAGGAGGTAGCCCATTTTGTAAATCAAAGAATCAGAAAAACCACAATTTATATGCAGTATTTAAAAACAGAAAAAAGTATGGAGACATGAACACCAAAATATTAACAGTGGTCATTTCTAAAGAGTAAGATTAGGGAAAGTTTGAGTTTTTACTTTATCTTAATTTTGTTTGACGTTTTACTATGAATATGAATTACTTTTAGGACGTTATAAGAATTCTTGTCTTCATGCTGATTTTCCACTTTAAAAAGTCTGAATGAAGATCTGGTATTTTTGCTTTAAAATACTTGGATTAGTTTAGCATTATTTCATCATAAATTTATATGTTGTCCCTATAATCTTTTTTTCCCTTTGTATTATCTGTATTATTGTTTAATAGAAATTTAATGTGAGCCACATATGTAATTTTAAATGTTCTAGTAGTCACATTAAAAAAGTAAAACGAAACAGATAAAATTAATTTTAGTAAGTTTTATTTAACCCAAGATAGCCAAAACATCATTTGAACATGTGACCAATATAAAAATTGAGATATTTTACTTTCTTATTTTCTACTAAGTCATTAGAATCTAGTATTTTATACTTATAAGCATATCTCTCAATTTGAACATTAAATTTTTATTAGGAAATATTTGATCAGTATTTAGATTTCATAAAATTCATATTTGAAAAAGTAGATTCACATATCCAGGTTGTTCTAAACATACTTAAAAGTTTTCTGATAACTGAATCAAGTATCAGTTTTTAAATTATATTTAAATTAGTTAAAATTAAATGAAATAAAAAATTCAGTTTCTGAGTCATACGAGTTACATTTCAAGCGCTCACGGACTACATGTCACTAGGGGCAAGTCTACACTGACCTTTGAGTTTCTTGCTTGTTATTACCTACTTTTTATTTCCATGTAATTTTGCATCACGTAAAACAGATTTGAATCTTTTAAATTTTATCTGTTTCTTTGGTTATGTATTGTATTCCACTGGTCAATCTGATTTTGTGCCAGTGCCACACTGATCACTGTTGCTCAACAAAACACTCATTATCCAGGAGCGCTAGTGGATTATCTCCCCCCTTTCCCATTTTTTTTCTTGGTCATTATTTCTTGATCGAGATGTGTTGTAATTTTGAATAATTTTATTAATCAAAATAGCAAAAACATAGGTAAATTGCATTTTCGTTGGTGAAATATATAAATACAATTGATCTTCCCCTTAGTAATACTGAATGTATTCTTTTATTAGAATTCTTATCTCTCTCTGAGATTGGAGGGATATGACCAGTTGCTTGTCGGTAGAGATTTCATCATCTAGAAACTAATTAAAGGCTATGCAGGATGCTGGGTCTCTTACATTCTGGTGAAAAAAATGTATTAGCAACCAAAGTAAAAAAAATGAAAAACAAAACACAAAACACTACAGGTGAGCTTTATATCGAAAGGGTAACTTGGTAATTTGACAACTCTCTTTCTCTTTCTCAACCTCATCAATTTATAGCAAGTGGAAGTAGGCCCATCAGGATGTGGATGATTCTTGACACGAGGCCATCTGCTCCCCAACATTACTTAGGAAGTAATTTCTTCTTTCACGGTAGAAAGAGGAGATCTGATAACTTTCTATGAGAAATAAATAATTGTATGGGTTTCATGCCAGCATCTGCTCTTACTGATAAGAGCTGCAAAAGATGTATGCCTCTGAACAACACAGAACTGATTTTTTAATACGGCCCTTGTGTCTAGCAACTTTGTTGAATTCACCTATTAATTCTAACACTTTACCTCTGGATTCTTTTACATTTCTGTCAATAAACTCATGTTGTAAGTAATGATGATTTTCCCCCCAGTTCTTATGTATTTTATTTTTCTTATCTTACTATATTGGCTAGAACCTCTATCACAATGTTGAATGAAATTAAATGACAATGGCATCTGTGTCTTGTTCCCAAACTCAGAGAGATAGCTTCAAACATTTTACCACTAAAAATGTGGTTTGCTGTTGGCTTGTATATATCGTTCCTTTATCAGACTTTAAGAAGTTTCTTTGTAGCTTCCAGTCAAGATGGAGGAGCAGGTAAATGCTGTGCTTTGCCTACTCTCACAACCACATCAAAATTACAACTACAGAACAACCATCATTAAGAATCGCCTGAAGTCTAGCTGAACTGAAGTCCTACAACTAATACAGGACTACAACTAATATATACAGAAGATGCCATGTTGAGACTGGTGGGAAGGGTAGAGATGCAGAACAGGCTAATCCCACACCCACATGTGGCAGTTAAAAATCGAGAGGGTTATCGGATTTGGAGGAGCAAGGGGTCTCAGATCAGAGTGCCAATGCCTGGAAGAGAAGTCCCCACAATGTCTGGCTGTGAAAACCAGCGGAGATTGTGGCTAAGTGAGACGGTGGGCTGCTAGAGTCGCAGAGTTCCTCTTAAAGGGCCTGTGCACGGACTCACTCGCTGACAGACTCCGTTGCTCTGAGCTCCAACGCTGCAGCAGCTTTTTCCCAGACAGAAGTGCTGGCAGAATCCATTGTTTCTTTGTTGAGCACTCCCTACTTCCAGTGTGCAGACACAGGCAGCTGCCATATAGGAGTCTTCATCAAACTGGCTAACACTGTTCTCCCCGCCCTGGTGATTCCCTGAGACCCTGCCCCATTCAACTTATGGACACACTCAAGCCACTTATCGTGGCTTTTCCATACAAATGGCCTGTCTTCGCTCATGCTTCGGTCTTTCCTAAAATCCCTCAAAGGTTCACATACCCCAAACAAGCTGCATCTGGCCTTGGCATGCCCTGTACCTCTTACTAAGCAGTCCCAAGCCTGGAACTAGAGGCAACTGGCCTTGGTTCATAGCTTAGCTTCTCCCAGGCACCTCCAAGCCCAGCACAGGTGGCAACCGTCTGCATATTCCTCTGTAGCTCATACCAAGTGGCCTTGGGCAGAGTACAGGCAGCAGTTGACTTTGGCCTACAACTGAGCCCCTCCTAAGAAGCCCCAGAACCAACACACCTAGTGGCCAGCTTCAGACTACACCAGAGCATGACCCAACCACCTCCACAAATGACAAACTCAAGGGCAGACTCCGCAGAAACAGAGCCTCGCTAAAGTGAGTCATGCTCTCTAGGGTCAACCACTGCACAACAGCTCCTCCACTGTAGTCACAACCAGTCTTCACAACCAATCAGCCTGAGAGTTAATCCTTCTCACTGATGTGCCAACAGCAACCAAGGCTTAACTACAACAGGAGGACACACACAACCCACATAAGGGACACACCTGGAACACCCAGCTCAGGTGACCAGGGAAACTGCACCACTGGGCCCCACAGGATACCTACTACATAAGTCCACTCTGAAACTGGAAGACATAGCATCCCTACCTAATACAAACACAGGGAGGCAGCCAAAATGGGGAAACAAAGAAACATGTCCCAAATGAAAGAACAGAAGAAAGCTCCAGAAAAAAGAACGAAACAATATCAAGACAATCTACCAGATGCAGAATTCAAAACACTGGTTATAAGAATACTCAATGATCTCAGTGAGAACTTCAACAAAAAAATAAAAAACATAAAAATAGAGATAGAAAACATGAAAGAGAACCCTTCAGAAATGAAGAATACAATTACTGAAATAAAGAATACATTAGAGGCAATCAACAGGAGATTAGATGAAGCAGAGAATCAAATCAGTGATTTGAAAGATATGGTAGCAGAAAACATCCAATCAGAACGGCTAAAAGGAAAAAGAATCCAAAAAAATGAGGATAGTTTAAGGCCTCTGGGACAACATCAAGCATAACAACATTCACATCACAGGGGTACCAGAAGGTGAAGAGAGAGATCAAAAATTGAAAACCTATTTGAAGAAATAATGATGGAAAACTACTCTAACCTGGCAAAGGAAATAGACATACTAGCCCAGAAAGTGCAGAGAGTCCCAAACAAGATGAACCCAAAGAGGCCCACACCAAGACACATCATAATTAAAATACCAAAGGTGAAATACAGAGACTCTCAAGAGCAGCAAGAGAAAAGCAGTTATTTACCTATAAGGGAGCTTCCATAAGACTGTCAGCTGATTTCTCAACAGAAACTTTGGAGGCCAGAAGGGACTTACAGGAAATATTCAAAGTGATGAAAAACAAGGACCTACAACTAAGATTACTCTACCCAGCAAAGCTATCATTTAGAATTGAAGGACAGATAAAGAGCTTCCCAGACAAGAAAAAGCTAACAGAGTTCATCATCACCAAACCAGTATTACAAGCAATGTTAACGAGACTTTTTTAAGAAGAAGAAGAAAAAAATCACAAATATGAATAATAAAATGGCAATAACGAGTATCTCTCAACAATTACTTTAAATGGATTAAATGCTTCAATCAAAAGACATAAGATGGCTGAATGGATAAGAAAACAAGACCTTTACATATGCTGCCTACAAGAGACTCACTTCAGATGGAAAGACACATATAGACTGAAACTAAAGGGATGGAAAAAGGTATTTCATGAAATTGGAAAAAAAAAAAGCTGGGACAGCAATGCTTATGCCAGACAAGACAGACTTTAAAACAAAGGCTATAACAAGAAACAAAAAAAGAACTCAATAATTCCACTTCTGGGTATTTATACAAAGAAACCCAAAACACTACTTCAAAGAGACATGTGCGTACATATGTTCATTGCTTCATTATTTATAATAGCCAAGATATGGAGGCAACCTGGGTGTCCATTAATGAATGAATGGATGAAGAATATGTGGTACATATATACAATGGAATATTACTCAGCCATAAAACAGAATGAAATCTTACCATTTGACAACATGGATGACAACATGGATGGACCTAGAGAGTGTCACGGTAAGAGAAATAAGTCTGACAAAGACAAATACCATATGATTTCACTTATTTTTGGAATCTAAAACAAAAGAACAAACAACAGAAATGGACTCATAGATACAGAGAACAAACTGATGGTTGCCAGAGGGGAGGGGAGTTGGGGGCTGGGTGAAAAAGGTAAAGGGATTAAGAAGCACAAACTGGTAGTTGCAAAATAGTCATGGGGATGTAAAGTACAGCATAGGGAATATAGTCAATAATACTGTAATAGCTATGTATAGTGCCAGAGGGTACTAGGCTTATCAGAGAAATCACTTTGTAAGTTATACAGATGTCTAAGCACTATGTTGTATACTTGAAACTAATATAATTGTATGTCAACTGTAATTGAAAAATAAAAAAAATTATTTAAAAAATGATACTAACACCCCACCCCCCAAAAAATAAAGAAATTTCTTTCTATTCCTAGTTTCCTAAGATTTTTAAATAAACAATATTAAATCGTATCAAGTGCTTTCTCCCATTATTATTCCCCTCTTTTATACAATTAATGTGATTACACTGATTGATTTTCTGATGCTAAGTGGACCTTGTAATTCCTGGAATACACCCAACTGGGTCATGATATCGTAGTCTTTTTATATTATAAGTAGATTTTTGCTTCTTCCTTCATGAGTGAGACCGGCTTACATTCATTTCTCATAATATTCTTGTCAGGTTGTGTTAAATTCATAAAATGAATTGGGAAGTATTCCCTCTTTTTCTGTTTTGTAGAAGACTTGGTTGATATTGTTTCTTCCTTAAAAGGGTATCAGTTACCAATGAAGCTACCTACCTGGGTCTTGAGTTATCTTTGTGAGAAAATTTTAAATTAGGTATTATAGTAAAAATATGTATAGAACCATTCAGATGTCCTATTTCTTTTGTGTCAGTTTTGGTAAGTTGTACATACTTTTTATTTATTTGTTCCATTCCATCTGTTCCATCTTCAAATTTATTCCCATAAATTTATTCAGAAAATATTCTTCTGGAGGAAAAAAATGTCTGCAGGATTTGGAGTAATGCTCTCGTTTTTATTTCTTCTGTCTTTTTTTCTTGGTCAATCTTGCCAGGAGTTTATCAACATTATGCTTATTCTTTTCAAAAATCCAACTTGTGGTTCTTTCAATCCTCTCTATTGTACTTCTTCCCCCATATCATTAATTTTGCTCAATTTATATTCCTTCTTTCTTTAGGTTTAATTAGCAGTTCTTTTTCTGATTTACTGAAAAAGGTGTTTTCTTCTTTTCCAACACATGCTTTTATAAAGCGTGATTCTCAACCTTAGCTGCACTTGGAATTAGCTGAGGAGCTTTCAAATGCTTGAATCCCATCCCTAGAGATTCTGATGTAACTGGTGTGGGATGTGGCTTAGGCATCCAGAGTTCCCTAAGTACTTCTACTGTACAGCTAAGACAGAATCACAGGTTTAAAGCTATACATTACCCTCTAAGTACAACTTGAACAGCATCCTATACGCTCTTAATACTTCATTATCCAGCTCAAATTATTTAAAATTTTCCATTGTGATTTAATTTATATAAATTTTAAATATGGGCAAATGCAATATATGGTTTTAGAAGTAGTAAACAGTGAACTTTGGGGGAAGAGGGAGGGGGTTGTTGGAAATACAGGGGAGCTTCTAGGTACCGGTAATATTACATCTCTTGTCCTGGGAAGTAGTTACGTGAGTATGCTCAATTTGTGATAATTCATTGAGCTAGACACTTATAATTTATAACTGTTTCTATAATTTTATGTTATACTTCAATATAATTTTTCAGAGAGAAAATGGATTCCATATAAGGAGTGGGAATTATAATGGCATTAGCCGTTTCAATACTATACTGGAAGCTAGAAGAAATAGCATAATGCCTTCCAAATTCTAATGGAAAATGATTTCCAACTTAGAATTCTGTTTCAATCTTTGAATCAGATGCGAGGGTAAAATTAAGACTTTTCCAGACAGGGAAGTTCACAGAAAGTTACCTTCCCTGCACCTTTTCTCAGAAACCTACCGGAGAATGTGTTCCAATAAAAGCAGGGAATAAATAGGGTGATAAAGACATAAGATCTGGGCAACAGATTTCAGCGTAAAAGAAGGCAAACTCCCAAGACGACAGTTGTGCAGCAGGTCTCAAGAACTAGCGTACTTGGGAGCAGCAGGCTGGAGGAGTCTAAGGCAGACATCTCCAAGCGAAACTAAAACCAAGGGAGTTTAGTTTGTGTCTGACCAATCTGAGAGATTTTTCAGTCCTGTCAAGAGTACAGGATGAATCAGGGGTCGCTACATAGAAAACCAAACAATTGAAAAAACCCCAAATATGGCAAACATTACATTTAGGATAAGCAAAGAGTGATTCCCCCATCCAAAAAATGGGGAAGTATAATCATAGCTCAGTTCAGCTGTGAATAGTTTTATGGTCACAATAACATAAACGGGGGACTGATTTAGCCAAGCATTGTGATAGAACTATATTAGAGGAGTGGGAAGAAGGGAATTTTATATGTGTTTGTTGTGTGAGGGAGTTAACATGAGATAATAAATCCTCATCTTCTATAGTAGGACATCAAAAGATAACTGAATGAAAAAATCAAGGAACAGTGCAAACACGGAGAAGTAAAACACAGCTAAAACCATTTAAATTGGGAGAAGTGAGGTGTGAGAAAGTGGGGGCCAGGATGCTGCTTTCTCTTATAAGCACTGTAGCACCTGTCTTTTCCAATTACATGTATATAGTATTTTCAAAAAATAAAATTAAACTAAAAAAAGAAACCAACCCTGTAGTAACAAAAGAATGCTAGGGGCCTAACAAGTCATTTCAGCTTTAAAACTCTGGATAATCACTGGAATCATCTCTTGATCAAGAGGAAGCATACACATAGCACATGCCTGTAATCATTATTAATTATTGTTTCAACCCAAAATTCTCACCATATGAATGGCCAAATTATCTATATTTTAGTATAGGTACATGAAAAGCTGCCTCAAAAAGCCAGAACACACAAAGCAAATTGTTTTCATTTGATCAGATTAGACTGAATTTACACTATTGTTACTAACGTAACTTTTCAGGAACGTAAATATAGTAAGTTTGATCTGTTGTGCAAACACACGGTTATTCACATTATCTTTTATGAGCTGATAATTAATGGAATTAAGTGCCTGAATTAAAGAACAGATATAGGTTGTATAAGTGAAATTACCTGAAGAAAGTCACGAAGAACTGTACCAGATCCATAAAATTGCTGTGCTGGGAGAAGGCAATCTGTGACAGAAAAACAAGTAGTGTGATTAGGTGGGTTACAAAATAGCAGCACCATTACCTCAGCCTTCTTGGTTCAAAAGTTAAGCTGAAAGACATACTTTAAATTTTAAAGAAGAGATTAATGAAATTTTTTTCACTTGAGAAAAAGTGCCTCATCCCTTTAGTTTCTTTTGTTGCTTAACTGCCAATCAAAAAGTAGTATAGCAGGTCCTCAAATAATGTTGTTCTACTCAACAGCGTTTCCTTCTATAACACTGATGAGATGTCCAGGGAACTTAACTTGTTTATATCAATTAGCCTGTGGTAAAATTAGTTTTGTTATACATTGTTGTGCTTAAAGTCACAGAACCCATCTATGATGTTCAGTGAGGACTTCCTGTATTCCGAGGCTTCAACAACCTCCGTCAGTGCCCCTCTGCTCAGGATATCGTATCTAAGTTCTTATAATCTGACCGGGAAGACCTCTCAGACTGCTCTGTAAAAACCTAATGACAGGAAAGTCAGTTTGCTTGTTACCTCCTTGTGCCTTCCTCCAGACAAAAATACTCTCCTGGTTAACTTCAAATTCCTATTCTTGATCTACCTGGAGATGTAGGTAGCCTCATGTTGTGCCCTTCATTACGTCAACGTTTATGGGCTCAGTGTGAACTCACTTTAAGACACTGTCCTTTTGTTTAACTGTATCTCAATTATACTATATTGAATATCACCTGATATTCAATATAACATCAGTTGGGACTTAAATAACTTCATCATACGGGTAAAAATCTTTATACTAACAATATAAAAAAAGCTCTCATGTAGTTCATCAAATCTATGATACCACTGACTAAAAGAGGCATTATTTTGCGTACTATTCAGAAAAAAACACTGCCCCCTCCCCAAAATGAAAATGAAACTGACAATTAAACTATGACAAATGCTTTTAAAAACATGGACTGTAAGATGCATCTAGATTGTAAAGGTATTATAATGTGAAAAATGTGTACATCAGGATTTATTACTAAGTATGACAATTGTGTCCTTATCATTACCTATGATACATGTACCGTGTTTCCCCGAAAATAAGACCTCGCTGGACAATCAGCTCTAATGTGTCTTTTGGAGCAAAAATTAATATAAGACCGGGTGTTATTTTACTATAAGACTGGGTATGGTATATGATATATGATATGATATAATATCGGGTCTTATTTTACTGTAAGACCGGGTCTTATATTAATTTTTGCTCCAAAAGACGCATTAGAGTTGATTGTCTGGCTAGGTCTTATTTTCGGGGAAACAGGGTTTGTAGTCCTAGCCAGATGTTATGATGTATTCCCTGCTTTTTTTTAAGGGAACACAAGCCCTCCTTGGAAAGAATGGTACTACAGATGAAACAATTACTGAATAAAGTGGTAACTTCCAGTACAGACAATAAGTATGACAAGAATCAGAGAAGTAAATGATTAGCATTTCTTTCCCTAATCCCACCCAAACCCCTCTGTTAGTTAGGCAGCTACTCCCACGCTGTGGCAATGCAAGGAAAGTGCTTTGCCCACACTCCGCACAGTAACAATTCCATGCTGTGCGCTCTTTCCAGCCAGACTCAGAGGCAGAGCGATTGCCACTGTCTGCTTTTTGACGGTCATTTTCTTTCTGATATTCCATAAAGTACCAATACTATCTATTCAGGCCACAGAATATTATGGGGCACAGAATTTGAAGATTTTGTGTCCTTCCTGTAGCCATCATTTATAATCAGAAATACAAAGATAACAGATTTCGTATCATTGATAAGACACCCACATTCTTTGCTTTTTCCTTCACTGATTACAGTACCCAGTCCCAAATAAGGAGGCTCCTTGAGAATATGGCTACAGTCCTCCCATAAAAGCCTTTTTAATTAGACAGAAGGACAACTGTATAAACAAAGTTATTGAATCTTGAGGAATGAAGATTCCAGGTTACAACACATACAGGAGGAGAAGGAAACAGGTTCTAGTCCATTCAATTGTTTATAGAATTTAATCTTTTAAAACATTAGTATGTCCTCAGTGTTTAGACTTAAAGAAATCTGTGAGACATTTTTATTCATTGTGGGTGCCAGCAAGTTTGGATGCCAATGGCCCTTCTGAGGACCTACCAGGTGTCTACATGCCCTGTGCCATGCAATACTCCCCAGCGTTGGGATCCCGACTATCAGCATGTTTTTTTCTTGGTAAAACAGAGCTGTACCACATTCATGTCCAATTTAAAATCGTAACAAACCTATATAAACTGGCTGTCAGTGCCGCCGGTGCCCAAGTCTCACATTACTCTAAAAGGGGTCCTCTTTTGTTAAATGTTTATGATCTAAGTCTCTACAGTTATAAGGTTTCCTAGGGAAGCAAAAGTCAAAACACAAAAATGTTTATGAATGGACTGACCACTTCGAAACATTTAACCCTGTTTAACACCCTACCCACATGTCAGTCTTTGTTGATTATTGTTTAATTGATAGGGTGATCAACTTACTGTCCAAACTAAGAATTGCTGAGAGCCAAGGGGAGTGCTAATAAAAATTATACCTGGGCAACAAGCATACACTGGGCAATCCCCACTCACAGACTGTCAGACAAAGTAACCCAACTGCAAAATCAATTTTGGAAAAGACGTTGATTCTAGTGAAAGAGCTGTTGGAGAACTGAACACACAAAACCCCTGACAAATGAAGACTTGGCAGGATTATAAACTGAAGAGGGATGAAGGATAAAGACATAGTCCTTCAAGATACTCTGAATAGGATTAAGAGAGGATCTTGGGAAAACTGATGAGGCCCCTTTTTTTTTTAATTAAAGTTTATTGCAGTGACCATGGTTAGTAAAGTTACACAGGTTTCAAGTATACAATTCTGTAATACATCATCTATATATCACGTTGTGTGTTCACCACCCAGAGTCAGTTCTCCTTGCTATCATCAACAAGACAAATAATAACTGTGGAGAAAAAGGAACCCTCATACACTGTTGGTGGAAATGCAGACTGGTGCAGCCGCTATGGAGGGCAACGTGGAAGTTCCCCTGACTACTGTTTTTAAACCATGCTGTGAAGTCAAATCTGAAGTGAAGGACTCCATGTATGCTCTGATCTCCAAGCACCACTGTACAACTGAAGCAAGACTTCTATCTTATTATCTTGCTTGATTTTTCTTTAGCCTTCATATGTACATTTATTTATGGTCTTTTTCTTCCACTAGAAAATAAGATCCGTGAGGACAGGGGCTTTGCCGGTGACTATGTTTCTAGTGCTTAAAGTGGTGACTGGCATGTAAGAGGTGCTTAATAAATATTCGCTGGATAAATATGATGGTTGGAAAAATAATTACCTCACTTCCCCCTGTAACTCAGTAATACCTGACTGAGTTTTCTTTCTTCTAAGAATTGGCTCGCGGTTGCAACCATCATTTAAATTTTATTAACTGTAAAATTAAAATAAACATTTTTCATACTTTTGAGTTTCATTTTTCAAGATAATATCTCAATCAGACCCATTCTTTCATGATGTATTATGAACCAATTGAAGTATGTTTATGGACTTTGCTTATACTAAATAAGGGTTTCTATAATAAAATCTACTAATACAAAGAAGAAAATCTCATTACAATTTATAAATAAAACTCCTAATGTCATTCTTCTCCCTTTCCAAACAGTAGGTCTCACTCTTCACACTCCAGGAAATCTAGAATGTATGTCCCTTTACATTTCCACAACCTGCTGCCCACTCAACTTTCCCCAAGCAGTATGTTTGATGAAGGTGTGTCTGCCTGGGGGTTGGGGGGAGGGGCTCTGGGTTTGTTAAACTCTAAAAAACAAAACTCAGAAGCCCAGCTAGCCCCAGGATTTGGGATAGGATCTTGTGGACCTGACCTTCCTCGTCTTGTATTTTCAGGTGGCTGTACTACTCTACTTGATCTTCCTGTCAGCAGTGTCCTCTCTGCCCTTCGTGGCCAGCACAAATCCTCCCTTCCTCATTTAGCTGCCCCACCATCCACTGGGAATTGGCTTTCTCTTCTCTACACTCAATCCACTTCCTTTCAGATCACGGGATAATCATATTCTACCGTATACTGTGGCTGTGGATAGGTTCCTGTATTCTGTCTACAAGGATATCAATATCTGACTTTTTAATTGTTGCTGTAGGAGAAAGAATGAAAAGGTAATTCCTTACCTCCCTCCCACACAAGAGCAGGTACACCTTTGTATTCCCAGAACTAGACCATGGGTCTCAAGCTCTGGAGTGACTGCAAAAAAGTTGGAATCCTGGGCCCTATTCCTACTCCTGTAGTGTTAAGCTCCTCAGGTGATTCTGATGCTGGTGTCGAGAGGCCACGATTTAGGAAACTCTGAAATAAGGATTTATTTAAAAAGTCTCCTCCCTCACTCCTTCCCGTGAACAATTTCTTTAGCATTTCAGGAACACTTTTACTTAGAAGGTTTGGCCTCCAAAGAAATTAACTTGGATCTTCCCCAGGATGGGAGTCAGGAAGAGTGAAGGTAGAGAAAGAGAGGGTAGTGCTTTGAAACAAAGAGAGAGGCCTGGCCCAAACCTTGAGACTTGGATGGAAGAAATGGAGAGGATGCTTTAGTTTTGAAAGTGCTGATTCAAATATATGGTGATGGAAGAAGAACTGACTCTGGGTGGTGAACACACAATGGGATTATAGATGATGTATTATAGAAATGTACACCTGAAATCTACGTAACTTTACTAACAACTGTCACCCAAATAAACTTTAAAAAAAAAAAAAAGGAAAAAGAAAGTGCTGAGGAATATGGGGTGCCTGCATGGAAGGTCCGGGGTGGGGGACGCTCTGGAGCCTCAGTGATTATTCTGCACCCAAGTCTGTCACATATGGGAGTGAGTACAGCTGCCTTCAAGCAAACCCAATGGCCATGGGCCAGGGAACCGGGAGCAGCAGTCAGTGAATGCAGATGGGAGGCCCTTGCCAGATCTCTGGTCTTAGTTAAGCCCTGAGGTTTCTGCATGTCCCGGAGAGAAGGGGATGGAGCTCTGTGAAAACAGGCTGAAAATGAATTTCTCATTAACTATGGTTGGTGGGTAGAGCCTGAGCCCAAGTGCACTCTAAAAATAAGAAAAAATAAGACATTTCTTATATTCAACTACCATGGAACAAATTCTTTTTTTAACATTTGAATTGTGCAGCTACTATGTGCAATCCACAAAGTAGGTACTCAAATAGTTAAGTGAATGAATGGATGAACGAATACTGAACGAGTAGGGCAAGATCACTGTTTAGGTTTGGAAAGAGAGAGGGAAGGACCTTCACTTTGAGTTTCTCTTTTCCACCAAGAATCTTCACTGTTATGAGCATGCAAGACAGGGTGAGGATGGGAAAGGAGCGTTGGGCACCCTGTGAGGTGAAGCTTTCTGGCTCCGAGGCAGCACCCATCAGGCTCTGAGAAAACCCACGATCTGTGTGTGCCTGGCAGAATCTCTGTGGGCTGCTCCCATGGCCCCGAGGTCAGCAGCTCCACCCAGGTGGGGAGCCCATCGAGACTCCGGCCCCTTTGCTCCTCGACTCTCCCGGAGAGCCCAGGCTCTGCAGACGCTCACGATCTCACATCAGGACCAGAAAGGGCCTATGTGGCCATGGCTGCCATCTGGGCTCCTGGCTTTACCATGCCAATCTTGCCATGTAGTTCTGGACACTACAAGGCTGGAAGCCAGAAGAGGAATGATTCCTCCCATACGAATTTAGGCCAAGGACAGAAGATTCTGTGATCACTGGCTGAGTTTTGCTGTGACATAAAATAACTCCCTTTAAAACAAAACAAAACAAACAAACAAAAAACCCCAAAGTTCTACATGAACTCTGTGCGGAGACCACAACCCCGAACTGGATCCTGGTGCCCATCACCTGGCCTCACACACCACCCACCTCGTGCTGGTTTGTGCTGGCACAAAACTATACACCCAAGCTCTGGTCAGAGCCGCAAGGCTGGTGAATGCCACCAAGCCGTTCATTCCTGACATGCAAGCTAACACTCACCATCTGTCCACTCCCAACCTCCCCCCTCAATACTGCTCTGTGCTTTCTTCCCCAAATTTCCTTCCAGCCATTCCTTTTCACCGCTGTCCAGAATTCCTATTCCATTTTATCATGTTCATTAATAATTTAAAAAACATTAAGAGCTACATACACTTGGCTGAGTATCAACAAGTACCAAAGGGCTAATCATGCAAAGCAATGGTTCTGCCCCTCCTCTCCTAAGGCTTCTTCTCTCCAAAGGCCCCACCTCCACCCCCTTTAATTAGGATTCTTTTCAGTTCTCCTGGGGGTTACCTTGGTGGGGTTTTTTTTGTTTGTTTTTTTTTTTAGCACTAGTTTTTTAAAAATTTGTTATTTCTTGATTTAGCCATTTTCGGCATCACTTACTGACTTCCCACTACAATGGAAAGTGATTAGGCCACCACCCGCTCTCCCCTCTTCCAGTATACTTCTATCTCTGTTTAGTGCCTCTGGTAGTTTCTGTGTCATTATCCTGAGGGTGATGGTGATAGATGCCAACAGTCAGGAAATGGAGAGAATAGCCTTGGTTACAGGGAGAGGATGTGCCTGTCACCCACAACAGTTGCAGGAGCAGGTGACAATGCAGCCATGGCTCACTGGACAGTAGCTTCCCAGGTCTCACAGCCGATGGGAAGAAGTCCGCAGGCCTCTGACACACCCCTGCGTGGGGGTGAGCTCAGCAGCTCCAGGGTAGCTGCCTTTGCCATTCTTACCAGGGTGAGGTGCCATTCTCACCGGGCTAAGGGAGGAGTTTTGCCCCTGATCCTTGATTGTTTTAGAGACTGCCCAACAGTGGTCAATAACTGGTAAAACCCTAGTACAATGCTGTGTGCTTCCTGAAAAGAACAGGCCGCCACTTCCAAGATATATCTCAGCGGGACCAAATGTGCCATGTCCCAGCTGGCCTAGGCTGCAGGCCCAGCTGAGGCACACTCCTGCAGCTACCTTTAGGAAGACTGATTTCTTGTTCTGTCACCTGCATTATCTTTTTTTTTCATTTTTTTATTATAGAAAATTTTAAACCTTTTAAAAGTAAGGAGGATAGATAGTATCACAAACCCAATGTGTTCATAACCCAGCTTTAATAATCACCAGCTCATGGCCAATCTTGTTTCATCCATACTCCATCCACTTCCCCACAATTATATTATTTTGAAGCAAATCCAGACTTTCTGTCATTTGATTCTTAATTATTTCAATATAGAGAGTACCTCCTAACTACCCTGTGAAATTAGGGATGTTTGTGTCCTCCTCCCTTTCTTTTCTTCTACCTCTCAACTCTTCTGATAAAATTTCAACCTAGAACAATTCAATCCTCTAACAGCACACTGTACAGACTGGACGACAAATTCTTGGTCTCCAACCCCAGCTGGCTACTTAGCACTGGTCAGTGATGTTATCATTCTGACAATATCAGAAAAAGCTGTCAGTAAATTCATAAAAGTTATAAAAAAGAACAAAGTTCTGATACCAACCCAAAGCTCTTATACCTATGACTATGCATCAATCTAGCACATATGAGCATTTATGGAGTGTCCACAACTGATTAACACTATGCTACATGACACTGGGGACACAGAAATACAAAACACAGCCCGGGCCTTTAAGGAAACCTTTGTGTAGTGAAAAACCAGACACGTCTCTGGCTGTGGAAGCGCAGATGAGGAAGGGGAGTAGCTATGGGATATGCCTAAGGGTCCACCATTTGCACCCCTCGCCTGGGTTTCTAAACAAGAATTCTATTAATATCTGACTCCTTCCAACCCATTCTCTCAATTGCTACCAGAAGGGTCTTCAACAATACTGATCTTTGGCCACTTTTTGGCTTAAAGCATTTCAGTGACTCCCAGTGGTTTTTAGGCTACGGTTCGAACCTCTGGGCCGAAACCTCATCTCTTCATGACAGCCTCTGCCTAGCTCTTCAGCACCCTGCTCACAGGACTGGCACTTCAGCTCTGCTAAATCCAGGTAGTGCCTGAGAGTGACTGATGTCCCTGCTTCCTGACTTCCTGTTCCCTAGGCTTCAGCTCGGATGTTGCCTTCCTCACTCAGACTCAGGCGACATGCCCCTCTCCTCTCGGTGCTTCCAGGAGCCCAGGAACACCCCAATCACCCAGCATCTGACACAGCTCCTACTGTCTGTTCATGGCTGCTGCTCTGGGCCAGAAAGTCTGCTGACTGAATGGATTTAAAGGAAGCCTAGTGGGTCCGTGGAGATCACACGAAGAGGTCTGCTAGAGGTGGAGATTTATGCGTCCCAGCCACAGGTGCTATTCACAGAGGGTGTGGATAAGACTGTCCAGGAAGAAAGGGTCCAATGTCACTGGAAACCCAAGGGAACAATGTCATTGAAGAGCTGAGAAGAAAACAGCCAAAGCCACAGGTGAAAGCAGAAGACAGGAGACTTTCAAGAAGGAATAATAAATGATCATGATGAAAACCATGAGGCAGTACAAGAACCTTAAGTGCCATTTCAAACAAAGAACGACTTATATGTCAAGTACTTTAATTCTAAACGTATTTCAAGGCTTTATAATTCTTAAAGCTCCTAAGGTACAGATACGTAACACCAGGATGTCTGTATTTACATGTACAATTAATGCAAACATTACAAGTATTATCTGACATTATTCATTATAGTCAAAGAGTAGAAACAACCCAAGTATCCGTCAACAGATGAATGGATAAACAATGTGGTATACCCCTATAATGGAACATTATTCAATCTTAAAAAGAAATGAAGTACTGACACATAAATATGGATGAACTTTGAAAACATTGTACTAAGTGAAGAAGCCAGTCACAATGGACCCTATATCATGTGATTCAATTTATATGAAATGTCCAGAATAGACAATCCAGAGAAGACAGAAAGTAGACTAGTAGTTGCCAGGGCTAGGGAGAAGAAGGAATGGGAAATGACTGCTAATGGGTACAGGATTTCTTTTTTGGGGTGATGAAAATATTCTAAAATTGATTGTGGTTATGGTTACACAACTCTGTGAATATATTAAAACCCACTAAATTGTGCACTTTAAATGGGTGAATTGTATGTATGGTATGTGAATTATATCTCAATAAAGCTTTTACTAAAAAAAGTATTATACAGGTCAACAAAAGTTTCATACATCCTTTGCTCAGTATAGCAATCCTGTTAGCACCCATAAACATAACTCTAAACTCTAAATGAATGCCCGGTTCTCAATACAAATTCTGTGTTGCCTTCACTTGTGAACACTAGCCTCTTACATAAAGCAGCAGATGAAACACCCAGCAAAGAAGGCTTTAATATTAGTTCCACATTACAATAACAACCTCTGTTGCAGAGCCAGTAACAAGCCAGAATCCCAGCTTCACTTCTCACCTCCCCACGTCATACAATGTCTGCCTGTCCATTCTCTATCTTGAATACCGACCCTCCCAAACTATGGGTCTGTCCAAGCCAGCTGAGTCCCTGCTTACTGGGGAGAACACCTAGATGGCTTTCAGAAAGCAGAGGCTAAGAGAGGGGTGCTCACCCACAAGAGCAATCGTCCAGAAAACAGGCACAACTGGCCCCAACACACCCACCACCCTACTACACACAAGCCTTTTCAGTCTGGGTGTTTTTTTTTTCAACTGCATCTACCAAGATTTTTATAGTTAGTTTCAAATTCCCTCAGTTAGCAGTTATAGGTTTTGATCTGTTCCTAATTATGGAAAAGAATCCTGGGATCAGTTCAGAGTGAAGGAACTTGAGTGTAGCATTACCATTTTTAAAGCACCAATGTTTACATGAATTTCTGAGTAGAGAATTAGATTTCCTCAGTTATTTTGCTTTAAAAAATGAGAAAGACAAAAATTATTTTGCTTGCACTGAAAGCCATACTGAAATTTAACTGAATGGCCTACACTGCACCATTTAGACATTTTCCTATTCTCTTCCTCAAATAAGTCTCCACATTTTTCCTAAATTTGTACAGTCTGGAAGTGGGCATACGTGTGTTTAAAAGCTAACTACATCTAGAAACGCTAAGACTCAGGAAAATCGAGCAACACAGAAACATATAATTCCCTTTGTTGAGGATAAGACTGCATCTGCCTAGGAAGACGCAAGCTCAGCCCTCCACAGTGCATGTCCAGATACGGTCCCAAGTGCAGAGAGAACCAGCGTCTTTGAAGACAACAAGAACACACGAGGCTACAGGTCTAGTCACACTGTTTGCAACTACTGCAGTTAGTCGTACCAAAGAGCAAAACGACACATTTTCAATAGAACTTACCTGCTTTTTCAAGGAAAGCTTGGCAAACTAAATGGCGAGCACGCCATCGTTTATTTTCCAAAGTGCTCCTGAATGCAGCTTTCATAAGGGGATCTTATGCAATTCAGTGATCCAGCCCAGGTAAAGAGCACCAAAAGAATCAGGCAGAACGTCGACATCTCTTTGATTCTTAAACTTAAAATTGGTACTTTTTAAAAGTGAGTGTGGGGAACAGATCCCTTTAGACGGAAATGCTCTAAAACCATTTCAGTGACTTTCAGAGGGTGGAGCAACAGGGCATCGGGAGGAAAAAAACTAGAACTCCGCATTGGCAACAGCGCGGCTATCTCCAGCACAAAAGCCTGTTTATGTGCACGCAGCCCTCTTTCCAAATGGGAAAACCGTCAGCAGCGTAAGTCAAGATTTTCACTAAGAATCTTAAAAATATTAATCATTTTTCAGCTATGAGCAAAAAAGCCTGAAGTTCGACTGGATTCACAATATCACGAGGTATGGCAGTATGAAAACAATCTCAATTTAAAACAAGTCAATAAATATTTACTAGAGCCCAAATCAAGTGTTTTACACAGGTATGTGATCTATTATTTGATAGTGTAAGGAGATTTTACCAAATGAATTTGTACTGACTGGAGCCTAGAGCTCTACTTCTTTGGGGTCAAATAACCTAAATGCCTGGTTGGCCCCCAAGATTCCCTCTATGTTGGTATGTACACGCTGTATAATCCCCTCCTCGAGTGTGGGTGGGCCTGGCTTAATCAGATGACCCCTTTTAATCTAGGATATAGAGGTCAGTCAGAAGAAGTCAGAGAAAGTTGAGGCTTCAGGAAATTATATCTGTACCTATTTTTGGTCCAAACTTTTTATTTTCAAATGTTATAGAAATGTAATCATGCAGAATGCAAATTTCTGAGAAAAAAAAATTTTTTTCCCACTCAGCAAGTTTGTTTCTTTTTATTGCTGAGTATTATTCCATATGTATACAGTACAGTCTATTTAACCATTTACCATTTACCTGCTGAAGAATACTTGGGTTGTTTCCAGTTCGGGGCTCTTAGGAATAAAGCTGCTAAATATTGCTGTACAGATGCTATAAACATTGGTGTACAGGTGTTTGTGTGAACATCAATTTTCATTTCTCTGGGATAAATGCTCAGGAATGCAATTGCTGGGTTGTATAGTAAGTACAAGTTTAGTTGTATAAGAAAATGCCAAACTACTTTCCAGAGTGGTTGTACCATCTTACTTTCCCACCAGCAATGTACACATGATCCAATTTCTCTGCATCCTCTCTAGCATTTGGTGTTATTATTATTTTCAATTTTAGCTGTTTTGTTAGATGTGTAGTGATATCTCACTGTGGTTTCAATTTGCATTTAATAGGTTTTGATGCTGAATATCTTTTCATGTGGTTATTTGACATATGTATATCCTCTTTGGTGAAATGTCTCTTCTTGTCTTTTGTCCATTTTCTAAACGAATTGTTTTTTAACGTTGAATTTTGAGAATTCTTCTTATATTCCAGATACAAGGGCTCTGAAGGAACTATGGTTTGCAAATATTTTCTCCCAGTATTGTACCTTGTTTATTCATTCTCCTTCCAGGGTTTTTCACAGAGCAAAACCTTTTTGTTTCGATGTAGACCAATTTTTCCTCTTATGGGTCATATTTTTGTTGTCAAGTCTAAAAACCTTTTGCCTAACCTTGGGATGCACGTTTTCTCCAAATGTTTTATAGCTTTATGTTTTACATTTAAATCTGTGATCCATATTGAGTCAATTTTTCTGTAAGATATGAGGTTTAGTTCGCAGTTCATTTATTTGCTTATGGTTATCCAACTGTTCCAGCACCATTTGTTGAAAAGGCTATGCTTCCTCCATTGAATTGCCCTTATCCCTTTGTCAAAAATGAGTCGGATATATTTATGGTTCTATTAGGTTGGTGCAAAAGTAATTGCGGTTTTTGCAATTGTTTTTAACCTTTCAAACCACAATTACTTTTGCACCAACCTAATTTTCAGTCTTCTTTATTCTCTTCTGTTGATTTGTGTGTATCCCTCCACCAACAACCACAATCTCTTGGTTACTGCAGTGAAGTAATAAGCCTTAACACTGCATACAGTGATTCCTCCCATTTATTCCTCTTTTTCAAAACTGTTACAGCTATTCTAGAATCTTTGCCTTTTCTTACAAATTTAGAATAAGCCTGTCCCTATCTACAAAAAATATCTTGCTGCAACTTTTAAAACTTTTTTTGGCTGGAATAAAATATGTATAAAATAAAATTTACCATTTTAACTATTTTTAAGTGTACGATTCAGTACACTGAAGCACAGATGCTGCGAAGATTAGAGGACAATGTGAATAACTTTGTGTCGATCCATTTGAAAATATTTGAAACAGCTCTTCCCAGGCCAGCACTCACGAAGGAGAAGAACACGTGCGGTTCAAGCATGAAGATCGAGAAGCCCAATGGCGAGAAGCTGGACGAGTTCGAGTCCTGCATCCAGGCTCTTCTTGAGCTGGAGATGAACTCAGACCTCAACACCCAGCTAAGGGAGCTGAATATAACAGCAGCCAAGGAAATTGAAGTTGGTACAAAAAACTCCACAAATAAAACATCAGAATAAAATGACTTTACAAGAGATCTATCAAGTATTCAAGGTTCACGTAATTCTAATTTCATATAATCTCTTCCAGAAATGGGAAAGAAATAAAACTCAATTTATATGATTATTAAAGGTTAGTTTAACCTTGATATAAAAACCATAACAAGGACAGGAAAGGAAAATTATCGGAAGTTCTCTCACTCACGAAATAGATACAACGTTCTAGTTAGCAAACTAAATCTAGCAATACATAAAATAAGAAAAGAATACATCACTCCCAAGTCAGGTTTATCCCAGGAATGCAAATGACTTCCAGGGTCCTGGCTTGTGCAACAGGACCAAGGGTGGTACCATTCACTGAGAAAAGCAGCACAGGGTTTGGGGCTAAGGCCACAGACTGATGATATGCTCAGTGCAGGGAGCTTGTGAATGTCCAGGCAGAGATATCTAGGCTGCTACCAAGAGTACCGGGCTGGAGACAGAGCACCGAGAATCACCAGTACAGAAGTAGTACTACCATAAGTCCTACAAGTGGGATGGAATTACCCAGGGAAACTGTGGGATGAAGACACAAGAAAACCAACGCCTGTATCCCAGACAACCCCAATGGTTAAGGAAGAAGATTCCCTAAAAAGACTGGCCAGAGAATCAGGGAAAGAAAGGACAAGGAAGGCAAGAAAGTGACTCAAATCATTCTACGAGAAGCTGAGGGGACTGGAGAGTTCAGTCACTGGAATGCACTAAGACAGGGCCATTTCAGGACGTGGTGAAAGAAGGAGGCAGACTGTCGTGCGCTGATGGGTGAATAAAAAGGAGGAAATAGAAATAGGGAGTGTGGTCAATGCTTACAAGAAGGCTGGCTGAGGAGGGAAGCAGAGTGTATGTAAGAGCAAAGGGAGAAGCAGATTATAGAGGATGAACAAATTTGTAGACCAGCTAGACAGAAAAAGGAAAGAGGGTGGTAAGAAAAAATACAACACACAGCCTGTCCTCCACATTCCAGAAAAGAAGACTACTCTTTAGTCACAGTCCCATGGCACGGACACAAAACCACCAGAACTAGATTGCAAACCCATCCTAATGTATCAGTGATGACTTGCTTCAGTTGATCACACTTCTGAAAGCCGGCAAACAGCCTCAGCCCCAGTCCATGACCATGCTTCCATGGCCAAACGTGAACCAGTCCCCCCTGAAAGTCCACCTATTCCTAAATTCTACATTTAGCCAAAATGAAGAGGGTAAAAGCAGAAAGTATCGAGGCAATGCCTTAAGGACACAGTGGTGGACGGTTATAAAAAGCACAATGGGTCTAGGATAAGAGAGAAAGAGAGACAGAAAAAAAGAGAGAGAGAGAGAGAGAGAGAGACACACACACACCACTGGTCCCCGGGGAACAGAGAAAATGAGCATCTGGGTAACAACAGCGGCTGCAGCAGGTCACATGAACCCTTAGACCTACACTTTAGATAACATGTACAAAAAAATCTGAGATGTGGGGAGGCTACATGAATTGTACAGGAGCAAGCGAGGACTGAAACCCATGTTTGTGTGACTACAAGGCCTAGGCCCTTTAATGGAACCTTACATTGCCTCCCACTACACCCTGTCCTATTCTCCTTTAAACTCTGCTAGCATTTTGGGGATCTTTACATGTGGCACTCTCCACACTCTGGCTCTCACTGGTTATACATGTGTTTGTTTCTTTTATACCCACCCTATTCTATCCAGAAGGGAAGCTCTTTGTGTAACTCTACAGGCGTCTATATGGCAAGTGTTCAATGAAGAAGGTGCAGTTGTAATTACCAAATCTGTCATATGCCACCTTGTTTTCAAAAGCGCTGATAATTTTCCTTCATAAGTGATTTACACCAGCCCCACACTACCATTTTCTTTACAGTATTCCTGTACTCAGCACTCCTTTCCCACAGATATTACAGAGGCAACTCAATATTGACCATCTCATTTACCACACATTCCAAAGTACTGAATTTAATCTCCACTAAAGAGATTTCACCATGTCTGCAGGGGGGACCAAAAAGCATATCTTACCTGAATTTTGATGGGCCAAGTGAAATTACTGACATAAACAAAGAAAGTGATGTTTGGGTGGTTGCGAAAATCAAACTTCTCATTAGAGAAGGTATCTTTGTACTCCTTAATGTTGGTTTTTGAAACAACAGGCATCTCTTCTCCAGCCTGGGTTCCAGCTGTTGGGAAGAAAAGAATGAAACAGAAGAGCCATTGGGGTGGGGGCTGGGGGGCAGAATCTACCCTCATTAATAATAAGGATAATAGTTATAACTTACTAAACACTATGTCCCAGGAATGCCTTTAAGAGCTCAGTCTCAATTAATCCTAACAACTCTATTATTATCCTCATTTACAGACCAAGAAACAGGTTCACAGAAACTAAGTAACTTGGTTTAGGTCACACCAGCCACCAAGAAGTGGAGCTGGGATTTGAAGCTGGGAAAGCTGATACACAAACCTGTGCCCTTAACTAGAATGGTTTTACCAGAAACCCCTCCAACTCCCTTTCACTGAAACAGGCTGCACGTGGCCATGAAAATACAGATACCACTAGAATCCTATTAATGAGCAGTGGCATTCACTCTGCCTACAACAATTCAATTGCTCCGCATTTCCCCTTTACACCTACTCGGCAGGGCTCCAGATCCCCGCCAGGGGGACACTGATTCAGCCTTCACTTCCTGACTAGCAGTGACCTCAAGTCTCAACAGTAATGGGGAGCAAGAAGCTGTAGGTGTCGCTCAGTCCCTTCTGCTACCAGCTACAACTGTATTTATGTCCTCCTATCAGGTATATACCCATCCTATTTCTAAACAGTCCTTCAACTTTCCATGTTCTTCCTTAGCCAGGAATTCTAGCGTGTATCAAGATTCATGAAATAGATTTTTCCCATGTCTGAGTTAAATCCTGTGACTCGAGTAAGACAGGCAGGTCCTCATTGAGACAGTCATTTCAAATTATCATTCATATACTCAGAGTTGTTGCCCTTCTCAAGACAAATGCTCCAATAATTCAGACTTTTTCTTAAAAGTCTCTCCTCACTGCCAAGTTTCTGAACCTTTTCTGAATTCTATACAATTTTTCAAGACATGATAAACATAAAAAGTGACGTGCAAAGGTAACGATTTTATTTTGCTTCAGTCTAACTGGTTGTGTTTTGAGCAAAACAGTAACGTATAGCAATAATAATGATGAAACATAGTTACTATTTAGTGAGAATTTACCATGCTTCCAGCACCACATTAAGTACTTCGTTTATTATCTCATTTAAAGTACTTCGTTTATTATCTCATTTACTTCTCCTAAAGCTCTACAAGGCTAGGTGTTTTGATACATGAGGAAATTGGCTCAGAAAGCTTACATAATTTGCCCAGTAGCACAGTGCAGTAACAGGCAGAATTCAAATCCAGGTCTGTCAAGCTATGTTCTTAACCACTACATAAGGCCCACCCTATCCTTTTTTAGTAGATGTTTCTGCCCAGCACATCTTCTTTAGTGAATCATAGTAAGATAAAAAAGATAGCAAGGCTGTGCTCTTAGAGCTTGATTTACTTCCCAAGCACATTCCCCAGCACCTCCTAACATCTCCTGACACAACAGCGCTGCCGCAGTGCTATCAGTAGTGGCAGCAGGGCAGTGGTACTGATCATGGACTGAGCCTGACACCATGGCAGACACTGGCATGTATGACCTAATTGAATGTACACAACAACTGGAGGAGATAAGTACGGTATCCTCTCTTAATGAGGAATAATGCTAAGGTGTAGAGAGGGGTTTAGACATTTGCTCAGGGTCTCCCAGCTAATAAGGTGCAAAAGGGGGTTTCAAACCCATCTGTCTGTCGCCTGAGCCCCCTTTCTCAACTCCTGCATCAAGTTCTCAACCTATTACCTCCACTCGGAAGGTCATCTCTAGGTGTGTTTTTACCTGAGAAGCTGGCAGCCCAGGTGATGTTGAGGTTGAAGTTTTTGGAGGCATTGATGAACATATCCAAATCCCTGTTTTGCTAATGAGAAGTACAGACAATTAGAAAATTATAACAGTTTCCAGATTTAAAATAAAGCAGTAATTAAATTTCACTACTCTCATTTTTCTTAATTATAAAGCAGATATTTTACAATGTCTTAAGAGAAACTCACAGAAGTTAGCAAAATTTCTAACCAATATAAGCAATATAACCCAAATAAATTTCATTTCTCTCTCACAAAAGTATATGGAATTTAATGTTTTATCAAATGCCTAACTCCATGAAAAATATTTTTAAGAAAGACCCTCGGGCGGCCGGGTGGCTCAGTTGGTTAGAACGCAAGCTCTGAACAACAGGGATGCCGGTTCAATTCCCGCATGGGATGGTGGGCTGCACCCTCCACAACTAGACTGAAGACAACAAGCTGCCGCTGAGCTTCCAGAAGGGCAGCAGGATGGCTCAGCTGGTTAGAGCGCGAGCTCTCAACAAGGTTGCCGTTTCAATTCCAGCATGGGATGGAGGGCTGCGCCCCCTGCAACTAAAGACTGAAAACGGCGACTGAACTTGGAGCTGAGCTGCACCCTCCACAACAAGATTGAAGGACAACAACTTGGAGCTGATGGGCCCTGGAGAAACACTGTTCCCCAATATTCCCCAATAAAAAATTAAAAAAAAAAAAAGAAAGACCCTCACCAGATCACAGTGACTTAACTCCCCATGACCTATGTTACCTATGTTAGGGAGCTCAATCTCCTAAGCATCCTCTGGGAATCCAAACATCTGGACAGTAAAAACACTTGACTTGTAATAATCTATTTATAAATACATATGTGTATTCATACATATAAACACTTAATATGTATTTATAAATTCAACCTATGTATTTCTGACCTGATAGATTGAGTACATAAAGTTCTCCAAAAAGGAAATTGGTAAAAAGAAAAAAATTAAAAAGCATTATATGCTTTATAAGCTGAAATAAACTAAATAAAAAAAATAATTTGTTTGTATTCATGATTTGAATAACATTTTTCTCTCCCTAAAAATATTATTTCAGAGAAAGATGACTGAATGTGCTTTACTAGCTTTGAAAATCTTGTTTACCACGTAGAGATAGTGATTTGAAGAGCTAGTTTAGTTTATTTTGATTCTTGGTTTTAATGACTGAAAAGATATCTGTGAGAAATGTGTTGAGCCAACTAGAAGAAGTGCACACTGTTGGCCATGCTGAGTAAATTATAATACTAATTTTTAGTTTTCACTGAAATTTGGCAAATAAATCTCTTTCTTGGGGTCAAAGAGTCATTTCTGCAAATGAATCAGATCTTATAGTTCACAAATGGATCCAATCCTGCTGAAATTTTTCATTTTCTAAGATCATAAAATAAGTTAGAAAATTAAGACTTTTAAGGGTGCTCTTTTGATAGTTTTTTTTTAATTTTGATAGTTTTTACAGGAAAAAAAATCACAACAATGGAAACATTTCCAAATAACCATTTTCAAAATGTGATCTTCAAAGCAGAAGTTAATCTCACAAAGCAGTTACTTTCTCATTTATTGATATAATCTCATCTTCCTCTTGAAGGGATAGCTCAAAGTATTTATTTTTAATATTTTTAACATTTTAATATTTTTAATAAAATTGTTAGTAGCAGCACAGTACTAACAATTACTAGCAATCCTCGGAAAGGATCAATAAACTTGAAATCCTAGTGCTTTTGTATAAAACAGGAAGTACACACACTGCACTGAATAACTATGAAATATCCTGTCATAAGATAAACAGGGAACTCCAGAGAGGTCCAAAGACTTTCATGGTTACTCCCCACCTCGATAAGAAGTATTACCAAGTACTATTATGTTTATTTAAAATAAACTTAACAACATCAATTACTTCCTAAAAGACTGAGCACCTCAACCACTTGTTTCTGAATAAGGTAGTAAATAAATTTCATGTGTGACTTTTGCTATAACATTATTCTAAAACCTTTTTTTCTTAAATTCCACTTAACACAGCCACTCAAGTCAAATGATATGCCTACACAATTTTGCCACAAAATATTTTCATTTAAAGTCATTTATTATTTTTACTTCAAAAGCTATTCACTCACGAGACTGAATCTTCTCTAGTATTATCTCTTCTTGATTTTATCATTGAAATGGACTATAAAAAAACAAATCTTATTTTCATTTAATTGTATAGTAAACATCCTACACTGTGGACTCTATTCTACTACTGATAGATTTATTTATTTTAATTTAGCAACGTTTGTTGACACCAACTGTTAACAGAGGAATACACTTTGGCTTACTGTTGTATCGTTTTCCATGTATTATTTGCCACACTTACTGTGACAGGAATGGTAAGTGGCATTGTGTATATTGATGAGAAATTAGAAACTTCCAAGAAGGTTCATAAATGACTTATCATCAAGTTTAGAAAAATTGCATTATATACTGGAGTGGGTATTGAATGACTTTATATTTCATTGAAGAAATTACGTAGGTGTGTCTCCATGTTCTAGAAGCTTCACTTTTAAATGTCATGCTGTATTGGCTCCCTTCTACCACTAGGTAGTACCTTATGGCAGGATGGGGTTCATCATTAACGACAGTAGATATAAACTTACATTTCAAATAGTCCTCTTAATAATTTCAATGATTTCTGGCTGTCTTCTTGTTGGACTCGATTAAACCTTTGCTGTTTTTACCTCCTAATGAGGCTAACAACTTATTCTAGGAGCAGAAGTGTCACCTTTCCCAACTTCCTTGCATCAGTGGAACTAATTTCAATCCACGATTTCTTTATGGATGCTTTCTAAGCCTTAGATCCACTTTGGGAGAGTAAGTCTGGGCTCTGTCATCTGCCCCTCTGATGGGGGAGTTCCCCTTGCAGTCTCTTCTCCTTATCTGTATGGGGATGCAATGGGGTGATCAGCAAACCAAGTATGTGTATGTGTGGAGTCAATGTCAGTCTGTGTATCAGATCCTCGTAAATCTTAGTAACACTGTGTTCTTGCCTGTTAGACAGACAGGAGATAAACTGTAGGTTCTGACATTTCTTTCCTGTACCTCTAAACATCTTCCTGTGTGCTTCACTCTGGAGACCACTGCTAAGGCAGTGCTTCTATCCTTAACGACCAAGAAAAAGACCCACACAAATTCAAAGCAAAGAGAGCAGATTTTTAAATCTTACTTCATCAGGTGTAGCCACAAAATTGATGGCTGTGTAATAGCGGTCATCCTCCTGGGATAGGCTAAAGGTGAACTGATAGTCAATAAGAAGAGTATCTATGGAAAGAAAGACATGTATATTTAAAAAGTGAAATAAAACAAAACAGAACAGGTCTCCGGAGATATAACTTAATTTTCTCATAAATATTCACTAGCCAGGAAAGCAATTTTGGCTCACTTATAACCAGGGAATGGGAGTTTTTCAAAAGAAATCAAGTGTGTGGGCAGTATCATTTTGTTTGGGTTAACCCACCAAACCCTCCTTATATCATGACCTTGGTTGAGATTTTAAGTTCCAATCCAACTCACCTACAAATATTAACTAAACATCTATTATGTGCTATGGTTTGCTTAAGGATACAGTGCTATAAATAAGGAGTTGTTGGTAATTTTACTTTTAATTGCTTTTTTTTTCCACAGAAGACTTTGAATTTCAAAGGCAGTATTCAGTATGCAGCCTTTTAAAATCATTTATTTATTATTTATTTTTCAAATATAATTGACATTTAATATTACTTTATATTAGTATCAGGTGTACAGAGTAGTGGTTAGACATTTATATAATTTATGAAGTGACACATCCCCCATTAGTCTAGTACCCACTTGGCACTATACACAATTGTTACAATATTACTGACTGTATTTCTATGCTTTACTTTACATCCCCGTGACTATTCTGTAACTACCAATTTATACTTAATCCCTTTTTTCACCTAGGCCCTAAGCCCTCTCCCCTCTGGCAACCATCAGTTTGTTCTCTGTATCTATGGATCTGTTTTTTTGGTTTTTTTATTTTGTTCTTTAGATTCCACATATAAATGAGATCATATGGTATTTGTCTTTCTGTGTCTGACTTAGTTCACTTAGCATAATACCCTCTAGGTCCAACCACGTTACCATATATTCTTTATCCAATCATCTATTGGTGGGCACTTAGGATGCGCCATATCTTGGCTATTATAAATAGCACTGCAGTGAACACAGGGGTGCATATATTTTTTTGAATAACTGTTTTGGATTTCTTCGGATAAATACCCAGAAGTGGAATCGCTGGGTCATAAAGTAGTTCTCTTTTAAATTTTTTGAGGAACCTCCAAATTGTTTTCCGTAGTGGCTGCACCAATTTGCACTCCCATCAAAAGTGCACAAGGGTTTCCTTTTCTTGCCAACAAAGGTTGTTTTTTGATTTATTGATGACAGCCATTCTGACTGGTGTGTTGATATCTCATTTGATTTTAATTTGCATTTATTTCTCTGATGATTAGTGACGTTCAGTGTCTCTTCATATGTCTACTGGCCATCTGGATGTACTCTTTGGAGAAATGTCTATTTAGGTCCTTTGCCCATTTTTTAATTGGACTGTTTGGTTTTTTTTGGTGTTGAGTTGCATGAGTTCTTTATAAATTTAGGTATTTAAAATTTATCGTTGTATTAGATGTATCATTGGCAAATATCTTTTCCCATTTGGTAGGTTGTCTTTTTGTTTTGTTGATGGTTTCCTTTGCTTTGCAAAATACTTTTAACTGTTTAAGAAACTGCCAGGGTGTAAGTGTCTAATCATTATGTTGTTTTGTACACTCGGAACTAATACAAATTATTCAACAAAGAAAAAAAAAAGAAACTGCCAAATGGTTTTCCAAAGTGACTATACCATTTCACATCTTACAAAGCATGTATGAAGTTTCTCTACATCATTGTTAAACCCTGGTATTGGCTTTTATTTTTCAAGATAGAGAGATAATTATAATGTACGAGATTACAAAAAATTCATTGATGTGGTTTTAGGTTCCACATGGCAACTAACATTTAAAAAAAGGCCAGTTTTCTGGTTTTGGTACAGTATCAAAGGATAACATCCATAATTATCTGAAAGGTTATTAAAATACTCCACATTTTCCAACTAAATGTCTGGTGAGGCCAGCTCTTTTTCATGTACTTTTACCAAAGATGTATTGCAACAGGATGTAGAAAGAGATGTGACGTGAGAATCCAGTTGTCTTCTATTAAGCTTTAGTACTGGCTTTTGGTTCTAGTTATTCTAGAGTTACATCTCACTGTGGTTTTAATATACATATCCTAAATGTTTAATGATGTTAACCACTTTTTCACGTGCTATTGGCCACTCATATATTTTTTTGGTGAAATGTCTATTCAAATCTTTGCCTGTTTTTAACTGGAATTGTCTCCTTGTTCAGTTGTAAGAGTTCTTATATTCTAGATACAAGCTCTTTACCAATTATACGTACGCTTTTGCAATCATTTTCTCTAGTCTGTAGCTTGTTTTTTATTTTTTTAATGGTATTTTCTAAAATATAAGTTTTAAATTTGGTAAGTCCCACTAAATAACTTTCTTTTATGAATTGTACTTTTGGAATCGTATCTAGGAACTCTTCCTTCTTACACAAGATCATGAAATGTTTCTCTTGTTTTCTTCTAGAAAACATATATTTTTACATTTATTCCAGGTGGACATGAATTTTGAAGGCACACTATTCAATTCAGGAAAGCAGGGATATAATTATAGTGGATATACCAAAACACTAACTCTTTTTTCTCTCATTCCATAATCTGGCCTACTGGAAGGAAATGCATTTATCCAAAAGGACCTGATCACCTTGCCAGATTTACCTTTCATTACAAGTTAATCATTAGAGATTTATTTTATAAATTATTTCCTAAATAGGTAGTTAACACAAATCAATTTCAGAGAGAATGGTAACTTCAATGTACTTTAAGAATTCTGTTTTTCATCTATAGCCTAAAATATGAAATTTGGTGACTCCAACCAGATAATGGCAAATAAAATAAGGTTTCAAGTGAACATAAACAAGGAAACCAGAGACGTGTATCTCTGTACACTTGCCTGATATCTGCTATGGACATATTAACATAAACCGCAACCACAATTGAAGCAGCTTATAATAGTGTTCATATATGTATTAAACCTAATAGAATGTAAATACATCAAATTAGGGGACACTTCTGTGGGTGACTGCTATGTTGCAATAGCACTTAATATTTTCAAACCATGTTACAGACAATAATGAAGTTTTACTAAACTACTTTGCTTCTAGACAAATAAGAATTACGAAAACACTTACAGTAACATGTTCCTTTGAGAGGGTTTCCCTGGTATCGATTTTCTACCTCACATCTAGCAGGGGGAAAAAAATGAATGTTATTTTCTAGTGCTATTTAAAAGAGAATCTACAATCATTTTTAAAATCAAGTAAATCCTTTAACATAAACTAGTTTTTGAGTTAGTATAATTACATTCTTCACTGTTACTCAAATCAGGTGAACTAACAAGAGTTTGCATTCATTTTCAATGCTGACTACCCAGCAGTTCACACACACCACCACCAACTGATAAACACTTGCTAAAGCACATGAGATAAACCCAAATATGATAAATCTAGATCCTAACTTATAATTATGGAAAACACATTTTCACTTTTGTGTGGACGAAATATTCTTCTAAAAGTGCATTTAAGACATTTTTGACATATTCATTTCTCACTTCTTTCCTATTCTCCCTAGATAAACTGATCCTATTCTTTAAATACAAGTGAGAGAAGGCTAAACACAAAGAATCGTTCTTTTAAAACCGTGGACATGGTTCACCAGTCTGGGGAAAAAATAAATTCTAGTTAAAAAGAAGTATTAATTTCCCCACAGATATCATCTATAAACATCAGCGAAACCATTTAGGCAGGCACAACAGCTATGAACTATGAGGAAAGAAGGGGAAGCTTGGGTCAAGCACTTTACCAGATAAATAACACAGGGATATTGTGTCCTTTTATCCAGTGTGATTATCAGCACTGCTTATATTTAAATCTCTTGAAAAGAAAGAAAGTCTTTCACTGGACCTACACCTCATTTCTTCCTTGTATGTCAAAACTGAGGGCAGGAGGGATTGATTTTGCTCTGTTACATTTTGCTGTTTAAAGGAATGTAGATTCAAAAATTAAATTTAATCTTTGGTTAGATTTTTCTTCACATATTGGCTTTAGGGCAGCATGAAACCAGTAAACGTATACATTGGTGTAAACTAGAACATGTAAATAGAGCAATCCCTCCTGGACACCACTAACAAGGCCTCAATTACTGGTAGCATCATTACCGTGTTTCCCCGAAAATAAGACCTAACCGAAAAATAAGCCCTAATGCATTGTTTGGAACAAAAATTAATATAAGACCTGGTCTTATTTTTGGGGACATATGGTACTTCCTGGGAGGGCCAAGCTACCATATTTCCCCGAAAATAAGACCGAGTCTTATATTAATTTTTGCTCCAAAAGACGCATTAGAGCTGATGGTCCGGCGAGGTCTTATTTTCGGGGAAACAGGGTACTACTTAAGATTTCTCACTAAGTCTCTTCTTGAGAGAATGAGTAAACCTGGAGCACGTGTTCTGTGAGTTTTCTGATGAGGCAGACAGGTATACATTAACTGTGGAACAATCTCACTTCTTTCAACTGCCCAGGACACTAAAAACAATTATCGATAGCCCCACTGTTGATAAATGGGGAAACTGAGGTTCAGTGCAGTTAAGTGATTTGCCTCAAGAACACCCTGCTCTGTGAAGGCACAGCCAGTAAACCAGTAAACCAGTAAACGTATACATTGGTGTAAACTAGAACATGTAACCAGAGCAATCCCTCCTGGACACCACTAATTTCAGCCAGGGCTGAAATTCCATGTCTGCCTGATACCATCTGCATCCTCATGGCCGGGGACTCTAGATTCTCCCCTGGAAGACACCTGCCACACTTCACCAAGGAAAATGAAAGAATTGGGAGGCATGTGTTCAAGGCAAGAGGATCGTCTCTACTATTACACAACCAAAATGTCAAATAAAATACTGTCCTGGAACACCGACTCCTCCAAGTCGCTCTTTGGGAAAAGGGTGCAATCTCCGGAAAGGACAAAAATCGAGGAGTGGTTCAAGTTAAAGGACTAGTCAGCAACCCAGGAGGTGTCTGTGTCACATAAAAATGTGAATTAAAGGACCATTAAGGAACTGCTGCTAAACTGACAGACAACCTCTTCAGTATGAAAGCCGATCAAGCTCGAGCTGTCACTAAATCCGGCGCGGCCCGCGGCAGGGGTCCGGGAGGATGGTACTTACAGCTGGCACTCGTCCCCCTTGACGCCCTTGGTGGTGCAGAAGCACTTGCCCGTGTTGGTGTTGCACAGGGATGCGTGCCCATTGCACTTGCATGCTGGGGAGGAGGGAAAGGGACAGAGGTCACGGCTGGCTTAAAAGATTACTCCTGTCAGAGACTTTTCCTACGACCAATCATTTTGTCTCAATTGGATTTGATAGGAAATCCAAGATGAAAATAAACGCATTCAATGAACAAGATTTATGTTTTTCTGCTAATGATTTATCTCAGATAATGTAAAGGCAACATTAAAGGAACAAAAGCCCAAGGACAGGAGGAAAGAATGCCAGTTTCTGCTGCCATCTGAAGCAACCATTATTGTGATATTTTTCAACAGACTCTGTTCTTCACTCTTATGATTCTTCCATTCATTTAACAAACATTTATGAAGATTCCCCAGTGTGTCAGCCAGTGGGTGCAGGGACACAGACAGTCCTGCCCCCATGAAGATGCTTTGAGCGATGACCGCCCCTGAGGGAAAGCTGGTTAGGCTGAGCTCAGCCTCAGCTGAGGTACCTTCTCCACAATGGTCACGTTTCAAACCACACCAGGGCTCTGGGTGGGATTCCAACGGCAGGTCAGCATTTCAGAGGCCCTTCACGACTCACCACCCTGCCCAGTCTTCTTCTTAGCCTTCGTTTAGAAAACAACTCTTACCATCTCCTTCCTCTAGCCATCAACACCTCTCCACCTTTTTTCATCTCGTATGTGAGCTATGATAAATTTTATACTTCAATATGCTCAATATCTTTGCACTTTATACCCTGTTTTTCTGTGACTAAATTAAAGGCATTAGGCTGGAGATAGGTGTCTTTTTTAAATAAATCTTGTGGAGAAAAAAAAAAAATCACCCAAAGAAACCTGTGAAATAGAATAGTGCAGCAGTTAAGAACGTGCATACTGGAGTCAGAAACACAAGCGTTCAACACTGGGCTCAGCTGAGTATGGAGAGGGGGTGCAGTGTATTAGTGAAAAGCAAAGGTCTGAAGTCAGTGCCTGGATTTGAGTTCAGTCCCCTCCACTTAGCTCCTTTGTAACTCTGGGCATGCTATTTAAGCCCTCTAAGTCTCAGTTTCCTTGTCTATATGATGGAATAATAACAGTACCCATCTCACAGGGTTGTTGAGAGGATTAAATGAGATCATACATGAACGAAACACAGGAAGCATTCAATAAATCATGGGTATTGTCCTTGGCTGAAGGAAAATACAATTCTAAGAGGACTTGGTGCCCCTCACAGCATTTTAAAATCGTGCTTTCTATTGTGAATTGCAACTCTGAAGAAGAAAGCTAGCTCTAAGGTCTAGACAATTGCACTCAGGTCCCAGAAATGCCACAGAAGACGATGTAGTTTTTCTAGATGGCAGTTGCAGATGTGGAGATGATGGCAACAAGGCACAGACCCAGCGTATCTGGTTGTCAGTCCAGGTATGTGGAGGCACAACCACACTCAGCAGTTAGTCACACATCCTGAACGGGGTCCCCAGCGGAGCCACATCTCCCAGTGAGAACTTGGGCAGGTCGCTTGATCACAGGGATAATATAAGCACCTGTGTATTGGGTGGCTGCCAGCACAATGCCTTGTATACATTTATCAATCACTTAGGTACTCTGATTACTATCTAATGAAGTCTATTCACAAGGAGTGGGAAAATATTTTTACTGAATATCTTTTAATCTGAGCAACAAATTTTATTTGAGAGTGGTGGGAACTGACATTAGAAGAAGAACTGCTCCCACCTACTGAGTGCTGACTTTATGAGATGCACTGTTCTGCTTTCATTTCAAAAACCACCCTAATAGCCCCATTTTATACACGAGGAAACTGAACCCCAGAGAGGTTAAGGGATATACCGCTGGAACACAGCTCTCTTCTGGCTGCTCTGGGATGATTCTCAAGGGCCATGCTAAGGAGTTTGGAGGTGGAACTTGGGGTGTAGCTAGAGATATTCTTTCCTTATTTATTGCCCTGCTCAAAACCTTAAGGGTTTTTCCATTGGAAACTAGAACAATCAAAAAACAGTTCATTGGTATCACTGGTCATTTATAAAAAATATAATTTATGTTCTAACAATAAAGTGTCTTACTGCTTGCAGGAATCTATTTGACATATATAGGGAAACATGGGACTATTTAAATCTTTAATATATACCTTAAGTACTAAGGAGTCCGGCTCCTGGTTAAAAACCTAGGTGTGATTTTTTTCTGCCAACCAGAGGCTTTCCCTGGCAGGCCTTGCAGGGAAAGCTGCCCTCCACACAGGCCTGGGCAGAAGTCTCTGAGAGGAGTTGCAGCCAAGGTCTCAGGAACCCCTGGTTGGCCACCTCTTTCCCATATTTGCATTCTTAGCGCAGGCTCCTTCATTCCTAGGTTGTATCAGGCCCTGGGCAGAGGTCTTCTTCGGGTGACTTTGCTGAACCTCCTTATGGGGGAGGACGGAGAAACCTTGAAGACACTTTCCCCACTCTCAGTCCCCAGTGTTTTCTCACTCCCAGCCCTTCCCCTTCTACCTCCCTCCTACTCCAGGGTCCATAGGAGGCTTCTGCTGAGCCTTTTATTCAGGGCTCCCTCAAGAGTGAGACGCCAATCCCCTCCCCTGTCCCCCACACATCTGTGCTCATCCACCTGATACTAAACCAGCATGCCATTCTAGGAGAGACCAAGGGGAGTCAAAGCTTTCTCCCGTTTAAGCCTCTTGCTTATAACATCGCAGTAAGTAATTAAAGCCTTAATTTTTTCATTTTTGGTTTGTTGCTTTATCTGGCTGCTCTGATAGGTGGCAGCTCTTGTCACTTTCTCCCAGGCTCAGCGGAGCTCCTGACAAGCATGATTTAAGAAATGCAGTATCCAAAACCATGTAGCTTCTCCTAGATATTCAAGTCAAATAGGAGCACTATGTTCCTCCTGGGTTGCAATCAGTAACCCTGATGGATGGATTTGACTTACGCTGACATTTCCCCCCGTTGGTGGGATCACCATAGAAGCCAGATATGCAGGTCTCGCAGTGCTTGCCCGTGGTCAGGTTCTCACACTTCTCACAGATACTCTGATTAATGCATTTGCTGTGGCCATTGCACTGGCAAGCTGTAAGAAAAATAATTTTCAGGGGCCCATCCCACAGTAGAACTGGGTGGAGTAAGTTCCACAAGATTTATTTGCAATTATCTGTTTAAGTTCCTTATTGTTTCTAATACAAAATCATAAAAACTGGCCCGCTAAAAACTAGTTTGAGAAATAAGATCAAAACATCAAAAAAGAGGTAGCCCAGAAAATCGGAAATATACCACAGCAAGGTTAAAGGACATAGCCATTTAAAAAAAATAACTTTTGCTCTTATTCAATGTAAAAAATAATATATGCTCAGGATAATAAATTTGAAAACTATAAGGGGAAAAATCATATGTAATTCCACCACCCAAAGATCACTGCTCACATTTGGAATCTTTCCTTCCAGTATTTTTTCTACAGAATTTTACACATTTGTGTTATTTTACCACGTTATTTCGTCAATCATAAACAAAATTTTAAATGGCATAATGATTTCTATGAAACGTAACAGTTATTTAATCATTCCCTTAGATCTGATATTTAGTTTACTTGCAATTTTTTATTTTCAGAAAAATAACCATCTTTATATACAAACATTTCCATAAGTGGAACTAATAAGATTCCTGATGTACACAGGATTTTACTAGAAAGGCATAGAAGCCTGGACTTCTGTGGGTGGGGGAGCCATTCTCATAGCACACACCTGTACCATAGTGAAGAGAATCTCTGGTTCTGCAGATCTTTTCTCCCCCCAGCTTTACTGAGCTATAACTGACATACAACATTGTGTAAGTTTAAGATGTACATGTGTTAATTCAATACTTGTTTGTTGCCAAGTGATTATCACCATAGAGTTAGTAAACACCTGCATCACATCACATAATTTTCATTTCTTTTTCATGCTAATTGTCTAAGATCTATTCTTTTAGCAACTTTTGCAGATCTGTCCTAGTTCATCAACAGCTTTTTGTTGTTTTTTTTCCTACCATCTCAGCAACGTTCCGTAGCTTTGCACCTGTCCTGTTTACCATGTTTTCTACCCTATCCCTGCAGGTATTTGAATCATTCTATATAAAATGCAGTTGAAAAACCTAAAAAAAATAACTACGTCAGTTATGACTGCATCCAAATTACTTAAAATGTGTGATATATACACATTGCTCCTGTAAAGATGAGAAACTATGTATATAGTCATCCCTCGGTATCTGTGGACACTCAAGTCCCTTAGTCGGCCCTCTGTATCTGCAGATGCAGAACCCACAGATACAGAGGGCTGACTATAGAGCAAAATGGCAAAGCACAACACACACAGAAAATGTAATACCTAAAAGCATTTACAAAAAAAAAAAAAAAAATCTGTATTCTGGTTCAAGGTAAAAAGATTGAACATATGCTTCTCTCTCTCACCTTCAAAATCCTACTGACATTGCAGAACAAATATAAAAACAAAGATAATCAATAGGAGTATGGGATAAGAGGAAAAAGTGCTATCAGAAGTAGTGTGAGATACTTCTTAAGTATTGAGGAATTTCTAAAAATTATAAAGCAGACAGGGCCGATCTGACAGAAAAAGGGGAGTTGAGACACCTGAATCCTAGGGTACAAACTGACTAGATGCCCTTTCCCAATTGACATCTGAACAACCCAGCAGAGGCTGAGAGCCAGAGCAGGCCTTAGGAGAGTGATGGACAGCCGGAAGTCCCTCATGACATGCTCTGTGCCTGCTCAACAGCTACCTGGGGCATCTGTCCAGGAAACTGCAGTAGGAAAGGTCAGTTCTGTAGGGTGGGCAGGACACAGGAGGTTAAGGGCATAAAGAAAAACCAGGGCAATATCCCAGCTATCTTTAGGTTGCCATGGTACCCATGGTGGAGGGGTACTTGGGACAACCATAAACATGCCAAATGCATCCATGCCCCTGGCCTGCTGCTCCTTTCTTCTCCACGGAGGGAGGAACGCAGACCACTTAGTAACAGTCAAATCAGACCAGAGCTCGAGAGCCCTATTGCTGGCTAGCCAGCCTCTACCTTAGGACAGCGTACCACACCTTCGCAACAGCTCTGTACACCTAATACTGATAAATCTAGACATTCAGTTTTAAATACAAACCAATCTTGAGGAGCCACCAGTACAAGAAAATCATCAACCTATGTAAGCACTACTTGGATAAACATGCAGGAGCAACCAACTCTGAAGGAAGGGTTAATGCAAGAAACTTAAGAGAATGAAAAATACTAATTTTAGTATATTCAAAGAGGCTTGAGAGATTATTGCACCCATAAAATAAGCAAACTCTGAAAAAAAAAACCTCACAATATTTAGACCTTGCAAAATGAAAAAGGATAAAACAAAATCAGACAAAAAACAAAAAACCCTCAATAGGTTAAACAGAAGAACACATATGGCTAAGAACTATCTGCAAGAAAACACAACTGTATGCCAATAAATTTGATCACTCCAATGAAATGGACAAATTCCTAGAAAAACCCAGATTACCAAAACTGACTCAGGCAGAAACAGAACATGTGAATAGACTATAGTAAGTAAAGAGATTGAATTAATAATCAAAAATCTTCCCACAAAGAAAAGTTCAAGCCCAGATGGCTTCACTGGTAAATTCTATCAACACTTAAAGAAGAGCTAATGCCAATCCTTTGCAAACTCTTCCAAGTAAATAGAGGAGGAGGGAATATTTCCCAACTCACTCTATGAAGCCAGTAATACCCTGATCCCAAAGCCAGACTGTCATCACAAAAAAGAAATCCCTCATGAATACAGACACAAAATCCCCAACTAACAAACTGAATTCAGCAACAAATTGAAAAGGATTACACATCATGAACAAATAAATGGCTTTAATCCCAGAAATGCAAGGCTGTTTTAACATCCTTAAATCAATGTAATACATAGTATTAGTAGATGAAAGAACAAAACCCACATGATCATCACAACAGATAACAAAAAAGCATTTGACAAAATCTAGCACCAATTCATGACAAAAACCCTCTAAAGGCTAGGAACAGAAGGAAAACTTCTTAGCCTGATAAAGGGTATGAAGAACTGGAGATGAAAAGAGGAATTCCAGTTTTTATTTTATCTACATCTGTAATATTTAATTTTTTATGATGAACTTATTTCATTATGCTTGTAATGAAAGTTAGCAAAACAACTCACTTGAAATTCTCAGCATTTTCATTAACTGACAGTAAAAATACTTTACATGTAAAAGTATTTCTCCTAAAATGATGTTATATTTTTTTCTTACAGGAAATCCATTGAAGTAATGTAGCTTTCAAGGTTTTAGTCTTTGTAAATAGGTAGTGAAACGCTTGATTTTGTATACACGAGACATCTTACCTGGACAATGAATGAAAGACCAGTTGTATCTGCTGTCCTCCAGGCACATACTGGAATTGAGAAGGGGCTGCGGGTAGAAATTTCCTGTAGGGGCCTGAGAAGGCATCTTCACTGGTCCTTTATAGGAGCCCTCTATGCATTTCCCTTTGCCAGTATTGCTGGGATCAGTACACCAGCCGCAGCCTGGTTGCTCCAAGCAATGACTACAGGTACAGTAGCCTGAACAATTTTCAGCTGTTAACAAAACAGAAGTTGCAATTCACTATCACATGTAGATCTGAATTCACTGTATTTAAATTACCTTTTCCTTTGACAGACTATTCAAAATCCGTGAGTCAAAATTCGTATTTTGTTATGATTGTTTAAATGACATCATAAATTTGAGGAGCTCAATATCTTGCCCAACATGAAACAGGGACTCCTCCCCTCCTCTCTCAATCCCAGACTGCTGGAGACATAAGGGACCTTAGAGGTCACCTATTGGAAAGCACTTGCTTTAATGAATTAGAAGATTAAGATGTGGCAACCTTACACTGATTGGGCAATGTGATACTGAAGCTGGGCAAGTTATTTCTGTACTCTGTGATCCATCCTGCATTTATTTACTTGTGTTATTGTGCTACATTCTGTATGAAGGTCCTCATCAGGCAGTCTCTGGACAGACCAGGGCACAAGGTCAAGTCTAGTCTCGTGCCTAAAATGTTCAGAGGCCAACAGTACTGCCCCACAGCAGGAGATGTCACCCACACACAGGGCACTCGTGAGTGGCTCGGGCTCCTTTCTCACTTACGGGGGCAGCTGCTCATGGTATACCACTCCATACACTGGCCAAAGGGGAAAGAGGCGACGTAGGCATTGGAGTCCACGCACTGCTTCATGTTGCTGCACCACATGCACTCGGAGCTGCCACTCGTGCACTCTCCACACGCCGTCCGCAAGGCACACGGCGTCCGGCACTGCTTGGCGCTGTGGTTCGCTGGGGAAGTAACCAAGAGAGACACTTAGAGTTCCCACCATGTCAGCCAAGGTCAAAGGCTTTTCAGTGTGGGCTGTGACCCACTAGCGTGCCATGAAATCAATTCAGTGAGCTCCACTAAATGAAGGACAAACTAGAAAACATTAGAGTCACCATGTACTGTTTAGTCAAGTATATTTATACACTCGGGGGAAAAAAAAACTATTGTTCTTTTCAAAGAGCATTCAGGACAGACATGAGGGAATAAGCTAACCTTCCCGTACAAGTAGGGGTTCTAAAGATCCTTACCATACAGGGGACGCAGGCTGAACTTCAGGGGTTTTACCACCCACCTAAAGATGCAAAGTCCTATCTTGGTATATTTGCAGGAAAGGACCACAGCATTATTAAGTACACCAAAGCATGCAGGATCCAAAATGGCAGAAAGGTTCCCATACAGGAACTTTAGAAATTATATTTTATGATGAGTCCTACAGTGCTAAGACTTCTCTTCTATGTCTCCATTTTCCTCAAATTACATCACCTTCCTAAAAGGAGACACGATGGCAGTGGAGTCCAGCCTCCCAAAAGTGCTCACAAAATCCCACCTATTGCTTGTGAGTCCCTCCGCAGGAAGATGCACATTTTGGGCTGGTCTGCATGCTGCAGATGCTGCCCGGGCCTGCCTTTAAGATGCCTAAATGTAGCCCAGAGGAGAGATTCAAACCTGGGAAGCTACTCCAGGTGGTCGTTCCTTAGTATTCCCCCACAGCTTTAGCACATCAGGTTGCTCTGATTTTTTGTTTTTCGTTTTTGCTTTTTTTAAATAAATTTTATTGGGGAATATTGGGGAACAGTGTGTTTCTCCTGGGCCCATCAGCTCCAAGTTGTTGTCCTTCAGTCTAGTTGTGGAGAGCATAGCTCAGCTCCAAGTCCAGTCGTCGTTTTCAATCTTACTTGCAGGGGGCACAGTCCACCATCCTATGTGGGAATTGAACCGGCAACCTTGCTGCTGAGAGCTCGAGCTCTAACCAACTGAGCCATCTGGCCAACCCTCCAGAAGCTCAGTGGCAGCTCACTGTCTTCAGTCTAGTTGTAGAGAGCGCAGCTCACTGGCCCATGTGGGCAGTCGAACTGGCAACCCTGTTGTTCAGAGCTTGTGCTCTAACCAATTGAGCCACCTGGCCGCCCAGGTTGTTTCTGTTTTTGATGAGAACTGCTCTCATCATTTTTCTCCCCACTGTCCCTTTTGTCCCGCACTGTCTGTTCCAATCTTTTCTTTGCTTTTATTTGTATTGCTGGTTCTTTCTTCCACAGCATTTCTCTGCCAACACCAAGAAATTTGCCTTTCAGAGCAATTCTCAATACTTTCTGTGGTCAACAAACCAATCAATCTCATTGTTAAATCAGAATATTAGGTTCTTTGAGTAGTGTTATTTTTATTTTGGCTTATTGCTCATACTATTCAGAGCCAGAGACTATTTCCTCCTGCTTCTAAAATTCTGGGTTATACTCTGCGTCATATGCTTGAAATCAGTACTCCATCTGTTTTTCATGAATATTTCATACATCTCAATACCTAACTATGCCTCCTACAGTTTTCTCTTTCAATGAACTTCCAATACCGCATAATTCCCCCATATACTTACCAGGCCTTTCACAGACACTACCATTGAGTGGGTTGATGCAGGTTGCAGCCTTCAAGCCCCGAGTACTGGGTTCTGACAAGATTCCACAGAATCCAGCATCACTAGGCTCTGATGGCATCCACTG
Source organism: Rhinolophus ferrumequinum (assembly GCF_004115265.2). Classification (NCBI taxonomy): domain Eukaryota; kingdom Metazoa; phylum Chordata; class Mammalia; order Chiroptera; family Rhinolophidae; genus Rhinolophus; species Rhinolophus ferrumequinum. The sequence continues at coordinate 25,538,197 of NC_046306.1, read as the reverse complement.
TAGCAAAGTATTTGTGAATGGGGACATATCTTCCCAGCACCAGTAGGACACATTGATCTTCCGAAGGCCAACCCACGGGGTCAAGGTCAGCTTGGACTATAGGCAAAACAGACATGGCTATGAATATAATCAGTATCTTGACCAAAACAGGTTTCTCAATAAAAATCAGGAAGGTACATAGACCTCACAGATACAGGAAAACCTCTCTACCTCCAGATTCACCCAGGGCAGATCAGGATAAACCATCATCTTTGTTATATATCATGCCTGGCACTTCAATATGGCCATTTTATAAAGAACAAAAATACAGCTCAGAGAAAATAATATATCAAAAATTTCAAAGAATTAATAGCAAAGCAATAATCAAATTCCCAAATTTTTACATCTTATGACAAATTCTATGAAGAGATAGTCATCACCTCCAACCTTGGTTTAAATGTGCTGCCAATATTTATGAAATATTAGTTATACACTTATCCTAAGATCACTGTCTAAGCCTGTTCTGAGGTACTGGCCAGTTCAAATGATTGAAGATTTCCACCTTTAGCTGGGTGGTATTGGCTGGCACTGAATTTTATACAGAATAACAGGGCAGTAAACCCCTGGGAGAATCTCTGTCTCCTACTCTACTGAAATTTTCTTCCCGTTACATTAAAAAAAAATTTTTTTAAATAAAAATATAAAGTTTAGCCCAGAAATGAAAGATATTCCTTATTTTGGCAGTTACAAAACAAAATGTATAATGTATTTTCATTTTTGAGAAGATAAAAAAAGCATGCCTATTAAAAGATCTAAAAGGAACACACACCCAAAAGTATTATTTTAGTTGTAATGAGTAATATTTATTTTATTTTTAATGTTAGTATTTTCTAAATTTCCTTTGAAATATGTATTATTTTTTTAAAAAGATAATTAAAATTAATGCTTTTCAAAAGTCCTTTGATAATTTCCCTTTACTTTCACAATGAAATTCAAAGCCATTAGCATTGTAGACAAGGCCTCTCAGGATTTGGCCTTGATCCTTCAGGCGGCCCAGCTACAGCAATTCCCTTCCACCCAGCCTGCAGCCAGCCATGCACTCTTACCGTAGCTCACCCCTCAATCTCCACAGCTTGCATGAGCACAGAGAGCCCTTCCCTTTTTACCTTTTCACCTCACTCCTTCTCACCTGCAGGGGCTACCTCTTTCTGGCTGTCTTTCAGCCAGATTACCTCTGCCCTAAAGGCTAGGTTGGGTGCTCCTTCTTGTTTATCCATATATTCCTAAGCTTGGGCTCTAAGTCTAAACTTACAGCTGTGCAACTTTAGTTGTCTCTCATCTGTCAATCTTAACACAGGACTGTGAATTCCTGTTATATAAAAGTAGTCCCAGCAGATCAGACTACCCAGAACCTTCTAGAGCTAGAAAACCTGAGGAAGAGAGAAGATGGACAAGATATGATATCTGTGACCAGCTGGGATAGCTGAATCCTTCTAACTAGCTATTCTTTCAGACACATGGAATTGGGAGTCACTAGTAATGAGCAAAGCTATAAGCCAATACATTTCCTGAGGGAGTGACTACATGTAACATCAGCCAACATGTTGCCAAGGACAGAACACTGGGAGAGGCCCATATCTAGGGGTGAGGCGAAAAGAAACAAACAACATAGTCAGTCTCCAGTGGAGATTATGAAATCTGAAAAAGCTTTCAAAATATAAAATGTAAAACGTCGCCATACTGGCCGCTGAGTGTCCACACCATACCAAATTTGTGGGAAAAAAGACTAACTGGAGAAAAGTAAAATATAGGCCACCTCCTACCGGTTGCAGAATGGCACTCTCGGTGGTCAGAGACCACGTGTGGCCAGGACGCAGACCACACTCCACGTCTCACTTAAGAAGGCTACACCCAAGGAAGTGTTGCCAATTCCTGCTCCTGCTTCACTGGACGAACATTCCCCCACACTGCTCTGTACCACAGCCAGCGGTGCTGAAAAGCTCTGTCCTAGGAGTGTCTCCTTAACTGAGCGAAGGACTATGGACTCAGTGTAGAACTATGGACTCAGAACAACCAAATGTGATTGTGGAATGTCACCTACAAGCCGCCTGAAAGCACTGCGCGGACAGGAAGAGAACTTGGCGCCTTTCTGTGCTCAAAAACTCTTGATAAGAAGGTACCCTCTCCTTTTGGACTGGCCAGGTCTAAAAAGGACCCGAACAGGTGTACATTTCCTAGGGTGATAAACATTAAATCATAATACACATTAATAAAACCGCAAATCAGAAACTCAGGTGGCTTAATTCAACCTAGCTAGTTAGCAGTGACATTCTCCTCCCCCACAGCAGAACCCAGGGATAAACCAGATACGAAATCAGCTACTGATGTCACAAGGATATGTGCAGATACACGTTACTATTCAATACACATGTAATTATTCAACTATCTTATCATTTAATAGATATGACTAGTAAAAATAAATGTTAAAAATTTTAAGGTAAGAAAGAAGGTAGTAGAGGAAGAGAACCTGACAGTGCAGTTCCATGGTCTATTACACTGAACACACACCCCTCTTCCTGCCAAACGCATCACAGGTAAGCTGTACTTATGCCCTCAGTAGAAAGGTACATATCAGAAACTTAAGTTCTCAGGATTTTAACTCACCATGCTCTGCGATGACTGCATTATTCGCAGCTGCTTAAGGACAAATTCCACCTTCTTCTGGGATGTAAGAGAAGCCAAAAAGGCATTGTGGTTCCTACAGGACAATTTCGCGTTGTCATAATTCTCCCTTGCAGTAGTAATTTTCAAACACGAATTTACAACCAAATGCCAGCCAATGCCACAGATATTTTCTTTTGCAAAAGAGAGAGAGAAAAAACGTTTTAGAAATCATATAAAACTACTACATTACCAGTTTGAATTACTGAAAACCTAAATGGTTTTTGAGATTTGAGTTCCAGGTCTTTCCTTAGGGTGTGGTGAGGGCATCAGACACATTACTAAGGACCAAATACAGAAGATACAAATTTTAAAAATGTTTATCAGTCATATTTCCTGGATCTGAACAAACATATTCTGTTGAAAGAGCTTTGTCCCGTGAGTATCTACCTAATTGAGTGTAAGACCACAGTCCAGGACTTTGGATTGAAGAAGACAGTCTTGTATCATAGAGGAAAATGCCTGTTTGGTGCCAGTGTTGGATTTTATAAACCTCCTTTTGAAGAACAATTAGGAAGGGTGGGGTATAAAACTGCAAGAATAGAAATGAGTTGGTGAGTGAACAAGTCTATAGTCTTCAAAAGTTGCACTGCTTTCACATCAAGTGGAAGGTGAAATCAAGTGCACAAATCATCCCAAAAGTGAGGAGGAAAAATCCTTTTGGGGGGGGGGGAAACCCAAAGTGATACAGCTGCAGCACAAAGCAAGCCTGCAATCTGCTACTGCGATCGCCCTGAACCCACCCAAAGAACTACACAGAAGCTGTGAAGTCTTCCTGAAGACAGTGAGTGAGCAAAGCAACTTCACCAGAACCAAAGTACCCTGGAGACACCATCAACAACGTTCACTAATGGTCAGTGAAATAAATTAAAGGTACCATGGGACAGGGATCATTTAAAAGCAAATAAAGATTTGCTTCTCAAAGTGTGGCATCAGTGTCACTGCTTTTTAAAATACAGATTCTAGGGCCTCACCCAGATTTGTACCAGAATCTGACTTCTAGCAAGATCCACAAGTACTCTGCTGTGCACTGAAGCTTTGAAATGCAATGAGATAAAGAACAAAAAGCCCACTCATGCAAGCTAAATCAAGTACTTCCAAAGAACATTCAAAAGGTGCCTGATAGAACTCAACTGCCCTGTACATGCCTCGACGTTGCACAGAGCCACAGAAGTCCCCCTTCCTGGATATCCGGGTTGAGCAAATATATCACAGAGTTTCAGTCATGGCTAGCTGGCCTCAGGCCCCCTAACACATCATCCCGAAACTCAGAAGTGCCAAAACTTGATGTATTTGGGGCTGGGGAGCACCCCAGGAGGTGCTGCTGACATGGGCATCTCTCCTACAAACTAACTGCAGTGATCAATAAGAAGCACTCTTCATAAAGTGCCCAGTAGACTGGCTGTGCAGACCGCTGCATTCTATTCCGTTTCCATAGGAGAGTGGGGCTAAGACAGACAATGGAGCAGGCTTGATGATACGAAGCCAAACTGTCATTCAGTTATCCAGAGCAGCAGATGATGCTTCACTTTATTTCAAAGGATAGGAGCAAATACTTAAGAACTGTTATTTTGTTTTAAAAAATAACAACTATAGCAGTGGTGTGGGGGATGAATGGATGAAATGAGTTCTCCCCTCTGCTGGGTTTCATCTAGGCTGCACAGTACTGGGGGCAGGTGTGTGCAGTCTGGACCCACACACAAGATGCTCCTGCAAGGCCTACCAGGAAGGGCGATGCACTCCTGATTCCGGGGCTCCCACTGGCAGTTCTGGTCCAGGGCACAGCTCCTGCAACTGGTTTTCTTGTTACAGTAGTACATGGGGTTATCCTTGGGGCAGTTCTCATACCTGGAAATGGAGATCTAGAACACAGTGGACAAAAGCTTTTCTCTTATATCCACAGAGAAAACTCATGGTGAAGACAAACAGGATACTAAAAACAACAAAATCTAACTGAGGAAGCCAATTGTAAACAGATAAATGAACAAATAAGATACATTAGGATGTATAAAGCATCCCTTCCTAAAAGAAAACCTGAGCAATAATAAAATCCAAATCTATACTGAAGGTTTTAAAAATGATTCGGGGCCAGTATTTATGCCATACACACTATAATGTACACCTAACCTCACTCAGGATTTGTCCATCCCCCAAAATCCTTGAGAAAGCGCCCCTGACCTGGCCTTCCGTGCAGCTGTGGTTCCTAGGGACACAGTGGTCGTTGCACCAGTGGCAGTCGTTGGTGTTGGCTGTGCAGCTGTAACAATCCGTGTGCTGGTCACACCTGTCATGGTCAAGAGCTATGAAGAGAAGAAAAACTTATCAACTGTGATAGCTTCCTCAGAAATGTCAACATTACAGCTGCTATTGAGCACAATATGAAACTGAGGTTAAAAAAAAAAAAGTAACAAGGGTTGGGAAGTAAAATGAGAAGTGCAACTGTTAGGAAAATATATCGATATGTTCATGCTAAAACAGTATTTAGAAATAAGTAAACAATCTGAAGACATATTTTGTACCCACTCCCCCAACAAAAGTACAAAGAAAGTGAAAAACAAAGATAGGCTAATTTAATTCAACAACAAGATATAATGGAAGTAGGTCTGGTTCTTTAAACATTTTCTTCCCAAGAAAAAAAATCAACTAGCAATAGAATGAATACCAAGAGCTGCCCAGGAGCCAAACAAAGTAAGGCAGGCGACCAAGCCATTACTCCCAGCTATAAATGAAAGGCTAATCAGGGCACAGGAAATCGACAGCACCACAGAACCACAAAGGAGGCGCTAGGCTGAGCTACATTTTGTACACACATATGTAAATTCAAGGGTGCAAGTTTGAGAACTTCTGGGTTACTACAGATCTGCTGCATCTCCTTCTGACTGACCGTAGACAGGTCAAGGTCAGCAACAAAAGCTGCACAACCATATTGCCTCATCTGTTGAATCACTCGTGGACATGGCACGTGGTGAAATCCATGGACAAGAAAAAGCAGGGCCCTCCCTCACAAAGACTCCAGCAACTGCTCCTGGGTTGCTCTTCCTGCCCTGGTCATCACCCCAAGGACCGGGCCCAAACAGAAAGCAGAGTGAACCGTGGAGGCGATATTTTTGAGATGAGTTAACAGCAAATGGGCTCATATTGACCCACCTAAGATAAGTAAATATTATTTCCTATAAACTTGTACGTTTAACTTGAACTTTAAAAATTTGGTTAAAAAATAACTATATCTCATTGATTTTACACCTTTTAGGAGACAGTCACCAACCCTACCAGGTTCTGCTCATCTCAGTTCTCCAGCACTCACCAGCCCACCAATGAACCTGCAAGGTTGCCTGGCTGTTCTTACTGAGGATTTATGTTCAGCTTAATTTGGGGCATTCCAGGAGAGTGAAAGCTGTTTCTATCCACTATAAGTCTCATAGTAACTACTACACCATAATAGTCAAGAAATTCAATAGTCAACATACTTAAGGTAAACAAACATTTTGCAGAGACATTTTTCTCACTTTAAAAGGACTTCCTCACATATTACTTCACTGGATTGCACTGTGCTATATGTCAGAGTAAAAGGGTAAGAAGCTAAGGAGGCAAGATGAAGAAAGCTTGGAAAACATAAAGGGAGGTTCTAGAAGCAGGGATCACTGCTCATCCTCAACAACTGTCTCTCCTGCTATCATGGCTGTGCCCAACTAGAGAAGCTAGAAAAGAATAGTACTTTGAAAAGATAGCAACTCTACCTCTATCTATGAGAACAATCTACCTCCACACAGCTTCTCTGGGCTGGCCCTCTAATCTCATCCTTAAAGTTACAACTGCATTGTGCAATATGGTAACCACTAGCCACATGTAGTTTTTAATTTAAATTAATTGAAATTAAAAATTTAGTTCTTCGGTCACACCGGTCTCATTTCAAGTGTTTTATAGCCACATGTGGCTAGTTGCTACCATATTGGGACAGTGCAGATATAAAACACTTCCACCATCACACACACACAAAAATCACTGTATTGTATTGCCTCAAAGCAATTGCAGCCAGGTTCTGGAGTCGGTATACAAAGTCTGTGAATGCCAAGGAGGTTTTGGTCTCCATGATTCATAGTCAGCTTCTAGGAGCCACATGGCATGTTCCCATCCATAGTAAAGATGTTTACAAACCAATTTTCAAACACCCATAAAGCCTCTGCATAAGTTATTGCTAAGTAATTTTGGATAATAAAATGAATATAAAAAGTGTACATACGCTGGTTCATATATTCAAATAAAACAAGATCTCAAATTAATTGAATTTTAAGAGAAAAAACATACTTCTTTTGGCAAAACATTCTGACTTTATTTTTTCTTCTTGTGCTTCAGTTGCCAACTCCCAGGAGACACACTGAGATGAGTCAGTGTCCCACACACACCGGATGCCAGGTCCTGCTGCTACACAAGCAGCTTCACTCCGATGTGCTTCGCACTGTTCCGAGGTGAAGACCAGGACGTCACTGAGGAGGAGGCTATTGAAACCACCAAATACATACATGGAGCTAAAAGAAAAAAGGGGGGAGATTAGTTTCCTGAAACTGAAACCTTATATAAACAAACCTTATGCAAACAAAGGCATGATACACTTTTTATAATCTTGACAAATCTTATATACGAAAAGTTCTGTAAGAAATTATTTTTCAAGATCTCAAAACACATTCTTATACCCTTCTCTCCCAAATTCCAACCTTTCGTTCTGGCCTGTCCTACCCACATTAGTTCCAATAATCCACCTTCTTTTTACAGAACTATATTAAAAAGTTCTCATGGTAACCTGAAGACTTTTAACCAGCATTCCCTGGAATATTTTAGTGTCATGGTAAGCTAACATCGTTTAAAATTAAACACATAATTCTGTATCTACATGTTTTTAAATATTAAAAATAAATATGTACAATTTAAAAAGCACAGGCAACACCTCCCTAATTAAAACAGTGTAATGAAAACATAAACCAATAAGAAACAGATAAAAGTGCACATGCAAATTTAGCACACAGTAAATGTGGCATCTTAAATTAGTGGGGAAAAGATGGACTTTCCAGTAAGTGGTATCAAGGTAACTAAATAAACATAGAAAATGATAAAATTGAATCCATTTCTCATTCTCTACACCAGAATAAATTCCAAATGGATCAAAGAACCACTTGGGGAAAAAAAAAAAGGAAACCACACATGCACTAGAAGAAAACATTGGTGAACTACTCTATAACCTGAGAGTAGAAAAAAATCCCCATGACTTAAAATACAGAAGGTAATAAAAAAAAAATACTGAAAAATTTGATTATATACTTTTGTATAGAAAATAATGAATAGTGAATATAAGCAAAGTAGAATAATGAATATAAGCAAAGTAAAAGAGAAATGGTAAACACTGTGAGAAAATTATTTATAAGCTGTGTTACAAGGAAAGGAACATCCCTAATTTAGAGAGCTTCAGCCAGTTTGCAAGAGAAAAAATGGAAACAGCCTCCAACATATAAAAAGATGATTAACTTCAGTCATAAGAAAAATGCAAATTAAAATTATACTGAGGGACTATTTCTAAACCTCAAAACACAAGTCTGACAAATATATGGACTGGTGAGGCAGTGGGGAAATGAGCACTCTCATACACAGCTTCTGGGCATACAAATGGTACAGCCTATAAAGGAGAATTTGGCAATATCTAACAAAACTATGCATTTACCACTTGAAACTAAAATCACATTTCCAGAAGTCTGTCACAAAGATATAATAGTAAAAGTACAAAAAGAAGTATATGTGAAACTATGCACAAAACTACTCACGAAAGTTAATGACAACAGCAAAGACTCAAACAGCAAAGACTCAAATTAAATGTCTATTAATGAGGAATGTGATGTATAAACTATGGTGCATCCACACAATGATATAGTTAAGTAGATTTAAAAAGGAATGAGGAACTGTGAGGGATATAAATTGTAAATGTCTAACTATTACATTGTTTTGTGCACCTGAAACTAATAAAAAAAAAGGAATGAGGAAGATTTCTACATACTGCTATGGAGTAATCTCTAGGATATATGGTTATGTGGGGGGGAAGGAAATATAGAGAAAAGTATATATAAAGTGTGCAAACATTTATCTACTAAGGGAAGAAGAAGCTCAAACACACACACAAATTCATTTTTCTCTTTAAGGAAAAGAATAACAACAAAGTTTCTGTTTAACTTGTCTTCTTAAAAAGGCCTAGAAACAATGACCAACTCCATAGCAATGAACACGACTAGTACTTACCACTGTCATATCTAAAACCCATTCTCTCCCCAACCCCTCAAAAAAACTAAGACTCTAGAGAAAAGTCTCATTTCATGTCTGGGACAAGAAATGTTCATGATGAGCCCAGAAGATCTTGGCATGCCAGAAAGAAAGGAAGACTATGGTAGTATTGAGAAGAATCAAGAGCTAACATAAAGAAGTACTTACTGACCAAAATTGGGAAATGTTTGAAATTTAATAAGAATAAAAATTACAATAGATTGAAACACATAAAACATTTTTAAATCCATGAGTTCATAATGATATACAACTCCTCCCCACAAAAGAAACCTCATTTGTCATCTTTGGAGAATGCTAAAAAATCAGCTCATCATTTTGAAAATTGGTAGTTGTCTCTCAGTGGGAGACTTTGTTGGCTGATGCCAGAAGTGCAAGTCTTCCTTGGGTCCAGTGTCAGGATTTCCAGCCTTTTAAGTCAAGCCCAATTCCCCTTAAGAGAGATGGTGATCACAGTGTACCTTAATAATGATTTCACATATCTGGTGGATCGAAAAGATGTGTTTGAACATGACTGCAAAAAGCTCAGAATATAATGGAGAAGCCCCTTTCTATCTACTTGTTTCTGGCTGAACATGATGCCTTGAAAACATAGAAAATAAAAACCAGGGCACACTTGTAAACCTCCGGAAACTTGTATACATTCCCCCAAAGCACATACAGATCCATCAGCAAAGAATGGAATCCTTACTGGCTTAAATTGCTTAAGCAAAACCATTGACCAATCACTGGCTGATCACTAAGCAACACTGACTTAGAGGCTTAGAGGCAATGCCTAAGAAGTCAAATTAAAAAAAAAACTAGGCATAAAAATCAGCAATGGCACATTGGGGGAAACAGACTCTAAGAACTAGTCTAGGTAAGACACTAAACAAACAGCAAAAACAACAACCGGTGGTGATGGTTGGGGAATCAGAATCCAGACCTGTTACACTATATTACCTAAAATGTTTTGTTTTCAACAAAATATTAGAAGCTATGCAAATAAACAAAAAATTTGACTAATACAGAGGAAACAAAACAATCAAAATTGTCTCTGAGGGGGCCTACATGTTGAACTTAGGAAACAAAGGCTTCAAAGTAGATACTATATTCTTAGAACTAAAGGAAGCTATATATAAAGAATTAAGTGAAAGTATGACATCAATGACTCAACAGATAGAAAATATCAATAAGGAGATATAAATAATGAAGAATACCCAAATGGACATTTTGGAATTGAAAAGTACAATACGTAAAATGAAAAATTCACTAGAAGGATTCAACAGCAGATTTGAGCTGGTAGGGAAAGAAACAGCAAACTTAAAGACAGATCAATAGTGCTTCTACAATCGGAAGAAAAAGAAAATATTGAAGAAAATGACAAGAGCCTCAAAGACCTGTGGGACACCATCAAATGTTCAACATACATTTAACGGGAGTCCTAGAGGGACAGTGAGAAAGGGCAGAACACACATTTAAAGAAATAATGGCTGAAAACTTCCCCAAATTTGATGAAAATTTCATCCATAAATCTCAACAAACTCCAAGATTAACACAAAAAGATCCACACTTATATACATTCTAATCAAACTGCTGACAGCCCAAAACAAAGAAAATCTTGAAAGTAACAAAAGTAAGACAACTCATCACATACAAGAGAGTCACATGAAGATTAATGGCTAAAAAACAATGGAGGCTCTTAGAAGGCAGAGGGATGACAGTGAAAAGTATGGAAAGAAAGTGTCAAATAAGAATTCTCTATCCAACAAAACTATCCTTCAAATATAAAGTTGAAATTCCCAGATAAGCAAAGAGAATTCTTTGCTAGCAGGCCTGTCTTAAGAGAAATACTAAAGTAACAATAATAGTTGGAGCCTTCATTATCATCTCAGTGTCAATAATGGAGAGAACAAAACATAAAATCTGCAAGGATACACAACACTTGAACAATATTATCAACCAACTTGACTTGCCATCTATAGAACACTCCACCTAACAACAGCAGCATACATATTCTTTTCAAGTGCATGTGGAACATTTTCCTGGGTAGACCGTATGCTAGACTATCAAAAAACTCAATACATTTTTTAGATAAGGAAATCATCAGAGTATGTTCTCTGACCACCACAATGGAATTAAATTAGAAATCAATAATAGGGAGAAATTTGTCAACATAAAATCCTGACAAGAAAAATATGATCACAACTGACAAATACCGTATGATCTCACTTATATGTGGAATCTAAAGAAGAGAATAAGTGAATGAACTAATCAGAAACAGTTTTGGAGACATAGAGGAAAAATTGAGGCTTGCTAGATGGGGTGGGGGTGGGGATAAAGGGGAAAGTGGGGATTAGAAAGCACAGTCAGTAACCCCAAGATTGCCGCAGGGATATGTAAGTCAATTTGGGGAATGTAATCAATAATGTGAAGATTTTATAGGGTATCTGATGGACACTTGTCTCATTAGAGAGACCACCTCAGGGATGATGTAGATGCCTGATCACTGTGCTGTACACCTAAAGCTGAAGCTGAACAATAATGAATGTCAACTACAAGTTTATATATATATGTGTATATATATATATGTGTGTGTGTGTATATATATATATATATATGTATGTATGTATATACTTACAAGAAGCGGGGTACAGCATTAGGAATATAGACAGTGGAAATGTAATGGCTCTGTGCGATGTCAGAGGGATAGTGGATTGGGGGAGGGGGGTTGACACAGTGTGAGGGATATAAATGATAAACGTCTAAGCAGTACTTTGTTTTGTGCACCTGAAAGTAATAAAAAAATAAATAAATAAAAAAAACCTGACTAGTTCTTCAAAAAATTTTAAAGTAGAATTACAGTATGATCCAGCAATTCCACTTCTGGGTATAGACCCAAAAGAATTGATAGCTGGGACTTGAACAGATATTTGTTTACCCAAGTTCATAGCAGCGGTATTCACAATAGCCAAAAGGTAGAGGCAACCCAAGTGTCCATCAACAGAAGAATGGAAAAACAAAATGTGGCACGGATGCACACACACCATACATACATACATACGTACATACACACACAATGGAATATTATTCAGCCTTAAAAATGAAAGAAATTCTAACACATGCTACAACATGGGTGAATGAACCTTGAAGATATTATGCTAAGTGAAATAAGCCAGTCACAACAGGACAAATACTATATAATTCCACTTATATAAGGTACCTAAAGTAGTCAAATTCATAGAGATACAAAGTAGAACGGTAGTTGCCATAAGCAAGGGGAAGGGTAGAACAGGGACTTACTGTTTAATGGATAGAGAGTTTGTTTTGCAAGATGGAAAAAGTTCTGGAGATGGATGGTGGTGATGGCTGTACAACAATGTGAGTGTACTTAATGCCAATGAACCATTCACTTAATAATGGTTAATATGGTAAATCTTATGAAAATTTTACTACAATTTAAAAAGTAATTGGTAAACCCCCCCTGCTTAACAAGAAACAGAAAATCTGAATAGACAAACCTATCACAAGTAAAGAGATTGAATTACCAATTTAAAATCTTCCCACAAAGAAAAAGCCCAGGCCCAGATGAGTTCTACCAAACATCAAACATTTAAGTAGTAATACCAATCCTTTACAAATTCTTCCAGAAAATAGAGAGGGAAAGAATATTTCTTAATTTATTCTGAGTCCAGTAATAGCCAGACAAAGAAATCACAAGAAAACTACAGAGCAATATCCCTCATGAATATAGGTGGGAAATTTTTGAACAAGAGGATAGGAAAACTTTTGTGAGTGATGGATATGTTTTCTTGATTGTGGTGATTTCACAACTGTATATGCATGTCAACATTTATCAAATTACACCCTTCAAATATATTCAGTTTACTGCGTATACCAGTTATATCTCAATAAATCTATTAATAGGCCATACATGTAGAATCACACATATTTAAAACAAAAGCAATTGTATTATACAATAGGTCCAGAGAAAGTTTTTAAAATACTATTGTGGAGACCAAAGCCACAGGTTATCAAAGTGATGCAGTTTGTAATAGAGTATAACGGGCCACATCTGCCACACACATGGTGTCTCTGTGCCTCTTGTGTGATGTTCACGGGACAACCTCAAACCTGCCAAATACTGTGCCAGATTAGAACCTGAAGAAGGAGTTAGGCCAGGGCTGTATAGACAGGTGAGACACCACTACCCTTAAATATCAGAGGAAGCTTTGTGTGGCAGAGGATTTTGTGCTTCTCTTGCAAAGAGTTAAAGAACAGAAGTAAGATCAATAGGCAGAAGATACAGAGAAGCGGATTCCTGATACTACAAAGGAGAGCTTGCTAATAACTGGAGCCCCCTTCTTGGGTGAGTTTTCCCTTCCCTGACATGTTTAAAGGGTATCTTCTTTAGTAGGCATGTTCACCAGCCCTGACCATGTTTAAAAGGAATGCCTTACATTAAGTGGGAGTTTGGAACAGATGATTTCAAGGATCTCTTCCAACTCTGAGACTGAAATGCCACGAAGACCGATATTAACCCACAATGAGGTATTAAGTAATTAATTCTCACTGTGCCTCAATTTCCCTCGTATCAACCAAGGACTAAAAAACTAAACCAAGGACTAAAGAACTAAAGCATAAAGGTATTAAGTAATTCATTCTCACTGTGCCTCAATTTCCCACAAATCAACCACGGTCTAAAAAACTAAAACTAAGTATTCGTTACTATATCTGAAAACTGACACCTCAACAACCAAAAACGAACACCAGTTTTAATTTTTAACCTCACTATTGGCTTGCGTAGTATCACATTACGCAGTCTAGATTCAACTAGTCAATTTGTTGCTTAAAAAGCTCCATCTTGCTCCCAGTACAGCTGGTGTTCTCAGCCATTCTGAATCCATCTGGTCACAAGTCAGCTACTTGAGGGTAGGCAGAGTTCTTCGAAGAGACTTGGAGCAGCCAACTGAAAGGAACAGCTGCAGCTATGGCAGCCTCAGTGTCTCACAGCCCGTTCTTCTTCCTGCCTCCCTCAAAAACCACAAGGATAACACCCAACACTGCTGGTCGGCTAAGAGAACCACTATTCAAAACAAAGAAATCATGTCAATCCAAGTTTCTCTTTTGGTGAACTGTGTCCTACTACATGACGTCCCTTGTCATGCCCTGCCCCTCCAACTCTGCCCACATACGCAGACACTCACATAGAGGCTCAAACACACCCTTGGAATTATACAAAAATAAAAGCATTCTTATAACTCAGGCAAGCCAACTCCCAATTTTGATTCATGGTTAATTATATCTTACGGTAAACTGTCAACTTCTGAGTTTGTATAAAACCTCAGAATGTTTTAATAGAAGACCCACTTAGGTGTTTGCTAGTTATCATCACTGTAGTAACAGCTGCCATTTAGCAAATGCCTATTATGTGCCAAATCCTGTGCTAAGAGAACACCAGGAATATAAAGATGAAATGAGCTGAGGCCAGGCACATAGGCAAAATGATGACAAAATGGCCCCACTGCTTTTCAGATGAAAACAATCGAGAGGCACTTAGAAAACTGGGTTTTCCTTACCGAGGAAATAACAGATTACAATTCAAGATAATACTTCAAATGAGTAAAGTAGTTAAAATCCTTCTGCTTTAGTATATACCTAGCAAGAGTTCTCATAGTAAAACCATAATAAATTTTAGCTAAGTGATTACTCTATAAAAGATGTCACCTTTTTCCAATATGTAAGTATTGGAATTCTTTCCATTCTCCCTTCACGTCTCCAAGATATGTTGCTTTCTTATCTTTCCTAACCCAAGATGAATTACCTTCATCTGACTTCCATCATCACAACAGAAATTTTGAAAGCAGAAGGAATCCTAACATCATATAGGCATTATAGCATTTAAACAGTTTCAGGACTGATAAGGCCTAAAATTTCTAAAGGTGAAGTAGACAACAGTAATAACAGCAAAAACAAAAGGAGAAAAATTAATAATATGATTAGGCTGTTTAACAGATCAAAAATCTTTAAAGCATCCTGTAAAGAACAGGTAGAAAAGACCACTCTGAATCTCCCTTATGTGACATCTTTTCCAGGAGCAGAATGAAGAGCTCTGTTAGTTGGCGCCAGGCATTTTTGAGCAAGGCAACGAGACGTGGGGCGGACTTCAGATTATCCAGACTACAGACAGTCTTGTATATAAAGCTTCACGGTCTCCCCATTTCTGTTCCCCTACCTACACCCTATCTGAAGTGCCCTCTTTCTGTTTTTTCAAATCTCTCCTTATCACTCAGATACAACTACAAGGAACTTGACAACCTAAGTACTGCAAATGGTAACAAATAGCAGAGGCCATAAGACAGTAACTGCACATAATTTTTGTTGTCCCATGCATTCAGACAACACTAAACAGCATACTCCTACAATCTAATGAACAAGGCATTAGAAGTAATTCCAATCCGTATCAAACATTTTAAATATAAATCAGGAAATTCATCCCTACATAATTCTGTGACAAACTAACAGGATGAGGAAATCCTGCAAATAATATGTAAGTCCAATCCTACCTTATATTTTACTTCATTTTCATTTTAGACACAAGAGAAAAGAAGCAAGCACTTCTCGAGTTACCTGTTGTATAAGACTGCTGAATGGCCAAACCTGTTGACGTCATGGTGGAGATCAGGTCTGGGAAGTACTGACCAGCGATCACAAGCTAGGAGCAAGAAAAACACCTTTCAGAAGGGGCTGCCATTCATAATCAATAGGAACTGCCATTTTCTTTGGCACGAACACTGTAACAAACACAGCCTTATAAAATGTGTCTCTCGCTTTTTCTGAGTCACACCATTATTTCTGAGGTAAAATGCAGTAGCAGTAGAACAGCAGGGCATGAAAGAAAGGCAATCCTAATTAGTGAATGTCTCCAACATCCATCAGTGAATGTCGGATCCAACATCCGACACCCACACCACGAACTCTGTTGCTTATCAATTTTATCTGCTAGAATGTTTTTTAACTTAAGCAAATTTTACATTTTTCAAAACGTATGAAAATAAAACACGGAGGTTCCATAATTATTTCCTACTCTATACTGACTTGCCCAAACAGTAGCTGAAACAGGAAAATACAGGTGCAAAATTAAAACTAAAAAAAAAAAAAAATTCATACTTTATCTTATTTTTTAGAAGTCCTTTCCTAGATCCCTTAAATCTAGTAATTTTCTTTTGTTCTGATCCATGCTAGCAACTTCTCTTCTGGACCTTACCGTCAGCTGGTGCTGCTAACCCCCGCCAACCTCATATTTCACACTCGCTGTCTCCTCTGCGATACTTGGACATTCACACCCACTAAGCAAAGGTTCTTCCTTCTACTCAGTCCAGATCTTTATTCAACCTTGACAACAACAGCTTTCCCTTCCTTCTCCTACCCAGCCTAGATTCTGTGGTCTCAGGAAGAACAGAGGCCATCAGCTCCTCTGGCTTCCTGCCCACCCACCTTGCTTCCTTCCCTAAAACCACAGTGTGGCAGGGACCCCCTCCTCTTAATGCACCTGGCTTTCACCACAACATTTAAACATGCCCAAGGGGGCACTCAACTTACCCCTTTTCTTCCCTTCATAGGTAAGTTTTCCTAATTAAAATAGTCAACATTCACTGCATAGATCTCACTTTACATTATTTTTTAGCCTCCTGCCATCTGGATGACTCCTCCATGTCTACAGGGTAATAAATAAATGACTTCTTTGTTGCTATATCTGAAAGACTCTCCAGTCCTTATTTTAATCCCTCTGTAGCCATTGTTAACTGTATCCTCGCAGGTCACCAATCGGCCTCACTTTCTTCCTACTCCTCTGACATGGTTTCACAGTCTCCATTCCCTTTGCCACTTCTTTATCCATCTGTCTCCTGGCTCTTTGCTCATCCCTGATGACACAGGCTCCCTACAGAAGTTCACCGCCTCCTGGAGCTTCCCACTGATTTCTGTATTGCTCCATCCCACAGTAACCACCAGCTGAACATGCCCCCAAACTCAATTTACTTGCCTCCTACCAGGCCCTGTCCTTCTCCTTCTATTTCCAGCTTTGGTAAAAAGCACCATCTACCATGGTCCACACTAGACACCGGGAATAAAGATGCTTTCATCTCTCTCAAAACAGTTATTCTCAAACCCATCTATCTCTCTTCATTCTCATTGACATTTCCACAGCCTTGGTTCAAACCCTCCTCAGAGCAACAGCCTTCGTCTCCCATGTTGCCCCTTCCCAACCACTCACCATAATGCCACAAAGAGATGCCCCTAAAACACATATATGATTCTGTCACCTCTTCTGTAAGATTCTTCAAAGAGCCCAAGCTCCTCAGCATGACATAAGAGGGTCCTCAAGATCTGACCAGTCTGATAGCTGCTTGGTTTTCTAGTTCCACTTGAAGCCACTCCTCCACGATGTGCTGCTAAGATACAGCCCAAACTAACCACTCACAGGCCCCAAGGACCTATGTGGCATGGTCTCTTTCCGCCTCTCTGTCTCTGTACATGGGAGTCCTTCAGCTGAGAAGTCCTGCCTAACTTCGCCTCGCTGACTTCCCAGTGTTCCCCAGGACACAGCCTGGATGGCCCCTCCTCGAGAAGGCTTTCCCTGACCACAACCCTTACCCCCGTAAGTTAAGGGATGTCCGTAGGTGCTCTCATATATTCATCTCAGAGCGAGTACCCCTTGAATTGCAATTATACTGTGTGCTCAGTTCTCTGCTTCCCCCACTATGAGGCCAAGAGCTGTAACTTATTCATCTTACAATCCCCAATGTTCAGCTCAGTGGCTGGCACAAAAATGAACGTCTGATGATATTTATACAAGAGAACGCCTAGTATTTGTTTTGCGTGAATAAATACTGCCCTCTTCTGGTCAAATATACTACCACACCAAAATTTTTTTTTTACATGTGAAAACAGTTTCTAAGGAATGAGATAAAGCTATATACTTAAACCAACTTAACACACTGCTGCTGGTGGTCAACAACTACATGACACTACTAAGTAAAGCATTTGTAACACAAACGATCCCAGCTATCCCAACTCATGCTCAAAAATTAACATTCAACCGATTAAAGGAGTGACTTCAAAAATAATTGAATATAGAAGTAATGCTTTTTAATAGATGTAACACTGTCAAATTAACATTAAAAATACTGCTCAGGCCTCTTTGAAATGGCCTGACCATTTTTAACCTACAATATTTTGTTTCCTTTAAAATCTTACTTATAAACAAAGAACTCTTGAAGATAAAAAGGGGCTTTGGGAAACTTACCAATGTCATAAGCCATGAAATCTGAAGAAAAGCATTTGGCACCATGGCTCATGGATGTGTCATTGTGTGTGTTTCCCCCAAACACCAGCATGGTTCCACTCACTATCACAGCTGTGTGCAAGTAACGGAAAAATCGGCTGTCCTTAAGAATGGTCCTTTCGAGTTTATTTAAAAATAATAAACACATGGTTAGTTTATTAGAATATATATCACCTATTTGCTAATGCAAACATAAGCATTTTCTTATTTTCAGACCCAAATGTGCAAATACTTCTGGAATTTTCCTTATATATTGGTAACTTTCTCAACAATAAACAAACATGTAAAATCTTAAAGACCTATGAGAATTGTGACAAAATATATTAAAAGCCTTAAAAATGGTCATGCCTGTGAACCTATAATTCCAGTTTCTGGGTAGAAATTATGTGAAATACAGACAGAAGCCTGCGCACAATGCTTTATCAATAGGACAAAAGCTAAAAACCAAAACTTCCAACTATACAGGCTCAGTATACCCACACGATGGAGTATCATCCAGCCACTAACAAGGACACTTTTAATGACAGACAGAACATATAATGGCATCCATAGCATGGTCTCAAATATGTAGGGAACTACGAAAAGAGAGAAACCATTGCTTTATAATTACATTATTTCATTAACTGAAATTTGTTTTGCATTTATTAAAATTAGCATACTTTATATAGATCAATATATAGTTCAGAGTGAGGAGAGCGCTAATCTTTTAGGTACCGAGACCATCTCTGTTTGATGATTTTATGGAATGACATTGACCCCAATAACTGACTCCAATGATGATACCTTAGCCATCAAGAAAAGTTAAAAAACAGATATAGTCTACTTAATTACAACAGTGTGCATAAACTCAGCTACATAGAATAATTTATTCCTCAGGATTCTGAAGAGCTAAAATTTTACAGTGGTACTGAGTGTATGAAAATTGAAAACCAGTCAAAAAATACTAAGCATTTTCTAATCAACCTGCTACAAAATTATGGAATAATGCAACAAAATAAATACTATTTTATTATCTTCTGCCCACTGCCCAATTTCTCTATTTACAATACTGAAAAGAATTACCTGCTAGGCCTGCAAACAGAAATATAGCAGCGTATCTTCCCAGCGATTGCCAGAATTCACACCTTAATCTGAAAGCTCAAGAAAAAGCACCCACCACATGTGTGTGTCCACGTCGTATCTGTAGAGATCATCTGCGAGCCGGTATTTATTGGCACTGAAAGCCTTGTAACCTCCATGAACATACAGGGCCCTGGTCCCTTCGTCATAGACACTGCTGTGGCCATAGCCCCCTTGGACAAGGGCGCCCTGGGTATGTAATATACTCCACGTGTTCTTATCTGAACAGGGAAAACAGTTAAAGGCAAATGTTGAAGGCTCCTCCTAACATTTAAAATTACCAAATAGCTTAGGACAAGAGAAGAGATTTCAGGAGGGCTGATACAGACAACTTTCTTTTATCTTTTTATTTTTAAAGGAAGACCACATAAAACTTATAACAAAGTCAGGCGGCCAAACTTATCTGTTAAAGGTTATGATGTTCTAATATGCCATGTAGAAAAAGAATTACATGAAACTTATAAGACTCAGATTCCCCATAGTTGAACACTTCCCCTCAATTCCCCATGACCTTTATTGACCAATACAAAGATGGACTTCATGGGCCTACTCTCTCAAAATACCAATTATAGCTGGTACTCCTACTCTACAACAAGAGATAAAATAAAATTTAACCAAAGGAAAGATTACATACTAAGGGGTAATTACACTCCCTTAAACCAATTTCTAAAGGGCTATCCACATAATTTTTTTCTTTAGAATATTTATTTGAACCCTTTTATGTATTTATTTACTTATTTGATTTTCAACACCTAAAGCATTTACTGCCATCTTTGGCTCCTTGCCATATTGATATTAACAAATCTATACTACACAGCAGCATCAATAATCTGAATGTCACTAGTAATACATCAATGTTAACTGCATTTCAAGATAAAGTACTGAGTTAAGGTTAGGTTGAATCTCGTTAAACAAGTCATAGTTAATAAGGATAAAGGTTTTAAATGTGATACTCAAAAAAATCCACTGGAAAATATATACTCACTCAAGTCATATTCCTGTACATTACTTATATATCCATAAAGAGGGCAGTGACCAAAGATGACCAGCATGACCACTCGTCCAGTTTTCAAAGTGACAATGTGTGCCGAGTGCCCAACCACTGCATACTGCTCCTTTGCTTTAGGTGTCAACAATACCCATGATTCATTATGAATGTGAAACACTCTCAATTCATTGGTCACATTCCCTGTTGAATCAATTTTTCCTCCATACATGTAAATTTTATCCTAGGGAAAAAATGTGAACAAAATTCTATAAAACATTGAAAGGATCAAATCTGAGAACAGTAAAGGAGCAGTCCAAAACCACAATATTATGCTTAGCTTAAAAAGTTTTAGTAAAATGCATCTTTCAGTAAAATACTAGGAAAAGGATGGCAAAAAGAACAAAATAAAATAAATCAGATCTATATCTCCTAACATTTCCCACTTTTCTTGGACTTCCTCACACAAGATCTTTTACAGTAATAAAATGACTTGGAAAAATAAAGCTGAAAAATTCTCTCATCCTACCATAAACCACAAAAACAAGGAAATGAAAATGATTGTTCAGTGCAATGTGGCTGCTCTTGGCTAATCTTGCTAATGAACATAAACACTAATCTACACTATATTAATTTTTAACCATTTAGTACCACAATCATAATATCCCAGTACAATTTGAATCCATTAAAACCTCTCAGGTTAAATTAGTTTCAGCTTTAACTTCTGCTTATACATTAGCCAACTATATACCCTCCCAAAACAGAAAACTTTCCTCCCAATTAAAAACCAACACTGAAGTCAAAATCATAGAGACAGAAAGTAGAATGGCACTTGTCAGCAGCTGGGGGGGGGGGAATGAGGAGTTATTGTTTAATGGGCACGGAGCGGCAGTTTTACAAGATGAAAAGAGTTGCAGAGATGGATGGTGGTGATGGTTGCACAACATTACGGTACGAATGTATTTAATATTACTGAATTTTACACTTAAAAATGGTTAAGATGATAAATTTTATGTGATATGTATTTTACCACTATCAAAAAGATTAGGGAAAATAACAACACTAAATAGCTTTTCAATCACATAGTACGATAAAAGTCACTGTGGAAGAGGTGAGTTTCTAGCAAAGTACAGAGTGGAGACATTTTACCTTGTATAATGCTAAAGAATGACCATATCTAACAACCACATTGTTCACAGAACGATTCAGTGCAAGCCACTCCCTAGAAGCAAGGTCATACCTACAAAACAAACAGATCATATTTTCACCCAAATGACAAAACAGAACATCTCGTACTCTCTTATTTGTGATATAATCCAGCTTGGAGATGCTCATTACATCTGCCATGCATATGGGGAGGCACCTAGGCAAACACACCTAACATCTGTGCCCACTGTGTACATGAGAACTCAGGAAGGGGCACTGGGCTACACATCCTCGGGACAAGAAAGAAATAAATCTACTGTAAGTGTCTAATTGCTTCCTGAAACCTCTTCTACACACAGTCTAAATCACTTGAAGGTAGCATCATACTCAAGAACTTAAACTTTTATCACTATAATTCTTCCTTCATTTAATCATATGAAATTGAAGACAGGTACTGAAAAAGGGATGATAATTAAGTAAAAGAAAATTCCTAACTTTCCCTTTTCTTTATCTAATTGATTTTTTAAAAGTCATATTTTTAAAAAGCTAGATTATTATAGCATTTCAATTACATTATGAATACATTTTATACCAAAAAAAATGCCAAAAAGAAAACCATCTATACTCTTGTATCGCAGCTTAATCACATTCAATATCTTAGAATATTCCCTTTTATTTTATTTTCTTTGAGGAAAACATCACTATTTTTCTTATTAAAATCATAATACTCATTATGAAAAATGTAACCAATGCCAAAATATAAAGAGCTAAAATCTTAAAATATGATCCCACATTTCACCACCTAAAAATGAGTATCATTAACATTAAATAAACATCATTTCAGACATTTTTCTATGCACATGTACAGACACAAGAAAAGATTGACAATATATATTTATATAAAGGGGGTCATGCTATAGGTGATACTTTTAATAAATACTGTCAATTTAAATTTTTATGTAATTTAATAGAAAAAAATCAAAGGGAAACCAATGCTACTGTTATACTTTAAATGTTTATTTATTTTCTATATGTTTCCCTAGATAAAAGTTATTTTATTATTAAAAATATTATTATATTAAACAAAATGTAAGAAAGTTTTTATCACAATAGCAAAAAGGAAAAAAATGTCCATCAACAGAAAATAAATTAACAAATTATAGTAAATATAACAGAATTACACAAAGCAAAAACTAAACTCAAGCATATCATCAACATAAATCTCAAAACAATTCAAAGCTTAAAAAGTGAACTACAGCATACTGTTTCTATAAAGACTACAAACAGAAAATTTATTAATTCTAATATATGTTTATATATAAGTATGAAAATATGTGAACAAATGACACCACAAAATCAGGACATTGATAATCTCTGGGATTTTGGAGGGGCATGAATGATGGGGTCTTTAACTATATTAACAATGTTTTATTTCCTAACCAGAGAGGTAAATGTATTGCTATTCAGTATTTTTCTCTAAACCATTCCTTTTGGCTTAAATATTTTATACATGATCTGAAACAAGTTTAACAAAATGGTGACATTTATTAAATATGAATAGTACACAGATTAACACCAGCTATTATTTTATGTATTGTTTGAATATTCTACTCTTTTTAAAAATGAAAAATTTAGGGGTTGAATTCACTTTAAAGTTACACACAATTTAATTTTGGACAAACTCGACTCACTTCCTGCTTTAAAAGTTGAAAACCTTAGCACTCGCATTTCCTCCTATATGATTTTTACATTGTTGAGGTTTGTAACATTCCAATTCGGTTCTATAATTCTATAGTTATTTAGTACTAGTGCCATATTTTAGCTGAATCAATCTCTTCACAGTCCCCTTACCTTCTTCTTCAGGCTTTAATTCTTAATTGGCTGGATTTTAGCCTAGTAGCCTTTTTTTAGTTAAGCTCATATGTACTCATTTCTTTAAATTCTTTAAGAATAGTATCTGCTTGCTAGCTTTACAGTTGAATGACAGCTTGGCTGGGTAAAATATTCTTGCGTTACCCTTTCTTTCCTCCAGAACTTTGCAGATGTTGCTCCCTTAAACATTAGTACTGAACTTTGCTATGGAGAAGGCTGAGGCCAGTCTGAGAGATGGCTGATTTTTCTCCCTTTTACATGGTTTGCTTTTCTGCTTGGAAGCCTG
This sequence comes from Rhinolophus ferrumequinum, assembly GCF_004115265.2. Lineage (NCBI taxonomy): Eukaryota > Metazoa > Chordata > Mammalia > Chiroptera > Rhinolophidae > Rhinolophus > Rhinolophus ferrumequinum. The sequence continues at coordinate 25,514,446 of NC_046306.1, read as the reverse complement.
AAGAAGTCTCAATCATTTTCATTCTTTCTTCCCCATACCTCCTTTCCTCCCTCCCTCTCCCCCTCTCATTCTCTCTCTCTATATTTTCTTTCAATCTATATTTTTTTAAAACACAATACTGTACTTAAGGTAAAAATAACTTAAATCCGTCCATGGAAATTGAATGCATACCACTGCAACACTTTTGTAGAGTTCTGACTATGAAGTGTTTCCTGAGAAAGACTACTGAGGCTTCTGAAAACACATTTACATCTGATATTTAAGCCAGAGGCCTGTTTATGCAAGTTTAAAAGAGGAAAGAAACAGAGGGAGCACAGAAACAAGACTCCAAATAATTCAATCCACATCTCTTTCAAGTGACATAGGGGGTGCCCAAACTGTATCTTTATGCACTTTGCTCCTCCTCAGTCAAAAACATGTCAGCTTAAGAGCTTGTTAGAGACACTAAGGGGCTGGCAGTTCCCCGTAACCCGAAGAAAAGAACACAAGGATTGGAATAGCACATGTATTTTAGGAAATTTTTATAGTTGTTCAATGACAAGACCTGATTTGATCAAGTTACTAAACTTTTAGGATAAAGGACAAATTATTGGGTGGAAAGCCTCATGTAGTTCTGTACCTCCTGCTGGTTGGGGTCATGTGCAGTCTCTGCAGACCTTTGCTGTGGTCTTTGGATGGCCAGATGCTGTAACTGGAATACCAGGCCACTGCGGGTGATGGAACATGTGCTTACAGCATCATGGTCACTGTATCACCAACCATCCAGGAGTTTCTGAGAGATGGCTGCAGCTCTACGGAAGACATCTGTTTCTGTATCCTGAAGTCTGTCTTTGCTTATTTCCTTGTCCAGGTCTTAGAACTAGTTGTTCAGTATTCCATTATCTTGGACTCAGCTTCCAGAAGAAGGACCATTTATTTGGTGCTTGGAATTTCTTATATTTTATTGCATCAATATGTTCTTCTCTTACATTTGCTTCTCTGTGTTGTGAAAAGTGTGACAGACTGTTATATATCTTTTGATAACCTTTATCTTTCAAAATAGAAACAGGAAGCAAGGCTATTAGCCGAGAATTACAATAGGAGAAAATGTGATGGAGATCTGAAAAATGAAATCAAAGTATGATAGCTGAGCAGGAGAATGAGAAAGAGGAAATGAGAAAGAATCAACAGATTGCAAACCCTCGTGAGAGTCAAAGATTGTGAAAGGTCGCCCAGCTTCTTGAATCCATATGTATGCCCAAATTTGGGCAATTTTGGGCCACTATGTTTTCAAATACTTTTTCAGACACATCCTCTTTCTCTTCTCCATCCAGGACTCCTCTGGTGACAGAAATGTTAAGGTTTTCTTGTTATAGTCTACAGGTCTGAGGTTCTGTTCATTTTTTAAAATTCTATTTTCTCTCTGTTCACATTGCAGAATCTCTATTGTTCTACCTTCAAGTTCACTGATTCTTTCCTATCTTCTCCATTCTGCTGTTGAGCCTATCCACCAAGATTTTTGTTTTGGTTGTTTTTCAATTCTAAAATTTACATTTGATGTTTCTTTGTATCTTCTATTTCTTTTATGAGACTTTCTATTTTTCATTTGTTTCAGGTGTTTCTATAAATGCTTGCTGAAGCATTTTTATAATGGCTGCTTTAAAATCCAGTCATATAATTCCAATGACTGTGTCGTCTTAGTGTTAGTATTTCTTGATTGCCTTTTCTCATTTCTCAGTTTAGATTTCCCTGGCTCTTAGCATGACAAATGATTTTCCACTGAAATCTGAACATTTCTGGTATGACGTGAGATGCTGGATCTTCTTTGAATCTTCTGTTAGAGGAGGGCTCCTCTGACACCACCCCAGTGGCGGGGGAAGAAGGATGAATCATTACTTGTGTTACTGCCAGGTGGAGGTAGAAATCCAGGCTCCTCACAAGGTCTCCACTGACATCACAGGGGTGGGGAAGGCCTCATTACCACCTGGTGAAGAAGAACGTCCCAGCTCCCTAACTGGCCTTCTCTAACACTACCCTGGCAGGGAGGTAGTGCACCTCACTACATCAAAGCAAGGGTGGAAATCTAGACTCTTCACTCAGACTCTGGCAGGGTTTGGGGTGGGGTCATAGTTCTTTCTGTGGTGTTTGCTTGGAGTAGAGTGGTTATTGTCTAAAAGTTTTCTGTCTTGCTAAGCTGTCCCTTTCCTGGCCATTGGGCTAGGTAGAACAGGTTTTTCCTAGGGTTTCTTCAGCTGGTGCCTATTGGCATTTCCAGATTGCCAGCTAGTGCCCATTGGCATTTCCAGATTGGCATTTCACATATATGGGACAAAAGGAAAACCCTTGGAACCTACCAATATGTCATTTTTTGGGTCCAGAGGCTCCTCACCAGACTGTGTCCTTCTTCCTACCTTTCAGGGTTGTGGGGACAGAGTCCCAGAGAGCAGTTTCCAGGCTCTTGGCCTCACGTGGAAAGGTGCTGGCCCGGGTAGTAGATGGCTGTCAGCTGTGGCTAATTGACCATCAGCTGTAACCAGTTAGCCAATTAGGCACTGATATAACTGCCGCGGCTGCGTTGGTTGGTCAGTTGGTTGGTTGGCAGGCAGAGAAGAGGACAGCAGGTTGCAGGTCGTGTGACTCCAGCCTCCAGTGAGACTAGTGCCACCAGTGAGACTATAGTGGTATGACTCCCCGTCTATGGCTCCGTGTGTGTTCCTTTTTGGCCTCGCCATATCCTACATTCTTATGTGGGAAGCAGGACTGGAGGCCTTGCAGGCCACCCCGCACGACAAATGGCGCAGCGAGCAGGGTCCCCCGCACGACAAGGGTTTTCTCATGTTTGTTTTATATGTAATGTCCAGCATTTTTAATAATACTTATCACGAAGAACAGGGGAAAGGGACTTTCTCATTTCTTTAAATGTTTAAAAATTTTCTTTCTCATATTCTATTTCTAAAGGAGTGTATGTTGTGTTTAGTTACTCTGTGTTCCTTCTAGGTGTGTCTTCAATTCTGAAATTACTTTAAAATTCTTTCCTAACATCTATCATCTTATTTCTAAATTTTTCTAGTTCTGATTATATTCATCTTTCATGTCTTTTATCATTTTCTTATTGTAGTTTAGTTTGTTTTGGAATTCTTTAGTTTTGTGAGCATATTTTTCCACTATCTTTCATGTATGAAGGGATGTTAGTTTACTCCTTATTCTCTTTTTGCTTGAAATAACTTTCGATGAAATTTGACCTTGATATTTTTTTGTTGCTCAATTTTAAAATTACTTTTTCATGATTTCTCACAGAAAAGGCTTGGTTTAAGACAGTGTTTCTAATTTCTCAGTTCTCTAGCTCACTCTTCTGTTGTTGTAGTGTAGTGTCAAATACACAGCAGCTTACTCGTTGAAATCTCCTGACTTTGTTCTCCTCCCTGTTAACCAGACTTTTTTTTACTTTGTCTCTATTGCCCTTTATCTTATTCAATTTGAATTCTATTTCCAGCAGTTTCCCCTCAGTGTCGAACTTTCTCAGGCAAAAAGACTTTGGCTGGTTCATTTTGAGAGCTAATAAGGTACAAATTGCTCCAGCCCCTTCAGATCCTACTACAGATTCCTTGAACTCACCCCATTACTAGAATACGCGAAATCTTTCCAATTCTACCTGTTGTTCCCAAAGTGTCTGGTTGAGTTTCCGAGAATCTTCCAGGTATGCTGGAGCCTGGCGGGGGACCCACTGCTCCCCTTTGCTGACTCTTGCACAGATGCTAATACCACAACACAGGGGTTGCAGCTGTCAGTTTAGCTCCACCTGACCAAATTCTGTTATAGATGCGATCCACGTGTTTTTGACTATGTTATCCTAGTTGTTCTCTGGGTTTTAATGAGTATATTTGGGCAGGCTTCAGAAACTATGCCACCACTGCTATATTTCCAGAATCTCTTAAAGAACAAATGCTGGTTTTTAATAACCTTCATTAATAGAAAATGCCTAGAAAACATTGCTAGGGCACAAAATCAGCATGAGTAATGTTGATACATTTTTCCCCAAAATCAATCTCCATAGCTAATTTCACTGTGACAACGTATTTTTCCCTTCAGGATGAGACCAACATGGGACCAGCAAATAAGACCTTGAACCCTAGAAAGTATTAGATAATGGCATTATTTCCACTAGCCAACTATAAATGCAAACCATTTGATCTATAAATATGTTAATTAAATGAAGAGATAAACTAATCCCCTATTTATAGAGAACTTACTATACGTACCTAAAGCAAAATATACGAAATAGTACCTGGAAAAAATGAATTATTGCTTACTACAATGAATTCTTTGTGGCTTCGGATTTCAAAAACTAAGAATATGTCAAAAAAAAGTCTGGACTACTACAACATATTATTAACAGGGATTTTCCCCAGATCATGAAATTACTGATTATTTCTTTTTGCTTATCACTAATTTATAAATTTTCAAAATGAAAAACTTTTTCATTTTGAAAAAGTTTTGAAAAAGTTTTTGCTTCTTGCAAAAGTGTTTAAAACCACTTACGCTAGAACCATGCTGAAATCTGAGTGGTTGAACATATATCCTCCAACAACCCACATTATATTTCCATTGACCACAGCTTTGTGAGAGGCTCTGGGGAGCTTTAGGTTAAAATATTCCTCTTGAGTCCAAAATGACTGGTTAGCTGGCACAGGAATTGAACATCCAGGACCTAATAAAACATAATAAATTAACTTCACAAAATGCAGCTTTAGAATTACTGCATTTCAAGTTTTAATCATCTAAATGTAATAAATGTCTAAAGAATATTTAGTCTTTCCTTTAGCATCTAAATATCAGACAAATTCCATTAATTTGTGCTTTTAATTTACTCAAAGCTAGTGACCATCAGTAATCTCTCATAAAATTCAAAATAACATACTTTCTAATGATGATCTACCATATCCAGGTTAGGATTTTTCAGTAATGAAATACTTGCTTAAATAGCCCTCAAAGGAAAGAGTGGACAAAGAAATTACTAGGATTGAAATGAAAACTTTAGGATTAAAATGTAAAGACTAGTCCTGGGAGTAATAACACAAATTATGCATTTCCTAGAAAATCAAGAAACTCCATTCTTGGGAGGTTTAGCTTCTGCTGCAACATTTGCACAGTGGTAGGTACTCAAATACTTTAATTAACTCCTTGATGTCAGCTACATCGAACAAACTAAAGCATATAAAGAAGTACATTTCCTTTCAAAATAAAAGAGATATGAGGAAAGGGTAAATATATAAAGAAAATCAGCAACAGGGGCGGCCAGATGGCTCAGTTGGTTAGAGTGCGAGCTCTGAGCAACAGACTTGCTGGTTCGATTCCCACATGGGCCAGTGAGTTGTGCCCTCCACAACAACTCGAGTGAAGAGAACGAGCTGCCGCTGAGCTTCCGGGTGGCTGGATGGCTCAGCTGGTTAAGAGCACATGCTCTCAACAGCAAGGTTGCCAGTTCGACTCTTGCAAGGGATGGTGGGCTGAGCGCCGCCCCCCTCCCCCCACCCAGCTAGATTGGAAAAAAAAAAAAAAAGAAAACGGCAACTGGATTTGGAGCTCAGCTGCGCCCTCCACAACTAAGATTGAAAGGACAACTTGACTTGGAGCTGATGGGCCTTGAAAAAACCACACTGTTCCCCAATAAAAGTCCTGGAAATACATACTGTTCCCCAATAAAGTCCTGTTCCCTTTCCCCAATTAAAAAAAAAGTCTTTAGAAAAAAAAAAAAAAGAAAATCAGCAACAGCTATTATCACTCCCCCCTTAAAGAATTTACTAAAGCTTCTTTAATAATTTTTATCCGGAGATAATTTCATTAGCTAGCTAACTGCTTTAGAATTCTACTAATTGACCCCAATTTTCTCTGAATTTATTGAAAGTTGCTGAGGAGATACCATTATTGTCAGCACTTGTCCCACCTCCCAGCTTGGTTCTCTGCTAGTATGTCTTCTTATGGCTGAAACCAAGTTCTCCCAGCTTTCATGAATGAATTGCAAAGAATGTCAAACCCGTCCACAATTCTAGAGGCCACAATCACACATCTATGAAATTCAAAGATTTGTAAGAAGCTCAATAAGAGATGTGAAAAGCTAAACATTAGCTGATATTTGACTAACATAAATGGCATAAATGTTAGGGCCAATCTACAATTTCCTAAATCAGAAATACACTGTAAGTTGGAAGAAAAATGAAAGAAACACCTACCCTGCCACTCTGAAAAGCAGGCACATCCTCTAACATCACTTGAATTGCAGATGCCTCGATGAGGAGAACCACAGTTATTGACACAGTGAGGAATGTCACATGCTTCACCTTTCCAGTTTTCAGAACATTCACATTGCACAGTGTTGCTGCCATTACTGATCTTACATTCTCCGCGGCCTGAGCAATTATTCGGACACATGTCAAAACTATAAAAACAGTGGGAGAAAATGAAATCAACACAAAGCAACACTTGCAATAACTTAGCAGAACTTCCTCCCCCACAAGGTTTCAGAATCCCACTGTCTCCGGTTCATTCACAAGCATAACTACAGTACTTACCATTCAGCCTAAATGGGGTCACACAACACTGACTGCATAGCTAGGGCAAGTAATGAAATCAAATTGACCTTTTTGGATTCTCCAAAGAAGAGCAAGTTAAAGAAATTACAAAGAGAGAAGAGAGCCTTAGCTTCTCAGGGTAGGATGACCATCCTATTCTTGGTAGCCCATAAATGCTGAGCATTACAAAACTACCAAATGCACGCTTGCAAGTTTGGAGAGGAAAAGGATAAAACAAGCTGCCAACAATACACTACCATCCTTATGGTATAGATGTATCTTTCTGGATAGACTCCGAAAGGTTATGGAATTTGTTAAAGATTATATTGCCCAGGTTGGTATGTTTAAAATTCCTCAGTAAGTTTATCTACTCATTTCAGATGGCAGAAAAGGGAAGGTCAGTTGAACTTAACACAGGAGTTTAACTATGTCTCATAATAACATGACTTAAGATAACTGTATTGACAGCACTTTGAAAAGATATAATTCAGATTTTTAAAAGGGGAAGGACAACCAAACTGTTAAGATACTTTCAGAGTGTAGATTTCTTAGAAGACCTGTAAAGAAAACCAAAAAGAAATGTGGTAGCAAAGCACGTCAGAATATCAGGATTCAGTTACAAAAACAAGCTAATTAATGTTCATGCCGACACCCAAATATCAGTTCATGATATATTTATAATAAAATTTTGTAAATATTTGTATATAGTATTTTTATAACCCATATTATAATTATAATAAATGCATATGCCTACCTTTCAAGCTCCAGTAAAAAGAATAAATATTCAGCTATAAAGCTCAATGACATTCTTGCAGGCCTCTAGAAAGTGGTGCCTATGGCCTCTATATAATAATACATACGTAGAAGTAAAGCTTCAGTGAAGGCCAATTTCACTTTTGTTAAGAAAAAGGACTTGCAAGACAAAGTTTACTAAAGATAGTCTAAATTTCAGATTGGATTTGTTATGCTGAAATGGCTATAATAATCACACTTCATTTTTATAAAAGGCCTAAAAGAAAACTGAGGTAAAGCATTTCCATTATGTGCTCAAACTTAGCCTTACACTAAGCATATGTCAATTTCCTGCAGACACGCTTATTAACCATACGTGAGGGAGTAGCACATAACCAAAACTTAATGTTACTGCAAAACAAAGAGGAGGTAACACATAACACCTTTTGAACTAAAGGAGGGAAAGGATAACTTCAACTTCCCCTTGAACCTCAACCTCTCCACTCAAATGCCTTTAGGGTTAGGTTTACTTCAAGTGCCAGAAATAATACTGAGCACTCTTTAGGACTGTGAGTTACATCTCAAACCATAAGATTTAGTTTTGAATCTCTAAAACGTGAAAATGGCAGGTAATACATCAAAGCATCTGCTCGTATATTTGTCTAAACTGAAATAATGAGAAAATTAGTCTACTTTTCTGTGCTTAAAATATGACTCAGCATGAGACATAAAATGGAGTGCCAATTTGTGTGAAAATAAAACATAACCTTTTTCATTCTTCTTTTAAAAGAAAATTAACAAACACCTGAGTAACTGTGGGTATAAGTCTGAAGGGTCCTCCAGCTGAAGTCAGTCCAAAGCTAGGATTCAGTGCAACCTGAGGACACTGGGAAATGAATGATAGTGCTTTATGCATATGCTCCTGGGCGTTTTTCTGGGAATGAAAACCATCATTTCATTTGGCTTTTCATAGGGTCTGGAACCCCTAAAACAGTTTAGGACTCTTTTTTAAAGAATAAAGATCTTGGAACCACAAAGCTAATACAATTTACGATTAAATTGTAATCCTCCTAGGGGAGGATCAAGGCTTTCCCCCATGCCTATTAGAGTAAGAAACACCTGCAGTCCTGGGGAAGATGCTGGCTACAGGGGTAGGAGAAGAGCTCTCCAGTGACGAGGGGCAAAGCGCTTCCAGTGTCCAGGGGTGCCTGAACTGCCTTCTCTCCTGGTTTGCTCCCTCCCTGGAGTTTCTCTTCCCCCAGGGCTGCTACCGCGAGGGGCCATATAACAGTGAAGCCTGTGCCCTCTAGCCCCTGACCTAGGAACCTACAGGGAACCCAGAATGGGCCCTGGATGAACGGCTAGCTCAGTGCTGCTCAGAATGAGGCCCACAGACAGGCGGCAGCAGCATCACCCAGGAGCTCGTCAGAAATACAGATTCTCAGGCCCCGGCTCTACTGAACTACAGTCTCTGGGTAGGCCCCAGGAATCTGTGTCTTCACAAGCCCTTCAGAAGATCCCTGTGCCTGTGAAGTTTCAGAAGCCCTGGCCTAAACCCACGTCTCCCCTTCAGAGAGGGACTTCTGCAGTGTCCCACTCTCAGTGCCATGACTGTCTAACCTTCAGTCCTGAACTGTGTCCCCACCAGGCCCGACTCCACCCTCCCCAGCGAAGGTCACCTAGGGCTTCCTTTGCTTACTCAACCTCATAGCTGTCAGCTTCCTCCTTGAGACTTTCTTCTCTGGGCTTGTGACAAAAAAGCCACTGGAATTCCTTTGTCCCTTAGCTGCCTTCTCCTTGCTGTGCACATGCCCCAAAGGCCAGTCAGTCACAGTCCATGTGCCAATGACTCCCAGATGATATCCTCAGCCCTGACAGCAATTCTGAGTTCTAGATCCAAATAGCAATGCCCTGCTTAGACATCTCACATGGACCCAACCAAACTCATCAGCCTCTCCCCTCAGCCTTTGTGCCTGCCTGTGTCCCTAAAAAACACCTTGCTGGACCTGTGATAAGCTGCCTAGGCTGCCAAGTCACAAACCCTAGGCGCCTGAAAGACTGAATCACCATACCAATCATGACAGAGATGGCTTTAAATTGGCCTGAATGAATACTGAGATCCTGAGAAGAAAATGGGCAGAAAATGAACTCAACATAAAGGTTACCAGTGGAGGTTACTGCCTAGGCCAGGAGCTGGCAAACTTACTCTGTAAAAGGCCAAATAGTATTTTAGGCTTTGTGGGCCACAGAAGGTCTTTATCACAAATCACTTGTATATAGCATTTTATGAATTTACTTACAAAAAGAAACGCTTCTTAAGAGGAAAAAAAGAAAAGACACAAGTTAGTCTCTCTCCTATCACAACAAATTCCAAAAGCTGCCGAAGTCTGCCTGTCTACATTTCATTTGTAACCTCAACTAAGTTGTCATCAATGGGCCAACTATAACACTAGTACATGAAAAGTACTATTTATTAAATTATACTTAGCAAAATCCCCAATGTTTTTATCCATTAGCAGCTAAATGCCCTCTCTTCCAGGAGAAGTTTCAACAGCAGCAAGACCTGGTTGAAACTGTGGTCCCACCATTTGACAGTTTACTGTTTCCTACCCATTTCCTCAATTATAAAATGAGTAGAAAAACACTGCCGTACCTCAGAGTTTTTGTTGTTGTTTTTAATTTAAAGGAGAAAATCCATGCAAACTGCTCAATGCAACGTCTGGCACGCTGTAAGCCCTCAATATATGTTAGTCATTATTATTGTTAAAACAAAGTGCATGGTCTTTTGAATACAACCACAGATATTAGACTTAAATATCTTACTTGTAAGTTATATTAAATCCAGTCAAATTATAAGCAGCATCACTAAAAAAATGCAGCAGGGCATAACCTGATGTGGCAACAACCTCGGGGACAGTCTCGTTGCCATCTCTCTCGGGAACGATGAGGCCGCTGAAATGAAAACACATTTCTTATAAAGGGAGGCACAATTACAGACACATCACATGATGACAGACAAAATTCAGAGATGGAATTAATCCTTACAATTTAAAAGAACCACTTCCACGAAAGGGGAAAATTCCTGTGATGAATGTGTGATAAATGCATGGTGCTACCCTATTATCCTATTGTTCTGGATCCTCTGAGGAACAGATCCAAATCTCTTGCTAAGCTCTCCTTTATTCCGGGTTATATTTTTATTGAGATTTTTATTTTTTGTATAAAACTTTTTATAATGCTTCTTTGAAAAATTGAGTAAACCTCCATCATAGATAGTAACAAACTTTATGAGATGATGAATGCCGAATATTCACTATCAAAAGACATGAAAAGCAAAAGTATAAATAAATAAGCTTGATAAACAAACACCCATAATCCCAACACTATTAGCATTCTGATGTATTTTCTTTGCCTAATTGATACCATATTACATCTTATATTCTATTTTACAAATAATATACCATAAGCATTTCTTATGTTACTAAAAGTTCCTTCATTGCTTTTAGGATCTCACTCAGGGCCCAGCATACAACATTTGTTGGGTGCCTGGAGAGGGAAAGAATTACTGAATTAAAGGGTCTAAATGATAGCTTTAAGGCTCTTGATCCATAATACCAACTTGCTTTTCGGCAGAGATATGCCGACTTGAAATCCCATCAGTAAAGAATGAAAGGGTCCATCCTACCTCACCCTGCCAACAAGGAGGATTTCCAGTCCTATTTTAGCTTAGCTAATTTAAGAAGTGAAAAGCGATTTTTTAAATTGTGATTCTGAGTTTCTTTTATACTCCTGAGGTTAATCATTTTCTCTGTATTTACTTGCCTTCTGCATTTCTTCATGCTCACCTCTTTTGCCCAATTACCACCACACCACCTCAGTCTGTAAAAGCCTTAATCCTTACCAGGCACTATGCAGTCTGCTCCACACACAACCCCACCCAATGAATAAACATCTCATCTATTACTCTCTTCCCTTCACTCATCGACCACAGCCACACTGGCCTCTGATTTCCGAGAGCACACACCAGGTAAACTCCCACCTTAGGGCCTATAAAAATCTTAAATGCTCATTCACCATGACCTAGCAATTCTATTTATTTGTAGAAGAAACACTTGCTCATGTACACAAAGACAAATATACCAGAATCCTACATGCTCATCCACAGCAAGTTGGTTGAATGAATGATTATATATCTGTAGGTCTGGCAGGACTTAACAAGGAGCTTATCAAGGCATTCTGATTGGCAGGGGGGAAAAACAAGCTGCAAAACAATGGGCCTAGTGTATGTGTACATTTACAAGCATTTACAAAAGTGCATATGAAAATGACTGGAAGAGTACAAAGCTGGGTATGAGGGGGAGGAGGGGACAGGATTTTCACTCAATGAGAGTTACAAAACAGTGACACATTTTCTATAATACTATATATTCACTAACAAATATTTACTAAGCACTTACTATATGTGAGGCACTATTCTAGGTACCAGGAATACAATAGTGAAGAAGTTCCTGCCATCATGGAGTTCATGTCAGAAAAACAACAAATAAGCCCAGAGATAGCCCACTCCCCCACCAGGTATGTATATATAACGCCAGGCAGAGATAAATGCTATGAAGGGAAATCGAACAAAGAACAAAAGGTGCTACTTTAGAAAGAGCAGTTAACAGAGGCCTCTCTTGCAAGAGGTGACATTTGATCAGAGACTTAAATGAAGGTTTCAACCATCATCACAATTTCATCGTTTTTAGACAGAAGAACCCTTTGAAATGCTGAAGGAGTAAGTACTTGCAACAGCAGGGCCACCTAGAAACAGGTATGCCAAAAGCAATTTTCCCATAGGAAATACTGGCACAGGACAGGATCGGGAGCTTCAGTCACACGTGGGAGACCCTGTACTCTCTGTTAAGCTAGCATGAGCTTCAGGATCAGAGATATGAGCTCCGATCCTTGCTCCACATGCCTGGGCACGTCACTGACATCTCTGAGCCTCAGCTTCCTCAAATACACAACGAGAGAACTCCTATCCCCCTCACTCTCAGAGACGCAATGAGAATCATACTGTCAAAGCACGTGAAGCGCTTCAACAGTGTCCCATGCTAGGAAGGGCTCGATAAGTGATGGCTAATGGTATTTATTACTTATGTGGCGGGGACACTTCAGTGTAGGATTAAGGGTAGGATGGGTGGAAGGAGAAAAGATGGAGAGTCACAGAAGGAGTGAGAGGGCCCTCTGTACAGATAACCACGATGCTGGAGAAGGGGTTCAGCTTCCCACTATCAGAGGAACTCAGGTGTTTGCTTCTTTTCACTTCAAAAACTTAAAATTGTGACAGCTTTGGAATGTGCTTTCTTCCAGTATAAAAATAAAACTGGTTTATGACAAAAATAAACTTTCATGGAGCAAATGAACACAAACACGGCCTCAACCCAGCATGCAAGGCAGTGGAACGTGTGTGGGTGAGATAATGATGCTGCAGGTGTGCCATTCCACTGTCACCCTGCGCCACCTCCCACCTCCCTGTCCCCTGACCCTAAGTAGATAAATGCAGGCAGAGCTTAAGTTGTTCACCTTGAGCAAATCAACTGCCTGCCCTCAGGTTCTTCATAATTTTATATTTTAAACACAGAGTTTTTAACTGTTTAGAATCACTTTTGAAAATCGCTAAACTCAAATATTTTCTTGATTCCCCATAACTGTCCCAGACAGACGCGGGCTCTCCGAACATACCTGGGGCACAATCTGACTTTACCAACTGCACTATGTAAGTTACTAGTACTCCTCAGTTTGACACACCCGTCTCCTTAGAAGACTATACGCTCCTCAAGGGCAGGGAGATGTGGAAGAAAGGCAAGACAGATGTGGAAAGTTGCGGTTAAGAGCCGGGTGAGGCGGGGCAGGCAGCGTCTACACTTCTGATTGGCAAAGGAGGGTCCGAGAACCTGAGAGATGTGCCTGCCTTTGACTACCTTCTCTAACTGTGTGTGCCATGGTCTGACCATGGTTTCAACTGGGTGCTAGACTGACTGGTCCCGTTTGCACAAGGCTCCCTCTAACAGCTCTTCATCACAGCCCAAAGAACTGCCTCGTCAACATACGACTTTCATAAAAATAAAAATAAATTCTAAAAGGAATAATATTCTCTTGAAGAATGTCCTCAGAAAGGAAAACTATTGTCCCTGCTCCGTCACCACTCCCACCTCTGCGTATCCCTCCCAACAGGTCACAGCAGAACAGCTACTCCACGAGGGTGCTACATGTATGCATTTGTGGAACTGAATGCACCACAAATCATAATGTTACAGAGCTGGAAGAGACTTGTCCCAGGGATTCTCAAATGTGTCTAGTAATGGAACTTTGTTTATTAAACAAATTTTATTCAGAACTTCAGTATATAAAACGTAAACGTGATCAACCAGTTCAAAGTGAAATTGAACTTCACAGTTTGCAATACACCCAGAGAAAACACACTACATACCATACCCTCATTTTAGGTTTTAGAAGCTGACGGCTTGAGCACATAAATGACCTGTTCAAGTTCAAACGCAGAGACTTAGACAGAACTCAGATTAAAAGTCCACATCTTCTGAATTCTTTGTGGCTCTTTTCTTTGTTGGCTGAACTGTCTGCAGCCAGGCTGTCTCCCCTCGGGGCCCCCAGCATATCACACTGGGTCGGTCCCTCCATCCAGAGTCCTCCTGGTCCAACAACACCGCTCAGCCCCCCACCTCGTGACAGCAGGGCGTGCAAACAGTGGTTTGCAAATTGTTCTGCGCATCAGTGCTTTAGAGGTTTTATGTTGCAGGTAAATTTGAATTTCAAAACACGTATTTTCTCACTATAATTTTAGAAAATTCATACTCAAATACTACATCATAGGCTAAGTTTTAACACAGTCAGCGGATTCATTTATACTGTCAGTTAACCAACTTTTTATAGAAACCTAAAAATTCTCCTGTTGCCTATACATGTACTTTGGCTTCTCTCAAAAGTCAGTCACTACCTAGAACAATTAGAGCCTTCTGCTTGTTTTGTTGTTGCTGTTGATTCCATGTCTGCTCATCAAACACCTGGTCCAGGGGAACCACAGGGCTGCGCACATCAGCTTGGCTGACGTCCCCACGGGGCTCCTGGCTGATTCAAAGTGCCCGGCACATAACAGGGATGCAATGAATCTGGATTAACGAACTCAGGATCAAGCGAACCCCCAATAATGACTATCATGATAACACCATACTACAGGCAGTTTTTGTGTTTATTTTAAAGTTTGGGGTGCTTCAGCTATAATCCGAGCAAGGTGTGCTTCAAATCCTGGCAGGAAGAAACTCGTATACACACCTATACACGCCCAACACTTCGCCAGTGACAGTTTAATGCTCAGCATGGCCCATCCCCCCTGCTCTGGGGCCCCCAGAAATGAATCTTTGAAACTGGTTCTTAATTCAAAGACATGTGGAGAGATTTCTAAGCCAAAGGGAGGGGAGAAATCCAGGGCACATTAGTCCCCTGGTCTCCTGTGTCCACTGGCAACTCGTGTACCGTTTACTCTGTTATCTCCTCACCCCCATGAGACATCAACCAGACTAACCCCATGTGAGGAACACAAAAAAATATTTGTTGAGGGCAGCTGGTTAGCTCAGTTGGTTAAAGCGCGATGCTCATAACACCAGGGTTGCTGGTTCGACCCCCACCTGGGCCAGTGGGAGCTGCGCCCTCCACAACTAGATTGAAACAACGACTTGACTTGGAGCTGATGGGTCCTGGAAAAACACACTTAAAAATAAAACCAAAAAATTTTTTAAAAGTTTAAAAATATTTGTTGACTTGATTTCTTTTTAAAGTCAGGGAAATAAAATGTCAGCGGGAAAGAAATACAAAAAGTCAGTTGCAGATGAAAAAAGTGACAACCATGGCTCTCTAAGGAGATGTGTATTTTAGAAAAATATTATTTTACAAATTCTCTATCAAGTAAAGGAAGAAAAACAGGATGGTTTTGAATTCCCATGTGGTCAAAAGCAAAATAAACAACACAGCTAGTATTGTTAATAAAAACTAAAATGCCAAAACAATTCAGAATCCCTCCCATATTTGCTGTTAAGCTCTTTTGTTTAACTACTAATAGAAAATACGTGTTGGGAAAAAAATCATAATACATAACTGGTATGACTCCTCATCCTCCTCATTCTCTATGAGTAACCACTGCTCATTTTGTGTACTCTTCCAAAAAGTTTTCCTTGCCCATATTAATGCATATACATAAACACACACACACACACACACACACACACACACACACACACACACACTATTTGAATTTGACATATAACTTCTGAGGGCCTATCCAATAAGGAACATAACAAGATCAAGATGAACATGGTTCTTGATTTAAATTTTTCACAGAAATATTATTGTTCAATACATTACTTATAAAACATTTTTTAAATGTAAACTTCACCACCATGAGAAGCATGTAAACTTGATACTACCATTACAGTTTTATACAGCAGGGAACTAAAAAGAGAGGTCAAGCACTTTACCCAGAAACTTACCCAGGAGCTACAGGAAACCGAGTCAGGCCTAGCACACAAGTAATAGGACTCCAGAAGTAATACACTTTTCATGAAATAAATGTGTTAAATGACACTAAAGT
The DNA here is from genome assembly GCF_004115265.2 of Rhinolophus ferrumequinum. NCBI lineage: Eukaryota > Metazoa > Chordata > Mammalia > Chiroptera > Rhinolophidae > Rhinolophus > Rhinolophus ferrumequinum. Next base: position 25,498,519 of record NC_046306.1, on the reverse strand, counting down.
TGAGTCTAGTAGGAATGCAATCTAGGAGATACGTTTGAATTCAGAAATCATTTAATGATTAACAAGTACTTATATGACCAAGCTTACCTAAAGGCAGCAATGAGTGGTGCATAAATTGAGTCCCCATCATAAACATATAAATGGTCCCAACTACACTCTGTAGCAAAATGACTAAAACGAAGTCTCATTATCCTATTTGGCCTGAAAAAAAAAATAATTTATAATAATCATCATAACTATTAAACATTTGAAAACAATATATAAATTTTTAAATAATTTACAACGAGAAGAAATTAGTAAACGTATACCTTCATTTGTCAAAGATTTACTTAGTACGTACTATGTGCAAGAGACCATTAAACAAGCAATGGTAAACAAAACAGACATGGTCTATGCCTCTTTGGACCTTACAGTCCATACAGCAGCCATTCTTTAACAACCTCTGAACCAACCCACTAGCCCTTGCAATTCCTGCACTGCCCTGTTCAATTTAAGATTGCGCACTAGATTATTTCACAAACACACCTGCCAATTCTCTAAACTGGCCTGTCTCTCTGCCTTTTCGTGGAACTGCCTGGCAAAAGCCCTTGTCTAGAGGAAACCAGTTACCTGCTCTGCTTAGACTGAATCCACAGAAAACTAAGCTGTGCCAGAGAAAGTCACTCCACGGGGCAGCTGCTTCCAGGATTGGTCACTGCTCCCCAACTTCAAATGGCACTTCAATTCGGCCAACAGTCCTACCACTAACACTCTCTCTCCCTCTCCACAATTACTACTAACTCTCAATTGCTATTTCAAACCATTCAGTCCCACCTCCTTGCTTACGCTCAGCGACCAGAGAAAAATCTCTCAAAGTACCATTTTCCAAAACGGGTATACCTACCTACTCTTCCTTCCATCTCTCACATATTTAACATCTCCCTCTCATCTGGAACTTCCACACCCATATTTAAATCTCCTTATGTATCACATATTTCACAAAAAACAACAAAATATAAAAAGCTTCAAATCCCAACTCTCTCTCCTTCCAGCTATTTCCTACCTTATCCCTTTCTCCTCTTAATAGAGGGAAACTCAGAAGACTTTGTTTTTTCCATTTCGTCATATCCCACTCACCCCTTCACCCTCTAACCTGCCTTCACCTCAAATACTCCACTCAAAAAGCTCTTGATAATAATAGCAACACCATTTATTTCCTGGTGATGCCTAATTATATGTCTCCAGCCTAGACTTTTCCTCTACCCCATACTTATTTGTCTAACGAACATCTCTAAGCAAACAACTAAATAAATATACAAACAAATTAACTCCGATGGTGATGAGAGCACTGTGAAGAAACTAAAGGAATGTGATTTGGTGTACACAGTGGTGGGGAAATACCCCAGAAAGCTTTGGAGTAGATTAGAATGACCAGAGATAAGCCATGTGAAAAGCCTGGGAACAATGCTTCAGGCCAAGGGAACAGCACTGTCTGAAAATCTTAAGGAGAGAGAAGTTGATGTGTCAAAGCAATATGAAGAAAATCAGCATGTCTGAAACACAGCACACAGAGGGAACCATGTGAGTTATGAATTGAGAGAGAGGTAGGGCAAGGGGCAAAAGCGAAAATCAGGAGGCTAATTAGCAAGGCTAATACAGAGGTCCGGAACAGTGGGAATGGTGGTTGTTACAATAATTGTAGAGACGAATATGAAAGGGACAACGCAGGTGGATTTGGCAGATATTCTAGAGAGAAAACTGACAGAATTTACTGACAGGTTGAATGTGGGGAAAAAGGAAAGGAGGAATTCAAGCCTTTTGCCGAGGCCGAGGAGGAGCAACCACTGAAACCACATTCAAAGCAACAGCAGAGGAGAACATCAGACTGGAGCGAATTGATAGAAAGGCCAAGGGCAGACAACTCCTAGAGCAGCGGTTCTCAAAGTGTGGTCCATTGAACGCCAGAGGCCGAGGCCCTTTTAGGGGGTCCGAGAGTTCACCACAGTCACAATAATACTGCGCTATCATGTGCCTTTATCACCATGGTGGCATTTACTAACAGTACAAGAACACTGGTGGATGAAACGCTGGTGGATAGAACGTAGCACCAAACTGTACTAGCAATCACTGCTATTCGTCAATGACACTTTCATTTAAAGTTATCTTTATTACGTGGTGGAAAAAACTGTTAATTTTATTAAATCCTGCATGACAAGGTAGGAAGTCTGCATAAAGCACTTCTGCTGCCTAACGAGGTACAATGATCTCAAGGAAAATCACTTTTGTAATTGTTTGAGTTGTGAGCTGAACTAGTTGCTTTTTTCTTGGAACCCCATTTACCATTTTTACCTGGAAAAACAACAGACAAACTATGGTTTTTCAAACTTGTATATCTGGCAGATATTATCTTGAAAATGAACAAAGAAAGCCTGTTGCTTCAAAGAAAACAACTGACAGTATTTGTTGCCAAAGATAAAATACAATCTTTCAAGCAATAATTAAGAGTTTTGGAAAATTTATCTGCCACCCAGATACAACTTCCCAATATTTAAAACTTTCTGATGAGATTGATGGTGATTAACCAGTGTGATTTTTTAATACTACATAATAAAGTATATCAACATTTTGGGAAATCTGCATAGTTGAGATCTCAATATTTCCCAAATATCCCATATATCGCGTTATAAAACCACGCATAGGTTAAAGATCCATTCAAAGTACAATGAAACCAGTGGATTTTAATCCAACAAATTCCAGAAGTTCTTTCACATTGTTTCAGACTCCACACTGCAATTTACTTTTAAGAAATTACTACTTGTCAAGTTTTGGTGTAGTAACCAAAAAAGACCATCCACAATTATTTAAAAGAGCTATTAAAAATCTCCTCCCTTTTCCTACTTCATATTCAAGTAATTTTCTTCACAAACTTCAGCAACATATTGTGTGAATTGCAGAAGAAAATATGATAATCCAGCTGTCTTCTATTAAGTTAGAGAAGAGATTTACAAAACTGTAAAGCAATGCCATTCTTTTCACTAAATTTTTTTCAAATACAAGGTTTCTTTTTTCATAAAAATATGTCATTTGTGCTAACACATCGTGGGTTTACTATTCTTGCTTTTAAACTGAATTAAATAATATTTCTTAGTTTTAATTTTTAATATGGTAAACACAGATAAAACCCACATAAACAAATATTATTTGGAATTCTAAAAATTTAAGAATGTAAAGAGATTCTGAGACCAAAAAGCTTGAGAAACAAAGTTTGAGAAACAAACTCAAACAAAAAGTTTGAGAAAGGTTTGTTATGAAGGGAAGAAAAAGAAGGCAACAGCTGGAGGGACAGAGGGGGCTCAGAAGAGTTGTTTGGGCAACAATAGTTATTCTGACTTTCTTGCCCACAAAAAAAATTAGAAAAAATGACACAATAATTTTCTAATGCTTTAAGTAAACAATTTAAAATACTCAACAGTTTTTTAACTACTACAATTAAAAATATACAAATTTCTGATGTGTACAATTCATTTGCAGCATTAAATAAAGTTTTTTTAAATAACAATAAAGATTTACAAAATAAGGAAATCAAATTCACTTGTAAAAAAAGTTATCAAATAAAAAACATTTTAAGTACTTTATGCTACAGATTATTAATTTTATTTGTAGGAAAAGTAATGCCACACTGAGCTTTATCTTGAAAAAAAAAATTTAAATTAGCCATTACTACTTACTGTCCTTCAATGAGCCATGTGCACTTCGTTTTATATTTATAATTTCCAGGTCCATCTGTTACAAACCCAGAAGATCCAGTTAGTCTGTAAAAAAAAAAAACCAAAAGAACAAAAGCAACTTAAATCCATCAAAATTTCATATATTAATAATATCTTTCTTAATTCTCAATACAATCCAAGTTAAGCATAGTGAATAAATTAATGCGTACCATATAACGAGAAGAAAATAGCTATATAATTATATTAAGATTATACGAATATAGATGAAACAAATATATACACTTAAGAAAAGGAGATACAAATATACTAAAACCAACAGGAATGAACAAAAAAAACACCTAAATCTTTCTAGCTGAGAGGGGAAAATCACACTTTGTCCTATAAAAATGGCCACAAGAACTTATTTATAAATGAGTTGTTTTTTAAAAAATAAGATCACACAGTAACAGTTACAAATATTTCATACAATAACACTATAGAGAGCGTAACAGTGATGGGCAAGCACATCACGCCACAATACAGGACAGACACATCAGAGCCATTGAGCTGCTGCTTCAGAAGTGGCAGCCTACCACACCCCACGAGCAGGGAACAGGTACACCAGCATCTGTCTTCCCACACTCATGCCAAGCCTGAAGTTTAGCAAGTATTTTAGGTCTTGCCAATATGATAGCATTTCTAGTATTTCATTGTTTTGACTATACTAACCCTAATGTTGAATATCTTCTCACACATTTTGTTCATTTGCATTTCTTCCTTTGTGAATTAAGATTTCATATTCTTTGCCCACTTTATAACCAAGTTGTCTTTTTCAAATTAATGTTGAGGAGCTCTTTTTATATGAAGGCACTCCCATTTGTATGTTAAGTGTTCTGTAAATATATTTTGTTTATTTTTTCTTTGTATTTTGTGTACTATATTTTGTTATGTAGAATTTTTCATTATTTAAGAAGGATGCTATTTCCTTCTTCACTGCTCTTTCCAGATCATTTTTCCTCCCTCTTCTATCAGCAGTGTCGGCCTCTCTGAAGCAGATGCTCTCTTCCAGATAGGCCTCCCTTACTTGGACATCTACTGAGATCTCTGATACTTCTCCTCACCTACTGAAGACATTAGCATCTAGTTTACCACCTTCCATTCAACTACATCAACATCCAAGATGTTCCATCCAAAACCCAGCCTCTCCATTTTTTAATTGCACCATTAACAATCTTTCCTTCCACCCGCCCCCCCCCCCCACTTTAGTCACCCATTCCTGTAGGCCTTGTCATGACCAGTAACAGCACAACCACCAAAACCTTCATTTTAGGTGTCCTATACTCTGACTACCATCTCCATCCCTCCAAATCATTTAGCCTAGTTCCCCCTTTCTAGTGAGTCATCAGCCCCACGGGGACCTCTCTCCAACGAGCTAACACTTTTTTCATGTCCAGACCCCATCATCCACACAGTTCACTTTCCCACTTACATAGTTAAGATTCCAAGGTCCATCACAACTATCGCGGACTGAAAATCCACTGACTTCTCTACCCATCAATCCCTCCGCTATACTTAACTGATATAAATGTCTCGGTGTCTTACTCCCTGACATCTGTTCTACTCCCAAAATGTTAGTCTGAGCCAATCATAGCTTCCTGTGCCTTTTCTCAATAATTGATTAGAAACTTGTATCAGTTAAGATTAGGTTCTAATGCAAATGAAAGAAAAACCTCACCCTTAATGGCTTGACTGAGACATAAAGTCCAAAGGTAAGCAGTTCAGAGCACATGACGTATTTCCATGATTATCAAGGACCTGATGTCCTTCTACCTTGTTGCTCTGTCACCCTCAACGTGTGGCTTCCACATCATAATCCAAGAAAGCTGCTAAAACTGCAGCTATTATTCTCACTTTCTACCCGGCAGGAAGGCGGAGAAGTAAACTAGGTGCACAGCCCCCTCCAATCAAACATGACAATTCAACTCAGCCATTAGCCAAAAGTGAGACACATCTAAATGCAGAGGCTACGAAATGTAGCCTAAATTATCCCAGATGACCACGGACCCAGTGAAAATCAGGACTTTTTTTTACTAGAGACATGGAGAAAGGCGACAAAGGGTCATTGAAGGCTATGAAGAAGTCTCTGTCACGGCATGTAATCTAATACTTAGATGTGAGGGGAAGTCTAATGGAGGGCTTAGAGGAACTATTTTCTCATTCTTAAAGTCCGTGTGGCCGGCAGAGAGATGCGCCATCTAGACTTCCCCTTCAAGGACGGACTTGCTGCCAGCTGCAGCAGCAGCATGGTATCAGACAGCCTCTAGCTGACAGTTTCTTCAAGAGCTGCCTACCCAGGGCAGCCCACACCAGCGTGGGTATAAAGGCCGGGGCATTTCAATTCAACACAGACAACTCTGACAGGCAATCCTTGCTCCAGAGCTTCCCTTCATCAGGCCTGCATTGAAGCTCAACTTCTTCCTTTGCCCAGTTCTGCCTCTGGCCCCTTCCTCTCACAGGTGTTATAACCAACTTGTACCCCAATCTCCATCTCAGCAAATGCTTCCAAGAAACCCAACCTACAACAGACATCCAGAAAGACCATCTTTCTTCTCCCTCTGGAATTTGCTACAGTTAAGATTTTACAGCTGAAGTACTGTAGCCATCAAGCTACCATGTTTCCCCCAAAATAAGACCTAGCCAGACAATCAGCTCTAAAGCGTCTTTTGGAGCAGAATTAATATAAGACCCGGTCTCATGTTATACTATGTTAGATAAGACCTGATCTTATATTACAGTAAAACAAGACTGGATCTTACATTAATTTTTGCTCCAGAAGACGCATTAGAGCTGCTGGTCCGGGTAGGTCTTATTTTCGGGGAAACACGGTAGGAGCCTAAACACAAAGCCAACACCAAGGATGACAAATCAAAGGAAGGCAAAGGTCCCGGAAGACCCATCCCAACCAATCACAGAGACCATCCAGTTTTATGGATAAATTTCCCATGGGTTACTGTTTCAGTGTGTAAGCACACACATACGTGAGCACACTTCCTTGATTTTTTGTTTTAGGCTTAGCTCAAAAAGTTTATGGCTTTCTACTATGCTTGTTTTGCTCCTAAGAATTTCTATGGACTTCCCATGGATATGCTGAAGTATTTGCAAATCAGCATCACTTTTAGAAAATAAATAAGTCATATTTATTTTAAATATTTACTAAGTATCTTTAAACATACACATTTACATAATTTTACAGATGATGAATAGATATAATCACCGACAGGCTTTTTTGTCAACTAAAGGACAATTCTCCTTTTTTTTTTTACTTATCTCCCCAAGTACTCACACCCACCCTCCACAAAGATAAACATTTAACCACTAGCAAGTATTCTTAACTATTTTTCTTCACACTCATGAGCCCGGGATATATGCATGGTTCTCTTAAATTATTTTTTGTTGCATAAATTATTACACAAAATTGTCTGCATCTTCCTTCTCTCAACAAAAGTTTGTGGGACTCTGTCCAATGGGTATTAATCTAATTCATTCTTTTTCATGTAGCATAATATTCCAATTTATGGAGGTATCATTTTTTCTGCCCGCCTCCTACTAACATTCATCTTATATTCAGTTGGTTAACATTATGCACATTGCTGCCATAAATATCCCTATACATATGGCCTTACTTATGCTATTATTTTCTAAGAATAGAATCTTAGGAGGAGGATTCCTGGGCTAAAATAAATATGAATTTTTATTATTAAGCAGGCTGCCCAATTATTTCCCAAAAGGCTGTAACAATTCACATTTGCACCTGCAATATATGAAAATATTCTATTCTCCACGTCCTCTCTGTACTGGGTGTTTTTATTTCTTTTTAATTTTACCAGTTTTTAATTTGAGATTCCCTGTGTTCTAGTGACTGGCCAACAAGTTGTTACTGAAAACTCAGAGAGATTTGAAAGGGGAAGAACAAGAATGTCAACCTAAAACTTCAGATCAAGTTTTACAGTGTAATTAGTGACCTAGGTACGGACACGGGTACTGCCTGTGACCGCTTCACCAGCAGTCACAGAGGCAAAGGCATCAAACTGAAACATGAAGACAATATAAGAGCAGAAATATTAAGAATTAACTCCTTGCTACCACCTATTATTTCCCAATTTGAGAATATGCTGAGGGTTATTCTGCAGTGGAAATGAATAAAGGTAAATAGGGGAATCCTCCAGAGGAGGCAGGTTTCAAAAGGAGTCATCTTATAGCTATTTCTAATTTACTTGTATTATTACCAGACAATGTGGCCTGTAAACCTGCAACTTTTCTCATCTGTTAAGATTTTCTTTATGAAAACTGTATACTGAAATCCCATACCATGACTGCTCCATTTCTTCCATTATTTTTACTTTATGTATTTAGCTTTTTAGCTGTATAAGCATATGATTATTAGATCTTCATAAATTATGCCTTTTATTATAATAATCCATTTGTTTGATATAATAATCCATTAGTTTGATGCTCAAATTAGATTTTTGTTGTTTTCCTTGGCCTTAGATATTTATCTCTTTATTACTCATATTTGTTTATCAAATTTTCACAAATTTGCTTCTTCTAAACGGGACATGGTTAGGTTTTGTTTCTTAATCTAGTCTTGATAATTTTACTGGCACAACAGAATCTACTCACATTTAATATAATGACTGCTATACTGATATGATTCCTTCCAACCAAATTTCTAAATCTTAATGAGTAATTTATATACAATAAAATGCAACCACCTCAAGTGTACAATTTGATAACTTTTGATAAATGTACACCTGTGTAACCCCCCAAACATGATATAAAACAGTTGTCACCCCCAAAATGTTCCCTCATACCCCTTTGCAGGTAGCCTGTCCCACCACAGATCTTATTTCTATCACTATAGACCAGTTTTATGGAACCTGATCTAATGTAATCACACAGAGATATTTTCAATGGTTTGCTCCTTCCTATTGCTAAACAGTATTCTACTGTATGAATATACCGTAACTTGTTTATCCATTCTCTTGTTGATGGACATTTGGATTATGTAGTTACAGGCTCTTACGAATAAAGCTGCTAAACACACTTCTATACAAGCCTTTGTGTGGATATACACAGACATTTCTCATGGATAAATGCATAAAAGTGGAATCGCTGGATCGAAGTATAGATACACACCTAAGTTTTAAAAAACTGCCAAGTTGTTTCCTAGGTGGTTGCACCATCTTACACTTTCATCATCAAGGTATGAATCTTCTCTGCTCTCAGGTCTCCCAGAACTCCCCACACTCACCCCTCCACCCCCCAGCCGCAAGCCCAGGGAAGTCTGCCCATCCATTCGGCAAACCAAACCACTTCCTGTGGAAGGCAAGAAAACCTATGACACTCCATGAAACACTAAATGAATAGCTGTGGAAAGAAGAAATAAATCAGAAAAGAACTGTATTTTCTTCCCATTACTAAATGCAGGTACTCTGCTTCCCCCCTAGTTACGATGGATAAGCTGTGTAAATCCATCTAGGATCACATCCTCCGCCTGGATCTAGAATTCTTAAACTCTACTCAATCAAGGACATCACCAGAACAAACTTCATTTTAACCCCTACCCCACATTTTTTTCTCTACTGCATCAACATAAGACAAGTTGTTGGATTTCATCTAACTTTTTCAAATTTATTGGAATAAACTTAATAATAGGCTATGATTTTTTTCCAATGTCAGCAGGAACTATAGTGATGGCCTTTGTCATTATTGGTATCAGTAATTTGTTTTTTCTCTTTATCAATCTATCAGCTTATCAATTTTATCAGTGTTTTCTAACTCTTGTCTTTGTTAATCTTCTATAATCCTCTGTTAATCCTTGCTGCAACACAAATACTAAACACTATTTTCCCTTTTCACCTTTCTCCATAAAAGTGAAAATCCTCTTTAGATTTCTTTGTTAGCAAAAACAGGCACAAATGTAGGTCTTTTGTAAAAGTGAAGTGGCAGAATGGGAACTTTCAAAAAGCAAGGGATACCTGTATCAATGTTAAATTTACTGAAGGTGAAAACTGTACCTTAAGACTTAACTCTCTTAAAACTATCTCTATTCTTAGAAAATACATACTAAAGTATTGTAGTTTAATGGGTCGAGGGTCATGATATATATAGATAGCTTACTTTCAATTGGTTCAAGGAAAAAATTGAGTGTATGGTGGGGGGGAGAAAGCACACAAATGATGGAGTATTTTTCATCTCTTCCACTCTCTGCGTCTGTCCAGGTAGTTTTTCCAACATATCTTACAGTTCACTAATTTTCTCTTCACCTGTGTCTAAGGTTCTCAAAATCAGTTACTGTATTGTCAACTTCCATTCATTCTTTTTTTATATTTTCTAATTCTCTGCTGAAATTGCTGATCTTGTCATTTAAATTCTTAAAGATATTAATCATTTATTTCAAAGTCTGTTTCTAATTCTAATTTCTGGCTCTCGTGTGTGTGTGTGTGTGTAAATTCTATACAATTTTGTCACTTATGCAAGGTTCATGTATCCACTGTTCAGTCAAGATGCTGAACAGTTCCGACACTACAAGGATTCCTCATATTGCCCCCTCTATAACCACACAGACCTCACTCCCACATCTCCACCAAACACTCCCCGTACTTAACCCTTAGCAATGTTTAATGTTATTTTATCTTTAGTAATGTCCCTCACTGCCACTGGTTTCTTTGCTTTAAAGTCTAATATTAAGACAGCCATTCCTCCCGTTTTAAATTAATGTTTGCATGGTATAGTTTTTTCCATTCTTTTACTTTCTACCTATCTACATTGTTGAATTTAAAGTGACTTTCCTATAAGCAGCACACAGTTGGGTCACATTTTTTCATCTAATCTGCCTTTACATGTAAGGTAATTCCAATCTGATTTATTTATATTGTTTTTATCTTATGTATAGTGTTCTTAATGGTTACTCTAGGTAATAGAATACACACCTGTGACTTATAACAATCTACTGTAATGACATTTTATCCCTTTGAGTAGAGTGTGGAAACCTCACTTCCATTTCGGTTCTTCATCTTCACTATTTTAAATACCACCATATTTGATATCAGATAGTTTTATATTATTGATTCATGACATCTCATTGTTAAAACTCAGGAGGAAAAGAGTCTATTATTGTATGTAGTGATATTTCTGCTCTATTATTCCTTCTTTTCTGGTGTTCCAAGATGCATTCCTTCATGACGTCTGTTTAAAGAACTTCATTTAGTCATTCTTTAAGAGTAAGTCTGCTAGCAACAAATTCTTTTAGTTTTCCATCATCTGAGAATGTTTTAATTTCCCTTTAATTCTTGAGGGACAGTTTTGCTGGATACAGAATTCACAATTGATCATTCTGTCATTTCAGCACTTGTGCCACTTCCTCTGGCCCCCAGGCTTTCAGATGAAACATCTGTTATCTAAACTGGAGTTCTCTATAAGTAATGTATCATTTCTCTTCAGCCACTATCAAGACTTTTTCTTTGCCTTTGGTTTCTGGGCTCTCTGTTTTAGTTCATTGATCTATTTGTTTATTCTTTCGCCAATACCACAGTTTTGATTACTGTAACTTTATAGTAAGTCTTGAAGTTGGGTCAAGTCAGTCTTCCAACATTGTTCTTCACCTTCAATATTGTGTTAGTTATTCTGGGTCTTTTGCCTCTCCATATAAATCTTTAGAATCAGTTTGTCAATATCCACAAAATAACTTGCTGGGATTTTGACTGAGATTGTGTATAACCTACAAATCAAGTTGGTAAGAACCAACATCTTGACAAAACTGAGTTTTCCTATCCAGGAACAAAGAATCACTCTCCATTTATTTAGTTATTTGCTTTTGTTCGTCAGTTTTGTAGTTTTCCTCACATAGATCTTGTACGTGTTTTGTCAGACCTATACCGAATATTTCTTTTGGGGGTGCTGATGTAAAGGCTACTGTGTTTTTAATTTCAAATTCCACTTCTTCACTGTTGGTACATAGGAAAGCGACTGACTTCTGTATCCTGTATCTCATGCCTTTAGATTTGGGTCTGTAGGTTTGTTCCTTTTGCCAAATTTAGGTTTTCAGCCATGCTTTCTTTCCAATACTCTTTCAGCCCCACTCAATTTCTCCTTTGCTTCTGGGACTCCAATTATATGAATGTTAAATCTTTTGTTCCATAGGTCTTTTTTTTCCTAGTCTGTTTTCTCTCTGTTATTTACAATGGGTAAATTCAATTACTCTGTTTTCAAGTTTACTTATTCTATCCTCTGTCATTATCACTACTCTTGAATCCATCCAGTAAGTTTGTTTGTTATTGTGCTTTTCAATTCTAAAAGTTCCATTTAGTTCTAATTTCATTTCTAATATGGTTCTAATTAATTTTATTTGGTTCTCTGCTGAGATTTTGTAATTTTTTTTCAAGATAATTTTAATTGATTTTGAAGCATTTTTATGACATCTGCTTTAAAATTCTTGTCATAAAATTCCAACATCTGATTCATCTTGTATTGCCGTCTGTTGATTGTCTTTTCTGATTCAAGCTGTTATTGGCATGACAAGTGATTTTCTACTATATGAACACTTTGTCTTACGTTAGAAGTCACTAACATAGGGTCTTATTAAGTTTTTTATTTTAGGGGATAGTCACTCTGTTTAGTTTTAGCATGTGGATCTTCGCCTACTTTTTTGGGCTATTATTCCAATAGCAGATTAATTTTCAGAGCCTTTGTGGTATTACTTGGTCTGCTTTGTTTATCCAGTGCCACTGGGCTCCCATTGGTCTCTGCTGGTGCTTCATGAAGGGGTGAATGGAGTTTTCCTAAGCCAGGCTGCCAGGTGTCTCCCATGGTGGGAAAGGGATGTGACAGGCCTAGCTGCCCCTTACCCCAGCTTCCCCAGTCTTTTCCCACAGAGACAAAGAGTCTTCCCAGAATGTGTCGCTTTCTATAGCTGGGTCCCTCTTGCCAATTCCACCTACCTGCTTGTGTCTTTGGGTAGCTTCTCTGAGAAGCAGCTCAGGCCCACACGGCCAAAGACACTTTCCTGGACTAGGTCACTTGTAGCCGTGTCCTTTTTGTAGTTAGTGCCCACCTTGGGGTGGGGGAGGAGAGGTTCAAGTCCTCAAGGGCAAAGACACTTCTCAGACTAGAATGCTTGCTGTAGCGAGTCTCTCTCGTCCAGTCTGTCTACCTGCTTTGATCTCTCTCAATGGAAAAGAGAAGTCTCAAGACAGCTGGGAAGGAGAGTCCTTCTCAGCACTTACTCTCAGTGGGACTCCCAACTGATCACCCTTGCCAGTGGTTTCAGGCGTGCATGACGTTTTCAGAGAAACTCTCATTTGATTCAGGAGAGGAATGAGCCTACCTGAACTGCTAGGTCAGGTTTCGGAGACCTTCTTCTATTGGGTGGGAGGATGCAACATACCCTATGGTTATGCTGTTCTCCCAGTCCTATGGTCCCAAACCAGCTCACCTTCTTACAACCTTTCAAAGTTCTCTTTTGGTTATCTTCTGCATCAATTCCAGGATTTACAGTTAAACTTAGCAGGGGAAAGTGAGTCTGTACCATCTCATCTGTACCGGAAGTCTCCCTATGAATATTTCAATTACTTGTTTTCTCTCTTTATTTTCAGTCAATTCTTTTATTTTTATATATAACCAACAATGTGTGGTTATTTTTTATTGAATACCAGACTAAGTTTTATAAATATTTATCATGTTATAAATACCATATATATTACATATAGTTATATACAAATATATATCACACATTATCACTGAACATATAAATTTAATCAGTGGTTGATGGTATCTTCCTCCAAAGTGGATTTACATTTGCTTCTAGCATGCAATGAAAGTGCAAATCTCCTTAATCCAATCAAGGATTAAGGTGATTTGAAGCTAGGCTTCAGCATTTATAAGAGCTGATCTATTTTTAGTTCACCCTTAAACACAGAGTGTAGCCTATTCTTCAAGGTTCCCAACTAAAAGCATGGGGTGTTGGGGTGGCCGGATGGCTCAGTTGGTTAGAGCACGAGCTGTGAACAACAGGGATGCCAGTTTGATTCCCATATGAGCCAGTGGGCTGCACCCTCCACAACTAGATTGAAGACAACGAGCAGCCGCTGAGCTTCTGGAAGGGCAGTTGGATGGCTCAGTTGGTTAGAGCTCGAGCTCTTAACAAGGTTGCCGGTTCAATTCCTGCATGGGATGGTGGGCTGCGCCCCCTGCAATTAAAGATTGAAAACGGGGACTGGACTTGGAGCTGAGCTGCGCCCTCCACTAGATTGAAGGACAACAACTTAGAACTGATGGGCTCTGGAGAAACACACTGTTCCCCAATATTCCCCAATAAAATTTATAAAAGAAAAAATAAAAGCATGGGGCGTTTTCCAGTGCCTCTCTTTCTTCGCAGGCTTTGAACTCCAATTTTGTCCCCCAACTCTACATGATTACCAAAACCTCTGCTTAGAATCTCAACCTCTCTGCTGCCATTTTTTGTTCAACCTACTAGCAGCACATTTCAAATCAGCCAATCATTCCATTAGAAAAGCTGTACCAAAAGTTGGCCTCACCACTCTGAGCTTTCCTTCTCTCCAAAATTTTGGTCTCTCAAGTCCTTGCTATCTATCTTGACTCATGCTCCAAAGCCTACAAACAGAATATATATATGTATGTGTGCATTATATATATATATATATACACATATATATATATACATATATATTTTTTTAATCTGTTTTATATATATATATAGCTCCCAGCTTTTCTAGCTGTTTTCAGCTGGAGTGTAAAAAAAGCTATTCTATTATTGATAGAAACAGAAATTTCCCCAGTAACTTGTTCTGTGATACAAGTTATTAGTGGGAATCATTTAGGGAACAGAGTCTAGCACTAGAAGTGCTTAATGCTACCTACGTTGGTTTTCAGTAGAGAGAACTAGGAAATACACTTTAAAAAAACGCATAATGAGTTCATACTTACATTTCCAAATCAAAGTTAGGGTCCCAGTATTCTTACCCAGCTTCTCTGATTGCATATCTTTTCTACACCAAAATCAAAGGCCCTAATCCAATGTAAGTACCCATTTGTTTTACCTTACAACATACACCTCCAGAATAATAATAATAATAATACCAACATTACTACGAACTATATGATTACTAAAAAGAGTTTATGATGTCTTTGTAGTTCTTTGTCCTTAGGGGCATATCCCACTAGAAATGGATAGTCAAATTACTGTGTTACAGAGTCACTTGAAATTCTACGTGCTTCAGCCTCAAACTTGATCATTTAGGTTCACTTATTTCATTTGCACTTGATTTTTAGGGATTGCCTTTTTCTCTCATTTTAATTTATTTTTGTTTTATAATATGGTAAAGCATTGGCATGATTCTAAAGCCTAATCCACAAAACAAAGTATATTAAGAAGTCTGGGTTCTATCCCTGTTTCTTCCAGACCATTCCCTATCTCCCTTAGAAGAAACCATTTGTGTTAGTTTTGGTTTATCACACTTTGATGTATCTATGTACATACACAACAACACGTGTATATATTTGTAGATGCGCTTTCTTTGAAAATAATAGCATACAATACCACTGTTCTGCTCTTTGCTTTTTTCATTTAACAATATATTCTCAAGATGACCACATAACATATAGATAGTCCTTGTTCCTTTTTATAGCTACTCCATTTGCAATAATCCATTGTGTAGACATACCATATTTTATTTAACCGTCCTCTGATGCTCTGAGCCTAGACAAACCTGCTATTGAAATTTTTCTGTAGAATTTAAATTCACATAAAAATTCAAATGGTCTCACTATGATGAGCAGAACAAATAACTAGCTGATATTCTGTCTGCCCTTTGCTGTCACAGCTTTAAGCAAAGAACTTAACTATATAAGCACGAAACAAAATACACTAACAAAGCCCCTGCCCAAACTGCTGATACAGGGGTCTCACCTGGAGGACACAGCAACACCACCCACGGAGCTTTAGAAAACACAAATGACAAATAATGGGACACAAATACGAAACACTCTCAGATGGAACCCAGCATTGTGTCGGTGTCTTTAAAAGCTCCACAGATGATTCTAATACACACTCCAAATTAATCAAATCTTCCATGAACGATCTTGGAATTTCTAGGTGTTAAAGTAAGTGGCTGAATTTTTGGCATGAATACTAAAAATATTTCCACATTCCAAAGTTTCATCTTTAGTCAGAAATTTTTCATCTAATTCCTTAAAATCAAAATATAATTTAAAAGTTTATGAAAACTTATTCATACTAATAGCCCTAAAATAGAACAGATTTAGCATTTGTCCTATTTAAAAATAATAAATCTGTAACTATTACAAATGACATAACATTACAAATGAGTACTGTGTGCTTTAATGTTTAGGATATCCTACTATAACCCATCTATGAAGATAACTAAAACTACAAAATAATATGCCCCTTCATTTAAAATTAATAATAAATCATCCATCTTGACAGACTCAATAGAAGCGACAATACTTTTGTTCAAACCCTGGGCTCTGTCTTCGGAGCTGCCCTGGATCCAGTTCTCCACGATCTCCCTGTAAGTAATCACATCTGCATTCATGCTTCCTGTGCCAGCTTTATGCTGATAACGGCCCAAGCTGTATTTCCAGCACAAACCTAGACCCCTGTTTCAGGCCCATATTTCCGAAGTCATAAATTTAAGTCATTAAATCCCCTTCTCTTACCTCTTGCCTTTTTTCACCATTTTGTCATCATCTGCCCTGTTTTTCAAAACTTATCAACTCTTCCTTTGCCTCACGCATTCGTTAGGCTACAAAACCACTTTCATTCCGCCGCCCCCCCCCCCCCGCGCCTTTTCTATCCCCACTGCCAATGCCAACCCCCTAGTTCAAATTCTCTTCATCCAAGCCTGGTCTCTTACAACAGCTCAGCCCAGTCAGCTCACCCCAGCTCAGCTCTGGTCAGTTCTCTATAGAGCCACCTGTCATCTTCCTTAAAGGCTAATCTGATCATATCAAAACCCGCTTGGAAAACTCTTCTTGCCTTAGAATTGCATTAAAGGTCCGTCGCAATAACATCCGCAACGTCCCTCCCCTGATCCATCTCTAGCCACTGCTCCCCAAACAGAGCTGCCCATATTGCAGCAATACCGAACATCACTCTCCTCCCTCAAAACTCACCTGCCTGTAAGTCCCCATGCCTTAGCACACGACTGCTCTGTCTGGAATAATTTCCATTCTTCCCTCCCTCTTGCTCCCTCACCTAGTAAACTCCTAACCACCCTTTCAGATCTCAGTTCCAATGTCCTTTGGAACTCTGGGACCTGTGCCCAGTGTTTTATGTACTGAGCTGAGTGATGCCTTCTCCATGTTCAGACAGACCATGTGGTCTGATTATTACCGATATAGAGAAGGATCTCTGCTCACTAGACTACGATGATTTTCTCAAGGACGTATCGCCTTTACTTCTTTTATCCACTGCCTGAAACATCATAGATGTTCACATAACATTTGCTGCCTAATGAAGATCCAGCAAAGTTTCACAGCAACAAAATATTTGTAAGCTCTTACTATGAATAAAATTGACTACAATGAAAGTCCACGATAAAATCCTGTATGCATCCATGACAGTCTGGAGAGAAGAGCATTTCAGAAGCTAAAGAACTGGCGGCAGAACCTTTGTTCCAAGTATGGGAACACTGACTCTATCATCTCAGATGAAGAGGTACCTTGTGAATTCTTAGTTTGTTTCACCAACCAGGAGAGTCCAATAATTTATGTAAAGCATTTCCTTAAACAAACCACCATATAAAGATTGTTTGTATATGTTTTTCTAAATAGCAATAAAAACTCAGAGCATAAAAGGGCAGTGCAACCACAAAAACTAAGAGTTCCAGAACCAATAAAACTCAACCCAGCAACGAAACCAGTAGCCAAAAAATATGGCTCTGAGACAAGCTATATTTGGCTCTGCTCCATGTGGTCCCTCATTTCTTCTAGGTCTCTAGATACATTCTTAGCAAAGAATTTGAGATATTAATCATATGGGGAGAATATCTCTTCCTATTCAACTAGTTCCCTGAAATGACAAAGCAGCCCCAGTTTCCCAGGACTAAAATGACCTTTGTTAGCTTCTTCCTTTATTTTATCACCTTCATCAAATATATGACCAATTTATGATACAACTGTCAACAAAGTCTTCTTCCGATTCATCCCTTCATCTCCATCCCCTCCGCTACACTAACTCAGGACCAAGCAATTCAGAGTAGTCTTTCTGCCAAGCCTTTGGCTACAGTCACAACTTCCGTGAACTGCCCACAGCCAGAACAACATTCTTAAAGCACCGATGTCACTATGTTACTACCCTTGTCAAATGTTTACAATGACTCTGCACAGACTGTGGAATGGAGTTCAAACTCCTGCTCCTGACATTCTGGCTACTAAGTCGTCAATCCCTTCTCTCACCCTGAAAAGCCAGTTCCCATCACTATAACCTAAACACTCCATGCCTATTCTCATCTCTACTGTGCTTTCATTCATACCATATTCCCCCTCTTTCCCTGGAAAGCAAATCCAACCACCCACATTTCCCCTTATCTAGTATATGCTCTTGATCTTTCTTGTGTATCCAGTAACCACAATCTCTCACAGGGCCTTGAATATTAAAAAATAAGCACAAAATAGGATGACATTCAACCAAAGACCACCCTACTGGCAATAAATTCTTTGTAACTATACCCCTTTTAAAGAGTCCATATAAATATACAAGAATGAAAGGAAAGAAAAAGCAATGAGCAAGGATAAAGAAACAAAAAGAGCTCAAGGATACTGACATTTAAATTCAACTCCTGCCAGTCATCTGACAACACCTTTCATTTGTATACCACCTTACACTTTCCAGAATTTTTTATGGTTATTTAAGACTAAAAAGACATACACAATCTGGCTCCTACCTGCAAATGGAAAAAAAAAAAAATACCAGCAGATTATTAGATAAATTTTAGTGGTTAAATATTAAGAGTTGAAATTTGATGGTACTTTGGAGGTAAGGAAAAGAGAGCAAGTAAGGAAAACACCCTGGTTGTTGGCCTGAGTGCTTCTATACATGTGCTGAGAAACCTGAGGACTGAACAGGCTTGGAGTAAAAACCAAGGGTTCCATTGCATAGCGTTTAAAGTCCTGTGACTAAGGAGAACCTGAATATGAGGTGTAGATACAGAAGAGGATTGAGTGCAGATACACGAAGAGTAACATGAAGCACTCTATAATTTTTAGAGCCAGAAGAAAGAGTTTACAAATGAGCAACAGTCGACTACGGCGGGAGCGGGGGGGGGGGGGGATTAGAGGAAAAAAATAGACAAGAAAAAGAAATATGGAGTATACAGATCAGAAGTAAAGAAACTGTCACAATTTATTAGCAGCAGGATTATTCACATAGAAAACTTGGGAGAACCCACAGTCAAGCTATCAATACTATAAAGATTTAGGAAGGTTCGCTAGACAATTTCAATATATAAGAAAATCAATTCTACTTTTACACCTCTGCCACCACCACGGTTGTAAGACTCAGCTAGCCTCTGGTCCAAGGAGGAGGAGACAGTTGTGACACCCCATCCGCACCAAGTGAGCCCAGCCAAGCTCCAGTTTAGACCCAGACAGGTGAGTAAGTTCAGCAGAGATCAACCAAGTTGCCCAGACAACCACAGAGACTCATGAGCTAAATATTATCTAGTGTTATAATAACACTAATAAAAATGATAACAATAAAAAATTCCATTCCTATGTACTACAATAATCAATTAGGTTGTAGTCATAGCAACAAAATTATGTATCTGGGGTAAATCCAATAAAAGTATATCAGACCATTTTGAAAAAAGTAAGAATTTACTTAAGGACATAAAAGAAACCTAAATAAATGGAAATAAATATAAACCATGTCTGGACGGGAAGACTATATCGTAAAGATGACAGATTTCCCCAGGCTAATCTCAATACCAGGCGAAATTCCAATCAAAATCTCAACATAGACTTTTATTGAAATTAGAGGTGAAAAGGGCTGAAAACAAGACAAATTTGAAGCTATATACAACTACGGTGTATTTCAAATCTATGGCGGGGTGGGGAACATAGCAGTCTACAAATGGGACTCGGACAACTGCTTATCAAATAAAAATAAGTAAATTAGATCATTGCAACAAACTAGACATAAGAAAAAATTACAGGTAGATAAGAGATCAAAATGTGAAAAAGCAAAAATTTTAAACATTGAGGAAGAAAGATAGGAGAGTACTTTTACAACATCAGTATAGGGAGAAAAATTTTAAATATAACACAAAAAGCACAGCCATAAAGGAAGCATGATAAAATTGACTATATTAAAATTTGAAATTTCTGTTAAATACACATCATAAAGTTACAGACAAGCCATAACATACTGCTGCTGGTAATAATAAATTGGGTAAATCTCTATGGAAAGTTATTTGGCAATACCTAACAAAATTTAAAAATGCACACATCCCTGTGATAAAGCAATTTTACTTCTGAGAATTAATCCTAAAGGCAGACCCACAAATGGGTGAAATGCCATGTGTACAAGATCATTCAACACTTCTATATAAATTAAGGCACATCTGTACAATAGAATACCAAACAAACAAACAAAAAGAATGTACTGGTATGAAACTATCTCCAATATGACACTGTTCTGTGAGGGTGGAGGGGGAAAAGCAAAATACAGGTAGTAAGTAGAGTATGTCATTTATGGGGGGGGCGGAGGAAAAGGACATAACATACATAATTACTTATATATGCAGCTAACATATCTGGAAGGCCACACAAGAACCTGATAACAACTGACTACTCCTAGGGAGGGAAGGAAAATTTTCCATCATGTACCCTTTTGTAGCTTTTAAACCTGTTACCTTTTTTTTTTTCCAAAGGCCGTATTTTATCTCTTCTAAGCTATGCCTTTTTTTCTCATTTAATATCTCTGGAATCAAGGTGCTTCTTAGAACTGATGCCGTATCTTAATTTTACTGGAGCATTTTTCTTTCTTAGTAGTACCTAAAATAATGGTGTATCTTGTAATCAATGGCATCTTAGATTCAACAAAATTAAGTAAAAAAATGTTAACAACCTTTTTATTTTGGAATATAATTTTAGATTTACAGAAAGGTTGCAGAGATGATACAGTGACTTCGCAAACCCCTCTTACCCAGTCGCACGTAATGGTTACAGATTAGATGGCCATGGTACCTTTGCCAGTCTAAGAAACCAATATTGGTACATTTCTATTCCCTAAATTCCAGACTTTAGTCAAAGTCCTCCAGTTTTTATGCTAATGTACTATTTTCTGTTCCAGGATTCAATCCAGGACACCACATTACATTTACTCATCATGTCTCATTTGTCTCCTCTGGTTTGACAGTTTCTCAGTGTTTCCTTGTTTTTTATGACCTTGACAGTTTTGAGAAGTATTATCCAGCATTTTGTAAACTGTCCCTCAATTTGTATGTTTTCCCCATGATTAGACTGAGTTGTGGATTTTGGGGAAAACACCACAGAAGTGACATTCCCTCCTAATTATATCGTATCAGGGGACACATGATATCAACATGCCTTGTCCTTGCAATGTTAACCCTGATTAATTGGTTAAGGTAGTATTTGCCAGGTTTCTTCACTGTAAAGTTACTATTTTTCCCCTTTCCATTTTCTATTCTTTGGATAAGAGTCACTAAATCCAGCCTATACTCAAGGGGAAGCAATGGAGAGAAATTAAGCTCCACATCCGAGAAGGGGGAAGTATCTAGTTACATTATTGGAAATTCTTCTGTAAGGTTTGTCCTCTTGTCATTTACGAGTATTTATTTACCCAATCATTGATAGGTAAAAATTTTAAATTGTGAAATACAGTAAGACCAACCATTCACTAGATCACTGCTGTGTATACAATCGCAGGATTAATATCCAGAATATATTAAGAACTCCTATATATCAGTAAAAAGGGATAAACAATCCAACAGACAAATGATCAATGGCAAGACAAAGCAATTCATACAAACATAAACCCAATGGCTTATAAACATATGAAAAGATACTCTCACTAGTAATCAAGAGAATGCAAAATGAAACTACCATATACCATTTCATACCCATCAGATAGAATAAAAAAATAAGTAGAACACTCAAACATAAATAATGGGAGTAAAATCTGGACTAATCCCTTTAAATAACAATTTAGCAATATCTGAAATTGAAGTGTTTTGACCCAGCAATTTTACTCCCAGGAATATACTCCAGAGAACAGCCTTCAAACTGACCTGGGTTGGTACATGAAAACGAGATACAGGGTCTGGATAGTTTAAATGGAATACATTTCTAAACAATATCTTCCACACACTCTTTTCTAAAATGAATCCACCTGAGGAAACGTACACAGTCTTGCTGGTCTGTCTCCCCTCCAGAAGAGTTTCCCACCTGGCAAAACGGAAGGCATACCTCTAGTCAACCTACCTCCAGAATACAAAAATGTCTAGGGCCCCTGACAAAGAATAATCCAAAATATCAGTGCCTATGTTGAGAAAGTAAACGATTCAAATGACTGAGTAACAAATCCTTTTGAACGTCAGGTGGTTTCCAATGTTTTGCTTACAACAAAATTAAAGGCAGATGTTACTCAGCTGTCACGTGGTAGATGCTTCTTAAGAAGAATTTTGGCATATAATTTAAAAGGAGTCCAAACACTTGAGAGATGCTGCCGCAACAAACTTTCTTCTGTCTAAATATACTTAATATTTATGTTAACAAGGTTTCCCAGTTTTACATTTACCAAAAGAAAATTAAAACTATACGATTTACAATGAACTGTTTCATTCTAGCAGTAAGTTGTATCATCCACAGATTTTATAAAGTACTACCCATCTCAATAAGAGATGCTTTTCCAATAAACAACTACCTATTATGTTTAAGAATTATTTATACAAATGTGTATTATATTTACACGGTTTGTTCAGTTGTGTACTAAAAATAACAGTCATGATTAGTTAATTCAGAAGAAAATGTTTACATAAGGTCTCATGGTCACAGGAAGCTTAAAAAATTTTATTTATATATAAATCCTCATTATAGAGGATACTCAATAAATCTACCTTCAAACAGAAATATATTAGAATAAAATTATCTGGAGGAAATACACATACACACAAATTAGAAAATGTAAAACTGGTAGAATCTGAGTAAGGTTGATGGACTGTATCAATGCCAGTTTTCTGGTTGTACTGTAATTATGCAAGATATTACCTTTAAGAGAAATCGGTTAAGAGTTATAGGAGATCTCTCTGTATTATTTCTTATAACTGTATGTGAATCTACAATTACCTCAAAACAAAACATTTTTTTAAATTATAGAGGAGGATTTTGAAACTTATTACAAAACTTTATTACAAAGCAATCAAGATAGTCTGGTACTGATATAACAATAGACACATAGGTCAATGAAACATAATTGATAAATAAGCCTATCTAGAATCAATTGATTTTTGACAAGGGTACCAGGATCATTCAATGGAGAAAAGATAATCTCTTCAACAAATGGTGCTGAAACAACTGGATATCCATAAACAAAAGAATGAAGTGAAATCACTACCTCAAACCGTATCCAAAAATTAATTCAAAATGGATCAAGAACCAAAATGCAAGAGCTAAACCTATAAAACTCTTTTTAAAAGAAAACATAGATGTAAATCTTCATGACCTTGGATTAGGAAATGGTTCCTTAGATAAGACACTTGATGCATAAGCAACCAAAGAAAAAATAAATTAGACTTTATCAAAAGTAAAAATTTTTGTCAAAAAACACTATCAAGATTGTTTTTCTGTGAAACAACCAACAAAATGAGAGGAAATTATTTGCAAATCATGTATCTGGTAAGGGTCTAGTATCCAAAACATGTGAAGAACTCTTACAGCTCAACAATAAAAAATAACCTAATTTTTAAAATGGGCAAAGGATTAGAGTAGAAATTTCACCAAAGAAGATATACAAATGGCCAACAAGCACATGAAAAGATATTCAAAATCAACAGTCTTTAGGGAAATGCAAATCAAAGCCACAATGAGATACCAGTTACACTCATTAGAATGGCATATATACATACATACATAAATGCACAGAAAATACGTATTGGTGAGAATGTAGAAAAAATGGAACCCTCATAGATTGCTGGTAAAAATGTAAACTGGTGCAGTTGCTGTGATGACATTTGGCACTTCCTCAAAAAGTGAAACAGAGTTACCATATGTCCCAGCAATTCACTCATTAAGTATACACCCAAGAGACATACCCATATGTCCACACAAAACTTTGTACACCAATGTTAATAGCATCATTATTTATAATAGCCAAAAGGTAGAAAGAACGAAAATATCAACTGATGAATGGATAAGACATAGTATATACATACAATGGAATATAATTCAGCCATAAAAAGGAATAAAGTACTGATACATGATATAACATGGATGAATCTTGAGAACAATGTGCTAAGAAGTCAGTCACAAAAGACCACATATAACATTTATATGAAATGTCTAGAACAGACAAATCCATAGACAGAAAGGAGATAGTAGTTGTCAGGGGCTGGGGGGAAGACGGAATGGGAGTGACTGCTAACAGGCACAGGGTTTCTCTTTGGCATAATGAAAATATTCTGGAATTAGATAGTGATGATGGCTGCACAACTTACAAATACACTAAAAATCACTGAATTGTGTACTGTAAAATGGTGAGTTTTGTGGTATGTGACATCCAGATCACTGGACAGAATTCATAACCCAGGGAAACAATTATCTTGGGGAATTAGAATAAAACTAAGAATTTAAGCAAAAAAATAAATAATACAAAAATTGATTGCTGAAGATTATACAGAAGTATCTTTTTTTTAATGAATGAGAAAGGTTATCAAACTGCTATGGAATTTGGATTCCACCCAATAAATTTAAAAAATAATATAATGGATTTTTTTAGTAACTTTATAATATGCCAGAAATGACATCCTTTGCAAATATGAAATCCATTATTTTAAAAATTGTCGAAATTCAATCTAAAAGTATGCAAGGAAGTAAACAGGATTTTAAAATTATTTTGGAGGTGCTTCAAAAGTTTGAAAATCACTATTCTAGAGAAAAATCATACACATGTGCACAGAGAGATATGCAAAGAATGTTAATTGTAGCACTGCGTGTAACAGCACAAGCTGTCAAAATCTAAATGCCCATCAACAGGAGAATGAATAAATAAATTGGAATTCTGTAACGAATATAGCTATGAATCAACTACAGCTATATTTATCAACACAAATAAATCTCAAAAGCATTTAGAAAATGTGCTGTGGAGTAAAAAAGAAAAGCATATTTATTTTTTATAAGTTTGAAAACATGACCTTGTTTTTGGAAACAAGACTTTGTATGTATGTTTGTATGTATGTGTATGGGTGTGTATCTGTAGTAAAAATAGAAACATATATGCAAGGGATCACCATACTAGTTACCACTGGGGAGAGTAAAATGATTGGGATTTGCGAGGGGTGACGAAGGGACTTTGGTTGGTATCCATAATGTTTTATATTACATAATTTATATTAACATTATGTAATAGTAACAATATTACTATAAAGGAAATTCAGCAAGGCTAGGTTGTAGGTACAAAGATGTTCATTTTATTATTCTTTGTATTTATTCCATAGGCCTGAAATATTTCATATTAAAAAGAAGTTAAAGTTAACCCAGAGACTGAACAAGCACTAAATATATGATTGCCTTAAAGCAACCAGTTACTTGGTCAGGGTCGGTCAGTTTTTTTCAACCAGTGGCCCAAACAATATTCCAATTAAAAGACAGAAAGGGCCATCCATTAAAAGAGAAGCATAAGACATGATACTTCAATGTAAGTTATGGAAAGATACAAATTGAATCTAATTCTGCAAATTTGCCTCAAGATCATCTTGCCAAACCTTCTGATCAAAATCCTTGTATATGTAGTTTTGCAAGACATCTCCAGTACTTCAAAAACCAATGTTAAAAGGGGAAAATTAAGTGACAATTATAGCCAGTTTGGCCTTTTCATTCAATTTTGAAAAAAACATCCATGCAGGAAATAAGCTATTTGCAGAGAAATGCTTACAAATAGCTGAAAACTGCTATCATTTTATCATTTAGAAACAAAACACAAAAAAAGTCTAAGAAATAATTTTTAAAGCACAAGTGCATGAATACCAAACATTAGGACAGGAAAGCTTCTATTTCTATAGCACAAAGCAGAATCCAATCTCTATTTTAATATACATTTGATCCCAAAATTAAATCATTTTTATTTGTGTATAAATTACGCTTTTCCTTACACATTAATTTAAAATACATTAAACAAGATGTACCACATGTTGTTAAACAAGGAAAAGGTCAAATTTTTCTATTTATAATGGCATTGAGTATCATTACAAATTATATTTAAAATGTTTGTTGTGATTTTTACTAAGAAATTACTTTTTACTCTATTTAAGTATCTTATCAAAAAGAGGATACTATTTTAAGATTATTTTTTAATTCCTTAGAGAGTCCACAAGAGTATACATTTTTGTGAAAGAATTTATGAATCAAAATATACAGGAAACACTGGCTGAAAGGTCTCTTAACAGCACCTGACAAAATTTCAGCCCCTAAAGCTTACAGGCTATTAAGAAACAAATTAGAAAATTCTTAATTAGAATGCAAAAACCAAGAGGAATTAATTGGAAAATTCATTCAACTTAATAACTGTGCAATGTTAATGTCAAATTCTAAAAGAATAAATTCAGCCCTGACTAAAATTAACTTCTATAAGTGAAAGAATTCTAGATGAGTAAACACATAAATAAACAGCTAGAGTTGAAGTTCACCCAAAATGTAACTTGAAAAAAACAAAACTTAACGAATTAAAAATTGAAAGGATAAAATCGAACGAGGGTCTCAAGTGCTAAAAGAGAAGCAGGTAAATGGATCTGACATCAATAAAATGAGGAGAAAGAAAAAAGCAAGACAAATATAAGAAAGCTACCCTAAGGAGAAAAAAAAATTAGAAAAAGTCAGGCAACAATGAAGGGCAGGTTTGAAAGTATAGGGAGAAGAGGAAAAATGGAAGGAAGAAAGTAACAAAGTGAAGGATTAAATTAGTATATAACATATGAGGAAATCACAGAAAATGATAGAGTTTAAGTGGGAAACAGTTCCGTAACAGTTCCATAACAGGTTGGTGGCTGATAAATTTCTAGATAAAATTATTTTGAAAAGCACAACTACAGTTTTATTTCAGTTTCATGGACAAGATTGTGTGAAAGAGAATAACCTTAAGATTTCCATTCAGTCGCAGTTCCTGGTAAATAATTCTGTATTTAATACTCAAGATAAAGATAACCTACGAATTTATTAACTCAGTTAATACTATTTAGTAAAACTTGTTTTGATCATAAACATATTCTGCTTTTCTCCTATGTATTTCTCTGTCCTCTACACTGTAGTAAATTTAAAAAAAAAAAAAAACAATTGCCAATCTTGAGAACCTTTCACAGGGGTAAAGTTTAAATGTCAGACATCTGCTTTCAAACATGTCATAACTTATGCAATTATATTAAGATATCCATGTCCAATTTTTCTTTTTACTCAATAACATATTTTTACCTTTTCAAATAAGTAAACTATCTTCCTGGAATCAGCCAGAAACTTGACAAGTCTTATTACGTAAGTATTTTATATAAAGTTTCACCCAATACAGCATAACTTCACACAATAGAAGTACATATTTGGCTGCTTCCTCCCATAATCGTTTCTATTTCCCCCATTACAAAATCAGGGGATGAGTCAACCGCCATTCAGTGACTTGGCTCCACTAGAATAACACTCAACACAGCACAGCCCTCACGTCAGTGACTAAGCTCAGAGAGCCAGCGTACCCTCAGAGAGTAGATTCTTGATAAACTGGGGGCCCATCATCTCATTACTTGACACAGTATTTTCCAGACCGTTCCCAATTTGCATCATGAACACTTACTGAGTATCACCAAACGCCAGGTTCTAAGAGTACATGGGGATGTCACTGACCTCACCAGCCCAGCACTGGCCCCACTTTCTGGTAACACTGCGTGTGTTTTCCTTTCTCCTTTCCTCGCTCTCCCTTTTTCAGTCCGTGTCATCTAATGGAGCCAGACCTCACACCCCCCACTCAGAGCAGGCAGGTGCTCGCTCACCTCAGGTCTGATCAGGCAGACATTCCCATGACGCTAGCCACAGTGATTGCTTCAGGAAAGGACACGGGACCTGTGAGACTCAGCCCTCTTTATCTGCTACAGCTCCTAAGGAAGAGTCACTCTTTTCCAAGTGGAAGATGCTAAGCCAGTTTGATTTAGCTTCTGGAGGCACCACCTGAAGAGAGCCTGCCTGAGTGAAGCCAGTAAACAGCAGAGCAAAGCTAAGAGATATGGAGGGAGAGAGACCAACTGGTCCCCTGGATCCAGCCACGCAGGAAGCCAGCAACATCCCCTTGATTTTCTGTCACATGAGCCAATAAATCTCTCTGATCTCTTTCTCATAAGCGTGTCTGAGTTGGGTGTCTGTCACTAAAAGAACTTGGATAGAAATCATATCTATTACAATTTACAGTGACAGTTAATGACCCCTCAAATGTGAAACTGGCTAAACAGAGTTGAGGTATGGGGAAGTGAAAACAGTTTCATCCCCAGATGGAAGCTGGCGATCTCAGTTAAGCAGTATCAAAGAAACACGCTAAAACTACTGCCTATAGTAACTTTGGGTTCAGAATATGTCTGTCAAGACTGGAACATTGAGAGGCTTGGTAGAAAAATGTCAGGCTTTTAGACGATGTTATCAATTCCAAGAAGATAAGGCCTAAACTTCTTGGGGTGGAATATAAAGACCCATGATCTGACCCTATGTTCCCCTGTATGTTAGGAATTTTTCTGTATTGTAAGACAGGAAATTCAACACTAACTGGCTTAAGAAAAATATAGACTGCAGTACCTCTCAAAACTGAAAAGTACAGCTTCAGGCAAGGTTTGATCCAGAGATTCAGAAAGTCATCAGGTCTCTGGCTCCATTTCTCTACCATCCTCCCTCTTCTAGGAGTTGCTCTGACCTCGGGGGGGGGGGGGGGTCGGGGGGGCAACGCTAGGTATAACAACGCTAGGTATAGCGTCACAACAGCAACGCTAGGTATAATATTTCTAGGTCTTATAGCCTCACCACACAGACAAACAGATGACCAAAGTATCTGCTTCATAAATGCCCACAGAGGAGAGAAGCCTTCAGCAAAAGCCCTGAGATTCACTCTGACTGAGTCAGCTTAGATCACATGCCTACCTCAAAATAATCACTGCTGTCGGAGCATAGAATCGTCAAGGATGCACCCTGAAGCTGGAGGTTGTTGGAAAGGGAAGTGGGAAAGCCATTACCACCTTCTAGTCTCACACCCTTCCAATGCATCTCTCACAATTTATGCTCCGACAACATCCATCTATGTTGAGATTTGAACTGGGTCCCCAAAAAAGCTATGTTGAATCCTAAGCCCTAGTACCTGTGAATGTGACCTTACTTGCAAACGGTTTTGCAGATGTACTCAAGTTAAGAGGAGGTGATATTCACACATCCAACATGACTGGCGTCCTTATAAGAAGAGACACACAGAGTGTCATGTGAGATTGAAATGATGGAGGCAAAGACTGAAGTGATGCATCTACAAACCAAGGAATGGCAAGGACTGCTGGCAATTCCAGAAGGTCAGAAAAAGGCATGGAACAGATTCTCCCTTTGAGTCTTCAGAGAGAGTATGGCCCCATCAACACCTTGATTTCAGACTTCTGGCCTCCGGAACTGTGAGATTCACTTTCTGTTGTTTGAAACCGCCTCGTTTGTGGCACTTTGTTACAACAAACATACACAGTCCATGATTCTTTGTCTTTGCACAAGCTCCTCGCTCCTTCTGGAATGCTCTCCTCCACTATTCATGATTCACTATTCACACTAAACCTCTCAGATCTGCCCAAATGTCCCCTTCTCTATGATGCCTGCCACCAGAGCCCTCAAAAGGTTAGTCTTGGGGCCAGCCCAGTGGCTCAGGCAGTTGGAGCTCCGTGCTTCTAACTCCGAAGGCTGCCGGTTCAATTCCCACATGGGCCAGTGGGCTCTCAACCACAAGGCTGCCGGTTCAATTCCTCGAGTCCCATAAGGGATGGTGGGCTGTGTCCCCTGCAGCTAAGATTGAACATGACACCTTGAGCTGAGCTGCCTCCCGGGCGGTTCAGTTGGTTGGAGCGCATCTTCTCAACCACAATGTTGCCCGTTCGACTTCCGCAGGGGATGGTGGGCTGCACCCCCTGCTACTAGCAACGGCGACTGGACCTGGAGCTGAGCTGCACCCTCCATGGCTGGACTGAAAGGACAACAACTTGAAGCCGAACGGCACCTTCCACCACTGGGTTTGAAGGGACAACTTGACTTGGAAAAAAGTCCTGGAAGTACGCTGTTCCCCAAATAAGGTCCTGTACCCCTTCCCCAATAAAATAAAAAAAATTTAAAAAAAAAAAGATAACAAATGTTAACTTTAAAAAAAAAAAAAGTTAGTCTCTCCACCACATATTAATCCAGCACCACATACTGCCTGTATTTTTATTATTAAATTCTAATTGTGCATATAGCTGTCTTCCCTTCACTACTATGAGTTCCCCAATGGGAAAGCAAGGCCTGACTCCTAACCACCTTCGTAAGCACTTCAAGGCAGTGCACAGTACCTAATACATAACAATTATCAAAAGCTATCTATATATTGAACGGGTTGATAACTCACTTCAAAAGGAGGTAACAGGTAGGATTCGAGAATTGTCTATTACCAATTGTACAGAACTGAAGATGAGCCTTGGGGTAAAATCTAGATAAGTAGAGTAGAATCTAGATAAGTAGAGAAGAAAGCATGTGGGGGCAGGGAGGAGGACGGGTGCTGAATTTAGCAAATATTCAGAAAAACCACAAGGTGGAAGGATTTGGAGAGGAAAAAGGAACGTGTGTAAGTCAGTGGGAGCCTTCTGCTGACAATCATTTTACAGGTAATGAGAGGAGGAAAAATAAAAAAAGGCTTCTGAGCAAGATAGTGACATACGTTTTCAGGGGATTATACGACAAAGTGTAGAATGGACTCTGGAGGTGCAAGAGACCAGTCAAGGTGCAACAGAGGCAGAGGAGCAATGAGGTGAAGGGCCAGGTGCACCAGGACGGCAGCAGGAGGAATGGAACAGCACACATTTCTAAGATTTCAGAGAAAAGAGAACAAACAGAAAGAGAAAAGGACTACGCCTAAATTTTGACCCTTGGTTATCTAAAGTCAGATTCACTATGGAAATAAGGAAGTATTAAGGAAAAGACTTTTTGCAATGAGGATAAGAAGTTTGTCTTAGACGTGACTAATTACAAGGTGACAGTAAAACATCCCAGGAAAGATGCCCAGCAAACAGTAGGAAAAACGACAATCAAGTCTAGGAGAAATAGGACAAAAGACAGATATGGCAGTCATATAGTCAAAAAGTACTTCTTTTAAGTCACAAAAAAGTATGTTGCAGAATTTCATGCCTTCATTCAACAAATATTTATTGAGCACTATGTCCCAGGCACTATTCTATATTCTAGGCTCTGGGACTACAACAGTGAGCAAAGCAGATAAAAATCCCTGCCCTCGTGGAGCTTAGGTTCTGATCGGGAAAACAGACATCCCTAAATTTGATTCACGAACACAATTTTAGGGTTTCAGGTTAATCCTGCTTAATGCTTACTACAAGAAAAAAACTTTTTTCACCTTTTTCTTTTTCCAAATTTTATTTTCCAGAATTTTCATTTCACTAGTTAGAAAGCTAATTTTGTGTCCTCAGACCAGCAGTTAGACAGGTTCAGGTGAATTAAGATTTTTTTTTTTTTAACTAACTTTCCTGTTGTAACAAATCAATTTTTCTTCCTGTTTCTCAAAGTGTTTCTCAAAGGAATTAAGGCAGCTCTCCCAAAGAATGCTCATAAAGAATTCTATTTGGATTCAGAAAAAAAATGAGGCCAGCTGGTACAGTGGAAAACATGGGTTTGGGAATTAGACAAAGCCTGAGTTCGAACCCCAATTTTTCACAAGCTGTGTGACTTTGGGCAAGTAATTCAAGATCTTCAAGGTTCAGTTTACCCATCTGTGAAATGGGAATACCTTCACTCTAAGGATTAAAAGGGGGTAATTTCTAAAAGGCACTTAACATAATACCTGGAAAAAAAATGGAGAAATGCTTGAAAAATAGTGGCAGCAGTTGCTACAACTACTATTACTAGTATTGCATGTGCTGGGCACAAAACAGATGCTCAATAAATGCCTCCTTCTTTTCTTTTTTTTCCATAGAAGGTAACTTAACATCACGGGTAACTATAAGGCTCCAATTCACTAGGCTATTCAATTCTATCTTCCCAAAAGTCTTGTATAACAGGAACTGAAAAGAATTAAGTGCATAGTAATTTCATAAATGGGCTTAATATCTTTATCCTCTAACTTGATGGGATGTATTTATCCCTCAATATTTAAAATTTCAGTGGTGATGTCACAAGTAGAAAAAAAAGATCACTGAAAAATGAATGAAAATGATACTGCTTTAGAAATCATCCACCAACGATTCCATAGTTATTTTTATATAATGGCACTATCAATCTTCTGTAATTTTTGTAGTATCTTTCATTTGGAAAATAGTTAAGTGATTTTCTAATTACAACCATACAATAATCCAAATTTTATACAACACCCTCAGAGTTGTCCTGAAGATTAAATGACACAATGTATATGAAACTGCTTGACAACATCCCTGGCACATAGCATGCTTTCAGCGATAACTTCCGTGAAATCTAATCCTCTTATTACCCTATGTTACTTTCAATTAATGAAAAAGACCTTACTAACAGCAATTATAACACAGGATTTATGGAACTAGAAAGCTAAAAAAACAAACAAACAAAAAAAAAAACCAACATGATGCCAATCCAAACCAGAAGGGTATTCATTTTAATATCTCTTAGCTTAATAACAAGGAAGTTTGTAAGTTAAACCAAGATACATACCACGATAATCAAAACCAACATTTTACTCTTCCCCTAAAGAAATCCTTCAACTAAAGATTTAGGTTTTTTTTAAAGGCCAGAGGCATAAGTTCCTCTTACTTTCATTTTTTAAAATGCAAATTCCAGAAATCTACAAAATATATCGGAATGACCAGGACCAAAGTCAAAGTCATAACTATCTGTCCAGGAAAAGGCACTGACGCCAGCTTCGACCAGCTCTAACGAGTGTCCACAATAACCAGGGGAGTCCCTTCACTCACATGTGACACCATCTGAGACAACCAGTGTCAGGACTGCCTGTTCCCCATAACAAGTGGCTTTTCTCCAATCCTCTGGACTCTCTTCGGAGACACTCAGACCTGCTCTCCCCGCCTGCCAATCTCCCTCCTATGCAGGTGACTCTCAGTGTGTGTAAAATTAAACATCTCAGATCCACTCCTCCTGTGTCCCTGTGTCTATTAATGATACTACCATCCTCCCAATCGTCCAAGGTAAGATCTAGTTTTCTTTCCCTCACCATTCCCCTTCCCACAAGCAAATCAGATTCAAAGAAAGATCTGTCATTTACCTCAATGATACCACCGAGCACTTATCCCTGCCTCTATTTCCATATCCTATCTCAAGTTCTCGTGACTGCACTCCTGACCCATGCCAACAGTTCCAACTAGTTACCCACCATCTTTCATGCTTAAAGTGAGTCCACCTATGCTGAACATTGCAGACAGACTGATGCTGCTATGCACGTCCTTCCCCACTCTATGGACCCTCACTGCCTACCACGGCATCCCAGACTTTCAGAACCTAAAGAACTCGTCTCTGACCCAACCATCCATTCATTTGATCTTAGAAGCTCCTCCAATTCAAAATGCTCTGGCCTCACTTTCAAGGCCATTCCCACTCTGGCTCCCATCTAAAAACCTGTAATGTCGTGAAAACGAGATGAACTATGCCATTCCACCGCTTATAGGCTAAAAGTCAAAACTCTCAATCCAACCAACAGAAATCCACATGGCCTGGTCCCTCCCCTGCCTCTCTCTCTAGTCTTGCCATGCTCCCCTCTGCTCTCTCTGCTCCAGCCACCTGGCCTTCGATCCGGCCTGTCACGATCCCTCTCATCCCCAAGCCTCTGTACATGCTGGCCCTTTACTACCCCACCGCTCATGTAGGCAGTGCCATCGCACCCCTTAGATATCAACTCAATAGTCACTTACTCAGTCACTAACCTTACTATTCCAAACTAAAACAAGTCCCCTACTCATTACCAGGGCCTTAAGCAAAATCGTAATACATTGATTACTGGATGTCTTGTTCCCAAGCTAGAATGTAAGCTCTACAAGAGCAGGGCGATGTCTGTCTTGTATCTCACAACCTAAGCTAGAAGAGCTCTCAATAAATATGTGTAGATTAAATCAGTTCATAAATCAGAACACCCGAAGGAAGTTCCAAACTTCTCTCTCACAACGCTCTTCTATATACCCTGGCAATCCTGTATACCAGCAACACTGTACGTCTGGTCTCCCCAATTTTGTTTGCATCCTTCCTGCCATCTGAAATTCTTTTCCCGGCAGCACAATTCCAAGTCCTTACTTAGCTTCAAACGCTCAAATCCAATGTCCCCTGCTCCTCAAAGTCTTCTTGCACCCCTCAGCTAGTCACAACCTCTCCGCCCCTGAATTCCCACAGGTTGCCCATTGCCTCATTCAGGTCTCAGGTCAAATGTCACTTTAAATGAGAGGCTTCTCCTAAAGTTACCCACCAATTAGTTATTCTCTATCAGACCATCCTGTTTTATTTTCTTGAAAGCATTTACCATTATCGAAAATTATCCTGTTCATTTCTTTCACTTATTTACCTGTTAACTGCCTGTCTCCCCACTAGAATGTAAGATCCATGAGAGCAAAGGTCTACCTTGGTCTCCGTATTTCTCCACTTCTTCACATCTGACATCAAAAGAGTTCAGTAAAAATCTGCCAAAGGCATGAATGATTCTGTAGCCCTTATGACTGGGGTTATTTGTGTACATATCTTTCTCTTGCTATATTCCAAACTCCTTGTGCACTAGGCCAAAGTCTGGCTAATTTATTTGTGTGCATTATCTGGAGACCCTTGCACAACTGAAGCAAATAATAGATAACTACTAATCAATTAATGAGTGATCTCTCCAAGAGGTACTGCCCTGAACCAGGCCAACCCAAAACTCCGTATTTCCCAGAAACCAGGGCAAACAAGAACCTCCTTCTATGCCCTCTCCAGGACAGACCCTGTTCCAATGTGCCACCCAGCTTCAAAGGGCTAGTTTCCTCACTATCCTTTAACCGATAACCGCTGATTCTTCCATCTCTAATATTTCACAATCCTACCCTTTCCTTTCTATCTCCAGCCAACAAATCACTTCCAGGGCCCTGTTTCTTCAGAGTACCCACATTTCCAGTCAATCAGAGAACTCATCAGACTCTAGGGAACAAGGGGATGTTAAAACGAAGTGTTTAAGTAAGACTGGCTCTCTTTCACCTTTTCTTTTATACCTCATTTATCCGAAAGAGGCCCAGTTTCAGAGACTGGGTTTGATACACTTTGGGACCCTAAGCTTTCTTCCCACGTAGCCCGCTGCACCCAAACCCCTTTGGGATACCCCCACCCTTACCTCCAACCTTTTCATCTTCCAGTACAGAAAGACCCCAGGCCAGAGACGATGAGCTCCCCGGAAGCAAATGATGCTCAAACACCGTGGGGCGGACCTCCCCTCCCCAATTTCTGTCCGGCATCCGCCTCTGGCCTGACGCTGTCTGGAGCGCCCCTCAGCCTCAACCTCTGGCTGGGCCTGACCCTCCAACACCACCCTCAGCTCACCTGAAGCGGCCCCCGCAGTGCTGGCATTGCTCGCCCACCCAGCCGGAGGGACAGACGCACTGGCCGGTGCCAGGGTTGCAGCGGCCGCCGTTGACACAGGGCCGGTCACATTCCTTGGCCTCGGCTGCGGCTGAGCCCGACACCGCCGCCGCTGCCGCCGCGGCCTCAGCAGCCCAGGGCAGCAGCAGCAGAGGCGGGAGCAGCAGCAGCAGCAGCCGCGGGAGGCGCAGCCCGGCCCCCAGCCCCGGCCTCTCAGCCCTGCTCGCGTCAAAGTCGCGGAGCCGCGCGCCGTTTCTGCCCGCGGGCGCTGTCGTCGCTGCCGTCCTTCTCCTCAGCCTCGCCTCAGTCGCCGCCGCCACCGCCACCATCTTCCCGGGGCTGAGACCGGGCCCCGCGAACACATACACACACACCGCACGGCCGGCTCCTCTACGCCTGGCCGTGCGGGGCGGGGCTGTGCGGACGGTGGCTCGGTCGCTCAATCCTGAGGGCTGGGCCAAAGCGGCGCTGCAGGCGGGGCCGGTGCGTGCGTGCGTGCGTGCGTGGGCGGGTCCCGCCAGCCGCCGGCTCTCGGGGCCAGCCGCCCCGGAGACTTGTTTCTGAGCCTGAGACTGGGGTTCGCTGAGACACCACCCCCACACCTCCCCCCGGGTTCTCGGTACCAAGGCCTAGCGGGCGAGTTTTTGTGCTTCGCCCGCCGCCGCGGAGACGGCGTAGCAGCCCTGAAGCGCTCTCTTCCCGTTGGCTGCCTGGGAGCCTACTGCTCTGCTGGCCAAGCCAGCCGCGTTGAGCGCTGCCCTCCCGGAGACCCCGGGGCCAGTGATTGCCCTGCCACCACGCTAGCTGTGGGGTAAAAAGGGCCTAGGAGGCTGCGTCGTGGTTTGGTGCTAGGTGCAGGCGAGTGCTGCATTCGAGCCTCTGCTTTCTCCTTTGTAAAATAGAGACAACGAACTCACACGTGTTAAGACCTAGCTTGTAGACTATGCTCAATAAATGCTTAATAGACTGAATGAAGACACACACAGCCCAGCCTCCCTTGATGCAGGCTGATCCAGTAGCAAACCAGGTTTCCCCCGCCTTTTAATTCTGTGGAGGAAGTTTGGGGTTTTCTTGTTGCCCACTATTTGCCCTCCAATCATCTCTGAAGAGAGGGCAATATAAAATTAAGAATTGGAGCACCCTCAGCCCACACACGTCTGTCTGTTCCTAGAGCCCTGCTTGTCAGGTAGTTTGTTACTTGGGTGGCCCCCAATGAAACATGCCTCTAAGCAGTATAACCTTTTGAGGTCCTCGACCCTGGAATCTGGACTGGACCTATGACTCAATTTAACCAATAGAAGAAGGCAGCAGAAGTGACGATGTGCCAGTTCCAGAGTTGAGCTCTATGAACACCTGGCCTTGATTTCGAACTCTTGATTATTCTGAGCTGTTCCCCATCATCCATCTTGCTGTAGAGAGACCACATGCAAAGATAACATAGAGGAAAAAGTAAGGACCCAGTGATCAACAAGAACTAAGACCCCAGACATGTGAACCTAGTGGACCCACCCCAACTAAGGGACTAGGTTGTTCCAGCAAACTGGATTGTTGCTCACTACCCAGAACAGAGACAAATCTTCCTACTGTGCCTTATCCAAAATCTTGAGAAATGACACATGGCTGCTGTTTTAAGCCTCTAAGTTTTGGAGAGGTGTGTTATTCAGCAATAGATAACCAGCGCATTGTCTGACAAGCCTTGTGCTGTGAGGAATATTCCTATGGCAGCTACCTTAGAATTTGGGCACCTTGAAGTCCCTGGGAAACAAACAAAGCCCCTCATAAAGCCAAGTAGAGACTCTCGGCTTTACCTTAAAGCACAGAATTCTAAGATTCTAAGATATACCCCTACGGTCATAACCAAGTCCTGACTCTGCATCCTTTACAAGCCTGGTGAGGCTGAACTGCCCGATAGCCTCACCCCCAGCTTTCCAACCGCACGTCCCTCCTATTCCTACGTGAAATCTGTTGTTAGGCCTAGGCCCAACCACTGGCATTCTGGTTAGCAGGTTGTTTTTGCTGACTTGTCCTACATGGGGCTGTACAGGATGAGGGAGGGAAATGAAAGACATGGCTCTACCCTCTGGCAAAGCCCCAGTCAGATGGGGAAGGCTGACATGGAGCCATGCCCTGGCTTCAGGAGGCACTGCTGCCCCTACTCCTTCTCTAGGCCAGAAGTGGAACCAGACTTTGCCTTCACTCCCCACAGCAAAATTGAACCCAGGCTGTGAAGTTTCACATGATTTTACCAACAGTCAGGGATAACAGAAAATGGTTTGCATCCACAAAACAGCAATACAGCTACCCTACAACCTTGCTGTAGCAAACATTCTCTTTCTTAGTTCCTTAATCTGCTCCCTTCTCTGGTTCTCTTTTTTTTAGCCTTCCAACGTGCTGATATTATCTTGTCCTTAAAGAACAAACAAAATCTTACCTTGGCCTGTGAAGGGAAGTATTGCTATCGTCTTTCTCCTTTACTGTTATTGTCAGAGTCCCTACACTTTCTACTTCTGTGTGGTGTATGAAAGATGGCTGCAAATTCTTCTACCCTCCTTCCATGGAGAGGTGCAGACTAACCCCCACCCTCATTCCTTGAATCTGAGCTGGCTTTAGTGTTTGCTTAACCAATAGATTACAGTAGAAGTACTGTGCTGGTACTTCTGAGTCTAGGTCATACAAAGTTTTTCAGCATCCTCTTGAGTATCTTGGAACACTTGCTCTGGGGAAATCCAGATGCCAGAGAAGAAGTCTACCGTGTTTCCCTGAAAATAAGATCTAGCCAGACCATCAGCTCTAATGCGTCTTTTGAAGCAAAAATTAATATAAGACCCGGTCTTATTTTACTATAATATAAGACCAGGTCTTATAACATAATATAATATAATATAATATAATATAATATAATATAATATAATATAATATAATATAATACTGAGTCTTATATTAATTTTTGCTCCAAAAGACGCATTGGAGCTGATTGTCTGGCTAGGTCTTACTTTCGGGGAAACACGGTAGCTATTCTGAGACTGCCATACTATAAGGAAGCCAAACCCTAGCGCCCCAACCATTTGAGTCTTCCCAGTTGAGGCCACAGATGCTCACGAAGCAGAGGGGTGTCATCTCTGCTGCATCCACTCCAGTTTGCAGATACATGAGCAAAATAAATAAGTATACTTGTTTAAGCCACTAAATTTTGGGACAGTTTGTTTGGGGACAGCAATAGATTATCTGAATATCTGTAGTTTGCTTCCTCCAAGGAGAAGACTACAAGTAAGTCTTGCAAAACAGACTTGATTAAGAATTGATTAAGGGGGTGACCAATTAGCTCAGTTCGTTAGAACGCGGTGCTCTTTTTTCTTTTTCTACCATAGTGAGAAAGCAGTTTATTAGAAAAAGTACACTCCAAAGGGTCTGGAGCAGGCCAGAGCAAAGGAAAGGCTCAAGAGGGGCCCGGAGCGTGGTGCTCTTAACAACAAGATTGCCTGTTCCATCCCCGCATGGGCCACTGTGAGCTGTGCCCTCCACAACTAGATTGAAACAACTACTTGACTTGGAGCTGATGGGTCCTGGAAAAACACAAATAAATAAAAGTTTAAAAAAAAAAGAATTTATTAAGAATGGTATATAATTATACGTACATATATAATGTACAAGTATAATACATGTATAATACACCAGGGTTTCTGATATAATTGTCCAGTTGCTCCTCATGGAAGAGGTCACTGCAGCTCCAGAAGCATTTCTGTTCTGACTCCTCATACTTTACTAAGATTCTGTGGCTGTTCCACCTGAAATCCCATGTCACCTTTTCCTCACTAGCCCTTATCGAAATGACCACTTCCAGATTCCAGAAACTTTAATGCCAATGGCAAAAAATTCCTAGCCTCTGATCTGGAACTGCTGTAAGTCTAGACTCTAGATAAGAGTCCTCACCAACTGCATGGGCAAGGAGGGTCGCATCCACTGAGATGGTTTGAAAGTACCTCCAGTGTTTTTTTTAACTCAAGAAAAACATTTTCTCTGTTTGTGTGGCCCTTTTGTTCTCCCTGATTTCATGTCATCATTTTTTGTATCTTTGCTTGCATTGTCTCCAGATCATGGAATTGGATGGGCTTTTACTCACACAGTGTCTTAGGTCAATTTCCCTAGAAGCACAGCCTGAAATAGGATTTGAGTGAATAATTTATTGGGAGAGTACTCTCAGGAGAAAGGCAGTGAAGGAAGCAGGATAGAGCAGGGAAGGAAGCTGAGCAAGGATATGGCCTTATCTGGAATCGAACTTCCGCTTGATCCTATAGAGAGCCCTAGATCATGAATTATACCATATAATTGATCTCACTCTGAGGCAAGAGAGCCAGCATTTTGTACATGTATCTCATTTAGCAGCCAACACTCACAGCAGTAAGAAGGATCCAGTAAAGGAAATTTGAGGGGATACCAGTAGTCTACTATATTCTATGAATGCTTATTGAGCAATAGATAGCAAAGATGAATGTTGCCCTGGTAAAATCTATCTGATCAGCTGTCTGAGCTTCCCTAAGCATCAATATACCTCAATTTGTACTATTTAAAACATCAATGTATTTTAGTTTGCCAAAAGTCTTCCTATACTTTTAGTCTACGTGGAATGGAGCAATTCCTTGATTGTAGATGTCAAGATCTCACATAACAGGTAAGGTACTATATTACCTGTGAAAAAGGCTGATCCTGAAAGTTTGAAACAAACACAACTGGGAGGGTTCTCGATAGGAATGAAGCTCCATTGCGTAGCAGTTCCTATGTGAGGGGTAGGTCAACTTATTATACAAACATGAGATTTCAATAGTCCTTGGCAGGCTCTACAGCAACGTGTTTAGGGATCCTTGACCTGGGAGCACAGGGTTAGTCCCCTGAGCTGTTGGCAGAGCTCCTGGTGGCCTCCAGAGACAAGTCCCACAAAAACAGGAAGTAGCTTTTATATCAGCTTAAGGTACAAGACTCAGCCTTGGGAAGAGACCACCAATTTAAAGGAAGAGCACTTGAAATTTCTACTGAATGAGCTGGACACATGTCTCCCTCATCACCCACCATCCACCATTTCTACAATAGAGAACTAGAAGGTTTTTCCCGTACATAGTTATGACATTATGAAAATAGTAATAGCTCCAGACAACTGACCTTGCTAAAGACAGCCATGAAGGACTTCAAATTAAAGATTCCCAAACTGAAGCTATCCTTTTTGATAAAAATTTCTCAGAACTATAGGTAACAACCTGTCTGGCTTCTTTCACTCATCTTTATGTTTGTGAGATCCATCCATACTGTTGTATATAGTCGGTCATTTATTTTGATTTCTAGATTCCATTTATAAATATATATGCTATAATCTGACAATTTATTTATCTATCCTACTGCTGATGGACATTTGGGCAGTTTCCAGTTTGAGGCTACTCTGAATAATGATACCATGAACAGTCTAAGAATCGAGCACAGGTCTCTTGGTAGATATATACCCATTTCTGTTGGGTGTATACCAGAGGTAAGCTGATACATGTTTAACAACCAGCTCTCTGTGGGGTGGAAAACATCCTCGTGTGTAGCATTTTTTTATTTCTGTGCTGTAAATATTACCACCATGGCCTATGTATGTCAAGCTACCAACATGATGTCACTGAATGCGAAATTGGGAAGAAATGCACAGAATCTGCTGTCACAAGCCCATGGGGATCAGCTCCAGCCTGTGTGCCTGGGAGGTCTACCAAGAAACAGATGTCAAAACGGAACTAGACATGCAAGAGCCTTATTAGGGGAAATGTCTGTGAAGGATAAAAGGGAAAGAAGCAGAAAAAGGCAGAGAGAGGATTCAGACTGGAATAAAAATCTGACAGCTGTGAAGGAAAGGTGGGAGGAAGGATTGGTTAAAAATGGTCTCAGACTACATACAGTATAGCTCCAAGGAAGGCTTATCCAGGCCAATGGGGAGTTCTGAAACCAAAGTTGTCAATTGGAGTAGCCCAGCATCTCGCAGGAATGGGTCTGCGTTAGCACAAGTGTGGTAGTGAAGCCAGAGGGGCAGCAGCTGGGTTGCCAGTTGATTATGCTCACCACAGCAGGAGCCCTGAGCAATGCATTTTCGTGGCCGCTGTACCTGGCAATATTCCTTTACACCACCTCCCTGGTGATAAATGTGATGGCCTTTCAGTGTCCTCTCTAGAGGTCTTACCTTTCACAAGTTAGATGCGCAGCCCTAGCTTGGTTGACTTGTTTGGAAGCTGGACTGGCCACTTTAAAATGAATAAGCCCCAGGTTCATTGGGATTTCACTGAAAAAGCAAAAGGGATTCAAGAGGAAAACATTGGATTTCCTTCTAATAAGGACAGAGAAGTGTTCTAATTATTCATTAAAGAAATAGGAGTTGATGGGGCGGCTGGATGGCTAAGTTGGTTAGAGCAAGAGCGCTCAACAACAAGGTTGCCAGTTCAATTCCCGCATGGGATGGTGGGCTGTGCCCCTGCAACTAAGATTGAAAACGGTGACTGGACTTGGAGCTGAGCTGCACCCTCCTCAACTAGATTGAAGGACAATGATGGATGGGTCCTGGAAAAACACACTGTTCCTCAGTAATTTCCCAATAAAAGAAAGAAAGAAAGAAAGAAAGAAAGAAAAGAAAGAAAGAAAGAAAGAAAGAAAAGAAAGAAAGAAGAAAGAAAGAAAGAAAGAAAGAAAGAAGAAAAAAGGAAAGAAAGAAAGAAAGAAAGAAAGAAAGAAAGAAAGAAAGAAAGAAAGAAAAGAAAGAAAGAAAGAAAGAAAGAAATAGGAGTTGACCATACTGTATTCCTAACTGATGATTGGTACATAACTGAGGACATAAAAAAAAAAAAGAGAAAGAAAGGAAGAAAGGAAAAAAAAAAAAGAAAAGAAAAATAAAGTAAGTCTGAAATAGAAGCTGAAAAAGACCTTATAATCCAAGCTATAGTTAGCTATTGAACTAAAAGCAACATGGTGCTTTTAAAAAATGTCCACAAATTCTTTGATATGCCCTTTAAAAGTTGGAGTTTAATTCCCTTTCTTAGAAGGCCAGACTTAGTGATTCATTTCTCACAAATAGAATGTGACAGAATTATGCTATGTGACCTCTGTGGCTAGGTCATACAAAAGATAGTCTCTTTCTCTTTCTCTTTCTCTCTCTCTCTCCACACCCTCATCCCTCCTACCCTTTCTTTTCACTTGCGTTGGAGGAAGCCAGCCATCACTAATGAGAACATTCCAGCAGCCTGTGGAGAAGCCCAGGTGGGGAGGAGCTGAGACTTCCAACTAAGAGCCAGCAGTAACTTGCCAGACTGTGTGTCAGCCGTTTTGGAAGTGGATACTTTAGCCTCATCCAAGACTTCAGATGATAGAAGCCCTGGCCAACATCTTGACTGTGACCTTATGAAAGACCCTGAGCCAGAAATTCCTAGTCAAGCTCCCCTTGAATTTCTGACCCACAGTAACTGTGAAGATAATAAATTTTTGTTGTTGTTGTTGTTGTTGTTATAAGCCACTCAATTTGGGGGTAATTTGTGTCGTGCAGGGCGTCAGGCGGGGTCTCTGGTCCCACTCCCCACACAAAAACACAGGATATGGCTAGGCCAAAAAGGAACACCCACGAAGCCATAGGTAGGGAAGTCACGCCACTATACTCTCACTGGCGACTGGGTTGGAGACACAGGAACCAGGAGCAACACAATTCTCAACCCTCACTGCGCTGCTTGCAGACTCAGCCACCATCTTCTTGCTAGCTCCCCCCCTTTTTTTCTGCTAGCCTAGCCACAGCAGTTATATTCATGGCTAATGGCTCACTGGTTACAGCTGACGGCCAACTAGCCACAGCTGATGGCCATTTGATCAGTCAATGGCCATTTACTACCTGAGCCAGCACCTTTCTATGTGAGGCCGAGAGCCTGGCAACTGCACTCCTGGCTCTCCACATTTGTCTCACTGCAATAGATAACTAACTAATAAAGACAACAAGAGTTTGGAAGTCCCCCTACATACCAAGACCGTGACAGAAGATATTACACTGAGACAATACAGCAAACCCATGGAAGATGTCCTTTTCCTCCTTTCCTGCTTTGGCTCGTAGAGAACCATCTCCTCTCCAAGCTGCCTTCCATCAAAGCCCACTGTCCTGGTGTCACCAGAAGCCCCATCTCTATTTCTTGCCCAAGGCCCTATTACAGACTGCTGTCAGTGTCGGATCAAGGCTTCTGCTGCGGACACAGAGGTCCCCATCTCACGTTGCTGCTGAGCCACTGGCACTAACTCCCAACACCTGAGAAGTCACTGGCAGCAACGCAGCCTTCATTACTGCAAAGTGGTTCTTGCATTCACTTGTACTGTGACTGTGGCAGAAACCCCAAGGTGGGGGAGGGCTGTGGATAACCCTGTGTGCAGAACCAGCTGACCAAACGTCTGGCCTGTGACTAGAGGTGTGGCCCAGATTGCAGTGTTTACCCAGTGGAACAGGCTAAAGCCAGGTAAGCATATCAAAAATGGCTCAAGGCACAGGGGGAGTTTAGCTATGAACCCCAGCTAGTCAGGGCCAAGGGCATTAATTATTGACAAGTTTCAAAGAAGATAGAAAGGAAGCAAATATACAGGAAGTTCATGAGCCAGAGTCCAGGGCTTGAGGCAGCTTTGAAGTCAGTGCCTATGGCCAATGCTCTGGCCCCCACCCTCAGGCCTGGCTTAAAGCCAACAAGTCCCTTTTCTCATATGCATTTCAAGGGAAGCTATAGCTTTTTTTTCATGTGGAAAGTTCCCACAGTGTTGCCAGAGCTCAGATTCTATCTGGTGCTGGCAAGGAAGCGTGAACAATTTTATATTCGTTTAGGTGCCCCCAGAAGAAAGCCCTGAGGCAAGGATTCAAGGTTAATGTGGGTCTTAACCTGAAGAAGCAGGTAGGGGAGTGGGGAAGTGAGACACGGAAGGGAAGGGTAGTCAATACAGGATCCATTGTCAAGCCTGCTAGTGTGAGGAATTGGAGCTTAATTCTACATGGGGAAACTCTGGGAAATGGTGTAAGACACATGCCTCAGAGAGGCAAGGGGGC
This sequence comes from Rhinolophus ferrumequinum, assembly GCF_004115265.2. Taxonomy (NCBI): domain Eukaryota; kingdom Metazoa; phylum Chordata; class Mammalia; order Chiroptera; family Rhinolophidae; genus Rhinolophus; species Rhinolophus ferrumequinum. Next base: position 25,453,675 of record NC_046306.1, on the reverse strand, counting down.
TGGAGTATTTGGGGATATTTATACACCAACTCCAGACAACCATTATTGAGGGCTACTAGGGCAGGGGGTGTTAATTACTGTGGGGACCAACACAGAGATGCAGATACTAGTTGATTAATCTTTTATTTGTTTATTGGTCATTTAGGTGTTCCCTTCTGTGAATTGTGCATTTATCCTTTGCCCATTTTTCTATTGTGTTGTTTTATCTTTTTCTTATTGATTTATAGGACTTATGTATTCAGATACTAATCTTTTCTTCATTATATGTGTGGCAAATATTTGCCAGATTGTAGCTCACCTTTTCACTTCCTTTATGGTATAATTCAATACGTAGTTCTTATTTTTAACGTAGGTGAATTTAACAAGCTGTTTTATATAGTCTGTGCCTTTTGTGTCTTCTTTAAGGAAGTCTTTCCTATCTTGAGGTAACAAAGATGATAATTTACTGGGCATTTTTACTTTTTACAGATATTCTTTAATCCACTTAGAAATCATTTATATGATGATGTAATATAGGAATTCAATATTTTTTATCATGGGAAATGTCAAATATACACAAAAATAGAATAGTACGATGACCTCAACACGTAGTTTCAGTAATTATTAACTGATTTCAATTGACCACTGCTGTGTCACAAATTACCACAACTTTGCAAATAAAAACAGTAATCAACATTTGTTATCTCACCCAGTGTCTTTGGTTCAGTATTTCAGGAGTGACTTAACTTGGTACTGGTTTAAGCTCTGTCATGAGACTGCAGTCACGTTTTCAACCTGGGCTGCAGTCGTCTGAAGCCTTCACTAGGGTTAAAGGATCTGTTTCAAGGTGACTCTCACCTGTGGCTGGTAAGATGTTGGCAGGAGGCATCTGTTTTCTTGCCACATGGACCTTTCAATAAAGCTGTTAGAGAGTCCTTACGACATGGTGGCTGGCTGCCTCCAGAACGAATGATCTGAAAAAGAATAAGGTGGACGTTGTCATGACTTTTATGATGTAGTCTTGAGACACACACAGGATCACTTCCACCACATTGTATTCGTTAGAAATGAGTCACTAGGTCCCACCCACACTCAAGGGGAGGGAAATCAGGCACGACCTTTTGGAGAGAGAAATGTCAAAGTTAGTGAAATATTTCTAAAATCTGTACAGAACTAACTCATGGTCAATCTTGTTTCAGCTATGCTTCCATCCACTCTTCCTTACCAACTGGATTATTCTGAAGGAAATTCCAGGCATCATATCATTTCATGTATTAGGTAAGTACTTCAGTATGAATTTCTAAAAGATATGCCCTCAAGAAAAAAAATGTGCTAACTACCATTAGCACACAAAAAATTAAGAATATAACAATAATTCCTTAATATCCCATCAGCATTCAAACTTCCCTGATTTCATCTCTCTCTCTCTCTCTCTCTCTCTCTGATACTTCTGTGCATAACTTCAGATCCTCTCATGCTCACCTGTCTCTAAATTCAGCTACTGCTGCCTAGATCAGCTCTGCACAGGCTCCAGCCAACTTTATGCAAGTGTGCCCTGGCACCTCCTTGGGAGCTCTTCTTTAATACTGCAGTGTGCGTTACTGTGGAAACCTGCTTGTCACCCAGGCATACACAACACAGAAGTACCAGGGACTTAACTCTCTGAAGCAAACTTTGACCAATAGACAATGAGAACCAATGGACAGGGTTTTCCCTTTCACACCCAGATCAACAGTCCTAAGACACAGTACATGCAGCTTTTGAGAAGGTCTACAGCATTAAAGAATCATCCTTGGTGGCCACCCTTGGTGGTGGCCAACTTGATCACGCTTACTTGTGTCGGCTTTCTCTGCTTCCCTGTTTCACTTATAGAGTCCCTCTTGTCTTGAGATTGCACTCCTCAATAAAGTATTTGCACATAGCTTTTTTGTTTCTTTTCAATCAAGTTATCCTTTCTGGGGGACCTAGGCTAAGACACAGTTGGTTGCAAACACGGTCTACACTTTGCATTTGATTAATCCGTCTTTTAGGTCTTTCTGATCTATAGGTTCTATGCCCTCCCATTTCTTTTCCCTTGCAATTATTTGGTTATAATAACTTATATTGTTTGTTCTGAGGGGTTTACCACATTCTAGATTTTGCTGATCTCTCTTGCTATGGTACTGTTTATCATGTTCTTTGTTCCCTATACTCCCTAAATTGGTGGTTAGATCTAGAATCTTGATCAAATTGAGCTTTGATTTTTTTTGGGGGGCAAGGGTGGTAGTATATATTTCCTATTGCATCACATCAGGAAACGTAATGTCTGTTTGTCTCTTTTTGTGATTTTAAGATTGAGCCGTAAATTCAAAGGTAGTCATTCTAATCCACCTATTATAAACTCGCCACCATTCTTTCACCTAATTATTTTAGCAGCCAAATATAATCACGCCCTAGAACTGTACTGTGGAGTCCAATAACAACTAGCCACATGTGGCTATTACAATGTAATGAAAATTGAATAAAAGTAAAAATTAAATTCCTTAGTCACACTAGCCACATTGTAAGTGCTCATAGCTACAGTGGCTTCTGTATTGAACATTGCAGAAAGTTATATGAGACAGAGCTAGCCTAGAATGATTATTTCATTTTAATCTTAATATTTATAATCTCTGGTATTGCATTGTAAATCTATCATCCTTTATACATTTATTAGCTGTAATTGTTCTATAAAGAATAATATTCCCTCATCAACTATTTAGTTACCATAAGGTATAGTTCATACAGTAAAAGCATAAGTGCTTATTTTCCTTTATTTACAAGTATTCAGAATAATGAGATGATTCCCTGGCATCCTCCAAAGTGGATCAAAGCTTTTTGGTTTTCTTATGGTTTTAAATATTATTATAAACTAATGAATAACATATTTGATGTCTTTCAGTTCATTATAGTTACTGTTATTTTGATGCTCAAAATTTCCCATATTACAGTTGACTTCCCACTGTAATATTTTATAGTGTTTTTTTTTCATTTCTAATATAAGATGTATCAAGCTTTCCTTGTACATTCTGCCCCAGACACAGAATCAGACATTTCTTCAAATGGCTCTGGTTCCTTTTGGAAAAAACGGGTATTTGGAGACCATAATCTGAGTGCTAAGGATACTCATTCCTAGTGACTTGGCTGTTTTTTGTTGTTGTTGTTGTTTAATATACAGAGCAACAAAATAATCTTTTTGATTTTTTTAAAGAAAACACATCTAGTGTCAAATTGATATTCCAAATTCAAATTTAGGACTACAAAGTGTTGCATAACTTCTTTGATTGTTATGTTTATATCTCTTTTCTCCTGGACTAAGGGTATTGGTTCCTAATGTTATTAACACAAGTACTCATTTTCTTTGTCTTATAATACCAACAATAATTTTTCATTCAGTTGTGCCCATTAATGTACTGATTGTTAAATATCTTGAATATCACCCCTTGACCTATGACCTTCAAGCTCCATGAATTAATTTTTCCTTACCTGCATTTCCTCATTTGAGAGATTTTCTCTTTTCCTACCACCCATGATTTAGTGACCCTGTTAGTGAAGGAACCTGGCCTTACCTTCTGTAGGACTGGAAAAGAATCCCAGGCAATTAGGGAGTTAACACCCCATGGGTGAACTTTGGCCAGTGCAAGATAAGAGACAGGAAGGAACCAGGAAAAAATCTTCTATCAGTTTCACTCCTCAGTGGACCATTTTAAGAGATGGTTAAGTTTGCATAACTTTTTGAGAAGACTCCTGTGTAACTAAATAACCAGGTATGGGTTTTTTTCTTTTTTTTTTAATTAAACTTTATTGGGGTGACAATTGTTAGTAAAGTTACATAGATTTCAGGTGTACAATTCTGTAATACATTATCTATATCTCACATTGTGTGTTCACCACTCAATCAGCTCTCTTTCTATCACCATATATTAGCAGGTATGTTTTCTTGAAGCTGCAGTGAGCCCAATAATATACCACCTTGCGTTTGCTTTCCTTCCTTCCCCTTGTCTCTAACTTTTGTTGCTCTGGATAGTACCACCCATTAAGACACTCTCATGAAAACTTTGCCTCCTGCTCTGATCTCCAGGCAATCCAGGCAACCGTCATTTTCCCAGGATCGTCTCCATCAGAAGGGTGAAGAGCAGTACTGTGAATTTATGTATTTAATAAGCTCTCCAAGTGAGTTTTATGATGAAGCAAGTATGGCAGACATTACCTTAAAGCATCCTCAGGCCTCAGATCTCACATCAACAGGAAATGAATGGCTGTACAGAATTCAGAAGGGAATCCATCCCAGGAACCCTTTAGCAGTGGCTGTGAAGGACAATGAACAAGGAGGATCAGCACGGAGTGCAGCCAGAGGCAGCAAGATGGACTGATCAAAAACACTGCTGCCAAGGTAAAGAACACTCGGTGCTTCTATCTTACAGGGAGGTAATGTGTGCTCTCTCTCCTGCTCCAAATATGAGTTTTTATTGAGTGAAGTTTTTCATCCCCCTTCAAATAGTTGGATGTTTTGTTTTTCTTGAGAGTGTATTTATGTTGTTGACCATGGGGAGCCACATCTAGAGCTAAACTAGAAGAATGCAGCTAGTTTATAGCTCAAGGAAACCACCCCTCACCACACACACACACACACACACACACACACACCTTCCTGCAGCAGACATTGCATGACCTGAGCTATTTCTGTTTGGGGAGGGGATGTTTTAGTTTGGGTGCCCCCACAAGCATATCCTGAGACAAGGAACTGACTGCAAGTAGTTTATTTGGGAGGTAAAGGAAAATGCTGGTAGAGCAGTGGGGAAGTGAGACAGGGAAAGTAAGGCAACCAATGCAGGGTGTGTTATCATGCCAGTTACCAGTGTGTACAACTGGAGCTTAATCCCATGGGAAACTCAGATCCAGACCATGCCCCACAGTGTTATTCCACTGTAAGGAGTGAGGAAGCTAAACTGTTCATACTTCAGCTTCTATCAGTCATTGGTTGAGAGCAGCTCCCAGGAAAGGAGAAACATTAATTCCTCTGCGTTTCTGGTCTGCTGCGTGGGTGACAAAGTAGGAACAATCAGAGAAAGCCCTTATGCAACGTGCACATGCTGGCAGCTAGAAGTTAGGCCAGTATGACTAAAGCGGTAAGGACAAAGGGATTTGGGCAAGGCAGTGACAGCCTCCACTATGAGAAGTGAGAGAGTTTCCGTTCAGTTGTGAGCCAGCTGCATGATCTTACTTGGGGGCATTTTTAAAGTTGTAGTCACATGTGTGTAAGTGCTGGCCAGTCAAAGAAGTGCATTGCAGACAACATCTGATTCTGCTTGTCAGAATCACCCTTCTCCCATTCTATGCGATTCTGTCACTCAAAAGGACTCTCTCTCCTGTCATAAGGCAAACAAATGACCCAAAGAGGCCAATCATGCTAATTCACTGTAGTAGATACTGTTGGAGCCCCAGTTAGATCCCCTTTACTAGCCAGCATCCCACCCCACCCCTCCCCTCCCGGGGCATTCCACATCTAAAGGTAAGGAGATAAAAAAGACAGCTCCCTTGCCTCCAGGGGAGAGGGGAGAGCCAATTCTGTAATGCAGTTTACGCTTCAGGCTAAAGTTAGGCTACAACTGGACCCTCACCTTTTCCTAGTTTCTTCCCTGGTCCTGTCCTGCTTCCCTCACTCCCTTATAGGTTTTCCTGAGAGCACTCCTTGATTAATCAGGTGCAGCTGAATCCCTGTCTCAGGATCTGCTTCTAGGATGCCCAACCCAAGGCCCATTTACTGGGTCACAATGATGGATTGGCCCAGGGGAAGATACATGGCCCTGGCATAACTAGAGCCTTTGGGGGCATTGATATGGACTCTGGGCAAAAGCAGATCTGTCTCTCTCTCAGGTTATGGGCTACGTGTAAGAACATTGGAGTATATATGTTTACATTGTAATATATATTTCACTCTACTTCTGATTTTGGAGGAAGAGAGAAAGAACCACTCCTTTCTCTTATTCTTGGCTCCTCTACTTTGGGTGGAGGTGACTTCTCTTTAAATCCATAAGTGGGCATTTAACCCACACTGACTAACCATATTCCCATGGCCAAAGAAATTGTTTGGGGTGGTCACATGACCGAGTCGGAACCACTGAAATATGGAATTGTTAAAAGAGAGAAAAACTCTTTTTCCCCCCTGGACTAAGAGCATTAAGGATGAGAGGGAACCTGGGGCTGCTGAAGGCCATCAAGAGGAACCTGAATATAAAGCCAGCACAGCAATAAGCAGGATACTGTGCAGGGAGTGAAGTGAGTCCTCTTTGAAATTGTTGGAGCTCTTGCTTCAAGCATCACTCAGACATTCCTACCTTAGATTACACCTCTTTGATCACACAGGCTAATGAGTTCTCTTTTTTGTATAAACCAGTTTGGGTTGGGTTTTATAACACAACCAAAACAGTTATGACAGATGCAATGATGACATGCCTGCAACTGCAGGAAAATACATTGCTGCCACGCGAAAAGACCCTGGGTGACAATAAAACTTACTCATAAGAAAGAATTAGAACTAAGAGATGGAGAGAGGAAAAGAGAACAGTTGATTGCTATGGGCAATATCCAAGCACCAGATCCTGCCATTCCTCACACATATTGCACCCTTGGGTTCTCAATTAAGTGAACCAACAAATTCCCTTTTTTGCTTGAAAGAATAAGAATTAAGTTTTATCACTTTCAAAGGAAAGAGTTCTAACTAATATAACACCCTTCTTTTCATTTTTCCTTTGAGTCATTTTATTTTTTTCTTATTAAGTTAAAGGCAATCTTTATATATTCTGAACATTGACCTTTTTTGTCCATTGTTTACTGTAAATAATTTATTCTACCACTTATCTTTTCCTTTGTTTATGCTATTTCTCATTGTTGAAAAGGTTGTGATTTTATGAGGTCTAAATCAATGAACTTCACCTTTATCATTTTTAGTTCTTTTGGTTGAAAATGATGGAAACCCAATTCAATCTATTTTAAATTAAAAGACAACATATTGAGCCGGCCCGGTGGTTCAGGCGGTTGGAGTTCCGTGCTCCTAACTCCAAAGGCTGCTGGTTCGATTCCCACATGGGCCAGAAGGCTCTCAACCACAAGGTTGCCAGTTCAATTCCTCAAGTCCCGCAAGGGATGGTGGGCAGTGCTCTCTGCAACTAAAGATTGAACATGGCACCTTGAGCTGAGCTGCCACTGAGCTCCTGGATAGCTCAGTTGGTTGGAGCGTGTCCTCTCAAACACAAGGTTGCCGGTTCGACTCCTGGGCTTTGCCCCCTGCAACTAGCAACGGCAACTGGACCTGGAGCTGAGCTGCGCCCTCCACAACTAAGACTGAAAGGACAACAACTTGACTTGGATAAAAGTCCTGGAAGTACACACTGTTCCCCAATAAAGTCCTGTTCCCCTTCCCCAATAAAATCTTTAAAAAAAATAAAAAATAAAAGACAACATATTGGCTAACAAAACAGAATTCTAGAGGTATTTTGCTGTAAGGTGCAACTAGAATCATAACTCCAACCATGTCGTTAGAACTTCTCTCTCAATCTATCATTTCTCTGGGCTTCTTCCCCATTGAAGCTCCCTTCATCTTTTTGAAAACATAGCCAGTATTCTTACATGTCATAGTTCCAAAGGAAGAAAGACTCCCCTGATGATTGGGTATAGGAATCCTAAGAGAGCCTGCTGGCTATCGTGAGCACTCTGACAGATATGCATCTTATGCATTATATCAAGAGTGCCAAAAAAAGTTTACATTTTAAGAGATGTTATCTATGTACTTTTTAGAAGTTGAATTAAATTACAGTAGCAATGTGTATGTAGTACGTTACATGTGTAGTATGACATGCACTCAAAAGATGGCATTAATCAGGGGCGGCCGGGTGGCTCAGTTTGTTAGAGCGTGAGCCCTGAATGACAGGGTTGCCGGTTCGATTCCCACATGGGCCAGTGAGCTGCACCCTCCACAACTACATTGAAGACAATGGGCCAGATGACTCAGTTGGTTAGGGCACAAGCTCTCAACAACAAGGTTGCCGGTTCAATTCCTGCTTGGGATGGTGGGCTGCTCCCCCTGCAACTAAAGATTGAAAATGGCAACTGGACTTGGAGCTGAGCTGCGCCCTCCACAACTGGATTGAAGGACAACAACTTGGAGCTTATGGGCCCTGGAGAAACACATTGTTCCCCAATATTCCCCAATAAAATTTATGAAAAAAAAAAGATGGCATTAATCAAATGAATGCTAGCATCATTCGTTGTATTACAATTTTAATACATTTTTTTTTCCTTTCTTAAAATGTGTAAACATTTTTTTGTCACCCTCTCTATATCCATTCCTGTGATTGGTGGCTGGGTCAGTCATTTCAAACTACTCAGAATGTGCTCCACACAGATTGAAAGAGTATTACTATAGAAGAAGGGAAGAAGGGAAAATCTGGTAAGCATCTGATAGCCACCATATCATCACTGTCTTTTATGTTTAGTTTATGAAAACCTTTCTCTCTCCAAATTATATTTGTATGTGTTTATTTATATATGTAAATATATACATATGTATTATTTAATCCTCTCATACTTTTTACTTCAAAAAAATTTGTGTTTTCATTTTAGAATGATATTCCATCTAGAATGTATTTTTATTTATAACATGAGGTAGACATCTAACTTAATATTTTTCCCATATGTAAAACCTATTGCCTTAAAAACATTTATTGAATGATCTTACTTTTCCCCACCAGTTGGAAATGCCATATTCATTACAAACTAAATTCTGTTGATGTGGTCCTGTTTCTTGACTATGCATTGCTCCATCGATCTTTTCTTCTATTCCTGCAACAATTCCACGTTGTCAAAATAACAATTACCTTCACTGGGAAATTCTGCTTTTACTTGGTCCTAAACTTCTTCTAACAGGCATGTTTTGGGCTGTGGTTTTCTTTGATCCTATCTCCATTAATCTGATTCTGTCAATTTTTCTTTATTTATTCAGTAGTTAAAAATTTTACTTTAAATTGTTAATTTTTACCAAAGCAACAAATTAAAATGATTCAAAATTTTGTTTCATGGATATAAAATCTTCTCTAATATCTCTGGAAATATTAATTATAGGAATTTTCATAAGTATTTTCTTCTCCTTGCCCTTGTTTTTTTTCCTCAAGTTCTTTATTTCTGTTTGTTTAGGTCTGTGATTTCCACATTGGATGACTTATGACCCTCTGTTCGTATGCATACGAACTGGAGCTTATGTTTGTAGATAGAGTTTATTGATTGGGGCCTCATTGTAACAGGATGAGCAGGGACTTGGAAGTTTCATGGGGGGGACCCCTCCAAATGTCCATTTCTGTAGGTATTTTTCTCTAGGTTGGTCAGTTTCTCTAGAGAAGGCTCCTCCTATCATCCGCCTGTTGGGAGGGAATGTACGTGTGAGTAGAAGGGAGAGAGAGTGGATAATGGTGGTATCTGCCTGGTTCAAGCAGGAGATGACACCAGGGTCTCCATTCAGAATGCAAACTTCATTCAATTCCCCAGTGTCCACTCCAGCAGCCTCACCCTCAACTGTGCCAGATCTCCCTAAACTGAGAACTTTGGGGTCCAATCTTTCCAGATGGCAAACTGTAGTTTTCTGACCTGATAGAGGACCAAGATTTTCAACTATGAATGTCTTTCATTTCCAGTAGCAACCTGACATCAGGCATATGTGGTATTTCCAATTTCTGAGCCTTTCTGAGGGTACTGAAGCACAAATCGATTTTCCTCTTATTGGTTCACCCCCATTTACTTAGCAGAAATGGGGAAACTGAAAGCAATATTAGAACAAAATTCTGAAACCAAAAATTGTGAACATCTATCAAAATTTTATATAACACGTGAAGAAAGGAAACATCAGGTAGACAGAAAAAAAGAAAAAGAAAAAGGTGGTTTGTCAGTGCGTGAAACACAGAGGTGTGTGTGTGTGTGTGTGTGTGTGTGTGTGTGTGTGTGTACAAACAAATACAGAATTAAAGCTAATGAAAAGAATTCCAAATACAATTTCCTAGGTAAGATTAGAGTCTGATTAACTTCTTACAGGACAATAAAATTCTTGTGTTTAACCACACAACTAGACTATAAAACCGTAGAATGTATTGGTTCCTAAAATTCTTGTGTTTAACCACACAACCAGACTATAAAACCATAGAATGTATTGGTTCCATAGAATGTATTGGTTCCTAAACTATGGCTATATACGACCCTAAAACTGCCTGTTCCTGCAATAGCTGTGAATCAATTAGGTACACTGTGGCAATGAAATTACCCAGGACACAAGGTTCTGCTTTCACTGAAACAGGATTTGAGAAAGTGTTTCCCTGAGATATCAGGAATCAGTCAATCATAATTTTGCCTTTTTTCCAAGTGTGTAATCACTTTCTCTTTCTACCTTATTCCAGGTAAGAACATCTAAAATATTATTGACATCATTAGCCCAGTCTTTCCTCAGTGCCTTTTCTTTTTGCCTTGTGGGTTTTGTACTTTTTTTGTCTTTCTAATTTACTGTATTTTATTAAGACTTAGGGACAAAACAGGCATTAATACATGAGCTCAATTACCCTTGTTTTGACCACACATTTCCTTCTTTCTGCTATCTTCCAGACTTTCTTAAAATGCCTGGTCTGTTGGTTTTTTAGTTTCCTGATGGTACTATAGACCTATTAGTTTCTGTCTTTCACATCTTTTCTGGATTTCATTGGGAGTTTGCAGCAGGAATGACAGTGTGTACTTTTGCCATCGTGATCTAGGTCTTTTCCTGATTAGAGCAATTCCAAATATCAATCCCACCTCTGGGGATGGAAGTAAATGATTCCCATTATTCAGATAAACATTGCTATAACATGGCAAGAATTAGTAGGTGTCTTGTCTCCCAGCCTCTACTTCTTATTCATCCCTGTCCACTCCATAAGACAGACACTCCTCAGATGGTACTTTGGAAGGGGTTCACCTCTGCTTTTCAAACTTTAATGGGCAAAAGTAGCAGTAGACGGAGCCAGTTATAAGTGTAGAACCCCAGAATCCACCCCCAGAAGAGGGAGAAGGTGCCTTAGAATCTACATTTTAAAAAGAGCTCCATGTCAAATCTGGAGTAATGCCAGCCTCAAATGAGTAATGCAGGGATAGATTATAATATATTGAATATAAAGAAATTCACCCATCTATCTTGATATTAACAAAACAATTTTTTCTCTATTTTAATTAAAAATTTACAAAGTACAAAATATACTGTCCTTCTGGGGGAATGCTAGATACTTTTTTTCTCTCGATCATACAACACATGAATGAATCTCAAGGGAACACAAAACATTTTGAGGAAGATAAAAGAGAAAGTTCTTCATACAAAAATGCCAATCAGTCAATGTAAAAGGATGATACAAATGTGAAAAATCATCATTTTACGAACATTCTAATAATAATTGATTCGGACAGGATTCTTCAATGAAAGGAGTTGGGGAAAAAAGAGATTCCAAAAGTCTGAAAGTATCACTCTAAGAATATTTAGTAATTACAAAGAGGAAAATGTACCTTTACCATGGAGCGATCTGGTGGTCACCATCTTGACACTTAACATAATTACTAATGTGACAAACTGACTGGTGTGATAGAGATGGACATTTTATAACTTAATATTTCTATGAAAACTCTGAACACAGATTTATTTTTTAGAAAATCAGATGAGATCAGGGCCCTGTGCATTATGATATCATAGTGATTTTTAACACAATAGCTTATTAACGGATGTGATCAATACTTTGAAACTTTCAGTTCCCTTCTACCACAGACTCTCTTACGTTCTGGAAATGACCAGAGAAGACTCTTGTATAGTCTTCACAGAATCCTGGTTCTCCCTTAGCAAATGTTACAAGCCAGGCCTCCATTGTATGAAAAGGAGTAGTCTCTGCCCTTTTATTTCTTACACCTTTGTGAAGTGTATCTGATGCCCAGGTAACCCTGTGCTGAAACTGCTGAAATATACCTTGAGCCCACTTTCTTATATGATAATCCTAAACGGACATTAGAATTTCCAGCATCTTAACTTACCAAGATTTTATGTGACAACCTCTAAGTTTCTGCTCTCAGCCTTTCTCTCCCTAGTACTGAGAGGTGGGTCCATGGGGGCTTGCCAGAGGAAAGTGGCATAGTCAGTACTGTCTTGCTAGAATTGCCCTCTGGGCAGAGGCTTCTCATTCCAACCACCTGCTCCATCATCAGTCCACTTGACACCTTGGAGTATAACACTAGGTAGTGTTCTACAAGAAGATGTAGACACCTGTGGATGCAATGGCTGCCAAAGCAGAAGATGGGGTGCTGAGAGATTTAGGGGGCAGTGGTCTCCCTGATCCTCACTTCTCCTCTTTGCTCCTCCAGCAGGAGCTTCCTTTGTTTCCCTGGGACCTTGAGAAACAGGCCTTCCTGCAAAGCCCCATTCCCTTGAGTTATCCAAGCTGCACCTCTCCCTTTTTGTTTACACTAATGATAGCAAAACAGGCACATTGTTCTTCATCTTGATTTTTTGGTTCATTTAATTATGAATTTTGAAGATCCTTGCTTATTAATACCTGTAGATGTTCTTCATTCATCTTTCTGGCAGCGTGGTGTTTTATTGTAGTATACCACCATTATTTAGCCTGTCTTCTATTGATGGATATTTAGGTTGTTTTTAATTTTATTGGTATTATAGTGAGAATTGCACTTGGCTGAAGGTAAAAGAAAATTCAACTTAAAAAAGCTTAATTAAATAGGACACATTTTTCTGTCACAGAAAGGAGTCCAGAGGAAGGAATTCTAGGGCAGGGGCAGTTGCTCAATGCCACCTTTAAGGAGCCAGGCTCCTTCTACTTTCTCTGCCTTCCTTAGGGTGTGGGTTTCATCCTCATACTCACAAAATGGCTGCTGCTCCTCCAGGCATTGCTTCTGCATTCTAGGCCAGAAAAAAAGGCAAAGGGCAAAGAGCCAAAAGCCATGTCCATGGGTTCTGGCCTTCTTCAAGAACTTTCTTTGAAACCCAACCAATATTTTTGGCTTGTATTTAATTGACCAGAACTGGGCCATGCAGCTACTTTGGCTTCAAGGTGATAGGTTTTTACTGGGCTTATTGTCATCATTGACAAAATCATCTTTTATAAGGAAGGAAAGGAAAATGGATCTTGGTGGACAATTAGCAGTACTTGCCACATATTTAAACATATGTTATTTCATGCATATATGAAAAATATCTGTGGGATAAATTCCCAGAAGTGAAAATTTCTGGGTCAAAAGATATGTTCAGTGTGTATATTTACGATTTTGTTGGATGTTGTCAAACTGTCCTCCATAGACGTTGTACCGATTTCCACATTACCAGCAAATATAAGAATGCCTATTATTTTAACTTTACTAATCTTAGGGAAAATTAAACTTTAATTTGCATTTCTATTGTGAAGGATGTTGAAAATATATTACTGGTTTGGTTTCTCTGGAGAAACCTGACTAATACGGGTGTCATAGTGCAAAAACTCTTGTGGCTCATTGACCTCTGCGTTTCTGAAATTTATCCATATTCATTTAATTGTTGTATAACATTGAATTGATATTTCACATTTGATTGATATTTCACATTTGATCCCTTATTGATAGATATGGACGTAATTCATATGTTCCCATATGAAAGAGTTTCCTTAAGAGTGGAATTGTTAGGTTAATTAAATGGACCTATTTAATTTAATTGGTAGGTTATAGGGACATATAAGCATCTTCTGCTTTATTAGATATTACTAAATTGGTGTCCAAAGTGATTATACAAATTTATACCCCACATCAGAAGTATATGAGAATTCCCATTTTTTCGTATCCTGGCAACACTAAATAACATCATGTTTTAAATATTTTTTCCAAATTAAGGGGTATGATGATATCTCGTTATTTTAATTTTCTTTTACCTCATTACTAATGATATTGAGCATATTTATTATGTTTACTGAGTTGTTTCATCTTTGAATTACCAATTCTTTGTGCATTTTTACATTGAGTTGTTTGTAATTTTTATTGCTTTATTGGATTTTTTGATATAATCTGTCAGTAATATTCATTGCAAACATCTTCTCCCAGTGTGTGGCTTGCCTTTAAAAAAGAAACAACACAGTTTTGTTGAGCAATAATTCACATACCACAAGATTCACTCATGTAAAATGTACAATTCATTGGGCTTCAGTTATTTTATAGTCACAGAGTTGTGCAAGCATCACCACCATCTAATTTTAGAGCATGTTCATCATCCTCAAAAGAAATCCTGTACTTATTAGCGGTCACTCTCCATTGCCCCTCTTCCAAGCCTCTGGCAACTACCAATTTCTGTTCTTTTTTCTTTTATAAGGTGACAAGTTGTGTTTTTTTTTAATTGGGGAACGTTGTGTTTCTCCAGGGCCCATCAGCTCCAAGTCATTGTCCTTCAATCTAGTTGTGGAGGGCACAGCTCAGCTCCAAGTCCAGTTGCCGTTTTCAATCTTGGTTGCAGGGGGCGCAGCCCACCATCCCATGTGGGAATTGAACCAGCAACCTTGTTGTAAAGAGCTCGAGCTCTAACCAACTGAGCTGTCCGGCCACCTCCCAATTTACTGTCTTTCTCTATAGATTTGCTTATTTGGGGCCTTATTTGGACCTCATAAAAATGGAATCATACAATATGCAGTCTTCTGCAATGGCTTTTTTCACTTAACATAATGCTTTTAAGTTTCATCCATGTTACAGCGTGGACGATTAACTTGGTTATACTATGCATTGTTGTACATATGTTTTGAATTTTGATTTGGTCATATATATCAGTCTTTATTTAGATTTCTGATTTTTCTGTCTTACTTAATAAATCCCTCCCTTTCCCTGAATTACAAAGATATCCTCTAATAATTTCAAGTTTTTGTTTTTCATACTTAAATGATCTGCAGTTTATTTGGCATACTATGTCACATAGAGATTTAATTCTCTTCCACGCAGGTAGTCAGTTGTTCAGCACTGCTTACTGAATATTACACCAATGTTTTAAAATGCCATGTTTATTATACAGCAAGGTCTCGTGTATGTTTAGATCTGTTTTCCTCTCCTTGTGCCATTATGAGGGCTTTATTGTTAATCTTAATTACCAATAGCTTTATAATGAATCCTGCTATTTGGTAAGGCAAGTTTTCTCTCCTTGTTCTTCTTTTCCACAACTGACTTTGTTATTAATGACCATAGGGATCAGTTTTTTAAGTTTCATTAAAAATATCCTGATATGGGGCAGCCGGTGAGCTCAGTTGGTTAGAGCGCAGTGCTCTTAACAAGTATCCATCGAATACCCTATAAAATCTTTACAACATTGTTGATTATATTCCCCAAACTGTCTTTCTTATCCCCGTGACAATTAGTGGTTACCGATTGTGCTTTCTAATCCCCTCAACTTCGCTCTCATCCACCCCCCTCCCATCTAGCAATCCTCAGTTTTTCCTCTCTATATTTCTGAGACTGTTTCTGATTAGTTTGTTCATTCATTCTATTCTTTAGATTCCACATATAAGTGAGATCATATGGTATTTGTCCTTCTCCATCTGTCTTATTTCACTTAGCATAAGTGTCTTATTAGGGAGACCACTTCATGGACAGTGAAGGTTCCTGACCGCTGCAGTGTACACCTGAGACTGAAGCTGAATAATAATGACTGTCATCTATAATTTAACATATATATAGTCACAGGATGTGGAGTACAGCATAAGAAATAGAGTCAGTGGAACTGTAACAGCTATATACGATGTCAGAGGGGTAGTAGATTGGGGGAGGGAGGTTATCACTTTGTGAGGGGTATAAATGTCTATTTTATTGTTTTGTACACCTGAAACTAATAATAAAAAAAGAATATTACCCCAAACTATGCTTCTGGAAAGAAACAGTCGATGCAAACAAGCAGAACAACATTTCCAAATACGATTTTAACCTCCATCTTTTGTTGAGAGACCCTACTGTCTTTTTGTTCATTTCTACTTCTCAGGTCAGATTTTATCATTGTATTTTAACTAACCAATGGAATAAAACTGAACAAAGCAACAAAAAAAAGGATTATGCAAAATGAAAGAAGATAAACCTGTTTTTGAAGCACTCCATTGCTTAATGGAACTGGTGACTGCATTAAAGGAATGATTGAGGAAGAAAAATATAGAGGAAAAAAAATTTAATCCTTTAAGAATCGAGGCTATTCTTTTTTTTTCTCCCCTCTCCCCCATCTCAAACTCTGAGTCAAAAGACATTAGACAACGTTGCCGATTTGATCCCCAAATGGGCCACTGTGAGCTGCGCCCTCCACAACTGGTTTGAAACAACTACTTGACTTGGAGCTGATGAGTCCTGGAAAAACACACTTAAAAAAAAAATCTTGATAGAATTCTGGAAATTGCATTGAATTCATACAGTAATTTGGGAAGAATCAACATTTTAATGAGCATTTGAATAAACATGGAATATATTACCTCTTATTCTACCTGTTTTTCTTTGCAGTCCTCTGTTTCTCCCTGCTCAGAAGTAAACCCTGATGTAAGAATTTGCATGCAAGTACCTTATTTGGGAGGTAATCCGAGGAAAAACCAGCTGGAGAGTGGGGAAGAGATTCAGGGCAGGGAAAGCAGGAGATGAAGTGTGCATTCTCCAGCAAGTTATCACTGTGGGCAATTGGAGCTTAATCCTACTAAGGAACCCTGAGAAATGTTGCAAAATGGGTGCCTCAGAGTGATCCCACCTGAGGAGTGAGAAGCTAGGGTATTTATGCAACTCCAACTCCTTTCAGCCATAGATTGAGGGCTTCCAGCAGTCTTTAATACCCCAGCCCATCCAGCCTGCTAACATGGAAGGTGGGCCAGCATGCCGGGAAATGGTAAGTGCCAAGGAGCACCAACAGTGTCTGCTAAACCAGCAAAGGATCTGTTGAAAACACAGATATAAACATGTCTCTCCCCTGTCTAATGAAATCTTGTTATTTGCGACAACATGGATGGACCTAGAGGGCATTATGCTAAGTGAAGCAAGTCAGACAAAGACAAATTCATATGATTTCACTTATATGTAAAATCTAAAAAACAAAATAAACAAACAAAACAGAAAAGCCTCACAGACAGAGAACAAACTGAGAGTCACCAGATTCGGAGTGCAGGTTGAGAGAAGGGATTAAGTACAAATTGCCAGTTATAAAAATAGTCATGGGGATGTAAAGTGCAGCATACGGAACATAGTCAATAGTATTGTAATAACTATGTATGGTGTCAGATGGGTACTAGACTTATTGGAGAGATCCCTTTGTAAGGTATATAAATGTCTAATCACTATGTTGTGCTCCTGAAACTAATATAATATTGTATGTCAACTCAAATTGAGAAACAGATTTGAACAAAAAATAAAGATCATGATTTGAGGCATTGACGGGAGGAGAACCGTTATCACTATTAAGTTCTCTTAGTTGGTTCAGGCCTTCCTATCTCTTCTGTTCCCACATCCCCAAACACCATGGCCAGCTTCATTCGCCTCTTAAATAACAGGAAAAAAAATTACATTTCATGAAAATTAAAGCATTCTGCTCCATATAATACATCCTTAAGAAAATGAAAATGCAACCCTGAGACTGGGAGAAAACATTCCCAATGCATATATCCAGGAAACAACTCATATCCAAAATACATAAAGAATTCATTTAATTCAGTAATAAAATACAAATAACCCAAGTTTTTAAAGTGGGCAAAATACTTAAAAGGCACTTCACAACAGAAGATATTCATATGGTAAATAAGAATAATCATTAGGGAAATGCAAATTAAAACCACAATGGGAAACCACTGCATACCCAGGAGAATAATTGAAGTTAATAACTGACACTACCAAGTGTTAGTGAGAATATGGAGCAACTGGCATTCTCCTACATTGCTGGTGGGAATGTAAAAGGCACAACCACTTTGGAAAACTGTTTGATGGTTTCTTATAAAGATAAAAATACATGTACCATATGACCAAGCAATTCCACTATGTTACCCAAGAGAGATTAAAACATATGTTCACACAAAGACTTATATATGAATGTTTATAGGAGTTTATACATAATAGTCTCCAATTGGAAACAACTCAAATGTCCATCAACTAGCAAATGGATAAACAAATGATGTCCAAACTAGGGAATACTTCTCATCAGTAAAAAGGAATAAACTACTGATACATATAACAAGGTGAACGAATCTCAAATTGTTTAAGTTGATTCCATTTATACAAATCTCAAGAGCAGACAGGACTAATTTATGGCAATTAAAATTAAATCAGTGGTTGTCTGGGGCCAGGGTGGGGGATTTGACTGCAAAGGAGCGCCAGGGAACTTTCTGTGGTAATGGGAACATTCAGTATCCTGATTGGGGAGCAATGATTCTACAACTGTATACATTTGTCAAAAATTCATTGAACTGGAAAAAAAAATTCATTGAACTGTACATTTTATTATCCATTTTATTGTAAGGAAATTATACCTCCACAAAAAAAGATTGGGGGAAAAACTTTTAAAGACCCTCCTCAAAGCGGACTACATCCTCATATAGTATCTCAGATCATCCAGAAGTAGGGTTGCCAGAATTAGCAATAAAAAATAGGAGGCCTAGTTTAATCTGAATTATATCTAATTGCTTATGCATATGTACATAAATGTAAAGAAAAACATTGCATGGGATATATACTAAAAATATTTGTTATTTATAGGAAATAAATTTTTAAGTATCTAAATTATGTACTTCCTCCTTTATGTCTTTCTGACCATGTGGTTCTCCTTAATAGTTCCTTGTTTTGTGGAATTTGCTTATAAAATTCCTTGCAGATACAATCTATGTTCTTCTTTTTTTTTTTTTTTTTGTATCGTAGTTTCTCCAGTGTCACATCTAACTTATTTAGTTATTTGTCTACTGGACATTCATTAATGAGAAAACATACTCAACATTAGTGTTATGAGTCGGTATACTGAACATGTCCTAGAATAAAGTTAACAACCTTGAAAATTGCTCTTCAAATTTGGTTTGTTGAAGCAAATACCATATTTCATAGCATGACTGGCTTTTCCACTCTCTAGTATTATGTTGCATCTCTTGGTCAATAACTTTTTAAAATGTTGTCCACTGACAAAAAAAGAACATTGTCATCAATTTTTATTCCTTTCTCCTTTAACATTGCACATGATGATTCCACTTGTCCCCATCCTGGAAGAGTATTTAGTAATATCCATGTAAAAGGATCAAAATTCTTCATGAAATGAAATCCACTTTAAAAGCTAGTCATGATAAGTGCCGTATTTATCATCCACTTCATGTCAGAATTTTTTCCTATTCATAAGTAATGTTCCTATTAAGAATAGCCTCAAGGGGTGGGCAGGTGGCTCAGGTGGTTGGAGCGCTGTGATCCTAACACTGAGGTCAGGAGTCTCTTTCCCACATGGGCCAGTGAGCTGCGCCCTCTACAGCTAAGATGGTGAACAACGGATTGACTCAGAGTTTGAGGCGGGGGTGGGGGGAGGAAAAAAAAAGAATAGCCTCGATTCTTAAAGGATTAAATTTTTCTTCCTCAATATTTTTCTTCCTCAATCATTCCTTTAATGCAGTCACCAGTTCCATTAAGCATTGGAGTGCTTCAAAAACAGGTTTATCTTCTTTCATTTGCATAATCCTTTTTTTTGTTGCTTTGTTCAGTTTTATTCATTGGTTAGTTAAAATACAATGATAAAATCTGACCTGAGAAGTAGAAATGAACAAAAAAGACAGTAGGGTCTCTCAACAAAAGATGGAGGTTAAAATCGTATTTGGAAATGTTGTTCTGCTTGTTTGCATCGACTGTTTCTTTCCAGAAGCATAGTTTGGGGTAATATTCTTTTTTTATTATTAGTTTCAGGTGTACAAAACAATAAAATAGACATTTATACCCCTCACAAAGTGATAACCTCCCTCCCCCAATCTACTACCCCTCTGACATGGTATATAACTTACAGTTCCACTGACTCTATTTCTTCTGCTGTACTCCATATCCTGTGACTATATATATGTTAAATTATAGTTGACAGTCATTATTATTCAGCTTCAGATTCAGGTGTACACTGCAGTGGTCAGGCACTTTCACTGTCTATGAAGTGGTCTCCCTAATAAGACAAGTATCCATTGAAACCCTATAAAATCTTTACAACATTATCGATTATATTCCCCAAACTGTCTTTCGTATCCCCGTGACAATCTTGTGGTTACCGATTGTGCTTTCTAATCCCCTCACCTTCTCTCTCATCCCCACCCCCCTCCCATCTAGCAATCCTCAGTTTTTCCTGTCTATCTTGGAGACTGTTTCTGATTAGTTTGTTCATTTATTCTATTCTTTAGATTCCATATATAAGTGAGATCATATGGTATTTGTCCTTCTGTGTCTGACTTATTTCACTTAGCATAATGTTCTCTAGGTCCATCCATATCATTGCAAATGGTAAGATTTCATTCTTCTTTATGGCCGAGTAATACTCCATTGCATAAATGTACCACAGTTTCTTAAGTCATCTACCGATGGACATTTCAGTTGTTTCCATGTCCTGGCTATTGTGAATAGCACTGCAATAAGCATAGGGGTGCATAAATTTTTTCAAATTAGTGTTTTTGGATTTCTCTGAATAGATACCTAAGAGTGGAATTGCTGGGTCATAAGATAGTTCCATTTCCAGTATTTTGAAGTACCTCCATACTGATTTCCATAGTGGATGCACTGCATAATCCTATTCTTAAGAGATAATTGTAAACTATGAACAAGAAATAAATAGGTTTCCCTTAATAGATTATTATAAAAGTCAATAAGAATTCTGGGGACTTTTGCCTTAAAATTAAAGTATGATTCCAGTGCCTCAAATAAATTGAGGATTCTCTCAATTCCATTTGTTAAAGAGAGCTAACAGGTTTTTGAATGCGAGAGAAATGAAGAATACTGAATGCCAACAAAAACACAAAAATCCCTTAATTGTTCAATTTAAACAGTAATAATGCTAGCATAAGAGAACGATTTCATGACAATTACATCAAATCAATAGGAAGGACATCAGATGCTATTTGAGCAACATTATGCACCGGCAGGACAGCCAATAGCTTCCCTATAATCATTCATGCTTTACTTCAACTTTGAATAAACAATGTCTGTACCTTTATGCAAACATCTACCAACATTTACATTTGTATTATCTCCACCAAAAGCAGTACAATTTTCCTCATGAACTCCTAACTTAATAAGAAAGTCTCTGCAAAAAAATTTGCTCTTATTTCTGAAGTCTCATCTGGAAGGGATTTTATCCAAAATAGCCTTACAAGTGAATCTTTTTACAAGAAGAGTATTGCACAAGCAAAAGGAACATTTTTGTGCATTGTAATTACTTGCATCCATGATGATGCTATAAGGGGATGAGCTTTGATAATCACTGCAACAGTAAATGGAGTTATTACATTTTTAATTTTTGCAGTAATTTTGTCCTCACATTTGGAATTTTGCTTTCAATTTTGGAATTAAAAATTACTTCTGATAGCAGTACATTCAAAGAGTCCTTTGAGCTGTAAGACTGATGACAGTATACAGGATGGGAGGCCATTACAGCTTCTGCTGTAATTATTTTATCTTCTTCATCTAAATTTATCTTAAAGTTTTATTATTTTATCACTTTCTTTGATACAAATTGAAGAAACCACACATCTTTTATGCTCAGCTGTTAGTATATGCTGATTTATATTCCACCATTTTCAATGTTGAATGAACACTTACATACGACACAAAGTGCTTCAAAAGGATTTTTTCCTCATTTAATAAATGTCCAGTTCAGAAAATTCATTATGAAATTCACAGTGGCATTTTGGCATTTTGGGGTTCAAATATACACAGATGTAAAAGAGATAACACAATTGATTTTCAACAAGAGTGCCAAGACAATTCAACGGGAAAAGAAGAGTCTGTTCAAGAAATGGTGCTGAGACAACTGGACAGCCACATGCAAAAGCATGAAGTGGGACCCTTACCTCACACCAAATACAAAAATTAACTCAAAATGGATCGAATATCTAAATGTAAGAGCCAAAACTATTAAACTCTTATAAGAAAATGTAGGGGTAAATCCTCATGACCCTGTATTAAGCAATGGTTTCTCAAGTATGACACTAAAAGTATAAGCAACTTAAAAAAAATAGATAAATGGGATAACACCAAATTTAAAAATTGTGTGCTTCAAAAGGAATCAGGAACGTGAAAAGACAACCCACAGAATGAAAGAAAATTTTTGCAAATCATATATCTGATAAGGGACTTGTATCTAGAATATGTAAAGAACTGTTACAACTTAATAATAGACAAACCCAATAAAAATGAGCAAAAGATCCAAACAGACATTTCTCCAAAAAGATATACAAATGGCTAATAATTAGAACATGAAAATATGCTTGATATCATTAGCTATCAGAGAAATGCAAACCAAAACCACAATAATGATGGTGAGAGCATGATGTAATACATACAGATGTCAAATTATAATGTTGTACACCTGAAATTTATATAATGTTAAAAGTGTTACTGCGGATCTAATATATGGTGATGGAAGCAGAACTGACTCCGGGTGGTGAACACACAATGGGATTTATAGATGATGTAATACAGAATTGTACACCTGAAATCTATGTAATTTTACTAACAATTGTCACCCCAATAAATTAAAAAGAAAAAAAAAGTGTTACTGCAATAAAAAATAAAATGTAAATAAAACTAAAAAATACCACAATGAGATAGCACTCATACCCATTAGGATGGTTACAATAAAAAAGATGGATAAACAAGGATGTGGAGAAATTGGAACTTGCATATGTTGTTGGTGGGAATGTAAATGGTGCAGGCACTTTAGAAAACAATTTGGAAAAAGAAAACAATTTGGAAGTTCCTCAGATGGTTAAAGAAGTTACTATACAAACTAGTAATTCCACTCCTAGTTGTATGCCCAAGAGAATTGAAAACATATCCACACAAAAACTTGTACACAAATGTTTATAGCAGCCTTAGCTAAAAAAAAAAAAAAATGAAAAAAGTACTTATACGTCAACTAATAAGTAGATAAGAAAGATGTGGTATATCCATGCAATGGAATATTATCCAACCATAAAAAACGAAATTCTGGTACATGCTGCAACATGGATGAGACTTACAAACATTATGTTAAATCATATACTCCTAAGTCAACCACAAAGGACCACATAGCGTATTGTTCTGTTTATATGAAAGATTCAGAATAGACAAATCCATAGAGAGAAAGATTAGTGTCTGCCCAAGGCTGTGATAGTTGGGGAGAAATGGAGGAATGACTGCTAAAAGGCATAGATAGGGTTACTTGTTGGGGTGAAGAAAATGTTCTAAAATTGATGGTGGTGGTGATAGCACCACTTTGTGAACATACCAAAAGAACTGTTAAAAAAAAAAAAGGTAATACCTAGCAAACATCATAAGAATTGAAAACGTTGTTTTTGATAAATCTCATGGCTGTGACATCGCGTTTGTCCCAAGTCCAAACTCATAACTCATGGTAAGTGAAAACTGAATCTTGAATGGATTGTGAACTTTGAACTTGCGGGTGTTAAAATATTGAACTCAATATCTGATGCAAAAAAAGATGAATTTCTCTTATACGTACAAAGGAGAGCTGTATTTCTAAGGCACCGTCTCCCTAAACAAATTCAGAGCTGATCTTATACGTTTTGGGAAGCCTTGCGTTCAAGAACTGGTGGTTTCACAAGCGGGAGCGTCCAGCGACTGACGGACTTGTAGCTACGTTAGTGTGGTCACTGTTGTAAGGTAATTGAGGACCAGATAACTTTCGGAAGCCTGGTCCCCGGAGTGACGCACTTGCCGATTGGCTGTTGTCTAGAAGCATGGAGCTGTCAATGATTGGCTGACTTTCAGAAGCTTGAGGCTGTAAATGATGTACTAACTTTTAGAAGCCTAGTTACCGGAGTGAAGCTGTTGTTGACTGGCTAATTTTCAGAAGCATAGGAGTGAGACTGTCGCTGATTGGCTGATTTTCAGTGTACTGATGTGAATGAAGTCCTCTCTAAATAATGGTGGTTGCTTGTTCACGACTTTGAACTTGAGCCGAAAGTCTTTTCATTTCTTGACTATGAAAAATACTTTTAATTTCTAGTACCTTCTTTAGGTCTTCCCTCCGCTAAACCTGCTGGAGGCACCATAGGAATTGCCTACATCTTTTATTTGTGGCAGTAGGATTTTCAGCAGTGTTGCCATTTAAGTGATTTAAGCGCCAATTATCTTGGCGGAAAAATAGCTCTAATAGTTTTTGTAATTGATTGCAAAAAGATTAATACAAGACATCTAAGGCATATTGACGAATACAGGACGCAGGACGAAATCATATACAGGACGCCTGACAAGCCTATTAACGAGGTATTTCCTCCGTTTTACACACGAAAAGACCGAAGCTCGGTGGGATTAATTTTCTTGTATATGGCCCAGCAGTGGAAACGGGTCGAGCCAAGATCTGAACGGAAAAGTGCAGAGATCCTCTGAGACCCTATAAATCCCTAACGTCCAAGCCCTGCGCATGGCTGGGCGCGCACTGCTAACCTGAGATCGGCTAGGTCGGCTGGATGTTTGAAGGGAGGATGCACAATTGAATAGAAACGGGTTTCTTAACAGTAGCAAGGCACCCGCCTGGGAGACCGCGGGAAGCGAGCAGGGTACTAAGGAGGTGCTCAGGTCCCGGCGTTGTCCTGGGACACTGTTGCCGCAGCGGAAGGCTTTGCTGGAGGCCGAAGCCGGTTCAACGGGGCGGGACAGAGCGAGGCCCCGCCCCCGGGCGCGTCCGTGTGCGTGGCTGAGGGCGCGATAGAGAGTCCCACTCGGTGATGCGGGACCTGAGGACAGGGCAGAGTGGCGGCCTGATTAGCCCTCGCCCGGAGGACCGGCACTCCCAGTGTTCTGCCCAGCCGCCACGCAGCTGAAGGAGGGCGCGGCCCTGCGTCCGTCGCCCCTCCCCACATCCCCGCCAGTCACGGCGCCCCCATCCTAGCTCCTTGCGCGCGTCCGACTCCGCCCCCGCCCCCGACGTGCCCCCGCGCGCCGCGCCCTCCGCCCACCCGACCCTCCCCGCCGCCGCGCCCGGCAGCAGTGGCCCTGTAGCCGCCCCACGGGCCTGTGCTACCCTTGCAGCGGCACGGTTCATCCCCGGCGCCCGCCACCATGGATGTGTACCCTCCGCACCGGCTGGGGCTGCCCCGCGCGCGGTTCCCCGGCGGCCCCGGCCGCGGGTCGCCCTCCGTCAGGTACGCGGGGCCGAGGCTGCAGAGGGGCGGGCGGTCGGGCCGGGGGTTGTGGGCTGTTGGGGTCCCGCGACGCCTCCCGCCGCAGGGCGTGGCCCGACATGGCTTCCTTGCGGATGGTTTTTCCCTAAACGGCTGCCTGAGCAACGTTTTCCCAGGAACGGCGCCCTGTGTAGAGATTCTCACCACGGCTCCCTTGTGAAGACCCCCTACTGTGACATCCCCCCCATAGAATGTCTCCCCAGGAAGGATTCCCCTGTAGAGAATCTCCATAGTGGTTTCTCTATGGGGAGCTCACTTCCAGCCCCCTAGATTATTGCCTCCAGTAACGGCCGTATAATCAATCCCCCACAATAGCTCCCCTGCACAGAACCTCCAAATGGGTTTTCCTAGAAACGGCTTATCTATAATGCCCCCCCCCCCCCATCGTGGGTCTCTAGAGCCTTTCCCCTTGACAGAGCCATCCCTACAGAGCACCCCCCTCCCGTCCCTACCTGCACACGAACACTGACAGCATGTTCCCTATTGCTCATTTCTCACTTCCCCCCTGCCCCAGCCTGCATCGCAACGCACCTTCACTCCACAATGGGGAGGTCAGGTTAGGAGCAGCTGTAGGTCATTAGGGACGCAGGAGGGAAAACTAACCGGATGGGTAGGGGAAAGAAAGCGGCGGACCCCAGGCCCCTGAGCCTAGAGACAGAGCCCCCGGGTGCCTCGGTGTGGGGAGGGTGATTTTGGGGAGGGTCCCCGCCCCCTTTCAGTAAAGGAAGATCCATTTTCGTTTTCTGCTTCTTGTGCCTTTGGGGCTGACCTTGATAGTCTGGGCATTGTTTGTGATGTAGCTGGTATGGCCGCTTGGGGATTGTGGAGGTTGGAATGACAGGGGTTTCGGCAGAGACCATTGAGAGGGAGGGAGGGAGAGAGAAAGAAATGGGCTTTGGTACTGCTCAACTGCCGTTAAACCAGAAAAGGGTTTTTGCTTTGCTTTTTCTCTGTCTTATAGCCACTTAGCAAAGCAAATATGGTATTCCGTTGAAAGGAGATTGTCAACTTCTGTTAGAACAGCTTTTCCTATATCCTTCTTATGGGGCTTAAGGCATTGTATGTTTTTTGTTTTTGTTTTGTTTTAATGAAACCAAATTCATGGAGAGCAAGAACTAAATCTTAGAACCCTGTTTCTCTCTTACTTCCTGGCATTCCTTCCCCAACTCCAGCAGCTAATGAATGTTTGTTGAATGAATAAAGGTTGGAGGAGGTGAGGCATGGTTGCATTTGAGATTCCTAATTTGCTTCTCATTTGGCAGGTGACATTGTCTGAATTCCTGCTCTGCCCTTCAGTGGAATTCCTTGTGGACTTTATAGTTCCAAGTGTTTAGCTGCTTGTGGTAACCATCTCCAATCCATCCAAACGTCCTAACATTTCTGGCAGCCAATTTCACTGTTAGAAAGTATTTGAACTTTGTAAAGAATAGAAACTGCACAGAATACTTTAGAACTTGGAGCAGCCATCCTTTAAATCTAGGCTCTGTGTAGACTTGGGGTTCATCCCAGATCATCTTGAGTTTAGGAATCTTGAGTCTTTGAGACTTTTAGGGGAAAAAAGAGCTTCCCAGTAAAATCTATCTCTAAAATAACTGTTCTCTTCCCTCTTTCTAGTAACATGACAGTGTGCAGCTTTTTTTAAGTAGTGTTTTTATGTTAAAAAGATAAATGTTGGCTAACTTGATTAATCATATTCAAATTCTGAATCTTCAGTCAGGTGGCTTGAGTGACACTAACTTGTTAGTCTTCAGACAAGGGATAGTGCAAGGAACCCCAAGGACTGGCTGTTTATTGTGCCTTTGGTAAAAGAAATTTGGTGAAGCTTCCCCTCCTTTCCCCACATACTTTTCTTACCCATTCAAGCCTTTCCCTGACTTTTGACATTGACCGTTTCTAGCAGGTTTGGGCTTAGCACTTTTCTGTCACCATACTTGGCTTCTTCCTTGCACTCTGACTCCTCAGTGATGAAAGAGGCAGGCCTAACTGGTGAAGTTACATTCCTAAAGACCCATGGGTGGTATTTTGCAAGTGTTTGGTTTAGCAGTGGTGTTCATTAGCAGTGGGAAATAGAGATCAGGTGTTAGAATCTTGTTGCTTAGAACTAGAAGCTTCTTTTTAAGGCTACGGTAGTCATTAGTGCTGTCCATCAAATATTTTTGGTTTCTGTCTCCTGGGCATATGGCACAGTTGTACTTGAAGTTGGGTATGACCTTGTGAGTTGCTTTAGGTCAGTGAAATGTGCGCAGGAATGATGTGTATATTTTCTGAGGTGTTAAGTTACCGTTCTCTCCCTCTTATGTGGTGACTGTTGGTGCTTCAGATGGTAGCTGGTCCATCAGTCTGGGACCCAGACAGAGCAAGCTTCCAGGTGACCTATGCTTGACATGGAGAGTGAGCAACAACCTTTGTTGTTTCAAGCCACTGAGGTTTTGGAGTTATTATCAAGTAACCATCCTGACTTGTACTAAGGAACCAGTGGAAGTAGCTGAAATATGCTTTCCTACTTCAGAATCTTTTTCTCCAGAAGGATCTGATCCTGCTCAGGATTTTTTTTAAGTTTAAATTTCACTACCTTTTTATATAGTCCAACTTACACTGTGCTAAGTGTTGTGGATTCAAACATATAAGGAAGGCCCCTGTCCTCTTAAGAGCTCCTTTGTTAGTGGAAAGGGAGAAAAACAGTAAAAATCGTAACACAGAGTGGTGAGAAATAAGTACTGAGGAAGAAATAGGGCTGAAGGAACAATAATGTAAGAGGGCATAGTCGATTTTGGGCTCAGCTGTTTGGAAGAATGGAGTTCGCATTTACTGATTTGGGAACACTGGAATAAGAGCAGGTTTGTGGAGAAAATAGAGTTCCATTTTGGCCTTGTTCACTTTGAGTTGCCTAATACATATCTAAGTGGAGATGGTGGATAGGCAGTTGGATATTATATTAGTCTGGAGTTCAGGAGAGGTTGGGACTGGCAATACCGTCCATACGCTGACAACTCCCAAATTTGTATTTAAAGCTGTGAGACTAGATAGAGATCCAGAGAGTAAATGGAGATGGAGAAGAGACCAACATCCAAGCCCTAAGATATCCCATGTAGAAGAGAGACAAGTGTAGCAATGTCTTCCAAGGCAGGGTATCAGGAAAATTTTGAGCACTATAAAGACAAAATATCTACAAATCACACAGATAGGGTCAGGAATCATAGGATTGTAGCAAGATTGGAAACTAGAAGATAATGGAGCAAGCAGTGCCTTCTGAAGGAAGATAGATTCCCACGCAGAATTCTGTATCTAACCAGACTCTCAGGCAGGTGTGAGAGAAGGATAAAGGTATTTCACACATGCAAGGTCTAAGTGTGACTTCCTATACACCTTTTATTGAGAAACCACTGGAGAATGTGCTGTAGCAAAACAGCCTGATTAAGGAGCGCCTATGCTGTGGTTCCTCTATACTTTTTTAAGAGACTCATAAGGAAGGACCTTCTTTGCTACCCCTGGAAATTACCAAAGAGCCGGGACCATTTTTCACTGCCATTTCCCACAGGTCTTGCCCTAGTGCTTAGATCATTGTCGGGCACATAGTCAGCACTTAACTAAATATGAACTGCTGTTAATAGCCATTATGACATACTGCTTGCCGTAAAATATTTATTGAATTAATAGAGAATAATTTCAGATGAGGCTGTGGGCTATGTTAAATTTCATGGGTGTTCAGAGAATGAAGAATCACAGTTGTGAACTAGAAGGTGAGAAGGGGGTTCACCATAGTGATGTCCTGCAGAGATCACTTAAATAAAGCCTCCTAGAGGCAGGTTGTCTCCCGCAGGTGATGTGTATTGGCCCGTTGCCAATACCCGTGGTTCTCTTTTGGTTTTACAGATCAGCAGAAGTAATATTGCTGTTGTAATACAGATGGTCCCTGCCTTAAGAAAAGTCAAAACACAAAGCAAGACTATGACCTGGTAGGTCTGGGACATATGTGAAGTTTCATGTCCAGTGCACTTGTTTAGATGCTGGCCAGGGAGGGTTGGTATGGTACCTGTAGGAGGAAAAAGAGATTGCTTAGTTAAGCTTTTCTGGCCTTATTTCTGGCCTAGGGGTCTAAGTATCTGACTTTTCACTCCTGTCTGGGATGACCGCATACTGAGGACTCTTATTTAGTGAGTATTTGTGGCATTAATCGTTCACGATATGTTGACAGGTTGCCTAGCTCTTGGCCTCTTCTCTGATGTTCTAATTTTTTGAGAGGGGGCGTGAGATGCAGAAGCCCTCAAGAGTTAACACAGCTTAAATTATTTGGGGGGTTTTTTGTTTTGTTTTTTGCTCTGAAATTAAAAAAAAAAAAGTAGAAAAAGCCGTTTGCAACTTGGGTATTTAAAACTGTTATATGTGATTTGGAGACCTATTTTGAGGAAAAGTCAGCTCTCTTGGCATGTTTTGTGTTTCCAACTTCTATTTTAAAATAATTTTAGATTTGTAGATGAGTTGCAAATATGATACAGTGTTCCTATGTAGCCTTCACCCAGTTTCCTTTCAAGTTAATATCTTACATTTCACCATGGTGCATTTGTCAAAACTAAGGACTTGATATTGGTACATTACTTTAGTTTACTTAATAAACTTTGTTTACTTGGAGTTTAGCACTCCAGACTTTATTTGGATTTCACTGGTTTTTCCACTAATATCCTTTTTCTATTCCAAAATCCAATCCAGGATTCCACATTGCATTTAGGTTTGGCATGCTTTTAATAGTCAAAGAAGTGAGGGAAAGTAATTGTGTATGCTTTTTGTGAAACTGACTTTACAAAGAGCAGATTGTGTGAGGAAATGTTCAGAGAAGCTAGAGGAAAGGAAGAAAATGGAAAATAAGACGCTATACTAGAATATAGTTAACAGACTTCCAAATAGCATTTTCTGTTTGTGGTGGTTAGCATTTCCTGAAGTTCTGGAACTTTCTTTGTAGAGTGTCTTATATACCCCAATTTGTGAAATATGTGTAGGCATGAATTGCAATTGGGCATGAGTTTTAACCATTTTAGATAAGGTGGCCTATCAGGAACTACATTTGGCGGATGGTAAAAGACACTTAACAATAATGACTTAACTTTGGGGTGTATGCTCTCTTGCAAAAGATGTCTGTCTAGAGGAGGGCAGGCGAGTCCTGGTATAAAGTCATCGGGGAACTAGGCCTCTTCTGTGTTTGTATTGTGCTATCCTGAACATATGGATTTCATTTTCTCCATAGCCTTATGGTCACAAGATGGCTGTAGGACCTCCAGCTACCTTGTCTGTCAGGCAGGAAAGGGAAAGAGAGCAGACAGCTCCTGGTTGAGTCAGTTCCTTCCCTTCAGAGAGCTTCCTCAGTAGCTTCCACCTGGTATGGCTTCTGCGTGTCTCATTGGTGACCTCTAGCAGCAAAGGCGCTGGGCCTATTGCCCCAAATAAAATTAGGGTACTATCAGTGAAAAAAAGGGAGAGAATGCATATGAATTAGGCAACTTCGTCTGTACCACAGAAATGGAAGTTATATTGTTTAGGATTACTAATGGCTACATGAAAGTACGGGGAGAAAATTAAAGTCATTGACTAGTTAAGTGACAACAACACGTTTCTCAGTTATACCTGTGTGCGCCCTCAGTTTGAGTCACTTTGTGACCAGTGGTTAACCATGTGTTGGCCATGACAGTAGTAACGTTGGCTTTGCTTTTTCCATTGCAAGTTGCTCCAGCAAAGATATCAGTGAGAAATAACATGTATTTGCCTTGTCACGTGTCCTGCCTTCTTGCTTTTCTTTCAAATTTCTAGTTTTGCAAGGGGAGTAAATACCAGCCATTTTAATGCAGGCCAGGTTTCTGAAAGCCTGAGTAGTCCGACAGGAGCTTCTTGTAATGAGTACCTGAAGTCCAAATTAAGGCTATGATGGCTTGTGTTGCTCCTGCGGTTGATTTCCCGCCCCTCCCCCAGTATTATGTTATGAAAATATTCATAATTACAGAAAATTTGAAAGAATTGTTCAGTGAACATTCATGTATATTCATACCTAGATTCTATGCTTAATATAGTTGCCTTATTATACATCCATCCATCTGTCGTCCATTGATCCAGCCTATATTTTGATGCTTTTCAAAGTAAGCTGTAGACATCAGTATACTTCAATCCTAAACATTTCCTGGGATTGATTATGTATTAAGAATGCTTTCTGTTCCAAGTGACAGAAACCCAATTCAAAGGATTTAAATTAAAAAAGGGCAGAATGTATTGGCTTACTCGGCTGGAAGGAATAGTGGGGAGATAGACGTGTAGGAAGAGCTGCAAAATTAGGGCCTCAGGGATTAGAACGAAGACTCTGCTATCAGAATAGTTACTTTTATTCATACAGCCTCAAAACTGGATTCTTCCTGCGCTGTGACCCTACAGGCCATTTGTCTTGAATCTCTAAAACAGGAAATCCTGGAAAGAACTCCAGTGGGCCTGGCTTGCTCCTGGGTAAGTCATGATTGGATGCTGTGGCTGAGAAGGGACACAGTGTATATTAGCAGCAGACAGAGAGATGGAAAGCATGCCGAATAAAGTATATTCAGGTGTATCTCAGAAATATTGCGGATTTGGTTGCAGACTACCACAATAGCGAGTATCGCAATAAAGTGAGTCATGATCGTTTTGCTGGTGGAGGGTCTTGCCTTCAAAACACAACATCTGTGAAGCGCCATAAAGTGAAGTGCAATAAAACAAGGTATGTCTGTACCTCAGAAAGCTTTCCTACTCATTCTCTGAGGATGACATAATCCTGGTATTTGACTAGGAGAGCACGAAGAAGAACTACAAATGCAAAAACCCTAAATAAAATAATTAACACGTTGAATCTAGGAGTATGGTAAAAACAGCTTCATATACAAGTAGAATTTGTCCCAGAAATGCAAGAATTATTCATCATTAGGAAATTTATTAATGAAATTAACAGACTATTAGATGACCCCCAAAAATGTTCTTAAAATGTAACATTCATTCCTGATTTAAACCAGCTAAAATAATAAGGTTTCAGCTAATAAGATAAGCCAAAAAACTCTCATCTGTTGCCTGTATTATTGCAGTAGACTCTGAATTGGTCTCCCAGGTTCAACTCTGGTCCCCCTTCGGTCTGTTTTCAGTAGAGCAGATAGAATCATCTTATTAAAATGTAAGTCATCTCATATAAGTCATCCCTTTTTTCAAAACACTCCAGGTAAAAGCTCAGATCGTCAGCTATGAGACTACTAATCTGGTCCCTCCCCCCTTCTCTTCATCGCCTACTACTGTCTCCCTCACTTAATCTGCTCCAGCCACACAGGTTTTAGGGGACCCCTACTTCAAGGCCTTTGCATTTGCTGTGTAGCTTGCTCTTGCACTTCCCTGTAGGTATTTATGCAAATGTCCTCTTGGTGACGCCCTTCCTGATCTGTTTAAAACAGCAATCCACCCTCCTCTTAGGACTCAAAGCCCCCCATGTATCACCACATAGCAAATTATTTTGATATGTCTCTCCTTTTCTACCTTGGCCACCATCCCCCAATTAAAATGTAAGTTCTGGGATTTTTTTGTCCCAAGGATTTTGCCCATTTGTTCATTGTTAAATCCCCAGTGCTCTGAACAAATAGTACCTGGCACATAGTAAGTGCTCAGTTAAAATTTGATGAATTAATGAGTTGGAATTAAAGCTGTAAATATCGAAAAGGCAGAGATAAAAATGCTATGATTTACTACTTGGAAAACTCTGGCAATAGACAAAACTATTAGAACTGGTAAGAGTTTAGCAAGTTGTTTGAAAAATGTAATGGACTTAAGATGACATTCAAAATGGGAACAAAAACTGCAAAATACCTATGACTAACCTAATAAGGAAAGTGTAAGACCTATGTAAATAAAAATATAAAATTTGACAGAAGGGTATAGACAGAAAGAAATGAATGGAGAGACATGTTCCTGAGTGGGGAGCTCGGTACTGTCCACATTCAATATGATCATAATACAGAGTCTCGACTGGAATTTTTATGGAACTCAACAAACTGATTTTACACTTCATCCTAAAGAGAAAATGTTCAGTAAAAGCCATGGGATCTTTGAAACAATGATAGAAGGACTGCCCTATCAGATATTAATATTAAAAATAGTCCATCTACCAGAAGCTCAAGAGATAACATTAATACCTTAAAGCTCTGATTATTTTTTAAGTGTACTATTTCTGTGAGAATAGATAAATGTATCAAATAAAGATAAAAACAGGGGCCAGCCCGGTGGCTCAGGCGGTTGGAGCTCCGGGCTTCTAACTCCAAAGGCTGCCGGTTCGATTCTCACATGGGCCAGTGGGCTCTCAACTACAAGGTTGCCGGTTCAATTCCTCGAGTCCCTCAAGGGATGGTGGGCAGCGCCCCCTGCAACTAGCAACAGCATCTGGACCTGGAGCTGAGCTGTGCCCTCCACAACTAAGACGGAAAGGACAACAACTTGAAGCTGAATGGCACCCTCCACAACTAAGATTGAAAGGACAACAACTTGACTTGGAAAAAGGTCCTGGAAGTACACAGTTCCCCAATAAAGTCCTGTACTCCTTCCCCAATTAAAAACAAAAAGATAAAAGATAAAAACAATAGATCCAGCTATATATGGCAATTTAGCATATGCTAAAAGTGGCATTCCACATCGGAGGATTAAAAGGATTAATATATGGTCTTGGACAATCATTTATATTTTGGGAGGGAAAATACAGTTAGATTCCTGCTTCACAAAGGTAAAAAGTTCCAGAAGAGCAAAGGACTAAATGTGTAAAATACACATCACATAAAATTAAAATGAAATAATTAGCATTTTATTTTTATTTATAATAATACTGAGTGGGAAAGATACAAAAGGAAGACAGGAAAAACCCTAAGCTTAAAAATTAAAAGTAAAGATAGACAGGGATGGCCGGTTAGCTCAGTTGGTTAGAGCGCAGTGCTGATAACACCAAGGTTGCTGGTTCAATCCCGCATGGGCCACTGTGAGCTGCACCCTCCCTAAAAAAAAAAAAAAAAAAAAGTAAAGGTAGATTTAATACTATAAAACTTAAATTTATGCCTGAAAAAGATACTGTAAACAAAGTCTAGAAGTTTTAAGAAAATATTTGCAACATATGGCCAAAATTACTTAAAATATGATGGAATGTATAAATTATACAGAAAAACCCTCAAATGACCAAATATGAAATGGGCAAAAAAGATGAATATGTATTCATGGGAAAAGAAATATCAATGATCAATAAACATTTGACAACCTCCCTAGTGATTAGGGAAATTATATACATAAATGATAACAATGAAAATTCTGACCATTTAGATCAGGGGTGTCCAAACTGAGGCCTGCGGGCCAACTGTGGGCCACGATCCATTGTTAATTGGCCCACAGCAAATTCCAAAAATATACTTAGTTTACTTAAATAAACCAGGTGAGGCAATACGTACTTCACCTCGAGTGAGTGGCCCGGCTGTTTGTATATTTTACCGCATATGGCCCTTGGTGAAAACCGTTGAAAAAAGTTTGGACACCTCTGATTTAGATTAACATTAACACACTTTTCATGGTTCAGAAAATTGTGGAGAAACACGTACTCTGGGAAATTGTAGGTGAATGTTTTCAGAAAAGAATTTGTCAAGACCTATCAAAATTTAAAATGCAGATAATTCTTAACCTGGTAATGCTACTTTTAGGTCTCTACCTTCCAGAAACGTTTGTACTTGGCGCCAGAGGTGGATATATAGGTTGCCCGTTGAAGCATTGTTTCTTATTGCAAAATGATAAAAATCCTGAATGTTCAATATAGTGCCTGGTTAAATAAAAAGAAAAGAATACAGTATAGCAGTTTTTAAAATGAGATTGAGTTCCACGTACTAATTTGGAAAGATCTTCAGGTACGTATAATGTTAAGTGAAAAGAGCATGTTGCAGAACAGTTAGTTACATGCTTCCTGATTATGATGTTATGTATGAACAACCCCCCCAAAAAACTCGCCCTAACTGTATATTACTGAGAGATTCACACTAAATGGTTCATAGCCTTTTTCTGTGGTGAATCAGATTGGTATGAGAATTCACTTTATAAAACATTCAAAACGGAGTGTATAGAATATAAGGAGAATATATTCGTGTTTTAATTATTGAATTTTGAAAATCAAACGGTTAGCATAAATTATGGAGGAAAAACAAGCAAAAATAAAATTTTCAATCTTTTTCTTAATTTCCAGAGAACCAGGATAATTAAATACAAACAAATAAGAAAATATACTTGGCTGTGTATACAGTAATTGTTGTAAAAGAAGTGAACAGTGAACTATTACATATAAATCCAAAAGGTGGGAGGAACAGAAATGATTGTTTAGAATTTAAAAATATCGTGGCTAACTTCATTGTCAAGAAATCAGTGAGGTGTATCAGAAAGAAAAAGTTCAGACTCAGGGTACTTGGTCGCTCAGGTTTGCTGCTGTTAATCTTTACTCAGCCTTGTGATCGTGGGCAAACTGCTTCTGTTTAGGTCTTGGTGTGTTCATCTTTTCATCTGCCTAGATTCTGAGTCTGAATACAAGGAAAGTTAAAAATATAGTATACAAGTAGCGTATATAACATACACTGCATCATTGGGTCTGCTGGGTCTACCGGTATCCTGATGGAGGAACTTTGTAAAAGTCACGGGTGACAAGGCCGTCCACCCAGGACGTGCCAGCTGTGCTCAGGGAGACCTGGAAGCTAAAGGGCAGTACAATTGCTGAGCTTGCTGTTGTGTGTGAAAGTTTCTGTTGAAAAACAAGTCTGGAAGAATACACAACAAACTCATAACGGTGACCTCTAGGGGTGAGGAACAATGAAGACTTTAGTTTTATATGTAATATTCCATTTTTTCATCAAAAAAGGATAATAAATTAGTATTTCATGTACATAATTGAAAAAGGCATTAGCTTAGATTAAAGCAAATGTACCAAAATGTTAATGATGATTAATTCTGGATGTGTGAATATGGGTGATTGTTGTTTTCTATACATGTACTTACTAGGGTCTTTATTTTATTTATTTATTTATTTAATTGGGGGACCATGTGTTTTTCCAGGATCCATCAGCTCCATATCAAGTCTTTTTGTTTTTTTAACTCTAGTTGTGGAGGGCGCAGCTCACTGGTCCATGTGGGAATTGAACCGGTGACCTTGGTGTTACGAGCACCAAGCACCGTGCTCCAACCACTGAGCCTGCCAACTGTCCACCCTCGGCTCAGCTCCAAGCTCATGCTGTTGTTTTCAATTAAGTTGTGGAGGGTGCAGTTCACTGGCCCATGTGGGAATCCAACCGGCAACCTTGTTGTTAAGAGCTGAGCTCTAATCCACTATCTGGCTATCCCACCAGGTCTTTTCTTTTTAATAGGCAAATATATTAGTAAGTGTCAAGTTTAATGATTCAGTAACAAATGATAGGCTATATATGATTAAAAATTAAATTTGGTGAACATTTTACCAAAGAGATTGGAAATTTGAAATTAAAAAAAAATTAAATTTGGAAAGCAAGAAAATGTCCAAAGGAAAAGGAGAGCTATATTTAGTTTGACAAGAAAATAAGAGATACTAGTTAGGATACTGTTTTACTCTAGGAAGAGGGAGGTCTTTCTACATTGTATATACTTCCACTTTATTTGGCCAGGACGCTTGTGCAAAAGAAACTCTTTTTGCTTCTGTGTTCAGTATTGTCTTGGCTTTCCACAGCAGTACTGGGGTAGTTGTTTGTGTCTTGGTCACATGACCTATTTATGCTTTTTGTCACTGGCTGCTTGTAAGTTTGAAAACCAAACTGTTCTTGGTAACCTTGGCAGTCAGCCTCCTTTCCAGATGGGTTGGGAAATGGGCCAAAGGACTAACTTGGTGAAGTATTTCTAGTGTAGGAAATGATTGCAAGGTCCATCTTATGTTAATAACATGAAAAAATCGGGAGGGACAGTCAACCATTTCTCAGAGAAAGAAGTTTTCTTACTCTAATCTTGATTGTCTTGCAGTTACTATTCTGCCGTTTCTAAAACCCTGTTATTCCACATGTCCCCCTTACCTCCAGTCCCAGATTATTATGAAAATGTTCAAGCAATACAGAAAAGATGAGAAGAATGAATACTTGTTATACCCACCACTTAGATTCAACAGTTTTTAACATTTTGCCATGTGTGCATTATCTTTATTCTTTCTTCTTTTTTTCTGTTAAACCTTTTTCAAGTTGCAGATATCATGACACTTCTTTCTTAAGTCATTCCTCATGCATCTGCTAAGAAAAAGGGTATTTTACTGTATAACTGCAATAAGATTATGTCTCCTAAGAAAATTAACAGTAATTCTTTACTATCAGCAAATACCCAGTCCATATTCAAATTTCCCAGATAGCTCATGGATTTTCCCCCGTTTTTATTAATCATACTATATTTTGTACATTGCATTATTTTATTGTTTTTTAATCTCTTACATTGGGAGAGTTCTCCTTTGTTCTTTTTCTTTTACATGACATTGAATTTTTTTAACTTAAATTTTTAAAAAAATTCTGGTAAAATACACATAAAATTTACTATCTTAACCATTTTTAAGTATACAATTTAGTGGCATTAGGTACATTCTCATTGTTGTGCTACAGTTATCGTTATCCATCCACAGAATTCTTTTCATCTTGCAAAAATGACACTGTACCTATTAAACAGTAACTCCCTCTTCTTTCCCCTTCCCCTGCCCACCACCATTCTACTTTTTCTTTCTATGAATTTGACTATTCTAGATACCTCATAAAAATGGAATTGTACAATATTTGTCCTCTTGTGACTGGCTTATTTCACTTACTGTAATGTCCTCAAGGTTCATCCATGTTTACATGTATTTACATTTCTG
Source organism: Rhinolophus ferrumequinum (assembly GCF_004115265.2). NCBI lineage: Eukaryota > Metazoa > Chordata > Mammalia > Chiroptera > Rhinolophidae > Rhinolophus > Rhinolophus ferrumequinum. The sequence goes on along the minus strand of NC_046306.1, from coordinate 25,415,362 downwards.
TCCTCTTTTAAGATTCCAATAATGTTCCATTGTATGTGTATCCCACAGTTTTATTTATTCATCTATCAGTAGACCCCACCATTGCTTCTACCATTTGAAATAATGCTGCTATGAACATGGGCGTACAGATATCTCTTCGAATCCTTGCTTTCAATTCTTTTGGGTATTGAAGTGGAATTGCTGGATCATATTTTTAATTTTTTGAGGAACCTCCACACTGTTTTCCACAGTGGAAGCACTTTTCTACATTCTCACCAGCAATGCACAAAGGTTCCAGTTTCTCCCTATCCTTGCTAACACTTGTTATTTTCTGTGTTGTTTTTTAATAGTAGTCATCCTAATTTGTGTGCGAGTAGTGTCTCTTTGAGGTTTTGATTTGCATTGCCCTAATGATTAGTGATGTTGAGAATGTTTTCATGTGCTTATTGGCCATTTATTTATCTTCTTTAGAGAAGAAATGTCTGTTCAAGTCTTTTGCCCATTTTGAATTGGGGTTTTTTTTGTTTTGTTTCTGTTAAGTTTTAGGAGTTCTTTATGTATTCTGGATATTAACTGCTTATAAGATACATCATTTGCAAATATTTTCTCCCATTCTGTGGGTTGCCTTTTTATTCTGTTAATTGCATCCTTGGATAAAAAGTTCTTAATTTTGATGAAGTCTAATTTATAAATTTTTCTCTTGTCTGTGCTTTTGGTGTCATAGCAAGAAATCATTGCGAAATCCAATGTCATGGAGCTTTTCACATATTTTTCCTTCGACAAGGTTTATGGTTTTAGGTTTATATTTAGGTCTTCGTTTTAAATTAAATTTTGTATATGGTGTAAGGTAAGGGTCCAAATTCATTCTTTTGCATGTGGATATACAGTTTTTCCAAAACTGTTTATTGAAAAAACTGACCTTTCTCAGAATGAATGATTTTGGTACCCTTGTCAAAAATCATTTGACCATAAGAACATTGTAGTAAGTGAAATAAGCCAGTCACAAAAGGAGTTTATTTCTGGGCTCTTTATTCTATTCCATTGTTTGTTCTATGTCTTAATGCCACTACCACCCTGTTTTGAATACTGTAGCATGTAATGACAAATCCGAGCTTCCTTAGGTCTTAGACCGGGTTTTTTGGTTTTTATCTGTTTGATTTTGATTTTTGTTTTTAACAGACTGGTGAGGACCACAGTTAGGGCAAGTCAGTGAGGTGGAAATTCTTCTTTGATAATCTTCAAAAATGAGAGGTCATTGGAGGTTCTTTCCACTGAGCTGCTGAGTCCCAGTACTGTCCTGCACCGAGTACGAGAGGGACTTTGGCTCCATCCTCTATTGAGCCAGGGAGCCACTGACCATCTAGTTTGTAATCAGCAGTTCAGACTTAGTCTTCAGCCCAATTCTGCATAATCACTTCCAAAAAATAGAAGAAAGGGGAACACTGGACAACTCATTTTGGGGTTCTGATATCAAAACCAGACAAGGACCAGTTTCCATCCCATCAGTCCTTCCTCTCCGTCACACCTTTATGTACTGGTATTCAGCGAGCTGATTTCTGTTCTTGTTGCAGCTGTAGCCGACTCCGCCAGGTTCAGAGCATCCTGACCCAGAGCAGCAAGTCTCGACCTGACGGGATCCTCTGCATCCTAGGTCAGTGCTTCTAACAGGTGGGGCCGGGGCTGGGGCAACTCGGCATCTGTTCACAGGTAGGTATTGATAATAGTACCTGTGAGATAAGCTGTGAAACAGCGTCCCCAGCTCTTGTTCCCCTGAAATTGGGTGCTGTTTTAATGAGGTTGAGTGAGAGATCTGTAAGATAGGGAGCCCCTACCACAGAGCAGGCACTTTGTACGTATTGTCTCGCAGCAGCCTTGCAAGGGTTGTCCCTTTTTTATTAAGGAGGAAATTGAGATTCTGGGAGATGAAGCAGACTTGCTCAGGGCCATAGAGTGGCAGAATTGGGCATCTATTCTTTAAAATTGTTTGTTATGAAAATATATCATGATTTAAAAATTAAGACAATACGTGAATAATTATGAACACAGCTTCCTAACTGTCCCAGATATGAAGTCCCACTCTCCAGAGATAACATTGGCAACTATATCTTTTTTTAACACAATTGGGAATACTAAAGAATTGAGAAAGGCTCAACTTACGAGACTATCACAAGACCAAAATGTGTGTATTTTTTTAATGAAAACACATGTTAAAGAAATTGATGGGTTTGAGGTTGGGTGTGAAGATGGAGGTAAAAAGTTAATAACCCTTCAGAACAAAAAACTTTATGTGAAACTGAAGCAAGAAATCAGTGAGGAGACATTTAGTTGTCATCTTCTTAGACTCCTCTTGACTGTTACAGTTTTCAGACTTTCCTTGTTTTTGATGACCTCGACTGTTTTGAAGAGTGCTAGCCCAGTATTTTGTAGCATGTCCCTCGATTGGTTTGTTGTTTTTTTTTAATTAAAGTTTATTGGGGTGACAATTGTTAGTAAACTTACGTAAGTTTCAGGTTTACAATTCTCTAATGCAGCATCTATATATCACGTTGTGTGTTTACCACCCAGAGTCAGTTCTCCTTCCATCACCATATATTTGATCCCTTTTACCCTCATCTACCACCTCCCTCCCCCCCACCCTCTGGTAACCACTAAATTATTGTCTGTGTCTATGCGTTTTTGTTTCTTCATTTGTTTGTCTTGCTCTTTGTTGTTTTCAGTTTTATATACCACATATCAGTGAAATCATATGGTTCTCGACTTTTTCTGTCTTATTTTGCTTAGCATCATACTCTCAAGATTCATCCATGTTGTCGCAAATGGCACTATGTCATCTTTTCTTATGGCAGACTAGTATTCCATTGTGTATATATAACACATCTTCCTTATTTAATCATCTATCGAAGGACTCTTTGGTTGTTTCCATGTGTTGGCCACTGTAAATAAAGCTGCAATGAACATTGGAGCACATATATTTTTACGGATAAATTTTTCAGATTTTTGGGGTAGATCCCCAGGAGCCTCTGTTGGGGATTTTAAAATGTTTTTCTCATGATTAGACTGGGGTTATGGGTTTTGGGGTAGAAGACCAGTGAAGTAACATGCTCTTGTCATCACATGATACCAAGGTTACATACTATCAGCATGGCTTTTCAGTGTTTATATTGACTTTGGTCACCTGGCTGAGATAGCGTTTCAGGTTCTGTACTGTAAAGTGTTGTCCTCACAAGTCCTTCCTTTGGAAGGAAGTCGCTCTGCGGCCCATATTTAGAAATGGGGGGTTATGCTCCATCAGCTGGAGGTAGGGATTATCTACATAAATTATTTGAAATTCTTTTGCATCAGAGATATTTCTCTTCTCCTCTATTTATTTATTCAATCGTTTGTATCAGTATGGACTCATATATATTTATTTTCTACTTTGAGTTAAAATCCAGCACTACTTCATTTATACTTTGGGTTATAATCCACTACTAATTCAAATTATTCCAGCTTTGGCCATTTGGAGCTCTTTCAATTGGCTCCTGTGTCTCTACCTTGATATATCCCCATCAAAGATTTTTAGTTTGTTTAGCACTTCTGTACTCTCTGGCACTATAAGGTGCCCTAGGCTTATTGTGCATATTTCCTGTTCCAGTCCAAAAATCAGCATTTTCTCTAAGGAACCCTGGTTGCTCCTATTGGAGAGTAGTATTAGAAACACGGATCTGGGCCCTGAATGTGCTTATCGCTGGGGTGTCATTGCTCCTCTGCCCTCTCAGCTGACAGAGTGACGGAATATATTTGTGTACATTAACTGGTATATATACATGCACACATCTCTATCTATATTAAGCTGAGCATGAATTCATATTAACGTCTCCAGCTCTAACCCATTACCATATGGATCATTCTGGCTTCCTCCTCTTGCTTATCTATAAGTGCCCCCTCCACCATCTATAAACGTGGCGCCTACCGCATACCATCCTTTACTTGGTTAATTCCAGTATACATGTGTAGTAGTGTCGGATTTGTTACCCCATAATAATCCTACGGGAAACAACTTTATCAACTAGAACACAGTGTTTACATAGAGTTTCTTTTGCCTTTAATTTTACATGGTCAGTCTTTTTAATGTTAGCAGTTTATGTGGCAATCTATGTAGCTGGAACCCTTAGTAGGGGACATGCTAAGGCAAGGCCTGCCCAGGCCACTGGTTGTTTTGAACTGCATAGCCCTTTCAACTTTTGGCCTTATGGAGGCCAGGCCATTCCTGCTTTTGGGTTTTTCACCTCTCCCTTCGCCAGGTGTTGGATGGGAAAGAGCTGGGCTGAGCTGCTTTTATCTCAGCTAAGAAAGGCGTCCTCCCCATTGGAAGCCCCCTGACAAGGATGGAGTCCCAAAGCCCCTCTAACCTGAATGACCATGGTAGTCCGTTTCCCAGGCTCCAGCCATATTCCCATTCTTAGAGCTCCTCCTGCCCAACTCCTTCGTCTTAGCCTCACACGATAGCTGCCTTCTGCCTTTGACGTGTCCCTCTTGCCCAGAGCCATAGCTCTGGGCCTTCACAGATACCCAGGAACCAGGTAGTGTATATGTGTGTGGCATTGAAAGGCAGTAGTGAAGGCAGTATTGTTTCATTTCCTTCTCATTTGTCTTTGAGCCAGCCCCCTTGGACTGCAAGCTTCGTGAGGACCATTCGTAGGCATGCTTCACCACACCTCCCAGCATCCACACAGGGCTAGGCCTCGGGCCTGATAAATATTTGTGAAATGATGGGTGTCTGTGGTTCCAGGCTCTTGTCCTCTACTTTACTTCTTTGATTTCATTTCAAAGTATCTTAATCCTCCTTTGTTTGATCCCACATGATTTGGGAAAGGTCTCTTTAAGAAGTGAATATTTTTCTGACAACTATTCCTATTCCAACTGAAAATATTCCAACATCTTTAACCAGCCATGATAGGATTTGCATTATATTTTCTGGTTCCTTCAATCCTCAAGAATTGGTTTTTGGCAGTTAACAGTTTCAATAATCTATACTCTTTGACTGTCTCAACTATATGGATCTATGAATCCAATTAAGGGTACTTGATGCTGAGTCCTGCTTCTTTCACAGAGAGTTGCTTAATTTGGTTTCTGGTACAAAACTGGTCTGAGCTGTTGCCTTTTATACTTAACCATCAGGGTTTTGCTGAGCAGGAGCAAACTGTTGGGGCTCAATCTGTTCCCCATAGTGCAGTACAGCTGATCAGAGCCTTCTTGTCTTGCAGGAATCGATAGTAGGTACAATGAAGGCTGCAGAGAGCTGGCAAATTATCTTCTGTTTGGTTTGTACAATCAGAATACCAGTGATTTTGAGAAAACGGGGTTTTCTGAAGAAGTCCTAGATGGTAAGTATATGTTGATAAATCCTGTGTGAGAGAGGAATAGATGATTTATTTTTTTGGACCCTTATTTCATGGTCTTTTTATGGGAAAGTATGGTCAAATTTAAAATAGCCTGAAACTCCAGTAAATTTTTACTTTTTTATTAATGAAAAACATTTCTTCTTTGCCACTGTATTAAGTGATATGCTCCTATAGATCACCAGCTGGATGATAAGAGACTAGCGACAAGTAGTTTTCAGAATCTGTTTGTGGGTAAATCAGCTTAGAGGGGAGAAGTAAACATCAGTGTTTGGCTTTCTCTCTTCTTGACAAGGTACTAGTTTTCCTCTGAATTGCCCCCTGTGTCTGCATGCTGGGAAGTTCAGATTGTGTGCATTGTCCTGTGAAAGCACTTTTAGCAGCTGAGTCAAGGATGAGCCTGCAGGCTATTTCTACAAGGGAGACTTCATGTGGATCTTCAGCTTAGCAACAAAGGCTCTTTGTCCTGCTCTGTCTTTGGGAATTGTGTCCTGCATGACTTTAATTCATGACGGCGCCCATGACTACAATGCAGGCTTTCTGCTTACATTCCCCTTTCCTCTGCTCTGAGACGCTCACCCTGTTGGTGCGGGTGTGGGCCGATGCCCAGGAGCTAGCTCTGATATCACATACTTAGCATCATGACTTGTCTGCCAGATGGGTCAGGAGATACAGGAATAGACAAATCAAACTGGACAAGAAACAGACAGCTCTTGTGAAGCAGCTGGGGGACACGTGAAAGCAAACATCTGATGTTGGAATAATCTTGCTGTGGATCTAGTGCAGTGGTTCTCAACTGGGGTTAGTTTTATCCCCCAGGGGACATTTGCCAATATTTGAAGACATTTTTGTCACAACTAGACAGAGTGGGTGGAGGCCAGGGATGCTACTAACATCCTACAGTGCACGGGAAAGCCAGCCCCCCACAACCAGGAATGATCTGGTAGTGCCGAGGTTCAGAAACCTTGGTCTCGTGTATGTGAAAATTCTTTTGTAGTAAAATTCTTGATAGTATCTACCCTTATAGATTGATTAAAAATTGCTTTCCGATTTGGAAGTGCAGAATAAAGCTGAAATTATTTCCATTAAATCTTTTTTTCAGTTCAAATTTAGTTTCAGATATTGATTTAAAAAAAATGTGTCCTTACACTGTACAGCATCCACTGGTTTGGAAAGAATTCATCTTGGCAGCTCACTTAGAGAGTTATAAAAAAACCAGATGCTCATACCAGCCACACATTTCACTGCAGCCAAGGTTGCTAAGGACATTACAGTACTGAAATTAAGGCAAGAGTTTAAATCCCTAAAGGTGTGCTTTTTTGTTTATCTTTTTGTCTTTATCCTGTCACCTGGCACAATGCATGCTTATGAAATGAGCATTTTCTTCCAAATTAATAAATTTCGTCTTTTAAATTGGAGTAGTTAGGAAGCTGAGATCATCATTTTTTTGCTTCTACATCTCGGTCTCTAATTATATGAGAGGAAAAGAGGCCAACACGAAGGATTTTTTTTTGAAAAGAAACTTTTAAAATAATTTTTCTGTGTTCATCCAATTCTCTTATGCTTGCTTCTTTTACCTGACTATGTACTCTGTTACACTTCGTTAATAGTATGACATCAGTCCCGTGAGACCCTGAGTGCTAAATTAGGTTTAGTAGTTACTGCAGTGTTTCTTTTATTGGATTCTTTGCGGTATGTTACACATTAGTGTAGAGTACAGTCTACACCGGAAGCCCTCAGGCTCTCCAAGTGTCATCCAACTCTTTATTCCTCAGCAGAGCATTTATGTATGATTCAGGGCAGGGCTCTTTTTAGCGGGTCTGTGTGTGGAAGACCGTTGCATGAGAGGGGGGCCCCTTTCCCACCCCTTGCCACCTTTTGACTCCAGAGCTCATCTTAGAGTCAACGGTGAAGAGGCTGCTCCACACTGTTCCCTTGGACGCCTTGGGTCTGACTAAGTGGAATTCAGAGTGGCTTGAAAGGCCACCACCATAATGGAGCTTTATTAAGAGGCTACCCAGCTGCATGGTCAGCTGTAGTCAGTGTTCCTGTTTTTGTACATTATGGTCTGTCACACTGTGACTGTGTTGGCATTGCCCTAAACCTGCGGCCTCAGATGCTCCCTGCCCCCATGCTTCTCTCTCACCTCCAGCCAACTCCTCCAGCAACGTCCCTAGCATCCTGTTGTTAGAGAGAGGTCTAATGCTCTGCGTTATCAGGAGCCATGGAATGGAGCCTCTGCTTTTCTTCTGGAAGTGTCACTATTCAAACTGCTTTAATCGTCCTACCCCATTCTATAGCTCGTCTGTTAGTTTATCTGGATTTATTTGCATTCTTGGGATTCTTTATTTATTACTAACATCGATGGCTATTCCTTAATAGCCTTAATAGTGAGCTGCTGATCTATTTATAGAAACCCTGTCCACTATCTCTACTTCCTTCCTCCCTGCCTTTCCTGTGTAGAGTTCACTCCCTTACACAGTAACCCTTCCCGAAGCTGATAGGCGATGCCCTCGGGCCCATGAATGCCTTGAGCCAGATGAGCCAACAGCCAAGAGCTTTAGGCACTGAAGTCTGCAAGAGAACCAGTCAGTGGCTATATTTGGTGCTTTAGGCTACTGAGTTTCCATTTAGAATTTATCTCTGCAGGGAAGTACACATCCGAGTTTGGTACTACAGATTTCACTGTGTTGCACTTTGCAAAACACCCTGAAGGCTGTTCTTTTGACTTGGTCTGTGCCTGCATAGCCATCACCAGAGGGCGGCAGTGGTGGGAGCATCTCATGAGGACAAGGAAATCCTTGCTGTATACACTTGAGTGTTCTACAGTCACTTTGAAGCACATGGCGTAATTAAAGAATTTTCAGTTGAGAGTTTTGTTACATTGTCTTTGGAGTAGTTTTAATGGTTTTACTAACTATAGTAAATATCTAAAGAAAATATCTAAAGAAAATGCCTTTGAAAATCTTGTTTCAATTTTGTTTGTTTGTTGTGTTGTTTTTTGCAGATGTAATTATATTGATTAAATCAGACAGTGTCCATCTGTACTGTAATCCCGTGAACTATCGCTATCTCTTACCCTACGTGGCACATTGGAGAAATCTGCATTTTCACTGCATGACCGAAAATGAGGTGAGGAGAAAACATAGAATAGGCACTTAAAGACACTCTAAGAATACTGTTTTAGGAAAGTGTAGATCTGAAACAGGAGGACCCTAAAAAAGTCAAATTGCAGCATGTGGTTACACGAAAAAGGTTATTTGTTTTAATGGAACTTTTCATATTTCATTATGAGGCTACCTTACAGATGAGATACATGCCTGAAGGAAACAAATGGGGTTCTTCAAATTGAGACCCACTGGTAGGCTTGTGAACCTGCCTTCCTGCCTGCTTCATTACCGACGTGCACACGTTCTCTTAGGGGACTAGTGCCTGTGTACTGTACTGTCCCAGGAGAATTTGATAAGCTTTGTGACATTTCTGTGTTTGAATTTCTTGGTGTCTGTTTCTGTTTCCCTTTGGGTCCATTTCAAGGGTTTGGCTGGAAATCAAGTTGAGATTTGAAATTTAGAATTTCATGGAAATTGTGACCTGATATGGGTCAAGTTTTATCTCTTGCATTTAGGAGTCCATTTTAAGTTGATTTGTATGTGATGTGAGGTAAGGGAATGACAATGTTTCTGACCAGCAAATATGAAATGTTGGCTTTGGAAATACCCTCCTGGGTGCAGTCTTCTATAAATGTCATTTGGGACAACTCTAATGAAATGCAGAGAATATATGAGACTTTGTGTGATGTCTCGTCAGAGCCTGCTTTTCTTTCAATTTCCCTCTTTAGTATGAAGATGAGGAAGCTGCAGAAGAATTTAAAATTGCCAGCTTTGTGGACATGGTTCGAGACTGTAGTAAAATTGGCGTTCCTTACAGCTCCCAAGGTGAGTTTCTGGCAGTGAGCCATTTTACATTTTTACCTTGCTTGGATGGCGTGTAAATCACGTGTCCCTACTTCTCCTTTAAGTGGAGGCATTCAATTGGGAAACCTATTGATTTTCACTAAAGGCAGCAGCTCAAGCGGAAAGAAATTTGGGATCTTTCCTATGCAAGCTTGTGTTCATAACCGAAGTTTCTGCAGCAACACAGCAGGCCACCTACAGTCAGATAGAAGAACTGATAAGAGGTTACCACAGTTGTCATGTGTGGATGTGTGGCCTCTTGGTAATAATAAATAGTAATTAGGCAGCTGTTAATAATATACTGACAGTGAGGTTCAAAAATGTGTAAAAGAAATATACGAAAAAATCAAGTTTAACAGTGCTTATTATGTCTTATTTTTTAAAAACTTGCACATTGAAGCTATTGTTCTAAAAAAGGAAAGTTTTTGATTTGGTAATTTTCCCTTGAGGAAGTTGGTTTGCTGTGTTTCTTACAGTAGAGGAGCCAAGTTTGGGTCTGTTAATAATTATATCCACTAAGCGAGGCAAGTCAGCTGTAATAGGCCACTTATTTATTCATTTATTTATTTACTCACTTATAAAACCAGAATGTGAAAACATACTATAGAGAAGTCTGAATTTATGTAACTCGCTTATGGTTTGAATTTTCCTTGGCTTTCATTTTCATTTCATTTCATTTCTTGTCTTAATGTCTAAGCACTTTATCTGTTTCAATTTTATTTTGCTAGATGAGGCTGTGGTGACCTTGTGAGAAATGATGCCTGTAACCACATTAGATCAGGTTTAGACTGTTATATCCAGGATGGTATTTGATACATGTTGTTGTATTTGATTCCTCTAGGTCACTTGCAGATATTTGATATGTTTGTAGTGGAGAAGTGGCCAATTGTACAGGCTTTTGCACTTGAGGGCATTGGAGGGGATGGATTTTTTACCATGAAATACGAGGTATGTATGAAGAGCAGCACGCCTGGTGTTTATGAAGAGCCCACAGTGTGGGCGTGCATCATCATAACACTCTGAAAACCTGGCAATGACCTGCCAAAGGCATGGAGCAGGTTAAAAGACTTGAAATGATAAATAGTTGCCCTTTAAGGCTAGTCCCCAAACTGAGCTCCTGTGTTCTTTCCTCTTGGAGTTCTTCTGTTCTTCCTCACCACTCCCTGTTCTGACTTCCTTGTTCTTCTCGTCTATTCCTTTAGCATCCTAGGCTGACTCTTGTGTTGTTATACATTTGTCATATACCCCCCTCTCACCCAGCCCTGGTCTCTGGACTGGAAGCTCCTTGAGAATCAAGTCTTTTTGTTGTTTTTGTTGTTGTTCGTATCTCAGAAATTCGTATAATTTGGGAACTATTCAAGAGCAATGACAGGGACAGTGCAGAATTTTGTGTAAGTGCTCTGTACCAGAGGGATGAAAGGGGGTTAGCTCTTGTGGTAAGAACAGTATCTTTTAGTTGAGTATTCTTCGTATCTAGGAAATGACCAATAAATGCTTGTTAAGTGGATTAATGAATAAGCCTGGGAGAGGAGGGTCATCCAGAGTCCACGTCAGGGAGGATGGCCTGGTAGGTTAGTAGCACCACCACAGGCATCTGTATGCCTCCCAAGGATCCCCACTGAGATGACCTGCCCCCAGCATAGGACCCATGGAGAGGGAGCGTTGACATGCTAGAAATGGAGACATACTATTAGGAATAGAGTAAGTGGGACCTTTGGAAGGCCCAGGACTAATTCCTACCCTCCTTCTGAGAAGTAGCAGTGTCCCTAGATAATGAATGGAGGTTTACCTGGCAGACTCTGTAATGTAGAAGAGCATAGGCTGTAGAGCTGAAGAGAAGCACACCATTCATCTCCACTGTTTCTGCTCCCACCCGCAGTATTCTCACATGGACTACAAGTAGCAGAGAAGGCTGTGGAATCTGCTGCTGATAGGAAGGAATGCTCTCTAATTGAGAAGAGTAGGGGCTGAAAGGAAGGCAGACCGTAGGAGGTAGATAACGAGAGAAAGCTTAACATTTTTAGTAATAATGATATTTATTTTTAATTGTATAAACTAGGCATTCATGGAGTGCCTCCCATGTACCAGGCCCTGTTCTAAGCACTTTATATGAATTTATATGACTATAAGAAAGTCACCCTCTGAAGTTGGTATTATTACCATCCCTGTTTTACGGAGAGGTTAAAAGAACTTCCCAAAGTCACAGAGCTAGTAGCTGGTGAGTGGAAGGGCTGGGGCCTAGTTCAGAGAGTCTGGCTTCAGAGCCTGTGCTCCTAACTCCTGGGCTGCCACTAGGTTAGCATTGAAAAGCAGTGTACTAGGAGGCTGCGCGACTCATGCAGCCTAAATGAGGCAGGCTTCTCGACTCCCGCCTTAAGGTGCATCACACCATGAAGTCACAACCCAAAGGACTAAATCCCCTTCCAAAAAACCTTTACAATACAGTGTTGATCTTTAGTGTAGGGTGGTGTTTTTAGAGGGTAGGATGTGCAATAGAAGGAAACAGCACACATCATATAGTAAGAACAGGTAAGGTGGAACGGGAGGTGGGCCAGGAAGGGCAGGGGCTATGGGACAGGATCTCAAGATCTCTTTCTCCAGATTGTGCTCCTCTCTGTAGCTACTGATTTTCGTCTTCTCAAATACTTTCCTTTGTCTCCATATCATTCCCCACCACCAGCACCCCCACTGTCAGTTCTCTCCATTACCCTGTCCTTTAAGGGATGGAACAGTTTAGCTGACTGATCAACTCTGCATTATACTCTCTACTCCACTCTGATTCACATACCAAGGGCCTGATAGAAAGGTTCTTGCCACCTTGGAAGGCTAAGAGAAAGAGGAGTACACGTACTTATAACTTAATTTTTTAAACTTCTGTTTTTTTGCATGGCCATACCCAGAAGAAAGTTATTAATTTAGAGGATGTTTTGTCCCTGGTGTGGTAGGTGCCAGCATGAAAAAAGAAGCCAGACCCACATAGCATTTACTTGGTAGTTAGGCTGGGCCAAGCTGTTACGGATATAGAGAACTCTTTCTTCCTGGGAAGCAGTATATGGAAGTTCCTTTGTTAGGGCTTCCCTGCCTCCATCTTCTTTCTTATTCTCCAGCTGCTGGAACTGTGATCTGGTAATGTAAAATTACATCAACTAGCTCCCCAAGGGGAGGATTCTAATACCAAGCTTCTGAATAAGGAGAGTAACCGTACAGCAAGCATTCATTCACCTTTTTTTATAGACAAATATAAGATCTTCATATTGAAAGTTAAAATAAGACTTATAAAAAAATTAGAAAAATATAAGAAAGAGACCATGGCATATTGGATACAGGGATAGAGCAGCATGATTTTTAAAAAGATTTCTCTAGGAAATAATATAAAAATTGAGAAAAATAATTCCTCTTGTATTTTTCAAGAATGGAGTTTGTAAAAATAGAAATGAGATACGGTAGGTAGAGCAAACAAATTAAAAAGGGAGGTGGATGACATAAGGAAAGATTATAATAAGTCTCAAAATTGGATAGTAGAATTAAAATTTGCATTTAAAAAGAAATCAAATTCACTACCCCCCCACACACATAATCTAATCAGTTGACATACTTGAAAAGGTGTTCCAGAATACAGAAGAAGGGGCCAGGTAGATTAAATCAATGAGGAAGATGAAATGGAAATTGGTGATATTGAAAATGAAGGAATTAATTGAAAGTCGTTATGTAATAGTCTATGCCTCCACCCCACCACCACCATCCTCCAAGTGACAGGCAACCAATTGCCACTTCTACCCTAGGAAAACAAGGAACAAGGATGAGTGGATGGGAGTTCTCCAAAGAAATTGAAAAACAAGACAAAGAGAACTCATTGGTTCGTGTAGCTTTTGTTGCCTGGAGTAAAGCTCTCCACATTTTGACATTTAGAATATAAGTGGGTAGGGATCCTGAAATAACAGCCTCCTTCCTGCCTGTCTGCAGTCCCTAAAAAAAACTTCCTGGTAGTTGATTAGCTCTGCTGAGAGCATAAAAGCTTCCAATCAGCCTGTCCGTTTGAAAATGTAAGCAGGCCACCAAAGAGTACCAGACATTTCACTTGATACCTACAACTTAAAAGAAAAATATTTTTTTGAAAAAAGGATCTTTTGAATAAGACCCAAAGATAATTTAAGATACAGAGGAATACTCAAGACACAAAACTCTCCTTGGGATGCCCAGAGAAATGTAAGATTTTTGACAACCATAGAACAAGTGTTATATGTTGTGATGAATGAATGTAAGGAAAATAAGAGCTCTGGAAAGTTACATTGATAAAATCAGTAGAGGAGTTAGAAGGTAAAGTTTTGAAATGTAGAAGAATAAAATCAAGGAGATAGTAAATATGAGAAAAAAGTTAAGACATGAAGAACTCATCTAAGAAATCTGATACCCAACAAGTAGAAATTCCAGAAAGAGAGAGCAGAGATATCAAAAGGGAGAACATTTTTTTTTAAAACAATAAACATTTCCAGTGTAAAGAGAAACACTTAAATTAGATCACTTAGCAACTGTGAATGGGAAGAAAAAGTCTTAAATCTATCGATGCCTTTTTTGAACACTAAAGATAAAAGAATATAATAAGAAGCTTCCAGGGGTGGCCAATTGGCTCAGTTGGTTAGAGCTCAGTGCTCATAACACCAAGGTCGCTGGTTCGATTCCCACATGGTCCAGTGAACTGCGCCCTCCACAACTAGATTGAAAACAGTGACTTGACTTGGAGCTGATGGGTCCTGGAAAATAACACTGTTCCCCAATATTCCCCAATAAAAATTAAAAAAAGAAAAAAACTTCCAGAAATAAAAAGAAAAAACTAAGTCACCTACAGAGTAAGACAACAGGAACTAGATTCCTCTCCTCCAAACAAAACAAATAACAGACAAACATACACCAAACAAAAGATGTGAAGCAGTGGTTTCAAGACACTAGATGTCAGGTAATGAGAAATAGTGATTCCCCGAAAGATAGACATGAATCACTGCTTTCAGAAAATTTCCAGGCTATGAAACAGAGCGGGGGTACCCAGGTAGAGCCCAGTGCACTTCCAGAATTGAGAGTAGGCAGCTGAGAGTCTGGTGAGACCAAGGAAGCTGGAGTAATAAAGAAGAAAGAGTTGCCCAGAGGCAAAACTCCCAAGATCTACCAAGATTCCCCTGTCCCCGATTCATTTCAAGTGTTCAACAGAGTATTGATCAATGCATTCATGCATGAGGTAACTACTGAAGGTGGAGGGGGGAAAAATACATCTGTAAGTATTCAAGAACAGTGCCTGATGCATGCTGAGAGATGTGAGTGCCTGGCCACACCAGTTAGATTGGTAAAACACATAATTCACAGAGCATGGGGTAGAATCGTCAGGAGGGTTTGACTCGTTAGTGGGAAATAATCAGCCCTAAGCTGAGCACTGCTCTAGACCTTCTGAACAAATCATAATAGCAAGACCTAAAAAGAATCAAATTGTTTGCATGTTACTTAACTGCATACCAGAACAAAGCACAAAAATACTCATAGGAATACAAAAATACCTAGCACCCAACAAAGTAAAACTCACTATGACTGGCATCCAAAGATTATCTGGTTTACAAAGAAGCAGGAAAATATGACTGATAATGTAATCAAATTGACCCAAAATTGACAGAAATATTAGAAGTAGCAGACAAGGACATTAAAACAGTTATTTTGATTGTATCCCATATGTTCAAGAAGCTAAAGAAAAGATTGAACATGTTAGACAGAAAATATAAAGACCGAAACTGAACTTCTCAAGATGAAAATTACAATATCTAAAATAAAAAATATGTCGGATGGCATTAACAGAAGGTTAAACACTGCATAAGAAAAGATTAGTGAATTTGAAGCCATAGCAATAGAAACCATCCAAGAAGAAGCACAGAGAGAATAAAGAATCCAAAAGAATGGAAAGAGCATCAGTGATAAATCAGCTGTGAGGAAAGTATAAAGACATTTTAATAATCAAAATTTGCCTCCCATTAATCTTTCTTAGAAAGCTATTGAAGGATGTGCTCCAGCAAACAAGGGAGTTAAGAAAGACGAGATAAGTGAGGAGATAAGAAAGAGGAGATAAGATAAGGAGATGATGGAACCAGATCTATCATCTGTGAGCTCCAGGATGATAGCAAAGAGAAGTCTCAAAGTGAAAGTGGTGGTTGGGCAGCAAGTTTACATAACAGATCAGATGAAGCAAGAAGAAAAAAGAATTGATAGATTATCTGATATGTTTAAGCCAGGGTTCTTAATTGGGATGATTTTGCTACCCTTCCCCACTCCACCCCCCAAGACATTTCGCAATGTTTGGAAATACTTTTGGTTTGCCTGTGCGGGGGTGGGGGTGGTGCTGCTGCTAAGCCCCCTACAGTGCCCTCACAACAAAGAAATATCTGGCTCAAAATGACAATAGAATTGCTGTTGAGAAACCCTAGTGTAAGTATACTAGTAAATTGGGTGGGGGAATTGGAAAAAAATTCAGAATTGAGTTTTTTAAATTTTTTTATTTACACAAGTGAAAAAAGTGAAGCTATTGGTAGCTCTAGGAAAAACAAAATTTGTTTAAGAAAGCAAATAGTATAGTATGTACTTGGCCTGCAATAAATAAAATACATATGGTCTTAATATTATAAACAGTAATTACTGGTATAACCAAAAAAGTCATTATGATATTAGATAATGCTAGGCTGTGTCTGTGTGTGTATAGAAAAAGAGTGGGGATGGGCGTATTGCTATAAGTCAATACTTAATTTCTAAATTGATAAATCAAGAAATAGTTGGGTGGCCGGTTAGCTCAGTTGGTTACAACGTGGTGCTGGTAGCACCAAGGTTGCCGGTTCGATCCCCACAGGGGCCACTGTGAACTGTGCCCTCCTTAAAAAAAAAAATAGTGACACACGTATATTATAACAAAATATGAAGGTAACTACCAGAAAAAAATGTTAAAAGACAATGTTAAAAGTGGCAGCCTGAGGGGTGAGACTGGTGGAGGTTTGTGAAAGGTTGGAGGAAGAGATTAAAATTTTTTAATAACAAGCCTTTAGTACTATTTGATTTTTTTTTTTTTAAGATTTTATTGGGGAAGGGGAACAGGACTTTATTGGGTGAACAGTGTGTACTTCCAGGACTTTTTTTCCAAGTCAAGTTGTCCTTTCAATCTTAGTTGTGGAGGGTGCCATTCAGCTTCAAGTTGTTGTCCTTTCGGTCTTAGTTGTGGAGGGCGCAGCTCAGCTCCAGGTCCAGTTGCTGTTGCTAGTTGCAGGGGGCGCAGCCTACCATCCCTTGAGGGAGTCGAACCAGCAACCTTGTGGTGAGAGGAGGCGCTCCAACCAACTGAGCCATCTGGGAGCTCAGCAGCAGCTCAGCTCAAGGTGCCGTGTTCAATCTTAGTTGCAGGGGGCGGGGCCCACCATCCCTTGCAGGATTCGAGGAATTGAACTGGCAACCTTGTTGTTGAGAGCCCACTGGCCCATGTGGGAATCGAACCGGCAGCCTTCTGTGTTAGGAGCATGGAGCTCTAACCGCCTGAGCCACCGGGCCGGCCCCAGTACTATTTGATTTTTTTAAAACCTCGGGCATGTATTGTTTTAATTAAAAATTATTTTAAAGGCAAAAAGTAAAATATATATGTATATATGTATGTATATGTATATAAATATAAATGCCCATCATTGCAGATATGCAAAAAGTGTACCAAAGTTTCTGAAAAGATAGTTTCCTTGAATGGGGCAGTATTTATTAATTTGTATAGGTTCTAATATAATTGATAAAAATTTTATTTAATATTCTAATCACTGAGTTTTCACTAAGGTAGTCATTTCTGAATGTCAAAAAATAATTTAGATTATCCTAATGATATTGACTCTCAATTATTTCAATTTTTTGCCCTTGTGTTGCAGTTGCAGGATGTGAGTTTGAATCTATGGAATGTCTACAGCAAGATGGATCCTATGTCTCTGGAGAGTTTGCTTTCAGAAGTAAGGAGCCAAACTGTATTTAATGTATATAAATATTACAGCTAGCCCAATTATCCACTAATGGTATTTAACTTGAAGAAATGCAAGATGTACTTTAGTTTGCTTTAGTCAAAGAAATTGCAGTTTCTTCTCTGATTGTTGTCTTGAACTCCTTGGGAGTGGAAGGGGACCTGGAAAAGTGATATTACCTCTTCCACTTTGAGGAAACCTCACCTGAGGTCAGACCAAGGTCACCTGCCTGGTCCAGGGTTTAGGTTTTCACCTAAAGACATTCTTTCTGTTGTGCTGACTTTAGAAAAAAAATACAGAGGGTGTCTTTTTGCACTCTTTCTCTGGCATGAAAAGATTAAAAAGATAGGGTATGGCGTAAAGGAATCAAGGATTAGAGCAGGGGTCAGCAAACTTTTTCTCCAAAAAACTGCATAGTAATGTTTTAGGGTTTGTGTGCCCAACTACTCAACAATGCCGCTGTGGCCTGAGAGCAGCCGCAGACAATGCTTAAACACATGGGTGTGTTTGCGTTCCAAAGAAGCTACAAAAATAAGTGACCTGCCTACAGACCATAATTTGCTAACTCCTGGATTAGAGGGTCAGGCGTTAATATTTCATATGAACTTTGAAGGAGAAATTCAGGATGGGCAGAGCAATTTGCAATGAGGAGCACTAAACAAAACTAAGGAATAGGTAGGTACTTGGGTTAAACAGCTCAGTAGTGTCTCTTAGTGGTGATGGGTAGATAGGCAGAGGGAAAGAATAGCTCGTAGCCTTTTATTGGGGTTAGCCATGATCTCAAGATCCAACAAAGATAACTCATAAAGGTTACACACCAGTCTCAAACATAATGCCTGTATTTTAAGTAAAATAATAGCAAACAGAACCCAGAACCATGTTAAAAGAATATTCTGTGATGAGGGTGGGTTTATTAAGGGTTCAGTATTTACATTAATATCAGGAAATGTATTAATGTAATCACTGTACTAATTTTTCTTCTTGGAGCCATTTGTAATGTTACTCCATACATGCCAAAAAAGCATTTGATAGAAGTGAACATCCGTTCTGTTTAAACATTTCTAATAAAATAGAAATCTAAAAGAAAAATCTGAACTTACTGTTCTTTGAAAAGACCTCATCATCATCATCAGCCCATGGTTCGCCTAATTATGGAAAAAGTGAAAATGCAAGAATTTATAGCATTAAGAGTGTAATAAGAACGACAAGGAAAATTTCACCACAGTTAAAGAAGAGAAATAAGTAGTTTAGGAGTTTGTGCAGGTGTCCGAGTCCCGTGTTCCACTTGCGTGCAGTGCCCTGAATGAGAGGACACTGTAGGTAGGTCATACATGGAGGCTAGACATAGCATTGCAGTTTTGAGGACATTACAAGCTTCTCTGGAGTCAGTGAAGAGGGACCACTCAGGAGATCACCTTTAATTGCATCTGGAGCAACAGTGACATGTAACTGAAAAAGCAGCAGTGGTGATCACCATGGACTGTAGACCAGGTACTATCCTGGTTATCTGACTTCCCGTGAGCTTGGTATTCGTAGATGATACAAAGAAGTGGAAGGAAGCCCTTTTAGTACCTGATAGTGGACTTCTCATCTATCTGGAAGAGTAAAGACTCAGAGCTATATTTAATTTAACTTAGAAAGAATAAAGTAAGATGGTATTTCTTGTACCAAAATGTGGTTGAGCACACTACACTGTGGAGAGTTCTTACGAATCAATAAGAAAAATACAGCAGTGAGAACTGGGGGACAACAGGAATTGGCTGTTCACAAAATAAGAAATAAAAATGGCCATGATTTTCCCTTCCTAGTTAGGGATATAGAAAGTGGAAAGAAATCATAGCTGTCACCCTAACAACCAAAACAATCTGACTAAGCAACAAAATGATGGTTTAAAAATAAAACCATTACTAAGCTGAAGATGCAAAGAAAACTAAAAGAACTCAGTTCCTGAAAACGTAGGGCTCTTCATAGGATGCTGTTCTCATTTCTGTTGGAGCAGCAGAAGGAAGAGGAATCCATCATAGACAGAAATAAGCAGAAATCAGCTGACCTTTTAAAGAGCTTTCAATGGCTCTGTGTGGGTGAGTCAGCACCTACCCATAAACTCCATCCCATAGGTCTTCACAGATGCACAGGGTTATACACCAAAGGCTAGGGCCCAGGCAGGAAAGCTGAGAACCATCCCCCCTAAGGCACTTGACACTCAGCTGTCATCTGGATTGGTGCACAGCTGAGAGAAACCCTTTGGAGGTATTTTACGTAAAGTATAAGCAGCTGCCCTTGTAAGGCTGAAGGTAAGACAGCAAGACAGAGAGGTGTGTCCCTACATAGACAGAGCCAAGGGGACTGGAGAGCAAAGAGAACTTCTTAGCAACTCCAAAAACCGGTAGCCAGCTTGTAAAGCAGGGAGAGATGGTCCATGATTCAGAAAGCTTGTGGTTCAGCTTTCTGAGATTTCCAGAATCTTACCAGTGCTATGAGCAAATTCTTGATTGAAGTTCACACCCCATCAAAATATTTGAATTTAGTGATGAATTAAATCAAACTACAAATGCAGTAAGACCCAGACCTAGATCAATTACATATCAGATTAACTTAGACCCCTACTCTAGGGGCCTAACAAAGAAAGGGTGTACCCTTTCCTAGAGGTAAATATTACTTACTTCAGTTTTTTTATACAAATGTGTAGCATATGGTTTAAAAAAATTATGAAACATGGAGAAGCAAGAAAATTTGATCTGTGGTTAAGAAAGGAAACAAAGTAGACCCAGATGTTGGAATTAAGCAATGGGGAATTTAAATAACTACTAAAACTGCTAAAGAATATGGAAGAAAGGGGGACAACATATGAAGGGGTAAGAAGTTTCATCAGAGACCTGAAAGCTATGAAAAGAACCAAATGGAAATGCTACAAATTAAAAAAAGAAAAGAAAAGAAAACCTACAAATAGAATATACTGTATCAGAAATGAAGAATTGATCAGGTTGGCAAGCTAGACACCAATGAAGATAAGTCAATAGAAAGTTTCTATACTGAAGGACAAAAAGACAAAGAGCAAGGGGAGTGGAACAGAGCATCTAGTATCTGTCAAATATTATCAGATAGTCTAACATAGTATAATTGGAGTCTCCGAAGGAGAATAGTGGGAAAAGGGGAAATTTGAGTTGATAATGTCCAAGAACTTTCCAAATTGATGAAATGCATCAATCCACAGATCCAAGAAGCTCAGCAAACCCCAAGTAGGATAAAATAAATATGTATAAAAATGACTCTAAATTTGTGCAGCGATCTCTTGTGGTGAGTCTAGAAATGTTAATAAAATCTAAATCCAACAATCAAAGGAAATTAAAATGCAATTCCTGTCATTACTTGTGTCTCTAGTAGAAAATTATTATAAAGGGAGCCAATCTGTATTGGGAGCCAATACCCTTTATTGGTATTATAAAGGGTGTATCCATATTAGTTCTTAAAATCTACTTTTTTTTTTCCTTCTCCCTTCTCTTGCTCTGCTGCTTCATAGCCTCCAAACTTCTCTAAAACCCCATTTTCTCTCCATCAGTCAAATACTTTTTCTGTTCACATGTATTTTTCCCTTTGCCAAGACCTGTAATCTTGCAGCTAGAATTGGCATGTAGGCTTTAATTCCCATTGGCCAAACACTGCTGGCAGCTCTTTGATGGCGGAGAACCTACAGCTTCATGCTTCTTGGTCAGATACCACTGAGGAAGAATGCAGACTCCTCTGAGATTTGATTTAGAAAGATGTTCAAAGTATATTTGGTGAGAAAAGTAAAAAAGCAGAGTATATTTCCATCTTTGTGAAACAATTTGTGTTTCTGTGTCTTAGAAACTTCAAGTAGTAGTCTTACTGGTCATTTTAATTATTTTACTTATTTTCCTTTTCTCATTTTTATTACATTATGCAATTTTTAAAAACACTTTTAAATATTGAAATTAAGTTTCTTTTCCCCCTTTGAGCCACCTGTGAGCAGCCACTGCCAATGCCTGCCTAGGGCCAAGAGTTCTTTCTGAAGTTCAGCATTCTTTCCTTACTGGCCAAAGGCCAAGGCACACTGGCATGTTTCTTGGAGTTTTCAGACCTTTGCTGTTTATCTGACCTTGATATCTATCTGGGCTTGTCTCCTGGATTTGGCCTGGAAGAGTCTGAGTAGATAGACTTTCCCTTCTTTATCATCAGATCTAACTGACCAGTTCCACGTACATACACAGTATCCATTTCCACAAATGCACTGTTTGTGCTGTGGAGAAGTTGAAGAATAGTGTGTCTGGTGGAAAGCACACAGGCTCTGGGTATCTCTTACCTAGGTATAGTTCTACTTTTGTTGCTTGTTAGTGTTGCATCCTCAGGCAGGTCACTTTACTGTCCAGTGCCTTAGTCTCCTCATCTATAAAGTGGGCATAGAGAAGTATACAAGGATGTTAGGAAGATTTAAATATATAGACATATATAAATATATAAAATAATATATAACAAATATTTTATATATACATATATAAAACATTTCTATTATATTAAATATATATGAATATTTCATATATAATGCTAGTGTTTTTAGTATGAAAATTCATTGCATTTTCCACTTTAGTCATAGCATGGAGCTGAAAGCAGTATTTAACAGTTCATTGTACCTTATTCTATAATTCATACTGACACATCCACCTCCCTCAGGGAAGTTTTGTTGGAGCAAAGTGCCTGTCTTCTTCTGCGTGTCTCCCAAAGCACACAGTGTTTTTTGCCTAGAAGATAGCCAGTGAATGGCTACCACTCAACTGTGTAACTCTGCTTCGTGTTACAGACAAACCAAGATGGCTCTCACCATGCACACCATTTAAATGGAGACATACGTTCTGAGCTTGTTTCTAAATACAATTGCAAAACAAAATAAAATGTGTTCTGTATGAATAACTATATATTTTTTTTTCTAAGCCTCACAAAGTGAAGCATTCTAGTATAGCCTAAGAGATGGGACAGAACCAAGCAGGAGAGGCACCGACCCACACTGGGCTGGACAGCCTTAGATGTGGCTTCCATGAGGCCAGTCGTGCATTATGGATGTCTGAGAGAGAGAGCAAATATCAGGAAATCAAGGGGAAGGCCCAGATATTTTCAGTCAAGTCAGGCTGGCTGACAGTAGAAGCAGAGAAATTGAGAAGTACTGTAGACATCTAGTGTGCAAGGCCTGGTCATAAGGACTGTATACAGGTTATTTCATTTAATTCTTAATGATGTCTCTGTAAGGTAGATAGTAGTCATCCCATTACACACATAAGGCATTTGAGACTCAGAGAGGTTAATTTCCTTGCCCACGGTTACACAGCCAGTAAGAAGCAGAGCAAAAGTTCCAGGACAGGTCTTCCTGAACCCAAACATATTTTCAGTGCTAAGTTGTAGCAGCCAGCTGGGAGTGGGGCGTGGATCTGGGACCAGAAGAGTTGGACAGACGTTGAAGGTCTGTGGTCAGAGTGTTAGTTGGAAGAGTGGGGAGTGTACTTCTCTCCAGAGTCCAGGAGGACATGTGGGAGTAACCCAGTGCCAACGTGGGAAGACTGTCCTGGACGTAGAATCAGAGCCACTAATTTGCATTGGGTCAGGCTCTTAAACCAGAAGGTCTTGTTTACCAGGCCGAGTCACAGAGGTGGTATGGCAAGGCCGTCTGACCCAGGCAATTGTAGACTACCGGTTATAAGTAGGTGTTTGTATATGTAAAATACATCTGTAAAAATAGGATGAGATAATATTTCCCCCAAATGATTTTTACTCTGTATTATGTGAGTTTTCCGTAATGAATTACTTGTTTTTGTTTTAAAGACTTTATAATAAAATAACACAGACTCAGAAAACAACCTAAAACTAAGGTATAACCTAATGATTACTATAAAGCAAAGCAACAGAACCTTGCTAGTCACCCCAGAAGCAATCTGAGTGCTTTCTGCGAAATCCATCACCACCTTCCTCCTCCTCCAAGAATAACACTCATGAATTCTATGGTAATCACCTTCTTACTGGTTTTTGCAGTTTTATCATCCAAATGTGCTTTCATAAACACATAGTTTAGCTTTGCCTGCGTGTGTGTGTGTCTACACACTACACACACACACACAGGCAAAAATCAGGGATAAATGATTTTTTTATCCCACGTTACATATAAAACATTCAGAAAACAATATCAGCACTGTCACCTACGTGATTACTGAAAGTTTTAGATATATGTGTATAATTTATCTGTAATATACATATGTGTATTCATATATATATATACACACACTGTACATCAATAAAATACAGATCATCAGGGCAGCAAGTAGTGAAGCCACTTAAGAAAGTTGTTTACTGAGTATTCCCAGCAGAGGACATTGTGCTTTAAGCCTAGGGCCAGAAGTAGAGTCAGTGTGTGGCTAATACAGAGTCCACAGGTCTGAGTAGTTGTGTATCCTCGCCTGGAAGAGAAGAATGGAGGAGAGCATAGATCTGGCCAGGCAGTGTTAGTGCAGCAAACAGGTTGCCTGCTGTGAGCAAGTTACTAGGCTGGGTGCCCAATATACATATACTTACACAGTGTGAGGTGGGTAGTCAAGAGTACAAGCCATCAGCAACTTCAAAATAAGGACAAAGATGTTACTTGAATATACAAAGATGTTACTTGAATATCTTTTTTTTTTTAAAGATTTTACTGGGGAAGATGAACAGGACTTTATTGGGGAACAGTGTGAACTTCCAGGACTTTTTTCCAAGTCAAGTTGTTGTCCTTTCAGTCTTAGTTGTGGAGGGCGCAGCTCAGCTCCAGGTCCAGTTGCCGTTGCTAGTTGCAGGGGACACAGCCCACCATCCCTTGTGGGAGTCGATCTGGCAACCTTGTGGTTGAGAGCCTGCACTCCAACCAACTGAGCCATCCGGGAGGCAGCTCAGCTCAAGGTGCGGTATTCAATCTTAGTTGCAGGGGGTGGAGCCCACCATCCCTTGCGGGACTTGAGGAGTTGAACCAGCAACCTTGTGGTTGAGAGCCCACTGGCCCATGTGGGAATCGAACGGCAGCCTTCGGAGTTAGGAGCATGGAGCTCTAACCGCCTGAGCCACCCTGCCGGCCCCTGAATATCTTAATCAAGTAATAGCTGGTGTTTCTTGATTAACTGAAAATGAAAAGCCAGGAGCACAAAGCAATGTGTGGTTGTTGGGAACACCAGTGAGTTCTGAGAGGAGGCTGAAAAACGGCTGGGATAGGAGAAGGAGGCAGGCTGTGCGTAGAAGAGAGTCAACTCGGAAAGGTGCAGAGTTCCTCATTTAACCTTGGCCACTAGAAGGAGGGCATGAGGGAGGAGAGGGCTCTGGGCCACCCCTGGCCCTACTGAACTTCTAACGAAAGTCAACTCATTTGTCCTTGAACAAAGCTTCACTGTGGTGACCCTTTAGGCAGTAGATGTCATACCATCCTTTAGGTAGCCTCATATGTAACTCCCTTTCTCCAACAAGGGTTGCTAAAGTAAGGAAGGCACTGGGGGCCATTACTGTTCTTTTTTAAAAAGCTTTATTAGAGTACAATTTATATGCCATAAAATACACCCATTTTAAATGTGCAATTCAATGATTTTTAGTAAATGTACAAAATTTAGCATCCATCACAATTGAATTTTAGAACATTTTATGAACCCACAAAGTTCCATTGTGCTCACTAGCAGTCAGTCTCCATTCCCACTGCCAGCCTCTTGCAAACCACTAAGCTCCTTTTTATAGAAAATAGGTTCATCCACGTGGGTTCATCCACGTGGGTTCATCCACGCGGTAGCATGTTACCACCTCTTAAAACAACATATTTAAATGGCCTGGTGTTGTGAGATCAGATACAGTTTCCTGATTCTGGTTTTCTCAAGTACCTCCTTTAAATGACCAAATGCATTATTTTTTTTTTCATTTTCTTCCCAGGATTTGGTGGCTTTTGAACATCAGTGGACTAGCTTCTTCGCTAATTTTGACACAGAAATTCCTTTCCTGCTGGAACTTTCTGAATCTCAGGCGGGTGAGGTATGTATGGGAAGGGTCCAAGGGAAAGAAGAAATTGGTTGATTTATTGTTTTCATCTTTATTTAAAAAGAATTTTTTTTTTCAGAATACACTACCTAATTTATTTTGGTTATCATTTCCTTAAGCTTTGCTGAATGCTGTAAAGAAGTTTTTAACCCGTATATAAAAAATTTGTTTTTTTCTGTGACAGCTTCTCTATTTTTCAGTGTGGTGGTGTCTGTCAGCCAGGAATTGTATTGGGCACTAGTTAATAAGCCTAGGAATAGTTCTCCACATGTGAGCAGCACTCCTTTGTCAGTTGAACCTCTAAGTAATTCCAAGCTTTCTTTCTAGGCAAACAGTAGTGAAGTTAATAGGTTCGGGCTAAGATCCACTGTGAGTAAACTGAGATATCTAAATCAAGGACTAAGCCGCAGGACTGTCCCAAAAACTAGTCAACAGGAAGGATCAGAAGAGCGATCCTCAGCTTGCACTTGAGCCTACCTTGGGCTTGACTGCCAGTCCTCAGCTCTCTTGTGCTCCACTTTGGCCCAGAACTAGCCCTACTCCTGATCTTGGGAACTGGAGTTGATCTTTGTTGTCAATGCATTTTACTTTTGCATCATGTTGTAAACTCCCCAATATACTGCTATTGTTTTTGTTTAGATAGTCAATTTCTGTTTAAATTATCTTTTTAATATTTTTAATTATTACTTTAAAGATTTAAATAATTTAAAAGTCTTACCTATTTGCCCATGTGTAGTTACTCTTTCTGGTTGTCTACATTCCTTTGTATAGATCTAGATTTCCACTTGGTGTGATTTCTTTCTCCCTGAAGGATATCGTTTAATATTTTTTGTGGTTTGAATCTTCTGATGGTTAATTCTTCCAGCTTT
Organism: Rhinolophus ferrumequinum; assembly: GCF_004115265.2. Classification (NCBI taxonomy): domain Eukaryota; kingdom Metazoa; phylum Chordata; class Mammalia; order Chiroptera; family Rhinolophidae; genus Rhinolophus; species Rhinolophus ferrumequinum. The sequence continues at coordinate 25,389,128 of NC_046306.1, read as the reverse complement.
TGTATGCCTGAAAAAAAATCTTTATTTCACCTTTGTTTTTGAAAGATTTTTGCCATGTGTAGAAATTCTAGGTTGACAGTTTTTTCTTTTCAATACCTGAAAGATGGTGTTCACTGTCTTTCTAGCATGTTTTCTGATGAGAAGTCTTTCATCTTGATCTTCGTTATTTTGTACATAACTGGTCTTCTTTTCTCTCATAGCTTTTCAGATTTTTCTCTTTATGACGGGTTTTGAGTAATTTGATTTATAATATGTGTCATTCTCATTTTCTTCATATATTTTGTGCTTAGGTTTTGTTGACCTTCTTGGATCTGTGAATTTAAAGTCTTCATCAAGTTTGGAAAGTTTCTGGCCATTATTCATATTTTTTTTTCAGTCCTTCTTTCCTTCAAAGACTCTAATTACCTCTATATTAGGCCATTTGAAGTTGTCCCACCTCTCACTGATGCCCTTTTCAATTTTTTGGATTCTTTTTTCTTCTTTCATTACTGGTTTTAAGAGTGAAAGATACTGAAAAAGGTCTATTCGGTGACGTGTCACTTCTTGCTTCTTACTACCTCGTTCTCGTTCCTCCCTTCTTTCCACCCTTTCCCAACCCACTCCACTACCAGTTGGTAACAAATCTCTTCGGTTTCTGGTGTATCTTTTCTTTCTCTTTTGCACAAACGATCAGATACATGTATACTTTCTCAGATATTATTTTTCTTTCACTGAAGGGTAGCATACTATATGTAGTCATTTCCACTTTGCTTTTTTTCACTTAATATATCCTGGAACTCTCCCCAGTCAGTTCACTGAGGTCTTCCTCATTTTTTGTTATAATTCATAGTACTCCACTATGTGGATTTACCTTAATTTATTCAACCACCCCCTTATATATGCATATCTAGGTTGTTTTCAATATTTTGCTATTGCAAACAGTGCCATAGTAAATAACTGTGCTTATGTATTTTCATATTGTTGGAGGTTTGTATACCATATGTAGTAATGGGATTGCCGGGTCAAAAGGTAAGTGTGTATGTAGTTCTATTAGTTATTGCCCACTTTTCCTTCAGAAGGGTTGTACCAATTTGCATCTCCACCAGCAATATATGAGAATGCCTGTTACACCGCAGCCTCACCAACAGAATGTATTATCATACATTTTAATTTTTGACAATCTCATAGATGAGAAATGGTATCTCAGTACTATTTTAATTTGTATTTTTTTAAGGTGATTTTATATTTTATTTTCATGTCTTCCCATTTTAAAATTGGTACAATATTATTAATGAACTATAGAGCATAGGTTTTAGGTCTTTTGTCCCTTAATTTTAAAGAGTTCTTTATATGTTTGGCTATTAACGTTTTGTCTGTGGCATGTATTCCAGATATTTCCTCAGTGTTTATGATTTGCTTTGTTTATTTATATTTTTGGCTGTGCAAACGTTTTTATCTCTATGTAATTTTTTTTTTTAATTGCCTCTGGAATTATAGACATTGTATAGAGAAAGGCTTTAAGGTTAAAGAGTAATTCACCCTTTTGGTATTTGTATAGTTTAATTTTAAAATTTAAGTCCCTAATTCATTTGGGATGTTTTTATGTGTGTATGATATGAAATATGGATCTAATTTTATCTTTTTTCCCAAATGACTACCCAATTAAAATCCCAGCTGTGTAACTCACTAGCTCTGTGACCTGGAACAAAGTTAGTTACCTTTTATTTATGTCTTAGCCAACACATCTCTAGAGAGGGCTTAGTGACGGACTAAACCATATACGTTGTAAATAGGATTACTTGAGATAATACATTTAAGTGCCTATCACAGTTCACATGGTAAATCCTCAGTAAATTTTGACTATTATTATTTTAATATATAGAGTTTTTATAAATTAGTAAGACAAAAACCACAACTCCAATTGATAAACATCCAGAGGATGTAAGTAAACAGTTAATTACCAAAGGGAAATCCAAATGTCCATTGAACATAACTGAAATATTCTACTTCATTAAAAATCAAAGGGATATAAAATAAAACAACAATGAAGTACCATTTTTTCATTTATCAACTTGGTAAATATATTTTTAAATGGACATTTAATGGACAGTGCTTATGGTGATATGAGACAGGCACGCTCGCTCATGTAAGTGGAACTGTACCTTCCTAAAACTTTTTTTAAACACAGTTTGGCAGTGTAATCTGCCTTTTTACCCTATAATTTTATTTCCAGATCTGCATAAGGAAATAATCAGAGATGCAGATAAAATTTATGAAAAGTTGTTTATTATAGTACTATTCATTATATGAGTTAGCAGCAACATAAATTTCCAAGAATAGAGGACTATTTAATAAACTTTGGTACAATCGTGTATGTTCTGTGGATGTACCATACAAAAAAGATTTGAAGGAAATCTACCAGAATGTTAATAGTTCATAGAGATTATAGGTGGTTTTTATTTTATTCTAAAATAAGCATATATTCGTTATATAATCGGGGAAGAAAACCCCAATAGATGCTATTTAAGGGGATTGAAATTTTGAAGCCTTTTGACATATACCCTGCATATCAATTTTTGATTAGTGTTCAGCCTAGCATGTACACACCAAAGCTGAGAAGTACTTCTTTGGTTTCCTGGAAGACATCTGTCAGTGTAATTCTGAGTTCCTTGGATTCTTCCTCATTGCTGGTTTTAAATTCTGTCATTAGAATTAACGTATATTAGCTTATTGAAAATGTAGGAAAAAAAGTTAATAGGAGAAAATACTTCCACATGTTTAGTAACTTGGATGGTAGTTGTTCCAATTTCTTTTCAGTAGTTAACAACCTGTAAAATTTGACAAGAATTTCTTTTCTTCCCCCGCCCCTTCTTCTGCCTCCTTCCCCTCCCACTCTGGTTCAAGCCATTGTTTCTCAGTCTAGTTGTGTAGGACGCAGCTCCCTGGCCCATGCTGGTATTAAGAGCCTTGCGCTTCCCCTGGCTGAGGCAGGCGGTCGCCAGTTGTCAGTCAGCCAATCACAGCAGCTCTCACCAGCTGCCCACCACTCACGCTGACTGCCGGCCACTCACGTTGGCCTCCAGCCGCTCATGGCAGCACATAGTAGCCCATGGCAGCACACAGCAGCTTGCAGCAGCTCAAGCCAACCTCCAGCTGCTCACTGCAGCCCAGCTCCAGGGAGAGCTGTTGTTCACAATCTTAGCTATAGAGGGCGCAGCTCACTGGCCCATGTGGGAATCGAACCGGTGACCTCAGCATTAGGAGCACGGTGCTCCAACTACCTGAGCTGCTGGGCCAGCCCAAGAATTTCTTTTCTTTACCTTCCTTTGCCTTTCTTTTGCAGTTTTTGTCTTTTTTTTTCCCTTTGCTGTTTTTGGTTTTTCTGCTACCTGTCCCCAAATTCATGTTGTTATCCACCACATGTGCCCTTCCATGTTCTTATAATAACTTGCAAACATGTATCTTTCTCTTTCTCTCTCACACACACATACTATATATGTATATATATTTATACGTACATACAAATATACATAAGAGGTTTTGTGTTTGTTTTGTAAAATTGTGGTCTTAATATATACAATGTTGGCGTCTTTTTTAGCCATTCAGAAGTTATTTCAGTCATGGAATGATCTCCAGCCATATAACGGAAAACAGGTAAGGTTCTTGGGGAAGAAGGGTGAATGGTAATTGAGAAAATGGATTGACAAGGGGGTTGGGTGTGGGGGAGCATCTAAATCCAGAAGACAGAGTCAGGAAAATATAGGTGGACTTTAATTATCATAGAGTGAAAAATCCATACTCTGTAAAATTGTCTGTTTCACTGCTTTTGTATTTTTTTAATATAGTTTTATAGTAAACTAGCTTTTAAAACATTGTAGCTTGCTGAAATCTAAACAAAGAAACTTTTATTCCATTCCTAGCCAAGGAAAGCGAGAGGAAGCAGCATGTCCAAGGGCTGGGAAAGGATCATCCGCAGTTTGTGGGGAATAAAAAGGATTGGCATAAAGGTCCAGCCCCAGGAAGGCTCTGGGAGCAGTGAGGGTCGCTGTGTTTGTTCTCTTGATGTATTCTTCAGCACCTCTCTTGTCATGATAATCAGGAGGGCCCAGCAGGGAATAGTTGAGTAGATAATTCCTCTCACTTCTCTCCCAATTCCAATCCAATCTGATAGTGAGACACACTGCTCTGGCTGGGACTCAGAGTCATCTTTTTTTTCCACAGTGTCATTTAGCTTGAATTAAGGTTCAGAAGAAAAATCAGTCATGTTTACTTTTAAGAACCCCTGTTTGCCTGAAGCTTAAGGAAGTAGTTTTAAGAGTAATGGAAAGAAATGCAAAGAATTTCCCACGTGACACATATTAAGGGCAATTTAAGGAAAGGGGAGGGGAGAAAGGAAACTGTCTAGGTCTGGTTTAGCTGCTCGGATAAAAATACCATAAACTAGATGGTTTAAAAACATTTATTTCTCACATATTTGGAGGCTGGGAAGTCCAAGATCATGGTGCTGGCAGATTCAGTGTCTGGTGAGGACCCCCTTCCTCATAGACAGCTGTCATTTCACTATAACCTCACATGGCAGAAAGGGCTAGGGATCTCTCTGGAGCCCGTTTTATAATCACATTGATGAGGGATCCAGCCTTATGACCTAATCACCTCTCAAAGGCCCTCTCTCCTAATACCATCACTTTGGGGGGTAAGATTTTAATGTAAGAATTTTGGGGGGATACATTTGGTCTGTAGCAGAAACTATGTGTTTAAAATATCCTTTAGTCATTGACTATTTATTGAGAACACATGACATATTGAGCAAGAGATACATGGTTAAAAAATAAACCAGACATGATCTCTGCCTCAGGGAGTGTACAGTATGGTGGGCGAAGACATGAATCAAGCAACCTCACAAAGACAACACATAATTACAAACTCTGATTGGTGGCATGAAGGAGAAAAGAACATGTTACTGCAAAGACTGTAGCTAGAGAGCATGACCTCCTTTGGGGGAAGATCTGAATGATGAATAAAGATCCTGGTCCTGAGATGAGAACATAAGGAACGTAAAAGAAGATGAGTTTGACTGGAGTATGGGAGTTGAGGGGCAGTGGCTTTACATGGATCTAAAGAAGTTGGCCAGGCCAGACCATGCAGGTTCTTGTTGGCCATGTGAAAGATTTCAGCCCTTCTCCTGAAAATCACATAAAGGTATTAAAGGCTTTGCATGTTTAAAAGAGCATCCTCTCTGCAGTGTGGAGAATAGATTATAGGAGGACACATGCGGAAGCAGGGAACTGCGTGGAAGCATTGCAGTTGTCCAGGGAAGAGCCCATGGCAGCATGGACTAGGGTTGTGGCCATGTGTCTGGAGGGAAATGGACACCTAGAAGTGAAATTTGGGTTGCTGACTGGATTTAGAGGGGAGGAGCAGGAGAAGTCAAGGAGGCCTCTCAGGCCTGGCTCCGTTCCTGGATGGATGATGGTGCCGTTTAATTACTGTAAGAACTGGAAGGGGATAGGTCATGAGAGAGGAGAGGAAAGAGCAGACAGCTGAAGGTAAAACCCTAGGAATATGCAGAGGCCAGGAAAAGGAGGAGGGTGACCTAGAAACAATAGCTTTTGCAGGCGGAGGGTGTCACGTACCTCCGAGAGACCAAAAAGGGCAGGCTGAAGACTGTCCATTGAGTTTGCTGTATGCTGCATGAAAGGCATTTGGTCACTTTTGCAAGAGCAATTTGAGTGAATTGACTGAGGGGGTTCGATTGAAGTGGGCTGAGACATGAGCAGAAAGTGAAAACAAAAAAAACAAAAAAGACAAGTCCAGCCAAGAGAGGAGGGAAGAAGGGAATAGGTACAGGGGCAGGTAGGGGATGATGGTGAGAACTCTTACAACCCTACTCTCCTTCCCTCCTGAAAGTTACTCAGGAGTTACTAACAACTCTATTGTCTGTCTATAGCAGGGGTGTTCAAACTATTTTCAACGTTTTTTACCGAGGGCCATATGCGGTAACATACACAAATAGCCGGGCCACTCACTCGAGGTGAAGTACGTATTGCCTCACCTGGTTTATTTAAGTAAACTAAATATATTTTTGGAATTTGCTGCAGGCCAATTAACAAAGGATCATGGGCTGCAGTTGGCCCGCGGGCCGCAGTTTGGACATCCCTGATCTGTAGTCTTAGTATCACAATCGATATCATCTATTAAAATGCTATTTTATAAAACTGGGATTTTGTTCCATCACTGTAAATGTATGGAACTTTCTCATCAAGAAGTAGGACAAGCTGAAGATAAAAACTTGGATTGCATTTAGATATGTCCCTAAATGACTGATCTGTATGGGTCAGTAAGAGGAGTCAGAGACATCTGGCATCCTCCCAACCAGCAAGCAGCTGCATTAACCACTTTGCTTAGACTGCAGGAAGCCACTCAGAAAAGCCCAAGAACTCACTCACTGGGAAGCTGCCCTGGCCAGGCATCTGTTTTCTGATTGCTTGTTGTTAATTTGCCACTCTAGCCCTAATCGGCAGCCATTCGTTCTCTTTGGTAATCACTCCACACGAGAAAACCTGAATGCTGGCAGCTTCAACTTCCCCTCTGAAGGGCACCTGGTACGCAACACTGGTTCCAGTGGGAGCTTTGCCAAACACATGGTGAGTGGCTTAACTGCCTATTCCTTAATTGGTTTTATTATTACAGAGGAGGGAGGGGGGCTGGATAAAAGGAGCCTTTTCCAGTTAGTGTGTTGATTTAAACCTTGAAAGTGAAGTTGTTTTGGAGTGAAAATTTCAGGGAAGATGGAATAGACATACTTTTCCTTGTTCCTCCCATTAAGTACATTTAAAAACCCTGGACATTATATATAAAACAAATATAAGAAGACTCTGAAAGATGGAGAGAGGAAGGCAGACTGGTAAGGACCTCAGAACCAAAGGAGCAAAATGGTAGTGTGTTTTCTGGGGTTTCTGTATATCCCAGACTGGATCATGGAGAAGCTGGCGACGTGGAGATGCCAATAGGCACAGACATAAAAAGCCCTAAGAAAAGTCTGCTATCTCTAGCCAAAAGACCAGGAAAGGGGTAGTAACCAAGCAAGACAGAAAACTTTGAGACATAGCTGCTCTACTCTAGCCAGATCTCTCAGGAAAAAACTGCATCTCCACCCCCACACCTGCCAGCAAAGGCTCAGTGCAGAGCCTAGAAGGTCCACCCTTGCCAGGCTATAATGGAGTGCCACCTTCTCCCCCACCCCTGTCAGGGTAGTGTCAGCAGGCCAAGTGGGAAGCCAGGATTTTCATCTCTACCAGGCAGTAATGAACTCTACCCCCCACCCCCACCCCAGAATATCAGTGGAGACCACAGGGGAGCCTGGACCTTTACCCCCACCCAGCAGTAACAAGGTGCCACTCCTTGGGGTAGTATCATTGGAGGCCAATGGAGAGTCATCAGTAACAAAGCCACCCCTTACCCATGGTGTCAGTCACTCTCCCAAGGCAGGGTGGTATCAACAGAGGTATACAGGGGAACCCAAACCTGCCGAACAGTAACAAGTGTACCCCCACCACACACACACACACACCAGGTGTCATAAAGGCTGAGTGGAGAACCTAGATTTCCATTTCTACCTGGTAGTAATGAAGTGGCAGGTTCTCCTGTTCACCCACTAAAGCAGTGTTAGAGAAAGCCTGCCGAACACAAGACTTAAATAAGATCCAGCGAAGACTCGGTTTTAGCTCTAATGTGTAAAGAGCTTGTAAAGCATTCCTGCCATCTTTACAGTAGGAAAAAAGCTGAACAAACTGAAAACAACTTCTCTTGAACTCATTAGAGAACTGAAATTTCAAGGCAAATTGCCACCTTGAAATCTGTAGACACAAGTGAATCCAAAGAGTCACAGCCACTGTATGCATATCTAGAACCAAAGCCACACTCAGATGATAATTTTGATGAATTCCTAGAGGCTGAATGTGGACTATGTGAGAGTGCGAGACTCCAGGGGGCACAGTCTTAGAGGGACCCCCACACATTTATGGGTTTAACTTTGAGGAGCCCCATCAGGTTCTGGTGAAGAACCAAGAATAATCCCCTCATGGGGCGGCCGCATGGCTCAGTTGATTAGAGTGCAAGCTCTTAACAACAGGATTGCCGGTTCGATTCCCACATGGGCCAGTAAGCAGCACCCTCCACAACTAGATTGAAGACAGCGAGCTGCCGCTGAACTTCCAGAGGGGTGGCCAGATGGTTCAGTTGGTTAGAGCTCGAGCTCTTAACAACAAGGTTGCCAGTTCAAGGACAACAACTTGACTTGTAGCTGATGGGCTCTGGAAAAAACACACTGTTGCCTAATAAAAAATTAAAAAGAAAAGAAAAATCCCCTCATGACTCTTGTCAAGGGAAGAAGAAGAAGAATTTTGAAATTTAACAAAGTCCTCCATAACAAAGGCCTACTCTCCAGGATAAAAGACTTTACCAGAACCTTATCCCATCTTGGGAAAGGACATTTCCCTGACTATCTCACACACTCTAGCTTTTCTGTCTCACCTAAGGGAGGAGAAACAACGAAGTTAAGAAACACTTGTGACGGTCTTAGCCCAGGTACACAGGCCCACTAAAAGACTAAGATTTAATTATAAGATTATAGAATATTTCCCCTCCTCCATTACCTTACCACCACACCAGCAGGTTTCCAACATAATTGGGGATTACTGCTGAAAGAGCTTCAATATGCAAACTATCTAAGAAGGAGTTCTTATGGAAACCCAAAGACAACAGGAGAGACAAATACAATGACAATAAAGGAATTTGAAGCACCTGCAGCTACAGAAAATCTTGAACACAACCCAACTCCCTGTCAGTAACACAAAACCTCACATACTAAAGCCTGTTTACTTCAGTTCCTGTTACCTGATACATTGTCTGGTTTTCAAAAGAAAATTATAAGGCATGTTAAAAGTCAAGAAAAAACATAGTCTGAAGAGACAATGTAACTATCAGAACCAGGCTCAAATATGACTCATATTTTGGAATTTTCAGACAGGACATTTAAAACAATTATGATTAATATGTTAAGGGCTCTAATAGAAAAAGTACACAATATGTAACAACAGATGGATAATGTGAGTAGAGAGATGGAAACTCTAAGAAAGAATAAAAAGGAAATGCTAGAAATAAAAAACACTACAACAGAAATGACGAATGCTTTTGATGGGCTCATTAGTAGGCTGGACACAGCCAAGGAAAGAATCAGTGAACTTGAAGATAGATCAATAGAAACTTCCCAAACTGAAATGTAAAGAGAAAAAACAATGTGGGGGGAAAAAAGAAAAAAAGAACATCCAAGAACTGTGAGACAATTTCAAAAAATGTAACATACATATAATGGGAATATCAGAAGGAGAAGAAAGAGGGAAAGGAACACAAGAAATATCTGAAATAACAAGTAATAATGGCTGAGAATATTTCAAAATTAATGACATACAAAACCACAGATCCAGGAAGCTCTTAGAATACAAAGGAGAATAAATACTAAAATATCTACACCTAGTCCTACCATATTCAAACTTCAGATCAAAGATAAAGAGAAAATCTTGAAAGAAGCCAGAGGAAAACAATACCTTACCTATAGAAGAGCAAGGATAAAAATTACAGTGAACTTCTTATCAACAGCCAGGCAAACAAGAAGAGAGTGAAGCGATATATTTAAAGTGTTGGAAAAAAACCCCACCAACCTGAATTCTATATCCAGCAAAATTATCATTAAAAGGGGGTGGGGGGAGTACAGAAGAAATAAAGGCTTTCTCACACTGAAAACAGGGAATTCATCACCAGCAGACCTGTCCTGCAATAAATGTTAAAGAAGTTCTTCAGTTGTTTAAAAAAAAAAAAAATTGTATAGATCAGAAACTTGGGTGTACGTAAAGAAAGGAAGATCATCAAAGAAGGAATAAAATAAAGGTGAATAAAAATATTTTATTTTTCTTATTCTTAATTGATATTAAAAGATAACTAATATTAGTAACAATGTTTTAGGTGATTATAGCATATGGATTAGTGAAATGAATGATAACAATTTCATTAAGGATAGGAGGGAAGAAATGGTAGTACTCTGATACTGTCTGTATTATAGTATGGATACTCTGGTACCTGCACTACACATAAAGTAATATTGTGTAATTTGAAGGTGGACTTAGATTAGTTATAAATTTATGTTGCAAACTCTGTGGAAACCTCTAAAAAATGTCCAGCTTTCAATTGGAAAATCACCAGAAAATCTCAAACTGAATGAGAAGAGACAAATATCAGATGCCAACACTGAGATAACACAGATGTGAGAATTAACAAACAAGGATTTAGAGCAGCCATCCTAAAATACTTCAATAAGCAATTACAAATACCTTTGAAATAAGTTTTAAAATAGCAAGTTTCAGCAAAGAAATGGAAGATAAGAGCCACCAAATGAACATTTTAGAGCTGAAAAATATAATAATCAAAAATTAAAACTTAGTGAATGGACTCAACAGCAGAATGGAAAAGAGAGTAAAGAATCAGTGACTTGCCCTCTCGGTCCCATATTGAACTCGAGTTGGAAGAGGCGAGTCCGGTCTCAAAATGGAGGTAAAACCGCCGCCCGGTCGCCCCCAGCCCGACTCCGGCCGTCGCCGCCGCCGCCGGGGGGAGGAGGGCCATGATCCAAAGGAACCAGAGCAGTTGAGAAAACTGTTTATTGGTGGTCTGAGCTTTGAAACTACAGATGATAGTTTAACATTTTGAGAAATGGGGCACACTCACGGATTGTGTGGTGATGAGAGATCCCCAAACAAAACGTTCCAGGGGCTTTGGTTTTGTTACTTACTCTTGTGTTGAGGAGGTGGATGCAGCGATGTGTGCTCGACCACACAAGGTTGATGGGCGTGTAGTGGAACCAAAGAGAGCTGTATCTAGAGAGGATTCTGTAAAGCCTGGTGCCCATCTAACAGTGAAGAAAATTTTTGTTGGTGGTATTAAAGAAGATACAGAAGAATATAATTTGAGAGACTACTTTGAAAAGTATGGCAAGATTGAAACCATAGAAGTTATGGAAGACAGGCAGAGTGGGAAAAAAAGAGGATTTGCTTTTGTAACTTTTGATGATCATGATACAGTTGATAAAATTGTTGTTCAGAAATACCACACTATTAATGGGCATAATTGTGAAGTGAAAAAGGCCCTTTCTAAACAAGAAATGCAGTCTGCTGGATCACAAAGAGGTCGTGGAGGTGGATCTGGCAACTTTATGGGTCGCGGAGGAAACTTTGGAGGTGGTGGGGGTAACTTTGGCCGCGGTGGAAACTTTGGTGGAAGAGGAGGCTATGGTGGTGGAGGTGGCAGCAGAGGTAGTTATGGAGGAGGTGATGGTGGATATAATGGATTTGGAGGTGATGGTGGCAACTATGGTGGTGGTCCTGGCTATAGCAGTAGAGGAGGCTATGGTGGTGGAGGGCCAGGATATGGAAACCAAGGAGGCGGTGGATATGGCGGTGGCGGTGGTGGTGGAGGAGGATATGACGGTTACAATGAAGGGAATTTTGGCGGTAACTATGGTGGTGGTGGGAACTACAATGATTTTGGAAATTACAGTGGACAACAACAATCAAATTATGGACCCATGAAGGGGGGCAGTTTTGGTGGAAGAAGCTCGGGCAGTCCCTATGGTGGTGGTTATGGATCTGGTGGTGGAAGTGGTGGATATGGTAGCAGAAGGTTCTAAAAACTCAGCAGAAAAGGGCTACAGTTCTTAGCAGGAGAGAGAGCGAGGAGTTGTCAGGAAAGCTGCAGGTTACTTTGAGACAGTCGTCCCAAATGCATTAGAGGAACTGTAAAAATCTGCCACAGAAGGAACGATGATCCATAGTCAGCAAAGTTACTGCAGCTTAAACAGGAAACCCTTCTTGTTCAGGACTGTCATAGCCACAGTTTGCAAAAAGTGCAGCTATTGATTAATGCAATGTAGTGTCAATTAGATGTACATTCCTGAGGTCTTTTATCTGTTGTAGCTTTGTCTTTTTCTTTTTCTTTTCATTACATCAGGTATATTGCCCTGTAAATTGTGGTAGTGGTACCAGGAATAAAAAATTAAGGAATTTTTAACTTTTCAAAAAAAAAAAAAAAAAAAAAAAATCAGTGACTTGAAGACAGAACAATAGAAATTACCCCATCTAAACGGCAGAGGAAATGCACTGCAAAGGCGGAACCTCAGAGGCCTCTGAGACTATCACAAAAAGAAATCTTAACATTCATGTCAGTGGAGTATCAGAAAGAGAGGAGAAAAGAAGATAGGGCTGAAAAACTATTTTAAAACATAATGGCTGAAAAATTTCCAAATTTGGCAAAAAAAAAAAAAAAATCCATGAACCTACAAATACAAGAAGCTTAGTGACTCTGAAACAGGATTAAACCTTGAGATATCCACACCAATACATATCAGAGTCAAACTTCTGAAAAACACAGACAAAGGAAAAATCTTGAAAAGTACAGACAAAGGAAAGCTGCTAGGGAGAAACACCCTACCTGTAGGGGAAAACAAGTTGAATGAAAGTAAATTTCTCATCAGAAACCATGGAAGCCAGAAGGAAGTGGCACATTTTTCAAGTGCTGAAAGAACTGTCAACCTAGAAATCTATATCCAGTGAAAATACCCTTCAAGAATGGAGAATCAAGACATGGGGAATCCATTTCAGATGAAGGAAAACTAAGAATTTGTTGCCAGCACACCTATCCTAAAAGAATGACTAAAGGAAGTTTGGTCAAAATAGAAAGGAAATAACAAAAGAAGGAATCTTGGAATATTAAGGACAGAAGAACACAGTGATAAAACCAGTGCACCATTGAATTGTATAGTTTAAAATAGTGAGTTTAGTTCTTGTGGTAGGATTTTTGAGTTTTATACATGCTGTCCTAGGAACCCTGATGAAACACTGGATTTTCAAAAGAGAAAAGAACACCATTCCATCTCTGTATAAATGAACACCTAAACAGGGAAGAAGAAGAAGAATTTTCAAATGTAGGGCACTTTTGTCATTTTCTCCTCTGCAAGACCTGTGTATGGAGATAAAATACAAATGAAGGTAGGGACCTGGGTAGCACCCTCCTTTCCTGAATTTTAGCTTCCCCCCACATCTGCCTGTTATGTCAGCCAAGGTCCCCATTGTGAAAGTTCTGAACTGAGTATTAATGGCAGTCAAAATCCAAACACACTTTCTCTTTTTTAATTCTAAGTTGTAAATTCACTCGCATTCTGGATTGACTAAGTGTCCAATAGCAACCTTACAATATAGCCAAGATTAAGAACAAACATACATAAACTCACACACAAATTACCTGTGGAAAAATAACTGTTAAAAGTGATCTTTTTCCCTATGCCTTTAAATGATAATAAATCAGCTGTTGATAAAATAAAATTATTTTCCATTAACTAATAGACGTTTTGTTTCTCTAGCAGTATACATCTAAGTCCCTGCTCATTTTTTGTTTTTATTGTTTTCTGACATCCAGGTAGTACAGTGTGTCTCACCAAAGGGACCCCTTGCTTGTTCAAGGACATACTTTTTTGGAGCTACTTACATTCCTTACTTGGGTAAGTCCCTATGTCGTCATCTTATCAACTTACTTAATGAATAGTTTCTCATGATTTACTACTTTGGTCAGAAGCTCATGCTGCCCAATTTGTATGCCTCCAACTCCCTCTCTGATTGCAGGTGGAGGGTTGATGTGCTTGACACATTTCTCACAGAATGTATTTCAGGAGGAAAAACTATTGGCTCAACATCTGTCAGTCTAACCATGTGCAAGCCTGTGCCCTCAGGGTCAGAGGGAAGGCAAAGATGAATAAGTTCTAGGTGGAGATAATAGAAGGTGTGGGCTGCAGTGGGAGTTTGGATGACTCAGCCAGGTGCCCATGCAACTCTTTTTGTGAGGAAAGTGAAGAAAGGTCATGGCAGGAAGGTACCTATGTGCTGGGAACAGTCATAGGAGCCAGGGCTCCATCCAGAAAGACTGACCGGGGCTGCCCATCTTGCTGAGGTAACCAGAAGCTACAGACATCCAAAGAGACAGGGAAAAGAACCTCTAGAATGAAGATCTCAGCACTGCTCCACAGTACATCAGAAACCAGGTTTTCTCCTGAATGTTGTTATATGAGTCAGGAAACTGAAAGAAGCATGACTTGGGTCGGATAACTAAGGAAATGAAGAAAGGCAGAACTGAACCGCTTACTTATACTTCCTAGTTTAAAAAATTAAAGTAAAAGCAAAAACATTCCAGAGCCTAAGATTTTGTATGTGTTCTCTGGGGTTTAGTGGTGCTGCTGAGTGGGTTGTCAGTGTCAGGGCTAAAGGTCCTGAGAGAAGCTGGGTTTCCCTGTCGTTGGTGCTTGTACAGTATTTAACATAAAAGGGAAAAAATGTAGTTCTTGACATCTCCTTTGAATTAAATTAAGAAATTCTAGCTCCATTGTAAAGTGTTTGCATCTCCTGTGATCTTGTCACATTCTTATTAGGTCCTCTTTCACAGGTGATGACAACAAGCTGCCCAAGAAAACTGAACAAATGTAAGTCTTCATTTTTATTTTATTTTCAAAGTTGGGTTACTCAGAAGTTGTGGCTGTTCTGTCTCCCTCCTTTTGAAATCAGCAGTGGATAAGATGTCTGCTTTATGAGATGAGCAGAGCTCTGTAGTTTCCCAGGAGGTTCCCAGCCCCTGTCTATCAGCTGGGAGTCCAGGCTGGAGACCCTGCCACCTTTACTATCTGCTCCTCCTTCCAGAACTCAAGAGACTTCCTGCCTGCACATCCATGCATTTAAGTGGCGTAACTCTTCTTAGTGTTTTCTGCATAGTGCAGATTTATTAGGGGCTTTACTAAAATAAAGTATCCTGAAACCCATTGGAAGAATCTGTGTGTAACCCCCTCTGGTTTGAGGAGTGTTTCCTCTGGACGTGACACTCAGACTTATGGAACAGAACTAGGGTCTGAATTCAGGCTGAGTAACTTTAGAAAGGTCCTAGTGTTGACCTCTCCCCCCACATAGAGGAGGAAACCAAAGATAGGAAATAAACTCATTAATGGTTGTATAGTCTGGGCTGCATTCACAAAATATCACACACTGGGTGGCTTAAATAGCAGAACTTTATTTTCTCACAACTATGGAGGCTGGAAGTCCAAGGTCAAGGTGCCAGCAGTGTTGGTTTCTGGTGAGGCCTCTCTCCTGAGTTGGAGACCACTGCCTTCTCACTGTGCCCTCATGTGGCCTGTCCTCTGTGTTCATCTGAGAGAGAGAGATCTCTGGTGTCGCTTCTTATAAAGTAATATAATCACTCTGCAGAAATTTGGGAAATAGAGAAAATAGAATTATAATTCCTCTTCTTTGGCACTATGCAATAGTATCTTAAAGTGTATCTTCCTGGTTTTTTGTTTTGTTTTTTAATTATACATTGAGGTTTTGTGTAGCAGTAATTATAGTGTGTGTGCAATTTTTTGTGTGTGGGTTTTCTTTATCAACAAGTCAGCCACATTCTGATATGTTGGTGTGTATGTATAGTCTTGCTTTGTACCTGCTTGTGCTTCCATGCCAGCTGTGCTTAGCCACTGCACTAGGTCCTCATTCTGGACGCTTAGACATTTCGCCTAAACAAAATCCACTGGTGCCCAGTGTCAGGAACTGGTATCGAGGGGTATTGAGGCCCGGGGAGTTTCTGAATCACAGAGCTGGTGGAACTTGAGCCTTGTGTCCCAGTGAAGGCAGCTCAGGGCCATTCAGGTACAGAGCAGCCCTTCCCTTGTTGTGGGTCTCAGACCTCCCATCCAGGCCCATGGTATGAGTCAGTAGCCAGGCGGCTTTATATTGAGCTGTTGTCTGAGAAGGCCAAGTATGGGGGAGGCCTGACCAGTGTTGGTTCTGAGTGATGTTTGAATCAAGCTAGGTGGGAGGAAGGGGATCTTTATATATCTTTGAAGTTGGCCTCTATAAAGCTTCGTCCGTAGTGTCCAGGAGGGGGGGTTCTGGTTTTACCTGGAAGTGGCCCAGCTCATCGGCAGTGTCCCCGCCTGACCCCTTCCTACCAGGGCATACCCCTCTGCTGTTGCCTAGCCAACGGTCTTCAGGGTATGGTTGATGCTTGGAGCTGTCATTTTGTTACATGTCCTTTTTTTGTCCATTTTTTCCCCTACCTACCTCAAATCTCTTACCTACAACCTGGAGGCGTGGTGAGGGAGCCGAGGAGGAAATTGGAGGAGTTGGCAGTGTGGTGTGGTATAATGGGAAAGCACCAGGCTGAGAGCAGGCCTGAGTTTGAGTCTGCCATTAATTTTCTGTGGTCTTGGACAACTTATTCCACTTCCAGAGGCTCTCCTTGCTTCTTCTATAAGATGAGAGTTAGGCCAGATCATTTCTGTGGTCCCCTGCTTTCAAACCCTGTCGCCTTCCTTTACCTGTTACAAGATTCTCAGGCTTAAAAACAGACATATTCTTAGGTGAGGCTTTATCAGCTCCTTGAGGCACCCTTTGCCGGCTGTAATTATCCTAATGAGATCCTGGGTCTCTTTCCCCTAAAGCAGTGGTTCTCAACCAAGGGCAATTTCACTGCACCACTCCCAGCAGTCCCCACCACCACCAGGGACATTTAGCAGAGTCTGGAGACATTTTTGGTTGTCACAGCTGGGGCTACTACTGGCATCAAATAGATAGAGGCCAGGGATGCTGCTAACCATCTTCTAACGCCCAAAACAGATCCCACAAAAGAATTATCTGGCCCCAAATGCTAAGATTGAGAAACCCTGCCCTAAAGGGAACTAGACCTGGATTTTCTAGGGACCTTGGTGGCAGTCCCTAGACTTGTAAAGAAGAAAACCTTATAATGACTTTGGAAGTGAGAAGTCAGAGCAAGAGCAAGATTGATGAGGAGGGAGGCGGTCCTTTAGGAGGGGATGCTTCCCCTTAGAAGCACGCTCTATTCTCTAGATCAGGTAAGCTGCTTGGAAAGTGGTCTGCAGCTGTTAATTTGAATTAAGTAGAGCCCCTCTTATCCCCAGAGTAATCTCTTTTGTCCCTGGGGGTTCCAGTAGCAGCCAGCTTTTAGCAGGCCTGGGGAGGAGATGACGTGGTGGGGTGGTGCAGTTGGTCCCTGGAAAAGCAGCAAGTCTGTATCACGACACTGAAGGGATTCCGGGTGCTTGGGTAGCTGCTCCTGGGCGTGGAGGGGTCAGGGAGCCCGCACAGTTGTCTATTGCTGGGTCATAAACATGGAGGGTTGGTCTTTTGAGCAGAATTAAGAAGAGCTGGCATTTCTTTCTTTAATCATGATTTAACAGAGAAAAGTATAAATCAAATGGGGCACGTGGCTTTTAAAAAGTTTGGAAATCAACGAGGTCCATTTTTTGCACTTTTCTCATTCTGTTTAAAAATCAGTCCCATAGGGAATGTCATTTTTGTGCATGCAGCTTTTGATGAAACCTTGTGATGCTGTAGTTAACCCTTGTTTTTTGTTTTTAAAGTAGGCTCTTGTCCCAGGTATATGCTGCTGTTATTGAGGCTGTTCTGGCTGGTATTGCATGTTACGCTAAAACTTCCAGTCTAACAAAGGTAATTTCAATACCACGTTTCTCTTTCCTTAGAAGTTCTTTTAATGTAAAACTTCCTGTCCACGTGGGTGGGTGTTTTGGGTTTGGTTTTGGTTTGTTTTGATGCCTTGTAGTACTACTCAGTTTCGTGTGAGCTTGGGCCTCAGTGGAGCTGGCTCCAGACAGAGATCCCTTTAGAGCGCTGAGCTTACGCTGCCTGTAATGCCCGTGACCGAGCTGCCCTTGTCTTATGAATAATAAACTAATAACACTTCTTTGTAGATACCTGGTGGTGGTGCAGAAAACTCATTCTGTAGCAAGTCATTTTACTTAATAGTTTTTTTAAAAGTTAAAAAATGTATAGATTATTCTACTGTGAATTTTAATAAAATTAGGTAAGTTTATGTTAAGCTACACAGTTTGATTTCCTATCATTCAGTGTTTAAAAAAAAAAAATCTAAAGATGAGAAAATCTGACTTGCCTTTCCTAGACAAGCACGTGTGTTCTCGTCCTCTGACCGTTATCTTCCTTGCTGTTTTGCGGTTAACGTGCCCTGCTGAGTTGGATTCCTATATCTGACCCAGTAAGGAGATGTGAAGAGTCGGCTTGATGCCTCCCAATGCCAATAGGACCTTTCCTGAAGGAAGCCATTTGACATTGGAAAGGTTGTGTATGATGTAGATATGAGAGAGATTGTAGTGTAGTCACCAGCTCCTTGCCATCTCCCGTCCTCGCTGAGCTTGGGTTCAGGTCGGTTCTCACACCTTTGTTTTTCAACTGATCTTTTCTAACTCCAGGTATTTGAATATTCTTAGAATTGGGCAGAAACCCTGAGGCCAGTAGTCTCCTCCTCCAGGGCCAGGGGACGGGAAGAGAACAAGCTTTTCCAGACCTCACAGTGGCACCATCCCAGCTGGTCACAGCTCACCAGCCTGAATGAAGTGCTTCCTGTGAACCCTGCCTAAAGAAAGCAGGCACCTAAATAGTCCTGTAGAGGGGAGGGGCACAGTGTTCTCCTGGCCAGATGTTAGAAGGGCTCTTCCTATCAGTGATGTATTCACTTTCCTGCTGTGAAAGCTGATTGCTTCTGCTTTGTTATTGGTTTTACAGGCCAAGGAGGTAGCTGAGCAGGTCCTGGTGTCTGGGTTAGATGCCTTTGAGTCACTCCAGTTTAAGGCAGCCGTACGGTAAGCAATGGCTTGTGTATTCCTATAAGGAGTGTTTTTTAATGTTTTATTTCTAAAGACCCTTTTCTTCCTTGTATTTGATATGCCATTTCTCCTTTGAGAAATGTTCTGGTAAAATAATGGGATATATGGAGGAGAATCATTTATGATCAGGGCTTTGAGAGGGCAGGGAGCCACAAATGGAGGAGGTGTATGAGAAAGAGTCAGACACATGTCCTAACGCTGGAATGGGAGGCAGATCGATACTGGACCCATTAGAAACCTGACAGACGCAGTTCAGAGGTTAAAAAAGTGAAGCTGGGAACATGAGTGATGAGGTTTGTCAGGGTCAGGGGCCCTGGGCGTGTGAAGACAGTCACTGCTTAGAAGAGGCTTGCCTTAGGCTTTATCTGCCTCTCACACGATAGAAACCCTGAGCCTGGCTGTGTCTCAGGGTCTGGATGTTCTAGGTGTTTGGCCTCCCGGCATCTTCCCATCACACATCTCCTGGCACGTCACTTGTATCTCCATGTGGTCCTTTTCCATAGCTACACCTTCCTGAACCTAGTTCCCTTCACCCACTGTTGTGTATGGGGACCACTAAGTACACTGTTATCAAAGGAGACAAAAGACACCAATATTGGGGTTTCTTTAGAACACTTCTGGGATGTGCCCTGTGCTGCCTCAGTTCCATGCCTCACAGTTTCTTACA
Organism: Rhinolophus ferrumequinum; assembly: GCF_004115265.2. Lineage (NCBI taxonomy): Eukaryota > Metazoa > Chordata > Mammalia > Chiroptera > Rhinolophidae > Rhinolophus > Rhinolophus ferrumequinum. The sequence continues at coordinate 25,369,689 of NC_046306.1, read as the reverse complement.
TCTACAGCCCTGGGTAGTGAGAAGGAGCATTTAAAAAGATAAGTCAGTCAGTTGATCTAACAAGAAGAATTCTATTGGGGTGGCCGGTTAGCTCAGTTGGTTACAGCGTGGTGCTGATAACAACCAGGTTGCCGGTTCGATCCCCGCATGGGCCACTGTGAGCTGTACCCTCCTTTAAAAAAAAAGAAGAAGAAGAAGAATTCTATTTCTGCAGCCCCAGAAGTGGAGGGAAAGGCCAGATTTCTTTGGTACAAGATTTTAAGCTTACCTCAGGTCTCCTTTCCTCTGGGTCTTCTGGATCTTGTAGCTCTGGCCATGAGAGAGAGAGAGGAAGCTTGTTCCTTTAAGGCCTTGCATTGGCCTAGACTCTTTTTTTTTTTCCTGGTGACCTAAGTTTGAAGAGGTGTCTCTGCTTTCCAGCTGTGTGACTTTAGACAAGATAGGGAGCTCTCTGTGCGTCTGTTTCCTCATCTTTCCATCTCGTAGAGTGATTGGGCATGTAAATGTTAGCTGCTCTGACTCTGGTCTTCTCTGTTACCACAGACATGGCTGACACAGACATTCCATTCCTCCTTTCCTCTGGGCCTTGCCAGGTCACTCAGCCTTTCCAGGGCAGGCTGCCTCGCAATCCCAAGGCCGTCTAAGCCTGGGCGTACCACACTAGCTGAAGAAAGGAACAGAGAGAGAACACTAGGCAATGGGAGGAGAGTCTCCCAGGGCCAGTAGTCTACCGAGAGCCCCACTCCCTTCTCTCCACAAGGTCACTTCACTGAATACCCTTGAACTGCATCAGGTTAGCAAATCACCTCCCAAGAGGAACACATGGCCTCTGTTTGGACCTCAAGCAGGGATGGCAGCTGGACTCAAAGGTGGTGAAGGAGGAGGAGGATCAGGACAGTACGTGGGTTAGGAGACCTCGGTCCACTAGAGGGTCACTTCCAGTCTGCAATGGGCAACACTCCTGTCACATGGTTCTTTGCTGCTCTGTCCAAAAGTCAAGATCGCCCTGAGAACCTGCACAGAGGCCAGGCCATGACTGGAGTGAGACGCTGGCGCCACACTTGGCAAGGGCTCAGCACAGGTGCAGTGCAGCAGCAGGTGTCTGGGGAGGCACCTGCCGGTGGTCAGCAAGAGCAGGTTGACTTTGGTTTTGTTTTCTGTCTGCAGCTCCAAGATGGCTTTTCATATACATGCTGTGAATAATCAGGGAAGGTGAGTATTTGTGGTGCATCCTCATTTGGGCGAGTTTTGGGAGCAAAAAGAGAAGAAAGGCTACCTTGTCACTGCTATTTGGGTGGTCTTCTCACTCTAGGGTTGAGCATGAGGCTGGCTGTTCTCAGCTGAGACCTTGTACCCTGAGTGCTTCCCACTGAACACCTGATGGGTGGGAGCTGTGGATCCAGTTCCCTCCAAGTAGCCTACCTACTAATTCTGCATATATGCAACCCAGTATTTTGAAAACCCATGAGAGAAATCTGGGTCTCTGGGTTGCTGCCATGTTGATAAAAGAGAACATTGTAAATGCAATGAATGTCCCTCCCATGTCTTTCCTCTTCTAGAATCGTGCCTCTGGACAGTGAAGATAGCTTATACTTTGTGAAGACGGTAAGCAGAGTTCTTACAGGTCAGCTGGTAGGGAATGGCCTAATAGAGGGACATCTGTAAGGGGTGAGGTAAGAGAGGGTGGGAGTCTTGGGCAGCCCATTATGTACCTGAGGAAACTGGTCTATTCTCAGAACTATTCCAGCTGCAGCTGTGATGGGCCTGTGCTTTTGGAGGGTGCCCAGGCAGCTGTGCCAGGCCACCACATCCACACTCCCATGCCTAGGCGCCCCTCGGTCCAGGGTCTTAGCTGGGGGCTAGGGAAAGAACCCTCTTCCTAAGGTTAGGAGGGCTTCCTCCAAGTGACTGAGATTTCTCTGGGAGCTGAGGAGCCTGCCTCAACACAGACCGACAAGTTTTCAGTGGCTTCTAAGTGTTCCAAGGCCTCTGTTGACACCCTTATCAGAGGCCTGTGAAAATAAACAAAAACAAAAAAACCAGAGCCCTGAGTCTCCAGGGAAGTGGGGTAGTCAGAGCAGAGCTTTCCGACCCATGTGCTGGGGGCACACTGACGGGTCAGGGGAATGGTTTAGAGATACAAAAATATTGGTCCCTGGGTGGACTGGCATGGCCTAGGGGAGCCAGATTTTCTAGACTAGTTGCTGCCAGCCACAAGCCGAGTCCCTCATTTACTCTAGTGCATCCTGATGTGAAGATTGGCAAGCAATGCATGAGAGGATGTGGACATCCAGCCAAGATTCTGGTTGCAGTGTATGTGGGCACAAGTTATACCTTGCGTCTGTTCTGTGGCTACTGCCTGCGCTTTAATTCTAGTGAGTTTTTGGTAACAGAGCTAGGTGGGCAGCTATGGATGACTCAGTGCAAATTGAGTCACTGGAAAAGCTGTAGTGTTATTTACAGAGAGAATTTTTTAAGGATGTGAGTAATTTCTGTTTTTATAATGTATCTGCTCCTATATCTGTCTGCATTTTGTGTTGACGTTCTTTTAGAACTAATTGAGACTTTTTTATGACATCATCAAGATGCTGGGAAATGCTTTTTGATATTTAGACGATAATGCTGTATCTTCTTGCTAGACTTTAAATTCCCTGACTCCCTCCTTAGACTCTTGTGCAGTGCTCTGGAAGGTGCTTTGCACAGAAGTGGGTGATTAGGAGTCCAGTAGACTCACACTACTGTGTTAAGTATGCATTCAGCAGCCACTAATGAAATTGGAAAGGAGAAATGGGAAGTTGGTGCTTTCTGTCGAAATCCCATCTTCTCTTCCAGGCAGAAAGGAAGGTCTGCCTCCTGCAAGCTTGCCTATTGATTTCTCCTCACAAGTACTTACAGTTTGTACTACATAAATCAGGAATTAATTATACTAAGGTGTCATATGATGACTTTTTATAAGAATGCTCTCATCTCTCCAACTGATATATGCATTATAAGGTTTCCTAAGATAGGGACCATGTTTTATATATTTTCTCCCAATGCCACATGATGGGAAGCACACAGCAAGTGTCTAACAAATGCTACATGTATTCTTTTTCATGTTCTCTCTCCCCTTACTCAATACCAGATGCCAAATATGAAAGTGAGAGATTAGGAACCCACAGGATTTGTCTTCCTAATTAATCTGGGAACCAAAGAAGTGGGGTTCCCATTGTCATTTAAGAGGGACCATGTAGCCCAGTAAGGTTCTGTGTCTTCAGATGCTCAGAATTCTTTGAAACAGATTTAGATTAACTTTCCAATTGTCGAGACTAATTAGAAAGTTAACTAAAATATAAAATCCTACCTGTCATTTTGTACATTGTTTTTATCATGACAACATGGAAAATTAGGACTTTGGCTTTAATTGTGTTTTTTTTCTTTTCAACTTTTTTTTTTTTTTTTTAAAGAATCTAGCAATTCCTTCAAGAGCTCTAGGTCTTTTTTGTCTCTTTCCTAAGGGTGAAATGGGTCCCAGGCTTCAGGAGATCAGCACCTAGCCATTTAGTGATGTCAGTCCAGGAGGGGACAGGACCTGAGAGGGCTCATCGTGTTACCTACACCCATGTCCCTCAACAGATTGTCACGATCATCTCAGACCCTGGCTCTGGCTCATACAAATTCCTGCATTTCTGCTAGATTCCCCCAGAATTGTTCCATTTTCACTAGTTTTAACTGATAAATTAGGGCTTTTTTTTTTTTTTACCAGCATTCAGGAACTCTGTCTGAGTTGCTCCAGTTTTTTTTCTAGCTTTTTGAAGCCTCTAGTTTTTGTCTTCCTATAAAAGCTTAAATAACTTAATTTTCTTGGTACTGAAAGTAGCATTTGTAGGTTTTGACATGTACCCCAAAATATCCATGAAGACACATGTACCAAATGAATGACCACCTTTCCAGACTTGCTCAGAACTTGAGCCCTCACCAAACCAGGAGTTAGTGAGAATATGGACGTGCTGGGATGTGAAGAGTATGTGAGTGTACAGAAGCCTGAAGAAACCCCTCCACCTGGGGGCTAGTCACAGTTAAGAATGAAGGCTGTTGTGTTGCCTGTTAGGGAGGATAAGCAGTTTGAGGGAATTTATAGGAACATAAAGATACTCTTCTAGCCCAAGTGTGTCTCTGATCAAGAAGTAATTGTAAGGAAGCTTGTGTGATCCTGAAGTCATCTCCCAGCTCTGATATATTTCAGGATATCTTGAGTTTTTCTTAGAGACTCTCCAGTATTCTTTTGAAATGCAACTTAAAGCAGTATTTTGTGGTCTGTTTTTTACGGATCTGTCCCTGAAGGTTTAAGACTGACAACTGGTCTAACTCTGTTTTCTAATTTGCTATAGGCTTGTATGACTGTCTATGACATTCCGGACTTGCTGGGAGGAAGGGGGTGCTTAGGATCTGTGGTCTTCTCAGAATCATTTTTAACATCTCAGATCTTGGTGAAAGAAAAGGGTAAGTATCTATGGTCTTTGGAGAGCAATGCTTGAAATTTGTTTTTTTGGGGGGGGTCAAAATAAACCATAAACTAAGTCAAAAGACCAACAATAAACTTGTGAAGATATTAGAACACTTATAATAAACAAGGAATATATCCTAATTTAATGAAGAGTTCTTACAAATTAATAAGGAAAAGACAAGACAAGCTACCCAATGATAAATGGGCAAAAAATACAAATAGGCAATTCACAGACATGGAGAACAAAACAGAGAGATATATTTATATATAGTGTATATATTATCTTCACATATGCATACATATGAATATGTACAGCCTTACTAGTAGTCAAGAAGTAGCAATTTGAAACAATTAGATCCATTTTTTTTACCCGTTATGTTGACAAAAAAATTCTAGAGAAGGATAACATCCAGTGCTGGTAGGATGAGCCTGATCATGTTTTGTTTGATTTTTATTATGTTCCCATGTACTACCTTGATAAAAATTGTAAATAAAAAGGACTAATTCCCAGAACTCTTCATTTAAATGTGTGTTTCTATTTGTTGTAAAAATTAAGGGAGTTAATTACATGGGGAAACCTTTTCATTAGTCTGCCTGTCACCAGATGAGGAAGTTTTCATTTTCTGAGAGCATCAGACTCTGTATTAATAAGAGGAGCCTTTGCCACTGAGAAGCGGAAGGGAGTTAGCCATCTGGGGCCTGCAAGGTGGGCTCAGGTGGTGGGCAGTAACCTGCATGTCTGTGGTCTTCCTACAGATGGCACTGTTACCACAGAAACCAACTCCATAGTCCTGACTGCCGTCATACCCAGATTCTGCTCCTGGCTGGTCAGTGTCATTCAAGTGAAGTGGACGTAAATATGGAGAAATTGGGGATAGCGTTTGAGGACGAGCCTCTTCATTGGGTCTCTGGTGGAATGTCAGATCCTGAACTAGCTACTGTTCAAGAATGGAAGTTTTTATCTCAGCTCTTTCTCATTATACAAACGAATCTAGTTTCTTTAACTCTCTTATAATCCTGAAAAAGAAAGGAACTAAGTTATCTGGGCCCCTGTTAAATTGTGAAAGGAAGAAATTAACAGCCTCATTTTATAGATGAGGAGACTGAGGCGTAGAAATTGGTCAGCCTGTCCAAGGTCACATAGATAATGGATCATGTGGCTCTCTTGTCTGATGAGAATAGTTAGTGCTAAGTTTGTACAGCAGTGTGTCTCTCTCTATGTGTGGAAAGGTCCCATCTTCCTTGGTGGGACTCGGTCTGAAACTCTGGTGCCTTGGAACATAGAAAGTATGACAGCAGTGAGTCTAGTAATGATCTAAGTACCCATTTTAGAAGCTGTTTATATTCTGTTTCTACAGTTCTGACTTGGATAGGGAAGAACAAGAGTTATCTTCTAACATGAACATGTTTAAATGAGAACGCACTCAGAAAATATTTTTATGTTGTCTTTCCTTCGTCCCTAAAAATAGTTGTTTTTTTCTCTGAAGTGAAATGTAAGTGGAGACTAACACATCCTCTCTACGTATCATAAGCTCCTTTAGCTGGACCTCACATCCCAGTGAGAGAGCCCACTATGGCCTTGGGCTCTGAGCCTTGATGACCAATAGCCAACTGTGCCAGCTGTCAGGATCTGAGAGAGTGGATTTGGTGGAGGGACACCCAGACAGTCCCCTGGAAATAGTTGAACACAGGGTGGGGGGAGGGGCACCAAGCAGAGTTCTGCCCTTGAAATAGTACCTGAAAATCTGTACTCCTTTTGGACACAGGTAGACGATAATGAAGTAAAATTGTCTGAGAAAACCCAGCAAGGAGTGAAGGTAAGCAGCCTTCTTATTCTTAATGTTAATATATCAAAATGAAATGTAAACAATTTATAAAGGTAATTTAAAATATCTCATCTTAGGGCTCATCTAAAGGATCTGTACTTCTTTGGCTCAATTCCTGTTTGCATTCTTTCCCTTCCTAGTAGAGCTGTAGAAATAACCATTTATGGGGTACACACTTAGAGGGATTCTTTCTACCACTTAAACCTTTTGGGGGTGTGTGTGTGTGTCTCCAAGTACCATTAAAAGCAGATCTCAGAATGGCCTACGCATACAGAGCTAGAGATCAAAGCTTTAGTCCAAGGAGAGCAGCCTCTGGTGAATATAAATCCACTGGAACTTGAACAAGCATGGCAGGCTTTGGTGCCTGGACTCAGCGAGGACCTTGCATTCTTTTTCTCAGCACAAATCAAGGATTCCAGTAACATAACAAAGAGCCAGGCAATGTCAAAGGCAGTGGAAGAAGTTGGGTATATCTGAGGCTGACACAGCTGCTTTTGTAGACAGACAAACTTGGGCAGGACTTTGGATCTGTGAATGTTTATGCTATAAATCACCTGCTCTTTGTGTTTGTTTTTTAAAGGGGGATGAATGTTTCCTGGGTACTTTTCTAACAGGAGGAGAAGGAGCATATCTTTATCCCAGCAATCCACAGTGCTGGCCTGAGGAAGGTGAGCTGGTCTGGGTCTCTCTTTTGCCTGGATGTTGTGATTAATAATACATGTGATATTTGAAAAGACTGGTTGGTGTAGAGTGTTTGGTTAGTTTTTTAACAGCTTTTCTCCTTTGATCCACTCATTTTGCAGATGAGCAGATGAGGAAACTTGTGCTAGGAAGGGCTGGCCCAGAACTGCACCTGGTCCTCTTCTTGCTGCCTGAAAATTGCTCAGAATGAGCTAGAGCAACATGTCCAGAAATAGAATCTGTGGACCTAAACGAAATCTGGATGAGTTTTCTATTGTTATGTAACAAATTACCACAAATTCAGTAGCTTAAAACAACACACATTTATTATCTCGCAATTCTCTAGGTCAGAAGTTCAGGGCAGGCTTGGCTAAATTCATGTCTAGGGTCTCCTAAGCCCAAAGTCAAGGCATCAGCCAGATGAGACTCTTACCTGGAGGCTCTGGGGAAGAACCTGCACCCAAGAGTCATCCAGAGTGTTGGCAGAATCCGATTCCTTCGGGTTGCGGAACTAAGGTCCCTGTTTCGTTGCTGGCTGTGAGCCAGGACCACTCTGACCTTCTCCTCCATGGGGCCCTTGCCCTGTGACTCCTCCATCTCAGCAACACTGAACCTCCCTTGCATTGTTGAATCTCTCATTCTTTTACTCTTTGAATTCCTCTTCTGCTACCAGCCAGAGAAAACTGAATATAAAAGGCTCCTGTGATTGGAGGAGGCCCATTCAGATAATCTGCCTTTGCCCTGTAAGATTACATGAACACCAGAGTGACATCCAGGATGAGTGTTGTGGGGGCCATCTTAAAGTTACGCCTACCACAGTCCCTCTGGCCCCTACGGTGCATGCCTCTCCCACGTGCAAAATACAGTCACCCCTTCCCCAGGGCCCCATCCCATTATGGTAACAGTTTAAAATCCCGAATCTCATCAGCTCAAAAACCCCAAATCTCATCATGAAGATGATCTAAATGAGGTGTAGATGAGGCTCTGCAGTGTGTAGTCCATTGAGTCATCTCCATCTGTGGACTTGTGAAACTACAGAGACAAGTTATCTGCCCTAGCCCTCCCTCCCAACACAAATGGTGGGACTAGCATAGGATAACAGTGACATTCAGGTTCAAAAAGGGAGGACATGGAAGGTAAAAAGGAGTCACCAGTCCAAGGCAGCTTTGAATTCCAGCTGAGCAGACTCCAGTTCCTGGATCAGGTGTCACAGCCCTGGAATAGTCCTCCTGGGTTCTTCGCTCTGCCCCTGGGGCTCATGGTTCCACCCTCTGAACTCTTCGTTTTGCCCTCTTGAGGCTTGTGGCTACACCTTTGTCCTCCTTCCTTTTTCTTGAAGATGGTACTTTGTAGCTGAGTAGTTTTATCAGCCTACTTCTTAACAGTAAAATTTTGGGGATCCTATAATCTTTCATCTGTCCCTTTCCATCTAAGATGGCAGTGTTTCTGCTGATATAAAATTCTCAACAACTTTGTTGGTCTTGTATGGATTTCATGGGGATTCATGCTCCCTTTTGGTTTCCTCAAAATAACATTTTCTTATGAGTCCTATTCTTGCCCTGTTAGATATAGACATTTTGTGGAGGAAGAATTCTGACTTACTACACACATTTATCAATCTCTTCTAAGCAAATCCCCGTTCTGGATAATTTGTTCTTGAAAATATTCTTTCTGGTGGCACTTTTCTCAGATCCTGCTTTTGCCGTTAATTTCTGGCTAGTTGCACCGACCAGCATTGAAATCTCTGGCTATTTGGTATGTTGGCCTTCCCTGAACGTTTGCCACTTTGCTATCGTTTTTGACATCACTACATACAGAACTGTCTGTGCTTTGCCCAGATAAAGTCAGCCCTTTTGGCAGGCCTGCCCTTCTCCCTCATAAGACCACAGAGCTAGAGTGGAGGGCATGTGAATAGCCTCATGCTAAAACACCACAGATGTCCACTCTTCTTATCAAGCTTCAGTAGAATTTCTCAAATGGTGCTTCTCAGTTTTGTTGTATAACGATGGTCCATTTCCTAGTCCTTAAATTGTTGTATTGAACCACGAGTCCAGTTTTGTGGCTGCCTCCTTGGGGGAGGGTTTGGCACAGTCCTCACAGCCATTTCAGAAGTCCCTTCCCTCCGGACTTTTGGCAGATATTTTCGCTTCAGGAATTCTAGGTTGACAGTGTCTTCCTGTGCTTTATAGATGCTGTTCCACCCTACTCTCTTCTTGCTTGCATTGTTTCTAAACAGATATCTACTGCCATCCTTATCTTTGTCCCTTTCTGAGGTTTTTTCCCCCACTCCAGATTTTCTTTCTATCTATCACAGATTTTAAGCCATTTGATTTTTATGTGGTACGATTTTGGTGTGGTTTTCTTCACATTGCTTGTGATTGAGATTCTTTTAGCTTCTTGATTGATGAATTTTCTCAAATTTGGAATTTTTTTGGCCATTATTTCTTTAGTTTTTTTCCCCCTTCTCCTTCAGGGACTCCAGTTTCATAGATTTGACTGCCTGAAGTTGTCCCACAGCTCCATGATGCTCCGTACAATTATTTTCAGTCATTTTGTTCTTTGTGTTTTATTTTGCATAGTTTCTATTTTTATATATTCCAATTTACTAACCTTCTGCATTGTTGTTATGTTTGTTAAATTAACATTTGTTAAGTGGAGCACAGGGTGCTAGATGGTGAGCCAAGTTCAACAGAAGACCACAGAAGGAATTGAAACAGAGACGTTTAGAGGAAGTACACGGCATGCCTTGGGGAGCCACACAGGGAGGGCAAAGCAGGATACAGGCAGAAAGAGTGGCAGTACCTGGGGCACATGCCCCTGTTAGGGTCCAGGGGTGGGCTGCTTTGGGATTCCCAGCCTAAGGCCAGATTGGTCAATTCAAACCAAAAAGTGGGGTTTTGGTGTGCTCCACAGGGCTCTTATCTGAGGGGTGCACTGGGGAAGGTGCTAGGAGGCTGGGGAGACTTTTGATCACAAGGGCTGTTGGGGAAGTCATCTCAGGAACTTACATCTGCTTGTGACTGGGCTGTTATCTAGAGCATGCGCTTGCATAGGGGGCTTCTGTCAGTCCAAGGCCCCTGCAGGCCGCTTGGCCAGGCAAAATGGGTGCTGAGGAGCAGTACCATGCAGTAGCGGAGCTAAACTGCCAACAGTTGTGCGATGTCATTAACCTCATCCAGTGTAGTTTTCTTTTCAGACTTTATATATTTTATCGCTAGAACTTTGACTTAATTTTTTACATCTTTCATATTTTAAGTTAACATGATTCAGTCTTTCTTCTAGCTTCTGGCACATACGGGATACAGTTACTATAATTGTTTTAGTATATTTTTCTTCTAGTCCCATCATCTGGGCCTTGCTTTTAAGCTTTGTTAGGCAGAAAGCAAAGCAACATTTAGTTTAGGGATAATTATACCCCTCTATTGAAGCACAATAGAAGTAGGAGGTTTTCCACTGTGGCTGGTGGGACTGAGCAGACAGTCCAGTGCAAGATATGGGTTGATGTTCATTGTTTTACATAGGAATGTCCAGTTTTTCCAGCACTATTTGTTGAAAAGACTTTTCCCCTTTGAATTGCCTTTGTACCTTTGTTGAATATCAACTGACCATTTATTTACTATTTCCTACGGCCTCAGTGGGTGGTTGGCACTCAGGCAGCTCCTTCATTCTCCCTGTAGTTCTTTCTAGATTCGAGGGTGTTTTCTCCCATTGGGCAGCGATTGTTTAGCACTGAGCAGCAGCAGCACAGGTCGCACTGACACATGGGGCAGTCAGCACAGCCTGAGAACTCTGGTGGCCCAGCTGAGTTTCAGCTTCCTGTGATGGGAAGGGCCAGGAAGCGGTCATCCGCTGTCTGCTGCCTTCGTTCTGCACCTCTCGTGTGTTCCCTTGTGCCCCCGTGAAGCTAGTATGGGACATTTAAAAGAGAAAGTTCTCTGTAGCACTAGACATGAATGAATTCCACAGCATGAATGACTGAGGAATAGGATGTTGAGAGAGGTCAGCAAGTCACAGAAGGACAGGTTTCTGGGTTTTGTGGTTTGGGTGATTTTCTTTAAACCATATGTAGACATTTCACACATTAACACACACAGAAAATGAAAATTATCCAGCCATTACGTCATAATGTTTCCCCAGCAGTGATAAATATTCCCTCTTCACACAGGTTGGGCCGTGAGAGGATTTTTATTTGTGCAGCCAGTTGTCTGAAGGCGAACAAGCCAAATTCTTCATTGCACTTGGAGTCTCTTCTTGCCCTGAAGGCTCGTCCTTCTCTTACTGGCTTCCTGGGGGTGCAGAGGTCAATCAAAGACCGAACCATGCTGCTGTCCCCTGCTGCTTCATGGGTAGTGAGAAGGCACATCCTCTCACCTTGGGTTTTCACACTCACAGAATGGAGCAGGAATGACAGAGCCCATCCACTAAGGGCACCAAGGATTAGACAAGGAACCAGAGAGATCTCGTCAGGAGTTGGCTACCCTAGTCACTATGAAACCCCTGCGAAGGCCTGTCCTTTCTGACCATAGTCTGATAAGTCATGAATCCAGAGCAGGTACCAGAAGTGTTATTACTAAAAGTGGATTAGGATCTAAGAGAACAGCCAGGGCACTGGCCCCGGGCCACCCAGTGAGTCACTTCAGTTATCTCAGGCCTGCTCTGGGAATAATGACAGAGTTACTCCCAGAGCCAGGCTGAGGGGTAGCTGCTGCACCAGTACTAAAACCAGTTCTTGTTTACGAGTCCCTGCCCTGGGCCAGGCCCCACAAGGAGTGTTTCCAACACTGCCTGATGAAATTCTTTCCATTTTGTTTTGAGGCTTCAGAGTCTAGAGGGAGAGAAAGTGCTGGAGATGACCTCCCTGATTTCCTTCTTCCCCTAGCTTCCCAGTGAGGGCTTGGAATGTACTGACTCTCGGATCTGTGCTGTTTTCTGGAAGCTTTGGGAGGATTTCAAGGTTTGTCCAGGAGGCTTTTAAATGGTATTGGACTTATTTCTGAGAAGCTTCTTGTTAGAGGTACACAGGAGGAGGGTGAGTCCAGGACGTGAAAGGGTGTGGATACTGAGCCATAGGTATGGGAACAATTTCTACCTCCTGACACCTGTTGACTCTCTTTTCTCTGTAAACAGTAGGTAGAGTCATCTTGTGGCCGGAATTGATGAGGTTGTGGTATTCGGAGAGTGTTGAAGATCTTGGCTGGGCCCTGCGGGGGTTGGTGGGAGGGGTTGGGAGACGACAGTGGAAGGACTGCTGGGCAGGACCGTGGGCTTGTTGAGGGTGAGGAAGCAGAGAAGGCCTGTTGTCAGATTAGCCACACATGGGCTTTAGAGAGAGCATAAGGAAAGGAAAAGGGGTGAGAGAACAGAAGGGGTCCAGTGTGGTACAGTGCCCTCGCAATGTGTTCTGTACTGGCTGCACTATCATGTAGTTCTGTGACTTTTGGGGAAAATCTCTCTAAACTTGCGTTTCCCCATTAGTCATATAAGGAGAACAATATTTCCTTTTATAATTGTCGTGAAGATGGAAAACTAATGCATATGACATGCTTGGTACTTAGAAAATACTGAGTAAAATCTGTTTCCATCCCTTCTCCTGACAAAAGGGATTAAAAGTAGGTCCTGTCCCAGGGATCTTCCCTGGATGTGGATGAGAGGAAAGTCAGAAATTTCTGAGTAATGGGAAAATAGGGGGACTGAAGGCTTCGAAGGCTCATGACATCAGATGATGAGGTTTTTGAAGTGAGGTAGCTAGAAGGATGATCGGGCCCTGTGGTCGGTCAGAGAGTTGGTTCTGGAGCTGAAGATTCCAGAGGTGAAAACTTTCTGGGTGCTGCTTTACTGCTGTGGAGTTGGGATTGAGGAGCAGTGAAGCCAGAATGTGCCTTGGACCATCCCCTAATCCCTCAGAAGGAACGGGAGTGTTGACTTTGAAAGAGAAGGCCATGGGCATATTGAGAAGCTATTCGAAATGTCGGGGCATGATTAGGAGGGTAGTAGACATGAGCAGTGAGGGAAAGAAGGGTCTTTGTCTCTAAAGGAATAAAAGTATTGTGGCAGCATGGAGGGGAATGGTCTGGGAACAGCAGGGAGGAACCTTGGCGTGGGTATAGGATGAGGCTGGGGCATGAGTAGCCACGACTCAGAAGGGCCCTAGGGCAAGGCTGTGTGCAGGGGAGGCCAGGCTTTGCTTGTTGGAGGTGGGAGACTTACGTGAACCTGGATGCCTTGAACTAGGCTGGCTGGTGGCTGGCTGGTTGCTGGCTGCTGCTGCCTCAGATGGTAGGGTTGGCGTTAGTTCCCTCTAGCTGATCATACAGTTTTTTCATTGATACTCAGGCTCTGAACCTTCCTCTTTTACCTAAAAACTGCATCCATCTCCTCAACTTCTCCCCACCCCCATTAACACGCATACACAGTCTCACACACTCACCAGGCTTCTCTCTGGCCCCTGAAACCCCACCTCCTCAGGATGCCTTCAAAACATGAAGTGTCCAAAATTCCTCACCTTGGCTTTTGCTCTTCTTGTCATGACAACCTCTAGAGCCTTGGGACTACCTTCCTAGAGCTACAGTTCGTGGAATCAGTCCCTCTTCTGTCTCCTGTCCTCCGCCTTAGCAATAAGATACAGATGACAGTGTCCCCAAGCCTGTGCCTTGAGTCCAAGAAGGACTTCGTCTCTTCCCTATATGTGAAAACAGAGAAAGAAAGGCTGTTACAGGAAGAGAAAGGATCCAGCTTGGACCAGCTCCAGAAAGCAGCTTTACCCAGAAGTCTTATCTCTGTTCTGAGTGCTTCACCTGGGTCTCCAAAGCAAGCCCAGGTCCAGCCTTAATCCTTGTCATGTTAACTGTCCTATCTGGGGTTTGACCCCTAGGGCCCACACTGAGCTATTCCTTGTGATCTTAGCCACCCAGGAAATAGCAGCTCTCCTTAGACCTGAATCCTTGTCCTGAGGAACCCACATCCAATGTCCACGCCCCACCCATCTTGCTTTTGTGAACTACAGAACAGTAGACCTTCAGTGTCTGTAGAACCCAGTTACTGCCTAATTCAAATGTTCGTTTGCTGGACAGAGGGACCCTTAGGTTCCCTTCACCAGTCTTTCCCCTGAGACCCTAGTGCTCCTTAAGTTAGGGATAACGGTCTCTTTAGAGGTGAGCCAGCTTCTGCCAGCATAGGAGAAAGGAGCACCTAGAAACTCAGTAATGGAGCACACGTACCCAAAGTCTTTTTTTAGTGTGTTTTCCTGAAAGACATCCATATGTGCATGTGAATTTTGCATCTCCCCATCAACTGATAACTTTCTCATTTGTTTTTTTCTAATTCTTCTGCAAAAAGTGTATCTGATGCTTGATTTTCCTCTGAGGCCCTAGGACTTCCCCAGAGCACAGAGCTCAGCATAAACATCATGTAACTTCAGCGCTATATATATTGGTCTCTAGTTACCACTCTGGCATGCCCTGGTACCTGCAAGAAGGACACTGGAATCTGGCCCCCAGGATCCAGCCCTCCAGCTCTGACCAGTTCTGTTTTCCTTTCAGGGAAAGTGTATTTCTTCTCTAGTGGCCTTCTGTTTTCTCACCGTCACCATGGAAGTATCATCATTTCCAAGGATCACGTGAATTCCATTTCATTCTATGATGGGGTAGGTGTTTTACCAGTGCATAGCTTTAGTGTTCAGAGAGATACCCTCCTGAGGGGAAAGCCAAATAACTCCCTGTCCCCACTCCACTACCATGGGGCAGGATTCAGGAGTCAGCACTGCCCTTGAGGCAGGGGGCCTTGTCAATCTCACTGCTCTGTAAGGAGCTTAACTAGAAAGGGTTTCTGGGTCAGGAGGGCCAGCAACTACTCGTGGGCAATTAACTCATCCCAGAGAGGATCAGAAAGTAGGCTGAAGAAGGCCTCCAGTGTCTCCTGACAGGTGGCCTCCTGCCCAGGGACACAAAGCTCACCCACTTGAGATCTGGAAAGAAGCTGCTTCCTGGAACATTCATGGGGCTCCACCCACATATTAGTATGGGAAAGAATTTTAAGTGAACCAGAGAGGGAGAGAAATGGCTAACTTTCTCCATAAGGACTTAGCCCTACCCTGTCATGCAGACTTAACCTCCAGCTGCAGAAAGTTCCACCCCAGAACCATCCTTTAACTTCACCAGTCTGCATCAACACTTCCCCTTTCCCCTGGAGGAAGAGGGTAGTTGGGAGTTTCCTTTAGCCTGTACCCCCTGGCCAGAGCACAGCTTGTTTCTCAATGTGACACTCAACCTTAGCCTCGAAACCAGCTTGTTTGGGAGCCAGGACAGACTAGATGAGATGGTTTCGGCAGAAGGTCAGAAAATGAAATCTGTGTGCAGTTTTTGAAAGAATTCTCTCCCCCACATGGAACCTGCTGCCTTAAAGCATGTTCGGAAATGCAGGCAGCCCACTGAGTCAGAGTGGATGGCCCTCTAGATAAAAGCTTTGATATTAAGTTAGGTCTCCCAGCGTCGGAGGAGAAAGAATGAATCATTCAAGTTACTGGGACTATAAGTTAGCTCATTTGGTGGGGGGAGGGGGCGAAGGAGTCTTACCTCACGTCAAAAATTAAAATAAACTTCCGATAGATTAAAATTAAATATTTTAAAACTTAACAAGTAGAAGGAAGAATATTTTTTTAATTGATTATTTATTAAACCTCTAGGAATGGGAAAACTCTCTAGCTTAGAAATGTTATAAGAAAAGCATGTCAAATTTGACCACTTACGGATTTTTAAAATTTTTGCTGATAATTTATTGCAGTATACTTCAAATACAATTAACTATCCACTGAAAGTTTTGACAGATGTATACACTCATGAAACCATCGCAATCAAGATACAGAAGAATCAACACCCCCAAAAAGTTTTCTAATGTCCTTTTGCAGTTCATCTTTCCCTCTCTTCTGGCTTCAGGCAACCACTGATTAGTTTTCTGTGACTGTAGATTAGTTTGCGTTTTCTGAATTTTTATATATTGTATAAATGGACATTCATTGTACATTCTGTACCCTTTTGAGTCTGGCATTTTTTCACTCAGCGTAATGATCTTTAGATTCATCCATGTTGTATGTATCAATAGTTCCTTTGAATTGCTTTGTTTCTGAGTAGTATTCCATCCTATGGATATAGCATAAAATTTATCAGACTAATCATTTAGAACTCTATAAAGTATCTCAAAAAGAATTAAAAAACAGAAACTAAGCTGAGAAGAACATTTTTGGTGATTAAAAAAATGAGTTAATATTTCTTTTCTATGAAGAGCTCTATATTTATTAACATGAACAGTCCCATCCCAGGTCAGAGGTGTTCGGAGGATCTGAGGGTAGTTAACATGTACAGGCATACCTTGTCTTACTATGCTTCACAGATGTTACCTTTTTTACGAACTGAAGGCAAGACCCTCCACCAGCAAAAAGATTACAACTCACTTTATTGCAATACTCGCTTTGTTGTGCTGGTCTGGAACTGAACCCACAATATCTCCGAGATGTGCCTGTAGATGGAAGCATATCAGAAACGGCCTTGCACTGCCATGTGTAATAGTAAATTAGCAAAGAGTAGATAAAAGGTACTATTGGTAGAGGAGAAATGGAATAGGTATGAATGTCCAGCCATAGGGTTGGCTTACAGGGGGATGGGATGCAGTCTTTACAAATGTTTACAGATAGTTTACAACAACATGGCAGATGCTACCAGTAAGTTTTAAAAGCAAAATATGGAAATATAAAAATAAATATGATTTCCCAATGCCAAAAAAAGGCAAGTCAAGTACTAAAATGTTAGCTGTAGTTGGGTTTAGGTGGTTGGACTTTAAATTTCTTTTTAAAACCTTCCCTATACTATTTTTGTATTTTTTTTTCAAATTTTTAATTAATGGACATACTGCTTTTATAATGAAAAATTAAATGTTAAAAAAAACCTTTTCTCCTAAGATCGGGAATAAGACAAGGATGCTTGCTTTTGCCACTTCTATTCAACATAGTGTTGGAAGTTCTAGCCAAAGCAGTTAGTCAAGAAAAAGAAATTAATCTAAATTGGAAAGGAAAAAGTAAAATTATCTCTGTTCACAGATTACATGATCTTATGTGTAGAAAACCCACATATCTAGATTCCACAAAAGAAAAAACCTGTTAGAATTAATAAATGAATTCACAAAAGTTACAGGATATAAAACACAAAAATCGTATTTCTATACCCTAGCAATGACCGATTTGAAAAAGATATTAAGAAAAAAATTCCATTTACAATAGCATCAAAAAGAATAAAATACTTAGGAATAAATTTAACCAAAGAGGTGAAAGACTTGTACACTGAAAACTATAAAACATTGCTAAAAGAAATTAAAGAAGACTTAAATAAATGGTAAGATATCCCATGTTTATGGATTAGAGACTAATATTGTTAAGATGACAATACTACGCAAAGCAATCTACAAATTCAATGCAATTCCTATCAAAATCCCAACAGTATTTTTTGCAAAAATAGAAAAACCCATCTTGAAATACGTATAGTATCCCAGAGGACCCCTGAATAGCCAAAATAATCTTTAAAAAGAACAAAGTTAGAGGACTAACACTTCCTGATTTCAAAACTTACTACAAAGCTACAGTAATCAAACAACAGTGTGGCATTGGCATAAGGTCAGACATACAGGCCAACGGAATATAATAGAGAGCCCAGAAGTAAACCTTTGCATATATGGTTAAATGATTTCAACAAGGGTACCAATATCATTCAGTGAGGAAAGGACAATCTTTTCAACAAATGGTGCTAGGACATCTGGATATTCACATGCAAAATAATGAAGTTAGACCCTTATGTTATGCCATATACAACTAAAAATAGAGCATAGGCCTAAAAGTAAGAGCCAAAACAAACTCTTAGAAGAAAACTTAGGAGTAAATCCTTGTGACCTTGGTTAGGTAATGATTTCTTAGATATGACACCAAAAAGAAAGACAACAAAAGAAGAAATATATAAATTGGACTTCATCAAAATTAAAAACTGTTCATCAAGGAACACTAGCAAGAAAATGAAAACAACCCACAGAATGGGAGAAGATATTTACAAATCATATATCTGATAACGGGGTTAACACTCTAGAAAGAATGTGGAGATATTTTTAGTTTAGAAGAAAAGATCCGTGTACTTCCTGTGTTTCACATATTGGAAAGCACATCTATAATTCAACCCCAGTAAACTACATAATATGAAAATAATTTCACTGAAATTCATCATGTGTCTGACAGTAGTTGTGAGGATTGGTATCATGCAAATGGCTTTTCTCACTGACGCTCCCTCTTCTTCTCTTTAGGATTCCTCCAGTATTGTTGCTGCCCTTCTGATAGACTTCAGAAACTCGTTACTTCCTCATCTTCCAGTTCATTTTCATGGATCAAGCAATTTTCTGATGATTGCCCTTTTCCCCAAATCAAAGATATACCAAGCATTTTACTCAGAGGTAACATCAAACAGTAGTCAGCAAAAGTATTTTCTTTATTTTTTTTTTTAGCAGTTTAGATACTAAGGCGGCTTCTCAGCGTTAACAGTGAGGTAATGAAAGGGAGAGTTATGAGAAGTGGCTGCTTCTAATCCCTTGGGTCTCACTGTTGCCATTCAAAAGTGAGAACCTAAAGGGACTGAACAAAAGGCTTTTCATCTTCTAAGAAAGTTCTTCTTTGTCCCTTTAAATCCTAATTAGACTCACTTTCCTTGTAGCTCCTGTGTTGAATTGTTGGGCCCTACCTACTGGATCAGAGCTCTCTACCCCACTCCAAGCTCTCCCTCCCCATGTTCACAGGCCCTGCCTTAGTGGATGGTCCCACCTGGCAGACTGTATATTATAGGCACTCAGCACAGATTGCATGAGTAAGGGAGCTTACTGAGAATTATACAACCCACTTAGAGACCAAGCAGTAGCCAAAGTCCAAACAGATGGCCAGCCTCATGATGGGTGGAAATGCTTGGAAAGGTGTGATTGCAGCAGCTTGTGAGGGGACAGTGTCCCTCCCTGAGAATAGATTCCTAGAACATGGAGGAGACAGGAGCTGGCCTTGGCTGCAGATGGCATCTCAAGCCAGTCTGTGTCTCCCTCTTCCTGCCTGCTGGTCCTTCCTACCTCCTTATGCTTGTCCTTCAATCCAGGAACATGGAGGCAGCCCTTTAGATTCTCTTCAGCCATCCCTCTGCCTCCAGGCAGGAGTTGCTTGAACTACTCCTCCTGTCTGGCCCTTTCACCAGAGAACATTCCCCTTCTGCCAGAACAGTGTTACCTGACACCTTCCTCCGTGCTTCCTGGCCTCTCAAGGAGCAGAATCCCTGGGAGAGGAACCCTGAAAGAAATTTTAGTTCTGAAAAATACAGAACAAAATTGCTTCAGGGCTCTATTTTTGAAACAAACTTGTTTGTTATGATGGTTTGTCTCTGTACTGACAGTCTAGATTTTCAACAACCATCAAATCCCCATGTGGGTTCCATATCCTGTTGTTGGTTTTAAAGTGTTCTTTGCTCAAATTCTGTTTTGTTTAGGTCTTCTCCCTCTGGCAACAGCAGGCTAACTCAGGGCTGTCTTTAAAAGTGATCCAGGAAGATGGATTATCTGTGGAACAAAAGAGATTGTAAGTGGCTGCCTTCACTGTTTATGCTTGCTCCCCTAAGCTGTGTGAGTCTGTTCTCTCTGCAGGATGACTGAGTTATGTAACACAGGGGTCTTGGCTTCTAAAAAAAGGGCCGACACAGTCATTTCAGTGCTGCCAACTTGCAGGTAGCAAGTACCCTTAGGGAAATAGAAGTCAAGGAAGATGAAATCCACCAAGAATCAGAAACCCATATGACGAAGGGTTTCAGGCCAAGCTTCCTGTGTGGGCACACTAGGTGTCGTGCACTGACACCCCATTTTGTTTAAGTCCGTGAGATGCTTGTTTTAGATGTGTTGACTCTGTCATGGGATGCTGGCTTGAAGGTATCAGAATAAGTTATGTAATGTATGTGTGCTGTAGGAAGATGGAGTTCTAATCTCTGAGCTTTTGATATTCCAGACACTCCAATGCACAGAAGCTATTCAGTGTCCTGAGCCATTCTGCCGGGGAGAAATGGAGTCCTCTAAAGCTCCTCTCAGCTAAACTCCCAGATCTGGACTGGTGAGCTCTGCTTTTCTGTTGATAGATGTTTCGTGTTCTGGCTTTTGAAACGTGAGAAACTTCAGTGTTGTCCTTTCTAAGTTCCTTTTTCTTTATAGCTTCTTAAAGATCATTGTAAAAGGTCGTAGTGACACACCATATACAATTTTGTTCTCTAGAGAGAATCTAAGATTTCTTTTTCAGCAATTAAGGAGTTTCTCATGTTAAAGCGCACAGTCAGGCAAGGCTGGTGAGAGTAACATGATAGCGTGGTCTTGGTTTTTCTAGGTTTCTCCAGCATTTCGCTGTCAGCAGCGTTAGTCGGGAGCCTGTGGTGAGGACCCATCTCCCTGTCCTGTTGCAGCAAACTGAAATCAACCCTACTCACCGAGTAGGAAATGACAAGGTACAGCCGCTCACCAAGTGTGCTGGGAGTTCATGGGAAGAGAATCCTGATAGCCTGTCTTTGCGTCTTCTGTGTCAGTCAACAAAAAGAGCTCAGGCAGAGTCCCTTTTATAAGGCTCTCCACCTCCTTGGACACTGATGTAACGATACGTAGGAAACGTGCTCTGCACAGTGACAATGGACAGGCGTCCAGATTAACCCCAGCCAAGCCCCATGGCAGTGGGAAAACCCTGGCATCTCGCCGTGCCTTCCCTTGCTTCTCCAGGCCTTTCAAACTCTTTGCTCAGTGCTCTCATGTTGTCATCTCTTTCTGGTTGTGACAAGGGCTTAGCTGGCAGTGGTGACACATTGAGCTTAACAAAGGGATGGGCCTTGTTTGTTGGGCCTTGCTGCCATCACCAGGGTAAGGAGAGGCTTTATGAACATTGTCTTCCCAAGAGTGGATTTTAATCTGCTCCTGCCTCACACTCGTCTCCTCTTAACCCCTCCCACCATTTCTTTGGAACCATATGTCTTTATATACTCAAAGAGGGCATTTATTTCTATGCCAATCTAGAAGACACTCCACTGCAAAAGAAAATAGAAACATTAAGCAATCAGAAGCTTCATTTTTCCCTTAGGCAAGAGTTTAAAAATGAAAATGCCTAGCTGTTACATTTTGTTTAAAAGGTGCCGTAGAACTGGCCTTCAACTAAGAAGGTTTCTGGCTGTAAATATGTGTGCTGTAAACAGAGGCCTGGGCACAGAGGAATAGGCACCAACACGGGGAAATGTGGATGGGAGGAGGTTAAACAAAAACGTCAGTTACATGGAGTACTGCCCACAGGAGCAGAAAGGGATACGGAGTAGGGGCCTGGTCAGAGGGGAGGAGGGAGAGCTTCTGCTTCCTACAAAAGGAGAGGAATCCACAGCTGTCTCTCTGCTGATGTGACCATCTCAAATCATGGATGCCACCAAGCTGAGCTTTAGTCTAAGTAATCTGTGACCAGGCCTGTCCCAGTGAGTCTTGTGTATTGTGATAAAACACACACTTAAAAAGGCCCTTGCCATGCTATGTCATTTATATCTACATCCTTCAGCATTGCATGGTTCCTTTCCTCCCTGCGTGACACCTTCTTTGTCAGTGAATTTCTTCACGTTGCTTTGCAATATCTGCCTGCAGAGGGCCCTGTTTCCATGTGGTTGTGTACTGAGGTTACGGCAGTCCAGCCGGGCTCCTCTTTTCCCCATCAACACTCAGAAATGCTTCCTACACCAGTTTGTTTCCTTAGCTCAGGCTATGTGGCTTGGAGGGTACGGCAGCCAGACAGAAACTTCCCCACCGCCACTTGTCTCCTGAAATGATCACGTCAACTGAGCCCATAGCATTTTTGTCCAGACCTACTTTCTGCCCAGTATTTTCCATTGTATTTTAATTGATCTAGTCACAATCTGCTCCGTGAAAATTATAATAGTAATACAAAATTTAAGATGTGTTTGCTATGCGCCAGACCATGTTCTAAGCACTTTACGTGTATTAACTCAGTTAATCATCACACCTACCCCTCTAGGTAGGTTCTGTTGTTAGTTCAAGGTCCCATAGCTAGTGAGTTCAAACTGAGAACTAGTGAGATAGCCCGTCTCATGATGGGTGGAAATGCTTGGAAAGGTGTGATTGCAGCAGCTTGTGAGGGGACAGTGTCCCTCCCTCAGGATAGATTCCTAGAACATGGAGGAGACAGGAGCTGGCCTTGGCTGCAGACAGCCTCTCAAACCAGTCTGCGTCTCCCTCTTCCTGCCTGCTGGTCCTTCCTACCTCCTTGTGTTGTCCTTCAATCCAGGAACATGGAGGCAGCCCTTTAGATTCTCTTCAGCCATCCCTCTGCCTCCAGACAGGAGTTGCTGGCTCTGGAAGTCCGTTCTCTTAATCTCTCACACAGCGCTCCCTCCCAGTTGAATCACAAACCCACATCGCTTTTCTTTCATGTAGGTCATTATCAGCATTGTAACTGGCCTCCCGGGCTGTCATGCTAGCGAGCTCTGTGCTTTTCTGGTCACTCTGCATAAGGAATATGGCAGGTTAGTATGGCTGCTGCCTTTGCTTTGGGGAAAGGGATTCTGTGCCTGGGCCTGCCGAGGCACTGGGAAACCTTCGCCAGATACTGACCTTTTGTATAAGTGGTATCAGCACACATCACCCATCCATTCATTTGACACATTTGTACTGAGCACTTCGCGTATGCCAGGCATTATTCTAAGTGTAGAGTACAAATGAACAAAACACACTAGAAATTCTGTGCCCTCGTGGAGCTTACATTCTAGTGTGGGAAGACAATTAACCAGGTAAGGAAAATAGGAATGTTAAGCAAAGTGCTGTGGAGAAAATAAAGCAGAGAAAGCTATAGGGAGTGCTGGGCTGGCCGGGGAGTTGTGGGGTTGGGCCAGAGGAGAGCAGGGATTCCACCTTTAAATTGGGTGCTCAGAGGAGATCTCACTGAGAAGATGCATTTGAGCAAAGCCCTCGGGAAATGAGGAAGTGACCCCTTAGCTACCTTGGAAGAGCACAATAGCAGCAGGACCAGCACAGGCCAAGGCCTGTCAGCAGGGCGATTCAGGACCACGCTGGTTAGAACTTGGGAGCTGGTGAGTGATGATGCGATCCATCCCTGACCACAGGGGGCCTGCATGAGTTCAGCTGCAGCTGGGACACGTGGGCTCAGGTGAAAGTGGGGAAATCATTCATCCATCACTTCCACCTGCCTGGCAGGTTAATAAACAATTCTCCTGACTGAGCAGGGCATTTAACATCTAGTCGGTCTGCCTCAAAGTAAGGCATCCCGCAGGAGGCCACAGAGGAATTTGAGAAGACTGCAGTCGCCTAGAGTTTCGGGTGGGAGGTGAGTTTTGGAGAGATGCTAGGGAAATATTGGACCTTCTTTATAAGTACTAAATAGTTAACCAGTTTCTCCTGCATTTCCATTGCTTTTGTTCTGTAAACAGTCTGAATTCTTCACCCTGCCCATTTCTTATTTTGAGCAAGAGTTTTACTGAGCACCAGACTCAGTAGTGACTGCCCATTGTAGTGACTGCCCGGTCAAGAGTCTTTCTCAACTCTGAAGTCTATTGGTCAAGTCTATTGACCTTTTTCCCTGTGGCAAGGCATTTCCGGTCAAAAGCTCTAAGGGTTGTGGTTTCAAAATATGGGCCTCCCCACCCAGCCGTGCCCTCAGCCTGTGTCTTTGGTACCAAGATTGCTCTCTCCTGTATGGACCCACTGGGCAGAATGTGGGAGTACTGGTCACATTTGAATCCACTAGTTGAGTTTACAGGGACAGGCCATCAAGTGGCCCCCATGCTGAGATTACACTTGCTGTTTCCAGGTGGATGGTATACCGCCAAATCATGGATAGCTCCGAATGTTTTCATGCTGCCCATTTCCAGAAGTACCTTTCCAGTGCCCTGGAGGCCCAACGGAACCACTCTGCCCGCCAGTCAGCCTACATCCGCAAGAAGGCCAGAATGCTGGTGGTATTACAAGGGTGAGCACTGGAAGTCTTCTGGGGGACAGTGGGGTAGGGTCGTGACCTTGCCATTACTGTTATTTCATGTGTGGCCAACCTGGGGCACAGAACAAACTCCACACGTGCATGAGCAGTGTCAGCGCTGCACAGAGAGGCCTTTTAGGAGCCAGGACTCTTGTTGCCACCCCGTGGCCTAGAGTGGCTGCTGTGGCTTGCACACAAGTTTCAAGTTTGGCTTAAATATCATAATATCCCCAAAAGATGGGGAATTAGAGAGGAAGTTTTCTGGGCAAGAGTCTTTGATAATTCTTACAATAGTGGTCCCTAAGCCTCTTCCTTCACCTTCTAGGCAAGGGAGCTTCATCTGTTTAAGCCCTCCTCCTGTGGAATTGCAGAGACAGCCCCCACACTCTGCAATCTCAAGCCCCACCATCCCTGGGGTGGCTGGTTTAGGAGGATTTCCTGGGACCCTGTGAGGAGCTTGAATAGTCCGTTTGAGCAAGGAGCTTCCTGGGAGGACAGGTTTGAAAGTGTGTATCACTGTTCTGGGGTCCTGGCTGCAAGGAGCTCCCCTTGACCCGTTCTAAGGCCTTCCAGGGAGGAGCCCTGTGCAGGCCCATCACCCTTCCGGCCCCAACCCAGAGTAGAACATGCCGGGTCAGGAAAACATGGGCTATGCTCTTCACCTGTGTCACTATGGTTGGTAATAAATACTCTATTGGCAGATCCCACAAAGTGCTTTTGTGCTATGCTGTGTTTTTTTGTGTTCATAATAATTAGTATCTGCAATTGGCTAATTGTTTCCAGTAAAGAACAGGCCCAGATCCAAAGCCATGTTTGGTCCCCTGTGTGTGGTGGTGAGAACTGGAGGAAAGCTGGGCCAGTGAGCCGAGGCAGGAGGTGGGCAGGACTGGGCACCCCACCTGGCCATTGTTCCTCTTCTTCAGGCCTTGTTCTCACCCCTGCCCTGGGCTTCCCTTCAGTCAGCCTCTTTGTCCTACTGTGGGCTGAGGTTGTGGAAGCCACAGAGCAAGAGTCTGGGTCTGAAACCACATTTTCTTTTAGTTGCCCATCGCCGCTAATGGTCAAAAGAATGGATTGGCCCCTGTCAGAGTTGAGAGTCATTGGGGGTGTGGACCTGGAGTCAAATTTGGCAGCTTAACATTGTGAGGCTGAGGTCATTGCCATCTTCAGTCACTTCAGAGAGTATCTCTGACTCCTTGTCTCTGACTCTACAAGTCTGCAAAAGTGTGAGCTGTCCTGGCCACTCTGGACTGCAGCGACAGTGTGTGGCCAGCCCACTCTCATACTCTCAGCCCCAGCCTTTGCCCAGGATGCCAGGGACCTCAGATTTCCTGAGGGCCTTGAGCCAGGGTATCAGCTAAGTGCTGTGGCTCTCACTAAGACACTGTCCTAATAGGCTGGGCCCATTGTCCCGAGGCTCAGCAGGGAACACGTGGCAGCCTCCTTTTTGCATGTCCATCTGCTTGGGGCTGGACCTTCGAGCCCAGTATTGAGATTGCTGGTGAAGGGAGAACCCAGAAGCTTCTCAGTTGATACTTTATTATTTGAATGTTCCTTTTATCTTCATTTATAGGATTCTTTGGGAGAAACCTGTGGCTAAGGCAGAGTTTTCTTTTGCTCCTAGAGTAGGCTGGTGCCACTCAACTGCAGCAGTGGGTTAAGTCATTGAGGAGCAGTGGTATTGAGCTTGAACATCAAACGGAACTATTTGTCATTGTTTTAAAAGTTAATGTATTTTTGAAATGATAAAAACGTTTAAAGGTGGGACAGAATAGTGGTTGTCAGGAGTTAGGGATGAGAGTGAGGGGCTCGAGGGAGGTGGGTGTGGTTACAAAAGGGCAACACGGAGAGTCTTTGTAGTGATAGACCTGTTCAGTACCCTGGCTGGGGTGAACATAGGGATCTACACAGGTGACAGAATCGTGCAGAACTTAATACGTACAACACAAATAAGTACAACTGGGGAAATCGGAACTCCTGAAAATTAGCTTTACGGAATTTGAGGAGCTGTATTCGTTTACACCTTGGAATGTTATAAAATTATTCTTTAAATTATCTACATTTAAAACAAAGTATCTCTCTCAAAACAAAAATTGAATTAATGTAAAACATGTGCCCAAATTGTAGGCTTAAATTGCAAACATAAAACAGAGCCCAAAGGACACTTGAATTGAGTGTCTTATTTCAGAGTAAAGAAAGTTCAAGTCCTGCGGCTTTTGTTTTGTTTTTATTTTTAATAAAGAGAGTACTGACAAGAAAGAGGCAAACATGAAGAGCCAGCTTTTTGCCTTCATCATGCATTTGGGCAGTTTAGCCATAGTGACAGCTGTAGTGGTCTGCTTCTGTGGTGAGGGCTGCCTCCTTCTGCTTGGAGGCCACACCCAGGACAATTACTGTAGGGCAGGGGCTAGGGAGGGTGGGTCCAGCAGGACCCCCTTAATAAGCAGAGTGGCTGGCACCAAGGACCTCCTCTCCTGCCACAGGGTCCGGGCTGCAGTGCCCAGATGCGTCATATAGATGCACTGGCCTCACCAGGGAGTCTGGGGCCTGTTTTCAGTCTAATCATCTTTCATTAAAATAAATGAAGATCAGGGCAGCCAGTTAGCTCAATTGGTTAGAGCGCGGTGCTCTTAACAACAAGGTTGCTGGTTCGATCCCCACGTGGGCCACTGTGAGCTGCGCCCTCCACAACTAGATTGAAACAACTACTTGACTTGGAGCTGATGGGTCCTGGAAAAACACACTTAATAAATAAGTAAATAAACAAATAAATAAGAATGAATGCTCTGAAAACCTGGGAATTCCCCAGCCACCCTCTCTAAGGGTAGACCTATTGTATTAAAATAACCAAAATCTGCAGGATTGGCTTGTAAATCTTTCAGTTCTTTACAGCCTCAAGAAATGAGTCTACAGGTTTATACCAAACACTGACCATAAAAAGCTCCCAGACACTTTATTTTTTTTTTGGAATCAGGGAACGCTAATACAGAGGAGCAAGACTAGGGCATTTAACCATGAGAGTTAAATCCATTAAACACAACCTCGAAGAGATTCGGGGCAGGGTACAAGCATCAGTCCGTGTGTGCAGAAGGGCCTGGCGATGTGGGCAGCGTGGGGGGCTCTCCTGGCAGGCAGGCCCACCCAGACACTGAGAACCAGTGGAAAGAACCCCACGTGGTCATGTACACAGAAGCCCAGGCAGGAGGAGAAGCCTTCGAGAGAAGCCAGTGAGCAGCGGGCTCACTCTAAAGGCTCCCGGGCTGCCAGACCCTCGTAGGGGAGCTCTAGACCTTCACACACCATGTTCTTCACTGAATCACTTCTGGTTTGTCAGGACTGAGGCACACCTGTGGGGAGGAGTGCTAAAATTGTAATCAAGGATAAAGCCAAGTGCCCAGTTTTACAGATGCGTTTTGTGTGTAGCAACTCAGGAAATGGCTCTGGCAGGCTATACCTATCCCCCAGCCACCCAGGCCCATGTGATCTGCAAGGCTACCCATCAGCTTTGCCTTCCCTCCATAGGAACTGACCTTTTGGTGATAGGCTGAGTCCAATTGGGAAAGTGTTCTCCACAGAGTGAAAGGGCACATCCCTTCTTGGAGTAGCCATGAGTCTACCCGGGGTTGAACGTCCAGTTCATTTATCTACCCGGCTTTAGACACCATAGATTACACCACTCAACAACTGCCTTGCATTTTAATTGGAAAGACAGACTGTAAACAAATAAAGGAGAAAATACAAAGTATGTGCTTTGGAGAAAAATTGGGACTTGGGCAGGTTGTGCCAGAGGGAGGGTTGCTGTATCAAGCCAGAGGACAGCTCCCTTATAAGTGAGTGAGACAGCAATCCTGGCAGACATCTAAGGAAAAGAGCATCACTGGAGAGGAGACAAAGAGTGCACAGTGGAAGTATGCCTGGAATGTTCAGGGAATAGCCAGGAGGCCAAAGTGGCTGGATGGTAAGGGAAGGAATAGTAGGAGATGAAACTCTTTTCTGCAGTGCGGAGGTCAGGTCACAGAGGGCTGTTGGATCATTGTAAGGGCTTTGGCTTTCACACAAAGTGAGGGGGAAGCCACTCACTCAGTGGCTTAGCACGATGGGATTAGCACAATTTCTCTGGCTTCTGTATTGAAAACAGGTTGGGGAGAGGCAAGGACAGAAGCAGACAGACCAGTAAGGAGGTGGGAGGCGGGGGGAACGTGACCCAGGCAAGAGATGTAATAGTTTAGACCCAATAGTAACATGGGAGTGTGAGCAGTGATCTCATTCTAGTTATATTTTGAAGATTGAGAAAAAATGAGGTCAGTGATGACTCCAAATAAATCTTTTCGGCCTAGCAGCTGAAGGAGTCTCCTCTGCTGAGAAGGACAAGGCCTCGGGAGGAGCAGGCATGGGGGGAGTCAGATCATGAACATAGTAAGTTCTAAGTGGAAATATCTGGAGTTTGGAGGGAGTTCCAGGCAGGAGATACGAATGCAAGCAGTATTTAACATGTGTCTGCTGACTTGGAGAGGGACCTGATGACTGCCCTTTCTCTCTTGCCTACATGTTCTGTGAGGTGGAAAGAAAGGAAAGAGCTATTAAAAAAAAAAAAGGCCGGTGCAGGAGCTCCTAACTTGATTAGAAAAGAGGCTTAAGAACACGGAGTCCCACCTTCAGAACCCCCGAGTCACCTGTGCAGGCTTCCTTTTACCCCCAGGTTGGGGGGGAGGGGGTGTTCTTCCTCTCACTCTTGCATATTTATGAGGACTAATGGAACTTGGGAGTGCAGAAATACTGTGGGCTCTAGGGGCTCTATCTCATGAAATAGTGTGATGCCCAAGGAATCACAGTCTCCTCCTTTGATCTTCCTTCCACCCCTGCTCACTCAGCCACTCAGTGTTCCCCTCTCCGTGCCCCAATCAGTGAACTTATCTTTCCTTTTTCTTCTCCAGTTACACAGATGTTATTGATGTTGTCCAGGCCCTGCAAACCCATCCAGACTCAAATGTCAAGTCCTCCTTCACCATTGGTGCCATCACGGTGTGTGTGGAGCCCCTGAGCTGCTACATGGAGCACAGGTACGGACTTAGGACCACATCCAGCCCATAGGACACAGTGTGTTTAATGTACAGAAAGCGATTTTCTGTCATCCACTGGGAGACACATCTTTATGTTTGTTTTTCTCGGAATGCGTCAGTCTACCTGTTGTTACTTGATTAGTGCCAGGTTCTCAGGAGACCCCCTTTGGGCTGGCAGCCTCTCACCACTTTTCTTTGTGTATGGAAAAGTTGTTCATCTGGGGTAGTGGAACTTGAAACAGCTTCTTCCAGAAAGAAATGTCCATGGCAGCCTTTTCTGTTCGTTTTTACTGCAGGGGAAGGGCCTGTGTCCCAAGGCTCTTGGACTGTCTTACAGATAGTTTTTCATTTGGTTATGCTGTCTTACTGCCATCTTACCTCAGTTCATGACAACATTCATTCTCACTACTAACAGAAATGTAACTATTATAATTTTTTTTTAAGATTTTTTTTTAAATTGGGGAAGGGGAACAGGACTTTATTGGGAAACAGTGTGTACTTCCAGCACTTTTTCCAAGTCAAATTGTTGTCGTTTCAATCTTAGTTGCGGAGGGCGCAGCTCAGCTCTAGGTCCAGTTGCCGTTGCTAGTTGCAGAGGCAACTAACACAGCCCACCATCCCTTGAGGTAGTCGAGGAGTTGAACCGGCAATTTTGTGGTTGAGAGCCCGCACTCCAACCAACTGAGCCATCTGGGAGCTGAGCGGCAACTCAGCTCAAGGTGCCATGTTCAATCTTAGTTGCAGGGGGCAGAGCCCACCATTCTTTGTGGGATTCGAGGAGTCGAACCAGCAACCTTTTGGTTGAGAGCCCACTGGCCCATGTGGGAATCAAACCGGCAGCCTTCGGCGTTAGGAGCACGGAGCTCCAACCGCCTGAGCCACCGGGCCGGCCCCCTATTATAAATTTTTTAAATTCTTTCCCAGTCTTTTTGTGTGCATGTGTTTTTATAGTTGTGGTGTACATATAATTTGATATCCTTCTTTTTACATTCACATATAAACATATTATGTAAGTGAACATATATATGTTCCCATATCACAGTGGTACTTACATTTTGATTAATTATATAATCATTGTGTGGATGGACATAATTGTCTTACCAGTTTCTTCCCTGTTAGTCACATAGATTGTCTCAAACTTTTTGCTATTATAAGTAATGCTGTGAGAACATCTTTATCCACATGAATTTCTCAAATTTTAGATAATTTTCTTAGAATAGGTTCCTCAAAGAGATATTATTTAAGTGTAGGATCAGTTTTATTACTCTTTATTCACATTTCCAAATTGCTTTTTGAGTAGGTTTTACAGTTTACACTGCCCCAGTGGTGTCTCAAAGTACCTATTTCATCATGAAAGCATTCCTGAGTGGGGAGAGTTTCAAGCATTACATTGTCTCTTCTTAGAGCCTCTCCTTTTAGCCCAGTGGAATATTCCCAGGTCTGTAATCATGTGGTTTTTCTGGTTAGTCCATGTTATTATCTCCTGGTAAATGATTGACCTATCCTTAGACCTTCATCTGTAAAAACTCCCTTCCTATTTGAATCCCAAGTTGATATTTTTAGATTTCTCATAGAAATTACACTAGAGGTTACGTCCCTGATCACCCTGACTGATCCCAATAAATGTCTTCATCATTCTGTCTTCTCTTTAGCTGAGACCTGGGTTCTGCTCTCCCATAGTAAAGGCCAGGTGGTCTGTTTTCCTTCTGTCGTAGGTTAGGTTACTGTAGTGAATGCTGAACATCACCCTGGTACGTCAGACCGTGACTCTTACGTGCCACTCTTTGTACCATTCGTGTCTCTTCTTTTTGTCAAGTTTCTATTTAAAGATGAATTAAAGCAGAAGGAAGTGTAACACGGGACTAGATACTACCATAGATAGATACCACCATAAAAAATGTAGGAAAACATAGTAATAAGCAAACAACAGATGGAGGTTATACTTCAGAAGAATTAGCCCAAATACTCTTCTTCACTGTCGAAAAATAATTAAGAGGAACTAACAGGATGGGATGGGTAAAGCTCAAGGAATTGATATAAAAGGCTTGGGGAAATGGGCAGGGGGGATCTTCTTGGGGTGATAGAAGTGTTCTAAAATTGAACTCTGGGGTGGTAGCACAACTCTAAATTTACTCTGAAAACATCATTGAATTGTACATTTAAATTAATGACTTTTATGATATGCAAGTTATACCTCAATAAAACTGCTAAATAGAAAAGATCAGAGGCAAAAAGGAGTTTAGCGAATAAAAGCAGATGGAAAATGAACTGCTAGAGGCCTGGAAAGAAAATAAAGATAATAATAAAATCACTATGGAAATGAAAATCTCAGTCAAAGCTAAGAGCAACGCTCAAACCTTGTAGGGCTGCCACTTCCTTCACCAGAAATGGGGTCTGCTTACCATAAATTCCTTCACTCACCTTGCTCACTGCCAGTGGGAGTCTTGTGGTACATCTGGTTGGTAGAACTTAGATCACATGCCTGTACCAGATTGCAAGAAAGGCTGGAAAAGCCCTTTTCTGCAGTTGGCAAGAGGCATGGGCTGCCTAAGTCCAAGCCTAGGGTGGGCATTTAGAAGAGACTGGGCAGTCCGAAATGTGACCTGTGTTCTGTAGTGTTCAAAACAACACTTTATAATCTCAATGAACTGGAAATAATCCAAATGCTATTTATGGACTGGATTCCAAGTGCTAATTAGAGCCTGGTTAAATTTGGGGATATCCATCTAATGGAATACTATGCAGGCATTTTAAAAATCAAGTCAGTTTTTATGTACTAACATAAAAAAATGCCCACCATGTTTTGTGAAGTGAGAAAAGCAAATTGCCCAAAACAATATGTATTTTTTTAAATGTTTATTTGTATATTCATAGGAATATCTAGAAGGAAACATACCAAATTTAATAGTGGTTTCTCCTGGGAAATGGCCACTTTCTTGGGGACCAGTATTGGATGATGGGGAAACCATTTGATATTTTATAATATGTATGTATTATTGCTTTGTAAAAATATAATGTTATTGAAATATAATTCACATACAATATAATTTTTTTACAGTCTCTCCCCATTCCTTCCTCCTCCCAACCGTTGGCAACTACTTGTCTACTTTCTGTTTCTGCAGATTTGCTTATTCTGGACATTTCATATAAATGGAAGCATATAATATGTGGTCTTTTGTGTCTGGCTTCTTTCACTTAGCATAATGTTTTCAGGGTTCATCCATGTTTCTGTACTTCATTCCTTTTATGGCCAAATATTTTATTGTATGAATATATCACATCTTATCCATTCATCAGTTGATAGACATTTGAGTTGTTTACACCTTTCGTCTATTATAAATGATACTGCTATGAACATTTGTGTACAAGTTTTCATGTGGTCATATGTTTCCAGTCTCTTAGATATATACCTAGTGATAGAATTACTGAATCGTGATAACTGTACCTTTAACTTTTTGAGGAGCTGCAGACTGTTACCCATAGCCACTGCACCATTTACCTTCCCACCAGCAATGTATGAGTGTTCGTTTCTCCACATCTTCACCAATACTTGTTATTGTGTGTATTTTTTATTTTAGCCATCCTAGTGTGGAGTGGTATCTCCTTGTGGTTTTGATTTGCATTTCCCTAATACTAATGATACTGAGAATTTTTTCATTTGCTTATTGGCTGTCTGTGTATCTTCTTTGGAGAAATATCTAGTGAAATCCTTTGCCCATTTTTAAATTGGGTTATTTGTCTTTTTTATTGAGTTTGAAGACTTCTTTATATATTCTGAATCCAAGTTCTTTATCAGGTATTTGATTTGCGGAAATTTTTCTCCCATCAGTTATCGTTTTTTCTTGATGTTATTCTTTGAATCACAAGATTTTTATTTTAATGAAGTCCAGTTTATTTTTGGACTTCATATTTTTTCATATCTAAGAAACCATTGCCTAATTCAAGGTCACAGAGATTTACCCCTGCATTTTCTTCTAAGTGTTTTAATAGTTTTAACTCTTAGATTTAGGCCTATTTTCCATTTTGAGTTCATTTTGTACAATGTGTGAGATAGGAGTCCAGCTTCATTATTTTGCAACTGGATATCCAGTTTTCCCAATACCATTTGTTGAAAAGACTTATTCTTTCCCCATTAAATTGTCTTAGCATTGACTAACCAGTTGAAACTAATAGAACTAACAGTCAAAACCAGTTGACTATAAATATGTAGGTTTATTCCTGGATTCTCAGTTATATTCCATTGATCTATATGTCTGTCTTTATGCCTGTATCACACTGTTTTGATTACTGTACCTTTCAGTAAGTTGTGAAATTGAGAAGTAAGAGTCTTTCAACTTCATTCTTATTTTTCTAAATTGTTATGGCTATTCTGAGTCCCTTGCATTTCCATATAAATTTTAGGATCAGCTTGTCATTTTCTGCAAAAAAGCTCACATTTTGATAGAGATTGCATTGACTTTATTGAACCATTTGGGGATTATTGCCATATTAAAAATAGGCAGTCTTTCAATCCATGAACATGGATATATCTTTCCATTTATTTAGGTCGTTAGTTTCTGTCAGCAATGTTTTGTGATTTTCAGTGTGCAAGGCTTGTGCTTCCTTTGTTTAATTTATTCCTAAGTATTTTACTCTTTCTGATATTATTATAAATGGAATTGTTTTCTTAATTTCATTTTGGAGTTTTTCATTGCTAGTGTATAGACACGCAATTTGATTTTTGTATATTGATCTTATATCCTGCAGCCTTGCTGAACTCATTTCTTAGTTCTATTAGTTTTGGGTTTTGTTTCTTGTTTTTGGATTTTTTTTTTAATGGACTTCTTAGGATTTTCTATATACAACATATACAACAGCATGTGATGAATGAATAGATAGTTTTTCTTTTCCATCTGGATGCCTCTTATTTCTTTTTCTTGCTTAATTGCCCTGACTAGAACCTCCAGTATAATGTTGGGTACAAGTGGCGAGGGCATTCAGCCTGTGTTGTTCCTTATCTGAAAGGGAGAGCATCTAGTCTTTAACCATTAAGCTTGATGTTAGCTATAAATTGTATATTATTTTTACAATAAAAAAATATTTTTTGACAATTAAGTTTTTAAAATTCTAATTTCAGTTTTTTGGGGTTTTTTTTTTTTTTTTAAGTGGATACCTTAGCAAAAATAAAACTTGCTTCATTGCCTCTAGATCATGTTTGGGGGGAAAAAAACAGGTGGGAGTGGAGCATAGTAGTGCTTGTTTTTCCTTTCTGTGACATGGGCATTAGTATGGCTTCTTCAATCTAGGAGGTGGGCTCAGTTTTAGCTTTAAAATGAGTCTATGTGAGATTTGATTGATGTCTTGATTCTAGTAGGTTTCGTTCAGTGAGTTTCTGTTGGGCATCTGCTGTGTGCCGGGACCATTCTAATCATTGAGGGGGCAGCAAGGAACAAGTTAGCCCAGGTCTCTGCTGTTATGGTGTCTACATTTTTGTAGATATGCACGTAGGAATTGGAATAGATTATGTCAGTATCATTTATTGGTTGACTAAACTTTTGTATAAATCATGTACTTGGTTGGCATACTGCAAAATGCATAATACCATACCTGTGTAAGGCTTAGAAATATATTATAATTACAGCCATTTTTGTTATTCACATGAAGAGCTGGTCGGTAACCAGTATAGTATATCCATTATTTCAGTATTTTTGGTGCAGAACTTGTCTGCTCTGTTTAAGTCTCCTGTGCCAGGCACTATTTTATTTTACAGTTTAGTAGGGGGGATAATTTGTAGAAAAGGAAAGAAGTGAGCCAACATTTACTTCGCACTATTTGTCTGGCACTGTGATGCTTTACTCCTCTTAATCCTGAAAATCCCTTTAAGGCAAGCATCATTATTATGTTTTACCATGAGGGAGCTACTCAGAGAAGTTAAATAGTTTTCCAAATGTCACACTAACGGCATGTACACAATCATGATATGGGGTAGAAAGTGCCATAATAAAAGATTAATGCAATTTTATATGAATTATAAAGAAGCAGTGATAACTCCTAGTTGGATTAGGAAAGAAAACCACCATATGAATTTGAAGGACTGGGATACCAAAGATGCCACGATATGAGAAATTACATTCCAGTTCTAGGGAATCACATGTATGCAAGGCCATGTGTTCTGAATATTTTCTTTGCAGGTGCTTAAAGGGAGCAGCTTGATGACCCTATCCCATCGGAGGTTTAAAACATGAGCATCCAACCTGTGATTAGATAATATACCTTGAGGGGAACTTTGCTCAACCTTGTCTAAGATGCCTCTGGTGTGAAGTGCTGTGGGCTACTGTGAGAAACCGGGCTAAGAAGAGCCTGCAAAGGCGTGTATTCTAAAGTCACAGGAACTTGATGGGGACACACTTTCTAAGAATATGTTTGCTGTGTGGCTGGCTATTTGGTGGACTGTGAGAGTGATGAAGTCAGTGAGTTCTGTTCTTGGGATCCTCTGGTGTGGTTGTTCCACAGCTCTTAACCTTGGCTCAGGGTTCCTCCTTGGAATTCTTCAGAAACCATGAGGGAGTCAGACAAGAGACTAGATCCACAGCTCAAAAAGGGGTACTCCTCTAGCTCAGGCGTCCACCAAATTTGGTTCCATGTGGTGTGTGTCTGGCTGTTTTCAGAAATCAGATAGAAGGATGGAGACTTGCTACCACCAAAGAAATTGCAGGAAAGAAATTCCCCCAGTGTTTTGAACAGCATTAAGAGTTGCCACTTAAACCAGCAATGATTCAGAAGTTTGGCTACAGGAAGCATCTCACTTGCAGGGAAAGAAAACACAGGAGCTCTGTGGTACCAAAAAGACCCAGGTCACTGCATAAGCCCTCCGACTTCCTAACTTCATGTGAGGTCTCGGGCAAAGTGCTTAGACTGCTTAACCATTTAAATCCCACTCTTCTCAGCTTTTAAGTCCCCAAGGCACAGGGTAGATGTGAGGACAGAACAAGATTGTATCATGGACGTGAACTGCTTGCACAATGCCCAGCCCCATTGTAAGAACTTGATAAGAGCCAGCTGTTCTCATTAGTGTTCTTTCTTCCCTGAGAAAAGCACGATGATCTTTTGGGAGATTGAAAACACTGAGAGTATGAGTTTTTCTTTGGAGCTTCCTTCAGAGCTACAGTTATTAACTAACTCACGCTTTGGATCAGTCACCCTCACCTGCTTCCTTTGTGATTCAGTCAGTCAGTTTCCTGCTTCTTACTCACTATTAAAGCTCAGAATGGAATCAAAGGGGAACCGGCATGCTAGTGTGCACATGAGGCGAAGCATGGCAGTTTTGGTACTGAAGGCCCTGGCAGAGTTAGGTAAATGCAGTTCTCATTTTCCCTTGAGAGTCCCTCTTTACTATAAGGACAGTATCTCTATAGTCTAGACTGGCCATGCCCCTGGATCCCCTCTTCAACATTTAACCAAAAGTGGGCGACGTAGGGACTTCTGTGGGGATCGTGGCTTAAGGAGCTTTGGTTCAAAGCTCTGAAAACCTCTTGCATAACCATGGCTATCCTTAATGCTCAGTACTCCCTGCCGCGTGCCCCACTGAGCAAGTCATCTTGGATATCAGTGACATTGACATTTTTGTGGGAAATAATCAATGACAACTCTGACATTAATGGTTTTAAAATATTTCTCTTTTTTCCCCCCTAGATTTCTCTTTCCTAAATGTCTTGACCAGTGTTCGCAAGGTAAGCAATATGCTTTACTTCCCGTTTGCATGCCTTTTAAATTCTGTTTAGATGCAACAGACTTCTTCATGCTCCTACCTACCATTCTAAAAGCTAAAACAAACAAAATTACTCCAGGGAAAACTTTGACGTCTTTTATTTTTATCATATTTGATCGGCAGATTCTTCCAGAGTTTGTCTCTTAATGATGACAAATTGCCATGGCAACACCTGTCCTGAGCTGGCCTTAAATCTGCCCTGGCCATCCAAGTAATAGCAGTGGATGAATAGGTGTTCCTGGCCTCTGGATCAAGATCTTGTTCCTCCTGTCTCATGAGTGCAAAGTATGGCCCAATAGAACCTTCTCCCTTAATCACCCCCTCCCTACCACCACTACATACACTGGGGTTTTTCACACCTCCTTGGTAACATTTAGAAAAATCCACCCATCCTATAGGTTAGATTCAACCTTGCACTGTCCTACTATCTGGCAACTCTGGAAGCAGCACTTTTTAATCATACTAGCTATGGTGCCTGGAGACCCAGAATAACTTCTGAATATCCTACAGTGGTGATAAAATGCTCATTGTTGTCAGAAGACCTGCGCTTCCTGAGCCATCCCAGCAAGTAGAAATCAGACAGAAGAAAATAACTCGGTGTCCCAGCACAGTTGCGCCTGCTGAGCGCACTGCCCGTCCACAGGGAGCGGAGACAACAGAGCATACCAAAGCTGTTGTCTTAGCAAACAGCTGAGCTGGGTGCTGCACAGGACGGGAGGCCAGGTCGCTGGAGGGAGGAATGTGTGTGTTGGACTGCTGCACCAGGAGTCTCGAGTCCAGCTTTGAGAGGCCCCTGTTGCTTTCCAGGCACTGTACCCCAGCAGAGTGAAATGGGCCCACCCTCAGTATGCACCTCAGGTAGATGAAAGAAGATTTATGAAGGTTAGGATCTGATGACAGATTAGATGTGGGGCCTGAGTTGGAAAAGGAGGTATCTAGGATGACTCCTAGGTTTCTAGCTGGAGATATTGGGAAGGTTTGTGGTACCTGTCTTTGAAATAGAAAATATAGGAGAAAACAAGCCCAGGAGCTAACTAAGGAAAGCTACCTGGTCCTCAGATACATGTTTGGAAGTCATGGTCAAAGCCACAGGTATGGGCTATATATAGTCAGCTCCTGCCCATCACATTATTGCCACCCTAGTGTACCTTGGCTCCTTGGCATTTTCCCTCTCAGTGTCGCTCTGCTTTTTCTGCACATAAAGCACAGATGGTCAGGCTGCCCTGGCAAAGAGCCTTAGGGAAGTGCTCTGTCTTCATTGTCCGCAAACCTGGGCTAGTACTACAAGACAAACCATTCTCTCTGGCACTTAGTAGGCATATTTCATTAACATTGCCTCCCAACTCTGTTCAAAGGTAACTTGTATGATTTTATAAAGCTAGGGATGTGCTCCAATATGGACAGATGACCTTAAGGCCATATGCTGTTATCTGAACTCCAAGGGGCTTGTGGAGTGACTGTGCCTTGATAAATATCTTCCCCTGGCATCCGGGCCCAGGGGACCCTATGGACTGATCTGACCTGGCTGACCATGGGCATAGCCTGTCTGGGGAGGGAGCAGATAAAAAGTAAATCCAGTTGACCATTGAACAACATGAATTTGAACTGCGTAGGTCCACTTATATGTGGATTTTTTCCAACAAATACTGTAAATGATTTTCTTAGTATTTTTTTTTCTCTAGCTTACTTTATTGTAAGAATACAGTATATAGTACATATAGCATACAAAATATATGTTAATTGAAAGCTTCCCTTCAACAGTGGGCTATTAAGTTTTGGGGGAGTCAAAAGTTACACGCAAGTTTTTGCTATATGCTCCTAACCCCCACTTTGTTCAGGGGTCATCTGTATTTCTTTTATCCTTGGAGATTCGGTGGCTCACGTGGAGGTGGGATCTGCCACCAGTAGACAAACACTTTATGTCCCAAGGGGAGCATATTACCTCCTTTTGCTCCTATTCATGAGTCAGGCTTCCTGACTCATTGCTTTTACAACAAAGGATTATTTTACAATAAGAAAAGGATGATATTTTAGCCCCAAGACTATGTGTTACAGAAATCTAAGGATTAGGAAATAACCTCAGTGCTTAAACAGCTAGCAAGGCTCATTATAATGCTAGCTTGAAAGCAGAGGCAGAGATATTTTACTATCATGCCCTCCTTTTCGAAGTATCTATAGGTAGATAGAAGAAGTGAACTTTGTTTACTCCTGGGTTGCTGGAAGCCTTTAGTCCAGACTGGGATGGTCAAACAGACCTCAGAGATGTTTCTCTGGGCTCACTCACAGCCCAGACTGGGGAGACCTTGGCCAAATCTGGGTACCTACTCCTTGATACAAAGCAGAAGGAAGCTACTGGCCCAAGCTAGATGAAACCTCCCACCATCTCCTCTTCACCCTGTGCTCTGGTTAACTGCTGTACCTGCCTCGCAGATGGTATTTCCTCTTGGCAGGTGGCAGTTTGCATAGCTGGCCTAAGGAATGCTAGAGATAATCCTTTTGCTTGTTTCCCTATAAAGCAAAGCCCCTTTTCTATGTCCAACTCCTGACCTAGAATCCCAAGCCCACAGGGTTTCTCTACATGGTATTTGTTAGGCAGACAATACTGTGGGTAAGATGTCTGTTAGCAACCAAGATCCCAACCTTTTTCTGGGCAGGCCATGCCTATGCTTGTAACATTGGTACATACCACTTAGGTTGGCATGTTTGCACTAGTCTGACTCTCCAGTTTCTTTTGCCCAAGAAGATACTAAACAAGAGTCCTAGGGCCATTATAGGTCTTCACTCAGCCTTTCCTGGCTCCTCACTGCAAGACCCACCGCAGCAATTCTTGTCTTCCACCCCTGGGAATCTCACGGGTCTTTTGTAGGATCCGGCTGCCGTATCTACCATCTCCGGAATGTGCTGAGCCTTCTAGAACCCCTTCCTGCCTCCCCACTGTGCCACATTCTGGGCCTGGCCTCCTCACCTTGCCTCACTCAGTTTCCAGAGCCCCAGTCACTTCCTGTGGCTGCACCAGGGCATGGGGTTCTGGTGTTAGGCTCACCAGGCTATCTTTCCTGTCTCCCCTGCAGCCTCCAGAGTGACCTTCCTAAATGGGAATGGGGGTACAGGCACCAACAGTGTCACCTTCATTAGGAGGCTTCCCTGACATTCTAGCTGAGAATGGTCCATCTTCTTGTTACAGCTTCTGAACAGAAAGGGCATGTGAGGAACCTTTTAAAACAGAATAAACAAAATGCTAACATATTCTCCATTTGAATTTCCAAGTCATGTGCTGTTGCCACAACTAGGTCTTACATGGAGACCTTGAGAATAGGGGTTTTGAGTGTAATAAAAACTTTTAAGAAAATGCGATAATATATATTCCTATATACTTGGATATCCACAGACTCTCTAAGGAAGCATACCCCAAACCTGGTTATCAGTGGTTGCCTCTGGGGAGGAGAACTAGGGCTCAGTGCCGCAGGAGGAGGGAAGAAGAAACTTTGTACTGAATACCTTTTTGTACTTTATGAATTTTGTACCAAAAATACGTATATACCAATAAGTCTTAGAAACCTTTTTCTGATAGCTGTCTGGTGAATGGGATTTGCTCAGACTTTTTT
Organism: Rhinolophus ferrumequinum; assembly: GCF_004115265.2. Lineage (NCBI taxonomy): Eukaryota > Metazoa > Chordata > Mammalia > Chiroptera > Rhinolophidae > Rhinolophus > Rhinolophus ferrumequinum. The sequence goes on along the minus strand of NC_046306.1, from coordinate 25,329,219 downwards.
ATGTAGGAAAAATTTGGGCCTGTGGGAGCCCCACAGGGTAGCTGCTTAAGCAGCTGCCTTGGGAGGTCAGGTTGCATGTATATTTCATTGCACTTGATTCTTTTGTTCATGTATTCAGCAGATCTTTATCCAGTACCTGCTCTAACCCAGTCATGGTGGATTAGCAAACGCTTCCAGAAGAGGTGCTGTTCAGATTGTCTTTGCCCTGAACAAGGAGTTGAGCCAACACAAAGGAGGGGAAAGAAAGCAGGAGTGAAGGGCCTGACGGTGACCAGAGCATAGCCAGGGCATTGAGGAAATGCAGCATGGCAGATGGGTCAGGCAGGCCAAGAAGTTAAGATACTAGCCTAGCAGTAACTGAAATGCACTGACATATTTTAAGTAGAGAAGGGATGTAATCAGATTGAGGTTTTTGAAAGATTACTCTGACTGCAGTATAAAGAATGAATTGTAGTAAAGGAAGCCTGGCAGTGGAGAGAATGAGCCGTGACCTAGTAAAGAGAGTGGTGGTCTGAACAGGGCAGATGGTGGCAGGGATCGTGAGTGGATGATGGATCCAAGAGCTGTTTAGCACTCACAAGACCGAGAGCAGGACTCAGGTGCCTCCACGGTCCAGGTTTGGGGAACTGGGCAGGCAGTGTGCCTTTTCACCAAGCGACCAGAGGAGGAGGCAGAGCTGCACCTACCTCTTGGAAGTCAGGGAAAGCCATTGGGGAAACTCACCCTTGACTTTTTAGAGATCTCTCAAGTGCTGTGCAGAGGCAGATGGGCCGTGTCTGCCTAAGGTCGACTTACTAGCTGAGCTCCAACAGACACCTGAGAAGAGCAGGACCTGTATCTCAGAACCAAGGACTCAACATCCCAAAAGAGTCCATCAGCACTTAGGAAGCAGGTTCTGTGCTCAGCAGGCAAGCTCTAACTCCTCATGGCTGCAGGCCCAGGCCCGCTGCATAGCCATTGTGTGTGCCCTTTCTGCTTGTAATATGCAGCCATCGGTGTGAAGCTCCTAGTCCCTCTTCCCTGGTCATGAATGGACTGCGTCCAGATGATTTATGAGATTAGATTCAGTCTTTAGCATTTTGGAATACTTTTCTCATAAGGACGGGTGGTGAGAGAAAGGAAGTATCTCTAACTTCTGCCTCAGACCAGAGGCAGGCGCCAGGGGTCCTGGAAGTTGCTTTCAACTAGAGATGGACCCTCATCTGAACCATGGTCTCAGCAGCCTGGGCTGGTGGAGTGCACATGACTTGACTTCCTGCTGGTTGCTATGGCTGAGGACCACTGGCCACAGCCACCTCTGTCTGTCTGAGGAGTGGATCAGACCAGGCCCCTCGTGTACATGTAGAAGTCCCATCTCAGGCGGATGCTCAGCTGGCGGCGGTGGTGGTGGTGGGGTTAGGTTTCATTTAATGAGTTCTCACTACCTGTAGGCCCTGTGGTAAGCATTTTACTGATAACCTGGAGGTACGTGTTACTGTTCCGTCTAACAGAGCTGGAAACTTGGGCTCAGAGAGAAAGTGGAGCGATTTGCCTGACGTCACTCATTAGTAATTAGTGGAGCCCCGAAATCATACTCAGGTTTGCCTGGCTCTAAAACCCGTGCTTTAATCTTTACGTTGTACTATCTTTTTACATATAAGTCCTATATTTTAAACACCACTTATGCTGTTCAGAGGAACTTTTGTAGTTCAGAGAAGGGAAGAGAGCAGGCTGACATGAAGAGAGGATTGAGAAGGTAAGGTATTAAGGAAGGTTTTAAAGAAGAAGTAAACTTTACCAAAATTAAAAGGTAAAGAAAGAGCTTAAGTGAAAAAAAAAACACACAACAGTGTAGTGTGTGACAGTTTATGGGGAAAAAAATTATACACACATATTTACATATGTTTTTCCCCCCAGCATATCTCTAGAAGAAGATGTAAGATTCTGATAACAGTGGTTGCCCCCAGGAAAAGGAACTAGGTGGCTGGGGAGGATGGGAATTTATTATCTCTTTGAACCATTCTGTACATTGTTTGAGTTTTGCCCTAAGAAACTAAGTACAGCTAATTTTTTTTTTAAGATTTTGTTGGAGAAGGAGAACAGGACTTTATTGGGGTACAGTGTGTACTTCCAGGCTTTTTTCCAAGTCAAGTTGTTGTCCTTTCAATCGTAGTTGTGAAGGGTGCAGTTCAGCTCCAAGTCCAGTTGCTGTTAGTTGCAGGGGGTGCAGCCCACCATCCCTTGTGGTTGAGAGCCCGCGCTCCAACCAACAGCCATCTGGGAGCTCAGCGGCAGCTCAGCTCAAGGTGCTGTGTTCAATCTTAGTTGCAGGGGGCGCTGCCCACCATCCCTTGCAGGAGTCGAGGAGTCAAACTGGCAACCTTGTGGTTGAGAGCCCACTGGCCCATGTGGGAATCAAACCAGCAGCCTTCAGCATTAGGAGCATGAAGCTCCAGCCGCCTGAACCATCGGGCCAGCCCCAGCTAATTTTTTTTTTAACTAAACACTTGACTGAAGTAGTGTTAGTACAGTCTTCTGAATATTCATTATTCAGGATCCCATAATTACAACGTTATTTAGGAAAGATGAACAAAGCCTTCGTAATTTAGAGATATTTACTTATGAACTAACCATGTATAAAGCTAATCTCGACTAGTAAAAAGATTGATGATCAGCATTGAATTTTTTTAGGCATATAATTGATGATGACACCTCTGAGAATTATATTACAAAATAGAATATAAATGTTAAAAATCTTAAACACCTATAAGTGAAACTATACAGAGGGTGCCAAAAAAATGTATACACATTTTAGAAATGAAAAAACTGTATTACACTTGTAATACTCAATATATACCCATAGCAAAAGATGAATACAAGTCATGTGTATATATTTTTGGGGCACCCCCGGTATTTAACAAAAAATTAGGAGGCAGCAAGATACTCTCTCCACATCTTTCAAAGTGGGAGATCAATAAAGTTTAAAGCTGTTAAGTCAAGTTACAGAGAATTAGTTGTATCCTTTAAAGATATAAAAGTTTTCACTAGCGGAACTAAAATTATTAATGTAACCATCCAGAATATGGTAGTGAAGTGGGAGGAATTTAAGGGTATACCATCTTCCCCATCTGTCATACTGAAAAGTCAATAGACATTGTCTAAAGATGACGTTATAAGAAACAGTGATTTAGATCTGTTATTAAAAAACAATAGGATAGCCATCATAAGAACCTAAAACAAACTATAAACCTAACACTTATCAGAAGAAAACAGAAAACAAAGAATGCAAAGATCATACCGCTAAAGGAAAAATAAAAAAATTAAAACAGAATCCAATATAAACAAGGTGACAGAACCAAAGTGTCATAAATATAAAAGGGATAAACACGTAAAAGGAGAAGTATCTCAGATTAAACCAAAAAACAAAACCTAATGATACAATGCTCTGTACAAGAGAAGCATCTAAAACTTAAGGATAGTGATAAAAGAATGGGCAAAGACATAACAGGCAAATGCAAACAAAAAGAAACATAATATTAACAGTTGAATTCAAGGCAAAAAATTGAAGTCTAAGGGCAATTTTTAATAATAAAGGATACCATCTACAGCCTGTCATGACTATTTCTTGCCAAATAATTCAAAAGAAAGCCTATATCCTTAAGTTATTACATTATTAAACAAATAACTTTTTAAAATAATGAATTTAAGAAATTAGAAAAAGAACAAGAAATTTTTTATGGGGGGTGGGGGATGAGGGTGAGGGGGATCAAATGTATGGTGATGGAAGGGGAGCTGACTCTGGGTGGTGAACACACAGTGTGATTTATGGATGATGTGATACAGAATTGCACACCTGAAATCTATGTAATTTTACTAACAATTGTCACCCCAATAAATTAAAAAAAAAATTAAATTAAAAAAAAAAGAAATTTTTTAAAAATTAGTTTATAATAAAAAAGATTGAATCTATAAAAGAGATCTAGCTCGTGTGTTAAGCAACACTATAGGGATGCAATTAGCAAACAAAATTCAGACTGGAAGACATTTACAGGTCATAGTTTTTCAACAAATAAATTACAAAGAAGTAAGGAGAAACTATGGACTGACAGAGAATTATGCGAAGCACCAATGAAATGTGTGAACTTTGGTTCCTAGTTCAAAAAAATTAACTCTAAGAACATTCATGAGACAATCAGAAATTTGAACACAGACTATACTTTCCATATTAAATAATTTGTTGTTAATCATTAATTTTTTAAAAGAGTCTTTATTTTACTCTACTGAAATATTTTTGGATGAAATAATAGAATGTCTGGGATTGGCTTCAAAATCATCCAGTGAGGAGGAGAGAAGAGGGGGAAAGGCTGGGACATGGTACAGAAGAAATATGATTTAGCCAACGAGTTGACAATTCTTGAAGCCTGGTGATGGAGACATGGGAGTTCACTGTACTCCTTTCTCTATTTTTGTATATGTTTGAAATTTTCACAATATTAAAAAGTGAATAAAAATGGCTGAATAACAAAAATTCCAATAATGTTATAGCAGAAATGGTGTATACGCTATGATCATAACTATGTAAAAATAAGAATGTGTCTGGAAAAGTTACTATAAATTTGTTGGCATGGTGGAATGTGGTAACTTCCCTGATTTCCAGATTCTCTGTGGGGTTACGGGGTTTTACTGCTATATTTTCACAGAAAAGTTGGGAGTGATCAAGGCCCACTCCACAACCTCTCTGTACATGGGCCACTCTTCCTTTCTGTATCACTGTGTGAATATCTATGTTAGCACTTATCTTGCAATCTTGGATTTGTGTGTGTGACTCCTTCTTGGCTGTACAGTCTGAGAATCTACTGGTTAGCGCCTGATAGATACATGGTTAGTGCCTGGTAAATAAATGTCTGTGGTCTGAACTGGTGAAGGTCATTGGTACCAGTTCCTGATGAGGTTAAGTACAGGGGATGTAGAAAGGGCCCTCTGATGAAGAAGCTCAGTATCTGCTGGAAAGCAGAATTAAGAAGAGGAGGTTAGGAAATGAAGCTGCTACAGGGTTGAAGCCATTCACTCTAAGAGGTGGCGGTGGCAGAAAAGGGAACAGAATGATGGCTGTGTATGTTGGTGCTGGGGTCAGGGGTATCTACACAAGGGGGCACTGGAAGGGATGGTTAAGGGGAGGGAGCAAGGGCCCACTTTTATGTGAGCCCTCAGCCCCAATCAGGACTCAGAAGGCTGACCCGTTTTTGGTTTTATTTTGCAGGCCTGGTGAGTAATGTGGTGTTCACCAGTCACACCACAGAGCAGAGACATCCTCTCCGTGTTCAGCTGCAGAGCCTCATCCGGGCTGCCAATCCTACAGCTGCCTTCATTCTTGCAGAAAACGGGATCGTCACCAGGTAAACTTACTAAGTTCACTTCACCCCACAGGACCGGGCACTTTCTCAGATACAGCAGATGCCCTCTGGCTGTGCCCCACAGGCTCTTTCCACTGTATCTAAGACCTGAGCATTTATAGAAGTGCTTTTAATGCTGTGTAAAAATCACCAAAGGATCTCATGTGTTGGTATTCTGTACTGTTTTAAGATACTTTGTTTTGATGCATTTACATTTTCATCCATTAACGGATGGAAGTCAAGACTTTCTCAATGTTCTTGTGTTAGGATGTAATAAAAATGGCATAGAGAACATAGAGAAATTATCTTTTTACTTTATGGACTTGGGTCCAAAAAACAAACTAAAAATAGAATTGATGACTTCGTATGTGTGTATATGTGTAAAAAACAAATACCTGGTTGTATAGCAATTTTGTTGGCTCAATAAGGCTACTAAAAGGTGTGTACTTTTTATATAGTTTTGACTTTTTTTTTTAAAGATTTTATTGGGGAAGGGGAATAGAACTTTATTGGGTGAACAGTGTGTACTTCCAGGACTTTTTTCCAAGTCAAGTTGTTGTCCTTTCAATCTTAGTTGTGGAGGGTGCCGTTCAGCTTCAAGTTGTTGTCCTTTCAGTCTTGGTTGTGGAGGGCGCAGCTCAGCTTCAGGTCCAGTTGCCGTTGCTAGTTGCAGGGGGCTCAGCCCACCATCTCTTGCCGGAGTCGAACTGGCAACCTGTGGTTGAGAGGACACACTCCAAGCAAGCCATCCGGGAGCTCAGTGGCAGCTCAGCTCAAGGTGCCGTGTTCAATTTTAGTTGCAGCGGGCGCTGCCCACCATCCCTTGCGGGACTTGAGGATTTGAACTGGCAACCTTTTGGTTGAAAGCCTGCACTCCAACCAACTGAGCCATCCAGGAGGCAGCTCAGCTCAAGGTGCCGTGTTCAATCTTAGTTGCAGGGGGCAGAGCCCACCGTCCCTTGCGGGACTCGAGGAATTGAACTGGCAACCTTGTGGTTGAGAGCCCACTGGCCCATGTGGGAATCGAACCGGCAGCCTTCAGAGTTAGGAGCATGGAGCGCTAACCGCCTGAGCCACCGGGCTGGCCTAGTTTTGACTTTTGAGCAATGCAAATAGTTTACATATTCAAAAATTAAATCAAGGAGGGAAAAAAAAACAGTACAAACAAAAAAAAGTGAATCCATCTGTATATTGAAGTAATAATAACCACACAGATGAAATAATTCAAGTAACTTTTGAACATAATCCTCTGTTAGAATCCTGATTCCAAACAATAGCACTGGTTAGAGAAGGGAGATTATAAATACGAAATAGGAAAGGTGAGGGAAAACCCTATAAATGTTGGATTTGAATTGGGGGACTCAAGGTAAATTCATCTTTAAAAAATGTCTATTTCCGAGCTCTTTCCATTGAAAGGGACAATAGCAATAAACACCCCTACGTCTAGATCTTAGTGTCTAAGTACCAATCCACTGTAAAGTATCAGGACTCCTTGGAGAATTGGCTGATTGTAGGTCTAAGGCAGGGAAAGTTCAAGGTGAGCCTAGTACATTTTATGGCAAAAAAAAACCCAAAGATTAGTAGAGATATGTCAAAAGGATAAGGGAACTAGCTTAAGAAGCTCTCACTAGCCAAATTTGGGACAACTTGAGCATAAGAGAAAACGATGATGATAATAGACTAAAATGAGTCCATGGTGATACTGAAAAAGACTGGGGAGGGGCCGGATGCTAACTAATAAATAAGGATTTCTAGAACTGGAAAAGAACCATTTTGTGACCGTTAGAATAATACTTAATTTAGGCAAGAATATCAGCGGGTGCTAAAAGCAGTGGGTGACAGATTGTTGAGGAAAGGGATATTCACTCATCTCAGTATCACTCCCCAGACTACTTACTACTTACAAAGAGAAAAAAGTACCTTCACAATGGAAAGGTCTTGCAGACATGACATTTACCAAATGATTAAACTCAGCAAGACCACTAATGCAACAAACTGACATCTTGTGCCTCTTGTCATGTGATGCTGCGGGAGGGACACAACATCACCTGGGTATTAATCTTGCCAAAAAATATTTAACTAATTCTAATCATAAGGAAACAACCAGACAAATCCAGGTTGTGAAACACAAGACAGCTGACATATACTCTTCAAAAATGTGAACACCACGAGAAACAAAAAGAAGTTGGAGCAATTGTTCCAGATTAAAGGAAAATAAAGATTATAAATTCAATGGGTGATCCTTGATTGGATCCTGATCAGTACTTCTCCAACTTCAATGTACATATGAATCTCTTGGAGATCTTACTAAACTGAGGGCTCTGATTCATTGTGTCAGGAATGGGCCCTGAGAGTCTGCTTTTCTAATGAGCTCCCAGGTGATACCAGTGCTGCTGGTCCACAGTGTTAAGTTCCTTGGGTGTGATTATAATATCGTGGTTCTGTACAAGAATGTCCTTGTTCTTAGGAGATGCAGACCGAAGTATTTGGGGTTGAAATAACAGAAAACAAAATGTGTACGCAGATGTGCTTATATGTGTGTATGGGGACAGTGGAGAGAGGAAGCAAAATATTGACGTTACGATTGATAATCCTGGGCTGGCCCAGTAGCTCAGGTGGTGGTTGAAGCGCTGTGCTCCTAATGCCTAGGTCACCGGTTCGATTCCCACATGGGCCAGTGAGCTGCGCCCTCTACAGCTAAGATTGTGAACAACAGCTCTCCCTGGAGCTGGGCTGCGGTGAGCAGCTGGGGGTTGGCCTAAGCTTCCATGAGCTGCCGCAGCCTGCTGTGGCCTGCATGAACGGCCGGTGGCCAGCATGAGTGGCCGGCAGCCAGCGTGAGTGGCCGGCAGCCATCGTGAGCGGCAGGCAGCCAGTGAGAGCTGCCGTGAGCTGCTGTAAGCAGCCGACCGACGACTGGCAACCGATTGCCTCAGCTGGGGGCAGCGCAAGGCCCATAATACCAGCATGGGCCAGGGAGCTGTGTCCTACACAACTAGACTTAGAAACAACGACTTGAACCAGAGGTGGAGGAGAAGGGTAGACGGAAGAAGGGGGCAAAAAAAGATTGATAGCCCTAATTAACCTGTTTTTTTTCCTGTACATTTTCAAAGGAATGAAGACATTGAGCTGATTCTCTCAGAAAATAGTTTTTCAAGTCCTCAGATGCTGCGATCTCGATATTTAATGTATCCTGGCTGGCAAGTATCATTGAAAAGTAGCTAAGATTTCTTTGTAAACCCAATGATTTATTTACAGAACAAAAAGAGAGAGAGAGAGAAAGTGAAAATGCCCAGTGTGCTCTATGAAGGTGACAGTGGCAACTGAGATGGCCTGCCACGCCCCAACAGCTGCTGGCCTTCTCAGGAGCCCAGTGCTCCGCGTCTTGGGCTCCAAACTGGGAGCCTTGGCAGATGTTGACACTTAGGGAGACATCCATTGGGCACCAGGCACTATGGATGTTTCCTCTGGCCTCTAGTGAGGGTAAGGTGGCTGGCACGGAACCAAGGAGTTACAACCTTCGCAGGTGAGAGAGTCGCTTCTGCTAATACAGTCAGTCCTCTAGGGTTCCCACCTGACAGGTGGGTTTTCTGCTGATATGGTCCAAGGGACATTTCTTCTCTGCTGGTAGCTTCCCAACCTGTGAACCTCTTCTCCAGAGAGGAGAGGAGAAGGAAAGAGAGTACACAGTGCGTTGTAATCATACTAATACAAACAGCACGTGAGCACTCGCATTGTGGTAAGCCTGTGCTCTCCAGTACAGTGACCACTAGCCACATTTGACTATTTCATAAAATGTAAATGAATAAATAAAATGTAAAATTCAGTATTTCAGTCACATCATACTTTTTTTTGTCATATCTCACTTGCTTAAACAGTAAATAAGTAGATCATTCCTTTTGCTTGAACAAGACAATTATATCTCCTAAAAAGAAACAGATGGACTTCTGGGGTGAAACCCTGTTCTCCAGTGGCTGTAGCTACTGACCCTTTTGCTGCCCACGCCTCTGGGCCTGGGCCTGAGACTCCTGCCGTCTCACGTGGTGCCTAGGGAAGCACCCATTCTCCAGTCCATACTGACTCTTTCTGGGCATCGTGCACATGAACCGAGCTCAGGGCACAGACTTTCCTGGAGGTAGATTGATCCAAGAGAAAGCCAGGTATGAGGGGTGCATTAGAAGGCTCTGTGAGTCTAGAATCTGAAAACTTCCCTTTATCAGGAAGATCAGTCCTTGTAGAGAGTCAGAAATGGTGTGGCCTTGAATTACACTTCAAGCCCTCCTTTCTAAGTCTTTTCCTAGGTATCAGATAATTTAATCTTTTAACAAAATAACAGCCATCAGACGCCTTCCTACTCATCCCTATACATTACTCCCCTCCCTCCCTGGGTCAGGGCCACCACCTCAGAGTGAATAGGCTTTACTCCAGACGTGCTCAACTCTGTGCTGTGCAAATTCTTCACCTTTCCCCTCCCACAGCCCTCTCTGTTCTCATCAGCGCTGTCCTCACCTCCCCTGATAGAAAGGCTTGTTTCTGGTCTGGGAGGAAACCTTTCACTCTTCCTCAGCCCCTCCAAATTCCCCTAAGGATCTGGGGTCTGAACACACAAGCCAGAGAAACCCATGGTCTCCAGAAGACTTGTTTGGATGTGGGGTGGGCAAAAAGAACATGACAGTGATGCCTCCACCTGACTTTAAGAAACCACAAAGAGTAAGATACTTTCGACAATATAAAATTCAAAACTAGTGCTGTTTTTAAACAAAAGAAACTAATGAGAAAATACAGTAGACTGGAGGAAAATGTTTGCATCAAATGTGGCAAAGCGTTAATATTTGAGAGGCTTGTTTAGATATTTAAGAAAAATAACCCAGTCCATATAGATGCAGACAATTCACTTAAGATCAAGTATAGATGGCAACCGTGGTAACAGAATTCCATGTCAGTAATGTTCCAAAATATAAAATGATGCCTCGCTGTTATTTTGATCGATACTATTTAAGGAAAAAAAATACATATAGTAATCATTGCTGGGGGAATTGTTGTGAAACTGGAATGCTCATCTGATGCCAGAGATGTTGTAAATTATTACCGCCCGGATGGTTACACTCTTTCCAATCATGGGCATTCATCTGAAGGAAATCATTCAAAAGAAGAAATGATAATTCCGTCACTTGGGAAGCTGGCTGATGGGGGTTCATTATACTACCGTCCTGTCTTTGCATGTTTGAAATTTCCCATAATACAAAGTGAAGTTTTTTAAATGCTCTGAATGTGGCCATATTCTTAATGAGTCTGTGGCAAGCATTGTATCTACTGAACTCAAAGCTGAGAAAGTAGAGCAGAGATGCCCCAGCCCTGTAGTTCCTTCTGGAGAGAGTGTACACATCCAAATGTAGTCTGCTAAGCAGCCCTCAACGGTAGTGGGGCGTAGCTGGAGCCTTTAGGAGGGTGGGAGGGGTTCCTGGGAAGGAGCTGGAAGGGTACCAGGACGGACCCCCAGTCTCAGGTGGGACACTGGCCGGCCTCAAAGGTAGATGGGGTCTTTGACTTCGGGGAACTGCTAGTTTGAACAAGGTAAAACTTCTTTGCTCTAATGGGGCAACCATGCCCCCATCTCAAGATGAAAGAGCCATACATACATTTAAACAAGTGTTTCATTCACAAAATTGCATACAAGTAAGTACTTCAAATATTATAGGATAAATTATATGTAGTTCATCCCAAAGTAGTGTATAATAACACTCAAAGCACCAATTACTTGTATTTATTATTTTTTTAAACCTTTTAAGGTACGAAGGTAAATTTGATGCTGGATCAGTCTTTCCACTAATGGTTCAGATCTGCGTGTGGTTTGGTCGTCCCTTAGAAAAGACTCGCTTTGTGGCCAAGTGTAAAGGTAAGCCTTGGCTGGGACATATCCCAGACCCTGGTAAAAGAGCTCATGGTCATCCTTGCTTTCTGGCACTATTTTATTATTCTTTGTGCTGTCTCTTTTCCTCACCATTTGGGTCCAAAAACAGGCAGAGGGATTTGAGAACCCAGGAGTCCTCCACCCCTGGGAATAGTGGCAGAGCCAGTGGGGAGGAACTAGTGGGGATAGAACTTGTAAACCCTGGACCCTCGAGTAGGGTCCCTTCCCAGTCCCTAACCGCTGTGCCACCCTGAACTTGGCCTCTGCCCCCAGATGGGTGACAACTCTGTCCTCTTCCTCCACCAGCAATTCAGTCCTCCATCAAGCCAAGTCCCTTCTCTGGAAACATCTACCACATCCTGGGCAAAGTGAAGTTTTCAGGTAATTGGGGGGTTGGATCGGGGAGTCCTACATTATGAAGGTCATAGCTTCCAGACCTGCTCTGCAGATCGCTGATGCCTCTCAGACTCTCTCTCAAGAACCCTTCCCTCGGGACCTCACACCTCACACCATTGGGCTCTTCCAGTCCCCCTATCTGCCAAGAGCCCACCTTTCTCCAGGTCCTTTTGCTCCATAGTGGAGGACCTGTCCTCCTTCCCCTAGATGGCCTGCGCAGGGCTTCTCACAGCTCTTTGACTTCCTTTTCCAGAGATTTGCAGCCCACCCCTCTGGAACCATCCATGGCCTCCTAGGCTTATCACCAGGAGCTACCCCAACACCAAGGTCTCCCGCTCCTGATCTGGTTGTCATAGTCTTCGAGCCTTCCCCTAGCTTTCTCCTCCATTCTACCCAGGAGGCCTGTTTATCAGCCTTAGACCTCTGGAGTCCTCAGGATCTGAAGTCTGTGTAGGCAGGGAAGGCCTCAAAACAAGGAGTTGGTCAACTCAGCATTGAGAAAGGGGAGAGAGACTAGTCCAGAGGAGAAGCACAGCATGTGCTGTGGACCTGAGGCATAAAAGGCACATTTCAGGAACCAAAAAGGGTTTACTGTGATTGGGGCCTAGGAGGAGGGAGGGAGTGTATCTGTTAGGTTGTCTTCAGCTGTTGTAACAGAGAACCCCAGCTCAACTAGCAGGTGTAGCTACGTAACAAAAAGTCAAGAGGTCGTGCGCATAGCACAAGGACCCAGGTAATGTGTGTCTCTCTGTTCTCCCATTCTTGGTGTGTCGGCTTGTCCCCTGGTATCCACCCATCATGGTTGTCAGATAGTGCTGCAAGTCTAGATGTCACGTCCATGCACAGTATCCGGCCAGTGGGAGAAACTAGCTCTTCCTGTGGGTGTCTGCCCGTGCAGACACTTTTCCTGATGCAACTCCTCCCAGTCCTTCAGCAAACTTCTCTCATTGGCCAGGATTGAGTTGCCATGCCTTCTGGGACCCATGACCATGGGGAATTGATATTGAAGGAAGAGAGGGATGCTGGACAGGCAACCATCAGTGTCTGCTGTAGGGAGCCAGTGAGAGTTTTAAGCATGGAACCATCTGGGTTCAGATGGGAAAATTAGATGACATTAGCTATAAAAAAGAATCTTTCAAGGTCCTTAACCCATTACCTTTGGCCTAAATTTTCTTAGTGAATCTGAAACTTTGGCATCTTTCCTCAAGCCCCTTCCTGAAGCCCACTTCCCTCGGGCGTCAACAAACAGCCACCCACCTGCTTCGAAGGTCTTTAATGCCTTTGTCTTCCCTCTCCCCCATCATCAATTCCTTTTCTTCTTTGTTTAGACCTCTCCTTGACCCCTTGTTCAAGGTCAACCTCTCCTTGTTCTGGTTCCCTTTATTATCCTGCCTTTGAGGGGAACCTTTCCCTTTTCTCATGTCTCCAGTCAGTCATGGCTCTTAGCTTCTCAGCTTGTAGACTTGGTCACATCTCCTGTTCCCATCCAGGTGACGCTCTTGCAGCACTTGTACGGCTGACATGCCCTCCTCCCTTGGCCTCTTAGGCTCTGCTGACACCTCCCCCTCCATCTCCACCAAGGGGACTTTCCTCGTGTAATCCTCTTCTGGGTTAATGGTGACCGCCTGCCTGATCACTGAATCAGCTCCTGCCTCTCGTACTTCATCCTTTCTAATTTGCCACCAATCGTGTTGGTTCTCCCTCCTACATACGTCGCATGAATCTGTCCCCGACCATAGGCTCTGTGTCAGTCTTCCTGGAGCTTTATCCTTTCGGGGTAGAGTTTCAGGGATTGACATGTGTCCTCCTTGCAGACTCTGAGAGGACCATGGAGGTCTGCCACAACACTCTGGCCAATTCCTTGAGCATCGTGCCAGTTTTGGAGGGACCCACACCACCACCCAACTCCCGAGGCACTCCTCAGGACAGCAGCGGGCAGCAGGAGTGTTACCTCGTGTTCATCGGCTGCTCCCTGAAGGAAGAAAGCGTCAAGGACTGGCTGCGGCAGTCAGCTAAGCAGGTGGTTTCTGAAGCCCAGACAGACCTGGCCACGATGTGACTAGCTCACCCCGAGGGTACCCCCCTCCACTGTCTCCCTGGTGGCTCCCCACTAGCCCACTTCCACAGACACTTAGTGGGAGGCAGCCACGCAGGGCAAACTCAAGGCAGACTTATTCTCACAGCCATTTCCAATTGTACTTCCAAAGGCAGACTGGAGTTATGAGGTGGCTTAACTAGGACCTGGTTTGTTGTATGTGGACCCTGGGTCAAACTGGGGTTCCAAACTCAGAATGCCTTTTCTTAGCTGAACCTAATTCAAAGGCTCTCCTGTGTTCTGAACCCAGAATCTCCTATTCTTGGGCTCTCTCTCTAGAAAGGAGAAACAAAGGTATTCTTAGAGCCGTTTGTAAACCAAGATTCCAAGCGTGGATAGCAGTGAACCCAGGGCCCTGGAGACAAGTGCAGGGGAAAAGGAGGCTTGCCTGTGTGGGCATCTGTACACAAGCATCTTTAGTCCAAATATACAAAGGTAAAACCACCCTGGAGTTAAAACCTTCAATACTATGCGAGCTTTGGGTGCTACGCCTCTTGGCACAGTCTCAAGGCTTTAGCTCATCCTAGAACTCAGGACATAGAATTGTCTGGGGCCTCAGTCCATTGTAGATGTCGATGTTCAGTAGGGATCTGTTTTTTATACTGAGGAAGGGCTGCCTGTCAGTTGTATCTTTGTCAGAGTCACCCACATAAACTAGATGGGGCATGTCTGTCATTGGTGGGGCTTTAGATTGAGAATCTGCAGAGGTAGGAACATGCCTATTTGCAGAAGCTCTGATCTCCTCTCTCACTTGCTCCCCCGGCACACAGGGCTCTATAATGGGAAAGGGGTCTTCTCAAGGGGCAAACAGGCAGGATATGGTGTCCAGGCCATGACAACACGTGTGCTTTCCCCTCCACTGGGATCTTAGTCATGTAACTGGCCCCGTGAGTCCCCCCCCATCAGCTGTGTAGGCCCCTGACCCCTCCCTCCATCTGCACAGAAGCCTCAGAGGAAAGCCCTGAAGACCAGGGGAATGCTGACCCAGCAGGAGATCAGGAACATCCATGTGAGTACCTTGCCCTGGGGCTCAAGCCCCTCAGTGTCCCGAGACTGTCCGAGGCTCATGCAGCCGCGTCCTTTAGGATTCTCTGGTGTTACCTGGGCCTGAGATTGAGGAGAATCAATGGCGGTGGGAAGAACGTGGAGCCCTGCTTTGTCACCCTGTTCAAGCAGCTGAAGAACTCCTTTTCTCCCGCCATCGCTTTGTCCTAGATAAACCACAGATAAACCATGAGCGTCCAGGAAAACCTGTCTGGATCCAGAAGCTGCTCATGGGCAGGCTGTGTGGAATCCTGAGGGCTTGACGAGCCCTCCCAGCCTCTGCCCCCGTCCCTACTCCCACAGGGACCTTATCCTGGTGGGCTTTAGGACAGTGCAGGCCCCAGCATGGGCTGTGTCACCAGTCCCAGTAATGAGTAGGTGGGCAGGAAAGTGCTCTGGCACTCCAGGAGCCCCTGCTTTGGATTGGAGGAGAGCGCCTTCATCTCCAGGCCCTATAGGACCCGGGCAACCCTGGGTGCTCCTGGGCAGGACGCTGGGCACCTCAGAAGGCAGACCTTGTGGTGTGTGTTCCCCCAGAAGCAAACCTTGACCACAGATTTGAGTGCAGGTGGTTTATTTTGGAAATGATTCTAAGAGACACCAGTAGGGAAATGAAAAAGTAAGAGAAAGAAGGAAGGGGAGACAGCCAACAAAGAGTGTTATCTAACCGGTACCACTGTGACTAACTGGAGCCTAATCCCA
Organism: Rhinolophus ferrumequinum; assembly: GCF_004115265.2. Classification (NCBI taxonomy): domain Eukaryota; kingdom Metazoa; phylum Chordata; class Mammalia; order Chiroptera; family Rhinolophidae; genus Rhinolophus; species Rhinolophus ferrumequinum. Next base: position 25,313,699 of record NC_046306.1, on the reverse strand, counting down.
TTAGAAATTCCCAGAGTTCTTTCCCAGAGGTGGGGGTCCTGCCGTCAGTCTTTGCTTGAGGGCTGCTGGGGGTAGGAGGTGTTGATTCCCTGGCACATAGCCTGCCATGGCTATCTTGCTAGGGTTTGTTTATTTTTGGTTTTTAATTATTTTTGTTTTTAATGAATGAATGAATGATAGCAAGTGGTCAGATAATTCTGATAGGACTCTTTTTTTCCTACAGGTGAAACGTCACCTAGACCCCCTACCCGCAGGCTACTTTTATAATGGCACCCAGTTTGTCAACTTCTTTGGTGACAAGACTGATTTTCACCCACGTATCCTTGGAATCTGGGGCAGCAAGGCTGGGGGGATGTGGAAGTGTATCTGTAAAGAGAGTGTCTGCTAACGTTGCCAAAGCCCAGCCCCAGGAGCAGGCTGGGTTCTGGACGCACGCAGCAGGTCACGGAGGCGGACTTCATTTTGGCCTCTTAAGGTCCTTAAACTTCGATATCTCCGTCATTCAGTGATTGGTGATGTTACTCTGTGGGTCGTAGTGTAAATGCAGCTGTGGTAACATCCTGTATTCTGTGGTCATCGGGGTCATGATTTACATGTTGGAGACTGGGACTGATTACAATAGTGAATCTGAAAAGGTGCATGGGCTGCTGCTGTGTGCTAATGAAAGCTGAAGGGCTCAGTTCTGACACCTAATGAAAGACTCGGTACCAACTTGTCACATTCTTTGTAGTGATGGTGCTGCCAGTCTATAAAAGAGCCCATCAGGTACCCTCTGTGTGGGCTCAGAGTCCCCATGTCACCTGCCCACAGATCCCTCTGGACCAGGGCGTGCGCCCTCGTCCTCCAGGCTCAGGGCTCTCTTCCTTAATGAGATGCTAGTCATGGACCAGTTCATGAATGACTACGTGGAAGAAGCCAACCGGGAAATCGAGAAGTATAACCGCGAGCTAGAGCAGCAGGAGTATCACGACCTCTTTGAGCAGAAGCCTTAGAGGAAAGCTGCAGAATGTCTACTCTGGAGATGGACAAAACGGGGTGCCTTGACCTCGGTTCTCCTAGAGGTCCCTCCCTGGAGGGATTTGTTCTCCTTGGCCTTTGTGTGCTGGCTTGAGTGCATGTTGTCTTTATTCTTTCTACAGTGCTGAAGAGCATCACCTGCACCACTGATTGAGGGGTGGGGGTCCTCATGGCGGATGAGCATGAGGGACTGTCCTGTGCATGTGGCTGGCAGTCCAGGACCTCTGGGTCTCTAATAATAGTGTCTTCTTTGGGCTGCTGAAGTACTGTGTGAGGCTGGGGAGAAGCATTTGGATTAAACAGAAGAGCTGCTGGGATGCAGCAAACGGCTGCCCAAACTGGGGCTGCCGTAGGCCTCACACCTCAAGACACTGCCCCAGAAGAGCCCTACCCCCCAGTGCCTGCCTCCCTGGTCAGGCCCCTTCCATTGAAGGAGCTGGCCCTGGGCCCAGTCCTGGGGGGGTGCAAAACAAGCCCTGCCCAAGCCCAACCCACAAGAGCCAGCTGCTTGGACTGAAACCAACAGTTCTAAAATGAAGGGATTTCCCTTACCGACTAAACTGAGGGAAAGGCATGTTGCTTTCCAGAATCATGTGGCTTTTGAATTGACATAAGCAGTCCCCTTTGGGACTGGCTTTGAGGTCTCCTCATGGCATCACTCCAGTTTCCCTAATTCAGAGGCCGGAGTAAACCTGCTGCTCAAACCTCCCTGGCGATACTTTGCCTCACTGTTGAGGGGAGCGTCCTACAACATCTTAGTTTTAGTCCCTGATCACTTGTGGGACGTCTTCGAAGGGGTTCAGTCTCCAGCACTCAGCGGTCCCCTAAGCCTTGCCAGCGAAGGCCTGATTTTCAGCCACAAACTTCAGGAAACTCATGCTCCCAACCATTGTTGCTGGCCCTGGAATTGTTTGGCTCCTGAGGACCAGGAATTTCAAAAAATTCCAATATACAAATTAGAATTTGTTCCAGTGGCTTAGTTTTCAGCTGGACCATAAAGCAGAGGGGAATTCTAAGTAGTCCCATGCATGACCTCCAGGATTCATGTGGGAGAAGGGGAGCTCACAGGCTCTGATACTTAGGTGATGTCTGTTAGGACGTTAGCACCTCATCTGCCTAGATTATAAATGCTTTCTGAATTTCACATTTTTTTTTTTTTTTTGCATGCCTTAGGAACAAGCACATAGGCGAAACTAGCAAACTTTCCAGTAATGTAGTGGGGGTTTTGAAAAAGGCCCCTGGTGCAGAGGAGAGTCAGAGAATGGATGGAGCACATGTGTCTGTGTGCCTGGTCACAGAGGCCTGCACGCAAGCAGTAAAGTAGTTGTTACAGGCTTGTCGGCAACACGTACTTGTATTAGAAAAGAACAATTTGTATTCAAAGCCAAGCGAACAAAATTCCACGTACCATTGGATTAGAAACCTTGCGTGAAGAAAAGCTTCTGAAAAGGCCATGTGCTCCATTCCCAGCTCCCAAAGCTGCTGGTGACAAGGGCCCAGGTGTGGAGCCCAAGTCTGGGAGCCCTCGACTTCTGGCTGGCCAGAGGTTGGGGTCCACAACGGGCCTGCCTCTGCTCCAGAATCAATAACATAGGTCTTAAGTGCAATTGATTAAGTAAGCAATGAGTTACTGTAGCTTCCTTTAGCTCTGCCGAGCTCTTTTTAAAAACTCAAACTTGAGCAGCCTTAGAAAAGTGGGGGTGGGGGGGTGGGACCATAGATCATTTCCTCAGGTGGGTTGCTGTGAGTTTTAAATTAATGCTCCAGATCTAGGAGCTTAAGCCATTTCCTGGCTGCTGCACAAGAGTTTTTAAAGAGGGGGTCGGAACCCGCCCATAACAGCGGGTCTTCCACTGCGTGGGGCTTGTACTTACGTGGTGGTCTTGGTTTCTGACCATTGTCCATAGAAATGCTCTCTCACCAACTTGCCCCACTGTCCCAATTCCTCTCCTCTAAGAGGGAAAACTGATTACCTCAACTTGAATGTGAAACTGTGACTGAAAAAAGTCAAAACATTGAGAAGTTTAAAGGCCAAAAGGCAAAACCGGCTGAGGCCTCCTTAGACGCTCCCCAGCCTGCTCGGGAGTGCGAAGGGGCACATAGGTGAAAGGGCATTCCTTGGGGCGCACTTTTTGTGCCCCTGCTGAAGAGGCACTAGCAGTGCGCAGCGTGAGCTCCTTGAGGACTGAGGCCAGGAGGACGCCGCCTCCCCGCGCTGCACTGCCCCTCCCGGGACCGCTGGGGGGCCCCTGGGTTCTGACTGTGACGTTGAATATCCACTTGATTCCTCCGGGTGGGCACTCCAGGTGGAGGGCTGGGGGCTCAGCTGTCTCCAGAGGAAGGGCCCTAACACTGTGTTTTAGATTTTGACCTGAGTGGATACCAAGGACCCAGTAAAGACATCGGGTGTGGGTTCCTAGGAACAGGCAAAGTCCTCCAGGGGCTTACATGCTTTTGCCAACTTTCCTGTTAGCAGCTTCAGTTTTATATCATCACCCAGAGTGAGAGTGATAATGTTGAAGTCGCTGAAGTTATGGGTCATCTTACATTTTGATGTGGGATTTATTTTTATTTTTATTTTCTTGGAAGGACGCAGAAATTGGACAAAAGGGATCACCCTAGGAAGGGATCGCTGGCAAGGAGTCAAGTTGGCTCCGCCAAGCCCTGGGGGCTCTCTGACCCAAGGCCTGGACACTGGGCCCTGCGGGTCACAAGAAAAAGTTCCCTCCTAAATTCTATTAGGATTTTGGAGAATTTTTGCACAGTAATAAGCTCTGAGTTGCTCTTCAGGCTTCTCAAAAGGGAAAAGTTAACTCAAAGATTGTAAACTATGAAGTATTCCAGCCGCGTTGCTGACCTAGATGGATAGTTGTACCTCAAAAAGTAGGTGAGAAATGGCTTCCTCATTGTCCCAGGTTGTCAAATACTAATGACAGAAGAAGAGCTCACTTATGTGCCAAAATTCACTTTTATACTAGTTTTTCAGTGCTTTAATATTTGTAACTTAAATTTTAAAACTTGCATTTACAAACACTACTGTAACTTCAGTGAAACTGAATTGTGTGATTGAAGCTTTTTGCTTATAGTATTTATTACACTACTTAATTCAGTAAATATATAAAAGTAGCCTTCAATTTATTTTTGTATTATTTTACATGTTTTACCTGCAGTTGTGTATGTGAATTACCTTGGTAACTGAGATGTAATGCTAAGGACCAATAAACTATCACTGAACAAGCAGACCTCCCATAGTTGCCTGTCTTGTAGACTCAGTCCCCAGGTGTCCCTGGGGTGGGGTTGAGGAGATGGCCCACCACCTGGAACTGGGGACCTTCCCTCAGACCTCTCCCGGAATGCCTCTTTGCTGGGACACCTACTCCCCTTCCCAGACCCCAGAGTGGCCCACAGAGAATAAAATTCCGATGTGGCGACCACCCTGGCTTGGAGGCTGGCAGTCTCGAGGAGTCCCAGAACCTGGACAGGGGCTCCAGGAAGCTGGCGGCAACGGGGGTCTCCTGGGCCCCAGAACAAAGCCCTCCATCCCTCGTGGGTCCCTATGAGAAGCCACATCCGCCAGTTCCCCCACCCTTGTCTTGGATGGCAGGAGAGGACTGTGAGTTTCAGGCTGCAGCAGGAACCATCGCTCACTGGCTTGTTTAATCCCAGTCAGAGCTCTGCGAAGTGACCACTCCGCCCCAATTTACAAGTACAGGACAACCAAGGCACAAAGGATGCAGTAACTGGCCCAGGTGGCAGAGCCACTGCCCTTACCCGCCTTAGATCCCAGATGCGCCCCGGGCGCTCCACGTGGTGCTGGCCTGGCACATCATGTTCTAAGACAGAGGGCACCGAAGCTCCGAAGCTCTCTAGAGGAACTAGAGGAAACCCAAATGCCCAACTTTCCGACCTCACCCGCCAGGCAGTTCCTGGCCGGCCCGGGGCTGGACGGGCGCTTCCCACCGCAAGTGGCCTCAAGGCTGCGGACCCAGGCAATGCTCACATCCCCCACAGGGCGAGGAGGAAGGGCTTCTGCCCTTTTGGGAAAACAGCCGACCAGGGAGGGGCACCACCGCGAGGCAGCAAGTCCACGGAGACTTTGCTTCCTGTCCCAGCCTCCACACAGGGGCCTCCGGACAAGGGAAGTGCCCCACTGGGAAGGTTTGGAAGCTGGCCCTTCCAAAGGGGGAGGGTGCAGCCTCTCTAGATGGTGGGGGGAGGGGAGTCTTGGGTTTGGAGGTTCTATGCAGTCAATTAGTCATATACAACTAAATGCAAAACTTCCTGCGAGGGGCCCAGAGAATTGGGGGTGGGCTTGAACAGCGGTATCAACCGCCTCACAACCTCTTTCCCCAAAGCCCCCAGCCTCCCATCCTGCAGGGCCAGGTTCGAACCTTGACTTGAGCTCCTGTGTCTGTTCTTCCCAAACTGCCAGGCTTTGGGATTACCTCCAAAAATTGCCAGGAAGGTGGGAAAGACAGTAAGTGGGGAAGGACTCCTGGGCTGGATGATCTTTGAAAACCTGGAGAACTTAAGAGGCCAAGAAACCTGGGGACCAAAGGGACCAAAAAGGGGGCTCATCCCCCATGTGCAGCCCACAGGGAACTACTGGGATACTTTACAGTGGGAGCCCCAGAATCAGGGAATCCTGGTGGGATAAACGTGGAGAGTGTAATTTGGAGCAGAGGGTCTCAAGTGGAGCTGCTGAAAATCACAGAGCTCTGAGGAGCATGGAAAAATACCGACGTATTCATTTCTATCATACAATCTAGGGAACAATCATGCCCAAAGAAAACAAGCATATGCCCCACTTCCAGCCCATGACAGAAAGGGAATGGCATGGTTACTATAAGAGGAGTTCTGGTTGGTAACAGCTTCCAGTTCAGCTGGGCCCAGGCACTCATGTCATCAGAGCCCTGTCTCCATCCTTGGTGGCAACACTTGCCTGGCAATAATGCCACCAGCAGCCCAACAACCCAAAGGCAAGACCCAACCACCCTCCAGAGGCAGCCCCAAAGTCTGGGGTCCCATTCCACCCCTGAACCGGTTACAGTAGTCAGGACCTAGCCAAGGGTCACTGTGCACTTTCAAAGATCAGTCCCTAAGGCCAGACCAGTGGGGAGCCGAGTCCCCCAAAGAAGGGCTTGCTCCCCAAACCAGCGTTGCACATCCCTCTGCAGCTTTTCTATTAAAATCAAAATTCTACTTGATTTTTTAAATTGTGCTTTCCGCTAGTCTTTTCTTGTACAAGTGATAAGCACTACGTCATTTCATTGTGTTGGTGGTGATTTTTAAACAAGGGGAAAAAAATATAATTGAAAACCTCTATCCACTAAAATCATTTCCCCCTTCAGACTGAGGAAAGGCTATAAACCACTATAAACCATTGTTTGGTTTATAGTGCCTCAGTGCACCAGTGTTCCATAGGAGCCTGTTGGAGAATCCCTTTTTTCCTAAATATTAAAAAAACCCCGTAGACTGTAATGGGAGGCATGGGGAAGACGGCTGCTGTACATTAGTTGGGGTGAGAAGTGGACCAACTGAAGAGTGATTTTGAAGGAACAATTGACAAGACAGAATGACTAATTAGACAAGAGTTAAGGGGATGACCTCAAGGTAAAAGTGGAAAAAGCCAAAGTGGAAAAAAACCCAACATTTTGAAACAATTCCAAAAAATTTTTGTTTCATTCTCCAAAAATTTGAAGAAAAATAAATTTGTTTATCCACAAATTATTACTGTTTTCCCCAGGCCTCTGCAATTGCTAAATTGACCAGTCAAAATAATTTGGTTAAAAAAAATTGTAGGATCAAATATATGGTGATGGAAAAAGAACTGACTCTGGATGGTGCACACACAATGTATAAATAATGTAGTACAGAATTCTACACCTGAAATCTATGTAACTTTACTAACAATTGTCATCCCGATAAACTTTAATTAAAAAAAAAAGTTGTACCAGGACCTATAAATTTTATGTCAAACAAATGACTATAATCTGTAAAAAAAAAAAAAACTATGTACAAATAAAAGCAAAATAAGGACAACAGGAAGAGGAAAGATGGCTTACTAACCAAATATTCATGGAATTTTCTAGTTAAAAAGACTTTGTTTTACACATAAAAGATATCAGAGAACCAAAAGGCCTCAGGGCGTTGCCCTGTGCCTTCCTGCTAACTTTCCCTACCTAGTGCATCCAGATTCCTGCAAGGAGCTGGATGGATCTCACAGGAAGGGTGGTCTGAAGTGGAGCCAAAGGCACTGGCATCCCTGAATAGTAGGCTCAAGGCAGGACCTTGGGCAGCACCCTGTCGCAGGGGACCAGTGAGAATGAGGACCGTGGATGGGGAGGGTCTGGGGTACACAGAATGGCCAAAGAGGGCAAGCGTGGCTGGGAGGGTGACAGGCTGCCGAAACTCTTAGGAAGCCTCAGGCGGCCAGTGATGAGATTCAAATGGAGTAGGGCCTGAGGGTAGATAAGGGCAGGGAAGTTTGAGGCCAGCCCTGTGGCTTTTGTCCCGAGCCCTCTGCATCCCTCAGCATGCACTGGAGAGCTTGTTGGGATGCAGATTCCTGGTCTCCAGAGGACCTATCATTGAGAACCCGGGGTCCAGCCTGGGGATCTGCATCTCAGCAAGGTGGGCAGGATTCTGACGTGGTGCACACCTGCCTTGGAGGGCCTGCTAGGGGAAGCCTTCAGGCATTGTCTTGAAGGCGTGCATATCTCTTGCGCCCCCTGGAGCAGGGTGGGCGAATGTAGGTTGGTGTTTGGTGATGTCTGTTCTCCAGGGCATTCTTGGCTGAGAAGCTGGGCTGTGGAAATGGAACCCAGGTCAGCGAGCAGGAGGGCTTGACATGAGGGCAGTGGAGCAGCCCTGGAAACTTCCTGCCCACCGTCTGCTGTCCACACAGCATCATTGAGCAGAGAGCCATTAGATCTCAGTTTGGTGCTACATTCTGACTGTAGTATGGATTGGGGGCTGGGGTGTGGGACGGAGAGGGATGTTGTCCTGAGGGGAACAGGTCTTTGGTGGCCCTCCTGGCTGCCCTTATAGGAGCCTAGATCTTCCTCTCAGTATGGATAGATGGCAACTGGGAGCGAGGGCTTAATGCTGTGTTAGTTGGGCACCAAAGGGTCTTCCTCCCACCTACCTATAGGACCTGGAGATGTCCCCCAAGAGAGAGGCAGGCCACAGTCCCCCCCCTCCACTAGCATCAGTGGAGGGATAGTGTGGGAACATCTCTCCCAGGGACACCAGGTCAGAGCTGCCTGATCTGGGGAGCGGGAACCCCAAGAAGCTTGTAAAACCAGAGTGACTCTAGGGAACGCTGATGGCTGCAAGAGTCCCACACTTGCTAAGGATCCAAGGAAGGCAAGGGCAGAGGGAAGGGGCAGACTAGAAGTAGAAATAAAAGAACTCAGTCATGGCTATGGAGTCCAGGGTGAGAGGAAGGAGGCAGAGGGTACCAGAGTATCGGGCTGGAAACCCCTAGTAGGAGTGGAGGATGAAGGACAAAGAGGTCATCTCCAGGGCTTTATCGGTTTGAAAGCCTCCAGGACTATACATGGAGACATTGATAAAGAGTGCAACATTTCAGGTTTATTGAGCACCTACTACGCTAGGAGCTGTGCTGCTAAGACACACAGCGCTACTCTGAAGGAGCTTCAGTGTAGCCAGGGGAACAGAGCCCAGGCAGTAGAATAAGAATGAAGAAGGCCGGCCATGAGGGTCCTGTGATGAAAGGACACAGCCACCTACTGAGATGATGGGAAGTATGGAGAGCATAGCTGAAGGATAAAACGAGCTGTGGCAAGGGCTGTGGACACGCCTTCCTAGCGCCAGACTGTCAAGGCCTTGCGGGCAGGTGGGGCTGGTTGTGGTTGAAAGAACAGCTGGCAGCTACTGTGGCTGGAGCAGCGTTCCACCGGGAGCAGGAGATCCAGGATGAGGTGAGAAATAGGCAGAGCCCAGGTTGTACGACACCCCCTATCCCACCCCCCTACTCCTCTAAGCCACAGCAGGGAATTTGGATTTTTTTTCCTCTAAGTGCCATCAGAAGCCATTGGGGGTGGAGAATGAATTAGGGGAGGGGTCAAGTCAGAAGGCAGATGATGGACCAGGCTGATGGTGCAAGGTGGCAGACTGTGTTCTATTTTGAAGGTAAGCCCAACAAAACTTGCTCGTGGATCTGATGAATTGGGATGACTCCAAGGTCCAGAGCACCAGGTGGATGGTGGACTGTGGAGTTCTATTTTGCCTGAATTTCTTTTGAATTGCTTATTAGACATCCAGGTTGCGGGGGTGGGGTGGGGGGATGGGGGCAGCTGGAAAAGTGGGCTGTGGCATGTTGAAGTCAGGAGGGAGCTCAGTGACTGACTGCTGTGGCTGGTTGGGAGCCGTGGATTCAGGGAAAGATCAGCGTAGCCCAATGCCGGGAGCTAGGTCAGAGGAAGAAGTAAACATTACAAGGAAAAGGAGGTCCTGTTGGTGCTGTGTGCTGCTGGGGCGGAGAGGGGCTGGCAAGAAAGCTGACAGAGTCTGACCTTGACAAGAGGAGTTTCGGTGGAGTGGTGAGGACAAAGATGGGCATCGAAGGGAAGTAGGGAGAGGGCGTGGAGACAGAGGAGTAGTGATAACTGGAGACATTTTTTCTCAAGCATAGCTGAGGAATTGGGTGGTAACTGGAGCAGGGAGTCCAGGAAATGTTTTAGGTTTTGTTTTTTAAGAAGATACTATAGAATCAATTCTCACTCCAAATTCTAAAATCTACAGGCATAAGTGGCACAAGGGAACGTGAGTTGAAAGTACTTTGCAAAGCCATTAAGTGCCTTGTGGAACCCAGCACGCTTGTGGTTGTGTCCACAGCCCAGTGACGTGGGATCCCCAAGGGAGGGAATGAAAGGAATGAGTGTGTTTATGTCCTGGATCCCTAAAGCACCTGCCTGCGTAAGGCCCCAGTGGGATACAGGTGGGGAGACCCGAGGCACCTGCATTTCCCCTCAGCCTCTGATCCACCCAGGGCAGGTGGTGGGTGGGAGGACTAAAGGAAAGAGCTTCTCACATTGCAGCAGGGGCAGAGCGCAGGGTGGATTCGGGGTTAGTGTCAGTTCCTCTAAGAGTCAGGTTCACAGACCACTGGGAGAGGCCTTGGCTGTGGCCTTCTGTTTCCTCGGATGAGAGAGGAGGAGGCTGTCGTAAGAAGAATGAGAGGCTGCCCCTCCAATCCAGGGTGGCTTCCGGAAAGAGTTGGGTTGGAATGTCCAGGTGTTTGGTAGCTGCTGGTGGCACAAGGAGGCAGGGGCAGAACCTGGGCATTCCTAGATGGGAGGAGCTGGGGGCAAAATGGGTGGCTTTTCAAGGGCTCAGCCCCTGCCCACCCCCAATCCAGCCATACTCCCTGGGCAGTCAGCCTCTCTGTTCTTCAGCATCCCGTCAACCCCCTTCCTCCATCCCATGACTCTGGAGTCTGTGCCATGGGCTGGGGGTCTAGGTAGACGACAGAGCAAAGGGGGTACCCAGGATAATCCTGTTTTTCTTTTCTCAGTCCCTGCTCACCCCAAGGAAAAGAGGCAGCTAGGCAAGTCAGTCTACCCAGTTAGTAGGTACTTTCCCCAGCGTCTTCTGCAGTTGTAGGGAGAGGGTGCTCAGGGCCATCGTCAGCCTCAAGCCATCCATCCATCTGTCAAGAGGGGCGCCCCATGGCTTTGCTTCTAATTTGTTCTTATTTTGCTGGCAGGGGAAACTGGGTCAGCCTCGCTCATCAGGTCTGTGCTTGGGGCTCTCCCAACGCTCAAGAAGCCCTTGGGGGCTGCAGGGCAGGCCCTTCACAGAGGTAGACTCACTTTCTGCTTGCCCGGCCTGCACTCTTCCATGCCTGGGGGACAGTGGCTGAGGATGCGTCACAGCAGACGATGAGGTGGGGATCGCTGCTAGTCGTGGGGGGGGGAGGGGCAGTGTGGAGGGGATGAGGTGGGGGAACGGTAGGGCAGGTCTTGGGTCCATCCAGGGCCTGACGGTTGTGGAATCGTTTGTTGAGAAGCCACCAAAGGTCAGGCCAGGGGGTTCATCGCATGGGCTGGACTGGCCGGACCCCATCGCAGCGCACCTGCCGGTGCACACCACCACCTGCCCACAAAGACATACAAGCTCTCTCCCTCTCTCCCCGCCCCACTCTCATTCATACTAGCAGGAGACGAGGCGCCAAAGAAGGCGCGTCCCCGGGCTGGGCTCCAGCCTGTCGGAAAGGAAAACCGGGCCATCTTGGGAAGGAAAGAAACCGCGAGCCAAGACCTTGACCCAGGAGAAAGTCGGGGGCGCGACGAGGCCAGGGGAGAATCTACGAGGCGGGTAGCGAGCATACCCGACGCCCGCCGAGCCGGGAGGGCGGTGGGCTCCGCGGGCCAGGGCGTAGCCCAGGGAAGGCGCGCCGGCCCGTCTAGTTAGTCGGGAGCGACTCCTGAAGGAGGAGGAGGAAGGTTTATCGCCCGAGCAACCGGGATGAATGCAGGGGGGCGGGGCAGGCGGCGGGCTGGGCCTTGCCAGGGCCCCCTGCCGAGAAGAGGGGGCGGACGCCCGAGGCGCGCTTAAAGCTGAGCCGAAGAAGCCCTCCTCCAACTTGCCATAGTGGCTTGCTCCGTGGGTCTCTCGACCCACCGAGCTTCTTCCCAAAATTTAACCAGCTCCGCCCAGCCCCAACCCGGTGACGCCTGGGCGGGCGCGCGGGCCAGAAGAAACCAGGTCTACACGTTCTGGCTAAGTTGCCACGCGCTCCCGGGAGCCGACCGCCCGGAGTTGACTGGAAACGCCGGTGAGGGCTCAGGGTGGGCGGGGCGGCACCCATCCCAGGACCACGTGGTCTCCCACGCCAGTGCAGGCCGTTTGAGCGGCATTAGGGCCTAGGCGCGGCTCGGGGGTGTGTTGCCAGCTTCCTCCGCTGGCCGGGCGGAGACGCCTGGTTTGGGGTCCCAGAGCTCCGAGTGAGGATCCCGGGCTTGCGCGCGTTTGTGCAGCCGACGGCCGATCGCCAGGGCCATGGCCGGGGCCACCAGGCACGTGTTCCATCTCCAGCCATGCGGTGGGTGCCTGAGCCGGCAGACGCGGCTAACAAGCCGTCGGGTCTCGGTGGCGAAGGCATGCTAGGCGGGTACGCGGAGCCTCCCGGCACTGGGATACCGAGGATGCCGCCGCCTGCGATGGCCAGGGCCATCGTGAGCCAGAGGGTCGTGGGAGCTTACAGGCCAGGGGAGAATCCAGGGGGTGAGTTCAGTGGAGAGGAGTAGAAGTCCGGGTAGGTACACGGGAGGTGGAAGCAGACCCAGAGACGGCTTGGTGGGCACTGCGCGCTGGATTAATGCTCTGCAGCGCCGTCTTGAGATTCTTTTAAGTTTTTGAACCAATGAGGTAGCCTGTGGAGGGCTCCGGGGCTTGGAAGTGAGCGGGGCGGAGCCGTGGGCCCCTTAGCAGCACGCTGCTGCCTCCGAAAGCTTCATTTTACCTTCTGCCTGGACACCTCCCGCTGCGCGAAAGCCTGCGTACTTAGTGGTCCCTGGCCCTCTGTCCCCTGCGTTACTGTTGTTGCATTCTCCCCCTCGCGGCTTGGACACCCGAGGGCCAGCCCGGGGTTTGTAAGGCATTTATCGGCGTGTGGGGCGCCCATGATTGGAGTAGGGCGTGCACCATCCCCGCCCTTCCAGATCCAGATTACACTGGTCCTCTGCCCATCCCTGAGGCCTCGTGTGCTGGCTTTACTGCCCCCGCCCCTCCCTTCTAGATGCAGCCCGGGCTTCCGCCCCGCGTGTCAATCCGCATCTTGCCCCCCGACCGCCAGGGTCTCTGAGTCTAGAAGCTCTTTCCTCTCGTGCACGCGACCACTCCTGTGGCTTCCTTCCTCACACAGCGCGGCACAAACAGCCAAGACCATCCGGGGCCCGGCGCGGGGAGCGCGCACGGCTTCCCCCTCCCATCTCCCTTGAGGACCAACGGCTCCGCCTCCTAGAAGGCCCGGGACTTGGGTGGCCGCGTAGGGCAGGAAGCCGTTGCCGGGTGGGCCCAGTTGTCTCACGGACGCGTAAAGTTGGGGGTGGCTGCGTGTGTGATGGATGTTGATGACCGCCAGGACCGTCGAGAGAATGAGAGCAGCAACGTGCAGGGAGGAGGGCTCCAACTAAGGTGCTGGGCGTGGCAGCCAAGGAGCAGCATGACAGGGAGGCTGACTCCTGGGAGGGTGGAGGCAGCCAGCGTATCCTGCATTACTTAACGGGGTACTCCTAAATTACTCCTGGCGAAAACTTGCTGAGAATGGCTCCCCTCCTCTCTGCTTTCCCACCTGGCTGCCCAGTTTTTCACCTGGGCAGCCCCTAGGAAATGGGCTAAAGAATAACTGGCTTGGCTTCCTCTGGTTCCTCAAGAGGACCCTCTCTAGTATTGTCCCCTGCTCCTTTTTGTCTAAGGTTGGCTTAGTTTAGGTCCCTGGGAAGGCTAAGAAGAAATCAGCAGGGTTGGTGTGGGGTGGAGAGTAGAGGGGCACCAGAGACTGTCTAGGACTGGTCCATGGAGCTGGTAACAGTTCTTTGGCTTCCCTTGCAGAAAACTCTTCCATGTCGCAGTGTGCCTACCCTGAGGATGCAGGTGAGTACCTTTTAGGTGTGTGTGTGTGTGTGTGTGTGTGTGTGTGCGTGTGTGTGTGTGTGTGTGTGGGGAGAGAGAGAGAGAGAGAGAGAGAGAGCGCGCTCCTTGGTCAAAAGTCTATAGGGGACCTAATCCATCCAATTGGATGCCCATGGCATTGGCCACCTGTCTGTGGTCCTCTGCTGGTGCTGGGATGCCTTTGGATCCTACCCTCCAGGAGGTTGTTGTGATGTGGTCAGAGAGGCAGCTAACACTGCCCTGGACATTAGCAGGGCTCTGGTGTCCTGTGGTCCTGCCAGAGGGCAGGCTGCTCCTTCTATATGGACCATCTGGTGATTTCACATGGTTCACTTTTACAATGCCCTGGTTATCTGACCAGCCTTAGGCCAAGTGTTATGGATGTCCACATCCCTCAGTCCCTACCTAGCCCTGTGAGGGAAGGGCTGCCATTGTCCCTCTAAAGAACCATAACTCTGCTTCCGTGTCTGGGCTGGCTCTGTGCTGCCTCTCCTATGCCCAGACCCTGGCTTGGGAGCTGTCTTGACCATCAGGGGTGTTTAGTGGGACAGTGGACAGAGTGATGTGCTCTTCCCCAGGGTCTCCAGGATGTGATGACTGCACGTGCCAGGCTGCTGGCGGGCAGGTTAGCTATGTATGTGGCTGGGCTATAGGATGGAAGGGGGGACATGGCATCCCAGGAGCCTTGCAGGGACCTGGTAGTGTCAGCTGGGCAGGTCCTAGGGAGAGCCCAGTGTATGGGAGAAGGCACAGGGGAAAAGTCGGTGCTGGTGGGGGTGACAGAGGGGAGGCTGGGACAGGTTGGGGCTGGAGAACTAGGTTGTCTAAGCAAAGCAGGCTTGGAAAGTTTTTCACGGACATGAGCTCCATGACAAAAGTAGGGAAGGGCCTCTTTTGACCTTATACCATGTTTCCCCGAAAATAAGACCTAGCCGGACAATCAGCTCTACTGCGTCTTTTGGAGCAAAAATTAATATAAGACCAGGTATTATATTATATTATACCGGGTATTATATCATACTGGATCTTATATTAATTTTTGCTCCAAAAGACGCATTAGAGCTGATTGTCCAGCTAGGTCTTATTTTCAAGGAAACACGGTAGCTCTGCTCTGGGCTCTGGGTACAGTGCAGGCCTGGGCCTGGGGGTCACCACTCCTTGGGGGCCTTGATAGGGGAGGCCTAGCACCTCCTGCCCAGAAAGGGCCCAGGCTGAGCACAGGATGACATGCGGGTAATAGGGCCTGGATGTGCAGAGGAAACCGGTGGGTGGGAATGGAAGTGAGTCAGGGTGAGTCACTGCCTGGCAGGTGTAAGCGTGCTGCTGACCCTCCCCTGTCATTGCACTGGTGTTAGGCATTGGTGGGGTCTGGGCTACAAAGATCCCTTTCCTAGGGGACCACCACCAAGTGATGAACCTTAGGGGATCCACAGTCAAGAAGTGGTGCCAGCTGGGCCAAGAGTGAGGCAGGGCCCTAAGGAGACTTGCCAGAGGGGGAAGTTTCTGCAAACCTTGAATAGGGCTCTCCGGGGGCCCTCCACTCAGAGGATAGGGGCTGGTAAGGCTGGGGTGCTGGCCTACTGGCCTGAGGAGTGAGAGATCGAGGTAGGGGGTGGGACTGGGCCCAAGGGGTCAGGGATCAGGACAGGGGTAGCAGGGCTGGCTCAGACTGTAATCCCAGAAGCTGCAGGGAGTCCCAGCAGGGCTTGGAGAGGATCAGAACATTTGCACCTCACCAGGAAGCTTTCCTATAGGAGGGAGCCTGTGTTGTGGGGCAGTTACAGGAACTGAGAGGCAGACCAGGGCAGCATGCTTTGTGCTCTGGGAGTCCCAAGTGCCATGACACGCCCTCTCCCACCATGGGGGCGGGGCTCGATGGGGATGGGGCCCAGATGAGGCCTCCTTCTGCAGGTCCCACCCCCTGTCAGTCCCTGGCTCTTTCTTTGACTCTCCTGCTTCCTGGGACTTATCTGTTGTCTGGATCTAGTTTCTCAGCCTTGATGCTTTGACCACAGGTCTTTGACCACAGGAGGAGGTGCTGTAAGACTTTGTGCGAGTGAGGTGGGGAGGGAGCGGGTCTGGATACCGCAGTGCCTCTGGCTTCCCTTGGACCCATCTGGGTAGCCAGGCAGGTCTGGGTCCTACACCTGGAGGTTCTGGGAGGGCAGGGGTCAAGCCATCCGAACCGCATCATTGCCCCACGTGCCTGGCCCAAAGTGTGTGGAATGAACATATTTTTCTCTAGCTGAAGGAGATGCATGGGTCAGAACAGTGCAAGGCCCTAGTTCTGCAGATGAAGAATGTTGGAGAAAGTCTCTGGGAGGGGGCTGCCAGCCAGCTGCCATACTGTGAGGAGAACAGGGCCAAGACTACGTACTCTGCCTACCTGGGCCTGAGGCTGCCTTCCAGGCCTACCAGAGGCCTCTGTGACCATTCACTGAGAGTGCACCGAGTGGGACAGCCCAGGGTCCCTGCCCTTTGAGCTTGACGTCCCTCCTGGGGTGTAGCACTGACGGCCAGGCCCTCTTGGGGGGGTCTCTCTTGGTGGTGGTTGGGTCTCCAGGCTACCTCAAGTGTGACGTGGATGATGCCTCTGAAACCCATGAGGAGAGCCTGGGGGAAGAGGCCTTCGACACCGTCAACTCCTCCATTGTGTCTGGCGAGAGCATCCGTTTTCTTGTCCACGTCAACCTCCAGGTGCAGCCCAGCCAGGCTGGTATGGGGGTTGTAGCAGGGATGCACGAGGGGGCGGGCGGGACTGGGGACTTGGCGGTACGGCCCCGCTCCACCAAGAGAGGCCTGGAAAGGTGGGTGGCACCCTGAGCCTTCTCCCTTTTCTCTAGCCGAGAGTGAACTGCCTGATGGCTGCGGGCTCCTGCACACCTCCCGAAAGGTGAGTGGCCCATCTGCAGGACGGGAGACATTTGGTCCTGGGCCACCAGTTGGTGGTGCAGGTGGCTGCTCCCCTCTCGAACTACACAGGGATTCACACTAGCCCGAGGCCGATCTGCTGAGGCCATCCCTCCTGGAAGGGCACGTTGGTGCTGGTGGGCGGGGCCAGTCGGGAACCACCACTGGAGGAGAGGCCCAGGCAGTGACAACAGGCCTCACTCATGGGCCTATGTGGGATTGCCCACAGTACCTGAAGTTAAAGAACTTCGAGGAAGAGATCCGTGCGCACCGCGACCTGGATGGCTTTCTGGATCGGGCCAGCATCATCCTGAACGAGACGGCCACCTCCCTGGACGACGTGCTGCGGGCCATGCTGCTGCGCTTAGTCCACAAGCCCGACAACACTGAGCCTGACTGCAACTTGGACCTGCTCATGGCCGTGCTCTTCACTGATGCCGGGACCCCCATGGAGGGCAAAGGTAAGGCCCGTTTCCCCTCCTGGGTGGGGAGGTCGACGAGGGGCTGGCTGACCCTCCTACCTCCCTCCACCCTGTCCTCAGCAGTCCACCTGCTGTCGGATACCATCCAAGGAGTCACGGCCACAGTCACAGGGGTGCAATACCAGCAGTCATGGCTCTGTATCATGTGAGTTGCCACCACATTTGGCCTCCCTACATGTCACCTTGGAGCTAGGCATCCCATGTCCCTGCAGAAGCTGGCCCACCCAGTTTGGGGGGAGAGGATGTGAGCACTCCGTCCCATTTGGTCTTTTTTTCTCCCTAACAGAAGTCACTGGGGGGTCAAAGTTGGGTACTCCGGGTGGGCTCCCCCCACCAAGGGTGGCAACTGTGTGCTGTGTCCCCTCTCCTGTCCCTGCCAGCTGTACCTCCAAGTCCCTACTGAAGCGGCACGTGTGCATCAGCCGCCTGGTTCGCCCGCAGAACTGGGGGGAGAATTGCTGTGAGGTGCGGTTCGTCATCCTGGTACTGGCCCCACCCAAGATGGTGAGGAGGGGGCGGGTGGCTCCGTTTTCTGGGGCGGGGAGGGTTCCAGGGTACCTTGCTCTCTTCTTGGGGCATCTCTTCCATGTGCTGGAGGACCCTACAGTCTCGGCCTCTGAAGGTCTCATTTCCACACTGTCCCTTCATCTCGGCCCTCCTGGGTTTCTCTAAAGCATCCTTGCCAGGTCCTCATCCAGTCCTCACTTCCCCAGAGGTTTCCCGAAAGGTTGTATTTCCTCCCTAACTGAGAAGAGATACTTTTAAAAATTGTTATTCAAACACAGGCCTTTCTTTGGCCTGCCCTGACCTAACCCTTCGTCTAGCTGGCTGATTATGATTTGTTGGCCAAGGATTCTCTACTCCATGGGCCATTTACCTCCTGGCCAGGGGCATCTTGCTTTTGTGGGAGCTGAAACAGATACAATTTGGGGAGTCTTCTTTTAAGGAAAAAGATTTAAAAATCATAAATAAAAAATGGCTATGGCCCCTCCCAAGAACACTTAAACTTCCATTACCTTCTTGCTGTTTTTGCCCCTGCTTCTGGTGCAAACCCAGAGCTTGGCATGGCCCCCTTTCCCAGGCTTTCTCTAGGCCTAGGGGGTGCTAAAGGGACTGTCCCTCACAGGGATTTCATAGACATGGTGAACCTCCTCAGATGTTACTGTGCTGGTGAGAGAGGAAGGGCATTTAGGGCAGTGGGCCCCTCCTGGGTCAGCAGGAGTGACAGCTGGCAACATGACCAGAACGGTGGAAGGCGCAGTACCCTGAGGGCGGAGTGGCTTTGACTGTTGCCTTGGGTCAAGCCAACCAGCCCGACACCTGTCTCCTTGGGAGAATAAGCTAAAGCTAACAGAAAAGCACAATGTCTGCAGTGCAGCCCTGGGACTATTGCTTTGGGCAGCATGAAGGAGTGGACACTGCCCCCAGGGGACCTGGTTTGGGGAGGTGAGACAGGTTGCCATGGTGCAGGCTGGACACTGAGTTGGACAGGGTTGACCTTGGCCAGACAAGAGGAAGGAGGGCTGATAGATCAGCAGACAATGCAAATGCCACAGGTGAAATGTAGCTAGGTGAACATTTTTCTCCATTGTTGCGATTTCATTATCCACAATGACACAGATTTGGGTCCCTTTGGATAAGACTAATACCTGAGTTTATGAGAACTCATGAGTTTATAAGAAAACACTGGATTGGTGCTAGTTCTAGTGACCTGCTGACTTGGTGGAAATAAGGGCAGTATCCACTCATGCTTGAACTTTGGAGGATAAAACAGCTGCCCATTCATGGGGAGAGTGCCTTCCACGTGCCTTGGAACATTCGTGCAAGCCAAGAGCAGGGCAGGGTGCTCTCCGCTCTGCAGGGGCTGCAGATGTGATTTCCACATCCCCACCCCTACTCCCAGAAAAGCACCAAGACTGCAACAGAAGTGGGGCGCACATTTGCCACCATGTTCTTGGATATCACCTTCCGCCAAAAGCTTCTGAAGACCCGCACGGAGGAAGAATTCAAGGAGGCCCTAGTACATCAGAGACAACTGCTCACCATGATGGACCAGGATCTGACCCCCAACTTAAAGAACTACAGCATAAGCTCCATCTGCATCCAAAAATCCCATCAGGTATGCGGTGGAGGTGGGCCTGGGCGGGCGGCTCTGGGCACAGACCACAGAGCTAACAGGCACCCTGTCCCAGCCCCTGCAGCACAAGGACTTCTTCCCTGTGGGGAAGGGCATCCGGGAGGACTTCGCCCGCAGGTTCCCTGTGTATTCACTGGACTTCACTGACGGTACGTGGCCCGGGAGTCCTCCCGGACTCTGCCTGTGGCTCAGACCTCAGGACAACATGTGTGCCTGTCCAGCACCCCAACACACTCTCCGTCCTGTCCCCCATTCCTAGGCATTATTGGGAAAAACAAGGCTGTGGGCAAATTCATCACCACCACCCTGTTCCTCTACTTTGCCTGCCTCCTGCCCACGATCGCTTTTGGGTCCCTCAACGATGAGATCACATATGGGGTCATTGGTGAGGGGCTGGGGGCTGGAGGCTGGTGGGGAGTGCTGGGTGGGGCCCAGGGCTGTGGTGCCCAGCTGACCATCCCACTTCCTCAGATGTGCAGAAGACCATTGCTGGGCAGAGCATTGGAGGCCTCTTGTATGCACTCTTCTCCGGGCAGCCGCTGGTCGTGCTGCTGACAACCGCGCCCCTGGCCCTCTACACCCACGGTGCAGTGGGGGTTGCGGCGGGGCGACAATGCCCGAGGCCCCTGGCCCCACCTGGCCCTGACTGTCCACCCGCCCGTTGCTTGCAGTGATCCGCGGCATCTGTGATGACTACGATCTGGACTTCAACACCTTCTATGCGTGGACGGGCCTGTGGAACAGTTTCTTCCTGGCCCTTTACGCCCTCTTCAACTTAAGCCTGATCATGAGTCTCTTTAAGAGGTGACAGGGCCTTCCCTGAGCTGCTGGGACCCTTGAACAAGATGGAGACCAAAGCTGGGGATCTGGGTCAGCCTTCATGCCAGCCTCTGAGGCCCTGTAATCTTCCGGGGGATAGGGTACCCACACTATCACTGCCCTAAAGGGAAAGCCTGGCACTGGTCTTTGTGGCAGGAGGAGGTGGCAGGCCACGCTGAGGCTCAGGGAAGCCTCCCCTTCCACCACTCACCCTTATCTTATGAAGTATCTCATACCCTGGCAGGTCGACAGAGGAGATCATTGCCTTGTTCATTTCCATGACATTCGTGCTGGATGCTGTCAAGGGCACAGTAAAAAGTGAGTGTCTAGCCAGTGACCATTTGCTACAAAGGAAGCTGAGTTAAGATAGGGAGCTACAGGCTGTGGTCAGGTCAGCCAAGCCGCATGCAAGCTATGGCTGCTCCCGTGGTCCATGGTGCTCTAGGAGCCATGACTGCAGCCCCATGTGCTGGGGGATGACAGGGCTGCCTCAGGCAGGATCAGAGGCACTGGACCAGGGGTGATGTGCCATCAGAGACCAGGCAGGGGGACAATGATGGGGTGGGGGTAGTGGGTGGGTGGAAATGTCGGTGAGGTCCTGGCTGACAGAGAAGGCCAGCTACCCCCACCACCCCTCCGAGATGCCATGCCCCTTCTCCCCTCAGGGCCCCTCCATCCCACATCCAGAAGGAAGCTGGGCCCCAGTCTCCTAGAACCCAGATGGCTGAGCCTATTGGCCTGTACCCACAGTCTTCCAGAAGTACTATGGCATCAGCCATGGGAACCACGATGCAGATCACATCTCCGTGCTGAGCCTGCTGGGTCTCGGCACCAGCCTCAACACCAGCTTCCACACTGCCCTCAACACCAGCCTCCTGGCCAACCCGCCGGAGCTGACCTCAGTGAGCAGCCGTTCTGCGGAGCACCCGAGCCGGGAGACTGCCGTGCTCAGCCTCCTTATTATGCTGGGCACGCTCTGGCTGAGCTACACCCTCTACCAGTTTAAGAAGAGGTAAATGGGGCCCCGGGGCAGGGGAAGGGGGCATAAGCCCCAAGACCATGCTGATACACCGACCTGCATCTGCAGCCCCTACCTGCACCCCTACATGCGGGAGATCCTGTCAGACTGTGCCCTGCCCATCTCCGTGCTCACTTTCTCCCTCATCAGCTCCTATGGCTTCCGGGAAATTAAGAGTGAGTTGGGAAAAAAAAAGCCGGGCCAAGGGCGGGGTGGGGTGGGGTGGAGTGGGGTGCCCCCATAGAGCTGCAGGCTAGAGCAGGGGTCTGCACCCTGCTGCAGTGAGCAAGTTCCGCTACAACCCCAGCGAGAGCCTGTTTAAGATCGCTGAGATGCAATCGCTGTCCCTGGGGGCCATTGGCAGTGCCATGGGCCTCGGCTTCCTGCTCTCCATGCTGTTCTTCATCGAGCAGAACCTGGTGGCTGCCTTGGCTAACGCACCAGAGAACAGGTTTGCAGGGCTGGGTAGGGAGGGCTGAGCAGGGTGCCCCACCCCCCAAGGGGCCAGCAGGGCTCCATCACACATGCCCATCTGTCTGCTGCAGACTGGTGAAGGGCACGGCCTACCACTGGGACCTCCTGCTCATTGCCATCATCAACACGGGGCTGTCTCTGTTTGGGATGCCCTGGATCCACGCTGCCTATCCCCACTCCCCGTTGCACGTCCGGGCACTGGCTGTGGTGGAAGAGCGTGTGGAGAACGGGCACATTTATGAGACGTGAGTGTGAGAGCTGTGTGTGCCTTGATATCTGAGGCAAGAGTTGTGTGGACCCTGAGGTGGGGCAGCCCATGGCCATACGTGACCTCGGGAGGGATGTGGCCCTGAAGTACCCTGGCCTGGGAACTGAATGTGACCGGAGGTGGGGCGTGGCCCTAAGAACCAGGGCCGCAGGTGATCCTGTACTCCGGGGCCATGCAGGATCGTGAATGTGTGGGAGACGCGGCTGACCACCCTGGGAGCCAGCATCCTAGTGGGTTTCTCCCTCCTGCTGCTACCTGTGCCGCTGCAGTGGATCCCCAAGCCTGTGCTCTACGGCCTCTTTCTGTACATCGCCCTCACCTCCATTGACGCCAACCAGCTCTTTGAGCGCATGGCCCTGCTGCTCAAGGACCAGGTGAGGATCTGGCCCTGAGCAAGGGGTGTGGGTGGAAGATACCGCGGCACGCGACCCGCCTACACCGGGTCCCTGCTCCCCACAGGCCTCGTACCCGCCCACCCACTATATCCGGAGGGTGCCCCAGAGGAAGATCCACTACTTCACAGGCCTGCAGGTCCTGCAGCTGCTACTGCTCTGCGCCTTTGGCATGAGCCCCCTGCCCTACATGAAGATGATCTTCCCCCTCATCATGATGGCGATGGTCCCCATTCGGTATGGGGGTGCGAGGCGGGCTCTGGGCAGGGCCAGCCGGGTGGGAGTGGCAGGGCTAGGGTGGTGTCCTCTGCTTTCTCCGGTTCAGTGCTCACCTTCATCTTCCTGCCTATTCCCCCTCTCCTCCAGCTACAAGCTGTTGCCCCGAATCATTGAAGCCAAATACTTGGACGCCATGGATGCTGAGCACTGAGCCTGACTGGCAGGCCCTGGCCATCCCCCGTTTGCCCCTCCCTGTGGGTCTTCCCAGGCTGGCTCTGTGACTGTGTGGGGAAGCGTGGGTGTCTTTTGGGGTGTTGCTCTATGCTGCACCCCCTCACAGCTGTCCCAAGGGGCCCAGGGCATCTGGGCCCTGTGGGGGTTCTGTGGGGTGTGCCTGCACCTCTCCCCATCAGCCTTTTGCTTTGGGTCAAGAACACTGCTCAGGGCAGCTTCTGTCCAGGGTGGGACTAAGCAGGATGGATTTTCTTTTGATAAAAGAGTCAGATGCCTGAAAGAGAAACCATTTCCTTGATTGTGTAAGGAACTCGCTGTACGCATATTAGAGAATAAAGCTCCTATTTCTATGCTTCTATGTGTCGCCTCCATCACTGCGGCCCCACCCCGTCCCAGCTTCTGAAGGCCACCTGAGGGCCCTCGGGAGGGGGAATGAAAGGGACTATTGTTGGTTGAGAACCATCTGGGCTGTCACCTCCAACTCCACAGTGGATGTTGGCCCCACAGGGAAACGTGGAAGATCCAGGAGGCTGCCAGGAACCTGCAGGGGAAGTGTTCTGGGAATATCATACGCGAGAGCCCTGAGAGGACTTGGGGCCAGTGAAGAGCGTGGCTGGTGTGGAGAGATCAGGCTGACAGGGAAGGGCCCTAACACTGAGGCAGCTATAGAGCAGCCCGACCGGAGATTGAAAACAGGTTTATGTAGGTCAGTCTGTTGGCTGGATTCTAGAATTTGTACAAGGTGTGACAAGTTCGCGAACTTGTTGCAACGATGTTGCTAACCTTTTTTGACATCAGAGGGATTATTCATTATGAATTTGTACCAACTGGACAATCAGTTAACCAAGTTTATTACTTGGAAGTGCTGAAAAGGCTACATGAAAAGGTTAGACGACCTGAACTTTTCGCCAATTCATGGCTCTTGCATCTCAACAATGCACCAGCTCACACGGCACTGTCTGGGAGGGAATTTTGTCAGTAAACAAATAACTGTATTGGAACATCCTCCCTACTCACCTGATCTGGCCCCCAATGACTTCTTTCTTTACCCAAAGATAAAGGAAATATTGAAAGGAAGACATTTTGATGACATTCAGGACATCAAGGGTAATACGATGACAGCTCCGATGGCCATTCCAGAAAAAGTCCCAAAACTGCTTTGCAGGGTGGACTAGGTGCTGGCGTCAATGCATAGCTTCCCAAGGGGAGTACTTCAAAGGTGACCATAGTGAAATTCAGCAATGAGGTAGGTAGCATTTTTTCTAGGATGAGTTTGCAAACTTAGTTGTCCAACCTCGTATGTAGGGTACAGCAAGGACTGTACACTGCACCATGGCAGTGCCAGTGAAGATGGACGTGGAAGAAACCAGATGGCAGGATGTGTGTAGAGACTGGTTTGATGGAGTGGTGAAGGTGCCATGTTTCTGGCTTGGTCATTTGGTGGTTGGCCAGGGTCCACGACAGTAGCAGGAGGCAGCAAGGACTACAGATCTGACACCGGGAAGCGGCGGTGGTAGGCAGAACGGCTGGCTCACAGTCATCCCATCAATCACCGTGCAGGACTTTGTCTTGACAAATACACCACAGACCGAGGGAACAGATGAAAGGACATCTGCTACATCTAAAACTGAAAAAGGACTAATATCTAGATGTACAAAGAATTGCTGCAAACCAACGCAAAGACAGTGACTCTGATAGAAAAGAGGCAGAGGCTAAAGGCGGGGGGGGGGGCAAAACAATAACAGGGATGGCAAGAGATGCTCAAACCCCTCCGTAGTCTAGAAACGTAACCCAACAATTGAGATGGCATCTTCTGCTTGGTAGATTGACAAAAACCAGAAGGCTGGATGAATGGTGAATTGAGAGATAGGGGAGCCCTCATGCACTAATAAGTGGAAACTGGGGTGCACCTTACCCTTCAACCGAGCAGTGCTGTTTGTGGGGATGGGTAAAGTTAAAAAGGGGGGACAAAATTTCCTGTGCACCCAGGACAGAACTCGGGGGACGGAACTAAGTAGCAAACAGAGGGCTGCCCTGGCCCAAGCTGCATGTATCCACCCCACCCATGGGGCATGTGACCCTTCTTTGGGGCCCCCTCCAGTAGACTGAGTGTCCTCTGTGGGTGGCCATGTCCAGAATCACCAGATGAGGAGCAGGCAGGCCCCTAGCATCCCACATCAGCCCCAGGCAGACACCACTCATCACTAAGGAGACAGCTCAGGAGGCTGGGCTCGCCAGTGGTGGCTTCCTGGGGAAATAAGCCGGCTGGGCCTCACAGGCAACAGGGGAGCAAAGGAATGATGTCTGTCCTCACCCACAGGCACTGATACAGTTTAGGGGAGAAAACAAGGGTTAAACTGAGGCCCCAGGTGCTGCCAGCAGAGGAACAGGACCTGGAGGGGATGTTCTCCAGAGCTGCCTGTGAGCACAGAAGCTGGGGAGCGACCTGTCAGCATGGAGGACACCACCCTACCCCCACCTGCTGTGCACAACTAGCTTTTCCGAATGTCCTCAGGGCTGGGCGCCTTCTCCTCACCAGAGAAACAGCTTCAGGAAAGGCTCGGGAGCCACCCCAGGCTCCCACAGCCCCTCCTACAGAACGGCTTCAGGGCACAGTGGGGGCCGGGGGCAGCTGAGCTGGGCCTCCTGAGGGGATGGGAGAGCCCAGGCTGAATGTGGCATGTCAACCCAACCGGGGTCAGGGACTCCATCCTGGTCCCGCCATAAAAACAAACTTGACGTTATCATCACAGGCTAATGTTTGAGCTGCTCTAAAGTACATATAACTACACCAAGCAAAAGCACAACTCGCCCCCAACCCGGCAACCACCACGGAGGCCAGCTGGGCAGTGGTATCACTTGACAGTTGGGTGAGCAGCATGGATCCGACATGGAAAAGGTCAACCCACAATCGAGACTTGAAGAACAAAAAGAAAGACACAACACTCCAGCCAGCAAGGGCACGTGAACCCCTAGGACACAGTGCTGCCCTTGACCCCCCACCGCCCCCCCATGCCTCTTCCCCAACCTGAGAGGCTCCCTGCTCCTGCCAAAGGGAACAGGAGACAGACACCTGCCCGGGGCAGGTTTCAAAGCAGATACATCCAGTTTATTTTGTAGTGCCTTCCAGAATCTTTATTTGCTGTATTTTAAAAACACTAAGACTGTGTGGTTTTTTCCCAAACCCTCAATTCTGACAAGGCCAGCTTAACACTCAAAGGCCTTTCAGGATCCCGGGCTGGAGGTTGTAGGAGAGGCCACTGAACCCGCAAGGGGAAGACACCGGTGTCCCTTGCCGAAAACCTCTCCAAACAGAGCCAGCTGCTCCTCCAAACTAGTGAGGCTGTCAAGTCTCAACACTCCCAGGAAGTGGTACCCCTGAAGGATGGACTTGGAGGGGCGCCTGCCTGATGGGGGAGGTTTCAGGATAGCCTTCTCCAGATCCCTAGCCAGCGTGCTCATCACCCGTCCTGGGAGTCAGGCCGCCAAAGTATTCCTGCAGCTCACGAAGGGCCCGGAAGCGATGGGAGATGGCATTCTTCTCAGCTTTGGGCATCTCTGCATACCTAAGGGGCAACAGCAGCAACTCAGAGCGGAGGGAGGCCAGATCAGGGAGGGTGTGCACTCTCTACCCCATCCCGGAGCCCAGAGCTCAAGGACTTTCCAAGAAAGGGTAGCGGGGCTACCAGCTCCTGGCAGCCAGAGTTAATGTCTTAAAAATCAGTTTTAAATTCCCCTATAGGTAGAAACCCATATTAATGAGTGTGGAAAGATATTAAACGTGCTCCAGTATCTCCAAAAGCAATCAAGGGAAGCCAAGGACACGGGGATGAGCTGCATGTTTGATCAGCTTTGTCATCTGTTGACAGGAAGCAGTGGGGCCTGACAGAGCAAACACAGCACTGTGGGGGAGCAGTGTGGGACAGTGGCCAGGGGCCTGTCCTCCATGCCAGGACTCCAATGAGGTGAGAATCCCACACCCCAGTGGTGGATTTCAGATCTGTGCTGTCCACTATGTGGCCACTAGCCATATGTGGCCACTTAAATTGAAATCAATTACAATTGAATAAAAAGAATTTCAGTGCCTCAGTCGCCCTACCCCATTTTAAACATCTGGCTGATTGCTACTGGGCTGGACAGCACAGATGTAGAACACGCCTGTCACCAAAGAGCATTCTGGGACAGTGCGTTTCATGTTGTCCTCAGCCCTGTCTGGCTACTGTAAGGCCTCAGGCCACGCTCCCTAAAGCCCTTCACTCCCAGCCTGGAAAACCTGACTCCAATAATGGTCAACACGTCCTGTGTAAATAAGGGGGGGTTAGTGTCGAATACTGAGAACACTCACCACTGCAGGGGTTTAATGTGGTGCCTACCGAAGACTGCAAAAGTGTTATCAGTTTTCCAAACTAGATGGGGGGAGTCAGATCATCCCACAGAACTGTCAGGTATATACTGTCAAGCCAAAGTCAGAGACGGGAGGCCACTGAAGTCACACAGCTGCTCTGCAGTGGGCTGGAGCCCAAGCCCAGGACGCCCAGCTACGCCTGGCTGCCTCCCCCCACCGTGGACTGAGCCACCCAGATTCCTTGCGTCCACTCCAGCAGAGCTGCCTTCAGCTGGAACGGCGTCCTCAGAGCCTGCCCACGCCCATATCCGCGTGCCTGCGCTTGGGCGGGTGCTGACGGAACAGACCACAGCTAACCCGACCCCACACCCCTGGAAGAAACTGGGTTCCTTACGTCTGCTCGTATCCATCAGGCTGAAAGCAGGGGTCCCAGCCAAAGTCGCGACAGCCTCGGGGTACCACAATCTGGCCCTGACAGAGGAAAGGGGGACAGGTGTGTCACTGGGCCTGGAGGAGATGCACCAGAAGGAGGGCAGTGGCCAGTTTGAGTTTATGAATTTGGTTAAATCCTATTTACTAAAAACGGATTGTTTCAAAGGGTCCACGGTGCCTGCATATATTTGCTAAACATATAAATAAAATACACAGCTGGACAGGGAGGAATCATGTACTTGACACCCCTGGGGCCACCCTCCCTCTCTACAGTTTTGACAAACTGACCTGTTGAAGGAGTCAATTGTGAAAAAAATGACAGAAAACATTTTCTTCTAATGGGAAGCTGAGGGCCCTAAACTTTGCAGACAAGCCCTATGTCTGCTACTATTACTGCATTTCTCAAAATGCAAGGGAGGCCCTAACAATTAAGTGAAATAACGTAATAGAAATTACTTAGCACAATGTTCAACGTATAAGTGGCTGTAACAGGCCAATTCCAACAAGAAAATGTTACCAAGAGAACCAAGTGTAGTCCAGTGTCACGAAATGTCATGTCGCCATGAAAGCAACAACAATAACAAAAAGATAAAAAGCTAATTTAAAAAATATAAGAGAAGTAGTAGAGGATGGGGATTAGCCACATTAAATGCCAAGTCATTCAGACCAAAGGCAAATTCTGCTTCTGCTAGTGGGGAGCTGTGTGACTGAGGCCGGTTACAGAACTACTCTGAGCCGCATCCACCTAACACATATTTTTGAACATCCGCAGTGAGGCAGGTAGTGTTCTCAGTACTGGGGTCACAGCAGGTCTCGCCTTGCCCTCGTAGAATGGATGTCTTAAATAAAACAGGTATCAAACCAGTAAACAAATTAACGATTACCAAACACAAGGTGCCTTAAAGGGAACAAACAGGGAACTGGACTCAAGAACAGCAGGATGAGGAGCTCAGAGAAAGCCTCAGGGAAGGAACATTGGCCACATAAAGGGCTGGGGAAAGAACATTCCAGGCGGAGGACACAGCCAATGCCAAGGCCGAGATAAGGAAGGGCCTGGCATATGTATTGCTAGAAGGACAATGTGGTTGGTTTCAGAGAGCTCAGGTGAGGAGAGAACATGAAGAAATAGGGTCACCTTGGATAAAGTGGGGGCTGGGAAGCAACAAAGTGCATGAAGCAGCAAAAGCTAGGGAGACAATAGGGAATGGTGGGGACTGCGGAGACCAGCCCTGATGGCAGGGCTTGTGGTTGTTCAAACTTCTGATTTTTGAGAGAGCATTTCTGTGAAAGTAGCAGACAACTATAACTCACTTTTTAAAATTTAACCAGGCGGGGGGTTATCACTTTGTGAGGAGTGTAAATATCTAATTATTACATTGTTTTGTACACCTGAAACTAATTAAAAGAAAAAAAATTTAACCGGGCAATTATGATCCAGCAAATCCACTTCTAGGTATGTGTCGAAAAGAATTGAAAATAGGATCTCAAAGATATTTGTACACCCATGTTCATAGCAACATTATTCACAATAGCCAAAAGGTGGAAGCACTCTAAATGTCCACCAGTGGATATACGAATAAAGAAAATGTGGCATATACATAGCGGAATATTATTCAGCCTTAAAAATGAATGAAATTCTGTCATATGCTACAACACGGATGATCCTTGAGGACATTATAAGTGAAATAAGCCAGTCCCAAAAAGACAAACACTACAGGATTCCACTTATATGGTGTCTAAAGTTATCAAACTCTTACGAACAGAAAGTAGAATGGTGGTTGCCAGGGGCTGGGGGAGGGGGGACAGAGGAGTTGTTCTATGGGTATAGTTTCAATTTTGTATGATGACAAAGTTCTAGAGCTCCGTTGCACAATAGTGTAAATACAGTTAACGCTACTGTACTATACATTTAAAAATGGTGAAGGTGGTAATTTTTATGTTTTTTACAGCACGCACATAAGAAATCTAACTAGGCGGGGCAGCACCATACACATCTGTGGTCAGCCCCTGTGGAGCCCCTAGGGCGGGGCTTTGTAGGCTACAGTGGGACTCTGGGTTTTACCCTGAGCAAAAGGGACAAAGCAGAGCTGTGATATGCCAGAAGGTACACTCCTGCCACAAGAGGGAAATGGAACGGTCGGGCAGGGGGTGGGGGTGGGTCGGGAAGGTGGACCTGCGAGAAGCAGCTGAACCTAAGAGAATGATAGGTAGGCATGGGGTGCTGAACGGCAGCTGGGGAACAAGTTGGGGGAAGAAGATTCTGTATGAGCATGAAAAGTTGGAAAGGCTGGAAGATATTCAAGGGAAGCTGCACCCTCAACAGTGTATAAGGAGATTCAAGCCTGGAGAAGCCTGGGCTGTAGATGGCGCTTTGGGAGGCGTCCCCTTCAGTTTGCACATCTGCTTCTCAGGAGGACATAGTGCTGACCGCTGGGTGCACCAGGTCTCAACAGCTGTGAGCCATCGGGCGATTTCCCTGAAACACTAGTCTCAGGGGTCAGATTTTGGGATTGACAGCGCCTCTGTGCCAGAGGGCGGGTCTGGGCAAAGTCCTGGGAACTAATTCTGGCCCCAGGGGCTTTCTCTACCACTTCCCACAAGACCCTGGGCCGCCGGCTCGAGTAGCAGCGCCCTCTGGCGGCATGCAGGGGGAACCAGAGTGGGTACGCACCGAGGTCCTGCCCCTAAACAGGCGCACGGGCTCACTTGGGTCCCCAGTGCTGAGAGCGAATGTGCAGAGTGCATAGGCTGACTTGTCCTCGAACCCGGCCAGGAGTTGGTGGAGACCTGCGGATGGAGTGCAGTAAGGGCTCAGCGCAGTCTGTGCTGACCAGCCGCACTCCCCATCCTGAGGCCCAATTCCGGATTGGGCGTGAACATGCCAAATTGGGAGGCTTATACACATCATCAGATAGGGACTTTAATCCTGGAAGTTCGGTGATGCGGACATGGGGTTCTTTATTCTATTCTAATATTGTTTGACATGCTCGTTAATTGTTTTTGTTTTTAAACTTTTATTTATTTCAAGTGTTTTTCCAGGACCCATCAGCTCCAAGTCAAATAGTGTTTCAATCTAGCTATGGAGGGCGCAGCTCGCAGTGATCCATGCCTCCATGCCGGGAAGGAACCCGCAACCTTGTTGTTAAGAGCACCGCGCTCTAACCAACTGAGCTAATCAGCCGCCCAATATAAAGTGCTTTTAGAAGCACATAAAGAGGGAACTTTTAGCTTACAACTGTGCGTGACAGGGTATGCATTGCTGGAGCCCAGGAGAGAGAGCCTTCCACCCCGCCCCCAGGGGAGGCCTGGCTGAGCAAGGACAGGAAAGCAGTCAGTAAGGCCAGTCCTCTCAGCCACAATCAACTACAGTCCCTTTGTCTCAAACTCACAGCTCCTACCACCCCTTTCCCATCCACTCCTCCCACATCTCAGCGCTCCCTGGACCCAGGTGTGCAGGGAAAGTGTAAGCTGCAGGTTATAGGTGGGGAAATTGAGGTGAACAGAGAGGCTCCATCGTAGGGGCTGGAACCGGAGATTCCTGATTACTAGTTGGGGCTTCTCCCCTAGACCACCTCTGGATCCTCAATTCCCAAAAGATCTAAAGGAAGAAATAAGGGGGATAATACCTTCAGGCTTTAACTTCTCCAGAAACCATTTTCTGCAAGACAAATAAAGGCGAGTTAGACACCAGGAGCAGATGGATTTTCCAACCACCTTCTTCTCTGGGTTTCACCCCCGCCCCCACCGTCCCAGGGATTAGAGCCCTGGGACAGCCAATGGGATAGGATAAAGAATGTCTCAACTCAAAATACAGAGAAATCATCCAATAGGAAAAAGGAAATGGAGGCAAACAGGCAATGCACAGAAGAATCAATAATTAAATTTTAAACGAAGGCCTCAACCTAACTGGTAATTAGGGAAATGCAAATTAAAACCACATATGATACCATTGCACACTCCCAACATTGCAAATATTAAAAAGTCGTAATACTCAGTTCTGGTGAGGATATGGAGCAATGCATACTGTAAGCAGAAGTGCTATTGCCTTGGCAAGCACATCGGCAACCCAAAAGTTAAAGACAGATATCCAAGGCCCAGCAACAGGTATTCAAATAGAGGTATTTGTACCCTAGAGATACACATGAACCTTTTGAGGGGGTCCAGGGCACTGGATAGTTTTAAGGAAATCCATTTTTGGATCTCAACTTCCTTATTTCCTCTTTCCTGAAATTGATCGGCCCATGAATGTACCTCTCCAACATGTGGGTTCCCCTTGTCCATCTCCACTTACACAACCACATTCTCACACTTTACAAAAGAAAGGCATGCCTCTCTCCCATCCCTAATCCTTCTTCGGGACAATCTGAAAAAAATTGGTGTTCATGCCAAGACAGTGAATGACCCGCAATATCAGATAACCAATCATTTCCAAGTTCAGGTGGATTCTGTGGACAGGGCCCTGCAAGGGGGTGAGGGAGCACTCACATGTAGGGGCCAGGGAGGCCCCCGAGGGCGTTGAAGCACAGACAGGTGTCCTCCACCAGTACAGGCCCCTGCACCTGCAGTGCAAGGAAATGCAGCCCTGAGACCTGCCACCAGCAACAGGCCCTGCCGCAGCCCTGAATTCCCAGGCCATCCAGGCTGGGACCAGGCCCACAGCTAGTTGAGACCTGCAGCAGCAGCAGGTAGAGATCCACCTGCTATGGGGAACAGCCCTTGTCTAATCTCTTATCTTCATTTTAGAGATAGGGACACCACAGCCTTGGCAGGTTGTCAAGCCCGCTCCAGGCACAGCAACAGGAGAGCTGGGATTCATACCTAAGCAGCCTGATCCTTCAGAGAGTGTTCTTTTCAGTCCCAGAGACATGACTGCAGGGGTGGATATGTGTGGGGAGAATGCAGAGGCTGGAATGTATGTATCGGGGAATTGGGGCAAGAGGATTATGTACGCGGTGGTCTGGGGAGATGCTATGCAGTCAAGATTGAGAAAAGAAAGGCAGTATTCCAGGGCCAACGTGAACTGACCCCTGACTAGCTAGGCCTGGGCAGGTCCTAAACTGTGCCCACCCTATTGTTCTCCAATCATTCCTAGCAGGTACAGGGTCCAGAGTCACAAGGACAAGAGACGTGAGTACAGGACACGTGCAGAGCAAGCACCTGGCGAGCTGCTTCCTTACACTTCTGTATGGAAATCTCGTCAGGCTCTCCCTGGTACTCCGGCACTTATTGGGGAAACAGACACACAGAGAATCAGTTCACGAGCAGACAGTGGAATTGAACCATCTTTCAAATACAAAACAAAACAGAGACATACGGTCAATTTTCTGTGCCACCAAAATACATGGAAACTTATCTCCCAGAATCTGAATGACCTGTTCCAAAATGAAAGAACATTTATCACCATGTGTTAACGAGTCCCCATTACTACACAAACTGTCATCCACCATTTTCATCAGGTAACTGTCCTGCCAGTCCCATAAAACTTACCATGTTAGGCCAGGAGCCTCACCCCAGCCCTCAGGTCAGCTCCCTCATCTCACTCTCCTACTTCAGGTCTCTGTTCATGTTAACCGCCCATTCAGAACACACTCTTCCCTTCTCAATGCTCCCAGAAACCCTACCTATCTTCCTAGGCCAGGAATTCTCTATTAGGCGTTACCCAGAATCCAGGAGGTCTGTGAACTTGGATGGGGAAAAAATACCTCTTTATTTTCAGTAACCACTAGCTGAAATTTAGCATCTCTTTCAATTGTGGATATAGAAAACAAGCCAAAGCAGCATTAGCAGTTCCTGGGACATTTACACCTATTAAAATCACAGATGTTGTCATATCCCTTTACAGTTATAGCAAATATCTCAAAATAGCATTTACAATCCTCACTATTTTAAAATTATGGTAATTACACACTGCTAGATTGAATCCTTTCATATATTAATAAAATAGATGTAACTGATCACAAATATTTGTAATATTTTGAAACCTATACTTCATCTGATTTCCTTTGTAATTGTTATGTTATTTTGTACATTTAAAAATATTTTTCTAAGAAAGGGTCCATAGGCTTCATCAATCTGCCAGTGGGGTATCATGAGATGATGAAGAGTTAAGACTCCCTGTTCTAGGCCAGCTTTTATCAGCATAGGGCTCTGGCTCCGCAGGCCACCCTGTCCTGACACAGAAGTGCCATCAGTCCCTTTGCTGTAAACAAATGAAGGGTCCCCTAATGACTGCACCCCACTGGTCTGCCTCAGACATACCTAGTGGGTGTCATACTGATTCCCCATACAGGACCCCACCTGCGTGGCCATGGCTGACCCAGCAGGGACAAACCCTTGACCCAAGCAAGGCCAATCAGAGCTAGTATCTGGCAGAAGCCTCAATGCCTCCTCCAACTAGGAGTAAAGGAAGCAGAAAAAGCCAAGTAGGAAAAGGGATGATCATCCAGAGAGAACAAGGACAGGACAGCCCCTAGAGAGACTCAAGTCCTGTGGGACACCGTAACATTGTACTTGCACAAGTCAGTTGCTGGTTTATATGAACTCCCTGGTGTCTCTATTATTTGCAACCAAAGACGTTCCCTCAACCTCCAGAATCCTCACAGCTAGCCACAGATTTCATGTAGGCAGGAACTTTGGATCCACCGTCTCCTTCACTCCTCCTCTCATCATCCCCATTTCACAGATGCGGAAAGGGGCTGGGAGAGGCTGAGGACCACATTTCAGGACGGTGATGGGCCGTAGACAGCTCAGGTTGGATGTCTGTCTCACGCCCTGCACCGACCCTGCAACCCCCGGCCAGTAGCGCGTTCTGGATTAGCTCTAATAGAGTGTCGGGGGTCTGGGTTTGGAGTCTAGCTCAATAAGTGCCCTTTGAGACAGATGCTAAGGAATCCGCCACTCCTTAGGCTCCCACAGTCCCATGAGCTCACAGCCCTATGCCCCCAGCCGCCCCACTCGGCACACGCAACCGTCCCACTCCGCGCAGTCCAACTCCTTTCACACACCCGGGTCTGACCCATCCCTGCGGGCCCGACCCTCCGTTCCCGCTCGGCGCCTCCTCCCGCGTGCTTCCCTCTGCCTGGATGGCCCTTCTCCACCCTATCCCCAGCTGGCCTGGCCACAGGCTACCCCCAACCCCAGCCCGCCCCCCACCTCCTGGCCGGCCTCCCACATCCTCCCGGCACCTCCTCCAGCTTCTTGGCGTTCCCCGTGACAAACACGATCTTCTTCCCCGCCAAGGAGGCCGCCATGGCGAGCCCAGGTCACCTCGCGGCCCGTGGAAGCCCCTCCACCTCGACTTGCAGGCACTTCCGGCTGGCGGCGGAAGGGGACGGCTTGGCCTGTGAACCCGGGAAAGGCAGCTTTGGGAACCGACGGGCGCCTAGTACGGCGATGACAGCTTTAAGCGCCTTAGGGGCGGATAGGCCGCTCTGGGCGCCGGGAGTCTTGGCTCCGACGCCCGGGGAGCAGAGTGCCCTTTTTCCGGATGAGCATCCTGGGGCGCGGGACGCTAGAAGAGAGGAAAATGGTGCGGTCCTCTGCGCCCGAGTGCAGCGGTCTTTCTGAGAGTGGAGGTTGAATGCTCCGAGACCAGTCTCTACCACCAAGGGACGCTGTCTTCAAGGACCAGAAGAGACCATTCCAACCGCCTGCCCCACCCGCGCTTTCGCCCCTCTCTGGGACAGGGGCAGCGAGAGAAGCAAAGAACCCCCTCGTCCGTACTCCGAGGCTGGTAATGAGCAGGCACCTCCAAGGCCGTCTTTAAGAACTGTTTCCTTCTGGGCGAGGGCTCCCAAACCCGGGTCTTTATCCTGACCTCACCTTCAGCCCCGCGCCTTTAGCTCTTCCTTGCCCGCCAGCTCTGAACTACTTGACTGTGAATTTACACAAGATATAGCATAAATCAAGCCCGGTCTTTTCACCCATCTCCCAGTCTTGGGACTTAAGTATTTTGATTCCCTCATCCCTCCAGTCTTCCAAATTCATCGTCCCTTCCCTGTACTGTCTCAGCCAGATCTTTGCATCCTAAACACCGCAAAGAGTAGAATGTGCTCCCAGCCAAACCACCTGAGCGACAGGCCTGCTGACTTCTCCATTGGGCAAGTCACCTGACTCCCTCCTCCAGGGACTAGGTAACCAAGGGTTAACAGCAAGGGCAGATTCAGGGCCAGCTCTGCTAGTGAGGCAATCTCTGTCACAAGAGTATCAGTATACTAGATGTGCCTAGATGATTTATTTTGCTTAATGTTAATGACTTCTGATAATCTTAAATTTTTTTTAGACCCTAGAATTTGTCCTTAGGGAATTTTTAAAATTCCATGCTCTCTAAAAACTTTGCTCAATTCCCATAGCGGGAGTATTGCACAGGCCAAAAGGCTTTACTGTGTCCTGGGGCAGGTCCTGAAGTTTCTGGGTCAGTACCCTTTACACACTGCAATTTGTGAGGCTCCTTGGAGTTGATTTGTAAGTAATGGGTTAGATTCAGGGAGTGGGTAGCCTTCTCTCTTATGTCATCTCTCTTCCTTCTTCATGAAGTCATAGAGAATCCCCAGGGAAGTGAAGGAGCAGAAGAGGTTTCTCTCATCAAAGCTGACCTGGATGTTGAAAGCTTCAGCTACACCCTTAGGCTAGGAGGAGCTTGCCGGGAACTGGGTACAAGCCCCTCGTATACCACAGACAAGTACCGTGTGCTATGGTTAGTGCAGTGACCTTGGGAGCACTCAGGTGCTGGGAGAACTATCTAGGTTGGGGAGGCTGATCAGTCACACACAGCAAGCTGTGAGAGCTCACAGAGGGTTATTAAGCAGGGAGTACTGTCAATGGATATTCACTTTAGATAGACCTCACTCTAAATCCGAAGGCCTTGGAGCCCAAGAGCTTGGGGGAAGGGAGGAGATATGTGAATACCCAAAATTGTATGCAAACATTTGTGTATGTGTGATCTTTAGTTAGAACTCTTGGTTGCAAGTGACAGAAATCCTCTTAGGCAACAACAAAATAAAAAACAAATGTACTGATTGGTTCCCTTAATTGATAACAGAACCTATAAAGAGTCAAGTTCTTAGTTGCTCTGAACAGAAAGGAAGGAAATTGCATCAGTCATTCACTCATTGATTAGATAGACTATTCTAGAACTAAAATATGTGAATTTTTAGCCCCGTTAGCAAGGACTGTGACTAAAAATCTCTTTGGAATTAAACTTCTCTCAATTGTGAGGGAAACCCAGTTAAGCAAAGGTTGAGTCTTGTTCTCAAAGGAGCTTATCAGGTCCTGTCAGTTCTACCTCTTAAATAGTTGTTCAATCAGTCCCCTCCTTTCCATTCTTACTGCTACTGTCATGAATGCAGACCTATTCTGTTCTCACCTGGACCAGAGCAGCAGCTGTCTTGTTCTCCCTGCCATCTTTCATCCCCTTCAGTCTGCCCACAAACGTTAAGGGACATGCTTGGGGTTCTGGACCCTAAGAACCTGAGAACTGCGAATGAAAGCTATAAAAATGATACCTGTTTAAGGCAACAAGGTAGAGTTATCTCTTATCAGTTTGTTGTTTTGCCCTTCCAGACAACTTTCTGTACACCTGCAAATTACACACAAAAATGTACAAAGTCTTAATTTTTACTTTTTAATAAAACCTTATTATGGAAAATTTCAAACCTATACAAAAATGTCAAACTTAAAAAAGAAAAGAGCAGTATAATGAGCCCACCAGACTCCTGGTGGGCGGAGTCTGGAATGGGAAACGGGAGGGGCCACATGGGCGTTGGGCGGGGCCTATGAGATTCCCGGGCCACCGGGTGGACGTGCTGGTCCCGCCTGGAAGCCGCCGTCATGGTGGCCCCCGTGGTGTACCTGGTGGCTGCGGCTCTGCTTGTCGGCCTTATCCTCTTCTTGACTCGCAGACGAGGCCGGGCGGCAGCAGGTAGGAGATACCGCCGCGCCAGGGCCTATATACCCATCACCCAACTTCAACAATTATCAACATTCGCTATTTTTATTTCATGTATCCTGCCATTTTTGCTTATTTCAAAATGTAAATTATGAAATATTCCAAACTTACAGAAAATAATAAAATAGATGCTCAAGTTCCCACCATTCCAATTTAACAATATGGAATTGTTTAGTGCTTTGAAACCATAAATATTGTCACAATGCACATAACCATTTGCAGTAATTTCCACTAACAGACATTAAGATGTTCACATGTCATATTTTTTCAAATTTCCTCACACCCACACCATTGGTGCTGGGATCTTTATGTTATCAAACACACAAAGCTTCAT
Source organism: Rhinolophus ferrumequinum (assembly GCF_004115265.2). Classification (NCBI taxonomy): domain Eukaryota; kingdom Metazoa; phylum Chordata; class Mammalia; order Chiroptera; family Rhinolophidae; genus Rhinolophus; species Rhinolophus ferrumequinum. The sequence goes on along the minus strand of NC_046306.1, from coordinate 25,276,030 downwards.
ACACTGTAATAGTAAGTCCTCAGTAGTTATTTTTTTTTAAAAAATCTCAAGTTTACATCCTGACCCAGTTTTTTAAAACAACTTTATCAAGATATAATTTGTCTCGTTTTTTAAATAGATGCTTAAGAATTAAAGGGGAATTTAAATTCCCTGTGGGTATTTAATTTCCGAGCGCTCACTATGAAAAACTGGATCACTAATTTTTGTACAACCTAATGAAGCTAATTTTATTTTAAAATAGGTATAAAATTGCAGGTCTGAGTACAAAAGTATATCACAATTTATTCAATAGAAGATTTGGTCTCTCCCCTTCACCCTTTCAAAAAATCAAATGTCACAGATACAGGCAAAACTCTGCCCTTTATCTGATCCATCCTCTTCCATCCAAAGGTAACCGCTATCCTGAAGTTGGTGTTTATTATTCTCAAGCATCCTTTTGTACTTTTTCCACATGATATGTATGTTTTTATATGGTATTGTTTGGTGCTTTTTAAAAGCATATATAAATGTTGTCACACTGCACATAACCGTTTGCAATAATTTCCACTTGTTTTTTTTACGCCCCCAAAATTCATTTTAAAATAAAAAATTAAGGTCTCTAACGTGAGGAGTGAGGCCTGGGCGGGGCCCCGAGTGGTGGGCGGAGTCTGGAATGGGAAACGGGAGGGGCCACATGGGCGTTGGGCGGGGCCTATGAGATTCCCGGGCCTCCGGGTGTACGTGCTGGTCCCGCCTGGAAGCCGCCGTCATGGTGGCCCCCGTGGTGTACCTGGTGGCTGCGGCTCTGCTTGTCGGCCTTATCCTCTTCTTGACTCGCAGACGAGGCCGGGCGGCAGCAGGTAGGAGATACCGCCGCGCCAGGGCCTGTGTGCCGGCGTCCTCTGGCCTCCTGAGCGCCTGAGCCCTGGTAGGCCGTCGCGCCGTGGCTCCTGCGCATGCGCCGGCATGCCTGGTGGGGCTGAGAAGGATCTAGTCAGTGTTTGCTGCGCGTCAGACAGACCGCGCGCCTGCGCACACGTGCGCGACGGGGACCGGCGCGGAGCCGCAGTTCGAGAACCTGCGGACTTGATGGCTGTGCCCCCTACACCTTTATTCCGACCCCGGAAGACAGCCTCGCCCCATCCCTGCCCTCGTCTCCTAGTACTCTAGGTCTTCAAACCCAGAGAGCCTAGGTCCTGGCGGACACACACCGCCACCTCTCATTGGGCAATCCCCTTCTGTGCTCTTTGGAGAGGCCACAGGGATTTCCCATCCCTCCCAGGCTGGCTCCAGTGTTTTCTGCCATCCACGAGCTGGAGAAAGCATGAGGCAACTCCAGGGACCTCCCTGAAGCTCTCTCCTTTCCACTCAAGGAGAGCACTCATGCACCCTCCTCCCGGTTCTGCACCCCGACCAGAAGGCCATGTCGTCAGCCAGGGCACAGAACAGATACGCCCCCCCCCCCATTTCTTGTCAGCAGTTGGGTTTGTATATAATGTCGCTCCCCGTCTTTGGGCCCACAAACTACTTCAGATCACCTGCATTCTCCAGGTGCAGGAGAGAGAAGCTGAGGTAAGGCAGATGGCCAATAAATCTTCCTGAGAGGCGAGACTCAGTCCCCCAAGGTGTGCTTTCTGGTTGGGGTGCCAGATAAAACCATGGCAGGTGGTGTTAAGCAAGAAATAAATGCAGTCCTGAGTAGGCATTCAGGTGAGGTCTGGATAAGTCAGGGTGTGCTTCCTGGAGGAGGTAGAGCTTCAGCTCCATCTTGCAGGGTGGTAATCTTTTGACAGGCCATCTGGAAAGGTGAGGTCCTGAAAGGAGAGAAAGGTATCAACGTAATCAGGAGGGAAATAGTGATCTTAATGGGGCCAAGGTGTGGGTCTGGGTTGTAAAGTCCTCGGTGATCTGGAAATTGGGGCTTTGTGCTGTGGGCAGCAGGAACCTGGAGGAAATTGAGTGGAAGAGGATGAGGCTTCCAGGATGCTGCTCCCTTGCCATCAGGTTGGTTGGGCTGCTGGACAGCAGCATGGTTCCTCTCTTCCCTACAGCCGGCCAAGAGCCACTGCACAATGAAGGGCAGCCAGTAGTAGCAGGCCGAGTGGCCCAGCCTCGGCCCCTGGAGCCCGAGGACCAGAGAGCTGGGGGTAGGCCTCGGCGCCGCAGGGACCTGGGCAGCCGCCTGCAGGCCCATCGTCGAGCCCAGCAGGTGGCCTGGGCGGAGGTGGATGAGAATGAGGAGGAGGCTGTCATTCCAGGTGAGATGAGCCCCAGCCTGGAGGGAAAGGGAACTGGATTAAGGGGTGAGAGGATCCCCCAAAGCTGGGTGGAAAAGTGGGGTATGAAGCCACACTGTGGGAGGGATGTCTGGGAGACACAGGATGGAGTGTGGGGACACTTGGGATGTGGCCTTTGGTCCTAGGGATCAGACGTTTCTGCATCCTGACGCAGAGAGTTCCTTAGTCCACTCCTTATATACCAGCACCCTTCCTGGTGTGGGCACACTCATTCCCTGAGGGCCTCAGCCTAGGGCCAGAGTGCCTATCCAAGAGCTTTTGCAGTTCCTGGAGTAGGGTTGCCTGTATCCCGAGAAGAAGAGTTTGAGGATAGAGACATTCTTTTAACAGAGGCCTCCATTATTCCTGGTGCTGGGAAACCAACAGAGCTCTTAGATTGTTAGAAAGATTGTCTCCTCTACAGTGCTCCACAGCTGGCTTGAGCCTGAGAAGGAGGCATTTGGGGCTTTTGCCCTTGTACCCTTGGATATTAGCCCTTTGGGCTCAAAAGCAAGGACCTCTGTGGTGCCGCCCCTCCTGTCTTAGACTTGGGGTCAGAAATCCTTGCTGCTTAGGAATCAGCGGGTCTTTAACCTTCAGGGTCTTTGGCCCTGAGGTAATCCTGGGGTTTGGGCTGTCTTTTGGCCCTGGGTCTGGTCGGTCAAAGGGATAACCCTGGCCAGGGGCTGAGCCCAAAACCCTCAGCAGTTCCTGACCACAGTGAGGATGATTTGGCCATTTTTCCCTGGAGCTTTGGCTCAAAGACAGAAAGCAGAGAACTCTGCAAGCCCAGTCCTGTCTCTGACTTGCAGACACTCAGATAATAGAACCTGGCACCTCACTCTATGGCTGTGCAGCATCTAATGTTATCACCTGGTCCCTCGCCCCACAGCTCCTTCACCCCATTCCTACCCCTAACACACACACACCTGGAGGATGAATTTATGCATTCATGGCAGATGCCTCTGGAGGGCAGAGCGGGGCTAGTGACATTTACAGGTGGATGCAAGGGGATCCCCCCCCATGATGACAGGGACGGGGGTGGGGGGGTGGATCCGTCACCATCTGTCCTCTCTGGCCAGGACCTAAACTGTCTTTCTTTGACCATATGCAGCCCAGGAGGAAGAAGACATCGAGAAGCCAGTGGAAACTCACCTGTCAGGGAAAATTGGAGCCAAGAAACTACGGAAGCTGGAGGAGAAACAAGCACGAAAAGCCCAGCGTGAGGCAAGCAGGAGGGGTGGGGTGCAGCTCTGAAAAGTGGAAAGGACCCTGCCTTCCCTGTCCCCTATGGCGGATCCTCCCCTCAAGGCTCTTTGCGTGCTGGGCTGGTGTTTGCTGCGGGCCTGGCTTTGTCTCCTGCAGCCTGGGTCTGTGGCGTACCCTGGCCTGTTTGGGAGGTGGGCAAGCACTAGCTGGGAGTGGGGACGTGCCCCTCTGAAGGCCTCTCTCTAGGCAGAGGAGGCTGAGCGTGAGGAGCGGAAACGCCTGGAGTCCCAGCGTGAGGCAGAGTGGAAGAAGGAGGAGGAGCGGCTTCGTCTAGAGGAGGAACAGAAGGTGAGGCGCACCCCCGTCCTGATTATGACACCTGACCAGACAGCCTTGCTGCCGTGGAGCTCCCCAACTCCTCCCACCCCGAAGACTGGCCGTGGACCAGGTGCAGAGGCAGTTTCCGGTTTACTTGGTCCCTGGTGTCTGTACACAGAGTCTGTGTAAAGCTGCTGCGGAAAAGCAGAGCCTGAGGTGGAACTTTTTGTGCATGTGATGTGTCAAAATACCTGGAACACTTGGAGATCATTAACGTGGTCAGAGTGGCTAGAGCAGGGGAAGCAAGGAAAGGGGAGCAGTCTGGATCCCGGGGGCCTTGGGCTATTAAAGGTCATTGTAAGAAATGGTGGAACCTGCCTGAGCCAGGTCCTGTTCAGGGCCTGGCATAGAAGAGATGCCCAGGGAAGGGGGGGAGGGGCACCGCAATAAAGGTGGTTAATAAGCATTTGTTTGCCAGATGCTTCCTTCCGAGAACCAGGTACCCAAGAAAGGTAATACCCCAAAGACGTGATGGGCAAGAGCCAGGGCTGCCTCACTGGGAAGACCCCATAGCTCGGTGCCTTTGGGCTCTGCCTGGCCCCGTTGCCCCAGGGCGCTGGATGGCAGAAAGCCTGGCTGTGCAGCAAACCGGCCAGCACACAGCAGAGGGGAGGCATTAGCAGAGAGGGTCTTTCACCTTTATGAACATTGATTCTGTCTAATGCACCTTCACTATCCTGCAGCTCTTCTCCCCTGCACGCTTTCCCGTTACTAACATCTTTCCTTACTGAGGCCAATTTCTCACAACGAATATTGGTGCATTATTATTAACTAAACCCCACACATTGTTCAGATTTCATTCGTTTTCCCCCAATATCCTTCTTTTCCAGCATCCCTTCCAGGATACCACGTTACGCTTAGTTCTTATCTCCTTAGGCTCCTCTGGGTTGTAACAGTTTCTCAGACTTTTCTTGCTTTTGATGATCTTGATAGTTTTGGGGAGTACTCGATTAGTATTTTGTAAACTGTTCCTCAGTTTGAGTTTGGCTGATGTTTTTCTCATAGTTCGACTGGGGTTATGGGTTTCAGGGGGGAAGATCACAGGCGAAGTGCCATCTTCAACACAGGGTATCAGCGGTACATGTTATCAGCTTGACTTGTCATTAGTGGTATTAACCTTGATCCCTGGCTAAGGTGTTTGTCAAATTGCTCGACAGTAATGTTACTCTCGCCTTCCCGTACTTCAGAAACAAGGCACTGTGCACTGCCCACTCTGAAGGAGGGGGGAATTATGCTCCACCTCCTTGAGAGGAGAACAGCTACATAAAATATTTTATGCAGGAGATTTATCTTCTCTATTTATATAGTCAATTGTTTATTATTATCCACATGGACTTAGGGCTATTTATCTTGTACTTTGTATTATAATCCAATACTATCTTATTTATTTTGTCGCTCAGATTGTTCCAACTTTGGCCATTGGGAGCTCTTTCAGTTGGCTCCTATGTATCTTTGACAAACCATTTGTTTTGTTTTTTGAGTACTTTATTTTTGGTACTGCAAGAGGCTCCAGGTTCGTCCTCTATACTCCCTGCCCCAGCTTGAGCTTCATGTTTTAAAAGAGATCTTTCGGGGAGCTCTGAGAAATGGGTTGGGCTGGGGAGAGGCTGTTGCACTAGATGGTGGTAGTGATGGAGTCGTATGGATGGACCGAAAAGCTTTCTGGAAGTTAAAGAAAGAAGTGGTAGATGGGACCTCATTTCTGACCAAGGCAACTGGCTTGATGGCTGTGTGACTCAGCCAGGGGCCCCGTAGGAGGACCAGATGTGTGGGGATTGGATCACGATCTTTCTGGGACATACTCAATTTGAGGTGCCTGTGAGATTGCCCAGTGGGTATGTCACATGGGCAGTCATGTGTTGGGAGGAGGGATTTGGGCAGGGATACAACTGCAGTCACTGGCAAGGAGATGGCTATTGATGCTGTGGGCATGGTGAGGTGGCCTGAGAGAGCGGAGGCGGGAACGGGGACCCGGCTGAGTGATGGGGGAGGTGGGAAGAATGGCCCAGGGAGCAAGAAGGAGGTATGAGAGGGTGGTTGCAAGAGGGAGTGGTTGGCTCTGCCTAGTGCCACTGAGAGGACAGGGATGTGAGGCTGATGGTTGTCACTTGGATTTGGTGGGATGGAGGGCACGGGTGAGACCATAGCAGGAGTTGGTTTGGAGGAGCTGGGTATGCAGAAGAGCAGGGAATGGGTGGTGAGGAAATTGAGTCTGGGTGTTTATTCACAAAGTTGGGACATGGCAGGAGAGGGAGAGGATGACTGGAGGATATTGCGGGGTGGGTTCATGACAAGGTTTCACAAGGTTTCACGGGGACGGGGCTGAGCAGCATTTGTCTGGGAGGCGATGGAACTGCTGAGAAGAGGGGCCTCTGTTCAGCATGAGGGCCAGAGGGATCCGGGTCTTGAAGGAGCTCTCTGTTCCTGAGAAAGGGCTGGGCTATATGCCCTGGTGCCCTGCGAGGGAAGCAGAGACTGAAAACATGGATGGGGTGGGCACCCCGTCCCCAAATACCTGACTCTTGCCCATTTGGTGTCCACAGGAGGAGGAGGAAAGGAAGGCCCGGGAGGAGCAGGCCCAGCGGGAGCATGAGGAGTACCTGAAACTGAAGGAGGCCTTCGTGGTGGAGGAGGAGGGCATGAGCGAGACCATGACTGAGGAACAGGTGGGACTGCCACACCTGGGAGACCCTCCCTGCACCTACCAAGGCGGGCTGCTGCCTCCCAGACCCCCTGCTGCTCCTCGCCTGTCTCCCCAGTCAGGTAGTGAGGGGTGGCTGGGCACGAGACGCAGCAGGTTCTGTCAGCCAGAGGCTTTGTCCTCAGGAGAGGTGTTGCCTCCAAAACCCTCCCATGGGAGGCTGTGCTGCTCACGCACACAGGTGGTTGGGCGGCACACCGAGGGCACATAGGCAGGTGGCCTTCATCTGGGCAGATGGATAAGCACAGGCCCCTGCAGCTTCTGCAGGGGAGACACTCAGCCTGGTTTTTCTGCTCTTCTAGTCCCACAGCTTCCTGATAGAGTTCATCAACTACATTAAGGTAAGCCACAGAGCAGAGCCTGCTGTCACCTCCCTGCCTCGCGTGTGCGTGTCATGTGCATTCTCCTCAGACCTGAGAGGGGCCGTAGGCGTTTCACTCAGGCTCATGCGGGGGGACCGAGAGCGGGTGAGTGGCCAAGGTCTTGGCCAGGAGATACCCTTCTCCTCTGACCCTGAAGGTGGAGCAGGACCGGCATCTGTGTGGGAGGCGTGAGCCTTTGATCACTTCCTCACACTCGGGGTTTGACAGTTTCTCTGTTCTTTAGACCCCACGCTCAATGAGTCACTGTGTTTTCAAGTGTCTTTGCATGTGTTTTCTGTCAGTTATGTCACACTGAGGCCCCACTGACTTGAAACAAGCGTCCCTTGCCATGTGTTTCTGACCTGGAACTTGGGTCTTCCGGGAGGAACAGGATGCTGTTTCCTTTGGAAAATGGGGTGGGGGGCAGGTGTGTCCCCTTGTGTCTGCAGGCCGCCCGATGCTGCTCCGGGTTGCATAAGCGCAAGCACGTCCTGCTCTGCTTTGCTGCTAAGCAACTTCTCTCCCACGAAGGATGCGAGAGGTTTCCAAGTGCAGCTCAGAGGTGCAGAGGCGGCTGAGGGAAGGAGTGCAGAGGGAGCGGGGGTGTGGTGGGGGTGGTACTGGGGGGTGCCAAGGAGCCAGGGCTTGCATAATCCTCCCCCTACCTCCCTGAAAGAGTGCAGAGTTTAGATGCCTCCCAGCAGCGAAGGGCTGGGCTCACAGCCCGGGGGTCAGGGGTTCCAGAGAGGAAGAAAGCTCCCTCAGGTTGTGCCCATACCCGTCCAACGGAGCCCGTTCTCCACCCTGGCATACGTGAGTCAGGGCTACTGCCCGGGCTGGAAATCTCTTACACTTCTCTGCTGCTGTTTGGAACTTGCTGTTCCCCCCTACCCGTGGGCACCTTCATGGTCCTGTGTCCCTCCTCCAGGAAGCCCTCCTCCCTCAGCTTCAGCTCCCCCTCTCCTCCCAGAAACCTGTGAAAAGGCCCCCAGGACAGGTCTAGTCCTCAGGTTTCAGTGGCTCTGGAGCGGCCATTGTTGGGGCTAGTTGTCCAAAGTCTTCTGGACCTTAGAGGTCTTGGCAGCCTGTGCTGGCTGATTCTCCTAAAGCTGCTGTCAGCAGGGAAATGAAGACTTCAAAATTCAGTCCACCCGCCTTCCAGGTTCCAAGGGGGAGGCCCTTTCATTTTAGGGTTTCAGAACCGGTGGCACATGTCTGTGCAGATGGTTTATGTGAGGCGTCGGTCTGGCTTGCTCTTGTCGGTCCGCTCTTTCTGACCCGGGCTTGGTTGGTTCGTTGGTTTTTCCAAGCACACTTTCGGTCCCAGCACCCGTTAGACCAGGTCTTCAGGGACCACCTGGGGTGAGTCTGTGTTCCCCCTCTGAACTGTCACCCAGCCTCTGTCCTTGCTTTGTAGGTACAGGCCAGCTGTCGGGGTCACTCTGCTTGCCGATCCCCTGGCCCAACTGCTGCTCACTTGCCTCCCTGATTGCACATTCAGTTTGGCATTTCCAATAGTCACATGCCAGCTGCAGCTGGGGTGGTGTCACCGTGTCACTCCACCCCCAACGCATTTGCTATGAAAGAATCACAGAAACATAAAAGACCGCCTTCTCTTGAGTCATGTGCTGTCTATTCGTGGGGGAGGCAGATGCATGCGCGAGCAGTGGCCCCTCAGCTGTAGCCACCTGAACTAAAGTTTCTCCTGAGGGTGTGAGGGAAGCACGTGGAACATAGCTGTGCGTGGAAAGCACTGAGAGTGTTAGCAACAGTTATGTTAAAGGTGGGCCCAGTGCCTCTGATGGTGTGAAGAGGGTGGTGAAAAGAAATGTGGGGTGTCAGGGTTGTGGGGAGTGGTGAGCACAGGCAAGGTGGGAAGGAAACACACTGCCTCTACGGAGACCCCACTCATTGGGACCTTTTATCTCCTCGTCCCCATTCTCGCCTGTCTCCCTGGCTGGGCTGTGGGCTCAAGGGCAGGAGTTATGTCTTGTTCACCATGCGTCCCCCACACCTTCTCAAAAACAAGTCCTGCTGACAGATTTTTAAAATAGCTTTTGGTGACTGTTATCCTCTCCCTTCATCTCTATGGTGCTTCTCCTAACAATCTGTCTGTAATGTTAAAAAGATACGGCTGCATGCAGAGGAGAAGGTGGCAGCTGTTCTAGGTTTGCCACATGTGTGTCTGTCTCAGGATGGTCCCCCGTCCAGGATGGGGCCTGTGAGCCAGGTGGTGGTTTGAGGCAGATACCTCCCCATAGCAGGGGAATGAGGGAGTTCATGAGTGTGCGTGTCTCTGTCTGTGTGTGGTTGGGCGGACGTGTGAGTGAGTGTGTGAGATGATCCTGGCTCTCCCATAGGAATCGGCACAGTGTTCATTCAGCCGCCCAGAGCAGTCAGATCAAAATGCAAACTCAGAGGGCTCCAGGGCGAAGAGACATTTGCCACTCAGCCTCTCTTCCTTTCCTCCCTCTCTTTGTAGCAGTCCAAGGTTGTGCTGTTGGAAGACCTGGCTTCCCAGGTGGGCTTACGGACTCAGGTAAGTCCTGGAAGGTGGCCTGTGTGTAATGTGGCTGTCAGAGGGGGCCTGCCCTAAAGATGGAGACTCTAGATACCCCCTCTGCCTGTCCCCATCCAGGAGGGAGTAGAGGGTAAGAATGTCATGGCACCCCAGGAATCCTGCCTTTGTACGAGATGGAAGAACAGGCAGGGAGGAAAACAAGAAAGTCCAAACCCCACCACTCTAGCAGCCCCTGTAACCAAAGCAGCTCAAATCCAGTTACCTTGACAACTCTTGCAAACAGGCAGCACCAGCCTTCATGGCCATACGTCACCACTGCTCTTCTCCTGGTTGGAAAAGCACCTCTCTTGGGGGTCTTGCAGGGCCCCAGGACCAGAGCCCCTTTTCCCCTGGGCCCCTCCAAAGGAGAAGAAGGGAGTCACATGGCGGGGTGGGGGGACAGCCATGAGAGGGGGAAGAGGAGATTTCAGTGTGGTAGGAGGGAGGTTGCAGCTGCATTTTTCTGGGGACAGCAGCGCCCATCTCTGCTCTGAGAATTGTTCTCCTCTCAGGACACCATCAATCGCATCCAGGATCTACTGGCTGAGGGGACTCTGACAGGTGAGAGGATGAGAATCAATCACTGTAGGTCTTGGCCTTGGGGAGTGTCTAGCCTCGGGGCTGCAGGGACTTGTGCAGACACAGGATGATAACGGGGGTGGGGGGAGTGGTGTGCAATGAGGTGGATTGAACAGGGGGACGCAGGTACAGGGAGGATGTGCCGAGGCCTGGGGATGGCTCGGGGTGACCAGGATAGGCAAGGAGCACTGATTTGACTCACCTCACCAGGATTGGCTGCAGCCGGGAAAGGCCAGACAGGCAGGCAGGCCTGAAGGGCTGGGAGCCGGTTGTGAAGGGGTGGGTGGGAAGGCGTTCCCAGGCCAGATGGGGAGGCTCCAGAAAGCTCAGCCCCACAACCTGTGTGTCCCCACAGGTGTGATTGACGACCGGGGCAAGTTCATCTACATAACCCCAGAAGAGCTGGCTGCTGTGGCTAACTTCATTCGACAGCGGGGCCGGGTGTCCATCGCCGAGCTTGCCCAGGCCAGCAACTCCCTCATCACTTGGGGCAGGGAGCCCCCTGCCCAGGCTCCAGCCTGACCTAGCCCTTCCATCTTGGACTCAGCTGGTACAGCCTTCCTGACCATACATCTTTATCCCTCCCCACCAGCCTGGGGCAGCGATGGAGTGTGGCCAGGCAGTTAGAGATTAAAGGTCTGTGAGCACTGCTGAGCTTGGTGTGGCTTGGTGTGGGCAGAAGGCCTGGCCTGGGAGCCCAGATAAGCAGGTGACATTTAAGCCTTAGAGTATGTCCGGGGGCGGGGGTGGGGGGCAGTGTCCTATGGAGGCAGGTGGAAGTTCCATTCTTATCAAGCATTCATTCATTCAAGAAGAAATATTGAACATTTACTGTGTTCCTTTGTGCCCTGCAAGCCCCGCCCCCAAGGATGAGGTCTTTCTCTCCCTCCTACACTTACCAGAGCAAAAGTAGGAAACCTCTTAGGCCACATCTTCCCTAACTGGAGAGGGAGGTCTCACTGTCTTTTATGTGGATTCAGGAGCCCTAAGGAGGGCTGAGAGCCCTTAGAGTTAATGAGCCAATGAGCCATGCCAAGGAGAGTCCTAGGGAACATTAGCCTTTAAGAGGGACGGAAGGGAGGTCAAAGAGGGCTAGAGGCTGGGCCAGTCTGCTCGTGGGGCAGGTGGAAGGAAGGGGAGGACCTGCCTGAGCTCTGGAGGGACGTTGCTCCATACAGCACATCACGTGAATTCAGCTCTGCATCCTTGGCAAAAAGTCTAAATGGTGTGGGTGATTCCACCCACTGGTGGATGTGAGGACCATATGCTCCAGAGTGGGTGTGAGATGGGAGATGTGTGTCTCCTGTAGGGTCAGTCACTCTGGTTCCTGTGGGCTGTCCATGGCATGAGCACCCTGCTGTGCCAAGGGTGAGGCATGTGTTTAAATGTGTATTTCTTATGTAAGGTGGCCCTTAAACATAAACCACCTACTTCCTCTAGTGCCTGGTGGTGGTGGAGGAGGCTGCTTTCTGTTCCAGCCCAGGAGCCGGGTGTGGATGACGATAGTGAGACAGGACATCAGGCTCCAGGGCGGAGCCTTCCTGAGGGGTTGTCAAGGGTGGTGTTGATTCATTTGGTGTCATAGGCATCAGCTGTAGAACCTAAATTCCAGGCAAGGTCTGCCTGCTACTTCTGTCAACAACGGACACTTGGAGTCACCTGGAGCTAAGAAGGCCCCCATACATTGTTTGGAAGGCCATCTGGGAGCCCACTCTATCTAGCAGAAGAGGGAAGGAACAGATGTAGGTACCCAGTGTCTGAGGTAGAAACATAAACTTCCAAAGGGAAAAGAGGAGGTGGCTTACAGTTAGAAAGTGGTTCCCAGCCCTGGGTGCTCATTAGCCTCACCTGGGGAGTTTTCAACAGTCTCATTCGCGGTTGGACCTTAGACCAGCTCAGTCAGAATCTCTGAGGTGGGACCCAGGGAGCATCAGTAGGAGATCTAATGGGCAGCCACAGTTGAGAGCCAGTGAAGGAGGTTGGGGGTGGAGTACAGAGGCCATAAGATTGCAAATAATTAAAATCTCCTCTGGAAGGGGCTTCTCACAGGGCAAGACAGCAGCTCCTGGTCCCTTCCATGCTTTCCCTCAACTGCCCTCAGCCACTGCCCTCCAGGTAGCAAGATGGCTGTGGCAGGCCCAGCCCCCAACATTCTACCTTCCAGACACTGGCCACAGGCCAGGAGTGGGGAAAAGGCACATCTCTTCCTCACAGGTCATAAGATTCTTTATGTCCCAAGGGCTTAGCTTGGAGGGAAAAACCTATGACCCTTTGTACATTATTTAGTGATCAATCTGCTCATCCAATTTATCAAATGAACTATTCTTGAAATAGTAAGCAATTAACATTTTTCTAAATATACACAAGCTGCTTTCACAACTAATAAATGAATACTTTCAGGTTTAACCACTTAAAATTTTTCAAGCATTTAAACATCATTGCTTAAATACTTCTAAGCATTTAAATTTCCCAAATTTAAAACATGAAATTATTTTAAATGCTTTTATACCTTAAAAAGCAGGGCTCAGTGGTTGGAGTGCAGTGCTCGTAACACCCAAGTCACCAGTTCGATTCCCACATGGGCCAGTGATCTACGCCTTCCACAACCAGATTGGAAACGACTTGACTTGGAGCTGAGCTGCACCGTCCACAACTAGATTGAAAACAGCGACTTGACATGGAGCTGACGGGTCCGGGAAAAACACACTATTCCCCAATAAAATTTATTTAAAAAAAAAAAAGTAGACCAGACCCACATAGTATTAAAATGTTTATATTACTGATCTGTCCATACTAAAACTGATTATAAACATTTCAGTACCATGGATTTATATTTGCTTATTTACTAGCTCTATTTTTTTTTTTTTTTTTCTTCCTGAGGGCACAGTTTTCACTTGTCTTGGAGCACCTGGGTGATTATCTCAGGTGGCGGAGGATGTAGATAGGACTGAAGGATGGTAATTCAGAACCAGGGACCCAGGACTTGACTGTGACCCTATCTGAGTCCTTTACCCATTGTGTGACCCCTCTTACATAGTTAGATTTTCCCTCCTACATCAGGAACTCTGGACTGTTGGCTCCAACCAATCAGATGAATTTTAGTTTTTGTAACTCCCAAGTTACAAAATGCTTGTTATGCTTGTTCTCGGTACCTTACCTCCACAGCCCAGCCCAACAGTTCTGTGGATACCACTTGCTCCCAGTAAAGTCCAGTCCGGTCGAGTTCAGTTGGTTCTATCACAATTTCTCTTTTTTATGCACCTTCAATGCCTATTACTGACAAGCCCCTGGTTAGAGAGCCTATATAACGCAACTCATCTTTTCAAAAATGATTATTTACAAGATTGGCCATGAGTTGGAAAATTATTAAAGTTGAGTAATGGGTACGTGGAGGTTTTTTGCATCTATTTTTATACATGTTAAAAATTTTCCATAACGAAAAGCTTAAAATGAAAAACAATGAGCCCTAGATGGCCTCATGTATCCTTGACTCAAACAGCCTCAGAAAAGGGGCCCAAAAAGCTGACCAGTAGTCACTCCATTCACCCAACAATTGAGTGACTCTTCGCTGTCACGGGTACCAGTGCAGGATGCATGTTGGACTTTTGTAAGATGAAAATTTAAACACATCCAAAATATGTTTAAAATAACAAAACACTAACAATCTGCGGAGAGCCTACTGAATACAAGGCAGCACCTAAGCACCCCAGGTTGCTGCAGTGAGCAAAACATGGCCCCATCCACAATAGGGGTGGGGGCAGTGGTATTCGTCTAACAGGGACACCACCAGTCACCCAGCCAGCAGGTGCACAGACAGCCAAATGTCTTAATATTCTGGGCTGAGCAGAGGACAGGTGTGGAGAATGGAAAGGCTTGTGGTTCACTGGGCCATGGAATGTTGGGAGGAAAGGAGTGATGGTGCAGAAAGGTTGGGACCCAGAGCCCAGAGATCTGGGCTGTATTTGAGGGGAATGTTTAATTATTTCAATCAGTAACTCATTTTTTTTTTTAACTTTTATTTATTTGTATTTTTCCAGGACCCATCAGCTCCAAGTCAAGTAGTTGTTTCCATCTAGTTGTGGAGGGTGCAGCTCACAGTGGCCCATGTGGGGATCGAACCGGCAACCTTGTTGTTAAAGAGCACCGCGCTCTAACCAACTGAGCTAACCGGCCACCCCAGTAACTCATTTCTTAAACCTTCTTTGCAGTCATTGTATCCCACAAATTGTCATTACTCCATCAATTCCTTCCTCCACACCCCTGTCTGTGTACTGTTTGAGGGTACCACCACCACCCATCATAAGTGCATACCCCAGACACCTCAAGTCCCAAATCCCAGCCCCAAGACTGGGGATGACTATTCCAATAGGGCTGTGTTTTTCCAACTTTTTTTTTTTTTTTTTAAGGAGGGCCCATGCAGGGATCAAACCAGCAACCTTGGTGTTATCAACACGATGCTCTAACCAACTGAGCTAACTGGCCACCCCTCAAACATTTTTGACAGTTCTCTCTCAATAAGAAACCCATTTTACATTAAGGACATATGTGTGTGCATATATATATACCGTGTTGCCCCGAAAATAAGACCTAGCCGGACAGTCAGCTCTAATGCATCTTCTGGAGCAAATATTAATATAAGACCCGACAGTCAGCTCTAATGCATCTTCTGGAGCAAATATTAATATAAGACCCGACAGTCAGCTCTAATGCATCCTCTGGAGCAAATATTAATATAAGACCCGTAAGACCGGGTCTTATATTAATATTTGCTCCAGAGGATGCATTAGAGCTGACTGTCCGGCTAGGTCTTATTTTCAGGGCACACCGTATATAGGTCTTATTTTCACAGTAGTTTTGTTTACCGTGGTTTAATGCATGTTGATATTTGCTTCTCTGTTCTGTCTCATTGCTGATGGTGGCTAAATTGATTTTTATAATCCACTAACAGATCTCAGCCTACAGTTTGAAAAACAGGGTTCTAAGGAGCCTCTTCTTTTTTTATTGAGGACAGGGATGAGGATCAGCATTTGGGTAAAGAGTTGTGTATCATACATAACTTGTCAGAGAGTTATACCAAAAGCAATTTCAATTATAGTAGTGACATTGCAAAATAGTTTTATTTGGTTTATTCTGACACCATACATAATTTTTGGCTGGTTAATACATTATTTGATTACTCATTACAGCAAAATGTATAAGGAAAACTTATAAGAGAATCTACCAAATACCACTACTATAATGTTGAATTTATTTAAATAATAACCTTTTGCATGGAGCCTGCTAGATTTACTCTGATTGGTTTTAGTCGTTTTAACTTTCTTAACATGATTTTATAATTTGACTTATATTTCTAACATGGTACAAAAGACACCTTCATAATAATACTAATAATACCAAATCTAAAACTAGTAGTGTGCCAATTGTATCATAATTGAATAACTGAGATTTAGTACCTCTGTTGTTTTATTTTCCCTTAACTCTTTTTCATCAAAAAGGTGAGTCAAGTCACTTTGTTGTTGAGCTAAACCCCACAGTTCTTATAATTCACGTAACAGTGTAGTTGTGTAGACGCATGCTTGATGTCTAGTTTGGCAGTTGTCTTGGTGCCTTTTTAGTTTGTGTATATTGTCTCATATCAAATAGGCCATAGTAACAAATATGAATAGATGAGAAATTATTGTACATATAATCCATCATCATTGGGAAATTCTTATTTTTCCACATCTCAGCTACTTTCCTTGCTGGGTGATATCAACTCAGGAGAGGAAAAATGGGCAAATAGTAAGTGAAGGGCATAGGAAGTTCGGGCCCCAAAGGCAGGTAATAAGTTTCATTTAGCTACTGCAATGTCTGCAATGATAATGTAAAAAGTTTACAAAGAAGGCCTTCTGCTGGGCAAATTTATCCCAGCTTTTATAAAAAATTAAATCTGATAACATTTTCAGAGCTTGCACGTTTCCATAAAATTGATTAAAGATTCGAGTATGACTATAATTTCCATGATGCAATAATCATTTTATTCTGTTTGAGGCTTTAAGAAGGACCAGCATGCTTCACAGATAGATGTGAGTACATAAAACTCACTTGGAATGCTGGGTGGGGTGGTGGCTTGTATTCCTTTGTACTTTGTTTCTTAATATCTTGCAATGAGGTTTACTTTATGTAGGTACAGTGTTAGTATTACATAAACAAAGCATCCATTATGTAAAAACAAAAGAGAAACGTTACACAGGGGCCCTGGGGAACATAAAAGCATAAACCATCTTCTATTTTAGGTAAAATGTGCAAATTAGTAAAGAATAGTGGTAAAAAGGAGAATACAATCTAATAATTTTTTTGTATTTTTCTTTTAACTTTTATTTTTCACAGGCCCGGTGTGTGTGTGTGTGTAAATACTAGCTAATCAGTTTATAAAACAGCTTGTAAAAGACTCCAGCATACTTGGATCATAAACGTTTCAGTTACAGTTTAACATTGGTGTAGATAACCTCCAAGACCTTTACTGGTTATTCCCAGGAATTTTTGGCCCAATTCCCAAGGTTTTTATTTCCTCATAAAGCAAGTGCAACTGTAAAAAGCTTTAGTACAAACATCCAAACTCTAGCATGGATTAAAGTGCCTTGTCTGCCCCCCAGTTTGGTGTTTTGTGGTTATTGGGATTGCTGAGTCATCCCAGAGAAGAAGCCCCAAGTCTTCTGGATAACTTCATGGGTAGGATCCCAAAGGATCACAATAGTCTGCTGATTTTATTTTGATTTGCATCCCTTCAATATCAGAGGGACTGGCAATGTTTTCAACTGCTTATTGGCCATTTGTATTCTGTGAATGAATTTTTTCTATCTTTTACCCATTTATCTGTAGACCCAGGGTTTTTGCAATTTCATCATTCAACAAATGAATGTTGAGCTCGTCTGTTCTGTGCTTGCATTAGTTTCTGATGATGCTGTAACAAATTTCCACAAATTTAGTGGCATAAAACATTGCAAATTCATTATCTTAAAGTTCTGTAGGTTAGAAGTTCAACATGGATCTTACTGGGCTAAAATCAAGGTCAGGCTGTGTTCCTGTTGGAAGCTATTTTCCATCTTCGAGAGGTCACCACATTCCTTGGCTCAGAGCCCCTTCCTCCACCTGTAAAGCTTGCTATGTTGCATCTCTAACCATTCTTCCATAATCACATCACCCCCTCCTCTCTCCTGCCTTCCTCTTCCATTTTTAACGACCCTGTGTTTACATTGCGCCCACCTAGGTAATCCAGGATAACCTCCCTGTTTTAAGGTTATATGATTAGAAATCTGATTCTATCCACAATCTTAATTCTTCTTTGCCATGTAACCTAATGTAGTCACAGGTTCTGGAAATTAGGACTTGGATGTTTCTGGGGGCCATCATTCTGCTTAGCAGAATATTAAGATGGGGATATGGAATCTTAGAAAAGGATTCTGTCTACATAGATGCTACAAACTAGTGGAGAAGACAGATAATAAATCAATCACAATTTTATTTAATTTTTAAAATTGGGGAATATTGGGGAACTGTGTTTCTCCAGGGCCCATCAGCTCCAAGTCAAGTCGTACGTCGGTCTAGTTATGGAGGGCACAGCTCAGCTCCAAGTCCAGTCGCTGTTTCCAATCTTTAGTTGCAGGGGGCGCCCACCATCCCATGCGGAAGTTGAACTGGCAACCTTGTTAAGAGCTCACGCTCTACCATGTTTCCCCAAAAATAAGACCCAGCCAGACAATCAGCTCTAATGCGTCTTTGGAGCAAAAATTAATATAAGACCTGGTCTTATTTTACTATAATATAAGACCAGGTCTTTATAATATAATAATATATAATACCAGGTCTTATATTAATTTTTGCTCCAAAAGACGCATTAGAGCTGATTGTCCTGCTGGGTCTTATTTTCAGGGAAACATGGTAACCCACTGAGCTATCTGGTCGCTCCTACATGAGCTCAGCGGCAGCTTGTTGTCTTCAATCTAGTGGAGGGCACAGCTCACTGGCCCATGTGGGAATCAAACCGGCAACCCTGTTGTTAAGAGCTCGCGCTCTAACCAACTGAACCATCCAGCCACTCCATGATTTTCTTCTTTTATATCATTTGTCAGATTTTGGCATTAAGGTGGTTATACCTTTATAAAGTTAATTTGGGAGCTTTTCATCTTTTCCTATGATTTGGAATGATCTCTTTATAGATTGGGTAGAATTCAGCCATAAAACAACCTAGGGCTAGTGCTATTTAAAAAGGTAGATTTTCGATTTGACTGATAGTTATTGATTTTATTAAAATTATAATTAAAATAATGTTTATGTAGTTTTTTTCTATTTGGAAGCTTTAGTGCAACAAAACAAAAAAAAATCTTGAAAAAGAAGAGCTCATTTTATTATAGTTAAAATGATGGCATCCTAGAAACCAGATTTGCATTTGGCTTACTCCCTCCCCTCCAAGTCTGTAACTTGAATGTCGCCTCCTCAGTGAGGCCGTCTACCTTATCCAGAATTGGGATCCCCAGAAATCTCAACTTCTTAGTACTTATCACTTTCTAATCCATTATATATTTTACTTATTGTCTCCTCCACTAGAATGCAAACTCCATTGGGGCAAGGATTTTTGAACAAATATTTAATATCTTAATAGTCTGCTATTTATGTTCAGAGCTTACTCACCTGTTTATTGTTGTTGTTTTTTTGTTTTTGTTTTGTAAATCAGAGTAAGGGTTTATTTTGAATTATGGAATCCCAGTGATGAGATAGGAAGGAAAAGAAGGTTTTTACACATCTTGAGAGTAGCAGAATGAATAAAAATTTTAAAATGGTAGGAGAATGGGGAGGTACGGGAATCACAGAATTTTAGAATTGAAATGAATAGTAGGAAGGTTGGGTGAAATGCTTAAGTGACAGACACACATGGTTGCTAGATCTCTCATATCCTAATTGAGAGTGGTTCTTTTTTTTTTTAAATATATGTTTGATTTATATACATATATATATATATACACATATATATATGTTTCAGGTGTACAAAACTATTGTTTTAAGCAAACTTTTTTTATCTTTTTTATCTGTTTTTGCAAAAGTAATACATGCTTATTGTAAAAAAAATGCAAACATTACAGAAGTGCCTAGGGTCCCCTCTTGCCTTACACCTTGCAATCCCACCATCTCAAAGTAGCCACTTAGTAGTGTGATGTGTCTTTCCAGACTTTTCTATGCATGGATATATACTTTTAAAAATAATAGAAAAGTTGAGTATAGTATGCATACATATAATTCTGCCACTTGCTTTTTTCACTTAATGTAGTCATCTTTCTATGTCAATATATAGACATCCATGTCATTCTTTTACATAGCTTTCTATTGCTGCATTGCATTGGATGCATTGTGATTCACTTAATCAATCTTCTATTAATAGATGTATTTAGTTTTTTTGTTTTTGTTTTTTTGCTATTACAATCAGTACAACAGTGACTATCTTCATGCATCTGTCATATTACTTGTGATGGCATTTCTTCCCAGAAATGGAATTGCTGAGTCAAAGGAAATACACATTTCATATTTTTATATATACCCAGTTGTCATCCCAAAAGGTTGTACCAATTTATACTATCAAAAACACTGAGTTACTATTTTCCTACAGCCTCACCCATATGGTATATCATCAGTCTTTTTATTTTTGTCAATCTGATAGGCTTTTGCTGCTGCTTTATTTTCCCAGCTTTATTGAGATGATAGATTCTTGTTTTAATCACCTTCCCTTTACTGCATTGGTGAGGGAGGGATTTTCACCTCAGGGTTCTGGGGGTGGCCAGACACAATACCTGACACTGAACAGGTGAATTTGACAGTAGTTTATTATTTACATATCCTCACAGCTCGGGGGTGGAGGACACCACAAACCACACATGTGTTACATTCGTTATTACAGAACCACCAGAGGCTGTGGGGGGCAGGCCTTGTAACAGTAAGAGGGTAAGGTGTCCCCTGGTTCCTGCAGCGGATGCAATTGGTTTGTTTGAATGATTCCAGTGGCTGGCAGAGAACTGAAACCCACTACTCAGAGATAAGCAGGCGCTGCACCTGGTCCTTCTGATAAGGATTACTTGGCTAGGGCAACTTTCACTTAAGCCATCGAGGCCCTCCTGCTTTCACCAGATGTCAAGGTAGCACAAACTATTGAATCTTAATTTCAAGGGTTCTTGGTTAATTATGAGGATTTTTTTTGGGGGGCGGTATTGATTTCTGAATGACTTTTTGGCATCTACGATGTTTTTCTTATTTAACAAACCCATGGATTATTAATTTCATATACGATGATCTAGGAATTTTTTCCCTCTGAACTATGCTGTCTTTATTGGGAATTGGTGTAAGGGGAATTGTGGCTTCATAAAATGAAATAGCATTCTAACTTTTCTGCGCTCTTACAGGTTTACCAGGTGAGGATTATCTATTTATGGAAAGTTTGAGAGAATTCTTCCATTAAACCATCTGAGCCCAGAGCCTTTTTTTGGACATAATTCTTGAGTAATGTTTTCAATCTCTTTCTTATTTTTGTAATTTTATTTCCCAGAAAATGATCCACTTTGTCAAGATTTTCATACATTAGAACAGCGTCAGATACAGTAGTCTCTTATTTTCCTGGTGTTCTTAAGATGCAAAGCCGCATTCTCTATGAATTATTAGGTTGTTGCAAAGTAATTTTGGTTTTTGCAATTTTTAAACCTTTCAAACTGCAGTTACTTTTGCACCAACCTAATAGAAACAGTATTGTAAAGAGAGATTGAGATCAAGACAGATGAGGTAGAAATTGGCTAAAATGAAAGGAAAACAAGCAGAATCAAATATCTTATTGGAGAAAAACCAAGAGTACCCTTGACTCTGAAAAAAATGAAATCTGTGATAATGAACAAAAACTTGAGATACTCTCTCAGGATGCAGAGAAAAAGGACAGAGATTTAATTGACAATGTAATAATTTTAGGGGAGGAAAAAAAACCAAAACACTCTGTTTACAGAATGGACAGGAACACAGATGAAAACTTTTTTAAGCTGAAAAGACCTTTTATTTCTGCAAAATTAATAGAAAAAGGCCCACACTGAGACTTATACTTGCAAAATGTTTGACTTTTTCCCCCCCTTCTTCTACCAACTCCCCCGCAACTGGTTCAAGCCATTGTTTCTTAGTCTAGTTGTGTAGGATGCAGCTTTCAGGCCCATGCTGGTATTATGAGCCTTACACTCCCTGTGGCTGAGGCAGTGAGTGGCCAGTCATTGGTGGGTCGCTCCTGCCGCCCAGTCATGGCAGCACATGGCAGCTCAGCTCAAGGGAGAGCCGTTGTTCACAATTTTAGCTGTAGAGGGCGCAGCTCACTGGCCCATGTGGGAATCGAACTGGTGACCTCAGGTGTTAGGAGCATTGCGCTTCAACCACCTGAACCACCAGCCCGGTGTTTGACTCTTGAGGGTAAAGAAAAGTCCCAACAAGCACAAGGCAAATTGCTCACCTGAAACAGACCAGCCCAGATTTGCTACCTTTTATTTATTTATTTTTGAGATACGATTGACACTACAGTTGACCCTTGAACAACGGGGAAGTTAGAGGTGCCAATCCCCCGCACAGCTGAAAATCTGTATATAACTTTTGACTCCCCAAAAACTTTACTATAGCCTACTGTTCACTAGAAGCCTTACAATAAACAGTTGATTAGCACATATTTTGTATGTTATACATATATGCCACATCTTTATGTTTGTTTACATTTCTCTGGACTTCGAATGGCACTATACATGGTGTAAATATTTGTGTGTGTACGTTTTGGTAAGTTGAACTTTTTATAATTTGTATATACTTTATTGTATTAAACAATAAAATAGATTGGTATCTACAACTTTTATGCATTCATGACATACCTGGCTTTTTCTTATTTTTTTTTCACTATTTCTAGGCTATATAGTTCATCTGTGAGTTTTTTCAAATTATCACAAATCTCAAAAAAATTTTCCAATATATTTATTGAAAAAAATCCACTTAGAAGTGGACCTGTGCAATTCAAACCGTTTGTTCAAGGGTCAACTGTATATTAGTTTCAGGTGTACTTGCTATACTATTTTAATAGCCAAAAGATAATGGGATAAGGACAAGAGAGTCTAGAAGGGAAAAGTTTGGGACTCAAAAATTCTACAGTCAAGCCACCATTTGTGTGTACAGTAGAATGCATTCTCGCCTAGGACAAAGGCTTAGTAAAACATAACATTTAGGAGTCCTCCCAGAAATCACCAGTCAAATGGGAGACGGGTCTGAATGAGGAATAGAAAAATTAGAGCATAAAAAAATTGGCAGTGACATTGATACCAATTAAACAAAGGGCAAAAGCCAAAACACAGTCATTGAAACAAGGATTTAGTGGCTTAAAAAGAAGTGTAAACAAAAACTGAGGCTATCATCCTGGATTAAGTGGACAAATGTACGTAGGTGTGAGGGCAGCAGACCAGGAAATGGAAAGGCACATTAATTTCTCGTTACATAAAGAGAAATATAAAATTGGTTTGTCATTGACTTTAATAATTTGTGGAATATAAACTATTTTTATTTGATACTTACATGCAACTACCAGGAGAATTAAAGGCTTTCAGCCTTGCAAAACACTATAGAAGATAAAAGCAAATATGAAAAAAAATTCAGAAAACAGGAAATAGCAAGAAATAAAAACTATAAAATTGGATGACAGATAACCAAATAAATCAGCTATTAACAACAGAAATACAATGAGTTAATTCCCAGCCTGAGTGGAGGCGCTGCGGTTTTTAGGGCAGACCCTTTGTACCTACAGACTTTGGCTAATGCTGAACCTTCGGCCTGGCTTGCATCCCCGCCCTATTCAAGGCTAAGGCCCCCAGTTCCAGGCCGACCACTTCCTCCGGGCAGTCCTCCCGGGCTACCCGGGGCAGAATGAAGACTCCTCACAAAACGCGGCATGCGCGTCCGAAGCTGATGCTCCGGATCGGGGAGGAAGCCCCCACCTCACTCTCTCACCCCCGGATGCAGCGTGCGGGACGGGGGCGAGCCTCGTGTCAGGTGCAGGGCACAAGGTGAAAACACTCAAACCCCACTGCTGAACTGTAATGTGTATCTTTTTCCTCGTCGCCTGCCTTTTCCCCAGGACGGTGAGCCTTTGCGAGCAGCAAGTTTCAAATCGGCTCGGTTTGCTGAGGGACGCAGTCACTGCCCCTGGAAGCCTCCCACACGCCCGCCTGCGGTCTCCGTGCGGGAGCGAATCTCCCTCCGAGGTGTCGGGTCCACCCCTGACGGTCCGCCCCGGCGCGCCTTGCAGACTTGCGGGGTATCAAGGTGTCTGGTGGGAGGCCGCGTCGGAAGAGCAGGAGTGGGAGAGAAATGGGGCTCGAGGCTCGACGTCGGGAGCCACTTCCCCAAGCGAGAGGGGCTCCTCCCTTTCTCCAAAGATGTAGGATTCAGGGAGAGTGTGGTCCCACTGTATTTGTTGGAGGGTTTGGGGGTGGGTAACACGGAAGGAGCAGAGGAAGGAGCTCAGGGCAGACTCGCGGCTCCCTAGAGTAGGTGAAAGAGGGGTCCCAAGCGCGGGCCAGGACGCAGCGACCAAGGGGTTAAGGCACTGCGCCCCGCCCCAGCCCAGGGATTGGCGGCCCCGGGGGGGCGTGGCTGGAGGGCGGACCCGCGTTTGCCGCAGCCGCGGGTGGGCGGGGCCCGGGCGGGGAGCGGGAGGGGCGCGGAGCGGAGCCGGGCCCGCGCCGCGCGCCCCGGCGGGCGGGCTTCGGGCTGCGCCAGCGAGCCGGGCCGGTGGCGTCGGCGCCGAAGACCCCGCGCCGGACCCTGAGGCAGCGAGTAAGTGAGGCAGGCCCACCGCGGCGCCCCTCTCGGCTTGGACCTGTCGCTTTGCCCGCTGCACGGCGAGGCTCGTCGGGCCAGACCCGGAGCTGAGGAAGGGGCGCGTCCCGCTGCTGGGGTCCCGGGGAGGAGGGGAGTGGAGATGAGGCCGATGATGTCATGGATGCTTCGCAGGGCCTGGGAGGAGGTAGCGGCCGGAGGGGGTGCGGCCCGGATTATGTCACCTCTTCCCTCTGCGCCCCGCCCCCCAGGGCCACACGCGTTGGTGGGAGCACCGGGAGGTGCGGGCGGGATTCCCCCCACTGCAGAGACCCCTGGGCATCTTCTCGGGACGGCCTGTGGCAGGGGTCTCCATCTGCGGCGCTGCGGGGCCCGTGGGCTGCTGGTGAATGGCAAACACCCCTACCCCCACCCCCACCCCCCGCGCGGAGGCTCGTGTGTGCGCGCGTGTATGTGTGCTGGGGGGGGCGCTGTCAGCCCCCTCAGTCCTGAAACACCAGCTTCATCAGAGCCAGGATCTAGTGGATGGGCCCCTTCACAGTTATCGCCAAGGAAAGATGGATCTCCCCTCATACATCCCAACCAAGAAGTTCTGGAGACCTCTGCACCCCCAAAAGACCTACAGTGCCCCCGATCTCTTTTCTCTCTTAGTTCTCCCCAGAAGCCCTTCCTGATTTCCCTGTGGATTCATTGCCTCTTTGCATTGCTTATAACTAGCATTCCCACACATATTCTCTCTGCATCACCTCAGTGCCAGGGTCCAGAGACCCCAGGACTTTGCCATCTGTGCCCCCTGGAGCACCCACAGGCCAGCCCCAGGGAAGCCTCAGAGTGAAATCTCCTTGGAGTAGCCTAAGCCAAGTGTTCCAAGACCCGTCCCCACTATGAGAAATCAGAGATGCTCTCCAGGGAGGCAGCATTTGAATTGGGCCTTGAAGGATGCAGGATGGACACACAGATCTGGGAAAAGGTTGTGTGTGGAGCGGAGAGGGGCTAAGCTCAGGGAAAATGTGATGGACAGAGAGGCCTTGGCGGCTCTGCTACAAACTCTGTTCTGGTTCTGGGGGCTGAGAGGAATGCCAGGCATTTTACCCATAATATATTTAATTCTTAAGATTCCTGTAAGGTAGGTGTGAGACCCCAAGGTGAAATAACCTGCATGCAATTCCACCCCTAATCAGTGATCTGGAATTTACACTTGGAGCTGATGTCTCTAGAACTCTGCCTAGTCTACTGCGCTTGGCGCTGCTCATGGAAGAACTTGGCTGCCCAAGAGCAGGGACAAGATCGGCTTTGCCCTTTAGAAAAAGTCTCCTGGCAGCTGTACAGGGGAGGGAGTGCAGGGGAAGAAAGGCCAGTGAGGACCCCCCAGCAAGGGTGCTGGCGGGGTGTGCTGCTAAAATCTTTAGGGGGTGAATGGGCTGGGCTTGGGACCTCTGAGGAGAAGGGTGGAGGGACACATGTAGGGGGCTGGGTAGTCACTGTGGGTTGGAGGGACCTGCCCATGTAATTGCAGGCAGAGCCCATTTGGCCCCTTTGTGACAGCTAATAATGTGTGTAATGTCCCAGGCACTGAGGGTGGATGGGCAGAGATAGAGACAGAGACAGGCAACAGGCTGTCATCCCAGATTGTTGAGCTGATGCCATGAGGCCGCCTTTGCAGACCACACTCAGATACCCAGGCCCTTTCTGGATCCTGACCCATAGACGAAGTTCAACCCCTTCCCTGGGCTGTTTCTGCTTATCAAGAAAACATATGACCCTCTTTGTCCTGCCAGCTCCCTGCTGGAGTTTTAAGGAAACAAGGTGGGAAGAGGCAAGAGGCAGGGAACATGGGTTGACCATGACAAATTAGAATTACGGCAAGAAACTTTGGGGAGCAAGGCCTGAGGGAGAGCTGCTGTGGGTTGGCAGACGAGCAGCAGTCCTGGGACCTCATTTCCATCCAGAACTCTGGGTATCTGAACCTGGCTGGGAACCACACACGTTCCAGGGAAACAGTGGGGCAGAATGGCATATGACCAGCCCCAACCTATAGTCAGATTCTTCTTTCCTGGATCTCAGAGAAGGTAGTACTGCATGTTTATACTGTACCTTACAGTTTACAAAGCACCTCCTCGAACATTCTTACCCCGTCACTGTCATGATCAACATGACCACTTCTGAGGTTTGCTCCTGCCCACACCCAGACCTCTGGCTTAGCCCCCTTGCCTAGATATCTGATCTCACTATTGGTACCTTCCTTTGGCATATCAACACACTCAGGTTTCCACCATGTTTAATTTTAAAATTAGAAAAGAGCCCTTGATTCCCAAACCACTTAGATGACTGTCTTCTCTGATCTGTTAGCAGGGAACCTCCCATCTTTCCCTCCAGGCCCCTGTACTCCTGTCGTCTGGCTTTGCCTTGTATCATCTTTCTGAAACCATTCTCAGACACCAGTGACATCTCCACCTGCCAAGTCCAGGGCACACTCTCCAATGCCACTTTTACCTAGCCTCTTTTTAACACCAGAGCTGTCCCCACATTCTTGAAGCCCCCTCATCTCGGTCTGCAGGGCCTGCCTTCCCCTGGCCTTCTTCCTGCTCCCACACTGCCTCCCAGGATTTGGGGGCTCTGCCACCCTAGCTCCATGCTAGGCCCCACCCACACTACCCATGAATGTGGATGGTCCCACTCTCTCTATCCAGTAGTGAGTGATACCTTTCTTTGGTCTTCCCCAGAGCACCTATTTTCCCCAAACATTCTCCCCCGTCATGTGAAGTGTGTCACGCCCACACTGTTGCCCCAGCCCAGATCCTCCCTTGCCTCCACCCCCTGAAACCCATCTGTATGAAGTTTTATCAGTTCTTCCTCACAAACCCTGCCCAAGCCTTCCCATGGGTTCCAAGCCTCAGGTCACTCAGCCTCCCTCCTCCCACTCCTTAGCTGCTCCCTACACTGCACCAGGGATGGTGAGAGAAGGGGGTCGTGATTAGGGTAGGAGGGGGATTTCTGAGCTGAGGGGTAGCGGGGTTGGAGTGTACTGTGAGTGCAGGCAGAACAGGGATAGTGAAGCATTAGAGGAACCTAGGGCACCAAAGTAAGGAGGTCCTCTCTCAGAGTCTGCACCGAAATTACTCCCTGGGGGACAGATTGGCTGAAGGGAGGAAGGTGGTAAAATGCTGTTCTCCACACCTAGGGGCAGACGCTGAGAGAGTGGAATTTCACAAAGGCGGTGTGGACTGGCTTGGTGATGAACTTTCCAACCACCTAAGGCTGTAATTCCAGGTGTGGTGGCCAGAAGACTCCTAAAGGGCAAGAGTTTTGTCAGGCTCCCCTGGTCTGGGGCCTAATAGCACAGACAACTTTAGAAGTGGGCACAGTCTGAGGAGTGCTTAAGGGGCTGGGGTATGCCACCTGGATCCCTTTACCTTGGTAAAGGAGGGCTCCCTGCCTGGTTTCTGATGGGAGTAGGGGGAAAGGGGCTGAAGGGCGCCCCTGCTATCTCTAGCACACATATTTGAGCGTCTACACCCGTGGCAGGCACTGCCTGCTGCCCCTGCCCTGCTGCCTCTGCCCAGCTGGATTATGCGGATCTCTGGGGCAGGTGTTCCCAGGTGCAGACTTGAGACAAAGGAACCAGGAAGTGGGGCCTCCCTGAGCACAGGTAACCCGAGGCCCTGCTTGCCCTGCTGGCCCTGCTCCTGTGGGCTGGCCTTGAGGGGGGGGTGGGGGCGCATGCCAACAGAGGGGCGCAGAGGACTTCACGGTGCGCTGAGCAGGGTCAAGGTCTGTAGGGAGTGGGGAAGGGGAGTAAGCCAAGAACTCTTCCCGGAGGCAGTGAATTTTTAGCCAGGTTCCAAGGCGCGGAATCCTCCTGGGCACCTCTGGGTGCGAAGGCCCCTCCCCTCCCCGTCCACCTGTGGGAAAGGCAGGCCCGGAGGGAAGCTCCGCGGGCTACGGCAGCTGGCTGCATTACGTCCTCCGAGCTCCGGGGCCTCTACCAAGGTACTGGAGCGGGGAGGGGCCCTCCGTGCCAGGCCCCCGTGCGGCCAACTTGGAAAGATCTCCGGGAGGGCTCCCTGGACACGTGCTGCAGTCGCGGTAGCCGGCTGGCCGCGGAGGCCGGGGCGTGCCTGTGGTGGCCCAGAGGCGCCAGGCAATGACAGTTCCTTCCCCAGTCCCCCAAGACGGCTTTCCCCTCCCGCGTCCGCTGCCTGCGGGCGCCTGGCACGTGGCAACTCCGCGAGGTAAGTCCTTCATTCCTTCCATTTCTCAGAGGAGAGAACTGCAGTCCGTGATGGCTCAGTCGGCCAATCCGAAGTCGCGCAGCTGGTTGGAGCCCAGTCCTGACTGCGAGAGTGAGGCCCATGGCCTCTGCAGACCGGACCTCGGAGGGTCCCAGGCTTGAGGACCCGGCCGCCTCCCCACCCCCTTGGAAAATCAAGGAGAGGAGCCTGCGCTGGTAGTGAGCCTCCACTTCTGCCCTTGACTGCAACACCCTAAGTTAGGGTGCCGGAAGAACCCCACCCACAATTTTTGGATAGGGGTGGGTTTCTCTCCCTCCTTTAATTTCTGAGGTTCCCTCTTGGATTTAGGTACTGTGTCCCCTTCCAACCCCATCTCCCTACCCATGAGGTTGGGATGTAGGCGCCCAGACACAGGGTAAAGAACCCTCAATTCCAGTGAGTAATTGAGGGGGCCACTGAGTCTGGGAGGCTCATGTAGGAGGAGGTGGGGTTGAGGTGTGGAACACAGAGCTGAGCAACGCTGGGAGGGTATGTGCACGGTGTCCCGGGCTTGGGCTTTGTCAGTTAGGCAGCCCCCATTACCAAGCTCTCTCTCTTACCCCAGTGCCATTCCTTGGGTGTCTGGGAACTCTTGTTCCCATTGTAGGGAAGGGGACCCTGAAGGACAGAGTGTGGGTGGTGGGTGTAGGGGTGGGGCTGACCTATCTTGTCTTCCCACCTATGCCCACAGTGCCCCCCTGGCTTAATCATGGCGAAGCTGGAGACACTGCCTGTGCGTGCTGACCCGGGGCGGGATCCCCTCCTGGCCTTTGCCCCGCGGCCCTCTGAGCTCGGACCCCCAGACCCTCGCCTGGCCATGGGCAGTGTGGGCAGTGGGGTGGCCCATGCCCAGGAGTTCACCATGAAGAGTGTGGGCACCCGCACAGGGGGTGGGGGAGGCCAGGGCAGTTTCCCCGGCCCCCGCAGCAGTGGCAGTGGGACCAGCAGGGAGAGGCCCAGCCGCTACCCCTCAGAGGACAAGGCGCTCGCCAATTCCCTCTACCTCAATGGTGAGCTGCGGGGCAGTGACCACACAGACGTCTGCGGCAATGTAGTGGGCAGCAGTGGTGGCAGCAGCAGCAGCAGCGGCGGTGGCAGTGACAAGGCCCCACCACAGTATCGTGAGCCCAGCCACCCACCTAAGCTCCTGGCCACCTCTGGCAAGCTAGACCAGGTCAGTCCCCAGGGCCTTTTTCTGGGAGTGGGAGGCAGCCCAGAGAGGAGGGTGAAGTGGGCCTTTTTAGAGTTTGGGTTGTGGGCACCAGGATGGAGGCTAGGCTGTGGAGCTGGGGGGTGGGACCTTGCAGGCCAAGTCCAGCTGGTGGGACCAGGTCACAGACATGGCTTGTGGGGGCCATGAGGTAGAGCCCCAGCCCTGAGCAACTCCCAGGATGGAGATCAGTGGAAGTGGGAGGTGGGGCTGAGCAAGTCTTGGCCACAGGGAAGAGGCTGCGGCCCAGGCTAAGGCCCCTTCCTGACGCCCACTCCCCCTTCCTTGCTTTTATGCAGTGCTCAGAGCCGCTAGTTCGGCCTTCAGCCTTCAAGCCTGTTGTACCCAAGAACTTCCATTCCATGCAGAACTTGTGTCCCCCACAAACCAACGGGACCCCTGAGGGACGACAGGGCCCTGGTGGCCTCAAGGGTGGAATGGACAAGTCTCGGACCATGACCCCAGCGGGTGGGGGTGGGGGCGGCCTCTCAGACTCAGGCCGCAACTCACTCACAAGCCTGCCTACCTACAGCTCCAGCTATAGCCAGCACCTGGCACCTCTCAGTGCCTCCACCAGCCACATCAACCGTATTGGCACTGCCAGCTATGGTAGTGGAAGTGGCAGCGGCGGCAGCAGCGGTGGTGGGTCCGCCTACCAAGATCTGGGGACTTCTGACAGTGGGCGGGCCTCCAGCAAGAGCGGGTTGTCCTCATCCATGGGGCGGCCTGGCCACCTGGGATCAGGAGAGGGAGGAGGTGGAGGTCTGCCCTTCGCGGCCTGCTCACCACCCTCGCCCAGTACTCTGATCCAGGAGCTAGAGGAGCGGCTATGGGAGAAGGAGCAGGAAGTGGCAGCTCTGCGGCGCAGCCTGGAGCAGAGCGAGGCGGCCGTGGCCCAGGTGTTGGAGGAGCGGCAGAAGGCGTGGGAGCGCGAGCTGGCTGAGCTTCGGCAGGGCTGCAGCGGGAAGCTGCAGCAGGTGGCCCGCCGCGCCCAGCGTGCTCAGCAGGGCCTGCAGCTGCAGGTGCTGCGGCTGCAGCAGGACAAGAAGCAGCTGCAGGAGGAGGCATCCCGGCTGATGCGGCAGCGGGAAGAGCTTGAGGACAAGGTGGCCGCCTGCCAGAAGGAACAGGCGGACTTCCTGCCCCGGATGGAGGAAACTAAGTGGGAGGTGCGGGTTGGGGCTTTCTCCCCCTGCATCCCCTTCCTGCTCTCCCTCTGGAGAAAGCCTGAGCAGTACCGCAAGGGGAGTGAAAGGAATGGGGGAGGGAGCGGCAAATTCATTAGGAGTCTGTGAGGACCAGAGGTGTCTCTGGGTTGGGTGTGATTGGAGTATCTGTCCTGAGTCTGGGGAGGGGGCCCCGTGTGTCACTTCTGCCCAGTCTGACGCTTTGGGGAGCCCTGGGGCTGGATATGAGGGTGGGGTGAGGTGAGAAGAGCTCTGCCTTCACCCTGGCTTCTCCCACCCAACCCTACCCAGGTGTGCCAGAAGGCCGGG
This sequence comes from Rhinolophus ferrumequinum, assembly GCF_004115265.2. Classification (NCBI taxonomy): domain Eukaryota; kingdom Metazoa; phylum Chordata; class Mammalia; order Chiroptera; family Rhinolophidae; genus Rhinolophus; species Rhinolophus ferrumequinum. Next base: position 25,245,146 of record NC_046306.1, on the reverse strand, counting down.
GAGATTTCCCTCCTGAAGCAGCAGCTGAAGGACTCGCAGGCCGATGTGTCCCAGAAGCTGAGTGAGATTGTGGGGCTGCGCTCCCAGCTGCGGGAGGGCCGGGCCTCTCTGCGGGAGAAGGAGGAGCAGCTGCTCAGCCTGAGGGACTCCTTCAGCAGCAAACAGGCCAGCCTGGAGCTGGCCGAGGGCGAGCTGCCCACCGCCTGCCTCAAGCCGGCGCTGACCCCGGTGGACCCGGCGGAGCCGCAGGATGCGCTAGCCACCTGCGAGAGTGATGAGGCCAAAATGCGCCGGCAGGCCGGGGTGGCCGCTGCCGCCTCCTTGGTCTCCTTGGACGGGGAGGTGGATGCCGCAGGGGAGAGCGGGACGCGGGCGCTGCGGCGGGAGGTGGGGCGCCTGCAGGCCGAGCTAGCAGCTGAGCGGCGAGCCCGGGAGCGCCAGGGGGCCAGCTTTGCGGAGGAGCGCCGCGTGTGGCTGGAGGAGAAGGAGAAGGTCATCGAGTACCAGAAGCAGCTGCAGCTGAGCTATGTGGAGATGTACCAGCGGAATCAGCAGCTGGAGCGGAGGCTGCGGGAGCGCGGGGCTGCGGGGGGTGCCAGCACACCCACCCCCCAACATAGCGAGGAGAAGAAAGCCTGGACCCCATCCCGCCTTGAGCGCATTGAGTCCACAGAAATCTGATCCCTGACCTGGGCATGCGGCCTTTTGACGAATGTCCTGTCAAAGGCCAGAATCCCCAGTATCCCCTCCCGCCATCTCTCTTCACCACATTTCCTGTTATCCCCAGACCAAAGAGGTTCTCAGAGCAGCCTTGACCAGATCCCTCCCCTCCCCCCACTGAGTGCCCTCCCAGCTCTACCCCTGCCCCTCTGGGCAGCCCACTGGGACCCTCCTCCCAAGGAGGGAACTGGGCAGAGCAAGTGGGGAGGAGGGGCCCAACCTGCCTTTGTTGGCACACCCTTGTTGGAGATGGAGGCAGCAGGCCTACAGCACCGTGAGGTGCCCCCGCCCCTCGGTGGGTCTGGGCTGCTACTGTTAGCCCCGTGGGTCCAGTGACGCTCTCTGTGCTCACCTCCTAGGCCATGTGCCCTGAGGGGGCCTGCATGGGGTCTGCTGAAACAGACAGACCTGAGGCTCCTGGCCTCTCTCCTTCCTGCACTATTCTCTCTCCCTGGGCAGATTGGCAGGACAAGTGGGAGCAGATGGCCTGCCTGGTTGAGAGGGCTACCTGCCCAGCCCCTCCCCCCAAGGTTTCTTGGGCTCAGGCCTCAGAGCCTGACTTGGTCCTGAATGTGTGTCTATATGTGTGTGTTGGGGGAGGGAGGGGCTGGGGCTGGAGGCTCAGTGCCCAGGAAAGATCTGCTCTCCTATTCCTGGGAAGGCTCACCTAGAGGCTTCTTAGTTCTACCCATCCCCCTTCTGGCCAGGATCCAAGGGCAACAGTCCCACATGCTTGGCGGACCCCACACCCAGGGCCACTTTCTGGCTCTAACTACAGCTATTAAGTGCTACCTGCCTCTCAGGCACTCCCCTCACCCAGTTCCTGAGGTCATGAGTGTCTGTGATGTCTTCCTGTGTCTTCCCCATTCCATCCCCCCAGCCTCCTGCTTTCATGCTCAGAACATCATTGTTCCAGGCCACCTCTTCCCCCAAACCTCACTTTTTCTTCCAGTAGAAAATTCTGCTTGATCTTTGGTGCACTGCTCTCTTCCAAGCTCCACTAGGCCCAAGCCTGAGCCTGAGGTCTTTGTTTTTGGGGGGTGTGGTGGTGGTGGTTGTGATTGCTCTTGAAGAACAAGGCAACCTGAGAGGAACACTGACCCTTGGGTTCCCAGGCCCTGAGGTAGCCCAGCTTTTGCCCACGGTAGGCCTGGCATGGCCATCGGTGGGGGGTTGGGACAGCCAGTGTGACTTCCTTCCTCCTCTCTGGGCCCTCTCAGAGTCCATCTCCTCAAGATAGGAAGGGAAAGGCAAATTTCTAATTCACCAGCAATAAAAATTGGAGGAGGCTTGGTCCTCAGCCCTGGTATTTCTCTTTTCACTCTCCTCCTCCCAGCCCCAAGACTGGGTTTGGGGTGGAGAGAGCTGGCAACTACTGTGAGCAAGTCCCCCAACCCCTGACCAGCCTCCTCCTATAACTGGTGACTGTTTAACAAGCTGTGCGTCACCCACAAAAACAGGAATGCCCCTCTGTGTGGCCTCTATCCCTTTGCACAGCCCCTTCCGGTGGCCATCACCAGATCTCTCAACTGGGTTGGGGGCGCCATGCTGGCAATCACTGCCCATTGCACTCACCCCTCACTGCACCCACCCAGAACTTGGGCCTGGGACAGAGGGGCAGGGGGAAGAGAAGGCGTTAGTAGGGGAAAAAAAAAGAAAAAAAATATGAACAGACTCAGCTTTGGGACTTCCAACACAAAATAAATTATATATAAATATATATAAATATATATCTCTACCATATGTGATGGAAAGACTTCGTTTTCTTTTCCCAAAGAAATAAAATGGAGAAAGCTTCTTGAGTTGCATTCTTTGGTCTGTTTGTGTCTTTGCAGATGTGGGAAGTGAGGCCTAGGTGAGGGGGCGGTATGGAGGGCAAAGCTAGAGTAAACAGATTTCCCTGAGGAAGCACCAGACTGGAGACAGGCGCTCACTGGGCCGTGCCGGGAGGTTGGCTCAAAGCCCAAGCTCCTCCATGTTGCCCAGAAGGAGTCGTGGTTCCACGTTTCTGCCTAAAGGGGCTTTCTCTTTAGTTCAGACTGTCACCAAAAGGGTTTCAAGCTGGTTCCAGCTCGGAATCTGGACACCAGGCTGCTGGCCAAAAGGCAGGTGATGCAGGACAACTAGATGCAGCCTGCAGTGGCCTGAGCCACCTTACAACGACGGGCTAATATTTCAGGGCTGAATACATAGACATGAAGACAAAACCAGTTTAATTAGTGGTGAGGCCCCAAAAGCCGTAGGGACCCAAGCATGCTGGAAACAGGGAGCTGTCCCCTGCGGGTAAGTGCTGTCCTTTATGATAATTTCTGTCATCCTCACAAAGCTGCCAATCAATAATGCATTCTGCTACAAGTAACACAATCTGATTTACAGGACCTTGAAGAGTGGTTTATTTTCAAGTCTGCTCGTAGGCATCCTAAGTGTCATAGGTATTGGTTCATCAAGGACCTAGACTCCTCCTACTCTCCCATTCTTAGCTTGTTCCCACCAAGCCACAAGGTGGCTGCCACAGCTCCACGAACTCACTGAGGCAGCCCACTTAATCATGAAAGTAAAAACTTCCACAGAATCCTGCCAGCATGTTTCCCTTCAAATTTTGTTGGCCAGAACTGAGTCACATGTTCTTCCCACTTCAAGGGAGGCTGGGACATTGAGTATTTGGCAAAGAAGAACAGGATTGTCATGGTTGCCTAGAAGCAATGTGGTTCATCCCCTGGGGATGGGCCCTCTGCTCTCTCTGGGTTTTGCTGGCAAAGACAAAGTCATAATCAGCAACTAACAGTGTTTGCCCTGGTCTGGCCCAAGTGAGAGAACCCTCCCTAAACAGTGGTGTCTGGGGTCTGGGGCCCCAAATATTCACACCCAGGCAAACAGTGCCCTCCACAGAGCTCAGGAGTTGGGATGCCAGGCTTGCCCCTCCTTGCAGTGAAGTGTCCTCCCTACATTGGTTTTGTCTCCCCAACAAGATGGTGCCTCGAATGAGTACTAATTCTTAGATCTCCTTCACAGCTCTTAGGATGGGTAGACCAGCAGCCAAGGCACTGACAAGCTATGAGCACTCTGACCAGCAGCTCTCCAGTGCCCCCCAGGAATGGCAGTCTGGGGCCAGGCCGTGGAAGATCTCAGTGGAGCCTTTTCCTTGCTTAGTAGCCCACACTGACTCAGGTGTGAGGCCCTCTACTTAGGGAGGTGGAGAATCACCCTGGCTCATTCGCCACAGCACTGACCTCGAGCTCCAGCTCCTCACATCCATTTCTCCTAACAGGCTCGGCTATCCATCACTAACTCTCCTGGAAGCACTTTATAGATACATCTCTATTTTAAATGCATGATTACCCTCATTGTACAGATGAGAGACTAGGCTCCCAAGACCATAAAATCCTGAGTGGTGGTCTGCGATTCGAACCTGTGTCTACGCTATTCATTTTCTTCCAGCGCGATGTATCCTCGGCGGTGTTTCCTCTCCGCAGGTCCTAATTCCCCCCGACTCTTCGTCGTCCTCCAGTGGAAAACGTCCTTGAAAAACGCTGACAGAGTCTTTTGAGCCTCGGCCGCACCCGTCACTCGCGCAGCAGCCGGAAATAGCGGGCAGTTGGCCGGAAGTGGGGCTGTGAGGCCCGAGTGTAGCTGGCGTAGTCGCAGTGGTGCGGCAGTCTGCGGGGTCTCGGGTCTGGTGTTCCGGCGCCCGCGCTGGCGAGACTCAGGTGAGTGGAGGCGGCTGGGGAGGAGGTCGCGCCGGCCGCTCCCTGCCCGCCTGAGCTGTGGCCCGCGCCTCGTGCCCTCCTGGCCGGCCGAGGGCCGGCGCGTGCGGAGGCCCTGTTCTGCGCTTCCCCGCGGGGTTAGCGGGCGCCTCTTGCAGACCAGGCTCCAGGGAGAACCTCGGCGACCCCCACCACTCCGGAATTCTGTAACCTTGGGCAAACGGTGTATCTGAACCTTGATATATTTTTTTTTTCCCCGCTGTGAGACGGGGATAGTAACAGTACTTGCCTCACAGGGCTGTTGTGAGATCTTCTGCTACACCTCGTATCACACTTGAATGTGCATGCGAATCATTTGGGGATCTGGAGATGCTGATTCTGTAGGTCTGCGGTGAGGCCTGAGAGCGCGTCTCGAGCCAGCTTCCAGGGGAGGCTGCTGCTGCTGTTCCTCAGGCCACACTTTGAGCAGGAAGGCCCTACGTTGTTTTGCTTAGTACCCGGGATGGGGTAAGTTTTCAGTAAATAATCAATACGTATGTACCTTTCCCCCATTTTTAACAGTTTCTGGTTGCACAAGCCGAACTAAGGGTAGTACTGATGCCCCCCTGCCTTTTTTCTCTCCAGGAATAAGAAAAATAATTGCCTTTTCTCTGTCCTGACTCCGGAAGCTATGGACCCTCTTTATCCCAGTTAGGTTAATCGACCTCCTGAGGTGGTGCTGCGCTGCTCACTTACTGCACATCCTTGGACAGTGCTTCCTCCTGTGGAGCTGGTAGCCAAGTGCTTTAGCACCAGCATGGCTGATGTTTGAATGCTTCAGTTATTTATCGCTGCTGTATTCTGAATTCATGTTTTCTGCACTTGGGACACACTTTGAGTAGTTAGAACAGCTGCCTTTCCAGAACTAGATTCTGCAACTCACTGCTCTGAACGGCTTTGGGCAAGCTCTGGGATGAATTCTCTACTGCCTGGTAGACCAAAATAAAACCTGAAGACTCAGTGCTGTATAATACAACTGAGAAAGTGAGGCCTTCCTTTGGAAATTATGCAGGTCTAATTTATTTGTCAGGATGGCTTTCTTCCCCATTCATTAGTTTATTTTTTTCTGATCCTCTGTAAGGCCTTGCCATTCATCATGCAAATAAGTCAACTTTGATATCAAAGAATTTTGAAGATCCCCCTTCACTTGTCTGAAATACTGTATTATGTGGCCTTGCAAGTCTAGGAAAACAGATAAAACCAAGTGTTTATGGAGTTAACAGGAGTTAACAGTGATAGATACTTGGACCATTTATTTGGTAATTTTTTCACATGGCTGAGGGTGCAGATACTTCTGTTTACCTACTTGGATTCTGTCAATCCTTTAATCTCATTTAGATGGGCTGAGAGGACAGGAGTTTCTGCTCTTTGTTGTTAAACTCAGAGATTGTTTAAAGATAGACTCTCATCAGACCCTTAAAGAGCAGTGGCTCTAACAGAATTATCTGTGGGGCTTTGTCAGCTATGTCTATTGGCCCTTGTTACCATTGTAATAGAGCAATAGGAGAGTCTTAGAAGGGGAGGAGAGGGTTACATAAGCTAAAAAATTTCACTGATAATTGTGACATGCTGTTTTCTCTCCCATAAGCATGGAAACTAGAATGAAATGGAGGAGATGGGCTGTTAGACTTGATTTGGGTTTGGCTTAGCCCTGTGGGCAGTACTTATCTTGACTTAAACACCTTTGCATTAGTGATTTACCTTTATAATAGTGGTAGTCTCCCCTATTGTAGGCTGTGCTCCTGTTCAGAAATAAGCACAGAAGAGTCTAGCCCAGTTAGCATCTGCATTAACAGCTAAGGGTCCATACTGTCAGTCTCTAAGCCTTCACCATTGGCTTTAAAGCTTTGTGTCATCATTTCTGCCCATTCTGTGGGTATCCATAAAGTTCTATAGACAGCAGGAAGTGCTTGCACTACAAATAGCTTTTCAACATTTTCCTTGAATGTTAACGTTGCTTTATCCACTGATTATCTTGAAGAAGACCTTAATTCCCTGTTAACATACGCATTTTGTAAATTTAATTTTTATCAAAGTTGTATATGGTTTACACAAATAGTTTGGGAGCTTGTAACACCAAATATTAATTTACTCTCTTTTCTCCCTTCATTTTTGTACCCTAGCGGCACTTTCATCTATTTTTCTACTTCTTTTGGCATTTATCAGTATATTTCTAAATAACATATTCGTGTTGCTACTTCTTGATTTCTCAGAGATATCTGTATTAATGTCTATAAAATCTCTTGACCTCTTTATTGTGGACTTTGAGATTCTAGGTTTCTTGTATTATTATGCAATCTTCCCCTACCCATCTTCACCTCTCTTCATCCTCCCAGTATAGTTTGCTCATAATTTTTGGTTCATATTAATAAGATTATATAAATATTCACAGCTGAGCAGGGAGTATAATATAATATTTTTTTGTCTTGTACAACATTTTTGTTTTCATGGAGTTAATTTTTGTTACTATCTTGGTTTTTTATTAATCTACTTATTACTTGTTTGTCCCCAGATTATCCACCAGAAGTGTAAATCTCCTCTCCCAGGTAATACCCATCTCCTCCAGCATGAACTGGTTGCTCTTTATGTCTGCTCTCGGCTCTAGTCCTGGGATCTTCCTTCATCATTATCCTGGGGTTTCCCTTTGCTTCTCTCCTATGTTGAATCCTAAATTCTGGATCACGCATCTCTCCTGCCGATTTTCAGGTCTTCACTTGTGGTAGATCTCTCTACCTTGTTATTGGAGCATCTTGTAACCCATTCCTTCATACAGATTTCTCTTTGAGGTATTCTCTTTGTTTTTTGTAAGTAGTGTAAACTAACCATAGTGATAGCTAGGACCCTAGACGATTAGAGGTGGGCAGGGCTTTTGAGCTCATCTGGTTCTAACTCTTAGCTCCCTGGTATCTGGAAAACCCTATAAATTGTTCAGTGTCTTCTGCAGCCCCAGTCTGGAACCTTACTCCCCTTCTCGTCTCTCCAATACACCAGCAATGTTAGTTTTGGACTCAGACAATACTTGATGTCAAACCCCACTGTGTACCTTGGCTATGTAACCTTTGGCAGGTTTCTTAATCTTGTGAAATCTCTTTTTCCTCACCAACAACATGGAGATAATAAAACCTACCTTACAAAAAGGGTGTGAGGATCAGAACTACTGCAGACACAAGGCTTGGCACAGAGGAGACTCTAAAACAATTGTGGCTCTTGGTATCTCCACCTTGGGACTTAGCATGTATTTTTACAAATCAAAAAGAGCTACATTAATTCAAAACACGGGATCTACATCAGCCAAACATTGATATTCCAGGAAATGATTCTTTTTTCCCATAAATTTTATTGGGGGACAGCGTGTTTCTCCAGGGCCCATCAGCTCCAAGTCGTTGTCCTTCAATCTAGTGGAGGGCACAGATCACTGGCCCATGTGGGAATCGAACCTGTTGTTCAGAGCTCACGCTGTAACCAACGGAGCCATCCGGCTGCCCCGGAAATGATTCTTTTGTTCATTTTAGGACCATGCATAGTAATTTTATTAAGTACTGATAGGAAGTCTTGATTGAAGTAATTTACATTATTTAATGTGCTTTCTAAATTATATAATTCATAAAGGTATTTGTTAAATTAATCCATGTACTCTTCTATGCTCACAGTTCTAACCCCAGTAAAAAGGGGAAAAAGGTTAATTTATCAAAGATATAACAGAAAGTCTCCCCCACAAAGAAGCAATATAGTTACTTTTCTTTTATGTAAGTGTGTTTTAGGTGATGGCACTTATTTGTGTTCTGTTTGTTCCACTGATGTTTGTACATACTTTTCCATGTATTGATGCGCCTCATTCTGGATGGACATTGGAGTTTTGTTTCTGTTTTATTTTTTCAGTTATTTGCTTTAGATAACACAGCTATTTTGTAAAAAAATAAAGTTTTGTCTTTTTAAAAAGTTATTTCTTGAGATAGTTCCCAAGATGAGGTGAAAGACACAGATTTGAATAGTTTATGTCTTTAGTTGCTCATGGTGTTGGACAAAATTTACATTCCAAGTTCCAAAGCAGGTCTTCCTAAAAGCCCTGTTCTGTTACTGGAGTTCCGTTATTTGCTTTCTCTTTTCTTTCCGCTTTGCCTGTGCTGCAGTGTTAATTGAGCTTTCTAGTGACTGAGGCATAAATCTTAAATTATCATCTAAATATTAAAGAGAAAATAAAATTATTTCAGTATTGTTTTCTAAATTTTAAAAAGTTTGCTATCTACAATCATAGGAATAAACTAATGGTCTATAGCAAACTTTGTCTAAAGGGTGAGATAGTAAGTGTTTTATGCTTTGCAGGCCATGCATTTTCTGCCACAGTAACTCAACTTTGCTCTTGGAGCGAGAAAGCAGCCATAAACAATATGTAATGAATAGCCTGGCTATGTTCAGATAATACTTTAAAATCAGGTGGAGGGCTGGAATTGGGCCATAATTTGCTGATAACCTGGTCTGTAACATCTGGACCCATAGATTGGAACTTGCTGGGCAAAATGGTCCACAGGCCTCAGTAAATAACCAAGTGTATAATGATTTCATGTGAAAGAATTTTGCTCTGGTTCACAAAGAAACTGGAGCATACATTGCTGCCATGCAGAGAAGCCTTTGTAGGTGGGTTACCCAAACAGGAACTGACTGGCCTGCCCTGTGGTCCCCTGGTTCTTATGCCATAGGCTCTGGAAGGAAGAGGCTAACAGACGAGTTAGGTATTTCAGAAAGTCATTTTGGTACCCTCAAGAGCGTCAAGGGATTTTCTGCAGCACCAGCCCTGTCTGGTCCATATCTTGGCAGCTCAGGGTTCTCTGGGTTCTGCTTGTCAGGCTTCGGCATTTCTCAAGTGGAGGGAAAGCCAATAGGCATTTAGAGAGCAAGAGTATAGCAGAGTCCATTTAATAATCTCTCCTGGGTTCTACCATGGGAGAAACATGGGACTTGTTAGCACGCGACTCACTGGAGGCGTCCTCTGCCTCCAGAGGAAAGCTGTGCTGCTCCCTTCGCACATCAGCCGGGCAGTCGTGTGCACTGGTGTTCCCTGAACCCTGAGTCCAGCCTTGAGTTCCTTTTTGCTTCCCACCCATGAATTGACGGTGAGGAGGGCTTTGGCCTTCTGCCCTCCCCAGCCAAAATGAACGAGTTTTTGCACATACTTCCTAGTTTCATGACGACTCTGCAATAGTGATTCAAACTCTGTTATCAGCCTCCTGAAGAGGAGAATACGCGTCTTACGAAAGGCATAAGAACAGCGTTAGAACAGAATTCTGTAATCAAAAGTTTTGTACTTTGGGAACAGGGAAGGTTATTGTGGCTATAATTAATTAAACTTCACACCAAATTCCACGTTTTACTTTTGGTAGCTTTTACCAGCTTTCTTATTCTCCAAGTGGGCCCTTTATATGTTGATATCAAAGACATGGAATCGGTTGCTCACTTTTGTTCCCAGCTTCCTTTTTGGAAGTCGGCCTTCTTCCTTCCTCTTGGAAGTTAACAGAGCAACTGTCTCATCTCTAACCATCACTGCTTTCCTTCTACCATAAAGGAAGTCTGTCCAGAGGACAGAGGAAGTCCAGAAGGAAGGCTGGACTGAGCAGCAGTCTGGAGAGCTGCCCGGTAGTACCCTGGTTTTGAGGTTTCCTTGTGTCTTTATGCAAGGCACAGAGTTTATCCTTGATATATGCTATCTGGGCATTCACTAACATTGAACTTAAGTGGACAGCAAAGTTTTAATCCAGTTCTTATAATGTGTACATTTTGGTATTGTGATGGGTGGAATCCACTTATTCTTCGTCTACCCTTTTTTCAGTATCTGGCACCAATTCTGGCCCAGTCATTTGTGATCCATGGCTCTTGTGATATGCTGAAGATTTCCAGGCAGTTTCTGTGGCACGCCTCCCCATCCAGCTCTAATCAAGCACCATATAAACAAGAAATTGCCTGGTCAGACCTGTGAGGACTGTGTTTTGACCGCCAAAACGATCAGTACTGTCGCCAGAATGGCAGCCACTCTGAAGCTGTTCAAACCTTTAGGATATCGAGCGTTTTGCGGTCCTTTTGCCTACAGTGCAACCCAAAGTGTGGCATATTGGAATGTGGGAAACCGCACACGGCACAGGGGACAGGACCCTCCAGAGCACAGTAGCCTCCACCATCCTGCCAAAAAAGTTGAGAAAACTTGTGACACCTCCTCTCCGCGTAGGATCCTGACAACCAGCAGTGCCCTGCCGGGTTTGGAGTTCAGCAGGGCTTCTGCCTTGAAGGCCAGCACGCTGAAGCCAGGCTCACCCAGGGCCATGAAAATTGATGAAGAGGATGTAGAAGTTTTTGACTCCTTTGAAGACCCCCGAGTTTTCCTACAGCTAAGACCAGAGTACCAGCTTCACAGCTATAACAGATCTGAGCCTTGTCAGCCCCTGTCTGTTTCAGAAGGTGAACTAATTTTGCACAAAGTCACAGTTTATCAAGATAATCTCCAACCTCAAACGATTGCCGATTATTTGTGTAAGCTGAGCTCTGTGCCTGCAGAGCAGCGTCCTGTTTTGCTGTCCAATGCACGCTTTGCTTTGCTCTGCCAGCTAAGTGTGAAAAACATACAGCTCTTTGATGCCCCAGATCTGATCAGTATTTTGAAAGCCTTTGTCAGTTTAGGAATTCCTCATTCCCACTCAATGCTAGATGTGTATGAAACCAGATTTTGCCATAAGGTGTGGGAGATGAGTCTGGATCAACTTCTCTTGGTGGCTGATCTCTGGCGGTACTTGGGCCGCAGAGTACCTCGGTTTTTTGAAATATTTTTTAGTTATCTGAATTTGCACTGGAAAGATCTATCCTTGTCCCAGCTGATTCACTTGATTTATATTATAGGCGAAAGTCGTCAGGTACCCCAGGAACTAATGCAAAAACTGGAATCGTTGATCCTCAAGTATATAGATTTTATCAATTTAGAGGAGGCTGGTACCATCTGTTTGGGGTTCTTTAAATCAAGTAGTAGTCTCTCTGAATTTGTCATGCGGAAAATTGGAGACTTGGCATGTGCTGACATGCAGCACCTGAGTAGTTACGCCTTAGTGAATATTCTTAAAATGTTCCGTTTCACTCATGTGGATCACGTAAACTTCATGAAGCAATTTGGGCAGATTGCTCCTCAGCGGATTCCTTCCCTGGGAGTCCAGGGTGTCATGCACCTGACTCTTGCCTGCTCGGCCTTACACATTCTGGATGAAGGGGTAATGAACGCTGTGGCTGCTTCCTTGCCTCCCAGGGTAGCATACTGCCGAAGTAAAGACGTGGCCAAGATTCTGTGGTCATTTGGAACTCTGAACTATAAGCCACCCAATACGGAAGAGTTTTATTCTAGTCTGATAAATGAGGTTCACAGAAAGATGCCTGAGTTCAACCGATACCCGGAACACCTGCTCACTTGCCTGCTGGGCCTGGCGTTTTCCGAGTACTTTCCAGTGGAGCTCATCAATTTCGCTCTGAGTCCAGGGTTCATCAGGATAGCTCAGGAGAGAAGTAAGTTTGAACTCACGAAGGAGCTGTATACACTTGATGGTACAGTTGGCATTGAGTGTCCAGATTACAGAGGCAATCGTCTTAGTTCTCACCTTCAGCAAGAGGGATCAGAGCTACTGTGGAATTTAGCTAGGAAGGATATGAGCTCAAAGCCTGAATTTCTAGAAGCTCTCCTTTTACTTGAGACCATGTTGGGTGGGCCCCAGTACATCAAACACCATATGATTTTGCCTCATACCCGATCTTCTGACCTCGAGGTCCAGCTTGATGTTAACATGAAGCCATTGCCATTTAACAGAGAAGCCGTACCCACTAAAGATGTCGCCAGATTAAGGCTTAAGCATGTGGGAGTCAGCCTTACAGATGCTTTGATAAATCAGCTACTAAAGGGGAAATCCGGAGGGCATTTCCAGGGGGAAACTGAGTCGGAGACTGGGCAGCAGCCCATGGAATCAGAGAAGAAGGCAGCCATGCCCTTGGAGTGCTCCCTTCACACTGTGGCAGACAGATTGGGGGCCACGGAGATGGCTGGCCTGTGCCCCCCAGCCTGTGTGCAGGCCCCACAAGTGAAGCTGGCTATTCAGTTAACAAATAAGAACCAGTATTGCTACGGTTCCAGGAGTCTGCTTGGACTGCACAGTATGAAGAGGCGGCAGCTGAATCGGCTTGGCTACCGTGTGGTAGAGTTATCCCACTGGGAATGGCTCCCACTGCTGAAACGGACTCGCTTGGAAAAGCTGGCCTTCCTCCATGAGAAAGTGTTCACGTCTGCTCTCTGACGGGCCTTCGGGGCATTTTTACTCAGAAATGCTGTCGATGTACACTGTACCAGGTGTTGTGAAGCAGTTACAAAAGCCAGAATGTAGGTTTGTAATAAAAGCATCTGTTGAGGAGACTTAGTTGTACTCTTGTCTATTGCAGATTGAAGCTAGTACGTGTTATTGTGAATTAATTGTAACCTCTCCAGTTGTGCAAGTTGCTGCTCATTTGTGTAGTTACATAAACATCTAAAAATGCCCGATTTTCAGGTAATTCCTATTGCATTTTTCTTTGTTCGCCATCCTTGTCTCATGGTTATTTTGAATTTTTAGGATAAAAGTGTTGTCAGACATTGTCTCAAACCAATTTTTAAAAACTGGTTTACCTATACTTTGTCATAAAATAAGAGTCTTTTACAACTTCTCTTACGTTTCGGGATTCTCCCTGCCCCATGCATGTTTTCTTCACACCCTCTAAAATTAAAGTCCTTATTCTTGTTTAGATTCCTTTGGTTGTCCCTAGTTGCTGATTCTGCCTGCTTTAGAAGGCCATTTCAGAATCAGTGAGCTTAATATCTTCCTCTTAGCCCCCTCTTCTCCATTTCTATTTCATTTGCATAAACGACCCCAGCCTACCCCACCTCACGCCCAGGATAGTTTCTCTCTAAAACTGGATCTAGAATAGAATTATATGAGTGCCTCTTGGGCCAGGGGTTCTCAAATATGATGACCGGGAGAAATGTTTTTCATGGCAAGTAGCTCAGACGAGTAGGAAACTTATTACGGCCCGTAACAGGAGGTCTAATGGGCTGAGGTTTGGTGGTTTTCGAGCCATAGGCATAAGGGAATTGTATATATGTCAGTAACTTAATACAGGTAACATTTGTAAACACTTGGAATCTACGAGAATTTCTTTTAAAAGGATCCCTCCCACCATTAACAAGGTCTCAAAGGTGACTTCTTCAGAGAGGACTTGCCCACCCGTGCTGACTAAAACAGGGCCCCGTTGGTCTTTGATCACGCTGTCGCCTTCTCCAGCTTCATTTTCCTCACTGCGCTCAGCAGTATCAGAAGTGATTCTTTATTTGTTTACTTACTGGTTTCCCTGTTGGTGGAAGGTAGCCTGTGAGTTAACTTTGTCTATTTCATTTATCTCCAGTGCCGAGAATGGGTCCGAGCACACACACAACAGTTTAGTGAATGTCACTGGGTTTTGTTGGAGAGTTGGGGGTGGAAGGAAGGCAGAGAGTGTCTGGGTCACAGAGGCCCATGACCTTGCTGAATGGCCGAAGTCTGCAGGGGCTGGGTACCTCCAAAGGTATCTCAGTCAGGGACTAACTGGGCAGATTCATGTTTTAGAAATGTCAGGTAAGAAGCAGGGTAGGGCTAGATTGGGGGTGGGGGGTGCATGAGATGAGGGCCAGACCTATGGGAATGGGAAGTTTGAATTCTAGAGATGTTTGGAAGGGAAAAAAGACATGACTTGGTAACTGATTAGGTTGGGGAATGAAGATTTTTGGTTCCTAGATTGATACGAAGTCAGAAACGAAAATTGGGGTCAAAGCAGAAAGGAATTTGGGTAGAGGATTAATGATGAGTCTGCCTGGTCATGCTGAGATGGCCCATCAGGCAGAAAGCTTCAGGCTGGCGTCCCAGCTGGGGATGACAGGTAGCAGTCAGAGCCACAAGTGAATTAAACTGCCTTGGCCAGGTGGGAAGGAGCTTATGACAGCCTGGCAACTACTGATCTGCTTTCTATCTCTGTGGATTTGCCTGTTCTGGATATTTTTTAAAAGTGGAATTATACATTAGGTAGCCTTTTTTGGTCTGGCTTCTTTTACTTAGCATGATGTTTTCAGGGTTCCTCCATGTTACAGCATGGACCAGTGCTTCATTTCTTTATATGGCTGAATAATATTCCGTTGTGTGGATGTACCATATCTTGTTTATCCATTCATTAGTTGATGGACCTTGGGTTGTTTTGGCTGTTGTGAATAGTTCTGCTGTGAACATTCATATACACATTATTGTTTGAACACCTGTTTTTTCAGTACATTTGGGTATATATACCTAGGAGTGAAATTGCTGGGTCATGTTTTAACTCTGTATTTAACTTATTGAGGAACTGCCAAACTTTCCATGGTAGCTGTACCATTTTAAATTCCTAATAGCAATGAACTAGGGTTCCATTTTTTTGCCAAAATTTGTTATTTTCTGTGTGTTATTTTGATAGCCATCCTAGTGGGTGTGAAGTGGTTTTGATTTGCATTTCCCTAGTGACTAATGGTGTTTAGCATCTTTCAGTCTTAACAATATTAAGTCTCCAGTGCATGAACACAGGATGTCTTTCCATTTATTCAGGTCTTTAATTGCTTTCATCAACATTTTGTAGTTTGCAGTGTACAAGTCTCAAACCACCTCAGTTAAGTTTATTCTGAAGTATACTTTTTGATGCTATTATAAATGGAATTGTCTTAATTTCCTTTATGACTTGCTCTTTGCTAATGCATAGAAATACAACTGATTTACCCAGCACTTTTGCATAATTCTTTTATTAGCTCTAATTGTGTGTGTGTGTGTGTGTGTGTGTGTGTGTGTGTGTAGATTCTTTAGGGTTTTCTGTATATAGGATTGTGTCATTTGTGGATAGAGAGTTTTACTTCTTTCTTCCCACTTTGGATACCCTTTTATTTCTTCTTCTGGCCTAATTGCTCTGGCTAGAACTTCTCGTGTGAAGTTGAATAGAAGTCGTGAAGGTAGGCATCTCATCTTTTTCCTGATCTTAGAGGGAATGCTTTCAGACTTTCGCCATTGAGTGTATTAGCTGTGGGTTTTTCATAAACACCCTTTGTGTTGAGGACATTCCTTTCAATCCCTAGTTTTCTGACTGTAATAAATAATTTTTTAGTGTATATCTCAAATAGTACATGGGACATTCTTATGCTAAATGAAAAAATCTATTGTTTGTCCAATTTTCAGATATAAGTAAGTGGGCATTTAAAACTTTTGTTTGCTAAATTGGCAACACTGAAAAAGACAACACCAAAGCAGGGTTTTTTGAGGGGGCTGCTGAGGCCAGAAGAGAGTTGAATGTTGTTTACGTGTTGCGGAAAGGGTCCAGTAGTCAGAGAAAAGTTGCGGATTCAGGAGAGAGACAAGAACAGGTGAAGTCAGGCCTGAGGAGAGGGATGGCGTTAGGGTCAGGTTCCCTCACCTGAGTTCCCACAGGATTTTGCTGACGCTGTGTGGGGACAGAGCCCCAAAAAGCAGTTTCCAGGCTCTCGGCCTCACATAGAAAGGTGCTGGCTCAGGTAGTAAATGGCCATCGACTGTGATCAAATGGCCAGCAGCTGTGGCTAGTTGGCCGTCAGCTGTAACCAGTGAGCCATTGGGCACTAACATAACTGCCGTGGCTAGGCTAGCAGGAAAAGGGGGACTAGCAAGAAGATGGTGGCTGAGTCTGCAAGCGGCACAGTGAGGGTTGAGAATTGTGTTGCTCCTGGTTCCTGTGTCTCCAACCCAGCCGCCAGCGAGATTATAGTGGTATGACTCCCCTACCTATGGCTCCGTGGGTGTTCCTTTTTGGCCTCACCATGTCCTGCGTTCTTGTGTGGGGAGCGGGAGCAGAGACCCCACAGACCCCGCCTGACACCCCGCATGACACACTGCTGTTAAGGTCCTGAGCGATTGATGTCAGAACTCGGTCCATGTCCTTGTTTTGAGACTGTGGCTCTTCATCTCTGCCTTGTTTTGAGCCCATGAGTTTTTGAAAAGTGTCTACTTGTACCTAGCAGAGTGCCTCACACGTATTAAGCCCTTGAAGGGTGAATTGGCTCCAGCTGCATAAGGTTGCAAGCTCCTCTTGGGCCCACACCTGTGTCCTGGTTCCCTATGCACTCTTACTGGTGGGTGACTGGGGGTAGCCTGGGACAGCTGTCTCTCCTTTTAACCAGCTTGAAGCAAAATGCACCCAAGTCCTTTTTTTTTTCATGATGGGCAAGTAACTCACTTTAGAAATTATAAGAAGTATTGTACTTCTTTAAAAGCTGAAGTGCCCAATTTATAAAATTGCTCGGTGCATTGGTATTCCACCCACACTTTGAGATTAAATGCTTTTCTCTTATTTGACAGGTAATCTTTTCTTCTTCTTTTTTTCCCCCTCTGTAACCTGTTTGAGCCTAGTCTTTAAAATACGTGTTACTGCCAGAATTACTTTCCATTACATTTTTGTGAGATTCGAAAGTCAGATTGTGTAACTGAGCTACGGCAACTTCTTCGAGAGCCAAAAGAAGATGGATGCTGAGGTGTTCAGAAAGTGTCATGGTCACCTTGTCCTCTTTTAAGTTACACCTCTGTGCTGGCCACCCCCAGGTTCTGAGTCCTCAGTAACAAAAAGATTTGCTTGGCTGCTTCAAGCTCCAAAGAAGCACAGGCAGAAACCTTCCAGATAGAATCATCAACTTGTCCCACTTTGCCTGGGACTCTCCTGGTTTTAGCACTGAGAGTTCCACATTCTGGAAAATACTTCAGTCCTGGGTAGACCACATGGTTGGTCTCCTCACCTTTGGATCTCTTCTCAGCCCTTCCCTTGTACTTTCCCTTACTCAGTCTGAGTACAGGGAGGCAGAAGAGAAAGGTCTGTCTCCATCTGGACATCCAGTCCTGCAGGGCTGTTAGCTGCAGGAAGTCCTGTGGGCCTGTATCTAGAGCCTCGCTCCTGTGTGATACCATTGTGCGACCTCAGCAACCCATCCAGTTGTTTAACTACTTACATCAACTTTAAATATATGAAAAGAAAAAAACTTTTCCCACTACTCTATTACATTGCATATTTTAAATTTCTTCATGTCCCCTATTACCTCCCAAGCTCTTCATGTATATATATTCCTAGATGCAGATTTTTAACAAATGTGTGATCATAATACTTCTATTTTGTGTTCTTTTTCTTTATATATACTTATTTATTTATTATTGGGGAATATTGGGGAACAGTGTGTTTCTCCAGGACCCATCAGCTCCAAGTCAAGTCGTTGTTTTCAATCTAGTTGTGGAGGGCGCAGTTCATTGGCCCATGTGGGAATCGAACCGGCGACCTTGGTGTTATGAGCACTGCGCTCTGACCAACTGAGCCAACCAGCCACCCCTCTTTATATATACTTTCGTAGTTTTCTACATAGTCATATTATTTAAGTGACAGGTACACCAAGAATAAATGTGTCACTCAAGTTTGTTTCTTTATAGTGTGGGTAGTAGAAATTAATTGGTTTCTTCAGTTGAGGGGCTTAGAACTTCAAGACTTCTGTGGTAATAGAGTATTTGGACTTATAAAGGACTTCTTAAAGGTCAGTATAGGCATCCTTGTGATGGAACTGTTCTATCTTGACTATGGTAGTGATTACACAAATCTACGCATAGAATAAAATTTCAGAGAACTGAATACACAGGCACACACAAATAAGTGTATCTAAGATACAAAATCTGAATAAGATCTATAGATTGTATCGTTCTCACTTTCCTGGTTATGAGGTTATACTATAGCTATGCAAGGTGTTACCATTGAGGGGAACTTATTAAGGATACATGGGATCTCAGTATTATTTCTTATGACTGCACCTGAATCTACAATGATCTTAAAATAAAAAGTTAATTAAAATGTTTAAAAGTGAAAGATTTATTACAAGGTACCTTTGAAATCCTTGTGCTATACTCAGTAATATATTATACATAGTTCATTTTCCTCCCCGTTCTCTTAAAGAACACTCCTCTCTCAAAAAAAATTATAGGAAGAAAATGTCTAGGGAAAAACTGGGACTGCTAGTTTATTTCTAAGTAGTTTGTACTTTGATACTCATTTTTGATGTCTTCAGGAAGCCATTTGCAAATATACCCCTTCATGTAGTGTAAAAAAAAGATGGTAGGAACACATCAGCTAGAGGAAAAAGAAACCCTTTGAAGGGTGAATTACCTTTAAGTGGTTTAGAATTGCTGTTATCTAGGAGGTTGATGGCAGACTTTTCATTAGTGTCATTTCTTTTCCTAGTTATAATAAGCCTCCTATGACTTCCCTTTGACCAGTAGCTTTCAAACGTTTTTTTTTTTTGCTACAACCCTTAGTAAGGAATACCTTTTACATCAAAACCCAGGATAATTAGATAGATAGATAGATAGACAGATAGATGGATAGATGGTAGATAGATAGATAGATAGAAACAAAATTTTCACAAAACACTGCTCACCCTCAGGTGTGCTGTACTCTGACATTTTCTTTCTATTCTTCATAATTTTTAAAAATGCTGATTATGGCTCAGTAATTTGAGTTCTTGATCCTTGATCTGTGGTTTGGATAAACACGCCCTCAGCCCACTAGGTAAAGCAGTCTGAATCCCCGTGGCGTAACATTCAAGGCCCTCCCCATCTGGTTCTGGCTGCCATTCCAGCCCTGCTTCCCCCTCCCCCCTCTAGCTAAGTGCCATATTCAGCATTTCCTGAACCTGCCTCACACTGTCCCATCTCGATGCCTTGACTCTCACTGGTCCCCCTCCCTTTTGTTCCTGTTCTTACCTCTTGGCTCCTATAATCAAGCATTATTGTCCATTGTGCCTTTAGTGTGTAGTATCTGTCACTCTTCAGAACCGCCCATGAGCTCAGGCATGTGTCCTAGTTGTCCCCAGTTCAAATGTCATTCCTGACTTCTGGGTAGACTTCTGGCCAGTGCTTTTCAAATTTTTTCATCAAGAGCCATGATAAGTACCTTTTTTGTTGAATCTAGTTTATACATTTGTTGTACGTATTTATATGAAACATAAATAAGTTTCATGACAATGCCCATACTATGTACACTTTGATATTTTGTATTGTCTTTTAATTATTTATTTTCTTCAACCTATAACTTGGTTTCAAAACCAAAATTGCAAAACACTGATTTAGGCCATCCTTTCCCACTCTGAATGTCATCTACAGAAAGCTCTGTTACAGACCTGTAAGGAAGACTTGAGGACAGGTCTGGGAAGAAGTTAAAGTGAATAAACTAGATAAACACATTTCAACATAGAAAAAAACCTTAAAATAATAACTTAATAGAAAAGCAAGTTATAAGATGATACTCATAGTATATTATCATTATGGTACATTAGAAATCCGTAAAACTACTGTATGTTGTTTATGGATACACAGATACTTATACACATTTCAATGAGAGACACCAACTTCAGACACTTGCTTCTTTGGTAAAAAGGGAGAAGAAAGAGGATCTGTGGTGATCATTGTTTATATCTTTTCAATTTTGCTCTTAACAATGAAATGAGAAGCAAACATGACAAAATGTTCACATTTGCTAAATCTAGGTAGTGAGTATAAGAGTGTCTACAATATCATAATATTTTACATTTTTATCTAAAATATTTTATAATAAAATCTCTGAAAAGAAAATTGACATGATATCTACTTATTAATCTTTATTATCTTGCTATCTTATAATGCCATTATTATCTGGCTCCAAGCTACTTCTGTGAACTTCAGGACACTTTAGCCATGATCTGTGGTCCCCAATTTAAACTCAGACCTAGTCTCTCTTGAACTTAGATGCCAAATTTGGAGATGGAGGCTATAATTTGTAAGTATTTACTGGACAGTGTTTGCAATGAGTTCAGGTGACACTTGGCCATTTCCTAGGAAGGGCTAAGGAGGCAGTCTTCCTGGGTGAGGCTGTTTGCATTTTCATATGGTGAGCTATTTATTTTTCTGGATTAAGCATTAGGTAGGAGGACACTTGACCTTAAAAGATCCAGGGGTATTAGAAACAGAGAGATGGTTAGATCACACAAAGTCTTCAGTGGCAACTGGAGTCCTATAGACTCCTACAGTGTTTTGGGCATCACTATTTAAAAAAAACAACGGATACCATCATTTGTAAGATACATATATATATATAGATATAGATATATAGATATATAGATATATAGATATATTTTTTTAAGATTTTATTGGGGAAGGGGAACAGGACTTTATTGGGGAACAGTGTGTACTTCCAGGACTTTTTCCAAGTCAAATTGTTGTCCTTTCAGCCTTTGTTGTCGAGGGCGCAGCTCAGCTCCAGGTCCAGTTGCCGTTGTTAGTTGCTGGGGGCACAGCCCACCATCCCTTGCGGGAGTTGAGGAATCGAACTGGCAGCCTTGTGGTTGAGAGCCCACTGGCCCATGTGGGAATCGAACCAGCAGCCTTCGGAGTTAGGAGCACGGAGCTCCAACGGCCGGAGCCACCGGGCTGACCCCCTGTAAGATATTTTTAAAAGGGTCTGCCACTCTTGTCCTGTAATGGCACAATCACTTGTTTTAATTTGATCTCCAGTCCTAATTTTTCAGTGTTTTCAGTCACTTTTCCCCATTCTTTGTTGCCATTATTACTATTATTATACTTTATTTTTTTAGAGTGGTTTTAAGTTCACAGAAAAATTGAGCTGATAATACAGTGTTCACCTCCTTTCCCTTGCCCACAGTTTCTGCTGTTCTTAAAGTCTTGCATTAGTGTGATACATTTGTTATAATTGATGAGCCAATATTGACACATTATTATTAACTGAAATCTATCGTTTACATTAAGGTTCATTCTTTTAGTTGTACAGTTCTGTGGGTTTTGGCAAATGCATTATGTCATGTATCTGCCATTACAATATCATATAGAATAGTTTCACCACTTGACCTTTCGTTTTTATCTCTATACTCTAGTGCGTAACACACGGCTTGTAAATGTTACATAAATGTGCAATAATATCTAAAACTAAATACGAGCAATAAAATTCAATACAATTTGAAAAAACATTTTTTTTTCCAAATCGTCTTTATTTTTATTTTTTTTAATTTATTGGGGTGACAGTTGTTAGTGAAATTACATAGATTTCAGGTGTACAATTCTGTATTGCATCATCTATAAATCCCATTGTGTGTTCACCACCCAGAGTCAGTTCTTCCATCACCATATATTTGATCCCCCTTACCCTCATCTCCCACCCCCCACCCCCCTTACCCTCTGGTAACCACTAAATTATTGTCTGTGTTTATAAGTTTTTGTTTCTCATTTGTTTGTCTTGTTCTTTTGTTATTTTTGGTTTATATACCACATATCAGTGTAATCATATGGTTCTCTGCTTTTTCTGTCTGACTTATTTCGCTTAGCATTATACTCTCAAGATCCATCCATGTTGTCACAAATGTTTGAAAAAACATTTCAAGAAAAATCTGCCACAACCACATAGAGCCTATCCTAGGAATAAAAGGATGGTTTAAAAGCAGAAAAATGTGATATATATATTTTATATATAATATATATATAATATATATGTAATACATGTTATATATTATATATATATATATCTTAGTCTGTCAGATAAGAAAAATAAAACTCAATATATAGAGAAAATCAGAATTCAGAACATATCCCTGATTTTTAAAAAACTGAAAATTAGAATGCTTTAGTAACATAAAAGAGTATTTCAGACTAACAATAACATGTTCAAAGATGAAATACTAGAGGCATCTTCTAATGGGAACAAAACAAGCATAGCAACTCTATTATTTTTTCATATAATTCTGGAAGTTCTAACTAATGTAGTAAGTAACATGAGAGACAGAAATAAGAGTTACCATTTTGAGAAAGACACATTCAGACAGTAGAAACCTCCCTAAAAAACAACTAAAAATCTGTTAGAATCAATGAGTTCAATAAGATAACTGAATAATAATAAAGATAGCAAAGTGAAAAGCTTTCCTATATATTGGAATAACTGGTTAGAAAAATTAATGGGATAAAAGGATCCTCCTGTTCATAAATAGTAAGTTTAACAATAATCATGTGGGCCCGTTAAGAAAAAAAAGTCAAAATTGTACGAAGACAAAAATCTACTTAAGATTTTTATCTTAATATTTTAATAGTAAAAAGTTGCAAACCACCTAAATGTCCGTCCACCAAAAGGAAGATGGTTGATTGTTTAAACCCCATCCTGATCCAAAGTGAATTTGAGGTAGCTTTCACAATATATATTATACTATGATATAAAAATAATTGAAGAGCTCAGGCAACGAGAAATTTGAGGGACACCACAGATTTTATTCTGAGCTTTCTAGCAGCCAAAGGAAATGATCACGATCAATTGTATGATTCATATTCATGCCGTAAAATACTGAGCTGATTGGAAGAAACAGCTGTTCCTAGTACTGAGACTAAAGAGAATTTTCTCATGGGTCCCAAGAGAAGATACTGTGCCAAGCAGAGAATGATCATTTTGACAATAAAACGGCACCCGACTTTATAGGTAGAGCTGTCTCTTACGAAATTCCTTGCTAATGGGCCACACAGAACCAGTGAACAGTTTGGTAGGAGTGTTTGCAGTGAGGCGAGGATTGTGTGCTGGGTATGGCTGGGGAAACGTGAGCTGCCCCAGTGTGCTGCTCTGAGGGGCAGCCCAAGGGAATAGTACGTTTTAGAGACTAAAATTGTGGTTTTCAGTTGATGTTGTATCACCCTGGTTTCCTGTGAATCTTCACAGAATGACCACTGAGTTTTTATTGGTGTGTTACATTTATTTTTGCTACAGCTGAGGGTCCCCACTGCTAAGAAGTCTGCCAAACGGTGGTGGGGTTTGTGAATGCAGCAGCCACCACCGGAATTCCAGGCAGGGAGGCAAGAGGTGCCACTTAGGCTGGCACTAAATTTAATGTGGAAGGACTGAACAGTGGAAATATCCTCTCAAGCTAGATGTTGGTAAGTGCTGTGGAGAGCAGGTCATCGGCTGTCTGTCAGATACAGGTTCATGTGCTTCACTAGTTGACTGATGAAATTAACAACCTCTGATGAAGGTTGAGAAGCCGCATGAGTGAGATGCTTGATTAAACTAGCTCACCTAAAGATTTTCCTCCAAAAGCAGTTTGCGGTTTGATCCAACACATGCTGAAGAGGACATTCAAGGTTCCACATGTCTACATAGTAGAGCTTAGCCACTTTAATTTTAAGTTTGGAAGAATTGGTTTTTTTGTAAATGAATGATACCAAACCTTGACCTAAGTAACAACAAAAAAACGTTGTAAGGTATGCATATAACTTCCTGGTAAATCCTTCAAGGCAAACGGTGATCAAACAGGCTAACCAGGGTGGTTAGGGAAAGTTTGGAATCTGCGTCCCAGCTTAACCTCTTTTTGAGCCTCAGGTTCTTATCTGCAGCATCAGGATATTAGTACCCACTTGAGGGCTAGCCAGTTAGTAAGATTGAAATCAAATAAAATTCCCGGTGGCCTCTCAAGCCCTTTGGTGTATGTGCCTCCCTGGCCAGTGGTATGTTTCTGTTACTAGAGGGTCCTTACCTAACGACTCGCCGGAAGCGTGAGCCCTGTGTTAGTTGAGACCCAGTATAGATAAGGCCTTACATTACTGCGTCGATTGGTGGGGCAATTCGATTCTTTCCTTTCAGGTATCTGAGATGCAATTTAACAAAAGTTTGGAATTCTCCTGTCAGCCTTGCCCTTCTCATCCTGCTCATCTCTCAAGTCCAACTACAGGAGCAGGAGTCAGGTGATCGCCAAGCCAGGGGTTAAAGACAAGGGGCAGTTGTCCCGAGGGTGGTCACATCTGGGCGAGGCCACCTTATGCTACCATTTACTATTGAGTTGGGTGCTCAGAAGTTCTGAAGACTTCCATTTGACTTTATACTCGCAGGAAAGCTGTTCATTATGGCGCCAAGAAGACCCTGCGCAACTTGCTCTGGTCCTAGCATTTAGGTTCTCAGAGAAATTAATTTCGTAATATGTAGAATCAAGTTAAAAGATCACAGTGTGAAATGTCCAAGAAAATAACAAGATAGGAAGAATGAATATGTTGGTGAGATCAGTGCCTCCCACTATGAAATAAAGTCAATACTTCAAAAGAGTTGGCAGTTACCTCTGCCAGAGTTGTTGTTTTTTTTTCTCCCCTGAAAGAGAGAAAAAAGGCCTAAGATATAGATTGTGGGGATAGGGATGATTGCAGACTACAGATGGTTGCAGACTAGTGGTACCTTTATCTTACCAGTATTAACCACCTCTTGGCATTTTGATAACAAAGTTTCTATCTCTTTTTTCTTATCAAAGCCCTTTCCAGCAAGGCAGAGGGAAAGAGAACTCCCTGTGGCAGTGTATGCACACACACATATATTCATATATACATAAACACTCATGCATATTATATGCATATATCTGTACACACAAATGCCATGACAGTAATATAAAGGAGACGTTTTAAAATATGATAGTAAAATTTATTCTCATGTGTAAATGTTTGGGTACCACCATACTGGAAGGCATGAAGAAGTAATCAGGAGCTTTTACGAACATGTAGAATAACCTAGAATGTAGACTGCTACAAATGTAGACTATCAGGTGTATTAGCATTATTCTCGGTGATGTGCTTTCAGAAATGGTAAACACCTCTTGGTAAAGATCTGAACAAAACAAAGTAGGATCTTTCTATGATTTACATGGAAGTTCCCTTCCTAGAAAATTGAGCATATATTAAGACCATGTTAAAAAGTACTTTGTGGGGCAGCCGGTTAGCTCAGTTGGTTAGAGCACGGTGCTCTTAACAGCACGGTTGCCTGTTCAATTCCCACTTGGATCACTGTGATCTGCGCCCTCCACTGCTAGATGGAAACAACTACTTGGAGCTGATGGGTCCTGGAAAAACACACTTGAAAAAAAAAGAAGTACTTTGTGTTTATAGGGACTAGGCTGAGATAATAAATATTTAAAGATCCCATGGCAGATCTTCACTGTGCAGAAACTGCCCACTAAACTGTTTCAGGACACCCAACATGCCTGGCCTCTGCAAGTGGCACTTACTGATCATGACAACAAAGATTCCAGAGGATGGCCCTGTCCCTGTTGGGCTAACAGTTTTTTACGGCCTTGTCAGCCAAGCGGAAAAGCATAGAATGGCTGCATGGCCTCACCCAAGGAGGTCTGATCCATCAGACAGGCTTGCCACTGGGAGGGATGTTTCTAGTGGTTTCCCTACTTCTCTACAGAGTCCCAAAGGTTGCTGGGTATTGGTCATTTTTTTACCTCCAGTTTTATTGCGCTATAATTGACACATGACATTGTAAAACCTTAAGGTGTACAACATAATGATATATGTATATATTGCAAAATGATTACTGTAATAAGTAACACCCATCACTTCACATAGAGTTCCTTTTTCCTGGTGATGAGAACTTTTAAGATCTACTCTCAGCAGTTTTCAAATATACAACACAGTATTGTTAACTATAGTCACCATGTTGTACATCCCTAAACTTATTTCTCTTATAATTGGAAGTTGGTACCTCTTGACCACCTTCACCTGTTTTCCCCACTCTGGACATTGGTCATTAAAATGACTATTTGGATTAGATGTCCTTTTAAAAGTGCTTTCCAGCCCTAAGATTTTCTATTTCTCAAGAATAATGCTTTTGACTCTTACTAGTTTTGTTTTAATAAGAAAACATAATTGCATTAAGAAGTGTTAAATCACAAAGATGCTTAGCAGCACTCTATTTCCTGTGACCCTTTCCATTATAAACCGTCTAGCTAAGTAGGCCAGTTTTTTGTCTGAGCTCAGCCACCTTTGACCCTCCCTTTCCTATGGGGAACCCCCCACTGAGCTGACAGGCCCTTACCTCTACTGACCTGTAGAACAGCTGCCAGTCAGAGAACCGGAAGGCTTTGCCAACCTGCCCCATCTCAACAGAAGTCTCATCTGTAATTTTTCAGAGGACTAATTTTCCCCCCCCCAGGATCACATGTAGGATACAAAGAAAGTGTGTATGAAAGTTTTTGTTGTCACCCTATTTGATTCTCCTCTTAGGAATCAACTCCTAAAAGTTTAGAATTGAATTTTAACTTGTCTAATGCCAAGTTTTATTTTTTTATTTAAGGCTATTTCTGATGCTTGGAAGCTATCCTTTCAGCCACAAAGATGGTAATAAATCTTTGCCTTCCACAGTTCAGACCAAGAATTCACTGCAACAAGGTAAACAAAACAAGCATAATACATGATACCTATTTTCCACATTTTCCCCCATTTCCTTGTTTAGTGAACTTAATTCAGGCTTAATGTACTTTCACCCTCATTGTTTTAGATTCCACCGTATGATGTTTAGGTAAGAGGGGGTCAGGCCGCAGCTCTGGAGTCAGACGGCTCCGTTACAAGGTGAGCTGTGACTCATTTTGTGGAAGGTGGCATTCGCTGTGCTTTTCCTGTGATGATAAATTTTAATTCCGCTCCAAGTCATAGTGAAGGTAGAAATACTCTCTCCCCCGCCCCAGCTCTTGTCACTTCAAATGCTAGAAATAATGGCTTGTGTTTGTTATTTGTATTCCTTGTTCTTTATAGGAATTAAGCTGCCTCCCCTTTTGTGTAAGGAGGGTGTCTTTCCACAGCTCAGAGCCCGGAATAAGGAAGCTCTAAGGGGAGAATGGAACCCCTCCCCTAATTTGGAGTTCTGCACTTAGTGTACTATTTCAGGTTCCCAGATTGTTAAGCTGACTCCTTCAGACAAAGATATCTTAAAACGTCCATGGGTTATAACAAGTATTAGAAGTAGTAAAAGGGGAAAAAGTTACTCACAATCCCACCTGATAGCAGCACATCCACTGTTTTAGATTTCCCATCGTTTTTTATGGTCCTTGTACCTGTGCACACGTTTTTTCTTTCTTTTTTTTTAAACCAAGCTTCATTATTCATAGATTTATAAGACATTTGTTATACCTTCCTAGGGAAGCTTATAATGGGTAGTCCAAATACAATATTAAGAACTTTAATGACCATCGTTGTTTTTCCTTAAATCTGCATTTTTTCATCTTCTGAAATAAAAAACCACTAGTATTAATATATATGCCCCCTCTTCACAGAGGTGTTATTTGGAAGGGGTTTTGGTTGGGTTGGGCAGTTTTGTTGCTCATATTTTTTCAGCATGTGCAGTACTTCCGGACACAGTTGCCCTCAGCCTTCGACCTGATCTTGGGAGCCTGCAGAAAAACCCAGGAGAAGTCAATGTAATAGAGGAAATTTCAAATGAGGAACTTCAGACTTTCTTTAAAGAGTTTTCTTATAAGTGACAAGTTCTTGAAAACTAGTTGTCTTCACTTGGATCTCATCAAATCAATGTGTCTGATATTTGTCATTTCATCTAGATATCAGCTGATGGCTATGAAGTAGAAAATCTCATCTCTGAAGACCTCACAAAGAGAAGTCATGGTTTTAGGACAGAGTATTTCATTAAGCCACCAGTCTATGTGACAGTTTCCTTTCCCTTCAATGTGGAAATCTGTAGGATTAACGTAGACCTTGCAGCTGGGGGAGGCCAGAATGTCACTGGCCTGGAAATGTACACGTCTGCCTCATCCAGCAGAGGTTCTTGGACTACCCCCGAGGGTCGGACTCCGGGCCCAGCCGAGCCCTCCATCCCGGACAGGGAGGCGTTCACCTTGGTCGGCAAAGTCTTTTTGAAAAACCAGAGCCAAGTGGTGTTTAACCACAGGGGGTTCAAGGCCAGGCCACCTTTTGGCCCAATGGAAGCCACACTCCCTTCCCCTGCTGTTGTGGCCCAGGAGCTCTGGAATAAAGGGGCTCTTTCCCTCAACCACGTGGCCCATCTCAAGATCTGTATCACCCACGTGACAGGCAGCGGTATCCCTTGCATCAAGCGGTTAGAAGTGTGGGGTCAGCCAGCCAGAACCTGCTCGCAGGAGGTAATAGACAGCGTCCTGCTGGTCGCCGCAGAGAGCCTCCCTCAGGACTTGGCTGCACAGGCCCCGGCCTTGCCCATGGAGAGTGACTGTGACCCTGGGAGCCAGCAGGCGCCCTCCAGCCTGCAGGAGCTGGCGGAAGTGATCCGGGACGTGCCTGAGGAGTTCCTGGATCCCATCACCCTGGAGATCATGCCTCGCCCCATGCTGCTGCCCTCAGGCAAGGTCATTGACCAGAGCACGCTGGAGAAGTGTAACCACAGTGAAGCCACGTGGGGCCGCGTGCCCAGCGACCCTTTCACGGGGGTAGCCTTTACTCCACACTCCCAGCCCCTGCCGCACCCCTCCCTGAAGGCCCGGATCGACCATTTCCTGCTCCAGCACTCCATCCCTGGCTGCCACCTGCTTGGGCGAGCACAGACTGCTTTGGCAGTGACCCCTTCTTCCATTGCTCTGCCGTCTCGGAAAAGGAAGATGGAGCAGGCTGAACATGTCCCAGACAGTAGCCTTGGTGTAAATGCTTCCTGTTTTTCTACCACAAGCCTTCTGGTCACACCCACTACCTCAGAGCACACTGCTAAGAAGATGAAAGCTGCCGGTGAGCTCGGGCTGGCGCACATGGACTGCTCCACAGGTAAGCCCCGCCCCGTGTCCTGCCGGGTTATAACATCTCTCCTCCTCCTGGTGACACATGGCACTATTGCCCTTTCTTTGTCTTGTGCTTTGCTGGCTGAAATTGTCCCGAAACTTCACTTGCTTAAAGCGCCACACGTTCATTATCTCACAGCTTCTCCAGTCAGGAATCAAGGTGCCGCTTGCCGGCTCATCTGCTTCATGGCCTTCCAGGGCTGCTCTCAAAGTGCTGCTGGGGCTGCCATCGACTTGAAGCTCGACTAGGGAGGGATTTACTTCCTCGGGGTTGTTGCCGGATTCAGTTCCTTGTGGAATTGTTGCACGGGGGCTTCTCTTTGTTGGCCGGCGGCCGCAGTCTGCTCACAGGTCCTGGCCACATGGGCCTCGCAAGGGCAGCACATAACGTGGTAGCTGTGTGCACACAAGCTGGAACTCCGTCTCGTGTAACCCAGTCGTGGATAGAAGTGACACTGTGTTCTGTTGGAAGCAAGTCACTAAAGGCCAGCCCACGCTCGGGAAGGGGTACCCAAGGGCACGGACAGACCAGGAGGAGGGGTTCACTGGGAGCCATTTCAGCCACTGTTCCACACCATTGAGTCCTATTTTATTCACCGCGTTTATCTAAGATTGGTGTTGAATTTTGTCTGCTGCCTTTTCAGTATCAGTGGAGATAAAATTAGGGTTTTTCATCCTTAGATCTTCTAATGTGAGAAAGGGCATTAATAGGCTTCTTAATATTGAACCGTTATTACATTCCTGGAGTGAACGCCATTTGGTCATGCTTCTCTTAATGGGCTGCTTGGTTCTGTTTGCTAGTGTTTTATTTAGGATTTTTGCATTCATCAGTGAAATGAGACTGTCGTGTGTCTGTGCACATGTGCGCACGCCGTATTTGGTCAGGTTTTCTTATAGATGATTTATTTGCTTCATTAGACAAATTAGGAAATTTTCCTTTTCTAAACTCCGAAACAATTTAATAGTATTAGCATTATTTACCTGTGACCGTCAGTGCCTGGTGCTTTTGGAGCCAGCTCTTATTTTGGAAAATTCATCTATTTAGATTTTATTCTTTTAATTTCCTCTTACTCTAAAAGGCAAGTAGTACGCTTAAAGGTTACATCTGTGCCTTTTTTGGTTTTGAGTGTAAATGGTAGTTAGCAGAGCCCCCAGAAACTCCTGGAAGCATCTGAAGTGCAGTGGCTGAGGTGAGGGGGAAGGCCCATAGACTCACATGTCTGTGGAGGTCTCCGGTGGTGTTGGCCATGACATATTTGTTGGTGACACAGGACACGCTCACCAGCATTCTTTCAAGGGTCCAAGGTGATGTCCTTTGTCCTACAAACTGGAGACAAAACATACCATTCCCCGCCTTGGGCAGTTTTGTGAACCAAACAGGTTCTTTCTCTGGGCAGCTGTTGCCTTCACCCTCAGCCCATTGCTTGGCCTTCTGTGAACCACACGGAGAAGCCCCTGATGATGGAGTAGGCAGATGAGGTCTTCCTTTTTCCATTCGCTTTACCAACAGGAGAAAGGACATAAACTCCTAGAGGGTGCCGGCCACCAGCCCTGCAGAGTGGTGGGGGCCCCCGAAAAGAGGAAATGGGGAAAGAGCAGACTAGCTGCTGGGGAGGGGGCAGGGTAGGGAGCAGGGTTGCAAGGCTGGACATCTGCTTGCCCTGGTCATTTCCTCGGCCGGCAGGGAGGCCTTCAGAAAGTAGAGTGCATTCTGCAGGTGAGCCACTAGGTGGCCCCTGCCTGCCCAGCAGTTTGTCCTGGAGAAGGAAACCTAACACAGAGCCCAGGAACCCTGAAAGCGGGTGGGATGGGTAGGAACCGCCAGGGTCCCAGGTGTGACTCCGGTATTCTGTCATCACAATCCACTAGGAGATACTGGGGAGGACTTTCTTTACATGTATTTAAAGTTAGAAGCACCATGTTTGTAATCCTCAGCAGACTTTGTGTTTTGGTCTTCTCTTTTCCCAAACCTCTCCCTGGATATTGTGGTCTGTGCATCTCTCGACAGGTCCAGTGTCCCATGAGCAGAAGCTGTCACAAAGCCTGGAAATTGCCTTGACATCGACACTTGGTTCCATGCCCTCCTTCACGGCGCGGCTGACCAGGGGACAGCTCCAGCACCTTGGCACAAGAGCGAGCGGCACTTCCTGGAGGCCGGGCACTGGCTCGGGTAACCTGGGTCCCATCCAGCTCTGTGGAGCCCTTAATGGGAACCTGGGCCGTGCCTCTGTGGCTCTGGGGCCCTCCATGCCCAGCTCCTTAGCTCCAACACCCAGGCCTGGGGGGAGAACTTGGTCTCTTTCCTTTTCCGGGGGGAACCGAGGAGCAGCTGGTAAAGTTTACCTCTTCACAGGAAAGCTTTCTTTAGCCAACAACTCTTAGTAATTCTGGGGACTTAGGCCTTGGCCACCCCTGCTGTGTGTTTTGGTAAGATCTAATATTAATCGTTCTGTCCTGAGGACTTTTATTTGTTTCTCTTCTTTAGTTTATTTTTTCTTATCTAGT
Organism: Rhinolophus ferrumequinum; assembly: GCF_004115265.2. NCBI lineage: Eukaryota > Metazoa > Chordata > Mammalia > Chiroptera > Rhinolophidae > Rhinolophus > Rhinolophus ferrumequinum. The sequence goes on along the minus strand of NC_046306.1, from coordinate 25,213,493 downwards.
CTTGTCTCCCATCTGACATCTGGGTCCTTTTGTAAATGTGAAGTTTGGGGTTGAGTGTGTCATCCGCACCCCTTCCCACTAACATTTCCTTAGTCTTAGAAAAGAACAGTGGTAGTTCCCTGAGCCGGTTTTGGCCTAAAATGAACCTGGGGCCCCACTGGATGATGGAATCGATTAGGATACAAAGTGAGGGGACCTGACTGGAATGCTGGCGCATCTTTTCCAAGATGCAACCTGGTGGGGCCGATAAGAAGGCAGACACTTGCTTCCCCCTGCCTGTCCAGAGCCAGGCCCTCCTCTTGTCTGAACCACAGGCCGTCTTACCTCTTCTGCCTCTGGTCCCACCTCCTTATCTCTCTGATTCCGTTTGCCATCCTGACCATTCCCAAGAACTGTCTTGTCCGAATGACCAGCGACGTCCATGACCCTAAATAGCGCAGTCGTCATCCTCTCAGCAGCATGTGACGTGGCCAGCCAGCCCCTCCTCCCTGAAACACCCTCTCTCTTGTTCTGCTCTTTTTCTCCCTATTTTCAGTGGTCCCTCTTGCCGTTGCTGACTCTTCCTTCTCCTCTAGATTCTGGTCCTGGAACCTTTTCTCTCTGTGACCCAGGGGAGAGCCCACTTGGCCAGTAACAGCCCGTGTTCTTCTGTAGCTCCCACCTCTCCAGCTCCCACCCAAACCCCACCCTCCCTGAAGGCCGCGTGGTGCCTCCACGTGGGAAATTCACGGATATCCTGAGTGAGCATTCTGACTCAACTGCTCCAGAGGGCCCCCCGCTGCCCGTCACCCCATGAGGGTAAAGGACAGCGTCTTCTATGCTTTGGTCAGGCCTGGAACATGGAGGTCACCCTGGGTTTTCCCTCAGTGTCCTCACGCTGACATTCTGCCCCTCATGAGGTCTTGTTCATACTCCTCCGAAGTAGACCTCAGAGTAACCTCTGCTCCACACCCCTTGCTGCCCCCCGGCCCCAGCTCCTGCCGCAGCCCCTCTGGTCCCTCACGGCCACGCTTTCCTTCCATAGTCCGTCACCCTCGCAGGAGCCTTAGAGACCTTATAATGGAAACCAGATCATGCTCCTCCACTTCTTAGAATTCCTCCATCACATCCCATTGAACTTGGAATAACGTTGCAACTCCTGCCTGTGAGGCCCTGTGAGGTCCTGCGTGGTCCTGTGTGCTCAGCCCCCGTCCCCTCCCCGCCTTCGCCTCTGAGCTACACTGTCAGGCATCACACCTCTGTGTCTTCTCTCTTCTGAATGGATCAGCCATTCTTTACACTCACTGTCCTGCTCACTCTGCATGGCTGGCCCCTTTTCATTCTTATGGCTCTTCCCCAAGAGGCCATCCTTGCTCTCTTCAGAGGGGTGTGGATTGGGAGAGAAAGAGCAGCCTCCTTGGGGAGTGGCCACGAGGGAAGGAAGAGAGGGTGCCGCTGTGGGAGGGCAGGCAGTGGGACCCCCACCGTGGGCCTCCCTGAGGAGGCCCTGTGGGAAGTGTGGAAGGAGAAAGCGCCCGCGGCACAGGGCAGGGATTGACAGGTGGGGAGGGAGCTGCAGAGCTGAAGAGAAGCAGACCCCAGGCTCGCCAGCCCTGTCGGCACAGACCTCAGCCCTGCTGCCCGTCTGCGACCTCCCTCCCCTGCATGACCTGCCCAACCCTGGTACACCAGACTCTTTTCTGCTTTTTCCTTTTCATGCAGCGTAGCTTGTGCCTTGCCCTGGCCTTGGAAGCCTGTCCCAGGGAAAGTACCTCTGAGTGGATACCGGGAGGGAGGCCCAGTGCTGCCGGCTGCCCTCAGAAGCCAGCTTTTCTCGAGCATTCATGCGAGTGCCGAGAGTTGACGAGCCAGAGGAGGCCTTCCAGGTTGCGAGGCTCTCTGGTGCCTCTGCTCCCGGAGCAGCCAGGTGGCCTAGGGAGGGTTGCAGCCAGGCTGCCATGTGCACGGGGCTACAGGGGGGGACGCTAGGCATGTGCCCTGCCTCCAGGACAAGCCTGCCTGGCAGGGGGCCGTTTTCCCTAACCCTGGCCTATTTTCCTCCCTGATTTACCAGAGCAGCCTGGGAGCGTCCTGGGACCCGAGTGTGCCTCCTGCAAAAGAGTGTTTTCTCCCTACTTCAAAAAGGAGCCCATCTACCAGCTTCCCTGCGGCCACCTCCTGTGCCGGCCCTGCCTGGGTGAGAAGCAGCGCTCCCTGCCCATGACGTGCACAGCCTGCCAGCAGCCAGTCGCCAGTCAGGACGTGCTGCGGGTCCACTTCTGAGTGACTGAACGCAGCCTGGAAGACCCGTTGCTGAGAGGAACAGGAGTGGGGGGCCACAGCTCCCCTGAGGCCTGGCCAGGTTCTAGGCACCGCAGGGCCTCTTCTTTCCCAAGGGCTTTCCCTTTATTACCTCCCACAGTGTAGCACAGGCCTGGAGTGAGGGGTGGGGAGGGGCGCTCCACTCCTGCTCAAGTGGCAATAGGATAACAAAGCCATAGTTTGGGCTGGGAAGGATGGGAGAGATGTCCCTGCCCTCCTGTACCTTCCTGCCCCCCCCCCCCACCAGAGCCCTGGACCTGCTAGAGCCAGCCCCACCCTGCTGAGGGCCCCCAAGTTACCTGCATACACCCCCTCCCCATCCTGCAGGGCGGATGTGCGTGGAGCACAGTTGACTGGCTTGGGATCTCAGAGAGAGCCTCGGCCTTCAGTGTCACCCACAAGTGGACCGTGCTGGGGGTCTGTGGAGTGAATGACTCAGCCCCCTACTGGCAGATTATGCGGAGCCTTAATAAAGCGATGGCTGACGTCTGCTGTGGGCTTCCTCCTGGCGGATTGCCTGTCTGTGTCGTCATGCTCCTGTCCCCTACCTGCATCCACGCAAAGTGGGACTGTCACAGGGCAGCAGCGAGCAGTCCCTGCAACCCGAGTCAGGCTACAATTTGGGTCAGTGGCCTGAAGGGACAAAAAGTCGTGTTTTCAGATGGGTGATGTGTGTGGGTGGGGAGAGCTGAGTGCTCCCCCTGGGGCCGGGTGCCAGCGTGCATTCAGCTGCCTCGAGGCAGAGCTGGCTGCTGCCCTCTGGGGAGGAAGGCACCTTTTCTGCCTGGGGCCCATTTCAGGAAAACTACTTGTTTGTAGGCTGCATTTTTTTTCCATTCAAAATTTATTGAGTCCCAGAGGAAAAATAGGTAGTCCTACAACTATTTACTGTATGGAATAGATTCTAGTCACTAGAAGAATGTCAGGGAGAAACTACACTGCTTTTCCCTCTTACCTTCTGAGCATGTCTGGGAAGGAGCAGGCTTCATATTTCATCCTTGAGATTCATTCCATCGTAGGCCCCTGTGGACAGGCCGTGGGGGCCCTCGCGCTGCCCAGGGCTCTGCTCTCCCTCCCCTCAGGCCTGCTGCCTTGCTTCCTAGGGGGCCCCTCAGGGATGGAGGTCGGTGTTCTCTCTGGTTTTGATGCTCTGTACATGAGGCAGAGAGAACTACAATCCTTACACTGATAGGGAGTAGGGAGCTGATTAAAAAATCAGATTCTTGGACTCCAGTCCAGACCCAAGAATTTAGAGATCTGGGTTTGGGGTTCAGGAATTTGCATTTTTTTTTAAGAGCTCCTAGGGGATTTGTATGTCCCAAAGGTGGCTGCATCCTTCCCTCTGCCTCCCGGTGGCGCTTTCCTTGACACAGCCTCACATAAGACTTCAGGGTTTGCAGTGGTGGGCTTTCCTCTTGGCTGGTGAGGCTCCCGTGTGCCCTTGGGCTTTAAATACAGGGGCCATTCTAGATCCTTGCCTTTCTCTCCTTGTGTACCTGCATTCTAGGAAAAGCCCCAGCATTTGTGGCAAATGCAGTGCTGGTGGGGGCGGAGGGATTCCTACCCTCAGCAGCCTAGTTCCCACGTGCAGGTTGGCAGCCTCAGGGGCTCTCCTGTATGCCACCACCCCCCCTCCCCCGCCCCGCCCCGGCCAGCCAGAGGAAGCTGCCTCCCCTCCTGCAGGGGGCTTGTTGATCTGCATTTCAAACTGGAAACTGGTCTTGCTCCCTAGCTAGCACTCACTGGGAAATCAGGCATGGGAGCCACTGGGGTGAGCAGTTCCTGTCCTCCAACCAGGTGGAGCAAACCCCCATCCTTGCAGAAACATCCCTTTTTATCTCATTTTAAGGAGCCTCCCGAAAGGAAGTGGTGGTTTCACCACCCTTGCCAGAAACACGCTAAGCACTGCTGGGCTCAGTTTCTCTTCCCTAGAAAATGGGAATAACATTTGTCTTGTCTTGTTGCCAGCTAGGCTCAGAAGCAGTTTATTCTCACCAGAACCCGGGGCCAGGCCCAAACACATGACTCTGAGCGACTCAGGACCACAGAAAGCCTTGATGTGACCCACTGCCCTCTTGCCCCACCACAGGTTCTGTGGGGTACTCTTTCCTCCCCTTTCCTGTATCATTTATTCTTCATGAAGCCTGTTGGGGTCGTGCAGTCCTGGACCCTCCAAGAGCAGGAGGCTGGGCCATGGCACCCGAGGCTTTGTGAGGCAGGCCGCCGTGCTCATCTCCAAGATGCAAAGTGAGGCCGTGACCGTGTCCTGGCCGTCCTGGCCCCAGTCCCTGATCACTCTCTACCCTAACTCGCAAGAGCTGCGCCACACTTGCTCGTGCTCTGCCAGTTGCCCTCCTTCCCCGGGGCAGGCAGCAGGGAGGGCCGCTCAGAGGTAGTCCTGAAGGTAGAAGAAGTAGAAGAACCAAATCGCTAGGAAGAAGATGAGCAGCTGCTCAGTGCTCACAGAGTATTGCGCCGCCGGGCAGCACCTGGGTCCTGGGGCGGAGTAGGTCCTCCCGTCCATGCCTGCCCTGCTTCTTCCTGTGGGTCTCCAGCTTGAGGCTGCTCAGCTGCTGGGTGCCTTTCCCTTCCCCGGGAACCGGTCCTCTGCCACCTGGGTTGCTGTAAGTAGGTCTGCAGACAAAGACCTGCCCCTAGAGGAAACTGCCTGCCAGGCCACTGCTCGCCTCCCGCCTGCGGTATTGTGATGCGGGGCTGGCTGCCATTGTGACGGCCGCTGGGTGGGGTGGGGCCGCCTCAGGCTGGCCTCTCTGCCCCTCCGCTGCCTGCCCAGCCCTCTCCCCAGCCCAACCTAACCTGCCTGGCTTCGCAGCCTGCTTGCACAGGCAGGACCTTGCCTTCTGGTTCTAGGAAGGGGTGTGGCTGGGTTGAGAATTAGCAAAGATGTGCTGTCTGGTATCGTAACCACTAGCCCCATGTGGCTGTTTAAATTAGTTAAACGTAAATTAAAAACTCAGTTCCTCAGTCACACCAGCCACATTTCAGTACTTAATAGCCACGTGTGTTTGGACAGAACTGGACGGCACAGATGTAGAACATTTCCACCATCAGAGAAAGTTCTGTTGGACAGTGTAGGGCCAAAGTAGGAACTTGGTGAGACTGGCCCTCGGTGTTCCCCTTAGTTCTTGAACCTGTCTCCCGGCAGAGATCCAGGCTCCAGCCTGCTGTAGCGCACTGCCTCCCTTACAAACAGTGCCATGGCGGAGGGGTGACAGCATCTCCAGACTGGCACAGGACCCAGGGCATGAGGAAGGAAGAAGAGGCAGCCTTACGGCAGTTGGCAAGTTTTTTCTATCAAGGTCTGCGCCGATTCCAAGCTGGTGCTACCCACAATCATACTATTGAGATGAGCACGCAAACATTTTGGACCTTTTCCCTTCTAATATTTTTCTATAAGGAAAACACTGTATGTGTGTATACTGTGGTTCTCCCTGCTGTTTCCCTGAACATGATTTCATGGGCATTTGCCCTGGTTATTAGATGCCTTTTTTTTTTTTTAACTTTTAAAAAAAATTTTATTTTTACTGGGGAATATTGGGGGACAGTGTGTTTCTCCAGGGCCCATCAGCTCCAAGTGTTGTCCTTCAATCTTTTGTGGAGGGCGCATCTCAGCTCCAAGTCCAGTCGCCATTTTCAGTCTTTAGTTGCAGGGGGCGCAGCCCATCATCCCACGCGGGAATTGAACCGACAACCTTTCCCACATGGGAAAGCTCGCACTCTAACCAACTGAGCCATCCGGCTGCCCCTAGATGCTTTCTTTTAAAGATCATTTGGAAGAACAAGCCAGAAACCCTGAAAATGAACAGTTTGGATTGGGGGTGGGGAGAACTAACCCATGAATACAAAACGAAACAACTGAAAATCCAGAAATAGGCCCAACTGCATATGGAAACTCAGCATACTACACTGGCGGCATCGCTAGTGAATAGAGAAAGGTGGACCTTTCAGTAAGTGGTGCTGGAATCACTGGGAAAATGAAACCATCTAAGATCTAGAAGAAAGTGGAAAATTAGGGAATTCCTATAAACTTGGGAGTGAGGAAAACTTTCCTGATTCAAATCCAAATACACTAAGACAAAGAGATTGATAAATTGGACACAAAAAAAAAAAAAAACTTCTAAATAGAAAAGCCACCATTAGCAAAATAAAAACATAAATTACAAGCTAGGAAAATATGTTTGTAACTTGGATTACAATGGTTAAAATCCTTAATACATAGCTCCTGAAAATAAGAAAATGCACAAAGAAGTGCAAATAACCTTTTTAAAAATATATATATATATATATATATATATATATTGAGGAAGGGGAACAGGACTTTATTGGGGAACAGTGTGTACTTCCAGGACTTTTTTCAAGTCAAGTTGTTGTCCTTTCAGTCTTAGTTGTGGAGGGCGCAGCTCAGCTCCAGGTCCAGTTAGTTGCAGGGGGCACAGCCCACCATCTCTTGTGGGACTCGAGGAATCGAACTGGCAACCTTGTGGTTGAGAGGCCACTGGCCCATGTGGGAATCGAACCGGCAGCCTTCGGTGTTAGGAGCATGGAGCTCCAACAGCCTGAACCACCAGGCCGACCCTAACCTTTTAAACATGTTAAAAGATGCTCAATCTTGCCCATAATATAATGAAATAAAAACGATCCTGAAATACCATTTCTTGCTTAGCAGATTGGTACAAATCTCAAAGTTTGACCACAGGCTGTGGACTAACAGGTGCTACCAGACAGTGATGGGGGGGAAGCAAGGGGTGCAACCTCTGTGGAGGGGAATGTGACAATGTCTAGTGAAGTTACATATGCACCTACACTCCGACCCAACCTAGAAGACCCTAGAATCTTCTAGGATTCTAGCCCAAAGATTCCCTGGCAAGAATATGAAGAACAGTTCCAGCCCCACCAGCAAGCAGCCTGAGCAGCTACTGCTCGCTGGTCTTTTCAGGGCTGACGAGCCTATTGCCCCCCTGTGGAGGGAGGGGCCAGCTGTGTCCAGAGAATGGGCCCAGGAACAGGTGGTTTACACATGCATGATTCTGCATATGTTATCAAGGAGATTACGGAGAGTGAAGGCCACATGTGTTACAAAGCAAACAAAAAACCCCTCTGCATTCAAATGTTTTTTGGAAAATCTATGTGTTGAACACACGATCCCAGGCATGGTGCTCCGTACTTGATGTGTATGACCTCGTTTAATCTCACCACTCAGAGGAAGGAGGAAGCCGCGGCTCAGTGCTGTGAAAAGCTCGTCTGACTGACTCCAGGGCCACCAACTCATAACTCCTGAGAGCTCTGGAGGTAGCAGAGGTTGGCAAGGAGCTAAGTCCCCTCTACAGGGTGGCCTGGATGTTGTCACCACAGGGTCCTTAAGGATCCCTCCATGGAACTGGGACCTTGTGCAGGGCACAGGGGCGCTGCAAGCACTGCTCTGGTGGGAGATCACCCAACTCCACGACGTACAGGAACTTCTCCACTAGGGTCCAAGTTCACCATACTCTCAGAACCGGAGGCACAAAAAATCTAATTATGGAATAACTCATGACCACGCTTTTGAAAATTCAATAATATTACACCTTCAGGCACAAAAATAAAAGATGTTCCCTTAATAAAGGCTAAGCAGAGTCAACTTCATGTAAATGGATAAATCTGGTTGCAATGTCAATGGAAAAGTACCCAGTTACTGACACAGGAGGGTGGGGGAAGGAGCGGGTGCAAAATGGCTCTGTAGTGCTCTTGGGCCACCTTCGGCCACAGGCAGTGGGTGCTAGGATCCTACCAGATGTGGATGCCATAGTGCAGAGTGACCCCAGCCCTGTGATGAATGTGGCTGAGGGAGATCCAGCTTGAAAGAGAAACTGGATGTTAGGAAACAGTAACCAGATGAGCCCTGCGTGGTCCTGGTGGGGCAGGAAGGGTTGGGCAGACTGGATCATGGTCCCAGGAAAGTGTCAGGACACAGAGGCAAGAGTGGGGAGAAAGGGGGGGCTGCTGACCTGCTCTAAAACAGGTAGAGAGAGCTAGGTTTGAACGGAAGGAGTAGAAAATCCGGGTGGGGGGGAGACAGAGACACAGGTTGGCCTCCCCCTCCCACAATACCTGATACCTTCCCCTTAGGCCCAGGGCCCAGACATCAATTGTGACTCAGCTGATGAAATGCACCCCCATGGCTCATTAATTAGGAAGCCTGTAATTAGCCTGTCTCAGAAACCAGGATCCCCCAGAGAGAGCCCCTCTCACCTGCCTTCCTCTCTCTCCCACCCAAAGGATGAGATCAGGCCGGGAGGGATCCAGCCCCTGGGAATGAGGAAGGGCCGGGGAGCAGGGACACCAGGAGAAATGAGATGCTGGGGCACGCGTTTTGGCATGAGATGGCCTTGCTAAATTGACCTTCCATAATGAGATGACGGAAATGATGGTAAGCGCCTCCAATGCTGCAGGTTTCCTCATTTAAGAACCCGGGGGGGCAGGCTGGGGCAGAGCCTGCCTGTACCTGCTCGAGCTTGGGCTGTATAACTGTGCGGTTCAGTCTCAGTAATCTGGAGCAAAAGAAACGCATTCAGCAAACGTGCCGTTTCACACTGACGTTACTCAGCAACACTTGTTAAAATGTCCCTTTTATCCTCCCATCTGCCTCCTGCATTACTTTTCTGCCGCTCTCCCATATCTCTCTGCAGCACTCCTTGGAAAATCTACTTAAACTTTAGTCTTCATCCTTTCCTCCTGACTTCACACCACTGTGACTATTTTAACTGATTGGTTGCCAATTATTTGACACTCCTCCCATCCTAAGGGGCACTCTGTTCCTTCTCTTGACTCTAGACGGGCTTGTGGTGGCTTAGACCCATCCAGTGTGACAGCAGTGACCCTGTGTGATTTCTGAGGCTACCATAAAATGCCACATTATTTCTGACTCATTTGCTGGAACTCTCTCTTGAAGTCCTGGGCTACCACACAAAAAGTCCAACTATCCCAAGGCCACCAAGCTGTAAAAAGCCACACAGAGAGGCCACAGGTAGGCAGGAGCTCCAGGCAGCAGTCCCAGCAGAGCACAGCCTTTGGCTTATGCCATCCCAGGTGCCCAGGCACGTGAGTGAAGGAGTCTCCAGATCATTCCAGCCCTTAACCTTTCACTCTTTCCAGTGGAGGCCTCAGACATTGTGGCACAAAGATGCCCTTGCTGTGCCCTACCTGTTTGGACTCCTGACCTTCAGAATCCATGAACATAATAAAATGGTGGTGGCTTTGTGCACTGCATTTTGGAGTGGTTTGTTACACAGCAATAGTCACTGGAACAACCACAAACTCCGAGACAACTGCTGTAGAGGGGGTTAGCGCGAAAAGAACCGGGAGGGCAAAACCAGAATACACTTAGGGAAGGAGAAAGTCTGGAAATGTTTCTATGCTAATACTTTGTATCCTGACAAATGTCTAACTTTGGGCAGTCAGCACAGATGGAGAAACGGGGGCTCACTGGGGCTGGCCAGCACACTAACTCAGTCATTTATTGAAGCACCAGTGGGGCCCATTGCAAGGTCCTGGGGTCACATTGATTAAAGGAACCCTGTCTAGTAGGGCAGAGAGACAGGGAATAAGCATTTCTAAGGTACCTCACTGAGCTGCAGGAGGTCAGTTCTTCTAAGGTTAGGTGTTGGGGCAGGAAAGATGAGACTCTGGTCTCATCTCAGTGGATTTTGGGGGCGGGTAGCTCTATGGCACCCATCGCCCCTGTCTAATATCACCCTGATATTCTTTCAAGGCATTATTCTTCTCCACTGGCTAGTCTGAGGGAGCTTTATTCCGAAGCCTAAGGGATAGGCGTAGTATAAGCCAAGCTAAACCACACAGACGCCCCTCCTTGGAGAGGGAATCGGAGCAGAGGGACAAGGCTAATGGCTCTTGAAGCCATCCCTGGAATGGGCACTGTTGATGCTGCGCGAAATCTTGCGGCAGATCCACACCTTTGCACTCACAGGCTGTTGATCCTGTCAGGTGCGCTCCTCCTCCCCCTTCTTCCCGGACCTCCCCATTCAGCCTACAGCCCCCAAACTACAGTCACGGACTGAAAACACGGGGGGCGGGGGGAGTCTTCCCTGGGCGGTGGCCTCCGTGTCCCGGCGCTCCGCGTCTGCGGGGTGAGGCGGTGGCCCTCGCGCCGAGGTAGAGTCCCTGGGCGCGCCGGAGGGCGCTCACGGGGCTTCTGCACGCGAGACCCCAGCTCCCAGCAGCGCGGCTGCCCTGAATCCATTTCTCCGACAAGAGCGCGGCCTCCTCCCCGAGGGCGAGGCCGACAGCGCCAAGTGATGGGGGCGCCACGTTCCAAGCCCTCAGCAGTCAGGGCACAGCTCCTGGACACCTGCCGGGGCCTCAGCAGCGCCACAGGCGAGGGGAGTGCGCCCAGGACGCGCCCCGTGGCGTCCTCAGGGCCCACGAAGCTTCCTGTCTTGCCTTCTGATTTTTGCTTCTGCTCCGCCACCCCACTGGCATTTCTTGCCCCTTTGTCCCGCTGCTGTTTCTTGGGGAAGAGGATATGGACGTCCCTTGGCTCCTCCCCAGCTCAGCAAAGGGGGCAATATCTGTCACCCCCCAGTGCAGCAGCCATTGTCGCCAGGGGTACACCAGGCCAGACTTTCGAGGACCTAGAGCTGGAGTTGACAGTCCCCAGGCGTAAATCCACCCATACTGCTGCTGTACAGGCTTTTAATATAGAAAAGAGTCTGTCAAAAATGTGTTTTTCAAGATTATTTTGCTTTTTATTTGTTATTTTTGCAAGTAGAATTTTTATGAGGTCTTTTCATTTCTAATTTCTTATAAGCTTAATGTACCTCCCTCTAGAGATCTGATAAAGACTCACATTTAGATTCCCCCATTTGATTAAGAAGTGAACGCTTTTTTGTCTTTCTTCTTTCTGGTGTCTCCCCAGTTCGGCGTGGGGGCCTTATCCCCCAAGGCCCAGCATTTTTCTCAAGTTTGTTATCTCTGCTCAGTGCACTCTCTTTGATTCAATTCTGTAAGCAATTCCGGGACTCCTACACTGTTGCTGGCTTTTGTTCATCTTTTCATAGTGTACAGAGTACTTGTGTGCCTAAACTGGTGAGGGTCCCGGAGTCAGACCAATGGAAAACAGGTGAGAAGAGAAGCTCTACTTGCTGCTTGCAGAAGAATCTGTTTGAAAATAAGACCAATCCTCCTTCCAACAGGTATCAGAGATGTCACATGGTGCACACACCGCTTTGATCCTGAGAAACAGGGAATCAGGAAGAGGAGTGGGGGTCCCTGGGGAGTTAACTGTTACCTGTTCTCAGAAAAGATGGTCTAAGGGTAAGGAAGTACTTTAAAGAATATTTTGAGATTTGGGGTTTAATCTGAAGGCTTGCAACTGTTTGTATGTAAAGATTTCAGAAAATCTTAACCTTTAAATAGGACTTTCCCTTAAGACCTCAATGAGATAGGAAATGGGGTTAAGAATGTCCAGCAAGTAACCTTGGGAACAGGTGTGACTTTCCCAAGGCTAGTACCCAGGGCTCCCCTCCCTCCCTAGCTCCCTTCTTTCCATAATTATTGAAAACCCATTGTGTGGCAAACACTGTACCAGGGTGGGGGCCATAGTACTGCACAGAAAAATAGTCCTTTCTGCTCTGGGGCTTTCATTCTCAAGGGGGTACAGCCATACACACACACACAAATATAAACAGACAAATAAATGGACCACAAGTGGTAGCAGGTGCTATTAAACCCATTGACACAGACCCAAGTTCGAAAATAATCAAGGTTGAGGTGCGGGATGCTGCAGGTGGATGGTCAGGGAGAGCTCCTTTTAGGAGATGACATTTAAGCAGCCAGGTGAATCTTGGTGAGGACAGGTGAAACTTCCAGGACACAGAAACAGTAGATTCTGAGATTCCAAAGCAGGGGTGGAAAGAATCAGATAGATTTCAGAGATAAGACTAACAAAGAGTGAGAGAAAGAGAAGACGGGTTTGGGGTGAGTCTCAGGTTCTGGGAGGAGCAGCTGGATGGTGGTGTGATTGCAGAGTTGGAGAACCCTGGGAGCAAGCAGGGAAGCAGCTAAGAATCAGGAGTTGAGGGCCGGCCCCGTGGCTCAGGCTGTTGGAGCTTCATGTTTCTTACACCGAAGGCTGACGGTTCAATTCCCACATGGGCCAGTGCCAGACGGCTCAGTTGGTTGGAGCGCGGGCTCTCAACCACAAGGTCGCCAATTCGATTCCTCGAGTCCCGCAAGGGATGGTGGGCTGTGCCCCCTGCAAATAACAACGACAACTGGACCTGGAGCTGAGCTGCGCCCTCCACAACTAAGATTGAAAGGATAACAACTTGACTTGGAAAGAAGTCCTGGAAGTACACACTGTTCCCCAATAAAGTGCTGTGCCCCTTCCCCAATTTAAAAAAAAAAAATCATTAAAAAAAAAACCAAGAGGGTGGTACCAATGGAGCTGAATAAAGCATATTTTTAAAAAGGACACGTGCTCAACCATGTTAAATGCTACTAGCGCATTGTGGAAAATGAGAACATAGACATGACCACTAAATTCGGCAATATGGAGGTAATTTATGACCTTGATAACAGGAGTTCAGTGGACTGCTTTGGGCAGAAGCCGGCGTAGAGGGTGTTGAAGAGTAAATGTTGACTTCTGAATAAAAATGGCAGATGGACTACATACATTGAAAAACCAAGGCAGTCATTAACTCCAGGGAACTCAAAAACTTGTTTAATGATGGAAGAATCATCATAATATACCACATGGCTTAGCTTGGAGGGCTTATTTGCCGTCTAGCTCGTAATGCTGATCTAACCACTATCACATCATTACATCAGGACAGTGGCGGTGGCAGGGTCGGGAAAGACTGGAAAAAAAATCCTCCCTTTTAAAACAATGTGTGAATCAAGATCATGAGCTGAGGTGTAGGAGACAGAAGGATGGAGAAAGTGTGAAAAAGTAATTTTGGAAAGGGAACATATAAGGGAAGTATAGGAAGCGTGTGAGGTATCTGGAGGGTCCACGTGATGTATGAGGTGATAGCTTTACAGTATATTTACAGCCAGTCAGCACAATGATACTTTTTCCTGCCTGTGTGGGTTCCAAGAAAGTGGTATTGGGTGTAGCGGGCGCTCTGGCCTCTGTGTGGAGTTGGGGTTTGGGGTCTTCCAGGGGCTCTGGTGTGAGAGGCAAGTCTGAGAATACTGATCCTGTCGACACAGCTGGTCAGGACATGGGTGTCCTGGTCTGTCCTAGGACCTGTGCCCTTCAGTCAGTGAAGCCCCTCTGTTCAGAGGGGAACTCAAACCTGAAGTGCAGACAGGTAAGGTGCTGGGCCAAGGCCATGCAGCTGGCTGAAGCCAGACCCTGACCTCCCACCCCACCTCCGGCCGGCCTGCCCTCCAACCCACAGAGACTCAGGAGGGCAACAGTTCAGACCAAGCTTCTTTCTAGGTCATGAATAGAATGAAAGTGTTCCTCTTGGATTAACCCAGGAAGATATTCTCTCTGGAAAAATCTCTTCAGCTCTTAGTAAGAATAATGGCATTAATAATACAATACTACCTGTAATAAACTTTACAATGGTACAGGCATTTGTTTAAAGCGCTTATATGTTACATGATTTCAGTCCTCACAACAGCCCTATAAGGTGGCTGCTAGTAACTTCCCTATTTCACACTAGAAAAAAGTGAGGCACAAAGGGACAAGTGATATGCCCAAGTCATGATGTTTCCAGCAACAGCGGCCAAACTCCAACAGACCGTTGGGCTCCAGCGTTCTCACAGTTCTGAGTGTGGGAGGTCCCCTCCCTGGGATGCTGGACCCCTCAGGGCACTTGGTGGGGAGGAGGCAGCCTTGGCCCCCAAGACTTCCTTGAAGGACCTTGGAGGAGACCAAGAGCTTGGGAGCTGGGAGAGTTGGGGGCTGTGCAAAGCCTAAGAGGTAAGGTGGCTAGCCTGGATCCAACGACCAGAGGGGCACTATGGTGGCCTGAGGGAAGGGGGTTTGTGGCTCTTCAACCCACCAGTCTGGGGTCATGAACCAAAGGCTGCTTTCTCAAGCTGGGCCCATTTGCTGTGGTTCCGTCCCTCCCCCAATGCCTCTACCTCCACCCCACTCCTAAGATGGTGCCTGCCCCGGTCCCCACTAACTAGGGTCCTGGTGGGGGCAGGAATTGGGCCAGGTTGGCTGTCATGTTCCACAGGGCTCTCCCCCAACCTTTGAATCTCACTGGGTCTGGATTTCCCTTTTCCCTATAGCAGTTCCCCTACCCCCACGTTCCTGCCTGGAAGGGGAGTGATGGACACATGCCAAGGAGCTGTCTCCTGTCTCCGAGTTCTTGGGCTTTGCGCTGGGTGTGTGCGTGGGATGGGAGCATCCCCAGCTCCCCCCAGGAGCCTGTCCCACCCACCCTGTGGGAACGACCCGATTTCATGTTAGCCCGTTGCCTCCATGACTGTGGCCGCCCGGTCCATAGGGCTGCAGGCAGCAATTTCCTTTCATGGTGCAGCCAGTATAAAGCCCTCTCTCCACATCACCCTGGGTGTGTGCTCTTCTCCGTTACTTATTTTCTCACAGGGCTGACCCTCCTGATGGGGTCCCACACACCCGACAGCCCCTTCCCACCATTCCTGGGCCAGACTGAATTCTAATCCTTACACACCAGGCCCTCAGGTCCCCCACGCCCCTTTCTCACAGCTCTGTGCCAGGGGATGGAGGCTGTAGACCTCCAGCTTCTTCTGGGCATCCAGAAAGCTTGGCGACGGTCTCGAGGTGACCCTGGTCTGTCCCTCTCCCTGAGTCCTGAGAACCGCAATCACAGTCACAGCAGCTCCTGTCACACTGCGACCATACTGCTGCCAGTGACAGCCGTGAGGCCAGCACCCCTCCCCCATCATCCCCTGCACAGACAGGCCCACGTGTGTCCCCAGGCGCCTGAATCACTGCTGACGGCTTGGGACCTGGCGGCAGTGGGCTCCTGGGGAGCCACTGGGGAGGGGGTTGGCAGCCACGTTGTCACAGAGGGAACACCTGCAGACATAAATAGGCAGACAGCGAAGGCAGCAGAGCACAACCCACAAAGCAGCACCGCACGCTGTGCCCACCTGCGCCAGGATGCCCGACACCGTGCTGCCTGCCTGCTTCTTCAGCCTGCTGGCCTTCACGTCTGCTTGCTACTTCCAGAACTGCCCGAGGGGTGGCAAGAGGGCCATGTCTGACCTGGAGCTGAGACAGGTATGACTGTGGCCCATCTCAGCGCTGCCAGGAAGGGGCAGAGCCCCAGGGCTGGCACCACAGTGCAGGGGCTGGGAAGGAGGGAAGTCGTGGGACAGGCAGGCTTTAGGGGAATGCCGAGCAGAAGAAGGGAGGCTTGGGGAGGCCGGGCAGAGGGGACCAGGCTGCCAGGCAAAGCAGGACGGGCTGCAGGGCTTCCTAGACACTGTCCCCATCCAGACAAGGGATGCAGGAAAGAGAGGTTTCCCTGGTTCCTGGGCTTGGGGCTGGATCAGGGAGAACTGGGCAATAGGCCTCCTCTGTGCCCACGAGACCTCTCAGCCAGCACTGGCTGGAGCAGCAGAGGCTCTGTCCTACCCAGCGCTCCACGCCTCCCCTATCTAGCCCTCAGCCTCTCCTAGCCACCCCTCCACCAGACCCCATACAGACACTGGCCATTACTCTCAGCTTGCCTGAGTGGGAGGTGCTCCTCTAGCATCCTGTAAGGAAGTTCTTCTGGGTACCTAGCCCAATTTTCTCATGCTGCCTATCCAGTCAGTTCCCTTTATTCTATTTTCAGCACAGCTGAAGGAAATCCAATCACCATGCTCAATTTCAATTCTGTGGAGGCTACAGGTGCCTCAATTTTGAGCTATTGAACAAACTAGAGTGGGTAGGTGGGCAGACTACCCACTACCCTTCCCTCTGCTTGGTGCCCTTGGAGGCCTGAGTCACCTAGGTGCCTCCTGCCCACCTGTAGGGCTCAGGCTCTTGCCACCCACCTGGTTAGTCCATAGGCAGGTGAGCAAAGGCCCGCCAGCTTGGGGGGCGGGGGCCAGGCAGGGCAAGGCCAGAGAGGGGACAGGAAATGGGAGGAAGGGCATGGATGTGTTTGGGAGAGCAGGGCAGGGGCCCTCTCTGCATGGGAGGTGGTGGTGCTAGAGATCAAGCTTGATTCACGGGGCAGGAGATAAAGCTCTGCGTTAGGCAGAAGGTGGTGGGCAGCTGAAAGGGGTGCAGCCACGGAGGGCCCAGAGCTGAGGAGGAAGGTCTTTTCCAGGATGTAGCCCAAGGGAAGCCCCTCCCTCAGTGGGGGGTGGAGGAGATGATGCTGAGGGCTCACTGAGAGGATCTTCCCTCACCTGAAAACCAGAGGAGGTTAGGAGGTGTTGGCTCCCCTCCTTTGGCTCCCCTCTTTGGGGCCAAAGCAGCGCCAGAGCGACCTAGAACCTCTGGAGCTCCCCTGCCCGACCTCCCCGCCCAGAGGGGCCCTGATCTGGGCCCTGACGCCCCCACCTCTGGCTCAGCTGCACGGCTCACCCCCTGCTGTCCCCCCAGTGCCTCCCCTGCGGCCCCGGGGGCAAAGGGCGCTGCTTCGGGCCCAGCATCTGCTGCGGGGACGAGCTGGGCTGCTTCGTGGGCACGGCCGAGGCGCTGCGCTGCCAGGAGGAGAACTACCTGCCGTCGCCCTGCCAGTCGGGCCAGAAGCCTTGCGGGAGCGGGGGCCGCTGCGCCGCCTCCGGCATCTGCTGCAACGACGGTGAGCGGCCGGCGGGGCCCGGGGTCGGGGTCGGGGGCGGGGGCGGGGGCACCGGGGTGGGCGGGGATGGCCCTGGGTCCCTCCAGGTGGGCCGGCCTGGATCTGGTCCGGGGCCTGGCCCGTCCTCCCGCGCTCAGCCCTTGCTCCGCGCAGAGAGCTGCGTGACGGAGCCCGAGTGCCGGGAGGGCGTGGGTTTCCAACGCCGCGCCCGAGGCAGCGACCGGAGCAACGCGACCCTGCTGGACCCACCGACCGAGGCCTTGCTGCTGCGGCTGGTGCAGCTGGCGGGGGCGCCCGAGCCCGCCGCGCCCGGCGTCTACTGAGCCCCGCTCCGCCCCACCCCGCCCTCGCAGCAGGAAAAAATAAATCTTTTAAAATGCACTGGTGTCTGTCTGTCTCTGAGGGTGGGGAAGGAAGAGGACGGTTGGGTAGGGCTCGGATCCCCCCAACGCGCGCGCGCGCGCGCGCGCGTGTGCACACACACACACACACACACACACACACACACACACACACACACGCCGACCAGTTCCCGAACCGAAATCGTGGGCAGATCCACCCTAAAGAAGGGACAGACCCCGTAAGGGAAGCGCTCTAGGGCCAGCAGAGTTGTAGATAGAACTAGGGACAGGCGTCCTGGGACCTGGGGACAGGGGAGGGGAGCGCCAAAGCTGAGAGTGGCCCTGCAGGGATTGGGTTGGAGGTCTTCAGGCAAAGGGATGGAAGTAACGGCAGAGGAGGGTCAGACATATGTGGACAAGATAGCAAGAGAGAGACAGACATGGACAGTGATAGAGAGAAGGCAGAAGGGACAAGCCAAAAAGTGACCAGGAGTTCTGTCCCCATTTACATCCCAGGAGACTGAGGGGCAAAAAGCTTGAAGGACCCACCCAGGTCCCCAGATTTCCGGTCCAATGTCTATTTCATCCAAGGCTGTGCCTTGTGTGTATGTGTGGGGGTGGGGGGTGGGGAGAGGGGACCACAGCACCCCAGACTCAGCAGAGGGTCAGGTGCTATGAGTCCAGTTAGCATGAGAGATACAGCTCACTGAGACCCTGGCTCCACGGCCACCCACAGATACCACCATGCAAACCACACACGTACTCGGGCACAGACAAGAAAATAACTATTAGGGACATGCCCTGGGATCCATGACTACGATCACAGATACACATTCAGAGCCCCAGACACACGGAGAGAAACAGACACAATACACTCAATGACAGGCACATGTACACACACACACACACCCTCAAGTTAGCTCCCAACACAAGAACCTTCCACCCTTTGACACATGTAGCTGCAGGGCAAAGATGTCTGTTATCATTCCCCGATGTTCTTCTTTGTCCCTTTTTGTCCCCTCTATGCCATCTGCTCCTTAATCCCCTTTTCTCTGACTCCCTCACCACTACCCCCAGCTCCTTGGCCCTCTCTTGCTTCTCTCTTTGTCTCCCTACACCCCGCTCTTGTTTCTTCTGTCCCCTCTCCCCCTGTTACCTTCCATCCTTCTCTCTCTGCCCGCTCCGTTCTCTGCATTCTCTTGGGATGTCTTGCTCTAGGTTTTGGGGCCACAAGAGGCTGCATCTCATCCAGGATCCTCTGCTGACTTGGAGGCCAAGGTGCAGCACAGGTGGAGAGAAGTCACTCTGAGCCCTGACCCCACATCCTGACGTGGGGCAGAGCCTTGTGACAGCTTCTGCCAGCCCTGGCTTGGCCCAGGCTCCAAGCCAAGGTCAGGCTCTCTTCTGGTCTTAGAGCTCCGCTTTGCTGTCACCCCTGGCCTGGCTCAGGAGGGCGTGGGGGGTCAAAAGGGCTTCTCTCCCTCATTAGCATAGGCTGAGGGAGTCTCTCTCCTGCCATGTGGTTTGTCTTTTGTGGTCTTTTCAGTGCCTGTAGGCTCTCAAGAATCTCTGTCCTACAGGGTCCCCAGTGCTGATACAGTGTGTGACATAAAAACAAATCACAGCAATACATGTTCAGTAATATAGTCGCTGTTTTTAGTTTTCTGCGGTGAAGCTCACCTCTGATGTTGCCCACAGCCCTCTGGGGTGCACACATAGGCATTTTCATTTTACAACTTAGTGTTATTTCATAATCCACATGTACTGATTTGGACCACTTTTAACAAAGTAAATTTAGGACATCTTTTTATATCAGAACATTTACTACTACCATAATATTTTTGTTTTTTAGCTTTCATTATGAGAAATTTCTAATATACTTAAAAGTAGAGCCAATGGACAAGACCCCTCAGGTACTTACCCCGCCTTAAGCTTCAACAATTATCAGTGTGTGGTGGCTTGTTTCATCTCTACCCCAACTCTCCTCCCATCCCCAAATGATCTTGAAGTCAATCCCACCCTCATACCATTTTATCTGTAAACATTCCAGTATGCATCTCAAAAGATATGGACTCTTCTTAAAAACACGACCACAGGCTATTATCACACACACAAAACCCAAACCAAAACTCAATCATATATTAACACAGGCATACTTCACAGATATTGTGGGTTTGGTTCCAGACCACTGCAATACAGTGAATATTCCAATAAAGCGAGTCATAATCTTTGTGCTGGTGGAGGGTCTTGCCTTCAATTTATAAAAAACACAGCATCTCTGAAACATGATAAAGCAAAGTGCAACACACCAAGGTATGCCAGTATTATAAAATATTTAGGTACTATTCAAATTTCCCCAAATGTTCCATGAATGTATTCTTTGCAATTCATTGATATCTGAGTCTGTTTTTTTATTTTAAGACACAAAAGAGCATATCAATCCTCATGACCCTTCTACCCTCTTATTTTCCTGAACTTCTTGTAGAGAATGACTTCCAACCTTTTTATCACATCCATTATAAACAAGTGTAATCAGATGATTTCATTGTGTTTCACCTCGAGTCACCTTGCCTGTTTAATTACATATTAAAATAATATTATTTTGTAATAAGTTAGTTTCCTTTTCTCTATATTACTGCCAGGACTAGTCATATATGTTTTGAAATTGTGTGTAGATAGGCATATTATCTAGGAATTTTATTACCGGGTAGTAAAGTGGGTTCACAAAGTACTAATTACACAAAGAGGGAGTCGGGAACCACTGCCCTGGCCAAACCCCAAGCACTTTGTAGGTTTGAAGGGGTCATTCCTACAAGGACCAGAGGCCATGGGACTGAGCCAGAAAGAAAAGTGAAGAATGACAGCCAGCTCGCTTCTGCGCTGGTTGGTCTGGTCACTGAACATCTTCATACTTTTCCTCAGCAATTCTCCCAGCTCATCCACAGGACCCAGCTTGATGCCACCTCTGGGATGTCCCCAGGAAAAGAGGTGTCAATCAGACCCTGTGTTTTTTGAGGCTAGAGAAGAAAACACAGCCAGCCTTTGAATCCTAATAAAAGAATGGGACAGTGAATGGGGTCTCTGAGGGGGTGAGGGAACCCTGAACTTAGTCCCAAGATGGGGAAAAGCTGGATTGACACCCCTGTGCTCTGTGTAAGTCACTGGGGTGTGGAGGGTATGCAGGGCACTCAGGACAGAGAGTGAGGTCACAGGAGGAGATCCCGGACTTGCTGCTGATGTGGAAGGTGGACGCTCAAGTTGAGAAAAGCATAAATCTGTAAACACATGTCCTGTGGTTGAGGAGTATGGTTCCCTCTGTGTGGTTTCTAAAGGATCACAGAACTTCGACAACTTTCCTCAGATACACATTTGTGTGTACCCGTACATCTCCATAGTGGATTTGAACAGGACTCCACTTTCAGTCATCTCTTGTTTACGTGACTAACCCCCCAATTCCCCTCAGATGCGGGGGCAGAGGAGGAACCCACTCTCACAGCCTCAGCAAGAACCCCAGTCTAGGTTGTTGTTGGCCATTGTTGCTTGCAAAAGCCTCGTCTCTATTCTCTTCATACCTCTTGGTAATAATGATCTTTTTCTCATTTAAAAAATTTTTTATTCAAGTGTAATTTACATACAAAAGTTAACAAATCACATGTATGCAGTTTGATGAATTTTCATAAATGGAACACATCTGTTTTAGCAGCTCTTAGGCCAAGACACAGAATATGACCAGCACCCCAGAAGCCCCTTTACACCCCTTTCTGTCACTACCTTATCCAAGACCTTTAGCACCAGAGCTTAGCTTTGCCCATTTTCGTAATTTATGTAAAAAACAAAACAAAACAAAACATTTTTACAGCCCTCTTTAGCATATTTTCTCTCTCCACTCCATCTGTGGGTTTGGGGTGCAGTCCTCCAGTGTGTGAAAGCCATAGAAACATTTTTTTTTTTTTTTATCACTAACAGATAATGATGTGCTCCTGTTTTATTTGAAGTGGAAATGTGGGCACAGACCTTCTGGAATTGCTGGCCCCACAGCGTGGGGGCGAATGGGGTATGTTCTGGGGGACAGGCTTTAGGCTTTTGTTAATTCCCAAAAGGGTTTCTGGTCCAGGAAGATATGAGAAGTAGGTTGAAGGATTCTCTATGTCGGTATTATTTCGGTGGCTGTGGGTTCTCAGGAACTGGTCCTGCAGTGTCCTCAGCTTGACCACCTCTTCTGAGTCCCAGAGGCCTCCTGTGGCGCGCCTGAGAGTCCCTGCTCTTTGGGAACCTGAAGGCCCTTAAGCTGCAAATGGGGGCAGTATCCTCCCCCCAGCCCTCAGGTGTGGCTCAATGGCTCCAGCCTCCTTCCAGATGTCAGGAAGTCATCCGTTGACCACATCCCCTTCCTCTGGTTGCCCGTTAGGCCCCTTTCCCTGCACCACACCCTGCCTTTGGACCTTTGAAAGTTCCTCTCAAGTCCAGCCTGCTGTAGGCCCCCAGCCCTTTTTGGAGCCGGAAGCTGGGGGCTGTTTGTATCTCCCTCGAAGCCGGCCCTGTTGTCCCCCTCCTTCTTCCACCCACCACGGATGGCGAGCGGGAACAGCGTGCCCTCCCTCCCCTGGGGCAGCAGGCCTGACTCCTCTCCCTTGCTTTACTCGGGAATATCGGCTCTGAGCTGCGGGAGAGCCGGAGACACAGCCCAAACGTGCACTCTTTCACCCCTAGTGTCCTCCCTCCCGGTGCAGACACTGAGACGCGAGTCAAGTTGGAGGGGAAAATCTGCTTTATTTTATTTTAATTATTTCTGGGAGGGCTATGGAGGGAGCAAGGGGTGCGCCCCGACAGTGTCCAGGGCCCATCCGCTCAGCGCTGGGAGAAGGCGGCCTCCGGGTCGCAGGCGGGGTCGGCGCGGCAGCCGTCTGCGAGGAGACACACGGTGTCAGGGCTGTCCCCTCCAGCCCGCCCCTCACCCCGCGTCCCTGTGCGGTTCCCGCGACCCCGTCGGGGTCCGGCTGCAGCCCCGGCCCCGCTCACCCGGGCTGCAGCAGATGCCGGAGGCGGCGCAGCGGCCCCCGCTCCCGCAAGGCTTCTGGCCCGACTGGCAGGGCGACGGCAGGTAGTTCTCCTCCTGGCAGCGCAGCGCCTCGGCCGTGCCCACGAAGCAGCCCAGCTCGTCCCCGCAGCAGATGCTGGGCCCGAAGCAGCGCCCTTTGCCCCCGGGGCCGCAGGGGAGGCACTGGGGGGACGGCAGGGAATGAACCGGGCGTAGGGGAGGGCGAGCCCAAGTTGGGTCGGGGGACAAGCGAGCCCGGGTGCCTGAGCCGGGGGTGGGGGAGTCGGGGCTCCTCTGGGCGAGGACGGCGGACAGGTGAGCGCCGGGAGTTCGGGGTCGCTGTTTTGAGTCCAGAAGCCGTCAGATGAAAGGAGCCACCACCCACTAACTTCCCTTGGGTCTGGAGCAGGGCAGGGCGGTTGGGGGACTTGGCGCGGGTCAGCGCCGGGAAGGGAGCAGCGGGGCGACCCTCCGGCTCGGGTTCCCTCCAACCCCAGCGCGGCTGGTGCTCACCTTGCGCACATCAAGGTCCAGCGCGGCCCTCTTGCCTCCCAGGGGGCAGTTCTGGATGTAGCAGGCGGAGGTCAGAGCCAGGAGGCCGAGAAGGCAGCAGGCGAGGCTGGGGCCGGCCATGGTGCGGGCACGGGGTCCAGGGTTGGTGGCTGCGGCTATCTCTCCGGCCCGGCCTTTTTATGTCTGGGGCCGCCAGGCCGAGCACTGTCTTAAGAGGGCCGCCGCATGTCTGGTCACAGCGGGTCGCTGCGGGTCAGGCCCTGTGCCTTCCGGCGCGCCCCTTCATTTGCAGGAGCCGGCCGGGTCAAGGTCGCTGCTTTGACTAATGGGTATGGCGAAGATGGGTGGGGGTGGGGGTGGGGAAGGGAGCCGGTGGGGTGGCCTGGGCTCCTAGAGGGAGACAGGGAATATGGGGTGGGGTGTATAAAGCCAAACCAAGGACTACGTAGCTGGACTCCCAATACCCTGGAGGGAGAGTGGGGCGGACCCTGGGACCCCTCCAGGCCAGAAGAGGCTTGGGCAGGGCTCCTCCACCACCTTCTTCACCCACCACACAGGCATCCTGTCTCCTGTTTGGAAAGTCTTTTCCAGAACCCAGATTTCCTGGAACCCACCCTGTCTCCACACCGACACCCTGCACCTGGAACTTGAGTAGGAAAAGATCTTTATTTTCTCTAACTTATCACTGAAATTCAGCCTTTCCTTCAACTACTATGAGATAGGCAACAAATCACAGGGGAATTTGCAATACCTGTGACTTGGTCACAACTCCAGATGATAGATACCCTTCTATCACATTACAGCTGTTGCAAAGGTCTCTAAACGTTGTTTAGACTCACCATCACTTTGAAATTAGGGCGGTGATTGGACCTGCCCCTGTATCTTGTTCATTCAATGCTTTAAATAAAGAAGCACATTGGCGACTCTATCACAAATTTGTTCCAACATTTTTATACCTGAATATAAATGTCATTGGTTTCTTTTGTGATCCCATGTCTTTGTTTTATGCATTTAAAAGCAATGCATAATTGTTTTTCTGCTTTTTAAATATATCTCAAAAAAATAGTTAAAAGTAAAAGAATTACAGCCTGCCTTGGTGGAAGGAGTGTTGTCCAGTGTCGTGACCAGGGAGTTCCTGGTCATGGATCCTCCTTCAAGAAGGGAGTTGTCACCCAGCTGCTGGAGTGTGGTCCACAGATGGCCGTTGGTGCAGGGCCTGCCTTTGCAGCAGAGAGGCCCCTGGCCTGAGGTCACACCTTCCCAGGTGGCCCACATTGAATAACTGGTCCATTCTGGCCCATTGCTGGGCAGCTCTGAAGGGCTATTTCAGCTCTGGGCCTCCCTGTGGAGCCACCTGAGGCCCACAAGGGAAGTTCTCCCTCTGCTGAGTCCTATTTCCATCCTCTCCCTTCCACAGGTGTGGGTCTCAAGGGCCCTTGATAATAAACATCCTGCATATTAAACGCCATCTCATTCTGCTCCCCGAGGAAGCCAACTTGCAATAGCACAGAGGAAATGAAGCCAATGGCAGAAAAAACAGACTCAGCAGGGCCAGTCCCTTGATGTCAACATGTCAACCCTATGTCAGCTGTCAACCCTGGGGATAGAGGGGACTGGGACAGCACCAGCCAGTCCTGCCCTCTTGTTAACACTCCCAGATGAGGGTGCTGATGCCGCCGGGGCAGAGCAGGTCACAGAGCCTGGCTGACCCCCAGTCACTGGGGTGGGCTGTGGAGCACTGAGGAGCTGGTCAGGCTGCCCTGGATTACCAGTCAGCAGCCAGTCTTAATTCTCACCCAAATCAGCTCATTGGCATTGCTGGGCTGGAAGGCCAAGAACTTGACCCTAGAGACAGCAATAACGAGGCCTCCCACAGTTCTCTGGGCACACTGACCTCACCAAAGTTAACACATGCACATAAATTACCTCAGCATAACGGCCCCACAGGGCCGGCATTGGCATTCCTTTATCTGTTCAACATTCCTCACTTGAAGATGCACCAGGTCCCAGAACAGAGGCTTGAAAACATCAGTGAACCAGACAGACAAAAACCCCTGCCCTCAGGGACTGATATTTGGGAGGCAGGGTGGAGAGGTGTTAAACAATAAACATATTTCAGCAGGTTAGGAGGCCATGAGTGCTACAGAGAAAAAGAGGGGCATGTTGTAATTTTCCTCAGAATGTACAGTGTAGGCCTCTTTGTGAAGGTGACACTTGACATTTGAAGGAGGTAAGGAAAGAAGCCATGTGGATATATGACATTGGATTCATTTTCTATTGCTATGTAACAAATTACCACCAATTTAGCAGCTTAAAACAACACCCACTTTCTACTTTACAGTTTCTGTTGGTCTGGGCAGGCTCAGTTGTGTCGTCTGCCTCAGGGTCTGCAGTCAAGATGTCAGCCAGGCTGCATTCCTTCTGGAGCCCGGAAGAATGTTGGCAGGATTCATTTCCTTGTGTCTGTAGAACTGATGGTGGCTTTTTTTTTTTTTTTTTTTTAGATTTTATTGGGGAAGGGGAACAGGACTTTACTGGGGAACAGTGTGTACTTCCAGGACTTTTTCCAAGTCAAGTTGTTGTCCTTTCAAGCTTAGTTGTGGAGGGCGCAGCTCAGCTCCAGGTCCAGTTGCCATTGTTAGTTGCAAGGGGCTCAGCCCACCATCCTTTGCGGGAGTTGAGGAATCGAAGAGGCAACCTTGTGGTTGAGAGCCCGCGCTCCAACCAACTGAGCCATCTGGCCACCTGGGAGCTAAGCGGCAGCTCATTGACTTCATTCTAGTTGCAGAGGGTACAGCTCGCTAGCCCATGTGGGAATCAAACCGGCAGCCCCATTGCCTAGAGCTCACGCTCTAACCAACTGAGCCACCCGACCACCCCCGATGGTCACATTTTTATTCCAGGCCATCAACAAAGAGTCCTTGGTGCATTGAGTCTCTGAGTACAGAGAAGCCTCTTTTAAAGGGTTCACCTGATTAGGCCAGCCCACTAGGATTGCCATTCTTTTAACTAAAAGTCAAAACTGATTAATCAGAAGAATTGGGACTTGAATTACATCTGTAAAATCCCTTTGCCTTTACCAATGTAGGAGAATCATGGGAGTGGTACCCATCAATTTTACCATATTCTTATATTCTTCTATTGGTTAGAAGAATGTTACAGGTCCTACTCACATGCAACAAGAAATTACACAAACGTGTGGATACCAGGGGCTGGCATCCCAGGGGCCAATTTAGAATTTTGCCTACCATGGAGAGGGAGTATTCTAGGCAGAGGAAATAAGCAAGTACTGAGGTCCTGAGGTGCGAATGTATCTGGAATGTTCAAGGAACTGCAAGGAGGCCAGTGGGACTGCAGCAGAGTGACCTAGGGTCGGAACAGTCATGTGGGACTGGGTCACATAGGGCCAAGTGGAATGGGGAACCAGAGAAGGTTCTGAGTTGGGGAGTGACATGATTGGATTTACATGTTATAAGGACAGCTTTGGATAGTAGGTTGTGAAAGGATCACGGGCAAAGGTGAAAGCCAGGAAGCCGGGAGGAAGTGACGTAGCAATCCCTGTGAGTGATGATGGCCAGCTGGACTCAGGTGGAGGGGTGCGTGTGGGGAGAAGGGATCCCATTCTTTGGAAGGAGGTTTGGGGTTTGCAGATAGGTTGGATATAGGTGGAAGAGAAAAAGTGGAGTCAAAGAGTCCAAGGCTTTTGGCCTGAATAGTGGGAAGGACGGAGCTGCCATCAGCTGGGATGGACCCTGAGGGTGGCACAGATTTGGGTTGGGAAAGACAGGAGCTTGGTGTGAACCTACAATATTTGAGATCTCCATTATACTTCCAAAGGAGACTTTGAGCAAGCATTTGGATATAAGAGCCCAGAGTTCAGGTGAGGGCTAGCCTGAAGATATATAGATTTGAGAATCATCATTACCAATATTTAAAAGCACAGACCTGAGTGAGATCTCCTAGGGTGATGAAGATGGGGAAGAGGAGAAAGGGTCAAACCTTGAGTAAACCCAGAGAAAACAGAGTAGGAAGTGAAGACAGGGTGTCAAGGAGGAGGAAATGATCAGCTGTGCCAAATGCTGCTGACATGAAAGTTGAACCTCTTTATTCAAACAATTTCAATAAAGTATAATTTATATACCATAAAATTCATCCATTGTAAATGCACAGTTTGATGCTTTTTAGTAAACAGTTGCATAACCATCCCACGATCTAGTTTTAGAAAACTTCCATCTCTGAAAAAGTTCCCTTCTGCCTGTTTGCCATTACTGCCTGCTTCCAACCCACCCCCACCCCACCCCACCCCGCCCCAGGAAACCACTGATGTAGATTCACCTTTTCTAGAAATTTCATGTAAATGGAACCATACAGTATGTAATGTTTTCTGTCTGGCTTCTTTCACTCACCATAGTGTTTTTGGGGTTCATCTTAGTGATTGCATGTGTCTGTAGTTCATTCCTCTGTATTGCGGAGAAGTAATCCAGAGATGGACCACATTTTGTTATCCATTCACCAGTTGATGAACATTTAATTGCTTCCAGTTTTGGCTATGATAATAATCTTGCTATGAATATTTATGTACAAGTCTTTGCATGAACATGTTTTCATTTCTCTTGGGTAGGTTACCTAGGAATAGAATTGCTGGGTCATATGATAAGTGTTCCATTAACTTTTTAAGAGGTGAGCAGGAGGTGCTTGCTTAAGGGGAAGTGCTTGCTGCCCAATGGTCCTGGTGCAGAGCCAGTTGAAGCCCATGGAATGGTCCCCCAGCAGTGGCTGGAGGAAGAGTAGGGCTCAGAGGATTTTGAGATGGTGCAAGAAGGTATCCCACACAACCTTGGTTTTCAATGCTGAAGCTGCCTTTTCTGTTCTTATGCCAGAGTGGCTCAGCGCTGCCGATGGAAATCTCACAGCTACAAAGAGTGACAACAGCGCTGGCTAGCAGTATCAATTTCAGCGAGGCTCTCAGTACTGTTCATGAATTATTTTTCTTTGCTGAGGCTGACCATTCTCTCCCACGCCACTGGCTATGGGGAGACAGCCCCACACATTGGTTGTAGATTCAGAATATAATCCATCCCCAGGTGTTGTCTGTGAGCTGGCACCTACTCAGCCTTCACTAAGTTGTTTGCTGATCTCCAAGGCCAGCTGCTTCTGTTGGATGGTGCGTGGTAAGACCAGACAATCCATTGCCTCTCCTTCTTTTCCTATAAAGGGCTGTCATGCGGGAAACCCTGCTCACTGCGCCACTTGTCATGCGAGGCAGCCTGCGGGGTCTCTGGTCCTGCTCCCTGCATAAGAACGCAGGACATGGAGAGGCCAAAGAGGAACACCCACGGAGCCATAGAGAGGGGAGTCATACCACTATATTCTCGCTGGCGGCTGGGTTGGAGACACAGAAAACGAGCCACACTGTCCGCAACCCGCCGTCCTAACTGCAATCTGCGCTTGCCAGCCACCATCTCCTTGCTAGCCCCAGTTTACTGCTAGCGTAGCCACGGCCGTTATATTAGTGGCCAATGGCTCACTGATTACAGCTGACGGCCAACTAGCCACAGCTGATGGCCATCCAATCACAGTTGATGGCCATTTACTACCTGAGCCAGCACTTTTCCATGTGAGGGCGAGAGCCTGGAAACTGCTCTCTGGGACTCTGTCCCCACAAGGGCGTTCCTTGATTAAAAGCAATTTAGTGGGGCCTTTTCACGAAGATGGTGCCGGAAGCGAAGAAGGAAGCCCCCACCTCTCCCAAAGCCAAAGCAAAGCCTTTGAAGGCAAAGAAAGCAGGGCTGAAAGGCGTCCACAGCCACACACAAAAAGGATCTGTACGTCACCCACTTTCCGACCTCTGAAATAGTCTCAGAAGAGCGCCTCCAGGTTAAACAAGCTTGACCACTGTGCCACCATCATGTTCCCCTAACTGCCATATCAGCATGAGGAAGATAGAAGCCAACAGTACACGTGTGTTCATTGTGAGTGTCAAGGCCACCAAGCACCCGATCACGCATGCTGTGAAGAAGCTCCATGACATTGATGGGGCCAAGGTCAGCACCCTGATCGGCCTGATGGAGAGAAGAAGGCACAGGTTCCCCTGGCTCCTGACTATGGTGCTTTGGATGTTGCCAAGAAAATTGGGATCATCTAAACTGAGTCCAGCTGGCTAATTCTAAATATAAAAATTTTTCACTGTAAAAAAAAATCAGCAATTTGGCGAGATATCTGTCATGCTGTATGAGGCATTCAGTGTCTATAAATGTTGGTGCTGGCAGTGGCTGGCTGGGAACGGTGCCCAACGTTGGTCTCAGCTGTTGGGTTAGGCTCTCAGCAGTGGTGGCAGCCAGGTCAGCCTTGGTGAGGGAAAGTCCCTGTGCTTGAACCCACACGCAGCCTCAGTCCCTGCCGTCATGACCGCTTTGTTCATGAGTCCACTGAGCAAGGATTGGGGTGAATGTGGATAGAGGATGTCTGATGTGCCCAAGTCACCTTGTCCTCCTGATTCTTGACAACAACTTCTGCAGTGGGTCCTTTGGGTGAGCTTCCAAAGAGGACACAAATATTCTCTAACTTTAGTTACATTCTGAGAGGTCCATCCACACATTTCCACAAACCTCCATGTTACCGTCCCCAAACACAGTCCTACTAAGTCTCAAGTCCTTTATCATCCAGCCAAATCATTAGCTACTTGTCTGTCCCTAAGTTTCCCTCTAGTTCCAGGTAAAGTGGTTGCAATGTAATGTTTCAAGTATTGACAGCTGGAGAAATTCATCTCCTTACTGTCCTTCAGGCCACTCAGGAGCAAGACAGCAATACCACAGCCATCTGGATATGAGTCGTCGGAAAACTGGACTCCATTTTCCCCCCGTTTTGGTCAACTGGACATTTAACACTCCCTATGAAATCAAAAACATGAGTTGAGGGAGGAGCATGAATTCAGGAAGAGTCTATCTGCCCGTGCTGCTTATCTGACCCACAGCTGACCACACATGCATGAGCCCAACCAAAAGCAAAAGTATCATCCAGCTGACCCATAGTCTTTTGAGAAGTGATAAGTATTTATTATCTCAGACAACTAAGGTTTGCAGTGGTTTGTTATAGAGAAAAAGCAAATTGATGAACATCTGAAGTCTCAACATTAGGTGGTATCTAGCAGGGCTGGTGGGTAAGGAAAGAGCTGTTTTTCAAGAGGAGCTTGTGATTTGTCAAAAAGGGTTATATCTTTGAAAACCCTAGGGACTTCTGATGTGAGATCCCGCTGGGGCTGGACACAGGCTCCCCCAGCATTCTGATCAGCTATGGCCATCTTGAGCATGAGAGGACCTGCTGGGTAAAGCCTAAAAAGCAGAGATGCCCGCCTCCCAGGTGGATCTCCGTGGTGTCCTCTTGCCCTGGATGACCCTCAAAGCCGACCACCGTTCTGGTCCTGGTAAATGGTCAGAGCAGCACTTTCAAATGTGGCCAATGTAGATGCCAAAATGCAGAGGTCCACTGTGTACAGCATCTCTTTTTCAGGGACAAAGGATACAAGGCATGCAACTCGTGCATCAGTTTTGGGGGTGGGAGGGGTAGAGAACAATCTATTTTGTTATTACTATAAAAGCAACACATTTTTACATAAAAGAGTGCATTCATATGATGCCTTTTCCACTTTCGTGGCCAACAAATTTATGTAGTCACTTCTCACTATATCATCTTGTGCTTGTGATAGGGAATATTTCTCCTTTACTTTTATTTATCAGAGTAAAATTTATTTGAGGTGTGATAAAAAATATGGTGAATATTTAAATAAAAAAAATTTTATTACAGTAAAAGACACATTGCCATTAAGCTCCCTCAAAACATTCCCCCTTGCTTTGAACACATTTATCCCATTATGTTTGCTACTTTCTGAAGCAGTTCTGGAAGTTCTCTTTCATGAGTGTCTTTAATTGTGCTGTCATGGCTGCCTCGATGTCCTGAATCAATTCAAAACATTTTTCTTTCATGGTCATTTTGACTTTGGGAAAGAGCCAGAAGTTGCATGGTGCCAGATCCGGTGAATAAGCTGGATGAGGACACACCATAATGTTTTTATTTGACAGAAATTGCTGTACCAGAAGTGATGTGTGACACGTAGCATTGTCATGATAGAGGATGAAACTGTTTGCCCTTTTCATGTTAATGCATTGTTCGTGATCCATGATTTATGGCACACTTTAAAACACACCTTCTCTCAACCATAGCTCACACCTGACTGACTGCACCAAACAAGTTGAAATTTGTCACATATTGTTACTAAGGTTCGACGCAATGCTTCCTGTATTGAAAATTCCTGCCTTTCCATTAACTGGCACTCGGCAGCAGCATTTACAGTATTTTTTGATCACACCTCTATAGAACAATGGGAACCTTCATACACTGCTGGAGGGAATGTAGATTGGTACGACTACTTAGGAAAGCTGTTTGGCAATATTACTAAACTGAACATACACACCCCATATGATCCAGCAATTCCACTCCAGAAATACATACATAATGAGCATCAAAAACAAGGATGTTGATCATAGTGGCACTATTTGTAATAGCCCCAAGCTGGAAACAACCCAGATGTTCATAAACAGTAAAACGGAATAAATAAATGTATACAATAGAACACAGTAGCCTCCCCTTACTTGCAGTTTTGTTTCCTGTGGTTTCAGTTACCCACAATTACCATAGTCCAAAAATATTAAATGGAAAATTCCAGAAATAAACAATTCATAAGTTTTAAATTGCATGCTGTTCTGAGTAGCATGACAAAATCTTGCACCGACCTGCTCTATTCTATTTAGAACATGAATCATCCCTTTTTCCAGCATACCCATGCTGTATACATTCCCCCCCTGTTAGTCACTTAGTAGCTGTTTCAGTTATCAGATCGCCTGTTTCAGTATCACAGTGATTGTGTTCAAGCAACCTTTATTTTACTTAATAACGGCCACAAAGCACAAGAGCAGTGATGCTGGCAATTGGACATGCCACAAAAGACGAAAAGGGCTTCCATTAAGTGAAAAGGTACGCATGTATACAAAAACAAACATAGTATGGGTTCCGTACTATCTGTGGTTTCAGGCATCCACTGGGGGTCTTGGAACATTTCCCATGGATAACGGGGACTACTCTAGTCAAATTTACCAATCTTATCCTTTACATTTTTGGGGGCTCTGTTACTGTCTTGATGAGACTGCCCTCTGCTGGAGGTAAGGGGAGATGCAGGGCAGATGTTGGCCTCCAGAGTTTCACTCCCAATTTGACTGTATTTAGCACATAATTGTTAGTTCATAGCATGAGTTTGAGGCCATTCTCTAGTTTCATTAAAAATAATAATAATAACAACATTTAACGTGTATTTAGCACTTACTATGTCGCAGGTACTGAACTCAACTTTACATGAATGTCTCAATTGCCACAACAATCTTCTAGGTTAATACTAATATTACCCTGTTTCTCCGAAAATAAGACCTAGCAGGACCATCAGCTCTAATGTGTCTTTTGGAGCAAAAATTAATATAAGATCCGGTATTTTATATTATATTATATTATATTATATTATATTATATTATATTATATTATATTATATCATATCATATCATATCATATTATACCCGTTCTTCTATTATAGTAAAATAAGACTGGGTCTTATATTAACTTTTGCTCCAAAAGACATATTAGAGCTGATTGTCCGGTTGGTCTTTCTGGTTGGTCTTATTTTCGGGGAAACACGGTATCCCTACTTTACTTTTGAGGAAACTGAGGCACAGAGAGACTAAGAAATGTTCCCAAGGACACTCAAGTAGTAAGAAGCAGCTGGGACTCAAACCCTGGCAGATTGCACTAGGCTTCTAACCACTAAGGAAGCCTCTCATGGTGCTTTCTCTATTTTCAATTTATTCATATGGATTTCTGGATTGCACCAGTGAGTGGGGCAATCATGTAAACAGTCCCATCTCTCTTGGAGATGTTTTTTTACAAGGTCTTTTTTTATTTTTATTGGGGAAGGGGAACAGGACTTTATTGGGGAGCAGTGTGTACTTCCAGGACTTTTTTCCAAGTCAAGTTGTTGTCCTTTCAGTCTTAGTTGTGGAGGGCGCAGCTCAGCTCCAGGTCCAGTTGCCGTTGTTAGTTACAGGGGGTGCAGCCCACCATCCCTTGCCAGAGTCAAACCGGCAACCTTGCGGTTGAGAGTCCACTGGCCCATGTGGGAATCCAACCGGCAGCCTTCCGAATTAGGAGCAGGGAGCTCCAGCTGCCTGAGCCACTGGGCCGGCAGGCCGGCCCTACAAGGTCTTATTTTATTTCTATTATAAACTCACAAAAGGCCCTGGAACCAAAATTGGGCCAGGGAGCTGTGTCCGACACAACTAGACTGAGAAACAATGGTTTGAACCGGAGTGGGGGTAGGGGGAGGCGGAAAAAGGGGGGGGGGGAAGATATATTTTAATGGTGACTTTTGCCAGACATTAAATTGAAGATATTTTACATGAAACCCTTCCTGACAAATACAATTTGTTTTCAAAAGTTGGGATTAAACTATATTCATTTTTAGACAAAATTACATTTAAATGTATCAGCATATTTTTCAGATTAAAAAACAAGCTAATGATATGCTATGTTTGTAGGTATTAATAACTTTTGTAAAATTTCAGAAAGTATAAATCCCTAATTGTCAAAATATATTACTATCCCAAATTTAATTTCATCTTATTTTAAAAAGTCCCCACAAAATAATTCTGCCTATCCCACTCTAAGTAATTTGTGAGAAACAGTGCTTCTAAGAAATAGTTTTATACCCATTATTCATCTAAAGCTCTCAGCTCCACAGGAGACTGGAGGCCTACACACCATATTTCCCAGACTTCCCTGCTAGCTGGCTTCCACTATGACAATAACCTAGGAATTACTGGCAAAAGATCTGTAGTTAAGGTCAGAGGAAGGGTGAATCCATGGTTCCCTCAGCTTCTGGGGCACCTCTGGCACCTGCATGGTACCAGTGGTGGGTGACTGTGGCTCCTGAGTTCCACAGGGGCCCTGCAGCTCCAACAGCAGCAGAGGTGGGTCAGCCAGCACAATCACTTGTGGGCTCTGGCAGGGACAGGCTGGTGCCATGGCTCACATTTATACTTGTTATGAATTTCCCAGGCACAAAATCCCACTCTCAGACCATCTCTCTCCTTCAGTAGTTAGGATTTTAAAGAAAAACAAATAAGAGTGTGAACTATAGCACAACTTCCCAGAGAGACTTTTAACCACTTACCCTCAGCAAGGGGAAATGCCCAAACATTTGGGGAAGATTTTTGGATGTCTGTGACACATAGAGCCTGTGGAGTACTGGGCTTATGCAGCTCTGACCTTCATGTCGCTTTACTGCCTTTTGTGGCAGTACACTGGGATTCTTCCTTACAGGTTCTTGACCTCAAGGCCTTGTAAACCCAACTATGAATTTGACTCAGTGTTGTTTCTCGACATGGATGTTCACTTTCAAATAATTCATTAAGCTTCTTCACATTTATGGTTTATGCACTTACCTGCACTGAGGAGATATTCATTAATGCACCCAACAAGAGAAATGGGTGCATCGTCACTAGGCCTACCTTTCTCAGGATTTTGGGGTTGCAAGCATTGCTTTTTTTTTTTTTTTAAAGATTTTATTGGAGAAGGGGAACAGGACTTTATTGGGGAACAGTGTGTACTTCCAGAAATTTTTTTCCAAGTCAAGTTGTTGTCCTTTCAGTCTTAGTTGTGGAGGGTGCAGCTCAGCTCCAGGCCCAGTTGCTGTTGCTAGTTGCAGGGGGCTCAGCCCACCATCCCTTGCGGGAGTCGAACCGGCAACCTTGTGGTTGAGAGCCCACTGGCCCATGTGGGAATCGAACTGGCAGCCTTCGGAGTTAGGAGCACTGAGCTCCAACGGCCTGAGCCACCGGGCCGGCCCAAGCATTGCTTTTGACTTCCTATTTGGGAAGGAAAGAGTTCAAGCTTTTTTCTTCCTGCCTGAAATGCCTTTATTTCAGCAGCCAAATGGGCTTGTTTCCTAGGTATCCATTTCACCTCTGTACTTGTGTCAGGGAAATAACCACAGGGTAAGTTCAGGGGGAACTCTTACAAAGATTTCATAAAATATTGAATACCTGTGATTGTATCCGTGTAGAAAATTTGGAGTATACTAAAAAAACATAGGGACTAACTTTAGGCTTACTCAGGTCTAGTGTGGCCTCCATGATTAGAATAAAGAGGCACCCAGCTCCCATTCATATGGCAAAATATTCTCCTTCCTCGTCTGCTTGGACCACTGCAGGCAGTCTGTCTTCACCTGGTTGCCCAAGAGGTAAACGACTCTCCAGGTCTGTACCTCATCCTCAAGACCTTGACCACCCACTCCCAAGACGTCACAGCAGTCTGCCTCATGGACACCATGCTGCTTATCCTGAAAAACTGGAAGGGGTAAGAATCTGGGTATCTTGGTAAAACATCTATGCTCAACTGGGGAGATAAATCCTGGGGAAAAACTGCTCACCCAGCGAAGTTCCTGGGGGTCAGCCTCCCTCTCTCCGCAGTGAAACACAAATTGCACTTCTCTGCCAATCTACCTTCTACCCCATTGTGCACAAAGCCTGGTAGGTAGGCCTCTTCAAATCTCGCTGAAAGCTCTTAATTTTGGGTATTATGCTCCAAATGCATTTACTGGGTAGCCTTCAAATCTGCTACCCTCAAGTAGGGCCTTGAGCAAAAGAAGACTCCCGAGGTGATCCGGGCTCACATTGTCTGTATCAGACCCAAACCATATTTGGACCTTGAATCAGAAGACACACTGGTTTGAGCAAGTCCACGCCCATCAGGTTAACTATCGGGGTTTTATTGGAGATTAAGCCTTCTTCCGTGGGATACCACTTAACTCTGCCACCTGGACTGGGTGGGATCCGATAGCCTACCTGTGCACTTAGCAGCACTCTGCATCCATTAGAGGCAGGTATACATGGAACTGGACTGGAGTTCACCCAGAAGGTACCAGTGAGATGCCCAGGTCTGCCTAGACCAGCAAGATGGTTGTACATTGAAGCTTGGTTTACGGGTGGCTCTGAATGATATACTGGCATCGGCAGGGATAGCCTCATGCAGGACACTAAAGGATGGCAGTGCAGGAAAAGCAGCCCAAAGACAGAACTTTGAGAACACATCACACTGTCTCCTCTGCCTGAAGCCAGATGGCTTATGTTCTGGATCCTGCTGCAGAGGGGAAGGGACTTGGAAAGAATGAAACTGGACTTCGTAGCACAGGCCCAGTGCCCCATGTGAAAGCTCACCAAAGGCTTCCACTGCAGGGGACCAGATGGTCTGTCTACTCCCCACAACAAAGCCCAGGGCTTTCACATGGGGCACTGCCACAGTTGCCAATCCATGGTCTATGTGTGCCCATCAGCTCTCACCCCATTAGTTACACTGAGCATCTGAAAGCAAGAACTCCAATGTGCTGGGCCCAGGGAAAAGAGGAGCTAGTACCAGCCTGAGGAGGGAGGCCATTGCTCTCAGGGTGCAGCGCCCTGATGGGGGCTGGATGCAAGGCACCATGGAAACCACTGGCCCTTGTGCCTCTATTACCTGCTTCCTCATCTGAATGTGAGGGATTGTCCACATTCCCTAAAAGGTTTTCATTTCCTGGTGGTTCCCAGGCCCTCTACAACGTGGGCGTTCAGGAAGGAAGCTGGGATTCCATCCTTTTTCCTTTTGTGGTATCTGGGCAAGTTCAAGTAAATGGTGGCAAAGAGGTGGCAGCTCTACTCAGAGAAACATATTTCTTTAACCTCATTCCAGATGTTGCTTGAGGGCCTGAATAGGGGCCATGGATCTCTATGTTCCCTTATTTATCCTTGTGAACTTTAATCACAAGTGTTTCTGGTACCCACGGGGTTTGATCCAAATGCTTGACAAGCCACACTGACCTTGTAAAGCCTGGATCAACCAGGCTTCCCCTGCCAGCACCCAACTGGTCCAAGGAAGCTGGCAGCGTCAGGGCGGTTGCAGGTCTCTGAGGCCATGTGTGGAAAGGGCTACCCAAAGAAATGGGGTCTCCACCTGGCCTTCTGTGCCCTGGGCACACCAGGTCCTGCCCAGCAAAGCCCATGGTCAAGCAGAAACAGGTCTGTGGCCAGTGTGGTTAGCCTGTGTCTCAGGTACCAGGTGATACTTGCTCCTGGCTGGAGCCCTAAACCCCTAGATCAGGGGTAAGCAAACTTCTGTAAAAAGCCATAGAACAAATATTTTATTTTTTATTTTTTTTAAAAAATATGGAACGCTTCACGAATTTGCGTGTCATCCTTGCGCAGGGGCCATGCTAATCTTCTCTGTATCGTTCCAATTTTAGTATATGTGCTGCCGAAGCGAGCACAAGAACAAATATTTGAGACTTCACTAGTCCTATAGTCCCTGTTGCAACTACTCATCTCTGTCATGGTAGTGTGAAAGCAATGAACGGGTGTGGCTGTGTTCCAATAAATTTTTATTTATAAAAACACGTAGTAGGCCAGATTTGGCCCATGACTATAATTTGCCAACTACTGCCCTTGCTGATACTCAGGAGATGACCAGGCGACTATGACAAAGTCTGCTCCTCTGTGAGATGGAAACCTCTAGGGTCTGGTGCTGTGCTGAGAGTTATACTTGGGGGCAGAGCAGTGCAGTGTGTGGGGGAGCTTCTGAGCAAGTGGTGGGTGCAGAGGCGAGAATATCAGGGCCACACTGGAACAGGTTGAGCTTCCTTCTTCATAAGAAACGACAACTGCTTTATTCTAGGTCAGACGCAACCCTCCTACCCCCATACACACATGGTCCCTGGGCCGGCACTGTCCTTACTGGGCCCTTAGGAGCCCTTGTGCTGTGGCCTGACCACCAGCCC
Source organism: Rhinolophus ferrumequinum (assembly GCF_004115265.2). NCBI lineage: Eukaryota > Metazoa > Chordata > Mammalia > Chiroptera > Rhinolophidae > Rhinolophus > Rhinolophus ferrumequinum. The sequence goes on along the minus strand of NC_046306.1, from coordinate 25,175,636 downwards.
CTCTCTGGTAACGGCCCAGTTGTAGCTCTTTGGGGAGTCCAATGCTTCTTCCACCCGCGCCTCCAGGTTCTCTCGGGTGATGAAGTTTTTTGCCTCCTCCTATTGGGAGAGAGAAGACCAGCTGAACGCAGCCCCCAGCACAAGCCAGCCTCTTGGCCTTTAGCCCACTGAGGGACAGGCTCCAGCTCTCCCTAGGGAAGGATGCTTGGAGCCCAGGTCCCTTTGAGTGCACCAATCACCTTCCAGGGGATAACATGAGGCACCTTGTCACATTCCTCCTTCTTAACCATCCACAGGACACTTCAGCCAGAACCCCAAGTGCAGCAGTTGTGACAATCCAGTGTCCCGATGGGTGGAATCAGTCTCTCAATGTTGCCTGGGTCCCTCTTAATCTCTTTCAAACACCCCCTTCTCCCTCTATTACTTTAATTCAAGCTTCATCCACTCTGGCTGGATCCCTCCTGCTTTTGTCTCCCACCTTCCAATCCTAGCCCAAATATTTAACCCTTCAATGACTTTCTCACCCATAAGGCAAAATGCGGGACTCACCTGCAGCTGCAGCACTTCTCGCTCCTGGAGCTGCACACAGGCCTCCACCTCTCCTTGTGGATGGGCGGTGGCGGCGGGGGGGGGGGGGGGGGTCCCCTCCCAGGCCATCTTACCACCCGCTAGCTACCTGAACACTTTCCAGCGTCAACTCTCACCTCCGGGTCTTTGCACCTGCCGGGCACTATCCTACACTCCTCTGCCAAATCCTCACCTGTTAACACTCAAGCTTCAAGGCAGCACCCGCTTTCTCGGCACGTTGCCAGCGCCTCCCCTCCAGCGCCCAGGACTTCGATGACGGCCCGGCTAAGCTCCCGGCCTCCAGCCCCACCCTACGGAGACGGGACTCACCTGCAGCTGCAGCAGTTCTCGCTCCTTGAGCTGCACACTGGCCTCCGCCTCTCGGGCCTGGCGGGCTTTCTCCTCGGCCTGCTGCTGCTCCCGGTCCCGCGCCTCCTGCCGTAGCCTCTCTATCCTGGGAGAGGCAAGAGGCAGAGACTCGCTGGCTGGGTTGCCCAGGGCCGGCCAGGCGGCCTGGCCCCACCCGGTCCGGGCTCACCGCAGCTCCTGCAGCCGCTGGTTCTCCGCCTGGTTCCAGGCCATCAGCTCGCGGTGCTCAGTGGCATCCTCCCGCGCCTTTCGCTCCGCCAGGACCCCAGCCCGGGCCTCGTACACCTTCCTTCGCACCTCGGACACGAACTCCAGCCTGCGCGGAGACGCGACCAAAGTCGGCACCCTCTTCGCCCGCCCACCCCAACACACCCACTCGGCGGCCACCTCCCCTTCCGTCCCACACACCTCAGGGCGCGCACGGTTTGGCGGTACTGCCGGTAACGCTCCGACAGCACGAAGAACTCCGCAGGATCCACGCTGGGCGGGGTCGCCACGCGCCCGACTTTGGACTTGGTCGGCGGGTCGTGGCGGGTCTTGCGGCCGCGCGCTGGTAGCAGCAGCGGGGCCGGGGGCCCGCACGGGGGTCGCGCACCCAGGCGGCTCAGCGCGCGCAGCATGACCCAGATCGCCCGGAGTCCGGCGCGCCGCAGGGCATCACGGGGGCCCGGAAGCGGCCGCGGAGCACCATGGGATGTGGAGTCCGCGGTCTTTCACGCTTTCTCTCCTCTGGTCCCCAGGAGCCCGCTCGGGTTGGCGCGCGAGCCTAGCCTTCCGACGTCTGCGGCCACCCCCAGCTCGCGGGCTCTGGTTGTCCCCTCCCTGTGGGGCCCGGTCCCACCCGGTGTCCCTTCCGCCTGCGGGCCATGCCCGCGTCCCTGTAGACCGCACACGGGGAAGGGTATCAGTGTGGGAGAGGAAGGAGACGAATGGGGACTCACATCTTTATTGTGCGGTGGGGCGCGGCGCTCGGGGTCCAGTCTGCACGGGAAGGGGAAGGTCATTCTAGCGGAAGCTCTGGTCACCTAGTCTCCAAGCTGCTGTCTAGTCCGTCCCCTTCTTTCCCAATTCGGCCTCACCGAGCAGGATGCGGCCACCCGCGGGTCTGCAGGCTCCTAGAGGACCAGCGTGGGAGCCTTCCAGCTCCCTGGGCGTGCGGCGTTGCTTACCCTAAACAAACCTGATAGGGAAAAGCCTGAGCTCACACCGACTCAAATTAGGCGGTAAGATTTTGCTCATAGGAATTTACCACTTTCTTCACTAGTTACCGCGCTCTCCTGGTGCACTTTAAAATACAATGTGCAAAATAGTAATAATCGATCTCCACACACTCGTCTCCTGCTATGGCCTTGGGGAGCTCTGCGATTACTGAATCATTCTAGTGCCAAGTCGGTGACCACCTGGTTCTCGGGGCTCTGCTACCTGTCAGAGGTTGCACCCCTCACCTCTTTCCACTGGCAGGGGGACACACAGATTCCTTTGACAAGAAAGAAGGATGGGGGACCCCACTGCCGTCACCGTCTTATTTATGGAGGTTTTTAGTACAATTATTTCCTACTCCACTAGTGACTTCTAATCTTTTACTTTAATCTAACATAAATAGAAATTGTCTAGAATTCTGGGAAATAGGAAGGATGGCAGATGGCACCCTGCTGTGCACAGCAGGGGCACCACCAGCTGGGAGTGCTGTGGCAGTCATATCTCATCACCCCCTATTCCACCCACATCGCCCCAGTCCTTAGCCACCGATACTCACTGGTGGCCAGTGCTGAGGGCCTCTAACCCTGCTTACGAGCAGTCTGTGCCCCAGGTGCTGTTTCCTGCGGAGGGTCCACTAGCCTGTGGTCCTGCTCACCCAGGGCACACTGTCCTCACCATCGCTTGAGAGGCTATGGGCAATCTGGTGTGGGGTGCCTCCTGCAATGCCCGGAAACCTTCCTCAGAGGGGAGCTGAGACTGCAGCCTGCCCTCACTGCCCCAATCGCAGGTCAAAGCAGGTGAAGCAGCCCCAGCCAGCACCTTCTTCCTCCCACTCAAGATGGGGAGACCCGTCTCCCACCTGGGGACCTTGTTGAGCGTGCTGGGAGGAGCTGGAGGCTCACTTCCCTCCAGGGTACCAGCTGTGGGACCAGTGCTGAACTTTTGAGGGTCCAGGGTGGGTGGTCAGCAGCAGCCACAGGCCTTGTCTGGAGCTGGCCATGGCACGGCTGCTCCCATGGATAGTGGACAGCACTCAAGGAGTCTGACACTTCCCTCCATAACCCCCTCCAATTTCTCCAAGATCCCCCTGGACAACTGGCATTTCAGGGCAGCTTTGCCTTTCCTTCTGCTATGGCTCCTCATCCCAGGACTACAGGGGTCCCGACCCTGAGGGCTCCTGGTGACTGGCCTTCTCCCAGAGCCCTGGGGCCTTGCCAGCTGGGGGGCAGCACCAGTTTGTTAGGCCTACCCACTTCCTTTGAGGATTCCAGCAGGGAGAGAACGTTGGAGAGGGGAAGAGACTTCACGCCAATGGATGGTCAGGGAGAGGGGAGTTCTCTATGAGACAGGCAGCAATGTGGGGGCACTTGGGCACGTGGTGCTGGGAGACCAGAGTGACGGGCTATCTGCCCTTTTTCTGTGGCTTGCTGTTACCTCTTCCATGGCAGATTGGGACGTGACTGGATGTGTGGTGGTGATGGGGGCAAGTGCCTCTACCCCTTGTCCCTCCCACACTAGGGGCAACAGGCACAGGAATATCGGAGAGAGAAAAGGGGGCTTTTCTGGGCATGGTTCCTCGGTAGAGAGACCCAGCTCTAGGGAAAGGCAGCCTCCTCACTCACAGAGGGAGAGCTGTAGAGGAGGTGACTCCTCCAGCGGGCAGCTGGACCCCAGACAGCCAGCCCTGGGATTTATTGATCAGGTGTCCCCCCCCCCCCGCTCCCAGCACACAGACAAAAAGGGAAGGGGGTGCAGTCATCATTAACCTCCTTTCCTTCCTACTGTATGTTCTCAGTGTATCTTCAGCCACTGGCCCTGGGGTCACAGGATGCTTCCTCCTTGCGTCTTCCCAAGGATCTGAAGTCATAGGACTGCTGCTCCAGCCTGGCCTGTGCCCTGAACATTCATCTTCACACTGGTTCCCAGGCTGTATCCTCAAGCTTCTGCCCTCAGGCCCAGAAAGCCCTCACAGTCTTTCCCGATCCAGAAAAGAAATTATGGCCTAAAGAGGGGCAATGCCTGGGAACAACCTGAGTCCCACCCAGCTTGGGGCTCTCCCAGTGGAAAAACGGCAGCCTAAGAGTGAAGAGCCCAGCAGCCTGTTAAGAGGTCTGGGGGAGGTTATGACCACTCTCCCTAAAGGATTCTGTTTGTCCCCCTGTAGTAAGGGCTGGGTGGACTGGTCATCCACACACCTGGGCACAGGGGCTGGGTCACTCCAGGTAGAGGGTAAGTTTGGGTGGAGCACACCTACCCACAGGTGGCCTCTCGCCTCCAAGCAGGCCTATGAAAAGGGCCAGCTAACAGGGCAGTGTAGCATCTGTGGGGCTATCAGCTGAGGGTAGGAATAATTCTGCCTCTGAAAGTTCCAAGCCCTCTCCATCCTACACTCAACCCAGGACTATTCATGGATTCAGGCACAGCTGTCCTACGACACTTAAAACATGCTCCTCCCTCGCTAATGCATCCGCTTAGCTTTCTACTGCCCGTCACTGGGCTCTGAGGGGCAGCGGCCTATTTACAGGGTCAACAGCCAATCTCTGCATTTGGGCTGAACAGTTAATGCAAGGGCCAAAGTCAGGCTTTGTATCGTGGTGGCCAGTCATTGGATGAACAGCTGTGTAAAATCCTGTGGCAAAGATGGGGGGATGGCATAATGGACACCATAGTAAGTCATGGGCACCTGGAATTCAGCTGCCCAGGCAGGAGGGCACACATCTGAATTTCCACATTGAATTATTTAGCAGGGACCTGAAACAAATGTGTATTCAGTTAAATTGTTTAGGGAAATACGGACTTTGTTCCTAGATGTACTGGTTAACCAAGTACAGGAAAACATTTGTGGTTTAGTGAAAATGAATGAGTTCAACAAACTAACTTAATTCTGATTTGGGTTTACAGAATGTTTTATTCAAAGTCCCTGGTGTTTATTTTAAAAGAGGAAGAGGGGTACCTTTTCGGTAACTTGTGTGTGGTTTTTCCTAAAAAGTCCAAGCCAGGGGAAGCTCTGGGCCCTTTCCTTCTGGCAACATACCCGGCTTTCCAGGAATGTTTGCTGTCTTCTTCGAGACTATAAAATCTGGAATTCATCCTCCTAACTCTCTCAGCAGGACACAGAAAGCCATTTATTCACCACTGAGCTCCAACTAATGCGTGGCCCTGAGGACAGGACATCATTCCAGTCTGGGAGCAGTCTGTAGTCAGTGGGGGAAAAAGGGGTTCAGAGGTGAATGCTCAGGTGCTGTTGGAGGGGCACAAACCTGACCAAATGGTCTGGGGTAAAGGAGAAGCCAAATTAGCTAGAGTCATGGAAACACGGCTGCAGTGGGTGCTCCAGCTTAAGGAACAAAATGGAGAAGAGTCCACATAGGAAATGCCAGTGGATCCATGGGCTGAAGCATGGTGGGGGTGAAGGGGTGCAGAGGACACTGGAGGGCTGCAGGAAAGGACGGTGGACTTTGGAGAGACGGGCTGAACCCCTGGGCATTGGGAGTGTGGGACAGGTGCCTGGAGTGGAGCCCCTCAGCAGGAAGCAGGCTGTGAACACCTGGAGCCCAGCAGGGGGCCGAGGGCCAGGACACACAGACCACAGAAATGCCTGACCTCTGAGGAGGCAGACGTGGGGGGGCTAGTGAACAGGCAGACTGATGGGATCCCTGGGGCTCAGCACCCAGGCCTCCTGGGCAAGGAGTAAGAGGAATGTGGGAATGAAGCGGGGAAGAGGGAAGAAAGTGTAGACTTTTTAAAGAAGTCTATCATAAACGGGGAAGCATTTAGGCCTGGGGTGTTTCTTTTTTTCATGAAAGACTGGATCATTTGGTGGGGGAGGTGATAAAGGAAATGGAAAAACCCAGGAGGGAGCCAACTTCCTTAAGTGAGGTCTGACAGTGGACAGGCCCCAGAGCTCTTGGTGTGCTGCAGGCACTGGACACCACTCTTCCCGGTCTGAGAAATCCTCACCCGCTGGCTGAGAGGTGGGCACTGGATGAAGAGTCACGCCTGCCCTATCCACATAATTGTGCTATGTGCGCCCTAGTACACTTCCTTTTTAGCCTGGATTAGTTCCTGTCAGGTTTATGTCTCTTGCAAGCATGACAGCCTGCTTGAAGACCTCTGTTTATCAACCAGATATTTAAAATATCAGCCCAGCCACTGACCAATCAATCAGCATGGACTCCAGCAGAAAGCCATGGGGCCATACTGCTGTGTAGATGCTCAGCAGTAGCCCTGGCAACACGAGGTGGGCAGCCTGCTGGGAGAAGGGGAGGCAGGGCGTGGGGAGGGCTCCTCCACGATCACGGCATAGCTTGCTGACCCAAGGCCTGCCCTGCTCCTTCTGCCTGGACTTGGTCACACACAGGTACCCAAAGGTAGCTTGCAAGGAGCCAGGTTCTCCTTCCCAAACATGGCACCCCTCACCAGAAATTCATCAGATTCTCTCTTTGCTTAATTTATCCATGTTTCTGTTAAAACTACTGAGTTTTGATTGCCCCTTGGAGTTCCGTAGTTCCTACAGAAGGACTGAGCAGCTCTGCCATCTCACACTCACCTCGTACAAGCTTCCAGAGGTGGTCTGTCACAGCGCCCCCTCCTCCTGTGGACATTCTGAACACGAGGTACAGAACTTGTGTCCCACCTTGGAGCCACCGCATCTTTGTTTGCTTGGACTCTGAGGCCCTCTGTAATGTGGCTCCATGTGACCTTTCCTCATTTCACTCATCTCAATTTCTAGCATCCCTTGGGGCTATTCAAATTCCACCTCTGCTAAGCACAGCAGCACTGACCTCTGAGTGTGCCTCCGTGGACCAGGCCAGGGTGCCACCTCTCCCTCCTGACAGCCCAAGGAGCCCAGGGCCTGCCACTGCTACCCAAGAAAGGCCCTGTGGGTTGCAAGGGCTGTCAGCCCTGACCGCCATGGTAATCAGTTTATTCTCCTGCTCCCATGATGAGCTGTTTATGAGGACAGGAGGAAGTGGAGAGACCCGCCCTCCCACCAGCACCCCTGTAGCTAGATGTAGTCATATGACTAGATTTTAGCCAATGGGATATGAGTGAAAATGAAAAGTGCAACTTTTGCATCATGTCCTTAAAAATGAAGTTGCTTACTCTCTTCCCGCCCCCGCCACTCCCTTGGTTCTTAAGCCGCTGTTTCTCAGTCCAGTTGTAGGGTGCAGCTTCCTGGCCCATGCTGGTATTAGGAGCCTTGCACTCCCCTGACTGAGGAAGTCAGTCGGCTGCTCACAGCAGCTTGAGAGCTCATGGCAGCTCTTGCTGGCCACAGGGCGGCCCCTGAAGTTGCTGACTCTCCATGCTTTTTTCGCTTCTCCATGGGAAAAGACAGTGATCCAGCTCCAACCATGAGCACAAGAATAACATCCTAGGGGACACTGGGACCATAGGATGGGAGTACATGGCCTCTGGACTGGGTGGACAGTTACACGAGAAATAAAGGAACATCCACCTTATTTAAGACACAAAAGTTAGACACTTTTGTCTAACACGCCAGGCTCAAAATCAAGTTGGGATCTAAGACTCTCTCTCACCATCCAGGATCTGAGGCACTTCCACATGAAAGTCCTGGCAATGAGGATATGAAAGGAAACTGAAGCTATTGAACACCGTAAGTGTGCATGTAAAGACTTCTTCTGGTCAGTGACACAAGCCAGATGGTTCTGTAGCAAAGCACCAGAGGGGTCAGACTGGCCATAGCCCCAAAGCTGAGTCTCCTCCTCTCTTCTCCATGCCCCTGCACTTAGGGAAACGGTGAGGACCCTGGCCATGCCCAGGGTGCCAGGCTGGGCACCAAAGATGTTATGGGAGGGAAAAGCGGGTCCTGACAACTAGCCAAGAGTTGGAGGGGCTGTCCTGATTGGGACAGGAGGGGTTGGGAGGACTGTGGCCTCTCTGTGGCCAGTTGAGACAGAAAGTAACAGCAAGACCAGTAGAGGCCTAGGAGAGCCCAGCTCTGGTTTAGCTGCCCCACCCCAGACAAAGGGAGAGACATTTCCTCAGGGAGGCAAAGCTTTTATTACCTGATAATCCCTAGTGTGGTGCCAGAGATACCACTCTGGTCCCTTTACTCCCAGGTGGATGTGGGTGGTGGGAGGAAGGGCAGGGTGGAGAGGGGAGGGAGTATTTACAGAGCAGGGAGGGAACGACGGCCTGAACAGGGCACTGGGACAGACAATTTCCTCAAGAGCTCTGAGAACTTTGTGCTTTTTTTCTTAGTTGATGCCAAGCTACCTGGAGAGGGTTTTATGTTTTTTCTTTAGGAAAAGGTATATAAACCCAAGAACAATACAGCCCAAATTCCAGGCGGAGGATTTCACGATATCAATCCAAACATCACACTATTTAATTCCCCAATAAAACATTGGAAAAAGGACTATCAGTGCTAACACATTTACATATAAAATCTCCACCTAATGTAATAGAAGCCTATGTACCAATTTCTAAAACAGTTATAAGATATATACACAATTTGGGTATATTAACAAAACAGAATATTACAAAATATTAAAGGCAATTCTCCTGTTCACTGGTCTCACTGACTCTTACTTGAAGTTGGCATAATCTGAGAATGCGTCAATATATTCCTGCACCACCTTGTAGCAGAACTCATACTGTTCCTGGAGAGTGAAAGGAGAAGAAAACCCACGGTTACTGAAGAGAACATATATGCGGTTCCTAACAGATCCATTTTTTTAAAAAAAATGGAAAACAGAGAAAAATGAATGTTTTGGACTTCCACTCGAGTCCTGATCTGTCTGTCAGAGTTCTGATGGCACTCCCCTTCTGGGGTAATTGCAGCTGGTCTTCTACAGATGGAGATGACCAGAGAGGAAGATGATAGTCCCAGGCCTGCAGAAGTCAGACGTGTGTTGGCTGGTTAGGGCAGGGGGGGAGACGGCTCTATGAGGCCCACACCTCACTGTGGCTAAGAGGCCGGAGGCACCTTAGCAACTTGCAAACCTCTTAAAATTTCTTTCTCCTCAGACAGGTCTAGCTCCACAGGGTTCAGTAACCCTTTTGGATGTCTCCATACTCACTGGTTACAGGTCAGACTGTCAGGAGTCAGACCTCTTACCAGGGAGCCTGAGCAGAAGAGAGGAGGCACTCCTGAGTCTTCCCCACTCTAGGACTCATGGAGAAGTGTAGACAAGCCTGTGGGGCATTCTGCATCCCCTTCTAGCCTTCACTGAGGCCACCTGCATCTCTTACTGGTGACAGGGCTCGGCCCTCGCTGTTCTCACTGCCTCCCGAGGCTTGTTCTGCTTGGGGCACCTTGGGGAAGGACAAGTCTGTGGTGACACAGACTTCCCCTTGGAAGAGCTCCCCTGAGCTGGCCTGATAGAGAAGGGCTGCAGATGGTGTGGTGTGGACAAATACGCGGGCAGCATACCAGTGTCTGGACCATGTGTGGCCGCTGCAGTCGCAGGCTCTTGACCGTCTGGAAGACATCCAGAATCCCCTCTGCTTTCACCCGTTCCAGGACTGTGCTTAGGGCACAGAAGGTTCCCGTCCGTCCTGCCCCGGCGCTGTAATAGAGCAGACACACTTAACATACCTGCTATAGCCGTCTGTGCTGACGAGGTGAGTGGCAGTAGCAATGAACAGATAAAGGCCTAGGCTGGTGCCCCCAGGAAGCTCTGTGGCTTTCCACATAAGCCCCCCACTCACAGCTCTGGGGAGGCAGGAGCACCACTGCTGCCCTTCCTGCATGGCCCACGGGACAGGGGTGAAGAATCTCAAACCCCCACCCACCGCCAAACACTGAGGCTTTGCTGTCTCGCCCTATAAACATGCCCGGGTTGCCCTGATCTGCTGCTCACTGCAGTTAAGAGTTCTAGTCCTCTTTTTCCTTCCCCTGACAAACCCTGGCCCTCTGCACCGGTGTGCGTGTGCTGATTCTTTTCCGTGCGTCTCATTTTCTTCCTAAATCCCAGGAATCCAGACTCTGACCACCCTGTTCAATGTCATCAGTTGATTCACTCAGCAGACCCTCACTGAATGCCTTCTGTGTGACAGGGACTGTTGTGGGTAGCAGTATTCCCAGATGGTAAGACATGAAGTATAGGAAGGAAAAAGAGGAACAGAGGCAGGTGGGGAGAGCTGCTATTGTGAGCAGGGTAGTCATGGAAGGCTGTCTATCTAATAGGGTGCCATGTAAGCAGAAACTCGAAGAAGGGGAGGGAGACGTCGGATGACTGTCTGGAAAACTAGCATCTCAGGCACAAGGAAGGAGTACGTCTCGGTGCGGAAGCTGTGTAGCTAGCTGGATCTGACAGATGGAAGGAGAGAAGGAAGGTAGGAGAGTGGTGGGGCGAGGTCAGTGACACCCACCTTTACCAGTAACCCCATCTCTAACCTGGATGTCACCTTTGACCCTTCTTCTCTTTCACAACTATATTCTTGGCCTGTCCATTTTTCTTCAAACTGTCTTCAATACTTGCTCTCTCCTCTTTCCTGTGTTTCTTAAGGAGGCCAGGTCCTCCAGCCCTCAGTGTGTGAAGTTCAAACCCCAAGATCCTCTGATTATCTGGCCCCATTCCGGTCATCAAACTTGACCGCCACGTGCTCTTGTGCGGCATTCCTCTCTGCCTTCCCCCCTCATCTCTCATGACTCTCTCTCTCTCCCCCTCTGAGGGCTGGGGCGAGCGGTACCTGCAGTGCACGGTGATGGGGTGGTTCCCTGACTGCTGCTGCTGCTTCTGCACGGCTGCGATGATGTTGATCATGCCCTTTCCATCGCTGGGGATGCCCACTTCAGGCCAGCCATGGAAGTGGAACTGCCGGATCTGCCGGTTCTTGTTCTCCTTTGGAGGAAGGGGGAATCAGAGAGGCAGGGGCACCCTGGCTTTCCCTGTGGGAGAAGCCCCACCCCCCAGCCGTCTTACCCTGGTGTTGGTGACCAGGAGGTCTCTGACAGTATAGCTCTCACACTCCTCCTCCTTCTTCAGCTCCACTGTGATGTCTCCATAGGACACCAGTCCATCTGAGGGCCAGTACTGGGCACACTTCTCCTGGAGGGACAAATGTGAACGTGTCAAGGGCTCAGAATACCATGTATGGTAGGGGCAGAGCTGCCCCATGAGCTGCCGGCCTCCCTCTCAGTACAGCTACCCCTTACCCAACACACTTCGTTCCCAAGGTACTGAAAACTCCGAGGGTCATTACGTTACTTAACATCACCGCCCTTCACTTCTGATCCTCAGCAGGCATCTATAGTTAACAACTTAATTCCACTACCAGAGATAATCACTTAACCTTTTAGTGTTCCTTAGTCTAACCTGCAGCACTTGACAGGGTCTGTGAAGAACTCTGACCACTGCCTCATAGCTGCATCCAACACTCAATGGCAGGGTGGAGGGAGTGGAAGAGTGAATGTCTTTGTTCCAATTCCTTCTTTTTATAGCTGCTTACGTATGCCAGACTGCTAATCCAGAAAAACTGAACCCAATTACAGTCCCCGCCAGCCATTTCACCGTTGCCCAGTGCACAGAATCCCTTCATCCTTTTTCTCTTTATCTCTTTAATCTGCAGTGGCACCTTCACATTGTCAGCACTTGCATTTCTCTCCCTGCTAATGAGGAGATGGTTTACTGTCTGCCTTTGCTTGCACCTGGCTGAGTTCCCTCTATAGCTTCTTGTGGGCAGGGGCTGCCTCTCTTCATCTTTGTATCCCCAGCCCCTTGCATACTGCCTGCCTATGGGAGGCTCTCAGTAAGGATCTGGTAAATGAATTTGTTCAGTGTCTGCAGAACAAGTCAGGGTGTAAGTACATAAATAAAACAGTTATACTGTTCATCTCTTTAGAGCATTTGGGGGAAGATCTTAGATACACAATTACTGGCAACTTAAAAATCCTCAATATAAATATTCTCTATGTTCATTACAAAAGATTAGCAAAAATTAAGTAGAAAAATAAAAGTCACTGATCTCAGGCCAAATAAAATCACTATTAAGAGTCCTTTTTAGTGACTTTCTTGCTTTTCTGTGTAATCATTCATCATACCCTTTATACATGAATTGGTACATCAAGGAAATGCTCGAGACCACTGCTTTCCTATGTATGCCCACTAAGAGCCCTGGGATGCCTGGGGGTTGGGGCTCTGGGACACCCCTCTTCAACCAAAACAGTTTAAAAGAAAACTCTACTTAAGGTTCACCTTAAATAGATTATATTGGTTTTTAGTGCACTGGTGGGTGAACTGAGTTTTGTTAGTGCAGTTTCCTCCCAACACTTTACACAGTTTCCAGCCAGGAATGAAGACTGGGGCTTTAAAACCATTAGAACTGCTGCTAAGATTCAAATGGGTTTGAGAGGAAGAGTGTATGAGCTAGAATCACACAATGACAAAAAAAAAAAAAAAATACAGCTGACAGTAAAACAGCACAGGCTTGAACTACGCAGATCCACTTATGCGTGGATTTTTTTTCTATAATTATACAGTCCTCCGTATCTCCAAGTTTTGCATTCGCTGATTCAACCAACCGTGGATCCAAACCAGTATTTTTGATCCATGGTTGGGAACCCGTGGAGGTCCTGCAGATAGCAAGGGACTGACGTTTTTGGGGAGTCAAAAGTTACACATGATTTTCAACTGAGTGGGGTTAGCACCCCTAACCTCTATGTTCAAGGATCAACTGTATTATGGTCCCATACCTAATGGCGTTGGGATATTTTAGATCCTAGTTTAGGCAAAGAGGCATAACAGAAAAGGAGCAGATTGGAAGGAGGCCCCAGGGATGCAGAGTTAGGGAGCTATCAAGAGAGTCCCCTCTTAAAACTGGACAGGGAGTTGGTTAACAGTGAAAGCAAATGGGCAGCCTGCTCTGTCCGACTAATGGGGACACCTACCCAAGGTGGTTATGTGGTCAGAACCAAAAGGAGGTTAGGTCAGCACTGCAGAGTGAGTTTCAAGGTGACACAGCTATTGTAGGGAAGCAAGTATGGTGTGCTGAGAGAAAACGAGCCTGATTAACTTATGGAGTTAGGAATTAAGGGGATGATAAAGTAAAGACAAGCCACATATGACGCTTATGGATATTGGACTGATTATTGGACTGATGGCAGGAACTTATCCTACTCAGATAGGTGAAGGCCACAGGGTTTATTTAATTTAGCTCTCCATATGGCCAGAGCAACACAAACAGAGGAAGCAGGTTAAACAAAGCCAGCTATTTGAGAGAAAAAGGGAACAACAGAGGGAATGGTACTCCAGAGGTACCTCCTGTGGCTGTGGGGTGGAAGATGGCAGAAAGAGCTGTTACTCAAGTAGCTAAGGTAAGCTGCTGGAAGACGAGGTTTTGGGGGAGAGAAGGCACAGGCTTTGGAATATTTAACAAGAGCACTTCAGTTTAGAGATCTGTTGGTGTGACTCTCCTCTAGGCTAAAGGGCAGGGACCAACAGGAGAAAAATGAAAATCACTGATAGTCTGAGGAATCTAGAGGAATCCAGAGCAGGGGCCCGCAATGGCTGTTCCCACTGTGGCCCAGGGCTAAAAAATGCCTTGGGAACCTGCTGAGGATGGAGAGTTCTGCCCTGCCTGTGGAGGGGGAGGGGAGGGAATGCACAAAGCTAGGCTCGGGGAGGGGGACTGCGTTCAGGAGAGAGGTAGATGGGTATGAACTATATGAAACCGAATGGAGGCTCCGACTGCACTGCTCTTCCAGTCCTGAGAAACTACTGATACCAACTGGCTGGGCAATACAGCCAGGAAATGGCCCTTTGGGCAGTTTAAGTCAAAGAAAAGTTCCAAACATACCTTCTTAGATATCCCCCTCCACACCCTTTTCATGTGGTCTCTGTCTCCCACGGCACAGGACCTTTCTGAGCTCACCTGGCCTCTCTCCTCCAGTTCTGTTAGCATCACGATAGAGCAGGATTTCCACTCCCAGATCATTCGCCAAAAGTCCTCAATTGTGTGGAGAAGAGGGCCCTGGCTGGCAATGTACGAATCCTTCTGCCGGTAGCCCTGCAGAGGCCAGGTCAATGGTAGGAGTGAGGTGGTTTAGTCAGGGAGGGCAAGGACCAAACTGTCTGATAAGCTGGCCTCTTTTCATGAGGGTGAGGGAAGGGGGGTTGGAGCTAGGATGGAGAGGCAGGAATGGGAAAGATCAGACGTTTTCAGCCTTTGGCTGTGGTTTGTGCTGTGAACTCCCCTCCCCCCCATCACCCTGGTGCTTGCCCCTGCTTCCCCCCACCTCTGCTCTCTGGGGCCTGACAGACCTATGGTCAGGGTGGGTGTCAGCTCGGAATTGATGACTGACTCAAAGACAAGCCTCCCAAGCACTGGGCCGAGGGGCACAGAGAGCACTTACGTCAATGAAGGATGCATTCACATAGTCTGTGTTCTCCTCACCCCTCTTAACTGGAATGATCACTCTGTTGAACTCATCTGCAGGAAAGACAGCAGCTCGTGGCTCCCCGACATCACTTGTCTTCTCTTCCCTCTTTCACCTTTCCTCCCCACCCTAGGCCCTGGGCAGATATAACCCCAGCTGGGCAATGACATGCCCGTTCCTAGCCCAGGAGGGAGAATCTCTTTGGCTTTCATGTTCTTTCATTTCCAGAAGCCATTAAAGAACTGAGAGCAACAAGAGACAATGCCTCTTGTCTGCACGCTGATCATTAACTAGTACCTGAGAAGTGGAAGGGATGGAAGGGATGGAGGGGAACGGATGAGGCACTAAGGCTTTGGGGGGGAGAGGGTTCTTACATGGAATGATCTGTAAAACCCGGTTCTTCTTCATGTTGGCTGGAAGGTTTCCAGTCCGCATCTTGTCATTCTGGATTTTGATTGATGTTAATTTCTGAATTGGGAAGCGGAGGGTAAACATTACTGATTCCAGGAACTGATAAGATTACGCCTGTCACTGAACCTGCATCTCCGGGCCACTCTGGCTGCATATGGCTCCTCACCAGAGCCCTGACCCTCCATTTCCACATGTCCTTATTGGAACACTGTTTCTTCTGTCTTTAAGCTCAATGAATAAGCCAAGAGTGTTTGGGAAACTGCCTTCTGGGCTCCTGGGGACTCTCCTGGGGTTCTCTTGGGCTGGAACTTTATGATCCTGGAGCAAGGATTCTGGCTTCACAGGAAGAGTGGGTCTACCCTCCCTCTCTTCCTGCTTTCTCACCCACAGAGGCTATCTTGGACTCTTTAGAAAATCTTATTCGAATGTACGCCTCTCTTCCCAATTCTGAAGTCCACTCTTTTTTTTTATAGTTTCAGGTGTACAAAGCAACGTACTAGACATTTAAACCCCCCATAAAGTGATAACCCCCCCGCCAGCTACTACCCCTCTGACATCTTATACAGCTGTTACAATACCGTTGACTATCTTCCCTATGTTGTACTCCACATCCTGTGACTATACATACCTATATAGTTATAGTTGACATTCAATATTATTCTACTTCAGCTTCAGGTGTATAGCACATTGCTCAGGCATCTACACAGTCTATGACATGATCTCCCTGGTAAGTCCAGTGCCCATCTGGCACCTTACATGATCTTTACAACGTTGTTGATTATATTTCCCGTATTGTATTAACTATCAATTTATACTTCTTAACGCCTTCACCTTTTTCACCCTACCCCCAACCCCATTCCCATTAGTTACCCTGATAGATCTAGTACCTATCTGGCACCATACTTACTTATTACTATATTATTGACTATATTCCTTATGCTACACCACACCCTAGGAAAGCCTGCCCCATGACTATTGTACAACAACCAACTTCTACTTCTTAATCCCTTCCCCTTTCACCCATCCTTAACCCCCCTCCCATCTTAAAGAAGCCCCTCTAAGATTCCTTGTAATACTGGTTTGGTGATGAACTCCTTCATCTTTTTCCCAGATAAGTCTGGGAAGCTCCTTATCTGTTCTTCAATTCTAAATGACAGCCTTGCTGGATAGAGCAATCTTGGTTGCATGTCGTTGCTTTTCATCACTTGGAATATTTCCTGCCACTCCCTTCTTGTCTGTAATGTTTCTGCTGAGAAATCAGCTGACAGTCTTATGGGGGCTCCCTTGTAGGTAACTAACTGCTTTTCCCTTGCTGCTTTTAAGATTCTCTCTTTGTAGCTAACCTTTGGCATTTTAATTATGGTGTGTCTCGGTGTGGGCCCCTTTGGGTTTATCTTGTTTAGGACTCTCTGTGCTTCCTGGGCTTGTATGTCTATTTCCTTCACCAGGTTAGGAAAGTTTTCTGTCATTATTTCTTCAAATAGGTTTTCAATTACTTGCTCTCACTCTTCTCCTTCTGGTACCCCTATAATGTGAATGTTGGTACACTTGATATTGTCCCGAAGGCCCCTTAAACTCTCACCTTTTTGGATTCTTTTTTCTTTTTGCTCTGTTGGGTGTTTCTCTGTTGGGTGTTTTTTGCTATGTTATCTTCTACATTGCTGGTTGGATCCTCTGCTTCATCTAATCTACTGTTGGTTCCCTGTAATATATTCTTTGTTTCTATTATTGTATCCTTTTTTTTCTTTTTTAATGGTTTCTATCTCCATTTTTATGCTCCTTATCTCTCTGTTGAAGTTCTCCCTAAGATCACCGAGCATTCTTATAACCAGTGTTTGGAGCTCTCCATCTGACAGATTGCTTATCTCCATTTCGCTTAGTTCTTTTTATGGAGCTTTGTTCTGTTCTTTTTTTGGGGACTTATTTGTCTCCCAATTTTGGCTGCCTCACTGTGTTTGTTTCTATGTATTAGGTAGGGCTGCTATGTCTTCTGGTCTTGGTAGAGTGGCCTTATGTAATAGGTGTGCTGTGGGGTTTAGTGGCACAGTCTTTCTGGTCACTTGAGCCATGTACTCCAGGTGTGTCCCTTGCGTGGGCTGTGTGTGCCCTCCTCTTGTAGCTGAGCCTTGGTTGATAATTGCACATCAATGGGAGGGGCCGACCCTTGGGCTCACTGGTTGTGAGGACTGGCCTTGACTAGAGTGGAAGAGTTGTTGTGCAGGGGCTGATCCTACAGAGCAGGATAAGCCTCAGCAGGACTCTGGTGCCTGCCCAATTCACCCGTGGGTGTGCTGTACTTGGGAGGCGGCAGGGTGATGCTCCAGCTCGTTTTGAAGCTGGTCACTGGGGGCGCCAGACCCAGGACCAGCCAGGATCCACTGTAGGTCTACTTCAACCACAGCCCATGCTCCACCCGGGCCACCCAGTGGGAGCCAGAAAGAAATCCGCAGATGGCTGCCACCCATGCTGTGCTTGGAAGCGCCTTGAGAGGCCAAGGCCCGAACCAAGGCCATCTGCCGCTAGTGCCGGCTTCGGGCCTCTCAGCCAAATGCTGCTTGTCTGGGTTCCGCGAACCTTTGAGAGACCCTAGGAAAGTCTGCAGCTTGAGCCAAGGCAGGTGGTCTGCACAAAAAAGTCACTGAAAACAGCCTGGATGTGCCCAAAAGCTGGGTAGGGCCAAGTCTCAAATTGCCAGGGTGTGGCGAACATATGGCAGAGACTCAAGATATGGTGGTCGCCTGTGTCTGCATGCTGGGAAGAGGGAGGGCTCAACAAAGAAACAATGGTGTCCACCAGCTTCTCCGTCTGGGAGTATGCTGCCCCTCCCACCCTTGTCCTGAAGCTAGACAACTCAGTTCCCCCCACTCCATCCCAATCCCCGTATGTCCCAGTCTCTTCTCCAACTGCTACCTGTGCTGGAACTCAGAATGAGCGATTCCATTGGTGAGTAAGTCCACATGCGGTCCGTTCAAGAGGAGCGCCTGTTGAGTGCAGCCACACTCGGTCTCACTCACAATCTCCGCTGGTTTTCACAACCAAAAATTATGGGGACTTCTCTCCCCGGCACTGGAACCCTGGGCTGGGATGGGGCTGGGATTTCACTCCTTTAGAGGATGGCGGGGGATCCCCACGGCCAAAATAGCCCTCCCGATCTTTAATGGTCACATGTGGATATGGAACCAGCCCGTTCTGCGTCTCTGACCTTCCTACCAGTCTGGAGGTGGCTTTTTCTGCAAATCCTTAGTTGAAAGGCTCCAGTTCAGCTTGATTTTAGGCGATTCTCAATAATGGTTGTTTTGTAGATTAGTTGTAATTTTGATGTGGTTGTGAGAGAAGGTAAACACAGCATTTATCTACTGCGCCATCTTGGTTGTTTCTCAACTCCATTCTTGATCCTTGCTACTCGTACTCAAAGTGTAGCCCATAAACCAGCAGCATCAGCCTCTTCTTGTTAGAAATGCAGAATCTCAGGCCCTAACTCACACCTGCTGAATAAGAACCTGCATCTTAACAGGATCCTGAGGTAATCTGGGTACTCACAGTTTGAGAAGAACTGCTTAAAGGAATGTGGTCTTCCTGAGCCCAATCCAGAAGCTCTTGCCTCTGGGAACACTTTGATTGAGGGGTGTGTGAAATATCCCTAGGTGTGTTGAGAACGAATGTCTAATGCATACAGCAAGGGTTGGTACGGTCCACAGGCCAAACCTGGACTGTTGCCTATGAAAGCTTTATGGAAACAGCCATGCTCATTTGTTTATATAGTGTCTATGGCTGCTTTCGTGCTACAACAGCAGTGTTAAATAGTTGTAACAGATAGTGTATGGCCTGCAAAACCTACATTATTTACTAACTGGCCCTTTACAGAAAACGTTTGTTCTTGCTGTACATTATAATCAACAGGGATGGTGACGGGAGGGAGTCTGGGGGACTTAAGAAAAATAACCTTGGCCGGTTCCCCAACCCCACCCAAATAAAACCCAAGTGTTCCTAACATGCAGGATGGGTTGAGAATGACCAGGGTATGAGTAAAGGGCCAGAGACCCACCTCCTTAACCACCCACATGCCTCACAAGGGGATTCATCATTTGCTGGTAAATCACAAGGAGTCAAGCATCTCATATATTCCTCAGATCACATGAATCCTTCAACCTGAAAAAGGTGTTTCAGCTCCAACTCACCTTAAACTCCTCCTCTAATCCATTGTTGCTGGTCCCTGGGATTTTGTTATAAATTTTCTGCAGATGTGTTTCTAGAGAGGTCACTTCCAGTTCTGTATCTCCATAGAGATAATGCTCCAGAAGGGCTTGGTATATGAAGACATACTGCATCTGAAACGCGGATGATGCCCGAGTTCTCAGTTACACATAGCATGGTCCCTATGGTACCACACCACTCCTTCCCACCCCCATTTGCCTACAGTCCATTCTCCTTTGATTCTAGCAGTGATAAAATGATTTGCTCTCGTCCCAATTCAGTGATGCATGAGTCTCCCTGGGGGTGCTTAACTTGGGAGGGAGAGTCCTACTCTGGTATCTTACTAGAATGGAAGCCTGGAGAGGACAAATCCAACTCCTGCTCATTCTCAGAGCACAGATTCGATAGTCTGAAAGAGCAGTCAAAATGTGGTAACACACAAAACCTGTGCCCCCTAGTGCTCTGCCCTCTGAACCCCGTGCCCTAACCACAGAGCTGATTTCGAATGCTGCTCCCAGACATGGCTGAGCTGCATCACAATTCTGTGGGCACTGGCTGTCCTGACTGCTTTCATGACTGCTTCTCTCAGGACCTGTTCCTTATCCTTTGAGCCCTGTGCCAAGGACACCTGCCTTCCCAATTTCCCTAGGCACAACTTTCTCTGTGCACCATGTCTCTTTTAATACATAATTTGTAAGGGCCCTTCATCACACTGTGTGATGATCATTTCCAATAACCTGGGAGGTTGAGTCATCCGTGAGGTGGGCACATGTTTTGGTTCTGGAATGCCCCCACTTGCAAATCACTCACATCTGTTTGCACCATCTGGCAGCGCTGTGCCCGGATCCGGCTCACAAAGCCATACACATCCACCTTCCGCTCTGTATGCATCATGTCCAGCATGGCATCAATGACGACAAAGGTACCTGTTCGCCCTACACCCGCACTGTAGCCAGAGAACAGGGGTGTTAATGGATGGCCAGCATGCCTTGTGGAAGCATTGAGGGATCGGGAAGCACAGGCCAGGGCTCTTTCTTAGGCGTCTAAATTCTAATTCTGAATGGGACAGAGGTGGGACTCTCATGGAACCAACAAACCCCACGGTACCCTGAACTCCTTACCTCTAGCTGTCATGATCAGGGAACCATGACACTTAGAAGTGTCTGAAGGCTCCCAGTACACAAGGTAGCACTCAACCTAGCTTCCTGGCTTCATAGCAGTTGTCTTCCCATCCCCAATCTTGGAGGACTGCCCTTCCCTCTTTCCTCAAGCGCTCTCTACCCGGCACCAAAACTTGAGGAGTCTCTCAGGCTGCTGCCCCAGGGCCCCCAACAGCTCATCTGCTCTATGCCAGCCCCCTCGGCCAGGGCCCCTGTGCTTTCCCAGGCTCTGGCCAGGGGAACAGAATGTGGTATGGGGGGGAAGCCAAGGGTCAGGCCACACTGACCTGCAGTGGACCACGATGGCCCCTGCATACTGAGGGTTACAGGCCTTCACCTTCTTGAGGAACTTGAGCATGCCGATCGGGGTGAAAGGCACCCCGAAGTCTGGCCAGCTGGTAAAGTGGAACTGAGTGATGAGGCGCTGTGGCTTTCTGTTGGTCACGTCGCCCACCTGTGAAGTGAGGAGATCCTGTTTGTTGGCCCTGATGGTGGGTGGGATAGTACCAGGGGAGGGAGGGTAAGGAGCAGGGGCCAGGGCAAGCTGTGGTTGTCAGTGACAATGGGGAAGTGAGAGTGTACCCAAGAAAGTTTTAATGATGAACCTGAGAATCTTCTCAGGAACCTTATGGGGCAGGCAGGACTGTTAGTGTTATTCTCAGCCTACCGATGTGGAATGTGAAACTCAGAAAAGTTAAATGGCCCGGTCAAGGTCCCAGAACTAGAAAATGGCAAGGTCAGAACTAAAATACAGGTTTCCTGACTCTTGGTAAGCTCCCTTTCACAGCACCACCCTGCCCGCAGCTGACGGTGACCTCTGCTCAAGCCTCCAGGGTCGCTCTGGAGGGCCAAGAGCAGGGTCCACCACATCCTTGATTTCAGGAGCCTCTGAAGTAAGAAAGGAGGAGAAGTACGTCAAGTACTCAGACGATTACACCACCTCCTGATGCACTTGGTTCATATCGAAGATGATCGAACTCCATTTCAATAATACTGTTTTTCCCAGTCATGAAAATCCTCCCTTAGCTTTGACAAAGAAGTTCCCTGGGAACCAGATCTCTGGTTTCCAAGTCCAAATATACCGCAAACTCAGCTTTCCTGATCACCTTGAGTAAGAGAGGGGCTGACCCAGCCTGTTCCACCCTCTTAATGGTCAGCAGATCCTACACAAGAACCAAGGAAGGAGGTAGGAGACAGTACCTGCTGAATGCAGAACTTTCGCACTGTGTAGTCCACCAAGACGGTCACATCCTCTACTGACACACGGATATTCCCATAGGTCCAGCAGCCTTGGTCTGGCCAGTACTGGGCGCACTTACACTGGAAAAGAACAGACATGCATCCCCTGATCTCAGACCTCCCCACCTGGGCATGAAAGGAAAGGATCACAAAAGCACAGAATGAAGTCACTGGAAAGCCCTATGACCTCTTTTCTCCCTCAGTCAACTGCAGACTTGTTTTATCTGCTCTTTTTTCAAGTTCCTTAGCTTTCATTCTTTTTAGCACAATCTCTTAACTTATGCACAGCCCCAATCCTATATTTCTCGCTCTTTCCCATGCCTATTCCTTCAATTCAGGGCAAATCAGAAGCCACTTTACCTACAAAATCTGCAATTCCACAATATTCCAGGTCATACTCTAAGGGCAAGCCTGTCTGAATCTCTGGAACCAGCAACCTGTTATGAAGAGGCCACCAAGGTGGATCGACGCAGACTATATAAACCTGCCATGAGAGGCCCAGGTCTTCTCTGGCGACTGGTCCTTGGATAGCTTCCAAGAGCCACAAGTCTGGTTGTAGGAACTGAATCTAAAGCCCAGCCCTAACACCATCCCTCCTAAGCGCTGTGGAACATCTAATCAATACACCCAACACCCCAGTGCGTGAATCAAGGTGACTCTAGGGCCATCCTGGAGATTCCTCTCTGGGGCCTGATCTTGATCCAGGATTCAGGACTGGTGTTGGCTGTGGCCCAGTGATGGAGCTGGCCAGGCATGGACTTGGCAGCCACAAAAAGAAAAGGACCAGTCAGAAAACTGCCTACAGGATCAGGCCAGGGCCTCAGCTTCCCTTGCACCCTGTAGGGTCTCAGTTCCTATAGCTCCCTCTGCTGACTCAGGAGTGACAGGAAACGAGGGGAATAAGGGACTAGAGAAGGTCCCTTAGGGTGAGTTGTCTGACGACCAGACACAGGAAACGTGCCCTAAAGCACCCCTAAGGTTCACCGGAGGCTTCTAGGACATAGGCAAGTCTGGCAGGCACAAGGGCCTGGGTTCTGTCTGCACGAACAACTGGCACGGGAACCCAGGCTCAAACACAGAGTTCCAGCAGGGCAGCACCTCTGCTGGCCGTGTGTGTATCAGGGGGCCTCCTATCAAATTTCTCCACTCACCTCCTTTCTCTCCTTCAGGTTGGTCACCATGACGATGGTGGCTGTGTTTTGTTCCCAGATCATCCTCCAGAAATCATTTACCGTTTCTTCTTTTGGTCCTAAAGCAGCCAATAGCAAAAAATGAGAACACACAGCAAGGGGAGAAAAGATGCTGGGAAATAGGGAACATTCATTCCTGACTTTTGGAAGCCTGTGCCCACATGTCCCTAGCTAAATATCCAATACATCTATCCATCCACACACCTGCTCACTGAACATTTCCCATGTATCCATCATGTATGTGCCAGGCACCTCACTAGGAGATAAAGTGCGAGTGTGAGGCTGTTAAAATACAGAGAGAACACGAACAGTGTCTCCCAAGGATATTATAGTTGAGGATTAGAAATCATGACTGCTCACTAAATACCACGAGGGACCAGATAATGAGCTAAGTACTTTAGATCTCATTTACTCCTTCCCACCAAGCTCTGTGGTGTCATCAACCATAGAGAGGTTGGGTAACTTACTCAGGTTGGAATTTTAAATTTACCTCCCACACAGCCTTTTCCAGAAAGCCACTAGATTTCTAAACAAAAAGGAGGGAGCAAAGAGAGAGAGAGAGAAAGAAATGGGATCTACTACAAGAGGGAGGCTAAAAGAATTTCCAGGGTGTTGGTGAAGGGAAGGCTCAGGATAACTGCTGGGGGGATGGGGACAACCAATCCGGAAAGGAACTGAAGACAGAAGGATGCCAAGATAAAAAAAATTAAACCTCATGTATCTGAAGGTATTGAGAGAAAATATATACTTCCAGAGAAGAGATTGGGCAGGGGGGAGGGAATCAATCCTAGGCATATACAAAACTAAATGAATAGGAAAAAATGTCAATTATTAACTCTTGGAAAGAGGAAAACCAAAAACTATACCCCCCAAAATCATATATTATGCACTCTAGCTGTGAATAATATTGGTATAGTAATAATAGTGTAAATAACAAATGTTATCTTAACCCCAAATTGTAATTTAACTCTATTTGGAGAATGGGGAAAAGAGACATGTGTATGCATGTCTGTCTGATTGAGTGTGAGCTAGTTTATAAGATAATTAAATAAATTACCATCTATCATAAGTCAACAGATAAAAATGGTTGCATTAGACTTAAAAAAATACAGGAGAAAGGGAGAACTTTTTTATAAGCCTTGCAATACCTTTTGACTTGCTTAAACTTTGTATTCCCTTTGGTAAAAATTTTTAAAAAGGTATTACAAAGAAAACCAATGATAGAGTGAACACATACCAGAAAGATGTACAGAAAGAATTGTTTCATTGCCTGGCAAGGTCAGGAAAACTCTCCTAGAAGAGGTAGATCAGGTAAATGGGAGTTCAGAAAGGGGGCACAGGGAGAAGAGGTACTCCAGGCAGAGGTGTTGGGGGCTAGCAGCAAGAAAGAGCATGAGATGTGTGAGAGGTAAGGAGTTCAGTGAGGTCCGTGTACAGTGCATGGAGTGGTAGAAGATGGAGCTGGAAAGATAGATAAGGTACACCCGAATCTAAAGGGGTGGAGGCCAGGCTAAAAAAGGCTTGTTCTACAGATAACAGAACATCATTATAAAATTTTCATGAGTGCCCTGACAAAAGTTTTGCAAAGAGAGGCCATTTTGGTGGAAGGAATGCAAGGCACAAGGGTGGGGCAGTAGGCTACTGCCACAGAGCTGGAAGAAAAGACAGGAGTAAGGCAGTGTTATTAGGGAAGACAGACTTTGGAGAAACAAGAGAACTAGTCAGATTTAGATTAAGGGATAGGGAGAACTGGATGACTCCGAATCTGGCTTGGTTGATTAGGTAGATTTACATTCCAGTCATGGCAACGACCAGAGAACATGGGAGGAAGGCAGTTTGGGGCTAAGGAAGAGTCATGTTTTAATTTCTGATATTGACTCTAAATAATATGTGGGGGTATCCAGATGGAGTAGTACAAAATTACGAGTAGTTTGCAAATGTGGCTTAGGAGCTCAAGAGAGGCAGCAGCCAGTCAAACAGAGGTAGGTATTAGATGAGGTCGCTCCAAGAGAATACAGAGAAAAGAAAGGGTCAGACAGAATGCTGAGGATATTCAGTGTTATTCAAATTCAGACAGAATAAAAAGCCTGGGAAGGAGACTAAGAAGCAGATGGAGAGGCAGGAGAATTGAGAAAATGGTGCCATTAAAGACAGAGATGGAGTTTCAAGGGAGCAGTCACCCACACATTTGGGGAGAATCTACATTTAAGGGGCAGAATGAAGAATAAGACCCAGAGAAGGAATATTTAGAAAAGTGAGAAAAATTAAGATAATCAAATGTCAGGAAATAACGGAGAAGAGTTTCAAGGAGTGTGAAGTACTGTGGAGAGGATCAAGAGGATGGGAGTCTGAGAAAAGGTCCACCAGGAAGTCACAGGTGACCTTATTATATTAAATATTTTAGTGTGAACAAAGTCCCATGGCAAATAACGAGAAGAAGAGATTACACGTGGTTGTTGGTGCCAAAATCATCACTGAGTAGGTGGTAAGCTCAATTGGGCCTCAGAGGATGGACATGGATTGACAGATGGCTAGAGGAAGGGAAAGCATGACCTGGTTAGGCAACAGCCAGACCCCAGTGGGAGACTGCAAGGGCAAGGAAGACCTGAGGCTTTCCCCAACTTACTCTACCTCAATTCCTATTTTATTTTACATGTTTATTTTATGTCTATACAGTACTGCTTAACAGAACTTGATGGAAATGTTTTATATCTGCACTACTACGGTAGCCTCTGGACACATGTAGCTATTGAGCTTTAAAATGTGACAAGTATAACTGAGGAACTGAATTTATTTTTATTTAACTTTAATTCAAATTGGTTACCATATTCAAGAGCATAGCTACTTAACAAAATTTTTGTTAATTTTGCTGTAAACTGTCGTCTACCAACTAAAGGCTCCAAAAAGGCAGGGACTACATCTTGCTTTATTCCCCTACATATACCCATCACTTAGGCCAGTGCCTGGTACATAATAGATGTAAGTAAATATTTGCTGAGTGATTAAATGGGCTTAGATGGATCATAACATCAATTACTTTTTAATACTGCAAACATCTTTTCCTAGGCTCCCAAGGGTGACACCACTTGTTAGAGCAGTAGGCTGTGGAATGTGTACAGAGCATGTGCAGGACCATGGCATGGGGTCCCTGCTCTGAGGATTCCTAGACCACTTATCTGTGAATAATAGTGGAGCTCAGGCCCATGAATGGAGGGCAGTGATGAGCAAGCCTGGACCCTGCGAGGTGGCCAATTCTCTCTCGAGGCTGATTCCAAATTCTAACTCTGAGCAGCCTTGCTAGAACCCAATGCTCCCAAAGGTCCCCAAGATAGAGAGCGTCATTAGATCACAGTCTTTTTTTTTCTGGTGTGTGTGTGTAGCTTTCTCCTGTCTTTTTGAGCACATTTACAAAAGGATTTCCTTTAAAGGGCCCCTGAATACTAAGTCAAGATGAAGGTTCTTAGTTATAAACTTGCAAGGTGGATTACATTTCTTTCAGATAGCAATAATTACAAAAAGGCTGCTGCGCTCTGATTAATCTATTTAGCATTTGGAAGAAATAACCCAAACCCACTATGAGCTCATAGTTAAGACCAAGAGTAGAAAATTATCATTACTTTACCTTGTGCAGCAATGAATTTATTCTTTTCTTGGTAGCCCTGGGAGGGAAGGGTGGGAGAAAAAGAAAGTGAAAGCCAAAAATGGATTGGGATGAAATTCTCCAGACTCCCAATCAGTTAACAAAACTTCCTTTGTGAAAAGCTCCTAGCAATTAAAAAAGATTTCCATTCTAGAAATTTCTAAGGGATTAGTTTTGGATAGCAGGAATCAAAGATTACAAAGATTACATGATCTTGTAGTCTTCTCAAAGTGAATTATTAATGAAGACTATCCAAATACCAAATCTTAGATTAGAGCCTGTTTTTGATACCGTTTCCGCAAAAATAAGACCTAGCCAGACAATCAACTCTAATGTATCTATTGGAGCAAAAGTAATATAAGACCGGGTCTTATATTATAGTAAAATAAAACTGGGTCTTATATTAATTTTTGCTCCAAAAGACGCATTAGAGCTGATTGTCCAGCTAGGTCTTATTTTTGGGGAAATACGGTACTTTCTCAGAGGCTGACAATCCGGGTCTTAGTGTTAATGGATATGAACCCTCCAAAGCAGAAACATACGAGTATGTGTTGGTTCCAGGGATGAAGCTAGGCCCACACTAGGAAGGCAAAAGGGTGATTTTCTTGATGATGCTTTACCAAGGTGCAAAAACTTTCTGGGACTAGCCTGTGGGTATGGTGGATCAGCTCCAGTGTGTGACAATAGGGTTCTCCGCCACAGGCAGGAGAAGCAAAGGAACCTCTGAAAAACTGACAACCGGCAGTAACTTCCTTTTTCAGTCTTTATTATTTCAGTTATACATCTTTCCACCCTCATTGTTTAAAGGTAGTGTACACTGGAGAAGTCCTACGTAAGTGAAAAATCGTTTGGTTTAAGGATTGTAAATCACCACCTGCCTGCTCTCAGACAGCAGTAAGAAGGGCAATGAGGGAGGGAGCTTCATGGATGGGACATCAGCTCACACCAAGGTGGCAATGAAAATACAAGTCTGCAAGGCAGTGGCAGAATAAAGGAGGGGCCTGAGTCTGAAAAGCCACTTCCTATTCCAGTTCAAACAAGGACAGGGCAGGGTTGCCTCCCGGCACAGAAGGAGAAAGCTTTAGATGGACATATTCAGCGTCAGCAACAGGAAGCTTGTTAAAATTTTTACTGAGGAAAGGAATTTAAGTTTCTGCAAATGTTTTTAATCATTAGAAGATGGAAACTGAGAAAGCCTTAATTCAGGATACTGCATTCTGCTGTAGTACGAAACTTGAAATAAAAACTGAGAAACTCAGAGTGTGTTAATCTGCATCATATCCATGCTCCACGAGAAGTCACAGCTAAATTCTCACCAGAGCATGTGGGCCATGAATAGCTTCAGGGCATGGTTGGAGGGCCTAGTCCCGAAGCGCTTCCGACCCATCTTTACCAAGAGTGTGCCACACGTCCCCCAGGAAAGCATGCCTATAGTCATACGGTGGCACTGCTTCACCAGTAAGTATAACTACAATGAGGCAAAACTACTGATCTTCCGAGTGTTATGTGTATGAATTGTGTCTCCCTGGTTGGGGACATGTCTTTGGATTCTGAAAGTCAAATCCCTGCTGACTCTAGGTAGTAGCTACATTCCTACCAGTTAAAAAAAAAAGTCAAATATATGGGGATGGAAGGAGAACTGACTCTGGTGCACACACAATGCAACATATAGATGATGTATTATAGAAACGTACACTTGAAACCTATGTAATTTTACTAACTAGTCATCCCAATAAATTTAATAAAAACAACAACAAAAAACACCCCACTTCTAAGGGCCCAATATACTCTTAGACATCTCAAGGTGAGTGAGGAAATTGGTTCCTGCGAAGACTCCAGGCTGGAAGCCCACTCACCAACTGTGCCACTGTCTGTCTGTCTCCTGTGACCAATGTCAGGTTCACTTTCAGACCTTTGTGTTCTGCCAACCACAAGTCCCATTCCCCACTGACTGTTGCTCCCACTCCATGGTAACTGGTACCACTTCCCTTCAAGATCCACATATGATTTTAGTTCTCTGCAAAAAGGGCTTGGTAAGTGGTTACCAGGGTGGGAATGGGATTAACTATATATATGGACAAGAAGGTTCTTATTGGGGTAAGCAAAATGTTCTAAAACTAAGAGGCATTAGCTAAATAAAGGGTATAGGGTTTTTCTTCTTTGATATGATGAAAAGGTTCTAAAA
Organism: Rhinolophus ferrumequinum; assembly: GCF_004115265.2. NCBI lineage: Eukaryota > Metazoa > Chordata > Mammalia > Chiroptera > Rhinolophidae > Rhinolophus > Rhinolophus ferrumequinum. Next base: position 25,147,132 of record NC_046306.1, on the reverse strand, counting down.
TTGACTGGTGATGGCTGCACATATCTGTGACTATACTAAAAATCACTGATCTGTAAACTTTAAATGGGTGAAAATTATGGTATATGAATTACATGTCAACAAAGCTGTTAAAAATGTTCTAAAACAATTAGGGTGATGGCAGCATAACCTGGTAAACTTGATTTTAAAAAATCACTGAATTCTACACTTTAAATGGATTGATTTTTGTTATATTAATTACACCTCAATAAAGTTGGGGAGAAAAAAGGTTTGGTAAGTGTAACTGGCGTCCTATGACAGATGGCCCAAATTTGTTTCAGCAAAGGACAATGTCTAGCCCTATACTTCAAGTTCAAAGCACGGCTGTTCCCTCTTTCTCAGTAGATCTCTCATTTGTACTTAACCCTGCTGACCACCAAATGCTTCCTCCTTGCCCTCTGAAATGCTCTTCTTTCCTGGTCTTTTGTCTCATTCATGAGTGCCTCTTGCTTAGTGTGCTTGGCAGAGGCTGGTAGGTTATTTCACTTAGCATAATGTCTTCGAGGTTCATCCATGTTATAGCATTTGTCAGAATTCCCTTCCTTTTTAAGGCTTAATTATTCCATTGTACGCTTATACCACATTTTGCTTATTCATTCATCTATTAGTGGACACTTGGGTAGCTTCCACATTTTGGTTATTGCGATTAATGCTGCCATGAACATAGCTGCAAATTCCATTAATATTCTTCTCATGCACCCTGCTTCAGTAGTCAGGCTTGTTCTTGCTAGCGCGTGCGCACACTTTCTCTCTCTCTACTAACTCCTTCCCTACACCCTATAAAACACACTCAAATCTCTCACACCACCTCTATTACCATAAATCACCCCTAAAAACCTCCTCCCAATTTCAGTTCTTCTCTCAGGCCGTGGTTCATGGTAGGTACTACGAACTAGACTTACCCTGTCAGATACTCTTGTCCTGTTTTCTACTATTTTTACTGTACATGGCAAGGCCTACTTTTGTTCTTAGTTTTCTGAATAAGCTCAATGAAGGATTCACTGACTCTTACTGTATTCGTTTAGATTCAGATTTCTACATGGAAAACATTTGGGGATGATGACAGGGTGAGCATAAGAATATACTTTAAACTATCTATTTGATCTTGAAAAAATTTTTTTCAGTCACTTAAAAAAATTAGACTCCTCAGGGAAAACTTCAAATGACCAATATTCTTCCTAATGTGAAATGGGGAAGGTGCCAGTAGATGGTAGCCAATGATCGTTCAAGTTATAATGAGAAAAGCTTGACTTCCTTACATTGATGAATGAAGCATTGATGTAATCAGAATCTGGAACTCCTTCAACTGGTGTCAGGTGGACTCTAGAGTGGTCATCTAGAAAAAAACAATATTTTAGTTAAATCCAATTTTATTTCTCACTTGTCCTGATGCAACCAGGCCCAATGAGACATCCGTACCTACATGTATAGAGACATACATGTATAAATATGTCACTGCAGCACTATTTATAACAACAAAAATTTGGACACATCTTAACCATCATTAGGGGACTAATTCAATAAATTAAGATATATCCACAATATGGAATAGTTTTAAGCAGTTGATGAAAAGGAAAGTGAATACTTCTGTTTCTCAACAGATGAATACACTGTTAAAAGAAAAAAAGAGTAATGTATACAATATACCAATTACATTAAAAATTATGTATATTATATATATATACACACACACATTCATACACAAATAAGACATAAATATCTGTAAATGTCTAGTACAGTGGTCCCTAATATATTATACATCCAAAAACAAAAGTTTTTTGAAAGAATGAATTGTGTGTGTGTGTGTGTGTGTGTCTCAAAGCAATTATAGAAATAAAGCAAAGTTCAAACATCTTGCTCATGTATCCCATTGGAATATGCATATCCCATTCTGGAGACCACTGGCCTAGAAAAATATCTATTAGGTTACAGATCAACTGATTAATAAGGGCTAACTCTGGGAAGGGGTTATAAAGAGAACTCTGTATTGGAATTTCTTGGCAATGAGCAGTACAAGAAATCCATTACAACAACCCGCTTCCTATTTGGTCTTAGTGAAACTGCTCTCCTTAACCTAGAAACTTTAGCCTGACACAGAAAAACCTGGTCAAGCACCCCAATTGCCTTTGTGGGCACCTGCAGTCACCCTGGGAACTATAAAGGCGACTTCAGCTTGACCCTCCTCTCATTACTAACCCTCCTATGATCAATTGCAAGATTCTCCCCAGCCTCAGAAACACTGGCTAGAGATGCAGTTTCAGATTACACTCCAAGACACCATACAAATACTCACAAGGCAAGATGTTTACATATCGATTTTTTTCCTTATTTTCCTCCTTGGAGGCAGCTTCACAGGTGGCCTGGATAGGACAAGCAGGGAGAGCCTGAAAGGTTAAGAGAAATTAGAGGAGTTATTAACAGGGATAAATACCTAACATGTACAGTGCTACACCACACTCAGACCTGGTAGCAAGTTCTACCTTTTCTTGGGGGAAAAAGATGGGCCCAGGTGACTACTTACAGCCTAACACAGACAGTGTACCTCTTCTCTAAATAACCTGCAAGCTTCTTAGACTTTACCACCAAGAATCCTCACAGGGCAGAATGTTCTTCCTGTTAACGATAAGCTAAGCTCATGCTCTTTATATGATTACTATGTGGTTAGGGGTCTGTTACAATGATGGGTCAAAACGGACCACTCCTGTAATAGGAGTGAGAACATAACTGAAGGAATAAGCCATTTATCCCCATGCTAACCACCACGTAAACATGAGATGCATCTCAGAGTGAACCACACAGGAGGGCTCTGGATGGTTAGCTGAGTTAGGTCCTCTCCGGGACCCTAACAAGGGGACACGGCAGCCTAGCTTCTAGCATCGTGTGGCAAGGAAGCAAGGACAGGCAGGTGGGTGGGAGAGCAGGGGCTCACCCAGATTCAGCAGTTAGGAAGCAGAGGATTGGGTGAGGTGCCACTGACTCTACAGCAGTTCTGGAGCAAGTGTATATTAAGTAGGTATGTGGATAAGCATAAATGGTTTGACATGAAATAGTCTGCATTGTGAATTTGAGCAAATCTGTTAAACTTTCTAGGCCCAAGTTTCCTCATCTATGAACTTGGGATACTAATATCTGTCACATAAGGAATAAATAAGATAACCTCATGTCTGTCACAGAATAAGCTTTAAATAAATTAATTTCATAGGTGTGGGAGGCTAAACCTTATTATTTGAACTGTTTTCTTCTTGTATGTTCCATACATATACTCAAAACTAAGAAAACAAAAAGGGAAATAATTTAAAATTCCAACCTAGACAACCTTTCTGGTAAGTAATTTGGAAATGTTTTAAGAGCCTTAAAAATATTCATACTCTCTGACCTAGCAACTCCACTTCTGAGAATCTAAAGAAGTAAAAACCTCTGTGTTCAAATTATTTACTTCACCATTGTTTAGAATGACCCAAAACTGAAAACAACCTTAGTATTCAGCAGTATGGAAAGAGTTAAGTAAATTATGGTTCATGTATTATTATATTTTTCATTCATTCTTTCAACAAATATATATTGTGTACCTGTTAGGTACCTGTTAGGTACTGGGCTAGACACAGAGCAAATAGTGATGAATCAATCATGTACACAATTCTTGCTCTCATGGAAAATACAAACTTGTGGATGAAAGACGGACATTAAACAACAAATATAAAATTATATACCATGACAAATGCGATGAAACAAAATGTTATTAGAGAAAGTACACCCGTATTTAGATGAAAGGGTAGATCTCTAAGAGGAAGGATAAGTGTGGTAAACAGTATTCTAGGCCCAGAGAAGAGCATCTGTGATGACCTAGAAGCAGGAGAAGGTTTGGCTTGTGTGACGAACTGAATGGTCAGTGAGTGTGTTACATAGAAAAGTGTGGTTAGTGGGAGGTGGCGAGAGGAAGTGGGAAGAGATGAGCTTGGCAAGGTTAGTTCACATATTGCCACGTAGGTCCGTGAATAAGGAGCTTGAATTTTATTTTCTGTGCATGAGGAAACCATTCAAGGTTTTTAAACTGCAATCCAACGTACATGTTAAAGAATCACTCTGCAGCTACATGGAAAGTAGATTGGGAGGCAAAGATAGAAACATGGAAAGATGATGGTAAAAAGAAATAGATACATTTGAGATATTTTCTGGAATTAGAGTTACTAGATTTAGAGATGGAATGAAGGGAAGGTAAACTAGCAAGAGAGAGACAGGGATGAAGGATGACTCTTAAATTTCTAGCTTTGATAATCAAATGAATGTATGATCAAATAAAGGAAATGCCAGTCTAAAAGGAACCAATTTTGCCAAATGGAAGCAAGAGCTTTAAGAAGGGAGCAAATATATTTCCTGGGATTCAGCAAGACAGTGGTAGGAGAAATTAAAGTAAAAGATACTAATATAAAGGGAGTCAGGGTCTCATAGTCCATCTGTCTTCACTTACTCAAGAGATTTTCCTTTCAGAGTTAAAAGCCTGGAGGTTCTGCATGTTATTTTACTAAGAGAGGCAATTTCCTTAGATCCTATGCTACCAATACATAAAGGAGGAAAAAAAGAGTATCTTGGGCTGGACTCTTGCACATGGAACAGAGACTTAAGACCAGAATTCCCAATTCATCCACAGTTTGCCTTCTCTTCCCCCAGACAGGCTCGATTTCCACCCTGGTGCAGGGCAGGATGAGAGACAAGTTTTCAAAGCCCTCATGACTGATCCGGAGGCATACAGTCCTTGTCTAAAATGATGGAGAACAGAGGTAGTGACAGCACAACTCTTGAAAACAGCCCTCAGGGTCAGTAATAACAATGGCCATACCTCACGGTCCTATCAGCATCCCTAGCTCCCCCCAGTCACGATGAAGAAAAACTAGGTCTCCGGCCAGGCTAAGGCTCCTAAAAGGAAAGTTGGGAAGAAACAGGAGCCACTGTTTGTCAAGAGAAAAGGGCGTGCCCTAGAGAACACGGTGCTAGACGCAAAGGGTCCTGCTGGGTCAGACTGAAGAACCTACCTACATCAGGGATGAAAACAAGGGGAATTCTACTCCTTTTAGTTTCTACTCTAAAAAGTCTAGCCTGCAAAGCTAGGAAGAAGCAACTGAATCAGGCTATAAGATGATAAATTCTCTAAAAACAATAGATGGCATCAAAGACCATTTCATCCCTTGCTTAAGCCTTCACTGGAAGCAAGGTTATGTACTAAATAATTTTTAAAAAACATTTTTGTTTTTCAATTTTTATCTTTATAAAAATAAAACTATATCCATCACACAATTTAACTTAGCCGTTCTCTTTGGGTCCATCCCTCATCCTATGCTCTTCCTTCTCCTCTCACAAGTAAACCTGGAATTTTGTGTTTATCATTACCTTGCTTTAATTTATTTGTATCCCATAAACCTTGTATCCAAAAACAATACATTTTTATTGTTCAGTTTATTTTATTTGATAAAAATGGAATCATAATCAAGTGATGACTTGCTTTTTTTGCCCCAAATTATGTTCTGAATATTCATCCAGGTTCGTTCCATGCAGCCAAAGTTCATTCACTTTAACTACTTTGAAGTGTTCCATTTTGAGATCATACAACATTTATTTATTCATTTTACTACTGATGAATAGTTGGGTTGTTTACAGTTAGCAATCCTACTTTGAGCACTAATTGGTTTGTGTTTCCTTGTGCACGTGTGCAAGAATTTTAGGTATGAGTATCTATAACTTTACCAGATAAGGCTAAATTGTTATTCAAAGTAGTTGTACCAATTTACATTCCCACCAGCAATGCAAAGTGTCCCACTTGTCCTGTATCCTAATATTTGCTATTGTCACTCTTTAAATGTATCAAATGTAGATTTAATTTACATTTCTGATTATTAATGAGGTTCACCATCTTCCACAGTTTACTGGTCAACAAGGTTTCCTTTTGTGCGACATACCTAGTCAAGTACTTTCCCCATTTTTCTACTGGATTTCATGTTTGTTTACTTATTAATTTCTAGGACTTCTTAATATATTCTGGATACTTATCCCTCATCAGTTGTGTTACAAAAATTTTTCACCAAGTTTGTGGCCTGCCCTTTCATTTTCTTTATGGTATCTACTTATGAATGGAAGTTTTGCATTTTAATGTAGTCAAGTTGATTAATCTTTCCCTTCATTTACATTTTAAGTCTTAAGAATCCTTTCCTCCTGTTCAATTGCAAGCATAGTTTCCTATATTATTGTCTCTCCATTTCATCATTTTGTTCTTTAAATTTCAGTGTTTACACCAACTGGGATTGATTTCTGTGTTTGTTATGAGACAAGAACTGAATTTCATTTATTCCCATAGGGTTACCCAATTGTTTTTACTGTAAAGACCATCCTTTCCCCCACCAAAAATGCAACTGCATTTCTGTCACAAATATGCTTCCATTCACACATAAATCTGCTTTTGGGCTATTTTATTCCATCGGTCAATCCATCTATCCCAGTGCCAATACACAACTGTCTTAATTACTAAATTTTATAATAACTCTATATCTGGTAAGGCAGGTCTCCTCACCTTGTTCTTCTTCTTCAGGAATGTCTTGGCTATTCTTGAATCTTTTCTCTTCCATATAAATTTTAGAATCAGCTTGTCAAGTTCCACAAAAAACCTGTTGGGATTTTTATTGGAATTGCATTGAATCTACATATCAGTTTGGGGTGAATTGACATCTTTACAATATTGAGCCTTTTAATCCATTGATCTAATCTCTTCACTAATTTAGGCTTTTTTCTTTAATGTCTTCAAACATTTTTATAATTTTCTCCAAAGATTTTGTAAATATTTTGTTAAGTTTACTCCTAGGTAACTTTACATCTTGGATGCTACTGTAAACAGCCACCTTTTAAAAAAATTGTTATTAGAGTCTGAATGTGGCTTATGATTAGAAATGCATTAATTTTTAATGCTGTTTCTATATCTATCAACCTTGCTAAAATAATTCACTAATTCTAATAATTTATCTGATGAGAGTTTGTATTTCTCTGAGGATAATATTCTCCTTTGTGAAAAATGCATCTTTTGTCTCTTCCTTTCCAATCCTTAATACCTTTCATTTCTTTTCTTGCCTCACTATGCTGCCTAAGATCTCCAGTACAGTATGAATATCAGTCATTCACTTTTAAGTTTGAACCCTGCTTTAAATACTCTCACCCAACAGTTGCCAGTGCCTAAATATTCTGCTGTGATGGCAAATCTACTACCTTCCAAGGCAGTTCGTCTCACCTTGGAACAGTTGTTTAGAAGGACCCAACACCCAGATACACATTTCATTTGTATTTCCCTTCTGCTGAATAGTGTAAAACCCAGAGGTCATCTGGTGCTTTCTCTCCAATTCCCTGGACGGTTGGATTCCAAAGCCCTTGACGCAGTGCCTGCTAATTCCTATAGGCCTTTGGCTCTGATTCACTTGTTTAGAGACAACTCATCAATATAGATACTATTTTGCCTCTGCCTCACTCATCTGCCAAACAGTCCTGTAACCAGATTACATACATGCTTCTTCATCTGGAAATCTAAGATTTAAGCGGTCTCCACTAAAGATGTAGGGTCCTGAGCAAGGGAGTGTCACATCTTGCAATGCACAGATTTTAACCATCTCACTGACTCTACTCCATTCCCTGTCTTCTCTCTCCCTATCCCCCACTTCTTCTTAGGAGCTAACTAAATTTTTTTTTTTTTTTTTTTTTTTTTGCTTCCTTCTAAGACAAACGCTGGTCAATAAAAGTTTCAGCTTACAATTCTAGGATGAAAGCCATCTCATGGACTTTGAACCATGGTGGGGTTTCATAAAGATGTTACATACTCTTAGAGCCTGCCAAATATCTGAAAACAACTGTCATGTCCTATGCCTATTGTTCCTTCTGCTATTCACACCCATTGTCCAATTTTTCTCCAGAACAACTTCCCATTTTGTGCTTTCCTTTTCACAATGACCTGACCACAATATTCCTGGCACCATTCAAACTGGGGATATCAGCTCTTTATTTTACATGCTATATATCCATCCTAAAGCTAAGCTCCAGTAGCTTTATTTTCCATATTTAAAAAATGTTATAAAAAGAATATGCTTTTAAAAATGTTATAAAAAGAATATGCTTATTGTATAAGAAAGTCAAGTAATTCAGAAAAAAGAGGAAACCCCGTATCATCTCTCTCCTATACATACCCACCCCATAGGTGACCCACTGCCCATAGTTCACAGTATTCTTCCAGACTTTAAAAAATGTGTTAACACACCCACACACAGATATAGCTTTTTCTATTTTAAAAGGGGGGATTATACCACGTATAGTCCTCTGCAATGTGTTTCCTCTTATAACAGTATGACCTGAAGATCTTTCTGTATCAACATTCTTATTTTAATGACAATACAGAATTTCATAATGGATGCAAGAAATCATTTAGCCATTCTGCTATTTGATAGATACCTGCTTTTTATTTTCTTTTCTTTGCTATTACAAATAATGCTGTAATGAACATCCTTGTACAAATACATATTTGGTTTTCTGTCAGAGTTCCAAAAGTTTGGTCAGATAGGGTAAGCATTTAAAGTTTGGTTGATAACGTCAAATCAAATCATCCTTCTGATGCTATGGCAATTTAAACTCCTCCTACCTGTTTATAACATATCTGTATCCCCATGCCTTTGCCCATATTTGGTAACAATCTTTTAAAATTTTCCTATCTAATAGGCCTAAAATAATGATTAGTTTTCATCCAGACTTCCCTGATTACTAGATATAGTTGAGTTTTTTTCCATACGTTTATACACCATTTGTTTTTCTTTTGTGAATTGCCAATTTTGCTACAGCGATGTTTACTTTTTCCTTACAGGTTTGTAGAAGTTCTTTATGTATTACAGAAAATACTGTCTACCTGTGGCAGATAGCTTCTGCCAGTTGGCTACTTTTTTATGGTGTCATTTTTCATAAAGACATTTAATATTTTAAATGTATTTATTACCTTTCAATCTATTCCATTCTGCCTTCTGAATCTTGTGTTTTGCTTAGAAAGGCCCTCCTCACCCATGATAATAAAAATATTATTCTGTGATAGTAGACACAAATTGATGTGCTTCTCTTATGTGTTATCTGTCCTCTTTCCTGCCAGGGCTGACTGATGCAAACACAGTCACATCTGACCCACACTGTGACAACCAGATTCTCCTTCAGGATTTTGAAATCCTGAGAGAAGCAGAGGCTTCCTGAGAGAGTTCCAGGTGCACCAGAACACAGGCTGCTCTGCCCAAGGATTGGCAGTCTACCTTGTGTTTTGATTCTGCCAGCTTTCTCAGTGTCTCCCCAACTGATGATTTTGTTGTTGTACTTAATTTAGTTAAGCTGAGTTCCCTTAAATAAAGGAACTTAACTGACTTAGCAGTTAGTATCAGAGAGTGGGTTGTAGTTGAGAGACTGATGGGGGAAATGTAGCTGATGCCAACCTAATTATTGTGTTCAGATAAAGGGAAAGGAACTGTAAATTAATTTTCAGCATAGGAAAGAGAAAGCCACTCATAGTTCTCAACTGTACAATAGTTACCTCAGTTATTGCTTGCAATCACCTGAAATGTGTTTTAGCTGGTGTAAAGGGGTAGGGGAGACCCAATTAAGAGAAGAGAAAGAAATGTTGAAACCAAAGAGTAGGATTACTTCTGACAATATTATTTAACAAAACAAGAAAAAGCCCAGCTCCAACATCAAATGCTCATCTCCAAAAACAGTGGAAGACTCAGGGCCTTTCTATGACCATGTTATATATTTGCTGAATCAAATGTTAACATTTCAGAATTCTGCTGGTTACTGAATGTTAATGCCAATGGAATGCACATCTTTCCTGGGCTGCTCAGGTGAAAGACGGCCTTAGGTGAGACAACTGAAATGATGCTGAGAGGAAATGATGCTGAGAGGAGATAGAGAAAGCCAACTTCTAAAAACCTCTATTATACTTTCGACCGCGTTCTGCTTTCATGATGAAAACTGCTCACAACCAAGCTCTCACTGCTCATGGATATTCAGGATGCAAGCATAACATGATCTGGAGGGCAAAATATATAAACGAGGTAGAAAAGCAAAGAGCTAATAGAAGAAACTGAAGGAACTCATTGAGTTCGATCATCAAAAATCATCAAAAAAGAAGGGGAGAGCATAATTTTTGGATAAGGCCAAACTAGTTATGGTATGGTTAACTGAATTTCTGCAGTTAGTGCAACGGCTCAGGAAACTGGCCACCGTTCTAATGATGAGCTAGGTTGGCCAGTAGAAATCTAGACTGAATGCTGGATTCAGCTAGGTACCAATGAAAAGCCAGAAAGCCCTTAGTACCCTTAGTAGAAAGCCCTTAGAGAAGAGATCAGTTACATGGGATGCAACAAGTTCAACCTTCCTACTGATATCTTCACCCCTGATGGGATGGATCCACAAAATGTGTCTTGCTGGAGGGTGTATACTGGTGAGGAAAGCACTGGAATCTTCCAGAAGTGCTTTCCTGGCTGTCTTTACCAGAGTGAGAGGCTAGTGAAAAGGACTAGTTTCAAAATGGGATTCCTAACCTTAGTGGGATGGAAGGAGCCTCAGAGGCCACAGTCACCAGGACTCAGACATCGCTGGTTGTGGATAATTCACTGTGAAGCTCCCAATAATGGAAATGAGAGGTAGCCCAGGTCAGCTGAGGAGGGCTGACTACTCCACCATGCTAGAGAAACGGCCCCTTCTCACCCAACTCCAAGGCGCATGTAAGGAAGAACCCTGCCATAGCACATCAACACTCATGTACCATGAACTTTCTTCCTCATCTTCCCCTCAGAATCTGTAGCCATTTACCATGGTAACTCTACTGGGTAAATGGAAATAACACCTTTTGGAGTCTATTGGGTTCTGGCCTCGAGCTGGCTAATTCCTGGGAAACCAGAATGCCACTATTTTATGCTAGTTAGAACGAAGCCTTTGCAGGTCAGGTGATGAAAAGAATTTTGGCCTGAATTGGCCCCGCATTAGGAACTACCCATTTTCCAAATATATGGTTGGAATAGATATTTATAGCAAGTGGCACAATACCCACACTGGCCTCCGAAGAATCCTTTGGATAAGGACTATTAACATAGCAAAACAAAAGCAAATGCAAGTTGCTGACGCAGTAACTTCCACCAAAGGCTAAGTCCCTAGGTGAGTCATAGAGATCTTAAGTGCTAGAGAAGACTAAGTTGCAGAATGATGATGAGATAATCCGTTTACATGTCTAAATTTAGTGATGGCACCAAGCGAATGCTCAACTACTAGTATTAGCTATTCTGATGCCTCCTATTACCCCCCATGCAAGCTACCAAATAGACTTGCACAAAAGACTGACAGTTTTAAAGAATGTCAGATTATAATGTATGAATCACATGGAGCTGTAGATTTATCGTTGCTTCTCCAGATATACTATCCTTCCTATGGATTAACTTAACCCCTGTGGTACCTGAAATATTGCTATTAACGAGGTATGCGTTTTCCTTTATGGTGCACGAGGACTACACGAAGCAGTTTCCCTGTGTCATGGCAGGAGTAGCCTCAGTGATAAGTCACTGTGACCTCTCTTTGCTGAGATCTGGTTCATCGGGATTTTGTCTCACGATTTCATAGGATATCACCCTAACAACTATGCTGATGACACCAAGCTGAGGGGACTTGAAGAGCAGGATGCTATGTATCTTAGAGGTACATGCTAGACGTAAAAATGAAATTATAGTGGCCTGCCACCTCAGCCAAATTTTCTGCAAGTCAGGCCTGCGGCATGACTCCTCCAACATACAGGATACGCTGCTGCTCCTTACCCTCCCCCCATCCCTGCTAAGGAGGAGGAGCGATGCCTGCTGGGTCATTTTGGATTTTGGAGACAGCATATACCACACGCTGGTGTCCTGCTCTGACTCATATACTGAGGGATCTGAAAAGAAAACGCTCTCCAGCTGATTCAGGCCACAGAGAAATTGGCGCTGGTAGATCCTGCGGTGCCCTAAGTGTCTGGTTAAGGCTGAGCAGGAGAATCATAATGAAAAACCTTAGGATCTGGAGATAAGATCATGATTTGGTCAGCAAGATCATGTTCCTAGCTTAGCATTGGGCTCTGGTAGAGACTGTAAGCCTGAACATGGGACACTAGATATCCAATGACTTCAACCATCCATCATAAATTATTATGTGCTTCAATAAGCCATCAATTTGCACATGTCCAGGAGAATTCCACCATCAGCTGGAAGTGATACGTACAGACACCTCTGACTTCCCAATGATATTAACAGTTGATTAAAGAAGAAAAGTCCAGCCTAGTGTACAAATGACTCTGTGAGACATGCTGGCCTGTTCTGTAGGTAGACTGCTGTGGGATAATCTACCTCAGGAATGGCTCTGAATGCGTACAAAAGAGAAATCCTTCCAGTGAACAGAAATTCAAGCAAGGAATCTTACTATCTACCGCTTTAGGGGGCACTATCTAAGCCAATCCCTGGGTAGGATAACTGGAACAAGAACGACAGGAAATATTTATGCCCATGGGTATGTTCCTCAGATGGCACTCCCTGCTAAGAACCAAGGAGATGTTGGTCAGCCCTTTCCCTCACTAGCCCAGTGCTGGCCCAAGGAGCCCAAGAACATAGTGGCCATGGTAGCGTGGCAACTGGCTCTCACTACAATGTCAGTGCAAATCTAATCCCATCATGCTCTGCTCCCCTAAGACCTTCAGTGGTGGAGCAGATAATAACCATTTCTCCTCTCCTCATTACTAGGGCTCTCATTATGTAGGGTTGTCCGCCTAGTCCCTATGTGATAACAGGAGTAATCTGGACTGGTCTCAGCCAGTTGCCTATTTCTCCCTTGCTTATGACTCGTTTAAGAAGAAACATGTCACAAGGGAAGTCTCCAGAAGCTTTTGGGAAAGTTTTCCTCAATGATACAAGGCGACACACAGGAAGAAACACTCATCCTTTTTCCAATTATACCTCCATGTGGCGCCGAGAACTGGGGATGCCATTTTGGCAGCACAAGGGGAGCCAGCCTAAGAAACAAAGCTGACACATGGCTGAGTGGAAAGGTGTGAAGGAGAATGAGGATTTGACAATGCCCGAGTTGATAAATCAGCCAACTCTGGAACTGCTCCTCAAGTCCATTCCCCCCTCTAATCCTGACCACCGGAGGTCAATGTGACAGCATCTCTGGTGTCAACACCGGCAGCCCCACACTGTGTTCCCTGCCATCTATTCTGGCCTCTCCACGGGCCATTCTCTATATAGCAGCCAGCCAGTTTTCAAATACTCATCTGCTTGGCTCATGGTTCTACTTTTCTCACGACAATCTATAAGATCTACAGCCTGGCCTAGTCTTCTTCCACAGTTTCAGCTCTTACTACTCTCTTGAGTTTTTGCCCGTCAGCCACACATGGCCCTTCCTCACTGCTGACAGTTTGTTTCTGTTATTTCCAGTGTCTGGAATGTTTCTCATCCCTGTCTCCAGTGTCCTTGTCTATGACTAGGTCTCAATGAAAACACATTTCTTCAAGAAAGTTCTCACCTGGGATCAGAACTGGAGGGCTGGAATCACCAACTGGTAGATTCACAAACATGTTCTGTTTCCTTGAGGGAATTATAAAAAATGTGAATCTAAATTCCCAAGATAAGGCCTCTGCTCTGCCATGGTCCTCATTTTCCACAGTGAACTACTTCTACTGTCTACTTAAGACACTCTTAACAGGCCACCTGTTAATACAGGCTCCTACCACTGTGCACCAGCCCTTCATGTCCTATATTGTTGTTTGAACTTACGTTATATTTGTACTTGTTTAAGGGGGTTTCCCTATTAGACAGCGAGTTCCTTGAGTGTAAGGACTGGATCTATTTTTGCCCCCCAGCAAATTCCTGGCACCTAGCACATATTAGATGCTTAATAACCATTTATTAAACAAAGTAACAGATGCAATGATGAATGAAAAGATGGATGGGTAAATGAGGGAGGTAAGCAAATCTTTCTTCATTTCTTGTCCATAATCACACAGGAAAGGAATCAGATGAACTTGGCAAAACTTTTCTCACCTCTTAACCAATTAGAAACCTGTTTTCTACCCCCAAGACCTTAGGTCTGCCTTCCTCCCTGCTGACACATCAGTCTCAGCAAAGAACTCACATTGAATTCCTCCCTGAAGAGCTTATTGTCATCGGCCATTCTCCGGTTAATCTCCTCTTCCAGCTTGTCCACGGGCAAGGGAGGATACTTCCTGTTGGTGCTTGGGGATCTGGCCAGAAGTGGCACGCTCTGGGGTTCTGCAGAGCACAAGGGGGAAGGTTGGTCAGGCGCCCTGGGACCAGCCCTTCTCTGGAGACTAAATCGGGGATTCTCTCATGGTCATAGCCTCCAAGAACTAGGGCTGTTCTCTTCAAGTCTTTTTTTTTCCCTTTTAGGATGGGGAAAACACTAATTTCTTGATTTTCTTCTCCATGAAGGTTCCCACACCATTAAGGGGTGCCTTACCCACATCCTCAGTGCGGCCATTGGATAAGCGGAAAGAATTGGAATGGCTCCCAGCTTGCTTGTATTTCTTAAACCTAATGAGAAAATGTTCATAATGAAAAACTAAGCACAGAGGTGGAAGAGACCAATCACTGGTTTTGTATTTCCACTTATCAATTCAGTCTTTCTAAATCTCCTTTACCAAATAAAGAGGCTCTTTTATAGACAGGTCCTGCACAAGCTGAGGCAGATCCATTCCATGGTATGGATCTCCTGCTCACCTTCAGCACACTAGAATCCAACCCAGGGAACATCAACAGTATATTCTAACTTATGTGGCTCCGTGCAGCAATGGTTCCAGGACTCACTAGAGACCACAGCCATACCGGGTGGACTAGGTGGGGTAAGTGGGTAGAATATAGTGGGAGGAGATAAGAATATCCACATCAAATAAAAATCCTGGTATTTTCTCAGTGCAACCAGGGAGAAGCCCAGAGCTTCAGACTGGATGGACAAAGGTCTGGCCACAAGTTTCCTGCAGAATGGTGGAGACACATGACAAATTATAGGGGTGCACAAGCTTCTCCTTTCTTTATCCCTGCAGAAGAACAGAAGGAGCACAGAGCAGCTTAAGCCAGGGACAAGGGCAGAATTAAGCCCAATTAGTTAGGGCAGTAACTTCGGCAGGAAGAGAACAAATACACTTCCCTCTTCTCTCCCTTGGGTTCCCCTTCCCAGCTTTTGTTCCCTGTTTGGGTAGTATTATCTAGAGGACCCTGAAAGAAAGTCAGAAAGGGGAACCCAATAACTCACATAGTTTAGTTCAGCACACCATGGTAAGGAGTCCTAGAGGGGTTTGGGGACAAAGCCCCAACTTGAAATAAAGCAGGCCTTTATTGAGCACATAGTCTCCACCAGGGCACTTTTGGGGGTTTCTTTAACAGAGCTAGATCTGAAGATCTTAAACGCCTATCAGTAATAACACAAACGATGGCTTTTCCCCTTAACCTCCAAACCACCACCTTGGGCTTTAGGTTGAACTAAAGTTGGGGGGCTGGAGTTGGACAGATGGAAGCCAAGGGGAGGGGCTGGGTCTTGAGGAAGACTATGTAGAGCTTTTAAACCACTTTTAAGTAGAATTTTAATCAGAAGCACTATCACGAGTCATTCCCCTCTACCCTATTCATTGTCCTTATCCTACTGTCTTCTGGACTGCATGGCCTTGAGACCCTGGCGTACTGAAATAGAGTCCAAGAGAATGGAGAAGCATTACCTCACATGCTCACCTTAACATGTACAGAACTATGATAATAAACACGATCACTAGCAGAGAGGAGAGGGCCACCATCACTGCAATAATTGGCGTCTCATCTGAAATCAAGAGAACAGAACATGTTACCATTGTGTGCAATGGATGGAGAGCTCAACTCGGCTGCTCAGAGAAACACCAAAATGAGTAAGAAGGGCTCATTCAATGCTTCTGTAGATGGCAGGGTATGGATGGATAGATAGATAGACAGACATATAGATAGATAAAGAGAGAGAGAGGTCATCTTCTGCTACCCCATCTCTGATTTATCATAAATTTGTTTACTCTGTCTCCCTACATTAGAATAAAAGCTCTTTGAAGGCAGAGACTTTGTTTCATTCATTGCTATAGAGCCTAAAACAGTTCTTGGCACATAAAAAATGCTCAAATATTTGAAAGCATGAACACATCCTGATGGCAAGCTGGGTGTACAGGGCTAACAATGTCCTCTCTCCCAGCCTCCGTGGGCTCCATCTAGAGGAAGATGGGAGAGAAGGAAAAAGGACAATTTTCCTATCATAAATCCAAATGGTTTCCTGGCACAGAGAATTCTATTCCTGATTAACACAAGGAGACATTATTAGATCCTTAAGCACTACATATCCAAAAGTGCTGGGTATTCTTTTCTACCTCTTTCCATAGCCACCTTTTACCAGGACCCCAAGTACAGCACCAGCTGGTTTAGGGAAGGCAGGCCCTTAGATTTCCATTCCCCCAGGGCTGGCTTCCTTTCCACCCAATACGTAGCCTCCTTTCTCATGGCAGCTGACCAGGTGCTGACTCATCCTCCTCTACTCTCATGCTCCCACCACAAATTACACAACCAATCTGAGTTTTCCGTCCTGCTAAAGGGAGGACATGTCCCTCCCAAGTGAAAGTCAGTCGTGTTGCGGATGCTCCGGATTACATCCACAACTGTCACCTGGTCTTGACCTCATTTACCCTCCTCCAGTCACCAACAGCCCCATGTGTCTCTTCACAGTTAACTTCTCACAACAGTTGTCTTTTCTCTCATTCTTCACCTCCAGCTTTTCTGCTCTGATGCCTACCCTCAGTGCTCCATTTAAAATGCTCATCAAGGACGTTGACAAATGGCATATTCCCACACGCAACAGAAACATTCCCATCCTCATCTGATTCAACCTCTTAGCAGCAATCATTCAAAAAATATTTATGGATCAGCAACTGTATGCCAGGCATTGTGCTAGACTCTGGGAACAGAGAAGTGATTAGGCAGACAACGACAGAGAGCCTACATTCTGGGGGAAGAAGGGACACTGTTCATAAACAGGAGGACAATTTCAAACAGGGACAAGTGCCATGAGGAACAGAACAGTAGGGGATGAGGGAGTGATGGGCTGGGGAGGGCAGTGACTGGCTATCTTAGAGTGGTTTGGGACGGTCTGAAGTAGTTATATTGAGCAGAAGTCTAAATAATGTGAATAAGTGAACCATGCAAAGATCTGGGCAAAGAGCTTTCTAGGCACAGGGAATAGCAAGCATAACAGCCCTTAGGAGCTTGGCAGGTTCAAGAAATAGTACAAAGGCCAGTTTTGGTACAAGATGTGGCTAGAGAGGTGGGCAGGAGCCAGAAGACTTAGGGCTTTGTAGGCCATGGTAATGAGTGTGGCTTTAATTCTGAATGCGATGAGAAACACGATGTCATTGGAGGGCTTTGAACAGAGGAGAGAAATAACTAGATTTGCATTCTTTTAAAAGATCTGCTAGCTAAATGACTCATAAGAAGCAGTCATGAGGTGGGAGGAAATCCAACAGAATATGGTCTCATAGATGCCAAGAACAGTTTTTTCAAAAAGGAGGGAGTATCAGCTCACTCAGATACTACTACAGAAAGATTAAGTTGGAGGAAGACAGAAGTGAAACTGAATTTGACAAGATGGCAGCTATTGGTGACCTTTTCAAGAGTGGTTTCAGTTGAGCAGTTGGTGAGAAAGCCTATGTAGAGTGAAATAAAGATGGAAAGAGGAGACAGTAAGATATCGATTTCTTATTTAAGGTGAGGACTTTTATTATAAAGGGATGCACAGAAAAGGAGCAGCACGTGGGAGGGAGATGTGGGGTGGAAAGTCTTATTTTTTTAAGAGATGGGATATATTATACGAAGCTTCTTTGTTGATGGCAATTTTCAAACACCCCCTGGTATGTGGCTTTCATCTTAAAATGAGCATTCAAACTCGCTGACTATTTCCCTCCTCTTTGAAGAACTTTCCTCTCTTGGTTTCCACAACAAAGCACTTTGCTGATTTTCTTGCTCTTGGCTGCTCCATCACATTTCCTTTGCTAGTTGTTCCTTTTCCAATACCAGATCTTTAGTATATGTGCTGCCGAAGCGAGCACTGCAATACCAGATCTTTAAATGTCTGATTCCTCAGGGCTCTGTCCCTGGCTCTCTTCTCTACACTCTATCCAGCTGATCTGATCAGACAGATGGCTGTAAGCAGCAATGATATGCTAGCAATTCCCACATTTGCGCTGCTTGGTCATACCTCTCTTCTGAGCTCTCCTCTGAGTCTATGTGCCACTTTAAATTTCACAGGCAATGCAAACTTTCTGTCTAAAACCTTTCCCTCAACATTCAGTAAGCTAGCACAGCCATTTACCCTGTTGCTCAAGTAAGAAATGTGGAAATCCCCTTGATTTCTTTCTCATGCTTATCTTTTATATCCAACCCAGCTGCAAGTAATATGTTTTAAGGCTAAAACCAACACCTCAAAATTTTCTGCCTTTTTTCCATTCTGTTGCCATCACTGTAGTCTAAATCTCTATCCTCTCTTATCTCGGTCACAGTTAAGCCTCTCTCCTCTGCCAATACCTTCTCCACAACGCAGGCAGAGTGATCTCTAAGAAAGCAAATCAGATAATGTTCCTCTTATATGTAATACCTTTCGATGGTTTCTCAAGCCTTTAGAAGGAAATCTAATATCCTTACCCTGGCCCATAACAACCTCCCCCACTTAGGCCCACTGCTTACTCTATCTCCCACCACTGTTTCCTTGTCACTAAACTTCAACCACTGGCATCTGTCCACGATGAGTTCACTCCTTCCTCAGGCCTCTGAACATGTTATTCCTTCTGCTTTACATAAACTCCTCCCATTCTTTGCCTGGATAACTCCTCAGTCATCCAGTTCTCATTTTAAGTGTTACCTTTCCCAGAGAGATCTTTTCTGCTTCCTAACACTAAATTAGGATCTTAAATCCTAGTCTCCTTATCTCTAAAATTAGTTATTCTGAAGATTAAATGAGATTATCCATGTAAAATGCTTGGCACAGTAAATAGCATGTATTATGTTAGTTAGGATTTTCTTTATTATTCTCCCAGAGCACCCTGCTATTTCCCTTGATAATATCTCTCACGCTTTGTAATTATATATTTACTTGAGTTTAGTTGATTGAGGTGTCCCTCCTTTAACCATAAATTCCACAAGGGCAAGAATTACATACTTGCTTTGTTTCTCACCATATACCTAAAACTTAGCACAGAATTTCACACATAATTGGACTACACTGAATGAAAGAAAGAATTAATGATTCATACATTACTAAATATGTCTGTTAAATGCCAGTCACCGAGGGCTGTACATCAGGTATTTAAAAAAAGTAATTAGAGACATCTGGCTCAAAATAGTGAGCTGAATCAGTAAGTTTACTTCTTTCTTTTCCTAAAAGGACATAGAAGAAATATAAAAATACCAATGAATCAAAAGCATATTAGGAAGGCAGCAAAGAGTGGTGTCAACAGACCACAGCCTTTGAGGGGTTTATGGAAGACAAACCAGATGGGATTGGACTGCTGACGAAAATCAGAGCCAACGAACCTGCAGCTGAAAGGTAAGTACTGGTTCTACCAGTCTAGGCCTGGAAACATCTCAAGCTCAGAGTCAACCCACTGGGGATGAAAGAGAGCCTTGGGGTAGGAGGATGGTATTTAACCAAAGTCTTGCCAAAGCCAAACCAGTACATTCACAGGCTGAGTAACAAACAGTGGTGCCCTATCCAGACTCAGCTGGGAACACAGAGCTCACAGAGTTGGGGGTGTGTGTGTGGGGTTCACAGAGAGTGATGGCCTTTTTTAAAAAAAATAGGTGTATATATATTTTGAAACGTTTTATTATGGGAAACTTTCAAACTGCACAGGAATAAAGTGAACATTACAATAAATCCCTATGTACTTATTGCTTCACTTCAACATTATCACTATATGCCAGTTTTTCCCATCTATATCAGGGTTTCTCAACCTCACACTAATGACATTTTGGGCTAGATAATTCTGTTGTGGAGGCTTTCATGTGCACTGTAGGATGATTAAGAGTATCCCTGGCCTCTACCTATTAGATGCCAGTAGTAAACCTTAAATTGTGATGATGCCAAATCATCTGCAGACATTGCCAATTGCCCTCTAGGGTGGCCAATCGCCCTGTACTGAGAACTACTGGTCCGTACCCATCCCACTGGATTATTCTAAGGTAAACCTGAGATATATCATTTCAACTGTAATCATTTCAGTATGTATCACTACGAGATAAGGATTCTTAACATAATCACAATACCATTATCCCATTTAAAAAGCAACACTAATACCTTAATATAATCTAATATTCAGTTACTTTTTAAATATCCCTGATTGTCTCATACACGGTTTTTTTTTGGTTTCGTTAGAATTGACATCCAGCGAAGACCTATACATTGCACACGATTGCTAGGTATACTAGGTCCACAGAGGGTTTCCTGGGTGGGCCCTGAAGAGAGAAAAAGAACAAGGGTGGTGCCTGAGAGAATTCTAGGCAGCCACAATAGATGAAGAAGAGGAAAAGAGAAAGAAAGGCAGCTCTGCTTAGAGGATAGCTGTATCCAACTGCCTAAACCATGACTGAACCCCTAGTTTAGGATACGTTCCTGTTTGTGCTCCTGAAGGGACACCCACTATGGGCACATTCCAGTCCATTCAATGCTCCAGGACAAAGCTCAACCAGAGCCTTACAGGTGACCCTCACAAAAACCAAGGACAACAATGGCAGTCCTGGGAAGAAGAGGTAATACAAGAAATAGAATCTTAAAAAATATATTGCAATTTGTGCAAGAGGACACTATTAATTTTTTTTAAAGCTACTATATAAAATAAGGAGCAATCTCACACCTGTCAGGATGGCTACTATAAAAACAAAACAAAACAGAAAATAAATATTGGCCAGGATGTGGTAAAACTGGAACGCTTGTGCACTGTTGGTGGAAGTGTAAAATGGTACAGCTGCTGTGGAAAACAATATGGAAGTGCCACAAAACATTAAGAATAGCATTACCGTATCGAGCAATTCCACTTCTGGGTATATGCCCAAAAGAACTGAAAGCAAAGTCTTGAAGAGATATTTGTACATCCATGTTTATAGCAGCATTAGTCACAATAGCTAAAATGTAGAAGCAACCAATTGTCCATTCATGGATGAATAAATAAGCAAAATGTGGTCTACATATACAATGGAATATGTTCAGCCTTAAAAAGGAAGGAAATTCTAACACATACTACAACATGGATAAACCTTGAGGACATTACACTAAGTGAATAAGCCATCACAGAGAGACAAATACTATATGATTCCACTTACATGAGGTACCTAGAATACTGAAATTCAGAGACAGAAAGCAGAATAGTGGTTGCCAGGGGCTGGAGGAGGGGGATAGGGAGTTATTATTTAATGGGTATGAAGTTTCAATTTCATAAGATGAAAAGGGTTATGGAGATGGATAGTGGTGATGGTTGCACAACTGTCAATGAACTGTACACTTAAAAATCGTTAAAATGGTAAATTCCATGTGTATTTTACCATTTGTAACTGTGTGACAAAAAATGGGGAGGCGGAGTAGCAATCTGAGAATTAATAAAGAGTTCTTAGAAAACTAAAACATTATTGGGGGAAAAAACATCTCAACAGAAAGGCTGAACCGCAGAACAGACATAATGAAAAATAAATACTGTGAAAGATCAAATCATGGAAGTTCCCAGAACACAAAGCAGTGAGATGGAAATAATGAGAGCAGAGAAAAAAGACAAGCTGGATAGATCTAGGAGTCCTAATATCTGTTCAACAGGAATTCCCAAGGAAGAAAACAGTAAGGAAGGAGAAGAAATTACATAAGAAAGTTCTCTTTCTATCAGGCCAAAAGGACCATCAGGTTTGAATGGTAATAATGAAAAAAGATCTTTATCTGATGCATTCTGACAAAATTTTTGAAATTTTGGATTGAAATCAACCAACCACAAGCCATCCTTAAAAACTTCCAACAGAACAGAAAAGAGTCCCTACAGAGAAATGACAATCAGATTCACATAAGATTTGCTTATCTAAAATACGACTGCTAGAAGTCAATGGTGTACTATCAAGTTCTTAGGAAGGACTCTGAACCTAGTTATTTATATAGCCAAAATTTCTTGTCAACATGAGGTCAAAAGAAAGCCACTTTCAGAACTTGGGGCTTTAGGATCAGAGAGACCAGGGAGTTCAAATCTCTACTATCCTATTTAGTAGCAGTGTGACAATCTCTTGGAACTCTTGTGGAATGCTTTACAAAATGCAAATATATCATCATTCTCCAGATCTTACAGTTAATGCAAGATTTAAAGGAAGCAACATTTGCCAAGTGCCTGATATGAAAAG
The DNA here is from genome assembly GCF_004115265.2 of Rhinolophus ferrumequinum. Lineage (NCBI taxonomy): Eukaryota > Metazoa > Chordata > Mammalia > Chiroptera > Rhinolophidae > Rhinolophus > Rhinolophus ferrumequinum. Next base: position 25,124,612 of record NC_046306.1, on the reverse strand, counting down.
ATTTGCCCTTAGCATCCAGAAGCTTACATACTAGTCGAGAACCTCAGTACAATTTCCTAGGCTCAGGAGGGTTCCTTTGTCTAGAACAGGGAAACTACAGCCCAAATGTAGCCCACTGCTTGTTTTTGTAAATAAAATTTTATTGGAGCACAGCCATGGTCATTTATTTACATAGTCTATGGCTGCTTTTGTACCACAACGGTCGAGTTGAGTAGATGTGGCAGATAGTTTGCAGATCTCTGATCTAGAAGGTTACTATCACCTCTCCTCTTACACAATTCTAGTGCAAATATCACTATTTTTGGTAACTGCTCCTTTCCTGTACTTCCATAACACTACATACCTATTCTGCCACAACTCTTACGCATTGAATTAAGGTCACTGATTACATGTCCATTAAATTATAAACTTCTTGAGGGCATGGATTCAATATCACCCCCAGATATCTCTGTGCTCAATATTTAATCTTTCATTCAATAAATATATATTGAGCGGCTGCTGTGTTAGGCATGTCCTAAGACTACAAGTCAAAGTTCCTTGTCCTTATGAAGCTTATATTAGTGGAGGAGACAGGACAACAGATAAGAAATATGTAACATAGGTAGTGATAAGTGCTATGAAGAAAAATACAGCAGGGTAAAAGAAGAACGGGGGGAGGTGTTCTGTGATGTAAGATGGGGTGGTCAGAAAAAGTATGAATGGAGTATTAGGAAGGCACAAAGTGCAGAATGGTTTATGATCACTTGTGTAGAGTTGACAACTACAAGCAATATGACCAGAAAAGAGTCAGTTAGCCAGATAACTCTGAAATTAATAAAATTTGTTAGTTAATGTTTAAGCATTTATGTAGAAGGCACAGAGCAAAGCACCATACACATATTATATCATTCAATTATCCTAACACCCTTAAGATAGATACCATTATTAACCCTATTTTATAGATGAGGAAACTGAGCAGAGAGATTAACTTGCCCATATTACACAGCTGCAAATCTAAAGCAAGAACACAAAGTTACACTATTCTCCAGACTCTTCCTAAGTACAGGACCAACAACACTTTAACTGCTACCAGCTTTCAGGCCAGAACAGTCTTCTATGATAAAAGTCAGTTTTACCTCCTGACTTCTAAATTCCATCCAGGTTTCTGATCCAGTTAAAGATAATACAGGTAGTAAAGACGTTCCCAGGCCTCTGCGAGGGAAGACGACTCAGATCTATTTTACAAAAATCGGAAAGAACTTACGGCTCCCTGTATCAAACCTCAGACTTGGAAACAGGCTCAGGATCAGTCACTCCTCCTGAACTGGCCAGACTTGTCCTCTCTTCATGCTCAGGCTAGTCCTGGACTGGGTCCTCTGCAGAAGTGGCCTCGCATGATGCAGGCAAGGCAGGCACACCGGGTCATTCCCTGCTCTCCCCACCTCTCCCTGCAACCCATTCCAGCAAAATTTCACTTCCTAGACTCAGTCAGGGGGCAGCATTTCAAAATTACTAAAATGGTGTTTTGGGACAACAGCTGTTTATTTGCTACACTCCCTTTCCAAGAAAACAAATGGTCATATTATTCTAAGGGCTCACCTCACATAAGGTGACACGTCAGTCACCTTAGGACTTAGATAGACTTTGGTCACTACAAAAATAATCAATGAAGTAAAAGCCATACTCCTCTAGCCTCAATTCCTAAGGCCCATTTATTCGTCTTGTCCCCAAACTTTTTGGAAAAAGTATTTACCAACTCTCAAAGGCAGAGTTGTAATGTTTTAAGTGCTTCCTATTGGCTCTAAAAACAGCAAAAGTCACCAGGTTGCCTCACGAACCCAATCACTGTTGTCTTGGGCCAAATTACCATTCAGAAACCTTAATTTCTATTGCCCATCTATCTTCCCTAAGGCCTCTGGAGTTATATTTCTAAACAAAAATCTGAGCATGTCACTTCCTTCCTTACCATCACCAGGAGATGTCCTGACTCTTAGCTCAATGCACCACCAGGCCCATTCTCCTGAGGCTACCTCCAGCCTCCCTACCTCATGCAGATCAACTGTGCATAGTTCCTCAAACACATGACTTACTCATTCGTGTCTCCTTGCTTTTACCTGATTTGGTACATCCTCATTCTCCTCGGTTACTATATTAATTTAAACTGCCCAAAGCTCATCCCCATGCCTCGTCACCACTCCCCAGGTTACCACGAGTCTTTTAAGCTCTCTCACAGCACAGCACTGTCTGTGGTATACCCAATAGCACGTAGCTGAGTGGACTTTTGATGCCTGGTGTTCATGTGTTTCTTCCATCAAGATGGAACATTTTTCTTTCTGGAATCTTCAGTATCTAACAGGTACTGAATAAATATATTATTAAAGGTGCTTAGGGAAGCCATCATAAATGGAGTTCACAATAATAATGTCCCTTACTATGATAATCCAAAAATACCTCTTTGAACAAGAATGTCAACCCCTTTCTAGACTCCAACTCTAGAAAGTACTGAAGAGAAAGCCAGGGGTAGCAAGTGATCTGATCTGATAGTTGAGAAACTGTAAGGAACCTCTGTAAGTATGCTTATCTTGCCCAGTTCTAGAACTCTAGCTCAAGGACTCCACAAACATTAACAGGAAACTATTTCCAGATTAAAAAAAAAAAATTATACAAACGATTACAGCAGGTCCTCGAATAACGTTTTGCCCAATGTCATTTCATTATAATGTTAATGAGATGCCACAGGAACTTAACTCTTGTTTATATGGAGTTTCATTTAGCCTATGATAAAATGGTTTCGTGCTATGTCCTGTTGCTGCAAGTTACAGAACCTCTCAACATTAAGCGAGGACTTACTGTATTGTATATCTAAAACAATTTAAACTATGGTTAACGGCTTTATCCGGTGTTCTTGCTATTTAACAATGATCAGTTATAAGGTCTTCATTTGAAAATCCTAATATTAAAAGTAGGATGAGAGGGGTTTTGGAGAATTTTGTTTAAAATGTACAGGATTAGCTAATGTCTACAGCTGTGGTTGCTGTAGGGGTCAGAAAGAGCCATTAGCTATGGTTGCAAGATGACCTTGCCTTGAAAGCTACCTCGCACACCAGCCTCCAGGAGGCCTAGGAGTGCCCTTGTTTCAATGAGTCCTGAATGAACAGCTAAGATTCCTGATATCCTTAGTCTCTCATCTAATAGTGACTGTAACAGAGTAGAGATGGATGGTAGTAGGAGTAACAATGGAATAGCCAACACTTGTTGAGCAACTGCTATGTGCCAACCCAACACTAAGCCAAGTAATTCATATGTGGTCTGACAATTAAGTTTGTGAACTTGCCACCGTGCGCTTACACTGGCAGCACTGTACAAACAGCTTGGTAAGGTTTCACAACCTTGGAATATCAGTGTCTCACAGATGTGTTTGTGTCAATGTGTGGCAGTGTCTTGCTGAGTGGTGTTCATTATTGTTGTGTGTTTTTGTGTGCCATCGCAAGAATGTCTGAGCTTGAATTAGAGCAACAAACAAACATTAAATTTCTTGTTAAACTTGGCAAGAGTGGAAGTGAAATCAGGGACACGTTAGTCCAGTTTACGGGGATAATGCCATGAAGAAAACGGCAGTGTACAAATAGATGAAACGTTTTTCTGAGGTGAGAGAATGCGTCACTAATGAAAAGAGGTCAGCGTGGCCAACAACGAACAGAACTGATGAAAACATTGCAAAAATTCATCAAATTGTGCATCAAAATCAGCTGACTGTAAGCAGCATAGCAGACAAAGTAAACATCGATAGAGAAACAGGAAAATTTTAACTGAAAATCTGGGGGGTGGCCAGTTGGCTCAGTTGGTCAGAGCGCAGTGCTCATAATACCAATGTCACTGGTTCGACTCCCACATGGGCCAGTGAGCTGCGCCCTCTACAACTAGACTGAAAAACAACGACTTGACTTGGAGCTGATGGGTCCTGGAGAAACACACTGTTCCCCAATAAAATTAAAAAAAAAAAAAAAGGAAAGAAAATCTTGGCATGAGAAAAGTGTGTGCAAAAATGGTCCCGAAGGAGCTCACTGATGAATAAAAGCAAAGGAGAGTCAAAGTCTGCCAAGACCGTTTGGAGAGGCAAGCGGATGTTTTGGGCCATCTTATCACTGGTCATGAAACATGGGTGTACCAATACGACCTTGAAACAAACTGTCTAAGTGCACAATGGAAGTCAGCCAATTCTCCACCACCAAAAAAGTTCGGTTGGGCCGAATCAAGGGTCAAAACAATGTTGCTAATTTTTTTGAATATCAGAGGGATTATTCATTATGAATTTGTACGAACTAGACAAACAGTTAACCAAGTTTATTTGGAAGTGCTGAAAAGGCTGTGTGAAAAAGTTAGACGAAAACAACCTGAACTTTTCGCCATCAATTCATGGCTCTTGCATCACGACAATGCACCAGCTCACACAGCACTGTCTGTGAGGGAGTTTTTAGCCAGTAAACAACTAACTGTATTGGAATACCCTCCCTATTCACCTGATCTGGCCCCCAATGACTTCTTTCTTTACCCCAAGACAAAGGAAACGTTGAAAGGAAAACATTTTGATGACATTCAGGACGTCAAGTGTAGTACGACGACAGCTCTGATGGCCATTGCAGAAAGAGTTCCAAAATTGCTTTGAAGGGTAGACTAGGTGCTGGCGTCAGTGCATAGCTTCCCAAGGGGAGAACTTCGAACGTGACCATAGTGAAACTCAGCAATGAGGTGGGTAGCACTTTTTCTAGGATGAGTTCGTGAACTTAAGTGTCATACCTATGTTACATATGTTACATACATATGTTACTTAATTCCTCACAACAATCCTAGGAAGGAAATTCTGTTTCTATCCTCTTTTGCAAATGGTGAAATGAGGCACAGGGATGTTAAACACCTACCCCACCCTACTGGTAAGTTGTAGAGTCAACACACAAAACCATGTGGTCTAGCTCCAGAGCCCACGCTTTTAACTACTGCAAACATTGCCTCTCCAAATATTCCACCTTGGCACTCACTCCCCAGCCCTCTCACATATATCAAAATCATTCAATAGCATTTCCTTCGATGGGAAAAATCTCTATTTATGAATTGGAGCGTGCATCACTATCTTGCTAGAACTTCATGGGAACAGAAGTAGATGTTACAGATTCTCCTTCAGGACTAAAGCACCTATTCCCCCAGCTGTTAGAAGGGTTGGCAGCTAACGGCTTTCAGCCAAGTTCTTCCCCACGAACTACCCTTGGCCTAAGGGAGTAGCCTGGTCAAGGGAAAGGCTCTTTCTGACCCCTATTTCCAGCTCCAGAGCTTCCTGTGGGATTAGCTAAAGCCTTTGCTATCTTTGCTCTGACTGCATGGCACCTCATTTCCTCCCCCTACCCAATACTGTCGCCATCACTGCCTCACAGGTATTGTAGGGAGAAAGTACTCCCCAATAAACTTGCTGCATGCAAATCTCTGTCTCAGAGTCTGTTTCCCCCAGAACAAAATTAACGAAATAGAGATGTAAAACTAGAGAAGACTTAATAACTACTGGAGAGTATACTTACAACCAATGACTTCATGGTAAAGAGGTACTTGATAGATAATGCCACAATTGGATTTAATACATTACTATATATTACACAAATCATCTAATTCAAAACCAGTAAATATGCTTTGAAGGAAAAGCTGGTTACAAAAGGACAAACATGTTATGATTCCACTTAAATTAGGTACCTAAAATAGATACATTTATAGAGACAGAAAGCACAATAGTGGTCACCAGGGGCTGGGGGACGGAGAAATGGGGAGTCACTGTTTAATGGGTTATAGAGTTTCAGTTTGGGAAGATAAAAAAGTTCTGGAGACGGATGGTGGTGATGGTTGCACAATAATGTGAATGTACTTAACGCTACTGAAGTGCATAGTTAAAATGGTAAATGTTATATATATTTTACCACAACTAGGAAAAAGCTGGTTCTACCAAAATAATTTGGAATACATTTAAAAAACAACACACGAGAACATAACCAGTTTCGTGGACTTCACATACTCGGTTCTCTGGTGAAAGGGACTCAGCAGTCCTGCTTAGACCACCGACACTGCATCTCCAGCCATAGGGACTTTACACTAGAGGGCTGAAAATCCATAAGATCCATAGAAAGTGACAAAGGGTCGACATTTTATAGACTAGGGAAAAACAACACAAAGGTAGGATTTTTAAAGGTAACTATGACCTAGAAATTAGTAATTAACTAGGGTGCATAAATTATGGTCTGATATCACTAAAGGGTAATATTAACAAGGTAACATGATAAAGTAAAATCCAGTTGTTTTACTACTTGTTAAAATATATCATAGCTGTTAGAATCCATAATCTACATTTAAAAATACAATGAGTACTTGTTTCTGTTACTCTTTTCTATGGAAACAACTTAAGGGCAAGTAAGCACATAACAGCCACAGATGCACAAGGTTACTACCGACGGTGAGCAGAGGAAACACGACAAATACTGTACACTGTAAAAGGAACAACAGACATAAGGTGAGTGGCTCACCTTTTCTGTCCTTCGAGTCAGAATTACCTGTGTAATAAGTGAAAAATAGAAACATTCACTCAAATTAATGAAAAACATTACTATTCAATCTAAGGTAAGACAAAATAAACTCTAGGAATATAGATACTTTCCTCTTTGTATATGCTGGAGCTAGAATGAGGCACCCTCCAACAACTGGGGAACAAGATTCCCAGATTCACTAAACTTTAATCAACGGTTTGTCCTCTCTCTGAGTACAAAAACAATGTAGCATCAATATTCATAAAATTACAAGAATACAAAGAGAAATACAAAAACAATGGTACTAGAGGTCTTTATGTCTTTCAGGTCATTAAAATCATTAAGTGAAGCATATAAAAGGCCTAAATGATAATACGCAATAAAGTCTAATTGGTATAGAACAAACTCGATATACTCCCGGTAACAGAGAAAACCTTTTCAAAGATTATCCACAAGCCCTTATAAATTCCCCACAGTAGAAATAATACAGACAATATTCTTTTATCATGATGCAATAAAACTAGAAATTAACAAAGTAAGAAAATGGTTGAAAATTAAAAACAAAACCAAACTGCAAAATGCCTAAAAAAAACCCCCATAAACCAGTAAAATCAGTCTTGGCAGAATTCATCAACTCTCCCCCAATATCAGTCTCCTCTTCTTAAAAAAACAAAAAACAAAACACCAACTTTTTTTTTTTAGCTGAGCACAAAGCTGTCTAGCTAGAGACTACGTTTCTCAGACTTCTTTGTGCTAGGTATAGTTATATGAAGAATTCCAGCCAATGGGAAGTGAGCAAAAGTGATGAGGGTAACTTCTGGGTCACATCCTTCGGAAAGGAAATTATTTGTCCCCACTGCCTCTGTTCACCTTTCCCAGGAGCTGGAACCAGAACCCACTGATGAGAACCATCTCTGACCAAGCAGACAAGGATAATTTTATTGGGATTGTAGGGCCACAAGAAAAAAGAAACTTGGTCCCTGATAAAACAAAGCCCCCGCCTACCTCTGGAATGTAATTGGCAAAAGACACTTTTGCCTTAATTTAAGTCACTGAATTTTGGTGTGCCTTTTTCAGAGTAGCTTAAACTGCACCTTAACTAATACAACTACCTACAGGAACATATATGGGAAAAGGCTAAAGCTATGCTTATAAAAAATCCGTAGCATTAAATATATTAATTAACTGGGAAGAATGCAAATAAACAAATTAAGCATTCAGTTCACGAAGACAGAAAAAGCACACAATAAAGCTAAGAAAAACAGAAAGAAAAATAAAAAATAAATTAATGAAATAAAAATGAAAAAGACAGAATATACAATAGGAGGTACTTTGGAAGAAAAAAAGCAACAAATCATGAATCAGATAAATGGTTAGCCAACCTAAACAAGCACACACACACACACACACACAAACACACACACACTTAAAAACTAAACAAACAAAAATATAAGGCAATTATGAAATCTAGAAAAAGACTGTATAAGAAAAAAAAATCACATTTACCTCTAGCTCAGCAGGTAATATTACATAGTCATAGTAATATAAATACTGATTTTATAATATAAAATGCATAAATCAATATGGATTTAACCAATTACTATGATGTAACAATTATGGGAGGAATGGTAAAATGATGGTGATGTGTGTGTGTGTGTGTGTGTGTGTGTGTGTATCTTTAATATATACCGGGGGTGCCAAAAAAATGTACACATTTTAAGAGATGTTATCTATGTATTACTTTTCGAAGTTGAATTATGGTAGCAATGTGTAGTATGATGCTCACTCAAAAGATGGTGTTAATCAAATGAATGCAAGCTTCATTCATTGTATTACAATTATAATACAGTTTTTTCCTTTCTTAAAATGTGTATACTTTTTTTTTGCACATTCTGTACATATTAAGAAATGTTCTTATTGGGGTGGCCAGTTAGCTCAGTTGGTTAGAGCACAGTACTGGTAGCACCAAGGTTGCCAGTTATATCCCCACATGGGCCACTGTAAGCTGCGCCCGCTAAAAACAAAACGAAACAAAACAAAAAATAAAAAAACAAAAGAAATATTTATAGTTATGTAAGAAATTTATCTTGAGATGATTTTCCCTCAAGTCCATTCAAGTAATTTTGAAAACATGAACGAAATCCATTAGTTTTCTAGGTAAACTTCAATTCTTTCCATGAAGCTGAACAAAATACTGACAACTAACACTTACCAGAACATAGCGGAAATACAAAGGAAACACACAGGCCAATTTCACTTAGAAGTAACTTATGAACATCAATGTGAAAATCCCAAATAAAATAATATCAAACAAATTGCAACAGTTCACTCAAGAAAAATACAATACGGCCAACTTGACTCGTTTTTGCAAAAATGTAAATAGTTCAAAATTAGGAACTCTATTAATATGATTCACCACAGCATATGATAAAAAGAGAAAAAATTCATATAGATCTTGCTCACTGATACTGAACAGGCAACTGGCAAAATTCAGCATTCATTCTTGACACAAATGCCCTTTAAAACAGAAATAAAGTGATAAATATGTTTATCTCAACCCAAGAGTAAGGACCACGTTTAATGGAAAACCACTGCGAGCATCCTCCTCAGAGTCAGGTACAAAACAGCGCTGTCTGCTTTTACCACTGTTTCCTAACTTTGTTCTGAGGTATTCACCAATTTATTTAAACAAAAGGAAGAAGGAGGTCTAAAAATTAGGAGTAGATATTTGCAGATGGGATGATTTAAAGACTTATGATAATTTAAGAAAATTATGCCAAACACTAAGGAAATTTATTAAGATGACCAGTATACCTACAAAAATCAATAGCGTTATGTTGTACACCTAAAATTAAAATATTACATTCCAATTATATCTTAATTAAAAAACAATAGCCTTCATATCCCAACAGCAGCCAGTTAGAAAATATCATGGAACAAAATACTCCATTTATACTAACAAAAAACAAACAAAACCTTCAAAATATCTAGAAATAAACTAAACAAAACACGTGTGACATCAGTGGCAAAAATTTTAACACTTTCAAGAAATAGAAAAACACTACCAGTAAATGGACAACACCATATTCTTGGACAGGGAGACTTAAAGATCTCAATTGTCCCTGTTAATCTATAAATTTAACATTATCAACAAAAACTTTTTTCTTGTTATACAAGTTGATTCTAATGTTCATAAAGAAAAATAAGAATTACTAGCAAAATTCTAAAAAAATAAGATTACCAAAGTATGACTCACCAGATATTAAGTATTTTACAAAGTTACAATTATTAAAACAGTGGGATTCTGTACACCGACAGAGAAAAAGGTAAAAAGAAAATACAAATGCTGAGAAACAGAACTCAAATACATATGGGAAACTAAACATGTATCAGAATTCAATATATGACAGAAGTGGCATTTCGAATCAGTAAGAAAAAAACATAGATTATTCATTAAAGGGTATCAGGACAAGTAGTTAACCGCTTGGGAAAAAACAGATCCACAGCTCACACTTTACATGAGAATAAATTCCAAATGGGTCAAAGATTTAAGCACATACATGTATATATGCAAACATACAGAAAAAAGAAAAGTTTGGAGAAAAACATAAGGAAAATTATGTCAAAATACTGGAGTCAGGAAAGCCTTCCTATATATGATCCAATACCTAGAAAACATATAGCTAAACTGATAAATTTTTTAATTAAAAAAATTAAAAAATTGCTAATGATAGCTTCTACAATACAGAAAAGGTAGATGACAAACTGGGGAAAAATATTTGAAGATTTATCATAGGTAGGGAAAGGGCTCATTTCCCTAACATTTAAGAGCTTCCACAAATGAGTCAGAAAAGCCTGACATTCTAATACAGTTAATACATTTTATGTCTCAGAGGAGACTGAGACTACATTTCACTGGTGACTTTTATTCAATATCAGTAAAACACAAGGAATCCTTTAGGGGGTATCGGGATGTCACAGTCTGAAACCACACACCTTACTCATCACCACCATTTTACCAATCCTCCCATAATTGTTAGATAATAATTTTTGGTTAAATTAGTATTTGATTTATGTATTTTATATTATAAAATCAGTATTTCATCTTACTATGACTATGTAGTTTTATTACCTGCTGAGCTATAGGTAAATGTGACTTTCTTTTCTTGTACAATCTTGCTCTGGATTTAATAATTGCCTTCTATTTTTGTTTTAGTTTTCTATTTCCCTATTCAATTTTCTCTGTTTTCATCTTCTAAAACTATTATTTGAATATTGGACATAACCTGAATTAATTCTTTAATCTTCTTAATTTTATTTCCTATTGACCCTTGCTTTCAGTTTCTGTTTTTCTCCTTTTTAAAATAAACAAGTGCATATATACGTACGTATATTCCTTTTTCTTCCATTTATAACATAAATAATAAATATACTGTGTACATTTCTGCATATTGCTTTTTTCAGCTAGCCTAGCATAGTTGTTCTACATTAAAAAGGTGCTTCATTACATGGATATATATATATATATATATGCCGTAGTGCATTTATCCAGTCTTCCCGGTCAGGGTACGTTAAGGTTGTTTTCAGCAGACTCTTACAAACAATACAATTTGTCATTTCACGCATGTATGAGAATATTGGTAGGGTGAATTATTTTAAGGGTGCATTTGTAAACTGATGGATATTGCTAGACTTGCCTCTATTGGGAAATACATTCCAATAAGCAGTGTGTCAGATTGACTTTTTCTATACTCTCTTCAATGCAGTAAATTATCAAACTTTGGGATCTCTGCCAATCTGACAGGTGAAAAATTAGCATCTCAGTGTAGCTTTAATTTGCATTTCACTGAATGAGGTTGAGCATCTTTTCATATTTGGAAGGATCATATACGTTTCTTTTTCTGAGAACACTCTCTTGATATCCTTTGCCTAGGCTGGGCTGAAGCCCTGAACAAACTGACACTGCAACCCCGCTGTTTCCCTGGGCAACTCTTTCTAACCCCGCCCCTGGACACAGGCCTCCTACTCCATATCTAATTGTTTTGGACATCCAGACCCATTCTCCTTCCCATGGTCTCCATGGATCCCTTCCTTTTTAGGGCTAATCCTATTACTTTGCTTCTGTATCCTTTCATCTTCAGTCTCTTGCATCATTAATTAGCGCCTCTCTTACTCATATTTTCAACCTTCTTCTCTACCTCCCAACAAGATTAAACCTCCCCAATCTAACCAGGAAGCCATGCAAAGCAGGATATCCTCCAGAATCTTTCTTTTTTCCTCTTAACTCTATGTTAACCAGATATTCCTGAGAATTCCCTATATCTAGGTTTCATTATTTTGCTTGGGAAATTTCACTTATTTCAAGAAATTTTATGGCTAGAAAACACAAACAAAAATAATAAAAGGGTAAAGAAACTCAAAGAGCAAAAGAAAGAACAAACAGAAATGATCTCTAGTACCTGAAGGAGGGGAAGTTTTTACAGTGGCTGCTGCAGTGCTGGAATTCCCCTCCCAAGGTTCTGTTCTGGCATCTGTGAACTGGTTATCTGGAAGCCATGTTCCATTTGGTGAAATTGTAGTGACTACAGAATTGGTGCTTGGTATTCTTGTGGTCCCATTGTCAGAGTCTGAAGAATTGACAGTGGTTACATAGGTGGATCCCAGAGTAAGATTTGGGCTGAATGTTGGTATCACGGAAAAAGTAACTGCAGAAGTAGGATTTGAAGTTTTGGTCTCTTCTTTTACTGCCAATGTTTCAAAAGATCTTGCAACATCTACTGAAGGTGAAACTACAAACACCAAAAAAATAAGGAAACATCACATGAAGAATGCAATAGCTCAAAAGCTATGAGGCACAAAGCAACAAGTCTTAATAAGCTCTCAAACACCTGGAGACCAAATGAAGATCAGATGCTTGTGGGAGCGTGCGCGCGCGCGCGCGCGCGCGCGCACACACACACACACACACACAATTCTTAGTTCCTCAGAATCAATATATAGGAGTCTTAAATAGCAATTTTTTTTTTTTTTTTTACTTTTCAGGAATGAACACATGATCTCTTTATTTACTAAAGTAGTATGTATGTGGTTTATGTCGTAGTATATAGCATGGTATACAAAACAATGTTGAGTATTCACTACAACTCAGAGATTTCCAAAGCCATTTATCACTTTTAAGTAAAACTTTAATATTTTTTTTTCTTTAATACCGTCTATGTCTTCAATTTTGAGTTGTTAAATGTAAAAGTAAAATTCTACTCCAAATTATCAGCCTTATCAAATAACAATTTACCTGTGGTTGCATTGTTGGCACTGACATGTATCAGAGTACTGCCAAGCAGAAAAAGAATGAAGCAGGAATCCATGCTGACCTGGAAAACAGAGAGCTGTGTTAGGTAAGAATCTGTATTTTTATAACTATGTCCAAACTACTCACCAAAGGAGTATTTTGAGAAAAGTCTTCCCAGCTATTACAATGAGCACATGGGACCAATGATCTTTGGGGAGTCTGATATGCACATTTCCCAAGGGATTCAACTACTTAATTGAATCTTAATACAAATAAGACTTAATAAGAACAAACTTTTTTGAGCAGTGATTCTCAGCCTTGGCTGCACTTCAGAATGAGAAGTGTGGAGATGGTAAATTAACTGTGTGAATGTACTGCCCTTCAAAGCAGACATTATACAGCTGTCCAAAACCTTTATTCCACCTCAAACCGTATCAAAGGGCCGTGGCACATTCCCACCAGTAAGAGTGGCTCATGCGTCCACTCAGATTTCTGTGCGTTATACTGAGGTAGGTACTACGGAAATAATTGAGGAGCAATACACTCACAGGCCCTATCTTCCAGGGCACTACAGCCTCGAGGTAATTCAATATCATCGTGACTCTCCAAGGGAAGCAGAACCTGCCTCTCCTGAGGAAGAATGGGGAGATGTAGGTGGTTCACATATAACCCAGGAGTTTGCCTCTGGTACTAGCGGCCATGCCTGCCTAGCAGGGAAATGGGTTCAGGAGGTGGCCTTCCCAAGGTGCAGACACACAAGATTTGCCACTTTCCCACTCCTGCCACTTGACCATAATCCAAAATTGGGAAAGCATAAAATTCCCTCCATAGGGTTAGGAAACAGATTGGAAGGCTGATTACTGTATGTGTATATTTGTCTATTCTTGATAAATCAATAGGGAATAGTTTGGGGAAAAGTAATTATATATACCAAAATAATACGCAGGTTAAGTTGAAGAATTAAATGCTTAAAAACACATTTTAAAAGGGAATAAATAAATATTTATGTGAGCTCAAGATGAGGATTTTCTAAACATAAAGGCAATGTAAGAAATCACAAAGACTAAAAATGGAATACCTGCCAACAGAAAAAAATAAAAGCTTCTAAATATAAAAGAAATCAATTATAAACAATGTTTATGGATAGGAAGATGCAATATTGTCAAGATGTCAGTTCTTCCAAACTTGGTCTATAGATTCAAGGCAATCTCAATCAAAATCCTAGGAAGTTATTTTGTGGATATTGGCAAACTTATTTTAAAATGTACAGAGAGGCAAAAGACTGAGAATAGCCAACTTAATATTGAAGAAGACCAAAGTTGGAGAACACTGTGCGACTTCAAGTCTTACTATAAAGCAACAGTAATTAAGATAGTGCGGTATTAGTGAAAGAACAGACAACTAGATCAGTGCAACAGAAGAGAAAGCCCAGATACAGACCCACATAAATCCTGTCAATTGATCTTCTACAAAGGAACAAAGGCAATACTACAATGGAGCTTCTACAATGGAGCAAAGATAGTCTGTTCAAAAATGATGCTGTTCAAAAATGGAGCAAAGATAGTCTGTTCAAAAATGATGCTGGACATACAATGCAAAAAATATATATGTCCATATATATATACATATATATATATGGTCCATATATATATACATATATATATATGGACACAGACTTTATACTCTTCACAAAAATTAATTCAAAATGGATCACAGATCTAAATGTAAATGCAAAACTATAAAACCCAGAAGATAACAGAGGAGAAAATCTAGATGACCTTGGATATGGTGATGACTTTTTAGATACAACACACCAAAGGCATGATACATGAAAGAAATAATCAATAAGCTGGACTTTATTAAAATGAAAAACTTCTGCTCTGCAAAAGACAACATCAAGATCTGGCCTACAACGACTTCTTTCTTTACCTGAAGATAAAGGAAATATTGAAAGGAAGACATTTGATGACATTCAGGACATCAAGGGTAATACAACGACAGTTCTCATGGCCATTCCAGAAAAAAGAGTTCCAAAATTGCTTTGAAGGGTGGACTAGGTGCTGGCGTTGATGCATAGCTTCCCCAAAGGGGAGTAACTGATATTCAGCAATGAGGTATGTAGCACTTTTTCTGGAATGAGTTCATGAACTTAATTATCTGACCTCATATACCTCATTTTCTTTTTGTTTTTGAATCTCCTGTGTATGTGGGCTCATGTATGTAGGGTTTCCATGCATACATCTGTAATTAAATTTGGTTATTTTCTCTTATTAATGTATCTCATGCTGATTTAATAATTAGACCAGCAGAAAGAACCTAGAAGGGTAGAGGAAAGATTCTTTCTTCTCAACACTGGTAAGAGTCACATGAAAAGAATACAAATCCTGGTGGGACTACCAATTAGCCTATAATAACAAATTCCTTTCCAGAACGATTATACAAGAAACTTAAAAGTTTTCTGGTGCATTTTGAAGGTTCTATTCTGAAGTAAATGTAAATAACCTGAAACCCGGAATAAAATGATATAGAGATATTCATTAAGCGGAAAAGTGGAAACAATCCAAATACCCAATAGGGAAAATAGGAAAAAGTTGAAATAAATAATACTTATTTCAACTACTCAAATTGTTGCTATTTAAAATGCTATATTTAAAAAGTTTTAAAAAATGGAATAAGCTTTAAAAAAGAAACCAAAAAACTCTCTAATTTTCTTTCCAATATCTGTCCTATTTTTTTTCTCTATTTAACCAAGAAAACTTGGTATCAGTTCAATCTCTCCCTTGCTAATATCCTAAATTCCTTTCCTATATTGTTCTATTACACCTACATGGGGAATTAAAACCTCAACCTACCCCCACGCCCCCCAAAAAAACCCAATCCTGAACTAATCCTACTGTCAGCCTTACACTCGAACTGCTAAATACTGCTTAAGAAAATCCAACAACCTGTAAGGTTGATTTCACTATTTTTGTCTCAGTGGAACTCTGAATACCTTCTGCAATCGTTCTGTATTTCCCTTCTACTTAGCTCTCTCTCCAATTGTCCACAGCAGTGATTTAAAGGGACCTCCTCTCCTCTGCAGCCATCTTCTCCCACACGCCTTGGATATTGGCCTTGGCTTCACTTCAGAGAAAACAGAAGCCATTGGTCTGTGACACTCTTAACTCCCAGTCACCGTATTTACAAATTTCCTCCTTTTCTGCAATTCCTTCTAAGAATCTCAGTCCATTAGAAGGAACCTTATCCTATATATATAGATCCTCCACCACCATCTCCTAGATTTAATTCCTCCCTTTCATAACAGCATTTAAACACAAGAATTTGTCAAAAAACAACAACAAAAAAAACACACACCAAGAACTCCTTTGAATCTACATCAGTCCTCCAGCTAGCATTCTCTCCACTCCACTTTGTGGCCAATTTCTAGAAAGAGTTGTGTCCATGGCAATCTGGCCTCTTTTTTCCACCATTCCATTAAAACTACCTCCGTATTTTAAAAGAATGAGCTCTTTTAAAAATATTTCCAACTCATTTACAAAGGTCTAATTTCCCTAACATATAATAAAGGACTCCTACTAAGTAATTAAAAAGGGGATCAACAAATCCAAAAGAGAAATAGGCAAAAGATATGAAATAGACAATTCACAGAAACCAAACATTTCTCTTCAATATATGAAAAGATGCAAAGCCTCACGCATGATCAGAGAAAACCAAATTAAACCTATACTGTGATGTCATTTTTCAACTATCAGACAGAAGCAGAGAAAAAATTTGAACAATACTGCACCTGCAAGGGTTTGAGGAAACAGGTACTCTCATACGATCTGTAAATATTTATCAAGATTATGAAAGCACAATCCCTTTGACACAATTCCACTTGAGAACTTTACAGATATACTCATTTTTAAAGTGACCTATGTACATGGTTATTCAATGCAGCATTGTTTGCAATTAAAAAACTCCAAAAATAACCTAAATATCAATAGAAGGAAACATGATTAAATTATGGTATATTCATTTAATGTAATACTATGCAGCTGTTAAATGAATGAGAAGGCTCTTTAAAGATCCATTTTAGTATACAAGACAATCTTTGATCTTGAACTATCTTAAAAATAAGTTTTACAAAAAATTAAAAGTCACAGTCGGGGGGGAAGCCTATTGGTATTTCTTTCTCTCACCCTTCCTCCCCACCACACACGCGACATACAGACACCCTCTTCGTTAAATCCCTCTACCTTTCTGTCACATCTGATTTACTGATACCCCACACCATCCCAAATTCATCTCTTCTCCGCACCTCTCTCTGAACTGAGGATTTTAAAAGTTGGTTCTACAATGAAGGTCTAGCCTCAATATGGATGAACAGTTAAATGGTTTGAATCCAAGGGAAGTATGTATTACCAAATGTCAGAAGGAAACCAGTCCTGCCAGCTGTAGTCTGCACAATGCCAGAAATCCTGTGCACACGTTCTAATAGTGGGAATGGTTCCACCTTGTCACAGGATGATTTTTAGGATGATCTACTATTTGTGATATTTTAATTTTATTTTAAAAATTAGTTTGTCTGACAGCTTCTTATAAAACTTAATAAACACCTACTTTATGATCCAGCAATTCTGTTCCTATATACTCGTTTTTACCCAAGAGAAATAAAAACATCATGTCCACAAAAAGACTAGTACAAGAATGTTCATAATAAAACACTGCAAACAACACAGGTAACCATCAATAAAAAAATATATAAACAACGTGATATTTTCTCATAATGGAATATTACTCAGCAATAAAAAGAAAAGAATTACTGATACACACAACAGCATGGGTGAATCTAAAACACATCACGCCAAATGCAAAAAAGCCTTATGTGCAAGAGTGTATACAATGTATGATTTCATATATATGAAATTCTAGAAAAAGCAAAACTATGGTGAAAAATATCAAAACAATGGTTGCCTGAAAACAGACAGGATTTACTGGAAAGGAACATGAGGATTCTTCCTGGAAAACAGTAATATTCTGTATCTTGACAGGGAATTGGATTGCATGGTATATGCATTTTTCAGAACTCACTGAATGGTAACTTAAGATTTGTGCATTCACTGTATATAAATTTTACCTCCAAAGACTCCAGCCATTAACAAATATTGTAAATGATAATTTAAGTATTGGTTAGCGTACTGATATATGTAATTTACTGAAATACATTAAAAACAATATGAATAGAGGGATGGACAGATATGTGGTAAAATAATTATAGTAAAATGTTAACTGTAGAATCTAGGTGGTGGGTATAAAATTCTCTCAATTTTTATTTATATTTGAAAATTTTTGTAATAAAAGGCCGATAAAATAATCAGCTCAGGGAGAACTGGCATTTTCATGGTATTGAATTTTATAATCCTGGGACATAGTATTTTCTCCATTTATTCAAGTTTTTATGGTCCTCAAAGTGTTACTGTATTTTTTTGTCCTATTTGTAATATTTCTGGTGAAAATATTTAAGTTCTACTCTTTTAGCAAATTTCAATTATACAAGACAGTGTTACCAACTACAGTCACCATGTTTTACATGAGCTCTCCAAATCACTGCATCTTCTAGCTAAAATGAATGGAATCTTTTAATGTCATTTATTAAAACATTACTTTTGTTATATAGGAAAGATAGTTGGCCTGCTCCCCTTAACTGCAATTATGACCTACTTTAAAAAAAAAAAAAAAGTAAAGCATGCTCCTTACAAGGAGCAAACAGAACAGAGGAATATACTTATAAAGCAAACTACGAGGTGTGATCAAAAAATATGGTGAATGATCAAATTAAAATTTGTATCACAGCAAAACTCACATTGCCATTAATCCCCCTCAAAATACTCCCCCTTGCTTTGAACACACTTATCCCATCGTTCTTGCCACTTTCTGAAGCAGTTCTGGAAGTCCTCTTTCGTGTGTTTAGTTGCGCTGTCGTGGCTGCCTCAATGTCCTGAATCATTTTGTCTTTAGGGAGGAGCCAGAAGTCGCCCGGTGCCAGATCCGGTGAATAAGGTGGATGAGGACACACTGTAATGTTTTCTATTTGACAGAAATTGCTGTGCCAGGAGTGATGTGTGACATGGAGCCTTTCTGTTGTGATCAAAACATACAGTGAACGCTGCTGCTGAGTGCCATCCAATGGAAAGGCAGGATCTTCAATACGGCAAGCAGCGCATAGAAACTTAGTGACAGTGTGTGACAAGTTTCAGCTTGTTTGGGGCAGTCAGTCGGGTGTGAGCTACATTTGAGGGAAGGTGTGTTTAAAGCGTGCTGTAAATCATCCTCCATCATGACAGTGCTCCGTGTCACACATCGCTTCTGGTATATGGCAATTTCTGTCAAATAAAAGCATTATGGTGTGTCCTCATCTACCTAATTCACCGGATCCAGCACTGGGCAACTTCTGGCTCTTCCCCAAAGTCAAAATGATTCAGGACATCGAGGCAGCCACAACAGCGCAATTAAACAAACTCACGAAAGAGGACTTCCAGAACTGCTTCAGAAAGTGGCAAGAACGATGGGATAAGTGTGTTCAAAGTGAGGGGGAGTATTTTGAGGGGCATTAATGGCCATGTGTCTTTTACATGTGTCTTTTTATAATTATTTTTTAAAATTTAAACAGTCATCGTATCATTTGATCACAGCTCGTATGTCTCATTCATCTCCTGCCAGTCTCATTTCCCAAAAGTGATCACTAAATACTTTCCTCTATGTCCTTTAGAAATTTCCTATCCTATACCAGCATATACCTACACATTTAAAACATTATAAATAGGACATTACACATTCTGTCTACTGCTTGCATTTTTACTTAAATAATACATCCTGGACCTCATCCACATCAACACGGCTAGCTACCTTTCTTTTCGCTGGCTGCGCAGTGTTTCATCATATGGATATATCAACATTATTCTAACCAGTCTTTGTTTGCTCTTGTTAAGTATGAGTTAACTGTATAGGACTTCCTCCCCTATCCTACACATCATTTTTGATTAGGCAACAGTGGTCTGAGTAAATACAGAATTACATATTCCAGGAAACACAAAATAATGGAAGAAACTCAAATTTATACATTGTTCATTTTTCAAAAAGTACTCGTGAATCATAAGCCTTTGATTAACTGTGAATGTAGACTAAGGAACTGAGCAGGGAGGCTTTGGGAGATGAGTCATCAAGTCTGGGCAGTTCCCTAATGTTCTCTCTCCTACCCCACCACACCCAGACAAAAGGCCAATATACAGTCTTTATTTCATGACAAAAACATTTTTTTACTTAAAAATATTGTTCCCACTGCACATACATTAGGGTACTCAGTCCGGAAAGTTTAACATTCAACTAATGGAGGAAAATCAAGATTCCATTAGCAACACTTAAAAGCCCTAAGATAAATGATAAAGGAAGTGCTAAAAAATTATAGCTGCTCTTTTCCTGATACTTGAGTGTCTAAGAATATTTCCCAAATTTCCTTCAAATTCAAATTCAGCATAGTTGAGCTGAGGCATTCTCCAGGGATACATGCAGAGGCTCTGAATTCTGCAGTAGGGACGTGGCTGGTGGTGCCCAATGGCTACTAAAATCCACTCACACTTGCCTGCCCATCTCAAAGCCCGGCTGCACCGAGCACTTCCTGGGCCTCCTCTCACTTCCTCCTCCCCGTCCCTACAATGCTGACACTGGTGTTACCACAACTTACCATGTTGTGTACCTTTGTAGGGGTTGGGGAGGTTGAACTGCAGAAACCTTGAATGTTCAATTCATAAGCAATTGATTATACCGGCTCCCACACATATTAGGGGTAAATTATGTGAATATATATCGTGTGCCACAGATGAAGGAACCACTCACAGACATTTTCTGGCTTGTGGCCAAAGAGAAACACTTCTTGCCCAGACACACACTCCTGAAGACACACACAGAACCTGAAGTTCTCAGAGACATGCCATCCTCACCTCAGAGCAAGCAGAGGAAGAAGAACAAAGAAAACTGGGTGCTAAGGAGAACATGGCCATTCCTCAGCTGGGTGTGGACAAGTGACTAAACTGTGGCCAAAGAGACACCAGATAAAGTGTGCTATGAGATCTGTAGGGAGGTGACTTAAAAAGGGGGGGCGTTTCCTTTCCCTGCGCTTCCCCCTGGAATTTGCAATTTAGACGTGCTGCTTAGAGCCCTCCCCTTAGTTCTGGTCCTGGAAGGACCCTGAGGATGGCAGAGCTAGAAAGGGACTGAGTTCTCCAACGACAATGCAAATTGCCATACCAGCCCCTTCTTACTTTCAGATTTCATATAGATGAGAAAGAAATAAAGTATTATTTCTTTATTATTATTCCCAAACTATTATTCCCAATCCTGATACCACTAGTTATAAAGAGGAAGACTTGCGATGATCCAGGAATGGGAATGATGACGGTGCTCTGGAATGCATTTTTCTCAGCCCTCTTGCTAGTAAGTACAACACTGTACACATTTGCTAAAGAAAAAACATGTTACAAGGAGTCAACATTATGAAGTCCCCACTAGCAAAGGAGAGTTCAGGCAATCTGCACATCCCCCAAAGTTTACACTTTGGCTGTGACAGCTTTCATTCAGAGTCCATCTATTCAAAGGCTGCATTCGCTATTCAATACATTAGTACTGATAAAATATGATCAAGTATCAGGTACGTATTATCTCAGTAGTTTTTGGCATTTGATCTCAGTTAAACCTCACAGCAACTCTATAAGCTAAATACTCTTTTTCCTCTCATTTTGCAGATAAAGAAATGAAATATGGTTACATAGCGGGTAAATCATGGAAGTAGAATTCAAATCTAGGGCTACCTGACGTTTCTTCACATATCTTATCACCATGTGAGTCTTCAAAAGCTTAAAGACTAATACAAAAATCTCCCTAATGCCAACTAAAACCAATCAATGATTATTTCCACTTTACAGATTTCTAAACAAAAGGGTAATGATTGTTTTAATGTGCTCGCGTTAATCAACCACTGCTTTTCAGCTATTCAATATCTGACTATCTGACTATGCAAGTATTAGTGCTGATTTTAAGTAAGCTCACCTCTTTTGCATAGAGGAAGCTCCCTATGGGAAAGATACATATTCATCTCTCAGCCTTACTGAGGATGTCTCCCAGGTGTGGGAGAAACAAAGAAGTACGTGGCAGCTAGGAGTGTCAAGCTGTTCAGATTCTCTGATTTGAGGAAAAGAAACCTAAAAGGACAGTTCAGTTCTTTCGGCTAATTATTCATTCAATCAACATTATGTTATTTGCATTAAGAATAAAAACTATTTTTACAACTAGATTGCCCAGAGCAGGCAGTGGTACTAGGCCTTCTATACACTTTACCCCACTTAATCCTCACAATCACTTTATGAGTCAAGTATTGTTTTTCTATTCTACAGAGGAAGAATCTAAAGATCACAGAGGTTAAGGAATCTGCTCAAGGCCACATACCTAATAAATAGCTATTATTAATAGGATTCAAACTCAGGGCTTTTAAAATTCCAAAGCTCACGTCACTCCCTTCATGCTTCCCCAGATATTGGGAATAGAGACAGACTAGATATGGATACTGTCATGAAGCAAGTAGCTCACTAACCAGTAGTGAGATACAAAAAACTATTCAAAGCCTGAATTAACACCTGCCATAAATGATGCTGGCCAATTAATATTAAAGTAAGTGGTGAAACTGCAGACCAGAGAAGGAATTTTCAGGGGAAGGTAATGCTTGAACTGAACTTGGGAGGATAAAGAGTAGTTTGCCAAGAGAAGGGTCAGAAACAGTCTTTCAAGCAGAGAGGATTTAGAAACTTGAAAAAGCCTATCTCGTTCCAGGAATGGCAAAGAGCTGGGGAAGGGCATCAAGCAGGACGTCAATAAATGTTAAATGAACGTGCAAACTGCACATGAAAGGCTGGGGTCTGTGAGGATGTGTGGGGGAAAGGCAGGTGAGGAGGCCAGAGAGCAGCAATCAGGTCACCAACGGGTCTGTTGGCCACAATAAAAAGTTTTGACTTTTCTCTGCACACACGGAAGAACGACCAAAGGCTTTAGTACGGGGAGGTTGATGGGAACAATTTGGATTTTAGAAACAATGAGTGATAGACAGCAAGGTGGAGGATCAACTGGTGAGGTTTGAGGCTGGGGGAGCCTAACCTCTAAATGAAGCCTTCAGAAGCAATATAGCCAATAAACCAGGCCGATCTTGGAGCAGGGCAGGAATACCTCAGGAGACTGATACGAGAATTTACAGGGGTTGCACGGAAGACTTAATAATGAGAAGCACGAGGCAAGGAAGGCCCAGGTGTCTGATTTAAGTGAATCACAACGCTATAAGCAGGAGGATGACGGCTCTGGGACATACCATGGGGAAG
Organism: Rhinolophus ferrumequinum; assembly: GCF_004115265.2. Lineage (NCBI taxonomy): Eukaryota > Metazoa > Chordata > Mammalia > Chiroptera > Rhinolophidae > Rhinolophus > Rhinolophus ferrumequinum. Next base: position 25,101,387 of record NC_046306.1, on the reverse strand, counting down.
GTTATGAGCTGAACACAGACAATGTACATGTTGTACCTACATGAGGCAAGGGTGGGGGGTGGAGGGGGGGAGAAGGGGCAGAATGGCAGACAGGCAATGACAGAGCAGCTGCCACGGAAGTCAGGCAGTGAGCCAAAGAAAGGAGGAAGACAGCTGTAAGGGTGACAAAAGCAGCAATGAGCAAGCCAGGCATGAGACATCTGACAAACACAGGAGGCAAGAGAAGGTGGGTGTTGATGAGTAGAAAATTGATACATGCCACTAAGGGAGGGTAGGTTAAGAACAGCACACTGAACACTTGCCAGTGAGAGAAAACAGCTTGAAAAACTGCTGAAGCCTTCTGAAGAAGTCCTAGAACACCAGAAATCAACTTTTATTACAGGTCTTCTCTTGAGAAAGGCAGTTATAGAGAGGTCCAAAATAAAGAGAAGAGGACCCCTTAAAATTAGAGAAGTCCAAGACCCTGAAGAGTAGCTCACATCCACAGATGAAAATATGTAGAGAATGAAACAGGACCATTAAGAGTATAAAACAGATTATTAAATTCTACGGCCTTTAAATTACACCTAAGGGAAGATTCAGTTTACGGCCTGGAGGGGGATGAGCTTGGAGGCAAGAAGATCAATCGGATTACTTCAATAAATGAGCATACAATAGTTTGCTATAAATTTATATTTCAGGTTAATTAAGACAAGGAACAACATGGAAAAGTATTTGTTCTGCCTAAGCACATCTTGGAACAAATTATCAGATATATAAAACCAAAGTACAATACAAGTTATATGCATAAAATCAAAAATAAAAACAAACCAGGGACAATTTGGAAAAAGAATAAAATGGGAGGAATCCATTTACCCAATGTCAAGGCTTAGTATACAGCTACCATAATTAAGATAGTGTGGTATTAGCAAAGGGATAAATATACACATCTACATAATAAAATAGAGAACAAGAAACAAATCCACACAAATATGCCCAAATAATTTTTGACAAACGTGTAAGAGCAATTCAATGGAGAAAGGACAGCCTTTTCAACACATGGTGCTGGGAAACTGGATACGCACATGCAAAAGAACGAAGTCGGACCCCTACCTCATAACATATACAAAAATTAACTGAAAATGGATCAAAGACCTAAACATAAAAACTAACATTATAAAACTCTTAGAAGAAAATATAAGGGAAAAAGCTTCATGACATAGGATTTAGCAATGATTTTTTAAAAATATGCCACCTAGGGGCCGGCCCGGTGGCTCAGGTGGTTGGAGCTCGGTGCTCCTAACTCCGAAGGCTACCGGTTCGATTCCCGCATGGGCCAGTGGGCTCTCAACCACAAGGTTGCCAGTTCGATTCCTCGAGTCCCGCAGGAGATGGTGGGCTCCGCCCTCTGCAACTAAGATTGAACATGGCACCTTGAGCTGAGCCGCCTCCCAGATGGCTCAGTTGGTTGGACCGCGTCCTCTCAACCACAAGGTTGCCGATTGGACTCCCGCAATGGATGGTGGGCTGTGCCCCTGCAACTAGAAAACGGCAACTGGACCTGGAGCTGAGCTGCGCCCTCCACAACTAACACTGAAAGGACAACAACTTGAAGCTGAACGGAACCCTCCACAACTAAGACTGAAAGGACAACAACTTGACTTGGAAAAAAGTCCTGGAAGTACACACTGTTCCCTAATAAAGTCCTGTACCCCTTCCCCAATTAAAAAAAAAAAAATCTTTAAAAAAAAGAATATGCCACCTAAAACACAGTCAACAACAAAATAGATCAGTAGGACTTCATCCAAATTAAAAACTTCTGTGTATCAAAGGATAATATCAACAGAATGAAAAGGAATCCTACAGATGGGAGAAAATATGTGCAAATCACCTATTTGATAAGGGATTGAAAACCAGAAAATATAAATAAACTCCTACAATTCAATGACCAAAAAAATCGACCTGATTAAAAAAACGGGCAAAGGACTTGAATAAACATTTCTCCAAAGAATAAATGGCTAATAAGCCCATGAAAAATGCTCAACATCACTAACCATTAGGGAAATGCAAATCAAAACCATACTGAGATATTATTTCACACCCATTAAAATGGTTATTGTTAAAAAAAAAATAAGTGTTGGCAAGGATATGGAGAAACTGGAACCCTTGTGCATTGCTGGTGGGAATGTAAAATGGTGCAGCCACTGTAGAAAACAGTAAAGTCATTCCTCAAAGAATTAAACAGAATTACCACATGATACAGTAATTCTACTTCTGGGTATACACCTGAAAAGAATGGGAAGCAGGGACTCAAACAGATATTTGCACACCAATGTTCACAGCATTATTAACAATAGTCAAAAGGTGGAAGCAACCCAAGTTGCTGGATGAACGGATAAACAAGACGTGCTAGGTACATACAGTGGAGTATTATTTAAATACTTAAAAAGGAAATTCTGACACATGCTACCACATGGATGACTCTTAAAGACATCATACTAAGTGAAATAAGCCAGTCACAAAAGGACAAATGTTGTATGATTTCATTTACATGAAGTACAAAGAGTAGTCAAATTCATAGAGACAGAAAGTAGCAAGGTGGTTGCCAGGGGCTGGGGGGAGGAGGAGAATGGGAGGAGTTATTTGATGGCTATTGAGTTTCAGTTTTGCAAGATGAAAAAATTCTGGAGATGCAGAGTGGTAATGATTACCCAACAATGTGAATAAACTTAGTGCCACAAACTATACACTTAAAAATGGTTAAAATGGTAAATTTTATATATTTAACCACAATTTTTAAAAAGACATACATACTGGGAGAAAATCTCACACAGCATTTATCTGATAAGAATTGGTATCCAGATATATAACATAAAGAACTCTCAACACCCAACCATAAGAAAACAAGTATCCCAATAGAATAATGGACAAAAGATTTGAACATTTCTGCCAAAGAAAATATATGTAAGGCAAACAGCACATAAGAGATGCTGCAAATCATTAACAATTAGGGAAATACAGAGTAAAACACAAGATACCATATATGCCCATTAAAGTGGCTAAAATTAAAAGATCAACAATACCAAGTATTGCCAAGGATATGGAGAAATCAGAACCCTCACACATTGCTGCTGGGAACATAAAATGATATGTAACAACTTCGGAAAATCATTTGGCAATTTCTTAAAAAGTTAAACATAAACCTACCATATGATCCAGCCATTCCACTCTTGGGTACTCATCCAAGAAAACAGGAATTTTATGTCCATATAAAAGACTGTACATTAATGTTCATAGAAGCTTTATTTGTAACAGCCAAAAACTGGAAACAACTCAAATGTCCATCAATAGATGAATGCATAAACAAATTTTGGTATATCCATATAATGGAATACTACTCAGCAAGAACGAATGAAATATTGATACAACAACATGGATGAATCTCAAAATAACTATACTGAGTAAAAGAGGCCAAACAAAAGAGAGGACATACTTCTTTTAAAACATAGGTTTTATTATTGAGGTATGGTGAGACCAACAAATCAGATGATTGTCACTGAAAAGACAGCTTGTTAGTTTGTTACTCACAGTTCCCAAGAGGTGGCACACGATGCCACACAGGGGCCACATGGGTAAGCACCAGGGCTGGTCAGGAGGCAGAGGGAGTGAGGGGAAAACATGAGTAAAACCTTTATTGTATTTTCTACAGGAAGGAATGGCAGAGGCAGGGTAAACAGGTTTAGGATTAGCTATTTTGAATAGTATCAACTGGCTCTGTGGCTTAGAGGCTGTCCCTAAAGGTACCTGGCCCTGGAGTAAATGGACCAGATGGATAGTGTCCCAGCGTGTGAGAGCCCAATAACGCAGGTGGTTGGGGTATGGGCTCTGGCTTAGTTGGTTGCGTATAAAAGGCACACTAACAGGTGAGTAGATTACCATGTCCAGAAACTGGCTAACTTTGTGAGGGGCAGTCTGTACAGGGTCAGCAAGGCCCCAGATGTCACAGCATCAGAAACACATGGGTAATACAGTAAGTAATGTGTCATCCCACTTATATAAAACCCTTGAACATACAAACTAATCTACAGGAACAGAAAATAGATCAGTGGTTGCTTGGGGACAGTTCAGTAGGCAGAGGCAAGAGGGAGGGATTACAAAGGGGCACAAGAAACCTTTGCGGGGTGATTGATATGTTCACACTCTCTTGCCAGTGGTAATAGTTTCACTGCTGTATACACATGTCAAAACAATACATTTTACACTTTAAATGTGTACAGTTTATTGTATGTCAATTATAAAGTTGTTTTGAAATTATAGGAATAACTGTAACAGGATGGTTCTTTGATAAACAAAATAGATAAAAAGGCACAAATATGAATAAAAAGTGGAAAAAACTAGAGATAGCAAATGAGAACTGAGACTATTATCAGTAACTGTAGGCAAATCATTTTGAAAACTTAAAAGAAATGAACAAATCTCTGCAAAAATATAACTTAAAACTAGCTCAGAAAGAAATAAAAAACCTGAATACTCTTGTTGTACCTGTTAAAGAAGTTGAACCAGAAATTTAAAATTTTCCTACAAAGAAAACACTGGGCCCAAGTGATAGATGAGAAATAAAGAGGGAATAACTCCCAACTCATCCTAAGTGAAACCTGGTACTAAAACTGAACAAAAATATTACAAGAAAGGCAACTACAGACCTACTTCCACTCAATAAAACTGATTCAAAAATCATAAACAAAATATTAACAAATTGCATCTGATATATAAAAAAGATAACCTATGATCAACGTGAATTTATCCAAGATTTGCAAGGACATTCTAATAAAAAAAATCTATAAATATAATTCACCTATATTAAATAAGAAAGATCATATAATCATTTCAATTGATGTAGGAATAGAACACTCCCTTAACCTGATAAAACAGTTACTATTTTAAAACAGCAATAACCCTACACAATTATCACCTTCAATAGGGAAACACTGAAAGCATTCCCTTTAAAATCAGAAGTAAGTCAAGGTGACCCACTATCACTTCTATTAAATAATGTCTGGGAAGTCTTAGCCTCTCAGAAAAAAATTAGAATTATAAAAATTAGGTAAGATGATCTGCAGGAAACATGAATGTTTACATAGGAAATCCACAAAAACCTACAGGCAAATTATCAGAAATAATAAGGGGGGTTATCAAGGTGACTAGATATAGGATTTTTATACCCTAGCAAAAACAGCCACTGATTTGCACTCAAAAAAGGGTTTCTTTGTTTGTTTGAGAGAATAAACAAATCATGTATAAATGCTGATGTCCTGTGAAGTATGCAGAAAAGTCAAAGGCCAAAAAAGAGGGGACGATAGTGAAAAGTAATCAATAAATATGGTTAACTTTATATATATTACAGATTCCATGAGATGTATGGATCTCAATGCTAGTAAAATAAAAATACTTTACTACCCCCAGATTATGCCACAAGCAGCTTGTTTAATATCCCTTCAAAATTCCATGTTTACTTTCCTCCTCTACTCCTGCAGGCAAAACTATTTCAGTGTTGATTATCTTCTTTTAAAAAGTTAATCAAGAGTACGTAGGTTGTTTGAAGCATCCATCAACTTCCTGTTCAACTGATTAGACAGTAATTACCTAGAGGCAAATTTTATATATAAATAACTTTAATATAAAACACTCAAACTTTGGCCTTATTTTTAATAACTTGGCAAAAATTAGGCTGCGAATCATTTTATCCATTAGATACTGGTGGGTACTAACTTTGATGCATGTGACACTAATCAGTACAGAGATCTCTTATCTGGAAGGAGGACTGTTCATATATTCAGTGTCTGCAAAGAGTTCCCGCTGAGCTAAACATAGTGCAGTGTGTACTCTACGAAAGAGTCCATGAGACAGGCTTTTGGGGGGGAGGGTAGTTTAATTCTTTCACAGTGCCTGTGGAGAGTCTGGCAGCGATGAAAGCCTAGAAAACTCATGAAAGGCCCTTTCATAACCATGGTGAATGTGGAGCACAAAAGCAAAGTCAGATGACCTACTTAAAGCTTTGCTTTTACTGATGAGAATTAATTCTCATTCCAGATTAGTCTCTTTCTAGAAAAAGAAAACCTTACATAATCATTGGGAAATTAAGATACAGGGAGTATAACTCTACTAAGTTCCAATCTTTCCCTCTCAAATATCAGCTCAGAACCTAGGATCTGTGGCCAGAAACAGAATATACTTCAGAAGGCGCAGAGAGGTACGCTCTTGTTTACCTCAGTGTAACAATGTGTTCTCTGCTGGGCTTTGAGGAAATTTAAGTTCTATAATCCACAGATCAGATCAGAAGTTTGAGCTAATAATATATGAAAAAAAAAGTTTCTGAATCTTTTCCTGGACCTTACAGAAAACACATGGGGGGTACACCTATCTCGAAAGGTAAAGACTGCCTAAGTTCTTTCAAAGCAGGGAACCAACCCATCATTTCTGCTCATTTGTTCAGCTAAGTTCATTGTCAAATGCAGGTAGGGAAGCAAAGAAGAGAGAAGCTCCCACCTTAGAGGAGCTCGTATCTCTCAAGTGTTTTCTTATCTACCTTTCCTCATGTTACCCAAGATATTTCAGGTTAGACAATAAAATTCATCATCCAGGTGGTAAATGAATATGGATTTTCTTCATTTTGATTCATTAACTCCTTTACGTAGAGGAGTAAGATGGAAAAGTCTTACCTCATTCTTCTCTTCTATGATTAATTTGCCATTTAAAAAATTCTCTGACCTGTCCGTATTTTGCTAAATTGATAGGTACTTATAGGATGCCTACTACACGTGCCAAACTGCAAACACTTGTGAGGAAACAAAGAAACTTGACTTGGTCTTCCTCCTCATGTGCTCCTCTCATTATTTCTAATCCCACTTCATGGGTGTTCTCTCCTTCATGGGTGTCAGCATGTTCTGCCATTTTCTGCAGCAGCATTATTAGTCTCTATTATTTCTTAAAACTTTATCCACTATCTCCCTCTCTGTATTGCTTTGCCTGAAGAATTAGGTAACTAGTCCAAGATCATAGAGCTAGATCTAGTGTCTAGATCATCAAGTCCCCATTCACTAATTTTCTGAAGGGAAATGGGAGAAAATAGCAGGACACCTGTGGGAGGTATCTCCCAGAGCTGATTTATATAGTTCCAAATCAATCTCAAGTCTCCCTCTACCACTCCTGTGGAGTTCACCACACAACTTTTTTTGGTGTCATCCAGTCTTTATAGTGACAACTGTTTCTGTTTGAAAGTTTCTGCTCCCAGTTCTCACATCAGCCAGGTCTCAGCTTAAATGAAATCTGCCCCAGTTAGTTATGGTAGGACCATTCTCAGCCCTTCCCCGGTCCGAATATTCACTATCGTAGCAGCATATTCATTGTGCTCACAGAACTTAACTATATATACGTATTTACCTGTCAGTTATAATCAAGATTCTGTGCCCAATGTAGATCAAAGCCCATGTCTGCTCTGCTCAAAGGATCTACCTAGCACCTAGCAAAGTGCCCCAAACATAACAGGTATCCCAAGTAGTAAGCAGACTGATCAACCTACCCCTGTAGGGACTAAAGTCCTGCTTAAAAGAATCTCAGTTCCTGAAACTGGATTAAAATGATTCAATACCCCTAGGCAAGGCCAGAAACAAATGTATATCCTCTCTAGAAAAAGACATCATCCTAGGTTTCAAATTATTTCTACAAACAATTTTAAAAATACAATCTCTGGTCCATGAGGCAGTAACATGAAAATAGACAAGCATTAAGAATTTCAGCCAAGAATCAGTTACATACATATAGTGTAAGGGCAGAACTAAAAAGACCAAATAGAAATTCTAAAACTGAGAAAATACAATAGTTGAAATAAAGACCTTAATAAATGGATCTAAAAATGGATGAAACACAACTGGAGAGAGAATTAAGGAAACAGAAGACAAGTCTAAAGGAAGTATATCTAGAATAAAGCACAGGGAGGCAAGAGGATAAAATATACACAAGAGAGGCTGGAGAATACAGTGAGATGATCTAACCTACATGTAATTTGAATCCTAGATAAAAGGAAAGAGAGAAATAAGACAGGAGAAATAGTTGAAGAGACAAAGGCTTCTGAAAATTCTCCAAAATTGACAAAAGACATCAAGCCAGATTAAAGAAGTCCTAAGAACCCCAAGCAGATAAATAAAAAGAAAATCTGTGTCTAGATGTACCACAATAATACTTCAGAAAGCCAAAGAATTAAAAAAAAAAACACAAATTTTTTAAGCAGTCAGAAGAGGAAAAAACTGGTAGGTTTTTGCAGAGACGGCTAAAAAATCTCCTCCCATTTCTGTACACATATCTTTTATAATGAGAACGGCCAACAACATACTGAAAAGCCAAACACTGAAATCACAGTTCACTAAAGCAGGACAAGAAAAGCATGTTGGCTATCACTACTATGATTTACTAATATTCTAGAATAGGGCCAGCATATGGTCTCTGTTGCAACTACTTAACTCTGCTGAAATTTGAATTTAATATTATTCATATTTAATATAACTATATTATTCTTCTTTTGAGTTTTCCCCAGCCATTTAAAAATGTAAAGCCCATTCTGAGTTCAAATGTCATACAAAAAAGGGCAGTAGGCTGGATATGAGAGGCAGGCCATAGTTTGCTAACCCCTGTTCTAGTAGTCCTAGCTAATGGGATGAGAAAACAAAATGAGATATAATTATTAGGGAACCCTCCCTCCAAAAAACTTATTTGCATATGAAAGACTGTGTTTAGGAAAAAATTATATAAGTAAAAAAAACTTCAGTTCATGAACTAAAGTTCATAAATTAAAACTGAAACGGGGACTTCCAGTTCAGGACAAGATGGAATAAGCATATTCCACTCTTTCCCTCCCATTAATTACAACAACAACAAAAAAAAAACCAGACAAAATTCATGAAGCAATTGAAAAAATATTCTGAAAAACAGAAAAAAGAAGAGACACTGGCTAAGAACCTTAGGACACGAAGACTGATGCCGCAGGAAGTTTCCTATTTTTTTGTTTGGTTTGCCTTTAGATATGTCCTGTAGGGCTTGAGCTCTAGAGAGGCCCACAACAACTCAAAAACACCAATGATCACAAGGAAAAAGGAGCCAAGGAAAGCATGCTTTCTCTAGACAAAGGACCAGGAGAAGCACAGCTCAGCAAGACAGAAATATTTTGACCATACCTGTCCTACTCCAGAAAAGACAACAACAAAAAATGTGGCACCCCTCCCTCTCTTCACTAGGCACTATGGCACAGGAACTGTTCTGTTTCTAACCCTGCCCTGCATTAAGGAGGCAGCACCTTTCCTCCTCCCCATTGCAGCTGGAGAGATTGTGGGTGGAGCCCCATCTCCATCTCCACTCTGGAATAACAAGGTGGAGTTCCACCCCCAGCTCAACTAGAGAGCTGTGGGAGGGTTACCGTGAGGAGGCAGCTAGAGAAACGAATCCTCTAAATACATATATAAAATCCTGAGTGATCAATATGTAAAGAGACCAGAAACAACACAGCAACACGGTTTCGGAACTGAACACTGGTCTGGAACAACACGCAGGTTTCAGGTTGGCCTCTTGGTAGCATACAAGTAGGGCAGACCAGAACAGCACAGCAAGACTTTGAAAACTAATCTGACTTTTGAACTATAGCAAACAAAAGTGAGCCAGAGTGTGTGTTCTAAACATAAATAGGTGGACTGCCTGTTCAATATAAACTGTTAAATAGGAACCAGAATACTCAAAACGTCTAGGATGTGATCCAAAATTACTTGTCATACAAGGAACCATGAAAATCTCAACTTAAATGAAGAAAAGGCAATCAACAGATACCAACACCAAGATGACAGAGATGTTGGCATTATTTGAAAAGGATTTTGGGGCCGGCCCGGTGGCTCAGGCAGTTGGAGCGCCCTGCTCCTAACGCCGAGATCGCCAGTTCGATTCCCACATGGGCCAGTGAGCTGCGCCTCTACAGCTAAGATTGTGAACAACGGCTCTCTCTGGAGGTGGGCTGTGGTGAGCAGCTGGAGGTTGGCGTGGGCTACCGTGTGCTGCCAGGAGCAGCCGGTGGCCAGCAGCCAGCATGAGCGGCTGGTAGCTGGCGAGAGCTGCCATGAGCTGCTGTGAGCGGCCGACCTCAGCCAGGGGGACAGCAAGGATCATAATACCAGCAAGGGTCAGGGAGCTGTGTCCTACACAACTAGACTGAGAAACAACGGCTTGAACCGGAGTGGGGGGGAAAGGTGGAAAAAGGGGAGGAAAGAGGATTTTAAAGACACTATTATCAAAGTTATCAAACAAGAAATTTTAAACACTCAGCAAATAGAATATTCTTATAGAGTATCACATGGAAATTTTAGAATTGAAAAATACAATAGCTGATACTGAAAAAACCAACTAGACGGGCTCAAGAGCAAAATGGAAATGATATGAGGAAACAATCAATGAACTTAGAAACAGATCAATAGAAACAACAGAGAGAGATTAAAAAGAAATAAACAGAGCCTCAGAGTTCTGTGGGACAATAATAAAGATCTAACATTTGTTCTACCAGAATCCCAAGAATGAGAGAAGAGAGTGCAGAGATGAAAAACTATTTGAATAAACAATGGTTGAAAGTTTCCCAAACTTTGTTAAAGATACAAACTTTCAAACTGCTTAAAAAAGACAAAGTCCTTTAAAAAACTAAAGACAAAATCCTGAAAACTGCTACAGAGAAATGACACTTTACTTACAGAACAACAATTCAAAGGATATTTTTCATCAGGAACCGTAGAAGCTACAATGAAGTGTACAATATTTTTCAAATGCTGAAAGAAATATCAAGCCAAAATTCCATACAGAGTAAACATATCCCTTGGGAACGAAGGTGAAATAAAAACAACGGCAGATAAAGGAAACTAAGAATGTGTCACCAGTAGGCCAACTCCAAAAGAATGGCTAAAAGAATTTCTTCAGAAAGGAAGTAATTGATAACAGAAGGAAACCTCTAACATCAAGAATATAGAACAGTGGAAAGGAATACAGAACACACGTACATACGTACATATTTTACACACGTGTATTGCATACATATGCACACATACACTAATTAAACAGTCCTTCTCCCTGAGTTTTAAAAATTATGTTTGATGGTTGAAAGTAAAAATTATAGCATTGCCTTACAATTCTCAATGTATATAGAGGTATATTTAAGACAACTGCATTATAAAGGGGGGAAGGTAAAAGAACCTGAAAGGTGGTAGGGTTTCTACTTTCCAATTAAAGTGGTAAAAAGTTGGTATTGTAGATTGTGATAAGTTATGTACATATATTGTAATCTCTAGAGGAATCATATAAAAATTATACAAAGACATATGCTCAAAACACTATAAACCAAAATGGAATACTAAGAAAATGCTCAAGCAACCCATAGGAAAACAAGAAACGGAAAACATAAGAACAAAAATGAGAAAAAAGAAACAACCAAAAAACCAATAAGATGGCAAAAATAAACATAAAATATCAATAATTACATTAAATATAAATGGTTTAAATAAACCAACTAAAAGACAAAGATGAGCAGAATTGGTTTAAAAAGGAAAAAGACTAAAAATCCTCAACAAAATACTAGCAAATCAAATTCTGCAATACATTAAAAAGGTCATGCACCATGATCAAGTGGGATTTATTCCTGGGCTGTAAGGTTGGTTCAATATCCACAAATCAATTAATGTGATACACTACATAAACAAAACAAAGAATAAAAATCATATGATCATATCAATAGATGCAGAAAAAGCATCTGACAAAATCCAGCATCCACTTACGATAAAAACTCTCAGCAAAAACAGAACAAAACAAAAAAAACTCTCAACAAAGTGGGAATAGAGAGAACATACCTCAACATAATAAAGGCCTTATATGATAATCCCACAGCTAACATGATACTCAACTGTGAAAAGCTAAAAGCATTTTCCTTAAGATCAGGAACAAGACAGGAATGTTACTTTCACCACTTTTATTCAACATAGTATTGGAGGTCCTAGCCACAGCAATCAGCAAGAAAAAAAAAAAATAAAAGGCATCCAAATTGGAAATGAAGAAGTTAAACTGTCATTATTTGTAGATGACATGTTCCTATAAATAGAGAACCCTAAAGAGTCCACCAAAAAACTATTAAAACTGATAAATGAATTCAGTAAAGTAGCAGGATACAAAATTAATATTCAGAAATCAATTGCATTTTTTATATACCAATAACAAACTAAAAGAAAGAGAAATTAAGAAAACTATCCCATTTACAATGCAATTTTTAAAACTGCATTTAAAAAATAAAATACTTAGGAATAAATTTATCCAAGGAGGTGAAAGACCTGTATTTGGAAAATTAAGACACAGAAGAAAGAAACTGAAGAAATACAAATAAATGAGAGCATATACCATGCTCATGGATAGAAAGAATTGACATCATTAAAATGTCCATACTATCCAAAACAATATACAAATTCAAGGCAATCCCAATCAAAACACCAATGGCATTTTTCACAGAACTAGAAAAAATAATCCAAAAATTTATATGAAACCACAAAAAACCCTGGATAGCCACAGCAATCTTGAAAAAAAGAACAACGTTGGAGGTATCACACTACTTGATATCAAATTATACTACAGGGCTACAGTAATCAAAACAGCATAGTACTGGCATAAAAACTTAACACACACATCAATGGAACAGCATAGAGAGCCCAAAAATAAAAACCCACACCTATATGGTCAATTAATCTATCACAAAGGAGGCAATATACAATGAGGTAAAGACAGCCTCTTCCATAAATGATGCTGGGAAAACGAGACAGATACGTACAAAAAAACTGAAAACAGATCACTTCCTTACACGATATACAAGAATGAAGACTTAAATGTAACACCTGAAACCACAAAACTCCTAGAAGAAAACACAGGCAGTAAATTCTGACACTACTGTAATTTTTTTTTTTTTTGGATGTATCTCCTCAGGCAAAGAAAACAAAAGAAAAAATAAACAGGACTACATCAAACTAAAAAGTTTTTGCACAGCAAAGGAAATCATCAACAAAACAAAAAGACAACCTACTGAATACGAGAAGATATTCACCAATGATACATCTGATAGAGGTTAATATTCAAAATTTAGAAAAGATAGCATGAAAATAATCAAAACAAAGATGAAGTAGCTATATTAATATCAGACAAAGTATTCTTCAGAGTGAGGAATATTATCAGGGACAAAGGGCCTGATAATAAGGGCCCATTCACCAGAAAGACATAAAAATTCTACATGTGTATGCACCAAAGAACAGAGCTTCCAAATACATGAAGCAAAAACTAGCAGAACTGAAAGAAGAGATAGACAAATAAAATTGTAGTTTGGGAGTTCAACACCCTCTCTCAGTAACTGACGAAACCACCAGATGGAAAATCAGCAAGGATACAGATGAACAATATCATCAATAAACAAATCTAATCAATGTTTGAAGGATACTCTATCCAACAATAGCAGATTAGACTTTTTTTCCCCAAGTTCCTGGAACGTTCTCCAAGACAGACCACATCCTGATTCCTAAAACAAACCTTCATAACTTTAAAAAAGAAGGCTTTATCACTATAGATAGCACAGACATTAAAAGGATTAGGGAGTATCATGAACAACTCCACATACAGAAATTCAACAATTTAGATACAAATCACAAAATACCAAAATCACAAAATACCCAAATTCCCACAACTATTAAAGAAACGTTTAACTCCTGAAAAATAAATCTGCAAGCCCAGATGGCTTCACTGGTAAATCCCACTAAACATTCAAAGAAGGAAACACCAATTCTCCACAATCTCTTTGAAAAATGTAAGAGGAGGGAATACTTCCCAACTCTTATTTTTATACCAGCATTATCCTAATAACAAAACCAGACAGTACACAAAAAGAAAACTACAAACCAATTTCCCTCATGAAGATAGAAACAAAAATCCTCAACAGGATATCACCAAACCGAAATGCAGCAATATAGAAAAACAATACACCATGACTAACAGAGGTTTATTCCAGGAATGCAAGTCTGGTTCAATTTGTTAAAAAATCAATGTAAATCACTGATTGAAAAAGCCCACATGATCCTATCAGTTGATTGAGAAAAAGCATTTGACAGAACCCAACACCCATTCATGAGAAAAACTCTCAACCAAGTAGGAATAGAAGGAATCTTCCTCTGTGTAATAAAAGGCATCTTAAAAAAAAAAAAAAGAAGCCTAAAGTCTGATTACTTTTGCCCATGAAATCATTAACAAGACCAAGATGTCTGCTCTCACTACTCCTATTCAACACATACCACAAGTCCTAGCTCGTGCAATACAGCAAGAAAAGGAAATTAAAATTTCCATAAATTGGAAAGTAAGAACTAAAACTGTAGTGGGCATGACAATCTACCGTGTTTCCCTGAAAATAAGACCTAGCTGGACCATCAGCTCTAATGCATCTTTTGGAGCAAAAATTAATATAAGACCCAGTATTATATTATATTATATTTCATTATATTATATTAGACCGGGTCTTATATTACATTAAAATAAGACCCGCTCTTATATTAATTTTTGCTCCAGAAGACACATTAGAGCTGATGGTCCGGCTAGGTCTTATTTTTCGGGAAACATGGTACAAAGAAAATCCCAAGGAATCTACAAAAAAACTTCTGGAATTAGTAAGTTTAGCAATGTCACCGGGTATAAGGTCAACACAGAAAAATCAGTAATATTTCTATATGCTAGTAAAGACTAACTGGAAAACAAACTTAAAAGCATACCACTTATAGTCACTCCCCCAAAAGAGGAAATACATAGGTATAAATCTAACAAAACATGTTAGGAACTATATGCTGAAAACACTGATGAAATAGTAATCAAACTAGACCTAAATAAATGAAAAGACATACTGTATTCATGTTTTGGATTCATGACTAGGATGAGAGTCACCATCCTAAAGGACAATTGTATGTTTTTAATCACAAAAAATAAGTTACTTTTATAGGAAATAAAATGGAAAGGGAGAAAATCTGATTTTAGCTTTATTTTGTGAGGACACTAACTTGGGTGACAAAGCCTCTTCACAGCTCTGGTTTTCTCTTACCTTAGTTATTTGAACTGCATCATCCATCGCCATTCATTGGAATTCCATAAATACCTTTTTTAAGTTGTGTCACCTGCAACTAAAAAGAAAAAAACCTTTAGAAAGATAAAACAGCCCTATTTAAATGCACGGACTGTTCCCAGGGAAAGGAGTACACTCCAACAAGATGTTTCATAGAACCGTGTTGAACATTCCAGAAGCCATAGGACAAAGCGCCATCTTAAAATAGTTTAGATCACTGAAAAGCTCATGAGAATGGGATTCAACAAGAAATTACGTCTTTCCATTGGAGACAAGATGGAACACTCCTCCCTTATCACCAAACTCGGACTATTCCACTGCAAGGTTGTTTATGTACCATTAGGTGCCCCCAGGGGACATTTGGCAATGTCTGAAGCTAGTTTTAATTGTCTTACAAATCACAGGACAGTCCTCACAAAACAAAGAATTATCCTCAAATGCTAAGGTTGAAAAACCCTGCACTGGTCAAAGACTTACCTTCAGATTCAAGCTCTGTAACTCATTAGCTAAGTGACCCAAGCCAAATCTATTAACCTCTTTAAGCCTCAGTTTTTTTTCTCTTGGAAAAAGAGTAAAGTCTGAAGTAAATGTTCTCTCACATTCTAATTCTTAAGGTACTAAAATACTCAAATTTATATTGAAATAATACCTAACTTTTAAGCATACGCAATGGGCCATTGCTGTTTTATGTGTTCTACCTCATTTAACCCTCAAAATAAAACAGATGCTATCTTTACCGTGTTTCCCCGAAAATAAGACCTAGCCGGACCATCAGCTCTAATACGTCTTCTGCAAAAATTAATATAAGAGCCGGTCTTATTTTACTATATATAAGACAGGGTATAGTATAATATAACATAAGACCGGGTCTTACATTAATTTTTGTTCCAAAAGACACATTAGAGCTGACTGTCCAGCGAGGTCTTATTTTTGGGGAAACAGGGTATCCTCATTATTCAAATGAATAACCTGATGCATGGAGACTTGTCTAGGGTCACAAAGTGATAAACAGCAGAGCCAGGATCGGAATCTGGTCAATCTGATTCTAAAGCCCTCATTCTTATCATTATCTTCTCCACCCCTCTGGATCTGAGGACCGAGGATTAAGAACCACATCTGTTAATTCACAACTCACTAAACACCATAAGAAACTGTAGATCAGAAACGGAGAAGTGACACCATTTCCCAGCTACAAATTAGCCAAGATTAGGAAAACAAGACTCAAAGCTGTTAAGGACGTGATGCCACAGGTTGCTCATACTTTGCAGTGACACACTGTAAAAGACAACCCCTTTCAACAAAAAGGGTCTTCAGAATGTTCACATACTTCAATCTGTTTTACTTCTGGGAATCTAGTCAAAGAAAACAATCCTAAATATAGTAAAGAACTTCATACAAAGACATTCATTGACCGCCCAATGAATGGGCAATGTAGTGGTCCAAGGCCCTAGCGTTTCCATCTGGTGAGGTGCTGGTTCTCGATTGGGTAACATGGGCTGGCAAAGACTCTGTCAGGTGTGCAGTGCAGTCTGGTGGCTTCCCATACCCAATCCTACTTTTTTCCTCACAGGCATTACTCCCCTATGTCGACAAAAGAAAGTCCAAAGCTATAGACAAATTTTGTAAGAGTTTATTTGAACCAAATCTGAAGACATGCCCGGAAGCAAGATCTCATTGGACTGAGAAAATGCTCTGGAGACTAGCAGTTTGGCAGTTCTTTTTATGCATGTGGAATCAAAGGAGAAAATGTAAGGAAGGTTACATGAAATCCACTGGAGGTAGATTAAAGAGGCGGGAGAAAGCAAAGCAGGGAAATCTCTAGGATTGGATAAAGAGTAAAAAGGAGGGATACATACTTCTTTCACATTGGTGGGTACAGGATAGTTAACATTTAACATTCACAGTAAATAGATGGTATGCGGGCAATAAGATAACAATGAGTTTCGTGGTCTTGTGCTCTGGTACCGGGTCGTGCCTGGAGGAGTCTGGAAAAGAAAATTACTCTGACATTTCAAAGGTATGTTATCCTAGATGTGTAAGAACAATGGACAGAGCTCGCTTAAGGAAAAGACTGACCTTTGCTGAGGAAGCTATAGACCTGGGACGTGAATACCCACCAAGACCTGCCCAGTTAGGAATTTATGATCCGACCATCCTGTGTGGGTTTTTGGTCACTGAGTTTGTCAGGCCCGCCATATGGCCCTCTGAGCTTTCCAGGTCTGTAGCCCCTTTTACGTTTGCATGAATAAGCCCTTTTCCCTCCTACTCCACTTCAGTCGGCTTCCTGGAGAGCCCAACCGGCACATATATTAAATGTATTTACACTGATGGAGAAACAAAAACCACTGGGGGGAATAAAAGACTCCCAATAAATAAACCCAAATGTGGAATCTGCACTATCCAAGTATTCTTTAACTATCATCTATTATTGAAACATAAAAAATAAAAAAATAAACCATTAAAGGAAAACTTTATACTAGATTTTGTTCCTAAACAAATATTCTTATGGCAGGAAAAATTGGTACATTTTGTAAACAATGTGCCCCAATTCACTGAGGGTGCATCATAACCAAACTGCTGGAGTTCCTCAAAAAAGCATATGCCCAGGTACTAATGCACAAAAGCAGCCACAGACAACAAGTTTGAGCACAGCTGTAATCAATAAAACTTTATGAACACTGAAATTTGAATTTTATATAATTTCCATGTCATAAAATATACTTCTTTTGATTTTTTCCAACCATTTAAAGATATAAAAACAATTGTTAGTTTTTGGGCTGTGCAAAAACTGTCATCAGGTCACAATTTGCCAACACTGGTCTACCCCTTTGCCCAAGCCCAAAATCCTAATTGTCCCTATTCCTTCCTCTTTCTTTGCCACCAGAGTCAATCATTATCTCTAGCAAAGTATTTGTCACACAAACTATCGCAACTGTTTATGGCTTCCCTCAACTAACAGTAAGATACTTGAGGGTAAGACCTATGTCTTAATAATATCCATAGAAAATAGCAGCGTCCCTAGAAAACACACTGTAAGCAATGTATAAAAGGGCTCTTTCTTCCTTTAAGTCTTTCCCCTAGTTCAAAATTAACTAGTACAGAGAAAATTCCACCACCGTGGTAATTAATGGTATACCCTACTCATTTGACTCTTTCTTTTATTCTAAGACATCAGTTTCTTTTTAGTTTAGCTTATTCTTGAATCTGATAGTAATGTTTAAATGAAAAACAGTAAATTTTAAAATGTATTAAATAGAGGATCAGGCAAACATGGAGCATATTCCTTAAGTATAAATAATAATGATCATTGCTATTCAATGCTTTAATAACTGCTTCATTTATGTTTTCTGGGTTCTTTTTCTGCTTTTCAAGACCAATGAATGTTGCCTGGATCTTTGAAACAATAAACTTGGTCAAATCTTGGAAGATGCAAACAAAGTGGCTGATTACCAATTATTAGGTTGGTGCAAAAGTACTTGCGGTTTAACAGGTTAAATATAATTGAAAAAAATCGCAATTACTTTTGCACTAGCGTAATAGAGATAACCAGACACATCAAAAAGCAGCAGCTCGGGGTGGCCGGATGGCTCAGTTGGTTAGAGCGCCAGCTCTGAATTACAGGGTTGCCGGTTCGATTCCCACATGGGCCAGTGAGCTGCGCCATCCACGACTAGATTGAAGACAACGAGCTGCCGCTGAGCTTCCGGAGATGGTGGGCTGCTCTCCCTGCAACTAAAGATTGAAAACGGTAACTGGACTTGGAGCTGAGCTGCGCCCTTCATAACTAGACGGAAGGACAACAACTCGGAGATGATGGGCCCTGGAGAAATACACTGTTCCCCAATATTCCCCAATAAAAAACTTAAAGTTAAAAAAAAAAAGCAGCAGCTCAACAAGGATCAGGATAATACTACCCACTTATTATGTGCTTATGTGTCAGGCACTGTGTCAAACTGTATAATGTACATTATTTAAAATTACCTGCAAAACAAGCACAGCAAATAGATGCTTCAGGTTGCAGATGAAGAAACTGTGGCACAGAGCAGTAAAATAACTTGTCCACAGCCAAGCCACTGGTGGGTGGCTAGACTGAGACTCAAATGTGTCAGGCACTGTGTCAAACTGTATAATGTACATTATTTAAAATTACCTGCAAAACAAGCACAGCAAATAGATGCTTCAGGTTGCAGATGAAGAAACTGTGGCACAGAGCAGTAAAATAACTTGTCCACAGCCAAGCCACTGGTGGGTAGCTAGACTGAGACTCAAACCCAGGTATATCTTATTCCAAAATCTATGCCCTCACCCCCTGGTTGAATAGGACCTATAACCAATGTACATCAATAGCATGTGAGGAAAATGGCTTCCCTCTACTAGGAACTAAATAGAAAGCTTCATAGTCTTGTTTGAAATTTATCATGCGTTTTGTAAGTTGTTTGACAATTTTAAGTATAGTGCAATGTACAGAGCCAGTGACTGTAATCACTGTCTGACTGAATGAATAAAATAAACTGGAAGAGTAATTCCTTAATATAGCAGAAACTCCTACACCAAAGACGGGAAACAAAACTTTGTGGCAAATTAAAGAGACACTGTCATGGTTCCATTTCCTACCGTTAATAGAGCCATTGCCAGGAAGTCCCATTCTTACTATAGCAATCACTGGTCTTGCTATTCACCAAGTTTCTGCCTTTTTGCTTCCTCAGGAAACAGACAGGAAAATCAGGCTCCTGGTCTATTTTTTAAAGAGGAGCTGCCGTTTAAAAATAGAAATTAATAAATGAATATGTAAAAAGTAATTTTATACCTTGGCTGACACCCAGTATTTCTGTACATTAAACTCAATCTTTAAAGCACGCACCTTTTTATCTTGCAATACAGCAATCTAAAAAAACTACCAAAACTCTTCAGCTATTAAAATATAGAAATGTTGGATAAATGCTAACATCCTTTGAAAAGCTTAGCTAAGTTCTCAAGAAAGTAGAGAACACTGCCAGTGGCAAGAAACAAAGGGTGAACCAAAAGCCAGAGCTGGACGTATGTGCTGACCACTGTACTGGCCCCAGAAGCATTTGTTAAGACACTTCAGTGACCAAGAGAAGTGGAGAAAAGGAGACAGAAAGCAGGAGAAAAGTAGAAAAGGTCCTTGAGAAAGGTGGTGTGTTGGATCCAAGACGTCTTGCAAAGTTGTGGCCCTCCGAGGTCTATATTCTCAGTGAAAATAGACAAGGAAAAAAATCCACCGCATAAATAAGAAGACCAGAAAGTTTGTCTGCCTCAGTTGGAGCCGTGGGTAGGAGGAAGGAAAGGCTCCCCTTGAGAATTTGAAACCATAGACATATGCTTCATATGAATTTGAGGTCTAAATTTACTCTACTGTATGATCCAGGACACCACCGACAGCACCACCAGCACCACCACCAGGGAAGTAACAAAACTAGCCCATGCCAGTGATGCCCCTAGATATCTCTAGTAGAAACAAAAGTAAAACCACTGTGGAAACTCTCAACACAAAATGCATAGGATTTAGAATACAGAACATTTTCATAAAGACTATATAAAATAAGTGTGTTTAACAGTGATTCAAGATATAAACATCAAAACTTTAAGACATAAAACACTTCTTAAAAAAGGAGAAAAGAAAACAACCAAATGGAACTTCCAGAATAAAACACAGTCACTGAAATCTGAAATTCTATAGGTGGGTTAACCACTGGAGAAGACATAGCTGAAAAGAGAATAAACTAGAAAATATATCAGAAAAATTTATCCAAAATGCTGCACAGAAAAAAAAATTCCCTGATCTAGGAAAATAACTGCAGAACTAAAAGATATAAAGTTGATTATAAAATTTACATAGAAATGCAAAGAACTTAGAATAGCCAAAACAACTTTATAAAGAAGGTGGAAGACTACTTGACAGTGAAGAAGACAGTATGCTATGGGTATAAGGACAAACATATAAAACGAGAGAATAGACAGGAGAGTCCAGAAATAGAACCACACACACATGAGCAACTGGTTTTCTATAAAAATGCCAAAGCAATTCAATGGGAACAGAACTTTCTTTTCCATAAACAATGCTAGAACTGGACACCCATATGGAAAAAACCCCTTAGTTTCATGTGACCCTTAGTTTCATGCAATACACAAACATTAACTTGAGAAGATACCAGACCTAGATGTAACTATAAAAGCAACAAGCAGAAGAACACATAAGAGAAAACTTCACAATTTTGAGACCATGTATAAATTTTATATTACTACATAACAAATTACCAGAGTTCAAGGTCAGAAGCCCAGGCATGGGGTCGTTGGATTTTCTGCTTAGGGTCTCACAAGGATAAACTCAAGGTGTTTGCCAGGCTGTGTTCTTATCTGGCACTCAGGATCCTCTTCCAATTTCACATGGTTGTGGCACAATTCAGTTTCTTGCAGTTGTGGGACTAAGGTCTCTGTTCCTTTGCTACCACTTCTCATCCATGGGCCATTCTCAGCTGCTAGAGGCCATGTACAATACTTGCCATATGGACCACTCCATCTTCAAAGCCAGCAATGGAAAAAAAGTTTCCCTCTTGTTTGATCCTCATGTTTCAAATCCTTTGACTTCTGCTGGCTCTGACTTCCAACCCAGATAATATTGGTTCACGTGATTAGGTCAGGCCTATCTGAATAATCTACCTTTTGACTGACTCAAAGTCAGCTGATTAGTAACTTCATTACATCTTTAATATCCCTTTTCCAAGTAAATGTGACATAATCACGGGAGTAAAATCTCATCATATTCACAGGTCCTGCCCACACTCACAGGAAAAAAATTGTACAAGAGTGCGGGTCCATCAGGGGGGGTCCTAAGACCCCTGATGACCCCTTTGTTCACCACAGATTAGACAAAGACTTCTTAGATTGGACACAAAAAGTATGAACTATTTTTAAAAAGTGACTAATTTGGACTTCACCAAAATTACAACTTTCTGCTCTTTGAGAGACATCACTAAAAAACAAAAAACCAAGCTAAAGGCTGGGAAAGAACATTTGTAAATACATTATATGTGATTAATGAATTGTATCCAAAATACAAAAGGTGCCAAAAAAATGTATACACATTTTAAGACAGGAAAAAAATGTATTAAAATTATGATGATGGCAACCACTTTGAGCACCTCTTGTAACTGCAGAAGTCAAGAGTGACTTATATTGATCTTTTGTTATCGGTACATGTTGAGTATTACAATTTTAATAGTTTTTTTTTGGCTTACTTAAAATGGGTAGGACACGCCGCGGGCTAAAAAAAAAAAAAAAATGTGTAGACATTTTTTTGCACCCTCTGTATAAAGAACTCCCACAGTGCAATCATAAAATAGTATTAACAAATAATAATCCAACAAAAAAATGGGCAACAGGTTTAAAAAAGCAAATATATAAATGGCCAATAAGCACATAAACAGATGCCCAACATTACCAGTCATTAGGAAAATGCAAATGAAAACCACAATGAGACACCACCAGAAACCCATTATATAACGGCGAAAAAGTAAAAGGCTGACAATACCAAACACAGTGGTACCTCGGTTTTTGAACATAATCCGTTCCAGAAGTCGGTTCGAGTTCTGAAACGTTTGAAAACCGAGTTGCGGTTTCCCCATACCATAGAAAGTAATGCAAAATGGATTAATCCATTCCAGACCTTTAAAATCAACCCCGAAAACTGCAAATTTAGCATGAATATTACTATCTAATGATACCATACATCCATAAAATTTACGGCGTTCATAAACCAAAATATTCGTCACTGGAGACGTTCGAAAACCGAAGTACCACTGTAGTGGAGAGAATATGAAGGAACTGAAACTCTTGCACACTGCTAATGAGAATGTAAAGTATATGACTACGGAAAACAATCTGGCAGTTTCCTATAAAGTTAAATATACACTTAAACTATAAAACCCAGCAACTCCACTCCTAAGACTTACCCAAAAGAAACTAACACATATATTCACACAGACTTGTACACACTTGTTCCTACCATGTTTCCCCGAAAATAAGACCTACGCTGAAAATAAGCCCCAGTTAAGATGTCAGCCAGACGGATACATTTAGTATGTTATGATGATGTTCCAGAAGAAAATGGCATGACTGTATTTGTATAAATGTAGACTGTTGTATACAAAAACACTAAGACATACCCTGAAAATAAACCCTAATGCATCTTTCGGAGCTAAAATTAACATAAGACCCGGTCTATTTTTGGGCAGATACGGTATAAAACCCAGTCTTATTTTTGGGGAAACATGGTAGCAGCTTTAATTCATAAGAGAATCAAACAAGAAACAACCCAAATGCTTATTAACATACGGAACACAAACTACTCCGCCTTCCATATTCAACCAACTGTGAATCAAAAATACTGGGGGGGGTTTACATTGTTGCTGACATACTATATAGCTAGGCCTACCATTGTTGTGTCTGTACTGAACATGTACAAGACTTTTTTTCTTGTCATTATTTCCTAAACAATAGACTATAACAACTATTTACACTGTATTAGGTATTATAAATTATCCAGAAATGACTTAAAGATACGGGAGTATGTACGAGGTTATATGCAAATACTACGAGGTCGGAAAACAAAATTCACGAACTCATCCTAGGAAAAGTGCTACCCACCTCATTGCTCAATATCACTGTGGTCACCTTCCAAGTACTCCCCTTGGGAAGCTATGCACCGACACCAGTCCACCCTTCAAAGCAATTTTGGGACTCTTTTTCTGGAATGGCCATAAGAGCTGTGTCATATTACTCTTGATGTCCTGAATGTCACCAAAATGTCTTCCTTTCAATATTTCCTTTGTCTTCGGGTAAAGAAAGAAGTCATTGGGAGCCAGATCAGGTGAGTAGGGAGGGTGTTCCAATACAGTTATTTGTTTACTGGCTAAAAACTCCCTCACAGACAGTGTCGTGTGAGCTGGTGTATTGTCGTGATGCAAGAGCCATGAATTGTTGGCGAAAAGTTCAGGTCATTTTCGTCTTTTTCACGCAGCCTTTTCAGCACTTCCAAATAATAAACCTGGCTAACTGTTCGTCCAGTTGGTACAAATTCACAATGAATAATCCCTCTGATATCCAAAAAAGGTTAGTAACATCGTTTTGACTCTTGATTTGGACTGACAGAACTTTTTTGGTGGTGGGGAATTGGCTGACTTCCATTGTGCACTTTGACGCTTTATTTCAGGGTTGTATTGGTACACCCACATTTCATCACTGGTGATAACACAGTCCAAAACATATTCTTGCCTCTCCAAAAGTACTTGGCAAACTTTGACTCGGCTTTGCTTTTGTTCATCGGTGAGCTCCTTTGGGACCATTTTTGCACAGACTTTTCTCATGACAAGATTTTCAGTAAAGATCTTCCTAACTGTTTCTCTCTCGATGTCTACTTGGTCTGCTATGCTTCTCAGTCAGCCAACGATTTTGATGCACAATTCGATGAATTTTGGCAATGTTTTCATCAGTTCTGCTCGTTACTGGCTGCCTTGACCTCTCTTCATCAGTGATGCATTCTCTCCCCTCAGAAAACCGTTTAAGGCTGGCTGGATAGCTCAGTTGGTTAGGAGCACGAGCTCTTAACAACAAGGTTGCCGGTTCGATTCCCACATGGGCCAGTGAACTGCGCCCTCCACAGCTAGATTGAAAAGAACGGCTTGAGCTTGGAGCTGAGCTGCCAGTGGGTGGCCGGTTGGCTCTTGGTTAGAGTGCGGTGCTCATAACACCAAGGTCGCTGGTTCGAGTCCCACATGGGCCAGTGAGCTGCGCCCTCCACAACCAGACTGAAAACAACTTTACTTGGAACTGAGCTGCGCTGCCCACAACTAGACTAAAAAAACACAACTTGACATGGAGCTGATGGGTCCTGGAAAAACACACTGTGCCCCAATATTCCCCAATTAAAAAGAAGAAGGAGAAGAAGAAGAAAAAAGAAAAATGTTTAATCCATTTGTACACTGCCATTTTCTTCATGGCATTATCCCCATAAACTTGAACTAACATGTCCCTGATTTCACTTCCACTCTTGCCAAGTTTAACAAGAAATTTAATGTTAGTTGCTCTAATTCAAGCTCAGACATTCTCACTATGGTATACAAAAACATGCAACAACAATAATGAACACCACTCAGCAAGACACCGCCACACGTCGACAGGAACACAGCTGTGAGACACTGATATACACAGTTTATGAAACCTTACAGTGCTGTTTGTACAGTGCTGCGAATGTAAGCGCACAGTGGCAAGACGAACTTTACTGTCACTCTTCATATGCCATTTTACATAAGGCACTAGACCAGCCGAGGATTTTGGTATAGGAAGGGGTATCCTGGAACCAATGCCCCGTGGAGACTGAGGGATGACTAACTGTATACTATATTCACACAATGGAATACTACTCAGAAAAAAGAAAAAAAGGAATTAACTACTAATACACCTGACAACATAATGAATGTCAAAAACATCCTGCTGAGTGAAAGAATCCAGACCAAAGAGTACATACTACAGTTGACCCTTGAACAATGTGGGTTTGAAGTGCATGGTCAATTGAAAAAAATCCACACATAAGTTCAAACCTATGTTGTTCGAGGGTCAATTGTATATGACTCTAGTTATTAAACACTCTAGAAAAGACAAATGCCATTAACAGTAACAGAAAGCTGTTCTATAGTTGTCTGGGGCACAGGAAGGGGTTAGAGGGGAATGAGTAGGAAGGGCACAAGGAAATTTCTTGGAGTTAAGGAAATTTTATATATCTTGACTGTAGTGATGGTTACTCAGGTATATAAACTTGGCAAAACTCATCCAACTGTGTATGAAAAATGGGTACATTTTATTGTAAGAAGATTGATTACACCTCAATAAAGTTGATTTTTTAAAAGATAATCTCACTAATGTTTGATATCCTAAAAACATGCCTGCAATACAATCTTGCTGAACAGTTACTCATAATAAACCGTACATACAATGCAAAAGGTGAGATAAAAGAGAAGCTAACAGATAATTGCTATTTAAAAGTCTGTATCATTGCTATTACAGACCGTATTAATAAATGGGTAAATAAAACACATGATCATCTCTCAATGCAGAAAAAGTACTTAACAAAATCAAACACCCTATTGTGACAAAAAACATTCAACAATGCTCATAGTGGACCACAACGCTGTTCACTATGCCTTTTTCTGGTCATCTCCCAAATTCACAAATTTACCCACTTTCTCCTTTTTTCCACAGATTCACCATGCACTATAGATGTTACCACTTTCTGGAGTAACCTCATGTACAGATCAGCAGATTTCCTCTTCCTTTTTCTAGATGTATTATATTGTTGATTAATACTGAGCTCATCGCCAACAGCACTGTAACTTATAACTGAACAAAGTTTAACACATCTATTTTTTCTATAAGGTATATATCACAGCTTTCCAGTGCTAAGGAATACTAGACAGCACTTTAGCCCTATGCTTGGGGGCCATTTTAAACAATGAAATCACAATAAAATGCAAAAATCATGGCACCAAATAGACTGCAAGAAGAATGCGTCACAGTATGAGAGCTAAAACAGGAAAACCAGGAATGCATGTGTTGAACCACACAGAATTTTCACCTCTCTGCACATGTCCATGAATGACCATGAAAGCGAGTAGTGATCTGGGGGTTACAAATAAATTTTAGCAAGTAGGCGAATCTGCAAATAATGACAGTCAACTGTATTTCCTTCCTTCCTGAATAACTCAGTCTAAAAACCACTACTAGGTTGTACTAAGCAAGGTGGGCATGCATAGTCTCATAAAGAAAGACAGCCTGGGAACATTAGAAGGCTTGATCAATTAAGTAAACATAATAAGAATAACAGAAACCAAGTTTCTTTGTCAGAGAAGGTAGTTATACATATGAAAGGGAGAAAAATAAAATGAACTCTGAGGTGTTGGGCTGGAATCAGAAGCAGCAGTGTGCACTCACAGCATTTTACACAGAGAAAGAGAGAGTCAAAGAGTAAGAAAAACAGACAGAGATGCATATATAAATGCATATCTATGCTTATGTGTGTACATATATGAGTGTGTGCATTCCCTAGCTCTGTCCACTGAGACGGCTAGGAGCAGTGCCCCAGCAGAACAATCATACCTAGCATCCAGACCTGGTTTCTAAGTACATTCTCCAATAAAAGAAACCAGGGCTCCTTGGTGAAATGACTGATTTCAGGGCTGGGGTAGGAAAACAGGAAGAGACTGAAATATCTTGTACCAGAAAGTAAGGAAGGGAAGTGATCAAAGAATGATAGGACATGTCAAAAGGATACAGGCGCCAGCTTAAAGCACTGGCCAAATCTGGGACAAACTCAGCATCAAATAACAAATTATATTAATAGATAAAATCTCACTGAATAAACTAGGAATCCGTCTAAGTCCACATTAATATAAGTTAATAAGTAAATGGAGAGAAAAGAAAGTTTATCCTTACAATGGTATGTTAATTGATGAATGTGAAAGGTAATGAAATTAGAAAAATCATTTGGCAACCATTGTAGTAATAATCCAGCCAAGAAATATCAATGATGCTAAAACTCGTAGGTCAAAGTTCAACAAGGAATAATATTTACGTGGTCACACTGCCTCTTTCTCACAAAATATTTATTGACTATAAATGGAAAAATACGTAAATTTACAATAGAGAGACTGTAAGACACCATCTTAATCAAGTGATCCAGGTGAACATCACGAAAAAAAGGGACACGTGGAAATTGTATGCCTCTGACAAGATAGAATAAGAATACAGAACCATTTATGTGGTATTCCTGACAAAATTCATATTCTGAATTCTAACCATGAAGGAATATCAGGCCCAAATTGAGAAATAATCTTCAAAATAATTAGCCTGTACTCTTCAAATTATCAAGATGATCAAGTCAGACAGGACAACTACATGCAATGTGTGCTTCTGAACTGGATCCTTCTGTTATGCAGGATACAACTGGGACAGCTGGTAAAACTTACATGGGATCTGAGGATTAGCTGGTACTACTGTATCACTATTGAGTTCCTGATTTTAATGGGTGTATTGTGGTTATATAGGAGAATGTCCCTGTTTGTAGGAAATACACACTAAAGTATTCAGGGCTGATGGGCATCAAGCGAGCAACTTATTCTCAAATGGTTCAGGGAGGGAAAAGGCTCTTTGTACTATCCTGCAACTTATCTGTAAATTTGAAATTATTTCAAAATAAAGGACAAATACAAAATAACAAAAAAGCACACACTAATATCTCAGTATTATAAAAATCTAATTCTTCCTTAGTAAAATTTCTGGATAGAACAGCACCCCGTTACCCCTACTTACTTTTACTAGCTTTTATAATAATTTATCAAATTTTCACAATACTGCTCAATAGAAATTTCTGTGATGTTGAAAATGTTCTACATATGTGCTGCCCAGTATGACAGCACAAATGACTGGTGACTAGCTTATTGGACAGGGCAGGTCTAGAAAACAGAAGTAAAAGCCATAAAAGGTTAAAATGCTTTTTCATTAAAAAAATAGTTTTAATACTAATTAGATTTTAAAACAAATTACTTCATTTTTTCTATAGTTGTTCATAGACTAATGGCCCTGTATATTTTTCAAAACTCCTGTCTTCTAATTTCTTAATTAAGTCTGAATATCTATTAGAAGCAAGTACCTATCTTTAAGTTTGAGAGCAGTTTTTGTTTTTCTTTAAATGGACTTCCCTTTTGGTACACCACTCCTATTGACTCATACCCACGTCTTCTCTACTTTTTGAAGTATGCCTTCCTAAAATCTAGGGACATATCAACCTAATATCCACAAAGTTAAATCACAAAGTCCCTTTCTCCCCCACTTCCTATAATTTACACTACTCTTACTCCCTCTCATATTCATCTTCCCCCAGTCGTAGCTGCTACACTGTATATAATTGGTGTTACAAGTTTATTTCTTGTCACATTCAGGATAAGGTTCTTCCTGATTAGATCAGCTTATTTCAGGACAAACACATTATTCCTTTTCCACATGAAATATACTTAATTATCACTTAGCCAATCATTCCAGTATTTTAAACCAAGATCTAAAAGTAAAAGTCTAGCTTAATGACATCATCTGCATACACTACAGGAGAAGAATAACACGCGTCAAGCACATCAAATTCTACAACTCCTGATTTGAAAAGAAATGCACAGAATTCTTATCCCTAGTGTTTTCACCTTGGTAACCTGACGCCTTGAGCAAATGCATTGGTAAATGGTAAATTGGCAAATGGTAGGTGGTCACTCACCTACCAGGTTCTGCTTTTGTTCACGACTGGCTTAAATTCAGAACTAGAAAAAAAACTGGCTTGTACACAACAGGCCCCTGTAGTTAACACTGACGCCTTTAGAAACATCTTTAGAAACATTTAACAAATCTAAGATAATCTAGAATCCTTCCAAAGGTAGAACTATTTTAAGAGTTGATCTAGAAGAATCCTACCTTCCTCCCTTCTATTAATAGCTATTTAAAACAAGAATAAAATTAAAAAGGAATTTAAAATTCCTAACATCAAAATTATTTATAAGATGCTTAATGGAACCAACAAAGTTCCATCTTCATTTGAAAAATCAAACCCTAGACTTCCATGTCAAAACGGAATCAATACAATCAGTGCCCATTAGGTTGTCCCCGTAAAACCCTTAAGAGGATACAAAAGCCAGGATTAGTGTGGGGGAATCTGATGGAGCCTAACTCTGCAGGTACGGTCTTCTGAACGATAGCAACTTGTAGAGCATAGCAGAGGCAGGAAGAGAAAGGACTAACCCTTTTTCTCTACTTCATTCAGGAATACAAAACACAAGGCAAACAATTTCAAGTAGATTCCCCTGTCTCTTGATGAGCTGACAATTGTTACCCAATACTGCTCAGTTGTTTACTCAAGGAGTCAATGCCAAGATTAAAGGGACTGAAGAATTAGCTTCTATGAATAGTCTGTGTGGAACAACCACAGCCCAGAAGTTGAGAAAATACTAATTCAGTACAACGTGAAATGGAACCTGCTAAGATGTGTTATAATTGATGATGGTAAAAATATGTATGTAGTAGAAAAAAGGTTAAGTTGGATAATTTATAAAGCTTGTGAAGATGTAAGAGTAGTTATTCATTATATTTTTCATTAGCAGATACTCTAGAAAACATTTAAATTTATCATGTTTTATTGAATCAACAATATTGATGGTGAACTTCATTTGCTGTCATGGACTTTACCATTGTCAGAATAAAAGCTGAGGGGCCGGCCTGGTGGCTCAGGTGGTTGGAGCTCCGTGCTCCTAACTCCAAAGGCTGCCAGTTCGATTTCCACATGGGCCAGTGGGTTCTCAACCACAAGGTTGCCAGTTCAATTCCTCGACTCCCCCAAGGGATGGTGGGCTGCTCCCCCTGCAACTAACAACGACAACTGGACCTGGAACTGAACGGGGCCCTCCATAACTAAGATTGAAAGGACAACGACTTGACTTGGACAAAGTTCTGGAAGTACACATTGTTCCCCAATAAAGTCCTGTTCCCCTTCCCCAATAAAATCTTTTTAAAAAATAAA
This sequence comes from Rhinolophus ferrumequinum, assembly GCF_004115265.2. Taxonomy (NCBI): domain Eukaryota; kingdom Metazoa; phylum Chordata; class Mammalia; order Chiroptera; family Rhinolophidae; genus Rhinolophus; species Rhinolophus ferrumequinum. The sequence continues at coordinate 25,070,578 of NC_046306.1, read as the reverse complement.
ATAAACAAATAAATAAATCCAGATTCCCTATCACACACACACAAAAAACTGAATAACGATTTGCCTTATGGCACAGCAGTTTTGATGGCTTAGCAATAGTAAAGTTATATGGTGATTTTTTTTTTTCAAAGCTTGGGGCTGAGACTGAAATGTTTCAAAACAGTAAGACCTCTTTCAGCTACAATTATCGAACAATGAATGGCTCTGAAACTTAGCTTTTGCTGTGGATTTTATAATACTTAATAAATTCAACCTAAAACTACAGGGCAGAACAGTATTTACATGCGAAAGAAACTTAAACTGTAGTTATGTCATTTAGACATAGACAAAAACTAATATTTGAATCATGGGCAATGTCAAGCTGCTTTATATACTTCCCATGCTGTCAAAAGTTCCAACAAGAAGTGAGATCTCCATTTGCAAACAAATTTGCAGTGGATGTATTCTTAGCTAAAACTAAAGTTCTGGGAACCATTTTTAAGACTGAAGTACAAAGAAAATTTCCATATTTCAAAAATCTATTTAACAGTGCAATTGTGGAGCTTCCACCTAAACTTCAATTGAAAGTAATTAATCTACAATGTAATGATATGCTAAAGGCAAATATTAAAAGAAAAACCTGATACAGTTCTATGAATGCTTCCCAAGTGATTAATATGCTCAATTAAAATCATATGCCTGTGGGCTGATATCAATATTTGGTCGTGTATCTGTGTGAAGACGTTTTCAAAGATGAAATATGTAAAATCTCATTATAGATTAGCACTCATAAACATTTGAAATCAATTTTCGTGATAGGAAACACTAACTCTGAACCCCAATTTAGCAAATGTTACCACCCTAAAAAAGGCGATACGTTTCTCTCATTAGTATACCTATAGTACCAAAAGTTGTACTTAATTACAATTTATTAATTTATTTATGATAATGATAGTAAAATATTATTATTCTATTTGAATTTCAGCATTAAGAAATTTGTGGGAATTTGTTTTTTCTCTCATTATACAGTACCTATATAATAGCCACAATTTTGTTTTTTGGCCTGCAAAGTCTAAAATATTTACTCTCTGGTCCTTTACAGAAAATGTTTTATGACCACTGCTTTGGAGAAAGGTTTTCTTTAGCCTAAGCATATAAAAGCATCTCTTTTATTTCCTCCAGGGATTGGTTAAAAAAAAACTATTACCCCACACAAATACCGTGTTTCCCCGAAAATAAGACAGGGTCTTATATTAATTTTTGCTCCAAAAGACACATTAGAGCTTACGTTCAGGGGATGAATGTCCTCCTGAAAAACCATGTGAGGGCTTATTTTTCAGTTAGGTCTTATTTTAAGGAAACACAGTACAACCTAGGGATGACTGGTTATATGAAAAAGTATAGCAAGTCAGGTAATCAAAAAATACATATGTGACTTTAATATTTGATGTTTATTTAAAACAAATACGTGTACATTCATCTGCCAATATTAGAAAGCCAAAGCCTCTTCTTAAGAGTAAGGATCTGCTAATTAATGTTTCACATGTTCTTTCTTGCATATATCATATACATAATACATATCTGTGATTGCAAACTTCAGTATCTGTAAAGTGTAACAAAACCTTATAACTGTGAGACAACTGAGTATGGAAACTGTTAGTATCATTTTTTTCCCTCTTATCTTTTAAAGTGTTCATGCTGGGGCCGGCCCAGTGGTTCAGGCAGTTGGAGCTCTGTGCTCCTAACACCGAAGGCTGCCGGTTCAATTCCCACATGGTCCAGTGGGCTCTCAACCACAAGGTTCCTGGTTTGATTCCTCGACTCCTGCAAGGGATGGTGGGCTGCGCCCCTATAACTAACGAGGGCAACTGGACCTGGAGATGAGCTGCACTCTCCACAACTAAGACTGAAAGGACAACAATTTGACTTGGAAAAAGTCCTGGAAGTACACATTGTTTCCCAATAAAGTCCTGTTCCCCTTCCCCAATAAAATCTTTAAAAAAAAACACACGTGTGCATGCCCACAATAAGACAGTAATATGGGGGTGGGGGGGAGAGAGAACTTGTGTTTATCCAATTCTTTCAAGATCTTCAACTTAATTTTCTTAAAAACAACTATTTTGGGGGCCGGCCCGGTGGCTCAGGCAGTTAGAGCTCCATGCTCCTAACTCCAAAGTCTGCCGGTTTGACTCCCACATGGGCCAGTGGGCTCTCAACCACAAGGTTGCCAGTTCAATCCCTCAAGTCCCGCAAGGGATGGTGGGCTGCGCCCCCTGCAACTAGCAACGGCAACTGGACCTGGAGCTGAGCTGCGCCCTCCACAACTAAGACTGAAAGGACAACTTGAAGCTGAACGGCACCTTCCACAACTAAGATTGAAAGGACAACTTGACTTGGAAAAAAGTCCTGAAAGTACACACTGTTCCCCAATAAAGTCCTGTTCCCCTTCCCCAATAAAAAAAAATCTTAAAAAAAAAAAAAGACTCAGATCTTTAAAAAAAAAAAACACAACTATTTTTGTACTCGTATTTCACTAATTTATTATTTAATTAGATTATGAAATTACAATAAGTATAACTGGCATAAGGTTTGGAACATACTAACCCCTCAAAGTATAAAATTCAACTAGTGATTACAGAAGGCAAGGTATATGAAGTGTGATCAAAAAATAAAGTGAATATTTAAATTAAAAAGTTTATTACAGTAAAAAACACCTTGCCATTAATCCCCTCAAAATACTCTCCCTCACTTCACACACACTTATCCCATTGTTCTTGCCACTTTCTGAAGCAGTTCTGGAAGTCCTCTTTCACGAGTGTCTTTAGTTGTGCTGTCGTGGCTGCCTCGATGTCCTGAATCACTTCAAAATGTTTACCTTTCATGGTCATTTTGACTTTGAGGAAGAGCCAGAAGTCACACGGTGACAGATCCAGTGAATAAGGTGGATGAGGACACACCATAATGTTTTTGATAGGAATTGCCATATACCAGAAGCGATGTGTGACTCGGAGCATTCTCATGATGGAAGATGAAACCATTTGTCCATTTCATATTAACGCATTGTTCGTGATCCATGATTTACAGCACACTTCAACTGTAGCTCACACCCGACTGACTGCACCAAACAAGTTGAAACTTGTCACACACTGACTAAGGTTCAATGCCCGCTTCCCATATTGAAGATCCCTGTCTTTCCATTGGCTGGCACTTGGAAGCAGCATTCACTGTATTTTTTTGATCACACCCCATACTAAAAAGTAGTCTACCAGCCATGCGTAGATTCTTATTTTAAGAATCATTCAGTATACATTAGAGAAAGAATGAAGAGAGTGGTTAATTCAGTAATTTGGTTAAGTATACGTACTCTATAATCTGGTGATTATTTGAGCATTGTGTGAATTAGCAATCTTTATGTATGTTCCCCCCAAACAGCCCACTGTTGCAGAACCATTTACTGACTACTCCATCCTTTTCTCTCTGATTTTTAAATGCTACTTTTGTCACATTCTAAATTCCCATACATATCCAGGTCTGTTTTTAAACTTATTATTCTGTTCTAAATACTTGTTTGTCTATTTTAACATCAATGCCAAACTATCTTAAAATACCTTTAACTTTCTGATACATTTTATTATCTGAAGAGTCAAGTGTCACATATCCTCACCACTCCTACTGCCCTCCAATTGTACTTTTTCAAAATTTTCTGTACAGAACTTACTTTTCCAAATGAACTGCATGTGCAATATGTCAAGATCTCAAAAAGGTTCACTCCACTGGGCTTACGAAACAATTTGCATTAAATATGTAGAATAATTTGGGGAGCACTAATATCCATACAATATCTTTATAATATTTAAGTCTTTTACATTGAGGAACATAGAGCATAAATATCTCATTTATTTATATCTGTTTTAAAATCCTCAGTAAAGCTTAAAGGTTTTCTTCATATTAGTCTTGCATGTTTCTTACTAAGTTAATTTGTGCTCTCCTATCTCCGTATCATTTTTTTTTAATTTAAAATTCTGCTAGTGTAACACTTAACACAATAAATAAAGACTTAAGTTTTGTAAGAGGTCATGCTCACTTCTTCACCGTTCTCCCCCCAGACCCCAAGAAGCTGTCAAGGGAAGAGTTGTCTTATTCCCCTTTGAAATGCTGGCACTCACTCACCATCTATCTATGTATGTATATGTGTATGTATGTGTCTGTCTATCTATCTCAAACTGACAAATGTCTTGCTAAGTTATGTAAACCCAATACTAAATCTTTAAAAGGGACAAGAAAACAGATGGGTTTATTCCTGTGCAGTAAGGAGATTCCTAATCTTCTACCACCCTTGTTAATCTAAAAAACAGTACATATATCTCAAAAATACCTACCTTTCTTTTTTCCTTAAAAAGACTTTCATAAATGAGTTCACCATAAACCTTCTCTGAATTTATTTTTCAGTCTTTATGACCTCATCAATAATTCTATTTCTTATGTATACATGGAATAGCCAATATTTACTGAGTGCTCCCTATAAGTTAGGCAAGCTACGTAATTTAGCTCATTTACTCCTCACGCCAACTCCCTGAAGTAGATATTATCCCACATTTTGCAGATCAGGAAACTGAGGCACAGAGAGGTTAAGTAACTTGTCCAAAGTTACATACCTAATAAGTAGCAGAAATGGGATATGAACCAAGGCAGTCAGCTTCAGAATCCAGAGTATTTTACAGAGCACATCATTTCATATTTTCATTAGTGGGTAGATGTTAGTGAGCCAGTTGAAAAGCTTTATTGTGCCAAATAAAGCTCAGCATATCTACAACTCTTTAACATTTTGAATTCATAAAGTTAAAAACAAAAAATAAATTCCTTAAATTATAATTAGGAATGTTTTAAAATATCCTTAAAAAGGACTAAACGTTAATAATTCTGTATTTTATAGTCCTGTTTAGACAAAAATCTTTAGTTAAAAACCACTGCAGTTTTTCGTTTAGCAACCTGTTAATACTTAACTGAATCATTTAAATCTGTTCAACATTCCCAACCCCCCTCGGGGATGACCTCGAATCATTTGGCACCAATGGTCCCAAAATGTATTATTAAAGAATCTCATGCTTTTAAAAGAAAGGATCAGACCAGTGCTGGCAGCTGCCAAGAATGAGTTTACTGCATGGTTTCCATGACTGCATCGGTCTGCGACCAGCATAAGAGAGAAGACGTATCCTTGGAAACCAACTCTGCTTCCCTCAATTAGGAAAGAAAATAGGGAAAAAAAGCGAAAAAAAGCTTCAGAATAATTTAACTCGTGTTTAATGCGCCCATTGCACATGATAATCATGGGCAAACGTCCTGCCCAATTAAACTTGTGAGAAAGTTATGTGGTACCTACGGAAAACCCCCAATTGGTTTTACAGAGACTATCTTATGATCCTTATACAATATTTAGGCTTCAGTCCTTAAAAGAGAATCACAATAGAAAACTATACCAATAAGAACTTCATGAATAATATCTAATTGGGAACAATATTTAGTACCCCCTCAATTTCCTTACTGTACAACTGCGTGCTACCACCTGAATTCTCCACACACATCTTGTATAATCTAGAAGTATCCTTTGTTTTAGGCGTTGCAAATCGTGAAATTTCAAAATGGAAGGTTTTTCCAAATTCAGGAGCAGACTGAATATACCTAAGAAAATATCCTTCATAATGTAAGTTACAGATCCATTAATCTCAACTAATTTCTAAGGTAAGAACTTCCTATGAAGCGCAAATTAGCTTTAATGAAATATATTAAGTCCAGTCTCCCAGGTTTTCTTAAAGAGGCCCCTCCTTCCCTGAAGCTGTAAATTCGTATAGTACTTCCTGTCATCAATAACAATGGCTGGAGCAACCCCTCTGTTCAAAAGAACTAAAAATACATTATTGTACATATCCTTTCTTCTACTACCTACCCACAATTCCAAGAGGAACTGACAGAGGGAAATGCAGAGCTGTGTAAAGTTCAGCTGAGAGCAGTGCGAGATTGTAATTTTTCTTTTAAAAAAAAAGAAAGGCTACCTTCAATTGAATTATGTCTAGGGAGGTATTAATCAGCTATTATAGGATCAGAGTAAATTTTAAATTTTTGGAAAAGCTATTCCTGATCACAAGTTTTATTTTGCTTTTCATTAACTGATATTTGGGGGCCAGTGTCATTTAATTAAACAATGGTAACAGAAATTCATACATATTGGAACCGAGCAAAGTGAGAACCGAACTCTCTGTATATGTTTTGTGTATGTTTATATGTAAATATGTATAAAAATATTATAAACCCTCAACTACAAACCCCAACATCTGCGTTTCAATTCCTGCCCCATAGAAGTTCCCGCTACTATGGTTAACAAAGGCTCTCCCCGGTTTCCCCTTGCTCCCCCTGCCATCTGACTGACCCTGATGCTTCCCCCATGCTTCCACCTGCATAAGCACAGGAAAGTATGAGCAATGAACATCCTCCAGCGGCACTGACTTCTTCATGTCATCACTCAGTCATACCTATAACTTAAATCCTGGGTACATTTTAAAACAATATTCTACCTCTGACCTCAAAGAGAGCCTAAGAACAGTAACACCCCAGTAGCAGGGAACATACCTGGTGTCCAGATCTTGTTTTCTAAATACATCCTCTAATAAAAGGAACCAGATTTCCCTGATAAAATGGTTGATTCCAGGACTAGGGCACTGAAAGTACAAGATGAGCACGAAAAATCTTGTGCCAAAAAGTAAGAAAGGTAAGTGATCGAAGAATGATGGGGCAGCTGTAAAAAAAAAAAAAAAAGGGCACAAGAGCCAGCTTTGAAAGGGTTCTGGGATGATTCGAGCATCAAAATAAATGAAAAATGAGTAAAATAGGAATCCAGGAGTCCATGCTGATGTGTTTCAATGATTTTAAAAAAAAAAAAAAAAAAACAGGAAAAGAAACCTTTTCCTTTCAGTGAAATGCCATATGATGAATGCAGAAGGAATGATGAAATTTTTAAAATTCGCCATCTGGCAACCACGATAGTAATAACTGATTCAGGCACAAAACATCAACGCATGCTAAAACTAGTAGGTGAAAATTTGATGAGAAATGGACTATTTATATAGCCTCAAAGTGCCATCCCACAAAATGTATGTTATTTACTTATTAATTAGTAATTGCAAAATACTTTTGAACTAATTTTACAGTGTATAAACCTGTCAGACAACATGTTCACCAGGGGATGAAATTTAACATAACCAGTAATGGGACAAATTGACATGTGCCTCCTGATATGATGCAGGGAGGATACAAAATCATGCCTGTGGTATTCCTGCCAAAAATGCATAATCTAAATCTATTTATGAGGAAACATCAGACTAACTCAAATTAAGGAACATTACACAAAGTAATTGGCCTATTCTTAAAAAATGGCAGGATCACTGAAAACAAGTAAAGACTGAGGAACTATTCCAAACTGAAGGAGACTGAAAAGACATGACAACTAAATGCGAGGCATGGTCCTGAATGGTCTCTGGATCAGAAAGACAAGGTGAAAGGGCAGAGGTTTTTCTGTTTTTGTTCTTGGAGGAGGGAGTTGGTTTTTTGTTGTTCTTTTGTTTTTGCTGTAAGTAACAACTGGGACATCAGTGAAATTTGAGTGTTGTCTGTGAATTAGATAGCAATATTACATCAATACTTATTTCCTTATTTTAATGAATGTGCTGTGGTTATACAGGAGAGTGTCCTTGCTTTTTAGGAACTACACACTGATTTAGAGGTAATACAGTGTTATGTCTGCAATGTCTGCAACTTATTTCTCAAATGACTCAGAAAAATTGTATAGATGGAAGGATAAAGTGACAAAGATAAGGCAATGGTAAATATTAACAATTTAACATTAACAATGTGAAATCTGGGTGAAGGATATATTAGGCCAAACAGCAAATAAATATTAACAATTTCCAAAGGACTGAAATAATATAGGCCATATTCTTTAACCACAGTGCAATTAATCTATAAACCCACTACAAAAAGATAAGTAGAAAAACCTCATGTTTGCAAATTAAGAGACACTTACAAATAGGTTACAAATAACCCATGGATCAAAGAAACAAGCCACAACAGAAACCAGAAAATAATCTGAACTATTATTGGAAAAAAATTCTAACCAAAATATTAGCAATCTGCTGCTATCAACATATAAGATAAAAAAGATAACACAGTATATACATCACAACCAAATTGTGTTTAATGTTAAAAGCTAATTAACCCAAGGTAGTTGCCAGGGGCTAGACGGAAGCAGAATTGTAAAGGGTAGAGTTTTAGCTGCGGATGATGAAGTTCTGGAGATGGATGGTGATGATGGTAGCAACAATCAATGTGAATGTATTTTGAACTGTACACTTAAAAATAGTTAAAATGGTACATTTTGTTATGTATATTTTATAATAAAAATTAGATAAAACAATGAGCTTAAAAGAAAAAATAAAATAGCATTTTCTCATAAAAATGATTAAATGTAACTCATATTGACAGTATAAAGAAAAAATCATATGAATATCAACTGATACAGAAAAAGCTTGGGATATAATTCAACACGCACTCATAAAAAACTCTTTGTGGACAAGTAATGGAACTTCCTTAATCTGATAAATGGTATCTATAGCTAAACTGCCCTAGGAATAACAGGGTTGGGTTCAACACACTCCTGCCAGATCAGACAACACTCATCAAATATAAAATCTTGTACCCTTCTTTTAAAATTCTATCACAATCATTTGAAATGTAAAAGGCAAAAAAGAAGTTACTTCCTCTATGCCAATAAACATTTTTTGATGTCAAGACCAATAACCTCAACAGAAAAAATGGTTCTTTTAAGCTACTATAAGAAAAAAAAATGGCTTAAGATCAACAACTTTAAAATCAAAATCATCATTTTGGGAAGGAAGTTAATATCTTGGTCTTGCCTACAGTTGCTCCATGTAGCGATGGAGTCATCACCTATTGAAGGCAGTGTTGTCTTTACTCCACTGCCAGAGTAAGTTGGATTTCTCATTAATCAGCAACTGATCTCAAAGTTTTTTACTAATTCAATAAAACGTAATTATGAGAAATGATGTGTAGAAAATTGCCTTTCATTTGGGCATTTTGGGACTCTGCTCAGAATGAGTGAAACTAACAAGATCTACAACAGGTTATGCAGGTTTCTCAAATTTGAAAGCTACCGATCTTTTTAAAGGGAAAATAAAATTCTTAACACACCTCCAATGTTAAATTTTTTATTAATGAATAAATATAAACATAAAACTATCATACAGCTATAGAACCAAAACAAATTTACAAATATAAAAATATAGAACTAATTAAATTCAAATTAACAATATGACTAGATGACAATAGATTTAATGCAGAATTAAATCACCACTCACAACACAGATACGGTACTGACTACTAGTTTGTTTGTTTTTAGCTTGCCTAACATATATGCCATATAATGCCAATTCTCCCACCACTTTCTCATTCAAACAAGTTGCCCTGTGGGCCCAGCACTACTTTGCCTTTCATTGGTCCCACAAACTACTTACTTCCAAATAAAGTACATAACCTATGATTCTAAACATACACACAAACATGGACACTGAAATTGTGTGGCAATACTCAGCTGTAAGGTGGGCATTTATATTGTATTTGTATATTGTATTATATTGTATTTGTATTGTGCTTGTATTTCAGATTACTGAAATTTAAAAAAAAAAAAAACTATTAGAGTCTACTCAGAGAAACTTCTCTCCAAAATACATCCAAAGACCCCCATTTGAGACACTATGCTACACTGTGACTACAGGGGTATAATTTAGAACATCCCCCAGCATATCACACAATATCCCTTTTAAGAGGAAAATGCCTCAAACCTTAGTGGCAGGAAAGGCTGTTTTTCACTAGTGATGATGGCTTATATTTTGTAAGCCAAGTGAATCTCTTGGAACCACTTTGCTTTGGCTAATATAACTTGAGCTCTCAATATGTGTGTACAGTCTTTAAATAACCGCACAGGATCTAATGGACCACACTCTCTATATACTAACATTCTCAGGCTACCTCTCTCTTAACATGAGACCTTTATTTACTCTTTATTGTGACTTCTTTATGTATATATTTACATATTTAAATTTTATTTGTCCTTATTGACTAAGTAATCCAGCACACATTACAAAATTCAAAGAATACAAAAGAAAATATACTGAATAAAAGGTATGCTTCCCACCAGCCACCTAGTTCCCCACCCTCAGAGAGGTAATTATTATTACCAGTTTCTTTGGTGTCTTTCTAGAGAGCTCCTAAACACACACTCTCTTAATACACACACACACACACACACACACACACACACACACACACTACAATATTATATGTATTGTAATAAACTACTTCAAAATCTCTTAGAATGAGTTTACAATAAGTACTGTCTTCACTGGTTCAAATATTTTAGAAAGTCACTATTTTAGAATTAAATAATTTTAGAGATAGAAGGATCTTTAACTATCAAGTCCTTTTATCACTTTTCAGATGAAACTGTGACCCAGAGAGACTTGCTAATTAGTATTGCCAGAGACAGAGCTGAGGTCTGCTAACTCCAAACCCCTTCTCATCAAGGTGTACTCAAATTTCTTTACACTTTCCATAATCATCAGATGATGAATTTGTCTTAACCATACAAAGTTGGAAGCAGGGAGTTCCCCATGTAATGGATCTTTTCTCAAGAGGATGAAACACTGATTATTTTGCATTAAGTTGTTTAGTCACCACCTGTACAAACACAAATTTGTCCACACCAAACCCAACAACATAGACATATCATCACTAACATTCTCAGTAATTTCCAAAAAACAAAACTGAATTTTAGTGTAGACACAGCCTTTCAAATGATCAAAAGGAAAAAAAAATGTTATCATATTACTGACCCTTACATTTTGGTTTTAGTCAATACCTGTTCATCAACAAACATGTTTACTAAATGTCTAACACTTCACTCAATGCTCAACACAAATGTATTGAACTCCTAATAGAATAAGACATGCTACTCAATAAATAATTGTCCTCAATAAACTACCAGGAAATTAGACATGAAACAAGTAATTAAAATACATTGTGATCAATACTGTAGTTGTTATGCCAATCCTAAAAGAAGGAAAAAATTTCTGAGAGAATTGAGAAAATTTCGCTAAGTAGGTGATACTTTAGCTGGGTCTAGAAATAGTAGTATAGTTACTTAAGTTTTTGTTTCATGAATTCAGTTTCAAAGAGAAAGATAAACGGAATCATATACACACAGGCTTTGGCAGTTACAGTGAAGGTTGCAAACTGGTGGCACAGTGCATTAAAAATTGATTGCGAACTCCTTCACATAAGGCCATGGAACCTCAAGTGTGGCATAGGACCAAATAGATCTACTTCTCTCATTCACATTGCCTGCCTGGCCTCCAAAGACATATTTGAGTTTGCATCCCCTAACTTAATACCAAAGATAAGGGGAATGGGAGGAGGAGAGAAGAAAACAGCATCTTAAAAACCTTCTGAATTTTGAGGTCATTATAGAGGCTTTAAGTTTGTTGTTCAAAAGTATTTCCCAGTTTTGGAATCAGAAAATAAAACCTACAAAACTAGGAGATGAATAGGAAAGAACAGGAATAATAAAAAAGACAGCCTTAGACAGCTCTTGGACCACCAGAATCTTTTGGAGACCATTAATCTGCACACGCCAGTGTGTGGATTCTCACACAATATGATAAGTGACTTGACAGAAATAAGCACAGGAGCTATACCTAGATCAGACTTGGGGCAGTCAGTAAGGCAATGCTGACTGGAGGAGCTAATCCCTATCTAAGAAATTATAATGCCAGGTAAAGAAGAAGATGGGCAGTCCAGCCAAAGAGAGGGTCTGGAAAAGCACAGCGCAGTCAAGGGGAAAGGGTCTGGAAAAGCACAGCATGGACATAGGGGAAAGGTGAGGCTAAAAGGTTAAGAGGGGTTAGATTGCAAAAGCTTGTTCTGAGAAATTTGGATTTTATGCCAAGTACTTTAAGCTAGGGACTGCTGTGCTTAGATTAGGAAGTCAAACAGATCACTCTTGGCAGCAATGTGATAAATCATCTGGAACAAGGAAGTAATGAGTAAACACTGGGGAACCTGCAGTAGTCATCTAAGTGAAAAAGACCCTGAACTAAGGGACAGAAGAGATGGGGAGAAAGCAGGCAAACCTGAAAGATACTAAAGAGGTAAAACAGACAGGAATGCATCACCAACCAGATGAACACCATCATCCAAGTCTGGTTTGGATTTCTGGGCAGTGCCATTCATCAAGATAGCAAATACATAAAAACAACACATTTAATGTTGATGAGGTCAGTTCTAAGTCCCTTGTAGGTGCCTGAGAAACAGCCCATGAGATGACCAGTAGGTTTTGGCTATCATCCAATCTGCCGAGGACAAATTTTCTAATTAGCAAGGAGCTGGAAGATGAAACCATGGTCATAGGCATGTGCTTCCAGGAAGAATCAAGTCAGATGAAACACAAGCAGGCTGAGGATGGAATCTTTGGTAAATCAGAGTGGTCAGAGAATAGGGGCCTAAGGGAACTGAAGGGTGGCCATCTTAGAGGTAGACAAAAACCAGGAAGCTGTGTCACAGAATTCTAGGGCAGATAGTTCAGGGAGTAAATGTTCTAGTCTGTCATATTTACTCGATTCGTAAATGTTCTAGTCTGTCATATTTACTCGATTCTTCTCCTTCTCTCTTCCCTCTCCTATACTTTCCACATCTTCCCCTGTTAAAACCAGGAAGATAAAAAGTTATTCTGTAATAATTCATATAGTTACATTGTATCCCAACCAACTACTACAAGGGAGAAAAGAGATATAATCAAGATCATTATAATATTTCCTAACATTTATTGAAGGTTTACTATGTGTTAAGAGCTATGCTATGCACTTGACATGCACTGTCTAATCCTTAAAACAATCATATGCAACAAAAAAGTACAACTGTTGAACCCATTTATTAGGTGAGAAAACTGAGTCTCAAAAGGGTGAAGTACTCTGTCAAACTTCACAAAACATGTCAGGTATAGGGTATGAATCCTAATCACATCCAACTCCCAAAATTAAAAATACTATATGGCCTGACAAGAAATATATGAAAGAAATGCAAAGTCCAATTTGATTTGGGGAAAAAAATTAAAAATTTGAAAAAAATAAAATACATTCAGGGAGTTGCAAAACAAACCCCAGATATGGAATTACCCCTCTGATGCCAAATTCAGGGCTTAATATACAGGCAGGGCATCTCTTAAGTAGAATTATTCTGGAAACATAGAACACTTAGTTCTCTTCTCAGTCTCGAACCTCTGACCAATAAATAACTGTATTGTAGTCCTGTATTTTCAATCCAATATCCCGGGCTCTCTTAGATGGAAAAGCTGTCCTCCTTAATTGTGTAATTAAGTGGCATTACAACTCCAGAAGAAAAAGATGAGAATAAGGTGAGGCATATCAAACCCATGGTACTAATAGTTTTGAGTTAAGTTTAGGATATGTGTTTTTTAAATGTTGGTAACTCAAATTCAGCTAATGAAAAGCACCGAAAGTCTTAAGAGAATCTGCTTTACTACATTTATAAGTTTAATTTCTTAGTATCGCTCAAGTGATTGATGAGATTCTGTTTGTTAAGGTGGTAACTCTGACCTGTCAAGGACTGGCTGGGCTTGACAGACTGAATTATAAATGTATTTTGAATATCTAAGGAAACTTAATTCACTAACAAAGGGGTATGAAGAAATTTAACCTGTTAAGCTTGAATTAATATTAATCAAAGAGCGAAAGTTATTGTTTTTATTTCTATACAAAAATTACAATGCTTACAAATACAATAACAAGACTAAAGGAAAACTAGGTTTGTAATTTGCCACTTAAATAAACTGAATATTAATTTGAAGCGCAAATAGTTTTGAGTAGTCCTTTCTGTGCACAAAAGCCCCACTCACACATTAGAAACAGAAAGATAGCTAAACTGTGCTGTTCACCACTACGTGCTCTACAGCAGCCTTCTTCAAGGTAAACCTTTGAAAGTGAAGTTCAACTGAGTAAGTATGAACTGTTTAAGCAATTTCTCCCACTAACATTGGAGAAAAAGAACTGTACGCCATATAACCCCTCCACCCAAAGGTACCGTGTTTCCCTGAAAATAAAACCTAACTGGAAAATAAGCCCTAGCATTTTTCAGGATGATATCCCCTGAACAAAAGCCCTAATGCGCCTTTTGAAGCAAAAATTTTAATATAAGACCCGGTCTTATTTTCGGGGAAACTTGGCAGTAGCAAGATCCGGAGCCAGGCTAACACCCCAGACTGGGGAAAGAAACACCAGCTGGAAGTCACTGTGAATTCAGCCCCTCTAAACAAAGTGAGCAGGTCCACGTGGGAAATAAGGGGCACTGGAAAGCAGTGGTCTCACAGGGAGCCATCAGAGGCACCGATTCAGGCCTCATTCCCTGAAAGGGAACGCAGGACATGGTGAGGCCAAAAAGGAACACACACAGAGCCAGATAGGGGAGTCATACCACCATATTCTCGCTGGCGGCTGAAGACACAGGAAGCAGGAGCCACATGATCTGTAACCTGCCGTTGGCTTCTCTATCAACCAACCAACCCCACTTGCTAGCTACAATCCGCACTTGCTAACTGCAATCCGCGCTTGCTAGTTCAGCCACCATCTCGCTAGCCCCCATTTGCTGCTAGCGTAGCCATGGCAGTTATATTAGTGGCCAATGGCTCACTGGTTACAGCTGACGGCCAACTAGCCACCGCTGATGGCCATCCAATCACAGTTGATGGCCACTTACTACCCAAGTGAGCACATTTCCACGTGAGGCCGAGGGCCTGGAACTGCCCTCCTGGCTGTGTCCCCACATGGGGGTAAAGCATTCCCATCAATGGAGACATGGAAAGGGCCACCAGAACAGAAGCATGGCTGTAAAAGCTCTGCCCCTCTCTCCCAATCCCCCAGTTCCTTTTGAAAGAACAGTGGAAGTCCTGGAACTATTCCACATTGCTGGTAACAGTACTGCTGATACATCAATGAAAGACACTCTCTTTATTAATGGGTAGTATTAATGCAGTTACAGTATTGTATTAAGCCACCTGTCAACCAATGTTTGAAAACTAATTGCTGGTTAAGCTATCTGTCAATCAATATTTGAGAACTACTTGCACAATTCACAGCAGCTGGGTTTCAACTTCTTCCCACACACAAAAGCTCAGTTCACTAACACTCATCTCTTCCAAAAAGCCAGACACCTGGAACCCTACTAACACTTTTACTGCTTAAATCATACTTATCTACATATCTCCAACATTGTCACCACTCCCCCAAACCAGTCCAGTCACCATCATCCCTGGCCAAATCTGCTTTAATAATCACCAAGTTAGTCTCTATGTTCTGTCCAGTTCATACTCCACGGTAACAACAATCAAACCTTTTGACTATGCACCAGCCAATCAATCAATCAACCAATCATTGTGCACAACCCCAGCCTATGTTTACCTACAAACATGACAAATACTATAAAACATTCATTTTCAAATGTAATAAAACATGATTGCAATAATGTTTTTATATGGGTTTGGAAGGGTAAGCATAAAAACCATTACTGCTATCACCAAAATATTAACATTAAACTTGTTTTAAAAATGTTTTAGTGTGATCCACGATCAAATATTTTTCATTATGTTTGAAAAAAATCTCATTCTAATATTTTTTTTGATAGAGCAATCTGAAAGTAAGTTTCAAGTCAATACTTGGTTTTAATGGCTATTATAACCAAAAAAGGAACATTGCTCCTAACGGAAGAAGTGCTATCGCTGTGCTTACTAAATTGTGATATTTAGTTTTCTAAACCCATCGAATTATACAAACATTTTCCTTTAAATTGGGCTAGCAAATGTCCTTCTTCCCTCATACAATTACTCTTAAAAACTAATCCAAGGATGTTATATTCTTTTATTTCTAACAAGTGGATTTGAAACCCACTAAAACTATTCACGTGGGTTTTTAAAAATTTTTTTGCTATGGGAATTTTGAAACATTCACAAAAGTAGCTCAAACTCTGTAATAAACCCGTATATGCTAATTATTCGGCTTCAATAATTATCAGTATATGGCAAACCATCTATAACCCGCCAAATACAATGAATTATTTTAAAGCAAATTCCTGACATATCATCTCATCCATAAATAATTCAGTAGTTATCTCAAAGAGAAAGGAGTTTTTCTTTCCTTTTAATATAATGCTATTATACATTTAAAAAATTAAAGTAATTGTTTAAAAATTATCTAATAAACAGGTGATATTCAAATCACTCCCAGTGCTCTCATAAATCTTTTCAGTTGGTTTGCATGAAACAGAACCTAAACAAGGTCTATACGTTACATTTAATGTCTCAAATTACATTACATTTCTAATCTGTAATCGTTCCTCCACTTTTTTCTTGCCATTTATTTGAAATAACTGGGTTCATTTGTCCTACAAAATTTCTTACATTCTGAATTTTCTAATTACATTCTGTAAATTGGTTGTTAGATCTAGAGGCGTAATCAGAATTAGATTTGATTTGATTGAGGGGGAGAATATGTAATGAGTGATGTTATATTTTTCCTATAGTACCATATCGGAGGAACATAAGGTTTGGATGTACCCATTTTGATTGATCAGATCGTCAGTCTGATCCTTCTATTATAAAGTTCCCTAATGGTTTTTAATAGCCACTGATGATCAATGCGTAGGTCCTTTATTTCATTAGATCATCTATCATTAAAAATACATATACTTGGACATTTTCAGCAGGTAACAAATTTAAGGTTTCCAACTTTTTCATGTGTAAAGTTACGAAAGTTTTTATAGGTGCAACAAAATCACAATGAAATTATGAGTCACTAGGGAAATGCAAATCAAAACCACAATGAGATATGGTTTCATACCTACTAAGATAGCTGTAACAATATTCATAGTAGCTAAAAAGTAGAAACAACCCAAATGTTCACTGATGAATGGATAAACAAGATATGGTATGTCCATACAATGGAATATATTATTCAGCTCTAAAAAGAAATGAGGTACTGATACATGCTACAACGTGGAAAAACCCAAAACATTGTGCTAAATAAAAGAATTCAGTCACAAAGGCCACATATTGTATGATTCCATTTATATGAAATGTCCAGAACAGGCGAATCCAGAGACAGGAAGACTGGTGGTTGCCAGGAGTTGGGAGAAGGGTGGAGTGGGGAGTGAAGCTAAAGGAGGTACAAAGTTTCTTCCTGGGGTGATGAAAATGTTCCGAAATTAGATAATGGTGATGATTGCATTACTCCATGAATATACTCAAACCACTGAATAGTACACTTTAAAAGGATGACTTTTATGGTATGCAAATTATAGTTCAGTAAAGCTTATTATTTTTTAATTGTGAGGAAAATATTGTCCCATAGCACATTGCTTTCTAAGAAAAAAGCAGTTACTTTCTCATTCACTGTAAAATAACACATATACTTGAAGAGACAGATTAAGGATATTAATTTTTCAAGTATTTGCTAGATAGCCACTTGTCACAGGAAAAATCAGCTTTTTTTTGTAAAACAAAAATGCATAACATCAAGAACTCTACCACAAGATAACCAACAAATGATAACCTGCCTCAATAGTCCATGAAGAGGCCATGAACGAATTTCATCTTTTTATTCAGTCAAAGCAGCTGTTCTATCAGTTTACATTTGACAATTATCCCATATAGCAATGTTATGAAGGCAGTCATTTACTATTAAGAATGTCTTCTCCAGTACAACTTTCCTCTAGTAGCTCAAAAAACAACTTATTTTTCTTGGATTTAATTATTAAAAGAGAATATAGCAAATACTAAGACATGTCAGAAGCTTTTATACTTTTATAACTATATAGCAAACCTCCCACACTGCAAAATTTGTTCTAATATTGTTTGTTCAAATCTTCAGCAACATTTTCTATGCATCTTACAAGAATATTTGCTGACAAAGGAATGCATTTTGGTTCCTTGACATATTTTTCATATACTATATCAGTCTTTCTTTTTAAAGTGGGCCTTTTTTTTGCATGGCGGGGGGAACAAGATAAAAAGAACCTGCCAATGGTATGTGACTTTTTGTCTTTTATAAGAACAAGAAACCTTAAAATATGTATTTTAATCATTAGGTTAGTAAAATTTTGTACAGCCTTGAATACCCTATGACTTTAAACATCATTAGGGAAAAAAATGTAGCGGTTCTTTATGCTCCTGATGCTTAGTTTTCAAATGTCTTGGTGCTAGTGATAGCCTCCTATTTTATCACACAGTATCTGAAGGTTCTACATATTCTTAAAGTAAGATTCTTATTAAGGACGGAGGAGGTAAACCCATGTTTTATTACTTTTTTAATTAAATTTATTGGGGTGACATTGGTTAGTAAAATTATATAGGTTTCAAGTGTACATTTCTGTGATACATCACCATATATTTGATCCCCTTTTCCCTCTTCTACCACGCCCCTCCTCCCATAAATCCATGTTTTAAATAGGCTTCTTGATATTTCCAATGTAACAAGAGCTGACTTATTTAATGCAATTTAATAGTTCACGAAGAGTTCATAATAGGAAATGGACATGGGTCAGCTCTGCCATTTTGTTTGTTTGCTTGTGTTTGTATTACTAGTATTTTCTTCAATCACTGGTTTCTTTGCAGAAATCATTTTAAGCCACTTGTCCATTCTCTGAAGGTTTAATGAAAACTGGATAATATAAACTGTTATTAGTATGTTGCAATACAGTGAAAGCAAATGTATGAATATGGTTCTGCTTGCTCATTGCAGAACTCCCTTCTCTTGCTTCAGGATACCCAAAGTTAACTTGTTAACACTGTTTGACCTATAGACCCAAGAAGATGCCAATAGCAATTCTTCAATGTAACGTTTTATCATTTTTAGATAAAAAATAATAAAAAGCAACTCTAAAATTTTCTTCCAGCATCCCTATGAATCATCTTATCAACATCATTTTCAAAACCACTGCTCTACATTGCAGCCACAATGAACTTTTAAAACTGCAAATTAGAGCACTTCACTGTCCTTAAAATCCTTCAATGGCTTTTCTCTGCCTTCAGGATGAAGTCCAAAATCCCTGCACAGTGTATAGGGCCCTCACTCTGGCCCCTGCCCGTCTCTAGTCCAGTGGTTCTCAATCCTGGCTGCATGTTAGAATCACCAGGGGAGTTAAAATACATACATTCTCAGGCTCCACCCTAAACCAAATAAATCAAAATACCTGGGGGTGGAGCACTTGCATTACTGATTTTTGTAAGGTCCGTAAGTGAATCTAAAGTGCAGCCAGGGCAGAGAACTACCCCCTCCTACACACCTTGGTCAGTTTCTCGTGCTCATCAAGCTCTCAATTAGGCTTTGCTACTCCAGGGGTGATACACCCACCAGTGGCATCTGCCTCACCTGGGAGCTGGTTAGTCATGAAGAATCCCAAGTCCCTTCCTAAGCCTACTGAATCAGGACTTGGCATTTTAACAAGATCCCCAGAAGGTTCATGTGAATATTCAAGTTAGAGAAGCAACGCCCTGAAGTACCAAATCCCTTCCCAGCTCAGGGCCTTTGTACCATTGAGTGCTGTTCAACTGAAAATGTCGCTTAATGCTGAACTTCTTTGGCACTCCCAAGACATCCTATTCTTCCCCTCGGATCATATCTGTAATTACCATAAGGTGATTAATGTCTGTCTACTGCATTAGCCCCATCAGGGTCACAAGGAGAGACATCACATCCGTGACACTCTGGGGTATCCCCAACACCTGGCACAATGTCTGGTATTTTCAACTGAACAGCATCTAGTCTTATGTTTCATTACCAACATGATCTTATCCTAAATTTCCACAATATTTCTGCCCCATCAATAATGTCTTTTTTCAACGATAATTTGGTGTTAGCTAAATTAAGTACATAACTCTTGGATATGATACTTATCACAGCACTGCACTTAATTTCAAAGTCTAAAGAGCTACTGGTCTCTCTTTGTAAAGAATGTAAATTAAATCTAATTCAAAGTACGATTACATTTCTTTTAAATTAATAAGATCAAATATTAGCTTTTGTTTGTAATAGCATTGGCTGGATTTTCAGGATACAGGGCCACATAAATTGCTGGTGTTGTAAATTAGTTCAACCTTCCCAGATAGCAATTCAGTACTGAAGCCATATCCTGACTCAGTGAACCCACTTTAAGGGTAAGAGTCCAAAAAAATAATCCAAAAGAAGTATTTGAACAGGGTGACCAGAATAAGTACCATTTAAGTAAAAGGAGAATAAAAATAAAAAAATAAAGAGTGCACAAACTATGGCTATCAATGCATAGGATACTATTCTGTGATTTAAAATAATAAAGATACATAAATGAGTAAACAGTTGAAGCTATTCAAGAATACAAAAATCATTCTGCATGTAATGATTACAGCTACTAAAAAAAAATCTATGTCCATACACTGACACAAATGGGTAAGAACTTAGAGTAAATAATGCAACATTCAACGCATTCTCTTTTCTATAGATACTATATTAAAGCAAACTTTAATGTTAGGTTATTTGTGGGCTTACTGGTCAGTTTTATTAAGTTAGTGTTATATCATTGCTATTTTTGTTGTACTCAGACTAATAAAACATTTCTTCAGCTTTGGCATTTGGGAACATTTATTAGTTATTGAACTAGAATTAAAAAGATAAGATTCTATATTTGGCCAGCTTCCTGCTTATAAATCAAACTTCCCCTGCATCTTGAAGGTGAAAGTAGAGAAAAATACTGCAACAATGTTTACAAATAGACTCTGAGCTCTTCCAATGAAAAGTGTTGGACAAATACAAACACTATTAGACCTGCTTAAAAACCACCACCACCCACACTGTCTTGCACAAGTCACTTTATCTTTCTGAGCTTCAATGTTTCCCTCTGTAAACTGAAAGAAGTTAGAATCACATGGGAGGAAGAGGTTAAGGGAGGGAAAAGTAGGCATATGATGTCTGGAAAAGCATCCTAGCCGAGCCTGAGGCATACTCTGATGAAGATCCATTGAGTCCCATTCACATTTTGGGCGCGAGGATAGCTTAGTACAACCTCTTCAAAGGGGTGGTAATTTAGCTATATGTCTAAAAATTTAAAATGCACACATCATATCTTTGACCCAGTAATTCCACTTCTAGAAATACAGTTTCCATAATTTTACATATGAGCACATAAAGTATGTACAAGGACATTCACTGTAACATTGTAAAAGAAAAACTTGGAAACTTACATGCTGTTTAACCTGAAGACTAGTTACAAATTATCGTGTAGCCATATAATGAAATAAATAAAAGAATACCAATAAAAAGAATGAATGGCTCTACGAGTGTTTGTCCTAATGTGGAATGATTTCCTAAATTTGTAAAGTAAAAAGGAGCAAGGTGTGACTGGTGTGCATCATGGGGGAAGTATGGATAGGTAGACACGTGTTTATAAAGGAACAGTGTCTATGTAAGGCACAGAAACTGGAAATTTCAGCCATATCTGGGGAGGTCAGGGTAAGAGAGAGACTTGTTTTCCTCTATATGTCCTCTTGTACTGCTGGAATTTTTTCTTATATATTTATTATCTTTTCTTGAAACTGAGCAGCATTCTCTCTAGGCCTCCCTCTGGGTCTAAGAGGCTATGATTTTGCCTCTGTACGTCTCCCGAATTAAAGGGGCAACAGCATCTGGCACCACACTGCTCTGAATGACCTTTCCAAAGCCCAGTTAACCCAAGTCCCTGACCTCCTTTAAAATCCTCCAGTGGCTTTCTACTACCCAAACTCTAACACAGCACATACAGCCCATCAAGCTCTCCCTAATCTCATTTCCCACCCTTCTTCCATCTACCCAGTCCTACTATGTTTAACTTCTCCCTGCTCCCCAAGGACAGTGGGTTCCTTCCGCCTCCAATCCTACTTGTGCTGCTCCCTCCCTCTTTCCTGTATTACTATCTATCACACACAAACTCCTATGCACTCTTCATGACCCAAAGTCCCTCTCCCAAGAAAGCTTTCTCGGACCACCTAGGGAAGAAATGTTCTCTATACACCCGGCAGATGCTGTGGAACTAGACTGCCAAGATTCAAATCCTGACTATTCCCTCATCTGCCTATTGTATGGCCTCAGTTTCCACCCTTGTAGAGTAGGAAGAAGCCTGGACATAACTGTTGAAAGGATTAAATAATTCACGTAAAACATTTATTACACATCCTGTCACAAGGCAAATAAAATAGCTAGTATTACACTTTCATACTAACTGTGATGTATGTACAAGTAATTGTATCCACCTGTCCTGCATTAGACTGTAAGCTCCTTCAAGGTAAAGATTTAACTTCCTCACTTTTATTTTGTATCACAAGCGCTTCCCCTAGCAGTAGAAGGAGCATGGACGTACTTTATTCAGAGAGTTGGCTTTTTTTGGTTCTGAATTTCACCCATATGGTAAATAAGTAGCTAAAAGGTACCCAGTGAACAGCCACCTGGATCCCACGATGCCTGAGAAAACACATATCAGCCAGGTCACTCACTTCAAGTAGGCAGAGGTGAAAAGTCACCGTGGAACTTTTGGTCTTTTAGAGACAGTCAAGCAGATTGGAGGCCAGCGGGATAAAAGACCTGCCAGTTCCTGTCTGCTGACTACTTATTGGGGCTGGATGGAATGGAAATGGGGAATCAGAGTTACTAAAAGTCCTAGGCATGCACTCCAAGAAAGCCTTGAGAAAACAGGAAAGATTCTCCTGGGAAGTGGGAACCTGGAAGTAAACAGAGTCAAGACATAAGGGGGAAGAGATGGGATATGACCTACAAGACAATTGGGAGAAAGAATCCTCTTAGTATGGGAGATAAAAAGGTACAAAAACACAGCTCCCGATCTCAGGAAGCTTCCGTAGTGAGAAAGGCTTTGAAGGAAAAGGTGGAGCTGGGCAGGTAAAGGTGGGGAGGAAAGAGGATCACACAAGCAAAAGCATCCAAACATATGAAGAGGCAGACAAGCAGCTGGGAATGGCTAGGGAGGTGGATAAGGTGAAGGAGAATTGAAGGAGTCAGCTAAAAGCAAGAGAGTAAATTGAGGCAAGACTGTCAAAACCTTGTATGACTTGATAAGACATTTAGAGATTCATTCATCCCATGGGAAAAAGAGGGAGGGAGTTTTTAAGTAAACAAGTGACAGCATCAGATTTGTGTTTTTAAAGGAGTGGCCAGGCAGGAAGATGTTCGCCCATCTTCCATCGTCAATCCTCTCCCCGCCCACCATCTTCTGGTTCTAGGGCTGCCTTCACAGCAAGCAGGTGGCAAGTGAAGAGATCTTCCCGGAGATGGGACTCGTTCTAGAACAGGAATCCCTACCCTGGGCAAAGGCTCCTGAAGGCATTCACCCAGCCTAGGGAGGTGTGGAACATTCTTTTACTGTCTTACAAACATCATCACTCACTTTAAAAAAAAAAAAAAAAAAAAAAACACAAAAAACCCTCAACACTGGGCTCACCTCTGCTATTAATGTTTTTATCTTCAGGAGATACAACTGGGAACTAATTTTTCAAAACCCGATATTCTTTATTTACCAAAAGTAAAAAGGGAGGGGATCTGCATTCCCAACTGGCTCATTTCGAATTTGGGGCAGCTCTGAGCTCCTAGTTCCCTTCTTCAGCAGCCTCAACAGTTGGGAGTGGGCGGAAAAAAGAGCGGCCTGGGTAAAGGGCAAGGGGGGCTTCAAGGAAAAGAAAACTTGACCACTTCAACAGCAAATTTTCTCAGGCCAGGAGTTTTCTTTTCCTCTCTCTTTCCATTTAGTGGACCTGAGCAAATTCTGTTCTCACTGTTCCAAGTTTCTTCTTTCAGAATGAACTACGGCAGCGCCCTGGCCTGGCCTCAGGAGGACGCACGCAAAGTTCCTGGGCAGTCGACAGGGGTCGGCGCCCTGTCCCGCACGTTTCCGGGGACCCCCTTTCCGAACAGTGCAAGGATGTGGGAGCCGGGTAGAGACGCCCGAAGGATTCTACCCGGAAAAGAGGGATTGGGGCTCCCGCCAGGGACCCCTCTCACCCGCGCCTAGGAACCGCCCCCCCTTTCAAAGCCCCTCCGGGCGGCGGCGGCCGTGAACACTCACCGAGTCCGGCGCTGGGCGGGACCGCTGGGGACGAGGACGGCGGCTCCGCCTCGGTTCCGCGGCGGCGTCTCGGCCCGCCACACGCCCTCAGGGCCGCCGCCCGGCCCGCGGCTGGGAGCCCCGCGGCGGCGGCGGCGGCCTCGCCTCCATGGCGAGGAGAAGCGGCTGAGGGGCGACTGGGCAGGCGGCGGTGATGGCGGCAGCGGCCCGGGGTCCGAGCTGGCTCTTGCGCGCGCGTCTCTGTCAGCGCCGCACTCGCCGCAGCCTCGCTCCCGAGCCGGCCTGTGCTGTAAGGCGCCTCTTCATTGGCCGTTCAGAGACGGACGCTGATTGGCCTATACCGGAAGGGCGTCTCCCGGCCCTCTCGGGCTCCGCCCTTGCACGCCTCCAAGCGTTCGCTAGCTGGCCAGAGGCTCAGAACAGGGTTTGAGACCCTGTTCTGGGGAGATGCCCCACCCGCAGCAGCCGGGTCCTCGGGGAAGCGGGACCCCAGGAGCACCGGCCGCCCGCGCACGTACGGCTTCCGCCTCTCTACAGTCCCAGCCCCCTGGACTTGAGCCTTCTTCCCAGTTTACAGATGCGGAAACTGAGGCCAAATACCAGTTACATCAATGTCCACCGACCATGGCAGCCTGGAATCCAAAAGCCGTCTTTCCATTCCTCTCTTCAAACATGTTCCATTCGGATTTTTCTTTTCTTGCTAATTGCTGCAAGGTATTTAAAGGACGAGGGCTCTCACTGGGAAGAGAGAGGAACCTGCAAAGCCCTTAGAACCGGCCTGGCACCGTGGGTTTCGTCTTGCATCAAGTTAGCCCACTTCATCCACACCCGAGCCCCAGGGAAATCTCCCCCGCTTTCCAGATGCGCGAACCGGGGCCTGGCTCATAACAGAGCTGGGTAGAAAGAAACACAACACATGGGTGTCTGCGGTGGGGGTGTCGTTTTCTATAGGCCTGGCGGGGAAGAGGAGGTTCAAAGCTCAGAGAGGACCCAGAGATGCGTCCCACCACCACCGGGGCTGGAACGGGGTGGGGGAGCACAAACCTCCTCCCTAGAGCTCTCCGCCCCACGTGTGGCTCCCCAAAACCATCTGTCAATATGTCTGGCGGCAGCCGGTTCCCAGGCTACAGAACCTGGGCGTCCGCAGCTGAAGGCGGATTGCACAATTCTGGTGGGAGACGGGTGAGACCCTTTTCTAGTTGTGACCCCACGCGGTGTCCCTCGGACACACCAGGACCCACAGCAGTGTGCAAACGGAGCTTGCGGGGAACCCTTCATCAGAGTCCCGGAGTCTGCGCTTCCCGGAGTGGGTGGTGCAGAGCCTCTTATCCAGGCCCGCAGCCCTCTGAGCCCCCCTCTCCTACCTCCTACCAGGCACAGTTCCACGTTCAGCGCACGCCAGGGGAAGGGTCAGTAGCCAGCGGCAATTCCTCATGGCAGGATGAGTGCGGTGGGGACATTTCAGTGCAAGAGAAGGAGCACACATAAGCTGTCATTTACACGAGATTCATGCCACTACCACCTCCAGTCCCCACCACCGCCTGCAGTTGAGGCACCAGCTTAAAACTCTGTCCCCTGTATTTGTGGAATAAGTGAGTGTATGCTGTCCAGTTGTCAATAGCCTGCAAATTCAGGGTGCAGTGGGCCTCCTTCAAGCCATCCTCTCCCCAGCAGAGAAGTCTCTCCTTGAGTCAGAGATGGGTTTCTCACTCCTCAGCAGGGCTGGCCCACAGGTGTTGTGAAACCGCCAAACCCAAAGCGCCTCTGCCAGATAAACACTCCAGCTCAAAGACTCCCAGACCACAAACCCAGTCTCCTGTTAGATCCCAGGAGCAGCCAATGAGGGCAGGTTCTTCCATATGCCCACCATTCTCACTTCCCAAGAAGTCCAAACTCGGTATATCAGCACACCAATAGAAAAGTGAAAAGCCTGAATTCAAAGTGTGTAGAAACCCTGAGAAACAATGACTGTGAGTATGGGAGGTACCTGGGTAGCTAGGATAGCAGCAGCATCCTAGGACCAAATGCCACCAGCAGTTTACCTTACCTACACCTGACCTACCCTATTATGTCTTGATATGTTTCTTTTGGTTAATTTCTATTTTTACTTACACCCGTCATCCACCAGAACTGTGCAATCCGCCTTACAAAGGGTTTGACATGCTTATATTTTCTAACATACATTAACATAAATAGCTATAGAAAGTGTTCATCCTTGAGATCATCTGAAGGATCTCCAAACAATCTGACCACACTTGGGAAAATCCTGCCATTGGGTGTGGGTGTTAGAGAGCCTAGGTGTTCAAACCTCACCATTGGCTGGCTAGGCGACCAGAGCTGTACTGAGAAGTGCAGGCATGTACATCTTGGCAAGTAACCTTGTCTCAGAAAATGCAATTCCTTCTCTCCATGAGACAGCTGCACTGTGGTCAGAGTATTTGTGGTGTGTGTGCAGGGGTGACAGAATCTCAGACCAAGGAGAGGCAGGGCCTTGGGTGTCCCATCCTGGAGACCTGGGGAAGGAGAATTCAGCTTGGCAACCACATAGTCCGCTTCCTTTGGGAGAGGACAGAGTCCCATCATCAGCTGCTCACCTGTGGAGACCTGCCTGCCTCCTTGTCCTACCTGATGTCTGGGGTGTCTCTAGCTTCCCTGTCATCAGAGGACAAAAGGCTCTCTTTGAAGAGGAGAGAACTGAGAGAGGGAGGGGAGGAGGCAGGCTTCCTGTACCCAACCCACCCAATGGAAGGCTGAAGCCCCGCGCCCAGCCCTGGTTTAGTCCTAGTGCACAGGAGTATACACCTACAGGCAGCCACGCGTTAGCCACCCCACAGGTGCCCCAAATCACAGGGTTCATGAGAAAAGGACTGGACTAGAAGGAGAACTGGAGGATGGGGGTAAAGAACTCCTGTTTGTGTAGATAAGTCACTTCCCCTCTCAGGGTCTCCTTTCCCCATGTAGTAAACGAAATAATGAGTCATTTACTCAGCAAATACTTATTGAGTGCAGACCATGTGCTGGACACAGCAGGGAATAAGACAGAAAAGGTCTCTGCTCTCAGGAATTTATATTCTAGATTGGGGCAATAGACAATAAACAAGTGAACAAGAAAACTTCCTAAATGCTGTAACGAAATAAAAGTAAGGCAATAAGATAGAAAGTTGAAATAAATGACAGCCGAGTGCCTTTCCAAGTCACTGTTCTACTCCCAAGGGTCATTTGCCAATGCTTTGTACCTAAAAGAGACTGCAGCCCCTTTACCCTGAGAAGGTGACTTGTAGGAGCCTTTGCCCTGACTCACTCCAGGGCTGCCATTAATATCCTAAACTAGAAGCGATGTTTCTAAAGTCTCCACCCCAGCTCCAAAATCCTGGCCCCAGGCTCAATCCTAGCCCCAACCGATGGCCAGGACTTGGCCCCACCTATCACTATAGGCCCAGGGCTGCTGTGCAGACCCTCAGGGCAGAAGGCATTTTACACTAATTTTAATTGATCTGTTGAGGATTAAAAAAATAATCCCAGTTGTTTTTTAAAATATCACTATTTATAGGTGTACGCGTTTGTCAAAAACTCAGCAAATGTACACTTAAGATCTGAGCATTACATATAGATTTTGTCTGAAAAGAAAAAATTGCAAATGATAAACTCTAGTTAATGAAATGCATTCTGAAATATTTAGAGGTAATTGTACTAATGACTGCAACTTACTTTGAAATGCATTAAAAATAAGATAGATTAGTAAAACAGACAGAAGCATGATAAAGTAAATATATTTAAATGTTAATGGTAGAATCCAGGTGGTGGGTATACAGGTGTTCACTATAAAATTCTTTCACCTTAGCTGTATCTTTGAAATTTTTCATGATAAAATGTTGGGGGGAAAATCAGTGTTTAACTTTACAAAAAGTACACAAAGCTGCCTTTAATTTTCAAATAACTCTACCCATGAACAATTCCAGTGCTTCTCCATCCACATGCATACCTACTTTTTATGAAGTTGTAATCAACGATGTTTATATAAACATAATCATTGTCACATATTTCTAAACCTTCATGTGTACAGTGTTTAATGTCTGTATATCACATGAGTAAATATGCTGTGTATGACTTTGGGGATGCAGGCTTTTTACAGTGTACTCGTGCATTCTAAAAGCACTGCCCAGGGCCCCCCTTCCAGAGAGGGACTGGGTTGTATGGTACCAACACTTTTTCACTGAGAACTAGGAAAGCTGGAGAAAAACATTTTTAAAAGGCACAGAAGAGCTACTAGGGCAGTGGGGCCACGACCGGGGAGGAAAAACACCCAGAATGATGACGAGCCCAGTATTGGGGATCTCCTTGCCTTTTCCCAGAGGTGTCTGCTGATTCTGAAACCTGATAGGCTGTGCCAGACTGCGATTCCAAAAATTGGCCACATTTCCAGTTCTGCACATTGTTCCAGAGCCTTGCTACACCCCTATCACGAGGTGGAGTCGATTTCCCCTTGAAATTGGGTGGGGTAGGCCTATGTGACCGCCTTGCCAAACAGAATATGGCAGGTGTGACCCTGTGTGACTCCCAAAGCTAGGTTAGGGAAGGCAGTAGAGCTCTGTGTCTCCCTTGGGATGCTGCCCTTGGGACCTGGCAGTCGTGTTGGGAGGTACCGCCGGTTGTAGGTGTTCTGGCTGACATCCCAGCTAAGGTTCCAGTCAACAACCAGCTTCCATTGCAGACTGTGAGTTACCAAGCCTTCAGAGGATTTCAGCCTCCAGCTGTCAAGTTACCTTCCACCTTTGAGTCTTCCAGCTGTTACCCCAGATGTTGTGGAGCAAACCATTCCTGTTTCCTCCTGTCCAAATTCTTGACCCACGTAGTAGTAAGCATAATAAATGGTTGTTTTACAATTTGATTTATATCCGTTTGGAGGATTTTCACTAACTTTACATTTATAAAATCAGGTGGGGGAAGAAAAAGTAAAAAAACACCTTGTCAGGCCATCTCTTACTTTTTCAATACGGTCAGCCCTAGGGGCATGAGAGGGGAAGCTGGAAGCTCTGGTGAAGCCTGCACTCCCTCTGGCTTTGTTTTTCTCCTTTGTCTTCCTTCTAGACTAAGGGGGTAACAAGAGGGAAAGGTAATGCCCTCCGTGTGGGGTGGGGCTGGTGGGACAGGGAGCCAAGGAGCTTGGGAGAGCAAACTGAAGGCTAGAGATGTGGTGACCAAGGACCAAGGGTTCCTACTGACGGGATGAAGCCTCCACCGGGGTGGAGCCAGGGGTCTCCAGTTTGCTGTTCTTCCTCGGCAGAATTGCCCAAAGAATTCCGTCTTTTTCTTCAGCCCAGAGACCACTCGGGAATCGCTCACCACGGTTCAGTGGGCAGGTCTCCAAAGGCTCCTCCTCCAAACCCTACCACATGCCCTCATTAGTCCTTCAGCTCTCACTGTGGTACAAAGTAGGGGACTTGCTCAGGTGCCCCTGCTCACAGGGGGCCCCATTTATGTTCCACCTCTAAATCATCCCTCCTCTGTCACCACAACATCCAAGGAGAAGCTAGCTCTAAGATCCCCAAATGCCCAACGTGGTTTCAAATCCATTTTGCCACACATTCACCGTTACCAAACTTTCTCAGTCCTCAATTTCCAATTCTCTAAAATGGCGTGATCTTACGTATCTCACAGGGCTAGCGTGTGGAATAAATGAAAAATAATGGTAAAATGTTTCGCATTGTGCTTGTGTGTGTGTGTATAATGCTTTTCAGTATGGTTCTTGAGCTGTTGCTTAAGTTTTATGCCGTCTCTCCCCATAATCTTTCTAGGGGCTGACAGCTTGAGAGGGCTTTTCTTGGTAACTGTGCAGAGGGGCAGATCTCTTGTAAATATAGCTGGAGAAGCGCATTCTCCAGACCCCACAAAAACACACGGAGTTTTGCTGAGCGGTTTGGATGGTTCCGCTTCCAGCTAGCTTTCGCTTAGGCAGGACTGCATAAGACAAGCACCCTAAAACGTTCCAACTTTATTTACAACCAGACCCCTGGGCTCCCAACCCCAGTGCCTTAGCTCTGGGGGAGGAGCTGGATAAACAGTGACACTTCTGCCAAGCCCAGGACTCAAGGAGATGTGTAGGGTGGGCCTCTCACTTCTTCTGGGCTTGTGCCCTGGCCCGCTGAATCTTGTCAGCTGTGGCCCCGTCTGTGGCTCCAGTGCAGTGGGACAATACGAGGCTCAGCTCTGCCTCATTCCGGCGCTCGATCGCCACATCTGCAGCCTGAGCCACATCCCTGTGGTTTGAGCAGGGAGGGAGAAGTGTTGGGCTGACCAAGGGCGCAAACCATGTCCCTCATCAGTCCACTGGCTCAACACCACCCCCCCGCCCCCCAGCACCCACAGGGCTCTCAGCTGACGCACCCAACAAGAAGCAAGGCCTTGACCTTCTGCTCTGGACCCACACGGGAGGCGTACTTCTTGGCCTCATATTTGTTGTGTTGCTTCATGCAGATCTCCACAAAAGGCTTAGAGAAGGAGGGGATGGAGGAAGAAGATAAGGCAGAAACTTCCTGTCTCCTCTTATAAGCAAAAGCCCACTAGATACTTTGTACCTGTATATTTTATATCCCCTTCAGCGTGTATAATTCTGCCCGACACACACCAACAAGAGGTATGATCTCAACATTCTCAGGGCAGAAACAATCTAAACCAAAGATCTGTTAGAGCCTTGAGACCAACTATTTCTATGCGTTCACTCCACCCTCTGCTGCCACCCTTTCACAACAGGTGTTTCCTGCCCTCAGGGCCTGCATTTTCTCTCATGACTGCCCCACCTACCCACCACACCTCTAAACCACCTGCCACAGAAAACAAACCCCCTCAATATCCCACTGCCTTGCAGATATGCTTTCCCTGTCTCCCTCCACCTCCCACTCAAACAGGACTTTTCCTCAGGCACATGGGGTCCCTCTGTAGCCCTCCTGGGGGAAAGCAGGCCTACTCAGGCCCATTGTGTATCTGACCCACGAGGTGCACACACAGGAAGCACCCACTGTTTTGAACAGATGTATGAATAGGTCATCGGCCTATCTCTGGGCCTGGTCCTCTCCCCAGGATTACCCTCCCTGGTGGTGGGGTGGAGGGAGGGCCCTTGCCTCACCAGGTAACCGATAGGTGACTTCTTGCTCTTAGAAAACTTCTCTAGCTCCTCCCAGTCTTCTAGATCTGCTAGGGCGGTCAGTTTCAGCCACCAGAGCCTGTGGGGAAGCTGGGTTTAGAAGTACTGTAGGAAGGGCAGGAATCCTAGGACCTAAATGCAGCCCAGGTCCTCACCTACCTCTTGTCCGGGATGCGGAAGTCACGCGCCAGCTGCTCTGCGCGCTTGTTGTGGCCGCCAAGGATGAGGGTGGTGACCGTGTCATGTAGAGACAGATCTAGGAACTGACCCCCCAACTCATCTTCTAGGCGGCGCTGCAGACGTAGGAGCCGCATTTGATCCTCTGTGGCCTGGGGACAGGGATAAGGCAGGATGAGGATGAGAGGGGTAAGGGGAGAAGACTGGGAGGGGAAATAAGGATGTTCTTAGAAAAAGAGTCGGCCAAACCTTGGCTGCAAACTCATTCTTGGCCTTGTAGAAGGCGTCCACTGCTGTCTGCAGAGCTGTGACTCGCCCCTCAATACGCTACAAGGGCAAGAAGGGAAGCCTGAGCCCGCAGCTCAAAGGACCTCAGCCCTCCCCACCAAGGCTACAGCTTTCTCCTCCATCCTTGTGCCAAGAATCACCAGGGCCAGCCTTACCCACTGGGTGCACCACTGTGGTGTCCCTAGGGGGAAGGCTAGCTCCTCTGGGGCCAACCCTCATCCTGGCCTCATGTCTTCTCAGATTCCCCCTCAACAGTGAGGACCAGTTGGGGTGTGCTCCAAATATGAGGCCTAGATTTCGGGAGAAGGAACCAGACCAACAGCCTGGCCCATGGGCCCCACCCGCTCTGGGGCCCACCCGCTCTGTGGGCCTCAGACCTCCTGTGCAGCGTAGCTGGCTCGGATGTGGAAGCTGCCCAGCTCCTGGTGGTTGTCGTCCTGATTGTAAAGGTCCTTCAGCGTCTCTAGCTCCTGATGCTTACAAAACTGGGGCCAGGGCAGGCAGTCAGTCAGCAAGGCCAACTCAGGGGCTCAGGAGGCTCCGGCCCCACCCCTGCCAACCACACACACCTGCCTGTACAAACTCAAGGCCATGGGCTGGTTCCGAAGGGTCATGAAAAAATCTCCTCGGTTCAGCTCGTTCTTCAAGTGCAGCAACACCGTGAACACTACGGACAATAAAGTGGGGTTGGCCTGTAGCCTGGTCCCCTGCTCAGCCTGGGGCCCCAGCCTCGGCCTCCCCCAAATCCTGCTCACCCAGGTCAGTGTCCCCGCTCTCAATGGCCTTGCTCAGTGCCAGTTTGCTCCTTTTCATCTTTAGGAGAAGGGGTACCTGCTCCCCAGAACGTGGTTCGTACTCCAGTAGCTGTGGGGTGGGGAGGAAGGCACAGAGAGAAGGAGCTGGCCTGGGGACCTTGAATACCCACGTCAGAGCATCTGGGGAGGGCTGGGCACCCACACCTTGATGGCCAGCTCTGTGCGGCCACAGCCATAGGCCCGAGCAGCAATGTCGGAGTAAGAGACACCAGGCGTGTCCCCCAGCTTCTGGTTAATGGCCCGAGCAACATCCTCATCGGACACGTCCTTCTGTTGCACCTGCAGAGGGAAGGGGTGTCACACATGGGGGGATCTCACCCCCCTACCCTTGATCAGGACCTGGCCCGCCAGCCCTCCATTTCCTACACTTCACCAGGGCCTGGCCTACATCCTCACCTTGTAGCAGGCCCAGTGGGCCAGGATCCTGCTGACACCCTGCACTTCAGGAAGGCGCAGGTACTCACATATCTGGATGGCCAGGGGGTAAAGCCTCCTCAACACAAGCCTGGCAAGCAAGGGGGATAAAGGGTATGGGGTGAGTTGGGGTAGAGAGAGAGGGCAGAGCAGCCCCAACCTGAACTCAGGGCTCCCAGGTCCCAAAGAAATAGGTCAGGAGCAGTGACCACGAGAGCCCACCAGGAGCTATAATGCTCGCCCATCTAGAGCCCTCCTCCTGGCTCCCTTGGGCTTGCTGTACCTGTCCAGCAGCACCTGGATGGTGAGCTGCTTGTATCTGCATTTAACTCAGTTAAGGATCCAGCTGGGGAATAAGTCCTATTTGCCAAAGACCTTCCGGCGGCATCTCCAGCCCCTTCCCCTGCCACCCCTGACTGGCAACACCCTTCCGAAATGCTTGAGGATACTGGCTATAGGTGAGAGGGATCCCGATGTGATAGTCCCGAACGGCATTAAGCACACGCAGATCTTGACACATGCGCACGAAGCTGTCAGGTGGAAATCTATCCAGGAAACACTTTCCAAAGGAGGCCGCCTGAGAAGAACCAGAGGGCAATAGAGGAGAGCTTCTCCCCTGCCAGCCCACCCCTGCCCAGCACCCCTCCGCTCAGCCCTGCCTCCCAGGCCAACCCTGAGCAGACTCTTCTGCATGTCTGGCTGGTGCTCGTGTCCTGCGGCCTCAATGCACTGCTGTACAGCCTGGGTCAGCTGCCCCAGCTCCTGGATCTCCCGCAGGTACTCATCCGCTTTCTGGCTCTCTTTCTGGAGGGAAAGAGGGGACAGGGTGCCAGGGACATGGCATCATGATGGAGAACACCCCCACATTAACCCCCTCGGGCTGTGGTTCAAATGAGCTGGTTGGGAAGGGCTGCAGAGGCTGGAGTCCAAACCCCCTCAGCTCAGTCCACCTGAGGTGCTCACATACCCCCCCCATACCAGCCCACAGTTGCCTAGGAGAGGCCCTGGGGCCTCTTGATAGTAGCCCTGACTTGTGCCTGGGCTGGGGACTCCCTGCCCCTCGTCATCACCAGGGAGGACCCCATGCCATTTTAGTCCACCTGAGCTTGCCCACCCCAGCCCAGCCAAGTGTCTTACCTAGACCCCTCTCTTTACAGGTGGCATCTGGCTGTGCCCACCCATGCCCACGCAGGGACGGAGGGGGTGGGTCAATCAGGGGAAGGGGAAGGAGGAGAGCATCCTGGGGCCCGGCGAGAAGCCCAGGGCTTTACCTCATACTCCTTCTGGGCCTCCAACAGCAGCGCTCCAGGTGCCATCGAGGCAATTTTGAAGATCTCCTCACTGGCCACTGGGGAAGGGAGATGGTGAGTGGGGGCGGAGGGCAGGGAACCCTCAGCTCTGCCTCAATGCCCTGATCCTGCTCTGGGGCGCTGGCCCACTGGCTGCAGTGCCTAGGAGCACCTGCCCTGGGTCACGTGGTGCCTTTGTGAGGGCCTCACCTGGAACCTCATGCAGGAACTCGTGTGTGCTGCGGGAGAAGATGCGGACGCCGTCCAGCTCAGGTACCAGGTAGGAGTCCTCATCCAGCACAAATCTGAGCTTGGTCAAGGCTCCCAAGAGCACCCAGCGATGGGGTCACCCACATTGGCACTGTGGTGATGCCCTCCCCCCTTCCCACCCACCCCTCCAGCCAGCCCTCCAAGGATACTGGATGCTCTCGGGTGCATCGCCCACCACCATTAGCCGCCTCTCCCACGCCACCACAACAGCTTTCTCCTTGCTGCGAGGACGGCTGCACCTGTGGGCAGCACCACACATACATGTCTGGGACACACACGGAATGCTGGGCCTGTGCCAGGTCTCCCATGTCACTGCTTACATCACTGCCTTGGGACAGCCTTACACATGCTTCCTGCCCCTTATCCCATTCCTCTGACTGACTTGTCTGCTTCCCTCTTACCCTGTGCTGTCAGTTCCTGGGGGCATCTGGGGCCCACAGTGGGGCAGGGGTTTCCCTCAAGTGTGCACTGACAGAGAAGATAAGATGCAAGCTCCACTTGGCGTGGCCAGGAGACAGGATGAATCAAGGTATCCCAGGAAACAAGGGTATGTCCACCCCCACCCCCAGCATGACACCCCCAATCTCACCAGACCATCTGCTTCGGGGGGGCCCGGATATTGCAATTGAACTCGCACAACTTCTCCTGGAAGGGTGCAGGGCACGTCAGGGCCCTGTCCTAACAGTCAGGGTGAAAAGCCCCTCCCCTACCCCCAACAGATCTTCCCTGTGTTGTCCCAGGATCATACCTTGAGTGAAGCTGTCCCCATCCAGATATAGCCTGTGTCTGTGAAGAGCGCCAGGTGTCGGTAGGTGAAGGAGACGGCCATCTGCAGGAAACTGCTCACTCCTGGGGCCAGGCCAGGGGGCGTCTGGGGCAGGGCCAGGGAAGCCATCAGAGATACTGACTTCTCAGAGCCTCCACACTACCTCACCCAGCCCCTCCATTTCACTCCCACTCAGGCCCTTACCACTGCAGAGCAGGCTGCATGGTCCAGGAGGTAAAGATCGGGCCCTACAGCCAGAAGAATGTGTGCCACTCGATCCTGGCACAGTGTGGTCCAGCATGAGGGTGCAGTCTGCAAACCTGTGGCCAGGGAAGAGGACGATGACCGGAGCCCACAGCCTCCGCCTCTATTGACCCCACAGTCTGGAAGCACCTCTGTGGGCACTGAACGGCTGTCTCAGGGGTACCAGCTCACCTGGCACTTCTGGCATTCGGCGAAGTTTGAGGTCGCCCACGTTGGCACTGAGGGTGAAGCGGTGGGCCCCTGTGAGGATGGCCACTCCGGAACCAAACTCAGTATGGAAGATCCGGGCATCTAGAACCCTGTTCTGGAGTACCTCCTGGGGAGAGGGGCGAGTGAAAAGGGGCCCTGAAGAAGCCACAGTGTCACAGACTCCGTCCTTTCCCCCAGCCTCCTGTGGCCCCTACATTGCCCATGCTGAAGTGTCTCCGGAAGTCACCGTGAAGCCCGTAAACCAGCACTACACCGTCCTCCTGCACACAGAGCAGCTCCTCTTCAGCTGACCAGCCCAGGGACACGACGGGGCCACTCTTCCACTGTAGAGGAGAGGAAGTTCCCGAGGCTGTCTTGGGAGGCAGAAGCCCTGCCCAGCCCCCAGCCCCAGGCTGGGCCAGGGTGCTCACCAGCAGGCTGGCCAGAGGCATGCCAGAAGCAGAGTAGATCTCAAGCACCGGCCGGACGCTGGCAGCCTTCTCCTTCCGCCAGGGGTTCCTCAGCAGCGCTGCAGTTTGAGAAGAAACCTGTCTTAGCTCACCATACGTATACGTACCTCAGGTGAAGCGGGCCTCAGGAAGTAGCTCCTCAGGCCCACTCCACATGAAGCAGGCCTCATGAGAACCAGAATTAAAAGCATCTCAACAGGGGCGGACGGGGTGGGGGGGGTGGAGGGTGGCATACGCCAGCAAGAACGACCCGACAGCAAGACCCCCCAGGAATCAAGGACCTTGAGTTCGTTCTATGGTCCCAGAGCACGCGGTGGCAGAGGACTGACATACCGATGGGGCCCCCATAGGGCGCAGCAGCCACCAGGCAGTCCCTGAGCTCCTCCTTCAGGCTCCAGTCCATGCTGTACAGCTCGTATTTCCTGTGCACACAGAGGCGAACAGAAATTAGCCTCCTCGGGACCCTGCATTGGATGGAGTGAGCCCCAGAGGAACCCCTAATGCCTCTATTTCTCCTCCACAGGAAATCTGAGGAGGCCTCCCAGGGCCGGTTAGGGGGATGATGGCTAGAAACAACCACATACACACTTAGGGACAACAGGCAAGGGCGTGGAGTTTGCTGGCAGGGAAGGATGTGGTTCTTGGGGCAAGTGTGCAAGGATAGCAGGAGCCTCTGGGGCAGGCAGGCTGTGTGGCCAATATCCAGGACACAAAATGAGGTAGGACTAGGTGGGGTGGCGGGCTTGGGCCTACATTAGCAGGAAATAAAACCCTGCGAGAGGGTCTCTCAGGGTAGGTAGCCTTTCTTCTACTTCTGGTTCTTAGCACTGAACCAGGTTGTGGCCTTTATACCCAGGGGTCCAGCTCATCACCAGTTAATAAAAAACTCATTCTCCGAGGTACTGAGTTAGTAGTGCCTGAAAGAAATCCAAGAGGAGCTCTTCAGTGAGTCCGGAGTTGGGCAGAGAATCCTGGGTTAGAGATGGCAATCTGAATGCTTGGCTTACGGGAGGTAACTAAAATCACACGCTGGCACGAGATGACTGCAATCTGAGATGTGCACGGAGAGCGTGTGTGCTGCATGAGAAGACAGAGTAGGAGGCTTGAGGCGTGCCATCATTTGATGGTTGGAGATGGGAAGGAGGAGACAGAGAAGGAGTGGGCACTATTCCAGGATGCCACAAAAAAATAGTGTTTAAGAAGGAGGGTGTTTCGGCTGGCATTGTTTCAGGAGCCTTCCCATTAAAGATCAGGAAGATGCCTACCACTGCCTTCTATTTCACATTCTTGGGGTTCTAGCCAAAATAATTTCAGAAAAAAATAAAGAGAGTTTCCTATCTTGGAAAAGGAGTAAGATTGCTACTATTTACAAATAATGTAACTGTCTACTTAGAAAACCTAAAGCAGTCTATGAACATCGAATGAAAGAGCTCAGTTGGGTGAGCAACAATCAGTATATTTTCTATACCAACTGAATTTCTATACCATAGCAAGAACCAATTAGAAACAACTCTAGAAAGATCCTAATCATGATAGCCAGAAAACTGTAAGATTCCCAGAAATAAACTTAATACAAATGTCTACAAAATCAAATCAAAGTTTACTCAAGGATGTAGAAGACATGGACAGATATTCCAAAATGATCTATAAATGCACAAGAATTCCAGTAAAAGTTACCCCCAGTTCTTTGGGGGAGGGAAGCACAAATTGATTCTACAGTTATCTGGTGTAAAAATAATAGATCATTTGAAAGAGAAAATACTGGAAGATATTTAAGAACCTTTGAAAATATGAGAACATATGTATATCAGGTATGAGATACTATATAAAATTAAAGTTAATTCAAACTGTTGTTTTGGCATAGGGATAAGCAAATAGATCAATGGAAGAGAACAGAATCTAGAAAAAGACCTGGGAATTGAGCACGTGATAAAGATGGCGTTTTCAGATTGGTGCAAATCGATACTTGAAATGAGACAATGGGCCATATGGGAAGAATCACAATAAACACTATTTCATTACTTAATCTCTACAATAAAATATTTTCCAAATGGAATTCAAAATTTAAATGTTAAAAAAAATAAAGCCACATCAGAGAAAATCTTGGGTATTTTAACAATCTCAAAGTAGAAACAATTTCTAAGCATGATATAAAACCCAGAAGTCACATAGTAAAAGACCAACAAATGGATCTAAACAAAAAATAAGAACTTCTGTATACTTCCACATAAAAAGGGGTAAACACAACACATATTTATATTTGCTTCCATTTGAAAAAAAGAAACTGGTCAGATTTATAAGAATCTAATAACAGTGGTGACTGGTAGTTACTGGTAGGTAAGGAGTGGAAATCAGTTGAATAGGGACACGGGTGGGAATGAGACTGAGTTTTTAAACCACATTAATGGTTATTTATTAAAATAATTAACATTAAAAAAACTTTCATGCATTAAAAAACCCACCAAAAAATAAACTAGAAAGACAAACTATGAAAAGGGAAAAAATGTTTGTGACATATATGAAAAAAAGATACTTTTCTTAAAAATACAAAAGGCTCTAATTAATTTTAAAAAAAGAAAAGAAAACTAAAAGAAAGATGGTCAAGGGCTATATCATACTACTTTATGTGAAAATATTTAAAAACTAAACATAAAAAACTTAGAAAAAATATAACCTAATATTTTTACAATGTGAACTACAGTAAAGTCTTCCAGAGCAAGACACATAACTCAGAAATTATCAAGGAAAACACTGGTAGATTTTATTGCATAAAAATTTTAAATCTGTACATTAAAAATACATAAAAGCCAAGTAACCACTGTGAGAAACTTTATAACATTTGTAACAAAGAGTTAACATGGAAAACATGAAAAGAGCTCCTTTACAAATCAATAGAAACAACACAATAGACAAATAGTCAAAGGATATGATGAGACATACCTACCTAATAACTAGATCAATATGAATTTAACAATTATTTTTCCATTTTGACCATCTGAATGGCAAAAATTAAGAGGTTAATAACATCCAATATTGTTGAAGATGTAGAAAAGTGAACAGTTTTGTACATATTAGTGGGACTATAAATTGTTCAGCCCTTATGGAAGAAAATGAAGTGCTATCTACCCAACTTTTAAACGCATGTAGCCTCTGATTTAGCATTTCCTTCCAAGAGTCTAACTTATAAAACTACTTGCACAAGTACACATAGGTATGAATTAACGGCAGCACTGTTTAAAATAGTTTTAAAAAATCCTGGAGAAACCTTCTTAAATGTCCATCAAAACAGGACTGGTTAAATAAACTATGGTGTGCCCATCTGGGCAATATTATACGTCCACTAATAAGGTGTATAT
This sequence comes from Rhinolophus ferrumequinum, assembly GCF_004115265.2. Taxonomy (NCBI): domain Eukaryota; kingdom Metazoa; phylum Chordata; class Mammalia; order Chiroptera; family Rhinolophidae; genus Rhinolophus; species Rhinolophus ferrumequinum. Next base: position 25,030,896 of record NC_046306.1, on the reverse strand, counting down.
TGACATGAAATGAGCTCTTAAGAAATACTGTTAAGTAAAAAAATGTAAGCTGCAGCTCAGTATGAACCGTATAAACCCATTTATGTAATAAAAAAACTTGAGCACATATTTTTTAACAAGCATATTTACATATAATCACATGACTGTGTGTAATACAGAAAAAAACACTCAGAGGCCTCCACACTAAATGAGTGGTTACCTTAGGGGAGGGTGCTGAGTGGTGGAAGGGGGAGGGGGACTGCCAATTTGTAGGCTATATACTCTTTTGCATTATTTGAATTTTTTATAAACCCATATGTATTTCTTTTGACATTTTGTTACTAAAATCATGGATTAAAATCTGATGGGAAAACAGATTCACACAGACCTAGCATTCCAGTTATCAATTCATAGCCCCTCAGCTCCAAATTCACGCTTCAACATGTTTGTGTTCAAGGCAGCATTTCGTTCAACATTTCTCCATCACAATACGTGTGATGTGAAGCTTTCTCAGTAGGGGGAGCTGGAAGGACGCTGCATGAGGAAGGTGCTCTTCAGCTTCTTCCAGCAGGGCACAGCCAGCCAGCAACCAGGGTGTGAGGACATCTGCGGGGGATCTGCCCCAGCCGTGCAGTAACCCCAAAGGCTCGCCGGGACTGGTGATCAGCTTCCCAGGGCTCCCTGGACAGACGTGGCATTTCTGGCCTCTTACCTACGCCAGGCTGCACTTCCTCTACATTCCAAGATGCATGGCCACTGGCTGCCCTGCCTGCCCACTTGTGTTTCCACTGACGCCTCTGCACACCCATACTCCCAGCCACTGGTTGTGGCTCACATTACAGACACCCTGTGCTCCACGCTGCCTGCCTGCCTCCCTGCCTGCCTGCCCTAGCTCCCCCACTCCCCTTGCACTCCCACACCCTTGGCAGCCAGTTGTAATAGCTCACCTGTGACCCCCCATTCCCCGAATCCCAGAGGGTTGCTTCTTGCTTGCCCGGCAGATGTTGACCAACTCTGGTCCAGGCAAACCAGTGAGCTTCTCTGCCATCTAGTGGGCTGCAACTCTATTTTCTCCAAGGAGGTCTGAACCTCAGTCTGTCCTTTCCCTGGGTACTCTCCCTCAGCTCTAGGCTACATACGAAATGTTCTTATATCTTATAGTTACTATTTTATCACAGTTTAATAATTCTTTGTATTTATTAAACTTTGCCACTTTATGTCTTCTAACTGGACCCAGACTGATACAGACTTGGCACAAAGAGTGGTACCATGAGATGGACCCCTAAAGATGGGATTTGAGGATTCGTTGGTCATGTGCTCGAGTGCAGTGCTGAGCTCCCTGCTAAGGGGAAACGGATATTAGTCACCCATCGCACGCAGTGGCATCACAATTAATCAAGCCTGCAGTTTTCTGTAGTGAAATGCCAAGTCCGACGTGCTTTGGGAGTGACTTCTGTGCTTGGCTGTATGGCAGTAGTGAGGATTGTAAGAGCTGCGGTGAGGAAGGATGACTCTGAGTGCATCTGCACATTTACAAAGAGAAAAGGAGCTAGACGTTAACCTTTCTCAGTAGAAGGCACAGGAGGGACGCCACAGGAGGAATGGGCTCTCAGGCTGCTTCCAGCAGCGCCAAGCTCGGTCAGCATGTGGGTATGAGGACACCTGGTGGTGTGCTGCCCTGAACACGCCCCAGAACACAATCCGCCGGTGACCTCACAGCCGGGGCTCTGACTGGTGTCTCTTCCTGTGGCTCTCTCCACACAGATGCTGCATGCTCCAGGTCTCCAGCTCCCACGGAAGCCCACGAACCTGGCCACCAGCTATGGCTCACCTGTGCCCCATCCCTGCCCAGTGACTGCAGACAGTTCTGGCCCAGGCAAATCAGCAAACGTCTCCACCACCCAGTGGACTGCAACTGCATCTGTTCCATGGAGGTCAGAAGCCTAGCTTGGGGAGGACACCCTGCTTCTAAGTTTGTCTCTCCTTTTCCTGAGCCCTAGGGGAGGAGTTTTGTTTTATCTTATCGTTACACCGTTATCATAGTTTAAGAGTTTATATGGAACTTCCCTGCTTAATCACTATATGGTTTCTGTCTCCGGATTAGACTTATATTGATATAACCAGTGTAGTACCCCACAGAGCATTTGCTTGTCACAAAAGGGGAAAACAGGACTTTATAATGGAGGATGTGGCCACCAGCATCAGAACCCACTTGTTAATGTCAACCTCCCTCGTAGCAGAAAACCTGATATAATGTTGACTCCAGATGTCATGTAGAATGAACACCTGGCATCATCTACAAAGCATTTCTGCCCCAAAAGTTCAACCTGAATCTAATCAAGCCTTTAGATCTAAGGCAGTTGCAGGAAATACAGGTTGTGATAAAGTTCAAAGACACCACAAGGAAGCAATGGGACAAATCCAGAAAGTGACTGGGTCTCTTAAACAAGTCAATGTCATGTGAACAAAAGGTTGGGGTGGGAGTGGGGGTAATAATACTCAAGTTTACAAGAGAGTTAATTAAGAGATTTAAACAAACGAGTCATTCTTGTTTGGGTCTTGATTTGAACAAAACAGGTACAAAAAGACACTCTGAAGACAACTGGAGACATCTGAATATGGGCTGGTTTGAGATGATACTAAAGGTTAATTTTGTTAGGTGTGACATAGCATTGTAGTTTATTGGAAACTGTCATTTTTAAAAGTAATGTACATTGAAGTTATGTCTGTAATTTACTTAAAAGTATTTGATTGAAAAGCTCTGTCTGGGATTTGTTTTGAAACAGTCCCAGAAAAGTGTGTGTGTAATGGTGGGGGAGGGACAGGTGAAAAGAGCGAACTGTGGCAGCTGGATGATGAGGACCTGGTCGTCCCCTAAATTATGCCACTATATGTGTATTTGAACTTTTTCTTAATAAAATATTTTTTTAAACCTCCACAATAGTTGAAGCAAATACTGAAGCACTATAACAATTTTTAAGCCTAAATGCTGGCTGTGGGTGTTCATTCTATTTTGTTGTACATTTGGAATTTTTCAGAGTAAAAGGTTAAATACGATTTCCAAGAAAGAAGGGGGAGATCCTGATCCAGGGAGCCAAGCTCAGATGAGGCCTGAGCTGCAGCCACTGCAGTAACGCGACGCGATGTCACTGAGAACAGGATGGTCGGACTAGAGTCAGTGGTCACTGGGAAGAGAGAAAATGGAAGCAAGAATGGATGGCAGTTTTCAGACCTTAGGGTGGGCAAGAGAAAGAGGGGGCAAGGAGGAAGGATCTATTTATTTTTTGAATAGGGAAGTTTATTTTTTGTTAGGCTGGGTAGATTTGAAATCTGGTAAGGAGCACTTGGTGGTAGGGATGGTGGAAAACAGTGTAGAGCAGTGGTCTTCAAATTTTCCTGCAGCAAAGAAACCACCTGGGTGCTTGTTAATGTACAGATTGAAGTCTCAGGACCCACGAGAGATAAGGGAGCAGATCTGGCCTAGGAAGCTGCATGTAGCCAGCATCTCAGGTGATCTTCATGCAGGGGGGCCTGGACAACAGCTGGAAAAAACACAAGCTGGGGGAGGGTGCAGGTGGATGGCAAATCGTTTCTGAGAAGGCAGGGAGACAGCAGCTCACCTCCTCAGTCGGTGGGAAAGCCAGCAGGCAGGTTTGGTTGGGGGAAGCCTAGGCCCTTCTATGAAACGACTTCTAGTTCTCTGGGAAGCACGAGGTGAAGTCAGCTGTTGGGAGGAGGGGCCTAGACTTCAATTTTCAGTATTTCCAAACTATTTTAATTGTTTACAATTAAATGTTTCTTTGTGTAATCTTTTAAAAGGAAAGAAGAGCCCCTGCGGTGAGTAGTGTAGGCTGACCCCACAAACAGGATTGTGAGGGCCCAGTTGAGGCTGGCGGCCATGGTTTGTAGTAGAGCCAACCTGCCTGTGTGTAACCCTCATGGCAGCGCTCAGCAGCCTGTGTACAGGCATAGAGATGGTGAGTGGCTGATGTGCTGGGAGGTGGTTCTGTGCCAGGCAGGTGCAACCAAAGGGCAAAGGAACAAGGTTGTCAGGGAAAAGGCAAGAAAGAAACTGAAATGCCTGACCATGGCTGTACAAGCTAGACAGGGAGGGATACATTATAGGAGTTCTGCATGTGGACACAAAGAGAACACAGGGCTCCAGGGATGAGGATCCCCATGAGGTTGAAGAACAAGTGTATTAGAAGGTATCAGAGTGTCCATGAGGACAGGAACTTGTGGTCAGAGAAGGGGCTGTCTGAATTTCAAGTCTGAGCAGTTCTGGATGAGCGTGGGGCAGAGAGTGGGTGGCTGAGGTGCACAAAATCACTTGAGCAGAGCTCACGGAACCACGAAGCCAGGTGGTCACTTAAGTTATCCTGGAAGAGGTAAGAGCTGGGATGCTCAGGAGGCTGTGGGCCAAAGCCTGCAATCAAACAATCAGTGAGGGATGCGTTCCAGGAGGTTGGCAGTGACACTGACGGGTGGGAAGGAGGCAGAGCCCCGGAAGCAGGTAGAGGGTAAGGGTCAGCGAGTGAACAGCAACAAAGCACGGACCATCTCTCCCCGCCCTTGAGGTAAAGGCTTCTCAGGGACTCAAGCTGTGCCTCGAGGGTGGCATGGGCAAAGCGAAGGGCAGCAAAGAGGGCAGCCTCTCAGAAAAGCCCAGGGGATGTGGACTTTGTGAGGACAGGCCACACCTTCAATGAGGGAGACCAGTTACATCTTTCTCCTCTACTCGTAGGTCCCGGAAGGGAGAATCTCCTCAGTGGCAGTAAATGGACCCTGGATTCCAATGCCAGGAAGTCACTAAACCTAGCAGCTCTGGTAGCCTCAATTCCACCCGCCTCCGGGAAACAGTGAAGACATCCCCGCGGCAGTGCAGCTGAACTGTTGGAAAAGCATGGTCCGTTGCAGTGTGAGAAGAGCCCTTGTGAAAGTAGATGCTCTCCAGCCTCTCTGGGCTGGATTATCGGACCACTGGAGAGGAAGAAGCACATCACGTCTAGCCTTGGGAAATATTCTATTAATTCCCAAATCCTCAGGCCTTAAAGAGAATCCGCCATCATCCCTGAAATCCCTTGACTCCAGCTTGCCTCAGAAATAAATACTACTAAACAACGCTTCTGTGCTGTTGCTAGAAATGCAAAAATGTGCAGCTGCCAGGGAAAACAGTATGATGGTTCCTCAAAATATTAAATATGGGGCGGCCCAGTGGCTCAGGCGGTTGGAGCGCCATGCTCCTAACACTGAAGGCCACCGGTTCGATTCCCACATGGGCCAGTGAGCTGCGCCCTCTACAGCTAAGACTGTGAACAACAGCTCTCCCTGGAGCTGGGCTGCCCTGAACACCGTATTTGGGTGTGAGCTGCCATGAGCAGCTGAGAGCGACCAACCACCAACTGGGAACCACCAGGAACCACCAACAACCGCCTGCCTCAGCGCGGGGGAGCGCAAAGCTCGTAATACCAGCATGGGCCTGGGAGTTGCACCCTACAACCACACTGGGAAACAACGGCTTAAAAACCGGCAGGGGTGGGGGCAAAAAAAAAATTAAATATGGAATTACCATACGATCCAACAATTCCATTTCTGGTTATATATGCAACAGAATGAAAGCAGGGTCTTGAAGAGCTATTTGTATACCACTGTTCATAGCAGCATTATAGCAGCATTATTCATACAGCCATGAGGTGAAAGTAACCCAAGTGTCCATTAATGGATGAATAGATAAGCAAAATGTGGTATATACATAATACAATGGGACGTTTTTCAACCTTAACAAGCAAGGTAATTCTGATACATTCTACAACATGGATGAATCTTGAGGACAGTATGCTAAATAAGCTGGTCACAAAATAGCAAATACTGTATTATTCCACTTATATGAACTATCTGAGTAGTCAAATTCATAGAAACAGAAAATAGGATGGTGGTTACCAGAGCTGCGGAAAGGGGAGAATGAGGAATTATTAATGGGTACAGAGTTTCAGTTTTGCAAGATGAAAATGGGGATTGCCTGCACAACAATGTGAAAATACCTAATACCACTGGATTGTACTTTAGAATAAATACGATAGTAAATTTTATATCACAATTTTTCCAAACTTCATGTTTATATGTGTAAAACATACCCCCAACAAACAAACCCTAAAAACTCATTAAAATAGTCTACTTCTAAGAAGTTTCAGAAGTATGTATCTTCAGTCTCCCTTCTTTTACCATAAAGGATGTTTCTAAGTACCTGAAACAATGTGTTTAAAACCAAGCTTACCCTCTTCCCCACTGAAGTCATTCTTGCTTTCTCATTATCTTAAGCCAAAAACCCAAGTCATCTACAATACTTTGTTCTTTCTGCTCCCTACCAAATGCAATCCATCACAATCTCTTTCAATTTTACCTCCTAAATACCTCTTAGACCTGCCCCCTCCTTTCCATCTCCACCATTACCACCCCAGTGCTTGCCACCATCAACTTTTCCCGGGTCTATTCCAACAGCCTTCTAACCAGTCTCCCTTGCCTCCATTCTTGCTTGCCCCTTCCGACTTGTCCCCCCACGGCACCCAGAAGGAAGTTAAAACAAACACACACACACACACCTGCAAATCCAATCACACCAATCCTTTCATTAAGACCCTTTCATTTAGGCTTTCCACTGTTCTTCAAATAAAGGTGGCCTATAAGGCCCTGCAGGGTGTGGCCCCCTAAGAGAGAGACATCAACTTCTTTATTCTGGTCTTTGAGAGTGCCTGTCTCTCCTGCCTCAGGACCTCTGTGTATGATCTTCCCCATCCCACTCCCTGCACCTATGTCTATTCATCCCCTGGATGTGTTGCCATGTCCTTTAGAAAGTCTTCTTTACTCCGACTTCTCGGTCTGTTAGATGCTTTCTTAGGACCCTATACCTCTCCTTTACAATGATTATGACCAAATAAATACTATATCATTAATGGTTATTAACAGTTTCCCCTGCTGGCTGTAAGTTCTATGAGGGCAGACAGGGTCCATGTCTTTTTATTGATTGATACACACTCAGCCTGGCAAAGGGATGGGCAAAATTAATTAATGGGATTAGACCAAACTAGATTTTTATCATAAAAATGGCTAAAATTTTGAAGCCCCATAAGAACTAGTCACCATTACCTCTCCTTGCCTTCCCAAATTAGTTTTCTTGGGCACTACTTCCAATGCAAAAAAATCCTGTCCTGTAGATAGGAATCAAAATGCACTGTCTGCTACCTGCTTATCATTTATTTACTTACTTGAACATGTACCGTGTGTCCCCCAAAATAAGACCTAACCAGAAAATAAGCCCTAGCATGATTTTTCAGGATGACATCCCCTGAACATAAGTCCTAATGTGTCTTTTGAAGCAAACCTTAACATAAGACCTGATGTTATTTTTGGGGAAACAAGATATTAAGTCCTGGAATAAGGCTATGCACAAATACAAATAACACCAAGTATCTGCACTTAAAACATTTCTACCCTGGTGGAGAAGCTAGAACACACTATTTTATTTTCCTGTTTTAAAAAAGAACAACAGGGGTGGCCAGTTAGCTCAGCTGGTTACAGCGCGGTGCTGGTACCACCAAGGTTGCCAGTTCGATCCCCGCATGGACCACTGTGATCTGCGCCCTCCTTAAAAACAAACAAACAAACAAACAAACAAACAGGGCTGGCCCTGTGGCTCAGGCAGTTGGAGCTCTGTGCTCCTAACTCCGAAGGCTGCCGGTTCGATTCCCACATGGGCCAGTGGGCTCTCAACCACAAGGTTGCCAGTTCAATTCCTCGAGTCCCGCAAGGGATGGTGGGCAGCGCCCCCTGCAACTAAGGTTGAACACGGCACCTTGAGCTGAGGTGCCGCTGAGCTCCCAGATGGCTCAGTTGGTTAGAGCCAGTCCTCTCAACCACAAGGTTGCCGGTTCAACTCCTGCAAGGGATGGTGGGCTGCACCCCCTGCAACTAGCAACGGCAACTGGACCTGGAGCTGAGCTGCGCCCTCCGCAACTAAGACTGAAAGGACAACAACTTGAAGCTGAACGGCACCCTCCACAACTAAGATTGAAAGGACAACAATTTGATTTGGAAAAAAGTCCTGGAAGTACACACTGTTCCCCAATAAAGTCTTGTTCCCCTTCCCCAATTAAAAAAAAAAAATCTTTAAAAAAACCAAAAAACAAATGAAAAACAACCCTATGCTTCAACACAGGTTCTAGAAGAAGACTGGGTTCAAATCCTCATTCTACTACTTACTAGTTGTGTAACCTGGTCACCTAACCTCTCTGTGCCTCCATTTCCTCATCAGTAAGATGGGTTTAATAATGATACTTAACTCATGGAGTTGTGAGACTTAAACAAATTAATACACATAAAGTATTCATACTTAGCAGCGTCTAGCACACAGAAAGGCAAATATCTGTTAGCAAAAATAATATATCCTCCACAGCAAGACTCTACTCCTTCCAGGCAATACAGCACAAACAGGTAAGGGGTAGGCTAGCCACGCAGGTCATGTCTATGGCATGCACCCAACACACATTCATTTAAAATTTTATAGGTGTAGCAATAAAGCTAAGACTTCATATGATAAACAGGAGTTCTGTAGCAATGAGGTCATCATTTTTAGTATTCTCCTATTTAACAAGCCTGTGTAGGCAACATGAGTTTTCAAAAGTAATACGAGTTAATATTTTCAAAAGTGTACACTGTGTTGTAAACACTAAATTACGTGCTTACCTAAGTCAACTGGCACCCCTCCTCCACAAAAAAGTTAAAAATTATTCTTATTTCCTACCGACTTTACTGATTTTAACTAAACTTTTGCAATTTTGTTCATGTTGCATTGACATATTTGTAAGAGGTAAGAATTAGGAATAAACAACAAATGCAATAGATCTCTAAAAATTGCCACAAGGCATTTGTCCGTCTTAGGGGCTGACACTTTGCATATCAAAAATTACACAGAAGTTTTAATAAGTGAAAAACAGTGATACATAATTTCACTAGTACAAACAGGTATCGTCTATTGAAATAAAACCCCAATGTCATGTCTTTGTGATCTTTACTAGCAATCAATGAAGTATTTTTTTTAAGTTTATTAGGCAACAATAAACTTAGCAGGCCCTCTTCTAAACGTGCACTGGTCATAAAGACATGCAAAACCTATGCTCTCAGCCCTCAAGGAATTTGGTTTAGCAGTAGAAACTTATACAAATCTGCCCTACTGTGCTACACATAATAGATACTAGCACTGGGTTCCCGGAAGCGCAAAAGAAAGTCAGCTGACTCTACTGGGGTTGGATCGGGGAAGGTTTCAAAAAGGACCCTTGAACTAAGTCCCGAATGATGAGCAAGACTTCTCCAGCGAGATAATGAAGGAAATGGCAGTGCCCACAAAAGGAACTGCAAGCTGCTGCACATGGGGACCCATGAAACATGATGTGTTGTTCTGTTCTGTGTGTGCAAATGGAACACAAAATTTGTGTACGAAAGGAGCAAATGAAGTTGCAGAGACAAACAGGGGTAGACTTACTGATATAACAAGAAGAGGAGCTTATCCTACAAAGGGAAGCCATTGAAAAATCCTAATCAGGGTAATGTGATGGGTTTACACTTTAGAAAGATTAGTTTAGGACACTATGACTCCCGTGGGAGGGTGCCCCGAAGCAAGGGTCCTCACTTGTGCTGCCCCTGGATTCACTGGTGACTCGACCCCTTCTCCCAGCCTAGGTCAGCACTGTTACCCCGCCCGCCGTGCGACCCCGCCCTCCTTGGAGTGCCCCTGTGGTCCATAGGCGGCTGTGCGTTAAGTGGCAGACACCAGGGGAGAGCCGGCAAGGGGCGGACCCCAGCGCCGGGAGTGACGGGGGCGCGCGCCGCCGGCTCCGCCCGGAGACTTCGAGCCCACGGGCGAGCCGGGTAAGCCGGGCCGTGGGCGTGAGGGCGGGGCGGCTCACCGGTAAAAGGCAGAGTCCCCGAGCGGGTTCCAGTTCGCTGTGTAGCAGTCCATAGCTGGTGCAGGCGGCTGCTGGGCAGCGCTGAGAGGACACCGCCTGACACCGGTTCCAGGCCCACACTTCCGCTTCCGCCCGCCTGGGTCACGTGCCGAGGCCGCCGCCACTGCCATCAGCACTGTGGGCAGCTGCATTCGGCCGCCGCCGCCGCCGCGCCCCCGCCCACACCCGGGCCTTGTGCCCGCCCGGGTGGGCCTGGCACTGGCTTCTGCCCCCACACGGCGGCCACCCCCGCCGCCTTCCTATCGCCTCGGGCGTTGGGGGGTCTCTCAGGGCGGGACATGGGTGACCGGAAGTAGGAGCTGTGAGCGTCGCCGCCCGGGGCGCCGAGGCCCGAGGTGCCGTCGGGGCCCCCGGGACGCACGCATGGAGAGCGCTGGGCGCCCGGCTGCGCACCGACGGCTAACCCGGTCGCGCGGGCTCTGCGGGGCGGGGGTTGTGCGGCATCGACCGGCCTCCCGGAACGCGGGAACATGAGGCTAGGCCCGGAGCCCGCTGAGGGCTAGGCGCGCGGTGCGCGGGCCTGCCCTGTTCGCGGGTGAACCGCGCGGAGCTCCGGGACTCGGTAATTGGCGCGAGCGGGCACGCGCGCATGCGCGAGGAGGCAGCGGGCACTTGGCTGGGCGCAGGGCGGAGCCGCGCGGGAAGTGCCTCCGTACCCCGGAGGCCTGTGGGCCCGGCGACCCCAGCCTCCAGTGCCAGGTGTGACCGAGGCCAGCGCCACCATGAGCCCCACTCTGCCGCCGACGCCTGGTTCCTGGAGAGGCCGGCACAGGTCTCGTTTATCCCAGGACGGGCTCTGGGGCAGACCTGCCCTGAGTCCCCACTCTCGCGCGGCTTAGTGGCCTCTCCCTGCAGCCCGTCGTTGTCAGCGGCGGCATGGTCTTCTGTCTGGAGAACGAGGAGCCGCGCCGCGCGCTGCGAAGCGCCATGGTCCACTTCCAGGCCTCGGAAGTCCAGCAGCTGCTGCACAACAAGTTCGTGGTCATCTTGGGGGACTCAAGTGAGTGTCCCCCTAGGATCACACTTCCAAGTCCCGCACCAGCAGCCTGTTTTCTAAGTCTGGACCCTTTTGGTCTCCATCTCAAACCTCTCTGATCATTAGTCTATTCCAGTACAGTAGGTTTTCCCGTTTTATTTCACCATGCACCTTCCACAGGTGTCCCAACAGATGTAGCCTGTCAAGCTTTTCACCCCATCCTTTTTTGTCCCTGACAGTCCTCCATAATTTCCCTCATGGGAGCGGTGGATTGTGTTGTCTGTGTCCCAGGTGTGACTTGGCGGACTTCTGCCAGGTGATCTTGGGTCACTGTATGCTAAGTTGGGGGTGATGCACAACTAGAAGGATCAGAGGTGGTGCTAGGACTTGAACCTCACTTTTTCTCCGGCCTCAAAGTCAACACTCCACAGAAGTGGTGTTGGGCAACCTCAGGCTTCGGCAGATGGGGTGCCTGAACTTGGGAGGAACTTGGATGGGGTGAGGCCTGCCTCAGCCTGGCAATCTCTGTTTCCCTGTAGTCCAGCGGGCTGTGTACAAGGACCTGGTGCTCCTGCTCCAGAAAGACTCACTGCTCACAGCCGCCCAGCTGAAGGCCAAGGTGAGGGAAGCTTGGTGACCATGCCAGTGGTGGGTGGGCACAGACCCTGGCCTGGCAGGGTCCTCCTCCCTGGCATGGGTCTGATGAGCTGGGTGTGGGGGTGGGCAGGGGGAGCTGAGCTTCGAACAGGACCAGCTGGTGGCTGGGGGTCAGCTGGGCGAGCTGCACAACGGGACACAGTACCGGGAGGTCCGCCAGTTCTGCTCGGGTTCTGGTCACCACCTCGTGCGCTTCTACTTCCTCACCCGAGTTTACTCCGAGTACCTGGAGGGCGTCCTGGAGGAGCTGACATATGGGCCTGCTCCGGACCTGGTGATCATCAACTCCTGCCTCTGGGATCTCTCCAGGTTGGGGCGGGGGGAGAGGGAAATACTGGTTGGGGGTGGAGCTGTGTCTCAGATGCCATCCACCACTGTGCTCTTGCCTACCCTGTGTGCTGCCCAATAGGTATGGGCGCTACTCAATGGAGAGCTACCGAGAGAACCTGGAGCGGGTGTTCATGCGAATGGACCAGGTGTTGCCAGACTCCTGCCTGCTGGTGTGGAACATGGCAATGCCGCTGGGGGAGCGCGTCACTGGGGGTTTTCTTCTACCTGAGGCAAGTGCCCAGGGCCCCTCAGGATGGGGGAGGGGGCAGCTGACTGGGATAGAGGACCCTCCCGACCCTGCTTCATTCTGCGGCTCTTAGATGCTGTACTTTCTTCCTTAGCTCCAGCCCCTGGCGGCCTCTCTGCGGCAGGATGTGGTTGAAGGGAACTTCTACAGTGCTACGCTGGCTGGGGACCACTACTTCGATGTCCTGGACCTCCACTTTCATTTCCGGCATGCAGTACGGCACCGTCACCGGGATGGTATCCATTGGGACCAGCATGCCCACCGCCACCTCTCACACTTGCTTCTGACCCACGTGGCTGATGCCTGGGGTGTGGAGCTGCCCAAGCGTGACTGCCCCCCTGGTGAGCCCTACCATGAGTGGGGAGGGTAGTGATGCAGCGAGGGCCCTCAGAGCACAGGGCTCACGAACGGAATAGGACAGAGGTTCTCCAGGGGAGTAGAGGCTCCCTGAAGGACTGCTGTGGCCCCTGAGTGCCCCTTCCTCATCCCCTGGGGCGGGTGAGATCACAGGAGCAGCACTGCAGTTCAAGTTCTGATTCTGTTCGGTCTAGCCATAGAGTCACTTCAGTGTACACGAATGAACTGATACAAGCATTGAGCACATAAGAACCATCTTAAAAGATTTTCTACTGTATAGAAGAACAGAAAGGAAATGGGGGTACTTTTAGCTAGACACAGAAGTGGAGAACGGAAAGACAAATGGAGGAAGGGCAATCCAGGCAGTGTGGCAGAAGCAGAGAAGCCCCCATGACTGGTGCTATCATCCTCTCAGTGCCTGCATGCTCACAAAGGTAGCATCAAGGCTGAGTGTTTCCACCTCTGCTTCTCCCCTGGATCTTGTCCTTAAAGGGCAAGGACCTGCCTCACTTGTTGACGGCTGTCCCTTTTGGCTTCAGTGTCTAGTACAATTGCTGTGTACATAGTACCTACGGGATAGTGTTTGTTGAATTGGAGGCATGAGTCTTGTTAGAAGGCGATTCTTCGAAGCACTGGAAGGGGTGGGGACACAGACAGAGCAGGAATGTTATAGAGGCGGACTTCTGGGAGTTGGTAGCCAGAAGTTGGAGCATCAGGGAGGTGAATTAGGACTTTGATTATCTAATGATCCAGCTGCATTATTTTTAGGTGAGAGAACTGATCCAGAGCAAAGGAAGGGATGCTCTAAAGGTCATGAGACCAGATGTGGTGGCTCAGGTCTTCTGAATCCAGTTTGGAACTACAGAAATAGGGACAGCAAAAGGAAGAGTTGGGTGGGAGGACGAGTGGGTGAGTTTGGTCAGGGCAAGTCTATTGGAGGTAGTGTGGAAATGTGGAGTAGATTTGGAATCAGTGGTACCCGCAGAGAGATGGAAGCTGAGGACGTGAGTGACCCATGAAGGAGAAAGCAGAACAGTGGCCACATTTTGGAGTTGAAAGTGAAGACGGGCTGAAACAAAAAGAGATGAAGATAGAGGCACTTTAAGGGAGGACAGAGGCTATTGGCCACGTCATGAGACTGTCAGGAAGAAAGGAATTTGTGAAATTTGCCAGGAAGTGGTTACATTTAGTGGGAAAAGTGCTGAAAGATTGGAGTAGGGATAAAAGAGGCAGTGAACAGTTGATGAGGAAATGGAAACCTGGCACAGTGCTCTTTGTAGAAATATGAAAGGAGCAGGGGACTATTGGGAGAAGGGAGTGGCAGGATCTTTATGTTTTTATGAGAGAAGACTTACTTGGCTTATTTATCGGTCTGTGGGGAGTTGCTGGAAGAAGAAAAAGCTAAAGCATACAGGAGCTGGGTAAACAAAGGGAGAAGACTGAGGGGAGCGTGAGGTCAGAACAAAGGCAGGTCCACTGACTTGAGAAAGGCAGGGAACAAGGAATATGTATACACCTTGGGCTTGGCCAGAAATGAGAGGGGATGAGAAAACCTGGGTGGAAAGCAGAGGGTGCTCCCACCTGGAGGAGAGTAGAGGTTAAGCAGTGTGGAGGGCCAGAGGTCAGGGCAGCCTGGCATCCCAGGCCTGCCTAAAACAACCATCCCATTCCTAGACCCGTGGACTGAGGACTGGCCAGAGCCGGATCATCTGTTCCAGGGGAGCCAGGGGCAGCCCCCAGACTTCGGGGAGCAGCTGGCCTTGCCCCTACCCCCTCCCTCTCCCTTGCCCCCTCCCATGCCTTTTCCCTACCCCCTTCCTCAGCCCTCCCCACCTCCCCTGTTCCCACCCCTGCCCCAGGATGCCCCTTTTTTCCCAGGCCAGCCCTTCCCACCCCATGAATTCTTCAATTATAATCCAACGGAAGACTTCTCAGTGCCACCCCACTTAGGTAGGTGCCTCTGCAGCTTCCCATTACACCTTTCCCAGCCTCCCTTCACACCTCCCCTAGCCTGGCCTCCCATGCCTCGTCAGGCTAAGAGGAGCTGGATCACTCCTGTGCCCCCCAGGACCGGGTTCATTAACAGCTTAGTCTGGAACAGCATCTGTAGACTCATTAATCAGCTCATTGTCAGTTTCCTGGTTTGGAGGTAGGGAACTGGTATTGCCATTTTGCAGATGGGGAAACTAAAGCCCAGAGAAACTCACCCTGGAGGACCAGAGCGGCCTAAAAGCAGAGCTGGGCTCACCTTGGCTGGAAGCCCACTCTCATAAATGACTGGTTCTTTTGTAGGATGTGGCCCTGGAGTGAACTTTGTGCCTGGCCCCCTGCCACCTCCAGTCCCTGGCCCTATCCCCCACGGTCAGCACCGGGGCCCGGTGGTCCACCGGGGGATGCCACGCTGTGTTCCCAGCAACCCCTACCATGTACCAAGGATGGGGGGACCCTGCAGGCAGCGGCTCAGACACTCAGACAGACTGATCTACACATACAAACTGGACAGACGGCCTCCTGCCCATTCGGGGACATGGCCTGGGTAGACTGGATCTTGGGCTGGGGCTGGATATGCCAGTGGCTCTGCAGGGCCTGCTTGCCACCCCAGGTGCTGGGCCAGTGTGTCTGCTATGCCTGGTATTGTTCTTGTCCATTGCTGTCACCAATAAAGGCATGGAAGAACAGAGTGGCATCTTCCTGTGTGAGGGAGCGGGCCTCCCAAACCATGATCTTAAGAGTTGGGGAGACTGCCTCTGGGCTCTTCCCAACTTTGGACCTTTCACCTCACACTATTTAGAAATCACTGAGTGCGTCCTTCCTGCTGTCTCATACACTCGTTTCCATCTTCACCACAACACACGTGTTTAACAAAGATTCGGGAGAGGTTCCCTGTTGTCAGCAGCTTTTTGGGATTGGGAAATACCAAGGGCTGAGTTGAAATTGTCAACATCTTATATGGAATTTTGGGTCTGGCTAGTTCTCACCTATGCTAGTCTCATTCATGTGTACCTTCAATATTCATCTACTCCTGGAGATAGAAAAACACATACCTTGCAGTTCTTGGCATATGATGGACACTCAATAAGTGGTTGGAACTAAATAAGAAACTCCCAAACCCAAGTGGGAGAACAATTAGAAACCCATTAAGTATCATAAGTATAATATGCAACAGCAGCAAAGTGAACACAGACCAAATTCTTTGGTGGGACAGTAGAGGAGCAGAGGGGAAATTCCAAAGTGGGGTATAGGGGACTGTGCCAAATTCCATAACGAAGTTAAGAAAGAATATAGGGTCTCAGCTTTGATGCGTGGTCTTGGTCCTATGTTTGTAACTACTAAACATGAGCCATGTGGGCTAAATGGTGGCGTGGGGTGGGGGACAGAGCATAGCAGTGGACTGATGTTATGGGGCAGGAAAAGGAGGAAACAGACCCACTAATAAGTAGAATTGGATAGAAGAGAAGGATGCAGACTTCTTGCATTAACTTTCTATACTTGTTGAAATTTCACCTTGGCAAAGGGTATATAACATCTCACACAAATGGAAATAGACCAAAAAAGTGTTGATCCTTTGCTAGCAATTTTAAGTGCAAATGAAAGAAAGCCGCTAAATTAACACACACTGGTGCTGGGGAAACTGGTACAGTGGGTTAATAAAGCCCTTTAGAGAGCAACCTCAACAGGGCAGTTTAGAATAAAATGTGACAGGTTGTAAAGGCACCAGCACGTGCCTGAAACAAGATTGGTTTTCTTTGGTATAGACAAAAAGTGGAAGGGAGCATACAAAAATGAAAGAAAGCTTTATGTTAGGAAGATAAGATTTTAGGTAATTTGTTTTTTGCAAAAATTAATTCTTTTTGTTAACAAAAACCCATCCTTGGAGTAGCCTTCTTTAGCTGTATCTGATTTGCCCAATCCCTTGTTTACTCCCTTCTGCCTTCAGAACCCATCCTGTGGATATTTTGCATCACTGATGTTTCTCAGTGTTGCTGGAGAAAACTGTACACCTGGACTGATTTACAGAAAAAAGTAATATGAGTTACCCAGCCTCATGGGGCCCCTCTCTGTTGCTTGCCATCTTGTTTCTAAGAATTTTGTCACCTTCCTTATTGAGTCTTTCCTAAGGTTTTCACTCCCTTCAAACCCCATTCTGACTCTGGAACTTGCACTCTAAGCACCTCGAGACTGCACTATGCTCCATGTCCTTATCATTCTACCTCTGCATCTAGTTTCTACCCCATGTATCCGTGTGGCTCCCATTGCCCTGCTGAGGCAATGTGGGACACTTTTCTTCAGTGTCCCACCATACATTTGAAATCAATGAAAAGAGTAGAATGTGATAAATTTTCAGTTTGTTGTCATGTAAGCATACAGTACAAGACACTTGACTCTTGTGTTGTAGATTTTATTCAGTCGTGACTGGGAAACAAGAAACTTAAAAATATCCACATACAAGTCATTACATACATTTAAATTGTTTCCTGGCCTTTGTTTTGAGATGTAAGAATGATGAAAATCTTATGTCTCTCCAGTATGTAGGCACACTGCTAGTTAAGCATGACAGAACTCAAACTTCATCTCAAAAACCACATTTGACTATTAATAAATAATAAAACAATCTTAGTTTCCCTCTCATCGTGGAATCTGGGTTTTTAAAGAATGATTCCAGTAACCTTTCCTTTGCCATACCAAGATATTCCTGAAAAGAGTAAAAAATGCATGAGCACTTTAGATGTGACACCAGCCTTTATTTTCTGGGGGCGGTTGGGGGTGGAGGTGGAGAGTTTTTTAAGAAAATAAAATTAGAGGAGTTTTTTTCCAAAATATTTTAAACTGGTAGTTTCCCAACTAAAACAGGTAACTTGCCTTCTGTTACACTACCCAGTTTCTTGCATAGATTGTGTGTTGAGTTTAACTACTTAGTGTTTAAGTACACCTATGTATGTCGGTGAAAGATAAACTCTTTGTGATTGCAAGGAAATACAATATATACCTACTGCTTTGTTGAGGTGTAATTGAGACAATAAACTGCACATTTCAAATGTACAATTTGATAAATTTTGACATGTATACATCTGTGAAACCATTATCACAATCAAGATAAAATTTATTCTTCCGTCTTTTATAATCCCTTCCCAGTCCCCTCCCCACCACCTCCTTACATTTCCCGACTCCCATCCCTAAGCAACTATCGATACTGATCTGCTTTCTGTTACTGCAGATTAACTTGCATTTCCTAGAATTTTATATAAATTGAATCATTTAATAGGTACTCATCATTTGGCTTCTTTCACTCAATCTAATTAATCAAATTAATGAAACAACATGGAAATTCATGTTGTGTGTATCAGTAGTCCATTCCTTTTTGTGGCTGAGTAGTATTCATTATATGGCTATACTAACATTTATTTACCATTCCCCTGTTGATGGGCAGTTGAGTTATTTTCAGTTTTTGGATACACAAATAAAGCTGCTATGAACATTTATGTACAAATCTTTGTATGGACATATGTTTTTATTTCTATTGGGTAAATAACTAGGAATGAAATGGCTGGATGATATGGTAGATGTATGTTTAACTTTTTAAGAAACTGCCAAACGAGTTTCCAAAGCGGTGGTCGTCCCAGTTTACATGCCCACCAGCAGTGTATGAGGATTGCAGTTCCTCCACATTCTTGCCACACTTGGCATTGGTCAGTTTTTTTAATATTACCCAATTCTAATAGGTGGGTAATATGATTTTAATTTGTATTTCCATAATGACCAATGAAGAACATCTTTTCCTGTGCCTGTTTACGATCTATACATCTTTTTTGGTAAAGTTTCTGTTCAAATTGTTTGTTCCTCCTATCGCCTGACCCCTCTTAAAACTTGCTATTGGGCTTCGAGAGTTCTTTATTCTGGATCCAAGTTCTTTATCAGATGTGTTTTGCAGATACTTTCTCCCAGTCTGTGGCTTGTCTTTTTCTTAACAGTGTCTTTTGAAGAACAAAACTTAAATTTTGATCAAGGGCAGTTTATTAAAATTTTCTTTTATGTATTGGTGTCATATTTAAGAAATCTTTGCTTAACCCAAGGTCACAACTGTTTTCCTCTGTGTTTTAGTCCAGAGGTTTATAGCTTTCAGTTTTATATTTAGGTCTATGGTCTATTTTGAATTAATTATTTGCATGTGGTGTACAATATGAATTGAATTTTTTTTTGCATTTGAATATCCAATGCTTCCAGGACTATTAGTTGAAGACTATCCTTTCTTCACTAAACTCCCTTTGCACCTTTGTTGAAATTAGTTGTGCATATATGTATTGACCTATTTCTGGACTCTGTTCTATTGATCTATATGTCTATTTTTATATCAATACCATACTGTCTTGATTACTATAGCTTTATGATAAGTTTTGAAGTCAGGTAGTGTTTGTTCTCCAACTTTGTTCTCCTTTATCAAGTTATTTTAGCTATTCGAAGTCCTTTACATTTCCATATGACCTTTAAAATGCTTGTTAATTTCTGCAAAAATTCTGGGATTTTGATTGTGATTGTATTGATGGGAAAAATTGTCATCTGAACAATATTGAGTTATCCAACGCATCAGCAAGGTATATCTCTCCATTTGTTTAGGTCTTCTTTAATTTCTCTCAGCAATATTTTGTAGTTTTCAGTATACAGATTTTTCATATCTGTAGTCAGATTTATCCCTAAGTGCTCATATTTTTATTGTAAATTATATTGTTTTAAAATTTCTATTTCTGATTATTCATTGCTAGTACAGTGAAATACAATTGATTTTTGTATACTGACCTTGTATCATAACCATGACCGTGTACACATGTTAGTTACTTTATTAAATTCACTTACTAGTTCTAGTAGCTTTTTTATAGATTTCATTGGATTCTCTATATAGGCAATCCTACCTGTGAATAAAGACAGTTTTACTTCTTGCTTTCCAATCTGTATGCTTTTTATTTATATTTCTTGCATTATTGCACTAGCTAGGACATCCAGTACAATGTTGAATAAAAGTGGTGAGAACAGACATATTTGTCTTGTTCCTGATCTTGAAGGAAAAGTATTCAGGTTTTTTTTTTTTTTTTTTTTTACCATTAAGTATGAGATTAGATGTAGGTTTTTTCAGATGCCCTCTATAACCCTCTATGAAGCTAAGAAAGTTTCCTTCTGTTCCTAGTTTGCTAAGAGATTTTTTTTTTTTTAAAGCAGGAATGGATGTTTGATTTTGTCAAATGCCTTTTCTGCATCTATTGAAATGCTCATATGTTTTAAATTTTTTTTAGTTTCATAATGTGGTGAATTACAGTAATTGTTTTTTTCTCAATGTTACACCAAACTTGCATTCTTGGCTTTAAAAAGGAAAGAGATTACTGGGGTGGCCTGATGGCTCAGTTGGTTAGAGCGTGAGCTCTCAACAACAAGGTTGCCTTTCAATTCCCCCATGGGATGGTGGGCTGCGCCCCCCGGCAACTAAAGATTGAAAACGGCAACTGGACTTGGAGCCGAGCTGTGCCCTCCACAACTAGATTGAAGGACAACGACTTGGAGCTGATGGGCTCTGGAGAAACACACTGTTCCCCAATATTCCCCAATTTAAAAAAAAAAATGAAAAAAAATGTTTTACAAAAAGAAAAGAGGTTATACAATTTGAAGGTGATACAGTAAAGATGGAATTTCCTCCTCCTCAGAATTCACCCAAGCAAAAGTGAAAAATACAAAAGTGAAAATGAGAAACAGAAATGTAAATACCGTATCTGATGACCAGGAGAGAGCAGAAATCCCAAACAATGAAATACACCTATTTCATTGTTTGGGTTGCATGGTTTCATATAGGCTGAAAAAAGCAGTGGAATCACTGCTTGGTACAAATCACTTTGGAAATTATGGGGCAATATTTACCAAAGTTGTACGTTTACATATCCAACAATTTCACTTAAAGAGAAATTAGTGCATCTGTCTACCAAAAGACTTAAACAAGAATATTCAAAGAAGTTTTATTCATAATAGCCAAAACTTGGAAACAAATCAAATGTCCATCAACAGGAGAGTGAATAAATTGTCTTCCCGTACAAAGGAATAATACACACTAATAAAGGAGAACAAATTACTGATAGATGCAATAATATGGATAAATCTCACAGATGTAACCTTGGAGAAAAAACAGACACGAGTACAATTTTGTTCTGTACAATTTCAAGAATAGGCCAATCTATGGTGATAGAAGTCAGAATGGTGGTTACGTTTTTGGGAGGTAGTTGATTGGAAAAGGGCATAATGGAATTTTTTGGGATGATATAAAAGTTCTATATCTTGATCTGGGTGGTAGTTACATGCACACACACACATACATAAAAATTCATTGAGCTGTACTCAAGATTTGTGTATTTTACTAGTATGTAAAATGTATGTGGGAATTATATGTCAATTAAAAGGGAACCAGAATGGGTTTTTTTCAGGAATGGTTTAATGTTAAAAGACACTTAAAAATGTAATTCACTGTATAAACAGAATGAAGGAGAGTAACCAAATTGTCCTCGTAGTAGATGCAGAAAAAACAATTTTATCATTCCACATCCATTTGTGATCAAGACTGTTAGCAAACTAGGAATGGAAAGGAATTTCCTTAACTGGATAAAGGTTAACTACCAAAACCCTACAGGAATCTACATGCTTCCTGAACGGTGCAACCTCAGAAGCAGTTCCTTTTAAATCAGGATCAAGTTAAAGGTGCCTATGAACAGCAATTCCATATCCCATTGTCTGGGAACCCCATCTTGCACAGGCAGAAGAGGAACATGAATGGAGGCCCTAACCTGAGAACATCTGGCTTTTAGATCCATGAGGTGCCCTTCCGTGTAGAGGGCTTCACAACTTTCATATATGTTACAAATGTTACAAGTATGCAGTTTCACATATCAATTTAAAAAATTGTTTTTTGGTTAGACATCTGAAGACACGGCCAGAAAATATGGTAGAGGCAACAGATCTTAAATCAAATTGTTTTATTTTTAAGATGGAAAATATTTGAAAGGTAAGCAAGCGGTGTAAAGGAAGCAAGATGCATAATATAGATGGAGATGTTCCACAGAAAAAAACAAAACAAAAATCTTGTCCAAAGTTGTTTGTATCCAAAAAGACAGCTCTCTACCCCAGGAGGAATGGAGTGATAGACTAGGGCTGCTGGGCTGGGAGTCCGAGACAGTGAAGCCGGCCAGACTTCAGCCTACCCACCCAATTCAACCAGCCTTCCTTCCCCAGGGTTCTCAGGAGCTCTGATCTCCATGCCTCTGGGTTTCTGGCTGGAGGATCCAGACTGGAGATTTGGGGTAAGGGGCGAGGAGTCAACAAAGCTGCTACTGTAATGACTGGGCCAGAGATGCCCCTCCCTGCTACCAGGATCCACTCTCGCCCTCAGTGCCAGTGTCCCGGGCTTTGGGATACCTCTCTCCTCCTCTCCCTTCCCACACCCGATCCAAGCCGGACTCTTCGTTACCGGAGCTGGAGATCTCCGCCCGGGGCGCGCCCTGCCCCGTTGGTCGCAGGGTCCGCAAGCTGCGGTTCCCGGGCTGTTGATTTTCCAGGAGGACGAGCTGCCTGTGTGGGTGCCCGCAGCCCTCGGATCCCCGGCTAAGCTTCGGAGTTCCTTCCCAGCCCCCATGGTCCTCGACGCCCTCTAACCGTCGCCCTGGCCCCTCTTCCGCGCAGCTGAACCCAGGGGACTGCGCAATGACCCGCAACCTGCACCTGCTCCTGGGGCGACTTCCCGCGCAGCGCAGGCGCCTCCTCCTCCCCCCAGGACCCGGTCTCCCCCTTTTCCTGTGTGGCCACGGACTGTTGAGTGAGGAGAGCCGCTCCCTTCACCACCCAGCTGGTACATAGCCACCCCCGTTCCGCTACACACACGACTCTGAGAGCGCTCCTCCTTCCAGGGATCCCTCTCCTCCCCACAGGCTGGCCACTGACAACTGTGTCTGAAGTGTGCCCCCTCCTGACGCGCCCCCTGACACCGCCGTCTCGGCCCCTCCCGCGTTCTGGCCGCTCCTACTCGTTGCTCCACGTTCCTTGGGGCAGAGGAAAGTCCTACCTGACGCTGCCGCTCCTGCGGGCCCCCAGGATACGAGTATGCCCTTGTGGAGCCCTTCTCTGCTTTCTTACGTGCAAGGCCCCTTGCGGCGGATCTGATTATTTTTCTGGCCAGGCCACACCGGTCACTGGATCTACCTCCGCCCCCCCAGGGCAGGCGGTGACCGGGGGGGGGGGGGGGGGAGGAGCACAGACAAACATGACCCAAGCGCCCAGGTCACTCAGGCCAATGGAACAGCTCTCCCTTCTTGGCTCAAACCGCAAAGGCTTAGAACGCCTACATTCTAACAGGTTCATTCTCCCCGGGCTTGCATTTTTAAACGTATTAACTATAAATGGATGACTTGGTCTACATTTAAAGGAATTCCAGGACTTAATGTTCACGATATGTTTCTTTTGTCTCTGCAAGGTCCCTCAATTTATTCCCTTTTATCTATATACTCCACTCCCATTTGCCTGCCCCTAGTGTTGGCCATTCCATCATTCCATTCTGTTTATCTTTTGTTTCTATGTGCTCTTGGCAAAAAAAAAAAAAAAAAAAAAAAAAAAAAAAAAAAAAAAAAAGTATTGTTTTGCAGGCATGGCATACATGCGGACATGGCATACATTTTAAATTTGTGTTAAAAGAATTGTATTATTTCTCATTCAGTTTCTTTTCAGTCAACGCTAGGATTTCAAGATCAATCTGTACAGCTCCTGCCCATTCTAACTGCTGCCTGCTCTCCACGGTGCATACCCACCATGTTTCACTTTTCTCATCTCCTGCCACCACCAATAACAGTGCAATCATCATTCTCAAATGCGTCCCTTCTTATGCAGCACTTCTCCAACGGTGAGCACATTTATCACCTGGGATCTTGTTAAAATGCAGACTCTGATTCTACAGGCCTGGGGTGGGGCTTGAGTCTCTGCATTTCTAACCAGCTCCCAGGTGAGGCCTATGCTACTGGTCCTGGGACCACAGGCCCTTTCTGAGCCTCTGTGAGAACTCATTTTGAGTTGCTGGGTCACAGGGTATGGGCGGATTTAATATGATAAGTATTGCCCACCTGCTCTCCAGTTTGGCTGCACTATCTTACCCCACACCAGAAGAGCAGGAGAGTGGAAGGTGTATATTTATGGGGGGAAAGAAAGAAGGCCTTCTGCATTCTCCTGCCCACATCCTGTTCCCCACTGTGTCTGGTCTGGGCCAAAATCTCCTCTTTCCCTTGACTGGAATGGCCCCGAGGCTCCGGAGTGATGTAGCTGGCCAGCAGTGCACAGCTAAGTCAACGATAGACCCAAGACGGGCATCCAGGCTTTATGTCTGGCACAAGTTTTAAGAACAAGCATGGGTCTTCCGTTAAGTTATCTTTACTCCATCGCTTTCCCTTTAGTCGCCTGTTAGGTGGACTAGGACTGAAATTACCTGGCCTTGCCACTGGCAAGTGGCTAGTGGCTAGCCTGAACGTGACTTCTCATCCCTAAAATGGAATAGTAACAGCACAGCTACAGTTTGTGGAGTGAGGAGACAGTCCAGGAACTTCACCCACATGCCAGAAGCCCCACAGGAGCCCTAAGACGGTTGTTTTTGCCAGTGTTTTACCCACGAGAAAAATGAAATTCAGGAAGGCTAAGCAATTTCCACCAAGGCCATGGAGCTAGAAAGTCACAACGCTGGGATTCAAATCCAGCCTCAGCTAATACAGCAGAACCCATGCTAACTATGAGGCTATACCACCAGCATGTGCTGCCTTGCCCTCACTACCAGGCCATATTTCAGGGATAATCACAAGGAGATGGGAAGGAAGGACTGTGCTTCGGGTTTCAGGCCCTGATGCTAAAGGCATCTAACCAGTAGCATGCAGGGGTATGAAACTCCACAGCAAATGGGTTTTGGCAAAAATAAACTCGGGTTCTAGGGGCTGGTCCCTAGGACTTGAGTATTTAAGTGGCAGGAGATGGCACTGTGGGTCTAAGGTTTTATTTAGGAGGAGGGTTTTTAAGGTTAGATGTACAGTGGGGTTAGGACTGGGTGGGAGTTGGGGAGGGTCATGAATTAGGTGGGGGTCAGAATGCAATAGGGGTCAGGTGGGTAGGTCTTAGCTGTGAGTAAAGCTGTCTATCCTGTGCCTTACTTAGTAATAGCTGATCACTCACTGTTTTGTTTGGAGGGTCAGCAGATGTGCAAACAGCCAGTACCCTGGGCATTGAGGATGCCACCTTCCAAGACCCTCCTGGTGCTGTGAGCAGCTTGCCAGGTCCATTTTGGAAACCATGGACTATGCTTTTCCCACTCACACAGCTGTGCAAGCATCTCCAGGCCCCAGTCCCAAGCATTTCACAATCAGAAGAGTCTGACATCTACGTATTTTGAGATTTCATGATACAAAACCTTTTACATCTTGTCCACACTCATCCACTGTTTACCAATGTAATTATATCTATGACGGAGCATTTCTCTGAATGCCTTGAGAAACTTCTTGATCTCTCTATGGCCTTCGGGGTCAAAAGACCTTTGAGTCTACAGAATGTCCTTAGAGTTCAGCACAATATCTTACAGATCTATGGTTTTTACAAAGTATTCCACACATAGATATTGTCTTTGACTCAATTCCACAAGGTTAGCACAGGCTCAAAAGAATTAATTAGCTGAGGCCACACATTGTGTAGGTGGGTGAAACGGGACTTCTTTGTTTTCCAGAACAGACCTCACGAAACTTAAAGAGTAGGTACTCTCTGAGAACCTCATTATACTGTTTGGCCCATTTCCCAGATTTGGGGATGTAGACTAAGGCAGGAGCTAGGACGTCTAGGGAGTGGGGAAATGCCTGGGCAGAAAGATCTGGGAGGTGAACTAGTTGAGATCTCATGGGGCTTGTGGTCAGTCCTCTGCCAGCTAGCTTTCTGTCAGTGGGCCCTTTCTAGAGCCTGGGCAAGTGGAAAGAGGCGGTTGGTGGGAGGAATGGCAAGTCCAGGAGTACCTAGGTAGAAGTTCTCAATGAGTCTGAAGCTGAGACAGCTGCAAGAAAAAGATGCCGCTAGTTGCTAAGGGGGCCCCAGTGGTGTCACCACACCCACATGGGAGTTGTTGGTGGCTTGGCTAACTATGCCCCTAGTTAAGCCTTCTTCCCTGTCCCCTCTCCTCAAAGCCCCTGGCCCTCCACACCCAGTACCTGTAGCATGGGCTTGAGGGAGGTGCCCAGAGGTCAGGCCAGTCTACCCTGCCTGCTCCAGCAACAGCACGCATGCCACAACCAGTGCTAGGGACCGGGGGTCTGAGCCTGCTAAGGCAGGAAGGCCCTGATCCCACTGCCCTCCCTCTCCCCTGGGCCTCAGGCCCTAGGCCAGGGCTCAACAGACACAAGCAGCGGGATGGGGTTGCCCTTCTATTGGTCCAAATCCTGAGCGTGGCCTAGGTGAGACATGGAGGTGAGGAGGCCCACGAGGCTTAGCAGCGTGGAAAACAGCAGCAGGAAGGAGGCGGTGAAGAGCAGGGCCGGGAGGGCACTGAGCACCAGCAGCAGGACGGCGGGCAGCAGATGTCGCCACGCTGCAGCCACCACAGGCCACAGGGAGCTCAGCAGATGGGAACCCGTGGTGAAGAGCGCGTGACATAGCATCAGTGCCAGCAGCAGGTAGAGGATCCCTTCCAGACCACAAAGCACACGCTGCAGTGGTTGCCGCCAGCTGGATGTGGCCCACCAGTGGGTCCAGCTCTGGGGCACGTGGGATGCACACCAGCGCAGCCAACTCTGTCGCGAGACCCAGGCCGACCAGGGCACCGCCCGCTGCGGCCCCTCACCGGCCCCGATGGCATCTGTCTCCATTTGCGACTGCTGCATCATGGCTGGTGCACCTGGGGAGAGGCCAGGCCAGCTGCAGAAGCAGCCTTGGATATGTCTGGGACCTCAGGGCAGGTGTGGGTGCAGGAGTCAGGTGGGCACCAGTGTGGGTGGGGTGGGGCTTTGAGCTGGGGACTGGGTCTTACCTCTGGGCAAAGCCACCTAAGTCATGTTGCTTCTTGTAGCTCCCAGGACGGCCTGGCAGCCAGAGATGAGTCCCCTCTTTCCCTCATCTCCACCCTCCCAGAGGAGCCCATTGTGACCTGGTCTAGGGTGGGGTCCAGCCAAGAAAGGAGCCATTGCAGGGTGCGAGCCTCATGCAAGCCCTTCTCTGTGGACCCTTCAGGCTGGCAGAGGAGCCTGGGGAGTCAACAGACGTAGTTTGTCATGCTTTCTTGTGGGAAGCCCTCTTGGATATCTGTCTGTTCCCTGCTGGCTGATAGCCAGTCACACTCTGCTCTCTCGCAAGTCTTTCTCTCTGGACCTTCATTCTTTAGAACCACAGAGGAGGCCAGAATGGCCAACCCCAATCTGCAGGTTCTGAGATGGCTATCACTTCCCGCACTGGGCAACCTGTGCCTTATCTCACCTTCTATGGCTGCTTTCACATTGTGGGGCTGGAGGTCCCCTGGGGACAATGGGTTACCCTCCCACCCTGCCAAGCCCACGATGGAGAAAAAGAGGAATGAGGCAGCACTATGGCCAGTGTATTTCTGGAGGGCACTCAGGCCCAAGGATGGAGGCAGAAAGCCAGGCCAAGCAGGGCCAAAGGCACCCCTCAGGCTCCCAGGAACAGCCCCAGGCCCAGGAGCAGCAGGAGCAGAGCTTCCTGGAGGCAGAGTTGTCCTGTGACTGCCACCATCGGCAGGAGTAGAGCCTCCTGCCATCTGGGACCCTCACCAGCCCCCTGACTCAGGCCCCCTGTGAGAAGTGTGTGCTGTGGCCCGGTGGATCTGAGGGCCTGTGGAGAAAGAGGGCAGCAGCCGGGCTTTGGGAGATTGACCACTTCCTCACCTGCCCATGCCTGCCCATCTGCCAGGCTGCTGCCCACTTACCTGTGGAGTAGGTCGAAGGCCAGGAAGCTGACTAGTAGCAGCAGCAGCAGCAAGGCTGGGCCAGCCGAGGAAAAGACTGCCCAAATTGTCAACCCCAGTGCCCCCAGCCCTAGGACACTGTCCATGAGCTGGGCTGGACTAGGGTCCAAAGAGGACATACATGGACCCACTGGATGACCCGATCCCTCTCCAGCACCCAGGCCCCTGGGAGGGACAGGGATAGGATAAGCAAGGGCTTTGGGCCTGAGTGAGCAGAGCTGGGTCATGGAGGGAGGCGGAGGTTACAGGAAGGGGCTTTGTTTCCTGGGAGGGAGTATGGGGGTGGGGTGGGAAAGTGGGAAGGGGTGGAAATCACTCAAGGGTGAGCTCAGGGAGTGGGGAATGGGGCTCATGGGGAATCTCCCCCTCCCCACACGCTCACCCACCCAGCCCTTCTCACCTCCTCCCACTTAGGTCAGCCATTCTGGGCCTGACAGCTGGGGCATTGTGACCTCTTGCCAGGTGGATCCCTGAGGTAGGGAGTGGCTGCTGCTGGTTCTGGCCTCATAAGCAGCTGGGGCTTAGCCAGAGGAGGTCAGTGATTTCTGAGAACCAAGACTCAATCTCTTGCCTCTGCTAATTCTCTGCCCTAGGGCCCTCCCTTGGGGATCTGTGTTGCCAAGAAGGCATCTAACCTCATCACCACATGGGCAGCTGACCAAAGGAGGAAGGGCTGCTTTCTTTTTCCTGCAGGTTCCCAGAGCTGTGTGTCCAGGGACAAGTTATTCAATCTTCCTGTCTAATGCTCTCTTCCCTGAGAGTAGGGTGATGCCTGTGAGCTCTTGTGGGGGATTTTTTTCAGTATTACAGTCCTGGGATACAGAGATAGACTCTGTCAGGAAGCAAACCTGAGGCTTTCTGTGGCTGGGCTCCCATGTGACCTGCTACATAGGAATGGGGCAAGACGGGGCTATTTAGGCATTCTAAGTAGTACCATGGTTTGTGGGAGGTGTTCCAGATACTGGGATTCCAGAAATGGCATACAGGATATGAACGTAAGAGGGCTACTACATAGTAACCCCCAAACTGGAGGTTAAGGTTACCCTCTGAGAATGAAATTCAGGAAAATGAACATGTAATGAAGGGATTGGTCGTCTGGGAAAGAAACCTACCCCCACTGATAGTCTGTAACTGGGTGATGGTTCCAGAAGTTCCAGCACATCTTAGTTTAGTGCCTTGAGAGGCAAGAATGGAAATGGGTCATAAATGAGAGAACTTAATCCTTGTCCACATATCATATTTTGAAGGAAAACTGATGGGGGCAGGTAGTGAAGACAGTGGCCACACAGCTGCTAGGAGAGGAGGAGACAGAGTGAGAATCAGGCTGCATATCTATCTCCAGTGGGCCTTGTCCAAAGACTCAAGTTTGGCAACGTTGATATCTTTGGTGGTGATGGGCTCAACAGCCCATGAAGCTAATGCCACTGACCCTTGGGACCATTCTTTGATTACTTTGCTCTGGCTCTTGCCAAAGCAATAAAGAAATGCCCACAAAATTCTGAGGGAAAATGATTTCCAACCTAGAAACGTATATATGCCCAAATGCATACCAAGTGTGAGGGCAGAATAAAGACATTCTAAACCATACAAGGTCTCAAAATTTTGACCTTGCATGCACTGTTTCTTAGAAAGTTACTGGAGGATGTACTTCAGGAAAACAAATAATTAAGAAAGAAGAGAATATGGGTTTTAAGAAATGAGGCCAAACACAGGAGAGGTATGATGAGAAGGGCCTGGGATGTCAGCTGTGCTCCCAGGTGGGAAAACAAGCAACTCATCCTGGAATCAAAAGATAGATGCTTTTGGATCACTTCATCATCCCCAGCAGGGATGTCTCCAGAAGAAAATAAAATGATTATCTGCTGTTTTTAGACATATTCAAAATAAATGTTCAGTTCTGTTGGAAACTTAGAATTGTATTAGCAATTGGTGCCTTTAAGACCCAGCAAATGATAAAACAAAGTAATTACTTTGTAATTATTACAAATAAATATTTACAAAGAAAGAATTACAAAGTAATTATTACACAAAGTTGAACAATAATATTTACATGGTCATAATATAAGCACTGAATATAGAATCCAGTGATTTAGCTCTTTTGGGAAAATGGAAGGAGGGGAAGTGTATGTTTGTGTATTTGGGTATGTATGGGTAGAAGGGTGATAAGAAAGCTAAATCCTTAATTCCACATTAGGAATTCCACAGATAATGTCTAAACATCAAGAAATAGCAATAGAAGCGTAGAAACAGCAATAGAAGCATAGAAGTAAGTACAAGGAAAAATAACAAAAAGCATTTAAAATGGTTGACTTGGGAATGGAGAAGCATAGAAAAGTCTATTACAAGCCTAAATGTAATTTACCCCTAAAATTATATTCCATAGTATTTTGATAAAAATGATTTAGTTAAAAATAAAAAAGCAAATCAATGTAGGTTCATATTGTTGAGATCAAGAATATACCCTCCCAGGACGAGTGAAATGCCAATTTCCTAATGTTATGTGGATGTACTCTTGTGGCTTGAGATAACATTTCCAGTGACAGCACCAAACACCATCAAACTCAGAAAGCTGTGAATCTTATGCATTTTAAGTGGAGGCTTTAAACCTCCAACTAGAGCTTCTCAACCTTCAATGTGCACATGACTTCCCTGGGATGGAACTGGTCAGGGATTCTGCATTTCTAACAAGCTCCCAGGGGATGCTGATGCTGTTGGTCCTTGGCCACTCTTTGAGAATGAGCTCTAAAAGACATTGATGTACAAAAGAGAGACAGCTGGGGAAGATGATGGTGAAGGGAGGATGGACATGTGGGAGGTACCTCCCTGTGCATCTAGGTGCCACGGGAGTCCCCATCAATACTCACCTGCATCATAAGGAAAACACATAGTGGGTAGTGAGTTCTGTCTCAGCACCAGGAACAGGAGGTTAGGACGCACAGGCAGGTAGTGGATTCCACTAGTACTTCTCTATTTGTGAAGCCAGACACATAGCCTCCTTTCTTTTCTTGATTTGTTTTATTCCATCCATGTATGTGAGAACAAGTGCACCGTGTTAAGCTGTTTTCTCCACCTTTAATTCATCAGATTAATTTCAGGGCCCCTTGGAACCACATATTATCTCATTTCATCATCATAGCAATCCTGGGAGGAAGATACTATCGTTCCCATTTTACAGATAAGGAAACAGAGGCTCAAAGAGGTGAAATTACTATCAAAGGTTACACAAACAAAATAAATGATGGCAGATGTGAAATTAAGCCAGTGTGGCGCCAAAGTCATGTATCCTCTCCACCCCCAACCACTGGACCACACCGGGGAGCGGCAGGATAGGCCCAGCCCATCCCTAGTGACTCAGTGGTGCTTTGCAATGTATCTTCACCCTTGTGAGGCCACAAAAGGTTCTCCACCTGGCTCCTGGGGCTAGAGATCTGGCTGTGCAAGTACCTACCCGGGAGCAAACCTGCTGCTGCACCCTGGGAGCTGCTACCTCCAGAACCTGCTTCTGGGCTTGGTGGCTTTGCAGCCCCAGGTACCCAGTGGTAAGGGCCAAAGGCAATAACCAGGCTGGGAGCACAGAGGGGTGTGAGGGGATGAGGAAGTTATAAAGGGATGTGAGAAGGTGCTGAGAGGTTCAGGGGGCTGAGAAGGGTGCAAAGAGGTCCTAAAGGTTGCCATAGGGCAGAGAGGCAAGGGGTACAAAGGGATGAGATGAGAAGAGGGAGGGGGGCACAGGGTACACAAAAGGTATGAACGTCCTGCCAATCCCAGCCCCGAAGGGATTGGTGGAAGGTGGCCAACATGCTCCACCCTGCCAGTCCCTTTAGTCTTCCAGTTGATGGTCTGCCATCTCCTCTCCCGCAAAACCTGGTGCTGTTGGGAAGGCTCAACTTCCCTCCAGCCCTGCTTGGTCCCTTCTAACCTCGAATATATTATACACATACTTTTTGAGCACTGACTAGGGACCAGGCACTTTTCTAGGCCCTGAAGTGTAGCTGTGAACGTTTGGGTGCAAAAGCCTCTTTTGGAGGGTTACTTACCTCCTGCTGTGTGGGGGGAGGGCACAGTAAGCACATAACAAATAAAACAAGATAGTCTCAGATAGTTTTGATTGACTTGAAGACAATACAATAAAACAGGGTGAGAGGATAGAGTGTGTGTAGAAAGGATGGAGCTTACTTCCATCAGAATGGTCAGGAAAGGCCCTTGGAAGCAGATGACATGGAAAGGCAATCTAAATAATGATGCAAACTTGGTGAGCCAGTGCAAAGGCCCTGAGGCTGAATGGGGCTGGTGCATTGGAGGAACAGCTAGAATGTCTGTGTGGCTGGAGGGCTAAGAGCTAGAGGTGAGCATGGGGAAATGAAGTGGGAAGGGTGTGGGTGGAGAACCTTGTCATGAAGGGCCTTGCAAGTGAGCCCACTAGGGTTTTAAGCCAGGAGGAACTTGACAGGATTTAGCTGCTGTGTGAGATCCGACTTGGAGGGGGTGGGAGTCTCAGGAGGCTGAGATGTCTTAACCCCCCTACCCCTATCTCCCCTTCATACCCCTCTGCAAAACTTGGATGAGCTTGGGGGCCAGAGACAGGGAAGTGGCCAGATTGGGCTTTGGCAGGAGGCGGCAGCCCACAGGATCTGTTCAGACCAGCTTCTAGCTCCACAGGAGCCTGTCCTGGCCTTCCACCTCCCCCACCCTCCCCTTGCAAAGCCTTGCCCTTCGGTACCTTCTTCATTCTGCCCCTGACTCGGTCCTGTGCTTTAGGGAGCCTCGGCTTTGGCGCGCCTACCTTGAGTTTTTCTAAGTTCCCCTCAGGCACCTGGGACCTAACGGTCCAGGAGCGGCGCTCCAAGGCAAAAGAGGGACCCTCGTGGGCCCTGTCCCCGTTACTCCCTTATCGGGAGCTCTCTACTCAGAGCGCGTGGGGTGGACCAGATGCCTGAGGAGCTCCAGGCTGCGCGGTGATGAAGTCGCCCGAGTTGGTGGTGGTCTCAGTTCCAGGAGCGCGGGGCAGTATTTCTTTCCAGAGATCCTGCGAGATGGTATTGCCAGAATGGCGCTGAGACGCTGACTTTGGGTGATTCAAACTGTTTATATAGATAATGGCCCTTGGAAAAATACTTGCTCACGGCTCGGCGTCCTTCAGAGGATTCCTGGCCACCTCTGGACATCGCTTCTCACACGGGGATGGCAGTATCTCCCTGCGAGTTCCTTTCAAGGTCCAAGCATTGGCCAGAGGCGCATATTGGATGCATTT
This sequence comes from Rhinolophus ferrumequinum, assembly GCF_004115265.2. NCBI lineage: Eukaryota > Metazoa > Chordata > Mammalia > Chiroptera > Rhinolophidae > Rhinolophus > Rhinolophus ferrumequinum. The sequence goes on along the minus strand of NC_046306.1, from coordinate 24,998,079 downwards.
CCTTTCTTCTGGGGAGGCGACCCTAGCATGGGGGAGTCAAAGAGGTCTCCAGGGGATGGGCAGGGTCCTGCGCTCTGGCTCTGGAATCTCGGGATGAGTGTAGTCCCGCGGACAGAGACCCAGGGCTGCCGGTCCCGGGAGGAGAATGAGGCAGGGGCGGTAAGAAAGGGTAGAGGGAAGGACGCCCATCAAGCCTGAGCCCATCCACCCCGCCCCAGCCCGCTGGGTATCGGCTGGGGCTTCTCTTCTTGGATTATGTAACACCAGAACGTGGCAGCCGGGTGAGCAAGGAGGAGGGGAGGGGAGGGAAAAGAGAGAGGGGAGGCGGGGCTGGGGGGGTGGTGGTGGGACGAGCCGCCTCTGGCTGGGCCCCTTGGGCTGTCTGTCAGACAGATTCCTGGAGGGCCAGCCCTCCTCCCATTCCCCAGCCCACCCCCGCCTCAGTTTCCCCGCATTCTTTCTGTCCTACCCGCCTAGGTAGATAGCCTCTGGCTCTAGTTGGATGTCCCTCTTGGGTTGTGGTTTCCTCCCCGAGAGTTCCCAGCTTTGCTGTCTTGGCCATGTCGATAGCCGTTCTGAGCCTCAGTTTACCAGTTTGTAAAATGAGGTTGGATTGAGAGGCCACGTGTAAAAAGCCTGGAATAGTGCATGGCACAAAGTAGGTGCCCACTACAGGTCAAAGCGCCTCACTGAAATCCAGGCTGCCGATGGGCTTTGCGGACTGTGAAGGGCGGCCCAGGAGGGAGGCCAGAGAGGGAGGGGCATGGACGGTGAGTGCGGTGACCTTTGGCAGCCCGTCGGGGGTCCGCCAGGCTAGCTCCGCCCCCGCCCTCCCCTCCCGGGTCCGAGGCCAGCGAGCGGGCTGTGGGCGGGCCGGAGGCCTCAGGGGGCGTGCGGCTGCGGCAGGAAGGGGCGGGGGGCTCCGGAGCAGTCGGCAGGAAGAGACGAACCCACCGACCGCCGGGGCCCCGCACATTCCCACCTGTGGACCTCGCCATGTGGGGTCTCCTGCTCGCCTTGGCCGCTTTCGCGCCTGCCGTCGATCAGGGTCTGGGGGCGCCCGGCAGCTCTCTGCTGGGCCTTGCGCCGTCTGCGACCACCGAGGCCCGGATCTCGACCCCGGCCCCGGCCCCGGCCCCGCGTAGCAGCCCGGCACAGCCGCCGGCGGGAAAGGATAACGGTGATCTCCCGGCTCTAGGGCCCACCTCTCCCTCAGGTCGGTTGCCCCACCACCCGTCCCCTGTGTGACGACCCTTCCCCAACACACACACACACACACACACACACACACACACCACACACACACACTCTTTCCGCCTTGTGCAATGGATGCTGACTCAGCAGTCCCAGTTCCAGGCCAGACCAAGTAAGTCAGCAGTCCTGGGCCCGAAGCCAGTGAGATGCTGCCTCTTCCAGCCCCAAACCTTCCCTTTTCACAGATGAGGAAACTGAGACCAGAGCCAGGAGGAGGGGAGAAAGAGGTGTGGACAAAGGCATTGACGCTAAGAGATTCAGAGCAAGACTGTGTAGGAGAGAGCTTGAGGGCAGGGGCTAGAAGGAAGGAACTAGAGAAAGAGAGGGAGAGCACTGAGGCTGCCTGGAGGAATGGGGTACTGTCTAGGGAGGGATGGCAGTCAAGGAGGGCTTCTCAGAGGAGGCAAATGAACAATGTTGTTGCTCACAAAGAGTGAGTATCTCTGAATCAGAAGAGCTGAAGAGGAGGGCAGCCAAGAAGAAAACCATATGTTTAAAGGCACAGGGGCACCAGACACGTTCTGGAGGTTCCTTTGGAGATTGGGTGGGTGGGAAACTGTGGCATCTGCCCTGTGCAAGGCCCTGTGCTGAAGAGTGAGCAGGACACAGGCCCAGCCCTGGGAGGCTTGAGCACCCCGGCAGACATGGGTTTGAGGACAGGATATCACAGCCCAGAGGGCAGACGCAATAATGGAGGTGGCACTGAGACTTTTGGAAACTGAGCCTGGAGCTAAGGAGGGCTCCTCGAAGGGTATCTGAGATGTGATGAAGAATGGGAATTTGGCAATAAAATCAGAGGTGGTGGGTGGTATAATGGGGAGGGGACAGCCAGTGCAAAGGCCTGGAGGTAAAGAACCAAACGCAGCTCTTTGGAGCAATCAAATAGTTTCTAGTGGCTGGGTGTAGCTCTGCGTTGGAGAGGGTCAGAGGAGGCTGGCCGAGCATGTGGTCACGTCAGGAAGGAGAAGGACCCAAGGAAATGACTGGAGAAGTAGGTTGGGTCAGACTGTGCAGGCTGTTAAGTCCGTGCCCAAGTCTTTAGATACTTGTGGGGCTTGCTATGGGCTTACAGGCATTCTTGGGCTGGCAGACTTCTCCATCTGGCTTTTTAATTCTATCCTTCCCTCCCCTGGTGCTGTGCCTTCCTGGTCCCCAGGGACCTCACAACAGCACGTCCGGATTCGCGTCATCAAGAAGAAAAAGGTTATTATGAAGAAGCGAAAGAAGCTAACTCGCCCCAGTCCTCTGGCGACTGCCAGGCCAGTGGTGACCACCAGTCCTGCAGGGGTCCTTGATCTCCCCAAGGAGCAAGAACCAGGTACCACCCTTCTAGGGGCTCTGCCTAAATTTGCAGCCCCTGGGGCACATAGGTACTAACCTAACTCTTGAACTCATAGGCACAGGCACAGGCACGTCCCCAGCCTTCCCCGTACACGGGCAAGCATAGACTCTGCTTTCCGTCTGCCCTGACCACTCTCTCGCTGGTCTTGTCTCACGGCTCTGTCCCTTCCCCAGGCTGTCCACCTTTGGGCCTGGAGTCTCTGCGAGTTTCAGATAACCAGCTTGAGGCATCCAGCAGCCAGTCCTATGGTCTTGGACCACATCGAGGACGGCTCAACATCCAGGTCAGCACCCTGGCTCAGAGCAAGGCCACCCCTGGAACCTTCTTCCCCCCATCTTGGTCCACCCCATACTGCCCACGTGGGCCTGATCACCATGTCCTCTGCCCACAGTCAGGCCTGGAGGATGGTGATCTGTATGATGGGGCCTGGTGTGCCGAGCAGCAGGACGCTGAGCCGTGGCTTCAGGTGGATGCTAAGCACCCCACTCGCTTCTCAGGCATTATCACCCAGGGTAGGAGCTCTATTTGGAGGTAAGGCAGGCTAACCCAAGGCCAGGAAGTCATGGGCAGACTCAAAAGGGCTGGGGTGTGGGAGTCCTGAAGGCTACCGATAATCTCCCCCCACTTCTCCTTTCAGGTATGACTGGGTCACCTCATACAAGGTCCAGTTCAGCAATGACAGTCACACCTGGTGGGGGAGTAGGAACCGCAGCAGTGGGATGGACGCGGTGCGTGATGCAATAGGTGGCTGGGACCCTCTATGCTGGGAGTTGGGCATCCAGCCCAGTGTAGGGTGCTGGGCTGGGCTGGGCTGGGCTGGGGCTTCTCTGGGCATAAGGAACAGATGCCCACTTGGGCATTCCAGGAGAAAAGTGATTGTTGTCAGGATGGGTGGGGCCACGCATGCAGCCTTGGGAGCCAGGCTGCTTTGGAACATGGCTGCATTCCCCCCAAATACTTCTTCCATGGGTGGGTACCACTTCATGCCACAGCTTCCTGCTGGAACACCCCTTCTAACAATGGGTTTCTGGTCCTTGCATCACCTCTCACCTCTCCATCCCATGGACCCCTTTATACAACAAGCTAATGTGTGGGGTCCTGGCCGACTTTAGGAGTGGCTGCTCCTGAGTCACATGGCCATATTGGTCTAGTGAGCTGTGACTCAGCCAGAAAGCATGGCTGCCCAGGGCTGCCCTTTGGCGGGGCTATGGGCCAGGGTCTGTGTTTGACGCTGAGTGCAAGTCTCCAGCTGAGCCCACCAGGGTGGGTTTGTTGGGGAGTTTGGAGGCCTGAGCACCTTCCCTGAGTCCTGGACCGGGATGCTGGGGTTTGAGCAGCCTCACCAAAGGACTTGATGACCCCAGGTATTTCCTGCCAATTCGGACCAAGAGACACCAGTGCTGAACCTCTTGCCTGAGCCCCAAGTGGCCCGCTTCATTCGCCTGCTGCCCCAGACCTGGCTCGAGGGAGGCGCATCTTGCCTCCGGGCAGAGATCCTGGCCTGCCCAGTCTCAGGTGGACAGTGGGACAAGGGCTGGATGGGCAGGTTATAACCTTTACTGTGAGCTCACCTGTAGAGGAGGGTAACATGAACTCACCCTCTTCTAGATCCCAATGGCCTATTCCCTGAGGCCCCTGCACTGGGATCCCCTGACCCTCTGGACTTCCAGCATCACAATTATAAGGCCATGAGGAAGGTCAGACATAACCACTGTGACCCAGGAGGGAGGCGTTGCGTATCTCAGGTCCCCTTCCACCAGGGCATAACGTGCTGTGACTGCCCTCATGTCCCTTCTCCCACCCTTGCTGTCTCACGCTTCTTCCTTATTAGCTCCTAAACTCTGTTCTGGTTCCCCTTTTATGGCACCTCCCCTGTCTGAGCTTTCCCCTCTGCTGCTAGTCCCCTCCTGTATTGTGCCATGGTGCCCCCCTCTTTGTGGGCCGCTACTGGCTTTTATAAGTCCTTCCACGGCCACATGGGGTCTGAGCCCTGGTTCTCATCCTCCCATGCCACACTGCGCCCCGCCCACCCCCGCCCCACCAGCTGATGAAACAAGTGAACGAGCAGTGTCCCAACATCACCCGCATCTACAGCATCGGGAAGAGCAACCAGGGCCTGAAGCTGTATGTGATGGAAATGTCAGACCAGCCTGGGGAGCACGAGCTGGGTACTGGCAGGTGGGGTGGGAGCGGTAGGCACGGGGAAGGGCATGGGCACGAGCCAGCTGTGAGCCCCTGTGTGCTTCCAGGAGAGCCTGAGGTGCGCTATGTGGCCGGCATGCACGGGAATGAGGCCCTGGGGCGGGAGTTGCTCCTGCTCCTGATGCAGTTCCTGTGCCACGAGTTCCTGCGAGGGGACCCACGGGTGACCCGGCTGCTCACAGAGACACGCATCCACCTGCTGCCCTCCATGAACCCCGATGGCTATGAGACTGCCTTCCACCGGGTAGGCCACCTGGCACGAAGGCCACCCTGTTTCTTCTCCTCTGGTGCCGGGAGGCTACTTGGCTGAACAAGCCCCTTTCCTGTTAGGGCTCAGAGCTGGTGGGCTGGGCAGAGGGCCGCTGGAACCAGCAAGGCATTGACCTTAACCATAATTTTGCTGACCTCAACACACCACTGTGGGAAGCAGAGGATGATGGGTTGGTACCTGACACTGTCCCCAACCATCACCTGCCACTGCCCACTTACTACACGCTGCCCAATGCCACTGTGAGTATTCTGGGGGCAGTGATGGAGGGCCACCCTGGGGCCCTTTGTCTCTGTCTCTGTCTCTGCCTTTCCTGACCTGCCCCTGTCCAGGTGGCTCCGGAAACATGGGCAGTGATTGAGTGGATGAAACGGATCCCCTTTGTGCTGAGCGCCAACCTCCACGGGGGTGAGCTCGTGGTATCCTACCCATTCGACATGACTCGGACCCCGTGGGCTGCCCGCGAACTCACGCCCACCCCGGATGATGCTGTGTTTCGCTGGCTGAGCACCGTCTATGCTGGCACTAATCGCGCCATGCAGGACCCAGATCGCCGACCCTGCCACAGCCAGGACTTCTCCTTGTATGGCAACGTCATCAACGGGGCTGACTGGCACACAGTCCCTGGGAGTATGTGTTTGCGGGTGGAGTAGCCCTGTCCCCATAATCCTACCCCAATAAGACAATCTGCTGTCACGTTCAGCTCTGGTGTCAATTCCTACGTGAGAGTGTCTCCCAGAAAAGGGCACCAAGAAGGTGGGGCACCCATCCTGCCCCCTTGGGCTCCAGTGTCTGTGGTTCCCCTATAGGCATGAATGACTTCAGTTACTTACACACCAACTGCTTTGAGATCACTGTGGAGCTGTCCTGTGACAAGTTCCCTCACAAGAATGAGCTGCCCCAGGAGTGGGAGAACAACAAAGATGCCCTCCTCACCTACCTGGAACAGGTCTGACTCAAATCCCCACCCCCAGTCTACCCATCTTGCTCCGGACCTGCCTGCTTTCCATTCAGGTTTCAGCTCCCACCAAGGGGTCATCTAAGGTCCTGCTGAGCATTCTGACTCACTAGATGCCATGGGCCATCAGGTTGACTTGGAGGGCCGTAGGACCGGAAGCACAATTTGCCAGCAGGGCAGCGTCAGACACTGTTAGTAGAAGTAGACCCCACAGAGCTGTCCCAGAGCTGTTCTCAGGAGGGCTGTTCTCAGAAATGACTCACATTTAAGCAAGTGCAGGAAGTGCTGTGTCACAGACACAGTCATATTCTACAGCAACTCGTATCCCTTGCAATGGATCCATACATATAACTTCCAAGGGTTCCAAAACGATAAGCCCATAACAAGGGTCACTGAACTTGGGAAAGCCTAAGATACGCCTTAGGGAACTATTTGTAGTTCTCCCAGTCCTGATGCAATTTATCAGCAGGGGATATTTCTAACCAGAGTATTGTCACCTAGGAATGTAGTAGATTTACCACTTTTATCAAGTTTATGGGGCAACAGAGTTAGAAAATGAGCTGGAGGTCATGTCCTCAGGCGGAAGGAAGGGAAAGGGTTTTAATGACCGTTTCCCACACAGGTGCGCATGGGCATTGCGGGAGTTGTTCGGGACAAGGACACGGAGCTCGGGATTGCTGACGCTGTCATCGCCGTGGACGGGATTAACCATGATGTGACAACGGGTATGTGTGCGGAGGAGGCCATGGTAGAGGGGTGGGAGGGCTTCAGGTGGGGGCAGAAGCTGAGGATCACTGGGCCCTGATCTTGCCCTTCACTTCTCAGCGTGGGGCGGGGATTACTGGCGCCTGCTGACCCCAGGGGACTATATGGTGACTGCCAGCGCTGAGGGCTACCACTCGGCGACACGGAGCTGCCGGGTCACCTTTGAAGAGGGCCCGGTCCCCTGTAATTTCCACCTCACCAAGACTCCCAAACAGAGACTGCGAGAGCTGCTGGCAGCGGGGGCCAAGGTGCCCCCAGACCTTCGGAGGCGCCTGGAGCGGCTAAGGGGGCGGAAGGATTAACACCTCCAGCTGGAGAGCTCCAGAGCCTTGGGCAGGCTGGACCTGTCCAGAACTGAAGGAGGGGGACTGAGAGTGGGAAGGGAGGGACAAAGTGGGTAAGAGGTGCTTGGGCTCATTAAAGCTACTTGGCACCTCAGTCAATCGTCCTGTAATCTCTGTCCCAGATCCTCCCCCTGGGGCCAGACCTCAGCTTCTCCTCGATCCTATTCTGCATACACTCACACACTCTTATCAGGTGACTTCCAGAGAAATAGTGTAGAAAGAGGACCCCACCTGGATACTTCTTGAACCTAGGGCTTAGCAGAACAGCTCATCTCATCAGCCCATCAACTTCTGCAGCCGGCTCCACACAGCGCTGTTAAACATTTTGGAAGAAACTGCTTTGTGCCAAACATGCAAGGAGTCAAGGATAAGCAGTACCCATCCAACCTTCTGAGGTTCCCAGTGGAGAGGGGGCAGTTCCGTACAATGTGAGGTGTGCCAAGGTGGAGGCCGGTTGCTGTGGGAGCACAGCTGGGAGATACATACATGTGAAATAACAGCAGTGCAGATCAACAGGGACTCAAATGGTCAAGGATGCAATAGAGGTGATGGTTCTAGGACTTTAGATGGGAGGTGGGCCAAGTATGGGGGTACGGACAGGTACACCTCTAAGGAGAGAACCAAAGATGAACAGCTGAGCATATGAATTTGCTTCACCCGCCATTTTTGGAGAGTGTTGGTAAATGATAGGATTTGATTCATTTTTTTTTTTTTCAGACCGAAGGAGAAGTTATGTGTCAGTCTGTGTCTTGTCAGGATTTAAAAACTCATTCTAGGCATCTCAAACGGAAATTTAATGCTGGACATTAGATATAAAGGTGTCAGGAGAGCTGGATGAGAAAAAAGGAGAAGGGAGTTGTACCTAGAATTCGGGAAGCTGAGAACACCATTGGTCTGGAGTTTATAAGCCTGTATTTGCTGATGTTGGTGCCGGTGCCCACAATGACCTGGGGCCACCTGTGGTCACTTGTGGTCAACTGCCATGGCTAGAGCCAGAAACAATAATTTCTCCCTTCCACTTTCTAATCTCTAATGTATGAAGTTCACTGGCAAAATCTAACTGTAATGTAGCTTGCAAGGAAGCTCACAAAATGGAGTTTCCAGGCTCCCAGCCCCCTGCAATTCAGAGAAGAGCTTGCAAGAGCAGGAATCAGGCAAATACTAATAGATGAAATATGGCACAAAGACGTCCACGTACCTTTTTGTTACGTCAGTTCTGCCTGGTGCTGGGATGTTGCATTGTCTTTGTTTCTTGAGGTGTCTCTCTCTGCCTCTCTCATATTTTCCATCTCAGATCACCATGAGGGATTTAGTGCCACATCTCCCATCTCTCTCCCCACCTCCAACTCCTCTTGTACAGCATGACTTTTTCTGAAAAAAAATTTGTTTTTATTCATCAAAGTTTAACATACATAGTGAAAAATGCTCATACGTGCACAGCTTATTGGCAGAGTGGATTAAAAGATGTGGCCTGACTATATACTATAACAAATTCACTTCAAATATAAAGATATAGATACCTTGAAAGTAAAAGAGGAAAAAAAGATATATTGTGCAAACATTAATCAAAAGAAAGCAAGAGTGACTATCTTAATATCTGATAAAATTGACTTCACAGCAAAGAAAATTACCAGAGACAGAAAGCGACATTACATAATGGTACAACTGAACACACCCAGATTTGTCCCTTGGGTAGTCTCGATTCAGCTAGTTCAGCATAACTGAAATGGCATGTGAATTCCCCTAGCTAATGTCCAAGCTCTGGATTTTCTCCACTTCTATCAAGACATTCCCATGGCCAGAAATCTCCTTTTGCTGCACAGTTGCCACGGGGTTCCCATATCCTTCCTACTTCCTTCATAAATACATGAGGTAGAATGAGAAGGGGCTCCTGTCCTGGAGCTCTTTTATGAGTGATATCAGCCCTGTTTGGCCTAGCAACCCACCTTTTGGATACAGGAACTTTGGGGCAATAAATGCATTCTCCAACTCTTTGCCTGGAAGTGCCCTCCAGCAAACTCCAAATAATTGTGTCTGTACACGAATGTGTCATTAGAGGTGTTTGCCTTTGCATCCCTCGTGACATATTTGACAAGATGAAGAACACTTCAGCATGATCTAGACATAGATGTTCCTATTCCTGGGTGTAAATGTCTACTATAGAAAACCTCTTTAACACATGTGCCAAAAGATACATGTACACGAATGCTTATAGCAGCAGCCTTAGTTGTAAAAGACCCAAATCAGAATCAGCTCAAATGTCCTTCAAGAGTAGAATAAAATATGGTACATTTATGCAGTGGAATTGTATACAGGAATGAAAATGAACCACTGCTATACATACACAACATGGATGACTCTCACAAAAACAATTTTGAGTGAAATAAGCAAAACATAAAAGAAAAATTGATTGATATTGTTAATGGATGTTGCATGATAAAATAATCAAGAAAAGCAAGGACATGATTATGATAAATTCAGGACAGTGATTGATTCTGGGGGAGTAATGGGGCAACAATCAGGGAAAAGAACATGGAGGGATTCTGGAGTGCTAGCAATATTCTTTACCTAGTGAGAGTACATTGGTGTTCACTTAAAAACGTATGTTGAACTTTGTATGAACATTTTATGTACTTAAAAAGTATCCAATTTCATTTATTAAAAATTTGCATACAATAAAATCCACTTTTTTGATGTACTCTTCAGTGAGTCACATGTATAGATTCTTGTAATTACCACCATAGACAGAGACATAAAGAATTCCCTTGTGTTGCCTTTTTGTATTCAGACTCTCCTCCCATTTCAACTCTAGGCAAGCACTAATCCTTGTCTGTTCCTATATTTTTGCTTTAGCTTTGAACTCTCAACAAGATAAAGAGATCCACATCTAGACATAGAATCAAATTGTCAAAAGCCAGAGACAAAGAGAGAACCTTGAAAGCAGCAAGAGAGAAGCAACATGCCATGGGCAAGGGACAAAAATAAAATAAAGTAAAAAAATAGAGAGTTATTTTGTCCATTTAAAAAATTGGTAGTTTGTTTTCTTATTTTTGAGCTTCGAGAGTTGGATACAAGTCCTTTGTCTCACGTGTGATTTGCAAATATTTTCTCCCAATCTATGGCTCGTCTTTTTATTCTCTTAATAGTGTTCTTTGTATAGCTGAAGTTTTAAATTTTGATAAAGTTCAATTTATCATTTTTTTCTTTTATAGATGGTACTTTTTGTATCCTATCTGAAAATTCTTTGATTAACCAAAAATCATGAAGATTTTTCCCTATGTTTTCTTCTGCGAATTTTATAATATTACATATTACATTTAGATTATAACTGTGTTTCCCCCAAAATAAGATCTATCCAGGCAATCAGCTCTAATGCATCTTTTGGAGCAAAAATTAATATAAGACTGGGTTTTATTTTACTATAATATAAGACCCGGTATTTAATATAATATAATGTAATATAATATAATATAATACAATATAAGACCTGGTCTTCTATTAATTTTTGCTCCAAAAGACGCATTAGAGCTGATTGCCCGGCTAGGTCTTATTTTAGGGAAAACACGGAATCTCTTTTGAGTTAGCTTTTATGTAAATCAAGGTTTATTTTTTTGCTTGTGGAAGTCCAGTTTTTCTAGTTTCTTTGTTGAAAAAACTGTTCTTTCTTTATTGAAATGCCTTTATACCTTTCTTAAAAATCTGTTGACCAAATTTGTGTGGATTTATTTCTGGAATTTGTAATCTATTGCATTGTGTGTCTATCCTTTCACCAATACCACGCTGTCTTGACCATTGTAGCTTTGTGACACATCTTAAAATTGGCTAGTATGCACATGCAAAAAAATGAAATTGGACGCTTATACAAAAATTAACTAAAAAAATGGATCAGAAATCTAAACTTAAGAACTAAAACTGTAAAATTCCTAGAAGAAATAGAAAAATCTTCATGATATTGGATTAATTGATGATTTCTTGAATATGACACCAAAAGCACAGGCAACAAAAGAAACAATAGATAAATTAGACTTCATCAAAATTAAAAACTTTCGTACATCAAAAAACATTACCAGAGAATAAAAAGACAATACACAGAATGAGAGAAAGTGTTTACAGGAATTTAAATATCCAAAATATGTATAGATGTATATAAAAAAATAATTCAACAACAATAATAAAACAAATCAGTTAAAAAATGGGCAAAGGACTTGAACACATTTCTTCAAAGAAGATACACACATGGTCAATAAGTACATCAAAAGATGCTCAACATCATTAGTCACTAGGGAAATGCAAATCAAAACCACAATTAGATAGCAACCCTCTAGGGTGGCTATTACCAACAAAACGGAAACTAACAAGTTGGCAATAATGTGGAGCAACTGGAACCCTTGCATATTGTTACTGGGAATATAAAATGTTATAGCTGCTGTGGAAAAGAGTTTAGTAGTACCTGAAAAGTGTAGACATAGAATTACCAAATGACCTAGCAATTTCATTCCTAGGTATGTACCCCCAAATTTTAAAGCAGAAACTCAAACAGATACTTCTACACCAATGTTCATAGCAGCATTATTGATAATAGCCAAAAGGTGGATACAACCCAAGTGTCCATCAAAAATTGAATAAACAAAATGTAGTATACACATACAATAGAATATTACTCAGCCATGGAAAGAGATGGAATTCTGATACAAGTTCCAATAAAGACAAAACTTATTAGGAAAAAATATTCTGCTAAGTAAAATAAGCCCGACACAAAAGGACAAATATTATATGATTACACTTATATAAGGTACTGAGAATAGGTACATTCATAGAGACAGAAAGTAGAATAGAGGTTAAAAGGGACCAGGGGGAGAGGGATGGGGACTTATTATCCAGTGGCACGTGTTTCTGTTTGGAATGACGAAAAAGCTCTGGAAATAGATAGTACTTCCAGCATCACAACATTGCGAATACACTTAATGTCACTTAATGTATACTTAAAAATGCTTACAGTGGTAAATTTTACCACATTAAAAACTATATTAAAAAAACACAAAACGCAAAACCCTACAAAAATTGGGCTAGTGAGAATCCTACATTTTTGTTTTTCTTTTTCAAAACTATTTTGGCTATTCTAGGTGTGTGTTTTTTTTTAACCTTTCTAGCACATTTTAGATTTTGCTTGTCTGTATCTACAAAGAATCCTGCTGGGATTTTGATAGGAATTGCATTAAACTTATAGGTCACCATAGGGAAGAATTGACATCTTTAATGTACTGTGTCTTCAAATCTATGAACACGGTATGTTTTTCCTTCTATTAGGTTTTCTTGGATCGCTTTCATTAGCATTTTGTAGTTTCTAGCATACAGATACTGCAAATATTTTGTTAGATTTATATCTAAGTATTTCATTTTTTTGAGCTATTGTAAATTGTACTGTATGAACTGAATTGTGTCCCCCTCCCCACACCTCACCCCCAAATTCATATGTTGAAGTCCTAAGCCTCAGAACCTTAGATTGAACCATATTTGGAGATAGAGGCTTTAAAATTTTTTTTATTTTCAATTACTGTTGACATTCAATATTATATTACTGTCAAGTGTACAGCATAGTGATTAGACATTTATATAACTTACGAAGTGATCCCCCTGACAAGTCTAGTACCCACTTGGCACCATACATAGTTATTACAATTTTATTGAATATAGTTCCTATGTAGAGATAGAGCCTTTAAAGAAGTAATTAAGGTTAAATGAGGTCAGATGGGTGGGCCGTAATCCAATATGTCTGGTGTCCTTATTTGAAGAGAGAGAGACACCAGGGACATGCATGCACAGAGAAGAGGCCATGTGAAGACACAGTGAAAGGGAGTCCATCAATAAACCAAGGAGAGATGCGTCAGGAGAAACCAAATCTTCAAACACCTTGCTCTTTTTTTCTTTTTTTAAAAACGTTTTATTGGGGAAGGAGAACAGGACTTTATTGGGGAACAGTGTGTACTTCCAGGGTTTCTTCCAAGTCAAGTTGTTGTCCTTTCAATCGTAGTTGTGGAGGGCGCAGTTCAGCTCCAGGTCCAGTTGCCATTGTTAGTTGCAGGGGGCACAGTCCACCATCCTTCTCTGGAGTTGAAGAGTCGAACCGGCAACCTCGTGGTTGAAAGCCCGCGCTCCAACCAACTGAGCCATCCCGGAGCTCAGTGGCAGCTCAGCTCAAGTTGCCGTGTTCAATCTTAGTCAAACACCTTGATCTTGAACTTTATAGCCAGAACAGTGGGAAAATAAATTTCTGTTGTTTTAGCCATGAAGTCTGTGACATAAAGGTTCTATTTTCAAAATTTTCATTTTCCAGTTGTTCGTGATTAGTATGTTGAAATGTGATTGTTTTTGTATATTGATCTCAAATCTTGTGACGTTGCTAAACTTGCTTATTAGTTCTAGGAGTTTTTTTTAGAAAAATAGATTTTTTTAGGGTTTTCTTTATAGATGATCATATCATCTGTGAGTAGAGATAGTTTTATTTATTCCTTTACAATATTAAACGTTTTACTTCTTTTTCTTGCCTTATTGCACTTGCTAGGACTTCTAGTACTATATTAAATAGGAATTAAGAAACAATAGCAGAAAATTCCCAAATATGGTGAAAGACATAAATTTGCAGATCAAAGAAGCACAGGAAACCCTAGACAGGAGTGGTGAGAGTGAACATGCTTGCTTCATTCCTGATTTTAGGAGGGAAACATTCATTTGATGTTAGGTGGTATTAGGTTTTTATAGGTGCCTTTTATCGGGTTCCAAATGTTCCCTTCTAATTCTAGTTTGCTGAGAATTTCTCTAGGAATGAATGTTAGATTTTGTCAAATGTTTTTTCTGTATCTGTTGAGATGATTGCATTTTTTTCTTTTTTAGTTTGTTAATATGGTGCAATCCCATGTTAGAATTCCATCCCAACTAGAAAAGAGTATCAGAAACAGTTCTCATTCATGTAGAATGGGCAAAAATATTCACTTAGAGTTTTGCCCTAGGGCTAGGTTAACTTTCCCAGTCTCTATCGTCATACAGTTTGAAGCTATCTGGACCATCGTGCAGAACACTACAATGGTTCTTCTACATCGCTGCCATCATGCACATTATGCAGGATGAGCATGACATGCTAGCACACTAGAGGCTCTGGAAAGGCACATGCACTCCACATGGTGGGAAATCAACCCTAAGAAGATTCAGGAAACTGCCACTTCGATAAAGTTTTATGGGATCCAGTAATCAGGGGCATGCCTGGAAATCTCCTCCAAAATAAGACACTAATTGCTGCATCTTGTGTCCCCACCCAAAGAAGGAAGCACAGTGTCTGGTGGCTTCTTTGGATTCTGGAGACAACACATTCTTCATCTAGGAATACTGCTCCAGCCCATATATCAAGTGACACAAAAGGCTTTGGGAGGGACCAGGTGCTTCTGTATGTTTGTCCTAATTATTATTGTTAAGAAACAAGTAATATAACATAACTTTTTTTTTTAACGCAAGGAAAGGACATCTTTTTCTAATTTGAACAGAGATACTATGTTACTAGCATATGCTTGAGATGAAAGCTATTTGATATCCATGGAGAGGAAGACAAAGGTGGATCAGTCTCAAGCTATATGCCCCCAATTTTGTGAAAGCAGTGTGGAGGAAATAAAAGCCACAGGCTCATAATTTAATGTTACTTACTAAAATCTGTGTTCAGGGGAGCACACATAGTATAGTGACCCAACTCAGGCTTCTTAGAACTTTGAAGTTACAAATGTCCTTTTCCTTGCAGGACATTTGGTCCTATCTAAAATGTCCATGGAAACATTTGGTCCATGCCAAAGGTCTTTGAAATTTGGTCCTTTGGTGGGACTAGGGATGGGGGGAGTTGGGTCAGCGGCTCATCCTTTTTACTGATGGGCAGAGGTAGGAGTCTGGCTCCAAGTGTGATCTCCACTGACACCATGGTGGGGGGTAGTCTTTCACCTCCGGTCCATGGTGAAAATCCTGACTCTCCATTAGGCTTCCTGTGACACCATCCCAGCAGGGAGAGTGAGAGACATCTTGCTACTGCTGAGTGGGGTGGAAATCCAGGTTACTCATGTGGTTTTCACGTGGGTGGAGTGGGGTTACAGCCAGTGGGAATGAAAGTCTCAGCTTTCTACTTGGTCTTCTCTGACATCACTCTGATGGAGTGTTGGGGTACATCACTGCAGCCTCGGTGGTTGGAAGTTTAGGCTCCCACTGGGCCTTTGCTTTTGTGGGTGTAGGTGGAGCCACAGTTTGTTTTGGAGGTGTGGCTGGAGTAGAAACATTTTGTCTAAAAGGTTGCTCCTTTCTTGGTCCCTTGGTTAAAAAGAGCATTTTTTTTGGGGGGGGGGACCTTTTGTTGTTGTTTGCACCCTATCGGCATTTCTGGGTTGCCAGCATCTTCAGTTCCAAATCTGGGATATATGAGGCAAATAGAAAACCCAGAGAACTCACTGTCATCTTTCCTCAGCCACTGAGGACCCCAGGTAATATGCCTCCTTTTCTCCTCCTTTCAGAGTCTTTTTACATTTGTTTTATACTTAATGTCTAGAGTTTTAAGTTATACTTAGTGAAGGAATAGGAAAATGTACATCTCCTCCATCTTCTCTAAAGTGTGTCTACTGCTCTTGTTTGTTTTATTTGTTTTTTGGTACATAAAGTTCTTTCCACACATCCTTTATTTTTTCCTAATCCTTTCTCCCATCAGCTTCCTGTTGAGGCCCCCTTCTCAGGCTCACCTTCCCGGAGCCCACGGCTATCTTTACTCTCTGGACACTGTACCACCTCCCCTTGAACGTCCCGCTTCCTCTCTTTTCTCAATTTCTGTGCCCTTCCTCCTCGTCAGTCAGTAGTGTCCACATTGCCCAAAGGTGAATTAAGATCACTGTCCCAGCAATTCAGAAGGAGAAACAGAGCAGGCTCAGTATTTTTTGTTTTGCTTTGGAAATTGGCTCGTGAGCATCAAAAGGGAAGGCCCAAGGGAAGCAGGAATTGATGCCAAGATAATACCTTGGAAAGAGATTAGAGGGACAGCAAGACGGCCACCCCTCCTCCTACTTTGGGGACCAGCTGAGGGTCACCTAATTTGGGAGATAGAGGAGAAAGGAAACAGGGCTCTACTTGGGTACCAGGGCTGGGGAGGGACAAGGATAAGCACGAGAAGGGGGGTCAGCTTTCAGAGACATCTGTGGCAATGGCCAGGTCAGCAGAGCCAATGTTGACACCACCGATTCCCTACCAGGAAGTGACCACTATTGAGTGAACTGTGCCACTGGCTATATGTGTCCGCCTCTTCTGCAAAGCTCTGCCCAGCCTCATCAGACCTCCTGGGGTGGATCCCTGACCTTTGTCTGGCAGTGGCTCAGGACACTCCCTATAAGCCCCACTTGAAACGGAAGGGGAGTCCTTGCCACAAGAAGTCATGGTGTCATAAACAAAGGTCTAGCCCTTGTTCTTGGAGGTACTAGGTGGACGGGTATAGTGGAAGCCTTAGGGTCCCGCCCAGATCCTCCTCGTCAGCTGGAGCATCCATCCCCCAGCTGTGGGGAGTGTTGGCTGCTAACAGCTCACAGCTGTCCCCTTCCCCCAAATACTGCTCTTGGCCAAATGGGAGATGCTCCACCCAGGGGTTCCATGCTCCACCCCACTTTGGCAGCCTGCAGCCAATGACTGGTGCCAGGGGTGTTATAGCCATCTCTTTGACACAGAGAAGGTCTAACTATGGTGCCCTTCACGCTTCAGAGCTCTCAGGGGATCATGTCAGACTCCTTCCGAGAGCACATTCATGCTTAGCACTTTCCACTGCCTTGTCCTGCCTCCCTCACCCTTTTTTCTTCCAGAGAACACTTTCATGAGCACCCAAAACCCCATTTCAGGCTCTGGCTTCAGGAAAGGGCTTATGGCAAGTACTGAGTAGATGGGGTGTGGGGGGATTTAATGGCAATGGAACACCCTCATACTGGGCTGTTCAGGGAAGAAGAGGCCTTGCTGGGGTGCTTCCTCCTGCTCTGGCAGCCCCCTTCCACACGTGCACACACACAGGCACACATGCCTCTCTGTAATCCCTCTTCCCCACCCTCTGCTACTGAGCTGCTCCCCAGAGGAAGTGGGTTTGGAGGAATTCTGTCAGCTTTGATTATGGACTTTTGGTTTTCAAGTGAGACCAAAAGAGGGAATGTCTCCACCTCACTCAACAAAAAGCAAAGAGATACCTGGCAGTCTCTTGGTACCCGCTCCTGGCCTGTCCCGACTCTGGGGACCCCGTAGGGTCCTGTGTTATGGAACCCACAGAGGGGCCACCATTGACAGGCCTGCCAGGTTTGGGCCTGCTCAGCAGCCACTCTACCACATTCCACCCGGCAGCCATAGTTTGTCTTGGCAAGGTGACCCTCTGGGCCAGACTCCAAGAAGGGCCTGGGCAGCAGCCCAGACAAACCAATCTTCACCACAGAAGCCAAAGCTGGTTGGGCTTGAGTTGGTGCCAGTAGGAAAGTGGCCAGGCCCTCCCCCACCCACCTGAAAGTAGACTCAGGTTCTGGGTGAGCGGGGGGATGTGTGCAGGTAGAACCCCAAGAGAAGCAACAGGGGCAGGGACCCAGGCCGGAGGGCTTTCCTGCTGACACTCCATCCTAAGGCAGGAAATCAGGAACTGGACTCACGGGATGACTGCCCGGCTCTGGAGTGTCCGTTGGCCACAGTGCCAGATAGGCAGCACTTCATAACTCTGCCCTGGGGAGGCACCCTCTCCTGGCCTCACCCAGCACCTCAGCAGCTTCTGCCAGTTCAGCCCAGGAGCCCTGACAGTCTCGTCTGAGGGGTCTACTGCACAGCCAGCGGTGCCTCAGGAGCAGCTTTCATTCCCTGGCTGGCAGGCGATGGGGAAGGAAAGGCTTTGGAGAACCAAGATGCCAGGATGCTGGGCCCCAGGAGCAGCAGACCTATTACTTAACTGCATTTTTCCTTACCCTTTAAAACACTTGGCTCCTTATCTATCAAGGAATGAAACAGCCAAAAGGAATGCACACACACAAAAAAAAGGTCTTGTCTCTGCTATTGTACTGCTGGGAAGCTCTTCTACATCTTTAGAGCCACGAAGTCTCTTCCATTCTGTCTCCAGTGAGGGTAGGAAGATGGGGGAAGGTTTGTGTACTCAGAACCACGCAGAACCATCTCACCCATTCTCTTTGGCAGACCCTGCAGCTCTCAACCCAGCAGCCCCCATCCCTTTGGGGGCTGCTACTCTGTGCTCACCACCAAGGCTGAGGCAAGGCAGGGAGGTTTGGACACTTTCCCCTTTGGGAAGTGGATGGAGGCAGGGACTCCTGGACAGACGGCCCACAAGAACTCTTCTGGAACTCTAATAGGGGGTACCTAAAGCTAGGAGTCCAGCTGGGGAGAGATGGGTTTGAATCAAGGTAAAATGACTTTGTGAGAGATTAACTTGTGCTTGTTCTTGTTTTTCTTTTCCCTTCTCCAAGAAGGTAGCAGAAGGTGGCATGGCAGGGTGAAATACTGAGGTGATCTCCAGATCTCTGCATTTTGTTTCCCAAAAGCTTAGCTTCTTTAGGAGAAGAGCTTCTTTAGGTGAGAGCCAATGGGTGCCTTCTGGGAGAGTACTGCAAAGAGGAAGAGGGAGGTAGGGCATGGTCTACCATGGGTAACGGATATACAGGAGCTTACCATTAAACATATACTTAGTTAATGCAATGGTTTAACTTAGACATATAATAAATGTAATTCAGCACATTAATAAAGTAATGGAGGAAGTCACATGATTATCTCAATATATGCAGAAAAGTATATCATAAAATTTTGCATCAATTCATAATTTAAAATGTTTAAAAGAAAATTAAGAATAGAGGATATCTATAAAACCAAACATGATACTTAAGAGTAAAATGTTAAAAGTTTGCCTTCCATCATCAGGAACAAAACAAAGATGTCCACTAGCACTACTTTAATTCAACATTTTAGTGAAGGTTCCAAACAGTGTATTTAGGCAAGAAAATGAAATAAAAGAAATAAAGACTGGAAATGAAGAAATAAAACTGTTCTTTGCAGAGGACATAATTATGTATCTAAGAAAATTCAAGATAATCTATGGATAAAGTATTACTATCAGAGAGCTAATAAGCAAGGTTGCCGAATACAAGATTATTGTACAAAAATCAATTGTATTTCTACATACACACAACAAACAGGTGGAAAGTGAGATTAAAAAATGATATATTTATAATCAAATAAAATAATCAAATATCGAGGAATCAATGAAAGATGTGTAAGACTTCCACATAGAGGACTATAAAATCCTAGTAAAAGGTCTAAATAAATGGAGGAACATACACTATCCATAGATTGAAATACTGAATATATTAAAGGTGTCAATCCTCCATTAATTGATCTATAAATTTAATGCAATCCCAATGAAAATTCAGAAATTAATAACAGAAATTAGTAAAAAGTAGAAATTAGTAAAGTGACTATAAAATTTATATAGAATTGCAAAGGACCAAATATAGCCAAGATAATCATGGAGGACTAAGTTGGATGACTTGTTATACTGGATATCAAAACTTATCATAAATTTAAAGTAATTATGATAGTATGGTATTGGTATAGACAAAAAGACCAATAAATCAGAATAGAGAATCCAGAACAGACCCATACATATATGGATACTTGATTTATGATAAAGGTGCCACGGCAGTGCAAGAGGGCAAAGATGGCCATTTCAATAAATGGTGCTGAGCCAACTGGCTATCCACACACAAAAAACCTAAACTTGATCCCTAGCTTACACCATAAACAAAAATCAAAATATCTTCTTAATTTTGGGGTAGGCAAAGATTTCTTAAAAGGATAAACATAGCACTAACCATAAAGATTGATTAAACTTCGAGTACATTCAGTGAAGAAGTTCTAGTCATCAAAAATCCCATAATGAGAGTGAAGAGAAGGGGAGTGTGAAAGAAGTGATAGCAGGACCTGAGTCCATAGGAGTGGTCAGTGTCCCACATCCATGAGGACCCTCAGGTTGGAATGCTTCTTGGGAACCCCAGACTTCAAGCTGGTGGCTTCAAGGAGGTGGCTCATTTCCTTCCATTGACCGGTGGGTGTTGTTACTGCCACCGAGGTGGTAGCAGACTTAGGAAGCTGCAGGGTATAAGTGCAAAGATATGAATGTGGAGGGGGAAGGGGCACCCTAAGCTCAGGAGCTGGGAGCTTCAGAGAATCACTAACTGTCTCTTATAGGGGAGAAGGACACCGTAATCTGTGAACTTTTTCCCATTTGGAGAAGTTATCCTAGGGAAGAGAAAATAGATTTGGGGGCCCATCTGAACCACCTCAACCGTGTTCAATGATTGCTTAATTGTAAAATTGGATACGTGGTGGGGAAACAGAGCTTGGAGGTTACTTTGGTGAAAGGTTTGTCGTCTGTCTTCAAGGGCACGATGCTTTACTGTTTGAGCCTTCACATTTAGACCCATATCCATCTGGAACTGGTTTTGGTGTAAAATGTGAGGTAGAGGCCAAGTTTAATTTGTCATATGAATATCCAGTTGACCCAATGCCTTTTCTTGAAAAGACCACTCCTTCCCCATGGCACAGGAGTTTCCATTTTTCTGGGATTTTTTTTTTTTTTTTTTTTGGAAGAAGCTAAGGGCCCCATCGATATGGGTGGGGGAAGGGAGGATGTTTTGCAGAATAATTAGCAGCAAGGTCTGGTCTAGCGGCTGCCTGGCTTCCTTTGAATCATTGAGGCCAGTCCATGGAGGGTCTTGTCAGGCAAATGCAGCCTCAGAGGCTGCCTGGTCCCCAGGGTAGGATGCAGAATACAGCAGCCTGGTTCTGCTGAGAAACATGTATAAGAAGAAAGCAGAGGCTTTCTGGGAAATATTCTCTCTCTGAAGGGTGAGTGGCCAAGTGTCTGATCCCTATCCTACCCCCACCCCCACTGTGGGAAAAAAGCCCAGGGGTGGGCTGATACTGAGAAGGGTCCCTTTGTCACCTGGCATCTTGGTACCTCAACTAGAAACGTCCTGGGCAGATTTTCTGTCACCCGGTCTCAGGAGAGGTGGGACCTAAAGATAAAGGAAAATTCACACCCACTCTGAACTTATTTCAAGTACAGAAAAACCAACTTCCTTTTCCACAAGCTGACTGTCAGGGTCCACCTCCAGGGCAGACACTATTGCGCCCACCCATATCCCTTCATCTTCACGTGTCAGTGTACACCTGTCTGACTCCATCTGCCAACACCTGCATTTCTTTGCCTGAGAATGTTCTCTAACTTCCAGGATCAGTTTTACCATCCATGGGGTGACTGGAAGTGCCAGGAAGGTAGTGTTCCTCTACCTCTCCCTCCAGAAGCCATCAACCACTGACTGATGGAATGTGGTATATAAATAATACAGCTCCTTCACCTGTCAGGTGGAAAAACTCTGAGGTGTGTTGTACACCATCTCCTTGAGTTGTCCAGCAGGAAATTTGCCTCAGGTTCTGTGTCTAGGGGAACTCAAACTAAGACATATGGAAAAGAACTTTGCATTAGTCAGTCTGGGCTGCCATAACAAAATACAATAGACTGGGTGACTGAAGCAACAGAAATTTATTTTATTGTTGTTCTGGAAATTAGAAGGACCAAATCAAGGTGCCAGATGATTTGGTTCCTGATGAGGACTCTCTTCCCGGCTTGTAGACAGCCACCTTCTCACTGTGTCCTCACATGGTGTAGAGACCTTTGGAGTCTCTTCTTACAAGGACACAAGTTTTTATCAGATTAGGGTCCCTACTCTCATGTTTTTATTTAACCTTAATCACCCTCCTTAAAGGCCTTATCTTCCAATACAGTCACAGAGGGGCGGGGGAAGGATGAGGGCTTCAATGTATGAATTTTGGGAGGACATAATTCAGTCCATAGCAAACATCATAATTGTTTAGTTCTGCTTGCTGTGGACCAGGGAGTGGGCAGTGTTGATTCAAATGGTTGCTTGAGTAGTTGACAGATCTTTGAGAATAGATAGTACATCTCATTCATATCTATCGACCCAATGGCACCTGACCCATCTCAGGAACCAGAATATGACCACTGTCCAGTAACCACCTGTATCCAGTACAGATTAGAGTTCTGCAGGTGCTCAGCCTGGGAGGGACCCTGGCACTGGGAACTGCTCAGAGCCTGATGAGAGCAGGGCATGGGCTGGCAGGCTCCAGGGCTCTGCAACATAGGCTGGAAGTGGGAACTGAGGGGGAGAACAGGTGAGCACTGAGGATAGGGCAGGATGACCAGAAGGCTACCCAGAAGGCACTGGGTCCCAGACATTGGCCAAGAACACAAGAGAAGGAAGTGGCAGGACCAGCCCATCTGCCTTAGCAAGTGTATTTGTCCAGAGGGCTGCAAGGCATGAGCACGAGTTCAGGAAGGACAGGGTTTCGAGGCCAAGGAGTGTTGCCAGGAGAAGAGAGAAGAAAGTCTGAGGCTTGGGGCTGGATACTGGGCTCCCTGGACAGTGGGTCAAAAAAGTGGCTTCCAGGGTCAGCCAGCTAGACCTTTGGGTCTAGGGGACATGCCTTGGGGATGACAGGGATTCATCCCAGGAGGGAGTAACTGAGCCCAGGAATCTTATACCTTTACCACCTCTCCTTCCAAACTTTAGGAGAGCCAGAAGGTGCTTAGGCCTGGGGAGGAGGGTAGGGAATTGGGACTTGCTCAGATAGCAACCTTGGGAACCAAAAGCTACTCTGCCCAACTCAGGTGAGGCCCTGCAGCCTCTGGTCAGGAAGGCTCTTACTTCTGAGTCTTTGTAAATCTGGGTAGTATTTAGTTTGCTCTGTTGTGGTTCCCAGCGACTCCCACCTTGGTGGCAGACAATTCCCACCTTGGTCCTGGCCGGACAGCTGGGGAACAGTCCTCAGTGGCCAGATTCTGCTCTCAGGGCTGAGCCCGTGTTCCGGGTCCTCAGGCCTCCCAACCTGCTCCCCACTTCCCCCACAGTTCCCAAGAACAGACCCGGGCAGGGAATACTTGCTTAATTAAACTCTGGGGCTGTTGAAAAAGTCCAAGGTGCAAGAAGGCTGTTCAGGGATACGGTTTGGAGGGGCCCCCATGAGAGCTGCAGAACCACTAAGAAAAGTAGATCCACGCCAAGGAAGCAGGCAAGAGAGGCCGGGTGGCCACCTGCATCAGTGTTTATTATTTTCTCCAACCTCAGCAGAGTGAAGTTTGAGGCCAGGGGCAGCTGGGCCCATTCCATGTTTCTATGGGACCAGTAAGTCATATGTGTGGGGGCCAGAGTCCATGAGACATCCATTGGGGGGAAGACCCACAATTCAGAGGGCCTGCATCCCGTTTTGCACCCGCCATGCCTGAAGCCCCCACTGGGATTCATGATGTGGCAAGCATGAGTGTGCAGTCCACAATGGGAGTGGGGCAGCCGTGGGGTAAAGCAGCCATCAGAAGCTCCATGGGAGCCTGGGAAGGTCTCCTGAGGCTGCTGGGCACCCCCCTTGCCCTGGAGAGAAGTTGAGATGCTGGGCTGGTGAGATGGGTCCGACGCAAATGGGACCTTCCTAGGCCACCTCTCCCTGAGCTGTCCTTTTTCCCACAGTCCCCTTCCTGTGCTCCTGTCATCCAATGCCCTTAGTCTGCACAAAGTCCATCTCTTCCAGAGGAACGGACCCAGCCAGTGAGGTCCCACATCCCAGTACCTCCCCAGGATGCTCTCCTGCCAAGAGCATCCACACAGTGTTGGGGCTTCCGACCAGCCCCAAGAAAGGGTGGTGAGAGAAGCCTGTAGGGCTGGGGGGACCTTGAGCATGGGGACGAAGTCCTCTCCCCATTCAGGCCTGTAGGTTGAGGTCTACCCACAGCCCAGGCCCTTGAACTGTCTGTGCTGCCATTCAGGACATGGGTGTGAATCCTGGAGGCACCTCCAGTCGGGCTCAATGGGGGCCAGACCTGTAGACCTGGTAGGGAGATGGAGAGAAGGTCCTGGAGGAAGGCTGGCTGCAAGGGAACAGGAAGACACTTCTCTCCACTTGTTCAGTTTGGACCACTGCATGAGCTTTGTGGCCCTGACGGCTGTCTAGATGGGCCCTGGAGAGGGACCCCAGCTCCCCATCCCTGCTAAGGTCTTTTGGAGAGCTTTTCAGGGCCAGGGGAGGAGGCAAGGCCAGTCAGAGAGACCTACCGTCATTAGGAGTACGCCAGGCCCTGAAGCCCCCGGGCTGGAGAGTGGAACTTCTCAGAATCCTCAAAAGGCTGGTCTGCGGTAACCAAGGGAGGAGCCATAAGCCATGTGTAGCCTGGGGACCTTATCTGCCTGACCTCTCTGGGTTGGTCCAGTATATAGGGGATATAACACTTTCTGAGTGCAGAGCTATCAAGAGCCTTGAAGGTAGTAAGCCACATCTAGCCCTGGTCTGGAACCAGCATTACAGAGGTAGGTGAGGCGTGACCCTCAGGCCTCTAAGGAGGTACAGTCATAAGCATTTGCTGCCCTAGCTTCCTCAATCAAGAGAGATGACTCTGGGCTCCTCTTCTCAGCCCTGCCTCCTTCAGAGGGCCTGTCTCAAGGTGGGGAAGCAGATGGCCAAGTACCAGGACAGAAAAGGAAAGAGGCCAGCCTCCAGGAGCACTGGTACCCAATGCAGCAGCAGTGCCATGTCTTCCTCCCATATCTCCATGAAATTCATTACTTCCATCACCCCTTGTTCCTGCCTAACCCCTTCTCATAGTTCCCTTTGTTGGCAGGAGAGATCAGTGACACTCTGTACTCCCCACCCCTCACATCTTAAGCTCTAGACACACCTGGGTTAAGAACAACAAGGCAACAAATGACTGTGTGCCCTTTCAATTGTCCTGGAGCATTATCTAATGAGCCCAGCCTAAGAGTCATCTTCCTCTAGATGTGACTTTTTTTTTTTTTTACTTGCTATACATTATTGGTTAGGGCCAAGGCTTTGTTAAGTTGGACATTGATTTGGATGAAATTGATAAATGGCAAATGACAACCATTTCACCAATGGGATATGGAGGGGTGATGGTCTCAATTCCCTATCTGTAAAACAGGGGAGGGGAAGCTGGGCTACACTTTCTCCAAGGCCAGTTCCCTTCCATCCAGAGAGTGAACCCGTCCCTCCCAGTGGTGTGTGCTACCCTCCAGTGGATGCACAGGTTAAAAGCATGCAGGCCACATGAGGTTTCTCTGGCTCTGAGTATTGAGTCTCTGTTCTGGGCTCAAATGGATGGGGCCTGGGCCTTGGGGTGCTTTTTGACCTTCTCCAACTGGACATTCACAGACCCCTGCAGAGATCCCTGCTCTGCACCTTCCAAGGAGAACTGGTCAACCGATATGAGGCTCTGGTGAGATGCGGGTGGAGTGGCCCCCTCAAGCCCAGCTGCTTCACCAGGCCACAGTGGGGCAGCATGGACCGCTCACCTGGAAGCCCCTCTCCGTGGACTCTGGGGCAGGCCTGGGGTGGGGAGCTGGGTGGGCGCAGCACGGGGGCGAAGGCGCTCCTCTGTTTGACAGCGGAGATCATGTTGACAGGCGAGAAGGAGAAGACGCTGGTGGTATGGGCAGCAGCCGGGAGGGACATGGAGGAGGCAGCAGCCAGCGGGGGGCTAGAGGGCATGACTCCGGGGCGGGGCAGGGAGGGGTAGGCGCAGCAGGGAAGGCAGTGGGAGACACAACAGGGAGACAGCACCAGAGTGAGTAGCCAGTCGGGGTCCTGGCAGGGGCAGTGGGCCCCATGTGGGCTGCTGACCCAGGCACCAGGCTCAGACCTCACTGGGGGCTGTGAGGGTCCTGGGGAGACCAGTAAAGGGCAGGGCCCAGAGACAGGCTGGGAGCCTCTGGGGTCCTGGGCCAACACTCGCCTTTTGGGGGGGTTCTGGAGACCCTTTCTCAGGGCTGGAGGTGACAGAGTCAGACTAGGTAAAAACAAAAGCAAAACCAGAACATCCAACAAAATCAAATACTAGGAGGCAGCCCCAAAGAAGAGGGATGAGTAAGAGCTGGAATAGGTCAGGATTCCTGTGGAAAACCACGGGGAGTCTGAGATGCTGAGAAATGTTTATGGGCCCTGGGGTACCAAGGTTAGAGTCAAAGAATGGGGTTCAGAGCAGAGCTGGGTTAAGTGGTCAGGGATGAAGTTTGGGGGTATACGTAGGCTTCTGTTCCAAGGCCTCTCTCTACAGGATTACAGCTCAAACACTTTAACTTCCTCCACAAATAGTCTCCCTTTAACTACCCCTCACCCCTTTGCACTTTGTTCTCTTCCAGCTTAACGCATGTCCTTGTCACATCCAGCCCAGGTCCTGTATTACCCTCTTCCAGCTGGTCAATTTTAAAGAAAGGCATAGGGATCTACATCCTCAGATCTTCCTGTTCTCCAACCTCCCTAACCACCCAGGGCTATGGCTTGGTCTCCTACACAGAGGCTTTGCCTGCCTCTCCTTCCTGCAGCCTCCTCTACTGGGGGCTCCTGCCTAGGGCATCTCTGGATCTCTCTTTCTATATCCTCATCAATCCAGATTCCCTGACTCTCTTGAAGACCAATCAGGCTGTTATTTCTGTGTTGTCCAAGCAGCTGACTATGGGGTGGGGGTGGGGGCTTCCTGGAAGAAACAAATAGCCAATAGAAGGCTGCCTTTGGCATCAAAGAACCCCTCCCCCACTTTGATACGATGCTGTGCCTGTTCCAAATGTCAGCCCCATGGATGGCCATCTCCTTTAAGACAAAGCTCAATGATAACCAAGGAGGCCATGAGCTCCATGGAGGGCTTGAGACAAATGTACTCTGTCTCTCAAGGCCAGGGGCTCTCAGCCACATTTTGTAGCTTGGGTAGGACTGGGAGATGTGGGTCAGTCCAGGGCTGCTCGTGGCTGAAGCAGGAGACAAAGGGGAGGCCCAAACAGACAGCCCCAGACCCTCTGGCTGGGACAGTTCTGGATGTCATTCCAGGCATGTCCTGGCAAACTCAGTGAAAATGACTGCCCCTGAGACTGTACCACAAAGTACTCTGCACATGAGGAGAGGATGAGGACCTGGGTAAGCCCTGGTCAAGACAATATTACCAGATGGGACTGGCCCTTGGGTTGTCTCCAGCTGATACTGGATGGAAGTGTGGCATAAGCAGCTCTAGACTTCTCTATCCTTTGGCTGAATGGGGAGACTGCAGGTTGACTGGCTTGTATCCACTGGGGCAGTATGTTCCTCCACTGCGGACAGCACTGTGTGTGTAGTAGGAAAGGGGGGATGGCGGTGGTCCAGACTCCACCAGCTTCAAATCTGAGGGGCACCCAGAGGGAGGTTGTAAGAATACTGCCCCAGAACTGAAGGGAAGTGGGAGCAGTGGAGTCTGGCCTGGAGAGACAGAAGCCTTGGGAGGGCCGGAGGGTCATGTCCTGTGTGGATGCTGGCATATGGGCTTTCAGGTCCCAGAAGTTGAGCTTGGGCTGGGGGAAGAGCGCCAGATTCAAACCCACAGCCTGAGCAGTACCCAGGATGCAGGCCACTAGAAAGGAAGGCTAGGCAGGTGGCCAGATATTTCGGTCTTCAGCAACAGCAAACATAAGACAGGGGAAAGGTGAGGGAACTGCAGAAAAAGTCACAACCAGCTCCATTGCTCTGGCTCAGCTGTCTCTCCCAGGACTTGAGGTACAATCTCTCTTACAGTTGGTAGAGAGGTGCTTTGTACACAGTAGGTGCTTTATAAATGTCTGCTAAATAGCTAAGCTATAAGGAGCTGAAAACAGGCTACTCTGGAACTTGGTGTTGGAAAGAGGAACTTGAGGGCAGTGCAAAATGGTAAAATCATGAATGCCCTGTTGTCCATCCACCCAGCTTTGAGCTGCCCCACCCCAAGAACCCCGAGGATGGTTAGTGCCCTGGGGTACATTCAAATCTGAGAACCCCAGGCAGGGGGTGATAATGATCCCATTTTACAGTGAGGAAACTGACATTCAAAGAAGTAACTTGCTGAATGTCAGACAGCTGATTTGGACACTCAAACTCTGAATCCAGCTGTCTGACCACTCAGAATTCGCTAGCTCTGCCCAATCCCATCACACGGAGTCATGTCTTCCCAGCTCCTACTCCTGCCTCTCAGACCAAGGTTCCAGAGGAGTGTAGAGCCAGGGGAAAGCCCCTTTTTCTTGAGCCCCGAGTTCCCTCAGGCTTCCGGCAGGGGGCGCCAGCCTCCTCCCGAAGTCTTGTCATAAGACCGAAAAGTGGCGGTACGCCAGGTTTCAGCGGGACGTCCCCTAGTCAAGCCCGTTTCAGGAGGAGGGGGGGGCTAGAAGCAATGTGTACCACTGGAGTCAGCAAAGAGAGCTAAAGGTGCAAGATCTGCCCTGGCCCCAGGCTCTAGGATGTGAAGCCGAGGGGTGGAGTTGAGGGGCGGTTTCCCAACGTCGGAGAAAGGTTTCACGCACAGGACCGGCCTGGCTTCCAAAGCCAAGGCCAGGGTTGATCCTCAAGGGACAGGTGACGGAAACCCCTCCCCCCAAGGGTTGGGCAGGGCTGAGCCCCCTTCTGCGCCCTAGGGCCCCAGTCCCTCCCTCCGCGGGCAGGGGACACTCACTGGCAAAGGGTGAGGTGGCCGTGGAGCCATTGAGGAAGCTAGGGGACCCGGGCACGCCGAGGCCGGCCACGCCTGGTGCCCCGTAGCCGCCGAGGCCAGCTCCGAGGCCACTGCCGTAGCTGCTCTGCTGCGAGCCGGGGCTGGGCGCGAACCCGCGGGGGGACGCGCTGCTGCAGCTGCGCGCGTAGCCTGCGAGAGAGCGGCGGTCAGAGACGCAGTGCCGCAGGGAAGGGGCCGTCTGAGTGCGGGGTACTGCGGGACGCACCCGGCTCCGGGCCTGGCGTGGCGTCCCCGACGGCGATAGCCAGGGGGCTGCTGAAGGCGTTGATACCCACGACGGCGGCGTGCGGATGGCTGGGAGCCAGGGGTCCGAGCGGTGCGGGTGCTCGGGGGGCGCTGTACAGAGCCTCGGCCACGTCCGCCGCCCGCTTCAGGAGGAGCTCCTGCGAAGAAAAGAGCAGGGCATGGCCCGGGGAGTCGCAGGCGCGGGGAGGGAGACAGCCCCCGGCCTGGCGGCGCTAGGAGACAACCGGAAGCGCCATACCTGGTTACTGCTGGGCACTCCGTACAGGGCCTCCGCCAAGTCGGCCGCCCGCTTCAACAGCACTTCCTGGGGCAGGGGAGGAGACAGCGGGACCCCTTGGCAGTCCCTGGAGGCGACAGAGGGGCCAGATGCCCCCTCCTCCCACCTCGGTCACTGGACACCCTGATCCCCGCCCAGCTGTGCCCTTCCGAGTACCTTGGGCAGCCTCTCTGGATCTCCAGGGTGCCTGGGAATGACTTTCTGTAGCCTCTGGAATCCGTAGTCAATGGTGGGCTCATTCAGGGCTGGGGAGAGGGGCGGCGTTTGGAGGACGCCCACTCCCAGCGCCCAGCGCCCCGCGCAGGGCCCAGCCCACCTGCAACTAATCCAGGAGCCTAACTGCAGACCCCTCCACCAAGCCCAGCCCAAACCTTTCGGAAAACTCCGGGCCCACAGGTCAGCGAGGTTCGAAGTTTCCTCAATTCCTGTTTTATTAGAAAAAAAGGAAACTACCGTATATACATATTAGCTTCTATATTCCTGGGGGCAGGACTGGAGGAAGAGTTTTCTTGTTGCATTTGGTGTTATCAGGAGTAAATTATTATGTTAAAAAAAAAAACACCAAACAGCAGTCTCCAATGAGCACAACTCAGGTAGACTCTCAGCACCTGCACATTAGAGCTTTGCGTGTGATCCAGGGAAGGAACTGGCCCACACCCTGAGCTCTCCGGAAAACCCAGGACGCAGCAGCCTCCTGACCAGGCTCCCGACGCCCTCCTCTCCTCCTCCATTTCCTCCGCACCACAAGCTCACCTCCAACTCAACCAGCGTCAAAGCCTTACCTATCTTCACCTCCAACTCCAGATTTAGAGAATTTCCTTTAGTTTACCCCAAAGGGTAAAGTGCTCATTCCCGGGTCTTTGCACCTGCATTTTTTCTCCCGGGACCCTTTCCTTCCCCATCGCTATCTCCCTATTCCTCCCTCCCGTCCCATTTAGCCCGCTCTCCCGCCAGGACGTATCCCCTGGCCTCCATCCACCGCACACTGTGTTCACAGCTCTGCTGTCCCCAGTTAGACTGGAATTCCCTGATAGTAAGTAAGCTCACTACAGAGTGGCCGGAGGCCCGTGAAGGGCAAGGTGAATATCTTTTGGATGGGGTGGGGGAGATGGGAAAAAGTGGCTGGCTTGGGCTGGGGAGGGTAGGAGGGTGGAGGTGGAGAGGATCCTGGATCAGCGAGCCTATTTTGGGGCACCTTTGAAATAAATATCCCGTGGAAATGTTCTAGATTCTGGGGAGTGGGAAGTTCTATACACCCTGGCGAGAAGGCTTGAAGCAGAGTGAAGGTAAAGGGCGGAGACTCAGCGCCAAGCAGGGGACTGAGGAGCCAGGAAGAAAGGCAGAGAAGCACAGGGAAAGAAGGTCGGGAGCTAGGAGGGGTCTTAGGGTATTCGGGGGTGGGGTTGAGGCGGGAAGGTCAGCGAGCGCTAGGGGGCCTGGCCAAATTGTTCACCTTGGCTAACTCCGGGACCAAGGCTCACACAGCAGGGTGGGTGGGGCCCAATCCTTCGACCCTAGGCCTTCCTCCACCCCGCCCCCACTCCTTACCTGTGTAGACAAAGCGGCCGGGGGCTCCCTTGCAAAATTGCTTGGACTTGTAGGACAGAGTCACCTCCACCACCCCGGGAATGTGCCGCGGAGGCGTCTGCACCCGTATGGCGTGGGGCGTGATGAGCTGCGAGTGGAGAGGGGAGGCCTGTTAGTTCCGACCTGGAGACTGGAGGGCCCAGCCCCGAGGCCCGGAGGGAGATTGGCGGGAATGGCCCACCTCGCTCCACACGAGCACGTTCCCGAACACGACCTGCAACCCGTCGAAGAAGTTGTCGCCGATGACAATGACGGTGGCGCCGCCCGTGGTCCATCCCTCCCCAGGGCTGATGGCCTTGATGCAGGGAGTGGCAGCTGGGAGGCAGGAGAGGAGCTGGGTCAGGGACGGGCGCCAAGGTGGGGACTGGGGGCTGGCTGCGCCTGTGGCAGCCGGGGTGGGCCAGGGATCCTGACCTTCGGAGGGGTCCAGGCGGCGCGCCCTGCGGCCATGCTTGGAGTTGTTGTGCACAAACATGTTGTCGGACACGGCCAGCACGTGGCCGTCCACGCTCACCGTCGTGGACACCACCACCTGCGGGGAGAGCCGAGGCCAGCCTGGCTGGGGCCCTCGGGGCTCCCGGGAGGGAATTCTTGTGGGGCACCAGCAACTTGATGCCATGGCTGGATGCTGGAATTCAAGGGTCACTGGCTTGGGGAAGAGCTTCAGCCCCTCAGGGGCTGAGCTGGTGGAAGTGGAAGGTGGGCCAGCTGTGTCAGGTGACACCCCCAGATGCATAATCTCTGGCTGCCCAGGGACACTGACCCCGCAGGAGCCAGAAAAATCAAGAGCCCTGGAAAAAAAAACTGGTCCTTGGTGGGATTGGCTACTGTTTTTGCACACATACCCCCCAGGTTGTATCCCTGGGGCTCCAAGGCAGGAATGGGTCTTAGGCAAGTGGGAGTGAGAGTTTTGATTGGGGGAGCAGCTTCAGCCTGAGAACCCATCAGCAAGAGCCCCCACCCCTGGGAGGAAATTGGGCCTGCCTCCTTCTTCACCCCCCCTCACTGGGAGGGGTGTACAGGTTGGGGATGTGCTAAAGGCAGCTGCTCTCCCGCTTCATGCTATGCAAATTAGCTGGGTCGTTAATCATGTAAAAATGTCACAATTAGCATCTCCTTAAGTGGGACTCTAATGAAGCCTCCCTTGGCAGCCAGCATAAGTTGAGATGGAGCTGCCCCACCCCCAGCAGGCACCAGGCCTGAAGCACAGGGGCGGTCAGGGATCTGCCCTCCGGGGGCCTTTCCCAGAGTGGCAGGGCCACAGCCTCCCCACAACTCCTACTATCAGGAAAGGGCAGGTTTGTAGGGGGGGATCCCCCTCCCCAGACCCACCTGGAAGCGGCGCATGTCTCTGGGATTCCCTGCGTTCTTTAGGCAGTTCTGGTTGCATTTGAGGAAGAACTTGAGGAAGAACCTGAAACAGTGTGGTTGGTGGGCTCAACGGTCTGGGGGTTCTGGAAACAGATGAAGATCCAACTGCTCCCTGCCATGCCTCCTCCCAGCCCCCTCTGCCTGCTCACAGGTAGACACACCCCACAGATTCCCATCACGGAGGGCCTGATACCCATGGAGTAGACCCGTCCCAAGGACTACATCGCTACACAGAATATCCCCCCCAGTGTCCGATTACAGAGTGCTTATTTGTCTCACAAAATGTATACTCATCACACCCACAGAAAGTATACTCATAAAGAATATGTCCATTACATATACTGTATATACCTAGTACTCATGAATAATACACACCGCACAATGTATACTCCGTATGCAGCAGGTACTCACTCACTTACCCCACTCCATGTGTATTTGTCATAGTATATGCCCATCACACATGTAGTGCATCCGTATCACATAGCATATCCCTCCCCCAGAGTGTACCCGTCACCCACACAGTGT
The DNA here is from genome assembly GCF_004115265.2 of Rhinolophus ferrumequinum. Taxonomy (NCBI): domain Eukaryota; kingdom Metazoa; phylum Chordata; class Mammalia; order Chiroptera; family Rhinolophidae; genus Rhinolophus; species Rhinolophus ferrumequinum. Next base: position 24,965,270 of record NC_046306.1, on the reverse strand, counting down.
ATACTTGTCATAAACAGTATATCCATTCTACACATCGTATATGCCTTATGTACTGTTACAAAACACGGCCATCATACACAGCGTATACCCACCACACTCAGAGTATACCCTTCAAAGAAGCATATACAGTATGTACTCCACAGACACCTGTACTTATCGCGCACACGTTTTATTCATCACACACGTAGTCTATACCCATCATGCACAGTGTATGCCCATCCTACATATAAGCACAGAAAGAATATGAGAATATATGCATCAATACACCACTTTATGTTGTATATGATTACCTAAAGTTTAGTCATTACAAACACGGTACAGTCATCGCATATAGCAAGCATATCCCCCCAACAAATCCCCCTCACACACAGCAACTCTCACTCACACACAGCAGATCCCCAATTCCAGGATACACACACCCTGCGAAACAGAGCTCCCTCACACATATCCTATACCCATTATACACATAGCAAAACCCTAATCACACCAAGCCTATACCCATCATATACACATGGTGTACCTGTCAAACACACCGTACAGATACAGTGAATACCTTCTTTTTCATGTACAGTAATCGGGGGGAAACAGTACAGATATGCAGTGATGAGCCTGCTTTATACACAAACACATGGGTATTTGGACCTTCAGTCCTTCCAGGCAGTGGCTGTGATGGTGAGGCCGTGGCTCTGCCACCCTGCAGTGAGGTAACCGTGGATGATACCGGTTTTGTACTCTTAGTAAACTCAGAATACTATCAATATCTACCTTAGCCCCTACAGGACTCTGAGCATCCGGGGAAATGCCCTTTACAAACTGTAGTGGGCAGGGCTAAAATGAGAGGGTCCTGGCATGTGGCACAGCCTCCTAAGCCACTCTATGAGCCCCTCTGGCCAGCTCCCTCATTTTACCACCATCCCCTGGTTTTGAACCCCAAATTTGAATATACATTGAACTCATCAGAGTTGCCTCCAAAGTCTATGAAATTCACATTCAGAGGAAGATATGTTATAGGCTCTGAAAGCTAGTCCCCAAAGACAAGGTCCCCAAGTGTTGGGAGGGGTGGGCACCACCTCTGAAACAGGTGTCCCAGGGAGCAGCCCCTCATTGGGTGATGGCACCAGTCACTTCCCTGGAGATGTACCTCCCCCCAAGCCCTGCCTCTTTCCCACTGCTGACCCCTTAACACCTGTCATATTCTCCCACACAATGGGTGCCCCTCTGGGAACCCCAAAGTTTCCCTTTCCATAGGGACATTACATCAGCATGCATTTCCACCCACAGTGGACACCCCCCAAAATACTTTCACGTGGTGTAGACCTTCTATACACCCTTCTAGAGCACTCTGAGGTACAGACATGTCATATGACCCCAAATGGTACACACCCACCGTGTACACACCCCATCCACTCCTATAGGATACCCTGCAGTGCAGACAGTTTGTATGTCCCCAAATGGTAGTCACCACAGTATAGATGCCCTATATAACCCAATAGGTGACCCCAAGTGCAGGCATCTCAATAGTATGCTCCCCAATAGTATACCTGTACAGTGTAGATACTCCATTATCTCACAGTATGTGCCCCAGCAATGACTTCCTACACCCCTATAAGACACCCCATGGTGTAGACACCTCTACGCCCATAGCAGTCACTTCGGGCATGCCCCACATTTATATGACATAGAGTGTAGACACTCTAATCACACAGTTTATTTAAATTCTACATTCATGTGCTCAGTGCTCTGCAAGGTGCCAGAGAGAGGAGGGCAAACCAGCAGGAGAGGACCCGAGCTCTGTCCTGACGGGAATTAATGCTAGCCCTTGGATGTCACTGCTGATGCAACAAGCGTGGGAGTGCCTCATAGAGGAAATATCCACACACTTGCCTGCTCCCAAACCTACACTCCCAAACCTACAGAAACCAGCAGAAGGTTCCCTGAGATGGGGCTGGAGATGTAGGCTCTCGCCCAGCCACTCACTCACTGTGTGGTCTGGGGTAAATCCTGCATCGCTGGCGTCCAACTTCATCCATGAACCAGGAAAGTAGAAATTGATGGTTGCTGAGGCGTCTTCCAGTCCTGTTTCTGGGACATCCTTTATTTCTGACCTTCCAATGCCTCAGGCTGCTGTCTCCTGCAGGGCCTTGGCTTCCCTTAGGGGAGCCCCCGCTTGACCCCTTCCACAGCCCTTGCTCTGTAGGTCTTCCCACCCTTTCCCTTTCTATTATAGATTGTAGTTGTTCTTTGGGTCCACACCAATTCCCACTTCTTGTCTACCAGCCTTTTCTGGCCACTCTAGGCTTCAGGGACCAGCCTATCCTGAGAACCCCGCGGTCCTGCCAGCACCTCCATCTATGTGGACCTACCCCAAGACATCTCAGTTTTTGAGCCTGGTTGACATTACCTGCAGAGTCCTGTTGAGTAAGAAGCGGCCACACAAGCCCTGGGCTCTCTGTGGGGGTGATGACAGTTAGTCTCCTTTTCCTTTTCCTCTGAGCCTCTAGCTCAGAGCCGCACACAATTGATGCCATCGATGGTGGAGATGCTGAAATCTCACCCACTACCACCTGGTAGTCCATGAGGCTGCTCCCCCCCCCACCCCCCGTCAGAGGCCCGGCCAATGCACACACTTTCCAGATAGCCTGCTGATGCTGCAGCACATCCCCTGGTCCCTGCCAGCCTCAGGGCTGTTGAGAAAAATTATCCACAACTTGCAAATAAGGCAAACAAAAAAAAGACCGTGAGTCCTTGCAAAGTTATCCTGGGACAGTGGTTTTCAAAGTGTGGTATCCAGACCAGCAGCAGCAGCAGCACCTGGGAACTTGCTAGAAACGCAGAATCTCAGGTCCCACCTCAGACCCATTGAGTCAGAAACTCTTGGGGTGGAAGGGGGCCTAGTCACCCGTGTTTTCATAAGCCCTCCAGGTGATTCTGATGCTCCCTAAAGTTTAAGAGGCACTGCTTTAGAGCTTCACTATCCCACTCGACAGCCCCCAGCCCCGTATGGCATTGAGCACTTCACATGTGGTTAGTTTGCATTGAGGTGTGCTGTAAGTATAAAATACACATCAGATTTCTATTGTTTCATTAGAAAAAAAAGAATGTAAACTATCTCAGTAAATTTTTTGGTATTGATTACATGTTGACATGGTATTTTGGATATATTGGGTTAAGTAAAATATATTGTCACAATTAATGCTATCAGTTACTTTTTAAAAAAATGTGGCTACTAGAAAATTTTTAATTACATATGTGGCTTGCATTATATTTATACCGACACTGCTTCTCTAGATTCTCCAAGGGAAAGTAACTTTGACTCATATTTGCTATTAATTGGGGTCCAGACGCTGCAAAATTAGGTGCTAATCTACAGAAAACTGATAAGATATAAAGGATTGTTGTTGGGAGAAATAAATAATTTTTGTTTAGTAGAGAAATTAGTTCTAAAGGTTTCAATTTTTATTGTCCTATGGACATTAAGTAGCTTTGTATTTAACTTGGCAATCTTATTCCGGTTTTTTTCACATATCCCATTTCTTCTCCCTTCCTCCTTTCTTACCTCCACTGCTTTCCATACTTCCTTGGAAGGAAGACAGTTTGGCAGGGTCTGGGTAAGTGAGGATCGCCCCGTTCTGCTCTGGGGCCTCCCATCCTAGGCAGGAAGGGAGGTGCACTTTGTTGGGCTGTGAAGCCCTGCTTGTCATCAGGGACGCACCTCTTCCCCCTCCCTGCAAGCCTGGATGATGCTGGGGGTGGGGAGGATGGGGGGATGGGAAAAGAGGTTGTTTCTGAGCAGCCCTGCCACCCCCCCATGGAGCTGGAAGGGAGACCCCTTTCCTTAGCTTGGGAAGGGCCAATCACAGCACTGGCTGATCTGAGTATCTTCCTCGAGGGTGAGCATTTTAGATGCCACCCGGGTTAGACAGGACCTGTGCCCAGTGACATCCTCTTTGTGGCCATGAGGCTCTTTGGGGCATGGTCCCACAGAAAGGGTGGTAAGAGAACGGTGAAGTCCCAGGAGCTGCCATTAGAATTACTAGAAGAAAACACCACAAATACAAGTATGAGTTACAAATATAATATAAAACTGTGCAAAAAAATTTAAAAAGTCATCCAGGTCTAATTTATCAAGCACTTGGCAAGAGCCCGGAACCCGTCATTTGCATTATCTTGTTTGATCCTCTCATAGTTCTGAGGTGGTGTAGGTCTATAATTATTCCCACTTTGCAGATGAGAAAACCAAGGACAAGCAAGAATAAGCTACAAAGTCACAGTAAATGCCAACATCAGGATACAAACTTGGGACTTTATGCACCACTGATGTTGACAGGAATCATAGAAAAGTCCCTCAAATGGGGTTCTCGCAGGCCATCTGAGCCCCAGCCACAAGGCTTCTGTTGCAGGACCCTGCAGCAAGCTGTCCTTCAAAAGAGGCAGGTCAAACAGGGACCACGTTAGCTACGGAATGGGCATTTTCTCAAAGTTACACAGTCATCAGGGTTGCACAGGAGACTCAGTTTCCCTTGCCCCTATTTTGGGCCTTTGGCTGTTGTGACTACTGCTCGCAATCTGAGAAGATTTTTCAGGATTAAAGACCAGTTGCCCAAGATGAGCCAAGAGTTGATCGGTGTTGAAGGTCAGTGAAGGGTACATGTGGTTCATTATTCTATTCTGCCTGTATGTTCAACATCCTCCATAATAAAAGGTTAATAAAACACCAGATGAAGAGCTGTGGCCGTGGTCATCCAGCTAATAAAGCATCCTGACTCTGATGCCTGTGATTTCAAAGAAACGTTAAGAGCAGTTCACTCACACACCTACCTTACCACACCCTGAACTTAGTTTAGCCTTTGTTTTTTCCCCCCAGATTTTGGTTTTTATTAGTTTCAGGTGCACAAAACAATGTAATAGTTAGACATTTATCATTTATATCCCTCACTCAGTGTCAACCCCCATCCACTACCCCTGACATCGCACACAGCCAATACATTTCCACTGTCTCTATTCCTAATGCCGTACTCCGCTTAGCCTTCTTAATCATTTCTATAAATGCTTTTTATTTCTCCCCGTAAAAACTACTCAAGGGGAAATTAAAATAAAACTTCCTTGTCAATAGAATATCCCCTCCCAGAGAAGCAAATGCTGGACTGACTCAAGTGCAAACATTGGATTTATACAAAACTTCTCGGGGGTGACACCACTGCATAAGGAAAGCTCTCCTAGCACAGTGGTTTACTCAAAAGAGACGAGAGATAAGAAAAGTGCGGAGGTGATTGATGTGAATCCACCGTTAAACTCTGGGTTCTCAGGGGCTGGAGAGCAGAGTGGGACGGAACTGCTCTTTGGAAGGCAGTGTCCAGGTACCATATGGTGCCGGCCTCGATTCCCTCACCCCACGCTTCTGTGGGTGTTGGCTGTCAAAGGGCTCACGGCAACCTGAGAATTATCTTCAGCGAGATGCCTACGTCCCCACAGCCAAAACAGACTGACATCCCAGGGATGACCAACTCTTAGTGCTATTCATACCTCAGAGCTCCCCAAAGGGTCAGGCTGGAGCTAGACTCCAGTTGCGATCATCTCCTTGCTAACTCCTTCTGCCTGGTCCTGCGTCGCTCGCTCCTTTTCTCCCCAGAGCTCTCCTCCCATACATCACGTTCACAAGAATCCCCATCTCCAGCTCTGCTTCTAGGAATCTCATCCTAAGAAGCCAGGTCGCAGAGCTTTTTACCAGCTTTTTTCTCCCTACATCCCCGAGAGGTGCTTACTTAGTGTTGAAATTGTTCCCACTTCTAAAGAGAAAGTTGTTAGTAACTAATAAAGCTGGACTGAGCCTAAGGGCACTTGCAACTATAGGACTGTCAGGAGCAAGGGAATGAATCATAAGTTCTAGATTACAAGTTCTGTCCAATAGAACTTCTCCCAAAGTGATATCCACTAGCCACATGTGGCTATTGAGCACTTGGCATGTGGCTAGTGTGACTGAGAGACTAAATTAAAAATTTTATTTCTTTTTCATTAATTGAAATAGTCACATGTGGCTCGTGGCTACCATATTGAACAGTACAATCAAGAAGGAGGAAGTAGTGTGGATGGACACCTGAGTTGGGGCAGGGTGTTCAAAACAACAGAGTATCCTGTGAAAGCCTTGGGAAAGGAAGCAGATTGAGAGCAAAGGGTAGAATAAAACTAGATATTTATTTCCAAGTCAAAAGTTGGCACCGCAACCTGAGATGGGGAAAAGTGTGTGGGGGGGAATTCTCCATTGATTTTCATCCCAAAGGGCTCAGAAGAAACAAAACATCTGTGGCAGGGTCTGTGCTCGCCACTGTTTTCCTCGTTTGCTGCCCCCTGCCCCCAGCTCAGAGGAGAGTACAGGTGGCTGGAACATTCATTCTCTTATTCATTCAATACACCCATTTAAAAAGATGTATTAAACACCTTCTGTGTGTCAGACAGTGGAATCTAGAGGTGAATAAGATCTTAAGGAAAGTATAATCCAGCAGGAAAAAGAGGAACTTAAAGTACAGCCAATAAGATAGAGGGGTAGGCACGGCAGAATAACTTGCCAAGTGTAATCTGTAGCACCACTCTGCCTGGGAGAGGTGGAAGGGGTCCTAGAGGTCACATGTGATCTTGGGCATTTTGAGTCTTGGAGGACCAGGGGCATTTTCCCTTGAAGAGAAGTAGAAGCCAGGAGCCCTCCATGCAAAGGGAATAACCACCCTACCAAGGGACAGGGGGCATGCATGGCACACTTTCCCAGCGGTGCCTGACAAGATCGAGGAGGGCAGCTGAGGACCAGTGCCTGGAGGGATTGGCAGCAAATCATACAGGCTGTGGACCCTGTGGGTGATGGGGAGTCAGCAGGAGGTGACTTACTGGCTGTGTCATTTGGAGGAGTCATTTTGCCTCCAGGGAGAAGCAGGTACCAAAGGGCCTAGGCCAGAGAAGGAATGGTGAATGAGGAGGTTGGTGCCATAGTCAAGGCCCAGGTGGGGGTGGCCCTGATGGTGGCGGCCCATGCTACCTCATGGTCTTGGGCTGGGGCAGCAGCCAAGGCCCAGTGTCCCCAGGTCCATAGCCACCTGGACCTGGCCTCCCACCATGATCCTCACTAGGGCAGAGGTGGCTGCAGTGCAGATGGGCTGGGGGTCTATAAATAGCCAGGGCGCATACATTAGCATGCCAATGCACCAGAATCCCATCCTCTATGCTAATGGCCCACCATGCGCCTGAACACCTTCTGTTCCCCTGCATGTATTTGCATGCACAATTAGCATAATCTTGTATAATTAATGAACAGCGTCAATTTTAGCTCCTAAGTAATTTGATTAACATGTTGATAGGGCACTTACTAGGCTCTCCAAACCTCGGGGCTGGGCATGGGGCCTGAGGAGATGGGGAAAGGAGGTGCAGAGACTGCTAAGGGGCCCCCAGCTGCCCAGGAAGAGAGGTGGTGACTCCACTTTCCCCTAATGGGCCCTGAGGGGAGAGGTGGAGAGGGTGCTAATGGGCCCCTCTGGGCACCCCACATGGAGTGGCAGGGACAGGCTGGAGTGTGGTTACAGTGGGTCACCTGAGCATGAAGCCCATTTGTGCCTGTGTGGACACAGAGAATCACATGTCCCTTGAATGCACTCCCAGTCCAGGGAGTCTTCAGTGAACGCAATATGGGAAGAAGAGGAGGAGGGATGGAAAAAGAAGTAGGATGGGTGGGGGGCTGGGGACGGGTGGGCAGATGGACGCTACAGAGGAAGAAGGTGTGCTTGTGAGTAATATGGGGACATAAAGAAGAAGGCGGGGGTCCTGAGACTGAAGGGAAGAAGTTGTGTGCCCCTCTGTCCTTGGGCGAGTGAACCAGGCTCCAAAGCCAGAGATCTTGGCACCTTTTATTTATGAATCATGGGAGAGGCAGAGGGGGGCGCTGGCAAGGCCTGGCACCTTCCACAATGAGCCAAGTGACCCAGGGCAGAGAGAACATACAGAAGGCTTCCTATTCAGAGACAGACTCATTACCAACCCTGATACTCCAGGGCCCCTGGCAGAGGCTCACATTCCTCTTCTGCTCATCTCTGACTGTGGTCAGAGTCAGGAAGTTCTTCCCTGGCTCTGACTTACCTTCTTGCTGCTGTTGAGGCTCAGTTGCACTTACCCTCAAAGATGGTCAATCAGGGTGAAGGCGGGGTGGCAGCAAATGACATTGTGGCAGGCACTGTGCCGTGCATTGTGAAAATGCTTCTTACTTAACTTCACAACATCCCTACAAGCTGGGGTTGAGTCAGCTCCATTTTACAAATGAGGAAACTGAAGCTGAGAGAGGTGAGACCTCGCTCCGAGTCATATGGCCAGACATTCCAGGCTGACTCGAGCCCCCTAACCCTGAATTAGCCCTTAGCTTTATGGTGAGAATTTATTATTCAAATTGCAGACAGTTCAATCATGAGCCATCTCTCCTACTCTACCTATTACGGTCCCCAGGCCTCCTCAGGCCTGCATTCCCTCTCTCCTCCAATACCCTCTGGGGGCACTGTCCACAGCTTCACTTCAGCCTCAGCATGGGGATCACTCTGATCTCGTTTGGTTTCAGCTACCCAGGTGTCTTCCCTTAAGCCTTTGCTCTGAAGTAGGGGTGGCTTGGAGACGCTTGTCTTTGTGATTGGCATCCCAGTCCACATGAACCCCAGAGCACATGGGGCACTCTCACATGAACCCCCTCTACTTCTCTCTCCCTCAAATGCTCCCCGCTCTGAAAGGGGTGGGACAGCGGAAGGAAGTGCAGTTAATTCTGCAGGCCAGAGGGAAAACTTCAATTCCATCTCAGCACTGACTCAGCAGGGCGGTTGTGGGACCTGGAGGGGAATTGCCAGAACGGACCCTAGACAGAAGCCTGCACTTGTGGCATCAACGTGGGAGTAAAGAGACCCTGCTAGAAAGGGTAGAAGAACACAACAAATGCTATCATGGGCTTGTTTTGTGGCTGCAGAGAAAAACAAGGAATGTTCCACTGACCATTGGATTAGGAAGGGGGGCTTATCCTTTCACAGCTTGCACAACCCCTTCTCATCCAATCACATTTGTCACATTGTACTTGATCAAGGAATTGGGGTCTAAGTTTGCCACCAACACGGTAGATTTAAGCTTATCTCTGCCAGGTGGCTCAGATGACCTGTTTGAACAGTCACTGAATGACACCCATTGTGCACCAGGCACAACTACATGCCAGACAGTGTCCATAGCCCACAGCTCCTGTCCATCCCTGGGAGCCAGAAGAGGAGAGCTGTGCGCCTCCTATGGGAGGGAGTCTTCCGCACCCAACTCCTACACAGAGTCATCCCAGCCAATCAAACAAATATTTAGTCTTAGAGCCTTGATGTCCAATAGCCATTTTAATGTGGCTATTTAAATTTTAATTAATTACAAACTAAATAAAATTAAACATTCAGTCCCCCTGTCACAGCAGTTACATTTCAAGTGCCCAACTGGCTCATGTGGTTATTGGCTACCACATTGATCAGTGCACAATGTTGCCATCACAGAAAGTTCTATTGGATAGTATTGTCTTAAAACCTTACATCGTTCTCTATTTCCTCTTATTTTCAAAATTATGAAAGGCTTCATAATTATGTTTTGTCCCAGCTGCTCTGTAAGCTCTTAAAGGGCAGGAAGCATTGTTTAAACTTCTCTTCCTTCTCCTGAGCATCCATCACAGTGCCTGCCCCACAGCAGGTGCTTACTGACTCATGATGGACTTCAAGAGTCAAATTTACTGTGACATGATGAATGCTGGACCAAAACCCCCAAATCACTTTTAACGGGGAAAAATGTAAAATCCTGTACTCAAATTAAAAATATCAATTACAGAGACAGAACTTTGAGAATTGCAGAGCAAAGACCTCTGAAAATTTGTTCCTCCATAAAGCAACAGGAACATAGATAAAAACTGTCAAAATTAACTTTTTCAGAGCCCTAAAAATTAACAAAAGGTTTGCAATCGAAGGAGTATTTGTTTAAGAAAATGCCTGACTCTTAGTAAGAGCAGAAAACTTTCAGTGTTTTAATTTGCCCTATTCCCATCCCCCTCTGCCCAGCTCTGTGGTAGCCTTAAAAACCAGCAGCCTTGAAACCATGGTAATTGTGAAAAAACAGCAGTCTGGTAACTACTGGAAAGGACAGAATGGGCTTGGAACTTCTCAGCAGTATGAATTTCCAGACAATTGTCACTATTTGATCTGCCTGGCAGTTCCCTGACAGACTCATTCTCAGTACTTGTTTTTTGACCTGATTCAGAGCTTGCTTAGTGAAAAATGCCCTATTTTCAGGGTGTTTGTTGAAAACAACCAGTGGCAACTGTTCCACACTGCTGTTGCATGAGGCAGTGATACTAGTTGGGGCAAACAGGAGTCTGGGAAAAGTGGGAATGAGATGTTTGTGGGGGCTCTGAAAAGCTTTTGCATATTCCTGGAGATTTAAATGGCCATGTGTATATGCAGGGAAGATCTCAGAAGGCCCTCCCTAATCTCTCATCTCTGGCTGACCTCGAAACCCTACATAAGCAGGAAGTGAAAATTAAGGCATAGCAGTAAGTTGCTGGAGTATTGAAGGCATGCTCCAACATACACACAGAATCTTTAGGCAAAGAGTTGAAGACCTATTGGTTCAAAGCATTTAAGGAAGTTCCTGTCCAATCATGAGCTGACCACTAGGCTAAAAGAACAGAAACTTTAGTGGCTACACATGACAAGGAATACAGACTTTATAGAATTGGTCCTGGAAAGTCACTGAACAAACAAAAAGTAACAGCAACAACAATAAACATTGGAAGAGGGGGTCTGATTTCCAGAGTTACTACATTATATTATTAAAATATCCAGTATTCAACAAATAATTATGAGACATGCAAAGTAACAAGAAAGTGTCCTCAAGGAAGCCCCCATGTTAGATTTGCTAAACAAAACTTTAAATCAGTTATTATACACATGTTTAAAGAACTAAAGAAAACTACGTCTAAAAAATTAAAGAGAAGTATGGGAATGATATTTCACCAAATAGAGAACATTAATAAAGAGATAAAAATTATTTTAAAGGAACCAAATTTAAATGCTGGAGTTGAAAAGGACAATAATTGAAATGAAAAATTTCTAGAGCAACTCAACAGAATATCTGAGTTGACAGAAGGAAAAGAAAAACAGTGAACTTGAAGATAAGTCAATTGAGATTAACAAGTTCTGGAGCAGAAAGAAAAAAGAATGACAAAAAGTGAATAGAGCCTAATACCAACATACACATTATGGGAGTCCCAGCAGGAAAGAGGAAAGAGAAACAGGCAGAAAGAAAGTTTGAATAAATAATGGCTAAAAGCTCCCTAAATTTGATGAAAAACCTTATTCTGCATATCCAAGAAGCTTAATGAGATCCAAGTAGTATAAACTCAAAGGGATGCACACATAGACTCAACTGTTAAAAGATGAAGACGAAGAAAGAATCTGGGGTGTTTTTTTGGTTTTCTGAGCAGCATCATGGCAGTCGGCATGAATAAGTGCCTTACAAAAGGCAGCAAGAAGGGAGCCAAGAAAAAAGTGGTTGACCCATTTTCTAAGAAAGATTGGTATGATGTGAAAGCACCAGCTATGTTCAATATAAGAAATATTGGGAAAACACTAGTTACAAGAACTCAAGGAACCAAAATTGCATCTGATGGTCTCAAGGGTCGTGTTTTTGAAGTGAGCCTAGCTGATCTGCAGAATGATGAAGTTGCATTTAGAAAATTCAAGTTAATTACTGAGGCTATTCAGGGCAAAAACTGCCTGACTAATTTCCAAGGCATGGATCTTATCCATGACAAAATGTGCTCCATGGTCAAAAAATGGCAGACCATGATTGAAGCTCATGTTGATGTTAAGATTACCGATGGTTATTTGCTTCATTTGTTCTGTGTTGATCTTACTGAAAAATGCAACACTCAGATTCGGAAGACTTCTTATGCTCAGCATCAACAGGTCTGCCAAATCTGGAAGATGATGGAAATCGTGACCCGCGAGGTGCAGACAAATGACTTGAAAGAAGTGGTCAATAAATTGATTCCCGATAGCACTGGAAAAGACATTGAAAAGGCTTGCCAATCTATTTATCTTCTCCATGATGTAAAAATGCTGAAGAAGCCCAAGCTTGAATTGGGAAAACTCATGGAGCTTCACGGTGAAGGTGGCAGCTCTGGAAAAGCTACTGGGGATGAGACATGCTAAAGTTGAATGAGCTGATGGATATGAGGGCCTCAGTCCAAAAATCTGTTTAAAAATCAAACTTTTCATGGTGACAAGTAAAACCCGTTGCTGATAAAAAAAAAAAAAGAAAAGAAAGAATCTGGGAAGCAACAAAAGAAGAAACTCATTACGGACAAGGGATCCTCAATAAGATTAACAGCTGACTTCTCATTGGAAACCATGGAGGTCAGAAGGCAGTGAAATGACATATTCAAAGTTCTGAAAGAAAACAATTGTCAACCAAAAATTCTATATCCAGCAAAACTATCCTTCAAACATGAACGATAAATTAAAATTAAGTAAATGTGAAGGATGATTTAAGACATTTCTAGATAAACAAAAACTGAGAGAATTCATCACTAACAGATCTTTCCTACTAGAAATATTAATGGCAATCCTTAGTCTAAAGTGAAAGAACACAAGACAGTGATTCAAATCCATTTGAAGAAATAAAGAGGACTGTAAAAGTAACCATGCAGGTACGTATAAAAGACATTACATATGTATTTTTGTTTGTAACTCTTTTGTTTTCCTGTCTAATTTAAAAGACAACTGCATATGTGGGGGGCAGGAAGTATATAGATACTCTGTAATTTCTCCTTTTGCTGTAAAACTAAAACTGCTCTAAAAAAATAAAATCTATTCAAGAAACTACATAGAGCAGTAATTGTAAAACTGTGTTGATGGGTTTATAATGTATAAACATACACTGTGATTGACAAAGATATAACAAAAGAGAGGAGAGGGAATGGGGCTATATTGGAGCATTGACTTTTACACTCTTAAAATTGGTATTCATCTAAATTAGATTATTTTAAATTAAGATATTAATTGTAATTCTCAGGGCAATCACAAAGAAAATGACTTAAAAATTAAGTAAAAACAACAACAAAACTTAAAACGTACACTGGAAACAATCCATTTAACACAAAAAAGGCAGTAATGGAAGAATGCAGGAACAAAAACAAAAACAAAAAATAAGACATAGAAAACACAAAGAAAAATGGCAGATATAAATCCTATTTTATCAGTAATTACACTAAATGTAAATGTATTAAACACTCTAATTAAAAGGCAGAGATTGATCAAATGGATTTTAAAACATAATCTAACTGTATGCTGTCTATGGGAGACAGTTTAAATTCAAAGATAGAAAAAGGTTGAAATAAAAGGGTTGGAAAAATATATCAAGCAAACCCTAGCCAATAGAGAACTGGAGCAGTTTTATTAATATCATACAAAATAGATTTTGAAACAAAGTTGTTTGAGACAGAAAGAATAACAATTATATATGCACCTGATAATAGAGCTACAAAATACATGATGGAATTGAAGGAAAAAATAGATAAATCAACAATAATAGTTGGAGGCTTCAATGATATATTTTGAGTAATGAATAGAACTACTAGGCAATAGGTCAACAACAAAAAAAAGAAGACTTGTATTTCATACAATAAGTGAATAACATTTTTACATAGTTCTTTCAATACTTACCATCATAAAGATTTCATTTCCACCCAGGTTTATCTGAATTAAACATGACCTCAATAAAATTGACACACAATCGATAGAATGGAAAGACAACTATAAAATGGGAGAAAATATCTACAAATCATATATCTGATAAGGGATTAATATCCAGAATATATAAAGAACTCCTACAACTCAACAACCACAAAAAACAACCCAATTTAAAAATGGGCAAAGGACTTCAATAGACATTTCTCCAAACATGATGTTACAAATGGCCAATAAGCATCTGAAAAGATGCTCAACATCACTTATCATTAGAGAAATGTAAATCAAAACCACAATGAGATATCATCGCATACCCTTTAGGATGGCTACTATAAAAAAAAAAGAAACGAAAAAAGAAAATAAATGTTGGCAAGGAAATGGAGAAATTGGAACCCTTGTATACTGCTGGTGGGACTGTAAAATGGTGCACTGCTATGGAAAATCATAATGTGTTCCTTAAAAAAAATTAAAAATCCAGCAATTCCACTTCTGGGTATATATCCAAAAGAATTGATATCTCAAATACCGATACCTCAAAGAGATATTTTCACACTCATATTCATAGCAGCATTAGTCACAATAGCCAAGAGATCTGTTTCACAACAACATGAATATACTTAACACTACTGAATTGTATATTTAAAAAGATGGTAAATTTTATATAATGTCTTTTTTTACCACAATTTAAAAAATGAGGGGAGAGATCCAAGATGGTGGAGTAGATAAATACTGTGCCTGCTTCTTTCAGAGAACTGATTAAAATTATAAATAAATTACAGACAATCTGAGAACCATCTGAAGTCTGGCTAAACAGAGTTTTATAAATAAAGATATAAAGAAGAAGCCACGTCGAGACTGGTAGGAGGGGTGGAGACACAAAATGGGCTAGTTCCAAACCTCCATGTGGTGGTTGAGAACTGGGAGGTATATCAAGGCCATGGAGGTTGCCCCCAGAGCAGAGAGAGATCCCAGCCCCACACTGGCCTCCCCAGCCCAGAATACTGGTGGCAGTACTCTGTGAGGAGCCCCCACAACATCTGGCTGTGAAAATCAGTGGGGATTCTGACCACCCAGGTGGTATAGAAGGCTGCAGGAAAGCTAGACATCCTCTAAATGTCCCTCTCTCGTCCCCAGGCACTCACCCTGGGCTTCGGTGGAGGGACAGTGATTTAGGGGCCATTGGAGGTGTGCAGGCGGTGGACTGAGGTGTGTGGCTTTGGGGCATGGCTGGACAAGGGTCGCCATTTTCCCTATGTGAGATCATTCTTCCATGCAGCCGGGAGGCAGGTGCCATCTTTTCTGTGTGGAGCCCTCCCCTATGGGCCAAATCTGAATCTGATTGGTCTGATAGCTCTGCTGCTCCACCCTGCTGACTCACTGGTAACCCACTCTACCCAACCCCCTCACACCAGAATCACTTCTTCATGTGAGCAGCCAGCCCCACCCACATCGCACTCTTTCTTGGAAAACTATTGGAGTCCCTAGGCCCCAGATGGGCAGTGACTAGCCTTGGTTTGCTCTGAGACTTTTGCTGAGTAGCTCCAAGCTCAGCACTGGCACCAAACCAGAGTCTACAATAACCTGGTGACCACAACTCTTCACACTCAGCCTGAGGGCCAATCCCACCCACTGACATGCCAATAGCAATCAAGGCTCAACTATAACAGGAGGGCACACACAATCCACAAAAGGGACACTCCTGGAGCACCCAGAGCAGGTGACCAGGGAGACTGAGCCAGGGCCCCACAGGGGACCTACTATATAAGGACACCCAGCCAAGACTGGGAGACATAGAAGATCTACCTAATACATAGAAACAAACATGGACAGGCAGCCAAAATGAGGAGACAAAGAAATACGTCTCAAATGAAATAACAGAAGAAAACTTTAGAAAAAGAACTAAACAAAATGGAGGCAAGCAACCTACCAGAGGCAGAGTTAAAAACAATGGTTATAAAGAAGCTCAAGGAACTTAGTGAGAACTTCAACAGAGAGATAGCAAGCATAAAAATAGGACATAGAAACCATAAAAAAGAACCAGTCAGAAGTGAAGAATACAATAACTGAAATGAAGCCTGCACTAGAAGGAATCACCAGCATACTAGATGAAGCAGAGGATCAAATCAGTGATTTGGAAGATAAGGTGAAAGAAAACACCCAATCAGAATAGCAAGAAGAAAAAAGAATTTAAAAAAAATGAGGATAGTTTAAGAGACCTCTGGGACAACATCAAGTGTAACAATATTCACATCATAGAGGTACCAGAAGGAGAAGAGAAAAAGCAAGGGATTGAGAACCTATTTAAAGAAATAATGACTGAAAATTTTCCTAACCTGCTGAAGGAAATAGACATACAAGTTCAGGAAGCACAGAGAGTCCCAAACAAGATAAACCCAAACAGACCCACAACAAGACATATTATAATTAAAATGGCAAAGGTTAAAGACAAAGAGAAAATCCTAAAAGCAGCAAGAGAAAGGCAACTAGTAACTTATAAGCGAGCCCCCATAAGACTGTCAGCTAATTTCTCAACAGAAACTTTGCAGGCCAGAAGGGATTGGCAGGAAATATTCAAAGTGATGGACAGAAAGAACCTGCAACCGAGACTACAACCAAGGCTATCATTTAAAATCAAAGGACAGATAAAGAGCTTTCCAGACAAGAAAAAGCTAAAGGAGTTCATCATCACCAAACCAGTATTACAAAGAATATTAGAGGGACTTCTTTAAGATGAGGAAAAAAGAAAAGGTCAAAATTATGAATAATAATATGGTAATAACTGCATATCTATCAGTAATTACTTTCAATGTAAATGGATTAAACGTTCCAATCAAAAGACATAGGAGAGCAGAATCGATAAGAAAACAAAAGCCTTACATATGCTGCCTATAGGGGACTCACTTCAGATTGAAAGACACACACAGACGGAAAGTAAAGGGAGGGAAAAAGCTATTTCATGAAAATGGAAATGAAGAAAAATAAACAAACAAAATCTGAGGTAGCAATACTAATACCAGACAAAACAGACTTTAAAGCAAAGGCTATAATAGGAGACAAAGAAGGACCCAGTAATCCCACATCCGGGTATTTATCTGCTACTTTGAGGGGACTTGTGTATATATTCATTGCAGCATTGTTTACAATGGCCAAGATGTGGAGGCAGCCTGGGTGTCCATCATTGGAAGAATGGATAAAGAGGAGGAAGTACACATATATAGTGGAATATTGCTCGGCCATGGAAGGAAATGGGTTCTTGCCATCTGCAGCAGCATGGATGGACCTGGAAGGTACTGTGCTGAGTCAAATATGTAAGACAGAGAAAGACTGATACACTGTGATTTCACTTATATATGGAATCTAAAGAACAAAATAAACAAAATAGAACAGAAACAAACATAGATACAGAGAACATTTTGATGGTTGCTAGATGGGAGGGGGTTTGGGGATGTGGGTGAGAAAGGGGAAGGGATTAAGAAGTAGAAATTGGTTGTAAAAAGTAGTTATGGGGATGTAGGGTTTAGCATAAGGAATATAGTCAATAATATTGTAATAACTATGTATGGTGTCAGAGGAGTACTAGATTTGTTGGGGTGATAAATGGGAAGGGGTTGGGAGCAGGGTGAAAAAGGTGAAGGGATGAAGAAGTACAGGTTGATAGTTACAAAACAGTCATGGGGATGTAAAGTACAGCCTAGGGAATATAGTCAACGATATGGTGATAACTATGTATAGTGCCAGGTCAGGAGGATCACTTTTTAAATTATATAAATGTCTAACCACTTTGCTGTACACCTGAAATTAATATAAACTAATATTGAATGTCAAAAAAATGTTGTAAAAACTATGTATGGTGTCAGAAGGGTACTAGATTTATCGTGGTGATCACTTTGTAAGTTATATACCGGTAAATGTCTAATCACTATATTGTGCACTTGAAATTAATAAATATTGTATATCAGCTGTAATTGGAAAATAAAAAATTATTTTTAAAAAATGACACCAGGAGGTAATTTTTTGGTGACATAGACAATCTAGTTGTACAATTAATATGAAAAAAATAATCCAGAATAGTTAGAGAAATTCTAAAATATAAGAGTAATAGGGAAGGAATACTAGATCTACCAGTTACTAAAACATGTTATAAGTCTTCAAAAAACAGCATCATATTTCCACATAAATAAATAGAGGGAATAATGAAATAGGAGGGAAAGTCCAGAAATATACACAATTACATTTAGAATATAGCATGAGTGATATTTACAGTTGGTGGGGAAACATGAATTACTCAATTCACCTGTATTTTTCTTTCTGGTAGCTGCCAGATGTCCTAAGAGAAATTATTAAATAATCCATCCACTAAAGAACTCTAAAGACAAAGAGAAGCTCTTATATATGGCCAGAGAGGAAAGAGAGTTTACCTACAAATGAATGACAACTATATCATACTTTTCAACAGCAACAATAGAAATATTTTCAAAGTGCTAAGTAAAAAATAACTGTCAGTCTAGAATTGTGTTCCCAGGAAAACCATCTTTCAAGAAAGAGAGTGGTATCAAGACAATTACAATAAAACAAAAGTGAGAATGGTTTACTACTAGCAGACCTTCACTAAAGAATTTCTAAAAGATGTACTTCAGAAAATGACTCCACAAAAAGTTGGTTGAGATGCCAGAAGGAAAAGATGAGCAAAACTTTGGTAAACCTAAAGAAAAATTGTTTATATATAATAAAAATAATAATGTGCTGAATTTAAAACAAATTAAAATTCTGGACTATGTGGCTTATAAATAGGGCAGGGTCAATAGAATGGCCTAAGACCAATGGTGTGCCAGTAAATGTTTAACAACCACTTCCAGAAGAGGGAAAACCCTGATTTATAGTGTTTGTCAAGTTCCATGGTTATATGTTCTTCCCATAACTGATTTCAAGCTACCAATGTGATGTCACTGAATATGGAGTTGAGAAGAGTTGTTAATAATTAGCTCTTATGAGTCGGTATGAGCCAGCTCATGCACACCACTGTCAAAGATTCTAACATTAGTCAGGAAAGGAATTATGACTTTGTCAAGAATGTATAGTAAATTTCAAGGGTGATAACTAAAACAATAGAAATGAAGTGAATAAATTTCCAAATCTGTAAAGGGGAAAATGGAATAAGAAACACATACACCACATCAAGCAAAATAGTCAAACAATTTTAAATAGTAAGAAACGAAAACAAAGAAACATTCAAGAAGTGAAACAAATAGAAAGCAAAAAGATGATAGTAAATAGTTGAAAAAATCAATAATCTCAATAAAGTAAACTGACTAAACTTGTCAGGTAAAAAACAGACTAGATTTTTAAAATAAATCTAACAATATACAGTTAAAAGAGAAATATCTGAAACATAAGGGCACATAATGGTTGAAAATAATAGGATGTAAAAAGAAATATGAGGCAAATATAACCAAAAGTAAGTTGAGAGAGCCTCTAAATAATATTGATAAAGTAGCCTTTAAAGTAAAAATATTATTAGAAATAAAGAATCAATAATTGTTGATAAAAGGATCAACAGAGAAGGAAGTTACAAGATTTCAAACTTGTCCACACTTAATAAAAGTCAATAATATATATGTATCAAAAATTAATGGAACCCACAAGGATAAACTGAAAATTCATCTCTTAATTTTTAATAGGCCGAGCAGACCATGATAAGTAAAGACAGATCAGAACAACACAACTAACGATCCTGATTTAAAGGACATACATAAAACAGTAGACTCAATTAGACAACTAGGTTAGAAATTAGTAACAAAAAGATAACTAGAAAAATACCACATGTTTAGAAATTAAGAAATACACTTCTAACTTCTGCTTAAGCCAGGATGGAGTAACAGAGACCACATTTACCTGTGGCTCAAAAACAAAACAAACCAGACAAAATACACAAAACATTTTTCAATACAATAAATATCAGATAACACAATGATCCCTGAGAGATGGGAAATAAACAAGGTGTACCTTACAAATGTCCCAGCATGATGCTTTGAGATTTTCTAGGCCACGACACAGGGTTAGGGTGGGGCAGGGGACTGAGGCAGAGCCCAGCAGACTTCCAGAACTGAGGAGATGGAATTGAGAGCTCAGGGTGACCAAGGTAGCTAGACAGAGGATAGAGTCTCACAGGGGAGAGAGTTGCATAGAAAGAGAATCCCAGAAATTTGTGGAGGGATATCCTTGAGTATTTAGTAGAGTACTGATTGGTGCATTCATGTAAAGAAAGGCCAGGAAAAGAATCACCCTAATGGAATAAAAGGAGCAGTCTTGGTGCTCACATAGGGATAGGAATAGTGCCTGTTTCTACCAGCTAGACTGAAAACAACTACCTTGTTTCCCCGAAAATAAGACCTAGCCAGACAATCAGCTGTAATGCATCTTTTGAAGCAAAAATTAATATAAGACCCGGTTTTATTTCAATATAAGACTGGATATAATAATAATATAATATAATATAATATAATATAATATAATATAATATAATATAATATAATATAATATAATATAATATAATACCGGGTCTTATATAAGACCAGGTCTTATATTAATCTTTGCTCCAAAAGATGCATTACAGCTGATTGTCTGGCTAGGTCTTATTTTCGGGGAAACACGGTAATGATTTATGAGGCATTGTGTACAATACTGAGGAAAGTCTTACTTTAGTAATGAGGAATAATTAGTCCTAGTTCGATTATTGTTGTGGACCCATCTAATAAATCATAAAAACAAGACTCAAAAATATCAAACTGTTTCCAGGTAACTTAACTACATCCCAGAAAAAAGCTCAAAAAGATTTTAGGAATACAGAAATATCCACTGCCCAAAAAGGGGAAATTTAAATGTCTGGCATCCAATACCAGATTACCATGCATACCAAGATGCAAAGAAATTTATGGTTCATAATGAAGAGAATAATCGATCGAAACTGACACAGAATAGACACAGATATTAGAATTAGCAGAAAAGGACATTAAAAGTATAATTATAACTGTATTTGGCATGTTCAAAAATTTAAGTAGAGACATAGAAGATATAAGAAAGACACAAATCAAACTTGTAGAGATGAAAACTACAATGTCTGAGATAAAAATACATTGGATGGGATTAACAGCAGATGAGATATTGAGATATGGCAGAAGAAAAGATTAGAAAAAACTTGAAGGCACAGTAATAAAAACTATCCAAAAATGAAAAACAGAGGAAAAAAAAAATCCTCCTTCGAAAGAGAAAGAATTAGCAGTGAGCTACAGGACAGCCTGAAGCAGTTTAATATATGGGTAATAGGAATCCCCTAAGGAGGAGTGGCAGAAAAAATATTTAAAGAAATAATGGTTGGGCTAGCCCAGTGGCTCAGGCGGTTGGAACTCCGTGCTCCTAATGCCAAAGGCTGCCGGTTCGATTCCGACATGGGCCAGTGCCAAATGGCTCAGTTGGTTGGAGCACGGGCTTTCAACCACAAGGTTGCCGGTTGGACTCCTCAACTCCCACAAGGGATGGTGGGCTGTGCCCCCTGCAACTAACAATGGGCAACTGAACCTGGAGCTGAGCTGCACCCTCCAAAACTAAGATTGAAAGGACAACAACTTGACTTGGAAAAACTCCTGGAAGTACACAAGATAGTGGAGCACCATCTTAAGACAACTGTCAATCTCAAATTCTATACCCAGTGAAAATATCTTTCCAAAAATGCAAGACATATGCCTTCTGGTATAACAAAAATGATAACAGCTGGAAATCTGACTCTATAGAAAGGAATAAAGAGTAATGGAAATGGTAACTACAATACATGAGGAAATATATAAGATTTTTTCATGTTATTGAAGTCTCATTAAAAATACTTGGCTGTTTAAACAAAAACAATAACAATGTACTGTGGATTTTATAATACATATTAAAATTCATGACACAATAGTATAGTATACATGAAATGGTATAACAATAAGTTAAAGATGTGTACTATAAGTCCTAAAGCAATCACTAAAATAACAAAATAAAAAATGTTTACTAACAAGCCAATAAAGGAGATAAAATAACAAAACCCCCAAATCTAAAAGAATGAAAAGGAGAACAAAAAAGAGACAGAATGGAAAACAAAAGTCAAGATTATACACTCAAACCTAACCATATTAATGATCCCATTAAATGTAAATGGACTAAATATCCCAATTAAAAGGTGAAAAACATCAGATTGGATTTTTTTAAAAGACCAAACTATATGCTACCTACAAGAAATGCATTTTAAAAATTTATTTATTATTAGTTTCAGGTGTACAAAACAACACAGTGATTAGAGATTTACATACTGCACAAAATGGTAACCCCAACAAGTTCACTAACCATCTGGCACCGTACATAGTGATTATAATATCACTGACTATATTCCCTATGTTGTACTTTACATCCTGTGACACACACACACACACACACACACACACGAAGTTATAGTTGACATTTAATATTATTTTATATTAGTTTCAGTTTCAGGTGCACATTGTAGTGGTTAGACATTTATATAATTTATGAAGTGATTCCCCCCATTAAATCTAGTGCTCATCTGACACTACATAGTTTTTACAATATTATTAACTATATTCCCTATACTGTACTTCACATCCCCGTGATTACTTTGTGACTACCAATTTGTACTTCCTATTCCCTTCACCCTTCTCACCCGGCTCCCCAAACTCCCTCCCATCTAGCAACCATCAGTTTTATTCTTTGTATCAAGAAATGCATTTTTAATATAAAGGCATAGAAGTAAAAGGATACTAGTCAAAAGAAAGCTGGAGTGGCTATATTATTATCAAAGTAGATTTTATGGATTCATGACAAAGAGGTCAATTAAACAAGAGGACATAATAATTCTAAACATATATGCACCTAATAACAGTTTTTCAAATTATATGAAGCAAAACTGTAGAACTGCAAGGAGAAATAGACAAATACAAAAAAATTATTGGTGATTTTAATACCTTTCTTGCAATAACAGAATAAATAGGTAGAAAATCAGCCAGGATATACTAGACTCAAACAACACTATCAATTAACTTGACCTGTTTGATATTTACAGAATATTTCACCCACCAACATGGAATACGCATTCTTCCCAAGTGCATACAAAACATTTATCAGGTAGGCCATATTCTGGGCCATAAAACAAGTGTAAATAAATTCAAAAGAATTTAAGATGTATGAAGTATATGGTCTCTGACAATAATGGAATTAAATTAGAAATCAATAATGGAAAGATTCTAGAAGAATCACCAATTTTTTGGAAACTAAATAACACATACATAAAAACAAACAAACAAAACACCACTCAAAAGGGAAATTAGGAAGTATTTTTAACTGAATGAAAATAAAACCACAACATATCAGAATCCATGATATGCCCCTAAAGCAGTATTTAGGGAGAAATGTATAGCACTAAAAGCCTATTTTAGACAAAAATGAAAGGCCTTATATCAAAGACCTCAGCTGCCACTCTAGGAAACCAGAAAAAGAAGAGGAAATTAAACCCAAAGTAAGCAGAAGAAAGGAACTAATACATATAAAAACAGAGAAGAGAAAAACGATAGAGAAAATCAGTGAAACCAAAAGCTGGTTCTTGTAGTAGATCAATAAATGGATAAACTTGTAGCCATACTCCGCAGGAAAAAAAGAGAGAAGACACAATTTGCCAATATCAGAAATGAAAGTAAGGACATTGCTAGAGATTCTAGAGAGATTAAATGGATAGAGAATATTATGAACAATTTTATGCCAACAAATTCAGCAACTTACAAGAAATGGACAAATTCCTTGAAAAATACAAATTACCAAAGCTCATTCTAGAAGAGCTTAAGGAAGAAATAATTACCAATTCTACACATACTTTTCCAAAAAACTGAAGAGGAGGAAATACCTCCTAACTCATTCCATGAGGCCAGCATGTCATATGTGATACCAAAACCAGACAAATATCCATCATGAAAGTCAATGCAAAAGTTCTAAACAAAATTTTATTAAATCAAGTCCTGCATTTGTGCGGTTCTGCATGGCTGGAGAAAGTTCTCACTTTAAGTTTTTGACCACAAATCTCAGGTGGGCCCTTATTGAAAAGATAATACGCCCTATCCAAGTGAGGTTTATCTAGGAAATGTAGGGTTTGTTTAACATTGGAAAAGCAATTGATGTAATTCATCATATTAAATTAAAAAAAATCTATAATCATCTGAACAAACGCAGAAAAAGCATTTGACAAATCTAACGTCCATTCCTGATGAAAACTCTCAGTAACTAAAAATAGTGGGGTATTTCCTCAACCTGATAAAAGGCACCTATGAAAAATATATAGTTACATACATACATACAAATATACGAGGTCAGACAATTAAGTTCGTAAACTCATCCTAGAAAAAGTGCTACATACCTCATTGCTGAATATCACTATGGTCACCTTCGAAGTACTCCCCTTGGGAAGCTATGCACTGATGCCAGCACCTAGTCCACCCTTCAAAACGATTTTGGAACTCTTTTTTGGAATGGACATCAGAGCTGTCGTCGTACTACCCTTGATGTCCTGAATGTCATCAAAATGTCTTCCTTTCAATATTTCCCTTATCTTTGGGTAAGGAAAGAAGTCATTGGGGGCCAGATCAGGTGAGTAGGGAGGGTGTTCCAATACAGTTATTTGTTTACTGGCTAAAAACTCCCTCACAGACAGTGCCGTGTGAGCTGGTGCATTGTCGTGATGCAAGAGCCATGAATTGTTGGCAAAAAGTTCAGGTCATCTAACTTTTTCAGCCTTTTCAGCACTTCCAAATAGTAAACTTGGTTAACTGTTTGTCCAACTGGTACAAATTCATAATGAATAATCCCTCTGATATTAAAAAAAGGTTAGCAACATCGGTGCAACAAGTTTGCGAACTTAATTGTCAGTCCTCGTACACACACACATACATATGTAATGGTGAAAGACAGTACTTTCCACCAGTAAGGTCAGGAACAAGACAGATGTTCATTCTTACCACTATTATTCATCATTGTACAGGAAGGTCTCACCAGTACAATCAGGCAAGAAAAATAAGTAAAAGACACCCATTTTCAGTCCCAGCTTTACATCCTAAACAAACTTTTGTACCTATTCAAATTAGGAGAGAAAAACAAGAATGTTCATAGCGGCTTTGCCTATCATAGAAAAATGAAATACAACAAACTACAACTAAAATAGCAACATAGAAAAATTTTAGAAATATAATGCTGAATTTAAAAAGAACATTTTAGAAGACTACTACATATAAAGATGACATCATTTTTATAAAGTTAAACACAAGCACAACTAAACAACCTGTTGTTTAACATTATACAATTTGTGGTAATTTATTTTTTAAGAGCAAGGTCATGATAAACACAAAACTCAATTGACTTATTACCTTTAGGAGAGAGGTAGGCAGTGATACCAGACGGGGAAGGAACATGGTAGTGGCGTCAATGGTATTTTAAATGTTCTAATTTTAAGTTTGTTGGTAGGTTCACAGGTGTACATTAATTATTATGTTTCCTAATTTTTATTTTGTTATATTTTTCTTTTCTATGTGTCATCTAGGACATAATAACTTTTTTTTCAAATGGATCAAAAATTTAAGTGTAAACAATGAAACCATAAAAGTACTAGAAGAAAGCACAGGATAAATTTTAAAAATATTATCTTGGCATGATAAAGGTCTTTTTAAATATAATAAAAATCCAAAGTATTTAAAAGATTGAGAAATTGGGTAAATTTCTAAATATAAAAAGTTAAAAGGCAAGGACCAACTAGAAAAAAAATATGTGCAACTCATGACAAAGGGCTAATTTCTTTAATATACACTCCTATAAATCAGTAACAAAAGCCAATCCTTTATAGAGAAATAAGCAAAGGATATCAATAGACAGTTCACAGAAAAGGAAATACAAATAGATTTTAAATACGTGACTGTGTGCTCAACCTCAGAGTAAGAGAAGTGGAATTCACCGGGATATCACAGTTGACTTATACGATGGAGAGAGATGAAAAAAAGTATGGTAACCACTGCTTGTTGCAGTCATTTTTCAACCCTGAGATCACTTGCCTTCATTCCTTGAAGATTTTAGTCCTGGGTCACTATATATGCTGTTGAACATTGGTCCTGTCATAATTCTTGGTGATTTCAATATCAATATAGATCGATAATTCTTCCAACACATTCTCTTCTCCATTCCTTGAGCATCTCTCCTGCAATGTCCTGTCATCACCCTCCGTTGGCTGCACATTACCAATAAATGCAATTCCCAAATAATTCTACCTACAGCAACCCACCTCTAACCACCTTCTAACCTCCAGCTCAACTCCCTTCTAGTACCTCAACTCCAATAATTCTTTGGCCCCCTCAGAACCTGTGTTCCATTCATCCTGCCTTCTCTTCCCTCTGCTACATTCTTCTCTTCACCCAACTTAAATCCCTTGTTCCATTTTTGTAAATACCCCTTGCATACACTTACACTCGCTTGCCCTCTCGTGTTTCATTGTACTCACTTGGCAAGCCCCTAACTCTGGTCATAAGCCACCACTCACCTGTTCTGCACCTGCATTTGTGCAGCTCTGCATGTCTGGAGAAAGCTCTCACTTTAAATTTACGACCACAAACCTCAGGGGAGCCCTTACTACTTACTGCATGGCAATCACAGGACATTTCCATGGTCCATTCACTGCTCTGGCACAAGTATTTCATGCCTTAGTGTCTCCCTTTCCATCCCCATCCTCAACTCTTGACCCTGTTTCCTATTTTACTGAGAAAACAAAGCAATCTGAAGAGAATGTCTGCAAGCTCCCACATTGGATATACCCTTTTATCCATTTTTGTGCCCAGGTTCTGTCTTCCCTGCTGTTTCCATGGATAACTGTCTATGTTCCCAGCTAAAATCAGTCCTGTGAATGCGATCCCATACCCTTTGCCAACTAAAGGGCATGGCTTTAGCAATTCTCTTTTCTATCTCTTGCCTCACCATTTCCCTTTCCTATCGGGTTTTTCTCATCAGCATATGAACAAGCTATATATATATTTTTTTCTTGGCCTTACATTGTGGTCTAGCCACTACCCCGTTTCTTTGATCCCTATAAAGCAAAAGTCAAAAGAATCCCTCTAGTCATTGTCTCTAATCTCTCTTCTCACAGTCTCCCTTAGACCTACCTTTGTCAGACTTCTGCATCTCCACTCCACTGAATAGCTCTTGTGGAAGTCACCAATGCCCCCCTCTCACTCCTGTTGCTAAGTTCAATGGTCAGTTCTTAGTCTCTTTTCATCATATCCACAAGCAGCATCTGATGCAGTTGACTACTGCTTCCTTTTTGGAATATTTGCTTATCTAGGCCTCCAAGACACTCCACTCCCCTGATTTCCCTCTGCCCGATCTTTCTCAGTCTTCTTTGCTGGTTCTACATCTCCATGATCTCCAAACACTGGACACCTCAGGATTCAGTTCTTGAACTTCTTCTATTTTCTATCAATACTCAGTCCCTCAATGATTTCATTCATCCAATTTTCTATCTGCAGCCTGGACCTTTCCCTTAAGAGCCATACTCATGTTTTCAGGTGCTTTTTCAACATCTGCACCTGGATGTTAAGTGAGCATCTTAAATATAACATGTCCAAAACCGAACTCCTGACCTTCCTCCTCCCCAACCTGCTCCTCCTGAAATCTTGCCCTTTTCAGTAAATGGAAGTTCTTTCTGAATTGTTCAGGACAAAAACCTTGGCAATGCCTTGAGTTCTCTCTGTTACTTTGTTTCTCCTTCCATAACAAACCCTGTCAGTTTTGCCTGTGAAATATCCAGAATCCAACCACTCCTTCTAACCTCTTGTTAAAACACCCCTGCCCTGGTCTTGGTCCCCATCATCTCTCTCCTGGGTAACTGTAATGGCTTCCTAAATCATCTCCCTGCTTTCACCCTTGCCTCCTACAGGTCATCTTCAACACAGGAGCTAGTGTGATCTTGCTGAAATATAAATCAGGTCGTATCATTCTTCTCAACACTCCTCAGTGGCTTCCATGTCATTCAGAATAAAAGCCAAAGTCTTTACAATGACCTACAAGCATGGCCCATGCAGCCTACAAGGCTCTGCATGATCTTGCCTTCCTTCCACCCTACCCACTAGCTCTCCGACATCACCTCCTCCTACTGTCCCTCTTGTTCCAGTCACCTGAGCCTTCTTGCTGTTCCTAAACACATCAGCTACACTCCAGCCAAGAACATTCCCCCACCCCCCGATTCATACATGGCTCACTCCCTTACTTCCTTTAGGTCTTGGCTCAAATGTCATCTTTTCAGTAAGGCCTTCCTTACATATTCTAAAATTGCAATACTCCCTTCCTGGGCACTCTCTGACCTTTCCTGATGGCTTTCTTTTTCTCCTTAGCCATTATCACCATCTAACATGCTACCTATATATTTTATTCATTCAGTTAGTTTATGTTTATCTCCCCTACTAGATTGTAAGCCCATGAACACAAGGCTTTTTGTGTATTCGGTCACTGCTTAATTCACAGCATACAGAAGAGACCTTGGCATAGAGTGGATGTTAAAAAGTTATTTGTTGAATGAATAAACAACATACCGTATTTTGCCATGTACCATGAACTCCCATGTATAATGCACACCCACATTTATGGCCCAAAGTTTCAGGGAAAGAATCTTTCATTTTAATTTTTTAATTCAAAATTTTATTTGTTTACATTTAGGTACTTGTTTTTTGTATTATAAAGGAATTTTAGCATTTACTTTTTAACATATTATAGTACAAGAAATTTTATGTAACAAATAATTACAAAATACAAGAACAGATAAAGGTAAAAGAAATTTTATGTATTGGTAACAAATTTGCGATATTTATGCATCATAGAAGGCCAAGAACTCTTCCTCGTTGCAAGTTCAACAAAACCGATTATCATATTCCAGGGTATTATTTTGCATATGGATATCGTTATTGATTTCTAGAGTTACACTTTTAACTCATAAGCATAAATAAAGGAATTAGAAACATTTATATAGATATGGAATTAGTACTACCCATGTATAGTACTACCCATCCTTATTTTTCCCTCACAAATTTGGGCAAAAAAGTGTGCATTATACATGGCAATATACGGTACTTAATTGGCCAAAGTGTGGGGAACAGGCATTCTCAAAATTGCTGGTATGAATGTCAATTGGTACAGTCTCTCCAGAGGATAAATTAGCAATAACTATCAAAATTACAAATGCACATATCTTTTGACCCAGCAGTACTACTTCTAGTAATATCTTTCATATAAATTCATACATGTGCAAAATGACACATGGATAAAGTAATGTACTGTAGCATATTTTATCCCTGAAAAAAGAATGACAACAGCCAAAATGTCCAGCAATAGAGATTATTTAAAGAAATTATGGTCCACTCATACAATGGAATATTTTGCAGCAGCAAAAAAGAATAAGTGGACTTCTTGTGTCTTGATGTAAGCTCCTACGTATACGTGTATATAACGAATTTTAAAGAAAGGTAAGTACAAAAGAGTGTGTGTAGTATGCTATACACATGGTGGGGGCTGACTTACTTTTCATTATTTACTCTTTTGTGCCTTTTGAATTTTGTACCTTATATATGCATTCCCTACTCAAGAAGAAATAAAATAAGTTTTAAAAATCATAAATCATGGTGGGAGAATGAATTTTCACATGCATCACCTTGACAATCATATGACTGAAACCGGTCAAGTATTTCCCCAGTTTTCATACGAAGGAAACGGACATTCAGAGAAGTCAGGTCAAACAGTACAGAGGTGGCACCTGGGCTAGAACCCAGCTTTCCTTGTCCTGCCCATGCCAGCCCCTCCATCCTCTCATCCTCTCTCTGGGGCTGTTCACTTCCTGTCCCCCTGCCCATCCCCTGCTCTTCCTGGGCTCCTTCTGTCAGGAAACACTGCTCCTAACCCAGCCCCAGAACGTTTTCCAAGGCTTTACTCAGGGTGTCCTGGCTGTTGGCTCCCTGGTGTTTGACAGTTTCTCCCTCTGCTGGAGCCACCACAGTGTTCTGTGACTTGCAGCTCACAGGCCCCTCCCCCAGCATGTACCTGTCAATAATGACGGGGTCTGAGGGCGTCTCATTCCGGTTGCCACAGCTCTTCCGGTCACAGCACCGGCTGATGGAAAGACGAGGAAGAGGAAGGGAGTGAAGGAGAGGGAGATTACAGTGCGTGTATATGTCTCACTGTGGGGAGAGGATGCTGATGTCCCCTCTGGATATGGAATCCTTGGGCCAGAGGGGCTCATTTCCAGGGGCCTGGGGGGAAAGGCAGTGAGGTTCCTGCCACAGGGACCTGGAGAGCCCAGCCCTGGGGATAAGGTTGGTCTGGAAACCCTTGTCCCAAAGGCATACTGTTCCTGGAGGATAAAGGAACGGGCAGGCTTCTGGCCACCTACAGGGTCTCTCACTCTGTGGGTACACTTTTTACACATGTAGAGCGGAGTTCAAACTGTAAATGTGCAGCTTGTGAATTATCACAAAGTGAACCCGTCCGTGTAAGCAGCACCCAGACCAAGAAACATCATAGGCCCAAGGCCCCAGAGGCCCCATCATGCCCCCTCCTTGTCACTGCTCTTCCCAAAGATAGCCACCACCATCCCAACCAGATTTTTGAACGCTATGAATTCTCTTTTCCATGTATGAGGACGCTGTTGGACTGGCATTTCTTGGGGAGACCTTGCCTAGAAATGCCAAGCCCTGTGGTAATGGAGAAGGGGAGCCAAGAGCTGTGTTCTCTCCACGTCATCCTGCCCCACCCAGGAAGTGCCCCAAGGGTCATGTTGGAGGCAGCAAAGTTTCTTCCCTCTTGTTCCAGAGCAAATCCTGGAGGCCCAGGCCCTGCCCCCACATCCCCAGAGAGCCTTCCCCAGGGCTTTATTAGTTAAGCTTCCCAGTAGTGGCAGGAGGCCTCTCTTACAAAAACACTTGGAGAAGCCACATAAACAGGCCAGGCTAATGGGGCCGCCAGGACCCTCTCCTCAGCCAGCACTGTGCACAGGGGCCTCCCTATTCCCTCATTGCCTGTCCCCACCAAGCTTCCCCAGGGAGCAGCACGGAGGGCAGTGGTGGCGGAGGTAGAGGACAGGGCCTGGTGGGGGTCCTTGGCAACATCTTGGCCAAGGGACAATGTGAAAGTGACCCAGACCTTCTCACCTGCACATGATCTCGTGAGTGAGCAGCACTCGGCACATTTCAGGGTTCTTGTCCTGCCCCTCATAGATGATGGCCTGGGGGAGACAGGGAGTGCACAGGCTCAAGGAGAAGAAGTCTCCTCTGACGTCAAGTGTAGGGGGAGAGATGGGCTCTGCCCCTGGGGAAGATCATGCCCTCCAAGTCACTTGGGGGGCTGAGGATTGCAAAGCAGGACCGGGGAGTCTGGCTCCCCAAACCAGGACTACTACCAGGGGCGGCAAGAGCGGCATGAGGTCTGTAGATTCTGTTTGTCTTCAGGCAGCTTTTTCCAGATCCTGCTATGCTTGGGGGCAGGGAGGCTCCCTGACCAAGGACCAAGGTCAGGCTGAGATGGGCGTAGACATTCCTGTCCTCACCATTCCCATGGCCCTAGTGGACCTCTGCTTCTGCTCACAAGCATTGTCCTCTAGGCCATCGCAGCCAGCCAATCATCCTCTTCCCCCAACCTTATCATTTCCCCAGTCCAGGCCAGCATCTCTCCCTTGGACTATTGGATCGGCCTCCTCACGGATCCCCTGGCCTCCAC
Organism: Rhinolophus ferrumequinum; assembly: GCF_004115265.2. NCBI lineage: Eukaryota > Metazoa > Chordata > Mammalia > Chiroptera > Rhinolophidae > Rhinolophus > Rhinolophus ferrumequinum. Next base: position 24,933,672 of record NC_046306.1, on the reverse strand, counting down.
TCCTGAAGCAAGGAGTGAGCTTCCTAAACTGCAAATCCGGCTTCCCACTTTATAACCCCCTGGGCTTCCCAGCCACCTCCCACTTGGGGGGTCCCTTTCTCTCAGACTTCCTCCAACCTCTTCCACACTTGTCCCCCACACAATCCCACTTTGTCACTGTCTGGTCTGCCTCTCCCACCATGGGGACCACAGCCTTTCTAGAAAACAACCATTTCTGCCTCTGTTCTGGGGTTGAGTGGAGGCTGCTGGAAGACCCTGGCTGTGCAGGAAAGCTCAAGTCTCCACCTTGCATTGGGGTGGGGGACAACAGATGGGCCGGTTTGAGACTCAGCTCCCTCCTTACCAGAATACACAACCTCTCTGCACAGCCCATCAGGGTGCTGAGGGGCTGCAGTAGAAGCTCTGGGGCCCCACCCAGTCCCCTTTCCTAGACCAGTGCACCCACCCCCCAGATGCAGTTAGTGTTGGCTGCTACTGGCTTTCTCTTGAGAATGGTTCTCAGCAGATAGGAGCTGCCTTGCCTGAAAACATCTAGAAGGTTACAGGCTCCCCTTGGGAGTGTTCCTCAGCCAATGACTGACTGATACAGGGCACAGAATCCTGGTGTCCTTGTCTCAAGGTGGGGACAACGCTGATGTCATTCCTTCTTCAGAGTTCCCTGTGGATCAGGCTGAGGCTGGACTCCAGTTGAGACCCTACCCTGCCCTGTCCTGCTTTCCTCCCGCCCTTCTCCTGAGAGCCCCCTTTCTGCCTCCCCAATAAACCCCATGTACTTGAATCCCCATCTAGGCTGGGCTTCTAGGGAATGTGACCTACGATAGGAGTCTTTGAAAAACATCGCCTTTTTCTAGACTAAGGGCAAGGACCATAATCTTCCTGCCGCAGGCTGGGGTGAGAACCGAGGGAGCAAGACCAGTGGGGATGACGGCACAGGGAGGCAGGGTCAGGGACAAGGCTGCTCACTCAGACCCCCAGGAGCTGGGCTCCGAGAAGAGGGTGGGATGGCCTGAGCATCCTCTGGGTTGGCTCACCTGTTTGGACATGGAGTCAATCAGACGCACATAGAGGTCCTGTTCTGTCCGAAGTCCTAAGGGAAGGAAGGGGGAGAGGGCTTGCTGTACGCGGGGCATCTGTGGCCTCTAATGACTGGACTGTACTCCATACGCTCCCTACCTGGAGCCAGGGGCCTCCTCAGCCCTGACAACAGGGCATTCATTTTGTGTCACATGGGGCTTTGGTACCCGGTGGGCAGTGGGCTTCACTCACCATTGTTATACACCAGCCTGAGGCGGTAATGGATCCCATTGTTCGTCTTTTCAGCCCCAGGCTCCTGCAGGGCCAAGATGGGGAGGATGCTGACGTTCCCAGGGATCCTCCAGCTACCCCACCAACCCTCCTCCCTAGCCCTACCCTCTTTCCCTCCCTTCTATCCATTCACTCCCCTTTCTCCACTCCTCAACCATCTATGCATTGGAAGTGAGGTCCCTGAAGCCCTCCTGCCTCCTCTCCCCCATGCCCTGGCCAGCTGAGCCCACGAGCCTCTCACTCGGTCCTTTTCCACGAAGTCAATGAAGGCTGTGCGCTCCACCTCCACGGGCTGCCCCTGCCGGTCATACATGGCCAGCACGAAGTGGAAGAAGTTGGATTTCCTGAGGTTGGAAGGAGGCTGCTTCTCAAAATGTGCTCGTGCCAGGCCCACGCCACTGTGGAAGGAAAAGAGCTTGGAAACCACGGGAAGTACCCTTGGAAGAGGAAGACCTCATCGTCTCTAACCAGGTAGGTGGGCTGGCCAGGACTTGGCTCTGACATGTCAAGAGTCTGGGCAAGCAATAAATTGGATGGGCCCAAACCACCCTTGCCAGGGCCATCTCAGTTCCAGACAGAGGCCTCTAAGCCCAGAGGTCACCCCAGCCTGCTCCCTTGGGAACAGGGGGCACAGCAGGTCACAATAGAGGCGTCCCTCAAGGCTCTTCCCTGGGCCCCATATTTTGAAAGGTTGATTTCCAAAACCAAATGTATGAACAACCTATCTTGCTGACCAGAGATTCCTGTGACAGTCCTTTAGGGCATCAAGGGGCAGCTGGGTGGTTCTGAAACAAATATCCACTGTATGTACCCCAGTCCACGGCTGTATACGGGAGCCTGCAGCAGATTCTCAGAGACATGAAACTGGCTAAGGGCCACTAGTTTGCACAGTCTGGATCCTGGGCTATGACTGAAGGCGGTGGATGCTCTCCCCAGGTGTGGAGGTATATGCTTCCACACTTTGGGAAAGACAGCCACTGGCTCTCTTGGGCAAAAGGATCTTCTGGTCTGGCCTTGCCAAGGGCTTTCTCCGGCTCACCAGAAACCATTCCCAGAAGCAAGACCAGGGTGAGAGAAGGAGGAGAAGAACCAAGGCCCTATTCATCAAATACTTCCTGAACCCCCGAGATGTGTACCAAGCACTGGACACATGGCATCGACTGGGTGGGGCTGGAGTTAAATGCCTAGAAGGGGAAGGAGGGAAGACAGAGCTATAACTCAAGACAAAGTGGTGGGTGCCCCCCAAAAGGTGTTACTATATGAAAAACTATAGAAGCAAAGGAAGAAAAAATGAATTCTTTCTGTGAGAGATGAGGGGAAGACTTCATGGAGGTGGTGGCTTTATCCCTGGTTCTTGAGGAATGAATAGGAGTTCAACAGATGCAAACAAGAGAACAGACCAAACAGCATAAGAAATAGGCTGTAGGTGTGAGGATTAGTATCCCTGGACCACAGATTTCAAAAAGTGAAACGAAGAGAGAAAAGGCTATATTAGAAGTGCTAGACTATACAGGGACACAAAAAATAGAGGTTAGACATTCTTTTCCAGGTCAAGGTCTTCCGAAGAGTGTTCCTTAGATCTCTCAGAGCTCCAGACCCTTCCTCCACACAAGGGTGCTATGGCCACAATTGCTAGACAATATGGCTTCAGAGCATACACATATGTATGTGGGGGGCCCTGGGACACCTTCCAGGAATGGACCCTGCTTGACCTGTCTCAGACCAGTGCTCCCCATGTGTGGTAGCCAGCCTCCAAGATGGGTCCCCGTGATCCCCGCCTCCTGGTATTCACGTCCTTGTGGAGACCCCTCATATACTGTCAGGATTGGTCTGGGCTGATAGAACATGGCACAAGTGATAGCATATGCTTTCCAATGTTAGGTCATAGAAGATATTACATCTTCTGCCTTGCTCCCTCTCTTGGATCGGCCTCTCAGGGGGAAGCTGGCTGCTATGTTGTGAGGACACTCAAGCAGCCCTAGGGGAGGTCCACATGGAGAACAGAGGCCTCCTGACAACGGCCAGAATTAACTGGAGGGAGCCACCTTGGAAGCCCCTCCACCAGCCCCAGCTGTGCCGTCACACGACCACAGCCCTTAACTGCAGCCTCATGAGAAACCCTGGGCCAGAACCTCCCAGATATGCTGCTCCCTGATGGCTGACTCTCAGAAGCTGTGTGAGATGTGTGTAGTCTTCTGTTGCTGAGTTTTGGGGTAATTTTTTTTTATGTGGCAATAGATAAATAATAGACTATGCTTACTTGACTAGAGAGAGCTTTTGTTGAGGGGCGTGGTTTGGGAAACACAACTAAAAGCCACCAGAAGGTGCTGAAGCCAGGCAGCACTGAGAAGATGCTGCAGCTGGAGAGAGTGCAGTGTGGTGTGAAGTGAGAGGCCGCTGCAGGGATGTAGAGGAGGGGGACAGTGGCACTGCCTTGAGAGCCATTTAGACCAGAGTCTTACCAGGACATGCCACTGTGACAGTGTCTGCCATATTCATCACTAGTTTTTTCTTCATATAATTTAAAATCAACTGATTCTCACTCAGCCTCATGTGAAGCCATATCTGGGATGTCATGGGCTTGAGAGGCTTTGTTGTGTTTTTGCTCATACAGCTTACAGGAAATACATAAACCATGAAATGAAAATTGTTCCTCCTTTTGAAAGCCTGCTTGGGGGCCTCAGTGGTCGCCGTGAAATGCTGGTTTCAGGGGCAGCAGTGATGGGTCTTGTCCAGATCAAGATGAATGCGGTGGGGGGGTGGGTGGGAGGGGCACCAACACCTTCTCTTTCCCATGAAAGGTTTTTTCTACACTTATTCCTTTCTCTAGAGACACCATCCTTCTCCCTTCATCCTCCATCCTTTCTCCCCCTTCCCCATTTCTCCTCTCCCTAAGGCTACAGTCCTTTCAAGTTCAGGCCTTGACCCTCCCATTTTCCATTTGCCCAGAGGCAGGGAAGTCTGAAGAGGGCTTTGATCACAGCAGGTCCCTGATTACTGTTGATGAATATGCTAATAAGGTGGCAACCTTGACTCCTCCCTCCTGCCCCCAGGACCACTTAGGGGTAGAGAAGCTCCAGTGGATAGGTTCCAGGACCACCTGGGAGAAGAGAAGGCCAGGAGGGGGTGGGCTTGTGGAGCCATCCCAGATCACTTGGCCCTCTATTCTGTCATCTAGCCCAGGAAAGGCACTGGAAAGCTTTCAGATAGCAGGGAGGGCGGGCGGGTATGGAGAAAGAAAAAGGTCTTAAGGGAGGAGGGGTGGATGCTGGGCAGTAACACAATCCCCTAAGCCATTCAAAATGCCCTTTCTACACAGACACGCTTGTACTTCCCAGGCCAACAGTAAATCAATGATGCTGGCCCCGAGCTTCCTCTCTCATCTATCCCTCTTGGCAAATATCAGTGCTGAGTCCTGGCTGCCTACTGGCTCCTGTCAGTCTCCTAAGGATTAGACCTGGGAAACCTGGCCTAAGCCCCAAGCCAAGCTCCCTTCACAGGGCCCACCGTCCCCACAGGAGGGGGTTCCCAGGAGAGAGGTTAGGTACCCCGGCCTGGGGTTTGCGGACAGTGGTGCTGCCAGCTGGGGCACATGGAAGGGCTACTCGGCCTCCTCACAGCGGGATCCGGCTAAGCTCCACTTCCCCTAGGACAGCCCAGTGTCATCCTCTCTTCCCCGCCTTGGTTAGCGGGTCTGAGGCATAGTCGGCCTCTTGGGCTGACACACCCATGCGAAGCAGCGGTACCGAAGTGGCTAGTGTACAGCTCTGAGACAGGATCGCTGTCATGAACAACAGAATAATGGAACAGCCCCAGCCTCCTGCAGACCGGAAGACTGCAGAATGAACCAGTCCCCTGCTAGGCACACCCTGGGTTGCTCCTGGTCTGTAAAGTTCTCCAGTTTACCCTGTTCATACTCCTGCCGGACACGTGAGAAGCTCAAGGTGAAGTAGAAGAGATTTTGCTTCGAAGACATTCTAGTAATTCTTATGAGCAAGAGACAAAGATATAAGGATCAGCCCATGGTTGAGAGCACCAGAGGCCGGTCTGGACTATGCCTTGTTTCTCCTGGCCCCCCAGGCACCTCCACCCCCAACGTGCAGTAGGTGACCAGCCAACATCCAGAATGGAACTGCAAGCCCCAAAGGGAGAGGGGTGGGGAGGGGGAAGGAGAGACTTTTGCTTTTCTCCCCTTGGGAATAGCTGATGCTCTTGTAATGAGAAAACAAACCACGATTAAAGAACAGAAAGAAACAGAGATACGGTCAAACGACTTGAAAGATAGACATGGGATGCAGAGAGGTCTGAGAGTCCCGCTGGGCACACCCTGGGTGCCGATGCGTGAGACACAGGTGGGAGGTGGCCTGCTTTCACAGTAGCTTAGAGACAGACTGATGTGGACAAAGACCAATGTCTTGGATTCTGTGGTCTTCAAAGTGGGATTGCCCAAGTCAACCACTGGAGTGTGGGGGGAAACTGCGAAGATGTCTATGGATATGAATCCTTTATCTAAAAGAAAGAAGGGAGGCAGGAGGAGAGCCCCTGATGTTACGGGAAGAAAGTCTTTTATTTGGGTTTCCCCAGCAGCAGGACCCTCAAGGTCAAAGTTTATGTAGGAGGCGAGTCCGGGAAACACTGGTGGGGGTGGAGAGTGAGAGAGAGAGAGGAAAGGCAGTTTATAAAGGGCACATTATCGACAAGCTGCCACTGTAGGCAACTGCAGCTCCTTCCCACTGGGAGCTCTGGAAACAGTCTAGAATACATGCTTTGGAGTTACCCCACCAGAGAGCTGCAGGAGAGAGCTGGGGTACTACTTATCCACCAACTCCAGTGAGTCCTTGCTTGAGGACTTCCGGCAGCACTTCTCAGCTACTTCAGGCCTGGTGTGCAAGTGGGCTACTGAGTAGGCTCTGGCAGCCTAGGAAAGCCTTAGGGAGCAGATGCTGGCAGGGGAAGCAGACCCTTTACCAAGGGACCAAGGCGGATATGGGTGCGGTACCAACTACCAGCCACCCAGAGGCTGTGGTGTGATGGAAGCCAGCCAAGCTACAGGCCAGGGGCCTGAGTGCAGCTCGGCACATGTGCACAAGACCTGCTCACCTGGTCCGTGTTCCTGGGGCCTATAATGGAGAAACATCTCGTTCACTTAGCATCATTAGTCCACAAAGTCTGCCACAGAAGTGCCTGTTGCAGATAAATGCAGCTGAGTGACGAAAACAGCCACATTAACTACTTTTTGAAAGACTCCAAAATTACACATCTCCTGGCTTTCTTAAAAAGGCACTTTTTAAGTTGACTTTCTTATCAACTCCAGAGTGTGCTGAGGCGGTGGTTCATTTGCTCCTGCACTAAAGAACCCCGATGTGGGAGGAGAAATGCTCATTTTCATATTTCCACCATGGCCCATTCACCCCTTCCCATATTCTGTTCTGAAATAGCTCAACGTTAAAGGCGACTGTGAAGGAGAAGCTTTGGGTGGCACAGCTACTTTTTGGTAGGAGCACACCTGCCTTGTAGCAAGCAGAGTGCATGGGTTTCCTGAGAACTGTGCTGGGAGTCTAGGTTCAGTAAACACCAGGTACAGCCTGACCTTCATAGCTTGGGCCATTCAGGTGACCTGTGCTCCCAGGTACAGCGGGGTGAATATGGGGACATGCTGGGGGCTGCTGAGTTGTCCGGCTGCGATTGCTGCCCCCCTACCCCCCAACACACAGAGGTCCCTGGCGATCTCCTTTGTGAGGCTAAGCAGGATGCCCCAGGGTCCTTCTCATAGCAGCTGTAGGACCTTGCCACAGCTGCTTAGTACAGACACCTCCCTTACAGTCTCTGCTCTACTCAGAAGGCTACTCCAGGCTCCTTACATCCTTAACTACATGCTTATTCTAAATACGAGCAATTTAAAGTAAGCATACCAAACCCCTCAGGGGACAAATGGCTGATGCTGGAGCTTTGGCCACTCCCCAGAGTCACCCTCAGGCCTATGCCTCCCCTTAGCCCCCAAGGGGACTGAGCAGTGCCCTGGCTTGGACCTGATTTGTCTTAGAGTCTGGGATGCTGGGGAAATGGGGACAAGCCCTGAGGTCATCAGCAACGGTGGGAAGCTCCTTTTTGACTCCCCAGGAGGTAGAAGAAGTAAAAAGTGCATATCTCCTATTACCTCATCCCTTGTCTCAGATTTCCTAGTCTCTGCTAAATCCAGCTCTTCCTTTCCTATCCTGGCATGAATGCGTAAGTGCCCCCTTCTTTTTCACTGCATCCTCTCTTCCTCCAAGTGTCGAACTGGGCCCCACTCTCCCTGCAGGCGTCCCCTGGGCCCCGGTACTGCTTGTAACCATCAAGCTGAGCCTGGCATTCCTGGTCCCAGCCAAGATCTATTGGCCTAACCCGTCCCAGCCCGACATGCCCAGAGCCTGGCTGTGCCACAGACCAGGGAAGATAAAAGCAGCAGGTCGCTGGGGCACACCCACCTTGACAATACCGGCAGAGGACCTGGTAGCTAGGGACTGCTGTTCAGAACCTATGTCCAGAGGGGCCTGCTGGAAGGAGAGGAGGCTTTGGGGGTTGTTTCATATCCTCCTGCTACCACTGTCCGAGCAGCAGCTCTGATCACCTGCTCCAGGAAACTGTTTCAGCCACCAAGGTCACAAACAAGGGAGAAAAAGACTGCCCACCCTGCTTCTCTAGGCCCACCCTCTTGCCTCCCACCCACAGGCCTGCCTGCCAGGTCCCAGGCAGAGGATCGGCTATTAATTATTAAAGCAAACAAAAGCATTTCCTAGCAGGGAGGCTTGCCTGCAGCTGCTTACAGGAAAGACAGCCCCAGCTGGCTTCCCTCTCAGGGGCCTGCAAGTGCGCTGGAACCAGCTCAAGGGGGAGAGCTGGCCAGGGTCCTCCAGGGGTCTCCCCAGGCTGGGAATCACATCAGAATGAGAGGACAGCTGCTTCTGTGCTGAGCCCTCTAGCAAGAAGACATGGGTCTGAAGGGGAGTCCGGGGAAGGTGGGCTCAGGCTGGGATACGGGTCTCAGAGATAAAGTCCTGTTGGCACAGAGTAGGGACAGTCAAGGCATTGGCTAGAGTCCTACTCAGAGTTCCCCACTAGGAAGACCTTGCAGCCCTCTGCACCAGCCTTCCCTGTTGCCCCCAGTGTGAGGGTATGCAGCCTACCCCTCATTTGCTCATAACTTTCCTTCCCCTTGGCAGAGCCTCCCTGGCAGGGCACTGTTCTTATGCTCTGGGCCTTCTCCTCCTTCTGTAAAATCTTGGCATTGTAAAGCTGGAGAGAGCAACAGCTGCTCCAGTACCTGGTTCCTGGGGTCAGGTAGATCCTGGAGACCACCAACGTGGAAAAGGGAGCCCAACAGAAAGGGATTTGGGACCCTTCTAACCTGCACTCCTGCTTCCTTCAGCAGATACACATTTTCCCCCTTCTGACTTTCCAAGCCTGTCCTCATGCTGTGGACACAAGGATGAACAAGCCACCATCCTTGCTCTAAAGGAAGGCATAGGACGGCAGGGCAAGGAAGCCTGGGGCAGGATGGGCACAGCTAACTTAGGCAGCACCAAGAACCATTCCCCTGGGCTGGGTGAGAGGGCACAGATAAAGTGCTGGGTGGGGTGGCTTTGAGGCTGTAAGACTTTATTTGGTGGGTGTGTGGGTACTGGAGGCAGGGGAATTGTTTCAAGGAACATTGCTGAATGCCGTGTATCATACAGAGGCTGAAAGAAAGTTTGGTGTCAGATTGTGATGGGTCTTGAATGCTGACTATCTGGGAAGAAGTGCAGGTCACTGAAATTTTTAATTATGGGAAGACATGATCAGAGAAAAAGTCTTTGGAAATATTGCTTTGGTCCGTCCCCTCTTTATGGCAGATGGTTTTGGGGGAGTGGTGAGAAGCTGGGGCTGCGCCAGTGGGCTCGGAGCCTGAGGTGGGAAACGGAGGTAGGTTAACTAACCTTCAGCCAGGGAGGACAGTGGTGGAGGGCCAGGGTGCGTCACTGTTAACAGTTGGCTATGGGCACTGACATCAGGAGTAGGACACAGAGGGAACATTCAGAACTCTTGACAACCAGGTGGTTATGCGGCAAAGGTGGGAGAGCATCTAAGACAACTGTCAGAGCCCAAGCAGCCTTGCGGGGAGTGCTCCTGGGTAAGTTTCTCAGAGATGAGAGGGACAGGAACCAGGTACAGGTTGAAGAGGGAGGGAGGGATGGGAAAGGAAGTTTTGTTTTTGCTGTTTTAGGATGGGAAGACCTGAGCAGATGACTGCCTGAGGATCTCGATACAAAGGGGAGAGATGCCAGGCTACCTCAGGAAGAATGAGGAGAAAGGATTAGTCTGCCCCCCTCTGGAAGGAGGTGGCCCAGAGTCAACCAAATGTGGAGGTGGTGAGGGGGGATCCCAATCTGTGTTCTAAGACAAAGAAGTCTCTGGACTTGGAGATAAGCAGCCCAGGCCTGAAGAAATGCCCCTTTTCAAATTGGAGAAGCCATCTGAGTCCCAGCAGTGTGGCCCTGGGACTCAGATTGGACTCCCCAACACCAGTCAAGATCCCCATGTGCACACAACACTGCTGGTGGCCTGATCCCTTGGAAGAGCCTCATCTGCACACTTCCTCCATCCACACAGGGTACAAGGGCACGGCCTCCTTCACATCTGCTTCCCCTTCATCAAACCTGCTTTCTGGGGCTGCGACAGAGAACAGGGCCAGAGAGAAATAGGAACCGTAAAGCCTGGAGGCCCCAGTGAAACTCCTCATCCACTATTACAGGGAGCGCTCATCACACGACTGGTGGTGGAGAAAAAAATGGGGCCCCATTAAAACTGACCATCTCAAGTTAAATAAAAACAAAACAAAAACCAGAACCAACAGAAAAACAGGCAAGATACAGAATTCTATGCATAGCGCAGGAAAAAAAATATGTCAATGACAAGAAAGATGGGAAGGAAACACACTAAAATGTTCACAGTAGTTGTATTAGAGAGGTAGGACTTTGTTTTCTATTTTCCAGTTTTCTGGAATATAGTTATATCATGAGTAAAACCATGTGAATTAATTCAGAGGCAAGATTTTTTTTTCCTTGAGAGATGCGCTCCAGAGAGGGCCCCCCAGCGCTCCTTCCTGACAGTCCTGAAAGGACAGGAGTGCAGAATCACTGGTTCAGTTTGTGTATGAAACAAGGTGGGTGCCTGTTAAGGGGTGAGGTTGGGCTGGACCGTGAGTGGTGTTCTCTGGACAGGCCTGGGGATGTGAGTGTGTGGCCTGTGTGCCAACCCCCTCTCAGAATCCCTTCAGGCTGCTGGACAAGCAGCTGCTCAGAACTCTGGGAAGCCAGGCTTTCACATGCTCCAGCTGTCTGCAGAGGCAGAGGTAGCACCACCTCCCTAGTTCCCCTCCCCATGCTCACAACTGGAGGTACAAAAAGCTGGGGGTCCAGGTGTTGTTGGGACAAGTAAACAAATCTTTAAACTTCCTTTTGAAATCCTTGAGTTCACCCCCTCAGCCCCCCCCCTGCACCTACTCCTGCAGAGCAGTCAGAGGAGATGGGCGTGGGTGCTGGGTTCCCAGGGACACTCTGCCTCCCGCAGGACCCACCAGGAAAACACCTTGAGAGGCGGCCCTGCCCCAGTCCCAGAACCAGTCATTCCAGCCAAACCGACTGCCCACCTCATCTTTTCCCCACTCTTCAGCCCCCAGCCTTCTCCAGCCCGGCACACCCATCCTCCAACTCTGAGGGGCGTGGGAAAGCAGAAAGGGGCTGGGTCTCACGCCTTTCCTGGTAGAGAGCCGCGGAATTGGACCAGGAGAGGCACCGGGACTGCCCAGGAGGGAGGGGTTGGCCATTCCTGGACGGCTGGTGGCTGTGGGGCATGGGTGAAGGACGGCGGGCAGCTGGATACCTCTTCCTCTAGAGTCGTGGATAGATCGGCCAACGACAGTCAGAAGTCAGCGCCGGGACAGCCCGGAGCGGAGGCAGAAGGCCCGCCCGCCGCACAGCCTCAGGAGGAAGCACAGGCGCTCGGGGTAGGGTGGGCGGGAGAGCTTGCCGGGACTGTCCAGAATTAGGGCCCGCTCCCGCTCTCGCCCCAGCAGCTCAGCAAGCTGAGTGAAGGCGGCGTGGAGCCGTCCAACCAGAGCGCGCAGGGTTGCGTCGGAGCACTTACCTCTGCGCCGCGGTGCTGGCGTCCAGGATGCCCGCGCCCTGCATCCAGGAGCGCACCGAGCCCAGGCTGGCAGGCAGCAGCGGCTCCTCCTTCAGGTTCAGCCCGCCGCGGGGCAGAGCGTCCTGCGCAGGGAACATGAGGGCGCAGTGGGTGGGCGCCCCCACCGCCGGGGATCCGCTCCCGCTGAGACTGCGGGTGTCTCAGCTCCTCCGGACCCGACGGCACTCGGCGCCTCTAACAGCGCAGCGCGGAGTCCCGGAGACTCCGTGCGCACTAGCTTCTGGGGCGCTCCCTCGGAGAAAGCGGGTCGGCGAGCGCGGGCGCTGTCCCCTCCCCTCCCGGGGCGCGGGGCGGGGAGATGGAGGGATTCCCCCGCGGCCTGAGCGCCGGCGGGCGGGCTGCGAGCGGGGCGGGGAGGGCGAGAGCGCAGCCGGCACCCGGTCCGCGCGGAGGCGCCCCAGAGGCGCGCTCTGGCGGCTGCCCAGGGCCGCGGTCGTCGGGGTGGGGTGGGGGGGCGAGCGCCCCGGGAGCTGCCTCGGGCGAGGAGGGGGCGCCGGCTGCCCGCCCTTTCCCCCTCGCCGCCCCCACCTCCCGCCCGCCCGCGGCGCCGGCGCGGGGCGCTGATTACCATCCGGGAGGCGGAGGCTGCGGGCGCGGAGCTTGGCGGCGGCGGCGGCGGCGACAGCGGCGGCAGCGGAGGCAGGAGCAGCAGCAGCCGCGCGTCCCGGGGAAAGGCAGGGGCAGCGCCGGGCCAGCAGACGCCGCCGCCGCCAGCGCCCCGCGTGCCCCGGCGCCCTGGCCCTGCCGCAGCCCCGGGCGGCAGCACCTGGAGCAGCAGCAGAAGCAGCCCGGCCGACTCCCCCCGGGGCCCGGTTCCCGCGCCGCCCCGCCGCGGCCGCCGCCGACCTCCGCTCCCCGGGGCCTGGCCGCGGGCCCGGGCCATCCCGCCGCCGCCGCCGCCACCGCTCCCGGGGGAGCGGGAGCCGAAGGGAGGGAGCGCGGGCGGGAGGAGGGATGGCGGGAGCGGGCGGGCCCAGGGGACTGGGGGCCGGGGGAGGCGGGGGCGGGGCGGCGCGGCCGGCCGAGGGGCGGCCAGGGACGTGACATCATCGGGGGAGGAGCGGCCGGGCCCGGGCCGCCGCGGCGGGGCGGACCCTGGCGAGTCGGTCGCCGGGGCTGGGGGCTGCGGCCTGGCTGAGGCCAGAGGAAGTGCAGGCGGGACCAGCCGGGCAAGGGAGGCCCAGGCAGGGAGCAGACGGGGTTGCGCGGTGGGGGAGCACGGCCGGAGGCGCAGGAGCCTGCCACGCTGCGCTCAGAAACCTCCACCACCTCGGGGTCGCCCCAGGACGTAGCTCCTGTTTCTCCACCTCATCTCCCTCTCCTAGGTACCCGCCGTGCTCTTCACTGGTCCTGCACTTGCTGCTTATTTTGAAGCCTCCAGCTTTTACTTTTGATGTTCTCTGCTCGCCCGGCTGTCTTTCCCGCATTTCCCTGGTGAAACTGACCTCGGTTTAACCTCAGCCCAAGACTCAAACCTCTGTCTCTTAGACTGGGCCCCAGAGGCGCTGATCAGCTTCCTTGTACCCTTCATCATCCCTAGTCCCTGTCCCTGGGTTGCCTAAACCTAAAACATTTTGTTTCCAACCTGCGCCTTTCAGAAACCTCTTGATGTTTGATTGCAAGTTGGAGACTTAGGGCTGGGAGTTGGGACACAGAGCCAACTCATTTCCTCTTTTTCCTTAGAGAATCTTTCTTCTCAAATTTAATTCCTCCTTTATTAGTTCCTGGCACAGAAATCATCTTGCCCTTGACCCGGGGGCAGAGCCATTTCTGCCCCTCTCCCCACATTCTGTCCTGGCGAGTTGTGGTCAGGCTTTGTACAAACCCAGAATGAGTCCAGCATTTTCCTACAGAATAGCATGGGGTGGTCTGCCTTGCCTGCTGTGCCACTCTCAGACACCCCTGGAATATCACTTTCCAGCCCCAGCTGACTCCTATCCTCTTTATGGGGGGGAGCCCTCCAAGTGTGTAGCTAGTGGTCTGCCCCACATGGACCCAGATGAGGGGGTCCCAGGGGCACTGTTGGGCCTCCTACCACTGGAGAGGCTTCTCATCTCCTCTCGGGCCTTTTTACCATCCCTTCCTCTCGACGCCTCCACCCTTTACCTGCAGGGTCTGTCACTCCCTCCCAGACTTCTCAAGGCCTCAGCTTTTATCCCAGGTGAGATTGTCAAAGGTAGGTTTCTCCTCAAGGTGAATTCTTTTGCAGGTCTCTTTCTCCTTATCTGGCTCTAAATCCTTGCTCCTCCCAGTGTGGTCCCTGGGCCAGCACCATCAGCATTACATAGGAGCTTGTTAGAAATGCAGAATCTTAGACCTTGCCTTGACTGGCTGAATCAGAACCTGCCTTTCAACAAGATCTCAGGTGATTTGTATACACATTACATTTGGACAGCATTGCACTAGAGAAACCCTCAAAGCTGTTCCATGTGTTCACCCCTTTCTCCAACCGTCAAACCTGCTTCTGGCTTTAAAAATTTCTAGCAGACACTACTTCTTACTTAATGGAGAAGACACTGGGAATCTTGGCAGAATCCTGCTGTCTCTCCGCTGTCCATCTTGTTTGTCCTTTCTCAGTCTCTTCATCCATTCTCTCCTCTCCTTGCACCCCTGAGAAGCATGTGGACTCTGGGACCTCTTTGCTCAGTTTCATCTTCTGCATCTCCTGATGTTGCCCCCTCTGATCTGTTCTTTTCTTGATCCTCCTTTCTTCTGCTCAGACCTCCCCATTTTTAAAAGAACCCTCCCCTTGTTTTTCACCTCCTCCTCCAACTTGTGCCCCTCCTGTTTCTGAGAAAGTCCACAGGTGCACTTCCCCCAAGGATGCCTTGCCAGCCCCCAGCAAGCCACTCCGGAACCCTGATGGTCTGGTTCTCTCCCAGCTCTGCCTTGTGGTCTGGCTCCCTCCCAGCTCTGCCACTGTTTGCTCTTCACTCAGCCTCAGGCCTCTGATCCCACTGCAGCATTGGGCTCCCCACCCACTTGGGAATGCCATCCTGATGACCAGAGCACTCTGTCTCTCCTCATACCCCTTTGGGTGCCCCAGTCTGCTGTGCTTTGCTCTCTTCTCCTAGTCTTCCTCAGAGAACTTAACCTCTTCCACAGTCTCAGAGACCATCTTTGGGAAAATGATCTAGTGTGGGCCTCCATCCTGCTTCTGTCCTGAACAGCAGCTGGTGAGGACAGAGCTGGGCTTGATTCTCTGGAAGGAGGGGGGCACCTGCCTCCATGGAGGGTCCCTATCACAATAGCTCTGCCCCTGGGCCGGGGCTGGAGCTGCTTCATCTCCATATGCTCAGATCACATTGCCCATTCCCTACATACCAGCTCTTCCTCTTGGCTCCCCTGTGTTTGCCCATGGCACCTCCTCCTGATGCCTACCAAGCTTGGGGCTCAGAAGCTCCTCTCTGATACTTTCTTCACCCTGCCCACAGCCACCTCTTTGTCAGGTCTTAAGGATTGTCCCTCCATGTCCTTCTCCTTACCCCAGTGCCCACAGTCTTTAACTATGACACTTACTTGTCCTCCCCTGCAACCTCCCTGGCTTGGAGGAGAAATCTGCCCCAGTCTGATGACAGCTTCCTTTGCTATCTCCGTGACCCCAGCTGCCCGCCCCCAACCACCCTTCATCCTCCTGTCAGTTTTTAAAAGCATGCCATCAACCTACTTAGAAACTCCCAAATGCCTCTTGTGGCTCCCTAGGTAGACATTTAGGGATATTCTTGGCCCGTTGATGCCTGATCCAAATGTCCCTTGCCAGCCTTGCCTCCATTTCCTTGCTGTGGGACCCTTACTTGCCTGATAAGGAAGATCTTGCTAATTCTCAAATACAGGTCCCATACTCTCAGCTCCATGCCTTTACTCTGGTTGTCCCTTATACTTGCAATGCCCTCACTTTTGCAACACTTTTCTTATCTGGGAGGCAACAAGGTCCACATTCCTTTTCATGATGGTTGAAAGGCTTTGGTGTTGCAGACCTTTATGGTTCTAGAAGACTCTTTCCAAGGTAGATTTGGGAGATAGGGGCAGAAAGGCGAATCAGTCAACCCAGGAAAGTGGTACTGAGCTAGAGCCCGTCTGGACATGCTACTGACTTATGTGGGCTTCTAGCCTATTTTAAACACACAGACTAGAAAGAAACCAACCAGGATAGTGTTTGAGGCTTCTCAGGGTGTTAGAGCCACTGAACCAAGGGGCAAGACCTCTGGGTGATGAGGGTATCAACTGGGCCAGCTGGTGGAAGGCCAGTGAGCAAATTCTGGGTCAGCTTTTGGGGTCAGAGATAAGCATCTCTGCTTTAGATCCAGCAAGTCGGTTTCTTGGAACTCTACATGTGTTTTTATTTTGCATTATTATCCTAGTTCCTTTGGCAAATTTCTCCTCTCAAACTGCTGCAGCTTCTCTCTAAGAAAGGGATTTGGGGGCTGCTGTGGTCACAGAAAGCTAGAGGGGTGGTGATGACAGATTAAGGAGGTCGAGTCCAAGCCCGCAGAAAATGCCAGTCCTTTCTGGCCCAGGCAGAGGCTCTTCCCAGACTACCAGCCGAGAGCCTCTGACCTCATCCTCCCCTGTCATGGACATTGTGCTCACATCCATGGGAAGGACTTTTGTCATGTGCCCAGTGCTAGAAAATAAGCAACGACTAAGATACAGGCTGTGCCTTTATGGGCACCACAGTGTGGTAGTGGGGGACTTGTAAATAATCAGTGTGTCTCCAGAGTGACCTGGGCTGTTAAAGATGCAGGGGCAAGTATGGGGACCAGCAGAAGAGCCTGAGCCCGAGAGGAGGCGAAGGGGGTCTTGAGCAGAAGGATCAGCATGCGTAAGACTAGGAGAGCTCAATGAGTGCGTTTGCTGCACTTGCTTTAAGGTAGAAGCTTTTATAACAGCACCTGGAGCATCACGCTCATGCCTAGGATGCCACGCTGAGGAGCTTGGGATTTTTCCTGTACACCTGGGACTAAAACAATATTTAAAAAATCGGTAGAACTCTTCTCTCCCTCCCTCTTTCTTTTTCTACAGAAGGGGGTGCAACACCATGGGAGAGAGATCCAAAGTGGTGCGTCAGGGACAAGTTCCCTTGGACAGGCTATGTGTTGGGCCGTAGCGCCCCCTGGAGGTCGCAGAGTGTCAGTCCGGCACTTGGATTCACTTCATGTCAAGTTCCCTGATGGGAATAAAAATACACAAAGAATAAAAAAGTGAAAGCATGCACTAAATATGGCTGTTCACATAGTTCCATGAAGAAAACAAAAATGGCTAGGGCCATTCCAGAGGTTTCCAGGTGGGTATGCCGAGGTCTTAGCCTTCCTCTCTGTTGACTCCTGAGGTCTCTTCAAAATTTTCAGCACAAAGTCCGCACTACAGGTGTTAGTCTTGCTTTAGGATCCATCCCATTCCCCGCATCTAGGCCGAGTTATTCAATCTTGAATAATAACACAATGAGAGCTATAAAGGTGGATGCTTTGGCGGGGAAGTAGCGCTGCCATCTCCAGTCTCCTGGCTGGAGCAAAGGCTGCATGTCCCCTGAATTTTCCTGCTTTTCCACACCCCTACCAATCACAAACCAGCTCAAGGACAACCAGTCTCAAGCCCCGTTGAGGAATATGAAGGGAAATGTTTTTCCTGGTACAGCAAGATCTGCTCAAGGCTGGCCCCTTTCTTCATCCTCCAGCTTTCAGAGAGAGTCCAGGACCTGCAGGTTCCTAACCTAAAGCTGTATCAGCACCCAGAACTATCCCCGGAGGGCGGCCCCTTAGCTACCCACAGGCAGTGGCAGGAATCTAAAATAAAAGTATATATATAATTTTTACTTATGGGCCAAGATCAACTTCCTTTTCTGAGTGCTGTGGGCTCAATAGGAAAGGAACCTATCACCTCTGAAATGGAGCAGGGTAGGGTAGGGGGTGAGGGGAGTGGAGGGGAAAGGTGGGAGGAACTACTGTTCACATTATCCTGGGTGAAGTGGGGACAGGACCTGGCAGAGGCCGATTATCCAGGAAGCTTATGCTTCAGGGACCCTCATTCATACAGGTCCCTTCCAAGGCCCTTCCAGAGCTCCTTGCAATGTATTTCCATGGTCCTATATTGTGTGTGCATAATGTTTTTATATTTCTATAACATTTTTCTTCTTAAAAAGTCACACCCCAATGTATAAGCTTTAGGACAACTCCCACCCCAATTTAGATCTTCCAATAGGAAGGACCTGGAGTTGGGTAGGAACAGTTCAGGTCAGAGATGATAAAGACCTACATTAAGGCAGGTTAAGCAAAGAGTGAAAGGAACAGAAGATAGAAATGTCTTAATAGAAAAGGGCTGTCACTTACTGGCCTGCAGCTCTTGCAGAAGGTTTTTTTTTTCTTTTCTTCTCTTCCATATCCATAGTGTTCAGAACAGTGCCTAGCACACAAATATTTGTGGAATTAGTACTTGTCTAGGAGGTGTAGGTGAGGAACTCATGACTGATTGGGTATGTGAGCTCCCACAGGGTGACGCAAATAGTTGGGCTTAGCACACCTACTACCTGTCACCTAGCCCTGCTCTGCTTTGTCACCCAGGCCCACTCCTGGGATAGAGAGCGTCAAGGGCTCTCCCTCTTAACCTTCAGTGGCCACTTGACCCGTTGGAGCCAGGTCCTTGGAATGCACCACCTGATGAGAAGGATTTGGGGTCTGGAGCCTTGAGTAGGCAATGTTATTGCCTAATTATTATTATATTTAATATAATCAAATATTATCACCTAATTATCCTCAGCTTCAGTTGCTTCCTGCATAAGCCTGGGGTACTAAGGGTCCAGTGGTATGAGGGTAAGTGTTTAACAACTGCCTCTCAAAAAATAAACCCGATGTGTAGCATTCACTGATTTTCAGGATGTATGTGTTTCCCGCCACGGCTGATTTCAAACTATGTACCAACATGATATCACTGAGCACGTTGGGAAGAGATGGGCAGAATAGGTTCTCCAGAGCCTGTGCAAGCTGACTCTAGCACACCCCAGTGAGGGCCCCAATGACAGAAGTCGCCCCTTATTTGAGCAAGAGTGAAGGATGAAGGGGCCTCGTTCTATGCCAGTCTGTATGTGCGCAGTTCTTTTTACTAGCAAGATCATTTTATGTAGGTGAAATGTAGAGTATGTGATGATCAATCTGATCCAATGCCCAACTTTTGTTTTTTTAATGTTTTTTTTTATTATGACAACACAGTAAATTGCACATGTATATCTTGATAAAATTTTACACACCTATATATCCATATAACCACTGCCCAGATTCAGACACAAGTCATTTCCAACATGCTACCTCTAATACTTCTTTGCAGTCAATTCCTGCCTCTCAGAGGTAACTCCTCTCCTGACTTCCAGCACTGTAAACTGGTTTTCCCCATTCTTGGGGTTCATATAAATGATATCACATACTATGCATTTTTTTTGTGTCTGGCTTATGCTCATCATTATATCTGTGTGATTTATCTAGGTGGTGTGTAAGAGTAGCTCATTTATTTTCATTTCTGTCTAGTATTCCTAGTGAAGACATTTAATAACCTTAACTTAGTAGAAGTTTGTTTTTGTGCTTCTCATGCCTGTTTTTGTCACTCACCTATGAAACTGTGGATCCCAAAGGTTGGCCCTCCTGGCCACATACTCAGTCCCATAAGGCTCTGTTTATTCCTGGCCCTGACTTCCTCTCCCAAAACTTCTGCCATACCCTTCAGAATCCCTTCTCATTATTAGCCAACTTCCTCATATTCTCGACATTTCTTCTAAAGCTTTCTTTCACCCCCAGCCTTAACTGAAACCTGGACGACACCTGTTGTGGACTGAATGTTTATGTCCCCCTGAAATTCATATGTTGAAGCCCCAACAAAACCATTACCGAGTTATCTGAGTCAAGCTGCAGCTGGCAACCTGGCCACTCTGGGTTGGTCATCCTGTCCTCATGCTATAGAAACAGAAGAACTCATGTGGGTGTGGCCATTCCTGAACTATTTGTGCCCTTTGCCATCAATGGCAGCTCTTGAATATGGAACGTCACCCACCCCCATACTTGTATAAACACACCATCCCGCACAACCTTGTTTCAATCTGACCGGCACAAATGCATGTGCTTTTCCTGTCACCTGAATGGCCTTGGTTCATACATGGCAAGCAAGGCTGCAACTGTTTGGTAGCACTGTCCATGTGGCTTAGCCAAACCAGTGTAATGGTGATACAAATCAGATTTAACACCAGATCTTGAACCCCAGTGTGCCTGTGTTTGGAGGTAGGGCCTATGAGGAGGTGATAAAGATTAAATGAGGTCATGAGGACGAGGCCCTAATCTGACAGGGCTAGTGCTCCTGTAAGAAGAGAAAGACGAGAGCGAGCTATCTCTCTCTCTCTCTCTCTCTCTCTCTCTCTCTCTCTCTCTCCACCATGTGAGGACACGGCAAGAAGATGGCCATCTACAAACAGGGAAGAGAGTCCTTACCAGGAACTGAACCATTGGTACCTTGATCTTGGACTTCCAGCCTCCAGCCCTGTAAGAAAATAAATGTTTGTTGTGTAAGCCCCCCAGTCTGTGGCATTTTGTTCTGGCAGCCTGAGCAGACTA
This sequence comes from Rhinolophus ferrumequinum, assembly GCF_004115265.2. Classification (NCBI taxonomy): domain Eukaryota; kingdom Metazoa; phylum Chordata; class Mammalia; order Chiroptera; family Rhinolophidae; genus Rhinolophus; species Rhinolophus ferrumequinum. The sequence goes on along the minus strand of NC_046306.1, from coordinate 24,913,555 downwards.
AGACAACACCCAAGGACAGCCTTTCTCCTAAGGCCCTTTCTAGCAGTTACCGTTTATTTTCTTTCATCCCACTACATAGAAGTGTTCGGGATTTGATTTTGCCCTGCTTTCAAGCTAATAAATTAACTTGTTATTGTTTCATGGATGTTGGCAGAAGACGTGAGATTCCTGAAACAGAGACAAAGAAGTTTATTACTCACAGCACAGCAAGTAGCAAAAGCATCATGTCTTATGGCCCCACCTTCCCAAGTCCCACAGCGGCAATGTGGAAGAGCCCTGTAGGTGCTGTGCATACAGCGAGTTTATGCTGCATCTGAGTAACACAAGCACTGGGGAACCCACCTCTTTTATAGAAGGCAATAAGCACGGTCTTTGTCCTGGAGAGAGACATTACATCATTCTTCAAGGCTGCTTGCTGCACGCACAACCTTGAGAAGTAGTCCAAACAACAAACAAAACAGAAAGAATCTCATAGATACAGAGAACAAATTGACGGTTACCAAATGGGAAGGAGATTGGGGGCTTAGTGCAAAAGATGAAGGGATTAAGAAGTACAAATTGGCAGTTATAAAAAATAATCATTGGGATGTAAAGTACAGCATAGGGAATATAGTCAGTAATATTGTAATAACTATGTATGGTGTCAGATGTGTACTAGACTTATAGGGGTGGTCACTCTGCAAATTATATAAATATCTAATCACTATGTTGTGTTCTGGAAACTAACAGAATATTGTGTATCAACTGTAGTTGAACATTTTTTTTAATTACAGAAAAAGAAATAGTCCAGGCAGAGTGGTCAGGGCTCTATGATCTCGGCACTCCCAGTAAAACTGAGCAGTAATGCACAGGGCCTATGGCAGCTTGCCTCTCCCAACAATTGGCCCTACATATTCTTGGCTGAACTTGAATATTCACATGGGTAAGTCACTCTATCTGCCACTCTGATTTATCTGATCACCAGAGGCTGAGACCAAATCTGTTCAATCTGTCTCATACAGAATTTAATTAAGGCTACTATCAATAGAACTTCAAGCAGCAAAATGAGGCCAACCTCAAGTGTTGACTTCAACTATGCCACCCAGGGTACCACACAGTCACCTGTGAATAAGTTCCAAAGGGATCAGTAAATCTTATTTCATACAGCCAGGATATAGTCTAAAGCCAGGTTATTTATTATCCATTAAAATTCTCACAAGTGAATTTTAGAGTACTCTGCTGATCTTTGCTGTCATTGCCAATAATTATAGGAGGCAACAGATGGGCCAAAAAGCAATCCCCATCCTTAATGGAGAGACATTTCACGGCCCACATGCAAATAGACACTCTGAAAGGTCACGTACAAACACACTTGTCATTCCAGTTCAAGATCTGGTGTTAAATCTGATTTGTATCACCATTACACTGGTTTGGCTAAGCCACATGGACAGTGTTATCAAACAGTTGCAGCCTTGCTTGCCATATATGAACCAAGGTCATTCAGGTGACAGGAAAAGTACATGCATTTGTACTGGTCAGATTGAAACAAGGTTGTGCTGGATGGTGTGTTTATACAAGTATGGGGGTGGGTGACGTTCCATATTCAAGAGCTGCCATTGATGGCAAAGGGCGCAAATAGTTCAGGAATGGCCATATCCACATGAGTTCTTCTGTTTCTATAGTATGAGGACAGGATGACCAACCCAGAGTGGCCAGGTTGCCAGCTGTAGCTTGATTCAGATGAACTCGGTGATGATTTTGTTGACTATGGTGCTGGATCTGGGGGACAAAGAACATTAACCATCTTCCCTTACTGCACCAACTGGCATCTAAGGTGTGTTCTCACCAGGCCTACACATCCACAAAAGCAGTATATCCCATTCCAGTAGCTATAACTTCACCTTTTCGCCAGCCTTTTCCTAACTCATATCCTGATTTTTCATCTGGAGGGACCAGGTATGAGTGGGACAAAATTTACAGAGACCCATCATATCTCCCACCTTGGCCTGTGTGGACCTGGCAAGCAGTGTGCTCATCCAAGGGCTCATAATTTTATGACCTAGAATCATGTAAATCCATCAGGAGAATCCAGGGGACCAAACCAGAATTAAGTTTGAACCCCGAAGGCTCCCTTTGCCGGGCTAAACCCTGGAGGGTGTACCAACTTGGCTGGCCTGGGGTTATTGTTCGGGTGGAAGAAGTATCATCTCAGAAATAGTCAAAATCCTAAATCTTCAAAATAAATCTCTATACCCTTCCACTTCTTTTGTCCTGATAATTACTCAGGAAATTGCTGAGAGGAGATGATTCTTGTTTGAGGACAGCTGCATTCAATGACCACACTGCCTCACTTGGTGTGTGGATCAAAAGGAGATAAGGAAACTTTTTGAATTTATTTTTGAAGAGGCCATGCCAGTGATCAATAATATGGGATGCCTGGGAGCATGGCACGGCCACCAAATACCTTGACTATTAGCTCATTGTTGGGTGAACTCGGTGATGGTTTTTGCAACAAAGATTACATCATTGTCAGACTGTAGATGGCCTGAAATGCCAAAATCTTGACATGGCTTAGTTACAAGGGCGAAAATGGTGTGGCCAGAGTATCCTGATCAGACTAGTATATAACATTATAACTTGAAAATGTGCTTCCAGCAGTGAGGCACCAATGACAGTCCAAAGAGGGCGTTAAAGGACTGAGGTAGCCAATCATCCAGGAGCAGGTGGGAGCAATGCCTGTGCAATGTGGCCTTTTTAATGTAAGACAAACAGTTCAACTCTCAGGAGGAGTCACAAGTCTGGTATGTAGTGGTAGCTTCTGCACCAGAAACATACAGTTCTTTACTTTGTGCCTAGTCCTTCACGGTGGATGTGTTGCCATGACCAGTGCAATGATCCAGTGGTGGTGGTTATATGGGTGGTGCAGGCTGGATCAGAAGCTTGATTCCAGTTGGTCTTATTAGATGGGATTTTACCACAAGCATCTCCATGAATGACACAGGCTGTCTGATTGGCAGCTGAATTTGTTTCCACAGTTTGCAGCTCCCAAGAAGAATGTCTGCCAACCTTGCAGACAAGACAGATAGGCTATTAAAAACAGCACAAAAGGCAGTAAAAATGTACCAGGTTTCATCAGGGGAAGTGTTGGCCAGGACTATCGGCACTGCCTTGAGTTCTACCCCGTAAGCAGAATGACCATACCTGTTTTTTTGATTCTTCATAGCTGGCGCTGAAGTTGAACGTGGATACCATCGAGTGTCAGCATGGTATCAGGTAGCGAACCAGGCAGGCACACTTACGGGACGCTCTGTAAATTGAGGGCCCCACTGAGCTAGCAGTTTTGCTTCAGGTAATAAAGTGAAGGAATGAAGTTTTCCCCAAATGGATTGCTGCCACTCTTTCTTGTAAGACCCAGATGTTAGGGCTAGGCCAGCTGTGCTCTTGAACATAGCATTTCCATCTGACTAGTAAGGCCTTTTGTACCCTTCCATTGATAACCACCAAATCCAAAATGGGGATGTCAGTTTGAAGAGTCACAGGACCTCCATACGTCAGTAACAAGTTAGGTTCCTTTTAAAAAGGGATGTACTTGGTAACTGTGTCCGGCAGGTGGCGCTGTTGTGCAGGAAAACGGCTTCTGAGTAATTGCGGGCCTTGGAGTCTATCCCTTTTACGTCTCTCCTCTTGCAAGCCTATACGGTTCCTTCTGGACCTTCCCAGAGGGTTCAGGAATCACCTCTGTACACACAGCAGTCTCTGACTGGGCGAATCCCCTCTGACATTTATGGGCATTCACAGTACAAGCCTGTACAAAAACATCAATACCAGTTATGCTTTCAGCAGTGGCAGCCCCAATGACAATACAGTATATTGAATTGGCCCAAAGGACCCACTTACAGGGCCTCTTTCATTTCCCTTTCCCACTGCAAAGTTTGCTCAAAGACCATCAGTTGAAATTGGGTGATTTTCTTACCTTACGGGAAAACACACCAAGGAATTTAGTGTACGCAAATCAGGAGTCATGGCAACAGCTGCAGGAGATCATGCTATTGCGGAGAGGAGAGCAGGGAGAGCTGGGTGGTGGGGGAGGCTAGCTCGCGGGGAGCAGCTGGAAGGCTTTTATTTTCTCTTGGCCTCTGGCTTCAGGGTTGGCATGCCGCTGCTTCCTCCCCTGTGTGCCTCCAGCGTCAGTCCAGACAGCACCCGAGCCCAGGGCTACTGCATTCCTTGATGCCTTCAGCCACCCCTGCCTGAGTCCATCCACAGGACTAGGTAAGATGGTGACATGGGCATTTGGGTCCTACACAGCTATAAACGTTTGAAGCCCTCACCTCCACGAAGTTCCCAGCACACTCCGCTTTTTCATCAAAGCAGCTGAGGGGCGGGGGGGTGGGTGGGGGGGGGTGGGGGGGGTGGGGGGTGGGGGGGGTGGGGGGGGCCGGGGGGCATACGTAGGATGGGGAGATAGAGGGAGAGACCAGGTCTGTGACAGTAAGCAAAGCTTTCGTTCACTTTGGGTTTGAATGGCCAACTGTGGGGCTCAACCCAATAGACTGGGAATGTTTTTGGTTCACCTAAAGCTCTATTTCAAACATCCTGTCTGATACCATTTATTTTAGCTTTCGGGACCCTTTGATTCGGCAGCCACATTCACACGGCCTTTTGGGTGGGGCTGTGGGCCTTGCTGCCTCATTGTCACAGCATCCCGTCCATCTCCTGCACGGAGGAGTGAGCAGGAACAAAGCACCATTCAGGTGGTTTGTTTTCATCCTGCCTCTCACTGCTTGGCCGCGTTAACAGTAGGACAGTGTGAGACCCTCCCACTAGCCACCCTTGCCCTGACACCCACCATTTGGTTGAGAGGTTTCACTAACATGTGCTAGGAATCTTTTCATGTCCCCTGATCTGGCCTACAGGGTCCTGTCCTTCCTCTTCCAGAAAGTCATGTCTCTGTCAGCATCCCGTCCTCATTGCCAAAACTATTAGGGTCTGGCGTTTGAATGTACCCTGCTGACAAGCCTCTTACTATTTCATGGATACTGGCCAAGATGAGACTCCTGGGTCAGAGACAAAGGACTTTTTCCTCACGGCACAGCAAGCAGCATAATGTTTACATTGGCTCCCTTCCCCTCAAGTCCCACAGAAGGCCCAGGAGATGCTGTGCAGGTGGTAGGTTCATGTTGCATCTGAGGAACATGGAGTTTGGAGAACCCGCCTCTTTATAGTAGGAAATAAGCAAGCTTGCTCTTTGTCCTAGAGGGAGATATTACCTCATCCCTCAAGGTTAGTCACTGCAAATACAAGTCTGAGAAATGGTGTGGGCAAAGAGAAGCTAGGGCCTTGCATTCTTGGCACATCCAACAAACCAAATAAATACATAATATGATATCTAGTAGTGACAAATATCATTGAGAAAATAAAAAGCTGGGTGAGTATTATGCTAAGCAAAATAAGTCAGACAGAAAAAGTCGAGAGCCATATGATTTCACTGATGTGTGGTATATAAAACTGAAAACAACAAAAGAACAAGACAAACAAATGAGGAAAAAAACCTCATAGACACAGACAATAGTTTAGTGATTAACAGAGAGTAAGGAGGGAGGTGGGTGGGAGATGAGGGTAAAGGAGATCCAATGTATTGTGATGGAAAGAGAACTGACTCTGGGTGGTGAACCATAATGTGATATATAGATGATGTGATACAGAATTGTACACCTGAAACCTATGTAACTTTGCTAACAATTGTCACCCCTATAAACTTTAATTAAAAAAATAAAAATAAAAAGCTGGGTGAGGTGATATATATCAGCAGTTTCACATGGTTTGATCTAATAAATACATGAGAATTTAATATTTGCTAAAGGTAGAATTTCTTATCTGGGCATAAGATAATAAATGATACTGCAGCAATTAGCTAAGCTTTTGAAAAAATAAAGTTAGGTATTTATCTTTCCCCTTTTACAAAAAACTAAACTATGTCTCATATATATTAATGGCCTAAACCATACAAACACACAAAACCATTAGAAAAATATATTGGAGAATATGCTTATCATCTTAAGGGAGAGGAGGCCTTCTAAAAAGAGAGCTAGAGCTTTGAATAAAAAGGTTGACATATTTCTGTATCACATGGGATGTAAGCAGAAATGGTGTGTGTAACTTCCAGGAAGTGCCATTAAAGGGCTGAGGGCCTCTGCTCTTTTCCTTCCCTGTCCTTCTTGCTGGTTGGAATACATATACGATGGCTGGAACTGGAACACCTGTCTTCGATCTTGAATGAACTTGGGAATGGAGGCTTTGCAAGGTAGACCAGCAAGATAACAGAATCTGAGCCTCTGACACTGGAGGACCAGTCCAGCCCTGAGCTGACTATCACTGAACTTTTATGTGAGCAGGAAATGAATCCCTCTCGTTAGGTCTGTGGTTATGTTGTACGGTGTCACTCACCAATCCTAACTGATACACCTGCGCAGCTGCAGGTGAAGGATTATGATTGGTATACGCTACTGGTTCTCACTTTCAGAGTCGTCCAGGGAGCTTTTAAAGAACACTAGTATCTGGGCCCACCCCAGACAAATCACATAAAAAATCAAAATCTCTGGTGGTAGGGGCCATACCTATGTATTTTTAAAAACTCCCCAAGTGAACCTAATGTGCAGCCAGAGTATGAAGAATTAGTTTAAGCCAATCAAGACAAACCTCTTCCCATCTTTTCCAGTTTCCCTTATGGTAGGAGTGGTCATGGACCTATTTCTGGTCGGTGACACCTAAGTGGAAATCTGCTGAGAGTGTTTCTGAGAAAGTTTTTACATTTCTGATAAGAAGGAGCAGATGTGGCTGGGCTGTTCTTTCTCTCCCTTTCCAGTTCTCAATGCAGAAGTGATATCCAGACCTGCAGCAGCCACATGGTGCATAGGAGGCACCAAGGATGGGGATCTCAGACCACACGCTAAGGCTGGCAGAATGGAAAGTTAGAGAGCATCTCAGGAGGCATCTCCAAGCATCTAAGCCAATCCCAGTAACTCCTTACCTTCGGGAGTGAGGGAAAAAAACTTAACAACCCTTATTGGTTTAATGATTTTTCTGTTTATTGCAGCAGAACACATTCATAACTGAAATACACACATGAGCACAGGTTCTTTGGGGGCATTTTTTAACATGTATCTTGTGTACAAAGAAAATCGCACAAGGATATACACAGCAATATTGCTGGGAATGACCCAAACTAGAACCCACCTAAGTATCCATCCACGTGAGAGAGGCTCAATAAATTCATCAAAGTCACATTATAAAGTACTATGCAGCAAAATAAAACAACGAGTCTGCTCATTCTTTAAGACAGGGTATCTTAGATCTCTAAGACAGTGTTGAGTGAAAAAATTATAGAACAGTAAGTATATAGAGTATGAAACTATATATTCTGAAGCACATACCCACACACTAAAAATAATATTATATATTCTGTTTGTGTGTGTGTGTGTGTGGGGGGGTGTACACGCATAGCATAGAGTTTTTGAAGGAGACAACTCCTCTGGGACTGCCTCTGGGGCTTGGGAGCTGTGGTTGGGGTGGTAAGAAACCGTGGCCTTATTTATAATATATAGCATTTTTTAAAAAAGAGGAATGTAATCACTTACTTACTGTCTAATTAAAAATACCCAAGCAAAATTTTATATTCAAACTAGCAGAAAAGGGAGGTTCTACTTTTGGGGGGCTCCTCCCAGTCACGGGTATCACCTTTCTCAATCTCTGAGCTCCTGGTCTCTCCTGCTCACCGAGAGAAGGATCCTAGCCCTGGATGTAAGCCTGGCACCTGGATCCTAGCCTTTCTTCTGCCTCAGCTGATGACACTATCTTTGGTGACTCCCATGGTGACACATTTGTGACCCATCTAATACTGTGGGTCTGAGTCCTCCTCTGCAGGTGTCTCCTCGAGGTCTCTTTGGCACCCACTCTCATAGCCCCATTTGGGGCTTCATCATCATTGGCCTCCACAACTGCTGGTGGAGACACCCTCCTCTCCTTCTATCTTACTTGCTCAATGGATCCCACGAGCACTACTCTTTGAATACTTTGGGACCTTTGAGCCTTTTCTCACCTGCCTACCCATCTCTTCTGACTGCCTTCACTTCCCTCCCGATCCCATTTTGCCAACACTTTCACCTCTCTCTAGCAAAATACTACTTTTGGATGAACCCAAGTGTTGGCTTTTCCCATAAAATCACATACAATTACATCATGACAACCATCCCAACAGGGTCCTTAGTATTGCTCTGCTCATAAATCCCTCTCCATTTCTCTCAGTCCTAGAACTTGCACCAGTCTTACTCACTACTCCTCACTGTACCTCACCTTCTCAAATACACCTGCTCTCCTCACTGTGTCCCAGTACACCATGTTCCTTCTCACCTCCACAGGGTAGTAGCTGCCTCAGCCACACGCTCTTTGCCAGCTGGTGCATCCATTCCCCCAACTGCTTCAGGTGTTGGTTAATTGTTCAGTCACCCACTTCTCTGCAGGATTGTCCATGGCCAGATGGAGCCTCCAAGAGCCAGAGATGCCTGGAAGATTAGACCATGCAGGGCTGAAGCAAGGTTATTAAATCTTGCCTCAAATTGAGACAACCCTGAGACGGCATTCATGCTCCAGAGCTCCCCAGATAAAGCTGAGGCCAAATCTTGCCGAGTTCCTTTCCCTGTCCTCTTCTTAGGAAAGGCTTTTAAATGCATAAAATAAAACAAATAGTATTATAAAGGAAACTCATTATATTGACATATAATACTAATAAGTAACCTTGTAACGTAGTACTATGTGTGCTGCTTTGTTAATGCATTAAATAACAAAATCTAGCATTGGGTCAAACAATATCAAAGTGGGGATGAGAGTAAATGACATTTCAGGATATCTGCCTAAACTGAAATGTGGTATGAAATATTATTTCTATTGTGACAAAGTCAAGGGTACTACAGGTAGCACTGTAATTTCATTCTACATTTATAATGAAAGGAAAGGCTAAATTTCAGTTAGAAGTTAGTGAGAATAAAGATACAGCTTTTGAATATTTTCATTCAAATCATGATACTGATTTTGTATTTATGGACACCTGGAAGCTCTGTGGACCCCAAGTTAGGACTCCTGTACTAGAGGATTTGTAGGCCTCGGACACTGACATTCAATCCACTCAGCCTGACACTGAACACTCATATATGCTCCACAACAGTTAGAAGGAACAAAATGGTTTAACCTCCCTCCCCTGCCCAAGAGACTGATTAAAGAACTTCCCCATTCTCAGGCAGTATCAGTGAGAGATGCTTTCATGGGAGCTCAAAGGCCAGGAGAGCTCGCCAAGCTCGCAGGGATAACACAATGGCCTTCAGACAACAATGGTGTCATCTTTTCGGCTTGAGTCAATTAGCCCCCTTTATTAGTTCTGAACGGTGAACATACTGATGAGAGCTACAAACCATTACATCAGTTAGCAGATATTGTTTGTCATCTGTACATAGGTCTGTGCCGAGTTTCAGTATAGAAATAGTGTTGTAGTTACCCTCAAGAAAATTAACATTTTCTGGTATAAAATTAGATTATTACCAAAGAATGGATTAAGGTGGCACATCTCTTTTCATTCCCACTCTAAATTTCCTAAAGTAACAGAAAATATAGTCTTTAAAAAGAATAAATTTCCCACTTTTTCTTCATCAGACCGAGTGATATTTGGAGGAGAAAAATGGTGGACGGCAATAATACTGTGGAAGTTGGGACTAGGGAATCTATGGAAACAAGATGATGATACTCTCTGGTTTTGATTTGTTTCATGGGCTATATGAGTGGAGATGGAGGAGTATGTTATATTAATATTATACATTAATAAATTATATTAACTATAATATTTATAATAGCCTTACAGTTACACAACACTCCTTATTTGTTCAAGACTCTTACAAATTTATTATCTAATCTTTAAATCTAGAAATCTCTCCATTCCACTAATGTAGAGAATACCCTGCCTAAAGGAATGCAGAGACAGAGGCACAAAGCCGGTGCTTGGGTCCCCAAGATTAGAACCACTGCATTCTCTCCCTTGGGCTGGGAGAGTGCCCTGCACCTTTTTGAGTGAATGAGATATACAAATCAGAGAACCTAGCTAGTGGTTCTTAAATTTCAATGTGTTATCATCTGGGGGAGCCCATTAAATATGTATTTTATGGGGCCCCTATCCTGAGATTCAGATTTGGGGTGGGACTTAAGCCTGGGGTGGGACTCTTAAGTCTGCATTTTTAAACAAGTTCCCGTGGTCCAAAACCATACTTCCAGAATACTGGCTTAGGCAAATCCTCCTGTCATTTTGTTTTTAGGCGTGTCACTTATAAACAGCATGTGACTAGAATTTTAGAAACCAGTCTGAAATTCTCCTTTAGTCACACTTACATGCTGGAAGTAAGTTCTGTCTCCATTTATGGTCCTTGCTCAGGGGAGTTCAAGCCTGGGACACTGTCTTAAGAGAAACAAGTGTCCGAGCAAAAAACAAGAGCACACAGGAAAAAACAATGAGGAAACTTGAATAATACTGAGTAACTGGCAGGGCTAGATTGAAGGAGAAACCAGGCACACACCTTCTTCCATTGACTGTGTTCATTAACACCTTTAAAGCCTGCAATATGGTCAGCGAGTACTGGTTGAAAGAAAAACATGTAGACACAGAAACATTAAGATAAATTCCCCAGTTTGTGTCTCAATTGTTATTACACTCAGGTCTTCGTCTGATAAACATGAAATCTCATATTCTCCTTTACTGTTATTTTGAAATTTCAACATAAATTAAATATGGTGACTGTAAAGAAAGCAACAGACAAAATGGTTGTATGTCCCGTGAGCCGCCAGGGTGAATAGAAGAGGTTGAAAGAGAAGGAGGAAGAGCAGTGGGCGCGGGTGTTGGTTGAAAGAAGAGAACCATCCTGCATCCCAGGAAGGACCGGAAGTCAGGGTGCCGGCTGCTCGGCCTCAGCGTCACTTCCCTCGCGACTTCCTGCGGAGAACATGGCGGCTCTCAGCTGTACCCGCTGGTTGACCCGAGTGAGGCCCGGGGGCAGGCCAGGCCGGGCCGGGCCGGGGGCGGGCAGGGGAGCAGCGGGTTTGTACCGGGCTCGCTGTAGTATTTGGGGTCTGGAGATTCCAGACCCGACCTCACAGGCTTGTGTGTCTCCTGCCGCAGGCGCTGGTCACCGCCCCGAACCCCAGGGCATGGAGGAGCCTTTGTACCTCGGCGGTGGCGCACGCCGCCCCGCGGAACCAGGTAAGTAAGCGCAAGCTCGCTGGAGTCTCACCCACCCCCCATTTCCCTTCTCCCCCACCCGTCGCCGGACCCCCAAGACCCCTGCGTCCACCCCAGCTCTAGCTCTAACGGCTCCGGTCACAGGCCGAGGACGTGCCGGTGGAGGGCGCCTTTCCTGTGACCATGCTGCCAGGAGACGGCGTGGGACCTGAGCTGATGCACGCTGTCAAAGAGGTGTTCAAGGCAAGTGGCCTGGGGGAACCAGCCAGCAGGGACGATGGGGTGGGTTGGAAAGGCCTTACTTGATCCTGACCATATAATTTTTTGGACCTGTCCCTGAAGGCTGCCAGTGTCCCAGTGGAGTTCCAGGAGCATTACTTGAGCGAGGTGCAGAATATGGCCTCTGAGGAGAAGTTGGAGCAAGTGCTGAGTTCCATGAAGGAGAATAAGGTGGCCATCATTGGTATGTGTGCCCCCTTGCTACCCTGCCCATGTGTCATTTAAAATTAAATGAACAAATGTTCATTAAACTTCCCTTCACACATACTAACATATTAACTCCCCCAAGCTCCCCCCAGATTCATAGCCATTTGTTCCTTCCGGTTGGGACCACTAGTTGAGAGATCATGTGAGCTGTCTGCCGGAAGGCTCCCAGGGTTTGAAGTCTGTCATGGGGCTACACCAGGTCATCAAGTCTTATTAATTGTGTTTCTAGAATGCCACTTCTAGCCGCCTCTTTTCTGTCTACCCTCTGCTTTCCTACTTGACTATCCTCATTTGATTTTTTGGCTTTCAGTTCTGCCCCCGCAGTCCATCGTCTACATCTCTTCTCTTGGAAAGACCAGCATGACTTTGCTTTAGCATAGGAAAGTAAGTTCTTTCTATGGTGACCCTCAGCTTTTCTGCCTTTGTTTTTACAACACTTGTTCTGTGCTTTGGTCACACTAGGCTATGTTAGTTTTCAAATACATGTACTACTATCTTGACTTACGCTGTTCCTTCTGCCCAGAATGTTCTGATGCTACCTGTCAGAATCCTCCTCACTCACTGTATTAGTTTCCTAGGGCTGCTGTAACCAGTTAACATACACTGGTGGCTTAAAATAACAGAAATTTATTCTTTCAGTTCTGGAGGCCAGAATTTCGAAATTAAGGTGTTGGCAGGGCTCCTTCTGAAAGCTTAGGGGAGAAACTTTCCTTGGCTCTTCCAGCTACTAGTGGTTCCTGGCGGCTCCCGTCATTCCGTGGTGTTTCTTGGCTTGTAGATGCATCACTCCAATCTCTGCCTCTGTCTTCACATGGCTTTCTCCTCTCTGTGCCTGTGTATCTGTTTCTTCTTTTCTTGTATGAGTACTTGGATTTTGGGACTACCCTAATCCAGGTTGATTTCAGCTCAAGATCCTTAATTATATCTGCAAACACTAGTTTCCTAAATAAGATTACATTTACATGTTCTGGGGTTTAGGGCATGGACATATAATTTTAAGGGTCACTGTTCAACCTCCTACACTCACTAAACCTAAGATCTGGCTGAATGTCAGCTGTTCAGACATTTCCTGATATTACCAGAGGGAATTTCCTTTCTGTGTTTTTATGTATGTCATTAATCATGTATTTTATATTATCTGTTTATCCCACTGCATTATTTGCCCCTTAGGAACAGGAGTTGTGTGTGGTGTTTTTGGTTGGTATCTCTAGTACCTTACACATGGTTGATATTCAGTAATTGTTGGTTGAAAAAATGTCACATACATAGACACACAGAAATATCAAGAAAGGTCACAGATCCCCTAGTGTTGTTTCTCAACATATTAGACCCAGGCTCTTTGATACCGTGAAAAGAATCTTCTGTCCTCCTTTTAGCTCATGTTGAGGTTTCAACATAAATTAAATATGGTGACTAAAAATAAAAACAGTAGACAAAACGTCTCTGGTTTTAACTGCATTGTTCTTTGCCCCCTGCCTCCAGAGGAATTTAAGGGTCACTGATTTGGGAGTTGGAGATGGGAGTCTGGGTTGCGTTATGTCACTGAGGGGATTAGACACCGATTTGGGTTTCTTTGGGCTTGGCCTGTGCCTGACATTTCCCTGCCCCTGCAACTTTGTTTATGCAGGAAAGATCCACACTCCGATGGAGTATAAGGGGGAACTAGCCTCCTACGATATGCGACTGAGGTAGGTGGTGAGGGTCTTGGGTCAGAGGGGTACGGGGGCACCAGGCACAGTTCCGATGGCTCTGCTCCACCCCTAGGCGTAAGTTGGACTTGTTTGCCAATGTAGTCCATGTGAAGTCACTTCCTGGGTACATGACTCGACACAACAATCTAGATCTGGTGATCATTCGAGAACAGACAGAAGGGGAGTACAGCTCTCTGGAACATGAGGTGAGGCCCTAGAAATTGAGGAGGGCAAGGGTGAAGGTGGGAGAGAGACATAGCTCCTTCTTCCCTTCTTTCTAGTGTCACTCAGCTGTTTCTCTTTTCTTACCCAGAGTGCGAGGGGCGTGATTGAGTGCTTGAAGATTGTCACTCGAACCAAATCTCAGCGGATTGCAAAGTTCGCCTTCGACTATGCCACTAAGAAGGGGCGGGACAAGGTCACGGCTGTCCACAAGGCCAATATCATGTGAGGAAAGTGGTTTTGTGGTGTAGGTTCCTGGGAAGGTAGTCCCCTGCACTCTCTTGGCTGAATCTGTTTTCTTTGGTCCATGGGCAGGAAACTTGGGGATGGGTTGTTCCTGCAGTGCTGTGAGGAAGTTGCTGAACTGTATCCCAAAATCAAGTTTGAGACAATGATCATAGACAACTGCTGCATGCAGGTAAGGCCCCGCTCATGTCTGTACTCTCACAGTGCTGAGGGAAGGCAGGGAGTGGAACTGACTTCTCTTCTCCCCGCCCCAGCTGGTGCAGAATCCTTACCAGTTTGATGTGCTGGTGATGCCCAATCTCTATGGAAACATTATTGACAATCTGGCTGCTGGCCTGGTTGGGGGAGCTGGTGTGGTCCCTGGTGAAAGCTACAGTGCAGAGTATGCAGTCTTTGAAATGGTGAGTGAGGTCACCTCCTCTCATAGCCCTCTTGTGGCCTTCTTCTGACCTCAGGGCCCCCGTGTTAATTTTCCCTAAATGTGACCCCCTCCTAAGTGACCCTGGCCTGCTTCTGCCCCCTCCCTCCATGCCTCTTCTCAGTGTGCCTGGCCTGACCTCTCTCTGCCCTAATGCCTTCCCCTGACTCTAACCTCTGCATAACCTGCTCCCAGTGACTCTGGCCTGCCCCTCTCTCCACAGGGCGCCCGGCACCCATTTGCCCAGGCAGTGGGTAGGAATATAGCCAACCCCACAGCCATGCTGCTGTCAGCCTCCAACATGTTACGGCACCTCAAGTAGGTTGTGGGTAGGTTGTGGCGGGCTGGGGGAGGAGGCGGGTGTTGTAAAGGGAGCACAGATGGGGAAATGGGCGCCGACGAGCGGGGTATCTCAGTTTCTTCCTGTCCACATTGACAGTCTAGAATATCACTCCAACATGATTGCAGATGCAGTGAAGAAGGTCATCAAAGTGGGCAAGGTGAGTTTAGAAAGGCTGTGGGGTTCAAGGCCTCGGCTCTGCTCTCTGGGTAACCTGAATTGGGGCCTCCTTTCTCTCTAGGTCCCCAGAACATCTGCTCTCTGATCTTCCCCCACCCCTCTCAGGGCTACTCTTCACCTTTCTCTTGGCTGTCTCATCATGAGCTCCTTTGCCTCTTAGTTGTCATCTGCTATTCCTTCTTTCCTGCTCCATCCATTGGCTCTTTTATGGGCCATCTTAATGCTGAACTTGTAGCTCTCTCTGGGGGGAGAGCATGGGGGATGGACGGGCAGAGGGAGATAGCAGGCAGGATGAGGCTTGGGGGGTGTCAGTCACCTCCACACTGGAAGCCCATCCTCATTTGCATTCCCTGCCTGTTTCTTTCCTCCCACTTGGTCTGTCTCCTTATTTCCTCCAACGCATCCTCATCCTGTCTTTGATCTGCATTTGCCACCTGACTTCGTACTCAGCCTCCCATTCATTCTGTTCAGGCCACAGCATAGCTCTAATAGTGGCTCTGGCCCTCAGATGAGTGGACTTGCCCATGCTCTTCCAACCTGGCCACCTCCTTGCATCTCTGCTGCATTGTCTACTGGCCTTGTCACCCCTTCTTGGACTCCCATTCCATCACACTGCCCTACCCCTTCTTCATGGGCTCTCTTCTCTTCTTCCCCACGGCTGTTGCCGGTGGTGGCTGTAGGTGCGGACAAGAGACATGGGCGGCTACAGCACCACAACCGACTTCATCAAGTCTGTCATCGGCCACCTGCACCCCTATGGGGGCTAGAGCCCTTTATTCCCTCCAACCTCATGAGGACCATACCACCTACACCTCCCTTCAGTACAGTGGACCAGACAAGAGCCCTTAAACCTGTAGACCATAATTATCTTCTGGGCAGAGCCTAGGTTGTCCTGGGGCTGGCTTCCTTAAGGGACTGTTATGTTAGGGGAGGGTTAGGGATGGGCCCAGGCCACAGGATGATGACAATTCTCCCCCACAGGTTCGAACTCCTGACATGGGTGGCTATGCCACCTGCCGAGACTTCACTGAGGCTGTCATTGATGCCCTGTCCCACCCATAGGTCCCACCCACACCCGTGTAAAGGTGTCCAATAAAACACGTTATATCATTACTTTTGTGAATTTGTTTTTATTGTCGGGAATGGGTCGGGATGTGTCACTATGGGTTAGGGTTATACCCCAACAGTGTACTAGTGTCCATTCTAATCTTCCTGGGCCAGCTTTTGGAGCTTTTTCTTTTTCTTGGAGCTGCTGTTCTTGGTGCCAGCAGTCTCTTCAGGTCCACTGCTGAGGGGGTCCTCTTTGGAAGAGAATTTCCTCTTTTTCTTGGGGACACTCCTATTTCCTGCCTCTTCAGGGTCAATGACTGATTCCTCTTTGGGGAAAGATTTCTTTTTCTTGGGAAGACTTCCACTGCCACCTGTTTCCTCAAGATCACTACTAACCACCTCCTCCTTGGAAAAAGATTTTTTTTTCTTGGGTTTGGGTAAAGAGACAGGTGGGTCTTCCATTCCATTTTCCTGAGGAACCTCCTGGAACTTTTGCTTTTTCTTCTTTTTGGGTCTTTCACTTGTCTCCTAGAAGGGAAAATAACATGAAACAGTGTCACTCGTCGTACAAACACTGCCCCCTCCCCATTAAAGTGCCAGCAATTAAGTAGGGCGGAAAGATGTGGAAATGCTGTTCAACTACACAAGGTTTCTGGGATGATTTTTAATTGCGTAAATAAAACTGGAAATCCACCCCAAAGATGACTACCACTTAGAAGGTGAGAACATGTAATTATTTAAACCCATTAAATAACTTACAGAAAAACCCACCATGCTAGTCACAATAGAACTGTCATGCCAGCTTCCAGAGGGGACCCTGAAACACTACTGGGCAAATGGGGCATTAAAATCCCAGGGAGGATCCTAACCTACAGCACATTGGATACCTCCCTGCTCCCATCCTCACTACAAAATGCTACCACCTCTACCTCCGAACACACCGCGGAGAACAAACAGCAGGAATTCACACTACCCCCGTTGAGGACTCCTGGGAGGCAGCCGAGGACAACACACTTGCCCAGGGAACCAGTGCTACAACCAGCTCTCTGGGCTCTCAGCACCTATCTCCTTCCTATAGAATCAAGAGGCAGTTTTAGCTATTTCAGCCTTGACTCTGGACTAAAGACCATGGCTCTGAGGCCACAGATCCTTTGTTCTGCTGTTGAAAACCATACAACCCGGCTCTTCACATAGGGCCAATCTGCCTACTGACCTCACACTCCTCCGGCGTACTACTATTTTCTGAAGATGCGAGGGCAATTGCAGCCAACCGTTTCTTTTCCTTCTTCAAGCGTTTTTTCTCCTGTTTCTCCAGCTTCCTAGTAATCTCGGCAGCCGCTTCCTCAGCCTGGCCAAAGAAAAGTGCTGAAAAGGCTCTGAAGAGCTCTGGCCCTCCAGACCTCCCACCTGGCTTTTTTGGATCAGGCTCATTAAATCAGTTTTTTGCCTCCACCTACAAGGTCAGGCTAAGATAGTTCATCACCTCCAACAGTCAGCTATGGTTCTCCCCCAACCTAGCAAAGCCTGAACTGACCTGAACCATTGCCTCCTTCATGACCTCCAGATTCTTTCGTGGAATATCTCCAGTCTCATAGAAGGACAGCCGTTCCTCAACTTGTTCTCGAAGCTTCTCCCCAAAGACACTTGTGGGCACCTCTGGATGTTATGTGTGTGGGTAAACAAAACCTGTCAGCTCCTAAAGAGACAAACTACTCCCCACCCCGAGTACTTCCTTTACCCTCAGCTTCACTCAGACCCAAAATATCAACACTCACTAGGTGAACTGCTGTTGACGAAAAATGTTACCATCATTGTAGAAGCTACGGTATTCAGCCTCCCCTCCCTCCAAGCCCCTTTCTCACAAATGCCAACTCCTCCACCCATACCAGAAAAGCAATCAATTCGTGAGGCAATACTGCATTTGTTTGCCAGGTATCGGGAGATGCGGCCTTTGTTCTTGGCAGCTGCTCGGCCAATGAAGGTGGAATGGAAAATGAGTCCGTATTTTGGAGTGTTACCCCTTGTCTTCAGGGCCCTGGGAGAAGAATATTCAGTGGACAGTTTAAGATCAGAAATTTCAACCCTATTCGCCAAGGCAGCGCCTCCCCTCCCCTTTGCTCTCAGTCTCCAGAGTGAGCCTCAGGCTGGGCTGGGTCTCTGTCCCATCTCTTGCCAACCCACAGCTCCCAGAGGCAAAGGGAAGGCATCCAATGTCGCTGACCTGGAAACTTGGTCCCTTTGCTGGGCCCTGGGAATCACTCAGACACCAGGACTGGCCATCACCCCCATAGCAGAGGCCTGCATAGGTCAGGAAGCCCTGGTCAGCCATCATTGTGATCCCCAAACAAGCAGTGGGCACCAGAAGTGGCACCTGAGTGTGGGCAGGTGCCCTCACTGGTACCTGAACAGGGCCTTTTCAGCCCCAAGGATCTGCACTGTGGATGCTGGATACTTGGCCAGGTTGGTGAGGCTGCCAGCATGAGCAATGAGACGTGCGCCTACCTAGAGAAGGATTCAAGGAATCAGTCACAGAAGCTGGAATGGCCAACCTGCCAACTGCACAATCCTGCTTCACCTCCCCCTGACCCCCCTTCAAGGGCAACCGTGGAAGACATGGCAGGTCAGGAAATACAGCAGTACAGATATACATGGTAACATTGCTCAATCCCGTTTTTTCATTCTCCACGACGCACCGCTTCCCCAATTAGGGCCGACAGGCTGGGGGCTACTTGGCTCATCTTGGATCGCAGGTAAGTGTGCAGGCTCTGGCGGTACTCTGACAAAGACACCACACGACTGGAGAAGCTCTCGATGTTTATCAAGTCGATGGCTGATATGTCCATGCCTGAAGGACACCAAATGTGAATGCAGGAGCCAGATATTCAGAGCCCTGTATCTTACTTTGGCCGCCAGGCTTTGGTACTGACCCATGGAGGACCGCGAGGCATCCAGAATAGCTTTAGCTTTGGCCCCATCCATCGTCAGCTCTTCCAGCTTCTCCAACTTTTCTTCATTCAACTCTTTTCGGTTCCCAATGAACTGAGCAACGCGGCAGTAGGTAGCGTTGTCACTGATGATCTTCACCAGCTCGGGAAAGTGATATCCATACCACTCCCTGCAAAGAGCCCAATCTCTCCCTCACCCAGCTGCCATGTCTCAAATAAATAAAGCCACAGCCTCAGTTGTTTTCACAACTACTCTTTGCCGGGAGGAAGTGGGAACAAGTCAGATCCCAAACCTCCTCAACTCCATGTCTCCCCATTCACAATACAGACCAGGTAAAGGGCCTGGGCTGAGGTGTATATGAGGTGGGTTTATTCTGCCTCCTCTTTCTGTACAGTCAGTGTAAAAACACAGCCTGTGGTAAGCACCGGGAGGCCCAGCCCCACCCCACAGTTCTACCCATAGGAGCCAGTCCTCATCTCACGATTCAAAACTAGCTAAACCACAGGCCACAGCCCCGTTCTCAAGGGTTGCCCCGTACTTTACCTGACACGCATGGAGAAGGTGTTGATGTCCTTATCTAGCTGGTCCAGGAGGCTAATGGACTGGATAATCATATTGTCCACCCGGTTCACATTAAACTTAACTTTGGCACGAGAATAGCTGTGTCCCAGCCCCAGCTGGGCTTTACAAGCAGACAGATCGGTCAGCCCCTTCACCAGGTTGTGGAAGTGCAGACGAACTCCTGGAGGAGGGCAAGACTATGAGCAACGAAGGGCTCTGAGCTAGCTCCTGCACCCATGCGCACCAGCCAAGCAGGAGGACTTACCAGAAGCAACTTTAAGCTCCCTAATATGTTTCCGGAACCCCCTCAAAGATGTCAAGAATGGCATGAATGTTAACAGATAATTGTCTCACCTCGAAGGATTTCGGCTATCACGCCTCCAGTCTGGCAGTTGTACCCTAACTCTTCTTGTATAGCAGCACCAATCTTGGGGTCCCCAACCCCCAAGAGTACTTTCTTCTTTTTGGATGGCAAGTGAGTCTCCAAGAGCAGGCGGAGGTCCTCATGAACAACACCTCAGGGCAAAAAACAGAGCTCCCACTAACAGATTGAAGGATGCTTAAACCATAAAAGGGATCCCGTGTCCTCAACTGCTGATTAAGTGACAGACTGTTCTTACATTGGTCCAGCAGAGCATGCTGGGAAGGCATGCCTAGACCCCTCCCCTTCAGGCTTTGCTCAGAGACATGGAGACATCAGTGATTGCACTCAGGGGATTGACAGACTCAAGTCATCACTGCAAAGCGTGAATGGGTCACGGGAAGAACAGGACTCAGGTCCAATAGTACAAGGTGAAACGCATAACTGAAAGCTCAAAGCACACCCCTGAGCACCATCAACTACTAAAGTATTTAGCTCCAGATTTGCCTTCTGGGACCAAACCTTTTTCTTGGCTTTCATGTATGAAAAATGCTCTTTCCAATCAATTAAACCAAATAGTAGAGAACCACTTGTAAAGGTTTAGCACTGAACCAGTACCACCCCCCCCCCCCCCCCCCCCCCCCCGCCATTGCATTTGAGAATCATTTATCACTAGAGTTCACAGGGTAAGACTGCATGCTGGATTGTGTGCTTTAAATATAACATTCAGACCAGGAGCTCTGAAAGACTATTTTAAATCACATCCTGTACACATCAAATACCATCCAAAACATAATCAGATTTAGAATAAATTAGCCGAATAAAGGCAAATACTATCATCAACTCCCTAGGAGAAGAACTATACAGTAGGAGGAACTATATCTCTGCTTAAATCTCTGCAATACTTGGAGGTGGCCGACTCACCTTCAGACACAGCGTTGGCATTTTCCAAGGCAATCTGGGACGAGGCAAAGGGACTAAAGGCCACGAGACGAACGAGGTTGTGGAACTTGCCTAAGTTGAGCACGCACTCCTCCACCTGGGGGTAGAAAAAGGATGGGAGGTTCCTTCCCGCGCTGTCGCCTCTAGGGCGCAGTAAAGCAACGGTTCTCAGCCCTGGACGTATATAAGAACCAACTGAACACTTGAAGAATGAACCGATCGATTATTTGGCCCTAAATCCCGGTTCTTCTTCTTGGATACTGAGTGGAGGGCCGGACGCTTACTTCTAAATGGTCCTAACGCGATTCTAGTCTCGAATGCAGGTAAGGAACCCCTGCTCTGGAGCTTTCAGGCTCAGCGCACCCACAACGCGAGCGGCCGGCCACGTGGGAGCGCGCAGTGCATGCTGGGGACCGTGTGGCCCGCAAGCCCACCGCTTCCACCCACCTGCGGCAGCAGCAGGCTGATCTCCTCCACCTCCTTCAGCGCCAGCAGCGCGTAGCCAACCGCGTGCTCGAACAGCACGTGCAGCAGCACCTGGAACGGGAGTCAGGGCGCCAGCGTCAGCGTCAGCGCGGTCCCCGCGTTCATCTGGCCCCGCTCCCAGGGCAGGCTCCGGCCCTGGCTCTGGTCCGAACCCAGGCCCAAACCGCGGCCTTCTCCTCTCCCGCACCCCACAACCACTCCTCACCATGGCGCCCGCTCCTGGCCCGGCTCGCAATGCGGCGAGTGGGCTCTGGCGCGCAGAACCAGGCTCCGGAGGCCACGCCCCCGCGCCGCCGGCCAATCAGAGGCTGGGGACGATACCTTTCCGGCTGTTCGGAGGGGTCCGCGGGATGGTATCGCCTTAGCTTGGATGGCAGTGGAGGTGGCGCGAGCGCGGGCAGGGTGGCCTTTTCCGGCCTCAGCAGCGGCGCGAACTGACGCAGTTGCCGCGGACGCGCGGGCCGGGGCCGGGCCCTGCAGGCCGCAAGACTGGACGGTTTGGAAAAACGCTTTTCTGGATGATAGTGCAGGCCCTAATTTTTTTCATGATATAAATTCCGGGCCGCAAGGCTAAGGTGACATCGGTCTGGAGGCCCCGCGCTAGTCGCGGCCTCCGTTCCCAGATAAACTTGCCGAGCCCGCTTTCCGCGGCGCCGGTGACCTCAGGCTCCAGACCCCCCCGGCTCCCCGCATCCCCCAAAACCCCTTTCTTCCCGCCACTTGGGGACAACCCTCCCAGAGCCCCATGGCCGCGCGCCTTTTCCTCCTCTTGGGGGACGGAAGCGGGACCTGGGGTGCGCTGACGCAGTCACTCCTCGTGGCTGATTTTGTGTTTTTAAGTTGTATGTTATGTATTATTTTTTAAAAATGATGGTGGCAGGCGATAAAATAGAAAAGAAAGACGATTCCACGTCTTCTAGGTCAGTTTCTCCTTCCTCTTGAATAGAACCCAGCTCCTTTGCCGGGACCATGTGTTGCTCATCCTGTTGAAGGGCCCTTAAATCTGAACACCCGGTTCTCTCCGAGTGAACTGGAGCTGCTGCCTTGTGCACGAGGGTGGCTTTTGGAAACGCAGGCGACTTTCGAAATTACCTTTGCTTTAATAATTAATATTGAAACCTGGTTATCCTAAAGTAGTATGTATGCTGGTAAATTTAAAACAATCTTTAAGGGGATTTTTATAACTTAAATTCCTATAACTAAAGTACACTTACAAATGTAATATATTCTTTCTTTTTAAGCAAGTCAGTTACTTGACAAAAATCCGAGTACTGAGCTCACTCTTAAAACCCAACATATTAAACTTAAAAATATGTTGGTAAATCTTAAAATCTCATAATCTCAATATTGCTTGCAAACATGGTTAAATTCTGTTATATATATATCCACTTACAATTATGAGTCTGAATCAGTTCATTTCACATTTAAAAATGGAATTGCAAAAATAATCTGTAATGTTAAATTCTCTTAAACATTATAAATACCAAATTAAATAGTTGGCTCCTCAAATATATGGTGATGGAAGGAGAACTGACTCTGGGTGGTGAACACACAATGGGATTTATAGATACTGTCATACAGAATTGTACACCTGAAATCTACATAACTTTACTAACAATTACCCCAATAAACTTGAATTAAAAAAAAAAATAGGTGGTTCCAAAATGTGATGGAGAATATTAATGCTATGCCTTTGATTTACTTCATTATTTCTATACTTAATCCTAAATATTCCCGGAGTTACCAGTGCGTATCTACTAAGGTAGGAGTTTTCAAAGAAGTCAGAGTCCTTTAGGGGATTGCAGAATTAATTTAGACATTCTTGGCCAGCATTAAAAAAAAACACAGGATGAATGAGAATAGGAAATAATAGTACGTCACATAGAGTAAGGGTATTGATTTGTAAAAGTTTTGTCTCGGGTAAACATACACATACACATATGTATATAAATATACACATAGTATGTGCATGTAGAAACATGTACACACACATATATACATGTATATACATATATATATGTATATATACATAATGAAACACATTTCTGTGGATTAAATACAAAAAGCCGGAGGAGTCACTGAGCTGAAAGCTAACCAAGTCATATTTTAGATAAATGAGCATCTGAGTCTAAGCATAAGAACCAGGAGGGCTGATGTCCAAGGGGCGAAGATGGATGTCTCAGCTCAAGCAGAGATAGAACCAATCTGCCCTCCCTTCTTCACCTTTTGTTCTGTTCTGGCACTCAAAGTATTGGATGATGCCCACTCACATTTGGGCAGGCCAGCTGTTTTACTCAGTTCACCAATTTAAATACCTATTGCATGCCAGTTATCTTTCTAGGTGTAGGGATACAGTAGTAAACCAACAAGTCACTGCCATCATGGAGAGTACATTCTGTGGGGAGATGGAAAATCAAGTAAATATGTCATGTATCAGGTATTGATAAGTGTTAAGGAATCTTGCATTGTTTCACAGAGGTCCTCAGTGAAGAGGTGACATTTGAGCAGAGATCTTAAGCAAGGGAGTAAGCAATGCGGAGATCTAGGGAAATAATAAAGACAATGGTAATACTAACTCTTGACCTCTGACTTCAGAGATTTTGTAATCCAGGGAGACGGAACATAACCAAGTGCTGAAATGTAGTAGTATGGGAGGCTGACTGGAAGACACTTTGGGGGGAGCCTGGGCTCCTGAGGAAGACTTCAGGGCCAGAAGGGGTTTTACCCTGTTTCCCCAAAAATAAGACCTAGCCGGACAATCAGCTCTAATGTATCTTTTGGAGCAAAAATTAATACAAGACTGAGTTTTATATTTATATTATATTAGTGTTATATTAAAGACCCAGTCTTATTTTACTATAAGACTTATTTTACTATAAGACTGGGTCTTAAATTAATTTTTGCTCTAAAAGATGTATTATAGCTGATTGTCTGGCTAGGTCTTATTTTCAGGGAAACAACGGTAGGTATTTATGGAAGAGTGTGTAGGTCATTAAGATTGATGGAGGAAGGAGAGTGGAAGCAAAAACCAGAAATAACCTGCTAGAGGTGTAAGGTTCATCCTGGTCAGTAGTTGGACAAAGAACATGAAGGATCTAACATGTAAGACGCAGAACATAGGAAGCCTTGAATGAAGGCCAGGATGAGTGACTTGGGTCTGATGAGAGTCTTATTTTCCATCAAGCATTGGTTGATTAGAGATTAGTTTGGAGGTGATGTACAAGACAGATTTCCCAAAAAGTTCCAGCTGAGAAAATGACCTGCACGTGCAGCAGAGCTGAGGGGGAGCTGTGGGTTTCCCAGGCCTGTTCCAGACTCAAACTTTAAAGCCATGTGGCACCTGGGGCCTTTTCTTTCTCGGTAGATAGGACTATTCACCTATTGGGAAGGATCATACAGACACGGTAGCATCTATTCCTCTTTTATTTAGCCCCGTCTATGGCTCACTGTGTTATTTTGGTGTAAATTAACTCAGAATTTTTACTCTGAGCAATGGGCAACGCTAATGGAGACCTATAGAAACGGAATGTGCTACAGTCATGTGCCACATAAGGACAAACCTTATATATGATATGATGTGGTATACCAGATAGCGTAGGCTATACCATCTAGTTTGTGTAAGTGCACTCTCTGATGTTTGCACAATGATCAAATTGCCTAAAATTGCTTAATGACGCATTTCTCAGAACATATCCCCATCTTTAAACTGAGTATGATTGTGTTTAAACGCCAGTACTGGGCAGAGTTTCAGGAAAGGAAATTGCATGAAATAACCACAAGATGGCGGCACTTCATCCTCATTTTGCAAATGAGAAAACCGATCAAATTTGAAAGGCTCCTAGCAATTCCTCAGCCCTTTTCTCAAATGTGGAAAGAAACCCTGCAACAGTCTTTGGTAATGAGTTATACATATAGGCAACATTTCTTTCCATAGACACACAAGAATGAAAAGCATCCGAGGAATACCATCTAGGCCAGCGTTCCTTGTCTTTTTGGTTGCAGCTAACCACAGTCATGTTTTGGTTATGACTCTGAAGCCCAGAGTTGATTAGGATTATAGTGTAAAAGTTTTGTTTAGTTGATGCTGTTTGTGTTCATAACCGGAGGCTGAGGATGTTTGATCTTATCCATGCCTGTGATAATGTCTGTTATTTACCGATCACTTAGCATAATGCTTGGTTGGCACTTTGGGTGGGGCTCTATAGAGCATATCTGAAGTGACTTGACTAAATTAAGAATCACCAGTGTAGTGAATGCTGTTGGTACCCTGCCCAGGTCCCCTTACTGGCTGGTGCATCACTCTCAAGTTTCTGTGAGTGTACAAGTCATGGGGAGATCAGGGGTCCCCCTTGATCTTCACCGAAAGTGTGTTCCTGCTTATGTGAGTCTGTATGAAATGGAGCTCTTTATTAACACTGAGCATGTAGATTATCAGAAATGAAAGGATCCACCTGCAAAAATAGCTTCCGAAAGATAAAATTCAGTGTCTGTTTTATTTCCCCACAGTAAGGAGTATACAAACAAACTAGGGTAATATTAGTAAGACACCAGTTGTAATTCTCCGGATAAATTGTTAAATAGACTCCCTAGTTTAAATCATTCTTGGGTGACCTGAGGAAATAAAGAGAAAGGGTGAGGGGAGGAAGGAAAGTAAGAAGGAAGGAAAGAAGGAAGGAATGAAGGAAGGAATGAAGGTAGGAAGGAAGGAAAGCAGGAAGGAAGGAATGAAGGAAGGAATGAAGGTAGGAAGGAAGGAAAGAAGGAAGAAAGGAAGGTAGGAAGGAAGGAAGGGAGGAAAGATGATGGTCTTCATGCCTGATGGCCCCTGGACAGGCTGAATAGTGAAGTTTTAAGATGGAATGACCTGGAATGTCAAACCCAAGAACGCAGAGATGATAAACTTTAGACTGCTCTCTAATAACCTGTCCTAAAGCCGTACCACCCTTCCTCTCTTACCTCTACCCATCTCCCTAGCTCACTGGAAGTTTCCTGTTGATTGAGGCTCCTGGGAGCCACCATTAACTAATCCTCCGATGGACGTCTCTCAAAAAAAGCTTTAGAGTTGTCTTGATAGAGATCTTGTAACTATTTGAATTAGGAAATCTCCTGTTAAAATCTATCCAAAAATTGTTTGATAACCACTCCTTTCCAGGGATAAAAGCTAATCTCTTTCCCTTTGAGTGTGGGCTAAACTTCGTGACTCAGTTCTAATGACTAAAAAGTGGTAGAATTGATGGTGTAACGTCTGAGACTAGGTTTTAAAAGGCATTGTGGCTTCCTTCCTCCTTGCTCTCTCTCTAGGATCACTTGCTCTGGGGGAAACCAGCTATGTTCTGAAGACACCCCAGAAGCCCTATGGAGAGGTTCACATGGGAGTTAATCAGTCTCCTATTAATAGCCAGCAAGGAACTGAAGCCTCCTGCCAACAGCCATATGTGTGAGCCACCTTGCAAACAGATCTTCCTGCCCTAGTCAAGTATCCCGATGACGATAGCCCTGCCTGAGACCTGACTACAGTGTTCAGAACCACAACTGCCCAGTGAAGCCAGTCGCAAGTTCGCGATCCACAGAAATGGTGTGAGATAATAAATGTTTATTGTTTTCAGTTGTTAAATTTGGGGGACAGTTTGTTATACAGCAATAGATAGCAAATATATTCCCTCACATAAAATTATGCATCATCAAAACAGGATACTTTGTGTGTGTTTATGGTGGGTGTATTGATAGCCGTCAGAAGTAATCACTAGGAGGCTGATGACTTAGGCCTTTCTTGTTCGCTTTCCCAGGGGCTGGCCTCCCCAGGCAGGACTTGAAGGCCAGGTGTCGGTGTGGTGGCCATCTTTCCGGCCTTCCAGTCCTGATTGGTTGGGTTAGATCTGGATTCTCCTGTTGAGGTCTCAGGGGGTTAGCTCAGGGCCAGGCTGTGTCCTCCCAGAAGGAGGCATATGATGCACAAACATTTTTGGATTTGGGGGTTGGATCTCCGTTCCATGGAGACGAGGCATCAGCTACATCTTTAGCTTTGCCTGGAGATGGATGGGGGTAAAATAATTTCCCTGTCACATGTCCCCATTCTCACTCCATTCAGGTTGTGTTTGAAGTTTCAGCACCGGGTTGGGAAGGGGAAAGAATTGGAAGGGAAGTTAGAAATTATTCTAATTGTATAGCTTCTGAAATCCCTGTAAAATCTCCACCAGGACTTTGCCTGACTTCCAGGGTGTGGGGAATTCTCCTGTGAAGCCCTGGGAACATGGTTGGGTGGTGACTGTGAGAGCAAACATGCAAAGACAAAGGTGAGATGGTCCCTTGATCTTGAAGCACATGCTCACCTGGGTCTGTGAGCGCTGAGTAGAGGAAAGAAAGAGTCTGCCTGCAAGATTCCTGGGCTGCCGAAGAGTCCTAGACCGTGACTGTGCTGAGCCTTTGCCCTTCCTGGCAAAGCCTTCTCAATGGTCTGGCCTCCTCAGCTTATGCCCCTTAGCAGTCATTCTGAACAGAACCACAGATGACACTAAATGAACATAGAATCGCCAGAGACAAGGCTTTGCATCCTTTGCCAAACTCCGGAAAGAAACCATCTTCAACATCCCTTACAGCATCAGCAGACTATCAAAGTCCTTTTAGAATTTGGTGCATGAGAAAGACTTTTCTGCCCTGAGCAATCTTCTAAGTTTCCTTCATTCAGCTAAGAAGTGCTATGCTACTCACTCGCTCCTTGTCTTGCTGCTGGGAGGCTCCAGTGCATTTTTGGTGCTTAATTGCATCAGCTCCCCTCAGACTGGATTCTGGGGTATCGCCGTCTTCCGACTCACCATGGCTGGATTTGGTTCATTTACTTTTATTTTCATTGGCTTCTTGACCACCTCCCTTCCTTTGGATAGAGGTGATGGTCAGGAATGTGGGCCCCTCTGCACCCTCCTCCCGGTTGGTAGAGCTGGTGGAAACCTGTGTTCCAACATGGGTGCCATGAGAAAAGTCTATGATGGTGGTCACGGCCCTGCTCCCTCCTCCCAAAGTCTGGAGCCAAGGGCAACCACCATAAGTACAAGGTCCAGAGCTACCTGAACCAAGATAGTGGGAAGGAAAGTTATGGGGAGGCAGGAGGCTCAGCGCCCCTAAAGGCAGATGAAGCCGTTGTCCTCCCATTTTCGTAGCCACAAGGACCTGAGATTAAGTAATCAAAGTTCAGTAAGAGGAGAGAGAATGTGCACGTGTGTGAGAGGAGAAAGGAAAAGAGCACACTGGTTTGGGCATGGGAGCTGTTGGGGCCAGAGGATCAGCCCCAGGATGGAGTTCCTGAGAGTCCCAACTGTCAGTGGGAAGGTCTCTGAGTACTCTTTCTAGAGGCTGACCTCCCAGCATGAGTCTGAGGCCGGGCTTGGCCAGAATCTGGTCTGTTGCTAGGAGGCCGAGATACCAGGAGGTGCCTTGAGGTGGGCAGCGCGGTCCTGCTCGTAGAACTGGAGGTCCCAGGGCCCGGGGCCTTCATGTCCAGGGTCTGGATTTGGCTGGCAGAGTGAGGCATGGTCCCTGGAAAAAGAACCAAGACAAGAATGAGGATGTGGGAGATTTTGCTGGAATGGATTAAGTTTTCCTTGTGGAT
This sequence comes from Rhinolophus ferrumequinum, assembly GCF_004115265.2. Lineage (NCBI taxonomy): Eukaryota > Metazoa > Chordata > Mammalia > Chiroptera > Rhinolophidae > Rhinolophus > Rhinolophus ferrumequinum. The sequence goes on along the minus strand of NC_046306.1, from coordinate 24,884,772 downwards.
GGGTGTGGCCCATGGCTAGTCCAGGCTCTGATGTGGAGCATTTCCAGGTGTGACCTCTCGGCTCTTCCCCTTGCACTAGCTGGATGCAGGCGGAGTCACAGGATGGAAGGAGCCAGGGTCCCTGAATCATCACTCGCCAAGAAAGTGACCATCAAGTGGAAATATCCAATTTGGACTTTATGTTGAGTGAGATGTAAACTTTTATTGTGTTTGAGCCATTAGCTATTTGGGGTTCCTGAAGTATTTACTTTCAAGAAGAGAAGCTAAGTAAGGGCTGCAATAGAGGCTGTTGGAATTTTCCAGACTAAAGGTTGACCATCTTCCTAAACTCTCCCCTGCACCCTAGTTCCACTGATGTGTTCAGATAACATTTTCACTTAAAAAAAAAATCAAATATTGCAGTACTGATTTAATCAGTAAAAAATTGAAAGAGCTTTAAATCTGTAATAAAAACTAAAAATTGCAGAAGGGCAAACTTTAAAACAGCAGCCAATAGAGAGAGGAGGGGAAAGGAATGGGTGAGGTGGGTAGGCACATTAGGACCCTGGGGACATGAACTGACCACTGTCAAACCAGTGTAAGTTTCTTGGTTTCTCATGGAAAACATTTTGTACACCTATTTTCTTCCTTCCATACTTAAGTCCGTCAGCATCCAAACACATCATTCCATTATTTGTCCGTTTCAATAATCATCGAAATTCTCATTCTAATCCCAGATCTGTCTGATTTCACAACATATACTCTTTACACCTTTCCATGTGGACTTGTGAAAAGTAATCATCGTAAAATAGAATTTACCCGCTTTGGTGAGTTGGAGCTGGGTGGCATTTTTGGAGCTGTCTTTAGCTGTGTCCTCTGAATCTCTGGCTGTGGCTCTGCCTTTGACAGATTTGTGGCTCTTTTCAACTTCACGGAGCTGCAGGAAAAAAATAGCGGTTGGTCCTGGCCGGGGAAATGGGTGTTTGAGGCTCAGGCTGGTGAGATCTAGAAGGCAAGGACTCTGTCTTCAGTTCTTGGGAACTACCTTAAATTGCCTGTAATTAGTCCTCACCACTGACAGGGCAGCCTGAGACTCAGGTTTGCAGGACATTTGAGGGAGCATCTGGCCAGGGGTCCTCCAATCCTCTCAGTCAATGGTTTTCTTTATCTGGGCAGGAGCTCAGTAAGATTAAGGAAGTGGGCTGGGGACCGGGAACTGGCCAAGGCAGATGAGATTACTTCCAGAAGAGGCATGGAAGAAGCGAGGAGGACAGGGCTTAGAGATAGTTGGGTCTACACTTTACCTTGAGTAGGAGGCAGGGTGGGGGCTGGGAGAGCGGAAGAGAGCAGTCGGAAGTCAGCTGATATTGAGAGAGGCTTAAAAGACTTGTTAGGCCATGGAGCACAAGCCATATGTTCCATGTGCTCCAAAATAACATTATTTTCTTTACTGTTTATAGTATTAGTTTTAATGTGTAGAAATTAGTGTGGGTACTCGTTTTATTATGTATGAACATTGGTTAAATCCATTGAATTTCTCCTGTTTTTCATCAGCCTCTCAAAATTTAAGTCATTGTTATATACCCCCAAATATCCTCAGAATATAAATGCATGCTGTGGAATCTCATAAGGCTGCTTCCGATCGTACAGATATTTTTGGATTAGGTTTAGAAGAATGCCATTTAGAACATACAACTGGGTTCACAAAGCAAATCAGCAAAAAAAAAATCATGACATCTTTTTACCTTCCAGAATGAAACTTGTGATAGACTCACCGCTTGGATTTTCTTCCTCAGCTGGGCATTAGCTCGGGAAAGGCTTTTAGAAACTGAGTTCAGGTAGTAGATGGCCAGGCTGCAAGAGAAAAGCATGACTCCTGTGGTACTGCAATCTTGGAAAATGACAAGAGCTGGGCACCTTTCCCGAGGAATCAAGGCCTGCTTCCTGGAACAGTTGCCAAGGCTTTGCGTCTGGGCAGGGTGCAGGGAGATTCTGCCATCCTAAATTCCCCACTTACCCTGGAGAAGTTCTGGGACATCTCTGTTCTTTCTCTATTTGACTGAACGTAGAAATGACCTACACATTTCTAGCTCTCAGAGTGCTCAGTAAAGGTTGGCTAAAGGAATCATCCCTCTTCTGGGAAACCTGAAGAGGTGGGGGAGTGGCAGGGCTTCTTGTCTGCACCAGAAGCTACTTTGTTTCCTGGGCACCTGCCCTGTGCCAGGCTCTGTGTCATGTGCATCCCACCCCACATCTCACTCGTTTTGATGAAACCCCATGAAACAGAAAGGATGACTCCCATCTTTACAGATCAGTACCCTGGAATTCAGAGAGGTTAAGAAATCTGCCCAAGGTCACCCCATCTATTAGTATTCCTTAGAGCCCACATTTTAAGCCAAAGCCCTTTTCACAATCTCCAAGCGCTGAAGAGACAGAGGTGCTAAGTAGCTCCAGGTTTGCCTAGGAGCACAGCTGCAGGTGCCCTGGAGGTCCCCTGCTCAGGGTGCACTGATGGGAAGGTCTGTTCTGGGCTGGCGACTTTCGAGTCCGACCCGCACTGGCTGACTTCACGACTGGGTGGCCTTTGAGGCTGTAGCTTGGGCATCCCGTTCATAGGACCTACAGTCTGGGGCTATGACCTGGGCTGCACCACTTGAGAACGGACGGGTCACAAAAGGCAGGTGCTACCCGGATTGGATGCCCTGCCAGCCTGTCGCTTGGGAGATTTTTAGGTTCATCCTAATTGTCACTTTTCTCCACGAATTTCAAGGCCTTAGCTACTCTAGCTTGGGTCTTCTCCTCAGGGTGGGGCCACCCAGAGCCACCTGAGTAGAGTCTACAAGCTCTCTCCACACAGAGAAGAGGAATCACATTGTCTTTGGGGCAGAGTATGGGTCAGGGCTGTCATGGGAACCTCCTGGAGCAAAGAGTCAGAGGACTGTGGGTGAAGAGAGGAGTGAAGGGAGGACAGGCAAGGGACCACTATCCATTTTGGCACCGACTCTGCACCAGGCTTTGCCCTCTCTAATTAGCAACTCATTTGTTAGGGAGGAACCGGAGGTCAGAGAGGATAAAGTGTTTATGGGTGGCTGCCATCCTCCAGAGGCTGTTTCCAAATTTCGCACTTCCCCTAGCTGCCTGCAAGAGTCAGGTTTGGTGTCTGCGTTCCAGAATTTCCTCAGGTGGTCATGGGGCAGTCCAGGTGGTCGTATCCCGTCAGCCCTCGCTCATGCCAGGACTAGAAAGCAGAGGATGTTTGAAATCGAGGATGTGAGGAAATACACCTATTTTAGAAAGCAATTCAGTACTATCTAAAAAGAATGAAGAAACACATACCTATGACCCAGCAGTTCCACTTGTAGAGGTCTATCTTAGAGAAAGTCTCACATTTGCACAAGGAGACATATATACAAGCAGCACATTTGCAACAGCAAAAAAGTGGAAAGAACTTAAGTAGGCCTATGCAGAGAAATGAATAAAGTGTGGTTTATTCATTCATACAATGAAACAGAAGAGACACATTAAAATCTGTGCTCATGTATCCACATGGATAAGTCCCCCAAACATAATGTTGAATGAGGAAAGCTATGTAGTGCTAACCATTCATGAAAATTTTAAAACTGAGAAAATAATAGCACATACACATGTGATAAAAGTAGCGAACTATGCATGGAAGTGATTAAAACTAATCCAAATAGTGGTTACCTTTGGAGAGAGAGGAAGAGAGAAGGATTGGGTAGGGCTTGAAGTGAATCCATAACATTTTATTTCTCTTAACAAGAGAGATCTGAAGCAAATATTGCTAAACGTTAGCATCTGTTTAACCTTGTGATCATGTACATGGTTGTCTGTCATTTTCTGGAGTTTATGAATATTTCATAATTTGAATAAAATCATGCCAAAATAGGTATTTATAAAGAAAGAAACCTAATATTTTCACTAGTACATTTTTGATGACAGTAATTCAAATTTACGACTCGCTTCCTGCCTTCTTTTTCTTCTTTCTTTCCTCACTCCTTCCTTGAGCATTCATGGTTTGTTTCCTAGTCCCAAAGCACAGGGCTGGTGTTGAGGATACAGAAATCAGCAGACCCACCCAGTATCCTGAGGGGCTTCAGTCTCTGAGAGGCGTAGTGAAGAATGGACGAATCAGCTGTTCCAGTGCACAGGGTGCTCTGTGGAGAAGTCCCACGGGCCCAGCCAGCCACAGGCTCACTCAGCCCCTCACCTCTCTCAGAGACTCAGAGCCCCGAGATCTTTGATATTTCTCATGAACATTTAGGAGGGTGTTGCAGATACTCTCATCCTCCGTCCATATTTGTTGGCCCCTATCTTTCAATGTGCTCCCTAAAAGACTTGCAACTGCCAGCACCTTCACCTCTGTGCCTGAAGCTTTCCCTGCAGCTCGCCCCCATCCCCCACCCCCTCCCCAGAGAAAGCATTCTATCCAGGAACACAGCCGGCCCTAATTGCTAGGCAATGAATGGACGCCTCTCTCCTCCAGCGTCTATCAGCATCACTCCACCGGTGATTGACGGGAGCTTGTATACACATGTCCCAGACCCCTCACTCTTGAGTGGGGTATGTCTGAGGCACACTTTTTCCAGAGTTCCCCAGCAGGACTAAAGTCATCCCACTGGTAATAAAGCACCTTACTGACCCTTCTGTCTGTCTTCCATATCCTCCTCCCCAACAAACAACTACTTGCATTTGAAACTTTGTCTCAGGATCTGCTTCTGGGAAATCCAGACTAAGAGGGCAAGAAGGAAGTAATATAGGCAAAGGGCATGAGGACTATTTTTACAAAAGGATGTTGGATTCCAAGCCTGCTGCCTACGTGCTGAAAGACAGAGAACTCAGGCAGATGTTAATCAATCTCACAGAATAAACCATCTGAAGGCTATTAAGCAAAGAGATTCCATTATGGCCTTTCTTGTAGTTAAGCTTACTACAAAACAAGCCACAGGTTGTGCCTTACAAAAGTTAAAGATAAACCTATTCTTCTTGCACCTTACAGAAGTTAAAGATAAACTTATCATTGTTCTTCTTTCATCCTTTCCCCCATACTAAGAAATTTTCCATGGGAACAGAAAACACACATAAACCCTAGCAGGTGGATAGAGGGCGTCTCTCTTCCACTAGCAATTAGAGACCACCACTCTGTCTGTGAGGTGGCCTTTCTTTTCTTACTCTTTGCTAAATAAACTTACTTTCACTTTAAGCTCTATATCTTCTCATATTTGAATTCTACCCTATGTGAGGCCAAGCACCTTCTTAGGCCAGGGCTTGAGTCTCCACTCCGGGGGATTCGCCCCACTGGCATCAGAAGGACCAGCTACAGAAGTCTCAACTGCAAGGGGGAGGTTTCCCTGAGGCAGAGCCCGGGGCCCTGGCCAACTTACAACATCAGCAGGATGGCTGGAATGATCAGGCCCGGGTTGGCGAGGAAAGCGAAGACCTTGCCAAGGAAAGTTGGGAAATCATTTTCAACTGTCTCTTGGATGACATCATACATTCTGTTTTTCCCACTGGAAAGAGAAGAGGACATGTTACAGCATACTGCAAAGCTCACATAGCACACACGACTTTGTGTATGCCCCCGCTCCCCAGGTCCAAAGCTGCCACTCACCATTGCTTTCCTGGAAGAACCAGAGCTCTGCTCCAAATGTACTGTAAGTAAAAAAAAAAAAAAAAATGTCCCAAGAAGGGCTGCCATTTGGGCTAGGGATTGTACCTGGGACAGCACCCTGGCTCACCAGCTTCATGTTCTTGGTGTCTCACAACTTCTCGAACTATATTGATTTGCTGTGTCTGACATCTGCCTCAGCAAGATGAAAAATGGGTTTTCACGTATACTCTCATGGGAGAAAATTGCCTGTGATGTAGTTAGATGACCGCTACAGAGTTTCCTCTGGGACCCCTGCATGGCAATAGTTCTCCGGAGGCTGATGTGATAACTTCATGGTGCCTCTCAAAAATACCTACAATTAGTTTTTATAATTCTAGGAGATTGGATTGGCAGCCCCGGATCAACACTTTACATAAGAGAATCATGGAGCTTCTAGCTGTGACATTTTGGAGGGCACTTATAATTTGACAGCCCCACACTCAATGTTTTACATAAATTCATAATAATCTCCTGGATAGTTACAACCTTAATTTTTATTTTCTTTGAATACCTAAGAACCATTATGCCGACTTACTTCCACAAATATCTGCCCAGAGATTACTGGCCATTGCTGGCTTTTGGTTGGTAGTTTTGATGCGAAGAACTGGACTTTTGGGTTTGAAATTCCTAGTTCAAATCTTTGCTCCTCCATTTATTAACTGTGGAACACCATGGACAATTTACTTTTTCTCTTTCTGCCTGTATTCTCACCCTTGCTCTTCCCACTAGAGCGGTACTGTCAATGTGTTTATTAAAAATAAAAATTAAAAAATTAGTTTCTTTGTCACATATTTCAAGTGTTCAATAGTCATGTGACTAGTAGCTACTCTATTTGAAGAGCAGAGATGGAATTTTTTCATCATATAGAAAATTCTATTAGTGCTGCAGAAGTTTGATATCTTTGGGCAAGATACTGAAATTTTCTTGGTCTCAGTGGCTGCATCTGTATAATAAGGTATTATAAGTATAATAATAGTATTTGTCTTAGAAGATTGTTATGGATTCATATAAAACATTTGATTATGGGCTGTCAAATTATAAGTGCCTTCTAAAATGTCACAGCTAGAAGCTTCATTTTTCTCTTATGCAAAGTTGATCAGGGGTTGGCAAATAATGGCCCATGGACCAAATTTGGCTTGCCACCTGCTTTTACATGGCATGTGAGCTAAGAATGGTTTTTATGTTTTTAGATGGTTGAAAAAATGTAAAAAGTAGAATATTTTGTGACACATAAAAATTAAAGTATGCAATTCAAACTTCAGTGTCTGTAAGTAAAGTGTTATTGAAACACAGCCATGCCCATTTATTTACGCATTGTCTATGGTTGTTTTTGTCCTATAATGGCAGATGAATTGTTGTGTCAGAGACCATTTGTGGCCTTTGCAATGCTTAGCACTGTTGCACAGCACACTACAAATTGCAATGCTAACACGGTAGCATTTCATGTGCCATGCATATCCCTATATTACGACATTTTTTTTTTATTACCAGTGCATACTCATCATGTAAAAATAAGAAAAGTAAAGTGGACTTCAAATGTTATGCTTTTAAGTCACAGTAGACTACAGATTATTTTGTCATTGGATTACGATATATTAGTTTTCAGTGCCTGCTGTAATAAATTACTACATTGGTGGTTTAAAAATAACACAAGTTATTCTTATAGTTTTAGAGGCCAAAAATCTGAAATGGTCTTACTGGACCGAAACCAAGGTGTTGTCAGGGCTGCTGTCCTTTCAGAGGGAGGCTCTAGGGAAGAATGTTTCCTTGCCTTTTTTCAGCTTCTAGAGCTTCATTCCTTGGCTCATGGCTCCTTCCTTCTTCCATCTTCAAAGCCAGCAGCCTAGATTCTTCAAAATCTTTCTCTGCTTCTATGGTCACATTATTTTCTGCTCTCCTTTAAGAACACTTATAAGGACACTTGTGATTTAGGGCCTACCTGGATAATCCCCATCTCAAGATCCTTAACTTAATCACACTGACAAAGTACCTTTTGCTATATAAGGTAACATCCACGTTAGGACCTAGATAACTCTGGGAGCCATTATCAGCCCACTACAGTCCACTCTCTGGCCCCCAAAGATTCACCTTCGTCCCACCTGAAAAATACATTCACTGCCATCCCTACATCCCCCAGAGTCTCAATCCATTACAGCATCAACTCAAAGTCCAAAATGTCATCTAAGTATCATCAGCTCAAAAATCTCAGATTTCATGATCTAAATCAGGTATAGCTGAGACTCTGAGTAGAATCTTGGGGCAAAATTCTGTGCACCGTGAAACTAAAAGAACTAGTTACTTACTCCCATAATACAGTGATGGGAAAGCCATAGGATAACAGTTATGGATGTTTCAATTCCCAAAGGGAGAAAATGGAAAGAAAAAAGGAATCACCAGTTCCCAGCAATTTTGGAATCCAGTTAGCCAAAGTCCATTAGGTTTTAACGGCCTGCGAATAATCCTCTGGGCTCTTGGCTCCACCCTCTGTGCCTGCAGCTCTACCCTCCAGGCCCAAGACTCTGCCCTCAGAGTCATCCTTTCTTTTCCTTGAAGAGTAGCAGGTGTTTCAACTGAACAGATTTTATCAGCCTGTTTGTTTACTGTCTGCAGAAATTTTGGAGTCCAACAGCTTTCCTTCATTTTGTGTCTTTTCTGTCCCTTTCAGTCCAAGGCACTGGTGGTGTTGCTGCTCACATATCATTTTCAAATACCTGGTAAGTCTTTCATGTATGTCATGGGAATTCAGTTCATTAGACAAGAAGGTCCTACACAGATCTTTCCAGGATAAATCTGTATCTCTGGCTTCTGCTGAGACGGTTGAGAGGATCTGAGTCACATGCTTAAAAGAATCCTCTGTGTGAATTCAGATCTTTTGATTCTTTAAAAGCACTAGCAAAAGGTTGTCCAGTCTCCCCTCTGGTTTTCTTTTTAGAGCATGTGTTCCTGACAATGACTGTTTTTAAATATCTTTTGCAATCTGGATAGGCTGAGAATTTCCAAAATCATTAAGCCCTGGTACTTATTTGCTTATCAGTTCTTCCCTCAATTTACCTCTTTCTTCTCATATTTTAGTATAAACAGCAAGAAACCAGACTGCACCTTCAACACTTTGCTTAGAAATCTCCTCAGCGACATATCCATGTTCCTCATTTACAAATGAAGCTTTCCACACAACTGTAGGACACAATTCAGCTAAGCTCTCTGTCTGTATAACAAGGATCCCCTTTCCTCTCGTTTCCAAAGATCATGTTCCTCATTGAACAGTAGTGAAGTAATTAAATTGTGTTTGAAGGCAGGAGCTGAATAAGTGTATCCAGAGAACAAAATAAACATGTTTAACACTTTTAGAATTTCCCACAAGAGCACCCACTTGAAGAGTTGAGGACATTGGGAGTAATGTCCTGCTCAAAAACAAGGCAAAACATTTCAAGTGGTTTCCCTTGTGATAAAACACTGAATGGTACTGACACTGCTCAGTTGTCTATATGAGGAGTTAATTCCAAGTCTGAAGTGACTAAGGAATTAACTTCTATGAACATTCTGTGTGGAACAAATATGGGTGAGACTTTCTCAAAGAAGTTGGGAAAACACTAATTCAGTGCAACTGAATGGAATGAAATTCAGTACCACTGAACAAAGTGGCATTGGCCATGACGTGTTACAACTGAAAATGGTTAACATCTATGTAGAACAGAAGACGGCTTAGCTGCACAAAGCTTGTGAAATTGCAGACTACAATTATTCTTCAGTCTTATTCATCAGTTAGGTAATTTGCAGAAAATATTTGAATCTATCATGTGCAATTGGACCAATAGTGTCCACAGTGAACTTCATTTGCTTGTAAATTTATGTCAGAAATAGAAGGTGTATATCCTGACTTGTCCTACCACACAGCAGTTCAGTGATTTAGCAGTAGTAAAATTAAATGGCAATTTTTTTTCTATAGTAGTAGATGTATTGCTGTCTGGTATAACGATGGATCCAGGCAGCAAAGGTGGCAATCTGGACAGCACAATTGGTCTTTGATGACAGGGAACAGTAACTTTGAACCTCTATCATGTCAAATATTAGCACCCCTCCTCCCAAAAAAATATTAGCACCCCTCCCTACCATTCTTCTCATTGGTAGACCTGGCTTACAAAACATTATGCTCTACTATTATCATATTTTGAATTTTGTCAATAGAAACGTTGTGGGCATTTGTTTCTTGTTATATAAGTACCTACATAATATCATTGATTTTACCGCTTGATCCCCAAAGCCTAAAATATTTATTATCAAGCTCTTTACAGACAAGGCTAGCTGATCCCTGGTGCAGATAATGCTTCTCATTTCATAGCATCGCTGTGAATACGAGCTACCCCCAACTTGGCAGGACTCAGGCCTAACAAACTAGTATATAGGACCTCCTATGGATTAGCACTCTCCTCTAAGTACTTTACAAATAACAACATACTAAATCCTCAAAACAACCCTATAAGGTAGGCACTATAGTTATTTCCATCTTATAGGCAATGAATTTGTGGTGTAGGGAGCTAAGTAACTTGACGAAGATGACCCCGCTGGTGAGTGAAAGAGCTGGCTCCAGAGTCTATGCTCTAAATCAGGGGGTGGGCAAATTTTTTTTTTTTCTGAAAAAGGCTAGATAATAAAGATTTTAGGCTTTGTGAGACAGATGGTCTCTGTTAGAACTGCTCAATCCTGCTGTTGTAACAAGCAGCCACAGATTATATGTAAGCAAGTGGGCATGGCTGTGTTCTAATAAAACTTTATTTACAAAAACAAGTGGTGGTCCAAGGGCTATAGTTTACCAACATTTACTTTTAACTATATGTTATGCAAAGCGGTCCATCTCATTCATTTATGTTGCCTGTCTGGATCTGGTCCAAACCTTAAGTCTCTCCCTGTAAAGTGAATTTCTATGAGGTGAAGGGTCTAGTTTGAGCACTGACCACAAACCAGGTGTTCTCTTCTAGACAGTGGGTAGAAAGCAATGAGAAAGGAAGCAAAAATCACACCCTTATGGAGCTTATGTCCTGGTGGGGGAGACAGACAACAAACAAGATAAATAAGCAAAAGGAATGGCACAGTAGATGTTGATAAGGAGATATAATAAACAGAAACAATAAGAAGAGTGAGTGTGTGTGTGTGTGTGTGAGTGTGTGACATTTTAGTTAGGGTCTCCAGGGAAGGCCTCACTGAAAAGGTGACCTTTGTGTGAAGATCTGAAGCAAGTGAGAGGACAGCTGTGAAAATTCCAGCTGTTGGTGGGTTTTGATCAGAAGAGTCACAGGAAAGAGATGACAGCCATGTTTCCTTCTGACTTCCATTTATAGGTCCTTTCTCTTGCTATCTGGGTGTAGGCTGTCAGGGCCTCTCAGGGTAACAGATGAAGCAAGGGGGGAGGCAGATGGTGAGGGCCAGGCATGGTGCAGACCCATTCACTCGTCTCCTCCCTGCAGGTAGGTGGGCAGCCTGAGCAAAGAGGCAGTGGTATTTGTACCCAGAGCCCAGTCCTCCAAACCTTGCTCAGTAAGAAGCCCAAAGAGGCTTCCACCACTCGTACCATGTGATTTTCCCTTAGCCTGGTGTCCCAGGTCTTCTACAGCTCAGCATGTCCTTCCAGTCTAGATCTAGCTCCACTTTTCCTTCTGTCTGAACCCGTTCAGCCAGGTCACATTCTGCTGTGAGCACTCCTGCTAATGTCTGCTCTGAGATTCCATGGCACTCCCTGTGAGGCACCAGCCACAGGGTTTTATCTAAGTAAGTCCCTTATAAACTGAGAAGTACCAGATCAGCATCCCCCAAAGTGTGTTGGTCCACATTGGTAAGCAGAACCAGGACTAGAGTGAGGTTGGTGAGGCCCCTGGGGCGCACAATTTAAGGAAGTACTCACTTTGAGGGTCATGCCAGTGCCTTACTTGCCTCACTCTACTCCTGGCCCTGGATGGCTGTTCCATGAAGAAAAGGTCTACGGTCAATAAGGTTGGAAACATTGGCTTGCAACTTTATTGCACGATTCTCCGAGCTTTTAATAAAGGAGTGTGCATTGAGCATTTCTAAGTGAGAAGGTGGCAGATAAAAGGGGCTGCGTGTTGCAAACTGCTTGAACCGCAGAACCCTTTTTAATGGAGTAGAGAGAGGGCTTTGTTTCCAGAGGGTCTCCCACTTAGAAAGAAAGCAGTAGATGCACAATGTTTCTCCGTCTACCTCCTTTCATAATTACTTATCTCTTTATACAATGTGCAGTCTCCTAAACTAGTCTGACTTATACCCTGAACCCACAGTGCTGGCAAAATGCTCCACAGATCGTGGGGACTCGGTCAAGAGTCTCAGTAGCTGCTTCCCATTTGAATGGCACTTGTCAATGCATGGTCACGTCATCTTCAGAATACCCTGTTACTCATCCCATGGTAAGGTAATCCAGAGCAGTAGACTATCCATATGTTAAAAGGTTAGAACTGCGCTGTTCAATATGGTAGCCATTTGCCCTGTGTGGTTATTTTAATAAAAATTAATTAAGATGAGAGAAAGTTAGAAATTCAATTTCTCGGTCCTCATTTCAAGTGATCGCAGCCCCATGTGGCTGTTGGCTACCATATTGGATAGCGCCGACGTTGACCATTTCCACCCTGCAAAAAACTGTTCAACAGCACAAATGATTTGCTCAAAGCAACATGGCCTTTCACAGGCTGATGTGACACCAGAACTGGAATTCTGAGCCAGTGTTCTCTGAGCAGACTACCTCTAAAGGGGAGTTTCTCTTATGCAACCAAGACTGTGCACCTGAATGGCCCGCAGTCAAAGGAGGGCGGGAGGGACATGATGGTGTAGGCCACTGGCAGGAGGCTGAGGAAGAGCACCAACAGCAGGAGGCCCATGTAGAAGTTGTTGGATCGGGAGGCTTTGAACACGCGTTCGTGGGGGACGTTGCTGCTCATCACTGCCCAGCACTGGAAGTACATGGAGGTCAGCAGGCGCAGCACGTTCACGCCCACCAGGCCCGGAGCGTAGAAGGAGCCCATCCTGGAAGGGCAGAAACCGCACACCTGGTTGGCTCAGGAGCAGGAGAGGCCAGGAAGGATGACAAGGAAATGGGATGGATGGGTTAGGGGCAAGAGGCCTCACTGCGTTCTCCACAGGTCCCGAGGGAAGGGGCCTCCCATTTAATCAGGACATTTATCACCAAACCATAGCCCTCCAGGATCAGAGAAACACTCCAAGCATTACTGGCTTGGGTTCTGGCCAGAATTTAACCACTGACTCACCTCCAAGCACCTAGTAAATTACACGGCCTCCTGTCTGGTTCTCCATGGTCTCCCTAAAACAGCTCTGTTGCTCAGAAAAGTATTTCAAAAGTCCTTAAATTAAGAGAATTGGACATTGGCTTGCAGTGAGCTCTTGGTCTCGAAAGTCTTAGGCTGAAGTTATGCAGCCGCCTTTAACTCCCTTCTCAGAAGAGGAAGTTTCTTAGTTCATTTACCTCCCTCCTTCTCTCCCTCCCTCCTCTTTTCTCCTCTTTCCCTCATCTCTCTCCCATTCTTTCTTCTCCTTCTTTCCTCCCTACTTTTTACTTTCTTCCTTCTTCTCTCTCTCCTCCCTCTTTTCCTCCCTCTTTCTTTTCTTTTTTTTTCATTGTCTTTCCACCTCTTCTCTCCTTCCCTTTCTATGTCCACGATAGCACAGGGAAGGACCAGACACTGTCCTGGTTCTCATCTAGTCCTGCCCTCCATTTGTCATGTGAAAGGAGGAAGCCAGATGATTTGTCCAGCCTCTCCACAGCTGGTTGAGAGACAAAGCCTGGGATGTCAGTTTTTTGGCTCCCCAAACGCGGTGATCCCCAGATGAAATGGATTACTCACCAGATCATTCCTTGGTTGAAGATCAATCCCAGCACATTTCCACTAATATCAAACTCAGCATATGAAGGCTAGAGAGAGAGAGAGAACACGGTAGGCGGTATGTCAGCCACTTGCCAACTGGCCAAGCCAGGGCCACTCCTTCCCAAAGAGCCTGCTCTGCTGACCACAGAGGAACTTTAGATGAAAAGTTCTGCTTCTTTAACATGTTTTCACCTTTTAAAGAAAAGTTTTGAAGTTCTCAAAGTTGAAACATTTTTCAATGTCTTTTGCAAGAAAAACATATGAGAGTTTTTACCTTTTAGGGCCTATGGGCTCACAGTGTGCTCTTGGGAGGACCTTGGCCCCTAAGAGAACACTTTATAAATTCTCTAGTCAGAAATGTACCTTGAAATGATAATCAAGGGGTAATGCAAATAAAGCATGAAATGCAAATAATTAAATGAGAAGTCAGATAATGAGAAAGCTTAAAAAACAAACAAAAATAAATAAATCACTCCTCCAACTCTCTTTTCTCTTTCTCATCTTCCTCTAGCCTGAGAGCCTTCATGGAAAAGAAAGAGCTCAGCCAGATACATATTTTCAGCCTGACTCTGATTTTCAGAGTTTGGGATATTTGCAAATATTTGAAAGAATACAAAGTTTGTGAGCACTGGGGAGTCAGGGGTCCTCATGAAGCATGCTTAAACCTACTTCCCGATTTGTCTTCGAGAAATGGAAATAAAGGGTGACAGGAATGAGGAAAGGAGGAATGAGAAGTTAGGAGAGAGAAAAAGGAAGGTCAGGCAAGCATGGATCAAGGAAGAAGCATGTACAATCCATGAGGGTCAAATCTTGGGAATTTAAAATTTAACATTTTAAAATATTAAAAAAAATCTTTTTATCTACTGGGTTTTGTGTCCTGCTTAGAAACATCTGCCTCTCTCCAAGATTATAAGTTCTACATTATATATACTTTCTTTTAGAATTTATGATTTCATTTTTTGACATGTAAAACTTTGATTCACCTGCAATTTATTTATTTAGGTGAAACGAATGAGAGCTATAGCTCCCCTTCCAATGGTTAACCAGTTTTGACCCATTTGTAATAGAATCCTTTATTTTTCCATTGGTTTGAAAGGCTCCTTTTGTCATAAACTAAATTTCCATGTAAATCATACCTAATTCTGGACTTTCTAGTTTGTTCCACTAAGTTTGTTTACTCTCTAATACCAGTTTTAGTTATTATAGCTTTATAATATGTTTTAACATAAGGTTAACTGCAGTCTATTTCATTCTGCTGTCTTAAAAATTTTCCTGGCTATTTCCACAAGCTTATATTTTCAATGAACTTTAGTATTATTTTGGGATCTTGTTGAACTTATAAATTAATGTGAGGGCAATGACATCTCAGCAATGTCATGATATAAAGATACCATCTTCTTTGAGCATAAGGTTCTTGCATCCTTATTCTCAGATAAGATTATGAAGTTTTCCTGGTTGCTGAGGAGTTGAGTAGGCCTGTGTAAAACTATAGCTGGTGACTAAAAGAAAAAAAATATGACAGAGACCTGTACTGAATCCCTTACCTGGGCCAGGTACCCTGCTGCAGGCCAGGATGAGGATGACGCAGGTAAACAACACATGGAACTCAGTTAAGAAGGGAGTCCAACCCCCCACCCCCCCGCTATCAGTGACTCCTGGGTGGGTAAAGGAGATGGTGTGGGAGAGACACACAGAGGACAGATGAGGCCAGAGGTCCTGCCAGATCTAGAAGGCCACTACAGAGAGCAAATGACACACAGGTAGAATGAGCAATTTCCTGGGTAGGTGGCTCAGAGGAGTATCCCAGGTGGAGGGAATGAGTCAAATGAGGTTTCTCAAAGTGTAATCCAGAAGACAGGACCAGTGGTTATTGTGTTCTTGATGTGTTCCAGAACTTTCTGAAACAGTCACATCCACATTTGCCCTGCCCCCTCCAGGGTTTAATTAATCTCAAACACCAAGAGCTACCATTTCCCCTTATCACTTTCACTCAGTACCTGTAGCTTGCAGTGTGGGCTTCGAAGCCTAGTGTTCTTTGCCTTCCCTAATGAGAGTTGATGCTGGTTTAACATTTCTCTACCAGCCATCTGCTTAGCACTGAAGTGCGTGGTCCACCTTTCCTAAGGCCGAACACCTTCATTTCCCAGATAAGCAGGTCCCATTGTTAATTGCATTGGGAAAAGGCAGATAGGGCACTTAAAGTAAATACACATTAAATACTTAATGCTGAGCAGAGACAACATTAAGCATCGAAAGAAATGCACAAGAATGCATCTGACTCTATCAAGGAGGATGGTTGAAACAACTTTCTGCAGAATAGCTGTGAAATGGTGACCTACAAATCCAGCTTCTAGGTCCCAGCACCAGCAGTAGTTCATGAACCGGACAAAACAAGCCCGTAGGAAGTCCCCCAGCAGGATGGTGATGTACGTTACCAGCATGTCGGACACCGTTAGCCTCATGAATTCCTGCAAGGAGGAACACAGAAAAGGGGGTAGTCAGGGTTGGACCTTGCCCACTTGTCCCAACCGACTGCAACCACACAAACTCTCCCCCACCCTCCTGAATTCTTCTCTGGGACCCTATGATTCTTGGTGGCAGTGTGGTGATGGTGCAGAGCAAGGACCCCAGGCTCTGGAAAAAGCCTAATATTTGTCTCACCTCTACAAGTTACTAATTGTATTGCTTTGGAATAGTCTCTGAACCTTTTGACGTTGATAATATTAATCTTGCAGGGTTAGTAAGAAGCTTAGTGATTATGTATGCAAATTGCCTGCCATGCTGGCAATACGCAGTTCTTGGTAGTTATCAGCACTCTTGCACAGATATAGGATGTGAAGGCTCACCCAGATTGTTTCTTCCACCTGCTCTGAAGTGCCTGCAGCCCCAGCTAAGACAATGTGACCAATGTCACTGGGGACCACAGCTGGCTTTCTTTATCTCCTGCTAATTGGATTTTTTTCTTGGTACATAAAGAAAATAAAGCAGGTTTTTTTTAGAGGCACATAGCTGAAGATCCAAAACAAAGGAATAAAGATTGTTCTACTTTGTAGAGTATGTATAATTTATTACTTTTTCTTTCTGAAAAATTAAAAGATCTACCAGATCTCATCATAACCTTTGAGATATCTAATAGACTTGGAATTCCTAGGGGGCAGAGGGTCTGCTTTATTCATTTTATACCCTCCATGATGATTAATAAATGTTTGCTGGATGAGCTGATGAGTGTTCAGGGTTATTCCTCAATAAGAATTCAGGTTAATGCCCCCACTTAATAAACAACCCAACGTGTCTCAGGTCTCCGCTCTGTTCAGGGTGACGCTCTGGGACTTGGGGCAGAAGTGATGGAGGACACAGGTAAGCAGGACATAAGCCTCAAACCCATCATTACCAACAAGCTCGGAAAGAAAGAAGCTTTCATCAGTGATGGGAACAGTGAGGGGCATTCAGGAAGGAGGGCAAGAGAGATGCCTCCCAAGGATGTGAGGCAGGAAATGAGAAATTCTATGGCAGAATATGCCAAAGGAATCGCATAGGTCATGAACTCTCTTCTGTGTTCTAAAAAGATGGGCTTTATTGATTTGAAGATTCTTTCTCTGCTACACATTGTGATGGGTTGAGAAATGTGGGAGCTGGGGAAGCTGAGTGGCTCTGCACATTGAAGATGAGGAGGGTTTGAAGAGTATTGGGAATCTGGACCGGAGGAGGCAAGAAATGGTGAGTCTGAGCTCACCATGAAGGAAGTGGGGAGAAAAAGCCCCCAGGACCACATGGGAAAGAACAGGCATTTTTTTCCTACAGGACTTGCAGGTGGTGTAGGCAGTGTTCAATGGAGTGTGTGATGTAATTCCCCTCCTCCCCCGTACTTCATCATACTCGGCTAAACTCTGTTGTCTAAGGCTCTACATGCATGGATTCTTTAGGGGACCCATGAAAAACTAATAAGCGCTGCACCTCACTGGGGTGGGTGATGAATAGAAACCCCCAAAGTGATGGAGTTGAGGAAAAGAGGGCAGCTGATGCCTATGTTACTCGTGAATACTTCAAGTTTCTGCCTACGAAGGCTTTGAAGTCCACACTGTGCAAGGTACAGGAACGGTGGTGAATGTAGATAAGGGGAAATGGTAGTTGTTAATTTTTGAGACTCTAGTGAAAACCATGAATTCTCTTTACATAAAAATACACACATGCATGTACACACAAAATCCTGCATCCAATTTTTAGGAGTGTTTATTCGTGACTTCCAGGTGGAGAACCCCAGCCTTTCTGTAAAATTTGCAGTAAAACTAATAAATCCAAGTGGTATTAGGTTCATAAATGGAGCATATAGAGAAATATGTGGGACACTGGAAAAAAATGGGAAAGTGAAAAGGTGGAGCTTTCCTAAGAAATACTGGCTGGACATTTTGGTGGCTTAAAAATGGAAACATCAAGGAAGGAATAACAAGAACTGAGAACAGGGATAACCTTTTCAGGAGAGCACAGCTACTCACAATGCCCACGGCTGTCTCCCAGCAAGAACCCCGGGGCACATCAGCAGGGTGCAGGGGTGGCCGGGGCACACTCTCATTCCAACCCGAGGAGTTGTAATAGTTAAACAGAGTCCAATGAGTGATGTTCTTTATTGTCTCTTCATTAGAAAGCTGGAACGCAAGATGGAGATGTGGGTTTGGAAGGAGCCAGGGATGGTACAACCGTTTCCACAGGAACAACAATTAAAGCCAGCACATGCCACAAACTTACCACCTAAACTCTGCCCTACCCTTCAACAGAGTCTCCCCAAAAATCTAAATGGAAGAGGGAGACAGTTGGCTGAAGTCCTTGGGTCTTTCCCATGAAGTTATCCTCTCTAAGTTATCATCCATTCATCCATCCATCCATCCATCCAATTATTCATTCTTCTTTTGAGCATAATTTATCCAGGGTCTATTCTGGATGTATAAGGCAATGGTGACACAGGAGTGAACAAGAGAGATGGAGCATTCCTCAGAAAATTCATAGTCTAGTAAGTGACAGACATGAACAGACAGACAATTACAGAAGAGTGATAAGGGCTATGGGAAATTTTATCTGGGGATTGAGAAAATCCACATCAGACAATGGGGGTGCCACAGAAAAATTCCTGGAGGCAAAGAGATCTGAGCCAAAACCTCAGGGAGGATTAGTTAACTAGTCAAACATGGGGAGAAGGGTGGAGAGAGAATTTTGCCCTTGGAAGAAATGTGAAGCTCAGCAGGATAGAACAGGGTAGGAGGGAAGCCAGAGATGAAGTTGGAGGGGTGGGCAAGGGCCAGATCCAGTCATTTCCATGCTTAGAACCTTCTAATAGCTTTCCTGTTAATCACGGAAAAGTTCATGCAGCTCAATAATGAGGAGGGAGAGGTGGGAAAGAGGAGCGTCATCATCTGGCCCTTCCCCCAGTTTCATTTTCCACTTCTGTCCCTCTACTCTGTTGTTCAGCCATCCTGCAGTTCTCTGTTTGCTCCAGCTGCTCCCTCTGCTTTTCCCTCTGCAATTAAGATTCCCCAGGGGGTTCTGGAACCACCTCCTGGGCACTGCCATTCTGCCCTGGGCTTACCCCCACTGAAACATATCCTGCAGCATGCTGTAATGAATGAGTCTGTCTCCCAGCTCAGTGTGAACACCCTTGGATCAGGACTGTGTTTGGCTCTAGGCTGTACCCCCAGGGCCTGACAGAGTGGGTGCTCCATAAGCATCTGGGGAGAAGTGATGAAAGGTTAAGTCAACTATGACATACCATCTCAGTGGACACTTACTTAGCTGGTAAACATTTATGGCAGCTATGAAACAATATGGGAAAGGCTGTACATAAAATATTAAGGGTATCAAGTGACATGGATATGATGTGAAAAAAGACAACCTAAGAAAAATACAGCAAAGAACTGCAGCAAAATGTTAGCAATGGTTGTCTTTAGGTCATAACCTGGTGATATTTTTTCTTGATTTTACTTTTTGAACTTTCCAAAATTTATTTAATTAATATGAATTATGCATAAAGAGATTATGATATTTAAAATATGATGGGCAATAGGGACTGGGGGATGTTTGTGGTTGGTCTTTACCTTGAGGTGGACATCATCCATCAGGGCCAAGAGAAATGTGTAGAGGTTCCCCAGAAAGAGCGCAAAGATACGTCCCAGCTGCCACTTCAGTCCAATGCGCGGGTGGTAATTCTCCAGGGCAGCGATGGTTTCAAACAGAGGGGGACAAAACATCCCAAGCAGGGACATCACAATTTCTACCTGAGAAGTCAGGAAAGCCTGGGTTACTTGTGTCATCAATATCACTTGGTTGGTCACCATCTCTGCACCCCCAGGGCCATACATCTCTGTCTCCTTTTTGACCCCTCCTCTGCCTCTGGAGATGCCCTGGGTCTCCAAAACTTGCTGTGTGACCCTGGAGAAGGCATCAACATGCCCTGAGCGGTCAGCATATGTCCCACACATCATAATTGCTCTGTGACTGGTTGCTCTCATGATTGTTGCTATTAGTATTGATAAAAACAGCAAACTTTCTTTGAGAAGTAAAAGAGTTAGCCTATGGGACAATGCTTTGTGTTCTGTAAAGTTGTGAGCTAGGGAAGGGACACCGTGACAGCCCTCATTTCAGGAACAGGGTAGAGAGGAAGCTCAGATTACAGACAGGAGCTAACAGTAAAGGGAGGTGGTCGAGAGTACGGCATTGGGATTCGAGCCCCAGCTCTATCACTTGCTGGCTTTGGAGTTTAGGAAAAGTTACCTAACTTCTCAGGACTTTGTGTACCTTCATGTGTAACATAGTGAGGACAGTCCTTGTTGTGAGAGTCAGAAGAGATCGTGAGCACGGATCTCCAGTTCAGAGCCTGGTAAGAGGGAAGCACTCAATTTCGCCTCCAGTTTCGGGAGAATCCTGACTATAACTGAACCTGACCACAGTTGAACATTCTCTCTGCAACTAAAACTGCTCACCCAGTGGAGGGTAAATCCTTGAGCGGCTGACCAAATTGCAGGTTGATCGACACTTCTGGGCTGGTCCTGACTCCCCCTCTTTCTCTCACACTGACTTGGCCTGGCTTCTCATCACCTTCATTCCTGCACACCTGCTCACACCAGTTCTTCCCACTGGGAGAGCCATCTGTTTACCACGTCCACTGCTGCCCTTCTTTACATGTTTGCCTAATGCTCAGCCTAATTCCTGCCTTCGCCACAAAATCCCCCCGTCTCTCCAGCTCACATGGACGTTTCCACCTGTAACCCAAACATCTTATTTGATCACGTTATTCCTGCCTACTGCTGTTTGTGCTTTGGTTTGTTCTTGTTAGGCCTGCTTCCTACCTAAAAAAACTGCAGTCGCTTAAGGACAGAATCCATTTGGGCAACTTTTGTACTCCTTCATAGCTTAGTGACTTGATATTTTAGATGAATTAATTGTAAATAGCATGTATCTTTTTAAAAAAATTCAATCTGATTATTATTGACTTTAAACTGTAGCTTTAATCCATTTATATTTACGAGGTTGGACAATTAAGTTTGTGAACTCATCCTAGAAAAAGTGCTACATACCTCATTGCTGAATATCACTATGGTCACCTTCGAAGTACTCCCCTTGGGAAGCTATGCACTGATAGCGCCTAGTCCACCCTTCAAAGCAATTTTAGAACTCTTTTTCTGGAATGGTCATCAGAGCTGTCATCGTATTACCCTTAATGTCCTGAATGTCATCAAAATGTCTTCCTTTCAATATTTCCTTTATCTTCGGGTAAAGAAAGAAGTCATTGGGGGTCAGATCAATGAGTAGGGAGGGTGCTCCAATACAGTTATTTGTTTACTGGCTAAAAACTCCCTAACAGATAGTGCCATGTGAGCTGGTGCATTGTCGTGATGCAAGAGCCATGAATTGTTGGTGAAAAGTTCAGCTCATCTGTTTTTCATGCAGCCTTTTCAGCACTTCCAAATAGTAAACTTGGTTAACTGTTTGTGCAGTTGGTACAAATTCATAATGAATAATCCCTCTGATATCAAAAAAAGATTAGCAACAGCTTTGCAACAAGTTCACGAACTTAATTGTCAGACCTCGTATTGTAATCACTGATACAGATTTAAATCTATCTGATTTTGTGCTTTATATTTGTCCTACCAGTTCCTTTTTTGTCCTTTCTTTCTTTGTGGAGGAAGATGGATTTTTTTTCTTATTATTTATTTAGCTTGTGATTCTCTGGGTCAGTATTTGTTTCTCGGCTTAGCTAGGTGGTTCTTCTGCTGGTCTCATTTGTATTCATTCATGAATCTATGGTGAGCTGATGGTTGATGGCTTCATTCACATGTCTGGGGGTTGACTGGCTATCACCTGGGGTGATGAGGTAACTGGGCCATGTCTCTCATCATTCAGCTAGTCAGGGAGTGCTCACATGGTGAAGGTCTCAGGGTTCCCAAGAGACCAAGTTCCAATATACAAGCACTTTATATTACGGTTACTACTGTCCCATTGGCTAAAGCAAGTCACATGACCAAGCCCAGCTGGATTCAAGGGATGGGGAAACAGATTCCACCTCATCATGTGAGCAGCTAAAATACCACATTGCAAAGAAATGTGCATACAAGCATGGGAAGAATTTGTTGCCATTTTTGCCAACTACAACAGATGTGAAACTCCCAAAAGAAATTCAAGGATTCAATATAATCATAATAAAACCTTAATGTGTTTTATGGTGGATCTCGATAAGAAAACTCATTCTACCAGAGAGCAAGACATACTATAAAGCCATAGTTAATGAGTGTGTCATTAGTGCAGAAATAGACAAATAGACGAATGGAATAGAAAAGGGAGCTCAGCATCACAGCCATGAAATAGTAGACACTTGACTTATGATATATGATACTGTAGAGCTGTGAGGAAAAGATCCCCTTATTAATAATTGGTGACGCAACTGGCTATCCAGTTGACTGACATGCTAATTAAACCCACCTTTATCTAGCTGCAAAAGCGTAGTAACAGGTGACCCTTTGGTTCAAGACGTTCATACTACTTTACTGGGGATGGAATTTCATTTTTTAAAATAAGTCCTATAATCCAGACTTTCAATTATTCAGCTGAATGGCACAGGGACCAGTGTAATTTCAGTATTTGCCCCTAATATTCACTTCTGCAGAATGCCCTTCTTACCTCATTCCTTTCATACCAGCTCACATTCTGCATTTTGGAGAATTCCTGGGATCGCTTCACCACAAAGTAAATGAGATACCCACTGCCACACAAACAGCAGATGATCAGGAAGTTGGCCAGGACACGGAGAAATCTTGTCAGGTGGATATTTTCTTCTTTGCTACTCTCTTGTTCATCCACTATTGATTCCTTCATTTGTGAAAATGAGATGTGAATAATGTCAGTCCAGGACCCAACAGGAACTGTGGTTGCTGGGTTCTTCAGATGACTATTTTCTATATTTCCATAAATGAAGTAACACAGAGGGGCGGCATAAAGTACTGTCGTCCTATAGAGAATTAGTTCTTTCCTTTATGAAAACATATTTTGTTGTTATTGTCACTGGTACATTAAATAACAAAAGTTTAGATTTATTGAATATTTACTATGTACCAGATGTGGTGCTAAACACTTCCCATACAGTATCCCTCTTAATCCTCACAACAAACCAATAAAGCAGTTATTATTATTACCCATATCACAGATACTAAGTATTGCGCGGGGCGGCCTGTGGGGTCTCAAATCCCGCTCCCCACATAAGAACGCAGGATGTGGCGAGGCCAAAAAGGAACACCTACGGAGCCATAGATAAGGGAGTCATACCACTATTGTCTCACTGGAGGCTGGATTCACACGACGTGCCACCTGCTGTTCGCTTTTCTGCCAAATGACTGACTCCCCTCCCCAGCGCAGCCGCGGCAGTTATATCAATGGCCAATTGGCTAACTGGTTACAGCTGACGGCCAACTAGCCACAGCCCATGGCCATCTACTACCTGAGCCAGCACGTTTCCACGTGAGGCCAAGAGCCTGAAAACTGCTTTCCGGGGCTTTGTCCCCACACTAAGGAC
Source organism: Rhinolophus ferrumequinum (assembly GCF_004115265.2). NCBI lineage: Eukaryota > Metazoa > Chordata > Mammalia > Chiroptera > Rhinolophidae > Rhinolophus > Rhinolophus ferrumequinum. Next base: position 24,861,191 of record NC_046306.1, on the reverse strand, counting down.
CAGAGAAATTTCAGTAACTGATGAGGATTGTTTTACATCTATAGATCAAATGGATTAACATCAAATCTCATTATTGGGTCTTCTAATCCAGTGGCCGGCCTTTTCTATAAAAAAGTTCTGGCCAAACCTTTTCCAGAAAAAGCCAGATGGTACATATTTTTGGCTTTGCAGACCATGTGGTCTCTCTCACAACTACTCAACTATGCCACTGTAGCATGAAAGTAACCAAATAGAATATATAAATAAATGGGCATAGCTTTGCTTCAATAAAACTTATTTACAAAAACAGGCAGCAGGCTGAATTTGGACCCTGGGCCACAGTTTGGTGACTCCTGTTCTAATCCATGAGCATAGTATATCTCTCCATTTATTTAGAGTTTCTTAATTTCTTTTAGCAATGTTTTGTACTTTTGATGTAGCAATCTTGCACATTTTTTTTGGTTAAATCTATTCTTAGGAATTTTTTTGTAATTTATGTCATTTTATTGTAAATGGAATCAAAAATTATTTTCAAATTGTTTGCTGCTATTGTATAAAAATACAATAGATTTTTTTTATTGTTAATAAAATGTCTCCTGCATCAGTAACTCTATGAAGACACAATTAGTATGTGGCAGACCGGGGTGGAAAGCGAGGTCTCTTGGAAACCAAAGTACTTGGAAGGAGACTGCTAATCAATTAACAGTTACCGTGTTCAGGTTCAGGTTTAACTAATTCATCAGGCAGTTAATATATATCAACACACACAATTCTCACATGTGCCCCGTTATGTAAGTGTATTATCTTGGTTTTTAATAGACTCAGAGGAGAAGCCTTCTCCTTCCCAGATAGTCAAAGTGCTTCATAGATATTAACCTTTTTGTCTCTCTCTGATAGGCCTGGAGGAAGAGTCAAAGCCCCTGTTGACTCTTATCCTACCCTTGGATGCTCCATCAGAGGCTCCCCATTGCTGTGGGGAGAAGGGGAGGAGAACTGAGTCAGCTCCCTGCTCCACCCACTGCCAAGCTGACAGCACTCTAGGGCTCATGGAACCCACGTAGGTGAGTTGCTGAGCCCACGCCCTGTCCATGTACCTGCTGTCGGTAGGCATTGGTTAGTGGGCAGGAGATCACTTCTCTTCCCAGGAAGGGCTAGGACAGAGGAGAAGAAAGAAGACACAACCAAGTACAGTTGTGTTGTATCTCTGACCTCTGACAGGTCCTGGGAGAAAGTCTGACAGATCAGACAGGAAAAATACTAAACTATCAAGAATTCTGAACGGTTTTTACAGTCATGGAGGAAAAAATAAGATGTGCCGTGTTTCAGTGTCACAGCTTTGGCCTTCACTAATTTGCTTACCCACCAGTTTGTTTTTATTAGGTTGGTGCACAAGTAATTAAGGTTTAAAAGGTTAAAAATAATTGCAAAAACCGTAATTACTTTTGCACCAACCTAATAGATTATAAAATGAGATGTGCAGGTCGCCTCACATCTCTTTTGTGAACAAATTAATGCGATAATTAAGTGTGGAGTTGCATACTTAATTGATTCTTTTATTCCCACAGCCCGAACCAGGGTTCTCAACTCTTTCTTTGTGTTCTAATCATTTGAGGAGCTTTTTAAAAAATCCAACGCCAGGACCTCATCCCACAGCAATTACACCAGAATCTCTAGGAGTGGGAACAAGAAGATTTTTAAATCTCCTTAGGTGATTCAAACTGCTGCCCCAAATGCATCCTTTCATATCCTCCAACAGAAAACGTTTCCATAAGGAAATAGGCAGGAGCAGGTCCCAGCATCCATGATTCTGTGCCATATTAAGAAACAGATGGTAGGTACCAGTTGCAAGCATTTTTTCTTGAATTATTGTAAGCTGGGCTCCTGATTCTGGTAAAGCTCTTGCCACAGATTACTTGGCAATCTTATTTCCCACGCCCCAGCTGGGAGAAGTCTCCCAATGACCAGAGGGACCCAAAGTTCCACCACGAAGTAGGCACTACCCTGGGTGGCTACCTTGAAGCTAGTGGTGATGGAGGCATATTTGTTGTCAGCCGTCTCTGAATTCCCGATCAGGTAGTCCCAGCTGGTGAACATCTTGAAGCTGAATGTGAAGTTGTCACTCTCCCCATCGCTCGTGCTGCCCTGGGTGTTGCTGGCCATTCTGTAGGGTGCATAGCCCTGTTGTTATGTCAGCCCAAGGGAACCTCAGCCTGTGCCAATCTTGGGCACAGGTAGCAGACATCCAATGAAGGGAATGAACCATGCAGGGACATGGGTCAAGACAGATTTGATACAGGCCTCCTTCCCCCCAATTCAGAGTCCCCTGCGAACACACATGATGTCAGTTGGGAAAGAAGAAGCCAGCAGGATACGGGGCACTTAGCCATGTTTTCTACCCTGATGTCTGATTTCCTGTGGCTTGACTTGCCTGCAAATGTTTTAGAACTCTTTATTATCACAGGAGAGCATCCCTTTCTACTTATTTTCTTGGATAGAAAAAAATATTTTTGTTCTGATATAAAATCCAGTAAGCCTGAGGCAGTTGTTACTGCACCAGGTAACATGCATGTTCTTTTCTGAAGCAAACTTGGTTGAAAGTACCTTGAACTTGCCTTGTTACCCACCCATTTCATCCTATCTATCCTCATCCTCTCTTTGTGCTTTGTGGAGTTCAGCCCTGTGGGAATCAGAATTACAAGCAGGGGCTCTATCAGACACAACGGCGAGGGGTGGAGGGGTGAGGGGGTGAGTTGCGTTCCCCTCTAACTCTATCTTATCTATTGGCTTTTGGGATTTGCTGTTCCAGGGGCTTGGCAGGCTTAGTTAGCTCTTTGGTTCATCAAGGAAACATTCCATATCTCTGTACGTACCTGGGATAATAGTAGGGAAAAATGTAACAACATGAAGGCTAAGAATAAAACCAAGCCCATTTCCTTGTTTTTTTCTTTTTGTTTGGTAGAGCTGGACACCCACATGTCACCTCATGGTCACTATTGCTTGCCAGGTAGGCTTTTGTGAACAGCAGCATTTCCCGCTGAGATGATGTGATAGAAAGCCAAGCTGGACCTACACATGACCCTCTCAGGGCTTCTAACCAGGCTTCGAGAGTTCTCTACTCCTCTCCGGCAGACACAGCTACCCCTTCTCTTCTGAGAGAAGTGACCCCTTGTGGCCCTGCTGAAGGGTGGTGGGCTCTGGTAGTCAGGTGTGTGCAGGAGACTGTGCCACCCATCCTGCGCCAGCCTTTGCTGACTGGGGTCCCCTGACTTAGAAGAAAGTGAGTCATGGGTTGGGCCAAATTTCTCTTTAGAGAATATGAATTAAGCACCACAAACATAATTAAGACACAATTAAGAACCAAGTCCACTTCTGACTGCAGGGACAGGTAGAATTGGGGCCAGAGAGGACACCATGATTAATCACATACATTCATTTAGGCTTATTGTTTATATTTTTGCAAGTACTGGGGTAGGTTCTCATATGCAAGCTAGAGTTATAGAGGAACAGAAGAGTTTTTCTGAGAAAGCTGAGCTTTGGAGTAAGCAAAACCAGGTCTTGCAGACTTCCCCAGCCTTACCTTACCAGGTACCAGGCTTCCCCTCAAACCACACTGGCCTTTTGACAGTTTCTGGAACTCACTAGGATATTTGCTGCCTCAGAGCCTTTGCACATTCTCCTTCTTTATCTGAAGTGCTGTGCCTCAGACTTTCAGTATGGCTGGCTGTTCTCAGTATCATGTAAAGGAGTTTCTGTCCCATTTCACAGAACTTCCCACATTACCATGTTTGTTTTTTATAGTCATATGACAATCTGCTTTTTCTCTTTTTTTCCTCTCTCTAAATCCCCCACAAGAAGGTAAGTAGGCACAGAGTGGCTATGAGAGTGGGCTGTTTGTGTGAAGAAAATTAAAAGCGTGCAAATAACATGGTCATACTTACGATCTAATGACAATCATCAGGCTATATCCAAACACGCTGATCCCCACCATAAAGTAAGCCATGGGCAATCTGTACCTCAGCCACCCAATGGTCCTCTGGTCATTGTAGTAGCCGTAGAAGAGAGCAGAATATTTCATGTAGCCCTGTGGGACAGCAAATCCGAATGCTCTGGATTTGTAAGTTCAGTGCAGTCATCAGACACTTCCATTCTACCAGGCATTTCTTTCTCAGGGATTCAGTGGGAGTCTGAGGGGATGAAGGAAGAGTTCTGGATGTCCTTGTACTTCCCTTCACTTCCTGCACTTCCCCCAGTTGCTCCTGAGTCTATCCATGTCTCCACGTCTCCCTTTCTTTCCTTTCTTCATTCTCTTTATTTCTCCATTATACAGAGTGCATAGAGATACAGGGTGGAGAGGAGAATGTTGTTAACACTCAGGATAAAATTAAGGTTAAGGGTATGTGTGTGTGTGTGTGTGTGAACGAACATGCACAAATGACTCCAATTTCTTAACCGCCCTCCCCATTCCCAGGGTCTTAAATTTAGCACTCCGGAAGTAGATGGGAGCCTGGGAACTTGCTCAGTATTTCAAAATTTCTAAAGAAAACTATTTCTGATAAGTCTCACAGTCTAACCTGAAATTCAAGTTTTGTTTTGGTTTTAGTTTTTAGGTATAATTGGCTTTAGGTATAGTTAGTACATTTTTTAGGTGTAATTATTTAGGTATAATATTAACTTAGAATTTTAGTATTTCTTTTATGTCTTTGCTGAACATACTATGGGATTATTGTTGAATAAATCCAGTTTGTTTTGGGTAGATAGAATGTTTCAACAGGGGTCCTTGGGTAAAATAAAGAACAAAGGAAATCCTTAGCAGTAGTACATAGAGGAGGAGGAGGAGTAGTAGTATATCATCTTTAGCAGGGGTATATTGTAATAGTACTATATCATCCTTAGTAGTATAGTCATTATTTGGAACACCCCTGTTCCAAATGACTTGGGAAAATACTCCAACTCACTTTCACACATTTCTGAGGCATCTTGAATCTGACCCTGAGAGAGAAGGATGGCAACAGCAACAACCTGTTGTTTGAAGCATCACAGCCAGGACTCCCAGACTCAGAAACTCTGTAGAGCCTGCAGACCAAGCCCCACAGAGGTATGGGGGTGTAGGGATTCCAAAAGGAGGGAAGGGCATTCCAGGCACAGGACTCTGAGCAAAGGCAGGGAGGCACTAAAAGTGTGTGATGCATTCACAGACTTCTCCCACACTTGGTAATATTGGGGCATAAAGTGTGAGGTCTTAGGTAGACAAGGGACTGGAGAGGTCAGGAACAGCCAGGTCATGAACAGTTCTTTTGTAAACCCAATTCAGAACACTGGATTTTATTCCATTTGAGAATGGGAATAAGTGAACATCAGAAGTAGGGGATGACAAGGTCAGGTTTGCGTTTTAGAAAGATCAGTCAGGTAGCAGAGGGAATGGAGATTGTAGGAGCAAAGCCAAGGAAGAGAGCAGAGGTAGTCAATTCTGACAACGGTCCTGATACAGTGGGGGCATATTAAAAGGAGAGGTAAGAGGGATGGAGAAAAGGGGACCAATTCAAGAAATGTTTAGTAGGCAGGCTCAGACTTAGTGACTGATTGGATGTGGGGGGTGGTGGGGAAGAGGAAACATAGGATAACTTCCAGGTTTCAGACTTGGATGATTGGATGAATGGTGATTCCAATAAAGGAGATGGGATAAATATGTGGGTTTGGTTGGACAGATGTTGGAATTTGAGGAGCAAGCAGTAAGACATTCACTTGAAGATGCCATGTGACATTTGGGGGAAGGCTGGAGTAGTAATATACTTGAGGTCTTTATGTGGGTATGGAGAGAAACCCATATTGTAAGATCAGCTTACATTGACCTGGCAGAATGAGGCGAGCGCTATCTTCATGGGGACTCATATCCATCAGGATGTGTGCCTGGAGAGAGGAACCTATGAAGGGGACCTAGGAGGACATAGTTGGTTGGCTCATTTTGCATAGTGTTGGGATTCTATTCATTTAAAGCACTGGTCTTTCAATAGTTAAATGCAACATTTCACACATATCCATGCAATCGTTAGCACACACAATCACAAAATAGAAGTGCATTGGCATGTTGGCAATGGTACCTCAAAATCCCAGAGGACAGAAAAATCCATGGCTTTTTCTTCCTCAGCCCGAGGCACTGTCTTCCTGGGTATACTTCCATATGGCATGCCCATCAGTACCTAGTGTAAGGACAGAATGACACAATTATATGTGGAGAAAATACAAATGCATGGAGACATTCAAATACTGGGTTAGAGATTTTCCTTCTCAGAATCAGATATACCTATTTTCTTCTTTAAATGACATTAATCACATTCCTGATTTTAAAAGTGCCACACACTCATTGTAGAAAATGTGAAAAAGTACAGAAGAGCATTTAAAGATTTACCTATCACCTTCCCATCCCAAAGATAATGATTGTTAGATAGTCATGTGATTCCTTTCCATTGTTTCCGAGTTTTATATATATTGAAGTCTGGTTATTTTATGACTAGTTCCTTATGTTATATGATATTCTCAAAATAAAAATCTTTTCCATCTCTTTACTTTCTGTCTGTGGGTCTTTCAATCTGAAGTGATTCTCTTGTAGGCTGCATGTGTAAGGATTTTGTTTTCTTATCCATTCAGCCCTCCCATCTTTTGATTAGAGCGTTTAACTCACTTATATTCAAAGTAATTGTTGATAGATATGTTGCTATTGTCACTTTATTATTCATAAAGATACTGCTTGTCTGGGGTTTGTGAACCTTTGAACAATTTTAGGAAAGTCCATAGCATGAGCATGAGCCAAGATAGGCCATTTGTATGGAATAGTCACTGGAAGCAGTTTGGGTGGGCTCGTAAGTTGTGTGGGGCAGGGTGTCAGGATAACTAGAGCAGGGCAAATGGTGTTAGCCAGACTAATGGAGACTCAGATATGAAGGCCCCCTGTGTCATCATGCTGGGTGTGGGGAGGGCTCAACAAAGGAACAATGCCTTCTGCCAGAACTTCTGTCTGGGAGAACTTCAGCCCTTGCTCTGAAGCCAGAAAAATCAGTTCCTCCTAGTTTGTCCCTAGCGCCTTTTGAACTGCTGCCTCAGCACTGGAGCTCGAAGTGAGTGAATTTGTCATCAAGTTAAGTCCTATGCAGGCCCTTTAAGAGGAATGCCTCGGACTCCAGCAGCCCTCCATTGCACTCAGCTGCACTCTCTACTTCACAGAAGTTGTGCGGACTTTGCTCCCTGGCCCTGGAACCCTGGGCTTGGAGCCTGGTGTGGCGCTGAGACCCCTTTCTCCTCAGGAGGTACCTCTGCAGCTGAGATATCCCTCCTGATTTTTAACTGCCACATGTGGGTTTGAGACCAGCCTGTTCTGCGTCTCTACCCTTCCTACCAGTATCAATGTGGCTTCTTCTGTATATCCTTAGTTACAGGACTTCTTTTCAGCTAGACTTCAGGTGATTCTCAATGTTGGTTGTTGTGTAGTTTAGTTGTAATTTTGATGTGGTCAAGAGAGGAGGCGAGCACAGTGTTTACCTACTCCGCCATCTTGACCGGAAGCTGTAAGTGTGAGAATTTTAAATTTTATTTCAAACAGGATATTGAGTGTGTAGAAAACGCCACTGATGTTTGTTTATTTAAAATGACTCCAGCCATCTCAATACACTATTCATTAATTCAAGTAACTTTTGGTAGACTCATTGGGAGCTTTTTTTTGATATATAATAATATCACCTGCAAACTAAAGTGATTTTGTATTTTTTGTACCAAATGCATAAGTTTAATTTTCTTGACTTACTGTGTTAGGTAGAAATTTCAAAATAATGTTGAAAAGTAGTTGGGATGGGGCATACAATGTTGCTGTTGATTTTCAGTAACACAGACTTTGGTATTTCACCATTTAATGTAACATTTCTTTTGTTTTTCATTTAGTTTATAATTTTTAGGTAATTCCCTATTTATTTTTGATTGTTTATAAGTTGATTGTTTATATTCTTATTGGGAACTATGTTGTATATATAGTAGTATAGATATATCATATATGTGTAGTTGATCATACATAACAAAAAGAAAATTAACTACCATGTATCACTGTTACTAGTTTAAGAAACAGAACATCACCAGGCCTTTATAACAAACACCCTGGGTATGCCCCTCCTGATCCACAGAAACTGTGAGATAATAAAAGCTTGTTTGCTCAGCAAAAAAATTTGGGGTGGGTGGCCCTGTGGCTCAGGCGGTTGGAGCTCCATGCTCCTAACTCCGAAGGCTGCCGGTTCGATTCCCACATGGGCCAGTGGGCTCTCAACCACAAGGTTGCCAGTTCAATTCCTCGAGTCCCACAAGGGATGGTGGGCAGTGCCCCCTGCGACTAAGATTGAACACGGCACCTTAAGCTGAGCTGCCACTGAGCTCGCAGATGGCTCAGTTGGTTGGAGCGCGTCCTCTCAACCACAAGGTTGCCGGTTCGACTCCTGCAAGGGATGGTGGGCCCTGCAACTAGCAACGGCAACTGGACCTGGAGCTGAGCTGCACCCTCCACAACTAAGACTGAAAGGACAACAACTTGAAGCTGGGTGGTTCCCTCCACAACTGGGATTGAAAGGACAACAACTTGACTTGGAAAAAAAGTCCTGGAAGTACACACTGTTCCCCGGTAAAGTCCTGTTCCCCTTCCCCAATAAAAAAATCTTAAAAAAAAAAAAAAAAAAAAAGAAAAGAAAAAATTTGGGGTATTTTTTACGACACAGCAATAGATAACTAATACACACCCAAATATCAGGAAAGAAATATGATGATAAAAAATTAATTATGTAGAAAATGATGATACAAAGACCTGAATGTGAATATTTACAGTCACTTTATATATAATAGCCTCAAACTGGCAAAAACTGAAATGTCCGTGAACTGGTCTATAGACAATTGTAACAAACTATGGTACATTCATACAATGGAATATTACCCAGCAGTATAGGAACAAACTATTGATACATGCAACAACATGGATGAATCTCAAAGACATTGTGTTAAGTGAGAGAGGCCAGACATAAAAAATTATATACTGCATAATTCTATTTATATGCTATTCTGAAAAAGGCAAAACTTAAGGAACAGAAATCAGATCGTTGCTTGTCAAAGACTGGAGATAAGGAGAGATTTTGCTTGTAAAGGAGGCACAAAGGAACTTTTTGCGGTGACAGAAATATTCTATATCTCCATTGTGGTGATTGTTATCTGATTGTATATATTTGTCATAACTCATTGAACTGTACACCTTAAAAGAGTTAACTTTACAGTACGTAAATTATGTCCCAAGAAAACCTGAATTAAAAGAAAGATATATCAGAAAGAATCAACAAGGTGAAAGTTGTTTCTTTAATAAAATAACTAAAAGGGACAAAGCTTTGATGCAAATGAGAAAAATATTACACTGTAATGCAAAAGGGGATATAACTTCAGATACATGAGTGATTTTAGAAAACAAGAAATGACTGTGTTTAACTTTAAGCCAATATATTTTAAAATATATTGCTGAATTTGAAAGTGCAGGAGAGTGACTACATGTGAGAGTTATGTAGGTAATAAAATTGGGAGAAGTAGTTAGAGGACTTTAGTGTATATATAATTTTTTATTTTTAAACCTAATAGTAGGCAAATTAAAGATCCTTCTTTAATCCTTTCCATGTGTCTGAAATATTTTAATAGTTATTTTTAGAGGAAGTATCTATATGAGGCATACTGAGTGCTGTCTAAGTGATCCCTTGAGCAGAGATCATAAGGTTTTAGTTAATTAAATTAATTAATGTACACCAGCAATTGTCAATCTTGGCTGTATATTACAATCACCTGGGGACTTGTATGAGTCAACTATTGTTATATAACAAATTACCTTAACACTTAGCAGTTTAAAACAACCACATTTATATCTTGAAGTTTCTGTGGGTCAGGAATCTGTGTGTGGCTTAGCTGGGTCTTCTGCTTAGGGTCTCTCACAAGTGCAGTCAAGTGTCTGCAGGGCTGGGGTCTCATCTGAAAGTTTGGCTGGGGAAGGATCTGACTCTAAATGTACTCACGTGGTTGCTGGCAAGATTTAGTTTCTCATGGATTGTTAGACTGAGGGTCTCAGTACCTTGCTGGCTGTCTGAAGGCCATACTAAGTTCCTTGCCGTGGGCCTCTCGAGTCTGGAAGGTTGCTTCATCAAAGCATGCAAGTCAAGAAGGGAGTCAAAAGAGAATACCAGCAAGATGAAAATCAGTCTTTTATAACCTAATCATGTAAGGGACAGCCTTTGGTTATAGTTTGTTAAAAGCAAGTCACTAGATTTAGGCTATATTCAAAGGCAGGGGATTATACAAGGACTTGATACCAGGAGGTGGAGATCATTGGGGGCAATCTTAGATATCTGCCTACCACAGGAGCTTTTAAAATAGGGATGTTACAACCACAGTCTCAGAGATTCAGATTCAATTGATTGGGGTGGGCCTAAGACCTAGTCTTTTTCAAAACTCCCCAAGTGATTTTCACATGCAGCCAATGTTGAGATGAGGAGTACATGAACTCATCATCCAGGATGGCCTTGACAGCCAGCTCCTGCGGCATGACTAAGGGTTTCCCCGGCATCACGTAAGCATCCTGGGCTCTGCGGGCAATCGTCATAAAAGCTGAACAAGATTCATTCTAGCATTCAGAGCTGTTTAATTCCATTAAAATGGTGTTAATGATTTGTGGCAAAGAGAGACGAATATGAGGAGGAATTCTGTTAAAGTTGCATAACATTTGAGGATGTCAATATTCTTATTCCCAGACCCTCTGATTCATCATAGTTAGCCTTAAGATGTCCATAGTTACCCTGGGGATATCTGTTCATTAGGCTTATGCTGAGAACCCTTGGGCCCTGAAGTTATTTGTGTCTTTGACCAACAGGACAATTTTCAGTGAGTTTAGATGTGTGTGATTCCCATGTGGCCCATTTCCCATTATGCTAACTAGGAAGGCATCTTGGGACACTGACATCCTCAACTGCTGTTATCCAACCTGTCATCAAGTCTTGTCTGTTCTGCTTCTCTCTAATTCTTCTCTTTTAATCCATTCCCATTGGTAATACCCTGATCTGGGATTGAGCTATTGTATTAGGCTCTTAACTTGTCTTTGCCTCTCCTACCGTGTTTCCCTGAAAATAAGACCTAGCCGGACAATCAGCTCTAATGCGTCTTTTGGAGCAAAAATTAATATAAGACCTGGTCTTATATTATGTTATATAAGTCTTATAGTAAAATAAGACCCAGTTCTTATATTAATTTGATTGTCTGGCTAGGTCTTATTTTCGGGGAAACATGACAGTTGTCCCTCCTCTCCACCCAGGGCTCCTCATTCCAGCCAGCCGCACCCCTCTCTCCTTTCCCCCACCCTACTCCCACATGACTTTCCCAATCATCATCCAATCAAGTCCTCTTGCTTAGACAGTTTCAGTCTTGGCTGCTTCGTTGAAATACACCAATCATTAGATTTTCATTGTCCCAAACAAATGTCCTCCTTGATATGAAGTATTTATAAATTATACCAACTTATATACATTACATAAAATTTAATGTTTCCTTTAAGAAAACAAAAACAAAACTCAGTGTCCTTAAAATTATTCAACTTCCCCAAAAGATTGCCTTTCTGAACCACTGTGTCACAAAATTCCAGCAATGTCTCAAAGGCCTACAGCATTTTAACGTGCTCTCTTCTCATGGAAATAAATCCATTTGGAATAAAAACTCCCCGGAAGAAAGCAAAGGCTCTGTAAAGGTAAATTTCCTCAATGGCTACTGGGGAAACTGACACTTCCTTGGCTATGGGGGGAAGAAGTGATACTTCTAGTTAGCTTCTGACAATATTTTCCCCTTGGGGAGAACCAGGCTTAGTGTAAGTGCGATTGTACACACTTGCTGGAAGATTTAAAATCCTTATCTCTAAATTAGAGAGTGGTAATGACTTAAGAGTATACATAGGACTAAGTGGAATCATAACCCTGGATTTCCAGGTGTGTATATAAAGGAGTATAAAGACTAGTTAATGACACATTTGTAAGCCCACTTGTTAAGTAATGTAGGAAAGAATTCAATGGTTTTATAAATAATGTAATACTTCTTTGCCATCAAGTGCTACTATAATATACCATCAACCTCTTCCAACTAATCTGATTTAATTCACACTACATGGAAGCCTTTTAATTTCCTGAGAAACAGACATGCAGAAACATTTCCCAAGGATGTAACTATGGTTAGAATTGACTCCAATATGCTCATGGAACTGTTTAAAATAACATAGGAATCAGTAAACTATCACAGAACCAATTTATAAACCTAGAAGGAAGAAAATACTAAACATAGAGTACTGCTTCCAGAAAATTTTTTGAAGTAAATCCACTTGTGTACCCAGACCCAGCACCAAGCAGCTCAGCCAGGACTATAGCAATTTGTGTGCTCAGTGCTTAATGAACCAGAGGTGTCCTTGGAAGATCCTAGGCCAATACTCTGGAGACCTGGAATCTCATTCACCACAAATTTACTGTATAACTTTGCACAAGTCGCTTATTCCGTTTTTATCTCTCAATTGCTCATTTATAGGTAAGGATCTATCTATATCCAGAATAGGATTATTTTGAAAGAACAGCGAGGAGCGCTATTCAAATGCAATGTTTTTTGGTAATAAATTATGATACAATGAATTCTACCCCTACCTTTTTTTCAGGGTAAAAGGAAAAAACAACTCACTGAGATATTAATTCTCCACTGATCTTAAAGTAAAATAAGAGGTAGAATAATGTAGGGTCCACCTCTTAATTCACAAATATTTTGTTTCCATATTTTTGTACTGAGATATCTGAGTAATTGATGTGAGTATAGAATTTAAAAATGAATGACTGACATTTTTGTAAAATAGAAAGTATTTAATATAAATGAAGATGGTGGTAATGATAAGCCTTAACACTATTCAAAGATACAGGAAGTTCTTTTCTTACCTCTGGGATTATGACTAGACCAAATATTAAGCCAAAAAGGACAAGGTTAACTCCATACATCCATCGGAGAAAGATGAAATATGATGCCACTGAAGAACCAAAGTGACCTGGAGAAGAAAAGGAGGAAGTTAATGCTACCGAGCGTTTTACATGTGTGATGGATCCGGTTTTCACATCGGTCTGTGGAATGGACATCCTGATCTCCATTTTCTTTTTTCAGATAAATAACCTGAGGCTCTATGGGCTTAGCTGATTTGCCCAAGCTCCCACAATCAGAAGGTGAGGAAGCACAATTTAAATCTTTGCCTAACTAGTCCAAAGCTCATTCTTTTTTCTAATACAACAGGACCTACAAAATAATCTAATCAGAGGGTCAAGAGCATAATCCCAGTCCTTGGAAAAAACTTCAGTAAATCAGCTAAAAACAGTGGCACCAAAATACTCACTTTCAATGTCCTTGATCTTCATTTCCCAGGGAATACATTGATTCTTGAAATTATCAAAGTCTCTCTTAAACTTGATCCATTTCTGAAATTAAACAGGTAATACTCTCAGTTCATTAACATGCTGCCTTGGGGCCCGGAGGGGCATGTTGGAGGTGCATGCTGACGTGGATGTGTCAACATGAGGTCTACATGTGGGTGAAGCTGCCATCTTGGAGTTGTTGAGCCCACGATGTTAAAAGGTGGATGTTAAACCTTCACTTTCTAAAGTCAGGTGTGGAGTGAGAGAGAAACCAGGGCAACACAATACCTTGTAGTTATCTACAGTGCTGATAAAATTTCAGGTTTGGATAGTTTATATATGAACTTAGAAATTCTGTGTGTAATTTCTGGTTTGGGAGATCAAATTGGGTTAGCAAGGTCTGATACAACTTCCTTGACTTTAAAACAAACATTCAAGGGAAAAAGAAATCTCACAATTCTCACAGCATGTTTGGCAGATAGCCAAGTGCTTAAATCTGAAAGTTGTTACTAAGTTATGACACTGGTGGAACTGGTAGAGGCCTCAGTCCATAGCTTCCCATTTTTCTCCTGGTGAAACAGAAGCCCGGTTTTATTCTAAAACGAGTTGGAAGCCTTCATGCCCCTTTCCACAGTCTGTTCCCAGCTCTAAGATTCAGAGTTCGTGCCAATCAGTAACCTGAGTGGCTGCCTGTCTGCTGGCTGGGTGAAATTTTGTCTACTCCTGAAGGGGCTGCTCTCCAGCAATTCCATCCCCTGGAAATAAGTCCATTTGGAATTTTAAAAACTCATAGAAAAGAGCAAAGAGGCAGTAGGGAGAAGATCCTAAGATCAGTTTCTATTACAAAGGTCTCCTAATAACTTGTTCATGAAGGACATAAGATTGTTCCTTATAAATTCACTAAAGGACAAAAGGGAAATTTTATCTGAAGGAATAAGACAGGCTTCCAGACCTGAAGGCTTTGACCATATCCTGATTGGGTGATTAGTATATAAGGAGGGAAACCACTTGTTAGAAGAAGGAGATGGTCACAGATGCAAAGGAGAAGAAGGACCCATAAGCAAAATACTGGTTGATAATAACGGCAAAGATATCCCTAAGACAGGAAGGGAGGGAGGTGGGGGACGGTGGGGTGGCAGCCATTGCGTACTCTGGTCCCAATGCTTCATCTACTTTTCTGAGTTCTGATTCTTTGCTCAAAATCATCTTTGGCTTATTTGGCTTCCTGTGTAGGTCTGTCTGTAAGGAAAACATTTGCCCATCACCTGTGCTCTGAGTATTTTAGTTTCTATGGCAGTGATTTTTCACTGCAAATTAATAGATTGGAATTGGGACTATGGTTTAGCTTCCCCTTATAACTAATTCTACTAAAAATAAAAGGCACTACTGACGTGGACTTCCATTTTCCGGTTCTTGCATCAGTTATATATCTCCTTGTAAATTAATGATCCGGCATCTGGTTTTATATGTCAGTCTCATTAGCTTTTATTAATGTGAGTCCTTCCTTGAGAGATGGATCTCCTGTCAGGATGCTGATAAAATCAGTACAAAATATAAGCTTGCAAGGTGGAGGGCCAACAGGGGTAAGGAACATTGCCAAGTGAGGCCTATGAGACACAGCGTGGCAGTTAATCACTTGGCAACCATCTGACAGTTCCTAAAGGCTGTGGGCATTTGGGCCTGAAAAGTGATGCCATGGAGGTGGGGCAGAGGCAGAAGGAAGTCTGGGAGAAGAGCTGCGTGGAAGCACTTATTCTTTATTGGTTTAGAGAACCAGAAAACTGGGCTGGGGCGTGGGCCGGAGAAGACCCCCACACGCTTCCTCAGGCTGTGTGTGATGGTAGCTGCTGCCCCAGGACTGGGTTATTAATTGTGCATGTTGTCTTGCTCTCCAGCTACATACAGGAAAAAAGATTTTAAATAGTGGTTGAATAAGACACAGGCAAGCTATACATCCTGTGTGTGGATGAAATCCGGATATGAATGACGGAAAACAACCAGTGAGGCCTGAGAGATAATACTGCAGAACAAGGAAAACGGGACACCACTCTGAAATTTTTGAAAAGTATTTCCTCTAGGATATATAAATAAAATTTGACTAATGGTTTTGTGTTCTGAATTAGATACAAGAAATATGGCTTCTAGAGTAAAGGATACAAATTTGAGGTTTAGAATCTGAAGTGTGGAAGGATTACAAAGTAGCTAAAAGTTCAGTAATAGAATGAAAATAAACATTATACAATAATTGAGACAGAAGAAAATTGATTAAGTGATATTGAGAATAAACCTGAGAAATGTCTGAGCAGAGAGAGAGCGCGAGAGAGCGCGCGCGAGAGAGAGAGAGAGAGAGAGAGAGAGAGAGAGAGAGAGAGAGAGAGAGAGAAGAATTAATAACAATGAGGGAAAGTAAATAGAGGGCAGACATCCTTTTCCTAAAGAAGAAATTAGAAATATTTGAATAGAAACATGATTGAACAAAATCATTTATCAAAGATATTTGAAGAGCACACTTCTCAGCTGGAAAAAAAGATCTGAGTGTGCAGTTGGTAATTGGTAAATAGTTCCTTGATAAAATTAATAGAATGACTCATAGATAGTTGTGAGGCAATTAAAACTGAAAAAGAAAAAAAAATAATATTAGGAATAAAAAAGATTCAAACCAAATACATAAAGTAATTACAAAACTTATGGGACCACCATCTGCAACTTTCTAGTAATACATATGAAAATCTTAATGAAATGATCAAGTTTGGGGAAAGATATGAAATATCAAAATGGCCCCAAGAACAAGTTAAAACTCAAATACACCAATAACCAGGGAATACATGAAAAATGATTCCAGTATTCTATAAAAATAAATGATTCATCAAACAATATTTAGGGTTTGGAAAATAATATCCCAGTGGTTTTAACATCATTAATTTTGAGAGTTTAGTTCTTCAGCGGAGAGAAAACAAGTGTCAAATATATCGAAACCCTCACATGTAAAGCAATGGACAGGATACAGTTGGTTACCATTCCTGGATGCATTGGAATGGTCAACTGGACCTCTCGCTCAGGATTCTGGGGGAGCTGGACACAAATGGGGAGGCTGGGAGGTGCCTGTGATGGTCACCCAGATTCCGCAGTTTGCAGCCTCTGCACCCCACCTTAGTCATCTGCATCCTATAGGCGTAGAGTCTCTTGCCTTTTCCTTTTCCCAAGGCTCCTTCATATTTCTCCACAAACTCTTGGGCCTCCCTGGTTACGGAAAAAAACGGGGGGGGGGGGGGAGGGGCAGGAATTCAATTAACACCCAACCAAACGAAATCTGAACTATGAGCCTATCTCTGTGGCTAGAAAGCCTTTTATACGCCAAGTTGAGTATAATATTCCCATGAAGGAAGGGCATTTTGTCTGCTTTGTTCCTCAATTTTCCCAAGGCAAGTGTAGTGCTTGCTACAGGGTAGGTACCTACAGGCAGAATTTTGCCACCCCCCCCCCATGACATTCGCCCCCTGGTGGTACACTCATGAATGGCAAACGGGACTTGGCAAATGGACTAAGATTGCTCACTTTAAAATAGGGAGATTATTTTGGATTATCTGGAAGGGCCCAATGTAATCACATGATCCCTTAAAAAGAGAAGAGGAAGGCAGAAGAGTCAGAGAGAGATGTGGCAGAGTGGAAAATCAGGGAAGTTAGAAGCAGGAGAATTCTTGACCCTCTATTGCTCGGGCTCCTCTGGAAGATGACACATGGAAAATAAGAGAAGAAAACGAATTCTGCCAAACACCAGTGAGTTTGGAAGGGAACCCAGAGCCCCAGATGGGAACGGGAGCCCTGCCGATACCTTGATTTTAGTCCAGTGAGACCCTGAGCAGAGAATCCAGCCACACGATGCTGGACTTTTGACCGACAGAGCTATGAGCTAACAAGTGAGTGTTGTCTTAACCTGTTAAGCTTGTGGGAATTTGTTACGGCAGCAGTAGAAAATGAAGACAGCATTCAGTAGATATTTGTAGATTGCATGAATGTTGAATGAGTGAGTGAACATCCAAAGAAGGTTGGGCGAGAAACACACGAATCAATTAAATATCCTCGGGCGGAGTGGCAGAGCTGGTGAGGACGGGCTCCCGAGAACCTACTGTTACTATCCAGGAACTTGGCTGACCAGTTGTTGAATTGTTGGTAGCTTGAAATTGACCATGGCGGGAGCATTTAGACCATGGAAATCAGCAAATGTTACAAAGCAGGACTCCCGCATCTCATCCCCCAGAGAACCAATTTATCAGCACCCATGGGATAAACCCAAACAAGTGGATGAAGAATGAAGACCATCTCAGGGTAGGTGGAAGGGGCGTGGTACTGCTGTGTCTCACTGTTACTGCTACCGCCCCCACTGCTCCTTACACAATACCTACACCACCTCCAAAGTATAAGTGCGGGCCGTGCACATGTGTCCAAGTCACATTCTGACCTGGGGTCAATCCAGGGGCTGGCTTTATTAGGATGTTTCAATACCCTGTTTCCCTGAAAATAAGGCTTAGCTGGACAATTAGCTCTAATGCGTCTTTTGGAGCAAAAATCAATATAAGACCCAATGTTATGTTATGTTACGTTACGTTACGTTACGTTACGTTATGTTATATAGGACCCGGTCTTATAGTAAAATAAGACCGGGCCTTATATTAATTTTTGCTCCAAAAGATGAATTAGAGCTGATTGTCCGGCTAGGTCTTATTTTCGGGAAACATGGTATTAGTGAGGCCGACTGTCTAGGTCCTGAGCCCAGGCTTACAGCTGGGCGCATGGGATTAAGGCTTCATAATGGGACCAGCTCCCTGTTCCCCATCTAGGTAGGACATGTCCTGGCAGTGACTACCAACGAGACACCAAAGAATGTTTTCATGAAACTCATACTTTTGTCCTCTTTCTGTATCTTATGAGTGGGCAGGGACTTATAATCTCACGGAGTTTGTGAGTTTACATGTGCCAGCTTTTAAGATTTGGGGACTTCAGATGAGAATTCTCAAAAGTAAAGGCTACTCTGGTGCCTGAGCTGCAAATAAATACTTCACTTCTCAATGCCCAGACTCTGGGTCCAGACCCCCAGAGCCCTCAGGAGAAGAGAGGGCCCTGCCCAGCAATGGGTACAAACTCCAAGGACCATTCACTGTGAAGAGACCACCCGGTTGAAGAATTTCGATGGACACAGCAAACTGTTTTGGATCCAGGGAAGGCATATAAATAATAGCAATTAACCTTTTTACATCAAAGTCCTTTAAATATGCTACCTGTGATCCAGACTTTCATGTCAGTCTTTACCAGAGATAGTATTTGGTTTATGGAAACACTGGGTCCTGCCCTTCCCAATTGTTGCAGATCTTACTTCTGCAAGGTGCTTCTGTCCCCTGCTTGTCAGAAGTGTCCTTTCAAACGAAGGACAAAAGCCAAATTTGAGAAATTTTCAGTCATTATTTCTTTGAAGACTTTCCGTGCACCCTCTTTACTTTCTGGGACTCTGTTTTCCTCCTTCACATCCAGGGCAAGCAATTTGGAGAAGACTCTAATGTTAGGTCATCTATTATAGCTTCACGGGTCCCTGAGGCTCTGTTCCCTTTTTCCCCCCAGACTATCTTCTCTCTATTGTTCAGATTGGGTAATTTCTCTTGTTCTACCTTCAACTTCACTGTTTCTTTATGCTGTTCTCTCCATTCTGCTGTTGAGCCCATTCACTGAGTTTTTTAAATTTTCAGTTACTGTATTTTTTTACTTCTAAAGTTTCTAGTTGTTCTTCTTTATATCTTCTTTTCTTAGACTTTTTACTTTTTTCATTTGTTTCATGATTTCATAATTGCTTAGTGAAGCATTTTTTTAAATGACGGTTTTTAAAAAATCTTTGTAGATAGATCTGTAATGTCTGTCAGATAATTCTGACATTTATTTCATCTTGGTGTTGGCATCTGTTGATTATCTTTTTTATTTTTCAGGTTGAGATCTTCCTGGTTTTTGGTATGATGAGTGATTTTCTACGGAAGCCTGGACATTTGGGATATTATGCTATGAGACTCTGGATCTTATTTGAATCCTGTGTTTTAGCAGGCATCTTCTGCCACTGCTCCAGTGGGTGAAAGGGGATGCTGCCTGGTTACTTCTAGGTGGAAATCCAGGTTCTTCACTTGGCCTCCTTTGAGAACCAGGGCTGGGCAGGAGCTCCTTGTTACTCCTGAGCAAGGATGGGAGTTCAGGCTTACTGCCAGGTTTCCACTCACATCACCCTAACTAGGAGGGACACCTTGCTACTGCCAGGTGGTGGTGAAAGTCCAGACTCTGCACATGGCCTCCACTGATGCCATGGGGAGAGGGAAGGCTCGTTACTGCCTAGTGGGGATGAAAATCCCTGCTTTCCACTCAATCTTCTCTGACTCAACCCTGGTTGGGGGTGTTGGGAGCACTATGTTATAACCTGGCAAAGGAACCTAATCTAGGCTTCTCCACTTGGCTTTTTCTGCTGGAGAGTGGGGCTGCTGTTTTGTTTGTGAGGTTTGGCTGGAAGAGGGGTGTTATTGTCTGAAAGTTTTCTGTCTTGCCAGGCTGTCCCTTTCCTGGTCCTTGGGCCAGAGAAAGCAGACTTTTATTCAGGAATTTTTTTGTCTATGCTTGTTGGTGTTTCTAGGTTGGCAGCTTCTCTAGTCTGGGATCCGTGGGCAAAAAGAAAAACAAACCCCGGAACTCAATGCCCATCATTCCTTTTATCCTGAGGTTCTTAGCTAGTCTGCCTTCTTCTCTCTACCTTCTGAGTCTTCTTATATTTACTTTGTATGTAATGTCCCAGGTTTAGTTGTAATTAGTGGGCGTGTCTACTCCACCTTCCTGGAAATGGAATTCTTCATCTCTCAGAAGAAAGCAAGCAGTTTGGATACTTTTCTAATCATCAGGCTTCTGACAAAGCTGAAGGACACACCTGATTAATTCTACGATTAAAGCAAACATCCCCGACTCATCAGCACTAGAAGCTCTTTGCCAACATCATAGCCCACCTTGTGTCATTATTAATAATGTCCATCAATAATGTCTTTTCTGATTCATCTTTGTTCCCCATCTTCATCTCTCAGTGATCAACATAGTGTCGGGCACAAAAGACGTTCGCACTATAATAATAGCAAAGACTATCATTTGCCAATTGCATATTACATGTTGGGCATTGAATAAAAATATTTTGAATTTGTCCGAACAGCTCTAGGAAGTAGGTATTATTATTATTATTATTTTTTTTGTTTGTTTGTTTTTTATTATTTTTTAAATTTATTGGGGTGACAATTGTTAGTAAAATTACATAGATTTCAGGTGTGCAATTCTGTATCACATCATCTATAAATTACATTGTGTGTTCACCACCCAGAGTCAGTTAGGAAGTAGGTATTATTATTGCTGTTTTACAAATGAGGAGTATGAGGCTCAGAGAGGTTAGGGGAAGGAAACCAGACTGAGAGGGATTAAATAGCCAGCCAAAGCCACTCAGATGTGGCAGAAGTGTGAAAGCAGGCTTGCTCCAATTCACTTCTGTTGCTCTTTATGCATTGCCATCCTTCTATTGTCTATAACAACTGCGCCCAGGTCAACCAGCTGCCTGAGTGGACCTGAGACTGGGTCCCCACACCATTGCTTCTAAAAAAGGAGGAGGTAGTCTGGGGATACTATCTGCTGTTGAAGACTTTACCGCCAGAAGAGGAAATTACCGTATTCTCCCCAAAATAAGACTGGGTCTTATATTAATTTTTGCTCCAAAAGACACATTAGGGCGTATTTTCAGGGGATGTCTTATTTTTTCATGTACAACAATCTACATTTATTCAAATACAGTCATGTCATCTTCTTTTGGAACTTTGTCATAATGTACTAAATACATCTGTCTGGCTGATGATCTTAACTGGGGCTTATTTTCGGGGTAGGTCTTATTTTCGGGGAAACACGGTATACAGAAGGCACAGGGGTGCAGTCTAGAATGTCTAGTAATTCTGGAGAGGTAATTACAAATTAAGAGGGCAGGTTCTGGAGCCAGGATTCCTGAGTTCAAATCCTGGCCATGCCACTTAACTCATTGTGTGAGCTTGGGCAAATTACTTAATTGCTCTGTGCCTCTGTTTGCTCATCAGTAAAATGGGGACAGCAATAATAGTACCTACGCCACAGGGTGGTTATGAGGATTAAATGAATTGTTATACATACAACACTGAGAACAGTGCCTGACACATAGGGAGCGCTCAGCTATATACCAAAAGGAAAGAACAATAGAATATGAATAAGACATGGTTCGGTAGACAAGAGCACCTAGTCAGGTGAGGGGACAGTGCCTTGGGGATGAGAGGGGCAGTAAGTAACTCAGCCTGAATGTGGAGAGGGGCAAAGGGGACTTCCCTGCAAAGGGGGTGTAGGAAGTAGCCAGGTAGGCTGGCAGAAAGGAGACACCTTCTAGGAAGAGACACAAGCTGGAATGGAGACCCAGAGGCAGGACAGCCTTAGACTTGAGTCTGGGAAAAGGAGTCTCGAGAGTGAAGAGGAAGGAGGAAGGTCCGGAGGGAGGAGACCACTGTTTGCCAGGGAGGCCTGCCCTGCGCCAGTGAGCCAGTGACAGAGACAAGTCTTTTCAGTGACCCAGCCACTTCCCACTCCCACCAAGGGAGGAACTCCATTCCTCAGGCCTGGAGGGGATTCAGACTTCTCCTCTGAGGGATTTTCATGCTTCCTGAGACTTCCAGCCAGCTGGAGATCTCATTTCCATAAGCATCAAGGTTGCTCTTTTTCCACTGTTAATAAAAGATGTGTTCAGGTGACACCTGAGTGGGAGTGAGGCTCTGTTAGAGTGACAGATGACAGTTCTGCTTTGGCTAATAGGAGGAAGAAGCAGGCCCTGAGGGGGTAGGGAGAGGAGACTCAGACAAAGGGAAGACAGCCACTGCCTGCAGTAGTACCTGCAGCTCAAACTGTAGCCATTTAATGCAATATATTTAAAAGATTATAATTTCAACATGTAATCAATATAAAAATTACTAATGAGAGATTTTTACATTCTTTCTGTACTGTCTTCAGAAGCCAGAGTTTATCTGGCGCCACAGGTGATGATTTAAATTTAAATAAATAAAAATAAAAATTCAGTAGCAAGTCACATCAACGACTTTTCAAGGGCTCAGTAGCCACATGTGGCTATTGGCTTCTCTAGTAGTACAGATTTAGAGCATTTCCATCATCCCAGAAAGTTCTGTGGATCAGCACGGGCCTGGAGGCACGGCAGGGAGGCAGTTCTCACAGCAGCCGAGTAGGAAACAATGTAATAATTTGTGGGGCAGTGGAGTAAGCTCTGCCTGATCCCTTGTCAGGGTCTGCACTGTGTTTGTGCACCCAGCATCTTTGCTGTGCCTCTTGGGGGCAAATGTGAGGTCCAACATAGGGCCGCCAAATTGTTCTATGAAAGGAAGAGGGAGGTGTTTGACTGGAGCAATGAGGAAACTCAGGTGTGAGAGAAGCCAGGGAAAATGGATTTATAGAGAGTAAAGGGGGAAAGGAGTGTCACCCCCACCCTGTGGCAGAAACACCGAGGGAAGACTGAGGGGAGACTCAAGAATCATAAAATGCTTAGTGTGCCAGCCTTTTATATGGAAATCAGAGAAGCGACTGAGTTGAAAATACCAGTCAGGGGCCTGGGTACGAGGCTGGAGCAATATTCACAGAGCATCCTTGTAAGCTTGGCTCTGTGTTAGGCATTTGGGACACAAGAGTAACAGACAGATTCTCTCTCTGCTTTCCACAACCGGG
Organism: Rhinolophus ferrumequinum; assembly: GCF_004115265.2. NCBI lineage: Eukaryota > Metazoa > Chordata > Mammalia > Chiroptera > Rhinolophidae > Rhinolophus > Rhinolophus ferrumequinum. The sequence continues at coordinate 24,837,948 of NC_046306.1, read as the reverse complement.
AGTGTGCTACACATAGATTTTGTGTTCTTAAAGAACACAAGAGAGGTCTGAACTGGCTGAGGGAGGGGGTTGTAGAAAGCTCCTGAGGAAGGCTTGTCTGTGTTGGGTGATGAGGAAGGTGCAGAAGCCACCAGATGAGGTAGGGCGTGACCCAGAAGGAGTGGCCAGGCAGGGGAAGGGTCGAACGGAGGCTGGAGCACCTTTGTCCTGTGCCTCCCGCCTGACCTTGCTCGCTGGCCAACAGCAGGGCCTCAGTCAACAGTCCTGGCTCACGCTTGTCTTGGCTGTAACAGCAACCCTCCCGCAGCAATCCACCTCCCCGCATGTGTGGCTGGTGGCTAGTGTGTTGGACACTAGTCCTCTGACAGCAGCAGAGGACTTCCAGCGGGAAACCCTGTCCTGTGATGACCCTCAGCATGTCACAGACAAGACTGTGTGCTCAGCTGCGACAAAATTCAAGTTCTTGTGTGCGCTCCGCAGCTGGTGCTGGGGACAGAGGGGGACCAACGCAGAGTGGGAGGGTGAATCCCCCTTCCTGTCGAGCCCCCTTGGGGCAGAGAGGAGGAGAGGACTACTATGCCCAAAAGAAGGAGTGAACAGCAAGAGGACCCGGCTGACCACCACCTGCTCACCTGAGCTCCGTGAGCTTCTTCGCCATGGGCCAGGGCTTGTTGCGCATGGTGGTAATGAGCTTTTTCTTCTCTTCCACCTGCTCCAGGATCTTGGCCAGTTCCTCCTCAGACAGAGACTCCCCTCCAGAGGTGCTGGAGGCTAAGGAAGGCAATCTGGAAGAGAGCCAGGGTGAGCAGGGGAGAGTGAAAAGGTGGTGAGTTTGGAATGCGCAGGAGCCCGCAGGGAGGCAGGTGGGCTGTGCTCCCAAGCTCACAGCTCTGACCACCCCTCGCAGCCTGCGCCTCGGTTACTCCCACCGCCTGTCAGAGGAGGCCACAACTCTGTCCAGTAGCCCAAGGCACTGGGAAGGCTGCTTCCGCAAACTGGATTTCTTTGGGTGCTCCCCACATATCACACTCCAGTACAGTGCGGCCCAAGAGAAATATAATGTGAACCACATACTGTAATTTAAAATGTTCTAATAGTCACATTAAAATGGTGAAAGGAAATGGGTAAAATTAATTTTAATAATGCCTTTCATTTAATCCAATATATTAAAAATTATAATTTAAAAATGTAATCAATATAGAAATTATTAATGAGATATTTTACGTTCTTTTTGTACTGTCTTTAAAATTCGGGGTTCATCTTACATTCACAGTGTGTGTCAATTCAGACATCAAATTTTCAGTGAATGTATTTGATCTGTATTTGAATTTCATAAAATTTATAGTTGAAAAAGTAGATGCACATACTCCAATTGTTTGAGACATACTGAAAGGTTTCCTGATAGGCGCCCGACTACCAGTGCCATGGTAGGTAGGCAGGATAAAAAAATAAAAAGTTTCCTGATACGTGACTCGAATAGCAGAATATCATTTTCCTTTGACATTTTGGCACCTGCATTGACAAAATCAGTTTGTCTTTTTTTTTTTTTTAGAAGAAATGCTTTGGTTTCAAAGTAAAATTGATTTCAAAACTACATCTGTCTATTCACGTTAAGTAAATTCACTAACTCTTGTGTCAACGCAATAATATTAACATCGAATTAAAATTAAATTAGAAATTCAGTTTCCTGGTCACATTAGCCGCATTTCAAGTGCCCGAGGTGTGGCTGGTGGCTACTGTGTTGGACAGCACGGCTGCAGAGGACTCCCAGCAGGAAACCCTGTCCTGTGATGACCCTCAGCTTCTCACAGACAAGACTGTGCTCAGCTGCCACAAAATTCAAGCTCTTGTGTGTGCTTCTCACAGCCTCCTTCACTCAGAAGAATGGAGACTCTCAGCTGAGCTGACAGCAGCTGGGGATTGGAGGGTGGTGAGAAGGGGCTGGAGGAGGGTTGTGCCAGGGCCGCCTTCTCAGCATGGATCATAAATGGAAATATCGGGATGTGGGCTTGGTTACCGCAGGTGGTAGAGACCAGTTTGCAGCAGCTCCATGAGCTTTAACTTCTGATGAACTCTTGAGGAGCGAAGGAGAAATCATAGGAAGGAGGTGGAGAGGAGGGGGCCTAGAGCACAGGGATGTTTTTGCCCCACCTCATGCACACCCCATGGTATCTGCCTTTGAGTCTTTGCATAGGGTGTTCCCTCAGTCTGGGGGTCATTCGGTCATTGCTTGTTCAAATTCCACCTGTGCTTTACAAGTCGCACTGCAATGCTTCTCTTCATGCAGGAACGCTGGTGTCCAGCACCCCGTCAAATCCTTTCTCATACGCGTGTTGCCTCCCGCCTTGTCTTAGGCTTTATCTCCCCTGATAGACTGTACGCATCTGCGGAACAGGGTTGAATCTTTTTCATCTCTCTGTGCCCTGCCATGGCATCAGCCGAAAATAGCATGAAGGAGTCCTTGACCCTACCCCTTATTTTACATCCACCATCCAGACACTTGTGGTCCATTTAGGATGGTGCAGCTTCCCTCTAAAATTCAGGACACCCTGGGACCCATCAAAGGTGCATCCAAGTTCTCTTTAAATTACTAAGGGCACTATGCATCCTTTACCTTGTTAGCTCATGTCCAGGGACAAACAGACAGCAGGCAAAAGCCCTAACAAGTCAGGGAGGGCTGGCATGGGTGACAGAAGAAATCCGTGGCCCCATCTGTCTGGGTAAAGGTGGAGAGGTACAGTGGGCAATGACTGAGGATTTGTTGGAACCCAGAAGGAATTTCAACTTCACCATCATCCTTATACCTCCAACTGTTTCAAAAGCCTCATTGTTCATTTCCCTCAGCTCCTTTGCAAGAGCTGTGGTGAGTCACCTGCTGGAATTCAGGAGACTTCCATTCAGTCCCTCCCTGCTGCCATGTCACCTCCCCAGTTGGAGCTTCTGCTTGCACTGGTTTGACATGAAGCTTTGGAACCGAGAGTGCCCAGGAACTTCTCCACCTGGATGGCCGTGACCCTCCTCCTGGTTCTGCCCCAGGTGAGGAGAGCTGGGAGATGGTAAAGGCAGGTGAAAAAAGAGCAGGGGCCGCCTAGTCATGAGGGAAGGGACATGGGCGCCTCATCAGAGGAAGGAGAAGGGCTGACAGGAGAGGGAGAGCATGATTGAAAACACACCTGAGTCAGTCAAAACACACCTGTGTTTCTTCCGCTGCTTCTGTGTCTCCTTCTTCGACACCTCCTTTTCCTTCTTTGGGGGTGTTCTCTGCTCCTTGAGGGAAGTCCTTCCATTTCTCTTCCTCCTCCCCTCTCGGGTCCTCTCCACAGTGCTCCGCTCCTGTACCCCCAGCTCCTCTCGGTGTCTCCTGCTTTCCACCTGCTTTCTCCGGGGGGAGCCTGCTCTTGGGCTGCCCCTGGCCTGCTCCTTCTGGCCAGGCAGGGCTCCGCGCCTGCCTGCTGCACCTTCGGCTTTGGGGGCCTGCTTCCTGGAGAGTCTCCTCTCAGACCTGTCATCTGCAGGGGCAGAAAATGGACAATTCTGGCCTCACTGGACTCAACCCCAGGAAAGTGCCCCTAGCTGTGAGAAATCAGATGTTCAAGACGTTTCCTAGAACTTGTTGGCTCCAAGGGCCACCTCTTTTGGAGTCTCTGGTCTGGGATGAAAATTAGTGTCTCCCTCCTTTGACTGGTTGGCATTCCCACACTTTGTCTAACCTGAGGTAAGAGGTCTAGGCACATGCCTGTCCTCTTCTTGGGTTACAGCCCCTTGGGGTCAGAGCTGAGTCATCTCTTGACCCCCAGGGTCAAGGCCAAGCATGGGCCTCTGGACTATAAGGCTGGACCACTGAGAGAGGAAGGGCCTGGCTGGCTCCACTCTCCAGGGGCTGCCCCCTCGTGTGCCCTGGGCTGGCATGAGGGAAGGGATAGAAGGTAAGAGCAGTAGAGCCAGTTCAGGTTCTGTTCCTCCAAACTCCGCAGGGCCACAGGTTCAGTCAAGAGGCAGAAGGAGAAAGGGACAATGTGGGCAAGAGCCTTTATTGTAGTTTCGGAGGGAAGGAATCGGTGAGGTGAGCAGGCTTAGGGTGGGCTGGTTTGAATAATTTCGAAAAGACCCAGAATAGCTAACATAATATTGAAGGAGAACAACAAAGATGGAAGATGGACACTGTCCAACTTTAAGACTTACTATAGAGCTATAGTAATCAAGACAGTGTGGCATTAGTGAAACAATAGACAAATAAATCAATGGACTAGAGTAGACAGCCCAGAAATAGACCCACATAAACATAGCCAACTAAGCTTTGACAAAAAAGCAAAGGCAATTCAACAGAGATAGTCTGTTTCACAAAATGGTGCTGGAACAATTGGACATCACATCACATGCAAAATAAATAAATAAATAAATAAATAAATACATACATACATACATACATACATACATACATACATATCTAGACACAGACCTCAGAGCTTTCACAAAAATTAACTCAAAATGGATCATAGATCTAAATATAAAATGCACAACTATAAAACTCTTAGAAGATAATATAAGAGAAAATTTAGGTGACCTTGGGTTTTGCTCAAGATTTTTGACCCTCAGATCTTGGGTTTTTGACATTTTGGATACAATACCAAAAGCATGATCCATGAAAGGAAAAACTGGTAAGTTGGACTTCATTAAAATTAAAAAGTACTGCTCTGCAAAAGACACTGTCAAGAAAATGAAAAGACAAGCCCCAGGCTGGAAGAAAATATTTGCAAAACACATATCTGACAAAGGATCTGTATCCAAAGTATACAAAGGACAAGTAAAACTCAACAATAAGAAAATAACTCAATTTAAAATGGGTGAAAAATCTGAAAAGATACCTCATGCATTTGTCAAAATTCATACACAATACACAAAGAGTGAGCCCTAATGTAAACTGTGGACTTTAGCTAATAATAATGCTTGAATATTGGTTCATCAGTTGTAACAAATGCACAGTGTCGTGCTCGCTTCAGCAGCACATATACAAATGAACAGTGTTAATTATAGGAGAAGCTGTGGGGCAGGAGAGAGGGAAAGAAAGAAGATTGTATATGGTAATTCTCTGTGGTTTCTGCGTAATTTTTCTGTACATCTATCTAAAACTGTTCAGCTTGGCCTGAAGAATGACCACAAGGGCAAGCTGAGAACTGAAACCATCTACTCTGCACTCAACTTGGACGTGGAGAACCCAAACTACACTTTAGTGTCTATGTTAAGATGACTTTGTGCTATGCTTCTGTCTTCATTAGCGTGATTATTTTTCCAGGAGTCTCCTGCCCAAGCAAATGGCTTAATTGTTCATTATTGGATTTTCCCAAAGACCCATCAACTCTTCAATGAAAAGCATCACAAACAGTGTGCACCCTAAGATTCTTTGAATGTTTTGCCTCCAAATCCTGGCCTTGCTGTTTACTGTAGACTGTTATTGTGATTCTTACCCAATCCTAATCAAGTCCCCTCCTCCTTACACTTTGAAAGAGCTGCCTTAAATCAAACTTTCAATTCTCAATCAATTCTGACCTTACCTTCCCCTCTATGAGACTGCCGAAGCCTTGCCTGTAAGCTATAAATCAGCTTCGTCTTATAAACACGTTGTGTTCTTGATAATTTAGGGAGCCATCTTTTGACAATAACTTAGATGAATGTATTTTGTTTTAAAAAAGAAGGACTAAATGCGGACTAAAGAAAAAAGACCATGGAAACAAGAGAGCAATGAATTATAACTGGGATGGTTAGAAATGTTTCACAAAGAACTAATGTTTACTCTGAATCTTGAAGGGTAAACAGGAGTTTCCCGAGAGAAGAAAGGGGTTGAGCTAGAGAAGGGGTGATGGTAATCACAAGGTGGGGGGATTCTGGGTAGAAGCAGGGGATTGAGAGTCCCCATGGAAATGCCAAGGGTCTGGGGCATGGGTGACAAAAGCAGAGCTGGGTCTCGTGTACCATCTGGTGCTGGGGCAGGGAGTGTGGAAAGAGGAGGTTGTCCAGAGAGCAGTACGTGCCCATGGGGAGTTGGGTTGACATCTAGAGGGCGAGGGTGTGATCCTGGAGCATGTTTTGCAGGATGTGGTCTGCATCAATGGATCACGCTAGTAGGACTGAAGAGGCTGTCATGGGGTGGGGACACAGGTTCCCAGTCACAAAGTACTGGGGCAAGCCCCGTGAGCATGTTTGCTATGGTTGCTTCACTGCTGTGAAGGAAAGAAGAGGCACCAGTCAGAGGACTGACTTCACCACTAACCATCTCCATGTCTTTGGGACTCAGTTTCCAATTGCTGCAATTACTGCAGGAACTGATGAGATAACTGATATAAGCACTTAGAAAAGTATTGAGTGCTATTTACAGATTCAAAAACAGATAATCCTATGTGTGACAAGACAGGTTTTCTTTATCCAGTCCTGCCCTAACCTCTTTCTTCTCCTTTTCACCTCCTATGGGAAAAGGGTTTTTGGTAAGACAATGTAGAGAAAGATTATTTAAACATAATAATAACTCATCAAAGTTAGGAAGCTGGTCAGTATCAGACACTGAGAGATGGGTTTGTCTTGTAAATGCTTTTCCCCATGGCTCTGGAAGGCTTCGGCCCCTCTTTGAGGAGAGATGTCCAGAAACAAAGCCACTCCCTCCAAAGACCTGGGATCGTGTGTGAGAAAGTGTGTGTCACTGCAGCTGTGACCCTTGGGAGAGCCCTAGAACCGAGCTGAGCTCTCAAAGAGCACAGAGGAGTAGAGGGAATGGGTGAGGGGTTAAGGAGAAGAGTCTCTGGGCCTTTGTCCAAGACCCAGCTCCATATTGCTTGAAAAGACTGGATAAGAAAGTCAACATATGTTTTCATCCTCTTCTAAACTCTAGGGATCCTCCTCAGTCAGCTAATAAAATGTTTTCTTTTTGGTAACAAACTGTACCAAGAACTCTTGGTATAGTTAACTACACAGAAAACTTGGAGGGTTCATACATTTTCCCCCAAGCTACAATTCCTGTTGTCATCTCATTTCACAACTGAACAAAATTCATGTGGAATATGGAAAGCAAGCCTGAATTTGCCCTTCAATCTTCCCCAACCTCTCCTGAACAGAAAACTAGCTGCTGTTTTAGTTGTTGTTGTTTTATAGTCAGTTTTGAATAGACTCCACAAAATGCATAATTTAGGAGCTAGAAAGACAGCTAGCTGCCACATTAGGAAGACCTCCGGGCCCAGCATGCTCTCTCTTACATGTAGCAGGAGAAGCTGCAAGGCCCAGGAGGTGCAGCTCACCCTCTGACTCGGGATCTTAATAGTCAAGTGCATTTACAAAATGATACAGGAGAAGGGAGAGTTCTGACCCTCCTTTTCAACTAATGGAATAGCAAAATGTTTTTATTTTGAGAAAAAGCCCTTTGCCTTCTCAGAGATTTTTTTTTCTCCTTGTAGAACTTAAGTTAAAAGAATAGGATATCAGGTCCCTTCATTGGTGATGCCAGAGATTTTTAAGCAGAAATCTTTGTGCAATTGGGTTTCAGTTCATGGAGTCCCATTACTTAACTTCACTGCATCCTTCGACCATTGGGATCCCTGAAGTGAAAAGTCTGACCCATTTCCTCTTTTCTTTGGGGAAGGCAAAATGGCAAAGGGCGAGGTGTGTGTGTGTGTGTGTGTGTGTGTGTGTGTGTGCGCGCGTGTGTGATATTTCAGCAGGACAGTTTGTGCTTTAGGCAAAACAACTTTCCATTTCAGTCCTGCCCAAGGACCATTTGCCCACAGGCGACCCCCACAAGGCCAGCTCCTTCAGCTGAGGTAGAGGGGGAGCCAGGATGGGTGCAAAAGGGACAGGGACTAGAGGACAACAGGGGGGATGGAATGTGGAGAACCAGGCCCAAGCATTCTGCAAACTGTCACCAAGAGAGGTGACCTTCCATGAGGACTGGTTTCGCATCTGGCCACACAGAGGCACATTTTTCTCACCCTAGCTTACATGTCCCTGGAGCGGGAAGTAAGGACTGGATGGGGGTGGGGGGAAGGAGGTGGGACGGGGGTGGGGGGTGGATAGAGAGGTAGAGATTGTGACCAAGGGGCAGTTGGAGTGTTGAATCGCCAGTGGTGCCTCCCTCCTGCCCACGGCCCTGGCTCCTCTACATGACCTGCTCTTGGATCTCCCCCCTTGTCACAGAGCTGCCTCCCCAAGGACTCAGGCCCCCCGGCAGTGGGGGAGCAGTGGGTGACAAGAGGGAAGGGCTTGGTAGAGAAGGCAGATGAGGTGGATCCTAGAGCCAGCTCCTCACACACCTCATGCCAGGACAAGTCCCTTCCCCTCAGAATGGGGGAGGAGGTGGGGGGGGTCCTGCTGAAATATCACTCACACACACACACACACACACACACACCTCGCCCTTTGCCATTTTGCCTTCCCCATAGAAAAGAGGAAATGGGTCAGACTTTTCACTTCAGGGATCCCAATGGTCAAAGGATGCAGTGAAGTTAAGTAATGGGACTCCATGAACTGAAACCCAATTGCACTAAGATTTCTGTTTAAAAATCTCTGGCGTCACCACTGAAGGGACCTGCTATCCCATTCTTTTAACTTAAGTTCTACAAGGAGAAAAAAATCTCTTCCAACCCCCTCTCCCCGAAGTCCATCACTCCCGGAGATTCTGCTTCCTCGTCGACCATGGGGCCCTGCCTGGGATTCGAGGAGGAGAAAATGGCGACAGACACACAACATGTCTCGTGACAGGAAGTGTAGGCTACTCATCCTGTGGGTGCGGCTTCTGCCTTCTTAATGGCAGGGAGGGTCTTCGCTCCTGCCTACGACTTCCTTTGGCTTTTCCTGGGGCAGGTCAGCCCCTCTCCAGGTCAAGCCCTCACCAGCTCACAGAAGAGCTGTGGCCACAGTCCTGATGGGCAGGAGGTCAAGCACCCACTACTGCTGCTACTTTGTGGAGGTTAAGAGTGTGCCATCTGGAGTCAGGTGGCCGGGGTGTGAGTCCTGGCTCTGCCACCTACCCGCTGCCTGGATCTTGCATCCCTGCCCCCAGGCTGGTAAGTGTTTACTGCTTCCCGAGACTCATCTCAAAGTGGCACTGACTCTGGACGCCTCCCCTGACAGCCAGGGCTGAAGGCAGGCCCTCCGTGTGCAGCATCCGCCCCTTCCCCAATTAAACCTCCTGCTTGGGAGGGTTCCTTACAGAGAGAGGGAGGGAGGAGGGAGGAGGAAGGGAAGACATGGTGGCTGGACTACCAGCCTGAGCTGGCATTGCAGGCTCCCCAGGAACGCGTCACGCCGTCTCACCTGTACCTGGAGAGCCGCTCCTCGAGCTTCCTCTCACTGCACCTCCTGCTGCAAGAGATGGACAGGGATGAATGACTGGTCTCTGGAAAGTCCCCCCCCACCCCCCTGTACCACCCCATTTCACTGTGGGAATCCTCCACTGGTTTACAGCTACCTCAGACGGGAACCTGGTTTCCATTATTTTACTAACAAGCTCCAGAGTCCCTGGTCTTGACATTTCTCTAACACCCTGGCAAAGTCATGAGGTCAGAACATCCCCACAACTCCCTGCCAGAGACAGACAGACAGACAGACAAATCAACTGAAGGCATTGCTAAGGAAAGGTGATTCTAACCCAGGCAGCCAGAGGCTGAAAGACCCTGGTGGCTCTGACAGCCTCTGCCCTCAACATTCATGCAGGCACTTTGTACACATTGTTTTTAATCCCTCCAAAGGCCCTGCAAGGAACCATGGCTGCCTTCATCTCGCGAGGCAAGAAGAGGTTGGATAACCAGACTGAGGTGGCTCAGGGGGCAAGTGGGAGGACCTGCACTCAAAGCCGGGTCCCTGTGCCTCTTAAGACCCCTTCTGCTTCCCTGTCTCGGGCTGCTGCTCAGTAACTCTAAGGGTGGGCCCTGCAGAGATGGGGACCGATTTACCTTCCTCCCCCAGGCCCTTTAGTTGACGGCTCATGGTCGGTAGGACTGGCTCGGCCCCCACGTGGACTCACGCGGCTTGCTGGAACACACGAACCTTCAGCCTGGCGTGCTTTCCGGCCCTCATGGTGGCTGGCCTCCCTTCCGAGCTGCCAGCAGCCAGGGCTCCGTGGCTTGTTTGAGATTGAATGCAGGTGTGAGTGAAGTGTGGGGACAGACAGGAAGGAGGTGAGGCGATGAGTTCCCAGTCCTGCAATCCGGCTGCACACTCCTCAGCTCAGGTTTCCCTGCAGAGAGGCTGGTGTGGCTTCATGTTTCAGGGATCACTTACAGCGGCGGGGCCCCGAGGGGCCAGGAGCTGCCAGCTCATCTCCACTTGCACCCGGGCCAGGCGAGGTGTGAGGAGCATCCCAGGGCCCCTTCCCTCTGTCTTGTCCTTGGTTGGGACAAGGCACCAGGGAAGTTTTAGAAGTTATCACCAGGGTCTGTTTAAAATGTGGATTCCCAGGATTACCACTGGGCATTCTAATCAGTAGGTGTAGGCAGGGGCCCCGGACTCTGCACTCTGAACCCCGATGTAGGAGCCCTGAGCCCACGCTGATGAAGTGTTCCAGCTCCTGCTGCCTGCTCCCTTTTGGAAGCTCTGCCACTGCTGCCGGCTTCAAAAAGGACACCTTTGGCTGCTTTGAAAACCATGGCCAGAGTTTCAAAGTTGACCATCTAGAAGGCAGTCAGGCCCCGGAGGGTGGGGTTCTTAACGTGGGGGAAAATAGCATATTTTTATTTTTCCTAGCCTTTAAGTGAAATTTAGCATTTCCCTAAAAAGGTGTGATTTTTGTCCCCAGTAGAAGTCATAGATCTTTTCACAGCACAGTAAGCTGTTGGGGATATCTCAAAATATCAGTTATGCTGCCACTAGATCTTATTAATTATTAGGAAGCACACGTGTCATTATGTGACACGTTTTCAAAACTATTTTGATACGTATTTCAGGATCTTAGGCCTCCTTTGTAACCCCAGTATTTATCTTATGGGTTTTAAATTAACGTTCTAAGAAGAGGTCTATGGATGTCATCAGGATTCTGGGACACTATAGGATTAAGAACCTGCCCCAAGGTAAGTCTCACGTAGGTGTCCAGACAGACTCAGCCTTGGACCCTCTGGCAACTTTGGCGAAGGGAAGGAGCAAAATAACCCCGACGTGTTTTGTCTAAAATGCATACATGGCAGTTCAGCTCAAGCTTTAAGATGTCACCTCATCTCTCTGATCTGATGGTTCCTGCTGCACCTTCCTAACCCCAGAGTACAAGGGCAGTGAGGGGACCCTCAGTTGTATTCTCTGTCCTTCAGCTCTAGCATTCGGGCCCTGGGGTGCCTGCAGCTAGCCCCTTTCCTAGCAGGGGTGATCCCACTGCAGGGCCCCACCCCCACCTGCGTGCTGACTGGGCAGCAACAGGCTACCTGCCCAGAGAAAAGAGGGTCAGCTCCCAGCTCTCCCACCCTTTCGCTGTCCCCTTATGAGTGAGGGCCCTCACAGCAGCCCTTTGCCCTCCCTTCCTGGTTCTCTTTTGTCAGGGGAAGAAGGCTTTCTATCTTACTTTCATCTCCCGAGGGATCCCCTCATGTTCCAGCACCTGTCCTGTCTTCAAACTGGAATACACCACTTCTCTCCTTCCCACAGAGAACAAAGAGCACCACAGGGCCAGACTCGGTTCCAGACACCGGGGACCCATCAGTGAGTAAAGCAGAAACCCCTGATTAATTTCTGCCATCGGAGGTGGCTAGGCTTAGTCTGTGGTGTCTGAAGGGGCCATCTGGGAATTTAGAAATTTCTTCTCACTCACAACAAAGCCTGTGACAATTATTGCTATGGAATTCCAAATCCAAGTCTAGGAGTCAAACGCTGAACACAGAGTATTTTGCTTTATTCGTGCACACCACTTATATCAACTCCAGTGCTTCCTGAGATACATACACCTTCAGGGAATAGTGAGAAGGTCTCTGCACAAAGGAGGAAGGTGAGTTGGTCCTATCTCTGTGGGACCCACCCACTGGGTAGCAGCAGAGGACAGAGAAAGCAGATGGGGTCTTGCAAGGCACAGAGACCCGGGTCTGAGCCACTTGTTCAAGGACTGAGAAAAACACAATGACACTGATATTTAAAAACTCTGGAAGAGAAGTGACTCTGGGTGGTGAACACACAATGTGATATATAAGTGATATATTACAGAATTGTACACCTGAGATCTATGTAACTTTACTAACAATTGTCACCCCAATAAACTTTAATTAGAAAAACAACAACAACAGGACCAGCCCAGTGACTCAGGTTGTTGGAATGCGGTGCTCCTCACGCCGAGGTCGCCAGTTCGATTCCCACATGGGCCAGTGAGCTGCACCTCTACAGCTAAGATTGTGAAAAATGGCTCTCCCTGGAGCTGGGCTGCTGTGAGCAGCCAGAGGTTGGTGTGAGCTGCTGCAGGCTACTGAGTGCTGCCGCGGGCTACTGTGTGCTGCCAGGAGCGGCCGATGGCTGGCAGCCAGTGTGAGCGGCGGCAGGCGGCAAGAACTGCCATGAGCTGCTGTGAGCGGCTGACAGGAAACCGGCAACCGACTTCCTCAGCCGGTGGGGAGCGCAAGGCTCCTAATACCAGCATGGGCCAGGGAGCTGTGTCCTACACAACTAGACTGAGAAACAGCGGCTTGAACCAGAGTGGGTGGGGGGAAGGCGGAAGAAGAGGGGAAAAACAAAAACAACTCTTATCCACGTTGTACATGTGTTGTACACCGCTCTGTGCTAGATCCTGCCTGGGAGCTCACGGGAAGACCTCCTTATTCCTTTCTGTTAAGCACTTGTCAAGCCCTTGAAATGACTTATGTAATCACCACAACAACCATTTGAGGCAGACAGTCTCTCTGTCTCTCTCTGTCTCTCTGTCTCTCTGTCTCTCTCTCTGTCTCTCTCTGTCTCTCTCTGTCTCTCTCTGTCTCTCTCTCTCTCTGTCTCTCTCTGTCTCTCTCTGTCTCTCTCTGTCTCTCTCTCTCTCTCTGTCTCTCTCTCTCTCTCTCTCTGTCTCTCTCTCTCTCTCTCTCTATATATATATATATATATATATATATATATGTTACTGATGAGAAAACTGAGGCTGAGATAAGTCTCCACAGTCCCCAGAGGCAGGGATAACCCTGTTTGTTGGCTGCTCTCACTCCAGGACCCAGCCTTTTATTCTTTACGCTCTTCTGACCTCTTGGGAAACATCTAGACCACACCATTTCCTCCTTCCCAAAAGTCCCTGCATTTGCTTCCCACTAGGGCACCTGGCTTCTGGTCCTGGGCCTTTAGTCTCTCCCACACGACAGTCCCAGGAGCCCCTGAGCAGAAGTCGGATCTCATCTCTCCTCTACTTCAAGCCCTTCCATGGAACCCCGTGATGTCAGGATAAAAGTCAGACTGTGGCTTCTAAGGCCCCCGAGGGCTCCAGGCCTCTTCAGCCCCTGCTTGCCTCTCCATTTCAGTCCAGCCATTCCAACCTACTAATGCAACTTGCTTTCACTTTGGTACTGTTATTTTCCTTTGTTTTTTGTTTGTTGTCTTCTTTACCTGGGGCACAACTCTGTAGGATGCTGTGGTCATGACTTGTGGCAGAGCCTTGGGCACACTGGCCATGAAACATTAAAAAATATGTTTTGGAATGATGTTTCCCAAAAGAGTTTGCTGGGCTCTCAGCAAGGGCAGCCTATAGAAGCAATTTAAAACATGAGCTTGGAAATCAGAGTCTAGTTTGACCTTATTCATTGACCTTATTCATGACCTTATTCATGTTACTTATTTTTCCTGAGCCTCTGTTTCCTCATCTGGAAAATGAAGATAGGAGGATCCTCTTCGGGACTTGTGAGGAATAAATGGAAAGGAAACTGCACAGGCCAGAGAACACCATAAATGGAGAGTGTATCCCACTGTCCACCCTTGGGAGGTGCCAGCTGCATGTTCTGGGTCTTTCTGGACCTCATTTATCTCCACTCACTCTATGTTCCCTATCTATGCCTCTGTGTGCAAAGAGGCCTTGTCTCTTCTTTGTCCCAGAGAGATTCCCAAGGCCAGTGTTGTGCCAGCCAAGCTTACTTGTCCACAGGGAAGCATCTGGACTCAACCCAAGACAGACTTCAAGAATAGTTTCTCCTGAAAGCTGCAGCTGGGCAGCTGAGCCCATCCAGATTGGCTTTTCTGTTCTGAAATGATATTTTTTAAGATTTTGGGTAATATCCTTCCAAACCAGGGGAGAATCTCATCTGAGAGGCGTGTCTTGGGGACACCTGCAGTCCCAAAAGAAACCTTTTGTTTCTCTTGCTGCAGTGGTTTCACATCCCTCATAGTGTGTTGACTTCTTCTCTACCTCCTACCAGAGGACTGTGGGGCTCTCACCAACATGAGTCCACTACCTGCAGGGTTGGGGTGCTTACTTCCTCTTTAAGCTGCGCTTTTCATTGACACACACATTGGATTTTGGGATAGTTCATGCTGGTGCCTATTTATGAAAGATTGACTGGCACAGAAAACTCATCATTGGAAGCTTCTAGAGCCCTCATCCCCGGATGGCCAGGCACACACACGGTTTGGTTGTTTGGATCCATGGAGCCCAAACCATCCCTCAACTCACTTCCTGTGACTTCTTGATTGTGTTGACCACACTTGATACCTTGAATCTCTCTCCCCCTCCCCTGTGTTCCTTCAAGTGTGAGACAGGCCTTGGCCCTCCACAATGCCAGGAAAAGGAGGTGCCCAGTGCTCTGTGTGGAGGGGTCAGAAGAGACCTCCCCAAAGCAATGTGCTGAGTTGAGTTTTAAAAGATGAGGAGAAGAGGCAAGAGGAGGGCATCTCGGGCTGAAGTAATAGCAGGAACAGGGCAAGAAATCTGACCTGTGTCCTTTGGTGCTGCTGGTGGGTAAGCGTGAGGTGAGGCGCGGAGCAGGGTGACGTCAGTGGGCAGGCTGGGCAGATTGTGGCGGAGACTTGCAATTGTCATTCAAGGATATAGAACCCTTGATCCTTGAAGGATACAAATCATCTTGCAAGGATAAAAAACCCTGAAGGCTTTTGAACCAGGGCACAATAGGTGTGAAGCAGGTGAGTCATAACCTCAGTGATACTGAGTCATTGAATCCTAAAGGTTTTGCTGTCTTTGAGGAATTCCAGTCATTGGATATGGAGTGTCAGAAAATAATATCGAACTCCAACCACCTGCGGGAGAGAACAAGTATCCCGCCTGGTGGCCCCCGGTGGTTCCAGGGCAGGTGGGCAGCCACAGCTGTGGAAGACATTTCCACGTGGCTGGCTTGACTATCATAGTTATATCGATGTCCATATTATTTATATTCCTTTCTTGTGGAGTTTCTGAACCCACCTGGGATAAAGCCAGCACTTCTCCAAATATCTGATTCTGGCTTATATTCTCTTGAATCATGGCTGTCTGCTCTAGGCTGAGGGGATACACAAAGACTCAGACATACAACTTCACCAGGGGCGGATGGCAGATTTCTTTCAGAGGATGAGGAGGTGGCGTACCTGAGTCCATCATAAGACTTCCATGAGAAGAGAAGCTCTGCTCCTGATTGGGGGAGATGCAGCAAGGTCAATAGTTTGTCCCTGAGAATAAACTATATCCCAAATAATTGTCAGGTGGGGCCTGGTGTCTGTGGAAATCATTCAAGCCTCTGGGACGTTTCCTTCTCTGCCGTGCCCTCGAGTTTTGCCTCATCAAGCTTTGCCTTTTTTTTGTGATGATTTCACCACGTCTGTAATGTGAAACCTCTTGACTTCATGTACAGAAGGTGCCAAAAAAATGTATATATACTTTATTAAGGAAAAAACTATTAAAATTGTAATATTCAATAAACACCAATAACAAAAGAAGAATACAAGTCACGTTTGACTTCTGCAATTAC
Organism: Rhinolophus ferrumequinum; assembly: GCF_004115265.2. NCBI lineage: Eukaryota > Metazoa > Chordata > Mammalia > Chiroptera > Rhinolophidae > Rhinolophus > Rhinolophus ferrumequinum. The sequence goes on along the minus strand of NC_046306.1, from coordinate 24,822,076 downwards.
AAGAGGTGCTCAAAGTGGTCACCATCAGTGTACAGGCACTTCTGATTACGGCAAACTACTGCTTGAGCAACGTTGACGTAAGTGTCCACTTGTGTACATTTTTTTGGCATCCCCGGTATTTGCAAGTTTTAACAAAACGTAATCTAGTTTGAGGACAGTGAAACCAAATTAGGTGGCACAAAAACACATCTTTTAACTTTTCATAAAATATTTTTTTTCATTCTGCTTAACACAGGCTTTAGCTAATTAATACTTGATTTACATTTATTGGGTGTTCAATCCAACATAAATAAACATTGCTCCAAAGAGTAATAATATCAGAGTGGTGTGCTCTTAATATTTTATCAGGATGGTGAACATTTCTATTGCTAGGGTTGAAGATGGTAAACTGTAGTAATTCTCTTTCATGGGTGTGGCTTGATCTGAGAAAGTAAAACCCTAAAATTCAATATGACGACAAAATAACACATGCAATTTCAACTAAAAGTTGTAGGGCATCCAAATCCACTGGTGCTTTTGTCTAAAAACCCCTTGTTAATGGGGAAGCTTCTTGGGCCATCTTGTTAATTTATCTCTCCAATTAAAAATACATATATATAATTAGCTATGTGTATCTGCTTACAAAACATCCAGTGTCGCTCACAGAACCTTGTAAACCAGCACAATGGAGAGGATCCTGTGACAGAAGGTAACACACTAGCTGGATAACACGAGCTGCTGTTGTGACCAGGCCGCTGCCCATCACCTACTAGCCTGTACCAAAGAGCTCACTGCTGGGGCGGTGTGTGGTGCAGGGAGGCAGAGTGGCCATGAGTTCTGGATGGCAGCCACGTGTCCCCCGCAAGCCCTGGGGGTGTGTATTATGAATAGGGTATTTCTAAGGCTCCTTAGTGCCTCAACTTTGTCTCCATCATTATTGAAGCTGGAGCAGAGAGTCTTGTTTGCAAGGAACTGCTGGCGTTGTCTCTGCCATTTCGGCTCTTAGTTAGGGAGACCCACACCCAGGTATTTGGGACCTGAGGGAGCATTATCACCAGGGCAGGGGGCAGCTCCTGCCAGAGATAAGCCAGACCAAGAGACCTGGCTGGCCATATCCTAAACAGCCCACGAGGAAAACTGCAGCTGGGGGGTGTCTACAGGCCATGGTTTTATGAGTCTACTTCTACCCCCTCCGTCCCAGGAGGCAGTATGGGAAAAGGGGCTGGGAGCAAGGATTCTGTTCCTTCTTCCCATAGGGGATAAGGACAATTGATAACTTAGTGCTCCTCACAAGCTCATGTGTTAAACGAGTAAAGTCAAGCCACATTTATAGATGTCACCTGAATCAGACAGGTGACAAATCCTTCTTCAGCTCCCCACTATGTATGGGCCATAAGCAAGATACTGAAAACTTCTATGCCTCCATTTCTTCACCTGCTTGGTGGATGGAGGTCCTTCTGCTCTGACTCCTAAAAGGGTCCTTTGGGAATTGAGGGAGATAATGCGGTTATATGGGAACACCCGAAGGCCTGCAGAGTTCAGAGGGGTCTCTGTGGAATTCCTGTTTACTGTCACTTGCTCACAGTCCTGGCCTGGGGCCTGTGGTACATCTCAGGCTTCACTTTAACCAGGGCACAGACCAGCCCCTTTTCCTCTGCTCCTCCACACAGCTGTCACCAAGCTCTTCATGGTGTGTAATTGCTTCACCCCGGTGTGGCCACATGGTGGTGGTGGTGGGGGACAAACTCACCCTGTTGCTGCCCCACCTCTGGCATCTACTGTGCTGTCTAGGAGAGCAGCTTCTAGTCCATTCCACAGAGCAACACGAATCCCCTGCTGTGGTGTGCAATCACTTGCCATCAATAGTTTGTGGGTAACCCAGTGTGACTGTAGTAGAGCCCAGGGCAAGAAACCCCAAACAGGGACAACTTAACACCTTGAAGTTCCTTGGCAATTTCTGCCACAAGACACTCCCCGCCCCAGCCCCCCAGCCCATGTTTTGGATTTACCTGCTGCTTTGTTTCTAGCACTATTCCTACCAAGACACTACTCATCCCATAAAGTAGAATACTCGTATCAGGATAATCATGCACAGTTTGGAGGGGTGAAAAATACCTTAACTGAGCTGTCAATCCCCCTGTTTTAAGACCGCTGGGAAACCACCAGACCTGTGGTTGGAACTCTGCCCCGTAAGCGTGGACCACCACAATGGAAGCTGGGAAGGATGCAGGGGACTTCACTTACTGAGATGTGTATATCTGTCAGGGACAATATTTACCTCCCTCAGTCACCTTTCATCAGTCATCACTCTTTTGACATTTGTTTTTATTTTCTGGGGGTCTCAGGAGTGAAAGGTCGGGACTTAGGCCTTGGGTCAAAAATTCTGGATTCAGCTTCTGGGGTGAACAATTCGGGACTCATGAGGGAACAGTCGGGTCTTAGTCCCTGGGGTGAGAGGGGGCACGAAACATCTGTGTGGGCATCCGGGATCCAGGTAGACTCTGAGAGAGGAACTCAGCTTCTGAACGGAGAACAGGGAATTTGGCCTCTGGGGCCAGCTGTGCAGAGGATCCCTTGTAAATGGCCTCATGTGTTCCATGGATGCCCCCAAGGCTCGCATGTCAGACCTGCAGCTTTCCATCCTCCCCACCTTAGAACTGGGGCCAGGAAGGGACCAGGTGGCAGAGGGTGCTGGCCTGTTGCTGTCAGTGGGACCTGGTGCTTCCTGCCTGATAGGCCACACACCCTCTGCATAAGCCCCTGGGGCCTTCCCTGTGGCTCCCACAGCTGTCCCCACAACTGTCTCACCCCCAAACCCCTAACTTGAGAAATTGTGCAGGGAAGCTTGCTTGCCTGCCCTGGTCCTGAAACCAGAGGCCAAACCAGTCTGGGACTCCTGCTGCCTGCATCACTCAGCCGATAGACAAACACAGGAGTTGGGTCATAGAATAAGTGGTTATTATCAGAGCACCGGTGGTCTGAGAAGGCAGTGGGTTAACACCTCCAAAAACTGCCTTAATATTCCCAGACCAGCTTGGGGTTTTTAAGGGAAAACCTGGGTATTCCTCCAGAGGCAGTGGGTTAACACCTCCAAAAACTGCCTTAATATTCCCAGACCAGCTTGGGGTTTTTAAGGGAAAACCTGGGTGTTCCTCCAGAGGCTATGTGATGGTTCCGGAGGTCTGCATGGAGCCTCCCCTCTGGCGATGTGGTCTCCCACGTGGTCACCAACCCAGGAGCAGTGATGACAGTAACCTGGAAAAAATGCCCGGCCATAAAGATTGTAATCGGCAAGCACGGAGGGGGTGGGGAGGGGCTGAGGGGGAGCGGGATTTGGGGGGCATTGTGACTAGTAAGCAAGCTAAGTTTCAGGATAATTACCTAAAGCAGAGAACTGGGACAGGGGACATCCTAAGCTCAGGAACTGGGACAGGGGACATTCCAAGCTCAAGCCGCAGGGGTTAAGCTCTAGGGCAGGGAGAGGCGAGGCCTCTTTTGTGGGGGTCCCAACCAGGACCTGTTTCAGTCCTGGCGGTTGGGGCCAGCAGGCCTTGTCTGCCAAATCGGTACTTGGCCACTAAGGCAAACCCAACAGCAACAACAACAACAACAACAAGAACAACAACAAATAACAGAAACCTCAAATCACACGTTCTTTGCCAAGATAAGTGTTTTTGTGAGTGAGAGCAACTTTACATGAATCTGAACGGTATCATTAAAACAGGCTCAGATCCTTGATCTCAAAAGTAACTTCTTATTGTGAGTTAGAGCAAATATACATGTAATTAAGCAGTTAAAATGAAAACTAAGCTATATTGACTCCTTATGGTGAGCTAGAGCATGTTAGCTCAGAAAAGCAAATTAACAAATTAATTCAAAAAGACACATCTCACATACATCTAAATGTCTTGTTGCGAGTTAGAGCAAATTAAGATAAATCTAAGAAGTAGTCCTAAACCTAACTTCACATGGGAAAGTAGAACAAATCGATTTTATGTGAAATCAAGCTCAAAATGACTCATTTAAAGTAAAATGTATGAGCGTTAAAGTGCTATAGAAATTTTTTATGTGCAAATGAAGTAGGAATATGTCTCTGTGAGTCCCCAAATGATGTAGGGAATTTTGGAGTGTGTGAGTGAGCACCCGGATCCTGTCTCATAAGAACGAAGAATGGAAACACGGACCCAGGAGAGGCAAAGAGTTTTAAAAAGAGCATAGTTTATTGAAAGCAAAGGGTCAGAGCTCCCGAGAAGCAGGGGTCCGGAATGGGGGTGCCCAGTGACTGAGGCAAAAGCTCTTACTTTTATACCTTCCCTTGTCTGTCTGGGGAAGGGCAACTGTTTGAAGAAGGGAACTGGCGCCTTCTAATGAAATGCGTCTACCAGGATTGTTCTGCTTGGCCATCGTGGAGGAATTAGCAAAATAACCCACTCTTATCAGCTCTGCTCCGTTTGTCAGGCCAAAGGGAATTTTATGATTAACCTCAAGGCCTTGTTATATTATGTCCTGGAGCGAAGGAGTGATTTCAAACCCTGGAGTTTTAGGATATGGCTGTCTTTGTTTATTCCACCAGGGACCTCCCTGTCTACCTAGGGACCTGCTAGCTAACCTGTCTCACAAACAAGCTCAGAAACAGTTAACTCAAAAATACTCTTGTAATGCAAATTAGAGCAAATTAAGAAGGTTAAGTAAAAACAGTGTCACATCACACGTTAATATTAAGGTAAGTTAAAAGCACCTTATTATTTGAGTTAGTGACAATGAAGATGAAACTAAATTATGTATACAAACAAGCGGTATGTTTACAAACAAGCAGTATATTTGTAAACAAGCTAAGAATCAGACATTTCCCTCTAAGAAAACTTCTAGTGTGAGAAAGAGCAAATGAAAATGATTTAGAACCAATTTAGATAAATCTAATCAGTATCAGGGCATATGGCATTATTCCGTAATCTACCTTGTTATGAGAAATTAGAGTAAATATAGTCAATACTAAGCATTGTAGGTGAAATCAAGCTCAAAATCACTCACCCATTTTAAATGAAACTTCTTATTACTCCTTAAAGATAATACATATGTAACGGTATTAAAACAAGAGCAGACTCAAGCATTCTCAAAAGGACCTTCCCATTGAGACAGGTTAGTTAGCATTCTTTCTTCATGAAAGAATAAAGTTTCAGGTCTATCAACCATGAGTAGGATGTAATAACTAAACGTCAAACAACGTTCAGTACAACTAAGCTAACACCTTGGCCGCAGTTACATTTCAGTTCTGGACTCACGAGAGCAGAATGGTCCCACAGACCACATCCCCTGGAAATCTGACTGAACAATTGTGGGACAGAGCCCTGTAGAGCAGTTTCCAGGCTCTTGGCCTCACGTGGAAAAGTGCTGGCTCGGGTAGTAGTTGGCCTTCAGCTGTAGCCGTTAGCCAATTGGCCACTGATATAACTGCCGCACCCGCACTGGGGCGGGAGAGTCGGTCGGTTGGCAGAAAAGCGGACAGCAGGTCGCAGGTGGTGTGAATCCAGCCTCCAGTGAGACCATAGTGATATGACTCCCCTAGCTATGGCTCCGTGAGTGTTCCTTTTTGGCCTTGCCACATCCTGCGTTCTTATGTGGGGAGCGGGAGCTGAGATCCCGCAGGCTGCCTGGCACGACAACAATGCTGACTGGCGTCAGAACCTGAAGCCAGGATCTATTGCTCCCTGCCTTAGCCCCGACCAATCCGTAGAGCCCCCCACTCCAGTTCCCATAGAAACCATGATTAATGATTTTTCCCCTTATATAATGTAGCCACTAGAGGTCATCTGGGAGCCAGGTTTTTAAGAGCATTAGCTCACCTGTGTTTCAGGACTGGGCACCAACTCCTTAAATTAATCTTTACTTTCTTTGCTGTGAACTCCTGCTCGTGTTTTCTTTTGACTTGGATGGGCACAGACAAGCGGACCCCTTTTGAGTCTGCGGTAACAATTTTAACAAGAAAAAAGAGATTGGAGTCTGAGTGCTTTTGAACACTTTTTTTTATAAATTTGGGAGCACTTTCTCCCCAAAGAAAACTTCTGAGATCTTTGAAGTTTTGAGGACTTTCAAGTATTTCTGAGTCCTTTCAAAGGTTCATTTGAGAACATGAGTCAAGCTCATGTTCAGAAACTCCGTGTAGCTGCATGTAGTTTGGTCTTATTCGCAGGCAGCAAGTGCAGTTGAGGAAAATGTGTGTTCCTCTGATTTTTAGCTCAGGTCTTTTCTGAACATGTATCCTGTCCTGGGCATATGCTTGGTTTTTGAAATTACCCAGTATCCAGAGGAGCTGTTTAATATTAGCCCTAGTTTCCCAAAGAAATTCTCTCCTCAGCTTCTCCCAGGCTTCCAGCACTCTGTCGTTTGCCTCAGCTGTAATCTTTTCCCCAGATGGCAGCTGCTTGCTCATTTGCCGTCCAGTGCTTGAGGGGAACGCTCTCTGTATAACTCCTTTTCTGTTCTGAGTGAGTTCCTTAGGTGGAACAAAGACAGGAGCCCTGTGTGAGTCCTTCAGGTAGTCTCCATACCGGTTAGGACAGAAGCCTTGGAGAATTCATGTTTCGGTTAGAATTCTGTAAGAATAAGTTCCGCTCTGCTTATTCTAGAAGCTGAGACCAGGGTTCTACACTTTGAATGCGGGCTACCATCTTCCAGACCATCACTGAGCCAGGGAAGGGAATGGGCCATGGGGCAAGTAAAACCTCTGCAAAGCTTTCCTACCATTTTTGCTTCTTTATTTAAAAAATAGACTTTTTATTTTTAAAGAGCAGTTTTAGGTTCACAGCAAAACTGAGGGGAAGGTCCAGCGAGTTCCCATATACCTTTTGCCCCCACACATGCATAGCCTCCCCTGTTATTAAAATCCTGCACCAGCGTGGTACATTTGTTACAGTCAATGAGTCTACGTTGATACGTCATTATCACCCAAAGTCTATAGTTTACATTAATATTCACTCTTGGAGTACATTCATTCTATGTGTTTAGACAAATGTATAATGACATGTATCCATTCATCTATGAGGTGACAATTAAGTTTACGAACTTGTTGCTAAACTTTTTTGATATCAGAGGCATTATTTGTTATGAATTTGTACCACCTGGACACAGTTAACCAAGTTTACTATTTGGAAGTGCTGAAAATGCTGCGTGAAAAGTTAGACGACCTGAACATCACGCCAACAAGTCATGGCTCTTGCATCATGACAATGCACCAGCTCACACGGCACTGTCTGTGAGGGAGTTTTTAGCCAGTAAACAAATAACTGTATTGGAATACCCTCCCTACTCACCTGATCTGGCCCCCAGGGACTTCTTTCTTTACCCAAAGATAAAGGACATATTGAAAGGATGACATTCAGGACATCAAGGGTAATACGACGACAGCTCTGATAGCCATTCCAGAAAGAGTTCCAAAATTGCTTTGAAGGGTGGACTAGGTGCTGGTGTCGGTGCATAGCTTCCCAAGGGGAGTATTTCAAAGGTGACCATAGTGATATTCAGCAATGAGGTATGGAGCACTTTTTCTAGGATGAGTTTGCGAACTTCATTATCCTACCTTGTATACTATCATACAGAATAGTTTCACTGCCCTAAAAAAATCCTCTGTGTTCTGCCTATTCATACCTCCTTCCCCCCAAACCCTGATGACCATTGAGTCTTTTACTATCTCCATAGTTTTGCTTTTTACAGAATGTCACATAGCTGGAATCATACAGTATGTAGCCTTTTAGATTGGCTTCTTTCATTTAATAATACGCATCTAAGATTACTCCATATCTTTTCATGGCTTGATAATTCATTTATTTTTAGTTAATATCCCATTACTTGGATGCACCACAGTTTATTTATCACCTACTGAAGGACATCTTGGTTGCTTCTGAGTTTTGGCAATTATGAATAGAGCTTCTATAAAAATCTATGTGCAGGTTTTTGTGTGGACATAATTTTCAATTCTTTTGGGTAAATACCAAGAACCATTGCCGGATCCTATGGTAAGAGTACATTTAGTTTTGTAAGAAACTGCCAAAATGTTTTCCAAAGTGCCTGTACTGTAACTGAATCCAAGTTTGTACTGCTTGCTGCATGACAGCCAATGAGTCGAGTGACAAGTTGTTGGGGTAAGGAAAGCAAGTTTATTTGGAAAACCAGCAAGCCAAGAAGATGGTGGACTAGCATCCTAAAAAAAAATCTTAAGAAAGTGCAGAATTCAGGCTTCTTTTATATCAAGAGAAGGGGGAAATGGGAACGGCAAGAGGTGATTGATGACTGTAGATATCTGGACACCAGCAGGGGTTTGAGGAAGATTATGAAACTTCTTTGTTCTTAGTCTGTTGACTCTAGTTGATGTGAGTTTGGTCACAAGGTTCCTGCAAATCTTTGGTAAACAATCATTATTTTTGTACATACTTCCCTATCTTGAGACTTGGGAGAGGCAGTTTCTGGTAAGGGGCTGTTTTGTACAACTCCAGCTGCAAGCAGAATTCGCTAATGAATAACATGTCTATATACATGACTAAGCAGAAGCTATTCATGTGACGGCCATGGGAACAAAGCAGGCGTGAACAAGATGGAGTCAGAGAGGTTAAGCATTTTACTCTGTTATAATACCATTTGGCATCCCCACCAGCAGTGAATGAGCGCTCCTGTTGCTTCACATCCTCTCTAGCATTTGGTGTTTGTCAGTGTTTTGCATTTTGGCCATTCTAACAGGTGTGTAGTGATATCTCACTGTTGTTTTAATTTGCAATTCCCTAATGACATATGGTGTTCAGCACCTTTTCATGTGCTTATTTGCCATCTGCATGTCTTCTCTGGTGAGGTATGTGTTCAGATTTTTTTGCCAACTTTTTAATTGGGTTGATAGTTTTCTTTTATCTTTAAAATTTGAATTAATTAATTAAAAAATTTTTTTTGGGGTTGATAGATTTCTTATTGTTGAGTTTTCAGAGTTCTTTGTATATTTTGGATGACAGTACTTTATCGAATAGGTGTTTTGCAAATATTTTCTCCCAGTTTTCCTACCATTACAGTTGACATTTTCTTCATTCAATATTCACTTGATTTCTGTGAACATTTGACTATTTTCCAGAGTTCTGACAAAATTGATTCTGATGGGTTTTGCTTAATTTTTCATGTTTTGTGGAGAGATCAGTCTTTGGAGCTATCTACCTATTTTCATTGACATCATCTCTTTCTATTTTTGTTTGAACTGATCCTTGTATGTTCTTCACATGATGAATAACAGTCACAATAGGATATAGAGAGTTGCTGAGGGAGGCATTGAGATCCAGGGCAAGATTCTGCTTAGTACTACCAGTAACATAGCAGTTTCCAAGACAACAGAAGGGAATGAGTCTATTCTGCAATAACCAGACCAGAATTTCAGGAAAGTCTTATCTCTGTCCTGGCTCACAGTTGTCTTGTGGCCATTTCCTCTGTCTCCTGAGCACTAGAGAAGTCTCAGAAGGCTGGTATAGGGAAGACGAAGAGAAATGAGAGAGTGGAAGGAGAGATGGTATTGGAAAAAATTAAAAATAAAATCTTCCGCCAACCTAGAAAATCCTCTCTACAAATGTAGAGGAGAAAGAAAATTTTATTTTATTAGTATTATTATCGAATAAGTATTAAACCAGACTGCGAAATGCGTTATAGGCAATCTACTAATGAGATTGCAAAGACTAAAAGAAATACTACTTTTTATATTGTTGAGTAGACACAAGTCATCACAAACATGTTCTTGATATTAATGGTAATGTGCTCTCTTCTAAGAAGATTTGACAACCTTGTTTGCTGTACATTTTTTCATAGTTCATCCTAAATTCACCTGGTAATTGGGGTAGCCCCCTGTGCTAGTTAATTGCTTTTATTTGAAAGAAAATAAAACTCCTCTATCTCTGTGACAAGCAGATGGTTACAGTTTGGAGCTCCACATCTAAACTAAACTCCATCAGTGACAGGAGGATAGGGACAATATCTCCCCTAATGTTTATGTTTCAAAGAGATGGTCTTTAAGAAAAACACTCCTAGATTGTAAAGCTGGCAAGAAAATTTTTTTGCCTTTAAAAAGATTTACATATATATCAAAGGGGCACGTTTACAAATAGATTTCTCAAGGAAATGTTGTAAGACAAGAGAGGGAGGAACTAGTCTATTTCCTTTTTGACAATGGTGAAAATTTAAATTTTTACAGTACAATATAAACAAACTAAATTTAACTTTTACAGTACAATATAAACAAACGCTCATCCGATGAGCTGAAATAGGTCTGCTTTGCAGAGCCTGTTAAAAAATACAACAGGCCCCAAAAGAAGTCACTTGTGCTAAGCCGACATTACCAAATAAACAGTTAATGTCTAATTTAGTTTCAACCTTTCCCAGAAATGGACTCTTAAACCAGTCAGTCTGGAATTAACTTGTTGGCATTAGTGAGGTAATCCCCCATAGACCCCTGCCTCCCTGCCCTTAGGGAAGGCGACTTCACCTGAAACCGTCCACTCTTTGTTAGTGGCTTCCTTGGCCCCCCCCACTTTTGCCTATAGAGCTCTCCCATTTTGTACAGATTCTCAGAGCTCCTTTCTATCTACTAGATGGGGATACTGCTCAAGTAGTTGAATGAAGCCAATTAGGTCTTCAAATTTCCTCAGTTGCATTTGGTTTCTTAACACCTGGGTCCTAGATAAAGGCCAGAGAGCTAGGCTCCAGCTTGAAGTGGGACTTCCATACTCCAGGCACTGGATGAGAGTTTGTCACTAAGTTTGAGAACATGGACAAGGGCATCCAAAGGGGAACGATGTAGTTCAGGGTAAGGGCTCAACTGAGATTTTGGCAGGCTGCTTTTTGCCTTCCTGGTTTGTTTCTTCTGCCAGTAAAGTGGGGATGCCCACAAGGGTGCATGGGCAGCACGACGCTACACTTAGATGGAGCTCACGGAAGGTGGCGTATATGTTATACTGCCTAAGCCCAGGGAATTTAGCTTGGTTAAGGGCGGAAAAAAAGCCCAAACACAGAATAGCCATGCAGCCTACACACTGAACCAGCCAGACACGACAAACGGAAACGCCTTAGGCACATAGACGCCGCTGACCCAGGGGCCGGATGCGGAAACTATATGCAGAAGAAGGTGTCGAGGAGGTTTCTGGGGATTGTAGTCTTTCCGGCGAGTGGGACGAGGGAACAGATTTCACTCTGGAATCACTACTTGTTTTATGCATGGGTGTCTTAAGAAAAGACACGGGTAGGGCTGTCACTACAGCAGACATTGTTCAGCTCAATTAACCTCGCGGCCCAGAAGCCGCTCCCAGGGAGGCCAATGGGAGGCGGGGCCTAAGGGGATTCTGGGAATTGTAGTTCTGAGTGGCGGAAGGCTGGATGGGTTTATAGTGCCTGTTCTGGTGAGCCAGGCACGCCCGGGTCCTTTACAGCGCTGGAAGGAGAGTCGGGAAAGGCTGGGCCTAGGGTTAGGGAACTGCGTAGAGTGAGGCCGGCGGGTTGGGGAGGTTTCATTTTTGAAGAAGTGGGTACGGCCCGAGACGCGCATTTGGGGCAGGGAAATGGGATGAGACTCAGCCAGCTGGGAATCCTTGAGTTGCTGGACGCTACTCGGATCTTCCTTCTTCGGCTGGGGCAAGTGACCGGGAACTTAATTTCTTTTTGAAGGAGGTGGGATTATTCTGGGCCAAACAATTTCCGAGTAGGGAGGTGGCTGCAGTCATGCATCCTGGGGATCATGTGGGCTGTGGGAATGAGTTCAGCCAGGGTCAAATAGATAAGACATGCCCTGTGATGGGGGTGGGAGCGCGGCTCCGGGTCTGTATCCCAGGGTGTTTCTAGCAAAAGAGTACTTAATTGGTTCCTGCGTCTTCGAAAGGTTGTGAGAACCCAGGATTGATCGTGAATGTCAAGTTTTGTTTCTGTTTGTTTGTTTTGGTGGAGTTGAATATGGCCCAAATGGTGATTGGGAGGAGGGCTGTAGGGGGAACCATCTAAGGCTCTGCTGTGCCTTGGTTTGTTAGGGATGGGTGGGTGGAGGTGAGTTTGATATGGGCAGAATATCCCCAGGGGGTTGTGGGGGAATGTCTTGGGTCTGGAGTCCCTGTAGCTTTTAGGGGGTGGGAGAGGTTTTGGCCTCGGACAGACATCTGGTGGTGGGCTGCACCACTAGGACCTGCATATAGGCAGTTTTTAGAGGGGGGCGAGTCTGCTTCTTTGGAACCTGTTGTCCCAGGGTTTGTTGCGAGGCAGGGGCTCACTCTGCTTTGTGGCAAAGATCCCACGTTTGGCTGATTCTCCCTTTACTTGTCTGCTTTTCCCTCATGTGTTGGAGTCAAAACTCTGGTTTGGGGCTTAGGGAATTAGGTCGGGTGGGCACCTCTGAGGGCTATTGGTGGACTGTCCAAATCACTTCCTGCGTCTGGTGGGGTCCAACTATTAGGACTTTAATTTTTAATTTTTTGGTATGGACAAATCTTAAGCCTACCCAGTAGAATAGTACACTGAACCCCCATGGATCTGTCACCAGCTACATTTATTAATTCACGGCCAATCTTGTTTCATATACATCCCCTCCACCCTATGTGTGGGTACACCTTGAGAATTGTCATACCCCACAGGGATTGGTCAGTACTGACATTACCACTGACTCAACTGGCTAAGGGCATGGCAACCCCATAGCTAGAGTTCAAATCTAGGCAACTCTAGCTCATCAGCTTTGACAAGATTCATAACTCTGCCTCAGTTTATCATCAAACCTAACTTATGGGGTCTTTAGGAGGTAAAAGTTGTACAGTGCCTGGTATATAGTAAGAGTTTTGAGTAGTTGTTAACTATTACTAATAATGTTACAACTTGAGGCCCATCGGCACTGATGGAGTTCAGAACATGCCTCCCCAAGATGTGCCACTGGCATGTGAATTATTTTGAGCTGAAGGCGAGACCCTGCAAGCTCACGAGAAACTTTAACCTCTTCCTTAAAGAATTTAAATGTGGGGACTTGCCCATAATAAGAGTTATTACCAGAGATAACTTTTTATGACCGATGTTATAGGGCAGGAAAAACATCTAATTACTTAACATCTGTTCTTATTATGATCCTGCAAGTGACCTTCCTCCTCTCTGAAGCCCCAAGGCACCTTACTTTGTGCTTAGCTCAGAATGCCATATATACCTCAATTTTCCCTTTCTGTCTCTGAACTGCTCATGTGTGTGGGGTTCCCATATGTACGTATGTGATTAAATTTGGTTATTTTCTCTTGTTAACCTAATCTGTCTCATGTAGACTTAATTGTTAGACCAGGCAGAAGAACATATAAAGGTAGAGGAAAGTTTCTTTCTCCCCTACAGCACAAAAAGGGTGGATTCCTTACTTAATAATAGCATGTCAGAGCAGGCTGTGCTCTGATGCCCATACTTGACTCTGTCCCCAGAAGCTGTATACTTACTTCTTTGACAGATCTGATGCTCTTTTTTTTTTTTTTTTTTAAAGGATGAGGAGCACTCCTCATTTTAAACTTGGGGATTTCTAGCCTGATATTTGGGGGCTGAGAGACAGTCGTGAATCTGTGACACTGCCTGTTCCGTCTTCAGGTCCACTTTCTCGTGTCCCTGTCTCTGTAGGACTGTGTAGAGACAGTGAGCTCCTGGAAGCCCACTTTACGGTGGGTACCGCTCACCGTTCACATTCCTTCAGTGTTTTCTGTGCTCCGAACCAGGGGTGAATTTCCTTTGCTCATCTTGACATCTGGTGTTCTGAAATGTCCCATTTGAGGCTTTCTGAATCTTGTGAAGGCTACATTTTTTAAAATTTTTATATTCTCATGTGGCCCTTGGTTAAGCCATAAAAAGGCTTATTGGTTTGAGTTACTATTAAGATCCTACTTGTCAAGGCCAGATGACAGATTCTCTGAATTGGAAAAACGTCTAAATTGAAATATATATACTTTTTTTTAAAAGAGAGCTCTCATTTTGTTATAATGGCTAGTCATTAAGATTCCTTCAATAAGATGGAAGGACAGAAATGAGAACAAAAATCAAACTCCACTCAAACCCTTCTTGTTTGCCTTCAGCCGTTTAAAGATATTGTAAAAAATCAGGACATTGGAAGTACAATTGTCCTGTACTTAAGTAGAAAGAGGAAAGAAAAAAATGGTAAATGTTACTAAAGACTAAAAATTTTATATCCTAAGAGCTCATCTTGGTAACTGTCAGGTTGGAAGCTTCAAAATATGGCCAGACAGAAATGTGGGCTAAACTCCATTTATGGCTAGGGTCCTACCAAACTGCTGCCAGCCCTTAAGAAAATTATAACCTAAAATTACAATGGCAATTATGAGGAATGTTCCAATTAGATTAGGTCATTTAAAAGTGTACTTAAAGACAAGGGCTTCCAAATCAAATATACAGTATGAGATACCTATTTTTAATTGGTATGCAAGAGCCTCCATTAGGCTTCAAAAATTCTAAAAGTTTCATTAAAAGATTTGTTGTAATAGGCTAATGAAAAAATAAAGAAATAAAACAAAAGACTATAAAACTGATGTTATCTCTTACAGGCGGTTGTCCTCAGATATCTTTTGCTCCTTGGTCTAAGGCCAAATAAAGGCCATTATTAGGGAATTTCTTAAACTCAGGGAGGATCCTCAGAAGTTTTTGTAAATGAATTACCTCCTGATCCAGTGAGAAAGGGAAATAAAATTTCATGTTGTTCCTTCTCAAATCCAGACCAATTGTTTATTTATCCTCTTTCTCCCAAGGATAGCTATTGTCTCTATCCTAAGAGCTTGGCTTGGCTTTCTGCCTACCTGGGACATGCAGGCTGTCAGTTCTTTTCTTTGGCTATCAGAGGGAATGACTCTGAAAGTTCATTTGAACCCTCTGAAAAGCCTTTGCACCCTCTTGAGTCCATGGAATCATTTAATACTGCTAGAAATATTTACTGTTTGCCCTGGCTGAAACCTGACAAAATATTTGAAAGGATTTAATAACTTTTTGATCAGAAATTTGGTAAAATTGGAAGCTGAAGATTCAGAGCCTGATAGAAAAAATTGTAAAGGCCTCCTCCCCTAAGCTAAAATAAAACTGTAATCAGAGGGAAAGAAGCAAATTAGGGATGATGTGGTTGGACAGGTAGGTCAACCTATGACATCATTTGAGAAATTGAGGGCAATTGTCCATATCTTAACAAATCTTTGCAAAACCAGAAATGCAGCTGTAGAAGCAGTTCAAAATCTACCTATCTTCACCATCCTCAATTACTAAGATTGAAGGAAAAAAATGGGAGATGAGGGTGTTTTTGAAAATACTGCTTCTCTGGCTCCAAGGCTCCCTTGCTAAGTACAAATACAAATCTTAATTGTCTTCTCCAATAAGAAAACGCCTTAACCATGTGAGTGGTCTCCCCCTGTAAGAATGTGCCCCGACCCTATTGACTTCAAAAGTCACCACATGACTTGATTTGCGTATGTGGGTGTGGTCAGAAGTGTCACTTTAGGTAGAATATTTAAGAGCCTGAATATAGTTCTCCATCTTTCATTTCCCTCTATCACTCCCTCTACCACTTGTACAGGCCATGTTCTGAATAGACGCTACACTGTTAGCCTCAGTCCTGTGGTGAAGATGACTTTGAGCCCAATTCCAGTTGACACGTGACAGACATGGAACTGGATTGAGAAATAAACTTTCATGACTTTACGTAAGTCACTTGATTTTGGGGGGAGTATTTGTTACTACAGAATAACTTGGCCCATCTTGACACAGACCCCTTTCTCCACTTCACCCTAACCCCTAACCCTAACCCCTAACCCCTAACCCTAACCCCTAACCCCTAACCCTAACTGTAACCCCTAACCCAAACCCTAACTCTGAGGGTCTTGTGTTTTTCAGTTTGAACTTTGAACGCTACGGACATCTGCTCACTCTGCTTTTTCATTTAAGCATTATCTTACGCAATGGCAAAGAAAAAGCGCTTTGGAATGAGAATTTTGAATTCTAGGCTTGGCTCTGACACTTGGTAGTTGTGTGATCTTAAGACAGATAACATCTTACATCTTAGTTTCTTCCTCTGTGAGGCAGAAAGGATAGCAGTGTCTACCTCCTGGCTGTGTTGTAAAGAGTCCTGGACCTGTGCTTAGTACACGACCTGCTTTATACATGTTAGCTATCAATACTGGCGTTAGTAGGTGGAAGAAGGCTGTATTTATCCGCATTTATCAGCGTAGGCTAAGCTGTACTGCAGTAACATGACTCCCAAATCTCAGTGACCCACACAAACAATCTAACATTACTCCCAGTCTTATTCTTCCTCCTTTGTTGGTTGGCTTTAGCTCAGCACCATGAGTTTTTTTTTTTTTTTTAATTTAATTTTTATTGGGGAATATTGGGGAACAGTATGTTTTTCCAGGACTCATCAGCTCCAAGTCAAGTTGTTTTCAATCTAGCTGTGGAGCTCACTGGCCTATGTCAGAACTGAACCGGCGATGTCGGTGTTATGAGCACTGCGCGCTTACCAACTGAGCCAACTGGCCGCCCCAGCACCATGACTTTTTACGATAGAATGAAGGCCCCTTCTTGGGAACATACTGCTCTCAGAACGTGAGAGATGGACTCATGCAATCCTTAGAAGTGGCACGTCACTTTCACTCACATCTCATTGTCCGAGGCAAGGCCTGATGTCAGGGGGCAAGAAAGTACAATCTTTTTATAGAGAAACAAATAATTGGGAACAATGATAAAAACCTACCACAAAAACCTATTTTATCCTAATTGCTAGGATTAGCAAAACAACTGTGATGCATTTTTTTTCTTACAAGAAGCTCTCATTCTAGTAAAGATAGTCATGTACATAGAAGAATTGCAGTATGGTGCGATTAAGGTGAGATGCCCAGATTGGACAGAAGAGAGCGTGACTATCTCTGCCTATGGTGTTAGGGTCTGAGTCATAAGAGCTTCTTAGAGGAACTCTAGCTAGTCTCAAAAGGGAATTTGGCAACAGTAGGACTGCAATCATTTGGGCTGAGATCCTGGACAGGGTGTCTGGGTTGCTTCTGAAGGTGGTATAGCTCCTAATACTGCTTGCCTTCTTTGGGACCACGTGAGTGGAGGACTTTAGCTTGGGCCCATCAGGAGACACAAATGCACATCTCTGATAAGGCCACGTGACATACACATACAGAAAAGGAAGGTGGGGTCTTATCTTTACAGAATCATTGTGAGTCCTGGAGCTCTACCTAAACTAAGAAGGACTCAGATTAGACTCCCCAAACTCCTCAGAGTACAGGGACATAGGGGGATCGAACACTGCTGGAACTCTGGGCCAGGGAGGTCAGGAGCTGAGTTCTGAATACCCCAGTTGTTCTGGAAGGAGATCGTCCAAGGCTCTTTTTCCGCAGGCATTATGCTATGTCTTCTCTCTGACTCAGGCTCCATGTGGCAGATATTGATACGAGACATGGAGTTTGTACCTGAGATGCAGTGGTGGGAGGGAATTGTAAATTTTGTCATATAAGGGAGAGTAGCATGTGACAGACTTGAGGGCCTACAGTCTGGAAAGGAATGAGGGAAAAAATCCAAGGAGACACCATAGACTGAGGAGAGGGCAGGATCCCTGCTGAGGAGGCGGGCGTAGGCTTCGGGCCTGCAGTAGAGGTCCTGGCAATGTCAAATTGCTTCTCCATTCCGCAGACCCTGGTTTCATGGAAACAAGATGTACTTTTACCATAAGGTTCAGAGAAGTCACCCCAGGCAGCGGAAATCGATCTTGAGATGAAATAACTTCTACCTGGCCTCCTGGCAGAATTTCAACACAAACACTGGGCTGACTCAGGGGCTATGACGTTGCCTGATCCTTCTGCCTGGGGAGAACAGGAGTGGGAGGAGATTTTGCCTTTGGAGAACAGGGAAGATATGGAGACCATGAAGAAACTGACCCAAAATCATACGGCAAAAGGTGAGAGTTGTTGAAGGGCTGGAGAGCTGAAGAGGGGGTGCAAGGCTGAGAATGTTCTAGTGACCACCACGGAGTACAGGGACTACTTCCTCCATCACACGGCTTAGAGGAGCTACTTGGGGAGAATTATGGGAGGCCTGGTTTCTCACAGCTTTCTTTTTCTTCCCCAGGTTTGCCTTCGAACCATACTGACTGCCTCCAAGAAAAGGCAGGGAAGCCCGAGATACTGGTGAGTAGGGGTTGTATTTATTTTTCCCTGAAGGCTGGCCCATTTTCCAGAGAATAGGCATACTGTGTCTTCTCTTTCTTGGGAAGGGAAAAGGCAATCAACATTTAGGCAGTTCACGTCTGTGTGAGGCACTGTATTAGTCACTTCATAATGATTCCTGCGTTTCTATGTTTTATTTTCTTTGTTGAAAAATATACCCAAGATTAATAGTAAGAGTCCAGGAAACAGTATAACATAAGGGATATTTTTGAAAAACTGAGATTATTTAAAATTTTAAATATACTACTGAATTTCACTTCACATCTACACTACCTAAAGATATTATCTTTTGCACTAGACACTTTTTTTTACTTTTTCACTATTGAAATTTTTGAGCATATATGGCAGTAGAGAACGTAGTAATAATTGAGCCTCAGATACCATCGTCCAACTTTAACAATCGTCTACAATGGCCAGTCTTGTTTCATTTCTACCCCTCCCCTGTCCCTCATTGGATTATGTTAGACAAATCTCAGACGTCATGACATTTTCTCCCTAATTCTTTATTTTTTTCCCCCATAATTCGTAAAAACAGCTGTAAGAGGGTAGTGGTGGCAGTAATACTATTTATTCCAGAGAGAGAAAGTCTGGTTTAGAGGGCTTTGTGATTTGTGTATGGCCATACTCATCTAGTCTCTGGTAGAGACAAGGATTTGAACTCCATTTTCTTTGACTCTCAAGCTCCTGCATCTTCTATTGTATTTTATTGCCTTCTGGACTCTTTCAGCCACATAAATCCCCATCTAGAAATATGGGAACGTGTTTTCCAACCCTAGGGAATGGGCCTGCATTATTTGATGAAAGAATCATATAGAATGCTCTTTAGATGCAGTGCCTCATTCCTCCTCTCTCATCCCCATTCTCTTCTTTACCAGAAATTTGATGTATTCTTTCATGTGAACGGTGTGTGTGAGATTCCGCAAGCCAAACCAATTGGTTTATAAGTAGACCATCCTTTCCTCAAGGAGCCTACAAGTTCTTTGGAAAAATAATGTATAAAAACAAGAAATGATGATAATAATAGTAATTTTTACTCTAATGGTTGAAATGGTTACATAATGGTACAGTAAGAGTTGTCACAAAGTGACTAGACTAAAGCTTTCAAACCAATGTCCAGCCGCTCACAGTTTGTTGATAAAGAAACTAATAGGACAGAGGAGGAGCACTTCTGGAATGGTGGCATGAGGGGCTCCACAGGCCGTCTCCCCAGCGAAACAACCAAAATGATTTAACAAACTCATTAAACCCAACTATTTAAAGCCTCTGGGAATTGTCCTAAGGACGTTTCCATGTTTCCCCGTCAATAAGACCTAGCTGGGCCATCAGCTCTAATGCGTCTTTTGGAGCAAAAAATATAAGACCCGGTCTTATTTTAATATAATGTAAGACCTGGTCTTATATAATATGATATGATATGATATGACATGACATAACATAACATAAAGACTGGGTCTTATATAATATAAGACTGGGTCTTATATTAATTTTTGCTCCAAAGGACGCATTAGAACTGATAGTCCGGCTAGGTCTTATTTTTGGGGAAACACAGTAGCACGTGGAGAAACATTTATTCAAGAACATTTACTCAGTCTCAGTGAGAACAGCAAGAGTTCATAGCATTTGGCCCATAACTTGCTCACTTCTGCCCACCTTTCAGCTCAGTGTAATGGAAGCTCTTCTCCAAGTTGGTACAGCCAAAGAGAAGGGGCGCCTTCTCTTCCCAGTTTCCAGGCTAGGACTTCGCTTTTTCCTTGGGAGGGACAGGCCACCAGCAGTTCTCCTTCCTCTTAGCTCAGTGTTGCAGGCAAGCTATCCAAGAGGTCTGGGGTGTTTCACTAGCCCCTATTTGTAGGATAGGAGCTCTGTCCTAGACACATGAGGGCCCTGATTGCCTTCTCCCCAGCTTGCCTGCAGGGCAGAGATTCCATGCCAGGAGAGGCAAGGTGAGAGGACAGGAGCTGCCACTCCCGCCCAGTGCCCTGCTCTTAGAGCAGGGGTGTCACTCTGAGAGAAGTGGCTGCTGATCCTGCCCCAGCTTTGAGCAGTGAGCAGAGGTCCTGCCCAGGAGGAGAGGCCGGTTGGAAGAACAGAGTCCAGTATAGTGCTCGCTAAGGGCACTGGCTTTATTTGAAACAGAGCATAGGGAAGTTGAAGCCTAAGGGTGCTCTTGAAAACAAGGGAGATTTTGGTGGTGAGCAATCAAGAGGAAGCTGGCAGGTCCATGATAGCAACAAGCAAAATGGCAGATCAGCTAGGAGTTTTAACAGAGAGAACCAGGGAAAGATAGCTGAGAAGAACCTTCCTGGGGTCTCAAATACTGGCCTCAAAACTACCCCTGCAAAAGGGCTTGACTTTAGTTGGATCAGACTGTGGAGCCATTTCTATCCTAAGATGTTGAAAACAAGTAGAGCAATCAGCTAGTGATTGATGGAGGCCAACAGCTGGGTGTGATACCAACAAAGGCAGACCAGATAGAACCTTAACAGGGACATCAGGGAGAGACACAAAGAGAACCCTGTTAAAAGGACTGACATTTCTGGAGGGGGAAGGAAGGTCAGAGTGACGTGTGTGTGTTCAAGGCTGCACCTGCTGATAAGCCATATCTTGAGGGGCAGTAGCCTTTATTGAACTGGTTCAGACAAGTCACAAAACATGAACAAGGGACCACAGCAACAGCCCGGGGAGGGGGCAGGTTTGGTATGCAGAGCTGCTACAGTCTTTTACCTAAAATGTTCAGTATGCAAAAAAAAAAAATTACATAGGTAGATAGATAGGGAGAGAGAGAGGCAGGGAGAGAAAGATAAAGGATATATGAATATGAGAATGAGAGAAAGCCTGAAATTTTCCTGGTCTGTAAAGTGAAAATAACTTTTCAGTGCTATGTGTTAAATTGTAATCTCACTGGATTGTAAATTCATCCTCCCTTTATTGGTTATGAACTGTGCGTTGTAAGAAACACTGTGGACACAAATTTCCCTTTAAATGGGAGTTCTCCCGCCCGTCCTCAACTCTTCCATCTCAGAATTCCTCCATTACAAAGCCTCAGAGTCACTTTCCTGAGCACAGCTTGAGGTTTTCAAATTGATTCATAAATCATTTCTCCAGTGAAATCGTAAGTGTCAATGGCCAGGAGTGTGTTGTATGTATCAGTTATGCTCCCCTCAGATTTTAACACTAAGCCATAGTAATGCCCAGAAGAATTTGATGTGGAGAACTGGGTATTCTGGAAAACGAACTAGACCAACATCTTGCATATCCAGACTCTCCAGCGCCACCAGATATGCTCCTCACGTTGGGAAAATTGATGGTGACTTGCTGTCTATTAACTGATGGCTTGTTTATAGGTCCCAGTTACATTCAGAGATGTGGCTGTGGTCTTCACAGAGGCAGAATGGAAGAGACTGAGCTCTGAGCAGAGGAACTTATACAAAGAAGTGATGCTGGAGAATTACAGGAATCTGCTGTCACTGGGTGAGGCTGTGTTCTTTCCTTCATTAATTCAGTGGAGATTTATTTACCACCTACTCGTATGTGCCAGAAAATGTTATAAACACTTAGAACCCATTCACGAATGAAATAGTAACCCCTGCCCATGAGGGCTTACTTTTTCTGGTGTATGGAGACAGACACCAAACAAAAACTTTCACATATGGGGATATTATGATATGATGAGGTATGTTAGAAGGTGATTAGCACTACCTAGTAAAAAATAATTGTAAAAAATGGAGCAGGATAAAGGAGTATTGGGAGTGAATGGTGGCTGGCTGAATTTTGAAATTGGGTATTTGAAATCAATGAGGAGGTAACATTTGACCAGAGACATAATGTGGTTAGAGCTCTAGGTATCTAGAGTAAGAGCATATCAGGTGGAGGGACTCACTGGTGCTATGATCTTAAGGAAGGGATGTGCCTGCTGGGTGTAAGGAATTGCAAGGAGGCCAGTGAGACTGGAAGCACAGTTTGCAAGGGGGAGAGTAGTGAGAAATGCCTTCTGCGATAGAAGTTAAAATTAAATGTCAAAGTTTGTATGGCTTTCGGGTTTCATAAACCTTTGTTTTTCTTTTTCATTTATTTAAAAGCATACATTGATTCTGTAAATCTAGGTTGATAAATACTTTTGATTGCTGCACTCTGATACAGGGATTGGCCCCCTTTTTTGTAAAGGGCCAGATAGTGACTGTTTTAGGTTTTGTAGGTGATATGGTCTCTGTAACCACTCTCAATTCTGCCCTTGTAGTGCTACAGTAGCCACAGACAATATGTAAATGAATGAGTGTGGCTATATTCCGATCAGACTTTGTTTGTGGACACTGAATTTTGAATTTCATATAATCTTTATGTATCATGAAATATTACTCTTTTGACTGATTTCCACCTCTTTAAAAATTTACAAACCATTCTTAGCTTGTAGACGGTACCGAAACAGAGGGCCAGATTTAGCTTGAAGGCCATAGTTTTCCCACCCTTTGTTCTAGATCGGTGCCGTCCAGTATAAATAAAATGTGATCTATGTGGGTAATTTCAAATTTCCTAGTAACCACATTTAAAAAAATAGAAATACATGAGTGAAATTAATTTTAATAATATATCTTATTTAACCCAATGTATCAAAATGTTATCATTTCAACATGCGATCAATATAAAAAATTAATTAGATATTTTTTCTTGTACTAAGTGTTCACAATTTTGTGTGTATTTTACTCTCAGAGCCAATCTTAGTTCAGCATAGCTATATTTCAAGTGTTCAATAAACAGGTATGGCTAGTGGTTACCATATTGGATAATGCAGTTCTAGCTATTCCTATATTTCTAGATGCTATAAAAAGAAGAGTCACATTTTTGGAGATAGAAACTAGTTTCAGGCAGGCGTTTCTTCAGGAGTTTCCTTCAAATGGCATGGCTGTTTCCCTGATGCCAATTAATCCGATTTTCTTTCTTCCATTTTCATCTTCTTTGATGTGTTTTGATCTGATTCCATCTAGTTTGAGCTCCTGCTAATTAAGTGTGGATTCATCCATTTCAATCTGTTCTGTGTTTTGATTTGGCCTGAGCTAGTCCATCTAACTAGATTTTGTTTATATTTTTATTTTCCTCCGGTCATATTATGCTCTTTTTCTATGTTAATACATTGAATGGGTTCAGAGGAAAATGTTAAAATGACCTGGTTCAAATTAGTCTCGATAGGGACAGCCTGGACCCTTGCATTTCTTGAAACTGTTTCTTTTGTCTTGCTCGATACCACACTATTCTGCAGTTCTCCAGCTTCTCGTGTCTCTCTTCTTGGCTTTTCTCTTTTCTTTGGACTGTAGACATCCATAGGACTGGTGTCACATACTCTTTTTTTTCTGGGCCTTTGTGAACAATTTGTGAACTTTAATGATTTTACCCATCACTTATTATGACGAACCTATTTTTTCTGTCACTGTCTCACCTGTGCTTCATCCTCACATTTCTATTTGGTTATAAGACAGTACAAGTTTATTCTCAAACTTATCAAAAATTGAGATCATACTATTTTCCCTCCTAAACCAGTTTCTTTTCTCTAATTCTTCACATATTCATGTTACAATGTCTCTTTTTTAAGGGTACTGTTAGAAATACATGGGCCATTTTCCCCTGAAATAATCTTTAAAGCTTTCATAGAGGAGATATTTCAGTTAGCATAGGCTAGGTAATGCTGTGATAACAAACAACTTCAAATTTTGGTGGCTTATAATAGCAAATGTTCATTTTTCACTTTTATTACTTGTGTACTAGTAATTACTAGTTCAGATGGGGTTCAGCTCTATTGGTTCTGGAATCTGGGCAAAAGGACCAGCCTCTGTCTGGGTCATGGGATTCTTAAAGAAGAGGGGAAAAGAGCAACGAAGGAACCACAGTTTGGCTTTTAAAGCCAGTTTGAAAGTGGCCCTGATTTTTCACTAACCTTCACTGGCCAAAGCAAATCCCATGGCCAGGTCTGATGTCATTTTGATGGGATCGGTTTGGGCACAAGGTGCCAGAATCCTGAACTTATGGACCGTGTCTATCTTGTCTGCTGCTGAATCCACAATACTTAGTAGAGAGCCCAGCACTTAGAAATTTCTAAGTGTTTGCGATGGGCAACCTGAAATTCAGACTTATCCTGTACACAATCTCTTTAATTACTGTTTCATACACTGTCTCCTACATTTGGAAGCTCTACAGACCGAGTGACTTTTTATGTGTATCAGTCTTTTTTTGTAATAAGAAAAGTCATGAAGGAGATTTTCATGTGGCTCATAGAGACTATTACCTCTAAGTAGAACAGAGTTGTGGACAGTATACTTGTATATCAATGTGAGTGTCAATGGGTTAGATGATTTATTAGAAAGAAAAGGCTGACTGTGTAGAAGCTGTTTACAAAGCAGAATGCTTACTTGAAAGGCTCCTTGGCTCTTTGACATGTAGAAGATGTTTTTAGTGTGGATTTATTGGATTGCAATAGAAAATGGAATTTCTGTGGAATGTAAAGGAATGATTGCTGGGAAACAAATCATGTACATAATTTATCAATAACAGATATGGCAGGAAAATACTCTCTGTCCTAAGACAAGGTGGAACAGCCAGCAGCCCCACTTAGGGCTTCTCTAACTGAACACTCTCTTTCTCTCCAGCAGAATCAAAGCCAGAAACAGACCCCTGTTCCTCTTGCCTTCTGGCCCCCTGGCAGCCACTCCTCAGCCAACATGTGCTTCAGAGCTTCTCGGGCTTACGTGACTTCCATCCAAGGGATTCTGGCCCAGGGCATCAGGAGCAGGAGTGTTTGTCTCGAAGCTGCTGGAGTGAAAACACAGAAAGTCAAGAGATAGAAGGTGACTGCAGACCTTGGTGTGTGAACACAGAGGAGAGAGAGACCTCAAGTGCATTCCGCAGCCCACCCCGAGGACAGTCAGCAAGTCCTAGCGAAGGAGGCCTGGTGGTGGAAATAGAGTCCAACTCAGCCCAAATGGTAAGCCCTGTGCAAACGGACAAAGGAGTAAAGGAATTAGAAACCCTGAGACTTGGAGCAGTCAGCTGTAACAAGCATGAACTAGACCGTAGTCTGAAATCAAACTTTATTACAAACCAGGTGACCCTCTTAGGGGAGAAGCCTTATGTTTGCAGGGAGTGTGGGCGAGGCTTTAAAGATAAGTCAAACCTCATCAGACACCATCGCACACACTCAATGGAGAAGCCTTATGTGTGCGTTGAGTGTGGCCGAGGCTTCAGCCTGATGGCAATCCTTATTAATCACCAGAGGACACATTCAGGAGAGAAGCCGTATGTGTGCACAGAGTGTGGGCGAGGCTTTAGCCAGAAGTCCAATCTCAAGAGACACACGAGAACACATTCAGAAGAGAAGCCTTATTTGTGCAAGGAGTGTGGGCAGAGCTTTAGAAATAATTCAGTCCTCATTAGACATCAGTGGACTCACTCTGGGGAGAAGCCCTATGTTTGTCAGGAGTGTGGGCAAGGCTTCAGTGAGAAGTCATACTTCATCAGACACCAGAGGACTCACTCAGGGGAGAAACCCTATGTGTGCCTGGAGTGTGGACGGGGATTCGGTGATAAATCAACTCTCAGAAAACACCATAGGGTTCACTCTGGGGAGAAGCCCTATGTTTGCCAGGAGTGTGGGCGAGGCTTCAGCGAGAAGTCATCCTTCATCAGACACCAAAGGACACACTCAGGGGAGAAACCCTATGTGTGCTTGGAGTGTCGACGGGGATTTGGTGATAAGTCAACCCTCAGAAAACACCAGAGGATTCATTCAGGGGAGAAGCCCCATATTTGCCAGGAGTGTGGGCGAAGCTTCAGCGAGAAGTCATCCTTCATCAGACACCAGAGGACACACTCAGGGGAGAAGCCCTATGTGTGTCTGCAGTGTGGACGAGGATTTGGTGATAAGTCAACCCTCAGAAAACACCAGAGGACACACTCGGGGGAGAAGCCTTATGTCTGCGGTGAGTGTGGCCGAGGCTTTAGCCGGAAATCATTCCTCCTTATTCATCAGGGGACACACTCGGAGGAGAAGCATGTTTGCAGGGAGTGTGGGCGAAGCTTTAACTACAAGTCGAATCTCATCAGACACCAGAAGACACACGCAGGCGAGAAGCCTTATATATGCAGGGAGTGTGGGCGAGGCTTTTTTGATAAGTCGACCCTCATCATCCACGAGAGGACACACTCGGGGGAGAAGCCTTATGTGTGTGGTGAGTGTGGCCGGGGCTTTAGCCGGAAATCACTCCTCCTTATTCACCAGAGGACACACTTGGGGAGAAGCATGTTTGAAGGGAGTGTGGGCGAGGCTTTAGCTACAAGTCAAATGTCATCAGACACCAGAGGACACATTGAGAGGAGAAGCCTCGTGTATGCAGGGAGTGTGGGCAAGCCTTTAGCAATCAGTCAAACCTCATCTTACACCCGAGAGACACCTGGGGAGTTGTCCCTCTGTGTGTGTGGAGTGTGAATGAAGCTTCAGAGATGCGTCAACTCTTACCAGGTACTGAGGACACATTTAGGAGGCAGGAGCCTTACGCGTGTAGAGTGTGGGTAACTCTAGCCATAAGCTACTCTCATTGCACAAGGAGGACGCACTTAGCTGGGAAGTATGTGCGCGGGGACTGTGGCTGAGGTGTTACCAATAAGTCAACATTTACTGAACGTCCAATGGCCAACTTGAGGGAAGTGTCATGTGTTAGGGGAGTGTTGGCGAACCTTAACAAAGGAACAAACAGGCAGGCACAAGATGGCACACTCAGGGAGGAGCTGTGCGTTTGCGAGGAGTGTGGGTAAGGCTCTCATGGTCGGTCAGCCTTCTTCTCATGCTGTAGGGAGAATCCTTACTTGGGATTACTGTGGTGCTCTGCCCAGACAACCTTATCAGGACCTACACCTGCAGCTCTGAGAACTGCTGCTGATGGCTGCAGAGGTGATTTCTTCTGTAGGACCTGCCCTCAGCCGCAGGGAACTGCACCTTTCTAAGGGGTGGCTCCTAGCCAATGACTGATTGGTATGGGAGGATAAAACCCCATCCCTTGACTTGGTTGGGTCCAAAGGGTCATCCCAGATCTGAGGGGCCCATCAGATAGAGTGATCTCTCAGGTGTACGTACATGGCAAGTCAACTTCTTCCTCTGCCCAGTCCAGCCCTCAGTACCCAATAAACCACTCAATTCTCCATCTCATTGTTTCTCCAGGGAATCCATGCTAAGACATCATAAGTGTACAAGGAGTGTGGACATGGCGTTGGCCATAAGTCACCCCGCACAAACCTCAGTGTCTACGGAATGGAAGCTCTATGTGTGTGGGCAGAATGGGCAAAGACTTAGCAAAAGCACACGTCAGGGCATTTCAGAGAACAACTATTTTGGGAGAAGCTTTATATGGGCAGGGAGGGAGACTGTGAGATGCTTTAGCAATAAGTTATACCTCATCTTGCACCAGAGGACACTCAGGGAGAAGACCAGGCTGGGCAGGGTTTGTGGGTGGAGCTTTATCCTGATGTCCCTCTTCCACAGACTGTGAGGATAGTGTCGCCACCACACACCACTACCTCAGTCACCTCAGAGGGGTTTTCAGAAGTCTTGACCCCCACCGCACCCCATTCTCTGTATGAGAGTGAAGATGGCACTAACAACTAAATAGACTCCACCCCCACATTTTATAATTAAATGGAATAAAAAAGTAGGTTTTATTTAAGTAATCTAAGAATGATCAACTTGTCTTATTTTCAAAAATGAATTATTTTCCATTTTTTCTTTTCCTCTTGTTCTAGTAAAATCTTTCTAATAGGCTCAAGCTGTGTACCTTAGTCTCTTGTCTGTCTGGAAAGGAATTCACGTTCACAGCTCAGACTTCCTGGATGATTCCAGCCCTTGAGAAAAAAATAAATTCCAATCAAATAGACTTATTGGGGAACCTGAGTCTTGGCGTGGGGAAGAGGATCCAGGTTCTGGAGATATGCCAGCTGAGGGGAGGGAACTTCCCAGGTTTCCAGGGGCTGGGTAGTCTCTTCTAACCGGTCACTCCCTTTGGCTTCTGTGAAAGCTCCCTTCCCAGGGTTTTCTTTCTCCTAATTTCTATTCAGGTCTCTGCTGAATCCTTCTCTACCCCATCACAGCATTGCTGTTCCTTAACGGTCTGTTCACGTCCTGCAGTTCCAGGGACCCTTTAAGCACCCTCCCTCTGCAGCCTTCTAGATTCCAGGCTCAGGTCCTTTAACCGGCCCAATTGTTCTCCGATCATGAATCAGTGCTTTGGGCCTCTTAGCTACTCATAGGTCTAAAGAACCCTAAGCACAGCTCCAATGCCATGTCCCCTGGCCCTCCAATTCCAGGATCCAGTCCTGCTAATGACACCCTGCAGCATCCCTCTACTAACTGGTCCAAGACAGCCTGGTCATACCCCAGCCACTGTTTTTCAGCCCATGGACCTGGCCCTTTGGCCACACCCTTTCCTAGGCCTCCTCCCTCAGAGACAAATTGCCCAATTTGACAACTCCACAGGCCCTGGCTCTGACTTCTAAGTCCTGGGCCAATAACTATTCACGGGAGTGGGTCTGCCTAGGCTCTAGCAAGTTTATTTGCCAAGTTAGAGTTTGCCAGGTTCACAAAATGGACATCAGGTTTTGAAAATCAGAAACCAGCACAGAGTGGTTTTGACATCCCACCAAAGGAGGGGCCAGTAAAAGAGATCTGAAGGAATCACTGGCTCCAAGGCCTCTACTCACTCCCGCAGCCAGGCAGTCAGCTCTCCAGTGGGTCCTGAGTCAGCTCTGGTGAGGAAAAGGTGTCAGCACCTGGAGTGTGCGCCCCTACACCTTGACACATTTCCCCTCGCGGTCCTTTGCCAGAACTACTCCTGTGACATCAACACTTTGCTTGTGGAAGCCATCGAGGGAAAAGTGTATGTGGGTATGTCATCTCTAGGGTTTGAAGACTGATATGATAGGTCCTCTGCATTCCATGTAATCCCAAGGCCCTGCTATTCGGAGAGAAAAATGCAAACAAGAAAACCAGCATCTTCCTTTAAAAAAATAAAGGTATACCCTATTCATTAATTTTAATCTAAAAGTCATTTTGGAGAATAGCCAAACACTCAACTGTCCTTTAATTTAAGAGAACTTTGGGATAGGTTGAAACATGATATTCTAGAATCCAAAAGAAATGGAAGAAGAGTCCTAGAGTTCCACCCACCTGAGTTCTGAAGAGGATAAAAGCATTCCTTCTCTGAGTGTTGAGGCAATAGCTGAGGATTGGAAAACCTCACAAAGCTAGGTTACACACAGGGACAGGCTCCGCCCTCGTCTGCTGCTGATGGAGACCAGAAGGACAGTCCCAGTTTAGCCGGCTCACCGGGCCCTAAGGCACAGTTGGCTCTGCAGACCCTCACGACTGTTGGTCATCAGTTCCCCTTTCCTGACTTCCCATGTCCTCTGGGAACTAAAAGGTTATTTTTTGGTGGGGAGGAAGAGAACTTAATTTTATGCATTTTAATGATATTTATTTTCTCTTCAGTGTCTGTTCCAGTAACCTAGAGTAAAAATAGGACCTGTGCCTTCCTCTGTGTCTAGGAAACACTGCCACTAAAAAGAAAAGACTTACTTGTCTTTTGAGAGAGGGGACCAATCTGCAAAAATTTTAGCGTAAATGAATTTTGCAGTATTGGAGATGTGTCTGACTAATAAAATTGAAAACACATTTCAGATTAGATTTGGCACGGGAATTATTTGGGGATTGAATATCTGAAGAGATGATGCAGGGAAACTGAGAAAACTTAAAGTAAGGCGTGAGGAGCAGCACAGAGTAGGATAAATTTGGGAAATCAGAAGTGTTGCCATTGCCCATACAAAATTTACAGGACAACTGTAGCGATCGTGTGGACAGAAAGAGAAGATAGACTTTGTAGGGTTTGTCTTAAAAGCACTGCGTGATCGCCTGGATGCAGAAGATAAGGGAGAATTTAAAATAATTTCCACAAACACAGCTTTCCAACAGTAGAAACATCTGCAAAAGATAAAAAGTTCTCATCACTCCAAGAATCCAAGCAGAAAGACAACATCTTATTCGTGTTTATCATAAGAATAGTTGCTTCTCTAGAGGGTAGGTTGACTGGCTATTCTCTTTCCCCCCTCTGAGTCCTGCATTGTGCTGACTTATGTGGTGGAATCTGTTACTGTGTATGTGGAATGGTACCACTTATCAATATATTATTGTTCAGCTCCAAATTCACCCTTTGTTGCCTGATCTGTGAAAGTGGATCTGGGCCCTTTAAATAGTTTTCCTTTGCCAGCTGGCATGAGCAAGCTCTGGAGCAACATTGCAGGAGGAAGGGTTCCTCTTTCTTGGTTCAGTTGGCTCTTTCACCAGACTCCTGGAGAGTACCCCCTTTTCCTCCACTGGTCAGCCAGCACAGTTTCTCCATGCTAGGTGCCTACAGGACATAGCTTCCTCCACCGATTGGCCACTCTGTCTTCTCCACCTCTTAGGCAGTGGTGGCATAGTAGGGCGTCCAAAGAGCACAGGCCTGTGCCCAGCCTAGGCTACTGCTCCTTCACCCTCTTTTCAGCCCCCAGGAAACACACCCTGGGTCCCCACTAGGCTGGCTTTCTGGCAAGCAGATCACCTGATTTTAATCCCATGGAGAGGCCCAGGGCCTCCCCAGCCTGGGTGCTGCTCCCCAGATCCTCTTCTCAACTCCATGTGCATGTGCACCAGGGTCCCAACAGCTACCCATAGCTGCCCCAGCCTAAGCCGTGCACAGAAGTACATTAGGTTCTTACAGCTTTTCAGCCTCCATTTCCAGCAGTGCCCATCAGCCCGAGGCCCTTCAGACACAGACACTGTGTGATCCAGGCTTTGTGTCAACATTAACTCCCTACTCTCTGCATACTCAACTCGATTTGTCCTTCTGCCTACCAGCTTTGGCTTGCCTGTATTCCAGAAGGTTATTCCTGCTTGTCGGTTGACTGTAGACCAGCTCTGGCCTGTGCAAAGCACCCACTAACCCAACTTTTCCATCACCCAGTGGGTTGTGACTACACCTCCAAGAGGGCTGAACCCCAGCCTTGGGGAGGGAAACTTCCTTTCAGGTTTATCCTTCCTTAGTACTTTCCCTCAGCTAAAGGTTTTCTTTCAATAGGTACAGTTCCTCTCCTATCATTGCATAATAATTCTTTATGTTAAATTTCCCATTTAAATTTTTACTGTGTGGTTTTTGTCTCCTTATTGGACCTAGATTGATACAGATGTGAATGTGTGTGTGTAGTTTTTATATGAGGGCAAAGACATGAACTTTTGATGGCATTTATTCAATGAACCCATAAGCCAAAGAAATGACTCAAGTCAAAGTTATTATTAATAGAAAGTGAGGCTACGGCCCTGAATCCAGACACAGAAATCTAATGCGCTAGGCCAGGGAATGGCAAACTACAGCCTGAAGGCTGAATCTGGACTGCCACCTATTTTTGTAAAGCCTGTGAACTAAGAATGGCTTTTACATTTTAAAGGGTTGAAAATAATCAAAATAATAATAATATTTTGTGACACATGTTTGTGTCCATAAATAATGTTTTATTGTAACACAGGCACACATTCATGTATTATCTATAGCTGCTTTCATGCTACAATGGTTGAGTTGAGTAATTGCATCAGAGACCATATGGCCCACAAATCCTAAAATACTATCTGATCCTTAACAGAAAAAGTTTGCTGATCCCTGATCTAGACTGAACCTTGGGAGCACTTTACCAAAAGCCAAATGAATAATCTATTTAACTTCATGCTCTCGAATCCATGACTCCTTTTTTCTTATATGTAGAAACTGACAAGCTGATTCTAAAGTTTGCATGGAATTTCAAGGGATCCAGAATGCCAAAATAATTTGGCAAAAGAAAAATTAGGAGGACTCACATTTTCTGATTTCAAAACTTACTACAAAGCAATGATACTAACATAAGAATAGACATATAGATCAATGGAATAGAATCGAAAAGTCAGAAATAAATCCACGTGTCTACAGTTAACTGATTTTCCACAAGGTGCCCAGACTATTCAATGGGGGAAGAAATAGTCTTTTCAATAAGTGGTGCTGTGACACTGGATAGCTCCCTGCAAAAGAGTAAAGTTTGAACCTTACCTTATACTGTATATAAATATTACTAAAAATGTATCAAAGATCTAAATGTAAGAACAAAAACTAAAACTATGAGAAGGAAACATGGCTAAATCTTCATGATCTTGGATTTGGCAAAGGATTCTTAGATAATACTACCAAAAGCATGAGCAACAAAAGGAGAAAAGGTAAATTAGACTCCACGGAATTAAAAACTTGTGCAGGACACTATTGAGAAAGTGAAAAGACAACCCACAGAATGAGAGAAAATGTTTATTAATCATATCTGATATGAGATATGGGACTTGTATCTAGAATACATAAAGAACTCATAAAACTCAATCAGAAAAGATACATAACCCAAGAATGATATACAAAAGGCCAATAAGTACATGAAAAGATGCTCAACATCATTAGTCACCAGGGACATGAAATCAAAACCACAGTTGGATAGATACCACTTCACACGCCTAGGATGGTTGAATCCAAAAGTCAATAATAAGCGTTGGTGAAGATGTGGAGAAATCAGAACCCTCATACACTGCTTGTGGGAATGTAAAATAATGCAGCCACTTTGGAAAGCAGTCTGGCAGTTCCTCAGTTAAACAGAGTTACCAGTAATTCCACTCCTAAGTATACATGAAAGGGAAATGAAAGCATATGTCTACATGAAAACTTGCACACGTGTTTAAAACAGCATTATTCATAATCGCTAAAAGGTGTAAACAACTCAAATGTCCATCAACTGATGACAGAATAAACAAAAGTGGCATATCCCTACAAAGAAATACTATTCAGCCATAAAAGAAATGAAGTACTGATATGTGGCACAACATGGATGAACCTTAAAAATATGCTAAGTGAAAAAAAGCAGTTACCAAAGACCGCAGATATTATATGATCCCCTTGATAAAAAATGTCTGGAATGTCCTTCACTTTATTCAGGTCTCTGCTCCTGTGCCAATCCTCAGAGAAGCTTCCTCTGACCATGTAGCCAACATTACAACTCATCACTCTCAGTCCCCCTTCCCCACTTTATTTTTCTCATATCACTCTAATGTTACTTTCTAGAATGTATTCATTTGGTTTATTGTCTGCCTTTCTCACTAAAACATGAACTCCTTCAGGGAAGGGACATTGTATCTCAGTAATAGTGCGTGGCCTTAGTAGGTGCTAAATAAATATTTTTTAAAATGCATGCATCAGTGATATGTTAAGAGGCAGGGTAATTTGGGAGCAGCTGAGGAGCCAGACGGTACCATATGTCTGTTCTGATGCTGCCACCTTGGGCAAGATAATTCATCTCTCTGAGCCTCCATTCTCTTCCTCTACAGGTTGACAGAAACAGGACAACAGAATATACATCTTAGGATGGTGTGAGGATGACAAGGTCCTGAGGTGGAGGCTTTCCTTGCTGGCTTTGAGGAACAGCAAAGAGACTGGTGTGGCTGTGATGAATGAGGGGAACGTTGAAGGAGATGAGGTTGGAGAGGGATGCAGGGCTGATTTTATTCCACGTGTGCTGGGAAGTTATTGGGAGGTGGAGAGCAGGGCAATGACATCATTTGATAAAATCCCAGTACATTAGAGAAGAATCCCTCTGGCTGCTGTGAGAGCAAGAGAGGAAGCAAAGAACAGTTAGGGGCTCATTCAGTGATCCAAGTCAGAGATAATGGTGGCTAGGACTGGCGTGGTAGCAGTGGAACTCGTTTCAACAGTCAGATTCAAGACATTTTGAAGGTGAGGCACATAGGATTTGCTGTTTATGAGAAGGGAGAGAAATAGGAATCAAGGATGCTACCAAATTTGTCATTTTGTTTTCTAACCCAAGAAACTTCTGAGATGGGAAACACTGGTAGAAAGTGGTATTGGGAAGAAAATAGAATCAAGAATTCAGTTTTCAACGTTAAATTTAGTATGGCTATTAGACATCCATGTGAAGCAGGTGGCTGGATATAAAAGACCAGGCGTTAAATGAAGAAACCAGGGTTAGAAGAATAGATTTGAAAAAAGCCTGAACCTATAGGTAGCATTCAAAAGACATGGGACTGGATGGGATTGATTGATTGAGTCAAATAATTATTAAGCCTTTATTTTGTGCCAAGCAGTGTTCTAGGCACTGCAGCAATGAACAATACACACAAAAAATCATACGTTGGAACTTACATTCTAATAGGGAGGGACAGCAAAATAACTAACAAAAAAAAATAGTATGTTAGCGATCAGTGTTAAAGAGAAAAATAAAACTGGGATGGGTGGGAAGGTTGCAATTTTAAACAGAATGGCCAGGGAAGTCCTCAGTGGGAAAATGTTATTTGAACTTAAGTCTTGAAGTTGAGGGCATGAGCTATGAATGTACCTGGACCACTAGCATTCCAGACAGGCAACAGCAAATGCAAAGGTGCTGAGGCAGGAGCACGTCCAGCAAGTTCACGGAAAAGTCGGGACAGTGGCTATAGAGCAGAGAGCAGGGGTAGAGTAGTGGGAGATGAGGACCGAGAGTTAACGGACCGGGCCGGGGGATGACAGTGTGCAGGAGCAGCTCCTGCACGAAGGGGTCCAAGGAGAATCCTAAACTAACCGAGTTCAGTTTGGTTAGCGCTGCCCAAGCCCAGCCCAACCTCCCGCCCCGCTCTAAGATTCCTTTTCCGCACGGTGGGCGGAACGCGAGGGCAGGGCTCTGGGACCGGAAGTAGTTTTCTACCCGAACCCATTTTGCTCCCGGACGTATTTCCGGTAGCGGCGGCGGGAAGCTGGCGACTGGAGGCCCTCTAGGCCTCCCCACAGGCGAATCCGGCGGGAATCCAAGCCATCAGAACCGCCACCATGGTGAGGAGGCGCAGGCTGGAGGCGCGGGAGCTTCCGAGTCTGTTGTTCAGGCGGGGACCGGGACTGATTGGCGGGGAAGGCCGTGCTTGGCCGCTCATGGCGATGAAGGCCCGGGCCGCGGCCGCTCGGTCAGGGCACTAAAGACCCGAGACCTTGGTCGTTCGGCGGGTTGGGGGAGGGGAAGGCTGGCACTGAGGGGGAAGGCCGGGGTCGCTCGGTGGGGGCGAGGATGGAACTGCGGCTCTCCACGCCGCTGTAGCCACAGTACTTGGGATCCTGTAGGAACTAAGTAAACTTTTGTAGAAGAAATGTGTTCCGGGGTTTTCGGAGCAGGCACTAGAGCCGCAGGAGGACTAAGGAAGACCTACTAAGAGGCTCAGACTTGTGAAGGGAGTGAGGGTCTGAGCAGTTACGGAAAAAGTGCAAGGGCTTGCGGCCGAAACTGGAGTGTTCTTGGATCTAGTCGGTGGCGGGAACGGTAGGGTGACTGAGAATGTTTGGAGGAAGAGTTGAACTCATTTTTTCAGCATGTATGTATGAGTACGTCGGACTTTTCAGGCGCTGGGGCTACACAATGAAATGTTTCCTACACCGAGTTGACTTTGTAGTTGGAGACACCGGTAATATTAGGTTGGTGCAAAAGTAATTGCGGTTTCTGCAACTTAACCTTTTAAACCGCAATTACTTTTGCACCAACCTAATAGAATTCAGAGTGGTAATAAAGCATTGAGTGAAAGTAATGGCGGGAGGCGAGCAGGGTAAGAATGCTGTAGGGAGTAGAGGATTCCTGAGCAGAATTGTACAAGGTTGTTAGGTGTTTTCCCAGCGAAAATGAGAGGGGACATTATAGATAAGAAAGGATGCGAGAGCAAAGCATGAAAGGTAGCACTATTGAAAGTTGCTGGAGGGGGAAAGGAAGAGCTGGAAGTGGGGCTGGGAGGAATTGGCAGGAGGATGGTTACTAAAAGGCTTACATTCTGCTTAATCCTGCTGGTGATGAGGCGTGTCGTTGAAGGCTTGTAAGGAGCAAAATGACATGAATTTAAGTTGTGTTTAGAAAGATTACTTTGTTCTGTAGCTGTTCTGTGTAGGGTGAAGTGAAAGCAGGGAAACCTGGCAGGATACTGTTTGGGGGAATTTTGTCTCCCAGCTTCAGTGGCTTCATCTGTAAACTAGGAACAATGGGACTGATTTTGAGATTTAAATGAGATACATAGTGCTTATCACAGTTCTTGGTATACAGTGAGCACCCAGTAAGAGTTG
The DNA here is from genome assembly GCF_004115265.2 of Rhinolophus ferrumequinum. NCBI lineage: Eukaryota > Metazoa > Chordata > Mammalia > Chiroptera > Rhinolophidae > Rhinolophus > Rhinolophus ferrumequinum. The sequence goes on along the minus strand of NC_046306.1, from coordinate 24,785,664 downwards.
GTTGTTGCTGGGTGGACCAAAAAATGTTGCCATAAAGGTTCAGATCTTTGTGGCCAGAAGCTGTGTGATTACCTGCCAGTTAAAAATAAGAGTCATCTAAGAGAGACTGAACCATATAACCTGGGTCTCCAGGGTGAATGTCAAGATTCTGATCCACACATTTGTGGGTTCAGAAACCCGTTCTTGTCCAAGCTCACAGAAGTGAACAGCATACCCAGGCCTGGCATTTGAAGGCACTTGGATGAGTTAGGACTGGCCCACACCATTCACTGATGGGAGGCTGATGATACCCGGATCAAATGCCAGGGCATTTATTTCTAGAGAGAACTATAACTGCCAGGGGCACCTGACAATTTGCATTGTGATGTGTATATAGTCTATTTTAACAAAGCTATACTGGAATCCAAGTAATAAAGCAGAATAGATTATTGGGTTAATTAAGACGTGTAGCGAGTTACATATTCTTAAAGACCATGTGTGTTCAAACTGATTAGCACACTGGTCACCAGAAAGCTTTCCTCCCAAAGGTAGTCTTGGAGGCACACTTATTTGGGGATTGCATTCTCACCTCCACGCTGACCAGCTCCTTTCTGATAAGCTTCTGGTTGATTGGATTTTTAGTGCCAGTCCCATTCCAGCTCTTTCCTCAGTCTTTTTAATGGGATGTGGGTGACAGCACTGGAGTCACACACCTAGAATCCACAGTGGCAGATGACTAATCTCGTATGGGTGGATTGGATTAGTTTGGAGACATCCTGCACTCACCCCTGAAACACAGCCTAAACAAAGGCAGTTGTAATACGAAATGATTTGAAGGGGAGGAGAATAATAGTAGTGGGTAGAGGTCAGGGCTGAACACGGGGTGACACGGGAGGATTCCTGGCAAAGGGCTGTGGCTGGAAGACAGAACTGAGAATCTACTGAGAAAGACAGACACATGGCAAAGAAGGCCACAGCAGACTTTTGAGGAAGGGCTAGGGATATGTGGGTCCCAAGGAGCCGAGTGTCATCCCCACTGATCTCTCCTTGCAGACCGTGGGCAAGAGCAGCAAGATGCTGCAGCACATCGACTACAGGATGAGGTGCATCCTGCAAGACGGTCGTATCTTCATTGGCACCTTCAAGGCTTTTGACAAGCACATGAATTTGATCCTATGTGACTGCGATGAATTCAGGAAGATCAAGTGAGGAGTGGGCTGTGGGGAGGGATTTGGGGGAGGGGGGTAGATTGGGTGGGTGGGCCAAGTGACAGGTCATGTAGTTAGCTGGTTTCTGTCAGTTTGTTTGCTCTCCTGGTTGAGAGGGCAGATTTAAATGGGGACATTGGTCACTAAGAAATCGCCTTCCTTAGCCCAGCAAGCCTGTTCTGTAGTTGTAGCAGAGTACAAGTTGTAAGGAGAGCTGCTAGGCTTTTTGTTTCTCTGACTTTCTTGTGCCCCTGGGTACTGGGGTAAAGGGCTCTCATGTTCTCCCCACAGGTGTGTGAGGGGGGAGAGCTTGATTTTCTGGCCTCAGTGCCTATTTGTAAAGCTGTAGCCTAAAGGGCTTTCCCAATGCAGCCTGGTCTGAAACTGCTTTAAGAAGCCTCTGACCCTCTTCAGGGTAAGTGCTCAGCTCCCTGTGTGGGTTTGGGGCCAGTGATTTTTGTTGGCATTTATAGAAACAATTGGAGATATTTTCTGCTTTCCTATAATTCCATAAGTTACTAGTTAACTACCTTGTCTTAAGACTCACAGATCTGAAGCTTCTGGCCTATTAAAATATGTGGTCTAGCTTTTTGTCATATTTTTATATTCAAGGCATCTTGAGGCTCAAAGGTTATGTGACTTCTGTGGTCATTCAGCAGTCTTTTGCCATGCGCAGTGTCCATGTTATGTTGTCAGCAGTTGTGAATTCCCTTTGGTTCCCTTTGGGGCTGTTTGTGGCATGAGGTCTAGAAATATAGGACAAAAAAATGTGGTAGGGATGGCTGAGTGTACCAAGTGTACACATTAGAGAAGGGATAGAACTATTCCAAACGGGTTTCTTCTGTTTTTTAAATCAAACTAACTTTATTCTGATAATAAAAAAAATGTTTAGAAAATATTTTTTAAAAATACAGAAAAATACATGCAAAAAATGCCCACAAAGGTTTTTTTTTTAAAAAATTGTGAAAAGGCAATATATGTTTTTATTAAAAAGGAAGAAAATATAGATAAGCTAAAAAAGAAAGGAAAAAATGTCTACCTACTGAAAACCACTGTTAATTTCTTTTTTCCATTTTATTTTTATTTTTTTAATTAAAGTTTATTGGGGTGACAGTTGTTAGCAAAGTTACATAGGGTTCAGGTGTACAGTTCTGTATCACAGCATCTATACGTCATATTGTGTAAACTGTTGTTAATAAAAAACGGCATTTTTCACGTTGTTTTTTAAAATCAGGCATTTTGTCTTTATTTTTAGGGTTCTGGCTTTTTCTTTCCTTCCCCTACCTTATTTTTCCCACTTTACATTCATATTTGGTTTATCCTTTTCTGGATGTGGCTGTTTGGAGATTTTTGTTTTTGTGCTCTGAGGACAGAGGTGTCGTTCTGGTGTAGTTAACTCGTACCTTTTTTTATGGCTTCTCTTTCTGATGGAGGTGAGGGACGAAATGATAGGCCTGTGAGGTTGAATTGCTACTAGCAGGATCCTGCATGTAAGTGGAAAGGCCTTAACAATTGCCCAGAATAACATTTGAGCCAGGGCTGGGCTTTTTTGATTCTTCTCTTATCTCTTGGTCCGGGCATCCTCTTTGCACGGGAAACAGCCACTTAAGGGGTTACAGATTAAGCCTGTGAAGATTGTCTAGGGGAGCCGTCTTAGGGGAGGTTTATGGACCATTTGTCAGGATACAGATTGTAAAACAAATCTTGGAGTCCCCTAGGCAGGTGACCATGAACTTGACCCTCTGTCTAATGCTTGCTTTTTTGGTTTCTTTTCTTAAACCTGTCTTTAGGCCAAAGAACTCAAAACAGGCAGAGAGAGAAGAAAAGCGAGTCCTCGGTCTGGTGCTGCTTCGCGGGGAAAACCTGGTCTCAATGACAGTAGAGGGACCTCCTCCCAAAGATGTAAGAGCCATGAAGCAAGCCTTGTGAAAGAAAGAGCTTACCGTGAACCAGGCTGTGTGTTAAGTTCTCTGTGTTTCATTGCACTACTCACAGGCAATCTCTGGCTTTGCCCCCTTTTTACTGATAATAAACAGAATCTTAAAGAGGTTGCCCTGCAAGTAACAAATGGAGACAGGGAACTAAATAGCACTTGAAGATTTCTAACTTTAAAGCCCTCCCTTCTTTCTCAGTGGATGTACATAGTGAGTCAGTATAAAGGGAACCTAAGAGCCATCTGGGTCAATTCTTAATGTGGTGACAGTCTAGCCTAACTTTAAAAACTTGTGACTTCAAACAGTAGAATATGTATGTATTTTGTGTGGTTATAGAATAATAGCTAACATTTATTGAGCATCTGCTGTGTGCCAGGCACTTTAGTATTTCATCCTTGTAACCATATTTTGAGAGAAATTCTTCGTACTTTATAGATAAAACAAACTGGGTTTTAGTAACTTGCCCAAGGTGTCACATCTAGTAAGTGGTGAAATTGGATTTAATCCCAGGCATTCTTGGTTCTGTAAACACCGTCCTACATTTAGAAATAAAGCAGGCTTTAGAGAATCTAACAAAAAAAATTTTGGTTTTCCCTTTTTCATTTTAAGACATTTTTCATCAAAGGAATAATCCTCTTACCCTGTTTTTATTTTTGTCCACTTATATATCTGTTTTTGTATATTTAACACATAATATACATGTAATATTTTGTTCTACTTTTTGACTTAACATTGTAAATGTTTTTCTACTTGCTTTATACAAGTCATGTTTTAATGACTAAAGATATTCTCACAAGTGAGTACAGAGTAGTATATCCTAGTCATTTCTTTGTTTTTGGACTTTAGTTGAAGGTTTTTCCAATATAAATCTGCAAGGGATGTTACCATATTTTTTGTTTCAAAGCATATGTACATATTCATAAGTCTTGGTACCTATTTCCAGTAGAATTTGCTCTTCTAATGTAGCCCATTATAAACCTTCATGAGCACAACCAGTTTTGTCATAGCCGCATCACTTTCAGATGTGGAAACAGTCCCAGAATCATGGGATTACTTGCCCTCTGTCACCTACCAGGTGAGAATCAGAGCTGGGACTGGACCTGATGTTTCTTTGATGCCAGGTCAAATGCTTTTGTCTATTGCACCCTTCTGAATGGAGCACTGGCCCTTGGTTGGTTAATTTTCATAGGAGTGCACATGGTTGTGCTGTGGCATGTTTCTCTATCTAGACTTACCCTTAAGCTCTTCTGGCCTGCTGCGGGAGTGACAGCTAGGCACATTATCTTGGATGGAGGAGGAATGGTGTTAACCACATATGGGTGGGTAGTGTCTGTAAGTTTTTTGATGCCCTATAAATCTGAGGGGTTCTCTTGGCAATGGTATTCCAAAGTATATGTCTGATTCTCTAGGCCACAAGCATTTTAGTATGTTTCTTTACTTTTCAGACTGGCATTGCCCGAGTACCACTTGCTGGAGCTGCTGGGGGCCCAGGGATCGGCAGGGCTGCTGGCAGAGGAATCCCAGCTGGTGTTCCCATGCCCCAGGCTCCTGCAGGACTTGCTGGGCCAGTCCGTGGGGTTGGTGGGCCATCACAACAGGTGAGGACTTGAGGAAGGGTCCCGGTGTCTGGTGGTTAAAAATAAAGATAGAAGGAGGGTCCACAGTTTGGGAAGAGTCCAGAATGACCACCCTATGACTGTCAAGCTGTCAGTGTTTCAGTGTGCTTTGTATGTGGTCTCAGAATCAAATGAGAAGGAAAACTTATCATTGTAAACTATATTGAGCTATCAAAGATAGGCATGAAAGGTGTATTAGCTAATTGTATTGGAGCAAAATGTTTCCATGACAACATTTGAAATACACTCTATTATAACCTATTATCAGTCATTTGAAAATGCAGGTGTCCTCTCTAATTTGCGTTGGGCCTCTTTAACTCAGGCCTAGAAGATGGGAATTGGGCATTGAAGCTTGATCTTCTGTGGAAGGTGGTTTTGGATAGGAAGTTTGACACTCTGAGTTGTAGTTTAGGGGTTTTGGAATCTGCTGTTTATTTACCAAGTTGGGGACGAGAGTTACAAGTTGGGGACGCTGTATTGTACTGTACTATTTTGCTTAATTCTCTTCCTGTGTCCTCTTAGGTGATGACCCCCCAAGGAAGAGGCACTGTTGCAGCAGCTGCAGCTGCTGCCACAGCCAGTATTGCAGGGGCCCCAACCCAGTACCCACCCGGCCGTGGGGGTCCTCCCCCGCCTATGGGTCGAGGGGCACCCCCTCCAGGTGAGGAGCCCTTAAGGAGACCATTGCTAATTGATAGAAAATGCCTGAGCTGGATTTATGATGAGATACAGTCTTAACTGAAACTCATGATGAGTTTCTATAATTAAGCAGGATTACTCTGAGATCCAGCCTGGCTGGCTGACCATGGACAAGAGCCATTGGGAACCTTACCTCTTTGGCTCAAGTTCCAGTTTGCTACTGGGAGGATGGAATGGTCCATTTGTCTCAGACCTTGGTGGACAGCTTTGTATGTTTCCTGCTACCTTTTCGAAAGACACTTGAGCTGTATTCTTGGCGCTTTTGTCTTCCAGGCATGATGGGCCCACCTCCTGGTATGAGGCCTCCCATGGGTCCCCCAATGGGGATCCCCCCTGGACGAGGAACTCCAATGGGCATGCCCCCTCCAGGAATGCGGCCCCCTCCCCCAGGGATGCGAGGTAAGTGCGTGCAGCAGTGACTTGGACTTTTTTCCTTAGAGCCATAGTGGAATGGGAAGTGAGGAAAGATTGGATTTGATTGGATTTACCCTCTGGGTTTTCAGGCCTTAAGCCTAGGGAAGTGAACTCTTACAGGACAACTTAGCCCAGAAAGGAAAGGGAACAGCATTTCTTAAATTGACGTAATTCCCTCTTAGAACAGTTGAAGCAGCCCTGCACCAGCGTACTTCTCAATGTCCGAGGTAATATTCTCAGGGCACTGAAGTAATGAATTCTGAGGGTCTCCAATAAAGGTCATGGAATTAATTGTCTTACGCCTTTTGGTTTGATAGAGTTTAGTAATTAAGAGGGCAGTGGGCTTTGCTGTAGTATTTAATATGTATATCTGTTTAACTCCCGTTTGAGAAACGCTGACATAGATCAGCCCTTTCATTTTATAAATAAGGAAACAGGCCCAGAGAGAGCTCAGTGTCCAGATTTCCAGACCACTCATAGTGGTCTTTAAGATAACTCACAGTCATAGTAGGTGACCCCTTTTTCTCTAGTCCAGGTTTTCTGTTTTGGGGTTTTGTAAGCATAGGAACCTAGTCAGCCCCAGAGAAGTCCCCAATGAGTACATACATCCCTCTGATCACTTGGTAACTAGGGTGTGGGAGGCTGGAGCAGGGATGGGGATTTGAGTTGCAGATCAGGCACTGACTGAATTTCTTACTCTTACTTCAGGCCTTCTTTGACCCTTGGCCACAGAGTTACGGAAGTAGCTCCACAGAGGCGTGGGCCCGGTTCCTAAGGGCCACATTACTGCAGACCTGTTTGTTTGTAATGCAGTTGTTCGTGGAGTCTCACCGGATTGTCTGGTTTCCCTTACAGGGCCCCCTCCCCTGGGAATGCGCCCACCAAGGCCCTAGACTCATCTTGGCCCTCCTCAGCTCCCTGCCTGATACGAAAGGCTGTACATAGTCCGTTTATTTCCTTGTGACCTGTGAAACAAATTTATAATAAACTCTTAATAGGATATTCTAAATGCACCTAGTGGATCTGTTCATTTTTAGAAAAATCTTTGATAATATCGGGTGCTTAGTAGAGTCAAGAAGGGGTGCCTTGGAAAAATTAGCCCTAATCTTAGCTGCTTCCCTTAGAAAATATTTTACTACACGTTTGCAGAGATGTACAACATCATACCAAGAGAATACAAAATTGAACTGTAACGAGACATTTTTAACCTATCAAACTGGCAAAGATCAGTTTGTTGAAATAAACACTCATACAGTGTTGGTGAGGTTGGAAATTGGTGTATCCTCTTTGGAAGGAACTTATCTAGATAGCTTCTTGAGCAGTACTTTAGATTATCATTTATTTTTGTACAATAAAGTATGAAGTAAATACTGAAAATGAAAATCCTATTAAGAAAGGAACAGTTTTTGTATAACTTTCTCCAGGGTTACACACATACATATAACCTTACCCAACTTTTGCATTGTAGGACTTCCATGATTTTTTCCACCCAAAGTCTGTTCAGTTGATATGATGGTCACTGAACTACTTAGAACATTGAGCTTAAGGGTACAGATAATAAGAGGTGGCCACTAATCTTAAATTACTGTCTATGGGGAAGACAATTCTAAATGCAAAGGAGAACTTAATGACAAGACGTGTATGGTACTTCAGGAATTTAAGGGTGGTTCAACAAACCACATCAGGAAAAACAAGGAAAAAGCTTCATGATCATCTCAATAGACGCAGAAAAAGCATTTGGCAAAATTCCAACACTCTTTCATGACAGAAACACTAAAGAAGTTAATAGAAAGGAACTCTCTAAACATGATAAAGGGATTCACAAAAAACCGACAGTTAACAAAGTGAAAGTCTGAAAACCCCTAAGATCAGAAGCAAGACAAGGGTGCCACTTTGGCCACTGCTATTCGACATTATACTAGAAGTTCTAGCCAGAAAAATTAGGCAAGAAAAAGAAAAGGTTCAAATCGGAAAGGAGGAAGTAAAACTTAAATATCCCATATATAGGTAATTCCAAAGAATCCATAAGAAAGGTGCTAGAGCTGGTAAGTGAATTTACCAAAATTGTAGGGTAAAAAAATCACACAAAAATCAACTGTATTTCTACATATAAACAATGAACAATCCAAAAAGGAAATTTTAAAAATTCTATTTATAATAGCATCCAAAAGAATAAAATGCCTAAAAATGAATTTAACCAAGGAGGTAAAAGAGTTGTACGTTGAAAACCACAAGCATCCTGAAAGAAGGGAAACCTAAGTAAATGGGGAGACATCTCATGTTCATGGATTAGAAGACGTAATGTTAAAATGGCAGCATTCCCCAAAGTTTTCTGTAGGTTCAGTGCAATCACTATCAAAATTCCCAGTGGCTTTCTCAGAAATGGATAAGCTGAACCTCAAATTTATAAGAAGCTGCAAGGAGTCCCAAATAGCAAAAAATCCTGAAAAAGAGCCAAGTTGAAGGACTCATACTTCTGATTTAAAAAGTTCCTACAAAACTTCAGTAATCAGAACTGTGGTACTGTCAAGGATAGACTTAGGCCAATGGAATAGAATTGAGAATTCAGAAGTAAACTTGCAAGTGTGGCCAATTGATTTTTGACAGTGCCAAGACCTTTCACTGGGAAAAGAATAGTCTCTCCAACAAATAGTGCTGGACAACTGGATAACTTCATGCAAAAGAGTGAAGTTGGAGCTCTTCCTCAATATATCACTAACTCAAAATGGATCAACAATAGAAATATATGAAACAAAACTATAATAAGACTTCTAGAAGACTGGGCAAATCTTAATGATCTTGGATTTGGTGATGAATTTTCAGATTTGACACCAAAAGCACAAGCAACGGAAGAAAATTACAAACTTTGCATTAAAAGATATCAAGAATGTGGAAAGACAACCTACCAAAGAAAATATTTGCAAGTCATATATCTGATTTGGGTTTAATACCAAAATTACAACTTTTGTAACTCAACAAATAAAAAGATAATTGAGCTCAATTAAAAAGTCAGCAAAGGAATTAAATAGACATTTCTTCAAAGATACACAAAATGGACAGTAAGCACATGATAAGGTGTTCAACATGGTTGTTAAATGCAAATCAAAACCACAATGAGATTCCACTTCACACCCACTAGGATGGATTTAATGGAAAAAAGGGAAAGTTGGTAAGTATCTGGAGAAATAGGAACCCTGGTGCTTTACTGGTGAGAATGTGAAGTGGTGCAGCCACTATGGAAAACTGGCAGTTCCTCAAAAAGTTAAGCATAGAACTACCATATGACCCAGCAATTCCACTTCTAGGTATATACCCAAGAGAAATGAAAATACATGTCCACACAGAAGCTTGTATACGAATGTTTGTGGCAGCATTATTCATAATAACCAGTAGTTGGAATCAACCCAACTGTCCATCAATGAATGGATAAACTGGGATATGTTAATACATTGAATGGAATACTATTCAGCCATAAAAGGGATGAAATGTTGATACATGCTGCCACTTGGATGAACCTCAAAAACATAATGCTAAGTGAAAGAAGCCAGACAGCAAAGGTCACATATTCTTTTTATATGAAATATCTACGTAAAACCGGAGAGACAGAAAGCTGATTAGAAGTTACCAGGGGATGGGGGAAGTGGAGAGTGATTACTAGTGGATATTGGGTGTTTTAATGTGATGAAAACGTTTTGAAACTAGAAATAGCTGGTAGTTGCACAACATTCTAAATACACTAAGTACCATTGAGTTCCAATGGTCAAAGTGGTTAATTGTATGTTATGTGAATTTGACCTTAATTAAAGAAGGAAAAGAAAGTTTCTTCACGGAGAGTTTACCAAGGCTTTTCGTTGTGGGAAGGATCGTCCCAGCGGAGGAAAAGGCTAAGGAGTAGTAGATCAGGGAGGTCAGGGAGGTGTGCTTGGCAACAGCAGCTTTTGGCAGAAGTGTCAATGGTTGGCTCAGATAGTGTCAGAAGAACCTGCACCCTGAGCAGCACAAACTGCAAAGCAGGGCTGAGGCAACCCTCTGACTAGCCTCCCATCTATCTGCCAGGTGTGACCCAGAAGGGTTTACTGCTAGCCTGAGCCGAAAGGCAGGGACTTACACACTTACTACACAAATAAACAACATTGCCTAGTGGTTAAGCCGAGTAAAAATCCTGGATGCTCAAAATTTCTTGAAAATAGATTAAAACTCTGTTCAAAGTATAATCTATACAGTTCTGTGTATACAGCCCTACACAGAAAAATCTTAGACACATTTGCTTTTGAGAACCATTGACTAAATTAAGAGAACAAACAAAAGGAAAAGTCTGCAATCAGATATCTGGGCATTCTAACCATTGTTATCTTTAAGATAACTCCTAAGTCCTTGATGGTGAAAGAAGTTTGGGTAGAGAATTCTGATGTGCTTTGACTTGTCTATCGACTTTACTCCAGTTTTCATATTAAGCTTCTATAAAATTAGTTCAATTAGTAAATTGGTCTGTGGCTGTGAGGATTAACTGAGATAACAGAATAAAGGTATTAAGTTTGCTGCTGGATTTAAGTCTTAAATTTTGATTGGTTAGACCCACTTGCATACATACTATTCCATAGTTTATGTATTCTGCTGTTTCTTTAAAAAATATTTTATTATATAAACTCTCATTAAAGAATGGCTATGGAAAGAAAATACCATGTTTCCCCGAAAATAAGACCTAGCCGGACCACCAGCTCTAATGTGTCTTTTGGAGCAAAAATTAACATAAGACCTGGTCTTATTTTACTATAAGACTGGGTATAATATAATGTAATACAAAATATAATACTGGCTCTTATATTAATTTTTGCTCCAAAAGACACATTAGAGCTGATGGTCCGGCTAGGTCTTATTTTCGGGGAAACAGGGTCCTGAGTCCCAACGCCCCAACCATTCAATGTTAGCCTTTGGCTGCTTGTTGGGTTTTGTGGTCTTAAGTACTCAACTTTCTATTTCTTTTAACATCAAAAAACCTTATCTCCAGATCTTTGCAAACATTACAATGATGTTAGTATTTCATTAAGTGAACATAACACTATTAACTAATTCTCTGTAGTTGGACATTTAGAGTAGTTTTTTCACTAACAAAGTAATGATCATATTATTGCATAAAGAGTTTTCTATATTTAATCAAAGGATGTAAATGTTTTAATTAACTTTCTTAAAATTTGAGTCAATTTGCCCTGTTACAAAATAGACACAACTACACTTTTCACAACATGCTCCTCAGAATTGGTAATTGTCATTAAGAGGGAATACACTTTTCTAGTTTTACAACTGAAAATGATAACATCATTGTATTTTGTTTATTTCAAAGGAGGGATTTAAGCATTTTGTTATTTATTTCTTCTTTTGTGTATTGTCTTAAAAATTTTGTGATAGACATTTTTCCATTTTACATGTTTTCATAATGATTACTCGGTGTATATCTAGCAAGTGTAGCATAACTCAGTCATTCTTCCCATTTTGGGAATTCGTATTATCTCTGATTTCTCATGACTGCAAATACAGGCAGCAGTAAAATATTTTGTGTAGAAATATTTTTTCTTTGGGTTTTCTAAGATTCTAGGAGCCATATTAATGATTCAAAGGCAGACCTAGGAAGAAGGAAACGCTCATTTACCAAATCCAGGTATATGCATAAAATATCTCTGGGAGGCTACATACTAGGAATTGTCCAATTTCGTTGCCTGTGGGGAAAGGAACCTAGTTCGAAGGGAATTGGAATGAAAGGGAGAATTTCCATTGTACACTATTTAGAATTTTTAAAATGTTGAGCCATGTGAATGCATTACTTAGTTAAAAAAAATTAAGTACATTTAAAAAATTAAAAAGGGTGAAATAAAAATGGTGACTTAAAAAAGATAAATCCACTAGGGGGCAGCATTGCTCTGCCAGGAAGAAGGGAGCAGCAACTGCATGGGCTCTTATGCACAAGTGTGTTGCTGAAATTGTGGGTTGTTTTTTTTTGTTTGTTTGTTTTTTTACCTTCTGTATTGTTCTAATTTTCTACAATGACCTATACAGAAATATAATACACTTTAAGGCAGTGTCAAGCCCTGCACCTCTTTAGCTGTGGGGTTGTACTCCCATATTTGTGTATAAATTACTAAACGTAGAGTTACTGAGGAAGAAGGGTGGTTACATTTAATGTTGATAGATATACTGAATAGCCCTCCAATTGTATTATCCTACACTATTAACAGTACACACAGTTCTCACATCCTTGCCGACACAGTGTATTGTGACATTGGTAGATCCTGTTCAATCTGATAAGTCTCCATGTTTTAATGTGTATATGTTTGGTTTTAAGGGAGGCTAGTTATGTTTTCACATATTTAGAAGCAATTTATTTTTCTGTGAACTACTTCCCCCATTCTAATGAAGGCAGGGAATTTGTCTAGGTTGTTTCCAATTGCTCCGTACACTCAACACACGTTGAATGAATGAATGAATGAACCTGAGCTCCAGGTTCCTAATCTGTAAAATGAGGGTTGTGTCTTGTTGCCTCATGGGAGGTAGGTTGACTCCTTCACCAAATTTGAGTTGGAGAGCTGAGACTAAGGGCTCTATGCATGCATCAAGGGGGTAGGAAAAGATTAATTTTTGACATACTGAGGCTTTCTGTGGAGAGTGGGGCAGGCTCCTGAGCAGATCTGAAAATGGCTTAAGCGAGCAAGGAGGGGTGTCTGGCCCATTTTATTGTGCTTAGGGGCAGGGCTGTGGTAATGGTCCTACAAGAGGGCCAGAGCTTGCATGGCGTAAACTTCCCATAGGTATCAAAGGAGGGAGCCCACAGGCTTTCTTACAGCAACATAAAAAAATGAAGCCAGACATTATTATGTGATAATAGAATCTCATCTCATTGAAGATTGAATGATGTACTATAAATAATAAGGTTAGCAGAGGAAATTGTCAATAAATATTGGCCATTATTGTTCTTGAGTCTTTCAATTCTAACTTTGTAAAGGGAGAGTTTTTTTCCTTTTGAATATAACACAATATTTTTTTTTTTTTAGGAGTGTGGTCTATAGTTACAGGATTTGCTTATTCTTTTGTATGATGAGGCTTATTCATCTGTTTCTTCTGTGGACCAGGTACAGTGTTTTGCATGGAGTTAATGAAAGAACATACCCATGTCCAGGGTGGCTCATATTGAGGACCATGCACAGTGCTGGGCACTTCATGTGCATTTGTCAGGGAATGCTAGCTGCCATGGATGAAAGGGAATATCCCTGGGGTGTGGGGTGAGGAGGTTGGTGGGTAAAGCTGATCACATGCATAGCCTATGATCCAGCAATTGAACTCCTAGAATATATATATATATATATATATATATATATATATATATATATATATATATATATATGTTGGATATATATTCTGAATATATATTCTGTTGGATATATACGTATATATCCAACAGAAATGCTAACATATGTTTACAGACAAGAATATATATATAGCAACTCAATTCAGAATAGCCCCAAACTGGAAACTACCCAAATATCCATTAATAGTAAAATGGAGAAATTGTAGTATATCCAGGGAATACTTCACATCAAGGATCTACAATAACACACAGCAATATGGATGGATCTTCTATACAGAATGTCAAGTGACAGAGCCGAAGACCAAACACAAAATACATACTGTGTAATTCCATTCACATGAAGCGCAAAGACTAATCTTTGCTTGTAGAATTTGGGATAATGGTTTCCCTGGGAGCAGGCACAAAGGGAATTTCTAGGGTACTGGTAATGTTCTATTTCTTGATCCAGGTGCTGGTTACTCAGTGGGTTCAGTTTGTAAATATTCATCAAGCTGCTCGCTTTTGACATGAATTCATTTCTGAATGTATGTTAAGCCCCTATAAAAACAAAAATATCCTCATTGGGGAAAATCTAAAAGGAAATTTACCACCGTGTTAACTGTGGCAGTGTCTAGGTGATGAGACGCTGGCTAGTGTTTCCCTTCTCTTTATGCTCCTAGTTTACTACCATTCATTCATTTATTCATTCAATGAATACTTCTTGAATGCGTAATATGTACTAGGCACTGTTCTATTTAACTCCGCTGGGTATATAAGAGTAAAAAAAATAGAATTCTCTGTAGTTGATGAGCTTACATTCTAGAAGGGGGAGAAGGACAACAAATAGTGACCATGTAAATACATTGTGTCAAATGGTAATAATTGCTCTGGAGTAAATGAAACCAGGAAGAGGGAGACGCAAAGTGCTATCATTGTGGTGCTATTTAATCAGGGTGGTCAGAAAAGGCCCTCCTGAGAAAGAACAATTTGAACAGAAACCTACGGCTTTGAGCCATGCAGGTATGGTTGGGGATGGAGCAAAAGAACTCCAGGTAGAGGGTACAGAAACTGCAGACACTGAAGTGGGAGCATATCTTCTTTTTCAGAGAATATCAAGAAGGTCACAGTGCCAGTTATCCATTTATTGTATCTCAGGTCCAAATCCACCCTTCAGAGCCTGCTCTGTAGCTAGACTCAAAATATTATTGCCCTCTGGTATGATGTTAAGGTTTGTCAGTAGTGGGTGCTAGAGAGACATCGCAGGAAGAGAGAGGGCTTTCTTTTCCGGTTTGGTGTGCCCTCAGCAGGCTTCTATAGCCTGCACTGCTTCTCCAGGCCCAGCTCCCACAGCCTGGGTGGTCTCTCCAGCCCTGGGGGCTTCTGCAGGCGAGATGGCTTCTTTATCACTGGCTCTGGCAATGCACAGTGGCCATCAGCAGCCAGCGACCAACAGGGAATCCCTGTCATGTCAACCTAGAGCTGCTTCCTCATCTCCCTACCCAAGCTCTGTAGTCGTACCAGGGCAAGGCAGGCCATGAGGACTGCAGCTCTGCTGATGATGGGACTGACTTTATTGGAGAAGAGTGAAGAAAATTACATGCCCAGGATTGATGTACAAAACAGCAGTGATATCAGTGGTAAACAATCAGAGAAGGCCAACATTATGGTAGATTAAGGCCTCTTTACTGATTGGGAAAAACAACAGACAGGTAGACCAGCCAGAAATTTAACAAGGGAGCTCTGAGAAGTGGGTCTTGATAAGATCCTACTTATCCCTAGTGGTCTGGAAGACTAAGCTCATGCCCAAGGCTGTGAGCATCTAAGGAGAGACAAGAGAGGACCCCAGCCATCTATTCTTCTCTGCTTGAATGTGAGATCTTGTAAACACAGAATATAAAAGGTGGGGCCCACTTATAAATTGCCTGAGCTTTGAATGTGTTCCTGAAACCACCCACAGATTCATTACCAAAGGATGGAAGCCTTACCAACTCAAGGTGTTTAAGCACAACCTCTAACTAATCACATGCTGACCCAGGGGTGACTCTAGGAAGTCAAGCTTAAAAATAAGTACACGAATTAAAAAAAACAAGAAACTCTAAGTACCATATACTCCACAGAATTAATCAGGTGAACAAATCCCAGACACAAATAAAGGAACAAATAAACAGCAATAACAACCACCCATCCTGGGGGAATCAGAATTCAGAGTTGCAGCAATATATGATATAAAATGTCCAATCTTCAACAAAGGATGGCGTGCGCGCGCACGCACACACACACACACACACACACACACACACACACTCCTACAAACCAGAAAAGTGTGACCTCCATCCAGAAAAAAGCAGTCAATACACAATTCTGAGGGGGCCCAGACGTTAGATTAAGCAGACAAAGACTTCAGGTATTATCAACATGTTTGCCTAACAGATTATAGAACATTCCACCCGACAGCAACAGAATACACATTTTCTTAAGCACTCACTGAACATTCTTGAGGATGGACTATACTGTAGTCAATAAAACAAGCTGCAATCAATTAAAATTTTAAATTTAACTTTTAATTTTGAGTTAACTGTAGATTCACAGGCAGTTGTAAGAAACAATACGGAGAGATTCCGAGCACTGTTTACCCAGTGCCCCAATGGGAACACCTTGTCAAACTATAGTACATCACAACCAGGATATTGACATTGATGCAGTCAAGACAGAGAACATTCCATACAAAGACCCTTGTGCTGCTGTGCTTCCTTTGATATCCACACGCTGTTTCACTCCCACTCTCTCCTTAACCTCAGGCAACCACTAATCAATTCCCCATTTTATAAGTTTGTCATTTCAAGAATGTTATATAAATGGAATTGTACAGTATATAACCTTTTTTTCAACACACAATATTACAATAGTTTCAGGGGTACACCATCGTTGTTAACATTTGTAGACCTAAACAAGTGATCACCATGCTAAGACCAGCAACCGTCTGACACCGTACCATATTATTGACTATATTCCCCATGCTGTATGTTATATACCCAGGACTTACTTATTTTATACCTGGAAATTTGAACCATTTATTGCCCTTCGCCTTTTCCACCCTTTTTAATTTTTCAGTTACAGTTGACATTCAATATTATTTTATATTAATTTCAGGGGTACAGAATAGTGGTTAGACATTTATATAATTTAAGAAGTGATCCCCTGACTAGTCTAGTGCCCACCTGGCACTATACATAGTTATTACCATATTATTGACTATATTCCCTGTGCTGTACTTTACATCCCTGTGACTATTTTGTAACTACAAGTTTGCACTTTTTAATCCCATCACCTTTTTCACCCTGCCCCCCAACTTCCTCCCATCTATCTTCTCAACAAATCTAGTATCCATCGGACACCATACATAGTTATTACAATATTATTGACTATATTCCTTATGTCGTACCCTACATCCCCATGACTACATTGTAACAACCAAATTGTACTTCTTAATCCCTTCACCTTTTTCACCTAACCCCCAACTCCCCTCCCATCTGTCAACCATCAAAATGTTCTCTGTATCTATGAGTTTGTTTCTGATTTGTTTCTTTGCTTGTTTTGTTCTTTAGATGCAAAATCACATTGCATCTGTCTTTCTCTGTCTGACATACTCCACTCAGCACAATACCCTCCAGGTCCATCCATGCCACCACAAATGACAAGAACCCATTTCCTTCCATGGCCTAGCAATATTCCACTGTATATACATACCACCTCCTCTTTATCCATTCTTTCATCGATGGACACCCAGGCTGCCTCCATATCTTGGCCATTGTAAACAACGCTGCAGTGAACACATGGATGCCCACATTCATTCAAAGTAGTGTTTTGGGTTTCTTTGGCTAAATATCCAGAAGTGGGATTGCTGGGTTCTTCTTTGTCTCTTGTTATAGCTTTTGTTTTAAAGTCTATTTTGTCTGGTATAAGTATGGATACAACAGCCTTTTTTTGTTTCTTCATGAAATGTCTATTTCCATATTTTTACTTTCCATTTGTGTCTTTCATCTGAAGTGATTCTCTTGTAGGCAGCATATGTAAGGATTTTGTTTTCTTATCCACTCAGCCCTCCTATATCTTTTGATTTGAGCATTTAATCCATTTTTATTGAAAGTAATTTTTGATAGATCTGTCACTGTTGCCATTTTATTACTCATAATTTTGATTCCCCTTCTTCCCCCCATATTAAAGAAGTCCCTCTGACATTCCTTGTAATACTGGTTTGATGTTGATGAACTCCTTCAGCTTCTTCTTGTCTGGGAAGCTCTTTATCTGTCCTTTGATTTTAAATGATAGCCTTGCTGAGTAGAGTAGTCTTTGGTTGTAGATCCTTGCTTTTCATCACTTTGAATATTTCCTGTCAATCCCTTCTGGCCTGCAAAGTTTCTGTTGAGAAATCAGCTGACAATCTTACGGGAACTCCCTTATAAGTTACTAATTACCTTTAGGATTCTCTCTTTGTCTTTAAACTTCCCATTTTAATTGTAATGTGTTTTGGTGTGGGCCTGTTTGGGTTCATCTTGTTTGGGACTCTCTGTACTTCCTAGACTTGTATGCCTATTTCCTTCTCCAGGTTAGGAAAGTTTTCAGTAATTATTTCTTCAAATAGGTTCTCAAACCCTTGCTTTCTCTCTTCTCTTTCTGGTACTCCTGTAATACAAATGTTGTTATGCTTGAGGTTGTCCCAGAGGTCACTTAAATTATCCTCATTGTTTTGGGTTCTTTTTTCTTTTTGCTGTTACGATTGGGTGTTTTCTGTTACTTTGTCTTCCAAATCGCTGATTTGATCCTTTGCTTCATCTATTCTGCTTGTGATTCCTTCTAGTGCATTCTTCATTTCAGTTGTTGTATTCTTCACTTCTGACTTGTTCTTTTTTATGGTTTCTATGTCCTTTTTTATGCTTGCTATCTCTTTGATGAAGTTCTCACTGAGTTCTTTGAGCATCCTTTTTTTTTTTTTTAAGATTTTATTGGGGAAGGGGAACAGGACTTTATTGGGGAACAGTGTGTACTTCCAGGGCTTTTTCCAAGTTGTTGTCCTTTCAATCTTAGTTGTGGAGGGTACAGTTCAGCTCCAGGTCCAGTTGCCGTTGTTAGTTGCAGGGGGCACAGCCCACCATTCCTTGCGCGAGTTGAACTGGCAACCTTGAGAGCTCCAACCAACTGAGCCATCCAGGAGCTCAGCGGCATCCTTGAGCATCCTTATAACCATTGTTTTGAATTCTGTCTCTGGTAGGTTGCTGCCTCCATTTTGCTTATTTTTTTTTTCTGAAGTTTTCTCCCATTCTTTTATTTGGAATGTATTTCTTTGTTTCTGCCTCCCTGTCTTTCTTTCTATGTATGAGATAGATCTGCTATATCTCCCAGTCATGGCTGGGTGGCCTTATGTAGTAGGTGCCCTGTGTGACCCTGGCACAGTCTCCCTGGTCACCTGCTCCAGGTGCTCCAGGAGTGTCCCTTGTGTGGGTTGTGTTTGCCATCCTCTTATAGTTGAGCTTGATTGCTATTGGCACATCAGTGGGAGAAATTGACCCTCAGGCTGATTGGCTGTGGGGTTTGGCCATATCCATAGCTTACGGGCTGCTACATGGGTGGCTTACCCCTGTGTGTGGGATTCATGCCAGTGGGCTCTGGTGCCTATTGAGACTCTCCTTTTTGCATGCTGCTTGTAGGTCTAATTGGGCAGTGTTCTGCTGTGGTCTGAAGTCAACCTCCAGGTATGTTGGTTCTGGGGTCTCTTGGGAGGGGCTCCAGTGCAGGCCTATGTATCTACTGCCTATAATCAGGTGGGGCCTACCCAGTAGGAGCTACAAAGTAATCTGTGTTTTTTCTGTCTGTGCTAAACCTGAAGGCATGTAAGAGAGGCCATGCTGTGAACTGAGGATGGCTGCCACCATTACCTGGCCTGGGGTAGCTCTGCAAAAAGCCAGGACACCCTGAGTCCTGCTGCCACATGCGACTCCCTTAAAGTTTAGCCACTGATAAAGCCTAGTGCGGTATGCAAGTTGGGTGAGGCAGGGTCTCAGGGAGTCATTAGAGTGGGAAGAGTTGTGTTCACCAGGTTAATGCAGATTCTAGTTTGGTGCCAGTTCTGATCCTGGAGTTACTCAGGAAAAGTCTCAGAGTACAATGAGGTCAGTTGTTGCCTGCTTGGGGCCTGTGAATTCCAATAGTTTTCCAAGAAAGAGGGCAATGTAGGTGGGGCTGTCTGCTCACCAAGAAAGTACCTCTGGAGTTGGGGGACTTGGGTGGGGGATGGTCCCAGTGAGTCAGCAGGGTGGAGCCCCAGAGCTCAACAGACCAATCAGATTCAGATTCGGCCCTAAACATAAGGGGTCGGCTTAAGACATTAAAGATGGCAGATGCCTGCTGGGCTGCATGGGATGAGGACCCCACACAGGGAAAATGGTGACTGTCCTCCAGCCCTGGCTTTGAAGTCACACACCTTAGTCTGCTCCCCGTATGCCTCTGATGCCCCCCGAGACACTATCTCTCCACTGGAGCCCAAGGTGAGTGCCCAAAAGAGTGAGTTTGTATGCAGGCAGCTTAAGAGGACCTCTGGGTTTCCCGCAGCCTTCCGACCCACCCGGATGGTTGGAATCCTCTTCCTGGCACCAGTGTTCAGGAGGAGGAATCTGGAATGGGGCTGAGGTCCTTCGCTCCTCTGAGGGGAAATTCCGTGGCCAAGGTATCCCTCCCTATTTTCAACTGCCACATGGAGGTTTGGGACCTTCCTGTTTTTGTCTCTGTCCCCCCTACCAGTCTCAACATGGTTTCCTCTTTATATCCTTAAAACTTCCGTTCAGCCAGACTTCATTTGGTTCTCCAGGTTGATTGTTCTATAACTTAGTTATAATTTTAATGTGTTCATGGAAGAAAGCAGGCATGGTGTTTATTTTCTCCACCATCTTGGATCTCTCCCCAGCATATAAACTTTTAGGATTGGTTTCTTTTACTCAGAATAATTCTGTGGAGATTCTGCCATGTGTTGTGTGTATCAATAGTCCAGTTTTCATATTGCTGAGTAGTATTCCGCGGTATGGTTTTACTGCAGCTTAATTACTCACCAGTTGAAGGACATCTAGGTTATTTCCAGTTTGAGGGCTACTACAAATAGAACTTCTATAAACTATGTATCTATGTAGCTTTTTGTGTGAACACAAGTCTCATTTCCTGGGATAAATGTCCAGGAGTGCAATTCCTGAATTGTATGTTAATTGCATCTTTCATTTCCCTCTCTTTTCTCTCCTCCTCCTCCTCCTCCTCCTCTTCCTCCTCCTCCTCTTTCTTCTCACTTAGAAATTACCAAACTATTTTCCAGAGCAGATGTAACATTTTACAATTACACCAGCAATGTAAGAGTAATCAAATTTCTCCGCATCCTTGCCAGCATTTGGTACTGTCACTGTTTTCAAAAATTTTTTTTAGCTATTTTGTTGGTGTGTAGTGCTATCTCATTGTAGTTTTAATCTGCACTTCCCTAAGGGCTAATAATATTGAACATCTTTTCATGTGCTTATTTGCCATCTGTATATCCTCTTCAGTGAAAAGTTTATGTCTTTTATCTATTTTCTTAATTAGATTGGTTTTTTACTGTTGAATTTTAAGAGTGCTTATGTATTCTAGATACTAATTCTTTGTCAGATATGTGGTTTGGAAACATTTTCTCCCAATAGCTTTTTTTTAAAAAAAAATCCTCTTAACAGGATCTTTCACAGAGCAAGAGTGTTGAATTTTGATAAAATCCAATTTATCAATTTTTTTTGTGCAATTTTGATAAGAATTGTACTAAACTGGCTGTTTCTCTCGAGATGCTCACTCTTGCAACCCACACACCATGTTGTGAGGAAGCCGAGGCTATGTGGACAGGTCCTAGGTAGCTGACGGCCCCAGCTTAGGGCTTAGCCAACATCCAGCATTGACCTCCAGAAATGTGAATAAACAAGCCTTTGGATGATCCCAGGCCCAGCCTTTTAGCTGTTCCAGATGTCACCAGGTTGAGCAGAGATGAGCTACTTCTAACAAGTCCTGCTCAAATTGCAGATTAAAGAGCAAAATAATTGTTGTCATTATTTTAAGCCTTTAATTATAGGTTGGCTTGTTACACAGCAATTGGTAACTGAAACATACAGCAACTGTGTCAGCAGAAATCACCTGGTTAGGACACTGCCACCTCTGATGCCCTCTGAGCATTCCTTCCATCCTAATCTCTTAAGAGTCAAAATCCCAGGAGAGAGCATGTGACTGTCCGAGTGAAGATGCCCAGGCAGGTTGAAGAAGGATGTGACTTTCTCAGCCTGAGCAAGAGGAGAGGGCAGTGTGACATAGGAGCCAAGAGTCATCCTTCCCACAAGACTGTGTGAGAAAGGTGACTTTCCATAAGTGCTACTGGGAGAGCCCCGAACTAACACATCTGTTTCCCAGGTCTTTGCACAGCTGGCTCTTCTCATGCAGTACATCCCAGTGGCCGAGGGCAGTCTACTGGCCTGAGTTCAAAACTCAGGTCTACCACATACCTGCTGTGCAATTCTGTGCAAGTGACTTAACCTCTCTATGCCTCAGTTTTCTCATTTGGAAAGAGGAGGTAATAATAGTATCTACTTCACTGAGTTGTTATGAAGATTAAATAAACTAATAGTATACAAGTAAAGCACCTGAAACAGTTCCCGGCATACAGTAAGCACACTAATTTAGTTTTTAATGGTTATTTTTATTGCTATTATTAAAATTTTGGCTCAGATGTCTTTCTTGGATGCTACCATCTAAAGCTATTCTTACCTCCACCACTTGAAGAGAGGTAGCATTCAGTTAAAAAAATTTTTTTTGGTATGTATCCAACTGCTAGGAGTGCTGCCCACAGATGACTCTCAGCTGTAAGCTGCTTTAGGGATGGCCTCTGAAGCTGTAGAGAGCTAATTCACCCAAAGTCATAGCTCGTCTAGGGTGAATCAGTGACAAATACAGGCACAGAAAGGCTCAGACATCTTGGCCCAACCTGGGAAAATTCTCATGGGTCATTCTAGCTCCAGAGCTGCCCATGGGGTGGGCCCAGGCTGTCACTGCGTCTGCATCATGGTTCGATTCCTCCCTCTGCACCCCCTGCTTCTTCCTCCTTCCTTTCACCAAGTTGATCCCCAGGCCATTCCTCAATAAATGTCCTGCACCCTGAACTCCATCTCAGTCAGCTTCCTGGAAGGTCAACCTGCAGCAGCAGAACTTGAGGAAGACTAATAGTTGGCATTTGCTGGAAAGATGAGGTGTCTGGGGCTACCAAAAGGGAAGATCATCTCGGACGACATGGAGTCTCCCTGCTGAAAGGAGCGTTCCTTTTACTAAGACGGGGGATTGCTTCCTGTTCTGGTGGCAGGTGCATAGCAGAGTTCCTTTTGCTCTTGGAAAATGTATAAGAGGAGAAGTGAACACACATGAGTACAGGAGAGGACCCTGGTCAGATTCAGGCTGTTTAAATATTTACTCCTGGAGAACAGGGATGTGAACGCAGACTCCCACAACATGACAGAGCTGACGGATCCAGGAGTTCACCACACTTCTCAAATATGTCTGCCCAAGTACCTCAAAGAGAAAGGACGGTGAGCTCAGACCCCTGGTCTAGGAAGAGCAGTTGTGTTTACCCAGTGACATCAAGTACACCAGCGGGGTGTGCGGGCCCGCATTTGAGAAGCTCAGATGTGGGTGAGAAATGCAAAGCCAAGGACTAGCGCTCGATCTGGCTAGGGTGTGATTGAGGTCAGAGCCCAGTGCAGGATCAGGTTCTGTTTGGGATCAGGGCTCAGCCTGGGTCTAGGGCTCAATCAGAGATCAGGACTGGAGTTCACTGTTGGTTCAGAACTTAGCCTGAAGCCAGGATGAAGACTCAGTCTGTGGTCAGGACTTAGTCTGAGATTGGGATTAGGGTTCAGTCTGAGATCGAGAGTGTCTGGGGCTGGACCGGGGCCCAGTGTGGAGTCAGGGCTTGGTCTAGGGCCAGAATCAAGTCGTGATTTAGCCGCGGTAGAAGCCAGGACTTAGTATAAGCCAGGGTTTAGGGCTCATTCTAGCATCAGGCCAGTTTCGTCCATCATGGCTCTGAGTCATGGCTCTGTCTGGGGTCATGGGTACAAGCTGGAACCCCACCTGAGTTTTCAGGCAGGGCCTGTTCAGGGCTTGGCCTCAGCCCAGGGTTGGGCTTTATCCTCTGCTGCAGTACAGCCTGGCATCAGAACTTAGTCCTAGAGCAAGCAGCGGAGTCAGCACATTGTTCTGCAGCAGGGTCAGCAAACCATAACCCATAGGCCAAACCTGGCCTGTCACCTTTTTTATTAAATAAAGTTTTATTGCAACACATTCATGCTCATTTGCTTAAGTATTGTGTTTGGAACAGAGAGCATATGGTGTGCAAACCTGAAATATTTACTATCTGGTCCTCAACACTAAAAGTTTGCCAACCCTTGTTCTAAAGGCTTGGAGGCCCCTCTGGTGTGTGAAAGCTCAGATCACTGACCTAACTCAGTGTCGAGAGCCTCTGTGAAGATCAGTGTTTGAAAACAAGGGAATTCCAGCAGTGGGAGGCCTGAGCCTCAGTAGTCCTGTTGCTGGCATCTTTGCTCAGTCTTGAAATCTCTTCTGCCCTTCCTCTCTGAAAAGCATTGTCAGGGTGTTGCCCTACCAACTGAAAGGAAAGCCCGACCTGCACATTCTTCTTTGCACCTTCCAAAGCCGTACTTCCATCCACATTCTGCTGTAGGCTGTCTTCTCTCAATGTCCCCACTTCTCCCATCTTCAACAAGGGCTCTCTCATTGACTGTGGGGTGGCCTCTGCTTTCAGCTGTGGGGCGAATTTTGTCCCAGTGAAGTGCTACTTCAGCTCAGCTGACAGACGCCAAGAGCAAAGGGGGTTGAACTGGAGACAGAGTTACCTGGCAGGTGGTTCTCATCACCTTCAGCTACTTTCCCTTCCCCCAACACGTGTTCCCCCAACACACACACACACACACACACACACACACACACACACACACACACACACACGCACACACGAGGGCCATTCTAGCTCGACCTGCTTGCGGGGTGGGCCCAGGCTATCCCTCTGCCCCGGCCAACTTTCTCCCCCCCCTCATGGGGGGTTGATGCCCAGGCCTCTCTTCAATCAACATCCTGCACCCTAAACTCCATCTCAGATCCAGCTTCCTGGGAAGCTCAACCTGCAACAACCAAGCTTGAGGAAGAGAGGAAGATGACATTTGCTGGAAGAATGAGGTGTCTGGGACCAACACAAGGGGAACCTGTCTCTGTCTGGTTTTCCTGCTGAAAGGATTGTCCTTTGTACTAAGAGTGGGAGATTCCCTCCTGTTGTCTCCAGCCCCCCATGGCCCTTCCTGCTGCTCAACCCTGAGGAAGTGGCTGCCTGCTCTGAACCCAGCTACATCCAAAACCTAGTTTTGGAAAGAGCGTCCTGGAACCAAAACAGCCTGGCTCATTAAATGCATCCACTTATCTGGGTTCTCCAAGCTGTCCCTGTGCTGTGCAGAATCATCAGAGAAATGCCTTCACTGAAGCCATCACAAGGATCATCCATCAAACACTGTCCATGTGTTTGCATGACTCCCTTTTTGCAAAGACCCACTACATAAATTCTTTCCACTGGAGTTTGCATCCAGGAGGTGTCTCACTGCGGATGAGCGTGCTTTGTTGTTGTTGTTCAGATTACTTAAATTATGTCAATGCACTCAAAAAGAGTCAGGAGGCTTTGATTAGAAATAAAATAACAAAGATTTATTCAAGGGTCTTAGGGTTTTCACACTAGGAAACACAACCAGGTAATACCCAGAGTATCCCAAAGGAGGAAGAAAAGCTGAGGGTTCTTATAGTAAAAAGTACATTTTTGAGAAGAATCAGTACTATATTCTCAGCCTCTGCATTGGTCTGAGATGGTAATCTTCAGATGTCTAGCGATCTGGACAATGACACAATTTCTTCTTGAGGTCATTCAGATGGTCGTCTGAGGGTTTGATGTATATCTAGGCATTGATGCACAACGACCTGATGTACATCTAGGTACTGAAGAAGGACTGGAAAGTTCAGAAGTTTAAGTTCCCAGAGTCAGTTAAAACAAGCATAGAATCATTTCCTCATGCCTCAGTCTACTTACTTTTAATAATTTAGTAGCTTGACCATTGTGACTCCATTTTATTCCTTCACTCTTTTCCTCAGTTATATGATTACTTATAATTCCTTTGGCTGTCTAGAATATTGTGGAGTTGATTTCCATGTCTGGTGCCATTATCTCCAGGGCCTGGTGGTTTCCACTGTGGTCCTCATCCCAGAGGTCTCTGTCCTGTTTGATGCTAAGAATGTGATTGTGTGTAGTGTAAGCTACTGCGGATGTTCTGCAAAGTCAACACTGTTCTGGTTCCAAAGAAAGTAAATCAACACTGGGTTGGTGGTATGAGATCCCTGACGACCATAGGTAGGTCATTTTGGGGGCTGCATCCCCAAATGCAATCCAGTCTTAATGGCTCCTTTTCTGTCTTCAGCTTCTTCCAGGCAGAAATAGCCCCTCAGATGCTGGGCCTGTGTCTTCAATGAGGGAAAATCTCCCAACCCTTCAAATCTAATGCTTTTCAGGAACATGACTTTGGGGTAAAACTTAGGCGGTGTAAATGGCATGCACATGGGCCCCAACTCTGCCTCTAGCTCCTCCTGTGGCCATGTGGCAAGGGTCTCCCCTCTATGTAAAATGGGAGTGTTGAGAAATGCTTAGGTTTCAGCTTTAAAACTTTTGGGTTCTTTGTTAGAGCTGGGAGGAGATTCTTGGGTCTGGATGTGGTTAGAGCATTGAAGAGCTGAGAGAGAACAAAGGATAGCCCAGGGGTCAGCCAGGGTGACAGTGACCTGGCTGGAAGGTGGTGGCAGTGCCAGGTGGGCTGGGGTTACTCTAATGCTCTAATGCAGTCTGTCAGCCTCCCAGTAACGAGGGTGATAAGATGAAGGTGGTAGAGGCTCCCTACATCATCCATCATTGTCCAAAAGTTTAAGGATTCCTGAATCTAACACCTCATTTTACAGATGAGGAAACCAAGGCCTGAGAGGTGAATGAACTTGTCCAAGTTCACAGAGTGAGGCAGAAGCTATAGCAGGCCTGGAACCCAGGCCTCCTGGCTCCCACATGGTAAGGGCAAAGAGGTGGACAGGAGGAGAATGGGAGCCATTTCCTCCCCTCTCTGTGGTGGTCCATCACTTGGCTGTGGCCACGTGGATGATCACAAAGCCCTTGATGTCCGAGAAGTGGGAGCTGACAAGGTCCACCTGCAGCTGCCTTGGGCCACTCTTAGAAGGGGTGATGTTGAACTGGACCAAGGCTCTCTCCTGGGGCTCTAGGCTGCGAACACTGGGAAAAAGGGAAAGGAGAAAGGTAGACCATCAGCTTCCTCTCATTCCTGAGCCTGGCCTGCCAGTCCATGGCTCTCCAAAGCCCTTGGGATCAAGGTCACACCTTGTGGCTTGACATTCAAGCCTTATCAATATGCTTCCAGTTTAATATTCCCTTCCACAACTTTTCACTCTTTCCAACCAGCCAGGCTATTCTCCCTGTGTCCTGAACATACCTTATGCTAAATGAATGAAGGCTGATGTAGGCAATGGACTGGTTCGTGGGGGGCCAGAATCTCTCCTACACCCCTCACCCACCAGCAGCTTTTCTATGGTTGATCTTATAAGGAAGGAAGTCCCTCTCTCCCACTCCCATCCCCAGGCTGGCACTTACTCAATGTTGAGCTGTCCTTGGAGAAGGCCACTTCCTTCCACCATCAGCATACAGTCCTCCACTCTCTCCAAGAGGGGGTTGACCACCATCACTTCCACCACAACTGCCACCCCCACCATGGCTGGGCCCAGCACCTGAAGAGGCAATACCCATAAATCATCCTTCCTCCTCCCCATTCCCCCAGGAAACCCATGGTCCTGGCTGGGTCAGAGGATGGGGTAAAATCCTGTCTACCCCTTGCTTCCATATACCCTGTTACTGAGCTCCATCATTATATCCATCCCGCACATCCACGCCACTTCTCTCCACCCTTGAGAGTTGAAGCTAGAGCTAAAAGAACAAAATCCCCAGCTTTTGATTCCCTCCCTGAGCTCTGAAGAACAGCTGCTAGGAACAGGGTGGGGGATGCAGATAGGAGTCACCTTGATGGTGATGAAATCCTCCAGAGTAATGTCCTTCTCTACCAGGAGCTTATCTCCTTTGGTGACAAGGCACATGGCAGCCAACAGGATCTTCTTGTCCTCTGTCAGGTCTTCCTTATATTGGGAGTAAGATATTTTGATTGGGATCTTTTTCTCTGGAAAGGAAAGTAGAGGTGGGAGTTGAAGATCTGATATTCTTTTTTGATGGAACCCAGAAGGAGGAAGGGTTCCATCACTCTCTCTGGTCCTTGCAACCAACATGAGGCAGGCATTATTATTGTCAGTTCACACATGAATAAACCTAAGGCTCAGAGAGTGTAATTTCTTGTTTAATGTCACGTAGCAAGTAAAGCAAGGGACCAACATGAGGTGGGATTTAAATTCAGGCCAATCAGTTACCATGACACCACATTGTTTCTCCAAGAGCTCCTGGAGATGTGTTTAAACTTTCCCTAATCATTCCAGATGGAAATCTCTCAGTCCATCAATCATTTATTCCATCAGGAATTCACTCACTGTTTATTGAGCACCTACTATGTACTAGGTACAGAGAAGAGGGAGACCGAAGACCTGCCTCAAGCTTCCAATCCAGGGAAGAGGCCAATTTCCTGGCAGCTTCTCCAATTCCTCCCTCCCCATTAAGGCCGAGTCCTAATCAGCCCCACCAACTGTGAAAAACCTTCAGTGATACCTCCACCCAGTGATCTTGTGCCCTCTGCCTTCTAATCTTTTGTGATCCTGGCCATCTCTGTCTCTTTCTTTTTCACCAGCCACAAAATCTTGCCTATGTATCCTCTTCTTGTGAGTATGAGTCACCATAGACCATATCTGACTGTCAGTCATATTTGTTTTTGTTTTGTTTTATATCTATATATATCTATATATATCTATATATATATATAAAATATATTATATATGTAGCATATGTAATATATATTATCATATATAATGTAATATATAACATAGAATGTATATATTATTTAGGTGCCACATGTTCTTTCCAGTTTGTCCTACCATCCCCTACTATTATATTCCCACTGCTTTCTTTATTTGTTTCCTTCCTGTCCCTGAAAGTATCTGAGTTTTAAACCTGTGGAAAATGTCCTTTAAGGGCTTGATTTTGGCTCACACTCTCTGTTCCTAGAACTTTGATAAAGAGTATCTACAAAAAACCTACAGCTAACAACATACTTCATGGTAAAAAACTCAGAGCTTTCCCACTAAGGTCAGGAACAAGGCAAGGATGTCGCCTCTCATCACTCCTTTTTAACATTGTACTGGAAGTCCTAGCTAAAGCAATAAGACAGGAAAAGGAAATAAAAAGTATACAGATTGGGAAGGCAGAACTAAAACTCATTCACGGATGACATGATCATTTACGTAGAACATCTGAAAGAACAACAAAAAATCCTGAAACTTGTAAGTGATTACAGCAAGGTCACAGGATATAAAATTAATGTACAAAAGTCAATCATATTCCTATGTACCAGCAATGAAGTGGGGTTTGAAATTAAAAACATAATATCATTTACACTAGCATCCTCAAAATGAAATACTTAGGTATTAATCTAACAAAATATTAACATGTACAAGATCTACGAGGTTGGACAATTAAATTCGCAAACTCATCCTGGAAAAAGTGCTACATACCTCATTGCTGAATATCACTACAGTCACTTTTGAAGTACTCCCCTTTGGAAGCTATGCACTGATGCCAGCACCTAGTTCACCCTTCAGAGCAATTTTGGAACTCCTTCTGGAGTGGCCATCAGAGCTGTTGTTGTATTACACTTGATGTCCTGAATGTCATCAAAATGTCTTCCTTTCAATAGTTTCTTTATTTTCAGGTAAAGAAAAAAGTCATTGGGGGCCAGATCAGGTGAGTAGGGAGGGTGTTCCAATACAGTTATTTGTTTACTGGATAAAAACCCCTCACAGACAGTGCCACATGAGCAGGTGCATTGTCGTGATGAAAGAGCCATGAATTGTTGGTGAAAGTTCAGGTTGTTTTCGTCTAACTTTTTCACGCAGCCTATTCAATACTTCCAAATAGTAAACTTGGTTAACTGTCCAGTTGGTACAGATGCATAATGAATAATCCCTTTGATATCAAAAAAGTTTAGCAACATTGTTGCAACAAGTTCGCAAACTTAATTGTCCAACCTCGTATATGAGGAAAACTACAAAACTCTGATGAAAGAAATCAAAGAACTAAATAAATGGAGAGACATTTCTTGTTCATGGATAGGAAGACTCAATATTATCAAGATGTCAGTTCTTCCCAACTTGATCTATAGTCAAGGCAATCCCATAAAATTTCCAGAAAGTTATTTCACGAATATTAAAAAACCTGATTCTAAAGTTTATGTGGAGAGGCAAAAGACCCAGAACAGCCAACTAAATATTGAAGAAGAACATCAGAGGACTGGCACGACCTAACTTCAAGACTTACTATAAAGTTACAGTAATCAAAACAGTGTGATATTGGTGAAAGAATAGACAAATACATCAACAGACAGAGCAGACCTCAGAAATAGACCCACACAAATATAGTCAACTGATCTTTGACAAAGGAGCAAAGAAAACAAATGAAGAAAAGACAGTCATTTAAATAAATGGTGCCGGAATAACTAGACATCTAAATGTAAATAAATAACCAGGTAAATAAGTATAGACACAGATTTATACTCTTTACAAAAATAAACTGACAATGACTCATAAGCCTAAATGTAAAATGCAAAACTATAAAACTCCTAGAAGATAACGTAGGAGAAAACTTAGAGATCTTGGATATGGTATTTTAGATACAACACACCAAAAGCATGATCCATGAAAGAAAAAAATCAACAGGCTGGACTTCATTAAAATTGAAAACTTCTGTCCTATGAAAGACACTGTCAAGAAAAGGAGAAGATAAGCTACAGACTAGTAGAAAATATTTACAAAAGATACATGTGCTAAAGGATTGCTATCCAAATATACAAGAACCCTTAGAACTCAACAATAAGAAAATGAACACGATTAAAAAGTGGTTAAAAGATCTGAGCAGATACCTCATCAAAAATAGCAGTAAGCTGATAACTACCCAAAAGAGAAAAGATAAAATAAATCACCATATATTTATTTAAAGATTATACATCTATTAAAATGATGCTAATGAAGTGCTCATACAAAATTTAAATTACAGCATAAAGTGAAAAGATCAGGGCACTACTGAGTATTTGTAATATAATTAGAACTATGTTTTTCAAAAAGCCAACAGGGCATTAACAATTTGGAAGGGAAATATGTTAATTTGTATGTGGGTGGCAGGATCATAGGTGATCTCTCTCTTATGTGCTCTAAATCTTTAATGAATATATATTACTTTCACATAAAAAATTGCTAAAAGCCACAAGAAAGTCTATTTTAATTAATATTTCATTATAAAGTGTTATTTTGTGATTTAGATTTTATGAAAATTAAATAACACCTTCTTCACATGTTTTCACATCCTGTCAAAATACACAGACTTCACTTACCGAAACTGCCCAGAGGAACCATTTCTTTGTTTAACTGAATCTAAGAGTTCAGAAGGTATGTGAGGAGATGATAGTTAGATAGGTAGATACAGGAGGGGAGATGGAGACATATGTATAGACAGATTAAAAACAGAGAGAGAATGAGAGAGAAAGAGAGGGAGGAAGGGAGGGAGGGAGAGAGTAGGAAAAAGAGGAAGAGTAATCAAAAAGGATACATTTAGTAAATCACATTTGAAGTACTATGTGTTTTTATAAAGATTATGAAAAGAAAATCCTTGAAATACATATATTTTTAAAAGCAGTTGGAATAAAGTCATTTAAAATTGTATAGAAACCTTCGAAAGGACTGAAGCCATTTTATTTTGTTTCGAAATACCAAGGCTGCATTTCAGGCAAAAGTACCATTAGGCACGGTAAGTATAATTGGTGTGGGCTGATCTGACCCTGCACTCCAGGCCTGTAGTCAGGCAACAGAATCAGCCGAGTAAATGTGCCCCGGGGTCCGACATTCCTGGCTTTGCACCCTGGCTATGCCCCTTCCTTGCCTGGGCTCTTAGAAGTGCTCTAAGGCCAGACTGGTTTGAATCTTGACTCTCGAGTTGTGAGTTCACCTTTCTGGATGTGAGTTTCCTCCTCTGAGAAACTGAGCTAGTGGTAGTACCCCAATTCATGTAGAATTCTTAGGACGGGCCTGGCACGTGTAAGCACTGAATAAACATCTCTTACTGGTCCATCCCTCTCCTGCAGAACACCTGGATTTTAGGAAGGCAACACAAGGTGTATTCCATATACGTATAATGGAATGCTCCTAGCAGGTGTTTATTTGGCATGTAAATATTCAAACTAATTGTGATAAGTAGAGACTATAAATCACCTCATTATCCAGGCTGTTTGCAACCAGATAATTGCGGACTTTATTACCATTCTCATTATTTAGCCTCTCTGACCCTCAGTTTTCTCATCTGTAAAGTGGGGACAAGAGGCAAAGCACTATAAGTAAATGCTCAGGAATATCTTCTTTCTTGGAAATGTAGATTCCTGGGAATTTAAGCCCCACCCCACCCCTTCTGGAAAAGGGGTTGGGTTGGCCAGGTTCCACCAAGAGGAGGCCTTCTTACCTTCTTCCGGCCCCAGCCGCACTGTGTGGGATTCGTGCAGGATCTCTGCCACTGGCCTGCGGGTGTAGAGGATGGTGGCACCGCTCAGGTTGACTCGGATCCTTTGGGCCCTGGAGGTGAGGTTGGTCAAGCACAGGGCCAGCTTCAGGTCGTGTCCCAGCACAGGTGGCTCTAGTACCTTGAACTTGCCAGTGATGCTGGGCTTGGTGGTGGGCTCCAGGAGGTCATCGCGCCAGACACCACGGCCGCCAATCCTCCGGACCCGGGCCCTCCTCCCCGAGGCTTCCACACTGAACAGCTTCCTCACGGCCTTGCTGTACACCTGTCTCTCCTTCCGGGACCCTGCAGGGCACGCATTTCAGTGAGGCAGGTACCCTCTTCCTCCTCGCCTACCCCAGGGCCATCTCTTCTCATTTCTCTCTTCTCGGGGCAAAACCACCACTTTACTTTTGGGTCTCAACGAGCCCAAGTGCCATATGCAGACCTCAGTTATAGGCGCTGTTTGGTTCTGCACCTGGCCTACGATGGCCCCTTTGTGTTTGCGGAAGTCAGCGCAGACTACGTCACCTGGCTCTGGAATGAGGATGAGTGATGGGAGTGTGTCTGAGTACACAGGCGCCGGCCGCCTAGGGGCGCGGGATTCTTACCCGGTAAAATCTAAAGCATTTGCCTGGGGAGCTTTTAAAAGTCCTGATACCTGGGTCACACCCTCTAGAAACACACTCTCATTAGAGACGTGATTTGCAAATATTTTCTTTTATTCTGTGGGCTGTCTTTTGGCTTTCTTGATAGTGTAATTTGCAGCACGAGTTTTTAATTCTGATGACGTCCACTTTTTCCTTTTGTCACTTGTGCTCTTGATGTCATATCTAAAAAGGCTTTGTTTAACCCAAGGTTATAAACATTAAACTTATGTTTTCTTTGAAAAATTTATAATTTTAGCTCTTACATATAGGAAGGAGAAGTTGGCATTTCGTGGCTGTGGGAGGTCTACTTGTCCTGTCTTGCTTATTGAGCTGTGTACTACCTGAGCAGGGAGAAGAGAACTGACAGGAGATGGCAGGTGGAGGACAGCCCACCAAGACCTTTCTCCCCACCAGCCTTTGAGTGGGGCACAGAGTATAGAGGACTGTGGGGGGAAAGATCCCCCCAGCTTTGTAAAACCCCTGCAGAACCTGTGAGCAAAATGACCATGCATGAGAGGGAAGCTGTGTGATTGCCCGTGGGGTGGAAAGGGGTCTGCTGAAAGAGGGGGCCAGATGTCTCAGGAAATCAGCTGTGCCAGGGGCAGGGGTGGGAGACGATGTAGGAGTGAGTCCTGATGGCGCAGGTTGTAATGGAGTCACCATCTGTCTTTGTTAAGCATAGATCGTTAACTAGGAGCATCAGATGCTGAGGTGCATGGGATCTTTACCCGGTTAAGCCAGAAGCATTTGCTTTCTTCTCTCCTCCTCCTCCTTCTTGGCCTAATACTTCCTGCTGGCTGCATATTGGAATTGCCTGGGGAGTATTTTAAAGTCCTGAAGCTGGGTCACACCCTCTAGTGACTGTGATTCAATTAGTCAGGGGTGTACCATCTGGGCTCTTGTGGTAGCTTAAAACTGACCATCATACTTTCTTTGAAACTCCTCGCATCACGAGGTGGCCTCTACCTCCTGCCCCTTGAATCTGGGGTGGCCTTGTTTGTTGCTTTGACCAGTCGAATATGGTAGAAGTGACAAGTGCAAACTCCGAGAAAGGCCTTGAGAGACCTTGCAGCTTCATTCCCCCGCTCTGGGAGTGCTGCCGCCACGTGGACAAGCCAGGGCTGGCCTACTGGAGCATGAGAGGCCAAGTGAGCAGAGGTCCAGCTAGCCCAGCAGTCCCATCTGAGGCCCCAGACATATACAGGATCTCAGCCCACAGCTCATGGTGCAGATATTTGGTGCAGATGAACCATCGCAGCTGAGCACAGCCTAAACTGCTGACCCACAGAATCCTCGGCAAATAAATAATTGCTGTTCAATCTGCATAACTGAAACAGCATGCCAGCTCATTCCAGTGTGCAATCAGAGCTACAAACCGCTTTGCTAGAGAATAGACGACAGAGGGGTGGAGGCATCCGGAGCAGCTTTGTAGCAACCTTCCTCTGTCACTGCTCTAGCTTGTGCTTAGGGGAGGGGAGGAGACAAGCTCGATCTCAAGTTTGAACTACTACTCGAATAACATTGTTTTAACAAGCAGAGATGGCTGAAAATATATAGATCAGATCACGGCATTGCTAAGGGACCTGTTATTCAGTGGGAAAGTGCAATTTTTAAAGTGTTCAGCTGGAGGTGGCTAAAAGACAAAGGGTACTTGTTTTGCTTTTGTATCCCAACAAGTACAGGGGCTTCAAAAACCAATGACCATAAATTAGAAACTATGGCATAGGCCCTGGCAGATGATGAACAGGAGCTGCCATTATTATTACTATTATTATTATTATTATCATTATTATTATTATTATTTTGAACTGGGCTCTAGTACCATGTATCCTAGGTGTTCAATACATAGTATCTGCTACTATCATCACAATTATTATTATTAGTAGTATTATCATATGTGAGCATACCTTGTACAGTGCCTGGGCCATGGTGAGTGTTCAAGGAAATGAAGCTATTCTTACTGTTAGATGCGGGGAATCTTAGCGAAAAGAGGATGCCATTAATATAAGCTAACGGCACTTGGCTCAAAGCGCAGAGACAGCGCTGAACGAAGCTATCACCCCCATAACATACGGGAAGAGGCCTGGACCCGGCCACCTGCGGTTGTCCCTCTGTAGCAGACAGGTCATCTGGGGAGGCTGATGGAAGCCACCATGTTGCCCTTACCTTCCGGATACTTGTAGAGGCCCGTGATGTCCACGCGAGAGTCGCTGCCCACCGCCTTGGTGCTAATGCACCTCCCGATCTTCTTTGTGTCTGAGTACACACGCTCCCGGCTCTCATCCTCATTCCAGAGCCAGGTGACATAGTCTGCGTTGACCTCCGCAAACACAAATGGGCCATCGTGGGCCAGGTGCACGTCGCCCTCACGGATGGCGGTGACCGAGGCCGGGCCGCACCGGAATACGCCTGGGCAAGAAGAAGGGTGGGCATGAGCAGTGGGGGTGAGGAGCAGCGGGGATCTGGACCCACCCGGCTGAACCCGTACCTTCGCTCTCCTCCTGGGGGGTGGCATCCAGAACCTGCCAGCCATTGTAAGAAGGGCCCAGGTCCTGCCGGGCAAACCAGCTCTCATTCCAGACATGGAAATTCCTGCCAGAGAGAGGTTGGGGCAGGGTGACCTACTGTGAGCACAGAGGTCCATGGGAGGGGAAGTTCCTAGTGCAAGCCAGTCCCTGGGTCTGCATTCTGCAAGAGAGCTGTGGCTGAATCTTGTGAACCATTCATTCAACCATATCGATGAGCACATATTGTGTGTGTGTGTGTATATATATCAAAAACCTGCTATTTAAGGTACCAGAAATACAACTGCAAATAAGACAGAAGATCCTTACCCTCAGGCAGCTTACATTTTAACAAAGGAGACAGATGGGGAGATAGGCAAAATTAAGTAAGTAGATAAATAAAACAAATATAAGTAAATAAATGCTATAAAGACAGGGCCTTGAGATAGAGAATAACTGCTGGAGACTTACTCTAGGTGAATGAGATCTAAGATGAGACTTAAAGGAAAAAGAATTAACCATAGGGAGAGTGAAGGGAACAGTGTTCCAGGCAGAAGGAACAGCATGTACAAAGGCTCTTGAGACAAGAATAAGTTTAGTGGGTTTGAGGAACAGAAAGTATGTAAGTATCTCTGGGTTACAGCAAGCACAGGGTGCAGGTCGGGTTCAGATTATGCAGTTTATAGGCCTTGGTAGAGAGTTCAGCCTTTCAGTTTTCTATGTTAAAGATGAGAATAGGAGACTAGGAGAAGTGACACAGGTCACATAGTAAGGAAGCAGCAGAGAGAAACCCTAGCTGGCCTGACTTGGCATCTTTGCAGCTCGTCTCTGAATTCCTCTTAGGGAGGTAATGGTCTTTGTTTGGGCGAATATCTTGATAAGCATTTTTGGGTAAAAGGGAGGACAGTGGTAACCTGCATGGTGAGAGAGGCCCCAACATCCAAAAGAAGTGTGTGTTCATTCTGCCTGAGGAAAGAAGAGCGGAATTTTTGTGGTGCTCCTGCAGGCAGAGGGAGTAAAGAGAAGGAAAGGGGAGAAGAGAGGTGATGTGAGGCTGGAGACCCACTGGCGGAAGGGCACGTTCCCTGGAGGTGGCAAGGACATTCTAGGAATAGGGTTGCAGAGGCCGTCTGTGTTCTGTACTGCATGCTGTTCATGGTTTCCCCTGCTCTTTAGAATGTTGGCTTGTATGACAACTTGCACACGTATGAACAGACATTCAGACAACGTTATTCATTGAAGCCTTGTTTGTAAAGGCAACCGTTTGGCCCATCCATGTGAGATGGTTAGAAAATGATGGTTTTTCCATACAACTGAAAGGCTGACCAGGTTCCTACCCCTGCTTTTCCACTTACTAGCTGTGTGGCCTTAGACAAATTACTTAACCTCCCTGTGCCTTGGTTTCCTCATTTGCAAAATAGAGATAATAACACTAGCGTGCTCACAAGGTTGTTTGGAGGAATACATGAGTTAGTACATGTTTAGCTCTTAGAACTGGGCCTGGCCTAGACTAGGTGTACACTGAGTGTGATGTTATCTTTTTGCACACTACAAAAAATGAGGAAACCCTGAGTGTACTGATATGAAATTATTAAATGTACAAGCAAGATGAACGATACAGGCATACCTTGGGTTTGGTTCCAGATCACTGAAATAAAGCTCGTATCGCAATAAAGCGAGTCATGATCTTTTTGCGGGCAGAGGGTCTTGCCTTCAATTTATATAAAACGCAACATCTGTGCCATAAAGCAGAAAAGCAATAAAACGAGGTATGCCTGTATTACACTATGCTGCCAATATTAAAAAGCAGGGGTGTGATGGGACTACGGATGTTTGTGTTCTTCTGTTTGCAGAGCCTGGGTCTGGAAAGAGATGGAAAAAGCTAGTCACAGTTCTGCCTCCGGAGGAGGATGGGGAGGCTGGGACTGGATGGCAGGAGGCTTACACTGTAACCCATTGTGTACCTGTGGGATATTAAAGCACGTGAACGTATTTCCTATTTTAAAAAATAACTTAAAATTAATTTTTAAAAGCTGTGTGTGAAGAGTTTTGTTTGAGCTGAGAAAGGAGATTTCTCAGTCACCTGAGATGCACAGCACGTGCCCAGGCAGCTGAGAGAGAAGCAGGAACACAATACAGAGGAAACTATGGAAGGAAGCTCCACCCCTCCGTCACAGGACTCTCGGGAGGGCTGCATCCCACAGAGGGGAGGGCAGGGGGTTGAAGGCAGTCAGATCTTGAGCCCCACTCTTGAGCTCTGAGTCACATGTCCAAAGACCCCTGCTTCTCAGAAGAGGAGTTGCTTAGTCTGGAACCACCCTTTCCCTTTGCAGGGTGCCTCTCTTTCCTTCCAGAACTGGCTCCGACTCGGGAAAGCTGGGCTCCAGATCTGGGTCTGCCTCAGGGAGCCCCTGGGACCCAGCAGGCCTAGGACCCACCACATGCTGTCTTCCGTCAGGTCCTCCAGGGTCCGCCCAAAGGAGTCCACGTATTTGTCCACACTCAGGTTCCTGTCTGTGTCATGGGCCGAGTTAAAGTTGGACACAACTCGTGTGGCAATCCCCAAGCACCTAAGGACTGAAAAGCAGGAGGCTGGAGAAGTGCCAGGAGCAGGCCAGGACCCGGGACTCAAGAGGGATCTGGCCACCTGCCCCCATTTCTACCCAAGCCCCCTCCCTGTCTTTGTCTACTTTGTCAGGGCTGAGACGCCTGTCTCCACCCTCAGAAACACCATCATCTCCTTTATATTCTCTCAGGGGACTTCTGGAGACATACTGCCACCCCCATTTGAATAGGCAGGCTCCGAGGCTGGCAGGAACTTGGAAGCCATGTAACAGCTGTATAATAGCCTAAGGGGACTAGAGGC
The DNA here is from genome assembly GCF_004115265.2 of Rhinolophus ferrumequinum. Taxonomy (NCBI): domain Eukaryota; kingdom Metazoa; phylum Chordata; class Mammalia; order Chiroptera; family Rhinolophidae; genus Rhinolophus; species Rhinolophus ferrumequinum. The sequence goes on along the minus strand of NC_046306.1, from coordinate 24,747,566 downwards.
CTTGGAGCCCCAGGACTCTCTAGAGGGCACTCAGTGAGCTCCAGGCAGAGGGAGATGCGACTCCTTCTGCAAAATAAATGATCAAAAGTCATGTAAGTGAACCATCTGGTTTCCTTCATTTTCCCATCACCAATAAAGAACCACCGGGTTTTGGTGAGGGGGAGAAGGGGGCCTTTGCCAATATATGCAAAGGAATGCAAATGAGGGGCCTGGCTGGGGCTTGGAAACCTTTTCCTGGGTACCTGTGCACATGACTCCAGCGAAAACCCAGCACTGGCCGTATTTGACTGGCTTGAACCTGCCCTTGAACCACTTGTGCAGAATGGCCACGCTGCCGCGCCAGTGCAGTGGGCTGGTGCCGCCGCCGTACTTGCCCTGCCACTGGCCTTGAACCACGCCCCGGTCGTTGTTGCTGTTTACCTGCGCAGAGGAGGGCACGGGTCCACCACCAGGCAGGGCTCCCTTCTTCAGGGACCTCGCCAACGTAAAATCATCTCCAACTTTGGGGCACGTAGTCATTTGGGGTCACACCGTCATTTGGGGTACCCCTTGTGTTTAAATCGTCTGAAAATTGGGGCCATGTGCTGTCTTAAAATACCTACCTTTTGGTAGCATTTATTATTTTCAATTACTTTCCATCGGGATCTGGTATTGTTGAAAATCATGTACAGTTTTAGAGCATTTCCTATTTTAAATGGTGTGTTTTTGGGGACTGTTCGTGGTGTAATAATTATAGAGAGAACTAACATTCATGAAATGCATATTGTGTGCCAGGCAGTGTTCTAAAGGCTTTGTGCACACTATATTAACCTGCTTAAAGTAGGTTTTTCTTTTCCTTTTATTTTTTTTATGATGAGAAAACTGAGATTCAGAGGGGCTATGGGACCTGCCCCAATCACACAGCAAGTTAGTAGAAGGAGTTCAGGAGCTGGACTTGGGAGCGTGCCGTGCTGCTGTCCCACAGGACATGGGCCTCTACTGTTTAGAACTGGTGTCTGCCTTTGAGTCTCTGTGCTCCAACTTCTCTCCAAGGCCTTGAGGAACTGAGAGTATCAAATATGAGAAAAATATCTTTGTTCATTTTTGGAATCTAAGATACCCACTCACTGATCTGAACATTTGCTTGCTATAGAGAGAGTTACTAGGTCCTCTAGCTACCTTTTGAGGAGGAAGCACTGTGGCTCATAATAGATTAAAGATGGCACCCCCTCCCACGGGGAGGTGGGTCTGTGTTCCCTATCTCTGAATCTGGGCTGCCCTGTGATTGCTTTGACCAACGACTATGGTGGAAGTGATACTGTGCCAGTTTTCAGGCCCAGGCCTTTGGGGACTGGCAGCTTCCACTTCCTCTTTCCAGAACAATTGCTTGGGGAGAAGCCAGCTGCCATGTCTGATTACTCTGAGACTGCCATGCTCTGAGGTAGCCCAACCTAGCCATGTGGAAAGGCTGCATGAAGAGACAGAATGATGACCGGCCAGCCCAAGCTATTCTCACCAGCTCAGCCCAGGGGCCAGCCAGACGTGAGAGTGAGCAAGCCATCCTGACATTCCAGCTCCAGCACACACAGCATGGAAGAGAACCAAGGACTCCAGCTCCAGCAGACACAGCATGGAAGAGAAGAACCAAGGAAACACGGACTGCCAGAACCAAGGCCCCAGATATATGGCTCTGTCAAACCATTCCAGACATATGTAGCCATTCAGACACCCCCAGCTAAAGCATCCTGGAGCAGAGATAAGCCACCCTCCCAGTTCCCTGCCTAAGACCCTGATCTATAAAACTGTATGCATAATAAATGGTTGTTTTATGCCACTGAGTTTTTGGTGGTGGTGGTGGTGGTGGGGATTGTTATGCAGCAACAGAGAATGAAAACAAGAGGTAACTTAAGAAAAATCATAAGGTGTGGCCCTGGGTTTGGCTTGGGATCCATGAGGGAGGGTGTATGCAGGGATGGGGGGCTCCTCACCATGGCGCTGATGATCCTGGTGACGTAGATGGGGTCGTGGCGGCAGGACACGTCAGTGGCTGGGTCATCTTGGTAACTGGGGCTTCGGTCCAGGATGGAGAGGCAAATGTTCAGGATGTCCTCCTCAAACTGTCCCCGGAGAGGCGATGCTTAGAGGTCAGAGCCTCGCCCATATTCCAGACCCTCCCACGACCCTCACCCCTCACCACAGAGTATCCTCACGTCTCAGAACCCCGTCCTCAGGGAGTCACCTGGGAACCAAGTTCAGCGTTAATCGAGTCCTCTCCTGTGCGATAGCACCCCATGGCTCCCCAGTACCCCCAGTAAAGATTGGGGTAAACTTGTGGCTTTGGAGTCACATCGATTCCACAGGCACAATCATTTGGTTTAAATGATTTTTTTCCAACTATATTTGAATTAATTGACAAACTCGGAGATTCATTTAAGAACTGGGAGATTTTTTTCATACAAATTAAGATTACTGGTCTCTGAAAATTTGGAAGGTCTGGGAACACTTATTTTCCCACATGGTAATAAGAGGTGGGTACTGAGAAGTGGTTACTCCTGAGGTGGATCTTAAACTCTCCAGTGTATCATCCCTGCCCAGCCCCTGAGCCCCTTTCCATCCCCAGCTTCTCAGCCTGACAGTCAAGGTCCTTAATTTGCGTGGCCAACCTTCTTCCGGCTGATCCCCCGGAGTCCAGGCAGACAGAACTCCTCCAGCAGAACCTCAGCTGCTCCCTACTTCCCACCTCCACGCTGCTCTGTGTGCTCTTCCCTTTGCCTGTCCAGATTCCGCCCAACGTTGGACACCCACCCCTACACCACGAAGCCTTCCGAAATCCCCGAGGTGGTGTTTTCTTTCATGCTCTTCTGAACTCCCTGTGCTCGCATCTCTGCCACTCTGACTTTCCTCCACCCATCGTGCCGTGTACGATAAGGAATTTGTTTAAGCCAGTGGGTCTCCAGTGTGGCCCCAGACCAACAGCTGTGGCGTCATCTGGGAACTTGTTAGAAATGCACATTCTCAGGCCCCTCCACCCCCCCACTGAATCAGCCACTCTGGGGGTGGGGCCCGGCCACCTGTGTGCTTCAGTGAGCCCGCTGTGTGATACTGGTGCACACTCAAGACTGAGAACACTTGACCTGAGCTATTTATCTTTCTATAGCAGAGCTGACCCGTTCTGTTTCCAAATTATACCCAAAGCCCTTTGCCTTCCTAAGGACCCAGCACAGGCCCTGCCATAACTAATAGTAGATGGATGGATGGATAGATGAATGAATTTGCTCTAGGAGTCAGACAGCTTGTCCCTCCTGGGAAGAGGTGAGCAGACAGAGGGGCGCCTGGGCTGACTTTTCGCAGGCCCCAGCCCACATCCTTTCGCAGGCCCCAGCCCCTGGAGACCTGCCCGAAGTTCCAGCCTTGGGCTTGGATGTGCTTCTCCACGCCTCGGAAGATGATCCCGTTGTCGTTGAGCACGTACTCCTGTCTCTCGTCCTCGGAGGCCAGAAACACGTCGTCCTCTGAAAAGCAGTCGTCAGGCCCTGCGTGGGCTGGGGCTCTGGCCTTGCCGGCCTGGGGGAGGAGCTACATCAGGGATCAGCCGCAGGGCAGTGCCTGGAGGCTGACTGGGGCAGGAGAGGCCACGAGGGGGCTTGCTGGGCTCCCTTCCACCTGCCTGGTCTTTCCCCAGGCAGGGACCAACCCCACCCTGGCCCAAGACTGAGGGATGTGAGGAGTCCTGATGCCATCAGTGGGTGATCCCACTGACGCCAATAGCAGCCTCAAATTTTCTTGTTTTTTTAGATTTATTTATCTATTTATTTATTATTTTTTAAGGAGGGCGCCGCTCACAGTGGCCCATGCAGGGCTCGAACCGGCAACCTCGGTGTTATCAGAACCATGCTCTAACCAACTGAGCTCACCGGCCACTCCGCAGCCTCATATTTCTTAAATGTTAATACAAATACTGACCCTAGTAACCCTTATGATATGCCTTATATATAACAAGCATTAGTGCTATGAATTGTCATTGTAACCCTAAGAGGTAGGCACTGTTATTCCCATATTACACATGAGGAAACAGACTCATAGAGGAAAGTATTAGCAGAGCTGGGATTGAACCAAGGCTGTCTGATGGCTAAAGCCCAGCTCTTACCCACTCCTGAGCCTGTCCTGCCATCAGCCCCATCGCTGCCCACCAGAAACTACTGATTCCTGCCCCTCAGGCACAGCCTACTTTGTGGCACCTGCTACCAGGTTCCTTTGCCCAGTGTCTGCCTCTGCTTAGGCTCAGCTCCGCCAAGCTCTTGACATTCGACACACTGTCCGTTAACTTGCCTCTCAGGCCCCTTCTAAGGTCAGGCCTTCCTCTAGGACAGTTTCCAGGAAAATGTCTGCCTTGGACTCGGCAGCTCCTACCTGGGCACCATGGGTTGAAAAGGAGAACAAACTCTCCCAACTTCCTGTTACTGTGTTTGCGTCGAGAGGAAACCCTGGCGCTCAGCAGGTAGCGGCCAATGATGGCATCGGGGGGGCTGGTGAGGCTGACAGTCACCGTGTTCTCCATCTGAGCCTCCTTCACTGCTGTCCATGCATCTCTCACCTCCAGCTCCGTTGTCTGAAACACAGCTTTGGTGTGGAGAGCCTCAGAAGCTTGGGGTCCTGGCAGAGAAGAGGGAATCAGAAGACCTAGCTGTCCCTAGGAAACCCAGTGCTAGAGAAGTGGAAAAGCTACAGGCCTGGAAGTGCATCCTTCACCCCTGAGCTGCTGGAACATTGGTGGGGGGAAGGATCTGACCAAGAATGGGGGAAACCTCAGCTGTCCTGACTCCCACCTACCTCCTGGATCAAGGAGAAAGTGACAGGACCCATCGAGATTACAGTCTGCCAATGTCTGGCCAGGAAAGACAAGCTTGGGCTCTAAAAGTGCCTGATGATTTCTCATACCCCCCAGGAGCCCTGGATTCCTTGGCATCCTCAGGATTCCAGAGTTGCCATCTCATCTGTTCCACTGCCTGCTGGCAGCACCTCCCAGCCATCCCCAGAAAGCTGTCATCAAACGCTTCCAGGATTCGGGGCTCAGCACACCTACAGAGTCTTGCTTCTCCTCCACCCCCCTCCCTGAAAGGCTGGGCTGATGACCACAGGGTCTCAGTTCACTGGTCCTAAGACAAGTGTTTCTGGATGCGGACCAATGGAGGGCGCTGGTAATCCAGTTACCTGTCTCCACTGTGAAGATGAGGGTCTCCCTGTTGTCCAGCGGGTAGTTCAGTTCCAGTACCAAGGTGAACATCTGACCCCTGCGAACCACCAGCTCAGGGCTGGGGTACTCCTGGGTGTGGTGGGCAGCACCATTCCTCAGCCACTGCCAGTCCACCTCAGTGACTCTGATCCCTGAGTAGGGAGGGACACACATGAGGCCAAGCCCTTGGCAGCTTTCTAATCCATGCCTGGCCTCAACTGGCCTGTCTTTACTCCTGCAGCCACTGTTTACCCTATACAGTAGTAGATTCTGGTTATTCGCGGTAGTCACGTTCTATAAAGTCTACAAAGTCTCCATGAACACTGAACCATCGCTCTTAGGGGAATTATAGGGCTAGGTTCCTGTGAGTGTCTGGTCACAACCTTTTCATCAATCGATCAATACATAACCTTGTTTTATGTGTTTCTGTTTAAAGACACCTTATTTAATATACAGAGGCTGCCAAAAAATGTATACGCATTTTAAGAAAGGAAAAAAACTATTAAAATTGCAATGCTCAATATATACCGATAACAAAAGACGAATACAAGTTTGACTTCTGCAATTACAAGAGGTGCTCAAAGTGGTTACCATCAGCATCCAGACACTTCTGATTACGGCGAACTACTGCTTGAGCACCGCTGACCAAAGTGTCCACTTGTATACATTTTTTTTGGCATCCCCGGTGTTGTTGATTCATTTGCAGTGAGCTCATTGACAACAGCACTAGAGTTCACGCCCGAATGAAGCTTATCTAACACATGGTTCTCTGTCAGGCACATCACAGTCTTCCCGTGCTTGCTTAGGAACACAAGGCAGTGCTTCAGCACTATGCTTGGGCCATTTTCAACAGCGGAGTCACCAAACAAGAGACAGAAATGCAAAAAACCACGCCACTAAATAAACCATGAAAGGACACTTGTTTATAGTATGAGAGCAGAAACAAGAAGGCAGAGTGTCACCTTGTTTGACTTCAGTTGCAAACATCCATGTTAAGTGACTCCATTTTTTATCCCTCTGCCTGCAAATGACCATGAAAGTTCCAAGGGCATTGATTTGGAGTTAAAAATAAATTTTAGAAAGCGGGCCAATTTGCAGACACGGAATACACGAATATTGGGATCAATTGTATATTCTTTGTGCTGTGCTGGGATATATTGGTGAACAAGATAGAGGTGGGCTTGTCCTGGAGAGACACATAGTGAGTCCTGGAGAGACACATAGTGAGGCCATGTGGTTATGAGCACAGTTTCTGGGGTCGGCTGATGTGGGTTCAAAGCCTGACTCGGTCATCTACTGGTTAAATTACCTTTTGATCGATCTCTCTGTACTTCAGTTTCCCCTTCTGTAGATTGGGGATAATAATACCTTGTGGAGTGAATGTGGAGGATAACTGCCTGTCATTTACAGCCCCAAGAATGAGAGCCCAATAAATGTTAGTTATTATATTCCAGACAAGCAAAGATGACATTTAAATAGGTGAGGCCACGAATCCCTAATTATCATTCTGATACGTACTATCAAGGAAAAGTACATGGAGCTGAAAGAACGTATAAAAGAGGGGCCTGGCCTGTCTGAAGGGTGACAAGTGAGGCCTGCTTGAGGAGGTGGCATTTAGGCTGTCGTGAACTGGATGGGATGTCTCCAGAGGAGAGGTGGGTGGCATACTGAGCGCCAATCCAAGCACCCTCTCCCTCAATCTATTCAGGGTTCATTTATTCAGGTGTCAAGCATCCTGTGGGGTGCTGCAGACTCAATAATCCATGGAACATACATCAGCCCTGCTGCCAGGTAATTGACAGTCCAGCACAAGAGCAGATATATCTCAAACTGAAAAGCGTCTTCACGGCACGGTACTCAGCCCTGGAATGCCCCAGGGGGTTAATTGGGGGGGGTTTAGAATAGAAGGTGAGAAGGGTTCCTGGACCTTGGGCCATGGGTTCCTGCCCTAAGAATTCCACCTTGGCTTCCCCTTTCCCTGTCACAGCCTAAACCAGCCCCCCGCCCCTCTGCCCTGTTGCCACCCTCCGGACATCTGCAGTCTCATCACTGGGTGGTAAGAAGGGTGGGATGAGTCAGAACTGCCATTAGCATCATTATCCCTGAATCTCGGAGACCAACTGTCTCTCAACTTCCTGCCCAGGGTCAAGTTCTCGGTGGATACTTGATTGTGGTTCCAGCTTGCGTACCTCTGAGAGGCAGCTCGTCCACCACCCAGACATTAAAAAGTCCTTCCTTCTGGTGAGCCAAAGTCTTTTTTCTTGCTCCATTTGTCCAATTTATCTCCACTGTACCCCTCTGTTACCCCCACAGAGCACACTTGTTCCTTTTGTCCCTTGACAATGTTGCAGAGCTATTGAGAAATCCCAACTTGCCACCCTCACCAACCCTACACCTGCCCTATCACAGGAAGTCACTGCTCTGGTCCCTGTGTGACTTGCCCCCAGAGCTGATCCTTTGGTGTTCTAAGTCCTGCTGGGAGAAAGAAACTGTTCTGGTGATTCCGCCAATTGCATCCTAGGTGGCATCCTCCCCAGCCCTCAGGGCACAGGGCAGGAGAGCTGACCTACAGGGCAGCCCAAGGCCAGGAGATAGATATGCAGGTGGGAAGATTTCCAGACGCCCTGTCGAAATAAACCCAATGCCCCTTCTCCATGTCCTCAGCGTGAATTCTGATATCTAAGACGGATTGTCCCCAATCAGTCATCAAGGAAGACAGGTTATAGATGTTTGCTTACATGTCTCTTTCCTCCACTGGACTGTGATGCCCTTGAAGGTGAGGTCTGAGTTTCATTCTCTCCGAGTTGTTAGAGCCTGGCTCAGGTGGCTCAAGGCCCAGGGCATAGTAGATGCTCAGTGAATGTTGGTTGAATGAATGAATGCACGTTCCTCTTAGTCTTGGCTGGAATGAGCGTGTGAAAAGGGGAGCTGATGCTCACCAGCTTCCTGGTGCTCCCTCAAGGATCAGCGCTCACGCCCGGCATCCCCACCCACCTATAATCCCTCTCTCTCAAGCTGTCACATTTCAAAACCAGCCCTTCCTTCCTGACTTCCTTCCACCCGCAATCATGGGCCTTGGAGGTGGGAGGAGTGCGTGGGCTCTGATCCAGGCAGGCCGACCTGCCACTGGTTCTCTACGAGAGCCAGGCTAGATGGCTTCCTCTCTCTGGGTCTCATTTATTTTTACCTATGAAATGACGCAGAAGGACTCTTAGGATTTGCATAGTCTGTGGTTGGCTGAATCAAGTGCCTCTGATACCCCCAGGACTCCTCTTGGCCCTTCCCTGCCACACGCTCCCACTCCCCGCTAGAGTGTGCTGACCTGACGGTTGTCACTCAACACCTCAGTGGGCACCAGAGAAGGGATGGTTGACAGTGTACCTGAGGCCCTGGAAATAGAATGGATGACATGTTGTCAGCCCCCGGGCACCCACCCTGGGGATATGCTGGGTGAGCTCCTAGTTCTGAGTTCAAGACCCATGGACCCCAGGCCTGAGGCTGTGCCCACCAGACACAGGGAGAAAGGGATGTGGTAAGAGCATCCTCCCCACATACCCTGTCACCCCAAAGCCTCTCAGTCCCTCCATCTTTGCTGCCTTCCTTTTGGTCTCTCCCACTTTCCTCTCTTGGTCTTCCTTCGCACTCTGCGATTAGGAGCCTGATTTCAGAGTCACACACTTGAATTGAAATGCAGGCTTTGCTCCTTGTTGGTTGTGTGGCCTGAGGCACGTGACTGAACCTCTCTCGAACCTCAGTCTCTTGGTGAAAACGGGGGTGATAGTAACAGCCGCCTCCTTGAGTTGTGAGGAGTAAATGAAATAATTCATATAAAGTACTTAGAACAGTACTACCACTTGTTAGGTACTCGGTAAATATGCATGGCATTGAGGATATTATCATCAGTATGTGCACAAGAACTTCTGGCTGCCATTTCAGTATTCTGCCAATCAGTGCTGTCCTACATCAGCCACTCATTGGCTGAGTGGCTCTGGATAAGTTAGTGGATGTCTCTGAGGTTCAGATTTCCTTTCCTGAAAAGTGGCAATGATAATACCTCCCTCATAGAGTTTTGGGGAGGATGAGGTAATGATCACGAATAGGGTAATGAGAAAATGCATCACTTAAATCTGGAAATTTGACAGTGAAAGGAGAAGCCATCAGTAAAGCCTCTAGGACAACAAGCTTCAAGCAGGGTGAATGGGCTCCCTCCTTATAAGGTGCTTAGCACAGTGCTGGGTCTGCAGTTATAAGGTCTATAGTTGAGGTTTTGCTATTGTCACCTCCTCCTCTACCCAGATCTCCCACCACTTTTGTTCTCTCCTCCCAATTCCTATACATAATGTTTTTCTTTTTATTCTTCACCTCTTGCTTAAATTTCTGATTGACCCCAACAGTCTTGGAACATTTTCAGCTCATCCAGTTCAATCCATCCTATTACATGACTATGGAGAAACTGAGACTCAGTCAAGGGAAGGGCTTTTCCTATTGCACGAGAGTAAGCATGTCATTTCCTCTGTTCAAGAGCCATCAAGGCTGTGACTCAGGCGGTTGGAGCTCCATGCTCCTAACTCCGAAGGCTGCCTGTTCAATTCCCACATGGGTCAGTGGGCTCTCAACTATAAGGTTGCCTCTTTGACTTCTCGACTCCCGCAAAGGATGGTGCAACTAAGATTGAACACGGCACCTTGCGCTGAGCTGCCGCTGAGCTGCCTGATGGCTCAGTTGGTTGGAGCGCGGGCTCTTAACCACAAAGTTGCCGGTTCGATTCCGCAAGGGCTCGTAGGCTGTGCCCCCTGCAACTAACAATGGCAACGGACCTGGAGCTGAGCTGCACCCTTCACAGCTAAGCTTGAAAGAACAACTTGACTTGGAAAAAGTCCTGGAAGTACACACTGTTTCCCAATAAAGTCCTGTTCCCCTTCCGCAATAAAATCTTAAAAAAAAAAAAAAAAAGTCATCAAACCCACAACCATTATGCTGGTATTTAAAGTCCCTCACAATCTGGCCCTGCCTACCACTTTCCCCACCCCGATCCCTGCCAACCTCACCTTCCCCTTTCCAGCTTGCTTGCTCTCCAGCTGGCTCCAGAGATCAGCCTAAGGAAGAATCCTAGTTGGAGGGGACTCTCTGTGCACCGAAGATTGCCTCCCACCGCAGCCCTAGCTCACCCCGGCTGTTCCTCCTCCTGCCCTTGGGTAATACTAAAGAGCTGATGATGCTCTCCTCCCCAGATCTCCATCCTAGCCAGGGGATGGCACCCAGGGGTGCTGAACCCAGGAAGTTTTGCTGAAGCAACATCTCCCAGACTCTGGACTCAATGTAATTGGTTTTTAATGGGCCCCATTATGTCCCTATGCTCAGTGTGCGTCATAGACATCTGACCTCCATAGCTAAATGATTAATTGGGGAGTTGCCTGGGGCCACTGCACAATCTCCCTTTCCTTCCTGGTCCTGTTGGAAGCTGCTGGCCTCTTTCTCACAAGGAGGCAGTGGCCTATCAACTCTAACCCAATGTCCCAGCCAGAGCTAACCCCGCACATTATATTCTTGATTCTTAGAATTTCTGAGCCAAAAGATTATTATGATTCAACAATAGCAAAAGGGTCTCATTTCATTTGCTAACACTGATCAACTGGTAGGGATCTCTTAAAGAAATATGTTGAGGAGAATTCCAGGGCCACATCCAGGCTCCGTAGGGAAGAACTCTGGGGTCAACTAGTGATGTCTGCCATTGACAGGAGGAGTAGCACACAAGCCAGACACTTTCCATTCAGGAGCTTATGTCTCAGTCATTCATGCACAGATTGCATAGTAAGCTTGGTTTATGGCTCTGAGAAACATATTCTCAAGAAGCTAGGAAAACCTGGGAGACTGGGGAATATAATTCAACCTAACTAATAGCTAGTATATATGCTACTGGGTTTCCCCGAAAATAAGACCTAGCCAGATCATCAGCTCTAACGCGTCTTTTGGAGCAAAACTTAATATAAGACCCAATATTATATTATATTATGTTATATTATATTATATTATATTATATTATATTATATTATAGACATGGTCTTATATTATAATAAAATAAGACCGGGTCTTTTTTCCCCTCCTTTCTTCCGTCTCCCCCTCCCATCCACTCTGGTTCAAGCCGTTGTTTCTCAGGCTAGTTGTGTAGGACGCAGCTCCCTGGCCCATGCTGGTATTAGGAGCCTTGCGCTGCCCCCAGCTGAGGCAGGCGGTTGGCTGCACACAGCAGCTCACGGCAGCTCTCGCTGACTGCAGGCCACTCATGGTGGCACATGGTAGCCCACAGTAGCACACAGCAGCCCACGGCAGCACACAGCATCCTGCGGCAGCTCATGCCAACCTCCGGCTGCTCACGGTAGCCCAGTTTCAGGGAGAGCTGTTGTTCACAATCTTAGCTGTAGAGGACGCAGCTCACTGGCCCATGTGGGAATCGAACCAGCGACCTCGGTGTTAGGAGCATCGCGCTCCAATCACCTGAGCCACCAGGCCGGCCCAAGACTGGGTCTTATATTAATTTTTGCTCCAAAAGATGCATTAGAACTGACTGTCTGGCTAGGTCTTATTTTCGGGGAAACATGGTAGGTGTGATGGATCTAACCCCGACATTTTACAGATGGAGAAATTGAGGTTCAGAGAGAGAAATAGTCACTCAGCAAGTTAGTAACAGACTTGACATTGGAACCCTCATCCCTGATTTTTCTCCTTGAAGGACCCTTTCTCAGCAATTAAGTTTGGTTAAGTTTAAGGCTGATAGGGAAGAGGACGTCTGGGTGGGCCCTGGAAAGCAGATCCTGAAAGAAGCAAAGCCAGTCCCCTGTAAACCAGACCTAACGGTGAGAAATGACCCCAACTCTGGAAACAGCGGTCTGAGGAGTTAGCTGTGCTGAAGTGGCCTGGTCCTCGGGAAGCAGACCCATCCCAACAGCCAGAAGAGCCCAGGATACCATTAATGTCTGCTACGGGAGAATAAGAAGAGGAAGTTCAAATATGACAAGGAAATTAAAATTCCTGCCTTTGAAAATAAATAAATAAGAGTTGACTCATATAATTGTCATAGGATGCTGAACAATTGAAAACAGGAGGCATAGAATTAGAAACATCTTTTAAAGACCTGGGAGAGTAGGACCTCTACTTGTGCTGACATGCTCGTCACTGTACCCCAGCTCCTAGCACAGAGTAGGTATAAAACATGTAACTGTTATCTAAGGGACATAGTTCCATGGTGGGAGGGAAATTTGCTCCTCAGGATCTTACGGCCACAGGGGAGGCACATTTTCTGTTGTCTACAAGGCCCCACAAGAGACAGTGTAGGGAATACATCACACTTGGTCTCATCAGTTCCTCACAGCAGGCCTGTGAGATGATTTTTATATAATCCCTATTTTATAGATGAGAAAGTGGAGGCACAAAGGGCAAATTCTCTTGCTCAAGGTCACATAATTCTTTTCACCCCAGACAGAGCTGCTCTTGCCCTCGAGTCTTTGGGGTGGGAATTAGAGGAGGATGCAGTTTTGGGGCCCCTCTCTCCTCCTCACCCAGCTCACAATCCCCAACTCTGCCTAGAAATGTTTCTGGAGTCACATAATATACGTGGGGTGTGAGATTTCAGTTCTCCTACTCTTCCCTTTCTGCTCCCCGTTCCTCCAGCCCAACAAGGTGTATGGCGAAGGCCTGGCCTCAGCCCAGGAAGGGCTCTGCCATGGACTTGCTGGGAGATCTGGGGAACGGCTTTTTCCTTCTCTGAGCCTCCATGTTCTCATGAACATGAGGCCACAGCTCAGGGACCGTGCAGCCTATAATCCTAAAACTCAATGATCAAAGTTTTATTCCACAGACATTCCCTTTCCTGAAGCTCCTTTCAGGGGCCCTTGTGCCCAGAGGCCCGCAGGCCCTGCCTACTCACCTGCCATGCCAGGGCCGGCCCGAGTCCTTGCTTCCTCTTCACAGCGGCGTGTGGACCGTCAGGACGGCGTGTTGGAGAAGACGGCCAGACCCACGTTAACAAGGCAAATCTTGGAGCACTCTTTGTTAGGACAGTCAGAATTCAAGAGGAGGTGTGGCCCTTTTCACCTAGGCAGTGACACCTACCAGACACCTAGTCACCCGGTAATTGCTCTGGTTTGCACCTGAAGGTGTCCAGTGTGGGAGTGGCTTCAGCCAAGAGGTCTTCCACATTCTCTGTGGGAGAAACTGAGGCCCAGCAAGATCACAAGCCTGACAAGGATCAGAGGAGGAAGAAGAAGAAAAGAGGAGGGAACTAAATTTATGGTCAGCCATTCTCAACAACCCTCAGATGAGAAAATGAAGGCTCAGAGAGGGGACCGTAAAGATTCATGGTTATAAGCTGCAGAGCTGGGATTAAGATGCAGGTCTCATGGCAATCAGTCTGGGGCTGTCATCTCTCCTGTTGGGTGAGGTGAGAAAGTTCTAGGGACCACAGTTCTTCTCTCTTCTGTGTGGGCTCCAGAGACATCTACAGGGGCAAAGTCCCACGCTCCTCTCCTTGGAACATATCTCCACCATGCCACACCACGCTGCACACCTGTACACACCCACTAGCAGTCTCAGCCTTCATGCAGGAGCCCTGAGTTTCAGAGCAACAAACTTTAGACCCACATAGGCCTGGATTTGAAGACCAGCTCCTGTCCCTGTTCACCCTGTGACCCCTGCTAGGCCTGTGGTCCTCCCTGAACCTTAGTAAAATGAAGACAATGACCCCTCTTTATGGGGCATGAAGGGGGTGATTGGGATAACTCATGGATAGCGCCTGAATTCTTAGGGAGCCTGACTTGCTCGTCCCTCCTCTCTTGCAATCAATCACCTGTTCTTTGGGGGTGGACCATTGCTGAACTTGTCCATCTGTCTGGGTTAAATCTACCCTGGAAGTTGGAGGAGAGACTCAGTCTGATTTCTTGCAGGGTCTTCTGTTATTTGGGCTTCTTGCTGGGCTTCCTTGTGATAACCCAACTGCCAGAGGTGACGTCAACCTAGGCTCTTGGGAGGAGATGAATAACAAAAAGAGGGGAGTGGTCCTCTGGTTCGAAGACAAGGCTACCCTGTCTTTGTGAGCTGGCTGTAGCCTGGAACTTAGAGACCAGGCAGCCACAGGTACCCTGTGACCTTGAGCAAGAGCTCTCCCCTCCCACATCCCCAGCTTCTCCACCTGTAGGCTAGATGTACTGGACTAAAGTGTTCTTAAGGGCCATTCTAGCTCAATGTCTAAGATTCCAGAGTTCAAAGACTCTCAACTTCAAAGCATCTAAAGTCTTATGAGGAATGAAATAGAGGGAATTTTATTTTCATGGGAGCTGGAAGGAAAGTTTCTCTTTGTTGGGAAGGGCCTTGAGGGGATGACTTGGGCCATCAGAGGTGGGTGGGGTTGGGCCAGCCAGGAAAGAGGAAGTAGGAGGGAGTAGACTCCTCGAGACAGGCGCAGAAAGGGTGGGCCGTGGTCTGTGTGCCACTGCCTCCTGCGAGCACCCAAGCATCCAGGAAAGTATATAAAAACTCCAAACTGTTTGATGTGGTTGGATTTCTTATAGAAAGTGGCAAACATCTTTAATGAACAGACCCAGGCCCTACCAAAGCTGCTTTTCTGCCTGTGCAGGGTCAGACTCCTCCCCACTAATGATAGATTGTTCAGGGACCTTTTATCTTTCATCTTGGGTTTGCCTGGACTGTGGTTTCCAGTAGACTGGGCCATTCAAGGGCACTCCCCACCTCCCTCAACAACCCAAACAACAATTCATACTCAGATTTAGGGGCGAGCAGTGTAGCCTGGCGATAGAGGCCTGGGATGAGAGCCAGGAGACTGTGTTATCTCTGGGCCAAACTGGCTGTGTGACTCTCTGCAAGTCAGTTACCTTCTTTGGGCCTCAGAGCCCAGGTTCATTCTCTGATTCTAAATAATCAGGCTAGAGATGGCAGACAAGATCCAAAGACAGGGGCAACTCAGGATACGTCAACGTCACCTACACCAATGCCTGGTACACAGTGGGTGCGTCACAAATTAAAACCCAGGCCCGAGGAATAAACAGATGCTTTAAAAATAGTTCAAATGCTTTTCTGACTGTAAAGATAAAAACTCGTGTAGAAAATCCAAGCAACACAGAGAAAGAAGAAAGTATAGATGCATAGGTAAATTACACAAATCCTATTGCTCGAAGAAGAGGATTTGTAATCTGATGTTTTGCTTAACCACATATTGTGCTTATATTATGCTCCCTTTCAAATCACAGAGTGTAGACATGCCCTGTCATCACCGGTGGCATCTCTTGTGTGACTCTACATAATTTAACTAACCCGTCCCAAATCAACGGGGATTTAGATTTTTTCCAGTTTTTGTGTCCTTGTAAAGAAATGTAGTGCTATTTTTACAGGTATTTTTGTGTACTTCCCATTTCAGGCTCCTTGACTGAAGACCACTTTCAGGCTTCAGACCTCTCTGTCTTCTCACCTGTTCCCCACAACCAACCCCTATATCTGGTGGAGAGGAGGTCATGCTAAAGCGCCCTGTCCTTTTGGTGGGGGGAATACAGAAAAATAGGGGCCTTGGAGCAGGCAGTGGAGGATGGAGGAGGGGCTTTCTTCAGGGGGCAAAGCAGCAGAGGCCCTGGCAGAGTGCCTGCTTTTTGAGTAGTAATGGATTATTCACAGGCTTAAGACCAGCAAAGTGTGGGCAAAATAATTTTTTAAAAATAATTTTAAATAAAACAGTAATTAAAGTGATCGCCTTGGGAAAAATAAGAATTCCGTTGGATTTCTTTACTTTCACATTCACTCTTGTTTTAATGATAGGGATTGAGAGGGCATCGTGACTTTTTCAAGACTCAAGGTATCGACCTGGCAGTGTCAGATGCAGAGCTGTGAATCCATGAGTGTGTGGTCTGCCGGCCAACCGTATCAGCGTCACGTGGGAGCTGGTTAGAAATGCAGATTACTGGGCCCTGCCCCGGAATCCATATTTTAACAGTTCCTCAGGTGATTCTGAAGCACATTTAAAGTTTGAGAAGCTCTATCCAGAGCAGATAGTACTCAAAGGGAGGTCCAGGGCCCTCAAGACTCTTAGGGAATCTATGAGGTCAGAACTATTTTCATAATACTATTAAGGATTTTTTTTTGGCCTATTTCACTCATTCTATCATGAGTGTACAGTGGGGTATTCCAGAGGCTACATGATATGTGATATTACGAAAAACTGAATGCAAAGCAGATGTTTTTCTATTAAGCCTTCTATATAGTTCACAACATTTGCCAAAAAAAAAAAAAAAAGAAAAGAAAAGAAAAGAAAAGAAAAAAGGTAAAACAATTTCACTCTTACTAATATTATTTTTTGTTTTGGAAAATATAGTTATTTTTCATAACTACATGTTATCGGTATTAAGATGCAATGGGGTTTATTCGTTTTTAAATGAGTTAATGAATAAACATTTTGTAAGTTTCTGAGTGCTAATTTCCAAGTTGGTAAATATTCATAGCTATAACTCGTGTAAGCAAGTGCTGTTTGGGATTCTCAATAGTTTTAAAGAGTTTAAAGAGGTCCTGAGACCAAAATGTTTGAGAACTGCTGGTTTAGCATCTGCTTCTCCTTTAGGATACCAGTTCTGTCCCTCAAGAGAAAATCTTAAGCTGAAAATCACAGGAGAGGGGGCCTGAGGCTATGGACTCAAATAAAGATGAGGCCATGGGCCGGAAAAAATCCAGGAGCCAGGGATAGCCCACAGAGCCTTCTGGTTCTGGGAACCCTCATTTCCAGAGTCCTGTGGTTCCAGCAACCGCAGGTCTGATGCTGCCTGTGGGTGAGTCTCAAGGTCTGAGCAGCCAGCTGGAATAAAACCACTGTGTGTCCAGGCTGGGAGTCACTATATTGTCTTGAGAATTCATCCTCATGGGACACTGAGTCAGAAGGACCCACCAGGGCTAGACCTGGACTGGTCTGGTGATAGGCTGTCCCTTCCCCTCCCTGGGCCTCTGTCAACCGAGCTGTAAAATGGATGATACTGCTCCCCTCTTACCTCTGGGCAAAATCATAGGGCAACTAATAAAATACCGTGAAGCGCTAACTCATCTCTACATCACCTCATACTCAGAATAATAAACACAGTGACATAGACAGTCAGAGTTCAAACTCTGGGAAGGAGGTGCTTGCCCAGCCAGCAGGCAAGTTGCGCTTGTTGTTGCCCACTGTCTGTGGTTCAGAAGCTGCGGGGCAAGCCAGCAGGCTAGAGGTGGCCTCACCCCATCCAAGGGTCCAGGTGTTGCCCTGTTCATGCATCTACCTACCTCTCAAACATCATCAGGACCTAGAAGCTGCTGTGAGGCTATACTATAAAGCATCCAGAGCTCACTGTGGGAACTTGGGGTGCTCACAATCCACTCATCTACTTAGACATTCATTCTTCACTAGTTCGTTCCTTCCAAAACTCATTCAGCAAATGCTTCCTGCCCACTAACGGGCAAATCACTGTGGAGCCTACAGACACGTCAGTGGCTGTGGCACCTTTTCTATCAACGTCTAGATATTGTGGGGGAGCAAAATTTGGCACCCCCAAATGTGCCACTTTGGCATATTGATTTTTTTGAACTAAAGTTACCTGAGAAACAGTTGGTGCAAGAGGGGCCCTCTGAAGCTCTTTTCTGTCTCCCGGAAAGCAGGAAATGAGTCTCCCATGTGAAAGGTACCCTCCCTGTACCAGGAGGTTAAGAGACATCCTCATCAGCAGAGGTAGGAACTTCAGGGCTGAGAAGGCTGTGTAAACAAACTGCTTAGTGTCTTCACTAATTAGTATCCAAACCTAAGTTTCTTTGTCTTGTGAGTTCTTCACAGATTTATTGTTTCTTTGTCTAAAAAGTATAAAAGCTGCCTGCTTTGGTTGTTTCTTTAGGTCCTATAACTATGAGACCTCCATGAGCATGAAATTCAACTTGATTTTCTCCTGTTAATCTGTCTCATGTCAATTTTTTTATTATTATTTTCAGGTGTACAAAACAATGCAATAGTTAGACATTTACACCCCTCAAAAAATGATAACCTCCCTCCCGCAATCTACTACCGCTCTGATATCGTACATAGCTGCTACAATTTCATTGACTCTATTTCCTATGCTCTACTCCACATCCAATGAATAAAGGAAGTCTGACAATTAAGTTCGTGAACTTGCCACCATGTGCTTACATTGGCAGCACTGTACAAACAACTCAGTGAGGTTTCATAACCTTGGTATATCAGTGTCTCACAGCTGTGTTCATGTCGACATGTGGCTGTGTCTATCTGAGTGGCGTTCATTATAGTTGTTGCGTGTTTTTGTGTGCTGTTGTGAAAATGTCTAAGTTTGAATTAGAGCAATGAACAAACATTAAATTTCTTGTTAAACTTGGCAAGAGTGGAAGTGAAATCAGGAACTTGTTAGTCCAAGTTTATGGGGATAATGCCATGAAGAAAATGGCAGTGTACAAATGGATTAAACGGTTTTCTGAGGGGAGAGAACGCGTCACTGATGAAGAGAGGTCAGGGCTGCCAGTAATGAGCAGAACTGATAAAAACATTGCAAAAATTCATTGAATTGTGCATCAAAATTGCAGGCTGACTGTGAGAAACATAGCAGACCAAGTCAACACTGATAGAGAAAGAGTTAGGAAAATCTTAACTGAAAATCTTGGCATGAGAAAGCTGTGTGCAAAAATGGTCCCGAAGGAGCTCACTGATGAACAAAAGCAAAGGAGAGTCGAAGTTTGCCAGCACCGTTTGGAGAGGCGAGATGGTGTTTTGGGCCTTGTTATCACTGGTGATGAAACATGGGTGTACCAATACAAAACAACCCTGAAAAAAAGTGTCAAAGTGCACAATGGAGGTCAGCCAATTCTCCACCACCAAAAAATTCCATCTGTCCAAATCAAGAGTCAAAACGATGTTGCTAACCTTTTTTTATATCAGAGGGATTATTCATTATGAATTTATACCAACTGGACAGTTAACCAACTTTACTATTTGCAAGTGATAAAAAAGCTGTGTGAAAAAGTTAGACGAAAACTACCTGAACTTTTTGTCAACAATTCATGGCTCTTGCATCACGACAATGCTCCAACTCACACAGGGACTTTTTAGCCAGGAAACAAATAACTGTATTGGAACACCCTCCCTACTCACCTGATCTGGCCCTCAATGACTTTTTTCTTTACCTAAAGATACAGGAAATATTGAAAGGAAGACATTTTGATGACATTCAGGACATCAAGGGTAATACGATGACAACTCTGGGGCCAGGCCAGAAAAAGAGTTCCCAAATTGCTTTGAAGGGTGGACGAGGCGCTGGTGTCGGTGCACAGCTTCCCAACGAGAGTACTTCAAAGGTGACTGTAGTGATATTCAGCAATGACGTATATAGCACTTTTTCTAGGATGAGTTCCCGAACTCAATAGTCTGACCTCGTAATCAACTGGGAGGATGAAGCCGGGGAGCCTGTACTTGGGAAATAGAGGACTTAACCCTCATTTTCCATGGTGGGAGGTCACTGGACAGTTGTCATTATATTTTTGAAAAATATGAAAAGGCAGTGATTAAAGTAATGGAGCATGTTTTTTGGAGATAGGAATATAAAATTTTTAAAAATCAGGTTAAAGAAAGATGTACTTGTTTTGTAATTCTGCATAACAAATTACCGCAAATAGTGTTTTAAAACAACATTCAGGGTGACGGATGGCTCAGTTGGTTGGAGCGCGTCCTCTCAACCACAAGGTCGCCAGTTAGACTCCTGTAAGGGATGGTGAGCTGCACTCCACTTGCAACTAAAAACGGAGACTGGACCTGGAGCTGAGGTGCGCCCTCCACAAAACAAAACAAAAACCAAAAACCAAAACAAAACAAACAAACAAAAAATCCATGGAAAACATTTTGGTGGCTCCTCAAAAAGTGAAACATGAAATTACCACATGACCCTGCAATTCTACTCCTATGTATGTATTCAAAAGAATTGAAAACAGATCCTCAGACACGTACATGTACACCACGTTCATGGCGGCATGATTCACAATGGCAGAGATGGGGAAACAACCCAAATGTGCAAAACAAACCAGGGGATGGCTGGATAAACAAATTGTGGGATATATGCACACAAGGGAATATTATTCAGCTAAAAAAACAATGAAGCACCGGGTGGGGGCTGGGAGATGAGGGTAAGGGGGATCACATATATGGTGATGGAAGGAGAACTGACTCTGGGTGGTGAACACACAATGGGATTTATAGATGATGGAATACAGAATTGTACACCTGAAATCTATGTAATTTTACTAACAATCGTCACCCCAATAAATTAAAAAAACAAAAACAAACAAACAAAAAGACAATGAAGCACTGATGCATGCTACAACATGAATGAATCTTGAAAACATTATGCTAAGTGAACAAGACCAGAAACAAAAGGTCTTATACTGTATGACCCCGTTCATGTAAAATATCCAGAATAAGTGACACCAGAGAGGCAGAAAGCTGACAGATGGTTGTCAATGGCTGGGGCAAGGGTAACAGGGAGTGACCGCTTCATGGATATGGGTTCTTGTCTGGGGGATGAAAATGTTTTAGAATTATAGAGAGGTGGTGGTTGTACAATACTGTGAACGTACTAGATGCCACAGAATTGTTTGCTTTAAAGTGGTTAATTTTATGTGAGTTTTGCCTCAATAAAAAACAAACACCCATATAATCTAATTGTATGGTATCGTCCTGGATTAGGGTGTGTGCAGCCCACTAATCTATGAAAAGAACCAACCAAGTTATAACCTAGTTTTCGTTCTCCTCCTCCCTCCTCTTCCCCTGCCCTTCACTCTCCTCCTCCCCACTCCCCCCTCCTCCTCCTTCTTTTTCTTCCTTGGCTGCTCCATTCTGTTTTTCCATTTAATTCCATTTCAAAATATGGAGTAGTACACTGCCCTTTACAGACCCTCCCTTCCCTTTAAAGAATGGAGGAAGGGGTTACTGCCTTTTGAAAATGTTCCGGGCTGCTTTAACTTGAGTAGTAACCGCACATGACAAATCTATATTCTTCAGCATGGGGAGGAATATCCAAAAATTAGGACCTTGTATATATGAAATAAAACTCTATTTCTGCAAAAAACAAACTAAACCAAAAAATAACAACAAAAACCCACCCACCTATCTTGTTACAGTTTCTGTAGGTCTAGGCTTAGTTTAACTGGATTCTCTGCTGAAGGACTCACATGGTTAAAATCTACGTGAGTCTGATGTCAGCCATGGCTGCTCTCACACTGGGGTTCTCTTCCAAGATGAACCCTGCAGTTGTAGGACTATGGCCCTTGTTTTCTTGCTAGCAGTTAGCTCTCAGCTCCTAGAAGCCATCCACAGTTACTTGCCAAGTGGCCCCCACAGGCTGTTGGCAAAGTGGATGTTTGCTTTCTTCCAGGCTGGCCAGAGCAGGTCTTTCTGATTTCCTCTGCTGCAACCAGGAAAGAAAAGTCTTTGCTTTCAAAGGGCTCACATGAGTAAGTCAGGCTCACTCAGAATAATTTCCTTTTTGCCATATAATGTGACACAATCATGGGAGTGATATCATATTCATAGTTTCTATCCACACTCAAAGGAGATGGGATTTTTATAAGGGCAACGAGGGTCTTTAAGTGGTTGTATAATTCAGGGTTCTCCAGAGAAATAGAACCAATAAGGTAGGTAGATAGATAGATAGATAGATAGATAGATAGATAGATAGATAGATGATAGATAGGTAGAAAGAGATTTATTATAAGGAACTGGCTCATGTGATTATGGAGGCCGACAAGTCCCAAGAACAGCAGAGTGAACTGGCAAGCTGGAAACTCAGGAGAATGAATGGAGTAATTCTAGTTCAAATCTGAAAGCCTGAGACCCAGGAGGAAGTGCTTGGTTCCAGAGTGAAAGCCAGCAGGCTCGAGGTCCAAGAAGAGCCCATGTTTCAGTTTGAGTCTGAAGGCAGAATAAAAACAATGTCCCAGTTCAAAGGCAGTCAGGCAGGACGAGTTCCCTTTTACTCAGAGGAGGGTCAGCCTTTTTGTTCTCTTCGGTCCTTCAACTGATTGACAAGACCAACCCACATTTGGGAGGTCAATCTGCTTTACTCAGTTTACCTATTTCAATGTTAATCTTACCTGAAAGACTCACAGAAACACTCAGAATAATGTTTGACCAATTATCCAGGCACCCTGTAACTCCAGCAAGTTGACACATAAAATTACCATCACAGTGCCTACCACAAAAAGGGAGAGCAGTTACCACTGGAGAGGGGGCTTTAGAGGAAATGGAATGGGTGACTGATGACTTTCATAAAACCTTGTAAAGATGTTTGATCTGTCCTTAGACCTGGGCCATGCACCATGTCCCTCCCCACAGGGAGAGATTTCTGTGGAGCAAAGAGCACATGAGCACATGGAGCCAGTGACCCCATCTTTCATCTAGACCATGCTCTGGGACCCCTGAAAACCCTGGTCCAGCAGCTCCAAGACTACATCTAAATCCTGAGCTAGCTGGTCCCTTCCCCAGGCTGATCCTCTTGTTGATGGATTGGACAATTTGTGTGCAGCCCGAGATCAGATAAATGGACTGGGGCTCTCTATTGACAGATGGGTGCAGATGGCACTGCAACATGTTGGCTGCGATGTCTTTTGAAAATTAAACTTGGAATTTTGAGATAATTGCAGAATCACATGCAGTAAGATATAACACAGAGATCCCAGGTACACTTTACCCAGTTTCCCTTAAAGGTAACATCTTAGAAAAATTATAGTACAATGTCACAAACAGGATATTGACATAGATACAATCCATGGATCTTATTCAGCTTCCCATTTTACTCATATTGATGTGTGTGTGTGTGTGTGTGTGTGTGTGTGTGTGTATTTAGTTTATGGAATTTTTAATCACATGTGTAAGTTTGTGTATCCACCAGCACAGCCAAGACAGAGAATAGTTCCATAGGAGCCTATTATAAAAAGATTGCTCTTTTGTAACCACACCAGCCTCTCTCTTGCACCCCTCCTCCCCATCTCTAACCGCTGGCAACCAATACTCCACTCTCCATTTCTATAATTTTGTCATTTCAAGAATGTTACATAAATAGGATCATACAGTATACGTACTCTTAAGATTACAATCTCTTAGGGTTGGCTTGTGTCCCCTCTGCTATAGACTATAACCCCCATGAGATTCATCCAACTATTGTGAGTATCAATAGTTTGTTTTAAATCCTGGTGAGGATGTGGAAAGCTGGAATCACTCATATGTTTCTGGAAGGAATGTACAATGGTACAGCCGCTCCGAAAACACTTTTGACAGTTTCTTATAAAACGAAACAAGCAATTCCCGTATGACCCAGCAACTACCCTCTGTGGCATTTATCCCAAGAAATGAAAATTCATGTTCACACAAAAACTTGTGCACGAACGTCCATAGCAGCTGTATTTGTAAGAGCCCAAAGCTGATAACAACCAGGCCTTCAGTGAGTGAATTGTTTCACAGACTGTGGAACATCGAACCCCTGAAATTCTACTCAGTAATAAAAAGGGGTGAACTACTGAGATGCCACACGCAACTTGGAAGTTGATATTACTCTGATACCAAAACCAGATCAAAGCAGGAAAACAACAACAAAATCAGGAAGGACTCTTTTTTTCTATTTTCTGCAAGAGATAGCACAAAATTTATGTTAATTCTTCTTTAATGTTTGGTGGAATTCTCCAAAGAAGCCATCTGGGCTTGGACATTTCTTGGTGTTCATCGTGGCAGGATTCCCTTGTCAGTGCCACCAAGCACCTGGTGTCTCTGGGTGGGAGGGGAGTCTCAGGCCTGGGGTGGGAGGGAGGGGGCGAAGAGAGTGCTTCCTTGACTTCTATGTTTAGCAGGGGTTGGATTGGTCCCCGTTGCCAGTGCTGGGATCTTCCTGGTGGTGTTGGAGTGACTTCCCATTCGATCCGGGGGAGGAATGAGCCTACCTGGGTCACCTTCAGTTGCTGGGGTTGAATCTGGATGGCTTTCTTCTGTTTGGTGGGGGACGTTGTTCCTCTGGTCCTGGGGTCTCTAGCCAGTTCACCTCCCTCTTACCACCTTTCCTCTGTAAGGTTCTCCTTTGGTTGCCTCTTGTGTTACTTCTAGGGTTTATAGTTGTACTGAGTGGGGACAACAGAGGGATCAAGTCTACGTGACCATGTTTGGACTGCGAGTCCTGGGGTATCCTTTTGCACTCTGAAGAATGGCATAGGGCAAGAAAGAGCTGATTTAAGGTCCGGGACTGGGGGCTTGCTTTTCTGTATCATCATTTGTAATGCAAAATTGGAGTAAAAATTTACGCCCGGTCTTCCAGGTTATTGTTTGTTTTTCAATTTTTTTAAAAAATTGTAAAATATATGTAACCTAAAATTTATCATCTTAATCATTTTTCAGTGTACAGTTCAGTGGTGTTAAATACAGATAATATTTTGCAACCATCACCACCATCCATCTATCTCTATAACTTTTTTCATCTCGTAAAACTGAAACTCTATACCCATTAAACAATAAGTCTCCATTCCCCCATCTCTAGGCCCTGGCAACCACAATTTTATTTTCTGTTTCTATGATTTTGACTACCTTAGGTGGCTCATATAAGTGGAATAATACTGCAGTTGTCTTTTTGTGACTGGCTTATTTCACTTCGCATAATATCCTCAAGGTTCATCCATGTGGTAGCATGTGTCAGAATTTCCTTCTTTCTTAAGGCTAAGCAATATTTCTAGGTCATTTCGAAGATGTATTTGTCAAGGTTGGAGGACAAAATGCATATTTTTAGCAGCCTGTTACCTTGCTTTTTTTTTTTTAAATTAGTTTCAGGTGCACAAAACAATGTAATAGTTAGACATTTATCATTTATACCCCTCACACAGTGACAACCCCACTCCCCCCATCCACTACCCCTCTGACATCACACACAGCCATTACATTTCCACTGTTTCTATTCCTAAAGCTGTACTCCGCTTCTTGTCTATATATATAATTGTAGTTGACATTCATTATTGTTCAGCCTCAGCTTCAGGTGTACAATGCAGTGATCAGGAATCTACATCATCTCTGAGGTGGTCTCCTAATGAGACAAGTGTCCATCAGATACCCTACAAAATCTTTACAACATTATTGATTACATTCCCCAAATTGACTTTCGTATCCCCGTGGCAATCTTGTGGTTACCGACTGTGCTTTCTAATCCCCTCACCTTCCCCCCTATCCCCACCCCCCTCCATCTAGCAACCCTCAGTTTTTCCTCTATGTCTCTGAGACTGTTTCTGATTAGTTCCTTATGACCCAGCAATTCTATTCCTAGGTATCTATCCGGAGAAATCCAAAACTCTAATTCAAAAAACTTTATGCACTCCTATGTTTATTGCAACACTATACACAATAGCCAAGAGATGGAAACAACCGAAATGCCCATCGGTAGATGACTGGATTAAGAAACTGTGGTACATTTATACAATGGAGTATTACGCAGCCATAAAGAAGAAGGAAATCTTACCATTTGCAACCATACGGATGGACCTAGAGAAGATTATGTTAAGTGAAATAAGTCAGACAGAGAAAGACAAATACCATATGATCTCACTTATATGTGGAATCTAAAGAAAAGAATAAATGAATATTACCTTGCTTTTTGACTTGTAAATATTTATATACGTAATTCGTGGGCACCCATATCTACTCTTGCCCAGATGGCAAATGCTAGAGGCAAGCCTGATGGTCATGTAGATAAAACATTGATAAGAAAATAAAAATAAAGTAAAAGAGATAAAATCATTTTTTCTTGTCTCACCGTTTAGTGAGTAGATTTGGAAAAGTAGGCTTTATTTTAGTTTTATTTCTTCTTTGAATGAGGCACGAGGAAGATGAGAGCATGTTCACTGCAGAATGACATTTGGTGTCAGACCAGGGCTGGTCCAGCTTCGTCTGCGGCAAGGTCTTCCCACCAAGCTCTTAACTTGCTCAGGATGCTGAGAAAAAGGGGGCTGTTGGTTTAAATAAAAATATTAAGTAAATGGCAGAAGCAGCACTTCTCAGGAAAAGGTGAAAATTGTGATAGTAGTTCACAATTGACAGAAGTTTGAGATTCATGGATAGGTGACCTTCAGGAACATCCTGTCTGAGACCTCATGAATCCCTGTGCTTGGGAGCAGGCTATTCCTGGTGACAACAGAGTAATAATAACAATCCCTCGTCAGTGTGTTCAGCACATAACAATTTACAAAAATAAAAATAAAAAAAATTCAAATATACCATCTCATGTGATTTTGTTCAAAGAGGTTGAAATGTATGTGCAATTATTTCCATTTTACAGATGAGGAAACTGTGGCT
Organism: Rhinolophus ferrumequinum; assembly: GCF_004115265.2. Classification (NCBI taxonomy): domain Eukaryota; kingdom Metazoa; phylum Chordata; class Mammalia; order Chiroptera; family Rhinolophidae; genus Rhinolophus; species Rhinolophus ferrumequinum. The sequence continues at coordinate 24,720,972 of NC_046306.1, read as the reverse complement.
CAGAGAAGGGATATTTTAGCCAAGGACCATGCCAGTGTGGGTTGTGGCAAGATGGGGAGTTGTGTGCACTCCACTCCCACTTTTCTCTCATCTCCTCTATCCCTGTGTCTTGGCCTTGGCTGCCCACCAGGACCATGGGTGGGGCCTCTCTTCCTGGTGGACAAAGCCTTTGGTGGAGTTGGCGTCTCATCCTGAGTTTTATAGGTGGCACTCTTCAGCAGGAGAGCAGGCTGATGCCTATCTTGGGGAACTGCCCTCTGGAACAGCCCAGGGGGACTTGGCAATGGGCAGGTGGTGACTATAAAGAACAAATAAACCCTCTTAGCCTCCTTGAGCAAATCCCATGCCATGCGATGTCTGGGGTGCTGGACAAGCTTGGTGTAGTTAACATTAAGAGGATGAACCAAACCTGCCACTGAGCTGGGGTGTGTGTTAGGAGCTGGCCCTTCTCCTCTAGGTCCTGAGAGGACATTAGGAAGAGCATCCAGCAGATACAACATGGGGTCTCCATGACCCTGTTCTTTGGCTCTCTCACTCTCAACTACTACAGATAAATATGTATAACACAACAAATTAAAAGTGTATATTAAAAAGCCAAACTCATAGAAACAGAGTAGAATGGTGGTTGCCAGGGGCTGAGGGGTGGGGGAAATAGGGAGAGTTGGTAAAAGGGTACAAATACAAGACGAACACGGTCTAAGGATCTAATGCAAAACATGGTACTAGAGTTGATAATACTGTCTTGTATAATTGAAATTTGCTAAGAGAGTAGAACTTAAATGTTCTCACCAAAAACAAAACAAAACAAAAGATAAATGTGTGGGATGAATGTGTTAATTAACTAGATGGGGGAATCCTTTCACAGTGATATGTGTATCAAATTGTCATGATGTACATTTTAAATACCTTACGATTTTAGTTGTCAATTATATCTCAATAAAGACAAAAGTGTCTAATGTTAAAATAGAAGTTCCTTTATTCTACTACCACTAAAACCTCCACCTTTCAGAAATCGCCATGGTTAAGTTTTAAAACAGTGATTCTTTAGCTTTTTTTCTGCTCTAAACATTCACCTTGAGTGATCTCATTCATGCCCATGACTTTGAATATCACTTATAGTTTGATGTCTTTCAAATCACTATCTCCAGAATTCCAGAAACCGATAACAAATGTCAACTGGAAACTCCACCAGGATATCACTCAGGCACCAAAAACACATGTCCAAAACAAATCTTTTTATCTCCCCACAATCGGCTCAACTTCTACTTCCAGTTACCATGGCCTGTTTAATGTGCTCTTATTTTACATAAATAATTTTAAATGTTGTATGACATCAATTGCATTGATATTTTCCTTTTGGCTACTTTCCCCCGAGTCCAGATGGCTTTCGGGAGGTGAAGGAGGTAAGGCCAAGAAGCCTGGGGTCTAGACATGTTTAGGGCAGTGGTTGTCACCCACCCGGAGGAGCCCTGGCAAGTATTTTGGAGGCATGTTGGGGGCAGTGATTAGGTGTCTTAGTTTGGAATTCCCTGAAAGCAGAACCTAAGGCAAAGGCTTGGGTGCCAATGGCTGATTTAGGAGGTGATCCAAGGAGGCAGAAGTGAAGGAACACTGAGTGTGGCATGGAAGGGAGGAATGCCAATAAAGTGTGTGTTAATAAGTGGATTACTGTTATGAACTGAATGTTTGTGTCCCACCCAAAATTCATATGTTGAAATTCAGCCCGCAATGTGATGGTATCAGGAGGTGGGACCTCTGGGAAGTAATTAGGTCATGAGGGCAGAGCCCTCCTGAATGCAATTAGTGCCCTTGGGAAAATGACCCCACGGAGCTCCCTCACCCTTTCTGCGATGTGAGGACACAATGAGAAGTCAGTAATCTGCCAGCTGGAAGAGGGCTCTTACCGGAACCTGACCCTCCTGGCACCCTGATCTTGAACGTACAGCCTCCAGAACTGTTGTTTACAAGTTATCTAGTCTACGGTACGTTGTTATAGCAGCCTAGACAATTGCTATGGGCAGCTGGGACTAAATCCTGCAGGCCACCGTTTGAAGAACTGTAGGGCCAATTCTAGTTTCTCCTGGTAGTGGGTCACCTTCAGAGGTATTAACTTCCCCACACTTCTGGGACGTGGCTGAGCAACCTTCTGAAGCTTATCTGAAAGCAGAGCAGAGACGTGCCATGGCATGTACATGCTGTGGGACCCTGGCAGTGGCGCATGGGGCTCTCTGCACAGCCGTGCTAAGAGTAAGGCACAGTGCATCATGAGTGTCTATTACAAGAGGAAGTGAAGGGAACCCAGCTCCTGGCCTCCACTCTCACCAAATCGTGGAACTTTCCTGATTACTTTATATATTGTACACTGAAATACCATTATTTATTTCATTTGAAGAAAGGGTTTTGTAGCTAAAATCATTTAAAAGGTATTTCTCTTTATAGTCTGATTTCAATTCAGCACTAGTAGGACGATTCACAATGTGCCTCCGTCCACAATATACATATGAATGTATATCCCCAGTTCCCTGGCTTGTGCCTGAAATTCCAGGATTAGAATTCAACTCACACTGGACCTCTGTTAAGATGCAAGTGCCCCTAACGGTATCCTTTCTGAGTTGCTGTCATCATATAACTCTGTTACTGTGATTGTTGAGGTCTCCAAAAATGGTTTTGATAGGGAAGAAAAGACCTGCAGACCCCAGGCAACAGGGAAGAGTGAAGGAGGAGCCCAGATCAGCCCAACTTGGAGGGAAAGAGTTTAAAGAGTTATTTCTGCTTATTTATGGTAAGACAGGCTATAGCTATGGAGGGTTGGTTTTGGTGACCAGGAGCAGAGGACCTGCTCCTGCCTGAGCCTCCCTGTGCCAACCTGGCAGTCTGCTGCCTTGCTAGGTCTGTTTCCCCATCTATGAAATGAGAGTAAACTGTAAGGGTGGAGGAAAGTATTGGCTTGGTCAAGCTTCAAGTCTCTTCCAGGTGGGAACTATGGGGAACTGGACAGTAGACCTTTCTAAAAAGGAAGATGGTTTCATCTAGAGCCATTGTTTATCAAGCAGAAATGCAGACCCAGTGTTGGCCAGGCTTTATAAGAGAAGCAGCAAGTTTGAATGTTATATCAATCTCTTGATTTTTAAATGTTAACAATAACTTCAAACACTTTTAAAACAAAGTATAGGCCAAATTTAATCCTCCATAGGCCTACTACATCCACCAATGGTTGTTTTTTTTTTTTTTTTTTAAGTTTAATGTATTTTAATAGCAAACTTACAGGAACAGCACAGAAGACAGACATTAAAAACATGTACTTGTATGTAAGACAACTCAGTAGAAAAGTATAGTGAATGGATGGAATCTACTGTATGATAAAAATGCTACAAACACCATTTAGTTGCCATCAATAAGAAATTTACTTGTTTTAAAAAAATCCAAATGCTGGCATTGTCCAGAAAAATTGAACAGGCTCATTTATAATTGTATAAAGTTGAACTGCTGAAACTTGTTTTGTTCACTGAAACTTTTGACTTGCATTAATGCCTCGTCCCCACATTTATATTAAAAATTCACACAAAAATGAAAATGGAAAAACCGCCAACACCTGATCCCCGCCCCCCATTCCTCCACCTGCAATCACACACTTAGGCACCCTCTGACCCCACGGAAAAAAAAAACAACCAACATTCAGAACCACCAACAACAGGAAGAAGAGAAATCTTTTTTTTTTTTTTTGAACCATAAGACTTTTAATGATGTTTGTATATTTATGCTTTTTTTAAAAAATTTATTGGGGTGACAATTGTTAGTAAAATTACATAGATTTCAGGTGTACAATTCTGTATTCCATCATCTATAAATCCCATTGTGTGTTCACCACCCAGAGTCAGTTCTCCTTCCATCACCATATATTTGATCCCTCTTACCCTCATCTCCCAACCCCCCCTTTTTTTTTTAAAGAATGAAACGTTTCCCATCACAGTGGACTCCCAAGCACGCCCCCAACGCATGTGGCGTGCCAGCTGGATGTCCCCCAGCACAATTGTTACACGTTTGGCATGGATAGCACACAGGTTGGTATCTTCAAAAAGGCCAACCAGATAGGCCTCACTTGCCTCCTGCAAAGCACCAATAGCTGCACTCAGAAAGCGCAGATCTGTTTTGAAGTCCTGAGCAATTTCTTGCACCAGGCGTGGAAGGGAAGTTTGCCAATCAGAAGTTCAGTGGACTTCTGATAACATCTAATTTCACGGAGTGCCACGGTACCAGGCCTGTAACGATGAGGTTTCTTCACCCCTCCAGTAGAGGGCGCACTCTTGCTAGCGGCTTTTGTAGCCAGTTGCTTCCTGGGTGATTTACCACCGGTAGATTTGCGGGCAGTCTGCTTTGTACTAGCCATGGTATAGAGACCTCCTTACTTACCCCCCTTCTCCTTCGGCTGGAGCTCGGGGAGCTAGAGGCAGCGCTGGTGATAGAGAGCGACGGCGGCGCAGCGGCGGCTGTGAACCCACCAATGGTTCTTAAGCATTAGTGTTCAGCAGGACCTCCTGGAGTAAAGGTAAGTGTATGTATTTCTGGGCTTTGTCTGCAGAGATTCTGCCCAAAGAACATCCATTATTTTGTCTCTAGTAAGAATTTTTGTCTTCAAGTCTATTTTGTCTAATAATATGGTTACTGTTTGCATGGTATGTATTTGTCCATTCTTTTACTTTCAACATATTTGTGTCTTTGAATCTGAAGTGTGTCTTTGTAGACAGCTTAGAGTTTGGTCATTTTTTAATAAGTAGTTCTGCCAACCTTTGCCTTTTAATTGGAGAGTTTAACCCATTTACATTTAATGTAATTACCATTAAGATAGGATTTTATTCTGCCATAGTGCTGTTTGTTTTCTGTCTTATGTCTTTGTTCCTCTGTTATTGACTTTGTGTTAAATAGGTGTTTTCTAGGTACCCTTTTAATATCCTTGTTTTTTCTTCACTACAATTTTTAAGTTATTTTCTTAGTGATTGGCCTGGAGTTACAATTAGCATCTTAAAACAATCTACTTTGAATTAATACTAACTTAATGTGAATTGCATATAGAAACTTTACTCCAACAGAGCTCCATTTCTTCCCCAAACCTTTGTGCCATGGTCATACAAATTACATCTTTATACATTATAAACACATCAGCATAGTTTTATAATGATTATTTTATTCTGTGGTCTTTTAAAAAATTATTTATTTGAAAAATTTTGGTAAAATATACATAAAAATGAAATTTACCATTTTAATTATTTTTAAGTGTACAGTTCAGCGGATGCTGAGCTGGGTCCTTAGCATCAGAAGGAAAGTCATGGACAGGGGATGAGAGTCTGTAGTGGAGGGACAAAGGAAAATGCTGTCACACGCCGGAGTCAACTCCGGAGTGCAATAGTGATTGGGACAAGCGACAGGTGAGGCCAAGAGATGTAGTGTCACACACATCTATGTTCTACGCCACTCCTCATCCTCCTTTCATGCTGGATTAATACATGCAGCTATAACAAGCTCCTCAGACCTGGTTTCCCGAGTCTGGTGCTTGGTTATTGCTAAACTCCGGAGGCTGGTTCTGGTCTAGGTCTCCCTCTGTTGGTCATCTTTAAGATTGCAGCAGGCCTGGGTCTTTTATCCTTAATGTCCCGGCTGCAGCTCTCAGTGTCTATCCCTATGATTCCGCAGAGGCGTGGGCTTCTGCTCTCCTCTAGGCAAACCCTCAGAGCTCTGAGCTGAGCCTCAGCCTTGGTCTCTCCCTGGTGCCACGGGTTCTGCCCTGATTAACCACTTCTGACTAATGAGGAAATCAGATCCCCCCTTCCTTCAAAAGTCCTCTCAATGACCCCCAGGCAGAATGATAGTGTCCTCCCTGGTACTCTCAAACCCTGGTGTTATGAGGTAGGGTGGGGAACCTCTTTGACTAAGATGATACTTTGGCCAATGTCTGACCCCGACAACAATAATTAAAGCCAACCTTTACTGAGCACGTGCTGTCTGCCAAGCACTGTTTTCAGTGCCCAACGTGATTGACTTACTGATCATCACAACTCCATGAGGTGGCCACCATTATTATCTGCATTGTACAAATGAAGAAACTGAGGCACAGAGAGTATAAGTCATTTGCCCAAAGTCATACAGTCAGTTGAGAGGCAGATTCAGGATCCCCAGGCAGTCTGGTGCACTAAATAACATTATTTATATTGTTTATGTGTTCAGGCACTATTAGCTATTTGATATTCATTATCACATTTAGTTTTGCAGATGAGAAGTTGGGACTCAGAGAGGAGGAGTATGAAAATGGAGAAGACTTGGGTTTGCTTCTCTAAACCACGGTGGTTGGGTTGGCAGAATTCCTTAAGCATGTTCAGTGGACTGCTTAGTTGCATTTGGGTTCCATAACAGTGCATATGCCTCATGATTCTGAGCCAGCAAGGTTGGGGGATGGGTTATGAGAATCTGCATTTTAACAAGCACCCCCAGCTGATCCTGATTTACAGAAAAGTTTGAGAAACCTTACTGCCTTGCCCCCTCCACCCATTAGAGCACAGTCACCTTAGATAAAAATTACTTGAGCATGTGTCTCTTTCCCTCTTTAATGGATAAAAGTGCTTTTGCTGCAAATAAAATCCCTGGCAATACAGGCATACCTTGGAGATATTGTGGGTTCAGTACCAGACTACTGCAATAAAATGAGTATCACAATAAAGCAAGGTGTAATCTTTTTGTGGATAGAAGGTCTTGCCTTCAATTTGCAAAGAATGCAACATCTGTGAAGCACAGTAAAACAAAGCACAATAAAACAAGGTATTCCTGTAGTGGCTTAAATTCTAAAGATCTTTATTGTTTATTTAATAAAATGCCCAGAATTCAACAGTTTTAGTCTAATGTAGCAGCTCAGCAGTGCCATCAAGGATCTAGTTCTTTCAAGATTTCTGTTCTGCTATCCTTGGCTCTTGGCTTTTCTTCTTCATGTTTGTTGCTTCATAGTCCCAAGATGGTTGCTGCAGATCCAGCCATCTTGTCCCGAGTTCCCAGACTTTGTTGCAGCAAGAACGATAGTCACATGACTTAGACTTAGCCAAACATATGTTCTCACCTGGAATTTTTAATTAAGAGCTGGTGGTAAGAAGAAGCAGAGACAACAGGGACCCCACTCTGGGGGACAATGGTGATAGTTCAGGTGGCCAAAATGGATTCTAGTGCCATATTATGCTTAGGTCAAACAATGATGTCCTCACTGGATGGGTTTTGGGATGCAATTTTTACTGTGATGCTGACTACATAGCTACCCTTTTCTCCTAAGCCTGGTCCTCCAACTTCTCCACTTAGTCTGTGAGTTTCTTTTCAATATTTTTCTTACTTTGATCCAGCCAGAATCAGTTTCTATTGTTTGCAGACAGGTCTACAATGCTTGGCCCTTTCCAGTCTCAGGGGAAAGACAAGACTCTCTCCTCAGGGAGGCCTTCCCCGGTCATGGAGGAAAGTAGCCTATTGTTCCCCTGGGACAATACCTGAGTCTTTCCTTCATTGCACTTATTACAACCTGTCAGTTTTTATTTGTTTATTTATCTGCCTCTGTCTGGCTCCCCACTAGGATGTAAACTCCATGAGGTCGTGGACTATTTATTGTGTTCTTGTGTATGCAGCACAGTGTCTGACTCGTAGTAAGTGCTCAAGATGCCTGTGATGGACTGAATAGAGGCAGAGATGACTGATGGATGCGTGAATGTCTAAAAAGGATTGTTTTGGGACGGGGCTGACCTGGGAGTCACCAGATGGGCAGATAAGCCCCTTACCTCAGGTGACATTCCTTCCTCCAGAGTCACCTGGAGTCTCCCACTTCTCTTTCTTTATGATGAGCAGGTACATCATTGACTATAAGAGAGCATAATGGAGAGAAAACCCTATTCTTAAACAGAATCACAAAGGTTGTCCCTGCGCTGGGTTGGGAGGGTGCCTGCCTCCCCAACAAACAGGCACCAGCCAAGCACAATGGGGAACAACCATAAAATAATATTTAGATAAAAGCCTATAACTGGGTTTAATGCCTGTGCATAGTGCCTACTTAGACATTGATGACCCTAGAAATAATAGGGCACAATAATGACCCTGGGAAATTATTCACCAGGATAACGTGTGTCGGAGCTTGTTCCAGTTACTACTGGGCATTACAAACTACCCCCAAATGTTGTGGTGTAAAACATCCATTCACTGTTTCTATGGATGAGGATTTCAGACAGGGCATGGTGGGCTTGCCCCTGCTCTGTGATGTCCACGGCCTCAGCTTGAAGACTCAATGTACTGAGTCTGGGGCTGAAGCTAGCTGACGCTCGTGTACTCACATGGTTGGCGGTTAATTCCGGCTGGTGGCGCGAATCTTAGCTGGGCTTTACACGAGGCCTCTCCATGTGTCCTGGGCTTCCTCACAACATAGAGGCTGGATTCCAAGGTGCTCTTTCTGAGACAGCGAGCCAGGCAGAAGCCATGTTGTCTTTAATGATCTATCAGAAGCCAGATAGCATCACCTTTGTGGCATTTTTTCCACCAAAGCAGTCTCAAAGGACAACCCTTCGAGAAAGGAGGAAATTAGATTCCACCTTTTGCTTGAGTCTGGAAGAGCATATGGAATCAGAACTATTACTATGGCCACTCTGGGAAAATAAAATCTGCCACAGGGCCACTTCCCCTGCTCCGTTCCACCAAATTGAAATTAACTCTGGCCAGGCAGTGTCCAGCTTTTCCCAGTTCTCATCCATCTGCCTTTCCAGCCTCATGTCCTTCAGGTTCAGCAACGCATCTTCCCTCCTCATGTCTTCTCCTGCCAGGGTCCAAGGCTCCCTGCCTGAACGTGAAGAAGTCCTAACATCCTTCAAGGCCACCTCATTGGAGGAGTCCTCCCTGATGGACCTCAGGTCTTTTTTTCCCTCTGAAACCTGCTCCTCCTTGTACGACTGGTGTGGAACTCTGAGCACCTAGGACCTCAACAAAGGAAGATGCTCCCTGGGCTTAGGTGAGGGTCCCAGCATAGTAGTCAGGGAATCAAACACAGAGAGGTGGCCGATGGGAAGCCAGAGTGAGCCTGAATGGGAAATAAAGAGCTCCCTACTTCACAGCTCCCCAGGCTCACCTGGTGGAGGAAAAACAAAAGAGCTATGCTCCATGAGACCCGGAATTCCCGACTGCTCAGGCTAACAGATGTTGGTGTCAGTTGCATGACTCTTTTCTTCACATCCTATATCGAGTCCCTCAGGACCTCTGGTGGGTTCTGCCTTCTTCACCACTTCTTACCCCGCCCATTGCTACCACCGTGGTCCGAGCCAGTGTTACCTCTTACGTGAGTGGTTACAGTAGTCTCCTCACTGGACTCCGTGCAACCGCCAGAGGGTTTCTTTCTTTTTCTTTTATTTTTTCTTTTTACCTTTTGACCCCTTTTACCCATTTCTCCTACTCTCCACCCTCTGCCCCTGGCAACCACAAATCTGTTCTCTGTATCTATGAACTTGTTTTTGTTTGTCTGTTTGTTTTCAGATTCCCATATAAGAGAGATCATATAATATTTGTCTTTCTTTATCTGACTGATTTCACTTCGCATAATGCCCCAAGGTCCATCGATGTTGATGTAAATGGCAAGATTTCATTCTTTTTTATGGTTAAATAATACTCCATCATGTATGTGTGTTGCAACGCAATCTGCTAGGCTGTTGTGTGACAACATTTATGTATTATAATTCCTTTATGCATTCATCCATCGATGAACACTTAGGTTGTTTCCATGTCTTGGCTATTGCAAATAATGCTGCAGTAAATACAATAAATATGGGGTGCAGATATCGTTTTGAGTTAGGGTTTTTGTTTTCTTTGGATAAATAAAATACACAGAAGTGGAATTGCTGGATCATATGGTAGTTATATTTTAAATTTTTTGAGGACCCACCATACTGTTTTCCATAGTGGTTGCACCAACTTATATTCAGAGGGTTTCTTTTAAAACACAAGTCAGATCCTATCTCTGCTCAAGACCCTCCTGGTCTCCCCATCTCATGCAGAATAGGAGCCAAAGTCCTTATAGTAACCTACAAGGCCACCCTCCACCACCTCTCTGTCTTCATTCCGATTACTCTCACCTTCCCTGCCCCCTATGCACACCAGGGAATCTCCCATCTCAGGGATTTGCCCGTGTTCCTGGCACTCTCATGTTAGGTTTCTACCTAAATATCACCTGTCGGAGGGCCCTCCCCCACACATACCCCTATCCTGACTTTTATTCATCAGTGTGCTAATCATTACTTGAGTTTACATTTTGTATTCATTTGATTACTCATTTTATTATCTACCTTCCCACATCCACCCTCAGACCTCTGTCTCCCCATAATGACAAACTTCCAGAAAGCACAGATTATCTGGTCATAATAGCGGCTCATTAATCATCTCTGATTCTTGGCCATAGAATTTAATGGCTTGGTCACCCTGAGAGGTTACATCTTCCAGGATCGGGTGAGTTGCATTGCCAATGTCATACTGTCTTTCTGTAGAGTTATGCTCCCACTCCCCATAGGCATTTCATGTTTAAACAGAAGACTGGGCCTTCAGTCTGAATCACAGGCCATCATCAGATGATTTTACAAAAGCCTGTAATTCCCACCATGGAACGGTAGGAAGCACTCCACTCTCATCCAGCAAGAGCCCAGAAACACTGGGAAGGGCACTCTCCAAACTGACAACTTGAGAGTCCTCTGGAGAAAACAGTGGAAGAGAAGTGGGGAAAGAGAACTGTCTATTTTTTCACTCTCTTACATTTTTTCTGTATTAGGAATTTTTATACTATGACTACATTTGCATAAAATATTTTAATAAATGTATCTGTATATATTTAATTTTTTTATTTTACAAGATTTTTTATTTTTTATTTTACAAGAGGGAAAGCCAATTTCCTACAGAGTAGCCATAAAGCCAGAATACATAAGTAATATTATTTTATTTTGTTCCTGATTTAACTCTTTTGATTACATCTTCTGAGGCATGTTAAAGGTGCAGGTTTATTCAGTGAAAATAAGAGACAAGGATCATCCAAGGCAGCGTGCAGGATTAAGGAAATTGCTATATTAACACTCCAATTTCACGGCAGCTTTGCATAGCACAACAAATTATGCTGTGTAAGAATTCAAACACATTGAACTTATCATGTAATGTCACTGAAAATATTATATATTATAATACGGTATCAATAAATCATTTTTATGCATATCTGCCTGTTTCCACGCTGTAGATTGGCAGTCACTGACAGATAAACAAATGATTGCAATAGAGTACTGTAGTTATCATAAAGGTATGTTAAAGCTAATATGAAAGCAAAGAATGGAGAGAACCTGCCCTAAGCCTCCCTTTCCCCATCGGTACAAGGTGGGTAAATAATGTCCACCTTTGAAGGTTTCTGGGAGGAGAAATGATATTACAGCAGGAGGGGCCCCTACTAGTGGCAGGTTGCAGGAGATGCTGGTTGTATCCAGCTGGCTTCTGAGGCAGGTGTGATCAAGGTTAAGAGGAGGAGTGCCCTAGAGCCAGAAGCAGGGTGGGTGAAGAGGCTGCTTCTGGGAAGAGGGACTCTCAGGTTCCCCGCTGATAGCACTTCCTCAGTATAGAAATGAGAGAGCCAATAAGTAAACATTATAGGAAAATAGGCTGGGAGGAGGCATCCAAGAATGCCTTTTCAGGGCTGGGTGCCATAGCAGAGACAGACTTCCTTGAGTTTCTGCATCATTTGCTTTCCTGTCTCTTTGTAAACCTGTGATGGCATTTACCACTGGGTAGTTTTTTAGAATTTGTGTAGGTAGTACTGCATAACATAGAGGTTAGGCACTAGAGCCAGTCTACCTGGGTACCAATGCTGCCATTTACTAACTCTCCTGTGACCTAATTAACTCTCTAAGTCCCAGTTCCCTCATCTGTAAAATAAAGATAATATTCATCCTTTCCAAAAAGGAGTGTTGAAAGGATAGATACTTATGAAATACTTAGAACAAACTTCTGGTTTCTGGTCTGGCAAGTAAGAAGCTTGCATGTTGCCACTCTCTCCTAACAACAAGTAAAAAGTTGAACAAATTGAGAAATCAACAACTTTTCTTAGAACTATAAGAGAAATAGGATCATAGAGTAAATCGCTGCCCCCAAATTGGAGGGACTGACAGGCAAATACAGAGAATCACAACTTACGGGAGCAGACTCCCATGAGCAACAACCCCCATAGGAATCAGTGCTGGGATAAGGAAATCTGAACTGTGATTGATGAATTGCTGGAGGCTCAGTGTGGACAAGCCTGAGGGTTAAAAACTCCAGGGGGAGCAAGTCATAGAGGATACCCCATACTTTTGTGAGTTTTACCACCAGGAGCCCTATTAAGTTCTCACAGTGAAGATCAGAGAAAAATCCCATCATCCTTCAGGCAGGGGTAAGGGGAAAACAGCTATTTTGAAATACGTCAGTGCATTCTGTTCTTTTTAACAAGGTCTGCCTTCCGGAGAAACTGTTTTCTCAGAGCCAAAACTTCTGGGGATTTGTCAGAGCCGAACTGACCTGGGTGAGGGAAATATCCAGCTTCAGCCCTTACTAGCCTTCCATGTGGGAGAAGGGAAATACAGCAAGGTTGCAGAATTTAGGGTTAATATACAAAGTCAATCATTTTCCTATAGATGAGCAACAAGCAAAAGGAATTTGAAATAAAAAAACATAATGCTGTTTACTTTAGCACACATAAGAGTGAAATAGGTATAATTCTAAGAAAATATGTACAAGATTTACATAAGGAAAACTGCAAAACTGGTGAAAAAAATCAAAGTACTAAATATAGGACAGATATTCCATGTTCATGAATAGGCAGACTCAATATTGTCAGGATGTCAGTTCTTCCCAATTTGATCTGTAGATTCAAGGCGATCCCAATCCAAATCCCATTGAGTTTTTTGTGGATATCAACAAACTGATTCTAAAGTTTATATAGAGAGGCAAAAGACCTAGAATAGCCAACACAATATTTAAGAAGAAGAACAACATCATCAGAGGACTGATACTACTTAATTTCAAGACTTACTATAAAGCTATAATTATCAAAACAGTGTGGTATTGGCAAAAGAATAGACAAATAAATCAACAGAATGGAACAGAGATCCTAGAAATAGCCCCACATAAATATAGCCAACTGAGCTTTGGCAATGCAATGGAGCAAAGACAGTTTTTTTCAACAAAGGTGCTGGAACAACTGAACATTGACATGCAAAATAATGAATTTAGACACAGAAATTTATACCCTTTACAAAAATTAACTCAAAATGAATCACAGACCTAAATGTACAATGCAATACTATAAAACTCCTAGAAGATAGCATAAGAGAAACTCTAGATAACTTTAGCTTTGGCAACGACTTTTTAGATAAAACACCAAAGGCACAATCCATGAAAGAATTAATAAGCTAGATGTTATCAAAATTAAAAATTTCTCATCTATAAAAATCATTATTAAGAGCATGAAAAGATAAGTAACAAACTAGTAGAAAATATTTGCAAATGACATATCTGATAAAGAATTGTCACCCAAAATATACTCATCCAAGAGAACTCTTGAAGCTCAACAAGAAGAAAACACCCTGTTTAAAAAATAGACCAAAGGCCTTAACAACACCTCAGCAGAGAAGATACACAGATGGCAAATAAGCACATGAAAAGATATTCCACATCATATGTCATCAGGGAAATGCAAATTAAAACAACAACCATATACCATTGTATACGTATTCGAATGGCCCAAATCCAGAATACTGACAACACAAATGCTGGTGAGGATGTGGACCAACAGGAACTCTAATTCCTCTCTTGTGGGAATGCAAAATGGCACAGCAAGTTTGGAAGAGCATTTAGTAGTTTCTTATAAAACTAAACATACTGTTGTCATGTGATCCAGCAACTGGGCTCTTAGGCATTTACCCAAAGGTGTTGAAAACTCAGGTCCACACACACAGAAATTTGTACAGGGATGTTTATAGAAACTTTATTCATAGTTGCCCCAAACTGGAAGCATCCAAGATGTCCTTCAGTGGGTGAATGTATAAACAAACCATGGCACATCTAGACAAATGAGTATTATTCATTGCTAAAAAGAAATGAACTATCAAGCCAAGAAAAGACAGAGGAAACTTAAACGCATATGACTTAGTGAAAGAACCCAGGCTGCAAAGGCTACATACTATGTGATTCCAACAATATGATATTCTGAAAAAGGCAAAACTATGGAGACAATAAGAGGATCAATGGTTGCCTAGTGTTAGAGGAGAGGGAAGGATGAAGAGCCAGAGCACAGAGGATATTTAGGGCAATGAAACTACTCTGTATACTATAATGATGGATACATGTCATTATAAAGTTGTTCAAACTCATAGAATGTACAACACCAAGAGTGAACCCTAATGTAAACTATAGACTTTGGGTGACAATGATGTATCAAAATAGGTCCATCAATTGTAACAAATGTATTATTCCAGGACGGGAAGTTCATAATGGGAGAGACTATGCCTATGTGGGGGTCAGACATGTATGAGAAACCATCTGCTCAATTTTGCTATGAACTTAAAAGTACTCTAAAAAATAAAGTCTATTTAAAGAAAAAGTGGGACAAAAATAAGAACAACATTGATTGCCACTCAGGAATGTTACATAGAATTCAATAAAACAATGGATACGAAACATTGAGCACAGTATCTGACACATGGTAAGTGCTCAATAAATTTTTAAAAATACTTACAATAGTGACTAACAGATTACATACTCTCAATAAATGTCAGATATTACAATTTTTTCAATCATTCCAATTAGTCACTTCATTCATTTATTCATTTCTCATCTACAATCTCATTCACTTCCTTCATCTTTCATAAATATTTATGAGTGCTTAATCTACACCAGACACTGTGCTAAGTGTGGAGGATATTAGGCTAGAGGAAATGTGGTTCTTGCCCATGAGAAGCACATAGTCTTAGTGGAGGAGAGGTATAAACACAGACCCAGATGATTTTAAGCCAAAGTGATCTAAAAAGATGTGTGTATTATGAAGAGAAGCATAGAGAAAGGAGGAACCAGCTGTGCTTGGGATGTAGCAAGGTGAGAGGGAAGTGGGGAAAGCTTTTTAGAAGAGAGAACATTTGAGCTGAATGCTGACGAGTAAATAAGTGTTTTCATGGAGGTGAAGAATAACAATAATTAATAATACCTTCTGCTGCATAACAAACCATACGAAAATGTAGTGACAAACCAACAACCAGTTTTGTAGCTGGCAATTGGGTTAGCCTCATACTGGACAGTTTCTGCTTGTCTTTACTTCAAATTTAGTTTCTTTAATAGATAGGGTGGTATTCTAGATATCTAAGTTTTCTTGAATAAATTTTCATAATTTGTGTCTTTCAAGGAATTTGTCCATTTCATCTATGTTGTCTAGTTTATTGGTACAAAGTTGTTCATGATATTCCTTTATTATTCTTCAAATAGCTGTAGAGTTCCTCATTCCTGATATTAGTAATTTATGTCTTCTTTATTTTTTTATGATCAATCTGGCTAGAGATATGTTAATGTTATTCATCTCAAAGAACCCACTTTTAGTTTCATTGATGTACTGTTTTGTTTTTCTGTTTTCTATTTTATTGATTTATATTGTTTGTTGTTTCTTTTCTTCTTATTTTGGGTTTAATTTCTCCTTCTCTTCCTCCTCCTCCTCCTCCTTCTTTTTTAGTTACCTAAGGTGGAATCTGAGTTCATTGATTTCTCTTTTTGTTTCTTATATAGTTATTTAGTGCTATAAGCTTCCCTCTAAACACTGCTTTAGCTGCATCCTACAAATTTTGGTATGTTGTGTTTTCAGTTGAAAATACTTTATAATTTCCTTTTTAACTTCTTCTTTGAACCGTGGGTTATTCAGAATGCTTGTCTTTAGTTTCTAAATATTTGAGGATTTTCAGATATGTTTATGTTATTGACTTCTAATTTACTTTCATTGTGGCCAAAGAACATTGGAACTCTTTATAACTGTCATTCTTCTTGATGGATTGACAATTTTATCATTATAAAACATTTTTCTTTTTTTCTAGAAGTTATTTTTGTAACAATTTTCATTTATTTTGTCTGATATTTGTATAGCTACTCCAGCTTCCTGTTATTATTTGTATGGTATATCATTTCCCATCCTTTTACATTTAACATATTTCTGACTTTATACTTAAAATTGAGTTTTTATAGCAGAATATAGTTGGTTTTTGCTTTTTAAAATCCAATCTGGCAATATTTGCTTTTTAATTGAGGGGTTTAGCCATTTACATTTTATTATTAGTGATTCTAATAATTAAATGATTATTAATATGTTTGGGTTTTAATCTACCATCTTGCTACTTATATTTTTATCTGTCTCATATGTTTTTTGTTCTCCTTTCCCTCTTTTTCTTCTTTATTTTTCTATTAATTGAGTATTCTTTACTATTACATTAATTGAACGTACTCAAAAATAGTCAGGAAGCTTTGGTTAGAAATAAATCACAAAAATTTATTCAAGGATCATAGAGTTGGCAAACTGGAAACACAACTAGACAATTCCCAGAGTGTTCTGAAGAAGAAAGAAAACCTAAGAGTTCTTATAGTGAGGTTGTATCCTTGACAGTAATCAGTTAGCTCTCTTATTGGTCCAAGACAGATATCAGTTGGATGTCAGCAAGTGTATATGATGGATGCCAGATGATCTGGAGGATGGGCACCAAGTGGTCTGGTTGCATCCTAAGTCCTTTATGGAGTACTCAGAGAGTTATCTGTAGGTTTGATGTATGTCCAAGCATTGATACATAACAAACTGATGCATCTCTAGGTACTGATGCAGGACTGGAAAATTCAAAAGTTTAAGTCCCCAAGCTAGTTAAGAATGAGAAAAAGAAATGTTTCCTCATGCCTCAGC
Organism: Rhinolophus ferrumequinum; assembly: GCF_004115265.2. Lineage (NCBI taxonomy): Eukaryota > Metazoa > Chordata > Mammalia > Chiroptera > Rhinolophidae > Rhinolophus > Rhinolophus ferrumequinum. The sequence goes on along the minus strand of NC_046306.1, from coordinate 24,703,994 downwards.
TTGTGTAATGTTAATAATTTAGCAACTTGGTTAAAATGACTCCAATTTATATTTTCTGTATCTTCACTCTTTCCTCACATTACACCTACTTTGTTGGCTTATTAATCACAACTCTATGGTTTTTCGTTTGTTTTATTTTCTTTTAATGTTGCTTAAGTTAACAGTGTACATCTTTAGTCTGCTGTCTCAAATGATATTTTATCACTTCATGTAGGATATAAGAAATTTACATCCGTATAGTTCAATTTCTTCCTTCTCAGCCTTGTGCTACTACTTTCATACTTTTTCCTTCTATAATGTTCTAAGCCCCACAACACATCACTATTATTTTTGCATTAAATACAGAGGAGAGAACTGCTGAGTTTGTTAGTGATGTAATGCTTCTATCACCAATGCATTCCTGATGACCTTACTGAGTGATGGGTGGATCCTCTGTGCCCTCCAATGGAACATAGTCTTCTGGCAGGTGTAGGGGGGAGGTTTATTGTGGGGGGTACTGTCTTTTTAAAAGGGGAGAAAGCAGGATTGAGCAAGAGAGAGCTCAGACTACGACACAGATCTGACAAAGTCTCAGCTAATCCAACAGAGAGCCCCAGAACAAAAATTTCCCACTGGAGCAACCCAACCACAGGCAGAAATCAGCAGACCCCAGTTTTCCTACTGGTGCAGTAATTGCTCAAAGCTACCCGAGAAAAGCATGACTTCGGCTTAAGAGCTGAGCTGGATGCAAGGGTACTAATAGTGGGGCGTTGTCCCTTGCAGCCCAACAAGTTGCTACTTAAAGGGAGAACCAAATGACACCCATCCATGGTTGACACAAGGATGAATCAGCTTCTTCATATAGTGGTCTTGGGGCAGTATTCGAGGAGGCTGAGCACAGAAACACACAAGGCCTGTTGAGTCTTAGGTTTCAGAATTCACCTGACTTCTACCATGTTCTATTGGTTAAAGCCAATCAACAGACCAGCTCAGATTCAAGGGGTAAGAAATAGATTCCATCTCTTGGTGCGAAAGAATGGCCAAAGACTCAATAAAAGAGGTGTGTTTTCAGGGATGGGAGAAATTATTGTGGCCGTCTTTGTCAATCATCTGCTAATATTTTTTAACCTGTACGATACACAAGGCATATTAAATCCTCATGAGGTAAGTTCTATTATTATCCTAATTTTATAAGACAGGAAAACTAGGAAAAGAGAGGTCGAGTAGCTTGATCAAGCTCACACAGCTAGAAAGTGGTGGGGACAGGTTTTGAATGGAGGCAGAGAGCACAGCAAGTACGGTTCATAGGTCTGGACCTTTTCTGAATAATATGCTTTTGATGGCAGAGACTGTGATTCCTTCATCTCTGTATGACTGGCTCTTGGTACAGTGTCCGCCTGGCATATGGAAGACTCTCAATGATGTTAATATAGGTGACTCAGTTAGGAAGCCTTTAATTTCAATATACGCAACTAAAAGTGTCTTCAACAATAAGAACATGTATTATCCCACTTAGTAGTGCGTCTGGAGACTGGTAGTGTTAGAGTTGGTTAATTAAATATCTTTTCAATGTCAGAGCTCTGAGTTATTTTTTCTATTTTTTCGTCTTCCTCTCATGCTTATACAATGACTGCCACTGCTCGAGACATCATCAGTACAGGACCTTGTTCAAAGGAAAAAAAGGAGCAGGGCTTCTCTTTCTCAAGTTTCCTGTTTTATCGGAAGTAAAAATCTTTCCCAAATCCTGTTGGAAAACTTTCCTTATATCCCACCAGTCAGAACTGGGTTATGTGTCCACCTTTTGGGAAAAGGAAAAAAAGATTGTCGTGATGGGTTTTGAACCCCAGACGAAACCAGGATTCAATTAGCAAGGAAGAAGGAGAAATGACGGTAGGCCACCAAAAGTGTCTGACACATTAGCATAGTAGCTTTTGCTCTGAAGGTAGACAGAAGGGTTTCTCCATTTCACGGCTCTGTGATCTTGCACAAATGACTCAACACCTCTGCGCCTTAGCTCTCTCAATGGTAACATGGCGGATGTTAGTATCCATCCTATAGGTTTGATGGGATGATTAAATCAAGTATTGAATATAAAGTGCTTGGCTCAGGGCCTGGCATCTAGTAAGCGTTCTCCAGACACAGTGATTAACTGTGTATTAAATTGCATTATTTCTTCAAATGTGTAAGGGTGGGACTCAATAAGAATGACAGTTAAAACAAGAAATAGAAGAGATTCCCATGAATCATACTGTTCCTTTCAAAGGATTCATGGGTACAAGTGTGCACTTGAATACAAACACTCATTCATCTATCAGACCTATCTATCTGAGTGCATTGGCTGAGGACTCTCTGCCCGGGTAAAGAATGCAGAAATGAAGCAAGTCTGGTCTCTGTCATTGAGGAGTTCACAGACTAGTCAGAACTGCATTCAAGGTTGATGTGTCAGTGGTGGAGGTGTGCTGCTCCGTGCTCCCTTCAATAAGAGACCTGCTGGTCAGCGGCACGGAGTGTCTCTAAGACCTGCCTCAGCTTTGGAGCTTAGGCCATGAGTGTGCATGGCCACTGCTGCCCCGTGGCGACGTCTGAGTGGGACATCTTGAGACTTCCCGTCTATTCCTTCCTGCTGGATGAACTGTGAACATTTTTCCTGAGCTAGAACAGTTAACCAGAACCACTAGGTGGAAGCTACAAGTGGAGGATGACAGAGTCATTAGACAAAGGAGCCTGGGCCTCCTTTGGCTCTTACACAAGAGAGAAATAAATGTCCATCTTGTTTAGGACCTTGGCATTTTGGGTTTCCTTGCAATGACACTTGACTACATACCCTAACCAAAGCCACCTAATTCTGGGGTTCAATTAGCGGGTCCACTTGCCTCTCAATTGCAGACTCCAACTTCAATTCCATTAGAAGTAAATGCAGTATTGTGGCCTTTGTCTGCTATTCTTTTGTTTTATTGCTAAAATTCTTCAGAATCCAAGTGGGGTAGAAGGGTGCTATTAGATATAAGACATGTGCCTAGGCTTAGTTACAAATTCCACATGGATTTTTAATGTAGCGCTTAGAGGGTGGAAACCAGAAGGCAGGCAGCATGACGTTGTTGATTTTTAATCTCTCTGGATCCCGTGGCTCAGCACAGAGCCTCGGACAAGTTAGGATCTCAGGAAATGCTTGCTGACAAGTCTGATGCTTGAGAGAAGTCAGATCTCACATGGATGGGAGGAAATGGAAAGCTCTGCACTTCTTTCTTCCTGTCAGAAACCAATGCAGAAGTCTATTCCATCCTAACTTCCTCACTGGGGACTGGGGCAGCCTCTCAGGAGGAACTGACCACGCCATCTCCAGGCTGAGTCAAGGGGCAAAGAAGGCCCCAAGAACACTTGGAGTGAGTGGTGAAGTTTGTAAGGGAGAGACAGGCCCGCCACTTGCAGTGGAGGCCTGCAGTGCTGCAGAGACCAGGAGGCGCGGCTGTGTCCAGACACCGGAGCTGTGGCCTGGTCAGAGTTCCTTGACATTGGGGCAAGTGATAGACGCAGGTTCTGGTGCTGGCTGCTTCTATGGGAATTCTGGAGGTGGGAAGCTGAGGCTGGAGCAGTGCAAAATGCAAGAGTGGGCAGGGACGGCTGAGAGCAGCCTGTTCACTCACTGTTTGGTGGGGCAAGGAGGCATGAGCTTCCCGTGGACCAGTGGGCCCCATGAAGGGGAACTGGGTTCCAGCCACCATGAAAGCACCTCTACTTCCGGTGCAGTGAGAGGTAGTGGGGTGAACCTCCAGGGGCCCACACTGAGGAGCATGTGGCCCACATCAGGGAACATGCAGTATAGAAAGCCTGCATTCCCATGTTGGTCACACAGAGGGCATCAGTGGCCGTGCTACACCAGTGAAATCGATCTTGGTCATTTTTCTCCTAATTCCCTATTTCTGCCCCAACTCTGACGGAGCAAGCAACAGGTGGGAGGAGGGGAGGACAGTGCCTCCTGAAAGCCTGGGTGAGGCCCGAGCTAAGCGTGGGGAGAAAGCTTTGAGCTGGCTGTGACGTTGGACTGGTCCTTCAAATTCGGAAAGTGAGGTATGATTGCCAAAATGGGATTCATCAGCACAGGTGACAGGAAAGCTATGGGATATACTTGGGGTTATTTCAAGGGCAAAGACTAAGGAACCATCAGAGCATGTGTGAAGGCAGAGAAGATTCCCATTGAGTTAGCAGTGCTGTGGCCACCGGAATAGCACGTTCTCTCCTGGCTACAAGAGGAGGAGTGTGGCACAAGGAGGAAAGAGCCCAGCATAAACAGAGGCCGAGCGAGGGAGGACTCCTGCTCTGCTAAAGAGCTCCAGTGAAGACTTTGAAGTCCCTTTTCACTCTGATGCCTGTAGAGGGCTCTAAAAGAGAGTGCTCCGCCACAGAGAGAGCCCTTGAAGCCTGCATGACAAGGAGCTCACTCCCAAGGCAGCCTAATCTAGTTTGGGACATCAAATCAGAAAGTTTTCCTAAATTGACTTGAAATGTCTCCCTAGTTTTGCACCTGGAGCCACACAAAGCAAGCCCACTCCTTTCGGGCATTGGAATGTGGAGGACAAGTTTTCCCAAGGTCATCCCTTCACAGGAAGGACATGGCCCCGGCCACTCTCTCCTTTTCTACCACCTTAGGTGAAGCAGCAGTCTTGAAGAGCCGATGCTGTGTGATTGCACTCTTTTTAATGTTTATTTTGAGTGCAAGAATGTGAGTGCCATGACAGAAGGTTAACCATCCCCTCCCCTCCACAGTGGCCCCAGGCTGGAACAGGAATATCCCAACTGCAGGCTTGGGATCAGCAAAGAGTCCAGACTGGCTTCTCCCTGGTATGCATTCAGAGAGTTGCTGGGTCAGGTACCATTCATCCTGCTGCAATGGTGGGCGGGAGGGCTGAGCGGGGCCTGGGGCTCACAGAGCAGGCAGCCACAGGGAGAAGCAGCCAGGGAATGTGAAAAACTGATCAAGTCTCGGGTCAGGGTGGAGCCAGGCCAGCCTGGGAGTGAGGGAACAGGGTGTGCTGGAGGCTGGAGCTGCTCGTCCAGGAAGCCTTAGGAAATGGAGTGGGTTTCCCAGGCTGGACAGGTGAGCCCTGCCTGCTCCGTGGTACCCAAGTTTGTATGTGGGTCACCCGGGCCCTTCACTCGGCCACATCAATGGACAGCATAGCCTTGATCGCAGGAAACTTGTTGCAGGAGAAATCAGCGAGCAGCTGCTTGGTGCCACTCCGTGTGGGCATGATTTCAAAACGCACCCGGGACCGCTCCTTGGGGCGCAGGGTTGGCACACTGTTGGGGAAGGGCACGAGTCAATATTGATGGTGAGATTCACGGCCCGCATCCAGATTCACTGGATGGGCCTCTGTGGCCTCAAGTCCTGCTCTGGTTGGGACCGGACAAGGTCACTTCTCCTTTAGCTCCCTCTCACTGCCGCCCTAAGTCACCAGATCCCTCCAGCCCTGGGACCCCTCAGCAGGTGGAGGTAGGGGTTCCATGATCTCCCAAATACGCTAAGCCCTGAGGACCAGCTCCAAGTTCTGGTGACCTGGACTTCCTGAGAGTTCAAGTTTGGTGAACCCCCAAACCAAGGGCAAATGTGTATGCCTACGTGCAGATTCTCGAGTTCCAAGGCTAGAGAAGCTCTGTGTGCCCGGTGCCCCGCTCCGACCACCCCACGTGGGCCTTTTCAGCCTGGGACTCACTCGATCTTGAGGCTTCCCAGCAGCAGGCCGCTGCCCTCCACCATCAGCACGCAGTTCTTCACCGGCTCGTCCAGCGGGTTGGAGAACAGCATCTGGACGTTCACGGGCTTCCGCACCTTAGCCTGCTCCAGCAGCTACGGGGAGGAGAGGGGTTGACAGAGTCAGCACACTTGCTGCTCGGCTCACCTGCCATTCGGTGAGAGCTGACAGGGCTGGCTGGGTGACTGGGTCATGGGGAAGCTGTCACTGAGGACACAGGCCGGGAGGACTGTCTGTTTCATCTTCCTACGTGTCAGTGACATTCATGCAGGGGGTTCCCAGGGAATTGCTGTGATCCCCATGCTACAGACAGGACGGACGCCTGGCTGAGGGGGAAGGCCACACACTGTAGTGGCTGACAGCACTTTAACGTCCCTGCGGGGTTCACAGTCCCCTTTTCCAATTCATCCCGGGAAGGGCGTGCACTTCTTCCCAGGACAGCCTGGTTCTGCTGCGGGCTACTCTGAGTGTTGGGAAAGGTTTCATTCTGAACTTAATAACAGTTCTTTCCTCGAACCTCACTCCCTGATCCTGTTTCTTCCCTTCAAGGCTGGAAGCCCCCTCCCTGAGCTGCTCTCCACAGGACACGGTGTTGGGCCCCCACTTCAATTCAGGTCATTCTCTTCTGAGGACACCCTGTCTAGTGATATCCTTCAAATTTCTGGAGCCCAGAGTTTCCTTACATGCTATCTTGTGGCCTGGACAGGGCTCCAACATTGCACTGTCCTTGGTCAGAGGCCTGAGAAGCCTAGGCTTCCAGTCAGAAAAGCAAGCCTGGACGATTTGTTTGCTCCCAAAAAAGAAAGCTTGTGGTTCTGCCAAGAAGCAGACATGACTGGGTCTCAACTTCCTTGTCTGATAAATGGACTAGTCATCCCTTCCTGCCTTCTTCTCTGGGATATGAGGGCCCGTATGAGATCATGGATGGGAAGAAAGCGTTTTGGAAGTAGAAATTGAAATTGTGTGGCTGGTGGATTTCTTTTCTTCTTCTTTTGAGGATCACTACAGGGAGGCTGCTTTATGTGTTTCTTTTTCTTTTTCTTGCCACGAATCCTTATAGCAACCATTTTACAGTACGAATGGTGTAGCTCAGAAAGACTGAATAGCCAGGGCCTCCCTGGTTTCAGAGCGTTTGTTGTCCTCACTTGTGATGCCTACCAATAATTTGTGCATAACTAAAACATTTTAGAGACCGTGGTCTATACCATAATTTCTCCCGTGGAACTCATTTCAGTGTATGACATAATTTGAAGGGTGAAGCATGATTTTATACCATTGGGTTACAACAAGGCTGCATGAATGGTGCCATGTTTTTCACATTGATATTCAATTTGAGATTTCCATGTACTTGTTTTTCTTTCTTTATTGCTGTTCACCACCCTGTCCTATTGACCGAAATCTGTACATGCACCCAAAGGAGAGGATAAAGGCCACTAGAAACTGTGTGTGATTGTCAGTGGTCCCTGGATGAATAAAGGACATCACCCTTTGGCACAACGTTCAGATTTCATGGTTCCGATTCTACAGTGTAAGGACCTCACTGCTAAGTGCCAATCAATGCCAGATAAGACAATGGGGTTTTACCCAAATTCGTATTTTTTTCATACAGATCACCCTTATAAGATTAAAAATCTGCACCCTGCTCTGAATGAGCTACGCATCAACTCGTTGAGTTAAGACGAGGAAGGATGTCTTGATTCTCTGAAGGCCCAAGTGGAGGAGAGAAGGTGTTAGGAGGAAAGTCACACAAACGCGTCCACAAGAAGGAAGAGCAGATGCCTTTTAACAAGATTCAAGAAGAAAGTTCTCAATGGTATATTTCCAGCCTGTATGCATTCTGATTTCCTTTTACAGAGTGTTCAAAGACAAAGCAGACTTGATATGGAAATCCAAAAGATGTAACACAAAAGTATTGACTAAAAGATACGGCTATGAGAAGGGTTGAGGATATCGGATAAGAGTTTATAATTGGGAGAGACCTGACTTCATTTGAACATGGATCATTTTAACGCAGAATGTTTTCATAACTGAACTGGCTGCTCCCCAGCCTCGTTTACCAGCCTCGGGAATGAGAAGAAGTACTGGGCTGTCCATCAAGTCGTCAGTGACAGGGCACATTTCTTGGAAAGGCCCTGGGAAGCAGGGGAAGCCTTAACACACAGGGAACAAGTATGGACTGACAATGAAAACTATCGGTGGGGAAGAATGCCGGCCTGGAGCCAAGCGTCTCTGTTCCAGGGGAGAGAGATGTTTTTGTTTTACAAATACTGATTGTCTTCTATGATGTGGCAGGGGAGACAGTGATGGCCCCGAGCAGGGGGAGCACCTACTCTCATGGAGTTTACGTCTGCTGGAGACAGCAACCAAGCAATTGCACAAACAAAGGTATAACTTCAACTAGGACAAATGCCGTGAAGCAAGAGGACACAGGCTCAGGAGGTGTTTAACTGGAGACCAGGCTGAATTTTGCGGGGGAGGTGTGGAAGGTCAGGAAAGCCTTCCTTAAAGAAATGACATCCTACAAGGAAAGTGTTTTATCATCCCCATTACAGAGTTGGAGCAACTGAGACTCAGAGATTAAGGGACATACTCAGGGTCACTGCTGATAAATGACGAGGCCTGGATACAAGGTTATAGACCCAAAGGCTGAATGACTGCCCTGCTCTGCTTTCACCTAAACTGGCTGCCCAGTCCCTGACTCCCTAGCCCCTGAGAGGGAGGGTCACCCTGCCCTTTCTGAAGCACAGGACAGACTAACCAGGACAGTGAAAGGGCTCAATCGCAGGCTAACTGCATGGCTGTAGGAGCCCTGGGTCCTCCTGACCTCTGTCTGAGCTCCCTGTGGCCAGGGTGCAGCTTGGGGAGATGGGACCAGGGCAGCCACAATTATCCAGCTCCTCTAGAAATCTGGGGCTCAAGAAGCTGGCAGCATTGCGATGGAACAGAGAAAGGCAATCACTGCCTAGACAGGTGGGGCAGATGGTAGCTACAGCAGACGCCTGACCCATGGGGTTAGGCTGTCTGTGGGACCTCAGGGAAGACCCCATCTCCTCTGCCTACCCTTGCCTGCCAGCCCCTCACCCTTTAGGTTTGTGTTGTCTGGCTCTGGTGGCCTACACCCTGGGCTGGGGGGGCGGGCAGGCCCTGGGGCTGGAGAGGAGGGACAGGCTGAGAATCAGCACAAGTACTTCTGGTCCAGGCACCGAGGAAGGGATAGAGTGGCCCCAGGAACCTGGGAGCAGAGCCCAAAGCCAGAGCAGAGACAGAGGAGGCCTCATTCTCAACCACTGTGAAGATGCTGCAGCCGGGTACGGACGTGCCGGATATCCTGGGAAGGGCCCTGGGCTGGGAGTCCCAGGGCCTGAGGTCTAGCCCTGGCTCTTGCAGTAACTAGCAGTTCTTTCTCTCTGGGCCTCAGTTTACTCTTGTGTGAAACGGCAGAGTATGGGAGCACGAGACTAGGCTCCTAAGAGCCCACAGTTCTATAACTCTGGGGTCTAGAGAGTGGAGAGATATATGTGAGTTGTGCCCATTTCTGATCTGCTCTACAAATATGTCTGGGGGCTGGTCTGTGATCTCCCTGCAGGCAGAACCCAGCTCCTGGGGCCCTCTGTGATTCTTGAGTCTGCCATGGCCCAGGACACAGCAGATGCTCAGAGCTGAGTGGGTGGGAGAGTGAACAGAAGAGTCCCTCCAGCCACTACTGAGCTGGTACCCCCAGTGGCTCTAGAACTGGAACCAAAGAAGACACAGGGCAATGTGCCTGTTTATCTCACCACCCAGGTAACAAGGTTTGAGCAGGATCTCTTGGAGGATCCATTTGGCAGAGACTGGACCAGAGCTGAGCCCAGTCCTCTGCCTCTCTCAGCAGGGAAGGACCTTCCTTGTGGTCTGGGAGGGCCATGGCTCACAGGGCTGGCTGGCCAGGGGTCACCCCTTCCCCATCCCTTTACCTCCAGAGTCAGGGTGGGGTTGTCCAGGATGACGTCCCTTTCCACCACTACCTCAGCCTCATCGGAGGCCTGACATATGGCTGTGGTCCGGATCATGTTGTCCGCTTTCAGGTACTTCTCATACTGAGCGTATGAGATCTTCACGGGATGCTGTATTTCTGGAAGGAGAAGCCAGGGGAGCAGAGTGAGAGGGAGTGGGGTTGGCTTCTGAAACCTCTTCAAAGCTGATACCAAGCCAAGTCAGTGCGAGTGGGCCAGGAGTATCTGTAGCCCAGGGCTTGACTGAGCCCTCCCTGGGCCAAGCCTTGTGGGAAACACCCCCCTATCCTGTGCAGGCTCTAGAGGAGGGACCAGGGAGAGACCAGGACTGTAGCTGGCTGGGCAGATTCCCAGGAGGATGGGCTTAGAGGGGATGAAGCTTCCTCCACATCCAGAAAACGTCAGAGGGCAAATTTCCTTTTAAGGGGCAAGGGAAGAATACAAATGTTAACTGATTGCCTAGTGATGATTGCAATAATGATGACAACACAGGAAAAACGAGGAAGGGAAGCCAGGGACGGGCAAAATGAGAGCTTAGGATCCTCCCAGTTCATTTCATAGCCCCGGATTCTATCGCAGCAGTGTTCGAAGCACTTCCCCGCCTCGGGTCTCTTCTGCTTCCAAGTCATCGGCACATAACAGTCAGACAAGCATTTAGAAGAACTTTTGTTTTTCTTTTCCCAAATCATGTCCCTCCTCTTCCGTGTCACCTCAAAAATCTTCCGTGGCTCATCACTAAATAAAATTCAGATCCCTCAATCTGGCCCTGCATCACTGAGCCCAGCTCACCTCTCCCTTAACTACAATTTTATACATATATATATACATATATAGTTACAAGAAGTGGAGTTCAGCATTAGGAATAGAGACAGTGGAAATGTAATGGCTGTGTGTGATGTCAGAGGGGTAGTGGATGGGGGAGGGGGGTTGTCACTGTGTGAGGGATATAAATGATAAATGTCTATTACATTGTTTTGTGTACCTGAAACTAATTAAAAAAAGGAAAAAGAAAAAAGAAAAAAAAAAGGACCTTCTGCACCTCTCATTGTTCCTTCTCAGGACAGGCACATGGTCACCTCCCTGCTTTGACTCACGTTGTTCTCTCAGGTGGAAATGCCTTCCCCAGCTTCTCTCCATTCATCTGGCTCCTCCCCAAGCTTTGAGGCTCCCATCTGGTACCGCAGGCCACAGGTACCGCTCCCTCCTCTGTGGTCCAGGGCAGCCCCATCTCTCCACACTATCCTGCTCGGTGGCCTGGAGGCACCCCTTTGAGGTAAGGCTGTAAGGAGGAAGCTGCCTCTGCTTTTAGCACTGGAGAAATTTGCCCCGTCTGCCCCAAATGAAGGTATGACAGGCCCTTGCGTCACCTGGTCCAAACCTTTCAGACAGTGAACATTGAGGCTCCCTTCTGAAAATGGCGGAGGACTTATTAACAGGGTCACCCGGAAAGTAGGTGACAGCATCCGGACCAGTTCACCTGTTTTCTCGCCCCTTCCCATTTCATTATGCTCCCTCTTGCAGAAGTTTTTTTTTTTTTTTTTAACCATTTCTCTCATGTGAATTACTTTGGGCCTACAAAAATAGCTCTTCTCTTGAGCTCTGAAAGTGAACAACAACGAGGCAGTTGCTTTTGGTATGGGGAAGATTTCTGCTAAAATTCTGCCAAAAGTCAGGTTGCTAGGGGACTGCTGCCTTCTGACAGGTAAAACGTGTCTCAGGTTCCTCTGCAGACAGACTTCTTTCAAGATGGGCTGTATAATTAATCAGTTTTTATTATTGCTTTCTGTGAAGCAAATCGCCACCCCACCCTTGTTAATCTTCTCTGTAAGTCTCAACTTTTCATAACAGCTTGAGGGATTTTGCCAGTGTGGGCACACCTGCATTGTAATTCTTCCAGGGCACCAGCCTTTCCCTGCTCCACCTGCTCCCTTCCCGTCTGTGCCACCCAAGAGCAAGGAGTAACTGTTCCTCCCAAATTCTCAGACCTCCAAGAAAACCCATCGCTGTCGTCAGGAAACTCCACTCACTCATGGACAGCTGTGGGGAACATTAGGCAAGGGTACAAGACCCTGTGGTACATTGCAAAACTTCTGGGGTCAAATCTGAAAAGTGATTCATTGTGGGGTGGGGTGGATGGGCGTGGCATGTGGGGGATGGTGGTGGCAGCAATACATCCTAGAAAATGGGTGTGGAGGGTGGTACTGGATGTAGCATCAGGAAACCTAGGACCAAGACCTTGGCATTGCCACTTACTAGCTATGACACTTAATCTCTTAGGTGAATCACAATCTCTCCAAGCCTCAGTTTTGGCCTCTGTAAAATGGGAATACTGAAATCTGTTCTTTATAGAAGGTCAAATGAGGTAGTGTATAAGGAAGCGCTCTGCCCACTGTGGGAAGTGGTATATACCTGTAAGGGATAATGTGGTATGTCTATTAATCACCCAAGACTCCCTCCTTCCTCACTGAGGGCATAAAAGGATTTGGGTTGGCACCATGCCAACGCATTGTGCACCATGACAGCAACTTCCAAAACTTCCAAATCTAAGGCTTAACCGCAGAGGCCCTGTGCTGTTCGATCCTTAGACGATTGAGTCAGTTCCAATAGGAACTCTCCAACCCCAACAGAATATCAGTGACCCTGGATGCAAGGTGCCTCAACAACCTAGAGGAAGAATGAGTTACCTTCTTCAGGGTCCAGAGATACTGTGATGGAGTCCTTCCACACTTCGTGTACAAGCGTGCCATTATAAACGATGGTCCAGGCTGTCATGTTCACTGTCACTGTCTTCATATCTCTCGTCAGGTTTTTCACCAAGAGGGCTAGGTTGACTTCTTTGCCCACTGCCAGTATGCCATTGACCTTGAACTTGCCAGAGATGCTGGGCTGCCGTTCCTCATTTGTGACGTCTCCTGCAGACGTTGGGCCAAATGAACTGTTGGGTTTAAGTTTCCCCACAGCTTTTTCAAACACTTTTCTTTCCTGGCTGGAACCTATGTGGGGGGAAAAGAGAGAAGTATCTCAGAGACGCAGTGGCAACCTGGACTGAGGACAGTGTCCTGCCTGGAAAGTGGCCTGGGACTAACACTGGTTCTGCTGCTGCACAGTGATTCTGACCCAGGCAAGTGTCCAACCTCTCCAGGTCGCCATTTCATCCTCTTTAACATTTTCGCTGCGACCTTTGTCTATAGTTGAATGCTATTTCCATGCCGCTGACTGCGGCGTTTGACTTTACCCCATGAGCTCAGTGTTCCAGAAGGGAAGTTTAAGAAAATGGATGTACATTTTTCTATATTTTTGTATTTTTCAAGAATGAATAATGATAGGAAATGTTTATACTTTAAAGTAATCATTTATTTTAACAAAATGTAGTATCTTAACTGTATTTACTTAAAAATATAAATACTGTAATTATTTTCTGTGGGTTTTTGACACATTTTGGAGAACAAATTTGAAATCAGTTAATGCAGTGAAAAGGTTAAGGTCAGGCTCTCAGACCAGCCAGTCTATGGTGCTTTTCCAATCAGCTCTAAATTTCCAAGGAGCTGTATGTAAGGAAAGTTTCTCAGCAACAGTATAAAATTACTATATGGCTCGATATTTTTGCTTAGGTTAATTAGGTTAGATTTCTTTCTTTCTTTTTTTCTTCCTTTTGTTTTTTTTTTAAACAAAGTTTCCTTGGAAGATTTAAAGAACAAACAGATAATTTAAAAATAAATAAAAACCGAGCTGAAAAGGTTAGAATGAGTTCACAGGCAAAGTAAATACATAAATAAATAAGGTTATGATTTCGAATTGGCTTCAGTAGAATTTTTTTCAAACCAATTTACCGTGTTATTCTGCTTTGTTTCTAAAGGTGCTTTGAAGGGTTGACGAGCATTACTTTTGTCTGTGTCAGTTGACAGTAACTTCGCATGGTTGGTATGGTTCCAAGTTATGACTAGTTTCAATTGTCAAGAGAGTTCAGGTTTCAGAAACACAAAGGACTCACTGAGTCAGATTGTGGGTCCCGCTGAATGTGATGGTATAAACAGCCCGTGGAGAACAGCCGTGATATATGCTAAAGTTCATGGCTCTTGGGCACTAAAAGCTGAGTGACAAACTCCAAATTTCTGAGCCAGTGTTGAGCTCCCTGCCTTGATCTGAAGATAGACCCACTATCAATGGGAAGGTATTGATCTTCTAGGAACATGGACAGAGGTACACAAGGAATTACCATGTTTATATCTGCAAACCATATTTATGGCCTCCACCTTCCCCAACCAACCTGGGAAATTTTTCAGACTCCAAATGACTTATTATAAGCACTTTGCCCATACGTTACATGTAAGAACTGGCTGAGATCTCAGAGACCAATTCATCCAAGCCCATCAGGCTAGAATTAAGGCCCTAAGCAGGGAAGTGACTGGTCCAAGTGACAAGTCTAATCTGGAGATTAGAAGCAGAGAGGGAGCCAGTCTTCATGACCCCATAGTTCAAGGTTCCTCCCACACTCCCTACCGAAAAGGAGGCAGGCAGCCAGATTACCCGAACTGATAGCTCCTGGTGGGCTGGGTTCCTTTTGGTGCCTTCCCATTCTCCAGCGGAGTTGTAAGTCCACACCCAGGGCTGATGTCTGAGCGGGGAGCAGAACCTTCTGTGCCCAGGACCTCGGAGCAGGTGTGTTTGCACAATGAGGCTCAGAGCCTAGATACCTATATAGGTCACCGGCTGGGCTTACTCAAGACTACGTTTCCTGCTACTGTTTTCTCTCTTGGTGTTACTATTGCACAAATGCTTAGCAACCCATTTTATGAGCTTTTCTTCCCTAGGGCCCTCAGAGACAAACGCATCATTAGGTAAGGAGAACTGGGCGACAGCAGGCAGGGTGATGAGCCCTGCTGTCACGCAGGGGCTGGGGCGTTGCCAGGAATCCTGCAGGGATTCTCTCCAACCTGGCCAAAACCTGGCTCCTCTTCATTGTTTAGAAGGTTTGGCTGGGACAGCCAGAGCCCCCAAGAAGTAGAATCAAGGCATGACAGTAAGGTAGGGCACCCCCACAGAGTCATATAGTCAAGTAAGCGGTGCACTTCAAAAGTCAGCTTGGGAGGTCATTATTCCAATGAGGCTGCAGATGTTCAAACTGGAAAAAAATCACCACTATTTATGAAGTCCTCACTCTGTGCCAGGCACTGTACTCGGTGCTTTATAAACACCGGCTCATTTACATCCTACTGAAGACAGGCATCGCTACTGTCATTCTACAGTTGAGGAAACAGGGGATGAGGGATCCTAAGAATCATGCTTGAGGTCGCGTAGTTCTGTGGTAGGACTGGAGTTCACTTCTTGCCCCGGGTGGTTTGTTCTCTGGCCCCTTCGCTTATTTCCACATCATGACATCGTTGAAAATGCTTGTCTTCTATCTGCCTTCCCCTCTGATCTATGAGCTCTGCAAGGGCGGGGGCCCATCTGCAGTGTTTTCTGTTGCCTCCCCAGAGCTGAGCACAGAGCAGGCACTGGTGGAGGTCTCAGTCCATGTTTATTGACTGAGAGAAGGGCCATCTGAACCCGACAGTGGGAAAAGCTTGCAGAAACAGATGGGGCCAAATTGAGGTCACCAATCTCATTGCCCTAGAGTTGTGCCTGCAAATGTCCACAAACACCACTACCCAGAGGGTCATGCAGCTGAACTTGGAGCCAGAACAGACCTTACCTCCTGTGCTCAGCGTTTCTCTTTTGTAAACTGCAGCCAGCGCCAACAGCCAGCAGTTGCACAGTTGTAGGGTTTACTTTAGGATGTACTGTGGGCACCTTCCTGAGAGCACTTTTCTTGACCCCTCAGAACCAACTGTGAGGAGCCACTGAAGCAACCATTTCAAAGCATTTTAGAAAGAGTGAAACATCGGCTCTCTTAAGGAATGGACTGGCTTGCTAGAGCAAGCATTAATTTACTTTGGGCTATTTCTAAAAATGAACATCCCCTGCAAATGTAGAATTTTTGTCACAATTGAGAATCCTCAAAGAGAGAGGCTGCTGACTTTGAAAGCAACTTCCAAAATAGAGCAACAAGAGTCATTTGAGTTAAAGGTAGCCTGATAGCAGCCAGCCTTCCCGGTGACTTTAGAGGGCCCAGCACTCATGTAGACGCTTAAGATTTCAGGGGCCTGGGAATTCTCCTCGTGATGCAGTCCCACCTCATCTGGTTTCTTGGGAGGCCTCCGAAGTGAACATAGCACAAGCCCATGTCTTTGGAGTCTTTGTCCATTTCTTTGTTCAGAGAATGTTTTCTGTCTGTGTTTCTTGGAGACTAAGGGAGGGGGTTGACTGAATAATTTCTCCTAAAGGCCTTGGGAGCCTCCTATGGGGACCATGTTTCTCCCTGTGCTATTTAATCATTGTGCTGTCACCCCAGGTATGCAATTGGCAAAAGACCCAGCTGAAGATGAGCTGGAATGACAGCTGCCTGTGCCCTGTGGCAAACTTCCTCTGGCGCCAGTCTGCCCATGACAGTTCTGTCCCCACTGAAAACAGTCTGGGAAGTTGGGTGTTAGGTGCCAGAGAGCAGTCTTACCATTCAGGCAGAACTGGCTGAGCTTGCCCAAGGCCGCATAGCACGTGAGGGGCAAAAACCACATGTCTGCTCTGACAGTGCCGTGCTCGGGTACTCATCCAGTGAGTTTACCTGGTACCAATGAGTTTACTCTTTCCCACTTTAAAAGCTCTCTTGCCACCATTAATCCCCAAGTGCCACAGCCTCACCAGTGCCCCTCTTACCTTCTGGGTATTTGTATTTCTCGGTGACGTCCATGCGAGAGTAGCTGCCTACCGCCTTGGTGCTGATGTACTTGCCAATGGTGTGAGGGTCCAAGGAGTTCTGCTTCTGGTTGCCGTGATGGGAGTCGTAGATCCAGGTGATGCGGTCGGCATTCACCTCCGCAAATATGAACGGCATGTCGAAGTCCAGATTCACATCACCCTCTCGGATAGCCGTAACGGAAGCGGGACCGCACTGGAACACCCCTGGTGGTCAGGGTGCACAGGTTAGAGGCATGCCAAAGCAAGGCCCGTCTGCAACAGCCCACCCTAGGGCCTGCTCTGCCGGGGGCCATCCACAGCCACCCAACTCCCCTGTTTCCATCCTGCCAAACTCCGTCAGCCCCCCCAGTCTGCCCCCCTCATTGGGCACTCAGCACAAATGGTGCTACTGTTATCTTCTGCAATAGTACCCTGATCTGACTTCATCTCTTCAGAAGACTGGCCCAATCCTACGCGTACATTCTGTGGGTGCGTACTAACCCACTGCCCTAGATCTGTTTCTGAAAGAGGAAAGTCTAGCTGTCTCGTGCTCAGGGTTTCCTCTTTTCTATCTCTGCAAATCATTCTTCCCAAATCATCGCCTCCCTGTTCCTGGAAGAGTTCCCTGAACACGCAGACCACAGGGGTCTCTCGCTCCTCTGAGCTCCCAAACCCTGTCACCTCTCTTCTTTCACCTTCAGCATGGGTAGCTCCGATAAAGACAGATAGATAGATAGATAGATAGATAGATAGATAGATAGATAGATAGATAGACAGGTAGGTAGATAGATTAATGAATAGATGGATCTAGATTAGATGTAGATATAGATATATAGATACAGTTTGACTCATGAAGTGCCCAGCCAAAAAACAGCAAGGTACAACAGAAGAAAAAAAAGAGAATTATTGCATTTTATTGACAAAACAAGTAAACAAAAAAGATACACACTTTTATATGCCTGGAACAGTCACTTACAACTTTCTTTTTACCATGACCCTTAAAAATAAATAGATTTTACATCTTGGCACATATATGATCCTGAAACAAAAGTTTTACAGGACAATATTTATTCTTACTATGTCCAATGCACCCTGATATTTAATTTCTTTTCCTTTCCTTCAACCCACTCCTTTACCTGCCATCCTATTTCATTTCTTAAAATGATGGTCATAACCCACTGACCTTATTTTATAACCACTAATGGGTTACAGTGAAAAGTTTGAAAAGCAGTGGTCTAGAAAACATCTGGAGGGTTACCATCCCACCCCTAAGTCCCCCAGTCTAGTCCCATTCATTGCTTCTGGTAGAGAAACTACAGTTGGGAGAGGGGGTAAAACTTAATTTTCATTGTAAGTCCTTTGAGAATGGTTTGAAAAAATTTTTAAACCACGTGTACATATTACTTGTATAATTAACTTTTTCTTTTTTCTTTTTTTAAGTTTGAAAGAAACAACTGAAAATGAAGATAACAGACAATCCTGTGCTGGGAGGGACAGACTACCAGAGGCAGTGCAGGAAAATCACTGTTGGCAGAGGACGGCTTCTTTTCCTTGTTGCCTGGCATATGCCGGGGCCTCCACAGGAGTGATGGCAGCTATGTGGGCACAGGCAAAGCACTCAGTTAAATAGCAGCCTGAGCCAAGCAAAATTAGGAAAATAAATCTACCTGGAAAGTGTTTTTGTTTTAAGCCCATTGCACCTTCCAGAGATGGAGAGGACTCAGGTGACTTTTCTGTGCCACGGTTCACTACTACAAAAAATTGAAAGGCTGTGATGTACAGCCAAACCCAGAAAAGGGGGCCATCAGTGGGCCAGCAGGGGGTTACCTTGGCTTCTCTCCTGGGGGGTGGCGTCCAGAACCTGCCATCCGCTGTACGAGGGGCCCAAGTCAGTCCGCACAAACCAGGCTTCATTCCAGACGTGGAAATTCCTACAGACAGAACCACAGACTGCAGAGCTTGCCCAAGGCCACCACAGCAGGTGAGGGGCAAAAACCACATCTCTGATCTGATAGGGCAGGTCTCTGATACTCCTCGAGTGAGTTTACCCTGTGCCAGTTATTGCGCTAAACCTTGGTGCGCATTGCTTCTCTTAAATTCTCACAGCACTGTGAAATGGGACCTATTTTGATGCCCATCTTATAAAAGGGGAAACAAGGCTCAAAGAAGTCAAGCAGCTAACAATGGCAGCATCAGTTTGGACGCAGGTATGCCTGACTCCAACACCGAGGTCCTTGACCACCATGTTCTACTGCCTGTCTGAGGAGCAGAGTGGATCTAGGTTAGAGCTAGAGACTCAGCAGGCAAACCCACACGGTTTTCTTTTGTGCATCCTACCGAGGGACATTACACTATTTGGTGCAGGCTGAAGATGAATGGGCCTACATCAAAAACGACACATCTGACTAAGAGCCACAAAGTCTTTGGCTGAGGTCTGGATGGAAGAAGGACATGTACCAGTCCTGACATGTTCTTCATCAATGGCATCCCCTCATCTCACAATTGGTACGTCTCAGTCACAGATTCCCTCCCTCACCAGGTATAGCCAATTCGCTAAAGTCTTATTCATTCTTGATTCTGCCCTTTCCTCTCCACTCCCACAGCAAGTACATTAACGGTGGCATTTTGGGGTTCAACTAGAAGAAAATATAAGTCCAACATAAGTCCAAGTCCTAGCTAACCTGAAAAAAAAATTATTTATACTCATGAGGTGAAGAAGATGGATTTAAGCAGAGAACCAATTTCAGAAACCATAAAGAAAAAGATTGATATATTTGACCAGGTAAAAGTATTAAACGTGCATATAACAAACAAACAAACAAACAAACAAACAAACAAACAAACTCTGGTTCTGTTTCCAACATGGAAGACTAAGTTCATAGGAGATAATCCCCTCTGCAGATAACAATAAACTAAAAAAACATACAAAAGACAATTATCTGAGAGTGAACAAAGTAGAAGGATTTTAGAAGGGAGTCAAAACCTGGAGGAAGAGACCAGCATGGGATGAGTTGCACTTTTGGTGATTTTGCCCTAAGGATAGGCCACAGTTGGGGTAAAGAGCAGGGCAGTAAAAACTCCAACAGACAGCCCATATCTTTCTGACCTGAGGAGATAAGAGAGTGAGGGGCAAGTCTTGGAAAGGAAAGAGTCAGAGGAAGGCAAACCCTAATTTGTATGCAAACTCTGCCCAAGCTTCCAGGAGACCTCTGAGGCAGACTACAAGTAGTCCAGCTAAAGACAAAAGAAGTGCACCGAGACATGAGCTGCTGCTCACTACTGGTGAGACAGAGTTTGCAGTTGAGTCTACCCTGGGTAGGCTGCTAAGACAAAATATCAGAATCCAGACATACCCAGTGTCCAGGATACAATCCCAAATTACTCACCATCCAAAGAACCAGAAAAACATCACTTATCCTCAAGGGAAAAGACAATCAACAGTGACTAATCCTTAGATAATCGAGATGTTTGAATTGTTGGACAAGGACTTTAAAGCAGATATTATAACTATGTTCAATGAAATGAAGGAAAATATGCTCGTAGCAAATGAAGAGAGGAACTCTTAGCTGAAAAATAGAAACTTTAAAAAAAAAACACCAAATGGAAATATTTAACTGGAAAAAAATAGCAATATGTGAAATTATTTAATGGATGGGCTTACTAGCAGAATAGAGATGACATAAAAAAGTGTCAGTAAACTTGAAGATAGAGCAGTAGAAGTTATCCAATCTGAAGAAGAGAGAGAAAAACTATTGGGAAAAAAAAATCAATACAGTGGGGGAAATATATGCAACATACATGGTAGACAGAGATTTACTATAATTAATATTATAGAGTATTTACAGATCAGTAAGAAAAAGACACAAAAGAAAAAGTTAAACCCACCAATGATGGACAATGAGAAGACAATTTTCATCAGAAATATCAATAATCACTGAACATATGAAAATTGTTTTAACCTCACTGCCATTAAAAGAATTAAAATGACAAAGAGACACCATTACATGCATTGGGCTAACAAAGATGAAAATATAGGATGTTACACATTGTTGTGTGATATTGATTTCCAAGTGTGGGAAAACAAGAGCTGTCATATACTACTCTTGGGAATTTAAAGTGGTGTGACATTTGTGCAAGGCAACTTGGCGATGCATATGAAAAACCTTTAAAAATCGATATATGCACTAAACCATTAATTCCACTTCGAGGAATTTCTCCTATAAAAAAACTCATATGAATGCACATAGATATACAGGAAAAGATAGTCACTGAAGCATTGTTTGTAACAGCAAAAATAACAGAGGAAAAGTTCATCAGTAAGGGAATGGTCAGATAACTTGTGGCACAGCCATGCAACAGAATACCACAGAGCTGTCCAAAGGAATGAGCAAAATCAATCCAGCACTTATGGGGAAAGTTGTCTAAAATATATCATCAAGTAAAAAACGCAAGTTACAAAATAGTGTGTAGATATATACGTATATCTATAAGTTTACAAAAATATGTACAAATATGATGAACCTATTTGAATTTAGAAAATTATACATTAAAAAGTCAGTGAAAGTTAGTCCCTGATAATTCTATTACCTTAAACAACCACAGTTGAGATAATAGTTTGGTGTATATTTTGTGTATATGGACAGATTTTGGTACATATTGAACTAACCTTATTACATTATTTATTTCTGTTTTCACTTTCTATAAGAGACTTACTTATTATTTCTATAATTATATAATTACAAAATGAATATTTAAAATATGTGTATTATATAAATACTAATAGCTAATACAGTATGTGTCAACATAGAAAGTTATTAAGTATTCTAACAGGCCTATATAACAACCTATTTAACCTTTGTAATGCTCTTATGAGATAGGAATAATTATTATCCCTCCTCAACAATTCTGGAAACTGAGGCACAGAGCAATTAAGTAACTTGTTCAATGTTTCACACTAAATAGGCAGAATGGGCTGCAGTACCAATGCTTTTAACTACCAAAGTATACTGTCTCTCTAAATTTTTATTTATTAACATAGAAAGATATAAAAAATTATAAAATAGATTGTTTAACTTGATCCCACTTGGGTAATCAAATCTCAATGCAAATACAGGCAATGTGTGTGAATATGAACAGGAAAAAATGTCTAGAAGGATCTATCTCAAAGTGTTATTAGTGTTTTTCCTTTGGGTAGTTATATTATTAATGACTCTTCTTATTTATTGATTTATTTTTTATTATTTTATAGTCAGAAAAAATTTTTTTTCATTTTGCACGTTGTAAGAGGCTTCCTGTGGGGACCAGCTAGGATATGTGTGCAAGAAGGAGCTCTACAGTACACAGCTGTCAGAAGGAGTTAGAAGTGCACTGTAAGTACTTATCAGATGCAACATGACCTTGATATGTCCTTCAGGGAACTAAAAAGTCAGCTCCAGAACAAGGCAGAAAGGGATAAGACTATATGAGGTGAACAAACAGATAATTAAAAATAATACCAACAAATGATACGTGTGGGAAGAAATGAATACCCTTATTCACTACAAGAATGAAGCAGAGGTAGTTATAATCTTTCTGGAAGGCAACAACCAATAGATGTCATAAGCCTTGAAATGTTCATTCCCTTTAACCCAAGATATACCATTTCTAGAAATTAAGAAAGATTTCTTAATCACAGACATGCTCAAGATTTACATAAGAATTCACAGTACTGTGTTATTTATAATTAAAAAAAGGGAAATAGATGGGTATCACAGGGAATGGGAAATTGGTAACAGTAGAGAAAAAGATATGGTCAACAATTCAATGAATGATACACTTAAAATCTTATTTTTGAAGATAATTTAACGACAGAGGGAATATGCTCATAATATGTTTAGTCAAAGACACATGATATAAAACTGTTTGTGAAGGGGTTAATTTCCAGGTGTGGGAAAAAGTAGGATGTATCTATCATACGCTCTGTCTTGTACCCAGTCCTAGTAAAATGTGCGATCCCAATTCTACAAACAACAACTAGAAAAAAGATTGGATAGAAAATGATAAAATATTAAAAGTATGTTAATAATCAGATTACAAATGACTTATATATTCTGAAATTTCCTATAATTGTGAAAAAAAGTCATTATAAAAAGTTATCTCTAGGAAGACCCAAATAATGTATTTTTGAATGGGTCTTTAAGACCAGTTAAAATTCATCCTGGAGAAAGCAGAAGGAGTGTGGGAAGATGACCCTACATGGGTGAAAAAGGCAAGAATGGGCAGAGAAATCAATAAGAACATCAAGATATATGTTCATTTTCTTCCTAGCAGAGAACCCTAGGGGAAGGGCGGGTTGGTTAAAAAAAAAAAAAAAAAGTAAGTAGCTATGTTTTAATACTTATTTACAAAGCAGGAATTTGAGACAGAGCAGATAACAAACACTTCCTGGTTCCTCCCTCATTTGAAAGCCAGCAGTTTACTCAAACTTCTTTGGGGTGGATGTGACTTTCAAGTACCGAACGCGCCATCATGGAAATTCTGGTTTGTTTCTCTCTCCCACCTCCCAGCCTTGGGCTCTGTTCCTGTCTTGAGGGGTTTCAGTACTACTAGGAGCTCAGAAAAAGGACAAGCTGTAGGTATCAGAACTACCTAAGGCATTTATTAAAAGGTACATTCCTGCCCCTCCTATCTCCCTCCACCCAAGCCGATTTTAATAAAATCTTTAAAGTTTATAAACCAGTGCCCTAGACAGCAACTTAACATTTCTCAGTTACGCTTACCTTTGAATTCATGGGGTTAGGAGACGTGGTCTAGAAAGTAATCCCAAACCCCTACCCTTTCCACTGGTAAGCTCCTCTCTGTCCTTCCAAATGCACTTGAGATATTAGCTCCTCCAAAAGCTGGACATGCCACGTGCCAACCATACCTCTGTGTTATCTCTGAACCTTGCACATACGAGTCATTGAATTATTTCACTTCCGCTCTGTAATCACCCATCATCTCATGCAGCTATGAACTTCTCCAGTGTGGTTCCTGCCTCTCGCTGTTCTTGGTGCCCAGTGCAGAGTCTGGCCCACAGTATGTACTTCATAATGTACTCAGTAATGTACTGAATAATGTTTTCTGAATTAAATTACTCTGGGGCCTGCGCCATTCTTGGAGCCGGGGTTTCCCTGCTGTGGGTCTGAGTGCGGTGCTCTAGGTACGTTGGGCGCTGGCTAAGTATTAGTGGAGGCCACAGAGAGATTGCGTTAGGAGCTAGGGACTCAGGCTCAGGGCGGGTGCCAACAGCTTTTCTCCAGAACTGGCTGGCTCTACCTCCCCGATAACAGGGCAGGGCAATCCCCACGTGCCTTCCACCTTGGAGCTCTATGAAGTCTACAAGTAGAGTCAGGTCTGTGACTCTAGAAACTGAGGGATCAAGTCCAATAAATTAAGAAAATGAGCCTGAAATGTCAAGATAAAGATAACCTTGGTCAAACTGTTCCAAATCATTTGGTCGCTGCTCGGTGACTGAGCAAGCCCCAGGGACCTCCTGTAAATGGTCCAGAAGGAACCATATAAAAGAAGCAACCCAAACATAGCTCTCCCCCAAAGCATCCTGACTCTCAAGAAAGGAATACTCCAGTGCCTGGTGCCTCTCAAGCCAAACTATGGCCATGAGCAGAATGGCTTAGAAGAAAACGTACCCCACTGGATGCTGTGAGTGTGATGTAAAGAAAGATCTGGAAAAAATTGCGGAGGTCTCCTGATCTAACCCTTCATTTTATAGATGGGGAACGAAGGTACAGAAAAGTTAAGGCAAGTATGTAGAGTCATACACTTATTTAGGATGCCTAAATGCCTCCAGCTGTTTACCCTCACTGCTCTTTGGGCCTTTGTTTTCTCATTTATGAAATGATCAGGTCCCTCTCTAAGATTCTTTCCAGTCCTAATGTTCCTTGACTTGGGAGAGTCCTGTTGACAGAGACTTGTGTTCCACT
This sequence comes from Rhinolophus ferrumequinum, assembly GCF_004115265.2. Taxonomy (NCBI): domain Eukaryota; kingdom Metazoa; phylum Chordata; class Mammalia; order Chiroptera; family Rhinolophidae; genus Rhinolophus; species Rhinolophus ferrumequinum. The sequence goes on along the minus strand of NC_046306.1, from coordinate 24,679,538 downwards.
CCTCGCTTGGACACAAACTCACAGATTGACTGTGGGCAAGTCATTTTTTCTTCATTGAGCCCCTGAGACAGCGTTCAGTCTTACAGAAAAGTGGCATTTGCTGCCTAAGTGTGAACCAAAGAATCCATCTGAATAGGCTGGACAGCACTCAACCTAACCAGAGCTTTGGTTGGTGTCCAGCCAACCCACTCTGGAAAATTTCAAGGTAAGCTGTCAGATTTCTCCAACATCAGTCAAAAACAATAATAATAACAACAACATCCCCTGGCATCCCTCTGGTGCGCCAGCGTCTACAAAGCCATCTGGGTTGAAAGCCCAGCCCCACCATTTTCTAGTTAACTGCCATTGGCTAAGTGACCCTGTGTCTCGGTTTCCTCAGCTAGGAAATGGGGTGATCATAAGAGTGACTTCCTCACAGTTTTGAAGAGGTAAAGGTAAGCACTTAGCAAAGTACCTGGCACACGGCAATTGCTCAATGGATTAATAGTTGCTGCCGTTATTATTATTAAGCACATTCAGATGCTTAACCTCGCTTGCTTCTTACATTCTAATACTTTAGGCAAATCTGCACAAGGGTCTAAATGAGTTGAACATTTGCAATATACAAAGATTCAGATAGAAGGTTTTCTGTCCAAATCCAAAATGTCCTTATAATAATAGGTTAGAAATTTCACTCCAGGCAGAAAATGACTCATGGTTTCACTCCCCCACCCTGGGTGAGATCCATGTAGAGAGGAGGGGAGAGCTACTTTGGGAGGGGTAGCTCTCAGGCAAAAAGTGGGGTGAGCTGAAGTGGCAGAGAATAAAAAGATTAAAGCTGGTAAGAGACTTAAGTGAACATCTAGTTCTAGGCTAGCGCTTATGTGTCACTAAGGAGAAATGGACCAGATGGAGAAATTTGGGACCAGAAATATGAGGTGTTTTACATAAATCCTAGAGCAAGATGTTGGTGGGCTGGAACTAGGATTCAGGACTCCCTGTCCTCAGACCATCCAGTGCTTATTCCTCAGCCACAGGGAGTAGGGAATGGGGTCGCAGGGACCATCAGCTCCCACTGCTTTCTGAGGAGGGTTCAGAAAAGACTGAGGGGGTTGGGAGGGTGAGGGATGATGAGACTCCCAGCAAAAATCCGAGCTTTGGGGCCTGACACCCTCCAGTGTGGCCAAAAAAATGACAGTGGAAACACCCTGGAATGTCTTCATGGGCCCATACTTGCCCCAAAGAGATTACATTTGGAATGAATTATGTAGCTAATGTGGAGTGGGAGCATGAATGAGAGCTCTGGGTTCTAATTCCAAATTCAGCTTAGAAGTCCCACGTTCCCGCTCCCAGGGAGCCTTCCTTGATGACTCCATCCCGGAGTTCCCACAGTGCTTACTGTTGGAATCACTGACCTGGTGCTCCACATACCATCCTCAGCTGTTAACCAGCCTCTACTAATGACGGCCCCACTCCCTGTTCCCTGACAGCATCAGAAATGCAGTAGAGGGACTGAGCCTTAAGATTTCTGGTCTTTCTGCTGTTCCTAGTGTGCAGGATAATCACAGGATTGTGCCTAAAGGTGTCTCACTGCCAAAATCGGTCATCTTGTTGGACCAATCATTTCCTTTTGTAAAGAAAACCAAGGTCAGGAATGGCATTGCCTCAGTGATCAGAACAGTTGCAATGGGAGTTTGGCCAAAACAACAAAGAAAACAAGCAAGGAGAAGATAAGATACTCATTTGTGAGAAGCTAGAAAACAAAACCTTGCCGTAAGTAGCAGTGTCATCAGAGAGAAACTTGTGTATGTGCAGATCAAGAAAGAACATCCTGTCTTTCCTGAAATAAGCTTTCTTTCCCCCATTAAACTCTAGAATCCATGAGACCTTGGGTGAATTACACGAGCCTCACCCTCGTTCAGAGGGGGGGGGATGCTTATATTATTCAGTTCTGTTGTTGGCACAGGGTTGTTGTTTGTGTTAACAGCCATTCCGTTAATTTTTATTTTCCTTTGACTTTGCTCCATTAGTTACACTGAGCACAGTTCAGAAAAGTTGGGTCTACTTATTCTGGGAATTAAAACTAATAAAGAATATTTTATATAGACTATCTCAAACAGTTGAACATCTGGAAATAACATTTGCACCAGGTTATCTAGCCATATCTATGCATGTAAGTGATTATGTGTGTGTCATCTGTATATCCTTTGAAATGGATTAAAACAATGGACTATTAACGTGTTTACGTATATGTATAGACACATAGATATCTATGTGAATATGTGATATAGACATAATTATTTCAGTCCCATCTGGCAATAACTTGGCATATGGTATATCCTTAAATAGCTGTAACAATATCTACTTTATGAATACATACTGCTATATGAAGCTCTAGATATGTCTATAAATTTTATATCACCTACTTCCAGCTGGCATCTATTATACATGACATATATATTTGTATGTACAGATACATATGCACATGGTTTATTGATGGTTTGAAATATATATGCCCTTATACATATAAAGCTTCTTATTTTTTGTTGGAATCCAAAATAAGCTAACTTTTTATTCTATCAACCAGGATACATAAAACGTATATATGGGTAAGAGTTAAACGGGTTGCTTTTCTTTAATAAAGTCTGTAAGCCATATGTGTTGCCTGAAATGAGATAAATTTATATTTATTACTGGAAAATCAATAGTTTCAATGCAGCATTTAAAACTAATAGTTTTAATATGGCATTTAACACTAATAGTTTTAAAGTAGCATAGGGCCAACTGGGCCTTATAAATTAGGGCAGTTTCGCAGAGGCCATGAGCCATATTTGATACCGTATTTGGTATGAACTAGTATCAGACTTTTCATCCAGCAGCGAGATAGAGCAAACCATGAGACTTTGCAGAAGAGTCGTTTTGGGTCTTGTTAGAAGTGAATCAGCATTTCTAATCTAAACCAGGTGTTGACATGTTACTTGTTTCCCAACTCCTGTTTGGAGCTGGGTCCCAGGGGTTGGGGAGAGCAAGAAGCTGCACAGATGTGATGCTCAAAAAAGGTCAGAGAGACACTCACCATACGCTGTCGCTGCCCTTGTCCAGTGGATTTCCCTTGGGGTCGTAGTACACATCTACGCTGAGGTTTCGGTCTGTGTCATGAGCTGAGTTGAAGTTGGTGATGACCCGGGAGGGAATCCCAAGAGCCCGCAGCACTGAAAGTCAAGGGGCAGTCTGAGGCCTTGGGTTGCAATGGAGATGCTATCTTGGGGCCCCCCACTACTGTCCACTGACCCAGCAAAGGCATGTCCCACCCACAGTACCTGTGTTGAGCGTCCCTGCAAAGACCCAGCACTGGCCAAATCGGACTGGCCTGAAGCCAGATTTCTTCCACTGCTTGAGGATCTCCACACTACCGTTCCAGTTCCTGGGGTCCAGGCCACCTCCGTAGTTGCCGCTCCAATTCCCAGCAATCACACCGTTGTCATCATTGCTGTTGATCTGGGCAGGAAGAACCCCAAGAAAATCAGCACAGACAGTGACAAGCAGAGTTCAGAGGACAAGGTAGGGAGATGAGGAAGGGAGTGAGGGAGCCATTGAGTGGATTTTTTGTGTCTTTACAGGTGATTTGGGGATGATTATTCTGATGATGAGATACCCACTAGTTTATGAATTTGTAAGTGCTTTGCTCAGTGGGCTGTGTTTGAGCTCCTGAGCTCCTAATCCTAAAACCCCTCAAGACAGGAACAGAGCCCAAGGCTGGGAGGTGGGAGGGAGTGTGGCACACAACAAAAAATAAACCAGAATTTCCATGATGGTGCCCTAGGGTGTTTGAAAGGCACATCCATTCCAAAGAAGTGTGAGCAGAGCTGGCTTCCGAACGAGGGATGAACCAGAGTGTGTTTGTAATCCATGTTTGATTGCTCATGTATCAATCCTGTGCAGGAGGTTCACGTGGAAACTGAGGCTCCATGGCTCGTCAGTGGCAAAACAGGATCCGAAATCCAACCTGCAGATGGTTTCTTGCCACAACTTATGGGCTGTCACTGGTATCTGACTTGGGGGTCCATGGTTTGAAACTTTCTTTTGGTGTACTGGTCTTCTAAAAGATCGCTTTAAAACTTTAGCTACTAACATCTTCATGGAAAGAAAAATGGTGGTATACTGCTATTCATTCATTCATTCATCATTCATTCATTCAACTTAAGGCATGATTCTTGTGTAATTGACACAAGCACAATGCAGTGTAAAAAGAGCACTGGACTAGGAATTGGAGACGTCAGTTCCTTTGTTTTTTAGAGACACTTCTTGAAATATTTATGGATGAAATGATGTAAAATCTGGGATTTAGCAAATAATCTGTGGAGGGTAGGGTCAGAGAGGAAACAAGACTGGCCTGGAGTACGTAATTGATGAAGCTGGTGATGACTAAGGAGGAGTTCATTTTATTTTTCCCTCTACTTTTGTGAAAGTCTGAACTATTCCGTAATAAAAAATTAAGAGAGAGAAAGAAGGAGAAACCAGGTTACAAGCCCAGCCTTGGCACTTGTCAGCTTGGTGATTCTGGGCAAGTCAATTCACCAATCTGGGCCGTAGTTCTTCGCCTTCGAGTACAGGGAAAGTTAGAAACAAATGAGCTCCCAGGTGTCTTCCAGCAGCCAAGTTTTCAGCGTTTATGACATTTTGATCAACATTTATCCAAACTGTACAGTGAATGGCTAGACCAGGATCTCTCAGCCTCTGAGTGCTTACTCCCTCTCTTTGTGGGGGTCCACAATTGGTAAGTCCTATGAGAACAGACAGTCTGGAAACAGAAGGATCCTCGCCCAGGACAGGCTGACCCAGCCTACTGTGGCCCCTTACGTGTGGTGGGTACACGCCACACCCACCTCCAGGAGGGCCTCAGCTGTAATCGCAGGATCAGGCAAGTCAGGGCCTCCTCCAAGATGGAAGATTGTGCGGCTCACCCCCATTCCCTGAGTCACAGTGCTCCAGCCACCAAAGTGGTAATCAGCAGGGTCATCTCTGGCTAAAAGCTGAGCATTTCAAAGCCCTACACAGGCCATAATTATTAGCTTATGGCACAGCCCAACCAGGAGGTCTCCAGAGAGCAGCACGGAGGTGTAGCTGAGGAAATTGGCACTGAGATAGAGTGGCTTGTCCCGAGGGTGAGAGTGAGTCAGCAGCTGCTGGAGCCGGCTGGCCTCACCCACCCTCTCGTGGGCCAAGAAGGCTCAGCTTTGTAAGTCACCCTGAACGCCAGCTTTTTTTCATGTTGGCCTCGGCTTCAATCCCACCCCTCCATGGCCATTTGGTTTTCAAGGTTTGGTCCAGTTCCCACTTCCTCTCTGTACCTTTCCCCAGTGGCCCTGGTTCCCATCCGTCTCCTCAGAGTTCCCACGTTCCCTGCGCTTCCACACTCCTTCCTGCAAAATTGGTGTAAGACTCTGTTCTTTCAGGAAGCCCTCCCTGGTTATCCCCAGATATTTATCATCTAGTCAGAAGGCTGTTCAAGTTTCTATCCACGTAACTAGGAGTAGCTTGTTAACTTGGATGTTCTCCAACACCAAGGTAAAAAGACTGGGACAGGCCTTGCCCATTAAAAAATAAAGTTAAAAACATTTCTGGGGTAATTATTTAGTTCCAGAGGATTCAAGATCAAGAGCTCTCTGACAAAAAAAAAAAAAAAAAAAAAAGAGCTCTCTGACTTTCAACTTTTTAATTTGTAACTCTTGAGCATGTTGGTCCATGTTTGGGTGCTTTCTGATGGAGGCGTTCTCCACACACTGAGTGCAGAGCGAGAGATTCATTCCTCCAGGATCCAGCTCGTGTGTGTGTGTGTGTGTGTGTGTGTGTGTGTGTGTGTGTGTGTGTTTGGGGCAAGAGGACAGGTCTCTCAAGGGGAGGGACTGGATGAGTGAGAGAGGCCCTGGGTGGGCATTTCAAGGCCTTATTTTGGTTTGACTCTCAGACTATGTGCTGTGAACAAGTCACTCCAGCTCTTGGGGCTTCCGTTTCCCCAATGAGTGGGTTGGCCTTCTGCCCTCCTAGTCTGACATCCAAGCACTCTACACTGTGAGTGGATGGGTCAAAACAAAGGAGGTTAACATTTCAGGCTTACTCGGGAACTTACCACCTTTCCCAGAAGACCCAGGGATGGAGCAAAGTCTCAGCTTTGCGTCCTCCCAGTCTTGCCAGACACCAAAAGGGTAAGTTCCCTTGTCATCTGAGAAAGGTCTCACGATACAGTGGAAAAGGCTTTGGAGCCAGGCAGACCTGGTTCCAATTCAGCCTCTGCTACTCACTCAGCATGCCGTCCTTTAACTTAGAGGAGCCTCATGCTCTGTGTGTGCAAAATGGGGATGGGAATAGCCATCAGCTGTATTTTGTGAGGCTTCAATAAGATAACATACATAAGAGCGCATGTGACTAGTTATGGTTTTCCTATAACTCACCATTGCACTCAGCACCCGGCCAACATATTTGGGGTCGCTTCTGCGGGCCACATCAGTAGTCGGGTCCCGACGGAAATTCAGACTGTTATCCAGGATCGCGAGGCAAATAGTCAGAATGTCTCCTTCAAACTGTTCAAAATGGAACCATATGTTACAATGAAAGAAATGACAAGTAGTGCTGGCTAATTAAGGGTATGGGGGCTGCACGGGTGAGAACCATGGCAACTGCCTGGGTCCTTTCACTCTCTGGCCTCCAGAACTGAGAGCTACCGAGGAACACCCACCTCACCCCGCTTTTAATCCTGCAAATTTGGCCAGAGCTCTCCAGATACACGAGACCCTGTGCTGAGGCCTCTACATGAGCAGGACTCTCTCATTGTCATGAACTTGGATGCAAATCACTTAGCCTGTCTGGGCCTCAATTTTTCCATCTGCATAACAGAGGATCTATCCAAGCTCATCTCAAAGTTTCCATCTAGCTCTGTGATCCTGAGCATATTTGTTAGACTCCTGGGAAAGTAATTATAAAGGTAAAATATGTCACTAAAAAAAGCTATTTTCACAAAATAAGACTTATTTTTAGTCACTGCTTCTCCAATGGAGAAGGCCAAGCTCATCCATGTCTTAGGGTGTTTGTAGGTGCTATTCCTTCTGCCTCCAACGCTCTTCCCCAAGATGTCTATCTGGCTCCCTTGCCTCCTTCAGATTTCTGATCAAAAGTTATTTCCTGGGAGAGGCTTACCCAGACCATGTCATCAAGTCTGTTTTCTACCCCGGATGCATTCTATGTTCTTACCTTTTCTTTTTCCTTCCTTCCAATGAAATGTAACACAGAAACCCAACATACAAAATGTATAGCAAACTTGCTCTAGGCGATGATAGAATGGGGTCTGCAGATAGGCAGAACATGCACCTGCCCCCCTCCTCCTGTATAGCCAAGGCGTCCCCCACCCCACGTCACCTCATTCTAATGCCTTCATGTGTCTGCTAGAAAAGAAACCGTGGAGGGAATCGCTGAGCAAACCTGGGAACTCTGTGGACTCACATCAGTGGTCACAATAAAGAAGGACCTTTGGAAGGTCGGATACATAGACCAAGAAAGTTTCATCACATTCTTACATGAAATGAATAACAGAAACTACATTTTTATCCCAAGTGTCTCTACGGGGCCTTACCCTCATTTGTGTAACATGGCACCAATAACACTTCACGGCACCAATTTAGTGATATGTTTGTTTTTGCCCAGTAGATTGTGACCCTCTCAAAGACAAGAAGTCTGTCTTATCCATCTCCTGGATCCTTAGTATGCAGCCAGGGCCTGGCACATAGTAGGTAGTCAATAAATGTCTTCTGAATGAATGAATGAATGAAGGGCAGGCAAATGGACAGATTTGGGAACTTCCACCTATCTGTGGGGCCAGCTGCTGAGCTTCTTGGGTATTAGGGACATTACCCCAGCCTCCTTTACCTGTCCAAAGTTCCAGCCAACCATGCCAATTCGATTTGTGCTTCCCACAAAGATGATGCCCGCATCTTCCTGAACATACTCCTCTCTCTCAGAGTTGTTATTCATGAAGACACCATCCGCTGTGTGATACAAAAATCAGAGATCAGGGACTAGAACCCTCCAGAGGACAATGAAGACCAGTCCTCCTCTCATTCCTGAGGACTGGCCCGGGAGCCGGAGCAGGTCAGACCTGCAGCCCTTCCCCCAACCTCCACTGAGGAAGGAAGCCTTGGGCTGTAATGCTTTCAACTCATATTGTAGGAACTATGAGCTGGAAAGAGAAGCTGGGATGATCTGAGAGTCTGACAATGAGACCCCAGGAATGAGACATTTCCTCCTTTAGGAAGGAAACTACCTCTTGCTACAGAATTATACTGCAGTTGTTGTCCCTTATGATGATGACATTATATTATGCAGTTTGTAAAAGCTCATGAGACCCCTACAATAGCACCAGAGGAAATAGCAGGATGTCCATTTAATGGTGAGGGATTTGAGGTTTAGAAAGGTAGACTGACTGCCCAGACTCGCATAGCTGGTTAAGTGGCAGAGCTGGGACTCAAACCCATAGCTTCTGACTTCTAAGCTTCTATGTTTTTTCCATAGCCCACAAACTTTTCCTAATCAAACCTGAGCCCATGAAAACCATTCCCCCATTCTGCTTTCCATGGGCATTGATTAGCTGTTGGCTGGGAGTGTGAGTCGTTAGTGCCTACCTTGCACCCAGGGGTTAAAGAGCAGTATGAACATCCCAAGTTTTGAAGTAGAGTTGTTGCCCTGGGAGGAGACCTGAATGCTCAGAGTGTACCATCCTATGGGAGCATTGGCAGGACTGACGATGGAGACAGTCAGAGTGTTATCCATCTGAGACATGATCTGTGCACGCCAGTTGCCATCATTTGTCCCCCTGGAGAGTGGAAACACAGCCTTCGTTTTGGCCAACTCTGAAGGGGAGGGTCCTGTAAAAGAAGACGGGGGTCAATGAAAACCAAGGAGTGCTGGCCAGACTGTGGAGAGAGATCAGATTCCAATATAACTTCCTTTCAGGGACATTATCCAAAGGAGTGCCACACTATGGTTCTGGAAACCACTGGAGAGACCATGCAGGCCAAATCACTCTTGATTTGAAGACTAGGACTCTCAGGCTAAGAGCCAAGCAGAAACTTGCCCAAGGTCACACTGAGTCAATAGCAGACCTGGGCTAGAACCCAGTGACACAGTGTCACCACCACCAACCACCCTTTGGATGCACAGACCCATGGGCTACTCAGGTGTGTGTGGATGGGTAGGGGCAATGAGCAGGTACCTGTGGAGGCTATGAACTCCAGACTTTCTCCAGATCTAGGAAGTCGGTTCAAGGTCAATGACACATCAAAGGATTGCCCTCTTCGCAAGATGACATCCTGGTTGTAGAACTTGTCAGTGTGATGTGCCTGCCGATTGGAGTTTGTCTGCCAGTCGATATACTGGAATTTTAAATCTGTGAGACAGAAAAGAGGTCCTGAGGTCCTGGGAGGCAAGGAATGGTGGCGTGGGGAGAAGGTATAAGTTACCAAAGGGATAGCTTTTAGGCGGGGTTAGTCAGGACAAAGCCAAACTTCTAGGAAGAATCACATTAAAATCTAAAGAGCTTGCCCGAGCATAGTAAAAACTTCACAACCTATTCCCTATCTGCCTTTTCAGGCAGCTGACCCTCTGCACATACTATTTCCACTTTTGAGAATATCTTCCCCTTCCACCTGGCCAGCAGTCACTCAGCCCTCAAGCAACAGGCCAGGTGCTCCGAGTAGCTTTACCCACCCAGCCAGAAGAACTGTGAAACGGGAACACCCATGTTCTGTCTACTTTTAACATCATCACTTGGTGGATGGGGGCTCAAATAGAATTGGGAGGAGGCCGCATCTCTCAAATCCACCATCTTGGTTTGGCACCCTTTGAGTCTCCCCAGACACCAAGAGCCTTTTATGCTTCCAACATCTAGCAAATGTTTTCTTGTGTATTCTATACTTTATGCATGTCGTGCCTTGGTGTTGACCTGGGAGTCTGATGCTGGGGAGGGTAACATGACTCTTAGGACTTCTAAGCCTAAAGATTGGACTTCCAGATGCTCACTGTCAAAAGCAGTATATAAGAGCAGGTCAAAGGCCCCCGGGATCTCTGGATCATACCCCGAGGATAAATACCTTGAAATTAATGCCCTCCCCCACTTCTCACATGATTGTGGAGGTGATGGAGCCAAATTGAGAAGAGTTTATGAGAGGTCATGAGGTAGAGGTTAGCCTATGTAAACCTTTAAAACTTGTTTTTATTTGTTTGCATTATGTTTGAGACATTCTATCATCCATTCTTCTGTAAACCGGACCAGTCTCTGTCTTTATGAAGAGGTCACAGCTATGAGAATGTGGTGGCACATGCCACCCCCAGGCACATTCGTTTTTCTGTCTCCCTTCATCAGAATATGCCTTCATCAGCCTGCTTGGTCTTTGTATTCTTATGCCTAGCACACTGTTGACTGTATTAGGACAATTAGATAAACGAATGAAGGAGTTAAATGAACAAACAAACAAAAACTAATGCCATGCTATGACCATCATGACTACAGCTCAAGATTTAGTCCGTAAGGAAAAGTGAATATAGGGCACTTGTCCAATAAATATATAGCGAGTACCCATCATTTATAGGACACTAGGTTAGACACAGTGTTGGGAGTACAAAAATGCATGCAAAGTTTTATTCCTCACAGAGCTTCAGCAATGGGTAAGATAAGCATAAGTGGTAAGGAATGATGGAAAGGTGTAAATCTGATCTCCCTGATTAAAGGTGTCTAGGAGATGCAGGCAAGAAAGAATCACTTTCACTTGTAGGGATCAGAAAAAGCTTCACTGAAGGTGCTGGGCCTTGAAGGAAGAGAGGATTTTGTCAGGTGCAAACGGAGCAGCCTGCATTCCAGACAATGGGAAGAGAAGCCAAGGCTTCTCACACAGGAGCGCAGGTATGTTATTTGGCTAGAGCCGAGGCTCTGCCCAGAAGAGAAAGGGGAGGCGGAGAGAGTGTGGCTTCAGAGCAGGTCTGGGGCCAGGCTCATCCCACCTGAGTAGCTTTGGGGATGGGCAGAGGCTCATCGTAGGTACTCTCTCAAGTGAAACGCAGCCTCTCTGGGGTGGTGAGCCAAACACTGCTACTGGAGAGGGGGGCTCAGGAGGTGATCTTCCCAACAGCTCGGGGTACTAACGATTCATTCATTCACACATCCTCTTACTCATTCATTGAAAAAATAGTTATTGAAAGAATAAATTAATGTTTTTGCACAAACTCAGAGAAACTAAAACATTTACACAATCAACAAATATCTATTAAATGAAGGGAAGGGCAAAGGGAGGAATGGAGGGACAGAGGGAGAAAGCTGAATGCTTCTGTACAAAACTATCGGATGGAGACAGCCCAGATCTGACACACTCTCTGGCAACACCAAGCTCTACGTGGGCTATAGATGCTTGTTCTCTCTAGGGCAATGACCCCACCTTTTAAACCTTCCAACCTTGCTCACTACCTGTTGTACATCCTTGCCAGTTGAGATTTGGTGAATTTTATTACTTGTCTTGTTTTAGAAAAAAGAAGAGCCCTAAGGAACATGTGGTTCCAGATCACATGAATGCCCTAAGGATTCTTTACCCCCTCCCAAACCTGAAGGATGCATGTAGCCGACCTTTCTCTTACTTTAATAAATCTCCCTTCTATATTTCCACCTCTCTCATGAATTCTTTCACAGCCCACGAGCGAGCAGACACAACACGCCCCAGGTGAAGCTCACCGTTCTAGACCTAGAGTTCCTTGAGGGTAGAAAGTATGTCCCCAGACAGCCTCTGCCAAACAGGGGGTAAGGAAAGAGGGGTGGCAGGGATTCTACATCTATAGCTGGCATCTGCCTCCCCTGCAACAGGTCCACATCCTTCTTTGCTCTGCCAAGGCTTATACGCTATCTGCTGTAGCTGTGTCAATAGCAGAGGCTTCTTGCTTTCATCCCAGAGACCAGTGGCTTGTCCATAGGGAAAATGAGAAAGACTGAGATCCAGGGTGATGTGGCTGCAGAGACGCTGAAAGGAGATGAAGGGCATTCTGCATGCCCCGCTAGGTGGGGGCCATAGGGTGACTGTGATGGTCATCTCTGCCTCTGCTGACACCAGATGTGAACCCTGGCATGACACCAGATGTGAGCCTTGATCCCCATCAGGGTGCTTGTGGGATATGCAAGGCTTCTCTGGGTGAGGAAAAGCAGGACTCACATTGCCATCAATCTATTGTATGTCCGCTGCTCCTAACAGTATACAGAGCACTTTACATATTTTCAATGGAATCCTTACAGAAACTAGCAACTGAGGTTCAGAGATATAAATATCTTATTTGAACTCAGGTCTTACTGGCCTGCCCCTGTTGCCCTGGTCCCCAGTTCTCTGCATGGAAAGGGGACCCAGGCAGGAACTTCTGTCCAGAAGGTACCCAAGGGGTGAGGGGCCCTCATTATGCATTTGTATCATCTCCTGATAAAGGAGAGAGTGAGCACCCGGAAGGGAAAAATGTGTTCCAAAAGGGCATTCTACATGGGAGGTAAACAAAAGGGGAGCAGCTCACCTCTGCATCCTGAAGTGAAAGGGGCAAGTTGACAGCAGGCTCCGATGTAGATAAATAAATAAAGCCTCCTATGTGGTTTCTGAAATCTTTCTCCTGCTGGCTGCCGCCCTTGGTCATTGTTCCACCCCTTGAACCCTACAATTGGCTCTGCCAGCCCCCAGATCAAGACTCTGATGATCGTGTCTGTGAATTATCTAGGTTCCATAGTTGCCCCTGCTCACCACCCCTTTATGTAGCAGTAATCACAAGCCCCTTTGCCAGAGTGTGTCCTGGAAGAGAAAGGGAGGGCATGGGGGAGGTACACAACCATCTCAGTTTAGAACTTCATGGATATTTATGAGTCCCAGGACTCTGGCTTCTGCACCAGCCTGGGATGAAGGGAAGGGATACAAGGAGCGTTGCTTCAACTCTGCAATTCACTCTTTAGCGTATTACTCTCAAAAAAAAACATCAGAGGGGAAAAAAGTCCTTGGAGACAGATCATATATTTCCATCCTTATCCAGATGGGAGGACATGAAGTCCCGGATGGTGATTTGCCCACAGTGAGACATCTCTGGACACTCATTCCAGTGCTCTTTTCACAGTTCCATGCCACTTCCCTGATAATTTCAGCGCCACCAGCAATCCTAATGTGGCAGGACTGCTAAATGTCTATGCCAATACTCACTCACTCCTTCTTTCTTGGTAATAAAATCCCCCATATTAATGGGAACTACATTTCCCAGGCTCCCCTGCAGGTGGGAGTCACAGGAATGAGTTCTGGCCAATAACTTGTAGGAGGAAGTTATATGCACTAACTTCCAGGAAACCTCTTTTTTTTTTTTTAAATTGAGGTAAAATTTACAGAACATAAAATTCACCATTTTAAAGTGTACAATTCAGTGGCATTCAGTACATTCACAATGTTGTGCAACTACCACCGCCATCTAGTTTCAGAACTTTTCCATCATCCCCCAAAGAAACCCACATTGCCCCCTAACTCCAGCCCTTGGAAACCACTAATCGAATTTCTGTTCCCATGGATTTGCCTCTTCTGGACATCTCATATGAATGGAATGACACATATATGTGGTCTTTGGGTTTGGTTTCTTTCACTTAGCATAGCGTTTTCAAGGTTCATCCACGTGGCAGCATTTATTAGTAGTCCATTCCTTTTTTGAGACTGAATAATATTCCACTACAATTGCTCCTTGAATAATTGTGGGGGTTAGGAGTGCTGACTCCTCATGCAGCTGAAAAATCTCTGGTTATAACTTCTGACTCCCCAAAAACGTAACTACTAATAGTCCACTGTTGACCAGAAGCCTTCCTGATACCATGAAGCCAATTAACGTATATAGTCTATTAATGTATATAGTCAATAGTCAATTTGTATGTTATATGTATGATATGCATATATGTACATGTATACAAAAGAGTAAGCTAGAGAAAAGGAAATGTTATTAATAAAATCATAAGGGAGAGAAAGTACATTTGCAGTATACATTGAAAGGAATCCGTGTATAAGAAGACTAGTGCAGTTCAAATCCGTATTTGTTCAAGGGTCAACTGTATATGAATTTACCATATTTTGTTTATCTCTTCATCAGTTGAGGGACATTTGGGTTGTTTCTAATTTTGGGCTCTTGTGAATAGTGCTGCTGTGAACATTCACATGCGAGTATTTGTTTGAATACCTGTTTTCAGTTCTTTTGAAGAAGCCTCTTTTTCAAAACGCTTGGCAAATGCCCTTAGCCTGCTTACCCCCGTCTTTTTCCATTTTGCTGCCTGGAGTGTGGGTGTGATGTGGACAGAGCTCTAGTGGTCATCTTGGACCATGCATGACTTGGGGACAACAGCGTGGGGACTGCACAGAGCCTGGGCCCCTGGGGATTGTGCAGATGCCTTATCTGCCCAGAACTGCCTACATCCAGACCCATTCTGTAAGGAAAAAGTAAACTTCCGTTTTGTTTATTCCTCTAAGCCGTTATTACTTGGGGTTTCATTGTCATTCACAGCCATACCTAATCGCATACACCTGGTGGTGTAACCCGCCCCCAACTTATTCTGGGGTCCACGTTTGGCAGGGGTAACATGAGAAGCACAGAGCAGACTCCAGACTGTGAAAGGTTACTAGTCAACTGCCTCAATCCTTATCAGCCTGGCTCTGTAATCAAATCACCTGCAGCAAAGTGGGTAGGATTTGGTTACGGGTGTGTGACTGGGGTTCTCACCTCCTATTCCTGGGAGAATCACGGCATAAACTTGCTGGCAGGTGGCCCAATATGACGTAAGTGATACTCCAGGGGCTGCATCTCCCCCACCTGCCCAGACACTCTGTTCCCTATGTCTCTTCTCTAGACAAAGACGTATTTTTATCTTTCCAGAGTTAATTAGGGCTAATTGATATACTAAAAATTATATAGCCAAGTGTCTTCAAGCATTTTTTTAGAGACCACATTAAGAAATACATTTTACACAGTGCTTACATACATGGGTCTATACTTGACATAAAGTTTCACAAAACAATACTAACTCTTACTATGTACAACGTACTGATATTTTCCCTATACTTCATTTTAATTGCTGGTCACAATCCACTAAACTAATTTTACAACCTGCTAATGGGTGATAAATGGCAGCTAGAAAGATAGTGTAGTCATCCCGTATTCCCCCATTACAGGTAGGAAAACCAAGGCCCCGAAAGGGGAAACGGTCTTCCGAGGGTAGCTTAGAAGCAGAGGCTGCCTCAGAAACCAGGTCTTAGATCCTTGTCACAGAGGGGCTGGGAATCATTCCCAATGCTGGACACAGGGAATGTCCCCAACTCCCGGCTGGCCCCACCACTGGCTCCAAGAACCAGGTGTTTTCCTGTCAGCTCTCACCTCTCTCTACGTTCTCTCTCTGTAGCCTGTGCCATTTCCCTTTAACTTTCCCCTGCATTTAGACATTCTCAATCCCTGTGCAGCACACTGGTACAATTTATTGGCACCCAGGTGTCAGGGAAGCTAGGGGGTTCAGCTGGCGGATGAGTGAGGGGCTGGTGATCCTCGCAGGGATGAAGTGAGTGAGTCCTGGACGGGTCTGGAAGGCTGAGGCCTTGGGCAAGGTCTCCATGTTTCTGGATTGTACTTTTCCCATCTGCAGAAGGGGACAGTGAGATCCGCACGTCCCCTTTGTGGGGTTATCGGGATTCAACATGTACTTATCAGTAGCACCTGGGCCCCAGAGGTTGGGGGTTGGGCAAATTCCTTGGGATCCCACACATCCTCGCAAAAGCAACAGGTGAGAGGAGGGTTTTTGAGCTTTTTTACGTGCTGCTATTGAGGACTTCAGTTGTACTAAGCATTTTACCTGCATTGTATCCTTTAACACAGAGGGTGCCAAAAAAATGTATACACATTTTAAGAAAGGAAAAAAACTATTAAAATTGTAATACTCACTATATATACCAATAACAAAAGATGAATACAAGTCATGTTTGACTTCTGCAATTATAAGAGGTGCTCAAAGTGGTTACCATCAGCGTCCAGACACTTCTGATTACGGCGAACTACTGCTTGAGCAGTAGTCTGGACATATTGAACAAAGCGTCCACTTGTACACATTTTTTTGGCACCCCGATAGTTATAAAAACCCTATGATATTATTCTTATTTCACGGATATTGGATTTGGAAGTCCAGTCAGGTGATGTCACTTGCCAAATATCACACACTGAGGCAGAGCCTGGACCCAAGCCCAGGCTGGAAGCCAGTTTTGCCTGACCAAAGACCAATTAAATTAGAATTTCTGGGTTAGGGTCAGCATTGGTATTTAAAAAAACAACAACAACAAAAAAACCTTTCCTGGTGATTCTAATAAGCACCCAGGACTGAGAATCACTACCTTAGGCCGATATATCATTTTACACTTATCAAAATTCTTTTACGTTAATTATTTCACGAGAGCAATACAGCAGCTCTGAGAGGGATTGGGGGATGTGGGGGGAACCACTGTCTCCTTTTTACAAAGGAGGAAAATAAGGCTAAGAGAGAACAATGCAGGCTCCTACGGAACCCATCTCCGAGCCCCTGCCAAAACTCCTGGGGCCTCATTCCCTCCACTTTTGAGCGATAGGGAAAATAATGTTCTAACTTCGGCTCACACCCCAGGCGGACATTGGGCCCTGGGGAGGAGAGTGATTTCCCCATCTGTGGAGTCTGACCCAGCAGGGTGGAGGCAGAATGAAGAAGTTATTCGAGGTGAACAAGAACAGCTCACTGGGGGTTTGAAAATGTGCGAGGGGCTGGCCAGGGGGCAGGGGAGGCACTTAGGGGTAGAGGTTTCCCTGGCAATTGTCCTTAATTACAAAACGGACTTCATCGCATAGAGTTTTTCTTCAGGATCATGAAAAGTTTCCAAGGAATAATAAGCTATGTGGACTGAGCACCTATGAGGAGGGTTCCACAATCACCCCATTTCTGAGATGAGGAAACTGAGACACTTAAGTTAAGGACCTGCCCCAGATGGCTCAACCAGTAAGGAACAGAGCTGAGATCCAACCCAGAGCGTATCTCTGAACGTGTGCTCGGAACCCTTTGGCTTGTCCTCCTCTCTACATAATCCTAAGTGACAAAAGTGAAAACAATGAAGTTCCCGAACTCCTTGCAACGATGTTGCTAAACTTTTTGATATCAGAGGGATTATTCTTTATGAATCAGTACCAACTGCACAAACAGTTCACCAAGTTTACTATTTGGAAGTGCTGAAAAGGCTGCATGAGAAACTTAGACGACCTTTTTGCCAACAATTCCTTGCTCTTGCAACACGACAATGCACCAGCTCACAGGGCACTGCCTGTAAGGGAGTTTTTAGCCAGTAAACAAAAAACTGTATTGGAACACCCTCCCTACTCACCTCATCTGGCCCCTAATGACTTCTTTCTTTACCCAAAGATAAAGGAAATATTGAAAGGAAGACATTTTGATGACATTCAAGACATCAAATGTAATACAATGACAGCTCTGATGGCCATTCCAGAAAAAGAGTTCCAAAATTGCTTTGAAGGGTGGATGAGGCACTGGCGTCAGTGCATAGCTTCCCAAGGGGAGTACTTCGCAGGTGACCATAGTGAAATTCAGCAATGAGGTATGTAGCGTTTTTTCTAGGATGAGTTAGCGAACTTAACTGGCAGACCTCGTAAGAAGCTGTTGCCCAGTGTGAGGAGAACTCAGCACGCTCCTAGAAGATTTCCTAACCAGAAGGAGGCAGGGACCCAGGAGAAAGAGCCACTGGTGTCCCAGATCCAAGGAAAGATATATTGTGGCAGACCCATGGCCCAGAATGGCACAGGTCCTCCACAGATTGAGGAATGAGGCCAGAGAAGGTAAGTCTGCATCCGAGACCTGTGCTCGGACCAGAAAAATAGTTGACAGAAAGTTGACTGCCCCAGGGGGTCAGAGTGTTATTCCCCAGAATGGTGATTCTGGCCTCCCACAGGCAGAGAGGTGTGCAGTTCAGGTTTGTACCCTGAGACTCTGCCTCTGACCCGGGGACTCCGAGTGGCTTTGGGGGTGGGGAACAAGGCTTCCCCTCCACACTGGGTCCAACGTCTGCGTGCACAGCCTGCATTCCTGTGCACCCTGGGGCTCTGGCCTCAGCTGACCCTTGAACAATGTGAAGGTTCGAGTCATCGGCTGCCCTCCCAGGTGACAATCCAAATATAAGTTGGCCCTCTGCACACATGGATGACCAGCCACGGAGTTGACCCTTGAATAACTTGGATTTGAACTGTGAAGGTCAATTGAAAAAAATCTGCGTATAAGTGGACCTGAGCAGTTCAAATCCGTGTTGTTCAAGGGTCAACTATACTTTGTGCAGGACACTGCCCGGCCCACTGTCACCCCTGTCCATAGCCCAGGCCGTTCTCTCCACCCGGAGGCATAATAATCGAACCCCCGCTGATGCCAACAAGAACCTTAAAGCTGGATGCAGTCCTTTCCAACAAGCACACATCGATCTGATAGTCCCCTGGGTCCCACCTGATGACCCACCCACATTTATTTTCCTGTTCCCTCTGCCCAGAACACTCCTCACCCCACAAAACTGCTATTGACCAGGCGCTATCAGGCTGTAAGCTCACAGACGGCAGAGGCTGCGGCTCATTTATCTCTGTGCTCCCCGCTGCACCTATTCGTAGCTCCTTTCCACTAAGTAAATTCATTCCTTCACGAGACGTTTACGGAGCACTGTCCGGCTGAGTGACTAGGAGCTGAGCTAGGAACTGCATGTGTCGCAAATTGAAGGGATAAAGGTATTCACTGTCTCTACCTCGCCTTTGTTAAAATTGATTTTCTCCCAACTGGCCACTGCCTACCCTCTCCTGTGAGCTGGTTGGTTTAGATGTGGACCTCTAAGAGCTTAACTTCTCCATGAGTCACCGACACTGACACACCAGACCCTCAGGGTGTGGAGCAGGGCTCCCAGGGGCAGGTGTGAAACTATTCATGCGCCCACAGTAGGGCCTGCAGGGGGGTGGTGTGACTATTGCTCTCTATCCCCAGTTTCCTCTCATGGCGAGAGTTCTCAGTTCTGGAAGGAGCCTGAAAGTCCATCTTTTCAAACCCTTCATCTTGCAAGTGGGAACCCGAAGCTTGGTGGTGACAGGGAACACAGAAGCTGTTGGTAATGGTGTTCAAATGAGAAACCAGGTTCAGCATTGCTTTGCTGTGCCCTGGATATCACAGGCACTCATGGATGAACTCAGCTCTGGTAGCAGGAAACTGAAAAGGGCTCTGCTGGGACCTCGTCTGGGCTCTGCTACCAACTTTCTGAGGGATCCGGTAAGTCTCTAGCCCTTCCTGGAACTCCTCCCCCTGGAGGGAGGGAGATGCCCTAGGTGACAGCTGACAACCCCTCTTGCTAAAGTCTACAGGACCCAAAGCTCCTCTTCTTAGGGACTTAACATGTTCACAGGAGGAAATGGGGGGCGGGGTGGGGGTCCATTTTTGCAGCCAACCTGTCCTGGTCTTCGTGATTCGTGAAGGAATCAGCATTCCCCTTTTGCATTGTGCTCAGTGATTTCTTTGGCAAACCTTCTGCAGTCCTAACCACCATTAACGATATTTTACAGGTTCGATACGTGCCTAGTTTGGGTTTGGCAACGCTGTCAATGCACAAGGTTGAGTACCCAGGACAGGCAATAATTATTGTGCTGCTCAGCAGGGTCACTGTCTACCAAGAGGCCAAATCCTTGACAGTGACCGCAGAGCTAAAGAACCTGTGCTTCTCGTTGTTCCTTTTCATCCACCTTCCCGGGTGTCGCTTATAGGGACGGTGTTGTTGGCACTCAGGCTCCTTCTGCTACTGGGAGATTTCAGCTCATCAAGTCACTTTCAAAGAGGCTGCCGATGCTTCTGGATGTGTAGTGTACTTAGAAGCACTCCCGTGCTGCTAATGGTTTCTTTTAAATCAATTTACAGGCTGTCATGCTCTCACTTTCTTGTAGCTCTGAGATGTGCATTTCTTTGCCTGTGCTACTGATAGCTGAGAAAACTGCATTCAGAAACAAGGGAAGCAGGTACTGTCTGGCTTGACACAGCAAAGCTTATCCATCTGTCTAAGGGGATGTGACCTCCAGCTGTGTTGAACACCCTGCTCATTACTTGCAACTATATCCCAAATATATTCTTCCCCTGGGATCACACTAGAGGGACTAGGCAGCCACTGAGAAAGAATAGAATCCTAAAATACTAAGATTCAACCTTCAGAGCCCCCAGGACAGCTGTCTTGGGCTGGACATTCTGGTCTCTCACGCTGCCCAGGAGAAGCATGGGCTTCCAGCAAGGGCTTAGTAGAGAAAATGCCATGCACTCACCAGTCATGTTGTCTTCCTGTGCCTCTTCCTCTTCTTGGGGCTCCTCTGGGAATGGCAGGCAGAAGTGGGGAGACAGGCTGCTGGGGATTGCCTTACCATTTATAGAAGCCTCTCCCACACACCCCAATTAGAATTCTAATGAGGTGGGCGAGGCACCAGGTCATTCCTGTAGTGCCTGTAAGCGTTTCCCTTACGACATACTCGTCACCCAATGGAAGGGAATCCTGCTTATGCAAGCCTAGCTTGGGAAGAAGAGGGGAGATAAGGAAGAAAGCGTCCGCTTTTATGATTTTTTTCAAAGATGAACAGTTCTCTGGGTTCTCAGGTTTAGGAATTTATGTCATGCTTTTCTTGCAGTATCTTGTCCAGAGCTGGAGCTGAGATGTCTCCAAGGAATGTCTCCTCAGAGCCCAGAGCAGAAAACTGCTTAGTCCTTTCTCACTATACACACACATTGGTGGTTTCCACTTGCGGCTGGACTATGAGATGCTCATCGCTGCTCTCCTGGCCATGGTTTCAGGGTGGCAGAAAGGGCATTTGGATGGAAGTTAGGAGCACTCGATGCCAACGCTAGCTGGGCCATCACTGAACCTCAAAGCCTTGGGAGCCTCCTCTGTGACTGGGGGTAACCACATCTACCCTTCTCAACTCACTAAGTAGAGGGAATAATCAAATGAGGTGATGTTAGTCAAAAGTGTATGGATGTGTACCATAATGGATTAAGTCCAGACGCCATCTGGATTTGAATGTCAGTTTAATTCCAGATTGGGGAGGAAAGTGTTCTTTTTAATGAGGCAGCGGGGACAGCCACTGATCTTGTAATGGTGACACGGTTTCATCCCGGTTCTACCGCATGCTCTCTGTAACATTGGAGGGTAAGTCACAGACCTTCTCTAGGCCCAAGTTCTACATAGGTTAACTAAAGGAAGAGGAGAGAGGACTTTGATATTCTATATTTTTTGTTTGCTTGTGTGTTGTTTGAAGGGGATATGTGTTTTTTAAAGATCCTGTTGTGGATGTTTACAAGTACCAACATTTCCTGTGATGGGCAAGGGAGTTCAAAAAAATGGTAATGCTTCAAGGATTCATGATAGAACACACATTTCTCAAGGCTTCCCCCAGAGTTCGAGTGGAAATGAAGATCCAGCACCATGATAACAAGAGTAGGTTGTTAGGGAAAAGGTGGGAATGCTGGATCTTGAGAAAGGTGAGACTGAAATAGACAGGCGATTTGCAAAAGAGGAATCTCCATCTTTTCTCTGTCCTTGGGGCTCTCACAGCATTTTGTACATTGCAGGACCTCTGTCACCATCTGTATCTCACCAGAATAACCTGTTTATGTCTGCCCCCATCCCTCGTCTGAGCTCTTTGAAGGTACAGGCTACATATTATTCACATCTTCTCAGAACCTAGCATGGGCTGGCCACATGGCAGGAGCACACATATTTTTGAATACATAAATCCACCACACACCGTAACAATGGAAATAACTACCATCAACTGAATGCTCACTGTGGACAGACACAAGTGAACACTTCGCATACATTACCTTCTTCCATCTTTATATCAACATAGGTACTATTATTGTTGCTATTTTTTTTACGGGGAAGAAACAGGTGAACCTGAATCTATGCAACCAGGAGATTCACATTCATATGTGAGCAACTCCAGAGCCTGTCTGTTTAGCCCGGAGGTTGGCTGCCCAAGCAAAGACCTCAGTCTTCCCCACGCCTCTAGTGGCTCCGAGGCAGATGACTCTGCACCCATGCAGAATGAGACGGCTGTTGGCTCTGGCAGATGACCCAGAAGGGAGCAAAGGGTAGAGAGGCTTGTGGCAAGGAGTGCTTGTCCCCGGTTAGGTTTGAGTGTGGGTCCTGGCCCCTGTCCTGGCCCCTGCCTGTGACTTTGGACAAGGCCCTCCTTATGTCCAGTCAGTCTTGCCAGAAACCCCAAGAACCGTGGGAATCAAATGGGATGAATGGATGTGAAAGGGCCCCACACACCTCTCCAGTGTGTTATAAAGAAACAGGGGTTTGGCTTATTATTATTCCTGTTGTTGTTGGCCTAGGAACCAAGAGGAGTTAGACCCTGGGCATTCTTTTCAATGATTTCGCAAGGCCACCTGCAGAAGTGACAGGGAGGCAGTGCTGTCCTTAGAGAGGAACCCTGAGATCATACAGATGTACATCCAAATTCTGGCTCTAGTCACCTCCTCTCAGGGCCTCTGCTTCCTCATCTGCAAAACTCAGATAGAATTGCTGTGAAAGTTAAAGGAAATAATGAATATATAAAGTGCTTAGCACAGCGCCTGGCACTGCCCAGTGTAATGTTAATATTGATATTATTAGTATTCTTATTATCCTTCAAGAATTCCACAGTCCTGAGTTGTTGCCGATTTTGCAGTGGGACCCACAAGTGTGGGCAGGTGTGCCTGACCACCGATCACGTGGTCTCCCCTTGGAAAGTCTGTAGCTGATCAGACTTGACCCCAGGCGGTATGGTAGGAAGATGCCCACGGTGGATTCAGAAGACCCCAGCTGGAAGCCGGGCTCTGTGGCTTGCCCACTGTGTGATCTTGCAGGAATCTTTTTACTTCTCTGAACCTCCCTTTCCTTATCAGCCTACCCACACACGTCCCAGGGCTGTAGTGAGGCTCAAAACAAGGAAACCTTGGATATGATGCTTCTTTGCAGGCAGGGTCGTGTTGCACTCATGTCAGGGGCCTAGCTTCCCTCCTCCTCCTCCTGCTGCTCCAGCCAGCTCCCCTGTAACCTGGTAAGCTCGGAGCAGCAGGGCCCTGTCTCCACCGCCCCGGAGAGTCTGCCCTGAGTCCCTTTCAGAGTAGCTGCTGGAGGATTGCACCATGCCACGCTGCAGCCACAGCCCCAACCTGCAGGTGGGCCATAATTTGCACACTATGTCACAATTTCAGCTAAATGATTTTCAGTTCATAGGTGGAGTCACCCAGCTACATGCAGGATGAAATTCCTGCTTGGCCACACTCTGTACCTCGAACTCCATTTAAGATGCAACATGCAAATGTGGGTTGTTGTTTTTTTTTTTTTAAAGACCCTAATTGATCTTTGCCTTTTATTCTCCTCTAATTAAGGGATTTAGGGTTGCTGAGGATTTTGCAACACGTGGAGAAGCTCAGAATCTCATGAGAAGTCATTGACCCAGACTTTCTCCCAGCACAAGAATCCCCCTTTCCTCACACATTTATTTTGAAAACTCCAGGGACAGGGAACTTACACCTCTCAAAGTAGCCTGTCCTTGCACTAGACAGTTCTGGATGTAACATTCATTTCTGGGGTGATTCTCTTTAAGGTGTATCTTGCCCCATTTCATAGGAGCTCTGTGAGGGCAGGAACTTTATCTGTATCCATCACTGTTCCATTCGCAGTGTGTTCCGGTGCCTAGGCCATGTGGTGGCAGGCTCTCAGTAAACTGGGTTTAATGTGCATTGAAAGGACCAGAAAGTTCTTTCTCATTTGTACTGTGAATTTGTCCCACTGGTCCTCACTGCTTACCCACCAATCCCTCATTGAGCCCACATGAAACAAGTCTGTTCCTTCACCTGACAACGTTGTTCCCTGAGTCTGGAAACCACTCCCTCCAGCCCCCACCCCGCCGCCCTACCCCAAGAAGTTTTTTCTTTTCTAGATTAAACGTCGTTTCTTCAACCATTCCTGATGAGTCATGATTTGGAGGCCTCTCACCAGCTTGGTGAGATCATGTTATTCCCCTTCTCTGAAACCTGCAATGGTTCCCCCATGGCCTGTTTCAGCCCCAATTCCTGAGTCCGGCTTTGAAGGCCCGCCAGTGTATGTTCAACCTTAATTCCATTATTTTCTACCACTGTCCCATGAACTCTCCTATTCAGCAAAACATGTCTAATCATTTTTCCTGGAACCCAACCCAATTGACCCGCCTCTACACCTATTTATAAAATGCCCCTGCCTGGAATACCTTCCCTATTTCTTTTGTATCCAGGTTTCATCATTACCAAGGCCAAAAGCAAATCTCTCCCCTCCTCCTGGCCATCTCAGTGTGTCGTGGACAGAGGGTTTGCAGTGAACCAAGCAAACCTAGGTTTAAGTCTCAGAGACACATTCTGACTTACTAGGAGGACATATTTTTATAATTAGTCAGAACTTGGGCAAGTCATTTAACTTCTCTGAGCCTAAGGTTACTCCTCTGAAAAATCGGTGTAATGATACCTGCATCTCTCACCCTCTAGAGCATCCTGGGGAACCAGGAGATGACATACATCAAAGTCAAGTCCGTTGTCAATGACGAGAAGAACGGACTTCCCCACCGCTGAGCCTCTCGAACATGCCCTGTATCACTCATCTGGCGCCTAATAATAAACGATCTAAGTTTATTAGTAGCGAGTTTCTTCAGGAGCGGGAGTACATGAGTCGGCATGGCTGGCCGCCATTTCCTGATGTCAGGCTCTTTGCTCAGAGTTTCGCATCAGTTAACTTTTAAGCCTCATGACCACCCGATGAGGAAGATATTGCTATTCCGTATTACTCGTATAGGTAAGAAACCAGAGGTGTAGAGGTACTAAGTAACATGACAAAGTTCCATAACCAGCAAGGAGCCACATCAGGATCTGAACCCAGGCCAATCTGACAGCAAAAGCCCCATCTATGGAGCCCTGTCTCTGACGGATCCTCCAGGTCGGTGAAACCCGGGTCTTTCTGGGCCTTCTGTTCAGGAGATTGTTGTTGCTGACACTGGTGATGGTGGTTTTAATAACTCAGGGGTGTACAGGAAGCCAGGGCCCCGCCAAGACTAATATCAAAGCCTCAACTTGACTGTATTTATGCCCAAAGTTTTCACTCTCACCCAAAGAAATACAAACAAAACAAAGGAAAACCTTGAAGGCAGAGTAGATGCGTACGAGTCCTTTACAACTTGTGTCAGGGTTCATTTCGTTGAATGTCTGCTTGTATGACGTGGGTGCTCAGCACGAAGGGACACCCAGCCCTTCAGAAGATAGGCAGAGAGCAACGGAGGTTTTTTGTTTTTTTTTTAACGACAGAAGCTGATAAGAACTAAAAACGAGGTGCATACCATTCATGGAAAGAATTCAGAAGGAGTGATTATTACAGATTATGGAGATAAAGAAGAGTTATTTTTGGAGGAGGAGGCATGTCAAGCATCCCCCGAAGAAAAAGATCATAGAGACAGGCAGTCTGGCAGGAGGAAAAAGACTGGAGGAGAGCGTGCCGCTGACCCCGGAAAAGACTGCAAATGAGATTATCTGGAGTCCACAGCAACCAGGGATGTGGGAAAAGGCCAGAGAGGCCGGCTGCACCCAGAAACAGAATGAGGATGCTTATCCTGTAGCATGGGGAAGGTAAATGGGTGGGCAGCACCCGCTCACCACACGTCTCAGGCCTCTTTGTGGGAGGATTGGTTTACTTCGCCAAGCCGTCACTTGGCTATTTAAGAGCATACAACGGAAAAACCAAACAGAGAGAAGAAAACACAGCCCACCCACCACCTGTGGGCTCCGAGGCCACACCTGGAAGGTGGACTCGTGGTTTCCATAAGCCTGCAGGCACCAAAAGCATGCTCAGGACAGGGAGAACACAGGGCAGGTCTCAGGGTTGTGTAAATTCTCAGAAGGGAAACAGATCAGAGAGGTCATCCAGCCCAACCCATTTGTTTTACAGATGAGAAACCAAGGCCTTTTGGAGAAATGATTTGCCTAAGATCACAGATTAACTGACCTACATCTCTGAGCCGGAAGAGCGTTTAGGGGTCATGTATCCAACTTCCTCGTTTTACTCAGATTACCTAGAAATGGCAGGTTTTCCTGCTCTCTGAACTCTGCTCTTCGGGCGGCTAAATCATTTTAGTCCCTTCCTTTCAGTTGAGAAAACCATTGTAGAAAAAGGTCTAAGGGGTTGGGCCTGCAAGATTAGGGAAATATCTTTCAACATTATCAATAGCAGCAAATATTATTAACATTGTTAAAAATTTGTACAATTATCACAAAATTTGTTTTTATATTCAGCATCTCACCCAATCTTTACCCATCTCCTAGGAAGTAGATTTTAATACAATTGTCACATTACAGGGGAAAAAAATGGATGCCCAGATGAGTTATATATCTCAGCAGAAGCCAGACTCAAATCTAAAACTTCGGATTCCAAATTTTATGCTTCTCCTTCTCCATCTTATGTTAGGCACTAATAAAACATGGCTTTAAGAAAAAAGTATGTTCAAAATCACACGTGTGCTGGATGCTTTATAGTAACTTGTATGTACAATGCTTTGCTGTGTTTTTGCCATCTGACATACCATAAGCTACTTGAATATAAATGTGATTTATGAAGAAAACTAAAGGTTTGGGAAATGGTGAGTGGCTGTCCAGGAGAGTGTTGTAAGTGGGGAAAGCCATATACTAGAATGTAAGCAGTGGTCTATGTACTGTGATTAAAAGATAATCTTGATTCTTTACGCAATTCTATATTTTCTCAAATTTTGTTTTACAATGAACACGTATTTTTATAATCAGACAACATATTTCCATTTTTAAAAAATGACCATATTGTCATAGAAAGATGTTAATGATATATAGTAATATACACATCAATTTTAAAACTTTATGTATAGGATGATTCAATTTTGACCTATCTTTATGGCAAATGTAGGAATTTTAAAAACCTAGAATATTGTACAACAAAATCCAAACAGTTAGTGTTCCCTGATTTTGCTTTGCTGTATTGTCTGGTTTCTATAATGAATATGCATAAATCATGTAACAAGAAAGTTAAAAAGGGCATTCTCAGCAGAGAAAAGTTAGGAGAACAGCACATTGAAGAGGCTTGAGCTGCCCGCCATTTCCGCCCAACCATCAAGCTCGTCCATATATTTTCTCCTTTTTTTTATAGTTACCATTTTAACATGGAATATATATATTTCATTATCTGAAGGTGATCACCCCTTATTGGTAACCAGGATCAGCTGCATCAAGAAAAAGCCATCTCCTCAGCCTTAATATGTATGTATTGTGCTATCCTGGTGAAGAATAGAGATAATAATTAGAATTCTTAAGGTACTGTTTTATCCTCCTCATTCAATTATAGGGGCACTTATGTCCATATCTCATGTACTTATGTACATATTATATGTATTTGTCCATATCTTTTCAAACAAGGCAATTGTGAATGTGGGCAAAAGGAGTACTTTCTTTCCTGATTTGATCTTATCTACTGAATGAACTAAGTAAAACTGGATTCAGCGCTAGACAGCCTATTAGTGAATTATTTTGCAGTTTGAAAATTGGCTGTTGGCTGGATTTGATTTTGGTCTTCACCAAATTTACACAATACTAAAATTCTTTAACTCTCAAGGACAAGTAGGGACTTCCCATGTAACAGATTTCAATCTTAATTTCATGCATCCATAAAAAAAGAACGCTATAAATTGCAGAGGGCTAAGGCTTGTCCTGGTATGACATAGGCCTTTATAGCAAGGAAATTAATAACTTTAAACTGGAAGAGTGACTTGCCAATGATCCTAGAACACTTTCTCCCAAAAGAGAGTCAGGATAGCAGAAAGGAGGGAAGTTCTGGGAATGGCTCTCTGGAACGTAAGGTCTGGAAAGTCCAAATAAGTCTTGCTCTTAGAGCTGTGGCAATATTCACAGGACTTGTGCCCAAGGAGCATGAGAAGGAAATGGAAATTCAAGTCAATTACAACACAGGACCAAATAAAAAATTTTTTAGCCGTGGTCTGCTTCCAACAGGCCCCAACCACCTGGCTTCTCTTCACCGTCTGCTCCGCAGCAAAGCAGTGAGGAGGACGTCCTCAGGCTTTGTCGCTGTCCTTGAGGATTACATTTGGTTGAAGATGAAACACTAAATTAGGCACCTGGAGACTTAGGTTCTAGTCCTGACTCTGTCACTAACTCACTTGGAGACCTTGTGAAATGAGGAGTTTGGTCTAAATCAGTAGGTCTTAACCTATTCTTCAGCCCCCACATCGTTACAAGTTCTACACACATTCATCAAACACCTCTCACTGAACACAGTGGTTGTCAACTAGCATGACCACCTCCACCCATTCTCTGACCTTCCCTGAGAATCTCTGAAGCAAATAATCTTCATGTTTCATTTGCAAGAGAAAAGTTAGGAGAGCAGCACACTGAGGAAGCTTGAGTTATCTGCTCTTAAGTTTTAGGGTTTTGGATTTAAATTATCATGAGAAGAGCCTTGAAAAAAATAGACACACACACACAACACTTGTGTATACTTGTATATTCCTAGATAATATCTGGGAAGATGTAAGAGAAGATGCTAGCAGCGGTTTTTCTCTGGGGAGAGGACCTGTGAGCCTGATGATTAAGGAAACAAAGAGACTGACTTTCATGGTATGCTCACTGAATTTTTTTTCCTGAATACATATTGTTAGGAATTTCAATTGACTGCATGAAAGAGACTTGAGGAATGGTGACGTAAGCAAACAAGGGGCTTCATTTTTCTTACTAAATGAAGTCTGGGACAGGCTGTCCAGAGCTGGTACAATGTTATTAGGGACCCGGACTCCTTCCAGCTCTCTGCTTTACCATCCTGAGATTGTGACCTGCTGCAGGCTCACGGATAACGGCTATACCTCCAGGCCATACCCCTGTGACTCAGGCAAGAAGCTGGAAGGGCAAAGAGCAGTGACTACTGATTATGACCCCTTTAAAGAGCTTTTCTGGAAGTTCATTTCAGCAAATTCTGCTTATATCTTGTTGGCTCAGAACTAGGTGGCTCTGGACCTCTGACTGCAAAGGAGGCTGGGAAATAGAGTTTTTTTTTTTTTTTATGAACCTATTGTCATCCCTGCAACATTGGGGTTCTGTTAGTAAGAATGGAGGGAATGGATATGGGGTTGATAATTAATTGTATCCGTCATACACGTATTGTCATTATTATTATTATTAAGACTTTATCTTTTTAAAGCAGTTTTTGGTTCACAGCAAAATTAAGGGGGAAGGTACAGAGATTTCCCATCTACCCCTGCTTCCACACACGCACAGCCTCCCCCATTGTGAACATCCCCCAAAGGAGGGTACATTTGTTATAACTGAACCTACACTGACACATCGTAATCACCCAAAGTCCATGGTTTACCTTAGGGTTCATTCTTCGTGTGGTACATTCTATGGATTTGGACGAGTGTATAATAATAGCATGTATCCACCAATATGGCATCATACACTTTCCTCTGGGTTCTGCCTATTCATCCTTCTCCTCCCCAATTTTTGGCAACCATTCATCTTTTCACTGTCTCCATAGCTTTGCCTTATTCAGAATGTCATGTATTTAGAATCATAAAGTATGTAGTAGTTTCAGATTGGCTTCTTTCACTTAGTCATATGCTTTTAAAGTTCCTCCATGTCTTTTCATGACTTGATAGCTTATTTCATTTTAGGGCTGAATAATGTTCCATTGTCTAATTTGTTTATCCATCACCTACTGAAGGACATCTTGGTTGCTTCCAAGTTTTTCTTTTTTTTTTGCTAGTTTTCTTCATGTCTGCTTTTAATCTCTTATTTTTTTTTTATTAGTTTCAGGTGTACAAAACAATGTAATAGACATTTATCATTTATATCCCTCACACAGTGGTAATCCCCCTCCAAGTTTTTGATAATTATGAAGAAAGCTGCTATGAATCCATGTACAGTTTTTTTGTGTGTGAATGTAAAATTTCAATTTCTTTGGGTAAATACAAAGGACTCTGATTGCTGGATTGTATAGTAAGAGTATATTTAGTTTTGTAAGGAACTGCCAAAATATCTTTTAAAGTTGCTGTACCATTTTGCATTCTTATCAGCAATTGGGGAGAGTTCCTATTGCTCCACACCTTCATGTGACACCATTTGGTGTTGTCGGTGTTCTGGATTTTGGGTCATTCTGGTAGATATGTAGTGGTCATGTACTGTCTTTAAAAAATATATATATATATACATATATATAATATACAAAATATATATTATGTATAATATAATATATATTTATTTATGATTATATATAATATATTTATTTGTAATTATATATATTATATATAATATGTTTATTTATAATATAATGTATTATATATTATAATATATTATAATAAATTATAATATATAATATGTGATATATGATATATAATATATATATTATATATATTAGGAGTGTGGGGGTGAGAGGTAGAAGAAGAGTGTCAGGAGTAATAGTGCAAAGGAGCAGATATTTATTATGGGCCTGCTATGTGTCAAACACTCTACTAGATACTTGATATCTGTTATCTCATTTAATGCTCTGAGCAACCTACAATCTTAACAAATAGGTATTATAATGCTCATTTTACAGATGAGGATTATATATATTATACACATATTATATTTGTATATATGATATATATTATAAATATATATATCATATTTAATATTTATATAACTTACTCATGGGTTTTGACATATCTACACGCCAGCCATAGGCATTATTTACTTAATAATTTTTCTTTAAATCAACTCTCTTTTTAAAAAATTTTTTTTTTATTGGGGAATATTGGGGAACAGTGTATTTCTCCAGGGCCCATCAGCTCCAAGTCGTTGTCCTTCAGTCTAGTTGTGGAGGGCGCAGCTCAGCTCCAAGTCCAGATGCCGTTTTCAATCTTAGTTGCAGGGGGTGCAGCCCACCATCCTGTGTGGGAGTTGAACCAGTGACCCTGTTGTTCAGAGCTCATTCTCCAACCAACTGAGCCATCTGGCTGCTCCGTCTTTTCTTTTTTTCTTTAACTTACATACCTACTCTATCCTGTACCAATCAATAACATCCATAAAAGGCTTTGGTATGTTAATTGTTTTTCTAATGCATATTTAAATAAACATTTAACTATTCGAATTTAAAATGTCTATCCCCTTGTCAGAATCATGTGTGTTACACTTGAGGATAGCTCACTTGGTTTTCATAATTACTCTGTGAGGTAGGAATGATTGTCCTTCTATACATGAGGAAATGCTCAGAGGGGTTACGTATCTTGCCTTATGTCATGAAACTAGCAAAGGCATAGTAGGACTTGAAGACACTTTTGTCTCTAAGGCCCCTGATCTTTTTCCTAATAATACTCTACAGTGGGAAGAGAAGAAGAGTAGTACAAAAATGAGGTCGGTTCACTAAGATTCTAACGCATTTGATCCAACCAGCTAGTTCAGGCCCTACAGGAAGCCAAGCCTATTGCCTCCCTGGAGAATTCTTGGTTTCTTCTACCACAATCGAGTCCCACGTCTGGCACAAACCTGGTGCTTGATTTGTGTTTGCCAAGTCATGGCTTCGCCCAAGGGCAGATCCTGCGGTCGCTATCCTGATGCCAAGGCGCCGAGAAGCCATCCTGAACTCTGCCCTTTCTGTGTGCCATCACTCAGATCACCACCTTTGTTTCAGCTTCTTGCCCAGGCAAACAGGCCCAGGCTTTGCCTCAAGCTGGGACTTGGGACGGGTTTTTTATTTGAGGTAGTGGCTTTACGACAGTGAGCATTCATTCTGGAACAGTTTGAAAGTTTTTTTCATTTTTTTCTCTCAGCCTAGCACTGAGAAGATATATGTACTTGGCAAAGAAGGGCAGGATTCTCTGACACCTCCCTTTTGGTCCCCTCACCTCTGTTCTGTTGGGGTGTGGTCCTTCCATGAAACTGAGAGAACACAGTCAGGGTCGTATGAGGACTTGGATTCATCTTACCCCTCTGCTACATGATTTGCCCTGCCATTGACTGGCTCTGGGCTTAGGGGTGAGGGCGTGAGAGGTAGAGGAAGAGTGTCAGGAGTAATGGGGCAAAGGAGCTGATATTTATTATGGGCCTACTATGTGTCAAACACTCTACTAGCTACTTGATATCTGTTATCTCATTTAATACTCTGCGCAACCTACAACCTCAATAAATAGGTATTATCATGCTCATTTTACAGATGAGGAAATCCAAGTCTGGAAAGTTAAGTGACTTATTTAAGGCCACACGGTTGCTAAAAGACTGAGCCAAGCTTCAAACCCAAGTCTGTTTGACTCCAAAACCCCTGGACTTTTCACTACCTCAGGTTAGATGAGACACAGTTACGAGAGGACTTGGAAATCATCTAGTCAGGATTTCCCACGCTATATGCTTCACAACACCAGCTTCTCAGATAGGAGGAAGAGGCCAGAAGATTTTGGAGAAAGTTGATTTAGATAAAATTCAATAGATGTCTTTACTGTAGGACTTCTTAGAACCTTTAATATTCTAATATGTACATGACTCTCCAAGAGGGATCTGTAGTGTGGCACATCATCCAAATTACCCAGGGAGACTGTCGATTTTCCTGAAAAATATCCAAGAAACCAGGGTGCTACAGAACAGTTTAGAAACTATTCATCTGATCAGACTCTTATTTTATAAACACGGGGGCAGAAGACTTGCCCAAGTAATACGACAAGCTGAAGCAGGGTAATTCCAAATGCCCCGCCACCTCACTCCTGTCCTGCCTGCCTGTCTCAGTAGAGAGAGGCTCTGCTCATTTCATCAGTCATTAGCAATGAGGTAAGTGTTCCCCACATGCTCGGCACTGGGCTAGACAAGACAGTGGAGAGGCAGCCACGTGGCAGTGTGGTGATGGCATTGATGAAGCGGTGGCAGAACATGTGACTGCCCTGGAACCAGGCTCAGGGGGCTGGGGCAGCCTTCCTTGGAGACTGAGCAGGTCAAAGGACTCTTCCACAGCATTTCTCATGAGAACCTGGAGCATCTGCCCCCAGACTTGTACGCCCATTATCAACAGCAGGGCCTTTGTGGGGCTCCACCTCCACTCACATCCTCAAAACTCTTCCTTCTCTCCTGACGATAAAAGAAGCAAGTGGCAGAGAGGTATAGATTCTGCTGACAGTGGTTGAAATATCTCTGTAACGTAAGCTACACAAATTCCTGGGGTGCCTGACCACAGAACGATCACAGAAAGTCAGAGCTGGAAGAGATTTTGGTGACTGGCTAATCCAAACAATGCTACAAATGGGGAAAGTGGAAGCAGGGTGTGCCTACTCTATTTGTCAGCCCACAGTTTAGGTTCCATGTGATACTTAAGTTATCCGAGGTAGAAATGAAAGTGTAGTGTTTGTGAGCCTGCAGCCTATCTGTGGGAAATGGGTGAAGGAAGGGAAGTGCCATGTCAAGTGCAGTGGAGCCGTCATGGTAGAGCCTAGAAAACACAAGACTGGCTACTCCAGATTCCAGGAGGTGGGACCTTCTCAGCCTCTGCCTCTTCATCACTGTGTGCCCTTGAGAGAGGGTCACTTCCCGTCTCTGGGCCTGTTTCCTCATCTATGAGAAGGAAGAAGTTGGGTTTGTGATGTTTCTTTCAGCTCTAAAGTTCTGCGGATGCTCCATGGGAGGGAGCTTTGTGCAAAGGTCAAAGCGCCACTGACCCCTGGCTGCTCTCAATGCTCCTCTCTGCTCTCACTTTTTAAAGCCTTGGCCATTTACTGGGCACGTTTTCTCTCTTGAGATTGTAGAACTTGTGTTTGAGAGACTCAAGGCCCAGGATGGGCAGGTTGTGCTGCTGTAAGAATATAAATTACAACTAACTTGCTGGGGCAAGAGTAGGCCTGATGGAGCTGCTGCCTGAGCGGCAGGGAGGGTCAGCCTGCCCCTGAGGGATCCTTAGGAGAACACAGTCCCTCCCACTCTGCTGGGCCCAAAGCCACAGCCTGGGCTGGGGCCAGGCCCTAATCACTGCAGTGCTGATATACTGACAGGGTGCTACCTGTTGCCTTGACAATCCAGAACCTTCCCAGCTGTGGACCCTACTAGTGCTAAAGCTTCCAGCCTTGAGATCAGAGACCATTCTTCCATTCTCCACTCCCTCCCCACTTAGTGGGCATTTTCTGAGGTCAGAGGTAGGTGTCAAGTAACCATCCTAGACAAAGTACCCTCTGCAGTTCAGACCATCTTTGGAGTCCAGCTTTCAATCCTGAAATTTGTCCAGGAGGATGGCCGTGCGGATACTGGGCCTGGAAACCCAGTTCTTCTTGGGATAGTTTAAGGGACTACTCTCTGGCTGGAACTATTTAGCTTAGAGATGTTTAGCTGCATGGGACCGAAGCACCGTGATTACAATGGGCTGTCACGTGGAAGAGGGATTAACTTTGTTTGGAATGGACTGTGATATAAAAGGACCTGGGTGGCAGTTTTGGGAACTGCCCAAATAAGGACAACACTTTCCAGAAGTCAGATAAAGAGAGACAGTATTTCAAGGGATGTTGGATTTGTCCACAACTCAAGGACAAACGGAGGCTCAATGACTGTGACAGGAATGCTTTGGAGACAGTTGACAGACCAGTCAGGACTAAAGGAATTATAAGCGATAGCTAATTTCAGGCCCCTTTCAATTTGGAGACTTGAATTCTGGAAAATTCCTCAAAAGAAGATACTTGCCTTTTTCAGCAGAGGTTGTCCAGTAGTGCCTGAATACTTCCTGAAAATAAACAATTTGTACATTTCTCCAAACCCTTGTGGATTTATAGAAACCACATCCTTTCCCTCACCACCGACAATGCCACGACTCCTTTGGAGTTCTAAATTTCTTCTGAGGTTTCTCTCTTCAATCTTGAAGTTCCTGGAGAATAAAGAGGCACTCTCTTCTCTGTGGAGGCATCTGTGCCATAAACTGGAATCAGTACCAGGTGCCGCCTGGTGTGTGTGTGTGTGTGTGTGTGTGTGTGTGTGTGTGTGTGTGTGTGTGTGTGTGTTTGTATTTTCCCACTTTCTTTGCTAAGCTGGCATTATTTTGCACTTGTGATTGATGGCTCACAAATTAATCCTTCTGCTTCTGTTTCTTGATAGATGATATGAAGTTTGGCTACTATCCACTGCCATCTTCACTCTGCCTTGGCCTGTTTGGGGAGCAACATGCCAATTTGGTCTTTTTACTACTCTTCCAGTGAGAGTGAGTAATGACTTAATTTACAGAATGTAAGTGATTAGGAATAATTGGAGAGACCTGAGATCCCCCCAAATCCTTACTTCATGGAAAGTCTGATGATTTTCCCTGGTGATTGATATTCTATGGTGTATGTTTAAAAAACCAGAACTCAAGGGAGAACTCATAGAGGAATATGATCAGACTTGAACGCAGAAAATAAGTGTTTTAGTCACGGTTTCCTCATTGGGACAAACCACTCAACCTTTTTGGACCTCATTTTTCTCATTTGTAAAATGGGTTCATTCATTCTTTCACTCAACAAAACACTGTATATGAGAAGTAGTAACTGTTCTCTGCTTGTGGAATTGCTACACGTCAGAATTGATTGAGGTAAATCTGAAAAAGTTTCATAAATTATAAAGTGGATTGTGAGGAGAAGGAGTCATCATATATGAGATCTAGAATACAGGTTTCTTTTGAATAAAGCCCATTGTGTTCAGTTCTAAGGAAGTGCTTCTTAGCAATGATCCCACTTCTTTTGTGGTTGATACCACTGGATTATAATGAATGAGAACGGCTATTTCCCTTTCCTTCCATCCTGTCCAAAGTGGAAAGTCTATGCATTTACGAGAGAACAGAGGCTTAAATTCTCTTCAGCTGGCTGATAGTCCTCTTAACTGCTAGGACCTCTCTCGACACATACTCTTTTAAGAAGCTCTCTACATGCCCTAGGTTGTATAAGGCCTCAATCAGGCATCAACACTTCTGTTCTGGGGAAGCTTAGGAAGGCAACAACATGTAGTGATGATACACAAAAACCAAACAAACAAAACCCATCACTCTTACAGACATCTTTGCCATTCGCTACTAGCCTCTGTCTCCTTATCTGTGAAGTGGGAATGACAACACCCAGCCTACTTCCCATGCAGAGCTATTGTGATGCTCCAGTGAAATGATGTTGTGAAAGCGCTTTGAAAAGTTAAAAGACCATGTACTAATGTAGGGATTTTCTTGTGTGCTTACCACCTGAATTTGCATTAGCAATTGTAATGTCTTACTGTGACTGTACTTCCCGACTACCAACGCCAGCTTGGGTTGCAACCACTAGTGATGGTATCTGATTTTCTGATCATTATCTGCTTAATAAGTTTCCAACATTTCTATTTTCTAAGAGTCGTTCTCTCTCTTTCTAAATACCTGTGTAGAATCATTCTCCCAACTCAGAAGTTGAAAACTGATTTCACCTGACAGCCCCAGCTGTGTGGCTAATATCACCTTGCTCCCCGGAACTGTTAACGATATGTATTTCCTCTTTCTGTTTAAGTGCCGCCATTCCTAAGTCATGGCCACCTACAAGTTATTTCCAAGCTTTAATGACAATATTAAGACAGTCCCAGCACCACTCTTTGCAACACCTCCTCGAACATCTTCCCACAGTTAAACCTACTGATAAACAGGAATGATCACTTAGCATTTATAAAGCATTTGGTGTCACAAAGGAATTTATGACTTGTTGTATTGTTCTCTCTTAGAACCTCCCTAAAAGGATGGTCAATAAAACATTGGTGAAGAAATCGGGGAACTGGGTGCCACCATCAGCATGACAAATCACCGTTTCCATGGATAAGACTCCTGTGATTAATTCCTCCAGTAAAATCCCGCTGGGTTGATCGAGTTTTCACATTAATAATAAAGGGATTGTGAGAGCTCCATCAGCGCGATCAATGAAAGTGATGGGTATTGATGGCCTTTCAAAACTCCACCAGTAAGCTAATAATTTCCAGATGTATTTTCCTCCAGCGGGTACAAACATTTCTCTGCTTCCTATGTGGGTATTTTCTCAAAGATGGAACAAGGAGCCTGAGGCCCTGAGACGTGACTTGCCCAAACGCATTGTGTGAGTGGGCTGAAGTGCTCAGACCACAGCACCGGGCACAAAGTAGGTGCTCGATACACACCTGATGAGTGACCGATGAAATAAACCCAAGTCTGGGAGATGTTTTTCTCCCCCCACTATATGCTATAAGAAACTATATTTAGCTTCCTGCCATGTTTTCTACTCTTCCGAAATGAAACTACTTCGTTAAGCCTAATGAAATGCTCGTTCTGCACTAAGATGGCAGCTACAAGCTACATGTGGCTACTGAGCACTTGAAATGTGATGGCTCCAGATTGAAATGGACTACAAGTGAACCTCAAATTTTGAAGGATTCGTGTGAAAAAATATTGTAAAATGTCCCATTATTAATTTTTTTCATTGACTACGTGTTGAAACGATAATAGTTTGAATATACTGGGTTAAGTAAAATGCTATTAAAATCACACTTGAATCACACTTGTGTCTTTTTTAATGTGACTATGAGAAAATTTTAAATTCTCTCTCTGGCTGTTTACGGCTTGCATAGCTCGATTAGAAAATACTGTAATCTAGTTTATAGAAGTTTCAGAAAAATAATTATATGTGAATTGTTAACCTTTCAATAAAGATTCTTTCTTCAGGCTAGCCCAGAACCTAGGGAACAAAGGTAATGGTAATTACTTTCTTTGCAACAAAAAAGAAAGATTCACTCTTTTCTCTACTTTATCGCTTTCCCTAAAGTTTCAATTGCACTCTCCTTAACCTCATAATTTAAAAGCTGGGAACTCTGCTAAAGTATCGATGGGTGGTTGGGTGGCTGGCCAGCCACCCCGGGAAGCAAGGCATCTAATCAGAAGAGCCACCATCCCAAACCCAACTGCCACAGGCACAGAAGTCTTCCTGTGAACCAGGGAAACACGTTTTTGGAGTTTACTCTTGGTGAACAAGTTTAAACAAAAATAATTACCATGATAACTGACACTTTTATAGCACTTTGCAATTTATAAAACACTTTCACAACTATCATTTCATTTGATTTTCATAATAGCTTTGTAATCTGGACATTATTATGATGCTATTTGACAGATAAAGATACAAAACTTTATCAAGTTAAGAGCCTTGTTCATGATCACGGAGCTAGAAAGTGGTAGATGTGGTTTTAAACCCTGGTCTCCTAATACAGGGCGGCCTCCTAATACAGCTCTTATCTCAGGGCACTCCAGAATCCAGCACGTGAACTTTGACTGGCCTGACCTAGGGCTCAGTGACCCCCAAGTTTCTGATTTTGCAGTGTCTCTCTAGCATAGATCAACAGTGGAAGAAGAAAGGAAAGATGGAAGAAGCAGCAGAGAAGAAGGAAATCCAGGTAACGAAATATATATGTAATATCTTGAAGAGAAACTTCCCCATGGCACACCACAATTCCCACTGTAATAATTTTTTACGCCAATGTACATGCAAAAGGAAATACTATCATGGTCAAATCCTTATTGGTGGAAGTCTACCTACCGCTGGGCAGTGTTGGGTATTATTATTCCCAACTGAGGCTCAACGGTGTTAAGTCCAACGTTTATTTATTTCACCACCCTAAGTTGGCTTGTGCCTCATACAAATCATATGCATTTTTATTGTTGCAGTTTATTTTTGTGTTTATTCATTAAGTATTCAATAATTATCTCCATGACTTTTATCCCAGTTTCTTTGGGTTTACTTTGTTTTCTTTCTCTGGCTTTTAAAATAGAACACTTTAGGTTCTTTAAAAAAAAATCTTTATTTTCTAATAAATGCACTTAAGGTTATGAATTTTCCTCTAAGTATCACTTTTGTTGCATCTCCATGGGTTTTGATTACTTCCATTGTGTATGATAGTATCAAAACCTATTTCGTTAACACTTTCATTATTATTCAGCTCTAAATATTTTATAATTTTTATTGGGTTTCCTCTTTAACCCGTGGGTTATTTGGAAGTATGATTTTTTACTTTCCCCAAATAGTATCTATGTTTTGAATAGATAATATATACACATGGTACAAAATTAAAGAGATACAAAAAAATATATACGGTGAAAAGTCTCTCAAAAGCGGCATCTGTATGATTCCATTATGTGATATAACAGAAAAGGCAAAACTATAGGGAGAAAGAACAGATCAGTGGTTGTCAGGGGCTAAGGGGTTGGTTATAAGGGGACAAGAGAAAATCTGGGGGGTGATGGAACTATTTTATACCTATATGGTGGTGGTGGTTACATGGCTGTATGCATTTGTCAAAATTTGGAGAAATGTATACTAAAAATGGGTGAGCGGCACTGTGCATAGAACTCTAATGGCAATTTTTCCATTCATCTAAAACTTGCAGCCATAGTTTTTCTCCTCATACTGGAGCAACCTCTACATTAAGTACAAGAAAACCTCTAAAACTACCTAATTTTTTTTAAAAGCCAATTCGCAGAACAATATTTTGGACTAGGACAGATCCTTCACAAATATCCATATTCTTTGGTGATTCACAGGGAATAAATTACCTGAATATGCATACTTCTATACATGGGAGCTACTGCCGTTGTTAGAATCTGCCAGCACTGCCCGGAAAGCTTAGGGACTCCAGCCAAGTTCAGGACCCTCCTCTCTAGGCCATTGCTTGAAGTTGGCATTTTGCTTAAACCCTGAACATCAGCAGCTCTGCTGTGACATGATCTAAGTTGGAGTTAAGTGGCCATAGGAGAAGCTTGCTAAGATGACATGATCATAATTATCCAGAGCCAAACTGAAGCAATCTTATTGTCATTAATGTCGCTGGGTCACGATAGCCAAACAACTAGGATTAAACAGGGAATGGGTGACACACATAATACTAATTCTTGCTTAGGTCTGTATACAGCAGCAGATTTGGTCAAAGGAAGCCTTACTCTAGGAGGACTAGTTATCAGTCTAGTCTTTACCTTAATCCCGAAAGTATTTGAAGATGCTGAGTCCTTGCTTAGTCATTAAGTACACAAGTGTCACTGGAGTGGTGACTCTCTCTAAGCTTGGCTTCCTCATCTATCAAATGGAGGAAATTCCATCCATTTCACAAGTTACTAGAAAGATTGAGAGAGAAAGTGAATAGAGATACCAGTCACAGAGAAGGTTCCTTCAAGAACCACTGTGTTTATCAAATGAGGGCCTCTGATTCTCATTCTGTGATGATGAGAATAGCCTTTCATCCTTTCATCCTCGTCTCTTGAGGGTCTGGAGGACTGAAAGAAAGTATCAAACTGTGCATTTCCCAGTCCGCATCATATCAAACCAAATTGAAATAATGGATGGATAAGGGTTTGGGACCTTACAAAACACTAATGACATCAATACCTTCCTTGTACACCCATACTCACCTTTCTACCTGGATAATTCAAACCTGTCCTTCAAAACTCAGCTCAAGCACCAAGTCCTGCAGGACAGCCTGACTTGAGTTTAATGGCCTTCCTCTGGACTCCCTCCCAGAGTCTCCCACACGACACTGTGATTGCCTGTTTGCTTGTCTGTCATCTCCTGTCATATGGAGGCTAAAGATCAAAGTCTGCATCTTCCCTGTCTGCTTCTCATGGCAGGTATGGCATCTGGCACAGTGTGGGCATGGATAAGGGTTGATAGATTCTGACTGATGAAATTTAAGTGTTATTAAGGCTTATGTCACTGCTTTCACAAAGCCTTTTGTCATCTCTTGACCAGACATAACCTTGCTTTACTCAGAACAACCCAAAGTATTTTCATTGTTCTCTAATGGGGTTTGTAGCTACCCACGCCGTAGCTATGAGGAGATGGGAAGGTGCTTTCAAGGGATTGAGGGAGAGGAGCTGTCATGGGGAACGGCTGAAACTCTTGCTTCATTTTTCCTACCTATCCTTTTTCTGCAGCACCAGGAACACGTTTTAGAGCTGAGTCAGGATTAACTCTCGCCATGCATTCATTTCCCTCCCTGCTCTGGAATGACTGACTCTCTGCAGGGTTGATTTCTCTTCTGTAGAAGCCACCCAGTCCTTCCCACTGGTTTCCTGTGGGTGACACATACCAAGGTGATTTCTCAGAACCTTCTAAGACAATATTCTCAAGTCTCATTACACACTGGAATCACTAGAGAACATTCAAAGATGCTTATCTGCAGCCTCATTCCACAGATTCTGATTGGACCAATTTGTCATGGGACCCGTGCATGCCCCAACTTACATAGGTCACAGCTGGGACCCCTTTAGAGGAGAATAACATATCATTTAGAAACACGAACTGAATGGCCCCCAGGAAGCCTCTAGATTATAACCCTATGTTAAAGCACATAGCTCCCCAGCCATATAGAATCTTAGAAGTCAATGCTGAAATGGCTGTTTGAGGGCAACTGGCTCTGCCCCCTAATTCTCAGACTGGGAAACTGAGGTCCAGAGAAGATATGTGATGTGGCAGGACCAGGACTTAAACCCGAGTCTCCTAATCCAGGTTAGTGATTCTTCCATTAAGCCAGGCTGCCTTTTGGGATAGTGCATACATAGCTCTCTGCACTCGGGGGTTGTGGGGGGAGGTTCTTAACATTTCTTACTTTTTAAAAATTTTTTATTGGGGAATATTGGGAAACAGTGTGTTTTTCCAGGATGTCGAGTCGTTGTTTTTTTCAATCTAGTTGTAGGGGGCTCAGCTTAGCTCCCAGTCAAGTCATTGTTTTCAATCCAGTTGTGGAAGGCGCAGCTCACTGGCCAATGCCTATGTGGGACTTGAACCAGTGACCTTGGTGTTATGAACATCACGTTCTAACCACTGAGCCAACCATCAGCCCACCGGTGGCTCAACTCCAAGCTCAAGCCATTGTTTTCAATCTAGTTGTAGAGGGTGCATTTCACTGGCCCATGTGGGAATCGAACCAACAACCTTGTTGTTAAGAGCTCACTCTCTAACCAACTGAGCCATCCGGCCACCCCTTAACAATACTTTCAAATGAACTGCTAAGGCTCAGAATAAGTCTACACTAACCATTGCAGCAGCCTACACCTCCGGTGGGCTTTGGTCAAAGCTGTTCATGGCTGTTGTCCAGACAAACACAACAGGAAAATTCTGAAATCACTGGAATTGGGAAGTTATCATATGGGGATGGGTTTGAGCCCAGTTCCACCATTTATGAACTGGTTGACCTTGAATAAATCACTTCTGTGAGCTCCAGTTCTCTCATCTGGGCAACTGAGTAGACGGTGGCACGATGACGACAATGTTGTCTGAGACAAAATGTGAGTCAGCGGGGGTTTCTCTGACACCCCACCCCCCACAGCCCATCAATCATCAAGTCCTGGGGATTCCTAAATCGACTTCGTTCATTCTCCCATTTCTCTCCATCACCCCCACACTATGCTAGTTCAGGCTACTATTCTTGCTGCGGTGGATTACTACCAGAGTCCCCTAGTTGATCACCCTGCTTCTAGTCCCGACCCCTCTTGGGCACCCTCCTCACCAAAGCCGAGTCTCCTTTAGAACATACGAGGCTGTCATCCCATCACTTAAAATCTTTCCACCCATCTTGCCATAAGCTGAACTTCTTATCTTGCCCTCCAGGGTCTGACGTCTGCCTGCCTCTCTGGCCTTATTTCTCCTCTTCCCCATCCATCCACCGCCATCTTTACATCCTACGCCCGGTAACTCCAGGTCCCTTCAGGTCCTGCAGGAAGGCCTCCCTGACTTCCCCAAGTCTGAGTTAGGCCCCTACCAAATGCTCCCACAGCACTCTGAACTTCTATTTTACCCACAGAATGTATTGTAACCGCCCCTTTCCCTGATTGTGCTCCACAAGTGCCATAGCAGGGACCATCTCCATCTTCATCTTGACTGTATCCCCAGTGACGAGGACTGTGCCAGGTGATAGGTTAAGGCACTTCATTTTTTGACATGTGAATGGATCTGTAAGACGATGTGATACCGATTTAACAGGATTACCACACAGAATAAATGAGGAAACACATGCACAGATCTGCACAGCATCTGACATTCAACAGTGATCAGTAATCGGGTTTTCCCATCCCCATTTCCCTTCCAGTTTTTATATCTCATGTTCTGGATTCTAGTCCATCTTTTGCCTCTGACCAGTAACTTGGCTTCTCTGGTTCTGTTTCCTTTCCATTAATTTGATTACATGGCCCTAATCAGCTAACACAAACAAACAACAACAACAAAAATAACCCCTCACCCGCTCCCCACCCCCCAATTCTAAGAGTCTGCAAGCCCGCTTTCCTTCCTCTTTCCTGGCTCACTTCCTCTCACTTCATAAGAATCAGGACTCAGGAAGGACAGTCCATAGCTCCTCCTCAGCCCTTCTACATTTGTTTCAGGGTCAATTTATCAAGCTGTTAGAAAATATGTTATTTTCTCAAGTCCAAAGAAATTTGTTTTGAGGTCAGGCCTGCTTCCTTAAAGAGCATACAATGTATAACTTCCGGATCTTGGCAAATGGCAACTCTGAGGACTCCAAATACCTCTTTGTTCCAAGGCTGAGCCCTGCCTGAGTGATGACAGGACAAGTTTCCCCCACACCCTGTGCTGCCGGGAGGGTGGGGGGTAGAGAGTGGGCAGAGCAACACGGACTGCAAGGGAAGCTGAAGAAAGATGCTTGCACACACCCTCGCAGCTATTGTCACGCTACTGTGGCTGCCACCCAGGGGACCTAGAGCCTTCGGGTGAGAAGCAGGAAGGAACAAGGAGGCAGGAGAGGGACTTAGCTTCCCCTCTCCACAGTGGACTTACTCTCCTAGTTAACCTTCGCACAACCGCCTCAGCTTATGTAAGAGTTCCAAGGCTCTCTTCAACAGCCCACCTTCACAGCAGCTCTTGTGTCTA
Source organism: Rhinolophus ferrumequinum (assembly GCF_004115265.2). NCBI lineage: Eukaryota > Metazoa > Chordata > Mammalia > Chiroptera > Rhinolophidae > Rhinolophus > Rhinolophus ferrumequinum. Next base: position 24,635,498 of record NC_046306.1, on the reverse strand, counting down.
TACTGGACCATAAGGTGCTGGAGAAGCAGGAGAGAGGTTAGCCCTGCAGCACAGCTCCCACACTCCTGGGCATCCTACCAAGGAAAGTCCATTCTGGGGTCTCCTCTGTCCACGACGGCTCTGGGGCCTATGATTCCATTCTTAAAAGTATAGGAGTTACTACTCCGAAATAAAGATATCAGTGCCATGTAAACATGCCTGTTAATTACGTCACGGACCACACAGTCCTTGAGCTCCTTTCTCTTTAGACTTTTACTGAACAACCGATTTATGGAAGCCTCCTTCCCAATATCCCCAACAAAAAGATACCCACCAAGCCTACCTTCTCAGGAGCTTACCATCTAGCGCAGGAAACAAGACAGATGTACCAACAGTCAAAGAGAAAACTGGGTAAATGCTACAATCCAACCCGGGACAGATATCGTGGGAAAATATGGATTCTGGCTAGAAAGAGCAGAAAAGTTTCACAAAAGAGACCACATCTGAGCTAGACCCTGAAGGAAGAGTTGAATTTGGGTGAGCAAAGATTTTCTCATGGGCTCTGTTGAGGAAGGCTGGGCTTGTTTGACTTGGAAAAAACTCCTTGGGTTCCAGTGAAGTGCGTTCCCAGTCTCAACTGCTGTTTTGGATACTTTAGTAAGAGGACTGCTGTGCTGGTGACAGTCGCCTTACCTCTCTGGGCCTCGGTTTCCTCCTCTTGGTTTGTAAGATTGAATTCAGCTGTGTGCCCCGCTCCTCTTTCCCATTCTTTTGTCCTCAAGAGAGGCAGGAACCCAACACAAGGCTGGAGATACATTATGTGCCTTACAAAGGTATTCTAAATATAATTTATATTTGGGGTGTTAGGTTTCTTCTAGGATTAAATTTCGTCCTGTCTTAGGACATTTTTCTTTTTTCTTTTTTAAAAAAGGAAATAATAAAGAAGCTGTGGATTTGTACCTGGAAAAAAATGTTAGTTACAAAAAATCACTACTACACTATCATGTTGGAGAAAATTACTATTTTTAAAAGCAGATCAAGAAGGCAGACAACACAACAGAGAGACAGGTAAAAGATGTGAAGAAATCTTTCATAAAAGAGTATATCCAAATGGCAAATAATCATATAACAAGGTGCTGAGTTTCATTCGCCATCAGGAAATACAAATTAAAACCACAGTGTCATACTACTCCCTCCCACCAGAACAGTTGAAATGAAAAGGACAGACAACAGCAAATTTTACCGAAGATATGCAGCAACCCAAACTCTCACACATTGCTTGTGGGTATATAAAACAGAACAAGTCCTTGAAATAACATCTGACAGCATCTAGTAAAGTCTATGTATGTATATCCAATGACTCAGCAATTGGAGGCCCAGCTCTATACCCAAACAGAATTACATATATAGAGAGTAGAATGCTCATAGTCAAAGACTGGAAACAACTCAGATTTCCATCAACGTCAGAATGGATAAGCAAATTGTTGATTATTTACACAACTAGAACACTACACAACAACAAAAATGAGCAAACTATGTACAAAGCGTCATGGACAAAGCTCACTTACAACATAATAAACAAAAGAAGCCAGGCGCAGAAAAGAATATGCTACATGAGTCCATTTATATGAAGTTCAAGAAGAGGCAAAACAAATTAAGCTGTTTGAAGCCACAACAGTGGTTATTCTTGGGGAGATGGATTCATGAGTGGATGGGGACACAAGTGGGGCTTTGAGGATTCTGGCAATTTTTTTTCTGGATCTAGGTGGTGGTTACACACATGTCTTTCTTCACTTTGTGAAAATTCTTTGAGCTGCATACTAATGATTGTGCACTTTTTGGTAGGTGTGTTATACTTCAACAAAATTTACAGTAGAAAAACCAGATCAGAATCTGCTTTGGCTCCATATCTACATTTCAGACAAGAGAAAAGAATTTAGGGAAGAGGATTGAGAAGTGGATGTTCTGGTTTTCTCTCTCTCTTTTTAGAGACGTTGTGTTATTTATTGAGTCATAATTTACATACAATAAATTCACCAATTTTCACTAGAATTTTATGAGTTTTGAAAAATGTATAGTAGTATACCCACCATCACATTGATGACCTAGAATATTTCTATTACTCCAAAGCGTTCCCTTGTTCTCTACAGCCGGTCCGCTCTTCCTATGCTTGGCTACCATGATCTGCTTTCAAAACTTCACTACAGTTTTGCCTTTCTGCAATTTCATATAAATGGAGTCATAGGAGATCCTCTTTAAAATGATTTCCTTTGCACGTGACCATGTACAGTGGGTTACAGTGAGGATGCACAGTGTGTCACACTGCATTTATCCCCTAACGCCACTCTATCTACCCTGGCAAAATGCACAGGATCCTTCGTGAATGTTCCATGTTAAAATGAAGTTGGCTGGTTGAATGCTGCACACCCTAAACCCAAGGAAGGATTATGTGAGAGACGAGGTGTACCCCAGGGAGCCCCAGAGGACAGAGCCAAAACCCAAGGAGCAGTGGCATGGGCAGCTGTCAGCAGCTTAACAGAAGGACGGTTTCTCCAAAAGCTGGAGCTGATCAAACCCTGGAATGTGTTGAACTCAAAGCAAATCACTTGCTGTCCAGAGTGGACAAAGAGAAAGGCAAGATGGCTAGCCATCAAGGTGTCAGAGAGAGGACCCAGGCAGGAAAGTGGACTCAATGTCTTCTACTGTGTTTCCCCGAAAATAAAACCTAGCCGGACAATCAGCTCTAATGCGTCTTTTGGAGCAAAAATTAATATCAGACTCAGTCTTATTTTAATATAAGACTGGATATAATATAATATAATATTAAAGTCTTATATTAATTTTTGCTCCAAAAGACACATTAGAGCTGACGGTCCAGCTAGGTCTTATTTTCGGGGAAACACTGTAATTCTTATTCCAAACCTAATATCCCGTTATAGCTAATTGGGCTCTAAATGCAAATCACTAATATTTTCAACATCAAACAGGATAAAGCAAAAAAAAAAGAAAAAAATATGTCAAAGAATACATTTAGCAACAAGACTAGAATCAATCTCCAGCTACTGGGAGTGGCTATAACTCAACTAGAGAAGCTTATTGGAAGGCAACAAAAACATATGAAACACTTAGAAGATAATGAGCCAGCATTTTTTTTTCCCTTTATCAATTTTATGAATGCTTCCAGGCAGTGAATTTAAGGAGGGAGTAGAAGAGATGTTTTTCAAGGCAATTTCACAGTGTTCGCTAAGACTCTAATTTCTCCTCTCCAATTAACACAGTGGATTTGGCAAACCCCACCCAAGTCAGTATAATCCAGTGAACGTCAGTCAGCTGGGCCTGCAAAGCCTCAGCTGAGCTCTGTACAGATAAGGACACAAAGGACCTACCGTCCCTGCCTTCAAAGTAAAAGAAGCATGCGTACAACCCCCATCCAGGCCAGCCCAGGCTGCTGTAATGGAGGAAAAGGACAGACTCCCACGAGAGCAGAAACGAAGTTAAGGGTTGAGGGAGGACACGCTGCTTATACTGGACTCTGAAAAACAGGGCAATGGTCCAGGATGGGAGACAACAGCATGGCATACCTTGGAGAATTTTCCAAAAGCCAGACCATTTGTGTGTTTATTGTTTTAAACCTTTTTTGAGGATGAGTGGGCTTATGGACACATTACTAGAAAATGTTGGCTTTAACCCGTTTTCTTCAAGAGGTACTTAGTAGAATTTACTGAAAATAACAGTAACAGTAAAATGAGCTGGGACTGTAAATAAATGGGTTCTATTTGTAAGATTGTAAGACTTCGATGGGCCTTGCTTTCATCATTTGAAAAACAAATGAGATTGTCCTAAATCAGTAGATTTCACTTGTGCCTCATGGAATCGCAGGAGTAACAGGGAGCAGGGTGAGGACCCCACACCCATTTCTCTCACAGCGGCTCTCCTTTTGTGTTTCGATTGGGTTTCATTTGGATGAAGAGCTGTGCTACTTTACAAACTTAGATTACAGGGCTCACTAAATAAGTCAATGGGGTTGTCCTGTGTCTGAGCCTTGAACGATCTTTTCCGATGACAAGTTCAGAACATTCCATGATTTAACATATTTATTTTTATCATTATGATATTATTATACAACAATTTGTTTTCTCTACCATTTTTCCATCCTCAGGCTTTTTACTTTTCAGCCTCAGTTTTTTTCTCACGTTATTTTCTTCTTTTGTCCGCTGTATTTTTTCCGTTCAATTTTTTTCCTTTTTAGGTATATGTGTAGAAAAGAGTTAACACGGCAGGCCTGGCATTGCTATCCTTAGAAAAAACCTGCTTGCAGAATTGGCCCTTGGCCGATGCCTGGGAACTTAGATTTTGGGAGGGTTCCCACCATTCCCTAAATGAAAAGCATGGCTCCCTGTGCTAAATTGTTTGCACACCCCACGTGGTTTATGCTTTCTTTCTGGGAGTCTGGAATTTTGGTACATGCTAGGCAGAGGGTTCCTAGGTGACTGGCCTCCAATAAAAACTAAGGGCTTCCGGGCTCAGGCAAGCTTCCCTGATAGACAACATTTCATACCTGTTGGAGTGTGTCCTGCGTGACTGCACTGGGCGAGGACTCAGAAGCTTGGGTTTGGTTTCCTTCAGACTTAGCTCCATTACCTTTCTCCTTCACTGATTTTGCTTTATATCCTTTCAGTGTAATAAATCAGAGCTGTGAGAAATGGCAATGCTGCCATTTCTTCAGGCCGTCATTCTCCTTGCTCTCTAGCCTAGATCTCTGGGCAGCTGTAATGGTAACCCTGAAATGCTGAATTTACTGCTTGGGTTTTGAGAAAATTTGCAATGAGAACAAAAAGGGGAGGGGGGCCTTCTTTAATGGCTTTGCATTTTGTGGCTATGGCATCTGGATATATGCTTAAATTGAGGAAAAGTGTTACAGGCTTGTCATTTCGTAAATGCTAGAGGGAGTGTCCCCATCAGGGAAACTGCAAAAAAAAAAAAAAAAAAAGTATTAGTGGGACACAATTTCCTTGCTTTTTTTGCCACTGATGAGCAAATTAGAATTTAAACTCTTCAGATATTAAAACAGAATAAGTTTCCAGATTGATGATTTTTTTACTATGATTTTTACTTGTTGGAGCCTCTGGGAAAAGGAAACTGACATGAAAATAGAGTCACTGAACAGCTGAAAACACACTTTGGAGTTTTAAAAAGCAGTTTTTCATAGCTAATAATCTCCTATAAATCATATCAGATCTTGTAAACACTGGCTCTTACAGATGATGATTTTCTTGCTTGCTGTGCATATTTTTGAGTAGGTCAACTTGAATTCTAAGAATGACATGACAAAAAGTGCTTAGGAAAGCCTTGCCTGTCACCGGGGCTTGGAACCCAACCCTTTGGGCCGTCAGCCCCTGCCTTTTCTGCTGCCAAAGAAGTGCCTTTAGCCTTTTGGGAGTCCTGGATTCCTGGCCCTTAATTGCCTGTGAGCTCGAACCTGACATTATCTGCTACAGACAGGTCATTTTCGCCTCAGCTGGAGCTGTGCCCAACTGAAAGCTGGCACAGGCCCAAAGAACAGGACCTCAACTCTAGGGGTACCAGTATAGGTATAGGGGATATCTTGAGAGCCTAACCTGTGAGAATATCATCATAGAGTCTGGCTTGACCGTCTGGGTCACATACGAATAGCCACAGGAAAAGGCTTAGGCTCTAATGGGACCACCTGAAACTGAGCTACGGATAGATCGACTCTATACTTCTGGTAAGAGTATACTGATTGCATTGTAATTTGAGATCACTGCTGGTAGCTGCAAGTTGGGGCAGGGCATATCACAGGGCCTGTGACCCCTTAGTCCTCTCCTGGCAGACCTGGCCCACCTCTGACCCGCTCTGGAGATGCCTCACTACTATTGCTTGTTGTGCTTAGCTTCCGGAATTAGGTACAGCTTGCAGCTACGCACCAATCGCCTGACCCCTGGTGCACACATCTCATGAGGCAGTTTGATTATGAGCCTCAGCCCACTCCAGAAAACGCCGCTCATTAAATAAAAGAGCAGATGAAAGGGACGGCGTGAAGGGTGGGCGTGGATATGTAAACCCATTTTGGAAGTTGTTGAAAATTCAGGATTTCACCTCAACCGATTCCTGATCGTGATTATCTTTGGTTCGGTTGTATAAATACGTTTTTCTGTGAGAAGGCTTTTGACCCTCTTGCATACAACACTTCCAGGTGAAAGGTTTGGATGACGGTAGGGATGCTTTTAAAAGGTAAAGTTACGATTGCTCCATGGGACACACTGAGTTGGAAACAACAGAGAAAGAACAAAACCCCAGCAACTAGGGAGGCTGGGGGTGAGGGCACTGACACTCTGGTTTTCAGAACTGTCCCTGGAAGCCTCCCCTCTTCCTGTAGGAAAACTCCCGGAGCCACCTTTCCCAGCTGCGAGGAAGCTTTCAACTCAAACCAACTGCTGAGCCTCTGGTCACATGATCACACCTAACAGCTCTGACTACAGCACAGCAGGGGCTGGACCAGCTCCTACACTTCCCACGAGAACGCCTCCGGATGCCTCCATACTCCAGAGGCAGATGAACTTGTGTCACAGACAAACCAGCGCATGTAACTGACAGCCTCGGGCTGTCTCCCTGAATCCAAGGACTGAGCTGAATTAATTGGAAGGAACTGGAAGCCCATGGAGGGAGTTCCCACGATGGGAGAGCACACTGGGTGCCCTCATAACCTGTTCCGCCTAACGTCTGGCCAGCTTGGCGCACCCCAGTACCTGTTCACTCTTTGTCTCCAGGGGTACTCCGTGTGCCCTCTGGTGTGTCCTTGCAGCCCAGGAAGGCCATCAGGTCAGCTACAACTTACTGCCCAGAGCTGTGCTGTCCCTCAGCTGATGCCTTGGACCAGTAAGAAAGGTTCACACTAAAACAAGGAGAAAGCCACTTGGCTTTGTAAGACAGACCTTTATGGTTTCTGACCTTTGTTCTAACTGGCTAAGTCCAAAATTCTGAAAAGGCGTGACTGAAGTTAGTCCTGTAGGGTGGTCTCGCCTTGCCGCGTGGTCTCCTAGTGATAATAATTTTGCTGTAAGGATGTGTTGGCCAAGGGCTGAGGGGGTGGACTGCTCAGAAAAGAGTGAACATAGCAGACCCAAGAGTGTCATGTTTAGAAAGACCTGCTGGCAAGTTTGACCCGTGGCTGGCATTTGGGAACATGGATTTCAGGAGGGCTCTCACCATTCCAGAAATGATGAGTGACTCACTGCATTAACCTGTTTGTACAGGTTTGTGACCCATTGTTTGTACAAACAATGTGGTTTATGCCGGACATCCACTTTTCTTCCAGGAGTATGGAATTTTGGTACGTGCTAGATAGCGGGTGATACAAATTGAGCCTGAAACATTGCTAGCGGCAAAAATGACAAAAACTGTCTTATTTCAGGCACATCATGAGAAGACAGGGTCCTTTGCTGGAAATAAATAGAAGCCAGCAGGAAAAGAGGAAGACCAAATATGAGAGGGACTGACTCCATGAAAGAACCCATGGGCCTGAGTCTGCAGGAGCTGAGCAGGGCTGCTGAGGACAGGATCCTGGGGACCTCACCCATTCATAAGGTCACCAGGAATTAGAGCTGAATCAATGGCACACAACACACACAGGCAGCAAATATCTATGTGATTGACCCACAATATGAAATTTTGGACCCCTAGGTTTGAGTGAGCTTCCCTGGAAGACAACATTTCACACGTGCCGTCACAATTTGTTGCAGGAGGAATTAAGCCTATCCTGTGTGACTCTACTGGAGAGTCCATTAACACTCCTGAAAGCCTGCGTCTGGGGTTCTCCAGACTTTGCCCCGCACGCTTTTTCCCGTGGCTGATATTGCTTTGTGTCCTTTCACTGTAATAAATCATAGTTGTGAGCCCAACTATATGCGGAGTCCTCCCTAACGAATAATTGAACCTGGGGGTGATCTTGGGGATACCAATACAGGATGGAAAAAAGACAAGAAGGATTAAAGAGATTTTTTTTTGTCCCTAATTAAAGTTTCAATACTGAAATTTAGTATTCATAAGGTAAACAGTTAAAATCCCTAACCAATTCTGATGCAAGTGCCCAGAATTATATCAATAACTGAGCAAAAGACTTACTGTCTACAACATTTGTTTATTTATCAAGAGAAACTATCCCTTAGTTTCCCAAATATCCATGTTTCATAGTTCAGGAACACAGGTCAGCAACAAACTTCCGTGGAAGTCAACTCAAAGAAATTCTTTACACTCCGAAATCACTTTGCACTCTGAAAGATACCAGCCTTCCTCATCGCCTCAAAATCTTTCATGGAATCATAATTTCTGTAGAAATCTGCACATGCCTTCTTCCTTGGTTCAGCCACAGCAAACTTATAGAAAGCTGCAGCCCCCAGAGAAACAAGGACTGCTCCAACAATATGAAATCGCAGACGCTTGGCCAGAAGGCCACGCATCTGAGTTTTCGCCAAAGCACTGGAAGACATGGTAGCTATTTGCTCCCTTAATACCAACGTCCTTAGAGATTTTTTTAAGAAGGATGAATATAGTACAATATAAGAAGATGGGGAAACAGAAACAAGAAAGGAAATGCGGGCAAGAATCAATGTCATAGTAGGACTGAACTTGGCGGCTACTAGGGCTATCACACCCCATGTGAGTTCAAGGGCTCACAAAGCTGTTCAGAAGACAGTCCTCAGATGACCCCTGGACAGCACAACTGCCCCAGGGAATGAAATGACCAACCCTCCCAACTCTACTGGGAAACATGAGCAGAAATTATAATAATCCTTTGTAGGATGTACAAATGTACAGGATTTAAGAACTCTTATCCATTTGTTGAACTTTTGTAATCACTTTGTGAGGCACACTGGACAAGAATTATTATTCTTCCTAATGCACAGAGCATTTAAGGGCCTCCTGTTCCTAGAGTCAAAATTAATTGTCCCTCCTGTTTGTACTTCTTTGACAGAACTTACCACGATCCACCATGTTTGTTGGTTCACTGAGCACATCTGTCTCTCCCATTAGACTGATTTCCTTAAAGGGGCCTGCTCTGACTTTTTTTCCTTGTCTTTTTTTTGCGGGGGAGAATAGGAGAGAGAATAATCTTTTCTCATGATAAATTTTTGTGGGAAAGTAATAAAAATAAAACAAAATAAATATCGCATGTAATATTGCATGTAATCCTTATTTTAGTCATCTCTGTATTCCACCCAGACCCAAGAATAACCTGGCACATAGTAGGTATTCAATCAACAATTCATTGATCTGTTGTCAGCTAAAGGGTCTAGCTATCACCATGTTTGCTTTGTGGAGGATTAAATGAGATAATGGACATTAGTGAACTTTGTAAACTGCAAAGCATTTTGTAGATCTAACATATAATTAGATCTAATTATAATTACGCATCCTTGACTTTATATTCATTTAAGAAAATCTTTGAGAAGATGACTGCATTTTGCAAGTGAACGGATGACTCATTGCTTATGGGAGCTTTGATTCTCCCATTTACAGACAAAGAACCTGAGGGTCAGAGAATTTTAAAGACACATAAAGTTACATGGATGTGTTTGTAGTTATGTTGATTTGTGGTTTCTCCTCAGAAGTAAGATTTGACTTTACAATTATTTTTTTAAAAGATTTTATTGAGGAAGCGGAACAGGAATTTATTGGGGAACAGTGTGTACTTCCAGGTCTTTTTCCAAGTCAAGTTGTTGTCCCTTCAACCTTGTTTGTGGACAGTGTAGCTCAGCTCCAGGTCCCGTTGTTAATTGCAGAGGGCGCAGCCCACCATCCCTTGCGGGACTTGAGGAGTTGAACCAGCAACCTTGTGGTTGAGAACCCACTGGCCCATGTGGGAATCGAACCGGCAGCCTTCAGAGTTAGGAGCATGGAGCTCTAACCACCTGAGCCACCGGCCGGCCCCTTGACTTTACAATTAGTTCTTACTTTATTTCCAAGTAATGCTGTAATGCTTTCAACATTATCAATAGCTTTTTTCTCTGTTAGCTTCCTTTTTACTTTTACTGATTAAAATTTTCACAAACCCTTAATACCCTACAAAGTCATGCTGCCTCATTATGGGGAGGTGGAAAGGACATGAGTATTGGAATCAGAGAGATGTGGGTTTGAACGTAACCTCTGCTTCTTAGTAGCTGGGCAACTTTGAGCAAAGGACTTAATTTCCATGAGATTTACTCATCTACAAAATCAGGACAACAATATCTACTTTCTAAAGTTATGAGGATTAAAGATAGTGTATGTGGAGCATCTAGCCTAGGCCTGGCACCTAATAGACACTCTATAAATGATAGTTGAGTATCGTTGTCAGTCACTATTATTAATAAGTTGAAACAGGAGAAAGAACAATCACGAATTTTGGCTTGGAGAACCCTGGGGAAACTGGTCTAGCAGGTCACTTATGAAACCAAGCTGAAAAAGTTTATCCCCCAAGAGACCACAAAAATAAAATATTAAAGTCAGCAACTTCCACCTCTGAGATGAGGCATTGAATAGAATCAATAGCCTCATGCAAGTGTGAGACTTTCTTTCAGCATCAGCTTCACTTCCTACCTGTGACTCATTAATCCTGGAGACAAGAGGTAGGAATATCCGAATTCGTCATCACATCTCATGAAAGAGTATCTGTGGTAAGGATAGAGACTATTGGGGTGGGGAAAGGCAAATAAAATTTCAATAAAAAGAATGAGGAATGATCAGAAAGAAGCAATGTACAGAGGTGAAACGTGCCAGCTTGAAATCACATCACGATGACACCTTCTTAACTCAATGCTCTCTTTTACAAGATGCCAATACTTGGGGTCAAACTGCAGTAGATAGAAAACGTGAGGGGGAAAGAAAGCTGTAACCAGAAAAGGCTGAGGGTCAGTGAGCAGGGAGGGCGCTCAAAAGTCTCCTAGTCCAGTGATTTCCTTGTGGCCCCGGGAGTCTTCAGAGATGTATCGGGGACTCTACTAATCATGAAGTATTTCTTGCCAAGAGGATGGCCATTCAAGTTTGAATCTGTTTTTGTTCCAGTACTAATGACCTAAAAAGTAGTGATATACACCAGTGTCTGTCTTTTGTAGATAGGAATCTAAAGCCCAGAGAGGGCAGTTTACGTGTTCAGAGAAACACAAGGTCAGAGTTGGGTCTTCAACCCGTAAGTCTTGCTTCCCTATCCCACACAGGAATATTACATAGACACACTGGTGACCTGTTGCAGTTGACATATGATGCCAGGTGTGGGGCTCTCCCTTCCCCAAACCTAAAGGAGGTCTTCGTGAGAGCCCACCTCTTGTCAGCAGGAGGTGAGGTCCAAAGGGCTTTAAGATTTGGGGATTGGCGAATTCCTACTTCTCAAACATGACCTCCCCGGATTGCTCTTGCCTGCTTACAATAGGACAACGTCTTATCTCCAGATCCCCGATCTATACTGCTCTGGCTCTGTCTTCTTTTACTTTCTGCCTTTCACCATCTTGGCCCTTGGGCCTAGCCTGTGTCCAGTCACTGTACACTGAGTGAGAGGTGTTGGACCGCTCTGCTCCCTGTTTCGTTGGCTCCCACTGGGCCTCAACGGGGGTTCTACCTCCTAGCAGTGCCCTAAGGCAGCTAATCAATTCCATTTATAAGAGTCCTCAAGTTCTTAAAGCTGGAAGAAAACTTTGAGACCATCTAATTCAATCCCCTAATTTTTCAGGTAAGGGAACTTAGGTGCAAGAAGACCATGTGGCTCACCCAAAGCCACACAGTAAAACCAGGATTCAAGTTCAGGACTCTTAATCCAAAACCCAAATGCAGCACCTAAATCCAACACCTTTCCAATAACACCACTATGCTCCTTTTTAATTCGACTCAGTTGAAATCAACACCTGCTTATGCAATGCCTCTTATGTGCATTTTAGGAAAGGGAGAGAGGGAGGGTGGACACATGAAGAAGGAATAGAAATCACGAATCGATCCAAAAGAAGCTGCGAGGGAGACAGGATGTGAAGGATGGATTCGTCAGCCTTAAGAAGTGTACGGTCCTGGAGAAAAGGTAAGACAAGTATACAACACAAGGCAAATTATGAGTGCTCTAAACACGGTTTACACATGTTAGATTAAAGTAAAGGAAGTTTAAGATACTGCTGGAAAAAGGCTTCAGGGAAGAGGTAATATTTAAAACAAATTAAATCATTCGACACCCATTCTAGCTCCCTTTTGGATGGTCCTTAGAGGCTAGAAAGCGAAAAACCTTCCCTGACTCCCCAGCAACTGGGGATGGCTAGATGACTGCTTTCTAGCCAGTGAGACACAAGCAGGTTTTCTTCTAGAGCAGCTCCTATCACTGCTACTTCTTACTTCCTGCCGGGACCGTGGGTATTGCTTAGATGACAGCAGTTATAGCTAAGGCAGGTAGAGCAGAGAAGATGGATGGAGCCTGGTTCCTGGAAGGAATCCAGGATGAAACTGCTGTACCTGCCCTAGACTGCCTGCCCCTGAACTTCTTGTTGCATGAGAAAAATTAATCCCTGTTTGGTTCAGCAAGTGTAGCAGAACTTTTCTTTTGTGCAGCTGAACCTAAACCCGGCTGGTTCACAGGCCTTGGAAAAGTCATAGAATTTTAACAAGCAGAGGCCAAGGGCAAGAAAGGTAGAAACAAACACACCAGGATGGGGAAAGCGTGGGGCATGTTCTTGGCAAAACAGGACAGAGGACAGAAGGAGATCAAAAGAGAAGCTGAGAAAGGCAGGCTGGGGCAGGTGACAGAACACCATGGGGGATGTACGGTGTGCGTGTGGACTTCATTCAGAAAGCAGAGAGGGATTGGTGAGAGAAGTGAGCGGGGCTGTTCTTGGGGAGCTGATGTTAGTTTCTTGGCACTAAGCACCTGCTGCCTCGGTGAGTGAGTCTTGGCAACCAGATGAGCAGTCTGGGCGGCTGGTGAGGAGCCTCGAGCGAGAGTGGGTGGCCTATTTCACTCTAATCTGCAGTGCACATATTGCATTCCTGTTAGCTTAGTATTTACATGGTGCATGAGGAACCACAGTACCGCAAACTCACATTCTGAAGGCACTACTCTCACTGTGTCACTTTCCTCCCACCAGCAATTGTCTGGCTGGCAAACCACAGCTATAGCCCTCTGGCTTCTAAAGTGTGCCCTGCTTTGAGTGCAGTACAGGTCAGGCCACAAAACCTCTTCACCAAGAACGGTCAAAGATGGAAGCAATAAGAAGATAAATATATGTGTATATATATATATATATATATATACACACACACACACACACACACACACACATGTATATATGTATGTGTTATAATATATGTTATAATAAATACTTATATATTTAAATATATATGTATGCACACATAGTATATATATTACATATATAATATATGTATATCATACATACATACATACACCATCTGATATCATTGATCAGAAAAGGGGAGTGGGAAAGACATCCTATCTTTGATGGCCCTGAACAAGAACCCCCAGGGAGCTACATGACATACATTCTCCCCAGATTGTACTTGTCTGCTTCTGATTCTCTGATTCAGACACTTGAGCTTCAGAGGCAGTGGGAAAATACTGCTTCCAGTCTGCCTCCAACTAGCTGTTTGAACTAAAAAAAATTTTTTTGAATTACTACTCCCTAGACTTCAATCTCCCCACCTATCCACTTATACATTGGGAGGTCTGGACCAGAGAAGTCTCATATTCCAAACTCCTTGTGCAGCCAACAGAAGGCTCCGCTCTCTCCACCTCCAGAAGGCCTCTGTCCTGAGTCCCTAGTCAATTCCTTGATGCCAGAACCCTGTTTTCTCTATGATCAGGGTTAGTGCATGTAGCAGAAACTCAATAAATCTTTACTGAATGGATAAACAAGGGTTAAACAAATGGACCACATAAACAAATGGACAAGACAAGGAAACAAGGACGGATATACGAATTCAAACCACTGTTATTATAATTATCATCTCTTTCAGTGAATATTTACTCAACATCGTCAGATTAGCTACTATGTGTTAAACACAGGAGATATAAAGACAAATAAGGCAGGATTCCCTTTCTCCATGAGAACACAGCCTAAAGGACAGAGAAAGTAAGTACAGAATAAAGTGCTAAATACCTAGGAAGAAGAGACTTGGGAGATTATGGAAACTGGACCTTGAATAATAAGCACAATATAACATTAATAAAAATAGCTTTATATCGTGCTTAGCATGTACCAAAACTATTCTAAGAATTTTACGTATTTTAACCCACTTAAAGCTCGTAACAATCTTACCAGGTACCTTTACAAATGAGATCAGTGAAACTCAGAGAGGTTAAGTAACTTGTCCAAGATCACACAGCTAGAAAATGTGGCATAGTCAGGATTTTAACCCAGGTGGTCTAGCTTCAGGGTCCATGCTTTTTAGCTCTAGGCTGTACTGCTTCTCTAGGGATGAGCAGTATGCCAGATGAGAAGGACAGAAACCTTCTGGGCAAAGGGAATAAGGAACAACAAGTCGTTCTGTGTGTATGAAACAGAGTACACAAAGGAGAAACAGCAGGAAAGGATGGACAGATAGATTGTGACCAGAGTTAAAAATTACGAGAACTCTCAAACCCATGCCAGGAAATTCTGACTACATCCCTGTGGGCTTGGGTCCTCAGACTTTTCCACTAACGTCTTTTAGGCAAGGAGGGAAAACACGAGCCTTTATGGGAGTCTGGGCTTGTGGCTTGAAGAAGACTCCATGAATTTCTTTCGAAGGCTTCTACCACCATCTGAAAAATTCATGACAATTTTACATTTTATACCACAACAGAATTACGTTGTTTTAACATTAAAAAAATGCTAATCACTTACCAGGTCAGTGATCATTTTTCTATATCGAAGCCCAGGCAGAACTGTTCGCATCCTGATGCCCAGGGGGAGGTCCAGCTGTAGGAAGTCGTTTAAGATGCCTGCGCCAGAGGAGGGCACCATCAGATCTGTGTCTTCAAAGGTAACTCTTCAGAATAGCAAGATCCTAGAAATAACTTCAATACTCATCAGGAGAGAACTGGTTAAATAAATTGCACACATATAATAAGATACTCTGGTACTTTAAAGAAATATGGGAGAGCTCAGCTTGTCCAGATAAGAAAAGCTCTCTGGGGTAACATACTTCTAAGTGAAAAAAGCTAAGTATGGGCCCATGTGTACAGTGTATTCCCATTCGTGTTGGAGGTGTACACACACGTGTTGTTACAGGCAGAGGAACATTCTGGAAGGGTATACAACAAACTATTGTACCTCTGGAGAAGGGCACTGGGTGAGAGAACTTAATTTTTCATTGCTCTTCCGTACCATTTGAATTTTACCAGGTGCCTACGTCACTTAATCAAATAAGAGAAATCACTTAATGAGTCTTAAACTGCTTCAAAACAAAAAGTGAAAAAAAATAGTTAAGAAAAAGAAAAACTGAATAGAACTCTGGCAGCGGTACATAATGGAAAGAGGATGGGGAAAAAAACAAGTGTGGTTATGGAAAAAGACCCATTGAAAAGCAACTATCCTAGAAGAAGATGACTTAAGCTGAACAAAGGAAGTGGCAGTGGGGATGAGGAAGACTTTTGAGAGATATTTGAGCAGTAAGAACTACAGCACTTGGCAACTCATTCGTTGTGGATGGTAAAATAGGTTGAAGTTAAGAATAACTTTGGTGCGCTCGCTTGGGCAGCACATATACTAAAAATTGGAATGATACAGAGAAAATTGGCATGGCCCCTGCGCAAGGATGACACGCAAATTCGTGAAGCATTCCATATTTTTGTGCACCTGGAACTAATAAAAACTAAATAAAATAAATAAATAAATAAATAAATAAATAAATAAATAAATAAATAAACAATAACTTTGGTGATAAGAAAGACAGGGGAGCTAATAGGATGTACTCAAGAAATAGAGATAGAATGTTGGGGGATACTGAGTTTTGGACGTACTGGTTGGAAATATCTTAGGACCTTCAGGAAGAGATGACCTATTAGAAATGTGAGTCTAGGAGTTATGCTGATAAATAATCCCATTTACCGCATTGGTGGCAACACTAAAGTTCTAACAGAATAAAGATTGATACGTGATTTTCTTTCTGGGCAGAAAAGAGTTAACACAGCAAGCCTGAGGTTGCTTATTTTTAGGAAGGCCTGCTTTGCAAGCTTGGCTGAATTCTAGAACTTGATTGGCAAACAGTTCCCTGCACTGATATGAAACTTTCCCTGGATGATAGATAAGGTGCCTCACTGTGTTTAGACGGTGCAAACAATATGGTTCATGCTGAATATCTGTTTTTCTTCTGGAAGTCTGGGAGTTTGGCACACGCTAGGCAGAGGGTATCTATGTGACCAGCCCCAGATAAAAACCTAGGGCACTGAGTGTCTAATGAGTTTCCTTGATTGAAAGTATTTGACATGTGTTGTTACAATTTGTTGCTGGAGGAATTAAGCACGTGTTGTTACAATTTGTTGCTGGAGGAATTAAGCACATCCTGTGTGACTCTACAGGGAGAAGACTCTTGGCAGCTTGTTCCTGGTGTCCTATCCCCATCTACCTTTTTCCTTTGTAAAAAGTAATAGAAACGGAGCCACTTTAGTTGGAGCTATCATTCCAGAGGACCTGCCTAGCAGGTCTTATTCCTCAAACCTTTCGAATACTAAAATCGGACAAAATAACCTTTGGACTGGGCCAAAAGCAGCACTGTATTCCAAACAACTGTTTGTTATGACCACCAAACTGAAAACTAAAAACATTCTTTAGAATTAGCATCACTAGGTTAGCTTACTGCTCCTATAGAAATTCCTTCCTTAGCTTATTCACACCCAGACAAATTCTTTCCTTCTGTTCATGTAATTAATTATTCCCCTTCCCTTTCTCATAAATACCCGTTGCTTTTACCTACTAATCAAAACACTATTTGGGTTTCTGCTTGAATCAGTGTTTCCTGAATAGCTATTCTTTTAGATCTCAAATAAACGCTTGTTGCCTCTCACTTTGGCCTTTTATTTTTAGGTTAACACCTTTGTTGATTTCTGCTTTGTATTCTTTTCCTGTAATAGATCTTAGCCATGAGTATAACTATATGCTGAATCCTGTGAGTCCTTCCAGCAAATAACTGAACCCAGGGGTGGTCGTGGGGACCCCTGACACATCTTCCCTCAGGTGGCTGTGGGGTGGAAGATACAATCAAAATCTAAATCTGCACGGCCTCTGTACTCCTTGCCATCCTCTAATCTCTCTGTCACATGAAGATATAACATTAAATGTTGGTTTATAAAAAGTCTAGAGCTTCTCAGAAAAAAAGGTGGGGTGCCAGCAAGGTGTGCTCCTACAGCTACACCTGTCTTGTGACTCCTGTCTTACTAGCTCTGTAATGTGCATAAAGCCAAGCCGCTCACCCCTGAGAGCAGAAACAAGAGGCTTGGTGATGACGGCATGGTCTCTAAGCACCTATTCATTCTGACAGTCTGTGACTCTGTGATTGCTCCATATTGGAGTGCTTTGGGATTCTCTCCTGACACATCCTAACAGAGGAAACAAAGGCTAATGGTCACAAAGCCTGTAAAAGAAGGTGCAGGGCGAGGCTTCCACCCTTAGCCAGAATCCGAAGTCGCCCCAATTATCATGTCATGAGTCAAGAGTGATGCACCACAGACTTTTGGTCTCTGTTATCCCCAAGCTGTCCAGTTCTGGGTCTGCTCCTTGTCCTGGCCAGGCCCTGGCTCCAGGGTCTCAGTCATAAAGGAGTGTCTCAGGGAGGAGCTCTTAGGACCAGCAATGGGAACTCTGGAAACTGTCAGGGTCTCAAGGTACGAAAAGAAATGGGGGTGGGGGCGTGTGATGGCGTTTTTGTGCTACAAGTCATAGTTTTTATTGCTGCCACACCTTATAAGATAATATCATGAGCTGAGGCAGAAAAATGAAACCCAGCAAGCCCTTCACTGTCAATTCCCCACCATATGAGGGACTAACTTTTGTCTTAGAGCTTTAACATGAGTCACATAGTCTTTTTCTTATTCATCTTTCCAGAATACTGACTGCCCCCCCCAGGAAAACATAACATTACCAGTCTTTTTTTTTTCTTTTTTTCTTTTTAATTAAAGTTTATTGGGGTGACAATTGTTAGTAAAGTTACATAGATTTCAGGTGTACAATTCTGTATTACATCATCTATAAATCCCATTGTGTGTTCACCACCCAGAGGCAGTTCTCCTTCCATCACCATATATTTGATCCCCTTTACCCTCATCTCCCACCCCTTTCCCCCCTTCCCCTCTGGTAACCACTAAACCATTGTCTGTGTCTATGAGTTTTTGTTTCTCATTTATTTGTCTTGCTCTTTTGTTGTTTTTGGCCATTACCAGTCTTAAAAGTAACGACCCTACTCGGCTACATATAGGAGAGCTTATCGGGTTACAATGGGAACAGCCCGAGTGCTGCTCACCGACAATTTTGTACATATGCTTATGTAGGGTTTCCAGGCCGGAATTCCCAACAGTTCTCAGGATTTTCTTTTCACTTTCCCGTTCCCGAATCCCAAGACATAAACTGTTTTCTGTTCTCCACAATGAATTTTTTCCACAAAGTGACGGCCGATACTACCAAGCACCTGGGTTCAAGGAGTCGATTTTCCCAATTTCCCGACCAACTTTTCTCGGGATTCGGGAATGGAAAAGCAAAAAAAAAAAAAAATTCCCGAGAATGGGCGGGAATTCCTGCCCGGAAACCTAGCGATAAATAGGAAAAATGTCTAAGAGATACACTGTTAGTAGTATGTTTATTTCCCATTGTGGGTATTACTGGATTCAAGAAGCCGATTTTCCCGATTTCCCGACCAATTTTTCTCGGGATTTGGGACCGGGAAAGCGAAAAGAATTCCTGAGAACGGGCAAGTATCACCACCTGGAAACCCTATGTATATGTAAAAGTAGGTAACTGATTTTCTTACACAATTAAAAAGACTATTTAAGTCTTTGTAAAACTTAGCCTTTTTCTTTTTTTTTCAGGGACTCCTGGGTCTTTGATACAGTTTTCTATGTTCAGCCTTCCCTAATCTGAGTTTTTCTCTTGGCACTTTACTATGAAATCTCTATTTTCTTCTTAGTTCCACCCAAATCCTATTTCTACCCAAATTAGAATATTCCTTCTAGAGTCCATTACCTTGCAGAAACAACCAGAGTCCTGAGTGGTTAACATTCAGAAAGGTTTGATTTCAAATGCCATCTATGAACTTTGGGCAAGTTACATAATCTCTCTGGGCCTCATTTTCCTTACCTGTAAAATGGGGGGGGGGTGTATATGTAATATTCCACGTGACACACTTAGCCTTGTGCCTTTCACATAACAAGCATGCAATTAAAGGTAGTATTTTATTATATTACTTGCCACAGCAAAAGCTTTCTCCAATCCTCTTTAAACTCAGGTTTTACAGGCCCCCACACTGACAAAAAGTATTAAATTTTGCTCCCATTTCTTTCTCACCTTTTATTAACTCACTACTTGTGTCCTCTTTTCTATGCCCTTTATAGACATCCGAGTCCGACAGGCCCATTTACCCGGGTTCAGCAATCTTTATGTTAAGCACTCACTTGGTAGTTCCGCATCCCCCTACTCTTAACACTTGCATCCGGTCAATCAGAACATACTCATGGAGAACCTTCCAGGCTACAGGCAGCATTTTCATGTCAGATTGGACATAGTAAAATTTTCTTCATATAAGACACTAGGAGTTAATTAATGAGGGCGTGCACAAAAAATTTGTTCCCTGACTTAGTTCTGAGTTTTATAATACTGGTAGCAAGGATATATGATTGAAATATCTAAATACTCACTCCTCTTTTTTGGGAATGGCCCACATGCATTCTAGATGCCTCTTTCCCCCTGAGGGCCCATTCAAGTCCCACCCCTTCTGTTAGAATAACAATGGTCAAAGAGCACATTGTCTAGTGTGGGTTTCTGGAATCTGCAGGGAAAAAATAAGTAGGAAACCCCATCACAAATCTCACCAGGGTAGTGACAAGGAGAGGCAAAACAGGGTCTTTAAATATCAGACTCAAGTAGCAGAGCAGGTTTAGACATCAGGGAAATCAAATCAAAACTACAACGATATTCCACTTCACACTCACCATTACAGGATGGCTATAATCAAAAAGACAGATGAAACGTGTTGGCAAAGGTAGAGAAATTGGAGCCTTTACACAATGCTGGTGGGATATGAAATGGTCCAGTTGCTTTGGAAAACAGTTTGGCAGTTTCTCAAAAGGTTAAACATAGAGTTATCATATATATAACCCAGCAATTCCACTCCTAGGTGTATACCCAAGAGAAATGAGAACATATGTCCACACAAAAACTTATACATGAATATTCACAGTAGCATTATTCATCATAGCCCCAAAATAGAAATAACCCAGATGTCCATGAACTCATGAATGGATAAATAAAATGCAATATATCCATATAATGAAATGTTATTTGGCCATAAAAAGGAATGAAATACTGATAAATGCTAAAACATGGATGAACCTTGAAAACATTATGCTAAGTGAAAGAAGCCAGTCACAAAAGACTGCAGATTGCATGGTTCCTTTTACATGAAAAGTGCAGAAGAGATAAATCTATCAAAACAGAAAGTAGATTCGTGGTTGCCTAGAGCTGAGGAGAGTTGGAGGGAAATGGGAGTGATTGCAAATAGGTACAGGATTTCTTTTTCGCATGATAAAAATGTTCTAAAATTGATTGTGGTGGTGGTTGCTCAAGTCTGTGAATGTTCTAAAAATAAAAACTATTGAATTGTATGCTTTAACGGGGTGAATTGTATGGTATGTCAGTTATATCTCAATGAGATGGCTATATTATAAATTGATAAATAAGTATGTAATACAGCATCTTATCTTGATAAGAAAGACTAAAGACTGAAGGTCAAAAGATTGAGTAACAGCAAACCTCTAGGTGAACCTTATCGTCAGTGCAAAACTGGAAATACATGCTGTAAGGAACGTACTCTAAGAAAAACCAAACCTTTAAGAACAGACAAAAGTGGATTCTCTGAAAAGGTACTTCAATATCACCTTCCCTAGGCTACTTTAAATTATTCTGTGGAATTGCTGAGGAATAATATTTAAGAGGTAAAAGCTAACTCTGTATTCCATGCTGTATAGTAACCAAACAAAGTAAAGATGTTACTGGCCAATTCTGTACCCACGCCTTGAAAACAACGCCTAGATTATTCTAATCCCTGCCTGGGGGTTGTTGACAGTCTGATTTAGCATGTAACATGGCAACTAAAATCAATTTAGCCACCTGTCTTGAAAGTTCTTGGTTCACCTCTTCCCATGAGTAGCAAAAGAAAAGGATGTTGTTCCTGTATCTATTAATAACCAACTGAAAAAATATAATGAAAAAAGCACTAACTGACAATGGCAACAAGGAATACAAAAGGTGTGAGGCCTACATACAGGAACTTCAAAACTTTACTGAAGAACATAAAAGACCTGAATAAAAGGAACGGTATTCCATGTTCCAGGACGAGAAGACTCAGTTTTGAAAAAAAAAATCAGTCCCCTCCAAATTATTCCATAGGTTCTATATAATTCCAATGAAATCCCAGCAGAAGCTGTATGTGTATGAAGGTGTATACATGTGGGCATGTGTGTTCATGCATGTACACAGGTACTTTTTCAGGGGATAGGAGCCCCGTTTGGAAAACTTGATTCTCAGGTTTTCTTGGATGAAATTTACAGTGAAGAATTGTTTGAAAACACAAGAACAACAGGGGTGGTATGAAGGAATACCTACAGAATTAGAGGAACAGAAGAGTCCAGAAGTAGATCCTCATATTTATAAGAAAAGTGTAAATGGCGTTGGGACAACTAGTCAGTGTGAGAGGCCGTTGCCTGGCTTACTACTGTCGAGGCCCTAGGCTGGAAAGCTTCCTCATTGCATGGAAAGCCCTCATGTTAAATTGAAAAGTCTTAAGTCTAAGACTTTTGATAATAAGAACTTAGACATCAAGACATTTAGACATCAAATCTAGATTGGAAGTTGCAGAGTAGTTAGATTTTGTAGGGCCGGGCTGGGTACTATCTGTATTAATGAACATGACTTCCAGTACTGGGAATAAAAGCTCAAGCAGAGGAGATACAGAAGATTTCCCTAATTCTAATCTCTGCAATCCTAGGTGAGCCTCAGAGGGATAAGAAGACATAGGGAGCTGTGAAAACTTTCCATCAAGGTTTCCTTTACATCAAGTAACT
Organism: Rhinolophus ferrumequinum; assembly: GCF_004115265.2. Lineage (NCBI taxonomy): Eukaryota > Metazoa > Chordata > Mammalia > Chiroptera > Rhinolophidae > Rhinolophus > Rhinolophus ferrumequinum. The sequence goes on along the minus strand of NC_046306.1, from coordinate 24,613,228 downwards.
AAATGTTTGCCCTCACCGACTCCATGTCTGAATGTCTAATTTCTGATGACTCAGAAACTAACAGGGTACTGGCCTCTTACAAATCTCCATTTGGAAAAGTGCAAAATTAGATCTCTCCCTTACTCTATACACAAAAATTAATTCCAAATAAATTAACGCTCTGATATAACAATTCAACTTCTAGGAATCTCACCTACTGAAAAACACATTAAAAATGTATCAAGAGATAGGTAAAAGAATATTCGTTACAGCAATATTCTATTGGCCAAAAGAGTAGAAAATAGTAGTCGTGACAATAGCTAATATATTTTGAGGACTTACTGTGAGTCTGGCTTTGCTTGAAGTCCTTACACAGAGATCTTGATCTTCACAACAACCCTATGAAATAGGTGTTATTATTTGTTCCATTTTACAGACAGGGAAATGGTGGCACAGAGAGGTTATATTACAATCAGAGGTTGCACAGCTGGGTTTGAGTCTAGATAGCTGGCTCCAAAGCTCACTCTCTTAACCAGTGCTCTTTACTGCCTCAACCCAAATGTCCATTATCCATTCATGATTCATTCATTCAAAATGTATTTATTGAAGACTACCATGTTCTAGGCACTGTGCTAAGCAACGGAGACATAGCGAACAAACGACATGGTCCTTACCCTCGTTGAGCTGACAGTCTAATAAGGGACAAAGACACACAGAAATGCATAACTATAAACTATGATGACAGCAAGGAAAGAAGGACATACAGTGCTTTGCTGCAAGATCATTTAATAGGTCATGTGATGAAATCCAGGGTGTGGGGAAGACTTTCCTAAGAAAGTAACATCAGAGCTGAGATCTGATGGGGGAGTAGGTTGGAGCAGGGGTGTGTGTGTGTGTGTGTGTGTGTGTGTGTGTGTGTGTGTACGCGTGTAGAACAACTCGCATAATGATCCTGTGGCAGGAGGGATTGTGGTGTAATCGCATATGCCAGGAACTACAAGCACTATTTTAGGGCCCAGGCTTCTGAGAAATCTATGCCTATCATCCTTTTGGCAATCTCCCCGCCAGAGAATCCTGGAGCTTGGAAGGGTGGAGGTTCTGGCAGTTCAGACCTTGTCAGGAGTAGGTGCGTCTAGAGGTTGGAGGGAAGGAGGCGCAGATGTCTTCCAGTTGCTGGGCTGGGGCTCTGCATTCTTCGCACGCAAACAGTGCCTTTGGTAACTCACATCTACACATTGGGTGGGATGGAATGAGTCTAGTCTGGTCTCGAGGGAAGCCACTCCTTGTGACCAGGCCTGCAGACATGTGCTCCTCCAGAAAGGAGAGAAAAGGCAGACAGGTACAAACAAATGACCAGAAATAGAACTCAGTTTCAAAGATGCTATATCCTGGACACAGTTGGGAGGAATTAGCTGTTTCCTAGAGTGAGAAAATCACTCATCACCTTCCCAGACTCATCAAGCTTCCCAGACTCACTCATTCTCTCCGTAAGCACTTAGTAGGAGTAAGGCACATGCTGTGGACCATACAAAGAAATATTGTACTTATATACCTCAGAGGGCCTCAAATCCTTTCTGGAATACGAAGTAGTATAAATAAACACACAAGACACAAGAGAAAACGCAAGGCATACACACATAAAAAGATCAAATTCTACACAAAATATATTGTGACCATAACCATCGAAAACAAACCAACCAAAATGCCGTAAATAGTAAAAGGCCTAGGAAGAAATATTTTTTAAAGAGTATAAATTATGTTTTGCTTCTAAATGTGGAATTGTAGAAGGTTTTCCCTACTTTTTTATATTTCCTAAAGTTTTAAAATAAACACAGACTACAGTTTTGATGACAAGATAGTAAACTTGATTGGAATCCATTCATTAATTAATTCAGTAGATATTTCATTGAGTGCCTCTTGCATCAGGCATGGTTCTAGGCACTGGGGATTCAACAGTGTGTGCGTTTGACATCTCAAGAATAAGGAAGGGCAGTGAGGCTGAAGGGGAGGGAGCAAGGCGGGCAGGAAGGGACGGAGAAGGAAGAAGGGAGGAGGGAGGAGATTGTAGGGTAGCAGGATCACGTAGCCCCTTATGGAGGATGAAGAGATTTGGGATTTTATTCCAAATGAGATTAAATAAATAAGCCAGAGTTAAGTGCCTGTACAGGACGAGTAAGCAGCAAGTCGGACCGAAGGGAGGTAGGATTCAGAGGCAGGTAAGGAAGGCTACGCCAGGCAGAGGATGCCTATTTTCTGGCAGCTTTTTCTTTAACAAAATTAAAACCGAAAGCTTACAAGTACGTATGTTAAAGAATGGAGGCTCTGTGTTGATAACGGACAGTTTGACCTTTTTTATTTGAAATAAAAATATGCCAAAAATAATGTCAGGAAGTTTTCAAGATCTTATCTGATATACTCAATATTTGTTTCCATAAGAATTCAGAGTATGTTAAATCTCATGGTTCTTATGAAATATTAACACTAGGGAGGAACAGAAAATTCTACTCAGAGAGCAGCCCAGAACTGTTGTGAACCTATGTAACAGCGAGGAAGAGCTTTTAATTCCTTCCCCCCACCACCCCCACTCCCACCCCCCCGCCGCTTTCTTGGTAGCTGCTAAGTGGGGCCTGCTTAGCCATCAAATCCAGGCTTCTAATTGAACACGACACAACCATCATCCGTGTGTTCTGAAAAGGCTAGTGGGGCTTGGCTCCCCGGGTCATTATACAAAGGTACAATTTCAGCACACTTCCGAGACAGGTAAAGTGCCGGGCACAACACTGAGTCAACTGTGAGGGTCATTCGACGAGCAATTACTGCACAAGGGGCAAGGGAAGAAGGGAAGCGGGAGGAAGCCAGGTGCTCTTACACAGTGACTGCAGAGTTCTTCACATCCCCCCACCAAATGGAAGGCGACCTAGGCCCAGCATTTCTGACCCCCAACCTAGCAACAAAAGGCAGCACAGGTAGGCCCATTCCTCCCCCAGATCTAATAAGAATCTCCAACAACACCAGGTGAGCGAAGAAGTACCAACATGGTGGATAGATTGGGAGCCCTCCTGGGAAAAATAGTGCAGCCAGGGGAAGTGCTCTGTGTCTCCACTGGGCCTGAGACCTCTGCCCCCACTGAGATGCTGGGGTGGTAGCTGGACTCTGACACCGTAAGCAGCCTGGCTCAGGAAGCCTCTTTGTCTTCCTGGGCCTGAGACTCTCCTCCCCAACTAAGAGACCTCCAATGGCCGCAGTCTGGGGAAATCCCTTTCCCCCACCCCACCAGCAGGGGCCCATGGGAGCCCCAGCAGCACCAGATAAACCAAACAGACCCAAAAAATATTGCAAAGGCTCTGAACATTAAACTGTCATTGAAACCACAGCTTACCAAAGTAAGCCAGGACTTGTGTGCTAAATTAAGCACAGTGAATGCCTGCTAAAATAACAAACTTAAATAGGACCCTAACTATCCTAACATAATAGACAACAAGTCCAGGAAACAATAAAAAATAATTCATTATACTAAGGACTAAGAAAATCACTACTTGAATAAGAAAGGACAATCAGTCCACTGATGCCAATCAAGATCAATTCAAAGTCGAAATTATCTGACAAGGATTTTAAAGCAGTTGTCATAAAAATGCTTCAACAACCAATTACAAATTCTGTTGAAAAAAGAAAAAATAGACAATCGCAGCAAGAAATAAAAATTCTTAAAAAGGACCAATGAAAATGGTAGAACTGAAAAATGCAACAATAAAAATAAAAATTGCACTGGATGGTCTCAATACTAGAAAGGGGATGACAGGACAGATTCAGTGAACTTGAAGACAGACCAATAGAATGTAAACAATGTGAACAGGGAGAAAATAGATTGACAGAGCCTCAGGGCTGGTGGAACAATAACAAAAAGCCAGCATTCATCAGTGGAGTCCCAGGAGGTGAAAAGGAGAGGGGTTAACGGCGTATGCAAAAAAATAACAGCTAAAAACGTCCCCAAATTTACAAACACAAAACTACAGATTCGAGAAGCTGAGCAAACCCCGAAGAGAATAAATCTAAAGAAATTCACGCTAAGACATAAGACAATTAAACTTCTAAAAACTAAAGACAAACACTTTTGAAGCAGCCAGGGAGGAATGATGCATTGCCTACAGGGGAACACCAATCTGAATGACAGATTTCTCATCTAAATCCATGGAGGCCAGCTGGAAGTCGCACATTTTTTTAAGCGCTAAAAGAACTGTCAACTGTGAATTCTCTGTCTGGCAAAATTATCCTTTGTGAGTGAAGGGGAAATAAAGGCATTCTCAGACAAAGGAAAGCAAAAAGAATGTGACACCAGCAGACATATCCTTAAAGACTAGTTAAAGGAAGTCTTCAAGTAGAAAGGAAATGATGAAAGAAGGAATCTTGGAGTATCAGGAAGGAATAAGGAACAATGGAAAAAACAGAAAAATATAAGCATCAGACATAGATCATTAAGGTTGGAAGAGATCGTAAAGGTCATTTACCCAGGCCCTGACCTCAGTGCAATGTTTCTTTTGAGAGTATTTTCTCCACCAAAGAATCGAGCTCTGTTACATCCAACTAGGAGGCAAGAGAAAGGGACTCAGTCCTCTTAGAAGCCATCAAAATTGATGCTCAGTATGAAGAAAAAAAAGAGTTGAGACCGTGACTTTAGCCTATGCTTCAACAATTCTCACACAGAGAGCTCATTGCCTCTCATTGTTTTGTTGGCAATGCTGTTATAAAGTTCTTCCTCATAAAATGAGTACTCTCCTTCCATGTTATCAGTAGTCCCAATTAGTATCAAGTGTTGAGAAGATGACAACATGCATTAATTGCTTTAAAATATTCATAACCCCTCTGCTAGCAAATTAGAAATGTGCACTAAGATTTATGTACAGATGTTAATAGAACCATTATCTATAACTGGCAAACCTTGATTAACAACCTAAATGTCCAACAAGAGGGGAGTGGTTAAATTAAATTATAGTACACCCATGTGATAGAATACTATATAAGCATAATCATTAAATATCCCATTTAAAAGAATATATAAGGACATGGAAAAGGGTTAATAATATATTTTAAAGTGAAAAAAGGCTGTAAAATGTTATACAACGCCACTGAACTGTACACTTAAAAATGGTGAAGATGGTAAATTTTCTGTGATACGTATTTTAAGTCAATAAAAAATGTTACACAGATCTTTATTTCAATGTTTCAAAATACTTAAAGATATGTGTATAAGTATGCATGTGTACATAAGTATAAAACTGATAAAATAAAATATACCATTAACAAGGACTATCTCTAGTATTATTGTATTTTTTATTTTTGGCACTTTTGTTTTCCTCCCAGTCTACAAAATGTTTACTTCTGTAGTCAGGAAAAAAATAGAGTTATGTTTTGATTTTGACAAACATTTCACTCTTTATCCCTACAGCAATCAGTCTTCCTTTCCTCCCATCTATCCACGAAGCCATCTCAAACGCTGAATTCTACCTCCTTCCCCTTATATTACTTTAGTCCTAACAGAACCTCAAATCCCCTCTTCTTTCTCTTCAGCAGGTAACATGAGACAAGGTAACATTTTCCAAATTCAATTTGGAGAATAAAAAGGAAAGCGATGACAGAAAACACTAGTAGGAACAAACTTGTTATGGCAAGACATTGTTGGTTTGCTCATTCAGCACAGTCTACACCTGTGCTGTCTAACACGGTATCCACTAGTCACTTGTGAGCACTTGCCATGTGACTGGTCCAAATTAAGATGTGCTATAGCTGTTGAATATATATCAGATTTCAAAGACTTCATATATATATATATATATATATATATATATATATATATATATATATATATATATAAAAAGAGTCCCAAATAGCTCATTAATAGTTTTTCTATTGATTACATGCTGAAATGGTTTTAGATATATCGCATTAACTAAAACATATTTTAATATTTATTTCACCTGGGTTTTTTTTAAAACACCTTTTTAAAAAATGTGACTACTAGAACACTTAAAATTACATACACGGCTCATATTATAGTTCCATTAGACAGTGCTGCCCTAGGCTTTCTCCATTGTCTATGTTTACAAGAAAGGTTGCAAAGCTAAACACTTGCTTTCCAGCCTCTCTTTCAGCTAGGAGTAGTCATGGGATGTAGTTCTGGCCAAGTGGAAGGCTGGGAGGGGAGAGGGGGGTGGGCCGGGGGGATGAGGATGGGGTTTTGAGAAAATGTTTGCTTTCCTGATAGAAAGAGACAGACCCAGTTAGCAATGCCCCTTTTTCTCCTTTTTGATGGAAGTTTAATGCCAGGAGCTAGGGCAGATGATTTGCGGCCGTGAAGACAAAAGCCAACCTACCAAGGAAGAGGGGAGAGAAAGCATACAAAGGCATGAGTTCCTGAGAGCAGCTGAACCAATGTCAGCAACTACCCAACTCAGATCTCTTGTCAAAAATCAAACAAACAAACCAAAAAAAAAAAAAACCCCTGCTTTTTAAAAAGACACTTTATGTAGTATTCTTGTACACATTCTTTACTGATGGAACAGTTAAATTTCCAAGGATAGACCTCTGGCCCTCAGCCAACAAGTGTGCACCCTACACAGCTGGCATCAGCTTTCTAGGCTGCACCTCACGCTCTTCTCCCTCGACTCCTCTCAAGCTCCTGCAAGGCCCCCAACTTGTTTCATGCCCCTATGGGAACAATCTCATGTCCCTAAAGGTCAAGACCCGAAAGACCCAGTTTAAGACTTGAGACCCCAAGGCTGTTTCAATTTTCAGTCGGGGGAACACACATCGGTTAGACACTGGCAAACCGTGGTGACACTGGCAAACCCGTGGTGACAGGAATGCTGCTGCTACCAAGTCCCACGCCTCCCTTTCCAGGGGGAAGCAGTCAAACCCATCAAAGGCTGAAAGATAATACTTTAATTATATGAAAACCACAAATTACATACTCGGATGATTGGAACCCGCAGCACACAGTAGCAGGAAGCACGCTCTCGCACGGAGGCCTCCAGTCATCGGAGGGAAGCCTGCAAGGCCCACTGACTTCCGCAGGTAAACAGCGCCAGCTCCATGGGCTACCCCGGCTCGGAGTGTGGTGTTCAGGGAACCTTCTCTTCTCAATGTACCCATTTGTCTAATTCTTCCTCCAAGCGTGCTTTTGGGAGAGAAGAAAAGGCTGGCCCACTTGCTAATCTGCACGACTACTCACTCTTTCCACAGCACTAAACCAAATGGGCATCAAAACGCACGGCTGGCACCTCTGGTCACAGCTGCCTGAACCTGCAGTACAGGCAACAGAAATGAAACTGTGTTGACGCTAATAGGCACTAGGAAGCCTTCACACTGGGGATCAGTTAGTTGATCCAGTTCTAGATCCAGCTTGTGAGACCTTGGGCAAGTCACGGTTGTGGGAAAACCTCAGCCAGCACATGCTTCTGGTCTCAGACCTTCTCACATCACCAGACAGCAGGAAAAGCAGCTGAATTGGCTGTGACGAACGTCCTTTGTTGATCTCCCCACCTTTACTCGCTCAGGAAATGGCAGCTTTCACCCCGGTGTTCAGGCCTCAAAGCCCTGGAGTCATTCTTAATTCCTCGTTCTCTCCGACCCAACAAGGAACTTCTCAGCAGAACTTTTAAGCTCCACTTTCAAAATGCATCCCAAATGCAAGTGTGTCTCACCGTGTTTTACTCGACTGCCTTAGTCTGAGCTATCGTTACCTCCTGACTGGTCTTTGTTTTCAGCTTCTACTCTTGCTCCCCAAAACTCTGTTCTCTATCCAGTAGTCAACATGGCCCTATCAATCAGGTCCTGTCACTCCTCTGCTCTCACTCCTCCAGTGTCTTCCCGTCCACCACAGATGAAAATCTAAAGTCTTTCCCATGGTCTCTAAGATCCTAGTAATCCAGACCCCACACCTCTCTTCTTTCCCCACTGGCTCCATCATTCCTGGCTTTCCAGCTACTCTCGGCTCCCACCCATGAGACTTTGTACAGCTATTCCCTATGCTTGGAATGTTCTTCTACCATTTATCAACCTTCACCTACTTCCGGTCTCTGTTCACGTGTCATCTCTTTGGAGAGGTACTACATGGGAGACATTTTATTGTTCGTCTCCTACTAGGACGTAAGCCACTTGAAGGCAGGAGTTTCTTGTTCATTGCTATATCCCCAGCACCCTAGCATAGTGTCTGCAAATGTGCCGCGTGAACAAATAAATGCATAAATATCTTGCTCAAAGCCTCTGTGTAATAATTGTGCTGGCTTGCTGTCAAAGTTTCTATTGAAGAATAAAAAGGAACTTGTTCCTCCATGTTCCAAAGATGTCACAGAGCTCACTCTGATTGAATCTGAGACAGGATGCCCAAGCTCTGCCTGTTCAGGTAGTTCTCCTCCCCCAAAGGCAGCTCCTGGAGGGGAGACGGAGTCTTTTGAAGCCTAAAAACACCATATAACAGTATCAAAGGCACTGGATTAGATGATTCCTAAAGGCTTCTCTAACCCAAAAGTCAGTTACGGTGAGGGGATCAGAAGAAGCAAAAAGATTTTCCCTGATCTGTCCTTCCCCTGGAGCTGCTGCTCTGAAAGGGCCCCAGAGAGGGAGGAGGACCGATGATGCTGTGTGACTTTATCGCCCTGATAAACCAGGCCTTTGCAAGCTTTAGGACTGCAGCAATAAACTCTCCTTGAGCTGCCGGTCTTAGACGTGTCATGTCAGGCAATCCACTAATAAGAGATGAGGAAATTGCATCCAGGAAGCCAGCTCCTCCCTGGGGAAATGAGAGCAGAGGGCCTGATGTTAGCATGACACCAGATTCCTATCTTAGCAGAGACTACGTTACAGAAATGATGCTGTTCTTGGCCTCATTATGGAAATATAGAAATCTGCAGCCGACGTCACTGTCAGCTTCTGGACTGTGAATCAATGACACCAATGCTTCAGGAGTCAAATCAGAAAGCTAGACAAGTCACCAAACTTGAACGTTAATCGAGGGAATGGGACGTAATAGTTGCTGGAAGTGTTCAATACATGTTGGTTGCTATTAGTCAGGGCAATGTGAAATTGACTGTCACTAGAATTTCCCGGGTGGATTCGCTCACTCATTCAACAGATATTCGCTGGGCCCCTAGTCTGTGCCAGACAACAAAAATAGGAAAAAGGTTCAAAAGATTACCCTGCCTTTTGTAAGCTGACCATGTACTAATAATCACGATGGTGACGAAAAGAGCAGCTAACAGTTTTTGAACGCTTGCTCCGCATCAGGCATGGCTGACCCCTTTAAATGCGATATCTCATAGAATCATCACAATAACCCCGGGTGTTACTACCCTTGTTTTAAAGATTAGGAAATTGAGGCTCCGAGACGTATTCAAGGGCACACGGGGTCTCAAATCCCCTCTGGCTTTCAAAGCCGATTGCCAGTAACCTCCACAAAACACAATTTACCATTTCACCTAGTAGGTTAACGTTGAAGGGGTTTAAGTAGGGGCCTCACCACCTGGTGAGTTAAAGGAGGTTTTCGGAAAAAAGGAGAAGAAAACTATGACAGTCATGCGTGGCCCAATGATGATGTTTTCATCAATGACGGACCCCTCACAGGACCGTGATCCCATAAGATTATAACGGAGCTGAAAAATAGGTACTGCGCCTATTCTATGTTTAGCTATACAAATACTTGCCATTATGTTACAATTGCTTCCAATAACATGCGGTACAGGAGGCTTGTAGCCTGGGAGCAATAGGCTCTACCACACCGCCTCAATGTGTGGTAGGCTAGACCATCTAGATTTGTATGATGTTCACACAACGAAATCACCTTAACAAGGCGTTTCTCAGAACATAACCTGTAGTTAACTGGCGCATGAGTGTATTACCAGATGCTGCTGTTCCAACCGGTGGAGGTGAGCCCTGGAGCCCAAGTCCGGGAATCCATGGCAGCTGCTGGAGGCTGGTTTAGATTGGCACGCAGGAATGCATTTAGCTGCATAGCGGTCAACTGAGAAACGAGGGTGGAGAGTGGGAGACTGGGGGGAGTATTCATCTTCGCAGACATTTTATTGAACGGAGGGATGGAACCGCTCTCATTTTACCCCCAAACTTCTTGGCATTTCTACCTATTACAAAGTATAAATTGAGAAATTTACTCCCCTTTCTCAGAATCCCCACAACGTCTCATCTGTACCTTTCCTCACAGTACTTGGCACTTTCTATCTTACTAGATACTCGCAGACATAGAAGGTGCTAATTAACTTTTACTGAATATATTACTAGGAAAGGCCAAATATAAATACATTAATAATGCCAGGTGTGCCTTGTTGAAAGAACCCTAAAGATAGAGGAGGAAACTGTAAATGATCTGGCCAAGGTCATACGCACTCCCAAATCTAGCTGACTCACAGCCCAGGGATCTTTTGAGGACAACACACTGCCTCTTCTATCCCCATGAAAGGCTGAAAAGCTTTGAGAAGGATAAGGAGAAATGTAGGCCAATATATCTGTAATCTATCTAGCCAGAGGCTGGCAGGACAAAATCAATCCTCTTCAATTCACAAACAACCTCTGGCAAACAGATGCCAAAAGTGATAATGTAACCATGGTGATAACCGAGAGCATTTATACAGCACTTACTATGTGGCTGGTGCCCTTCTAGGGGCCATACAAATATTAGCTCTGATAATTCTCACAACTGTGTTAGGTGGGTACTAGTAAGTACTATCTCCATTTTTCAGTGAGGTGAAGTAAGGTAAGCACAGAGAGATTAGGCAACTTGCCCAAGGTCATCCAATAGCAACTAGCATTTACTGAGCGCTTGCGAGGTGCCAGAAACTGTGTAAGTCACATTATCTTGTTTAACACTTAAAGCAACCCTAAGTTAATTACTATAATTATCAGCGTTTTCAGATAAGCCAGTGAGGCTCAGGGACGGTAACTAACTTGCCCAAGCAGTCTGACTGAGCTCAGAGCCTGTGTGCTCTTAACCACTGGTTAGGTCACTGTGTGCAGGGCGAGCTGACTACAGCCTGGTCGAGAGGGGACCCGGGAGAGAGCTGTTTGCTCCAGGGCATGGAGTGTCACGGCTTAATCCTCAACCAGGGCCGCGCCAGAGTCAGATCCGAGTTTGAGGAGGTCCCTGTGCCTCTGCAGATCTCGGGGCCTCAGTCCGCCCCGCGATTTCCGCGCCAGGGGCATCCCCGCACAGCGAGCCGCTACTGCCCTCTGCTGCCCGCCGGACCCCGAGCCCAGGCTCCTTCTCGTCTCTGCCCTCCCAGGGGAGAGCCCTGCCTGCGGCAAAGTGCACCGGCGGCCCAGGCGCCGCCCCCAGGCAGCGCGACCACCACGCCGGGGATACAGCAAATCCCTCGGGCCCCCTCACATCCAGAGAAAAAAGATGTCTACGTCCCTGCACTTTCAACACTCTTCTCCTCGCCCTTATTTCACTTCCCGCATCTCCGGCCCGCCGTTCTCCTATGTCCCTTCCCCTGAACTACGTGTGGGGACCGCAGCACCGGACCCCCGGTTGCCATGGTGAAGCGGGGCCGCGCAGGCGCGTCAGAAAAGGCGGGTCCCAGGGGCCGCAGGCGCAAGCCTAGGGTCGAAAAGCTGTCGGTGCGCCGCTCGGTTGCCATGGTGATGCGGGGCCTCGCCGACGCGCGGGAAGAAGCTGTGGTCCCGGGCTGCGGGTGCGCGTCTGGGCTGCAGGAAGCGCGCGGCGAAAGGTGCGGCGCGCGTCCTTTGTTGACTTTGGTGGAAGCAGTTCGGTCTCCTAGGAGTCGGGGAAGCTCCTTGCAGCCCTCCCCGAAGTGTTGCAGCCACCGACCAGCAAAAGGAACGGGGATCCGGGATTCCCTAGGCTCTCCGAATTCCAACGGTGGTAGGGGCCGTAGCCCCTCAGCTCTGTTCCTCCTTTTCCGCCATCAGTGCCTGTAGTCTCCGGTTGCCATGGTGACGCGGACCTTGGATGAGGGTCCCAGTCAACAACCTGCGCAGGATCTGTTCCCGGGGTGGGGGCTCTGCTTCCGGCATTGAACAAGCTTCCTGGGCCCCCCGTGACTTTTCCCTCTTATCGCGGGGTGAGGGTAGAAGAGGGTGGGCTGACCCCTGTCACTGCAGGTCCTTCTGACCTTTTTGAGGTCGCCTAGTTTTCGATAGCGTGGATGTGCCATAATATATTTAACCAGTTTCCTGCTGGGGGCCATTAGGTTTTTTTTTTTTTTTAATCCGATCTTTGTTACTACAAGCCATAGTAATATTCTTGCGTATACCTCCGTGTATATGTGCAATTTGGTAGAATAAGTTTCCAAAAATAAAATTGCAATGTCAAAAGCCAGATGCAATTTTAGTTTTCATAGTTGTGGCCAAATTGCTCTCCAAAGACACTAGCAAATTTACATCCCCACCAAAACTGGAACCCAATCATCTTAATTAGGATTATATCAACAATGATGAACTGCTGCAAAAGAATTTTCCAGAGCCAGTGCCAGTAAGCCAATTTTATTCTTTGATCAAATATAGACAAATAGTATCCAATCTCATTATATTTTATGGAAATTATCTTCTCTGAGGGATTCTTTTACATGTAAATTTTATTGTAAACATTTTACTTCTTTCATAATTTCTGGATTGAGTTTTAGTTTCTGTCATTGTGAGGTTTCTTTCTTTTTTAAATTAATCTCAGGTGTATGAAGCAACGTAATAGTTAGACATTTACACCCCCATTGTGAGGTTTCTTATGTCAACATCATTTTACTGAAAAAAACAAAAAGAATAACCCCTGACATTCAGAAGCTGTCCTGACACAACTTGGCCATGTTATTTTATTGGATATAAACAATATCACAGAATACAAACCTCAAACAAGATTACTCTGATAGCACAATAAGGTGACACTGAGCAAGTCTACGAGTGAGTACTTCATAATTTTGTCTGAGACAAAATCATGGTCACTGTCCCACCCACAAAATGCCAACCATTCTCCTCTCAGCTAAAATGAGTGACTGCTAGTTCTTTACCAGAGTTTTATCCCCATTATAATATGCCTTCCCTAGAGATTAGATTTAGTGAGATGCCCAATCATAGAATTGCCCCTGCTTTCTGGAAGCATCCAGTGCAAAGCAAAGCCCGTTTTCATATAACCTCCCCAAATCACCCAACCAAAGCTTAAATCCTATAATAGTTTCTTTCTAACTTGTTTACTGAGGTACCCCATAGTTCCCCCATGGTGTGTGTTCTCCTTCACTGGAACAAGCAATAAACTCAACTTGTTCAACCACGTGTGTGTTCTTGGTGGGCTTTGGCTAGAGGGCATTGACACTAGCAAGTGCAATTTTCTTTGGTAAAGTTTTGCAGTCTAACATTTGTCAATGGCAACCTTCCATAAATGTTTGAAGAAAAAACAAATTTTACATGGACAGTTTATTTTAGTTTGATTATTTCAACCAGATCTGATTGTTCCCAGCTTTTGCAATTTTTCAGTGTTACCCTCAAGATGTGTTTCCTGAGGATTTTTTTTAAAACAACAGCTTTAGTAGGTGCCATCTTAACCATTTCAGTTTCATTTTGTATTATTTTTTTTCTATCAGTGATAGTCATTATGAATCGAACAGAAGATTGATCATTTTTATTTACTTCTTGACTCTAATAATCAAGAACGATTATTAGAGCAATGGTGTAGGACCTGGATACATAGCAAAGTAAACATGTTCTGTTTCAATGGGCAGGCTTACTGTGTTGCCACCATGCCCTCACTGGGAACACAGAGCCTGCTGTGAAGGAATTCTTGGTCTAATTAGAGAGATATAGGAGCTTGCTTGCCTCATGGAGGGAACCGCCGAATACAAGGTGTTTATTCATCCAGTAAATATTTATTGGTGCCTACTCTATGCGAGGAACTGGGCTGGGCACTGGGGATGCAGGGATGAGGTCCCTGGCCTCCTGGAGCTCTCAGTCAGTGGGAGAGAAACTACATATTAAACAATCCCACCAATGACTAGCAGATGTGATGACCACTGCAAAAAAACAACAACCCAGGGTTCTGTGGGAAGCTGGGACAATGCCAACCTGATCAGTGGGGTTCAAGGAAGGCTTCTTTGAGAGAGTGATTTTTCATCTGAGATTTAAAGTCGGAAGGGTGTTCCTGGCAGAGGGAACACCTCATGCCCGGAAGAGAGAAAGGCTTGGCTCTTTTGAGAGTGGGAAAGCAAGCCAGTCTGGCTGGAATAAAGTGGACGAGGGGAGGGTATGGGGGAATGAACACAGAAGACAGATGTTTGGTCCTACAAGGGTTTATCCACTACGCGAAGGAGTTTGCATTTTAACTGGAAAGCAACAAGCCTGAATTATATCGCCCTATTGGAGTTCTTTAGTTTAGAATCCCCAGTACTTTAAAATGTGACTGTTTTTGGAGCTAGGGTCTTTAAAGAGGTAATGAAGGTTAAATAAGGTAATCTGGGCCCTACCCTAACCCCATATGACTGGTGTCCTTATAAGAAGAGGAAGAAACACCAAGGATACAGAGGAAAGGCTACGTGAGGACACAGTGGGAAGGCAGCCACCTGCAAGCCAAAGAGAGAGGCTTCAGGAGGAAATCAAGCCTTACTATACCCCTACGTCGGAATTCCGGCCTGTAGAGTGGTAAGAAAATAAACTTCTGTGGTACTCGGTTATGGCAGCCCTAGCAGATTAATACAAACCCAAATGTGTAAAACAATTGGGAAATAAATTATGGTACATTCATATTATGAAAGAGTTTTACCCCAAGATATGTCCCTGGAAGTTCAAGATTTTGGTGGCCTAATAGGAGGCACAGGTTATAGTTAAGTTTGCTTCTTTATAGTAGTGACAATCGCAGACATCACTTGCATTGTTTCCTTTGTCTCTATTATTCTGGGTTTTGTTTTTTTCAATTTTATAACATCGAGAATCATATACATGTTTTGTTTATAAACTCTTGCAGTACTTGTATACCATCAGTTTACATCTTGATTCTCTTCTCCACTTATGAAAATTAACCCTATGAATTTTTTAAGGAACATATTAACCTTGCAATGAGGGGGAAGATTATTCCATGCAAAGATTTAAAAGAATAAGGCAGGAAAAGATGAGGTAGAGCTCTATATACTGCCATGAAAAAAATGTCCAAACCATATGGTTAAGTGGAAAAAAATGTGTGTAGATTATGAACTTTTGTGTGTGTGTTTTTTTTAATAGAACCATTTGTAGATGCCTAGAAAAAAGTCTGGAAGCATATGCAGCCAACTTTTAAAGTATTGTAAAAATTCTACCATTTAGAGGTCTGCGTTCTGTCAAATGAACCCTGTTGGAGATTTCCTATAGCGGGGACCTGCAGTACGTGGCTGCATGACGAAGGCCGGTATGACTAATAGAGCCATAGGTCCTCATACTGGTACTGCCATGCCCGCTGTCCACGATGCCTGAAGGGGTCAAACCACATAGTAAATACTAATACAGCAGTTTCCTTTTATTTGTAGTTTCGCTTTTCTTGGTTTCCATTACCCATGCTCAATCACAGTCCAAAATTATTAAATGGAAAGTTCCAGAAATAAATAATTCATAAGTTTTAAATTGTGCACTGTTCTGCGTGGCATGATGAAATCTTGAGCTGTCCCTCTCTGTCCGGCCCAGGATGTGAATCATCCCTTTGTCCAGTCTCTCCACATTGTAGACACTCCCCACCCGTTAGTCACTTCATAGCTGTGTCTGTTATCTGCTCAGCTGTCGTGGTGGTCTGGTGCTGCCTGTGTTCAGGTAACCCTGTTCAGGTAGCCTAACATAATGCCTAGGTCATTTACCTCACTTCGTCTCATCAGAGAGGCATTTTATCATCTCATATTATCACAAGAGGGTGAGTATAGTACCATAAGATAGAGACCACGTAGTACGTAAGAATGAGATCACATTCACATAACTGTTATTAGGGCATATTATTATAATTGTTCTATATTATTATTGTTGTTGTTAATCCCTTACTGTGCCTAATTTATAAATTAAACTTTCTTGTGGGTGTGTATGTATAGGGAAAAAACATAGGGTTCAGTCCTGTCTACAGGTTCAGGCATCCACTGGGCGTCTTGGAACATAACCCCTGTGGATAAGGGGGAACTGAAGCAGAATGTCTATCTTCTTTTAAAATAAACATAGCCATAAATACAAATCCTAATATTCTCTTCTCCCATTCCCAAGGATCATCTTGTGCCCCCCATGTACCCTACTGGAGACAAGTGTTTTTCTAATTATACAAATAGAGCACTCTACAAATAGAGTAGATGGTAATTCGTTATAACAGTATGTTTATGCAATTAGAATGGCAGTTTGTACATAAAGTATCTACTGTGTCAGATTCAGAGGACACAACTGTTCTGAGAAAGGAGGCACGAATACTACCAGGTGTTTTGTTTTCTTAGCTGAGAAAAGGAGGAAGATATCTTTGATGATCTCTCAGAAGGCTTCACACAGGCTTTCTGAAGCTCCTAGACCTCTCTAAGTCACTGATGAAGCAGTCGAAGTGGCTGTACTGCAATGAAGTGGTGTCCTTGAAGGAAATTGTGTCTGGGGTGACCGTGCAACAGTGTAATAATATGTGGCAGTATTGGATATAAAGGTATTTAAAGTCATTTAGTGCACTTCTGTGTAGTTCTTCCACAAGTCTGTTTTTTAAAACTTGAATTTAATACAACGATTTAATAATTATCCTCTCATAATATATCAAAATATTTGTTTTCAGGCTTTTAATTACTTCTGCTGGAGGTGGAGTTTCCAGAAAGATGCTTAAACTAAATGCTAAGCTCTGTTACCAAGTGGAGAGATGAGGGTTGTAAATTGCCAAAGTGATTGTGTACATTTTGGTGGAATTATTTTATCAAAATGAAATTCGCAGAACTTTTATGCAAAAAGTACACAATCAAAATGGCATTGAATTAGAAAAAGTTAATGAATCAATAGAACAATCTTTATTGAAACCCTCTGCAGTAGGGTTGGTGAAGGAAATGCAATACTACTGGTTGACATTTATCATGACATGTATTGTACTATGTGACAGGTTGAGCCGGATCAAAGGGTGGGCTATCTGAGCAGCTGCCCAAAGCACTGATCCACACGCAGCACTAAAACATCAAGGGGACGAATGGGAAACATGGTGCCAGTTACTTGAGAATTTCACACAGGAGTCATTTGGAGTTGTCACACTGGTAAGTGGTCCCACTCCCACAGACATAGGCTGCGTGGGATGGGGGTGGTGGGGCTTTAGATCAAGTTGAGGAGGAGACTTTCAAGCCAGGACTGCCTGAAGGTGAAGAAGCAGCCTCCAAGAGAGGAGTGTTAGCGGCAGAGGCACAGTGAGTGCCAGCACCCTGTCTCAGGGGTTCAGGAACAAGAAGGGAGCACAGAGATCCTTGGAAGGAGGTGTCAGTGGGGTTGGGAGGTAGTAGGGCACCATGGGAAAGAATTTCAAAATTATCTGAGTTATGACGGGAGCACACTGAAGTTCTCACCATAGGAGTGGCATGAGCTGACTTTCCTTTGAAAATCCCCCGTTTGGCTGATGTGTGGACAATGATTCCAGGAAGATAAAAATGGAGGCAGAGAGACTAGGAAGTGGCTCTGAGGCTAGTACTATTCAATGAAAGATGATGAAGGTGAGAGGTGTGGATGGTGGGGATGAAGAGAAGCAGATGGACTCGAGATGATACTTCTAGTTAGCACCAACAAGGAGGTTTGTTAAAGACAAGATGGGAGCTCAAATATGACTCCTAGGATTTTACTGCGGACGTCTGGGTGAATGGTGGATGGGGTGTCCATTTACTGATGGGTGGCAGACCTGGGAAGACAGGGTTGTGAGTAGAGGGTCAAGGGTTCTGTTTGGAACGTGTGAAGTATAAGATGTCTATTAAACTTGCAGGTGACGATGTTGAGTAAGCATTTGGGTATCCAAGTCTCCAGGGAAAACGCAGAGAAGAGACCAGAGCTGAAAATAGGAATCTGACTCAGCATATCGGTGCGTTAAAAACCACCATGCAGAAAGAGATCTTCCACAGAGATAACGTGGGCGGGGAGGAAGAAGGGTACAGGGCTGATCCCTGAGGAATGCCAGTGTTCAGGCATCAGACAGAGGAAGCCCTACAAAGGGGACTGAGAAAGAACAGCTGGTGAGATCAGAGGAAATTCCTTGGGACTGATTCTATTCTACTGTGGAGAGTAGCAAATTCCAAAGTAAATGCTATGTTACATTTAGTGAATGTAATAGGTGTTTTATTTTTTGTTTTTGCCACATAGGGAAGAGTCTCGTGCAAAGGATCCACCTTTTACTGCCAGCCTCCTGCCTTTACCACCTGCTCTGTTTGGAGAAGTCAGACATGAAATGCTACTGAGAAAATAAGAGGGTCTTACCATCTCCCCAGTTGCTAAAGCTCAAAAGTTGTCCTTGATCCCATTTTATTTACTGCCCCCGTCCCCACATATTTAAGCCATCAACTAGTAGTGTTTGTTCTGTCTTCTGAATATCCCACATCTACCCATTTCCCACGCCCTCACTGCAACCACCCTGTCCCAAAATATCTTCCCTTTCCTGGACAGTGACAGCCCTTCTTAACTGAGTAGGGTTAGACTGCTGCTTCCACTGTCACTTTTCGATGAGCCATTTTTATGCAGTAGCCAGAGGGCTGTTTCTAAAATATAAATCAGACTGTTACTTCTGCTTAAAACACTCAAGTGAAATAACCTAAATGGCTATCAATAGGGAAGTGGTTAAATAAATACTGGTTAAATTATGTCTACAGAATGGAATATTATGCAGGCATACTAAAAAAATAAAAAAACGATCAAGAGCACACTCTACCAGTACTGATACAAATGATCTCTAGGACACGACGTGAAAAGAGCGAAGTGCAAATATTATGTCACTATTCGCAAAAGAAAAAGGTGGGAGGGGGAGAGAGAAAGAGAGAGAGAGAGAGCGTGAGAGAGAGAGTTTGTATACGATGTCTTATCTCTATAAGCAAACATAAGAAACTAGAACCTAAATGCCTTGCAGAGAAAGCATCTGGGCAAGTGTGGGATATGCTGGGAGGGAGATAGCTTACCTTTTGGTACTTCTGAATGTTGAATGGGATGACCATATTATGTGTTGAACAATAAATCAATTAAATGAAAATGCTTACATGAATTAAATAATGAACTCTCGTCTCACTTCCCATCTCACTTATCAGAAAATCTGGTCTCTTCACTCTTTCCTTTACAGTCTCACAATGGGCAACTGCTCCCATCTTTGCTCTTTCTCACCAAGTTCCAGCCACTCTGCCTCCTCTTGAACTTCAACAGGCCAAGCATAGTTCCTTTTTGGGCTTTTGTTCTTTGTGATCCTGTACCTTGCCCACCCTGATTGCCCTCCATGGAGACCCCCCTATTCCAAGGTCACTTTCTGAGAGATGTCTTCCCCAACCTCCACATAAATTTGCTACTTCTCACTTCCCATCACTGAAAATCCACATTCCACTTTCTTCATAGCAGTTATCACTACCTAAAATTATTTTACGTGCTCTACAATAATGCCACTACAATGTTGACACCAGGAACAGTGCCTGGTCCATATTATACAAATAAATATTTGTTAATGAGTGAATATTTTTCTGCTTTGGCTGCAACCTCATGATGGTCCTGACAGTGATGATATTCGTAAGAACTCCTGTTTTGTTTCTTTATAGCTCATAGTGACAGCATATAGACTAGAGTTCTAATCCTGGCTTCTCTTCTTCTTAACTCTGTGACCTTGGGAAGTCACAAACCTCATTAGGTACTCTGAAGATTAAACCTAAGGTATAAAGCGCCAGTTCTGGCAGGCCTCACTCAGTGGACCCTCACAATCCAGGAATGACTATTGTCCATTTGAGGACCAGGAGAGGTGCCCAGGCGGGGGGCGGGGGCCAGCGGCCCAAGGTCATGTACCTGGGCAACAGAAGCAGGTCTCCACTCCAGGGCTTCTGACTCCGTGCTCAGCCCCGGAGCTCAACAGTCTTTTTCTCCTTACTGTTTTCAATCCTGCAAGAGCACTTCCTCCTCTCCCCTGGGAATGGAGCCTAAGTTTATAATCAACCACCACTATAATTTCCCTCTTTACGGAGAATTGGTTGTTTGTCTTTTGGATTTTTCCTCATAAATGGTTAATATGTTTTGGCCTGGAAAACAGTACAGAGAGTTTCTAAACAACATCATCAAATTAAATGCGGTGACGCACTGATTTAGGAAAACCATTCATCTCCTCGTTCCTTAAATGCAATGAAATGGTTGATCAGTTCTGCCTCTGCATGTTTATTTGTTATAACTGATAGAAACACCAACATTGAAAGCCAGACAATTGAACTCGCCTTCTAATCTAAGTACCGAAATACAAAGTCATTTTCCAGATACCGTGTTCACATTTTATTTTCTCAATTTAGACCGCAGACTGCAGGAACAAAGGCTGGATTTGTAATGACCTGGAGGAAATGGTGACTGTCTCACATTTGACAACAGATGTCACCAGCGCCGTGTTGCTCACAGAGCCACTGGTGATCCCTGACATATCAGTGCTTATACATTTTCTTTGGAATACTAAAACTTTTTTTGTGAGAATGCAGTGCCTTATTGTCAAAAATTTCTGCCTCCTTGTGACACCACATTTGACCTCACTTACCCCTGCAAAGACCTTAGAAAGTCATGAACATACCCCCATTTTATAGATAGGAAAACTGAGGCTCAGAGTGTACCAGTATTGCCCAAGGTCATGCAGAGAATGACCCATGCCTGTTGGTCTCCAAAACTGTGCTCTTTCTGTGTTATCCTTGCTTAAAGTCCAGTGTTGCTATAAACCATCCCTAAAGTGTGCTATCACTGCAGAGCGTCTACCTTGCAGCCATCCTTCTGAGCCAATTAGAGCTACTCAGATTAGGAATGTCAGACTGAAGCAGATCAATAGAGGCAGAGTGGGCTGAAACGCAGAATTGAAATGAACAAAATGAACGCACGAAGCTCCCAGAAGCAGAATCCCAACAGGCCCCCTAGCTTGCAGCTCCCTGAGGCTAAGTCACAGACATTTGAAAAGCCTGCTCCTTAACAAAATGTGTGTCTTATTTTCCTTTTCTGCCTCCACTCTGTGAAGTAGCAATCAGCTTTGTCATTCATTCTTCAGTCAGGGTGCACCAGGGGAGACTGCAACTGAGAACTTCAGATGTCTCTTTCTTGCAAAATCTAGGGAACAAAGAAGCTGTTTTGTGCCCTTTGATTCGTGTCAGTACCATTCGGAGAATGTGTTCGTCATACCACCAAGGACAGTGGGAGGAGGGGAGAGCAGGGATGGAAGAGTGAGGCTCAGGGGCCATCCCATTTTCGGTCTTTCGGGGTGGTGGACAAAGGGGAAACTAACATTTACTAGTCCCTGCTGTGGACCCAGTGCTTTGTACCCAATGACCTTGCTAAGTAGCAATAATGCTCCCTCCTCCCATTTTACAGATGGGAAACCAGAAGCTTAAAAGTCACATGACTTAGCCAGGAGCCAGAACCTGGACTGAAAATAGGTCCTTCTGCTGAAATCATCTCATTCTCCAGCAATTCCTCCTCTTGGTGAGGTCCCTCCCCTGAACCCTTCTCTAGGGTGGATCATCAAAGACTTGACTTCCACCGCTGGGTTCTGGTCTGGGCTCTGCCAGTGTCTAGCTGGGCAAGCATGGAGAGGCCACTTCATCCTTCTGAGCCTGTTTCCAACGTTAAACTAGGATAACGGTCATCATTCCAGGCTCACGTCAGACCACTCAGCACCACTGCTGGAGCTCTGGCTGGAGTTGGTACTGGGGCTGAGTCCTCGGGGAGCTCAGGGGCTTATATCTGGACATGGTGCCTACGAGGAGCAGGTTTTGTAATCTATGAAGCACCACACGAACATTAGGTCATATTAAGTGACTATTATTACCTCACTGAAATGTGGGAAAATTTCCTTTTCTTAGAGTAGCCTAAGACTAAGTAAGACTAAGTTGGATTATTTCAAATAGAACATCAGCTAGGACACTAGAGAAAACTACTCTCCAAAAAGCATAGAAAAAAAGAGTTACAGAAAAGCAGATTTAGGCTGTCATCTTTCGAAGTTCTTTAAGCCTGGTGGATGGTTATGTCCGGGGCAGAGCTTCTCCCCCGCAACCATCCATGCATGGCTTCTGTGCACATGGATGGTTGCACATGGTTGTGCACATGGTTGTGCACATGGTTGTGCACAGCACTGCTGCTGGCTCAACTCTTAGCAAGACTGCTTTCTCCCCGCGGATGAAGGGCTTCCTCCTGTTCATTCATCAGTTCATCAACCATGGCCTCATTCATTCATTCATTCCAATCCTCTTCTACCTGGCACTTGGCATTAATGATTTTCTCAAGAAGGCACTTATCACAGAAGGTGACATGTGTAAAATTCCTATTTTCTCCACTAAACCAGTTCTGCTTCCCCCATCCCCACTCCTCAGTTGGGGCCCCACACACAGGATGCTAATACCCTCAGGCCAAAGGAAGGAAGAGAAAGAACAGGGCCGTGCTGACAGTTGGAACCCAGGACCGTTAGAGGTGGGATGCATCTGAGGCTGATTCTGATTGTGCTGACATGGAGCGTGGTCTGGTGCCAGCTGGGTAGGGACCTCAGCCTTCTGGAGGAGACAGGGCAGCTAGGAGCAACCCCCTTCACACCCAACCCAGCCCAGTTGTGGAGCACTCTTGGCACACAGGTACCAGGCTGAGGGTTCTATGCTCTGGTCACGACAGCCGGGGTCTGCACTGTGTCACTTTAACACATGAGGCTCCGGGCGCCTAGGAAAGTGCCTTGCTCAAGGCCACCGCTCTAACTGAGTGCCTCAAGTGGACTCGAACCCAAGCTCTGTGAGCTCAAGCTCTCGTTCTCAAGACTTGCTGTGCAACAGAATCACGCAGGGGTGGGAAAATCACCCAGAGATGTTGGCAAAAAATGCAGAGTCTAGAAACTCACCCTCAGATTGATTTAAGAGGTCTGGGGTAGGGAAGAAAGTCCATACAATTTTGAAAAGGGCTGTCCAGTCTGCCTTGGGTACAAATAATGAAGTGTCCACTCCTGAGTGTTCACCAGAATGGCCCCTGAATAACTGCAGCTAAGATTAACTCCGCAACTACCGTGTTCCAGGCACTGTGATTAACTCCGAGAGAATCCATGAGGTGGATTTATCTCCTACCTCACATTGTATTGTATTATATTATATTATATTATAAAAGAGGAAAGGGAGCAATATAAATTGACATTCTGTAAATGACGTTCTATAAATGAGAAAGTTGAGACCTAGAGAAGGAACACAGCTTGCTCAATGCCGCAGAACTTGTAACGGTCAAGGCTGATTCTGGACATGTGGAACCAGGCCTCTGAACCACCACGCTAACCAGCTTCTCAAAACACACTGAGGCCGTGACTATGCTAGCTGGGATGCTGGCTGGGGGGCAGGTGACCAGGGAGAGCTTCAGGAAGACACACAAGCTCAGAATCCCAAGAGCAGAAGACAACCCCACAGGGAAGGCAGAAAGGGGCGCTGCAGACAGAGATAACGGTCCAGTTGCCCTTGCAAAGGCCAGGATTGGGGGAGGAGTGTGGTTCGTGGGGTGTGTGCACAGGTGTGAGAGTGTGCAGAAGGGAGAGGCCACAGGTGGGGCTGGAGAGGAGCCTGCTGATCAGAAACTCTGGCGGTGGGGCCCAGCCATGTGTTTCAACACGCGCTGCAGGTGATGCGGGTGGTGCTCACTCAAGTGTGAGAACCACTAGGTTAGATCGTCTCGAGGGGTGGATGGGGGAAGATGCCCTGTGGCCTCCTCCATGCCCTCTTGGCCTTGAGGTTTCCGGGGACTTTTCTTAATCTCTGGATTGGTCTTCTCCAGTTCTCTCCACACACTTAGTCAGTAGGTTGGCATAGGGGAGTGGAGGAGGGGATAGTTGGATTCAAAAGTGTTTCCGTTTTGAAAACAATGATCCTGGGACCAGAAGCATTTCCACAGAGAGACATCCTAAGTGAGCGTGGCAGCATGGGCCTGCTGACCCATCCTAAGGTGTTGGCGAGTGGGCGTCAGTGGCCTCTTAAACAGATTTCATTTCCCGCTCCATTGTCTCTGAGTACAGGCTTCCAGAAGGACCTCAAATAGATTATGTGCAGTGAGAAATGTGTGTGCGGCAGTCAACTTCCCTGCCCTCGGGAGTTGGAGTGTAACTTCCATTCTACTTACCCTATTTCAGTTTTCTTCCACCGGACATTATTCAACATATTTATCTACTTATTATATTCTACCCATCTCCACCAGAAAGTACGTTCTATGAAAGCAAAGACTTTTTTGTCTACCTCTAAAAACCCCACCAGCTAGAATAATACCAAGCACATAATAGCAAGTGAATCTTTGTTGAATGAATGAATGAATGAATTAATGAGGTCTTTGTGATATACTTGGCTGAAGTAACCAGATGCACTGGGCGGGTATGGACGAGGAGCCCCAGGATGAGGCCTGGGGCTGCAGTCTAGGTTAGAAGCACTTATTAATCATTCATTCATTTATCAATATTCCAAAAATATTCACTGGGCTCTGACTAGGTACAAGGCTCTAAAGTCGACACTACTGATACAGTGATGAGCAAACACAAGCCGTGCCCCGGACCCTGAATACCCTGGAGCGTACAGGCTACGGACTACAAGACAACCACACAAATCAAACACATATATATATGCAGCAAGGAGAGGTACCTGGTGCCCTCCCTCCCTCTAATGGAAGAACCCGAGCTAGTCTGGGTTGATGGGGAGAGCTTCCCCGAGGCAGTGAAGGATGAGCAGGAGTTAAGAGGTGGAGAGGAGGAAAGACGCTGGGCAGAACAGTCTACACAGAGGGAGCAGCATGGAGTAAGGTCCTGCGGCAGGAGAGAGAAGCCTTGTGAGTGGGAGGGAGCACAAGGAGGCCAGAGTGGCTGGAGCAGAGAAAATAACAGGCAGGGTGACCTGAGAGAGCCTGGGGTGGGGGTGCGGGGCTTAGACGGCATAACCAGGGATTTTGCCTTGATCCTAAGAGTGATGTACAACCACTGATGCATTTTAAACTGGGGTAGTAGTGGGTAGGTGGGTGGCATGATCAGATTTTTGTTCTAAAGAAGATCTCTCTGGCAAACCATTTTGAATGCATATATTGAACTCAAAATTATATATATATATATAGTAAATGGTGGGTAAGACCTCTGGAGCTGGAATGTCTGGGTTCAAATCCTGGCTTTACCATTGATTACCTATGTATCCTTGGGGAAATTACTCAATCTCTCTGTGTCAGTTTTCTTATGGGTAACATGGGGATAATAGTACTTAGCTCAAATGGTTGTTGTGAGGATTAAATTAGCTAATACATGTAAAAAGTTTAGAACAGTGTCTGACGGCATGCATTCAATAACGTTAGTTATTATTATAACACCTAATGTTAACTGATATTGTTATCCCCATTGAACAGATGAAAAACTACAGCACTGAGAAGTTAAGGCGTTGTCCAAGGTGGTTTGGCAAAGAGGAGGAAACAACCTCTACGTGATCAGACATCTCAGCTGCCAAGATAAATAGGATTGGCTGCGCAGGTTAGTTTTTGGTGCAAAGTTCCAAACTGGATCTGGGAAGTTTGTGGGGACAGACTAAAGGGTGAACGGTCCTAAAGTTATTAGCTACCTTGACAATAGTCATTCATTCATTGCTGATTTGCCGTCTAAATACTCAGCACCAGGCCCAGTGCTGGATTATTGAAATAAATTAGAACTTGGATCCTGACTTAAAGAGATCACAGACTAGTGGAAGAGCTGTGCTAGTAAACAGGAAAAAAATAATACAGAGGAGTAACAGGTGCTGTGTTCCGATACCTTTTATGGCAGGCCTTACCTGATCCTACTTTTATAGATGGAGAAAGCCCCACTAGCCTTGGCTCAGGCTTCATTAAGTACAAGACCAATCTAGATGATGTTGGCCACCAGTAACAGAAACGTACAGCAGCAACAATAACAAACAACAATAAGGATTTCTTTTTTTTTTTTAATCTCAAAAACAAGAAGTCGAAGAAGGCAAGGAATCTCCAGGATTGGCTAAATCAAAGATTCAAATTCCATCTTTGAAACACCTTGCAGAATGGTGGCATGAGGAGCTCTGCAGATATCCCCAGTGAAATAATGATAACTAGTAAAAATTATTTTTTAAAAAAACCACTTACAAGTTTCTAGAAATGTCTTCTGAACACATAGCAAATGAAGAAACATTTCATGGTAAGCAAGAATAGCAAAAGCCTGTGCCATTTGAGCTGTGGTTTGTTCCCTTCCCTCTCTCCTAGTTCAGCATAATGAAGCCCTGCCTCAGGCGGGTGCAAATAAGAACACAGGACTCCCTCTTCCCCCAGATCCCAGCTTAGGCCTCGAGTATTGCAGGCCACCAGGAATTCTCATCCCACCTAGCACCATGTTGCAGACGCTAAATGCAGGCAAGAGGGGCTGAGAGGTCTGGGACTACTGACCTTTGCCCAGCTCCCACACGTAGGATGGAAGCTCCCCCAGGCACGGCAGGCTGAGAATATTTGGCTCAGAATTTCCCTCATTTCAGCTTTATCATAAGAGTTTTCCACACCAGGAGAAGCAAATCAACAAGACCAGAGGCTAACCCTACCCAGAACCCCACTTGTACAGCAAAAGGAGCAGGCTGCTGGGGGCATAGTGCTGAGATTTTGGCCAGAGGGAGAAGGAAGACCTAAAGAGCAGAAAGCTCTGATGCTCTCCCCAAAATAACTGACTTTACTGGGAACAGAATGAAGCGGAAGTTCAAGTCTATGGGTACTCTCAAAAACAACGAAGATTTTTGGTGTAAGAAATTACAAGGAAGTTGATAGCTCCTTGAATGCGAGAAGTAAACCTTAGACCCTTAAATGATTTGGTAGTTTAATAGAATCATGGAAAGAGCCCGCTAAGCACAGCCCTCCCACGGTCAGAACAAGCCTTAAAGACGGGCCTTAAAGACTATCCCTGCAAACAGGTCCAAATTTTATTGGAGTGGACTCTGGAGCAATTTATGCTCCAGGACATTGTCAAAAATAATAGAGCAATCAATCATCAAGTAATGGGGGCTCACAGCCAAGTGAGCTACCAAGAGAGGCAGACAGCTTAACAGAGAGATAAGGAAAGAGACAGTCTAAGAAAGTCCTGCTCAATATATTGGCATCTGATTGGCATCTTCTCCTGCCCTCAGTCTGGGATTTACAACATTAGCTCTTCTGGTTCTCAAGCCTTTGGACTCAGACTGAATTATTGCAGCTCAGGCCTAAATCATGTTTTGGCTCCAACCCAGTCTTTTATGAGTCCACCTGTACCCTTTGCTCTGAGACAGGGACCTGTCTTGTTTAGAAGGCTGTGTTTCCTAAGTGGAGAAGAATCTTTTAGCTCCAAGAAGTTTTAGTCATGGTAATAGAAACAATGAAGTTAATTATACCCACAATTTGAATATATTTTTGTGTTTGGTTTAGGAATAATTTGTGTATATTTGGTATTTTTAAAGTATGTGTAATGTCTAAGATTATTTGGCACATTGGAGTACCTAAGAGATTAACTTATGATTCCAATTCAAAAAGGTAATTGAGTAATTGACTTAGATTTATGATTTTACATATAAAAAATGTAAGTGGTTTTATCATGTTTGTAAACTGATTTGGAACATGCAAGAAGCCTTAACAGTCACCATATTGCAAGCATTACTCAAGTATTTAAAAGTTTTTATTATTTATTAGACAGATAATTAAAGCACCTAAAAGTAAAATCAACTGCATTAAATTTAATAATGCAGCTTAAAAGTTAATTGCAAAGACCCCCTGAAACTTGATTACTGAAGTTAGCTATATCTAGAGGTAGAATACAGATTTATAAGTTGAAGTTAAAAGTTCAAAGAAGTAGGCTTTTAATTTCTACAACATTTAATTTTGAATTCAAATTTTAAAGTCACCAAAAATAGTCTTTTCCGTGTATAAAAGTCATCCTAAGGAGACCCACGTGGATACTTCAGGCATGAGCACATGACCCACCAGAGCCAATGAGAGGTGAGAAAAGGTTTGCCAGGATTTCTGGAAAGGTGACGCTATTCTCCTCTCCTTTCTACAAGGGCTAACATAGCAGACCTTCTCCCTTCCCTTAGTCAATAGCAGAATGATATGTAAATAATACGAAGTCTAGAACAATGGGACTGTTGTGTACTCAGGAAAACCTAGACCTATTTTGGGATGGGGCAAACATGCAGGCAGAGGAAGAAGCTAAGCCACACAGCACTGTGAAGTCAGAAGAAAGTAAGTCTTTGGTGACTTCATTTGGGCTGCTGGATCAACACTTAAACCTGAATCTATTTCTAGACGCTTTCGTTACATAGTCCTGCAAATCCCCTCTTCTGTTTATGTCAGTTTCAGTTGGGTTTTCTGGAAGTGACATGATTGGTAAAGGAGTCAGGGTAGTGTTGGATTGAGCCGGAATTTGGATTCAGGCCTAACTGAGTTAAAATCCCAGCTTAGTACTCACTGGCTGTGAGGCCGTGGGCAATACTTTCTGGGTCTCTGTCCTCTTCTGAAAAATGGCAATAAGCCCTCCAGGCACATACCACAGCATAGCGCTTCTCAAACGCTTTAGGTGATTGATGAATGTGCTCAGTTAACATGTTCTAGTTTCTGGGGGTCAATCAAGGAACACAGTTCCTGCCTCATGAATAAATCTATTCCTTTCTATCCTTTTCCTTTTGTTTTCATATACTCGTGTCCTATGTTCTCCAACGGTAATTGTGCAGCTGAATTGAATTACTTCCAGCATCCACTAGAAACACAAAGTCAAATTTATCTCACTCCCCAAGACTCCGGCACATTTTGTTCCTCGATCAAGACTCCCAAGATCCCTTTGGTTTATGTTGTAGTTATTTGTGTCCGTGGTTTATTGTCCCCCAAACACTCAGAGTGTCACACTGACACCTAGCATGGAACCTCGTACACAGTAGGTATTTAATAAGTGTTTGATGAATAAATCAATTAATTTAAATACAAAGGAAGCCCTTAAACTCTCATCCTATTTGTTTTCTCATATATAAAACAGGGACAATAGCTACTTAGTTTGGGTTGATTTTTCTTGCCCATGAATGCCTGCTCAGGTTCCTGCAAACTGGAGATGGCATCCTCTTTTCTCTGCTCTACTGTTTGATCCTCCATTTCTCCAGTGGGATCTGAAGCTGCTGGCGATTAGGGGACTAAAACCATAGCAAGCTAATGGTTGATGTGGCAGCATCCATCACTGGCTTCATTTTGCTGCCTTGGCTTTGCCTGTGGATGAGATTGAGATACACTATTAACTTTGATGCTTCACTGGAGAGCTGTTCTGTGCCTTTGGTAATGAGCTTTGGCAGTTCTTTTCTATTCTCTATCGGTCCTGGAGCTGAACCTATTGGTTCCAGGCATCTGATTAAATTGTCCTCTGAATTTGTCTTTAATTCTCAAACATGAGTAAAACCAAGCCATTTGGGGAGCAGTTTCCTTCATCCACCTATGTACCCGTTAGAAATGTGTTTAGTGCAAGAAAGAGAAACCTGACTGTAAACCAAGAGAGGTTTGTTTTTCTAACATAACAAGACCAGAAGTAGGTGGCTATTGGCTTTGGGTCACAGCTCAACTACATGCGGACACACGCCACCATGATTCCCTTGACCTTTGCGTCATGGTAACAAAATGGCCGCCACCACACCATCCATCACGTCTGTGTTCAAGGCAGCCAGTGAAAACAAAAGCTTTCAGGGGCCCCCAACCCCACACTACAACCGACGTGGGCAGACTTTTGCTTAGGTCTCTTTAGCCAGAACTGGATCATGAAGCCACCGTTAGCTGGGAAAGTGAGGAGCAGGACTGTTGAAAGTGGCCTAGAACAATGGTGATGCATGCCATCCCTGGGTCTGGGCACGTGGTCGTCCTGGGTATGTCTACCTCAACCTTCTTCAGATGTTGCTACTGTTGTGTCTGAGGGAGGTGTTTGGAGTTGCAATCTTTTCTGTTTTTATCCAACCCCTATGTTAGCTGGCCTGCCTCCGGAGCTCTAAATAAGATTGGCTAGAATCCTTGACACCATGGGAAAATGGCAGACTTTAATGAAGTGTGGGAGTCATGAGGAGGAAGTGCATTGTACACCATTCTAGTAACAACATTAAATTGCACCCCCCAACCCTGCTCTTCAAACCCATATCATCTCCCCACACCAGGGTTTCCACCAGGCCCACCATCTCTCTGCAGCAAATACCCTTTTCTCTTCTGCTCCCGTCTCTCTCCTTTCCTGCTCCCTTCCTGGAGAAAAACACAATGCTCAGCAAAGCAAATGTCTCAGGCAGAGCAGTTTGGCCTCTTCTCTTGGTGTCCTGACCCTGCCAAAACCGGAGCCCTCACCTTCTACCCTGAGTGATTTATCAAAGTATTTTTCCAGACAAGGATAGTTCCCCACTCCTACTCCCCAAGACACAAATTCTGATGCCAAATATTAATACAATTTTACTTTGGGATATGCCCAACTTTAGCTGTGGAGTGGTAGAGGTCTCAAGTAATTCTTGAATTTGGGCACTTGATGGGGTGGGCCGAAGCTAGACCAGACTACGCTGGTTTGAAGCTATTTCATTCTGACTACCTTGAGAAAGGAGTAGCTCACCATGGGCCGCGTCACTCATGAGGCTCTCTTCACTGATATTTGTGGCAAAGCTCTGGCAATCATAAAGGCCTACCATGCCTCCCCTTTGTCATCACCTTCTTTATGTATGTACCTACTCAGGGTGAGACTGCAGCGTTTTCATCTTCCTTTTGCTTATATGCAATGAGCATGCATAAATCAGCACATTTATATGTACCTATGTATAAAACAGCTTCACACAAGGCTTCCATGTTTGTCATCTCACTGGAGGTGGGTATGAGAAGGGCGTCCCTGCATCCAGACCTGCCTGAATCCAAGTAGTCTCTATATGACAGCAGCTCATGCTTTGGGATAGGTGACCAGGTTCTCAACTCAGTGTCCTCTCATTATATGCGTACGACCTTGGTCATTTCACCCTGAGCCTCAGTTTCCTCTCCATTAAACAGAAATCCCCAATGGTCAGGTTGTGGTATGGATTAATGTGGTGGCTTTGTATTCTGCTAAACCTGCTTCCTTCATGTTCTAGGTCAGGGTTGGCCATGAGAGGAATTCGTGTGAGAGTTGGCGGTGGAAGAGAAACAAAGGTCATGTCTACACTGGAGAGGGGGCATAAGCTCAGCCACTGTGCCTCAGCTGGCTCACTCTGCTGGGGCTCCTCCTCCAGTGGTTCTGGATCCTGGGCCATCCATGTTCCTGTGCCGCTCCCTGGCAAAGTCTTTCCCACCACTCACCTGCATCCTTCCAGGTGGAGGCTTGGAGCTGGTGACAGACTGAAATGGGTTCTAACGCATCTTGTGGACCCCAGTTTTCCTTATTCTCACCTGCTTCACAATTATCTTTCCTTCCTCCCTTTGCTCCGCTCACTTCAGACCCAACACCGGACACAGTAACATCAACCACAAACAGATAAACTTAACCAACTCCCACAACTGTATAAGGTCAATTTCCTATAATAAAGCCCTGTTCTGCATCATTTCTGGTGGATCTATATTTTACCTTGAACTCTGATGATACAATTAACAAGAAAACAAATGTGGAAGTGCCCAGCACATAGTAGGGCATCAACAAATAGTTCTCCTCTCTCTGTCATGATCTTCATTCTACTTTGTTCTGCTGAATTAAGGAAGAAAATGAAGATAGTTTGAGTTCCAACCTTCACTTTTAGAGAATCCCATTACAATATTTAGGATTCTTACAATATTTACAATATTTAGGTTGTATATTTACAAATATGTATATTTACAAATATTTACAAATATTTGTATATTTACAAATATTTACAATATTTAGGTTGTAAATATAAAGAGACCCACCCCTCTCCAAACTAGCTTAAGGGAAAAAGAATTACAGGGACATAGATGTTTCTCCTGGAGTTCCAAGGACAAAGATATAGCACAGATTTGGGACCCAAAAGGCCTTCAAGAGACTTTCTTTTCACGTCACTTTCTGTTTCTCTGCTATACTCTTCCTTTTCTGTCACAGCCGCCAAGAACCATCAGGTTTTTGTAGTTCCTTCGTCCAAGAGATCAGCCCAAAACTAAACTCTTAGTCCCAAGTCTATATCCCCAGGAAAGACTATTAGTTCAGCCGGGATTAGTCTCAAATTTGGTTTAATGCTTTACTGTTGCTATCTTGAAATTCTGAATACATCTCAAACAAGGACCCCATATTTGCATTTTGGGACCAGCAAATCATGTGTCCAGTACTTATTGGTGTGGGATCCACCCTGAGCCCTGAGAGGCTGCATGGAGGGAGTAAAAATGCAAAGAACAGGTACCTGTTCCCGGCAGGGGACACAGCAGTGTAAAGGCTCAGAGGTGAGAGAGAAAGCCTGGAACATTCTGGAAACTGGAGTACTTGGTTCAGCTGGAGTGTAGAGAGCACAGGAATGCCAGGGATGCTGGCAGCGGCCAGACTGAGAAGGGCCATGTGGGTGTTCCCTGCTAGGAGTTTAAACTTTTTCCAGAGGCCATATTGTGTGTTAATTGTGGGGCAAGAGGGCACAGGGGGCAACGCTGGAAGCAGAAAGCCCACTTAGAGCAGATTCCAAGAATCCAGAGCAGAGAGACAGGGAAAGCCTGGCTGATTTGAATGACATTTAGGCGGTGAAAGCCAGTAATTGGTGACTGATTGAAGATGGGGGGAGAAATTGTGCCAAAGTCTGTGTTTACCCAACACCTTCAAATGAGAACCCCTGGGAGTGGCTCCCACAGGCCTGGGCATTGTGCCCCACAGATGCTGTCTTGGGGTGCCTCCCAGTTCAAGCTGGGGGAGACAAAATCCCTGCGGGGAGTGGCTTGGCTCTGGCCTCTCTGCTCCCAGCTCAAATACAGGCTCCAAATGAGTTTTCTGCCGGAACTTTAATATGTTAAAAATGACTGTGCAGCCTGCTTCTGCCTCCCAGCACCTGATGCTAAAGGAGTTGCAGCCTCCTGGGGAATGAGAGAGGAATAGAGAGCTGGTGGCACGAGGAAGGTCTGGCTTGACACCATCTGAGTCCCCAAGTTCAGACCATTCCATTTGGTGAATCCTGGAATGATGAATGTCCGAAGCCAGAAGGAGAGTTACTGGTAACCTCATCCAACCTCTTTCCCATTTTTATGGATGAAGAAACAGACCTTGCAGGGCAGAAACGAATTGCTCAAGGTCACAAGGGAGGGATGGAGCATTCTGAGCTCCTGACTCCCTTTCTGGTGCTCTTTCCACCATCCTGTGTTGCCTCCCTGACCCCTGACCCCTGACCTCCCCTACCCCAGAGGATTTGGGAGGCACACCGCTCCTAATCACAGGAAGCCTCAGGATGCTTTCAGCTTCAAGGATCAAAAACTTGAACCCCAAATGCTCTAAACAGGGCTTCTCAAATATTGGTCCCCAGAACAGGCAGCATCAGCATCACCTGGGATCTTGTTAAAAATGCAAATTCTTGGCTTTGCCAACTAAGTCAGAAACTCTAGGAGTTTCTGTGTTTTAACAGATGATGTTAATGTCTGCTGAAGTTTGAGCAGACATTGTTGCTTAAAGAAGTAAATATTTTGTTATCTCACAAAACAGGATGCCTCGGGGCCTGTTATTTCAGTGGCTTGATGGCTTTATAAGGCCCTCTTTCCAGTCCTCCATTCTCTGCCTGTGGGCCTCTGTCTTCAGGCTTGGCTCCTCCCAATCCCAGGGGGCCGCTTCCATGACAGCTTCACGATGAAAACATCAGGAACAGGGGAGATTGTGTTCTCTTGACAACTCTTTTATTTTTTATTTTTTTATGCTAGTTTCAGGTGTACAAAACAATATAACGATCAGACATTTACACCCCTCACAAGCTGATAACTCCCCTCCCATTTACTATCTCTCTGACATTGTATATAGCTGTTACAATACATTGACTATATTCCCTATGCTGTATTTTACATCCTGTGTGTGGGGGGGAATATATATATATATATATATATATATATATATATATATATGTATATATATATATATTTATTTACTTATAGTTGACATTCAATATTATTTTATAATAGTTTCAGCTATATAGAGCAAGCAAAACAAATAGACACAGAGATACAGAGGAGAAACTGATGGTTGCTAGATGGGACGGGATTGGGGGATGTGGGAGAAGGTGAAGGGATTAGAAAGTACAAATTGGTAGTCACAAAATAGTCATGGGGATGTGAAATACAGTACGGGGAATATACTCAATAATGTTGTACAGATTACATAGAGTGCCAGGTGGGTACTGGACTGAGTGGGGGGATCACTTCATAGATTATTTAAATGTCTTGACACCTTTTTTAATCGATGAGAAAAACCTTTCTTAGAGCTCCCCCAGCAGACATCCCCGCACATCTCATTGGCCAGAAGTGGGGCATGTGCCCTTCTCGAATCAATCACTGGCCAGGAAAATTGAGTTATTTTGATTGGTTAGGAGTAATCTCCACTACAGAGAGGTAATGTAGCATAGTAATAAAAAAACATGGATTTTCCACCCTTCAAATCCTGGCTCTGCCATTTATTTGTTTCATGACCTTGGTCAAGTTACTTAACTTCTCTTTTCCTCAATTTTCTCATCTGCAAAATGGACGTAATAATAAAACTTATAGGGTTGTTAGGAGGACTAAGTGAATTCATATTTATAGAGCAGCTAAGACAATATCTTGCTTTGTTGTAACTTAGAGGACTTGAGGATCCTCCAATAACAGTACAGAGAACACTTCTTTACCCACCCCCCTTTTTGGGGCAGAATAATCCATTATATGTACGTAATTTTTTTTATTAACAATTAAGTTATTTTAATTTGTTATTACATTGCTGCAATGGATAAAGTTGCAGATATGTTGTTTTGTGTGTGTGCGAATAAATATGCAGGACAACATCCTAGAAATACAATTGCTGGGTTGAAAGGTCCATGTATTTGTAGTTTTGATAGAGACTGCCACATAGCCCTCCACAGTGGTTACACCAATTTACACTCCCACAGCAGCGTATGAGGTGCCTGCTTCCCCGGTCTCACCACCAGAATAGTTATTTCTCAACTCCTCCTACACTCATGACAATTCATGTTCATTGTTGCTCTCATTTGCCCAGGAAGAAATCGACTCAGAGAGGTGAGATCACCTGCCTGAGGGTCCCCAGTGAGCTCAGAGAGGAGACCACATGAGGACCTCCCCAAGCCTGGTGTGGCACTTCACAGTTTACAGAGCACTTCCCTTTGGACACCAGTTCCCAGTATGCTTTCACTCCCGGCAGCCAGCCTGTCTGTCAGGCTGCTTGTGGCCTACATTTATGGGGAGCTGGAAGTGCCTGGAAATGTATGTCCTCCAGAGAGAAATTTACTTCCTCCAATCATTGATGACACAGGAGTATAAATACCCCAGCTCCCTGGCTCCCTTACAAATAGGACAGTCTGAGGTGCAACCTGTACAATCTCTAGGGCTCTGCTGCAGGCTTGATCCAACCGCAGACTTTGAGATGACACACCCTGGCTTGGCTTCTGTCTATTCCTTGTCCTGATGTTCCATCTTCTACCAGCTGTCCTGGGAATGCTTCACAATAAGCTTATTATAATACACGATATGATAGATGATATGATAATGAATCCTTTCTTTACTTTCACAGGAATCCTTGTCTTAGGGTCAATAACTACTAGGAACCCTAACCTAAGTCACCGTCCATGTTCTTCTTCATGCGTCCCTGTGAGTGTACCCATTTTACAGATGAAAAAACAAATTGGGTAAGTGACTAGTTAGCAGTTACAGAGCTACCAAGCGGCCCAGGCAGGGACTAGTACCCAGGACGTCTAACTCCTTGTCCATGTTCCTTTGATGAAAGGACTGAAGCTCCAGCCCTGGCTGATAATGAAAT
Organism: Rhinolophus ferrumequinum; assembly: GCF_004115265.2. Classification (NCBI taxonomy): domain Eukaryota; kingdom Metazoa; phylum Chordata; class Mammalia; order Chiroptera; family Rhinolophidae; genus Rhinolophus; species Rhinolophus ferrumequinum. The sequence continues at coordinate 24,577,161 of NC_046306.1, read as the reverse complement.
CTGTGCCCTCCTCTTGTCTTGCCTCCTGAGCACAGTGAATCTTCTATAAACATCTGCCACGTGTGCATCTCCCATATGGTCTGTCTGGGTCCCCAGGCCTCTGCCTCATCTTGTCTCTGAAGTGATTATGCTGTCTGATACTAAAATCAGTTCAGTATTTCATGTTGGTCACAACCTAAATGCTGAGTTTGACTATAATTGCAGCAGGCAGACCATAATACATTTATTTAACATACCCTGAGTTAGAACCTCTTGTATATATTTGCATGCTATTTGCATCTATTTGACCGGACCAGAACAAAAATCAACTGATGCAGATCTTGAGTCAGATGGGGCTGGAGAGGGGGCCCGAGGCGACAGGGCTTACCTGGGCAGGAGCTGAAGCTCTCATGTGAGTCCCTCCTTGCCCCAGGATTTACCATGCCTAAAACTGGGGTGATACCCCTCTGTGTCCAAATCTCCACTCCCATACAAACTACCCATACATATCACCGGAGACCATGTTCCACAAAGGCCAGCATCACCTCTGTCTGGTTACTATTGGATTCCCAGAGCTGGTTAGATGAATGAATGAATGAATGAATGAATGAACAAATGAACACGCATGGTCTGGTTTATCTTTCCAAAGCATAGTTCTAATCCTTTTCCTCCTTTGCTCTAAAACTCGCAGAGACTCCCTGTGAACTACAGGATAGAATCCAGGGTTTCATCCTGACATTCAGAGGCTTTCACATCTTATTTCAAACCTATGAGAGTACGAACGTTGACTGCACACCTGCCCTGACAGGCCTTGAAACTCGGCTTGGAGAGGGGAGGAGGTGAGCTTTCTGATTTCCCACTTCTCTTCCTCCCCCATTCCTTCTAAACACCCAATTAGAGCATCCTGAGGTCAGGCCCGTAGCTAAATACCAGGGTAAAGAGGGAAGGCTCAGAAATTATACCGAGATCCCGCTGGGGAGGGGAGAGCAGGCAGGAATCACCCTGGTATCTGCAAGAAAGGAAAGCTAGGGTTAGCCTCAGGGGGGCGTCCAAAACCTGACTACACTTCCTCTACTTGTCCAGAAGGGGGCGACAGCGTCCCTGCTTTGTTACAGGGAAGCAAGCATCTAAGAGCTTATCTGCCTGTTGAGTCTCGGAATGTGTGAGCCAGGCGTGGATAAGCGTGTGTGTTTGCAAGTGTGGGAGAGGATCTGAGCATGTGATAGAGTGCCCAGAGTGAGAATATGTGTGTTTATGAATGCATTTATTCATTCAACCCTCTCACTCATTCACAGGGTTTACTAAGTGTCTGCTCTGCTCCAAGCCCTGCTCTAAATGCTTGGGACACGGCAGTGAGTGAGCCAGTTGGATGTGGTCCCTGCCCTCATGAGACCAGGGCTGGGTAGAGGGGAGACAAAGAAAAAGCAAGCCAACAATTAGAGTGACATCACAGAGGGATAAAGATGACCTCAGATAAAGGGTAGGGACTCATTTAGACCAGGTGGTCAGAGACACCTCTCCAAGGAGGTGGCATTGAAGCTGAGACCAGGACAAGAAGGAATTGGCCAAAGATGTGGGAGGCTGTCATGCGGGGTCTCTGGTCCCACTCCCAATATAAGAATGCAGGACATGGTGAGGCCAAAAAGGAACACCCACGGAGCCATAGATAGGGGAGTCATACCACTATATTCTCGCTGGCGGCTGGGTTGGAGACGCAGGAAGCAGGAGCCACATGATCTGCAACCTGCTGTCTGCTTTTCTCTGCCAACCAACCCCACTTGCTAGCTGCAATCCGCTCTTGCTAGCTCAGCCACCATCTTCTTGCTAGCCCCCATTTGCTGCTAGCGTAGCCACAGCAGTTATATTAGTGGCCAATGGCTCACTGGTTACAGCTGACGGCCAACTAGACACAGCTGATGGCCATCCAATCCCAGTTGATGGCCATTTACTACCTGAGCCAGCACCTTTCTACATGAGGCCGAGAGCCTGGAAATTGCACTCCTGGCTCTGTCCCCACAGAGTCCATTCCTGGCCCCCTGGGGTGAAGAGGCAAAGGGCTGACAGTGATGCCTGCAGGGGTTTGAGTTTGAAGAGTTTAATTTTAGTCTAAGGATGGGAAGTCCTCAGTCTCTAAATCTGGGAGTAGTGTGATGTTTAGCTGACAAGTTTTAAAACTTCTCTGGCTGCTAAGTGGAAAATGACTTGGAAGGGGGCAGGGGAGGCAGTGAGGAGGTTACAATGATCCAGAAGTGATGGCGGCTGGCTCCGGCTGTGCCCGTGGACCTGAGGGCAAGAGCTCGGACTCATGCATTGTGGAGGTGCTGCTGACTGTGGCGGTGAAAGGAGGAAGTACGGGCTCTCCTGGGTTCTTGGCCTCAAAAGGGGCTAGACTTCCAAGTGGGAGCAGCTGTGTCAGGGGCAGTTTTGCAGTTTAAAGGCCGGTTTCTGCCTGGGGCCTCTCTATGCCAGCTCCCTGGCCTGTCTAACCAGCTCAGACCTCTGATGACCAGTCCCACTCTTCTGCCTTTGGGAGAGAGGTTGTGGAGCACCTGCGTCAGCCCTGCCCTCCAGGCTTACCCGGGGTTCATGGACAGAGCATTCTGCTTGGATCCTAGATGGCAACCTGTCAGTTCCAGGCAGCTCCCTCCCTCCAAGCTTTATTCTCCCCTCATTCAATCCTTCCTAGGAGGAGAAGATGGGCTTTGGAGGCAGGCTCTCTCAGAGCTCTTCGCTCTTGGAACCCAGGAACCATGTTGTGAGGAAGTCCAGGCCCCACAGAGAGCCAGCCACTCAGCTAGAGTCTCAGCCAACAGGCAGCACAAGTGAAGAAGCCTTGAGAAGATTCCAGCCCCAGCCTCCGAGCTACCGCAGCTAATGCCAACAAGAGCAGAGATGAGCCATCTCCGCCAAGTCTGGCCCAAATCGCACATTCATGCACACAATAGGGTTGCTGTTTTCAGTCATTATGTTGTGGGGTAGTTTGTTATGCAGTAATAGATAACTAGCATAAATAATCTTGAATCCCAGCCCTGCCCTTACCAGCTGTGTGAGCTTGAGTAAGTTGCTTAACCTCTCTGAGTCTCAGAGTCTTCAACTGTGGAATGAGGGTAATGATACCCATTAGGAGTTATCCTCAGGAGAAACCCTCATCACACCCGGGGGGTGGGGGGACTCATTTGTGAAGGGTGCCACGGACAGCAAGCAGAGACCTGGAAGCTGGAGTCTGAGGTTTGTGCAAGGCGTGGTCCAGGGGGCTTTGTCCCATACCCTGAAGTACTCCCTAACGCTACAAGCTGGGTTGGCCAAGGAAGGGATGAGGTGGTGTCTGAAGAAACGGGTCAGTACCAGACGCTCAGTGCTTCAGCAGCCACAATCCTGAGTGTGTCCATGGAAGGGACTGCCTCCCAGAGCCATGGCCCAGGTGCCACGCAGGCCCGTTCCACCCCAAGTAGCTCAGGGCCTTGACCACTTTACTTCTGGGACTGCCACTCCACTGCAGTTATACCCTAGACCTTAAATTGCCAGGACCTGGAAGGTATCAGGCCCCCAAACGCCATCTCTCCTTACCACCTCATCTTCCACCTCTCTCACCAAACCCACTCCGAAACCTACCTAGGACCTCCGGCTCCTCCACCCTTGCTCCCTTCAGTCCACGGTTGACGGGCTGTCGGCTGACCAAGCACCTGATCCTGAGCAAGACCCTGGGCCAGGCCCTGTACAGGGAGGAGGATGGTCCCTATTTGCTGAGTTCTTGCCAGAATTAAAGATGATTACCTAGCAGTGCCTGTGTATTTCTAGGACATGCTAGAAGGCTGCAGGTAGGCAGGACCACACGCAAGGCCCCTGCAGAGGGGAGCTTCCTTCCAAGCCTCCAAGGATATTTTTTTGCCTGCCCTTAGCAGCACCCAGACAGATCTGGTCTGGGCTGATGATGTGGGCCACCACCGGAACCCTTGGCTACCCACGGTGTGTGATGGTTCCTGTTGCTAGGCAACAGGCTTCAGCTCAGGCCCTGAGCCCCCAGAGGTCAGCCGCTTACCAGCTGGCCTGCTATTTCTGGGTTGTGGGGGCTGCCAGTGGCCTCATAGATTTCTCTCCTCCATAGAGTCTGAGAGGGAGGAGGGGGCAGGCTGTGCGTTCAGGACTCTATAAGTTGCCATGTCCATCAAGAGGCAGACCCAGGAAAGGCTAGAATGAGGAATCCCAATCTGTCATCAGGTTTGGGGCCCAGCAGAGGGAAGGAGCTCACCAAGACACAGAGCAAGGCAGTGATGGAGCCAGGGCTCCAGAACCCAGATCTATCTCCTCATTCCTATCACCACTGGAGAGATGATGCAGACAGCTCAGAGAGGTCAAGTGACCAACCCAAGATCACACAGCAAGTAAGGGGCAGATCAAGGATTCCAGCCACATCTGTTTATTCTAAGACATCATTTATGCACACTTGTGGTTTGCAAGTGGGATTCCTTGGAGCCTCAGGTGTCCACAGAAGGGTTTCAGGGGCCTCGGAGGGGAGCTGATAGAGAAGCTGAGCTCACAGGTGGGACTCTGATACTCCTGTAATTGTGTTACTGCCCCTCCCCTTCCCCCCAGGAAGTCCCTGGGTGGGGGATGAGGAGCCCTGTCTCCTGGTCTTTGCTGTGCTGCTTGGGCAAGTCCCTTCCCCTTTGTGAGCCTCAGTTTTCACATTGATGTGATGAAGGTGCTGAATGGGTCAGCAAGTTTTCAAAAACAGTTTAGCCTTTCCTCGTTCCTTGTGAGGCCAAATAAAATGGATGGCGTACAGAGAGCCTGTGCATACATCAAGCGGCGGCTGATAAGATGCTAGATCATTCCCTTCACACTTTACACCAGTTTCATGAACACTTCTTTCATTCCATCACACTGCTTAAGCAGCGCCGTGCCCCTTTCTTCCCCATCCGTCCTTGCACTTGGTGCTGTCGAGAATCATTGCATTCTTCATTAACTCACCCATTCAGTGCCAGCCTCCCCCCAACCAGAAGGTCAGCCCCAGATGCAGGCACTAGGTCCAGCTTAGCAGTTGTCTCTGTCGTGACATTTGGCTCAGTAACAAGAAGGACGAAGCCGAGTCTTCACAGCACCGCCAGCTGGGACATTCACCATTTTTGGTCACCTCGTGTCCACCCTCCCCTTCCTGACAGCACCATGATTTCCTTTTGGGAAATTCCCTGTCCCACGTGGCACCTAGTGATTTGACAAATCCCTCAGGAGAATTCCTGTGGTTTTCCCCTCCCATAGCAGAACATAACAACAATAATAGTAATAACAGTACCACGAGCTGTGCTGACTGAGTGCTTTCCGAATGCCAGGTGCTGTTCGCAGTGCTCTATACACATCACTTCGTTCCTCTTCGCAGGAAATCCAGAACACGGTGCGGCTCCCAGCCCGTTGACGGAGAGCCAAAGCCAGCTCAACGATGAACTCGTTTGCTCGGAGCAGGCTGGGGTTTGAGCTGAGATAGGCCAGCTCCGAAGGCTTCACGCTTTCTCACCGCCCTGTGGGTGTCTTTTCCTCGGGGCACACTGACACAACCGAGGCAGGACACATGAACTCGTGCTTTAACTGTTGAGTGGGTGATGCAAGAACGGAAGGATTGGCTGACGTGTTCATTCCACAGCCAGGGCCCTGGCTGCTATTCTGGTTCCTGCCTGCTTCCAAGCCTGGCTCTCCAGCCTTTGCCTCACTTCTCTTATCCCTGATAATCTCCCAATAAGTTCTTTTTTTACTCAAATACCAAAGAACCTAATGGATACAAGGTGAGAGGCGATATGTCAGTCAGCTGCTGCTGCGGAACAAAACATTACCCTCCTCTCCCCTCCTCCAATGAGTGGAGTGAAACAACAGGCAGTTATTTCTCACACTCCTATAGGTCTGCCGGGAAGTTCTTCTGGTCTGGACCGCTGAGCTGGTCCACTCCTCTAGAATGGCTTCACGCACCTGTCTGGCAATTGGCAGGTTGGTTGGTCTGGGTGCCCATTGCTGTTTCAGGTGGCCTCCCACCCTCCAGCAGGCTAGCTCAGGCTCATTCACATGGTGGTCTCAGAGTCCCAACGAGCAGCCGGTGCTTTGCCAGGCTCTGCTTGTGTCACACTTGTTATTGTCCTGTTGGCCAAAGCAAGTGATATGGACATGTCCAGAGTCAGGGTGAGGGGGAAACACCAAAGGGCATGGATGGAGGAAGGGGATAATGTGTGGCGATTTTCACCACTTCCCATGAGAGGGGCTTATTAGAGGTGGGGGCTTTGATGACCAGTATTGTCCAGACAGGAAAGGAAGGCACAGAGAGGAAAAGTGAGCCTCCCAAGCAGGACACTGTGTGTAGAAGTGGAGAGGGGGCTTTCCATACCCTCTGGAATCTCTTACCTCAGTCCATGGCTGAAGGCAGGGCCTGGTTTTTCTCCTCTGATATGAATCAAGCTGATACATTAATTCTTCTTGCAACAAGGAAAAGCTACAGTGAACCATTTGCTGGGCGGAATTAGGGAGTCCCATTTCCTGCGTGGAGTGCTGACCTGAGATAATTGTCTTTATGCACAGGAAAATAAGAAAGGGACCTGAAAGCATTTTTCAGAGACCAGAAAGGTTGCCTTTTTTAAAAAAAATCAATTACCTATTCCCACTTCAGAGAAAACATTTCACACATACATTTTACATTCTAAGTAAAATTCAGTGCTCCTGGCTGAAACCTACCTGAAAATTCTTTTCAGGGACCGAGCAGCCAGACAGGCCCCCAATTACCTCGGCTATTGATGTTTCAGGTGGTGGAACGCGGTGGCCATCGCAATAATAAACCGCTTTTCCATCTGGAAGAAAACCCCAAAGTGTAACATACGCCTTGGATTGGGTTTCTCCTCCCTGGCCTGGTCTGCCGTAGGTCAGGGTTTCCTGGCACGTCTTCCCCTCTCCCACGCACATTTCACGGTTGCATAGAAAAGATAGTGAAGAAACTGCCTTCCTCTAGGTGGGCATGAGCTCTGGCGTCAGACAGACCCAAGTTCAATCCCATTCTGCCACTTTCTAATTGTGTATAATTGGCTCATGTTGCAATAGCTCTGGACCGTGGCTTTCTAATCTGTGAAGAACAGGACATCACAGAATCGAGTACGACAGTGTGGTTCCCAGTGGCAGGACCGTGTACGGAGTCAGAGGTGAGGGAGTAGATGTTTGTCAAGCACTTTCTGCTTCTTGGGCCTCAGCCTCCCCGCAGTGCTGACTGGTGGGCAGCGAGGGTAGAGTTAGGCTCTGGAATAGAAGGGCCTGGGTTCAAATCCCAGCTCTGCCACTCACCAGCTGGCTGACTTAGGCAAGCCACTTCACTTCTTGGTGCGGTGGTTTTCTCACCTGTACAAGGGGCTATCCATGGTGCCTGCCTCGTAGAGCAGGTACCGGGAGCAAGTAAGTGAACACCTGCCGAGTGCTAAGGGAGGCGGTGGTGTCCTTACCCCCAGAGATGGGAAGGAGACTGGGCATGGAGGGGAGGTCAGCGCCACTTCCAGCCTGTTGACTTTGAGGTGCCCTTGGATGGGTGAGCGGAGATGATGGGCACATTTGGATGCAGGGGTGAGGCCCTGGGCAGGTGGCTGTGGCACAGAGGGCCAGAAGGCATGGAGATTTCAGTAGCCCTGTCATGTAACGGCGAATCGGTGTCTTGCATCGTTCTCTCAGAGGAAAGTGCCGTGTGCACCCGGAAAGAAGAGTCTGAGACGCAGGTGGGCGAACCGTGGCACGGGCCACACCTGTCTGTGAAGGGAATATCTCTGAGAAAGACAGTGATAACCCTCTGTGTCCAGACCTGGGCTGAGCCAGACAGCCATTGCTTCGAGTCACCCCCCTTCTTGCTGGGCCCCATTCCTCTATCTGTAAAATGGGGAGAATAATGTGTAGCTCTCAGAGAGCTGTGATTATTGCAGAGGGCCAGGAAAGGTGAGAGGAGTCCGCAATTGTCATTATTGCATCTGTCCTGACACCATTCTCCTCTTCTGCCTCGTCTAATCGGTCAGCCAGTCTACCTCCAGCATCTCCCCTGACTCTGGCCACCTCCCACACCTGTGCCTCTGCCAGCCTGGTGCAGCATGGGCACCTCTCCCAGGGTTACGCTGCTGGCCTCCTGGCCCCTCCCTCCTTCTCCAACCGACCCCACCTCAAATCTTTTCCCAACATGGAAGTCAAGGGGCCCCTTGAAAATGGTAGCTGGATTCTGTCACTCAGCTCACAACCCTCCTAAGTCTCCCTCGACCACTGGCAGGAAAAGCCAAAGACATTGCAGTGGCCTCCAGGCCCTGCGTGACCTGATGTCTCCAACCTCCTCTCCTCTCCTCTTACTCCGTTGCAGCCTCCCTGCGTCTAACCCTCCATCCAGGGCCTTTGCACTTGCTGCTCCCCCACTTGCTGCTCCCCTCTCCCCAGCCGGCTGCCTGGCTCACCCCTCACTTCAGTCAGGCCCCTGCTCAATGTTACCTCTGCAGGGAGGCCTTCCCTGCCACCCTGACCCTCCCTATCCCATTGCCCGGATTTCTGTCCTTCAAAGCACTCACTGCCTGCTCATGCTGTTTGTTTACTTAAATCTGTCTCCGTGCGCTGGGCTCCGAGTGCCAAGGAAGTAGAAGTGTAATGAATGGATGACTCTGGATCCCCAGCAGTTGGCCTGGGCCTGGCTCAGCGTGGCCCCTCCATGACTGGGACTATAACAGCAGCCGTCACTTGCTGGCCTCTGAGAGGGAGCCAGGCCCCTGATGTGTGTTACATCCCGTAACCATGTGAGGTCAGTTACCAGTATGACTCCCTGGCATACAGTGGAGGTCGCTGAGGCTGGCATCACCCTATGACCTGCCCTGGGTCACTCTGTGAGTAAGAGGAGGTCTGAGGCACTGGGTTGTGCCTTTCGAGGAAGCTCAGGCCATGCGACCCAGCTCAGGAAAGGTCAGTGGGCACAGAGGCAGAGGCCCAGTAGAGCCGCAGGCATGTGTGGGCAGGTGGACAGGTGAGCTCAGCCTCCCAAGGTCACCAATGCCTCGGTGGGGCCGAGGCCGCAGGCAGCAGCCAGCATCCAGGACATACCAGTGCCCGAGCTCCTCCCAGGCCCTGAGTGTCCGTGTGTGCAGCTTCTTTCAGAACAAGTGGGCTGGGCGAATAGACAGTGGTTCCTGTCAGGGTGATTAGGGAGCACAAAGCTGAAAGGTTGGCAGCTTGGGATGTGGCCTGGGGATGCTTCTCTGGGCAAACACAGAATAGAGGCCCTGCCAGCCCCTCTCACCCCTGCCTGGTGCCAGATTATATAACGTGTTGATGCTGCGAGTGGCGTCCACCCAATGCTCTGAGAACTCTGCTTACACCCCAGGAAATAAGTCTCAGGAGGATGGCCCAGCTGGCCCACCACCCCTCACCCCAGCCTTCCCAACACACACACACACACACACACACACACACACACACACACAGTCACGCACGCACACACACACTCGCCTATGCATGCAGACACACACACCGCTGTCCAAAGGAAAGTAGAAACTTGGCTGTGGAGTCAGTCACTCAAGAAATCTTTATTGAGCACCTACTATGTGCCAGGCACTCTTCTAGGTGCTGGGAATACAGCAGTGAACAGGAGAGGGACTGGCATTTTAGTGGGAGTGACGGACAATAAATAGGACAAACAGACGGTACCTGAGATGGTGATGTGTATGCAGGAGAAAAAAATAAAAATAAGGTCAGCAAGAAAGATAAGAGGAGAGGGAGGGAGCTGAATTGATATGGCGGGGAGCGGGAGAAGAATTCCGGAGAACAGACAGGCACATAAGCCCTGAGGCAGGAGTGTCGCGATGTGTGTCATCCAGATAACACAAAAGCTAATGGGGCTGGAACAGTGAGGTGGGAAGAGATCAGCCAGGATGGGGACAGGGCCACACAAACGGTGTGTGTGCCATGGTAGGACTCTAGTTGTTACCCGCAGTGAGATGGAAGCCACTGCAGGGTGAACCTTTCCTGTAAGCATACACCACGTCCGTCATCGTCACACGGAGCTGGTGGCCTTGTACCTCTTGAGGCCATTGCAGGAGGTCCAGAAGACATCAGCAGCCTGTCGTTGCGCGGCTTCTCCATATTTGCTCCCTCCTCTTGTAGCTTGACCCTGCTTTCTTCTGAGCTGCACTCCAGGGGGCTGTATGAGGGAAGACGCAGGAGGAGGACACAGGCCGGAGGGGACAACCTTCCTGCTATCAGAGGCCCAGGCCAGACAGGGTTATATGGCTGCTGAGAGGAGAAAGGAGCTGCTGGGTGGGTGGTAGGTCAGGAGAGGCCCAGGTGCTGCCTGGCGGTCAAAGGTCTGAGCCCTGAGCTGGAAAGACCCTCCTGGGCCAACTACCCACTCCCGGTCTCCTTCAGCTTTTAACTGGAGTATTTTTATACCAACAGAAAAGTTACAATAATCGTGCAACGAACACCCGGTATGCTCTTTACCTATGTACTCCCTCCCTCCCGCCTTTCTCCAGGGAGAGAGGGAAGAGGGAGAGATGAAGGGAGAGAGAGCAGTGGGGGGGGGGGGGAGAGAGAGAGAGAGAGAGAGAGAGAGAGAGAGAGAGAGAGAGATTGAATAGAGGTATAGGTTTAGCTATCATGCCATTTCACCTCTAAATACTTCAGCACGTACCATGTATCACCCCAAAACAAGAGCATTCTTCTATACAACAAAAACAGCAAACATTGAAATAACCAAAACGTTTAACGCTGTTACAATACTAGCAGCGCACAGTCTGTCATCGTATTGCCCATGTTCTGAGTTCCCCAAATGTATGATAATGTCTTTTATAGCCGTTTTATTTTGATTTTTTTTTTTCAGTCCAGGACTCCATCAAGGATTAGGCACTTCGTTTGGCTGATATATTCCTTTAGTGTCTGGTCTAGAATGAATAATGCCCATGGTACTTACCCATGCCGTTTTTCTTTCTTTTCTTTTTCTTTTATGACATTGACATTTTTTGAGACAGCCCCGTTGTCTTGTTGAATGTCCCTCCATTTGGGCGTATCTGATTGTTTCCTCGTGATTAGCTTCGTGTGGCACATTTAAGGCAATAACACTACAGAGGTAAGGTCGCGTCCTCCCCAGGGCGTTATATAAGGAGGGCATCATGCCCGTTTGTCCTATCATTAGTGATGCTAAATGTGATCATTTGGTTAAAGTGGTTCCAGCAGATCTCTCCATTGTAAAGTGAATCTTTCCCTTTGTAAATGGCAATTCATCTGTGTCCTGAATTGCGTGTTTGAGACTGTGTGACTATCCTGTGTGAATTCCCCCACAAATTTTTACTCTGTGACTTTTAGCAGCCATTGATACCTTTTCTGAATTAACTATTTTATTGGTCACTGCAAGATGGAGATTTTTCCTAATTCTATTATCCTTTCTACATTCTTTGTCAAGGAAAGTTTTCCTCTCTCTTCATGGATTCTTTTATTATTATTACTATTCAATGTGTAAAAATCCACTGTCATCATTGTTCTTTTTGATGTTCCAACTTGGGCCTGTGGGAGTCCCTTCAAGCTGGCTCTATGTCCCCCACTTTTTTTAATAAAACATTTTTATTGAGGCATAGCTAACATAGAACAAATTGCACATATTTAAAGTGTACAATTTAATAATTTTTGATGTATGTATACACCCACGAAACCATCACCATATTCAACATAAGGCACATAAGCATCACCCCTAAAAGAGTCCTCGTGCATTTTCACTTTCATCTTGTAAACCTCCCTTCTAGCCCTTCATCATCCTCCCCCTGGCAACCACTGATCTGCTCTCAGTTACTGTAGATTAATTTGCATTTTCTAGAGCTTTTTATAAATAGAATCCTGCTTTTGTACTCTCTTGTCTCGTCCCTTTCACTCAGCATAATTATTCTGAGATCTGTCCGTTTTATTGTGTGTGTCAGTAGCTCATTCTTTTCTGAGGCTGCGTAGCATTCCCTGTATGGATATGTCACAACTTGTTTATCCACAAGTCAGTATGTTGTTGATGGACATCTGGATTATTTCCAGGTTAGAACTACTACCAATAAAGCTATTATGAACATTCGTGGAAGTCTTTGTAGGAACACAGATTTCTTTTTCTCTTGGGTAAGCACCTAGGAGTCAAATGGCTGGATCACATGGGAGGTTTTAATTTTTAAGAAACTGTCAAAGTGTTTCCAAGGTGGTTCTACCATTTTCCATTCCTGCCGGCAGCATATAAGAGTTCCAGTTCCTCCACATACTTGCCAAGATTGTCATGGTTAGTCTTGTTAATTTGAGCCATTCCATTAGGTATCTAGTGAGAGCTCATTGGTATTTTGATTTAAACTTAAACATTTTTAAAATTTAATTTTTTTATGACAAATGATGCTGACCATCTTTTCGTGTGCTATAGGGCCTATGTTAATTTTCTCTGGTGACATGTCTATGCAAATCTCTTGCCAAGTTTTGTATTGGATTGTTTGTTTTCTTATTGTTCAGTTTGAGAGTTCTTTAAATATTCTGGATACAAGTCCTTTATTAAATATATGCTTTGTAAAGATTTTCTTCCAGTCTGTTTTGTCTTTTTATTCTCTTAAATGTCTCTAAAAGTGCATAAGTTTTACATTTTGATGTAGTTCAGTTTATCCATTTGCTCTTTTATGGATTGTTCTTTTGGTGGCATTTCTAAGAGATATTTGCCTAACCCTAGGCCACAAAGATTTTCTCCTGTGTTTTCTTCTAGAAGTTCTATTGTTTTAGGTTTTACATTTAGATTTATGCTCCATTTTGAGTTAATTTTTGTATACATTGTGAGGCATAAGTTGAAGTTTTGTTTTTCTTTCATATGTTTATCCCGTTGTTCCAGCACCATTTTTTAAAAAAAGCTAGACTTCGTTTACTGCATTGCCTTCATAACTTTGTAAAAAAATCAATTGTCCAAATATGTGTGGTTTATTTTTGGACTCTATTCTGTTCTATTGATCTGTGGTTTATCTTTATGCCATACTGTTCTTATTACTATAGCTATAATAATTATTGAAATCAGGTAGTGTTAGCCCTCTAACTTTATTCTTTTTCAGAGCTGTTTCGACCATTTTTGGTCCTTTATATTTCTATATGATTTTTAAAATCAGCTTGTCAATTTCTCCAAAAAGCATGCTGGGATTTTGATTGGGATTTCATTGAATCTATAGATCAATTTGGGGAGAATTGCCATCTTGACAATATTGAGTTTTCTGGCCCATGAACAAAGTACAGTTGATGCTCGTTATTTCTGGGAGTTGCGTTCTGTAAAGTCTCCGCGCACATTGAATTAATGAATATGAACCACTGCTCCTAAGGGAAGCACAGGGCTAGGTCTCTGGGAGCCTCCAGTCACACCATTGTCATCAACTGATCAATACACAATCTTTTTAAAAATTTTTGTTTTTCAATTATAGTTGACAGTCAATATTATATTAATTTCAGGTGTACAGCATAGTCGTTAGACATTTTTATAACTTATTGGTGATCCCCACCATAAGTCTAGTAGCCACCCAGCACCGCACATAGTTATTACAATATTATTGACTATATTTCCTGTACTGTGATTTACATCCCTGTGACTATTTTGTAACTGCCAATTTGTACTTAATCCCTTCACCTTTTCCATCCAGCTCCCCCAACCCCTCTCCCACTTGGCAACCATCAGTTTGTTCTCTGTGTATGAGATTGTCTCTGTTTCAATTATTCAGTTATTTTGTTTTTTAGATTCCACATATAAGGGAAATCATGTGGTATTTGTCTTTCTCTGTCTGACTTATTTCCCTTAGCATAATACCGTCTGGTTCTATTGATGTTATTGCAAATGGTAAGATTTCATTCTTTTTCATGACCGAGTAATATTCCATTGCATATATGAGCCACATCTTCTTTATCCAGTCATCTATCGATGATAACTCAGGTTGCTTCCATATCTTGACTATTGTAAATAATACTGCAATGAACAAAATGATGCATATATCTTTTCAAATTAGTGTTTTGGATTTCTTCAGATAAATATCCAGAAGTGGCATTGCTGGGTCATATGGTAGTTCTATTTGTAATTTTTTGAGGACTCTCCATACTGTTTTCCATAGTGGCTGAACCAATCTGCAATCCCACCAACAGTGCATGAGTTCCCTTTTCTCCACATCCTTGCCAACACTTGTTGTTTCTCAATTTTTTGATAATAGCCATCCTGACAGGTATGAGGTCATCTCATTGTGGTTTTAATTTGCATTTCTCTGATGATTGGTTAGTGACATTGAGCACCTTTTCATATGTCTATTGGCCATCTGTATGTCCTCTTTGGAGAAATGTCTATTCAGGTCCTCTGCCCATTTTTCAAATTGGATTGTTTGTTTTTTTTGGTGGTAAGTTGTATGCGTTCCTTATATATTTTGGGTATTAACCCCTTATCAGATGTATCATTGGTGAATATCTTCTCTTATTCAGTAGGTTGTCTTTCTGTTTTTTTGATGATTTCCTTTGCTGTGCAAAATCTTTTTAGTTTGATGTAATCCCATCTGTTTATTTTTTCATTTGTTTCCCTTGCCTAAAGAGACATGTCCAAAAAATTATTACTAAGTACAATGTCAGAAAGTTTACTGCCTATGTTTTCTTCTAGGAGTTTTATGGTTTCGGGTCTTACATTTAAGTCTTTGGTCTATTTTGAGTTTATTCTTGTATACGGTGTAAGAAAATAGTCTAGTTTCGTTTTTTGCATGTATCTGTCTAGTTTTCCCAACACCACTTATTGAAGAGACTGTCTTTACTCCATTGTATATTCTTGCCTCATTTGTCATATACCGTGTTTCCCCGAAAATAAGACCTAGCCGGACCATCAGCTCTACTGCATCTTTTGGAGCAAAAATTAACATAAGACCGGGTATTATATTATATTATATTATATTATATTATATTATATTATGACCCGGTCTTATATTATAGTAAAATAAGACTAGGTCTTATATTAATTTTTGCTCCAAAAGATGTATTAGAGCTGATGGTCCGGCTAGGTCTTATTTTCGGGGAAACACAGTATTAATTGACCATATAAGCAAGGGTTTATTTCTGGTCTCTCTATGTGTCTGTTTTTATGCCAGTACCACACTGTTTTGATTACTACAGACTTGTAGTATATTTTGATATCAGGTAGCATGATACCTCCAACTTTGTTTTTCTTCCTCAAGCTTGCTTTAGCCATTTGGGGTCTTTTGTGGTTCTGATCAATACATATGTAATTTTGTTTAATGTGTATCTCTGTTTAATGTGTATCTCTGTTTAAAGTCACCTTAAGTAATATCTATTGTTGATTTATTAACATTTAAATTACAGCCAACGGCATTCATGCTTGAATGAAGTTAATCTAACATACAAATTTTCTCAGTACAGTACATCCCAGCCTTCTTGCACAAAGGAACACTAAACAGCACTTCAACGCTATGCTTGGGGGCCATGTTAAAATCACCAACAAAAATACAAATGTGAAAAATGTGGCACTAAAGAGACTGCAGAAAGAACACTTGCTTATAATATGAGAGCTGAAACTAGAAGGCAGAGTATCACCTTGTCTGACTTCAGCTGGGAATGGGTGCATCAAGCTACTCAAATGTTTTGCTGCCCTGTGTGTGTGTGTCTGCCAGTGACCTCAACAGCACTGCCATTATTGATTTGGGGGTTACAAATAAATTCTAGCTCGTATGTGAATTTGCAAATGCAGAATCCACAAATTATGAGGATCAACTTATACCTCATCATTTATTTAGGTTTTCTTTCATTTCTCTCAGCAATATTTTATAGTTTCCATTGTATAAATTTTTCATAACTTGTGCAATATTTATCCCTCAGTAGTTTGTATTCTTTATGATATTGTAATGGTATTATTTTTTCTATTTCAATTATTCATTGCTAGCGTATAGAAATACAATTGTTGTGTATTGATCTTGTATCCAGCAACATTGCTAAACTCAATTAATTCTAATAGTTTTTCTTTGTAGCTTCCATTGGATTTTCTACATAGATGATCATGGCATCTGCAAATAAATGCAGTTTCACGTCTTTCTAATTCCCTGTCTTTAGTTTCTTTAATTTTATTTTTGTCTGTTTGCACTGGCTAGAAACTCCAGTACAATGTTGAATGGTACGAGTGGACATCCTTTCTTGTTCCTAATGTTAGGAGAAAGCATTCAGGCTTTTACCATTAATTATGATGTTAACTGTAGTTTCATCATAAATGCCCAAGCAAGGACAAAATTGGAAGGGATATAAACTTGGAAAGGGTGTAGTTGAGCCACCAGTTAGCAGAGAAGTCTGATGATTTAGCCAGGCTGGAGCTAACCCGGAATTTCCGGGCAAGCAATAGGCAACCTTCCATAGTATATGTGTGTAGAGGAAGCAGGACCTCAGCAAACGGTGTCATGGGTCGTGGGAGACTGGGCACTGGTGGGGCAGGTGGTCTTCAGACTACCTGGGTCACACGTGTGCTTGTAGAAGGAACACTGCTGGCTATATGAGATGCTCCAGGCCATAGGCAGCTAACTGCGTGCAGGCCACGAAGGGGCTTCAGTTTCGGGAGGGTTGTAGAAAGGTTATCACTGGGCTGAGGCTGCAAGGTCACAAACTGACGGTGTCCTGTGCCAGTGGCTGGGGTAGGAATCCACCGCAAACCCTTGTCAAGTGCTGGAAATTGCAGAAAGGCTTTTCCTTTTGCAATGTCTCTCCAGAGTCCTCTACTGAGAGCTTAAAATCATGTTCACTTGAAAGGACAAATGTTTAAAGGAATTCTGTCGCTTATCATTGAGGACATATTGAACGGGCACTTGGAACTGAGGCAATAAATTAATAACAGGTGGGCAGAATGTACTATTTTAACCACTCTCCAAAGCTGGCTGCAGAGGGAGTATGAGGATCTCAAGAACAAGGTAGAAGGGAAGGGATCAAAGGAACAGTCTTGAGAAGCAAGTTTGGGGCCCTGGGAGCAGAGAACTGGGTGAGGACAACTGGCTCAGCTCCACAGGCATCCATCGCTAATCATCTTTTGTTCCCAGATTACTGCTCATCTGATGACCCAGGAAAATAAAGGACTACTTTTCTGTGATGGAATTGGGTGGCCTCCTCTCCCTTGCTGCCTGTGCAGAATGATGAGACACAGATATCCACAAACTGCACCCCACCAACAGAGGGGACGACCAGACTTCAAGTCTCTGAGCCCCTTAGATCCATCTTGGCTGAGCCAAAGATCTCAGGATATGTCTTCTGTGTGTCCCACCCCTGACTCCACACTTCTGCCTAATCTCCTTCAGGACTGTCAGCTTGGGACACAGAGCTTGGGACACAGTAGGGGCTCACAAAATATCCCTACGATGAGGGAAACAGGTCTAGATGTATTTCATCTTTGAATCTCCAGTGCTCAGCATAGTAGGTGCTCAGTGAATGCGCAAGGCAGGAAGAAAGCACAGTAGGGATCAAGGAGCTTTGTGGGCCCATGAAGAGATTGGAGCTATTTTTATCAGTGTTCAAAAGGACTTTATGTGTATTAATTCATTTAGCTCTCAGGATAATCTTGTGATGGTGTTTGTCATCTTTTCCATCTTAGAGATGGAGACAACGAAACCCAGAGAGGTTAAATAAATTGCCCAAGATCACACCACAAGTGGTAGACCTGGGATTCTAACCAGGCACTCTATTTCAGACCCTTCTCTCTTAATCATCATAAAATAGCTCTTCACCCATCTCTTCTGTATCTCCAGCCATAGAAGAGTGCTGATACATAGATGGCACTCAATACATATTTACTGAACAAGTGACATGTCCACAGACAGGAAACAAAGTCTGTAGCTCTCCCAGCATCAGGTAGTTCTGTTGGTTGCACAACATAGGTAGCCGTTCTCTGAATAAGGCAGCCTGGATTCCCTCTGGCTAATTTGGTCTTTCCTACATTTCCTTCCTCCCTCCCTTCCTCCCTCCCTCCCTTCTTCCCTCCCTTCTTTCCTTCCTTCCTTCCTTCCTTCCTTTCCTCCTCTCCTCTCCTCTCCTCTCCTCTCTCCTCCTCCTGCCCCTCCTCCTCCTCCTTTTTCTCTCTCTCTCTCTGTCTCTCTCTCTCTGTCTCTGTCTCTCCCAAACCCAGGTCTGCAGAGCTATTATTGATAATGATACCTAACCTTCAGTAGAATGAGCCAGAAGCACACTCGTGGGCCAGAGTAGCTACTTGTCTTACCCAACGCCAAGTCTCCCCTCAACCTTAGTAACCGGACCACTGCCCCTTTTGTTTCCCAGCCTCCTTGGCACGAGATGTGCCAAGTGCTAAGTTCTAGCCAATGGGATGTAAGTGGAAGGGTGGCGTGGAGCTTCAGGGACAGTTCCACAAAAAGAGAACACAAGCGCTCTCCTTCCTTCCCTTTTTGCTGTTGCCTGGGATAAAGAGAACATGCCTGAAGCTCCCGCAGCCATCCTGGACCAGGGCTGACCTTCAAGATAGAAGCCACTAGCTGAAGATATTGGAGCAGGAAGATAGAAGGAGACAGGATGCCTGATGACCTCGTGTAACCAGGACGATAGCCCCGGATTGCCCCCTCACACTTTCATGTGAGAGAGAAACCTCGTTCTCTGTTATTTCAGCTGCTGCTATTTGGGATCTCCTGTTTAGGCAGCTATTATCATCACAGACACCGGTTCAGTCATTATCCCCATTTTACACATGAGGAAACTGACTTGAACCCGGGCAGTCTCACGGTGGGCCTGTGTGCAGAACCACTAAACTACAGGTGCCTTGCAGCCGAATGCTAATTGCTCGCTGCGCTGGGTAAACACTAGTTGGAGGGTGGCTGGGCTCTGCCAACGTGGGAACCAGGAATGTGAGGGTTTTGGCAGTGGCCTTGGTCTGCTGGCAGGGGCCACTGCTCTCTGTTCTCACCACATTCGCGGTGTCTGGGCCAGGGCCCTACAGCATTTTGGCGGGGGACTCAGACCACGTTACTACATTCCTCGTATTCTGATCTGCCCTCAAGGAGCCAGCAGGCCAAGCAGAGGGAGTTATTGGAGGCTTTTGCAAGAGCTGATTCCAGCGCCATGTGAAACAGGATGGGGCGGCTGAAGTTCCCCAACAGGGAATTAGGATCTGAGAGCTGCAAAGATGATCGCGATTAGCGTCTCCCAAAGTGGGCTCCAAAGCATTTGCCAAAGAACACTGGTATCAGGAGATGTTAACAGGTGTTCAATGTAGAAGCATTGGAATCCAGGAAGCTTGAGAAATAGGACTTACGACAGGACTTCTCAAAGTCTTTCATGCATTGGGACACTCCTGGAGAGGAATGACATATACAGCATTCCTTAACAGTATTTGAAATGTGAGCCATTTCTTTGAGGAATAGGTATCTCAAAGTATGTTTTTCCCTTTAAAAAATATTATCAGTAGATAATTCATTGCATACCAAGCACTGTGCTATGCATTATATATGCACCATCTCATTAATTCTCAGAAAAATCTATGAAGTGGGTATGATATCATTGCCATATTATAGGTAAGAAAATTGAGGCTCAGAGAGTAACATGCCAAGGGTGCAAGACTGTAAGTGATAAATCAGTTATCCAAACCTTTCTGTGTGATTCCAGAATCCACCACACTATTCAGCCCGGAGAGGAGCGAATTTGCCATGTCCCACACAGCGGGCAGGCAGCCGTGCTATTAGGTTGGTGCAAAAGTAATCGTGGTTTGAAAGGTTCAAAAATCATTGCAAAAACCGCGATTACTTTTGCAGCAACCTAATATGTAGCTCTGAATTCAGGTTTCTTGACTCCTATTTCAATTGTTTTTCATCCTTGGCTGCTTCTCGATTCATGAACATATGTCAGTTGGTGGGTGACATCTATCTCCCTGCACTGCCGTTCCCTCCCACACATCCAGAGCTGGAGCCAAGAGACCAGCTGGAGGTGAAGCAGAACTTCTGGGAATGGTTCTTCCTCCATCACCAACATGCTACAGTGACCTCTCTTTCACCTTTATGGACCTGACACATGATACAGGGACATATCCTTGAAATGGACCCATCAGCTTTGGGCCATGCTGTCCACCATAGGTTCCGCTCACAGAAGTAAGCCCTGGACGACTCTGGGGGTCTGGGTTTTACATTTTTAAATGGTTGGAGAAAAACAACATTTTGTGACATTCTGGTGAAAATTATTGATGAAAGCCAAATTTCAGTGTCCATAAATAAAGCTTTATTGGCACACAGCCATGCTCATTTGTTTACATATTGTCTATGGCTGCTTGGGAGTTCTAATGAGTGTTGAATAGCTGCAATAGGGGCCCATGGCCTGCAAAGCCTTGACTATTTACTTTTTGGCCCTTGACAGAAAAAGTTTGCTGATCTCTGTTTTAGGTGAATGAGATCAAACCCCTATAGTATCTCCATCCACATCTGGTGATTCCTTCTCAAGTAGCTGGTTTCATTCCTGCCTCTCAGGGATTTGCCAGAATGAAATGGATTGTGACTAAACCTCAGAAATGGGGAGAAGTTGCAGGCCAAGCAAAGAGGGGGGCCATGCATGGCTCAGGAGCCCAGGGGCCCTGGAGCCCAGAGTTCACGGCCTGGGGCTGCCCCTTCACTGTAGGCTCCTGAGCAAGTGCCTTCCACTGGGGCCGTGTTCCTACTGATATAATGTACTCTCGTCCATCTACTTAATAAATACATACTGAATGCCTACTATGGGCCATGTCAGGTACTGTGTAAGGATGTAGAGAGCTTATTTATATACGGACAGTTCCTGATTTATGATGGCTCAGCTTGCGATTTTTCAACTTCACCATGATATGAAAACGATACTCATATAACCATCTTGTTTTTCACTTTCACTACAGCATTCAATAAATTACAGGCTTTGCGTTGGATGATTTTGTCCAACTGTAGGCTAACGTAAGTGTTCTGAGCACGTTTACGGTAGGCGAGGCTAAGCTGTGAGGTTCAGTAGGTGAGGTGGATTTATATGCATTTGACTTAATGATATTTTAAACTTATGGTGGGTTTATCAGGACATAACCCTTGTAAATCAAGAAGCATCTGTATATATTAATATATACTTGTACGTGCACTTGTGTATGTATTATATGTATTTATGTAATATATAAAATATTCTACTAGTGATAAATGCTATACAAATAAAGCATGTTAAAGAGATAGTGACGGTGATGAAGTGTTTCTTTAAATAAGGGAGCCAGGAAAGCTCACTCAGTCATATGAGCAGAGACCACCTATACGAAGCAATGAACTAATGCATTCCAGGAAGAGGAAACAGCCAGTGCAAAGGCCCTGAGATGGAACTGTCCTGCGTGTGGTTAAAGGACGGCAATAAGGCCAGGATGACTCCAGGATAGGGTCTGGGGAGTAAGCAGGAGGAAGGTGAAGGGAACTATAGGCCAAGGAGAGGGTCTGGATAACACCCTAAGTGCAACGGAAATCTATAGAGGGTTTTGCACCATGACCTGTTCTGATGATTTAAAAGGAAGTCTGTTGTGTGGGGGCTGGATTGAGGGGTGGGTCTCCATGCCACAGACTTTCCTTTGGGTCCTCAGGGTGGCATGAGGCAAAGACCGCCTGGGAGGCAGGGAAATGCTGCCACTCTTCAAGTTGAAAGGCTAGCAGAGGATGAGCGTGCTGGGCCCGCTGTAGGCTGAGGGGGGCCAGAGCATGGCCTGGCGCAGGCCAGGGGCCCAGGACAGGCAGCGGGTGGGACCGAGTGCAGCTCTCAGGCTTCACCTCCTCCAGCAAGTCTCAGTTACACCCCCACTCCACAGCCCCTGGAGGCCCGCCATGTCATGACGACGTCTCTGTCTTTCCTGAGTCCTTCCCCCTCTGAACCTGGAGGTCCTCACTGGCAGGGACTGTCCGGTTCACGAGCACTGATAGGTGGCAGGGAGTGTGGATTTCCCGAACGACTAAGCCACAGGCTGGCGTCAGATGGGAGGTGGGAGCAGGCCAGGAGGGGAAGGTCAGTGAGGGAGGGCTCGGACGTGTAACTTCTTGCACTGCAGTGGACCCTTCCCTCCAGGGACTGGGTGACGACCTCTCATCGGTGTACAGACCCTTGTGTTACAGTGATACGTCCCAAGTGTCTCGTCACCCAAACCCAACACAGAGCTCCTCAAAACCCCTTCATTTCTGATCCCTGCCCTAATGAATTCCATGGGTGCCAAGGACAGAGAAGGAAAAGCTCATGAACGAGTGCCCACCGTGTATTTTGTATGAAAATCTTTAGTCCTGCCAACCATCCTCTGAAGTGGATTTGTACTACTTTGCAGATGAGAAAATGGAATCAGAAAGGTGATCTGCCTCAAGATCAAAGAGCCCGTGCATAGCGGAGCCGGCCTGTTAGGCACTCAGTACTTGCTGGGTCAGTTAACTGAATCAAGCCTCTAAAGCACCAATTTGCTATGCTCTCGTTGTCTGCCATTAATAGTACAATGGTGTAGACCTCTGTAACACCCACTATAAAAAAAAGACAGTAACAAATGTTGACAAAGATGTGGAGAGAGTGGAACCCTCACACATTCCTGGTGGGAACGTAAAATGGTGCAGTCCCTTAAGAAAACCATTTGGCAGTTCCTCAAAAAATTATAGTTACCACATGACCTACCAATTATACTGCTAGATTATATATGTGCCAAAGGGTATTAAAAACATAGGTCTATGCAAAACCTTGTATCTGAATGTTCACAGCATTATTCATTAAAGCCCCCAAATGGAAACAACTCAGATGTCCATCAACTGATAAATGGATAAAGAAAATGTGGTATTTCTATACAATGGAATACCATTTGGCTATAAAAAAGAATGAAGCATCGATATGTGCCACGTCATGGATAAGCCTTGAAAACATTGTGAAGTGAGAGAAGCTAGACACAAAAGGCCACGTACTGTAGTATGATTCCATTTATACTGAATATCCAGAAAAGGCAAATCCATAGAGACAAAAGGTAGATTAATGGTTGCCAGGGGCTGGGAGTGTGTATTTCAGAGGGAATGAGAAGTGACTGCTAATGATTGGGTACGGGTTTCTTTTTGAAGTGATAAAAATGTTCTGGAATTAGTGATGACGGATGCACAACTGAATAAAAAACCACCGGCACGAACACTTCAAAAGGGTGAACTATCTCAACAAAGTTGTTAAGAAAAACCAAACTTGTGGGTCGCCTTTCCCCAAGCTCCAGGCTGCGGTCTGGGCGAGCACAAAGGTATCCACTGCAAGCAGCTTCATCCCCAGCGGGCGCTGGGCAAAGCCTGGGCCTGGAATGCAGCTTGTTCACTCTCAGATTAGGCAGGAAGCCTGTCTTATCTTTTCCTGTAACACACATTCCAAAGCCCTGACTCTGTCCTCCTAGTTTTGTTTCCTCGGTTTACCAGGTCTTCTCAGAAAGGCCCGAGTGGTGGGTCCCATGTCAAACATCCACCCTTACCAGATTGGTGAGTTTTCCTGAGGCTGTGTGGTGCCAGGAGTAAGGGCTCAGTGTTCAGCAGACTCTGGGAGTCCCAAACCCGAATGTTTGGGAAAAGGAAACTATGGAACCATTTGTTGAGAGCCTACTAAGTGCTGGGCCCAATACTAGGTTCGTATTTACCCTTCCACTGCTCTGAAGGTAGCTATCATCACCTCCATTTCACGAGAAAGGGCATGTGCAGCGAGACGAAAGCACCTGCCCAGGGTCGAGGGGCAGGAGTTCCGTTCTTCTCAGAGCACCACTCATGCAGTGGCCTGGACTTCTCCAGGCTTCAGTTTTCTCGTCAGCAGCGGGGTTCACACCACACCTACCCTGCAAGCCAGTGGAGGTACCAGAAGTGCCTGGCTTTTGGTAAGTGGCAGTCCTCATGCCTCAGGGAATGTGGCTTTTGTTGGCCTGGCAGAGGGCGATGGGCTATATGCACTTTCTTCCCCGCCGCCCCAGACCCACCACTGTGGCCTGGCTTAGAGCTCTCCTCTCTCTGGACGTGGGTACTCCTCCTCAGCCCAGAGTTGTTCCACCCTGCTCCTCTGAGCACTCTCCTCTGGGCTTTTCTAGAACACCCCTCCACTTGTTGCCGTGGTTTGGAGACCCTTCTGATCTCTACATTAAAAATCCCTAAGGGCAGAACTTGCAGAAGCACAGTGTGGGGCTGAAGGAGACTTTGAGATGTTTGGAGGAGAGGGCCGCCATGTAAGCTGAGGTCCTGGACCGCTGGGAAGGGCAGACCTGGTGGGGTGTGGATTCCTGCTCCCCAAGCGCAGGCTCCTCACTTCTGAGTGCCTGTTCTCAGGTGGAGTGGGATGGGAAAAGCAGGTGAAGGTCTCCAGGCAGTTTTCTCATCAAGCAGCCGAGTGTCCTTGTCTCTCATGCTGCTCATCCACTGGGACCAGGGACAGGGGACAGGGAGTGTGGCATGGGCTGGCCCCTCCTCCCTCCCAAACAGGTGGCAACAAAACCACAAACACTCATTTTCAAATCACATATGGCTTCTCTGACCCCGTCAAATAACTTTATTCACACAAACGTCCCTTAATTTACAAAGCCTCAGTCATTCATACACATTAGGGGGATCCACAGTGTTCAAGGAACTTAAATATAATGTATCATACCAACCCAAGTAAACCAAGTACAAAAAAATATTCATATAAAGTTGTTCACACATAGGTCCTAGATTACCAGCTTCTGTGCAAAAAAAAAAAAGAAAAGGAAAATAGATTAACTAGTATTTGAAACGAACTTTGTGCCTGGGTTAAAACCTCTCTCACACCCAACTCGGCCCACACGACAAATTATCACAACATACTCCCTTGCTGTGATGGAAAGAGGCCCCCGGGGCACGGACGATGTCTTTAAAACGGCCCTAAATGAACCCGCTTCCTCATGTGGCCTCTCAAGGAAAAAGACACGCAGGCCTCCCTTCTGTTGCCCCCTGCAGTCTTAGGGGGGCTCCAGGCAACCAGTGGCAGTGAGGTCATCTCTCAATGATGGCTGTGGATGCTTATGTTAGTCACACCTCCTGCTTCCCTGTGAGGGCATCTCTCCAGACAGGAGCCCGGAGGGCAGGCTCAGAGATGGGCCTGTGTCATCCCAAAGGCTGTGCCTCAGCCCAGTGGGAGGATGGCTGAGGTAGTGTCTCTGGACCTCAGCCCCAAGCCCCTCGGCCTGAAGAGCTGAATAGTTCAAGCTTGGCTGTTGTCAGGTTGCCAGTTCCTAGGAGAGCCAGCAGCTGTGTCTGTCTGGGGGCCACCAGACAGACCTAGGAAGGGGAAAGGAGTCGTGGGGGACAGTAACGCAAGACCCCACTAGAGTCAGAGCCACCGGTGTCCCAGATGGAGGGGTGGCATGAGCAGGACCAAGGGTGGGAGGCATATGTGGTAGGCGGAATGGAAGCCCAGATAGCATGGAACAAGGCCAGGGCAGTTAGGGTCCCCTCCTTAGGGGGTGGAAGCGCAACTCTTGCTTCTCCAAGCTTCCAAAACATACCCCGAGGCTGAAACCCAGACATCCACCCATCCTAGTAAGATCTGTCTTTTAGGAAGGTAAACAGCCAGTAGCATAGAGAAAGAAGAGGCCCACAATGCCAGCTCTTTTCCTTTTCATAGAAAAAGACTCAAGAAGAAATAATAATCTTATTGCTCCAAACACTGGTTCTCTAGGAGACAACTGATATATCAAGGAGCTGAGAATCTTGGAGGAAGGGAATGAGAGGCGGGGACCGTCCAGGGGCAAGAAGGCTGAGGAAGGTGGCGAGTGGTCTTAGCACCGCAGGGTCAGGAAGCAGAGGGAGTGCAGGGCGTGTGCCCCTGCCCCTGGCATCTCTGCCTTCATTCACTCTGGGCCACCACTGGCAATGCCACAGAGGCTAGGCCCTGTCCAGAGGGGCGGTCTCCACCTAGTGTTGGGCACATTTCTCCTCTGGCTGTAAACAGGTGATTTCTCAAGTAAACATTTAATACACTCCCTCGGAAAGGCAGCCACGAGTGGCAAGCCACGTCTGGGTGGGAGGACAGAATTCCCATCCTCTCGTCCCAGTGCCTCTGGGATGAGACGAGTCTGAGGCCTGCAACCTCAGTTAGTCCCTGGTGCCCAGAAGGGGGTCAGATGGAGCCAGTCTGTGGTAACAGACTGTGGCATCCTCCTAGTCAGGTAAAAGGCAGGGGCCTGCTGGGTAGGAAGAGGCGGAGAGTGCACCTGTCTGAAGCACAGTTTTTCTGTCCTGGGCTAAAGCTGCTAGTGAGTGCCCTGGTGGTGGGTGGGGAGACACGTGCCTGGCTGCAGCCCTCAGGAAGGGGTGTGGGGGGAGGGAGGCAGCGGGAGGGTAAACCTTCTCAGGTGGGTATCTGTGAATGCGAGAGTTTAAGTGACAGATGGACACAGACAGGGAGAAAAGAAGAAGCACACTCCAAGAGAGCCAGGAGGTCTGGTCAGAGGAAGGCAATGGAGTAAGGCACTATGATCTGTCTTGCTGATCCCTCTCACTGAGGGGGAAACTGAGCTCAGACCCACAGGGCTGAGGCCCTGACCCTCCCTCCAACAGGCTACACTTTTCATAGATCCAAGGAGATGAGAATTCACTGCTATTTTAAGGTGAGGAAACTTCTAGAACTTGGGACAGGCCTAACCAACTTGGTGATGCTGAGATGATGCACTACCGGGCTGCTGCCTGGCCTGAGACCCAGGTGGAGAAGGTGAGGAAGCTGATCACGGTGGGAAGAGGTGGCAAGTGGCTGAGAACAACAACAGGAGCTACCCGGGCCTCCTCCCAAGGCTAGATGGCTGCCTGGGCAGAGCCAGCATTTGCTGAGGGCGGACTTCTACCTTCTACCTTGCTGCCTGGTGCCTCAGGTGGACAAAGTGAAGAGAGCGGGCGAGGAAGGAGAAGAGGGAGAGACAGGCACTTGGGGTTAATGAGCTAGTCCTCAGGAGCCAGGAAAGGAGGGCCCACCACCAAGCAGGGCGGGCTGCGAGTCCTGCAAGATTAGGGTGCGTAGACGCTACCCCTTCCAGGCCCACCTCACCCAAAACATATGGACATCCTGTGGCCTACAGGGGATACTCTGGTGCCAAGACAAATAAATGGGGAGACTGCAGCTCCAAGACCTTATTCAGACAAAGAAAGCGAAGTAAGAGACCTGGGGAAGGCAGAAGAAGAAGAGAAGCAGAAGGGAGGTAACTTGCTAGGCTTGGGCCCTCACTTGGGACTTCAGAGCATGGGATGCAGGCAGGGAGTGTTGGGGTGCGGAGTTTGGGGACTGTTTTTCCCATTTGCTCATGTACAGAGACAGCTGCCCCCAGGGAAGGCAGGGAGGGGGGTGGGGCAGGAGTGTATACTGCCATTAGGGGATGCCACTCTCCCAACCCTGCCAGCTGCAGCTCAGTACACACAGGAGGTCGCCTGAGAAGTCAGAAGAGACAAGAGACAGGCGATCACCAAGGATTTCAGCCAAGGAAGGGAAGGGCCTGGTCACCACCTGCAGCCCTTGCCGGATCCTGCTAACCACAGCCAACTGTCTGCCGAGGAGGGTGCAGCCTTGGTATCTGAGGGGCTTGAGTAAAGGCTGAAAGAATGGGAACAAACGCATTGCCAGGTTTGCGCTGATGTGGTGCTGGACTCTCCCAAACTCCCAGGGTCACAGGACCAGGACTGTTGCTGTGGGGGGAAAGCCCCCCCTTGGTCACACACCAACTTAAATGCCCTCCAGTTATCTTCCCTATTGATCTTATGTTGGTTTAGAGAAAACAAAAACAAAAATAAACACAAGAATTTCTCCCCCTCCACAAAGACCCTTTCCTGCTTGGCTATCATGGGGTGAAAAGCCTACGGCGTTGTCAAAGTGGTGCCCAGGTGACAGGGACAGCACGGAAAGGGTCCCCCTCTCCGCGCATGGGGAGAACGCCAGGTTCAGAAGCCCGCGAGGAGGGGGCTGCGAGCATCGCCGGAGGGTGGAAGAACGGCTAGCTCCCCTGGCAGCCACTGGCGGTGGGGCCCGGGCTCACAGCTGGGGAAGCTCGAAGGTGGTACGCCCACGATCGGGCACCTACAGGCCGCAGGGCTCTGCCCAGTCACCTCCCTACTCCCGGCAGGTCTGCCTTCTCCCCCTCAGACACACGTACACTGAAGGCCGGCAACTAACAGTACGTCCCTGCGGTGAGGGAGACAGAGCTTGATACTGTCGCCATAAGTGACCAGGGGACCCGGCACATAGGACACAGCTCTCACTGAGATGAGACAACAGTGGCATCCGGTCCAGGGCACCCTGTTCCTATGGCAGTGGTCACAACTGGCTCCCAGGGACTCATGTAGCCTCTGTGACAACCTGGATGCTTGGTGGCTACATCTGGGAAGAAGAGCCAGTAGGTGATGGGTGCTGAGCTCACAAGAGTGGCAGAGGCTGAAGACCAGGCTGCCTCCCAGGCAGAGGTTTGGCACAACAGTGTTTTTCCTGGGGAACCTCCTCTGGGAGGACTGTCACTAACAGAAAGGTAGGCTTGTGGAGCTAGGTCGGCTGGTGCTCAACTGCCAGAAGTGGGACACGGCTTCCTTCTGTCCCTCCCCGCTCAGAGCGCTGGGGTGTAAAGGGCAGTAGAGGGAACGAGTCCCACCACCTTAAGTCCTGGGCGGCCTGGGGCTTCCAACACCTTAAAGAAAACACACCCACAGTTTAGAGCTTCTTTCTTGAGCTCTCCTGGCCAAACCTTGGTCTTCCTCTTCCAGGTGGTTCTTCACCTCTGATCCTTCCCAAGGCCCCAGGGCTGGCCAGGAGCAGCCCACCAGAGAGAGTCCAGCAGTGCCTGCGTCTGGTGGGGAGGTGGCCCCGAGGCCACCTTCTGTCTTCATGTCCCCGTTCCAGGAGAACTCCCCAAATTCTCCATGGAAAGGCAGGCCTTCTCTGGGGAAGTGAGGTGTTTATAAGCAGAACTGAGAAATGGGTAAAAGACAGGGAAAATAAAAGGACAAAAACAAAATAGCTCCCTAACCCCTTATAAAAATTAAAAATGAAATTTATACATATGCTTTGTCCATATTGAATTTCTTTAAAGAAATGGGTGCCTGTCCATAGCACAGCTTCTGCTCTTTTGAAGTCTCAATTGTTTAAATTAAAAAAGAAAAAAAAAGAGGAAGACAAAAAAATAAAACAAAATAAAAAAAATTAAGCAAAATGAAAGAAGGGGGAAACCCAAACGAAAGCTTCACATTGCTGGAGGTCCAGCTGTCGGGAGATCGCCAACCGCCACGCCACCACCTGTACCCTCTGCCGTCCTCTGTGCGAGACTGATGAGACTGTGGGTCCCGAGGATCAATCTGGAAGATAGAAGGCAGGGAACGAGTGGACACTGGTCAGTGGGCTTGAGGTGCCTTGTCTCCAAGTTCCAGATGCCCACTAGGTGCCAGCACCCAACCCAATGAAATCAGGATCTGTGAAGTGCTGGGGTCGAGGAGGTTTCTAAATACTTTATCTGGAGTAAATCCAGCTTCATTGGTTACTACCCCTCTGCCATAGACTTTCACATAAGGAAACGGAGGCACAGGTTAAGTAACGTGCCCAAGGTCACATTGAAGGGCAGACAGACCCTGGCTGGGAACCCCAGCACGCTGGCCCCAGCCACAAATCTGGTCATGAATCCCGGTCCCTTTCTAAAGGCTTCCTGTACTGTTATGAAAAATGCCACCGGATCCTAGCCGCCCATCCCTGCAGGCCCTGGCAGCCCCACTTCTTCTCATACTTCCGTCCCCACCCTCTCTGACTAACTGTGCTGTCCTGAAAGTTCAAAGCAACTCTCTCAAGTTTATTTATCTAGTGCTAGGTAGCCAGGCTTCTTCTGCAGTAGAGCGGCCAGACCCCACAGCCAGGGGCAGTGGTGGGGACAGAGCCACCGGCTCGGCCCGTCACTGCAGTGCACTGGTGAGGTTAGGAGCGAGGTTCTGGAGCCAGAGCCTGTGGCTGGGTCAACAGGCTCTGCCACTTGACTATGAGCACATGTAAGTCCTCTGTTCCTTGGTCTTGTCACCTGTACCTAAATCACAGGTTCTCATGAGGAACAAGCGAAAAACATCGAAAAGTGCCGAGTCCTATCGTGATATGATTACTTGGGAACCGCCTTGGTGCTGGGCCTCAGGAACACAAGACAAACCACCCCGCCCTTCAGGGACCTGCTCTGGGGGAGGCCCAGAACACAAGCCCCTGCAGAGAGTAGCCGTGGGCCAGCGCTTACCGCAGCCTGGTTTTCCCAGTCTGGGCCTGACCAGAGCTAAGTGCAGCCCTGTTCTAGGCAGGGCAGCGTCCGGGGCAGCAGCGCCCCATCTGCACACACGGAAGTCACCTATGAGCTTCCAAGTGCTCGCTCTCACCCTGAATAACGGAGTCAGACGAGTCGTTCACCGTGCGCTTGAAGCCCCCCGTGGCTCTATCAGCTCTCTGCAGCGTGAAAGGGGCCCTCCCAGCCCCGCGCCCTCCCCACCATTACTTGCCACATGTGCAGTCTGACAACACTGGCCACTGTCCTCAGGTCCTGAGTCCTCACAAGAGACAGTGGGGGACGGCGACGTTGGACCATTTACTGCCTGTCAGCCTCAGTTTCCTCCTCTGAGATTGAGGGTGGGGCTCTATTAACTAAAAAGTACCTGGCCCACAGCAGGAACTGACATACTCTATGAGCCCATCCTCTCCAGCCATTTGTCCCCCCCAGAAGTGACGAATGTGTTAGATTTAAACAGGCCCGGTCCTCAGCCATTTAACCATCAACACTGCTTGTAGCTGGGTGAGGGTTGCGACGGACAGGACACCATTGGAGGAGGGTAACAAAGCCTTTTGGACAGCAATCTGGCAATGTGTTTTCAGCGCTTCACAAGTATTTTAACCTGTAGACCCTGTAATTCCACTTCTGGAAATGTGGATGACCCGATAATCCTAAATATGAAAAGAGCTTTGAAAAGATGAAAAGCAATGAAAAGATGTTCATTGAAGTATATTTGAATTATGAGTCATCAGCTCATACATCCAAAAATAAGAGACGTAAGCAAACAATCCATCCAATCGGTGATATTTACAGAGGAAATGAGAAGGCTGTGTGGTATTCTGAACATTATGGCAGAAGCACGTCCTTGGGTTAAGTGTGAAAAAGCAGGCTACCTACCAAGCTCTCTGGCATATAGCACGACCATAACTATGTAAAACACAAAAATCTCCAAGTATCGGAAAATCTGGCAAAAAATACATCTCAACACTGTACTTGTCGTGAGTGTTTTCTTCTCCCCTCAGTTTTCCTCTGTATTTTTAGTACTGAGTACACATCACATGGTCATATTCTACTTTGCAATGGAAAAAACAGCGTACTCTCATCAACAAGAAAAGCTGGCAGTTTGGACAGAAAGGTCCTTGGAATAGCGAGTGGTCCAAGAAACCAGACTCGGGCTCTTCCACACGCAGTGGACGTGGAGAGTTTCCCACACCTGTCAGACGAGAGGTGAGACTGTGATTCCCTCCTCTGCTGTACAGTTGAGGTGACCCAGCTTCTGTGTGTAAAGTGAGGACGGATGATAAAGACACTGGAAAAGTATTTAATCTGAAAAGAAAACACTGGATTCCCCAGGCCCAACCTTTTCCTCCACTGTTGGTTTCCTTGCCTATTCAGGGCTTTCAACAAAAACCCAATAGTGGGTCTTGTGTCTCAGTTTTTGACTTGGAAAAATAAACTCATCGTAGCATGTCCCGTGATGATCCAGTAGCCATCTCAAGTCCAGCTCTCTTGAGCATACCTCTTGCATTCTCCCCGTGCTTTCAGTAGACAAAGCAACCCGAAGATGGGGGAAGGGAGGGTTTCGGGGGACTTCGCCATCCAAGACATTCCTAAGTCTTTCTGAAATATGACAAGAATAGCCCAGAAAACTGTATGGTCATGTATGATCTGCTGAGATACTATCTGGGAACAGTTATGACCTTTTCAACACTGCTTTCCTCCTTCCTCTGGCAGGACCCAAGCTGAGGACCTCCTCCTCAAAGGGATGACCAGCAGCAGGAATGTGGCCCAAGGCAGCTGAAAAGTGGTGTGGTCAAGGAGGCAGAGACCTTCAGAAGCCACAGTCCCTTTTTACAAAATAACCTGGTGGAGGGAACAGAGTGTGACCGCAGAAGGTCAAACCAATCACAGTACCATGTAAGAGTGCCTGACACACCAGCGTGTAATGACCGCTGTAATCACGGGACTTGCCAGGAAGCCGGGCTGACATTTCCCACAGGCTCTTCCACCCTCCTTCCAGCTTTCGCACTGCTTCTGGCTCTGCTGGTAGGACACCTCAGGACAGCCCACAGGTCTGTCGGCTTCTCCCTTGTCGGCAGGGACAGGGAAATGAGAGGGCGCTCTCTTTTGTGGCGAGGACCTGGAGTTGGAATCCCTCTCCCGTCTCCCACTAGAGAAGGTACACCTTTCCCCAGGGAGCCAATGGCAACAACCTCACGGGAAGACAGTGGGGGCCCTTTCTATGGCCAAATGGCTCGGACCATACAGTTCTGGTTGCAGACCCTCCCAGGCACTTAGTGGAACAGTAAATGAGGTAGGTCCCAGCCCTGGCGGGTCCTCAAAATTCATCCTAGAGAGGCCATGCCTCAGCTCTCTGACTGCCCAGGCTGAGGCTTGACTGCTCAGTCACCAGCTTCAACCAGGGCTGGTCTTGTCCCTTTCAGTGGAACGGCGACCTCTGACCAGAGCCCTCTGGAGGGCAAAGCCATACGCGCATAATTAAAATGGTGGTGTGATAAACCTGCACGACATCTGTAGTGTGCTCCATCCATCACCTTCCTCATCACCTCATCTTGTGAGGACCTATTTGCCCTGTTTTGAGGAGAGAGCAGACCCAGAGAGATGGAGCAACAGAGAACCAGCACTTATCCGACCTTTCGCAGCCCCTGCACTGTCCCAAGTCTTTCCACTACGACAGCCTTCACCGGGTGCTTCCAGAGCTGCGCAGCCAGCGGCGCTCAGAGCCTGCATTTGATGTGGTCCTGAGGGGAAGAGGTGTTGGTGACCTGGGAAGGTATGTTGGCACATTCTTCCCTTTCTTATTGCAGCTCTCGGACCACGTTCCCTCAACACCTCAGACCTCATTCTCTGTAATTATCATAACATCAATGGCTTGTCAAGCATTTCACGTGTGCCAGGCACATTCTATCTTGGTAGAACACCTTCTATGTGACAACTCAGGCAACTGTTAACTCGCCTACACTGCTTTCCACTCACCGTGTCCCAAAATGGACCAAGAGTTTTACACCTACCGCCTCATTTCACCCGACAACCCCATGAGGTAGGAGCTGGTCACCCAGGTTTAGAGAAGAGGCAACAAGCTCAGAGAGAAGACCTGCACGGCTAAGATGAGGTAGAGAAAAGGGTTGGAACCTAGGTCTATCTCGCTCCCAGGAGCCTGCTTTTAACGTGTAAGTTTGTAATGTAAAATCCCCTCCTACAGAGACAAGAAGAGTTTAAGCGCAGTTTCTAACCTATTTAAGCCTTTCATTTATAAACATATTCACTCAGAAAAAGGCTCACAGAAGGCTTGGCTTAGGTACCTCTGCACAGGTCTGGTGTCCAGAGCACAAAGCGGGATGTGGTGTCAACCAGACAGTGAGAAGCCTTCTGGCAAAGTCTTCTGCCAGCCAAGCAGTTGTATGGCCCGTTCAAGGAGACTGGGGAACCAAACAGTTCCCATTAAGGCCACTAGCAGTGTGGAGAACAGAGGCTGGGGAGAGCTGTGGTGAGGGCAAGCCATGATGGGGCCGGGGACAGAATGGGCCAATATACAGAAAAGACAGGCATCTGGTTGGCGTGCTCATAGGCCAACGCACAGTATAAACTCAAACTGAGGTATCACTGGGTGGTAGCCAAGAACTCACCCTTACCTGCAGTCCAACGTGTCCTGTGTGGTGGTATTATCGCTGCAGCTAATGATACCTTTGAATATGCTAGACACTACGCAAGGCTTAATTTGCAAACAAAGGACCATGTAGGAATTCTCTCCATTTTACAGATGAGCAAACTGAGGCTCAGGGATTAATTTTCAGCATGTCATGCTGTGGAGACACAGTGGGAAGGTAATCTCTCAGGGTCACAGAGGGCAGGCCTCTCCTTCTTAACAGGATTAGCTTCAAAATGAGTCATTCTTCACTTGTTTAATACACCAAACAAAGCAGCTGGCTTTTCATACTCAGCTATCAACGTGCCAGCCCTCGGGGGTTCGGTGGCCCCAGCACTACTGTCAATTCCAATCTGTCAGAGGGAGTGAGGCCAAGCTTTCTGATGCATCATTTCTCGAAGGCTTAGCTGTCAACAGTGGTGCTAAGAGAAGGACAAAAGCAGAAATGCCCAGGCCATGAACAGACCCCAGCATAGTATATGGGAGGTCCTGGTGTCAAGGTTGGTAAAATGGAGGAAGAGACGACAAACGGGGCAACAGTGTTTTCAGTCTTTAGGTTCACAGAAGGGAGGTGGTGTTGGGGAAAAGGGAACGAGAGGCTGGAGGTTATTAAAGTATACCCACCAGGCTTCACGGCAGCCACCATGCCCCAGAATGCCGGGGAAGCCATGCTTCTACGATGTGGTCTTTGAGCCCTGACCAGGAGACCAAAACCAGGTGGAAATTTAGGAGCAGGTCCCGATTGCGGGGGCGGGGGAAGCATCATTCAGAGAGCGTGTGACACAGAATGGCAAACGACGTGCCGTCACGGACAGGGGCTTCAGAGCTGGAAGACCTAAAACCCCTATCCCAGCTCGGCCAATCACTAGCTTTGATCTTTACCGAGTCAAGGCCCTCTGAGCCTCAGTTTTCTCAGCTTACGATGTGGAAATGTCTACCTTGTAGGGTGTGAAGTCCAGTGATGGGATTTGTAATGGGTACACTGAGGCACTCAATGAGGTACTTAATACGCTGAGATGGCAGCTTTAAATCACAGCCCAAAACAAAAAACACCCTAAAACAAAATCTCACAATCGTCACTGGCTCAGGCAACAATTCTAGACCAGACGACTCAGCCTCAAGTCCGTCTTCTCTGAAGATGACGGCCTCCTCCCTGCTCTGGTCTGGCTGTGCTGTGCTCCCCACTCACTCCAGTTCCATAACCTGTCCCCTCGCTGTCCGGACCCTCAGGTGGCACTCACCCTTCCAGGCCCCCTCCACATGCCTCTTCCCAGGAACTGGCCCAGAGGAGCCAGTGTCCTGTCCTCCAGTGAGTGGTCAGGGAACAACCAGACCCCCCAATAACCACCCCGTATCTGCCACTCTCACCACCTCCTCACCACAAGCTTCCTTAAAGGCAGAGACAGTTTCCTGCTTCCCTTAAGCCTTCAGGTTGCCAAACACAGAAGGAGCTCAAATACTGGGTGATCGATAGAAACTGGGAGCTGGAATACAGCAATAAAAACCTAATTTACAAACTTCACAGAATCATTCATTCAGTATGACAGGATTTTAATATAAAAAATACGGTTATAAAACCCGCTGCCTTCGGTTGCGCTCTCACTGAACACCTCAAGCAGGCAGGGGGAGAAGGCCCAGCCACTTACTTCATCTGGCTCCAGCAGCTGGGCAGGGAGGAAGAGGAAGGAGCTGGGACTCTGTCTCTGTTATTTTTCTCCCATGCTACACGGGGCCATGCCCCTCCCCGGCATCAGAGCTGGGGGGAGAAACCAGGAACACGGTGCAGGATCTTCCTGCCATGACAGCCTACCAGTTAGAAACCCAGGAAGCTCCTACCTTGATTCCAACTCTCTTAGCTACTCCTGCCCTCACGCACTTTCTGAGAGGAGGCCCACCCTCAAAGGGGAAGAAGACAGCCAAGTGTCTCAAATGCAGTCCTCTTACTCTGGAGAAGGAACTTGAAACCCGGCTGCTGCAAGGTGGAGCTGGCCGGCTTCCGAGCATAACCCTGAGTCTGTCTGTCAGAGGGGCAGTTAGGACTGGGAGACTTGGGTTTGGCCTCGACTCTCTGGACTTCCTCAGAGCTCAAAGGCCCACCGTGGCACCCTGTAACACGGAGCAAATGGCAGATAACTCTCCTTAGCTGACAAGTGGTTCAAGACGTGGTGGTGGAGACCTGGCGAGCGTGCTGCCAGGTGTGGCTGACTCCCCTGCTCCACACTCAAAACACACAGGCTGTTGCGATAGGTGGTGGGGGCAGGGCCGCCTACTAGGAACTGAGCAGCAGCCTTTGGGCAGCCGGGGCCCACCCTTTGCCTAAGAAGTCACCCCTCCCATCTCTCACATCCTCTTCACCTACTGAAGGCGTGTCCAGAGGAAGCAACCCCACGAATTCTCAGAAACATGGACTGTCGCCCAGGTTGTGACGGCAGAAATACAAGGGGAGGAAGGTCCCGCTGGGTGGCAACTTATTTGGAGATAGTGAAGTAAAATGCAGGAAAATGATACAGGATCTTGCCTGGTGATGAGCGCAGGGGTGGGCGACCTGGCTTCCGGTCTCATCCAGCTCTCCCCACTCTCTCTGGGGACATCAATGCTTCACATGCCAGTGAGAGGCGTAGGACCAGGGCAGGGGATCTCAAGCTGCTGCTCTTTAACTCCAAAGATGCACAGGTTCTGCAAATCCCCTGACGGCACATGAAGTCCCACTGTGTGTAAGTCACATGCTTTTTCTGGGAGAATATCCCCAACATTCAGATCCTGAGAAGAGTCCACAAGGAATCCCTGAGAACCAAGAGGACTTTTCTAGGCTCCTTATCTATTAAGGCAAAAACTCCCAACAGAAAGCAGCACAGGAGGGCTTGTGGGGCTTCCCACGCAAAGGTGGTAGTACCACCCCCCCGTGTGGCTGGGCTCAGGGTGGAGTGGGGAGACGGACTTCACTCCCCACACCAGAGCCCCTCCTAACAGTGGGATGAGGAGGTCCCGCTCCCTACAGGTTGAGCAGAATCTGAGACTCCCTTGGAGCAGACGAATGCCGCGGAGAGGGCTCTATGCCATGTCAGCTGAGCTTGGCCCACTTACCACGATGAGGACACACACTCTTGCAGCAACAAATGGCCCACTGGACGGCAGGGCCTGGCTTACTGAGAGAAAGGGAACGAGCAGAGCTTAAAGCCACACAAACAGATGTCAGCTTTACCTCAGGTATGTCCGCAGGTTCGGACAGGGCAGTGAGTGGTCCCACACCAACTGCTGCCCGCAGGTGCTCTCAGACACGGAGACTTGGTCACATTACGGCAGCGATCATGTCACCATTGCTGACTTGCTTAATATTGTTTTAAACTTTCTGATACTTGGAACGTGCTGCCAAAATGCTAGTATTTAAAAGTTTGCCAAATGGACAAAATAAGAATCACTGGGCAAGACCTAAAAGGCTTGGAGGTCTCTGTGGTGACCAGCAATGAGCAGGATGCACCCCGAACCATCACCCCTATTAAAAGACCATTTAACTTGGTCTTTCCGGCCTTGGGAAGTCATATATGGCAGCCCTTAGGGGACGGGGGTTGGTGATTTCCCCTAAGTACCTTAGCTGGTAAACAAGTACCGGGTGGAATTCACTCAAAACAGAATAAGGGGCAACTTTTTGTCTCCAGAAACAGCGCTAGTAATTAGCTGTAGGCTGCGGGGATACCCTAATTCCCCCCCTCAACTTATTAAGTGTGAGGATGAAACGAAAGCTGCCAACGGCCTCAATTGGCCCCCAAAGAGACTGAGGTTCAGCTGTGGCTGCCGTGAGTAGCACGGAAAGGGCTCAGGAGAAGCTGGGCTCCTGAGAGAGTTCTCCTTGTGGGCTCTCTGCCAGGAGGAAGATGGCTACGGGGCAGCTACAGCCAAAGGGGACAGGTCGCCCTTCCATATCCCCATATGGGGGTAGGACAATCTGTGCTTAGAAAAGGAAAGACTCAAATAAGGTCATGCCCCCGGCGGTCTGGGCAGAAGGAGACCATATGGACTTCTGGTTACAACAACCAGCCCAACGCCCCCTAGGCTGAGGGGAACTCACCGGGGGCTCTTGCTAAGGGGTTTGGAGCTCTCTTAGGGAAAAGAAGGGCACAGCAAATTGTTCATGAGAAACGAAGTGAAAATGAATGATTAGCCTACGAGGATTTGGCAAAAACAGGGCAGGGACAACACAGAGCCATCCTTACTAACCTCACTGGATGCTAGGAATTGCACTGGGGCCTTTAGATTCCTTGTACAGTTACGTCTTTACAACGGTGTACATTGAGCTTCATTTAATGGACAACGAAATGGGGGCGCAGAAGTCAGGTGACTCGCCCCCAGTCACTCAGCTACTCAGTGGCAGAGCTGTGACTGAAGCCCAGGTTCCTCAGCACATCAGGTTCGAAAGCAAGTCTCCCAATGTCCTGGCACCAACACGGAGGCACAGGGTTTCTCAATGCCCCAGTCAGTGGTCGCCCTTTCTCACTTCACCTGCTCAGGAAGGTGCCTGTGCAGTCTCACACCTGAAGACCGGTACCGGCAGGTGTAGCATCTCATCTCCGCCACACCCCACCCCAAGGGGCTGATGGTTGTCTCCTCACTGTGACCTACTCACCTGCCAAAACTACAGCCTCATGCACCCCCTTCCCCACCCATCCCCACCCATCCTCACCTTTTGTACAGGATGAAGTTCACTCTCCTTAGGCTGACGTTCAAGGCCCTTGGCAACTTTGTGCTATCTTGGGATAACCTCTGTGGGAACCAACCCAAAGGTCTGCTCTTGGCACAAATTCCCAGTGTGTGCCTTTGCTCACGCTGTGTCCCCTGCTTAGAATCTCGTCTGCCCTTCTTTCTTCCAGGGTCATCTTAAGGCACGTCCTACATGTTGCTGCTATTTATTCAACAAAAAGCCCACACTCGCTCATCTGAGCTCCTGGGAGCAGAGACAGTCTGTGGCCACTACAGACTTGCTAATGTGACCTATCTGTGGAAGCTCATGGAAAAGACCATGGCACCAGAGCTCTAGCCATGGGGCAAATCACTTCCTCTCTGGGGTGGGACGGGGGAAGACACCTACCCAGGACACACATGAGGATTTACAAAGATAATAAACAGGGGGACAGTATGAAGTCTGGCAAATGGCCTCTGCTCAGAAACTTCAGGTGAGTCTCCTCGAAGGTGTCCCCCTGCTCCGTCTGCCCATGTGCCTTACGATGATAAAGACTCCCGGCTGTACCAGGCTTATTCCTATCCAGAAACAAATAACAGTGAATACCAGACTAACAGCAAGCTGCAGAAGCTCTCAGTAAGCATTTGCCAAACCAGTGCCAAAACCCAGGACTCTCCTGGCTTCCAGGGAAAGGGAGGTGGTGAGGAGGCAGGTGGCACCAGCCTCCACTCGAGGCCCCAGGTGGAATTCAAACCAAGCGGCGGAAGGGCAGCTGCAGGACTGACTTCGAAGCCCCTACTCCACTAGCTGGGTGTCAAGGTAAGGGCCGCCCCTGTGCTCCTGGTACTTGCACTTAGAAATCTGGAGGCAATTGAGATCAGGTCTTCTCCCCCCACCTCCTTCCCCTGTGCTCCTTTTCTTAACCTAGAATAGAAAGTATTTCCCAATTTAAGTTACAGTGGCTCTCAAAATCAATTTTATAGCCAGCACTCAGGTCCTGATGTTATATAACTATTAAAAACAAAAACAAAGAGATGCCAGGGCTAGAAAGCTGCTCTCTGGCAGAAACACCAGCCTGTCCATGTGACAGGACACTGCACAGGTTTTCAGCCCTAAAATGCAAAAGTAAATACCAAAACAACAAAACGCTATGTTCTTGAGACATAATTACAGCGGACTGCATATGCAAATGAAGACACAGAAGAGCTAGACACATCCGTCACCTAATGAGAAGCTGATTACAAAGGGAAGAACAAAACACAGCAAGACTCAGCCATCAACTGAAGACTGTAAACACAGCCCTGGGTCTAAGGAGGTCACTCTGTGCCCAGGTACCCGATGCTCAGCCCCCAATTCGGGACTCAACAGCCCCCCAAGAAGAGCTGGACAATCACTCACAACTTACCAAATACCCATCTAGAGAGAGGATGGGTTTATATCCATACACCCGAGATACATTTGGGTATTCCCCACCCCCCAAAACTCCTCTCCTGCAGCGCTCACTATCTCTTTAACGGCTCTGCCCCCACCCCGCCCAGGGACTCAAGCCACAGATACTGGAGTTACCCTGAGCCACCCTTCCTCTGCCCCCTAACTCAGTCCACCTGCGAACTCTGTAGAGCTCTGCAAAACACACCTGTAACTCACTGTTCTCCACCTGTCATACCACCCACCCAAGCTGGAAAACTGCAGCTTCCTAATTGGGCTCCGGCTTCCATGCTTGCCTCTGTGCAATCCTACTGGCCACAGAGCCAGAGTGATCCTGTACACATGTAGACTGGACGGGCAAAGCCTCTGTGCAATAAATGGTCTATCATGACCTACAAAGCCCGGCCTGATGGGACTCTTGGCCACCCCCCTCCTGCCAGTTCCTTGCGTCTCTTCTTGCACACGCCTCATCCTTCAGGTCTGAGTTTCAATGTTACCTCCTCAGAACGACTATCCCTGACTATCGTGGGCAGGTCCCGTTTTCTACTTCCTCCATCCATATGCACCTGAAGTCGTATCTGAAGCTCTCCTGTACGACACGACATGTGGATGGAGGTATGAGAGCCTCAAAGGTGGGGACCATGTCTGGGTTTTCACTGATGTACTACAAGCACTGCCCACAGTGCCTGGAACATACACAGCTAATCAAGAGAAAAGTAATGGGCCCTCGGGGGTGTGTTTTCCTTTTTATCGGTGGGGGATGGGGTGGAAAGCACATGAACCCGCACACCCTGAGATCCCACTTTGACCTCTGTTACCAGCGTGGCCCAGAACTGGTATGAAAGGCCAGCAGGATTCAACAGCTGGAGCGCCTACCGCACGCCTAGGCTACTTTCACATTTTCTTCTGACTCCCCCTAAAAATCCAACGGGTGGGCATTAGCAACCCCATTTGATAAATGAGGACTCCAAGGCTCAGAGAGATGCCTACGGTTTAGACTAGGGTTTCCAGGTGGAAATTCCTGCCCGTTCTCAGGAATTTTTTTTGCTTTCCCGTTCCGGAATCCCACGAAAAGTTGGTCAGGAAATCGGGAAAAATGGCTCCTTGAACCCAGGTGGTTGGTAGTATCGGCCGTCACTTTGCGGAAATGATTCATCGCGGAGAACAGAAAACAGTTTGTCTCGGGATACGGAAACGGGAAAGCAAAAAAAAATTCCTGAGAATGGGCGGGAATTCCTGCCTGGAAACCCTAATGTAGACGGACTGAGGTCAGGACTAGCTTCGTCTCACACCTGGCAGGTGCTCAATACAGGCCTGTGAAACGAACCCGTGAAGGTTTCCAGTCCACTTCAAAGCCATGTCTAAGATGCCACGTGGAGAACTAAGCCCGACCTGTGCGTCCCATTGCTCCCCCGTCCCTATGCCTCGCTGCCTTGTGAACCCCCCTTTCTCTCAGGGTGGCCTCCTGTCCTACCATAAAGACCTCACGGGGCCTGTTATTCCCCTGATGGTACTTACACGAGAGCACCCCAAGGTGCTCACTGCTCCTATGGCTCAGAAGTCCACGGAGACGTTCAGTTGCTTTCCTCTTCCTCCTTTAAGGAGCTGGAGGAGGCAGGGCCTCACCCCATCTTCAAGACACACGCACTAAGGGGGGAACTAGGCAAGAGCCAGGAGTCCCGGGTCCTAGAACCGCATCCACTGTGGAACTGTGAACACGCCAGGGCTGATGGAGTAGGGCAGAGGACCAACAGTGGTCCTTCAGGCACGCTGCTGTTTTGGATGAGGAAACCATGGCCACAGAGAAGTGACCTGCCCAAAGCGCCAATGCTGGTAATTACAGGAGACAGAGCCAGGATGAGAAGCTGGCCAGCCCTCCTAGCTCTTAGGCGTGGATCCAAGGGTTTTGAGGGCAAAGGGTAAGAGGAGGGTGAGGCAGTGGGCTGTGTGTAACACATGGTAAGGAGGTGGAGGGTGCCTTTACCCTCCATGCCAGTTTTCAAACCCGAGTGTGCGGCAGCATCACCGGAGGCTTCTGGAACCCCCTCCCCACATTCCAACTCTGCAGGTCTGAGGTGGGGCCAGAAATACGCATTTCTACCAAGTTCCCAGGGGATGCTTGTCAGTCTGGGATCCACACTTGGAGAGCCACGGCTGCTAAGGTTTGGCACTAGCACTGCGCTGGGGGGTGGGGACTAGTGAGGAGCGTGGCAAT
Organism: Rhinolophus ferrumequinum; assembly: GCF_004115265.2. NCBI lineage: Eukaryota > Metazoa > Chordata > Mammalia > Chiroptera > Rhinolophidae > Rhinolophus > Rhinolophus ferrumequinum. Next base: position 24,534,944 of record NC_046306.1, on the reverse strand, counting down.
AGCTCGTCGATAGATTCAAGTTTGGACAGAAGCTTGATCTATTAGATAGAAAACTTACTTATGACATCCTAGCTCCTCCCACAGATAAAATGGAAGCAGTCTTTCTAACCAGTTAAACTTCACCCAGGCCATGTCATTAGGCTTCAGATGCTGAAGGTGCCATCTGGGCCTGCCAATGGCACCACTGTGGGCCAACTTAACGAAATCCTCAGAGGAGACAGGAAACTGGAGTTCCAGGAACAGCTGTCCCACTGCTGTAGGACTTCCAAAACACTGGGCCCCCAAGGCTCTCGGTGCTATACCTGGTTGGTGCCCAGGCCAAGACGCTCGGGGCAGGCGAGGGAGGACCACCTCTGGATCACGTCAGTGGTGACATCTGGATTTCACTTTAGGCAGTCGGTCTAAACTCCCAAGTAATTTCTTTTTAAAGGTAAAAATGTCACCCTGTTGTTTGTCTGGGGTGTGGAATTTCTGCCACCCCACGCAAACCAACGGTTCCTTCCAAACATCCACCAAATTCAAGCATGCAATCTCGTTACTAACAACAAATGAGTCTTTACTGGTGACTTCCAGTTCTCTGTCTGGTACGAGGCTGGGCGGTGCTGGAGAGGCCCATGCACGGTGCCAAGATCTGACAGCACTACACTTCCAGGCCTCAGATCTGTCCCAGACTGGAGCTTTCTGGAAGGACATGTCTTAGACATGTCTGAAAAAACCAGAAAGGAAAAAAACAAAAGGGTACAGTCCATGATATTTTAGGGTTTTGTTTTTTCAAAAGAATGGAAGTAAAGGCAGAATGAGTCAACTGGCTCACGTCACCTCTGTGCCTTTCCCATTGGAACAGATGGTCAATACTAAAATCCAACATGATATACCAAAGCCAACCCGCCTTCCATTACTACGATAGCGCCATACCTAGGAATTATGAAAAGTCAAGGTGACCATTCATAAGGCTACCTGCTGAGTCCCCACGTTCAGCTCCTTTTTGCCGCTGGGGAAAAGAGCGTTTCCATCTTCCTCACTGGGCCCTGCGGTGTGTCTGGATGGCTCTAATCCATTCTTCCTGAGTCCCCAGACATCACTTTCTTTTACAAAGAAACAAAATACAGAATTCTGACCTGTGCACGATGCGGGCTGAGTTATAGCTTTCCCCTGGCACCTCTAACGGAAAGTGAAATTCCTTTAAGTTGGAAATTCATTGCAGTATTTTACGGTATTGATTTATTTTAAACTTGGCTGGCAGTTTTAAGGCCTGCCATGCTTCTGAATCCTAGAAATGCTGCAGGAGGTCTCCATTTCCTCTGATTCTGCAATACCACTGAGGACTCACTAGTGGAAATGAAACGAGGGGCTGGGAGCTTATCTACTGTTGCCCTAGTTTATCGAGACAGAACCCTGGGCAGTCTCCCCAGGTCCTGCGCCTAGCATGCATCTCGGCTTTGGAATTTCACTGCGTACTAGGACATACCCTTTCCCCTTGCCAGCTGAGTCCTGTACCCAAAAAAGCCTCAATATGCCAAGGAGAGATTGTGACAAACTGAGATGTGACCTCCTCACTTGTCACCTGGCTGACAAGGTGCCCTTTAAGTTAAACGTACCTCCAAGCAGCAGCCCAAGGCACCACCTCCGCCAGGAAGCCTTCCCTCCCACCTACTACAATGAAGTGTCTATGTCTGAGCCCCACCGCTAACCTGAGGGTCTACACTATCCACACCACGACTGTACCAGTGCCTGCCACATGCCGGGAGGGCTCTTGCTCACTGAACCTGCCTTGGCCCCAGAATCTTTCCACACAGGACTGCAGGCAACCAATACCAACAATAGGCACACGTGATAAAATCCCTTGCTTTGGTCAAGATTCAGTAAATGAGCTAGATTTGTTGGGAGAAACCCAGCAACCCCTGCCATTTCGCTTTGGGTCCTCACGAACTTCAAATGCCCAAGCTAAGTTCACTTGGAATCGACTTCTGCCAGGGTACTGGGGAGCAGAGACCACAGAGTACCTATGGGTCCTATCAGAGCCCTTTGCTTGTACAGATGCCATAGAATGTTCTGTCAACATTGCCTCAGTGCCAGTGCTTTCCCGGCTGCCATTATATGGTGTGTGCTTTGGGTCTCCCACTTTCTTTTGGTAATTCTGATGTCTGCCTGCGTATGTGGCTTCTGCCTACTGTTGCCCAACCCTCGGTTATTCCAGCCACGCCTCACCTGCCCATGTGTGAGGCTGTATCAGTGTGACACAAGAGGAATCCACACACAGGTGACCTGAAGCAACGGGTGCCTGGGCTCAATCCACTGTCAGACGCAGAAGGATGCCCTCTTACACCTGAGGGGCCACCGGTGTGGTGCTATCTGGGGGGGCACCCATCGTCTGCCTCAGAATATAAACCCATCAGGAGCTTTTACAGAGGCTGCAGGAGGCAGAAGGAACAGTGGGATTTCCAGTCAGGTACCTTGTTTCAAATCCTAACTCTCAAAACCTTAGGAAAGTGATGATCACCTTCCTCCGTCAGCAGGATGACAGACAACAGAACCCATGCGCACGCTGCATGATAGTAATATGCTAATAATTACTTAGTAATTAGTAAGTACTTAATTCAAGCTGGAGATAAAAGAGCAGGGTCTTTGCCCTGCACAAGTCAGGGGGCCCCTCAAAGCAGGTTCTGTTCGTGTTGGTGGGAGTGTCTGTGTGTCTGTCCCGGGAAGAGGAAATGGGAGTTGGAAGGACCCCAACCACCAGGCAGCTTTGCACACAGATGGATTCTGATTTGCCGAAAGGGAAGCTGTGTACGCTCGGAGGAGCCGAGGATGCCAGGGAGGAGGAGAATGTGAGCAGCCACAGCCCTGGGGCAGGCCTGTCCCCTCACAGATGTTTTGATGTCCGGCAGAGCTTTCAGGGACAGACAATCCCTGGGGGCCACCGGCCCCATTACATAACCTACAGTTCAGCTTCCTCCTGTGGATACAGCAAGAGCAGATGAGGGATGGCAACAGCAGGGACAAAAGCTGCTGGGGGGAGCCGACTGGCTTTACAAACACCAGCCTTCCCCACATGGGGGAATCCCAGAAAACACCAGTAGACAGACCAGGCCCCCGGAGGTGTCTCCTTCTATGCTAGGTCCTAGGGCTGCCAGGTCTTCACAGTGAAGGTTGAGCTTTAAGTCCCTGGAGAAAAGAGACACACCCCCCCAGACCCTCCACTCTGCACAGCTCCGTGAAGTCTAATGAGACAGGGTAAGGCAAGGCTCGGACTTCCATTTTACCAACAGGGACTCAAAAGAGGCTCAGGGGTCCCAGGTCTGCTTGGCTCAAAGAATTAGTATCACTGGCTAAATATACTCCCCTCCCAACCATCTCTCTACTTGAACTAAAACCCGCATTCTTTAAGGATCTACTCATCCACTTCAGGGTGAGGTTGGCATTTCCCTCCTCTCACCCTCCCAGGAGCAGGTCAAGGCTCCATCAGAGCCTAAGCGGGACAAGTCTCTGGGTGGAAGCATCGAACTTCTGACTTTGGTCGTTTCGGCGGTTATGCCTTCTCCATGAAGCCTTCCTTGCTTACACGAGGCCCCTCCCATCCACATTACGCATCTCAATATGCGGTGCCAGGAGGGCAGCAAATTCAATCTACTGGGTACTCAGATGTTTGAATTTAGTTATAAAAACATTTGAGTTTAAAGATGATTCAATGAGGTAATACACCATATTGGGTAAAGCTATGAGCTTAGGGCTGGGTGCAAATCTGGGCTTTGCCCTTTGTTAGCTCTGTGACCGTCAGGAAGTTACTTAAAAAGAAGTAAATGAAATCATGATCATAAAGCACTTAGCCCAGGGATCACCATTAAGAATCATCATCTTTGGTTATCTTTTTTGGCACGGTCACCTCTTTCAAAGCCTAACCCCTTAGCCCTCCACACTCACTGGGTGAGGCTGTAGGTGGGGGTCTTACAGCCCCCAACGCTAAGTCTCATCCTGCCACCTCCCTCAGGGAGAGCAGGGAAGGGCATGTCTTAGGTGCTCCTGGATTAGTTCATGACCACCCTGCTGGCCGGGCCTAGAAGTCACACTCAATAGAGAAAGGATCTGGAGACCTAGCTAGTCCTGGGTTCCCAATTTCTCACCTAAAATCTCCTTTTTAATTTATCCTCCAGGGACTCTGTTTTGAAGACTTTGCTGTTTAAAACAAACCACATTACTTAAGCATTTCTTTTCCATTTTTAGTTTTTAGTATCACTTCTGATTAACTTGATACTTGTGACAGTTTGAGGTATAACTCCAGCCAAGGCTTCTACAGCTTCAATGTGAGCAGACGTGCTACTGCCTGTTAGATGACCTGAAAAAGCTTGTGAATCCTCAATGACCATTAGGGACCCAACTGGAGGTCTGAGGACCCCCCCACATTAAAAAAAGTCCTCAAATCTCGTAAAACAGAAGCAAAATCTGAAGCTCACGTTAAGGGACCCACCCAGGGTTACTTAGCTTTTTAGGCCAGAGGCACATCTTTGGACCCCAGGCTAAGGATAAAGATATCATTTATTACTTCAGCAAGAAATTAGGCCTGACTCCTTTGGTGTTAGGCAGCTATGAAAATTGCATACGGAGCAAAGAATATTCTATGACCCCTCGGGTCACAGCAACATCTGATTTCTTTCAGCGGCTTGAGCTGCCTCCTCCAAACAAATGTCATTCAAGGGCCTTGGCTTCAAAAGGCCCTAGTAACCGAGGTTTGCATATTAGACAGCAAACTTGCCCGTGAATGCAGATTCCCTCATCCCACAACACCCTGGTAACCTGCGGGCAGTGGCACCGGGCACACCTGTTTGGCTGGCTTCCCACTTTGGGTAAGGCTTGTGGCTGGCTCGTAGGAACCATTAGAAATTATTAAATATCTTCAAAAAGTGACAAATAGAGGAAAGACAGAATCCATCATTCAGTAATCTTTAAAAATAGATGCTATTTATGGAACAAGTTAATTGGACAGAGTTGCCTTGAGTACAGCCTTGTTTAAAATAAAAAATAAAACAAGCAATTTAGTAATCATCAGAATCAAGGCCACTACCAAAGACCACTGTCTTCAGAAAAAAGCAAAAGACAAAACAATACTACCTCAAGCCAAAGTGTGTATATAAAATTCTACCTTTTACACAGTTCGCACAGGACACTTTCACAACCTCTTATGATTCCCAACAACCTCAATAAGATAAATAGGATCCACTCTACTTTATGGATAATAAAACCCAGAGAGGTGAAATAACTCGCTTGAGGTCACATAGCCAGTAAACCACAGAAATGGGACTCAATCATAGATAGTCCATCAGGCAACACTGCTGTCAGAGGAATCCCAAGGTTTGCAATCCAAAGTGTGTTTTCATTCATTGTTGCAAAAAACTAAAACCATTGAGTCCTGATTTAAACATTACTGTGAAACCTACAAATCTAGATTACTGAGGCGTTTCTCCAGCATGCTGGTACTGGGGACACGTGCGTTTCCTATATGCAGGTAGAGTTGGAGCCATGACAACAGGCCTGACAGGCAAGTTGGCTAGGAATCAGGGCACACAAGCTCTGTCCCTTCATTTGGGACCTTGAATACAATTCCCTTCTTTCTAGGTCTCCCTACTTCTCAGCTCCCCTCCCCAGTAGAATTCCTCAGGACCAGTCATCTACTCTACTGGTTCCCAAAGTATGGTCTGGAGTTTGGGAAGCCATGAAGTCAAACCTTTTCATAAATAACACTGGGACAGTATTTGCCTTTTTCACTTTCATTCTCTCATGAGAGTATAGCAGAGTTTTCCAGAAGTTCTGTAATGAGGGACATAGCACCAGGTTGTAATGCAGAAGCAAAGATGAGAATCCAGTTGACTATTGAAGCAGATATTAATGAGATTTGCAAAAATATAAAACAGTGCCATTCTATTTACTAAATATTACTTTTTGAAAAGTTTTTTTTTAATAAATTATGATACCTATGTTAATATGCAACCAATTTATTATTAGGTATTTATCTGAAAGGCGCATTCAAAACATTTCGCAGTTTTAATTTCTAACACGGCAACTATCCATAGATAAAACCTAAGACAAAAGCTCTCTGGAGTCCTTGGTTTCAAGAGTATAACGGGGTCTTCAGACCACAAACTAAGAATCATTGGTCTATTCTCTCACTGTCTCTAATTCTTTCATAGGTTTCACTCTCAAACCTACTCTAGTGAAGGGCTTCCCCCCATTATGAGCCACCCAAATTGTTCAGGAGCACTAAGGACGTCTCCATTGCTAAATCCAACGGTCAATCCTCCGTCCTCATCTCACTCAATCGACTGGCCTATGTGCTGTGTCTGATTACTTCTCCCTCTGAGGTCTTTTCTTTACCTGCAGGTGTCCAATCGCTGACTCTTGTCTTTCCTAACCTCAGTGTTAGTGTTAGTTCAGTCATTCTTTGAAATCTTCTCTATCCCCTCTGCAGTATGCTGGCCAGCTCTAAACTTGTATCTCTGACCAGATCTCTCCCCTGAACTCCATGCACCCAAACTGTTTACTCTGACTGTACCTGGATTCTAAATAGGCATTCCAAACTTTCAGATGACTAAAAACCGAACTTTCTCCAGTAAACTGTTCCTCCCTGTCTCATTTGATGGCAACTTGATTTATCCTTCCAATGGCTTCCAAGGCCCAAACCTTGGAGTCATCCTTAATTCCTTTCTCTCATACATTCTAGCCAACAGGAAATCTTGTTGGCTGACTTCAAAATTCACCCCAAATCCAATCATCACCTCCCCTGCTCCACTGGTTAAAGCCACCATTATCTCTCACCTGGGTTCTTACAGGAACCTCCCATCTTATCCCTTCACTTGCTCCCCTATTGTTTACTTTTAGCACAGAAGTCACAGATCCTTTCAAAAGGTCAGATATCACACAGCTGAAAACACACCAATGGCTTTCCATCTCACCCAAAAATAAAAGCCAAAATCCTTATAGGGGCCACTAAGGCCTATTCTAGTTGACTCCTAGTTACCTCTCTAGCCTCTCTCCTACACTTTCCTCCCTGCTCACTCTCTATAGCTTTCAAGCCTTTAGGCTGGCTGTTCCCTCTGTCTGGGATGCTTTCTCCAGAAATCCTCATGACTCACTCCCTCAACTCTTTCTAACCTTTGCTCAAATGTCACTGTCTCAAGGAGACCCACCCTGATCACTTCTACTTAAAAAAGTACACCCCCGCTCCCAACCTTCCAGCATTCTGATCTCCCTTTCCTGCTCCCCCAACAGCACTGAGCACTTTCTAACATATGACCTACGTTTGTCTGTTTCCTTAATAGAATGAATGTCTCTACAATTTCAGGAATTTTTGTTTGTTTGGTTCACTAATGTATCTTCTGTGTCTAACAGTTCTTGCCAAATAGTTTCCCAATAGATATGTCAAATGAATATCTGAATCAGCTTCTCCATCTATAAAGCCCGGTGGGAGGGAAGGGTGTTTGGACTCTTCTTCCCAGTTCAAGCCTCTGATTCTCTAACCAGGCAGAGACAGAGCTCACTTTCGCCACAACTGATTTGAAACTTTTGCCCTGAGGCTCAGGTCCTGGTCACTGTAGTCCTGGCCCCCGGGCCATAATTCTAAGGACGGGGCAGGATAGGCTATGGTCAAATAGACACCAAAAGACCAAGTACTGTCTTCCTTAGCTGTCAGAGCCTGGGACACTTGGCTGTAATCTCGTCTCCTCTCAAGGTCACCTACTTCTCCTACCTGCAGGAATCACTCCTCTTTAGCTAAAACTTTGCCCTGCAAATCAGCACAAATCTCAAGTGTGGATGTCCAAAAGGGAGCCATGATCTCAATTAGCTGTGACAACCCATAATCCTAACCCAAATTCAGGTCCTCTTCCAATGACAACCTTCTTCCTACCCTGGGCAAACTTGAATTCTAAAAGGTTTTTGTGGAAACGATGGAAAAGATGAGATGGAAATGGGAAGTGACAGCAGGACATACAATTAAAACACTGTCTACCCAACCCTTTGGGGGGCCCAACGTGGTATTAGCCCCAACCTAACTTTAGGGAATCTATTCTCTTACTCATTGGGCAGTAGGACAAACTGGTCTGGCACCTGGAAGGTACTCAATAACGTTTGTGGAATGGAAGAACTAAACCTAGCGCCTCACTCCAGAAATGAATTCAGTGAGAACACGACAGGTGTAACCCGGCTCAACTCAGTACTCATCAACTCCAGCGAGAAGCCTGAAGGTGGGGAGGGGAGAGGCGGGGCCTAAGAACCCACCCCGCCAGGGGATGGACGGCTGTGCCCGATGTGCTGGCTCCTTTCTTGTGACCACTGGGATCTGCACCAGCCCCACCACTTCATCTCAGGGCTTCAGTACCGTATTTCCCGCCTGCCATATGGTATTAAGAACAAGGGGGGAGGGATGGGCATGAGTAAGCTGTACCTGCCCTTCCATTACTAGGATATTGGGTCAACGACAAGCCCCTTACAGGGTTGCACAGGCGAAACAAAATGAGCATACGAAAACACCTAGCAAATATGGTGGTCAGTGTTCTTTTCCTTCCCACAAAACAAGGCTAGGATTTCTGTTAAGGAAAAGAATTCAAATCTGATTAATACATTAGCCAGCATTTGTATCTACTGCCATTAACCTCCTATATTACTTTTGTCTACTTCCACATCTGGCCAGTTGTCTTGCCGATTCTCTGCCCTGAAGATCAAGACACTCCTCTGTCCTCAGTGCTACTATTCAATTTCAGGTTCAACACATCCCTTAGTAGTGTGAATAAAATCATTGATCCCACTGGTCTCTCAGTCTCCAGTCCTTTTGTTTAACTTGCACAAGCTGAAGTTCTTGACACTGTAGTGCTGTGCTCTGGGCCACAGACGGCTTCTAAGCCTGCCTAAGTCAAGGGCAAATTCCAGGGGTCCCAGGTTTCAGCTCAATTGTGATCTTATTTCCCTTGCTCACACCTCAGACTCTGGTCCAATTGAACCTGCTGTTCCTAGTACCCCACTTTTGGGTTTCCACCTCAGCTCTGTGCACACTCCACTGGCAGGTCCGTTCTCCCTGGCTACCACAAGTCTACATTCTCCCTGACCCAAACTGGTAGTCTCTCAAGTGTGCCGAGGGCCCCTTTGGCTTCAGGTCCTTTGCAGAAGCTGGTCCTTCTACCTGGATTGCGCCTCTTTTCCCCCAGTTCCCTACTCTCACCTCTGGGCACCATCCCCTGAAAGCTCAGTTTCCCTTAATACCGCCTCTCCTTTGTTGTACAGCAACTGTGATAAATACTGTTTATCTCCCAGATGAAGCCGCAGACTTCGTGAGGATGGGGCAAGTTTCTGATTCTGCTCACCACTGTTATCCCAGAGCCTAGCACCATACTTGACAAATTAAAGCTTACGATAAGCCTGTTAAATAAGCAAAGACTTCAAGATAAGAATATTCACTCAGCACGCTTTATGGTATCTAAAAATGGAGAAACCATCTGATAGCTAAAGTAGGAGAATGGCTACGTTATGATACAGATAATGAAATGTCAATTACTGAAAGCCATACTCTCAAAGTATGACATTAGGAAATGCTCAGATTGATGTTCACCGAAAAAGCAGGAAGCAAAACTGCACCTACCTAAGCAAGAGCAGAACTATTAGAATTGGATGTGTGTGGAGGGATCCAATTAGGGATAGCATAATATTCTCTGGAAAAAACTGCCCGCACCTCTTTTGCACTCTTTTGCACATTTCCTACAGTAAGCATTATTAATTGATGAGAAAAAGTATTTCTAAAAAACTTAAGAGACTCAACTCAAATTCAACTCCACTCAGAAAATTTCTCTAGACTTTCCACTCATACTCAAATAATCCCACGTATCTCATCGAGACTTGGGGGGGGGGGGATCTTTCAACCTTGCATTTCCCCCCAACTCCTTAGGGCCCACCCCAGGGCCCAGGCTGAAAAATCCACTCCAGGAAGAGTGCATGCACAACAAAAAAAGTACACTCACCTAGTTTAAAAACACCCAAGATGCTTTGCCCTGAATTTTAAGCAGCACATGTGACCTGGTCCATTCTGGTTTCAAGTTCAAAGGCATCAGGCCGGTCCTGTGGGTTAGCAGCTAACATATCTTTCAAGAGCTGCTTGATCCCCTCAGACATGGAAGTCCTGCGTTTCTGGGGGATGTGCAACTCCATCTTTGGGTTTTCTAGCAGCGCCTCACCAACAGGGACGATCTCAGTTCCCTGTTTGATATAGGTCCCCAGGAGTTCCTTCTTGGTCTCAGAGTCAATGAAAGTGATTCTTTCTATCATTGCCCAGATGATAATGCCCAGGGCAAAGATGTCAGCCTTGGCTGTGTAGTGTCCCTCCCAGACTTCAGGGGCCATGTAGAAGTCTGAGCCACAGGCTGAGGACAGCCAGTATTTATTCACATTCACATTTTTGTTGTCTTGATTGCCCTCTTTGCCTCGGGGGGCCAGCCCAGCACAGACCTTGCTTAGTCCAAAGTCTGCCACCTTGAGGATGGGGGTGCCAGACCGCTCCGTGATAAGGATGTTGTCTGGCTTTAGGTCCCTGTGCACGATGTGGTTTTTGTGCAGGAAGGCAATGGCGCTTGTGAGCTGTAGCATGAAGCTTTTGTTGGTGGCTGGGTCCGGCCTCCGGGACAGGACGTACTGATTCAGGTCTCCACCTTCACAGAACTCCATGACAAACCAGAGATAACAGGGCTCCTCAGCATAAACCAGGATCCTTTCTCCTAAATCAAAGGAAGACCAGGAAAGAAGCTTGAGTGAGATGGCACATTCACACCACCTTTAGACTACAGGAATGCAGCGTATTAAAGTAAGAGTGGCAGTGGTGACAATCTCTCCAATCCATAAGGACCAGCACAATGGGCATAATAAGCCAGCTCTACACAAGCCGCCCGTCTCTACTCACACATAGGAGTCAAGGGATAAACAAAACGCAGTATGACACAGGCTGCAGGGACGGGCATCAAGCACCTGGGTTTGGGGTTAAGAGTGCCTGGTCTACTGCCGACTGGGTGAGCAGTCGGGAGACAACCGAGTTCACCTTCCCAAGTTTTTACTTCTGCTTCTCCACTTGGAAATGGCAACGTGTAACCACTTACAGAGTGCCTGCACCGGCACTTGACATTCAGCTTAACATTTACCCCCACCCAAGGAGGTAGGAGGAAATGCCCCATCTTATAAAATGAAGAACCTGAGGCTCACAGAGATTTAGAGTTAAGAGACTCAAATGCATTTGACTGCAAAGCCATGGCATTCCATTATACTGTCTCCAAACAGGCAGAATCATACCACCCACACCTCCCAGGGCTGCTGCTGAGACGAGGTGAGGCAGGTCAAATGTCTGTTACTCCCTGTTATTCCATGCTAGGCAAATGACCTTCCCCCTTCTTTCCTGATTTGTATGATTCTTCTCAATGCACCTAGACTGGCGCTACGATTTTGTTTATTCCAGAGGCACACTCTAGTTCATCAGTGTTTTCTACTAGCTCACCATATGCCTAGCAGTGAGTACGTAACATGCCTCTGTCTCTATGAAGCTTGGTTTCGAGGAGCTACCACATATCTAAAATAGCAACCATCATACGCTGTGCATCTGTATCAAGGTCGCTTTATGAACAGTGAAGGGTGGGTAGGAGTCGCCAGATCTAAAGAAATCAGAAGGGACAGGATTTAAGTTACCCCTAAAGGACTGGCAGTAGATTAGCAGAGAGAAGCAAGAAGGGAATTCTAGACTGAGAGATGGAAGGATAATGGAACAAAGGAACAAGTGGACTAGAGGTGTAAACAGGAAGTCTGTTGGGAACAAGGTAGATGTATAAGGTGGAATCAAGTCGTGCTGGCTTGAAACCCCAGCTCTGCCTTTCCAAGTCTTTTCTTTCGAACCACAGAAACTCCAGGAAAACTGAGGATTGGCAACTCCAAACAAATCCCAATATTGTTTATAAAGCAATTCATGGCACACTGAGCCCTTGCGTGAAGGTATGTGATGACTACCAGTGCCCTCAAACCTAAGAGTGACAGATGTCTTATCTAGTGATAAGGGTAGGCCTGCCTGGGTAGTCACATGGATCATTTAGAGCTGAGCCAGGACCTGAAGACAAGTCCTCGTATCCCCATTACGGTGTGTCCAGTCTACCAAAAATGAGGACTGCGTCTCTTCACACAGCCTCTCCCAGAGGGTTGCTTTTACCAGTCATTCAGTCGATTATAAAGAGAACTGCTGATCCAGGATCCCCTACTAACTCAAATGACTCCGACATTACCAAGGCCCACAGTCCACCAGAGCCCGTGGTTTGGGAGTTCTAGGTTAAGACAAGAAGATGGACAAGTCAAAAGCCTTAGGTTTCTGACCACGATCTGACAGGCTTCACCGGCCCCGTCATTATATAATTTGTTGATATTACTCACATCAAAGTAATACAGGTAGAACCAGTTTAGGGCAGATGGGTAAAAAAAAAAAAAAATCAGTTGTTTCCCATCTCATAATCCTCTTTCTGGGTCATCAGCGCTAGTGGGCTGAGGCTCTTTATCTAAAAACACTACAAAATGAACCGGTGATCTGAACCTGAATCATTCTAGACTCCAGAGCCAAGACCATAAAAAGGAGACAAGAAATTTCTGCTGGTGGTAGAGCCAGAAAGGAAACGATTAAAAAGCCATCCATCCTTTTGCAAAGGACACTTCAGAAAACAGTAACAACTTTTTCACTGAAACAGTGGGGAAATAGAGGGTGGGGAATGATGATGACTTTATATACAAAGTTGGGAACTATGGCAACTGAAGCAAAAAGAAAACAAGTCTGCAAAACAGACGACACTGTAATCCAGGTTATAAGAATCCAGGGAAAGAAATAAGAGTACAAAAGTGCCCTAAGGTAGAGAGTGGGTGGGATAGCTGGGACCCAGGAGTGAAGGGTTTGCTCTGCGCAAGTGAGCTGAGCTCAGGAGATGCCACAGGAGGGGGTTGTTTGTTGAGAAGAAAGCACCGGCCAGGAAGCAGCATTCTTACAATCAGATATACACAGCACCAGTGAGTATGACAGAATGGAAAAACTGGGGAACGTAGCTACTTTCGCAGAGATAAAAAGTACTTCTTTGCACAGGCAAGGGCTACAGCTTATGTTTTCACGCAGGAATCCCAGCTGCCTGCTAAAAAACATACGAGGCATGTTAGAACTCCAGTCCTCCTTTCAGGCAGGTTGCCTACCTGGGCCTGTCAGCTACCTCACAGCAAGATGGAGGGAGGGGACACGGCACTCAATGAACGAATTTCTCTCAAGAAGCAGGTCAGTGTGAATGAAGTACTAGGAAGAGCACAGACCAGAAGGCACGGAATCTGGGTTCAGAGCCCAGCTCTGCCCATGGGTTTACTGGGTGGTTCTTAATTCAAAGGAAAACATGAAGAGACTAAGGTATGATATAAAGATGGCTAGGACTCTGGGCAAATCCCTGAACCCCTCTGAGCCCGAGTATTGCAATCTGCCAAATGAGAACGACACCTGCCCCACACGTTACTGAGTTCAGGCCCAGGCATGAAATACATTTGCCGAGTAGAAGACACTTGGAGGGCATCACATCCTGACCATCACTGACGTCATCATCCCAGCAGACCTCATCCAAGTCCTAGGAAGTCACTGATTTCAGTAAGTCCCAGGGCTGTAAGCCACAGAATCAAGTTCTCAACTATCAGGCAAAAGATGAAATGGATCAGAAAATGAGAGTGAGTGATCATACATCACATTTCTCAGGCTGTTACAGCTAAAACACATGTTCTAGCCACACCAGGCCACTCTTTTTTTCTTTTTTTGAGTGATCTCTCTACCTTAAAAGCACCCCCTCCACCCTCAAATCTCTGCAGGTGCATCTGAATGCGCACCTTAGGGCGCAACTTGAATGCCAACCTAGTAACACTTGCCTGATGTCCCAGGTAACTTCCCTCTTCTGAGCGGCCAAGGCCCTAGTCTTATAATTTGCCAAGGTGACTGTGAATTGGAGAAGGGAAAATGGTCGAACTTTAAGGGATTACCAAAGACTGGTTCTGAAATGACACTGATTCCTGGAGACCCAAAATGTCCCTGTGGTTTGCAAGTCAGAGTAGGGGCTTCCGGAGGTCGGGTGATCAATGGCCTTTTAGCTCAGGTCCATCACACAGTGGGCCCCGTGGGTACCCGAAGCCAGCCTGTGGTTATTTCCCCAGTTTCAGAATGTATAATTGGAACAGACAAATGCAGCCACTAGTAGAATATCCAAATAAAACTTAGAGTTTTTTGAACGGATAGAAACAAACTTGACTTAAGTTTAATAATTCCCTTGTCTGGCATAATCTGATAGTTCTATAAGATTAATGAGTTAAAAATTTCGCTTCCAAGAGGAGGATTCTTCTAAGAGTGAGAGTGTTATTTGGAGTGGTAACGATTTTAGATAAACTGGCCTCTAAGAGCCCCACTGGGTCCCAGGCACTACTTTAAAGGCTCATTATGTGAGCTGTGTCACCTCGCTAGACACTGTTTAGAGGCAGGAAACGAGAGAAAGGCTAAGCCACTGGCCCAAGACCACTGCCAAGTCCTTCCACCAGACAATACTCCAGCCAAGTCATCCCACTAGACAGCTCCCCGGCTACAGGGGGCTAAGAGATGCACTTTTGATTAAAGAAAGGCAGGCTCACCTTCAGGATGGTTTTATCACCATCCCCACCCCCCAAGCCCATTAGCCAGGACCATGAAATAAACTCTGTATTCCAAAACATATCCTGTCACAGTTCACGGGGAGACAGAGAAAACGGAAAAATCAAGCAGGTGTCTCACAGTAATGAGATTTATTACTCATGGGAATAAGAAGAGTTAAAGTCGCCCCAAAATGAGGGCCTGCTCTATCCAGAAACTTGAGGCCAGCATGCGCGGCATAAGGGTAAGTCAGTATGAGAGGCAGAAAGGCAGGCAGGCACCTTCTGGAAAGGTCCAAAATACTAAGGGTTTTATACGTCTATTCCCAGATCTCCTCCATAAGCCAGGTTTTCATGTTCTAGTCAACTCCACTGGAACACTTCCTGAGAACACCGTGCTTGTCAGACATCAGCCATGAGATGAGTTAAGAAGTGGTGGGTCTCTGCCCTTGCATTATAAAGGTTAGCAGTAGTTCGAGTAGAATGACTACAGCTAGGAGAACGAGGACCAAGGCGCAGCTCTGCGGGGGTCGGTAGGGAAAGGCACTGAGGACATGACAAAGGCAGGCCGAGAATCAGTGCTGCTGGCGTGGCCCTTGCCTGGGCCTCCCAGGATGAAGACAGTGAGCGCACAGCACAGCAGGGTGTGACCTTGCAGCAAGGAACCCAAGTAATCTGGGATAATAATCACAGAAGAGGTGCAGTAGGAGATGGGCACAAAGGAGGCTGCAGATAAAGAAGCTGGAGTCGGTCATGAGAAGTGGTGTCTGGCAGACAAAAAGGATGTGAACTTCAACTCTGAGAAATGGGAAGTAACTGAAAGTTCTTGATCTATTTTAGAAATACATACTCCTTACTGACTCTAAGAGTCATCGATTTTAAGACATACATTTAAGTAACACCTACAGGCTGCTGACACCAACACGGTATGTGATTGACTAAGCTGCGTTCTGACTCCAGAGATGTTAACATGTGAGGATGGGACAAACAGCATGTCTGAGAATTGATGAAATAAGTTCCCTCTGTAGACATGAGGAGTTGGAGATGGAAAACTGACTAGTGGCCCAGAGATTCACCAGGAGGTTTTGAAAGCCAAAGAAGTGAGGGCTGGCAAGGGAGGGGCGAAAAGGGGATGGGAGAAAGAGATCTGGGAGGTTGAGAATCAACAGTACTTGGTAACTTAACACCGGTCAAGTATGATGAACGGGAAGAGTTCAGAGAGTACTCTAGCCCGCCCTTTCTTCTTAGTCCAAAACCTGTCATGTGGATGATCATTACACCCCTTTCACAAGTGAGGAAATTGAGGCGCATAAAGGATTCAATAACTGGCCTGTGTCCTCACAGCTGGTTAGGGCAGGACCCAGTCTCCACAGCCTGTATTCCTAACTTGGAGGCTCCACTGTTGCCTCTTCACGCCAGCGGCGGAACTGAACATCGCGATGTTTTATCTCCCCTGTGACCCGAGCTCCCCGCTAAGTGCACGCCTATGTGTGACATGCCCCCAGTGACGTTAATGTTCAGCAGTCCCTCATGCTGCCAGTTCAACCACATGACATGCAGGTTGATTTTGCAGTAAAAGACTAATTGTGATGGTGACTTAAATATGCTGAGATGATAACTCAGCAATGTGTATCACAGATTTTAAAAATGCTCAATCCATTTGATATAAAAATCACAATTTAGTCTAAGAGAAGAGTACTCAAAAGACAAGAGTACCTAAAAAACAAAACAAAAAGCCCCCTATCACCAACAGCAACAAAAAAGACACACCAAGCACCAAAAACGCCCAGAACTGGTATTTCATACATTTCACTTTTTCATACAGAAAAAGGGAAGAGCTGGAAACAACGTCATTGTCTAACAGTTAACAGTTCATTATAGTATTGCCACTGGTTGACTGCTTTAAAGGATCATGTTATACTTCAACAAAATTTACTGAAATAAAAAAACCCAAAAATGCATCCTACGAAAGTTTAATGTGAAGAAAAAAAAAAAAAGAAAAAGAAATTATAGTGTTGAAGAAAAAGGATTAGAAAGGAATCTAGAACAGTGACACTGGAACCCGCTGACCACGCCACCTCTGTTTTGGATTAGTTAAGAGCTGTACACATTAATCCACTGTAATGAAGTGGTTCATCTGGAGATCAGCCCTGAGAAGCTGCTGACGGCCCCATCCAGGACGTCTTCCCAAGGAAAGAACGCATGCAGACCAGGTCTGGTCCCAGTCTCAATGGCCTTGGGTGAAGTCACTATAAGAGGCTGGGTCCAGTGTCAACACTGCAGGGTGGAGTCACAGTACTTCCTAAGGTTAGTCACAGTCATTGTGCAGTAGAGAACTGATCCCTTACGGTGGCTGCCGGGCAACACACAGGGTCCTACAGAGGCCAATTATGACCCAGCAGGCCTAGCAGGAAGGACAAGGAACCAGCCAGGCCTGGGGTCACTGCCATCCTCACTCCTCCACCTACACGGCTATGTGACCCTAGGAAAATCTTCTGAATCTGCTTCATTTTCCATAAATTGGGAAGAGACACCTACCTCACTGGGCTGTCTGTAAGACTTAACTGTGACATAGGAAGCATCTTGCACGGTCACGGTACCTGGACACCTGAGCAGACAACTACTGAGTGTTAATTATGTTAACCTGTCTGGACACCCCTGGTAGCCCTCCGATATGGTCATAAGGCGGCAGCATATCAAGAACATGGAAATCGGCAAGCGTGTCTGGATGTAAATCTAGAGCCTGACCCCCCACTGGTGTGGTACTGGACAAATTACTCATCTTGATGGATCTTGATTTTCTCATGTGTAAGACCAGGTTAGAAAAACACAAAGTGGAGAGGATTAAATGAGAATGAATAAGAAAATACTATGAAAGGCTAGCTATTAGTACTTGAACATTACAAGGATCTTGTTAAAATGCAGCTTCCAACAGCCAGGCTGAGCGGGGAGTAACCCATGGCAGGCCCGGCTTGTGTCTGTCTCCACATGCAACAGGCCTTGCCACACACCCAGGCCTTACCTCTGGCCAAAATCGCTTCTGATTTACCCTTAGTAAGTTAAGGGAGGGAACTCCCCTAACTCAATCCACATTCCTGGCAGCTGTTCCCCCTACAGCACCTCACAGGCTGCAGTGAAGTAACATCTGTCGTGCTGTAGCCATCTTCTCCATTAGATTGGGTGCCCACAGTGGAATGAAACCAAGTTTCTGGGCTCCCCACAGTGCACCTCTCACATAGCAGGCACTCAGTAATTGGATGGAATAAATCAAGATGAAAATTGTGAGCTGGAGAGGCTTTAAGGAGAGAAATAGGGGAAGTTCTAGTATAGGGCATGCAGAATATGTAAATTAAAGACGAGGTAAGCATTCAAAATTTGAGTCACTAAAGCAGGACTCCTGGTCCTAAGGGTGCCAAAGGCCAAATTGGAGTTGAAAATTAACTGACATTAGGAAGCTGAGCTTTCCTTGAGAGTTTACACACTATAAAAAGCCCTACCCAATGCAACCCCAATTAAGCAAAGCTCTCAATTAAGTCAGGGTTGCTTCTATCTCCTGGGGCTGGTATCTAAAATCCCGAATGCACACAGAAGGGAGGCAGTCAGTGGGTAGCAGGAGACAAGTCTGCGAGGTTGTCCCAAGACATTCAAGAGTAGACCAGAAAGGAGGTGAAGGGTCCCTGGCAGCTGAGACGTAACGGGAAGGCACCAAGAGCAATCAGCAGTGCCACAAACACCTACTATACATTAAAAATAAAGAGTAGCCATGTTAGTTTCTGTGTAAAATGATTATACCCATTTAACAACCCGGAAAAACAGAACCACTCAGAACTGAAGCCACCTGAGCCGAGAGGGCAGCACATACACAGGGTGTCAGACTCCATGCAGGGTGCCTGGGTTTGGATCCTGACTTGGTTATCTGCTTAGCTGTTTTACACGGGGCAATTTCATTAACCTCAGTGCCTCAGTTGTCTTACCTGTAAGATGGGGATAATCACAGTACCGACTTCCAAAGGGGATTCTGAGGACTGGATCAGTTAGTAGGTATAAAGCCTTTAGAACAGACCTGGCACATTGCGATCAGTAAGTTTCCAGCTCTTAGTAACAGGATGAAACTGAGACTAAGACCTCCTGACTCCAAGTCAATACCAGTGTTCTACTGTATCCTATTAATTTCCAGGGCCTCCAATGCCTCCTTTTACCTATGTCACTGTCACAGTAGCCAAAGAACACCATTCAGCTCTCTGCTTTTACCAGGGGGATCTCTAAACTTTGAGGCCTCAAGCTACAGCAGAGAAGGCAGAGTTGCTTTCTAGAGGCCTGGCAGGGGTGGCCCAGAGCTGAGCCTAAGGTTTCCCCAGGTACTCAACAGGCTGGGGGCAGTTCGCAGGCCAACAACCAACCCACCGCTAAGAGCCTGGTCTCTCTCCCCATAGTTCCTCCAGCTCAGCTTACTAAAGTCTACTCCCTTCCCTGCTTCCTCGTGCCTCTTACACTCCCAGAGAGAACCTCTACCATTTTCTAGGATACCCACTACTCACTCGTGACCTTGCTCTGTGGTCGCTTGGGCATGTGTCTTCCATATGCCGCATGGAGGAAACTGTGCAGCCTCTTCTATTACAGTGCTGGCTCAGTCAGCACTGGGCATCGGTGCAGACAAAACTACCCACCAAGGGCTTCAGATTCCCGTGCACGGCAAGCCACCTAAAGGTATCTTGAGGACAGCAAGCATCACATAATTGGTAACGCAGAGCTCGTGCTTATCCCAAGTTGGGATAAGCGAGGCTCCCAGCGTTTCCAAACTTCTAATTACTCGGTTTCATGAGCCTTGAGAGTTTGTCCTTTTTTTTCCTTCTCTTTTTTGTCCTCAGGATCGGTGTGTGCTTTAGAGAGAACACCAGAACTTCTGAGTTTAACAATGAGCTCAGGCTTGCCTGCTGTCTTCTAAGTGGCAGTAATCTTGAACTTATTAATAGTTTTAGGTGCATTCAGGACAGGGGTGTTTAGCAATGGAAACAAGGAGGGAAGGAGGGAAGAGCAAACTGTTGATGACTTAACTCCTTTCTGTGAAAAGTATTTAAAAGTTAAACAGACACCAGACCATCAACCAAATAATTTACAGGACTGCTGATCTGGTTTTAAAAAGTCCGGGAGGCTGGTTTGAATGCTGCCACTAACTCCTTTGGGGGCAAGTCCTGTCTGTCCCTTTTCTGGGCTTCAGTTTCCTTCCCAGCGAAACAGAAGGCCAGATCGGACATCTAAGACCGCTATAGACACTCTGAAGCTTCTGTTCTCTACATAATGCTCTGAGTAGGACTTGTTTTGTCTGTGTCCAGAAAGAAAGGACAGAGACAGAAGTCTATTAAACGAGGTTGGAGAAGATCAGGAACTGCATTAAGAACTTTCCCTTTTCTTTTGGATGTTTAATTACTCATACATCAAATAATTTGTTAAGACTATAAAAATGCCTTTGCGCATTCACTAGAGTTGATATTGATAGGGGGAAAAAACCAAAACTGTCCTCTACTTGGCCCAGCTGCGAAGTAAATTATTCCGCCTTCTCTCCTCTACCTATCCACATGGTCCTAGGCTCCCTTCTTTCAAGCCCACCTTCTCTGCCAACTTCTGGCTAATTTCTGATTTTCACTCTTGTTAATTCTGTATAACACTCTCTACAAAGCCCTTGTTAATGAGCCAACTGGCCTTTTCCTCCTGTGACCTTGATTAGCATTTACGTTTTCTACAAGTCCTCAAACTTTTCAAATTAAGTTCCTTTGAGGCAAAGAGTGTTTCTTCCCCCTGCAAATAACTCTACAAGGATTCAGTGAAAGTACAGGCCATACCTCATTTTATCACACTTCACAGGTGTTTCAGGTTTTTTTGTTTTTGTTTGTTTTTTACCAACTGAGAGCAAGACCCTCCACCAGCAAAAAGATGACGACTGGCTTTGTTATGGTGGTCTGGAAACAATCCTGCAGTATCTCCGAGGTATGCCTTTATGTACATAGATTTGGTTCCATTGAGACTTGAAGGCAAATTAACACTTTCTGGTCTGTTTCAAAATTATTCTAAGTTGCAGAAGATGGGGGAAAGGTGACAGCGAAGGATATTCTATTTCATCATAGAGCTGCACCAGATTATCTCTAAGATTCCTTCCAGCTCTAACATTTCTGAAAATCACAGTATGTTGTAAACCCAGGTGCCCCAGGGCAGATTAAGACTGCTAAACAGCCAGGAAAATGGAGTAATTTGGGTCTTTGTTCTCCACTTTACCAGCAAAATAAACCCCAAATGCCTATTTACTGCTTCCTAAATCAATACTTGTAAATTTCAATGTTTCATAAGCCAAGGAAATGGCTTTATTCTTACTGCTCTATCTCTGAGCCCAGAATATTACCTGACCCGTAACAGAGGCTCAAATCTTCAAGACTCCAAACTACTGAAAAAGACATATTAAGTATGCAGCCTAAAGCGAAATGTTTCATTTCTCTAGGACTGTTTCAGTTCACAAAGGGAGAAAGAATACCAGTGTTTCTGTCAGCCTGGCATTCCTGACAACACAGGAAACGTGTTCCATGGTCCAACAAGTTCGGGAAATTTGAACAAGAAAATTGTGCATCTCAAAGCGGATGATGGTAGGGATTCAAAATATAGCCTGAACTTATTGAGACACTGAATTCCTACTTATCTGGAACACTTACTGTCACTCCCAGGCTGCACAGCAACCCTGTGACACACGTACCCTTATCTTAGGGAGAAAGGAATGGTCCCCACAGGTTTGAAACAACTTGTCCCATGTCTCATGCAGTCAGTTCAGACAAGCCATGACTGAAAGTGAGTCTAACCCCAAAGCCCATGATATTAACCATGATGCTATGCTGCCACTATTTACTGTGGTGTGGAGTTGTGACAAATTCTACAGGTGAGGGAAGTCTGAACAGTACAGTTGACCGTTGAACAACGGCTTGAACTGCTCGGGTCCACTTATACACTGGTTGTTTCCAATAAATAACTGTAAATGTATTTGTTACTTCCTTATGATTTTTTAAATAGCGTTTTCTTTTCTCTAGCTTACTTTATTGCAAGAATACAGTAAGTAATACAAATAACACACAAAATATGTGTTAATTGGCTGTTTATGTTACCATAAGGCTTCTGGTCAACAGTAGGCCACTAGTAGTTAAGTTTTTGGGGAGTCAAAAGTTATACAAGAATTATCAATGGGGCAGGGGCAGTGGCGCCCCAACCCATGCATTGTTCAAAGGTTAACTGTATTTATGCAGTGAGAGGAAGCAAAGACTTTCAAACCCAGTCTAAAGTTTCAAGCCTGGTATCAATGAACTGAAGAGTAGAAGGAGATAGTTTGGCAAATTCCCATATCCCAAGGCAGTCGTGTGATACTGAAGTCTAGACCATTCATCAACCATAGTGGGGAAGACAGTCTGGAAATGAAATGAAGACCCTGTAAATTACAGGTGAGCTAAAAGCATCTACTCGAAAGCCTAATCTTTAGTTTCTCCATTTATAGAAAGGTGAGGATTTGCTTTTAGAATTATCTAAAGTCACTTCTGTATTACATCTAGGACAGAGTTGGGACTCAGTTTCTCAGATCCTTCTAGCCCAGTGGCCCTCTCCTCTCTGAACAAATCCATGGCTCTGTAGTATGAACAAGATATGTGAGTACTGAGCACTCAGGATGAACACGCTTCCTAACTGCAGAGAAAAAACGGGAAACTAGGATTAGCCCTCCCAAGGACTACAAAGCCCCCTTGCCTCACTGAGTCCAGTCTTCCTATAAATAAAACCACTTCCAAGCCAGCCTCAGAGAGTTGAGGAAAAGATTAAGAAGGCAAAAAAGGATCAGAAAGATGTTAGAGGTAGTTATGTGACAGGGTTATGATTCTGCAGGCCCCCAGGGACTTAGCCAGAAAAACGACAGTTTGCTTGACTGCCCTGGGAAGAAGGGCTGGGGTCTCAGAGGAAAAGAAAAAGTAAGAAGTGCAAGTTTGGGGGGGTGGAGTTGGGTGGGTGTTGGGATATTTGGTACCCGACAGGGAGGGGGTGTGGGTGGGTCCAGTCAAGTCGCTTCTTTTTGTTAGCTTTGGGAGGGAAAGGAGAGACAGTGGGGGGGGCTTGAAGTTCTTCTACCAATTCTGAACCCAACCCCCTTCACTCCCAAACCGATTAAAAGTACTCAACGTTTCGTAATAATGGCTCACACGTATTGTGCACTTATTAAGACAACGATTAGCACTTCATGAGCGCTAGTTATGAAACTACCAGCTAATCTGTGTCCCACGAACTGATCCCGAGTCCTGAGCTGAGAGGTGGAGCCGAATGCCTGGGCCCTGGAAAGGAGGGTGTGTCTGGGCCCAGGGTGACAGCACCGGGGCCTAAGGTGCCCGAGGTCAGTTTGGGCCGAGCCGTCCACCGCAGTGGGTCCAGGCCCTGCGCAGGGGCCGGGGTCCCCTGTGCTCCTACCTTTGAGCGAGGTCTCCACCAGGCGCAGGTAAAGCTGCGAGCTCTTGTTACCGTGGCTCATGCGCTGGGCTAGCCCGTTGCGCTGCAGGACGCACTCCTCAAACTGCACCACGTTCTGGTGGCGCCGCTTGAGGCTGGTCAGGGCCCAGAATTCGGCCAGCGCCAGCTCCACGTTTTCCGGGGCGTCGCAGCGGATCTTTTTGACCGCCACCCTGGCCCCGCTGCGCCCGGCCACTGCCTCGTAAACCACGCCGTAGCTGCCGCGCCCGATCTCCGCCAACAGGCTGTAGCGCGGCCGCGCCAGGTAGGCCTCGCCCGGGGCCTCGGCCGCCACCGGATCCATGGCCTGGGCCGCTGCCGCCGGCCTCAGCTTCGCGCTGGGCGCCCGCGGCACTGGGCTTCGCCTTTTCCGCTCGGGGCTTTGTGTACCTCTGCGGGCGCCGTCCTCCTTCCCCGTTTCCATGGCTGCGGGCGGTGGGGGGAGCAGCAACGGCGCTGCCCGGCGCCCCCCTGCCTCATCCCTCCGTCCGGCCCCAGGACGCGGAGGAGCGGGAGCTTGGATTGTGACCTGCGGGTTAAAGAATCGGTTAAACGACCAGGCCGAGGCGGGGAGGCAAGGAGCGCAGGCCGCAAAGCGCCCCACCTCCTCCTCCTCCAGCCGCCACGGCCCCTTTAAGACAGAAGCCACCGCTGCTCGGAGAACTAGGGAGAGGAGGGGAAAGCGGGAAAGACGAAACCACAGGCAGTGGCTCAGAGGGGAAACCGGAAAGCAAAGCCAAAAAAAACCCCCTTCTCAGTTAATTTATCGTGTAGGAATAGGAAAAACAAGGACCAGCAGTCTTCATGGTTTATTAAAATCGCCTTAAGAAGCAATTCGGCCTGTGGAAATCTTTTTTCCTGCCTGCCCCCTTGAGGGATTCTCCCTCCCCGCGTCCCGCCGTGTGTTCTCCAGGGTGTAAACAGTCCATTGAATTAAGCCCGAGCGGAGCCTAGCGGACTGACCCAAGTGCTAGAGGGCGGCGGGTGGAGGGGGTAGGCTTAAAAGTTCGGCGTCCCTGAGCGCGCCAAATCCAGGAAACAGTAGCCCTCCCCAAGCTCCCGAGGCGGTGGGGGTAGCTCTAGTTTCAGCGCTTACTTTTATTCTGCCGACTGCGCCCTTACCTGGCGGGCGCCCCTCCACTTCCGGGCGGCTCGTTTCCCCCCCGGAGCCTTAGGCTGGGGATGGTCGGCTCCCGGCCAAGGCCTCCTTCGGTATTGAGGAGCGCCAGAGGCAGTGGCCTGCGACGGGCGTGCGCCGGAGTCTGCTGCTGCGGCCGTAGTAGCAGCGCAGCGCGCGGGGGAGAACCCGGAGTCCAGGTTCCCGCGGCTCTCCACGTGTTCGCGCCAGCTGATCCTTTTACATAACCTCTTTATATAAGCCGCACCTCCCGCGGGCACTCGGGCCAGCGGGGGCTCCTGGTGGCCCATTCCTTCGGAGGCCGGTCGAGTACCTAGCTGCCCCCGTCCTGCCACAGCCACCGAGCAGCCGCAGCTGGGGCCCAATCACAATTGAGAACACCCAACCTACAAAAAGTAGGCGCCAAATTCCCGCGATCCGCTGCGGCCTCTGGGTCTCCGCAGCTGCCTGCACGCCCCAATCTCCTATCTCCTTGCCAGTGCTGCGTGAAGAGGAACTGCACGCAGTGGGCGCCTAATAAATACTGATTGGTTGATTGGATTGGTCGGTTTGATTGATTCAAAGCTCGTTCCTGGGACCCGCCCGGACTGGGTTGGAATCCCAGCCTGCCTCCAATTAGCCCCTTGATCTTGGGTAAATCGTTGCTCCCATCAGAGCCTCATTTTCCTTTTCTGCAAAGGGGTAGATTGAGCCTTACCTCCTAGGGTTGCATGGGTTTTTGAATATTTTATTCACTGCCTTGTACCCCAATGCCTTGAAGATGCCCAATATTTGTTAACTGAATCTACAGATACTTAATTGAATTCTTAAAAGGTGCTAGGCATCCTTCTAAGTCGCCTGGGAAAGAACAATGCACAAGACAGTCTCTACCTTAGTTGAGTTTCTGTGCCATTAGAAAGGACAAATCCTCTCGTCACCTTGAGCAAGTTAATTAACTTTCTTGTGTCTGTTCCTCATCTGTAAATTGGGAAGAACAGTAGTTGGAGGACTCACTGAGTTTATACAATTAAAGCACTTAGGACAAGACAGGGCTTTGCACACAATAAATGTTAGGTATTATTATTAAATATATACACAGCATAACTTTTGACAACAAGTGTGATGAAAAAGAGTGAGCTAAAGGGTTCCTGGAGGTTGGGGACAGGCCACTTCTAATAGTGTGGTCATTGAAAAATTAACTATTTTTTAATACGTAAAATTTCAAATTTTCATATAAATTGCAAGAATAGTAAACAATTTCCTATACTTTTCAACCAGAATAACAAATTATATTTTGCTATATTTTCATTATCATATTCTTTCTTGTGTGCATCTGTGTGTCTGTGTGTACAAAACATGTATTTTGTTTTTTCCTAAATCATTTTAGTGTTTCAGACATTTTGTCCCTTTATCACCATATACTTCTGTGTCTATTTCCTAAGAACAAGGACATTCTCATGCATAATCTCAGTACAAGTATCAAAATCAGGAATTTTCACAATGATATCATTCTTTTATTTAATACACCTTCCATATTTAAATTTGTTAATTGTCCCAATAATGTCCTTTATAGCTATTTCCAAGGATCCCATCAGGATCACTTGATGCATTTGGTTGTTTCCTTAGTTTCCTTTGATCTAATCTGGAAGGGCAGTTAGTTACTCAGCCTTTCTTTGTTTCTCCTGACCTTGACATTTTTGCATAGTACCGGTGAGGTATTTTGTAGATGTCCCTAAATTTGGATTTGTCTGATATTTTCTCATGATTAGATTTAGACGATGCATTTTTGGTAAAAATACCAAAATACAGAAAGAAAATTGTGTCCTTACTGTATCACGTTGGGAGGCACAGTGACATTGGTTTGTGTCAATATTGGTGATGTTAACTTTGATAATTTAATTAAGGGGGTGTCTGCCCGAAAAGTTAACTGTTTTTCCCTTTGTAACTATGAAGTGTCTCGTGAAAAGATTTTTTTGAGACTGTCCTGTTCTTTACCAGACTCTCACCCACTGGTTTTAGCATTCATTGATGATTCTTGCCTGAATCAATTGTTATTATAATGGTTGCAAAATGGTGATTGAAAGGCCTCTGTATTAGTCTGCTGGGGTTGCCATAACAAAACACAGACTGAGTGGCTTAACAGAAATTTATTTTCTCACATTTCTGGGGGCTAGAACTCCAAGATCAAAGTGTTGGTAAGTTTGTTTTCTCCTGAGACCTCTCTCCTTGGCTTACACACGGCCTGCCTTCTGGCTGTGTCCTCAGAGGACCTTTCCTTGGTTTGGGTGTTTTCCTCTTGGAAGGACAAAAGTCATATTGGATTAGGGCCCCACCCTAATGGGTTCATTTTAATTTAATTAATTAATTAAAATTTATATCGGGAACTGTTTTTCCAGGACCCATCAGCTCCAAGTCAAGCCATTTTTTTTCAGTCTAGTTGTGGAGGACACAGCTCAGCTCTAAGTCCAGTCATTGTTTTCTATCTAGTTGTGAAGGGCGCAGCTCACTGGCCCATGTGGGAATCGAAGGACACCCTGGGTGTTATGAGTACTGTGCTCTAACCAACTGACCCAACCAGCCACCCCATAATCTCTTTAAAGACCTTATCTCCAAATGTTACATTCTAAGGGACTGAGGCTTATGAATTCAATATGCGAATTTAAGTGAGGGTGGTTTTTTTGGGGGGGAAACACAGTTCGGTTTATAACAGCCTCTTTGGAATATAACACGCTGTACTGAGACCTGAAGTCAGCCATGGTAAAACTAGTGAAAAGGCATTTCAGGAAAAAAGAATAAGTACAGAAGCCGTGAAACAGGAGCAAGATTGATGTTAAACTTCAGCCAATTGGTGAGAGTGAAAAATGGTACAACCACTTTGGGGAAATAAGTTTGGCAGTTTTTCGTTTTTTTAACTATTTTTTTATTGGGGAATATTGGGGAACAGTGTGTTTTTCCAGGGCCCATCAGCTCCAAGTCAGGCTGTCCTTCAATCTAGTTGTGGAGGGTGCAGCTCAGCTCCAAGTCCAGTCGCTGGTTTCAAACTTAGTTGCAGGGGGCGCAGCCCACCATCCCATGCGGGAATTGAACCAGCAACCTTGTTGAGAGCTCGTGCTCTGATCAACTGAGCCATCTGGCCACCCCTCTGGAAGCTCAGCGGTAGGTTGCTGTCTTCAGTCTAGTTGCAGAGGGCACAGCTCACTGGCCCATGTGGGAATCAAACCGGCAACCCTGTTGTTCAGAGCTCGTGCTCTAACCAACTGAGCGACCCAGCCATCCCTGGCAATTTTTTATAGAAGTTAAATATACATCTACCCTATGGCCCAGCAATTCCATGCCTTGATATTAACCCAAGAGAAATGAAAACTATGTTAAAAAATACACTTGCATAAGAATGTTTATAGTGGCTTTTCCATAAGAGTCCCAAACAGGAAACACTCTAATGTTTATCCATAAGTGAATGGATAACCAGATTGTGATATTTCTATATCATGAAATGCTGCTCAGGGGGAAAAAAGGAAATGAAGTATTGATACAACATGGTTGAATCAAAATAATTATGCTGAGTGAAAGAAGCCAGGCACAAAAGTGTACATATTGGATGATTCTATAAACAATTCTTAAAAATGCAAAGTAGTTTATATTGACAGAAAGCACATCAGTAGTTGGGGTGGGGAGGGTTGGATGGAGTACAAAGATACGGGAAGAAACTCTTCAGGATGATGGATATGTTTATTATCTTGAACCTATCTTGTGTTGATGGTTTCAAGGGGGTAGGATATGTTAAAAACACTTCAGATTTTATACTTTAAACAGGTATAGTGTATGTACACTAATTTCACAGATTTATCCCAATAAAGCTGTAAAAAAATGGGGAGAAAAGATTACTACATGATTCTGTTAATACAAAGTCAAACAACACTGATCCATGGTAGCAGAAATTATACAAGTGGTTATTTTGGGGGTAAAAATTGACTACTAAAGGACACAAAGGAATTTTCTGGGTGATGGAATTTTATTGCATGTACGTTATACTGCGATAAAGCTGATTTAAAAGGTGAAAAAACAAAACCCTGCCACCAGGGACACCTGTATCTTAGAGCTTCAAAGGACTGACGGCAGAATCGTGCTCAGGCAGGGCTGAACAATCACTTGTCCCAAAGTTTGAGTGAGGCCAATGGAGTCTCTTTCAGTGAGTTTCCCAACCAGAATTTTGAGATTGGATCTGAAATTCTAAAAGAACCACAAGGAGCGTAAATCCTTTTGTATGTTGTGAGAAGGACCAGGATACTTGCAAAATTGTTGATTGCTTGGTCAATTTTTTTTCTTATTTTAGTGTTTCTTAAGTGACAGCAGGAACCTATTCTTCTTATTATGACTAATAGCTAACTTGTAAGAAATTTTTTATCTGGCAGGCACAGGAATTAACAAATAATTCTCATGTAAATCCTGTGAGGTAGTTACTATCTTTAGCCCCATGTTATAGATGAAGAGACTGAGAGCAGAGGTTGCATAGCTGGGATTTGAACTGAGACCCCAGGCTTTTCACACCACCTTACACTGCTCAGCCCTCGCCAAGACAAGCGTTTTCGTAAATATTTACAGCAAACATGCCTACTTCCATATCCCTGGAGCTTCAGACAGGGTGAAATACATGGCTGAAGTGCAATATTTAGTGACAGAAGAAATGGCGGGAAAAGGGACAAGCAGCAGTAAGATTTTAGGCCCTTCCAGGAGGCCCCTGCTTCTGAGGGTTTGACATAGAAAATAAGACATAATGGAATTATATGATACCAAATAAAGTTAGTCCTACAAAGGACAATAAACCAGCTAAAGGGGTAGCAAGGGAGGGAGTAGGTGCTCGTTTAGAATGGATGGTTTGGGAAAACCTCTCTCAGGAGGTGACCTTAGAGCAGAGACCTGACTGAAGTAAAAGAATCAGCCAAATGCAGATCTACTGGAAGAGCGTTCTGTGTCAGAGGGAAGAGCAAGCACAAAGGTCCTGAGATGGGAGCGTGCAAGGGGGCCAGTGTGGCTGGAGCGAAGGAAATGGGAAAGAGCTGTAGGAAATGAAGAGAGAGACATGTGTGTGTGTTTGTGGGGGTGGGGTGGGTGGTGGGTGGTGGGTGGGGGCAGGCTGTCATGCGGCAGAGACTTGTGGGCCATGGTGAGGACTCTGGATTTATTAAGCACTTGCAATATTTCAAATGCCATGTAGCTAGAGAGAGCTGACACTCCGGTAGGATGTTATCCTAAGATCTGCACAGACTGAGCTGACTGAAGGGCGATGCTCCCTTTCCATCCCTCGTACTCCAGGTGGGGAGAACCGGCATTAGAAGTTCTTCTATGGGACAGCAGGGGGCTCTGGCCTGGAAGAGAAAGGTTGGGTGGAGTGGAGGACTTTGGAAAGATGGGAGCTGGGAGAGGGGGCTGAGACTGCTCTCGTGGGCTGAGTGAAAGGTCAGTGGGGAACGGGGAGGAAAGGTTGGGGGCTGGAGGTCATATGGAGCTATGGAAAAGAATCATGGGAAATGACAGTTGTAGCAGGGCGAGGGGAGGGTGGGAGAAGGTTAAGGGAAGAGAAGCTGACCCCGGGGTATAGGAGGGGGACTTCAGAAGGCCATGAGGGTGCTAAAGGACAGAAGCTTGAGTTGAGGACGTCAAGGACCGTCTCCAAGACAGACTGGAGCTTGTCATGCTAACACCATCCAACTCGCCAACACTTATGTGGGAGAGGTGGTTTGTTCCCATTTCATGAATGGCACGATTGAGCCTTGGGAACTGTTACATCACAGACAAGTGGTATATTGGGATTTGAACCCTGGCAGCCTTAGGGTTTGGTATCCAAGAGCTTAACCGTTATGCTGATGCCCTCAAGCTGGAGTGCAGATCAGCGTCACTGGCAGGGCTGGTTAAAGCCCAGGTTGCTGGGCCCCCTCCCAGAGTGGAGAATCAGTATGTCTTGGGTAGGGCTGGATAATTTGCATTTCTAACAAGGTCCCAGACAGTGCTGCTGTTGATGCTGTTGGCCTGAGGACCACACTTGGAGAGCATGACATGGCCTCCAGACTGGGCGCAAAGCTGAGGTCATTGTAGAGGACTGGAGTTTTGGCAAAGAATTTGGGAATGAATGGGAGCTACGACATAGAAAACTAAGCAAATAAGACACGAGATAATTATTAAAGGCGAGAAAACAAAAACAATTTATAAGAAAAATATTGTAATCATCATAAACTCAACGCTCAGCTGGAAATGACATTACATTGTCATTATAATGGAAAAACAACCAAAAACTGTGATATAATTGTTTGGGGAAAATTGGAGAGGGTGTGTGTGTGTGTGTGTGTGTGTGTGTACAGAAGAAAGAGAGAAAAACTAAATTATTCTCTTCCACAGCTGTAAATTAAGAGCAAATGTCTAAAATTAGATTATCTTGAGGTGACACCATGATCAGGATTGAAGAGGTAACCACAGAATTATTTATTGCTTCATGGGATGGGAATTGAGAGTGGGACGGGGGATTTTTGTTATAAGCCTTGTAGTAGTATCTAACTTGAAGTGGTAACTAAGTCTTAAGCATTATGTATATTTATGACTTGGATTAAAATTAAAATTAGAAATACAGGTGGGCGTGGCTTTAGCCACCACTGAAGCAGCCTGTCAGCTTGGTGGCGCTGCTCAGCTTCTGGCCATGATGTTCACCTGTTGTCCTTACATTACCTAAAAGCATCTGAAGGGTTACAAGTAATAAGTACCTAAATCACACCCTAGGGACGCTGCACTAGAGACATTGCACTCAGTAAGACTCAACAGAGAGGGCCTCTTGTCTATTAAACAAAGATGGAAGCAAATGCTACCACCCCGTCTCAGATTTCAAGAGGTTCTTCCTATCAGCCACTGAAAAGGCTCAGAAATTCCAACATTTCTTCCTCTCTCATCCGGGAATTGCATAAAAATTCTTTATCAGGCTATATTTGCCGCAGAAAATTGGTTGCTAAGTTCTTAGCAGTTGCTTATGATTTTTAGAAGGATAAAGGAATACAATACAGAACTAGCAGGGCAAAGTCTTCAATTCTGTAACTACTGGGACACTCAGAATAAACAATTGGGGAATCTGGTTGAAATGTACACAACCATAAGGCAACAAAGTACACTCAATCAGAGTGTAAAGCAGTAACATCCTTTTAGGAAGGCAATTTGATCATTCATTGTTTATTCATATGTTTTAAAATTAATACACTTTGATCCAGCAATTCTATTTCTGGGATTTACCCTATAGAAATACTTACCCGAGAGTGGAACAGTATGTGTGCAACAAGAACTTTGGTGGTCATTTGTAATAGTGAAATTTTAGAAATACTCAAGGGCCTTGCCAGAGGATTAGTTGCATCCCACCACACGTTTGAATATAATGCCACCATCAAAAAGAAACAATTAGCTCTGTAATCACTACCACAGAACATATATTCAATATGTATTCTTACATAAAATACATATGTAAACTAGGATCTATAGTTTGACCTCATATTTTGTTTAAATATGTATACCTAATTGTTAACCTTCATTGAGTTCTGTCTCTGTATTCAGAACTGTCCTAAGTCCTCTATATGGACTAATTTATGATCCAAATAAGCCTATAGGGTAGATTTTATTATTATCTCCATTTTCTATAGAAAGTGGAGCTTGGTTTCCAGTCCAGGCATCTCTGACTCCAAAGCTCGTGGTCTTAAACCCTCACATGATACAACCTCTGTACTTCCGTGTTTGTTTATGTACACATAAAGGGAACATTTGGACAAATGCCACGCGAGATGCCAAGAAGAATTCTCTCTAGGTGATGCTTTCATTTTCAACATTTTTGTATGATTTGAACTTTGAACTTTTTATGTATTTTTGGTATTTATTTTAAGTACGTTTTTGGTAGATATGAAAAAACAATAAAATTCATTTAAGAAAATAACGTGCAATACTGTAGATTACATCCCATCGCTCATTTGCTCCATAAGTATTGATTAAGCTCCTACTGTTTGCCACCTTGGGGACGGAGATGACTAAAACCCAGTTCCTGTCATGGAGGAACTCAGGGTCTATTGAGGACACAAAGAAAGAAATATCCAATCCACTGTCTTTTCCGGCTCTATTGCACTGTGATTTTACTTTAGATTTTGGTTGGCCCGTGAGAAATGAGGCTGCGCCATAGATATCAACACTCAAAGTGTTGCCTTTTTCAATTAATGGAAACCAGGTGCTGTGCTGGGCCCTGAACATTATATACTGCCTTTCGTTGTCTATAAAAGTTATTATTGGTTCAACCAACCAAAAATTTATTTACTGGGTAAATTTATTTACCTATGTGTGAATTGGGGATCCCAGAATAATGAAGACAAGTTCCCTACTGGCAAAATCTGGTATTGTGAGGAAAATTGCCATGTTTATAAGTAGTTATAGTTCCCTATTGATGAAAATAATGATAATAACTAACATTTAAGAAATGCTTACCAGGCACTGGTTCATACACGTCTCACATATACTAATACATTGAATTCTTACCTTGTGATATACTATTATTATCTCTATTTTACATGTGAGGAAACAGGCACAGAGAGGTTAGGCAACTTGCCCAAGATCACACAGCTGGAAAGTGGAACATTGGGGAATTCCAACCCAAATTCAGTGCTTAGAAGAGCACAGCCAAAGAGCCCAGCTTGTGGTAAAATTATCATGATAAAAATAGTATTAACAACTGTAACAGTGCCTGTTGCAAATCACACAAAGCTTTGTGAGTTTTCGGTGCTTGCTGCACAAACTTGTCTCAATATTAGGTGTTCCCAAATATAAAGTGACCTTCCCTTTTTTCACAATGAGAACATTGCAAAAAAGAAAATATTTGGAGGGGCCAAATATTTAAGTTCTTAAGGCTATAGATGAAATAAATGTCTATGTAGAATATTTAATTTATTATTTTACATATGCACATACTTTTGGGATTAGTAATACATTATTAAAATAATATATATTTTAAAAATATATATTAATAAATAATATATTACTTTATAAATATTGGGGTTTCTTTTTCATGCTCATATTTTACAAAACAATTTTATTTCATCTCTTCCTGTGCACCTCTGACCTCGGTATTTTTATTATCACTGGGGATGGTTTCTGAATCACCCACTCACTTTCTAGATCACATAAATTTTTTTGCTATCTAACTTGTTTGTGATGGTTTGTGATCCATCATTTTTTGAGCTGCTGCCACTGAAATATTTTATCCTCAAAGTCCCAGTTCACTCAATCATAGGGCAGTATTGTTTTTCCACTTGTCCTATTGATTTATATTTGTGATCACAACATCCTAACATTTTAATGTATTGCTTTTAAAAGTCCTCCTTTGATTTCCAGCCAAGATGGTGGAGTAGTTAAACACTGTGCTTGCCTCCTCTCATGACCACATCAAAACTACAACAAAACTACACAACCATCATTGAGAATCACCTGAAGTCTAGAAGAACCAAAGCCCTACAACTGAAGACATACAGAAGCAGCCACCTCGAAACTGGTATGAGGGGCAGAGACATGGAACCGGCTGGTCCCACACTCATGTGTGACCATTAAAAATTGGGAAAGATATCTCAGCTGTGCAGCAGCCCCCGCCCCTCCAGGAGCAAAGGGTCACAGCCCCACACCAGGCTCCTCAGGATCCCCAGCCCAGGGTTCCAGTGTCAGGGAGAGATGTCTCCTTAACTTCTGGCTGTGAGAACAAGTGGAGGTTGTGGCTAAATGAGACAAGAGAGGCTGCAGTTTCACGCATTCTTCTTAAAGGGCCTGCATACAGACCTACTCACTGATGGATTCACTCACTCTGAGCTCCAATGCTGGGGCAGCAGATCAAAAGGCACCTGGGACATATGGGGAGGAACAGGATTGTCTGGCTTCAGGGCAAGGGCTGTAGGGGCAGCTTTGTCCCTGATGGAGTAGCTGGCGGAAGCCATTGTTTCTTTGTTGAGCCCACCCTCCTCCCAGTGTGCGGACACAGGTGGCCGCCATATCTGAGTCTCCATCAACCTGGTTGACACCATTTGCCCTGTCCTGGTAATTCCCTGAGACCCTGCCCCACCCAACTTGTGGACCCCCCCAAGCTACTTCCAGTGCGTTTTCCATACAAACATCTTGTCTTGTCTTGTGCTGTAGACTTTCCTAAAGTGTGCCAAAGGTTCTCAAAACCTAAACAAGCAGCATCTGGCTTTGGCGTATCCTGTACCTCTGGCTGAGCAGCCCTAAGCCCAGTATTAGTGATATCTGGTCTCGGTTTGCAGCTTGGTCTCTTGAGGCTTTTCCAAGACCACAATGGGTGGCAGTCATTTGAGGATTGCTTTGTGGCTCATGCCAGGTGGCCCCGGACCAGGTACAGTATGCAGCTGATCTTGTCCTGCAGTGCGGCCTCTTCCAAGAGGCACCAGGGCCAGCATACCTGGTGGCCAGCTTTGGACTGAGTTGGAGCATCACCTGGCTGCTTCCAAGGATGACACACCCAAAGGGCGAATGGGCAGGCACCAGAGCACTGCTAAAATGAATCCTGCTCCATAGGGTCAGCCCCTGCACAACAGCTCCTCCACTGTAGTCAAGGCCGGTTCTCAAGACCAATCAGCCCAAGGATCAATCCCTGCGACTGACATGCAAACAGCAATGAGGCTCAATTACAATTTGAGGGTACACACAACCCACAAAAGGGACACACCTGGAGCACCTCTGGTGACCAGAGAGGCTGCACCACTGAGTCCCACAGCATACCTCCTACATAAGGCCACTCTACTAGGACTGGGAAACATAGCAGCCCTACCTAATATATAGAAACAAGCACAGGGAAGCAGCCAAAATGGGGAGACAAAGAAACATTTCCCAAATAAAAGAATAGAACAAAGCTCCAGACAAAGAAGTAAACAAAACGAAGACAAGCAATCTACCAGGTGCAGAGCTCAAAACACTGGTTATAAGGATGCTGAATGATCTCAGAGAGAATTTCAACAAAGAGATAGGAAATGTAAAAATGGAGATAGAAAACATAAAAAAGGACCAGTCAGAAATAAAGAATACAATAACTGAAACAGAGAATACATTAGAGGGAATCTACAGTAGATTAAATGAAGCAGAGGATCCAATCAGAGCTTTAGAAGATAAGGTAGCAGATAAGAAGAGAGAGAGCAAGGAATTGAAACACTATTTGAAGAAATAATGATGGAAAACTTCCCTAACTTGGTGAAGGAAATAGACATACAAGCCCAGGAAGCTCAGAGAGTCCTAAACAAGATGAACCCACGGAGGCCAACACCAACACACGTCATAATTAAAATGACAGAGGAAAAAGACAGTGAAACAATTTTAAAAGCAGCAAGAGAAAAGCAGTTACTCACCTGCAAGGGAGCTCTAATAAGACTCAATTGATTTCTCAACAGAAACTTTGCAGGCCAGAAGGGATTGGCACAAAATATTCAGAGTGATGAAAAGCAAGGACCTACAACCAAGATTTCTCTACCCAGCAAAGCTATCATTTAGAATCAAAGGACAGATAAAGAGCTTCCCAGACAAGAGAATGCTAAAGAAGTTCATCAACACCAAAGAAGAATTACAAGGAAATCTTAGAGAAACTTCTTTAAGCTGAAAAAAAAAGCTCATGTGAATAATAAGATGGCAATAACTATATATCTATCAATAATTACTTTCAATGTAAATGGATTAAATTTTCCAGTCAAAAGATAGGGCGGCTGAATGGACAAGAAAACAAGACCCTTACATATGGTGCCTAGAAGAGATTCACTTCAGATCGAAAGACACACAGATTGAAAGTAAAGGGATGGAAAAAGATATTTCATGAAAATGAAAACAAACACACAAAAAGCTGAGTAGCAATAATTTTACTAGACAAGATAGAATTTAAAACAAGAGACAAAGAAGGACCCAGTAATCCCACTTCTGGGTATTTATCCAAAAAAACCCCAAACACTACTTTGAGGACATGTGTGTATCCCCTTGAAGTAACATCACAGCATTGTTTACAACGGCCAAGATGTGGGGCAGCCTGGGTGTCTGTCCCCAGAATGGATAAAGAGGAGGTGGTACATATATACAATGGAATATTGTTTAGCCATGGAAGGAAATGGGCTCTTGCCATCTGTGATGGCATGGATGGAGCTGTAAGGGTACTGTGCTAAGTGGAGTATGTCAGACAGAGAAAGACAGATGCAATGTGATTTTGCTTACATGTGGAATCTAAAGAGCAAAACAAACAAATAAACAAAACAGAAAAATAGTCATTGATGCAGAGAACGTTTTGACGGCTGCCAGATGGGAGGGGGGTTGGAGGGTGGGTGAAAAAGGTGAAAGGATTAAGAAGTACAAATTGGTTGGTACAAAGTAGTCACGGGGATGTCAGGTATAGCATAAAGAATATAGTCAATAATATTGTAATAACTACGTATGGTGTCAGATGGGTACTAGATTTATTGGGGTGATAGATGGGAGGGGTGGGGGCAGGGTGAAAAAAGTGAAGGAATTAAGAAGCACAAATTAGTAGTTACAAAATAGTCATGGGGATATAAAGTAGAGCATAGGGAATATAGTCAATAAAATGGTAATCACTATGTATTGTGCCAGGTGGGTACTAGACTAGTCAGGGGATCACTTCTTAAATTATATAAATGTCTAACCAGTGTGTTATACACCTGAAATTAATATGGAATGTTAAAAAATAAATCAATAAAACACAATACAAAATTAAATAAATAAGTAAAAGTCCTCCTAGGAGGCTTGCATCTTTATAAGGGGCGTGAGGTCAACCCCCAGTATAGTGGCTACCTCTGTGTCAAAAATTGTTTGCCTTTTTTAGAAAACCACTTCCTTCAGGTGACTTCTGTAAATGTGCATTCTATAAACAATGCTTTCTTGTTTAAAATAAAGTAATCGAGAGAGACTAGGGAATACGAAAGATTCTGTGAATTTTCATAAGAACTTAAATATAAGGCAACTCTCCCTTTCTTGTGAGGGACACTTTTCGGGGGAAAACACTTGCTTTATCTTCAGTGTTAACCTCACCTATGAAGTGTGGAGAACCTGTCTGTACAAATCTGTGAGGTGGGCACTGTTCTCGCTTAACACGTGAGTAAGCTGAGACTCAGAAGGGGAGGTGACTGGCCCAACGTGTCTAGCTAGGGGCAAATGTGGAATCCAAGTCTGTCTGACCCTCTCCCTCCACCTCTCCCCTTAAAGCACTGGAGAGTTTCTAAACCACCTTCCTAATTTAGATTGCTGGCCCTGGGAAGAATGCAGGGCTGTGTTGACAGAACACTAACACGAATTTATTATTCTTTCATTGCCTTATGCTTTTAGAGCGGTATGCAATATTTCATAAACAGAATAGCACGCAATTTGCACATATAAAACCCAGATGCTTAATTTTAATTTTGGGTTTTTTTTGTTTAAAATCCATTGCAAAATAGGCAGGTTGTTTCTACCATAAATATATGCCCGGGTATCTATCTGTGAAGATCCCCAGAAGCTGATCTTAGGTCCTCAAGTGGTATATCTGTTTATGTTTGTCTTGTTCTTGAAAAACAACCCTTTCAGATATGAAGTGGAAAAAGTCAGGTGCCTTCCTTGGGAATGCAAGGCCCCTTACAGGGAGGGGTGTGCTGGAGCTGCTTCCTCCGGGATTGGGCGCATCTCTTCCCAGCTCTGCTCAGCGACACCACCTTCAGCAGCTTGAAACCAGCCCTGGTGGGAGGATTGGAAATTGGCAAACCCTGCAAATGAACGCTCCTTCGATTCCCCTCTGCCCTGCCCCCAAATAATTTAACCTCCCTGTGCCTTGTAAATAGTAAGAGTACTCCCCTTCTAGGTTATTCTGAAGATTTATTGAGATAAAGCATATAAAGCACAGGGCACTGCTTCCATGTTTATTTATTTAAATAAGTAGTGCATACACAAGGTTGGAAAATCAAACAAATAAAAACTATTACAGTGAAAAGTAAATTTTCTTCTCCATAGGACCGCCATTCCTTCCTATTCCAAAAGTCAGCCTGTTTCTCTGAATCCTTTCCGAAAAGTGCTCTGCACATATAAGCATAGATACATGTATACATGTGTATTTTTTTAATGGCAGCATATTACAATCTTGCCATATATATATGAGAGAGACATGCATCAACCATCTCTCTCTCTTTCTTTCTCTCTCTCTCTGATCTATCATCTATCATCTATCTCCTTGTGTATCTATCTATCTATCTATCTATCTATCTATCTATCTATCTATCTATCTATCTAACATCTATCCATCTTTTATTTTAAACTGACTTATAGAGACCTAACTTGTTATTCTTAAGGACTGTCCACTATTCCATTTTTGAGATGCAACCAACCAGTGCTCTGCAGGTGATATTTACATTATTCCCTATCTCTTGCCAGCAGGAACAATGGGCATTGAATAACCTGTCTTTTGCACATAAATATAAATGTATCTGTAGGCTCAATTCCTGGAAATGGATCTATTGGGTCAAAGGGTATGGGCATTTTCAATTCTGGTTTGATTGTCAAATTGCCTCTCAGGGGTTGTTCCAATTTTCTCTCCAACTCGTGGTGTAGGCGAGTGCATGAGTGCCCACAGCCTCGAGACATTGTCCAACTCTTTTGATCTGTGCTGTCTGCAAGTCCTTGGAACCCAGCTAGATAAATGGTTCCTCTTATTATTATTGGTGAAGAACTTTAGGTGCAGGGAGGAGGGGACTTGCCCACAACCACCCCTATCCAGGCTTCTGCACACAAAGCAAAAAACTGGCGTGTCCATGTTGAGACTGACGCCATCAGCCCTCCCAGGGAATGGGGAGTTGACCTTTTGGCACTGGAGTTATGGGAGCTCCTCCTTGAAGGCTCTTTATCATCTGTTTCTCTTTACGAAATTTCTCAGGAACATAAGGATCAAGAAGGTGATAAGGTCCAGTGTTCTGGGAAGCATCAGGACAGCTTGTTACTTATCACTGTAACAGAATCAGCTTTCTGAAGTACAGACCTCATCTTGCTCTTCTCTTTAAGACTTTCGGTGGCTCCATATTTCTCAAAGATCCTGGACCAGCGGCACCAGCAGCACCGGGGAACTGGTTGGACATGCACATTTTTGGGCCCCTCTGCAGACCTACTAAGTCAAACTCTGGAGGTGGGGCTCAGCAAGCCCTCGGGTGATGCTGACACGCCCTGGAATCTGAGAACTGCTGACTTACAGAATGAAGTAACCCCTTTTCACCATGTGGTCACAGCCCTCCTTTCCTGCTCTAGTTCTTTCCCCCTTTCACAACTTCAAAATATACCTAGTTACTGGCTGCTTCTCATACCTCCGTCTACTCTCTCACCTCTGTACTTGGGGCAGAAACCTAGAGTTATCCTCCAATTTCTTACAGAGCAATAGAAACTCACATATTTAAACTGTATTTCCCAGCCTGCTTTGCAACTATGCTCTGGCCAATGGGATGTGAGCAAAAGTGAAGCATGCAACTTCTGAGTTGGGTCCTCAGAAGGAAGTAGCATACCTACTTTTCTGCTTGGCCACTTCCACCGGCCAGAATGTAGACATGGTGGTTTTGGACCACACAAACCAACAAGGGCAGAGCCTCAGGTGTGGTGGAACATCAGAAGGGAAGGGTTCTGGGTCCTTGACATTGTGGGGTCACCATAGGAGTCTAGATTGTGAAAACAGAAAGAAATAAACTTCCATTTTATTTAGCTACTGTTTCTTGAGGTCTTGTGAACACAATTGTCTCTCTGCCTCCCCTAATTCAATACATTTTGGTGTGCTGTTCTTCCATCTACCTGGCAAAGACCTGCTTCCTTTCAAGGACAAAATCAAATGCACTTCCTTCTGCTTATCCGAGGGGAGGTGATTTCTCCTCACCAGGTGCTCATTTCACTTCAGAGTCTTTTTTGCCAGCCAGCGTGAAGTCATTTCCCCACGAGCACAGGAGCTCCTTGAGGCAGGGATCAAGCTTTGTCATCCAGAATGTTCCACCAGTCTAGCTCAGTGTCTGACCCAGAGTCGATACTAGCAAACATTTTCCAGTGGCAATTTTAAGGGAGCCTCTGGTAACTGATGAATATCTTGGATGAGAACTGAGAACCAATTTCTTCTCTGGAATGGTGGCTAGAAACTTTTTCTCTTCCCAGAGCTGCTGTGGACCAAGTGGACTGAGACTGGCCACTAATGGGTGTTTTGGGGATGACCTAGGGAGTTAAGAGTATGAGGATAATAAATTAGGAGAGAAGAATTTATTATGTCACTGCACAACCTACTAAGCCTCTTCCTCCACAGGCTTGGTCTGAATGGTGTGGAGAGGCCTCAAGGTCAAGACTTGTGAGAAATGGTGACACAATGAGATTTCTCAAAAGGCCACTCAGTCATTGAAAATTCATTTTTCATGCCCCAGGAGCCTCCTGGTTTCCCAGAATAATGTTTGTTCCATGGGACCAAGCTATACCAGAACACTGACCTTTATTTTGACTCAGAACTACAAGTCTAAAGCAATACACTGTCAACCAGATTGGTGATCTCTCTCTCTCTCCCTCTCTCTCTCTCTGCTCCTGGGCTAACAAGTCATTAATGTTCCATTCGTTCATCAAATATTTAATGGGTATCAGCCTTATGCCAGGCACTGCACAAGCCACTTGGAATACAAAGATGAAGAGGACTCTCTCCCCATCCTCACTCACTAAGTGCAGGACCAGGGGTGTGGGCAGATGTCACCATAATGCAGGAGTTACCAAAGTGTGGTCTCAGGATGCCTGGTGGTGGGGGGGGTGGGGGTGTCTCTGAGACCCTCTGAGGGAACCTGTATTATCTTCATAACAATTTTAAGATGTTATTTGCCTCTGTCACTCTCAATTTTCATGTGTGTATGGTGGAATTTTCCAGAGGCTGCTCTATGATGTGTGATACCACAACACATGACAATGCAGAAGCAGATGTGAGAACCCAGTTGTCTATGAAGCCAAACATTAAAGAGATTTGTAAGTTTGCAAAACATTGTCATCCTTCTCACTATTTTTTGAAAGCGTACTTATTTTTCATAAAATGTGTTGTTTATACTAACACATAATGGATTCATTATTGTTTTCAAAGTAAGTTAATAAGTACTTTAAAAATGTCTCCGTTTTAATTTCTAATATAGTAAACAGGGATTGATATTACACACATAAACAAAATCTCTGTGAAACCCTTAAAACTTTCAAAAACATTTTCATTTTGAGATCTTTGTAGGCTCACATTCAGTTGCAAGAAGTAATACAGAGAGGTCCTGTCTACATACCCTTCACCCAGTTTTCCCCAATGGCGACATCTTGCAAAATTTTAGTACAATATCACAACCAGGAAATTGGCAATGAGACACTCCACCCATCTTATCCAGATCTCACCAGTTTTACATGCACTTGTGTGTGTGTGTTTGTGTAATTCTGTGCAACTTTATCACTTGTGTAGATTTGTGTGACCACCACCAAGATCATGAAACAGAACAGTTCCACCACAAGCACCCCTCATGCTACCCACAGCCACCTGCTTCCCTCCCCCCTCCCTAAGCCTTGTTCTCCCTCTCTATAATTTTATTTCAAGAATGTCGTATAAATGGGATAATACAGTAGGTAACCCTTTGAGATTGGCTTTCTCAC
Organism: Rhinolophus ferrumequinum; assembly: GCF_004115265.2. Classification (NCBI taxonomy): domain Eukaryota; kingdom Metazoa; phylum Chordata; class Mammalia; order Chiroptera; family Rhinolophidae; genus Rhinolophus; species Rhinolophus ferrumequinum. The sequence continues at coordinate 24,492,928 of NC_046306.1, read as the reverse complement.
TCAGCACAATCCCCTTGAGACCCATCCAAATCCGTGTGTGTATCAGGGCATTCCTTGCAATGCCTGAGTAGCGTTCCATTGTGTGGATTCACCACATTTCGCTTCATCATTCTCCTGTGCAGGGACATTCGGAATGTTTCTGATTTCTAGCTATTATGAATCAACCTGTTAAGAACATTTATGTACAGGTTTCTGTACGTTTTCACGTCTCTGGGTCAATTGCCCTAAAGTACATTTGCTGGGTGGTGTGGTAAGCACATGTTTAATTGTGTAAGAAGGCACCATACCTTCTTCCTGAGTGGCTATACCATATGATGTTCTTACCAGCAATTTGTGAGTGATCTAGTTTCTCGGCATCCTCACCAGCATCTGGTCTTATTACTATTTTTTTTATATCCAGACATTCTAATAGTTGTATATTGATATCTTGTTGTGATTTTAATTTGTATTTCCTGACGGCTAATGATGTTGAAAATATTTTCATATGCTTATTTGCCAACTGTATATCCTTTTCAGTGCAATGTCTGTTCATGCCTTTTGCCTATTTTCTAATTGGATCATTTGTTTTCACCCTTGAAATTTGAGAATTCTTTAATGTATTCTAGATACCAGTCCTCTGTCAGTTATGTGGTTTGCAAATATTTCCTCCCAGTGTTTTTGTCCTCTTTGCAGGATCTTTTTCAGAGCAAAAGGTTTTCATTTGGAATGATTCAACTTACCATGTTTTTTCTTTTATGGATTATGCTTTTGGTGTCAAGTCAAGTACGCTTCATCCAGCTCGAGGATCTGAAGATTTTTCCTACATTTTTTTTTCCTAAAAGTTTTATAGTGTTACATTTTACGTCTAACTCATAATCCATTTTGAATTCATTTTTGTATAATTTGTGAAATTTAGGTCGTTTATTTGCCTGTGTACATCGTTCATTTGCCTATGAATGTCAATAATTTCTAAGGGATCCTGAAAGCAAAGATTTGAGAACTTCTGCAATGAGGAGCGTGAGGTACTCTAAGATAGACATGCGAAGTGCTATGGGAAGGTTACCTCTGAGCAAGGCAGTTCTGGCAGACTTTTCAGAGAAGGTGACATTTGAGTTTTGCATTGGAGGATGAATAGGATTTTACTAAGCAGAGGAGAAATCTTGCTTTCTTTTCTCAGTCTTCCACAGCCAGTGATATTCTCAGTGATGAGATTAATTTTAAAAAGAGGGAAGTGTGGAAAATAAAGAGAAGGACTTATGGAGTCAGGAAGACCTTGGTTGAAATCCTTTTTAACTAGCTAAGATATTTCCCTTCCCTAAGCCTCAGTTTTCTTATCTGTTAAATGGGGAAAAATAGTTCATTTTTTTTTTCAAGGAAACTGTGAGGATTAAATGAAATAAGTCTGTGAACTGGCAAGCATCGTACCTGACACGTAGTAGGTACTCACTGATTTACCTTCTCTCTCCCTTTCACGATTTCCTTGAACTTTTCTCCATGTTATGGAGTTAGACCCTTCCTTTGATGTTCAGCCTGTACTTGATTTCATTCTTTTTCCCCATATTGCTCTAGATGAGTGGTTCTCAAACTTTAACTATATATCAACCATCTCAAAGCTGATACTCAGTACTTAATCACGAAAGCCTTCTTAAAACACAGACTGCAGAACTTCTGATTTAATAGGGCTGGGGTAGGACCCAAGAATTTGTGTTTCTAACAAGTTTCCAGATGACGCTGAGGCTATTGGCCTGGAGCCCACACTTTGACAACACTGTTGATAGTTCCAATAATTATCTCAATAAATTGTATAGAAGGAATCAAAGTATTCATGTTCTACACATGATAGATTTTCAAGGAAAATGGCTTGTTGTGTTTGTTTTTCAAAATTCGAAGAATATTCATTGAGGAGAATTCTGGTTTTAAGATGGCTGAGTTTTGCTTTATTTTTAATTATAGCAAAAAAACACATAACATTAAATTGACAATTTTAACCACTTTTAAGTGTACAGTTCAGCAGTGGCAAGTACATTCAAGGATGGATGAGTTTTGCTTTTATCCTCTTCTCTTCTCATTAAGTCCACTCCAGACAATCAGGGGAACATGCAAAACCTCTCTCCATCTTTGGTGAAAGTAGGAGACGTCTCTAACCCTGAAATAAAAAAAATGAAGACAGGAACTGTGTTGAGAAATGACAAACGACTTGGCAGAGTAGAAGAGGGCCAAACATTCTGCCTAAGGAGGAGACATACATTGAGGAAGAGCTAATTCACCCCGGAATGCCAGAAGGCTCAGGAACCCGCACAACCAGGTATTTCAGGAGGTGGGGGGAAAGCAGGGTGCAAAAACAGGAGGATAGACTGAAAGTCTTTGTTATGGGACATCTTGACCCCATGCAGTCAGGCACTTCTCCCCTCAGAGGATTCCAGGGTTTTAATCTCTGGAGAATTTGAACCAGAGTGGTTCCAAATTTAGTGATCATAGTCCCAGCAGAAAGAAAAAGTAGGGGGTCAGATGGGGGTCTGAACTAGACAGGGGTTGCCTAAAAAACTGCATCCCAAATGATGACACCCCAGCCCATTCCCAGCTGAGCTCCAGAATATTTACATCTAGGCTCATTATATCTAAGCTCAGGAAGCAGCAGTGGATGGAGCTCCCTTTTATGAAGAAAGCCGACTGCCCCAGAGAAAAGACCTGCAATCATGACAGTGGGGGCTTCTCGTGAAGTCCGTTGCCTTACAGTGAAACACATCAGTTGTGAACTCCTTTCCGTGCTTGCAAAGCTTTCAGACAATGTTTACTTGCCTCACTTTGAAATAAAGATCATTAGTCACTCGAGGTAAGTTTCCAATCTGAATAAGAGACCAAAGAAAATAGTGTTGCAGAGGCGACACTTTGCCGTGACTGCCACTTTGGCTTTCTCCTGGCCTGTGTGGGCATCTGCAAATGAAAGGTTAACTATGTAAAGGATTCTTCACGTGGGATGTCTTGACAATGGGTACCAGTTTCTGTGTAGGTATGCAAATGAGTTCAAATCTGAACTCATCAGATTCTCCAGGGGAGTCTGAGATGCACTAAGAAGTCATGAGCCACTTTTTGACTAGATTTCTAAGCTCTCTCCCTGGGTTTGTTCCCTGAGTATATTTTGCCTTTTCACATCTCTGGGACTCTGCACACACAGTACTTTGACTGGAGCACCTCTTCCTTCTTGGTAAATTTCTACTCTTCCTTCCAGACTCATCTGAAATATCTGGTTTTCCAGGAAAACCCTGACCCCTGACCTCCATCTGGGTTGGGTGACCTCTCGGAGCCTTCCCAAGACTTCTGTACACCTTCCCCATCTCCTTTAGAGGGATGTGTCTGCTGCCTCTGGATACGAAAGCCCCTCTTCTCCCAACAGCCTGGCTGGAGAGCTGAGTGATAATATCGTGGCAGCACCTACTTGTCCAGTCTCAGGATTGCATGCTTATTAATGGGGCTGAGAGCTGGACTGGTAGGTAGTTGGGAATAAATCAGCTCAGGCCTTTGAATTACATTTCAAAGCTCAGCAGAAGGCAGAGTGAGCTGACTGGAAAAAGAAAAAGGGGAAGACAGGGCAATTATTAAAACTCTTTTTGCCTCTATTTTTTGGTTACCTGGTAGGGCTGGGCTTACTGAGGCCCTTCTAAATACTGTGAACTTGAACTTGAACTTGGTCAAAGGAATTCAAGGTCAAGGCAACATCCTGACTTTCTGATTCTGCACCAGATGCTAGCATCTGTCAGAAGAAGGGTGTGAATTATCTAAGTCGATCCAGCCTTAACCCACATGCTCTGTGGAATAGATATTATTATTATTTGGGGTCCACCCTACATTTGAACTCCTTTGTTATATTTGGAGAATTCCTCATTTTATGAGTCTTCATGGGAGGTGGAGATCATGTCATTTTGTTAATGGGTTTTAAGCTCTAACGTGTTTTTTTTTTTTCCAACAGAATTTCTATCTCTCTGCTTATCTGTTCTTGCATGTTGTCTACTTTTTCCATTAGAGCGCTTATTAAGCATTAGAGCATTAGAGTATATTAATCATAGTTATTCTAAATTCCAATATCCCTGCTATATCCTGAGTCTGGTTCTGATGTTTTCTCCGTCTCTTCAAACTGTGTTTTCACCTGTTAGTAGGCCTTGCAATTTTTTTTTTTTGAAAGCTGGACCGGATAAAGGAACCTTGGTAAACAGGCCTGTAGCGATGTGGTGTAGGGGAGGGCAAAGCATTCTGTATTCCTATGATCAGGTCGCAGCCGCCTAGTGAGCCTGTGTCTCTGGACTGTGAGCATGATGTCCACATGTTTTCCACAAGTGCTTCTCGGTTTGTCCCTCCCTTAGATGGGACAGGATGGCTAGAGAAGGCTGGAGTTGGGAACTTCCATTCTTCCTGGTCAGTTTGGCTCTAATAAAACCCCAATAGGTAAAATAGTTTCTCCTGAGGGCAGGCCTTTTTAAGAAGAGAGTGCTGTGGTATATTTCAATATGTGGTGTATTTCCTATTCCTCTGCCAGAAGCATGAAAAGATTTTTGTCCCATATTCACTGAGATTCCAGTATTCACTGTGAGAATCTGGTCAAGCTCCTGGAGGTAAAACTCTCAAAAGTGTGGGGATTCCCCAGGACCAGATTTCCCTATAGTTTTTATCTCTCAGTCTCATATTAAGCCTCCAGGAATTCATCAATTACATTGCAGGCTTCCTACCTTGGCACTTGCTCCCGTGGAATTTTCTGTTCCGGTAAGTTGTGATTCTCTGCATCCCCCTGTGAGTCTCTCTAATTCTGGGGACAGCAGTTTGCCCTTTGACCTCACTGTTGCGGGTCTAAGAAGAGTTGTTGAGTTTTCAGTTTACTCAGCTGCTTACTTAGGACAGACTGACAACTTCCAAGTTCCTTACTGAACTGGAAACCAGAACTGGAACTGGAAACCAGAGCCGGTGAGTTTTTTTTTTTTTTTAATTTTTCCATTGTAGTAAAATATGCATAAGATAAAATCTATAATTTTAACTATCTCTAAGTGTCCAATTCGTATGCATTAAGTGCATTCACACTGTAGTGGGACTGTCAATCTTCAGAACTTTCTCATCATCCCAAACTGAAACTCTGTGTCCTTTAAAGAGTAACTCCCCATTATGTAAGCACAAACGTTTATGTTATTGTTGCTGCTGTCATTATTATGGTGTAGTGAATAAAGGCCATTGTGCTCTTAGGGCATTGGGCATCACTCGCAAGAACATGTTTGGGGTGGGGTACCGTGACATACTTTTAAGAAAGGAGTTGGTGGGATCCACATGTATGTTTTAGGGAGGAAAGGTCACTAATGGGGAAAACCTGGTGGCTGAGTGTGCTGTTGACGCTCATTCAAGTCAGAGCTGAGCAAGCTGCCCAGAAGCTGTGTTCTAAATGGAAACATTTATTAGAGTAAATGTTCTGAGTCCACATTGACTTCATTTCACCGGTTTTGTTTTATTGTTTCATCTGCCCAGGAACCTTGGAACTCTCGGAGAGATGAATGAGAAGATTCCACGTGCTAATCTCATTTCCAAATGTAATTGGCACCTGAATTACAAAGCTCTCTGCTTCCAAAGGCTGCGTTAACAGAGCCATCCATCCTCCCGGCCGTCTAGGTGGGCCAGCTTGCCACTGTGATGCATGTTCATTGCTCCAGCAATGGAGAAGTACTGGAGTTGGTACAACCTTTCTGAAGGGCAATTTGGCAATAGGCATCAAAATTTTAAATTTGCAGAACTGTCAGCCCAGCAATTTCATTTCAAGGATTTAGTTTATCTCAAAGAAGTAATTGGACAAATGGGAAAGGATGTTTGTACAGAGATGTTCAGTGCAGCTTTGTTTATAATTGTGAAAAACTGGAAATGCTCTAAATGTCCAACAATAGAGGACAGTTTACATCAATTATGGCACACAAAATGGCGTGTTTACTATGCAACTGTCCCCCAAGATGAGGTAGAGCTGTATGTAAGGAAAAACTTCCACACATTCTTACGCATATCCTGCGGAACGTTTTCATGGTTAACATTTTCCCGGTAGGATGACTCTTAGTTTGTAATACCCAAACTTGATGGTGTATATATGTCTCTCAATAATAATACTTTTTGAGGGCAAATGTTTATATAAAACATTATATTTACACCCCTAAAACTCAATAGAACATTTTGAACAAAATTATATGGGAGAAAAAAGTTTCACATTATATCCCAAATAAAATTGGTAGATCACAGTTACATGTAGAAATGTGGATCAGCCGAGTGACCCTAACCCTCCAGTGCCAATCTATCTGGCTGATTAATGTAGTAGAAGTTACTGGGTGACACTTCCAGTAAAGCTTTTACAGAAGGAACAGACCCCATTTTCTTGCCTCATTTGGCCTTTTGGCCCCTTCCTGCCTGGACCATTGATGTGTTGCCTAGACGTACAGCAAATATCACGAAACTATGAAGCTACAAAGCCCAAAGACGTAGGTCTTTGCACTCTGGCAGAGAGGAAAGGAAGAAGGGGCAGGTATGCCCAGGACTTCTTGTTACATGAGACTTACAAGCCTTTTGTTGTTTATGTCTCTTTTCTCTGCCATATGCTTCCAAACACAATCCTGATACAGTTGTTGTTTTCATTTTCCCTTATTTCTCTTTCTAAAAGCAAATGATAAAAATATGTCATGTACTAATAAATATAACTGGATTAATCAAGTAAAAAGATACAATAAAAAATCAACCGAGTAATCACAAAGGGGTCGTCACCATGGCTGTTGCTAGCAGTAAGAGAGGCCATGTTGTACACTAAGCAAATATGTAACCACCAATTTAATTGTTGGTGATTTGAAAGTAATGCCGAGCCTCTCACCTCCTAATATGATAGTTTTAAAAAATATATGTATGTATTTGTGTTTATATATAAAAATTTATGTTTACATATATTACATATGTATTGTTTTTTACCGAGTTTTAGTAAAATTTCAGGAAATCGGTTGAAGGATTTGAGCTAATGTGTACGAGTATGTATTTTTTCCTATTTAATATAATGGGAATAGGTTTGCTTTGGCATTTTCATTAAGAACATCTGTTTTTTAGGACCCAGTTAGTGACATTAAGTGGAATATGCCAGGACTTGGAGGGAACCCGACTGCCCTAAGGCCGATCCCTATCTCCACTGTTCCCTAGTTCTAATTTTACCCTTTCCCTCCCCCAGGGCCCAGGATCCGCCCACCTGTTGACTCTTGCAAGGGCCCCCACTCCCTGACCACATCTGGCACAGTCCCTGGACCTCTCATTCCCACAGCTGAGCTGGGCCTTTCCCACTCTAGTATCTCCCCCTTCTGCCCCCCCAGGACCCCCAATCTGGGGAGTGTAGCTACTTTTCAGGTTTCCAACTGGGGCCCCTCAACTGCCTCACCAGTTTCAAGTCCTCCCACTGACAGATGATGTCTCTCAGCAACCATATGGAGGGCTGGGAGCAAACGAACAATAAATGCACAACTATAATAGAAGTAAAACACCCCCAAACCCCAAAAAACAACTAAGTGAAAAAGCAGGTTATAAACACGGATTCTGCTGTCATGTATAGAAGCAGAAAAGACTTGAGGGAAATTGTCCCAGAACCTCCATCGGATTTTCCCTCCTTCCTCATGGCCAGAACTTGGTCATGTGACCTATTCTTAACCAATCAGTGGCAAGGGGGATGGGAGTATTGCCAAAAGTTGAGACTTGGCGATCTGAGCTTCACCTGCATTTTAGCAATGCCTGAAATGTCTTGATGCCTGAACCATAGCAGACCAAACAGCCTGCTATTTTTAGGGGTGGGACCTGTGATTTTGTATATATTTTTAACTTCCTAGGTATTTTTGATAGGCAGAAGGGGTCAGAAACACGCTTTTACACTAACCATAACTCATCTTCTGAGGCTAGGGAAAGGGCTACCTTCCCCCAAACATTTGGCCACTAGACAGCTGAAGGTAACCGGGATCGGCCTTAGGTATGATGCAGAGAACATGATGGAAAGTGTTTGTTGTGCAGGCAAATGATATTGTTTGACCTATATGGTGTGCTCCTATTTCTTATATGAATATATAGAATGGCATATATGCCAAGAAAAAATTTTAGAAGACTATAGATCAAATTTTTAATAGTGATTCTCATGGTGTGGGGTGGGGTGGGATTAATAATAGCTGATTTTCACTTACTAGTTGAACTTTTACAATGAACATCAATCACATTATCATAAAAACAATGAAGATACATGCATTCTGGAAAAAAAGATTTTTTTTTTTTTTAAGGATCAAATACTGCTTTATCCCTGTGAGGTAACCTCTGTGGGGTGAGCCCAGTTCCCTGTTAAGGAACTTGTTGCTATGAGCTTAACATTTTTTACTGTCCCAGCAAGTGTTCCCCTCTTCCATTTGACCAGGAGAAAGGTAAACTCTGATGTGGACAGTCCTATTTCCCTTGCCAATGATTGGTTTAAGCCAGGACATGTGATGCAATTGTGGCCAATAAGATGTGAGGAGCCATCTGCTGGGGGTGTGGTGTGTGTTTCTGGGAAATGTTTCCTTACTTTTCAAAGAGACACAGGAAAAGAGTGTCTCCTCTTGTCCCAGACATATTGTTGACTGTGTGTGATACCTAGATACTGCAGCTGCCGTCTTATGATCATATGGAGACAAGTCCATACACAGAGGATAGCAGTGGGAAAATCCTTGGTAGCACATTTTGAAACCTGAAGTATAATTTCCATACAGTAAAGTACACAAATCGGACGTGTACAGCTTGGCAAATTTTTATGTATGTATGTACTCATGTAACCACTAACTGATTAACATGTAGAACATTTTTAGCACTGCAGAGGGCTTTCTCCTCTGCAATATGGCTCAATACCCAATATGTGCGGTTCTGTTTCCTACCTCTGTAATTGTTTTACCTGTTCTTGAATTTCATATAATGGACTTACTTATACAGTACACACTCTTTTGTGTTTGGCTTCTTTTGCTCAACAAATTTTCTTTGAGATTCCTTCATGTTTTTATTTATATCAGTAGTTTATCTTTTTAAAAAATTATTGTGTAATATACCATTGGTACCACGATTTATTTATCCATTTCCTGTTGATGGACATTCAATTATTTTCGGTTTTGGGCTGTTATGATAACAAAGTTACTATGAACATTCCACATACCTACATATGGGTGGGTATATGTCCTCATTTATCATATATATATATATATATATATATACACACATACATGTATATACATATATATACATACATGTATATACATATATATGTGTATGTATGTGTATATATATATATACACACATACATATATGTATATATATATGAAATTGCTGGGTATAGGATAAATAGCTATTTTAGCTTTCGTAGATACTGCTCAAGAGTTTTTCAAAGTGTTTGAACCAGTTTACACTTCCACCAGGAGTGTGTGAGATTTTCAACTGTTCTACATTCTTGCTAACACTTGATATTGTAGTCTTTTAAAACACTTGATATTGTAGTCTTTTAAATTTTGTCTATTCTGGTGAGTGAATTGTGTTATTTTATTGTTCTTTTAGTTTGCATTTCTCTGATGACCTTTTCAAGTGTTTTTTGGTCATTTCCTCTCCTAAGAGGTGCCTGTTCAAGTCTTTTTCCCTTAAACATTTTTTAAATTAAAGTTATTGGGGTGACATTGATTAGTAAAATTATGTAGGTTTCAAGTGTACAATTCTATAATACATCATCTATATATTGCATTATGTGTTCACCACCCAGAGTCTGTTCTGCTTCCATCACCATATGTTTGATCCTTACCCTCTTCTACCACTCACTCCCCCTTTGCCCTATGATAACCACTAACTGTTGTCTGTGTCTATGATTTTTTGTTTGTTTGTTTATTGCTTTCAGTTTTATAGCCCACGTATGAGTGAAGTCATGTGGTTCTCGACTTGTTCTGTCTGACTTATTTTGCTTAGCATGGTAATCTCAAGATCCATCTATGGTGTCACAAATGGCAGTATTTCATCTTTTCTTATGGCCGAGTAATATTCCATTGTACATATATACCACTTCTTCTTTGTCTATTCAACTATTGATGGACACTTAGGATGCTTGCATATCTTAACTGTAGAGGGGTTGCCCACCAGATACTATGAGCTATTGGGGAACATAACCATCATGAGAACCACGGGCAGATGCGGAGGAGAATACCCCACCATCTCTCTTCTCTCACTTTGGTTTCCTTCAGCTCCCATTGGACCAACCTAACCAGAAGTCAGAGGGCAAAGGATTCCAGATGATATGGTCTGTAGAGGTCAGCCTCCTGGGGGGGCAAAGTAGAGCAGCAAGAGGAAGAAAATGGATATAAGGAAAGAAATAGATAATAGCATACTCACCTTCAAGATAAGCTTCTTCAGAATGGACACTGAGTCTTTAAAAATAATGTTGCCATAGTGTTTTACACACTTGTTACAAAAATCCAAACATCATAGAACACAAAAGAACCCCTATTAGCCCCAGAAATAACCATAGCTAACTATTTGTTCTATAATATTTCATATTTTATACACATGCACACTGAATATGTGAGTTTATGGAAGATTGTATTTCCAAAGAATGACCACAGCAATATTTCTGGTCTTCCATGGTCTTCCTGACTTTGCCCCTCCCATCACAAGGTGATTCTACTTCTCCTCCCCTTGAACCTGAGGAGGGCTTTGTGATTGCCATGACAGAATGTGGCAGAAGTGATGCTACATGACTTCAAGGGCTGGGTCATAAAAGGCAATATGACATCTTCTGGAAATCTTTTTGTGAGGATGCTCACCCTGGGAACCCGGTCACCAAGTTATAAGAAAACCCAGGTCACATGAAGAGGCCACATGCAAGTATCCTGGCTGATTGCCCAGCTGAGGTCCCAGCTGACAGTCATCATTAACTGCCAGATAAGTGAAAGAATGAGCCTCCAGATGATTCTAGCTTCCAGCATTTGAGTGACCTCAGCTGATGCTGCATGGAGCAAAGGCACTTATCGCCACCAAGCCCTGCCCAAATCAAAGATTCATGCGTAAAATAAATGCTTTTTTTTAAGCCGCTGGGATTTTGAGTAACTTGTTATACAGTCATAATAACTAAAAGAGAGGCAGTATTGGGGGTTAAACTCTCAGGCTCTGGGGTCAGACTTCTTGGGTTTGAATGTGGTCTCTGCCTCTCATTCCCTATGTAATAGTTGGCCAGTTGTTCAAATTCTAACCCTCAGTTTCTTCATCTGTAAAATGGGAATAGCGATATTAAAAATCTCACACAATAGGATTAGGATATAAATCAGCTCAGTTCCCAGCACATATTAAATTATTATCATTATTGACCATGAATTCCCTAAAAGGCCACCAGGAAAACTTGATCAAACAAAGCTAAGTGTATGAAACTTGCTGCAGAAAGGGAGAATAGCACCTTGAAAAAGTCTGACTAGTATCTCCAAGTGGAGACATTAAAATACGATGCAGGATTTTCAAGGCTGCACTGGGTGGTTTTAAGGTGGGTCAGATAAGGCAGGTAACTGGTTGGGATTGGGCAGAATTTATGACCTAAGAGGTTTGGATTGGTGGGCTTCGAGGGGCAATGGCCTTGAAGTGAGTCTAGATAATCAAATTATTTGTTTGGTAAGTAAGGTGTTTGATTGGTTCCATCTTATCTTAAGAGCAGGTACTTCTTAGAGCAAGCAGCTAAATTATTACCTGGGCCCAGTATTATTTAATGCAAGGACAGAAGAGTGTGTTGCTTTCGATTTTCATTATTAATACTTTTTATTTCATGGAAAAGGAATCATACCCTACCCTACCTATTATATTGAAACTTGCCTTTTCATTTAATGACGTATCTTGCATATCTTTCCTTATCAGCACATGTGAATTCATTTTATTCTTTTTAACAGCTGCTTGATATTCAGTTGTATCATGATTTGTTTGCCCTTTCACCTATCAGCAGATTCCTGGTGTGTATGTAGCAGGGAGGGGGGCCCAGACCTTGAGCACAGTGCCTGGCCCAGAGTAGGCACTCAGAAAGGGTTTGATATTGAAAGGAGAGTATACCTTAAATCATTTTTCCTAAGTCTTTCAAGAATTGTGGTATATTATTTTTGTTTTTGTTGCCAGGAAATATTTAATTTCTATGAAAATTCATTTTATTTCATGGTTTCTGACTTTGGTGTCAAGTTAAGAAAGACTTGTTTCACTCTTATTATTATTAAAAGTGTTTACTTATATTTGTTTCACTTTTTACATTTATTAAATAATTAATCTATACCTGAAACTAATACAAAATAGTATTGAATGTCAACTATAATTAATATATACAGAAGGTGCCAAAAATTGTATACATATTTTAAGAAAGGAGACAAACTGTATTAAAATTATAATACAATGAATGACGCAAGCATTCATTTGATTAATGCCATCTTTTGAGCAAACATCATACTACACATTGCTACCGTGGTTCAATTCAACTTCAAAAAGTAATATATAGATAACAACTTTTAAAATGTGTATACATTTTTTTGGTATATGCACACATATATATATACTTTTTGGGGTATATATGTGTGTGTATATATATATATATATATATATATATATATATATATGCCAAAAAAATATATACACATTTTAAGAAAGGAAAAAATGTATTAAAATTGTAATGCTCAATATATACCAATAATGAAAGATGAATACAAGTCGCATTTGACTTCTGCAATTACAAGAGGTGCTCAAAGTGGTTACCATCAGCGTCCAGACACTTCTGGTTACAGCGAACTACAGCTTGAGCAGCATTGACCAAAGTGTCCACTTGCATGCATTTTTTTTCAACCCCAGTATATATATATATGTATAGTCACGGGATGTAAAGTACAGCATAGAGAATATAATCAATGGTATTGCAGTAGCTATCTGTGGTGTCAGATGGGTAGTATCACTTTGTGAGGGGTGTAAATGTCTAATAATGTTGTTTTGTACACCTGAAACTAATAATAATAAAAAAAATTAATCTAAAAAAAGAAATGAGAGTGTACCTGAAATCTGTGAAACGCCACGTACATGTAAGGTATGAGTGGATGGGTGGGTTCCCCCGATACTGCATCTTATCCCATCCCAGTTTTGTCATCTGTATTAGGCAGCATCTCTGGGTGGGAGAGATGCATAGTCCCTACGTGCATCTGGTGAGGAATGCAGGAGGCTGCTGAGAGCCTGAGGAGTAGCTTGGTGGCCAGCTGAGGCAGGGCTGCATGGAGGATGCAGCTGAGGGGTGCTCTGGCGCCCAGGAGGGAGGTGGTGGCATTGAGTCAGTGCCAGTGAGAACAGATCCCAAGTCAGTGGCTGTGAACTTTAGCAACTTGTGCCATCAGGACACCACTGACCAGGCAGGGCAAGGGACACCTTGTGAAACCAGCAAGGACCCAAAGAACAGTAGGAAGGCCACCTCTTCCCGTTGCCATGACATTTCCTCTACATCCAGATGTCATCTTCAGAAGGAAGCTGAGGAGGAAACATTTGAAGAAAAAAAAGGCAGTCCCTGTAGGGTTTTTAATTGATAATTAGACACAACATTTAAGAACATGAAGCTGATACAAAACGAAAATATAGGTTTTCAGCCAGGGGTAGTGCCACACCAATAGGGGGCATTTGGAAATAGTGGGGGGGCATTTAGAAATAGTGCGGCGTTTTCTTTCACTTTTTTTGTTATGAAAACTTTCAAATAAAAAAGTAAAAAGAATAATCGAACACATATATCCATCACCTAGATCTCTCAGTTGTTATGTTTTTTTTCCCCTTTGGCCATAATTGCTTTATCTATTTTTTTCTGAAGTAGTTTAAAGTAAATTACAAATATCCTGACATTTCACCCTAAATGCGTCTCTGAAAAACAAGAACATTTTTTCTGCATAATGTGGGGGCGTTCTTGGTTGACACTGAGGCAGGCTACTGGCGCTTTACGTGGGTGAGGGACAGGGATGCTAAATGTTCTGTAATGCGTGATTTACTTCAGCTCAAGGAAGAACTGTCTGGTCTAAAGCTCCAATAGCATCATCTTGTAGAAAGCCTGGTCTGCAGAAAGACAAATGTGTGGGAATTATGTGTGGAGGATGGGTGGGAAGGGTGCTATCAGAGATTTATTCATTTTACATATATGTCTTCATTATAAAAGTCACACACAAACCAATGAGATGTGGGGACATTAAACAAAAACTATAAAGAAGCAGTAGGTGAAACAAATCACCTATAATTGCATCCTCCAGCATCAACCACTATTAACATTTTGGAATATTTCCTCCCATATATATATATGATTATATATGTATATGATTATATATATATGATTATATATGTATATGATTTTATATATATATATGATTATATATATGAATATATGGAGATATATCTATATCTATATCTATATCTATATATAGATATATATCTCCATCTTAGAAAGGCATATTTTTAATTGGTTACTTAAAGTCTCCTAACCCCTGCCCACACACCACAACCCAGAAGGGTGAGGAGCTAGGGAACAAGAGGAGATTTGTTTCTGAAATGAAGTATATGCCACATTAAAAAAAGGGGGGGGAGAACCTGATTGATTACTTGTTAATTTGTTTCCACCCTACTTACTCAGGACCTTAATTAATCATCAGAATGATTTTATGACGTAGGGCTTATCATCCCATTTTCCAGATGAGATGCCTAAGGCTGAGGGAGCTTAGGAAGCTCCCCCAAGCTTCCACAGCCTGTGTGCTTCACCATTCTGACTTACAGCCTCTGAATACAACTCTCGGCTCCCCGCCCAGCTCTGGGGTGGGAGGTAGTGGTGGCAGGAAGCAGGGATACTGGGGACACGGAGTAGACACTTTACCCAGGGATCTCTGGAGATGGGACACTCACAGACTCTCTTGTGCTGAATCTTAAACATGGAGGATGTATCCATTGTGGAGGAGGTACCTCTTCCCCCTTTGATGATCCACTTCTTTGTTGGCATGTGGTTTGGTGAGGAAGAGATTACCCATCTATGCCTGGGTATTTGTACCCGGGCCAGTACCTAAAATGCAAACACAAACTACCTGTAGTAGATTAAAGATGGCGGCAAATTCTTTGACATTCTTTCCATTCAAGAGGAGGGATCTATGTTCCTCCAGTTGAGCCTGGGCAGGCTCAATGACTGCTTGACTAATAAAACACAGCAGAAGTGAAGTTGTGCCCATTTTCAGACCAAGACCTTAAGAGACTTGAAGCTCCACATTCTGTCTTTTGGAACACTTGCTCTTAGTACCCAGCTGCCATGTCATGAAGAGCCCAGGCAACCCTGTGGAAAGTTCCATGTCGCCATAATGGAGGCCACTGGTCTAGAGCCCCAGGTGAACTCCTAGACATCAGCTAGCACCGACTTGCTACCCGTGGGAGTGAGCCGTCTTGGAAGTCAATGCTCTAGCCCTACTGTAAGCTCCCAAGCTGACGCTGAATGGAGCAGAGATGAGCCAACCCTGCTAAGTCCTCCCCAAATTATAGATTTGGGAACAAAGCATTGATTGTTATTATTTTAAGCCACTGCCTTTTAGAATGGTTTGTTATGCTGCGTTACGTAACCAGAATACCACCATTTTCTGAGCCGATCCTCCAAGCCAAATTATGTGGGACACCTTTCATATATACTGGTCTCTTTTAATTCTCATACTTCCCTCTAAGGTAAGAAAAACCAATAGCTAACATTTATTGAGGGCTTGCTATATGCCTAGTGCAGTTCAGAATCCTTTTCTTATGCCAATTCATTTAATTGTCCTAATAACCCTGTTTCATAGGGACTCTTATCCTCATTTTACAGATGTGGAAACAGACACAGAGAAATTGGAGAACTTGCCCCAAACCAGGCAGGAAGTGGCAGAGCCACGGACTCAGTTGCCTGATTTGAAAGTCAGCAATCGTAACCGTTATAATTTTCTGCTTCTCAGGCAAAGGGTTGACGAGAAGACTGAGTATCAGAGAGGCAAAGTGACTTGCCAAGGTTGCACAGCTAATGAGTGATTTTGGACCACTTATCCTCTGAGTTCCTCCATTAAAGCTGCCATGACTCTGACAGTGTTGGCTGTCTGTCTTTGTGAGAGCCAGCGGCTCTCAGTTTCTGATCGTCCCTTAGCTTGATCCGCTTCTCGACTCTGCAGCTGTGGCACACAGTGACCTTTGGCTGTTCCCACACATTCAGTTCCATCCCCAAAGCACAGGATTTTTCCAATCAAGAAAGTTCTTTAGAAGAATGTACCTCAGGCCCACAAGGACTTTCCAAAAGAACTTTCCAACATTCCAAGGATAGTTTGTGCTTTGAGCACCACCTGGCTTTAGGCAACTTCTCTGTCCTTCTCTTTCCTGCCATCTCTCCCATTTCCTGCACCTTCTACCCTGTTTCCTTTGCAAACGAAGGGTATAGGTGAGCAGGGCAGGATATCAGGGGTAAGAGAAAGTGAGCATGAGCTCTTAAATTACGCAGACTTTTGTGACCTACGGCAATTATTTAATCTCTCTGAACTCCTACGTACTTATCTGTAAAAAGGGATTTTGAATAGCTTCTTCCTCATCACATTAAATGAGGCAATGTGTTTTCCAGATCCCCTTTTGGTGTAGGACCTGTTGCCTGTAGCTCCAAGGTAAGTGATTTGTGGGAAAACGTCTAGAGGCTGCTGCAGAACCCTTTGTGGCCATCTGCTGAAACCCACGTGTCTGTCCACTAGTGCAGAGGAGCAAAATATGCTTTCTCTCTCTCTTCTGCCTCCCAGATCGTATGTGAGTGCCTTTCATTGGCAGATCCAACCTAGAAACCTGTTGGTGTGAGTTTCCAGGGAGTGTATCTTCCAGGTTTCTTGTCCCTGCTATGGGGGAGAGCACAGAAGCATGAGAATGGTGCTGAATTGCCAACAGGAAACAGAACATACTTTCATTTCTAAAGAACCAATGGGCAAGGGCAAAGTTTATCCCAGATGGGGACCAACAGGCTTTATTGGATGAGGCGGAAGAGGTATAGTTGAGTGGAAGAGAGTGGAGGGGAACAGGGCTTACCTTGTGGGATGCAGAGTCTGCCTCTCTTGATGAAAGCCAAAAAGGCTATGTCTGGGTCTCAGGCATTTTGGCAACTAGATAGGTTAGAACATGTGACCTGTCTCAGCCAATAATGTGTATCCTACACTTCAAATCAGGGGCTAGTACACAGGATGATGGAGGGTGGAGAACTTACTGTGGTGGCAGAGGCAGCAAGGACTACAGCAGTACTCTATTTTGGGGGAGCAGTAGTGCCTGCCAAGCCTGCAATAGGGTGCTGTGATCAGGTCTGTTGGGCAGCGGTGTAAGCCACAGGGTCCGGTATGCCACAGAAGCAGTGTTTTCATTAGACTAGTTCTGTGGCACACTTTAGGCTATGGTTTTGTTGCAGACTCACGGGGCTAACAAACATCTTTTCAGTAAGTTCATTTTCTGCTTAAATTAGTCAAGGTCAATTCTGTTGCTTGCCACCAGGTTCCTGGCAATACTGAACTCAGAAAGCCACTGTGAAGATTAAAGGTAAAGAACTTAGCATGGGTCCTGGTCATTGCAAGCACTCTGTATTAGTCAGGTTCCACTGAAGATAACAGAAATGAAACCATTAAGACCGGGTAAAGCCAAGAGATTTAATATAGGCCCTTAGGTGCTTGCAGGATTGTTGGAGCAGGTTCTAGGTAGAATTTCCAGGAATGTTTCCCAGAATGTACCCACAAGATTGGCCTTCCAAGAAAGCTCCTAAATCCTCTATGAACAGGAAGGTGAAGATTTAGGAAGTCCCTATCTCAATTGCTGGCTTCAGGACCATGTTGCCTCAACTGAGATGCACCGATCATCTCAGTTGCACAGGAAACTGTGCTAGCATTGTTGGTTCCAGGCCCAAACTGCCTCTGCCTTGATTGATAGAAACAAAACAGATGTCCCATGACCTTCCTGTCAGCAAAACAAACCTAGGTACCAGTCATTTGACCTCTGCTATCACTGCTACAAGAAAAAACACCAATGCTCCCAGATCATTCTTGTCAGCCCAGAGTGGAAATACGTTCTCTACCTCACTTCTAGCTTCCAAACAGTGCTTCCACTTTTGGAAAATAGGAGGTGCCTCAAGGACCCAATCTGTAGATTTGGGTTTTCCAGCTTCTAGCATGCAGTAAAACATGCACAAAGGTGTGGAGTAAAGTTGAGAAAACCAGTCCTTGATGTCAGAAACACACCTCAAATATAGGAACCACTTTTTCTGTTTACTACATCGTTTTGCACTTATCACTGTCACTTTTTTTTTTCACTGTCACTTTTTAGTGCCTTGCTTTGCTGGTACTCTAAGCACATACTCAGTTGGTTCCTACTAGACTAAGAACCCAATGAGGAAAAGGTTAGCAGCCATCGCTTGGGTCTTCCAAAGCAGAAAGATAGAAACTGGGCAGAATACTCGTTTCTTCTGTGCTCAGATAAGCCAGTTTGACAGGACAAAGAATCTTGCCATGTCACTTGTCTCTGCAAACCTAGAGGCCTGGACCCAAAACTAATTCCCCCCAGGAGGCCCTTAAAAGGTGACACTATGTGATGCCTCTGGGGCATGTGTGGGCAGAAGAGGCCAATGCCTGTGAAAAAAACTTTCTCCCACCCACCTGAGCTATCTTGGTGGGACACTGATTAAGAAGGAAGAGAAACAGTAGAAGCCATTTCAGTTCCTGGCAGTAGCTTCTCCCAAAACTAATCTGGGTCACCTCTGGCAAGAAAGATGCTGATTGAGGCATCTGGAACCTGAGGTCTGAAATAAGCACAAGTGGGTAGCATGTCAGAAATCAGCCCCCGGCAGCTCAGTGCAATGTAGAGGTTAAGAGCAAGGGCTCCGGAGTCAGTTATGGTTCTTATGTACTCGGTGACCTGCAGGAAGTGACTTACACCCTCGAGCGTCTGTCTCCTTTTCTGTACAAGATGGCTAATATCTGCATCGCAAATGTGGGTAATGCCCAGTACAAAACCTGGCACAGAGTAAGTCTTTGATATGGTAAAGCAATTATTAGAATAAAAAGGCAAAGGGACCGGACTCATTGAGGATCTATTCTGTGTCGGGTGCTCTCTCTATACAATCTCCTTTAATTTTCCCAGCAATTCAGGGCCTCCACGTTATGAATAATAACCCCTAGAATCTGAAATTCAGCAGCACAGTAGCAGCCCCGTGAGGCAGGATTTCTCCTCCTCATTTTAGAGAGAAGGAAATTGCGGTGGAGGGAACACTTTGGGGGCCTCCCCTATATCCTCCTGCCCTTACCACCTCAGTGATTTCCAACAGCTGGCACCTGCATTTCTTTGCCCAAGGATTTCCTGTTGCTGTTGCCCTGGCAGGCTGAAAGTGCTGGAGCACCCACCGCCTCCCCAGCAGCTTTCCACCACAGACTGATGGGAGTTTGTCCAGAAATACTCTAACTCTCTTGACCATGGGGGATAACCCTGAGGCACGGCTCCTACACTGTCTCCCAGAAACCCCCAATGAGATTAAGCTTTCCATCTAATAAGATAAAGCTATCCTTATGACAAATGAAGAAATTCTCACCCTCTCCTCAAAATGAGGAGAAGCACCATCCCAGCAATCATCAAATCCATTGCTAGCTATATTAATTATTCCCCAAGTCTGTCACAGTCCCACTGAATATTCTTTTATTTCAAAACTGTATTGTAAAATTAAGCTTCAGAAATTTTATATAAAATAAAAATAAGGAGAAGAATAAAATACCACATAAAACAAGCAGGTACATAAAACAGACAAAGAGAACATATGCAGAGCATACCTGTAGTCCTTGAGTCAAAAGGTCACGAGTCAGAGTTGATATCTATGGCTGCCTTCTCCCACTACCCATTCTGTATTTCCCTTGCTTTCAGACAGAACTTCAGCTACTTAGGATTCTTCATTTGATGGAGTGACCTGAGCCATCCTTCTTGAAGGCTCTGAGTCATCAATTATTCTACTTTTTTGTTTGTTCATTTGTTATAGTTTTACCTTAACATTTACTATTGGGCATGGACACAATAAAAGGTGACCCAGAAAATCCACTATGTCCCAGACATAGTTCTTCTTGTCCCCAGTTTCTAGCAGCAATCTAATTTCCTCTTGGTAATCAGGATCAATCATTCCATCCTGTGAATAACTCTCTTTTCTGCTTACTGGTTCAGTGGCATAAGGAGCCCCAAATGACCAGGTGATAGTCTCATCTTCCAATTCAATGGAATCATTCTTGTGTCCTCTGGTTGAAGTGTTCCCACCTTGAAGACTAAGACCTCCGAACCAGCAGGGTTCAACGTCCCTGAGACGGGAAGCGAAAATTCTGTGAGTAGGTTATTGGGAATAATAGTGAAAGGAGACATTTACCTTTCTACCCCTTCAGGCCCAGACCCATGAATTTAGCCTGGCTATGGTTCCTCATAAGCAGAAACAGTGGTCTCTGACTTCAACTACATCCTGTATCCTGTAAGACAGAACCAGGGTCCTTTCAGGATGTTGTCTCATAACTGGTGCAGTAACCGAGCCTTCAGCAAGTTATTCCACCTTCCAACTAGTCCAGCCACTTGCAGATGACAGGGTGTGTGGCAAGAACTATTAATTCCATGGGCATGGTTCTATTTCTGCATTTTCTTTTCTGTGAAATGAGTTCCCCAGTCAGAATTAATACTACAGGGAATACCATGATGGTAGCTAAAGCATTCTGTAAGTCCACAGATGATGGTTCTCACAGATGCATTATGGGCAGAGAAGACAGATCCACATCCACAATATGTGTCATTTCCAGTGAGGATAGATCTCTGCCCCCCTCCATGATGGAAGAGATCCAGGGTAGTTAACCTGCTACCAGGTGGCTAGTTAGCCCCCTGGGGAATGGTGTCTATTGGGAACTCAGTGTTGACCTCTTCTCTTGACTGGTAATTCACTCAACAGTAGCTTTAGCTGGGTAGACCTTAAGGTTGTTGACCATGTTGTTGATCCCATGCATGGTCTCTATTTCTGTCACCATGGCAACTTTGTTCATAGACCCATGAACTTGTCACTGACGAGGGAAGTTCAGAATAACTTGGGGGTTCAAGATTGTCAGTTTTGTCTGGGTCCAATCAGATGTCCTCATTTCAAATTTTATGATCCCATTACTTCCCAATCAAGTTTTATGATTCCATTCTTTCCCAATCAAGTTTCACATGAACGACTTGATAAGGCTGTGAATCCAATTGATATTATAATTCGGCAACTCACACAACTACATTTTATGTTATAGTCTCAGCAATATAAACCTTGTATCTTTAAGAAATAAAATATTCTTTTAACTTCTCAGACCATGATTTGAACGGAGCTTTGAGTTTTCTCTCTTTAAGCATTCAAGTCCACTCAGAGGAATATATCCCACACTACAATCATTATAGTCATTATTACTGCCATCACACTCAAGTGAAACATCTAATTGGGCTCCCTAGACACTTGTTTCAGTTGGCTCTTCATTGCAATGAACCATAGCTTATTTAATGGGCCCTGCACACAATGGATTACTAGCATCCCATTCCCTATTGGTAAGGAGCTCAGTACTGCACTCAAGTTCAAGAGCATGGCCAAACTAATGCCCAAATCCCATTTGTACAGGTCTGTCTCCTGAGGCTACTCCTATATCAGCCAGAGTCTAGTCAGAAGATAAAAAAAAACACATAGTAATTTGGACAGAGAAAGTTTAGCATAAAAATCATTAAGAGAGAAGTAAGAAGGGATTGGCTAGTAAGAAGGGTAAAGAATTGTAAAGAGTACAGGAATAGTGGATATAAGGCTCTAAGAGTAGCCCTACCCTTAGGACTGAGATACAGTGCCTGCCAAGGAAGGACCCCAGTGCCAGGGTGAGATCCAAGCCTTGCTGGAGAGAGCATGGTTGTGGCTCATTGATAGTGGAAGAGTCTCTGAGGTACTGCACCAGCAGCATTTGCTGGAAATCTGCCCTCTAGAGTTCCAACGGAGGAGACATCCACATGGAGATGCCACGCCTTAGAACTTGCTGTGAAACTGCCCTAGGGGCTGCTAGGGGAGGCTGTTCACAGGAAAGTGCTTCATCTGTAGCATTTCACTCTGAAGTCACCTGAAGAAGTTCTGGGGAAAGCTGCTTGCCTCTGGGCACTGCTGGCTGCAGCACACTGCAGGCTGGTGCCTACTCTTCCAAAGCTGAGTGTTTGAGAAGCTGCTCACGTTACTGGAGCCGGGTGATGGAGAAGCCCTGTGCGCTTCTGCGCCTGGACCTGCAGACGCCGTGTGCACTGCCAGAGCCCAGGGATGCATACAGCAAGCAGAGCTGTAGAAGCCTACACAGAGAGTGGACTGGAAACGGGAAGAGAAACCCCTTCCTCCTTCAGTGTCCCTCCTTTGCCTCTACTGACAAGACTTAGCAGTGTGCGAGCTGGCAAAGGAGAAACAAGGCCCAACTTTATTATTGTAGACCAGGAAATGAGGGATGAATTTGGACATGAGAGATCCTAAATTTGTGATTGGTACACTGGGAAAATAACCATTGTGAGTTATCTAATGCCATACTGTCTAATACGATAGCCACTTGTCATATGTCGCTATTCCAATTTACAATAATTGAAATTAAGTAAAAATGTACAATTCCAGTCTTCAGTCACACTAGCCATACTTCAAGTGCTCAATAGCCACATGTGGTTGGTTAGTGGCGACTGTATTAGAATGGGCAGATATAGAACATTTCTATCATCACAGAAATTTCTATCGAGCAGTTCTCCTCTAATGAATCTTGATTGGCTCTTTGCTTTGGTTGCTGGAAATCTTGAAGATAAATTCAATCTTCAAGGTCAAGGATAAGGTCAATCTCTAGCGAAGCACAGGCCTATATTCTTACCCCGGGCCTCCTTGATGCCAATTTCCTAATCAATTTATTTTATCCTACTTTACTCCTCTTGGTAAACTTTTTAAACATACATTTTTTAATTAGGGTAGGTAAAATACGTTTTCATTAGAATTTACTTATTTTTTTAAAGCTGGATGAGTCCTCAGAGATCAACCAGCTCATTTTTCAAATATAGAAATCGAAGCCCAGAGAGTGAAAGTAAGTCACCCAAAGTCACAGAGTCAGAACCGGGATGATGATTCAGATCTGTGCCTCCCATTCCGGGTCTCCCTGCATAGGATTCATTTTGTGTCCATGAGTTGAGAGGCAGGGTAATGTCACCCAAAGAAATAATTAGATCCAAGATTTAACCTGTGATTCATAGCTCTCTTGAGAGGCTCAGATGAGAAGGCAGTTACAGGGAGGGGTCACGGCAGCCCACGACACACCTGTCAGGATCACTTGTCACCCTCAAATTGTTCTCCTTTTTTCTGGGTGGGGGCTGGGGGTCCCTCTGCAGCTATCACTCAGGACCCTGTTCACACCTTAGGTGTGTCTTGATTCCAGCCTGCCCTGCTGTCCTCCTGTGAATGTCTGTTCCAGTGGGTCCCCAATGGTGCCGCTGCCCACACAGCTGACGACTGTCTCTGTCTCCTTCCCGTTGTGAAACCGTGAGGCCATAGCATGCTCTAAATGGCAGGAATGGCAGGTAGATAGTTGAAGGTTGTCTATGTAGACACACGGCTCATAGAAATGATAGAGACAGTGCAACTGTGAGTGATCCTGCAAGGTGTCAGCCTTATGTTGCGTGGCATTTTGTGCATGTCCTCATCTCCTAACAAGCTCTTGAATCTGCCCACGTCTCTATTCCCACCGCCACATGCCTAGCACAGACACGGTCATCTCTTACTTCTTACATGTAAAGACCTTGTAATTGTTCTCCAACCCTATCTATTCTCCTTTCTGTAGCAAACATGTTTTTTTAAAGGCCTAATTCGCATGCAGTAAAATTGACTCTGTTTAGTGCACAGCTCTGCGAATTTTGACAAACAAACATAGTCAGGTAACCACTACCGTAATCAAGATATAGAACAGGTCAGTCATCCCCAGAAGTTTCCCTGTATCCTTTACAGTCAACCCCTTTCTCTCCCCCTGGCCCCTGGCAACCACTGATCTGTTGTGTATTTTTTTCCAGGTAGTTTTCTAAAATATCATAGAAATAGAATAATGTAGTAGATACGCTTTTGAGCCTGTCTTCTTTCACAAGCAAAATTCTTATGAGACTCATCCTATTGTTGTATGAATCAGTAATTTGCTTCTTTTTGTTGCTGAGCAGTGCTCCATCTAAGGAAGGTACACAGTTTGTTTTTCCCTGACCAGTCAGTGGACATCTGGGTTGCTTCCAGTTTTTGGTGATTACGTATAAAGCTGGAACAAACATTCACCTCCCATTTGTGTGTGTGTGTGTGTGTGTGTGTATGTGTGTGTGTGTGTATGAACACACATTTATTTCACCTGGGTAAACACTTAGAGGTGGGATTGTTGAGCTGGATAGTAAGAATATTTTAAAATTCATACGAAACTGCCAAACTGTTTTTCAAAGTAGTTGTATTTTTATTTCCATCAGCAATGTACGAGAGTTCCAGTTGCTCCAAATCCTCACCAGCACTTGGTATAATCTATTTTTTTTTTTTTTTTTTTTTTTTTTTAGTAAGAGGGTTCTTCTAGAAATTCAAATTTGATCACTTCCCTTTCCAGCTGAAAATCCTCTATTGCTTTTTATTGTTCAAATATTTCAAGCTGGCCTTTAAGGTTCTGTAATTTTGCCCACTGAGTTCCTCCTCTCAGATCAGACATCACTTCTTTACTTGTTCTTAACCCCACACATCAGGGTGGATCGCTCTTATGTCACTGTGCATCTATCACAATTGTAATAAGATAATTAGCTTTGTACTCAGATGCTGAATATTTGTCTCCCTCATTAGAACAGCAGCTCCATGAAGGCAGGAGCACATCTGTCTTGTTCACCTCTATATCTGCGGGGCCAGAACAGAGTCTGCACGTAGTAGGTGCTTAATAATGATCTCTTCTTGGTGAGAGATCTCATTTACGTGTTTCAGCAAACCTGAATGGAAGGATGATTATTTTCACTTTATAGGGAGGCTCAGAGAGGTAAGGTAAATTGCCATGTCACTCAGCTGAAGCCTAGATTTGAGTCCTGGTCATTCTGAAGCTGTTCCTGTTCCCCCAGGTACCTGGTCTGAAGGCCCTCAGCTTTCATGATTATAAATGTCTGGGAGGAGCTGGAGGCCAGAGAGGAGGGAACATCTGCTAACTCACCCAGAGACTCGCTTCTCTTGGTTTTCTCTTCACTGTAAAGTTCTCTGTGTTTCCAAAGCCAGAGAACCAAAGGGTTATATTCAGCTGGGCCCTGCCTTTTGTCTCAGGATATCTTCCTAATGCTTTCTAGGGAGACAAAAAAGAGGTCGGATGGATCATTCCAGCTTGTCATATCCCTCATTTCTTTGGCTGCTCACATCTGCCCTATATTTCCCCATTTCATCCATTTCACAGTGGGTAAAGGAAAAGGTCTGTCCTAATCACACGTCCACTGCTGCCATTTTTATCCATCTTAGAGGAGGAACCAATTGGGAGTGTTTTAGGAGGAGCAGAGGGATGCCTGTGGCAGTGGTTCTCAGATGTCATCACCCAGAAGGCTTATTAAAACCCAGATTTATGGCTCCTCCCCTAGAGAACCTGATTCAGTGGACCTGGGTGGGGTTTGAAAATTCACATTTCTAACAAGTTCCCTGGTAAAGCTGTAGACCACACTTTGAAGACCACAGCCTTATGGTATATTTATTTCTTCAGGCCAGTGGGGCTTCTCACTGCCCCTGGAATCCTAATAATAATAACATTCAACACTTGGTTGAGCAGTTACTATGTGCTTGATATTGTTCTTATGACTTCACACATAATGCCTCTCACTTGAATCCACAATATTCCCATTTTCCATATGGGGAAACTGAGGAACAGAGATGTTAGGTAACTTGCTCAAGGGTGTATCAGCCCTAAGGACTGGAGCTGGGCTTTGAACCCAGGCAGTCTGGCTCCAAAGCCCACACCCCTAAGCATTGCGCTATCGTTCCCACCGCTCATCAGTAGCTGCCCTTCCACCAAGACTGAATGGGCCAGTTCACCCTGTAAGCTCTTCAGGGCAGGGGCTAGAGGCCATGCTCACCATCTGGTTTACAACTATTCCCCCTCAACCTCCAACCCACAATTTAGATCCTGGGCTACATTTCTTCTTATTATTATTATTAGTTTCAGGTGTACAAAAACAAATTTATACCCCTCACAAAGTGATAACCCCCTCCCCCAATCTACTACCCCTCTGACATCGTATATAGCTGTTACAGTTCCACTGACTCTATTCCCTATGCTGTACTCCACATCCTGTGACTATATAGATATTAAATTATAGTTGACATTCAGTATTATCCAGCTTCAGCTTCAGGTGTACAGCGCAGTGGTCAGGCATCTACACCATCCATGAAGTGGTCTCCCTAATAAGACAAGTGTCCAAAGATCCTGGGCTACATTTAAATGGAATACAAACCTTGCTCAATTCTCAAGTAAGTGACAGTTGACACCTTTGCTGGCATTTCGGGAGCCAATCTCCAGCATAAAGCTACCTGTCGACAACACCTCAAGTAGATGCAATCAGTAATTACACACTGTCAGAGGCTTATAAATAGCTCCCTCCTTGGAGTTAGTGACTCTGGAAGGCAAAGGTGTCCTGAAGAGGATTCTGTTGAGACAAGCTGGCAATGACACCCGAGGGCCAGCCAAACAAAGCTTTATATTGAACAGTGGGCAAAAATAACTCTTTTATATGGGGAGGAAGAGCCATTGGAACTTCATGATAGTGGGGGATAAAATGCAGACTTTGACTTTCCCAAGGCTTTATAAGTGGCTAAAAGTGGCACATATAGCCACATAGTTCCAGAAAACTTCAGGGGAAGTATAACGTCAGAGCTGGAGAGACTCTTAAGGATCTAGGAGCCAGCCCCTTTGAGTCCTATAAAGAATCTGAGGCCCTGTGAGGGTCAGGCCTTGCTTAAATTCCCACAGCAAATCAGTTTTCTTGGCCTCCCATCCAATGAATGGGCTCAGGGACCTGGGAGATGAGATGCAGGTTGTCTAGGCAACCTGGACAGGCCATGTGGAAGGGGCCAATCAAAGGTGAGCTTACAGAAGAGACCGGTTTGTCTTCCTCTGTCCAACTTGCATATTATCAGAGGGGATATTTCGAATACACACATTTTATCAGGTTATTGCCCTGTTTTAAAGCTTCCAACGGCTTCCCATTGGACAGGATGAAATCCAAATCCTAGTGGAATGGATAAAGTTCAAGCTCACACAGGGCAGTACAGCGTAGTGGTTAAGAGCAGGGACTGTTGGAGTCAGGCAGACGTAGGACCAAGTCTTGGCTTTGTCATTTATTAGCTGTGTGATGTTCAGTAAGTTGCCGAAACTTTCACATGCTCAACTGAAAACTGGGCTAACAAATAGCAACGAATCTCACATATTTAAGGAGATTAGATGCAATAATACAAAAGTACTTAGCAGTATGTTTGACTCATAGTATTCATCGCTATTAATATTGCTATTAATTATTCTATATATAGCGTTCAACACCCCCCCATGATTTGATCCCAGCCTACCTCTCCACTTTTGTCTTTTTCCTGCTTCATTCTCACATGTAGCAAGGACTTGTTACATCTCTTTGGTGCTAGGCTGTCTGCTCTTTCTGTCTTGATAGCCCTTTCTTCTCTTGGCCTTTATGACTCAGCTCAGGTATTTCCTTTCTTGGGAAATATTTCCTGATTCCTAGTTGGTGTTACGAGCTTCTTCTTTGAAGATAAAGGTCAATCACAGAACTTGACCACAGGGGCTAAGAACAGAAGCTTAGAGTTTTCAGCAGCCTGAGTCTGAGTCCTATTTCTGCCAACTACTTGTTGTGCAACTTGGAGACGTGTCTCTCTATGCTCCAGGTTTTTTATGGGTGTAATAATAATGACGTCAGGATTTTTGTGAGATGATCTCTGTAAAGGGTTTAGCACAGGCTCTGACACATAGTAAGTACTGAATTATATATAGTACTTATTACAAACTACCATTAAGTAGCTGCTAATTTAACAAGGGGTAACTGGGGACTTAAGTACCTGACTATACCTTGGTGGAAGTACCTGCCCTTCCACCAAGACTGAGTGGGCCGGTTCACCCTGTATACTCTTCGGTTGCCTCTTCATCCCCAATTCACCCTGAGCTAGGGCCTAATCTAAAGGTTGTACCTAATAAGCTTTTCAGTATAAAACAATTCTGTGTCTCTGTCCGTCTATCTGCCATCCCTCCATCCCTCCATCATCTGGTCATCTTTCAACCATCCAACGATTCAACCACTAACCATTCTTCTAGCCACTATCCACCCATTCGTCTATCTACCATCCATCTATTCCTCACTTTTCATTCATGCACCGTCCATCCATCTCTCCACAATCCACTCACCGTGCATCATCTACCCATTCTCCCATCCTCTCCACCACTATGAAATGAACACCTACTATGCTTCAGAACTTGTGGAGAGAAATTAATGAGAGCAGTGGGATGTCGTAGGAAGATCAGCTTTGGCATTGGGTAGACCTGAATTCTAGGCCAATGTTGTGACCCCTAACATTACTTCATTGTGAGAATTTGGCAGAGCACTTCTCAAAAAATAACTCTCTGTAACAAATGTCCGCATACTGTGCCTCTGAGCTTTAGTGCCACCTTGAATCCTCTTATAGAAGAGACTCCTTTGAATTATTTACATTGTTATTTCACTTCACCCTGCATTTGGTCCCCTCTTCCCAGCCCGGTTGTGAGGTCCTTGAAAGCAAGGACAATTTTCTTGGCCCTTTGTATCTGCCTCCATTTCTAATGCCATGGTTTTGCCTGGCAGCTCTCTATGATTGTTTTGTGTATCTTTATCAACCCCGGACTGTATGCAATAACAATAATAATAATGGCTAATATTTGTTGAGCACTTACTATGTGCCAGACTTTGCCATCTCATTCATTATTTTATTTGAGTTTTACCACGGTGGCATGAAGTACGTACTTTAAAAGCCCCCGTTTTATAGGTGAGGAAACTGAGGCCCAAAGAAGCAGAGTCACTGGCTCCAGATTACAAAGCTGCTAACTGGCAGGAGCACGAGTAAACGCAGGCAGTCTGACGCCAGAGCTCATGCTCTTCTCTGTGACATTTCTCTACCCCCTCGGCTGTTGGAGGGACAAGTATGACTATATTTGTCCGACTTGCGTCAAAGGATGATCTGAACACAATAAAATGAAATAGCTGAAGAGTGCTTTCAAAAGAAAGTTAGGAGTTCAAAGGAAAAGCATTGTGATTAAGCCTTGGGGATTTCCAGAAGTTATTTAATAGCGCAGGTTCCCTGACATTATCATCTAGTACCATTTCCCCTCTATTCATACACCCCAAGGGAATGGTGTTGATGAGAAACTAGTGGTAATTGGGAGGAAATCTCTCCTTGCGGGTCTTTTAGAGGCAACCTTAAATCTCTGTCTTGAAAATAAAGCAGGTTTCTGAGAAGTTCAATTTTGGTGCCTCATTTGAAGAAATGACAGAAAAGTGATAAGTAGCAATCTATTTGAGATTTGGGATACTAAGAATCTGGATCTGCATGTTGTCTGTCTCCCCTTCTAGACTCAAGGATATCACCTGGGGTCAGGGCTGGGCTTTATCCACTTCTGTATTTCTGCTTCATCGTAGATATTCCAGATCATGCTGGCAAAGATCACCTAGGGAGGAACCTCTCTGAGGCGATGCTGATCCTTAAAGTGACCTTTCTGGCCTGGAGGAAAGAGCTTTATCCTGGCCTGGGTGGGTGGCTACCTCGGTGAAAGTAGAGGAAGCAGAGTTAACCCAACTCAAACTACATTGAATGGCTTCCCCTCTGAAAAGGGGGTTCTATTACTTGAAGGAGGTAGGGAAAGGGGCTCTAAACCACAGGTGTCCACCAGTCAGGCATCCAGATTCAACAGTCAGAGTAAGACCTCTTTCTGCACATCCAAACTGTGACCACCTTCTCTTGCACTGACAAGAAAATAGCAGAGCTGATTAGCTGCGTGATGACTTTCCTGCCAAATCAAGAGAAACTCAAGACAATGGAATTATGCATCCATTAAAGAGAGTGAGGCAGATGATAATGACAGTTAACATTTACTGTGTCAGGAACTCGGATATGCTCCTTGCAAGCACTATCTCATTTAATTCAATGGGTTCATGAGGTAGGTTCCATTATTATCCTTCTTTGACAGAGAAGGCACTTGGAGAAGTTGAGTCACCTTCCCAAATGGATTGTGTAGATCAGACTCTAGAGGCCAACCCCCTCATTCCCCGGCTTTCCATTTTGAAAAATTTCAAGCCTACAGAAGCCTTGCAAGAATAGCATCATGAACACCTATATATCCTTCACGCAGTTTCACCAATTGTTAACGTTTTGCCGTATTTGCACTGTACTCGGGAAATTCAACATTAATACCTTATACCTTCCATATTCAAATTTATATTCCATATTCAAATTTGTCCAATTGTCCCAAAATGTCCTTTTTAGCTAGTTTCTTTCCAATCTTGGATGCTACGACATTTAGTCATCATAGCTCTTTCGTTGTCTTCAATCTAGAACAGTTCCCAGCTTTTGTTTTCCTCCATAACATTGACATTTTTGAAGAGCCTCATTCTGAATTTGACTGTTTTCTCCCGGTTAGAGTCAGGATGTGCATTTTTGGTAGGAATGCCTTGGAAGTCACGTGCGTCCTTGCTAGTGCACCACATAAGAAGGCATGTGATAGCAGTGTGTCCCATATTGGTGATGCCAAATTTGATCCTTTGGTTAAAACTCTTCACGACGATTTCTCATTGGAAAGTAGGCCTCCTCCCTCTGTAAATAAGTAACCCATGAAGTGATACTTGGGGACCACATGAATATCCTATTCTTCACACATAGAAGGCTACTGTACATATAGACTTATATGTGCAGACATGAGATGTGTCAACAGTACGTTATTTGATTTAAAAAGCAAATGGCAGAGCAGTGTGGGTAATTATAACCTTTTCTCCTTTATAAGCAATTATACACGTAAATAAATGTAAAGGAGAAAGGTGTTGGTTGGGAAAGAACTGACTGGCTGGGCTGTTTATTTGGGGGAAGCCCCAGCTGTGAGTACCCACGGGCTTTTTTTTCTTGGACTGCTTATTTTTCCACAGTGGAATCTTCCAGTTGCCTGCCTAGTGGTGTAAAAACCTGACTCAGAGCAAAGAGAACGGAGCCTTCAGATGATAATTTCCACTTAATTCAGCCCCTTCCTGATTTCCAGATGGACACCCCTCCCTCCCAAGGCCAGAGTCTCTTGCTTCAATCCAGAAAGACACCCTCTAACCTTAAGCCTGGGTGAGGGGCTCTCTCCCAGAGGCTACTATAACCGTTTCTTTTATAGATTTTTAACAAACCTGCCATTTCCTGCCCTATGTGTACCCTATTTTAAGAGGCACATGACACCTCCAGTGCCTGAAACTTTGGGGGAACCCATAGCATAAAGAGATGGTTTTTCTGCTTCTCCACTGCCTTGCATAGGTTTTGGCTTTCTTCAGTCTGCTACGTCAATCACCATTTGTCCATTTGTTGTATAGTTTCAATGTTTTAGTGCTGTTGTTGTTTTCTCTCTCATTCTTCCACTCTGTGAGCCACCTCTTTTGTCTCTTTACTTAATTGTAGTGGGAATTTGGAAGGGTGCAGAGGTGAGTCCATGTGCTTCACCGGTTATGCTTAACCTCAAATTCATACCTTATATAGTTTTAAATGGTTTCAGTTTTTTAAATGAGCCCTTATTTTATAAAACATATATTAATATGTTTAATACATATTAACATTTATATATATATATATATATATATATATATATACTAAAATGTATTTTTTAAAAAAGACACCACATACAAGAGGCATTATAGTCAGAAGCCTTCTGATTGCAAGTGAAAGAAAATCACCTCATACTGTTTAAAGCTAAGGAGGGAATGTATGGCTCACATAACAGACATCCAGGGTGAAGGCTTGGGAACTCCATGGACACCAAGAATGTCATCAGGAATCTCTCTTTCCATCTTTAAATCTCACTTTTTCCATCTTTGGTTTTTTGTTACGGCCTTTCTCCATTGCTCTCCATCTGCACAGTTATCCACCTGCAAAATGGGGCTGTCAGGAAGGATGAGTGATGGAGAGGGCTGAAAATTAATGCACTCGGCAAACAGAGAAGGTTTTTGAAATCCTAACCAGTAATAAGCATAATTGCTTTTCAGAAACCTACCTAAAGTCCCCGCCCCCAAGAGCAGGCACACAATGAGGCAGAGGAGAATTTTCAGCTTTGCACAAGGAATTGCCTGAGCTGAGAACATGGGAAGGCACCTGGGTGAATGAGTCAGTCGTCAGCCTCGGTACAGGCTGAGCTCTACTCATGTCCGGGGAGCTGTGCCCCACTCAAGAGTTGCTCCCGGTCTCTTTGTTCTCAAGGCTGAGCGTTGGGGGTGATGGAGGAAGAGGTATCAAGGTCACAACTGTCTTACCTTTCTTGCTGACATGGGCATGTGTGACCATCTGTGACCATCTCTCCAGCTTTTACAGGCTGAGCTCTGTTTTGCAGGTTGATGGATGGAGATCCTATTTGCCCAGCAGATATTGGGATAATGGGAGGATGTGGTACAGTCCGTGAGAAGCACAGGAAACAGCAGGAGGAAAGGCATGGGGGCAAGAAGATGTATGCAAGTTCAGGGTCAAGTAGGCAGTTCTTGTTGCCAGGGTGGTATTCCTGAGTGTTTCTTAGGCTGTATAAATGTAGGACCTCAGACAAATTATTTTATTTTTTTCAGCCTCCATATAAAATGGGGCAGCCCATTAAGCTTCCCTACCTTATAGATGTTAAAAGCCTGAGAGAACATTTTATTTTCCATTTTTTTCCCTGTTATTCATTATGGAAACAAATACTTTGATAAGCCTGTGGAGGATGAGAGACCATTATAAGGGCGTGTTTAAACCACCAAAGGTGATTCCTGTGCTACTGTACAGACAGGGAAAGGAATGTATTTTGGTCCTGAGAGGGAGAGAGAAAACAAGAAACGATGAGTGTGCAGTAAGCCTTTTGCCTACTTCCTGTGGCTCCCAAGTCTTTGGTCAAGTTGACAACATTTACAAAATGCTTTGTGTGAGTAGTTTTTGGAAATAAACGAAGAGGCTGAGTAGGTAGAGGATGAAATTGAGACATTCCTGCAGAGGGCGCAGAGGGAGGACTTTATAGCCGCAAAAGTGGGGTCTGAGCTAAGCTCGAGGTCTCCAAAAGGGGGCCTAATGGAGAGGCCATTACATATGACCTCTGAGGAGGTTAAACATGATAGTGAATAAAGAGTCTTGGGCACAACGCTTGATCATGGTAAATGCTCTCTAAAGGGAACTACTATTATTTAAATTATCATTACAGTTAGTGCTCTAATTACTCTCCCCTGCTTCTCAGGGATTGGGGGTGGGGGCCTGTGGGCCTGAGTCAGTCCAGTCTTACAGACATTTTGTTTTTCAACCAGGAAATGCAGTTTGTGCAGGAAGAATTGAAATTCATTGAGCTTCACTAGCAATCAAAAATACGCAAATTAAAACGACAAAATAGCATTTTGTCTATATGAAAAAGATTTTGTTTTTAAAGTGTTAGGACCTAGTATGGGTAGGGGGCAGGGAATCAGCAGTCTTCAATCATGTAGGTAGGAGTATAAGTTGTTACATTTCCTGAAGACAATTTGACAAGAAAGCATCAAGAGCATCAAAAGCGTGCACATCCTTTGCCTTAGCAATCTCACCTCTAGAAATATTAATAGTATGTGACGGATGCTTGTGAAGATTTCGTTATAAGGCATACTGTGCTGATTATTGCAGTGACAAATTGGAAATAGCTAAGTATTCAACAACCAGGACTTAAATAAATAATGGTACATCCACTCATCGGGCTGTAGCACAGTCATTCTAAATGATGTTGGAAGCATATTCATTGACATGGATATAGAGTTAATGGGGGAAAAGCAGAGAACAAACCTGTACGTGTCGTATGATCCCTGTAGCGGATGTAAGCGTTTCATCTCCCCGTGATATTCTTGGACAAGTCCTGTCCTGAGAGGACCCCCTGGGCTCATGACTCAAGCTGGACCAATGAAGGCCATCCACAGGATGATGATAAACCTCTAGGGAGAGACACAACTCTCTTTCTATGAGCGTAAGGATGGAGGACCATGCATGCCAAGAGCTGAAGTGTCCCTTTTTGCCACCAGGTGGGAGAGCCTGCCTGAGATGAAACCAAACAAGGGAAAGTAGAACCAACAGGTGTAGTAAGGCAGACCCTGATGACCTCATCA
Organism: Rhinolophus ferrumequinum; assembly: GCF_004115265.2. NCBI lineage: Eukaryota > Metazoa > Chordata > Mammalia > Chiroptera > Rhinolophidae > Rhinolophus > Rhinolophus ferrumequinum. The sequence goes on along the minus strand of NC_046306.1, from coordinate 24,458,482 downwards.
AGCCGCTGGCTGGGATTTTCAACAATGTGCACCAATACATTTCTTTGATTGCTTACATTAAAGTCTTGACTCAAACTAACCCAGTTTTATAAAAATCAATAACAAAAAGTATCCATAAGTGTAGACACTAAGGTATTGATTGCTATTTTCTCTTGGAGAGCAGATTGTGTTCTTGCTTATTGTCTTATTTTTGTTAGACTATTGTGGTAGTTTTAAAGTATGTCCACAGATTCTTTGATGCCTCTGCCAGCAAAAGATCGGGTCTCCATCCTTTCCCATTGAACCTGGAGTGACTTTAGTAAGTGAATACCCACTGGAGAGTGGTGAAAGTGATGCTATGAAACGTCCAATGCCAGGTCATAAAGAGCCATGATGTTTGGTCTAGTTTCTGGCTCCAGTCAGAAGAGGACATTTTCCTGATAGTGGGGAAAAAAAAAAAAAAAAGTATTGAATCTGAGCCTGGTCAGCCGTGAGGAGCCAAGCGTTAATCATGTGATCCTCCGTAAGTCCATCACTGTGCAGGGCACTGGGTCGGTCTGGGGAGTGACAGGCTATCCTGATTGCATGAAACTGGAGGTTTACTCAAAGGACTGAAGGTTGGTCAATTCTATCCAAACTCTGTGAGTGACATATTCCAGGTCTTGTTAGGAAGGAGGACGGAAAAGTGTAGAGTGAGACACATACACCTATAGCCAGAGACACATGAATGTTTACGTCCTTGTCCCGGTAGCCTTATTTCTGAGGAAATATTCTAAACCACGAGAAATATTCTAAAGCAGAAGAAAGGCGTACTTATGGAGGTGTTCACTGTTATTTATGAGGGTAAAAAGCCAGAAGCATCCTCAGTGTTCAGTGTGCCTATTTATTCCAGTTGTTAAGCTCTTGTACAATGAGATAGGCGTTTGTACTAGACTCAGATGTATAATAATTAGGCACAATCTAGATGTAACACTCAAGGTTCAGAGGAGAAGAGAAAAAAATAAATGAGCAATTTCCCCAAGGTAATAAGTGTGAACATGGTAGAGAGTACAGTGCACTGTGGGAGCTTAGAGGAGGTGCACCCAACTTGAATGGGAGAATGACAGCAGGAAGTCTTCCTGGAGGAAGTGACAGAAAAGGCCAGTGAGAGTTAGCCACGCAAGATGAGTGGAAATATTTATGAGTAGTAGCGATGGGGGGAGGAGAAAATTTAAAAAACATACCAATACTTGGGTCCTACCCCCATGGGTTAGGTTTCTATTGGCCTGGGGTGGGACCAGGCGTGATTTGTCTTAGGAGTGTGCTGTCATTGTTTAAAATAAATAAGTCGATAAGTTCCTTGGGGTGGATGGAGTACGAGACCCTCTTACGTGTCCAGAGATGATTGTTATCATGTGGAAACTAAGACAAGGAGAGGAGGATATTTTGGTCCTGAAGTGAATCAGGAATGGTGATGGCGTGGAGTGCCCCCAGTGTGTTTGTGAGCCCTCCCTCTTGGCCCCCCCCCATGGAGGACCCACCAGGGTCAGGCTGCTCCCAGCCACCACCCAGCCCTTCAGAACGCCTCTCCAGGAACTCACTCTTGCATTTGTTTGAAACGTTCTGTGATTGGATTGTCTGGGGCGCCTGTGGAAGGAACCTCATGTGGATTTGGGGAAGATGCGGAGACAGAGTTCCCTGATCCAGTCAAAAGAGAGGACCGGGCAAAGCCCCAGGGAAGTCCCAGGAACTTGGTGGCGGGGGTCTATTTTCCACAGGCTGAGGAGTGAGAGGTTCCAAGCTCTTGGGGGACATCAGGGTGGGATGCTGGTTTAGCTGGGATTCAGGGCTTGGCACTTTAGGAGTTGCATGTAATTCGTTTGTCTCAGTGGTGGGAACAGAACTGATGAATGACAGGACCGAGAGGTGCTGGTCAGATCATCAGGTAAGTCAGGTTAAAGCATTGGATTTAATGCTGAGGTCAATGAGAGTCCATGAGTGTATCTGATCCGGAAAGTGGCCTGACCAGATTTGTACCCCAGAAAGATCCTGGTGCTGCTGTGTGGAGAATGCCTCGCCCTGTGGCAGATCTGGCCTCTGTCTTGAGGCCCTGCCACTTACAAGCCGGAGGACTTGGGTAAGAGGTTTTACCTCTCTGAGCATCAGTGTTCTCATCTGTAAAACAGGGTTGATGGTATTTATTCCTTCTGGACTGTTCGGAGGATGCAATGTGATAAGGCACATAAAGCAGGAGAGTGTCATGCTTAAAAGGATCACCCAGGAGCCGAGATTGCCTGATTTGAATCCTGGCTGTCATTTACCTGCTGTCTGACCTTAGACAAGTTACCTACCTCTCTGTGACTCAGTTTTCCCACCTATAGAATGGAGACACAATCGTTCTGACTTTATATGATTATGATGAAGATTGATATTAATAACATGCTTAGAACAGGAACTAGAGAAGTGCTTTTTTTTTCCAAGTAAGTAAAATACCTGACAATAGTTGAAAGAGCACTGGAGAGGAACTGACTTGCAGAAAATCGTGTAGCAGGTAAGAGACAGCAAGACCTGATTTGGGTTAAAGCCGTTCCACGTACAATGCCTTGCAGGTTAGAATGTTCATCTGGTTACTAGTATTGTTATGAGTCTTTAAGACGAGAGAAGAGCATGGACTCAAACCATGAATTCTATACAACATTGCTTCTCCTGTATATAAATACCTGGCACTTAACAATAATTAATGATCAAAGAAGCAATTCCCCTTGGGCATCGAGGCTGGCCAAGGGGAACAACCATCAGGTTAAGAAAAAGGTGCCAGATGGACGCTAAAGAAATCCTGGGGTGGATTTAGGTTTGTGTTCTGAGTTTGAGGCCTGGCTCCACCAGTTAGGGCGGTGACCTTGGGCAAATCATCTAACCTCTTTGTGTCACACCTTTTCATCTTAAAGTGAAGTGGGGTGGGGGAGAAATAACAATATCCCTCTCCTAGGGCTATTGTGAGGATTAAGTGAGTGACAAGAGCTTTTTGAACCTGGCACATACCGAACACTGAAAAAAGATTAGCTATGATGAGGAGGACAGGGATGATCTGTGAGTATTTACTCTGTGTCAGACTTTACATTCAACACCCACATCAATTCTGAAAGGCACAATATGGATATATATACGTACTGTGATTCCCCGAAAATAAGACCTAACCGGAAAATAAGCCCTAGCGTGATTTTTTCTGGATGACATCCCCTGAACATAAGCCCTAATGAGTCTTTTGAGGCAAAAATTAATATAAGACCCGGTCTTATTTTCAGGGAAAATTATATTAAAATTGTAATACTCAATATATACCAATAACAAAAGATGAATACAAGTCACGTTTGACTTCTGCAATTATAAGAGGTGCTCAAAGTGGTTACGATCAGCATCCAGACACTTCTGATTACGGTGAACTACTGTTTGAGCAACATTGACCAAGGTGCCCACTTGTATACATTTTTTTGGCACACCTGGTGTGTGTGTGTGTGTGTGTGTGTGTGTGTGTGTGTGTGTATGCTCAGAGACTTTAAATAACTTGCCAAGGTCACACAGCAAGTACATGGTGAAACTGGGATTTGAATCTCCATCTATTTGATTTGAAAGTCTAAATCCCTAACCACCCACTATCCTTCCTCCTGTCCGTCATCAGCTCTACCAAACTTTGAATAACACGGGGGCGACAAGAATGTCGTTAATTTTCATCCCCCTCGCCCCCTCCTCCCTCTCCCAAGCGCTCGTTCCAGAGCAGGCATCAGAAAATGTTTCCTGAATGAATTGCTGATCTCTCCTCCCACTCCTGGCACTTCCAGTCTCTCAAGGGCCCCCCCCCCTCCATCCTTGCACCAGCTTTTACTGAATACAAAAGGACATGAAAAAAGTCTTTCTCCCTAAGGATACAATTAATCAGAATGCTTGCGCACATACCTCTATCTGTATAAATACATATATTTGTATCTATATAAATAGTAGCACTCAGAAAGTTTGCTGGCTCAGTGATGTGGTTGAATGGGAGACTGACAGCGTGATTCACGGCTCAAGTCAAATTCAACTCTAACCTGTTTGTGCAAGACACATTTACTTCAAGGGCCCTTTCTGCTGCATAATTGCCATGGGCCTATCTTCTTTCCGGAGAGAGGCTAGGTCCACCACAGCCACAGTCTCTTGCTGCTGTACACCAAAGTCAGAGCTGGAGTCTCTTGGCTACTTTCCCAGCAGTGTGGGTCCAGGTAAGATCCAACCAGGCAGTTGTCAGCAGAGAAAGGAGGAATAATCAAAACTGCAGCAGGAGGCACCCTGCCAGGAAACCCAGGGATATGAGATGGAGAATCCTCTGGGATAGGTAGTCTAGAGAAAGCCTTTCATCCATCTGCCCTTCCATGACATCCATCCCTCCATCCATCCATCCATCCATCCATCCATCCATCCATCCATCCATCCTTCTGTTTATTCATTCAACCACTCATTACGTACGTGCATGCATACATTATACACACCCATCAATCGCATTCACTTATCTCTCTTCAGGCATAAAATATGTACTGAGCATCTACTAGACACTGCTAAACAGTGAAGATATAGTGAATGAGTCAGATATTTTGCCTATGGAGCTTACATTCTAGCATGAGTTCAGATATTAAGCTGATAATCATACCAATAACTATTTAGTTAAAGGCTCCAAGGAGTGTTAAAGAGGTAAGAAGTGTTAAGAGATTCTGTACTTGAGGATCTTGAGCTATTTGTGGGTCCAGGAAACTTCTGAGAGTTGCTGGATGAGAAAGAGCCAACCAACCATCTGGGAGCTGGGTGGATGTTTCAGAGAGAAGAGCCTGAGGACAGGTTTGAGGTTGAGAAGAGCAAGGACCAAAGTGACCTGAACGTGGTAAGGAGGGGAGAGTGACAGGAGACTGGATTGGGGAGGCATTGGGAAACCAGCTCACCAAAGGCTTTGGAAGCTATGGAAGGATTTGGTGTCTGGTTCCACTTTTGCTGTGGTTCCATTTTCCATTTAAAGAAGTTCCATTTGAAGAAGTGGGAGTTTCATCACTTTGTTTAACAGGAAGGTGGTAAGCCATGAAAAGCGCAGAGCTAAGCTGAACTCTTGACTCCTGCATACTACAGATATATGACCTTAGGTAGGCAAGCCATTTAGCTTCTCTGAGTCAGATTTCTCACCTGTAAAATAATGATAATCCTGCATTTCTTTCTTCCTTTGTTTAATATTTATAGAGCACCTACTTTGTATCAGGTGCTTTTCTGGACACTGGTGATATTCCAATGACCCCAACAGATTGAACTCACTGAGTTGTTGTAAGGATTAAATGAGATAGTGCCTATAAAACATTTGGTACCATTCTTGGTCCATTGTATGTGCTCATTAGATGGTGGCTGTTTTGATTATTATTTTAAGCATTAATCAAGGAACACTTTCCTAATGTTGCTCAATATACTGCAAAAAACAGCAGGTAGCATTTCCTCCTTCAGTTATAGCATCCCCATTCACTATTCTACCAACTCAGAAATCTGAGTGACATCCTTTATTCCTGACAGCCAGTCAGTCTCCAGGTTCTGCCCTTCCTGTCTTCTACATATCTCAAATGTATCTACTCATCCCCAGGACCTATTCACTGACATAGTTTGGGGCTCTTAATCTCATACCTGTCTGACAGACATTGTTGTTTTTTTTTTTTTTTTAAAGATTTTATTTGGGGAAGGGGAACAGGACTTTATTGGGGAACAGTGTGTACTTCCAGGACTTTTTTCCAAGTCAAGTTGTTGTCCTTTCAATCTTAGTTGTGGAGGCGCAGCTCAGCTCCAGATTCAGTTGCTGTTGCTAGTCGTAGGGGGAGCAGCCCACCATCCCTTGCAGGAGTAGAGGAATCAAACTGGCAACCTTGTGGTTGAGAGGATGCGCTCCAACCAACTGAGCTATCCAGGAGGCAGCTCAGCTCAAGGTGCCGTGTTCAATCTTAGTTGCACGGGGCGCTGCCCACCATCCCTTGCGGGACTCGAGGAGTTGAATCGGCAACCTTGTGGTTGAGAGCCCACTGGCCCATGTGGGAATCGAACCGGCAGCCTTCGGAGTTAGGAGCATGGAGCTCTAACCGCCTGAGCCACCGGGCCGGCCCAACATTGTTAATTGCTTATCCAAAATATACAGTCTCTCCTTCCATACTAAAAGCATCATGATTTTGTTTGTGCCTGTAATTTGTCTAATCTCAGGTAAATACTAACGTCCTCAGCCTCTTTTGCACTTAGGAGTGACAGTTTTGACCAAGAAGATGGAAGCAAAAGTCTCCTGGAGGTGAAAAGAATAGATGTAGAGTCTTCTTTTCTACCTGCTCTGAATTTTTCTTTCTTTGAATGTGGATGTGATGTCTGCAGCTGTGGCAGCCATATTGGAACCATGAAGTGACAACCATGAGGATGAAAGCCAATGTGATGGAGAAGATAAACAAACGAACAAAAAGCCTGGATCCTTGATGAATAGCTGATGATTCCAGCAACTGCTGACCTTTGAATATCTTGTGAGAAGAATAAACCCCTCTTTTGTGTAAGTCGCTGTTATTTGGGTTTTCTGTAACTTAGAGCTGAATTGATTTCTAAGTGGTGTACCGCTTTTTTTTTATAACAATCTCCCAACTTGCCTCCTTCAGATTTCGCCCCCTAATTCACTTTCTGCATTGCAGCCACAAGTATGTTGTGAAGTATGTAAATCTGATCACTCCTTTAAAAAAAAATTTAGAGGTTTCCCATCACCTACAATCATCTCTGGGCATAGTGTTATTTTCCAGCATTTTTAGGGACTTCAGAGAGCATCTCAGCTCCTTGATCAGTATTTTTTTTTCCTGATGAATATTGAGATGTTATTCCCTCATTCAACTCTTGTGACCTTGGTGTCATTGCAATAGTGTTTTAAATAAAAGTATTACATTTAACTTTATTTGAACTTAAAGAAAAAAACTGAAGTGAAATTGAAGTAATTGCTGATTTTTGATTAATTTTTCTTCACCCATGGGATATTATTTCTTAATAGATCACTCTGAGGGAATTATTAAGGAATGTGGGATCCAGGATTGGATTCTGGACTGGAAATGGGGTACCAATGGGAAAATGGCAGTATTTTAATAAGATCTATAGTTTTGTTAATAGTGTTATATCAATGTTTATTTCCTGGTTTTGATCATTTTACTGTGGTCATGTAAAATGGTAACATTGAGACACTAATTAAGGGCATATCAAATTCTCTGGATTACTTTTTCAACTTTTCTGTACTTCTAAAAATATTTCAAAACAAAATGTTTTTTTAAAATCACTTTAAGGTTAAGAAAAAAATTATAAAATACAAGAGATTAGAGTAGCTTATTAATCACGTTTTTATTCTAGAGAGTATGGAATTACTCCCTGTTATTAAACATGATGGTATTAACACCCTATAATTCTTTCCATTTTCTCTTGCCCAATTTTTGGTAATTATTTTTATATTGTCAAGATTTAGAACATTGATGTCTTTTTTTTTTGTAATCATAGTTACTATTGGAGCTGTTGAATCTTAATTATGTATTTAAGTAATTCAGTGCTCACCACTAGTCCTTTTGTTTCCTGAATTCTTTATTTTGATTTATCTCTTTATTGGCTGGATTTCATGAAGAAATACTTTTTTTCAAGAATGTCTCATTGCTCCTGTGTTTCCTGAGCTCATGCACACTTGAAAATGTCTCTGTGTTGCCATCACATTTATACAAATGGAAGCTTGGCTGGATATCAATCCTGGGGTGTTGGTTCAGAACTTTGTAGACATTGATCTACCATTTTTTGTCATGGAGGGTTAAATTTGTTTTTTACATACAGTAGAATTAACTTTTTTGATATACTGTTTTATGAAGTTTATGTAACATTATGAAGTTTATGTAATATTCTATGTCACTTCACGGACTATTACATAAACTTCATAAAAATTACGTGTTAATATTCATATAACCACAATCAGAATCAGACTACAAAACAATTCCATCATCCCCTCAAACTTCCCTATGCTGTCCCCTTATAGACAAACTTTCCCCCAACCATTAACACCTGGCAACCACTGATCTATTTTTTGTCCCTATAATTTTGCCATATAGATGTTGTATAAATGGAACAAATTATATAGCATGTAACCTCTTGTTACTGACTTCTTTCACTCAGCATAATGCCTCTGAAATACATCCATAGTGTTATGCATACCAATGGTTCATTCTTTTGTATTGTTTAGTAGGATTATATCAGTGATCTATAATTTGTTTATCAATTATTGAAGGACAGGGCGGCTATACCATTTTTCTTCCCACCAGCAATATATGAGAGTTCATTGAGTATAAGGATGCCATACTGACAGTTCAAACTTTTAGCCTATTTTTAGTCTTATTATTACATTTTTAGTGTTCTTTATATATTCTGAATGCAAGTTCTTTGCAAAATATGTAATTTGAAAACGTTTTCTCCTCATATGGAGCTTGTTTTTTCATTCTCTTAGCAGAGCAAACATTTTACATTTTGTTGAAGTCCAATTTATCAACAATTTTTAAAGGATCATGCTTTTGGTGTTGTATCTGAGAACTCTCTGCCTAACTAAAGGTCATGAAAATTTCTCCCATGTTTTCTTTGAAAAGTTTTATGTTTTACGTTCTATCCGTGATTGTTTTGAGTTAATTTTTGTATAAGGAGCGAGGTATAAGTTGAAGTTCTTTTTTTTTTTTTGTATATAGATACCTAAATGGCCCAATACTATTTGTTGAAAAGACTATCTTTTCTCTATTGAATTGCTTTTGCGACTTTGTTGAAAGGCAATTGACCATATTTATGTGTGTCCCTTTCTGTATTCTGTTCTATTCTGTGAATCTGTGTGTCTATTCCTTTTGTCAATACCTCACTGTCTTTATTATTGTAGCTTTATAATAAGTGTTAAAGTTGGGTAGTGTGAACCCTCCAATATTGTTTTTTCTTCATCAAAATTATTTTCGTTATTCTAATTCTTTTGCTTATCCGTATGAAATTTAATCGTATCTACAGAAAAATTCCTGTTGCCATTTTTATTAGAATTGCATTAGTTTGGGGATAATTAGTATCTTAACTATGTTGTCTTTCAATCAGTGAGCATGATATCTCTTCCCATTTACCGGGGTCTTGGAGTTTTCAGCATACCGATCTCATACATGTTCTGTTAGGTTTATACCCAAATATTCTACTTTTTTAGAAGTTATTGTACATGGGATTGTTTTTAAAACTTGTTTCTAATTGTTCATTGATAGTACATAGAAATATGATTAGTTTTTACATGTTAACCTTATGACCTTGCCAAACCTACCTATTAGTTGTAGAAGCTTTTCCTGTTTGTAGATTGCTTGGGGTATCTTATATAGACAATCTTATTGTCTGTGATAGAGACAGTTTTATTTCTTCTTTTAAAATCCGTATTCCTTTTATTTCTTTGACTTGCCTTGTAGCCACTTGTAGTGGCTAAGACTTACATTGTACAATGTTGACTAGGAATAGTGAGTGGACATCCTTGCCTTGTTCTCAGTCTCAGGGAAAGCATTGAATCTTTCATCATGAAGTATGATGTGAGCGTAAGGTGTTTTTGGTAGATGACGTTTCTCAGGTTACGGAAGCCCCCTTCTCATCTTAGTTTGCTGAAAGAAAATTCTTGAATGAATATTTAATGTGGTTTAAGTGAGCTTTCTGTACTAGTTAATCTAATCATTTGGTTTTCTTCTTTACTGTGTTAATATGGAAGATCAGATTGATTTTCAAATGTTGAACCAGCATTGTACTCCTACGATAACCCCACTTGGTCAAGACACATTATTTGTGTGTGTGTCTCTCTCTCTATAATACAACCATGTGTATGATTTGCTAATATTTTGTTGAAACCATATGGACCTGGAATTATATTCAGGATGTTTATAACCACGTATTTGATTTCTTAGACAGTAATATTAAAATAATTATTTCTTCTTGGGTGAGTTTTGGTAGTTTTGTAATTTTCAAGAAATTGGTCCATTTCAACTAAGTTTTCAAATTTAAGTGCATAGAGTTGTTTGTAGTATTTTCTTATTCATTTATGTCTATGGGGTCTGTGGTCATATTCCTATTACATTCTAAATATTGGTAATTTATGTCTTCTCTTTCTCTCTCTTTTCTTCTTTGTTAGTTTGGCTACAGGTTTAGCAATTTTATTGACATTTTCACAGAAGCAGCTTTTGGATTGATTGATTTCTTCTACTATTCTTCTGCTTTTGATGTCATTAATTTCTGGTCTTTATTATTGTATCTATATTATTTTTATCATTCTTTATTTTTATATCTGTCTTTATTATTTCCTTGTGATTGTTTTGTTCTTGTTTTTCTAGTGTCTTAAGATGGAATCATAGATTGTTGATTTGATCTTTTGACCTTTCTCCTTTTCATATATACTCATTTAATGATATATATTTCCCCCTTAAACACTGCTTTAGCTATAGTCCACAAATTTTGAGATACATTTTCTGCTTTATGTTTTTAGATATATTTTATAATTTTCCTTGAGACTTACTCTTTGACCCATGGATTATTTGGAAGTTTTTTTTCTAAGTATTTAAGGAATTTTCCAGATAACTTTCTTGTTATTAATTTCTATTATAATTTAAGTCCATTATGCTCAGATATATTCTTTGGATGATTTCAATTCTTTAAATTTGTTAAGGTTTATTTCATGACCCAGAATGTGATGTATTTTGGAAAATGGTCCTTGAACATTTGACAATAATGTGTATTCTGCTATTCTTGGGTGGATTCTTCTGCAAATGTCAATTAGAGCCAGTTCCTTGGTAGTGTTGTTCAGTTCTTCTCTATCTTTGTTTATTCCTTATGTACTTATTCTCTTAGTTACTGAAAGAGTAATTTGCACATCTCCAAAATATATTTTGGATTTGTTCATTTATTTTTTTCCAACTCTAACAGTTTTTACCTAGTATATTTTGAAGCTCTGTTCTTAGATACATACACATTTAATAATGTTACATCTTTTATCCATTATCTAGTGTCCCCTTTATCTCTGGTAATTTTCTTTTCTCTGAAGTATAATTTGTCTGATATTCATAGAGCCACTGTAGTTTTCTTTTTATTAATATTTGCATGGTGTATTATTTTTCATCCTTTTACTTTTAACCTACCTATGTCATTAATTTAAAACTGGATGCTTGTAGACAGCTTATAGTTGAGTCTATTCTTAAATCCAAATCTGACAATTTCTGTCTTTTAATTGGTGTGTTTAGAATATTTTCATTTAATGTGATGATTGATTAGTTTTAATTTAGGTCTATTATTTTATTATTTTTTTCTATTTTTGACTTCTGTTTTTCTGTTCTGTTTTCCCTTTCCTGACCTCTTTTGGCTTTTTTTTTTGAATATTTTTTAGTATTCCATTAAATTTTTTCTAGTTTTATTTTACTATATCTCTTTGTACCTGGTTTTAGTGGTTGCTCTAGGGATTACAATATACATACATGACTTTTAACAGTTTACTAGGATCAAGAGAATGTGGTGATTGATTCAAGGTAGGGGTGAGATAAAGGAAGGAGTTAAGTATGACACTGAAGTTTCTGGATCACCAGGTAACTAGGTATAAGGTGGTATCCTTCACTATCAGGGTGAATATAAATGGAGGAGCAGATCTGGGGGAAATGAGGTTGTTTTTGGAATATATGGATATGTTTTTTTGGAACATTTGGGATACCTGTGGAACATTCAAGTGGAGACGTCAAAAAGCAATTTATCACATGGGCCTGAAGTTAAGGGAAATACTTATGGAGGCTTAAGGATAGATTTAGAAGTTATCAGTTATAGTTAGCATCTATTGTTTTTGCCACTCAACGTTTGTTTGCCTCTGGCAATCCATTCCTAACTCTTGGCCACTCTTAATTATAGACAGGGCCTTGAGTGGACTCAACTAATTATTCTATCCCATTCATGCTGGCCACAGAGATTGACTCAGGGTTAGACTTGTAACCAAATTTGGCCAATGAGAATGAGGTCCAATAATTCTGTTCCATCATCTTGGGGAGATACATTTTGTTTCTGTTCGAAGTTGATCTCATAGGGAGTATGAGCTGAAGATGCTGCTGCCATCTTGCTTCTCTAAAGAAAGAGCCATCTGAAAATATGTCAGCAAGAGAGGAAGCAGAGCTGAGGGACATTGGGAATGAGTGGGTCCAGGGAATATTCTTTGAGTTTCTGGTCAATCTGTGCTTAGTCTGTAGACTTTTCAATCATGTGAGCCAATACTTTTCATATTTCCTAAATTATGTTTGATCAGGCTCTCTACACCTTTTGAGTGAAAGAGTTCTGACTGATACATAAGCATCTAGTGAGGATGAAAGCCATGGTGATAAATGATAGTGTGAAATAAGAGTGTGTCAAAAGAGAGAATAAAAGAGTAAACCCCATTTAAGGGATAGGTAGAGGAAAAGGAGCCCATGAACGAGCATGAGAACAGTGCTCAGAGACAGGAGAGTCCTGTGTCTTGGAAGCCCTAAGAGAGGGGAGAGAGAGAGAGAGAGAGAGAGAGAGAGAGAGAGAGAGAGAGAGAGAGAGAGAGAGTAATTAGCAATGTAAAATACTTATGGGGAATCAGTCAAGATAAGGACTGAGAAGGGCCCTTCGGATTTTTCAACAAGGAGGTTGTTGACAAAACAGTAGTAGTTACCAAGCTAGAAGGATTCTCTGAAATCATTACTCTATACCCTCTTCTGTAGATGAAGAAATTAAGGCACTGAGATACTGAGATTTTTTTTTTTAAAAGATTACAATAAGTAAAGATGAAGGGCCTAAAGGTCTTTAAAGATCACCTGACTCAATTACTTATTCAATCCTTGAGTTTCTTATACAACATCTCTCTGAAGCCTGTGCTTAAATACGACTAGTGGGAAAGAACTCATCACTTCAGGTCTAATGAGGATCCTCTGTTTCTGGCTTCTTACGCAATGTCCTTTTTACACCACAGAGCAGACACATGCATCCTGAGAGACTGTATGCATCCTGAGTTGATCCCTGGGAAAGCTGGTTGGATTTTGGGAACTCAGAAGATTAAGTCTGATTTTGCATTTTAAGGAGACCCTTGGCTGAGATAAAACCCTCTCCTCATGACTCCATCCACTCCCTAAATAAAGCCAAATCCTTAGGGAATTCCAGGACCAGTGTATCATTTCACGTGTATGTTCATTGGCACATCAAGCCCAATATATCAAAAGCTGAACTCGTTACCTTGCTCTACTAACACCTGCTTTTACTCTTGAGCTTCTGACTCCCTTTACACCCAGGTGCTCAAGATAGAACCCTGGAGTTCTCCTTGACTCTTCTCTGTCCTCCACCCCTACTTCTTATGAATCACCATTATCCTTACCAGGTGTTCCTGGATTTTGTCAACTTCTCTTTATTTCACCATCACACCCAAGCAGAGGCCACCATTACCTTTCACCTGGACAATGATCAGTCTCCCAGCTGGTTTTCTACTTCCAGTGTCTTCACATATCATCTGATCGCCACAGGGAAGTCTTATCAGGCCCACGCTCAGCAGCCTTCAGTGATTTTCCATTGCCCTCAGGAAAAAGTACAAGCTTCCTAATATGACCTAGAGTGTGTCCCTAATCCTGGGGTTTCTCCCAGCTTTTTAGCTTCACCTTGTACCCACCTTTCTCACATTCATATCTTCCACCTCTTTGCAGAAGCCATTTTTTTAAATCTCTTTTAGTCTTTTTCGCTACATGCCATCCCCATTCTTGGAATTGTTTTGCATCTCCTCCTTTTTCCCTTCAGTAATATTTGTGACCTTTTTGTTTGGATATCTACCACCTCTTAAAGAAAGCCTTCCCCAATTATCCCTACCACAGGTAGGATTGGTGCAACCCGTTTCCTCACGGGCCCGTGGGACTCCTCTATTACAGAACTTTTAACACTTTTCTAGATATCTGTTTTGGAATATTTCTCTATTGTTTGACTTTAATGTCCATGAGAATAAGGAATATGTCTGCCCTCTCTGTCACTGTATTTTTATTGCCTGGCACAGTGCCTAATGTGCAGTAAGTGTTAAGTGTGTACCAGTCTATGGTTTAGTTATTTGTTTAATGCATATGGTGTTGTTGGCACCACTTGACTGAAAGGAAGCTGAGTTCAGATGAGTAAATGTTGAAACATTCTTACTGCACCTTACAGGATCTAGATTCACAGCCCCTACATTCTCCCTTGCTGTCTCAGAAGATGCTAGTTATAATGCCTGAGATGTGGACAATTAAGGCCTCTCCAAGAGACCAACCCTCAAAACTCTACTCCAGGAATTATCATTTTCAATACCAGAAACTTCTCCCCGAACACCAGTAAGCCCCATGATGACATCAAAGCCAATTAGATCTTCTGATGAGCATGAACTCGTAACTGTTAGTAAATGTGACTCAAGCCCAAATCTAAAGCCTCAAAGATGTAATAATCATCCATTGACTCATTTATTCATCAAATATTTATTGAGCACCTACCCTGTGCCAGTCCCTGTATTAGATGCTGAGGGCACAAGACAGACCAGCTTCCTGCCCATTAGTTAAGACGATGGTGGTCAGGTTGAGCACGGGGAAAGGGATGGCTGTTAATTAAATAATTACCCAGTGACTGTGATTAGTCGAAGGCAAGTATTGGGTGTTCTAACAGCACATAAAGAGGGAACCTGATGTGAGTCTCAGGAATCAGAGCAGGCTTCCCTGAAGCAGTGACCTAAGACACATATGTATTTTGCCAGGCAATGAAATGAGCAAAGAGTGTTGCAGGCAGAGGAAGCAGCAGAGCAAAGGAGCTGGGAGGTGGGAGGGGACGTGATGCCTTTTACTTGCTGAAGGAAGCCAACTGGCAAGGCATTTGAGAGGAGAGATGGACAAAATGAGGCTGACGTAGAAATCAAGTCCAGATTGTGCAAGTCCTTATAGACCATGGCAAGGATTTACAGATTTTTATCTACTTAAGATAATAAAATGCTCTCGCAGTGAACTATTCAATCCTCTGAGGAAATAGCAGTAGCTGGTGTCAAGTACTTGGCATGTGTTTGTCATAATATCCACGCATGGTAGATGTAATGGTTTTAAAACATGGCTGCAAATTGACACTCCCTCGTTTAGAGGTAGGATCTATGCCCCCTCTACTTAATCTGGGTGGATCTATGATGGCTGTGATAAAAATAAATGACACTATGTGACTTCCATGTCTAAGTTATAAAAGGTCATGCAACTTGAGCCTGTTCATTAGAAAACTAACTCTTAGAGTCCTGAGCTGAGGCGGCCATGCTGGGGGGGAGGCCACAGGTAAGGACTCCAGTCATTGTTCCACATAAGTTTAGCCTTTGAATCACTCCAGCCCAGGACTATGTGAATAAAGAAACCTCCACGTTATTACAACCACCAGCCATTTGGGTTTTCCCATTTGAGACCCCAGACTTTAAGCAGCAGAGATAAGCCATAACTGTTATGTCCTTTTGAATTTCTGACCTAAGAATCTGTGAGCATAATAAAATGGTTGTTTTGTTATGCCACAAAGTAGTAATGTGGAATAGATATTATGCAGGAATAGATAGCTGGAAGAGTAAGTATTAGTATTATTATTATCCCATTTTACAGATGAGGAAACTGAGTGTCAGAAAGATTAAGCAACTTGATGCAGGTCCCATAGGTAGTCAATGGCAGAGCCAAGATCTGAACCAAGGTCTGACTAGTTGTAGAGCTTGTTCTCTTCCATTTTTTTCCTAAGTGCCTCCTGCTGAATTAAGCTCCTTGACAAAATCTCCCAACCTCCCTCCATTACTATTTCAAACTGGAGTCCCTCCTTGGCCAATCTAGATTTTAAAGGTTAAGATTTAGTTAGAGAAACAGACTTTATGAAACATTTGACACATTCTTTTCAAATAATTGAAAGACATCCACTCTGCAATCAGTCCTTTCCTTATTTTATTTTCCCCTCCATACCTCCAGGCAGGAGCCAGACACTTCTGTCAAGCCTGACAGATCTGTATCTCCTCTCCTCTCTCTGCCCCTAGTGCACAAATACCCCCTGGCCCCCATTAAATCCCAATCAGGCTTGGAGAGAGCTGATTCAGTCCCCCTCTCCTGCCTCCCGGGAAGAGTTAGGGATGAGCAAATCATTTATTGGAGTAATTCTGGGAGCTAAGGCAGAGCCATGGCTGGAAGCCACCCACTAACTAGAAACCTAGGGCATCAATCAACCAAACTGATTTTTCCGCTGCCACAGCCATTTAAACATTCAGCTTTGCTTGGGGCTTTGTCCAAAGTTACTCAACCAGCGGGTTCCTGGGCGATAAGTCACCGCAACCTCGTTCCACTGTCTCTGTGTCCTGGGGCTGCCTCTTTACTCACTTCTCGTGAGGGGTTGAAGTTCATTTGTTGCACTCTAAAAAGAAGAGAGTCTGCACTGCTTGCGCACACGCTCTGGTTATAGTAGAAAGATGAAAAGGGAGCCCGAGGTTTGGTGGGATATCAATATACTTCTCATTTGACGCCCTGCCGAGTCTGGAGAGGATGTTTTAAATTCATTTTATAGCGCCTCCTGCTGGTCCCCTTGCCTAACTGCAACAGATGCTTGATCCAGCTTGTGGGAGCTTTGGGAGGGCTTTGGGGGGAGGGGGGACTCTTAAAAGTCAGGTAAAGAAGGAAGGGAGTACTCAGCCATACAAATCTCCTCTCTTCATTCTACATATGGGGGAAACTGAGGCCAGAAAGAAAAATGTGATTTACTCAAGGTCATGATTTGCCAAGTCTATGTTAAGGTTAGAACGAGTCTCTCCACGGCTAGAACCTTTTTCTAGGACCCAAGAGTGCCCAGCACATAGTAAAGTGGCTCATGCAGCACAACATGAAATCAGGAGGTCCTGAATTCGAATCCAAGCTCTGCCACTTAATAGCTGTCACAAAAAGGCAGTTTTCTGAGCCTCAGATTGTCATCTGTAAAATAAGGGTAAAATAGGGTTTAATAAGCATTCTTTCACGCACACATCCATTCAAAAATGACTACATATCTACTATGTGCCAGCCGCTGTGTTTGGTACTTGGAATTTAACAATGCGTAGAACACTGCAGTACCTGTTCTCTTTGAGGGTGGCAGTTTAGTGAGAAAATTAGGTGATATATGCAGACGCACAGCAGAAATTCAACAATCATTAGAAAGGAAAACATTTTCTCTTTGATTCTCCCCACTTTCCAAGTATCAGAAGGCTTGGGGCATTGCCCCAGCTCTATCAGTCTAGGAATGTTAATGACCTGAAGAAATTAAGTTATTTGAAGGTCCAGACCACATAAATCTTTGTATTCGCCACTGTGCCTGGCCCCAACATGTGCTCAGTAAATATTTGTTTGGCTGCGTGGCGGCCCCAAGTTCTGGCTCCCTCTGCCTTCCCGGCTGCCAGCCGATTGCTGTCCGTGGTGCTGAAAAGCAAATTCCTGCTACTCTGCATGAGGCGGCGCAGGTGCTGAGGCAGAAAATGGAGCCCAGGGGAAGTGAGTAGGGAGGGGGAAGAATGAGCCAATTTTTCACTGGCTATTCGTGACATCTTCATTTTGCCATATCTTGGAATCCAAAGCTGATACTTCTTTTTCCAGCTGTCCCCACTTGGCATTTCTTGCTAGTTGGAAACACTGGGCAGATAGGTGTTCTTAATAATCACACAGATTGATAATTTCTACAATGGGAGCCCATAGCCCTGTATAAAGTCCTGTGTGAAATTGTTCTTGAAAAGTGGTGGACCCCTTCTTCCAGCCTCTTCCTGGGCAAGGAAAAGGCAGCAATCATAGATGCCTTTCCTCCAGCTGATTTCATCTGTGTCTGTCACCCAAGAATGCGGGCAGCTTTGAGTCAGACCTGGCTATGGGGAAAGCAGAAAAAGGTAGGGCCTGAGAGTAACAGTCTGGAGCTGGGTGAGTGTTACAGCTGGCAGGGTGATTCATTTAGATCAGTATCTCATGTGATAATATATTTGCTATTTATTCATTCTGGATATATTTATTGAGTGTCTACCATGGTCTGGCACTGGTCTAGGAGCTCCAGTCAAGTACAAGAAAGACAACATCTCTCGCTTCCTGGAACTTACATTCCAGTGGAGGATACAAATAATAAACAAATATGCAAATGAATGTGTAGTATAATTCCAGGCAAAGGGATAGATAATGATATGGAATGATCTTTTAGGTAAGATGATCAGGGTAGGCCTCTTTGAGGAGGTGACATTTAAGCATTATAACTTAATTAAAATAATAAGACACATAAATATTAAGGCAAGGCAGTGTTCCAGGCAGAGGGAACAACAAGAGCAAAAGACTTACAGTGGGAACGAGATGTCATGTCCAAGGAACAGCAAAGAGACCAGTGTGAGTGGAGCAGCTTTATCAAAGGGACATTAGGAAAAGCTGGATAAATACACTGAGTCCAGATCCTGTGTCTTGAGAGGGGGGGCAAGCAAGATGCTCAGACTAGAAGAAACACAAAATGACAGCCACTGCTGCACCTGCATGGATAAACCAAAACACTCTGGATGCCACCAGGGATACAAGAATAATTAGAGCTTCTGCCTTTATAGATCTCACCATGTCTAAGATATAACAAATGGATGCCAGTGGGAGTTAACAATGTACTATTTATTCAGCCAGCTTTTCTGAGTGCTTACTATGTACTCACAGACCATTGTCTAATGCAAGAAAAGAAGGAATGAGGCCCTGGATGGAACCAGAATGTTTAAAGGCAAGTAAGAAGCTCCAGACAGCAGAAGCTGAAGCAAAGCCACTTCTCTCTGATTCTTAACCTGCTCTCTTCTTGAGAGCCAGGGACAACAGTGGTCTAGAGTAGGAGACACCTGAGAAGCAGGTGCTTTAGAAGCCCTCATCACTGAGGCTCAGTCCCCAAAGGAAAGCAGCATGAGCTGCTTTCTGTTAGACAGCATAGGAAAAAGAACTCACATTCCAGGTATCTTAGCTAAGAATTTCATTTAGTCTTTACATCAGCTCCATGGGATGGATAGAATCTCCTTACCATACCCATAAGGAGACTCACAAGTCCCTGAACAAAATCCTGCCAAGCAAGGAGGAGAGTCCCTCTCTCACTGGTCCTAGGTTGCAACAGATTTTATACACACTGCCTTGCTGCTGAAAGATCCTTAGCATGTCGCAGATATTGGCAGAGAAACATTTATTCATTTGACAAATGAAAAACTGAAGCTTGGAAAAGTTAAGTGACTTGCCCAGGGTCAAAAGTGTTTAAGGAGATGAAATAGGACTTAGTCCCAAATTTGTCTGACCCTAAAGCCATTTGTAATCCTACTTTTTTATTGGATCTCAAGCATGGAGTTCATGTTTGGCTTTGTTTCTTTCTTTTTCAATGACCAATCCCCTGGATATGCAGAGCCAGCTTTCATAATGGTAGCACCTGACATCTCTGCCCCTTTCATTCTTGATCTCTCTTAACCTTCTCAACAACGTTGGAAGGTAGCAGTGATGGGAATCATAATAGTTAGCATTCATTGAGCGCTGAGTGTATAGCAGGCACTGTGCTAAGTAAGCACTGTACATACATTAATTTCATACTTGCAACAAACTCTGAAGTCAGTACCACTATTATTCCCATTTCACAGATAAGAAAATTGAAGCCCAGAGAGATTATGTAACTTGCCAAAGGTCACACAGCTAGTCAGGGACAGAGCTGACAGTCTGACTCTAGAGCTCTTGCTCTTACTCACTGTACTCTGTTGATAAGACAGCTGTTATTCAGAGAGGTAAGCCACTCGCCCAGTTGTCCATAGTCCTACTTGATCCCAGGATCAAATCCCAGGATACTTTCCCTGCTCTACACTGTCTTTCTCAGTGATAAAGCAGAAGAAAGGAGAAAAGCTGTTCTGTGACATCTCCATAGAGGCACAGAGTGATTTAATGCTGCCAAGGTGCCCCATGGGCGTTTTATTTAAATGATGATCTGTACTCTGCAGTTGTCTGATATTTCCTCCCACTTACTTTTATCAAATGTGGAAACCATGTCACTCCATGCACCCTCCCTAGCATGTAAATGCTTCACCAAAAAAGCTGAACCTTTCTGTAGGGATTTTGGGCTGTTCAGAAAGCTCCCTCCTTAAGTGCCATTTTTCCAGGGACTTGTAAGGATGACTCAGAGAGGGAGACGCTATCATGTAAAGTTAGTCATTTTATTAGAGATGGGACCCAGGATGGAGACTCAGAATTAGACTGATAAAGGACCTTTAACGAGGGCTCTAAAGAGCCTTGAGTTGTCACTGACCAGTTATTCCAACAGAAGTCAAGAACAAAGCTCTTCAGATTCCATTGCCTGTAACTGTTACTGTTCCTGAATGTGTCACGGGACTGGGAGGGTGTGAGGTGTGCATGTTGGAGGGTGTGTTTACATGTGTGCTGCTATGTTTTCTGTGTGTGTGTATGTGGTTGTGTTTCTGTGAAATGTGTGTGTGAGTCTGGGAGTGCGGGTGAGGATCTGTGTATTTGATCATATTTGTGTTTGTCTGTTCATACCCATGTGTATGCATGTGTATTAATATGTGTATATACTGTGAACATATGTGTGTCGACCTGAGTACATGTGATCTCTTGGTGTATATTTCTGAGGACCTCTATGACGAGAGGACTCCTACATGTTTAGTTAGAAACCAACAAGTGTAGGCAGGCCAGGGCGATGGAAGCAGTTACAGGGTGAGTCTTTTGATGTTGCTGTGAGACAGGAGAGGAAAACATATACAGGTTAAACCCACTATAAAAGCTTGAAAACTTTTTCATCTGAAACTGGGGGAGATTAGCCACTATCAACAACAATAGCAGTTTATAAATGAACAATAGTATTATAGAGCTGGTTGTAATAGCCCCATCTACAGAATGCCTACTGTATGCCCCTTTACATACATTAGATGCAGTCTCATCACAACTCGATGCGACCATTATGTCCATTTCACAGAGGAGCCAACTGGTGCTCAGAGAAGTTAAGTAACTTGCCTAAAGTCACACAGCTAGGAGGAGTGGAGCCAGGAAGAGAACTCAGGTCTGTGTGACTCCAGAGGCTGAACTTTTGCCATCACTCTGTCCTTCACCTGCACCAGCCTCCACCCCCCAGCCCCAGCCAAGTCCCATCCCTGGTGGCGTGAGCTCCAGAATGTGAAGAAGAGGGGCTCAGGGTGGCAGGCTGAACAGAGTGATACAATGGGAACAACTAACGTTTAGGCCCAGCGGGTCATGCAGTGGTTGTGTGGCCTGGAGACAGTAGCACCTCCTCTTTCGACCTGTTTCTTCATCACTCAAATGTCAGTTTGGATTCACTGGTCTGGTAGGTTCTTCCCACTCTGACTGTGTGGGCCACTGGGCAGAGGGCTTTGTAGGGTTCCCCACACCCCCTGGAGAGTGTTGACCTAGTGAAAGGTCTCTGGGTGGGGACAGAAGAGGAATCTCAAGACACATGTCCACCCAGCCAAGGGCACTCTTTTCTTTCCTTCCCATATGCAGCAGATATGTCAGCTGGCCCTCAGCACCTATTCCCACCTCCTTCTCCCGCTTCTCTCTTGTGTGCCTTCCTGGACTGCAGAGATGAAAACTAGTTTTCCCAGACTCCCTTGCAGCTAGGGTTCTAGATGCCAATGGGCTGGGCTTGTGTGAGGTGGAGAAAATAGACACGAAATGGATGGAGGCCGTCTTTCTGTTGCTTTGGCTGTTTCATCTAGCAAGAGCAGTCCCGGAGGCATGGGGCATCTCTGCAGTAGCATCTCAAAGACCAGTCACAACTCCCATGAGTGTTGAGAGGCTGTTGTGATAGCAGCATGGTGGCTCTGTAGTCCCAGCTTCCAGGTCCCTGGATCATGATACGCTGGTAAGTTCTTGAACGAACCACTGGCAGCGTTGACCTCTGTTTGCCCACCTTCCGACTGTGTGACTGATGGCCATGCATTGTTCTAATGTCTTTCCCAGAGGCCCCGTCTACTCTTCCAGCAGCCCTCTCCTCCAACACCTTTAAAAATTTCCTAATTTCTCCATTAAATCTCTTTTTGATTTTAAAATCATGGTACGGTTTCATCCTGCTGCACAGAACGCTGACTGATTACCATGGCACACACCTATTCAGCCTTCAAAACACCGCCTCTGTCTCCAGCTCCAGGATGACTTTCCTTATCAGCCAGACTGACTTGGGAACCTCTTCTATGTGATTCCATGGCCGCCCATATCTCAGACTTTCCCACATGGTACTGAAATTAACTGTTTACGTTCTATCATCCCCACCAGACGGTGAGCCCAGAGGGCAGGGACTGGGTCTTCTCGGCTGAGTGTTTAACAGAGAACCTGAGCTATGGCAGGGCATCTGGGATTATTCTGTGGAGTGAATGCAGAACAGGTAGCACCTTGTCAGTTCAATAGGATTTAGGAAAAACTAAGATTCATAGACTGAGAAAAAAGCAATTTAATCTCTCCCTTTGGCAAAAAGAAATGTAGTTCTTATAAGAGCTATTATTAGGAGCAACGTACCTCAGGGAGCTCATGGGATAATGAGGGGCAGCTCTCAGATCAAGGGTTTCGTTCCAGATCAAAGATCTGCGATATCTCTGTGGATCTGTCCTCCTGCTGATACCCTGAAGGTGCTCCTGAGGCATTTAAGTGTGATGAGTGAAAACAGCCCTGGTGTTTGAGGCGGACCGACTGGGTTTATGTCCTGGCTCTACCGCTGACTGGCTGTGTGACCTCAGGCAAATGACTGCATTGCTCTGAGCCCGGTTTCCTCATCTAGTGGAGTTAATGATACCTGTGTCATCGGGTTGTTGTGAGGGGTAAATGAAGTGGTTTAGGAGAAGAACCTAGACCTAGCAGGGAACTAATACATGGTGGATGAGATGAGATTTCAGTGATTTGAGATTTGGAGTCTTTCCCTTTTTTATTTGAGCAAAAACATTTCTTACCACTGACCTCTTGTTGGACTGGTGCAGGGGTCAAGACTGGGCCCCAGATATGTGGTCATGACCGTGAAGCCTGTACTTCAGGACCCAGAACACAGTGGGTGCTGAGTGAACAGGTGTCCCTTCTTGCCAAGTGCTACTTTTGGATCTTGTTCAGGACTTATTCCCAGGTGGCTGAGAATGATGGAGGAGCATCATGGACAGATGTGACGTAGTGGAAAGGGACTCAGACTTTGGCGTAAGACAAATCTTGATGCAAGTCCTGGCTCCAGCACTTACCCACTATGCTACTTGGGAAGTCATTTCATATCTCTGGGCCTCAGTTTCTTCATCTGCAAATTGGCACTTACAGTGCTTACCTTACAGGGCTCCCAAGAGCTTACCACATATCATATATCCCTGTTCTTGTCATCGTTCCTGGCACAGGACAGCTCTCAGTGGAGAACAGAATTTACGCATTTGCTGCTGTTGGGGATCAGCCTGCCTCTGAGATAGTGGTTTGCAGTATGGGCTTTGAAGGCTGGTCAGTGTGGGCGCTGTTCCGTTTACGAGCTGTGTGACCTTACCCGAGTCACTGCCTCCCTGAGTTCAGTTTCTGCCTCTGAAAGCAATCTAGCTCCGAGGTTTGCTCTAGCCGTGGTACTACATGGAGACAACTCAGCCGTGACGGGCATCAAGTCGATGGATGACGACTTAGCCAGAGCAATAAAGTTCTGCTGCCAGCGGAGGCAAAATGGGAGCGGGGGTGCTGCACCCACTGGAAACGGGACATTGTCTCCCATGCCAGTTCATCGGCTCAGCTGTTGGCATCTGTCTGGACCTCTTGGCTGGGAGAAGAACACAGCTGCTTTTCCCCCTGCATTCTCGTTGCGACCAGAGAGCTCTCCTAAACTCGGAAAACGGACACCTTTCCCCAAGGTCTTTCCTGCCCTCTGCCAGTTTAACCATTTTTAAGTGTACAATTCAATGGCGGTAAGTACATTCCCAACGCGGTGCAACCGGCACTGCTCTCTGTTTGCAGAGCCTTTGCATCGTCCCAAATAGAAACTCTGTGCTGTTGGAGCAACAACTCTCCTTCCTCCCCCGCAGCCTCTGGTCATCTCTATTCTACTTCCTGTCCCTATGAATTTGCCTCTTCTACATACCTCCCAGGAGTGGAAGCATACAGTATTTGTCCTTTTATGTCTGGCTTGTTTTATTTAGCACGATGTTTCAAGGTTTACCCATTTGTAGCATGTGTCGGAACTTCCTTTCTTTTTAGGGCTGAATAATATTTCATTGTGTATAGGTTTTACATTTTGTTCATCCACTGAACGGTTGATGGGCACTGGTTTGTTTTTACCTTTTGTGAATAACACTGCTATGAACACTGGTGTACAAGTATCTGTTTGAGTCTCTATTTTGAACTCTATTGGGTATATACCTAAGAGTGGAAATACTGGGTCATATGGTAATTCTATGTTTAACATTTTGAGGAACTACCAAAATTTTTTCCACAGAGAGTGCACCATTTTACATTCCTATTACAATGCACAAAGGTATATATTTCTCAAAGACACTGGCTTGTTGAGGTGTATTAGGAGACCCCTCTTTGTTTGCTTGGCAAGCTCCTACACATCCTTCAAAACCCACGTCAAATGTTCCCTATTCAGAGAGCCCTTCCTGAACATTCCTTACATTCCCAGACAGAGTTCATCACTGCCGCATCTGTATCTTGCATGGCTTTGTTTGTGCATCTATTCCATACATTTTAATGTCCCTCACTGGACTGTGAACTTACTGAGGGTAGGAATCGTGTTGGATTTGCATCTCAGTCAGCAGCACCAGAGCATTAGGAAATGCTCCTGAGCCGAATGGAAATTACTGAGTAACCTCTTTCTTCAGATCTCTGGGCTCTTTATCTACACGGAGAACCATTTTCAACCCTACTCACCTTCTAAATACTCTTTAGACAAAGTGCTGAACCTCAACCTGGCGTGGGGGGCCTGCACCGTCTTCAGCCTCTTCTCTCCCCATTCCTGCCTTTCACTCTATGCTCCAGCCGTGCTAAGCTACTGGTAGCTCTTTTAGTCACTAAATGAACACATGTTTCCAGAGTACATACTATGTACCAGGCACTGTTTTAGGTGGAAGGGATACAGCAGTGAGCAAGACAATGTGCCTTCCTTCATATTTCACACTCCACCAGGGGAAACTGGCAATAATCAGGCACACTAATGTATCAAATCGGCCAGGGATATGTGCTGTGAAGATAAATAGAGTTGGGTGAGGCATCGGGATTGGTGGGGCAGAGGGTGGGCAGCATCTGAGGACAGGAGTGGCCCAGAACGAAGGCACAGCAGGGCAAAGGTGCTGAAGCAGTCATGTGATTGGTATGTTGGAGGAGCAGCAGGGAGCCAGAGCGGCTACAGAGAGATGAGCAAACAGAAAGCAGCAAACAGGAGGTTGAGAGAGAGCAGGTCCTTCAGGGAAGAAGTGTGGATCTTATTCTAAGTGGGAATGAAAACCTCTGGAGTGTTTTAAACAGGAGTGTAGTACAATCTGAGTCATGTTTTTCAAAGAATCTCTCTGGCTGCTGAGGAGCCAGTAGTAGTTAGGGGATAAGGGTGGGAACAGAAAACAGTGGGACTTGGGCGGTCGGTCGTCTAAGAGAGAAGTGACAGCCGAGAGTGACTGTGCCAGACACAGTGAAGATGGCTGACGAACTGCGTGGGGGTGAGAGGAAAAGCGGATCGAGGAAGACTCCTCCAGCCGTCCTCTGCAACTCTCCTTGCCTCTAGGCCTTTGCCGAAGCTGTTCCCTCTGCCTGGAATTCCTGTCCTTCCCTTTGCCTGGAGAAGTCCTGCTTATGCACCAGTACCACTTAGCTCTCACTTTCTCCTGGAAACCTTCCCTGGATCCCAGCCCCCCACCCAAAACCAGGCTGGGTTGGGAGCCCCTCTTCTGTGTTCCTGCACAATTCTAGGTCTCTTCCTAGCCCAGCATTCATCATACCACTGGGCATTGTCTGTTCGTATATCTGTCCCCCGACCCGGACCATGAGCACAAGGTGGGCAAAATGGTGTGCGACATGTCTCATGCCCAGGGCCAAGCACGGACTAGCATATTGTGACCTTTCAATATGAAAGTATGATGGAGAGAGGGAGAGTGAGAGAGCGAGAGAGACAGAGAGAGAAACAGAGAGAGAGAGAGAGAGAGAGAGAGAGAGAGAGAGATTGAGCATTGTTACCCCTTAAGCACAGCTTCTGACTCCCCCGTTCTGTTCCCGTGTCAGTCCCACAGGGACATGCCTCTGGCCATCAGGACCTAGTGCGGGTCCTCTGAGAGTCACGCTGTGTGCATGGCAGCACAAAGAGTGATCCAGGAGACTGGAAGCTGATGGGAGAGTGGGGACTAAATTCTACGGAAATCCTCCTGAGTGATCCACGTGACCTGCTCCTACCTTCCCAGGGGAACAGGTGAATAGAGAAAATACACAGCGCTTTGAGCATGAGACAGGGTGGGGAGAAGGTGGGAAGCAGTCCAACTCGCAGTTGGGGTCCAAGCCTGGAGTCCAACAGCTTGGCTTCAGCCTGCGCTCTGCCATTTTCTAGCTATCTGACTTCGTGCCAGTGACTTCCTTTCTCCCAGCCTGTTCTTTATCTGTAAAGTAGGGGTAAGAATCACACTTAATTACAGGGTTGTTGGGAAAACCAGGTGTGTAAATGGTGCACAACACGGCCTGCCATGTAGGAAGCCCTTAAGAAACACTGGCTTTATTTTATTTTACTTTTACTTTTCTGTCTTCTGCCAAGTTCTCCCTTATTCCCACCTAACAGAATGGTTTGAGGGCTGGTTGTTTCAAATGCGGCCTGCTTTTTAGCCTTTACTTTTTTGTCCGCTTCGAGATCTGCACTGGAGACTTGTCGTGCACTGAGGACGTGCAGGGAAAGGAGCCTGCTGGAGTTTCGGAATCGGTCCTGACACCTGCATGGAGCTAGTTTGGTCCTCCTGTCTTCAGAGGACGCAGGAGCTCAGGTGACATGTCTGTGAGTTGCCAGGCAGTGAGTAAGTGGGAGCATCGGGATTGAGCCCAAGTGAACCTGTGCCGATTGCATGGTTCCCGTCCCACGTGCCGCTGCCCACGGCTGTGATGTGACCCCGGGCATCACTGAGCCCGGCAGGGGGTGATCTTTATGACAGGCTTTTCTGGGACTCAGGGAGAAAGCTATTCCTGGCCGCGTCCTGTATGTGTGTAAAGGACATTGTAGAAGGAAAGGAAAAGCAAGTGAATGAACCATTTGTTGTGAGGCCGACAATAGACTCTGGGGGTGAAAGATGTTAAACGTTATTGGCTTAAAGCAGGATTGCCGGCAGCATCGCTGCTCTGGTTGTCTTTCCTTCTTTGTATGATGAACAATAGATAAGAGTGGCCCCTACTTCTCTATTCCAGTGCCTGCTGACTTCCAGGAATGGAAGCCATTGTATCCCATCTCTTAGAGCTTGTGTCTATTCCAAGCTTATTACTAAGAGCTTATAGAGGCAGAGCTGAGGAAGAGGAGGAGGAGACGAAAAATAAGGAGGATAGAGAGCAACTGGGGCGAGGACTTGGCCTTGGAGTGGGGAAGAAGCTCCCCCCAGGGCTCCCACATTCCCAGGATGGCAATAAACAGACTCCACCCAAGTCCTTTGAGTCGCGAGAACAGAAGCCAGCCTGAGGTGGTACCATGTGTGCTAAACCTCGGCCACAGCCACCAGACACTGGGGCTGAGGGCTTCCACCCAGGGCATCTGGAAATTGTTTGTATCTGCCTGTCAGTCCCAATGTGCTGCCTGGGAAAAGGGAATAGGAGAAGATGGCAGGCAAGGCTCAGATCCTGAAGAGTCCTCCCTGGGACAGCGGAGGGAGACTTCACCTCAAGGCTGGAAGGGGGTGTGCAGGAGCTCAGCTTTGGGGCTTATGGGACTGGGTTCATCTGCTCCTCCCTCCCTGTGTGGCTGGGACCTCCCTGCACCTGATCTGCCTCAACACGTTTGCTTGTTGTGAGCATCCAGTGAACCATGCGGAAGTGTCTGAAACAGAGTAGTTGGTCAGCAAATGATCACCCTCCATCCTCCTCCTTGGAACGAACCTGGTACAGGGAGAGAACAAGGCCCCCGAGAACCCTGGTGCGTCACAGAGGGAATGATGTGATTAGCCACAAGATGGATGGTGACAGAGCACTCAATAGGAACCTCTGTGTTAAATGCTGTTGCTCACATCCTCTTATTTCACCCTCACAAGAGCCCGATGAGCTGGATACCATCATCCCCATTTCACACATAAGCAAACTGAGGCTGCAGTTGGAAACTCATCTAAGATCTCACCACTGTGAGTAGCAGAGCTGGGAATCAAACCCACATATTAAATCTTATTAGAGCAGCCCTCTCCTGCATTGTACAAGTGGAGAAACTGAGACTCAGAAGGAAGCTCTTGGCCCCCACCCCTGACAGATTCAAGGCTCCGTGCCCAAGGAAGGGTGAGGGAGTGGGCGGGGATTTTGGGTCAGATTAACCTGGATTTGGAGTCCAGCTTGATGACTTATTCGTTGCGTGCCTTTGGGCAAGTTTCTCAGCTCTCAAGCCTTTCTTTCCTCATCTGCAAGGTGGGGACAATATTCACTGCCTCGCCAGGTGTTAAAGATAAAATCCAACGACTTTGGTTAACTGCATGATGCAGCACAGGTGCCCATGAAATGGGCAGCCCCTGCCAGACTTCTGAAACAGTCAGGCCTCCCCCATAAACTGCTTGTGTACTGTTGACTGAGGAGAGACTCACATGTTCTCTTCCAAACTCAGAGACCCCCTACATTTTGGAAAGTAGCCATAAGGAGTGCTGCTTTCAATCTGCTTCTGGCAGGGGCCGAGGGTACACATGAGGTGGGCACGCCCCCCCCCCCACCCGCGTGCGTGCCAAGGCACATTGCAGCCCATCTTTTGTGGGGGGCGGATTTCATGATACTCACTTTGTGTTGCCACCAGAGAAAAGTCAACTGCAGATCCTGGCTGCTGGGGAAGGGCTGTGTTCCTGCCAGGACTGGCTGTGCCTGGCACCAGCTCAGACCAGAGTCGACTGTTGGTTGCAGGCAAATGTATGCACAAAAGCGTTCCAACACACACATGCACTGCTACACATGGAGTTGCCACAGCACACGACACCGGCAGCGTGATGCACGCCCCTGCTGGCTTCCTCTGCTGCTTCCCTTTCTCAGCTCTTCTCATATTCTGGGACTCTGTCAGCCTCTGTCTCAGCATTTGTTTGTCTCTCTGTGTGGGTTCTGAGTCTGACTGTCTTCTTTCTTGGTTTCCTTATCGCTCTTCCTTGGACTCTGTCTCTCTGTTTCTACCTGTCTTTTTGGGTATCCTCATCTCTGACTCCCTGGACACTCTCTTTGTGTCTCTCTGTTTTTCTGTATCACTCTCTATCTCTCTGACACTATCTCTTTCTCTATTTCTGATTCTCTCTGACTCCGTTTCGCTCTCTGATTTTCTGCCTCTCTCTCTGTCTGTCTCCATCTGTCTCTATATCTGTCTGACACACTCTCCTTCTCTCTGTGTCCGTCCCCATCTGTCTCTATCTCCTTGTCTGTCTGTTTGTCCCTCTCTGACTCTCTTTCTGTGTCTCTCTGTCTTTTTGTAACTCTTTCTGTCTCTGTCCTTCCCTACCGCTCTCTCCTTTTTTTTCTGTGGCACTCTCCTGGAAATGCATCAAAGACTCAAGTGGCCGGATTTCAAGTGACAAACAGCACTACACCCAGAATCCACCCCCCCGCCCCCAGCATGGCTGCTTCCTCCTCCACATCCCCTGTCACGAAGCCTATTGTGTCGGGCCCAGGGAGTTGGAGTTGAAGGGCCCTGGGGTCTGCGCCTCTGACTGCTCCGAGCTACTTCCCCATTGGCTCCGAGCAGCTTGTGCTCAGCAAAGGCTGAGCAACAGGGGGAGGCTCTCGTCCATAAAAGGGGGGGTGAGGCACCAGAACTGCCATTCTAAGGGGCTTTGGTGGTGCTCACAGCCGCCTCTTTGGCACCTCCTTCCAAACCAGAGTCAGAGTGGCCCTTGGATCTTGGACCAGCCACTTGCTACCACCCTCTGATCTGCTCAGGCAGAAGCTGACCAGGGACAAAGAAGAGTACAGGTAAATCCAGAGGGGCGCTGGGAGGGGATCTCTCTCGGTTTTATTTGTTTTTCCTGGTCCTCTGGACCTGGAGGTGGTGGGAGCTCGGGCTGGGGCATTTCAGGGTTGGGTCTGCTTACAGCAGACGTAGTTATAGTTAAGAGGCTAGTTTACAAAAGACAGATCAGTGGAAGATGGACTGCGCTTCGGAATTTCCCTCTCTGTACAGCCCTGGCTTAAACAGGTGGGTTGCTCTCTCCCAAGAGGACCACTCCTCGGTTTTAGCTTCATGGTCTCCTTGGTCCTGCAATCCACCACACAGCAGCTCCCATGCGAGAAGGAGGCGACACCCTGGGTGGAAGAAGTGAGAGTTTGAGCTAATCAGGGTGATTTTAAAGGTCAGTGATTCTCACTGGACTTAGAGAACAAGGGCTTGGGGACGTTAATGAGATTCAGGCCTCGGCATTTACCATGAATCATGTACATCAATGTACAACCACGTTGAGCCTTTTCATTCTTTACGGATCGTGGTTAATTGCTGACAGAGTGCTGGTTTGAATGGCTTCTTTTGATGTAATTCTACATAGAAATGAAGTTTGGGGCTGTTTTATTGGGAAGGAATGGGGAACTCGAGTGACAACATGCCAGGAGACCCAGGCTTAGCAGGGCTTTTCTTGTCAATTTTACTTTGAAAGGACTTGTTGCTTTCATGTAAATTACAGCCAGAGGAGTCTAACAGGTAGGCAAGAAGCTCTGATGGGAAAGCCATTTGCTGCCTGGTAAAGATATTCACATTCAAAGAAAGTATTATAGAATCTCAAAGTTTGACTCTAGCAAAAAAAGCTGGTGAGTTTCAGGGGAAAAAAGCCTGCCGACGACTCTGAGGTCGAATAGTAAATTCTGCCATCTCCCACTTTTTCCTGGGTATCTTTTATGTAGAATCTTTACAAACATTCACTAATTAAGCTTCCAAGCTTCTCAGGGGAAACAAGCGCTTCAGGTTATTGGATCTGATTTTAACTCCCTTCCCATAGATCGAAGTCTTCATTATCATCTTTCTTCCAAGGGTTGGTGAAATACACAAGGCTCGTCTTTCTAATTTGACAGGCATTCCAGCCAAGATCCACTGCAAAACGTTTCAGAACGTCAATCCTTTTCTCTTCATCTTCTCCCCCGGGTCTCCCTCCCACCGCTGCACCTTCTATCCCGTTTCTCCTCACCTTCTCCCCCACCCCCCAACCCCACCTCTCCTTGCCTTTTGTTCTATTTTTGCAGGTCATTTACCTCCAGGCTTTGAGATCTGCGCGGGGAGCTGTTGGTGGGGAGCTGTTGCTGCAGCCCAAGCAGGTGAGTTACACCGCCTGTCGGAGGTTTGCGTTTGCTGAAGGGGTCTCAAGCCCAGATGAGCTAGAGGTGTGAGGGGCCCGCCTGCGAATCCTGTGATCCGCTGGCAGCTGTGAGTGGGATGTCGCAGTGGTTCCTGAGGAACCCAGAGTGTCTTAGCAGCGCCAGCAAAGGGGCCAAATCTGGGGCTGTTTCAGAAACTTGCAATCCCCTTAAAACACATGGAAAGGGATTAGGTTCTTGATGGAATTCCTGGGAGCCAGGGATGTTTTGTCTATCATGTAAATGTGTGTCTCACAATACTCCAGACAGTGCTGGGTTCTAGTCCCATCACTCATTTGCTGTGTGATTTTGGGATAGTAGCTGTCCCTCTCTGAGCATTAATTTCCTCTCCAGTGTAATATGAATAATAATATTCACCTCCTGTTATTCTGAGGTTATTCTGAGGTTATTCTGAGACTCTTTTGGGATACTGTAATATACGTGGCATTTAGTAGGTGCTCAATAAATACTAGTATGACTGCTCAAGTTTTTCACTGTTCTGAGTGGCAGGTGGACCCCTTCCCTTCCTCCCAATCTATTGTAATATCCCTGATCATTTCCCTCCATTATGCTGTGTGCAATGTCCAGGAAACAGGATCTAACATCTACTCTTTCTTTTTGTGGGGCAGACACCACTCTCCCCTCCCCACCCCATTCTCTCCACATAACAGAAGACTTTATATCTTCATTTGATCGATCCTTCCTGATTTCCCCTGACTGCCCACCTCAAAGGGTCATTCTCTCACAATTGTTGTATTTATTAGGTGTCTTCCATCAATCTGAGCGGGATCAATAGCTGGTGGTTTGGTTTCAAAGCGTGTCTGAGAAAGTGCAGTCCGCTAGCTGATTTCTCTCACTGTTTTCACGCGTCTCAGACCATACTCGCAAATGTTGGTTAATCTCACTGGTCTGAAAAAAGGCTAAAATGATTTCACTGAGACAGAGCTGGCTATTGTGGCAGGCAATAAACCTTGCTGGAGACACCCAGGTTAACCTCGGATCAGGCCCTGGAGATGGAGAGGTGTTCCTAGGTCCTTTGAAGTTGGACCTCATGAATCCTTCCCAGGCTGGGTCCAAATCAGTGCTCTGGCAGGAGGGTGAATGGCCCAGGTCCAGGAGGAACATCCCCTAGCTCAGGGGAATTCTCCCTGACGCCATCCAGCTACCCTAGTGGCCAGAGCAGTCAGCTGTAGGCCTATTCACCAGGGGGCAATTTGTCCACTGTCGTTTGCATCCTTGACCTATTGTTGGACAGTTCAGTTAAACCTGACAAGGGTTTACTGAGCAGTTGTCATGTGGTTGGGTGTCTGGCCCACTGGTGGGAGGAGAGAATTGGTGCTTGTCATGCACATAGTAGGTCAACCTCCTGACTCAAAGTCCACTTCCTCTCTTACCTTCTCACTGTCATTTTGTTCCCTTCCCTTTTTCCCCCCCTCTCCTCTCTCTCCTCTTCCGTTTTTTCATACCTTCTCCTTTTTCTCATTCCCCGTCACCCTCTCTCCATCTCTATGGCTCATTTTTCTTTTCTTTTCCCACATGGTCTATCATCTATCTCACGCTCTGATTTTCTCGGTATCATCTCTCTCTGAGAGGGCAAGTCACATCTCTGCCTCCCTATTTAGTGCCCGGCCCACTCCCCCTTTCTCTTCCTCTTCACTGCCTTCACCTGCCACCTGCCTTTGCCTTTCTCCCCAACCCATAATTGCACCAAGTAACAAAGGGTGGGCGTTCCAGGTGAATCCTGCTCTGGAAATACATTCTTTCAGAAATGCCGCTGACGAGCCCACCGTGACCATCAGCTGCAAAGCCATCGTTCACTCTGGTCTCAGCACAACAAATGGCCCCAGAGAGGTGGCTGACCTGGCATGGGCCCTCGTCCTACGTTCTGGGATGTGATTCTTGCTGGACTAAATGGGGGCTTCACTTTCCTTTCAGACCCAGGCCCTCCATCCCCCTAAATTGGTAATCCATTCTCTGGTAAGGATGCTAACGGCCTAAAAGATCACTGTTGCTCTAGTTTTCGGGATCTCCCTTTGTCAACCCACTAGAGACCCACAAAGAACTTTACATATTTTCCAGGGAGGTAAAACTCTTGAAATAGTTTCATTTTCAGGAGTTTGAGAGTCTCGTGGGGGGATCTGATGGACATGTAGCGGGTACCCAGGCCTCAGGGATGGTTTGTGGAGGGGAGTCACAGGCTGACTGTGAGGTCCACTTCCGCTGTATCCTGTCCTCCTCACCTTGACCCAATCACTTTGCTTTTCTGAGTCTGTTTCCCCATCTAGACAATGGGGCTAATAGTGCCCAGGCTACTGGATTCTCCTGAGGTGAAAATGCAATAATTGAGATAAAACGCATAGCAATGAGCTTGGCCCTGGAGCTGTGCCTTAAACAGTGGATGCTCTGGACTCAGAGAATATCAAATCTGCCACGTCTGTGCTTGGGAACTTGGTTCTCACCCCTCCTACCTGGAACCCGAACTTGTAGTTATAGCACCTGTCCCGTAAGCTTCATGGGAGACGCTGGCACCTGGCATAGAGCAGCAGCGCAGTGCTAGTTGGTTGTTGTGATGCGTGTTATTGGGGGGTCATTGAAAGGACGCCATCTCCTCTGTTCAGTTCATACCTGGGTGTGGGAGGCCCCCAGCTCTGTCTCCATTTCCCTCCTGACTCATGATGTGACCTTAAACAAGTGACTTCATTTCTCCCTTTTCCCATTTCCTCTCTTATCAAATAGGGATAATCATATGCAATAAAGTGCTTGGAGAGATAATTGCGATGTTAAATCAAGCCATTATTATTCCATGCTGGCTTTTTAAATAAAAACGCTTGCTGCTCCTCCGAGTCCACAGACTACAATGCAGAGATAGCATCAACAGGAGATAATAGGGCAAGTGGTCTCTTCCCTTTCAAGGAGCTCTGGGCCCTGGGTGAAAAAAGGGCCTACTATGTGGTGGCCCTATATCAGATGCTGTCTTAGTCTGTTGTTGTGGAGACATGGCAGGAAGGTGACACCATCCCATTTACAGATGAGAAGACCGAGGCTTAGAGAGGAGAGTGATTGATTCCCCTCTGATTTTCCAAGATCAGCTTCAAAACTATTAGAATAATTAGAGTTATGAAATGATTATAAAAGTAACGAAGGTAGGGGTCAGCAAACTTGTTCCTTAAAATGCCAGGTAGTAAGTATGTTTGGCATTCTGGCCCTGACAGTCCCTGTTTCAACACTGAGGTCTGCTTTCGTAGCATGAAGGCAGCTGCAGACAGTACGTGAACAAATGGGATGGGTGTTGTGTGAGTCAGGGCTCTCCAGAGAAACAGGAACAATAGTATATAGAGAAAGAGATTAATTATAAGGAATGGGATCTTGTGATTATGGAGGCTGGTGAGTCCAAAATTTCCTTTCCTCTTAGGGGAGACTCACCCCCCTTTCTCCACCAGCTCATGCTTCCCTCACGGGGCTGTCACAAAGCGCCATGAGGCAGTGGCTGAGGAAATGCTTCAGAAACTTGCAAATGTGGAGGGTTTTTCTTTGGGGGAGCCGTTGGGAGGCCGCCTGGCCTGCCAAGTCCATGAAAGAAGCCCCTCCACTGAGGTCTGTGTGCCGGCTGCCACCCTTCTAGCTCACTAAGGGGTTTGCTTTCCACCTCTCACACCGATGAACGGCCAAGTTCCTCTTCTCAGCTCATCCCAAATCAGAAATGACAAGAAGTCAGGGCTACCTCTGATGTATGACTTCCAAGCAAATCCTCACAGCAAAAGAGAAAATGCTCCCCCTGGGTCCCATCTCAATAATCTGCTCAGTAATTTGTTTATTTTACAAAAGGAAGGAAGTAGGCTTTCTCAGGAAGATCTCAGAGCTGATGTGTCTCTATTAGAGTCACCTTTTAACCCAGAGACATCTGGTAGGAAGCCTAACTCATTTAAAAGCCAAGTGAACTTCTCCCCCAGTCTCAGTCTTGTCCCCTTCACATTGGGTATAAAGACACTCCCTCTGGGTTGTTGTGAGGGTTAGAATAATATGTGTGAAGTGATAACACACAGCCTGGCACCTAGAAAGCTCTTGAGAAGTGGTGGCTGTT
This sequence comes from Rhinolophus ferrumequinum, assembly GCF_004115265.2. Taxonomy (NCBI): domain Eukaryota; kingdom Metazoa; phylum Chordata; class Mammalia; order Chiroptera; family Rhinolophidae; genus Rhinolophus; species Rhinolophus ferrumequinum. Next base: position 24,422,896 of record NC_046306.1, on the reverse strand, counting down.
ATTGGATTGATATGACCATGAATAAGGAACACTTGGCCCCACCTGGCACATAGTAGGCCCTCTGCATATGGCAGTTAATTCATTCAACAGTTTTTTTGATAGTTTCCCCTCTATTGTGTTCCAAGCCCTCTGTTATCACTCCTTTTTGCCCTCTTATTTTCCCATTTCCTGTAGCCCAAGTACTATTGGAATGGAGCCTTCATACTCTACTATTTAAAGCACCTACTATGTGCCAGGCATTCTATACATGATTGTTTATTTAATTACTACACCAACCTTCCGAAGCATTATTATTAGTCCCATTTTATACCTGAGAAAACTGAGGCACAACAGAGTTAAGTAATTTTCCCTAACTGGTGCTAAGTGGTGGGATTTGAATCCACATTATAAAACACTTGTTGACCCTGCTTCTGGGTCAGAAAGAATCGGAGGTCTCACTTCTCCTTTCTCACCATCTGTACCTCCCACACCATACCACTTCTCCAGGTTGTTAGAGTTGTTGGGCAATCCAGGGGTTGCAAACCCAAATGTCTGTCAGGTGCTCTGTAGGGGCAGACATGAGGGAAGCCAGAGGGTGGGGACAGTGATGACAAGTGTCCTCTCTGTGACTGTTGCCAGATTAGAATGCAGGCCTCATGTCTCCAAGGCTTTTGATTTTTAAAAATATTTGGAAATTGAGACTTTTAAAATGTAAAAAAATGCTGGCAAAAATTTTTTTAAAAATTAAAAAGAAAATTTTAAATCCCTGTGCAAGTCAGAATACCTTCTGCCTGTTTGCTGAGTTTGTCCTGCAAGCAGCCAGTTTGCACCTCTGGACGCTTGCCATGTGCTAGGTTGGGAGGAGGAAGCCAGATGCCTCAGCCCCTCCTGACCCTGCACAATTCCCAATGTCTCCATCTCTGTCCTTTAGAAAAAGGCAGTTATGTGATAGAGCCAGCACAGGTGATTGTGGGAGCTCAGAGGAGGGGCCTAATCTAGACAGACTTCCTGGAAGAGGCAACTGAGACTGACTTTTGAAGCACAAATAAGAGTCAGTCAGGTCAGAAGGAGATGGGAGTGGATGTGAGGGGTGAGAAACATGTTCCAGGCAGATGGAACCCCATGTGCGAAAGCTTGGAAGATGGGGCGCTTGGGGCAGTCTTTGGAATTAGAGATGGTGTGGTCAAGCTCAGGTCAGATGGAGCTCATATCCAGTCTGGATGCTGTGCATTTGCTGGGGTACCTTGGACAGGTGGTGCAATCTCTCTGTGCCTCTGTTTCCTCATCTGTAGAATGAGGGGAATATTAGTCCCAGACTTATAAGGTTGTTATAAAGACCCCTTGCATTAAGATGCACGTGGGACTCAGCACAGGGCCTGGCATACCATGCGCCCTGGTCAGTTTCCTTCTCAGTAGGAAAGCCCTTGAGGCCCCAGCTATGGGGTGCTCTTCCTCTCAAAAGCCATGGAGAGCTGGGATGCAAAGCAGGATGGCAGTATCAGATTGGTGTTTCAGAATTGTCCTCTGACTGCTGTGTGGAGGGTATCTTAGAGGCAACGTGAGGCTCTGGAGCCAGGAGGAGGCTGATACGGACCCCTGGAGGGAGAAGCAGGAGGCTGGGGACGGGTGGATTGGAGGGACTGGGCCCATGCACCCTGGTGAAGAAGGTGGGCTCTGGAGGCAGACTGCCTGGGTACGAATCCCAGCTGGGCCACTTACTAGCCTTAGAATCTTGGCAGGTGTCTTAATTCATTTTCCTCATCTATAAAATGGGCATGACAATAGTTCTCACCCCATGGGGTTGCTATGAGGATAAATGAGTTCAGCCTGAGAATTGCCAAGTATATTTGAAGTACTTAACAACCATGGGACCAGCTAAAATTATTATTATTAAATATAAAGGTAATGGATGAAAGGAAAGGATGTTGGCACTATTTTTGTCCAGGACAAAGCGGTCTCAAAAAGGGCCTCCTACTGCAACAGCCACGCTGTGTGGGAAGCCTCAGGCCAGGAGTGAGAGTTTGGTAGAGGCTGCCCTCCCCAGCTGGTTAATTCACTGCTAATCTTGCAACAGGCCAGCCCAGCCATCGCTGGTATCAGAGAAAACATGAACTGCCTGCTTTGTATCTGCATATAAGTGGTACAGCTCTCTCACCTGGAACCCAAATCCGCTTGGCAGCTGGTAGAGCGTGAGAGAAACTCGAGGACAGGAGAGAGATGTGGGATGGACACAGGCCACTGCCCTGAGTTTTCTTCTTTGAGCCTCTCTGCTTAGGGGAGCAGACCTTGTCTCGCCAAAGAGAGGCAGACGGACCTGGGTTCTCATTTCTAATCGCTCTGCAACCTCAGGAGATTTACCAAGTCTCTCAGAACCCCAGTTTTCTCATTGATAAAGCAGGGATGACGATGCCCATTTCTCTGAGTTGGTGGGTGGATTGAGAACAATATGCAAGTCAAAGACCTGTGCGTCGAGCCCTCTGGGCTTCATGGGGGGGGGGTTCAGCTGATAGTGAATCAGGTGTTCTAGAAATTGTAATCATTAAAGGCACATCACATGTGTGAGGAGTCAGACAAAACGGCCTTGCACCCCAGCTTCACCACTCGTGGGAGGGATGGGCAATTCACAGAACCGGAAGTGCCCACTTCACTGGGGAGGAATAAATAAGATGATGGATTTAGCTCAAGGCCCGGAGCACAGTAGGGGCTTCAAGAATGGTGGCTGGGATCACTGCCAGGCATGCTTGATGGAAGAACCTACTGTGGGTTCTAAGGAGGGACACTGGCTCTGGGCTACAGCGTGGGACTCTGGGGCCATGTGGTGGAATCTTCTAAACCCCTTAAACACATGAGCAAACAGGGCAGTTGGCAGGCATGGGGCACATGGAGGAGGGAAGCAGGCCAGCCATCCTTGACAGCAGCATTGGAGGAAGCAGGCTACAGTACCAGGCGGGTAGGAGTGTGGAACCCTGCCCCAGGCAGGTGTCTTGGGGGACTCCCCATTTCCAGTTGGGAGAACGGCCTTGTGCCCTCATTTGAACGGCTTTGGCTTTTCATATTTGGTTTATAAGGAGTTAACTATGAAAGGGGCAATTTTTAACAGACTATTTGCAAAGCATTAATTCATCCGCCTAAGTATTTATTAAGGGCCTACTATGTATTAGTCAGGATGGTAGGTGCTAGGATACAGCAGGGACCGTCACCGTTAGCGTCGGTGCCCCTAAGGAGCTAACATTCTCGTGGGGGAGATGATAACAAACAGCAACAGTTACAAACATCAAACAATAGGACAGTAGGAGACGGTGATGCCAATGAAACAAGGGTGATGTGAGACCCAGGAAACCCCGTTAAATACGGGTGTTAGCCAACACCTCCTGGGTGATGTGACATTGAAGGCATTTGATTATTAAGAAGTTGCGAGACATGGGAAAATCAGGCCAGGGTACAGCAGACAGAGCAACAGAAAGTGCGAAGGCCCTGAGGTCGGAGCCACAGGGTAAGTTTGAGGAACACAGAGAGAACATTTCAGAGACGAAGACAAGACAAAGCCTCAAGGCCTCATGGGAATGAAGTCTAAAGCCGCATACAACCAATTACCAAATGGTGGAATGTGTTGGTTGGAGGAGACACAAGTTGCAGGGAGAATACAAAGGAGGGGATTCCCACCCAGTGTAGGGTATCAGGGAAAGCTGCCTGCACAAAGTGATACCTAATCTAGGACGTAAATGACAGGTAACGGAGGAGGACAGGAAGGGTTTTCCAGGCAGAGGGAACAGCAGGTGCAAAGGCCCAGAGGTGGGACAGGGCCTGAGAGATTCATTAGGGGAATTGCAAAGAGCTGGATACAGTTGGAATCCAGACCTGAAGTGTTGGGGTGTAGGGATGGGATTGAAGGTGTCCCTAACGTTTAGGAGAAGGGCCAGGTATGACCCATCCCAACATGTCTGATCACAGAATTGATATGCTGAGCAGGGCAGGAGGGATCAGAGAAGGAACTGGAGGCAGGGAAGCCAGCATGGAGATGGATGGAGGTGGAACTATATCCACGGTGAGTAGAAGTGCTCCGGGGGCGGAAAAAGCAAATTCCAGGGACATTACACCGCAGAAAGGACTGGCTTGGGGCTACCTTAAGGAGCAAGGGGCAAAGGGAGGTGGATGGAAGCCTCAGAGAACTCAGAAGAGTGGATGGCTGAGTACTTCTGGTTTGGTGGGTGATCAAAGTGGGTTTCGAAGGATGACTGACCCAGGTCAAGTCCTGGCCTGTCCACTGCCCAGTGGTAAGGACCATCACTCCCCCTCGCTGAGTCTCAATTTCTCCATCTGTCCAGTGGCACAACCCACCTTAACAGCGATTGTGCAGATTGAGTGTGAATGTGTAGGAAATTTCCTAGCACACAGCAGGCACTCAGCGCATGTTAATTCCTTCATTGACCCTTGGCCTTGGGCACCCACTGTGCCTCTTTAGGCCTCTTTTCCCATCTGTAGAATGGGAACCAGGATGCTTGCCTTGTGGTGCTACCAGCAGGCATTCATGAGATGACTGAAGGCTCAGGATACACCCCAGAGCAGATCACAGATTTCATTATTTTCTCTTTCTCCCTCCCCTGCAGGAAGAGCCAAGAAGAATGGTGTGGCAGGGGCTGGTGCTGGCTGCTTGCCTCCTCATGCTCTCCTCTGCCACAGCGGACTGCCCATCACACTGCTCCTTGTGTGCTGGGAAGACCCAGGATGGGCTCAAACCCATCAACCCCTTGGTAGGTTTCAGGCAAGGCTTCCGGATGCCCAATCCTTAGGGGTTGTACACAGAAGGGACCGTCAGTGTGCGAAGCTCAGAGAGGGAAGGTAGCAGGCCTAGGCAGCAGTATATCAGTCCTGTATACTCGTCCCACCTGTGCAGGGCATGTCCTGCCCTGTGGTCAGCTTGGGTATCCAAGGGCTGCTGTTTTCCAACTCTTGGCTCCTCTCCAGACCTCACCACCATGGGCTTACTCAGGTTTGAGACAGAGACTCTGGTTTCCAGGGAGCCTGATGCCTGGCAACAAGGAGTGTCATTCATGGGGTGTGCTGACTTCGAGAGTCAACAGGCCTAGAGTAACTTTTCAGGGCTTCCTAGCACCAGGATGATGGGCAGCTCCAAATCTAGTCATTCTCATGGAAGGAGCTCATTCTACCACATCTAAACACCAGGATCTGGTTGATGGGATCCAAGCTTTAACACCTCTCCTGGGTCTTAGCATCTCTTGCCTCAGCCTTATGGGCTTTGTTTTGAGTCAAGCCTCCCCATGTTCCTCACCTGTGAGAGCAGATGAGCTGGAGTAGAGGTGCTAAGGGTATGGTGGACAGAATGGAGAATTTGAAGCTGCCACTTTCTACTAATAGTTCCATGACTCTGGAACCCTCTCTCTGAGCCTTAGTTGCCTCATCTGCAAAATGGGGTGATTCCACGAGATGATGATGCAAAGTAATAAATGTACAATTCTAGCCACTCTACTGAGATGAGCCCAGCTTGCCGGGTGCTGTCCATTCTTCCATGACCTCAGGACAGAACAGCGGTTAAGCATGAGGACTCCTGGCGTTAAGCTGCCTCGGTCCAAATCCCAGACTTGTCCAGTATCGTTATCACTGTCATCATCGTTATCATCATCGTGATGTTTGAATTCCCCCAACACCCCCAGGTTTGAGGTCCCTTCATGTGTTCTTTCCACCACGATGCATTGTTTTTGTCCTGCTCTATGAAGGGTTTGCAGCCTCCTTCCAAGGAAAGGTTGGGAGAACCAACTACTTCCTCTGGAGTCAGAAGTAGAAACGATGGGTGAGCTCAGCAGAGCACTCTGGGAAGATCTCACTTCCAAATTTGGCATTGCCACCTGTAGCCAAGTGCCTTTGGGAAAGCTGTTTCACTTTTCCATGTCTATTTCCTCATTTTTTACATGTGCACGATATCACCTACCTTTATGTACCATGGGAAGCATTAAAGTGGGCAGCTGGGGGCAGGGGCTTAGTGATCACAGCTAATTTTGATTTTCTCAGACATTGGACAGAGGACTCTCTGGGGCACAGGAGGACATGTGCTTTGACAGTTTGATGGGGCTGACGTTACTACTGTGGTCTTTTGGGATCTTTTGCAGATTTGCTCCCTGGAATGCCAGGCTGCCCTGCTGCCTGCTGAGGAGTGGGAGAGGTGCCAGGGCCTTCTGTCTTTTTTCACCTCCTTCCCCCTTGCGCTCAATGGCAAGGAAGACTTGGAGAGCAAGATAGCTCTGGAAGAACCCAATAGTGAGCTGGCCACGCGCACAAGGCCCTTCCTGAAAGAGCTGGAGAAAAACAGATTCCTCCTCAGCACTCCAACAGAGGAGAAATCTCTGAGCAGGAGCCTCGCAGAGAAGCTCAGAGGTCTTTCTGGCAGGTTGGGGGAGGGAGTGGAGTCAGAGCTGGTGGGGGACACTCAGCTGAATGATGGCGCCATAGAAGCTGGAACACTGGATTCTGCTGAGGGGAACCCGAAGGAGCAGGTCAAACGCTATGGGGGCTTCTTGCGCAAATACCCCAAGAGGAGCTCAGAGGTGGCTGGGGCTGGGGACGGGGATGCGGATAGAGTGGGCCACGAGGACCTGTATAAACGCTATGGAGGTTTCTTGAGGCGCATCCGTCCCAAACTCAAGTGGGACAACCAGAAGCGCTATGGTGGTTTTCTCCGGCGGCAGTTCAAGGTGGTAACTCGGTCTCAGGAAGACCCTATTGCCTACTCTAGAGAGCTTTTTGATGCTTAAACACCCCCCTCCGCCTTATGGACGTGAGTCAGGAATTTCTCCTGACCCCCTTCCAGACTGGAGTGCACTCATTTTTCCTCCCTACATTGCCTGTCCCCATGCTCAGTTCAGCCTTGCCTACAAAACCTCCAAACCCAGCCTGTCTCTCTTCTGCCTGGAGTGCAGTATCTGTCTGGGGTCACTGCAGGGGAAAGATGGAGGTGCCTCTTTCCAATAGGCTTAGTGCTTGGCTCAGACCCTAGATCTCTAAACTACCACCAGGAGCAGCTTTTGATACCAATCCTTCCACCCCATTCATGTGACTCCCCAATTCCATTAATCTAGGCTGACTTGTTCTTCGTCCCTCTAGACCTATTGTCTCCAAGCTTTTCTGATCACATGCCCTTCTCGGAAGAAAAATGAGCATACCCATATGCAGATATATTCATTTAGATAGTATATACATGTATCATAAAACATACAGAAGGTTGAAATGAAAAACAAGACAAATAGACAAATAGAAATCCTAACCTTTTATTCCTAAACCTCCAAGTATCTCCTTGGGAACCCCACGTTGGAGACTACGCTTTAGGTAAAATGCTCAGACACTGCCTTTTATTGGAGCAGGAATTTTGACACTAGAAAGTTCAGTCTTCCAGTGGGTTACACGTTCAGTCAATGTACTCTTTTGAGTTCTCATTGTTTAGAAACACACATCTCCTAGAACTGGGTTCCTGAATTCCGGTCCATCTCAGTACCCTGGACAGCGCCCAGCTCCTCACAGGAGAGGAGTCTGCCTGGACAACCCCTCTTTCCCAAATGGTTAAAGAGAGCAGTTCTCCCTTTGAATGCTAAAACGATCGAGGAGGGAGTGAGGCAAACCAATCTGTTCTGTGCAACAAATTCAAAATGTGGACCAGTTCCCTGAGCCCTCATTAAACTAATTAACGTGATCAGTATCACACTCCTACCCCAGGATGAACTGAAGCTGAGTCAAGTTGCTGAGGTTAAGCACAGCCATGTTCTTGAGCAGCTGAAGCGGCTGCCAGGAGTCCGAGCCATCTGGCCAAGCATATGCAAGTGGGCATTGAGTAAGGGAATCCAGAGTAACCATGAGAAAAAGGCCCTCCTCAAACCCCCGTGATGATTCTTTCCTCTTAATGCCTCACAATGAAACCCCAAAGAGAGCTGCAATGATTGAGTGCTTGATGCCAAATCAGTTCCCTTGATTCAAATAACCCAGAATCAGAGGCGGAGATCTCCTGATGCCTTGGTTTCAATCACAGTTCCCTCTGTCTCTATCTCTCTGTCTCTTTTGCTTATTTGTCCTCAAGCTCTATAGTTAGGTTTGTGGGTCCAGGAGGCTGAGCTGGGTAGGAGAAGAAATGGACTTGAATTTGGTTATGTTGTATAAGATCTTACTGAGCACACCTCTTCATGTGCAACCCCCAGCTGGCTCATGATGTTCTGAAATGTATCGATTGTTTTAGGGTTACTTTGTGTGCTTTTTAAAAATCCCATTTATGCAATTTACTTGGAATTTGCTTAATCCTTAATAGGCCTGTGTTATTTCCCACTCCTCCCGTACAATAAATAAATAAAATTGCTGATGACTTGGGGGCTGTGTGTGTATGTGTATGCCTCAGTCCCCAGGGAGGGAAAACACCATTTGCAGAAAAGAGTGTTAGGGAATGAAAAATATACATGTGCATGTGAGCGCGCGTGCACACACACACACACACATATTTTTCATTTTTGAAAATCAAATATAGAATAATAGAAAGAGCACAAACTTAGAGTGCCATAGCCTTTAATCTGACATCTGTGTGACCTTGGGTAAATCACTTGACCTCTCTGAGCCTTAATTCAGTAAAATAAAGACTAATAAAATAAAGACTGAGAGTACCAACTCTGTAAGGTGGCTGTGAGAATTACATGTGATCATATGTGCAAAGCTCCTAGAACATAGTAGGTGCTCAGTAAATGAGGATTTCCTTTCTACATTGTCTTATGGAACGGTGGCAAAGCTCAGGCACCCAGCCACACAGTGGGGAGAGCAATGGGCGGTGCTGCAGAGGGAGCCTGAGGCCCACGAACTCCCAGGAGCTGTCTCCTATGCTGCATGACAAGGGCACGAGAAAAAAATGTCCCTGGACAAGGTGAGTGTGCCAGGCAGAAAGAGCACTCTGGAGAATGGGTGGCATAATGTCCTTTACTGGGACATCCTTCATTAAATGGCATAAATAGGCCTTGTGTGAAAGACTCAGTGACTCCAGACCATGTGGGTTCCATATGGACCCTGGCTTTCTGAGTGACTTCTTGGAAAACACAGAACCGGGGAGGCCTCATTCATTCTCACATTCATTCAGCAAAGTGTTACTTGAAGACCTCCTGTGTGGTAGGCCTTTTGCTAGGTGCTGGGGGTACAGAAAAATAAAATGGAGATGGCTTCAGCGCTTATGGAACTTACAGTCCAGTGGAGGAAGGCAGCAATAAACAAGTAAACAGAAATATAAATCTAAAATTGAAAATAAAACTAAATACCTTTAAATTTTAAATAAAAATTTAAATAGGTGTAATCGTTGTGAGGAAAACAATTGGTATTTAGTAATAATGGATAAGAGGGGGAGGGTAAAAATTTCCCTGGGGTGCTCAAGAAATCCTTCTTGAGGAATATCCCGTTCTTGATATTCATTGGCTCATCAAGTTGGAAGGAACCTGGTTGGGGTTATCTCCTCCATCCACCTCCGTTGTGCCAAATTTGACACATTGATAATAAATTTTAATCTGCTTGAATGCATTCAATGACTTGGATTTCACAACATATTGCTGCTCCTTAATGATTCGGTGTTGAGAATTCCATCTTTATGTTGGGTTAAAATTTAGGTTTCTGTCACTTTTACACATTGGGTCCTGCTCCTGCTATCTGCTATCCCCGAAGCTTCTTTAGGGAAGACTTTTCTGCTACTTGCAAACAAATAACTCCTAACTATTTCAAATAATTTAAAGATACAAACAAACAAACAACAAATAATTTGTTGGCTCGCATAAATGGAGAATAGTGATGTTAGCTTCAGGTAGAGCTTGATCAAGGCACTCAATAAGGACACCAGGACCTCTCCATTACTAGGCTCTTTTTTCTTCTGTGTTGGCTTAATTCTAAGACTCCACATGCTTTTGAGGTGTCTGACAGCAGCTCCAGGCTACCCCATGCAAGTTCAAGTCCAGTATGCTATTTTCACAGCAAATCCCAAAGTTTCAATGCACCTCATTGGCTCTAATGAGGTCATATGTCCAATCCTGAGATGATGCAATCATCGTGGACAGATTGATGTGATGCTATGATTGGTGAGGACTGAACCACCCCTGGATACCACTGGAGCCAGGGATGGATTCAACCCAACTCAAAGTAGCTGGATTAGGAGTGGGAAATGAGGTGGTTCTCAAGAGGAAAATTGGAGCATGGTTCCCAGTAGGAGAACAAATGAATGTCAGCCCACCAAACAGTAGGTGGTCACCCTCTAGTGAGTGAAGGTGGCTGGGTGCCAACTGGGGCAAACGAGAGTGTACACCATGGGGAATGTGGGCCCAGAGTAGCCAGATCTGATTTTTAAGAGACCGCAGAAATCTGGGTTTGCATTTTTTTCAATGTAGGCAAGTAATATTTTTTAAAAAGTACTGACCAGGACAAACAACAGTATGTTTGGGATAAGACACATCGCTCTCTCATGACTATTTTGTGACCTCTTTTTTTACGAGAAACACTCTTTTGGGGGTTAAAAAATTTTTCCCCATCTGCTATGGATTCTTATATTTTCCCCCATGCCATGGAGTGCAATTGTTCTGGACTTCCTTTTCTGGACGCATTTCACTTGGTCAAGGAGGCATGCCCATACAAGGTGGAAAGAGCTTGGCTATGGGTCCTACAGACTTGGGTTCAGGTCCCCTTTCCTGGGTGGCTCTGCACTTCACTGAGCCTCAGTTTCCAATCTGTCAAATGGGGAGAAAAAGGGGAGAAAAAGACCGAGCTATCTGCACAGAGGTGAGGATTCAGTAATATAAAGTCTGTGATGTACTGACATACAAGAGGTGCATGACACAAGTTGCTGTCCCCTCTTATCAGGTGGTGCCTCTGATCATGGCATTCCAGATGTCACCTGAGTGAGGCACACACCTGTTGAAAGGACAAAATCCTCCCGGTGGTGAGAAAAGGATGAAATTAAAAAAAAATTTTTTTAATTGACTCAACATATGTCCTGTAAAGTGTACTGAATCTTAAGTGTGTGGCTCAATGGATTCCTACATATGTCTCCACCTGTGTGATCCCCCCCCCACTCAGATCACAATATAGAACATTTTCAGCACCCTAAAGGGGTGATCATTTTTTTAATGAGAAGTTTGTGGGGATGAAGAGACAGCCAGAGGAAGAATTGGAATAAAAACATCCCAGGCCTTGCAGAGTACTGATTCTTTGTCCATGTCACCAAGGCCACTGTGGAGCGATCACAGAGCAGGCGTGGGTTAAGGGATGCCAACATCTCGGCAACCTTAACATAGTGTGTTATTAATAAGCACGCGGTTTCCACGACAACGCCGTACCCCATCGTCAGCGAGGAAAGTCTCGTCATAATGATCCTGACAATCAGAATGATCCCCCGGATTCAGGTCACCCCCACCCCGACTCCAAGCCCCTCCCCCACCCCGACTCCAAGCCCCTCCCACACCCCGACTCCAAGCCCTCCACCCCAGCGAGCCCAGGAATGGCGCTTGTCTGTTAATTAAAGGCCCCAAAGCAAAGACCACAAAAATCCCCGCGACAGTGTCAGGAACAATGGTGCCCTAATAGATGTCATTTTGACATTCTCAATTCATGTCACCTCTCATTATAGCTGTGGAGATTTGTAACAAAGATTTATAATTACTCTTCTAATATGCAAATGTGCCAGTAAGTTGCATTCCCACCCCATTTGTCTTGTCTCTGTCTAACTTAGTCCAAGTCCCATTGTTCTTTGTCCCCAGGGCTCCCCTCCTCCTTAATCTCCTTTGACATGATGTCTGCCATCTGAAAATGTCCACCAGTCTCACTCTTAAACCCCTATTACACCAGCGGAGCTCCTTCGGGACCTGCCCTGGTGTTGGGGAAAGCCGAGAGTGCTTTTCTGTCACTGGTACGATCCGTGCAGCATTTGGACTTGGAGAAGGAGCACTGGACTGAGAGTCCGGAGACCTGGGGACCTGAATGTGGTCCCAGCTCTGCTAATTGGCCATGGGAGGTGGGCTTTGAATTATTCAGGACACAGTTTTCTCATTTGTAAAATACGTGGATAAATATCATAAGGGCTTTTGTCCTTTCAAGAGCTGGCATGTAATGCCTGCTATGCATCAGGCACTGAGTCGGTAAATGATGGACGGAACAAGGGACCTTTGGTTTCTGCATCTGGAAATGGAGCTGATGAATTTCTCCCTGGCAGGTAGTGGGGGAGGGTCCCCCTGAGAAAATACAGGGACACTGTCTGGCCCAAGGTTGTTGCATAATCAGTGCTAATGCCCTCCCCTTCCAAGCTCATCCAATCGATCACTTGGTAGTTTGTTGAGGCCCTGCTGTGCACCCTGCACTGCAGGCAGACGGACGGGGATTCAGCAGTGATTAAGCAGAGTCTCTGCTTCACAGGGCTCTCTTTCTGGTGGTGGGGAGAGACCAATTACCTATAAGTGAACAAATGGGTCAGTGGTTCACGTGGCTATGAGTGACGGCAGGCAAGAGGTGCCACTCAGAGATGTCACGAAACCCACTTTGAAGGGGGATATTTGGCCAGAGATGTGTAGGAGATGGGGAAGAGCTTTGTGGGTATCTGAGTGGAGCGTGGGGGACAGCATTTCAGGCAGGGGGAACAGCAAGTGCAAAGGCCCAGAGGAGGGCTCGTCGGTGTGTAAAGAAGAGTAAGGAAGCTGAGGGGACAAGTGAGGGCAGATGGTAGGAAACAGGTTATAGACACAGACAGGGCTCCTGGGACTCAACACTGTCTCATTTCTGCTGTTACCTCTTGGGATTAGTAGAACCCCCTTTTCTCTCAAATGTTGTTCAATTTGTGGGCCATGAAAAGGACCGACTTTTGCTCTGAGTGAGATGGGAGCACTCGAGGGTTTTAAGCTCAGGAGAGACATTATCTGACACGAATTTAAATGGATCAGGGTGGCTGCTGTGTGGAGAGCAGGATACAGGGAGCATGAAGGACCATTGTGTGGCCCTGTCAGTGAATGGCACCCTCCAAAGATGGAGGGTACCAGGAATGATCCAGGAGCTTTTCTTTCTTGGGATCAAGGCCCCAGGCACAACGTTCTGTCCTTAAGAGGCAGCGGTGGGCATCTGGGGGCATCAGGGCCATGGTCAGGCAGAGGCCAGCTCTCAGGACGCTGCCAGTGGTGGTGGTAAATTGCACTTAAGAAATCAGTCTGCAGAAGCCCACTCCCAGAAAACCCCTCCCTGCCCTTCCCCCAACCCCCTCTTAGCCTTGAAACAATGGAGTCTCAGTGGTTTGAGCTTCACGATTTTGGGAAGAAAAATCCCTGAGTTGGGACTTGCTTTACATAAAAGATGTATCATTGGAAAGTATATAAATAAAATTTTTGCACATCAAATTGTATTTCAGTGCACTAGGGAATATTGTTGTTCAATTGCCTTATAGATTTTATAGATTACAACAGTGTCTCTTGCCCACTTAGGCACATTTGAAAACTCAGAAAAGCATCCAGGAGCTCATGTGAAATGAACCAACAGTCAGGGTTCAGATATCAAGTGTTTACTGAGCCCCTGCCCTGGGCCAAGGCACATGCATAACCTTTGTCCTTAAGGAAGACCTCAGCAGGGAAAACCTCATAATACAAATAACTATGAAAAATAAATAATGAGTTACTCCTGAGAGGTGTTTGTAACAAAGGGAGCTGCAGGTGTGGAGAACAGGGGGCTGGCCCGATGGAGGCTCTGAGAAGTCTTCCAGAAGATGTGACTTTGAAGCTTAGACCTGAAGGAGGAGCACAAGTTAGCCGAGTGTGAGTGCGGGTGAGAGCAGAGAGGGTTTTCAGTGAAGGACCAGCATGGGCAGACGTCCAGAGGTGGAGGGAACATTGTGTGTGTAAGAGTCTAGAGGAAAGCCAGGGTGACTGCGCAGAAACATGGAGATGGAGCTTGATCATGGAGACAGAGCAAGACCAGTAGGCAGTGTTGTGATTGATGGATACCTGTGGCGACAGAGCCCCAGAGAGCAGTTTCCAGGCTCTTGGCCTCACATGGGAAGGTGCTGGCTCAAGTAGTAGGTGGCCGTCAGCTGTGGCTAGTTGGTTGTCAGCTGTGACCCTTGAGCCATTGGCCACTAATATAACTGCCATGGCTACGCTAGCAGAAAATGGGGGCTAGCAAGAAGGTGGTGGCTGAGCCTGCAAGTGGCAGAGTGAGGGTTGTGGATAGTGTGGCTCCTGCCTCCTGTGTCTCCAACCCAGCCACCAGCGAGACTATAGTGGTATGACTCCCCTACCTATGGCTCCTGGGTGTTCCTTTTTGGCCTCACCATGTCCTGCGTTCTTATGTGGGGAGCAGGACCAGAGACCCCGCAGGCCGCCCCGCATGACAGTGGCTTTATGTCAGAACGATGGAAGCAAATGGAGGATTTCAAGCAAAGAAGTGACATGGTCAGATATGCTGAACCAGAGTTTTCCGCAACCAGGTGAGGCATGTATATTTATACATAAACCTACCACAAAGAAAATATCACCTTCCATCCCACCTCTTAGAGAAAGTTGGATGTTTCCGCTTATCTCCTGGGGCGGTTGGTTTCTCTGCTTGTCTCTGAACGCCGGATGATATGCTTTTCTCGTTTAGCATTACATGTCTAATGCACTTTTTACACTTTCTTCAGGTGTCGTTTATAAGGCTACATAATCATCACAGTTCACAAATTGGATAGACCATAATTTACTCAAGCATCTCCTGATGGGTAGAGAGACTGATCATTCCCATTGGCCTGGAATAGTCCCAAGATTGTACCTTAGCTTTGGTACAATCCTGGATTCAAACTATCTGGTCATCCTTCCTATGGGATAAACATTAGAGTTGCTTACGTTATTATGAATATGATTGTGTCTGCTGCTATAAATAAGCCCGTGATGAATGTATTTCAGCTACTTGGCTTAAGTAAACCACGTACAGTCACAACTGTCCCCGCTGAAAGGACCCTTAGACTTCATCTTGTCGTGTTTCTCAGACTTCAGACATATACGTGCATTCTGTCACAGCCACACACCACTGACACTAACATTCTTTTTTATAAATCAACTTACTTTTTAAAAACTTCTTAGAATGAATCGATTGATGAAGGAAACTTCATGTTGCTACCTGGAGTGGAAAGCCAGTATTGTATTCTATTAATAGAAGCAGCATAACGATGAATTTAAGGAACAATGTTAGGAGGGACCAGCTCTGGCCTGAAGCCTGCTACAGACTGGAGGAAAGAAAAGCATTGCAAGCATAACAGGGATGTTAAAGACTCTAGCATCAGAGGAGCCTTTCTCTTTAACAGAATCAAAATGTTTCAAAGAGCATTTCTCCCTTTTGGGGTTCCTGGTGGCAAAGCTGAACCCAGGGCTGAGGTAGCTTCAGATAATGGCTTGGTGCGTGGTAATGAGTTTGGAATTTATTCCAAGGGTTTTAAGCATGAGAAGTGTGTGGAGATACTCTATTTTCATGTAAGGAAGGCTACTCTGTGCCAAGCCCTGAGCTGTCAATTGACTCCCTAAGTCGCTCATTCATTCATGTGAGTCTGGGGACTCCCAGGCTAGCTTCCTAGTCTCCCGGAGTTCATGTTCTTAGAGGATGGAGACAGCGATAAATCAAGCCCCACTTCAACTTTATACATATAGGTTAAATGCCATAAGAGCTTTAACTTTTCTTTTTAAATTATAGACTTCATTTTTGAGTTTTAGGCTTAAAGGACAATAGAAGGAAAGTACATAGAGTTTCCATATACCTCTTCACCTCCCCCAATAAATACATCCAGTTTCCCCAGTTATTAATATCTTGCGTTAGTATGATGCATTTGTAACAATTTGAGTTAATAGCGATGCATTAGTATTTGAGTTCACTCTTTGTGCTGTATAGTCTACGGTTTTTTACAAATGTATAATGACGTTACCACCATTACAGTATCATATGGAATAATGGCCTCACTGCCCTAAAAATCCCCTGTATTCCATCTATTCACCCGTCCACCCTTCCCTCCCTTAACCCTTGACACCCACTGATCTTTTATTGTCTCCCTAGTCATGTCTTTTCCAGAATGTTTTATAGTTAGAATCATACAGTGTGTAGTCTTTTTAGACTGGCTTCTTTCACTTGGTAATATGCATTTAAGCTTCCTTCATGTCTTTTTATGGCTTGATAGCTCATTTCTTCTTAGCACTAAATAATGTTCTAATATCTGGATGTACCACAATTTATTTATCCATCACCTCCTGAAGGACATCTTGGTTGCTTCCAAGTTTTAGCAATTATGAATAGAGCTGCTATAAACATCCCTGTGCAGATCTGTGTGGGTGTAAGCTTTCAACTAAGGGCTCTACTTTTTATTAAAGTTATAATTTCATTATTAGTTAAAATTATTTTTATTACCTTTGATGTGTAGGGGTAAGACGAGATAGGCTGGCTCTTTGACAACATGCTCAGGGGAGAGGACTTTCTAAACAAGACCTGAAGGGTAGAGAAGGAGCCAGCCATGGGCAAGCTGAGGGGAGAGCATCCCCGGCAGAGGGAAGAGCTAGGCACAGGCCTTGAGGTGGTGACACACAGGGCCTTGGGGAGTGGCATGAAGCCAGGGTGGCTGGTGTGGAGTGGAGAGTTGGAGAGCCACGCAGGCCTCCAGGCCTCAGTGAGCATCTGAGATTTTATTACCAGTGCTCTGGGAAGTCATTTGGGGCCTTAAGGTCCAAGGAGTGAAGGGGCTGAGAACTGCAAGCTGTTTGCAGGCATTAACTCGGGGGTGTCCCAGCAACCCCATGAGGTCGGAACACTGTCTCCTGTTGCGTATCAGGAAACTGAGGCTCAGAGCTAGAGAAGGCCCACGTCCCCTGTCTCACTCAACTTCAGGGATGTTGCAGCTCCAAGCATGGAAAGAGAGAATGCAGAATCCAAAAGGACGCCTCCGAATATCTATCAGAGTGGCAATCTGGGCAGACAGCAAGGGTAAGAAAGAGCTTCAGAATTCAATTAGACTGTAAGGAGATTAGTGAAGGAAGTCGGCTTTGACCTCAGGGCAGCCGGTGGGCAAGGCGAGGGGAGTGTGGGGGGCGGGGTGTAGTTTCAGATCAGGCAGAAGAATTAGGTAATGGGTATGGCCAGAATCTAATTGTTCAGGAGACTAACCTCTTTAGAGGAAATTGAGTCCCTTGTTGTCATGGCAACCAATTAAGAAAGAGCTCAGATGTCTGTCAGCACAAGAGAGAATCACCCTGGACACTGAGTTATCAACTCCCAGCAAGAATCTCTGGTTTACGGGTGCATCAGAATTTCGTTCAGCCAAGACTCCCAACAATGATGGCTTAAATAAGATCAAAGTTTCTTTCTCATTCAAAAGTCAGAGGTGGGCCGCCTAGGGCTGTGTTTTATTTAGCTTTTGCTGCACAAACAAACTGCCCTACAACTTAGTGGCTGAAAACGGTGACAGTTTATTTCTCCTACTCTGCGCGTTGGTGGAGCGTCTCTCCTGCAGGTTTCACCTGGGCTCAGCTGGAGGGTTGTCTGGGCTGGAGGTTCCACTCGGCTTTATTCTCATGCCTGGCAGCTGGTGCTTCTGGCTGGAACCCTCATCCTGTGGTAGGCAACACCGACTTCCTCACATGGGGTCTCGGCTCAGCACTCCAAAAGGACACATGTGGAAGCTGTGTGGCCTGATGGCGTAGTCTCTGAAGTCACCAGTGCCAATTCTGCCACATATGACTGATCAAAGCAAGTCACCAAACCAGTCCAGGTTCAGGGGAGGGAAGCAGACTTCATCTCTTGCTGGGAAGAGGCCAGAGTCACATTGCAAAGAGGCATTGGGGTGGAGGGGATCTTTCCAAATAATCTATCACAGGCTGAAATGGACGCTCTGCTCCATGAAATCTTCAGAATCTGGGATCCTTCCAGCTCACCATCCCTAGAGTGGGACCCTGGCCCTCCAGGTCCAAGAGAGTAGCTAGAGGCCAACCATCTCACCCACAGTCCAGGTGGCAAGATGGAGAAATGGACAAAAAAGGGGGCAAAAGACACACACACCAGCTGTCTTTTCAGAAAGGTTTCTGAAACATTTCTGCTTGCATCTCACTGGCCAGATCATAGTCACATGGCCACACTTAGCTGCAAGGGAGGCTGGGAAATACTGTCATTATTCCAGGTGGCCAAATGCTCATTCAGAATCTGAAGTTCTAGTTCTAAGGAAGAAGGGGAGCATGGATATTGGGACCCAACAGTTTCTGTCACAATATGAAACCTTTGGTCCTGAGATAGTATAGTGTACTGAAGGAAGTCACCCGATCCCACTTAGGATGGAGAAATGTCTCCTCATTAGGCAAATGCCTGTGACCCTGAAAAGGTTTAGAAGTCAAACCCATATCACTGTGTATTTTGTATTTAAAGTACTCATAACATTGAAGAGACTTTTTTTTGGCATATTAGAGAATGAACAAATTAGCCTTGTGACTCCAATTTAAAATGCGTAATTGATTTTAGACTTGTGATTCTTCTGTTGAGAAGCATATGAATCTTCTTATATTAAACTTATAAATGATACCAGAATGTGTAAGAGAACTTGAGATTCGTTGGATGTATAAGGTTTTAAATTATATTTTCCAAAGTGGTTTAAGTACTTTGGAAAGTTTTGCTTGACAAGTCAGGCAATGGAAGTGTTTAAAAAAGGAAACTGCATGTGTTAAATTAGTAAGTCCTGTGTAAAATGTTGAATATAATTTAATTAACAAGTTTGCAAATGGATGGATCATTTAACTCAGTTTGAGTGGACTGACCATTAATCAAAAGCCCCTTGAAAGTGACTGCATAGAAATAGAATAATGGTTTCTAAATTGAACTTAAAGGCTTGAGAATGACTAGGTGTTTTTTTTTTTAAGTTACTGTAATACATTGAATATTAATTAAATAACAAGCACTGGCAAGGAACTTTTCTGTATATAAGAAAATCTCCCCCACACTGACATCCCCAAGCTCACACAGGAGTTAAGTTGGGATTTCTTTGGGTGACCTAAAGTCCCTGCTTGTGCCCTGGCCACAGTGATGGCAGCCTGGGTGGGGAATTGGCAGGACATGACACAACTGGATGGGGGGAGGGCAACAGAAAAGGTATCAAGAATGAACTGCCCACAGGTCGGGCACAGGTGTGTGTGATCAGGGAGCCCATGCAGGCTGCAGGAGCCCCTACGAGGACCCCCACGGCCCCATCCCACTCACCTCAGCCTCCTAAGTTTACACATTGATTTTCCTTGGAGACTTACCTTTGGAGAGAGAAAGGAGGTCCCAGGAGACACTCATGAAAGAGTCAGGGCTGACACTGGGGCCCTTGGAGAAGTTGTGGGAGAGTCCGCACGCTGTGCCTAGGAAGGGATGAATCCCCGACATCATAATAATCTGAAACAATCATTACTGACTTTGGTAGTCAGTGCTGTGGGAGCCACGCCCAGATCCCCATTTCTGGCTGCTGCACCCCTTCCCTTTTGTCTTAATGCTGAGCTCTAACCATCACCGTCCTCTCAGAAAATTGGCCTCTCCTCAGTGAGTCTACCCTCCCCCACTTCAGGACCGGGGTTGTGAAACACCAGTCCCTCACCTCGCGTGGGTGTCATTCACGCTCCAGAGCTCACCTGGGATCAGGCTGGAGCTGTTCACAGCTGAGATGAGATCACTTTCTTACTTAGCAGCGAGTGGAAAGTGGTGCTGGCCACTAGCAAACGTCATCTGAGAGTCAAGTTTCCTTCTTGATCCTCAGCTTCCTCCCAATACTGGGAAGCCATTACCAAAGCCCCTCTGTGTTTGTGGAGTGAAGGACTTGAGTTATGTAAAGCACATAGTAGGCCCTCAGTTTAGTTACCGTTGCCTTCTCAGAGACCCAGTCTCTTTTGTAGTGATCCAGGAAAATTTCAAGGAACATCCTGTTCCTCTGCAGTGACCTTGCTCCAGCCTTCAGGGATGCACGTGGCTTTCACAGAGATCTGAAGGGGACAGGAGGCCTTTGGTCCAGCTCTTTTGGGTAGGTTTGCAAAGATGCTACATCCACACGAGGTGGCAGCAGCGAGGCAGGTGGCTGGCAGTTACCCGTGTCTGATCTGGGAGCGCCCCCTCGTGGCGATACAGAGCAATACATGTTGAGGGAGGTTTTCCCACCCTCCAGGTAGGTGGTCTTGTGGTTCAAACTCCAGGAGACAAAAGAAAATGATTTAAGGCGGGAGCTCAGGAACCTGTTTAATATAAATGGGCAGTCATTAACGTTAAGATGAGAAGTCTTCTCTGTACTTCCTATAAGACACTTCAGTGCTGTCTTTTCTCTTTCGCTGCAAATGATTAAGCAATTTCCTCACCGCAAGGAAAAGGAAATAAGGCTTGCCTTAGCTGTCCTCTGCACCAGTGGCTTTCAGAAATTCAAGCCTCACTCCAGAACAAAGCACTTTACTTTCTCCACCCATTCCCTATTTGCTCCACTCAAAATTTAAAATGAAGATAAAAACAGGCCCAACTTTTGGGTCACCTAGACTTTCCTGAGGCTCTGGGAGAAATTTTAAATAATAATGAGGATGATAAAAGCAACAATAATAAACTATAAATGCTGAGGGCTCTCAACTAAGATTGAAATGATTTAGTGGAAGAGCATTTCATGAGTCCATGAAATGGGCATTCCATGATTGCTTGTGTAAGGGTGACGGTGTACTTTTCAAGATTGAACAATTTAATTTATTTTTCTTTATATTTTTCTTTTTCCTTTCCTTCATACCTGAGTCCATCACTGTGCTTTCTTGAGGCTACATGCATACCTCGTTAATCTGATTCATTGCCATGATGCTGACTTAAAAGAAACCAATGCAGCCCTCTGACATCTGGACGCCAGCAATCAGGCTGCAATTCTGGACTGCAGTTTTCCATCAGATGATATGTTAATCACTCCTATGACCGGGTTTGAGATAACCATCGTGGAACAGACCAGACCCCAGGAGATGTTCTTGCAGACCTCAGCCCTAAGGAGTCACATGACGAACTCCTCCTCTCCTTTGTTCTGCCTCTTCTTGTGTACCTATAAAACTCCTTGACCCGTCTAGGAACGTGGAGGGCGGCCTTCGAGATGTCAGTCCGTCATCTTCCCGGAATGTTGGCATTTTGCATAAACCTACTTTCCTTTCCATCAACCCTTGTCTCTCGATCATTAGTTTACGAGCAGCAAGCAGCTGCATCTGAACCGGGTAACACTTGGATGGCCCAGATTACCCAGGGCATTTCCTCGTTTACCGCGTTTGTTCATCAACTCATGGACTCCTCTACTTGTTCTTCATTTTATTCATGCAAAGAGTTTACTGATTTATTTATTCGTTCATTCTCTCCATCACTTATTTCCTCATTTACTTATTCACTCACCTACTCATTTGTCAGTTCACTTGCTCGTTCCTTCTTATGACTATTTATTTATTTATTTACTGGTCATTATTTGTTCTTTTTAATACTATGCTGATCATTCCCTTATTTACTCATTTCTGCACTAATTCCACATGGACACATTTATCTGTGCATCTCTTCGTCCATGCATCCGTTCCTCTGCCTATCCCCATCCATGTCTCCCTCCATCTATCCATCCGTTAATTCCCTCATCCTTTCTGCCATCAGTCCCTCCCTCCATCCATCCACGCCTCCATCCACCTATCCATCTAGTCAGGCCTCAGGTTGACCCTGAAAATTAAGTGGATAAAACCTCGTTTCAACCTCTGAGGCACTCACCATTCAGTGGTGGTGAATAAGAAGAAAGAACACCACCATTTCGTTGTGATTAGAACTATGCCAAGGGGTTGACAGAGGAATCCTAAATCACCTGGGGGGGGCAATTTTGGAGGAGACCAAGGCCAAGCCCTAAGGGAAGAATTAGCCAATTGGAGTAGGATGCAGGCTGTGGGAATTTCAGGCAGAGGGAATAACGTGTACAGTAAATCCTCACTTAACATCATCAATAGGTTCTATGACTTTAAGCGAAAGGACGCATGACAAAACCAAGTTTACCACAGGCTCATTAATATACACAAGAGTTAAGTTCCTATGGCATCCCATCAACGTTATAATGAAATGTCATTGAAGGAAATGACGTTATTGGAGGACCTGCTATATACGTGCTTGGAGACAGAGCAGGCAGAGTGATTGGGGACCTGCAAGTATGGCTGGAAATTAGAAACAAACAGAAGGAAGGGTAGGGAGGCAGTGCGGGTGGGTCTGACCGCCTGGGATCGCACTCATTTCTCTGCAGTATTAGCTCTGAAGACTTTTAGCTTTGTGCATCGTGAGGATGGCTGTTAGCTCTGTCTGCCCTAATCCCCTTCTGGCCTCCATCAGCTCTGAGAGAACAGCCCTGCAGGATGGCAAGAAATACAGGCGCCCCCACAGTGTCCTTGGTGACAGAGCCCACCTCCGCTGATCACCCTTAGCCCTCCCCTCTCTCTGTGGTCATACTCTGGGCAATGTGCTTCCACAGAAATATCTTATACTCATAGCTCAACTCCAGCACAGCTGTCCCCAGCTTCCACTTCCTCCCCCGAGTCTGATAGGTTTCCAGGCCCACCTCTTCACTTCATCCACCCCCTCCTTGTCAGCCAGATTGACACTTACTTAAATCAGACCCCCATTATCTCTTGCCAGCATCTCCCTCCCAGCCCCTTCTCTCATCTTCTCACTTCTAGTGGCTTGACCAGCCCCCACATGGCCAATCCTCTGCCTCCAGAGTGGCCCCTCTGAAATGCCAATATTTTGATGTCATCCACCTGCATCACACCCTCAAGACAACCTTGTTCCAAGCCAGTGGGTCACATCCAAACTCCCTGGCCAGGCGTTAAAAATCCTTTCCTGTCTGGCTCATTCTATGTCTCCAGGCTTGCCTGGCTCTACCTCCTCACACAGCCTCAGGACTCTCCACATGCCCCACCCCTACTCACCTCTCCCTCTGCAACTCATGGTCCTCTGCCTACCAGGGCCTTCTCTGCTGTCTTCCTGGAAACCTCCTGTTCATCCTTCAAAACATGATGGCGTACATCCATTATATCTTGTCATGCTGCTATTTCAGCAGTCATCATTCTTTGCAAAGACTTATTTTCCATCTGTGTGTCTCCCTCCACTAGACTGTGACCCCCCTGGGAGGCCGGCATCTTTGCACAGTCCTTGCTGCATTCTCAGAGCTGAGAACAGTGCCTGGCACACAGAAAGTGCTGTGTAAATCTTTTATGGAAGGAAGGGATGAATGAAGAAAATATCTCTATGGATGTCTGGGTCTGGATTAAACAGATCACTCCGCCTGGTCCTGAAAGGTTTGTGTCCAGCCTAGCCATTTATCCTGCTGTGGGAGCAGCTCTGCAGATCTTTGACAAACACCCACCTCGCCTCCGCTGGAGAAGCTAGGATAATCTGCTTGCTTGGCATTTGGGGCCGGTTTCCAAGGGCTTGTCTTCCCAAAGAGATCTTGACGCTAATGCTGACGGGCAGAACAAAATCCTGAGGGTGGGATGGGCCAGCCAACGATTATCCAGGTGCTGGGCTGTCAGTCAGCTGAACTCCGGAATCAGAACCAAGGCCCTGGGGGAGGAGGTGGTGGCAGATGAAAATTCATTCTGAGGGGCTGGCAGCTGTTTTCCGAGGCTAACTTGCTACAGCTCTGCGCTGACATTCCCATAGCACATGCTGGGATGTCCTCCCCATTCTCAGCCCCCAGCACAGATGGTGCGGCCTTCTGCTTTGGGAAGGGACCACACATCCAAGAGGCAGCAGAATGGGAAGTTAGAGCACAGCTGCTGGGCTGCCCAGCTCCACCTCTGACTAGGAGGTGAACCTGACAAGTTCCTTCACTTCTTTCAGCCTCAGTTTATAACCTCCGTTTAACACAAGGGTGACATTAGTACCTACCTCATGGGACTGTTGAGGATAAGAGGAGTTAATATTAATACATCTCAAGCCCTTCAAACACTTAATGGCATACAGGAAACGTTCAATGAGAGGTACCATTTCCTGTGTCTCGACTGCAAGGGCAGCAAACTCAAGAGCCGAAAGAGATCAAGCATATGATGGGGCCTTGATTTTTAATCCAATCTGACCCCTTTAAGTGGAGTATTTAGACCATCTAAATTTAATGTGTAAATCGATATAGTTGGATTTAAATCCACCATCTTGCTATGTGTTTTCTATTTGTCCCTTTTGTTGTTTCCTTTTTTTCCTTTGCATTAAATGTTTCTTATGGTTTCATTTTATCTCCTTTGTTGGCTTATTAGCTAAAACTTCTTTCATCTTCAAAGTATTTTTTAGAGCAGTTTTAGGTTCACAGCAAAACTGAGAGGAAGGTGCAGAGATTTCCCATACGCCCCCTTCTCTGACACAGGCACTGTCTCCTCCATTATCAACATCTCCCACCAGAGGGGGACATTGGTTCCAACTGATGAACCACCCAAAGTCCATAGTTTACATTCGGATTTACTCTTGGTGTTGTACATTCTATGGCTTTGGACAAATATATAATGATATTTATCCACCATTATAATATCATATAGAGTAGTTTCACTGTCCTCTGTGCTTATTCAGTCCTTCATCCCACCTAACTAACCCCTGAAAGTCACTGATCTTTTTACTGTCTCCATAGCTGTGACTTTTCCAGAAGATCACACAGTATGTAGCCTTTTCAGACTGGTTTCTTTCTCTTAGTCATACGCATTTAGGTTCCTCTATATCGTTTCATGGCTTGTGAGCTCATTTCTTTTTAGTGCTGAATAATAGTCTACTAATAATAGTCTACTATCCACAGTTTATTTATCCATTCACCTACTGAAAGACACCTTTGTTCCTTCTAAGTTTTTGGCAATTATGAATAAAGCAGCTACAAACATCTGTGTAAAGGTGTTTGTGTGGATTTAAGTTTTCAACTCCTTTGGCTAAATACCAAGAAGTGTGATTGCTGGATCTTATGGTAAGAATATATTTAGTTTTGTAAGAAACTGCCAAACTGTCTTCCAAAGTGGCCGTACCATTGTGCATTTTCACCAGCAATGGGTGAGAGTTCTCATTGCTCCACATCTGTCAGTATTTTGTATTGT
Source organism: Rhinolophus ferrumequinum (assembly GCF_004115265.2). NCBI lineage: Eukaryota > Metazoa > Chordata > Mammalia > Chiroptera > Rhinolophidae > Rhinolophus > Rhinolophus ferrumequinum. Next base: position 24,397,820 of record NC_046306.1, on the reverse strand, counting down.
CAGTGTTCTGGATTTGGGCCGTTTTAATAGGTGTATAGTGGTATCTCGTTGTTTTAATTTGCATTTCTTTGATGACATGATGCGGGACATCTTTTCATGTTCTTATTTGCCATCTGTATATCTTCTTTGGTGAGGTGTCTGTTAAGGTCTTTGGCCCATTTCTTAATCAGCTTGTTGAGTTATTTTAACGGTTGTTTTGAAATTTATAGTATACACATCTTTAACTTATCATATTCCATGTTCAGGTGATATTATACCATTGCACATATGAAAACCTTACAACATTACACTCCCATTTCTCCTCTTTCTTTTTTTTTTTGTTCTTTTTTTCTTTTCTCTTTTATTCTTTTTTCTCCTCTTCTTTTGTTGTTATATATAGCGTTGGTATATATATGAAAACCCCCACAGCACACTGTTATTTACTTTGTCTTTAAACAATCAACTTATTTTAGAGATGTAAAACAATTTTTTTTAATAAAAAACAAAACAAATACATAACCCAAATATGTAGGAAAAGTATTGTAGAGGTATGTCAGGGAGTTCATTAACATAAATATGTTATATTTTCTGGATTTTGTGATGTTTGAGGTGATTATTAGCTTTTATTATTTTAAATTGTGGGGTTTGTCATTTTGAATAAATCTTCATGTGTGTACTAAAAAAAAAAGGAATTTTTAAAAATATTGTTCTTTACCCAGGTAGTTGCCATTTCAGTGCTTTTCATTCGTTTTTTTTTTTTAGAAAAAATAAAATAATATTTTTATTTATTAATGACTAACAAACCTCTAAACCACTTTTCTACCACATTTTTGCCACATAATCTTTGCATCATTATGTGACTATTATAATATTATTTTTTGTGAGAAAATAAAGATATTTCTATTCCTTGTGAGCTTGAAAGATAATTCAGTTTTTTCTGACTATGTATTTTAATCGGTGTCATTGAGGTATCGTTAACACACTCTATAATTTACCATTGTGAGTGCACACAGTTTGGTGATTTTTAGTAAATTTATATAGTTGTACAGCATGTTTTAAAACATCTTCATCAACCCATAAAGTTCTCTCATTCCCATTTGCACTTGTCTTATTAAATTAATTCTTTAGGCTTTTCATTCCTTTGTGTAGATCCAGACTCTTCTCTGGTGTCTTCTTTCTACTTGATGAGGGATTTCATTAGCATTTCACATTGTACAGGTACGCTGGTCCTGAATTCTTTCAGCTTTTGTACATCTGAAAATATTTTTATTTTGCTTTCATTAAAAAAAATTTTTAAAAGACATGTTTGCTGGATGTAAAACTCTAGGTTGACTTTTTTTCTTCCAGCACTTTAAAGATGCTACTCCACTATCTTCTCATTTGTTTTGTTTCTTTAGAGAAATCTGGTGCCATCCTTACATTTGTTCTTCTGTATGTAATATGTTCCCCTGACCCCCTGCTGCTTTTTAGAGGTTTCTTTTTATCCAGTTTCGAGCAGTTTGATTATAAAGGGCCTTGTTATTTTCTTTATGTTTCTTTAAGGCCAGGAGGGGAAAATGGGAGTATAATGTTATCAGATTCTTGAGTACAATGTAAGGTTCTCATGTTATATGTAAAGTGGCATATCACTTGGAAATAGGAAATAGGTTCTGATAAGTTAATGTGTGGGTTCACTGAACTTTTTGGATCTGTGGGTTTATAGTTTTCATCAAATTTGGAAAAATGTCAACCTTTATTTCCCTTGCAGGGACTCCAAATTATCTATCTATCTATCTATCTATCTATCTATCTATCTATCTATCTATCTATCTGTCATCTTGGCTTGAAGTTGTCCCACAGCTCGCTGGTGCTCCGCTCATTTTTATTTTCAGTCTTTCCCCCCCTCGGTATTACATTTTGGATAATTTCTATTTCTTTAAGTTCACTAATCTTTTTGATTTGAGTACTTTTAATATCATTCATATCACAATTTAACATGTTCAATGTTTCCTCTAACATCTTGAACATAGAAAATACAGCTATAATTATAGTTTTAATGCCTTTGTCCATCAATTCTATTATCTATGTTTTTTCTGGGTCAGTTTCTGATGATTGAATTCTTTCCTCATTAAAGTGTTGAATTTCCCTGCTTTTCTGAGTGCCTGGTAGTTTTTTATTAGATACCAGGCATTGTGAATTTCACATTGTTAAATGCTAGCTTTTTTTCTTTCTTTTTCTTTCTTTTTTTTTTTTTTTTTTTTTTTGGTATTTCTATAAACATAGAGCTTTTTCCAGGGATGCAGTTAAATTATTTGAGTCAGTTTAATCTTTGCTTTTAATCTTTTAAAGATGGGACCAGAGCAATGTTTAGTTTAGAGCCAATTTTGTCCCACGATTGAAGCATAAACCTCATGAATACTCTGCCTATTGCGCTATGAATTATGAGATTTTTGTTTTCACTCTGGCTCAATAGTTTATCGAGATACACAAAATATATTCATGAGGTACGCCTAATCAACCTATTTAACAAGAAGCCAGGAGCTGGGTGACTGCATATAACACTTTCAAACATTTTTGGAAACAGGACTATAATGACATTTGTCAGTTGTTCCTAGCATCACTGAACAAAGTGGTGAAGGAAAAGGATGAGCTCAGGGATTCAAATTCCCAGCTCAAGCACAGCAAAAATGACCTAAGAGCTTCTATGTGTACCCTGAAGGAGAGCCTTATCTCCTGTAGCCAAGGCTGAAATTGCTGAAAATCAAATACAAAACATCATCCTGCAATTGGCTGAATTACAACACAAGTTAAACTCTCAGTCTCACAGGGTGTCTGCTGCTAAAGTGAGGGCACTGATTAGGAAAGAATAGAATCCTACAAGTTGGGATGTGGGCCGTGGGAAGGCCTGGATGAAGCTGAGCACACTGAATCCTTAAATTCTGATGAGTCTTCTTCGCCAGTGGAAGAGATGTCCCTACCCCCAGGAGAATTGCTTCCCCAGCATAGGTGGCCTCCCCAGCCCCCGTGGTATCTGCCTTTCCACCTTTGCTGAGGGAGTTAACCCTGTATCACCTAAGGAAATGGTAATGACCTCCCTGAGGCGGTTGCCATGCAACACAATGCCGATTCTCCCCAGGATTCCCCACTATCACCCCTCTTTGCTTATAGATCTGTAGCTAGACTTACATCCCAGCAGGTCTCTACACTTGAGGTAGGAGGTGAGGTATACTCCAAACGAACTACTTGAGTTTTCTAATTTGTACAGACAGAAATCCCAGGAACATGTGTGGGAATGATCCTAAGGGTGTGGCATAATGGTGGAAGGAACATAAAGTTGGGTCAGGATAAATTTACTGACATGGGCTCACTAAGTAAGCAGAGATTCTCTATTTACCATTGAGGCTCAGGAAGTCAAGAAGGGCTCTAATAGTTTCTTTGGTTGATTGGCTGAAACATGGACCAAAAGATGGCCCATGGAGGGAAATGGAAATGCTTGACCTCCCACGCTTTAAAGCAGAGGAAGGGATTCAGAGGTGTAGGGAGATTAGAATGTTAGAGTGGATCTTTCATTTAAGATCTACTGGCTCACATTGGGAGGGTCCAGAACACATACCTTTTATCAGTACTTTGAGAAATAAATTCGTGGGATGAGTCCCAGCATCCTTGAGGAGCTCTGTGTTCACTCTTCTCGGTAGGACAGACCTCACAGTGGGAAATAAAGACCGTCAATTGGAAAACCTAAATGCAATGGAAGTAATTGTATCCCGGTGTAATAGGAGCCAAGCAGCTGCACTCAACCACCAAAGGCAAGGTGGGCATGGTTACCCCAACGGACAGCAGAATCAAAGCAGCAATCAGACTAGTGTGGCGTGCCTAGATGGGCGACACTGGCTAGTTAATGGCGGTGTTTGAAGAAGCGGAATAGATTGGAAGCCTACTAAATTTTTACTTGATCTGTATAAGCAGAAGAGTGCTAGGTTAAATGAACAAAAGTCAAATCTGAATCATAAAAACAGAGTCCTGGCCCCTCAAGTAATTCCCAGACTTGAGCCAATTAACAGACCCAGAACCCCTTGAATGAAATGGGGGTGAGATCCTCTTGAGGAAAGATCCCAGGATACTACTGAAAAGTTATTCTGTTAATCCCAGCCTTCCCAAAGAGACCCATGGCCTTTTACCAGGGTAACTGTACATTAGGAAAAAGGAAATAATCAGACCTTTTAGGGTCTACTGGACACTGGCTCTGAACTGACATTAAATCCAGGAGGCCCACCGGTCAGAGCAGGGACTTATGGAGGTCAGGTAACAATGGAATTTTAGCTCAGATCCATCCCACAGTGAGTCCCCAGACCCATCCTGTGGTTACATCCCTGGTTCTAAAATACTGGAATTGACATACTTAGCAGCTTGCAGAATCCCTGCCCTGGTTCCCTGACCTGTGGAGTGCGGTCTATTGTGGTGGGGAAGGCCAAGTGCAAGCCATTAGAACTGCCTCAACTTAGGAAGATAGTGAATTAAAAGCAATACCACATTCCTGGAGGGACTGCAGAGATGAGTGCCACCACCAAGGACTTGAAAGACGCAAGAGTGGTGGTTCCCACCACATCTCCATTCAATTCTCTTGTTTGGCTGGTGCAAAAGACAGATGGATCTTGGAGAATGACAGCGGATTGTCAGAGCTTAACCAAGGGGTGACTTGAATTTCAGCTGCTGTACCAGATGTGGTTTTATTCCTTGAGCAAATTAACACATCCCCTGGTACCTAATATGCAGTTATTGATCTAGCAAATGCCTTTTTATTCATACATGTCTTTACGTTTCAACAGAAGCAGCTTGTTTTCAGCTGGCAAGGCCAACAGTACACTTTCACTGTCCTGTCACTTTCTCTGGAGAATCCTGGCTAATATCAACCCTCAAGGCCGATGTCATAATTTAGTTCGCAGGGATCTTGGTTGTCTTTCCTCTTTACGCTTCACACTGATCCACATTGATGATAGGAGGCTGATTGGACCCTGTGAGCAGCAAGTAGCAACTATTCTATACTTATTGGTAAGAGATTTATGTGTCAGCGTGTGAGAAATAAGTATGACAAAAATTTAAGGGCCTCCTACCTCAGTGAAATTTCTGGGGATCCAGTGATATGGGGCATGCGGAGATATTCCTTCTAAGGTCAAGGGTAAGTTGTTGCCTCTGGCCCTTTCTACAACCGAAAAAGAGGCCCGATGCCTAGGGGGCATCTTTGCATTTTGACGGCAACGTATTCCTCATTTGGGTGTGTTACTCCAGCCCATTTATTGAGTGACTTGAAAAGCTGCTAGTTTTGAGCGGAGCCCAGAGCAGGAGAAGGTGTGCCACAGGTCCTGGCTGCTGTGCAAACTGCTTTGCCACTTGGGCCATGTGATCCAGCAGACCCAGTTACAGAAACAAGGACTGACTGCCATGAGTATTTCCTCCTTATTTTGTTAGGAACATGTTTGTGTGTATATATGCAAATATTAAATAAATAGCTTTGTTTTCTTTCTTCTCTTATTACCGTATCATGTTAAGATGTATTGACTTTATATCAATATTTAAGTATTGTTAATTTTACATTATAGTATTTAAGTTATGGGGTATCAGGTGAAGAGTAAATATCACTCAAGGATTTTATCTCCTCTTCTAGGGGAGGGATTAGTGCATTTTGGGTTGTGTACAGGGTAATTTTATCATGTCAGAAGGTATTAAGACCTTTTGTTGTCTTTATTTGGAAATTAAGTATGGTTTAAGGAGATATGTATGTGTGCCACATTGACAAGAGGTAGACTTATGATGGTTATGGATCTCAGGTAGCTTCTGCACATATTGTGATGGTTAATTTTATGTGTCTACTTGACTGGGCTAAGGGATGCCCAGAGAGCTGGAAAAACATAATTTCTTCTGTTTATGGCAGGGGTGTCCAAACTGCGGCCCGCGGGCCAACTGCGGCCCATGATCCATTGTTAATTGGCCCACAGCAAATTCCAAAAATATATTTAGTTTACTTAAATAAACCAGGTGAGGCAATACATATTTCACCTCGAGTGAGTGGCCCATCTATTTGTGTATTTTACCGCATACGGCCCTTGGTGAAAACCATTGAAAAAAGTTTGGACACCCCTGGTCTATGGGGATGTTTCTGACTGAGATTAGCATTTAAATCGGTAGACTGAGTAGAGAAGATAGCCCTCACCAGTGTGGGCGGGCCTCATCCAATCCCTTGAGGGCCTGACTAGAATGGACAGGTGGAGGAAGGGTGAATTTGTTCTTTGCTAGAACTGGGACAACCATCTTCTGCCTTCAGAAATCAGAGATCCGCGCTCCTGGTTCTTAGGCTTTTGAACTTAGATTGGGATTCACTCTGTCAGCTCTCCTGGTTCTCAGGCCTTTAGACTCAGACCGAATCACAGCACTGACTTTCCTGTGTTTTCAGCTTGTAGATAATAGATTGTGGGACCTCTTAGCCTCCATAACTGTGTGAGTCAATTCCTATGCAGCAGTCCTCTCTTATTCTTGGGAGATATGTTCCAAGAACCCCCAGTGAATGCTTAAAACTGAGGATAGTACAGAACCCTATTGTCATGCGGGGTGTCATGCAGGGTCTCTGGTCCCGCTCCCCACATAGGAACACAGGATATGGTGAGGCCACAAAGGAACACCCACGGAGCCATAGGTAGGGGAGTCATACCACTATCGTCTCACTGGCGGCTGGGTTGGAGACACAGGAGGCAGGAGCCACACGATCCACAACCCGCCGTCCACTTGTCTCTGCCAACCAACCTCACTTGCTAGCTGCAATCGCCTCTCTGCAATCCATAATCCACACTCCACCATGCCACACCACTACACCACCACTACACCACACCTTGCTAGCTTGGCTACGGCAGTTATATCAGTGGCTAATGGCTAACCGGTAACAGCTGACGGCCAACTAGTCACAGCTGATGGCCATCTACTACCTGAGCCAGCACCTTTCTATGTGAGGCCGAGAGCCTGGAAACTGCTCTCTGGGGCTCTGTCCCCACACCTACATATGCTGTTTTTACCCCTATACATACATATACTTTACGGCTTCTCTCTGGCATATTCAAATTGCCAGCATCACCACTCTCGCAATTCAGGGCCATTATTAAGTAAAGTAAGGGTTACTTGAATGCAAGCACTGTGATACCATGACAGCCAATCTGATAACCAAGACAGCTACTAAGTGACTAACGGGCAGGGAGCATATATAGCTGGACGAAGTGATGATTCATGTCCCCAGAGGGACTGAGTGGGACGGTGTGAGATTTCATCGTGCTATGGAGAACAGTGCACAATTTAAAACATGAATTGTTTATTTCTGAAACTTCCATGTAATATTTTTGAACTACGCTTGACCGCTGGTAACTGAAACCATGGAAAGTAAAACTGCAGATAAGCGGGGACTGCTGTGTGCATTTCTTCCCCCTATTGGTTCTGTTTCTCTGGAGAATCCTGGCTAATACAATGCTCATCAGTACTCAGAAGAAGACTCTAGGGGTCCTCTGCAGACCTCCTGAGCTGGTTCATGGTCTCTTTCTCTCTTTGTCTCTCTGTCCCTCTCTCTTTTTTTCCTTTTTCTGTCCAGCTTGCTCCTCAGTGAATTCTGGCCATCTTTGCTCCCTAGCTGCATGTCCCCCACTCAGGGAGACCACTGGGCTCCACCTAGGTTCCCGCTCCTGCACCGTGGTCTGAAAACTCTCCAGATAGTAAGCTGGGGGCAAATACAGGGCTCCCCTCTTTGGTTTTCTATCGCTCAGGAATCACTGCCTTTGTTGTCTGATGTCCAATGTCTTGAAAACTGTTGTTTTGTATATTTTGCCCATTTTTGTTTGTTTGTTTCAGGTGAGAGAATAAACGCATCCCTTGTTACTCCATCTTGGCCAGAACGAAAGTCAACGAAGGAGCCCAGATCTCTTCTCAAGGAACCAATATATCTCCAGGTGTTTCTATTGGGCAGTTGTGATGGAGAACTATTGGTCTTAGTCATCCTAATTCCTCTTTAAAGTTCTTTTAAAAAACACTGGGTGGACCAAACAATTCCTTCTATAGGCTATATTTGGCCCTTTGCTTGCCATTTTGGTACTTAAGCTCTACGTGTTTCCAGATGTATTTTACTTGCCATTTTAACTTGTTTAAGCCTCAAAATGGACATTTTTTACATTTTGCAAGTGCAGAAATTAAGACTCAGAGAGGTTAGTCAACCTGCCCAAAGTTAGGAGTTGGAAGAGGCAGGATTTGAACCCGGGTCCTCTCTGACTTCAAAACCAGTGCCATTTCTTACATGAAACAAGAACTCATAGACACAGACAATAGTTTAGTGGTTACCAGAGGGTAAGGGGGGTGGGGGGTGGGAGATGAGGGTAAGGGGGATCAAATATATGGTGATGGAAGGAGAACTGACTGGGTGGTGAACACACAATGGGATTTATAGATGATGTAATACAGAATTGTACACCTGAAATCTATGTAATTTTACTAACAATTGTCACCCCAATAAATTTAAAAAAAAAAAAAAAAGAAAGAAAGAAATTCCTTCCCCTTCGTCCTCATCTGCACCATTACATTTCACGTTGTTTTTGTGTATTTACTGCATGCTTCTTCCCTCTGCCCCTGGGCTTTGAGACTTCCCTGTCTTTTCATCCCCATTCCACTATGTTTAGCAGAGGGCCTGACCCGAGGGAGATGCTGAGGGAAATTTTGTTAAATAAATGACTTCTTTCCATATGTTTGCCCTCTTAATGTTTCGTATTTTCTCTAGTCCACACCTGTCTATTAAATGGGAGGTACGTTACCAGTTGCACAGGTGGCATTTAAATCAGGCAGCTGGTACCTGTGAGATGACGCCTCTGCTCCCACTGGGGAGAGGAGTGTGGAGTGATGCTAAGACAGAGTCAGATCATTTGAAGGGAAAAGGGCTGGTTGGCTTCATGTAAACACAAACTTTGAGGGATTAAAATTTTTTTTTTTAAGTCCTAAGATATTGGAGGGGGGATAATCAACTTTTGTAGTCATCAAAAAAATTCAAATTAACAAACAAAATATTAGCATAATCTAAAATATACCACAACACAGGTACGGATGAAAATATAAGGAAAAGATACTCTCATATGTTGCTTATGGCATTATAAACCAGTATAGTTTTTTTGAAAGGCCATTTAGCAAAACTTATCAAAAGCCTTAAAATGTTCATATTGTTTGACTAAGCAATTTCAGATCTAGAACATTCTATCCTTAGGAGCTAATCGGACAGGTGCACTATAATTTATCCATGAGAATGCTTATTGTAGCACTTGTTTATATTGTATTAGTCGAAAACGAAGAACTTGATAAATGAATCGATTCCAAAGAAAATCCCACAGCCTTTAAAAACAAATATGCAAAAGAGTAATAATTTGAAAATGCTTATGAACAAGTGTTGGTTGAGAAAACTCAATTATAAAATTATGTGCATTTAATAACGATCAATACCTTCTGTGTGCTTTACTCATCTCATTAACTCGTTTGGTCCCTACAATGATCTTATGAGGCAGGAACTTCCTTTGTGGATGTAAGAATGGAGTATGGAGAGGCCAACTGACTTCTCCACAGGTAGGTGGCAGGTGGCAGAGCCAGGTCCATGACCTTCACAGCCACACCAGCAGTTCTCAAAATGTGGTCCCTGGACCAGCAGCTCTGCATCTCCTGGAAACTGTTAGAAATGCTAACTCCCAGGCCTTCAGACCAGAATCTCTGGGGTGGGGCCCAGCTGCAAGTGTTGGAGCAAACCTTCCAGGTGAATGCATGCTAATTTTGGAGAATCACCGCTTTACAGTAATCCAACTTTTCTTGAAATTTTGTTCAGTGAATGTATATGTTGGTATAAAAACATTTCTGATGAATTAGTCACTAAAATATTTACAGCCTCATCTCTGTATGGTGAGATTTGGGGTGATTCTTTCCTTGTGAAGTTTTTTTTTTTTTTTTCCTTTTTCAAAAGTTACACAATGAACGTTTGTGACCAGGGGAAAAAATGTGTTCTTAAAAAAAAGGTCCCCAGGGAGAAGGAACTCTGTCTAAATCTCAGTGAGTAGGTATATATTTGTGCAGCAGGAAATGTAAACCGGGGAATAGTGTCCTAAGTCAGGTAGAAGCTCAGGCAGTGCTTCTCAAGTGTGCATGAATCACCAGACAGTCCTGTTAAAATGCAGACTCTGACTCAGCAGGTCAAGGAGGCTGAGATTCTGGATTTCCAACCAGCTCCCAGGTGCTGCAGATCTGGGGACCACACTTGGGGAAACAAGTGACCAGAGAGGTGTATGTTCTCAACTCTCAGAATGTAGGCTCCACAGGGGAACCTTCTCTGGTTCAATGATGTGATCCCAGTGCTGAGAACAGAACAAGGAAGAGTTATCAAATACATGCATGGAGACCCTGCAAGCCAAGGGTCCTGCTGGGGATTCAGGAAACTGGGTTTTGATTGTGGTCCTGTATCTGCCACCGGCACCCTCCTGGGCAAGCGGTGGCCTCTTGATGTTCACTGGGCAGGGTGACAGCTCTGGGCCCTCTTTTTCTATGATGTGTAAGTCCCGCTTGGCCTGGGCCAGGGCTGCCTGACATTTCAGCCTGTTCGAAACAGAGAGTACCAGGAACTTGGCAACTTGTGACCGGTGCTCTGAGAAGCCCAAGGAAAGAAGTTAGAAATGAAGAAATCTCCAAGTTGAGGTTTCTGTAGAAACATTAACTCATTCACACAGTCTACATGCTGTAATTGGATTACAGGTTAGGCTCGTAGCCTGAAATAAATTATATACTCTCCGCATTATTCAGCACTGTACTGTATAATAATAAATTATACAGTTATAGGCCTCAGCCCAAGTTATATCAAATTATACCACAGTGTATAATTACCCTGCACTGCACCATGTAATAATAAATTAGACAGCTACAAACCTAAGTTGTGATTCCAGAAAGAGATATGAGAATGAGCAGCGGCTGTTGATCCATTCCTCTGATTGGAACCTTGTCAGACAAGCAGGGGCCAAAGGAGAAAGGGGACGGTCCTTCTTCCTTCTCTCCCTCCCTTTCTTCCTTTTCCTTACTTCCTTCCCTCCCACCTTCCTTCCTACCTTCCCCCATATCCTCCCTTCCACATAGATGCCTCCTTGATTCTGAGTATAGACTTGACCTTGGAAACCTGGACTAATTGGAACTAATAACCATCCTCAAGGGTTCCCAGGCTGTGGAGAAAACCACATGTAAACTGAAAATGCAACACAGTGTGATAATAGCTACATGAATAATAAAATAATGAAAGCATCCAGGTATCAAATGTATCAGCACAGGTGTTAACTCCTCATAGCCCTGTGACATGGGTTTCATCATCTCCATCTGACAGGTGAAATGAGCAAGGCTGAAGTGACTTGTTCAAGGTCATACAACTGGAAATGGCAGAATGGGATTTTAGCCCAGGACTATCTGCTGGTTGTATTCTTTTGAGGGTCCTCTTCAATGGAGTCAACCTGGAAAGTAATAATCAAGTATAATAAAAACTGACACGTCCTTCGGAGACACCACGTTGGAGACTGACATATCATCTCCCAGTGAGTCGAGCACAGGCAAGTTTCTCTGTAGCACGGGGTCAGGCTGCTCTTCCTTCCTGGGAGCTCCTGGGCCTGGTGTAACATGTGATTGTAATCTTAGTGGGTATGAGGCAGTGCTGTGAGCACTGTACATATTGTAAACTTAGTTTGTCCTCTCAACAACAACCTTATGAAGAACGTACTCTTCTTATGCCCATTTTACAGATGAGGAGCCTGAGGCAACAAGGGGTTAGCAACTTGTTCAAGGTTACACAGCTAGAAAGTGGCAGAGCTGGAATCTGAACTTAGCCAAGTCTGGTCTGCCAAATCCCTCATTCTTGACCACTATACTGTTAATTAAAAAAACCCAAAAAACGAAAAACCAAAAAAAAATCCCCCCAAACCCACATTTATCTTTAAAGTTGAAATTTATCCTCAGGTAGTTGTAGGATGAGAGGCCCTGGGGGACTGAATCCCACATATACGTTGTGTTGGAATGTATTGAATACTGCATTCCAATACATATGTGTCATGCTATTTTTTGTATGTAAATGATGTAATAAGTGAAAAACCTGAATGTGCATGGTTAAAAAAAGGATTCTCACAGATTCTCACATGTATCTCTTATCCACTCAGGGCGTGCAAGTGCCCATTGGGCCACTGGTGCGTTATTTAATTATTTATATTTATTTCTTTTTTCTTTTTGTCCTAAGAGCATATTAAACATGCATAAGCTGTGGTGCCATTGTAATCTAAGTGTGAAAGAAGCCCAAAGGGACAGAGAAGTAAAGGCAGGTGCCTCTCTGCCTGTAGTAGTCAGGGAAGGCTCCTGGGAGGAGGTGACATTAACATGTAAAGGGTGAATAGGAGTTTAAAGGGCATTCAAGGAGGGAGAGGCATTCCACGCAGGGAAAAGAGTAAAGGTAGAGCCCTACAGGTGAGAAGTGATTGTCTTTGGGGGAATCCTAGTCCTTCTAGGTAGTTGTGTGAGCTGGGCAGGTGGTAAGGTGGGGTGGCAGGCTGGGTCTTTGGATGCTTCACTAAGGAACTGAGACTTTATCCTGAAGGCAGTGATGAGCAATCTGGTAGAGTCGGGGTTCCTTGGGGACTTCCCAGCTTTTCAAGGTAGCCCAGGAGGGGGAAACTGAGGCCCAGCAAGGACTAACCTCAGCCTGTCCCACTACAGCTTGCAAGGCTCTCACACGCTGATCGAGTGTTTACTCGAATGTTCTTATCATGTCTGGCAAATAGAAGAGGCTTGGTTATGTGGGTCTCCGTGGAAGGGCATCTATTGGGGGTGGGGGCGGGGGGGTGGTGGAAATAGGGTGGCCAGATAAAATCCAGGATGCCCATGCCCAGTTAAATTTGAATTTCAGATAAACAACAAATACATTTTTAGCATAAGTATGTCCCAAATATGAGTTATACTTACACTAAAAAAGTGTTCATTATTTGTGTGAAATTCAAATTCAATTGGGTATCCTGTATTTTTATTTGCTAACTCTGTCAAAACTAGGTGGAGGGGAGCTGGCCACTTTCTATATAAAATTCAAACCCCTGTGCATCATCTGTCAGGGTCCCATCAGACAAGAGGAGCCTAAGGATCTGGAAAGAAGGAATCCTCACCGGGCTGTGTGAACTCATGCAGTGAGGGAGCTGGCGAGGCTATGTGTGCCAGCTGTTGCCCCTGCATATAGTATGAGCTGGAAGTTTCTACGGGTCAGCAGGACCAGCAGTCGGAAAGGAGAGCTGCTGTGGGCAAGAGCAGGACAAACCGGAATCAGCGTCTGTCTGTCTCTATCTCCAATCTCAATGCTGCAATGACCTGCAGGAGAACCGGAGGCCCTTCCCACGGCACTGCACGCGTGCGTACCTGACCCAGGACTCAGGGAAGCTGAGAGCGATCCCGTGGGAGCGTGGATCTGAGCGCTGCCACCCACGCCAACAAGATGAACAGCATGAGTGGTCTCTCTGCCTGGCGACATTCAGAGCATAAAACGATGGTGGTGTCGTCACTTGTGCCTTTGAAACCTGAAGTAAAATGTTGCATATGGCCAATGCCAACCAGAACATATGGGAAAGGGATTCTGGGACATGCAGCTCCAGTTTGGCTAGGATGAGACAGTTTAAAGCCCTGTCGTCTGCGCAAACCACAATTACAAAGGAAGGGAGTACTGGGTTTGCTCCTTGACTAGCTCCGCAATCTTGGGTAATTTAACTTCTCAATGCCTCGGTTTCTTCACCTGTAAAATGTTTACAAACTCATACCTCCCTGGTAGAATTACTGAAAAGATAAAATGAGACAATGAATCCAATCTGACAGCTGGACACCTCATCAGCAGTTAATGAAAAATAATGATTACTTGTTTCAAAGAGTTTGCTATCCATCTATTTTGCTATGGGAAAAAGAAAAAAGTCACGTGTCTTAAAGATAAAATATTAAGAAACAGTATGTTGCAAAGTCCTTTCCCAATTAAGTAACTCACCAGGTCAGTCTTGGAAAGATAACCATAAACCTTCTTCAAAGCATCTCTAAATGCCAAGATTAAATCAGATACCACATGCACACTAGTTTATAAAGCTCCACGATTTCAGCAACCCTTTCTCTTCTCCAAAATAACAACACAAATAAGCCTAAGTGATGAGAAAATAGTAAAAATTATGCCTCAACACTGCTGCAGATGCTATGGTTGCTGATTAAAAGAAAACACTTTCTTTGAAAAGGCCACTCATGAAAGGAAAGTCTGGCCAGTGGAGCAGAAGTGGAATGGAAGCTGGGAGGCTGGCCTGCAGGTGGTGGTGGCCACCACCAGGGACCCTGACAAGGCCAGGAGGGGGCCCAGAGGGACGGGAGGCAAAGGGCTCAGAGGATAAATAGCAGCTCTCTCCATTCCTCGTGCTCAAAGAGTGATAAAGAGAAGGGTTTCCAACTGGCCCTTCATCATTTGTAAACTCAGGGCCTGTTTTCACTGCCATCTCAGTGCCATGCCTTATTTTCACAGTTGAACAGAAAAGAAAAGAAAGAAAAAAAAAAAGCAACTTCACGGTGGTTGGAAGAATAGGGGTAAATTGGCCATCTTTGGACCGCTGGAGGCCTCTCTCTGACTCCCATTGGAAAAGGCAGCCCCTGGGCAGTTTTTTTAGCCACTTAGCCTGATTCTGAGATTTTCCTTTTAACGACTTGTAATTTCAGATTGCAACAAGAAATATGAATGCATTCAGGACTCGTGGGCTTGCGCCAGGACTGTTGAGGTTGGGGAAAGTGTTCCCAGGAGCAAAGCAGGTGGAGAAAGTTCAGAGTGGAAACTGGAACTCCTGCATGTACAGCAGGAGTACACTGGAAGGCAATGGGGCAACAAGGAGACGATAAAAAAACAAACGTTCGCCTGTTAAATCCGACCGTTCCGCTTCTAGGAATTTCTGTGCAATGATGTTTATTGCAAAATTGTTTGCAAAGAGGGAAAAAATAGAAACAGCTCAAACCTCCTTTAATGGGGAATTCACGACCTCCCTTATTCTTCCATTAGTGCCCCTCCAATCCATTCCTACCCAGCAGCCAGAATGGGTTGTAAAAATTCATATTAGAGCAGGCGGTTCCCCTGCTCCAATGTCTTCCTATTTCTCTCAGGATAAAAGCCAAGCTCCCCACCGTGGCCCTACCTCCTGGGGCCCCAGCTGGCCTCTCCACCATCATTTCAAAAATACTCATTCTCTACCTCCAGTCAAGTCACACTGAGCTTGGTCCCGCCTCCCAGCCTTTGCCCTTGCTCTTCCCTCTGCCTGAAATATTATAGCCCAGGTTCTTCCCTTGCCCTCCCCTTCTCTTTCTGTTGGTGGCAGTATGAATGTCATCTCCTCAGGGAGTTAGAACACTATCTAAATTGCTCTCCCTCCCCTACTCGGTATCTCTCCATTACTTTGCACCATCTTATTTTCTTCATAACACTCAGCAGAAGGTGAAATGATTTCGATTATTTATTTGTGCATTTGTTAATTGCCTCTCCCACTGGAACTGAGAGCAAGGACTAAATGTGTTGTGTGTCCTTGCCTGGTGTAGAGAAGCTGCCGCTACATGCAAGTTTGGCAAATGAATGGATGAATGAACGAATGAATTAAGAATCCTATGAAGCTATTTTAAAAGAATGAGGTGGATCTCTCTGTGTTACTTAGAAAGGTGCCCCAAATATATAAAGTAGTTGGATATAAGCCTATTTATGTAAAAACAAAGCTTATACAATAAGAAGAGCTACCAGTTTGTGTGGATTCACAATCATCTGGGCCCGGTTGTAACCACTTTTACATTGATTGGCTTGTCTCATTTGATCTTCACAGCAACTCTTTGGGAGATGTTCTAGGCTCCATTCTACAGAGGAGGAAACTGACACAGAGAGGTTAAGAAACTTGCCCAAGGTCACACAGCTGGAAAGTAGGGCAGCCAGAAAATGAATCCAGAGTCTGACTTCTAAAAATCTATTCACTAAATGGTGTAGAGTGATACCTCAGGGGATGGAGAGAGGCTGAGGTGAGATCAGGAGGTCTGGATTTCGGGGGAGAGGCCAGATGCCAATTCAATACTTACAGCCCTGTGTGATCTCGGGCAAGTCACCGCCCTTTTCTGTGCTTACCTGGGAGCCCAGGTGGTGGTCCGGAGCTACTGAGAGGGAATAAATTACTTAGGAATCCAAGTGCCCAGCTCGGGTCCTCAACACCTGGAAGCTCTCAGCAAGGGTTGTGAAGCGTTTGGGAATAGGCCTACACGCCTCTGCCTGAAACCCTGTTCCATTTCTCGGAACGGAGGCCACACAGAGTCTCCATAAGGCCTGGGTGCTTGGCTCAAGGCAAGGGTCTTTCCTCAGGGCCGCAGGCACCGCCAGCTGTCCCCAGCATGCTGCTCCAACTGCAGAGGAATGTGACTCCCTGGGCGGCCCAGCAGGGGAATGCACAGGGGGCATTCCTGAAATAGCTGAGCTCCAAGCTCAAGGTGCTAAGAGCAGGGCAGGCACAATTTCAAAGGGCCTCTGCCACATTGTGAAAGACAAGACTTTAAAACTTGTCCTGCATCAGCAGAACGGCAGCTTGGAAGGGAAATCAAGTTAACAAGCAGGTGGCTTGGGAATTTTATGCAAGCAAGGGCAGCACTGTTTCCGCTGGAGGGTGTGGTCTTGGGCTGTGGATTGTGCCTTTGGGTTCCCTGTAACCTCCCTTTCTGAGCACTCCTTACCGACTGCAAGTTCACGTTCAGTTTTGTGATTATTTGGTGATGTTGTTCCCACCTGCCCTTCACCCCCTTCTGTCCATAGTATGCTTCCCATGTGTCCACGGTATGACCTACAGTAGATGCTGGGTAAATAGCTCTTGAATGAAGTTTCCCCTTCTGCCAGTTTCGTCATATTAGAAAGGCCCTGGGATTTAATTCTGCAGCTCTAGGACTAAGTATCTGGGTAACTTTGACCTTTGCTTTCAAAGCTATAAGACTCCGGAGTCAACCTGTCTGGATTTGAACCCAGGCTCTGTCTCCTACTAGCTGTGTCACCTTGGGAAAGTTTCTTAACTTCTCTGTGCCTCAGTTTCCTCATCTAGGAATCTGTGACTACATTAAAGATTGCACGAAGGATAAACGGCTCAACACATGGAAGGTGCTTACAATAAGGACTGGGATGGAGCAAGGCCTAGATAAATATTAACTTGTATTATTTTTTAATTAAGAGTAAATCAACTTTATTAAAGTATAACTTATAAACAATAAAATGGACTCATTTTAAGAGTACTGTTCTGTGAGTTTTGATAGCTAGATACACCCTGTAAGCACCACCTCACCTCGATCAAGATAAAGGACATTTCCATCTTCCTAAGAGTTCCCTCTGCCCCTTCAGTCAATCCACTTCTCTGCTTTCTGTCATGATAGATTCGTTTTGCCGGTTCTAGAACTTCATATAAACGGAATCACACAGTGTGCACTCTGTAGCATCTGGCTGCTTTTGCCAAGCATAATGTGTTTTTGAGCGTCACCCACGTTGCTTGTGTATCGGTAGTTTGTTCCTTTTTATTGCTGTAACTCATGTTATTAGCAATTATTTTCTCAGTCTCAGTTTCCTCATCTGTAAAATGAGGTTAATAATTTCCACCTCGCAGAATGTGGTGAAGAACCAACAGGAGTGTGAATAATGCTGCTGCCACATTGATTCCCCCACAGAGGACCCGGCACCCCACACTCAAGCGTGCTCTCCCCACCCCCGCCCCCTCAATCCCTGAGAAGGGCCCCTTCCCCTGTTCTAGGGACCCTGGGGCCCAAAGGCTCAGGGCCTTGTGGAGTTGATGGGGGCAGAAACCTCGTGAATAGATGCACAGGCCGAGATGATGGCCGTGTTTATAAAGCAGACTGTTATTTTTTTAATACTTTGCCTTGTGTCCTTTCCCCTACTTCCCTCTTCTACGGATAATTAAAATGCAAGCTGGCACTCCCTGTGAGGAGACAGCTGAAGATTTAATTGCCCCAAGAAAAATTTTCCAGCGAAAGGTCCTGTGGTAATGGCAGCTCCCGGCCTGGCCGCCCCAGCGCCTTTGCGTTCTGCACATAATATTAGCGGTAATGTGTTAATCTGCATGTACAAGGGTCCATTTACTGGCACCAAGGGACTCGGGGCTGAACGGAGCTGACAGCCTCAGTCAGGCCACAGCCTTCTCGGCACTGAACTCTCACCCGGCCTCATTCTGGAGACAGGTCTGTGGCCCAGATCCATGCGACCAGCTGCCACGCCAGCTGACCCTGCTCAGGGTGGCCTGCGGGAGCAGAAGGCCGGGGTGGCTGGGAACGGCACCTTCCACCATGAGGTCTAGGCCTGTTGTCCTTGAAGCGGGACCCAGAGAACATGTCTGCAAAGTGGTCCAGCCCCACTGGCTCTCGAAGTCAGGCCATGGACCAGGGACGGCAGGGTTGTGCAATTTCAGGACAGAGAAAGGCCTTCATAGTCTCTCGTCCTGCTTTCTAAGTATGGCATCAAAGGCTCAGACAAGGGTGAACGGCTCCTTGCCTACTGGGGAGCAGGCATCAACTTCCAAAAAATGACAGCTCTGAACCCAGGATCATGACGGAAGACAGACTGTCTCAGTGGAGAAAGTCGGTTAGACAGGGGTTTGAATCCCAGTTCCAAACCTGCCAGCTGGGGAACTTTCAGTTCTCCTAAGATGCCACACAGTCCTCAACTTCTATGCTTTTTTACATTCTCTTCATGTTCTTCTTTCCCACATTTCCTTCCTCCTCTCCCTCCCTCCCTTCCTCCCTTCCTTCTTTCCCTCTGACCCATCCACCCATCTTCCCATGCATCTATCCATCCAGCCAACCTCTCTCCCTCCTTCACATCCATCCATCCATCCATCTTCCCATTAATTCATCCTCTCATCTTCCATCCTCCCATCCTTCCATTCCTCCTCTCACCTATCCAAAAAACAGTTATTGGATGCATCCTATGGACTGCGCACAGGATTAAGTGAGCAAAGCCAACGCCTTCCTTGCCCTGAGTCAGCTCCCAGGGCAGTGGAGATCAAGTAATCACAGCGTGAATGTACAATTACACATGGTGACAAGGGTTACAAACGAGAAGTTCTGGGCAGGGTTGTTACGATGGTGTTTAACAAAGGGCGCAGTCTTTGCATTGGAGGACAAGCAGGAAAGACCCAGCAAGTGTTCCAAGCAGAGGGAGCAGCATATGCAAAGGCCCTGTGGTTCATTCCAGGAATTGTCAGGGCACTGTTGTTGCAGGGAGTGATGGAGAGAGTAGTACAAGAAAAGGCTGCAGAACTTGGCAGGGGCCAGCCCACAGGGGGAAGGCTTGCTTCTGCCTGGCACTGCCTCCTCCATACTCTTTATTTGGCTCATTCATACCGATCCTTTAGGTCTCAGTTCAGGGATTTCCTTTTCAGAAAGACTTTTCTGCCCTATGTGGGCTGAGTGAGGCCAATGTACTTTCTCCTAATAAGAAAAAATATCCAAAACTTAGAAAAAAGGCAAAAGGAAGTGGCACTTCCTTTCGTTGCCATAATGGGGCATTGTTTAAAAAGGCCCACTAGAGTTAATTTTATGGAGAATACACCTGAATTAGACTTTGCTATTTGATTAGGGCCCAGGTTTTATAAAGTTACATGCTAATTTGTAGATTTTTGTCTAGGAGAGGTACAACTGACTTCTGTCTGGTAGAAAAGTTAACTCCAAAAGTATGGTTTAATTGTCCTGAAGAACATTAACCAGTTTTACATGTAACCTAAACATCTTATTCTCACATTCTTTTTCCAAAAGCCTGTAAATACCCATTTATTCTTGGAATCAGCTTTTGCCTCCTGCTGGCGCCCTCATTAATGTGTTCATTCTGTATTTGTATGTATCATGCTTTATAACTTCCTGAAAATCACACGCTGACGCCCGCTTTGTCCTAGCAGCACTCGTGCGCATGTTGGGAGTGCCAGATGCTCTGGCTCCCTCACAGCCCATGAGCTCGCAAGGGCCCCTCGTTTGTCAACACTGAATCTTCAGAATTTTGTACAGGGCCGGGTTCGCAGTGGGCTCTTGAGAAATAATTATGGGTGGAATGAGAGATCTTGAGCTCATCTCTTTACCTCGGTTTTCATATCTGTGAAATGGACATCAGAGCACCCATCTTCAAAGGATGTAAAGGTTCAGTGAAGTAAAGAGTTCAAGTGCCCAGGATCCTGTCTGGCACATGGTGGGCTTCAATCCCTTTTCCCCAGGGGCTGGATCTCAAAGGTAGGAAATGAAGTTCTGGTGTTGAGAGATTGTGGTCTGGTTTGGGGGGGAGCGTGACTAAGTCACTGGGGGGTGACTCCCTGTGGAGTGAGGATGTTCACAGGTGGCTCCACCTGGTATTTGGTGGGATATGAAGATTAGCCTGGACAGGGAGTCCAGTCTGAGCTGGGGAGGAGCAGGAAGCGTCCTTTAAAAGGTCAGGTGGGGTATAAGTCAGAGGACCCTGAAAACCAGGCTGGGGTGCTGGATTCTCCAAAGTTAGTAAGAGGGAGCCATCCAGGCTAAGGAGGGAGGGAGGGACCTGATGACAGGATTTCAGCCAGGAGAGGTGATCTATCATTGTTGGAGCTTCTCTGAGAACCTAGCTTTGGTGTGTGCATGTGAATGTATGTATGAGTACGTGCGTGTAAATGTGTGAGTGTGTGGGTGTGAATGCGAGAGTGCGCTTGTCGTGCGGGGTGTCAGGCGGGGTCTCTGCTCCCGCTCCCCACACAAGAACGCAGGACATGGTGAGGCCAAAAAGGAACACCCACGGAGCCATAGGTAGGGGAGTCACACCACTATACTCTCGCTGGCGGCTGGGTTGGAGACACAGGAACCAGGAGCAACACAATTCTCAACCCTTACTGTGCCGCTTGCAGACTCAGCCACCATCTTCTTGCTAGCTCCCCCTTTTTCTGCTAGCCTAGCCACGGCAGTTATATTAGTGCCCAATGGCTCACTGGTTACAGCTGACGGCCAACTAGCCACAGCTGCTGGCCATTTGATCACAGTCGATGGCCATTTACTACCCGAGCCAGCACCTTTCTATGTGAGGCCGAGAGCCTGGAAACTGCTTTTTGGGGCTCTGTCCCCACAGCGCTTGTGTGCAAATGTGTGTGAATGTGTGAAATATGTGCAAGTGTGTGGATGTGAATGTGTGAAGTAGTTATGTGTATCACTGCGCATGAATGTATGCAAATGTGGGGGTGTGAATGTGTGTATGTGTGAATGTGTGTGGGGTGTAAGAGTTTGCATGTGTGTGATTGTGTGTGGGTGTGAGAGTGAGTGTGAGTGACTGTGTGTGGGTATGTCTGTGTGTGTTGACTGCTACCTGCCTCACTCTGTTGCAGTCTTAGATCTAGTCTCTGTTTAACCTTCACTAGAAGCATCCGAAGTGAAGACATCTACTGACCCATTTCCCAGGTGACCAAACCAAGGCTCAGAGGTGAAGCAGTCTGCCCGAGGTCACAGGGTGAGGACTGTGTGTGCAGCTGCCTCTATAACGCTGGGTAGAGGGTGGAGAGGTGTGAGTATAGGGTGAGTGGGAAGTGGGGGAGATTCACAGTAAATGAAGAGATGACAGATAAATGGTTTATCCTTGTAGCCAGCGTTGGTCTTCATGCCCAGTTCGGCACTTTTTCTTTCACCGTTTTATGTGCTGTTTTGGTCGCTGGAATGCTATCTTTCAAATGAACTAGGCAACGCTCCCTGCGTCCCTCACCTGGGCCAGGCCCTGGGCTGGGTTTGGGACCCAAAGGTGAGGCATGGACACCATCTTTGTCAGGCTGGGGCAGGCATCAAAGTTGGGGGGTTGAATTCCCAGTCTTTTTAACACTTGGAGGTGAAACTTATACCCAGGGAGATGCAGACATGTTAAGTCTGCCCTGATGGATTTTTACACCTGTAGGCCGACACGTAACCACCACTCAGACAAACAGAACATTCCATTGTCCAGAGGGCCCCTCTGACTACTCGCCGTCACTGCTCCCTCCAAGGCTGGCCTCCTTCTGCCACCAGGTTTGGCCTGTTTCTGAACATCTGGGGCACATGTGTTTGGGGAAAGCATTTTCAATTTCACAACCTTGCATTCAGAAAACAAACCCAGACCCTGGTCAAGCACAATGCTGTGGGTTAAGGGGTGGGTGCAGTGGGGACCCAAGTGAAGGCAGGCTGGGCCCTGGGGAGGCCCAAGGGTACATCTTCTGGCTGGTGACCACACAGGTGACCAGGATTGCCCTGACGCTCACACTTTGGGAGTGAGACCACGTGGTGTTTCCTGGCTCCTTATGGAGCTCAGTGTACCCCAGCACTGTCTGTAGACTGTCTCTCCAGCAATCCCCAGACCCCCGTCTTGCCCATCCAGTGCTCACTTACACCCACAGACGCAGCACTTCCTCGATGGCGGCCCTTGAACAAGATGGGTAATCTCTCTGTGCTTCACGTTGTCTGCTGAACGGGGGATAATTATAGTCCTACCTTACAGGTTTGTTAAGAGGATGGATGGAGTGAATTGATATTAAGTAAGTTCATATTAGTACAGAATTTAAGAGCCTGTTGATACATAGTAAGCGCTTACGTAAAAATTAAATGAAATAAATAAATTTGATCCAATCTTGGCCGGTGGGAATATGCTAGAAGACACGGGCTTTTCCAGTTGGGCATTAGGATCTTGAGGAGGGGGCAGAGATTTTCCTGGTCATTGTGTAAAGTGGGCGGGGGCTGCAACTGGAGCCTCATGGAGGAGGTGGTTCCTATCATTCTCGATACCCAAGGAACCCAGTGGAGATGCCCAATAAATGCCAAGTGCCTGACTGATTTCCTGGCGGGCAGGAAGAGGGTCACTTGGCTTCTACCAACTTTCATTTCGCCTGCCAACCTGCAGCCCTGGGGATTCAGGCCATGGAGGAGCCGGACCCAGGTGCTGCAAGCAATACGTCCCCAAGTCTCCTTGCTTGGACATGGAGTCCTTCCTCCCCCACCTTCCCAGAAAACAGAAGGCATTTCTCCGCCCACTCAGCCTGGATCCATGCCTTGAATACCTCATCCTCACAAGTGGCACACTTGATTTCACAGAGAGCTGAGTTCCCCGTGATAGCCAAGGTCCTGGCCTGTGAGGCAGGTGAACTCTCAGCCCTGCAGGAGGCTCCTTGCCTCAGGTGTCTCTGATCACGTGGACCAGGCCAAGGGCTCAGTGATGGTCCTGGGTGCGCTTGTGGAACAGACCACAAGTCGCAGCTCAACTAGAGATTTGTTGTGTGAGATTGGCCAGGTCACGTGCACATCCTGAGCCTCAGCTTTCCTTCTCTGCAAAATAGGCATGAACACCGCTGACAGCGATGAGAATTAAATGAGGCAGTACAGTGTGGTGGGGAAGAGCCAGACTCCTTGGGCTCAATCCTTGGCTCTGCCATGGGACACTGAGGAAATCACTTAACTTCTCTGTGCCTCGGTTTACTCATCTGTAAAATAGGGATAACAAGAGTTCCTACCTTACATGGTGGTTGGGAGATTAAATGAGCTAATAACTGTAAAGCACTTAGCATATTACGTAGTCAGTAACAATACATGATGTATTGATATTAATTCAGGGGTTAAAAGTTGGGCACTGAAGTCAGACAGCTAAAGTTTGAGTCCCAGCAACATCATTCATTAGCTGTGTGACCTTGTATAAATTACACCACATCTCTGTGCTTTGTCTATAAAATGAAGTCAATAATATTATTATAAAGTCAATAATATTATAATAAATGAAGTCAATAATCGAGTTGTGAGGTTTAGGAGTTAATCAATGAAAAGGACCAACACATAGTAAATATCAAATATTATATGATTGTCATTTATATTATTTATACACTAACAGACAGGAGGTAAGGAAGCTAATATTTATTGAGCACTTACTATATACTAACACTCGACATGAATCATCTGGCAAGGATATTCTAGGACAAGCACATTAGGTTTCTGCATTCAGTAGAGGAGGAAAGTGAGGTCTTGCTTGTTCAAGATCCCATGGGCTGTAAGGCATGACCAGACCCCAATGTGCAATGTTTAGGGCGGGAAGGAAAGACCCAATGTTTAGCGAAGGACTGCATGTGCCACGCATGGGGCTTGGGGCCCCATGACCCCCTTAAATCCCCACAGAAACCCTGGCTTGGGATATTATTGTCCCCACTGTACTGGTGACAGGCTTGAGACTCTAGGTGAGTGGATTGAATTCCCACAGCTACAAAGTGGTAGAGCTGATTCAAACTCGGTTGTCTGTCAGAATTCTAGTTACGAAGGTGTCTTGGACTCCTTACAACGACTCCCTCTGAGCCAGAGAAACAGTCTTTGTGTCTATTTAAAACCCAAGAGAGAGGACCGAACGCGGAGATCATTGCCTAGCTCTAGGGCCACAGGTGGTCCTCTCCTAGGCTTCTGGGGACAGGGTGACACACTCACAGACACAAGGACACTCAACACCCACAGGGGTCATTGTTACCCAGAAATCTTTATTACAAAAATATTTTGCAAGCCAAAAAGTTTAAGTTGCAACTATATACAAAATGGGGCCTGTTTCCTTCCCAGCAGTTTTAAAATAAACTCCCCAAACCATGCTCCTTCCGCACTGTTGTTTTAACCTCTTCCTTTTCCTGGGGTTCGATACACAAGGTACGAGAATCTCCAGGCTGCCAGGCTGGAGCTAAATCTACTCGGCTTCCTCGGCCTCATTCCTTTACTCCCCTTCCAAAATGCAAAATAAAATTAAATTAAAATGGCACCAAGAAAACATTCTTTTAAGATCCTATGTGCATGTGTGTATGTGCGTGTGCGTGCTCACGCACATGTGCTCTCTCTGGGCAGACGAGAGGGAGATGAAGGTTTACAAGCCAACGTTTTGGAATTTGGAAATAGCCCGAGCCAGGTGGCTGGGCCACTGCGCTCCCAGATGCCACAGAGAAACTCTGGCTCGTTGGGCCAAAGCTGCCCACATGGCCTGTTGGCTCAGCTCATTCCTGGATGTCATCATGTAAAACACCAAATCACTGTCCCCCAGAGAGCCGGGTCTATGCTAAGCTCCCGGAGTTCCACCTGCAGGACGTGCTGACAGGCAGGATGGCTCAGCTTCTCGCTCTGATCATCCCGTGGGTACCAAATGGCTGGACCCGGGTGGGTAGGAGGGTGGGGCAGTGAAGATTAGTGTCTCAGCTCTAAGAGCTGATCAATTATAGGTGAAGACTGGACACACACAGCGTGCAACATTTGCTTGCCCTCGGCCCAGCCAGGCCCCCACACCGAATTGGAAGGGTAGGGGTCAGAGGATAATGGGTCACAGCCTCTGCTCAACCTCCTGAGACAGAGGGACAGAAAGACAGGTCAGTCCTGGCTTCACAGCTGCCCAGTCTTCCTGGCTGTCTTGGATTTATTCCAGTTCGATCCCAATAGGGTTTGAGAGCAGAAATACAGGATTCTTCCTGCAGAGAACAGCTCAGAGAGCTGGAATGGGAGAAGGTCTCTTAAGGAGTGGGAGAAATGGCCAGGCAGGGCTTCCTTCCCTGTGTGGCTCTAAAGTGCTTGTGAGCAATGGTGGGGGAAGGGTGGGGGGAAGACATCTTTCCTCTCCCCTCCTTCCAGGTGAGAAGACTGAGGCATTAGGTCTCGACAAGACTGCATGGTGAAGGAGGCAGCCCGGAGAAGCACTGGCAGGTTTGCACTTACCATGCTGGGGGCAGGAAGGCAGTAGTACCAGCCACGAGGCTCAGCTGAGAACGTGGCCAATTTAGTCCTGGAGAGAAGGCTAAGCATCTCCATGGAGCAGCCAAACTGGAACCTTCTTCCCCATCCTCGGGGCTCTGGGACATGGAGGAAGTCAGTTTCTGCTGTAGGCTATTCTCTCCAGGAAACCCACTGCTAAACCTTAAACGGCACAAGACCCAACCATGTACTTCAACACATGACAAAGAGCCAAGCTAACGCTGCCGTTGTTTTAAGGAAAAAAAAAAAACCAAAAAACAAAACACCACAGATCAAATTTTCTAACACCTCAGTTTCAAGATTGCACGTTTCACATTTCTCAATAATTTACAGGCGTCCACAGCGAGATGTTGCTGAGTTAGTGCTAGCTGGAGGAGGCAAGCTCGGGTCTAGAAAGGAGAGGCAGGTCCACGTGGAATGTCACCGTCAGGACGCTGGGTCTTCAAGGAGTCTCAGAGGGCAGGAGGAGCAGGGTCTTATTACTCAGTCCTTCTGATGGTGGAGGATTCTCGGAGGGTCCTTTCCTCCCGGGGACGGGGGAGGCCAGGGCTGTGGGCAGCCACCTCACCGAGTCTCCGGGATGCGGTCTCAGATTTTGTTTTTTATCGTTCCAGCTTCTCCATGGATGGGGCAGTTCAATCGAAAGAGAAAAGTTTTCCCAAAACCACAGTTGGGTGGCGGTGGTGGGAGGAGGAGGTGGGGTTTTTCTCCCTCCTCATCCTGGAAGATCAGGCTACAGAGCATGAAGGAGGCAGTCAAGGGTCACCAAGAACACGACCAAGACCCATGATTGATGGAGAGAGGCATGAGAGTTCTTGGTTCCCTGGCGGCTCTGGCCAATTTCCTGGCTGGTCTGGCAATATCAGTCTCCATGTGTGGCAATGTGGGGGGCTGTGGTCACCCTGGAAATGCTAGAGAGCCAAGTGGGTTGGGGAGATAAGAGCCAGCCTCATCCTTGGGTCCCAGGACCTGTGCCACCCTGGCCCTCTGGAAACTGGGCTAGCTGTCCTCATTACGCCTGCCCCACGTGGGACAGGAAGGCTCGTGGGCACAGACCCAGAGACAACGCAGGCCCTGTTTACTTCCTCTGGACCTGGACGCTGGCATACTCTGAGTAGGATGGCTCGGGCTTGGGGGCTGGCTGCTTATGGGCCCGGTTGAGGTGGACCATGTCCAGGTCAGCATAAGTGAGGGTGTCCTCAGGCTTGGGCGGCGGGACAGCCTGAATGCTGGCGTACTCCGTGTGGTTGTTTGGCTCAGCAGCCCGGGGGGCCGACTTCTTCCTCTTAGGCAGGTTCAGGTCTGCGTATGTGATGTCATTGTTGTCCTGGATCTAAATGAGGCAGAAAGAAGGTCATTCTGGAGCCCCAGCCTCTCACCCACTCTCGGTACTAAGTCTGGGTGCTTCTGTCTCCTCTGGGCCTTCACGGCTCAGCTCTAATTCACGCCCAGCTCTTCTCTGACCAAGGTTACCTTCCTCCAGCCTTATCCTTCCAGTCCACCTCCCTCTTCACACAGCCTGAAGGATCTTCCTAAATGCTAGTCACCTCAAAAGCCCGGACGCAGCGTCACCTCCTCCCACAGTTCTGTCCTGCCTTATCAACACTCCTCCATCTGCCTAGCATCCACTCTCCTCCTTCTACTCACAATGACACCCAATCTATTCTGTACATTTAAGCACAAGCACCACTTCTTCCTGAGACCTTCCCGTCGTCTGGGTTCAGGGCTCCTTCTCTGTGCTTCCTCAGCCAATGTTTCTCCATCACAGCAGCCACCATCTAGGACTGTGTTTGTTGGGGGTTTGAGTAGACGCTGATCCCCCGGTGGGTGGGGACATGCTTCCATTTACTCATTTATTCAACAAGTATTCACTAGGCATTTGTTATGTTGTAGAAACCAAGGTTGGCACAGAAGAAGCCTGATCAGTGTTGAATGAAGAAAGAATGAATGAATGGCAACAATCTCAGTCCCACTGGGGACTGGGAGACAGAGAATAGGGACATGTGAGAATGAGACACCAGTTAGCAGAGTAGTAGAGGTCCTGAAATCAGAAGACTAGAGTTTGAATCGTGCTTCTCTCTAGCTGAGGAACTTCGGGTAATTCACTTAACCTTTCTGGGCCTCAGTGTCCCCATCTGTAAAGTGGGGATAATAATCGTATCTATCACCAGGGTCTCCGTGAGATGACATCATCCAGGGAAAGCTCTTAGAATGGAGCCTGGCACCTACTGAGAGAGCACGTGTGTTCCATAAATGGTTGTAATCAACAGCCACCCAGTGACCCTGAACATCTATCTCCTATGTGTTAATCTATGCCATCCACCACTGAGCCTTAAAATTACCCATCAGGAATGATAAACTTTGCTCGCTCTGTGCCGGGCACCTGTGCTGCAGAAGCAGAGAGGAGCTACCGACAATGGGAACTCCTGGTTGATGCACAATGAGAACCACAGATTTCAGTTCTCAACAGCTTATTAGCACCATGCTATCACCTGGATCACCTTAGTTAGCACCTGTCACAACGCTGCTTGGTAGGAATTTTGTACCCCATTTTACAGGCGAAGAAACTGAGACCCAGGGAGTTTAAATAATTTGGTCAAAGTCCCACAGCTGGAGAAGAAACAAAGTCAGTTAGACGCTAAAGCTGTGGTCTGACCACATAGCTCCTTTGTCCCAAACCGTGCACGTTCACACTTCTCTCTCAGAAAACCACACCAACAACATTAAATCCTCTCCCTGGCAAGGGCCGGCACCTGGTATCAGGAATCTCAGACACGGCTATAAGTGCCACAAGAACTGGGTTGTGACTGCCCTGCTCACTGCCCAGGGCCGTGCACATAGTAGGTGCTCAGTAAGTCTTTGCTGATTGAATTTTATACAGGTTTCAGTGACCAGTTCTTTTTACTGTCATGCTTTCCCTGGAAAGCATGAACTGGACTTCCAGAAAGAAGTCCAGAGGTAAAATGACTAAAAAGAAGGTCCCCCTCTCCCATAATTGGAAATTGTCTTGTTTTTCTAATTACCTCCTGAGTTCACGGTCAGGGCCACTGGGGGGCCGCACTGATTCAGGAGCGTGGCCAGTGTTTTGGCCTACAAGCACTGTGCCTTTTACAAGCCCTGACTCTCTTCAACAGATTACATCTAAAACGATGACAACAGCCAGGGAAATGTCAAGGACAGCTGGCGCTCTCTTGTTCCAGGTTCAGGGCAGGTCCTGTCTTGTTACAAGACGGAGGGGAGCCCTCTGCCTCTGAGGTCTGACAACGTTAGCCGGTACAGAGCAAAGGCTAGGTTTCTCGGAAACAGGCCAACCATGCTGCCTGTGAAATCTCCTCAGCAATGATGAGGAGACACTGCCAGCTGGAGGGAGTGTGTCCTTGCAGGAGGTAATTAATGACACAAGGTCTTTCCATCAGCAGAGGCAAGAGAGACTCTGGCAGCACTGAGTGTACTCCGTGTAAGGAACAAGGCGGAGGTAGGGGCGAGCTGGACAGGTTGCTCCTGGTGGCGGGATCAGCCTGGGCAAATGCATGGAGGCAGAATGGCACAGTCCACACTAAGCAAGGCTGCAGCCTGACTCCATTTACACAGAATACGTTGTGAAGGGCGCCCGCCCTCCTTCCCCCCTGCCCCCAGTTGTGCGATGGGTGGTGCTGACTCAAGGAGGCAGAGACAGACTCTCCTGGCTGGAGCAGAGGGAGAGAATGTGCAGAGAACAAGGGAAAAGGAGGAATGTGGAGATCCTCCACCCTCCGCACCCTCCCGCCCTGAGGAATGAGTCTTAATTTAGAACAAGATCCGCAACTCTGGTGGATGCAAGAAAATCACACCATCGCGTTTCCCAGGAAAGGCACCTCACCAAAGATTGTACCTGGGTTGCTTCTCTGGCGTTCTTCTCGGGCTCATGCAACCTAAAAAGGAAAGAGACACAGAGATAAAAATATCCTCCCTATCTCAAGCACTCATGGAAATTGGTAAGAATAACAGTGAGGCTCCACTTCCGATATGGGTGGAGGACATGAGGAGAGGTTCACAACAGACAGGCAGCCGCTTATCAAATGTCTGGACGAAAGGGTCAGGCTCACGAAAACGGAGTTTGAAGCAATGCACTATCAATTTGGTTTTTCTAACCTACTGTGATCGGCAAGGATCTTTTAAAATTATAATACTTGGTGTTGGGGAAGGTATGGTGAAACTGGCACACTCATGCATTGCTGGTGGGCGGGGCACGCTCATACCTTTGGTACAAATCCTTTGGGAAGCAACTCAGCCAAATCAAGACTTGGAAGGTATTCTCATCTTTTGATTCATAATTGTATTTTACGGGGGTGGGGGGCGATTCAAAATATAGAAAAAGCTTTATGCGCAGAGGCATCTATTCCAGGGCAGGGTGGGGGAGGGACGTCTACATCTTATAGCTCTGCCAATTGTGACTGGTTAAAGAAATTAGGAGAGATAGACTCATAGATAAACATTTAAAAGGTTTATGAAGAGGTTTCTTTTTTTATTACAAATGATTACATTTAAAAGATGAACGGAAAAGCAAAATTCTCAGTGGAATGATCTCAATTATGAAAAATGTATAGATAACACTGGAAAGAAACACAGTAAAATGCTAACAGCGTGGTCTTTGGGTGGTATTTTTTCTTTTCTTTTTTTCAATTTCCCATATTCTCCAAATGGTCTATATTCTACACATCTAAGTGTTACCATTAGAAAAAGAAAAGGGAAGAACCAAGTGCCCTGGTTAATCAAAGAAGCTGTTTATGAGTTTGATTCTGTAATTGGAAGCCGTGGCTTGGCTCACTGCGGGTTCATGGTCAAGGTGGCGAGCAAACCAGAGCCACTGGTTCTGCGGGAGCTGTGTGAAATCTCCAGCCGGCCACGCCAGAGATGTGAGCCTGGATAATGTCATAAATGAGCAATGGAGCTTGGCAGCGGGGTTATTAATGGATTTGGCACGAGTACTTGGCTCAGAAAGCAGTTCTGCGGCATGACCGGCCCCATGTGGCCACAGAAATGGCCCCCCAGGAGCAGGGACACTGTCTGGTAAGGCAGATCATGCAGATCTATATACACTCCTCCTGCTTCCAACCCTTCTGGAACTCTCAGTGCCTTGGCATTGAGTTCAACTCATCACCCAGCTTGTAAGCCCCATGTGGTCTGGCCTCTGCCGACTCCCCCACCCCCCCAGGCCACCCACTCCTCTGCCCTCATTTACTTACTTATCCACCCACCAAATATTTCAAGACGGCTACTTAATGCGATGCTTTTATGTGTCAACAACCACCTTGAATGACCCTCTTGACCACTTTTTCTCTTGGTTAACTTTCGTGTACCCTTCAAGTCTCAACTATGGAGTCACGTCCTTGGGGAGGCCTCTCTGACAGTGCTGGGCTGGCCGGGCCGCTCCTCCATGACAAATTCGAACCTCCTTGCATATTTTCTCATCTGGTTTATATGTCTGTCTGTCTGCCTGCCATGCTTCTTTCTTTACCACGTGGGTGCTCAAAAAGTGTTCAAACGCAACTAGGAATGAATACCAGTCAGACTGCCCCAGGGCCTTTGCACACCCAGTCTTCCTTACCTCTTCATCTAGTTCACTCCTCTTCCCTCAGATCCTGTTTCAAATAGTCCTTTCTTGGGAAAACCTTCACTGAACCTCCATGCTCCATTCTCAGAACACTGGGTTCCTTTCTTTCAGAGCAATATTTCCGACAGGAAGAAACTGTCCATTTTTTTCGTGTCTGTTTCTCCTCTGGTCTCTCCTATCTCAGTGAGTGGCACTGCTATTACTCACCCCTGTGCTCGGGCTAAGGAAGTGGGAACCCTCCCCGCGTCTCCTCACTCCTCCTTCACAACCCATGTCTAATCCACCACAAGGCTTTGCCTCCAAAGTACACATCAAACCCACCACTCCATCACCTCCACCATCCCAGCTCCCTGGATTCCCGAGGTGCCTTCCTGTGTCCCTGTTTCTTCTATTCCTGCCCCCTTGTGCTCCATTCCACATGTAAAATGCATAAGCAACGTCACATCTTTTCTCTGCTCAAAGCCCTAACCCCTTTTCCCCACACCCTGAAGTCCATCTCCGTTTCCTGACTGGCGAGGCCTGCATGACCGGCTTCCACCACCTGCTCTGGGCTCCCGTCTCTCTTCCCCTCGCTCACGCCACTCCAGCTGCCCTGGCCTCCTCCCTGTTCATCAACGTGTCCAGTTGCTCCTGCCTCGAGGCCGAGGCACTGGCTGTTCCCTCTGCCTCGTCCACTCTTGCCCCAGATATCCGCATGGCTGGAGCCTTCTCACCCGTCAGCTATCTTCTAAATGTCACTTTCCCAGACAAGCCTTCCCTGATCGTCCACTGCACCCCACCTCCTGCTCTGTTCCGTACCCAGCTTTATTTTATTTAGTCAGCACCTGCATCACGTTGTATATTAACCTCCTGGCTTGTCTGCCTCCCGATGGACCATGATGGACCCCCGCCCTCAGTGTGGGCAGGGACTAGGCCACCTCCTTCACCACTGGAGCCCCGACACCTGGTAACGGGCTGGCGCCTCGTCAGCTCACCATGGATATTTGTGGAGTGAATGAATGAACAAACATCTCTGTCATGGCATCAAAAGTGCCCTGAGACCAGGGCTTGTGTCTTTTTTGCTGCTCTTTGCAATCCCCCAGCTTAAGGCCTGGCGCTGAGCTGGGCTCAATCAGATAATAAATGAAAGAATCAGGGAAGCCCTAAATATTCCAAGAATAAACGCAGTGAATGTCTGACAAGTGAACAAGTAGCCAACCGAATGAACCCCAGTGCCCAATTAAGGGAGCAGACACATTTTTCTGTCGTCTGAGCTGGGGAAGATTACAGACGATGTTCTGCCTGTACGTTCCAAACCCCACGAGTTGGAAACAGCCAGTCCCTCCGCTGGCCCTGCAGCCGGAAGGGCCCTTTGAGCTCAAAGCCGCGGCACCCCCCCCTTGGCACCCTCCCCGTGGTGCTCAGTGTTACCCATGCCACCGCCACCATCCTCTGGAAAGCGTCTGATCCCAGCCAGCCGAGCGGAAGCAGCTGCTACATGGGAAACCACCATTACCGCTCACTAGCTGTTGCTTTGCTTTAGAGAGATGAAAGGGAGCAAGCGATCTCACAGCTCCCTGGGTAGGCTCACGCTGGAAAAATAAAATAACAGGCAGAAAACGGTTGGCTTCTCTGGGGAAGAAGAAACAGGCAGCCAGAAGCCTGGGCACAGACGAACACTGTCAGCTTCGGTGTCAGAGAAATCTGGGTGGGAGTTGCAGTGCCAGCACTTATGAGCTGTGGGACCTTCGGGATGTCACACGACTTCTCTGAGCCTCAGTTTCCTCAACCACACACAGGGACAATAATAACTTTCCAGAACAGGGGTTCTCAAAAAACTGGCTAGGGAGCAGTGGTATCAGCACCACCTGAGAGCTTGTTAGAAATACAAATTCTGCATCAGAAACTCTGGGGGGGTGGGGCCCAGAAATCTGAGTTTTAACAGACCCTCCAGAGGATTCTGCTACACACTGAAGTTTGAGACCCACTGTTCAATTAAATTGGGATAACAGTAAATCATAGGGTCTTTTGCAATCATTTAAAATCACCAATGGGCTGAAAAAGTAAAAGCATAAGTTGGTTCCTGGAACACAGTGAGTCCTCGACAGATGTTTAGCTGCTGATGCTGGTGTCATTATTACTGCTGACACTGCCCTTTTCTTCCAGAACTTATTGTCTAATTGGGGAGATAAGACAACTGAAAACTAATGACAACAATAAAAAGAAAACACAAAAGAAAGATATTTGAATATTTGGGACTGTGAAGCCACTGAGAGGGAGAGTTTTAGGGATTCAGAGATGGAGATTGCTGCAGTCATTTGGCATGGCATTCATTCGTTTATTCATTCATTTGTTCATCACTGAGCATCTATTCCATTCCAGGCACGGTGCCTTGTTCAGCAGCTGTGAGCAGTGAACATGAGGGAAATGGTCCTTGCCCTCAAGAGGAATGGGTTATAACCCGGGGACAAGTGCAGAGACAGCTTGAACACATCAGGATGTCAATGCAGGGGCCCCAGGAGAGCTCACATGAGGGGTTCCTGGTCCTCAAGGAGGTAACGCCCTTGCTGAGCCCAGAAGGAAGAGCAGGAGGGAACCAGGTGAAAGGAGTGGTGCCTGCTCTAGCTTCCAAGTCTCACAACTCCAAGGGGCGCTGTTCACAGAGCCCACTGGAACTGCTGCCCCCCCCAGTGGTGGAGACCTTGGGTGGTGCCTGAGCACGGGTGGGGGAGCACATCTCAGCGAGAGGGGCCAGCGGCACAAGGGCTAGGAGGAGAGGGAGGCTGCAGCACGTGGCAGTGAAGGGAGTGCCGCATGGCTGAGCCACAGAATTTGAATACTGGGGAGTGGAAGTGAAACTGTCCAAGTCAGCAGGGGCTGGACCACGAGGGGTTTGAGGATCTCAGGCGGGTATCTGGACTATCCTGAGGGCCAGGAGAACCACTGAAGGTTTTTAGGCAGAGGATGGAGCCACGTCTTGCCCTTCGAAAAGAGTGCACTTGCTGTGCACACACGCACACAGCACTTCCATCGTGCCAACCTTGGGATTGTTCTTGACTCTACATCCAATCCACCAGCAAGTCCTCTTGGCTCCAGCCCCAAAATGTATCCAGAATCTGACCGTTTCTCAGCCCTTCCCACCACCCTGGTCCAGGCCACCATCATCCGCTTGGACCATTACAGCAGCCTCTGCCCTGGCCTCTCTGCCTCCATCCTCACCGTCTACAGCCTGGTCCCTACACGGCACTCAGGTGGTACTTTTAAAACAAAAGTCAAATCATCTCCCTTCTACGGCTCCTCATCCCGCTGGGAATAAAACCCCAAGTTCTAACTGCCACAGGCGCTAGACCACTGGCTTTCACTCTAGATTTCTCAGTTCCTGCTCTGGAATTTGGAACTCCACAAAGCTCTAAAAAATTCAAAGATGTACAAAACCCATTTGGTGGCAAAATCTGAACCAACAGGAAGCTAGTCACAGTTTTTGTGTGTTTTTTTAATCGCCCTTAGTATGGATGTTTGTATATTTCCAAGCAGGCACATTCACGTGGTAGATTATGGGGTGCTGCTTCTACTCTACTGGGGTGAATATCGGGGGCCTTCCTAAAAGCTGAAAAGTCTGGATGAATCACACATCCGGCTGCATGGGCTTCAACTAAGAGGCTGTGGGGTGCAGCTCCCTGCCCGCATCCCCTGCCGTTCCTCGTTCCTTCTGCCCCAGCCACACCGGCCTCCTCTGTGCCTTCCGGTACATCTCATCTTGGGCCTTAGCCACGCCTGCTCTCTCACCCAGCACTCACCTCTGCATCATAGTTCTCTAGCTCAGGACCCTTCACCTGCCTCAGGTAGCCATGCAATAAATCTCCATCCCTTCGCTGTGTTTGGTTTGTCGCCACCTGACATGGCACTATGTATCTTTTTGCCTCTACACTTACTGCCTGCTGCTTCTCTCTCTGATGTCTGAGCCTCCTTTAGGCCCGGACCGATTCTTGTTCCCTGCTGTATCCCCATCACCCAGAACAGAGCTGGCACATAGTAGGGACTCAGTAAAAATCACTGACAATGTGAATCCACAAAGTAGTGTACCATCTGTGACGTAATGTCATCGCCTTAGCCTCTAAGCAGGGCATGGGTTTCAGGAGGGCACACATGCTTTCTATCCTACTCACTCGGCATTCGCAGGGCCACCCGTGCCAAGGTACTCAATAAATATTTAATGAATGGAGGAAAGAACAAAGTATACAACTTGGCTCTGAGGGCTGCCGGTGAAGGAGGCAGCTTCTGCCACAGTCCAAACAGGATCTGATAAGAGTCGCGCTGTCTGTGGACAGCACACATGTAAATCCCCTTAAGTCCCCTCACTTGAGACCATAATTAAAAACGGGCCTGGCATGAGGAGCTTACAAAGGCAAGACATAGAAAGGTTGGCTGGTACAGGTGTGCGGGTCAGTGGGTGTGGCTTATGCTGTGCAGTGTTGGGGGCTGTCAAAACAACGAAGTAACAACTGCAAAAACATCCTAGTACAGAGATGCACTTACCTTGTAGAAGAAGTGGAGCCCTTGGCTGAAAGTGAAAAGAAACAAAAGCTGGTTATTTAACTTAGACACATACTTTTCTTACGTAACTTTTTTGGAGGAACACAAAGTTTTGCCTACAGTGACCTTGGGAGAAATTGTTGAAATCATATCCTTCCAACCATAGGAAACCCCAGTGAGGTGGTCCATTATCTTCCATCCAGAAAGACCAGTGGCTGGGCCTTCTTGCATTCTCACCTCTGGGAATCGCAAAAGGTCAGATCCAAAAGCAGCCCTCAGCCTGGGAGGGGCCACCTACCCTACCCCTGTGTGGGCCTCATCTCCATTCACCACACGCCTTACCTGAGCAAGCCTGGGGCCCAGTCAGGGCCGTTGATTGCTAGACAACATATTCTAGCAGGGCTGCAAGCTGGGGGAGCAGGTATGCCTCCCACTGCTATCACCAACTCTCTTGCTGAGTGACCCTGGGTGGGTCATTTTCCCTCTCTGAGCTTGGATTTCAGCTCTCTAACTCACAGGATTGTGCTGGACATGCATTTATTTTCATGTGACCACTTTCCAAAAAAGGATCTTGGGAGGACATAAAGGGTTCATCTGGTTCAGAGATTTTTAAACCTGTGATACGGGGCATCTTGCAGAGAAACCACAGGGTTCAGCCACCATTTGACTCAAAGTTCACTGCAAAATTGTAATTAAAAAGCAACATGCACACTCACATGTGCTCGGCACCACATGTCAACAGGCTGGGGGCTGCTACAATGCAAGAATTCTCACTGCCAGGTTAACGCGTGGTGCCTGGGCACTCACTGGATTTTTAGGGAAGTGGGTACCCGTTGGGAAGGCTGCAGCTCAGCATCTAATGTTTGAATGGAGGCTGGTAAGTTGAAAAGTGCTAGGACATGCGTCGTCTCAGGGAGTCTGATGACAGGACACTGATTGCTCCCGTTTTATACCAAAGAGACTGAGTGACTCCTTAGGGTCACAGACCCGGTAAGTGGCAGAGTTGAAACTAGGGTATTTTACTACGAGTATTGAGGTAGAGGATGGGGAGACCCATCCAGGGACCAACAAGGGAGAAGAGGGGTATGTCATTAGGGTGGAAGTGACGTGCAGTGATGAGGGTCCCTGGAGACCCACTGCCACGGTTTGAATCCTGGCCCCACCTCTTACCAGTTGTGAGGCCCTGAGCAAGTTTTATAAGTTTCCCATGCCTCAGTTTCCTCATAGGTAGATGGGGTTAGTAATACTACTGCAGAGGTCTGTTGTGAGGACAGTGCCTGGCACATCAGATCCGAGTGAGCGCTAGTTATCACTGTCACTAGAGCCTATGTGTGAGAGCCGGGCTCTGCGCATATCCAGACCCGCCACTCAGGGGCTGGGTGGCTCGTACCCGTGTCTGCAGCTCTCAGACCCCCCATTCTTCCTCTGGAACACCCGGTTGCTTGTGCCTAAGTCCACAGTAATGAGCTCACACGCACCGGGAGGGATTTGGTGCTCAGGGACAAGCCTCTAAAGGGGACTGAGATTTCACTAACGGCCACCGTGAACGCTCCATCTGACAGGCTGGCTTGTCACCTTTGGTAGGCAAAGGACCCTGCTTTCCCATTCAAGCAGGGGCTCTCCAGGAACTTTAGAGAAACCACCAGGTAGGCCACTTGGCAGATCCTGTTCCAGATTCCAGAGACGTGGGGCCTGACTCTAGCCCTCCTGGACGGGGAGCTTGCGGCTCGGTCAGTATTCACAGCTAAGTCTTTCCAGCCAGCCCAGGAGGGAGCGAGCGCTGCGGGGCAGAGGTGGGGGGGTGCAGAAGGGACATGTGACTGATGCACACATGCCCACTCGAGTTGAGCCTGCGGGTCGGGCGGCAGCTCAGGACAGTGCTTCACACTTTGCAGGCTGTGGCACGTGGTACTTCCCAACAGCATTTTTAAGACAACTTAGTATAGAATATGACAAAAAAGAAAATATCAGAGTTCTAATTTTATCTATAGGGTGTGTGTGTGTGTGTGTGTGTGTGTGTGTGTGTGTATGCGTGTGTGTTGGGTTGAGATGTGAAATGTATTTCTATCACTTGTAGTCAAGTAAATTTCAGAAACACTGGCTTAAAATTGTTTCCTCTGAGAGTGGGAAAGAGGACTTGTATTTTCTGCAGTCTGAGAATGTGTCAGAGCTGTTATCTCACATGAGCTTCTTTGATTTCATAACTATCCTTCAACATAGGCATCACTATACCCATTTTACAGGTGAGGAAACTGAGGCTTGTGGAGGCCAAATGATTGTTTAGAACCTATAACAACCCTGGTTTGTTTGACTTCAAAGTCAGAGGCCTTGCCATAGCAGGAATCTCTCTCTCTCTCTGTCTCTCTCTCTCTGTCTCTTCTCTCTCTCTCTCTCACACACACACACACACACACACACACACACACACACACAAGATGTCCTGGATTTGAACTTGTACCCTCCTGCTGTGGAGTCAAAGACTGCACACCTTGCCACTGTGAGGGGAGCTTCCCAGGGAGGTGGCTTATATTTATGGCCTCACATATTATATAATGCTGACAACAGGAGCTAACATTTTTTGAGTACCTGCTGTGTGCCAGGTACTTTCCTAACCTTTTACATGTAGTCACCCACTTAATCCTCCCAACAGCCTTGCAGGTAGGTTGTGGAATTATCCCCACTCCCTTCTAGCCTCCTGCCTAGGGGCTGCACACGTAACCTGGGCAGCTAAGAAGAAAACGGAACTTTTCCAGAGGGCTGCTGGGAAATATTTTTTCCTCCTGAGACCCTCCTGCCACCCTGACAGCTCCCTGCTTCCCGCCTCGGTAGGCGTCCCGTGAGGATGTGAGGCCTGGAGCAGCGATGGCCATCTTGCCACCATGAGGGGAAGGCTGGTGAAGGTGCCATGCCAGCCATGGCACTGCTACCTGTGGACTTCTTGTTACTGGAAGTAACTGGACGTCCTTCCAGCTTAAGCTACGTGTAGCTCAAAGAACTCGAGTGGCCTCTCCCTCCGGGAAGGATAGTTCAGAGGCAAACTCTCGGGAAGGAAGCAGGGAATTCACCCACCTTTCTTCTGTCGAATTCGGAGGAGGTAGAGGGCTGCGATGAGCAAGGCCACCAGCAAGGCACACACCACGCCCACGGCAATAAAGATATTATTCAAGCTGCCACTCTCACCTAGGGATCAGACAGAAGAGAGGCTTCATGCATGCAAATTAAAAACAAAGAAAATCAGAACCCGCCACCTCTTTTCACCACTAGGCGGGCATCATTAACTGAGACTATCTGGCTGGGCTTTCTCAGAGGTTTCGAGCCACGTGGGCACGGTGATGGGTCTGCACACACTTTCCCACATGAGTCACCCCCAGGCAGTGCAAAAACCATGCCGAGGTGCCAGGAGGGAAACTTGGTGCTGACAGCTATGCTGGAATCCTGGCTGCAGGGTGTGGGCAGAACTCTCACTCCTGAGGAGCAGAAATGTGTTCCTCCTCATCTGAGTGAACCCGATGGCCACCGTGTCAGCACGGGTCCATCCAAAGCTCTGAATTTCGATTGGGTGTCACACAGCAGTGTCACACCAGGCGTGGGGGAAGGGACACTGAGGAATGACAGATGCAGAACTGACTAATGGACTCTGCAGAGCTCCCAGGGGCTGTCCACGGATGTGTGCCCGGGACCACCTGGGCATAGGAGCTCTGAACCAGGACACTTGAAATGGAGACAAGCACTTGGGTGGCACAGGAAGGGGATCCCATACTAGAACAGAGCGGGTAGTCGGGAGCAGGGCTCTGAGCCGGGGGAACGTGGGTTCAAATCAATGCCCCTAGTTGTGTAACCTTGAACAAGTCATTTAAACCTCGCTCCACACACTGGCTTCTTCTCGTGTTACTGAAGCCAAAAATAATCTCTACATCATTGGATAGCTCTGAGGATTAACTCACTAACTAACCAATCAACCAACTAACCCATCCTTTCATCCTTTTTAAAAGTATTTCCTGAGTGCCTCCAATGTGCCAGTCTGTGTGCCAGGTCCTGAAGCTATGATGCTGAAGAAGGCAGCCATGCTCCTCAGCAGCTGAGACTCAAAGCTGAGGGTCAGAAAGCTCATGTCCTTCAACACCGCCATGAGCAAGTGAAGAGGCCAGAGAGAGGCACTGACTTGTTCAAGGTCACCCAGCAAGTCTGACAGAGCCAGAGATTTATCCACAGGTCCTATCTCCCAGTGCACTGCTCATTCTATAAAAAGCAGGCATTGGTGACATCAAAGCGACACCCAGAAAGGACCACAGGCTTTAGAGTTTCCCTGTTCCCTTGAAGGATGGATGAAGGAAAGAAATGGCCTCTATTCTAATCCATTCAGGTCTGCTATGTACAAGGCATAGCCACACTAATGACAGGTGATGGAACATTCCACAGTGGCACCAAAATGCCAACTAGTGCTGCCATTTTGAAGAAAGAAGAGAGAGATATTGACCACAGCTTCGAAGGGGGCAGAGAAAATGACACTCTGACACCTTTTATTTTCCCAGGAGAGTGGCAGCATTACCATCATTTTAAATGGGCATAGACTTTGGCCCAGACATGCTCTTTGGGAAACTGTCCCACACAAATAGCTGCACATGTAACAGAATGTGCACAAGGGCCTTTATTGAAACGGTGATTATACTTGAGAAAAGCACAAACATCCTGAAGCCCCTGCCGCACTCCCACTGGGGCAGGCTTGTAGTGGCAGCCAGGAAGACAAGACAGCAGTTAGAAAGAGCAAGGAGGAGAGGGTGGGCTGATGTGGAAAAGTGAAAACAGTAGCTGTTAGGTGAAGAAAGCAAGAGGCAGGGTGCTGTGAACAGCTATCTACCTCCGCTTTTCTCTCTTTCTTCAATGTATATTGATATCAAAAGATCGATAAGAATGTGTACTACTGTGTTTCCCCGAAAATAAGACCTCGCCGGACCATCAGCTCTAATGCGTCTTTTGGAGCAAAAATTAATATAAGACCTAGTCTTATTTTAATATAATAACATACCGGGTCCTTTATTAATTTTTGCTCCAAAAGACGCAGTAGAGCTGATGGTTTGGCTAGGTCTTATTTTCGGGGAAACACAATAACTCTTACTGGTGGAGACTCTTGGAATGTGATGACTCTTGGAGCTCACTGAAAACTTCTGATTTTTATCTATAGACTTCTAGATTAATCTATAATAAGCATGAATTACTGCTGTTAACATTAAAAAAATAATAATAATTTAAAAAGCTGGGTCAGTTGGAATGGAGGCCTCACCAGGGGGTTCATCTGTGCTCTGGTCCTTCTGGTGGACAGAGGCCTTCAGGGTAAGGTTTTTGGTGACCGCCGGCTGCCCATCATGCTCCACCTGGCAGGTGAGCACCACGTCCTCCCTGTGGGCAGACAAATTCACGAGGAGCCAGCTCATCCCGTTAAAGGTTCCGTCCTTGTTCTCTGTGAGAGTCGTGGCCGTTTCTGATCGGGAGAAGTTTCTGTTTTCCAACCAGCTCAGCTGTAGGCGCCGGGGGTAGAACTTCTTCACCCAGCAGGTGACGTTCACCTGGTTCCCTGCCACAGGGTGTTGGGTCACCTCCAGGGTGGGCGGAACTGAAACAGCACAGGGCAGAAGCTCTGACCTCATGGAACAGACATATGACAGGGGAGGGCTCCATAACTTAGCTCCTCCCCCCACAGCAAGGGGACCAAGCAGGACACTGCCAGGCATACAGCAGGTGCTCAAACACTGAGGGTACTCCCTGCATATGAACGAAATTGCTAAGCATGGTGCCTGCACACAGTAGGTACTCAAGGACTGGTAGATCCTATTAGTGTAATATGAGTGAATTCATAAAACACAGGCCCTGCATGCATTCAGATCGTACTAACTGTGGCGAAATGAATGAAATCTCCAAGCACACAGGGGCCTCGCTCACAGTAGGTGCTCAGTAACTGGAGTTGCTATTGGTAAAGCAATGAAAGTACCTACACAATAGTAGGTGTTACATGACAGCTGCCATTAAACAGTAGTGAGTGACCAGCTCACCCAGGTGCCTAGTGGTGGGAAGGACTGTCGGGAATTTGCTCCCAGGAAATTCCAGGCCTGGAGCAAAAGCAGGGGTAGGAGCAGGCTTGGAGGTTGGGGGTCAGGTGTGGGCTCGTCTGGGTGGGAGGGCATCTACCTCGGATGGTCTCAGACAGGTTGGCAGTCCCACGAAGAGGAGGGCCCCCCTGCAGGGTGACGTGGTCCACCTCGCAGACCAGCTGAGAGCGAACGTCCCCCGGGGCCAGCATCAGCCTGGCTGTGCTGGAGACGCTGTAGGAAGCGCTGTCTCCCTCTGGGTCCACGGTGGTCTGGGAGGCTGGGAGCTCATTCCCTTCTTTGAACCATTTCAGGGTGATCTTTCGGGGGGAGAAGCCGTGGGACTCACAGGTGAAGGTCACTGTCTGCTTAGTCGGGGCTCTCCCCGTGGGGCCCGATACCACGGGGGGAGAGGGTTTGGCTACAAAAGGAGCAAAATGAACAGTAACCATAACTGTGATTATCACCACTAAGGATAAGATGTGACACTGTTAAAGAAGCCTCACATATATTATTTTTAATCCTTAATAACGCTGGGAGGGCAATGTCAACATTCTCATCTTACAGAGGAGGACACACAGGTCCTCAGAGTTCACCTCTGAGTGAGGGGCAGGGCTGACATGCAATTCCAGGCCTGAGTTCAAAATCCACCTTCTTTTCTCTGCTGGGTGATTTCACACCAATCTGGACACGGGAACAAAATTACTGATCGATCTCCCTCTTTGTATTAACTGCTCCTAGGTGGCCTCCCCTGGAAAGCTTCCAACTTCAGAGAAAGTGTTTACAGAAGTAAATGCAGGGAAGCAGTGACATGCGGGGCCACCGTGAAAGCGGGAACCAGGCCGGCCAGCTGACCAGAGGGGTGACTGGGGCACATTCCAGCTCCTTCTGTGAAACGGGACAGCAGGCATTTCTCCTTCCTGGGGCTGCAATGAGGGTAAATCAGGCAGTGGAAGCATTTTTGCTTTGAGTTAAACAGAAGATGCTTCCCCAAAATAAACAAATACAGGTGTATCTGGAACCCAGACTTCATTTATATCCAGAACTC
The DNA here is from genome assembly GCF_004115265.2 of Rhinolophus ferrumequinum. Taxonomy (NCBI): domain Eukaryota; kingdom Metazoa; phylum Chordata; class Mammalia; order Chiroptera; family Rhinolophidae; genus Rhinolophus; species Rhinolophus ferrumequinum. The sequence continues at coordinate 24,354,775 of NC_046306.1, read as the reverse complement.
TTCCCTTAGGAATTTATTGATTTACTCCATAGTTTTCATCCTTTCCACAGATATTCCAGTAGGAGCTAATCTGTGCCAATCCCTGAATTTGAAGGGAGTGAATGAAGGGATGTTTTTCTGAATCTGGGTTCTTCTCTTGACTCAGTTTTGGGTTGAAAACAAAGATCACTGAGTGCTGAGAAAGCCAAAGGTGGATAATTTCTTAATCATTATTAAAGTAGAAGAGACGCAGACACAGGCTTAGAAGCAGACAGGACTCCTGAGTCTTGAAAGCATCCACACATCAATGAATCAACAGTGAGGGAAGTTTCTCCCTGTAGAAGGAAGGGTTCTGTAGGGTGTGTCCAAATTGTTCATTATTACCCAACACCTCTGTAACAGTGGGCAGACAGCAACTATGACAAATATTTGCATGGTAAATATTTCACGTACTTCCTACAACTCATCAAACATTTGGAGGACATAGTAAGGGGCTGTCACTTGAATAAGTCAAGCCATAAAAAGCACCAGCAGCTGGACTTCCCTAAAGGGATGAGACGCTGGGATCAGTTACCATTTATTGAGAACGTCTCAGGAGCTGACACTCGCCTGGACCCTCCATGCCGCTCAGCTTCTTCATCCTCCCACCATCCTTTGAGGGAGGCCTGTGTGGTCCCACTTATGGATGAGGCTCAGGGAGGAACGCGGCTGGCCGAGAGCACATAGCGAGTAAAGCGCAGAGCTCATCTCACCGCACACAGGACTGACTGACTTTAGCATCTCTGTTCTTCATCCATGAGCCTCAGTGTCTGTTTCTGTACAAAGTGGATCAAAACACCACCCTGGTACGATGAGTGAGGATGTATGTAAAACTCAGAGTCTGGCATATAGTAGGTGCTTCATAAGTAACACCTATGACTGTTATCGTAAGATCTGGTCTTACTGGTACTGAAACTACCTGTTTGCTCTATAGGCAGTAAGAAGGCAAAAGCATAGTGGAAACACAAAGAAGAGTCTCAAATCCTTCTCCCAGTAGCTGCTGTGCAAAAACCCAAATGATAGAAGCAGAGAAACCACCGACTTATGATTCTCTCCCTCTTCCTAAAATAATCCCCGCAGGAAACAAGCTTGGCAAATTGGCTTGCAAAACACAAACGAGATCTCTTGGTTCCCTCATCCCTGGAACCAAGGGGCTAGATGGGATTGGAAAAGGCATGGGCTGTGGAGCCAGGCAGATGGGGGTTCCAGACTGTTCCCACCATTTACCAGCTGTGGGGCCTGAGCAAACAGCACAACCTTTCCAGGCCTCAGTGTGCCTGGTCTGTAGAAGGGGTGAAATCGGGTCATGAGTCAGATCATGACTACAAGCTCCCTCTCGGCCCCTGATTCTCAGTTGTTTCTCTAAGAATGGAGGTTGTTGTTATTGCTTGTTGTCACACATCAGTGACGAAGGATCCCACACCGTACTCACCACTCACTGTGAGCCGAGTGCCTGCTCCAGACTTAAACTCCACGTCGTCAGCGTCTCCTCTCTGGAACTTCACACAGTAGTAGGTACCAGTGTCTGCGGGGGTGATGTTACTGATGCGGATGGAATAGTCCGTGTTGTTTCTCTTTGTGGTGTCTGCAACAGTTGTTACTCGAGGGAAGCGGGCTCCCTCATTTCCTTTGAAACTGTAGATTGGCTCCCGGCCTGGTCCTGTCCCCCTGAACCACCGGATGGGCCCCACAGGGAGCAGGGAGGTCAGGGTGCAGGGCAGAGTGGCCGTCTCTCCAGCTGCGACCGATACTGACCTCTGAGGCTGAATCACCTGCAGCTCCTTCTCACCTGCCCCTCCTGGAAGGAAACAAAGCAGTGATTTATTCATCCTTATGTGATCCTGTAGGTTTTGTTAAGTGTTTATCAATAACCATTTTTATTGACAGCCCACAGTGTGAGTGGGCCTTGAGCTCAGCACACTGCATGTGTCATCATGTGTAACCCTCACAACAAGCCTATAAGTGAAACCCTGTAACAAGTGAGGAAACTGAGGCACAGAGAGGTTAAGTGATGTGGCAGAGAGTGGGTGTGTCTGAGCCCACTCTGGAAGGGTCATGTCTGAGCTAGGCTCTGAATTCAAATTTGAATTTACCAGGTAGTAAGGGGCACAGTGTTCCTGACAGAGGGAACAGCCTGGGCAAAGGCTCAGAGGTCGATGGTGCATGATGTGTGGACAGTTCTATGAGAGTTTCGATTCTGGTTCAGGCTGGCCTAGGAAGCAAGCCCTGAGCAGGGAAGCTGTTCTCAGCAGGTGGGCCTCATCTAGTCTGTGGAGAGTGAAGCAGGAGCTGGGTTTCAGTCCTGGCTCAGGGCTTACTGCTGTGTGAACTTGGCCATCGCTAGGGCCACAGAGAAGATCCAATGGGCATTCCCGCGTGTGCCCATTGGAGGCTCAGCACTGAGGCTCAGTACTGCCAAGCACCACATGTGTGTGCTGCCCTTTATTTGGGCAGGTCCCTTTACTGCCCTCTGAGCCTCCGTCTCATCTGTCCAAAGTTATCTGGCCCTGTCTTCATGGATCTCTGGTAGGACCAACCGACAAGCCTGGGCTAGGACAGCCTCAAAAGAAGCGGCTGGTCATTGGAGATGTCTGACATGGTTTGAAACCTGGCTCACCTCTAGTCATATGTGACCTAGTTTATCCACTGGTTCTGAGCCTCAGTTTCCTCATCTATAAGATGGGTGGATATCCCCTAGCCCTCTGCTTTAAGTCACTTAGCACCAAGCTGGGCACAGGGAAGCTACTGTCATTACACAATGAATAAATGAGGGAGGGTCTTCTGTTCAAACTTCATTTCTTCCAACCCTTGCTGATGGTCCTGCAGGCCAGGCCAGTGCTGGGTGCTGGGGACACACAGGGACAGAACCAGTTCAGGCCTCAAGGGCTCCTGGTGGTACAGCTGGAAGGAGTCATGAAGGTCAGTGGAGGGGAAGGGCCTGAGCCCCAAACTGCATGGTACTAGAGCAAATAAGACAGGGGCTCTGGGTAGGGAGGATGGGGCAGGAGGTGAGGACACAGATAGAGGAAGGCGAAGAGGCAGGTGAAGTTGTGTGAGATGTGCTGCAGGTGCTCAGAGCAAGGCACAGCCAGAACCCCAATTCTGAGCAAGGAGGGGGGTGGGGAGAAAGGACATCATAAAGACTTCGGAGAAACAGAGAGGTGGGGGGAGAGAGGGAGAGACAGAGAACCACAGAGATAGGCTGTGGGAGAAGCAGACAGAGACAGAGAGAAACTGAGACAGACGTGGAGTGGCGGCAGCCTGGGGTAGGAGCAGACAGGCCGTGTGACCTGGGTGCTCCACTGACCTATGATGTGCCCTACTCCTGTCCTGACCTAGGCCACCTTCGCCTTGTACATCAGACAGGGTTGCAGCTGAGGCCCTGAGCAGCGCCCTCTGGCTCTGGCAGGGCAAGAGAGACCTTGTGAATTTGCCCACCAGCCTGTGGCCGGGGACCACCCACTGGCAGGGGCAGGGCACCAGAGAGAAGGGAGGCCCTGGACTCCAGTCTGCCCTCACTGTGGGCAAGCCCAGGGCCTCAGGACAGGTCCCTCACCCCCAGGCCTGTTGTCTCAGCCCTGACTCCCAGGCTGGGGCCACCTGGTTCTCAGGGCAGATGAGTGGAGACTCGGAGCGGCAGCCTGAGGATGGTCCAATCCTCACAGTGCCAGGAAGAAACCAGAGCTCACAGAGGACAGGGGCTCGTGTGGAGCCAGTGGGCAAGTGTGTGAGAGGCACACAGGCCAAAAGAGGCCGGCAGTGACCCAGAGACATCTGAGGCGGCACCAGCCACTGCCAACAGCATCCAGCCAGGAACACTCCCAATGGGTCTGCATTCCAGCGTGGAGACTGGACGAACTGGAAATGCCTCCTGGAGGCAGCCCAGGCTGCAACAAGCAGGACTGCGGAGAGCACGGGTTCCCCCTTAGCCAGCTCAGCACCTGCCCTCCCTGGGCCTCCACTCCTTTTTCCATAAAGTGGGGTGCCACCACCCCCCCAGGACAGTCATGAGGACTGTGACACAGTTGGACATAAGTGCCTGCCGCAGAGGTACTGGTTAAATTTTAGATTCTGTTCCCATTGTGATCACAGGTATATTATTTACTTGATTTTCTCTAGATTGTCATGTTCCCCCATCGAGGATGTAGGATCCACAAGGGACTGTTTCTAACCCCTGGCCTACACCAGTGTCTGGCACACACCAGGCCCTCAATAAATACATGTTGAAAGAATGCATGAATGAATGATTAAAGGAGGGCTTTTACTTTTTCCTGGGCAAATGCCCTCTCTGAGCCTCTTTGCTCGTCTGTTAATGGAGCTGCTACAGGCATATACACCCAGACCACAGGCAGCCTGCAGCCTGGGACCGCACCTGGCCCACAGAAGACGCCTGTAAAACATGGCAGTTATTATTATCCTTATCAATAACACCCCACAGGGCTGTGAGTCAGCAGTTGTGAGAGGCATGGTGTGAGCAGGAGAGGAGGCTGCAGAGTCAGGCGTGCGTGCGGCGTGTCGGAGCAGGGCTATTCTCGTGGTGCAGCCGGAGGCCTGCAATCACACCCGGGCAGGTGACAATAAAATCTGGAGCTGTGTAGGGCTGTCCCCACCCCCCTTTTTTTTTAAGTTCTCTCCACCAACTGCAGCCAGATTTAGGTGGCTTAATTAATTAGCTAGTGTTTATAAAGTGTTTGAAGAATTTTAAAGTGCGGCATAAGTGCCAAATATTATTTTAATCTGTGTACATGTGTGTTTTTTCAAGCAGTTTTTTTTCCCCCTGCTTGCTTGCTTTTCTTTTTCTCTCTAGGTTCTGCTTTGGGAAACTGGTTTGTTAAAACTTATTCCTGCGGTTCTGCCCCTGGGGTCATCACGCTGGCATTGCCAACAAAACCGTTTCCTGCTTTCTCCTGCCCTCCTGGCAGAAAGAGCGACTGTCCAGGGGCCTGAACTGTCCGTCTCCAGGAGAGAAGGGAAGCTGGGCTGGCATTCTCACACGCTGCTGGTGGGAGTGGAAATTGGAACATCCTTTCGGGAAAGCTGTTTGGCAGGATGTACCAAAGGTGTGAAAGCTGTTTGGAGCGGGGATCCTGTGTAACAATCTTGAAAAAGTTGGGAAAGAACCCAAACAGCCAAAGACAGGGGATGGTTAAGTGAATCATGGCCTATCCCCTAGATGGAATTACAGGTAGCCATAAAAAGCCGTCACCATGAAAACTGGTGATCTGGAAATTTTTGCATGGTGTAATTGTAAATGATGTTGTGATTATGAAAATAAAACCTGTTCATTGCAAAGCATGTAGAGAAAACAAAAAAGTGTAAAAACAAAATAATGAACTTATAGAATACCATCAAAGACAACTGGGATCAACATTTTGATGTAGTTACAATATTAGTGAATAAAAGCAATGTAAAATCATACTCAGATAACTAAGAATATGTACAAACATTTGGCTTCATTCATTTGATTCTTATAAAAATAAAAAATTGGAACTATCCTAATGTTCAAGAAAAGGAGACTGTTTGATCCTGTGATGTTGAACCCACGTGATGATCAAAGCCATGAAAATGACGGTGTAGAATTATAATTATCGATGCAGAGATATATTAGGAATTCAGAGTCAGTTACTCAGTGACATTTTCAGTATGATCCCAAACTCTATAGTTTTTTTTAAAAAAGTGATGTATGATACTAAAGATTAGCAGTGATTAATTGTAAGTAGTAGATTTACAAGGGGTTTTGTTTTTATATGTTCTGTCTGCATTACTTGTGCAATAAAAAAGAAGGAAACACTATACTTTCAGTACGATCATGACTTTGTAAAATAAAATAAAACTATATGCAAATACACAACTACAAGGAATTATACAAAGCTATAAAACACAACTCTCTTCGGATCATGAATCTAAAGCTGATGGGTTTTTCTTTTTTTATCTTTCTATTTTGGGGATTTTTCATTTTCTAAACTGCATGAATATTAAAGAATTTGTACAGTATCCCATTGTGTAATATGCACATCTATACATGCAATATGTATGTTACATATGTGCTTATTGTTTGAATGAGACTCCCCTCCAAGTTTGTCTGTTTTGTTCACTATTTTGAGGAGCTATTCCTCAGCTCCTGATACAGCGCTTGGCACAGAGTAGATGCTCAGTAAATATTTGCAGATTGACTGACCAATCAAATGTCTAGAGGAAAAGGTCTAGAATAATAAACACCATAACTAACGTTGAGGTGTGTTACATCTGGGAAATGGGACCAAGGGTGGGCACATTTTCTTTTTACTTTATAGTGAACAATATATTGAAGTCTTTTTTCTTTTTTCAGAGAGCATTTACTGCTTTGGAAAAAAATTAAAGTAATGAAATAAAATCTATGAGTAAGTGTTCTAATGGGAGAAGTCAGCAGAGTGGGTGGTACCTGCCCAGTGTATTTATTGTAAGAGGAAATCAGTGTCTACAGGATGCGGGAGCCCACAGCACAGGGCCGGGCAGTGATGAATTACTGGAATCTACTGTGCGACAGGCCCTGAGGAACGGCCGTGTCCCTGGCCTCGTGGAGCTTGCCCACGAGCGAAGACAGACTTGAAGGAAATAAATCAAGTGATTACATTTGGAATTAACACCAACGCCTTAAACAAGTGGCTCCTGCTGGCATCTCTGACTCCATCTCCCACCCTCTCCCAGTGACCAGCTCCTACCACCCCAGTCTCCTGTGTCTTCCTCAGACAGGCCAAGAAGGGTGTGAGAGCTGCACTAAGATGGGGGCTGAGAACTGACCATCAGTTGGAAATATATATGCATTTTCCACGAAACACACACACACTCACACACACACACACACATACACAGGAGTCCCCAAAAAGTATACACATATTAAGAAAGGAAAAAACTGTATTAAAATTATAATACTCAATATCGATATAACACTCAATACCGATAACAAAAGATCAATACAAGTCGCATTTGACTTCTGCAATTACAAGAGGTGCTCAAAGTGGTTACCATCAGCGTCCAGACACTTCTGATTACGGCGAACTACTGCTTGAGCAACGCTGACCAAAGTGTCCACTTGTGTACATTTTTTTGGCATCCCCGGTACTTATATATACATATATATTATATATATTATATATATATAAATATAATATATAATTATATATATATAAAAATTTCCATGTCCATGTGTAGCTTTTGAGTTAAGAAAAGATGAAAACAATTTTCATTAGAAGTGAAAAAACAAGCATGGATGCTTTTCTAGTGTTAATAACAAACTTAGAACTGAAACTTGCTGGGAGGGAAACAGGTTCTCTGTGATCCCTGGGTGGGATTCCTCTAGAAGCCTGCCTCATCGGGGTACAGAGAGCAAAGCTGAGATGGACATTTCCCAAGAGCCAACCTTGCCCAGATGGCACTCACTGTCACTCATCTGGGAACCTGTCCATCCCCCAGAAGCAGTGAGCCACGAGAGCAAGGGGCACAGGGACAGGCTGGAGGCCACCCATCAGGTTTCCACAAACTCAAGGAGCCCAGGGCCTGGGAGGCTATGGCTGGAGCTCTGGCAGTGCCCGAGGCGCGGCCTCACAAGATGGTTCAGATGACACCCCGGCCCCCACAGCAGGGGCAGCTCGGCACCCCGTTCCCTGACCACAGTCATGATCATCACTGGCCATCCCAGGGGGGCTGCTTGTTTATCACTTCACGAGCACAGCAGCTCCTCATCAGGTGCCGCCTTTGGTGTCTTCTGGCTTATGATTTGATGGCTGTGGGTGAGAGTGGGGAGTGCAGGAATGTGAAGGAGAGTACGCACACAGGAGTGAAAGAGCAGATGTGGAAGTATGCACAGCCGTGCCTGAGAGTGCCGCGTGCAAGCATTCACACACATGTGCACGGGGGGCCCTCGGGGGCCGTGTACACAGTGGGCGTATGCATGTGTGCAGGAATGTGTGACAGGTCAGCTCAGAGGGCGTCTTCACGCCAGTGAATAGGGCTGAAGGGTGTGAAGGAGCATATCTGAACCAAGGCATCCTGGGTGTGTGAGCACGTCAGTGGCATGAGAGGGGGTGTCTGTGCCTGAGGGTGTGACGAGATGTCTGGGAGGGATGTGAGCATTGGGGTGCACATGCACGTGTGTGGGGGAAGGGGAGTACAGGAGAGACAAGCACGTGGTGGGATGTGTACATGAGAGTGTGTGTGTGTGTGTGTGTGTGTGTGTGTACAGGGTGTGGGCCAGGGAGGGCATGTGTGCCATGGGTGTGGTATACGCATGAGTGTGAATGTGACAGGGTACGCTGGCATAAGTGCTGGGGAGCAGGGACGACAGCGTCTCTGTACATCCTGCGTGTCCACAGCCAGCTGAGAACATGCCTGGCTCATGTGAGTTTCCATGCACATAGGTGTAGAGAAGAAGGAGGCTAGGAGTGACACTTCCCTCAAGTCTGTCATCAGGTCCTGGTGGGCACAGCTCTGCATGGCAGCTGGCACAGGCTCCTGCCCTTGCGGAGGCTCAAACCTTTACTGACACCTACTTACTATGTGTGGCCACGGGGCACAGTGGTGAAGAGGCCAGCCCAGACTGCTCTGCTGGAGCTCACGACCCTGGGTGGGGGACAGATGGTTTCTGGGCTGACCCTGGAGGGGGCTGCACAGGTGGATGGCTATGAGGACTCTGCAGTTCCCAAGCGAGCTCAGGGCTCCAAAGCAGGTGTACTGGGGCTCCAACAGCCGCAGCCAGGCATTGCTTTTTCTCTGGAGTCAGACTGATTCATTCATGCCCTCTCAAATTGCGCTCTGCTGCCAGGCCTTGTCCTAGATACCGCAGGACACAGAGCCAAGTAAGATGAATCCCTGCCCTTGTCTTGAACATGGGCAATAACCACATGCAGAGCAATCAGTGAGCAAGTAGAGGCTTGGCGATGGGGTCTTGGAAAAAGGGTGGAACCTGAGAAGACTTCCTGGAGGTGGTGGCCCCTGACCTGGGACTTGAAGGCTGACAGAGGCTGGGGAGGAGGGAAGGCATTCCAGGAGAGGGGAACCACATGAGCAAAGGTGCAGAGGAGAGAAAAGGGCTCTGGACAATCCAAGGACCAGGACAGAGTCCTTGGGATGTGCTTGTTGACTTGAGCAAGCTGGGATACGGCAAGCCGGGGACTGGGCTAACCTGGCACATTAAAGGATGGCCTCCGTTGCCATCTGAAGAACAGTCTACTGCTACCATTGTATAAACCCATCATGCAGAGACACACCAGGTGCTGTGGTAGAAGCTACCACCTGCATTGGAGCCAGCAAAAAAGAGGATGCATGGAGCCTTGCAAATAAGGTGGGGGTGTTCTCTCCCAACCCCCACACCAGGCAACTCAGGGAACTGGGCAGTGCATCATATGCTTGCAGGGAAAGGTTAGACCCTCGTAGCCCCTCAAGGTAGCAAGAAAACTTCTAAGATACCAACACAGTCTAAAGCCTGGGCTCTGGGGCCAAAAGACCCATATGTCTCATCCCTAGCAGGGTGACTTGGCAATGTCACCTTTCTCTAAGCCTCCACTTTTTCATCTGTAAACAAAGGAATACCACCATCTCTTCCCCAAGGTCAGGGTCGCACAGTGACCAGAAGAGTTCAGTGATCAGATGGTCAGTCAGTGACAGAAAAGCTGGGCTGAGAATTCTACATGCATTTCCTCAACTCCCCTCCCCCCCATGTCCCATCTATTAGCAGATCCTGCCAGCTCAACTTCCAAGATTTGGCCAGGCTCTGACCTCTTCTTACCACCTCTTCTGCACCACCATTCCTCACCTGGATCCTTACCTCAGTTTCTAACCTGGCCTCCCACCTCCACTTCACCTCTCCCTCTCTCCAACACATACGCCTACAGTAGCCAGAGGAGCCTCTGAAACCTGAGCCAGGTAACATCCTTCCTTTGCTCAAAACACTTCTACAGCCCCCACTGCACTGCGAATGAGACCCAGAATCCTCCCAGTGACCTCCAGGACCCCACAGCCTTGTTCTTAGTTATGCCAGATTCTCCACTCACCTCAGGGCCTTTGCACTTGCCATTGCCTCTATCTGACACGCTCATCCCCTAGATATCTGCACGCTGGCTCCCTTACCTCCTTCAGTCGTGTCTGAGAGGTCTTCCCTGGTCACCCTGTATAAAATACTACCCCCTCAATGACCCTTGGTCTGCTTCATTTTTCTCATAGCACCCACCACCAAACATATTATGTATTTGTTAATTTCTTTAGTGTCCATCTTCCCAAGCTAGATTACTTATGAGCCCTTTGAGAACAGGGACTTAGGTTTGTTCCCTGTGGTACCCTCCAGGTTTATACCAGTGCCTGGCATTTGTTGAATATAGTTTTGGTTTGTATTTCAACTTTGCCACTTGACACGACCACAAGAAATGTCTAAACCCCTCTGGACCTCTGCTTTCTCATCTGCAGAACAGGGATGATGATGAGAATGACACTAATAACTGGGGTTGTTCTGAGGATGAAACAGACCAATGTACGTAAAGATCTCAGCGCTATGCCTGGCACAGAGCACTCAATGCAGGGCAGCTGTTATGTACCACGTAGCAGATATTTCAGGATGAAGGGGATGACACATGATCAAAGCTTTAAGCCTGAGGAGCTGAGGATTCTCTCCGAGGCAAAACAAGCTCTGCCCCAACGTATGCATGAGAACACTCGGAACAGGACGTGTGAGCAGGCTGAGCATGCCGTTGGCAGGGAGGGCCAAAGGCCCTGGTGGATGCTGGTGGGGTTTAGACTGGACCCAGAGGTGATGCAGAAATGCTTGCAATGTGGTTTTTTTGCAACATAGGAGGGAAACAACTACTACCTCTGTGTGTGTGCTGTAAATGGCCTTTGTATTTACCCGGCCTAGAGGGACCAGGTGAGGATGAGAGAGCATGCAGGGACACTAATACCCACCATGCACTGCACTTGGTGCCTCGACAACCTTAGGAGCATCTTCCCACCTCCCCATTTTGCAGAGGGAGAAACTGAGACCTGGAAAGACTGAGATCCCAGGTGGTGCTCTTCCAACCTCTAGGCTCAACTGCTCCTCTAGGACAGGTCCTGGTGCTGCCCAGCCATGCTCTTGTGGGTACAAGGTGTGGATCAGGCTAGATAATGGGAAGTCCTCATTTAACTGTCACCACAGCCAAGTGAGGCAAGGGCTGTTGTCACCATCCCCTTCCTACAGGTGAGAAAGCTCAGACGCTGAGACGCAGGGACGGGGCAGAGGCAGGACTCAAACACAGACATCTGCCACTACCATCGTCTGCCATCAGAGCTCGTGTGTGATCACTTCTCCCTGCGATGGGGGTCCCCTCCAGCTCAAGCTTCTGGATTCTCAGGCTGCCAAGGACGCACACGCATTTTCCCAGCCGAGATAAAGGCCCCCTTAAAAGCGACACACATTTATTAAATGGCATTTGCCAAGGTTTCAGCACACTCTGCTGCCGACAGCAGACAGTCTCTGGATGAGATTTTTCCCCGACCTGACACTATTCACTGATGCCTTTTATAGCACTTGTTGCAACTTGCAAAAGCACTTTCTACGGCTCTTAATTCCCTTAACCCTCAATAGTTCCTACGCAGGAGGAAACAGTGGTAATGTTTCCATTTTGCAGATGGGGAAACTGAGGCTCAGAGCAGGGAAGACACTTGCTCCAGAGCACACAGCCAGTAAGCAGCACATATTGGATTCATAATTCAGGAATGTAACCCAAAGTGTGTACCCATTTCACTGCATTCCCTGCTAGAGAGGGGTTTTGGAGTGTCATCGAGATGGGTATCTGGCCTGGAGCATTAAGGCTGGAAGAGACCTGCAGGAGAACAGTCAAGCTCTCACAGAATGGGAAACAGAGGCCCAGAGGGGCAGCGTAGTAAGTTTCAGGTCTCCTGGTCTGTAAGAGATGGAGCCAGAGCTCCACCTGCTCTTTCTAAACCCAAACCATGAAATGATGGTCACACACAATAACAGTAACAGTAATACTGGCTAACAAGCATCGAGTACCGACATTACTAGGAACGTGACAGGCCTCTCCAAATCTCCACAGGAACCAGCAAGACAAGGTTGTCACTACCCCCATTTCACAGAGGACAAGACTGAGGCTCAGGGAGGTACAGCCACTTGGTCAAGGTCATGGTCTGACTTCACTTGTGTCTTCACCCACAGTACCAGACGGCCTTGTGCAATGAAGGACCAGTTTGGGGGAGCCTGACCCTGAGTCAGACCCTCCAGACCAAACCCTGGCTGAGTGTGGCACTGATTGTGTCATGTTTCATGGTCTGTCTGCTCATTTTGTGTGGCCACAATTTTAAGTACAAATTCTGGGGTTTCTCTCCCCATCTGACACTATTTTTGTACTTCCTGATATTCCAAGGACCGTATGTCAGCATGATGGGCAGAGATTTGTGATGTGGCTATGGCCCTGGCCACAAAGGTACTACATAGCAGTTAGAGCACAACTCTGCTTTTGGACCAGGGTAACTGCCTATGTGACCTCGTAGCTCTGAGCTTCTACCTTAAAATGGGGATCTTAGTACCCTCTGTTCCCCTCATTCAACCAATATGTATTAACCCACCCACTGTTGCCAGACCCTTTGCTAAGGTCCCAGCATGCCCATCAGTGAGTAAGACAGACATTGTCCCTACTGTCATGTAGCTTATATCCCAGTGGGGGAGACAGGGCTAAAGTAATGAAACAAATATAGAAATGGCTAGGAGTGCTAGGAAACAAATTTGGTGCCATGATAGAGAATAAGGGGAAACTGCTTTTAGATTGGGGTGGTTGGGAAACACATCTCTGATGAGGTGAGATTGCAGCTGAAACATGAAGGAAGCAAAGGCCAGGGAAGGTGTTTCAGTAGTAGAGAGCAGCAAGTGCAAAGGCCCTGAGGTAGGAAAGAAGCTGGTATGGCTGAGGGCCAGAAAGAAGGCTACTATGGCTGCAACTCACAGAGGAAGGAGAGTGTGGTAGGAGAGGAGCCTGCAGAGTAAGATGGGGTTCAGAGAATGCTGTGCCTTATGAGTAAGGAGTTTGATTTTATTTTAAGGGCAGTGGGAACCACTGAAGAGGGCCAGAGTGGAAGCAGGAAAGCAGTGATAAGGGTGCTGCAGCATTTACGGGCCTGGGCTCAAATCCTAGCTCTGCACTTACAAGGTGTGTGACCTTGGGCAAGTCACGTTACCTCTCTGAATCTCAGTTTCTTCATCTGTCCAATGGGTATAATAATAGTTTCCATCTCAAGAACTGTGGTAAGGATTAAATGAGATAATGTACAAAGTAATGATCCTATCACATGTCCCGATGTGTTCAATGTCAGGTGTTCAATGAACCAGATTCTACTTGCTCTAGCCCTGACCTTTCCTCATTTCCTCACCCCTTGTCTCCCTTCACTCCAGCCTTCACTGGTCTTCTTGCTATTCCTGAAACGTAGCAAACTTATTTTAGTCTCAGGGCCTTTGTACTTGCTATTCCTTCAATGTGGAGTACTCTTCCCCTGATAGTCCCACAGCTGCTCCCTCTTTAATTCAGGCCTTTGTCCTCAGAGAGGCCTTCTGGCTGTCCCCACTTAACATCCTATTCCCTAGTCCTGCTGTAGATTTCTTCATGGCACTTATCTCTACCTGATGTAATGTTTATTGGGTCTGTTTCTATTTCCTCACTAGAGTATCAGCAACATGAGAGCAGGTGTTTTTGCCTGTCTGATCCACAGTGGTATCACCACCACCTAGAGCTTGTCCTGACACATAGAAGATGCTCAAAAATATTTGTTGAATGAATATTTATAATTAAAATGACCACAATAAGGACAGCAAAGTTAAACCAAGGCTTGGGGCAGACTTTAACTCTAGTTGGTTATGTGGCCTTGGGAGGAGCCTAACTTGGCTTTGGGAGCCTCAGTTTCCTTGTCTGTAAAATGGGGATGAAAGACTCCATGCTTTTTGTCTCATTGAGAGGATTAGACAACAATGCACATCAAAGTAGTGATGGATGAAATGATACCCGATGTCTAGCATTTGCTTTACAATACTACTCCCAGCAAGGTGTAGGCAGGTGAAACAAGAATGGCAGGTCAGTGTTGAAGCTGGGGTTCCTTTCACCACTCCTTCTCATTTTGCAAATGTTTGAAATTTTCTAAAATAAAACGATGAGGAAGAGACAGTACAGATTCAAGGCCCAGCTTTGTGCCTCGCACGCAGCGAGTTATTTCCTCCCACCACGAGCTTCCATTTCTGAAGGACACTGTGCACTTGAAGAATGGGGCACTAGAGATGGCCCTGCGCCCATGGCCTCAGCACCCACACACGCCGGCTGTCCCACGGGCTAGAAGCTCCTCGCTCATTCCCTGCTTCCAGTCTGCCTCCTGTTCCTGATCTGACACCTGATCTCCTTTGGCTCTGCAGCCATCTAACACCCTGCGCCCCCAAATGGATGTGCCAGGAAATCTTACAGACACAAACATCCAATTCTGTATCATTTCCGACTTCCACCTCTGCTGTTTTGCATCTCTCCGGACTGAAGGCCTGGCAAGACACCTGGCAGAGAAAATCCACCTTGCAGAGGGCTCCGACAGAAGACCTGCCCAGGAACACCCAAGTTAACAGGAAAGCAGTTTCAGCTGTGAAAAGAGATGCTTCCTTCTTCAGCGTGGGACGGAAACACATCTTGGGAACACCTGCCTCCTCTGCCTCCCCGGAGGATACACTGATTGACAGAAATATGAGGCGTGCCAAGAAGGCAGGATGCCAGCATCCCTGGGCCTCAGTTTCCCTACCTGTCAAACAGGGTTAAGTGACGTCTAGTTAACAGCGTGGACTGTGCAATTGTTCTGACTCTGCCACTTATTGCGTGGCCTTGGGCAAGTCGCTCTACTTTGAGTCTTGTTTCCTCATTGGTCAAAGGGATCTAATGGTAACTGTGCACACCAACCAGGGTTACTGGCAGTCCCACTGGGATCAGACACGCCAAGTGCCGGGCCAGATAAGTGGCCAGAAATGATGGCTCCCATTATTATTACTTTAGTATGTTCCCATGCAATTCGGCATCCTGTCAGATTTCTAACTTTAATAATGGAAACTTACAGTACACCCCAGTTTTAACAAGCCTCGCCCTGGACCACAGGGGACTTGGCATCCCACCCTTGCTGTTTTGCATCTCTCCGGACTGAGGGCCTTGCCACGGATCTGCTGTGTGAGCCCACCTGTCCCTTCCTCTCCTCAGGCATCAGTATTCTCAGTGTTGCCCTGGATGAGAGGACTGACGGCTCTCTCAGGCCCCCTCCAGCTTTCCATCTCTGGGAATCCACAATTCCAGACCTGTGGATCAGGACGGAGACACCTAGAGGCAGGCTGTGTCCACAGCGCTCAGTTGCACTAACAGACAATTAAATCACACAGCCTGGGTTTCTGCTCAACTTGTCTACCTCCCGCTGGCATGAAAGCTACAGGGAAAAACCTCAGGCTGATGACATTCACTCCCCTATCTGCTTTGTTGTTCTCTGAGTACCCACTCTGTGCAAGGAGCTGTGCTACGTAGGTGCATTAGAGTCAGTCCCGCTTTTACAGATGAGGAAATCCAAGCAGAACAAAACTGACGATGACGCTGACTAACGTGCACTGAGTGCCCACTATGCGCCAGGCACAGCCTCAAACACCACACACGCAGTCACTGACCAATCCTCGATACACAGCTGTTGATGTCACCTCTGTTTTAGAGATGAGCAAATTGAGATGCGGTTCAGTAAGTTGTCCAAGTATATAGTGGAGCTGGGAACTCACCCCCAGGGGTCTGGCTCCCAAGCCTGTGACTCCCTGGGCTGTGCTGTGTCTCTACGTGGAGAGGCTAAAAGACCACCACGTTGCAGGAAAACCATGCCAACCAGGTGACAGAGTTAAACATGCATACCTATGGGTGATAAAACAAAGGGAAAGCCATACATAGCCTCAGGAAGGATCAGATACAATCCTGCTGGAGGATTCAGAGCAGGAAGAGATCCCTTGGAGCATGAAGGATGAGTAGGATTGGGGCATATGGAGATAAGGGGATGCAGGGAAGGGCCTCTCTGATGGCAGGAACAGCATAAACGAAGGCAGAGACACGAGCGAGTTTAGCAAAGGGCATGGATTTGTACAAAAGCATTCACCAAATGCGTTAGGCTGCATGTTGATGGGTGTTATACAAACCAAATGCATCTTGGTCATATGTTTGGGGAACACGGGAGGAAATAGGGTCTGACTGGAGATTCTACAACTGTGGGACTTCTCAGGGTCTTTTAGGTACGAAGGAGCTTAAGTAGCCAGGAAAGCTATGGCCTGCAGG
This sequence comes from Rhinolophus ferrumequinum, assembly GCF_004115265.2. Classification (NCBI taxonomy): domain Eukaryota; kingdom Metazoa; phylum Chordata; class Mammalia; order Chiroptera; family Rhinolophidae; genus Rhinolophus; species Rhinolophus ferrumequinum. The sequence goes on along the minus strand of NC_046306.1, from coordinate 24,338,426 downwards.
GAGGAAGCCTGGTTATCTTGCAGCATTTCAATAGGTCAGCTCTTTGGAAAACATGTGGCTGAGAAATAAGTCCTGTCATGGGAGGAAGCTCCGGCACTGGTGCATTTTTTTTTTCTTTAAAGAAAATTTGGACCCACTCAACAGTTTTGAGCAGGGTACTGACATGATCCGAGTTGTGTTGACAGGCCAAAAAATCTGAGCACATTTAAAAAGAGGGGGGTGGGGGAACCTTCCGTCAGTCTAAGACTACAAATAAAAAAATAACCTGTCGCACGGAGCCATTGGAAGCAGCAAGCGAGTGAGTGTGGGATCTGTGCAACAGTTTTAGACTGCCTTCCTCTCATACGCCCCCCTCGCCATCTGTCGCAAAGGGCACCAGGAAGATAGATGCAAGGAGGAATATTCCAGCTCTGGGGGCCCCAGAGCTCAGCAGCCCAGATCGGGGGCTCTGACGGGAGCCACATCATTCCCATGAGTTGTCATTGGTGAGGGCCAAGGGGCGGTCAGTGTTTCCATCCTCAGTGTATTTTCAGAGAAACGACTGTGACTCAGTTGAAAACTTCTGTTCCAGAAGGAACCTTGCTACAAACCTCCATCTAAGCCTGGACTCCCTCCTCTCACTCCCTCCAGCTTGGACTAAGTAATCCTGATTAAGTTAGTGAACGTCTTCTCTCAGAGGCTACCCAGCTAGGAGGCTGGGATTCAAAATCCAGGCTCCCGACCACTTACTCCTTGGACAAGTTACTTCTCCAGTTTTGGACTCTATTTTCCTCATCTGCAAAATGAGGATAATAGCCAACTCAAGATGTGCTTTGCTGATGGGTAAGATTCCACAGCTAGGCAGTCAGCACACAGCCAGGAATACAGTTAACAGTCAAAGAACACTGGGGCTCCTCGCTTCTCTTAACACATGGTTCACATCAGGACTTCATACGTGCCAAGTGACTGCAAGTTGAGGAGTGAATCACACCCTGAGTCTCCACGGGGCTGGTAAAGGAATCATTAATGGCCAGAAAGTACCCAGAGAACACATGGCTTGAAGGACCGTCCAATAGCCTGAGTTTATCACAGCCAAAGCCCCCCCACGCCCTTCTCTTTTTGTGAAAGAGGAAGTGAGATTAACTTTACCACTTAGGAAAGTACAGGGGAGCCACCAGCTTGCTACCCTCTACCAAAGAGTCAGAAGGTTCATCAGAGGGCCCAGCTGTCCCCCAAAGCCTGAACTCCAGCTTGGCCTGGCCTTCTCCAAGCTAGGGCAAGGAGTGAACGGGAGCTCATCTAGGTTCGGCCCATTCGATGACTCCTACATCCCAAGACGTAGGTGGGGCTAAGCCAGGAGCCAGCAGGTTCAACGTCAGGTGCTACTGCTCGTGCAGAATCAGGCTGCCCAGGTGTCCCCAAGCCCTGGTCCCCTCCCTTCTCCCAGTCTCAGAATCTCCCTCAGTGAAGCTGTTTTAAGAAACAGACCTCACATTGACTCCAAGACACAGGTTGGTGACTTCACTGGCATCGTTTTAGAATTTCCCTTTGGCGGCATTTGTACTAAAAGCAATCTTTAGAAACTTTTCCCCCTGCCTCCCCCAACCAAGATAATTCCCATGACCAGCCCCCTCTAAAGAGTGACCATGTGAAGCCACAGCAGTCATGTGACACCTCCCAAGCTGACAGTTCTGGCTGAGACAGTACTAGTCATTCAATCCAGAGCCGCCTTCCTAAGCCTGACATTTGAGTTTCTCACTCAAACAAATCCATTTTCTTAGAAAATTGGACAACTGCCTCCTTCTACCTTCCTACCCTCTGTCCTGCCTGTTCTGCTTTGTCATAATTTCCACACTTAGAGCAACTGAGGAAGGGGCCTGAAGCCCCATCCGTTAGCCAAACCTGGTGAATTCCAGGCCAGAGCCCAGAGCATGACCAGGACCCCGTAGAAGTGAAGGATGCTGGGAGGCTTCAGCTATGTGGCGACACCCTATCCCTTCCCCACCACACTCAGCCAAGAAATTTGTTCTCACCTCCTAAGATTTATTTATTTCAAAGTTAATCTTGGCCCCTCTGCTGCTCCCACTTTTTCAGGCTATTGATGCTGAATGGATTGGAACGGAAGTTTTATGGCCTAATCTTTACCATTTTATAGATTGTTTTTATAGACAAAAGGGGGAGATTTGCTCACAAGAAGGGTGGTGGTATTCCCAGCCAGCGCCCCGGGAAAGGCAGGCTGTCCATCTGAACACTTGTTAACCAGTGTCACCGCTCATTTGCCAGAAACTGAACCACAGGGTCCTGGTTGGAGAAGGGTCTGGAACAGATATTTAGAAATTAGCTTGGGCCCAGTTCCCTGCTTTAGGAAAAGTAAGCACCTGTGAGAGACACTCACGAATTTCCAGGCCTGGAAGAATGAATGCTAAGGCAGGAATTGGGACTGTGCACGGTGTACATGGCCAGCTCAGACAGGAAGGAGCAGATAGGAGATGCCACTCACCAGAGAGATATGAAATATAACCGTGCTTCCTTCTGCCCAGCAAGGACCTGACTATAACTGAAGGACCCGGGGATGGAGTGGGGGGATGCCTACGTGCATCCCCGGGTTCAGGGGAAACTGTAGAGCAGAGAAAAGCAGCTGTTTAGCCCTACTTCTCCCTCCACCCACTCTGCTAGTTCTCCCTTTCTCACTGCTTTCAGATGGTTACCAGTCTCTAGGCAAATGGAAGGGTGGGGGGAGAGACACTGAGCTTATTTTTGCCTCCTTCCTCAAGAGAGGCAGGCGCAGAGACCCCTCTGCCAACGACAACACAGCTTCAATAAACCAAAAAACAAGATCCCCATTTCTCTCTCCCACCGCCCCCCCCCCCCACTCCTTCAACGCCAGTTCTCAGCCTCCTCCGTGCCCTCCCAGGAGACCCATGGTTTTGCAAAACCCCTTTAAGAAGCAGGACTCCTGAATGATGACCTCACCCCTTGGTGAACACATGCTAGCTTTCAGTGCCTGCCTGCTGGAGAGAGACAGGTGTTTGATGTAGGCCAACAAAAAGACATGCTCAGAGCCACAGGTAATAGCCCCACAGAGCCCCTGAACAGCAGGGAGCTGCCTGGCAGCCTGGGGAAGGCAGGAGGAAGTGGTGTGGTGGGGCAGGAGAGGAGCAAGGAGCACGGCCATCCAGTGAGAGGCTCTGGCAACTCCGGGGAAAATTCAGTGTTTTCATATCAGGATCTGTTGACCACAGCAGCTTACCCCAGGGTTACCTGTGGCCTCCCTTCTCTCTCCCGATACACACACTCACACTGTTTTACTCTGCGTACCAGAGGGAATGCTCCTGCTTCCCTTATTGCAAGTCTGCTTCTGTTCCATCCCAGGCAGTACCTGGAAGACCTCTGCCCCCACCCCCTTCTTTCAGACCCTGAAGTCAAACAAGTGGAAAGCATCAGTCCAGGGAGAGAGCTTCTAGGGAAGCCAGGGGTGCCTTGCTCTGAAAGATGCTGACAGCCTGCCTCCCCCTCCAGATTGGGCAGGGGCTGGGTGAAGCAACTCATCTGGGTATGTCTGTCCCAGTGCCCAGCTCAGTGCCACACAGTCAGAGTCGGGAGAGACTGGGTTCTACCCTTGGCTGTGTGACCTTGGACAAGTCGCTGGCCCTCTCTGGGCCTCGGTTTCCGCTCCTGTAACCCTGGTTGCAGGCATCTCTACCCCTATTACTGCTAACATTGCCGAGTGGCTCCCGGTGGCAGGCTGAGGGGCCTGATTCCGCAGTTTAGGGGACAGCAGCAGGGTGGGAGGGCGCTTACCTGTACTGAAGCAGGACACGGCGATCAGCAGGCAGAACAGCGGCCTGAGGCGGCCGGGGGCCAGGCCGGCGGGCTCCATGGGCCGCGGCTGAGGAGCGAGGAGGGAGAGCGGCCGTGAGTGCGCGCTCGGGCGGGCGCGGGCTGGAGCGGGGAAATGACTAAGGCTCCCCCCCTTCCTCCTCCCCTCTCTCTCCTACTGGCCGGGCTTCCCCCCCTCACCGGAATGAGCGCCCGGAGCGGCTTAGGAGCTGCCGTCACGGCGGCGATTTTCGGAGAACGTCCCCCCACCCCCCGAAAAGATCGAGAGAGAGAGAAGGGGACAGACCCCAAGCGCGCCAGAAAGAAAGCCCGGGCGGCCGGAGAGGGGCGGCAGGAGAGGGAAATAGAGCCAGGGGAGCCAGGGAGAGAGCCAGAGGCACAGAAAGGCGAGAGAGGGGGAGAAAGGGGGGGGGAGAGAGAGAGAGAGAGAGAGAGAGAGAGAGAGAGAGAGAGAGAGAGAGAGAGAGAGAGAGAGAGAGAGAGAGAGAGAGGCGGCGCGCAGATCGAGACAGACAGCGCGGGAGAGAGGAGGACCCCGAGCCAGGGCGGACGGCAGCCCCGCTAGCCGCCCCCACCGCTGCCCACCTGCCCTGCCCGGGCTCCTAGCGGCGTCGGCGACTCGCCTCTCTCCTGGCCACAGTCCGAGCCGCGGCCCCCACCCGCCCGGCCGCGGCCCCCTCCCGCCTCCCGGTTCCTCTCCTCGCTCCTGCTCTCACGGGGGGGCTGCAGGTCTCTGGCTGCGCCGGCACCCTCTTGGAGAGCGCCCTACAGCAGCGCGCCCCGGGGAGGGAGGGAGCGAGGGCTGGTGTCGAGCGCCGGGTCAGGAGGCCAGCGTTGCCCCTCGCCCGTGCCGCCGCCCGGGCACCCAACCCCCTCCCGGGCCCACGGCTGCAGCCCCGGGAGGCGGCCCGCCCGCCCCCGCCGCCGGCCCACCGCGCTCGGGCTGGGGACTGGACCAGCCTCCGCCTCCAACAATGTGCCAGTTCAGAAGCCCGAGCGGCTGTCACCAGTCCCCAGCCGCTCCCTTCCCCGTCCCCCTCCCACTGCCTGCCCGGCTCGGACCTGCGCCGCCAGCGAGGGCTGGAAGGCTGTGGAAGCGCCGCTGGGGCTGCCCAGGGCCGGGCCCCCCGCTCCACTTTGCGCAAACTTGTTTGTCTAAGGTCAGCGCCGCGAGCTGGCTACATCGTCCTCTTAAGGTGGACTGGGGAAGTTGCGCCCGGCCTCCCCTGCCTCCGGACTCCGTCGCGGTCAGTCCCTGCTTCCCTTTAGCGAGAGGCTGGAAGCCGCGAAGGAGTGGGGGAGTAGAGGGGGGATGGGGGTGTCTGCCTTTTCCCCTCCCCAAGTGGCCCTGACCCTGTGCCCCAAAGCTGAAGGCCGCTCTTGGAGGTGGGCTTGGGCCAAAGAGGCCCCGATTCTTTCAGAGCTGGGCCGAGGTGACGGAAAAGCAGGAAGTAAGTGAATGTAGGGGGAAGGGGGAGAGGAAGGAGAGAGTGATCATACAAAAATAGCGTGTGTGTAGGAAGGACTTCGGTGCCGCCTGGAAAAGAGGCGCAGCGAGGAGAATGAGAAAGAAGAGGGGCTGTGGCCCGGGAAACTACAGGGGAAGGGTCGGGCCTCCCTAGGGAGGTGGGCTCTCTCTGTCAGGTGCCTCTTTCAGGGGTGGCAGATTTGGGGGGTGGAGGAGAGAGAGGATTTGAAGGCCTGGGTTCTGGGAAAATGACAGATAATGAAGAAGGTGAGAGGAAAGGAGGGGAACAGAGGCAAGAGGCCTGGAGTATTCGGAGAGGACAGAGCCTCTATCTATATCTATCTATCTATCTATCTATCTATCTATCATCTATCTATCCATCCATCCATCCAACATTCTACCTACCTACCTACCTACCTACCATCCCAAGTCAGTGATAGGCAGTGGGAGTGCTGGTTACCCGGCCAAAGGTAACTCCAGACTGTGGGAGGGAAAGGAGTCCAAGACCCTCTGCTAATTGGAGGGTTTGGGACTTGGAAATACACAACAACCAATTTTGCTTCGCGAGTCTGTTAAGAGCATAGGAATGAAGCAACAAAAGGGAGTTGAGGCCCAGAGAGGAAGTGGACTTGTCTAAGGACACAGAGCAAGGCCTGGGGTAGAAACGAGGTTTGAATTTCTGATTCCCAGGCTAAATAAAATGAAGACTTTTGCAAAGTGACACCCCCACTCCCACCCCAGCCTGCCTGTCAGATGCCTAGTCCTGGTGTATTAAGACAGGGAGGTAGGAAGGGCGCAACTGCTGAGCGCATGGGCCAGACTCCTTGGATTCAAATCCGGCCAGCTACCTCTTATGAGCTGTGTAGACTTGGGAAAATGGCTTATCCTGTCTGTGCCTCAGTTTCCTCATCTGAACTTAGGCTAACATGAGTATCAACCTGAAAAAGTTGCTGTGAGGATTGGATGAATTAATATTTGTACACTTTAAAGAGTGCCTAGCATGTCCTAAGTGCTACATAATATTTGATAAATAAGTATAGTGTTTGACAACAGTCCTTAGGGAGCCCACAGGATTCTGGACAGTATTTGAAGTACAAGGGAAAATTTTTTTTCTTTAGGTGTGGGAGATACAGCAGGGAATCATACAAGGTCCCTGTCCATGAGACATTTACATTCTAGTGGGAAGACAGATAAGTCGACAAGTAGAAATAATTAATGAACAACAGAAGATTGAGCTCAGAGAGTGAGAAGGGCACCCTCATTTAGATAAGGGTAAGTCTTCCCTGAGAAGCTGGGAGCTGAATCGTAAGAAGGGGCAGCAAGGTGAGGATTTGGGGAAGAGGGAACAGCACATATAAAGGCCCTGGGGCAAGTGTGGCTGGAGGGAATGTGCGATGGATGGGGGAGAGGGATTCAGCTGGGTGGCCTTGCAGGCCTTGGTAAAGTGCCTGCATTTATTCTGCAGGGAGGAAATCATTGAAGGGTTTAAGCAGGGGAGCCCCATGGTCTGATTCATGCGTTTAAAAGGCCACTCTGACTGCTAGTGGAGAGTGGGCTGCAGGAAGGGGAGCGTAAAATCAGCACAGTGAGGAGGTTGTTCTGGGGTCCTCCTAGTATTTGAAGTGGGATGTAGGGAACCTCTAACTCTTTAGGCCACGTCTGGCCAAGACCATGAAGGTGACCAGCTGAGAGTCCTGAGAAAATCCATCATTGGAATCCACCTGGGGTGGGAGTGGGAGCAAGGGCAGCTGGTGAAGGTCAGCGATGAGGCAGGCACCTGGCCTGGGCTTCCAGAAGTTTCTGCCATCCATTCACTATTTCCCAGGATACACACACACACACACACACACACACACACACACACACACACGGAGACCTGCCTGGGATTAGGAAACTGAGGATTAGGGAAGGATTATTATTGAACCACCTGCTGTTTATATGTAGCACTTGGGCACAGGCACCCAGCAGGGCTTCTTAACACCAGGGCCCTTTCATCCTCACCTCCACCCCAGAAGGAGGCCTGGGCCTTGTTCTCCTGATTCAGTCCACAGAAAAATCACCCTTGGCTGACCATCATGCCTGGGAGGTCACCGAGACCATTCGGCAGCTGGGTATACTGAGGTTGGAGGACAATTTGTCTGAGGTCACACAGCGAGATTATGGCAGATAATTGAAGAGAATCAGCCACCTCCATAGGAGGCATCCTGGGCTGCCCTGGATTAAAACTGAATTGCCTTCATACATATACCATTCATTCATGCACTTAACAGTATTTATTACACTCCTACTATGTTCCCGGCATTGAGCTAAGCACTGAGGATGAAGCAGGTGAGAGAAAACAGACAAAACCCCCTGCCCCAAGGAGCTGACATTCTAGTGGGAGCGAATAAACAAACCAGTACATAAAATATTTAGTCTGTCAGACATGGATAAAGCTATATGAGGAAATAAAGCAGGCAAGGGGACCAGGAGGGCCTATGAGAGGGGAGAGGGTCAGGGAAGGCCTCAGAGGAGGTGATGTTTGAGTGAAGACCTGAAAGATTTGAGATGGAAAGCCAGAGGCGGCTCCATCCTGCGTGGCTCCCAACTCTTCTGTCACTCCCCGTGTGCAATCTGTCAGCTGCACATCCCACTGGCTGGACCTTGTCTTCACGTCTAGAACCAAATCACTTATCAGCGTCTCTGCTGCCGCTACCGCCCTAGTCTAAGCCTCCACCATCTCCCACCTGGGCACCTTCTTTCTACGTTTCCCCCCTCTTCCTCCATCTATTCTCCACTCAGCAACCAGAAGGGATCCTTTGATAGAAGTCAGATCATATCCCTTCCTGTTGCCCAAGACCTGCTGGGAAGAAGACTAGAATGAGCTCAAGGAGGGGAGGGTCAGGGGTTTCGAAGCCAAGATGCTGCCAATTTAACTTCTGTGACTAGGGAAAATTTTTTTTTTAATGAGCCTCAGTCTCTTCATCTGTGAAATGGGAATAACCAGGTCTACCCTGATCCCAGAGATAGTAGTGGCACAGGTGTGAAAGCAACCATGGCGGGAGCATATCTGGAGTTTGCCTCTGCAGGTGGGGTGATGGTTCCTCTGTGTGTGCCAGGCCCCTCCATATGCATTGTCTCACTGAAGCCTCAGCAACTTCACTGTGTTGTCAAAGGTGGGGAAACAAGACCAGAGGCAGAATGCAACTCGACCAGGGTCACTTTGCCAGGGCATGCTGGAACCTGCAGGGACCCAGCTCTGCCTGGCACCAGCCCTGCCTGGGCTCAGCTCCTCACTTCCCGTAACCCTGGACTGGCGTCAGCAGGCAGGCCCGCCAGGCCGCCTTTGTGTAGGGCCTGTCAGGAGGCTGGAGCTGCCAACGACCTATTTTTCTGGGCAAGAGGAACCATTTGGAGTGAGAGGCCTCAGCTTTGGAGCCAGAACAATAAAAATAAAAACAGCAAGGTCTCCTGGGCGGCCTGGACCAGGGAACCAACAGCCCCAGAGAGGAGCTGCTGACAGGCTAGAGAGAAAGTGGGGTGGGGACAGGAGGAGGGAGTGCCCTTACCGCACCCCGGCGCTGTTCTCTGATCTGTATGTGGGTTATCGCCAAGGCTCCTGGCAGCCATTTTATAGCTGCAGAAACCGAAGTTCAGAAGGATGGAGTCACTTGCCGTGGACACTCAGCTAGTGAGGGGCCGAGCCAATTAGGATTTGAACTTTGTTCTTCAAATAACAACAGTTCCTATTTGTTGAACATCTACTATACTTTCACAGGCATGTTCTCGTGACATGTTCACACCGTACCTGGGAGGGGGTGCCATTAATTCGCTTTACAGACAAGAACGCTGCCTTAGAGAAGTCTCTGCTCACAGGTCACCTCCTCAGAGAGGCCTTGCCAGACCTCCTTGTTAAAATAGTCACCCCCACTCCAACCCACCCCAATGGACTCCATCCCTTTGCCTACATTATTTTACTTCAAAGCACGCATCACCACCTGCCAGTGTTATGTGTCTTTATTGCATTTTGTCTGTTTTCCTTAACTAGCCACAAATCAGGCCAGCCCAATGGCTCAGTGCCTAACTCTGGAAGCGCACCTATGGCTCAAACCCCAGCACTGCCTCGGACTAGCCCTAAAGCACGTTACTTTGACCATCTGTGCATCACCCACCCGATTCAGGTAATGATAGAACGGTACCTAAAGGTTTCTTGTAGGGGTTAAATGAGTGAATATAAGTAAAGATGTTGGGTATCACCACTGTTTTCTTCCACCACTGAAGCCTAGGGCTTTCAGCAGTAAACAGAAGGTTGTCAATAAATAGGTATTCAATGTAAAAAATGACCTGCCCAAAATCACACAAGACACTGGCAGAGCCTGGATTTGAAGACACATCTCTCTGAGCCTGGGCTTCGATGCACCCCATGTTATAATCACCTCTTCACAGCACGACCCCTTCCACCATAGCCGCACAGGACTCGAAGCTGTGGTTCCCCAATTGAGCAGGCATGAGCGTCACTTGGAGGGATTGTTAAACAGGGATTTCCGGGCCCCCGCCCCCAGAATTGCTGATTCAGCAGGTCTCCGGCAAGGTCTGAAAATCAGTGCTTCTAACAGGCTCCCAGGTGCTGCCGATGTTGCTGGTCCGGAGACCACACTTTGAGAACCGCTGAACAGACTGTGGTTCATGAGCCCAGCCCCAGATCATTGGTTGATCTGTGGATCCCTCTGTTTTCTGTCCTCACCTCACCAGGGGAAGCAAAGTGGGTGACAGCACTGGCTCAGAAACAGCAGCCAGTGCCCCGAAGCTGAGAGGCAGTGACAGATCACAGAGCCAGGGCTGGGGGGGAGCCATGCTGTAATTAGTGCTTTCCTGGGGAAGTTAGCGACTCAGTGACTCAGCAGGCAAACAAGCATCTCTTCGAGCCTGTCAGGGGTGGGACTGCGCTGTCAGGCCCTAAACACTGTTCTCAGGCTCTGGGGATCTGGCTCTGCCAGAAACTGAGCCCAGCTGTGCAGAGCTGCTGCTCCCCACACAGCCCTGGGTGTGGGGTCCCTGCAGGGTACTGCTGTCGTCAGGACAGACGGCTGACTGCCTCAGCGTACACTGAGAGACCTGAGTTCAAGTGCTGTCTCTGCCTGATACTAATGCTAATAATAGCAAAAATGTAGGAGCGCTTATTAAGCCCAAGCCAGAAGGATTTCAGCAGATGCGCTCATGCTTCTTAGTCCCTCTTTTTTTTTTTTTTTATTTATTGGGGTGACAATAGTCCCTCTTTTATGCGGACATAATTCTTATTCCTATTTCTCAGATGAGAAAACTGAAGCACAGAGAGGTTAAGGGGCTTGTGCAAGAGCACACAGCCTGCGAGCTGCAGAGTTTGGCTTTGAATCCAGGCTTTTTCATTACTCAGTCTCTGCTCCCAACCTCTGCACATTCTGACTTTTGCTTTGCTGTGTATGAGTCTGGGTGGCCCCGCAGTGCCTTTTCTGAGTCTCCCTCACCGCCCAGGGGCTGGCTTGATGATTTCCAGGCCCCGCTGAGGCTCAGCACCCACTTGCTGATGCACTGTAGGCACGGGAGGATCGGGTGAATGACATAATGAATGAACAGATGGATCTAACTCTTCCCAGTGGTGATGGGACAACAGAGCCCAGTGGCTGAGAGCTTGCCCCTCATTAGCTGTGCAGTCTTGGGTGGGTCTCAGCTTCCGTTTCCTTCTCTGAAAACAGCTTGGGGGCAGGATTAATGGATAAAAAGAGTGGCAGGGGAGAGCTAGAGATAGAGATAAAGAGAGAGTGACAGAGAGAGAGAGAGAGAGAGACGCAGACAACAGCTGAGAACCATGGCTGACGCTTGCCTCTGTCCCATCTTCTCCATCTCAGTTCCGCCTTTGCAGTTCTCAGGCAAAATCGCTTGGTATCCTCCTTGAGCCCTCTCTTTTTCTTCCTCTCCACTCACAGTATTGCCAGGCAATCCTCTTGGCTTTACCTTCGCAATAAACCCAGAATCTGACCACCCCTTACCACCTGTATCCCCCTTTAATCCCACGCACCTCCATCTCTCACCTGGATTAGTGCAATCACCTCCTCACTACCTTCCTGCTTCCTCACAGGACTTCCCATTTTGTCCCTCCTACAGCCTACACCTCCCAATAGCCTTGCCTCTCATCTCTTGGAATAAAACCCCAAGCTCTCAATGTGACCCACAGGGCCTCGCGTGATCCTACCCACCACGCCCTCTGTGACCTTTCCTCCCCACTCTTTCCCCAGCTCACTCTACTTGAACAAGCCTAGCAGGTGCCCACCTCAGGGCCTTTGCACTTGCTGCAACCTGTGCCCAGAACCCTCTCTTCCCAGCTGGCTGCCTGCTGCATGGCTTGTCCTGTCCCTTCCTTTGAATCTTTGCTCAAATGTCCCTTCCTTGGAGAAGCCTGTCCCGACCACTCTGTCTAAAAGTGGCCTGTCATTCCTTACCCTCTTACCCTACTTTATTTTCTTGATGGCATTTAAATATGATATACTTCTCGGTTGCTGTGGCTTTCCTCACTCAAATGTGAGCTTCATGCAATGTCTTTGTTCTCCAGCACCTGCAGCCATGCCTACACAGAGCAGAGGCTCAGTAAACGGTTGCTGACAGGGTGAAAGAAGGAGCTGAGAGGGAGCAGCTCTGTCCAGGAGGTGCCTGCAGCTGGACTGAGGGTGCAGGCACCTTTGCCCTGATGGCTCGGCTTGGCTTGTGTTTCTTGGAGGAATACACGTCCTCATTGAACTTGGGTTTCCTTCCCAGGCAGGGAGACCAGGACTCCACTTGGCCTCATTCCTGTTCCTGAGAGGAAGTATCTATCCCAGGGCAGCAACCAGCCTGGCTGTTAGGGAAAGCCAAAGCAACACAAACCACTTTCTCTGCACCCAGCTTCTGAGGAGACAGCACTGGGGCTTTGGGGGCAGTGGGCGGCCAGGCCTATCTCTATGCTGCCACTGCCACTGGGAAAGGAGGAAGGTGGAGTGCCCCTCTCCCTTGAGCTCATTTCCAGAGCTCTTTGGTCTGTTACTTCAAAGGAGCCTCACAGCCTGCTGTGTGAAGCCTGGGCTTGGATGCCAGCCTCGCCTGGCTAGAGTTTGTGCCACTCACGTCCACCCATTGTACAGATGAGCAAACAGAGGCTTCTGAGGGACAGGGGCTGCCTGGGTGACATATTGGGCCAGTGGCAAGCAAGGGAGATGAATCCAGATCTTTTGATACCAAATTCCTTTTCCTCCTCTTTATCCTCAATCCTCATTCCTCCCTGGCCCACCCCACAAATGCCTGGGGGCTCTGGGTGGTTTACACCAACCATCCCACCACTGGAGTTCTTTCTCACTGAGTCTCATTCCCTGCCCTGCATAAACAGCAGTAACTGTCCCCTGGAATGGTAAGACAACTGAGGCACAGAGAAGGAAAGAAGGTAGTCCCAAGACTCACCGCCTAGAAGCGTGACTGGCCAAATCAGAACATGTTAGTGTGTTTGTTCTCCTAGTGTTTTTTTCTCCTCAGTTTCAAGCAATTAACTGTGTTTAGTAAATAGGTGCTGTGGGGATTTTGGCAGAAGGGCCCTCTTAGTTTTTTTGGTCAAGTCTGGTACCGAAGGAATTATCGGTGAGACTTGGGAGAGGCTGGTGGGAGGCAGCACATGTTGGAGAAGCCGGAGGGTCCCAGATTGGAGGGAAATGCTGCCCTTTACCCTCCACCGAGGCGTGGGGACATGGCCTTGGGTCAGGCCTCATGGTGTCCCCAGGGAATCAGACCTGGGTTCCAAGGCCTCTGCCTCACCACAGGCCCCAGAGCCTCTGCAGTGCAGCTGAGCCAGTGGGAGCCCACGGGGGGGACAATGGGCACAGCCTTCATCCAGTCTACAGATATTTATTGAGCACTTACTATGGGCTGGGGCTGTGCTGGGTGCCAGAGGCATTCACATTCTAGTGGGAGCGATGAAAACATAAACACGAGTTATGCACCATGGTGTATATACTACGTAGGCAGTGATAGCTGCTGAGAAAAAGGAAGCAGGGTGAGGGACAGAGATGGATGGTGGCGGGTGAGGGGAGGCTGCTGTTCTGTACAGGGTGACAGTGAGGGTCTTGCTCAGGGAATGGTATTTCCCGAAGGAAGTGAAAGGGAGAGTCACAGGAATATGGGCGAAAGGAACAACTCGTGCAAAGACCCTGGGGTGGCCTGTTCAAGGACAGCGGAGCATCCAGGAAACTAGAGCAGAGAGAGCGAGGGGAGTGTGGGGGCAGGCGAGCTAGGAGAGGAAACACAGCCCAGTCCTCTCAGCCTCACAGGCCAAGGCACGGCCTTCGACTTTTCTTAGAGCAAGATGGGCCCAGGAGCTACAGGGAAAACCGTGTAGACAGATTCCTGGAAGCCACCGCAGATTTTGCTGGATTCTCTGACTCTGGAACTGAGCAAACTCTGGAGATGAGGGAAACGCAGAATGACCAAGGTTGGGCTTGCTTCCCTTCATCCCAAAGAGATCGGATCACAGACCTAATCCAGGACATCTCAAACTTTAACTTTGTTCTGTAATAGATTCTGACTTAGTAGGTCTGGGGTGGAGCCTGAGACTCTGCGTTTCTTGTTTATTTTTTTTTTTAAGTAGTTTCAGGTGTACAAAACAGCATAATAATTAGACATTTACACATCTCACAAAGTGATACCCCCCCAATACTACCCCTCTGACATCGTATATAGCTGTTACAATTCCATTGACTATATTCCCTATGCTGTACTTTATATCCTGTGACATATATATATGTAATTATAGTTGACATACAATATTATTCTACTTCAGCTTCAGGTGTACAGTGCAGTGCTCAGGCATCTACACAATCTATGACGTGATCCCCCTGATAAGCCCAGTACCCATCTGGCACCTTACATAATCTATACAACATTATTGATTATATTCGCCATACCGTATTTCATGCATTTCTAAACAAACTTCCAGGTAAAGCTGAAGCTGCTGGCCCACACAGCACACTTTGAGTAGCAAGGTATTGTGTCCTGCCCAACTGTGCCTGTGGCCTGAGAACCCTACCTGCTGCTCAGTTTCAAGCCCAAATCCTTGGGGATGTCGTGAGTGGCTCTCGACAAATTTTGCAGCCCTTCCCACTCAACTGAGGGCTGGAACCTTGCAAAGGTTGCCTGCCAGAGAAACGAAGGAGTCTCCCCGCACTCCACCCTCTTGCAAGTCCCACCCCTTCCCTGCAAAACCTGGGAGCATGGGGTGTGGCACCAGCCTGCTTCCATCCAGATTCCAGCCCTGCCAGCTGCAGGCGGTGTGACTTTGGGAAACAACATTTGCCACTCTGTGCTTCTCATCTTTAAGAAGGAAAAAACAACAGCTCTTTTCAGGACTATTTTGAAGATGCAGGAAACCATATTTATCAGAAGTCTGGCACATGGGAGGTACTCAGTAAACACTGGATCACTCTCCCTCCAATTCCCCCCTGTTTAAGGGAGCCATCTATGTATTTTCATCTCATTATTTTAAATTTTTCAATTTTTGTGTCTGTTTTATGAAGTACATATTAGTCCCAAAGTATATAATACATTTATAAAAAAACAAATAAGCATACACTGGGAGTGCATGTTTACAATTTTTTGCTGATAGGGAACATGATTAAAAAATTTTTGAAGCCCAGTGGAATTGATAGAAAGAATGTTAGCGCTGGAAGGGATTTTAAAGACTTTCAGTTCCCTCCAGTACTCCCTCTTTATGTAAGGAGTGAACCTCTCTGCTATACTAGATTGCCTCTAGCAATGGGGAGCTCACTACTTTTCAGGGCAATCCATTTTGTACAGCTCTGGGAACGGTTTCCTGAACTCACTGCCTACATGTGTTGCAGCTGCTTCTGAACTGCCATGGCCTAACTGAACTGTTCCCTCCCACTCCACTGTGTCATAGCTCTGGGATGTCCCCAGGGCCTAACACCAGGCTGTATGCATAGTAGGCCTTCAATAATGAGTGGGGTGGCAGAAGGATGAGAAGGGGATGAAAAGGGTGAATTTCCTGCCAATTCTCATTTGGAAGATACACTGACAACTCAGTGCTGTGTCCTCCTGGAAGTGTGTTAGTCTATGTAACATGCATCTGTTTGTTTGGGTTTATTTACATGTGCTTGTCTGTACATATGTGTATGTGTGCATGCCACTGTGTGTTTCTCCATGTGGCTTTGTCTCTATGGGTGTGTGTGCGCCTGTGTGTGTTGGACCGCAAATATTCATGTGTACTGTGCATGTCTTTCCCTGGGTCTTTGCATGTCGGTGTGTTTGGGGGTGTCACTGTGGGGTTGTGTCTGCCTGTATGTGTTTGGTTTGCTTGCATGTGCTATGTACAGATGTCCATGTGTGGTGTACACGTCTCTCTCTCTTTGTATGTCTTTGTATGTCTGTGTGCCAGGGGCCTTTCTTTGTGTATTTCTGTGTGTGTGTGTGTGAGTGTGTGTGTGTGTGTGTGTGTGTGTATCTGCATGAGTGTGTCTCCCCTTTCCTGCTCAGCCCTTTCGGGGGTGACTCCTTGCAGCCTGGTTGACTTAAGGCCGTCTGACTAGCAGGCAGCAAGGGCTCCATACGCCTCCTCCCCTGCTCGGCTGTGCTAATCACGGGGTTATATGCAGATGGCAAATGTGCAGCTGCCAAGCTTGGAGGAGGGACTGGGAGAGGTGTGTAGATGAACTGACACCCAGAAGCGAGAAGACAAGGAGGCAGAAAAGGGGGACACAAGCCTGGCTGTCTTTGGAGGTAGGGTGTGAGGTTCTCTCCAGAGGCATGAATTCTACAAAGAGGATGTGATGGCCGGGATGTTTTTCTTCCCCAGTCAAACTAGTCTTAGAATCGCAGGATTCTAGAATCCTAGAATTTTAGATCTAGAGAACTCTAGAATCTCAGCCTCCTGTAACTCTAGACTTTTAGGACCACATCCAAGGCCTCAAATCTTCCTGTGCTCTTAACATCTTCAAATGCAGTTCTCTTCTTCCCCCTTTTCTTGCCTTTCTTTGTATAGAATGATGGCCGGGGAATGACCTTGAAAGTTCATCCCGGCCACCCTCTGGCTTGGGCAGGGCAGTGGAGAGAGAGGCCCAGTCAGCTGGGACATTCTTGGGGATGTTGACCTGGAATCTTTCCTTGGCAAAAACTTGTCTCCGGACTGGTCTAGGCTCTCATATTACCCACTCTACCTTCTGCAGGGACGGAGACAAAGGTGCTTATGTTCCCAGGATATGTTTTCAGCCATTCAGGAGCGGGCATAACAGACTGCAGGTGTGAGGACGGCCACGGGGTGGGCCTCCTCCGAGGCCCTCAGCAGAGGAAGTATAGTAACCCATCCTGGGGTGGGGTAGGCGTCTAACCAGGCAGCCACCTCCCCCAGGATGTCCACCGGGGTGTTTCCTTCCTCTCACGGCTTCTCAGGTTGGTGGCTTAAAAGGCCAGACTCGTCCTATCCCAGGGATCCTAGGAGCCATGGACTGTCCCTGAGAGAGGTCAGTCCACCGTGCTTTGACCTCTGCCAGGACTCACCCAAACTCTTCAGGGTGGCAGCTTCTCAGGCCTTGCCTACCAGCCATCCCATCCCTCTCCCTCACATGTCTCCAGCCACACTTGAACTCCCCACTCACCTCAATATATTTCACTTCTTTGTGCCTCCAAATCTTTGCATGGGCTTTTCCTTTCTACCTCTTCTCTGTGGTGCAAACTCTTGTCCATCTGTAGACTGCAAGCTTCCACTCAATTGTAAGAGCTATGAGAGAAGAGTTTTGACTACTTAATACTTTATTTCCTAGAATTTATGATAATGTTTGATACATAATAGATATTCAATAAATGCTTGTTGAGTGATGAACAGATTCAAAATTTCCTCTATGAAGCCTCTGCTCCCCAGTCCCGCATAGGTGTTTCCCTGGGGCCTGCACCACCCCTAGGGTTACCTGTGAGCCAGTACTTACCGCCCTAGGCCATGGGTCTTTGCTTGATTAATCTGTCCTCTTTACCAGACTGGGAACCCCTTGAAGCTGAGACCATGTCTGGTCAATCTTTGTACCTGTAGCATCCGTTTCAGAGCCTGGCACCCAGCAGGTGTCCAGCAAATGCAGGGTGGTTGCCAGCAGTCCAGCTTGGGGACTTGAAATCTCCTGTTGGTCCCAACTGTGAACGCTGGTCCAAGCTGTTGGCAACATCTGCTTCAAAGTCTCATTTGCAATTATACGTTCCCAAGCTCTTGCCTCTTAATATTTAATAACCAGGCAGCTAGCCTTCTCTGGCAGCCACTTAAGCCCCTGATTGCCTCTTGTCTGAACTTGGCCCTGAGTGAGGCAGGAACCACACTGAGGTTAAGTATAAAACCCATATCCCGAGTCTGGGGCCAGTATAAGGCTGGAGCCTCAGGGACACGAGGGAGGAATACCCTGGCTGGAGGCTCCTGGATGGCCTTACCAGGCAAGGCAGGTTGGGCATTGGCTCCAGCTGGTGCCACCTCTGCTCCCTGCCATGTAAGGCTGTGTCTATGCATGCCCTTGTGCGCTGGGGAGAAGGAGAGAGGAAAAATGTCAGTGGGATCTTCCCTGACTCACATCCGAGCTGGGAGAGAAGGAAGAAAGGGAGATTCCGCCTGGGCAGTGTCCCAGCAGGAAAGGTGGGTCTATCCTGTATGGCTTGGCCCCCAGGAGCCAGCAGCAGTCGCGTGGGGGCCTGAAGTGCCACAAAATGGGTGCTGGCAGCCAGAGGGCTGGGAGGCTTTCCAAGTGAGACAATACTAATGACCTGACCCTCTGGATTGCCTAAGCTGCTGCCCAGCGGGGGGAAATCCTGCAGGCCCAGGGAGGCCAGTGTCAACTCTGCAGGCTGACCTCTGCAGGACTGCTGAGGCAAGAGGGTAAGGAACAGTCCTGGGAAGGTTCGGGAAAAGGGAACAGCAAGTGCAAAGGCTATGAGGTTGGACTGCTGGCACTGCTGAAGCCTAGGGCTCCCGAGAAGGGTCAGGAAACAGACTTCAGAGCCAGTGTCACAGCGGATGCTGAAGGAAGGTGCTGCTGGAATTCCCATGTGGGAAATCAGACTTTCACATCCCCAAGGGGATTTTACAGCCCCAGGGACTTGGTTCGTGGCTCTTGCTCTGCTCCTGACAAGCCCAGGGACGCCGGGCGTGTCCCTGCCTAGTGCTCATGCTATCACTGCACACACTGAAAAGGATGACTGCCCAACCCTCCCCATGTGGAGAGTCCCCTGTTCTCCCCGCAGAGGTCATCTGGCCCAACCCAGGACACTGAGACCAGAAACGGCACCCTGCAAGACCTTCAGGGCTTATCCTAGTAGACGGTTGGCCTTGGTGCAGAATTCTTTGCTCTTAAGAGGGGCAGTATTTACTGAGCATGTGCAAGGTGCTGTGCTAAATAAACCCTTTACCCACATAGATAATCCCATGTCATCTCTGTCATCCTCATCTCCTCTTTTTCCCTCACCCCCTTATCCATTCTCAAGTCCTGTCAACAGCACCTTTAAAACGCAGTTCCAGTCCGTTTATCTCTTTCTACCTCCCCCAGGACTACCCTCACTGACCACCATCCGTGCTTGCACCCGGACACTGGACTAGCCTCCTCTCAACTCTCCTGCTTCCATCCTGGCCCCTGCAAACCATCTCCAGCCAGCAGCCAGGAGGTCTTTGAAAACAATCTACATCAGTCCATGTCCCTCCCCTGCTTTTGCACCTCCAGGGGCTGCCATGGCGCTTAAAATCAAACCCAAATCGTACAGCTGACACTGCTCTATCTGCCCGGTCCCTCCTTGCTCTCCCTCCCTATTCATCCTCAACTGCCCACTCTGCTGTAGCCACACTGGCCTCCTTTCTGTCCTCCGTGTGTGGTCAAGTCCAATCTGGGGCCTCTGTGCTTGCTGTTCCCTCTTCCTGAGACCTTCTTCTGACGGCTGGTGCCATGGTGCCAGGGATGTGCTTCTGTTTTGCTCCCAGCTGTATCTCCTGCCTTGAGGCTGGGGACTAGGGACCTACGATAAAGCCTGGCTTCACCCACACCCCTCCACCCAAAGGCCACCCCCTGAAGCTCCTGTACAGGCTGCCAAGCCCCCTGGAAGTCCCAGTCTGGTTGCTGGTCAGCGATCTCAGCCTCCGCCACCCTGTGGGTTTCCAGTGCTCCCTTCCCTCTGCGGCAGTCAGTCGTTGCTACATAAGTTAATGGAATAACAAGACACTTTACCCATTGTCTGATGCAAATACCTTTTGTTGCCAGCGCCAGCCCACAGCTCAGATCTCCCTGAGATCTGGCCACCTCCCAACCCAGGCTCCAGCCCGGGCCAGGCCAGGGCACTGGCCACCCTCAGCAGCAGCCCCTGCTGTCCTGGGGCCCAGGAAGGCCCTGTCCTTGTCCCACCTTCCTTACAGCACTGCCCACTGTGTGCAGACCTTTTGCATATTTAATTGTTACATGATTGTGTTCAATTTTGATCCCCATTCGTGCAGCCATGGAGATGGAAGTCTGTGTTGCCCTCAAATGGGGGTCCAGTGGGGTCTGGGCACAGACTCCAGGGTTTGACCCATCCCCTAGCCATTCCTTAGGGCTTCGTCCATGTGATCCCTGTAGACCAGCGGTGTCCAAACTGCGGCCTGCGGGCCAACTGCGGCCCGCGATCCATTGTTAATTGGCCCGCAGCAAATTCCAAAAATATATTCAGTTTACTTAAATAAACCAGGTGAGGCAATACGTACTTCACCTCGAGTGAGCGGCCCGGCTGTTTGTGTATGTTACCGCATATGGCCCTTGGTGAAAACTGTTGAAAAAGGTTTGGACACCCCTGCTTTAGACGCTCATTCCCTCTTAGTTACATATTAACGTCTCTATTTACAGATGAAGATGAGGAGGGTGGTGATTTGCTTACAGCCACACTGGCGATAAGTGGAACTCTGCCCTTGCCAGGGAGCCCAGGAAGGTGGATATGTAAGTGTGGGGGCGGGGGGTACACTGAAAGTAGAGAGCTCCCAAAGCTCGCTCCCTTGGAAGCTTCCACCCGTGACCCCACACCACCGAAACGTGCCTGGCTTAGTTCACGTGTGGTGCCTCAAACATGTACAGGGCACCCGGAAGGAGCTGGGGTCACTCAGAGGGAAGACGGACTTCCCCCAAGTGATTATTTGAGTCTCAGAGGACAGGAGGATAAGTGGCAGCTCCCCGTCACCCCCCAGCTGAGGACGTGGGGAGGAGAGAATGGGTGTGCCGTAGGCAGGAGAGAGGTCTGGTCAAGGAAGGACACCTAGTGTGGTCAAAGCCTGGGAGCCTGCGATGGAGGGGCTGTCCCTCTCACGTCACCTCTCAGCAGGTGACCTCAGCCACCCTCAGACTTGAAGCTCCACCCCACCCTGACGACCCCCACCCAAGTCGGAGGACTTCTTCCTGGACACCCTTCTTGAATGCCCCGCTGGCCCTTAGACTCAACGTGCCTGTAAAGAAACTCTTCATCTTCCCTACTTG
Organism: Rhinolophus ferrumequinum; assembly: GCF_004115265.2. NCBI lineage: Eukaryota > Metazoa > Chordata > Mammalia > Chiroptera > Rhinolophidae > Rhinolophus > Rhinolophus ferrumequinum. The sequence goes on along the minus strand of NC_046306.1, from coordinate 24,317,642 downwards.
CTCTCCTCCTCCTGGGTGCCTTTATCCCACCAGTTCCCAGAATTTTCACACACCCTTGGCCTGCCTCCCCCTCCCTCCCTCTCCTTAGCCACCCAGCCTTAGTCCTGTCTGGTCTCTCTCACAGGTGTGTCTCCCGTCAGTTTGGTCTGCTCCCATTCTCAGTGTTGTTATCCTCTCTCAGCTTCACCTGTCACCTGAACCATGGACGTTCCTGCCTCCAGTGTCTCCTCCTCCAACCCAGCCCGCCCATGCCACAGGATGGGCTTTCCAAATGCAAAGACAGTGTCCTCCGCCCTTCAGGGGCACCTATGCCATCTGACGCCTCAGTCAGGACTTGAAGGCCTTTCTTGGTCACCAAGTGCTCCCTCAGCCCTATGTGGCTGTCTCATGACAATTCTCTGAACATGCTTCCAGGTGTCTGCCTGGCATACTCCTGTTTAATTGTCAGACAGAGCCCGACCCTAAAGGGCCTCCTCTAAGGAGGCATTTCCAGCGAGCACCTTCTTCTGGGTCAGGTGTCCCTTTCCTGTGTCTCCTCAGCCCCTCCCTTAGTGAACGTCCCCATGAAGTTCACAACCTGTGCACGCTTCTTCCTTTCCTGCTAGACTGGGGGTTCCAGAATGGGGGTAAGGTGGGTGGGCTGAGTGGGTAGAGATAGGACCCTGACTTTAGTTTAGCAGTAAGAGGACAGGCTCTGGAACCTTCACCTGAACACACCTGGGTTCAAATCCTGGCTCTGCCCCTTTCTAGCTATGGGATCTTGTACAAGAGAACTTAGGCTCCCCATGCCTCAGGTTTCTCATCTGTGAAATGGGCAAAACAATTATATTACCTCCTCTATGGGGTTGTTTTGAGGATGAAATGGACATGGGCCACTTAGAAGACGACCTACGTACCACACAGAAAATGATCAATAAACAGTTCGTATTATCATCTGCAGATCCCACTTTGACAGCTCTTATAAAGGCCTATTCATCTAACAAACAAAAAACTAGCTCTGTATAGGTCGGAATTGTCTCTAAGCCAATAGCTCCCAAACTCAGGTGAGCATCAGAATCAACTAGACTCATGGGAAAAGGTAGATCCAGCCCCAGGAGGTCCAGGGTGGGCCTGGGAACGAGCTTTCTAGCAAGCTCCCTGCAGCCCCTTCTGATGTGGGTGGTCCAAGGCCAGACTCATACTCACAGCTGGGAGGTGGGGAGGGTGCATCAAATAAGGGCTTTGCCATGGAAACGTGACTCCGGTGACCGGCCTGCTCCCCCACATCAGCTGTCCTTGCAAGGAAGGTTCAGGATGTGACAGAACAGGCAGGGCCTTGCCTCTGGGGCCAGGAGGCCTCGGTCTTAACCCTGATTTCTCTCTTCTGGGCAGGTGGCTTCCCCTCCCTGTGCCCCATTCCTTTCTCTGAGAAGTGGAGAACCCCCAAGTTCCCTGTTGTGAGGGGTGCATAAGTCCCCATGTGGATCTGCCCCCAAGAGTGAGACATAGTGAAGGCTCAGCAAGCGTGGCTATTACCCTCGGCCTGCAGCCGTTTGTCTTCTGAGGCCTGCTCTCCCTGAGTGTTTTATTTTCTCATGATAGATTCCAGCTCATGTTCGGGGCCTCCACCTGCATACAAATGCCAAGAGGACAGGCGGCCCTCAGGATCTGTCCTCGCCTGCTCTCCGCCAAGCACCAGGCTGTGAGTTCCCAACAGGCCCGGAAGTCCCAGGGCCTCCTGCGAGGCCGGGACCACCATGCCCTGTCGTGGCCGGAAGCAGCCAGGCTGCCGGGCCCTTTGAGAGTGATAGTCTCTGCAAAAGAGTGGCCGCTGGGAGGTCTTCAGGGCACTTGGGAGTTGCTGGAACAATTGGTTGCTGTTTGGGGGAGGGAGGTTGGCAAGCTGTTGCCCCTCGGCACTGAGCCCCTGCCAAGCCCCTGCCAAGCCTGGTCTGGTTTTCCACTGCCTGCCAGTTCCAGGGTGTTCGGGGAGGGGCCAGAGGCATTCACTGCCCCTCTCTTCAGAGTCTTGGCTGTGGTCAAGGAGGAGGCCTGAGCAGGTTTGCAGAGCAGGGGACGTGCACTGCCCAGGCCTTGCTTCTGCCAGGCTAAGAGCAGAACGCTTAGAACTAGCCCCCCACAGACACATTCCCTGGGCTGCTAGGGGACTGCACTGCCACAGGGATACAGAAGGCCTGTGTGGCCCTAGTCAAGTGCCTTGGCTGGGGAAACAACAGTGAATAAAACAACGTCTCTGCACCCATGTAGCCTGTTCTTGCGCAGGGAGATGGGAGTAAAAGCTGGAGATAGCGCAAGGGAGAAAAATAAAGCAGCGTGCAGGGACACAAGGTGATGGTGCAGGAGCTCGTTTTGCCAGGATGACGGTCTTTCGGAAAAGGTGATATTTGAGCAGAGACCCAAAGAGCCGGGTGAAGTGAGAGAGACATGTGGCTATCTGGAGGAAAAGTGTCCAGGCAGAGGGAACAGCCTGTGCAAAGCTGTGAGCCGGGAGAGGAGCTGGCACGTTTGAGAAGATCCTGGAAGCCAGTGTGATTGGCATAGAGGGATCCAACAAGCCCAGGGGGGTGAAACTCCTCACAACCCTGCCGCTGGTGGTCCTACATCATCCTCATCTTACTAAGCTTAGAGAGGTTAGACAGCTTGCCTGAGGCCATGCGGCTGATAACGCAGGTACCTGGCCAGACACCCACTCGTTCTGATGCCGGAGCCTCTTATCACCATGTTACCAAGATGTAACATGTAACATGTAAGGAGGCACCTTATAATCAGCAGCCCTGGGCTCACTGGGTGCTGGTTATTTGTTTGCCCCTTCACATTCAGCGGGGCTGTGTGCTGGGTAACTGGGAGCGGGGCCATCTCCAGGACCTTCCTGGAGATCTGGGGTCTGGCAGGCCGGGGTTCTTCTCCCCGCCCTGCCCTCACTGGTCACTGGGCTTTTCTGGGCCGTGGCTTGCTTGCCTATAAACTGGGGCTAATTCTCCCTATCGCAGAGGTCTGGCAAGAGCTCAGGACATGGTGGATGGTTAGACATTTACCCCCACCCCCTCCAGGCCTCTAAAGCTGTGTTTCTTACACCTCCGAGTGGCCTTCCCTGGGCATGTGTTCAGGAGGAAGCATGCCCGGGTAGTCTGCAGGCCTGGGAGCTGGACCGGGCTTTCCAGGGGGTTCTGATGCAGGGGGCTGGAAGAACCGCACCCTCCCTGCCCGCCCCCGTCAAGGCTTCTATAAAACGTTGTACAAGTGGGAGAAATTGGCGCCCCCCTCTTGTCCCCTCCTAGGGCTCTCTCTGCTTTTCTTCTGTGGCATCCATCATGCTTGTAATTATGTGTTTAGCATCTGTCTGCTTCTCTGGGCTGTGTGCTCTCCTACTCGGCTGGCCTTGTTCATGTCTGGGTCCCCAGCACCAAGCAGCCTGCCTGGGTGTAATAAGTGTTTGCTGGGAAAACAAACAAACAAACGCCTGGCTGGGTGAGTGAATGCATGGATGCTCTTTGGAACAGCTGGACTCAGTGTCCCCCCTGAGGCCTGTGCTCTAACACAGGCTCTGCGGCCTCACACTTCTCATGTGATCTTGGGCAAGACACAGTGTCCTCTGGAATATTAGATTGATTAGTGAGGAGGGGTGGGGTGTGGGGGATCCCAGAGAGTTCTGGGGGAACGTGTGGGAATGGATTCCATGGAGGGGTAACTGCATGAGCAAAGCCTGGTTCAGGGGGACCCATAGCCAGATGTCCACGGGACCAGGTCTCATCATTCACCACGGCCTGTGTGTTTGGGAGTGTATAGGAGTGCGGTGTGTGTCTCAGTGAACGAGGAAGCCAAGGCACAGAGAGGGTACAGCCCTCACCTGATATCCCTTAGGGGTGGGTGGCAGGCAGTTCCTACTCACCTCATCGGGACCAATTTGGGGGGTGCTGATGCTATGGAGAAGGGGAACAGGACAGGTTTTTGGGGGGAGCCTTTCAGGCCTGTGTTGTAGGCTTCAAACGTCAGGCTGATGAGCCCAGACTTTGGCTGGAGGCCCCAGGAGCCCAGGGGCCCCAGGAGGTATGCAGGAGGGAAATGCACGGTCACAGAATTACCCTGGCTACTGGTGCTGTGGCAGCAACTACAGATGGCATAATCACTCAAAACCTCCTGCTCACTTCTCCTCTCTTTCTCACAGAGGAACCACAGCGCGAGGGTGTCTCAGTGGGGTCAGGGATTGTTTGGGCAGCTTAGCTTAGTGGCTGGTGTGTGTGTGTGTGTGTGTGTGTGTGTTCAAGGGTGACTAAGAGTGGACCCTGCGCCTCTTAGAGAGGGAATTCTATCATGAAAATCATTTGGTGGCCCTCAGGTGGCACGGGGTCGCACAGCAAGCTGGCACTAGAATATTTTGAGCTCACAGTAATGAAAGCAAATGGCAATTTGGCGTGTCTTCAGGCTTGAAAGCTGCAGTGCGTGTTCAGTCATTGGCGGCCGTTATTACCCACTGCTAATGGGGACTGCTGCTCCCAGGCTGTTGAGGGAGACAGGGCTCAGAGAGGTTAAGTGACTTGCCCAGCGTCACACGGCAGGTAATGGGAGGGCAAGGTTTAAGGCGCAGAGTTTGGCCTCTCCCCCTCCCCCAAGGCCAGGCTGCTCCCTGGAATGGATCAGCTCTGAGCTGTTTCTAAGCACTGGTTTCCATAGCAGCAGGGCCATTCCTGCACAATGGATCCCCCGTCTTCCCTGGGCTTTGCTGCCGTGGGGCTGCAGGGGTGGAAGATGCTCTGACTTGGGGGACAGCTGGGATGTGAGGCCGGGAGGAGGGGACAGGCCATTCTGACCGTCTTGGGGCCCTCAGTCCTTACCAAAATTCTTCCATTGGCTCTGGGATTGGGTTCACTTTCAGGTTGAAGGTAGGGAGAGAGAGTAGAGAGAAAGAAATAAGAAAACACCAGAAACAGAATTGGGGGGTAGGGGGAAGATAGAGACAAAAGGAATTATACAAAAGCCAAGAAAAAATAGAAAAAACAAAAACAAAAAACAAAGAAGCATGCACTGCTTTCCAGACAAATAATTTAATTTCATCTTTACAGCCTTGTAGGTGGGTTCTGTTTAGTCCCGTTTTACAAATGAGGAAACTGAGGGCAATGCAGTGCTTCTCAAAGTTTAGTCCAAGAGCCAGCCTGTCTCACCTAGGAGTTGGGGGGATTGTGCTGGTTAAAATGCAGCTTCCCTGACCCTATCTTGGACCTACGGAATCAGGATCTCTGGAGTGGGGCCAGAAATCTGCATTTGGTGAATTCCCCAGGAGAATTTTCTAGAGAGTAAAGTTTGAGAGTATCCACACACACGCCAATGGCTGCTCTGCCCTCTACTTAAGTGTATGCAGCACATAAATGCAGAGCCAGGATTTAGGACCCAGAAAAGAGCAAGGAAGAGAGGAAAGTGACAAAGAGAAGCTTTTCAAAGGAAGACAGATATGCCTCAGAAGAGCAGGCAGAGAGCAAGAGAGAGAAATAAGGTAGAAAGAGACACGTGGGGAGAAATCCACGGAATTAAGAGAAGGAGCGACCTGGTGGGACCACAGGGAGCTTTATTGACTATGACCACCTGTCACTCTAAATGCAGCCCCTCACTTGGTCTTCACAATAGCCTGATGAGGTCCTACCGCTCCCATTTTCTGGATGAGGAAACTGAGGCATGGAGAACAAAGGTGTGCAGCCAGCCTTTGAGCCCTGGTGCCTGGCTTTGAAAGAGATCATGGCTCTAGCCATCAGGCTGGGTTGCCTCTGACCTGGAAAACTACTTTGGAGAGAGAAGAAACCAGTTGGAGATATTCAGGCTTTAGCTCCGAGGGGCAGCAGAGCTCACCCTTGTCCCCAGAGTGGACTCTGACAACCCAGGCTGGAGTCTGGGCTCCATCTGAAGTCCTGGAGGTCCAGGCTGCAGAGAGATGCAGACTGGTGGCCTGTGTGCTTTCGCTAACCCTCCAGGCAGACAGAACAGGGGCTTAGACTTGGGCCTAAATCTTGGCTCCATCACTTATTCCCTGTGGGACTCTGGGCAAACTATTTACCTTTTCTGTGCCTCACTTTCCCCACCTGCAAGTTGAAGATACTAATAAGGTCTACCTCACAGTTATTAAGAGGCCTCAGCTGAGATGGAACATGAGAAGTGCACAGAGCAGTAGCTGGTGCTAGTAAGTGCTCGATAAAAGCTGTGAGGAATCACCGAGAAGCCCAGGGGTCATATAGAAGTCCTCACGAATGATGGGTCTCCTGGAGCTCTATTTGCCCTCAACTGGGGCAGGGGAGGAGGAGAGGTTCCCAGTGAGTCCTGCCCTTCTCTGAACCCAGGGAAACCTACCAAACACAGAATCATTGACGGAGCAGAAACAATGGCTCCATTCATGTACCCACCTGCTGCTACAGGCCCTGGCCCTGAGAGTATCACCAGGTCTTACTGGGAGCTCTCGGCCTGTGTCTCACCCAAGCTCACACCCAAGTCAGCTCTGCCCAGATGCTGCCATGGCTCCATGGGCACCGCCATGTCCACTAGGTCCCTGCAGGTATCCTCCAGGGTCTGGGCGAGACATGCAGCCGAGGCATTGGAGCCCGGGGATGGAAGCCCCATCTACCTCTGGGAGGAACGAGTCCTCCTATTTTATAGATGAGGAAACATTGGCTCCGAGTAGTAGAGTGACTTACCCTAGGCCACACAGCAGGAAACGGTACAGCCAGAACACTCACCTACTTCTATCCATGCTCTGGTTGCCTCCAACAAGCAATTTTCGAGCCCTTGCTATATACAAGGCATTGGTGATACACACGGACATACTTGCATCCCTCTCACAGGCGGGGAGTAAGCCAAGGAGGAAGCAGGTCCTCCCCATGTGATGGGTGCTGTGGCAGCAGCTGGCATTTACCGAACATGCCAGGCACACTCCCAAGGATGTTTCCGGTATGGACTCATTACCCTCTCCACAGGTGGGTGGTGATGAGCCGCCAACCTTTGTCCAGCACCTGTTCTGAAACGTAGGCGGTCTTGGGTTGAGTGGGAAGTGGGGTGGGAGGTTAACAAATGAGCCGGTGACCATGGGCCTTTCTCCAGTGCTGGTGGGGAGTGTGAGTTTCATCTCTTTTCTCTTGTGACAGCACAGACCAGCGGAAAGCTCTGCTGTTCATTAACCGTGTAATGGCACTGGGCTGCATGTGACATGATTGGATCTTTGGAATTCCACTGACAACGTGAGGGTGAGCCTGTTATCATGACTCCATCTTATGGACGAAGCACAGTGAGGAACAGGAATTCTAAGTCGAGAGAATTTGAACCTGGTACTGGGGTGCCACGACCGACCTGTTCTTTGATCCTGCTTCTTGGTTCTCTGGGAAGGGAGGGGTAAGCACAGGTTAAGGCTATGGGCTGGCTTCCCAGGGGACATGGAATATGGACTAGACCAGAATATGGGCCAGAGTCAAGATGGAGAAATGCAGGGGGAGAATGGGGAGGAGAGCCCTCGGCCTGGGAGTGTGGAGTGCTAGCGGGAGGGCAGAGTGAGCGGAGAGCGTCTGCCAAGGTGGCAGGGCCCGTGAGTTCCTCCAAGCGTTCCTCTGCAGAGTGGGGGAGACTGCTACAATCTCATCTTGTCACCGAGTTACTTTCTGTCAGGAAAATGAAAGTGAGGTCGCGCCCTTCTGCGCTCAGAACACTCCTGTGGCTCCCTGTTGCTTGCAGAGAAAAGCCGAAGTCCTTACAGTTGCCAGCAAGGCCCCTGCCCTGCTGACCCCGGCTGCTCCTCTGACCTCCCCCAGCCTGTTTCCCCTTGCTCACGTGGCTCCAGCCGCATGTTCTGGAACATGGCAGGCACCCTTGTGGCCCTTTTGCCTGCAAAGCTCTTCTCTGAGATACCTCTGTCGCCCCGTCACCTTGCCAAATTGTTTTTATAGAGAAGCGTTTCCCTGACCATCCTATTTTAGATTGTACCTACCTCACTCCCTACTCCTTTTTCTTGGTTTACGTATGACGTTTTCACAGCACTCATCACCATCAGCACACGACATGTTTTACTTCTTTGTTTTGTGTATGGCTACCCCTGTGACGTCAGCTCCATCAGGACTGGGATGTCGTCTGTTTTGTTCCCTGCTATGTCCCCAGAGCCGAGCACAATGCCTAGCACATAGTAGGTGCACAATAAAAGCAATCGTTGAATAAATACAAATAACAACAATGATCTCATTTCATCATCATCTGCAATTCATTTTCTCTGTTTTGTCGATGAGGAAATTGAGGCTCAGAGAAGGCAAAGTGCTTACCCAAGGTCACACAGCAAGTAAGGGGGCCTGGTGGGTGCCCAGCTTCTCAGGACGAAGAAGGACTTACTGTCCAGCTGCTGAAACACAGTGAGTGGAATTCCAAAGATCCGATCATGTAAAGTGCAGCAGAGTGCAATCACAGGGTTAGTGAATATCAAAGCTTTTAATTGACCTGCATGGTCACAAGAGGAAAGATGCAAAAATCACACTGCCCACCACCACCAGAGAAAGGCTCGGTCGTCACAAGGGTGTCATGCGTCTGATCTGTATTAAGTCATTTAATCTTCCCAACAACTCTCTATTATCATCCCACTTTACAGATGAAAAAACTGAGGCTCAGATGAGCCAAGTACCTAGTCCAAAGTCTCATAGCTAATAAGTAGCCAGAGCCAGGATATGAACCCAGACAGTCTGACTCCAGAGCTCAAGTTGGTAACTACTACATATCCTGCTTGGGCACTCTACCCCTATTCCCCGCCCAGACATGCAGTTAGGACGTTATCATAGGAGTCTTGAGCTAAATCCCTTCAGCCTGTCTCCACACATAGGACTGGATGCAAGGACTTAACCTTTCCTGAGATAAGATTTCAAGCTGCAAAGGAGACACTTTACCCCAGAAGCACATCAGCATCCCACACTCACCTCCAGATCGAGACAAGAGTAGAATGTCTGCTCACACTGCAAAAGCCTTCAGCGTGTGATTTCCTAAAGTGTTGCCTCACCCCTACCGAAGCCCAAACCTCTGGGGCTGGGGCTTCCTCTGAGAAGCACTAGGTCCCCTCCCCTGTCCTGCTATGCCTGGGCTCTGCCTCCCGCATGGATCCTCGGGCCAGCCAGGGACCAGAGAGAAATAGCTCTGCAGGCTTCGGGGTAGGACAAGTCATGCCTAAAGTCCGCCCTCCCTGTGAAAGCCTTCCCCAGCCCTCTTTATTGAGCTCCTTTTTACTCTGGGGGTAGTTGCTGAGGACCTACTGCGCACCGTGTGGCATCACAATCAGAACCTTTCTTAAACATCACAACAATTTTGTGCACTTGGTTATTTTGCAAAGGCAATGAGTCAATATTTATTGAGTACTTACTATGTTCCTGGCACTAAAGTAGACACAACATAGAAGAAGACAGATAAGGACCTGGCTCTTGGGGACGTTATCCAGGTAGAGAAGACAGACGGATGAGGAAGGAGGCAATCGTGGGCAGAGTAGAATAAAGAGAAATGCTGGGGGACTCTGCAAGCACAGAATAGGAGCTCAGTATATATTTGTGCTCTATTGCAAAGCTCTGAGACTCCTGCAGGATCACAGCTTCTGGGTAGTTCTCGCAAGTGCCACCCTATTGTGCTAATCTGGGCTGGACAGTGGCTGTAACACACATTCCCCCAAATCTCAGGGCTCAACACAATCATGTTTATTTTCACTAAATCGCAGTCCTGTATTGGTCAGCAGAGACGCAGGCCCTTCCTACCAGTGGCTCTGACATCTTTTGGGGTTTGAGGTTCTTGTCTGGACCTTCTGCATTTCCCAGCGGAGGAGAGAAAGGGTAGGGCATGGAGGACCATGTGGGAGGTTTTATGGGCTTGAAAGGGACTCATGGCCAAGTCACCTGATGTGTTCGGGGATTCAGGTAGTGACCTAGGGGTGAAGGAGAGAGTGGTGTCAGCACCCAGCAATTCCTGCAAGGTATTTTCAATGCCGGAGACACAATTTTCCTAAACGACTAGGGTGCTTAGGAAGCAGGCATGGATTTGGGTGGCCACATACTTCTAACCAATAGATTTCCTTCCACTCCAGTATGCTAGTCAGGATTCTTTCAGCTTCAATGGACAAAAACCCAATTCGAAATCACTTAAGGAAAAAAGGGAATGTGTTGGTTCTGGTCAGATAAGGCAGGTTTAGGAATGGCTGGACAGAGTGATTCAACAAAGTCATCTTTTCTGCTTGGCTTTATCCTACTAGCAGCCTCTCAATGTGTGGTAGGGAGGACAGTCACCAACGCGCAGGCCCCGATTCACACGCCCCAAGACCAGCAAGGCGGGTAGAAGAAAGGGCTTCTTTCTCCTACAAGTCAAATATCCATCTACAGAGGGTGCCAAAAAAAATGTATGCACATGACTTGTATTCATCTTTTGTTATCAGTATATATTGAGTATTACAATTTTAATATAGACTTTTTTCCTTTCTTAAAATGTGTATACATTGTTTTGGCATCCTCTGGATATGTCTATATATCAATCCCGGAAGATCACTTTGGTCCTGCATGGGACCCTTGGGCACCCTTATCTGAGTGGTCCTGATGGAAGCCCCATGAAGCCCCCACGATGTTGGTTAACGGCCATTTCCCAAAAAGGGACTCCGATAATGCCATCACTTTCACTACAGGGGAACTTATAAGAGTTTTCCAAGAGCATTGTGCTTATCACAGTGTTCTAGATGTCAACGGGGATAGGAAACGAGAAAAATCAGTGGCTAGTATCTCTATTAATAGCCAATTTCTGGGACTGAGGTGTGGAACTTGTGATTTTATAGTGTCAACATAACTTTTCCTTTTCCCCAACTTAAGTTCAAAAAGAGGAGGAGACCCAGAAGGCAAGAGATGAAGAGCAAACGTCAGCTTGTAGATAAAGCCGTGTAGAGAACATGGCTGGGGTGCAAAGACAGACAGGACTGCTAGCCCTGGTCTTCAGAACTGGACGGACTTGACTGTCCAGGCACAGGTCTGCGAACCAGCACAGACCACCGGGCAGAGCACGTCTTCACAGGCAGGCTGACAGGAGCTCAACTCCCCTCTCTGCTCCAGGATCAGTCAGTCAGTATTGTTGCTCTAATGGAGGGTCCCCCACCCCCATCCCAACAGTGCTCTGCCCCGGTACCCTGGGAAGTACCAAGGAGCATCCCCTAATGGGGGGAGCTCCTGCTTCCGGAGGCAGGAGATGAAATTTGTGAGGTGCAGGGAGTCAGAGAAAGAAGTATGTTTGTTTTCCTTTGAGTTTGGAAATTGACTGTTCAAATAATACAATGCACCGTGAAATTTTAAAAGAAAAGCAACAGAAAATAATTGTTAAAACACAAGCCACCTTTAATTCCACCATCCAGGGTTAACTGTTATTACATGTAGGTATATATCCCTCAGGCCTTTGTGAGTGTGAGTGTTTCAACAAAATTAGAAACATGCTTTATGCACAATCTCCTATCCTGCTCTCTTTAACATTCTATATAAAGCATTTCAGCATTTCCACAGGCGGGCAGCACAAAGGGTAGAGGCAAGAACTGCGTCTGTTTGATGACCATGGTGTCCCCGGGGGCCTAGCATGTGTGCCATGCTCATAAAATATCGTCGAAAATAACACTGATAGGTAAAATATTTATTAGATGACTTTTAGGCATCCCAAGACATCATGTAATTACATCCTCACACAAGCCTATGCAGTAAGCACTTCTGTGAAGCACATCTTATTACAGATGAGTAAACTGAGGCCAGGAGAGGTGAAGTCACTCATCCTAGGTCACACCTCTGTGCTCCATCTCTGCGTGAACACATCCTTGCACATGTATTTTCCCATTTGACACGTTTTCTTGTCATTTCCCACTTTTAATCAGGGGTCATCTCTGTTTCCCTGAGACAGGACTCTCCATTTCTTTCTTTCTTTCTTTCTTTCTTTCTTTCTTTCTTTCTTTCTTTCTTTCTTTCTTTCTTTCTTTCTTTCTTTCTTTCTTTCTTTCTTTCTTTCTTTCTTTTCTCTCTCTCTCTCTCTCTCTCTCTCTCTCTCTCTCTTTCTCTCTCCTTCCTTCCTTCCTTCCTTCCTTCCTTCCTTCCTTCCTTCCTTCCTTCCTTCCTTCCTTCCTTCCTTCCTTCCTTCCTTTCTTTCTCTTTCTCTCCATTTGGAAAGAAAGGCTGGCCCACCCTGTGCAGGGCCCTGAGGACTGAGCTGGGGCCTGCTGCCAGCAGTTGGTCAGTCCCCACTTAACCAGTCTTAGCCAGCCTGGATCTAGGATGGCCTTGGGTGCAGCCTTCCTTGGGGCATATTGACCTCTCCCCTGTACCAGGCTGCATGTGCCAGTGTGTCTGCCCATCCTACCAGATGCTGGGGTCTTCCATTATGCCCACTCGCTATCTTCTAGAACCTCACAGGGGCAGATGCTATGGAAGCCCCACCCAGATCCCTTTGGCCTTTCTTTCCTATTTCAGGGCACGCTGGTCCTGCGTCCAGCTGCCAACACATGAGTGGGGACTTTCTCTGGCCACTCTGAGTTTGCTCTACGCCCAAGCCTGCATGGCAGGTCAGAAGTGCCAGGGAACAGATGGTTCCTGGGAGCAGCCTTCAGCCAATTACTATTGCAATTGTCATTTAAATACCCCAGCGCCCTTGCCTCCGGGGCATGCGACTCTGAGGCCCTGGCTCCCAGAACTCCCCAGCAGAGCGCAGCCCCAGTTACTTGATAACAAACACTCATTGGCTTCCTTCCCTTCCCTATGTCACTTCCCCACCCCCCATCCGTGTTTCCTGGGATGCCTCCCACATAAACTTGAATCCTAGGCTCAGGGTCTGTTTCTTAGGGAACCCAAACGAAGAGACCTACTCTCCCTTGCTTCCCTGCTGCCATCACCCACTTTAGACCTCTCCCTCTTGCATTCCCCACAGGCTGTGTCTCCACTCTCTCCCCTCCAATTCATTCCCCACTCTTGTTCCCAGTCGCCTTTTTAAAATATGTTTTGTCCACCCTCACAACTCCGTTGACGTCCTCTTGCCTCCAAGCGGAATCCTCAGCATAGCATTTCAGGCTCTGTGTTTCTACTGCACTGACCTCCCCAGCATCTCTCTAGGCCACCCCTTGCCCTGCACAGGGGAGGGGGGAGGCGGGGTAGGGGGGTCACTAATCCGTCTCTCATGTCTCTGCCTTTGCACTTGCTCTTCCCTCCGCCTGGCATGCCCTTTCCTATCTTGGTCACTCAGAAAACTTCTACTCATCCAGCAAGACCCACCTCAGAAATCACCTCCACTCTGAAGCCTTCCTAGAGCACCCCAGCTATGGACAACCCTTTCCTTCTTTTGTGTCCCATGAGTACATTATTTACTCCTTTTATTCAAGACTTGTCCTGCTTTATTATAATGATCTGTTTGTACCTCTGGCCCCCCTGCAGGACTGTAGCCTGCTTGAAGGCTGGCTGAGTCCTCCTCAGCTCTCACCCCCATGCCTAGCACTTTATTAGGCGTCTAATGAATACAGGTGTCTCTTGCTAGTCGCACTCTTACTCCTAACTATTCAAAACTTAGGAACCAAATCGATGAAAATAACATGGTGTCCTCTCAGGATTCTGAACCCATCGGCCAACATCCTGAAACCTGAACTTAGGAGTGGTGTGAATTTGGGTGGCAAGAAATACTTGTCTATGAATGAATTAATCACTTAATGAATGAGGGAGTTCAAATCTGAGAACGTTTATCAACTCTGGGCACAGACCTGTGGGAAGTTGGAAGAGAGAAGGCAAGGGGAGAACATGGAGATGCCGAGGCAGAGCCAAGAAAGTTGTTTTGCTTTGGAATATATTATTTTTGCAGGTTGCTATAGTTACCGCTGTGAAATTAAAAATTAAAACCTTGTGAAAGAGAGAGGGTTGACTGAGATGAGGCAGTTCCTTGACAGGCTGAGTTATTTATCTTTTCTCCATGTAACATCTGGTTATGTGCTTGCAAATTTATTTTTAATTCAGAGCTCTAAAAAGGATTTCGTGGTGGTACGAGGTGCTCAGATGATCGGCTCGGGAGGGGAAGGTGAAGCGGGTGAGATCCTGGGGCTGCCTGCGACCCCACCTTGTCTTCTGGCCCTCGCTCCTACTTCTGACACAACCTCTAGGAACCAGGCGTAGCTCAAAGGTGTTCCGGACCCCCTGCCAATCAAAAGGCAGCCGTAACCATGGTTCCCAGATGCAGAGCCAGGATGGGGGCTGCTTTCTCCGTTTCCCGTGGTTCTCTGAACAGGAGGACAAGCACGGCCAGGGAGGAGGGAGACTGAGTTTTTCTCTCCACTGTTCTGAACCTGTGTGGCCCTGTGCGTCTCCTGGGTCCTTCCTAAACCCCTATATCTGACACCCGGAAAGACGATGAGTAATCTCATGGAGACAACATTGGCTGGAGTTAGGAGATGTGAAATCTGGATCCAGTGCAGCCATCGCTGGCTGTGTGACCTTGGGAAACCCCCTTCCCTCTCTGGTCCCGAGTCTTCCCACTCTGGACCTTGGGGAACCCCCTTCCCTCCCTGGTCTCCTCTCTTCACGGAAGGGCCGGAGTCTGGGATAACCCCTTAGGCACCTATTCTAGGAATATAAGTGAGTCTAAGGGAGTCGCCAGGCATCATCGGTGCCTATTTTTGTGCCTTTGCTTGACTGCCCCTGGTGGCAGGTTGGAAACCTAGGGTAGGCTGCCCGGTGAGCTCCCTTTCCTTACCAACCTACTTCCTGCCTCAGAGCGTTGCACCTACTGTTCTCTCTGCCTGGAGCCCTCTTTCCTCAGAAGTTCACAAGGCTCCCTTCCCCATCCCACCTAGGTTTCTGCTTAAATGTCACCTTCTCATCAAAGCCAATCCAAAATGACCCTCCTGCCTCACTGTCTTCTAGCACCCATCTCACCTGGGGGTATAGTGTAATTTCTGATTGTCTTCCCTATAGGACGAAAACTCCACGAGGGCAGGGACTTTATCTGTCTTGGTCATAGCAGGTCCTGGCACACTATAGGACTTAATAAATGTTCGTTTAGTAAATGAATAAATGAATGAGTGGGTGAAGAAAACATTTATTGGATCCTGCCAAATGCCAGGCTAGGTTAAGACAGGTTAGGATAGGTTAGGACACAGGGGAAATAAATGATATAAAAAACTCACAGGTGAGGGAAAATGAATGTCAAAGGCAACTCGGAAGGAGGAAATAAATTCTCTCCAAATGCGTGGCATGTGTGTGTGTGTGCGTGGTTGTGTGTGGTTGTGTGTGTGTGTGTGTGTCAGGGAGATTCTTCTCTGCTGTGGTAAAAATGATCATACAAGGTGGATGATAGAAAATAATTGTATATATAAAGCCCAAATTCTTTTATAATAACAAAAGTAATAATAACGACTATGTATCAAGTCCTCATTACAGATGGAACACAGTGCTTTGCATAAATGAACTCCGAACTTTACAAAAGCCACACTGTGAGAGCAGGGTCTTGTCCGTTATTTCCACTCTGTGTCCCCAGTTTCTGGTGCATATTAGGGGCCCGATACACATTTATGGATGAATGAATCTCCATTTTATATTCAAGGTGCTTGATCAGGAAAGGTGAATGACTTGTCCAAGGACACACAACTGGCAAGTGACAAAGCCAACATTTAAGCCAGGTCCTTTTGGCTCTGTCCATGCTGGAAAAAGAGATCCTCCTGTCTGGTGGCTTCTTTGAGTCACTGTCTCCCACCCATTCCCCTGAAAAAAATGACTCCCCCACCCACTCACCCATCACAAACCCTCACAACTTGCCTAACACTCTGCTTAGCTCAAAGTCCGAAAGACCTTGGTCTGAATGGAATGGAAATCAGGCCGAGGTTTAACCATCGAAATTGCAAACACAGCCCGGGCCCTAGTGTTGTTCTGAAGCATCCTGCCTCATCGTGCCTGACGGGGCTGGTGTGGGAGGGCCAGGGAACATTTTGTGGGCAGATTCCAAACTTCTTGACAGGTCTGGACTCATTACTCAGGCTCCCCCCATGCGTGAGTTCCAAAAAGCATGGCTGAAGCCCTGGGCCTGTGTGTTCAGCAGGGATAAATAATTAAAGAACCATCGGGCGCCAACAGCCTGACAAGGGGGTTGTTGTGTAGCTAGCAAAACTGCGTCCCGGCCCACTCTGTTTTTGGGTTGAGGCCCTTGTTTCTGATAGCTGTTTCGGTGGCAGTGGGAGCAACAGATCCCAATGGCAGAGGGGCCTGACTGGACTGTTCTCAGGGACAGAGGGCATGCCTGAGGGAGGGCAATTGCAGCCGACCAATCTAGGCTCAAACCCTTGCTGCCTCCTGGACCTGGAGGTGATGTTGGGAAAGTGTCTTCTTAGTTCCCGTTCAGTTCCGTTGTTTCTTCTGTAAAATGGGAAAATGGCCCCTACTTTGCTGGGTCGTTGAGTGGATGAAGTTGTTGATGTAAACTGCAAAGTGCCTTGTAAAGTATCAACAGGAATACATCCGCTCACTTGCTTATTGTCTGCCTCCCTCGCTAGTTTGATGGCAGGGACTGTGCTGGCTTTGTTCACCTGTGAGCACCTGGAACTTGGCATGCGCTCCGTAAATTTGTTTAACAGTCAAATGAGTGATGGGTACATTTGGTAATTGTGAGTCACATCAAAGGTGGTGCCTGGGAGTTCAACTTGCGGATACTTGAAAGCCTGGAATTTTCAAGGTAGGTGGTTTCAGGGCAAGACCCTTACTCCTTAGAATTCTCAAACGGGTTCACATCGGCCGGTCTGGTGCCTGGTGACAATGTAGCCTGAAGGGCAATGGCTCAAGAGCCTTTTCTGAACCCTGATCCAAGCAGAGGCCTGATGCTAGTGCATTTGGGTGGGGAGAGATAGAAAGGGAGAAAGTGTGGTCCCTGGAAGCAATGCGATTCCACAGAGAGCGCATGGGCTTGGGTCCCATCTCATTCCTACCGTTAGGAAAGGGAGAAATACACTCAGAGGCAAATAACAGAAACCCTACCATAGCGGTACAACCTGGTTGGTGCTTACTGTCCTAGGTGACAAGAAATCCAGGATAGGCCCCAGGACCAATGTGGCTCTCACTCATACCACTGGGGACTCAGGCTCTGCTTGCCAGTATCTTTGCCACCTTTAGCGCGTAGCCCTTTGTTCTCATTCCTGGTGCCTCATGGTTCCAAGATGGCTGCCAGGTCTCAGGCGTTGCATCTTTGTTCCACGTAGGAAGACAGAGATGGGAGAAGTGCAAAGGAAAAGGCTTTCTAATAGTGGAGGAGTGCTGTCTCTGGGATTTCTACCTTAATCTCATAGCCAGATCAGTGTCACATTCTACTCCTAGCCAAAAAGGAAGGCAGAATAATTAGCTTTGGGGAGTTTTTTGTAGCTAGTATGAGAGGAACTATTAGCTGTGTGGAAGGCAGCTGCCCACACATGGTTTCAACAGTCTAGAATGGTTCCCCAAATTCTGAAGTCCCTCCATGATCACTAATGCTTGAACTTCCGGTAAGAAGGGTGTCTCCTCTCCGACAGAGTTGTGATCAAGATGGGGGCTGTGTAACCCTGCTTTACCGAGTACCAACTGTGTGGTCTTAGGCAGGATCTGTAACTTCAATGTGCCTCAGTTTCCTCATCTGTAAAATGGGGATCATGGTCCTTCCTCATGGGGTTGTTTTATGAGGGCTTAAAGCTGTGCCTGCCCTACAGTACGCACTCAAAAAATGTAGTTCTGAAATTATTGTTAGTATTATTAATATTATGACTGTCATTACTAAGATAAGGTTGATGACAGCGAAAACAATCAGGCTCCAAGTGTCTGAGGAGTGGTCCCATCTCTGCCCTGACTGGCTGTGTCACTTTGAATAAGCCCATCTCTGGGCTGGTGTCTCCTCTGTATAATGAGGATCTGGAGTCTGATGGTCTCCACAAGCCTCCCCTGATGGGACTCAGAAAGAATCCTATCCGACATCACACCTCAGGCAGCCTGTGAGCATAGCTTCCCTGTGAGTGGGTCTCATTATGGAGACAGCAAACTCGAGGGCTGTTCTAGGTTTGCTCACTCCAGGTTCCCCCTCCCAGGTTTGGGTTTTGGTGCTGGGTGGAGCTTCTCTCTGTCTCTGGAAGTCCTGAGCTGTCAACCTGCACCCCCTCTTCCGCCAGTCTCAACCTTCTCTTGCCACACTCCCTCTCCGCTCTGTCACCCTTCTTTCCTTCTCTAAATGTTACTTCCTCTTGCTGTCTTCCCAGCAGGGAACTTCTGAAGCCAGCTTCCCACAGTGGGAGGCCCTGCATTGGGTGGGGGCAGGGAGGAGGCTCCCTGGGCCCATCTGTGACCTAGAGTTTGTTTTTTTCTAGGAAGGGCGCTGAGAAGCCCCTCTGACCTCCCCGGGGATCTTGTCCCTCAAATGGCTGGTGATCTCAGCAAGCTCCCATCTGTGAAATATGGCAGCTGAATGCCATACTTTTGAGAGGCCTGAGCAGAGTGCACGTTGATGGCAGGAGCCTTTCAGAGCCTCTGAAGTGGGAGGCCTGTGGTGGCGTAGGCTGTCAGCACATCTGCCCTTCAGACCCTTGATGTGGTTTGCAGGCTGCTGTTGGAAGGGGGCAGATCTGACAGGGCTCCTGTGCCCCCAACTACCCACCTCCTCAGATGGCAGCTTCTCTTTGATGTGTTTCTTGTGTTGGCATCCACTGAAGTTTTGATTCGAAGATAGGAGGACTCCAAAGAGAAAAGTAAAAGTTTGAAAGTGATAGCTAACTCCTTATAGACTTACCACGTGCAAGCTACTCAGCTAAACGCTTCACACATATTAACTTGTGTAATCTTACATCAATGTCATAAGATAGGTCCTATTATTACTGGTTCGGTTATAAAGGCAAAGGAATTGAGCAAAGATAAGTTTAGTAACCTGCCCAAGGTCACACAGCAAAGAAAGTGGGATTTGAACCCAGGCTCTTCCCTGCTGTTTTCTCCGTAAGCCCGTGATTTAGCTCATCCTCTCTTCCTCTCCATCTGGTGTTGGAATGCCTGCTACAGCATTTCCCCAAATTTATTGTCTGGCATAAGCTTACACACCTGCAGGGATGGGGAGCTTACCACCTCTCTGGGGATCTGGGGTCAGCTGTACCGGTTTGAAAACTCTTTCCCAAGTTCATGGACTCCTTAAATAAGTCCACAGGGCTCAAGCTGGTTTCCTGGGAAACACAGCAGCCTGCTCAGCCTGCAGAGACCTGGTGTGGTCTGGCTTACAGATGGAGAAATTTAGAAGGCGCCAGCAAACTCATGTTTTGGGGCCATGGGAGAAGATGTGGGGTGGATGTCAGTGTGATGGCTCAGAGCATGCGCTCTTGGTTCATTTCCCTCCCGCGGCCTTAATCTCATCTTCTATGAAATGGCACTTACAATGTCAGCCTCTCCCTAGGTTGGCGTGAGGATAAAACAAGGTAATCCATGTCGAGTGCCTGAAGAGCACAGGCAGCATTAAAACAATGTTAGCTAGTACTTGGTATATCGTCACCATCACCTATCATCTGTCTCCTCACCCCAGAATTAGGAATGATTTGGTCAGTGGCTGGAGCACAGAACTAGTGAAGTCAGGAACTTGAGTCTTGGGTCCAAACAGTCCTCTTTGGCAGAGAGTCCCAGAGAAGGGCAGGGTTTTGCTTAAAGCTGCAGGCTAGTCAGTGGCAGGAAAACTAGACTTCCATGTTGCAAAGAGAGAGGTGATTGGCCAGTCCCACTTGATACTCCTGGAAATGTGAAGTCTAAGGTCAGAAGAAGGCCCCGTGGGAGGGCAAAGCTGGCTCCTGGGCACCTGGTTCTGGGAGGAGCAGAGAATTACCTTTACAGATGTGATAGGTGGGATGATCAGGTGTTCAAATCCAAACACCCAGATATGTTGTCTGACTAAGAGTCTTTATGCTACACGTAGGTATGAGACATAGTTTGGAGGGGTGTAGCCTGGCCTGAGGTATAACTGTAGACTCTCTGGAATATTTTTAGGTGGTTTGGGGACACAAGAGGCAGGACACCTGAGTAGTCCAGTGGAGAAAGCAAGGACCCAGAAAGTACATGTGGGCTTGAATCCCAGCTACTCCACCAACTTGCTCTATGACTGACCACTTTGAGCCTTAGTTTCTTTATCTAGAAGATGGATATGGGGTTGTTGAAAGGATTAAGTATGACAATGGCAGCTGAGTAGCTAAAAAAGTTGCCAACCCAGAATGTCTTAAGCATATTTAAAGATGAGGAGATTTGACACATCTAAACCCAGATTGCCTCTATCTCTCAAACAATCAGAAAGATCCAGGCACTTTGAACTGCTATCTTGAGAGGCCATGCTGGGGCTTCTCTGATCCCCTAGAGCTGGGGGGAGGAGCATGTGCTCTCTTGTCTGCCAATCTGCCCCCGTGTCTGGTCAGAGGTCAGCTGGTCCACCCTCTTGCCCCTACAAGCCAGCCCCAGGCTGTGAAGGCAGCTGCCCTGGTCCAGGAGGAGAGATCCCTAGAAGAGAAAATTTCCCCACCCCTGGAGGTGTTTGCTCAGGGCTGCTACGGGATGAATATTTCCTTTCATAATGTTGCTAATCACTTTCCCCTCCAGGCAGGAGTGGAGCCTTTCCCAAGCTCCTCACAGCTGTGGTGCCCTGTGGGTTCTTAATCAATGTTACATGCTAATTAATAATAGATCCTTCTGCTCTAACTCCATCACTCCCAGCTACCCGCCCTCTCTGACAATCTGGCATCTTCTTGGCCAGATGAGGCTGAAATCAAAGGCCTGAAATTAGAGCAGAAAACTTTTCCTCCAATTCATTGTGGGAGGAGAGCTTGAACTCCTTGTCATGCAGGGTCTCTGGTCCCGCTCCCCGCATAAGAACGCAGGACATGGTGAGGCCAAAAAGGAACACCCACGGAGCCGTGTAAGGGGCTCCTACCACTATAGTCTCGGTGGCGGCTGGGTTGGAGAGACAGGGAGCAGGCTCCACACGATGCGCGATCCGCCGTCTGTTTTTCTGTCAACCAACCAACCCTGCTAGCTGCAATCTGCGCTTGCTAGCGTAGCCACGGCAGTTATATTAGTGGCTAATGGCTAACTGGTTACAACTGATGGCCAACTACTACCCGAGCCAGCACCTTTCTACGTGAGGTCGAAAGCCTGGAAACTGCTCTCTGGGCCTCTGTCCCCAGATTCTCACCATGACCCCCTGGATGATCACCCTGCTTTACTGATGGGGCAACATGGGGGGCATCCGTTCATTTGTCCCCACGGTCAGTGTGATTCAGTGGGTCTGCAGTGGGACCTCAGAATCAACACTTATATATAACAAGTTCCCAATTCTGCTGCTGCTGCTGGTCCATGGACCGCACTTGGAGAGACTAGTCGTGATAGTAGTATCACTGATAATACTAATTAGTGAAATTAGTATTATTTCACTAATACCCACCCGGGGCAAGTTACTTGGTGCCAGGCATAGGGATACAGGATGAATAATGCAGATATAGACCTACCCTCTCACTGGGTGGAATCCACCTCGAGTACCACATGGTGGGCAGGGAAGGATGTTCTAGAATCACACATACTTGATTCAAGACCTGGCTCTGTTGATTATCCTCTCTGATTCTGGGCACTTTACCTGAGTTTTCGGAGCCTCAGTCTCCACAGCTGTCTAATAGTGATAATTATGTTTCCTGCCTTGGATGGTTGGTGTGGGGATTTAACCAGGAAACGGACATAAAATAAGTGCTCAGGAATGTTAGTTGAGCTAGCACTGTACCTTTAATGATTATGTTATTACTAATGTCGGGTCATCATCCAAGGTTGAGTAACTAGGTCCTGAGGGAGTTGAGATTCATTAATTCATTCATTATTTATTCATTAATTCATTTGCCACCTATGTGTTGAACATCAAGTCCGTACCAGGTATGAGAAACACAGAGGTGAACTCAAAAGCTAAACTCCGCACTCTCACTGAGCACACTTTCTTGCCATTAACAAATACATATACAGCAGGTCCTAGAACAACATTGTTTGGTTCAATGTTGTTTCATTATAACATTGAGGAGAAAGAAAAATGGATTGCTGGCCAAGGCCACCCTCTGTGTAGAGTTCGCATGCTCTCCCCTGTCTGCATTTTCTCCAGGTACTCGGGTTTCCTCCCACATTCCAAAGATGTGCACGTGAGGTGAACTGGTGTGTCTACATTGTCCCCGTCTGAGAGAGCGTGGGGGTGTGTGTGAGCGTGCCCTGTGATGGAAGAGCGTCCTGTCCAGGGTTGGTCCCTACCTTGTACCCTGAGCAACTGGAATAGGCTCTGGCTCTCCGTGACCCTGGACTAGATAGAATAAGCAGGCTAGAAAATAATTCTCTTGCTTGTTTTTATTAATCTTTCTTGAATGTATGTAGAATTCACATTTATTTCAATACTTAATATGAAAAGTGTTTGGGGTCTTTATTTAGAAGTCGGTGATGTTTTTGTGGTCAGAAATATGCCATAAGAACTTAATTCCTGTTTATATCAATTAGCTTAGGGTAAAAGTGATTTCAATATACACTGTTTTGCTTAAAGTTGCAGTTTCCAAGAACTTATCGATGACGTTAAGCAAGGACTTATGGTCTAATAAGCTGGAGAGGTGATGAGTAGTATGAGGAGAAACCAAGCAGGCTGGGTTATAGAATGTCGGGGGTGGGAGGTATAGGTTGGTGATGCTCTTTCAGGTGCAATAATCCGCTGAGGGCCCCCCTGATAAGGTGACTTTGGGGCAGAAAACTGATTGGGGAGAGCGAGCAAGCCAGTAGGTGTCCTCAAGGAGGGTGTTCCAGGCAGAGGGCATAGTAAGCACAAAGATCGGGTGAGGACCAAGATCTGTGCATGCAACCCACCTGGACGTCTAATGGCATTGCATCCAGGGGTTCTGGACCTTTGTGCTTCGTAGCCCTCCCATAGCCTCCATCTCTCTTCTCTACCACTCTCCTCGCCACCAAGGACGGGCCCACCACCGGTGCCATACCCTTGTTCCCCAGGGAAGACTAGGCTGGTCACAGGCACCACTGCCTTTGGAGCTGGCTGATCCTTCTATGACCTTGAACAGGTCACTTCCCTCTCTGAGCTCCATTTAACTCTCTTACAAAATGGGAATGATTTTCTCACCGACACCTCAGGGTTGGTGATGGTCAGAAGATCTCCAGGCTGTAAAAATGCTTTGCAAGCTGGACACTTAGTAGGTACTTAGTAGATCGCAATGAATAAATGCCATTTCTATTCCTTTCTCTTCCTCCTCCCTTCCCAGATCAGCTCAGTGAGACCCAGGAATACAAGTAGGAATCCAGGTGGGAGCTCAGACCCAGAATTCTCACTTAGCCAGAGCGTGTGTCTCATTTGCATAGATTTGCATAAGGCCTGGAATGGTGTGTACCTCTTCTTGCCTTTAGTTCCTGTGAGCGCACATCACTATTTAAAAATAGGGTGTTGATCTTCCCCTTTTTCCACCGCTCCCTTTGCCTGTTGAAAGAATTTCAAGCTATTAATCAAATATGCCAGGTTTGGAAGCTGTTTTCTTTTGGCCCATTGCAGAAGGGGGTCACTCACTCTAGGAAGCCCTTGATTATCTGCTTTACTGGAGGGGAGAGGACAGCAATGATCTCACACAGTGGAGGGTCCTGGAAGCTTTAAAAAGAAAAGTCAATTTTGTTCTTTCTGCTTACAAAAGCAGAACATACAGGCAAAATGGAAAAATATAGAACAGCAGGAAAAATCCCCCCCCAAAGTACTCATAATAATCCCAACCAGGCACAATCGCTGTTAACATTTCAGTGTATTTCTTTCCTGGTTTATTTTTTCCTAATGCAATTTGTATATAATTGAGATCATACCACATATATAAAATGTTGCCGCTGGTTTCTCATTAACAACTATCATGAATAGCTCCCTTTGGTATCACAAACTTTGTAAACATCATTTTCATGTCTGTGTAATATTCCATTAGATAGTTTCTTAATCCTTCCCCTGCTGGAGGACATTTACATTTGTCCAGTGTTTTGTTTGTTGTTTTTTTGGTTTTTGGCTATTAAATATGTGACTGTGATAAAAATGTTTATGTTTTGGGCTTTTTCTCCCCTTATTTGGGTTATTTTCTCAGGAGGGACCCCAGAAGTGAGATGACTAGGATGGAAGGGGACGCTAAGTTTAAGGGTCTGGAAGATTTTGCTAACCTCCAACCGGTACTGGGACTGAAGAGTGTGTTTTTGTGTTGGTGTCGCTGAAGGTCTCTGAAATCAGCCCAGGGCAACCCTGGGACACCCTGCCATGGTGGAGGCTGCCTTCGGTAGCCCACGGCTCCATAACTCCTGGTACCTCATTCAATACAGGAAACCCTCAACCTTCTGCTGGCCTGGATGCAAAGCCTTTGATAATCTGCTTTCTCACAAACGTTCCCTGGGGCAAAATGTGTTTCAGAAAGTATCTGGGATTCAATGAAACTTGAGCTGTGTCTCCAAGGCTGTCTCTATGAACTACAAGTCCTGGTTCGCACAAAATGACTTGGGTTTCTGTCGGTTAGGAATGCCTTTGTCTTAAACATGCATTTCTAATTTTTTACTGACGATAACCGTCCAAGGTAGGCACAGCTACCCAGCTACGCTGTCTAGGCCTTAGGCTCCATCTTTCTGTTCTGCCATCTTTGGCACAGTGGCGTTTGTTGTCACAGTTGTTGCCTCGTGGTCCCAAGATGGCTGCCACTCCTCCAGGTATCAAGTCCTCATTCTAGGTTTGACTATGAAAGACTGGTAATGGGGCAAAGGGACATGCCAGCCAGGTCTGTTCTTTATATCAGAAAGGTAAAATCTTTCCTAGTACCTTCACCTGGCAGATTTTTGCTTGCATCTCATTAGCCAGAACCAAGTCGTACAACTACCTCTTCCTGAACCAATTGTTAATGAAGATGAATAAGGTTATCTGGCCTTTGAACCAATTAAGATTCACCCCCAGAGCTCAGGTAGAGGCCTACCCTCTCCCTCCTTGAGATCAGTGGATGACCAGTGCCATGGGAACAAATGAGTTTTCCTAGCAGAGAAAAATAGGGTGAAAGTAAGAGGGATGAGGATTACTAGGAAGAGGACATTGCCGTAGGCTTGATTTCTTTCCCAGGTTGGGCTCTTATTGGCTGATGCCTGTTCCTCTTGCCCAGTGATTGGCTCAGGGATGAACACATGGTCTAAATAGGGCCAGGACATCCAGTCCACAGTGGAGAAAAGAGAAGGTTCCCCTTTCTCTGTGGAGAAAGCACTCAGATATGATGACCAGAACTGCTGCAGCTATTTTGTTGCCATGAGGGAAGCCAGTCTGAGAATGACGCTGACAAATACACAGGAGGGAATAGAAATTCAAAAGGAATTCCCAAGAAATTGAGTCAAGGCCTTGATCTAACTATACTCAAAGTCCTCATTACTTCTGGACTTTTTAGTCACAAAAGGTAACATACGATCCTTGTTATATAAACTGGCTTAATTGTGGTTTCTGATGCAACTAAAAGAGCTGTAACTAATAGAGATACAAACAGGAACTTTGAAACGGAGGTTGTGTGGTTAAGTAAGTTTGAAGAACCGATTAAGCAAAGTCTGACAAAATTTCTGCTTGAGTGGATTCTTTCATATGCTGATATATACCGTGTTTCCCCAAAAAATAAGACGTAGCCAGACAATCAATCAGCTTATATTGTATCATATAAGACCCGGTCTTATATTATAGTAAAATAAGACCGGGTCTTATATTAATTTTTGCTCCAAAAGACGCATTAGAGCTGATTGTCTGGCTAGGTCTTATTTTTGGGGAAACGCGGTAATATGAAGCTTCATGAGGGGGAGATCTCACATAGCGTTTCCAGAACATATTATCTCCAGAATCATTTCATCATGGGACAGGGGATATCATTTTGAGAAATGCTGTCAAGCCTAACCCCTACCCTATAAACCTTCGCTTTTAACCTGAGATGGAACATATACAGTTAACGTGGACGGAGCTGGGAGGAGAGTCAAGAGAAGGTTAAGGTTTCAGTTCCCCCAATTTTTTTCCGAATGGTCTGTGAGTTTCCTCCTGAAGAAGGCCCAATGTCAAATAAGTCAGACACAAATGATAAGCAGAGTTTGGTACAAAGTCAATTCTAGGAAGTTCAATGTAGTTCAGAGAGCCTCAGCTGGGCAGGGGAGCCTCAGCTGGGCGGGGGAGGTGGAGGGGGTCAGGGTTCTTGTCCTGGATGGTGGGGCTTGTCCTTCCAGGTAGTTTTAGGCAGATGCCTTCTCTCCAGACCTGTTGAAATCTCTAGATCTGTGAAATGGGATAGAGCTCAGTTCTCAGTGATAGTCTTCCTAGCAACCTGCAGGCCACAGTTAGGACTGGGTGTAGGATAAGACTTTGTGAGCACTTCCTCATTGCCAGGTCCTCTGTGTGTCTGTGGAAAGACAGATGAGTGAGACACTTAACCCTGCCTTTCAGGAAGTCCTGGTCTAAAGGTGTGTGTGCATGTGTCCCATTTAATTAACAGGCAGTTGGAGATTTTTTTAAAAAAAATAGGTTTTAACCTATCTGTCCACCTCTGTCCAATTACTGTTGGTCCTGGAATGCTATGGTCCTGAGGCTGTGTATCTAGGCTCAGAGGGGAAGAGCAGCCTGATCATTTGTGAGGTCTGCTGTGGACAGTGAAAAGGGAGGGCTACACGGGCTGCGTTTGTCTCGCCCTTGCGGTACAGTGCAAATAGAGTAAGGAGGACTGAGCATTGGAGTTGTGGGAGCCAGAAGGAGAACCCAGACTGGGTGTGGTTAAGGAAGGCCTTCTGGAGAAGAGAGCATTGACATTAGATGTGACAGACGAATGAGAGTTTGCCAAGTAGAGAAAGGTGGGAAGAGGATTCCATGCTGTTATCATATTTTTCAGAAAGCCTTCTTTCCTGTGGTGCATGGCAGTGGATGGAAGAGGGTGGGATGGATGCAGAGGAGCCGTGACAGCCAGCCAGGGGAAGGGCAGGGGCCAGACGAGGCAATGCTAGGGAAGGAGACGGAGGGCCTGAGGAGTTGGACACGAGTCAGCTGTCTTGGAGATGTTGCCCCCACTCTCCATGACAGTTCAGGAAGAGAGGTGGGCCACCTTGAGCGGCAGGGACCAGCTTCTCTAAATGAAGCTGCTGTTAACATTTGCTGATTCTGAACAAACAAACAACAATCTTGAAGCCTTGGAGCTGGGGCTGCGTGGAGCAGATCTGAGTCTGCTTCCTGACCACCTGGGGCTGGCGGCGGGGGGCCTAAGAGCCTGTCCTGCCCAGCTCCCGGAGATAGTCCTTGGCAACTGGCCACCCAACAAGATCAATGAGATTCCTCTGGTAGGAGGGTCCAGGTGGGCCGCTTCACTCCTGCTTGTCTAGGTGATGACTCCCTGAAGAAACTTTGGGGGAGCTGGTTAACCCTAACAACAGCAACAATAACAATTATGACTCTCACAATATCAACCCAGCCTTCAAAATGCACCCCAAATCTAAAACCTGCCATGGTCTCCATTGCTGCCACCTTCATTCCAGTACTATAATCTCAGCTGCATCAGCACTGAGACTTCTCAATGGCCTCTCTGCTACCAGCTGGTCCCCTCTAGTCCACTCTCCACACAGTAGCTAGAGGGATCCCTTTAAAATAGAAGTTAGGTCATCACTCCTCTGATTGAAATCCTCCAATGGCTCCCATCTCACTCACAGTTGAAGTAAAAAAGCCTCCATTATCATCTGCATCCCTCCTGGTGGTCCCCCACCTCCCATTTACCTCTCTGGTCTTATTTCCCATTGTTTTTGATCACTCAGCTCTGGTAACCCTCGCCTTCTGGATTTTCCACTAACTGCTGTGAGCACTCATACCCCAGGACCTTTGTACCAGCTGTCCATTCTGCCTGGAGTGCTCTTCTAGACAATCACATGGTTCCCTCCATTACCTCCTTTAGGTCTTTGCTCATATATCACCTTTCTCTTGAGGCCTCCTTGACCACCCTACCTAAACTGCACCCTACTTACCCCTACTTTCTCTGATCCCCTCCTGTGCTTTTGCTCCATAGGACAGATCACCACCTAACATACTATATGTATTACTTATTTATTAAAGGTAGAGACCTTTGTCTTTTGATCACTGTGGAGATCCCAGCCTGCCAACACTGTCTGGTGGATATTAGGAACTCAATACATATTTGTTAAATAAGTGAAGGAATGATACCATTGAGCATCATGTGTCTGACACGGGTTCCAGCCATCTTACTCGACAGATCTAGGAAGCCTGCACTATGAATTTTTATTCTCATTTCTGCCTTTTTTTTTACTTTGGTAAAGTTCATCACCAAGTTCACAGTGTCCAGTCTGCTGATAATCTCAACAAAAGAATTCTTTCCCTCTGATACCATATTTTTCTTTACCAGGATGGTCTAGCATTTCCAATTGACTCTTTTTTAAAAATAGTTTCCTCCTCTCTCTTAAACTCCCCATCTGTTTATGCATGCTGTTTACCTTTTTCACTGGATCCTTTAATTGATTTATTTTAGTTTGAAAGTCCTTGTCTGATAGCAGATGATCATTTGTTGGGTACCGTGTCAGGCATTGGGCTAATGACATATCTTCCGCAAGTTTCACATGAGTAACTTGAGGTTCAATCAGAGGAAGTGACTTGCCTCAACGTCCCCTGGCCATAAAGTAAGGGCACTGTGCTTCCAATTCCAGAATGGCGGCAGAGATTTTGTTCTAACTAACTGTGTTAGTTCGCCTTCAGCCATGAGCTCTCCCAGAGACCTGGACTCAGCTCACCAATTTATCCACAAAGAAGGATCCAGGTGGCCCGTCCCCATGGCACCTCAGGATGGCCAGGCCTCTGAAGAGTGGAGCCAGCTCAGATTCAAGCCCCTCTGCTTGGCCTTTCAGACCCCCACCATCTGGCCCCATCCACCTTCCCCTCCCATCCCTAGGGCTTCCCAACAGGGTGACAAGCTGGTCCCCTCCTCTGCCAGAATCACTCGTCACTTTTTTCTCAACCTCTTCTTTCCACCCTGAAGATCGTTCTTCTGTCTCTTGTTCATTGATTCACTCATTCAACATATACTCATTCAGTAAATGTAATTCCGTACATTTAACTCAATGAAAGATACGTGATATAAGATTGCAGCTTCTGGAGCTTGACAACCAGGTTTGAATTCTGGTCTCTCCACTCATCAGTTGTATGATTTAAGTAAGCAGTTCATTAGTCTGTGTCTCAGTTTTCCCATCTGTAAAGTGGGGATAACAGGAGGGCCTATCTCAGAAAACCAAGGTGAGGATTCAGCGAGTTAGACTATATGAGTATTGACCAGGGCCTGACACTCAGCCAGCCCTCAGTAGTGTCAGCGGTCACTAACAGTGAATGCTGTAATGTGGGGACAGAGAGGTGACAGACCTGATTCTGCCTTCTGGGATTCCCCAATCCCGAGGGGCGTCAGATATGTAGACCCAATCTCTGTGGTCAGGGCTAGAGATGGCGCCAGCACAGGCCCAGGGTAGTTCAGGGGAGGGGCCCCACTTTTGTCCGCCTGTCTAGCCGCTTGGCTGCTCAGAGAGACAGAGTCACTGGGCTGTGAAAAGTCCAGCTGGCCAGGCCGTGGTGGGAGCCCCCTCCTGCCAGCCCTTTTCCCGGCCCCCATTCCACTCAGCGTGTTTGCTCTCTTTGGCCAGAGAGGAGACTGAACACTGCAAACACAGGGTTGAGACTGAGTCTGCGCCCACAGACAGGGCACGCATTCAGACATGCCCACCCGCCCGTTTCTAGGCGCATAAATGTGAGTGAGCACACTCAGACACTCAGACACACGTGCAGACAGAGCCCTATCATAGTAAGAGCTCACACATCACTCTTAGAATGTGTCAGGCATTCCAATATTTCATGTATATTAATTTATTTGCTCCTCACAATAACCTCATGAGGTAGGTCTTATTAATATCCCCATTTTACTAATGGGGAAAGCGAGGAGGCAGAGAGAGGTAAGTCATTTGTCCAAGGTCATACCTAGTAAGTGGCAGAATCTAGATCCCAACCCAGGGAGTCACACTACGATGGCACACGCTCAGGACGCACATACACGATGTCATCCTCTCATTTTCAGACTTGCAAACACAGACCCATGCTTCCTGATGGACGTGGAGCCCTTCCGGGATGCACAAACACTCACAGGGACAAGGCAAGGACGCCTGCAATCCTTCACACTCACCCAGAGGTGGAGGGCTAAGTGAACCACTGTTTAACTCAAGACCCCGCACAGCTGCTTAGGAGCACGTGCAGACACGCTCTCAGGGTTAGGAAAACACATGCTGTATGCACGTGGGCCTGGATTCCCCACCCCCACCCCATCAACACACACAGAAATGGAAAACAGCAATCACAGGGATTCTTGTAGAAATCAGCCTGGCTCTTGGCTGACTTCTCCCAGGCTCTTCTCCTCTCTCCTTTGAAGTGGCAGCCCCGGGGGATGAGGGCTTCACCTACGTGATTCCCCAACATGCCCAGGGCAGTGCCCGGTACTGAACATATGCGTGACCCTGAGACATCCCTCCCTCAGGAATAGCGTCCGTCCCTTTGTGATACAGAAGCCTGACTTCAGTCAGACGGGCCCAAGATTTTGCTCTTGACGGCCCTCTTACTTGCGAGGCCAGTGGCTTCAGCTTTCTGAGACTCCCTCCTCCTAGAACGTAGCCGTGCCATAGATACGTCCTGGCTGGTGCGCCCGCAGGGCCCAGGGCCTCTGCACTTGCCTTTGTCTGCGTGGGTCCATACGGCTCACTGCATCTCTCTCCCTCTCAGGTCTTTGATGAAATGTCACCCTCCCAGTGAAAATCTCCCTATTTCAGTTGCAACCCCTCCTCCACTTGCCTCCCCTGCTCTCCCAACTCCAGTCCTGTCGCTCTTTTATGCTTATCCATAGCATTCTTCCCTCACATACAAGTTTTATTTACCTGTTTATTGTTTATCTCCACTAACGTATAAGCTCCACGAAGAGCGGAGAGTTGCTTCCCTCTGGTGTCTGAGCCCAGAACAGTGCCTGGCCTGTAGCAGAAGCTCAGCAACTCTCTGGGGAACGGAGAATGAGATTCACTGTGCAATAGGGGTGGTAGTAACAATACCCACCCCCCCTCCCAGGGGTTGTCGGGAAGGTTAGGCGAGAACATCACATGTGGCCTCTTCCTACACAGGACGTACCACCCCTACCTCAGAGCTTTTTAAAAAATATTCTGCAGATGCCACATGACGATGTTCTCTGCTGTAAGTGTCACACAACACCTGGGTGTATTGAGCAAACTGTGAAAGGTCCTTTGCCCGCCACTGCCCGTAGCCCCTTCTGCCCATTCTGCCTCTTGGTTCCCCACTGTATACTTGGTAGGCATCTTTCCAGGCCTTTTGCGTATGTTTACCTGTGCACAAATACCCTGTTTCCCCGAAAATAAGACCTAGCCTGACAATCAGCTCTAATGAGTCTTTTGGAGCAAAACTTTTACTATAAGACACACTAGATCTGACTGGCCAGCTAGGTATTATTTTCGGGGAAGCACAGTATGTAAACACGGAAATACGTAACAAAATATGTATGTCATAAACAAATATTGTACCGCAATGGGATCATCCTCCATTCATTCAACAGCTATTTACTGAGCACCTACTATGCGCCAGGTATTGTTCTGAAGGCCTACAAAAGTGTGATTCTTCCCTCTGGAGCTGCCCTTTCAATGAAGTAGACAGCAGGTAAGTGCTATTTCAGGTGCTGATAGATGCTATGAAGAGACATAAATTCAGGTAAGGGGATAAAGAATGATAGGAGTGGGGCTGGAGGTTGTTATTCCGGGTGCTCAGGGGGCACCGCTGAGGAGGTGACATCTGACCCAAGATTTGGAGGAGGAGGAGGAACAAGCCCTTTAGAAATCTGGGGCAGAGACTTCCCGGCAGAAGGGATAGCGGGTGCCAAGGCCCCAAGGCTGGCGTGAAATTAGTGGGTTGGAAAAAAGAGCAAAACAGCCAGTGGGGCCGGAGCG
Source organism: Rhinolophus ferrumequinum (assembly GCF_004115265.2). Classification (NCBI taxonomy): domain Eukaryota; kingdom Metazoa; phylum Chordata; class Mammalia; order Chiroptera; family Rhinolophidae; genus Rhinolophus; species Rhinolophus ferrumequinum. The sequence continues at coordinate 24,285,597 of NC_046306.1, read as the reverse complement.
GAGTAGGGGAGGGGTCAGAGGAGTGTGTGTGTGGGGGTGCAGAGCACGTGGGACTGTGGGGGCTGCAGTGAGCCACCGAAAGACATTGCTTGGTCTAGTGGTGTGTGTGTGTGTGTGTGTGTGTGTGTGTGTGTGTGTGTACGCGCTAGCAATTTTTTTTATTGTGGTAAAATATACATAACATAAAATTTATCATTTTAACCATTTTTAAGTGTAAGGTCAGTGGCATTAAATTCACATTGTTGTGCACCTACCACCAGCATCCCTTTCCAGAACATTTCACCTTGAAACTCTGTGCCCGTTAAACAATAAGTCCCCACTCCGCTCCCTCGGCCCCCGGCAACCAACATTCCACTTTCTGTCGCTATGGATTTGACTACTCTAAATACCTCACATAAGTGGACTCCTACAGTATTTGTCTTTTTGTGACTGGCTTATTTCACTTAGCATAACGTCCTTAAGGTTCATCTGCATTGTAGCCTGTGTCAGAATGTCCTTTCTTTTGAAGGCTGAATAATATTCCATTGTATGGCTATATCACGTTTTTGTATCCATTCATCCATCAGTGGACACCGAGTTGCTTCCACCCCTGGACTGTTGTGAATAACGCTGCTGCGAGCATGGTGTACAAATATCTGTTTGAGATCCTGCTTCCAATTCTTTTTGATTTGTACCCAGAACTGCTGGATCCTAAGGTCGTTCTCTGACTTATCTTGGGGCTGCTGGAGGAGAGAGGCCCCAGGGGAGGGCCGAAGTGGGAGACCAGTAGGCAAGCGGCCACATGCCATTTGCCTCACTTACACTGTGGCCCACCTGTTTCCTTAATGATTCAGGGCACTTTCGCTTCCACCATTTAATTCACCTCTGGGAGTCAGGGGCTGTACGTCCCCTTTGGACAGACAAGAATGAGGTTGAAAGGGAGGGCGTGTCAGCCAGTTGCCTTGAACCCCGGGTCTGCCGTGGGGCTGACAGAAGGCTGAGGTGGGAAGGATGGGGGCTGAGAGGGGTGTGGATCACAACACTGAGCCCCACTCCTGTTTCCTGCTCCTGCCAGGCAGGGTTGGGCTGCTGGAGAGCTCACTGCCAGAGAGGCTCTGCCTGGCTGTGCCAAGACACTAACAAGCCTGAAATCCAACCCAGGACATCGGGGATCTGGAGGGCATTAGGAGGCAGTGCCCTAACTAACCACTTGCCGCCCAGGAAATCCATTCTGCTCACTGCCAGCTTAGGGGGCTCACCCCTGGGGACCACCTGCTGCCTGCATCAAGGCTGGGGTGTCTCTGGGCAGGGTTAGGAGCTACTGGCTGTGCACCCCATTCTGTACCTGCAGAGGCCTCATGAGACTTGTCCGTGGAAGGGCACACCCCTAGCCACACTCCACCTTAGTATATGTGCTTACGAAAATGAATGAGGGCCACTGGCATTCACTGAGCTGTGGGTCAGGTCCTTTATGTACATTCTCCCCCTCCATCCTGGCACCCCAGGGAGGAGGGTATGGTCAGGCCACCAGCAAAAGGGTTGGGGGTGGCTTACCCAAGTCACTTTGGGAGAAAGTGCTAAAGGAGGGCTCCACTCAGGCATTCTGGCTGAAGCTCTGGCTGCCACCACTTTCCCATGACCTTCCCTTTGCATCCTCACAGCAGCTGCAGTTCTGGCAGAGCCACCAGGAGAAGTCCCTTTTGACCTGGGCCAGAGTCTGTCCTGGGCGAGGCCACAATCTCAGTGGCCTTCCTTTCCTGGGGACTATTTTTCCCTCCTCCCCCTATTGTTTTCACTTTTTGATGAAGGTTTAGAGGATGAAAGGAAGAGATTTTGCTTCCATGGGCCAGGGCCCCTTAAACAAATGAAGATTGGGGCCACGCCTGGAGCTCTTATCTTGCCTTAATGGCTTCCCTTGCTCCTGTAGGCATCAGGTCCCCTGATCTCTCCTACCCATTTGGCCTCTTCCTTTCTTCTTCCCTCCCTTCTCTACTTGATCTACTTCCACATTTTACTTCACTACAGTCACATGGACCTCCTTGCTTTTCTCAGACATAAGGGGCATGATCCTGCCTCAGGGCCTTTGCACTTGCTGTTCCCTCTGCCTGGAACTGTCTGCCCTCAATTTCACTCCTGCACCTCCTTAAGACTTTTGCTCAAAGGTTAACGTTTCCTGACACTCATTTAAAACTGCAACCCTCCCTGCCCTTCCTGGCCTCCCCAACCCTCCCTTCCCTGCTTTGTTTTTCTCCATGAATTCAGCACCGCTCATCACTCACTGACTATTCTGCTATAATTTATATACTCATTTGCCTTTCTCTTCTGTCTAGATGGTACACCCCATGAGGGCAGGGATTTCTGTCTGTTCTGTTTGCTGCTGTGTCTTTAGTGCCTGGAACAATACCTGGCACAGTGTAGGAATTTACCATAAATGCCCTGAACACACGGATTCATGGACCATATCTCTCCACTGCCATTGCCACCACCCTCATCCAGCCTGCAGCTATCCCTCCCCTGGATGCTGCCACAGCCCCCACCGCCTGATCTCCCTTTGTCCAGTGTTGCTCCGTCTAGGCGTTTCAGCAGCCAAAGTGAGCTTATTAAATGCAGTTCTGACCAGGTTATCTCCCAGTGGAAATTCTTTAGTGGGTCCCATCTCACGTGTAATAAAACCCACAGTCCATACGTGGCCTGCAAGACGCTGCCTGATCTCCTTACCCTTAGCCTCATTGCCTGCCACTTGCCCTCTGCTATAGCTACACTGGCCTCCTTGGTACTTCTTGGAAACGTGGAGCCTTGCTCCAACCTCAGGGCCTTTGCACTCTCTGTTCCTGCCTGGGGGAGTGCTCTTTTCTACACCCTTCCATCTCAGGCTAATATTGCCTCCTCAGAGAGATCTTCCCTGACTACCAGTTCTCTACCAAGTAACTCTCATTTTATTTTCTTGGCTCCATGGCAAGTCTTACAATTAATTCAGGCTTGTTTCATTTGTGTGTCTGTTTATTATCTCCTCAAATAGACTGTGAGTTTCCTGAGAGCAGGTCCTTGTTAGCTCACTTCTTGCAGCTCAGAGGAGATACCTGGCACACAGTAGGTGCTCAATACATACTGGCTGGGTGAATAAATGAAGGTGTGTAAGCACTTGTAGGCATTTCCTTCGTTACGCCTGCTTGTCTTCACAGACCGGGGTAGTGATGCCCATCTGCCAGATGATACGACTGAGTCTCAGAGAGGTTGCACAATGTGCCTGCGTCACACAGCTGGTGAGGAGTTGTGTCTGTATGTCCCTTTGTGTGTCTCTGTGTGTGTCCGCATGTGTCTCTGAGCACCCATGTGCATCTCTGGAGATCTGTGCGTCTGGGCACCTCAGCCTGTGTCTGGATTTCTGTGTGTTTCTGTGTCTGTGTATGTATTTCCCTGTGGCTGCTGTGTGTGTATCTCTGTGTGTCTCTCTCTCACTGTGTGAGCCTGTGTTTCTATGTATATATTGCGAGGCCCTTCATGTTAGTGGTTCTTGTATCTTTGTGGGTCCCGGAGCGTGTGAGTTCACCCCTCCAGCTCTGACGTTCTCCGTGCCCCCACTGAGTGGCCCATCTCATTTCCCAGTCAACCCCAGCCCCTCCAGGGATCCAGCAGCTGATCTCCCAGCTGCGTGGTTCCTGAGCTCTTGGGCTCCTGGGAGCTGGAGCAGAGCAGAGGGGCAAGCAGGCGCTGTGTATCCCCGGAGCCCCATAGATCCCAACCCTTGGATCCCCCCACACATCCCGCAGGATTGGCTCTCGACTTAAAATTGCCAATCCCAGATCAAGCTGCCAAGAGCCCGCGCCAGGCTGGTTCCCATGGCAACGTGGAAGCCGCCAGGCCGCGCTCATAAAACAGGTCATAAAGCAGAGGGATGGAAGGAGGAACTGCAGGGCTGCAGGGCTGAGGGAGGAGTCTGCTGCCCTGCTGGGTGCTGGGGCCTCTTCCCTCAGGCACCTCACTCTCCCCGGGTGGGGAACCAAGCCCAGGTTCTGTTTCTGCCCCATGCTGAGTGCCCTGGGAGCTCCTTTGTGTCCTGAGCTTCAGTTTCCTTCTCTGTGAATGGGAGTAGCAGCCCCATAGTTCTGCCTGCACCTACCACACTGGCTGGATTCTAGAAGGCCCTGGTAAAAAGCCCAGCTCTCTGAGCCTCAGTTTCCCTAGCAGTGAAACCGAGAGCTAAGGAGAAACAATGTGGCAAGTGGAAAGAACCAGCTTGAGAGAGCACAGGGTGCAAACCCAGTTCCATCTGTAGGCTGTGTGACCGTGGGCAAGTGGCTTGAGTCTCTGGGCCAAACTTGTTCACCTCTAAAATCGAGACAGAAATATAGGGTTTTCTGTGAGAATTAAATCAAAGTTAGTAAAACATTTAGCCTGGTGCTTGGTCCAAGGACGGCTATGACTGTTAGTAACAATAAAAGCTAATAGTGATAACAGTGGTTATTCTGTGCTAAGCACTTGTCTACATGATTTGCACATAGCAATTTATTTTAGCCTCACAAGTTGTAATTATTCCCATTGTATAGATGAGGACACCAAGACACAAGAGGTTAAGTGACTCACCTCAAGTCGCTCAGCTCCTGGAGGAAGAACTCCAGTTGAGATCTAGGTTCGGGCCCTCTCAGCCACAACCCAGTACTGTCTGTTATCCCAGGCAGGGCTCCTCTCGACCCCCCACCCCGCAGAGCCGGCGAAGATGGTGGGAGAAGGCAGCATGCAGCTGAAATGGCCCGCTCAGCCTGGGGACCGCCATGTGTGGGCCACGCAGAAGGTGTGAGGAGCATGGGCTTGGTCCTCCAGAAGGACGTGGAAGGCAAGCTGCAAGGACCATGGAGATTACCTCCTTCAACGCCCCGTCCTCCCATTTCTCAGATGGAGAAGTGGAGACCCAGAGAGGGCTACTGACTTGTGCAAAGTCACATAGCAAGATGGCAGCTGCTAGGATTCAAATCCAGGACTCCTTTCCTTGAAGCCCATTATATTCTTAACAAACCCACATGCTGTCCAAATAATTAGGTCGTTGGGTATTTGGGCAAAAGGGAGCAAAACAATAGCGATAGTCATAATATTAATTCCCATGTGTTAAGTGCTTAGAAGGTACCAGGTGTAGGGCTGCACCCTTCGTATACACCTTATCTAGTCCTTGTAGCATCCCTATAAGGTATAAGGTACATGTTATTATCTTCATCCCATTTTAGAGATGAGACAATTCAGGATCAGAGAGGTTATGCGATTTGCCCCACATCACAGAGCTAGTGGTGGGGGCAGAGATGTGAATGCAGACCTGCTGATTCCAGAGCCTCACCCTGGATCCCAACTCCTTAACCCTGGGGTCTGCCTGTCGCGTAACTCTTAGGAGAGTGCCCATGGAGGTGGCCTTGTGCCCATTACAGCCAGAGCCCTGTCTGGGGCAAAGTCATTGACATTAGGGGCAGGGAGAGGAACCACATATTTACCTGTCGGTTGGTTTTTTTAAAATCATTTATTTATTCATTTATTCACTCAACAAAGACTTATTGAGGTCCTACTGTGTGGCTGGCAATCTTCCAGGACGTCTCCAGCCTCATGGACCTCACGTCTGAGTGGGGAAGAGGAAGACAATAAACAGAAATAATAAAGATGTTAGTCAGGTGGTGGTAAGAGCTACGAGAAAAACAAAGTAGGACAAAGGGACAGTGCATTATGGGCTTCGCTGAGGGGGTGACATTTGAATAGTGATCTAAAGGTGGTGAGGGCACGGCCATGGGGATATCCTGAGAAGGCTTTGTGGCAGAGGAAAGAGCTGGTGCCCAGGCCCCGAGCTGGGTGAGTGCCGAGCATGTTGGAGGAACAGAGGACAGGTTGGTGTGGCTGGAGCAGAGCGAGTGCGGTGGGGGATGTTGGCGGGGAGGAAGTGGCGGGTCCGTGCGAGTCGGACCTAGCAGGGCCCTGTAGGCTTTTCTTTGCAGTGAGATGGAAATCACTGGAGGCTCTGAGCACAGGAGTGAAATAATATGATTTTGTTTTGAAGAGGATCCCCTGGCTGTTGGGATGAGGCGGTACGACGGGAGCAAGGGCAGGAAGACAGACTGGGAAGTTATTACATTTCAGATGCAAGGGTTAGAGGACAGAGGCTGGGCCGCTGCAGGGGAGGGGTGGTGAGGAAGGGCACCTTCAGCTACATTTTAAAATGCAGACTTGGGGTAGCGGAACCCTGATCCAAGACGACTCCAGGTGTTTTGGCTTGAACAAGCCTGGAGTTGTCATTTACGGAGGTGGGGAAGGCTGCAGGAAAAGCAGGGATGGGCCCGGGCTTTGCACATCTCAATTCATTCAAGCTTCACTTTTTACACCAGCAGTTCTCACCCTTGGGGGAGTATCAGAGTCACCTGAGAGACTTATTAAAACCATGAATGCTGGGCCCCAGGCCAGAGTTCCCATTCGGTGGATGTGAGGTGGGACCTGAGAATTTGCATTTCTAATCAGTTCCTGGCAGCTCCTGGTCCTGAGAATCACACGGTGAGGAAATTGTTCCAGTCAAGAAAATGGAGGCTCTGAGAGGTGAAGTGACCTACTGAGTTCGCAGTGGGAAGGAGACTGGTCATAAAGCCAGCAACTGAGCTGGCTTTGGCCAGCTCGTGGGTACTTGGCCAGCTTCTGGCTCTTGATGGGGAGAGAACGGAGCCCCTGGGAGGCTATCACCACCCGCCCCCCTGCACACACACACATTCAAGGCTACGACGTCCTAAAGAAAGGACCCAGGGACCCTCTGGTCTCAAGGTGGTGGAGACCTTTCTGCCTCTGTTTCCACAGACGCCATAATAAAGGTGTGGAGGAGGGCTGTGGTGCCATGCCTGTTCTCCCCATTTTCTCCACCCGGACTCATCCTGCATGGCTTAGCTCTGTGCCCAGTAGGAAGTTCTGGTAAGGTCTGCTGCAAAACATGCAGCCTCATGCCTTTGTGTCACAACTGTTTGCCATGTCCACATGCTGCGGTTGTCAGGGGTGCTGTCTCCCATCTACTTCTGGTTCTTCTCATGCAGGGCACGTGGAGTGATTGTACTTTCCTGCCCCTTGAAGGTAGGCATGGCCGTGGGACCTGCTTTAGCCAAAGACCTGTGCACAGAAGTGGAGGATGCTTTTTCCTGGTGGAGACTTTAAGAGCTGGTGAGCATTTGCTACCTCTACCTCTCACCAGGGAGACTGGTGGTCTCGCCAGCGTGGGTGTCCGACTGAGGATGGTATGGAGCAGGGACCCTGTCAACTGGAGACGGACATGTAACGAGAGTGAAAAACAAACCTTTGCTTTTTAAAGCCAGAGGTTGGCAAATGTTCTTGGCCAGATAATGAATATTTTAGGCTTGTTGTAGCCAATCAATTCGGCTGTTGTAGCAGGCAGGGAAGCAGCCTAGACAATGCATAAATGAGTGCTCGTGGCTATGTCCCAGTGACACTGTATTTATAGAAACAAGTGGCAAGTTGTAAGCTTTCCATCTTGTTTGAAGCCTTGAGAATTGGGGCTTATTTTTTCCTGCATCATGACCTAGCCATGCTGACTATTATATATATTCATTAGTGACCTTGCTGGTGTAGGCAATAGAACCTGCCATGCCTGTGCAAGTGGAGGGCAGTAACTAGGGAAGGTACATTTGACTCTGGCTGGAGATCTTGTGGGTTTCCTCCTGCATCTTCTTCCCACCCTTCTCCCTGCTCTCTGTCCTGGGAGGTTGTCCTTCCGGGATCATGTCAATGACTTCCCTTGTCCTCTGGCCTCAAGGTGGCTCTGGCCAAGGGGAGCACACGGGATGGAGGAGGGTGAGGGTGGGGTATTTATTCCCAGCTCCCTTTCTGCAGGGTCATCTCAGACGAGCTGTGTACCTTAACTAAACGCCACCGCTGCTGTAAGGGGGCCCTCTCTCTGTCTGCTAACAGCAACTTCTCTCTCCTCTCACCCTTTTGGCTGATAATAGCTCCCCTTGCACCAGCCCTGGGGGTATGGCCTTATCCTTTGTGGGTTCCTATACTCTGTCCACCCCCTCGTAAATAATACCTTATTAAACTTGAATCAAATGCCCCAACTGGGTGGTGCCATCGGCTCCTGCCAGGCTCCTGCCAGGCTCCTGCCAGGCCCCTGACTGGGACCACTTTGTGGCACACATACCTAGGCTTGAATTCAGATCAGGTCACAGCCTTAGGTGAATCATTTCATCTCTCTGAGCCCCTAGGTTTTCTCTTCTGCAGAATGAGCAAAAATAACCTCAAGAAGAGGAAAAGGGGTTTCATAAACTGTGATGTCTGTACAATGTCAGGAGACATCAAAATTAGTGTTAGGAAAGATGGGAGGGAGGGAGGAAAGAAGGAATCCTCACAAAAGCTTGAAGAGGGTGGGATCATTAGCCCATTTGCCATTTGGGACCTGAGGCTGGGTAGGATGGCGTATTTGGGGACTGTGAAAAGGTCTGAGCCCTGCACAGATACAAGTATAGCCATCTCTTCTCTAGGTCCTTCTGGGGATATTGCTTAAAAAGCAGAGGATGAGGCCTCAGCCAGGTCCAGGCTCAAATGTGGGCTTTGCCACTCCTAGCTGCGTGACCTTGGGCTAGTGACACCACTTCTCTGTGCCTCATCTGAAAATGGGGATAAAAACACAATTATGTGAGGCTTAGAACATCAGATGTAGGAAGGCAGGCATCCAACTCTCTGTTTCATGGCTGCTTGCCCCGTGTCTGACATATAGTAGATGCTCCATGTTCATTGGACGACTACTTTATGTAGTCATTTCGTGAAGAAATACATTTACATAGAGCACTTAGCACAGCACCTGCCATTATAAGTGCCAGTGAATGGTAGCTTCAGTAAACGATCATTATTATTACCTGAGTTTTGTCTCTGCCTGCTTAACAAGAGGTAGGGTACCTGGTGGTTAAGTGCCTGGGCCCTGGAGACCACCTGCCTGGGCTCGGTTCCTGGTTCTACCAGTTTCCAGCTCTGCAGGCTTTGGCACCTCATATTCAACTTCCTCACGTAGAAGATGGGATTCACAGTAATACCTGCCTCATGGAATTGCTGAGGATTGCATGAATCTTAACGTGCGCCTGGCCCAGAGGCAGCTCGAATACGTGGTAGCCATCATTCTTCACTCTTTTGTTGGAGCTAGGTTCTTTCAACACCAGTGAGTTTGACGGCATTACCCCTGGCCTGGAAACAGGACGCCTGGGCACCTGGCTGTGTAACATTGGACTATCACTGCCCTCCAAGAGCCTCAGCTCTCCCATCTGTGAAGTGGGAGGAGGGAGTTGAAGTGGAGGACCTCTGAGGTCCCTGGCAGCATGCACCTGCACACAGGCCACTCTCCTGGCCACACCCACACGCACCAACTCCTCTGTATGGCCCAGGAGATGGGAATGGCCCCTGGGCAGGGTGGGGATCAGAGCCCTTGTCAGATACCTGGGCGAGTGGCAAGAGTAATGAGTCACAAGCAATGTGTATAACTATTGGTATTGTCATTATCATTTCAGAGCTGCGCGGTGGGAGGCGGTCCTCTTGGAAGTGGGGTCCCTGCGCTTTCCAGACCTCTTCTCTGCCCAATTCCTCCCCCCTAGTTATGGAGGCTAACTACTGGGTGCAAGGGGAGGCGGCACCTCCTTGGCACCCAAACCTGGGAGATGCATTCTTCACAAGGGCCACTGAACCTTCTTTTTTAATAACCACATGCTGACTAATACCCAAGAGTGTCAGTCCCTCCTGCTCTGGTGGCAGCACAGGTGCCCTGGAGAATAGGGGTGGGAGGTAGGGGCCTGCCTAGGGGAGAGGAGGCCGCTGCCTCCAAGAGCTTTTCAAATGAGTGAGTCCCCAGAGCCTGAAGCCAGCCATTGGACACGCACGTCCAGACCCATCCGTCTCTCAGGGTTCCTGTCTTCTGACCCCATCCTCCTCTGACTCTCCACTGCTTTTACACTTTGAACTTCACCCTCCTTCCCGAGTCTCCACATCCTTTTCTGGAAGTCATTTTGTCCCCTCTCTGAGCCCCATCCATTTCCCTCTCTGGTCATTCGCCCCCTCTGACATTCCCTCCTACTTCCCCAAGCACAGCTTTAATAAATGCTGATAGGATTGGCTAGAGAGGACTCAGCCGTGCCATGGGAGTCAGGAATCCTGGCTCAAGACTCAGCTCAGCCGCTTATAACTCTTAGGGGACTTTGGGCAACTCTTGTCCCCTTCTGGTCTCGGTTTCCCCATCTGTGGAGTCAGAGGGTTGGACCAGATGAGTGAAAGACCTCGTCCCACACTGAGCAGGGAAGTTTCCTTAGAAACGCCAGGCCTTTCGATTGGGTGGGATCCACCACAGCAGCATTTCTCTGTGGTGATGGTATCCCGCGTGAGAGTTCATGTCTCCTAAACCGCAAGGTTTCTCAGCAGCTGTCTCCTTGGTATATTTTTGGATTTGTCTTACTGTTGCAAGAGTATTTCCAGCTTCCCCTTTCCGAAGTCAGCAGTGTTTGATCCAACTAGGCCATCGTTTGGTCTGGCTCCCGTCATATTTTCTACCTTGCACAATCTCCTACGTGTCTGGGATGTGTGTCCCTTGACATTGTTCCAGCACCCTCCCCAGAGTTCCCCTGACCAGTGGGCTTATCACGCTGAGGGCACAGCGTGCTGCACTCGTTTTGATGGGCTGGTGCAACATCTGGGGACTCTGGCTCCAGGGCTCAGTCTGGTTTTTGTGGCAGCCATAAAAACACACTGTTCAGATCTGTTGCAGGGAGCGTGTTTGACGGACAGCCCCAACTGCCGCCCCCTTGGGATGAACCCTTGTTTATGCTGACGCCCCGCTTCCTGTGGGCTGCTGCCAGCCAATGACTGAGCATGATGGGGATATTGACGCAGGCCCATCCTGGAGAGGCAGAATTTCTCCAGTAATGACTTTGGCTCAAGGACTTCCCATGGGCACGGCTGAACCTTTCTTGCGATTGTACTGCAGTCCAGGACTCTCCTTACCTAGCCTGCCTTCTCTCTCCTCTCCATCCCCAAATCAGTCTGAAGACTCTCCCTGTCTTGTCCTGCTCCGTCTCTCAAAATCTCTTAATCTGTCCGATTCAGTCTTGACATCATCTGCTTCTCGGTGGACCACACCAACAGTTATCAGCTAGGAGGCTGTGGAAGTTAGTTACTCACAGCAAATAATAATGGCAACAATGAATATTTAATGAGCACAAATTTTGGGCCCGGAGATATATCATCTAATCCTTACTGCAATCTCGTGAGGGAGGGACTCTAACCATCCCATTTTACAGTGAGGAAACTGAACCTGAGAAGGAAGTAATTTACTCAAAGCCACAATGAGAAAAAGAGTGGAGAGTCTCCAACAGTTTATGTTAATATCTGTCTCACCCTCTCTATTATACAAGCGAGTGAGTACCGGTACTCAGTCACTTTTTGTTAGTCATTGTATCACTTTCCCCAGAGCCTCCAGAGTCCCTGGCATGTGGAAGGCTGTCAATAAATATTTGCTGAAAGTGCAAATGAAGAAATGAGCAGCAAAAGAGCTGTGAACAATGGCCAAGTGGCTTATCCACATTGCAAGAAGGCTGTGCTCAAGCTGTAAAAAGAAGCAGCTTTTGTTTGAAAGTCCTCAGTCCCAGTTAAATATGAGGATGTGAGCTTGAGTTTCTATATTTATTAACATATATTTAGCTTCTCTTTCTTTCTCGTTCACTCCTGGGCTCTCCATGCTTAGCACGCAGAGAAGAGCACTGCAAGAAATTAGTCAAATCTAGGAGGACTCCTGGCTCTGCCACCTACAACTTTCTGGGCCTCGGTTTCTTCATCAATGAAATGGGGATGGTAATGTCAACTTCATCAAGTGCCTAGCAGAAGGAGGATTGGGTGGGCACACAGCGGGTCCTGTTCTCCTGCCAGTGCCTCCTATTTGCCCACAGAAGGGAGGCACAGCCCTGGTGCCAAGTGTGTCTGAGTGGAAGGGTATGGTGATTGCAGTGGCTGCAACATCAGTTCCCATAGGGGCTCAGGAAGCCCAGTGCTAGCAGCCTGCTCCCTTCCCCCAGCTGCGTAGTGGCATCCTGCCAGCCTGCTGGCAAGTCTCCGGCCCCTGTCTGTCCCAGTTTCTGTCCACAGCAGAGGAACCGAGCATGAGTCACTGCACCAACACCAGATTTCCACAGCTGCCCTTGGGCCAGCCAGGCCTGCCTGGATTAGTAACTGGATCACAGTCCCCGCTTCTGAGAGCGTCAGGGGCTCAGGAACTCAAGGCGGCAGGAGACCTAGGTGTCAGCTGTTCTAGCCTCTGTGGGCCTTCCCTCTTCAAAGATGGGGAAACGGAGGCCCCAAGAGGGAAGGGATTTGCCCATAGTTATACTGAAACTCAGCGGCAGACTAGGGACTAGAACCTGTTTTCCAGCTCCTCAAAGGTTCATTCATTGGTTCATTTTTTCATTCAATCATTCATTCATTCATTCAGATTCTGTGTCCTAGCTCTAAGAAATATTATCTCAATTCTGTCCACTCTCCCTCCTACCACTACCACCCCTGTGGACCCAGCCACTGATAGCTCTCCCCTGGATGGGTGTGGCAGCCTTTATCCAATCATTTTCACACAACAGACAGGGAGACTGTTTTTTTTTTAAATAAAATTCGATCATGTCACCCCCTTGCACACTCGCACACTTTCCCATCTCACTCAGAATCAAAATCCGAAGGTGCAGCTAAGGAGCCAGCAAGCCCTGTAGACCTGGCCCTTCCCCTCTGCGTCCTTCCTCTTGCCACTCTCCCCTCACACGCTTGGTTTCAATTATGGCCTCCTCAGTGTGTCTGGAAGATTCTAACTCAGTCCCACCAGGGAGCCTTCCTGTGTGCTGTGCCCTCTCACTGGGACATTTGTCGGCAGCGTCCTGCTGGTCTCAGCACAAACAGCCCCTCCTCAGGCAGCCAGGCCAAAGCAGCATTTCCACCACCACCCCAGCAGCCACTCTCTAGCGCACCACCCTGCCTTATTTCCCCACAGCACATAGCAGCACGGCAGCTATCATGTTAGTTCATTTGCTTACTTGTTTAGCAACTGTAGCCCCCACAAGACTGGATGCTTCCTGAAGACAAAGTCTCCTTCTCCATTGAGGCCTCCAATGTTTAAAAGAGCTTCTGGCACAGAGTAGATGCTCAACAAATATTTCTTGGATGGATGGATGGATGGATGGATGGATGGATGGATGGATGGATGAATGAATGAATGAATGAAAAGACTCAGCAATGGGGTTGGTGGATGTGGAGGGAGAAGGACTGAACTTGGGGAAAAATTACCAATGAAAAAGTCTACTTATGTTTCCTCACTCACTTAATCCCACTTGATCTAGGAGCAGCACCCTGCTTTCTCCTATGTCCCATCCTGGGCTCCTGGTGGCTTCCTTGCTGCTGCTTGCTCTCTCTTGCTACTGACTTACCACTATTCCCAGGAAACTTAATTCACACTCAGGTGAGATAACAGAGTACTCCCATTCAGAGGAAGTTTTTATTTTTAGTTGCCCTCAAAGGTTGAAGCCAAATAAATGAATAGCTAATGGTGGAATCTCTGCCACTAGTGAGGTTGGGGACTGTCCTAATTCCCTGAGATCACATTCAGTATGCAGGTAAGGGCTGGGAGCCCACCCCCAAGTCAGGCTGGACTCTACAGCCTTCTGGATTGTGCTGGTCTCTGTCACCTCACTCCCCTCCATCGCCCACCACTTTCCCAAGATAAATCAACCAGGTCAGTCAACACGTTTTGATGAAAAAGAAACAAGTTAGTCTTTTGACTCGACAAAGTGGGCCTTTCTCGAGGCAGAGGGGCTGGGGCAGTCGGGAGCATGTGGAATAAGCACTGCCGGGTAAAGACAAGGCCCCTTTTGTGTCCAGGGACAAAGATAGAGTGTCCCAGCAAGATGTGGCCAGGGCCTTTCCAACGCCAGCTCCGGCAGCCCGGATTGGCTGGCGGTCAGACAAGTCCACCCCATGACTGGGCCGCCCAGGCTCCCAGCCACCAGCTACCCCCATCCCTCCCTTTAGCAAACAATAGGGCGGGAGTGAAATAACTCATGAAACCAGACTGTTTGCCTTGTCCTGGCCACCTGGTACTCAGGGAATTGGGAATTCTCAAATCCTACAGACCTGGGACTTGTGGGGTTGAGAGGGGGTCTTCCACAGCCTTTGGAGATGAACAGACTTCTTGGGTTTGGTTCTAGTTGGATGGCCTTGAACAAGTCACCCCACCTCTCTGAGCCTCAGTTTCTCCATCTGCAAAATGGCACAACTATAGTTCACCTCCAGCTGGTGTGTAGATCTAATGAAATGGTATCTCTAAAGAATAAGGCATCTGCCTGGCACAGAAAGGGTGCCCAGTCATCATGATGTTCAGCACTTTACAGTTTATATATCACTTTACATTTATTACCTTATTATATGCTCAGAATACCCCCACCAACTACAGGTGGCAGGATAATCACCCCATTGAGTAAAGAAGAAACTGAGGCTTGAAGAAAATGTGGAGAAATCCAAATTTTGGGGGAGCTGAGGCATTCTGGAAGGGCACTGGCCAGGTTATAAATGGCACAGGCTGACAGATCCTGAGGTGGTAGAAGAATCTACAAGGTAAAAATATTGAGAGAGCCAGAAACTCTTGCTGGGTTATACCTCAGGGCCTTTGCGTGTGCTATGACCACTGCAGGGAATGCCTTTTCCTTTTTTTGGCCAGGTGAATGCTACCTTGCCTTTTAAGACTCACCTTAGTCTAGAGAAGGAGGGAATTCACTTTTCATTGGGAAACCTTCTGTACTGTTTAAAATTTTTGCTTCGTGGACCAACATTTTTTAATTGAGATATTTTGTTGAATGTGTTTATTCATTTAACAGATACTTATTGAGCACTTACTGTTCATCATATGTTGTTAAACAAGCCAGAAGAGATCCTGGTCCCTGGGGGCTGACATTCTAGCTCTAGGGCTCTCACATGGAAAGCCTTGGCCGCACATGGAAAGCATTTGGGGAGCTTTAAAAATCCTGATTCCTGAACTCCACCCCAGTGATCCTGATTCAACTGGTCTGCAGTGGAAGATGGGGATTTTAAACAGCTTAAGTGTGACTCCAGGGTGCAAGGGGCTTGGAGAAACACAGGTTTGGGGGAGGAGACAAACACACAAAATACATGTCAGGCGGTGGTGTGTACTATGAAGGAGAGCTTAGCAGGGAAGAGGGACCATTGAGATGCGGCTGCTGTTTCCTTAAGACGGCTTGGGCAGAAAGGACTGCTGCTTGGGGAGGTGACATTGGAGTAGGAGGGACCCAAAGCAAGTGACGAAATGAACTGTGGGAAACCTGGGGTAGGAGAGGAGTGGAGCAGCCAGGGTAAGATTCTAGATGAACAGATGGAATCTTGGCCAAAAAAAGTTCTGAAACTATGGCTTTCATTGATCCTTAAGAGCCAGCAGCCTGGTTTTCTCAGGCCTGAAGGAGTTAATGCTGTTTTGAGGTCCTGACTCTCTTCCCCCTCCTGGCTATAACTTCCTGGCAGATCTTCTTACCCCTGGCTCTAGTAATCCTAGAAGAAGGTAGCAAGGAAAACCTGATCCAAATACTGGGATTGTCTTCCCCTGTCCCACTGTGCTCAAAATGGGATCAGAACCAGCCTCTCCCTCCTTCTCTCTCACCACTCCCCAGTGCAGCCCAGAACAGCCCATAGAAGCATGGGGCTTGGAGGAGAGGAGGAAGAAGACGTAGCCACCTGAGATCAAGGAAACTGACCTGTGTCTTGGGGAAGATGTGTCCTCTATGAGCCTGGGCAGCTGGGTCCCTCTGACCTGGGTCCTAGCTGTCCCCACAGTGAAGGGGTACTCTGGCTTCACAGATCAGAAGCAGGCAGGCCATAACCAGAAGTGAGGGGCAGTGGCCTCATCTCTACTAGGCCACAAACACCGGTCAGCGTGACTGGGGCTCTTAATGTCACCTTATCCAGTGGAATTCAGAGCCTTAGAACCTCAGAGTCCTCGGTATTGCAGGAATAACTTAGGAAGTTATTTTAGAGTGTTGCATTAGAATTGTGTTCAAATAACACAGAAATGTCATATCATCTTAGCAGCTTAGATTAGAACGTTGTGTTACGACATCTTATAATATTATAGCAGGATGTTATGTAATCTTATGTGTTAGAATAGTATGTTGCTTTAGAGTGTTAGATTAGAATGTGGGTTAGAACTGTGCTACAATGTTGAATTAGAATACGAAGCTGTGTCAGAATAAGTTATTTCAATGTTATGTTATGATAGTGTATTAGAGTGCTATATTAAAATATTGTGATGGAATGTTTTGTTAGCATGTTTTCTTAGAATGGTATGTTGAAACTCAAAATCAAAAGACAGTTCATGAGATTTTGGGGGTGCTTGGATGGGGTGCAAAATGATGCCTGGCCTGTGAATCTTCGGAGGGCTGGATTGGGGTTCAGCTCTGACACGGACTCCCCAACTCTTCCTCCCTTGGTGTCTCAGTTTCCCCATTTTTAAGACCAGTGCTGTTGGACAATGTTCCTTAGAGCCTCTCTCAAATGGACTGTTTATGGGGCTCTGAGGGCTGGAATCTTGCCCTTTGCCTCCTCCTGGGCAGGAAGTGGGAATTCTTGTTAACAATGAGATTGATCTTATCAGGGAATGAATGACTTTCTGGGAGTAAACAGCTTCCTCACTGACAGGAAAAGTAAGAGGATCAAGTGACCAGGGTGAGAGAAACTCCAAGCAGCCAGAACACGGGGTGGGGTGGGGGGGTAGAAAGGGGGTGTTCTTCCAACCAACCAACTGCTCATTACCTCTCTAAAGGCACAAGAGGCCCTCCCCCAAGGATGAACCAGGGCTGCCCGCCCCCTCCCCCGAACACTCTCCACACCTTCCAGCCTTCTCCATACCCCATGGCTGACCAGAGTCCTGGGATCCCTATCACTGACTGGAGGGAGGAGCTGAGAAGTTCTAAATCCCTCCCCCCACCACTTTGGCCAGATCCCCATCACCTTGCGGTTCTGCTCCCTTCCCCATGTGGGTCAGAAGTAAGCCTTGAACAAGTGGTTTGAGCAAAACTATCTCGGGACTCCTCAACCCAACCCTCACTGCTCCTTACTCCCCAAAAGAAAGAAAAAACAAAACACAAAAAAATCAAGTAATGCCAAGGTGACCTGGAAAAATCCTCATGCTCACACATACTGTTCCATACATTTTCAAGGTTTTTGTGCACCCCCACCCATAGACCCCCAGTGGTCCATGATCTAAGACAGCGAAGGGGTTAAGAGCACATCCAGCAGACCAGCCAGTGGCCATGAGTTCTTTTGTGCAAGCCACTTCCCTTTCTGACCCTGTCAGAATGGGGTAAGGGTTTTGACCTTATCAGGCATGGTGGGCAGAAGCTCAAGATAATGTCCGCAAAACATTGAATTCAGCACCTGTCAAGTGGCAAGTGCACTGAGCTTGTTGAGATTGAGGTTGTCCAGACCTGGGCAATCCCCACACCCACGCCCATGTCTCCAGCCTAGGTCAGGGCCCCAGCCTCCCTACATGCTCCAGTTTGGAGAGTAACATCCGTATCTTACAGTCATCCTGAGATGAAATCCGTAAGAGAAAAGAAGCTTTGTGGTTGGAAGAAGGCTTCGCTAGGAAGCTGACAGTGAGCACGAAGTGTTTTGTTGAAACAAGTCTTTTGATACCTGCAAGGGCATCTGATCAGGCAGACAAGGCCTTGAAACATCGAATTAAGAGGCTGGGCAAGGTTCTTGTCCCACATTCTTCAATGGCTGACCTCTTCTTATCTTAGGGCTTCAGTTACCTTATCTGTAAAGTGGGGCTTAAAAAGGCACTTCTTTCACAGGCCATTGTGCCAGTCAAATAAGATGGTATAACTCTTAAACCCAGAAAAGACCATGTCTTGTGTGGTATGAGGATGGAGAACAGGGCACATCATGCAGAAATGGAGAAGGGAGGAGTGAAAAGTAAATCGGAGGGGGAGGGCATAATGCAGAGGAACTGCATGTATGGGCAGTCGCTGGGCCGGCCCCAGGGCAGCTTACAGAAGTAGCATGTGGTAAGCAGCCAGCAGACTGGAGTCTAATGCCAGCTCTGCCATTAGTTTGCTATGTGACCTTCTGCTGGTCCCTTGTCCTCTCTGGGCCTCAGTGTCCTCATAGGTTACACAAGTCAGTCAGACTGGATGACCTTCAATGGTGCACCCAACCTTGGGCCTTCAGACTCTCTGTTGTACAACCACAAGTCGTTGGCTCCTGGAAGTTCTTGGCTGGGGAGATTGGAGTTGCTCACAATTTCTAAACACTTTCATTCTCATCTTTATTATTGGCTTAAAGATGGCAAAGAAAGGATCTTAAACTCCTTGAGTGAGCAGTTGGGAGAGCTGAAGATAGATAGTCAGTGACCAGCTCCTGTACCTGAGACTTGGTGACTATTTCCAGATCCTACTTGTGTTCTTTCCCTGTGGTCATATATTGGGAACAGCGGGAATTGAGTAAATGTGTGCTATGCATAGAGCAATACAGATCCAGTTCTTGCTCTCATGGAATTAGCATTCAGGAAGTGGGATGAATAATACATTAGAACGCTGCGGTTTGGTACATATATGTTTATTATTGTTATATTTTCTTGTTGAATCAACACTCTTATCGATATATAATGTCCTTCTTTATCTTTTGTAACAGTGTTTGGCTTAAAATTTGCTTTGTCTGATATTGGTATAGCCATCCCAGTTCTCTTTTAGTTACTATTTGCATGCAATGTCTTTTTCTGTCTTTTCACTTTACATCTATTTGTCTTTGAATCTTAAGTGAATCTTTTGTAGACAGCATATAATTGAACATTTTTAAAAATCCATTTTGTCAATTTGTACTTTTTGATGAGAGAGTTTAATCCATTTTCATTTAAAGTAATGACTGATAAGGAAGAAGTTACTTTTGCCATTTTGTTGTTTTCTGTGTTTTATAGCTTTTTTGTCCCTCATTTATTCTATTATTGCTTTCTTTAGTGTTCAGTTGATTGTTTTGTAGTGATATTTTTTGATTCCCTTCTCATTTCCCTTTGTGTATTTTATAGATATTTGTGATGTCTATAAAAATATATTATATAGATAATTAGAAATATTTATAAAAATTAAAAATTTTAATGGTATGGGGCTTTTATGTAACAGCCTAAAGTTATAACAATCTTAATTTGAATTGATACCAACTTAATTTCAATTATATACAAAAATTCTACTCTATACACCTCTGCTTCTTCTCCCACTTTATGTTATTGATGTCACAAATTACATCTTCATACATTGTACACCTACTAATATAGATTTATAATCCTTTTTATTCATTTCTTTTAAATCTTATAGAGAATAAAAAGTGGAGTTACAAATAAAAATTACAGTAATATTTGCTTTTATATTTGTCCAAGTATTTACCTTTACCAGAGATCTCTATTTCTTCATACAGCTTTGAGTTACTGTCTAGCATTTTTTCATTTTAACCTGAAGGACTCCCTCTAGCATTTCTTGTAGGGCAGTCTAGTGGTAACAAATTTCCTCAGCCTTTGTTTATCTTGAAATGTCTTGATTTCTCCCTCATTTTTGGAGCATAGTTTTGCTGGATATAGAATTCTTAGTTAAATTTTTTTTTCTTTTAACACTTTAAATAGATCCTCCTATTGTCTTCTAGACATCAAGGTTCCTGCTGAGAAACAAGTTGATAATTATATTCAGAATCCTCTATGTGTAATGAGTCAGTTCTCTCTTGCTGCTTTCAAGATTTTCTCTTTGGCTTGGTACAGTTTGATTATAATGCAGCTCAGAATAGGTCAGTTAGAGTATATCTTACTTGGAGTTCATTCATCTTATAGATTTGTAGATACATGTATTTCATCAAATTTGTGAAGGTTTAACTATTATTCCTTCAAATAATCTCTCTGTCATTTTCTTTGGGACTCCCATAATGCATATCTTGGTCCTTTGATGCTGTCCTACAAATCCCATGGGCTCTGTTCACTTTTTTTCATTTTTTTCTCTTTCTGTTCTTCACACTCAGTAATTTCATTTGTCCTATATTCAAATTCACTGATTCTTTCTTCAGCTTGCTTAAATGTATTGCACATAATACGCAGCAAAATGGCAGACTAGGAAGCTCCAATCTCTTGTTCTTCCCATAGAACATCAAAAACAACAATCACACAAGAAACTGGGCTGAACTAATATGGGAGCTCTCGGAAACAGTCAAAGGTTTACAGTAAGCCAAGTGAACATCTAATTAAGATGTCTGGAACAAGAGATTGTGGGTGGACACATACAATACATCATCTATGGACCCAGGCATCTGTGAGTCTGCAGTGTCCCTGCATCTTTCATGAGCAGTGCCTGCTGCTTTGCCTTACCTGAGATCCAAGCAAATGAGGTCTGCTTTGCAACCTCTAATTTGAGGGAGGGAAACTAGGGGCTGGGCTGCTGCTTCCTCCAGACCAAGACCACCATCGTGCTAGGAAAAGGATGGACAAGGGTTAGTTGTGCTGCCACAAAACTTTTCCCACTGTTTTGAAAGTGGCCTTTTCTTGATTGTGTGTTCATTTGGTTGTTATAAACTTTTGTTGACTGTTTTCCAGAGCTCCTATATTATTTCAATCCAGTTTCTGATGCTTCCATTGGAGCTATGACGACTTGGAGCTTCCTAGTCTGCCATTTTGTTGCCTTTGATGAACAAAACACTAGAAACACTCAAATATCTAGCTGCACAATACAAGAAAATGAACAGAATTGCTGGTGTGAATGTGTGCAGGGCAGAAGTTACTATGGATAATTGGGATCAGAAAAGGCCTTGGGGAAGGGATACTTTCTAAACTGAAGGAGGGGAAGGAAATGCGAGGAAAGGAATTGGAAAAAGGGCAAGAACAAAGATCAGAGGTAGGAAAGAACCTGGTTTTTCCTGGGCCCCGTTGGCAAGCTGATGTGCCTGAAGTCCAGGAAGACCTGGGAGCCAAAGCATATAGTGACTAAGGACCAAGATGTGTAGTTGGGCTTCATTCTAACTCAGATGAAAACCCATGGAGGGTTTTAAGAACTGAAGAGACCTTGTGATTGTTGTTTAAAATGACAAAGCTCTTTGGTAGATAAGGCTTAGTGTGGAAGCAGGGAGACTAGTGAGGAAGCTGGCATAGACACCCTGGTGAAAAATGAAGCCAAACTCTGGGAATTCGGGGCTCGTCCTTGGCAGGAGTCACAGTGAAGCAGAGAGTTTCATGGGAACAACCTGGCAGCATCCCTGAGGGCTCTCCTAGATGGACCAGGGAATAGCCTTGGTCAAGTCAAACCATGCCTGATGCTGGGATGGGGGCTGCTTTTGCCTTGTGGACTTCATTTGAAGTTCTGTGCTCCTCCTCTCTCCTCACTGTGCTTTTCTCCAGGGTAAAGAAGGCAAGCTGTACTTGTGGGGGCTGCACAACTGGCATCGGAAAAGCCTGTCTTCTTCAAAAGGGAACTGGACCTGGAGGAGATGGGGAAGCTGGGGCCCAAGGGAGAGCACATGACCGTGGCCTTGCAGCGAGTGGGCTTCCTTTAGTGGGGATGAGTCAGTGACCACATCACTCAGTCCCTGCTGTTACTGAGGTGTCAGCATTCTCCGTGTGTCTGAGGTTACACACAAAGATTCCAGAGGAGGGATGGCTTGGCCAGAGTCCCGACCGTCGGACTCACAGTGTGATGTTGTGCAGGCTGCTGCCCCTCTCTGCGGCTCAGTTTCCTCATCTGTACCACTGAGGTGATAACAGTTCCCACAACATTGGGTTATGGTGACCTATGTGAGCTAATGTGTACAGAGCACAGAGCAGGTGCCTGGCTCACTGTGAATGCTCAGGAATTGATCTTTGCAATGACATTGCTAATTGCTGTAATAACTGTTATTATCAGTAGGGGATCTCACCAACAGTTTTAGGCGCCCAGCAGAACCACAGAATCCAGCATGGTCTTGTTTGAGAGAATGTCAGAGGGAATGATCTTGTCTTCTTGTTCCCTCTGTCTTAGCCACAGAGCTTGCCTGCTCTCAGGCCTTGCAACCCATCTCATGTTCAAAATGAAATGTCGTGGGTCAAAGGGAAGGACAGAGAACCTGCGGAAGGAAGGACTATGAGTGATTACATCCATGTCTCGTAGACAGGTGGCATTTGAGATGGACCTGGAGTTTGGGTTTGAGCTATGCATGCTGAATTGCAGGGTTAGTCAGGGGAAAGGAGGAGCCTTTGCCAGGGTGTGAAGGCAGAAAAACTTTTCTTATTCCTTTTGGGCAGAAAAGAGAGTGGTTCATCTTGGCCATAGTGGAGTTTACAATGGGAGGGTGAGTTGGTAGAGTGTGGCTAGATCACAGGTGCTAGGGGAGGAGAATTTGGCCTTTACCCTGGAAATGATGGGGTGCTGCAACTGTTTCTGAGGAAGGGAGGACCATCCTTTGAACTGGGCTTTGGGAAGACCATTCTCTGTCAGCTCATACATATGCCAGAAGCTCCAATACTTGCCTGGAGCCATAACAGCAGTCTAGACCAAGGATGCCAAGGCCCAATCTTGGGCCCAATCATACTGGGAGTATGAATGGAGAGAGATTCCAGATGAAGTGGTAGAATCAACAAGACTTAATAACTGACTAGAAGTAACTTGGGTGAGGGAGGACCCAAGGCCAACTCCCAGATTGGCGCTCAGACACCTGGGCAGTTGAGATGAAGGCCGAGGATAGAGCAGGTTTGGGGAAGAAAATGGTGGTGGCCGGTATGGACACACCTTTCTTGAGGAGCTGGTGAACCCTCTGCATGGGCAGTTGGTTTCGTAGGACTTAGAGGTTTCAGGATTGGGGATGGGTATTTGACAATGGTGCTGCCCCGAGTTTGGCTGGTTTGTTGAGGGACACAGGCAGAGGAGACGACGGTGGGCAGAGATGCTGGCTGCTGCTGTCCCGTTGGCCTGTGTGTGCCCTACTCTGGCCCTAGAACAGGCTTGTCCCTTTCCTCTGTTGCCATTCCTCCCTTCTCATCTTACACTTCCTTTCTGGCCCTCATTTAACTGCGTCATTTTAGGGAACTTGGAAACCAGGCCTCGTGTCTTTAACTTACAAAATTATACACTCCAATGAACCGGAAAGGGACTTTGGAATAATTCTATTGAAAATATGTGGGTTTTCGCCTTGAAATGATCTTCCTGAAATTATCCCCTTTCTCTCTTTATAAATATTAAAAAGAAGGAATCAGAGCTTAGTGCTTTAAATCCCTATTCAGAGACTTTCTTGTCTGCCTCCCAGGAAAGCAACCAGTCATTTCTGAGGAAGAAAAGCAGGAGGCTGGCTTAGTTCCCTTTAACATGACACCCCCCTGCCTCGAATCCACCTTTTGGAGTACCCCTGACCAATCCCTCCGTGTTCCCCTGCAGCTAAGCTGGGATTTGCTGGAATGTTATGTGTCAGTGTGGGGGTGTGAGAGAGAAGGAGCAGGCTCAGGAGGGGTGAGGAGAGAGAAGGCGAGAAAGGCTGCAGGGAGATGGAGGCAAAGAGAGACAGAGACAGAGCAAGAAAGCAGGGAGAGATAGAAGGGAGACAGTGAGAGGGGGAGAGAGAGCTCTGGGGAGAAAGACAGAGACATGAAAACCCAGAGATAGGTGGGCTGGGGCAAGAGCGATAGAGACACAGAGACTGAGGATTAAAGGAGACAGAGACTACAGAGAGAAAGTAGCACACAGATGCAGAGAGAGAAAAGTAAGACACACTACCCTGTTTCCCCGAAAATAAGACCTCGCCGGATCATCAGCTCTAAGGCGTCTTTTGGAGCAAAAATTAATATAAGATCCAGTATCATATCACATCATATATTATATCATATCATATCATATTATATTAAGACCCGGTCTTTTAGTAAAATAAAAGCAGGTCTTATGTTAATTTTTGCTCCAAGAGATGCATTAGAGCTGATTGTCTGGCTAGGTCTTATTTTCAGGGAAATGGTAATAGAGAAAGTGGGAGGGTTAGAGGAAGCAACAGGGAGCCAGAGGTGAAAACTGATGCAGAGAGAGGCCCCAGGAATGGAGACGACACAGATTGACAGCGGGGGGGTAGAAAAGAGCCATGGGGAAAGACATATCAAGACAGTGACACATGGCAGGGGACGTGGGGGGAGGTGATAAGGAGACAGGGTGGGCCTGTGCCACTCTCTGACTGAACGTCGGCTTGTGCTGGGGACGAATGTGTGACTTGTGTGCAGCATGACATCCAATGGACAGAAGTAACTCATTCCCAGTCTGGCTCCCCTGGCACCTGCCTCAGTGCCATGACTCAGGTTGACTTTTGATACAAAAGGGAGAGGTGGAGGTAGAAGGAAGAGGTTAACAGGAACCGGGCTTAGGAGATAGGAGGACCCAAGTTCAAGTATCAGCTCTGCCAACCACTGCTATGTCACCCTAGGCATGTTATTCAGTCTTTGGAGCCTTGGTTTTCTCATCTGAAAAATGGGGATAATGATACCTACATCATAGGGTTGTGCCACCCCCCGAGACACCACATCTAGGGGCCTTGGCACAGCACCTGGTGATATAGCACGCACTCCATCTCACATAAATCGACTGATGTTTATCGTCCATCCTGGAGTCGGGGCTCAACTGCAATCTTTCTGTGATCTCAGAACTGACCAGTGCTGGCCCTGAAGACCTGGGGATAAAAACTACCCAACTGGCATCTCAAAAGAGGAAACCCACAGGAGGAAGGGAACAGGGAAATGGGAAGCTTTTGTGGCTGGGAGAGTTCCTGAGAAGGGTTTCCCAGGTAGCTGTGGTGCGTGCAAGAGGTAGGGAGCATTGCGTACACGTAAGTGGCCTCTGTCTCTCTGAAAGGAGACCTGGTGAGGAAGGCAGTGCACCAGCCTGTGGCTCCCTGTGTGACCTTGAACCCTCCAGGGGTTTGCCTGCCCATCTGACCAAGAGGCTATCATCAGACTCCAGGCTCTACAGGGTTTTTAGGACACTAACACTCAGCGATTCTCAAAGTCTATGATTGTAAGCAGTCCGACCTATGGTGGGAGTGGAGAGGGTGTCCCCTGCTCCCCACCCTCCACCCCCCCAAAAAAAAACTGCAACAGGAACAGAGGCCTGTTGCCTGCTGAAGGATCTGTCACAAAGCACTGTAGTTGGTTACCGGTTACCACATAAGCCAAGCCCTTGATCTGCCGTGTTTGAGGAAACCCTTTGTTCCTTTCAAGTCTCTATTCTCTCAGCTGGGGCTGGTGCAGAGAACCGAAGCAGGGAGTTTTTTCTTTCTTCCTTTTCTTTTTGGATTTTTAAAAATAACTGGCTTGTGCATTCAGGCCGTTTTTCAGAATTGGGTTCTCAGGCTGGGGTTCAGGGCCAGGGACTCCAGCCCCCCTTCGCCCTGGGAAGGCCTGGGAGAAGGGAAAGCTGAAGGGCTGGGTGGAGGGAGAGGACATTTAACCTTTCCCC
This sequence comes from Rhinolophus ferrumequinum, assembly GCF_004115265.2. NCBI lineage: Eukaryota > Metazoa > Chordata > Mammalia > Chiroptera > Rhinolophidae > Rhinolophus > Rhinolophus ferrumequinum. The sequence goes on along the minus strand of NC_046306.1, from coordinate 24,260,107 downwards.
AAGAGAGAGGCTCAGGCACCAACACTGAGGTAGGCTGAAAGGCACAGAATGATGGGGGTTCTAACGCTGCCTGCAGCACCCCCAAGCTGGCCAACCCTGGTGCGCTCCCATCCCCTTCTGGACTTCAGTTTTGTTAAGTGTCAGATTGGAGGCCACAGAGATGGCTTGCCTCTCTCAATTGCTGGGTCCCTGCCAGACATTACTAATTGATTACCCTCCCCCAGAGAGCTTGGGTAAGCCTTGAGAATCCTTTTAACACAATGCTCTGGGTGTTTGCTACCAATTGGATTTGGATGCAAAATGAGACCTGCCTTTCATCCTAGACAAGAGCATCTCCGAGGGGCCAACGTGAAGTGGGTACTCAATAAATATTTGTTTGATGTATGGACGATTTTTTTTTTTTTGGTCCTTACTAAACATTAGGCATTGTTCTAAGTTCTTTCTAAGCAGTGAACAAAAGAGAGTTCCTGACCTTAATTCAATGTGTGAGGAAGGCAGGCAACAAGCAAGTAAGCAGAGAAATAATATCAGATGTCAGGTGTGATCAGTGCTATGAAGAAAAACGAGCCCGAGTAAAACAATAGAGAGTGACAGAGTGGAGATGGGGTGGGGGGCACATTGTAGAAAAGGTCACCAGAGAAGGTCTTCTGAGAAGGTGATAGTGAAGCAGAGACCTCAACCAAGTGAGAGAATCTCTTAAGATTCCATCACTCTAAGACTCTGAGTCTAACCTGGTTTGACACTAAGATTCTATTTTCTGTTGCATAAGATTCTAGAATCCCATGAATCTAAGAACTTATAACTAAAATTACAGATTGGTACTTCTCTCACATTCCATGACAGTGAATCTAGAATTGTATGACTCTGAAATTCTAGGATTCACTGAAGCATCCTTTTGCTTGAATAGACCAGGATTCATTGCCTACCCTCTCTCTCTGCCACCCCTAGGAAACGGAGCTGAAAATAGAAACCATCAAAACAACAAGCCATTCCAGCTCTAAGTGCCATAGTAAACAAATGGTCCAATGTTACTCCGATTGGTTTAATTGCAGCAGTTCCAGACAAGCCCATTCATGACGATCTTCGGTTGATGGAGAGGGGGAGTACGCCCCCAGGGGAAGGAGTGGCTTGTGGCTAGCCGTGGGGGGAGGTCCTTACCACCAACGCAGATGAGGCTGAGGTGCTGGGGAGCCTGTTGGATTTCAGCAGCCTAAACCCTGTTTGGCTAGATTAGGCCCCTTTTGCCTTTGGCGATTAACATGGTGAATATTTTAATTAGGAGGGTAAAGAAAGGCGTCTCCAAGGAGGTGGCGTTAGAGCTGGACCTGAAGATGAGGAGGATGGCAGGTTCACAGACAGCCAGGGGAAGTGAGTCCCAGGCAGGGGGAACAGCAAATTCAAAAGTCCTGAGGTGAGAGACAGCTCGGCTTGTTCCCAAAGCAGTTGGAAAACAGGAAAATGAGGAGATGAGATCGGAAGGGTGGGAAGGGGCTGGATCCTATAGGAGTTTGTGGAAGCTACTGGAAGGTTTTAAATAGAGGAGTTGCATAATATAATTCCATATTTAAGAGATTCCTGAATGCTCTGAATAGATTGGACTACTGATGGCAAGAGCAAAAGGTAGAAGACCAGTAAAAGACTGTGGTATCTGTCCCAGTGAGAAATGATGGTGGCTTGGATTTAAAGGTGGTGGTAGTAGATCCATCTGTTCATCTGTCCCTTCTTCTCATCCATCCATCCATCCATCCGTTTATTGACCAAACACTTAGTAAGTATCTATGAGAGTTTGGCACAATCCTGGGATTACAAGGACAAATGAACATGGTTCTCCACCATGAGGAGCTCAGGAAATGGCCGGGTTCACGACCCTGCAATGCAATGGTGAATGCTCCAGTCAAGGAATGCACAAAGTACCGTGTGAGCTCAGGGGAGGAAATTCACTGAGCCTGGGACTTTGGGAAAGGCCCCATGGAAGAGATGACGTTGTTTGTGCTGGGCCTTTTGAAGGACACGGAGGAGCTGGACGGGCAGGAGGAGAGTGTTCCCCGCAAGGACACAGCTGGAGTAAAGGCCACGTGTGAGCACGGCATGTCCTGAAAATGTGAGGATGTCCAGGTTGGTGGGATCCCGAGGTGTGTGCAGGGACACTGTGGGAGGGGAGTTCGTGTCCACTTGGGGAGAGGTGGAGTGTATGCTTGTGGCTGGGCCTGCCCCTTCCCACTCAGCTCCGCCTGCCCGTCAGAGCTGAGTAATTCAATCAAGCACCAGCGCTTAAACAAGATGCAGCTGTTTAGCAGATGTTGCCTTCCACCCCAGATGGAGGTGCATCTTGGCGGCGGGCACAACATTTTCAGGGCATCTAATTTGTGAGGCTGCGGAGAGGAAAGGAATTCAAGATGCTGCCATTATTATTTAATGACCACCATTCGTTACACAGCCGCCTTCCCCCCAGTGCCACTACCACATGTCACACATTCCTGTTGGCTTCGGCCTGGAGACAGAGAGGCAGGTGGGCTAAGGAGTTTGACTTGCTAGCTCCCATTCAGAAAACAAGAGGGAAAGGGTGAATGACACAGTCGCCAACCCGCAGAGCCCTCAAAAACTTTGACGATGATGGAAAATGACATATCCCCCATTTGTCGTGAAAGGGGCACAGATAATAGCTGCTACCTACAGAGTCAGGCCCTGTGCCAGGGGCTTCATAGACCTCGTCTCTGGTTTTCTAATCCTCCTAATACCTCTGCACAATCCTACCTCAGGAACTTTGCCTCGCTTTCTCCTCGGGCTGGGAATGTTTTTCCTCCAGATGTCTGCATGGCTAATTCCCCCTGTCCATCAGGCCTTGGATTAAGTGCTGCCTCCTCAAAGAGCTCCTTCCTGACTGCCCTACACAAAATAGCACCCTTCTCCATCATTCTTTACCCCTTTTATCTTTCTTCATCACCCGATATGTGTATATTTGTTCACCATCTCTTTCTTTCCTCTAGAGTTTAAGCTCTCAAGGGCAAGGATGTTTTTGTCTGTTTTATTCATTGTGGCCTCCCCAGTACTGGAAAGAATGCTTGACTCAAGACAAAACTCTGTAAACATTTGTTCAATGGGTGGATGAATGATCAATGGATCTCGTTGAACGTACGAGAAGAGTGTCAGAGAGATAAAAATCACTTTCCCAAGAGTTCACGGCCCGTGAGGGGTGATTTGGGGTTTGCATTCAGGTCTGTCTGACTCTAAAGCTCTGTGCTCTGTCTCCTTCATTAAGGATTTCTTTTCCTTCCCCATAGCACTTATCACCACTTACTTATGATTTATGTGTTGGTGTGTTTGGTTTCTGTATCCCCCACCGTAACGGCAGCTCCACTGAGAGTAGAGTTCATCTGTTTTGTTCATAGCTTCTACTCAACACAAAACAGTGGCCGGCATTTCATAAATATATTCTGAGTGAAGGGTAGGAAGGGACAGAGATGGGAGGCTGGGGCTTTCTACACCCTGGCTGGGAGGGTGGGGAGCTCCAAGATGTTTCAACTTTCCTGACTCCTCCTACATACATACTTCTTTAATCTTGAAAGCAACTCTGCACAGCAGGTTTCCTCCATGCCAATTGGGTTAGAGAGATGGAGAGATGGGATTTGAACTCAGGCTTCCAGAGCTCATTGGCCATGTGAAAGGGACCCGCATTTAACACTTGCTGTCTTAGTCCACCCCAAGACACCAGCTCCTGGCCAGAAGCTCCACTCATGAGGTTCAAGGTCCTGTTTCCTGCCCAAGGTCAGCAGTGTCAGGGTCAGTGTGAAACTCACCCTGAATTCACAACTCCCCAGTTTGTCCATTTCCGTGAAGATTTTGGTGTTATTTTAACCTAAATCCCCCGTGGACTTCAATGGAAACTTTGAATCCATGAGTAACATCAGACAGCGTTTTTTTGGAGGTAGCGCAGGCGCGGAATGAACATCCATTAGCATATTCATTATCATCCGGGCCCTTTGAATGTGTTTTGTAGCTGTTCCTTTAAAGTGACTCAGTGACAATGGAGCTTTTCTGTTCATGAATTCCTGGGCCTGAAGTGGGGCTGTGGTCTGCTCCTGTGTGCTTTTCTGTGCTTTCCAAAAGGTGACAGTGAACCCATGTTGCATAAGGTAGTGGAAAGAACTCATCCAGCAGATACCCTGGTGGTGCATGAAGCACACTGTCTGCGTTGGGAAGACATAACTCCTCAAGTCACTTAGGCCGTTGTGATGGGACCTACAGGTGGGCTCAGGTAGCAAAACTGAGCTAAACTGCCTTCCAAGGAAGTGGGACCGTGTTAATAGGAAGGCCCTGAGTGCAGCAAAGAATCAGGAGTAGGTCTGGATTGACAAGATGGTTGCTCAACTCTGGAAAATGCCAGAATCACCTGGGGAGCATTTACCAACACTCAGTGCCCAGCAACTCTACGGTGAACCATTTGGTTCCAAATCTTGAGGAGTGGGGGGACAACTGAGAATCAAAGGTTGTTAAGAGTCCCCACAGGAGCCCAGTAGGCCAGCAGGCAGCTGGTCAGTGGAGCTACACTCTTCTCTGATCAAACTAGAACCAGAGGAAAAAAGAAGTTGTGGGCTGGGTGATGGTGGGGAGGGAGGAGCAATAGGAAGTCCTTGGGGGATGTGTGGGGGAGAAGGAACTTCAAAGAAAACACTTCTTTTTCTGTTTGTTTTGTAAAGAAATTTTTTTTTTACTTTTTTTTTTTAAAGCTTTTTTTTTTTTTTTTTTTAAGATTTTATTGGGGAAGGGGAACAGGACTTTATTGGGGAACAGTGTGTACTTCCAGGCCTTTTTTCCAAGTCAAGTTGTTGTCCTTTCAATCTTAGTTGTGGAGGGCACAGCTCAGCTCCAGGTACAGTTGCTGTTGCTAGTTGCGGGGGGCACAGCCCACCATCCCTTGCGGGAGTTGAACTGGAGTTGAACCAGCAACCTTGTGGTTGAGAGGATGCGCTCCAACCAACTGAGCCATCCGGGAGCTCAGTGGCAGCTCAGCTCAAGGTGCTGTGTTCAATCTTAGTTGCAGGGGCCGGAGCCCACCATCCCTTGAGGGACTCGAGGAATTGAACTGGCAACCTTGTGGTTGAGAGCCCACTGGCCCATGTGGGAATCGAACCGGCAGCCTTCGGAGTTAGGAGCATGGAGCTCTAACCGCCTGAGCCACTGGGCCGGCCCTTTTTACTTTTTTTAATAATTAAATTTATTGGGGTGACAAATGGTTAGTAAAATTGCATAGGTTTCAAGTGTACCATTTTATAATACATCATCCATGTATCATATTGTGTGTTCACCACCCAGAGTCAGTTCTCCTTCCATCACCATATATTTGACCCTCTTTACCCTCTTCTACCAGTCCCCCTCCCCCCTTACCCTCTGGTAACCACTAAATTGTTGTCTATGTCTATGAATTTTTGTTTCTTTAGTTGCTCATCTTGTTCCTTTGTTGCTTTCAGTTTTCTATACCACTTATGAGTGAAGAAATTTTCAAAATACAGAAAAGTAGAGAGACTAGTACAATGACCCTATTACCTGTTACCAGGCTCATCAGTTACCAACACTGAGTTCTTCCTCTGGTTTGGGCGTGGGGGTGGGGGTTGTTAAGGTGTGGGCTGCAGGGTGGTGATGTGCCCCAGTGTTCCTGGGAACCTCTTGTAAAGCCCACACTGCTGACCAGTGTCCCTGTGACATTGGATCCCTGGCGGGAACACAGACAGCCAGGGCCAAGCTCTCAGTGTAGGACAAGCTTTGACAGGACAGCCAACAGCTGGGACACAAGGACTTTTGTATTAAGGAAAAAAAGTTATATTTAACAAGAAATCTCCACCTATTTGGCCTAATGCCTCCTTGGCTAGTCTCCTTCATTCTCATGTGCTGGGACAGGGCCTTGGGGCTAACCCCTAAAAGGATCAAGGAAGCAAAAGAGACTGGCCTGGGAACACCCAGAGGGTGGCAGCTGGGCTGGCATGTCTCCGGCAAATCCTTTTTTTGCGTTTCTTTTTTCATCTGACAAAGTTTCCCTGAGCACCTACTACATGCTAAATGCTGCGTTCAAGGTCATGGGAACACAGTGTAAATACAGTTGAGGAAGATGCTTCCCCATCACCGCTTACACTCCAGTGCAGAAGATAGACAATAAACAGGAAGTAAAATATATAGCATATCAGATCGCCTCAAGTGCTACAGAGAAAAATAAAGCAGGGAAGGAGAGTGGGGTGGGTGGCAATTGTTAATAAGGTGCCCAGGAAAGACCTCTCTGCCAAAGTGACCCAAACCAGGTGAGGGAGGGAGATGTACGGGAGGGAGAAGCACTCCAGGCAGAGGGGACAGCAAATTCAAAGGCCCAGAGGTGGGGGTGCTCCTTCCAGGAACAGTGAGCACCTTGCATGGCTGGAGCAGAGGAAGAGTCAGGGACAGTGTTGGCAGGTGAGGTCAGGAAGGCGGGTCTTAGGGGAAGCTGGTGAGACCAGAATGTAAGACTTTGAAGCCCTTTGTAAAGACCTTTGCTTTTCTTGAGTGAGGAGAGAAACTGGTGGGTTTTGAGGAGAGGATTGAAGGATCTGGCTTATGTTTTAATGGGACCTCTCTGGCCGCTGAGTGCCGAACAATTGTAGGAGTGCCGATACAAGCAGGAGAAGGCTGTACAGTCGTCCCAGGTGGCAGAAGATGGCAGCTCAGACCAGGGCAGTCTTGGTGGGCATGGTCAGAAGTGGTCAGTGTATGGATACATTCAGAAGGTAGAGCCAAGTGGATTTATTGGCTGAAAGAACACTGAAGCATGAGACGAGGAGAGCGGTCTGGGTTGACACCAAGATATTTGATCTCAGCAGTTAGCATTGAACGGTTGACATTTCCTGGACTGGGAGTCCTGCAGGAGGGGTGGGCTTGGGAGTGATGGTTGGGAGTTTATTTCAGATAAGTTAGATTTGGGATGCCTGGGCAACACAAAATGCAAATGTCAAGTCATCCCTTGGACACACAGGTCTGGAGGGCAGGGGAGAGGCCTGGCTTGGCGTCACCCAGATGGTGGTGAGATCACGAGGCGTGTGATTGCAGATGGAGAAGTGACCTGGGGTTCTGGTATAACACGCACTGGGCTGGGCTGTTTTTCCTGGCCGGTTTGGCCAGTGTCAGGCCTGGGGGTTCCATGGAGGGACATTCTAGTGCTTCTCCCCCTTCCCATTTGCCACTCCCAATTCTTAGCATTTCCCCCAAGGATAAAGGCGAAAGCTTAGCTAGCCTCATTTTGGTTGAAAAGAGCAGAAACTCTCAGGTTAACTTGAGCCATGGGGAGTGTAGTAAAGCTACAGGCAGGGATTGAAAGGCAGGAATTTTGACTACGCCCCTCTAAGTGGCTAAATGCAGTTTAGCCACTAGGAAACCATTCAGGACCCCTGCTCCAGGGACCGCCTAAGTTCAAGGCCAGCTCAGCTAAAGGACGCGCCGGTCTTCACCTCCTCCTCTTCCTCTCTGTTCCCCTTCCCTCTCTCCGAGGTTTTGGCTTATTCATTGCCCCTGTGCCTTCACATTGTCTTTGCATTATCTGATCTTGTTAGGTCTTTCAGCTTTGATGCATTTTATGTTCCAACGCTCTGTGATCTAAATTCAAACTGGCAGCCCTGATTAGCGTTGACTGGTGTAGTAAGTACATTGCCCTCATCCCTGCTGGGTGGAGCTTTTGCACCAGGCTATCTCATTGGCTGCTGGCCAGCCTATATCTTGGCAGCCTTTGGGTCAGGTGACTTCTTCTGGTCCAATGAGCTGTTATGGCTGTTGTGGAGGTGCTATCTGGTACAGAATGTAAGGTCCATAATAGCAATGGCAGCAGTAATAATGACAGCATGGCTAATTGATTAAGGGGAACTGCAGATCAGAAAGGCTGGATTTGGGTTCAAACCCAGTCTCCACCACTTACTGTGATCTTGGACAGCTTATTCACCCTGACTATACCTCCATCTCTGCATCTCTAAGTGGAGAATAATAGTGTTAACTACGTCTCAGGGTTGTGGTGAGTGTATAAGCTAATCAATGAAACACTTATAGCGCAAATATTTAATTAGGACTCAGAAAATGTTAATCCCTATTATCCTTACTAGCAGTTAGTTCATCTGCACTAAGTTAGGTGTTTTGAAGGCATATTCTCATTCGGTTCTTCACAAAATGCCAACGAGATGGGTTGTTTGTTTAGTCCCATCATATAGCTGTGAAAATGGAACTACAGAGGTTACCTGGCTTGTCCAAAAAACCTCAGCTAATAAAAGATAGAGCCAGGATGTAGACACCGGTTTGTCTGGTTCCAGAACCATTGTTCCAAATCTCTGTGCCCCTGACAGGGCACCTATGTGTAAATGCCCACCCTGGGCTTTTTCCTCTGTGAGGCTGTGGACAGGAGCCCCCCAGAAGGTGCAGCACTCTCCCTGACTCTACCCCCAGCTCTCCCGAGCCTCCAAGGGCATAATGCCTAGTTCTCTCAACGCAATCTGCTAACGCAGGGACTGTGTGCCTCACCAGCTCTGGTTTGCAAAGGCCATTCCTCCCTTGTCCTACGTAGTCAATAGTTGGATAAGTTAGAAAAGCAGGGCTATTCCTCCCATTTGACAGATGCAGAAACTGAGACTCAACAAATGATGGAACCAGGATTCAAATGCAGGTCTGTCTGTCCCTTTCTTCTCCACATTCATTGCAGAGCAAAACTGAACCCAAATAGATCTGGAAGCTGCTGTGGGTCCTTGGACAGGGTGAAGTAAAGGCAAGAAGAACAGAGAACCTCAGAGCTGGAAGGTGCTCATTTAACTGGGCCCAGAGATGCCAGGAGGTCTCTGGCCCTGTATCCTGACCACTGCTTGGTAGTGCAGCCATTTCTGCAAAGTCTCCTACTTGTGGCCTGAGATTCATTCAGGGTTTAAAGAGAATAGAATGACATGATTTCTGGTCCCAGTTTCATTTCATGAAATATATCTGTCTGACCCTGGGGCTTGTTGCAGGCCTCCCGACCAAAGGATCACAGAGAGGGAGGATGGAGCAGCTGCAGGTTCTTGGTTCACGTTTCCTTCTTCTAACACTCACACACCATTCAGGGCTTTGCCCAGGCTCTATAGTGGCTACCAGTAAACAGCCCTTGGGCTTCATGTGTACCTCAGCACATCCCTGGAATGTGACAGACAAGGATTTGCATCTCTACATTGCACCTACTCACTGTGTGGCCTGGGACGAGTCACTTAACCTCTCTGGGCTTCCGTTTCCTCATGCATGACCCTCTCTCATGGGATTACTGTGAGGATTGAGTAAGATATATTCACATAGTACTTGGTGCAGAGCCTGCTGTGTGGCAAATGCAACTATTGTTATTTCAGGCATTAAAATCCCACGGCCCCCGCACAAAATCTTCACACACTTGCTGTTGGCATGGGAATGACTAAAAGATTTACCTTTTAAGAACATAAAAAAATAATTAGGGAGGAAAGATTATTGTGGTAACAATGTGGAGGCTACAGTAGGAGGAACAAGACAGAGAATGAAACACGTCCATTAGGAACATGTTTGACTGTTGGTAGCAAAAAAAATCCAACAGTGGAACTAGTTGTTCCTTAATAGTATGTATCCATGCTCCTCTTCTTCCTTAGTCAATAGAATCCCTAATTTCAGCTGGGCACATGGCATCTGGAATGAAGATGATAGTTTCTAGCTTCCACTCCACATCCTAAATATGGCCATGTGAGTTCTTGGGAATGAGAAATGTTTTGTGTGGCTTCTAGAAAAGATCTTAAAAGGGAAGGTGTACATCTTATTGCTCTCTTCATCCTTGCTGGCTGGAATTTGAGATGTGACGACTGGATATCAAGCAGCCATCCTGGCATCTTGGACCATGGGGTGAATTAAAGATGGCTGCTACCCAGCAATTCCACTTCTAGGTATTTATCCAAAGAAATCCAAACCACTAATTCAAAAAGACATATGCATCCCTTTGTTCATTGCAGCATTATTGACAATAGTCAAGATATAGAAGCAACCTAAGTGTCCATCGATTGACGAATGGATAAAGAAGATGTGATACATATATACAATGAAATATTACTCAGCTTAAAAAAGAATGAAATCTTGTCATCTGCAACAACATGGATGAATCTAGAGGGTCTTATGCTAAGTGACATAGGTCAGACAGAGAACGACTGTACCATTGGATTTCCCTTATAAGTGGAATCTAAAAAACAAAATAAACAAAACAGAAATTTATAGATACAGAGGACATTTTGATAGTTGCCAGATTGGGGGTGAGGGGTGGAAGGGATGGGTAAAAAAGCATTAAACAAATAGGGTTTACTTTTCTCATGTAACAAGAAATCTGAGGATAGACAGACCAGGGCTGGTATAATGGTGGGGCTGTCCCCAGCAAACATCTTTTACCTCATGTCAGTTCTAGTTATTTATTGCTACATCACAAACTACCCCCAAACAACAATTATGTTGTACAATTTTGTACTGCACTGCAGTACAAAAAGGGAAGGGATTGAGATGTACAAAATGTCAGTCATAAAAACAGTCATGGGTAGGGAATGTAGTCAATAATAGTGTAATAACTATGTATAGTGCCAGATGGGTACTAGACTCATTGGGGCGATCACTTTATAAGTTATATAAATATCTATATAAATCATTATGTCGTACACTAAAAACTAATACAGTATTGTATGTCAACTGTAATGGAAAAATAAAAAATTATTTTAAAAAAGATGTCTGCCAATTCTTTGACTCTCCTTCCTTCGAGAGGAAGAGTCTGTTTGGAAGCTCATTTCCCCTCCGTTTGAATCTGGGCTGGACTGTGACTTCTTGGACCAACAGAGTATAGTAAAAATGATGGTCTGCCAATTCTGGGCTTAGCCCTTCAGAGGACTGGCAGCTTCTACCATGGCCTCTTGGATCCATGAGCTGCCATGGAAAAGGTCAAACTACTCTGCTGAAGAGACCACCGGGAGGGGCCCTGAGACTATATGGAGCTGGAGAGGGATCCAGTTAGGCTCAGCATAGCGTCCCCATCAAAGCACCAGGCATCGCAGCATAGACATCTTGGTCCTCTAGATGAGCCCAACCATCATCTGGATACAACCGAGTAACTAGTCAATGCCTACAGATCAAAAGGGTCCCTAGCTAAGTCCTGCCCAAACTTATGATTCACAAAACTGTACAAAACAATAAAATGGTTGTTGTTTTGGGGTAGTTTGTGATGTAGCAATAAATACTAGAACTGACCATGAGGTAGAAGCTGTTTGCTGATGATGGTCCAACAATTATACCAACTCTGGGCTGGCCATCCTCAGATTTCTTGTTACACGAGAAAAGTAAACCCTATTTGTTTAAGCCTGGATGATACCTTGGGCGACTGCTCACAGCCTCAGTTTCCACACAGTTGTTAAATGGAGCATTAGCTCCTGCCCTATTACCTCCCAGAGTGCCTGAGAGAACAGAATAAGAATCAAGAAGAGAAGGCCTTTTTTATGGAATATAAACAGTACTGTATCCAAAGAGACCGAATGACATGCTCAAGCTGTTATAATATATTTAATGTGTTCATAATGGATGTGAACTTGTCATGAGCCAATTGCAAAGTATTTTGGACTCAGACACATTAGGGCTCAAGGCTCATCTCTACTACTTTCTAACGTGACAAATTGGGCCAGTAACTAAATCTCTCCAAGCCTTAGTTTCCTCATCAATAAAACACAGACGATGCTATTTCCCTTGTAGAGTCTGTATGAGAATTAAATTAAATGAGATTAATCCATTTATTTGATAAATATTAAATATCTCCTATATGCTAGCCCAGACCCACTCCTGATATTGGTGGGTTGTGCGGCCCATTCACTTCCAAAATCTAAATATTTAAAAGCTATAAATCAAGCTAATACATTGTTTTTAAAATATCCTATCCTTCTTGATGAGCTTAACTTCATCATGACCTGGAAGGCCAGGTTCAATTTGGAAACCTCAGACTCTTCAGACAGCTACACTGAAATGTAGAGAGAGTAATGATGGTGGGAGAGCTGGCCTCTGTCCTTGCTCCCTTCCCTTCTTTTTCCCAGCTCCACCCATACTGTGCAGACCCCTTACGCATGTGTAGACACCCCAGGCTCCCTTCACCCCCTTGCTCCACACTGCCTTTTGGCTACATCCTGGGCCTGGTGTTCTGCCTCCAGGGAACAGGCCTTGGACACAGGCTTGGGACCTATGGGCTGGGAACTCAGGGATCATGGGAACCCAAAGTTTATCTAGATGGAGGGGGAAGGCTTGGATAGGTATGTCCCCTTGGCTCTGTGAGGTCATATACAGCTGGCAAGGGGCCAGAGGAAGGCCCTTTAAAGCATGGGACTAGGGCAAGGTCCCCCTTGCCTAGATCTAAGGGTGGGCCTGGTCAGGCCTGTGCTGGGTTGGGAGGGGAAGGGATATAACAGTGAATGAAGCGGACACTATTCCTGACCATTGGATGGAGGGGACCCACTCCTTCAGTCTAGGCTCAGTCTCCTCCAGGTCCGTAAACTGAGGGCTTTGCGGATCGGACATCTCCAAGTCTGTATTGGAGACCAGGCGCTGGGACTTGGTGAATATCCTCGGTAAATTTCCATAAAATCAGCTGAGGGGACATTTAAGATCTGAGTGCCCAACTTCCTCCCCCAACCCAAGCCTGAACAGGAAGGGAAGAGCCTCCACCATCTACCTAATCCATCCCGCTCATCCACACAACACCTTCAGCAACCACAGCAATAGGACTTCCCTGGAAGAAAATCCCAGCTCCTTGCCAAGACCTGCAAGTCTGCTCCACTGGCCTCTGGCCAGCTGCAATGTCCTCGGCTATCACTCTTGCCGTTGCTCACTGAGCTCTAGCCCCCTTGACCCTCCCTGTGTTTGTGAAATGTACAGAGTCCATGCCTCCCACCTCCCGCCTCCCTTGCTGTTCCCTTTGCCTGGAGTACCCAGCTCTTTGCATGGCTGGAATCTCTCTTCATTCAAGCCCCAACTTAGATGGTCTCATGACATAGAGACGTTCACCGACACCCTTTTGGTGATAGCTCTCCTCTAGGCCAGTGCTCTCAATATAATGTGACCATTTTATGTCCTTCCTAGCACAGCCAGAAGTGGTAGAGCAGAGTGATTAAGAGACCACACTTGGATCCCAACTGTGTGAGCCCAGATCTGCTCTTTACTACATACTGGCTACCTGAGTAAATTGTTCAACCCGTTTTCCCATGAATACAGATGCTCCTCGACTTACAATGGGGTTAAGTCTAGATAAACCCATCGTAAGTCGACAGTATAGTAAGTCGAAAATGCATTTAATACACCTAACCTACTGAACATAGCTTAGTTTCGTCTACCTCTGACATGCTCAGAAGCCTGACATTAGTCTACAGTTGGGCAATTATCTTGAGTTCCAGCACATTGCCTTCTTCTCACCGGAAGTAGGCGACACAGATGGGCATTTTGTAGACATGATGGGATGTGAAAACACTAAACACAATATTCCAAAAGTACTGGCAACACAGTGCACTGTAGAGTATTGGTTGTTTACCCTCATGATCCGGTGGCTGACTGGTAGCTGCCCAGAGTGTCTTAGGGCATATTGCTGGTCTGGGAAAAGATCAAAGTTCAAAATTCGAAGTACAGTTTCTACTGAATGCATATCATTTTCGCACCATGGTAAAGTCAAAAATGGTAAGTTAAACCATTGTTAAGTCAGGGACCGTCTGTATATTATTCAACTTCTCATTTCCCATGAATAAGATGATTCAACAACCTCTATTTTTCCATCTGTGAAAGGGGATGATAATGACTCTATGCCATAGATGTGTTACCAGCAACACACATATTTATAGCATTTAAAACAGAGCCTGGCACAAGCAGTCCATTTGTGTTTGCCAATATATTAACACTTGTTATTTGAAATTATCTTGTCTATTTCTTTACGCGTTTGTTGCCTCCTTTCTCTCTCTGAAAGGCAAAGTCCCCAACAGCAGACTCCTTGTTTTCCCTGCTCCTTGCTGCCTCCCACGGTGCCTGGAGAAATGAATTCCAGCAAGGAGCTGGCACTGGGCTGAGCGTTTATATACACCTCCCTGTGCTGATGGGGAAACCGAGGCAGGGGTGGAGTGGCCGGGAGCGAGGGCCTGCAGGGACCATTCCGCTGCCTCCGGCCGGCGGGCCCAGGGCCGCGCTCTGAGCGCCAGTTTCCGCGGCGCTGCCGCTTTTTCTTCCCTGGGCGTTTGTCTTTAAAGGCCCCGCAGCAGCGAAGGCGGCAAAGCGGCCCGCAGCCCGCGGCAGCTGCGGCATCAGTCTCTCAGTCCCCAGTGAGCGAACAAAGGCATTTGCATGAAAGCTGGAACTCCGTTTGCAGAAAGGACCTGTTAGGGAGTGTATCGCGAGTCCCAGCGCCGAACAGCTGTGCGCCCCTCCCGGGGACGCAGCCACCCCCGGCCCCCTCACACCACCCCCTCCCAGGCGAGCTGAAACAGTAGTCTGGGCGCGTGCTTCTGCCGACTCATCCACACTATTTACGGAGGCGTGGGAGCGGGGCCTCAGGATACAGGCCCCGCCACGCGGGGGCCGTAGAAGGAGCCAGGCAGTGACGGATCTGGGTCTCGGGTCCCAGCCCTCTCCTCCTCACCCGAGGCCCTCGAGCTCCTCACACGTCCGAAGGGGGCGCACGCATGTCACCAAGCTTATCTCCACTGTAAAGCAGCTTCCCTGAGGGGTGCGCTCCCTGCACGCAGAAGGGGCTCAGTGAATGTGGGTTCCGTTACCCTTTTCAGAGATTTTTGCTCAGTCACCTCTCTTTTGGAATCCCGTCAGCAGCCCCTGGAGGCAGGATAAACTAAGTGGGAAGAGCGGGGTTCAGGAGCCAGGGAAACCTGAATTCAAATCCTGGGCCACCACTTGCCAGCGGTGTAGCTAGGAGCAAGTTACTCCGCTTCCTGAGGCCTCCGTTTCTTCATCTGTAAAATGGGGGTGAAACAGTCCCTGTTTAGCTTCGTCAATGTCACAAATCAAGTGCTTAATTCATTCTTACAATCACCACTTCCAGTTTACAGATGTGGAACAGGCTGACGATAGGAAGAGCCTTTTCCAAGGTCGCACAGACGGTCAGTGGTAAACTACCCAGGTCTTCTGAGTATAAGGATTATTAGTCTTCAGCCGCTTGTAGGGCGAGTTCCCCAAATGGTTTTATAGAGCCTGGTAAAGGGGCAAGGAGCTTCCAGTCATCTCTCTCTTCCCTCATGCTCCCCCCTGACATCCCCCTCACTCCTCACCCCCAGAAGATGCACAGGTTTTCCCTGGGGACAGGAAGGGTAATGGCTGGCTGCTCCAGTGCCTAGGATGGGGTTCTGGGATGAGTTATTCTCCCAAGTCACAAACAGTTATTATTTTTTCAATTTAAATTTTTATTATTTTTAATTCGCAAAGCCGGAACCCTTTCTGTAGGAGCCAGCATGCTATTCAGGGCAGACCATAACCTCTCTGCAGTTTCTTGCAGGGAAGAAAGCCTCACGCTGCCCTCCAGTGGCAGGAGAGCTTGCGCTGCTCGTGTGAAGCTGAAACAAGGGATCCAGAGACCGGAACTTCACTTAGCATGTGGTGGCGGCTGTCTGGAAGAGGGAGGGAGAAACTGCAGCCTGATCCCCTCACTGTTATTCGTGGTCCAGGTGGATGTGGCAAATCATGGGAATAAAGAATAATAGACTGAATTGGAAAGGCACAGTTTTTTCATTTTGCTTTTATTTATTTTTAAATAGGTAATATATGACTCAAAGGATTAAAAAGACAGTAGAGTGAAGTCTCTCTTTCACTCTTGTTCCTCAGCCACCCAGTTCCCCTTCCCAGAGGCAGCCATTGTCATATGTTTCTTGTATATTCTCCAGCAGAAAATCTATGTGAATAAAAATATTTCATAAGATCAATAGCGTCCTTCATATACTCTTGTGCATCTTGCTGCTTCACTTAAAAATGTATCATGGAATTTGGTCCATATAGCTTCACATAGAGCTGCCTCATTCTTTTGAACAGCTGCATAATATTCCATTGTGCAGACCTCATAATTATTTGATCGGTCTTCTATTGATGAGGCTTTAGGTGGCTCTTAATCTTTTGTAATCATAATGTTACAGCAAATAACCTTGTACAGACACTGTTACGCTCAGGTACCAGTGAATCACTCAGCTGTTATATAACAAGCAGAAAGCTTTAAACAAAAAGCTTTTGTTATTGCTCATATGAATCACAGGTGACCCTGCTGATCTGGGCCAGGCCGGGCTCATTTGCTTTGGCTCCTCGTGTCTAGATCAAAGGGTGGCTCAGCTGGAGGTTGGCTTACCTAGGAAGAATGGCTCAATCACATGTCTGGGAGTTGGCTGGCTACCAGCTGGGGTAAGAAGGGTGCCTGGGCCATGTCTCTCATCGTCTGGCAACATGCAAGGTGTCTTGAGACTCCATGAGTGGCATCATATTCCATCACGTTCTGTTGGTCCAAGTGAGTCATGAGCTAGCCCAGATTCAAGAGGTGGGGAAATGGAAAAATCCATTGAAGAGTGACAAAGTCATATTGCAAAGGGCATGATGCAGAAAACATACTATTGCGGTCATTAAAAAATAAATTTAAACGAAGTTTTTATTTTATAATAGCTAGATTTACAGAAAAGTTTCAAAGACTGTACAGAGTTCCTACATACCCCGGTGCCCAGTTTCCCTCCATTAACATTTTATATTACTGTGGTACATTTGTCACAACTAAGGAACCAACAGTGATACATTGCTATTAGCGAAACTCCATACTCTATTGAGATTTCATTAGTTTTTCCTTAATGTCTTATCTCTGTTCCTGGATCCCATCCAGAATACCATGTTACATTTAATCCTCATAGCTCCTTAGGCTCCTCTGGGCTATGACGGTTTCTCTCTTGCCTTGTTTTTGATGACCTTGACAGATGACGAGCACTCCTCAAATAGTCAGGGTTTCTGTAGACGGTCACTCAGTTTGGGTTTGTCCAGTGTTTTTCTCATGATTATACTGGAGTTGTGAGTTTCGATGAAGACCACAGAGATGAAGTGTCATTGTCAACACATTGTATCAAGAGAACCTGCCATCAACATCACTGGCCATTAATGATATTAACCTTAATTATCAAGCTAAAGTAGTGTCTGCCAGGTTTCGCCCCTGGGATGTTATTCTTTTTTCCTCCTTTCCATCTTATTCTTTGTAACAGGAAGCCACTATACATAGGCCACTCTTCAGATATGGAGAGTTGCTCTCTACCTCCATGAAGGAACAATATCTACATAAGTTATTCGGGATTCTTCTGTTATTTCCGTATTTCATCATTTATTATGTCAATGTGGACTCGTGCATATTTATTTTATATTTTGCGTCGTCATCTAATACTATGTTATTGATTCTGTTGCCCAAATTGTTCCAGTTTTGGCGATTGGGACAAATGTCGACTCCTGTGTCTTTTTGACGTACCCTTATCTTTTTTTGAGCACTTCCTTGTTTTCTGGCACTATATAAATGCTCCAAGCTCATCTAATAAATGTTCTGCCCCATCCTGAGAATCAGCCATTTCTCCAAAGAGTCTGCCTGGTTCCTTTTATTGGAGAGTGGTATTAGAAACCAAGGTCTGGGTGCCGGCTGTGCTTGTGGTTACTGGGGGCCACTCTCCGTGGGCAGAGCTAAGAAATATATGTATACTAGCCTGTGTAAACACATATAATTATTTCTATACCTACCCAGTGATATCTACATTAAGCTAGACATGCGTTCATGTTAATGCCTCTAACTCAAATCCATTCACAGAAGTCATTCTATCCTTCTCCGCTTGCTTATCTATAATCTCGGACTTTACTAGTGCGAAACCTGCGCCCGCCATCGGCCGTCCATTACTTTATTGTTCAATTCTAGTACACGTATACAGACGTTTCAGAATTGTCAACCCATACTCCTGTGAGATGGAACTTTACCAACTAAAGTACAATGCTTGTGGACTGACTGTTCTTTTGGCCTTTAGTCTTATCGTTTCCACTTATTTTTTACGTTATTTAGATTCCCCACAGCCTTCAGTGACAAATGTGTCACACATTTGTAATATAATTAGAGTCTTTTATGAAATCTGCATACCTTAAGCGTCACTCTTTGTGCCATAATGTGCTATGAGTTTTGATAAATGAAAAGTCACGTATCCACCACTACGGTGCCTTGCAGACTCGTTTTATGGCTCTAAAATAACCACTGTGCTTCGTTTAATCAACCATCTCTCACTCTCTCCCTCTCTCCAAACCCCTGGTAGTCACTGATCTGTTTTTGATTTCTATAGTTTTACCTTTTCCTGAAGCAGATAAATGGAATCAAACAGTATGTGTAGCCTTTTGAGACTGGTCCTGTCAGTTAGTTAGCACTATGCATTTAAGAGTCATCCATACCGTTGTGTGGATTAACAGTTTGTTCCTTTTAATCACTGAATACTATTCTATTGTACGGAACTACCACTGTGTACCCATTCAACTATTAAAGGGCATCTTAGTTGCTTCAGCTCTATTAGGAATATAAGGCTGCTGTAAAAATTTGTGTGCAGGCTTTTGTGTGGACATAATATTTCTAATAATCAGTTGGGTAAATACCTAGCGGCACAATTGCTGGGTCATATGGTAAATCTATTATTAGCTTTATAAAAAACTGTCAAGCTGCTTTTGAAAGTATCTGTACCACTTTTCATTCCCAGCAGCAGTAAATAAGAGTTCCTGTTCCTCTGCATTTTCATCAGCACTTAGTATTGCCAGTGTTTTGGAATTTGTCCATTTTAATAGGTA
This sequence comes from Rhinolophus ferrumequinum, assembly GCF_004115265.2. Classification (NCBI taxonomy): domain Eukaryota; kingdom Metazoa; phylum Chordata; class Mammalia; order Chiroptera; family Rhinolophidae; genus Rhinolophus; species Rhinolophus ferrumequinum. The sequence goes on along the minus strand of NC_046306.1, from coordinate 24,241,252 downwards.
GGTAGTAATTGTTCTAATTTGCATGTTATTTTAATTTGCATTTCCCTAATGACAAATGACGTTGATAATTTTTTTCATATGTTTATTTTCTCTATGTATATCTTCTTCGGAGAGGTGTTTGTTCATATCTTTTGCCCATTTTTAAGTTGGGTTCTTTGTTTTCTTTTGGCTGAGTCTTAGAAGTTCTGGGCATATCCTAGATTTGATCTTTTATCAGATACGTGATTTGCAAATATATATTCCCATTCAGTGGGCTGTCTTTTTGTCCTCTTAACAGTGTCTTTTACAGAGCAAAAGTTTATTAAAATCCAACTTATCAATTTTTCTTTCATGGATTGCATTTTTGTTGTCCTATCTAAAAACTCATTACAAAACCAAAAGTCAAGCTGATTTCCTTGTATCTTTTCTTCTAGAGTTTTATTGTTTTGTGCTTCACATTTAGGTCTATGATCTATTTTGAGTTCATTTTAGTTACTTTATATATAAGGTACAAGGTCTATGTCAAGGATCCTTCTCTCTCTTTTTTTTTTTGCACATGGACATCAAATTGTTAAAAGATAATTTTTTCTCCATATAATTTCAATCTCTTAAAATTTACTAAGACTTGTTTTGTGGCCTATCATATGGTAACTTGGAGAATGTTTTTCCATTAGAATCTTTAACATATTGGATATAGTCATTTTAAATTTCCCTGTCTGGTAATTCCAACATCCATGTTATATCTGAGTCTGTTTCTGATGATTGTTTTATCTCTTCATTCTATATTTTTTCATGCATTTTGGCATGTGTGGCAGGATGAATAATGGATTTTGAGATGAGAAGATGATACTGGATTATCCAGGTGAACTTGATGCAACCACATGTATCCCTATAAGAGGGAAGCAGAGGAAGATTTGACATACAGAAGAGGAGACGATGATGTAACCATGGAAAAAGTGATTAGAGTGACTCAACCACAAGCCCAGGAAGGCTGACAGCTACCAGAAGCTGGAAAAGGCTGGGAAGGTTTCACCCTGTTGTGCAGGGGACCCTGCTCGCTGCGCCATGTGTAGTGCAGGGGACCCTGCCGACTACGCCAAGTGTCGTGCGGGGCGGCCTGCGGGGTCTGTGGGGTCTCTGCTCCCGCTCCCCACACAAGAACGCAGGACATGGTGAGGCCAAAAAGGAACACCCACGGAGTCTAGGTAGGGGAGTCTCACCACTATACACTCTCACTGGCGGCTGGGTTGGAGACACAGGAACCAGGAGCAACACAATTCTCAACCCTCACTGTGCCGCTTGCAGACTCAGCCACCATCTTCTTGCTAGTCCCCCTTTTCCTGCTAGCCTAGCCACGGCAGTTATATTAGTGCCCAATGGCTCACTGGTTACAGCTGACGGCCAACTAGCCACAGCTGCTGGCCATTTGATCACAGTCGATGGCCATTTACTACCTGAGCCAGCACCTTTCTATGTGAGGCCGAGAGCCTGGAAACTGCTTTTTGGGGCTCTGTCCCCACACACCCCTAGAAGCTTTAGAGGGAGTACAGCCCTGCCGACACCTTGATTTCAGCCTAGTGATATTAATTTTGGATTTTTGTCTTCCAGAAAAAGAAGAGAATAAATTTCTGTTGTTTTAAGCCACCAGGCTTGTGGTAATTTGTTACAGCAGGCCTCGGGCAACTAATACAGCCTGCCTGTAAATTTTTGTTGAAAGCTGGACACGTTGTAAAGGATAATAAATACTGAGGGGAAAAGACCTTTAGCGTGGGGATTGATATTAATCTTGCTAAGAGTTAGGCTACACTGAGTGCTTGTTGTAGCTCTAGACACCCAGGGCTTTGAGTTCCTTTGTATCCTTGTTTTCTCCTCCCTTTTTGGCTTTGGAACTTCCCTTTATACTGGTCCCTTTGAAACAATCTTTGTCTTGTTCCCCTTTCAGTTTTAAGCCACTGTTGTTATACTGGAGGCTTATTGATGCGGTGGTCAAGTGGGGTGGAGGGAGGGCATTCTTTAATCTTCTAATTAAATTTCAGGCTTTTGGTGGGCTTGCCTCTCATCTCAGGGATGTGGTCTTTTGGAAGAATTTCAGATCCTGCTCCAGGGGTAGCTCCCCGCTCCCGCTGCTGACTACAACATCCCAGCCTATTTCCTGTATTGTGTGTGTGTGTATATATATATATATATATATACACACTATATATATATATATATTTATACACACACACTATATATATATATATATATATATATATATATATATATATATATTTTTTTTTTTTTTTTTTTTTTCTCTCCCCTCTTGGGTAAAACAGGGAGTCTGGAGAGGGCTATAGTGCTGCTGAGTTCCTTTTGCCTTAGCTGGGATAGTCTCCGAATTGCTCTCTGGCGAAGTTCCTATCCTGGTGTTTAGGGAGAAGAGCTGGGAGAGCTTCATTGTGGCTGTGCTTTGCCTCTCTGCCTGAGAGACATGGGGAGCTCTCTGAGATCCTCCATATTAGAACCCGGTGAGGTTCCTGGAAGAAGAATCTGCAAAATTATGAGGTCTTCCCCACACCCCATGACTGGGGTCCCCAGGAGCTTTCTGCTCAGTCTTCAGCAATTTTTATGCTCAGCCTTCAGCAATTCATCAGAATTGCCACTTACAGTGTTCCCACCAATTTATGGCTTTGCTACAGGGAAGCCAATCTTGGTGTCATATCTTTTTGGACACACCTGATTCCCCAAATCTTGGGGTAGCTGTTTGCCTTGCAACCTCATTTCTCTGATGGATTTGGGAAATCATAATTTCTAAGAATAAAAATTCCCCAGATCGAAAATCTCCATGGGCTCTCCACTTCTTCCAGGATGACATGACATTAAGCGTTTTTCATTATCTCTCCTGTTCCACCTCTCCAGCCTCATTTCCTTCCTGTCTCCCTTCCCACCAAAATCCTGGCCCGCTCCCACTTTCCCTCGACAATGACCTTGACATCACACTCAGGGTTCCAGCCATGTACCAAACTAATTGAGATTCCCTGATGCACCTTGTACATTGTCTAAAACATGGCAAACCCTCAACAATCATTTGTTAATCTAATTAATGAATAAAATTATAAAGCTCTTACTCATCCTAGCATATAGCATATAGAAGCATTAACAGTGGCCAATCACTAACATGCATCTGATTTGTACCTATACTCTTCTAAGCACTTCATATGTACTGATTTGTTTTATTTTCATGTTATGTGGTAGGTACTATTATTATTTCCATTTTAAAGGTGAGGAAACTGAGGCACAGAGAGTTTAGCAACTTGCCCAAGATTACCTAGACTGTAAGTGTCAGAGCTGGCCAAACTCAGGGAACTTCATCAATGGGCTGTAATCAGCAGAAAGCTTCTCCTATGTATTTGCCAGGCGCTGCGCTAATGACAGATGCATTACATACTCAATCTCTAATTTCATGATAACCGCCATTTAATACATGAAGAAATGGAGGCCCAAACAGGTTAGGCAACTTGGTCAGGATCACATAGTTAGTAACAGCTGGAGCTAAAGTTCAAACCAGGTCTGCTTGCTTGAAATTCCATACTCTTTCCTATTCCCAGCATGGCTTCTGGGCTGTCCCTTGAGGAAAGGAATGCCTTTGCCACCTTGTCAAACCATCACACTCCTACTCTTCCTTCAAGACGTAGCTCAAGGGACCCTTCTGCTGTGACACTTCCCTTGCCCTCTCCCTTGCTCCACCCCAGCTGCCCCAGTCAGTCCCTTCCTTCTTGTGACTCCCGACCCATCCCTGCCGTCATGTGGTCTTTGGTTCAATCATGACTCTGCTGGGGGACCTGGCTGCATTCTTTGTGTCACCATTTGAGCTGTGATTCTTTCCTCATCTGCAAAATGGTGCTAAGAAAGCACTTCCTTTCGTAAGGTTGGGTGAAATATGCACTAATCTGAGCCAAGCACCTACTGAAGCGCTTACCAGCTGTTACTATAACTCCCTGTTTAAATGTCTGTTTCTACTGCTTGACTGGACGGCAGGAACTGATTCTGGTCTCGCTTTCCCCCTAACACCCAGTGTGGCTTTGAAGAGGTATTAAATAAGAATGAAGTGAATGAAGGAAAAGAAATAAATGAATCTTAGAATCCTAGTCTCATCATTCTATACATAAAATCGAAGAACGTTGCCTCGCATAACTGCAAAGTTGGAAGGATCTTAGAGATCACACTTCCCAAGGCTTTTAATCTTTTTGACGACCACCCACAGTAATACACTTTATATTGCCATCCAGTGTGTGTGTACACGCGTACACACACACACACACACACACACACACACACACACACTGAGAGTTTCAAGAAACGGCAAAATGTTTCCCTTACTATGTGGGATAAACGCAGATATTTCCCATTCTTCTCTTCTCTCCTATCTTTTCCATGTTTAAAAAATGTTGGTTTCGGTCCATTAAACTGATTTCATGACCTACGATTGTGTTGTGATCCATGGTTTGAAAAACATTTCTCTAGCCCAGCTGCTCAGCCAGAATCTTTCTCCAGCATCCTTGACAGGAGTCTTAGACTATACTTGCACACCCCTGAGAAGGGAAGTCCCCCTCAGAGGGTGAGAGGTTTCACTATTGCACAGCATTAATTGTTAGAAAGTCCTGCTTTTTCTCAGCCGAAACAAGCCTCCTTGTGACTTCCCCATGGGTCTGCTCTGGCTCGCTGGTCTCCGGCTGCGTCTTGTCAAGCTCACCTCATCGCACCGCGTTTCACTTTCTTCGCCTGCTCCCACGCATGTGCCCATCTCAGCGCATAGAGCCGCTTCTGGGCCCTTGTGTTCATCCCTCTCCTCCTAGTATTGTCTTTGCTTTCACGCGGGTGAGGTCACAGGAGCTGATCCACCCACAGCGGCTGAAGTCTTCAGCTCCTGGAACAGGAAGGTGTGTCGAGACCGGGTGGGTATCAGAGTGTGGAAGTGGGTGCTAATGATGTCAGGGAGCCTGATGCCACAGAGGGCTCCAGTGACGGCCCTCTGTCCTGGAACCCAGCAACCTGAGGGGCCTCCTACCCACCCTCCCGCGACCCTGCCAGGACATGCCTACTACTTCTGGGGGAGTTTGCCTCCCTCGCCGAGGAAGGCAAAGGGCAGGTGGCAGCCCAGGCCACATAATTAGCAGAGCTCAGTGCAAAATGGGAATGCAGGGCCCTTGTGCAGAAATCACTGAGTGTTTCAAGACAGTGGTAGCAGAGCAGTAAATCAAGTGTGAGCCCCTGAGTGCAGGCCCTGGGCAACTGCGGTGTTCAGACACTCAGGATGTGGACCCTGGCAGTTTGCAGGAAGCAGGCTCAGCAGAGGTATGTGCGTGAAGACCTGGGCTGAGGCCCCAAGTTAGGAAATGAAACCGGGCCAGTGGATATTCAAGAAGAGAGAGTCCTTAGCGATCATCTGGCCCAAACTCCTCCGTGTCCAGTTGTAGAATCTGAGGCCCAGAGAGATCGTCCAAGGTGACCCTGTAAATTGGTGGCAGTCAGATCACACCCCAACCCTGGGACTTTCCCTCCCTTTCATCTCCATTCTGTCCTGAATTGGTCTCCTTCTCTGCAGTCTTTAAAAACTTTTCACATGCTGACAACTTGCAAATGTCTATCCTTCTCCCCACCATCCTTATCTCTCCCCCAAGCGCCAGACTCCTGGGTCCAGCTGTCCACAGCTGAAGTGGCCTTTTGCTTCCTCTATACCCCCTGATGCATCCTTGACCCTCCTCCAACCCTCTCCCCTCCACAGCAGAGTGTGAGTTTTAACTTGCAAATTGGATCCTGCCACCTCTCTGCTCTCTGCCCACAGATGCGTTGCACACAGATTGCAATCCAACCTCTTCCCCACGGCCTACACCATTACGTCCTGTCTTTTCTCCCCTGACCATCTGCCCCGTCTCCCTCCGCTCCCTCCTTGGTGACCTTGCTCTTACTCAGCCCAGCCAGCTCACACCTACCCTGCATGCTGCATTCCTTCTCTGGAGCACTCTTCCCCCAGATCTCCCATGCCTCTCTCTTCCCATCATTCAGGGCTCAGCTCACATGCTCCTTCACTGCCCTTCCCCAGATAGGTCTTTCTGTGCACCATGTCCCAGACATAGCCCATCACTCTCTCTCCCCTGCCTTCTTTGTTTTCCTTCATACCAGTTAACCCTCCCTGACATGAGATGGCGTGTTCCTTTATTGCTTTATTGTCAGCCTCTCCTCTAGAACGGAGGGTGGGGCCCTGTCTTGCTCACCGCTCAGCGGCTCAGTGCCTTGTATGGTGGCTGGCACATAACTGACGCTCTCTCAAGGGTTGTTGTAGGAATGAATAAGCTGATGATGAGATGAATTCATTTAGCAAACGTGTGTTTAGAGCTTTTCTGTGTCAGGCGTTGGGCTAAGCATGGAGTAAGTGGACAAGCAAGGGTCCTTGCCCTCAAGAACTTGGGTCACCAACTTGGGGAGAGTCAGATCTTTGGAGGAGCAGCAGGATGACAGGGGTGGCTTGTCTAAGCTGAGTCTGAGCCCCATCTAAGGAGATGGGGTGAGGGTGAAAGATAATGGGTCCTTGCAGCACGGGGTTGGATTTTAGACGGCAATCTGCCATTTAGGGGTCATGATGGTCCTTCCCCCTGCACCACCCAGAAAGTCATGGTGGAGGAGTTAACCGGTGGAAGAACTAGGAAGTAGGGGGTTGCATTTCTTAGGATGATAACTCACATTTGTTTAGCTCCATTTTTATGCTTAGGACTTTAGAACTTATATGCATAAGACTCAAATAGACACAGGTAGATATCACTCGTCTCTTGCTACAGATGAGGAAACCGAGGCCCAGGTTTGACCAAGGTCCCATGGCTGGTACAACCACTTCATTGAACTGTGTGCACTTTGCAGGGTTGCCCGCCTGGACTGGTTTTACGTTGATGTCTCTTTTCTGAGGATCCAGGGCCTGTCTCGCCCTCTCAGCCATTAGGCCAGGGCTGGGGCCCATACTCATGATGAGGGCTCTTGCGGTCCCGGACTTCATAAGAGATTGAGCTTACAGACTGGGTGAGATCCACTTCCTGTTGCTGCTGGAATCAGGAAGAGACTTGTTTGGCTCCGTTCAGAGGAAACCAAGCCTCACCCACTGGGCATGTAGCCCAGCCTGAGTGAGCTCTGTGGGAATCTTGGCACTCCTCAGACCACCTTCCAGAGGATCCCAATGTCTCCACTTCTCCTCGAGCTTTCAAGTCTCGCACGACAGGCCACCCACGGCTACCTACCCCCTGCAGCCCCAACCTGGTGTCACCAGTCTTCCCCTTCCGTGCAGATAGTGTGACTGAAATCTCACGGCAGATGTAGGGGCCCTTGAAGGCCAAGTCACTTCCTCCAGGAAGCCTTCGCTGCTTTCTCATTGGTAGTGCTTCCTCCTTTCGCTTACCCCATAGCATCCCATGCACCCTTTTCTTTATTTATCCATCCACCCATCCCACAAACATTCATTGAACATATACTATGCTCCTGGCACTTACACATAGTAGTGAAGAAGAACACGGTCTCTGCCCTCACAGAGCTTACAGTCTAATACAGAAAAGTATGCGCTAATTGCCAACTAAAAATTAAATTACAGCTGTGATAACTGCTGTGCAAGAGACGTACCTGAACCTATGGAGGGCATCAGGGTAGGAAAGACTCTTCTGAGGAAGGAACCCTTCACCCAAGACCATGCTGTCCAACATGGCAGCCACCAGCCACGTGGGGCTACTGAGCACTTGCAATGTGGCCAGTGCCATAGAGGAGCTGAATTTTAAATTGTGTTAAATGTTAGTTACTTGAAATTTAAAATTTAAAACTGAAGTACTATAAAAAATGTATGTGTGTTTTGTGGTTAAACACAACGTTATTGTTTTGGTGGGACTACATTTCACTTTAACTGTTGCAATTTTCAAAGAGTAAAGGAGAAAAAAATGAACTATCATAACATTTTTGTATTGTTGACATGTTGAAATGATGCAATTTCACATACTGGGAAAAATAAAATATATTAGCTAAAATTGGCATCACCTGTTTCTTTTGACTTTTTCAATGTGGATACCAGAAAATCTAAAACTCTCTATGTGGCTCACCCTGTATTTCTCGGGACAGAGCTGAGCTAAGAGCAGAAAGTCCTGTGAGAGGAGTTAACAGGCAGAAGCATGAAGAAGATGGGGGAGTCTCATTTCTTAGGCTGGAAACATACTTATTTAGCTCCATTTTTATGCTTAGGACTTTAGACCTTACATGCAGACTCAAAACAGTCACAGGTAGATATTACTCGCCTCTTGCTACAGATCAGTAAACTGAGGCCCAGGTTTCCCCAAAGTCCCGTGGCTAGTGTGACCAATTCATTGAATTGCCTACACTTTGCAGAGGTGTCAACCTAAACAGGTTTTATTTTTCTCTGAGTGCTGCTTTCAACTTGACTCCATCAAACTTCTCCTGCTTGCCCCTGTCTGTCCTTTACGGCAGAGCCTACATTCTGGACAATGGCAGAAAGGTGCTCTCTAATTGTTGAATGAATGGATGACACGGATGAATCATTTTATGAAACTTTTTTTTTTTTTAATTTATTGGGGTGACAATTGTTAGTGAAATCACATAGATTTCAGGTGTACAATTCTGTATTACATCATCTATAAATCCCATTGTGTGTTCACCACCCAGAGTCAGTTCTCCTTCCATCACCATATATTTGATCCCCCTTACCCTCATCTCCAACCCCCTATCCCCCTCATTTTATGGAACTTTCATGAAAAAGCTATTCTGTGTCAGGCCCTGTTTAAAGCCCGGTCCGAACGACGTGAGCTCCAACGCCAGCACTCTAGTGTAGTGCCGACATTATACCCTTCTTCCCGCCCCACAGCCAGAGCTTTCCCCCACGTCCCTGCTGAGGGATCTGGGCGGGGTAGAGGCAAAGTGGTCTTTTGTTCCTCCTCCCTTCTCTGAATTGGGTCCCAGGCGTGGATCCTTTGGGGGGCTGTGTGTGTGTGTGTGTGTGTGTAGGGGTGCCCTTGGCTCTCTCGTGTGTGATCTGATCCAGCTCCACAGCTCTGGCCCCTGGAGTCCAGGCAGCAGTGTCTTGCTTCTGGGGCCTCTTGAGTGTGCTGCCGAGAGGATGCTCTAAGTTTGGCCGCCCTCCTCAACGCAGAGGCAAGAGGGGAGTGCTTTTGAGGACCTCGTCCCCCTGCCACTCTGCATGGGGGAAGTTCAGGCTGCTTTCCTGCCATCTCATCTCTCTGCCCTGCCATCTTTTTTCAGTTCCTTTTTCCTGCTGCTCGGACAGCAAATCTCTTGTCTGCCTCAGGAGACACTTGGAGGAGAAACCCTCTTCCTGCAGGCCCTCCAATTTCTAGGACTTACTTTCTTGCGGTGCCTTGTTTGGCTAAGATGGCAGCAGGCTTGTGAGGGGAGAGATTCCGTAATGGTTTCCTCCCAGGCTGACACCTATCCCTGCTATCCCCCTACAGTTAGCTGTGTGCACAGAGCATGGGGAAGATGGGATGGCTGGGGGCACAGGTCAGACTTTGCTGCTTCTTAATCAGTCCTGAGCACGTACCTGGTCTCAAAGGTTCATTCATTATTATTGAGTACCTAGTACGTGCCCAGCATGGCGCTGGGTGCTGGTCAGTGCAGTTAATGAAAGACAGCAGTCTTCATGGCCAATCGACTTCCCTGGGGAAACAGATAAAAACCAGTAAGTATATATGTTGGGGCTAGCCAATGGGAAGCCAAATAGAGTAGAAGGGTATGGTGGGGGGTGGGTCAAGAGCAACTCAGGGGAGACCCCAAGGAACGTAGCTGTGTTTAACATTCATCTTCCGCCAGCTTGGCGCATAGTGGACAATTTGAGGCAACGGGAAACGTCCCGGCCAACATTGTGTGAACCTAGTGAGGTGACGGGGCAAAGGTTGGATTTCGAAGTCGATGCTGTATCTTTGTTTTATTTGGTTGCATATGTGCAAGCTCACTTCACCAACCGTTCCCAGGCCACATCCCATCCATTCTGTAGTCTGAAGAGACATCTCTAGGCCTGGGCCAGAGCAGGCAAGCTCTCCGTCACATCTCCAGCTTGGAGGAGGCTCACCACCTCAGAGAGAGCTCCGTAGCAGAAGCCTGAGGCCGAGCCAGCACCTTCCTAATCTGGCCCATAGGGCATAAGAGGTAGCTGGCACCTAGGCGCAGGCAGCAGGCGCCTCCCCAGCTGGAGACCACAGGCCTGAGGGTTTGGGGTTTGGAAAAGGTCTGGGACATAGCGACCACTTCTCTCACTGTGGCTTACACTGCTGCTCCAGACTGGGGGTGAGTGGGTGTGTGGGAGGTGCAAGTTCTGCCCAGTCTGTCAGGAGACCAGGCAGTGGCCCTGGACTCTTGTAGAATCTCATCTGGGGGTTGGCGCCCGGCATAGACCAGGGACACTGAGCCTCCTGCGATGACAGCCACACCTGGGCAAGCCCTGGGCTCCCTCCTGCCCACCCTTCTGCTGGGACTCACAGGTGAGCCCTGAGTACTGTCAGGGAGCATGCTAAGAGCAGGCAGGGAGGCCCTCAGGGATAGCAAATAGCCACCTTGTGTATTGGGGTGGGGGAGGGGGAGGGGGACTGAGGCCCAGAGGACCTAGCTGAGCCACCTACCTGCCTGCCAGGGTGCTGTTTTGCATCTTTTCCTCTATGTGGATCTTGTGGGAATGGAGATGATGGGAGTTTTGGGGGTCAGGAACAGGAAGATGTGACCTGAACGCAAGGGGCTGGGAGGAGGTCAGGGCCCATCTCTTACCCAGTTTCTTTGATGCCAGCTCTGGTGTGGGTGGCTACCAGGTCTAGGTCAGAGAAGGCGTGAGGGCGGGAAAGACAGAAGGAGGGGGAACTCCGGAGTGATGGAGTCATGGGAAGAGTGCTGGACCCACAGTTAGACAGACCTGCTTAACACCCCTCCTTAGCCACTAATAGGCTGTGTGACCTTGAGCAAGTCATTCGATCTCTCTGAGTTTCTGTTTCTTCTTTTGGAAAGTGGGGGCAACAATATCAGCCTCCCTTGGTTGGGATGAGGATGAAATGAGCACACACACCTGAAAGTGTTTTATGAGTCACAGGGTGCTTTGCACGTCTTTGCCCACTATGCTGAAGTCCTACAGACATCTCAGTTTCTCAAGCACACTAAGCTCTTCCTGCCTGAAGTATTGTCACCTGCTCTTCCCACTTTCTAGAATGTTCTTCCCCTGCTCCTTTCCATGGCTGGTTCCTATACATTCCTCTGTTTCGGCCCAAAATGTCACCTCCTCCAGGAATCCTTCTCTTACCACCCTTCTAGAATAAGTTCTTCCGGCATTTTCTATCTCTGCACCTTTTGGGTTTCCCTAAAGTCATTGAGCCCCAGTTGTAACTGGACTTGTTATCTTGTTATTATCTGTTCATATGCTCTCCGAGGCTGAAACCAGGCATGGTGCACAGTAGGTTCACAGGGCCTGACAGCACAGGTACCTGTTACAGGCTGTTGAGTGTTAAGTGCATTCCACTATCAGTGTGCAGACAACTGTTCTCTCTCATAGCTGGGCAGGCCTTTATCACTCTGATGGGCCCGTCTCAGAGGACGGCCCCTGGGAATTCGGTGCCTTTCAACTGCACCGCTGGCCCCTTCAGCTCCTGCGATTTCAATGTCACTTGGATGAAGAACAGAGATGAGTATCCAGCCTCAGCTCAGCGCCTGCTGACTGACAACAAAGGCAATTACTCCGTCACCAGTAAGGCCTGGGTGACACTGGCCAGCCAAGATGTCTCCTCAGAGATCACCTGTGAAGTCACCCACAGGGAGCTGGCAGAGCCCCTGCGTAAGAGCCTGAACCTCTCCCAAGTGCTCCGAGGTGAGTGGCCAGTAGGGTGGGGTGAGGGACAGTTTCCCTGGCAGCAATGGTTTCTGAAGTCTTTCACCTGAAGCCCCATTTCACTAATGGGAAACCGGAATTCCTCTTGCCATGGCTGATGACATAGTACAGCCATGAGAGGCACAGGTTCCAGACGCTGACCGTCTGGGTTTCATCCTTTGTAACCCTTTACAACTTGTGGTATGTTGGGTAAGTTAGACAACCTCTTTGTGCCTCAGTTTCCTCTTAGAATGGAAATAAAATTAAGACCTACCTCATAGGCTTCACGTGAGGATTAAATGAGTTATTCCTTATAAAGCACCTAGAACACTGCCCGACACAGACTAAGTTGTTCATGAATGTTTCTTCTTACTATTATCTGGCCCAACTTTCCATTCTAACCATTTTTGTTCTACTACTATCATTGTATTAATAAATATTATTAAAAATAATAAATATTATTATAATAACTATTATTAAATAGAATACATATTATTATTTATTAACTTTAAATATTTATTATTCATTCAGTAAATGACTATTTACTATGGGCCAGGCACTATTCTAGGTGCTGAGGATACAGCTATGAATAAAATTAGTCTCTATCCTCAGGGGCGTTATATTTGAGTGATTTCATGATACGAAATATTTCAAACATACAGAAAATAATATGCCAGTCACCCATGGACCCCTACCCACGTTGAATAAATATTAACATTTGGCTCCACTTGCCTTACATGGAGCATACAGGAAAAAATTATTTCTCCAAAAAAAAAAAAGTAACTGATGAGAGAGAGATCTTCTCGTGGCTGGTTCGTAGGAAAGAAACACCTAGGGGCCGGGCAGGCCGGCCTAATGTTACCAGATGCTTCCTTCTGCTCCTCTGTCTAGTTGTCCCCACTGTGACGATTACCACCAACCCCCCTGCGGGGTACATCCCTGTGCCTCAGAGAGTGAATCTCACTTGCCACGCGAGCCACTTCTACCCCTCCCACCTGCACCTCATCTGGATGGAAAACGGGCACAAGATCCAGACCCAGGTGTCCCCCCAGGTCACAAGAAACCCAGACGGGACATACTCTCTGGAGCACACGTGGCAGACAGAAGCCAAGCTGGCTGGGAGGGACTTTGCCTGCTGGGTACTGCATGATGAGCAGCCCGCCATCTGGACCAACATCACCCTGCGGGCTCAGGCACCCAGGCTGAAGAAAGGTGGGTGTCACCTGTCGCCCAGCCCCTCTGGGCAGCATGGCTGGGAGGGTCCTGTATGAAAACACGGGGCATCTGCCTGGGGTGCGGACAGTCGAAGGTGAGGGACTCAGAGTAGCATTGGATGAGGATGAAGGAAGGGACCACACCTTGGGCTGGCGATAGAACTCTCAGGCATTCACCCCTAAATTCTACTCCTCTCTCCCTCTCCCACACCCTCACCAGAAAGAAGGAGTGGGACTTTCCCTCCCCAATTCTATGCGTTCTTCAGGTTGAAAGTTCTCTGCTTTAACACTTGACTGCAGAAAACGGTCAATTATGGATTCCTGGGTGCCAAAGTCCCTTCTAGGAAGGATTTTAATCAAGACTGGTTCAGTTGGTAGTTTCTGGAAGTCAATTTTAATGAGAGGCCAGAAATCTTGACTCATGGGAAACAGGGTGGGTGCAAGTGTGAGATTCTCATTCTCTCTACTACTCAGTTTGCTTTCTCTTTCTCCTTTCTCTGCCTTTTTTCTCTTCTCTCCTTATTCTCTTCCTCTTCCCCCTCTCTCCTCCCACCCTCCTTTTCCTTTTTCTGCTCCTCATCGTCCTCTTTCTCCACCTTCCCATCCTAACCCTCTTTATTCCTCGGTATCTATCTCACCGTTTGTGTCCACAGATGATTTTGTCCACTAGGGGGAGCTGCCCGCTAGCTGTTCAGACCCAGAGAAGCGAGCTGTTTTCTTGGTCCAGCTTGAATCAGTTTGGGAGAAGGATAGAGGAACGGGAGGAGATGGGCAGAGGAGAAGGGAGTGGAGAGAAGGCAGGATTATGATTGGCCAGGCCTGGGCCAGGCAGGGCTAAGCCGGAGTGTGCACTGACAGCTCTCCCCGAATTACGAGGAGTGGGGACGGACAGCTCCTTCCCGGAAGTATGAGCATCTGTGCCTGCGTGCATGTATTAAAGCCCAGCCACTACAGAGAAAGGGTGCACGGGATGCAGAGCTGGCAACACAACACATCTTCACAACAGGGGCTTTGACTGGGCGCTCAATCTTTCCCGGAAAGAATTGGCCTTTATCTGCCTGCTCTAAGCATCCTCAGGAGGAATGATCCCCTTCACCATTCAATTTCTCCGTGCACTTTTGTTCTTGTTGTGTAGCAGAAATAAGAAAAACGTTCACCCAGCAAGATATATAGATGTGGGTGAAAACCTCCAAACTGGGCCTTTCTGATCAGAAGCAAAGTTACATATTTTCTTTGTTGACTCACTTCTTTATTGACTGAGTTTTTTCCTGTTTTAGTTTTCTCCATCACCTGCATGCAGTATACCTGGCCCACAGCTGCCAAGTTTACTCCCCTGAGAATATCACTTTGCTTCTACCACTCCCCTGTAGGCGGTTCCCAGCATTCTGTGGTTTACAGCAAGGAAGGGCAACTTCTTTTCCTGGCATTTGGTGTAACATACCTCTGCAGCTACACCTTCTCAGTCTGGCCCGTAAAACCCTGCCTGAGCACCCTGCCCCTCATACACTCCCAGCTCTGTGCCTCTGGTCGTTTGGCTGACACCTGCAGAGCACCCACTGGGCACTAGGTGTCCCCACATACCTTCTGTGACAAAAGACAGCAGGGAAAGGCAGCAGCAGGGCCAAGGTCTCAGGGATCTCAGAGCTGAAATTAGAAGGCAAAATTGTCTCTTCAGAAATTCAATGTGCTTTTCTGTATTTTTGTCTTACATCCTGCCTGAGAATACAAACCTTAGTGTTATCTCAAGTCTCTTCTCAAGTCAACCTTAAGTACTCTATTTCTGATATTTATTTCTTCTTGAATGGTCATGTCCGTCCACATCATTCAGTTCTCACAACGGGCATTTAACCTACGGGGCCTCCTGCAAGGCCCTGACGGGGAGTTATCAGTTTACTCCTCTCCTCCACGATGAGACCCTCAACTCTTGAAGCAGACACTGGCTCTTATGTTGGAGGTGGCCAAGTTTGGAGTTCAGCGACTCAGTGTCACATCACAGGGCTGCCTGATTACCTGTGACCTCAGGCAAAGCACTGCCCTTCCTGAGCTCAGCTTCCTCATCCGTGCAAATGCCCACCTGAAGGGGATTTGCTTCTTGACCCTTGCCTGGCAGCTGGATTATGGGGTACACAGTGGGTGTTCTATCATGCCTGTTTTGCAATCTCTGTGGTGCCCAGCCCAGACCTTGGAAAAAAAAGTTGGAAAATATTCAAGTTTACTGATTATTATAGGGTCAACTGTGGAGAAGTAGAGCAGCTATGATGTAACAGAAAGAACCCTTGAATAGAGTCAGAACTCCTTGGTTGGAATGTGGGTTCTGTTCGCTGTGAGGCTCTTGGGTGAGTTACTAACCCTCTCTGAGCCTTCTCTTTCCCTGTTAACATTAGAAATAGGATTAATAACAATTTTCAGCTGGTTAATGTGAGTATATGATGATAGACCACAGAGTGATTAATATGTGCCACATATTCTACACTACTTTACTTAATTTATTAATTAACTCTGAAAATTAAGAAACATCCCCATTTTGCAGATGAGGAAACTGAGGCTGAGAGAGTTGAGTTGCTCAGGCTCACCCAGTAGAGGACCTGGGAATGTAAACTTGGGTTGAATGTGACCCCTAAGCCTGTTCTCCTAACCACTTCTCTGTGCCACCTGCTTTCCTATGACCTGGACTTGAGCAGTGAGGCACTCTTCCCTTCTCAGGGACTGAGGGCAGAGCTGAGCAATAGTCACAGCACAGACCCTCGGGCCAGACTGCTTGGCTAAGGATCCCGGCTCTGCCACTGACTAGCTGTGGGCCTTGGGCAAGTTACCTAACCTGTCTGGGCCTCAGTGTCCTCATCTGTGAAATGCGCAGAGGCATAACTCCCACATCCTATGGCTGCGGTGAGAACTCAGTGAGTTAGGCAGAGCCCATCAGCAGGGTTGTGTGACATGGGCGTGGCCGTGAGGCGTAGGTGAGTCGGGCTCCTTATACACTATTGGGGTCCCTGCAGTTTTATCATCTGGCTTCTGATACCAGCCAGAAATCCTTTTAGAACATAACCTTTAAATCCTATGGATAAGGAGGCAATGAGGCTTCTTGACTGAGACACTGGGATTTGGGCACCTTTGTGCTTTCTCACAGGAGGGGTGTCTCCTTGCAGGTAGAAGCATCTACTCTCACGTCTTGCAAGGTCCCCTTCAGCGATCTGAGCCGGGCACAAGCATCCAACTGACGTACATGTCCTCCTGGTTCCCCACACAGCATGTCACGGTGACATGGCATAAAAACAACCACACACTGCTGAAGTCCCAGCCCACTGTCCATCTCAGTGGAGATACCTACAATGTGACAAGCAGTGTGCTCGTCCCACTGCAGGCTGACGATGTGTTCTCCCATGTCCTCTGCCACGTCCAGCACAAGGCAACCGTTCTTTCCCAGCAAATCATTCGCCTGGACCAGTACCTCCGTGGTAAGGAGTTTCTCTTTGTTCAGCTGGGTTAGTTGGGCTGTGGATGTCTCAGTTTCCTCATCTGAAAAATGGCACATCCCTCACTTGCTTATGGCAAGGATTCAGTGAAATGATACCTGTAAAGTACTAAACACGTGCCTTGCCCATATGAACCATGCAGAAGTAGCAATTGTTATTGTTGTTATCATGCATTATTATTGCTATTCACATCACCTCTCAGAACTCAGTTTTCTCATCTGTAAAATGGAGACAAAATACCTTCTAGTAATAAATTTAAAATTTTAATTGTATTATTATTTTATACGGAAAGGATGTAAAGGTCCTCGAAACTTCCAAATTTAAAGGACTATATGATGTCTTTTGATCATTACTCATACCTGGGTAAGAGCCTAATTTTTCATCTGATATTTTTTTATTGATTTTGCTGGACAGGTAGTAAATTCAGTGAGGTTATAATATATCATGCCTAGATGGAATCTTAGTGATTATCTAATTGTTCATGACAACTCTAAAGCCCGGTAAAGACAAGCTAGTGATCCAAGGCTGCACAGCAGTAAGATTAATTCCTTAAATGTATATAGGACTTTAAAGTGTACAAAATATTTTTCTCTTTCTCTTGTGTGCTATAATCATGAAAGTAACCACGTTTACATGGATAAAAGTATCGATACCAACGTAGCAAATGAGCACAGCACACAGTCAAAAAACACATCCGTGTGGGTTGATTTATTTAACGTGTACAACTGTCCTATACTGTTTGTTCCATTCGTGGTCTACAGAAGAAAACTAAGATTCAAAGAAGTGAAAGCTGCCCCAGGTTGTAAAACTGGTGAGTGAGAGGTGTTTGACGTGAATTCTGGCTTCTGACTCTGCTACTTACAAGCTGTGGGATCTCCTGCTAGTTACTTAAATTCTTTCAGCTTCAGTATCTTTGACTGTAAAGTAGGAAAACGATATTCAGGGAGTCCTCCTGATCTGAGTGTTTATTATATAATCGTCCCTAGACTTAGGACAATTGCGTAGAGAAGCAAAATTCATAGAAAATACAAATATTCACAAACGAATTGATTACTTATAAAACAAGCCCCCACTCAAAATCCCTCTCTGCTCAACACTGCATGCATCTTAGGTTGGGTTTCCTGTCACAGAAATGACTTTGTGGGCGTCTTTATTTGGGTACCCCTGAAAGCAGTGCCTGCAGCTGGAACTTGGGTACAGGTGAAATAAAGGATGGGGAGAGTGAGCCCGGGAAGGAGGGACACCCAAGACAGGGAGAGATATTGAACTGGGTGTCCCTGTGGAGGACTGAGGCTCAGTACCACTGGGGACCCTGTAAAGAACTGTGTAGACTATTCCGCAGGATCATCCCGTGAAGGAGGGGAGACTCGGATGTGTCTGCATGCGCTGGGTGGCATTTCATGGTCATGGAGAAATCCTGAGGTAACGAATCAGGAAGGTGTTTTGGGAATTTGAGATGGGAAGTGAGCACCACTGGCCTGAGATCAGTCAGCTGATGGCGGTGACGTGGAGCCCAGAAAGCCTGTCCTCTGGGAGGCAGATCTTGCCATTTTCTATGAAAACATCAGGTCACACTGTGCACACAGAATCCACACCCACTGCACTGTGAAATCAGAGATCTAGCAAAAGTTGTATTTCAAGAAGTTGATGGAAATGATGTTGAGGAATGGCTGAGGTCATAAGCAAAGCCTCTAGGTGGTTAAAGGTGGAAGAAGAAGAAGAAAAAGCTATGATCCTAATGATTCTGTGGCCACTTCAAAAGAGAACCCTTTGATTAAAAGAGGCCCCGAGTGAAAACTGATAGAACACACAGATACGTTTTCAAAGTTCTCTGTTAATGATTGTGCTGTGACTGTGAAATTTGAAATGAAGGATTTGTTGATACTATAGTATGTTTTTGGTGAAAAATTATGCCAACTTCCTTACACTCCCAACACTTGTTCTTTCTAGGAGTTGGTGCAAAGTTTTAATTATATTCTATATTTAATTTAAAATATAAATCAATAAAATTATTTTTATAATTGAAGTGTTTTTCAAGGTGAAGTTTCAACCCATTCCTTTTTGACAATTTCTATGAAATTGGGCCCTGATTTTGCATAGGGTCCTTCTAAGTGGCTTTTTGTTTTGCTTTGCTTTCTGACACCACATAGCTTTCTGTGTTTACCTCGTTGGGTCTCGTGAGGATTAAATGAAATAATAGTTCACACTGCCATTCTGTGCGTGGAAGTGGTTATCATCAGCTGGGCTCGGGTCTCTACCCTCCCGACACTGCTCTGGACACCGTACAGCCAGGAGAACTCACTTGTGGCTTGAATGAACCATCTCAGCTTCCCTACCCTTTTATGGGTCCTTGCGGCCCTCTAGAGCCCATGACACTTGCTTGGTGGCACCTTACCCTGAACTGTTCTCCACGGGTACCACTCCAGTTACCAGGCATTCACCATCCTGGGTCTTCCCTTCTGAGGGGCCTGTTCTTTGCTTGGTATGAATCCCTGCTTCTGTGTTGAACGGGAAAGACTGAGGACAGAAGGTGACTTTCTGGGGATGGTGTCTTACCTTAGCTGCTCCACCGATTAGCATTACTTACCATTGATAGAATTGTATAGATCTAGTTGGGCTGAGTATGGAGAAAGGATATTTTCAGGTCAGATGCCCTTAGGTCCTTCAAATTGCAGGAGTTACTCTCTGTACCCTAGACCAAGAGCTGAAGGCTGTCCTAACCAGCCCTGTGAGAGCTGATCTGACCTTAGACAATCTCATAATTTAACAGTCTTGGAAACAGAGGGTAAGTGACGTGCACAAGGTCATGCAGTTGGCTACAGTGTCAGCGCAGGGACCAGAATCCGGGTCTCCCATCCCTTGGTTTAGTATTAGAACCACACGTGCTGTGCGCTCATATGAATTGTACTGAAATAGTTCACGTTTTATAGTATGTAAAAATCCTCCCTACTGTCCTCATTATAAATACATTCTATTGCACAGCTGCAAATCTGGTGGAAAAAATCCTCGAAGGCATTATATCAAAATTTTAGAGCCAGGAATCTTGCATGCTTTATAGCCTTGAACTTTGGGTGTCAAATAACGTTAACAGGAAAACATACTGCCTCCGGTACAATCCCAGCCACTTGTGACCTTGTGCAAGTTGTGGCAGGCAAGTTACTTAACCTCTCCAAGCGCATGTCCCCCTCTATGTAAAACCGTGGTGTCTTTGAGTCATAAGGATTTAGAGTGTATGAATCTTCAAATCGTAGAATTACCAAGTCATAGATGCGCCAACTGGTTCATGGGTTCTGAAATGGAATTCAAACTTCATGTTTGCATGTTTAATGATCATAGAAAAGGAAGTAAAGATTAAGATGGCTTTATCTTTCCCGTTCATTCTTCTATCCATGCATCCAAGTATGCAGGCATCCATCCAAGCATACATTTACGCATGCATCTACACTCTCTCATCATGCATTTACTTACACAGGCATCTGATAGCCAATAGCTAAATCCTCCTCTGGGGCCGGCCCTGGGCAGGTGATCCCACCCTCAGGTTGCTCCCAGGCTCCTACAGTGGACTTCTATAGTAATTATCTGCTTTTTCTGGGCTGTGTCAGTTCCCCCTGCAGTGACAATATCCCAGGCTTTACCTACCTCGGACTTGGTGGCCATCACCTGCCACGTGCAGAGATTCTACCCACAGGACATACATCTCACCTGGCTGGAGAACTGCCATAAGTTCAAAGGAGCTGGGCAACCCACGTCCAAGCAGAATAGTGATGGGACCTACACCCTGGAAAGCTTGCAGATGGTGAATGTGTCATTGCAGGGGTCTGAGCGGGTGCTCACCTGTAAGGTGCAACATGAGGCACAGCCTCCCATCCAGGCCAGCCTCATACTGTCCACAGAAGCCCATGCCACCTACAAGCCCATTGCGAGCCCAGGTAAGCTCACTTCCACTTCTGGGAGCAGATGGGTCACCTCTGTCTCCTGAATGAATTCCAGAGAGCATTGGGAGAAGAGGAGCTTGGTAATCATTAGCGTCTTATCCAACTTAAGATTCTGTGAGTCCTTGAATAACCAGAATGATTTCTGGCTGAAGCTAACTTTAGAGGTGGCCACCCTGAATGAAGGTTCTTTCATTTCTGAGGACAGAGCAATCTCCCAGCTCAATCTCCTTGAAAATTTGTTAGAGAGTTCAGCTTAGGACATTCACGTACTGATGATTCTTGATGAGATGGTCTTCAGCAATGCTCTCTTGTTAAAACAATGTTTTGGGGTTATATGGTCAAATGTAACCACATCAAATATAAACCATATAAGCAAGTCTGTAATACTCGTTTCAACAACCTTACCCTGGGGACCCCGTGATGTCTGCTCCAATGATAGAGCAGGCTCTTCCATTTAATTCTTGCATAGGTACTTAACCTCTCTGTGCTTCAGTTTATTCATCTGAAGATGAGTCTAATGTAGTATAGATGAGTCTAATGAAGGTTCCTAACTCATAGAGTCCTTATGAGAAGTAAATGAATTAATATATGTAAATTCTACATATAGGTCTACAAAAAAAATGTCAGCTACTATTATTTTATTTGAATTCAGACAAAATTACTTAAAAATTTAGTTTACAGTAATTATAGCTTTATAAATTCAGGCAACTGAGTCAATTATCCTCTCAGAGCCTCAGTTTATCCATCTATAAAATGGTATTAATGATACCAGCCTCCTAAGAGTGTATTAAAGGTTAAGTGAAATGACCAAAAGGCCTTGAGGACATCGGTGTCCTAATTGTCCAGGTTTGTACCTCTAGAGCCTGGCACATTGGCCAGTGTGTGGCAGATGTGCCAAATCAATATTTGTTGAGTCAAATTCAAGGTAAGGCTAATAGGACAAGATCATCACTTATTTCCAAGAGAAAGCTGAGTGTAGAGAAAAGAACAGAGGCTTGGAATCTCATAGATTTGGGTGCAGTTAATGGTTCTGAACCTTCCTGCCAACACGACATCAGAGCAGGTATTTAAACTCACAGATGGCTCCTTCTGCCCATTGGTATTTAGGGCCAGAGATGCCTGCCCTTGTCTTTGTGGCGTTCCTTTTGGGCTTCAAGGTGCTGTTGCTGATGAGTTTCACAGTCACGTACATCTGCAGGTGGTGGAACCTGTAACAGGTGAGTCAGGTGCAGGCCTTAGTCCTCAGGGAGGGAGGTCGATGGGCTGGCAAGAGAGTCCAGGGCACGCCCACAATGTCACACGGTGCCCACAAGGGAGATCCAGCTTCAAGAAAAGGTCGTGAGCACTAATTTCCTCCAAATGTCCCCTGGAATTCTAAGAGCTTCCAATATGCATGCATTTTGTAATGCCCGGGAGTTTGAAGGTTTTCAAAGTCAGTTCCTTGGAACCCTGGAGGTGGGAGTACAAGGTGTGGAGGTGGGCTGAAGGTCAAACCTTTGAGATCCAAACTCCAAAGAGTCCCCCCATAAACTACTATATATTTCAGTATTTATATGATATATCTTTGGAATAAATAAAAATATTGGCAAAACCAAGTAATAGATCTTATCTGAGGTGGAGGTGCTGTCTGTTGGCAAAGATGGACGTGGGTATAAAAGGGAGTACGGATCTCAGAAAGAGATGTTAGGTGAAGTGAGAAGGGGCTTCGTTTCTGATCTGCATTATGAACCCAGGACAAGAAGAGCGTCTGCCATTTAGTAGGTGTTTAACAACTATTTGTGGAATGAACGAGTGAATGGATTGGTGAATGAATGATTTTTCCTACAGCTCCAGCCTGTCCTGTACTACGTTGCCTCCTGCCCTCTCCAAGGGGCTCAAGTGGAGAGAAGCTGCAAGGACCTGCAGGTTACCCAAGGACCTGCCCTTCACTCTGCCAGCACCACCTCCACCACGGACATGCTCCTTGCACACACCCTCCTGATGTTCCTTCTCTCTGATGATAAAGCTGAGTCAAGGATGGACTTTGGTCATGGGGACTCGGGCACATTTGGACCCTGTGCATTGAGCTTCAAACTAGCTCTGCCTCCCACCCAAAAAAGAATCAGGAAGACAAGACAACAGGTTTCCATCCTTCCCTGATCATGAGCAACCCTTGATATTCAGAGCAGATTTTACCCTATCCAGTGCTTTTACAAGTATGATTTCATTTTAACATACACACACACACACACACACACACACATATATATTTGAAATCACTAAGTAAAGTAAGGATTTTTCTATTCTGAAATATTTAATGAATAATATTAAAAAAATTCGCGGAACTACCACTCTGTCTTTGCAAAATATCAACATTTTTCCCTTGTCTTCTCTGTTCTTTTTGAAAACACTGTCCTGAATTTGGTGTTATCATTGTCTAGTGTGATTTTATACTTTTACAACATATATGTAAATCCTTAAGCAATATTTAATATTATTTTGCATGCTTTCATTTTTATATAAATGCTATTATACTGTATGCAGCATTCTGGAACTTTATTTTTTATGCTCAACAGTTTGTGTGATATATTCATGTGATATATGTAGCTCCGTTTTATTAATTTTCCACTGCTGTCTCATTTTCTATTGTAAGATATACAACAATTTATCGATTCTTTTCATGATGGAGAGTGAAGCTTTATCTAATGTTTTGTTAAGTTCAACGTTGCAGGAAACGTTCTTATCTTTGTTTCCTTGGCACAGAGACCCTCCTGGTTCTCTAGTGTGGTCCACAGAGCAGCAGAGTGGGTATCACTTGGGAGATTTTCTTACACACAAAAAAAGGAAGCATTTTCTTCCTTTTTTGGAAAAAGTTTTGCTTTTTCCACTTATGCCTTTGATCTAGCTATATTTTCCTGCTGTGTGTGTGTGTGTGTGTGTGTGTGTGTGTGTGTGTGTGTGTGTGTGTGTTTATTATAAGTGGTAGGGATCTTTTTCTTCTTCCACAAGGATAAATTACCCAGCACTGAACAATGTGCACTGTCACCTTGGTCATATATCACATTTCCATAAATAGGTGGTTCTTTTTATGTGCTCGTGCTCCACTGAGCTACTTGTCTGTCTCTCTGTCAGAACTACCCTGTCTTTATACAGAGAGTTTTATAATAATTGTGATGCTTCTTTTGTACAAATCTTCCCACTTTTTTGTTGTTATTCAATATTGTTGTGCTGTTCTTGGCCCAAATGCATTTTAGAATTACTTTATTAAGTTTCATGAAAAACCCTTCTAGAATTTTATTTGACTGTGCTGAATTTGTATATTAATGCAGGCAAATGGATATGTTTTCAGTATTGAGTTTTCCCATTCACAGACATAATATACCTCTATTTATTTAGGTTTTCTTTTATGACTTCAATTCACAGTTATACATGTTTTTCCCCCATAATTGTCTTATACATTTTTAGTTAGAATTGTCTTTAACAATTTCTAGTTTATAAAATCTTCTAAATTATAATTACTGTTTTCAGTGGTGTTTTTTTTTACTACTGTTTAGGATGCTGATTGACTGAGTTCGTCACTCATATCCAGCAAGCTTATAAAATTCTGACTAGTGCTAATAGTATGGGCATTCTTTCTATTTGTAATGCTTATAACACTTAATATCTGAAATTATTTCCTACCTTTATCTAAGTAACATAACACACAGTTAAAGGTCAAATAGTCCTAGAAGTTCTACGTGTGAAAACTGGAGTCTCTCTAACTGCACACTGTTTTCCACCTCCAAGGGGCAACAATTTTCAACTCTTTGAACGGATTATTTAGATTTTACTGCCATGTCTCAGGCTTCTGTTCATTCCTGATCTCTCACTCTTAGGCATTGCCATGGACCTCCCACTATGGAAGCTGGAGATGCAGGTTCTGTTGCTCCTGACCTCACGCCGCACATGCACCCTTTCTATTCCCCATCACCCTGATCTCATGACATTATAATTTTGGATAACTGAATAGTCAGTGTCTGCACTGCAACGACCATGAGATGGGCATTTACAGCTGAATCTTGTAACATTCCCTGCCTTGCTCACGTTCATCTCTCACGTGTATGTTTGTGTCACCACCACCTCGACCAGGACGCAGAGCGATCCCGTGACCACAAAGGTCTCCCTGCGAGCCCTTTAGAGTGACCCCATCCCCCCATACCTGACCTCTGCTAATGCCAATCAGCTCTCTAGTCTATAGTTTTGAGAATGTGATATAAGTGGAATCATACCGTCTGTGACTTTTGAGATTGACTTTATTCACTCAACATAACGTGTTCAAGAAACTTACAAGTTGTTCAACATGTAAATAATCTATTCCTTTTTATTGCTGAGCCATAATTCCTTGTAGGGAGGCATCACACTTTGTTGAACTATTCACTTGACTGGACCTTTTTGGTTATTTCCTGTTTTTTTTTTTTTTTTGCTATTACAAAGAAATCTGCTATAAACATTCATGCCCAGGTTTTTGTGTCAACGTAAGTTTTCACTTCTCTGGGACACATATCTGTGAGTGCATTTAATGGGTCTTATAACCCACTTCCTCTCTGGAAAGAAGAGAGGATATGGTTCTTTTTGTTGGATGCAGGCACGTAAAGCTCTGGGGTGCACACTGCTCTGTGCATTGCACTGTGGTGTACCAGTCCATCACTAAGGGCTTGGGACACAGAGTCATTTCAACAGAAGACCTGGTTCCCTCCCACACTGAGCCCTGATGAAGTGCCTTGCTTCCTCCAGCTGAGTAGCTCTTGGCGAGGCTTTTGCAGATGAGGCCGTAAGCTGGCGACATTCTAGGGTCCTGGGCTTGGGAGTTTGGGACGCAAACGACAACCAAGGACCCTTCTTGGCCTGGGCTCCCAAATGGGGTGTCACCATGAAGACCTCAGATGGGGTGAGGGGCCCAGGCAGGGGTGAAGCACTGTGGGCCTCTCCAAGTGTCTGTGAAACCACTAAGATGAGTAATTTCTCACAACGTAGCTGCCTTCACTGCCTGGTTCTATTTCACAATCTAGAAGCAGGAACTATCCAGAATCTAGAAGTAGGCGACTGTCTCACAGCCATTTCAACCCACTCTGGACACTTCCTTTTCTATCACAGGAGGCGGGGCTTCGCTCCTCTCACAGAGCAGAGAGTCCGGTTCTCCCAGCTCACATGTGGACAGAGCTGCCTGCTCAGGCCTCCAGGATGACCGTCCCTGCCTCCTGGGTCCACCCCCCTCCTTGCCTGCTGCTGACTCTACTGCTGGGACTCACAGGTGAGCACAGGTTAGAATCCCCTCTCCCTGTTCCCTGGGCCTTCCCCAGCCTCAGCACATTAGGGCCTCCAGATAAGCAGGGGTGTGTCACCCAGTACTGCCACAGAAGGCCAAAGGCTGGGCATTACCTGACAGCAGCATGAAATCAGGGATCTGAGCATTTTTGGTGGATCCATTGTATGCACCTAGTTACCAGAGGCATCAAAACAGATGACACTCAAACCATAACAGTGACAACTTTGTGATGTAACTTGTCCAATCCTAACGATATCGCTGCGTGATACTTACATCGCTCAGCTCTGATTCACAGAAGGGGAAACCGAGGCAGAGAGTAACTTGTCCAATGTCACCTCTGTAAGGCGGTGGTTCAGCCAGGACTCAAGTTCATTCTTATCAGTCGAGACTGATAGCAGAAAAATAAAAAAATACAGAGAAGGAAAACCAAAGACTACTCATCATCCATCATGCCATTCAGATATACCAGAGTTCAAATTCTGCTGTCTGCACTCGTGAACTTTTGTTAATGATGTGTTGGATTGTTCCTCTGTGCCAAATTGTAATGAGCTTTTAATATGTATTATAATTTAATTTAAACCTCAAAACAACCTGTAAACCAGCATGATAGGCCACACTTTATACATATTTGTGAATACATGTGTGTGTGTGTGTGTGTGTGTGTGTGTGTCTGTATAAATGGGTGTGAGGAAGGGCCTCTGCACACACAGGATTTTTGAAATGTCTTTCCTCATTCTCTTCAAATTGTTTTCAGTCTACAGGAAATGATAATGAACAATAGTTTAGTTCTCTCTTTCTCTCAGAAACCCTCCATTGTTTTCTACTTCTCAAAATTACCACTTACCCTCCCACAAACTCTTTTTTTTTTCAATTAAAGTTTATTGGGGTGACAATTGTTAGTAAAATTACATAGATTTCAGGTGTACAATTCTGTATCACATCATCTATAAATCCCATTGTATGTTCACCACCCAGAGTCAGTTCTCCTTCCATCACCATGTATTTGATCCCCTTTACCCTCATCTCCCACCCCCCACCCCCTTACCCTCTGGTAACCACTAAACTATTGTCCGTGTCTATGAATTTTTGTTTCTTCATTTGTTTGTCTTGTTCTTTTGTTTTTGGTTTATATACCACAAAACACTGAAATCATATGGTTCTCTGCTTTTTCTGTCAAACTTATTTCGCTTAGCATTATAATCTCAAGATCCATCCATGTTGTCACAAATGGTTCTATTTCAACTTTTCTTACCGCCGAATAGTATTCCATTGTGTATATATACCACAACTTCTTTATCCAATCATCTATCGAAGGACATTTTGGTTGTTTCCATGTCTTGGCCACCGTAAATAAAGCTGCAATGAACATTGGAGCACACTTGTCTTTATGGATAAATGTTTTCAGATTTTTTGGGTAGATACCCAGGAGAAGGATTGCTGGGTCATATGGTAATTCTATTCATAATTATTTTAGGAACCTCCACACTGCCTTCCATAGTGGCTACACCAATCTGCATTCCCACCAACAGTGTATGAGGGTTCCTTTTTCTCCACAGCCTCTCCAACACTTGTTATTATTTGTCTTGTTGATGATAGCCATTTTAACTGGGGTGAGGTGATATCTCATTGTGGTTTTTATTTGCATTTCTCTGATGATTAGTGATGTCGAGCATTTTTTCATATGTCTATTTGCCATTTGTATGTCCTCTTTGGAGAAATGTCTCTTCAGGTCCTCGGCCCATTTTTCAGTTGGATTGTTTGCTTATTTGTTGTTGAGTTGCATGAGTTCCTTGTATATTTTGGATATTAGCCCCTTATTGGAGGCACTGTTTGCAAAAATCTTCTCCCATTCAGTTGGTTGCCTCTTTATTTTGTCAATGGTTTCTTTTGCCGTGCAGAAGCTTTTAAGTTTGATATAGTCCTATTCACTTATTTTAGCTTTTACTTCCCTTGCCTTTGGAATCAAATTCATAAAACACTCTTTGAACCCAAGATCCATAAGTTTAGTACCTATGTTTTCTTCTATGCAATTTATTGTGTCAGGTCTTATGCTTAAGTCTTCAATACATTTTGAATTGATTTTGGTACATGGTGACAGATAGCAGTCCAGTTTTATTCTATTGCACATGGCTTTCCAATTCTGCCGGCACCATTTATTGAAGGGGCTATCTTCTCCATTGTATGTTTTTTTGCTTCTTTGTCAAAAATTATCTGTCCACATTTATGTGGTTTCATTTCTGAGTTCTCAATTCTATTCCCTTGGTCTATGTGTCTGTTTTTCTGCCAACACCATGCTGTTTTTATTATTGTTGCCCTGTAGTACAAGCTAAAGTCAGGGAGTGTGATACCTCCAGCATTGTTCTTTTTACTTAAGATTGCTTTGGCTATTTGGGGTCTTTTGTGGTTCCAAACAAATTTGATGATTTTTTGTTCTATTTATTTAAAAAAAATGCCATTGGGAATTTGATGGGGATTACATGAAATCTGTATATTGCTTTGGGTGATACGGCCATTTTAACTATGTTGATTCTTCCAATCCATGAGCCCAGAATGTCTTTCCATTTCTTTGTGTCTTCTTCAATTTCTTTTCAAAATGTTTTATAGTTTTCAACATATAGGTCTTTCACATCCTTGGTTAAGTTTATTCCTAGGTATTTTATTCTTTTTGCTGCAATTGCAAAAGGAATTTTTTTTTAATTTCTTTTTCTGAGATTTCATTGTTAATATATAGGAATGCAATGAACTTTTGTACGTTGATTTTGTAGCCGGCAACTTTACTATATTCGTTGATCGTTTTTAATGGCTTTTTTGGTGGTCTTTAGGGTTTTCTACATATAGCATCATGTCATCTGCAAAGAGTGACAATTTAACTTATTCATTCCCGATTTGGGTGCCTTTTATTTCTTTCTCTTGCCTGATTGCTCTGGTGAGGACTTCCAACACTATGTTGAAAAGCAGAGGTGATAGGGGACAGCCCTGTCATGATCCTGAACGTAGAGCAAAGGGCTTCAGTTTTTCACCATTAATTACGAGATTAGCTGGGGGTTTGTCATATATGGCCTTTATTATGTTAAGGTATTTTCCTTCTATCTATTTTATTAAGTGTTTTAATCATAAATGGATATTTTATCTTGTCAAATGCTTTTTCTGCATCAATTGATATCATCATATGATTTTTGTCCTTTATTTTGTTTATGTGATGTGTCACATTGATGGATTTGCGTATGTTGAATCATTCTTGTGCCCCTGGGATGAACCCCACTTGGTCGTGATGAATAATCTTTTTAATGTATTGCTGCATTCAATTTGCTAGAATTTTGTTGAGGATTTTTGTATCTGTATTCATCAGAGATATTGGTCTGCAGTTTTCATTTTTTGTGTTGTCCTTACCAGGTTTTTGTATCAGGGTAATGTTGGCCTCATAAAATGAGTTAAGGAGTACTGTCTCTCCTTCACGTTTTTGGAAAAGTTTGAGCAGGATTGGTATTAGATCCTCTTTGAAGGTTTGGTAGACTTCACTAGTGAAGCAATCTGGTCCCAGACTTTTGCTTTTGGGAAGGTTTTGGATGACTGATTCAATTTCGTTACTGGTGATCGGTCTGTTTAGATTTTCCAGTTCTTCATGGTTCAGCCTAGGAAGGCTATATGTTTCTAAGAACTTGTCCATGTCTTCTAGGTAATTGAACTTGGTGGCATATAGTCCTTCATAGTGTTCTTGGATGATCCTTTGTGTTTCTGTGGCATCCGTGATAACTTCCCCTTTTTCATTTCTGATTTTGTTTATTAGTGTCTTCTCTCTTTTTATCTTAGTGAGCCTAGCCAAGTGTTGGTCAATTTTGTTAATCTTTTCAAAGAACCAGCTCTTTGTCACGTTAACTTTTTCTATTGTTTTTTTTGTTCTCTATTTCATTTAGTTCTGCTCTGATTTTTATTATTTCCTTTCTTCTGCTGACCTTGGGTTTCATTTGTTCTTCTTTTGCTAGTTCTTTAAGGTGTAACGTGAGGTTATTTATTTGGGATTTTTCTTGTTTCTTGAGATAGGCCTGTAATGATATAAATTTCCCTCTTAAAACTGCTTTTGCTGCATCCCAAAAATTTTGGTAGGATGTATTTTCATTCTCATTTGTTTCTATGTATCTTTTGATCTCTCTTCTAACTTCTTTGACTGGTCGTTCTTTAAAAGTATGTTGTTTAATCTCCATGTATTTGTGATTTTTCCTGCTTCCTTTTTGCAATTTATATCCAATTTCAAAGCCTTGTGATCAGAGAAGATGCTTGGTATGATTTCAATCTTCTTAAATTTCCTGAGGCTGGTTTTGTGTCCCAATATATGGTTCATCCTTGAGAATGTTCCACGTACACTAGAAAAAAAATGTATAGTCTGATGTTTTAGGATGGAGTGCTCTATATATGTCAATTATGTCCATTTCATCTAATGTGTCATTTAGGGCTGCTATTTCGTTATTTATTTTCTGTTTGGGATGATCTATCCATAGCTGTCAATGATGTATTTAAGTCCCCTAGTATAATTGTGTTTTGGGCAATTTCTCCCTTTAGTTCTGTTAGTAGTTGCTTGGTATATTTCGGTGCTCCCTGATTGGGCGCATAAATATTGATGAATGTTATGTCTTCTTGTTGTATAGTCCCCTTTACCATTATGAAATGTCCGTCTTTGTCTCTTGTTAACTTTTTCACCCTCAAGTCTGTTTCATCTGATATCAGTATAGCCACACCTGATTTTCTCTGGATACCATTTGCTTGAAGTGTCAATTTCCACCCTTTCACTTTCAGTCTATGCTTGTCCTTGTAGCTGAGATGTGTCTCTTGGAGACAGCATATAGTTGGGTTTAGTTTTTTTGATCCAATGTGCTACTCTGTGCCTTTTTATTGGTGAGTTCAGTCCATTTACCTTTAGGGTGATTATTGATATGTGAGGATTTCCTATAATTCTATCTTCAGTTTTCTGGTAAGACTGTGTCTCCATTATTTCTTTGCCTTTTTATTGTTGTCTATTATTTCTGTGTGGCGGTATTCTATGATGTTTCCCTTTGTTTCTTTTTATTACAGTATATATTTCAGTTCCGGATTTTTTTGAGTGGTTACCCTTACGCTTATGTAAAAGAAAGTTTGATATTTAGAGTATTCCATTTTTTTCAGAATGCCTACTTTCTCCATTCCCATATTCCAGTTCAGGCCTTTACTCTCCCCCTTTTCATGTTTTGGTTACGACAAGTTGTCCCTGTTGATGGTGGTCGAATAACCTCCTTTAGTATTTCTTGTAGTGCAGGTTGTGTATTAGGAAATTCTCTCAGCTTCTGTATGTCTGGAAAGGTCTTTATTTCTCCTTCATACCTAAAGGATATCTTTGCTGGGTATATTATTCTTGGCTCATAATTTCTCTCTTTCAATAGTTTGAATATTTGGTTCCACTCCCTCCTGGCTTGTAGTGTTTCTGCTGAGAAATCTGATGATAATCTAATGGGCTTTCCTTTGTAGGTTACCGTCTTCTTTTCCCTGGCTGCCTTGAGGTTTCCTTCTTTGTCATTGATTTTAGACAGCTTCAATAAAATGTGCCTTGGAGAAGGCCTGTCCAGGTTGAGGTAATTAGGTGTTCTATTTGCTTCTTGAATTCAAGGATCCAGTTTTTTCAACAAGTTTTGGAAGTTCTCATCGACTATTTGTTTGAATATACTCTCTGTTCCCTTCTCTCTTTCTTCTCCTGCTGGTATGTCCATTATTCTTATATTGCTCTTTCTGATGGAGCTTGAAAGTTCTTGTAAAGTTCTTTCATTTCTTTTAAGTCTCAAGTCTCTTCTTCCATCCGTGTCATTTCCACGTTTCTATATTTTATGTCACTGATTCTTTCCTCCATCTGGTCACCTCTACTACCTAAGCTGGCTATTTCATTCTTCATTTCTTCTATTGAGTTCTTAATCTCCAGAAATTCTATGTGGTTCTTTATAAAAATTTCAATCTCTTTGGTAAATTGTTCATGTTGTTCTTTGATTGTGTTTCTGAGTTCATTAAACTGCCTTTCTGTGTTTTCTTGCATCTCATTGAGTTTTTTCAGAACTGTATTGTTGAATTCTCTGTCATTTTAAGTCACATATTTCCATATCTTTAAGTTCATTTTCTGGAGACTTTTCACTTTCTTTCTGAGCTGTCTTGTTGCCTTGTTTATTCATGGCAATTAATGATTTGTTATTTCTCTTCCTAGACATCTACAGGGTGGGTTCTGCAACAGGTTGATAGGAAGAGGTCTTTCTTTTGTTTTTCCAGTACGTGTTTGTAGACTGTTTCATTTTCTCTCTGACTGTAGTCTCTTATTCTCTCTCACATGGTCGTGCTATGTTTTCTCTGCACTATTCCAGCTTCTCACACAATGGGGGGATTCCTGGGAGATGGGCTTCTCCTCTGTTAATAGTTCGCTTGGGTCACAGGGCTCAGTGTCCGTGTGGGGGTGCGGAGAGCTTTTGAAGTTCCAAAGCTCTTCCTGCATCAGATTCAGAGCCCGTGTGTTTCAGCAGTTCTGTTTAGTCCTGCAGGGATCCGCCCAGATAGGTGTGGACAGGGGCGTGGTGAGTTGTGAGAGGTGGCCCAGAGCAATGGTGGCGCCCACCACCACAGCCGGTCCTGCCTCCACAGCTCCCTCCCCTCTGCCGGAACTAGTTGGGCTGCGAATCTATGTCTGCGGACCACAGTTCTCAGAACTGCAAATATTCTGTTCTTTTGATCTGACACTGCTACTGTTCCGCACTGGGCAGATGGGGGCGGGGCGAGCTTGGGAAAGTAAGGAGGGGGCGGCTAGTCTCAGTGCCTAAGGCTTCCGTTCTCTGCTCAGCAGTGAGGGCTTAAATCACCATTTTCAGCCTTCTTCCCTCAGTCTTTTCTCTGAGGTCTCTGCCGTGAGCATTGGGTTCAGTCGTGTTATATGCTGTCCCCTCAGTCCTGTGGGCCATAAGCGGAGCCCTAGCCGTCCGAGTTCTTCCCTCTCCTGCAGCTGTGGTAGTTCTGGGATGCAGCAAACTGGGAGCACTGATCTAGGTCTGTGTCCTGTACCCGCGTGGCTCCGTCTCCGCACTTCTCCCTTCCCACCTCCCCTGCTTGCGTGATTTGCCCACTTTAGGTGAATTCAGTAGTGGGCCTCTTCGTCTTGCATGTCTGCTGTGCAGGGAGTCCTTTGTGGAGTTATAGTTTTTCAATTTGTTATAAATTCCAGGGGAGATTTCCAGAGGTTCACCTCATGCCGTCATTTTGTTGTTCACACTCTTGATAGTATTGTCTGATGCACTAAAGCTTTCAGTTTGTATAAAGTCCACTTTATGTATGTTTTTCTTTTGTTACCCTGTGACTTTGATCTCATATCCAAGAAATCATTGCCAAATCCAAGTCATGAAGAGTTTGACCTGTGTTTTTTTCTAACAATTTTATAGTTTTAGCACTTATATTTAGGTTTCTGATCCATTGTAATTTCATTTTTGTATGTGACGTAAGATTTGAGTTCAGCTTCATTCTTTTGATGTGGCTAATGCAGCATCATGTGTTGAAATACCGTCCTTTCCCCATTGAATGGTCTTGGCCCCCATGTTGAAAATCATTTCACCATATATTTGAGGATTTATTTCCAGGCTTTCTATTCTAATCCGTTGGTCTGTATATCTGTTTTAATGTGAGTAGCACACTACTTTGATTACTGTAGTTTTTTCGAAAGTTTTTAAATCAGTAAGTGTGACTCGCCGAACTACGTTATCTTTCAAGGTATTTTTGTTATTTGGGGCTGTTTGGAATTTCACTTGAATTTTAAAACAGGCTTTTCCTTTCTGCAGAAAATGCCATTGAGGTTTTGATTGAATTTGTTAAGTGCTTTAGGTACTATTGACATTTAAACAATATTAACTCTTCTAATCCATGAACACAAAGTGTTTTTCCATTTATATATGTCTTGTTCAATTTCTTTCAGCAATGTTTCTACTTTTCATTGTATGAGTCTTCCATCTCAATGATGAAATTTACTCCTGCACATTTGATACTTTTTGATGCTGTTGTAAAGGGAATTATATGCTTAATTTCTTTTTGGATTTTTCATCATAATTGTATAGAAAGCACCTGAGTTTTTTGTGTTGATTTGTATCCCGCAAGATTGCTGAAATCATGTATTAGTTCTAACAGAGTTTTGTGCACATATGTGGGTAAATGTGGAACCATGAGGTTTGCTACATATAAAGTCATGTCATGGGCACACAGATATAGTTTTATTTGTTTCTGTCCAATTTGAATACCTTTTATTTATTTATTTTTTTATCTAATTGCTCTTTCTGGAACTTTAATTATTTTGTTGAATATCAGCGGCAAAAGTGGGCATCCCTGCCTTGTTTTGTGATATTCCAGGAAAAGCGTTCAGATTTTCACTATGAAGTATGATATTAGTGGTAAGTTTTTCGTATATGATTTTATCATTTTGTGGAAGTTTCCATGTATTCCTAGTTTATTGATCATTTTTATCATGAAAAATGTTGAGTTTTGTCAAATGCTTTTCTGAAGCAAATGAGATGATCACTTGGTTTTTTTGGTCCTTCATTCTATTAATGTGCTACATTATATTGTTAGGTTTTCATATGTTGAACCATCTTTATCTCCAGGAATTAATCCCAGTTAGTTGTGATGTATAATTCTTTTAATATATTGTTGGATTCGGTTTGCTAATGTTTTGTTTAGGTTTCTTGCATCAATTTTCATAAGAGGTATTGGTCTGTAGTTTCCTTATAGTGCTTTTGCCTGGCGTTGTGTTCAGGATAATGCTGTCCTGAGAATGAGTCTCAGAATGACTCTAAATAAGTAAATAAGTCTTCCTTTCTTCTGAAATTTTTGGAAGAGTTTGTAGAGGATTAGAGTTAGTTTTTCTTTCAATGTTTGGTAGAGTTCACCAGTGAAGCCAAATGATGTTGGGCTGTCCTTTGTTGGGAGACATTTGGTTATTCATTCAATATCCTTATTGCTAACAGGTCTATTCAGATTTTCTATTTTTTCATGATTCAGTCTTGGTAAGTTCTGTGTTTCTAGGTATTTGTCCATTTTCTTTGCATTATCAAATTTATTGTTGTACAATTGTTCATAGTACTCTACTATAGCCTTTTTTCCCAGTAAAATTGTACGAATGTCCTTTAATTTTTTCTGACTTTAGTTACTTGTGTCTTCTGTTTTTTTCTGAGTCAATCTAATGAAAGTTTTTTGAAATGTGTTTATGTTTTTCAAGAATCTCTCATAGTTTTGTTGATTTTCTCTGTTGTTTCACTATTCATAATTTCTTTATCTCTGCACTAATTTTTATTATTTCCTTCCTTCTGCTACCTTAAATTTTGGATTAATTCTTTCTCTTCTTTTTCTAATTTCTAAAGGTATATTAATTTATGATCATTTCCCTTTTTAAATGTCTGCATTTACAGATGTAAAGTTACCTCTACCCCTGCTTTTGCTGCATCACAGGTTTCGGTAGTTGTGTTTTCATTCTCAGTAGCCTCAGTCTGTTCTCTAAACACTCCTATGATTTCTTCTTTGACTATTGATCTTTTGATTGTGTTGTTTGATTTCTTCGCAGTTGTGAAAATATCACGTAACTTCTTAATTGATTTCAACTTTTATTTTGCAAACTGTTTCACAAGTGCACTGCTAGCATGGTTCTTCTTCTAATTCAACTAAGTTGTCTTGCCATTCATATTGTGTGACATTGCCACAGCATAAGTTTTTTTGTTATAACAACTGGTTTCTGTAACAGTCAAGAGAGATGTGAGTGGTAAACAGAACAATAGAACCCCCCATACACACACATAAAGAGGTCCATGTCCTAACACGAAGAAACTGGGAATATTTTACTTTATATGGCAAAATAGATTTTAGAGAAGTAATTAAATTACAATTCTTGATATGGAAAGATTATCCTAGATAATAGTGTTGACACTATATAATCACAAGAGTCCCTATAAAAAGGAGGTAGAAAAGTCAAATTTAGAGAAGGAAAAGTGACAATGGAAATAAGAGGTTGGAGAGATAGGAAGATGGGAACACTAAAAAAAGCGTGTGGCAGCCTCTAGAATTTGGAAAGGCAAGGAACAGAGGCTACAAAAGGGATGCAACTTGATGACATGGATTTTAGCCCAGGAACACCACGTTTGCACTCTGACCTCCAAAACTAAGAGATAATAAATCTCTGTTGTTTTCAACCATTAGGATTTTGGTATTTTCTTCAAGCAACCTTAGGAAACTAATATAATATGATTATGCTAGTGGGAAAAGAATCTCAAGACATTGAAATAATGTTTCACTTCTTATTTACTCGACAAGTTCAGTGTTTGTTGGGAACTCTGCACATCACTGTCACTCAACTTTCCAGGCTGATGGAGCAGATATTTTCATAGCATGTGGAACTTTGTGGGAGAGGAAGGTTGATCCATAGATGTTCTTGCAGTTAAAAGCATATTGCACAAAATTCATGACCTCTGCTGACAACTCAGTGGTCTAAAGAAGTCTCATTGTGTCACCTGTGCAAACATCCAGCAGTGCTACTCTCCGTAACGCCATCAGGTGCAGAGCCAGAAATATTTAGGGAAGCAATGATAGTTCCAGATAGCACTGAGCACTCACGCCCACTCTCTGCCAATCATTTAACCTCTCTCTGCCTTAGTTTCCTCATTGTTACAGTTTCACTTACCGTCTCATTGTGAGTGTTTCTCAGGATGACACATGCCATGTACTGAGCTCAAGGCCCACTCACAGAGTGGGCTCAGTCAGTGAAAGCTGTTGTTGATAAACACTCGACAAAACCTACAGGATCAAATAAGGATGAATAAATAACTGTTCTGTGTTTCTCTCCAGGAGGGGCAGGTGAGAAGGAGCTGCAGGTGATTCAGCCTCAGATGTCAGTGTGGGTCGCAGCTGGAGAGACGGTCACTCTGCCCTGCACCATGACCGCCCTGCTCCCTGTGGGGCCCACCCGGTGGTTCAGGGGGACAGGGCCAGGCCGGGAGCCAATCTACAGTTTCAAAGTAAATGAGGGAGCCCGCTTCCCTCGAGTAACAACTGTTGCAGACACCACAAAGAGAAACAACACAGACTATTCCATCCGCATCAGTAACACCACCCCCGTAGACACTGGTACCTACTACTGTGTGAAGTTCCAGAGAGGAGACGCTGACGACGTGGAGTTTAAGTCTGGAGCAGGCACTCGGCTCACAGTGAGTGGTGAGTACGGTGTTAGCCTCCTTTGTCCCTTAGTGGGTGACAATTCAATAAGAATGACCTCCATTCTTTGAGCAACAATGAAGAATAAGGTGCAACGGAGAACATGTTTCTTTATTTCAACTTCAGAACGATCACACTGAGAGAAATTCTTAAAAGGCACCGACTCAGTGTTTGTTCTGACAGCCAGGTGGGAGGAGATGCCCAGCGTTTGGGTCGTCACTGTACGTATTTCCGGAAAACATTCCTGTAATTCTGGCACCAACTCACCTAGTCACTGAAGGCTCTGAGCACGGCTGGGTTGTCTTAGAATGTCCCTCACCCAGGGAGGATACCCCCATGTGGGTGACTTAGGGGTCACCCCACTGAGGCAGCAAACATGCTTAATGAGGATTTTCTACCAGAGGCCCAGGATCCTGAATCCTGGAATGTCAGCACTCGAAGGACCTTTAGATCAGCCTAACCTACCGCTATGCACAGTTGGGAGCTGAGGCCAAGAGGTGACAGGGGCCTTGCCCATGGTCACAGGGCCAGGACATGAGGGGATTGTTCCAGAGTCTGATCTGATTCTAGGCTGGCTCCTTCTTGTCCCGGCTCTGGACTCTCTCTCCATGGAAAAACCTGGCACATACTAGGCATAGAATAAAAGCTCAGTATACTGAAGCATTTAACCAAGAGCCAGACTCATCCTTTTCATTGGTTTCCCTCACATTCAGACACTAAGGCCTGAGGTGATTGGGGACCTGTCCCAACCATCAGCCACATCACCCAAATCAGGCATCCATATGAGCACCTAGAATTCCCCATTGTTCAACAGCTGCCTAACACTCCAGCGAATGGAGACAGCATTGTGCATTTACACACTTCTGTTGATGGATATAAGTTATTCCCGACTTTCGGTTATTAATACAGTGCTACAGGGGATAACTGTTTCCATGTGTCACCATAATCATGAGGGAGAGGCCCAGTCAAAGTGGCATTGCTAGGTTAGAGGGGACATGGACTTCAAATTGTGTGCATATAACCACATACCTGTCCTAGATGTGAGAGCAACGGAGTCTCCCCCAATATCCTTGGACATGGCCAGGAAGGTGACTTTGTCTTGAATTTGCAGATATCACAGGAGTTCCTCCTAATGGTGCATCCCTTGGCTAGGTAGTCACAGGTAATAGTAAGTGGCTCCATCACCACTCAGATCTGCTGCCTCCTGAGAGTTCATTCCTTTCCCCAAATTACCTACTGAGACATTGCCCTGGATGAGAAAGTAGGGATGCAGGCAGGGCAGGGAACAGCAGTTTGCCAGATGCTGTATCTTCCTCGTGGCATTTACTCTCATGACCAGCACTCTGAGGGTATCTGCTGCTCCTTTACACAGATGAGGACACTAACGCTTGGAGAGGGGACCTTACTTGTAAGCAGGTCTGGGAGCCAAGACTGAAGCCCAAGCATTTAGTCTTGTCATTTGTGACAACACGGATGGACCTAGAGGGTACTATGCTAGGTGGAGTAAGACAGATAAAGAAAGACAAATAATCATATGATCTCACTTATATACGGAGTCTAAACAAATAAAAAACAAAAACACAACAAAAACAGACTCATAGATACAGAAAAACTGATGGTTGCCAGAGAAGGAGTGTTGTTGTGGAATGGAGGAAAACTGGGAATGGGAAAAGCAGTGCAATATTCCAGTTATAACATAAATAACTCACAGAGACGTAATGTGCTCCATGGGGAATACTGACAGAAATATCATAAGTTTGCACGGTGACAGAGGGTTACTAGACGTAATATGGTAATCATATTGTACGTATACATGTCTAATCAGTATTTTTTACATCTAATAGTATATTCAATGACAACTATACTTTAATAAAAAAATTTGAAGCATTCAGTAGTCTTTTTTCCCCATTTTCATGGTGTTTTTTTCTTAACTGAGCAGCCTGCAGGAGCAGCCTGGGGACAGTGGCCTAGAGAGAACAGAGAGGAGCCACTCCCACCCCAGCAACACCCCGCATGCTAGTTCCTGACTCTGCAGAGTAAGGATGAGGAGGGGGAAGGATTTCCTAGAGGCTCCCGTGGCCCCGCGTGAGCAAGCGGTCATATTCTAGACCCAGTTGTCAGAAGCCTATATCTTCCGCTTATGGCTACAAAGTCCTCAGCTCAGGCCTGGGCACTCGGGGGTGGTTCTCCCTATAATTCCTTGAAGGCAAGAATCTCAAAGAGAAAAAGCGGGGATGGTCATGAGTGTGGAGAACATGAAAGTGGGGCATGTGCTCTGCTGATAGATGTGAAAGGATGTGACGCCCCAAAAATACCTGTGGGACACAATGGGGGTTAGGAGACTGTCCCTTTATTTCTCTCAGCCTCAGTTTTCTCATCTGTCAAATGGTGACAATCATGGACTCCTTTTAAGGAGAGCTGGAAGGATTTCAGGGACTCTGTGTGAACCCCCAGCACAGAGTAGCACCTCGTGTCAGGTGATATTTCAAGGTAGTGGCTCAGTTCTTATTGCTGGGCCTCAGTGTCCTCACCTTCACAATGTGGAGAATCACACAACCTTTGCAGGATGGTATCAGGACACCAGGGAGCAATGGGGCCATTTTCCCATCACTCTGTGGTCTTGGCAAGTCTCCGTTTCCTCAAGTCCTCAGGTTCCTGATCTGGGAAGTGGTGATAATCACAGCTTCTGTTCAGGGGTCTGTGAGGATTTCAGGAGAGCTAGGAACAGTTAAGATGACAAGTGAGACCGATCAGTAATTTTGTTTCTGGGCCCAGAGTGTGGGAATCACCTGAAAGCACGTGGATGATGAACGCAGGCCTGGAATTGCATGTTGGCCCCGCCCCTCACTTAGGGTTGACTTGTATCCTCCTCTGTAAGATGAGGATGAGGACACCACCTGTGGGGACAGAGCCCCAAAAAGCAGTTTCCAGGCTCTCGGCCTCACATAAAAAGGTGCTGGCTCAGGTAGTAAATGGCCATCGACTGTGATCAAATGGCCATCAGCTGTGGCTAGTTGGCCGTCAGCTGTAACCAGTGAGCCATTGGGCACTAATATAACTGCCGTGGCTACGTTAGGAAAAAATGGGGCTAGCAAGGAGATGGTGGCTGAGCCTGCAAGTGGAGCAGTGAGGGTAGCGAACAGTGTGGCTCCTGCTTCCTGTGTCTCCAACCCAGCCGCCAGCGAGAATACAGTGGTATGACTCCCCCATCTATGGCTCCGTGAGTGTTCCTTTTTGGCCTCACCATGTCCTGCGTTCTTATGTGGGGGAGTGGGAGCTGAGACCCTGCAGGCCGCCCCGCATGACACCACCCTCCCTACATTATTAGAAAGATTAAAAATAACACGTGAGAAGCTTCTAAACAGTGTCACATGCTTATCCTTAGTGGTGATAATCACAATCATGGTTACTGTTCATTATGTTCCCTTTGTAGCCAAACCCTCTCCCCCCGTGGTATCGGGCCCCACGGGGAGGGCCCCACCTAAGCAGACAGTGAGCTTCACCTGTGAGTCCCACGGCTTCTCCCCCCGAAACATCACCCTGAAATGGTTCAAAGAAGGGAATGAGCTCCCGGCCTCCCAGACCTCCGTGGACCCAGAGGGAGACAGCGCTTCCTACAGCGTCTCCAGCACAGCCAGGCTGGTGCTGGCCCCGGGGGACGTTCGCTCTCAGCTGGTCTGCGAGGTGGACCACGTCACCCTGCGGGGGGGCCCTCCTCTTCGTGGGACTGCCAACCTGTCTGAGACCATCCGAGGTAGATGCCCTCCCACCCAGACGAGCCCACACCTGGCCCCCAACCTCCAAGCCTGCTGCTCCCCCTGCTTTTGCTCCAGGCCTGGAATTTCCTGGGATCAAATTCCTCACTGTCCTTCCCACCACTAGGCACCTGGGTGAGCTGGTCACTCACTACTGTTTAATGGCAGCTGCCACGTAACAGCTACTACTGTGTAGGTACTTTCATTGCTTTACCAATAGCAACTCCAATTACTGAGGAACTACAATGAGCAAGGTCCCTATGTGCTTGGAGATTTCATTTATTTTGCCATAGTTAGTACGATCTGGATGCATGCAGGGCCTGTGTTTTATGAATTCACTCATATTACACTAATAGGAGATACCAGTCCTTGAGCACCTACTGTGTGCAGGGCACTGTTCTTAGTGATTTCATTCATATGCAGGGAGTACCCTCAGTGTTTGAGCACCTGCTGTATGCCTGGCAGTGTCCTGCTTGGTCCCCTTGCTGTGGGGGGAGGAGCTAAGTTATGGAGCCCTCCCCTGTCATATGTCTGTTCCATGAGGTCAGAGCTTCTG
This sequence comes from Rhinolophus ferrumequinum, assembly GCF_004115265.2. Taxonomy (NCBI): domain Eukaryota; kingdom Metazoa; phylum Chordata; class Mammalia; order Chiroptera; family Rhinolophidae; genus Rhinolophus; species Rhinolophus ferrumequinum. The sequence continues at coordinate 24,199,943 of NC_046306.1, read as the reverse complement.
CCCTGTGCTGTTTCAGTTCCACCCACCCTGGAGGTTACCCAACACCCTGTGGCAGGGAACCAGGTGAACGTCATCTGCTGGGTGAAGAAGTTCTACCCCCGGCGCCTACAGCTGAGCTGGTTGGAAAACAGAAACTTCTCCCGATCAGAAACGGCCACGACCCTCACAGAGAACAAGGACGGAACCTTTAACGGGATGAACTGGCTCCTCGTGAATTTATCTGCCCACAGGGAGGACGTGGTGCTCACCTGCCAGGTGGAGCATGATGGGCAGCCGGCGGTCACCAAACACCTTACCCTGGAGGCCTCTGTCCACCAGAAGGACCAGGGGTCAGACACAAATACTGGTGAGGCCTCCACTCCAACTAACCAGATTTTAAATTTTATTATTTTTAAATTTTAAGAGCAGTAATTTGTGTTTAGTAAAAATAATTCGGAAGTCTAAAGCTAGGAAGTAGAAGTTTGAAGTGAGTTTCCCTCCCAAATCCCACACTCCAAGCGTACCCACAGGTAAGAATTTGGTTTCTATCATTATAGGTCTTCCTAAAGCTCAATATACACTGCATCAATTTACATTAAAGAAGGAAGGAGGGAGATCACGTGTTCACAGCCCTGCCTCTTGCTTTCCTCACCTACAGTTACTGCGATGACCTTTCATGTCAGCCCCCCGCCCTCCTCCTTGATCTTTCTCACTGCTGCCTGGTGTCTTTTCTATCCCAGAATTTTCCATCTCGTCCAGGCCCCCAGGCGACCATGAGTGGCCACAGCACGGGCCTCCTTTGTCCCTTGATTGATGACAATGAATCAGCAATAATCACAATTGCCTCCTGCCAGTTTACGGAAGGAAAATTTCAGTTCATCTCTGATCTTCTTTTCTGATTCAACCTCGCTGTGAGTTTGGAGTTTCACAGAAGGGACTTGGGGAACAACTTCTTGTCCTCACACCAGGCGATTGGGCTAAACTAATGATTCTACATCTGAGTCCCTGAGGACACGGACCCCTAGTCTGTATGGCAAATATGTGCTAATTGGAGACATGCTCCCCCTCAGCTGGGCGTTGCCCTAAGCACTTATAGAGACCCTTTGTGCAAAGAAAATATGTCTCATTTCTCTCCCTGATTTTAACATCAGGAGGGCATCAGGCCTGGATTCCAGGAGTCTTTACTACAGAAGACCTTTCAAAGGCCCACGTTTGTCCCAACATGTCCTATGGTGATGTCCTGCCTGCTGGATCAGTGTAGGCCACCTAGTGTCCATGTCACTGCCTGCTGGGAGAGTAAACATAGGAAGGGGAGGACAAACAGTGCCCTGAAAATAAGAGTTATACAGAAGGTGCATAAATGTGTCCACTAACTTAGTCATATATGCACATCCAAATGCAAATGCAGTCCATAATTGTGTGGGTATATGATTAAGGTCATCGGTTTTTCTAGAAACCAATACCATTACAAACTTAATAAAATGGACAATAATTCCCTAATATCATAAAAAGTGACTATATAGCCAAATTTCCCCAAATTTCTTTTATGGCTGTTTTTTGTGCATGAATATTTGTTCCAATACATCTGTAATAGCTTCGTAGAATTTTCACATGACATCACCTTTTTCGGGTTTGAAAAAGATTTTGAATACTTTAGGACTCTTCTCATTACTCACTTCAAATTGAGTGAATTGTGGTAGGTGGTGAGTTTTGAGGGATTTTGTTCATTTTCTCTATGTTGTCAAATGTCTGCTGTAGAGTTGTTCATAATAGTCCCTCTTTTTCCTTTTGATGTCTGTAGGGTCTCCCGTTTCATTTCTGATATTGGAAACATGTTATTTCTCTTTTTCAATTCATCAGTCTTGGTAGAGTTTTCAATGTTATTTGTCTTTTAAAAAAATTCAATTTCTTTCATTGGTTTTCCTCAATTGTTTCTCCGTTTTCAATTTCATTCATATTTCTACTCTTTGTAATACAATTTCTACTTTTTATGGGTTCACTTTGTTCCTCTTTTTCTCATTTATTGAGGTGGGAATGTAGATTACTGATTTTCGAATTTGTTTTCTAATGCCAACCTTCTGTGCCTGTCGAGTTAGGAGAATGCTGCTTATGATGCCTTGTCACTGTGTTCTTCCTTTAGTCCCCAGGTCCCCAGCAGTCTGCCTTCCTCTTCCCTCTCTCAGAGTCTCCTTATGCTCGTACCTGGTGTCATTCGTAGGGTTCAGAGCTGTACTGAACAGGAGAGCAGGAGAACTGAGTCTCCACCACCTCCACGGTCTGGACTGGCTTCGGTTTGCTTTTCCGTCTCCGCCTCCTGCTTGGGCTCAGACCAGGCTGCTACTTCCTGGTTCTCTCAGTTTCCTGACCTGGCACCCTGGCCAAGTACTAAGGCTGGAAATGCTTTGGGGTGTTTAGCTTGGCTGGCTGGAGCCAAGTGCACCCTCTGCCCTGGGTGCCTCACCTCCGCCCGTGTCTGAGGGCTCCGCCCACTGCAGTCCTGTCCAGTGGGCCTGCTGTGAGGATGCACATCTTTCTGGTCATGTTTGTGGTACTGGGGTGTTTTACAATAATTCACATTAATGAACCTCTTTTCTGTCAGTACAGCACCATCCAGGGATGTTAGTGGAGTTTGGGTTTGTTGGATCATTTTGAAAGTGGAAGAAATGTTCTGAGTGGTGTAATGTGTTTGATTCTTTTTTTTGTCTTTTAGAGTTCTGAATTTCCCTGCCCCACCATTTTTTTCCTTTAGTACTCAAGCAGCACTTCTTCCTTCTTTCTTGCTTTCTCCCACAAGATATGCACTTTAAATTGTGCCTGTCCCTTTAATCACCTCAGTCCTTTGAAAATGTCCCTGCCTCCTTGTATTAGGTTCCTATGGCTACTGTAACAAATTACCACTGGTTTAGTGCCTTAAGGCAACTCAAATTTATTACCTTACATTCCTAGAGGGCAGAAGTCTACAATGTTGATTGCACTGGGTTCCTTCTGGAGCCTCTAGGGGAGAATCAACTTCCTGTCTTTTCCAGCCCTAGAGGCACCCACACTCCTTGGCTTAGGGCCCCCCCATCAGTCAGCTCTGCTTCTGAGATCACAACCTCTTCCCTGACTCTCCTGCATCCCTCTTTCACTTATTAAGATATTTGTGATATAGTTGGCTCCACTGGAATATGTCCCCACTTTAAGATCTTAACTTAATAACCACTGCGTGACCGTATGCTATGTAAGGTAACATAGTCACAGAGTCCGGAAGACTGTGCTGACCCTTGTACATCAGCCACACTTTGAAATTCCTTCCTATCATCTGAGCTCTGATTCGCAGGACAATTATCCAATAATTTCAAATTTAGGGTGTATTTAATATTGGGTAGGATTTCCAAATAATTCTCAGGCCCCTTTCTTAGCTGCCCTCATCTGTTTCTCCTGTACTTTTTCCTGTGGTTGAGTGAGGTGAGCTGGCAGCCTCGTGACAGATGGTGCACTAAGATTTAGTGATTTTTCTTTTTTGACTCAAAGTGATTTTGCAGTTTTCATATTATGTTTTCAAGTACTACTGAGAACTAGTTTTGTATAGAATGTAATTTCCTGTTTTTATTTGTTTCTTACTTTAGTTTGGAGAGGATAATTTTGGAGCTAAGTATCTATGCGGCTGCCATTGTCCTCAGCAGCCCAGAAGTGGACTGAAGATTGCTGAGCACTTGGATCCATAGGTCCCCACCCCACACCTCAGGGGCCCATATCCCCCCATGAGGGCCCTATTCAGGCAGAGCAGGCCCACTGAAGTGGAGAATCCAACCTTCTCTGTAGCTCTGCTATTGTTCTAATTAAGTCCTGGGCTTAATCTTCTTTATCCTGATTTCTGCCTGAGCCTGAGCCTGAGCAGGTGCAAAAACTTCAGAGCATTGACGAGCCCAGATAACCTCAGATGGAGTAAATGGTGGCCCCTGGTAATAGTCTCCCCAAATGGCCCCTCTAATGGCTTTTCCTGTCTCTTGTTTCCAGGCTCAGCAATGTCTAAAGGTTTTCTCATCGCTTTCCTCCTGGGCCCCAAGTTGCTGCTGGCAGTAGGTGTCTCTGCCATCTATGCCCACAGGAAGCTGAAGGCCTGACTGTAAGTTGTTGGGCAGGGAGGGCAGGCCAAGGGCTGTCCCAGAAGGGGTAAGGTCAGGAGGAGGGAATGGCACACAGGTCACACAGGGTCATGGCCCACAGGGAGTTAAGAGAAGGTGACATACATTTCTCAATACCCTCAGGAGTCTCAGGGATCCCACTAAGAGGTTTCCAACTCCCAGGAAATAAGTGGGGTCCTGAAAGTGATTAACCGGATCGAGGGCTCTCAAGGTGTCCACAGCGTCATAGGGCTTCTGTGGAGGAAGTGGGCAGAGGGGCTGAAGGAGGGGCAGCTGAGTGGGTGGTTCCCTTGGAGACCATCTCTAGATTATTTCCTCACTCGGTGCCTTCGGACAAAAAGAATCCATACTTTAGAGTAATGTTGAGAAGCCCTGGGTAGGCTGCTCTGAGGGCTGTTCCCACTGAGCCTCTGTGTGACAGAATTGACAGGATGGGGAAGGAGGGGTCAGGACCTGAGAGGAAGGCTGAGGTGGCAGAGTCCTATCTCACAGGCTACCTGTCCTCTCATGACAGGCGTCCCAGGAGGAGGACAGTGGGGACTTAAGAGACATGCAGGTAATATTTCTTGAATGATGAGCAGATTTTAAATGTTGACACGTTACCCACAGCTCTTTTTTTGCTTCCCTGCTATGTGACCCCCTCAATCTCTGCTGCCTCTCCCTTCCCTAAGAGAAAGAGCCACCAGAAGCTTCCACAGACTCTGCTTAAATGCCTCTCCTCCCTGGAGACCTGCCTGCCCACAGCTCCTGCTGCTCCTTCTCTTGGTCCTTGATGCCCCCAGGGCTGGGTCTTCATACATGGTCCTCTCAGAATCACACACACACACACATACACACATACACACACCAATCCCAAAATAGCAGCTGCTCCATTATCCCAGACACATGGCCTAAATGTGATAGGAGGGGAAAATGGGCTGCAGAGAATGAGGATCATGGAAGCGACTGTGACATTAGGTGCAATCAGACCTTTACAATCATCATCGACTCGGAGCCAGAGGAAGAGAGAGCAATGCTATGCCCAAGCTGTACACTTTATACAGGGAGTTAGCCACATTGATTTTGGCATTAGCTCAATAATGGGTATGTCTTTTATATCACTTCGGTACCTATTTAAGGATATGTATTGTAGCTGAGGAACTGTAATTTCAAGGAAGCTGAAAATTCCTGAAATGATATTTCAACTGGGACCGGGGGCAGGAGGCAGCCCTGTGTTCGGGGCTGTACCAGTCTGGGCTGAGTTTGTCTTGAGCCAGAAAGAGTGAGGCAGGAGGATCTTGATTCCAATACCAGATTCTCTCACTTGTCCTGCCTACTTTAGTGGATTGTCTTGATTGCACATTTTCTCTCTTACTGTAAAGCTAAAGGATTATTTTTCAAGACTTTAAGTGAGTTTTAAAAATAGACACTCTAGTTATATGTGTTGAATAAATGAATAAATGAATTATTTCCTGTCTATTTCCATGGTGTTTAAATATCCTTTCTTCTGTGGAATGCTATTTACAGTAACTGGCAGGTTACTTGAAAATATTTCTCCCAGGAAAAATAAAGTATGAAATTATTGTTCAAAATTTTGTTGACCTACAATGTCCAATGTAGGAGTCTCTGGACAAAATGATCGGTTAAAGACCATGTAATCCTGTGATCCATCAGACACTGAGTATGGACGGGTTCGAGGTCCTTTAGACAAATCAGAGTGGAGATGTTTTCCTTCTGAGGTCTTGTCAGGCAGAGACCTGGCTTCAGACCTGGAAAACACATACCAGCTACATATGTGACCTGGGCAACTCACTAACATACTATGAGCCTATTTTTCACATCTATAAAATAAGAATCATGGTACCTCACAGGATTGTGGTAGCTTTAAAGGAGAGAGCAATGTATGAAACCACTCAGGGTCTGGAAGAAGATATTCTATGATGTACATCTTTTTGATTCTTTGCTATTTGAGGAACTTATACCATTTTGTTTTGCAGCTGTGTGAAGTGGTGATATTGAAAGTTTCTCCAGTGGCCTGGCTGCCTACAGATGTTCTCAAACTTTTCAGGAAAATTCCCCCTTTTGTAGGCTGGCACCTGGATCCAAGAATCTCTTTAAAGATAGCAAGAGCAATATTTGCTTCAAGTTGGGCAGACTCTTGCTGGCACGGGGGGAACTGGAATAAATTCTAAGGTAATTGAAACCAAACCCTAAAACTGAAACAAGACACTAATAGGCTTTTTTTTTTTTTTTGGTTGTATGTTTGTTTGTTTGTTTTGTTTTCAGGAGATAACAGCAGGCTTTCTCACAAAGCCCCAGGGACCATAAGACCAAGCCAGATGCCCACTCCCAGAGGCTTTCGCAGGCACAGAAAGCGAACAAATGAACTCCAACTAACCCCAATAGGGGACCTGAACCAAAATTTGCCCCTAGCCGGAAACTGTGCTGACCCGGTCCATTTGGACAATATTCAGAAGCGACGGTTTCTCAGAAAGTGCACTTAGCCAGGCACCAAATCCCACCCAAACAAACCTTGCCAACTTGGAACTTCTTTATACTTTCTCTCAGCTTCCTGTTTTTTTAGATGACTTAGTTCCAAGATAATCCAATCAAGACTTTCAAATTAGAATTAATAAATATGTAGAGTTTCTTTTTACCATTGTTTAAATTTTCTCTAAGTCATTATTCAGGGAAACTGATGCAAGCCTTGTCTCCAGTCCCCTCATTCGGCAGCTGGAAGAATAAATCTTTTCTCTGTGAAAACCTGTTGTGTCAGACTTGGCTTCTCTGTGCCCCGTGGGCATCAAACTCACCAACTTTGTTGGTAACAAAATGACTTCAAAACGTAAGTTTCTTTTTTAAAGCCAGACCAGTCTGGTTCTAGATGGTGACTTAGGAGGCACCTGAACTCACCCTCACCAGGGACTCACTGAATCGACATCTGCTAACGGAACAATTCCCTTAGAAGAAATCCAGAAGATAGTAAGCGACTCATACACCTTGGACAAACATGAATAAAACCCACATCTAAATAAGTAGAGTAGACTGAGGCACAATGGCACCATAAACCCCACCCACAACAATTGGGAGGGAACTCACACCTTCCAGCTTCTCCTTAAGAAATAAAGGATTTGCACTCAACATCTTGCACCCAACTTTTGAACCTCCCCCTGAGGGCTAAGCCCCCAAATCAAGGAGCTCTGAAACCCAATGGGACTTGAGTCAACAAGGCCCACAGGATGAAAAGAAGCAGCTCTCAATGGACTGGGGAAACTCACTAGAGCAAGGCCCCCAACCCACACTCCAGTTTCAGCACAGAGCCTGCAGAGAGAAATGCCCATCTGCATTCGTTCCCTGAAAAAGGACTATTTGCTTTTCTTAAAAGCTGAAGCCTGAGGATTAGGCTCCTAATTTAACACAAAATTCTTCTCCAGAGCCCAGGGGTGTGAGTAGGTACCATCTCCACATTCTCTTCCTGCCACACTCCAGGTCACTGGTTTCTCCCTGAAAGGACCTTGTGCACAGAGGTGGCACCATGGCATTTGTGCCGGCTGCTCAGGGGAAGCACCCACTGATCGCCTGGCTCTGGTGGCCAGTGAGGGTTGTGGTTGTGGATCCCACAGGACTGTAGCAAACAGAAAACAGGTCTTAACTGGCTATTCTCTAAAGGCTTAGCTCACATACAGCAGTCAGAAACACCCACCTCCCAGTCTTTCCCTGAAAGAGGCCTGTTTGCATACTTGAAAAGCTGCTGCCTGAGGCCCCAGCTACCGATCAGCCTGCAACTAGATGCTGACTGAGATCCTTCCCTTGGGGCACTGCAGGGTCTTGGCAAACCTCCACTGCTGGGAGCCACTGAGAACAAAGAGGGCAGCTTGGACATCACAAAGTTTGGGGAGACAACCAAGAGCTAGAGCAGGGTTGAGTGATAAGGTTCATCTCCTACAGGAGAACGCTGCATCATGACTGGGTGAAGCACCTCTTTTGTCTAATGCACAGAAACCAACACAGAGAGTCAAGGAAAATGAAGAAAAGGAGGAATATGTTCCATACAAAAGAATTAGATAAAACTCCAGAAATATACGTAAATGAAATGGAGATAAGTCATTTCCCTGATAGAGTTAAAAAATGCTTCTAAAGATGCTTATCTTGCCGGGAAAACAATGCATGAAAAAAGTGAGAATTTTAACAAAGAGATAATAAATTATAGGAAAGTCCCAAACAGAAATCACACAGGTGAAAAATACAATCACTGAAATAAAAAATTCAATAGAGGTTCGCCGGTTGGCTCAGTTAGTTGTTTAGAGTGTAGTGCTGATGACACCAGGGTTGCCAGTTCGATCCCCATCCCCACATGGGCCATTGTGAGCTGCACCCTCCTTAATAAATAAGTAAATAAGTAAAACTAAAAGTTCGATAGAAAAGTTCTAACAGTAGACTAGATGAAGCAAAAGAAAGGATGTGGGAACTCAAAAACAGAAAAGTGGAATACATCCAATTAAATGAATGGTGCAGTGACTATGGAAGACAGTATGACATGTCTTCAAAAAATTAAAAATTGATCTAACGTGTCATCCAGCAATTCCACTTGTGGGTCTATATGCAAAGGACATAAAATCACTATCTCAGAGAGATACCTGCACCTGCATGTTCATGTCATCAATTTTTACCGTAGGAAGACATGGAAGCAACGTAAGTGTTCATCACTGGATGAGTGTATAAAGACAATGTGGTCACACACACACACACACACACACACACACACACACACATTAGAATATTATTCAGCCATAACAAGGAAGGAAAACCTGCCATTTTCAACAACTTCGATGAACGTGGAGGGCATTTTGCTAAACGAGATAAGTCACACTGAGAAACACAAATACTGTGTGTGATCTCGCTTGTTGAATCTAAAAAATAAAAATCTCATAAATACAGAGAGTAGATTGGTGGTTTCCAGAAGCAGAGGGTGGGCTTGGGGAACTAGTGAAAGTGGTCAAACGTACAAACTTCCAGCGATACCATAAATAAGTTCTGGGGATGTATGTACTGCATGGTGACTTTAGTTAACAATATCATGTTGTACATGTGAAACTTGCTAGAAGAGTAAACCTTAAGAGTTCTCATCACAAGAAAAAGTTTTGTACCATGCGAGGTGATGAACATTAACCAAACTTCTTGTGGTGGTCATTTTGCAGTGTAAACACAAACCAAATCATTATGCTGTACACTTAAATTAATACAATGTTACATGTCAATTATATCTCAATAAAACTGGGCCAAAAAAACACGCTTTCATTTAAAGACCTTTTTTTTTTCTTTTTCTTTTTATGAAGTTACCTTGCCAGCTCTGGACTTCCTATTGTGGACGGCTTTCATGTGTGAAAGAAAGGAACTCTCTTACACCACCATTGTTTAGACTTTCCAGTCTCTTACATCCAAACCTAATCCTAAGAGATACAAACTCAAATTCAGGGCCTTTTTTTCTCCTGACGCTACATTTAACTATGAATTAGTTCTCAAGTACCTTCAAGTTTTCTTATTTAGACAACATCTTAAAACCTCGTGTAAAACTTGAATTTTGAAAAAGTAAACTTAATTTTTTAAAAAAGTAAGCCTAAATACCATGGTAATGGAAACTTACTCAGGGGGAATAAATGGACTTTGTGACGTCCCCGTCTGACTGGAGGCTGGGAGACTTGTCCCCGCCAGGCATGCCGTTAACCTCCGTGAGCACAGTCAGCTGTGACTGACTCTGAGGGAACTCACCCCCATACCAGTTATCTAATGCTGCATAGCAAGTAACCCCAAAATGCACTGGCTTAAAACACTAACAACTTATTACATCTCTTGATTTCTGTGGGGCAGGAATTCAAATAAGGCTCAGTGGAGACAGCTTGTCTCTGCCCCATAATGTCTGGAGCTTCAGCTGGAAGACTTGAAGTCAGACACCTGGAAGATATGCGTCCACGGTAGCTCACTCACGTGGCTGGCAAGGTGGTGCTGGCAAGAGGGTTCCTCTCCATGAGGATCTCTCCACAAAGCTACCTGAATGTCCCTACAACATGATGGCTGGCTTCCCCCAACACAAGCGATCCAAGCGGGTAAGGTAATAGCTGCAATGCCTTTTATAACTAACCTCAGAAGTCACACTCCAGCACGTCTGCAAGAGTCTGTCAGTCACAACAAATTCCGAATAGATTCACCCTGATTCAGTGTCGGAGGGGATTGCACAGAGACCGGAACTGTAGGAGGCAGGGATCCTGGGGGCCGTCTGGGAGACCAGCTGCCACACCCTCATCGTCTCTACATGTGGATAACGACGCATAATAATAACAAGACCAGTAGATCAGATGATCCCGGGCTCTCCTACTCATGGCTTTTGAGAAACATGCTGGCCAGAAACATCATCTTAAAAGACTCAGGCTATGTGTCTTCCCTTTTCATATTCATTTACCAGGGACATTGGCCACATCATGTTACCGTGATAACAACCATCATTTTTGTCATTGTCATCAATTACTGAGCATCAAACTCCATGCCAGGCATTGTGCTCAGTGTTCTACAAACATTGTCTCTTTTAATCTTGTCAAAATCTTGGAAAAGAAGGTATGATTAGCCCCATTTTACTGAGGAAGAAGGTAGGACTGGAAGGTTAGCAACTTCATAGCTAGATAATAATGGAACCAGAATTCGAATGTGAGATCCTCTGGATCTTTGTTCTCTGTCACACGCCTCCCTATTGTATTAGTCAGGGTTCTGCAGAGAAACAATCAATAGGGTGTGTGCGGTGGGGGAGGTGGGAGAGAGAGAGAGAGAGAGAGAGAGAGAAAGAGAGAGAGAGAGAGAGAGAGAGAGATTATAAGCGTTTGGCTCACACAATTATGGAGGCTGGCAAGTCCCCAGATCCCCAGTTAGCAGGCTGGAGACCCAGTAGATGGTGTAGTTCCATTCTGAATGCCTCTGGGCTCAACACCCAGGGACAGTCAGTGTTTCAGTCCAAGTTCAAAGGCAGTCAAGCACGAGGAATTTCCAAAGCACTATTATGACATGTTTTTGACATTAAAAGTTTTTATTTTGTTATGAAATAATAGTGAGAGTAGATGATCACTGCTTCTTTTTAGTTTGTGAAAATAAATTTTATTTTTTTAAAAAGATTTTATTGGGGAAGGGAAACAGGACTTTATGGGGGAACAGTGTGTACTTTCAGGACTTTTCCAAGTCAAGTTGTTGTCCTTTCAGTCTTAATTTGTAGAGCGCAGGGCAGCTCCAGGTCCAATTGCTGTTGTTAGTTGCAGGGGCACAGCCCACCATCCTTTGCGGGAGTCGAACCGGCAACCTTGCGGTTGAGAGGCCACGCTCCAACCAACTGAGCCGTCTGGCCACCCGGGAGCTGAGCAGCAGCTCATAGAATTCATACTAGTCGGGGAGGGCGCAGCTCCCTGGCCCATGTGGGAATCGAACCTGCAGCCCCGTTGCCCAGAGCTCGCGCTCTAACCAACTGAGCCACCTGTCCGCCCATGAAAATAAATTTTAAAGTTGCCACCTTTTTTACCCAGAAGTTATACACTATGAATTATGACTGTCCCTTTAATCTCATCTGTCCTTTTAAAATGTTCTTGCCACCCTGTATTAGATACCTACCACCACTATAACCACCTGTTTAGTGGCTTAACACAAGACAAAGTTATTATCTTACAGTTGCCGAGGTCAGCTGTCTAAAATGGGTTGACAGGGCTGTGTTCCTTATAGTTTCTCTAAGGAAGAGTCTCTCTGAGTGTGACTCCTCTTAATAACTCATAAACCGTGTTTCCCCGAAAGTAAGACTTAGCCGGACCATCAGCTCTAATGCGTCCTTTGGAGCAAAAGTTAATATAAGACCTGGAAAAACTGAGGGTTGCTAGATGGGAGTGGGGGTGGGCATACAGGGGAAGGTGAGGGGACTAGAAAGCACAGTTGGTAACCACAAGATGGCCACGGGGATACGAAAGTCAATCTGGGGAACGTAATCAATAATGTTGTAAAGATTTTGTAGGGTATCCGATGGACACTTGTCTCATTAGGGAGACCACCTCAGGGAAGATGTAGATGCCTGATCACTGCACTGTACACCTGAAGCTGAGGCTGAACAATAATGAATGTCAACTACAAGTTTATATATATATATATATATATATATAGTTATAAGAAGCGGAGTACAGCATTAGGAATAGAGACAGTGGAAACGTAATGGCTGTGTGTGATGTCAGGGGGTAGTGGATGGGGGGAGGGGGGTTGTCACTGTGTGAGGGATATAAATGATAAATGTCTAATTATTACATTGTTTTGTGCACCTGAAACTAATAAAAAATGTTTAAAATATATATATAAGACCCAGTATTATATTATATTGTATTGTATTGTATTATATTATATTATAAAGACCGTGGCTTATATTATATTAAAATAAGACCAGGTCTTATATTAATTTTTGCTCCAAAAGATGCGTTACAGCTGATGGTCGGCTAGGTCTTATTTTCGAGGAAACAGTAGTAGCACCATACAGTATTTGTCTATCTGTGACAAGCCTGTTTCACTTAACATAATGTCCTCAAGTCTAACTCATGTTGTAACCTGTGACCATGGCCAATTTGGAAAAGAAAGGAAAGACTAGGATGGATTAGATCCCATTCAGAATCCCATTTACTCTCCACCCACGCATCCACGCATCCGAGCACGCATTCACACTCTCACTCATGCATTCACTCATGCACACATCTGATAAGCATACCTCAACCTCCGCTGTGGCAGGCCCTGGGAAGTGGATTCTAACATCAGGGAGCCCCAGGCATCCACCCTGGACTTCCTATAGTAATTGTCTGCTTTTTCTGGGCTGTGTCAGTTGCGCCTGCAGGGACAGTGTCCCTATCTTCACCCTCCTTGGACTTGGTGGCCACGTGCAGATTCTGCCCACAGAGTGTGCATCCACCTGGGGGAGAACTGCCATGTGTTCAATAGAGCTGAGCAACCCACGTCCAAGCACAGTAGTGATGGGACCTACACCCTGGAAAGCTTGCAGTTGGTGAATGCGTCATTGCAGGGGTCTGAGCGGGTGCTCACCTGTAAGGTGCAACATGAGGCACAGCCTCCCATCCAGGCCAACCTCATACTGTCCAGAGGAGCCCACACCACCTACAAGCCCACTGAGAGGACAGACAAACTCACCTCCTCTTCTGGGAGCAGATGGGTCGCCTCTGTCTCCTGAGTGCACTGAGATATTTAAACTCAGAGAGCCCCATTGTCCACTTCTGCTCGTAGGTCCAGAGGCAACTGCTCTTATCTTTGTGGCTTTCCTCCTGGGCTCCAAGGTGCTATTGGTGATGAGTTTCACAGTCACCTACATCCACAGGTGATGGAACCCATAACAGGTAAGTTGAGGGCAGGTTTTAGTCCTCACAGAGAAAAGTCAGGGTAGGCAAAAGAAGTCCAAGACTATGTGGGTGATATGCACCCACTAGTCACATGTTCCCCAGAAGCCTGATTCAGCCTTATGAGAAGCTTGTGAATACTTTCATTTCCTCTAAATGTCTTTGAAATTCTCAGAGGCTTCCAACTCTTACACATTGTGTAGTGCCCTGGAGTTTGAAGGTTTTAAATTAAGTTCCTTGATTTCCTGGAGATGGTCGTCCAAGGTGTGGAGGTGGGATGAAGGCCAAAGCTTTGAGACCCAAACGCCAAAGAGTCCACCTATAAACTATTACATATTTCAGTTTTTATTTGCTATATCTTTGGACTGGATAAGAAAGTATTGGCAAACTCAGCTATTAGAACCTGTGTGAGGGACTTAGAGATGCTGATCAGTGGCAAAGAAGAGTGTGAGTAAGTTCAGATCGGAGAAAGAAGTGTTGGGGTGCAGTGACTAGGGGCTTTATTTCTGATCTGCACCTCAAATCCAGGCCAAAGAGAGTGCTGCCACTTGGTAGGTGCTCAATAAATGTTTGTGGAATGAATGAATGAATGCATTGGTGAATGAATGAATTTTCCTACAACTCCAGCCTGCCCTGTAATACATTGCCTCCTGCCCTCTTCACAGCGCTCAAGTGGAGAGAAGCTGCAAGGACCTGCAGGAGACTCGAGACCCCTGCCCTTCACTCTGCCAGCCCCACCTCCACCACAGACATGCTCCCTGCACACACCCTCCTGATGTTCCTTCTCTCCGATGATAAAGCTGAGTCAAGGATGGACTTTGGTCATTGGGACTCGGGCATGTCTGGACCCTGTGAATTGAGCTTCAACTGGCCCTGCTCCACCCAAAAGAGAATCAAGAAGACAAGACAACAGGTTTCCATCCTTCCCTGATCATGAACAACCCTTAAAATTCAGAAGAGATTTTACTTTTATCCAGAGGTTTTGGTAGTATGATTTCATTTTAACACATATACCTGAAATCACTAAGTCGAATAAGCATTTTTCTATTCTGAAATACGTAATGAAAAATATTTTTAAAAAATCAGTGGACCCACCATCCTATTTTTACAAAGTAGCATTTTGCGTTATGTTCTCTGTTCTTTTTGAAAACTCTGTCCTGAATTTGGTGTTATCATTCTCCAGCATGATTTTATACTTTTACAATATATGTGTAAATCCTTAAGCAATATTTAATATTACTTTCCATGTTTTAAATTGTATATAAATGTTACTATACTGTATATATCATTCTGGATCTTTATTTTTTATGCTTAACACATTTTTGTGTGTTTTAATGATGTTGATATGTGTGGCTACATTTTATTAATTTTTCACTGCTCTACAGCTTGCTATTGTAAGATATGCTTCAATTTATTGATTCTTTTCAAGATGGTGTTGTCGATGCTTTACCTACTGTTTTGCTAGTACAACTGCACAGCAAACATTCTTCTATTTTAAATTAAATATTATTGGGGTGACAATTGTTAGTAAAGTTATATAGTTTTCAGGTGTACTCTTCTGTAATACATCATCTACGTATGTCACATTTGATCCAGCAATCTCTCTCCTTTTGGGGTATCTACCCCAAAAATCTGAAAACACTTATCCGTAAAGATTTACATGCTCCAATGGTCATTGCAGCTTTATTTACGGCGGCCAAGACATGGAAACAACCAAAATGTCCTTCAATAGATGACTGGATGAAGAAGTTGTGGTATATATGTACAATGGAATACTACTCTGCCATATAAAAAAATGAAATAGTACCATTTGAGACAACATGTATGGATCCTGCTGAGTAAAATAAGTCAGACATAAAAAGTCGAGAACCACATGATTTCACTGATATGTGGGATATAAAACTGAAAGCAACAAAAGAATAAGACAAATTAATAAAGCAACAAAAACTCATAGACACAGACAATAGTTTAGTGGTTACCAGAGGGTAGCCAGAGGGGGTGGTAGATGAGGGTAAAGGGGGTGAAATATATGGTGATGGAAGGAGAACTGACTGGGTGGTGAACTCAGCAAACGTTCTTATCGTGGCTTCCTTGGCACATATGGGAGAGGCCCCCTTATTCCTCTAGTACGGTCGGCAAAGCAGCAGTGTTGGGATCATTTGGGAGCTTTTGTTATATAAAAAACTGTTTTCAATTTTTGATCAAGTTTTGCTCTTTCCATTTATGCCTTTGACCTAGCTGTATTTCTCTGGTGCGTGTGTCTGTGTTTGTGTGTATTATAGGTTAGGTGGTGAGACTCTTTTGTTTTATTTCCACACGGATAAACATTCCAGCACTCAGTGATCTGCACTGCCACCTTTGCCATGTATCACATGTCCAGAGATATGTGGTCTATTTATGAGCTTTCTCTTTCATTTTAGCTACGTGTTTATCTCTCTGTCAGAAGTACCCTGTATTAATCAGAATAGCTTTATAGTAATTTTGATACCTCTTTTAGGCAAAGCTACCCACCTTTTCCTGTTCTTTCAAATTGTCTGGCTATTACTGGTCCAAATACATTTTAGAATGACTGTGTCAAGTTTCATGAAAAACCCATTCAGAATTATTATTTGATCATATTAAATTTATATATTAATGCAGGCAAATTGATATATTTTCAATACTGAGTTTTCCCATTCATGGACATGATACACCTCTATCTATGTTTTCTTTTTTCTTTTTCTTTTTTTCTTTTTTTTTAATTAAAGTTTATTGGGGTGACAATTGTTACTAAAGTTACATAGATTTCAGGTGTACAATTCTGTCTGTTCACATCACCTATAAATCCCATTGTGTGTTCACCACCCAGAATCAGTTCTCCTTCCATCACCATATATTTGATCCCCTTTACCCTGACCTACCACCCTCCACCCCCTTACCTTCTGGTAACCACTAAACTATTTACAGTGGCGAAGACATGGACACAACCGAAATATCCTTCGATAGATGAATGGATAAAGAAGTTGTGGTATAGATACACAATGGAATACTATACGGCGGTAAGAAAAGATGAAATAGGACCATTTGTGACAACATGGATGGATCTTGAGATTAAAATGCTAAGCGAAATAAGTCAGACAGAAAAAGCAGAGAACCATATGATTTCACTGATATGTGGTATATGAGCCAAAAACAGCAAAAGAACAAGACAAACAGATGAGAAACAAAAACTCATAGACACAGACAATAGTTTAGTGGTTACCAGAGGGTAAGGGGGTGGGGGGTGGGAGACGAGGGTAAAGGGGATCAAATATAGTTACACAAGTTGTACATAAGAAAACTGGAGTTTCCCTAACCTCCCGCCATTTTCAACCTCCAAGAGAATATCATTTTCAACTGTGTCAGCTGACTTGTTAAGACTTCATTGCCATTCCTCATATAGCAGGCTTCTGTTCATTCCTGATCTCTCACTCTTAGGCATTGCCATGGACCTCCCACGATGGAAGCTGGAGATGCAGGTTCTGTTGCTCCTGACCTCACGCCGCACATGCACCCTTTCTATTCCCCATCACCCTGATCTCATGACATTATAATTTTGGATAACTGAATAGTCAGTGTCTGCACTGCAACGACCATGAGATGGGCGTTTACAGCTGAATCTTATAACATTCCCCGCCTTGCTCACGTTGATCTCTCATGTGTATGTTTGTGTCACCACCACCTCGACCAGGACGCAGAGCGATCCCGTGACCACAAAGGTCTCCCTGCGAGCCCTTTAGAGTGACCCCATCCCCACCTACCTGACCTCTGCTAATGCTAATCTGTTATCTAGTCTATAATTTCGAGACTGTGACATAAGTGGAATCATACTGTATGTGACGTTTTGAGATGGACTTTATTCACTCAACATAATGCTCTCGAGAAACTTACAGGTTGTTGCACATTGCTGAGCAGTATTTCCTTGTATGGAAGCACCACACACCACAGTGTGACTAACTGTACACTTATTATTGGACCTTTTTGGTTATTTCCAGTTTTTTGCTATTACAAAGAAAGCTGCTATGAATATTCATGCACAGGTTTTTGTGTGGATGTAAGTTTCATTTCTCTGACATAAATGCCTGGGAGTGTAATCCTGAGTCATATAACTCACTTCCTCTCCTGAAAGAAGTCAGGATATGATTCCTTTTGTTGGATGCAGGTACTTTACAAATTCTGAGTTCCACGTTGCACTTGCATTTGGGCTAAGATTTACCATGTCCACCAATAAAAGATTAGAAAAAGGAGCTATTTCACAGGAGACTTTGTTCCCTCCAACACTGAACCCTAGTGAACCCCCTTCCTTCCTCCAGCTGAGTAGCCCTTGGTGAGGGTGGTGCAAATGAGGCCACAAGCTGGCCACATCCTAGGATCCTGGGCTTGGGAGTTTGGGACCCAGCCCACAACCAAGGACCCTTCTTGGTCTGGGTTTCCACATGGGGCGTCACCATGAAGACCTCAGATGGGGTGAGGGACCCAGTGGAAAAGAAGAGGTCCCAGGCAGGGAGGAAGCACTATTGATTGTAGGCCTCTCCAAGTCTCTCTGAAATCGTAAGATGAATAACTCTTCACTCTGTAGCTACCTTCACTGCCTGATTCTATTTCACAATCTAGAAGCAGGAACTGTCTAGAATCTGGTAGCAGTCAGCTGTGTCTCAGCTATTTCAATTCATCCTAGGACCTTCCTCTTCTATCACAGGAGGCCAGGCTTCGCTCCTCTCACAGAGCAGAGAGTCCAGTTCTCCCAGCTCACATGTGGACAGAGCTGCCTGCTCAGGCCTCCAGGATGACCGTCCCTGCCTCCTGGCCCCACCCCCCTCCTTGCCTGCTGCTGACTCTACTGCTGGGACTCACAGGTGAGCATGCCTTGGGGTGTAAACCCCTCTCCTACCCTTTGGTCCTCCTGCTGCTCCTCGACTTTTAGGGCCTCCAGGAAAACACACTGTGTCACCCAGTGTTGCCACAGAAGGCGAAGGACTGGGCATTATCTGAGCACGAAATCCGGGATCTGAGCATTTTATCTGGGGATCCATTGCCTGCAACGGTGACCAGAGGCATCAAAACAGATGATGCTCCAAACCAAACGGCGACAGCTCTGCGCGTATTAACTGGTCTAATTCTCACAACATCCTTGTGTGAGAACTATGACCATTTCCCCTAATTTGCAGATGAAGAAAATGAGGCAGAGAAAGGAACTTGTCCAATGTCACCTGTGTAAGGCAGTGAGTGGTTCAGCCAGGATTCAAGTTTAGTCCAACCAGCTCCAGAGTTTGTTCTTTGAACCATGTTACGCTGCTCAGCTTCTAAGTGGAGGCTGATTGCACAAAAATCAGACAACACTGAGAAGCTACAGAATAATTATCATCCACCATGCCACTCTGATATCAGGAGAATTCAAATTTGCTGTGTTTACTCACACACTTTTGTAAATGATGTGTTGGGTTGTTCTTATGTGCCAAAATTTTTCCAAGTCTCAAATATGTATTATAATTTCACTTAATCCTCAAAACAACCTGTATGTTAGCATGCTAAGCCACACATTTATGTAGACCGGGGGTGCCAAAAAATGTATACACGTGATTTGTATTCATCTTTTGTTGTCGGTATGTATTATTTCAATTGTAATACAGTTTTTTTCTTTCTTAAAATGTGTATACATTTTTTGCACCCCGGTACATATATATTTGTGAATGCATGTGTCTGTGTGTGTGTGTGTGTGTGTGTGTATGAGTGGGTGTGAGGAAGGGCACACACACATACACACTTGCACAGAATTTTTGAAGCATCTTTTCTTATTCTCTTCAAATCATTTTTCAGTCTTCATGAAATACACATGAACAGATGTTTGGTTTCTCTGTCTCTCAGCCTCCCTCCCTCCTTTCTACTCCTCCAAACTTACTAGTTATCTTCCCCCGATCTCTTAAGAAAAACATCGTTCCCTCTTGGTAAAATGAGTAGAACTTTTGTGCATTACCATCTTGGAGTCCCTCTTCCATGAGGGATGGGGTGAGGAATTAAGAAGGAAGTAAGGAGATCAAGATACAGAGATTCCTGCCTGTATGAGCTGTATCTGTAATTATATCCATATCCATATTTGTATCTGTATCCATACCTGTATCATCTAATATCAGCTGTAGCCTCGGGAAATCTATTGAGTAATCACATTTCAATTTCTGGAATACTCACCATGTGCCGATACTGTTGGAAATGCCTAGGGTTGTATCTCATGTGACCGTTATATCCAAGGTACATCTTCTTCTCATCCCTACCTATAGATAAGAAAACAGAAGTACAGAAAGATTCAAAGTCACTCAATGGTAAATGGTAGAACAGTGATTGGAACTCTGGAAGTCTGATTCTAGAGCTCATGGGTTTAACCATTACTCTTTTCAAATGCCTGTGTCCCCACTTCCATCCTCTTGAGATTATAAGAGCTCCTGTGAATGGGTGTGGGGAAAAGTGGGTGTCCGGGAGTAGGTTTGTGGTTTTCTTCTCCTGGACTCTTCTGCTTTCTGCATATGCAAAAGTTGCTTTTGATTTTCACCAAGTTCTCTACTTGGGAAATTCAGTTTCTGACATAATTTCCACAGATTTACTCACTTAAAATAGGCTTTTGGGTCTCAGGGAGGTGTCGTATTGGGCAATTCACACATCATTCAATTATTTATTGATACCAACTATATGCCAGGAACAGTTAGTTTTGGGAACATGGGGTGCATTGGTAAATTAAAGACAAAAAGTAGCTGCCCTCATGGAGCTTATGTCCTAGTAGAGAAATGGTAGTAAACAACAGACATAATAAATAAATAAATAAATAATAGAGTACATTGGGAAGTGATAAGGGAATATTAAAGTCTTGCTGGATAAGAGAATTGAAGGAATCTGTGAGGCAGATGTATTTTAAACAGTCTGTGTGGGCATCACTGAGAGGGGGATATTTGAGTGAAGATTAAAAGAAGGTTGGGTGTGAGTCATGGGGTTACCTGGGGGAAGAGACTTCTTGACAGTGAGCAGCACATGCAAAGGTCCTGAGACTAGAATCTTCCTGCTGTGTTCAAGGGTTTGGGCTATTGCTCTGAGTAAAATGGTTGCTGTTACAAAGTTTTGAAGAAAGAAGTAACATGAGCTGACACGAGTTTTTAATTATTCTAGCATTTGGTTGAGAATAGACTACAACAGGACATAGAGAGAAGCCACCACAGCATTTAAGAAGTTATTGCATTGATGTAAACAAGAAAAAATGGTTTGCACCAGGAGAGTAGCTAGAAGAGATAAGGGAAAGAGGTCAGATTTGGATGCAGCTGAAGGGGAACCAACAGGGTTACCTGATGCGTAGGATGGGGGTGGGAGAGCAAGACTCCAGGTGTTTGGGAGCTGAGTACCTGGAGGAATAAGGGTGCCTCATCTGAGACATAGAGGGCTGTGCAAGAAATTCAGGAGTTCAATTTTGGACATGTTAACTGTGAGGTGTTTATTGCAATCCAAGGAAAAATGTGAGTGGACAATTGGACATGCTAGTTTAGAAAGAATGGGCCAGAGAGGTAAATAGGAGGATTATAGATGCACAGATGGCAGAGTGTTTGCCATTCCCTGCTCCTCACAATACTGATGCCTCTTCTGTCCTCCCTCCTCCATTCTCTCCACTTCTTCCTCCAAGATTCACTCATATTTCTTCCCATTTTTGTCTTAGCAGTTCAGTTTCCCCACCCTCAATATTCTCCAGACGTAAAAACCCAAACCGCTGATGTTCTTGGTACCTAAGGACCTGCCCAGTGATGGCATGTGGCCTCTTAGGAGACATTTTTGGTTACAAATGATGCAAAGTGGGCGGGTTTCACCAGGTCACACTCTGCAAAAGTGAACAGCTTTTCCTTGGGGAAAAGCTAAGAAATAGAAAAGAACGCAGGATTTATTTGTGGTGCCACTGATATATATCCCTGCCACCAGAACTCATGCCTGTTTTTTAGGACACTTCAAATACGAAGTAGAGTTTTTGTATTTGGCTGTGTGTCCAGAGACCGTTAGTCCCTGAGGCAGTGAAATCAAAATGGAAAGTCTTAGACCTAAAGGTAATAATTGGTCTAAATGGAACTGTGTTTCTTCAACTCATAACTCATTCTCCAAACATCGTCAACCACCCACAATTCTCTTCAGAACCCAAGTTTGAAGTAAGCTGTTTTCTTGCCTGCTTATCCCCATTTTAGTGCAGGTTCTCAAATCTACCAGCCTCTGGAACCACACATTTTGACTTTTTGTTTTCCTGGAGTCATTTAGTCCAACACAAAGTCTCTCGTGGGGCAATCACCTTGTTTTAGTGCATATTTGTTATTCTGGTAAAATATACATTACATAAAATTTGCCATTTTAACCATTTTTAAGGATAAAATTCAGTGACATTAAGTTCATTCACAATGTTGTGAAACCATGACCACTACACATTTCCAGAACCTTTTCAACATCCTAAATGGACACTCTGCATCCATTAAACAGTAAGTCCCCATTCTTCCTTCCCCAGCCCCTGGTGACCTCTCTTCTACTTTTTGTCTCTATTAATTTTCCTGTTCTAGGTACTTCATACAAGTGGAATCATATATTTGTCTGTTTATATCTGGCTAATTTCACTTAACATAGTTTTAGGGTTCATCCATGTTATAGAATGCATCAGAATGTCACTGCTTTTAAGGGCTGAATAATATTCCATTTTATATTCATACCACATTTTGTTTATCCGTTATCTGTTGATGGAAGTTGGGTTGTTCCCACTGTCTTTGGCTATTGTGAATACTGCTGCTACGAATATTGATGCACAAGTGTCAGTTTGAGTTCCCGCTTTTAATCGTGGGGGGTATAAACCTAAGAATGGAATTGTTAGCTCATATGATAAATTCTATGTTTAACTTTTTAAGAAACCATCACTGTTTTCCACAGTGCCTGCACTATTATTATAATCCTACCAGCAATGCACCAGGGATTCCATTTCTCCACATCTTGGCTAAAGCTTATTTTCTGTTATGGCAACTGGTTTCTGTAACCATCAGGAGAGATGTATGTTGTAGACAGAACAATGCCCCCCCCCAGAGACGTCCATGTCTCAATACCCAGAACCTATGAATATTTTACTTTATATGGTGAAAGAGATTTTGCAGAAGAGATTAAGACACGTTTTTTAAATTTCTTACTGTAGGTTTATTGGTTATGGTTTATAATACTCTGAAAATAATACCCGACTTGAAACATAGGTATGAAGTTAATTAAGTTGGGAAAATACTAACCACTCAATTAATAGTAGGTACTACCATTATTTGCTAATACTCCTTGGATGGCAATTTGCAAAAGTCTTATAACAATATTAAATATTGAGACTCTTTTCATCCTTTTTCCAGGACTTAATCCATGCTTAAGATAAAGCAATGATCTTTAAAATAGTTTCAATACATTATTAATTACGAAGTATTTCATATCAAAATATCCTCTTGTAAGAGAGTTATTTTTTTCTATATCAGACTTCTGAATTGAAGTTCCAAGGACTTGAAGTTAGAATTTTTAGTTTCAAAGGTAGTCCATATCTCACCTTTAAAAATAAAATTAAGATGGTATTACTCCTTCTAAAAATCACAAAACTGTTCAAGTAACTATTTCAGATAATGGCTCATTTTAACACATGCCTGCCCTCTTGATATGTTCTTATAGTAAACATTATCTACCATACTGATTACATGTTTTGGTGTTTTTTTTTCAAATCCTACTTCTGCCATTTTCTCAATTTGCAGAGTCAGATTACGCTGCATGAGGTAATGTGTTTGCAACAAAACAAAAAACTGTTGCACTCAACTCATATGTGCACCATTTCCCCCACCCTGAAGTCTTTTGTATTTACTTGAAATAATCATACATATTAGTGTAAACAACAGACTTTAAAAGAGATTAGGCTCTTGTTTTGTGAAGGTTTAAACGGTTGATCTGAATTTTGAAAATGGCTTTTCAAAGGTGAATCACTGATTTAAACTTAGTTAAGTTGGAAATGAACAGAAGTTATTACCCTCTGAAAGTTCAGTGGTGATATGCATGTATATCCCCATGGACTGGTGCCCAGCCTCAAACAGTACATGTAATTTAGCACTGCTGATGGGAGCCGTCCCTGAGAGAGATCATGTAAATTGCCCTAGGGGTCTGGTTCCAAAGAACTATCTTAACTCAGGGATGAAGTGCAGCTGAAAACTTTCCTTGTAACCTTTTGGTAATTTCATAATACGTAACCTTCTTGATTCAATCCAATTAGGTGAAATAAATACTTCTGTACCAATAACGTAGAGAGCACACAGAGATAAGTAAATGCCAAGTGGCACTGTTCAGAAGACATTGACACGCAGGATCACCTCAGTTGTTTAGTTTGGTTTTCAGGATGCTGTAGCCTTTGATTGGTAGTGGAGAACTAACTGCTTTGCTCTTGCTGCTTCTAAGATTCTCTCTTTGTCTGCCTTCGATATTTGAATCATAATGCATCTTGGTGTGGGCCTCTTTGGGTTCATCTTGTTTGGGACTCTCTTTGCTTCGTGGGATTATATATGTCTATTTTCCTTGCCAGGGTAGGGAAGGTTTCCATTGTTATTTCTTCAAATAGGTTGGTAAATCCTTGCTCTCTCTCTTCTTCTTCTGGTACCCCTACGATGTGAATGTTGGTACACTTGATGATGTCCCAGAGGTCCCTAAAACTATCTTCATGGCGTTTTTTTTTCAATTCTTTTTTCTTTTTGATGTTCTGATTTGGTGTTTTCTGCTACCTTATCATGAAAAATCACTTGATTCTTCTGCTTCATCTAATCTGTTGATTCCCTCTAATGTATTCTTCATTTCAGTTGTTGTATTCTTCATTTATGATTTTTTTTTATGTTTCCTATCTCCATTTTTTATGTTTCCTATCTCTTTGTTGAAGTTCTTCCTAAGATCACTGAGCATCCTTATAAACAATGTTTTGAACTCTGCATCTGGTAGATTGTTTGTCTCCATTTTTTTTAGTTATTTTTCTGGAGCTTTGTTCTGTTCTTTCATTTGGGACATGTTTCTTTATCTCCTCATTTTGGCTGCCTCCCTGTGTTTGTTTCTATGTAGAGCTGCTACATCTCCCAGTACTGGTAGAGTGGCCTTAAAATAAAATAGGTGTCCTATGGGGCCTAGTGGGGCTGTCTCCCGGGTCACCTGAGCCAGGTGTTCTAGGTGTGTCCTTTGTGTGGGTTGTGTGTGCCCTTCTGTTGCAGTTGAGCCTTGATTGCTATTGGCATGTCAGTGGGAGGGATTGACCATCAGACTGATTGATTGTGAGGACTGGCCATGACCTACAGAGCAGGATACAATTTAGCAGTGCTCTGGTGCCTGCTGACTCTGCCCTTTGGGTGTGTTGTTTGTGGAGGTGGTTGGGTGGTGCTTCTGGTGTGGTTTGAAACAGGCCATTGGGTGTGTTGGTTATGGGCCTCTTGGGAGGGTCTCTGGTGCAGGCCAAGGTCAGCTGCTTCCTATGCCCTGCCAAGGGCCTCTTTGTATGAGCTATAATGTGACTTTATATGGTTACCACTTGTGCCGGGCTTGAAGGTGCCTGGGAGAGGCTAAGCTGTGAAGTGAGACCAGCTGCTGCTAGTACTGGGCTCGGGGCTTCTTAGCGAGTGGTACTGGGCATATCCAGGTCAGATGCTGCTTGTTTGGGGTTTGTGAACCTTTGAGATATTTTAGGAGAGTTCACAGCTTGAGTCAAGACAGGCTGTTTGTATGGAAAAGCCACTGGAAGCAGCTTGGATGAGCCCACAAGTTGGGTGGAGTGAGATCTCAGGGAATCACCAGGACAAGGTGAATGGTGTCGGCGAGGTTGATGAAGACTAAGATATAGTGCCCACCTGTGCATGCTAGCTTGGTGGGGGTAGGGATCAACAAAGGAACAATGACTTCTTCCAGAACTTCTGTCTGGGAGAAATCTGCCCCTCCAGCCCTCATCCTGAAGCCAGACAATTCAGTTCCTCCCCAAATGCCCCTGGCATTTTTCAAGCTGCTGCCCCAGTGCTGGAGCTCAGAGCAAGTGAGTCCATTGGTGAATAACTTTATGCACAGGACTTTTAAGAGGAATGCCTGGGACTTCAGGAGTCTTCCATCTCACTCAGCCACAATCTTCTCTGGTTTTTGCAGCTGGAAGTTATGGGGATTTCTCTTACTGTCACTGGAACCCTGGCTGCGCATCCTATAGTGGGTCTGGGACCCCTCACTCCTCAGGGGGCACTTCTGCAGCCAAGATATCCCTCCTGATTTTTAACGTGGGTGTGGAACCAGCCCATTCCATGTCTCCGCCACCCCTTCCAGTCTCCATGTGGCTTTGTCTATATTTCCTTAGTTGTAGGACTTTTGTTCAGCTAGACTTCAGTCTGTTCTCAACGATGGTAGTTCTATAGTTTAGTTGTAATTTTGATGTGGTCGTGGGAGAATGCAATCACAGTGTATATCTACTCCTCAATCTTGACTGGAAGCCTAAAACCCTTATTTGGGGAGATTATCCTAGATATTCAAGGTGGACCCAATACAACTCAAGGGTTCGTATAAAAAGAAGGCAGGAAAGTCAAAGGACAAGTGACAAGGGAAGCAAGAGGTTGGAGAAATAGATGGAAACCATGAGTACAGGCATGTGGACAGCCTCTAGAATTTGGAGGAACACGGAACAGATTTTTCAGAAAAAATACAGCTTGGTTGACACCTTGATTTAGGATAAGTACCATCAATTTGGGCTTCTGACCTCCAGAACTATAAAATAAAAAACTTCTGTAGTTCTAAGCCACTAACATTTTGGTATTTTCTTAAGGCTGCATTAAGAAACTAATATAACATGGTTATGCTATGAGAGAAAAAATCCCAGGAACCAGAAATAATGTTTTACTTCCTGTTTACACTACATGTTCATTGTGTGTTGGGATCTCTGCACATCATTTCCAGGCTGATGGAACAGACCCCATCATGAGCATGAGAATCTCTGTGGAAGAGGGAAGGTGAACCATAACGGTTCTTGCAGTAAATGCATATCCCACAAAATACATTCATCACCTCTGCTCACAAATCATTTGCCTAAAGAAGTCTCATCATCCCACCCAATTCGCAGGTCCAGAAATGCAACAATCCATGAAGCCAGAAAGCGAACAGCCCGAAATATTTGGGGAAGCATGACACTTCCAGAGAGGGCTTAGACACTCAAGCCCGTTCTCTACCATGTCACTTAACCGCTCTATGCCTGAGTTTTGTCATTTACAATAAGGTCTCACATTACAAGCTTGTTGTGAGGGTACATGCAGGGATATAATATATCCAATGTGCTGAGCTCAAGGCCGGCTCATGGTGTGGGCTCTGTGAATGAAAACTGTTGCTGATAAACACTTGACAAAACCTACAGGATCACATAAGGATGAATAAATAACTGCTCTGTGTTTCCCTCCAGGAGGGGCAGGTGAAAATGAGCTGCCGGTGATTCAGCCTGAGAAGTCAGTGTCGGTTGCAGCTGGAGAGACGGTCACTCTGAACTGCACCATGACCTCCCTGCTCCCCGTGAGGTTTATAGAGTGGTTCAGGCAGACAGGGACAGGCCGGGAGTTAATCTACAGTTTCAAAGAAGGCCACTTTCCCCGAGTAACAAGTGTTGCAGACACCACAAGGGGAAATACCATGAACTTCTCCATCCGCATCAGTAACATCACGCCCGCAGACGCTGGTATCTACTACTGTGTGACATTCTGGCAATGGTTCCCTGATGTGGACTTTAAATATGGACCCGGAATTCAGCTGCTTGTGAGTGGTGAGTACAGTGGGCATCTTTCTTATCCTTGTATGTGACAACAAGTAAATCAGAACACCCTCCACTGATTTTTTTTTTGTTTTTTTTTTTGTTTTTTGAGCAACACCTAAGAATCAGGTGCTGAAAGGGGTGCTTATATCCACAATCTGATTCATGGTCTAATTTCACCCCTTCTGCATATTAGGGACACTGAGGCCTGGAGAGGTTATGCTATTTGCTCAGGCTCCATGGCTGGTAAATGGTGGGAACAGTCTGGAACCCCCACCTGCCTGGCTCCACAGCTCTTGCCTTTTCCAATCCCATCCAGCCCCTTGGTTCCAGGGATGAGGAAGCTGAGAGTCTGAGTGACTTGCCCAGTCACAGGGCAGACGTCAACTCTGCCTCCAGAGAGTGCTCCCCTCAGTGTGGCCGGGCTTCTCCTTACTGACACTCACTGAGCACCCTCTGTGGGCCAGGCTGTGCTCTGGATGCTGTAGCAGCAGCAGTGAGCAAAGCAGGCAAAGGCTCTTTTTCCACGAAGCTTCGTTTTCTTCCCTCCAGTGAGGAGAAATCTATCCAGGGCAGGGAGGGGGAGAACGTGTGTCTTTAATTCATCCTCAGAACCATCACACTGAGAAGGAATTCCCAAGAGGCATGGACTCAGTGTTTTCTCTGACAGCCCTGCTTGGAGGAGGTGCCCAGAGGTTGGGTGGTCACTGTGGTTCTGCCTGAGTCACACAGTCATGAAGCCTCTGAACAGAGTTGGGTCATCTCAGAATATCTGTCCCTCACCCAGGGAAGGGAATCCCCATGTGAGTTACTTCGGTGTTGGCCCATCGAGGCAACAAAGTGCTCATTTAGGATTTTCTGCCACAGGTGCAGGATCCTGAATCCTGGAATGTCAGCATACAAAGGATCTTTAGACCATCCAACCCAACCCCCCATGTATAGATGGAAGCCTGAGGCCAAAGGGTGACAGAGAACGTGCCCACAGTCACACGGTCAGTGATTGAGGGGATTGTTCCAGAACCCCATCTGATTCCAGGCTAGCTCCTTCCTGCCCCAGAGAATGGACACTGTTACCATTAAAGAGCCTGGTGCACACAGTAAGCACTGAATTAAAGCTCATTATAGCAAACCGTTGAACATGGATCCAGCATTTCTCTTTTTCATGTGTTTCCCAAAGCTTCAGAATGCCCCTCGAATTCATACCCTGAGGCCCAAGGTGATTGGGGACCTGTCCCAACCTTCAGCCCCATCACCCCAAATCAAGCATTTATATCAGCACCTAGAGCTGCTCACTGTTTCAACAGCTGCGCACACTCCTTCACGTGGAGATAGCACCATTCATTTACAGTCTTCTGTTGATGGATATAAGTTGTTCCCAACCGTGGCCAATAACAGTGCTGCAGCGGGTACCCATGCCCATGTGTCAGTCTACTTATGAGGAACATGCCCCCGGGAGTGGCATTGCTAGGCCAGATGGAACATGTAATTTGTGTAGATATTGCCAAATTTCCCTCCCAGACATAGCAATTGAGCCTCCTCACCACCCGTGGACATAAGCAGGGAAGGTGACTTTGTCCTGAATTTGCAGATCTTACAAGAGGGCCCAATGGTGTGTCCCGTGCCTAAGTAGTCACAGGTAGCAAGTGGCTCCACTGCCACTCAGATCTGCTGCCTCCTGGTAGACTGCTCATTCCTCCTCCCAAGTTACCTGCCCAGAGGATGCCCTGGGTGAGAAAGCAGGGATGTGGGAGGGAGCCAAGAAACAGCAGTTTGCCGGATGCTATATCTTCTGCACGGCATTTACTGCTTACAACCAGTGCTGAGAGGGAGGAGCCATCTGTTGCTCCTTTAACAGATAAGGACACTAAGGCTCAGAGAGAGGACCTGACCTGAACAGGAAAGGGAACCAAAATTTAAACCCCAAACAGCATAACGGCTCCCTGCAATACCCTACTGTGCCGATCAAAGACTGGAGAAAGTTCCAGCCCTCTTATTTTAAAATCTCATAGTGTTCTGTTCTTCACCAACAAGAAAAAAAAAATTCTGTGTGGGAGGTGGGGCAACTTTATGTCCCAGATCAGACAAATACACAAATGTCTCATGATGTGCTGATCCTGTTCCTAAAAGACGTGGCTCAGCGTAAGTAAAAGTATTCAGTCTTGTCCCATGTGACAACATGGATATTCTAGAAGGTATTATGCTAAGTGGAATAGGCAAACAGAGAAAGACAAATACCATATGATTTCACTTACATGTGGAATCTAAAGAGCAAAATAAATGAACAAACAAAACAGAAACAAACTCACAGATACAGAGAACAAACTGATAGTTGCCAGAGGAGAGGGAGATTGGGGAATGGGTGATACAAGTGAAGGGGAATAAGAGGGACAAACTTCCAGTTATAAAATAAATAAGGCACAGCTATGCAGTCCACAGCACAGGGAATAGGGTCAATAATATCCAATAACTTTTCATGCTGATAAATGGTTACAGGACTTACCGTGGTGATCACATCGTAGGGTATATAAATGTCTAATCACTACGTTGTACACGCGAAACTGATATAATATTGTATGCAAACTAAAAAAATTTTTAATCATTCAGGAGTTTTTTCCCCCTTCATGGTGGTTTCTTTGCTTCACTGAACAGCCTACAGGAGCAGCCTGGGGATAATAGCCTGGATAGAGCAGAGAAGGGCCACTGTAACCCCAGCAACACCGTGTACCCCCTTTTCTGTCAGAAGATAAGGAAGGAGAGGCATTTCCTAGAGGATGCTGGGGGCCCCGTGTGAGCAAGAGTTCATATTCTAGACTCAGTTATCAGGAACCCACGTCTACCAATTATAGCGACGGGGTCCTCAGGCCTGGACACTCAAAGATGTCTCCTCCCTGTAATTGCCTGAAGGCGAAATCTGAGAGGGAGAAGAAGGTGGTAGTCAGTTGTTGGCTCCTGCAGGTGCGATATTTGCTCCGTAGATAACCATGAAGCTTGGGGGTCACAGGAAATACCCCTGGGATACTGGGGCACGAGGAGACAGTCCGTTCATTTCTTTCAACCACACTTTTCTCATCTGTAACATGGTGATAATCATGGACTCCTTTTTTTTTTTAAGTTTTTTTTAAATCACTTTTTTTTTTTTTTTTTTTTACGGGGAAGGGGAACAGGACTTTATTGGGGAACAGTGTGTACTTCCAGGACTTTTTTCCAAGTCAAGTTGTTGTCCTTTCAATGTTAGTTGTGGAGGGTGCCGTTCAGCTTCAAGTTGTTGTCCTTTCAGTCTTAGTTGTGGAGGGCGCAGCTCAGCTCCAGGTCCAGTTGCCGTTGCTAGTTGCAGGGGGCGCAGCCCACCATCCCCTGCAGAAGTCGAACCGGCAACCTTGTGGTTGAGAGGACACGCTCCAACCAACTGAGCCATCCGGGAGGCAGCTCAGCTCAAGGTGCCGTGTTCAATCTTAGTTACAGGGGGCGGAGCCCACCATCCCCTGCAGGACTTGAGGAATTGAACTGGCAACCTTGTGGTTGAGAGCCCACTGGCCCATGTGGGAATCGAACCGGCAGCCCTCGGAGCTAGAAGCACGGAACTTCAACTGCCTGAGCTACCGGGCCGGACCCTGGACTCCTTTTAAGAGAGTGAAAAAGATTTGAGGACTCTGTGTGAATCACCCAGCACAGAGTAGACACACCCCAAATCAGGTGTCATTTCAAGGTTGTGACCCAGTTCCCATTGCTGAGTTTTCCTCACCTACACAAAGTGTCTGTGTCTCCTCTTTAATTTAATAACAATTAAGAAATTAACCACCTCTTTCTCAGCACTCAGTGATCTTTGTTTTCCACCCAAAACTGACCCAAGAGAAGAACCCAGATTCAGAAAAACATCCCTTCATCCACTCCCTTCAAATTCAGGGATTGGCACAGATTAGCCCTTACTGGAATATCTGTGGAAAGGATGAAAACTATGGAGTAAATCAATAAATTCCTAAGGGAAGAGCTCTGGATATAAATGAAGTCTGGGTTCCAGATACACCTGTATTTGTTTATTTTGGGGAAGCATCTTCTGTTTAACTCAAAGCAAAAATGCTTCCACTGCCTGATTTACCCTCATTGCAGCCCCGGGAAGGAGAAATGCCTGCTGTTCCATTTCACAGAAGGAGCTGGAATGTGCCCCAGTCACCCCTCTGGTCAGCTGGCTGGCCTGGTTCCCGCTTTCACGGTGGCCTCGCACGTCACTGCTTCCCCTGCACTTACTTCTGTAAACACTTTCTCTGAAGTTGGAAGCTTTCCAGGGGAGGCCACCTACGAGCAGTTAATACAAAGAGGGAGATCGATCAGTAATTTAGTTCCCGTGTCCAGATTGGTGTGAAATCACCCAGCAGAGAAAAGAAGGTGGATTTTGAACTCAGGCCTGGAATTGCATGTCAGCCCTGCCCCTCACTCAGAGGTGAACTCTGAGGACCTGTGTGTCCTCCTCTGTAAGATGAGAATGTTGACATTGCCCTCCCAGCATTATTAAGGATTAAAAATAATATGTGTGAGGCTTCTTTAACAGTGTCACATGCTTATCCTTAGGGGTGATAATCACAGTTATGGTTACTGTTCATTTTGCTCCTTTTGTAGCCAAACCCTCTCCCCCCGTGGTATCGGGCCCCACGGGGAGGGCCCCACCTAAGCAGACAGTGAGCTTCACCTGTGAGTCCCACGGCTTCTCCCCCCGAAACATCACCCTGAAATGGTTCAAAGAAGGGAATGAGCTCCCGGCCTCCCAGACCTCCGTGGACCCAGAGGGAGACAGCGCTTCCTACAGCGTCTCCAGCACAGCCAGGCTGGTGCTGGCCCCGGGGGACGTTCGCTCTCAGCTGGTCTGCGAGGTGGACCACGTCACCCTGCAGGGGGGCCCTCCTCTTCGTGGGACTGCCAACTTGTCTGAGACCATCCGAGGTAGATGCCCTCCCACCCAGACGAGCCCACACCTGACCCCCAACCTGCAAGCCTGCTCCTCCCCCTGCTTTTGCTCCAGGCCTGGAATTTCCTGGGAGCAAATTCCCGACAGTCCTTCCCATCACCAGGTACCTAGATGTCCCCATCACTTTTTACAAGATCAACACCTACCACTGTACTTGATGGTCATCTACTTTACCAATAGCAGCTCCAATTACTGAGCACCTACTGTAAGCGAAGCCCCTATATGCTTGGTGATTTCATTCATTTTGCTACAGTTAGTACGTTCCAACTGCATGCCAGGGCCTGTGCTTTTTACTTTCATTCATATTACCCTCATAGGAGCTACAAGTCCTTGAGCACCTACTGTGTGCCTGGCCCTGTGCTTAGTGATTTCATTCATATGCAAGGAATACCCTCAGTGTTTGAACACCTGCTGTATGCCTGGCAGTGTCCTGGTTCGTCCCCTTGCTGTGGGGGGAGGAGCTAAGTTAGGGAGCCCTTCCCTGTGATCTGTCTGTTCCTTGAGGTCAGAGCTACTGCCCTGTGTTGTTTCAGTTCCGCCCACCCTGGAGGTGACCCAACACCCTGTGGCAGGGAATACGGAGACTGTCACCTGCCTTGTGAAGAAGTTCTATCCCCGGAGCCTACAGCTGACCTGGTGGAAAAATGGAAACTTGTCCCAAACAGATATGGCCTTGATCCTCACAGAGAACAAGGACGGAATCTTTACCGGGATGAGCTGGCTCCTCGTGAATTTATCTGCCCACAGGGAGGACGTGGTGTTCACCTGCCAGGTGAAGCATGATGGGCAGCCGGTGGTCACCAAACACCTTACCCTGAAGGCCTCTGTCCACCAGAAGGACCAGGGGTCAGACATAAATACAGGTGAGGCCACCAGTCCAACTGACTTGGCTTTTATTATACAAATTTTGTGGTTTTTTAAATGTTAAAAGTAGTAATTCATACTTATTATAGAATAATCTAGAAGTCTATAGATAAAATATTTAAATGAGCTCCCCCTGCCAAATCCCACATCCAAGAGTCACCACCAATAAGAGTTAGTACACATTCTTATAGCTCTTTTGGCATCAATATACATTGAAGAAAGTGATAAAGGAGGAATGGAATCACGTGTTCACAGCCCTGCCTCTTACTTTCCTCACCTACAGTTACTGCGCTCACCACCCTGTCAGCCCCCTGCCCTCCTCCTTGGTCTTTCTCACTGCTGCCTGGTCTCTTTTCCATCCTAGACTTTTCCATCTGGGCCAGGCACCTAGGTGACCATGAGTGGCCACCGCAGGTGCCTCCCTTGTTCCTTGTTTGATGACAGTGAACCAGCAATAACCACAATTGCCTCCTGCCTGTTTACTGTAGGAAAATTTCAGTTCATCTCTGATCTTCTCTCCTGATTCAACCTCGCTGTGTGTTTGGAGTTTCACAGAAGGGACTTGGGGAACAACTTCTTGTCCTCACACCAGGTGATTGGGCTAAACTAATCATTCTACATCTAAGTCCTTGAATACGGACCACCAGCTTGTACATCAAATATATGCTAATTGGAGACATGCTCTCCCTCAGCTGGGCATTGTCCCAAGATATATATGTCCCATTGTCTATAGGTATAGAGACCCCCTTTCCGTGAATAAAATATGTCTTATTTCTCTCTCATGTAACATCAGGAGGGCATTGGGCCTGGATTCCAGGAGTCTTTACTACAGAAGACCTTTCAAAGGCCCATGTTTGTCCCAACATGTCCTATGATGATGTCCTACCTGCTGGGTCAGTGTAGGCCACCTAGTGTCCATGTCGCTGCCTGCTGGGAGAGTAAACATAGGAAGGGGAGGACAAGCAATTGCCCTGAAAATAAGAGTTATACAGAAGTTACATAAATGGGTCCACTAACCTAGTCATTTATGTACATCCAGTTGTAAATGTAGTCCATAATTGTGGTCATGATTAACGACATTAGTTTTTCTACAAAACTAACACCAGTATATACTTTATAAAATTGACAATAATTCCCTAATGTCATCTAAATGGACTATATAGTCAAATTTCTCCAAACTTCTTTTATAGCTGTTTTTTGTGCACCAAAATTGGTTTGATTCATCATTAATAACTGGGAAGAACTTTCCTGTGAAATCACGTGGGCCTCGGGAATCCTTTTCCGGATTTGAAAAAGATTTTGCATAGTTTAGGACTGCTCACATTACTCTTTTCATATTGGGTGGATTGTGGTAGGTGGTGCTTATTGAGGAATTTGGTCCACTTTCCCTATGTTGTCAAATGTCTGCCTGTAGAGTTGTCTATAATCTTCCCTCATTATCCTTTTGATGTCTGCAGGGTCAGTGCTGATACCCCATTTCATTCTTGATTTGGATGATGCCATTTCTCCTTTTTTCATCAGTCTTTGTAAAGTTTTTCAATTTTATTGATCTTTTCAATGAACTGCTTTCTTTTAGTGATTTTCTCTATTGTTTCTCCATTTTCAATTTCATTGTTTTTTTCTTCTTTTTACTTTAAATTTCCTAACTTCTGCTTTTTCGGGGTTGATTTTGCTCCCCCTTTTATTTCTTGAAGTGGAAACTTACATCACTGATTTTAGAATTTTTCTTTTTTCCAATGCCACACGTGGGTCACCATCTGCGCCTGTGGAGTTAGGAGACTGCAACTTATGAATCCTGGTCACTGCGTTCTTTCTTCAGTCCTCAGGTCCCCAGCCAGTCTGCCTTTCTCTTCCACCTCTCAGAGTCCTATGCTTGTACCTGGTATCATTTCTAGGGTTCAGAGTTCTACTGAATTAGAGAGCAGGAGAGATGAGACTCTGCCATTTTGTCTGGTCTGACTTGGGTTTGTTTTCTTATCTCCGCCTCCTGCTGGGGCTCAGACCAGGCTGCTACTTCCTGGTTCTCTCAGTGAGCCTGACCTGACACCCTTGCTAAGTATTAGGGTAGAAAATGGTTTTTGGCTTGTCTAGATTGACAGGCTGGAGCAAAGTGCAAGAGGCCTATGTGACCCTGTGCACTGGAATGCCACATGTTACCTCGGTGTCTGAGGGCTCTGGCCACTCCAGCCCTGGGTCAATGGGCCTGGTGTGAAGATGCATGTCTTTTTGTTGATGATTATGGTATTGGAGTCTTTTGCAATATTTCTATCCTAATGGACCTCTCTCTGTCAGTATAGGATAATCCAGGCATGTTAATGGACTTTCGGGTTTTTGGGGTCATTTTGATAGTGAGAGAAATGTTCTGAGTCCTTTAATGTTTCTGATTCTCTGCTGCTTTTCAGAACTTCAAATGTCCCTGCCCGCCTTGTG
The DNA here is from genome assembly GCF_004115265.2 of Rhinolophus ferrumequinum. Classification (NCBI taxonomy): domain Eukaryota; kingdom Metazoa; phylum Chordata; class Mammalia; order Chiroptera; family Rhinolophidae; genus Rhinolophus; species Rhinolophus ferrumequinum. The sequence goes on along the minus strand of NC_046306.1, from coordinate 24,164,375 downwards.
CCTTTGTCTCCTCTTCACTCATTTGCCAAACTACGCTTCTTCCTTTATTTCTTTTGCCTTTTCCCCCCGGAAGTTATGCACTATCAATCATGCCTGTCCCTTTTATCTCATCTGTCCTTTTAAAATGTATTAGCCTCCTTGTATTAGTTTCTTATTGCTGCTGTAAGAAATTGCCACATATTTAGTGGCTTAAAACAACACAAGTTTATTACCTTACCGTTCTAGAAGTCAGAAGTCTACAATGGGCTGGCAGGACTACGTGCCTTCTGGAGCCTGTAGGGGAGAATCAATTTCCATGCCTGTTCCAGTTTCTACAGACACCCACCTCCTCCACTGAGGGCCCCACATCACTCTGAGCTCTGCTTCTGTCATCACATATTCTTCTCTGAATCTTCTTCCTCCTCCTTTACCTTATAAAGATCTTTGTGATTACATTGGCACCGCTCAGATAATCCAAGATAATGTCCTCAACTCATGATCCTTAACTTAATCCTTCTGCTAGACGCTTGCCATGTAAGACAACATAATAACAGATTCTAGATCTGCTGTGCTGACCCTTTTAAGTCAGGCATACTTTGAAACCCCTTCCTGTGATCTGAGCTCTGATCTACAGGACATTTGTCCAACATTTTCAAATTTAAGGTAGATATTATATTGGCATGATTTCTAGATAACTCTTAGTCTCCTTTGTTAGCTTTCCTCATGTGTTTCTCCACATTCTTTCTTGTGGCTGAGTGAAGGTGAGCTGGTAGGTTCGTGACAGATTGTGCACTAGGATTTGGTGATTTTTTTCCCTTTTGACTCACAGTTATTTTGAAGTTTTGGCATTTTTTTCTTCCAGTAATACTGAGAGCCAGTTTTGTATAGAATTTAATTTCTTTTTTTGTTTGTTTGTTTTTTTTAGTTTTGGAAAGGATAATTTTGAAGATAAGTAGCTATGCTGCTGCCGTTGTCTTCAGCAGCTCAGAAGTGGACTGAAGTTTTTGAGTGCTTTGATCCATAAATCCCTATCCCTCATCTCTGGGTCCCGTACTTCCCCATAGGGGCCCTACTCTAGCAGATAAGGCCTACTGAAGTGAAGAATTCAACTTTCTCTGCAGTTCTGCTCTTCTTATAAACATGTCCTGGCCCAATCCTCAGCTTATTCTGCCCTGTGACTTTAGGGGATAAGACTCTGCAAAGCTATCAAGAAGTTTTCTGGCTCACACTTACCCGGTAACTTGTGATTAATCATTCTTAGCTTTCTTGTCTTTCTCCAGAAGACGGATGCCCCACCAACAGCCATCCAATCCCATAGTGCTTATTACCATACCCAACTCATTTTCAAATTTCTTTCCTCTGCTTACACTATCCCAGTTCACCACCAGCGAAAATTGTAACAATTGCACAAATAGGGCAAACCAAAGACAGCAGGTCTCATGAGTCAGGCCACCCTGAGGGCTCCCTTAGCTCCTGAGAACCTGGGGTCATCCATCCCCACCCTGGTGGAAAGCAATGCAACCTTGAACTTCTCCCACTGTGCAACCTCTTCTCACTCCACTCCAATGACATGTTGATGTTTGTTCTAGTAACTCTGAGAGGTTGAACTTGTCTTGAGCTAAAAGGCAAGGTCTCAGGGTCATCCTAACAGGACAAGTGATGCATTTCCCTAGGTGTGAATCCCACTAATCTTGCGATTCTCCCTAAACTCTCTGAGCCTGTTTCTTCATCAGAATTAGTATACTGACTGCCCCATAGAGGTGTGAGGACCACGTCAGCAAACCAGGAACCACACTTCTGCATCACTGAGTATACATTCCCTCTACCCCGCCCTCAAAGAGGACAATGCTGGCAGCCTAAAAAGGGGGTGAGTGAGAATGAGGGACCTCTTTACCCTGGTTACTGCCTCCAGCCTGAGCCCAGGACAGGATGTAGGTTCAAAACCTGAGTGTTGATGGGCCCAGGTTACTTCACATGGAGTAAATGGAATGGTCTCCTGTGTGGTCCCACTAATGGCTTCTCCTGTCCCTTATTTCCAGACCAAGCTATGTCTACTCAATTCCTCATCGCTTTCCTCCTAGGCCCCAAGCTGCTGCTGGCAGTAGGTGTCTCTGCCATCTATGCCCACAGGAAGCTCAGGGCCTGACTGTAAGTTGTTGGGCAGGGAGGGCAGGCCAAGGGCTGTCCCAGGAGGGGTAATGTCAGGAGGAGGGGCCAGCCCACAGGTCACACAGGGTCAGGGCCCACGGGGACTTAAGAGAAGGTGACACACCTCCCTCAATACCTTGAGGAGTCTCGGGGATCCTTTGAAGAGGTTCCCAACTCCGAGGAAGTGTGTGGGATCTTGCAGGAGGTGGGTGGGGTCGAGGGTTTTGAAGGGTGTCTGCAGCATCCTAGGGCTTCTATGGAAGAAGTGGGCAAGGGGGCTGAATGAGGGGCAGGGAGTGAATGGTTCCCTTGGAGACCATCTCTAGATTATTTCCTCACTCGGACTCCTTCGGACAAAAAGAATCCACATTTTAGAGTAATGTTGAGAAGTCCTGGATATGCTGCCCTGAGGGCTGTTCCCTCTCTGACCCTCTGCATGACCGAGTGAAAAGGAAGGACCTGGGAAGGAAGGCTGAGGTGGCAGAGTCCTATTTCACAGGCTGCCTGTTCTCTCATAACAGGTGTCCCAGGAGGAGGACTGGGGACATAAGAGACATGCAGGAAACATTTCTTGAATGATGAGCAGATATTTAAATGTTGACATGTTTCCCACAGCTCCTTCCTTCCCTGCTCCGTGCCCCCCTCAATCTCTGCTGCCCTTTCCCTTCCCTCAAGGGCCCAGCCTAAGAAAAAGAGCCGACCAGAAGCTTCCACAGACTCTGCTTTAAGTGCCTCCCTTCCCTGGAGACCTGCCTGCCCACAGCTCCTGCTGCTCCTTCTCACGGTCCTTGATGCCCCCAGGTCTGGGTCTTCATATGTGGTCCTGAGCAGGGGCCATGGGAACTAGCTCTAGGGACCGACTCACAACATCTCCCTGGAGTGTGAGAAATGAATCAAATCTACACATATCAGGATATCTCTCATCCATCGCCTATAGACGTGGCTGTGACCTAGACATTCATCACCATGCTCTGAAAGAGTTATTCTGGTTCCAGATTCCTGCCTACCCTTGACTCCCCGGCCTCATTGAGGTTCTCTATTGCCTCTTGAGTACAAATAACCCCCATCCTGATTTTAAGAAGAAAAACGATTTTTCCTCTTTCTTAAATGCCCTACTTCTCAAACCCAGAAAGAAGTTTTCCCTCCTCTCTCTGTGATGGGAACACTTGTTCTTCTATCGTCTTGCATCCTCCCAAACCTGTTGCTCATGGTACACATGCTGTGAGTGCAGAAGCCTTGGAGTCGTCCTCGATTTCTCTTTCTTTTATAGCCCATATTTAATTCTGCCTTCAAAATGCTTATGTCCAGGGTGACATGGTAAATGTTTAGCAATCAACCCTTCCAAAGGGAAAAAAAAAAGCCTGATTTTGTAGTGCTTGTCGGTTTCTGTGGTGTAAGTACTCCTAATGTGGCCAATTTCAAGCTACCAACAGTTTCACAGGCAGCTTGCAAAATCCTGAGATGTGAAAACTGGCTCTCCCGAGCCAGGGCAAGCCTTCCCCAGCACGCCACTGAGTTATGTCCACAATCTGCACACTTCCCACCCCCGCTACTACTCCCTGGTCCCAACACCATCATTTCTTCCTGGACCATTGCTATAATCTCTAACAGCCTTTGCTGTTTCAGCCACAGTGATTTTTTTGGAAGTGAAAGTCAAATACTATACTACTCTACTTCTTCCCCTAACATATCTGCCTGCCTTACTCTCTCCCTTTTTTCAAGTCTCTGCTCAAATGTCACTTTACTAAAGGCACCTTCCATAAACCACCCTCCAGAAAATATAAATTCTTCTCTCTCACCCTAGCAGTCCAATTCCTCTTACCCTGGTTAATTTGTTTCCTTAACACTTATTATGACCTGACATCCTAACTATAGACAGCCCTGACCTTACTTACATGGTAGTATAGGACCGTAAAAGTGACTGCAAACTAAAACAGTGGAAAGTGACCTCAGTAATCAATAGGGAAAATAATGATTGTTCAGTGACCTTTGAAACTTTTTTCAAAACATTAGATACTTTCTTACTGTCAGTTATAAATGCATAGAGAAATAGAAAATAGTAAAACTGATATTTATTTAGTATACTGTAATTTGAAACAGTAGAAACATTGAGAATTGAGATGTTTTATTTCTTTGCAAAAGCTTACCAAGAGTATTTTGAACAGTACTTGCCTTCTTGTTGTATAATTTACAATATAGAGCAAACATCTTTTCTCTGCTGTGGTGAACTATCATACTCCTTTCTAAGTTTGGATCACCTTTCAACATTTTATCCCTGTGCTTTTAATGTTGTAAAACCTTTACAAAGTTTCCTTTAATTGGAAGTCTTTGCTGGTGTCACTTCCTCTGGGACATTTGCACTCTTTTCTTTACCACCATTTCCCTCATTTATGTGGTAAGTTTGCCTTCACTCAGTTTCTCTGGCTGCCTATCTAGAATCCTTCTAACAGTATCAGTTCCAACACTCCCACGGTCAGCTATTTCTTCTATAGCTTTACTCACATGCAATTTGAATTTCACTTCCAGCACCATTACTGTTTGTTTCCCTATCGCACTTTTATGTTTATTGCCAATTCTTTATTACAATTATTCATTTCTGTAAAACGCCACGTGGGTTCATTGCTGGCAGATGCGGAAACAACACAACTCCCTGCTCTCTGTGTGGGAGCTCGGTAATAGAGTCGCAGTGATCAATCCCTACAGACTCTGGAAGAAGTGACGTGATTAGTTACTGACCACGATGAGCATCTGGTGGTTACATAGTGGTTCGCGGATGGAAGAAAAGCAAGCAGCAAAGTGCGTATTTTATGCAACTGCTCACAGTAGTTACCGTGGTAACTGAAAGCTGAACCAAGTGTGCGGGACTGATGCTATTTAATTAAACTGTGGTAACTAAAATTCATGCATATCAGCACTAGGCAAAGTGAGAACCGCCTGTATGTGTTTGTCTCTTCCTCAGATAGGATGTCAGTTCTAACAGAGAGGCACTACCTGTATCCTCAGTTGCAGAATAGTGACTGCCATATAACAGGCTGTCACATTTTCCTAAATAAATGAATGAATACTTCATTGAGGACAATGGTGGCTAGTACCCTGTTTCCCCGAAAATAAGACCTAGCTGGACAATCAGCTCTAATGCGTCTTTTGGAGCAAAAATTTATAGAAGAAGACCCAGTCTTATATTATATTATATAAGATCCGGTCTTATAGTAAAATAAGACCGGGTCTTACATTAATTTTTGCTCCAAAAGACGCATTAGAGCTGATTATCTGGCTAGGTCTTATTTTCGGGGAAACACAGTAGATGATGGATTTTGAAATAAAATTTGTCATTCAATCACCTGGCTCTTGTATTCTAAAATCCTTTCATTAAAGACAACTCTCTCTTCTTAGTGTTTAAAACATCCGATCAAATAGACTTATTGGGGTTATCATTTTGTGAGGTATACAAATGTCTAATCACTATGTTGATTTGTACTCCTGAAACTAATTAAAAAAAAAATTGGTCAAAAAAAAATCCCATCAAAAGTTCAACATTCTCCAGAAAATAAGAAAGTGGGGAAAAAAAACCGAACTGATTGGAATGTGTCAAAGTGGCGTGGAAACCAATTAAAAGACCTTCCAATGGTAAAACTGGAATGATTTGAGCAACATAATATAGTATTATTAGATTATGCTAAGGTCTGAATATTTGTGTCCCCCAAAAAAAATTCATGTTAGAATCCTAACATTAGAAGGTGGGGGCCTTTGGAAGGTTCGTAGGTCATGAGGGTAGAGCCCCATAAATGGGATTAGTGCCCTTATAAAGAGATCCCATAGAGCTCCCTAGCCCCTTCTGCCATATGAGGATTCAATGAGAAATTTACAGCCCAAAAGAGGACCCTCACCCAACCATGCTGCCACCCTGATCTCAGATTTCCAGCCTCCAGAGCTGTGAGCAATAAATTTTTGTTGTTTATAAGTCATCCAGTTTGTGATATTTCATTACAGCAGCCTGAATAGACTAAGACAGATTATAACCTCAAATATAAAATATATATCTGAGTCCATATTGATGTAACTAAATAATTGAATAAATTAATAAGTAATGGAAAACAAAAATATCTCCTGTGCAAGAAAGTCTGAAATAATTTATATAGTTACTCCACCCTACAGGAAGGGAAGCCTAACTCCCTACTTCTGAAATGCAGGCTACACATGGTGACTCTCTTCCAAAGAGGACAGAATGGAAAGGAAGAAAAAGAGAAACTTTACAGTGGGGAAACCTGGCAAATACAATTAAGCCAGGTGGTCAAAAGTTCATCAACCGTCACAGATCAACATCAATAGTCATAAATCACGTCAACAGTATGCACCCTTGATATAATGTGATGAAAATGCCACTTTTTCTCTGTAACCTCCCTTCCCCAAACCTGTAACTCAAGTCTAATTTTGATAAAAACAGACAAATTGCAATAGAGAGACATTCTATTATATACCTGACCAGTACTCCTCCAAACCGTCAAGGTCATCAAAAACCCGGAAAGTCTGAGAAGCTGTCACAGCTGACAAGTGCTTAAGGAGACATGATGATTAAATGTAATGTGGGACCCTGAACGGAATCCTGGAACAGAAAAGGACATTGGGTAAAAACTAAGGAAATCTGTTATGGACCAAATGTTTGTTGCCCTCCAGAAGTCATATGTTGAAATCTAATCCCCAATGTGATGGTATTTGGAGGGTGGGTCTTTAAGGGGGAATTAGGTCATGAGGGTCGAGCCCTCATGAGTGGAATTTGTGCCCTTATGAGAAGAGGCCGCAGAGCTGGCTCACCCCTTCCACAATGTAAGGATACAAGGAGAAGTCGGCAGTCTGCAACCCAGAAGAGGGTTCTCATCAGAACCAGACGATACTGGCACCCTGATCTCAGACTTCCAGCCTCCAGAACTGCAAGAAATACGTTTCTCTTGTGTATAAGCTACCCAATTTATGGTGTTTTGTTATAGCGACCCCAACCAGATTAAAACAAAATCTGAATAAACTATGGACTTTTGTTAATAATAATTTAATGAAGGTACCACATTAATTGTAACGAAGGTACCACACTAATGTAATAATAGGGGTGCAGAGGTATGTGGAAAGTCTCTGTATTATCATCTCAATTTTTCTGTAAATCTAAAGCTGTTCAAAGCAATTAAGTCTATTAAAGACATTTCAGCATCTTATCCTTGGCTGGATCTCTGCCTCTTGCACCCGCTTGGAATCAATGCAAAGGAACGTGTGGTGGGGAGACGTCTGTGTTTATGTACCCAGGCTTTACGTCACTTCACAGGTCTGATGTTTCCTTCTCTTTCTTCCTCTGCCCTCTTCCAGAGCTCACCCTGGCCCAGGGACTCAGAGATCCCAGAGGAAGCTGCTTCTCAGTCCCCCGTGACATTCACCCTAAACTTGTCCAATTAAAGCCCCGGTCAGACCACGTGGGACCAGAGAACTTTGCGTTACCCAGGTAAGACGAGGTGAGGTAGCTTTGAGGACCTAACTGTAGGGCATTTAATACATGTCCTGAGCCTAAAGAGTCCCAGATAGAGGACATTCCAAGGAGCATAATGGATGCTGTGATGTAGCAGACTGCAGAAGATGGCTCTCAGCTGCCCTCCTTGGCATTGCCTCAGCTGACGAGAGCCACCTTGCCCAAGGTCATGCCTTTAACATGCCACATCCAATGGCTCATCACCATGATGTTGTAAAGACCCAGATCTCTCACTCCAGCTCAGGACAAATCTGAAGAAACCTCCTAGCACCAGAGCTCCATAGGCGGTCAACTGAGATCTCCATTAGAACTTCTTCACAACTCTACTTCTCCTTTTATACCAATCCTGCTTCCTTCTCCTCCCATCCACAGATATTGATCCTAAAACTACTCCCTAAAAATTGACCTGCTTGTTAATCTTCATCACAGAGTCTGTTTCCCAGGGAACCCAAGCTAGAGGCTGTGCTTGGTACCAGAAAATGTGGAGCTCCCTTTGTCTCTAGGGACCAAGACAGTTATGAAAGGATGGATTGTGTATACTACCATATACCATAAGCCAAATAGTCTTCTTATACTAAAATCAATGAGAACCCACAAAAGTATTTACGCAAGAGTGGGGTGTAATCAGATCTGTGTTGTAAAACACCACTCTGGCTGAAGTAGGAGGAATTTTACAGAGGGCAAAAGGAGATGGAGTAACCTAGTTAGGAGGTAATTGTTTTCATTTGGATAGGAGATGGAGAAATAGATTCAGGAAGTACTGAGGCGGTAAAATTAACAGGGCCCAGTAGAGAAATGAGGGAGGGTCTAGAACATGAGTCCCTTCTTGGTTTGACCAAATGGGTAGATGATGTGCCACATCCTGAGCAAGGTGCGGTGACAGACGAGAACGTGTCAGTCAACATTACGAACTCAGTTTTGAATATTTGAAGTATACGGATGAAGAGTTCAAGGTCAAAAGATACAGAGGTTGCCAAAAAAAGGTATACACATTTTAAGAAAGGAAAAAAATGTATTAAAATTGTAGTACTCAATATATACCCATAACAAAAGATGAATACAAGTCATGTTTATACGTTCTTTTCTGGCACCCCCGGTATATAAGTCTGGATGATGGACTGGAGATTACTCAGCTACTAGGAAACGGACTCAGGATTTGAACGTAAATTGTATCTGCATCTAAAGCAAGTGGTCTTGTCACTGAAAATTCCACCCTCTGAAGAGTTTCAAGTTCACTGTACAGAGTGCTGGAGGTGGAGAAGAATAGGATGGTGGAGGCTGGAGGAAAAAGCCTGTCCAATTCTCAGCAGGAGCCATAGATGGGCCTCCCAGCATGCAATTCATCATTCCCGAATCATGAGATAGGATGGTGACATCATAGGCGGAAGGAAGGATGGTGGCATCACAAGGGGAGGGAGAGTCTTGTCATCTCATAGAGGATGTTTGGGCTCTGCTCCGCATTCTTTTTTTGTTCTTATACCTCTCCTACCCTTGATATCCAGACAGTCCATGAAGGGAAGTTAGGTCACAAGGAAGTAATGGGAAACAGCTGTAATAGTCGGTGCCTGGCTATGCAGGCTTGGACATGAAAGGGCCACCAGCTGAACGTGGGCCGAGAGTCCCTGGACACAACCTAAGTGCTTGGATAGCATTCATTCCAGAGGTAAGAGAGAAGGAGGCCAACATGCTGGTTCCTCACTCTTTCTGAGAGTGTTTCTTCTGCCCCTCCACTCCCTTCCTCCAGAGCTGGCCTCAGACCCAACACAGACAGGAGAGGCAGCCCTCATCTTCCGAGGTATGTTCCTAGGTGTGTTGCTTTCCCTCTTGGCACGTGTACTCCACAGCCCCACCTCCCCTGCAGGTACCTTCTATCCTCTAAAGCATAAATCATCACCATCTCCAAAATTCTAACCTCTTTCCCAGACAAACACAATTCCTCTACTACAGAAAACAGAAAGGAGGCAGCTCCCTGTATTGTACACAGGGATCCACAGCAAAGACAGGAGCTCACAGCAGACATCCTCTGACACCTACAGAATGGGCAAAAGAGTTTTCCTGTAAAGTTCAACTCTATTGCCAAGATGAAGATCCAGATAGAGATCCAGCCTCCTCCCTGCAGCTGTGCAGCTCAATGAAGCCCGGATGTCAGGCTTATGCAGGAGCTGGACACACACCTGCCCATCACAACTTTCCAGAAACCCCTGGTCCAGACCGTGTCTCTAGGGGTCCTAGACAGGCAAGGGCTATGGAGTAAGGAAGAACCTCTGAGATGGGATGAGCTTGGGAAGGAGCACAAGTCTGCAGGTGCCGAGCTCCTCACATCTGGAACCCCCGGACATTTCCAGCAGCACCTTCTCAGCTTGTAGCAACCTTGTCTGTCCGGTTCATAATCATGAAGAAAAAGTATCAGTCTCACAGCCTTTCCTCTCATCATAGTACCCTTCCTCTGACATCATGGAGGCAGGAATTGTCCTCTTTCCTCAGAGCACAGAGTACCAGGCCTCTCCAGGACCGCATTTGGACAGAGCAGATTCCAGGGGCCACCAGGATGCATTCTTGCCTCCCCATCCCGCCCACCTATGCCATTCCTGTTACTGCTTCTGCTGCTAAGACTCCCATGTGAGTGGGAACTCAGATGTGCGTGCTAGGGACTCCCTTCTGCCTGTTTACTGTGTTCTCCCAACCTGTTCCCCTAGAATTTCTTCTGGGAAGGTTTTGTCTGTTCCATCCCAGAACAAGTAGAAGTTAGTGAAATAGATAGGGATGGCTCCCAACTCACAAAGTCTCCCAGTGTCTATGTCTGTTCCACACACTTTTGTGCAGGTGATGGACTCACCCCTTGGTCACAGGACTGAACACAGCACAAATCACAGCTCTCAAATCCCAGCCCCTGGGAACACAGCATCTGTCTTTTAAATTTATTACCACCACACAAATGCTACCTGCTCAACAGAGAAAAATATTTTGGAAAATATGACATTATAAAGCAAGACAAGAATCCACAATGCCTTCATCCAGAGATAATCACTGTTAAAAAATTGCAGAAGTTTGAGTGTTCATGGAACATTGGCCAGAAGTGATCACTAGAGGTCTCTTTGGGTCAGGGATGGAAGCTGAGCCCTGCTGGCTCCCCAGCAGAACTGTGCGGTTCTGACTCTACTTGCTGAAAAAGCTAAACGGGCATGTGAAATCCTTTCCCCAGGCCATTGGTCTATGATGATCGAAGTTTTGAGTCCCAATTGCCACAGCAGACGTTTGAGGTGTTTAGAGTAGATGAAAGAGGAAGCAAGATCATTATCTAAATATGAGGAAGGAGGAGGAAGTCTTCAATGTTTGAGGGAAGAATACAACATATGAGGCGTCCAAGCCCACTGGAGAATTTTAGCAGACATTTAAAGGAGAATTAACATCAATTTTATGCAATGTTTCCTTACTCGTTTAATGAGGCCATTATTACCTTGATAGCAAAACCAGTTAAAGACTGTACAAAAAAATATATCTACAGACCAGTATCTCTCATGAACTTACATGCAAAAATCTTCAACAAAATACTGGTAAATATAATTTAACAATGTGTAAAATTATATAGACTAAGTAGTATTTACTCCAGGCATGCAAAGCTGTTTCATCTGAAAATCAATCATTATAATCCATCACATCAAAAGGTTAAAGGAGAAAATTACATTATCATATCAATTGATGCAGGAAAAGCATATGATAAAATCCAACACCCATTCATGATGAAAATGTTCAGCAAACTAGAAATAGCAGGGAACTTCCTCAGCTTGATGAAGAACGTTTACAGAAAACCTATAGCTATCATTATACTTAACGGTGAAAGACAATGTTTTCTCCGTAAGGAGCACAGCAAGGATCTCCATTCTCAACTATTATTCAACACAGTACTTCAAGTTGTAGGAGAGAGAGAAAGAGGAGGAGGACGGAAATGGAAGGAAAGAAGGAAGAAAGGAAGGAAGGAAGGAAAGAAGGAAGGAAGGAAAAAAAGGAAGGAAGCAAATGAGGGAGGGAATATCAATAGGAGAGAAAGAAATAAAACTGCCTGAAAACATTTATCTATAAAGATACATGTTCTCCGATGTTCATTGCAGTTTTATTTACAGTGGCCAAGACATGGAAACAACCAAAGTGTCCTTCGATAGATGATTAGATAAAGAAGTTGTGCTACACATACACAATGGAATACTATTCGCCCATAAGAAAAGATGAAATAGTGCCATTTGCGACAACATGGATGGATCTTGAGATTATTATGCTAAGCGAAATAAGTCAGACAGAAAAAGTCGAGAACCATATGATTTCACTGATATGTGGGATATAAAACTGAAAACAACAAAGGAACAAGACAAACAAAGAAACAAAAACTCAGAGACACAAACAATAGTTCAGTGGTTACCAGAGGGTAATGGGGGGAGGGGGTGGTAGATGAGGGTAAACAGGATCAAATATATGGTGATAAAAGAAGATTGACTCTGGGTGGTGAACACACAAGGTGATATATAGATGATGTATTACAGAATTGTACACCTGAAATCTGTGTAACTTTGCTAACCATTGTCACCCCATTAAACGTTAGTTAAAAAAAAAAAATATCTGAGCCTCAATTTTCTCATCAACGTGATGACAATACCCATCTCCTAGGACTGCGGTGAGGAGCACACAAGATTGTGTGAAATAATTAAATGACTGAGACTACTCCTCCTTTTCCTTGATAGGCCCAGCCCAGGCAGTGTGAGATGTCTGTGTGTTTGCCTGGGCTCCTGCCTCAGGTTTCCATGCCAGGCAGGCACAGGGCAGCAGAAACAGTTGTCACTAATGATAGGAAAGTAAAGAGCCGGGAGTATGAACTCCCATGCCCTCTCATGGCTCTTTTTGCTCACCTTCCTGTAGTGGCTCTCCTCCTCGGCCACAAGGTGCTGCTGTGATGGTGGCCCCAAATCTCCATTCTGCAGGAAGCAGATTGCCTGACTGTATATAAATTGAGAGAAGGCTCAGAAAGGTAAGACAAGATGATGACTACAGCCTGGCCTGAGAGCAGGCTATGGCCAGGAGAAGGAGTCAGTCCAAGGGCCCACCAGGTCACATGGTGCCAGCGGTCACCTGGAGGTAAGAGATGACCTTCCCCAGGAATTTCTTATTTCCCCAGGAATTTCCTGGAATCTTCGAAGAAGCTCCATCTCAGGTATGATAACTGGGGAAATGGGACTTGATCAAGAGTTTGCAAGCAATATCTGAGAGACAATACAGGGGATTAGGGCAAGTGTCTGATCTCACAAATCTGAATATCAACCCCTTACATCTCCCCAGGCTGAACACAGATGCTGGCATGTAGAGACACTCTGGAAACCTGCACTGACTGACGGAGTAGACACATGGACGTCTTTCCCCAAAGCTTCTCCCTCCCGTGCAATGTGGTAACTTCAGTCTCTGCTAGCTCCTTTCTTGCTGAGGAACTCAGCCGGAGAAAAGGAGCAATGGAAGCCTGGGGACCTCCGCTTTCTGGCCACATGCCTCCCACGCTCCTTTCCACTCAACAGAGCCTCCAAGGAGGGGTCTCAGGACAGGACCTGGAGCAGCTAACAGGAGACCTCGTGGGGCTCATCCCACCTCCTTAGGATGGAGAACAAAGGGTCCTGAATCCCACTCTTTTAACTAACTTCTCATGAGCTCGACACATCTCCCCTCAGCCTACACTCTAACATCAGCTTAGAAGGTTTGTTTTTTTAATCTGTATGATGGGAAGTGACGTTTTATATTATCCTACATTCTTCCCAATCCTGCTTTTAGAGTATAAATGCTCTAGCATGCTGAATTAGTTTTCTATTGCTGCATTTAAAAAATTACCTCACAACTTAATGGCTTGAAACAACAAATATTTTCTCACAGTTTATCTGGGTCAGGAACGTGAGTGTTGTTTAACTGGTTCCTCTGGCTCAGGTCTCATGAAGACCGCAGTCAGGATGCCAGCCGCAGATACCATCAACTCAGGGCTTGACTGGGCTTCGGGATCTGCTTCTAAACTCACTTCAGTGGATGTTGACAGGACTCAGGTCTTTGCTATCCGTTGACTGAAGACATCAGCTCCCTGTCTCATGGATCTCTCCATAGGGCAGCTCACAAGATGGCAGCTGATTTTCCTCAGAATAAGTGAGAGAGAATGAGCAAGACAAGAGTCCAGACTTTTTGAGACCTAATTTTGGAAGTGACTTCCCAGGACTTTTGCTGTATTCTAGTCAGTTAGAACTGAGTCACTAGGTGCAGCCCATACATGAGGAAGATAGCAAAAAGATGTGACTTCCTGGAGGCTGGATCACTGAGCGCCATCTTGAAGACTGTCCACTACCTATGCCAAAAATACTGACATGATCCTTGATTCTCTTTTCCCTTATACTCCACATCCAAGTCATACTCCACATCTTATCTCTATGTTCAAAATCGAGCCAGAGTATGACAACTTCCCACAACCTCCAAGGTTACAACCTTGGTCTACGTCATTGCTGTCACTCACCTGGATGATTGGAACAGTCTCCTAACTCTGGTATCCTTGTTTCCACCGTTACACGCCTCAGGCTGTCCTTCCTAGAGTAGCAAGAAGGATCACATCACTCTTCAAAGCCACCAGTGCTTTCCTATCTCCACGTAAAGCCAAGAGGAGTCTGTGATGACCTAGGACCCCGTACCCAAGTTGCCCTCACTGCACTGACTTCCTCTCCTGCCACTTTCTCACTTACAGTCTGGGCTCAGGCCACAGTGGGCCCTTGACCTTCAAAGTCCTCCCTCAGGAACTTTGCCTTTGCTGTTCTCTCTTCCTGGAACCCTTTTCTCCAGGTGTCTGCATAGCTCACCTTTTCACTTTTTTCAAGTCTCTACCCAAATATCATGCTATTTTTTAAAAGACTCCCAACTGTCTTATATAAAACAGTCGCCCCCAAGCCGCGCGTTCCCATTCTCTTTATTCCATGTCCCCACTCACATGCATGTTAGCTCCTTGGGGACAAAGATGTTGCCTCTTTTTTCACTGTTATATCCCCAGTGTTTAAAACAGTGGCTGTAACCAACCAGATACTTAATAAAAACTTGCTGTGTGAATGACTGGGTTCTTCATTCAAGGCTTTGGTTACTGTTTCCAATGTAAAACAGTTGGAATTCAAAAATCCTTCTCCACCAGTCACCTGGATCTGGCATTCACAGCCTTAGCTCTACAGTCTACGGCCTTGGCTTTGAGCGTAAAAGACCCACTCAGGAGCTCAGTCATCTCCTCGTCTCAGCTGTGTCTACCTCACTCTTAGTAACGTCACCTTAGTCTCAGGGTCTAATTCTAATGGAGTTTGGGGGAATAGTCTGTATATACATTAAATGGGGATGTTTGGTGGAAGCCTTCTGTGTTAATATCCCCAAACCATAACCCATCCCGCAGGCATTCGTTTCCTCCCCTTTCCTTTCTATGAGACCTACTAAACTCACCAAAGAGCCAGGCACCAACAGTAGAGACACCAAGAAATCTGCCTCTTTGTCCCCCAGTAACACTCATCCAGGGGAGCTTTCAATACTAAAGCAGAGCCCCGCCCCAACCAAGTAAGGTCAAAGGTGAGGTGGTTGTGAGGCCACCAGTGTGGTTTAGTTGACGAGTGTCACGTGTCCGAGGTCTGAAGGGATGGAGGAGTCCCAAGAAGGAAGGGACAGCTGTGGGATCCAAAAGACGTAATGCTACTGCTTGAGGGGAGATCACTAGGGGAATGACACCTGGGGTCACTGCACACACACTCACCACGAATCCACTAGACATTCCCTCCTAGTTCAAAAACACCTGTTGAACATTATCAACGGGAAACAAAGCAGATCCACACTCTGTTCCCCTTGCGACCTATAGTCAAGTGGGCAAGGGAAACATTGGACATAACTATATGATTACAAACTCTGAAGAGATAATTCAGGTGCTCTAGGTTTACCTGCAACAAGGAGGAAAAGGGGTGGACATCCCCAGGACAAGGAAGAAAGGGAGGAGTATGGACAGTTGGAGTCACTGCAGAAAGGCCAGTGGAGCTGAGCCCAAACACGAGGGAAAGGGCTCTCAGCTAAGGCTGGCAAAGCATGCGGATCGGAACAGCCAGGCATAGGAGAGGAATCTTATTTCACCCAAGAGCAGCGAGAAGCCACTTAAAAGAGTGACACCACCCGATTTCTCTTTTAAAAGTACCACTCTGTCTACAGTGTGAGGAAAAGACTGAAATAGGGAGTGAGTGAGTGATGCAAATTAATCGGTTGTCCAAGCCAGAGACGATAGTGGAGAAAGATACATGGGAGGGCTTACGAGGTATTAGATGCAAGCATGGGGCGGGGCGGAATGAGAGGAGTTATTGAAAACAACACCAAGGTTTTCCAGCTTCACTAATTGAGTGACTAGGAGTGTCAGACACTGAGATGAAGACACAACCAAAAAGCCACAACCACAAGGGCGAGATGAGTAATGAGAAGGGTTTGTAGGTGCTAAGTGGACAGCAGGATTAGGCATGGAGATGACTTGCCCACAGTCATGCACGTACCAGGTGGGCCCAGGATTCCAACAAATGTCCTTCTAGCCCCAAAGCCTATCTCCCAGTGCCATGTTCAATGGTCCCTGCCAGCAGGGAGCACCACACCCAGTGAAGGAGGGAGACTCTAATGAGTGGGGATGGGGAAAAGCGCGGTGTTCTAGTTACTGTTGCTACATAACAAAACACCCCAAAACCTAGGGGCGATAAACAACCATTTCTTTGTGATCACTGACGCGACGGGTCAAGAATTGAGACAGGGCACAAGGAGGGCTAGTCTCTGCTGTGTGCTGTCTGGGGGCTCAGTTGGCAAGACTCAGCTAGAGGCGACAATTCCTGGGGACTGGAATCACCTGGAAGCTTCTTCACTTGTATGTGTAGTGTGATGTTATTACTGGCACCTTAGCTGGGCTTTCAGCTACAAGCTCTACATGTGTCCTTTGCATGAGGTCTCTGCGTATGTGTTAGCTGGGGCTTCCTCGTAGCATGGTGGCAAGATTCCAGAAATGAGCATCCCACGGGAGCAAGGAGACCTACTGGTCTCATGGTCCGGCGTCCGAAGTCACATCATATCACCTGTGTTGTCGTCACAAGCCTGTCCAGATTTGGGGGAAGGGAAGACAAGCCTTCTCCATGGGAGGTATGTCAGAGATCAAGAGAGAAGGGGGATTTTGCTGCATTCAGCTCTGGAAAATAGAACCGGTCACTGTTGAGAAGAAGGAGTGTGTTGAAATGATGGATGCTGAAGGGAACACTCAGTTGAGTTCCTTCAGGTCTTTGTCAAGAGCCCCACATAGAATCTCCCTGGGGGAAAGGGGTAACTAGAATAATAAAGTCTTAAGGGCACTTGTCATGTGACAGAACAATCTGACCCTATCTCTGACTCCTCTTTCATTCTGCCCCTTCTCATCACCACTATACAGTCAGCCATTGGGTCAGGAGCAGCAGGGAAACTGAGTCACAGAAGGCCATGTCTGGCATGCAGCCCACAGAAGGGAAGAGCTCATGGTTGACAGACTCTGGACACAATCTTGTGTGCTGACTGCATCTGCTCAGACAAAAAGAGGAGGCACATCCTGGTGTGGGAGTTTCTCCTGCTCATCTATTCCCTTCTTCCCAGAGCTGGCCCTGGACCGAGGTAAACAGAAGAGGTACCCCTGCTCCTCCCAACTGTGTTTTTGGGTGTGTTGCTCTCCCTGCAGGATGAACATGCTAAGGCCCCTCCCCCTCCACAGGCCTCTTCCATCCTCTAAAACAGAAGCTATCCTCCCACTCCAAAGACGAAACTTGTTACTCACCCAAAGCCACTTCCCCAACAACTGCACTCTCAAAGCCAAGGGTGCCCATAAGGCATGGCTCATTCTTACCACTGATACCTCTGGAGTGGGAAGTCCAGGCTTCTCGAAAACATTCAGACAGAGCAGGCTCCAGAGGCTACCACGATGCTAGTCCCTGCCTTCCTGCCCCAACTACCTCTGCCATCCCTGCCGCTGCCTCTGCTGCTGGGACTCACAGGTGAGCACCATGCCCTCAGGTACCACTGTGCAGAGATGCTCACTTGGCTTTGACAGAGGTACCATTTACCCATTGCCAGCGGGATGGATGAATCTCCAGGGCTTCTTTCTTTGCTGCCTCTTCTTCTTTAGGACATTATTCTAAATATTGTCTTTTAAAACAATATCTCCTAAACAAATTCCCCCCAGAATTCTTACATGGAGAGGAGTCCTTTCTTCTTTCACCCAGGTCATCACAGGATTTACCCCACCCAGGCATTTCTCAGTGACAGAAGTACCCGGCTTCTCCTCATCTTCCATGAAAAATGATGGATCATTCCCATTTTCCACGTCTGCTGTGGGTTTTTAAATGAAGGCGCTGGCTTGCAAGGACACGGAGTGAGAGCCGTAATGGCCGTATTAGAGGGACTATTTATATGTGTTTATATTTGATTTGTGATACTGAATATGCTGAGACCTGCGTTCATTTTTTAAAAAACTTTTCCAGCTTTTCTATTATGAACATTAGCATTTGCCTTCTGGTTTAAGCGTGCATTTCAAGCGTGCAGGTTTACTAGGGTTGTTAAACATCTCTTCATAGATTTGCTTCTTCTCCTGTGACTACCTTGTTTGTGGGCTTTGCAAGGCTATCTGCCTGTCTCTCTCATCTCTGTATCCCTCTCAGCACCCAGTCTAGCAATTTGTCCATCCCAGTAGCTAATACGTGATGTGGAAAGAAAGAGTTCATGAAACATCAACTTCAATCTGGACCAGGAGGGCCAGGGCATGGGGCTGGGAGCTGACATGTGTTTCCCTCCAGGAGGGGCAGGTGAGAAGGAGCTGCAGGTGATTCAGCCTGAGAAGTCAGTGTCGGTCGCCGCTGGAGAGACGGCCACTCTGCCCTGCACCCTGACCTCCCTGCTCCCTATAGGGCCCATCTTGTGGTTCAGGGGGACAGGGCCAGGCCGGGAGCTAATCTACAGTTCGAAAGGAGGCGATTTCCCCCCAGTAACAAGAGTTTCAGACTCCTCAAAGAGAAACAACACAGACTTTTCCATCCGCATCAGTAACATCACCGCAGGAGATACCGGTACCTACTACTGTGTGAGGTTCCGGAGAGGAGACCCTGACGAGGTGGAGTTTAAGTCTGGACCAGGCACCAGGGTGTTTGTGCATGGTAAGTCCAGGTCCCTGAAAATCCACCCCACTATGGTTGTTCTAAGACAATGACAAGCTCAGTTTCTCAGCCCAAGGCTCCCCCGCTGTTAGCCTTTCCATGGACTTAACCTAACATATCCTTCACTCTGTGTTACCCTTAATTATAGATTCACAGAGGTGCCCCTAGAATTAACTTCTTCCTGATCTCAGGGCTTCTCTACATCCACTCACTTTCAGTTCTGCCTACCATTCTCTTAAGCACAGTGGAAAATCTGGCTAGTCTGGGAGCCCAAGACGCTCAGCAAGGTGGTCTCAGGTCCTCCCCACTTACACAGTGCACATGCCCAGTTCTGCTCTTCTGTTGCCAGGTAAGACTGGGGGTAGGAACTCCACAGGCCATGTCACCAGGTAAGAAGGTACAAGTCTTGACTCTTCGATCCCTCCGAATTGGACCTATGGTTTGGAGAGCGGCTTACAGAACCCTTCAGGGCACCACCAGTGTTGGTTCCCTCCAATATCCCTCCTCTCTCCTACAAATTAGGCGATTTTGTCTGGTCTCAGAAAGTAACTGGAGAATGCATGTGGTCAGGGGGAAAAATGCGGAGGGAGAGACTTCCTCTACAGGAGACCGCGTTTTTCCAATCTTTTGCATCTTTGGTCTGAATCTCAGATTTTGAAACTCAGAGGTGCATTTATTCTCTATTTCTGTAATGACAGTCTCCCTTGAGAAACATGTATTACACGTGTTTGCTGCCTACTTTGGTCACAATTAAAACACACAACGCCGAGGGGAAGGCATCCATAAAAACTGAACTGCAGAGCTCTGCAGTGACACCAACAGGCACGTTTTATAACTGTATGTCAGAAGTCTACGTTTTAAAATCCCATGCACCTCAACTCTATGAATATACTCGAAAACACTGAATTGTACACTTCAGATGGGTGAGTTTTATGCTAGGTAAATTATCTCAATAAAGCTACAAAAGAAAAGTTACAATGTAGGGATACTGTATAACATTATTTAGATTTGTTTGGGGGGTTGTTTTGGTTTTTTTCATAAACACCAATTTGACTTGGGGGTGGAGGACGGAACTAATACATCCAACCACACAAAACACCAATTCTCTATGTGCCTTATTCTTACAAACTGCCAACGCTCCTCCATTATTAAAATGTGGGAAGAGAGAAAATAACGAGTTACATGAAAACCATTTGGCACCCTCATTTTTCCCTGATGCAATTGATATCAGGCGTGGCAGGAAGAAGCAGAAAAATCACGTTGAGGGCAAGTTCATACCGTGGGATATATTACCTGATTCTCAGAACGTGAAGCTCTGAATCTCCTGCCAATAGTTTCTATAACGCTTTAACAATATTAGACTCGTCCACATAGACGATTTCTTACCACCGTGCACAGAGGCAGTCAGCCAGTGTAATTTTTTCCCCCCCAAAAAGCCTCCAGCCAACTTCCCTTTACATCTGATTGGTCAGAATCTCAACTCATGTCCCAGCCTCTGAGAATTACTCACCCAATCAGCAGCCAAGAGGTAAGGCTGTCATAACTGACATGCACCACTGAAGATCCATACTCCGGGGCTGGGGACATGCCTAGGTATCCCTGAAACCCCGTGCTGAGCAGAACTGGGGGGTTCGGTTAGCAAGGTGGGAGGGGGATAAGGCAGGTAAAATTGGCAAAACCTGTAAGGGGTGTGAAGCTAAGATGGTAGCAGTGTTGTCAGTGTTCATTTCCTGTTTGGAGAGTATGTGGCCGTGGGGAGAAAGTCCTTATTTGCAGGCAATACACACAAATATTTGGAGATGGTAAGGCAACATGTCAGCAATTTATTCACAAATGTTTCTTTAAAAAAAAAAAATCTTTGTCCTGAGAAATTCATGTCTGTTGCGAAAAAATAACCAGCTAATATGTACTGAGAGCTTACTGGGTGCCAGACTCCGTTGAGGACTTACTGGATATGTGTGAACTCGTTATGTTCACAATGACCGTAGGAGGTATAGCGTATAACAATCCTCATTTCACAAATGAGGAAATTGAGAAACACAGGTTTAGTAACTTGCCTGAGGTCACACAGCTGATAAGCAGCTGGCTGAGATTTGAACCTAGGCAGCCTGTTCACGCTCCCTTGTTCTAAACCACCATATACTCTCTTTTGCTGATCTTCTCCAGTCCAATGACCTTAAGTACCACTGCTAGCCCAAAGACTCCTAAATGTATGTCTCCTAATTTCTCTCCCTTGAATATTATGCCTAGTTGCCTATTCAGTAGCTCCACTTGGATGCCCCATAACATTTCAAAAACTGGCTTTCCTCTCATCCCCTCAAAACCTGCTCCACCCACAGACGTCCCCGTGTCAGTTGATGGGAACGCCATTATTCCAGGTAATGCAGCTAAAAATCTGGGAGGCGTCCTGACTCCTCTCCTCTCTCACCCGACATCCTTTCTATCAGGAAATTCTGTTCACTCCACCTTAAACGTACCCAGAGTCCAACCACTTCTCTCCATCTCCACTGCCTAGATTCACCCACCATCCTCTTTCCCGATTGCTGCAATTATCTCCTCACTGGTCTCCCTGCTTCTGCCCTTGCCCTCTCGTCCATTCTCAATACAGCCAGCAAAGGATCCTTCTATGAAAACAAAAGGCAGATCCAGCCCCTCCTCTGCTCACAACCTTGCAATAGCTGCTCATATCACTGAGAATAAGAGCCTAGGTCCTTACTATGGTCCCACGGCCCCTCACCACCGCCTCACCTCACCCCTTTCCTTGCTCTATGTTTCTTCCACAGACTTACCGTTTTCTAATATAGTTCACGATTTACCTAGCTGCTGTATTTATTACCTAGTATGTATTGCCTGTCTTTCCCCACCCCCGGCAATGTAAACTCCAAAAGAGCAGCGAGCTTGATCTTTCTTCACTGATGTAACCTAAGCACCAAGAACAGTGCCTGGTACTTAGTGGGTGTTCGATACTTGTTGAATAAATGAATGACTACACTATGTAATCTCTAGTGCTGAAGAAATGAAAGAAGAAATGAAGAGAAGGATAAATGGATGGCAAGAGGCAGAAGGGGGCGTTTTAAGGTCTAGGGCTGCAGAGAACATTGCCTGGTTCTTCCAGCTCTGACAGCTTGTCCCAATGACCTGTTACTAGAAATTCCTAGGAACCACAATGTTTAGAAAAAGCATTCTTTTGGGAAGCCAGCCATGAGTACTGGACAGTACTCATGTCAAGAAGGGGTTTGTGCAATAATTCTGGGCTCGGATCCAAGGCTCACCAATGTCTATCATTTTCCTAGCTACTGAAAGACACATTCTCTGACATGGGACATAGTCACTCGTTATCACCAGGTTCCAGGGACAGAAGGTAGGGAAGAAGCAGCTCTTTATTTCAGCTCCTCTAAGGGGTAGGGATAAAATTCTTCCTTGTCTCCTCGCTGGCCCCAGGCACTCTCTTGCTCCTGCCCCTCCCTCTTAAGGTAGCTCAGAGCACAGGGCCCCAGGCACCGTGGCTGGGCCCCAATGAGACCCCTCCCCCTGCCCCATGTGTGGGAATGAAGATAGAACAGGAGTATGGGGTGCTGAACCCAGAGGTCAAGACAAGAGGAGACAAAGAGGGTCTGTACAAAGGACCACGACCTTTCCCAACTTCTATCCAGATGAAGTGCACGCAACCCTCTTAAACAGACACCCTTTGTGTTTCTATTCCTGTAACCAATTTGCTGGATGTACTGGACTCAGTAAAATTCAAGGAGAAAGTCGCTTCATTCTTCTTCATACTGCCTTTCAAATAAGTTCTACCAAGTCATCCCTCCTAATAGGTAATAATGTACCTATTATTAAGGTAACAAAAACTGAAATCTCTTATTCAGTGGGAGCAGCCTCAGGTTGGGAAACCTGCGTGATGGGTGGGCCTCTTGGCCATTGCCCACCTTGCTCTTCCATTCATTGTTCTTCTCACGGCTGCCTCTGGCTTCCCCCAACATTGGGAAAGAGGGAAGGGAGGGAGAGTTCCCTACCCATTTTTCTTTCCCCCTTCTCTGTTTAGTGACACAATGGTAATTGGTGGGTGGAGAAGTTCAAATATAATTCTTTCAAGCCACACATTTTTGAGTTCCTCAGTGATGTCCCCAGGGAACTTCAGGCTGCAGTTCTGAGCAACTGGCCAGCCCCTCATGTTACACTTGTCTGGGTGTGAGATAGTGAAAATTCCAGGGGACATATGTCAAGCTTGCTGAGAGTACTCTTAAACCCTTCAGTCAGCCTGAGGTGGGGTTAAACACCTCTTCCCTCCCCTAAGCATTTTCACAATCCATGCTCTAAAGAAATCCCCACTCTAATAAATCTCACATGATTTATCACCCAGCCTGCCCTTATATAATTTCAGGGTAGCTGTCGGGCTATCACAGCAGAAGTAGTCTTTGGCCACCCCTTTTGCACATCCTGTGTAGACAGATGGTCCAGATCCTCAATTTGCAGAGACAATTGACATCTGTCGTTCTCAGCTTTGGAGCCTCAGTAATTGAAGTCGCATTTAGCCTCCTGTTGTAAAACCTTGCATGCAGTATCGATGATCAGCCACACACTGTTATTTCATTTAATTCTTATACACAGAGAGTAGATCAGTATTATTATCCTATTTTACAGAGGAAGAAATAACTTGCCCACATTCATTTCACCTCCTAAGACCAAGGCCAGAAAAAGTTCTTTCTGCCCCTCCTTAAGTGCCTCTCCATAACGCCTCTCTCTCTCTCTCTCTCTCTCTCTCTCTCTCTCTCTCTCTCTCTCTCTCTCTCTCTCTCTCTCTCTCTCTCTCTCTCTCTCACACACACACACACACACACACACACACACACACACACACGTTCAGAGTTTAGGTCATGCCTAGATATTCTGATGCTCTGTCTCCCAAGTTCACTGCTAGTTCTTGGGGAATCAGGAATCTGAAAGACTCACAAGAACCTGCCACCAAGGATCACAGTTGCCTGTGATTTTAGGTCATCTGCAGGAGAGAGTGTAGGGGCCACTGCAAAACCTCACGTTTGTCATCTGCTGATGCCCTCGCGTGTGCCCTGCTCCATATCTAGAAGAGCAATCACACCTCCTCTTCCCTTTACCTTCCAAAGCTAATGCAAGCAACTCTCCTCAGTAGAACCTAATGCAGAACAATGCTGAGAGTTCTGGAGAATGTTTCCCAGGCTTTTAGCCCTGCACTAACGAGAAGAGCAGACAAAGGAATATGTTGCTACTGTTTTTACTGGTATGTATTTGATTGCTGATGAGGTTGAATGTTTTCTCTAGATTTGCTTACTATATTTTCCATTTTGTGGTAAAAGTGAAGCAGTTGTTGTTTTTAAAAAGTTCCATTTTTGTAAGGGGAAAAAAACCAATGTGAGTATAAATGTATGTTTTATATATACCTCAGGTGTCCCTATTGGAAACAACTTAGGCCAACTCCTCAAGGTGGTAACAGGCACCACTGTTCCCGTGAAAACTGGTCACACTGAGCAGGAGGAGAATCACTGAGCCATTACTAGGAGCCAGTGCTCCACACACGATTGCGTTCATTTTACAGGCAAGCAGAACAGGTCTAATATTTTTTAAGTACTACCTTGTGCATTGTGCCCTAACAGTAGTCTAGTTCCACCCAGGGCAGCTCTGCCCCTGAAGCCTGAGATTTGTTGCCTCAAGGACAAAGACAGAGGGCTGGAGGGGTCCCAGTGAGAACAAAGGAGACCATCTGGTCTGGAGAGGTCTAGGTTAGGAAAGTCCCTACGGAAGGAAAAAAGGGGAACACCTACCCTCATGACTTGGTGGCAAATGGGAAGAAAAGGGGTGAAGGTGGTTCAGTCGGGAGTTGAGATGGCACTTCCACTACCCTGAGGTCAAAGCTCTGGGATGGGACATTGCATACAAACCCCAACTATGTTTAGAGATGCCTAAAGCAGAAGCAGCCATGACCTGGCTTCCTAGGGTGTCCAGGGGCCATGTTCAACCTGGCTTCTGAGCAACAGATCAGAAATAGGGAAGGAATTAAATGTCTCCAGAAACTGGTGACTGTAATTAACCCTAAGGAAGGTAATATCTGGGAGCCTTATAAAGGACCTTGAATCCTGTGAATTCTGAATCCCGTGGATGCCCATGGCAGACAAGTTACCAAAATGTTCATAATTCTTTACTCCCTCCCTGTATCCATGCCCTTTGCAATAAGATTCTGCAGCTTCTCCTATCAAGGGGTGAAGCCTAGTTTCTATTCCTTGAATCTGGTCTTGTGACTTGCTTTGGCCAAAAGAGTGTGGATGTGACAGATGTGATGTTGTACCTTACAATTTCTACTTTCTCTCAAAGCTGCCCCTCTCATGCGAACAAGCCCAGACTAGCCTCCTGGAGAATGAGAGACTACATGGAGGGGAGCTCAGGTGGCCCAGGTGAAAGTCAGCCAACCCCGGTAGCTACGTAGCCAAACTGCCCCTGATCTCAAGTGCATGAGCCATCAGTGGAGATGAGAAGAACCATGGAGCTGAGCCCAGATGAAATCATCAACCCACAGAATCACGAATTAAATGAACGGCTATTGTTTTTAAGCCACTACATTTTGAGGTGGTTTGTTACACCGCAAGAGCTGACCAATACAATGCCTGACCTAATAAACTAAATTAAGTTAGTTTGTAGTAAAACATGAGAAGAAAAGAAATAGCTGGCAAAGGAATCCACACAGATGAGCAGATGATTCAGAAGTTCCCCAGAAGGATGACATGAATCAGGTGCTGAGGGTCTGGCAGGATGGTCTAGGTTTGCGGTCAGTGCAAGAGGCCCTAATATATGGGTCTCCTTAACGGGAGAACAGTAAAGGGAGCAATGGGATTTAGCAGTCGTGCCAATGCAAGGCCCCAAAGGCCAGAGAGGACAGTCCACACCTCAGCAGACCCAATGCAAAGTGCACAGGAATCCAACCGCCTCATGGCAGACACCAGAGCCTGAGACAATACTCAGACTCAAGGCTGACGTCCTACCCCAGAAAGAAACTTCAGCTACTTCTGCACCCAGGACCAACTGGCGTGAGAAGGAGGGATGGAAGGACTGAAAGCTTGAGGCTTCTTTTTTTTTCTGGAAAAAACTGAATTAACCTGAAAAACAATGATAGCAGCATGTACAGTACTCACTCCACCCCATACGTGCAACCATATTTTTATTCTTGTTTTATAGGTAAAGAAACTGAGGCACAAAGTGCTCAAATGATTGTAATGATTGGGTAAAGCCAAGATTTGAACCCCAACAGCGCAGCTAACGAGGCTGTCAGAACGTGGAAAAGCCAAGGATTGCTTTCATTGGCTCAGAAACAGGCTCAGAGATGGCAAGTGAGTTTGAAAGGTCACACGGCCAGGAAGAGGCAGACCCATCCTTAATCCAAAGTACAGCTGACTTGAGCTAACACTATGACAGCCATGCTCGTCTCCCTCCCAGGGTGCTGAGGACAGCATCGGTGGCAAGTGGTCATTCAAGTTTTGACAGAAATGATTACAGGAACAACTGCCCAGGCACGAAAGCCGGAAACCCCTCCACCCAGCTTCTTCCTCTTGCGCCAGCAGCTTTATCATGCTGTAAGGAAAACACTTCCCCAAGTAGCCTTGACCACGGGACTTCAGACTCCAACACTCATCAGACAGAAGAAAGGTGGCCATTGTCAGGGACCACAGGAGGCATCCTGTGCCCTTCGTCATGCCCAACCCTCCCCACCCAGACCACTCGCCTCCCTGCTCCCAACTACTGGCATTGTTCCTTGTCCTCTCAGGTAAGTGGCATCTGGGACAGAGCAGAACCCATCCCTGGCTGGTCCCAGAGAAGGGTGCCAAGTGCTCTGGCATGCTGGGGGGGAGGGCTCGACCCCAAGATGGAGGAGGAGGAGGGAGCTGAGAACTTTCCTGACGCCAGCAGAACACAGACCCAGTGTCCCAAGAGGCAGAACTTCTTGGGCAGCACAGTGAAGTGAAGCTTCCAGGCTCTGGGCTCGTGCCAGCTGGGCTTCAGCTCAGACACTTGTGTGCCCTTATCAGGTGCCACAACTCTTCTACAAAGGGGGACCACTAATGCAACCTTTCTCTAGAAGTGCTGTGAGTGTTAAATATAAAAATGGTGAGACTCAGCCCAGGGCTGGTGATGTAATTTTCAGGGCCCAGTGCAAAGTGAAAACACGGGTCCTTTGTTCAAAAAGTATTAAGAATTTTAAGACAGCAGCAGCAGAGCATTAATGCAAACACGGGCCCCTGTGTGACTACATATATACAGCAAACACCCAGGAGCCAACACTGGCTCAGCCTGGGACAAAGTTGGGCTCAAATCTCACCACCAATTGCTTTAAGTGACTTCTCTCTGAGCCTGTTTTCCCTGTCTGTAAAATGGGCTAATCATAGGACGTACCACATGACTTTGTTAGGAGGATGCATGCAACAAGATAATACCTCTAACTACAATTGACCTTTGAACAATGCAGGGGTTAGGTGCACCAACCCACCATGCAATCAAAATCCACACATACCTTTTGACGCTCCAAAAACTTAACTACTAACAGTCTACTTTTGACCAGAAGCCTTACTGATAAGCAGTCGATTAACACGTATTTTGTATGTATATGTATTATACATTGTAGTCTTGCAATAAAGTAAGCTAAAGAAAATGTTATTAAGAAAATCATAAGGAAGAGAAAATACATTTATAGTGCTGTACGTATTTATTGAAAAAAATCCACGTATAAGTGGACCTGCTCAGTTCAAACCCATGTTGTTCAGGGGTCAGCTGTACATGGCACAATATAAAGATTTAAAACTGTTGGCTATTATTATCCTACCCATGTCTCTTCTAAGTCAGGATCAGACTGATTTGGCTCCAGAGTCTTGGGGCTCCTGGATATTGCTCAGCCTCTGACCCCAGCACCCTCTGGTCCACCAGCAAAATGCTTGATTCTCAGAGTGTTCGTTCCATCTCCTGCCCATATGGCCCTATGCCCCAGGCTCTACTGAGATGTAGATTCAGTTCATCACACCTTGGGTCCCCCAAGATGGTCACCCCCAGGAGGGTCCCTGGTGGGGCTCAGGGGTGGGGCCAGATCTGGATGCTCCCTTGCTCACTGGCTATGACTTGAGGCACCACTTCACTTGGAGCTGTTTTCCTTGAATAATGATGGCTGATATGTCTAGCAGTCACATTGTGCAGAGCCCTCCATCAACTATTGAAAGGATATTTCAATCTCACACCTGTAACTGTGGAGTTGTCTATTTCTTCCTGCAGTTCTATTGGGGTTTGCTTCATCTGCTTTGAAGTTCTGTTATTAGGTGCATAAATGTTTGGAATTCATATGCCTTATTGATGAATTTACTCCTTTATCATTATGAAGTGGCATTCTTTATACCTGGAGATATTCTCTGCTCTTAAATCTACTTTATCTTATATTTATATTCTTTTGATTTGTGTTAGTATGCTATATGTTTTTCTATCATTTTCCTTTTAACCTATTTGCACCTTTAATATTTAAAGTGCATTTCTTACAGGCAAAAGATAGTTGGGTCTTAATTTTTTATCCAATCTGACAATCTCTAACTTTCACTTAGGGTATTTAGACCATTTACATTTAAAGTGATTTTCTATATGATTAGATTTTAAACTATTACTCTCCTTTTTGTTCTTTGTTCCCATTTTCCTCTTTTCCTGTTTCCTTTTGGTATTTGAAAATTTTTATAATGCTATTTTATCTCCTTTATTGGTTTATTAGCTATAGCTCTTTATTTTCATAGTTTAGTGGTTGCTTTAGGGTTTATAGTATACATCTTTAATTTATCACCATCTACCTTTAAGCGATATCATACCATTTCACATAGACAGTCATGTGTTACCTAAGGACAAGGACGAGGAAATGCATCATTAGGCGAATTTGTCATTGTGCAAAGGCTTAGGGGCCGTGACGAACAAAAGACGAAATTAAATCAAGCACAAGAGAACATGGTGCAATCAAGAGACACGGTAAACATGAGATGCATGAGGCTACTGCCCATGTAACACGGCACAATGTTTTACGGCAAACTTCTATTTTATAAACAGAAACAGGACACTCTAAAAGAATGATTAAAAGTATGGTATAGTAAATACATAAACCAGTAACATAGTCATTTTATTATCATCATAAAGTACTATGTACCGTACATACCTGTACGTGTTATATTTTTATACGACTGGCAGCACGGTACATTTGTTTATACCAACATCACACCAACATGTGAGGCATGTGTAGTGCCACGACCTTACCACAGCTACGATGTCACCAGGTGATAGGAATTTTTTACCTCTGCTATAATCTTATGGGACCATCATAGTATATACGGTCTATCATTGACCAAAACGTCGTTAGGTGACATGTGACTGTGGCATAAGAACCTTGCAATGGTATAGTGTTTCCCCAATCCCTGCCTTTATTCTGTTGTTGTCTTGCCTTTACTCATAGCATGGGTTATAAGCCTCACAATAGAATGTTATTACTTTTAATTATTTTGGGGCCTTACTTTTCAGCTTTGTTAGGTGGGACCAGAGCACTTCTCTCTGGGTAGAGAACGCTCTTCTGCATAGTCTACTCATTGCCCACCAATCATGAAGTTTTCCCGTTTAGCTGGTGGGAACAGGCACTATTTCAGCCCTGTGCTGAGTGATGGGCACTGTTCTATGCATGCATGCAAGGAAACTACCTGAGGCCAGGGAAAGACCCACCTGAAAGGATTAGAGAGAACAGATCTGACTGGCTAAGATAATGGTGTTGGCGGTGGGTGAGACCGAACTTCTTGGAATTAAGGACACCAAGGACCAAAGGCATCCCTAGGGTTGAATATGGGGTGTCACTTGGTCTCAGCAGTAAGGCAGTTCTTAGTGGCTCACCATACACACTTAGCAGAAGACAAGCAGGAAGATCATTTAGAATTCCACAATCCTTTCCCAGGTCCTCTTAGAAAGGAATGTTTGCTTCACCTCCCTGCTCTCCACCTCACTCACAATTGAGAAACACCATGATATACTGCAAGCTTATGTCATGGAGTGAGACCAACTTATTTCCATGATCTGATGGAAGCACAAACCAAGGGAAACTCAGGGCACAAAGCTGATGACGTTGTGTTGAGCAGAACCCTAAGTCACCTGATCTGAGTTCAAATCCTGGCCATGACACCTACTGAATGCATGGTTCACCTCTCTGACCATTAATTTTCTTCTCTCCAAAATGGAGACAGTAATAGCACCCACTCATGGAGTGCTGGTACCTGTGACGTTCATAACCTGGGTGTAGAAGAACCTGCATAGGCCGCCTCCACCCTCTTTCTCTGAGCCCAGTCTGAGGCCAAACTCAAAGTTCAACCCATCTCCCAAGTAGACCCACTTCACAACACATCAAGAAGTGCTGCTGAAGGAGTCACAGGAGGCAGGGAGGGTATTTACATGTGATACCACAGCACATAAACTTTGAGGGTTAAGAGAAGAGGCTCCGGAAAGGCTTTAAGGGTTTGGACTGAGATTCTGTCATGTTCTCTTTGGGTGATGTATTAGTTTGCTAGGGCTGCCATAACAAAGTACCACAGGCTGCTGGCTTAGACAGCAGAAGTTTATTTTCTCACATTTCTGCAGGCCAGAAGTCTAAGATGAAGGGTTGATTTCTTCTGAGGCCTCTCTCCTTGCCTTGGAGACGACAGTCATGTTTTCATATGGCCTTCCCGTGTGTGTGTGCAGGCACGCACGTGTGTCCTAATCTTCTATTCTTAAAATAGACACCAGTTGTGTTGGAGTAAGACTCACCCATGTGACCTCATTTTTAACTTAATTACTTATTTACAGACCTTATCTCCAAATGCAGTCACATTCTGAGGTACCGGGGTTGGGACTTCAGCATTTGAATTGCAGGAGTCGGGTGTACCATTCAGCCCATAAATGGTGATCCTGGAAAAGTCACCTAACCTTTCTGTGCACTCAGTGTCTTCTGTTCTACAGTGGGGATAATCCTGCCCACCTCACGGGGGCATTGGGAGGCACACATGCCTTAATACTAGATGCATTCCCTGGCACAGGCTGAGCCTAAGTTCTCCATTCCATAGCTCTGTTGTCTCCAGCCACTTCCGTTTCCAACAACACCCCCGGAGTGTCCTGCGCGATTTGTTTTCGGCCAGCTAAGGACTCTTGTGTGTTAAACTTGCCTCTTAGGACTCCAAGTCCTTCCTGCCCAGTGCAAGGCCTTCCTACCTCTGTTGTAGGAGCCTGTGAGTTGAGCAACGGCAGTGAGTGGCAGGTGCTGCAACCCGAGGGTCCCATGCTGGTGGCAGAAGGTGAGACACTGTTACTGAGGTGCACGGTGATCGGCTCCTGCATCGAGGCCGTGATGAAATGGATCAAGGTGAGCAATCAAGAACAGCGGGAAATTTATAACTTCAAACATGGCTTCTTTCCCGGGGTGACACCCACGATCCAGCAGACACTGGAGCCACGTCATTGCGACTATTCCATCTATATCCACAATGTCACCAAGGAGCAGGCAGGAACCTACCACTGTGTGGGGCCTGATGGCTTCAATGAGCACTCAAAAACGCAGCTGGAGGAGGGCACCTCAGTGCTTGTGAAGGGTGAGTATTGGGCCCTGCAGGTCATAACGTTTTGCTCTGATCTATCTCCCTGCACTAGTCACCTTTGTCTGCAATCATGCTGTACACACAAAATCTCAGTGACACACAAAAATTAGCATATCTCACTCACACGCATAGGCAGCTGGGGTGGTTCTACTCCACGTGTCTCGTTCCAGGGCCCAGACTGGCCAGAGTATATTTTTCTCATGGAGATGGCAGAAGCGTAAGAGAGCCAGTCCCCACGCCCCCAGCACTTTTCAAGCTTCTACTCCCATGTCTGCTAACAGTACATTGGCTAAAGCAAGTCACATGACTCAGCTCAAAGTCAAGAGACAAGGCAGTGTACCTACTACCATGAGGCCACAGCAGGAGTATGGATGTGCTGGGGCCGGTCATTTAATCTACTGTACTCCCCAAGGAATCAGTCACGATATTTTTAAGCTCGCCAGTGATGACCTGGGTACCCAAATCCTGGGTCTGTCATTCAACAGAAGTGTATTCTTGAGTCAGTCACTTCAGCTCTATGTATTTCAAGTGCTTAACTTGTAAACTCCGCGACGTGATTCCTACTTCAAGAATCATTCAGGTGATAAAATGGAAGCAGAGATGTTTATGAAACCACTCTGTATCTGTAAGTTGCTGACATGGAGAGGATCTGTGTACGGTGAGGGTTCATTTTAACTTGAGATAAGCATTTCAGGAAGACTCCTCTGACTCCTTCCAAGCTGTGACAGGAGGCTTCTCTTGGTCCTGCAGTTCTCTGGGTTTCCAACCTCAGCGTGATGTTCTGGTCCACCTCCCCCACCAGCCTGAGACCTTCTTCAGGGCCAGATATTTGTGTGTCTTTCTGAGCTTCATTTTCCCCAGTCCTAGCATCAGCACATAGTTGATGTTGAGAACTTTTTCATGGAGTGACTCAACTAGCGAATAATGAGGGAATGTGGGAGGGAGTAGTTGAGTGAAAAAAAGCAAAGAAGGGGGAGGAAATCAAATCAAATGAGTGAGGAAATTAGTGGACCATGGAAGAAGAGGGGGAATACAACAGTGATCTCTCTTTGTCTTCAGGAGCTGGGGACCTAGAGCCAAACCTCTGGATTATCCAGCCCCAGGAGGTAGTGTTGGCAACCGTTGGAGACACTGTCTTCCTGAACTGCACAGTGCATGGAAACGGTCCTTCTGGACCCATCAGGTGGTTTCTGGGAACTGGTCTGAGCCGGGAGGCCATTTACAACTTTGAAGGCATCTCCCAGCCCAACGTGACAGCGGCCCGGGCCTCCAACAGCGATTTCAGCATTCTTTTGCAAGGCGTCTCCACTGAACATGCAGGCACCTACTACTGTGTAAAGTTTCAGAGGAAACCCCCCAGGCAATACTTGTCTGGACAGGGCACGATGCTGAGAGTGAAAGGTAAGACAGGTGGTCTAGGAGCTACTGGGGGAGTGAGGGAAATGGTCCACAAAGAACTTTTCACTATGTCCCATACAAGCCAGCTCTTCTCAGCCTCCATGGCTTTACATAGCTGTCTGCTCTGCCTGGAATGCTTTCTCCTTTTCTATGGAAAACTCCTATTCGTCCTTCAAGACCCAGCATAAATAGCCTCTCCTCTATAAAACCGTCTCCTTCCACCAGGCACAGCTCATTTCTCCTCAATCAGGGCTCCACAGAACTTTGTATAGACTGTTAATGATTCAACAAACATCGATTGCATGCCTATTGACTGCTCTGCATTGTATTTGGTGGTACAGATAATACAATGAATCAGACACTGTTCCTACCGCGGAGATACTCAAGCAGATCTAAATAGTCCCTCATAGTTATAGGGTTTGACTTCTATCCCTCCTCTCAAGTAGAAACTGACAGACTCCACTTGATGGCTCCAGCTCCAAGCACAAGGGTTCAGGAAGTGGTGGGACAGAAAGAAAGAGGAAATATAAGACCACTTCTCTCCCTTGCAGCAAAGCCCACTTCTCCCCAAGAGATACAAATCATTGATCAACCTGTAGCCAGGACATTTCCATCAGGTGAGTGTATTTACCTTCAGTGGGGTTAACCAATCCTCGCAGGCAAGGGGGGGTGGGGTCAAAGATGGCTTGGCCATGGGAAGGGAGTGGTCCCAGATTTCAAGGGTCCATGTGCCATGAAGAAAGTTTCCAGGACTCCATCTCAACTGCAGAACCTGGAAAGCCAGAGAACCATGTTATAGGTCAGAGAAAGGATTGTCTAACAGCTGGGGCTAACTGTTCAGTGGGGGGGCTTGCTTGAGAGTGAGTGAGCTCCCGTGATTCCTTGTAAGGATACACTGTGAAACTGCATAACAGTGCTGAAGAACATGGCTGGGTAGCCAGGCTTCCTGGATTGAGCCCCTTTGTAGCTGTGAGATTGTGGGCAGGTTGCCTCACTCCTAGAATCTCTGGTGTCCTGCTCTGTGAACTAGGGGTGTGGGGGGGTAAGAATCAGAGAGCCTCCCTCACAGGGTTGTGTGCATATCAAATGAGTTACACATGCCGAGAATCCAGCACTACACCTGTCACACCACCTGTTAGCACTCAGGGGTACTCAGTAACTGGGGGGACCTGGGGATAGAGGTGGCCAGGTTAGCCTCCTGATGCTCAGCCATTTTGGGAGCCAGACCACCTGGTCCCATCACTTCTTTGACACATGTGGCCCTAAGCAAATCCCTTCTCCACTCTGGGTCTGTCTCCTCATCTATACAAATTGAATTGCTATCCTACCTTGCAAGGTTAGTTTGAGGATTATACCGTGTTTCACCGAAAATAAGACTGGGTCTTAAATTAATTTTTGCTCCAAAAGACGCATTAAGGCTTATGTTCAGGGGATGTCTTAAAGGAGCATCCTGAAAAATCATGCTAGGCCTTATTTTCCGGTTAGGTCTTATTTTCGGGGAAACACAGTATTAGGCAATGAGGAAGTGCTTAGCTCAGGACCTGGGGCAGAGGAGCAGAGCAGCCAATAAAGGAAAGCAGTTTTCTATCATAGCAGGTCCTTGAATAATGTTGTTTCCATCATTTCGTTATAATATTGATGAGATGCCATAGGAATTTAACTCTTGTGGATATCAATTAGCCTGTGGTAAAGTTCATTTTGTTATATGTATTATATGTTTCACTTAGAGTTGCAGAATCTTAACAACGTTAAGTGAGGACTTACTGTATTGTCAAAGGTCAGGGATTCTATCGAGATAATTAAAGGTACAGGTAAGATATTGAGCAAAGCCTTTTCGGGCCTGGGACAAAGGGAGGGGAGGACTATGAGTTCCTCTTCCAGTGTAGAAAGGATGTGGCCCCAGATGTTATAGGACAGCTGAGACCAACCTCATTCACAGGGGTCTGTTGAGGGCTCACCTGGGGTCCCTCCTGAGCTCTCCTTTGTACTCCCCAGGCCTCCTGTCTGTGCTCACAATTGCGGTCCTGGGGCTAAAGACAGTGACCTTGGCTGCACTCGCGTTGGCTCTAGCTGCCTGCTGGAGAAGGGCTGGCCAAGAAGATATCAAAACCCAACGCCCAGCAGAGCTGTATTTATCTTAACGTGGGGCATGGGGTATGAGTGAGGGGTTAATCCCAGAGTGGTCCTCTGAGTCAGAGAGGGGCCAGGGCTCCCCAACCATTTCTCTGCCTCTAATCCCAGCCTCCAGATACCACCACCAGCTGCCCCCCACCCCCAGGCCTCATGGAAAACTCCAGGATCCCTACACCTGGTTTCAGATCAGCTGGTGAAATACACACACTTGGCACTAGGCTCCCATCTGTTGTGTCTTCCTCTCTCTTCTCAGCCTGTTCAAGCCCTCCTTGTCCTTCAAAGCCTTACCCAGGTGTCGTGAGTGCCTGTAAGGGCAGTCGCCACATTTCAGTCTCTTCCTGAAAGTCAAGGGGACATTAACCCCTCGTCAAGGCCCCACGTCCCTGCATGGTATTTGTGATGCGAGTAGGGAACAAAGTCCTGACACACAGGTACAGACAGAGTAAGTAACACAGCTTTATTTGGGAGCCAATGTCCCTCCAGAGGCCAGTGCTCTGGTAAGCACAGAAGGTTATACAGGATAGAATAGACTTTAATAACAAACCAAGTCGCAGAGTCAATCGAGGTGGAGAAGGTCCCTGGTCTGGGAGAGACGATCGGGCCCATGGCGAGTCTGAGGCGAGCTGGTCTTGCAAAGAAGAACTTCGGACAATCCCGGAATAGTGCAGCTTACACCTCGCAGAGGGCTCTGTCGGATCGCCCAGACGAATGAACGTCCCCGAGGATCGTTCCGGAGTGTCTCGCTCAGAGCCTGGCAGAGGGTCTTAGCGAGAGCGCCCTGTCGGACCACTCATGGCGTTGCTCTGGAATTCTGCTTTTACCCTCTTTTCCTTGGACTAGTTTACTTCTTAGGTGATAACCAGACGTTGTTTGCCAGGAACTGTTTTGGTGAACGTGTTTACCACTCAATTTTGTTACGCTCAGTTGCACACATAAATATAAACATGTTTACTTTCATGTGTATGTTTTACACATAAATAGGTTTACTTTCACTTTATTCTTATCAGTCTCTCACACCTACTAGTAAACAACTAGTAAACAAGCCTCAACCCAATAACAACCTTGTTTATAGTATATTTCATGTGCTCTATACACCAGGTCTCTCGAAGGCCCTTGCTCCTGCTGCAGTGTCAGCTGCTGCCCTCCCCTTTCCTTCTCTTCACATTTTCTCAACCTTCAAGAGCCAACTCAAAAGGTATCCCTGAGCGTCTTGGTGCTCGCCCAGCCACACTGCCTGTGCCCCCCCCCCCCCATTTACATCCTTTTCTCCTCTTTCCTGCCTTTTTTCCTTCCCCACTGTGGCTGGCTTGGGTAGCTTTAATAGTTGAAATTCAGTTTGGGCAACTTTAACAAAACTCCTAAATAACAGTGGCTTAAACCAGAACAAAGTTGGTTTCTCTCATAATATCCAAGCCTAAGCAGGCGATGCAAAACAGCAGCTCCCTGGTATTGAGACCCAGGATTCCTTGATCTTGTTGCTCCACATCCCAGGTAGCAAGGCCAGAGAAGAAGGCAGTGAACGTGAGCATGACCCTCGCCTTCAACTGCGCTGCTAGAAATTTGTCCATATCACCTGTAATTGGCTGAGTGTGTCACATGGTTACACCTAGCTGCAAGGATGGCTGGGAAATGTAGTCCTTATTTTGGCAGCAAGGTCCCCAGCTGAAAATTTTCACTACAGGAACAGAGGGTAAATATTAGTAGATAATGTAACCAGTAATTTCCATCTCAGTGGCATAAAGGCAGCCTCTTACTTGCTCTGTGGGATACCTGAGTTCCATTCCCAGCTGAAACGGCACTTCTTTGTGCCACCACCTCCACTAGGGCAGCATAATGGAAGGCAGTCATTCTGAAGAAGAGATTTTTGTCCCCCAGGGACATCTGGCAATGTCGAGAGACATTTTTGGTTGTCACTACTTGGCGGGGGAGAGGGGTTACTATTGCCATTTATTGGGTAGAGGACAAAGGTGCTGCTGAAAACCCTATAATGCACAGGACAAGCCCCACACAGAGTGGTCTGCTCTAAGTATTAGCAGTGCCCAGGTTGAGAAGCCCTGGTGTAGGGGGAAGCGCCCATTTCCTAGAGTCAGACATGCCTAAGTTCTAATCCGGAAGCCCCCACTCCCTCCCCGGGTGCCCTTAGAATGGGGAGAAGAACAACCTCGACTTCTCTGCATTGTACCAGAACCCATTCAATTCAACATTTGCTGAGGGCTTATTACATGTTGTGTGCACTGTGTACACTCAGGACATGTGAACCCCCTTCTCTCTTTCCATGCAAGCATTTATTAACACTTACTATGTGGGGAAGTGGAGTAGTCTGGATGTTTTTCATCCTAACAACAGAAAAACACGTTGAACAAGCCTAAGACCATACGGACATTAATACAATTGAATAAATCATTGAATTACCAGACATCAGAAAGCACGGATATGCTGGGCTGAGTAACATCTCCCCACACATACACCTCCAAAGATACCCATATCCTAATTCCTGGAATCTGTGAATGTTACCTTATATGGCAAAAAAGGACTTCGCAGATGTAACTAAGGACCTTGAAAGGGAGAGGTCACCTGGATTCTCCAGGTAGGCCCTGAACACAATCACAAATTGGGAGACAGAAGGAGATTTGACACAGAATAAGAGGAGGAAGCCATGTGACCGCAAAGGCAGAGATGGGAGCCACAAGTTCAAGAACGCCAGCAGTCATCGGGAACTGGAAGAAGCGAGGAACAGATTCTCTGTGGCGCCTCTGGAGGGAGTACGGCCTGTTGACACCATGATTTCAGCCCAGTGATACTGCTTTCAGGCTTCTGGCTTCTAGAACTACAAGAGAATAAATCTTTGTTGTTTTAAGTCACCAAGTTTGCTGTCATTTGTTACAGCAGCCACAGGAAACTAACAGCAGAGAGGCAGGGCACTGGGCCTGCGGAATAACTAGAAGTGGTTTCCTGCTCTGCCCCTGAAAACCCCCTCAGCTTGCAGGGCCCTGCCACCTGCCTGATCTCATCTCCCATCACCAGGCCCTAAAACGACTCTACTCTGGCATCCACCTGGGCCTTGGTCATACCATGTTCCCTAATTCATCCAAGTCTCTGCTAAACTCTTTCCTTTAAGGGGCTTCACCGACCACTGCGTCCACCATGATATCACTTCCCTTATGCAGCTTAAGTTTACTTCACAGCACTGACTGTTACCTGAAATGTGTGTGTGTGTGTGTGTGTGTGTGTGTGTGTGTGTGTGTGTGTTTCTTGATGATTGTTAGTTGTCCCTCCTAGAATTGGAGCTCACTGAGGGCAGGAATCTAACCATTCATTCCGTCATAAAAAGTGGCTGAAGACTGACAATATGCCAGGCACTGATCAGTGTGCCGATGAGACAGGTTGTTAGGTAGACAGGGAGGTCCCTGGTGGAAGAAACAAAGACAGCCATCTCCTGAAACTCCAGGTTCCAAAATGGCTCATTCACGCCAGGACAATATATAATGGTGACTTGAGGTTAATAAGTTGTCTCATAAATCCCTTTTGCCCGGACAAATGGAGCAGATCTGATGGAGGGGAGTGGGTTATTTCATCAATCCTGTCAGGATGGGCAAGCAGGACAAACCTGATAGACGAATTCCATCAGAAGGCGCCAGCTTCCTTCTCCAAGCAGGCAAGGGAAGATATAAAAATAGAGCTTTTGCCTCAGACAGTGGGCACCCCAGTCAGGGACCCCCTCTCGTTCAAGAGCTGCGACCCTTTACTTGTAATAAACTATCCTGTTTTGCAATTCCTCTCCTCTCCCTGGTCGGCGCTTCCATTCTTCAGCTTCACAAGACCACGTTCCCAGCACTCAGAAATATCCCACATCACTGAGAACAAAACGAAAAAGTCAGCTCTCTCAGAGCTTCCCTCCTACCGGGGGAAGATAAACAAAGAGCAAATGAACATAGATAAGTAATATGTCACGTGGTAATACGGGCAAGAGAATAATAAGGCAGAGTGAGGGCAAGGAAGATGTCAGAACTAGCTGCAGGTGAGGTGGTCAGATGAGGGTGGTCAAATGAGGTGTCACTAGTCAAGTGACATTTGACCTGAGACCCCACGGGGGTGAGGGAGAGAATCCAGCAGATATGTGGGGAAAGAGCTTAATACAAGCACAAGGAACAGCAAGTTCAAAAGCCCTGAGGCAGGAGTATGCTTGACATTGCAAAGAAACTGCAAGGACTAAGCAGAATGCTTGGCACATGTAAATCCCCGTAAGTATCTGAGGGGACATACCGGGTAGAAGTGAAGTTCATGGTCTGGGGAGTCTGACTGCAAGGTCAAATACCAGTTCTCCCACTCATCTCTCAGTGAGTTTATTTCTCCCAGTGTGTCTTGGGTTTCCTTATCTATAACCTGGCAATAACATTCATTAGCACCTCCCTCTGAGATGGCATTGAGGCTAAAATGCGTTAGTGCATTAAAGCATTTACCGTGCCCGGCACGTGGGAAGCTAAATAATTGTTATTAAGTGTTGACAGCATAAACTGCTCTCTCCATGTCAGGAAGCGTGGCAGCCCACAGTGCCTGGGGCCCTCATCTTGTGGCTGCAGCCACTAGAGGGCCCTGAGTTTCATCAGATTCTATTGGGAAATCCTAGGGAAAGACATTGACGTGATTTATAGGGACATGGGGGGGTCCCCAAAAGAGATGGAGAGAGTGCTGGCAAATAAAACAGATGGTGGCCAATTCAGGTCGCTTGGGCACTTGGGGAAAACCTGCTCTTGACAAATTGAAAGAATGGGGAATGAACTGGAGTCAAAGTTCTTCAATCCTGCCACTCCCCTAGTTTGGGGCCTGGGGCCCTCTCCAGGCAAGATGGCCAGCCAGACAGAGGGGGACGACCACCAGCCTGCAGAAGCTCCTAGCAGGGGCCCCACTCAGCTCACTGGGCTTGTGCCTTGGGATCCAAACTGCAGGAGGTCAGTGGCTATAATCCAGGCCTCCCTGAATTAGAACATCTGTTTCTCTCCCTCCTCTTTTTCTGTCTTGTCCTTTTCTGCTGCTCTTCTTTATCTGTCCCCTTCCCCTCCTGTGATTCTTTCTCCTCTCCTTCCCATCAAGGGCCCCCCCCACTTCCTCCTGCAGATAAGGCCTAGAGCCGAAGGAAGAGTGGGGGACAGACACACTCAGTAGAGGCAGGGGGCAGGGACTCGAACCAGGAATGGTACTGGGTGATTTCGCAACAGAAAGGAGAGTCTCAAACCACAAAGGTTGTCCTCCCATCTGACCTACCTGTAAACCTATTTATAAAAACCTGAACCTAGACACCAGTTCATTTGACATTGACATATAAACTTAAAGTATCTGTTGCCCAGATTTAACATACACCAAATTTCCCAGGAATATAACTACTATGTTAATTGAGGAAAGACCAAACTTTATATTGTTCATATTGTTAAGAGGCTTTTTTTTTTTTACCATTTTGAGAAATTATGTCACCCACAGCAACACATTTACAGGATTTTAATCACTCATAAAACAGCCCTGTACATAGAGGCAAGTATCTAATTGCTTCATTTTGTCTTGTATTATACTTACACCTGAGGATTGAAGTACAAAGCATTTTATTCCAAATTACTTTCCCTTTATTTCTCTAGTTAGGGCATGATCTTGATTTTTTCAATAAGTGTAGGTTAGTTTTATTATCTCTGAATTCCATGTAAAGTAGTAACCGGGTGATACAAAATGTTTGTATGAAAAAGGGGGTGTGGGTCTGAGAGAGCTGTGAACACTGGGCTGGCTTACCTCCCACCTCCCACCTTGCTCAAATGTAGGCCCTGAAGCCCAGAGAGGTCAAGAGACCAGCTCATGTCACCCAGCTTGTCCAGGGAGAGCCCAGCCCACGACCACAATGAAAACCGAAGAGAGTGGCTTTGCAGCCACGTCACTTGGGGACAGCGCATTTGCAGATCTGAGTGCCCAGGCATTTATTCTCAACACAAAGGCACCTGCTTTATGGGAAAAGAAAAGTTTTATTTATTGAAATTAGGTCACATCCCACAGTCAGCTCAGCACTCCTCAGGTACCTGCCATGCATTGTTGTTCTCAGATTCTGACCTCTGTATTTCTCACCTGGATGTTCAGATATTCAAGGTTTCATTCACTCGTTCCTTCATCAATTCAGCAGAGCCAGTAAGTAGCTATTTAATGCCAGTGACTGCAGGTCAGAGGAGACAAAAGGACAGCTAACATTTGCTGAGGGCTTACTAAGTGACAAACATGGCTCCCGGCACGTCGCATTGAATCCTCACAAATCCCTCTGAGGTCGGCACTGTAAGGAACTCCATTTTACACATCAGGAAACTGAAGTTTACAGAGATCATTTGCCCAAGATCATATAAGCAGTAATAGCTGGGCTTCAACCCCAAGTTATCTGAGTACAGAGCCTGTGCTCTTAAGCAATATTGTGCTGGAGACAGCCACAGGCCCTGCTGTCACAGGGATTATGGCCTTTGGGGAAGGGGAACATTTAACGTGGAGCCACAGAGCACACACAGGGGACTGTCTGTTGGAGCCTGGGGACGTAGAAAGGCCTCCTTGAGGAGGAGACACTTAAACTGATACTGGAATGAAAGCTGCCAAAGGGAAGAGGAAGAGAAGCACATCCCAGGCAAGGTGGCAAGAAGGCGAAGAAGCTGAGGACCTAAAATACAGGATTGTATCTGAAAAGATGTCCTTGGAGGCCTGAAGAAAGCGAGGGAGCACCTTGGCCACCCATAAGGGAAAACTCCGGACAAAGGGAGCGGCAAAGGCAAAAAGACTCTGGTGCAAATGCGTGTGTGGCACATTCGAGGAACAGCAAGAAGGGCCGTGTGATGGGAGCAGAGGAAGCAAGTGAG
The DNA here is from genome assembly GCF_004115265.2 of Rhinolophus ferrumequinum. Lineage (NCBI taxonomy): Eukaryota > Metazoa > Chordata > Mammalia > Chiroptera > Rhinolophidae > Rhinolophus > Rhinolophus ferrumequinum. Next base: position 24,122,479 of record NC_046306.1, on the reverse strand, counting down.
AAGCCTAGGAGGTGAGGTGGGGGGCTTGGCGCATATTACATGGGTTTTGCAGGCCCTGAGAGTCCCGCAGAGTGAGATGGGAGACACGGAAGGGTTGGGAGAGAGGAGTGACATGTCGTTCAAGGTCTGGTTTTGTTCCCTAGAATGTGAACTACAAGAGGGCAGGGGCTTTGCTTTGCTCGCAGCCCATCCCTAGCCCTGGAAGGGCACTGGGCTCTTGATAACACTCAGTAAATATCTGAACAAGTGAATGAACGAATGAATAAATTAATGAAATGACGGGATTAGTTCATGAGTAATTGTGACTGACTCCTTTAGCTATCCTGCATCCTTCAGGTATGTTTAAGATCCTCCCCGCCTCTCCTCTCCACGCCGCTCCCACCCCCGCCGTTGGGCTGAGGATCCGCTCCACGGCCGCCAGAGGGCGCGCAGCCGCGGAGATCCCGCACGGAGGGCTTTGCGTGAGGCACCGCGTGGGGAGGGGCCTAAGGGCGGGCGCCGCTAGGCTGCGCTGCGTCCCCCAGGGGCGGAACGCGGCTGTAGGGCTGAGGCGGTGCGGCTGCAGCCGGAGCGGTTTGGGCGGTGCACGGGGCGAAGATGGCGGCCGAGAGGCAGGAGTCGCTGAGGGAGTTCGTGGCGGTGACGGGAACCGAGGAGGACCGGGCCCGCTTCTTCCTCGAGTCGGCCGGCTGGGACCTACAGGTAGCGCTACGAGGCGGGCTGTGTCGGGCAGGCCGGGGGCTGCGGGTCGTGGGCGCCTGACACGTCAAGCCCATGGAAGCCGAAGCGCACAGTCATCCCGTCGGGCCGCGGCCTGAACCAGGCCTCAGGGGCCTGTGGCCGCTTGCCACGCGTCGCCAGCTCGGCTTCGACGTGGGAAAACGCTGGCCAGCCCCGGCCCCGGCCGGCTGTGTCTGACTCAGTTTCCCCTTCGGCCTCGCCGGTCCGCTGGGCCAGCGAGTCTTTGGGGACTGCCGCAACCCGCGTGGAGACGGGGAGCCTGGGGGCGTGGCGGCCGCGCCGAGTCTCGAAGGGATCGGGAATGACCAGTTCCTGGGTGGAGCAGCGCTGGGGACGAGGTGGTCCTTCATTTCCATTTCCGTAGCCCCGGCCGCAGGTGGAGGGAGAAGCCCGGCCCAGGATTTGGCTCACGCCCCCTTCTACCTAATTCCTGGGAAAAACTACCTCTGGGGTGGTGGCGCAAGGTTGGAGCCTATTTTTCTTAGTTACCTTATCTGTAAAATGGGAGTCTCGTCGAAGTTGTCATCTAGTTCACTGGCACGTATTAAGTATTCATAAATACTTACTAATTAATTAAGACATTAAGGTGAGCTGCACAAGGCAGAGGTTTGTGTAGACTCTTGGGTCGCTGGTGCCTAGAACAACGCCCGGCACATAATAGGTACTCAGTAATTGCAGAAAGAATTCTGTAAATGTTCTTGGCTCTCCTGCATCTTAGGCAGATGATTAATGTTTGAGGACCGACCATGAGCCAGGTGCTGTTCTAACTGCTTTACGTGTCCTAAGCCATTTAACGTTTGCATTTTGCAGCTGAGGTTTAGGGAGGTTAAGTTACTTGCTCAGGGCCTCCCTAGCCACCAGGTAAAAGAGAGCATTGAAACTAAGTGCCGTCGGATTCCAGAGCCCGAACTCTTAACCATGTGCCCTGCACTTTACATATGTTGATTTGCTTAATTCTGGCAACACTGAGTTAAGACTGGCCCCATAGTATAGATGAGGAATTGGAAACTCCAAGGGTAAATGATATGCCCAGGGCCACGGAACCAAGAAGTCCTAAGTTTGGGATTTGAACGGGGTCGTCCCAAAAGTAAGAGTTAGATAAAGCATCACGCCTTTACAGACATGGTGTGAACGAAGCTTTTGTGCAGGGCAGAAATACAAAATGCAGCTTCTGCCTGAAAGTTAGAAGCGCACAGTGTTGTAATAGGCAGTTCATCAGTCCCAGTGTCCTCACACTATAGGAGGGGACACTGAGGCATGTGACATGACTTGCCTGGCAGGGCCAGAACTTGAATGTAGGCCCCCATCAATACCAAGTCAGTGCATGTCCCATGACACCGTTTTCCTATCGGGCCTGTTATGTCCTGCAAAGGCACACTGCCTCCAGCAGATGGGTTATATGCCATGAAGGCACACTACTCCTAGTGGGATGATTTTGTCCCACAACAGCTCGCTGCCTGCTATAAGGCTGGTGACCTTGAGGACAGGAGCCATGTTTTTTTCATCTCTGTAGACCGCAGTGCCTTTATTCCTTTGTGCAAAGTAAATGCCTGTCCATTGACTCAATGAGAGAAACATACAGCCACAAAAGGCCCAAAGACTCCTATATTCCTCATGTATGTATAGAGCTAAGGCATGACTATGCATAAATATTAATGGATCCTTTCATCCATTGTGCAGGGTTGCTGGGACGGGTGTCCCCATTGCACAGGTTAGGAAACCGGGCCTCAGAGAGAAAGTAAAAAGTAGCGATTGGGAGTGGTCTCACAGTTCCTGACTCCTGGCTGTCACATAAGAACTGAGAATAAGGGCCTGAGCAGACTACCTGGGATGGAACCTGGCTCTGCTCCTTACCGACCTTGTGACCGTGGGCAGTTTTCTTAACTTCTCAGTACCTCTGTATCAACTATAAAATGAGACGATAATAACACTAATTACGTAGGGTTCTTTGAGGATGAAATGAGTTAACATGAATAGTTACACTCAAACAACGTGGCTCATGAATGCTCAATAAACGTATACTGCTTTTACTAGATCACATTTCCTAATAAAATGAGAATGAGGAGTGTCTCCATCTCAGCTTCTTGCCTTCTTTTCCCCATAGCAGGTGGAATTTGTTTCAGGTAATGTAAAGACTAACAGTTGGGCTCTCGCCTTTTTCTGGGTCTAATTTTCTGACTCCCCAGAGACAGACCTACTTGTAAGTGTGGGCCATGTCTTTGTGTCTTTGCTCCTTCGTGCTCAAAGAAGATATGTGTTAGATGAAGTCGTAGTTAAGGATTCCAAGTTACTACCTCTCTGTTTCAGATCGCCCTAGCGAGCTTTTATGAGGATGGAGGAGACGATGACATTGTGACCATTTCGCAGGCAACTCCCGGTTCAGTGTCCAGAGGCACAGCCCCCAGGTAAGGGCCAACTTTAATTACTGCTACGTGGGTGTGCTTCCAGCGGTGATGAGGAGCTGTTTCCTTTCTTGACAGAGGGTGCAGGCCTGGGGACAGGGACCAGTGAGTTGAGTGAGAAAGAGACGGACTGGTAGGTAGACTGCATTCTCAGAAGCCAAGTTTGTGCTACACCTCTGAGCGATTCTGTGTGGAGCCTGCCTTCCTCCACTCCAACCCTGTTTGACCTGACTGAGCCTTTCCTTTAGAGATAAGCATGGCACACTCAGGTAGAGACTCTTACCTGAGAGTGCTTTATGGTCTAATCCTGGAGGAAACCACAGAACCTGCTTTTAAGATGTTGGAGGGTCTTTTATTTATGAAATGTGAGGAGTCGCCTCTCCATCTCTGGAAGTTTTTAAGTAGAAACCAGGGGACTTCCTTTCAGGGGTGCGGTAGATGTAAAAGATTAGGCCAGATGACTTTAGAAAGGTGTTTGTTTGTTTGTTTGTTTGTTTGTTTTGACATTGTTGGATGCCTGTTACCCTATTAAGAAGTTAGAGAAAATAAACTTGTGTAACCCATCTTTTCCAAAATTTATTATAGAGACCGTATCTTAGGCGAACTTGTGTTGAGCATTACGATCCTACTTCCTTCCCCTGCCCCCGCCGCCCTGGCTCCAGTGTTCCCACAGCAGATCACTGCTGCGATCTGCAGGGTGAGACAGTGCTGGCCTTCCAGGAGACAGGCAAGGCCGCTTCCTACAAAAGGCGCTGAGCTACACCTGCTCTCTCTGCTTTAGCCCGATTTGCTTCTATTCTCTGGTGTATGTTTTCACCAGAGAAACTTATTTGGGTTTAAACTCAGCCCCAGAATACAAATGTATGCTTTGCCAATGAAGTTGTACATTGTGTTTCTCTGTAAGGGCATCTGAGCCTTAAATTACATTTCCTCTCTTTGAAAGAATACTAACCCCAGATCTCATTGCTTCCTTAACTTTGTTCCTTTCCTCCCGTTTCCAGAGGAGAGGGGTAGTAGGCAAGTGATCTTTTCATTATTACTAACTGAGGGAGAGGGAGTGCCAACCTGTGAGGTGACGGTGAGGGCACTGCCAGGGACGTGGTTGCTAGGGGAAGGGCTCTTGCAGCCCTGATAGACCGCTGATTTCCTGGGGGGGGGGGATCTTTCACAGCCACTCCAGGTTACTGTTGGGGTGTCGGCATGTCAGAAATACAGAGGCGGAGGAGTTGAAACTTCGCCTCTGAGGTCAGTCACATATTCATGCCTCCCCTCTCTCGGAGTCCCTATCAAAGGACTAGTTTAACAAAGCATGGGCCGAGGAGCCTGCCTGCCTCGGTTCAAATCCCAGCTCTACCACTGACTGGAGATTTGTGATCTTGGGCAGCTTACTTAACATCTCAGGCCGTCGATTTTCCTCACTTGTCAAATGGGAATGGCTAGTAATGCCACATGGGAGATTAAATCAGTTAGTTAATACTTATAAAGCACTTAGAACACAGCAAATGCCAGCTGCAGTCATTACCATTTTATTATTATCATTAGCGTCCATTCTCATCTTCCCCATTCTTTGTGTTCCCTGACTCATTTCACAACAAGTACATATATTTAAAAAATAGACATAAATGTACAAGAATCAAGGAAATAGGAGTGTTTCATGTTAAGGCTGAGAGGAGTGAACAGCTGAACACATGCCGGCCTAAAGGCTTTGCTTTGTTGCTTTGGCTGAGCCTCAGGCTCGGTACTGAGGGGGGCGGGCCAGCTCATCGCCTTCTCGTCCTTGTGCAGAAGGAAACTGCCACATGCTCAGAAGCCGTGCTTGTGCTAGCGCCTCCGATTCCGTGTGGGGCCTGCTGCGCCCCCCACCCCCAGCCCCGTTACACCTGCTGCTGGGCTCTCCCTGGCCCCACTGTCATCTCACATAGCTTTCATGTCCTCACTGCTGCCATGGAAGGACAATTAGTGAGCTCTTCCTTGGACTCTAGAACAGGGGTTCTTAGTGTGGAGGCCCCGAAACCCTTGGAGGAATCTATGGAATGGATGTGAGAAGGTCCATAAAATACCTGAAACTAGGCAAAAATTTGTGTGTATGTTGTATCTTTTCTGGCAAGGAAATTCATAGCTTTGTCAGATTTTCAAAGGACTGTGGGCCCTAAAAACGTTAGCCATTGCAATAGGAGAAAGTCTCAAGTCCTCGGTGGTAACGGCTGTCGTGCCCTGAACACTTACCGCATGCCAGGCACTGGGTTACTAAGCCTTTGCAGACACGTGTGTTAGGCCTCACTGTAAGCCTCTGACGTGGGTGTGTTGTTCCCACTTTACAGATGAAGGCACTGAGGCTGAGCGTTCCCAAGACCACACAGCTAGTGAAACAGGAACTTAAATGCAGCTCCGTTTCTGCTCCCAGCATTCAGCCAGAGCGGTGTACTGCCTCTCGTTGTGGATATTCAGGGTCCTCCAGAGTTTGCTATGAACCTACCATCCTAAGCTTAACCCCTTTTCCTCAGTTCTTAAATCTGTATTCCAACCAAACTGATTTCTTTGGTGTCTCAATTTTGCCTTATTTTTTGCTTCTGCCGTTGTTTGAGCCTCTCACCTGACTGGGCATGCCCACTCTCGCTTTCTGCCTGTCCACATCCCACGCTTCTTTCCAGGTTTAGCACCATCCCCACCTTCTGGGTTATCCCCAACCCAGAAGCAGCACGCCGCCGTCCATTCCTCCAGTCACAAGTATAATTCGTTCGCTTCTGTGACCCACCCGTGTCCCTGTACTGCTTGGTGACATCTCCTGTGCTGTCTTCAACTCTTCTCTTGAGATTTAACTTATTTTTTCTCCCTAAGTAAATCGTTAAGTTCCTGGATGTGGGACGAATAGTGTAGCAGGAGCACCCACGTCTGTCTAGCTCTGCCAGGTGTTCTCACCTACGTTCTCTTCTTAGACTTCAGTAGCTGTGGGAGTCGGTAGGGTGCTCACCAACCATTCCGTAGGTCAGGATGCTGAGTCTTTGAGAGGTTGAGTAACTCACAGCTGCTGTGCTGGCAGATTCAAGCCCAAGTCTGTCTGCATCCAAAGCTGCTGCCTCCTCCCTGTCCACACCTCCCGCCCCTGTACCTAGCACAGGGTCAGGCAACACGTAGCGGTTCATTTCTTCCTTTTTTTCCTTCTAGCCAACAAAACGTACTTCCTTAGAATTTCAGGGACTGCCACTATGTGATTCTCTTAAAATTGTACTGTCCAGTGTGGTAGCCACTGGCCTCATGTGGCTGTTTAATGAATTAAACTTAAATAAAATATTCCATTATTCATTTGCACTTCGCCACATTTCACATGCTCAGTAGCCACATGTGATTAATGGTTTCCACATTGGATGATGCAGATGCAAAATTTCCACACCACAGAAAATGTGATCTACAAAGGACTTTTGTGCCCCTTCAGGGTGCCAAGGTAGCCTGAGAGATAGAGTTTTGATGATGAAAAATTGAAATTTCTGAGACATTTTGCCAGTTTGTAGAGGGCATAGACAAAATAGTCTGAAATTGGTGGTCCCCGAAGACATCCGTACCATTAAGTAACTCTCAGAGCAGTGATTCTCAAACTTGAGCGTGCAGCAGAATTACTTGGAGGGCTCCTTAAAAGCAGATTGCTGGCCACTCCTCCGGAGTTTCTGATTGAGGAGGTCTAAGGTAGGTCCTGAGGATTTGCATTTCTCACAGTTTCACAGGTAATGCGTGTGCGCCTGGTCCAAGGACCAGCACTTTGAGAACCACTGCTCAAGAGTAGTATTAAAATGTGCCGCACCATGCGTCAGTCCCCCGACTGTTCACAGAAAGCCCCTGAGGCTGGTGCCGTGATTGTCTCCATTTTCACATGCGATAACAAAGGCTTAGAGAACTTCACTACCGAACCCAAGATCCCAGGGTGGGAGGCTAAGTGGGGATCAGACCCAGGTATGTGGACACCAGAGTCTGCATCAGATACTATCAGTCTAGGTGTAAGAACTTTTGGGGAAAGAATCAAACCCATAGCCAGAGCAAATGGTTTGCTCAAGCAAGTGTACACATGTGTATTGGAAGCTGTTTAACAACAGAGAACATTTTTTCCATAGTTGTTTTTTGAACCATGTCGTGCAGAGCATCAGGGAATGCCCAGGTGGTTTCTCTCAGCTAACTCAAGCAGGGATGTATTTGCCTCATTGATTGGTGTTTGTCCTCCCATTTCTAGTGGATTGAACCTCAAAGCCTGTTCTGTCCCATAGTTGTCTCTGAAATAAATCAAAACTGAACTGGAGCTTGCTTTCTAGTACACAACTCCTTCTCTGGCTGTCCTCACTAAATCTGTGTTACCCTCTTCCCCCCATATCATAGTGAAACTACTATTTTCCCTTAAGAAATGCAGAAAATGTTTTTATAAATTATGTGTCTCGTGATCCTTGAAAAACTTAAAATTGTTCCTTGAGGACAAATCTAAACTAGGAAAAAAATGGCAGTGTAAGACAGTGTCAGAGGAGAAAGCTAACCCTCTCACACCCGTTTTTAGTGTGCACGCCACCACACCTACACAACTCTGCGTTTTTTCCTAAACACTAACAAATACTCTTGACTAACCTTGGTACAAGCACACAGGCCTTCTTGCCCACATACTCATTTCATGTCTACATCTGGACGATGTTTCCTTCCTCTAATGTTCCTCTTGTTCGTCTTTGTGTCTGTGCATACGCTGCTTTCCTGTAGCGCCCTTTCCCTGTAGGTGGTCCCCTTTCCCTGCCAGCCCCACCACCCTTTGTCCAGCTGACTGTCCACTACTTCTTCAGCACTTGGTCCGAATGTTGCATTTTTCTGGGAATCTTTCTTGATGTTCCTCCATCCCCACTCAGAACATGTGCTCGTACATCCCATTTACTTCCCTCTGTCATAGTCCCTATTGCACAGTATTTAATGAGTGGTTTCTTGGCCGAAGTGCCACTAGTCTGTCAGCAACTCAAGGATAAGAACTATGTCTTATCATTTTTGTAGACCTAGCATCCAGTTCAAGTGCTAGGCACGGGCCTTCTCTCAATATTTAAAAATTAAATGATGAAAGTAGCTATTCAGTAGTAAGTTTTTAAAGTAGTACAGACCCCACCTCGTCCTCCCCTTTTTAATTGATTCTCAGTCCTGTGTGACCTTGAAGAAATAAATGCCGCGTTATTTTGCACATAAACTTAGAGAGATAAACCCTTTTCCACAAAGATCGTCGTCTTGCCCTATCAAAAAAATCTAACCCCAGTATCCCCAACCCTTTAACAGCTGATGACAAATGTTACCTTGCTTTAAATCCCCCGGCGATCATTTTGCTTTTTTCTGTGTCTCCAGCGATAATAGGGTAACATCCTTCAGAGACCTCATTCATGATCAAGATGAGGAGGAAGAGGAGGAAGAGGGCCAGAGGTGAGTCTTTGGTGGGGGGCACAGGCCACGGGGAAGTCCGTGATGATGTGTAAATCATCTAGAAGGATAAACACGTTTGGTTATCAGTAGCTGTTACTCCTGTGAGCTAGTCGTACACATACTCCCTTCAGCTTAGAAGTAATCTTTGTCCCGTGTTACTGTTTTTCTTTTGGGGTATTCTGGGTTTGTTTCTGTTTTTAATTGTTAAAATAATGTGTATTTATTGAAGAGTATTATGGGAAGGGAAACAAATAAAGAAAAAAGGCATTTGTAATACACAACCCAGAGGATACAAGAGGTAACCAGGTATCAGTAACGTTTTTGGTGTTTCCAGCTTTTTCTTTTTCATTGAAAAAACAATGCATCACATAATAAACAGAATAAAAGGCTTATAAATGTATATTCCCCCAATGTACACAAACATTGTTTGTTTGTTTTTAACCTTAAGGAATGTTAGTGAAGTTAGTGTCCATTGTAGAAAATACACAATAGCGTAATGAAAAAATATAACCTCTACCATTTGGTAACTACAGTTAGTTAACATTTTGGCATATTTCCACCCAGCCTTGGTTCTGTGTATGAGTATACATATACTTTGTTTTATGTCGTGTTTTACATGGTGAAGTTCAGATTATTTGGTTGCTTGCTTTCATTGGATTAATGCTACATCTTGAACACTTCTCCATGTCATTAAAATTCTCCATAAGTGTTTTCAATTACTATAATGATAATCCATTATATGGGATGTCTGGCATTTAGATTGTTTCATTTTTTTACCACTGTAAACATCAGTGCTGTCAACGTCTCCGTCTTATTAATCTTGGACTTCGTTTCAGATTATTTTCTTAGAATAGCAATGAAAATACCAGGTCAAGGGCATGAATATTTTTAAGGCAGTTGGTCACAGGCTCCTAGTTCTAAAGCCAACACTTTGAGATCCCTTAATAAAGACCTTATAGGGCATTAAGTAGAACTTCATCTACCTGGAATGAACAAAAAAGAACTGGCTGTAGCCTCATTTCACAGGTTTTGCTTCTCCGTGGGCTCGGCCTCAATCTGCCACACATTCCTAAGGAACACGGTTAATGACCGTTACAGGAATGCTGTTACCTCATCATGGACACTCTTTGGGAAGTGGCCTGAGAAATTACACGAGTTCTAGTCTCTGTTTTCATCCACATACACTGTACACTGCCGCAGGTCCTTCTTAGTACACTCAAAGTTCAGAAATAAAGACTAATTTCAGGGTAGGGTTTGACCCTCCTTGAGTGCCAGGCAGTGTTGTCACGTATGTGAATGCCCAGCTCCTAAATGACCTTCTCCTGCCATCCTGTCATATCTTCCAGGCATTGGTCTGCTTTATTTCACATCCTGATTCCTTCCTTCGCCTCTCGGCATTTCAGACCGGATGACACTGGGGGGTGTCCTCGCTAAGGCCTGTGGCTTTGCCTTGCGTTCCACAAGGAATGTCAGGAACTAGAAGGCTGAGACTAATTTTTGTAGGTTCTCCATTCTCCCCACCCAGGGACGTGCTACTGACTTAACTGACTAGGAGTGATAAGGGGGCAGTTAGCCAGGCTATGTGACTACTGGTTTTCAGACCCAGGTAAAAAAAAGTGCCACTTACTCTCAAGCCATGCTTGGCTCCTTGCAAAGCCCAGTGTGGGTATCTTGGGGCCTGGATTTGAGCTCCCCTGACCTTCGCTAGTCCCCTGTCCTCAGTTCCCTCAGTGTCTATCACAAGAGGAGCAAAGCAAGGCTGGGGTGAGCTCTCACTGTGGTGTCACACCCCCTTACATGTGTGTGTTACTCTGTGCTTGTTCTTTTGCATACATCTGCTGATTTGAACCTCATGGCCCTGACTTAAGGAGCAGGTAGGTAGGGCATGTGGTCCTTCCCTCCCATGTCAGAGACAAGGAAAGGGAGGTTCAGGGCAATGCACTGGCTTGCCCAGAGTCGCTCAGCAGCAGAGCCAACATTAGAGCCTTGCTGCTTGTACTAATGTGCCGCTGCCACCATTAACCAGAGCTGCTAGTGGTAGCTGCTTCTGATTGTGACCATAGCTGCAGTGTCCTGGAGAGGTGCTGGCCACCGGACAGAGAATTCCCAGCTGGGCCGTGCTATCGTGCATGCCTGGAATGCCCTTCCCTGATTTCTTCACCTGATAGCTCATCTTCCTTCTCCAGACTCAGCCCAGAAGACACCTTCTTAGGAAGCCTTGACTGTACTCCCCAGCTCAGTGTTCCCCGAGCACCCCTTAGACTGACCTCTATTGCTGTTCACACTGCATTATGCCTGCCTGCCTCCTTACACGTGTCCCTAAGTAGATAGTAAGTTCTTAGAGCTGGGCATTGTACCCTTCGCCTCAGTGTGCCCAGCACCTAGCCCAGAGCCTGGCACATGCTCTATTCATGTTTTCCAAGGGCATTCGGTGTTAGATGTGTATTTTCTGCACAGGTTTTATGCCGGAGGCTCAGAGAGAAGTGGACAGCAGATTGTTGGCCCTCCCAGGAAGAAAAGTCCCAACGAGCTGGTGGATGATCTCTTTAAAGGTGCCAAGGAGCATGGAGCTGTCGCTGTGGAGCGAGTGACCAAGAGCCCTGGAGAGACCAGTAAACCGAGAGTGAGCATGGAGGGTCCTTGTCTGTGTCCACAGGACTCAGGTTCCAGAGTGGGAGAAAGAGGTCTTCCTCATCCCATACCCAGTAGTGACTAAATTCGTTGTGTTTTGTTTTCATTTGCTCACTCTCATAAGCAGAAGAGCAGCTCGGCTTCTCCCATCCTTTACCATGAAATCAAGATTTGAGGCAAAGTTTTCAAACCTGTGACCTATAATCTGGATCAGATCCTACACATGTGTTTTATGTAGACTATCCAATTTGACTTACTCAGTTTTTTGCTTTATTTTGTTATCATTGAATTAATAGCCACCTGTTTTACATAATTCTGGGTTTCTGTCATCTTTGGGAAAATCAAAAATTCTTCAGTGTTATCCTGCACCCAGATACCTACATGGCCGTGATTAACTAGCGCTGGTGGCACCTGTTCCCTTTAGCCCAGCAGCACTTCTCACCCCAATCCTTGCCTCTCAATGGCCGGGCCTGTAGCTGGCCCTGCAGCGCTGCCCGGGCCTGTAACTCTCGAGTTTGATACCCAGAGAAAGTATGTCCGGTAGTTAAGCTTTCTGTACATCATTTTATCTGAGTAACCCCACCACCATTGACCCACTCCTCAAGTGTTCATGAATTTGCCTTCTATAGCCATTTGCAGGGGGTGGCTACCGCCTTGGGGCAGCACCAGAGGAAGAGTCTGCCTACGTGGCAGGAGAAAGGAGGCGGCATTCTGGCCAAGATGTGAGTGTGCATCTACCTTCCTTAGGGGGGAGCTTGTGAACTGTTCTGCCATTTTGGGGAAGGGATTGGTCACGTGTTGTGCGTGAACCAGCAGTCTCTGAAAAGAAGGAGACAGTGCCCTGGCTCTGGTTCCTGTACAGAGGCTTACTTGAAAATCAAAGACAGCTCTCGTCTGGTTGGGCAGGGGCCTCATGAGAAGGGGTGGGCAGAGGGGATAGACAAATGAAGGACTTTTCTGGGCATACCATAGACCTCAGGCAGAGGGGCAGTTTTCTAGTGGTATGAGCGTAGCTAAAGAATTTGGTCTTCTTGAAGCTAAATAATAATGAATGTCAACTATAATTTTACATATGTGTGTGTGTGTGTGTGTGTGTGTATATATATAGTCACAGGATGTGGACTACAGCATAAGGAATAGAGTCAGTGGAACTGTAACAGCTATATGCGATGTCAGAGGGGAAGTAGATTGGGGGAGATTTGGGGGAGCGGGGGTTATCACTTTATGAGGGGTATAAATGTCTAACTATTACATTGTTTTGTACACTTGAAACTAATTTTTTTTAAAAAAGGAATTCGATCTTCAGACTGACCACCCAAAGAGGACTGAAATGCAACTTTAAAATAGTTTTCCTTGTTATTTTCTAGTCCTGTTTTCCCTGTACATAAGGGTGCCCCCTCCAGCAAGAGTAATCATACTATATAAACAATTTTAAGCTTTTTAAATTTAATATTATGCCATAAACTTTTTCATACAGCTTTGTCACCGTTAGTTTCTATATTTGTTTTTAATCATTTTGGGTTTATTCCAAAGTAAAGGCAGCGAGAAGAAAATAAAAATTCTATCCACCTGAGGCAACAGCTGCTAATACATTCATTTTTAGCCTTCTAGCCCCTCTTCTGTGACTATGTACACGGAGTCGTAAATATCATTTCTGATGACTGCAAAATAGTCCTTGAGTATAGTTGATCACGGGCTACGTGCCAGGCACACAGGCAGCCCTACAGGTGAAGCCGCAGCTTTGATTGAGTCGCCTGCCCAGACCCACTGAACTAGTGAGTGGCAAAATGAAGGCACAGACCCTGGGCTGCTTAAATCAAAACCCACTGCTCTTAACCTGTGCCGTATTAGCTTCTTATTTTTTGTTAATACTTATTTGGTGGTTGTTGGTTGGTTTCCTCGTGTGTGTGTGTGTAGGAGTGCATCTGTGTTCTAATAATGACACAGTGAAATAGTAAAAACTTACGAACTTGCAGGTTCACAGTGGTGTGCTTGCCAGGTTGCTGACAGTGTGTGGACTGCTTGCCTCCTGTTGTCACAGGTTCATGTAGTGTTGAAGCTCTGGAAGAGTGGATTCAGCCTGGACAATGGTGAACTCAGAAGCTACCAAGACCCATCCAATGCCCAGTTTCTGGAGTCTATCCGCAGAGGGTGAGCAAGAAAAGCCTTCCTCCGGGTTCCATGTCAGTGAGTAAGGTGGCAGATGGGAAAGAAAAGGCTGATCCGAATGTTTACCGTTTAAGAAGTAAACGTTTTTAAGCAGATTTAGCACAGCTGAGATACAGATTCACAGATCTGCTCCAAAAATCTTGTGTCTGATTTTTCCCCTGTGGGCCTGGGGCAGAGCCAAGTGACTTAAGTGACATCAGGCCTCGGCCTTGACTTTGAGCGGCAAGAGAAGGGGATGGCAGATGGGAGCCCCTTAACAGCCAGCTCCCTGTGGGGCTGCAGTTTTCACAGTTGGAACTGAGAAGTTTATTCTCACACCATCACTCCTCCCCATCCTGCTCTGTGTGGAGCCCAGCATGGCCTTTCCTCCCGCAGGGAGGTGCCGGCAGAGCTGCGGAGGTTAGCTCACGGTGGGCAGGTGAATTTGGACATGGAGGACCATCGGGATGAGGACTTCGTGAAGCCCAAGGGAGCCTTCAAAGCCTTCACTGGCGAGGGTCAGAAACTGGGCAGGTAAGGAGAAGCACAGGGAGCGGGACTGCGTCCGTCGTTCCTGCCAGGTTCAGCAGACCCTCCCTGTTTACCCCTCACTGTATGAACCTCCACGCTTTACACAGTACTTCACATTTTATTTTCATGGAAGAGAGAATATGGAGAACACAGGCTTTGACAATAACAGACCTGAGTTTTAAAATCTCTACTTTTTAGCCATATGACCTTGGACTGCATAGCCTCAGTTTGCCCAGCTATAAAATGGAATCGTTCAGAGTCCTTACCGCCTTGATTATTGTTGGGAGCACAAAGAGCACTGCCCCCACAGTCAGTGTAAGCTGCTTTGACTCAGTAATCTGGAGAGTTCAGGGCAGGGGTGACCTTGATGGCTTAGGCTGACACACACACACATATTTGGGTCACCTGAAATCAGGATTCAGAGGGAATACGGAATCCCTGACTGTCTCCCAGCTAGCCCTGTAGTGGCATGGTTCAGGATCCAAAGAAACTTGAGGACCTTGTTGCCCTCGACAGGCTGCTGATCCACCATGATGACAGCTCATCTCTACTTCTGTGGCCTTTCCTGACACTCACTCTGTCACTTCTTGTGTTCTTTTCTGCCTTGTGGCCTCTACCACTGCCTCCATCTTGCATTCAAACCCCTGATGGGATCTGATCGGTTGATAGTCACTGTGTGTTGTCCCCATCGTCATTTCTGCCCCCTCCTCTGCCCACCCCCCCACTCACCTTTGGCCGTGGCCATGGGGTCGCTTGGTCAGTATTCTTCAGAGGGAACTGTGCACATGAGAGGCTCTCAGAGCACAGTACAGACCTTACTTTACAAAGGGAACACTGAGGCTCGTGGACTTGAAGGGTTACCGTTGCGTGCGTGACTGGTATGTGGTAGCGTCGGGACTGGACCCTAGGCCTTCTGATTGGCACTCCTTCCCACACTCCTCCTGCCCAGCATGCACCCTCTCTGACCTAGATGTGAACTAGGCACTGCCCTTGTCACCTCACGCTCATCTGCAGGGATCAGAGTGTGGGCCGCCATCAGCAGTGCTCTTTGCGATGCTGGCTGGCCCTCTCCTAGAATCCCGACCTCCCTGTCGGCCATCATACCTCCTCAGGAGCAAGGGTCATAGCTCAGGACATAGCTCAGGACCAGCCTACTTCCGCCCACCCTGTTTTCGCATTTCTCCTCCATCGTTAGGGTCTGTGGGTTAGTCCAAGACAGCTGTGCTCAGGGTGGTCCATCTACAGCTTCTCTTGTCAACTTTGTAGAGCACAGATAATTTTTTTTCTTTTATTATTAAAATAAAATGTGTTTATAATTTTAAAAGGAAGAAGAAAATACAGATAAAGGATAAGAACTGTTCTTAAACCTAACTCCCAGATATATCCAGGTAGTATCTGGGAGGTGTCCTTTCAGTCTTACATGGGTGGGGGACGAGAACACATGCTGTTTTATTACTTGCTATTTTGCCTGATCAAAGTCGTAAGGCTGTCATTCCGTATCAGTAGATGTAGTGCTACAGTATTATTTGCAGTGCTAACAATTTTCTGTCCTGTTTATGTGCTGTAATCTGCCCAGGCCCTGCTGGTGGACATTTTAGGCAGCCACCAGTATGATGAACAATACTGCAATGACTGTCTCTAACTAAATCTTTGTATGCCCTTTCATCCTGGGCTAGAAGTGAAATGGCTGGCTCCAAACAGCTTCACCTTTTTAAGATGTTGTCAAATTGCCCTCCGAAAAGATTGTATCCATTTTTTACCTGCCAGCAATTATAAGGAAGGTCTCAGAACTCAGAACACCATGTAGTTGGGTTTGTTTGGTTTCATGATACTAACAGGAAATGATTTTACTATTGGAAGTTCTAACTATATAATGTATGTAAGAATCCACATCTCAAAAAAATGAAGATATTTTTAAGGAAGTCGATTTTAGCAAGATGGGAATATATACTTCATTAGTGTGGCGGATGAACCCCACAAGTTGAGACACAGCTAGATAATCAGGTGTGATGTTAGCTAAATAAATGTTCATTGCCAGTTCCACTTTCATTTTACATCAGTTCTGGCTTTTTATGAAAAATCACCTTTTAAAAAGTTTTATACAGCTAAGTGCGATGGGATTTTAGCTTTTTAGTCTAAAGCAGATGGACAGTGTTTTTAGTTTTTCCCATAAATTTTAGTGTGTTTTCCTTTGTCATCTTGTCAACTGAAATGATTAAGAGCCAAAAGTTTAAGAAAATTTTCTCAGGTTTGCCTCAAAAATCAGTCAGTCTTGGGTTTTTTCTCTGATAATCTGGAAAAACTTTAAAGTGAAAGAATAGATTTTCAGTTGAAAAAATTCTTTCAGTTACATTAAAGGTTTTTTTGTTGTTTTAGGTGTTGGATTTGTTTGTTTGGATAGGAATCAGTCTGAAGGTTTGGGAAAGACAGAGTTTGAGTAGCAAATACCAAGAGTGCACTTGGGTGGGGTGGGGTCATTGCGTCGGAGGGGACGAGCTTTGGCTGCTCGCCGTGCTTTCTGTAGTGGTCATTTCTGTAAAGGGGATGGCAGGGTCTCAGGACTTACAACTGTGGCAACAAAGCACCTTAGTGCCTGCTTCTTTGCCACTACAAAGGAAATGAGCAGTCAGGTGATTGAGACTCTTGAGCTGAATAAGACTCGATTTCCCTGTGACTCACTAAATGATATTTTCAGGGATATGGTAAAGAAACTCCTCTTTCTATAGATGTCTGATCTGACCTGACCAATCCTGCCCCTGGGTGAGATGCCCTCACTGCTACAGATGGCCCAGCCACTGCTGGAGAGGAATGGCTCAGGTGAAAGCAGTCCTTAAGAAGTGCCAGACAGGCTGGTTCCCTTGAATGCACGTGGCTGTCCTGCACGACGATGACAGCACAATTTGGAACTAATGCTCTTTGAGTGTCGTGTTCCAAATAAGAAGTACGAGGCCGGTATTGAGGTTTCTCCTCCTCCATTCCTCACCCTCCATGAGGACAGCATGGGCTGGGAGCGCCTCTCAGCTGACCTCCCACTTAGAGCCCATGGGTTAGACAGTAGCATCTCGGAGTGATTTGGGTCCAGACTGGAAGCAAATACTAGGTTGGTGCAAAAGTAATTGCGGTTATTGCAATTATTTTTAACCTTTTAAACCGCAATTACTTTTGCAGCAACTTAATATAAATGGAACAGGATCTGGAAGAACGATAGTAATTGGCTATTTGAGTGTTTTTCTGCTGTTAGCTAAGCACTGTACTAAGCATCTCACATGTATTACGGCTTTGGATCCTGTTTTGATCCCCATTCTACAGATAAGGATTCTGAGGCTTACGAGGTCGTCGCACCCAAGGCCACACTGCTGGCCAGTGCAGAGCTGGGCTCCGTCCAGTCTCGGCTGTTTTCCACCATGCTGCCTTGCAGCCTAGATGTTCCTGCATAGATACATAGACTTTTATTTGTGCTTCAACTATATTCTGGGTATGCTGCATTATTCTTAAGCTATTGCCTGAACTATGAGAGATTTTATTTAACTCCCATTTTATTGATGAGGAAACGTCATCTTGGGGTAATGTTCCTGAAATCAGGTCTATGTCTGCCTGACTCCCAGACCTGGGGGAGAGTGTGGCAGGAGTTAGGAACACAAGGACCTAGATTCAGACAGCTTGGATTGTATCCCAGCTTCACCTTGAACCAACACTGGCATCGTGGGCACGTTGCTTAACCCCACTGTGCCTTGTTTATAAAGTGGAGATGAATGAATCCCGTCCTGACAGGCTGTGGTGAGGATTAAGTGAACTAATAGTGTAAAGCAGTCAGCGTAGGGCCCAGCTCGGTGATGCACGCTTCCCAGTGTAGGCTCCCCACCCACCTTACCTTCAGGGCTGGGAGAGAAACCATCACGCGCAACCAGCCAGAGCCATGTATCAGGCTTTTCTTGACCTTCAGATGATGAGCACCAGCTCTATGCAGGAGGCCGTGCCGGGAAGCAAGCCAAAAACATCATTTGCCTCCTTGTGTGGAGGACTTCCTGAAGGTCCTGTGTTGGGCCTTCTGCATACGTTATCTCATCTACTCCTCACAGCAGAACAGTTCCGGTGCTACGTACACGTGGAGACGCTGAAGCCCCTGGAAGATGAATTACTTGCTCGAGGCCACACCTCTTGTTTAGTTTAGTGGTAAAGCTGGGACCAGGTAGTGGGCCTTGTGCTGTTTCCCCAGCCATCACACTGACTCTCCGTAATGATAACATCTGCCATTTAGTGGACTGCCTGCCCTGCAAGGTATGGAGTCAGTAGGCATAGTATTGCCATTGTACAGAAAAGGAAATTGGGAAGCCAAGATGTACAGTAACTTGCTGGGTCACACAGCTCACAAGTGAAGGGTATATCAGATTCTCTGGGAACAGAAGTTTGAGAAGACATTTTCAATGTAACTGTTGTTTTCCTAAAGTAAACCATAGAAAATAAGGCTTGACAAAGACCTGGCTGGTAGGAATACACAGAATAGAGAGCGAGAAAGCTTGTTTATTGCTTAAGTTTTTAAAAATTTAAAAACTGCTCTACAACGTGTCCTTCTCTTTTCTCATCTATAAAATGGAGACAATGCTCATCTCAAAGGATGGCTGTAATGATTCGGTGAGGCCATGGATATTAAAAAAAACCCGAGGCAGTGTCTGCACAAAAATAGTTTCAGTATCATTTCTATTTTCCCTCCTTCCTACCCCCCACTCTTGTCTGAACCGATAATGTCAACTACTTTGGAATGACAGCTTTTTCTCATTTTAGGTTAACTGAAAACGTGAGAGCTCCTTTCTGACAGACAGGAGCTTCAATGAGTACCTGTCATTTCCTTGGAATTGTTATAAACAGTTGAGGGACAGGCTGCCTACAGCACAGTTGGAGAGTCGACCTAACACCCATAAAACTAATGAACAAAACATAGTAGATCTCAGGCACTTACAGGGGGAACGCTTAACTTTCCACTATTCCCAAGCATCTCTGAAGGCATGTGGTGGTGTAACTTATCTGTGTATCCCAGCCCACATTGGAGTCCCATGTGCTGTGAGGCTGACGCATAGGAGCAGCTCCTCTCACAGCTAGTAAGTGTAGCCAGCATTCTCTTCTGAGCTCCCCTTTGTAATTCTCTAAGCCTGTATTTTTTACATTTGCAGAAAAGAATTTCACTTTTTAGTTCTTTGTTCCTAGTTACATGTTGTGGGGCAATGTTTTGCAAAATGTGTTCCATGAAACTATCTGCAAGAAGTTAACAAGTGTAACATGTAAAAAGGACGTAGTGGTGACTCATAAGTTTGCCTTCAGTGCACAATCTCTCTCAAGACCTTCAATATGCTAGTGGCCTGTGATGCTGCTGGTGTAATAGGTGGCATTTCTGAACGCTTCCCGGAGATCATCTCAACAGACTAGGGTCCCAGGAAACACACTTGGAGAAGTACTTCCAGCTGTATTTACTAAGAAGACCCTTTCTAGATTTAAAGATCAGAGGGAAGGGAGAGGTGTAATCAGAGGCTTTAGGGAGAAGCAAGCAAGTTTGAGGTCTAGGCCAGAGCATCTGCTAAGGGAAGGGCTGAGAATGAAATGTGTGGTGGTTTACAGGAGAGAGGTGAAGGCTCCAAACGGTTGTAGAGAATTGGGAGTTCTGTGTGTATTTTATGATGTCAGCCACCCTAAGTGCTTTATGTAATCCATTCAGTCCCCACAAAAATTGAGTAAGGCAGGTAGCCTTAATCCTTGTTAAAGATTAAGGATCCTCATTACTACCCTTGTTGAAACTAAGGGAATTGGACTTGCTCAGCACCTCGTAGCCATTGAGTGAATGCCAGCCCCCGACCAGCTGATGCTAAGAGCTGAACTCTAAACATTGCAACAGACACCGTGTCCTGTTCCTGTTGTATAATGAAGCCCCGTGGGGCCGCACACTTAAACTGGCCTTCAGGAAATCTCGCCCCCTTTCTGACAGTTGATACATAAGTATGAAATATGCACATAAGTGAGGCTGCAGTCGGGAATGCAGGTCTGAATATTCCATTACAGGGAGAGAGACTAGACTCATCTCGTACCCCATCGGCTGCTACCAGGCAGTGTCCAGCCCCCCTCCACTGCAGACGTGGAGTGCCCCCTCCCCATGCTGCCTGCAGCCTCTCCATTGAGACTAAAATGCATTCTGGTCTGTTGGGTCCTCCAGCCTTAGGGCCCAGTCTCTCCCGCCCCACGCTGTCATGCCATGCATACTGCTCTCCTCCCTTCAAGCCTTTGTTCAGGTGAGGACACGAGGAAGAGAGGTTTTGTAACATGCCCAAGATCACTAGAAGTGAGTGCTAGCAGTAACTCAGAGTTTGACGTGAGTTCTGCCGGATCTGTACGTTTCATCATGGCAGGTATTGTGTCTTGGTCACTCCTGTTCAGCAGCACCAAACAGTGCTAAGTGCACCAAAGGCTCAGTAAATATGAGGCAGGGTTCCGTTCCTGCTAGGGGCCTTGTTTCTGTCATGCCCTGACACAGTCCTCTCTTCTCAGCACTGCCCCCCAGGTGTTGAATACCAGCTCTGCAGCCCAACAGGCAGAAAACGAAGCCAAAGCCAGCTCTTCCATCTCAATCGACGAGTCACAGCCTACCACAAACATCCAAATACGGCTCGCCGACGGCGGGAGGCTGGTGCAGAAATTTAATCACAGCCACAGGTACCTTGCGTTGTTTGGCCTGGCTTATTCTAGGAGGGTCCCAGAGACTCCCACAAATGGGTGGGAAGTGGGGAGCTGTTCTTCCTCCTCACACCAGCAAGCACTCTGCTTTCCTCAAAGGAAGGTAGGCAAGTCTGAAGCCTTTGCTTCTGGTCCCCACTTCCATTAAATGTAGCCAATGACTGCTCACTTCCCTCGTGGGGTCTCCTTCCTCAGCTGTAAAATTAGGGGATTGTATTCCTAAGGCATTTTTTAACCACCAAACTCTTTGTTCAAAGGAAATCTCATGCTAAAGCCCAAGTATGGAACAGATAAAATTTGAATAATTTTGGTTGATGGAGGGGACACAGTGCCAGCCCCCCACCCACAGCTTCTTCCACCTCCCTCCCCTCAAGGGGCTCTGAAAACCACTAGGTTATTAAGGTCTCCCAGGTCTGGCTTTTGAGAATTCTAGGATACCTGCTCTATCTCAGATCACCTGGGCTGGGTCAAAGCAAACTGTGCCTCCCCCATTTTAAAGAAGGAAAACTGAGGCACAGAGTGATGAAGTGATTAGTAGGGGAGGATTGTTGCCAGTAAATATATTTGGCGACTCGTTTTTCTAGAATAGCAGTGGCTAAATTTTATCAATCATAGATCAGCTAAACCAGGATGCACATGTGCATGGGACTCAGGGGATGGCTTGATAGTCCTTGAGTGCTGACAAGGTTCATATGTGGAGTAAGTTGCAAAACAAGCTCCGGGAACACACAGAGGCTTTGTTCAAATCCTTCTTGTTCAGTAGGAACCATTCACTGTACTTCAGGTACTTTGCGTGCAAGGGGATGAATCCATCTCGTTGATCTGAGTACTTGGCCTCCGTTTCATTTCACTCATTAACTCCAGCCTTTCAGCACGACTGCTGCTCATTCCCCAGAGTGCACAGCCCATCCCAAGAGCTTACCAGCTGGGAGAGAGGGGTTGTCTGTTTGATGAAAGTCTCTGATCATGGATGTCCATCAGTCCCTTAGATGTGCCAAATTGTGGATTGCATGGATTTTAAGGGTTGGGGGCAGAAAGAAACTTCTATTTAAGTGCCCTAAAGGACAAAGCTATCTGTTTCAGGTGACTCCGGTCGCATGATCTACCAGGTGTAGGACACAGGCAGTGTCCAGAGAAGGGACTCCTGGCACTCAGGAGTTGCTGACCTTCAGTAATTCTTCTCACTAATAGTTTCAGTGATGTACAAAAGAGACATAATATTTTCTGTCTTTGTGGAATTCATGGTGTACAGCAGGAGACAGACATTAACCATAGCCCAGAATCATTTGATTACAAATTTGATCAGTACCATGAAAGCAAGATCAGGGAACGGAGACCAGGAGCTTTCGGGGAAGGCTGCCCTGCGGACGAGGCCTGAGGCTGCATTAGGATTGCAGGAAAAAGGATCAGGCAGAGGAACCTCGAGAAAGAGGGACCCAAATGTAGAGAGGGAGCAGGCATGATGAAGAACTGAAAGGAGAACAAGGCGAAGGAGGGTGGTATAAAATTAGGCCTTGGAACCACAGTAAGGAGGCTAGTGTTTCTCCCAAAGAAAATTGGAGCGACCATGAAGGGTTTTCGGCAGGGGAGTGACCGGTCTGGTGTGCTTCCAGAGGAGAGCTTTGGACATGCAGAAGGGCGGGGCTGGGGGCGGTGAGGCAGCCTGCCTCTGGGTGGGGTTTTGTGTGCCACCGAGAGGGCTCTGCTCCCCCACCTCACCGCTCACCCCTGCTCCCCCAGGGTCAGTGACATCCGACTCTTCATCGTGGACGCCCGGCCGGCCATGGCTGCCACCAGCTTTGTCCTCATGACTACCTTCCCGAACAAAGAGCTGGCTGATGAGAACCAGACCCTTAAGGAAGCCAACCTGCTCAACGCCGTCATCGTGCAGAGGTTGACATAACCGCCCCCTGCTGGGCGGCCTCACCTTCCTCCTGTGTCTCCTATGGCCAGCTGCCCTGTGGGGACCGCCCCTCCCAGCCCCTCCTGCACACCCAGCAGTCCAGCGCCACGTCTCCTCCGTAGCTCTGGGTTCTTAGATCTCAGTTGGACATTTGTTTTCTCTTTAGTTGCATTTCCTGGGTTTTTGTGACGATCAATGGACTTTAAAGAAAAAAAATAAAAACAACCAAAAAAATCGAAGGACTATCACCAGCATGTTATACGGAACCTCTCCCACTGAAGCAGGCTCTGATTGCTTTAAAGTCATATTTATCTCCAAAGCGTGTGGAAACAGCCTTCCTTCCGTGCTCTCTGCATAAAAATTGCTTGTGGCACACAATACCCATCCACTAGTGTGTCCACCTGCCGCCCTCGTCATGACTAGTGGAGGATTTCCCCATTTATAGGGAAGGAAGTGAAAGGACTTGTAGAAAGAGGCTTTGCAGCCACTCATTCCCATAGGAACAAATCTTGCCGAGACAAAACTGGGCAGCAGCACGAGTCTCCTGAGGTGAGAGATCAGATCTAGATGCACACAACCCCTTCAGATGAAAATAAATACTTGCCTGTGCTCCTTTTGCTCAAACCCTGGGGAATTCGAGCTCCCAAGCCTCGGCCAGTTGGGATTCTGATTACACCTGCCTGCCCAGCCCTCCTGTCCCCGCTCATCCAGGCTGCTGTCACCCTGGTGATTCTCAGCTACACCATCATTGTACTCTGTGTGGAGAAATCTGTCCCTAGGAGGTTAGACAGGTATCTTTTCATTGGGAAACAGCTCGTGCCAACCCACATGAGTTAAGAGTCGGTATGTTAGCAGCAGAATCAAAAAATCACTGAACTGTTCACTAATGATGTGCATAGCAAACCAAATATTAAAGAAATGGGGTTCCCTGTGTTACTAGCACCTTTTCCTGTGTAGCATTTACAAGAGGCCTCTGCTGAGTAAATTTTGAGGGTGAGTGTAATGTCAGTGCCTGGCTTTGGTGTGCAGGTTCCACCTAAGGTTCTCTGCCCTGCCCTGCCCTGCCCTGCCCGGACTTGCGTCAGCTTGGGCAGTAGTCCCAGCCCGGTCAAACCTCCCCCCTAAGGGTGCTTTCTGTGCGAGTTTGGGAGGGTAGGGGAGGATCCCTGGGGTCTTGGAAGGCTTTCCACCTCCCTGTTAAGGGAACCACAGACTTAGAATCATCACCGACTCAGAATCTCCTGGTTTTGAATCATAACGTGCCTCAGTCCTCTTTCCAAGCGGTCATCACCCACCAGCCACTCCTGCTTCACACCTTGCCGCAAGCCAAGAATCAACACTACTTCCACCCAGAGCTGGGGACGGGCTTGGGTTGCAGCCAAGACCCATCCTGAGAAAGGGCCATGGCTTGGTGCTTCTGATCCCAAACTGGCAGGGGCCTGCCAGGGCGACAGCGTCTGCCACAGAGTGTCCTCCAGCAGATGGAGGCAACTAAACGCAGATCTGGAAAAACTGTAAATTATTGTTACCTTGATCATTAAAAACCAGAATGAGGACAACGGAGTTTTGTACTTTCTAATGGGTTGCTTTGAAGTTTTTTAACAGTAGCCATTGTAAGTACTGCAGTGCCTCACAACAGTCCCATTTTACAGTGCAAAACCTGGCGTCCAGGTCTCAGAGCTGGTAAGGGACAAGGTCTGGCTGCTTCCAAAGCACTGTGCTCTTAACCACCGTGCCCCTTGTACGTACACTCTGTCCCCAACCCCGCCATGGACACATACCCTCACCCCTCCCACCTCGCTTCAGGGTTTCCGCTTAAGTTCATTAGTACACACCACCAGCAATCACAAAAACACCGCTTAAAACCTGCACTTAGGAAAGTACACGACTTCCCGGGATTCCCACCTAGCCCTGGGAAGGGATCTAATTGCTGCAGCCACCACAGTTCAGACCAGCTGGGTGTGTGGCCCAAGGTCAGAGGGATTGCCAGCCACAGAGCCAGGGATCACACGGGATCCAGGCTGTAAGGGTGTTTTCAGTTCTAGTCTTCTCTTCTGAGTGGCCCAGAGGGAAAAGTCCATACACCCAGAAAGCCAGTCACAGTTTTTTTTAAAAAAGGATACCCAGCAGACACTGGTTCTGCTTCTGAATTCAGAGCAGTCGATCTCAACTGAGGCATTTTGTTAATCAGTGGGGGCATTTTGGATCATCCCAAAAATTGGTTGGCAAGTAAGGCAACATCCCAGCATTAAATGAGCCGGCCAAGAATATATTGCAATGCATGGGCCGTGTCCTGATGGAAAGGTCCAAAATTGATCACAGTGAAAAAAGCAAGTTAGCGGCCAGGATGATGCCCTCTCTAACAGGATAAGACCTCCCTGTCTAAAGGATGAAGGCTGTAATGCCTTAGTGTCCCATGTCGCAGCGCTTAGGTAACGGTGCCCTCCCTTCCTCCCAAAGCAGGTTCTCATTCAGCCACAGGGGGGCATCGTTCTAAAGGGCACCTGGGGCTTCCATCAAAGGTTTCCAGGTTCTTCCAGCAAAGACACTAAGAGATGATGAAGCTGAACGCTGATGTGTATGTGGGGTGGGAGAGCAGGATGTGAAAGCACTGCACCCAGCACTTTCCTGCCCTGCCTGGGCTGGACTGGGAAGTTTAAGGGCCAATTACCCTCCTTATTGAGCCCGAGACGCTCGGTGCCAGGACCAGGTTTTCAACCACTACTGACGATAATAGCACCTGCCATTATTTGGTGTCGGGCCCTGTATGTACCTGACCTGCGCTTTGACAACAACCCAAAGGTACCATGGTTAGCCCATTTTATGGAGGAAGACACTGAGGCTTAGCGCCGTGAAGGAACTTAACTGAAGTCACACCCCAAGTAGAAGGCGGAAGCAAGACGTGAATCCCTGACTGCCTGAGCCCTTGGCTTTAGGAGGGGTTAGGTCAAGGGCCAAGTTATAGTAACTCATCTGGGGGCTGCCAGGCGGTTCCAGTGAGGGCTGCTGGGGCCTGTCTGTACCACGATCGAGGGGGCAGACACAAGGAAATGGATGATGCATGAAGAAACTCAATGTAGTCTCACTACAGAATCTCAAATACGTGTCCCTCTTAGACGGGGTCAGAGGATTCATAAGGTGTCCATTTCCAAGTGGTCACAAGATGAAATGCATCTAACTACGTGCAAAACTGCCTGCATCACCTCCTCCACCACCGTCTCCACCGTCTTCCACCACATCCTCCCTTGGTCCTCTCCTCCCCCATCACCTTTACCCCCACCCCCACCACCATCCCTACCACCTCTACCGTTGTTGTCTAGGACACTCTACTCTCACTCACCTGCCCCCTCCCAGCTTCCTTTGCTCGATCTTGTTTTTCTGTTAAGTTAGTGGGTTTATGAGCACTTTATTACTTTCTATCACAACAAGGTGCTCCGGGATTATCTTGTAAGTTTTCTACGCCCGTCATAGAATCAGCCATTTTTACAAGGAGCCCTGGCTTCTTTCATTGCAGAATTGTATTAGAAACCAAGATCTGGACACCCAATTCTTTTTGGGTGTCTTTCTTTTAGGCCATCTCAGCTAACAGAGCAAAGAAATATACATGTGCCTGTATACTAACCTATCATATCCATAAGTATTCCTATATGTAACCATCTGTATCTATATTAAATTAAACATGAGCTCTTAACTGAAGGCTCTTTTTCATAATGTCTATTTCTTTGCTGAAATTTTTCTGGGGTTTTTTTGTTGTTTGTTTCAAGGGAATTTGTAAGGATTATTGAAGTATTTTTATGATGCTGCTTTCAAACCCTGATCACATAATTCTGACGTTTGATTCATCTCAATGTTGGAATCAGTTGATTGTTTTCTCATTCAAGCTGTGATTTTTTTGGTTCTTATTATGATGGGTGATTTTCAGTTGTATCCTGGTCATTTTGTCTCTTATGTCCAGAAACTCTGGATCCTATTTAAAGCTTTCATTTTAGCAGGCAATCACCCTGTTTAGATTTAACACACAAGTCCTGGACTACTTTTGTGGGCTGTGATTCCAATGACAGTTTAGTTGTGAGAAGCGGTATTATTTTGGTCCGCTTGGTTTGTCGGGTGTTACTGGGTCTTCCCCAGGCCTCTGTTCCTGCTGTCATGAGGGTGGAAGGGATTTCCCCAAGGCTGGCCATCGTGTGTCTCTTGGTGGAGAGGGAAGTGTCAGACCTGCGGTGGTTGCTTGTGGTGGTGAGGTTTCTCCTGCTTGTTCCACCTTCTCACCCCTGTGTCTCGCTGTGGGAAGGAGGGTGCTTCCCCCACATGCTTCTTGTTACCAGGGTTCCCCGTCAGTCTCCCTTGTCAGTTGTGTTGGGCACGGCAGACATTTACAGAGGTGCCCCCATTGAATCCAGGACTGCCTACGTGGGCTGCCTTCTGCTACTAGGTTGGGGTCAGGAAATGCCATGTCAGGGTTCCTTCTTCTGTGGGGTGGGGGACATAAGATGCCTACTTCTGTATTGTTCCTCCAGCCCTGGGCTTCCAAAACAGTTCACCTTCCTCTACCACCTGTCACAGTGCTCTTTGAGTTGCTTCTTGCTTTATCGTTGTGCTTAACAGGGAGGAGCCGGAAGGAATGGGTCTATGTCATCTTGTCTGACCAGAAGTCCAGTAAGTACATTTTTGACACTATGGGTGTGTGTTGCCAAACTACCTTCTTGAAAGGCCATTCTAATATCTAGTCCCTCAAATGATGAGTGAGTGCCTGTTCTCATTTTACAGAGGAGGAAAGTGACACTCAGAGTAAGGTCACCTGCCCAGTGTCACACAGGAGCACATGGTAATGTGGAGTCCTGCCCAAATCCTGTGTTCTTCCCCTGGCACCCCCACCTGCCTCCACAGGTCAGCGCCACTCTGCAGCACTCCAGGAAGCTCACAGCCTGGCCAGAAGAGCAGGCCCAGGAGTTCACGCTCTGGGGGAACTGAAAGTGGGCGGGGACCCAGGCCTGAGAGCGAGGAATCAGTCCAGAGGGCACATCCTTGAACCTGACATCCACGTCCCGGCCCTGCACCATGCTCTGCCCAGAGCCCCCGCTCCTGCCCCTTCCAGCCGTCCGTGTTATGTCAAAACACTTCAGTCTCCAGGCCACTGTGAATACTACAAGTGCGGATTCAAGGTCCTCAAGTGTGGGGACTCCTGCATGTTACTCGTGATTAGTGCCACCAGTCCTCGGGACGGGAAATAGCAGGAAGATCCAGGCACCTGTGATGGAACAGGTACTGACTGCTCTGGGGGAGCCTGAAGACCCGGGTCTAGTCCTGGCTAAGCTGATCTCACTGGGCAAGCCACTGCCGCTGTCTGAGCCTTAATTTTTTTTCCCTGTAAAATGGAAGTAATCATTCCCATCCTTCAGAGAATCCACGCTATTAATAGGCTGGACAGACTGTAAGTCCTGTTAAAATGTGAGAGATGGAAAGCTCTAAAATAACAAATCAAACCTTGTCTCTCGCTGGCTCAAAACCCTCTAGTGGCTTCCATCACATTCAAATTAAAACTAAAGCCTCACTGAAGTACCTCAATCACCTCTCCCACCCTGCATCTCTCTCTCTCTCTGTCTCTCTCTCTCTCTCTGTCTCTCTCTCTCTCTCTCTGTCTCTCTCTCTCTCTCTCTCTCACACACACACACACACACACACACACACACACACACTGTAGCCACACTGGCCTTCTGGCTGCCCCTGGGACTGACCCAGCAAGAGCGCATCTCGGGCATTTGCATCTGCTGTTCCCTTTGCCACACATGGTTTTCCATGAGATGACTGCATGATCGCCTCCCTTGAATTCATTCAGGTGGCTGCTCAAATGTCACCTACTCAAAGAGGCCTTTCCTGGCTAAAGCAATACCCTGCACCCCTTGCTTTCCTTTACCCTACCTTAATTTTCTTCCTAGACTGATCACTTAAAGTGTGTGTGTGTGTGTGTGTGTGTGTGTGTGTGTGTGTGTGTGTGTGTGTGTCTTTCCCATCTCTCTCCAGAAGCTCCATGGAGGGAAGGACCATGTCTTCTCCAATCACTCCGTCATCCCTGACCCTAGAACAGTGCCAGGCACGCAGGGGTCTTCTGCCTCCCTGCTCCCAGCTTTCCCACTGCACCACCCACCTCGCCCTGGAAACTTTCAGAGTCCCTTGTGTTTCTTCTTCTCTGTGCAGGGCTCATATCTGCAGGGGAACTGCTCTGTGCTGGTTCCCTGACCACCTTGCATATGTCTGCCTAGGCCACGTAGGCAAGGCTTAACCACAGCTGACCCAAGCCTTGGTGAAACGCTCTGGGATCCTCCCCAAACGTGAGAAGTCAGCTGGTGTTGAGAGGAGCTGCCACAAGGCCATTCCTATCTCCATGGAGGCTGCAGTCATAGGCTGTTTCTCATCTGCCTCCCTGGTTCTGATGAGGTAGGGCTTCCCCACCCCAGCGCCCCCTGCCCTCCTCCCAGCGGGGTACAGCTACAGGCTGTCAAACTGCTTAGCTGCAGCACGGACTTGGGCCCATCACTCCCATTGCATTTGCTCTGGCCCCTTTTGTGCAGTGTATCCTGTGGACAAGGGACGCGGGGAGCTGACACCATTGGGGCTCTTGCTTTCGCTGTCTATGTTAATAATAAACCATCCCAATCTAGTGGGGCTTCATGCGTTCCCACCTGCTAACCCTACAACAGATGGCACGGTAACGTAGCAGCTCCTGTACTTGGACTCCGTGAGCCTGTCTGATAATATTCCTTTCCCGTCAGCATGATTGTCCCCTCGTACTCCCCTCATCCTTGGTTGTCCCTGCCCCATCCTCCTCAGGAGCCACTGGGTGGGTCCTCAGTTACTCAGAAGACTGACCCAATGAGCATCCTCAGACCACCACATGTAACAACGTCAATCTTCATAATAACAATTTTTTAAAAGCACACCACATTCGCCACGCCAAATATACTGATCCCAATAGATTCTCCACGTTCACTCCACCTCCACGTGTGCCCATCATATGAGTAGCATTTATATTCTTCCCCTGTGGTTCCACAGCACTCAGCAAGCAGCAGAGTCACGGGGGCCGGACCGACCTGGGCACATTTCTGGCTCTATGTGGTGTGTTCTTTTCCAAGGCTGTTGTAGCAAATGACCACAGACTGACTGGGTGGCTTAAAACAACAGAAATTTATTCTCTCACAGTTCTGGAAGCCAGAAGTCCAAAAACTGTATCGCTGGGGCAAAACCAAGGTGTTGACAGAGCCACGCTCCTTCTGGAGGCTCGAAGGGCGAAGCCGTTCCCTGTATCTTCCAGCTTCTGGTGGCTGTTACTCGTCTGCTTGTGGCTGCATCACTCCAGTTTTCAAGGCCAGCATTTTCAAATTTCTCAGCTCTGTGGTCCCATCACCTTCGTGTGTGTGTGTGTGTGTGTGTGTGTGAGAGAGAGAGAGAGAGAGAGAGAGAGAGAGAGGAGAGAGACCTCTCTGCTTCCTTCGTGTACACACACAATTACATTCAGGGCCCACCCTGATAAGCCAGGATTATCTCCCCATCTCCAGATCCTTAATTTCATCACATCTGCAAAGCTCCTGTTTCCATGTAAGGTAACATTTACAGCTTTCAAGGATTAGGACCTGATTTCGTTGGGAGATTTCCCAGGTGTTTTTTTTTCTTTTTTCCATTCACTTGCACCCAAGGCCCCAAGAAATCCCACGGTGAGGGTGGCAGCAACAACATGGCCTGTATCAGCAGGAGCCTAAATCCCTGAGACATGGGACCCTTCCCTGCCAATCACAGAAGCTATGGTCCCAAAAAGGCAGGGCAAACTCCTGTTGCCTTTTGTTTCTCTCTGTTCACTCATTGATTGGTCCCAAACACAGCTAACAGGGAAAATAAGGTCCCAGATTTCTGATTGGAGGACCAAAAAGAGGAGCCCCAGCAAGCCAAAAACTCACTGAGGCAATCACAAGAGGGAAGAGCTCAGGAAAGCAAGTTCATAAAATTATTTATCAACACCTGGGCTCATCCCCCTGTTTTGTATGTGTGAATTAAATACTAAACAGTTCACATAGACTTTGAGAACTTACTACAAGAAAGATTATTGCCCAGGTCCCAAATAGACCACTGAGTGGTGCACACACAGGATAGATCTAAATGGCATGGGAAAGTCTCTGAAAATAGAAATGACATTAAAGTCACAATGCACAAGAGTCTGCTTGGACCTCACAGCCTGAGCTCAGTCCAGTCAATTGACTGCTAAAACAAAAATAACACCATTCCCCATAGAATTTTAAAAAGACTCTGAGTATTATAACATGATATTGAGAATGTCCAGGATATATTCCGATATTACCTGACATATGAAGAAGGGTGAAAATCTCAACTCACACGGGAACAGTCAACAGATGCCATTGGTGAGATCACACCGCTGTTGGAATTATCTGACAGTCTTTAAAGCAGTTACTTTAAAATAAATAAAAATAATTTAAAATAAATAAAAATGCTCCACCAAGTAAGGGCAAATCATCTATGAAGAGAGAACATTTTTATTAATTAAGAACTAGGCTTAAAATAACAACTTGTCTCATAAGAAAATTTTGTGAAAAAATTGATAACTAGGCTATATAGTATGAACATAGAATCAAAACCAACATAGAATGAAACTCTCCCAGTTATTCAAAGCAAATAAATAGAACATATAAAGAACAAAATGGAACTCTTAGAATTGAAAAATAAAGTAACCAAAAATTTAAAAACTCTTTGGATTAGTGCAAAGAATGGAGATGGCAGAGAAATAAGTCAGTGATCTTGAAGATAAAAAAAAATTGAAATTATCGAATCTAAACAATAGAGAGAAAAAAGATTGGGGTAAATAACCAGAACTTCAAGGACCTGTGGGACAATTCCAGTAAAAGCTAAAGTTTGTGTCATGAGAATCTGAGAACAGAAGAAATAGAGTAATGTAGAAAAATATAAACATATATGAAGAAATAATGGCTGAAAACTTCCCATGTTTGGTGAAAGACATAAACCTACATGTTCAAGAAGCTGAATGAACCACAAACAGGATAAAACCAGAGAAATGTCAGCTCTGTTTTTCAGATTTCAGAGCTGCAAGGAAGGAATCACTTACCCTGCTATCAGGGATGCTTACACCTTGAGACTCAAATGATTCCCTGTTTCCCTCGTAAACCATAAAGATAATAAACAAAGAGTAAAAATAAATTCAATCAGTTCAGAATATTACATGAAAAGTCAAACCTCCTGCCCTTTCTCCCAGCCCTAACTCTTAGAGTCACTCACTATTTCTGTTGTAAGTTCTTCTAATTGCTAAAGGGTGGTTTTAAAAGATTTGAACACTTAACATTTTTATTAATTAAAAACTAGCCTTAAAATAACAAATTGTCTTATAAGAAAATTTCGTGAAAAAAATTAATAACTAGGCTATATATGAACATAGAATCAAAATCAACATGGAGAGACTCTCCCAATTATTTAAAAAATCTTATGAATGTTGCCCCTAAATTTCCTTCCCCATAAATCAGTGTGGCTAAAAGTAACCAGATTACGTTAAGCCCTTTCGATAACAAACCAGAAAAGTCTACACAAACTGTCCCTGTAAGATGCACTGTGAAGTTTAGACTACCCTAGGTGACATTCATCTTGTGAGCTTCAGGAACAGCTTTGAAATACATTTCCTCCCCTCTATTCCAATTTACCACGATTGCACAATGTGCATTAGCTAACAAGTTTCTCCTGATACTGATTATAAGATGTAACTCCATTTTGAGAACGTTGGAAAGTGAAAAAATATAAATAAATGTTTACTTCAAATGGAGAAAATGTGGTTATTAAAAGGTATGATTATTTTGTCTCTAAAAAAAAAAAAATCTTGCAAATGTTTAGTAAGTCCCTTGTGTTGCACAACACACATCAGTCTTGGGGTCCAATTCATCTTAGGCCTGTTACATATCACCACGGATAGCTGACATGGTAGTCACGTTTCTTGTCTGCAAAACAGTGAAGAAAAGGAGTTGTGAGCATGAGGTTCTTGGTGAATCACCACAGTAAAAGGTAAACAAAGTCTTATTACGGTGGTTTGGGATGCACTGACTCAAAAGCTGGTCTGTTTTGAACTGATGTCCAATCTACCGCCCTAAGAGAACCAGTGGATCACAGAATGAAAGTGAGGGAAGCCACGTGCTGCTGGGCGTCAGGGAAGACTGGACCCAGGAAGTTTCTGCAGTCTGACTTTCTCTAGGTGGTGGCCAAGGTGGTGTGTGGTGGGGGAGGGGCGGGAACAGTGTTCTGGCAACTGCTGGGCTCTCTCCCTTTTTAATTTTGTCTCTTAATATCCATTCTTCCCTTCTTCTATAGGCACACAACCCATATTTCCAGTTAGGCACATGCGCCCAGAATGAAGATTATGTTTCCCAGCCTTCCATGCAGCTACATTTGGCCAGACCACTAGATTGTAGCCAATGAGGTGTGAAGGGGAGAGACGTATGTCCTTAGGTCATGCATTTAAGGGAAGAGGGATATGCCCTCACGTTCCTCCCCCATCCTACCCCCACCCCCTTTCCACTGTTTGGACCATTCATAGGAGGGGCGGATCCTAAGGACAGACACACAAGTAGAAGGAGCATGGGTCTCTGGACAGCCTGTGAAGCCCAGCTGTCGTACCTGCCTCTGGACTGTTATAAGAATGAGACAGCAATTTCAGTCACAAGGTCACTGAGATTCTAGGGAAGGGGACGCAGATGATCGGAAGAGTGTCAAAGAACTTTGAGGTCATGTTTCAAATACCTCAGGAGCACAGGTATGGGGGACCCAGAGAAGGTAAGTCCACATCTGCCTCTCTCAGGTCCCGGACTGTGTCCCGACACAGTCTCTGGCCACAGTGCCTCTGGGCGTTCCTTTTACCTCTCTCACCCCAACACACACACGGCTGGTCAACTCCTTCAGGTCATGGCTAAACCTGGTCACCTCAGGGAAGCATGTCACTACACTCCAGTCTGAGTTAGACATCTGTTATGTGTCTCTCATACCGTAACACCATGGATCACTCTCACAGCGCTTATAGATTTAAAACGTTCCACTTGTCTGTATGGTTTTGGGTTGTCTCTCCCTCACCAGAATGTCAGTTCTGTGAGGTCAGGGACTGAGTCTGTCTCTCACATTGCTGTTTCCCCAGCACCTAGCACAGGGCACGGCATATAGCAGGTGCTCAACGAAGGGTATAAATGGAACGAATGAATCCAGTGTAAATGCCGACTCCTCCTCCAACGCAGAAAAGCAGAGCTCACTACCTTGAACCATTTATTGAAAGCTGCCACGAACGCACATCTGCACTGACTCCTCGCAACCGTCCTTTTGACAGGATGAGTATGTCTGCACTTAGACGTGTGATCCTGCTCAAGGTCACCCAGGCAGTCACTGAAGGGCACCCAAATATTCCTCCCATTTCTCAGATGCGGAAACCTGATGCCGGCAAGTCGGAAACCACAGAGAAAGGAAAGATGGGGGAAGGCAAGGCGGCCATCCAGACGGCTGCATCCGAAGGCCTCGGGGCTTCCGGGCTTCCGGTTCCCGGACCCCGCTGCCGGGGCTCGGGGACGTGCGCGCCGTGTGGGGCGCGCACGCAGGGCGGGGCGTGCGGGGGCGCGCGCGTGCGCAGGCGTCGCGCTGAGGGACGAAGCAGAGCCGCGGAATCGCCGCCAGGTCCGGTCTTGGTCCACGCCGCCCATCGCGCCGCCCGCCCGCCCCGCGTCCGCCGCCGCCGCCGCCATGGGAGTGCAGGTGGAGACCATCTCCCCCGGAGACGGTGAGTAGGCGCGCCCGGCGGTCCCGAAGGCCCCGCCGCCGGGAGCATCCGCTCACCGCACCCGTCTGTCTGTCTCTTCAGGGCGCACCTTCCCGAAGCGCGGCCAGACCTGCGTGGTGCACTATACGGGTGAGTCGGCGGGCCCGCGGGGTGGGGGCCCCAACCCGGGGGCGGCCTGGGGGCAAAGGCCCGGGGAGTGGTGGCAGCGAGGCCCGCGTGGCCCGAGGCTGAGGCCTGGGCGGTGGCAGCGCCCCCGAGGGGGCAGCCTCGGGCCTGCGGTCCCCGGGACTGTCTGAGCCGGCGCTTGTGAGCGCTGATTGCGTGCCGGCTGTTATCTCACCCTTCACAAGGGATTCTGTGCCTCAGATGCTCCCCTTATTCCCACTGCTCAGATGGGGAAACTGAGGCTTGGGGAGGCGAAGTCGCTTGTCCAAGGTCACAGGCTCAAGAATGGGCAGAACCCGGCCAGCGACCATCAGAAAGGACTTGTGCCATTTCTGTGTCCCGGTTGACACCCTTCCCCCCTTCCGGCCCGGCCCTCCCTTCGATGGAGATAAGAAGGGCGAGGTACTTCCCAGTCTGCCGAGCTGCCCCTTCCCCCCTCTGGGAAGTCGGGCTTTGTCCCTCTGCCGCGGGTGGAGAAACGTCCCAGTTCCTAAGTCATTGCTTGGGCTCAGCCTGGCCTTGAAGGAACTAGATCTGCATGGGCTTTTTCCTCTTTTTACTTTTCAGTCACTTACACATCCAAGCCTCAGTGGCAGTGATGGCCCAGGCTGACGGAATATGTAATTTAGTCCCGCAACCCTTCTAGGAGTAGAGACTTTCTCATCCCCATTTTAAAGATAAGGAAACTGAGGCCAGTTAGGGTAGTAAACAGTAATGTAAGCCCAAGGAAATTGTAGACTTTCAGCCAGAATTCAGACATCATAGTCTGGTGCCTGTGAGACCATGTTTTACTCCATGCCCTTACAAGGTCTTCCTGTGTTGTATTGGGGGGGGGGAGTGGGGAGACTAAGCAGGCGGAGACTCCCTGGCTGCAGGCTGGAGGTGGGGGTGCTGGGGATTGGTGTAGCCACAATTGCTGATATGAATAATTTTCCCTCCCTCTCCTCTTTCCCCTTTCTCCACCTTCCCACCCTTTCTCTGTTCCTCCTCCTCCTGCCTCTGTTCTTGGCCTCCTGTGTCTTCCTCCTCCTCCTGGGTAGTAGGCTGTAGGAAGTTCTTTCTGAGGGAGCTGCTCAGGGATAAGCCCTACCCTTCTAAGCCCTACTCTTCTCTCCCAGATCATAGGGGTACAGGGGGGACTCTGTTGAGGGAAATGACTTTCATTAAGAAGGGAAAAAAGGCATCAACTATTCCCTCTTCATGTGCCCTTTTATTTTTCTGGCTCTGTTATTTCCCTGGCCCTTCTCCATGGGTAGAAATGGGGGCAAGAGGTGGAGGGAGTTAAGAACTAGAACCTTTAAAAAGGCTACAAAAGGAGAAGGTATTGAAATCCGTCTTTGTAGGGAACAGTCTCATGCCGGTGAACGAAACGGGAAAGTGGTTTTTGACATTTGAAATGACTGTCTTTTTAAACCAAGGTCAGCACCTGAGCCTAGGGGGGCTGGTGGAGGAAAGCTCGTCGGTTGGGTGGTTTTTGATCAGTGGGATGAGAAGAGTAACCGTTTCCTTTTGCAGTGCTGGGGTGGGTGGGCAGTTCAGTCACTGCCCACAGCCAACTGTGCAGACTGGGACTCAGGCGAGGAGGTGACCCCCCTTCCAGATCTGTGCCCCTCGTCCTTGGCTTATCCACTTCTGGTGCTGATGGCAGGACTGGGACACCAGCACGTATGCAGAACTCCACTTCACTGTGCCTCTTGGTGAAATGTCCCCACACAGCATGTCTGGAGCCTTTCTCTGCGAGAACAGATGGCCCTGGGACCCAGAGCCCCATCAGGGCGCTCTGCGCCTCTTCTCCACGTCTGTGTTTTCCTTGCGTGTGGCACCCACCCACACGTTCCCAGAACAGCAGCAGGACCCTGGCATCCATTTGGACAAAAGCTTTCTTTTTAATTTCATTTTTGATAAGCCCTACAATGACGCCTTAGTGAGATGTCAGCCTTTGCCTCCTGCTCACAGAATAGGCTGTTCTCAGGCGGCGGCTTTGTTCCTGTGGGTCTTTGCCACCAGCCTCCAAGGAGGAACCTGTTTGAGACCTGTGGGGGCGTGAGAGGAATGGGTAAGGCACTTTGAGATTTCATCTGTAGCAGTTAAGGGTTTTAAGCAACCTGGAACAGAATCCATTTGAGGGAACATGATTGGCGCGGGGGGAGTGAAAGGATCTTAAGATTCAGAGGTCTTCAAAGGCAGGAAGCCCACTGGGCCTTAAGAACGGAGAAGAAATTCTCATGATGCCCCTACTTTTCATGTCTGCTTTTCTCTAGCTGGCTGCCTCAGTAGTTTCCTATTGCAGATTGCTGTTTGTCTGTTTCTCCCAGGTGGATGGTGGAAGTCCCCTGTGTGCCCACCCACCCTCCTCCAAACCCCCGCTCCATGCCCAGTTTCTCTGTCTCCTTTTGGGTGTCTAGCTCAGATTGCTTGGCTGTGTGACTCCACCGATTACAGTTCCTAGGAGGGAGAGTCTGATTGACCCAGGTTTTGGGAAGGTGAACACTCTAGATCTAGTCCACTCGGGCCAGGCGTTCATTACTGCTGATTTGGGAACAGTGGAAGGCAGGTACTTGCCAAAATTCCCTCTCAGCCACCTGAGGTATGCATAGCATAGACTTTTACCGCAGGGATGTTTTAAATGTTACTGGCGGCTGCCCGTAGTAGCCCTGATGCTACCCTCTGGTGCCTTCTGTGTGGCCTCCAGCAGAGTACAGCATGAGCATGGCCTCAAAGAAAGGCCGGCATCACCTCTTTGTGGTACCAAAAGGGAAAATGAAAACTTGACTGTCACCAGCCAAGCACCTCCTAGCAGCATGACAGGCATTGAGGTAGGAGGAAGGAGGTGGAAAGGTAACCTGCCAGATATGTGCCTGAAGGACCAAGTGCATTCTCACGGCTCCCTCGCCTACGGTAGCTTCTGCATCTTGATCATGGAGCTTGTCCTGACAGAGCGAGCCTTACATCCCTTTTACTCACGTCAGCAGCCACGTGCCTGCCATTGTCAGAGCAACCTCAAGTGGATGGAAGGAATTCTCTTTTTAATCTCTTAAATAGTAATTGACATCTTGTCCTTGAGATCAGGTTTGTCAGTAGCCTGGCTTCTGACTTGAGAAAAACCAAGAGTGGTCCCTCAGCACCCCCATCTCCTCAAAAGCTCCTCTTGGCGCAGCTGAATGAGCTCCCAGGGCAGGTATGACCACTTGCCTGCAGCCTCCCTGCCCCCCACGCCTCTAGCCCCTGGCTTTTTTTTAGCCTCTGTCTCCTCTCCTCTCCTCTCCTCTCCGTTTTATTCCATCCACTCCCCTGCTGGTGTTTCTTGGCTGATGAGCTGATGTCTGGAGGAAGGCTTACTCCAGCAGAGACTCCGCAGATGGCTTCCCCTGTGCCGTCCTCACGTAGACAGGCTATAACTATTTGGGCTGGGCTGTGACAGGACCCTTCCTTCCTACAGCAGATGTTTATTGAGCAACAGCAACAAGTCAGGCACTAGGGACATGGCCAGTGAACTAAATAGACAAAGACCTGATCTGGTGGGGCTTATCTCTGGTGACAAGACGAATAGTAGCATGAGGTGGGGAGAAGCACTGTGGGGAGGTTAAAGCAGGGTGAGGTGTCGCGGGGTGGGGCTTGCTTCAGTAAGGGTGGTTGGAAAAGGCCTCTGCCGAAGTGACATTTCAATATTTACCCAAAGGGAGTTGGGGCGTGAGGGACATGGCTGTCTAGAGGAAGAGAATTCCAGGCAGAGGGCAGAGCTAGTGGAGAGGCTCTGAGGCTGGAGCACGCTTGGTGTGTTAGAGGCACAGCAAGGAAACCGGTGACGGGGAAGTGGCAGGACGTAACGTGATGGTGGAGCCGTGCAGGTTGTCACCTAGGGTCATTGGCTTCCTCTGAATAAGGTGGGATCAGTGGAGGGTCACGAGCTGGCTTGGGTTTTAACAGGCCCTCCTCTCTTCTGGCTGCTTCGTGGACCTTGAGCTGTTGGGACCAAGGGCAGAAACAGGGCTCTGGTAATACCTTAGGTGTGTAGAGTGTGCCGTCCTGGGCAGATGGTGCCAGGTGGACGTGATCCCCAAAGATGTGGGTCCTTTTCTTGGTTCACATCTTGCCTCTGCCACGTAGCATATTGAGAGCCTGGCAAATTGTGCTACTTTTCTTAGCTTCCATGTGCCATCTGTAAAATGGGAGTGATGACGGCTGCTGTGAGGAGTGGCTGGGGCGAGTGCCTTCCGGGAGGGGCAGCAGCGCGTGATGCTGTTCCTGCACGTGGTGTCGTTAAGGCCCCTGTGTCCCAGGCACTGCCCGGTCCCTCATCCACCCGGCGCCTCCTGTGGTGTCGAAAGTGGGAGAAAGGCAGAGCCCTGGTCTCAGCACTGCAGCTCCTGGAGTGGCCCCATTGTACGTGCAGTTTAGGCTCGGTGGAGGTGGATGGGCTGAGACCTCACCCTCCTTTCACTGGACAGATGGAGAGATGGGCACCTACGCAAAAGAGGTGAATCTGAGCCTGGAGTCATCTTAACACAGGCCCACATGTTGCCTGCAGAGTATATTGGCTAAGAAAGCCACCGCCCTTCTCTTAAATGTGAGGACCAGGGGAGGTTTTTATTGTTGTTGTTTCTTGTGGGTATGAGAGGGGCACAGTTGGCCTGTGCCAGCTTGGCTGTGTGAACAACTTACGGTGTCACTCCTTTTTCTCCTCAAGTTTCCTTAACATCATGGAATTTTAACATTTTGAAAATAGATCTTGTTACGGAAACATTATTTCCTTTCCTCTGGAATTGTGATCACCGAAATACAGATCCCGCCGATGCCGTTCTCTTCTTCCACAGGTGAGGGCCGAAGGCTTGCTGGTCTTAAGTGAACCCGAGGCCCCACAGCATTCTCCTGTGTGTGCGATTTGTTGTGAAGTTTTCAGAAATAGAGGAAAATCAAAGTAGAACAATAAATACCCATGTGCTCACCACCTGGCATCCACGATGGTTGACATTTTATCATATTGGCCATTTCTATCTTACAGAATATACTATATGTTTTGGGGGTTTTGTTTTGTTTTTTGCTGAACCATTAGAGTTACAGACATCATGACACTACCTGTAAATAGTTGAGCATACTCTTAAAAATGAGAATATTCTCTTTACCCTCCTACTGGTCACATCTAAGAAAATTGAAAATGATTCAGTAGTACCTGAAACCAAATGCAGATTGAAATTGTCACAGTTGTCTTCAAAGTGTTTTTTTATAACTTTTTTTTTTAAAACCAGAATTCAGTTGAGGTTTATTCATTGTGGTTGGGTATTATATCTATAGTATCAATCTAGAAGAATCCTCGCATTGATTTTTCGGTAGTTAAAAACTGATTTTTGTGAAGTGTTATTAATGTGTTCATTATATCTGTAAACTGGAGAATCATTTGTCTGCCTTCAGATTTTCTCTAAAAATAGTATTGTCACCTGCTGTTTCCCATGGAAAAGACCGGGGGTATTTTGGATAACTTAATGCGTCTACTATCCAGTTCTCCCTTTGGTGCTCATGGCAGTGTTTGCTCGTTTTTATTTTTGTATTTCCTCTCCTGGTTTTTCACCTACTGAGGAACTGAATTGAGTCCTTGCTTTCCTTCCTTCAGCGCCCTTTAACTTGGACCAGATGGATTGTAGCAGTTCAGAAAGGAGGAGGAAGACAGGGAGAGAGCGGGAGAAAGCCTCTGCTCCGGGGTGCTGCTGTCTGCTCTCGTTGCCTTTACTCTTTCCCTCCCAGGAGCTCAGGCCACCCTGGCCTGCATTCAGTTCCTCACACACACCAAGCTTCCCCCCAGGAAGGTCTCTACTCCTGTTAGGCTTAGGGGCCACCCCTCTGCCCCCACTCCACATCACAAGACAGGCTGCTATCACAGCTTAAATGACACCCCATCCCTGGGTCGCCCCTGACCCGTGGCTACAGTGGTTCTTCACACACGCACACTCACACCTGATCTCCAACAGGGCAACCATCCATTTCCTTCTTAGCCTTCCTCACAGTCAGGCTGTGTGTGGTTGTGTCTGGTCTTTCGCCAGGAGGCCAGAGCCGCCCTGGTGGTGGTCTCCAGGGTCTCTCCCCATCGGTGCCTGGCATGCAGTGGGTACTTAGTGACTGAATGAGTGCTTAGATACTCCTGTTGCCTTCAGGTTAGAATAAGAAAGAAGATTTACAACATTTTGGACTTTGCCCAATCCCTAGGATTAATGAAAGTGTGACCACTCCTTCCTCTCACACCCCTGCACACAGGTCAGCACACCAAACCCTTCCCTCAGTCAGTGATAACTGTGTGATAGCTGCGAGAAGAAGCCTCAGCCTTCCCTCGAGGGCTTACCTTGCAGGGAGTGCCTTGCCTGGTGCTTAGGTTACAAGGTGTCATTATATCTGTAAATTGGAGAATCATTTGTCTTGAGCAGCCCACCCCTGGGGCTAGAAGTGCCACATGGTTTTGGATGTATATGGCTCAGGCAAGAGGAAAAGGCTTGCCAGGTGTGTGCAAAAGCCTGGATGGAGTGGGGGGAAGGTGCCTTTGGTTTTTCTACAAGTATTTATGAGGTGTGATCAGAAAATATGGTGAATGTTTACATTTTTGAGGGGGAGTAATAGCAATGTGTCTTATACTGTAATTTTTAAAATTTAAACATTCACTGTATTTTTGGATCACACATTGTATTGACCATCTCGCATATACAAGGCACTGTTCTCGGTACCAAAAATATCAAAGAAAAAGACACAGATTTATACTGTAGTGGGAAAGACAGAACAAATATGATTAATAA
This sequence comes from Rhinolophus ferrumequinum, assembly GCF_004115265.2. Classification (NCBI taxonomy): domain Eukaryota; kingdom Metazoa; phylum Chordata; class Mammalia; order Chiroptera; family Rhinolophidae; genus Rhinolophus; species Rhinolophus ferrumequinum. The sequence goes on along the minus strand of NC_046306.1, from coordinate 24,081,223 downwards.
GCAAAAATATATTGTACATTAGCCAGGAAGCGCTAAGGAGGGGACAGGAGAAAGTTGAGATTTTAGACCAGTGAGGGCCTCAATGAGAAAGGGACATTTGAACAAAGACCTGAAGGAGGAGGTAATCCGTGTGACTCTCTGGGTAAGAGCATTTTAGGCAGAGGGAACAGCAAAGATGCCCTGCAGTGAGAGTATCCCTGGTGTGTGTATCGAACAGAGGGAAACAATGTTCTTGGAGTAGAGAAACCAGATGAAGTCAGATGGCGGTATGGGATGGCAGCTCTCACGGCTTTGTAGGCCATACCATGTTTCCCCGAAAATAAGACCTAGCCGGACAATCAGCTGTAATGCGTCTTTCGGAGCAAAAATCAATATAAGACTTGGTCTTAAGACCGGGTCTTATATAAGACCGCGTCTTATATTGATTTTTGCTCCGAAAGACGCATTACAGCTGATTGTCCGGCTAGGTCTTATTTTCGGGGAATCATGTATTAAGGACTTCAGCTTCTATTCTGAGGTGAGATGGGGAGCCATGGGAGTGTTTTGAGCAGAGAAGTAATAGGGTCTGACTTGTATTTTAAAACAATGTTCGTCTGGCTGTTGAGTGAAGTTTAAACTGTAGGAGAGGAAGGGCAGAAGCAGGGCTGCCAGGGAGGGAATTACTGTAATAATCTGGAGCCTGGCACCAGAACTCATGCCTTGAACCATTGTGCCCTACAGCCTCCTGCCTCTGTTTTCTGGAAAACGGAAAAAAGAAAAGAAAGCTAAAGATGATGCATATTTTTACTATTTCCAGACAGCCACGGTTGAACTGTGTTTCCTTCTGTAGACCCTGCCCTCTCCCCCATGAGACATAGTGTGGCAGTCCTTTTATTTGTATTGTGATAAAGTGGGAGATGGAAAAGCTTGCCCAGAAGGACGTGCACTCTGGTTTGTGTTCTGGGATCATGTGTGTTCTTCCCCTCATGGGCCCTCCTTTGAAAATACACTTTGGTCATAGAATCTAAAGGGATTTTAGCCAAAGGTTAGAAGCATTTCCAGATGGGAAATATTCTTGCACTCAGTTTATGTAATAGAGAGGAAGAAGCTGGTTTTTCCTTTGGGTAGGCATTCAATCTTTGATCATACCACGTGTGGGTTCTTAGAACTCCAATCCAGGAAGGTTGCCCTGTGAATCAACCACAGAGGCCGGGAAATAGGACAAAGACGTGAGCTTTGAGTTAATACCTTAGTTACCTCGGCGTGTAGACTCTCTTCACCCATCATGGTTGGGACAAGTGGATAGTTGATATGTTAATCATAAAAGTAACGTGGCTTCTGTACATATTTTATTTCAAATCCAAACATAAATCATCGACTAAAGGGCCATGTCTTTCTTTGAGAATGGCTCTTTTGGTAGTTTCCCTTCAAGGTTCTTGCAAAACCTAATTCTGGCTTTTGAAGTAGAGCAAGGACTCTTTTGAAGTAGATCAAGGACTGTTGTGAGGTCATCTAAATGCCAACCCTTTCTAGATTTTTAAGATTTCCTTCTCCTAACATACATTAGTCTCATCCACACACAGTTATTCACCAGCAATATTTTTTGGTGACTTGCTTTTATTGAGTCTGTCCCAGCAGTCATTTAGGACCACTGTTTCTCTATTCATAGTCATATCATTTATTTGCATGCTATTTAATTATGAATACTCAGTGAGTAAAACTGACATAAGTAGAATAAACATAGCTCACTGACCCTTGGTAAGCATAAACTACATGAGAAAGGAGGAGTGAGAATAAGCGAGAGACTGGGGCATGAAGGAACTTTCACCAGGCTGGTGCTGCACAGGCTGTAGTTCCTATAAGTGTCTCTGCCGAGGCAGTTAAGTAAAAGGTGTGTGAGAGAGCTTCTGCATGTGAGAAGAAGGGAGGGAACTAGCTAAGCCTAAGCCACTGCCCATTTATACCTAGGATAGTACATCCACTTGGGAATGTTCCGAGTGGCTTCAGATGCACGTCTGCAGGAAAATTGGCAACTTTTGAATTTGAATTTCCCACCACCATTCAAACATTGCCCTTTGTACTTAGGAAACTACCTGTTGAGTTGTAAGTAGAAAGCTTTTCTCCCTCCCCCAGCTGTAAATGGGAAGAACTTTCTTTAGCTGTGAAAGTTTAGGGCTTGAGATGATCTGTTTTGTTGTCATTGTTTGACTTACATGTGAGGTTTTCGTTTGTTGTTTTTTGTTGAGCTTTTTTCAAATCTTAAAACTTTCCGTATTTTGGACCCTGTAAAATGCTGCCTGTGAAAACCACCTGCAAAGATCCGTCACAGCTAAAAACCACATTGTGAGTCATGACTGTATCTACAAGTGCTAACGCCCTAACTCCACAGGCGCCTTCTTCAGTCATCTTCCCTTACCCGTTGAGGTCTTATGGCAACTCTGCCTTCCATGAAGCAGAATGCATTGGAAGTGGCTCCATTTCTGTTGGACTGTTAGCGAAATAACAACCCTGTGGTCCTCTTCAATCTCCAAGTCCCGGCCTTGGGTCTTAACCACTGCTTCTGTGACTTGGGCACTTTGCTCAGCGTCTGTGGGTTCCTTCTGCGTGAGAGCACTCACACAGATGAGCAGCAGGAAGGAGCGGCCTGCCATGGGCACATGGACTCAAGGCGTCCCCACGCCCGTCTTTTTTATAAAGCCCTCCTGCTCCCCCTCCAAGGATTTGAGTCTGGTTCTTCCCCACAAGAACAGCTAGCCATTTTGGGAGGAGACCTCAGCAAAGGTGACATCAACTGCCTTGCAGCCAGAAGCTGCTTTAATAGTCCCTCATGCAACTGTAGCTTTCACTCTTCATGGTCTTGTGCTTTTAACTGGAGACCCCCAAACTTTCACAGTGTTCTCACTGATTAACATTTTAAAGGTGCGAAAAGTAAAAAGTGCCATTCTGGGATTCGCCCTCAGCTTCTTCCTGCCATATAGGGAAGAAGTCTAAATGTGGAAGCCTCGTGCTTGTCCTGCTGGTTCTTAAAAACCGTGCAAGTGAAGCAAATCTGAAAGTGCCTTGAGTGCCAGCGTTGTGAGTTGCCAGGGTTTGAGCTGAGTGCCACAGAACTCTGAGTCCAGATCTGTGACCTTGAGACAGTTCTTGAAATCAGGAATGTGGAACTATCCCAGGCAGATTCTGGGTCATGAGGTATATAGGTTTGTGTGTAGTCAGAAGTGAAATCGGTTAGTTCTGCCAATAGGTCACGCTGGTGATGATTTTTACTTAGAGTGGCCTTTGGAGCTTACAGAGTGTCAGCTGTCATGTCTGAATTGTAACCTCAGTTGCCTTTGCTCAGCAGAGCGTGCTTTCTCTAGGAAATCACGGCACTAACTTGGCAGGTGGTTTCACTGTTAAAGGGCTCCAGGTCCTGGCACAGAGATGGCCAGAGTTAAAATGAGAGCAGCTGCTGAGGCTTGCTGCCTGCTCTACCTGCTCCTTCCCCAGAAGAGGAAGCACCTTGCCATCCACTGCCAGGTTGGATGTAGGAGGTGAACATACATAGAATTTTAGTAAATCTCACTTTTTCCCTTTTTAAAAACAAAGTTTCATAGAGGCATAACTGACATCCAATAAACTGTTCATATCTAATGTGTACAATTTCATAAGTTTCGATGTATTTCTTTGTTACCCTTTGAAACCTCCCCCTTTCCCATCTCCAACAACCACTAATGTGCTTTTCTGTCAGTGTAGGTTAGTTTGCATTTTCTAAAGCTTTATATAGATGGAATTGTACAGTATATGCTCTTTTTAAAATGTTTTCAATTACACCAGTCAATATTATATTAGTTTCAGGTGTCAGTAGGTACTCTTTCTGCCTGATTTTCACTTGGTATGATTATTTTGAGATTATTTTGTTATTCCATGTATCAGTAATTCATTCCTGTTTATTACTGAATAATTTTCTATTGTATGATATATTTGTTTATCCATTCACCAGTTGGCAGATATCTGTGTTGTTCCAGTTTTGGGCTATTTATTACAAGTATGTCTGCTATTAATGTTTGTACGTAAGTCTTTCGGTATGGACACAGGCTGTCATTTCTCTTGGATAAATATCCAGGAGTAGAATGGCTGGGTCATATGGGAGGTGTATGTATAACTTAAACTGCTGAGCTGTTTTCCAAAGTGGTTATTCCATTGTATATTTCAGCCATCAGTGTATAACAATTCTAGTTCCTCCAGTTCCTCGCCAATACATATTATGATCAGTCTTAGTTGTACTCATTCTAATCGGTAGTAGTCATGTCTCATAGTGGTATTACTTTGTATTTTTTAATGACTAATAATGTTGAGCATCTTTTCATTTGTTTACTTGCCATCTGTATATCTTTTTCAGTGAAGTATCTGTTCAAATTTTTTGCCCTTTTTAAATTGAGTTGTTTTCTTATTGTTGAATTTTGAGAGCTCTTTATATAATATTCTGGACACAAGTCCTTTGTCAGATATATGCTTTGCAAAGATTTTCTCCCAGTCTGTGGCTTGACTCTGTATTCTTTTAAAAGCATCTTTTAAAGTGCACAATTTTTTAATTTTGATGAAGTTCACTTTATCCTTTTATGGGTTAGGCTTTTTGGCTTTATATTTTAAGAAATCTATCTAAGACGTAGTCACAAAATTATTTTCCTATGTTTTCTTCTAGAAGTTTTACAGGTTTCTTGTTTGCCTTCAGGCCTATTATCCATCTTGAGTTGATATTGATTTGATACGAAATATATAGATCCAAGTTTTTTACTTTTTTCCTCTTTCACAGAATTTACTTTATACCTATTATACCAAACATCTTACACCCTGACACATAAACTCCCTAACAAGATAAAGCAAAGACAAAAGTGCTTATCTTCTGAGAAACAAGATGCACCATCACTTATAGTCTTCAAACATTATTGCACTTTAACTTTCATAATTTGACAACGCACACATGAAACAATGTGCAGACAACTAGTTTTAACAGCCAGAACACTTTTAAGCAGACATGACTGTCCTTGTCCTAAATCGTTTATTAGGTAAGAATTTTACAACCATTACTTATACTAGCGCTGACGGTGGAGCTTGGAGAGTATCGCGCCTTCTCCAAGCTGCACGGCGAGAACTGAGAACCACCGATGCTGTGATGGAACTTGTGGCCCTTTCCAAGGCCACAGCTCTTGCGGCCCGAGGGTGTCGGCCTTCGCATCACCCTGCGCTTGGGGACTGGTTTGGTGATCCACTGGGTGTCAGGATTCCGTCTGACAGCTTTATGGAATGGCTCAATGACAATAAGCTCACAGAATTTGTACGTGGGATCTTCAACAACCCAGTAAGAATTCAGGACTCTCACAGCCCCACAGTGGCGTCCAGCTCACTCCTGGGCAGCAGACTGAAGGCTTCCAGCAAACTTCAGCTGGTTAACACCGTGATGGACAGGCTTGATGTAGGTTCCACCCTGAGGAACCCGGCGTTTGTGGCCACCACGGCGCACATGAATCTGATATATGACATAACCTAGTTTGGCCTTTCATCGCATCCTATGCCCTTTATTGGGCTGGGGGAAGGGGCTGAGTGGGCTGTGGAGAGCAGAGAGCTGGTGCCACTGCAAGCAGTGCACCCGGAGCAGAAAGCCCATTACATCGACTGCTGCTTCCTCCGTAGCTCCTGGATGTACTTGTAAGCGCCCATCGTGGCTTACCTGACGGCTGCGGGCAGGTGCGAAAGAAAGAACCTTTCTCCCCACAAGTTTTTACTTTTTGTGGATATCCAATTGTTCCAGCCCAGTGCATTTTTCGTCTTGGGCATTGTAGTTCTCATCTCTGGACGTTTGATTTGAATCTTCCTGTCCTTACTAATTCTAACATTGTGCCAGTCCTGGGTTGGTTTCCATGGATTGATTAGTTTCCTCATTTGGGACGTTTTTCTGTTTCTGCATGCTTGGTAATCTTTGGATGCTAGACATTGTGAATTTCACCTTTTGGGGTGCTGGATAGTTTTATTCCTATAAGTCATCCTGGGCTTTGTACTGGGAAGTGCTTAAGTTACTTGGAAATAGTTTGATCCTTCTGGGTCTTGCGTTTATGATTTGTTAGTTGGATGTGCAGCAGTGCTCAGTGTCAGGCTGGTTACTCCCCACTAGGTTTGGAAGGTGAGATCTTCCTGGGTAGCCTACCAGTGCCTCGTGAACCATGCCCTTCTCCTGTCTTTCTAGTGGGAACAGGCGCTGATCCTTCCGAACCTTTTGGGTGGTTATTTTCCCGTCCTTAAGTGGTTTCCTTATACACGTGTATTGATTAGTACTCTGCTGAATGCTTAAGGGAACCCTCTGCAAACCTCTGGGGATCCCTCAATAACTCTTCTCCCTGGTACGTGTCCTGTGGACTCAAGCTGCCTTGAGCTCCATCCCAGTACCCTGTCTCTGGAAACTCCCAGGGATGTAAGCTGGGACAGTCAGGGCTCGCCTTGTTAGTTTCCCATCCCTGAGGGATCACTGTCCTTCATTGCAGTGTCCAGTGTCTTAAAAACCATTGTTTAAGCCATTATTTGGCTGGTTTCTCTCCTTTTGTGTGTATGTGTGTGTGTGTGTGTGGGGGGGGGTTGTTTTGTTTTTTATTTGTTTGGGACTTTTTTATTTTGTTTTGTTTTGGGTTATTTAGGTGGGAGAGTAAACCTGATTCTGTTCCTCCATCTTGGCCCAAACTATGACCTGTTTTGATGTCATAGCTTCTCTTACATTCTACATTCAGCACGGACCAGCCTAATTCCCGCTCCAGAAAACACTGTATGCGCAGTCATTCCTGCTTCATGGACACTGCTTCGCCTCCTGCATCAGCTCCTCCCCCGGTCTGACAACTTACAGCCATATATACAGTGGTCTGTTCCTCCCCAATGGGGGAGGCCCTCCTTCTAGCACCCCTGTTCCCCTACAGCCTGTGCCAGCTGTGTGATATCCTGCTCAGCTCTGGAGATATTGTTAACCTTTTGGACTTAGATTATAGGAAGTCCCCTCCTCAGGCCTAAGGGACCCCACCATTACCAACACCAGCACCCAGCCCTTCCCTGTGATGAAGATTTCTCCTAGAAAGTAGGTGAGATTGACAGTTGGTAACTGGCCTGAAGTCCTGGAGCAAGGCTCATATCCTCTTCCCAGGGACAATAGTTCATCTGAAATAGGGGAGGAGAACAAGATCCTTGGCAAAACTCCTGCTTAAAGCCCTTCTACTCAGAAATTCTACTTGTTGGCATTTACAATTTTTTAAAATAAGAAGAGGCATCACCCCTCAGTGTCCCAGGAGAGCTTAAGAGAGCTGAGGTTAGACAGACATCTCCCAGACCCACAGTCTCTTCACTGAGGAGCATCTGGTTCTCCAGGGTTGCTCAGCAGCGGGTGGAGGCTGGGCCGCACCTTGTGCTCCCAGCTGGTTACCGGTCAGACACTGAAGCATCTCACCTTCAGGCAAAGTGGGATGGATGCATGTAACATCTGGACATTGCTTGGCAATGCATTCGATCAGGAAGAAAAGCAAGTTTAGGGAATATGTCTCAGGACCCTGTGGTTTTCATTGCTCTCAAATACTGTCTTGCCCTGGTTGGGGACATGTTCAAATTTGGCAGTAAATGTGATAATTCTTTTGTAGGTATACTGTATTTTTAAAACTGAGTTGCAACCCATTAGTGTATCATGAAATAAAGTTAGGGGTCACAGTCAGCACTCTTTTTATTTCTTTTTTATTTTTTTTTATTGGGGAACAGTGTGTTTCTCCAGGGCTCATCAGCTCCAAGTCCAGGCGCCGTTTTCAGTCTTTAGTTGCAGGGGGCGCAGCCCACCGTCCCATGCGGGAACTGAACCAGCATCCTTATTGTTGAGAGCTCGCGCTCTGACCAACTGAGCCATCCAGCCGCCCCTCAGCATACTTTTAAAAAGTGAGAATTGTGTCCCATGGAGTAACTACTTCATGTAAACGTTTTGTTTATGTACCTGTATGTATGTGCTGGGTCCTGATGTCACACTCTGGTCTGTTGTCACAGTCAGTGATAGCTCTTTGTGACGTGGCTTGTTGAGTCCCATTTCTCTTAGTCCTCTCATGGTAGCACTACAGTCAGTGAGGTAAATGTCAGTTGGGTTACAAGTAACTGGAAACCTGACTTAAGGCAAAGCAGACTTTTAATCACCTTAGAACACAAGTCTTGGAGGTGGTTTGGGGCTGGTTCAGACCAATGGGCTGGCTACTCTGTGCTGCTCCTGACCTTTTCGTGCTTACCAGGTGGCTGCCATGGCTCCAGACATCACATCCTCACACGACAGCATGCAACAGGAAGGGAGGGCAGGAGCTTTCTTCCTGAGTGTGTTTTTCTTTTTAACCAGTGAGTCAGGTCTTTCCTGCAAGATTCCAGTAGACTTCACAGTTGGTCTCAGTTCAGTGCCCAGACTGGCCCATATGCCCACCCAGCGTCAACCGTCGTATAGGAGAAAGGCTCAGATCGATTCCAGTTCATCTGTTAGGCCAGGCTTTTGCTGCTCCTGGAAAGTTAGGAAGGGGGTTGGGGGCACCAAGTCTGGATTTTCCAAAATCTAGAATGTGGCACAGACTGGGTTCCCTGTGCCCCTCTGGGCAGGTTTTTCTCCGTGGGTTTTGTCCAGCCAGATTTTGCAGCTAGTCGGGGCTCAGGAGCCAGGGTCCACTCTCTCATCCTTGGCCCTTTCCCAGAAGGGTTCTTCATCCAGTGACTTATCCATCGTGGCTGCTCAGAAAGCGCCAGGACTCTACTCCACGTCTGCTCTGAGGAGCGCATACAGGAAGAGGCTGTATCTGGGCTTCAGTCTCCTTTGTAGCTCGCAGCCCCCATTGGGCTAAATAAAGCCTTTTGCTCGAGCCAGACCCCACTGCCCACTGGCTCTGACCTTAAGCGGGTCACTGAGCCTGGGAGTTGGTGCCCTTATTTTTGTTACAAGCAGTCTCGGGGGTGGATGGAAAGGCTCCCTGCCTGGCCAAGAAAGGATCTGAGAATCCTAGCTGTTCATTGCCTGCTCTCACCCTTAACGCTGAGTTCAGTTGGATTGGATTCAGTGTATGAAGTAAAGCTCAAAATGGGGCAAAGGGAATGTGTGTCTGCGGAGAGTATGTGGAGTGTGGAGACCTGTTCTCCCGGTTACTTACAGAAAACTGTTCAAGTCCTGCCACTTGTCATTTCTTAATCAAGTAGTGAGTGTGTTCTAGTAAAGAGGTGAGCTTCATGTACATCCCAGCTTGCTAGTTCTGGGGTACCAGTTCCTGGCTCTGCCCTGACTTGGTGGGGGTGGACCTCTATTCTCCTGTCCTGTTCCTCAGTCCTTTGCTCCTAGCTCCAGACTCCAGGCAGTGCGACACCCTCTCTCCTCAGGATATCTCCCGTCCTGCTCTGTTAGGATAGCACTTCCGTCCCCATTTCCTATTTTGTCAAAGTACAGATAGTCTGGTGTGTGTGATAAAGCTCTCAATTGATCTCTGCTTCCTCATCCCACTTACAAGTGGTGACGTTTTTTAGATTGGGATTTTCCCCCTCTAAAAAATACAAACACAGCAGAATTCTGTATTTTGCTGTGTCTTGAGTGGTGCTTAGAACCATGGGGGGGGGTGCCCACTCTCAGACTCGAAGGGAATCAGCTTCGTGTTAATGATGTGGCAATACCTGGCTGACCCTTCCCGTCTGGGATTGCAGTGCGCCAGTTTTCAGAACCTGAGTCACAGACAGCTCTCACATTGGCTGACACTGACTTCCTGAGAAACCAGTGTGATGTTCTTTCTGGACAAGAAATTGCAGATGTCTGTTCCTCTTTGCTCGTGGCACTCGCCCTCTAGAATTCCCCCTTTTAGTAGAGAGTGCCATCGTGGTTGTCTGGCTTCTGGGAAACTGGGATAGTAGAATGAACATGGTTGATGTCTAGCGTTACTAGTTCAGCAACTTACTTCACTTCGTTCTGCCTCAGTACCTTCATCTGTGAAATGGGGACAGTATCGTGGGGAGGATTGAAGACATTTATGCGTGGAAAGTGCCTAGCCCATTCCCTGCCCCCAGAACTGCTTCCAGAACTGCCAACTGGAGTTGTTAGCTGTTCACTGAAAGAGGTTTTCTGTGTCTTTTCCAACGCCACTTCTCTGATTCTCCGTCACCAACTGGTATCCTACAATTCGGTTCAGTTCTGACACTACCCACATTTCTGTAAAAGGTGACAGGTGAATTGAGGAAGGAATATTGTTTCTTTTACTGTATGTGACTTTCAGCCATTATGTGCACCTGAAGGGCCTACAGTTATTCTTACTCTGGGAGGAAATCTTCAGGGTGTTGGAAATTCACGCCAGGAGTGTGTACACTTCCCCATCCTCCAGACCGAGGGAGACTGCTGCTGACTCTGGTGGTCCGCGTACTGCTCGGAGTCGGGAAGAGCATCCGCAAGCCCGGGCAGAGGGTCCACCTCTGCTCCTTAGGGGCCCGCTGAGGACACAGGACACCCTCCCTGGGCGCTGCAGTTTCTCCTCAGCCCGGGGCCCCCTGCCAGGCCCTTCAGGGCTGGCACCTGGGATTTGCACTCTGCTGCTGGCTTCTGACTTGCCTCGTGTCATTACTCCTTGTTGCTCATGTTACAACTGCCCTTTTTCACAGGGATGCTTGAAGATGGAAAGAAATTTGATTCCTCCCGGGACAGAAACAAGCCCTTTAAGTTTATGCTAGGCAAGCAGGAAGTGATCCGAGGCTGGGAAGAAGGGGTTGCCCAGGTATGCTCTCATTTGTTTGTTTTGTTTCTTAGTGTCTGCCTTTTAAACCATGTTTATGGGTAGGACATTCATATGCTTCAAAAATCAAAAAAGGTGCAAGTGAAAAATTTCACTCCCACCCCATCTGCAAGTAATTCCTGTTATGAATGTTTCTTGGGGAGTTTCTTTAAGCACACAAGTGTACAAAAACATAACGCCTATCTTCTTTTCTTTTTACTTTTAGACATACGCACACATTGTTCTGCGCTTTGCTTTTCCACTTAATCTATCTTTGACACTTTATATACCAGGACAAAATGCAAAAAGCTCTCTTGCAGCTGCATTTTGTTTCCTCCAGTGGCGTACTCCAATTTATGTGACCAGTACCCTATTGGGGGCCATTTCGGTTGTTTCTAGTATTTTGCTCTTGTAAACAGTGCTGCAGTGGCTAATCTCGTCTGGACTTTATTTTACATTTGTGCAAGTGTTGCCACGGACAGATTCTCTGTAGTGAAGTGAGTGGCTCGGGGGTTGTGTGCAGTCTTTGGCTTGTTACCAAGCGGCCATCTGTAGCGACTACACCGAGCTGCCACCAGCGGGCTCGAAGGCGCCTGTCTCCTCCCAGCCCCGCCAGTACAGTGGGTTGTGAAACTTTTGGCTTCAGGACACTGTAATGAGTAAAGTGTTGTCTTGGTGTAGTTGTGACTTGTATTTGTCTTAGTGACCGTGTGTGTCCGACCAGTTGTGTCCGACCACTTCTGAGAGGTCATATTCACGGAGCAAGTCCTTTTGTTTGTCTTGAATCTGTTTCTTCACCTCTCCTCTCCCCATTTGTGTACACAGCTTCTGTTCTGCCAACACTATGAAATTCCCAGTAGACAATAGGGGACCCAGGGTTGCCAAATTTCAGTTGAGTTCTGTCCTTCCATGGAGCCCAGGAATTTTTTTCTTGGCACTGACCAGGTAAAGGGATGTTTACAGTGGCCAGAGATCCAGGGGGCTTTGTATTATAATGAGGCCCTGCATGATGGGTAATTAGTCTATGTCCCTCTCACCAAAGATGGTTGGAGATTTAACCAAAGGGGAGAGAGAGATTTCTGTCTTTCTCTTTTCCGGAGTAGACATTGCTCTGCCTCCTCTAGAAAATATCCCTGAATTATCTCCAAATAAATTGCTTAACTCTCAGAAACGTTGAGCCATCCCACTCCCAGGTGTCTAGATATCTGTCCCTGCAGGGCAGAGGGTTGGCAGTACAAGGACACAGTCTTTGTGGTTTACTTCCCTTTGGAAACCTCGCCAACCATACCTTTCTGTCTCCTCGTCTCCCGCCCCCTGCGTCTGTAGCCCATCCCCCACCTCGTGCCAACCATTGTCCCCACCACAGCTCATCTTCTGTGGCTGTTCCAGCACTGGAACAATCATTGTGTGTTCCAGGAGCCGTGAACTGCCCCTGAGATCATGTTATCAGCCTATTTCACATCCCAGGCTTGGCACAAGGCATGGCAGGGTGTTGGGGAGGTGCCCAGTCTCCCCTGGACCCAGTGTGCTTCGGGGTCAATCACAGCTCTGTCGCTTGAGAAATCTGAGTGGTCTGAGAGCGACGTGGAGCATCTTCTTTTAAACTCCTCCACAGAACATGTCTTCAAGCACAGGAAGAAGGGGGTTGTTTCGTGCCCCTTACCGGTTTCTCCTGATATTGGTATTCAGGTTTAACATGTTTACAGGTGTGCAGTCCTGCTTTAAGTACTGTTTCAGAGCTTGCCTTCTTCATCTACTGATGTCCTTGGAGCTTCTTTTACACTTACGGCCACTAGATTCTTTCTAATGGCTAATCCGTGGTGTAGATGTGCCTTTGACACACTCCCCTCGTAATGGGCATTTGGGTTGTTAGCAGAAGATTCTGGAAGTGGAATTGCTGGGTAAAAGGATAGGATTATTTTGAATTTTGTTGTATTAAGCCCTATGCTTTTAACTGTCCTTACTTACCACCTTGGTCCAGCATGTCCCTGTTCCTGAAGGGAGCTGTGGAAAGTGAGACTTCTGAGTTGCATTAGAAACTTCATTGCAGCCCGCTGTTTCCGCCCTAGTCACCGTGTCTTGGGCTGGGTCAGAGAGCCCCGAGTGCACATGTGGAGACTTAAAAGATAGGCTGAAGGATGGAGATACGGCAGAGAATGTGCTCGCTCTTCAGAAAATAGACATTTAAACTTAGGTTTGTATTCGTTTAGAAAATGGAAAAAGTACAAATATATATTTTAACTTTTATTTATTTTAAGTGTGTTTTTCCAGGACCCATCAGCTCCAAGTCAAATCGTTGTTTCCATCTAGTTGTGGAGGACACAGCTCACAGAGACCCATGTGGGGATCAAACCGGCAACCTTGTTGTTAAGAGCGCCGCGCTCTAACCAACTGAGCTAACCAGCCGCCCCAAAATATATTTTTTAAAGTGAAAATTTTCCCTGCACCCTGACCACTATACTCGAGCCTCTGCATAGGAAAATCACTGGCTTATATAGGCAGGTACAAATAGAGAAATAGTGTCTTCTTTTTCACACAAGTGGTGGCATAGTGTCCATGCGGCTTTGTACCTCTGGAAAAAAAGCATAGTCTTTTTTTCACTTTTTCTATATTTCTGAACTATGAGTATAAATATAGAAAGTACAGAAAAGTAGACTACCCCCAAATATCACCTGGTGTGTGTGCATGCGTGTGTGTGTGGGTATAGCAAAGTTTTGATTAAAATACTCCTTTTTTAAGAGCGTAGATGCCACGTCACATGTCCTTTGACAGACAGGCCACTAGAAGGGTTAGGTGGTGACACTTCTGGATAGAGTCAGGTCAGTAACACCTGGGCAGGGGGCCTGACCGTTTTGGGAATTGAGGGGTTTTTATTTACCACTGGGCCTCTGGGAACCAGACGCGGGGATTGTCCAGTCTGGCTGCCCACCTCCACGTCCTGCAGAGGGTAGGGGGCTGCCTGGCGTCCAGGCAGCTGCACAGACACTGGAATGTCTTAGCCACACCGTCCTGGCCAAGGGACACCCAGGTAAACAGCTCTGCTTCTTAGGGAGACAGTTGGGGAGTGTGTCCAGCTCATTCTTTCTTCCTTGTTTTTTTCACAGATGAGTGTGGGTCAGCGAGCCAAACTGACTATCTCCCCGGACTATGCCTATGGCGCCACTGGGCACCCAGGCATCATCCCACCAAATGCCACTCTCGTCTTTGACGTGGAGCTTCTAAAACTGGAATGACAGGAATGGCCTGGCCTCCTCCCTGAGCTCCCTGTTCTTGGGTAAGGAACTTAATGCTGAAGGGCCTTTACCTTTGCTCTTCCTGTGTTAGGCCCAGTGTATGATGGGTAACAGGGAGAACCAAAAATGCCATGGGTTTTCTTATCCCTACATTCTACCTCTATCGGGTATCCTTTCAGTTATCAGCGTACACCTTGAATATAAAAGTCAATCACTTTATGGAAAGGGATGGCTTGTGTTCTGGAATGTACTAAAACGGGATGGGGCAGCTGACGGTAGCCATTTAAATGAAGTATTTTTATATGTAGCTTATACCCTAAAACTCAGTTGTGAAGTAAAAATATAGGCCACATTTTTAGTGCCAACATTTTAGTCCTTTAGAACTAAGACTGTTGATGACTTTGCTTACCCCTTCCTAGTCTGTGCGTCTCCCTGACCCATAGCTTGTGGTTACTGCCTGTTAGATGATATGAGAGGCGTTACCACCTGGGCCACCTGCCTCAGGGAGCGAGCCCAGGACAGTTGAGGCCAGCAGGCTAGCTTGTTACCAGTGGGTTGAAACACGAGACCAGAGGGTATCTGAAGTGTAGAGGGTGCTCTCAGACAGTCCTGGGCCGGGGAGGGGGTCTTAGGGACCTGAGTCGGCCTTCCTGTGCAACAGGTGAGGAAACTGAGGCCCAGGAGAAAGGCCTCACTCAAGGTCACATCCAGGCAGTGGCAAAGGAGGACCAGAAGCCCTTTCCTGCTGTCCTGCCCTGGACTTGTTTTTCTCCCATTGCCCTCATAGCTAGGAAACCATACTCAGTGTCCTAATGGCACATAACTTTTCGTGTAGGTGTTCAATCGTAAAGCACATGAACGTTGTCATCTTCTTTCCTGTCATCTTTCCAGTTGGCCCAGACCTCTACCTTTGCTCTCATCCTTCCCCTGGGACCAGAGGAAAGAAGATGTGTTTTATGATTTGAACACTCACACGAAAAGTTATGTGCCATTAGGATACTGAGTTTGGTTTCCTAGAAATGAGGGCCACAGCCAGGGGCTGAGTGAGAATGCTTTTGTTTAAAAGCTGCAACAAGTGGCTACCAGCCTGTTTGTGATGGTGTAACCTGATCCTATTGTGGACTTCTTTAAGGAGGAGGGCTCTTTTTTATTATTAGCTGTTTTTCTTTCTTAGTGGTTTGAGTTCTACACACCAGGATCGTGCAGTCCTGGTCAGGTTTGAGGACTCTGGCTCCTCCACCTGTCATTCCTACCAGGAAGGAGCCTCTGACATTTTACACAGCCTCCCTCTGCCTAAAGGTCTATACCTACTCCAAACCCTCTTTGCTGTTCTTTGAGAGCTGAGTCCTTGGAACATAAATGTACTTGAGGGAGCCTTGGTGTTATCCTAATTTGGGAACAGACTTTCTGTAAATCTGGTAGGATGGAGGGTGGGGAAGGAAAGAGAGGGAGGAAGGGCTACGAGTCACCTTGGCTTTGCCCTCTCCGTGCACTGCCGAAGAACTTCACAGCTTCTCGGAAAGGTCTTGAAGGAAAGCCCAAGGACAAACCCAGAAAGTTATAGATTTGAGTGAATGAATGAAGACAGCAGACATTTTTTAAGTCTTTTCAACATGGGGAATATCAGCCCAGGGCTTTGCACGGGAAAGTCACCTGGAAAGCTTGTAAGACTTCCCCGAAGCCCAAGCCACACCCTGGACGGAGCACTGCCTCTCCTGCGGTCCTTAGCAAGGTGGTAAATTTAACCTTAGGTTTAAGGAAAAAAAAAAAACAACCAATTGAAGCAGGAGGGAGCTTGCTCACTTGGAATCCAGCCCGAGCCCAGCTGTCTCTGCCCAGTTGGAGCAGAAGGGTCCAAGTGAGACCTCGCAGCTATTGGGGAAGGGACTTGGTGCATTGGGCAGCCTTGTGGCTGTCCCCATTGCACACAAAGAGCTCTGAGTTGCTGGAACTCACAGATTTTCTATCCCCAACAGATGTGCCATGGAGGGATCTGGCGCCCCCAGACGCGCACACGCGAATCTGTACGGAGCTTTTCCTGATGTTCCACTACACTCTTTGTATAAACATCTACCCCGACTGAATGTGTTCTGTCCTCCAGCTTTGCTCTTCCCCTGTCTCCTCGTGTGTGTGTTGACCTAAACTATATGCCATAAACCTCAAGTTACTCATTTTATTTTGTTTTCGTTTTGGGGTGAAGATTCAGTTTCAGTCTTTTGGATCTAGGTTTCCAATTAAGTATTAGTCAAGTATTAACAGCACAAGTAATGGGTTAACTTTAGACTAGGAATTGGTGTGGGGGGGATGCAAGAATCTTTATTTTATTTTATTTTTTTGGATTAAATTTTTATCTATTATATATTAAACATTCTTGCTGCTGCGCTGCAAAGCCATAGCAGATTTGAGGCGCTGTTGAGGGCCGAATTATTCTCCAAGTTGAGAAATGTCCTTGGGTTGAATTAAGAGCCCTACCCAAAACTGAAGTGGGGAGGAGGAGAGCCCTCGCCCCCACTGCCCCGTCTCACTCTCCCCTGAAACCCTCTGCCTTTTAAAAGCAAATCGTTTTCACTGCGTTGCTGGACACTACAGCTCTCTGTCCCGGGCCAGCAGGGACCGCGGCCGCCTACGTGGCCTGGCTCACCCCACCCCATCCTGTGGTTTTTCTAATGGATAGTCAGGACTTTTATAATCTCATAGCTATCCAGGCTCCACTTCCTAAATTTTAAGAACTTGAATTGAAAGTTTAAATTGCAGGTGCTGTTTGTAGACACTTAACACCCAATGAAAGCCCAGCCATCATGACAAATCCGTGAGTGTTGTCTTAAGAAAACGATGCTGGTCATCACAGCTTCAGCATCTCCTGCTTTTTGATGCTCAGCTCCCCCTGCTCATCAAAGTTTCCTGGCTTTTCCGTCGTCCCTCTCACTCCTTGGCTGTCCTGTGTAGTGATTTGGTGAGAGGAACTATTGCTGCCTACCGCCACCCCACCCTCCGCACTACATATGAGTTTCAAGTTTTATTATTGCAATAAAAGTGCTTTACGCTGGCTTTTCTCAGCTCTGTGTGCTGGTGGTTACTTTCAGGTGCCTCCCCTGCCATTTGGTGCGGGGGGATGGGATTGGAAATGTGACAGTGGGGGGTGTAGTGGCAGACGGTGTGTCTTGGCAGAAGAACTGCGGCAGGGACACCCTTTCCTGTTGGCCTCTCTGGGCGGCGGGAGGCAGCAGGTTTGCATCTTCACCGGTTCAGGGAACTACCTGGAGGTCAGGCTGGGGTTGGCAGGGAGCATCTCCTCACCCATCTTCAAATGTTTATTAACTACATGTTCTGAGGAGAGCACTGTGCTAGGTTCTCTGCGTTACCAAGAAATGGGAGGTGTAACCAACTCTCAAGAAATGAGCCACGACCTATTGGAGATGTGCTACCAGCGAATTGATAGTTACCAAGGGAAGATGTGGTTTTAAACTGGTGCTCCCCAGTGACACTGGGTGTGGAGGTCCTGGGTGGTTGCAATACCTTCTTCATATGCTGGTGATACCCCCTCCTTCCTCATCACAGAGAACCCCCAAAATGCCCCCATACCTTCATAGGCTTTCCAAAATTGCCCTGGTTAAAAACCTTAGATTTTAAATGGGTTGCCCTAGTATTTGCTTGATGATTTTCCAAATCCATCCCTTTATTAATTTAAGTTACCAGAATAGTAGTATAGGATCGTATCTTATTTTCTCCAAAAATTTTTTTTTAAGATTTTGTTAGGGAAGGGGAACAGGACTTTATTGGGGAACAGTGTGTACTTCCAGGACTTTTTCCAAGTCAAGTTGTCCTTTCAGTCTTAGTCGTGGAGGGTGCAGTACTTTTTCCAAGTCAAGTTGTCCTTTCAGTCTTAGTCGTGGAGGGTGCAGCTCAGCTCTAGGTCCAGTTGCCATTGTTAGTTGCAGGGGGTGCAGCCCACCATCCCTTGGTGGGAGTCAAGGAATTGAACCGGCAACCTTGTGGTTGAGAGCCCACGCTCCAACCAACTGAGCCATCTGGGAGGCAGTTCAGCTCAAGGTGCCGTGTTCAATCTTAGTTGCAGGGGGCAGAGCCCACCATCCCTTACGGGAGTCGAGGAGTTGAACCGGCAACCTTGTGGTTGAGAGCCCACTGGCCCATGTGGGAATCAAACCGGCAGCCTTTGGAGTTAGGAGCACGGAGCTCCAACTGCCTGAGCCACCAGGCCAGCCCCTCCAAAATTCTTTTAGAAAGACTGTCAACAAAGGATTCTTACAGTGAGCACCCATATACCTACCTAGCTTCTAGTATAAAACATGTTATTATATCTGTTTATCACATATTTATCCATCCTTTTATATCACATTTCAAAATAAGTGGCAGACATCACTAAATACAGTTCCTCCTAAATACACAGAATCATTAGAATTCTGTGTTTGTTTACACTTTTGTACCTAAACCCCTATCAAAATAGAATGTAGCCGTCTGCTCAAAGTGTTCTTATGCCTTTCTCCCGGTCAGTCCCCACCCACCCCAGAGGAGGCAGTTGTTTTAATTTTTGCTACCATAGTGTTGCCTGTTACAGAATTTAAATAGAATCCTATATTATGTCCTCGTAAGTGCTTAGTGTTGGAACCTTCTCTCGGATGGATCGGGAACAGGAGTCTGACAGGTCGACCCAAGGGGCCCAAAGATGTCCACATTCTAATTCCTGTAACCTGAGGATTGTTACTTTACATGGCAAAAGGGAATTTGCAGAAGCATTGCGTTAAGGACCCTGAGGTGACGAGATTGTCATGGATTATGTGAGTGGGTCCATTGTGATCACCAGCTCCTTACATGAATCAGAGATGTAAGTACAGAAAGACATCCGAAGATGTCATGCTGCTGCTTTGAACATGGAAGAAGAGGCTGAGCCAAGGAATGCTGGTGGCCTCTGGAAGATGGAAAAGGCAAGGAAATGAATTCTCTGGGCTCCAGAAGGAACCAGCCCTGCCCACACTTTGTTTTTAGCCCAGTGAGACTCAATTTGGACTTCTGACCTCCAGAATTGTCAGATGATGAATCTGTGTTGTTTAAAGCCACTATGTTTATGGTGATTTGTTACAGCGACAAAAGGAAACTAGTACAGGGCCTTCGTTTTAGTTTTCGTGGGTAACAGAGAACAGAATAACCCAAATCAGGATTTTTTGAAAACCTGCAGAAGGTATCACCCTAACAAGTCAGACTTCCGTTTTTTTCTCCTTCCTTTCCCATTCTTGTCCTAGATGCTTATAGTTTTTAGTTTTAATCACAATCTAGTACAAATTTTACATTCTACTTTTTCCCCACTTAATGCTTTATCAAGAGTATCTGTCCATCTTGCTATATGATCTTTATAACTATTTGAAGAGGGCTGTAAGTAAAATCAAATGAATGAACTACATTTATTTAAACACCTTATTAAAGGATAAAAAAAATTTTAAGGTAAAATCATGATTCAAATACAAAAAAACATGTTAAAGAGTTTATCTAACTTGTTAATTAGTGAGAGAACCAGCAAGATGTTTTATTTGGTTCAAAGGAGACTCCACAGAGCAGATAAATACACAGTAACGCCTCACTTCATGCCATCCATAGTTCCTGAGAAATTGCAACTTGAAGCGAAACAGTTATAATGAAACCAATTTTACCCTAGGCTAATTGATACAAGCAAGAGTTAGATTCCTACTGCATATCTCTGGTCCCAGAAACAGCACTAAATACCCAAAACACATCTAATATTAACCATTGAAATAAATGTGAGCTATGTGTACATTTAAGAAAGATTAATAAATGAGAATTATCTTCCAACTCACTCCAGAGTCTCCAGTAGGAGCCTCTCCTGGCAGCTCAAAGCACAAGGTGGGAACCCAGCCTGGACAGGACACCTTCCCACACACTCCCCCACACACACTGCAACAATTGAGACATCAATTCACCTAACATGCACCTCTGGGATGTGGGAACAAACCCACGCAGACGTGGGAAGAGTGTGCAAAACTCCACACAGACAGTGGCCCTGACCGGGAATCGATTTTATTTTTTTCTCGTTTGTTACAACAAAACCACATTATTCAAGGATCTGCTATATAATACCAGTAGGATACAAAACTGGCAGAATTGGCCGATATCCACAAAGCAATGCTCAATGACATTCTACTGGACGCAATTTGCATTTCTGTGGACAAGACTCACCTGCATGCTTCGTTTTCCTCAATTTACATCATTGTAAAGTAGCTTAAAGAGGGTGAAAGGTGGGGATGAACCAGAAGAGGGGGCTAGCTGGAACACCCAGTTAATCCGGGACGGGCAGAACCTACTTCGAAGTCTTACACGGTGTTGCCTGGTACCGTCCCACCTACCCCTTTTCCCCTCACGTTCATTGGCCAGAATTAAATCTGGAGAATTGACTGATCGGGACCAATTGAGACACGCCCCCTCCCCGTTTCCATTAGTGATGGGGATGGGCCCAGGCTCCCGGAAGCTCCGAGCCCCTGAGCCCCAGAATGGGATCAGGATTCTGTTACAGAAGTGGGGACACCGGTGGGGCCGGCTGGCACTGGCCTGTGTTGCTACTGACATTTTTATCTTTTTTCTGAGATGCATTATAGTTCTAGTCACAGTCCTACGATTCAGGAAAACTTTCTAATTCTGTTCCTGACCTCCGTTAAGGCTTAGACACCACATTACCCTGTTTCTGGTTTTTCCATTTGTTGAATGGACTTGGGGTCGGGTTGGTGGGTCAAAGTGACCCGCTGAACTTAAGATAACTTCCAACTCCAAAATTGTAATTATTTTAAGTTTGATGGTCTTGTGAGAAACTTGCTGCCATGGCATCCACACAAGCTGTCCCCCTCAATAACCATGATGACAGCTTGCCTACCAAAAGGCAACCCATTGACCCCCACTTGTTCCAGGAAGTGGCTGGCAACAGAAAACCCTCCACCCCTCCTCTTTTGAAATGTCCCCAAACTGCTTGCTTGCCCCCTTGCCACTAACCTCTGGTGGCCAAATGTACTCAAAGACCAGTTAGTCTCCCTCATTCCACAAATCCTACCCTCACAGGATGTTTTCCAAAGAGACAATTTGTCAGTATGTCCTTTTTACTTAATAAAACGTATTCTTTAACACTTTTGAACCCCTGCAGAAACAAAGGTGATGGCAAAAGGCTTTTCTTGCCTCAAGCTTATGAACAGGCTTTATTAATTTTGTGTTGTTCTTAGATTTATCTTTGACACATGCAGGATGTGTATAAAAGAATTCTGCCCTTGACATGCTCCTGCTTCCTGGATAAATGTGGATTCGCTTTGGGTGACAGCCTTGGACTACACTAGCTTCTTAGGAACCATTGAGAAACCATAGTTTAGGGATTCTCGTTCAGCCCTCTAATTAAATCCAGAGTTAATGAGGGACAGCTGACACCAAAAATGGATTAAAATTAAAATGCCAAGGGCAGTACTACTCTGGCTTCTGCCCAGAGTGTGTCAGTTGAGTTCCTCGAGTTCCGTACGTGCATAGGGCAGACTGGTTACGGACCTGTCAGAGGCTGGGCTTGCCGCAGCAGCTGCCCCATAGGGCACACAGGAAAACAGCTGTCAGTTTTTATTAAGAAGTTAGAAACACTTGCCAGTGAGTATGTAAGACTGGAATATTATTGAATCTGTCTACTAATTACCACCATAGTTTTTTTCCTATTTTGGAATGAATTCATATATTTGTCAATGTAGTACATGCCCAAGATGTAGGGAAATAAATTCCCTAAATCTGTAAAACATATTTATGGTATGCCAGCCCTGTGATCAGTGCTGCTCTAGGTGCTAGGAGTGAATCCAGGGTAGGACAAAGAAAGGCAGCCTGCAAAGACCTTCCATTCTAGTGGAGACCTGAAACAGGAATAAATAATGTCAGCTATCCAGAGTGTGAAAGCAATGAGGAGAGTGAAGTAGCCAAGTGAACGCTTGGAGGAAAATAATGTAGGCTATGGAACAGCAAGTGCAAAGGCTTTCCAGCCCACTTTGAGGAGTGGTGAATTAGGAGTGCTGGGAAAAGAAGACCAGTATGGGGAAAGCAGAGATGTGAAGGACAGACTTGGGCAGGAGCCAGGTAAGAATGCGTGTCGTGACAGGTGTAGTGAGTCTAATGATGCCATTGGTGGATTTTAGTAGGGAAGTGATACTTGTTTTTTTAAAACATGTCTCAAGAAACTGGAAAATTGCCCGAAGGGGATCATGGTAGCTAGTCTCTGAAGATGGCCCCCAATGATTCCTCCACGCCCCTTGAGTCTGGGCTGGCCTCCTCACAGCTTTTAGCATTAGCAGGGAGTGAAAGGGATGTTCTGGAACTTCCAAGCCCAGGCCTTATGAGGACTGCCAGCTTCTATTTCCTTCCTCTTGGAACACTAGCTCTCGGGCTCAAGCTACAGAGAGAGGCCACATGGAGGAGAATTGAAACCTATGGCCCACAGTTCCAGCTAAGGACCCAGCCAATTGGCCAGCACCAAGGACCAGCCAGGTTGAGTGAGCCACCTGGACATTCTGCCCAGTTGAGCCCACAGGTGTCCACAGCCCCAGCAACACCATGTGAATAGAGGAACACCTCCTTCAGCTCAGGAAAACTACATAATCAGGAGATTTAATAAATTGGTTTTGAAGTGGTTTATTTCATAGCAATAGATATCTGACACTGGGGCAGGGTTGGAAGCAGGACACCAGTGAGCTGGCTGTTGGGGTCATTTAGGTAAGAGATGATGGAGGCTTTGGCCAGACTGGTAGAAATGAGGGTAGTAAGTGGTCAACTTCATAATACACTTTTCACAACAGAAAAGCAGTGTTTCCTTGCCTGGCCCTCCTCACTCCAGACCACTCCGCAGAGACAATTATTTTAAACTCTTAGCTCTTTGTTCTTACGGTCACCACCATATTGCATCAATTGCTTAATACTGGGGGTTTTTGTTTGTTTGTTTTTAAGAAAGAAAGATTAAAGTAAACCTTTGAGTGGAAAGAGCCTTTATCTTAATCAAGAAACAAAACTTTAGTAGATATGACCACCAAAAATTAAAAGAAAAAAACAAAACAAAAGTTCTATATCATAGAAAATACCTAAAACAGTTAAAAGATGAGACTTGATGGAGAAAAAAAATTTGTAAAATATAACTCATACTCGTACACTAAATATATAAGCAATTCTAAAGAAAAAGACAATCCAATGGAAAATAATGTTAAGCTGCTCTAAGAATTTTACTTTATGTTGCTGCGTCATAATGTATCACTTTTAAACATCTTCCCATGTGGCCTCTCATCCTCCAGTACACAAGCCCAAGCTTCTTCACAGCTTCCAAGAAGATGAGAGGAGACACTTCACGGCCTCTTTAAAGCCTCGGCTGTGGAAACCACCTAGTGCCATTGCTGCCACATTCTATTGGTCAAAAAAAATTCACAAGGACAGCCCAGATTCAAGCAGAGGAAGAAATAGACTAACTCACTGGAAGGACTAACAAAGTCACATCACACAGTGGTGTGGCTATAGGCAGGTGTGATTCACTGGGGACCATGATGACAATCACATGATGTCCTAAGATGTCTTCTACCCTCACGATTGACTGGTAGTTTGGCTGGGACTATTATTCTGGATTGGGAATTATTTTCCCTGAGAGTAAAGGCCTTGCTGCATTGTCTTGTCGTTTCCAGTGTTGAGAAAGGTGATGCCATTTTAATTTCTGTTCCTTTGTATGTGATCTGTTAGTCCTCTCTGATATCTTTCCGGATCTTCTGGTTATCTATGGTATGATGAAATTTTATAATATGGCCCTGTGTGAGTCTTCTTCTTTTTTTCTTCTTTTATTTCCTCCTCTTCCTGTTTTTCATTTGCTGGGCATCTGGAAAGTCATTTTAGTCTGGAAACGTGTCCTTCAGTTTAGAAGTTTGTATATTATTTCTTTGATAGCTATATTTTTCACAAATATATTTTCTCACAAAACATTAGAAGAGTGGTGTTATTTTACATTTTTGCAAATCTCTTTAATGCTTGGCTTAATAGAAGACAGCTGAATTCTCACATTACTTCTGTATTCCATCTGTTGCAATGTGTTGTTTTAGTTGAAGTAAATGAAGAAATTCCGACTCGGCACATTTTAAAAGGAGCTTGTGTCTGAACAGATAGTACAGAAACCAATATAACTAGAAACCTGGCAACCATCTTTTTATCTTAGGACTTTGCTAAATGGGAAATATGCACTCACCTTTCTTGAAAAGCATATATCCAACCTTGCATTGGTAGAAAATAAAATTGACTTTGTATAAAAACCACTCAGCACTTCATTTGGAAGTCTGAATGTGTAATTTTATGAAGAGAGCAGTCAGAGAAATCATGTATCCACTACATGAATAAAACTAGCCAAGAAAGAATCTACACCTGGTCTGACAATGGCCATTGCAAAGTGAATCAGCTGCCCAGAGTAACGAACTTCTTCCACCAGGGACGTGAGTGCATGGATTGGACAGAAGACAAAGCTTCGAGAACCTGCGGGTGTGGGTAAGACTGTTTGGTGAGGTACTCAACTCATCAAGCCACTAGGTATTCCACATGAAGGGACGGTGACAGCTACACAGGGCTGTGTTCTGGAGGTTATTCTTGCACATGATGAAGAAGAGCATGGCCACCCTCCGATTACTAACTCAGAGACCATAGACAGTAATATAAGACCAAAGTTACAAAGCCCTAAAATTCCCTAGAAGAGAATGACTGTTTTTTAGGTACTTTGGTCTGAGCATGTGATTAGTAAGTATCTGATGGAGCAGATCAATTCAGGAATCCAGAAGAAACCACCCTTCTACTCTAAAATTTTATCCTGCCCATGCCTTGGAATGAGTACTAAGTGATGTATCAAAATTTTTCTCCCTTGGATCAACGAACAGGGACTTTGAGAGCAGAACGACAGCAGCAGCGGTGGCAGGAGCCGCTGTGGTCCGTTGGCTCTTGGGGTCTGTCAGGCCAGAGCAGTGGATAGTGAGAATCCAAATGAAACACAGACAAAAATACAATGGATTGGTACTCAGCAATAAAAAGGAGTGAACTGCCAATACACCCAATGATATGGATGAATCTCACAGATACGCTGAGTAGAAGGCAGACTTTTATCAAAGAGTACGTGCTGTGTGGTTTTCTTTATCTGAAACTCTAGAAAAGACAGATCTAATCCATAATGACAAAGCAGGTCATTATGCCTGTGATGGGGGAATTGACTTGGGCATGAAGGAGCCTTTTGGGGTGATGTAAATGTTCTCTATCTTGACTGTGGTTACATGGGTGTATATATTTGTCAAAGTTCATGGAAGTGTATCCTTTAAGTGGGTACTTTTTATTGCATGTAAATTGTACCATAAAAAGTTGATTTTTTAAAGAAAACATCTGGGTCTTCCATTTCCAGACAAGATGTAGCAAATGGATTCCACCGTATTCCTTCCACTTATTACAACTGAAAATTTGACAAAATACATAAAGCAGCTAGCTATTAGAGTACTCTGATGGTGGAAAAAAGAAGGTGGACTGGCGAGGAAACTTGGGTCTCAAGGGATGACCTAGCTGGGGGTCTTCAGTGTCTGTACCACTTCCTAAATCCCAGCCTGGGCACTAGAGAAAACCACAACCCAAAACCACCACCAGGCACGAAGTCCCAAGGACAGCCTGCTTTCTTGGGTCAGAGGACTGGGAAGAAAAAAGCAATGAAAGACAGATCTTTTGACAATACTTGCTCTTCTCCAGGCAAACACTGTGAAAGAAGCCGTGGCCCTCCCTCTCCACAGGCTCCGCAGAGACTGGTGTGAAGTTTGTTGGCCATCCATACTATGCACTAATGTACGGGCAGCCCTCCACTTCTTACCAGTGATGACTGATGTGGAGCTCCATCAGCTCCACTTTGCACTGATGTGAACAAAGGGGTTACCCCTCGCCCTCCCCTCCCCATAGAGTGCTGTGGAGCCTGAAGGTGGGAGCCTGTCACTATCCTTGCTCTGGACTAAGCAAAGATAACAAAAAGGTAGCACCCATCCCCGCACAGCTAGGGTGTGTGCAGAAGGTTACAGAGAAGAGGGAGCTACAGAAAGAGATTCTTCCCATTTGTGTATGAAGTCTGGGGCACACCCCCAGGTGACTTATATGTGAACCCACCAGAATGAACGTAGCGAAAGCTTTGACAAATGTACCGTGATGTGGAATACTGCATGGTTTCAGATTGGCCTCTGAGTAGCACACAAGCACAGCAGACCAAAATATAACTGAGTTTGAAACTAAATTGACATTCAAATTCACAGAGCACAAAAGTGAGCCGTAATGTGCATCTTCTGAACTTAAACAAGTTGAATACATGCTAAAATAGAAGACTTTAAAAGAAACCAGAGTCTTGTAACATAATACCCAAAAAGTCCAGGATAAAATCAAATATTACTTGTCATACCAAAACCCAAAAAGTCTCACTGGAATGAGAAAGGGCAATCAACACATGGGAACGTCAAGGTGACACAGATGTTGGGATTGTCTGCCAAGGATTTTAAAGCAGCTCTCATAATAAAAATTTTAAAAAGAAAGAAAAAGAAAAGCTTCAACAAGTAACTATACACACTCTTGAAACAGAAAAATGGAAAGTTTTAAGAAAAAAATATAAATTTAGAAAAAAATGGAAGTTTTAGAACTGAAAAATACAATAACAGAAATAACAAACTTACTGGATGGACACAGTGGCAGAATGGAGATGACAGAGGAAAGAAGCAGTGAACTTGAAGATAGACCAATGAAAATTATACAACCTGAACAGAGAAACGATAGATGAAAAAAAATGAACAACTTCACGGCCTGTGGAATGTACTAAAATACTTTTACATCATTCGAGTCCCAGAAGGAGAGGAGAAAGAGTGGAGTGCAGTAAATATACTAAAAAAGTAATAGCTAAAAACTTCCCAAATTTAGCAAAGACAAACCAACAGATTTAAGAAACTGAGTGAACCCCAAACCAAGAAGACATAAAAATGCTAAAATAGTATGCACTAAAAGACAAATTCATAGAGACAGAGAATAGAATGGTTTCCAGGGGCTGGGTGGAGAAATTGGGAAATATCGGTCAAAGGGTACAAACTTCCAGTTATAAGATGAATAAGCTTTGGGATGTTATTTGGAATATTATTCAGCCATAAAAAAAAGAATGAAATCCTGCCATTTGCCACAACATAGATGGACCTTATGCTAAGTGAAATAAGACAGAGAAAGACAAATACCATATAATCTCACTTAAATGTGGAATCTACAAAAAAAACAAACAAACCCCGAGCTCATGGATACAGACAACAGATTGATGGTTGCCAGACGCCACGGGGGCAGGGGGCAAAATGGGTGAAGAAAGTTAAAAAGTACAGACTTCCAAATAAAAGTGAGTCATAGGGCAGTAATGTACAGCCCTAATGTACAGTAATGGTTTTAGTTTATAAATACTATACTGCATATTTGAAAGTTGCTAAGATGGGTACTAGATTTGTTGGGGTGATAAATGGGAGCGGGTTCGGGGGCAGGGTGAAATAGTGAAGGGATTAAGAAGTACAAATTGACAGTTACAAAATAGTCATGGGGATGTAAAGTACAGCATGGGGAATATAGCCAATAATATGGTAATAAGTGTGCTTAGTGCCAGTTGGGTACTAGAGTTACTGGAGGGGATCACTTCATACATTACATATATATGTAACCACTACGCTGTGCACCTGAAGCTAATATAAAATAATATTGAATGTCAACAATAATTGAAAAAAATTAAATTAAAAAATAAATAAAACTGCTTTTCCTGTAATAAACACTGCATTCCACATGGTAGTTAATCCAGAGAACTTCATTATACACTTGGCTCCCAACTCACCTGACTCAGCTACAGGCATTTGTTTCAAGTTTGGTAACAATTTGGAGTGGTTAAACTCGCTTCAGACACAGGTGGTGCTCCATCCACAGGTGGTACTCCATCCGGTGTTCCACACACCCTGCATTTAAACAGCACATGTGAAATAAGCAATGGCAGCACTGTGGTTGTGAGAGGCAGAGCTGGAGTGACCTCACGCTGTCATGCCATGTGCAAATCACACTCTGAACCTCATGGGCTCACTCTTTTGCAAGTGTTTCTTAATGTGTTTTTCCCTTTTTGCAAAAAAAGAAAAAAAGAAAAAAAGACATTAATGTGACTTAAAAGTATTACTTCATTACGATTTTCCCTTTTTGTACTATATTGTACTTAGTTATTTTTCCCTGCCACAATTATATATGTGTGCAATCCAATAAAGGAAAATTTTCACTATCTTCATTTTTCTGATCATTCTTATCAGTCATTTTATTTTGTGATTATCAATGATTATTTGTGATTATAAATAATTATGTTGCCAGAGGCCATGGCGGTGGGTAGAAAACAGCTGGGGCATGAAGGCTAACTCCGTGCCAGGCTGACTTCACCGGAAACTTCACATCCATCTCACGAGATGAGTTTTTGTCACCCCTTTTACGGTGAGGCTCAGTGATGGGGGGAATGAACCCAGGATTCTGCCAGGTAATAACTGACAGAAGGAGGATTCAAACCCAAGCTCAGCCAGCCGCCAAAGCGCATGTCCGAAATGCCAGTGAGTGTTGAGACCCTGCCAGAGCAAGACACAGGGACGTGGAGCAGGGTGGTCAAGGAGGGCTTCTTGGAGGATGGGGTGCTGGGAGAGACGTCTACAGTGAAGCATCAGGACCACATGAGGAGCCAGGGAACGGAGGTTCCAGCTCAAGCCCTGTCACTCCCCACCTATATGCCATGGAGTTCCCTCTCTGGAGTTTTCAAAGGATCCCACAGATCAGGATTAGACAATGGTGCTCTGGGCAATGAGATTGGCTGGTGAGTATGACCTTATCCAGCCCATGTCTGACAGCTGACACCAAGCTCCCCTGGCCCACCCCTTGCACCTCTGGAGTTAGGAGCCCAGCCCCTAGCAGGAAGTCCCGATCGCATCGTGGCTAAGGACACAAGGCTGGCCTGGAGTCCCAGGCCCACCACCTCCTACCCAGATGAGTGATCTCGGACATGCCACTTCTTGTCCCCGATCTCACTGTCCTAAACAATAAAGTAGGCTCATCAGTATTGACCTTAAAGGGTAGTTGTGAAATTAAACAAAGTAATAACACCTGATACTTATTGGACGAGTCTGACATGCCAACACTGTTCTGAGAATTTTATATTAATTTTTCTCATTAAATCTTCCCAACTACTCTATGAAGCTATTATTGTCACTCACAGACGTGGCACTTGAGAACGGGAGTGGTGAGGTTACTTGCCCCATGTCATACCTCTGTTCTGCTGAGCTCAGTGCCTGACTCACAGGAAATGGTAGCTGTGATCATAACTCGTTCTGACACATGCCCCCCACACACACATCTTAACGTTTCTGGAATGAGGATGTGCCCCACAAGTGATGCCAAAGGAATGTGCCAACCAGCCAACCAGTGGAGGGTGACTTAGGTGTTTCAGTGTCTGCTGTCTAACTGCTCAGATGGCTGTGATCAAGCCTGATGGAATTTTACCAGGTCCCAAGTTTCACTTAAAATGACCTCTAAAATGATGCCGCGTGGAAATAAAAGGTTATCGAGTGTACAGAGGGTTATCACCAGCCAGGCAATGCAATTAGAAGAAATAAAAATTGCCAAATTCAATCAAAAAAAGTTTAGAATATTATTCAAATCACCAAAGGAGACCGTGATGTGCAATTTTATGAATAAAAACATACTATTGTCCGTTTTTTAAAGGGGCACCCAGATATGCTTTTTTCCCATCCAACAGTCATTAAATAGATATATCTTCCTTTTAAAAATCATCTTATAATTGATCAAGTAAATCAATTTGTGCCATCGAATCAAGTAAATCCAGAAAAACAGTCAGTCAAGATTCTTCTGGTTGCGAGCAACAGAAAACCCATTTCAAACTGAATTAAGTGAAAAGGCATTTCATTGGCTCTGGAACCTGAACCGCCTAAGTAAGGGTAGGCAGTTGGCTTCAGGCACAAACTGGACGAAAGGGATTAAGCTACATCAGCAGGCCCTGGTCTCTCTGCCCCCAGCTCTGCCTTCTCTGCCGGGGCTTCATTCCCAGTGGAGGCAAGATGGCTGTCAGCAATTCCCGCTGTCACCCCTCCCAGGTCTGATGCTTCCAGACTGCTCCACAGTGTTTCCACATCTTGTGTTCAAAGCCGGAACCAAGCAAGTATGAAGCCACCATGTCGTGGGAAATTCTCTGTGGGAGGGGCTTGGGTGCAGCAATCTGATTGGTGGTGGGAGGGGCTTGTCTTAAAGCTTCATTTGCATAATAAACATTTTATCTAGGTGCATATTTTCGGATGGTAGAGGGTCTTCTGAGGGAGTTAGGAGGGGATTAAGTACCCAGCAGCCCACTCCTTGGTACCACCATTGTCATTACCAATTTAGAGGAAGCATACCTAAATTCAAGACAGGGCACTTGTGGCGGAAATCCAGGGCCCTCGGCTGGTGGGGAAGATGTATGGGGTGGGAGCAGGGTGCATGGAGAAGACCTTCCCAGCATGGTAGGGCTTTAAACAAGGATGATAACTGAGAGGACAATATTTATGACAGAAAGCTGTTAATACAAATGAAAAAGGAAAATTATGAGTATATATAGCACGAGTGTGTGTGTGTAAAATTAACAGTGGTTAAGAGCATAGGATCTGGAGCTAGATTGTTTAAGTTCAAATTTTCGTTTTCACCTCTTAGTTACCTTGAGTATTTTACTTAAACTCTCTGTGCCTCAATTTCTTCATCTGTAAAATGGGGGAAAAGTGAGGATTCCATGAGATAATCCATGCAAGGCCTTTAACTCCAGTCCTGGCATTTAGTAAATGCTCAAACAATGTTAGTGGTTAATCTTGTTAGTCTCCTGTGCAGGGTCTTCATTCCTCCAGCCGGCTCCACCCTGGCTCCGGAACCAAGCACTCCACTGCTGCCAGCTGCCCATTGTTCCTGCCTTCCGGCTCTGGCTGCTCCCAGAATCCGGCGGGAGCAGCTCTAGTCTAGGCTGGAAAAGCATCCGGGCTCCGTGCAACTGTCCCACCCCCTTATGGGCACTCAGCCAGGGCCCTCCTGCCTGGAGCGCCTGTCTGGGGAGTGTGAGGACTGAACTGAGAGTCTTGGGGCCTCAATCTTACTCGCCTCAGTTTCCTCTCTTGAAAAAATAGAAAACACCGAGATGCCCACCTCACAGGGCCAAATGAGGGTTCAGTGAGATCATATATGCAGGAGGCTGAGCACCATGCCTGGCTTCCCACCTCAGAAGTACTGTCTCACTCAGGTCAGCTCTCAGAATGCTGCTTCCAGGTGGGATGCAGGGGGACTGATTCAGCCCCTAATGTCTGGGCCTGAGCAGATTTCTCGGAAGATCTTGCTGCTTCTCCCTATATAACCTCCCTCCCCCAGCACCAAGCAAGAAGTGGGTGAAAGGGGTGGGCAGCTTTCCCAGGCTGGCAGCTGGAACAGACCAGGACCTGGAGAGTCTGTGCTACTGAATTGCTGTGTGACCTTGGGCAGGGCCTTCCCCCTCTGTGCCTCAGTTTCCCCTCTCTATTGGTTTAGGAAGGCAGTTGCGGCTCCTCCCCCGGCTGTACCTCGGCTGGCTAGGTTACAATGAGATCGCTGTTTGACCCTTCCACTGCTCAGTTTGCCTTATCTGCAAATGGTGTGTAGGTTAATGTGACAACTCCTGACCTCCAGATGTTTCTTTTGTCATCTGCCACCCTCTCCCCCATTTCTCTGCTCAGAAGAGGAACTGTGCCACCAGACTGAGGCTGGCTATTTGAGACATCTGGAGAGCAAAGCCGAGCCCTAGCAGCACGTTTGTCTGCGCTGGGCAGGCCCCGACCCGGCGTTTGATATGCTTTCTTCCCACCCCTGCTGGGGGAAGTGAGAGCACACCGGCTGGCTTTGACATGACATGGACGGCAGCATGTCGAGTGTCCATGGCGCAGGAGAAAACTTGTCAACAGAGGGAGTTGACTCAAGATTTGAGAAGGCACTGGGGCTTACCTCACATCACAACTTCAAAGTCTAACCCGGTTCTCAGAGTACCTCCTTCTTGCCTTCAGGTTCCCTGGAGACTTTCCCTGGAGGTTACGGTGCCTACTGGCCTCTGTCCATCACACTGCCTTCCTTCTGCTCCTCTCTTAGGTTCCCCGGTCTTGTGACCCGTCACATGGATCCCCAAATCTTCCCTGTTACACAGAACAATTGCTCTGTTCCCAGTTTCAATGTCGGTAGGTGTGGGGAGTTAATCTCTGTTAGCTCCCCCAAAGCCATCCCAAATAGTCACCCCCAAAGACATCTTAGGAATATATTGTGCACACACAGTCTTAGAATAAGCCCCTCCAACCTGCCGCCCTCAAGCCCTTCTTTGCCAAGCTCCTGCTCTCAAATTTGCCCACCCAAATTCATCAAAGGGCTCAGTAGGGCAAAGCGTCTTCCAGCTGGGGTAAGGCTGAGTTGGTCTTCGGTTGGATCTTAGCACATCTTGGCATGAGTGGCTGAGACGGCTTGCAGCCTACCCGGTATTCATGCTCCCCTTGTTCCTTCATAACAGAACCCCAATATCATCTGACAATGTGCCCAGCGCACAGACTCCACTTCCCAGCCTCTCATGCAGCAGTGTGGTCATGTGATTAAATCCCTGCCACCTAAGCTAAGTCTACCTGGACTTCCTGGTGGGCCTCCTAGGGGAGGCCGACTCAATGGGAAGTCAACTTTTTGTTCTTCTGCTTCCTTTTCCTGCTGCCTGGAATGTAGCTGTCATGTCTGCAGCACCAGCAGCCACCTTGGATGGTGCAGGTAATACACAGTAAGCCTGAAAACGGTGAAGACAGAGAAGATGTTTTCGTATACAATAAATGCTTCATAAAATCTCCTGTAAAATGGAAGATGTGCCACTAGTCTGATGTGGTTTTGTGCCCATCTAGGGGAGCCTTCCTGTATCAGGTAAGTCACAGAAGGGGCTCTGGTAAGTCACAGAGTTATCTCTGGATGGGCTGAGGGAGCCTGAGGACATTTGCTCCAGCCATGAAGGAGGGCAACTCTTGGGCAAAGCAACTCCGACAGCTGCTGAAGTGGGGCTTTGAACATACATTCTAGCATTCTCTATGCCTTCCTTCTCTTGCCCAAGTCCCCACAGAGCCCCCACCCTTCCCACCCCACAGCCTTCTTCAGAAGCTGGCTCTCTGCCAGGCAAAGGTAGGAAGAGGGAGGGTTGTCCCAGTTGGCTCTCCAAGCAGCCTTCAGAAAGGCGGCCAGGACTCCCCAAGATGTGGAGCAAAGAGTGAGAGAAGCCCATTGGAGAGACACCAGCCTTGCAGTGACTGCTGCTCTGTGCGCTAGACAATGTACCCCAACCCCTACTCAGGTCCCCCATCTATAAAAGGAGGCATAATACTGGCCCCTCTCTCCCTCCCAGGAGTGCTATGGGGCCATCCTGCTTTGAGCTGGGAGGCAGGCAGGAGGCAGCGGAAAGGCAAGTGTGCAGTCTGCCTGTGTGGACTAGTCCCAGTCGTAGGAAGCAAAAAGCAGTGACGCCTTGGTGGTCAGGAGTCCAGGCTCAGGCGTCTGATGGACCAGGGTATTTGTGACCCTGAGCCTAAGCTTCCTCATCTGTAAACTGGACGTTATTCCTGTAGACAGGGATTAACGCCAACAGATGTGAACCACCTGGCACAGGGCCTGGCGCATAGCAGCCCTCTTAAATGGTGGGTCTTCCCCCACGCATTTCTGGTCTTAGTGGACATCTGTATTCTTATTGGCGGTCCTGTTTTCAAAACCCCTTCCCATGTGGGGTGAATCTCCCACACAATGATGCTTCCAATAGAGGAGCCCCAATTTACCAGCGTGCTTTGCTGTGAGAGTCTGGGCACATGACCCAAGCTCCACCAATCACACACCCCCAGCGCTGACCTTTGGAGGAATCCATGACCTAAGAAGGCAGGGACATGCAGCCCCATTCTGGCAGTGCCTACATCCAGTGTCTGGAGCCCTGGGGGACTGAGGTTCTGCAGGGACTGACCAAGTCGGGGTGTCAGTGGGACAGGCTGCCTGGGGTGGGGGGCTGAGGCCATGAGGCCTCCAAGCTGGTTTCTCTGATTCCCCAGGGCTGTGGTCTCCCCACTGGCTTTGAATAAGTTCCTTTCCTGCTCAAGTCACCCACAGCCTGTTTCTGTTGATAGTGACCACAAACCCCCACTGGTTCCCGGGCCCAAATGCTGCTGACAGTCCCTTTTCAGGCTGTTCTCTGAACTACTGACCTTCCCCCACCCCCGGGTGCTGGATGCAGGAGTTCCTCCTGTGCCTCTGGCCGGCTTCCACCAGGGAATTACAGAATGGGACCCAGGCCCAGACCCAGGGTGGCACAAACCACATTACTGGGGGTACTCCTTTGCAAGGGAAAACCAGGCAGGTTCTGGGTTCGAACCCCAGCTCCATGACTTACATGTGTGGTCATGGGCCCACAGCATGCCTCAGTTTCCTTATCTGTCACAACACTCCAACAGGTTTAAAGGAGGTGAGGGATGGAAAGCCCCTTGCCCCCTGCCTAGCACATTGTAGGCGTTGGATTTGAGAAGCAACTGGGTCAGGATGTTATTAATATTTGCATCAGAATCACCTGGAAAGGTAAGTCAGATGCAGCAAGGCTGGGTGGGCCCCTGGGATCTGTATTTTTAACAAGTGTCCCCTGCCTAGAGGTCTCTGCCGCAGGTGGCTGGGGCCACTGCCCTTGGAGAAATATAGGAAGAATGGAGGGGGGAATGAAGGGGAAGAACGGAGGAGGTGAGGGCCCAGATGGCTGGGCCACCAGGCGGTGGGGCCTCTCAGGGTGCTAGCCTGCCTCTCGCTGGAAGCTTCTATAGTAACCATCGCAGGGAGAGTCCAACCTAAACTCATGATCCTGAAAGGATGCAGGTAATTTCTGTATGTTTGATCTTCAATCACATTTAGAACAGTAATGGATACATTTTGTCACTTGGACAATGCAATAATCCAATAACGTGGATGGAAATATAATTGTTCAAATTTAGTTAGCACTTCCCATGAGTCAGGCATTAAGCAAGTACTTTCTCTGTGCCCCCCAAAAAACAAAACAAAACAAAAAAACAAAATGAAATCATTCTCCCCATCTCACCGGTGAGGAAACAAGGCCGAGAGAGATAGGGTCATTTGCCCAAGGTCACATAGCCTAAGAGGAGGTATTTGAGCCCAGGCAGCCTGGGATTCCACAGCTCATGCAATAAGCTGTGCCCCCTTCAGGATGTCCCCTTGGGGTACGGTGTTACAAGTTGGAATCTCTGATAGGGGCTGAGGTACCAGGTGGGACTAAGTGGGGTACACGTGTGAGGGAGTGTGAGCCATCAGCCCGCTGGGCCTCTGCTCACTAGGGCCCTCGGCTACCACCTGGAAACCTGTGACCACCTGGACCCAGCGGTGCCCGATGGGAGACTCCTGGAGCCCTGGAAGCCCCATTCAGTTCCTAGTCAAGACCTGGCCTTTCTACTCGGGCTGTGCGGCCTTGGGCAGGCTGCCTCCCTCTGAATGTGGGGCTGCTGTGAACAGAGATCAGGGTACATCCCATACCCAGCACAGCACCCAACGTGGAGAAGTTGCTCAACAAGGGGAACTCTCCCTGTCATCATCTGATGGCACGATACAGCCATGGGGACATAACCTGGGTTTTGCTGCACCGTCCAGATTCCACGTAGAGGGTAGGAGCACATCGCTGGTGCTTCTCTCTACCCAGCAGCCAACCATTCATCCCCCCTTCTTCAGGTAAGAGCATTTTCACCTGCAGATAACTTGTATTTCTATAGCGTATAGCTGGACTGATTCCATGAAGAAGTCGGAAACTAACATTTATTGAGTGCCAGCTGCGTCCTAGGTGCTGTACTGACTAAATAATCCTCAGGACAAGTCAGTAAAGCAGGTGCCAATATTCCCATTTGTAGATGTGGAAACTGTCGCTCAGAGGTGTGGTGACTGCAGCATCCGATCTGGGGCTCGGACCTGATGCCCCCGCCCAGCCCAGCCTATCTCCTCAATAAGCCAGCCATTACCTTTATAACTGGGATTGGCTTTTCTAGGAGGGGCATTTATTCGTTCAATAGACTTACTGCACCTTACTGAGCCTACTGTGTGCCAGGCCCTAGGGATAAGAACCCCACAGAAAAGCCTGTCCTCATGGAGCATCCATTGGGTGGCACAGAGGTCTCACTTCATGGGCCAAATCCAGGTGGCAATAGCTGCCTGTGACATTCTTGTAAGAGGACTGAGTCAGCCCTGGGCTTGGCGGAGAGTACCGTGGCTGATTACTCAGGTCTGCCAGGGGTGCTGTTAGGGCATTTCTGCGTGTAGGCTGAATAGTAGACACCCGTGTTTTAGATTTCTGAAGATTGTTCATAAAAAAGTGTAAGAAAGCAGAAATACATCCCGGTCAGAGCACAGGTTCCAACTTTTACTTTGAAAATTACCACTGTAGATCTAATAACTAGGCTTTGCCCTCAGGGAACTTAGGGTCTAGCTGACAGTCTACACTCCACATGAACACAAGGTGATTACCACTGAAGAACGAACTGTAAAGTCTGATCCAGAGTTTAGAGGCAGGACAGGCCACATGACGGGGACAACCAGGGAGGCTTCCTGGAAGAGGAGCTCAGAAGACTTGGCTAGGTGGAGTGGGGGCAGGGGGGAGACATACTGGAAGCAACAGCACCAGGCAAAGGTATGAAGGTGTGAAGCGGGTGTGAGTGGAGAGGATTCCAGTCTGGCTGGGGTAGAGGTGCTCCAGGGACAAGGTTGAAAAGGCCACAGGGGCGGGAGAGGGGTGGGGACCACGGAGGCCTCAATGTCAGGCCTGGGAATTTAGTTCTGACCCTAACCCACCTGATTTGACCCTTTAATAGGGGGCCACTGAAGACTTTGAGCAAGGTTATGCCCAATGAAAGGTACTTTTTGGTGGTTGGAACAGGGTGAAGTCAGGGGAGTGGCTAGAACACCACGGAATGGAAAGAGAGCCCCGCGTAGGTGGGGTTCGGGGACCTGGGACCTGGTCCCAGGTCTATGCTGATGTGCTATGACCACAGCAAGTCCTTTTCCTTCTTCTCTTAAAGGCCCTTTCAGAACATGGCTGAATGAATTGTGGTCTCTGTGTGTGTATGTGGGGGGATGTCACTTGGTTCTGTCAGGGTGTCTGTTTTATACTTTTCTTTGGCCTTCAAGACCTGTCACCATGGTTTACCTCATGTTCCAGGACCATGTGGCTCAGCCCTGGCGTGTGTCCACACCTCAGCTTCAAGTGGCATTTGTCTCACAGAAGAGAAAACGTGACCTTGGCGCCACTTTCCAGCTGTGTAACACGGAGGGACTCTCCTCTCACGCCTGCTTCACAGGGATGAAAGGAGCCACGGAGATGCTGCCTTGAAAGCACCTGACGCAGTATCTGTTGCTCGGTGGGCAAAGTGCTCAATTAGTGGCAACTGCCTTTCTTGCCATTACTGTTCCTGTTATGTTTCCTGTTATCCCCTCCCATGGGGCCGGACACCAGCTGGGCCCCTGGTCAGGATGTGGTGCCCAAAGCTAGTGCAACTCCACCCAGGCTTGTCCTGGGGACGGTGACTTGGGCCTGCCTGGCCTGCTGAGCAGCCCTGACACTCACCCCACCCTGTGAGTGGGGCGCCCTGTGTCATTCGGAAGGGACTTCCCAGCACGTGGTCCCAGTCTCTTCCCAGGCACCATGTGTGACAGTCACCTCTGTACAACCGAACCTACCAGGACCTAAATTAAATCCCTCCCCCTTTTCTGTTTAATTTTATATGATTATTTTTTGGGCTCAGTAGTACAAATTTTTCAAAATGTAAAAGGCACTAAAATGTGTGCTATTAAAAAAAAAAAAAAGTCCCCTCCCACCCAGCACACAACCCTTCAGTTCCCCTTACTGGGGACAACCAATCTGAATTCCTTTTTAAAACAATTAAATTTAATTTGCTCTCCCCTTACAAAAATCATAAGCATTCAAAGCAAAACAAAACAACACCCCCACCTTGGAATACATCCAAAAGCACAAGCCAAAAACCCTACCCGTAATCCCACCATCCAGATTTCAGCATTTTAGTATATGCCCTCCCAGACTGTTTTCAATACATACCCACTTTTCAAACAACGAAAACAAAACACAGTATCACAATGTTGATTTCTCAGTACCTTGCCAGTGTCTCAGGGCCACTTCCTTATGGCTTCTTCCTTAAATGACTCTGATAGCTGTGCTGATATTCCAGACACTTATTTAACCACACCTGTGATGGGCATTTGGGATTCTAGATTTCCCTATTATCAGCAACATGGTGGTGGGCCCTGGGACCTCACTGCCTACCTATTTATTTTCTTGTAACGAATTCCTAGAAGAGAAAATGCTGGGTCACAATTTTTAAGACTGTGGAAATTCAAAAAACTGCCCTCATGTTCAGGACTGGCGTCTGATCCAAGTATGATTTCCTCAACACCAAGACAGCTTAGTTCAAACTCAACAGCTACCGCGCCTCCACATTTAGACTAAGCCAAAAGTCCTCCTCTGGGCCTGGTGACCTGCTGTTTACCCAGCCACAGAGAACTACCTGGGCCTGTCCCAGTCCTGGGTGAGTCAGCTGATCAGGGAGCGGGCACCACCCTTCCCAGAGCAGGAACTCAGCTGGGACAAGGGCCACCACCTTCCAGGGAGGGAAACAGACTCTCTCAGCAGTGGCAGGAGAAGGACGTGCAGCAGCTCTAGCCTGCAGGTAAGATCCGGGGCCCCCATATGGGCTGGGCTGCGATGAGAGAGACTTGCTCTCCCCCTGTCTCCCCCTCCTGGGACTTCCCAGGCAGTTTCCTTTCAAGGTGCTTCACTCTGGGAGTGATGTGTAAACTGGGGTTCCTCTTCTGACCCCAGCCCTGGGCCAGGTTTGAGGGATGAGAGGTTATTTATTCAGACGATGGCCCCAGGCTCCTTCTGACTGCCTCTGAGGGTGCTCAAGGAGATGGGACCCACCTTTCTTTGCTCCTTGAAAGGCCAGGCAAAAAGCCAATTTTCACAAGGAACTGAGAGTGCCAGTCTGCTACTTCTCTGCCTGAAGCTGTTTCTATCAACAACTTCCCTACCACGCAAGGAAAACGTGCTGGGGAACTGGGTTGGTGGCTTAACCTCTTTAAGAACTGGTTTCCTCATTTGGAGACTGGAAATATCCCCCGTCAGGAGAACTGAATGAGAGAATGGAGATAAGGGGCCAGGATGTGCCCTCCACACAGCTGAGTCCCAGAAACAGTGCTTAGAACAAGGCTCATGTGCCAGGCGGGCACTGCACTGGCTGCTTTATGTGCAGGGGCCCAAACTAATAACTATCCTTACACCGCCATCACTTCCCACCTGGACTCCCTGCATCCACGCTGGCTCCTCTAGTCTATGCTCCAAACATTAGCCAGAGGGAGCCTGTTAAAATGAAAGTTGGACCACATCACTCTGGTGCTCAAGTCTCTGGTGGTTCCCATCTCACTGGAGTAAATGTGAAGTCGTTGCTGTGACCCACAGCCCTCCAGGATCTGGCCCCTCTCACTACTTCCCCAACCTCCTCTCCTGCTACTTTCCCTCTGAAACACCGACTTCAGTCGCACTGGTCAGATGTTCCCTAAACGCAGCACTCCCACCTCAGGGCTGCTGCAGTGGCTCTGCCCTCAGACTGAATGCTCTTCCCTACCCTTTAGGCTTTTACTTGTCACCCCTCACCCCCCAGCAGTGAGGCTCTCTGGACCTCCCCAAGCTCTCTGGCCTACATCTTCCCTTATCTTTTTCCCCATCACTTCCCACCATCTAACACAGCATACACACTTATTTATCCAGCTAGAAAGCAACATTCCTCAAGGGCAGATTGGGGAAGAGGAACAGGACTTTACTGGGGAAGTGTGTATTTCCAGGACTTTTACCAAGTCAAGTTGTTGTGCTTTCAGTCTTAGTTGTAGAGGGCGCAGCTCAGCTCCAGGTCCAGTTGCCGTTGTTAGTTGCAGGGGGCGCAGCCCACCATCCCTTGCGGGAGTCGAACCGGCAACCTTGTGGTTGAGAGCCCACTGGCCCATATGGGAATCGAACCGGCAGCCTTTGGCGTTAGGAGCACGGAGCTCCAACCGCCTGAGCCACCAGGCCAGCCCCAGTTCACTGCCTTATTACTGGTACCCCTTATTACTGGTACCTAGAACAGTACTGGGACTTAGGCACTCAGTAAATGTACTGAACGAACAACAGCTAAACAACAGCTAATGATTACTGCATGGCTTTTATGTGGCCTTTATGTGCTAGGTACGGTGCTAAGTGCTTTCCACACATAGCTTTTCTGTTTTTAATATAAATTTTATTGGGGAATATTGGGGAACAGTGTTTCTCCAGAACCCATCAGCTCCAAATCATTGTCCTTCAATCTAGTTGTGGAGGGCGCAGCTCAGCTCCAAGTCCAGTTGCCATTTTCAATCTTTAGTTGCAGGGGGCGCAGCCCACTATCCCTTGTGGGAAGTGAACCGGCAACCTTGTGGTTGAGAGCTCGCACTCTAACCAACTGAGCCATCTGGCTGCCCCTCCAGAAGCTCAGCGGCAGCTTGTTGTCTTCAATCTAGTTGTGGAGGGCGCAGCTCACTGGCCCATGTGGGAATCGAACCAGCAACCCTGTTGTTCAGAGCTCACACTCTAACCAACTGAGCCATCCGGCCGCCCCTATAGCTTATCTCTTTTAAAGAATCTTTTACTCTCCGCAATAACTCTGTGATGCAAGTATTGTTATCTATATTACAAAAGAAGAAATGATATTCAAAAGGGACTTGTCCATGCTTGCTCTCACAAGTCAGAGGCAGCAATCTGAACCCGGTCCTCCCTGCTTCCCTCCAAGGTCCTTGCTCCTGCCATTTCTCCTGGGCCTGGATTCGGGGGTGTCTGCATTCCTGAAGAAGTCCACAGCTTTTCTCCAGCAGGCAGTACACGCTGGGAGGAGGTGGTGGATATGTACTGGTGGCCTAGCAACAGCCTCTTTCTTTCCGACTCACCATTTCCCTGGGCTAATTTGGCCTTCCAGGAGCTATTCCTCTGACAGTCTAACCTACGCATCCCTCCCGCACAGTCTTCTGAAGGATGGATGAGTTGTCCACAGGAACAAGTGGGAGTCCCCTAGTTTCAGCTCTTTGGAACAAAGTGTTCCAGAGGAGTGTTCTCATTCCAAGTCCAAAGATGGGGACTGACAACCCCGCTTCAGCCCTGCTGATCTTTGAGGACCTGATTGCTGGCTTGGGTATTGTTATTGCTCATAATATCAAAAAGTACAGAAGTTGAGGGAGGAAAATTCTGGAAAATGCAGTGGGTGAGGAAAATTTCTCTGGGAGAGATGGGTTAGATGGGTTCTTTTCCTTTCAGAGGCAAATTGCAGGAATCCATCAGCACCAAACTGAGAAAACTCTTGAGCACTCTTCCATCGTCAGATTGTAGGAGGTAGCCTTTCAATCTGCTTCATTAACCCAGTGATTTTTCTCCTTTTCTAGGCCCAGGGTTTTTTTTTCCAAAGGACTTTTTTGGGCTTTCTTTTCCCTGTATCTGCTTTTCCACTCCCTTAAAAACAGTACCTAGATGCCTGCTGGGTGCAGGCACTGGGCTCAGCACTGAGGATTCAGACATCAGAGACATTCCTGACCAGAGAGGGAAACAGGGAAAGAAATACAGCACAGTGGAAATCCAACCCAGGAAATGCCAAAGGTCTTGATCACAGTAGGTGCTTATTCAGCATTAGTGGAATGAATGAAGAGGTGAATATGAGATTCTGTGGTCTAGAGAAGGGAGGCTGTGGGAGTGGGGATTGGGGGGAAAACTTAGAACTGGAGCTCACCAGATGAATAAGGAGGGGAAAGGTGTGAATAGCATTCAAGATAAAGGGAATAGCTCCTGTAAAAGCAGGGAGTCATGAACAAGCTGGGTGAGTTTTAGGATCAGAAAGGAGTCTGGAACGAATGAAATTGAGGGTGAGTGTGGAAGAGTGAGGAGACCTGACTAGAGAGGTACCAGGAGTCAGGTCATGGAGATTTGTATGCAAAGTTGAAGTTTGAGATTTATTCTGAGGGCAGCAGCTGGGTATGACTTCAAGAGCAGATGAAGATAACTCCCAGATTTCTGGTTCTGACCATGGGGACTTGGTGCAGCTGCTGTTACAGGGGCAGCAAAGCTGGGGGGAAACGA
Organism: Rhinolophus ferrumequinum; assembly: GCF_004115265.2. NCBI lineage: Eukaryota > Metazoa > Chordata > Mammalia > Chiroptera > Rhinolophidae > Rhinolophus > Rhinolophus ferrumequinum. Next base: position 24,038,918 of record NC_046306.1, on the reverse strand, counting down.
GTTCAAGAGGCAGTAAAGATCTAGAAGGCAGCTGGACTCTTAGGCCCGGGCCTCCCTATCTCTGGAATAACGTATTCCATTGCTACCTTTCTGAACCTTCATACTTCACGGTCCACTCAGGGTCTCCTTTCTTCCTCCAGGAGGCCTTCCTGGTTGCCCTAGCCTTTTGTCCTGCACCCCACCCCATAGGCCCAACTGCCTGAATCCCTTCTACAAAGCAGTGGGTCCAATTTTGCTGTGGGAAGTGATCTGCGCAGCCAAGCACAAGTCCCCTACCCCGGGCAGCAGGGGCTCAAATCATTCAGTTACACGGTGGGATCTCAGGGTCAATCTGCGTGGAGTGCGGCAGGGAGGGCACGTGCAGCGCAGCACCCGGGTCAGAAGTCAGGGCCAGGCAAGAAATCGGTTAGAGCGGGAGGAACGCTGACATCACAAAGGGTAGGAAATAGGGGGTTGAAGACGCTTCCGTAGGGAGCAAGGGAAGGCTTCCTTTCAGTTCGAGCAACAGGGGGCGGGGAGCGCAGGAGTGTTGACTTTGCTTTCCTCCCCTCCCACAGCTGCCTTAGTACCGCGGTCGGCTCAATCGCATCCTCCTTCTTCGGAGGCTGTAAATGGCCCTCGGAAGTCGGGAGCGTGGGGAGGCCAAGGGACACTCGCCCCTTTAAAGCTCGATTTGACCCGCGCAGGCTGCAGCCCGAGAAAGAGGGGATGCGGAGCCTGACCGAGCCTTCCTACCCTTACTCTGCGCTTTACCTGATCCCTTGTGGATGACGGCGCCACCCACAGGCGCCTGATGAAAGCGAGAGGCCAGGTGGACTAGAGCAACCCACTACGCCAACAACCCATGTGGCAAGGAATCCGCCATTTTTCACCCCGCAGCCGCGGGGCATCCTGGGAGCCGCCCGGAGCCGAGCGCAGGCCAGAGGGGGTGGGCGCATGCGCTCAAGACGCCGCAGCGCGCCCTAGCGGCCCGGCGGGGGGTCTCTGCGCAGTCGCCTCGGCCTATAGCACCACGGAGAGGTCGGGTCCCGCTGGGTTCCGAGCGACGGGTGGGTCGGAGTGGGAGTCGTTTGCAAATCATTGAACGGTGTGACAGATTGGGAAACTGAGGCCTTGGGTGAAGAACAGGCCCTAGGGGCCGTTGGAGCTTTCTCCGGTGCCCCAGTGCCTGGAGTTTGTGCTCGGCGGCTTCCAGTTCACAAAGCGGGCATTGAAGCTGAGGGTGAGGGCAGGTTCCCTTGGGTAAAAATCAGTATGATGCCCTGTCTTTATTACAAAGGAGAAATGAGGGCAATGAACATAATTTATAATAAGAGAATATGCATTTCACTATGTAAAAGCTCAGACTGGATCACACCCGATCTTGCTTGTACCTAATTTAAAACGAGTAAGTTTGGATTTAATAGAACGTTCAACTGAATTTTGCCAACAATTTATATTTGACATCTTAAGTCAAAGGCTAAATGTATTTGTATACAGATGTGAAATCACTGTGACAGCTACAAATGCAAACACACATGGGTGTGTTCTGGTGACTCACCTATGGTGACAAAGATTGACAATGATTTTACAAAATGCTAAAACAAAGTATAACTTCGCTCAATTAATCTGGTATATGCATTTCTGGATAATAATAAATTGTATATTAAAACCGGGGGAAAGCTCGTATAAGACAACTTATAAACCAGTGTTTTGCCTACGTGAAGCTTGGTAGGACATTGGAAAGCTGTGCAGGACAGAGGACAGTTTGTTGCGGTGAACTAATCTGTGCATTAGGAGAGGTCCTGATCTTCGTGCTTCCCAAAGGCTAATTGTGTTTCCCCAGTCTTGTGACACCCAAAAATGCCCACACAAATTTCTACTCTGTTCCTTGGAAAACCACTGATCTATTCAGTCAAACAATTTCTGCCAGCATTCATGTGCTGGGCACTTTTAATGCGGAGGCACAATGTGGTGAACAGGAAACAGCCCCTGCCCTTCTGAGGTTGGGTCCCATATGAGTAAATACCCAGATATTAATCATATGAGAAATAGCTTGACAATAGGGGCGGTAAAAGTCAAAGACCCAGCCTACTAGCAGGGGGTCCCATGGCCTTAAAAGACCAACCAGAAGGTAGCATTTGAGCTGAGCCTTGAAAGTGCACCACCCAGGGAAGGATGGTGTGCCAAGCAGAGGGACCAGCATGACTGAAACAGGTCCAGGGTCTCTGGCACACAGTAGGCACTCAAATGTGAATAAATATTAATAGAGAATTGAATGAGACAGAGCATATTTGCTGACAGGGAGCCATTCCCGACCATATCATGAACTGCATTAAGGCAGGGGTATGAATACCTGCTTCCGAATTCTGCTCAGACCCGAAAATTGAGTTGGGATCCAGTGAAGGTGGCAGTGGTGAAAAGGTCGCAGGTACAGAGAAAGGGTTGTGTGGTCCTGGCCTGAGAGTGAGTTCCAGGAAGTGGATCTTCGATTCTGCTCTCCCAGAGGGCAGCTGCTAAAAATAAAAACACTCTGCTGCTTCAGTGTTAGAAAAAGCAGGGCAGGGGTGGCCTCTTATTTTCACATCTGCTGTTCATGTGTGATCCTGGTGGCAGGGCATATTTTTGGCAGATGGTACCTTCTGAGGACTGTCCCAAGATAAAAATCTCCCAGTGTGTGTGCACACAGTGGGGAAGGCCACAGGGAAAGGGGTCCCCCCCAGCTGGTGTAAAGGAAGTCAGAGCCAGTCTCCTCCTGCCCCCTAGGACAATCCCTGTCCTCTTGAGATGATCATTTCTGCCCCAAAGGCCAGGCTAGGGCACGGATCTGGAACTGCCTGCCTCCAGGAGCCAAACAGGTAGTCGAACTCGGCTGGATGGATGCTTCGAGAAATAGAAAAGCACATGCAGCCCCATCTAGGAGGTAGGCTGCAACTCAGCCCTGGCTGAGTGAGTGTTGCCATGCTCTTGCATTGCCAAATATTTTTATTTTTTCAATACAAGTTAGATGTGAAGAATTTTATAGTTCCATATTTTAAAATGTTGGCACTAATTCAAATAAAACCCAGAAGACAAAAAACAAGGCTGTAAGAGGCAAGCAAAACACATTTGGGACCTCTGGGCCTTGTTTCCATCCTAGGAAAGTAGATGTCCTTAAGATATCAGAGCTTTACTTTAAAGGAGAAAAGTGGGAGCCCAGGCTTCTGGTGATATCACTGAGTTAGTGTCCATACTAGGGGTTAGGGAAGGAAATGAGAAGGCCCAGTTTCTGCCCCTTTGGGATGCCCAATCGAACAAGGTAGATTGACAAGTAGAGACAACTACAGAAATAGTGAATAATCAACAAGAATCAGGACATGGGGTAAGGGTGTGGGGGGAGAGCACAAATCAAGGCAGGCTTCCTGAAAGAAGAGTCCTCTGGTCTGCAACTTTAAAATGATTAGGAGTAAAAAAGGTAAAAAGAGTAAGAAGCACAAATTGGTAGTTACAAAATAGTCATGGGTATGTAAAGTATAGCATAAGAAATATAGTCAATAACGTGATAATTATGGACGGTGTCAGATGGGTACTAGATTTAATCGGGGTGATCATAAGTTATGCTCATCTAATCACTAATCAGTGATATGTTTAATCACTAATCAGTGATATGTTGTATACCTGAAACTATAATAATAGAATCCTGTATGTCAACTGGAATTGAAAAATAAAAAATATATATTGAAAAAAAAATGATTAGGAATTAGCTAGGCGGGAAGTGGAAGGGGTGGGAGGAGTATTCCAGAGAGAGAGAATAACACATGCAAAGGTCTGGAGACATGGAAAACCTTGATTAATTCAAGGATCTGAAAGTAGCTTCTTCCTCAAATTTCATCTAAAAGGAAATAAAGCATGATTTGTGAGATAATTCCTTTGAATTTCTTTAGGTACCTTGCTCCAAGGTCCTACTGTTTCTCCCCTGGAATAGTTAGCAGGTGCTTAGTAAATATTCAGGGCTCCCCCAAACCTCCATTTCCTCGTCCCTTAGGAGCAATGCTCTGTTGCGTGTTTAAATTCTGCTACAGTTTGTGTGCCTGTTTTTAAGAATTTCCATTGGTCTTACTTCACCATGGCCAAGATCAAGGCTGGGAATAAGTGGTATACAAGTGGTATATAAGAACTCAAATGCCCAGAGGTGAGGAGAGGTGTGGGGGTGGGGAAGGAATTCTAAAGGGCTTGTTGCCTTTCTGATGTCATATTAAGTCCCCGCCCACTTGACACTGGACGGAATTCTGTGTAGTTGTGGGACGATGCTATGCAAATCCCTCATGTAGGTAGGTCGGTATGCAGCAGGAACTCACTACGCATCTGCTGGATTGAATATGGGTCTCAGGTGGTCAGACCTTGTAAGCCTGTCTGACCTTTGAAACAGGACAGGGAAGGACATGGCCCTTGTCCTGCTTTCCGTGGGCAGCGTGTCCTGGGTGGTCCCCTAGGTCCGGGTTCTAAAGCCCAGAATCAGTTGACTGTGGTGGGATGGAATTCTGCAGGGGTGGAGACCACGGGCTTGGGAACCAAACCGACTTGGGTGAAAATCCCAGCTCCCTCATTTCCAAAATGGGTATAATTATGCCTTGCTGATATCTTTCTCATCCTGAGTGCTGAGCGGCACCTGTGGGTAGGAGGTGGGCATCCGTGCCTCCTCTCACCCCTCTTTACCCTCTGTGCCCTGCAGTGTGTTCTAAGGAGCAGCCATGTCAGCCCTGTACCCATCTCTGGAGGACCTGAAGGTGGACCAGACCATTCAGGTAAGCCACCAGGCACGCGTCAGCCTGGACCCCTGATGGGGCAGCCCAGGGTAACTACGGTAGGCTGGTCTCAGAAGTCGATGGGTGTTGAGACCCCCAGGCATGCAGGGCCTGCTGGCTGGAGCAGGTCCCCAGAGGCCAAGGCAGTGGGATGGCAAAGACCACACAGCTGCAGTCAGGCCTCTCTCGTGCCTGCTGTATTCCAGCGCTTCATGGTGTTTGGCCTGCTCAGCCCCCAGAAGCCCCTTCCTTCCCTCCCACCTTCCACCTCACCTGTTGTCCCAGTGAGTTTTGAGAATTTGGGACTTTTCAACTGAGACCTTAATTGGGAATTGGGCCTCAATGTTCTGACTGCCTCAGGGAGCAAATGGGTCATGCATGACATTTGGTGGGCCGTGGGCCCCAGAAGAACCTCCCCCCAGAAACATGGGCACCTTGTGGGTAAAAGAGGCCACATTTACACACAACCTAGAAGGTTCATGGACAACCCACCTCAGGCATGCCAGGATACGTAATGCCCTGACCCCCAGGCTGTAAGGCTTCTGGGGTGTTCATGCCATAGCTGACCAGCACCCCACACCCCTCCCTAGGCGCAGGCCCGCGTCGCACCCAGGATGCCCTCCCTGCCAGTCCAGGACACAGCTGCCTCCCAGCCTTCAGGTGAGTGAGTGTGGTGGGGGTGGCACCTGACTGAGAGTGACCTCTTCTGGCCATTTCCAAGCGCTGGTCTCTTGCCTGCCTCTGTGCTGTGCACAGTTCATAGTCACCAGAACCCTTTGATGGGGACGTGGAGAAAACTGTGACTCAGTGAGGGCACTGACATCCCTGTGGTGCCGCAGGAGGGGACCAGGATGTCTGTGGTAGCCCCTAGAGTTGTTTGTGGCGGTCCTGGTTCAGGTCCTGGGGCAGCCTACTCTTCCCCTCCTCGCTGGGCACACTTCCCCGGGAGCTGCCCTTGGGTCAGACACCTGCCTCCCTCGGCCTGTGGAGTTCTTAAGAGCAGGGCCTCCTGGCCCCAGCTCCAGCCCTGGACTTGTGCTGGATGTCGGGCTGGTGCCAAATAAGGTCAGTTAATTGAGCACAAAGTGGTACATGGGGGACTCGGTGTCCCAGGCTGCTCCTGGAGGAAGTCACACCCCTGTCCCTCAGACTTCTGAGGCGAGGACCACAACACCAGCGAGTGTCCCTGCCTTCGTCTCCCACAGCCCCCGTGGGATACACTGTATTCTTGGGAATAGACAGCATTTCCAGGCCCTGCTTCTTAATCAGAATGAGCGGCCACATGGAAGCCAGGCAGGTGTGGCTAAACTCATGCCCTTCAGTAACACGTTCTTCTTCCTTCTTCCCTTGCCATCAGTTTTGTACCCAAACCTGGCAGAATTGGAAAATTACATGGGTCTTTCCCTCTCCAGCCAAGAAGTCCAACAGAACCTGCCTCAGATTCTAGAACGTGCCAGTGTAGGTATTCATCTCTTAACTGACGTGGGCACAGATGTTCCTTCCAGCTCTCCCTCCAGCTTGGTCTTGCCGTGGAAACAGACTTGGATCTCCTGTTTCCCCAGCATTCCTGTGGATCTGTTTCTTGATGGCACTTTTCATTTTGAGCCTTCATCAGAAGTGCCGTGGGATTTCCTGGTGTTCCACGGGGCTTGGGGTTGGAGGGCCACGGCCTGCCCTTTGACCTCTGGCTGTAGGCTGCTGGCTGGAGCCTGCAGGATGAGAAGGGAGGACACTAAACCCTGCCTGAGCCTGGGGCTTCTCGTGAAGGGCTTGAGAGCAGCTGTGTGGGCAGGCAGAGCAGAGGGGGGCAGAGCTTGTCACCTAGCTCTGGTCCCCATATGAAACAACATCATTTGATTCCTGCTCTCCACGGCTCAGGGAGCAAAAGGAATCCTGACGCAGAAACATCCACTCCTGCACAGGTGTGCACTTGTAGGCTCAGTCCCCACCCCCATCCCTCTGTGAGCTCCAGCATCTCTGTGGCCATTTCGCAGTGTCTTTGTCTGTCGGCCTCTTGCTGAGCTGGTGAAAATCAATGGCAAAGTGCAACTGGAAATCTTGCCAAGGCTGGAGGACTTCACGAAGTTAGTGGAAGTGACGAGAACTGCCACTGCCACAGACAAAGTCACTGACAAATGAGGATCTCACAGGAGAAAGTCGATTAGGATGAGGACATGTGGGACCCTGAGAAAAGCTGGTGACACTCTGGAGCATTTCTCTAAAATGAGCCCCTTGATACTTATGCTGTAAAGTACAAGCATGAAGCAAAGAAGGTCATGTTTATATACTTTAATCTTAATCTGTTGATTTAATCCCTCTTTGTTCCAATAACTAGGACATAAATACATTTAACCCGAGTTTGACAAAAATGTGACATCTGAATGCATTTTTATAATATTTACAAATTTTAATTGTTTTTTATTCATTTTTAAATAATCGTAGAGTCACAGGAAGTTGCAAAGGTAGTACAGAGAAGGGTGGAGAAGATTGTACCCTTCACCCAGTGGCTACATTTTACATAACAATAGTACAATATCAAAAGCAGGCATTTTCACTGGTACAACATGCCGCTATAGTTCTATGTCATTTGATCACCTGCATGGATGATACGTAACCAGCGCAATCAAGATGCTGTAGTATTTCATCACCACAAAGGTCTCCCACGTGCTGCCCCTTAATAACCATGCCCACTGTCCCCACCATCCCTAACCCCTGGCAACCACTTGTCTGCTTTCCGTCCCTATAACTTTGCCATTTCAGAATGTCATGTAGTGGAATCCTATAGCGCGTGACCTTTTCAGATGAGCTTTTTTTTCATTCAGTGTAATGCCCTGGAGACCCTTCCAGGTTGCCGTGTATGTCAGTCAGTAGTGCATCCGTTTTTATTGCTGAGGAGTATTCCATGGTATGGATGGACCACAGTTTGCTTAACCTGTTGAGGGACATTTTAGTTGTTTCCAGTTTTTGTCTATTACAAATTAATCTATCATGGATATTTGTGTACAGGTTTTTGTACAGACACAAGTTTTCATTTCTCTGGAGTAGATGCCCAAGAGTGCAATTGGTAGGTTATATGATAAATGAATGTTTAAGAGTGTGTAGTGATGTCTCATCATGGTTTTAATTTGCATTTCCCTAATGGCTAGTGATACTACACATCTTTTCATGTATTTATTTACCGTCTGTGTATTCTTTTCAGTAAAATGTTTCTTCATAGCTTTTGCTCAGTTTCTAAATTGATTGTTTTTTTGAAGTTTTGAGAATTCTTTATTCTAAAGTCCTTCATTAGATATGTGGCTTGTAAATATTTTTTTCCCAGTGTGTAGTTTCTCTTTTTATTCTATTCAAGGGGTTTCTTGCAGAGCAAAAGTTTTTAATTTTGATGTTGTCAAATTTATTGATTTTTTTTTCTTTTGTGGGTCATGCTTTGATCTCCTAAGAAATTTTCACCAAGCCCTGGGTCCTGAAGATTTTTTCCATTATTTTCTTCTAAAACCGTTATAGTTTTATGTTTTACATTCAAATTTATGATTGAATTTGAGTTAATTTTTTTATAAGGTGTGAAATTCAGGTCAAGGTTCATATTTTGGCCTGTGGATGTTCAGTTTCTCTCACACCATTTGTTGAAAAGACTGTTCTTTCTGTATTGAACTTCTCTTGCACCTCTGTGAAAAAGCAGTTGTCCCTATTTGTATGAGGCTATTTCTGGATTCTCTAGTCTGTTCCATTGATCCATGTATCCGTCCCTCTGCCAATACCACCCTGTCTTGATTACTGTAGCTATATAATAAGTCTAAAATTTGTTTGAATGTTTCCTCTCACTTTATTCCTTTTGTCGGGATAGTTTTAGCTATTCTAGTTCCTTCGTCTTTTCACATAAAGTTCAGATTAACCTTGCCTATATCTACAAAACATCTTGTAGAGATTTTGATGGAAATTGCATTAAATCTGTATATCAATTTGGGGACATTTGACAGCTTTACTACGTTCTTCCAATCTATGAATACAGAATATCTTTCTATTTAGATCTTCTTTGATACCTTTTGTCAGTGTTTTGTAATATTAAGCATACAATTTCTACACGTTTTGTCTGATTTACACCTAAGTTTTTTTGAGTGGCTGTAAGTGGTATTACATTTTTAATTTCAGTTTCCACGTGTTCATTTTTAGTATATAGAAGTACACTTCATTTTTGGATGTTGATCCTGTATCCTGTGACCTTGGTGAACTTACTTATTAGTAAGTTAGGAGTTTACTTGTAGATTCCTTGAAATTTTCTAGTAGACCCTCATGCCATTGGCAAATAAGGACCATTTCATTTCTTCTTTTCAGATCTGTATGCTTTTTATTTCCTCTTCTTGCCTTATTGCTCTGGCTAGTTTTTCCAGTACTATATTCAATACTTGTGAGAGTTTGGACATCTTCCCTTGTTCTGGGTCTTAGGGAGAAAGCATTCATTTTTACACTTCTAGCTTAATTTTCTTTCAAGACAAAAATCAAATCGAGCCCCTCTTTCCCCTTTGCTCATTATTGCTGTAAAATCTTTCTTCTATTTTTAAGTGACTTTTAAAGGGGTCTGTCCCTGATACCAATTTGCCTTGGAAAATGAGAGCCTCTTTTCTGTATACCCCTCCTTTCCCCATTTTCCTGGTTTTCAGGGGCGTGGACTCTGATGCCCCCTAGTGGTTTCATGAAGCCATGTCCCTTCTCAACCCCAGCAGAAAAGTGTGTGGTCTGGGGATGGGGTGGGCCCCAGGGACCACTCTGTCCTTCTTTCCGCATCCCTACGAGGCCCCAGGGGCCGGCTGACCCCTTACTCCCCTGGTGCCTGCAGACGCCGGTCTCGGACCCTTCGCCAGGCCAGGTGGTGGCGCCGGTGTCGGGGAACAGCGTGGGCACACGGCGTGCCGAGATCAAGCCCGGGGTGCGCGAGATCCACCTGTGCAAGGACGAGCGTGGCAAGACTGGGCTGCGGCTGCGGGCCATCGACAAGGTGGGGCTGGGGGCGGGGCTGGGAGGAGGGACCCCGAGCCGCCGGAGCGCCTTCGGGGCTTTGGCTGCGCCGCCCACCGGCCCGAGAGGGGGCCACGCGAGAATGGAAGGCAGAGCGACTGGGAGCGAGGCCCACCTAACCCCCGAGCCCAGGCTCTTCCTCGCAACCCCCCTCCCCCAAGGCCCCAGGGCTGGCGCTGGGTTGTAGCAGGGACCAGCCACCTGCCCCTCCGTGGGCTCCTGTCGCCGAGAGTTTCTCCCCGCCCCCCTCCAGCTCAGAGGGATCTGGCTGCCAGGCCACTGTGTGTAGACAGTGGAAGTCAGGGCCTTGATGCCGTTGTGAGAGGCCATGCAGTCCAGGGGTTTGGGGTGCAGCCTCCAGGCCCCATTGACTCAGCTGCTCCCTAGCTGTGTGGCCTGGAATGCTTCCTCCCCAGGACAACGGGGTAACCGGAGCACCTGCTAGCAGAGCTGTAGTCCCAGTACCCTGTAGGACCGGGAGGAAAACAACAGCTTGGAGGCGGGACCTGGGCCGTGGTGAAGGGAACTGACCGGACCCTGCCTTTCCCAGGGGCTCTTTGTGCAGCTGGTCCAGGCCAATACCCCTGCGTCCCTCGTGGGGCTGCGCTTTGGGGACCAGATCTTGCAGATTGATGGGCGTGACTGTGCCGGGTGGAGCACAGACAAAGCCCACCGGGCGGTGAAGAAGGCATCGGCGGAGAAGATCGTCATGGTGGTTCGGGACAGGTGAGGAGCCAGCCCCAGGAGACTCCCTGTCCACCCCCAGCCACGTCCCAGGCCCAGCTAACTCCCCTTTCCTGTCAGACCATTCCAGCGGACTGTCACCATGCACAAGGACAGCACGGGCCACGTTGGCTTTGTCATCAAGAAGGGAAAGGTGGTCTCTGTGGTCAAAGGGAGTTCTGCGGCCCGCAACGGGCTCCTCACCAACCACTACGTGTGTGAAGTGAATGGGCAGAATGTCATCGGGCTGAAGGTAGGCTGGTGGCTGGAACTTCTCGGGGGCGGGACTGCTGGGTGGAGGGAGACTCCATGTCTGCGGCAAGGCTGCCGCCCCCACCTGAGCCTCAGGTTCCCCAATCCTAAGGTCACTGTGAGGATTCAACAAGACCAGGTGCATAGAGCTCTGAGCACAGTGCCAGGCACATAGTAAATGCTCAATAAATATTATTTATTTATTGCACGGAGGCCAGAGGTGGGACAGAACGAGCATGTGATGACGTGTGTAAGGACACAGGTGCCCAGGTGGCTACTGGCTGCGTGGATACCTCCCTACTCTGTGTGATGCTTCTCTTTGCATCCTGGATCATGTTTACTAATAGGCGTATTTTAGAAAATTGCTCTTTAGAAATCCATTCCTGACCTATGTTCATTTTTTGAGTGTGTGTGTGTGTAGCGAGTTTTACCTTGGAAAAACAAGCAGGAGCAAGTATTAAAGTGTCGGTGCTGTGAACGTGGACCAAGGGGTGGATGCCTTCAGGGAATGGACCACGGAGGATAAGGAGTCATGTGGCTTTTGGTCTCTGAACAAGTGAAAGTGTTTCTATCCTGACCTGATGTCACCTGGACTGAGAGTATTTCTCAATCCCAGTTGTGATGTAGACGGAGGGTCCTTTCCTTCCTGCAGCCGGGGCTTCGAGTCTCAAGTGGCAGGTCCCCCTATGGCCCCCCCACCCCTTCCCACAGAAGTGTCCTAGGCAGTGGCAATCCCTCCGTAGCTGGCACAGTCTTTTAAGCCATTCTCCACCCCTCACATTCTCACCCATCACCAAGCCATTCTTGTCACATATCTGCTTCCCTGTGCTTGACAGTCTCCGCCACCGTCCCTGGAGCTTGTTCTGGTGGTTCATGAGCATTGTGATTGGGAAGTTCTGTCTAATGTCTGTCTCCTTTCCCTCGGGGATCAGGCCTGACAATCCAAAGGGGACCCACTACACATAAAAAGTTGGGTACACTAATACGAATTCCGAGTAGCCGGTTCTTTCAGATATTAGTGAATTCACTTCTTTCAAAGCACTGCAGTTTTTTGATCTGAACTGTTCTGGAGAGCAGTCACTCTACGTGTGCTGCAGACCCTCTCATCCTCCCTGAGGGCTCACGGCCTCGCTGTGGACTTACCAGTGACCCTGCCAAAGCAGGTGTTGGGAGGTGCTTAGGACTGGCCTTGTCCCTTTTCTGAATGGCCCCAGATAGCTATGCTTCTTGAGATCATTTATCTTTTCAAAGTTGAGCTATTTTCACTCTGTGGCCATCTCTAGTCCTAGCTCGCATATTTTCTCCCATTTATCCTGGAACAACTAAGAAAACACAAACCAAGTTAGAGACACCAGCAAAGTCAAGGTCACCGGTCTCTGAGTAACAGCCCAAGGCTGTCCTGTTGCCATGGTTTAGCTTTTGGACTGTTTGGCACACTTTACTTAGAGACTTTTCGTTTCCTGTGCTCCCCAGGACACAATGGCTTCTGCAGGCCTTTCTCTTTTTATGGGTGAACAAGATATAAGAGGAAGAGGTCCTGTGTGGGCTTGGCTCAGCTTGGCTGGCCGACAGGAGCCCAGCGGTGGTGGGTACGTCTGATGTCCCCCACCATGGCCATTGTCTTCCTGCTTTGGGGCCAGAGCCCGAGTGTGACGGGTCAGGGAGACGTGGGCTTGGTGAGACTCCAGGGCTCTGTGAGGGAAGGAAGGGGAGGAAGGTTTGGGAGGCCCTGTTAGGGTTTGGCCCACAGACAGGCCCTCCAGGTGAGGGTCATTTCATGCTCATTTCACCAAGGAGATGTCCCGGCGGAGGCCCATGTTCTTGCTCAAGCAAGACCTCACCTGGGTGGCTGCCTGGGACCCTGCCGCTGCAATCAGGTCCCTTAGCAGGGACCATGCTGACCTCTCCACAGAGGGGCCTGCAGAGTTGCCTCTGGCCCCCGGGGTGACAGCTCACTCACCTCCTCTCCAGGATAAAGAAGTCACAGAGATTCTGGCCATGGCCGGGAATGTCGTCACCCTGACCGTCATCCCCACTGTGATCTACGAGCACATGGTCAAAAAGTAAGGCTGCTCCTTCCTTCCTTCCTTTCCCCTCACCTCCCACCTCCCTACCGCCCCAGCTTCCTCAAGGCTCATGCAGGGCTCAGCCTAGCCTGCCCTCCCCTCCCCTCCCCTCCCCTCCCCTCCCCTCCCCTCCCCTCCCCTCCCCTCCCCTACCCTCCTCTCCCCTCACCTCCTTTCCCCTGCCCTCCCCTCCCCTCCCCTTTCTTTCTTCCCCTCCCCTCCCCTCCCCCTCTTCTTTCCCCTCCCTTCCCCTTCCTTCCTCTCCCCTCCCCTCCCTTCAGGGTGGCTGGTGGCTTCTGGTGATTTGAAAGTCTTAGAAATAAAAGTTGATGTGCCTACGTGGGATGCACAGGCTGCGGGGGAGTGGGGAAGGCATTGCTGGTTTTGGCCACTGTCGTCGTTGTGATTTCTAGGTTGTCCCCGACTCTGCTCCACCACACCATGGACCACTCCATTCCAGATGTCTGACGCCACTGGACGGCAGCTCTGTCCTCCCCGCCTCCTGTAGGAAAGGGCGTCCTCGACGATGACAGGTTGCCGAGGCCTGCTGCCTCGGGGTGGGGATGTCTTGACGGGGGCATATTCCAAGTGGGGTGACGTCAGATCACGTCGCCTGTCGTTTATAACACAGGCCTCCTCGGTGCCTCAGACTCTTCACTGGACTAAGGCGGGGGCAGGGCCTACAGGCAGCCGGTTCTCTGTGCTGGTTTAAATGCTGGACACATAGTCAGGCCGGCTAAACACTTCTTGGAAGTTGCAGCTGGGTCCCTTTCAAGATTTTGTCTCTACCAGAAAAACAGTTCCATGTTTCGCGAGAACAGAAATACATTCTTTGTGAGAATTTTTCTCTTTTTCCTTTACTTGATCTTTGTCACAAACTGTATATATTTATAACCCCACACTCTCTTTTGAATAAAGATTTCATTTTAAATAAAATTCCTTCCTCAAAAGTAATTGAAAATTTCAGAGTTTCAGTCCCATGATTTGCCAGGGCTGGTTTTCTTTTAAGCAAGCGCGAGACCAAGGCCTTTTCTACACGCTGCCTCTGAGAGCAGTGATTTGGCTCTGCCACTGTCACAGGCTGCCTGCCAATCTGGATGACTAGCGTGGGGGGCCAGTATGAGACTCTGGAAGCGGGGGCCCTGGCTTTGGAGCACCCCTGCTCAATGGCCACAGACTGCTTCTATATGTGCAGAATGGGCCTGAGAACTACCTCAGGGTGCTGGAGAGGAGGGAATGCATGACATTACAGGGTCTGACACTCAGGGGGACCAAGGGAGACGCTTCTAGATCCTTTGTCTAGTCCCGTGCCCACATCAGCTGCACGGCAGAACTAAACCAGCATGAAGCTATCTCGTTCCTTCGACCTTGGAAGAGATCTCTGCTGTTTGGCTTTGTCCAGTGTGCACATTATGTGTCCCATACAGGCGGGGACAGTTGGAGCCCTCTTCACCCCTCCCCCTGAAAAAAGACGATATAAAGAACACAGGCTGAGGGTCTTGTGTGTTTTCATGCTTTAATTCAGAGCTGTCTGCTGTAGGTACAACTCTGTCTGAACAAAAAGACAAAGGAGACCAAAGTGAAGACCCCTCCCCACCTCCCTCCTTCCTGAATCCCCTGAATTCTGTCAAGGGGATGGCCAAATATGAGAGTGCACTGTGACTTGTTTGCACTGTGCCCCAGGTCAGAGAGGGAATTAGGAGGTCACCAGGCAGAGGCCCCTCCGTGGGCCTTTGCCCAGAACCTTGTCATGTGCCCACCCCTCCCCAAGGGGCTGTCAGATGCCCCTGTCTCGTGGTGATTGGGAAGGGTGTTCACTGAAAAGCTAAGTTATCCCTTTGGGAGATATTTGGTAAACTCCGCTCGAGGCCAGCTCTGTGTGCAGAGTCCTGGCCCCCGACTCTGACTCCTGCCGGAGCCTGGATCAGAGAAGCAGCAGGGCCACTCGGGCCCTAGGCCCTACAGCTAAGAGGCCACTTCTGGCTGTTGAGCTCCAAGGGACTAGCAGTACCAGGAAGGCAGTTCCTGGGGACACTGCCCCTTCGGATCTAATCAGCTCTGGCCAGACGCTGGGGTGTGGGGATGCCCCAAAGATTTCTGCTCCAGAAGCCGAGGGCGGGAGGGAAAGGTGACAGCCCACCAGGAGGAGGTATTAAGCAGGTATTTGGAGGATGAGCACTCGACGGCCCAGCCCCTGGCCTTGCCCTCCAGCCCTGCATTCTGTGCCCTGCATAGACAGGGGCTCAGGCTGCCATGCCTCTACCTCCTGGAGCTGCACAGGCTGCGCTGCACCTTTTGCATAGATGTGGACACTGAGCACACACATGCACACACGTAGGAGCCCCACGGGACCACCGACCAAATGGTCTCCCAGGGTCCGTCCCAGGGCAGCCAGTGAGCTGCCTCCTCCACTGACGTGAAGAGAAGCCTGTGGAAGGTCCCATTGGACTCCCCAAAGAGGGGACCCTCAGCACTGTGGGCGAGGGCCCCTGTGACCCAGATAGGCAGGTCGGTCTCGGGCCAGAGCAGGAATGGAGGGCGGCAGCCGGCCCCACTCACCTCATCCAGAGGCCCTGGGTCCAGGCCCAGGACAGCCCTTTACCAGCGGCTTCTCCAGCAGCAGGGACGGCATGGACTGTGGCCCCAGCCCTGACCACATCCACCAAAACACAAGACACAATAGGAAGGCCACAAACAGCAAGACACGGACAGGAGCAGAGGGGCTATGCAGCTCCACTAAATTCCAGTGGTGAAAAATATATAGATTTTAGGTTGTCAAATAGAGTCATACATTTATTTTCTCGGCAAAGCTTTGACTATTTCTAAGGAGACACTCACTACGCAGCTCCGTGAGTACACGGCACAGGAGGCTGGGTCCGCGGCCAGTCCTGGCTTGGCTTTGGATTGGGTTTGTCCACGGCCCCTCCATGTCGTGACCCCAGTGTCCTGGGGGCAGCCCCCAGGAGTTCGGGTTTGGTTCGGCTGGGGCAGGGGGCGCTCCACAAAGGATGGCTGGTCTGAGGCCCCGACCGAGGTGGGGGAGTTTTGGAGGCACAAAGCGCGTGGCAGAGGGGCGGTGGCCCCGATGGCTGGGCTGGCTGTCCACTCCCAATGCATGCAGGTGCCCTGTCTCGAAGGGAGGGCACAGAGAGGAAGGGCGGAGCCCACGAGTCAGGCAGCGGCTGTGGGAGCAGCAGGGGCGGGCAAGCAACCTTGGCAGAGAACCAGAGTGTCCCCTAGGCCAGAGGGGTGAGTAGGGCACAGGGTCCCACCAACCCCCTAAAATGTGGGGCCTAACTCTGAAGAGTCGGTGGGACGACCAGATGGGTGTCAGCCCTGCAGGGGAAGAGGAGCGGATTTACTTTGTAAAATAACAATGGTAATAAAATGTCAGCAGCTTTGCCAGGGGGCCCAGATATGGTCCCAGGGAAGGAGGGGGGACAGAGAACTTTCCTAGGCCAACTGGGCTCGGGCTGGGAGCAGGGAAGCTGTAGGGCTCCCACTGTCCCTGCCCTGTCCCTGCTCAGAACACATCCCAGGGCACCCTGCTTTGTCCTAGATAACATCATGGCTTCTGTACTCCGTCTTGCCATTCATCCTGCTGAATCTTGCTCCGCCTCCCCCAGGCAGATAGATCTAAGATTCAGGAACGCTCACCCTAGAAAGCAAGCAGCCACTTCACAGGAGATCTTGGGAGGTGTGAGAACCAAGCCCGAAAATGAACAAAGTGCAAAACAGAAGTTGGGCTGAAGCCCCCGGAAAAACGGGTCCAGCTCCAGGGGCCATCATGGCCTCTGGCTTTTCACACCTGCTGAGGACTGCTGAGTCCAGCCCTGGCTCCCAAGCCCCACCTCAGATGGCTGGAAGAGCCCCTGGAGCTGCGGCCCCTGCCTCCTCTCCTTGCGCTGGCAGACTCTCTGGAGGGGAGAATTCCTACCCCAGCGAGGAGCCTGTCGGGCTTAGCTCTCGCAGGAAGAATTATCGGACACACCCAGAAGCGCAGGAGGAAAGTGGAGCGTGGAGAAGATCCGGGATGCACAGACAGATGGAGAACCCATACTGCCCTCGGCTACCTCTTGCCCATCACTGTCTTTCCTCCAGCCCGTGACCTGGACTATGCTTCTGAATCCCAAAGTGGGGAGCAGCTTGAGGAGGCTGGAGCTCCAGCCCAGGCCCAGTGGTTCCAGACCCTGCTTGGAGTCCTGGGTCAGGGGCCTGTACTTTGGACTGCAGCTGCAGTCCATGTGAGGACATAATACTGGCTCAGGAGCCGGGCTGAGGGCAAGGGGTGGCCTGGGAGAGAAGGCGTGGGGTGAGCAGGGAACTGGCCAGGATATGGGGTTGGCGGGGACATGGGGAGGCTACTTGGGCCCAGCCTCCCCGAATCAATATACTGGAGACTTCCTGAGCAGCGCTGTCCTTGTGAAGGGCCAGGTGGGCGGGGGCTGGGTTCGGGACCTCACCACCTACCCTCCCTGTGGTTTGTCCAACCAGCGTGCCTCCCTGCCCCACGTCTCTCTTCCCTTCTCCCCTGTCCAAGCTCTGGGATGCCATTCCCCAACCCTGGCTCCCAGCTCCCTGACGCTGTTAACATCCTGAAAAAAACCACTTCCAAGCCCAAAACTAAATAAATAAGATGATGCCCCACGGGAATGTGTGAGAGGGAGGACGGCACCCCTACAATCAGCGGTCAGGCTGCCGGAGCCACTGGCCGGAGGGGGCTTCTCAGAGCTGGGAGCCGCCGGCTGTGCCGGGGCCCTGCTGGCTTAGCGAGCGGCAGCTGATCCTGCGGATGGAGTGCAAGGCCACGGTGCAGCAGCCCCGCAGCAGGGAGCTGATGTTGTAAATGGGCTGGCCCTGGCGCCGCTGTGAGCGGCAGAGCCAGGCCACCGTGGGCACGGCCGGCACCACCACGGCCAGCAGATCCACGATGTAGTGGCGGCTCCAGTAGCTCTTGGGCTCCTTCTCGGCTGCGGCCGCCTCCTCCTCGTCTTCCATGGGGCATGCCACACTCACCGACAGGCCGGGGTTGGGGTTGGCACCAGGCCCATGGGGGGTGGGCCCACGGGTGATGGGCTCTGGGGCCTCAAGCTCATCACCCACCGTCACCACCACTGCTGAGTTGGGGTCTCTGGGCCCTGAGGGGTGGGGATCCGGCTCCGGGCACCTGTCCCCTGACTCGGGGCCTGTCCCGCAGACCTGGGCCTTGGTCACCTTCTCCAGGATGGTGTCCAGGTCAGGCTGGTATGGCACCAAATCCGTCTGGATGGCACGCTCCTGCATGCAGCTGGCCTGCACGCCGGCCTCCATGCCACATAGCAGCTTCTCGTAGGTGTTGCTGGCAGGGAAGCGGGGGCCCAGGCTTAAGGAGCTGTGCAGCGAGGTCTCCTCAGGGCCACAGTCCACCCCTGATGACAGCAGGCTGCTGGCCTCCAGCACGTCCGTCCGGCTCATTGTGTCATCGTTCGCCACGAAGCCACTGTCAGCCCCATCCTCAGTGGAGGAGCCAGGGTGGTCCCCGGGGGGGTGGTCACCGCAGACGGCGGGGTCACTCAGCTTGGTGTAGGTGGAGCTTCGGGTGAGGGAGCGCGCAGGAGAGCCGCCGGCGGACTCCCCGGTGCCGTCCTCCTTGGCCACGCCATCCTGGGCCACCTCCATGCTGTGCAGCAGTGTCTCCAGCTTCTTGTTCTGGATGTTGATGTCCACAAAGTACTTCTGCAGCCCTTTGTCCTTCTCCATCAGGTTGTTCTTGACCGTGTCGATGACCTGCTTGAGCTGCTTGATCTCCTTGCGGGCCTCCTTCAGGGCCAGCTGCGCCTCCACGCGGTGGCACTCCTCCTCGATCCAGTCTTCCTGCATGCGGGACAGCTGCGTCTTCAAGTCATCGATCTCTGTGTCCCTGCGAGCAGACGAGACACACACGCTCACTGCCTGGCCTGTCACGGCCACCAAGGACAGGCGAGGAGTGCGCTGCCCCAAGGACAGAGGGCCTGTGCTGCTGCCACTCAGAGCTAAAACCAAAAGGAACAACTCAATGTCTCCTTCTTCTCTTTATTCCATAGGGGGAGACGTGTGGGGGGAGGGGCCGAGGGGTGAAGAGAGGAGAGGCCTCCTCCTGGGTGGGGGCAGAAGACATGGCGATAGCAGACACTACACAGGGCACCCCCATCGCCCCCCGGCTTAATTTAGATCCGTTACCTACGGAAGAGACTAGACAATAAAGGGTCTCAGTTTTAAAATGCTACAACCATCAAAACCTAATACAGCAATATTAAAATCTTGACATAAAACAACAAAAATGAAACCTAAAATCTCTGCTTTATGGAAAGGGATGTGGCCTCCTACTAAAGCTGGTTGTAGAGATTTTAAATGGGGCAATATTTGGCCAGAGACCCTGGGAAGAGGGAGGTGGTCCACTTAGTGTTTAAGAGAGAAACTACCGCCTTCAGCGTGTGTGGGGGGAAAGCTGATAATTTTCCATCTTCCCTCAAGTAGAGGGAGAAGTGGAGGATGAATCAGAGGAGAATGACGAAAACAGGGTGGCCCTCCTTTAGTCAGCCTGGATGTTTCTTTTTGGTATCTACTGTAAAGATGAAAGTCAAAATGATGGATGAAAAAGGCACAGAGCTACCCCTGAGAGAAGGGTTTCCAGACAGGAATTCCCGCTCATTCTCAGGAATTTTTTTCGCTTTCCCGTTCCCAAATCCCGAGAAAAGTTGGTCAGGAAATCGGGAAAATCAGCTCCTTGAACCCAGGTGGTTGGTAGTATTGGCCGTCACTTTGTGGAAATAATTCATCGTGGAGAACAGAAAACAGTTTATATCTCGGAATTTGGGAACAGGAAAGCGAAAAAAAATTCCTGAGAACCGGCGGGAATTCCCTCCTGGAAACCCTACCTGAGAGGAGAGGCAAGTGCCAGGCAAACCAGACAGTTGGCAGACTCTTGTCCAGAAACTCTCAGGCTTTTTAAATCCAGGAGTCACAGATTAATCCAGGGTGGGGCCAGGGCACAGGGGAAGGAGGCCAGTTAGAAAAAGATGCCACCAAGCCCAGAGGTAACACCAGGGGGCGGCTGGACAGGACGGATTAAAAGCAGTGAGAAAGGAGGAAAATCCTCCCGAGACTGGAAAGCGCACGCTGGGTGACCCTCCAGCACACCTTTCGGTGACACGGCCCACGCCGTATCACCCCAAACCCTGCATTCGCGTCAATAGAATCCCCAAATGGCACGATGTCACTTTGGGGTTTACGAGCCCAGCAGAGGGACGGTCCCAGATTAAGCACCATGTACTTTTCAGTCAGATTGGAAACTCAGTTCAGGAAATGGGCCCAGGACTCTCATGTCACAATACAGGGGAGGGCCTGGGCAGAAGGCCTGCAGTGGCCAGGAAGTCAGCAATGGCATCGTGTGCCTGGGGACGGACCGCTGACAGGACACAGCTTGGGACGGCAGCGGGAACCGGAGCTGCTCAGACTGACGACAACAGACATGCTGACAGGTATGGGGGCACTTGTTCTTCACTCCTCCCACCTCAGGGTGGGGGCTCCCTCTAGGGTGACGCCCCTCACTGACACACGGAGCCATGGGAGGAAGAGAGAGTTTGGAAGAAGGAACTGAGCATGCTCGGCCCCTCTCCTTGGAGCCACCAGGACCGCGGGGAGTTACAGCTTCACAGCCCTGCCTAGGACATTACATTTGAACTTGAAGGACGAGTTTGCCAAGGAAGCAAGATGGGGAAAGTGCATCGCAGGAAGTAGGGACACGGCATACGACAGCAGAGTGTAAAAGGATTTCCAGGAGAAGGTAGGTTACTGCGAGACTGACACGTATCAAACTGAAGGTATGGCGAGTGTGACCATATAGCAAGTAAAGAAGTGCCCAGGTCCCGGAAAGGGTAGCAGGCAGAGTGGCTAGGGAGCTGAGATGCAGGCATGTCCACGCCTGGGCACCCTGCCCAAACCACACAGGGCAGATGGCCGGCTCTGCGCTGCAGGGCCAGCCCTAGAAAGGAAGCTGGGAGCTGGGCCGTCTGCTTCCTGAGGACATTAGTGCAAACAGCCAAGTAGACACAGGGCATCACTGAGAAGACGAGGAGAAATAAAAATAGAAACCCTAGCTCTACAGACAAGGAGGCCCACAGAACGCCACGTGCAACCGCCCACAGGTCAAACCCACAACAAATTCAAACTGATTGGCAGAGCTCTGGTCAAGAAAGACGTGGACAAGCATTTATTGGCAACATCGGAGGTGACAAATCCATTGAGACTGAAAGATTCGTGGCTGCCAGGGACTGGAATGGTTGGGGAGAAATGGTGCGGAGGGGTGATTGCTACTGGGAGTGGGATTTCTTTTTGGGGTGATGAAATGTTCCGGAATTAGCTACTGGTGATGGTTGCAGAGTTCCGTGAGTATAATGAAAATCATCACATTGTATGGTATGTGAATTACAGCTCAATAAAACGGTTACATAAAAAAAGAAGGAAAATGTGGTTGTCGTGGCCTGCCTCGACCTCCAGGGCCCCACACAGCACCTCCTGTAGCTCACAGTCCCCTGCATATTTGAAATGACTGAGTCTGGAGAAGACGGGTAAGATGAGGAAAAGGTCAGAGGGCAGCCCCGAAGCTTCCATCATAAAGATGACGCCGCCAGCCTGGGAAGGGAGAGGCTGGGAGCATCAGGATTGGCCCTCGGGTCCAACGAATGTGCTCAGACAGGCCTGAAGGGGCTGCTGGGAGACCCCGGCTAGGTAGGAGCTCAGTGAAAGGCTTCTCCTGATCGTACATCATGTATAAGTAGATGAGCAGGAAGGCTCCTGGGGGCACAGAGCCCCCCCGCTGACTTCCTGGGAGGAAGCAAAGCCACGCCAATGGGTTGTTTCTCCCACAGAGAAGGAAAGCCAGGAAGAATGCCCTGTGTTCCTATTCCCCAGGTGGAAAGAAGCCAGGGATAAGAAGTGGCCAAAAGGGGCTGCCGGGCTAAAACTGGAAGAGTGCAGCTCTCGGTGGGAAGTCTGACAAGCACTCACAGGGCAAGCGGCTCCCGGCCTGGTCCCAAACAGCTACATGAAGTAATCAAAGGGAGCCGCTGAGGGGACAGCAAGGACAGGTGGGGGCTCTGGAAATGGGCTCCCACAGGACTTTGCTAGGAAAGGAGCCCCCAGCCACTCCTTCCTCCCAGAGATGCCCCAGGGCCCTAGTTCCTCGGAGTGTGGAGCTGGTGGCATGTCCCCAGGGCTGCCCCAGGCTGTCCCTGGCTGCCCGCTCACCGGTCCTGGAGCCGGTCCTGCGTGTCCTTCAGCCGGGCCTTCAGGTGCCGGATGCACACCTCCTTCTGCTGCAATGGGGTCAGGTACTGCTCAGGGGTAGGCGGCTTGATACCATGGTTGTCGCTGCACAGTGTGTACTTCATGGAGCGCCTGTAAGGGGATGCTTGTCAGCCAGGAGGGATGGAAAGGACAGCAAGGCACAGGTGCTATGCCTCCCGGAGGCAAGGGGACACCAGCCTCACCATCCTGGTCCCATAGCCACCAGAGGGCTCCAGGCCAGGCCTCCCGTCAGGAGTCAGGGCTCACGCGGGCATGAGAACACCCAGCCCTTCTGGAAGGAGGGTTTTATTAAACCTCTTCTGAGTGAAGACCACAGCACCCGGGTGGGGAGCTCGGGGTTCCTCTAGTTGGGGGTGGGGGGACCTATTACAGAGCACGCGCCTGACAACCATGCCGGTCATTCTACCTATACCACCCCCATCATTATAAACAAATGATAATGACATCCCCAGTGGTACATCCCAAGAGAGAGCTCCGGTGTCCCGTCTCCTGATGCTGAGAACAAGTTTGGGGCTGGAGGCTGGGGTGGGAGGGCCTCTCCCTCCCGGTCACCTGCATACCTGCTTACTGGGAGTAGACATCTGAGCCCACTGATTGCTGGTCCACTTGTGCCCACATGCCCACATGTGCGAATATACACCCGTGCCCGTGCATCCCCACAGGCACTCTCACGTACTAGGACACCAGCCCACGCATGTGTTCACACAAAATGCATGCAAACCCTTTACTCTGGGGCACATGTGAGCACACACATGAACACTGCTGTCTCTGGGCACCAACCCGTTAACAATTGTACCCTGAGGTGGCAGCAGGCTGCATATGCACTGCTCCGGAGGCCACTTGCTCCCCTGCACAGAGTGGCACAGACTTACATGTGCAGTGAGCAGACCCTGGTCCCACTGGTGCAGAGGAGGAGGAATTCCCACCCAGTGGAGGAAGGAGGGTGGAGGCTTTCACCCAGGGAAGGAGGGCACCCCAATTCCACCAACAGATCACATCCTGGCCTCCTTGACTCCCAGCTTCCTGCCTGTCGCTTGTTCTGTTCACAAAGAAACCCCCTTGCATCTTGGCTTATAAACCTCACACAACTTGGCAGAAGACTTCCTGCCACCCAAATCGGCTCCTTTAGGGGACAGGGAACCCCAGGTCTAGAGAAGGGCAATGACGTATTATGAGCCCAGAAAAGACAGGCTCTGGTGAGGCCCGTTGCTGCAGCAGCCAAGGTGGAGGCAATCTGAAAAGCTTTGTGGAAGCTGTTTAATGTTTACTGAGGAAAAAGTATTTGTAAATTGTTGAAGAGAAAGTGGCAATAGAAGCGGACAGAAAGAAATGATTCTCTTCTACGTACTCACCTCATGGTCACTAGGTTTAACTCCAGTCAAGTCACATGTGGGCCTGCTTTCTATGTGGCAAGGGGCTTTCTATGTGGCGTGGGGTGGGAGCTTAGGGTGCCCCCCCTGGTGGGCTCTACAAACCCTCTTTCCAAAAGAGAAGCAAGCCAGCAAGTACTGTGGCCCTCAGATGGCCTGAAGCCCCAGGAGCTCATCCTGCAGACATCCTGGTCCCTGCAAGGACTTTGGCTAGAGGAGCACCGATTTGTGGTGTAAAAGAAGGTCTTCTTCTCCCCATGCCCAGGGGTAGAGGAACCAGGATTAGTTAAACTAGTAAGAGATGAGAATTAGAGAGCAAGGAGAGATTTTAGCGTTTCCCATTTATTTCCTGAGTGTTTTCCTCCAATATAACATTTAACACTCACACATTTGCTGTCATAGCTCTGTCTTTGTGGGGAAAAAGTTATATATATATGTAAGAAGGAAAACAGACTCTGATGCACGTCTCTCAGCTGCTCATGCTTTGGAACGCCTGGTTATTTGCAGTGAGGCCACAGCTGAGGCCTTTCCACTCACGCTCATGGGGGCAAGAAAACCCTTCCATGGAAGTCGTAGGCAGCCTCAGGGCTGGGACTGCCCCCGTGGGCTGCAGTTATGACATGCATTACAAAACCCTGCTACTAAAGAAAAAGTATTAAAGTCATTAATCATACGCTTTTCAACATGTACGTTAACACCTCAATTTTACTCGGGCCCCCTGGTTCTGGGATGGGGTTACAGACGGGAGGCTGGGGCATGGGTCCTCACACACATCATGTATCCACCACGTGTGTCATGCTGGAAAACTCTGAGGACTGTTGTCTCAGCACCACCCAGACATCATTTCACACAAATGATACCCTTTCCACTAGAAAGGGCAAGACAAGCCTGCCTTGGGGGTCCTCTGGCCACGGGAGCTGCAGGCCAGAGTCTCCTGGCCTCTTGCCCACAACTCTCAAGTTGGACCGAAGTCCTAATGGCGGCAGGTACCAGCTATGGGCCACCTACACATATCAAGCCACCAAAGCCACACTCTTCTACTTCCACTTGTATTTCAATGCCAGGCAAACAGGATGGTGCCGTCAGTACAGCTCTAACTTCCTGGTCTTGGACGATCCACAGCTCTCCTTTACCTGCTTCCTCAACCCTGCCCTGCTTTTCAAGTCTGGGTCCACCTTACCTGAGAGCACAACTTAGCATGTGCTGCATTTGTAACACCCTTTGCTTTCCAGACCAACTCCATCTCTGCTACCCTCAAAGTGTCCCCCTGAGAAAAGCAACATGGCAGACACTGCGAGTTACCTTCCAATATCCATTCTTGCCTCTTACCCCACAGAACCCCAATTCTGTGTGGGGTGACATGGTACCAGGGAGAACACTAACTGTCCCCGTACTACAGTCCCAATCACATCACCCAGGTCCTGCCAGGAAGGTGTAGAAAGAATTTCCTGGGGAAGGTGTCCCTTGTCAGAAAACGTGAGCTCCTAGGGGCTGGGAGACTTTGGGCTTTCTACCTTTTTCCTTCTTGGACATCAAGCTGATCCGTGGAGGTGTAGGAGCCATCTTGTAATGCCAAGTACAAAAGGTTATACCAAGGATGGTGGCGCACAAAGACAGGAAATGGGGTCCCTGACACCAGAGTGCTGCCTGCCTCTGGCCCCTTGTTCTAAAAGCACCACCCCTAGTTTGTCGAAGTCACAGACTTGGTTATGTGCAGCTGGAAAGGATCACATCCATCTTACAGGCAGGAACGAAAACTCAGAAAGAGGAAGTGACCTGCTCAAAGTCGCACAGCCAGTGAGTGTTGGGGTGGACAGAACAGCCACCTTCCTCTCTTCCCCAGGGACGCAGCTTCCAGACAGCAGGGCCAAGGGGAAGGGCCAGTTACCTGGGTGTGGGGCTGCTGTCACTGCCCTTGCAGGAGCCCGAGTTGCTGCTGCTGCTGAGAGAAGAGGTGCCGTAGGCATCCCGCACGCTCACAGGTGGAGAGGTGCGCCTGGGGGCAGGAAGAAGAGGCAGGTGCTCGTTCTGGCTGGTGGGCAGCTGCGGACACTGGGCAAACACCGCCAGGCCGCTGCGGCCCCAAGGGCCCCCACTTCGGGGTCACCGCAGGAAGAGAAGCAGAAGGGAGAGGGGGATGCACAGACAGGGGTGACAGAACAGACAGCGCAAATCAAGATGGAAAACCAGAAGGAGTCCAGCCCTCCTGGCTCCCCAGGACAACAGTGGAGGTTGGGCAGGGCTGCAGGCCCAGGTTGAGGCCCCATCTGCCCCTGCCAACGGGCCTCAACTTCCAGGTCCCCCAAGCACAGAGGAGAAGGTCCCTTCATGGGCTGAGGAAGAGGTGGAGGAGAATGGGGCAGGCAGGAATAAGGACAGAAAGAGGAGCAGGGGTGAAAATCAAGGTAGGCCAAGTGACCCGAGTGGAGGTCTGCACGACATCCCTCCCTAAATTGTGAAGATCAGACAACAACGCTGACGATGGCAGGAATGCAATGGTTAAGTCTTCAGAGAACTTCACATCCAGTGTCATGTGAGCCCTTAAATAGTTCCAGGAGGAGGTGAATGTTAGCAAGCCCATTTTAAAGATGAGAAAACTAGGGAAACGACTTCTTCGAAGACCTTCTGCCGGTTGGTGGCAGAGTGGGGACAGAGACCCACCCTCCTGCCACCCTCCGAGGCTAAGGCTCTGGGCCAGGGCAAGACTCACCTGCGGGATCCAGCAGAGGCCCGTCTACTGCCCGACAGGGACATGGTCATGAGGCTGCGGGTCCGGGTGAGTGGTGGGATGAGTGGTGTCCCTGGGGCTGAGGAAAGAGGGCGCGTTGGCGGTGCTGCGGGGAGGGCCGGGCCGGGCCATGTCATCCTCTCGCTGGGGCCGCTGCCCGGCATGGCTTCTCCTCTCACCCTTCGGCAGGACACCCAGGACTGAGTGAGGTCCTGGCAAGCCAGGTTCTGGCCACAGCTGCCTCCACCAGCGAATGTAGCAGGTTCCTGCCACCCAACTTCAAACGATCAGCAGAGTCTCAGGGCAGCCAGACCAACCCTGTGTTCTCCAGATGAGTGGATGTGCCCCACAGAGAGCGAAGACCTTGCCAAGGTGACACAGGTATGGGGGCAGGGTTTCCTGACTGGCGGCGCAGCTCTGAGCCTTGGATACTATGAGCCAGGCCCCCTGGGTCCCTGACACTCGGACCCCCACCCCTGTGCTGCTCAATCCTCCCTCCTTGGTGGGGGCTGCAGGCTGGAGGACTCCTGGAGCTGGACCAGGAACCCCAAATTATGCTGGGCTAGTCTTGACGTCACCTTCCCAGAGCGCCCGTTGGCGCGTGGCTCGGGGCTTCCCGTCTACAGGGGAGATAAGACAGACCGACATACCAGCACACGTGTAGAAAGACATATGGATACACATGATCATGAAGAGGTAGCACGTCCCTGACATTCCAAGACATGCCACACAGCTCTCATGCTCAGGGGGCCTGTGCACCATGCAGGCCATGCAGCTGGGCCTTCCGCACATGTGCTGCATACAGGCAGGCCAGCACCCGTCTGTGCAAAAGCACATGCTGACTGGGGATGCACCACAGACTCGGGGCACAGGCTCATAGCAGATGAAGAATGGGGGGAGGGGTAGGAACAGAAGTCCGCCCCCAGGGGGCGTCTCAGTGGGCTGGGCCCAGGTAGAAAGTGACCATATCTGCAGAGACCCATCATTGGTGCTCTGGACAAGTGGGTAGGGGGACTCAGGCCCTTTGGCTCCTGCCCAGGACCCCCTAAGCCCCTCTCCTGGGAAGGGACTTGGGCTCCAAGGGCAGCCCTACAGGGGTTTAAGGAGGGGAGGCCCCATGCTGGGCTGAGTGTGGGCCGCTGTGGGGAGGAGGCCTGCCCTAGGCCTCAGGCCAGAACTCCTGGAGCCCGAGGTGGAGGGGCCTGAGCTCTTTGTAGCCACCATGCTAGTCCTGTGCCAGCTCCAGGGACCCCAGTTCCCTTCTTCCCTGCGCAGAGCAGGGACTAAAGACCGTAGCCTGGGTGACAGGAGACTGAGCTGAGGACATTGCACCCCAGACCTTCCTCCATGCAGGGAAACAAGCACTCACCAAGCCCCACTGATGCCAGAACCCAAGCACGTTACATACATTACACCATCGACTCCTGCCAAAAACCCTATAAGGAAGTGCTGTGATTAGTCCCTTTACAGATGAGGAATCCGAGAGGGAAGGGACTTGCTCAAGACACATCCCCCGTGTGTGGCAGGACCAACACCAGATGCTGAGGGGCTGGATCGCAAATCCTGGAGTCCCCGGCCCGGGGCACCACCCCTTCCCACGTCAGGGCCTCTGGGGAGCCTGGTCATCCTGGCCAGTGCTAGGGCTGCCTCCTGAGCAGACAAAGGCACTACTCAGGTGGCCTGTTTCCTGGCTGTGACACAGATGCAGCCTGTTCCCCTGGAGGGCCAGGACACAGCCAGTATTGTCTGCCCGGAGGTGTCGGGTGCCGGTACAGGAGCTGCCGACACCATGCCTGTCACCTGAGCAGCCCTGAGCAGCTCGCCCCCGCTTGGCCATGCATCCCACCCCTCACGCCCCGAGCACCCAGGCAGGGCCTCCTGGAACTGTAGGGTCGGCACCTGAGGAGGAACCATGGGATAGGGGCTGGGGCAAAAGGGTGCCCCCACACTTGTGTCAAGAAAACCACCCATGGCTCATCGCCTCCTGCCTCCTGAGCACAGGAGGGTCTGGACTAGGAGTAGCTGGGACAGGGCAGGGGTGACTGTCCTTCCTCATGGGTGGGCAAGGGCTTCAGGGATCACCTGTCATTGACTGAGCCTTTTGGTGGCCAGGCGACCATGCTGAGTACTTTTGTGTGCCCTGGCCCCTTTCTTCAAATGTCAATCCTTCAAGGCAGGCAGGATTTGTTATCACATTTGGGCCAGGGTCCCACAGCTGCAGGTCTAACAGACTCTGGCTTCTAGCCCCAGGCAGCCTGGCTTCACTGGTGTCTTCCCATCATTACTCCCTCCCGGTTGGCTTTCGGGAGGATGCAAAGAGGAGGCTGTGCCTTGGGGAGCACTTCTCAGCAGAGGCAGCACTAAGATCTGAGGGACGGGCCTCACCTTCCAAGCCAGCTTGGGTGAGTGCCGCTAAGGAGCTACCGTGGTTCCCCGAAAATAAGACCTAGCCGGACCATCAGCTCTCATGTGTCTTCTGGAACAAAAATTAATATAAGACCCAGTCTTATTTTACTGCAATATAAGATCCGGTCTTATATTACTATAATATAAGACCAGGTAATATAATATAATATAATATAATATAATATAATATAATATAATATAATATAATATAATATAATATAATATAATATAATGTAATACCGGGTCTTATATTAATTTTTGCTCCAAAAGACGCACTAGTGATGATTGTCTGGCTAGGTCTTATTTTTGGGGAAACAGGGTAGGAAAGGTCAGGTGGAATTCTAGGCCTAGGTCTTGGGAGGCAGGCACGACGCCTGGCTTGCCTTGGACCTGTGTGTGGGTCTGGTACAATGAGGGCTTTGTCCCCGCTGTCCCTGCCCCTACCTTGCTTGGCAATCCCACGCCTCCTCCTTTTGAGCTCCCTCTTCCTTCCTCTCTGGTCTGGGGGTGGGACTGGGATGGTGTTTATACCTGGATGGAGCCAACAGTCTCTTGGGAGGCCAGAGCCAGCCATTCATCCAGGACGGAGGTGGAAGTGGCATTTCCCCTGCGGAGACCTTGCAGGCAGGGGTCCCTCATGGGAGGGAAGAAGCCACCCAGGCCCAAAGGGAGCCACCTCTCCAGGATAATGCCGCGAAACCTCAGTGTGGGGCCTGTGCTCGCTCAGCTCTTCCCTCCCCTCTAGGCCCCAGAGAGGAGGCAGGTTGCCATGGTGTTTGTCACCATGCCGCCTGCTTGGCCTGGAGTCCCACAGGCCTGTCCCCAGGTGGCCAGAGGCTGCCACTTAGAATGGAGGTTAGAAAGGAAACCCTTAGCTACGGGAAGTGGGGCTCGGGCTCGTAGTCTCTCATCACCTCAACCCCAGAGTACTCGGAGACCCCGCCCCTTCTCGCTCCAGCCTCCCTCTATTTCCCCATCCTGCCACACCACGGCAACCCTGCTGTATCTACCCCTTTGATCAGTCCCTCACATGCTCAGCGTTTCCTGAGGACCTATGGGGCTCCAAGGGATCCAGAAGGATCCAGGGACCAAGAGACGGAAGATGCAGAGATAGAGTCAAACAGACCTGGGCTGAAATCTCAGCTCTGTCACCCTCCAGCTGCATGCCTTGGATAAGTCATGCTACTTCTCTGAGTCTGAGCTCCCTCATCTGTAAGTGGGGCTATGACAGAATGTGCCTCATAGGGCTACTGTGAGAATGACACGGGATAAAGCATGCATGGGGCTTAGCCCTGTGCCCATCACACAACAAACACTCAAAAATGGGTATTGCCAGTACAGTGGTTCCTCGGTTTTCAAACATCTCTGTTGACGAACATTTCGGTTTACGAACGCCGTAAATTTTATGGATCTACGGTATCACTAGATAGTAAAAGTCATGCTAATTTTAGGGGTTGATTTTAAAGATCTGGAATGGATTAATCCATTTTGCATTACTTTCTATGGGGAAATCGCGCCTCAGTTTTCGAACATTTCAGAACTCAAACGGTCTTCCGGAACGGATTACTTTAGAAAACTGAGGTACCACTGTATTTTGGAAGTACATAATTGCAATGTAATGTGAACTTCAAAACAGAAATGCATTCAAGGCATAATGGTGGCCTCGGGAAGGTCAAGGAAAGCTTTCCCAAAAAGAAGTTTACACTGGGTCTTGAAGGGTGAATAGGAGTTCGCCAGTGGGAAGGAAGAAGCCTGGGCAAAGGCAGTGAGTAATTCAACAGCACAGCTGCTCAGGAAACTAAGGGGCCTGGTGAGGGCAGAGTCACATTGGGGGTGAGGCTGCAGCAGGAGGGGGGCCAGACCATACAGAGCTCCAGGGGCCAGGATCTTGTTTTGTAGGCAGCAGGGAGCCATGGAAGGACCTCAAAAGGTGGAGGGCCATAACCAGATTTGCATTTTAGAAAGTCCTTGGGTAGGAGGCCTTTGTGGAGTGTGGCTGGGAAGGGATAAGAACAGAGGCAGGAAGTTATCAAAAACAAGCAGGGGAGAAATTAGGAGGGCCCAGGTCAGGGCGGCCGCAGGAGCGATGGAGAAGAGGGCCTGGAACTTCCTCAAAATTCATCAGTAAAAATCGGGGCAAGTCTTGATCCTGGCGTTCAAGACCCTCTCTTCTATACGCTTTCCAATCTGCTCTCCGCTGCCTACTGACCCCTCAGGAAAGCGCTGTTCGTTGCTCCCACATCTCTGCACTGGCCGTTTGTCCAGGCCAGTACCTGTCTGTCCAAGGGCAGCACCTTCCCTGGCCTGTCCTCATACACACAACACACTCTGGGACGTCTCCCGTCACTTAGTGTCTCGACCACTTAACATGCCATGTCTTGTGGTGAAACACCACCCTCTGGGGGAATTTCATAAAAATAAACACAAACAACACACAGCTGTACGGAACACAACGGTTTAAAGAGGCACATTGGATAGACCAAGGGGTCGGATTAGATGGTCTCTAAGATGCTTCTGGATCCACCATTCTCTGATTCTATCATTCTAGGGCTGTTAACGAAGTGATGGATGTCCAATTGATGCCTCCTTCCCCTGCAATTACTAGAACTCCGTTTCCACATTTGTAAAATTGGAAGCTGCATTCTTTAAAGAGACACAATGGCATTTTACTCAATCAGCAAGTCACTGGGGAGAAACCAGGTACTCAGGTTAATGTAATATTCTAGCTAAGTGAAAGTCCCTGTATACGCCATCAATTATCTTTTTTCAAAGAATTAGCCACCAATAAAAGAAGAAAGCTATCTTAAACTCCAAGGGAACAGAACAATCTGTGTCTGATGACTCAAGCCTCTGACAGCTGTGGGAAGCACAGCACTGCAAACAACAGAACAGAACTTGAGGTGGGTGAGGGGGTACCTCTCTGCTGAGACGACACTAGAATGCAGAACATCCCACCTGTCAAATAGCAGAGCTCCTGGTGCTCCCAGGATGCTAATGCGGAGAGCAGTGGGAGATGGAAGACAGACTGGGAGTGTTTTAGCAGCCACACTCTGGATCTCACAGGATCAGTGCTATGAGGGTGATTGGCAGCTGAGGGGTTCAGTAAACCTTCCACTGGCTTCACAACCTCATCTGCCACCACGCTCCTCTGCACTGTCAGTGACACCCAGGACCTTCCTTCCTGGACTTGGGAAGGGACGCAATGGGGGTATGTCTCCAGCTTGCTTCCTGTTTCCCGCCCAAGCTTCCCTCAGCAGGAACCTTCTTCTCGCCGTGGCAACCCCAGGACAGGGGCAGGGCGTCTAGAACCACAACTCAGCCAAATGCTGCCTGGCTTCCCAAGGTAACCAAGACGGGACTGTGGTCTCAGTGGCTGCTACACAGCAAGTCTCTGGTGGTCAGACTCGGATTCCAGAGCTTGGACAGCATGGAGCCCAGCAGTCTTCAAACCACCCAGAGAACTTGCCTCTGGGATGGCTGAGGGGGTGGGTCTCCTTCCCCACTTCATCTGAATAGGCTCCTTTTGTACCTGTTCTACATATGGATGGTCTGAAGTAAGACTTTTTTTTTTTTTAAAAAAAGGGTTTTGCAGGTTAAAAGTCTATGAAATACATATTTCCCATAATAAGATACTGCTTCACATCCACTAGGATGGCTATAATAAAAAAGACGGACAATAACAAGTATAGGCGAGGGTATAGAGAAATGGGAGCCCTCATGCACCACAGGAGGGAATGTAAAATAATGCAGCTGCCGTGAAAAAGAGTCTGGCAGTTCCTATGTTTAACAAGAGTTAAACACAGAATTACCACATGACCCACCAATTCCACCGGTGGGTGTATACCCCAAAGAATAGAAAATAGGTGTTCAAACAAAAACTTCATAGCAGCACTAGTCATAATAGCCAAAAGGAGGAAACAACCCAAATGTCCATTAACAGATGAATGAATAAACCAATGTGATATAAAATGGAATATCATTTAGTCATAAAAAGTAATGAAATGGGGCTGGCCCTGTGGCTCAGGAGGTTGGAGCTCCACGCTCCTGACTCCGAGGGCTGCCGGTTGGATTCCCACGTGGGCCAGTGGGCTCTCAACCACAAAGTTGCCGGTTCGACTCCCGCAAGGGATGGTGGGCTGCGTCCCCTGCAACTAACCTGGAGCTGAGCTGCGCCCTCCACAACTAAGATTGGAAGGACAACAACTTGACTTGGAAAAAAGTCCTGGAAGTACACACTGTTCCCCAATAAAGTCCTGTTCCCCTTCCCCAATAAAATCTTTAAGAAAAAAAAAGTAATGAAATACTGACATCTGCTACCACATGGACGAACCTTGACAACATTCTGCTAAATGAAAGCCGGACAAAAAAAGCCACGTATTGTATAATTCCATTTATATGAAATGTCCAGAATAGGTAAATCCATAGAGACAGAAGGCAGATTAGTGGCTGCCAAGGCCTGAGGGAAGGAGGAATAGGAAATGGCTGTTGAAGTGTATGAGGTTTCTTTTTGCGTTGCTAAAAATGTTTTAGAATTAAATAGTGGTGATGGATACACAACTTTGTGAATATATTGAAAACCCTTGAATTGTACATTTTAAAAGGGTGAATTTTACAGTACATGCATTATATCTCAATCAAAACAAATTAAAACCTACATAATCTATTTTTGAAATGGACAGTTGTAAAAGGACAGGCGTGGTTCCACAAGGGGAAGGGAACTGCAACAGGACAGGAGCTAGGCTGGTGCAAAAGTACTTGCAGTTTTTGCAATTATTTTTAACCTTTTAAACCGCAACGACTTTCGCACCACCCTCATCAAACCAGCCCTTCTAGCTCTGCCGGACTCAGGCAGCCAGACCCTGGGAGTTTCCCTGGTGTTCCTGATTCTGGGTCAGCCTGGAGGACACAGGCAACTGAGGCTGCCCCTTGTGAAGGGGCAAATCCACACCCCATCTGATTCTCACAAGTTTCCTGTGGAGGGAGGCCAGGTAGAGATTACTCCATCTGACACGTGGGAAACCTGAAGCTGCAGAGGTGGCACGATCACTCAAGGGGCCGCCTTGAGCTTCCAGGTCACGAGCGCCTCTATTTCTGCTGCATCATGGAGGTCTCACGATACAAGGGATCGGGGACTCCTATCATTATCCTGCATAAAAGAGGAAAATCTCCTCTCCCAGGAGACTCTGAGACCACGGTGAGACGAAGGGCTACCGTGCATCCCTACACCCTGGCCTCCCCGTGCTTCCATAACGCAGACATCACAGAAACAGGTGGTAAGCAGCGCAAGGAAGACTGTCAGCAAGAAATTCTTCATGTGTCCTCTCTAACCAGTGTCTCTCTCTGTTCCTCCTCCCGAGGTTCCAGCGCGAAACCATCACAGGAAGAGGAAGAAGAGGAGGCCTCCATCCCTATGGATTCTCCCTTTTTTCCAGATCTCTGTCTTGGTTCTTAGGATCCTTCAGTCATAAATGCCCTGCCTGCATTTATCCCAAGTAGCAACAGGGGCTAACATGCTCTCGGAATTCTAGAATGGAAAGGATCTTGGGTAGATTTTCTCCTAGCCCATCATTTTACGAGAGAGAGAGCATGTGATGTGTCTGAGGTTGCCCAGCAAGTGGGGGACAGCCGGGGCTGGGAACTCAACTCCTGACCCAGTGAGGAGGCACCGCAGCCTGCACCCCTCGTTTGCACTTGAATCCAGGCAAAATTCAGTAAAATAAGAACAAAGGGTAGCTTTTTGAGTAAAGAAGTCATGGAAGGAAAGTCTAGGGGCAACCCAGAAGTCCCACCAACTTGAAGGCAGCTCACAAACGACATGTACACATTGAAGCCAAGGCCCAGGAAGAAGGGAATACCACAGCCTGACCACAGACACAAACATGGCAGCCATAACAAGGTTCAGGTTTGACTCGGAGCTTCCTGGCCACCGATGCAAAAAGAAATTATGCCTGGTCTTCTTGTTCTCATGGTTAAGGGAGAGCAGGGAGCAGACCAATTCTTCAGGAGAAATAAAGACCTCCCTAAAATGAATGCTACAAGAAACACATTTGCATGAGAACCTGCTGTAAGGGAAGAGGCACCTGCAAGGAGGGTCCTCGGACAGAGCAAAGACGGTGCCCTCAGAGCTCACCCAAGTCGCCCTGTGTGTGTGGTGCTGACAGGAGCGCGACGGACCCGTGGAACACAAGTTCCAAAGGGCTTGTGGGGATGCGGAGATGTCATCTGATCTGCCTGGGACCACTGCCCCTTTCCACGGAGAAAGCCTGTGACTCCACCTGAAATCAGAGAGCTTCTGTCTTTCTGGGAATCCTAAACAGGGAACCACATAAACTCACAATCATGCATGGCCTCTCATTCATATTCTTATTCATTCTCTCTCTCTCTCTCTCTCTCTCTCTCTCTCTCTCTCTCTCTCTCTCCTGGCATTTCATGACGATCTAATCCAACTGCCACGTTTTCTAAGCAGAGAACAGAGGACTTGCCAAAGGCCACAGTGTGAGCTGTAGGAGAAAGGGGGAGGCTGCAAGCCAGCTGACTCCCGTCCCGCCAACCACTCTGGGCACGCTGTTCCTGTTGGAAGCCAAGTCTCATCTTGCTCTTTGAGGCTCTGCATGGGGTAACTGCCCAGCTCACCCAGCCATTCCTGTTTTCGCCCAGGAGCCATGCTGATCCCACGTCAGCATCCTTCATCCCCCCTCCCAGATCCTCTTTCCTTCTCCAGCCGCCAGCTTCCCTGCCATCCTCAGCAGCTGATTCCTGCCCAGCTGATTTCCAATGACATTTCCCATATCTAGCTGAATTCTTTTGCCTTCGTTAAGGGCCTTTGACAGGGCCCAACGTGGCTCATGCTTCCTGGAAGAAGGTGGGTAGTTATAAACCCCTCGCCCAAGAAGTCTTTCCTCTCTGGAAAAGCTGCTCCATGCCTTAATTCAGCTAAAGTAAACATTTAAAAATGCTTTAAAAAGGAGATTCTGCAAATATTGATGTGCTATTTTAAAAGCCCTTTTGTCTCAGAATGAGATTTTCCCTTTCACCGACTAAGC
Organism: Rhinolophus ferrumequinum; assembly: GCF_004115265.2. Lineage (NCBI taxonomy): Eukaryota > Metazoa > Chordata > Mammalia > Chiroptera > Rhinolophidae > Rhinolophus > Rhinolophus ferrumequinum. The sequence continues at coordinate 24,003,227 of NC_046306.1, read as the reverse complement.
TAACAGAAAGAAACCATGGCTTTACGTTCAAATGTGCCTCGATTTGAATTCCAAAGTTCACCACCCACTATCTTTATGGCAGCGGGAATGCACTTCATTTCTCTAAGCCTCAGTCTCACCTGTAAGACGGGGCTAATTACAGTTGTGCAAGAATGCAGGCATGGTGAACAACAACGCATGCTAGGACCTGGCATCGGGAAAGCACTCCGTAAACAGTAGTAATTATTTAGTCAGCTAAATATAGTCTTATTCGTAATGTTCTTCATATATATTGTATCTTTATCCCAGTCCAAAATCCTAATCTGAAATATTATAATAGTTTGCATCTCAGGGGTCCTTGACTACAGAATCATTTATATCTACTTGGGTCTACTGGCAAAACACTTTTAAAAGTTAAAAAAAGTCACAAACCCATCATTGTCGACTACACATCAGAATTCCAGGACATTGCCACTTCGATCTAACAGAGCATCTTAAAATCAATATGCCCAAAATATGAACTCCTGATCTGAATGTGACACCACTCAGCATTTCACTGCTCCCTCCCTGGTCCAAGCCACCACCTCTCTCCTGGATGATGGAACCCCTACAACCTCTACAGGGATCCTTTTAGGATATGAATCAGATCATGTCACTCCTCTGCTCAAAATGTTCCCAGTGGTCCCATCTTGGAATAGAAGCCCAAGTCCTTACATTGGCTGATGTAAAGCCCTTCATCCTGTGCCCATCCCCCTTGGTTCTGTGACCTCGCCTACCCCCAGCCCCGCTCACACTGCTCTAGCCACACTGCTTCCTCGCACACTTCAACCCAGGGCCTTTGCACATGCTACTTCCTCTGCCTGCAATGTTCTCCCAGATCCCTCTGCCCAGAATATTCTCTCTCTCCCTCAGGTCTTTGCTCCAATGTCACCTTCTCAGGGAATATCCCTTAAACACTTGATTTAAATTGCAACCCTCACTCCCCAGCATTCCCTCTCTTTCTTCCCATGCTTTACTTTCTCCACAGTCCTTAGCAACAGCTAATATATATTTTTGTATTTATTTTGTTTGTTGTCTCTAGAATATGAGCTCCAGAGAGGTAAGAATATTTGCCCATTTTGCTATTTAATTCCCAGTGCCTGGTACACCATAGGCCTTCAATAAATATTTGCAGAATGAATACGCAGGTGTACACTCATTCATGTCACCACCCAAGTAAGTGCAAGCTTCTTAGCAAATCAAAAAAAGGGCAAAAAAACCCAAAAAACAAAAACAAAAAGCAACATAACAAAACTCTGTGGCACTTTGTTTATATTATAGTCTTTTTATACACAGTACCCTATTTAGGTGGGCTTGTCTCTCCTACTGGATTACGAGCTGAAAGGGTTTTAGACATTCTGAATCTTCAGTACTAGCAGGGTCTTGACTACAACACTCTTAATAACTGTATCTTAAAGGAAAGCGTGAAAGCAGCACAGTTTTGGGGCCGGCCCGGTGGCTCAGGTGGTTGGTGCGCCGGGCTCCTAATGCCGAAGTTGCCGGTTCGATTCCCACATGAGCCAGTGAGCTGCGCCCTCTACAGCTAAGATTGTGAACAACAGCGCTCCCTGGAGCTGGGCTGCCGTGTGCAGCTGGGGGTTGGCGTGGGCTGGTGTGGGCTACCAGGAGCCGTGGGCTACCAGGAGCCGTGGGCTACCGTGTGCTTCCATAAGCGGCCAACGAGTGGCCGGCAGCCGGAGAGAGCTGCCATGAGCTGTTGTGAGCGGTCGACTGGCCACCGACGGCCTCAGCCAGGGGGAGCGCAAAGCTCGTGATACCAGCATGGGCCAGGGAGCTGTGTCCTACACAACTAGACTGAGAAACAACGGCTTGAACCAGAGTGTGGGGTGGGGGAGAGGCTGAAGAAAGGGAGAAAAAAAAAAAGAAAGCACAGTTTTAAAGCTACCATCGAATCAGCATCTTGCCAGGTATTCGTCATCTATTCTCTCAACTCACCCTTACGCCCCACCCCCACAGGTTAAAGGGTATTCTCTCCATTTTTCTCGGGAGGAAGCTCAGGCTGCAGAGGCCAGTGAGCTTGCATGAGGGCGCACGGCAAGAAGGTGGCAATGCTGAGAGTGGGACTCAGAACTGATGCCAAATGATATCTCTGCACTCAGAAAATCCGATTAGTTGTGTCGACAACCCAAATCCTGACAGCAGCCCCAGAGAAAGTTGAACGATACAGTTACAATGGATCCTAATTATTTGTGGATTCTGTATTTGTGAATTCACCTACTCCCTAAAATTTATTTGTAGCCTCCACATCAATATTCGCAGTTCTTGCACCTTCATTCTTGCATCTGAGTGGAGCAGTGCAAATTTTGAGTTGCCTGCTGCTCACATTCTCAGCTGAGGTGGAACCAGGCAACCTTCCTGTTTCATTTCTCATCCTGTAAACAAGCGTCCTTAATGTGATCTATTTAGTGCCCTATTTACTTAGATATTTAGTAATATAAATGTTGTTTAGTAATACTTCTGTGCTTTTTGTCGATTTTGCTGTTTAAAATGGCCCACAAGTGTAGTGTTGACAAGCTGTGTGTAGCGTTCCTATGCGCAAGGAGCCTGTGATGTGTGTCAGACAAGCTTCGTTCAGGTATGAATTATAGTGCTGGCAGCATGAGTTCAATGTGAGTGAATGAACAATATATATTAAAGAAGGTGCCTTCAAACAGCAACACACATACCACAGGGATGTGTTATGTGTGGATCGGTTAGTGAAACAGTCGTGACCACGGGCTCCCGGGCACCTAGCCTTAGGAACAATGGCTCAGTACACAGGGTTCGCAGCGGCTTTATAGAACATAAGTATTACAAATCACGACAATCGACTGTATTGAGCACAGCTATCCAGTACACAGATTCACACACACACAAGGTCGAGCTGTGTTTATGCCCAAGTGTGCACACATAATCACACTCATCTGGGTGTTGTCTGCTGTGTGTACTAAACACTGACACGCGCACCGCCACCAGCAGTCCCCTCCGAGGAGGAGGAGGAGGCATGATGACTATGCAAAAGAGCTCTGGGCTAGAGTCTGACACTGCTGCTTTCAAATCCCAGCACGGCTGGGAGTGGTGTGCCTTCAGGCCAGTCACATGCAAGGCCAATTTCCTTAGATGTATGTGAGGGTTAATCATTGTCATGACCATGAAGTGAGGTCGTGCAGGTCACGCTGCCAAGCACAGCACCTAGCACGCAACAAGCCACAAGCCGCAGCTGGGAAAGTGTTTCCGGCAGGCAGCAGGACAGGACCTTTTAAGGCCTAGGTACTGGCCTAGGGCAGGTACGGGGCCCAGGAGAGCCAAACTTAAGGCCCCCTTCTCCTTAGCAGCCTGACCTTTCTGCTCTTGCAGGCCTGGGCCTCATTCTGCCCTGTGCTATCGCCAGCAGCGTTTGCAGACCAGAAGTCCAGGAACCAGAGGGTCAAAGCCACAAGGTTCTCTGAGGTCCCAAACGGGCAGGCCCCTGGGCCCTGTCATGCCTGTAGACCACTTTCATTTGGCCTGCATGTGTATATGTTTTCATTTCAGTTAACATTTATAAACGGAGAGATTTCATATTCTAATAAATCCAGATTTCTGGCTTGTCATAAACAACCCAAAAGACCCGGCAGCTCTGTGTCTGCAATGCCTGCAAGGCAATGATGGGCTGGCTCCAGAAGTGGTTCCTTTTCGCCAGCGTTCTTTCCAGCGCTCTTACACCTGGGCTGTTTTGTTAGCTGCCTAGCTTTGGAGTTTGGAATCTCCAGTCAATCCCATCTTATAGGCAGAGGTTTCTGAGGTCGGGGGTGGATAGTAAATCAGTGGTCGAGCTGGGACTCAGTTCAGGCTGGCAGCTCTGAATCCAGGACACTGGGATGCACCAGGAGGCTGGGAACATAGACTAGGCGACTTGGGCGAGGGGGACATCCTGTGCAGGCAAAGTCTGCCAGGTGGGAGAGGTACAGCACAGAACTCCAGCTCTGGCTGTCGTCAGCACAGACCTCTCTTCTTCCCACCTGCGGGCAAACACTGCCCTCCCCCACCCTGTAAGATAAACTCCTGCACGGGCTCTGTTGACACAGCGCTCTCAGGTGTCCCTCCCTCCTGCCTGTTCCCCGGAGCAGGCAGAGCTCTTCATAATCATAGGGGCCCCAGGCTTGGCCTGCGGAGCAGGGGCTTTGTCCTAGCGCAAGGCCCAGCTGGAAACCTAGTTCTAAGCAGATTGACCACAAGCTTGAGCTTTCCCATTGGAAAAGCAGTGTTTTCATTGTGAAGGTTTAATTAGATAATGTCTGTGAAGAGCCTGGCACACCCCCAATGTATACTTACTTCTTTCCTATATTTTATAAACCAAGGCCCAGAGACAAGTGAATAACTCATCCCACGAAGGTCAGGAATTAAAATGGGCTCCCTGAGCTCTGACTGGATATTTTTAAAATGTTAAATAGACTTACGTGTATGAACGTACTTATTATAGTTCTAAAAGTAGCACACACCCTTTTTGAAAAACCTCCAGTTTTCCTACCCAAAGATAAACCACGGATTAATTTTATTGTTGCCCCTTGTAGTTTTTTTTTTTTCTAAACACAGTAAAAAACCTTTTTGGGGGGGCTGGGGTGCAGGATGTTTGTTTTATATAGTTATAACCATGGCATATATGCACCTTTATATCTTTAAAACATTTTATATGGTTTAAGAACTGTCCGTGGTATGGAATATGCTTGATAACAAGTATTTCACGGGCTGCATAATAGTTCATTTTATGGGTCCATCCTGGCTAACCTAACATCTCCCCTGTTGAACATTTAGACTTTCTCCCTATCAAAAAGAATGCTAAAATAGATATTTTTGTGAATAATTATTTTCTTTATTTAGAATTATTTCCTCAGGATGGATCCCCAGTAGATTTATAGGGTCAAAAAGGGTTGAGTTGCCAATGGACCGTCTTCCCCCATAACAAACACGCATCGGCTGTGCTTTTCACTTGATAAAACACTTGGTACTTAGCTTTGCCTCCTAAAAGGCCAGGAGTTCAAGTTCAGACACAAGAATTATCCGAGATGCTCTTTCTGTGTCTTTTCGGCCTTTGTGGCCAAGGGGGAAACTCAGGCCTCCTGCAGGCCTGAGCTCCAAGATTGAGAGCAAGTCCCCCAAAGCTTCTCCCCTCTCCTAGTTATAGCACTTCTTATCTGTGTGGCAGTTCTGGCAGGGCCACTTCAGTCAATATTTATCAAGTGTCTATTGTGCTGTGTCCTCCCCTGACAGTCCCAGTAATTGAAGCCCACACAGGTCAGGGAGGGGTTGGGCAGAGGAGGGAGCCAGTCTCTGCAGAACCCAGAAGGAGGTATCCTTGAGCAGGGTTCTGAAGGATGGACTGCAGAGTTGTCTGTGGAAGAGCACTCCAGATTCAAGGCAGCGGGCAGGGGTTACCATCGCAGAGGCATGGCAGAATAGGAGGACAAGGGGCTGGGTACCACTAGACCAGACAGTGTGGGGGCAGAGGGGGAGAAGGGAGGAAGGCTGGGTGCTGGGGGAGCGCCATCTGAGCTTACAGAAAAAAGTTCTGGGCAGAGGAATGACAAGGCCAGGTTTCCATGACAGAAGACAGGCCTGCAGCAGCTCTGCTGAGACTGGACTGGGACGAGATGAGAGGCACCAGGGGAGCTAAGATGGGAGTAGAAGAGAGGACGTGAGAGAAGCAAAGGTGGATTAAAGAAAAATTGAGGAGGCAGACTCTTCACTGAGCTCCCTTTGTGGATTCACCACGCTTTTGCCCATGTGCCGCCCTCTGCGTGGAAAACCCTTCCAACCCTCTTCTACCTACCTAGCTTCCAAAGCGTTGGGCTGTGGGGAATGCGGGAGAGGGAAGAACCACACGGATGCCCAGGCCTCTCGGTAGGTTGGGGTGAAGGATGCTAATCACTGCTTACCCAGTGTTCAGTTCTCCCCCTTCGCCCTTAATGACAGAACCCCATTTTTGTTCAAGGTTGGCAATGTATTGTATCAGCTTAAAACACACAGGTACCCAGAGTGACAGCGGCAGTTCTGGCCTGTGCGCTGTGAGCACACCCGGGCTTATGAATCTGGGTAGTTGTCGTTTAGCCTGCAAGGGCCCAAGGACAAGGGGGCATCATGCCTTCAGTGACTCCAAGTCTTCCGAGGTGCCAGAAAAGGGCTGGATCGAGACTCAAGGCCTAGCAAACACCTGCTGAAGGAAGTTAGGCAGCCAACCAGATGACCTGGGAGTCCTGAGAAGTCCACACATTGTCTAGGGACCAAAGGGGCCCTGAGAGAGCTCCACAGCCCGTCTCTCCCGGGACACAGTAGACAGAACACAGTCTGGGACCCAGGACTCTCAGCTCTGCCACGGACTCACAGGCCTAAGGGCACACTTCTTAGTACCTCAGTCTCCCCATCTATAAAATGGAGATAACACCACCCACCTCACAGGGCTGCTGCGACAACCTGACCGCTGCCTGCCTGTCAGCTTGTCTCCCATCACACCTTCCCAACCATCTTCACTGAGCTCACTTTGTGGATTCACCACGCTTTTGCCTGTGTGCTGCCCTCTGTGTGGAAAACCCTTCCACGGTTCTTCCACCAACTTATCTTCCAAGAGCAATTCCAGCCTGGATGCCTGGGCACAGCTTCCCAGGAGACAGAGTTCATGGCTCCCTCCATGGTGGCCCCACTGCACATGCTTCTTTTGGAGCACTTCTTTTGGAGCGACAGGACACAGGCTGTTTACACACGTCTCCAGCTGTGGACCCCAATCTTCCATCTTTTGAGGGTTTCTACACACACAGGCATTTAGCTTAAGCAGCGTGTGTGCTGCTGGTGAGCTGCGAAGGGCTCTGGCAGAAGAGGTGCTGATGCCTCAACCAGGCTCCACACAACCCAGAGCAAAACAGAAAAGGCTGCCCAGCCGGTGGCTCCCCAAACCGTGCCCGGTGTGGAGCTCAGCAAACCTGCCTTAATGAATCCATGGCTCCCCCTGCTCTGCTTCCAAAATGCCTTTTGATGGCAATAGATGGTGCCAACACACACTCCTCATCCTTGAAGTTGGGATGGTCAAGCTCGAGAGCTCTGCTCTAGCCTCCCACCCCTAGGAAGGCACTGCTGAGCCCATTTTACAGACAAGGTGAGAGAAGCTCAGAAAAGTTACCTGACTCACCTAGGATCACAGGAATAAAAGGAATCGAGGTACCCAGCTGTGGGCCCACTTCCGCTAGAGGTCAGAGGTCTGTGTGGGCTGTAACATCACACCCTACAGGATCTTAGGGACTCAGGCTCCTTGTTTGCAACATGAAGATGTTGAGACATGAACCGGAAGTACCTCTGGGTACTGTCTTTCTGTGATTCTAGATGTTAGCAGGGAAGAACTGAATTCAGAAGCAGGAGTCTCTGAGGAAGCCAGTCTCTCTCTCTGAGTCTCTCTCCCTTTCAATCCCACACATTCACACGGGCACACACACATATGCACAGCGTTTGAAACTCCCACAGGGCCCTCTAGGGCAAGACACAGATTGGGAGAAAGTATCTGCAAAATAGATATTTGACACAGACCTTGTATCCAAAGTGTACTCTCACAACTCAATAATAAGACAACCAACAACCTAATGGTTAGATTTAAAAGTGGGCAAAATATTTGCACAGACACTTCACCCAAGACGACAGATGGGTGACAAATAAGCACACAAAAGAAGCTGAACATCATAACTTACTGAAAAAATGCAATACAGCCATAAGGAGCTGCTACTACACACCTGATAGAATGGCTGAAATGAAAAGACTGACCGCAGCAAGTGCCGGTGAGTACGTGGACGGCCAGAGCTCTTGTACCCATGATGGGAAGTTAACATGGTACAACCACTTCGGAAATACTGGGCAGTTTCTTAAGACGTGAGATATATATTTACCGGGTAATCCAGCCATTTCACTCCTGGGTATTTACCCAAGGGGAAGTATATGCCCACACAAAGACTTATACACAAATGTTCGCAGCAGCTTTATTTCTAAAAGCAAAAAAACCAAATGTCCATCAAAGGAAGGGATAAACAAATCACGTTTTATCCTTCCCTGCAATGGACTACTACTCAGCAATGAAAAGGAATCAACTATTGACATATACAACATGAATCTCAAAATAATCATGCTGCGTGAAAGGAGCCAGACCAAAAACAAGCACGGGCTGCAGGATTCCATTTAAAATTCTAAAAAAAAAAAAATGCACGGTAATCTATAGTGATGGAAAGCCGATCTATAGTGATGGTTGCCTGGAGGTGAGAGGAGGGGAAGGCATGAGAGGGAGAATTGCAAAGGGGCAAGAGGGAACTTGCCCCTTTGCAATTATGGGGGATAATGGATACGTTTATTATCCATTACGATGGTGTCGTGGGTTATATACTATGTCAAAACTTAACCAATTGTACACTTCCCATATGTCAGCTTGTGGTATGCTGACTAGAGTTCAGTAAAGCTGGAACAAGAAGGAGGGGAAGAGGAAGAAGGGAAAGCAGCAGCAGCAGCAGGCAGGACGAGTCTTTCCTGAGGCAGCCAGGCCACACTCACAGACTTACGTGGAGCATGAACCTGCCATGTGGCCTCTAGGGACGCTCTAAGAATCTGCCAACCCAGGATTCTATCTGTGAGGGACACCAGGCTACTTTTCATTTGCTCCTTTTATTTTTCCAGGGCACTTTCTGTGTGCCTGGCTTGTGCTGGGCGCTGGGGGTTCAGAGGGAAATCACACACAGTCCCTGCCCTAGTCAGTTCATTCTATCTGCCATGGTGTAGCCTTCCTAAAATCCAACCTGGATTTAGCCCCGTGCCCCAAACACCCCAGCCAAGCTCCCTTCATAGAATTAGAGGTCTTCTCGGACCTGATTTTTGTTCCTAGCCTTGCCAATTCTTGGGAGAAAGCCTTCAATTAGCCCACAATTCCAGCAGAATTCTGTCTTTTATCTGTACTAAACAGACATCCAAGTGGAACCCCAACTGATTTCTAATAATTGACTAATGAGATCTGAGTCAAGTCTTTGCAGAGTCACAAGAATTCAGGGCAGGAAAGAATCTGAGGGTTTCAAAGACCAGCATCCATCTGTTTGAAGCTCCATTTCTCTGAACAACAACATTCCTGCTCTGCAGCCCCTCAGGCCCCGTTTGAACACCTCCAGTGAGAAGGGAGCTCACTACCAACTACCAACTGAAGATGCATTGGATCTTTGGAAAACTAGAGAAGTTATAAAGGTCTTGTTTTTACTACTGAGGAAACACGAGGTCAGGAAATCAGGTGACTTGCTCCCCCAGTCACAGAGTGAAGTCTATGGTGGAGACTGAGATGGCAGTCCAAGTGTGTCCAACTCCAAAGTCTGTGCTCTCCATTTCCGCCCACTCAGAGAGCAGCAGGTCGAGGGGTCTCCTGCTGTCCGGGCTTAGATTCTGCTCTCCCTCAGGTGGAAGTTGGCCTCCGATATTCCTTAGGACAGAGATCTCCTGCCAGTCTCACTGTACTCTGAGGCCCTTCCTCTCCCAGGCACTGAGCCCGCAGAGTAAGGAGCCCCTCCATCGGGGGTGGAGAAGGGCCTTCCAGAAGGAAGCCACAAAACAGGGAGTTGGCTCCAGGGGACCTACCACTCCAATCTAAGCCCCGGGTGCCACCCAGCGTGGCCCGGTCTCTGCGGCGCACGGAATGGGCGGTTGTGAAGGGGTCAGGTGCTCTCCATCCTCTGTGAGCACAAAGCGTGGAGTGATGACAACGAGCCCAGGCTCTGTGAAGGAGCTGTGGGCGTCAGAAGAGGGGCCCCTGAAGATGGCATTTGAGCTGGGCTTTAAGGTAGATTGGAACGTGGGGAGATAGCAGTAGTGGTGTGAAGAAAAGTTCAGGCAGAGGGGACGGGGTGAGTAAAAGTAATTGAGGTGAAAAGGAATGGCCCATGGAGGAAATATTGCCGACCTCGGGTAGAACACGGCTAAGGGTCCCCTTTAGGGACATTTCTGAAATAACAAAACTTCAAAGTGCCCTTCTCTAGTTCTTAGTCCAGCTTGCTCCAATCAGGCCCAGGGCTGCTAATCTTGCTCTTAATAGCCCAGTAAAGGGGAGGAAGAGGGAAGAATGGACATTCACAGGCCTACGAGAACAGAAAGAGAGAGAGGAATGAGAAAGCAAAGGGAGAAAAAGGGGAGCGGGGAGAACGTGGGCTCTGGTATCAGATATTTGGTAGCTCAACCACCTGTAATAGCTGTGGGACCTTGGACAAGTTGCTTAAATTCCCTGTAACTCAGTTTTCTCTTCTATAACAATACTTTCCTCAACAGAGCTGTCAGAGGATGCTGCAAGGCCACACATCCCTGTGCCTGCTGTGTAGCATAGCTGTTATCATTCACCTGGACGAGAGCTGGGTCTCAGAGGGCCAGAGAAGCCACAGAGGCTTGTAGAGAGGAGGGACACTGGGTATGTCTGCTGCCCACCAGGCCCTTCCACAGAGGATCTCAGCACATCACCCCTTCTCCTTTCAGGCAGAAACCATCGATCCCTCTTTGGTAGATGAGAACATGGCCCATGGGGTAAGGCAATTTGTCTGAGGTCCAAGCTAATAAGCCGTAGAACTGGAGATGAGCCAGGCCTGACTCTGAAACCACTGCTCACCCCGAGCAGCAAGTAGCTCCTAGGAGGCCCAGGGCTGCTTCAGTGGGCGGAGCCAAGGCTCCCCCCACGCTGGCTCTGTGCCCCAAATGGAAGGTGGCCATGGTCAGACGCCTGCAGCTGCCCCATGGCCTTCACCTCACTGCAGAGGCTAAGTATGGCATGACTTTCTCCTACTTAAACTCAATGTCCAAAGTCTGCCACTTCTGAAAGGGAGGACGGGAGGTAGGTGAGTGATACAACAAAGGGAAGTGGGGGTGGCTGGAGGGTAAGTGGTACCAAATCGGCCTCCTAATGAGGCTTTGGGAAAGACCTGGAATGCACTGGGTCTCCATTTCCACCATTTAAAAAAGCCCAGGAGAACAGGGGAATGCCCTTTGCTGAGGGCCACCAGCCAGACTGGTGGGCTCACTGCCCTAGGACTTGGTTCACCTTACTCAGTCCCACTCCTCTCCCTTTCCCCAGCCCTTACTCTGCCAGCCCTTTAGATCCTGTGCTGGTTCTTCCTCCTCCTCCAGGAAGTCTTCCCAGATAGCCTCAGCCTGCAGTTATTCTTTCTCCTTGGAACGCCAGTAGCACTCACTGCTTGCATCACCTGTGACCGGTCCTACTAGGATTACAAGACTGTCAAACACAGACATTCCAAACTCTGTCCCATTGTAAGAATTCCTTCTTGACTGTCCAGGCCGATGTGAGCAGCCCAGAAATGAGGAACTAGACCAGCTCTCAACACATACTGTTTCACTGTTAGATGCTTTTTCACTTTAGAATGTTCTTCCTGGAACAGAGCCAAACTTTGCCTCCCGGGCTGGCACTTGTAAGTACTGGTCTGGAGTCTGCCCCTCGGAGCATGTGGAAGCCTCTCCCGTGACTGTGCTTTCAGTATCTGTAGACAATTATCATTAAGTCCTGAAGACTATTATTCTGTCCCGACAGTGTGGGAAGCCACCTCCAGTACACCTGGACTGGGGTCCTGACTCCCCCACTTCATATGTAAGTCGGGCCAATTTCTTCTTTCTAGGAGTCCCAGTTTCCTCAACTATAAAAACTGCCTACCTCACCAGGTAGCACTGTGCCTCACCGTCGTATGTAGTGGTTGTATTATTTTGCTCCTCAGTCACTTCTTTAGAGGCAAGATGGCTTAGAAGAAAGAACATAGCTTCGATGCCAAACAGACCAGCCGTGAAGCGTAGGCGCTGCTACACCATAGCTATGTAACTGAACAAACCACGTCCCTTCTCTAAACCTCACTGTCCTCGTCTGTAAAATGAGGATACCATCTGCTAAATGGGCCTGAATTGTTTTGCTTCCTCTTGTTCCCGCTGACCCATGTACATCTTGGCCTTTCTCCTGGATCTGCCCACTTTTCCGGGTTAACACTATTTAATGCAGCTTCCCTCCTATTGAGCACCCCTGTGGTGGGCAGAGCGCTGAGTGCTTCATCCGATCCCCACACCCGCCCTCTAAAAGGTACATATGCTAGCACCTCACACTCAGAGGCACACAGGCCAAGGGCAGTGACACCTCTGCGAGCCAGGCCCCGTGCACCATCCGTGTAACTTTAGCAGGTTAGAAAGCTCCCTGATGGTAGGGACCACATCTTGGTGCTTGCCTCAGAGTAGACACTCCGTACATATTGGTTGAATGAATGGATGTAAAAACAGTTCTTTGCATTCCCCCACAGCGGCCAGGATCAATCCTTACCACGGTAGGTACTTGATAAATATTTGATTAACAGGAGCTACAAGAACGTAAAAGGTCATGAGCGGCTTTAGTCTGAATCCCAGGATGCCCTGAAACCATATAAGTGGGGTTCCTCCCCCTAAGCCTGGCTTCCAGAGAACAGGAACAGCCAGAGCCACTCTTCCTGCGGGTCCCTCAAAAGTGGCGGCTGTGCCAGGCTTCACAGGCCGTTAGCCAAGTCCCTTCTTCTGAGGCTGCCGACCGGGCTTCCAGAGACTCTGAGGTGGGGAGGCCCGGCAAGTGCCAACTTCAAGGGGGCACAGAGATGTCTGGGGGCCTCGGTCCCCAGAGACTCAATCCTGACAATGCTGCTGAAAGGGCAGAAACACAAATAGGGCCTTTGAAGCTGGCAGCCCAGCAGCAGCAGATCACAAGCTGCCAAAATAATGTTACCTGGGCTTGCAGACAAGGCATGCCCTGGCCAGGCCACCGTTCCAGCCTTGTGTCCGTTCTCCGCGCTCACACTTAGCCGACAACTACTGAGCACTAGAATGTGCCTGGCATCTAGAACTTGACATCAGAGGACACAGACTGATGGCTTGCCACAGCTCCATTTTAACATGCGCATTTAAAAATGCTGCCTAGTTGACAACATTTATAAACTCAAGAGATGTCATGAACATCCAGATGTCTGTCTTATAAATCGGAAGATCTGACGACGTTGGGCCCACATTCTTACATGGCAAGGATGGCGGGAGCAGGCTAGCAGCTGCCTCTTTCAAGCAAGCACTTTTCAATTTGCTATAACCCCCAAACAGCCCACCTTGTTTTGCCTCCGTAGATAACTGGGGTTGAGGTCCCTAGCTTTACAAGCTTTATTATGGCAAACCGACCTTGTGATGACCTTACGATGTCCCCATTTTACCAATGAGGAAACAGAGGCTCAGGATTCGAACCCAAGCAGCCTGACTCCAGAGCCAAACAGGAGGATACTAGTCTGTGGCAAAACGAGCAAAATACGGACAATGCAGTGAGTTTTTAATAAAACCAAATGCATTCAATTTGAAGGAGTACCTTTTTTTCCTGATATTGTATAGCCTTCTTTCTTTGGGGTTAGAGGTGTCAAAATGCTCTTTCTCTATCTATATAATAGTGGTAGTAAACAGGACTCCAAGTGTCATTTGAATGTCCTTACCTGGCAAAATAAACAGTTGGCTAACCTAGGATAGATTCCCACATGTACTGATGTTTGGAATCTAAATCTGAGGACCGCCGCCTGCTATCCAGCCTTCCTGTCCCAGAATGGCAGCTTCTGCTGCCCCTCCTGCTTCAAAAAATCCAACCCACCTCTATCAGTATCTCATCCTATCTCTGGAGAGGTGGCTTTAGAACTCAGCTTTTCCCCAGCCCCCGCCCTTCAGCAAACCCACAGAGCACTTGTTCATGCCTCTTGTTATATTTATCTCCTTCTTCCTCAGGTTACAGTTGTCTGTATCCTATCCACTCTTGTACCCCCCAAAGTGGTTAGAGAACAGGAGAAAGAGTTGCTGAATTGTTAGCTAGTCAGAGCTTGAAAAGCCCTGAGAGACCCGCGCTTCTGGCTCTCATTTTGCAGGTGCAGAAAAGCAAAGGGCCTTGCCTCAGGCCACCCAGGGAGTCTATGGCAGAGCAGAGCCAGGTAGGGTGCGTCTCCGGACTCCTCAGGGCTGGCTCTTTCCACTGCACCAGGCGGCTTCCCAGTCACCCCCTTTTGGTTGACTCAGCACTTCATTTCAGGGGACAGTACTGAGCATGAGACAAACACTTCATAAATATCTGTCTATTAAGGGGTGCAAAGCAGCCGAGGGAACACAGGCCTCCCCGTCTCCAAAGACCCTCACCTCGGGCTTCATATCACCTGCACCAAACCTTCACTCTGTGTGAGGTGCCCATCAAATGAAGAAACGGCCCCTCGGGCCCCTGGTGACCTGGATGTAGAAAGACCGCATATGGCTGAGAAATGCAGGCCCCCTTAGGCCAGAGTTGTGATTCCAGCTTTGCTGAGTAATCCTGGGTAAATGCCTTCACCCCTGCAGGTGTTAGGTGCTCCAGACAGGGGGGATGCTGAGAACCGACACGAGGAAGAATTCCCCAAGCCCACTGGATGGTTGTAGGTACTAGATAGGCTGTCTAAGAGCAATGTCAGAGTCCTGCCTCTAGAAGCCTCTAAGTACAGGAAAGCTTCTGGCCTACCCGGGACAAATGGATGTTTCCATTGGAACTGTGCCAAGAGTGAGCCTGAATGGTCCCCCAGCCTCTGTGGCCACTTTTTGGGTTGCTGAGGTCAAGAGCCAACAATTCTTGACAACCATTGGAAATGTGCTAAGCTGGGTAAAATATCTATCATCATCATCATCATCATCATTATAACTACAAACTCAATGCTGAAAATAAGGAGATAACAATGCTATCAACTCTCTAAAGCTTTCCTGACCACCGAGTAGAAAAGACCATTCCGTCTCCCTGTCCCATTACATTCCATCTCACTATTATCACAGATCCCAGATGGTTTCTCATACCTACATGTTTAGGTATTGGTCTGTCTCCCTGTGTCAGTTGCGAGCTTCTTGAAACTAAAGAGCAACTCTTACTCTTTCTTGCGTCCCATGCATTTATCCCAGGGCCTGGCTAATAAACAATAACCAAAGCTGATTGATGTTTAGTTAGATAAGGAATCCCCTCCACTCCTATCCTGGGACAAGGTGGCATCTAGGCCTTTTAGAGCTAGTCTGTTTGGGGAAATGCATCCAGTCTCTTTGGGGAATGGAAACACTGGCATTTAGAGAGAACTGGCTTACCCAAAGCTACACACGCAGTCAATGAGAGGGCTTCGACTAAAAGCAACCCTTTTGACGCCAGTACAGTGAGTGTCCAGCTAAACTTTCTTAGGTTCTGCAACACATTAGCTGTGTAACTCTGGGCAAGAATCTCTGCCTCTCTGCCCTGGCTCTGTCACTTATAAAATGGGTAAAGTTATCGTGCGTACATCATTGGATTGTCTGAGGAGTAAGTAAGTGAACCTGTGTAAAACAGAGCACAGCACAGAGGAAGTGCTCAAAAAGTGTGCCTGTCCGACTGTCCTTCATTCTTAGCCATTCTTGGTAAAGGGGCACCCACCACCCACCAGCAAAGCAGAGCTCATTGTGAAAGGAAAACTTTTCAGCACTGACTTAAACACTCTTCAACCCATCAAGTTCCCTGCAGTAACCACTCTGGGGAGTCATGAAACCTTCACAGCTTGCCCTTCTCCAAACCCCTACGCATGCAGTGTACACACAACTCACAGTGGTGACTTCTGAGAGAGCACGCGCGCTTTCGAGTCAGCGAGACCTGGTGTCAGATAACAGTTCTGCCGCTTCCAGGTGTGTAATCTTAGGCACGTCAATCTCTCTAAGCCTCAGTTTCATCATCTTTCAAATACGTATAATGTGTTATGAGTATTACCCGAGCTAGGGATTGGTCTAGCCCATAAAGGATACTGAGAGTGGTAACAATTGCTCCCTTTTTATTTAACAAAATCCACTTGACAAAATGTCAGAACCAGAAGGGATCTGAGGGATCATGTAGTCCAGACCTTTCATTTTATAGCTGGGGACCTAGACATCCTGAGAGAAGGTGTGATTGGCCCAAGGTTACACAAGGAGACCTGGGACTGGGTCTCCTGATTTTCTACTGCGCATCCTTTCGGCCCACTTGATTCTCCTTGTCGTTCTCCCTCCCCCAAACACAGCAAGTGGCTGGACTCACACTCTTCCCAACCTTCCCTTCACGTTCATCTTAGCATCATCTGTTTGCCAACGTCACCACTCTCCCAGGCACCTCTGGCCCCCTCAAGCCCGACTCAAGGAGAAGGTGAAACCATCGTGGGCCACTGGCAATAGTAATAATAGTACCAGTAACAGCAATAATGATGGCAACCAACAACCTGCCCAGTGCCCTGTACTTAAAAGTGATTTCACTCACACCGTCAACACGTTCCCGCAGTTTCTCCCTTACCTAGTTGGCTTAGGGACATCATTTCCTCAAGCTTACTGAGGACCTACTTTGTGCCTTTTCACAGGCTAGAGGTTGGAGACACAGAGAGGAAAAAGACAGGGCCTCTGCCAGGAGGAGCTCACAATCGAATGGGGATTTAGGGCAGGTGGGGACATCACAACTTCTTTTGGTCCCAATGATGCAGCAGCAAAATGCCCTGCCCCACCCTGTGGGGAGCTTTCTTTATCATGCCGGTAAGGGGCAGAAGGCATTTGTGGAATAAACCGGGGCAAGAAAGGGTAAATGTGAAGCAGGAAGGAAGATAAAGAATAGAAAATATGGACACCAAAAACTTGACTGCCTTGTCTCAGGGAGCTTCTAGTGAGAGACTCCAGGGAGGGCAGGGAGCAGCACTGAGGTCCCTGCTTCCTGCCCGCTCCCAGCACACACATGATTTTCATGCTCCTGCCCCCTTAGGGACTCTGCCCTCAGATGCCAAGATTCTCCAAACCCAGGACTGGGCTATATATGCCTCCTTGGGACCATCACTTGCTAGAATGATGTCACAGCCCTTGCAGTGGAAATGTTTGCACCTCCTGGTTCCTTCCCAGGCCCTCAGCCCAGCAGCCCCACATACTCCAGCATTCATTATCCCCTGGCAGGGACATCACAAGCAGGGATGTGGAAGAGACCGGAGGGGTGGCGGAGTGGAGAGAGAAGAAGACTAAAAGCAGCTCCTCCTCTCTTCTCCAGTCTATCTCCCAGAGTCCTGCGTCCCCGAGAATCTACTATGTGCCAGGAGCAGGCAAGATTTTAGGTTTTCCATACACATCTCATTTAATCCTCACATCAACCCTCTTACACACGTACCCTTCTTCCCAGATTTGCAGATAAGGAAATTGCAGTTTGGGGAAGGGAAGTTACCTGACAAAGGTCACCCCAGTGATGGTGCAGGGATGCCCGTGTAGGGCTGTCTGGTGTCTCCAGTTCCAGGAAGCCCACAAGGTCAATGTTACGCTTGGGAATTCCACTGAGGAAACCCCAAATATTTCATAGACTCAAGTTTAAATCCTGGGTTACTTTAATAGAGGGGTCCTCCTGACATGTAATAGATGCTTGGGTGACATATTAAAATTGTGCAGACCACATAATCCAACACCCACATTGAACAGAGGAGCAGACAGACATCCACACCTAAAGAATTTTAAAATGGCTACTAGCACACTAAAGGACTAGAACCTCAATCCCTGGCACTTTCTCTACATCACCCTGCCTGCAGAGATCACCGTTTTCAGGGAAGCAACTCCAGCCCATCCCACACCACCAGAGGGGCAGAGAAGGCAGAGGAAACAGGCAGCGCTGGCCTCTTCTCATCTGCAGGGTTGAGGAAGCCGGTACGGGGCTTATCAGGCTAGGGGGTCCAAACGAGGCAGCTCCCTGCTGGGGAGTGGAAGGAGAAAGCATCATATCCCATGGAAGCTCCAGGGAGACTGAGGCTCACGTCTCCCACTCGAGAGGTCGTGGGCATTTTTTCAGTATCTGCTGCAGGGCCCTGGTGCTTCTCAGGGGGCATGTGGGAAGGAGGTAGTCCCTGGCACTTGACCTTGGGTTGGGTGCGGGGTTCCATCCTTCTCCCACCCCCAGATACCCTTGCTCCTCCTCCAACAGAAAAGAGGCTTCAATGTTCGCCAGACGCTGGAAGTGGAAGACAAATAGGAATGGGGTGGTCCCTAAAATCCTCCTAATGGCCCCTCTTGGGCATCTTCCCTGTTGTAATCAGCGTTCTCTAATTGTGAATTTCATGGTGGAGGTGGGGGTGCAGTTAGAAGGATGTAGGGGAATGAAGGAAGGGTAAGAATGAGTCACAGTTAACCCCTCCTCGGCCGGGGCCCTCTGAGGATTCTACCGCAGCAAGCGGCCCCCACCCGCCGCGGGGCAGCGCAGGGCCCCCTCCCGCTCGCCGCGGCCTCCTCACCTGAGTCCACTCGCCCTCCGCAGCCCCGCCGGCTCGCCCCACTTCGGCCGGGCTTGGCGCAGCGCGTCTGCAGTCGCTGCTGCAGCTGCCTGGCCCTGATCAGCAACCTGCGGCGGTGGGGGAAAAAAGACAGGTGCTGGTGAACGCGGGCGGGGACACCCAGGCAGCCGAGCCCAGGGCCGCTGACAGCTGGGCCACCGCAGCCAGAAAGCCTGGGGGGCAGGCTGCCTGCCCGGCGCCCTGTCCGCTCCCCCGCGCCGCCCCTCCCCCCACCCCGAACTTGGCACTCTGGGCTGCGGCAGGCGCAGCTGGGCGGTGGGCCCGCAGGTCCCCGGGGTCCCTGTCATCACCTGCGGTGGCTTCCATGGCTTCAGCCGCCCTGCCGGGGCTGCCGAACTGCTGCCCGGAGTCCCTGCTGCAGGAGGCTAACTGGGTGCTCGCCGGGGCTGGGGCTGCCGGGAGGGCGGGGAGGGGAGGGTGAGGTGGATGGAAGGGATGAGCCAGTCGGCGGCTCGCCGGCAGCTGCGTAAGCGGCCGGTCTTCACTTTCCTTCTTAAAGAGATAGTTGGCATCCTGCTCCGGAGGGCGTGGGAGCAGAGATGCGAGCACGCAAAGCCGGGTCCTCTCCCACCAGCCTGTCTGTACTTAGAGTGGGGCAGTGGGGCATCGCAGAAAGCGCGTTGGTCCAGTGAAGGACGGTGTGAACCTGTGCAAGTCCCTTCCCCTCTCTGGGCCTCAGCTTTCTGGTCTATAATATGGAGTATGATAGCAATCTCGCTTCCAGGCTCTCAACTGACGTGAAATAGTAATTTGATCTGAATTCCTTAGGAACATTTTTTCACTCCCCAAACTAAGTACCTCTGAGTACCGGTGTTATTTAACGCAAACTGCACTTGAACTACTAAGAAAAATGATAGCAAGATTCTTAAATATCTGAAAATGAAAATGTTTTGCTTTGAAGTTAAGATGGTGAATCATTGGAAAGGTGGAAAGCTAAACAAACACAACCTAAAGTGAGTGTTCCTGAAACACCTTCTCCTTCTGTCTTCTAACACGATCACAGGGGAAACGAGGGGGAAAACAAGAGGGGGAAAAGTCCAGAAACTGTATTTCTGCCTAGTCCTTCCACTTCTAGCCATGCAACAAGTGGTATCTCCATAAGAGTTATCTCCATAAGAGTTATCAAATGTCACAGTTTCATAAGTGGGGGTGCAGTGGGAAGGGACTATTTCCTTCTGAAGCAGCCCTAACTATCTGATCAGGCATTCCTCTGCTCAAAACCATCCCTCACTTCTTCCAGATCTCTGCTCAAATGTCACAGTTTCAGGGAAGCCTTCCTTGACCACTCCAAATAAAACAGTCACCCCTTTCTCCCCCACTTCCTGTGCCCTAGTGTTGCTGTATTTCGCCACCATCTGATGTGTTGTGTATTTACTATTTGTTAGTCTGTCATTATCACCCCCACTAGAACGTATACTCCATGAGGGAAGGAACTGTTTTGTCCCCTACTATGTCCTCAGTGTCTACAATAGTAGACTAACACATATTAGGTGCTCAATAAACGTTGACAAAGTGAATGACAAAGCAAGCACACATTGTGCCAGGCCCAAATCTTCTGTAAGAACACTAGGTCAGATGCCATCCTGGTCTCTTTCAGTCTGTTTTCTTTTGGCCAGGCTGAACTTGGTACCCTCTACTCTCTACTCTACGCGGACTTTTCCAAGAGAAGAATTTGTAAAGTGACTTCACTGACTTTGTATCATGACTGCAATACTCGCTTGGTGAGAAAGACTATTTATAAAGTACATGAAGAAATAATGATTTTAAATTAACTGTTACCTTTCAGAGTTAAATCTTTCTCTGTAGCTCTGATTTGTGGTAAATCCATCACTCTATAACAATGCCTATAATTTTGCAATAAAGGCCTATACATTTTCTTTTGGCATTGGTTATATTTTTCCCTCTATTTAATTAACTTGAATTCTCCTGTCAGATGACCATCATTATACTATGCTTTGTGGGAAAACATGGTAGAGCAATTGTAGTAGGAACAGGAAACTGTAGTTGAAAAAGCCATTGGAAATAAGGCGTGCTGTCTAAACAAACAAACAAAAACTCATTAATACTTTGTAATAATGTTATATTAGCAAGTTAATTGATGAAATGTTTTATCTCCCTAAGGCCCACATAATTATATAAGTGACTTCTTTACGCTTAAAGCAAAACTAAAGGAAGTCATGTAATTACTGTTTGTTTATCAGGAGATAATTTGAGATCCTCATTAAAAAATATGTATATATTTTTATTTGTCCCCCATGTTTTTTCGCTTGGTATTTAGAAGACTACATTTCCCAGAAAGCTCCACAAGGAACTTCCTCAAAACTAGAGAGCACCTCCATCCACAATACTACCATGTGGAATGGTGTTAGCTTGTAAAGAATTCTCTCCTCAGCATCATAAAGCATGTGACTGAGAAGAGAAACAGTGTTTAGTTATAATGTAAATTGCAACAAATTAGGATTTTAAGTGTAAAACAAAATTATTCTAAAGAAATCAGTAGTTTTGTACTAATTGGGAAATACTTACATTTGTTTGGTTTCAAAGCAATTTTGGTTCCAATTCTGGGTAAGCACACTCCTCCCACTGAATGTTGTAATAAAATAAAACCTGAGCAAAATGCAGGGAGCAACTGCTTGAGGATTCTAAAGAGAAAATCCTAGCAGGCAAGTTGGGGAAGAAGGCCAGAATTTGAGGTACCACTGAATTAGTGAATTTACCATTTTTGTTTCCTCTAGTATCCCTTGGACTGGTCTCAAGGCAGCCCAAAATCTAGAATTGGGGAATCAACACATACAGAGCTCCCAAAGAATATCCCTAGTTCTGACTTGAGGACCAGGAAAGGAATCCCCTTTAATGCTCAGAGTGAGTAAGAGAAATCATTTTTCTTTTCTTTTTTAGTCTTTTCTCCATTGTCTCATGACCCAGCCTTTAGGCAACCCTGCAGTGGTGGCTATGGCAGCAGGGACCCATAGGTGCCTAAAACCCTGAGAGAGGAGAAACTTCTCCAATCAGAGTAACTGTGGTCTTGAGAGAGGATAAGCTTCTGCTGGTTTTTGTCTCTTTCTGTCCTCCCACCATGTTGCTTAAGATGCAGGTTCAATTGTGGGAAGAAGGCAGCAAAACAGGGCTGACAAACAAAGTTTGTCAGCAAAACAAAGTTCCAGACTGCAGCTTTCTGGTGAATCCCAAAACAGGATAAACCAATTAATAATAATAATGATAATAATAGAAAAATTATAACTTTCATTTACTATTGAAAACTAAAAACAAAGAAAAAATCTTGACAGTAATCAAGGAAAATGATGCACTAATTATACAAGAATAATGATTTGAATAACTGTGGGTTTCTTAACGAAACCATGGAGAGCAGGAGAAAAATGAGGAAAAAGATTCTAAATTGATGAAAGAAATAAACAGTCAACCAGGATTCCATACCCAACAAAAATATCCTTCAGGAATAAAGATGATATAAAGACATTCTCAGATAAAAAGAAACTAAGAGAAGTCATTACCAGAAGACCTGCTCTGAAAGAACTGCTAAAGAAAATTCTTCAGACAGAAGGGAAACTATATTAGAAGGAAACTTGGAACATCAGGAAGGAAAGAAAGACAATCAAAATCGTAAATATCTGGGTAAATGTAATAGACTATTGTCCTTTTGAATTCTTTAAAATATGTTTGACAATTAACAGCAAAAATTGCAACATTGTCTGATGGGGTTTCAATTATGTATATGTAAAACATAAGACAATTACAATTACAATATAAAGGAGGGAGTGTAAAGGAACTTATATGCTACAAAGTTTCTACACTCCAGTTGAAGTGGTAAAATACGGATTCCAAATAGAGTGTGAAAAGTTAAGCATGTATTTTTTAATCCTTAGAGCAACCATTTGAAAATATCTACAGCAAAAGATATAGTAAAAAATAAACAAATAAAGTAAAATGGAATTCTAAAACATTTTCGAATATTACAAAAGAAGGCAAGAAAGGTAGAAATAGAGGAATGAAAAATAGAGGGAACAAACAGTAAACAAATAATAAAGTGGTAGATCTAAATCCAAACATATCAATATCTACATTAAATGTAAATAGTTTAAACACATCAATTAAAACAAATTGTCAGAATGGATATAAAACTCACTTAATTAGATGCTATCTAAAGGAAACTCAGTTTAAATATAATGATATAGGTAGGCAAAAAGTAAAAGATAGAAAAAGATGTGCCATGCAAATACTGATCAAAGGAAAGTTGGAATGGTTAAATATGAGAAACAGTAGACTTTACACAGAGAGAAAGACAAATACTGTATACTTTCACTTATATGTGTAATCTAAAAAACGAAACAAATGAACAAACAAAACAGAAACAGATTCATAAATACAGAAAACAAATTGGTGGTTACCAGAAGGGGGAGGGGTTGGGGATTGAGCAAAATAGAAGAAGGGAATTAAGAGGTACAAACTTTCAGTTATAAAATAAGTCTTGGGGATGTAATGTGCAGCATGGGGAATATAGCCAATAATATTCTAATAATTTTGTATGGTGACAGATGGAACTAGACTTATTGTGGTGATCATTTTGTAATGTACATAAATATAAAATCACTATGATGTACACCTGAAACTAATAGGATATTATATGCCAATTATACTTCAGTTAAAAAAAAGAAAAAGAAAAAGTAGACTTCAGAGCAAAGAAAATTAACAGGGATAGAGAAAATCATTATATAGCAATAAAAGGGTCACTTCACCAAGAAGACATAATGATTGTAAATGTGGATGGATTAAAAAGAGCTTCAAAATACATGAGGCAAAAACTGTCAGAACTGAAAGGAGAAATGGACATATTCACAATTATGAGTGCAGACATGCACACTGCTCAGTAATACACAGTATTAGTAGACAGAAAATAAGGAAAGATATAGAAGAACTGAGCAGTACTATCAGCCAACTAGGTCCAAGTGACATTTATAGAACACTCCACCTAATAACTGTATAATATATTCTTTTCAAGTACCCTAGAACATCCACCAAGATAGACGCTATACTAGATCATAAAACAAACCTTAAGTAAGTTTAAAAGAATCAAAATCATTTAAAGTACGTTCTTCAATGATATAGACTAGAAATGAATTATAGAAAAAGAATAGGAAAATCTCCTTTTGGAAATTAAACAATATACTTCTAAATAATCCATCCACAGGTCAAAAAGGAAGTCTCAAGGGAAATTAGAAAATATTTTGAACTGAACAAAAGTGAAACTACAATATATCAAAATTTGTGCAATGTAGCTAAAGTAGTGCTTCGAGTGAAAAATATGCCATTAAACAGTTATATTAGAAAAGAAAGAAGGTCTCTTATCAATTAAGCTTCCACCTTATAATAACTAAAAAAATAAAAGCAAAATAAACCCAAAGCAAGCCAAAGGAAAAAGATAATAAATATCAGAGCAGAAATCAATGAAATGGAAAAAAGAGAAAGAAAAGAGAAAAATCAATGAAACCAAACACTGGTTCTTTGAAAAGACCAATAAAATTAATAAACTTTTAGTACTACTGAAACGAAAAAAAGAGAGAAGACATAAATTATCAGTATCTGGAATGAAAGAAGGGTTATTACTATGGACTCCACAGACACTGAAAGGGTAAGAGAATACTCCAAACAACTCTACACATATCATCACCAATTTAGATGAAATGGAACAATTCCTTGCAAATCACAAACTATCAAAACTCAGAGCAAATGAAATACATAACTGAATAGCTCTACAACTATTTAAAAATTGAATTCGTATTTTAAAATCTTCCAAAATATAATCTCCAGATCCAGATGGTTTCATGGGTGAATTCTATCAAACGTTTAAAAAAGAAATAACAGCAGTTCTACAGAGTCTCTTCCAGAAAAGTAAAATAGGAGGAAACATTTTCCAAGTTATCTTATCAGGCCAGTATTACCCTGCTACCAAAACCAGGAAAAGACAGTATAAAAAAAGACAAATAAAGACCAATATTCCTCATGAACACAGATGCAAAAATCCTAAACAAAATATTAGCAAATCCATATGAAAGGAAAAGATGCTTAACATCATTATTTATAAGGGAACTGCAAATCAAAACCATGAGATATCACTTCACACTCACTAAGGTTTCTATAATCAAAAAAGGGGACATGTCCAACTAGAATGTAAGCACTGTAAGAACCAAAAAAAAAAAGAAAAAAAGAGAGAGAGAGAAGCAATAACAAAAGTGTTGGTGAGGGTGTAGAGAAATTGGAATTCTCATATAATGCTGGTGGAAATGTAAAATGGTGAGCTACTTTGGTTTCTCAAAAAGTTAAACAGTTATCACATGATAACTCCATAATATCATAGAGATATGGTATCATACGATAACTTAGCAATTCCACTCCTAGGTATATATTCAAGAAAGATGAAAACATGTATACACAAAAATTTATACACTAGTGTTCATAACAGCATTATTCATAATTGTCAAAAAGTAAAAAGCAACACACATGCCTACCAACTGATGAATGGGTAAACATTCATGTAATGGAATATTAATTTGGCCATTTAAAGGAATGAAGTACAGATACATTCTACAACAGGGATAAACCTTAACAACATTACATTATACGAAGTGTGATCAAACAATACAGTGAATGTTTAAATAAAAATAATTTACAGTAAAAGACACATTGCCATTAATCCCCCTCAAAATACTCCCCCTTGCTTTGAACACACTTATCCCATTGTTCTTGCCACTTTCTGAAGCAGTTCTGGAATTCCTCTTTCGTGTCTTTAGTTGCACTGTCGTGCGTGGCTGTCTTGATGTCCTGATTTGATTCAAAACGTTTACCTTTCCTGGTCATTTTGACTTTGGGGAAGAGTCAGAAGTCGCACAACGCCAGATTTGGTGAATAAGGTGGATGAGGACATACTGTAATGTTTTTGTTTGACAGAAATTGCTGTACCAGAAGCGATGTGTGACATGGAGCCTTTCTGTTGTGATCACAAAATCCGGTGAATGCTGCTGCCGAGTGCCAACCAACGGAAAGGCAGGATCTTCAGTAAGGGAAGTGGCGCATCGAACCTTAGTAACAAAATGTGGTAAGTTTCAACTTGTTCAGTGCAGTCAGTTGGGTGTGAGCTACGGTTGAGAGAAGGTGTGTTTTAAAGTGTGCCATAAATCATGCTCCATCATGACAACGCTCCATGTCATACATCGCTTCTGGTATATATGGCAATTGTATTAATGACAAAATTACAGAGATGGTGAGCAGATTAGTGGTTGTCAAGGGCTAGGGAAGAGGGTATGGAGGGAGTTGGCTGTGGCTACAAAAGGGTAGCACAAGTGATCCTTATAATGGAACTGTTCTGTTTCTTGACTCTGGTGGTTGTCACATGAAGCTACGTATGTAATATAATTGCATAGAACTAAATACACACAAACAAATAAGTGCATGTGAAACTGGTGAAATATGGATAAGGTGAATGCAATGTATCAATATCAATTTCCTGTGATATTGTGTTATAATTATGCAAGATGTTACCTTTGGGGGAAACTTGGTGAAGGGTAAACAAGATTTCTCTGTATTATTATTATTTTTTTATAACCGCAGGGGACCTACAATTATGCCAAAAAAAAAAAAACAGTAAACAAAAAGTCAACTGGAACTCTCATACATTGCTAGCAGGAGTGCAAAAAGGTACATCCACTCTGGAAAATAATTTGGTAATTTCTCATTAAAGTTAAACATGCACTTATCATATGACCCAGCAATCTCACTTCTAGATATTTACCCTAGAGAAATAACAACTTATATTCACAGAAAAACTGTACACAAGTGTAGGTAACAACTCTGTTTATAATTGTCAAAAACTAGAAACAACTTAAATGTCCTTCGGGGGATAAATGGATAAATAAAACTGTGGTACATTCGGACAACACAATACTACTCAGCAATAAATAGGATAGAACCACTGATACAACAACTTGGACTAATCTCAAAAACATTATATTGAGTGAAAGAAGCCAGTCTCCAAAAGGTTACATACTATATGATTCCAATTTACATGGCATTCTCAAAAGGACAAAACTATAGTCATGCAGAAGGGTGGTTGCCAGGAGTTAGAATGGAGGAAAGGTGTGACTTTGAAGGGAGTTTTTTTTGGTGACAGTACTTTTGGTATCCTACGTGTGTACAGGAGTCTATATATGTGTTAAAATTGATAAACCTGTGCACCAAAATGAAAAAGTCAAAATTTTCTGTATGTTAATTTAAATAATAAAAGAAAATTTTAAAAAAGCAATTTGACATTTAAATCTTATAGTTAATACATTGAAAGAGACCATTTAGAATTTAGTTCGTAGCACAATTTCAGATACAACAGTATTTTAGAGTTCCATGGGCTTCATTTTACAGTATATTATGGGACTCACAGAGCATTATATGAAAATTTACTGACAAACTCCAACTAAGAAAAAAGAAAATCAGTGGTTTTAATGTAAAAAATGCTCAGTAAACACCAAGTAAAAGGACATTTATTTTAATGACTTTTACTTGAATTGTAGCTGCAGACAACATACTGAATATGTGTCTTGCTAATTTTTTTCAACATAAGAAGCAGACTTAGTTTTGTTGACACATGAATGGTGGTTAAAATAATCATTAAATAGTGAACAAAATGGTTAATTGACCTATAAATAGACTAAAAGCCACTCAGATAATTTAAAACAAAGATGAATTTTATAACTCTCCAATTAAGACATTAGATTGAAAACCATGGTACTAGGTCAAATCAAGGACGATATGCATTATAATCAAATAAATTATTGTCTGTGGGGAAACAAGAAAATGTTAATTATTAATTAAACCCATACATTTTAAATAAATAATCCAATGTCAAATGATCTTTTAAAAAACATCCTTGAATGTTTCTTGAAGGCATATGTATTTTAAAAATGTATTCTAACATGCAACATCCAAGGTAGGAAAATGGTAACTGTTATACATTCAAGTCAGCTAAGTTACAAATATTACTTAGCTATAGTTCAGTATTTCTGTAAGCATACAGGTTTCCAGCTCTGGCTGTGTTTATTCTGGACTTACAAGGAAGAAGTGGGAAGTTGGCCTGTCTATGAAACGGATCAGACCTTCAGCTGCTTGCAGACAGCTACTGCATTAAAAATTAAACAATCTACACAGAAATTTCAGTGGTAATATAAATCTGCATGTTCCGGATTTCTTTCACATTTTATGGAACATTGGTCCCACTGTAGCTATAATATCTGTGTAGGGAGCAGTCTGGCTCAGCTCAATAGCCTGCTGTTTTTTTAGCACAAGAAAGGTATAAAATTTGGCAGCAACTTCTTTTCGGTCACTATTCCTGCAGAGAGTCGTCAGACTAAAGAACTGCCTTCCCATCTTGTTGTATTCCTAGGAAAGTAATTAGAAAAGAGGAAAGGAAAGGGAAACGTGATTATTAAAAGTAGAGCAGGTTGCACATGCATAATGAGCAAAAAAAATACTGATATTTTTGATAAGTGATTGTGAAATCTTTAAGTGGAGAAATGCAAATGACTCGTTAATAAGCTTAAAAACCATATAAGTCATTGAGCACAAGCTTGGTTCATTGAGAAAATACATGCAAAAGAACTCTAAAGTGTTATACAAATTTCTAACGTGTTATACAAATGTTAGGTCTTTTAAAAAACTGATGTTAACATAAATGGCTCCTGTAGAAAGTGCAATTAGTTTAGACTTGCAGGGAGAAAAAAATCCACAGGACTTTGCAAGGCTTCAAATATAATGAAAATTATGAGTCTATCAGCCTTCTTTTCCTTAAAGGTAGTAGCGGGTGGAGTGACAATAAAACTCTAGTGGTAAATGGAGACTTATCTTTGACCTTTCAGTGGTAGGGCAAAATGATTATACAAACATCTCCCAGTTTCTTTACACAGGCTAAAAAGATGTTGGATTCACCATACGGTACCTGTCAACCTGCTAGAACAAATTGAGGTACAACAAAGTGTTTTATTATGGATGAAGATAACTTCTTTTATAAAGATTAGTACTTGGAATCAGATTCCCAGGCTAGAAGTATAGTTTTTTAGTTAGAAATACTGTGGTGAATACTGGCCAGCCTCCCTGTGAGTATTATACTCCTTAAATAGTTACGAAGCATTTTTATTTTTTATTTTTTTATTGGGGAATATTGGGGAACAGTGTGTTTTTCCAGGGTCCATCAGCTCCAAGTCGTTGTCCTTCAATCTAGTTGTGGAGGGCGCAGCTCAGCTCCAAGTCTAGTAGCCGTTTTCAATCTTAGTTGCAGGGGGCGCAGCCCACCATCACATGCAGGAATTGAACCAGCAACCTTGTTGTTGAGAGCTCACGCTCTAACCAACTGAGCCAACTGGCCGCCCGGGAAGCACTTTTAGAAATACCATATACAAGTTTTTTGGGGTTTTTTGCTAGTCCATAACATTTAACAAATTAATAAGTTAAATACTTGATCTCAACCAAAGGAGTGGCCCTGTGTCACAACCTTTCAGAGAAGGCATGACAAGCCTTTATTTATTCCCTCACTTGAGGAAACATGATATGGATTGGGTGGCTTTTTCCCCTGGGAGAGAGCAGGGACAGCCTTTTCTATTTCAAGAATCCTTTTGAAAAACACTCTGAGTGGACAAATATGCAAGACTAAACACATATGCTTATTCTGTTCCCTTTAGAAACACCTCTAAAATGAAGGAAAAGAATTAAAAGGTGACAAAGGAAGGAGATTAAAGACAAAAAAAGTGGGAGACTAACTGACTTGGCAGAGTGGAGAAAGCTGAAACCTAAGTGCCAACAGAGGAAAGCCAGCAAAAAGCAAGCCAGTCTGAGCTACAGGACCTTGGAAAAGCTCAGGAATTGGAGGCCACAGTATATTATAAGATGAAGATATGCGATGAAAACAGAAGAATTTCTTGAAAGTCTATTTGGGATCAGTTAGACACTGGTTTACCCAACCACTTCACTGAACCAAGAGACCATGACTCCCACACCCTGGCAGGCTTTTTCCCCTGGGAAAGAGTAGGGACTGCCTTTCAAGAACTCTTTTGAAAAATACCCTGAGGGGACAAATGTGCAAGATTGAGCAAATGTGCTTATTCTGTTCCCTCCACAAACCGCTCTAAAATGAAGGATGCAGGAAGTTGCCTTTCCCGAGGTACCAACAATTGAGACCCTAACACTGGGACACCAGGCAGGGTGGATGGTGAAGTGTCATACAACAAACTGGGGGATTCAGTGAAATTCTACACTCTAAACAATAAGGCAGCCAGCCTTTCCCTTACCCATTTTTCATTCCCAAATCATAGACATCATGTTTATATCTCATAGATAGTAGATTTGAAGATTAAGCTGGGAAAACTGACCATTCAGAAGAAAAAAACACTTATAGAGAATGACATCTGTGTGTGTGCGTTGGGAGCGGGGCACCACCCAATTACCTCACTTATAAAGACCACAAGTCTATAAGCCCCACCCATCCTATAAAACTTCCAATCAGATTTTTGGTGTCTCACTCTTAATAAAAACAGATAACCAGTTTTACAAGACATTTGAGTAAAATGCCTAACATTCAAGAGCAAAAAAGAATGCATCCAAGAAAATTGCTAAGGAAACAGATAATGTAGGGAGCAGAAGCAAACTATAACATTTAAAAGTTAAGAAGAGACACTGCATCCATAAAAAATGATGAGGATAATATTGAGAGAAAGCGGATCAGTGGTTTGCTTGGGGATGGGAGAAATTGGACAAGGGATTATCAAGAGGCACAAGGGAACTTTTTGAGGTTGTACATAAGTTCACTATCTTGATTGTGGGAATGGTTTCATAGGTATAAAACTATGTCAAAACTTATCTAACTATACTTTAAATAGGTATGGTTTATCATATGCCAGTCATACCTCAATAAAGCAGTTAAAAAATAACTAAATAAAAATATTAAGGTGCTATAAAACAAAAGAATAATTAAAAATTAATAAAAAATTCCTGGAAAACAAAAAAGGTGAAAGTGCAAATAAAATTTAATAGACTCCGAGATAATATTGAAGAAATCTTCTAGAAAGTAGGAAAAAAAAGAAATTAATATAGAGGATTAAAGATTTTTTTTTAAAATTAAAGGTGCAATTCTGGAGATCCAACATCTGAGCCACCTGGTCCCATCTGGCGGTCCAGAAAGAGAGAACAGATTAACAACAAGTAGGAAATCCAAGAAAGACAAAAAATTTCCTAGAACTCAAGGACATGAACTTTCAGAATAAAGAACCCGCTACATGCTCAGCACAATAAATGAAAAAAGACCTATACCAAAGCACATCATCATGAAATTTCAGACCACTAGGGATAAAGAAAAGATCTAAAAGCTTCCAGAGAGAAAATAAAGGTCAACTACGAAGGATCACTAACCAAGCAGCATCTGACTTTTCAACAACACAGGAAGCCTAGAAATGTTACAAAGCCTTCAACATCTGAGAGAGATTATTTTCAAACTATGTTCAGAGAAAACCAAGCAAGTTAAAGAAAATTTCAGACTTGTATGTAGTGTCCCTATCTCCTCTGCACTCTTTATCTCAGGAAATTATGAGAGGATGTTAACTGAAAAGATCAAAGTACCAAGAAATAGAGGAGTAAGAAAAGAGACAAAGGAATTCCCATGCATGGCAAAGTAACGTCCCAAGACAAAAACTGTGGAGCAGACCTACAGAGCAACTAATCCAGATTAGAACAAGAGGATGGTGAGCTCCAGGAGGGATTTCTTAAAGAAAAAACAAATGGAACCGATGAATTAATTGCTATATTTGACCACACTAAAAGGGTTTTTAAAAAATTATGTCGCCAGAGAGTTTGGGGAAAGAATTAAGGATGGATATATAGACACTAAACTCACAGAAAAAAATGAGGTAATGACCAACCCCGTGCCCCGCCCCAAGCAATTCCTATAAAGTTGACAAGGAAATAAATGTAATTACACTATGAAGTTTCAATGTGAACTAATTTTTACATGGTCTTTGTGGTAGCAACTGCTGGTTGTTCCTTACTATCCATTCTCCTCTTCTTCTGTAGTAATAGAATTATTAGCTGGGTCCAAGTTTGCCATATAAGGACTACAGTTCCCATCTAGATGTGACGAGGTGACTAAGTGCTGGTCAATGAGTGAGAAAAGGGATACCCACAATTACTGGGTTGTGCCCTTAAGGGAAGCTTTGCTACTGATTGGAACGCAGACATGGTGGGTAGTCACCCATTTTGGATCCTCAGAAAAAGAAAATGAGACAAAGGGAAACTGGGTCTCTGGCAACTCTGTGAGCATCGCTGCTATACCAGGTTGTACTTTTACCTGAGAGAGAAATACATTTCTATCCTTTTTAAGCCATTGCTAGGTCTCTCTGTCACAATTAAACCTGCCTCAAAATTATTACAAGTATCACATTGTAAGCACTGAATACTGTGCTTAAAATATGCTGGAGAGGGGGGAGATGTAACTAAGCTAAATTTTCATTTTCTATTGAAAGAAGTAAATAGATAAAATTTAAAGCTGAAATCAAGAAATTAAAAACATGTTAATTAGAACTATAGATAGAAATACTAAAAGAAATAGCTTAATGTAGTTGCTTCTGGTGAGGCAGGACTTAGGAATAAGAAGGGTAACACAAAGGAATTCTGTGTTTCCTTTTCAGCCTTATAGCATAGTACTATTAAACTTTTAAAATTATATACTGTATTATTTTGATAAAAATATAAGTTAAATTTTAAAATTATCTGTCTCCCTCTTAAACTGTTATAAACTAAGTTCCACACTGAGAATTGGTTGATAGCCTGCTAAAAACAAGAATGGGACAGAATAGATGTCTAGGGTCGTGAGTGTGGGTAAGACGTGGATTAGAACACACAGGCACTGAAAACAAACTCCCATATTTAGCCTTGGATATACCGCTCAAAATCATCTCACTCTAGTATAATTTAACCTCAACAAAAACATGATGAAAAACGGTTTCATTTTTATTAATACCTAGAAGACTGAAGTCAACATGTTACTTATTTTAAAAATGAAAATAGGATTGACAAACCCTACCATCTTACCCGCAAACTATTTAACATCCGAAGTATTCTTCGATTCCATCTCTCTGTCTCAGGACTTTGTTCATTTCCCAATAACTCCTGTTTGAATGATTGATAAAATATTTCACTTAAGCAAATTTTACTGAATGTCTACTGTTTGTCAGGCAGAGTGTTAGCTGCTACAAGAAACAACTATAACACTGGGTCCTGCCAAATGAGGAGTTTATAGTCTGATAATAGAATAAGATTAGCATACAAACAGAGACCAACCTTTGCAGGATTACATCTATACTCCCCAGGCTATCTTCTGATTAGGGGCTCCAGAAGAGGAGATTCTGCAATCTTTATTTGTAATGCATCCCAGGGCATTGGGCCCTTATTTTCAAAAGTAAAGTCAGCAAAGATGAGCACTTTGGGCTAGAATTTATCCCAACTCTGGTCAATCTGAACTCAGTTAATTGGAGTAAACACAAATCTATAGAAAAACTGCCTTGTAAAGATCTTTATTTGAACTTACTTGGTGATATAGAAGCTCTAACAATAACTGATGTTTAGTAGTCTGTATATAATTGGATTTTGAGGGTGCCTTGTCAAAAAAGATCAACCCACTGCCTGTCATGTAATCTGAATAGATTTATTCTTTACAGTCTTTAAAACTCAGAAATACCTCAATATCTAAAAATTGTAAAGTTGAAATCCCTTCACGGGAACTCACTTTAAACGCTTACCAACTAATACCTTATAAGCCGAGAATAGAAACTGGGCATAGGAAAGGTGCTAATCAATTTACTAAAAGAGCAGGCCTCGGAAGGGCTGGAGGAAGGAAAGTGGCACAAATCTGACCTACTTTATAATTTTTCCTAGGCTACCTCTGACCATGCAACCAGTGGAATGTGAGTCACCCTTATCACAGGTTCGCTGTCAAGCTTTCATCTATACCTCTGGACCCCAGACAGTTGTTAAAAGTGCTTTCCATTTTGTGGACTCTAGCATGATTTCAGAAAGCTCCAGAATACTCTGTATGATATTTTAAATCATTTGAGGCTAAAGGCTCTGCTGAGTCCCCATTCCCACAAGCTGTACCAGCTTCCTGGTCCTGCCTACGCTATATTCTTTCTTCTACTCCAAAGAGAAAATTTGAAAATATGGTCACTTTATTCTGAAGAGTTTCCCAAATCCCTCCAGCTACAATTTATGTTTATTCCGTTCTGGGGTAAATGAACTCAATTTATTACTGTTAATTTTTACTGTTAAATACACAAAATGCTATTTTTCAAGTGTAAAAAGCAATGGTCCAACTCTTTGTTAAAGATCACTTATATTGCACAACTAAACTAACCAGGAAAAGGCTCAGAAGAAATAGTCTGTGTGTTTCGCTGAAGCCTGTCTACTTGATCTATCTGGACACCCTACAGCTGACTCCATTGTGTGGAAAGCCCAGTGGATTATTAAAACAGCTGAACTTGTGCTGTGTTGTAGTTTGCTCAACCATGTATGGAAAATAACCTGCGTCTATAGCGGCAAAGAGAAAGGCGAAAATGAATCAACCCACTTCTGGGTCAGCTGTTTAAATGTTTTAGGTAAAAAGTTAAGGTATTTATTCTGTCCTAGATTATCCAGAGAATTCAGTCTGTTTTCCACATATGAAAAAACAATCTAATAGTCTTGAAACTCATCATAATGATAATTTAAAAATAAAATTAACATCAGGCATTAAGCATTTTGATATTTACTAAGAAACTTCTGCTAACATTCATTACAATCTTAAGAATGCCTTCAGCACTCTGGGACAAAATATATAGAAATAAGACAGTAATATACGTATATGGAGTCAGACGAGTCAGATGTTACTTCTGGCTTTGCTGTTGACGTGGGGCCCTTGCAGTGGACTATGTTCTTTTTCTGATCTCTAGAAGTCTTATATAGATTATAAATACAGGCCTTGAGCCATATAATGTTTTAGAAATAAATTCCCATATATTTTTTGGTAAATAAAGTATAATTTCAAATGCCTTTGGCCATACCACTAATATAGCTCTGTTTCTGTAGAGATAAGAGTAACTTAAAACAGGGATTCTCAACATTTTTAATCTGTGACTACCTTTGATAAGCATACAAACCTCACACCTTCCTTTAAAATTATTTGAAGTTAAAATAAAGACAAAAAAGTTAAAGCAATTCTGAATGTTTTATAAAACTACTCATACACATCTTCGTTGAGATCACTAATTTAAATAATAATTTTAGCAAGTCACATGACATCTCTGAAAAACAATTTTTAGGTAAATAAGATTTTAAACATTGAGGAATAAAGTTTTTAAGAACATTCCCAAGACTATGCATATATTTACCAATTCCACTGGACAATTTTCAATTTCTTGTGTCAAGATGGCATTCACTGAAGAGGATTCCTCAGCAGCTGAAGAAATCATTTCAACAATATCCTGCTAAAGCAAATTACAAAACAATAGGTAAGTCACCACAGCAGTAGTAGTTGTCATCACAGGAAAATCTCATTTTGTTAAATTCTTTAATCACATGAACGCTCATTTATAAAACTAATTTAAAATACTACTCATATTCTCAAAATATTATTTCTGAAATATCCCAGGTAGGCAGTCCCTGACTTAAATATTCCTGTTTTCTATATGCCTCCCACAAATGGAGAACCTGCATGCCCCCTCCCCCTTTGCTTCCAATATTTGTCCCTTCTATTTCTCTTGCCACTGCAGATCTCATATCAAAAGTCTCTGCTGCTGTGCAGCTCAGGCCACTTTCCTCTGAAGCGTTTTATCTAGCCCCAGTCCCCTACCTCTATTCTCATGCCAGTACCAGGTGGCAGAGGAAGGAGATCTGCAAACAGAGGGAGAATGAGGGAAGGGATATTAATACCCCTACCTACGGCCATGACAGGATTCTTGCCACCACTGCTGGAGCTGTCACTGGCAAAAGGGAAGAAAAACTGTGTCTGGAAGGGGAGCAAAGCTATAAAGGAAGAAGGATAAAGAGAAATCCAGGAATTCTCCATTCCGTATCATCTTCCCTTTTCATCGCCACAGGGTCTGTCAGTCCCTTCTTCATCTTTAACCTGTCTCTAAGCTTCATTCCCCAACTGTCAGCTATGATCTTGATAAAATTAGGAGCTTCTTACAACACAGTTACTTGATTTTTCACTTTAGCTTTTTAAAATTTTAGTGAAAATAAGGAGCTGCATTTTATTCTTTAATATACCTATTTGTGGAGCCTTATGTTTTTCTCTTTTCATTTCTATGAATATTCTACATTTTAGATACTCTCAATTTTGCAGTTACTTTACATAAAAATTCTGTTTTATGAAGATTTGAAAATGATTAATCGGAATCACTATTGCCCCATCCCTTCAAACTGACTGTGCTCCCATTCTTGACTATATTTCATATCTGTTGACCATTGTTGGAAGCATAATAAGAACAAAATTGAAGGTTAAAGCATCATCGTAGGACAAAGGAGTAAAAGGTTCAAAAGAACCAGTGCATCAATCTCTTTCCTTCACTTCAAGCACTTGGGAAAATCTATTTTGTTAATATGTTTAAAAGTCATAAATTAAACAAACTTGCTTAATCATAATTTTCAGTAGGTGTGTTCTAAGAAATTCTCAAGCCCAAATAAGGAAGAGAGTAATACCGGCAACCCAGTATCTTAATATCCAGTATGTTATCAAATAGTAAAACACATTCTCTTTTAATGCATTATGAAATTATCTTTCCTTCCAAGGGCATTCAGTTTCATTGTGGACTGACTTTGAATTCCCTGAGTGGTTATCAAAGTACAGTGATGATGGAACAGACCAGAAAAGCATTGGCTTATTTTTATCTGGTGTGACTATAATATTTACACTTGTACAATCAATAAAGTGACAATTGAGAAAATATTTTAAAGTACATTGTTTCCAAGTATGTTTTCAAATAAGTATGTTTTTCAAATAAAAATTTTGTCTTCAAATAAAAGCTTTTTAAGATTTTATTTGGTCATGGATCGTTAGATAGTCTTTCAGATTCAAGGCTAAGGTAACTGGTGAGTCTAGAACATATTACTATAAGAGGTGGGAAGGGAGAATTTATGATCAGAAACAAAACAGGTATATTGTCTAGAGTCCTAAAGGATTCCATGACATATTGAATGTGGGGCCTAGTAGAATTCTCAGCATATAACCAGAATCAACTACAATTATTTATTTAATGTACCATGCAAAATACTTTTTCTGTATGAAACTACTTATCCTGTAATTTACCATCCTAAACTTCTAGAAAATACTGTTTTGAAGGTGAAAATCATGTTTTATACTGCAGTACTGCTACTTAGTAAAGAAATTATAGGATAATCTGAGATGAATATAAACTATAAATATACGAAGACATACCAGAGTCTCAATGTTCCTTCACTATATCTGTTAGAAAAATAATATTTTTATGATTCTCTTTGGTTAACTTACCTCATTGTTAATATTTTTATTGGTATCCTCATGAGGGCTACAGTTAGATCCGTCAATCACATCCTTCCAAGTTTTGGGTTGAATTAACTCTTGCTGGGAATTTGGCTCTTCCATGATGGAGGCCTCTGAATTATTAAGGAAGTAAAGAAGATTTCACCACAAAGGTATCTTTCAAACTT
The DNA here is from genome assembly GCF_004115265.2 of Rhinolophus ferrumequinum. Lineage (NCBI taxonomy): Eukaryota > Metazoa > Chordata > Mammalia > Chiroptera > Rhinolophidae > Rhinolophus > Rhinolophus ferrumequinum. The sequence goes on along the minus strand of NC_046306.1, from coordinate 23,966,085 downwards.
AAATTGGAATATGATTGTTACAAAAGAAAACTTCTGATATTGGAATTCAAGAACTTAAGCAAAGGGTGTACAAACAACTATGGCTCCCAAGTCTCACATATTTATCTTTCGTTTCCCCACACCTGCCTCTTGATCACTTCCACTCTCCATCCTCCACTGACCTCCTCAGCACTCACCCCCATACATTCACTCACAAGACAACAGGGATAGTTCAAGCCCATGTTGGTATATTGTTCAGCACATTTTAATGATTGCAGGAAGTAGAGGTTCACTCACCACATAAGTTGACTTTCTTATTCCTTTACAATAGTCACAATAATCACCAATATTAATACTTCATGTATCCTCTGGGTATATGGAAATATTTATGTCTCAGGTTAGTTGTATTGTTTAAATACTATTCTTATCACTAGGTGACTTTTCATGTTGTCTTAAAGTGAAACATTATCCTACTAGATTAAAAAAATTTTTCTTTGTTGAAGGTTTTTGAGTACTGCCTTTGAGGGTGGGAGAAGTGGGAAAGAATAAGATAAGACTAGTATATACCTTATCTTTTTATGTACCTTTTGGACAAAAATTAATCTGCAAAGCAGAAAATACAATGCTGATGTAACAATTTTTTAAAGTTCAAATACTCTTCCAGAGATAGCATTTATACTTGGGAATATGGACTTGGATCCCATCTTCATTTTGAAATGCAAAATGAAATTTTTGTTTGTACAACATTCCCCTCAACATCAACAGAATGTCTCACCTACTATGTTTCTGCTTCCGATTTCTTCCCTTACTGACTCCTGTATCAATTTTCTTCCAAGTTTAAAGTCAGAGGACAGAAAGCGTTTTGTAAACAACTGTAAAAATACACATTTTTGTTTCTTGTTGTTGTGCAAGTAAAGCAATTCAATAAAATACAAGCACATATGCTAAAAAAAAATCAAATCTATAATTCGTGTACATACATCCAGCAAATTAATTCAAAATAAGGGGACAGTTTTTCACAAGTTTAAATTCTGCTGTATATATGAGTGTAAATAGGCATTTGTTTATTTATAACCAAACATTGCACCCATGCAAAGGATGGCCAAAATTACCATTTTCAGTTCAGTATGAATCAAATCCTGGTTAGCAGTTGACAAAAGTGTACCGACTCCTCCCCTCTTCTTCCACATCATCAGTCTCTGGGTAGGAGGTGCAAGCTCCAAAACTGTGAGTGTGTCAGTAAAGGAGGTAAGCTGTTTATGCATAATTTTGCTACTGATCTCCTTGACTGGATCTATGAGCAATTTCCTCTTTTTGCCTTTCCTTTTCCAAGTGACATCTAAATGTAAGAAATAGTTACAAATGTGATTGGTTGTACAGCTTTGTTAAGTGATATTCTAGGCACTGCATATCTAAGAAATGTCTACCACAAAAAAACCTACAGAGTTGCATAGCGAAGAAAATCCTCTTCTCTTTACTGAAATTATGCTTTACAAAGGTTCTGCACAACTAGAGTGTCTAAGCAGCCAACAGTTGACACCTTTTGTAAGGTGTTACTCACAGGTGCTAACGAGGGATTCTGTTCATCTACTAAGCGGACAACGGAGGAAATGTGGAGCAAAAGGTATATTGATAGGGAAGTCACTCAGTTCTGAGGTTCCTTAAAATAGCTACATAACAAGATAACTTTTTGAAACATTCATTTATATTTGTCCAGTGTGTTTTTCCCTCCTCCACTGAAATTCATACACAAAGTCCAAATGGGTAGCTAAGCCCATGGGATTTTATTCCTATAGGTAATTTTACCAAGTAGAAAGCAGAAGTCAAGCTTTTCCTTAGTAAAGAGGCAAAAGGGGCAGAGAGGGTTAGATTTTCCAGAATGAATGAATATCTGAGATCAGATGGAGCCTGAAGGAACAGGAAACTGCTTACTGATGTAAAATCCTGGGAATATAACAAGATCCCCAGTAAAATCCTGGGAATATAACAAGATCCCAGAGGGGTGGGCTGTGTGATGACCCCAGAGGCTGGGACGGTGGGCACCACAAACTGGTGTGGCTAATGACCAGAGGGGTTCCCTTCCACCTGTCACACACCTCTCCCAAGTTTTGATACTAGATGGGTTAGGGCAGATAGGGTAGCTGTGCAGACTGAAAGTCTTGCCAGCCCAGTGGGATAGAGGGTCAGAGCTGAATTTAGTAAAGAAAAAAAAATGGAATGCTTTATTCCTTGCATGCCTGAGTTTATAAACTAAAATCCCCATCAATTCTACTATTTTTTCATCCTAGTTTTCCTTAAAACTAGGATGTTCTTAAAAAGTCTAGTTTTATGTTAGATTCACATTTATTGTTTATTCTTAAAAACATGGTTGAGATTAAACGTTAGAGGAGATAGTGCCTTTCTACAAATCCTTTTATTCTGCCTTATTTTATATTCATTTGTATGTTTATTTATTTCCTGATCAGAAGGTAAACTTCTTAAAAGCAGGAACTATGTCTTCTTCATTTCTGTGCCCAACACTGAGTAATGGCTCAATAACAATTAGAATTGAACTCAGTTTTAAATCTTCCAGTTTCCCAAGCTGGAAATACGAGTATGGTTTGACCAGGTTGAATATAATGAAAGGACAATCTCAAATTTCCTTCACACTCTTCCCCTATTATATGATAAATGTTATTACTAGATCGACCACCTCCTAAAATATTTCAAAGGTTATTCACATATTCAACAGTAAATAAGACAGTAGGTGTCAAAAATAAAAATAAATACATGAACATCTCTGACCTGAAGCATCAATTGGATCAAGGATAAATATTTCCTCTTCTTTTGATAATGTGGTTGCATCCATTTTTTCATTTTCAGGTAGACATATATGTTCTGGATTATTTGGTTCTACTAATCAACGTCACCGAAGGAATTATATACATATATATAAAAAACAGTTATATATATATATAAAAGGAATTATATATATAAAACAGTTACGTTACAAACTAAAGGACTATATGAGAATTGAAGTAAAAGCTAAACTAACTGGAGATTTATTTTGCTAATAAATAAGTTAGCAAAAGAACCACATATGAATTCTTAGAAATATGTATTTCATAGAATTGAAGAGACTCAGATTTATATGGTCTGGGACCCCCGATATCCAGGTGCATCAAGTATCATCACTCTCTTTTGCACAGGTGACATACAAGGCTGGACTTCGATGTGACTGTGACCATAGTCACAGTGAAAGTGAAAGCAGTGGTACCAACCATAATAAATGACTGACTTAAATCTGATTACATGTCTGCTAAAAAACTTGCATTCTGTTAAATCATTTAATTATTAGTTGACCCATAAAGAACCATATATAAATTTGTATTGCCCATGTCTTTCCACATTTTAAATTTTTACTATGGTGTTAGAAAGCAAATGTAACCTTAAAAAGAGTGAAGAAACAAACTGGAGCTAATCATACTTTTAATTCTTAAAAAAAAGAAGACTAAAAGACCTCAAATCATTTGAGGTACCTTCACATGAATTTGAAGTAGAAAATATCCCTCCACTTGTAATTTCTCTTAAATTGTATATAGATTGCCAAACGATATTAATATTCACATAGTATTAATATTAATAATTAATAACCATATTAATGTCAAACATTAATGATGTTTTTACCATGTAAAGTATATTAATTTAATGATTCAAAAGCACAGTATTTTGGCAGAGAATTTAATGTGCTCTCATACCAAATAAACCTGTCCCTGGTTAAATGACCATTATTGTATCTTTCTCAGAAGAAAGTTTCCTGTTTTACATTGTCTGGAGTCAGACTAAGAGAGTTTGAGGAACATTTTTTATTACCTTTCACTATAATACATTGCTACTTAAAGTCAGAAGTTCTGAGGTTTAAACTGAATACTAGCATCTGTTCACTTTCCACACAAAGGAAATTTCAACATACCCACTATAGTATCAGGAGGCTCAGGAGGTAGAGAAATTTCTTTGTTCAAATGCATGTTTTCTAACAGGATAGTCTCATCATCTTGCAATAGCTTGTCTTGAAAAACACAATAAATATTTTTTCATCAGAGTTGAATGTATCATTTGTTCACTAAACCTTTATTGACATTATTGTATGCAAGGAATTGGGAAGGGATAAAAAAATATGAATGAACCATATTTAATTAAATTTAATTGGTTACATAGACTATCACATTTCCTGCAGGACAACATAGAATTTTATATATTTAATTTCCTTTCCTTTATTAAAAATCTATTTTTAGGTGTTTAATTTCAGGAAATATTTACTAAACTAATATCAAGATAATATCTTTGTTACAAAGTTGAGTTTCCTAGTTTTTGTCTACCTTATTTCTATGATTACTTTATAATATCATAATATAAAAATAAAATAATAATATAAAATCCTTTAGAATAGCTGTCCCACAATTTCTGTTAAAGAAAGCAATGTTTTTTAGTGTATGACCTAGTATATTTTGTGAGGAATATTCTAATCTCACTCTTTCCCCTCTAAAAATTTCCCCTCTAAAATTTCCCCTCTAAAAATACAAACAAGCAGTATTTCACAACCTACACGGAAAATATGTTTAAACAGATGGCTATTTACTTAGACCTAAATGTTTAAATATTCCATAAACTTTGAAAACTTGTGTAAAAATGTGTTGATTTATATGACATATAAGCATACCTGATATTTCAGTTTGATCTAATAAATCTACTAATACATTATAGTAATCTGATAAAATAAATATCCGATTTCTACAGAACCAGAGAGCATACCAATCATTTCTCCTGCAGTGCCTTCATCTCCAAATCCATCTCCACTGTTATAGTGGAGAGATTTTTCTCCATCGAGGCTTTCAGAACTATGTTCGAGTAAAAGACAACTGGAATTCAGCAATATGTTGTCATCATAGAAGCTATGTCTTCTAAGAATTTCAGATTCCTCCCCTAAATAAATATATATCATTAATGCTGACTTAGAGAAACACACAATTTTAGGGTTAGAAGGAAATTCAGATATCATCTTATATAGTCCTACTCAATTTACAGATAAGGAAAATGAGCTAAAAAACTTTTTTTGAATTATTAAACTAAAGTCACTCAGTTCATCAGTGGAGACTGGATTTCTAGTCTAATGCTTTTTCCAATACAATAAGAAAAAAAAAAAAGCCAAACATCAGGATAGAGTTTTTAGTCGTGGTACAGTTTAATAATTTCACAGAAGGTTATTATTGGCAGTGGAATGATTCTTCTACTTTAGGTAGGTCATGTTCTGCTTGATCAAGTATTATTCATATTATTTCAAGGATAATTGCTTGTGTTATTTATCCATATTGGGAGTTTGGAAAAGAAGGAGCATATCTGCCTTCTTGGGAAAGGAAAGGTGGGTAAAATATTAAAGAATGGGTTTACAACATTCATTCAATAAATATTTATTGAATGACTGGGTATTAGGCAATATGCTAAGAGTTGGAAATACAGCAGTAAAGAAGACAAAAACTGGTCAGCTAACATTAACTGAGTGCTTATTATGTGCATTATATTATGCAGTAGAAGATACTATTATGATACTCATGGTACAGACAAGGATACACAACCACAGAAAGGTTCTGTGACATGTACATAGTCACACCCTAATATATGACAGAGTCAGGATCTGAACCTAGCAGAGACAGTGGTAGTATCAGTGTTAGAATTCTGGCTGGTGAAATATTTTGCCAAATCGAGACTTAGGAGAGAAAACTCCTAAGACACTGACAGAAACATAAAATAAACTCCCTGCTTCTAACTGGCTGCTTCCAGATAGGCTGTCTGCCCATGCATACATAGTCTTTCCCATCCTTGGGTTTGAATCTCTGAGTCCAGGAGTCTGAAACCCCAGAGGCTCAGAGATTGGTCTTCTCTTCCTGCCCTCTACCAACCCATGTTAGTGCAAGTCAGTAAAGAAAATCATGCAGTAGCATTTGTACTGAAAATTCTTCCATGGGCACACATCTTCTAGAAAGTAAGAGTTGAAAAAGGCAAACTTCACTGTGCTGGACTAAAGATTTGCTCAATAGAAAAGACTAATTTTTTCCAAAAAGAGCTAAAAATATGTTCACATCTTCTAGGTGATAGCTCCCCACCCTTCCAAAAAAAAATCAGCCTTGGTCAATAAGATAGTAATAACATTTGTGAACAGACACTATATTCTTAGCACTGAGCTTCACAAGAACCTGAGACTATGCAGAAAAAATGATGAAATAATCATTGCCTTCAATCTTATATTGCAATACAAAATAGGATGGATTAATATTAAACATTTGGAGGACATTACGTTCGAGTTCGTTTTTGAGGGAGTGAAAATCACTTATTGATGGAAAAGATTAAAGGAAGGAATAAGGGAAATAATCCTGTGATGTTGTTAGTAGTATCCCGATTTTACAGATAGGGCAGTAAGGTTCAGAGAAGTTAGGATAATTTGCCCAATATCACATAGCAAGTCAACAGAGAAAACCCAGATGCACACCCATATCTGCGGGTCTACTAAGAGCATGCTCTTGTTACATAAACTAGAAAAAGGCAAGGACAAAAATCATTGGGGGGAGGGGAATTTACATTTATACATCAAAAGATTCATTCTAAAGCTATTTCTACTGGCACAGAAATAGCTATTTCTATTGGCATTGTTTCAATTTAAAAATGCAAATATAATTGATTATGACTTGTAATTTAAAATGCTCAAATATTCTCACCAAAGCTCCCAGCTTGGAAAAGTAGATCATTGCCATAATCATCTCTAAGTGTGATTTCTTCTGGTTTGCTTCGGTTCAGAGTTAATTGTTCTGAAATATCAATACAACTATGGAAAAATATAAGATTGGGGAATACGTATGAATAAAACACAATGATTTTGCAGTATATTGCAAAACTACAACAACAAAAATAGGTTTTATAAAAATAAAGGAAACCTATTTTCTCAATAGAATTATTTATAAACACTAGTTTATCGTACATGAATATGATCTCCAGGTTGTCAAACCTAATGGTTAATTCTTAGTCTTTATCTTATTTACCCTAACCAATAGCATTTGAAATAGATGTTCACTTTCTTCCTCATGGAACACTTTCTACTCCTGGCCTCTGGGATACTACTTTCTCGATTTTCTTCCTACCTTATTAGCTGTTCCTTATCTCCTTTGTTAATTCTTCCTCATCTCCCAGACTATTAACTTATTATTAGGAATGACCTAACACTCAGTCCTCAGACCTCTGTCTCTCAAATGTACACTCACTCCCTTGGGGATGTCTTATGCCTTGTGGGTGAAGTTTCATCTATATACTCACAACTCCCAAATTTATATATTCCATCCAGATGGCTTTCCTGAATCTCAGATGCAGATATTCAACTACCTACCTACTCCTCTTGGATATAGAACAGTCATCTCAAAACGTATGTCCAAAACCTCATTGACTTCCTTCACCCTGCCCCTCTTAAACATGCCATTCCCTAGTTATCCTAAAACTATCATTAAGTGGTAACTCCATTCTCATGCCAAAAATCATATAATCATCCTTCACTTCCATCTTTCTCTTAAAGCCATATACAACCATCAAGTTCTATTGGCTCTGCCTTCAAAATATATCCATAATTTGAATGCTACCACCTTGATAAAATGAAGGCTGAGAACCAACCGATCATGGACACTGCCATCTTTCACCTGCCCTTCTTACTGCAGTAATCTTCTCACACTCTCTGCTTCCTCCCTTTCCCCCTTACAGTAAGTAGCCAGAGGGAGCACGTTGAAATCAAATCGAATCCAGTCTCTCTTCTATTCAAAAACCCTCTTGTGCTCCTTATCTGAGTAAAATAAAAGTCCTTATTGTAGCCTACAACACCCTACATCATCTGCATCCCCCGCTACCTCTCTGACCTCATTTCCTGCCACTCAGACCCTCATTTACTCCATTCATTTCACCTGCCTCCTTGCTGTTCCTTGAAAATGTCTAATGCGCTCTGCCTTAGGGCCTTTCCATCTGCTCTACCTGGAACATTCTTCCTCCTATTACTGAATGATTTGTTCCTTCACCTCCTTCAGGTTTCTGCTCTGAACTTATTTGAAAAGCCTTTCCTGACCATTCTATTATTTATTTGATTTTCTATTTATCTTCATAATGCTGATCATCTCCTGACATAGTGTATATTTCCTTATTTATTTGTTTACTATCTGTCTCTTCCAACTACAATGTAAGATTCATGAGGCCAGGAGCTGTGCTTTATTCATTGCTATCTCCTCCATGCCTACAAGTGTCTGGCATATGGAAGGCATCCAATAAATGTTTGCTGAATGCATGAATGAATATTCTGTCAATATTGCAAACTACATTCAGCAAATATAATGATACCTTTTTGGTGTTGTACTTAGAAATTTCACACTAAATTAAGTCTTTGTCAATTGCACGTTTACTCCAGTTGTTAACTACATTCCATGCGCGTTCATGAAATCTGAAGATCAAAACAATAGTATCAAGAAAATCAAACTGAAGGAAAATAAATAAAATAATTTACTTCACATTCAGGATGTCAAAATCATGAAATTCTTCTGGCAGTGTGATAGCACTGTAAGCTGCTTCAAAATTCTCTCTTGGAAGATCAACTAGTCCTTAAAAACAATAAAAACACCACATCCAATAAGCAACGATGCTATATAAGTGAGCAACTCCCACCTAAATCTCTTTTATTTAAGTGAAACTTTCTCTCACTGGACTACTGTTTAGTCTCCTAACTGGTTTCCCTGTATCCACCCCTACCCCTCTACAGTCCATTCTCTAAAAAGCAGCCAGAGTGGTATTTTAAATACAAAATCAGATCAGATCACTCCCATGCTTAAAATGATTCAATGACTTCCCCAGTGCACGTAAATAAAATCCCAATTTCTAATCAGGGCTTCTGTAGCCCTACAAACCTATCGGCATCATCAAACGACATTCTCTCTCTCAATCACTATACTCCAGCCATACTGGCCTTTTTGTTTCCCGAACAAGTCAAGCACTTTTCCACCTCAAGACCTTTGCTCTTGCAGTTCTCTCTGCCCAGAATGCTATTCCCTCAGGGACTTTTTACATGGCTGGGCATTTCTCATTCTTCAAGTTTGAGCTACATTCTATCCTCTCAGAAATGTTTTTCCCAACCAGCTTAACTAAAATAAATTTTGCTGTTATTTTCTGTTGTAGTACTCTTTTTATATTCCTTCATAGCATAGTCACAATCTATAATTATTATAACAATTTTAGATTACAATAATTATTGTAAACCTTTTCTATTACCTGATGTCCTCACCAGACCGAAAGGGATCTTATTTGTCTTGTTTGTCCTTATATCCCAGAACCTTACATAGTGTTTCACACAAAGTATGAGCTCAATAAATATTTGTAGAATATGTAATGAACAATGTGGAAATAATCAACAAATGAATCATATTAGATATCATTATGAATCTACCTAGAGATTCTACAAATATTTTAAATAAAAAAAGAAACCCTGATTCAACAAATATTAACCGAGGGAATAGTATGTGCAAGACACTAAGAAAAGTACTACAAGAAATTCAGAAAATAAATGGGACAAAGATGTTGCCTTCAAGGAGCTTGCAGACTAGTGTGAGAGGAAAAGCCTGTACCCAAATAACCATAATACAAGATGGAAAAGGATGCATGTCTTAAAATTAAAATTAAATTAAATTTTGAAGGCATTATATTTATGAGACTGTGTTTCCCCGAAAATAAGACCAGGTCTTATAGCACGTTTTGCTCCAAAAGACGCATTACGGCTTATGTTCAGGGGATGTCATCCTGAAAAATCATGCTAGGGCTTATTTTCAGATTAGGTCTTATTTTTGGGGAAACACGATATATGTAACTCTCCAGCACTTTGGAATGCCTAGAGAACTTCTATGATATTTCATAAATAGCTTGCATTTAGTCTTGAGAATTATGAAAACAATGACAATTATTGATATCTAGGTTTTGTCAATCATACTATTTCTAAGTTATCTCAAAAAGGCAAAAACAGATATGGCAAACTAAGTGACCCATTAAAACTGAATATCAGAGTTTCTTACACAAATGTGGTAGCATATGTACATACACAGAAACATTACAAGATTTTGAAAGCAAAACCTTTCCTTGCAAACTCAGGAAAAGTGCCGCCAATAAAAAGATTCAACCCAAAATAAAAATGCAAAAGGGAACCGAGATGAATGAGACAAATGAATATTGCACATATACCTGGGCGAAATGTCATCTTCATTTTAAGCAATGCTTCACTGCAGTCTGCCAAAAGATATTTTGCCTTCCTATTATAGATTCGAACAACTCCCAAAAGAAGGTGTCCTGAAGTTCGAAGTGCAATTTTCACCTTTCAATAATTTTTAAAGTATTAGAATATTAAAAATTAGATGTAAAATGGTTAACTTTTGCTCTTATTCAATGAAGATAATTGAATGTGGCGTTTAAGTGAGGTAGGCTATCATTGGTTTCATGGGAAAATAAAATCTTCAGTCAGGCAGACTTGGGGTCAAACCTTGGCTCAGTTGCTGAGGCTGAGTCATTTAAACTTCCTGAACTTCAATTAATTAATAATGGCTACCACTTATTATATACTTATTTTGTGCCAGGCATTGTCCTAAGGGCTTTTGATATATTAATTTAAGGTTGACAACAACCTCTATTTAAAGAAGACAAAAATGAGACTCAGATATGTTAAGTAGCATGGCCAAAGTAACACAACTATTAAGAGATGGAGCAGGAATTAAATTTAAATTTGACCAACTTACTAACTTAAGACAAAGTAAATAGTCTTAACTACCAGACTTCACTGAAGCTAAAAGAAACTCTTAGGGTTGTTGTGAAGATTAAATAAACTAATGAACATAAAGTCTAGTCCAGTGCCTGAAACATGGTTGATTTTCAATTATAATTCATCCTTCTCTCAAGCAGAAAAATACTTAACCTATAAAAATATTAAATTATTTTAATGAAAATTCTAATAGCTTGTTATAGTTTCATAATGAACATAGTACTTTATTGTTTATTAAATGCTTTCATATATATTGTCATTGATTTATAGTCAGTCCTCCTTTTTTCTTTCTACTTTCTTCATTCATTCACTCATTTTTCTAAGAAATACTTATTTGCTACCTACTATGTATATTTTGCTAGGGAAAAAGAAAGGATTACAAAATATGAATAAAACATGGCCTTTATTCTTCAGGGTCCAATCTATTTACGATACATATAAAACAGTTATTATTGCCAACAGAAACCTATACAAGTATATATATTCCTATAGCATTTATTGTCTGAATATATTATATATAGTCTGAATATATATTATATATATTGTCTGAATATATTATGTGTGTATATATATATATATATATATATATATATATAGAGAGAGAGAGAGAGAGAGAGAGAGAGAGAGAGAGAGAGAATAAATGCTATAGGAATTAAGAGCGAAGACCATTTGAGAAGTAAAACTTCCTTGGAAATGTATTTCATGATATAATGTATTTTAATTCCTTTCCTCTCCATAGGCAAATACATACTATAATTTTAATTAATAACATACCTTAGGCGAAAGAATTTTTTCAATGGTTATCTCTAGATTACATTCAAATACATGAGCCTTTGTGAGTTTCTTCTCCCAGTGAGCTGCAAGCCAGATTTTGGCCAACGGCCCTCGCTTACTCATAAGCACATGTGTGTAGAACATGTTGCCTGTATTCCTTAGATGTATTTAATGAACTAGAGAGAACATTAAAAGATATTTAAAATTGATTACAAAAGCTTTTTAGTGCTATTTTCATTAATTCTACAAAATAACATTCAGATTATCTTCTAGTTCAATGTATTATTCAATTCAAATTATATAAGAAACACTTATTTAAAATACAAAATGATAAACTAATGACAGATCTATTAGATTGTGAACCACACCTGGTTTAAATGTATCCTGATCACTGATTGCTTTTTATATTTACTTATTTTATGCGATAAAGGGTTTGAGTTCTCTTATTAACATGGTCAAATAGAGGAGGAAGCCTGGGAAAAACAGGAGATGGAAACAGGGAAAAAAACCATAGAACAGGAAAAGGTGGACAAAACTAAGAAAACTCAACATAGGTCACCTCTTTTCTAAAACTTAAGAATTTGAGAAGTGTTGGATCTTTGATTTACATCCAGGTGTTGAATTTCTTTGTTCTCTTCAAGATACTCTGATTTATCAACAATATGTTAATTATTGAAGTTAAAATAATGGAACTTCAAAGGGCCATAAAGTGGAAAAAAGTCAGAAAACAAGAAACTAAGGAAAAAAATCAGAAGGCAAAAAAGGAAAAAATAATCAAATTAAAAATGTTTTGAAATAAGAGTGGTAAAAGAAAACCACTTAAAACATAAACAAAGACTTTTTGCACATTTCTACAAATTGTACTGTTCTCAATAATATCAAAAGGCTCCATTGTTAAGTAAAGGGATGTCATAAGAGTGTGGCTGACTTCTAGAGAAGAATCAAATTATTGCTCACATACAAGTAATCTTAAACTGTCACTATATAAAAGCTTTTTTATGCCTTTTCTATTTAAAGTTCTGAGAAAAAAGGAAATTGAGCCAAAATGAACAAAAAACAAAATTAGCCACAAAATTAAAAATTTAGCTTAACTTTGATCAATGTCCATTTCCACCCCAAGAATCAAACCATAGCGCCCAAAAGAAAGATTATGCAATCTACCAACCCACATCCCCCAATGGGAGCTCGAGATTTTAATGTCTGTGGCCTGTGTCTCCCCCTTTCTTCCTTTCTATTCTGTGTGTTTGGTATCTCGGAGTAAATTCCAATTTATCTTTTTCATGTACTTTATGATTATTAACATACTTTAAGAAATAAAGAACCTGTGATTTGATATTCCTGAGACATGGATTTTCTTGAGTACGTATCCCCACCCCCTCAGCCCCCCAAAAGTCCTGAGGGTGATTTCTAGATGGAATGCCCTCGGTGCAAAGTTATCTAACGCTAATGCATGGGCCTAAGAGCCAGGGATGGGCTAAGTCGAGCAGGGCCCCAGGGAAGGAGTGGTGAGGCGCGGGGTGAATGGCAGCCGGAGGCAGGAGGGAGGGGCGAAGGCGGACCGGCGGGGATGCTCCGGGAGAGAGCCGAGGCAGGCGAGCTCCTTCAGGGGAGCAAACTGGGGGCGAGGAAAAGGGAGGTGCTGGGGCAGGGGCTGTCCCGGGCTGAGAAGACAGCGAGCACCAAGCACAGGGACGCCCAGAGCTCCCTCCACAGACGACTCCTCAGAATTCAAGGCACGTGGCTCAAAGAGGGAAACTGAGGCCAGAGGGTCGACCAAAAGCGCCAGTTTCCCCACACTGTGGAGATGGAGATTCCGGGCCGCGAGTCCAGCCCAGGGAGGGCTGCGGATCGCGGCGTTTCTCCCTCAGGCAGGACTCACGAAGGTGAGGAGCCCCGCGGGGCGCGTGCCGGGATGCTGGGGGCCGCGGGCCCATCACTCAGCCCGCCTTCAGCCCTCAGATCCCGCCCGGTCCCTCAGGTTGCGCCCTACTTTCAGCGCCAGGTTTAAGAAGAGGTGCGTCCGAGGAGGGGGATGCGAAGAGGAGTAGTCCGGTAAGCGTGTGGGGTCTGAGGTGCTTTGCTCCCAGCCGCTGGGCGTCAGCGAATGCGCGGCCGGGCGAGGGGCGGGGCGGGGCGGGTCGAGGGGCGGGCCGAAGGGGCGGAGTGGCAGTGGCTAGGCGGGGCAAAGGACGGGTGGGTGGGAGAGAGGGGCGGGGCATTAGGCAGCGCAGGACGAGGGGCGGGGGCTGCAGGAGAAGGAGCAGGTCGAGGGGGTGGATCGTCAGGGGCTGGGCGGGGCTAAGGGGGCCGTGGGCCAAGGACCCAGCAGGGCGAGGGGTGGGACGGAAAGGGGACTGGACGGGACAAGGCACTACCGTCCTAACGCGAAGTCACCCGCGTGGTGCTTGCGCTCTTGGAGTTCTCTGACCTTGGACTTCACTGGTGCAGGAGGATGACAGGGACCAGCCCGGGCCCCCACAGAACAATTGTGAAAGGTGGTAATGTCTGACCCCTCTCCCTGGTCTCTTAATATCCCTAGGATGGAGTCTCATCTCTTCTGCTTATTAGCTAAGGGGGTTATTTAATTCCTTGAGCCTCAGTTTTTCTCATCTACAAAATGGAAATGATGATAATAAAAGTACCATAGGTATTGTAAGAGATGAGATGATGCATGTAAAAGAGCCTAGCAATACTAAATGCTCAATAAGTATTAGCTATTATTACTGTTGTTATTAAAAAGATCATTACATTGACCCACTCTTTGGAGACAGCAAACATTTTCCTGTCTGGAATAACCAAAGGCAATTGCTAGAACATAAGAAAAATCATACTAGAGCATAAGGATCCAAAGCTGGCTTCCTTCCTTGAGTGTCATAGTAAATACAAATAAATCTTGAAACAGCAATGGCATCTAATATATAGGTTATTGATAAGGTTCCAGGCTCCTTGCTGATACCTTGTCTCATTTACTCTTCAAACAACCTCTCAAAGCAGTTCCCCTTTTGCAATGAGGATATGGCCTAGAGAAGAGAAGCAACCTGTGCAGGGTCACATAGTTGGGAATGGTAGAGACAGGATTCAAACTCAGGTTTAACTCCCATTTTCCCACCTCAGGGAATGGTGTCACAGCAACCACTCAAGCAGCTATCTGGGAGACACCCTTGATGCCAACCTCACCTCTACCTTAATATCAATCCATCAGCAAGCCCATCACTCCACCTTCAAATATGACTTTATCCACGACTCACTCCACCTTCATCTAAGCCACCTCTCTCCTGAAAAATCTCCAACAGCCTCTTCAGCAGCCCCTTCATGTCACTTGCCTCCCTTAAATGGAGGAATGGGATTAGAGTCCTTATAACAGGGACCCCAGAGAGCTCCCTGACCCCTTCTGCCATGTGAGGACAGAGAGAACGCTGAAGTCTATGAACTAGGAAGCAGGTTCTCATCAGGCATTGAATGTGCTAGCACCTTGATCTTGGACTTTCCAGCCTCTGTGAGAAAGAAATGTTTGTTGTTTAAGCCACCCAGTATATTGTAGTTTGCTATAGCAGCCCAAAAAGACAAAGACAAGAGGGATCCATTTCTATGATTAACCGTCACTTCCATCTATAGGAATGTCATTGCTGTCCATCTCAGTGCAGGAATGGCTCCCAGGAGGACCCCTCCTGCCCACTGTGCTGGTTCACCCTGCACTGTGACATGAAGGTGCAGGGTCACACGTTGTCTTATTGCCCAGCCTCAGGAGTATGTAGATAGTGGGTGGGAAACAGGATCTGAAACATACAGAGCCAGAAGCTAGTCTACAGAAAATTCTCCCAAGCATCAGACATACTAAACCGTAAGCAGAGGATTTGGTTCTCAGCAAAGCCTAGTTAAAGCAGAAGTTCTTTCCTGTCAGAACTATATTTGGCAGTGCAGCATATATAGTTAAAAGTGCATTGCATGTTTTTTCTTGCTTTCTAGTAGGAATTGCACAAACTAGAGAAGTCAGAGTCCTGTATTTGTAGGTCATGGGGTAAACATATGGCAATATTATAAAGAGCTAGACATCCATGTGGGAAGTTGCGTGTCATATGATCTCATTGTATTGGGTCATGTCTTCCGTAGCATTTCTGCCCTAACGATGTCTGCTGGTTACAGATGAAATGACCTGTGGATCATAACAAAAGTAGTAATTCATTGAGAGGAATAAGCACATTTCAAATCAAAATAACAAATAGACTTGGATTGTTTGATAACCTAATTAATTAAAAGGAGTGAATTATATAAAAACATTGGGTACAGACTTAAATTTCTCACTTATTTGACATGAAATACTGACATGGATGAAGATTTAATCTTTTTTGGGGGAAATTGACAATAAAATGGTCAATGTGCTGTCAACTTAAAGAGTACTTAAAATTAGTCACTATTCAAGATTTACAGCTTATATATGAACAATTTAGAGGTTTCCCCAAATTTGACAATAATCCTGAAAATTAACATGGCATTTAAGCTTTACAACTTAAAGAAAATTGTTTAAACTATCCACAAAAAGCTAATCAGTCTTTGTAAAAACCAAATTATCTTCTTTACATTATATCTTTATAGAAAGACAAAAGTCATTGTCTTATGACTAGATGATCAAAGAATATATAGCAAAAATGTAGAGAAAATTATTATAGACTTATATATCATGCAGCTAATTAATCAAATATTGTGCTGTCTCTAGATTGTATGATGTTTATATTTGTCAGCTTTTAAAATTTTGTAATCTGTTATTTCTTCTGTCATTCTAAAAAAAATAATTCCTCTAACTGAATTTCATATTTATGAGTTTGTATTCTTTTTCTTTAAGAAAAGAATACCCTAAATTTTAAAAGCTTCAGCCCCCACAAAATCCTGGTCCTGTCCTTTCCCAACCCAGTTCTTCTTGCTCCCTCTGCTCTAGCCATATTGGAGTCCCTCTATGCACACGGCTTAGGAAAGTGCCTGGCACATAGTAGTATTAGAAAAATATTTGTAGATGAATGAATAAATGATTCAGAAACTGGAATGCTGGAATGTTAACTACATGAAAGCATGAATTTTGTTTGTTTTATTCATCGCTACATCTCCACATCCAGAATAGAGGCTGGCATACAGCAAGTGCACAGTAAGTATTTTTTTTTAAAATGAATCCAAGCCTGTTCAAATGCATAAAATGCTTCTATCCATCGCCTCCAGTTATTGCCAGTTTACACTTTCCCAAGATCTCACAGCTCTGAGAGGTGTCGTTTTCATTTTTGAGTTATGGTTAAATGGAGGCTCAGAGAAGTGACTTGCCCCAGGTCACTCAGTCAGGGACAGAGCTGAAATTCTAACCCAAATCTCCAGGGCCAGAAAGCCTTATCTTCCTTGGCCGTCCCAATAAGGTGTCCCACAATAGGAAAGCAGACGGTGTAGGAGCCAGTCCTACCACCAGAGCAGGCAGGTTTCCGGAAGAATTACTCTGCATGGACACCAGGTGGCGCCCATCTACAGAGTAGTTACCCTTGTCTGATAGCATTTGGTAAGGGACGCAAAAACATTTGTCAAAAACCAAACTTTGAGCCACCAGTTTAATTTGCTCTCAAACTGTCCTGCTTTTGCTTCCTTGGCCATTGCTCTTTAGGCCTGAATAGAAAAACCTAGTCTTTTCCTCCTGTGTGTTTCTCCTTTACTTTTACACAAAGCACTTCGCTTGTGACACTTGTGGTCACCAAACGTGTGAGGGTTTTCCCCACACCAAGCAATTCTCCACTCCATGGGTGTTCTACAATTTAACTCAGTTCTGGCCCCATCTACCTGGAGATCCCACAGGTTAAGGGCTCAGTCCCACAAGACTTCTCCCACCTCACTTCAGATGCCCATCACAAGCAGTAGGTCCCCAGGTGACCCACAATTCAGTCCAACTTGGCTACAAATCATAGGTTCCCATGACTCCCTCCTTGGTTCAGTTAATTTGCTAGAGTGGCTCGTAGACCTCAGGGGAACACTTACTTACTTACCTTTATCGGCTTATTAAAGGATACAGATAAACAGCCAGATGAAAAGATACATAGGACATGGTCTGGGAGGGTCCCCAGTGCAGGAGAGCACCTACACCCTCCGGGGGCACATCACCCTCCTGGTATGTGGATGTGATCCTCAACCTGGAAGAGCCCTGAAACCCTACTATTGGGATTTTATGGAGGCTTCCTCACCTAGGCATGACCAATTAACTCCACTTCTGGCCCTTCAATCCTCTCTAGACGATGGGGGCGGGGCTGGAGCTGAAAATTCCAAGCTTCTAATCATGGCTTGGTCTTTCTGATGACCAGTCCCCATTCAGGAGCCACCCAGGCACCTACTCAGAGTCAATAGAACAATGGAACAAAAGATGCTCCCAGTGTTCTTACCACTTAGGAATTTATACGCGTTTTAGGAGCCCCGTGTCAAGGATGGGTCAAGGACACATGTTAGAACAAGAGATGCTCCTAGTGCTCTTATCACTTAGGAAACTACAAATGTTTTAGGAACTCTGTGTCAGAAACTGGGCCTGTTTTCTCCTCTGACAAATGGGAATATTAATACACATTTCCTAGCCAGGTGATATGTTTTGGTATCTACACACAGTCAAGGTTCAATAACTATGTGGCCTCCTTCTTCTGACAGGGCCCAAGGTCATCTTCAGCTATATAAAATTCTTTTTAGCCCTGCATATTGGCCAGAGACTGATTTTCAGAAGGAATGAGAGGGAAATTTCCTTTTGTTGATCACCTGTTCTGCTAGGCTGAAAAACGACCCCTGCATCCTAACCCCGGGAATTTGTGAATGTTATTTCATGTGGAAAAAAGGAAGCACATCTGTGCAGATGTGATTAAAGATGTTGAGATGGGGAGATTATCCGGGTAGGCCCCAAGTACAATTACATGTGTCCTCAGCAAAAGGAAAGCAGAAGGAGATATTACTCACATAGGAGAAGGCAATGTGAAATCAGAGGCAGAGATCAGAGTGATGTGGCCTCAAGCCAAGGAATGCCAGCAGTCACCAGAAGCTAGAAGAGGCCAGGAATGCATTCTCTCCTACAGTCTTGGGAGGGAGTACAGCCTGGCCAGCACCTTGATTTTGACCCAATGGAACTGACTTTGGCCCAGTGAAACAGGAGCAGAGCTCTGACTTGGGGGGCAAAGGAAGGACAGGAAGAGGCAGGGCAGGAAGGACAGGAAGAGGCATCTATGAACTGGGGTTCAAGATATACTGGGAGCAGGGAAAGGGGTGAACCACTGGGGACACCCAGATTATGTTTTTCCCTACTACTATGGTGATTTCAGAGGGTGTGGTCTTAGAGATGTCTTTGAGTTTCTTTTACTCACAGAGAAATGCACAGAGATCATCTTGCACCAGAAGGAGAGGGAAGGGCATGTAAGCCTGATTTTTGCTGCCACCTCTCTCCCATGGCACTCCTCCCCCCACTGTTGCTGATCAGAAGAGCAACATCTTATGGTAGGTAAGAGCTCTGCTTACGTAGAAGATAGATCTAAGATTTAATGCCACCACGGCCATTTACTCACTGTGTTATTTTGGGCATCTTAGCTCTACTAAACATCAATTCCTTCATCCATAAAATGGAGATATAATATTACCCCCCCCCCCCCTTTTTTTTTGTAGAGCCACTGACTGGGTTCAGTGCAATGAGATCTTTATAGTGTTTCATATAGTGCTGGTAGTTAGGGTAGATGATTGATAAAGAAAATCAATAGCTTACATGACACATATACAGTCCTCATTAGATGACAGGCACTGTTGTCAATGTTTTACACGTATTAACTTATTTGTTCCTTGTGACAGCCCCAAGAGGTGGGAAAATATTATGATTTCCATTCTACAGATGATGAAACTGAGGCACAGAGAATTTAATGACTTGCCCAAGGGCACACAATTAGTAAACGGTAGAGCTGGGATTTGAACATAGGCAGTGAGGCTCCAGGCTGTACTTACAACCACTGCACTATCCTGAGTTTAAAAATGGTAGCTGTTATCATTAATTATAATAGCTAAAATTATGTGCTAGGAACATGTTGACTCATTGTATTTGCTCCATAGCCCTATGACGTAATTTCTATTATTATCTCCACTCTATAGAGGAGCAGACTAAGGAAAGAAAAGTTATGCTACTTGCCTAAGGTCACAGAGCTAATAAGTAGCGACCTAGGAGTCAAACCCAGGTAGTCTAGTGTCAAGGGCCTGATTCCTAATCTCTACATCACATTACCATATTGATGATGATGGTGATGGAGTAGAAGAGGTAGAAGAAGTGATGGAAAAGGAAGAGGAAGAGGGGGAGAAAATCAACCTATGATGTGTCCAAGTGTCAAAAGCTGAGCTGATCAGTCAGATTTCCTCTCTGTAGATTTTGACCTAGAGAAATAGCAGGCGAGTGATATCTTTAGCAGTGGGAGTGGAAATTGAAAAGATACAGAAAGAAGACCAGAGAGTTAAGCTCAGACATGGTGAAAGGAAGCTGAAGCTACACGGTTGGATGGCCTCTGCAGAACAGACTCCAACCCTGGCGGTCAGACTTCCCTTGGAGGATGAGGGTGATGTAAACTTGATTCCCAGTGCCCAACTCAGAAGCTCTGACTCAGAAGGCCCCGGTGGGGCCAGGTGTTATCATTTCTAATGTGCACCTGAGACTCTTCTGAGACAGTGCTGGAGGCTGATGAGGACACACTCTGACAGGATAGGAAGCTGGTCCGTTGAGAGAGAATGGAGTGTGTATCTGCCACCCTGGTGCTCAGCAGACTCTCCCTGTGTTCCCCACATGTCCCAGCCCCCTCCCGGGACAGACCACATGCTGTGTTCTAGCGAATGGGCTGTGGGAGGAAGGGACACATATCACTTCCTGCCTAAAGTGTCAAAAAGCCAGTGTGTAACTCTCCACATGTATCTTCCTTGCTGTGGCATCTGGTAGATCCCCGCGGGGACTGGGACCTAGTGCCGTGAGAAGCTGGTGCTGGCTGGCGTCAGGGGGAGGAATGGCTGCTGTGAGGTGAAGAAGCATTGCTGGGTGGTGCCCGTAGGAACAGGAAGCCCACAGGAAGCTCCAGAGAACAAAGCTGAAGAAGCAAGTTCTTTCTCCCTCCTCCATCCCTGGGGTGTTCCTCCAGCCCCACCCTGCTTATTGGCTAAAGCTAACAAACTCGCACCTGGAGCACAGGTAACACAGAAATGGGGTTTGTGGGGTCCCAGCCCCAGCATCACAGTGCAGGTTGTTTTTAAGTATTTATTTCTTTTTAATTGGGGTAAAATATCACATAACATAAATGGTACCATTTTAACGTTTTTAAGTGTACAGTTCAGTGGTGTCAAGTACTTTCACATTGTTATGCCATCACCACCACCACTATTCATCCAAAACATTTTTCATCTTGCAAACCTGAAACTCTGTACCCACTGAACAACACCCCACGCCCCACTCTCCAAGCTCCTGGCAACCACCATTCTACTTCGTGTCTTTATGGATTTGACTACTCTAGGTACTCAAATAAGTGGAATCATACAATATTTGTCCTTTTGTGACTGGCTTACTGGTATTTCACTTAGCACAATGTCTTCAAAGTTTATCCATGTTGTAGCATGTGCCAGACTTTCCTTCCTTTTTAAGGCTGAATGAAATTCCATTTTATGTATATATCACATTTGGTTTATGCATTCAGCTATCAATAGAAAAGTATTTTTTTATATTACAAATATTATATAAAAAAATCACAGGCTAGTCTGACTACAAACATTGTACATAAGAACACACCCCTCCCAAATTTGCTTCTGTGTGCAGTGGGTTTACTTTTCCAAAGCTATAAAAACAATATTTTAACAACATGCAGGTCAATTTTCAAAAATAAAAAGGCCTACCAATAATCAGACTACCTTAACACCACGGCTTACCCCCGCCCCACCAGTTCCATTTAAAAATCTTTCTTAGAGGCAGACACACTTTTTAAAAGCTATGACTCCAGCACCCCATACAACTGAGTGTTCTGCCACATCATAAACCTCGTTGCCTGCTGCTACAGGGTTGTTCTTGCCAATCCTGAGTGAGTGAAATGCTGTTTTCTTCATCATTTCCCGCCGTTGTTTCTTTGAACATCTGGATTGTATTCCTCAGGACCGCTTTGGTCGCAAATGAGTGAAACCTTACTCAAATCAGCTTAAGCAAAAGTAAATTGGTGTGTGTGGTTGTTGGTGGTGGAATTCACTGGTTTCAGTCACTGGAAAGAATGCAGGAGTAACTCATAGAATGAGGGCCCAAAACCAGGGACTAAAAAGAGCAAGTATGCTTCCTCTTGGCTTATCTCATGTGGCCCTCTCTCTCCTTCTCTTTGAAGATTAGCCTCTTTCTTTCCTACTGCAGACAGGCCTTCTTCACTTGGAAGGAAACATGGCCACTGGCAGCCTCAGCTTTGCCACTGCAGTAGAACAAGCATCCAGCTAGTAATCCCAGAGAAGGGCTATGATTGGCTGTGTTGAGTCACATGCTCACCCACTAGGCCAATCATGTTGTCTGGGTGACCACGGATTAGAATTGGGCAGGCCTGATCACATGTCCATTCCTATGGCCAGGGTGGTGACATGGTCTGTTGCTTTCAGAGAAAGGGGAATAAGAAGGCCTGTTGGGAAGACAGAAAACAATCATCAAGTCCTTACACAGGGTTCCATTTTTCGCCATGGCAACTCTAGATGAACATTCTCACACACTGAACTCTTTCTTTGTTTTAACAATCAGTTTGTGAGAAATTGCCAAAGATAGGATTTACTGTCAGGGTGCTTGCCGGAAGCCATGTAGCATGTTTGTGTCTTCAAAACATGTTCACATGCAATACTGTATTTGTGCCTCATCAAAAACGCTGACAAGAGACAAAAAAGGAACACAGAGTAACACAGAGAAATTGAGTGATGGGTCCAGGGACACACCATGGATGAGAGCAGAGGTGAACCCAGAAACTTCCTGATTCCCATTCCAGCTCTCCCCCAACAACGTCACAAAGCTTGACTCGTGGTGGGAGGGTTCAAGGCCAGGCTCATGTCTAGCCAGTTAAGGGAGGGAGCTTCGTCTGCTGTCTAAGCCTTGGAGGAGCTGGGCCAGCCGCCTGGATGACATGGGCTGGTGGCCCCTGCCTTCAGAGCCTGCTCGAGCTCTAGTGGGGGATGTCCCTCCGCTGGACTTTGCGTCTTCCCATTGTGCGCTCTCAGCACGCAGCTCCTCCAGGACACTGTGAAGATGCCTCAGCGTGAGCAGGAGCCTCTGGTCTTGGACCTGCATCTCAGCCTAGGAGAGAGAATGAGTCTGTGAGGGGGTGGGCAGAGCACTGGACATTCCCCAGAAAGCCGGTTCCCATCACTTTCTCACAGGAGATAAACCACAACTTCGCAGAAACCGTGTCCACCAAAGCCTCAGCTTCTTCATCTGCAAAGTGGAAAGCAAATTACTTACCTTCAAGACTCTTATGAGGACTGAATGAATTAGCCTCCACTCTAAAATATGACGAGGGGAACCACCAAGAGCTGTGATTATTTTCATCATCACCATCATCAATATTAAATATTGTTATTCTTATTTACAACCCACTATATGCTTTAATCTTCACTCTGAAAAATCATTTTATCGGTGTTACGATGATAGTGACTTCATGTTAAATGGAATACACCCTGTAGGCAGGCAGCAGCTCTTTGGAACACTGATTCTCAGCATAAGATCCAGGGAACCCTTGGGTCCCGAAAGGCCTTTCAGGGGGTCAGTGAGGTCAAAGCTACTTTCATTACAACACCAAGATATTGCCCTTTTCACTTGTATCTTCTTAGGAGTGTACGGTGTTTTCCAGAAGATATTTTCCAATATCTTCTCATTAGATATTTCCTTTGAAAAATACAGTTATTTTAAATAAAATATTTTATTAACATGTAACGAGTTTACTATTATTTTTAAATGCACGAATAAATACATGCTAAAAATTTCTTAGTTTTGGCTTCTAATTCGGTCAATATTGATAGCTGTAACTCATGTAAACAAGGGCTTTTTGGTGTCCTTAGTAATTTTTAAGAACGTGAAGAGGTTCTAAGACTAAAAGCTTTGAGGACTGCTTCTTCAGGCCTCTCTACCATCCTCACTCACCGATCCCCACTCCTCTCGTTTTTCCCCAGGGATGTCTGTCCCCATACATTGATCCATGGTAGTCTTTGGTGTTACTGATTTTTCCTTCTGCTGCATAAAGTGACTGTCAAGTGCTGGTCCTTCCGTGGTGGTCAAATGGGGCTTCTTGGCTGGGGTCCAGAAGGGCCCTTATGGAGTCATGTAAATTCCATGTAATAGAGGTAAAAAAACAAACAAACCAGGCTTGACTAGGAAGTTCACAAGTCAGGAATCAGCAAGAGGAGATTTAAGGCTCCCATCTCTGGGCATCACATGCAGAGAGGTGCCTGGGCCTGGGAGGCTGTGCCCTGGATAGGCTCCCCCTGCCCTGCCTTGTTCCTTCTCTTTATGGGGTGAGAGAAAGGAACTTTACCGGGTGGAAAGTGGTACTTTTGGTTCAGTACGGGCACCCAGTGTTTAGGGAAGCATGGGGAAGGCCTGCTGCCCAGCTTCTGGATCCTTGAGAACTGCAAGAAGCTGCAGCTCCTGCTGCTGGCGTCCCCTGGTCCCAAGAGAAGCCCTACTGGGTCAGCCCCTCCCACCGGGGTGAGGATGGGTTTGAGTCCCAGCTGATCTGTTGCCTGGCAACCCAGAAAGGTCATTTTTGGACAATCCTGTCTGCCCTTCCCCAGAAGGAGAATCTGGGATATTGGAATATAAACCTTGGGTGTCTTCTGAGGTTCCCTGAACCACCTCCTTCTTGCTCTTGGCTGATGTCCAAAAGCACTTTGGGGCACCCCTGTATTTTGGAACATGGAGAAAACACCACAGAGAGAGTCATAAGGCCTGGTATCCTGAGAGAGACCAAGGAACAGAACTCAGGAGAGTTAGTTCAGTTCAGGAGAGTTAGTGCCCCTTGGGGTGGACCTTTACCAACAGGAAATGGGAGACAGGAATGAGCTGGGCAGATACATTTCCTCTTCTTTCTCCCTCCCACAGGGTGCAGATCCTTCTCTGACACCTGCAGAGAAATCCTGCAGCCAGATAAACCATGCTGCAGCACTGCTTGGCGTCCTTAAGGCTCCTTCTGAAGCGGCAGTCAGCTTGGTAACACAATGTACTTCCTGGCATAGCATTAGCTTTTGCCTCTACTCCCTGTATCCCTCACTCTCATTGCTCTGGGTGTGTACCTCCGAATAAATGGTTAGTACCCCAATCTTTGTGCGAGCCTCTGCTTTCTAGAGGACCCAGGCTAAGACAGTGACCCATGTCTCCCTGGGTCAGGATTGTAATAGCCAATGTAGGTGTGCCAAGCAGACACTAAGTGAATTACTGTCATCTCACTGAATTCTTCTAGTAACCCCTGCAATTTGGCACTATTGTTATCCCCATCTTATGATAAGAAAACTGAGGCTCAAGGCTTAAAGCCACTTACTAGAAGCCACACAGCAGCAGAGCTGGGCACGTTATCAGGACTCAGTGTAACTCTAAAACCAGTCTGGCAAGCACCGCACCCAGAGCCTCCTATGTAGGCCACGACCTACTTATTCCAGTACTTGCGATGGTGACAGTGCACTGCGTGGCTGGTCCCAGAGGGGTGCCTGCAGGGCTGACACCCGGTCCTGCAGCCTCTGCCCCAGCCAAGGGGGCACCTGGGTGGGGGAACCAGAGAACCTTGGAAGATATAGGGAGGAAACATCAGGTAAAAGGAAATGCAAAGCCTTACCAGCTCCTTCCTCAGCCATTCCAGGGTCTGCCCAAGATTTTGGGTTGGCTCTTCTGCTGTTTTCATCTCAGTGTCCTCGGGAGAGACCTTGACACTGACCTGTGATGGGCCTGAGGGACCTTTAACAAGTACAGTCTCCGTCCTGCTTCAGACTGGAAGCAGGGTCTGGCCAAGTTACTCAGGATGGAGTTAATGAGAGCAGAAAGTGGCTCACATTGGAAAATGTAGTTGGCTTTTTTTTTTTTTTTAAAGGGCTTCAGTGCTCTGAACAGAACAAGCGGGGAGGGCAGGAGGGAGACCATTGGGATATGGGTGCGTCAGTGCCTGCGGGCTCCAGAATTCAAGATCTGATGCCAAATAGGATTACAGATACTGTAAAGCTTTACATGATAACAACAATAATTAGTATGAGACTAGGTGTCCGCTTCTGAGGGCGGTAAGTGATATGTATATATACTCTCTATACATAAAATATATTCTCTTTTGTTTATACACAAAAGCTCATTTCATATTATGTATAAAATATAGACACAGTATATATTATATAATATGTATTATATGTAATATTATTTATTTATGTATTTATATATAAACAAAATCTCCTTTGGGACGAATACCCCATCTGCATCCTCAATCCCCTCCTTCCGTTCCTCACCTATCCATAGAGTTGAGACAAAGAGAAGTGCTCATTCTCCAAGTCCCGTTACTTCTGGGATGCCCAGGTGTCCAATGTCTAGCAAATGAAATCAAAACAGAAATTTGCTGTTAGACTTGTAGGAAAACTTTTACCCACCTGATAAAAGGAAAGATGTCAATGATGCTCCCCCTTTACTCCTACTTTCTTCCTCTTCCTTCTGCCTTGAATGTGGATGTGATGCCTGGGGCTACAGTAACCATTTTGCAACCCTGAGACAAAGGCAGAGGCATTTGAAATCACTGAGTCATAGAATCACCAAAAGCATCTGCCTGTTTTGTGAAACAATAAACCCCATTTTTAATTGAGCAATCACAATCCTAACAGACACACCATTTATTCTTCACAATACACTATGGAGTGGATACCCTTTAATTCTCTCTTTCAAAAAACACTTATTGAGCACCTACTGTGTGCCAAGTTCTGCTGTAGGCACTGAGGATATAACCCAAAATCAGAGAGACAGAGGTCCTGCTTTTCTGGAGTTGCTATCATAGTGGATGGAAATAAACAATAATCAAATTAATATTACGATGAAAATAAATAGGACCTATTCTCATTTTTCTATTCCACCCACATGAGCTAGGAACCCCAAACTAAGAATTAACATAGTGATCCCAGATAAAGAGCTGATGTGACTCACAAAACAAACTCAACCCATTTTGGAGGGGTTGCCCTCAACCCAGGCTATGCAAGCTGTCCTGAAGATGAATCATAATCCAAAATTACAAAACACACAAGGAAACCACCCACCATAAGTGAGAGTCAGCAGACACCATCAATAGCAAGATCAGACCCCTCTTCCCTTAAGAATTTCAGATGAAGATAACCAAAAAGCATTTTGAAAAGAATTAAAATCATATGAGAAAGAATAAAAAAACATAAGAAAAAAGACTATTTAAAAAGGCAGATTTGACAGATCGGTGGTTGCTGGGAGTGGGGGATGGAATGGGTGAAGGAAATCAAAAGGTACAAACTTCCAGTTATAAAATAAATAAATCATGAGGATGTAATGCACAGCATGGCTACTATAGTTAATAATACCATATTGCAGAGTTCAAAGTTGCCAAGAGAACAATTCTTAAAAGTTCTCATCACAAGAAAAAATATTCTGTACCTATGCGTGGTGCTCGATGTTAACGAGACGTATTGTGGTGATCATTTTACAAAACACACAACTATCAAATCATTACATTATATACCTGAAACTAATATAGAGTTGTATGTCAATTATACCTCAATAAAAAAGGGCAGATTTGAAAAAGAACTAAACAGAACTTATACAAGCAAAAATTAGAGCAAATGTTTATAAATTAAAGAAGAAAGAGTACACATTTATGTAGTGTAGCTCCGGAATAGAGACCTAGGGCAGTGGGTACGGGACGTAGGGAGGCAGATTGGGACTCAGTAGAGGGAAAGTGTTGCTTAGAATTCTTCCAAGCAGGGGGCACTCAGTAGAGTGTGGAAGCATAGCCCTCATGGTCAGGGAGGCTGGACATGGGGCTCTCCAGTTAGATGGTGGGACCTGGGGTTCATTCCAAGTGTGAGACGGACTGGGTAGAAAACGGGTGTTGTATAGGAAGCCAGGACACCTGAGTTCTAACCCAGCTCTCCCAAACTCCCTATGTGAACTTAGACTTCATCCTTTCCATCGTAGGCATAATGAGGCTCAAAAGACTAACTAAATTGGGTTGTAAGAAATGTCACGTTTCTTGCACACTAGGGTTCACAGCCTGAGATGCATCCTGACTGCCACACGCAAAGAAAATTTTATGTGCAATTTCTCTTCCTCAACTGTCACTCTTTAGAACCAGGGAGGATCTGAGAAACTCTTGCCTGCCAATTCATAGCCCTTCTGAACAAAGGGGCCAGCAACGATTTCTCCCAGGCAGGTCAGCAGGCTTTGTGTCACACGACCCTGTAATTATGGGCTAACTGCCTGGATCAGAGATGGGTGCCGCAGCTCAAGGCGGCTATCTACAGACTAGAAAGGAAGGAGATCCTTGCCTTGTAGGTGACAGGTGTGAAAGGAATGGGCTCCATGTGGCGACCAAATGATCCAATCAGAGCTTCTCTTGGAAAATGCGAATTTGCCACAGATACAGAGGTTGGCTTGTGACAAGGATGTTGTGTAACAAACCTCTCCAAAACTCCTTGCCTTCAAACAACAATTGTTTATTTTTGCTTTTGAGTTTGTGGGTTGGTAGGGCTGGTCTGCATCAGACTTCAGATCTGCAGCCTGCTTCGTGAGTCTCTCGTCCTCCCCTGGAGTCACTGGGCTACTGAGGCGTGTTCTTGTCTTTGCAATGGCAAAGGATAAGAGAGCAAGGCCTCTTAAGGTCTAAGTTCAGAAGTGTCACACTGTCACTTTCACCACATACCATTAGGCAAAGTGAATCACACGGCCAAGAGCAAAATTAAGGAGCAGGTATGTACCTTCCACCTAAGAAGAGGTCATGTCAAGTGTGTGGAGTTGGGGAGGGGTGCAGAAGTGGGATCAATTGTACACCAGGAAGGAAGTTAGCTCAGAAATGGGGCCACAGGCCTGGAGAGGCCCAGAGGGAAGGTGGCAAGCAGAAATCACCAGATGACAGGAGCTGGAGACAGGAAGCATTGCTGTATAGCAGTGGCAGGAGACTCAGAAAGAACTAGACACTTGAAGGATAATGTAGAACAACCATCGTTTATTTATCTTCTAATTCAGACCAAGTATCATGCTAAGCCCTTGACAAACATAACCTCATTACATTCTCAAAACCTTTGGCCATCGTTTCCAAACCATGTGCCAAGGCACCTGAGGCACAGCAGAAATCTCATGCAGTTACCATAAAATATTTTAAAACTTTGAGGGAAACATAGTAATGTCTGTCAGTCATAGTGCAAACTATAATTATTGTTTGGACCTAATTGCTTAATCATCAACTATTAGGTATTTTGGGGGGCCTGGTACACTGTGAAAAAATTACTGAGACACTAAGGGTGCCATGAACTGAGAGAGTTTAGGAAACTTCGCCTACAAGGTAGCTACCATTGTTATCTGCATTTTATCGTTCATTACAGATAGACCCTGTTATCAGCCCCTTTTTACACACGAAGAAACTAAGGCTCAAAGAAGCATGGATTTTCCTAGGATCACCCCAGCAGGTGAGCAACGGGGATGGAATTAGAACCTGTTCTCCCTGACCTGTGTGGAGGGTCTTGCCCGTTTTTTTTGCAGTGATGGAAGGCCAAGCAAGGGCTCAAGCCAGGCCATCTGCTGTCCTCTCGGTCAGGCCCAGTGGGTTCTCTGCCCAACATGGTAGTGGTGTTGATAGGAGCATGTGGCTGTTAGAGTCTGGTGCTCTGTCCTTGGCCTCCAGCGCTGATGCCTAACTACCTTGGAAAGCCATTTCTCGTGGTTACCTTGTTTTGATGTACTTTCATTTATCTTTAATCCCACTCTTAGGATTCTGGCTCAGAGCACATTATATCATAGGTTCAGAAATGCTTGGCACGTGGGGATAAGGGGAAGAGGAGCCAGAAGTCTGGAAAGTGAAAGAACTTAAACTCTGAGTAAGGAAAAATGTCCTCACAAAACACAAAAGCCAGAATGGTCATCCATTCGTGACCTGTGGGCAGCTAACGATATGGCTTCTATATGTCAGACCCTGCACTGGATACTGGGGGTACAGCAGGAAGCAAGACAGACCTCATCTGACCTTCTGGGCTGGTGGTCCAGCTAGTAAGAGGATCCGTTAGTAGTCAAGTGGTTCAAAAGTGTCCTTTATATCATAAGCCTGGCACATATATATGCAGAATGAATACATGAATGAAGGAAGGAAGGAGTTTGCAAATGAAGAAACTATGGCTCAGATGGAGACATGAGTTGCCTAAGCAAGCCAGCATCTGTGGCAAAAATGGCAGATTGCCTTTCAATATCCCTTCTCCTAGTCACACGTGGCAATAGACTACGTTCCCAGACTCCATTGCAGGTAAGTGTGGCCATGTGATTGAATCCTGGCCAATGAGATATGAATGGACATGATCTGTGCAATTTCTGGATTTTGCCCTTAAAAGGAAGGAGGAGGGTGCCTCCTTCCTCCTGCCGACTGGAATGGAGTCATAAGGGCTGGAGGTGGAGTGGCTATCTTGGAACACGAAGTGGAAGATGGCAGAGCAACAAGAGAGAAGGAACTCGAGTCTCTTGTGACTGGTGAACTTAACTGCCAAGTATACTTTTACATGAGAGAAAAATAAGTTCTGTTTTATTGAAAACACTATTATTTTCACTCCCTTTAATACAGGAGTCAAACCAATGTCCTAAACACATAGCAGCAGAGCTAGCAGAAGTCAGATCCCTTGCTTTCCCCGACTCAGGCCCTTTCTGTAATCCCCCACCTATGTATTTTATTCTCTTCCAAGTGTTTTCTTGTTCGTGACCTGATCTGCTCCTCCCAACAGCTCTATGAAGTCCAGAGCAGAGAGAGGATTTCCATGATGCTTGCGGGGCAGACATGGAACCCAAAGTGCAAGAGTGGTAGACGACCAGCCCTGAGGCACATGGGCAGAGTTATTCCCATCTCCTGGATGGGCAAGACGGTTCAGAGTTGTCAGTTAGCTCTATCTCCACTTCTGACTCCTCTTCTAGGGCCTTACCACCCTTGGGGCTGTCCCCTCTCCTATCCTGTGCCCTTAGCCCTCATCCTCACTTAGTAAAATTAGTAGGACATTTAGCAGAAAGGAGCTTTTGCATGTGAGAGCCCTGCCACCCTCCCACCCTCCATTCCTACCACACAAGCACATGCCATTGCACCAGCCAGAGGCAGCGTGAGGATGGAGTGCAGTTGGCTCGGGAGTCCCAACACCGCCTCTCCTTCTGTGGCTGTTAGTCCTCTTCCAGCAGCGCCACCCTCCCTTTGGCCCAGACACGCAAAGCTGGTCATCTAATCATGTGTTTTCTGCTTGTGTCCCGTATCTGTGTATTCATAGGTCCTGAGCACATGCTCTGTTCCTGTGTACTCTAGGAAATGCTGCCAGGACCTGAGCAACACTCACCTTTTCCATATGTGCCCAAGGCTTCCTACGGCAAAGCACACCTGACTCTCTGCTTAAGGAACATGCTGGACCTGTACAGAGGACAGGCTGGAAGTTCTGGGAAGAGCCCTTAACAATGACAATCAGGTGTTGGTGGATAAATATCTCCCTTCCCTCAGCTCCCAGGTAGGACAATAATCAATCTAGCAGGACTAAGCCCCAGGTGTCCACGGCAGTTACATGTTCACCAACACATCTGCAGTGCATTGGAAACCTTCCCCTTCCTGTCTCACTTCCCCACCTCACTGTGCTTCCTGGGGCTTCCTCCCAAATAATTCACTTGCCCTCAAATTCTTGTCTCGGGTCTACTTCTGGGGGAACTCAACCTATGATGCATCCTATCCACGTATGCCCTGTACACATGAGTATGGTGCAGCTCTTTCTGTGCACACCTGTGCTGGACATGAGTGTCCTGTACACAGGTATTCCAGCCCTTCTGCTCTGTACACAGGCGCCCTGTGTACACGTGTCCTATATACATCAGTCCATTGCCCAGGTATCCAGTACCCAGGCCTAAGTCAGGGAAGCACAGCCTCTGACCCTCATTGGGTGATGGAGACTCTGGCGAAGCAGAACAGGATCGTAGGAAGAGAGTCCCTTGGCCCCAGCTAGCCTTTAGTGTAACTTAGAGGCAAGCTGCCCTATTGATTGGAGCCCCAATTCCCTTTCCAGGTGAACGAGCTCTAAGTCACCAAGCTGTCGGTGTTGGGGTGGAGGGACCAGGTGAGATACCCCATGTGAAACCCAGCTCAGGGACCAGACCACAGGAGTTGTTCCATCAAAGGTCCCCCTTCCCCTCTCTTCCTGGGTCCACCCTCTCCCAAGGGAATGGCTATATATCCAGCTAACCCAGCACCTCCAGTGTACTAGGCCTTGTACTGGCCTGGGGAAAAGGGCACATGAATGAGAGAAGATAAGATCCCTGCCCTCATGGAGTTGCCAGGAGGAGGTACTCGCTGTTACAGAGGCTGGGAACCTGGGTCTTGATTTCCCTTATTCCAGGACAGAGAGAGATCTCAGCACCCAAGTTTTCCATTTCCTAAGGCTGAGGGCTTCAGACAGACCAGGAGGAGAGAAGGGAATGTCAACCAGGCTGGCTAAAGGTGTACGTGCATGTGGGCATGTGTGTGTGGTCACTCCCTCTAGGGCCTGGACATGGCCACAATTCATGTCCGCAAATCCCTGAACCGTGTCCTACTACCATGATATCAGAGCTGCTCCATGAAAGCATCAGAGCTGCAGGAAAACCAGATGAGCCAGGTTGGTGCCAGAAGGTAAATACAAGACAAGTGAACAAACCCAGACACTAGACTCAGCAAGATGCTCAGAGACAGCTGACACTGAATGGGGTAGGGGACTACCTGAGGTCCCGAAAATCAATATGGAAGTCAGAGGCCCTTGGTTCAGGTTGTAGTTCTACTAACCCTTAGTGTGGCCATAGGACAATCTCTTCTCTCTTTGGCACTCCATTTTCCCAAATGTAAAATTGGGGACAATGTTAACAATCAGGAATTTGGCATGCACTTTGAAAATTATGATGGAACCCAGCACAGTGGCTATGAGCACTGAGCTGCGGGCGGGGGTGGGGGTGGGTCTGGATTTGAACCCTGTATTTGTGGTATACCAGCTGTGTGACCTTGGGCAAGTTTTTAACCACTCTGTGCCTCTGTTTCCTCATCATAAAATGGGGGATAATAATAGCACCTACATGATAAGGTGGCTAAGATGACAAAGTGAGTTGATATTTGTAAAGTCCTTCGAACAATTCCTGGCATATGGGATGGTCTATATAAGTGTTTATCAACTAAAATAAACACACAAGCAATTCACTACTATTCCTTCATGTCTGAGCCTGTTAAGTGTTGTTCCCTCTTCCAGGAATACTTTTCCTTTCTCCTCCTTCCTTCACCTAATGAGATCTCAATCTTACCTGAGTTAGTTTTTCATATTACCCTCCTGGACACACTGCAGGCTGTTTTCAGAGTTTTCTCACCTGGAACACAGAAGGGGCAAGTTGGATCTATATTTTTCAAACCTCAGTTACTCACATACCTCCTTCTCAATATTTACCTACCACCTCAGCTTTGATTTACTGATATTTGTCTTTAACCTGATCATGTTAGAAATATTTTTCTGTGTGAAGAAAATCTGTAGTAATAGTAGCTTTTACAAGATAGGAGTTTATTTCTCTAACACAGGGGTGTCCAAACTTTTTTCAACGGTTTTCACCAAGGGCCACATGCGGTAAAATACACAAACAGCCGGGCCACTCACTCGAGGTGAAGTACGTATTGCCTCACCTGGTTTATTTAAGTAAACTAAATATATTTTTGGAATTTGCTGCAGGCCAATTAAAAATGGATTGCGGGCCGCAGCTGGCCCGCGGGCCGCAGTTTGGACACCCCTGCTTTAACAAATAAAAGTATGGGAGGCTATCCTAGGCTGGTGTTTCCACGGTCATCTGGGATCCAGATTCCTTCAATTTTGTTGCTCTCCCATCCTAACATGCTCCCACCTCATGGTCCAAGGTGGCTGCTGCAGTTCAACCATCACGTCAGCAGGAACAACAAAAGGGGAGAAGGAGGGAGTATCTCCTTCCTATAAGAACATTTAATACATTTTGCTCACACTGCCTCCTCTGATATTCTAATAGCTTATTGTCCATTTGGTCATACCTAACTGTGAGCAAGGCTGGGAAATGAAATCCTTATTTTGAATGCACAGTGCTAGCTATCAAGGATTCCATCCCAGTGGAAGAAAGGAAGAGTGGATATTGGAAGAAACCAGCAGATTATATGCTGTCCCAACTTCATATAGACATTTTTTTCTGCCCTCATCTAAGTAATATTATCCATGACATCTTTAGTTTCATGAGCTAGTTGCATATTTTTCTAAAACACATTAAAATAAATGCCTAGCCATTAAAATAAATACATACACGAGTGTGTGCATAGATACAGATATAGTATTGACTATGGTAGACTGTTACTACCCCCAGTGATCCATGCCTCTCAGTATTCATACCCTTATGTACCCTTCCCCTTCAATCTGGACTGGCCTGTGACCTGCACTGAAGCAACAGAATGCAGTAGAAGTGACCTGTGCTTGTCCCAACCCTCAGCTTTAAGAAGCTCCAATAGCTTTTGTACCCTGCGGAAAGTGGAGCGCCACACAAAAACTCTGACGACCTTGAGACCACCATTGTGTGAGGAAGCCCAAGAGAGCCACCTGGAGAGACCATGTGGAAGAGAATAGAGAAACCCTGCTGGCAGTGAGAACCAGGTTCCCAGATACACAGCCAAGTCTGAGCTTTTCCAATCAGCTTCTAGCTGTTTCTATCACTCCACCTAACATCATATAGAGCAGAATCGAACTGTCCTCACTGAGACCAGCCCAAACTGCAAAACTGAGCAAATAAATTATAATACTCTTTTAAGTTGCTATCTTTTGGGGGTTGTGGGGACAGAGCCCCAGGGAGCAGTTTCCAGGCTCTCGGCCTCACATGGAAAGGTGCTGGCTCAGGTAGTAAATGGCCGTCAACTGTGATTGGATGGCCATCAGCTGTGGCTAGTTGGCCATCAGCCGTAACCAGTGAGCCATTGGTCACTAATATAACTGCTGTGGCTACGCTAGCAGAAAATGGGGGCTAGCAAGAAGATGGTGGCTGAGCTAGCAAGCGGCAGAGTGTGGCAGAGTGTGGATTGCGGATTCTGTGGCTCCTGCTTCCTGTGTCTCCAACCCAGCCGCCAGTGAGACTATAGTGGTATGACTCCCCTATGTATGGCTCCGTGGGTGTTCCTTTTTGGCCTCGCCATATCCTGCGTTCTTATGTGGGGAGTGGGACCAGAGGCCCTGCATGCCACCCCTTGTGACTCCCTGCATGACAGTGTGGTATTATGCAGCAATAGCTAACCAAAGCACATTTATCTATATATCACCTAAAATCATGTTATATGCTACTATCCTTTGGAAAATTCTGGAGTAAGTGATGTTCTCATGTTCTGCAAGAGGTCTCCGTTCTCTCTCACACAGGCCCACACGTCTCACAGATACACATCTGCAGTGAACTGACAGAACTTACCACATGCCAACACGACCACAATAACCTCCAAAATTGTCACTGTTTTCTTTCTTGTCCACTTGCAGCTGGGAGCAGCCACAAGAAGAATGCTTTCAAAATGCAAATCTGATCACCTCTCCTTCCTGCTTATCACCCACTGCAGTGTCCACAAGGGGTCTTCTTAGCTTCAGCTACACACTCACTCAACTGATGGCCCTTAAGCCACATTTGGCATTGACCTACTCTGCAGGATGTAGGACAGGAACCTCAGCTTGCTAGCATGGCACTCAATGAATGCTAGCATCAGGCGCTCTTCTGGGGGTGTGTGTGTGTCCTTGCTCCCGTCTAGCAGAGCAGGACAGCACAAGTGCAAGGCGGTGAGATCCCCATCTGGTGGGTACAGGAGCCATCCTGGCTTAAAAGCTTCATGTCCCATGGGAACCAGTATCTTGGATCTGCTCAGTTATATGAGTCACCATGCTCATGAAGCCCAAAATATGATTTCCCACCAGGTATTTATAATTCCTTCCAGCCCAGATGCAATTTACCAATCAGGGATTTGTTTTTAATTTTATTTTTTAGAACAATTGTAGATTTACAGAAAAACTGGGAAGAGAGTAAAGAAAGTTCCCATCTACCCCACACTCAGCTTCCTCTATTATTAACACCTTATATCAGTATGTTACATTTGTTACAATGAATAAAGCAATATTGATACATTATGAGCTAAAGTGAGTAAAGAAAGTTCCCATCTACCCCACACTCAGCTTCCTCTATTATTAACACCTTATATCAGTATGTTACATTTGTTACAATGAATATAGCAATATTGATACATTATGAGCTAAAGTCCATACTTTATTCAGATTTCTTTAGTGTTTACCTAATGTCCTTTTTGTGCTCCAGGATCCCACTGAGGATACCGTAGTATATTTAGTCATCATGTCTCTTTAGGCTCCTTTTGACTGACAGTTTCTCAGACTTGCCTTGTTTTTGATGATTTTGATAGTTTTGAGGAGTACTGGTCACGTATTTTATAAAATGTCCCTCAACTGGGATATGTCTTATGTTTATCTCATGGCTAGACTAGAGTTATGGGTTTAGGGAGGAAGATCACAGAGGTACAGTGCCATTCTCATCACATCCTATCAAGGGGACATACTATCAACATGATTTGATAGTTGATGTTGACCTTGATCGTCTGCCTGAAGTAATCAGGTTTGTCAGGTTTCTCCCCTGTAAAGTTACTCCTACCCCCAACGCTTTCATACTATACTCTCTGAAAATCACAATGCTCAGCCCACACGTAAAGTCTGGGCAGTTATGTTCCCTTTCCTTGAGGATGGAGTATCTACATATTTGGATTTCTGCATGGGAGATTTATCTTTCCCCCCCCCATTTTTTTCATTTATTATACTTTAAGTTACAGTCCAATATTCCTTTATTTATTTTGTTGATCAGATTTTTCCAGCTTTGGCCATTGGGAGCTCTTTCAGTTGGCCCCTATGTCTTCTGACATACCCCCATCATTGTGTGTGTGTGTTTGTATGTGTGTGAGAGTGTGTGTGTGTGTGTGTGTGTGTGTGTGTGTGTGTGTGTGTATTTAAGCACTTCCTTACTTTCTGGCACTGTAAGATGTTCCAGTCTCATCTTGTATATTTCTTGCCCGCGTCCTAGGATCAGCCATTTTCCCCTGGTTCCTTTTATTGGAGAAAGGTATTAGAAACCAAGATGTGGGCACAAGGTGTGCTCATAGCTATGCAGTATCATTGCTTGTAGGATGCCTTGGCTGACAGAGAAATACTCACGTATGTGTATATACTAACCTGTGTGTATACACCTACCTGTAAATACTTCTATATGTAATTATCTACATCTATGTGAAGCTAAGCATGAGTTCATACCGATATCTCCAATTCTAATCTGTTACTACGTGGATCATTCTAGCCTCCTCCTCGTGGGTCATTTTTTTCATAGCAATGTTCCCTAGTAACAGAGTGGACATACGTTTATCTGTTTCCAAGGAAACAGAGCTAGACAGTTAACCAAAGCTATAATTCTCATGTAAAAGAGGAAAACATGTTTTTAACCCTTATTCTTCCTGATCAGTGGCTCCCCAAGGCTCTGAGGATGAAGAACTAACTCCTTGTCCTGCCAGGTTCTGCAGTGATGTGGCAGACGGTCCTGCCTCATCTCCCCCCATGTTCCTCACTGTGTCCGGCATGGCCACTACTCTAGCTTCTTTCAATCCTCACACTCACCATACTTCCTTCCCTCCCAGGGCCTTTGCTGGGGCCAGTCTCTCTGCTGGGCCTCTCTGCCTCGCCCTCTTTACCTGGTTGCCTCTGATCCTTCTAATCTCAGCTCAGCCCTTGCTTCTGGAGGGGAGCCATCCCCATCGCCCAGGCTAGGTCAGCACTTTGGTTCAGGTTGACACAGCATTATGCACCTTTGCTTTGTAGCACGTACTACAGTAGCAGTGTTACATTTGCTTATCTTTTTCCCCCACTAGAATACAAGCTACCTGTGGGTAGGGATGAAGTCTACCTAGTTAACCAGTAGATAAGAGATGCTCATATTCTCTGTGTTGAAGTTCTCACTGAGTTCATCCATTCCTCTCCCCAGGTCAGTGAGCATCTTTATGACCATTACTTTAAAGTCTTTATCAGGTAAATGACCGATGTCCATTTCATTGAGGTTTTGTGGTTTTTTTTTTTTTTTCCCCCTGAGGTTTTATCCTGTTCTTTCATTTGGAATATATTCCTGTGCTTCTTCATTTTGCTTGACTCTCTCTTTCTCTTTTGGTTTCTATACAGTAGATGAAACCACCATCTCTCCCAGTCTTAAAGGAGTGGCCTTGAATAGTCACTTGTCGTTCAGCCCTGCCTCGGGTCTTGGTTGTCTTTCAAACCTTTGTGCTTGTCCAAGCAGCCTGTTATATTTTTAATAGCTCCCAGTAGTTGAGGATGTACAAGACCTGTGCATGTCCTAAAGGTGAGGATCTCAGCATCTAGACATAGGCTGACTGGAAGCCAGGTCCTCAGGAACCAGCTTTGAAAAGTATGCAAGTATATACATTCCTGTGGGACGGCAAGCATAAGCCCTACTGGCCACCGAAGCTAGGTAATCTGGAGGTGTCCCCTAGATGGCAGTTGTAAAAATTAGGGCTCCAGACAAGTGTATAAGCCCTGTTCTGGGTGATACTGGTGAGCTAGAGCAAGGCAAGATGGCATCCACAGCCTACATACCTTGAGAGCAGCTCCAAAGGCCACCAAACAGGTGGCAAACCTGAAATCTGATTCTCAGGCCAAAGCTTCCGGACAAGCAAAGAGGCCTTCCTCACAGAAAGACTGGGGGGTGTGCCTCAGTCTACTGTCCGTGCAATGCACTGGGGGTGGCAGCTTGCCAAAAACTGTCTCTCTGATTGCCATGGTCCTGTGGGACCCAGGAATGCTAGCCCCCTGGACACCAGATCCACACAATCAAGGGGTATCCCCTGGGCAGAGGCTGCAAAAATCAATGCGTCAGACTCATATAAAGCTCCCTTTCAGGAGACATTGGCTCTCCAGAGCATGTCAGAGGGTGAGTGCAAACATAGCACCACCCACCGAGGTCTGCAGAAAGGATTACAGTCAGCCCCTAGAGGCATGTTTAATTAGAGGCCTTCCCCTCAGGCTTCAGTCATAATGATTAGGTAATAAGCCTCCTTCACAGAAAGACCAACTTCCTGAATCTGTTGCCTCTTGTTGTGTTCTGGGGTAGCTGTTTAAGCGATCTATCTCCATTAGTTACAGTCCTGTGGGACCCAGAAGCATGAGCCCCTCTGGCCACCAGAGCCAGGCAATGTAGAGGTCACCTTTGGCAGTAGTTATAAAAATTGAGGTGCCAGACAAGAGTATAATCTCCTTTCTGGGTGACACCAATTATTACAGTCCATGGGACCAGGATCATAAGCTCCTCTGGCCTTCAGAGCCGAGCAACAAGAGGTGTCCCCTAGGTAGCAGCCACAAAATTCAGGGTACCAGACACGTGTAAAAGCTCCATTCTGGGAGAGACTGGCAAGATGGCACTTGCCAATCTCCATCCCTGGAGATTCTTCCAGGAGGCTCCTAGATGTGTGTTTTAAAATAGATGCCTGTCCCTCAGGCTGATACTTTAACATAAGCAGGTATGCCTCCTTCACTTTATATCCAGGCACGATTGGCTGCCTCTGAGCTGGGCCCTGGGGTGGGTAAGTCTGACCATGTGAGACCTTTAAGAGCAATTCTCAAATTGCTTCAGTCTTGTGGGTCTCGGGATGCAAGGCCTATTACTTTTCAAAGTTAGATGTTTCGGGGGCTCATATCCAAAGAGTATATCTTAAAAGTTGGAATGCCTGATGTGAGGTTTGAACCGTTTGCTCCTCAGGGACAAGCTTTGGGTTTTGAGTTACCTCCCTGTTATGGGTTGCCATTTCAGGGATGGGGTTTATGGTGAGATTGTGTCCCAGTCTCTCTTAGATGAAGCAGAAGAAAGGATCCGTCAACTTGAAGACAAGGCAGTAGAATTCACCCAGTTAGAGCAGCAAAAAGATTTTTTTAAAAAGTGAAGATAGCTTAAGGGACTTATAAGACAACATCAAACAGCCTAAGATTCGAATCATAGGGCTCCCAGAAGGAGAAGAGAAAGTGAAAGCACCAGAAATATTATTTGAAGAAATAATGGCTGAAAAATTCCCTAACCTGGGGAAGGAAACAAATATCCAGGTCCAGGAATCCCAGGGAGTTCCAAATAAGAGGAACTCAAAGAGACCCACACCAAGATACATTATAATTAAAATGTCAAAAGTTAAAGACAAAGAGAGAATATTAAAAGGAGCAAGAGAAAAACAACTTCTTATGTACAAGGAAAACCCCATAAGGTTATAAGCAGATATTTCAGCAGAAACTTTGCAAGCCAGAAGGGATGACACAATATATTCAAAGTGATGGAACAATAAAACTTCCAACCAAGAATACTCTACCCAGCAAAGTTATTCAGAAGTGGAAAGAGAAAAAAATTTTCAGAATAGCAAAAGCTAAAGTAGTTCATCACCACTAAACCAGCCTTACAAGGAATGTTAAAGGAACTTCTTTAAGCTGAAAGGAAAGAGTACTAGTTAGTAATAAGAACATATATGAAAGGTAAATATATAGTAAAGGTAGACGATTAATCACTTACAAAACTAATATGAAGATTAAGGACAAAAGTAGTAAAAATAACTGATAATACAATTATTTAAGGGATACACAAGACAAAAACATGTAAAACATGACATCAAAAATATAAAATGTGTGTGTGTGGGGGGGAGTAATAATGCTGAGCTTTACAATCAGATCAAATTTATGTTGTCATCAACTTAAAATATACTATTATATATAAGTTGTTATACGTAAGCCTCATGGTAACCATAAAGCAAAACCTATAATAAATACACAACAGATAAAGAGAAAGGAAAAAAGCATACCAATAAAGAAAGTCTTCCAAACAAAAAGGAAAAACCAAGAGAAGAAGAAAGGAACAAAGAGGAACTACAAAATAGCCAGAAAACAATTAACAAAATGACAATCAGCACATGCCTAGCAATAATTACGATAAATGTAAATTGACTATATTCTCCAATCAAAAGACACAAAGTGGATGGATGGGTAAAAAAACAAGACCCACTTATATGTTGCCTACAAGAGATTCACTTTAGATGTAAGGACACATACAGACTGCAAGTGAAGGGATGGAAAAAGATTCCATACAAATGGAAACCAAAAGAAGCTGGAGTAGTTATACTTATATCAGACAAAATAGACTTTAAAACAAATACTGTGATAAGAGATAAAGAAGGGCATTGCATAATGATAAAGAGGTCAATTCAACAAGAAGATATAACATTTATAAATATTTACATATCCAACACACAAGCACCTAAATATAGTATAAAGTAAATATTAACAGATCCAAAGGGAGAAATAGACAGCAATATAATAATAGTACTGGACTTCAATACTTTATTTATATCAATGGATAGGTAATCCAGAAAGAAAATCAGTAAAGAAACATCAGCTTTAAATGGCGCATTAGACTAGATGGACTTAACAGATATTTGTAGAACATTCTGTCCAAAAGCAACAGAATATACATTCTTCTCAAGTGCACATGGAACATTTTCCAAGATTGGTCAATATGTTAGGCCACAAAACAAGTCTTAATAAATTTAAGAGGGTTGAAATCATATCAAACATCTTTTCTGACCACAATGATATGAAACTAGAAATTAACTACACAAAGAAAACTGGAAAATTCACAAATATACAGAGATTAAACAAAATACTACTAAACAACCAATGGGTCAAAGAAGAAATCAAAAGAGAAATAAAAAATACCTTGAGACACAGAAATGGAAATATAACAGACCAAAATTTATGGGATGCAGAAAAAGCAGTTCTAAGAGGGAAGTTCATAGCTATACTGCCTACCTCAATAAACAAAAAAAGTCTGAAATAAACAACCTAACTTTACACCCCAAAGAACTAGAAAAATAAGAACAAACGAAATGCAAAGTTAGTAGTAGGAAGGAAATAACAAAGACTAGAGCAGAAATAAATTAGAGATTAAAAGACAATAGAGGGGCCGGCCCGGTGGCTCAGGCGGTTAGAGCTCCATGCTCCTAACTCCAAACGCTGCCAGTTCGATTCCCACATGGGCCAGTGAGCTCTCAACCACAAGGTTGACAGTTCAATTCCTCGAGTCCTGCAAGGGATGGTGGGCAGTGCCCCCTGCAACTAAGATTGAACACGGTACCTTGAGCTGAGCTGCCACTGAGCTCCCGAATGGCTCAGTTGGTTGGAGCGTGTCCTCTCAAACACAACTGCCGGTTCGACTCCCACAAGGGATGGTGGGCTGTGCCCTCTGCAACTAGCAATGGCAACTGGACCTGGAGCTGTGCCCTCCACAACTAAGACTGAAAGTACAACAACTTGATGCTGAACGGCACTCTCCACAACTAAGATTGAAAGGACAACAACTTAACTTGGAAAAAAGTCCTGGAAGTACACACACTGTTCCCCAATAAAGTCCTGTTCCTCTTCCCCAATAAAATCTTAAAAAAAAAAAAAAAAGACAATAGAAAAGATCAATAAAACTAAGAGCTAGTTTTTGAAAAGATAAACAAAATTGGAAAACCTTCAACTAGGCTCACCAAGGAAAAAAGAAGAGGACTCAAAGAAAATCAGAAATGAAAGAGGTGGTGCTACATCTGATACCACAGAAATACAAAGGATCATAAAAGCCTACTATGAACAATTATATGCCAACAATTGGACAACCTAGAAAAAACAGATAAATTCCTAGGAATATACAACCTACAAGACTGAGTCATGATGAAATAGAAGATCTGAACAGACTGATTACTAATAAGGAGATTGAATCAGTAATCAATAATCTGCCAACAAACTAAAATCTAGGACAAAATGCCTTTACTGTTGAATTCTACTGAACATTCAGAGAACTAATACCAATCTTCCTCATACTCTTCCAAAAAATAGAAGAGGAGGAAACTCTTCTAAACTCATTTTATGAGGCCAGCATTACCTTAATACCAAAACCAGACAAGGATGACACAAGAAAAGAAAATTACAGGCCAATATCCCTGATGAACATAGATGTAAAAATCTTCAACAAAATATTAGCAAATCAAATTCAGCAATACATTAAAAGGATCATACACCCTAATCAAATGGGATTTATTCCAGGGATGCAAGGATGGTTCAACATCTGCAAATCAGTCAACGTGATACACCACATTAACAAAATGAAGGATAAAAATCATTTGATCATCTCAATAGATGCAGAAAAAGCATTTGACAAAACTCAACATCCAATAATGATAAAAACTCGCACCAAAGCAGGTGTAGAGAGAACGTACCTCAATATAATAAAGAGCATACAAGGTCTGACAATTAAGTTTGCAAACTCATCCTAGAAAAAGTGCTACCCACCTCATTGCTCAATATCACTATGGTCACCTTTGAAGTACTCCCCTTGGGAAGCTATCACCGACCAGCGCCTAGTCCACCCTTCAGAGCAATTTTGGAACTCTTTTTCTGGAATGGCCATCAGAGCTGTCATCATATTGCCCTTGATGTCCTGAATGTCATCAAAATGTCTTCCTTTCAATATTTATTTTATCTTCAGTAAAGAAAGAAGTCATTGGGGGCCAGATCAGGTGAGTTGGGTGGGTGTTCCAATACAGTTATTTGTTTCCTGGCTAAAAACTCCCTCACAGACAGTGCTGTATGAGCTGGTGCATTGTCGTGATACAAGATCCATGAATTGTTGGCAAAAAGTGCAGTTCGTCTAACTTTGTCACGCAGCCTTTTCAGCACTTCCAAATAGTAAACTTGGTTAACTGTTTGTCCAGTTGGAACAAATTTACAATGAATAATTCCTCTCATATCAAAAAAAGTTAGCAACATTGTTGCAACAAGTTCATGAACTTAATTGTTACACTTTGTAGATCACAAGCCCACTGCTAACATCATACTCAACAGTGAAAATTTGAAAGTGATTCCTCTAAGATCAGGAACAAGACAAGTAATGCCCACTCTCACCACTTTTATTCAACATGGTATTAGAAATCCTAGCTATGGCAATTAGGAATAAAAAGAAATACAGGCATCTAAGTTGGAAAGGAAGAAGTCAAACCATCACTATTTGCAGATGACAGGATATTTTACATATATAACAAACCCTAAAGACTCCTTTAAAATACAGTTAGAATGAATAAATGAATTCAGTAAAGTTGAGGATACAAAATCAATACTCAAAAATCTCTTGTGTTTCTATACACTAATAACAAAATATCAAGAGGAGAGATTAATAAAACAATTTCATTTACAATTGCACCAAAAAGATTAAAATATCTAGGAATAAATTTAACCAAGGAAGTGAAAGACCTGTATACTGAAAAC
Organism: Rhinolophus ferrumequinum; assembly: GCF_004115265.2. Lineage (NCBI taxonomy): Eukaryota > Metazoa > Chordata > Mammalia > Chiroptera > Rhinolophidae > Rhinolophus > Rhinolophus ferrumequinum. The sequence continues at coordinate 23,921,834 of NC_046306.1, read as the reverse complement.
TACATGAAATTAAAGAAAGTGATTGAAGAAGACACAAATAAATAGAAAGGTATTCTGTGCTTGTGGATTGGAAGAATTAATATTGCTAAAATGTTCATACTACCCAAAACAATCTGCAGATTTAATGCAATCCCTATCAAAATTCCCCTCGAATTTTTTCACAGAACTAGAGCAAAGAATTCTAAAATTTGTATGGAACCATAAATGACCCTGAGTGGAAGTATCATGCTTTCTGATTTCAAACTATATTACAAAGCTATAGTAATTAAAACAGTATGGTATTGGTATAAAACAGATCAATAGATCAGTAGAACAGAATACAAAGCCCAGAAATAAACCCATGCCTATATCGTCAATTAATTTACAACAAAGGAGCTAAGAATATACGATAGGAAAAGGACAGTCTCGTCAATAAATGGTGTTGGGAAAATTGGACAGCCACGTGCAAAAGAATGAAACTGGACCACTATCTTACACTACACACAAAAGTTAACTCAAAAGGGATTAAAGACTTAAATATAAGACCTGAGACCATAAAACTCCTAGGAAAAAAATTAGGCAATAAGTTCCTTGACTTAGGCCTTGGTGATGATTTTTTTAATCTGACACCAAAAGCAAAAGGAACAAATGCAAAAATAAATAAGTAGGACTACATAAAACTAAAAAGCTTCTGCACAGCAACAAGATAACAAGGCAACATATTGAATGGGAGAAAATAATTGCAAATCATATATATGATAAGGGACAACATCCAAAATATATAAAACACTCATACAACTCACTAGCAAAAAATAAACAATGTGATTAAAAAATGGTCACATCTGAATAGACATTTTTCCAAAGAAGACATATGGATGGCCAACAGGTACATGAAAAAATACACAACATCATTCATCATCAGAGAAATGCAAATCAAAACCACTATGAGATATCAGTTCACACCTGTTAGAATGGCTATAATAAAAAAAGACAACAAATAAAAGTGTTGGCGAGGATGTACAGAAAAGGGAACCCTCATACACTGCTGGTGGGAATGTAAATTGGTGCACCCACTATGGAAAACAGTATAGAGGTGCCTCAAAAAATTAAGAATAGAACTACCATATGATCCAGCAATTTCATTTCTCGATATTTATCCAAAGAAAACAAAAACACTAACTGGAAAAGCTATATGCACCGTCATGTTCATTGCAGCATTATTTACAATAGCCAAGAAATGGAAACAACCTGTGTCCATTGATAGATGAATGGATAAAGAAATTGTGTCATATAGCTATATCTGTATATCTACACACACACACACACACACAGGAATATTATTCAGCCATAAAAAGAATGAAATCTTGCCATTTGTGACAACAGGATGGACATCGAAGGTATTATGCTAAGTGAAACAAATCAGACAGAGAAAGACAAATATCATATGATCTCTCTTATATGTGGAATCTATAAATCTATGAATGAATGAATGAATGAATGAATGAATACCAAGCTCGTAGACACAGAGAACAGACTGGTGGATGCCAGAGACGAGGGCTGGAGCTATCAGGAAGAAGAGTATCCCAGGCAGAAGGAACAGCAAAGGCAAAGTCTCTGAGCCAATACTGTGCATGACTCAGGGAGGGAACCAGGAGTGCTCAATAGGGAGTATCTCATTTAATCCCCATAAACCTTACTAAGTCCATTTCACTGATGAGGAAACTGAGCTCCGAGAGGGGAGCCTTTTGCACAAGGCCACACAGCTGTGAGTGGCAGAGCTGGGATTCCCTCAGGAGTCTGGTTACATAGCTAGATTCTCTTCCAAGTCCCCAAAAACAGGCCAGGCAGGCCTCTGGAAGGCAGGTAGAGACAGAAGCCTTCTCAACCCTGGAGGTCCTGCCCAGAATTCCACCTCCTCGCAGGCTCAAGCATCTGGCTTCCAGGTGGCCTCTGCTCTCCTGGTTGTTGAGGACTGCACAGGCATTTGCAGTAGGACAGATCAGGCTCTCACACGAGGTGGCTTGAGAAGGCAGGACAGGACTCATTATCTGCCTATCCTTCCAGATGGCCGACCACTGCCAACCTTCTCAAAGCCCCGGTAGCCTGTATTTTCATGATCCCATTGGCAGAGGCGAACACTGAGGCTCACAGAAGTGAGAAGATTTACCTGAAGCCACGCTGGTGGCAATGGGGTCATCCTAGAAACCCATGTTCTTCAGACCAAACTTTTCTTTGGACTTGGCCTGGGCCCCAAAAGAGGGAGTGTCTCTTTAACTCATGTGCTCTGGGCACCTCGTTTGATTCACCTTAATCTGGGACCTGTAAAGGAAAGAAACAGTGAAAGTCACCCCTACTCACTGCCTGTTCACCCCACCCATCACGCCGGGCTCCGGGGTCCAAGAGAACACCTCTCTTGGGCTGTGCACCCCACTGTCCACTGAGAAAGAAGAGCAGGTAAAAAGGTGGTGTGGCGGTGGGGAGAAGGGGGGCGTTCGTCAAAGGCTTCCTTTCAGCCTTCAGGCGGCGCCCTTGAGCCACGGAGACGCACGCATCTGTGAAGACTGTTCGGACTTAAGGACCTGGGTCCTACCTGGGGGCCGTGTGTGTGCGGGGGTGGGGTGGGGTGGAGAGGAGAGGGCTGGGGAGGGAAGGAAGATTTTGAGTTTGGCGCAGTCAGGACTCCCCAGCGGTGGGGAGAGACAGGAGGCGGGGGAGGGGTCCTCTTCACCCACCTCCACGCCCCGCCCCTGCGCCCCGGACCGCGCGCTCGAAGCTTCAGTTCACTAAGCCCGCTGATGAGCCCTAAGGGGAAGGGGAGAAGGGTGTCCCTCCACCCTTACTACAGTCAGACACCCGCCGCCCAGTCCCTCCCGGTGCTAACTCTCCGGGCGCCCTCGCCGGCCGCGGGTGGAGCTCGATCCGCTGCGCTCCGCGATCCCGGGCTCCCGCCCCTTCCCTTGTCCCCCCTCCCCGGAGACCCCAGCTGCCGTGGCCACCGGCGTGCAGCCCCGCGCGGCGCAAGCAGGTACGTGCGCCTCGGCAGTGGCTCCGCGCGGGGCTGGGAAGGGGGCGGGAGCCGGGGAGGGCGAAAAGGTGGCGGCCGGGCCCGCGCCCTCCGGGGCTGCGCCGCAGCGGAGACACCCGCGGGCGGGCGCCGGCTGCAGGGAGGCGGGCGGGTGCCCTCGCTCTCGCCCGCCGGCCGCCCGGCGCCTCGCCTCCCGCGTGGGGAGGCCCGGCACAGGTACGCTCGCGGAGCGGGGACTGCGGGGACGGCGGGCGGCTGAGGCCCGAGGCGGGGAGGGGTGGCCACAGAGAACTAGCCTGACCTCGCGGCCCGACCGAAGGACATACGGAGAGGGGACTCGGGCGCACGCGGGTCCTCGCAGAGCCTGGCCTCGCTGGGCCGCCTCGCCACCCGGCTACCGGTGCCGCCCGGCTCGGCCTGGCCTGGCCCGGCAGCGTTTGTGGTCAAGGGCAAGAGCAGGGGGTGTGAGCTGCAGGCAGGCGGGCGCGCGGGTGCGGCGGGCAGCCCAGCGCCAGCGCTTGCGAGGAACTTTGGGTATAACAGCGTGGACCTGCGTGTGTGTATGTGCGCGCCCTGAGGCTTTGTGTACAACTCGTGCGTGTCTGTGTCGGTTGGGTTTTGTGAAGCTTCACCCACGGCCGCTGTGCGTCTGTTTCTCCGCGTGTTAGTGTGCGCGTGTGGGGTGTTGGGCCCGGTGGGTCTTGGTGGGTCTAGTAGCTTAGATCTTAGCAGTCCTAGGGTGTGTGTGTGTGTGTGTGTGTGTGTGTGTGTGTGTAACCAGCTCTATCCCTTTCTGGGTGTGGGTACCAGTGGGGTCCGCGGATCTGTGGGTCCCACCGCGTGGCTTCCCATGTCTGTGGGTGCTAGGCGTGGAAACGGCCCCTAGGGGTGTGAGTGTAGAACTGGGGTGTGCCTTTCCGGTCCTGTTGAACCGCAGATGGAATTGGAGTGTAACTGGTACAGTTGCTGGGTGTGAGCCGTGGACCCCAGCATCTTTGTCAGTTTGTTTCTGCTTATGTTTTGGGTAATTGACTGGGCGTGCCTTGTGTGACTGTGGGTATCTCTGAACCTGTGTGTGAGAGAAATGCTGAGACGAGGCTCCTTTTTCTCCACCCTCCTCCTAACTCTGGCATCCGAAAGAAAAAGTTTTAGGTTCCTGCTGGTGAAAAACAGCTCTGCTCCCAGAATTTGGGTGTCCTGGGTTTTCTCTGGGATACAGAGGCATCAATGTGCCAGGCTGGGAAGGTGGTTCCTGGGCCATTCCAGGGGTTGAGTTCTCTGAAGGGTGCTGAAGACCCTGGGGTGGGATGGAGGGTGACATCTGGACACCTACTGGGCAGGAGCAGTCACTGCCAGTCCCTGTTTGTGGCTGGGCACTCAGGAAAATGCTTTGGTGCTAAGAGTGAAAAAGCCAAACAACTTACCTCTCCTCTTGGTTTACTGGGAATGGGAGCAGTCTGGGCAGGGCCTGGCCTTGAACAGGCCTCCCAGACCCGTGTGTGGGAGGGATTGTCTGCCTGAGCAGGTTGCCAAGCCATTCCTGAGGGGTGGCTGTGTTCTAAGCACTGTACAGGGGGCTGGGGACCCAGACGGAATTTAGACATATCCCTGCCCTCAAGCTACTCATCCTGGCTGTTAAACAGTGGGATAAATTAAAGAGTCTAGAATGACAGCTGGAAGAGCCAGGGAGGGAGGGTAGAATGATGCCACTGGCACAAGAGTTTGTGGGTTTGCAGGTTTGTAGCAGTTCTTAGGGATCTGAGTTCCACTCCAGCCCCCCACAAGCGTGCCATGGGCTCTCAGCCACCTTTTGCAAATGGAGACAGTAATTCTTGCTTGTGGGGGCTGGTGAGGGTTATACGAGATAATCCCAAGGGAAGTGCCCGCTATAAGGGCCCAACAGGGAGTGTAGGTGCCCAGTAAACATTTATTAAATTGAAACTCAGGAGAGAGGGATGTGGTGATAGAAATGGATTGTAAGTGGAAACAGCTTTGTACACAGATGAAAGGCTCTGTGTGTGTTAAGAGGTGTTCAATGCAAGTCCATGTTGGAAATAAGATCAGAAAGATCAGAAAACGTGCCTTCCTGTACTGAGGCTCTTTGAGTTTCATTCATTTCCTTCATTTCCACTTCATTCATTTACTCGTCTCTCTCTCTCTCTCTCTCTCTCTCTCTCTCTCTCTCTCTCTCTCTCTCTCTCTCTCTCTCTCGCACACAGACACACATAGAACCACAGTGCACTGGAGAATAAACTCAGGCATGGGAGTACAAAGAAACATATAGAATCGTGTGTGTGTGTGTGTGTGTGTGTGTGTGTAGACACACTACAGCACATGAGTCACTCTGCAACCGGGGGTCTCTCTACAGTGTGGGGACTTTGGTCTGTGTGCCTGGGGCCCTGGATGTATGTACCTCTAGGACATCGGTGTGTACGGGGAACAGAGGAGTTCTGCTGTGGGATCAGGAAGTCTACATGCCAGGTGGGGAAGGAGGCTGCAGGGGGACCTGTGGGTAGAGCCCTGGATCTGCCAAAGGGAGTACTCCATCATCAACTCCAGCTAAGTGTTTTTGGGAGGGAATGGGGGCCTAGGGTGGCCAGATTCTTCCATTTCGTAAAAGAAGCCAGGAATCTGAAGTTTAAAATGTAAAATCTTTTGCTTTTTATACTGGGGAGCCAAAACAAATGTATACAAGTGGACACATTGGTCAACGTTGCTCAAGCTGTAGTTCGCCGTAATCAGAAGTGTCTGGACGCTGATGGTAACCGCTTTGAGCACCTCTTGTAATTGCAGAAGTCAAATGTGACTTGTATTCATCTTTTGTTATTGGTATATATTATTACAATTTTAATAGTTTTTTTCCTTTCTTAAAATGTGTATACATTTTTTTTGGCACCCTCTGTATATTGGCAAATACTTCACCAAAAACAAATGAACAGACCATAAACAAACAAACAAACAAAAGCAAACCTTCTGTGAAGCCAAATGTAGCCCATGGGCTGTACGTAATGTGTTGTCTTTTGGCAGGAATGCACGTGTGCTGTCTGTCTGTCTGTGCAGGGGTGTGTTCAGGTATTGGGTGGGATATTTCCGCTTTGAGCAGAGAGTGCCCCTTCTCCCCTCCCCTTTCAGCTCCCCTTCTGTCGTCCTCATCCAGGTCTCCCCGCCCCACCCTCTACTTACATAAAGGCATTTGGCTGTGACTTTAGTCATGGCTCTCAAATATGCTTCCTGTCAGCCCCATCCATGCCTCCCCCGACCGCATCAGATTCCTCCCTGGACCCCGAGCCTCTACTCTTTTTCTTCTCATTTGTTCTCCACTCAGCAGCCAGAGAGAGCTTTCTGAAACTTAGGCAGATGTCAGCATTCCCTGCCCCAACACCTTGCCTCGCAGTTCCTTGGCCTCACTTTAAGCGTCCTTTGAGCATGGGTCCCGGCTGACCTCTGAGGCACCATTCCCCCGTCCAGAATACCCACATCCACTCTCACTGCTGGGGGATTTTTCCACCCATCCTCTGAGGTCTGGCTCAAATGCCACCAACTCCCAGAGGCTTCTCTGACTTTCTCCTCTTTGTTCCCAGACCACCTCCATCATCTCACCCCCGCCCCGCCCCGTCCCTCTGCTCCTGGTCATCCTTATTCATCACAACAGTGTCCACTAATTGATCTGGCTGGGGCCTTATGTGCATTATTGTATGAAATCCTCACATCAACCCTATGAGGGAGGCATTTCATTTAGTCCCATTTAACAAATGAGAAGTCATATCATTTGCCCAAGCGCAAGGGGTGTAGCTGGGATTTGAACCTGCCAGCCACTATATCTAAATTCCCTTCATCATCATAATAGCTCATCACTGATACCGAGCACTTATTGTTATGAGTGCTTTATATGGATTATCTCAATCCCTACATCAGGGAGTGGTAGTAGTATTGCCATTTAATAGATGGGAAAACTGAGGCCCAGAGAGAATAAGTGAATTGCCCAAAGACGGCCAGTGCTGAAACAGGATCCTAGCACAGATTGGATCTCACTGCTGTCTCTGTTCGTTTCCCCACCTCCCTCTCTGGCAGGCACCCAGGTGGGAACTGCACCTGACGCACCTGCACGTGGCTCGGGGCCCAGTGTGATATCCAGCACCAGCAGGCTCTTGGTAGAGATTTGCTAAATTCGACTGACTTTCTGTTTTCTTTTCCAGCTGCCAAGGGGCCAAGGGATGAGCAGGGGCCCTTCTTCTCAATGGCATCTCCCCCTGGTCTGGAACTGAAGACACTGAGCAATGGTCCCCAGACGCCAAGGAGACCAGCTCCTTTGGGCCTGGTGGCCCCATCCAGCGATGGTGTGGAGAATGCCTGCTTCTCCTCAGAGGAGCATGAGACCCGTTTCCAGAACCCTGGGGATGCCAGACTGGGCAGCTCCCCCACCCCCCCTGGGGGTGTCCCCTCATGGCCCCAATCCCAGAGGGATGATCTGTCCCTGCATTCAGAAGAGGGGCCAGGCCTGGAGCCTGTGAGTCGCCCGGTGGATTATGGCTTCGTTTCTGCTCTGGTTTTCCTGGTAAGTGGGATCCTCCTGGTGGTGACAGCATACGCCATCCCCCGCGAGGCCCGCGTCAACCCAGACTCAGTGACAGCGCGGGAGATGGAACGACTGGAGATGTACTACGCCCGCCTGGGCTCCCACTTGGACAAGTGCATTATCGCGGGCCTGGGGCTACTCACAGTGGGCGGCATGCTCTTGTCTGTGCTGCTCATGGTCTCCCTGTGCAAGGGCGAGCTCTACCGCCGGCCGACCTTCGTCCCTGGTAGGGGCTCCAGGAAAACATACGGCTCCATTAACCTGCGCATGAGACAGCTCAATGGGGACTGCGGCCAGGGCCTGGTGGAGAATGAAGTTGTCCAGGTCTCAGAGACCAGCCACACCCTCCAGGGGTCTTAAGGAGGGGCCGGCCTGATCCGGCTGCTGCAGCTCCAGGGCCACAAGCCCCCCAAGGCCTGGGATTTCAGGCTGAGCTCCGCACAGGGCCCTGGGAAAGAAGTCTTCAGGGCTGGAAGTGGAGCTGGGAGCCTGGCTCAGGCTCCACTGGAGACAGCAGCCCCCTGATCTGTTTTGTAGCTTCAGGTTTTGCATAAGGTTTTGTTTGGAGGATGGCTTCTGCTGCTAAAAATACAAATGTTTGGAAACTGCTGCCTTTGGAAGATGAGGTTTCTTGGCACTTCTGAGGATTGAGAGCAGTTTGAAAAGCTGCCCATTCTGTTCCTGGTGCCTTTGGGAATTCCGGGATCTCTGTTGTCCTCAGCAGCCAAGTATGGGTGTTGGGCAACTTTGGAGGGACCCCTGTCAGCCCTGACCATCTAAGGTTGGAGAGATCACCGGGGTGACCCTCCCCTCCTGACCTCAGTCCCCCTGACTGTAAAGTGACGGTTGGACTGGACTACCCCTTGGGCCCCTGCAGGTCTGCCCTAGAAATGGGCACCCGGTATGTGCCTCTGGCCACTCCTTCAGGGGAGTGGGGTGTCAGCAGGTGCTGACCATTCTCCACTCCATTTTCTGGCTCAGCCTTTTTCTGGCTCACCACTGTCAGACAGCCTGCAGCTCACATGGCCCTGCCAGAGTCCCTTAAGTCCCCTGGTGAGGCCCGGTTAAATCCAAAGTTTGCTACCACCTGGCTTTGGTCTTGGGCATCTGTACTGACTAGATCTCAGCACACATTTCCCAAAGTCAAGTGCACAGTTTCACCAACTCCCTGAAGAAGAGGGGTCTTTTGTCTAAGAAAGGGTAAGGGCTTTGTTGTGTCTTTATGGACATGACGTGGGCCTGCGTCATTTCCCCTCCTCAATAGTATGTCTCTTGGGTCTGACTTTATCCTGAGAGCAGAAAAAAAAAAAAAAATTTTTTTATGCTGAGTTTGCAACCTCCCGCCTCCCCCCTTCTTAGCAGTAAAGTGCAGTCCCAAAATATTTGGGGAGAAATCAGGCACATTCTGGTGGCTTGGAAACTCCAGCCACAGTGATCACAGTTTGTTCTGCTTCTTTTGTGGAGTGTTTCCAGGCTCCATCCAGACTCTTTTTAAACTACTGATGAGGAAAGGAAGTGGGTCCTAGGGGTCAAGGAGATAAAGGTGTCTGAGGACTGGGGGAGGCATTGTGCAGTCTGAATGGCCCTAGAGGGCTTCGAGAGTACATGCCTTCTAGGCCACTGATGTGAAGACTCTAAAAGGGCCATTTCTGTGAGCCCCCTGACCCCATGCAGGTCCCACTTACTCCATTTCAGCTGGCCATATGGGCCATGGATCCTGACTATCTCCTGGGGGTGGGAAAGTGGGGTGGGCATGGGGTCTGTAGACTAGAGCAGCTCTGATTAGCTGTAACCTGAGCCTTCAGGCTGATGAGTGGAACATCTGGGCAGTATAACATCACAGCTTACGACAGATCAAATATCTGCTCCTGCTGGCAGGTTTTGCCAGGAGCAGAAGGCTGGAGGGGACAAGGGCTGTTCAGCTTGGCCTGCCAGGTGCTGTTCCTAGTGTGGAAGGGGTGTGGTTTGAAAAGAACAAAGCCTCAATATGGTGAAAGATTCCTAAGTCAGAGCTTCCACTGATGTGTCCATTTTTCCCAGACACCACGCGAAGGAGTGAATGCAGAAAGTGGCATGAGCCTTTCTGGGTAAACTACAGTAGAAATGAACATCCCAAAGGATGAGCTAAGACCTTTCAATCCATAATGATAATAAAAATATCAGTGCAGGCCATGTGGATGACTGTGATGGTGGCGGATTCATTTGGAGACTAAACCTGTTGAGTGGATGCATCTGAGACCATCAATTCCTATAGTTTAAATGCACTAAATTGGATTTAGGGGCTGTATCAGTTAGAAGATTAAATCCCAGGAATCTCAGGTTTTCTCTAAGCCAGAGAAGCCTGCTTTGCATCCTAATGCAGAAACTCCTTTAGAAAATGTGTATAATGGATCGAGGCAGTCATTACCTTGTCAGTGAATTAAGAAAACTTGAGAAATGCCAAAAAACATTTCTCCAAGATCACAGCTGAGATCTGCCAGGCAGTGGATCAGAAAAGGGATTAGAAGGAGTCAGAGAGGAGTGTGGTGTAGGGTGTTGAGAACTTTCTTCACAGGCTTTTTTTTTTTTTTTTTTTTGAACATGCCTTACCTACAGGAACTGTCTCTCCCACCTGACATTCTACCAGTGTCCCCAAACCTTGCTTTTCTTGGTGTATTAGAACAGATATCAATTTGGGAGTTGGGAAAACCTGGGTTCAAATCCAGGCTCTGCTGTTTATTTACTGGCTGTGTGACCTCGGGCAAGTTACTCCATCTCTCTGAGTACCCTTATCTGTGAAGAGAGAGGAATGAAAGCTCAGGCTCAGGGGTGGTAAGAGATAAGATAGAGACCTGCATGTTACAAGGTCGTCAGTGATCACTCTCCTTCTCCACCTCAGGTGGAGATAACGAGTAGGCCTAAAATCTCAGGGTCAACCCTTCTGCCTTTCTTCTCTCACACCTTCCATCCTACCCGTTAGCAGATCTTGCTGGTTCTGCCTTCAGATTATGACCACTGCCCACCCCTTGGCCACTGTTGCCTGGCCCATGTTGCTCATTGGTGTCCTAATTCCTCTCCTGCCTGCCCTCTGCCCCCAGTTCATCCTTCACTGGACAGCCAGACACATCCTGCTAAAAGGTTAATTGGGTCAGATAACGCTTCTGCTCAAAACCCTCTGATGGCTCCCTTTCGCTCCAGGCAAAAGCCAAAATTCTCCCCTCGGCCAAAAGCACATTTACCATCCAGGCGTCTCATTTGCATAGGCCCCCTTCCAAGGCCCAGAGTCAAATTCTTATTTTTAATTTTGACTTATTTTTAAGGATGGCCCCTAAATTGCATAAGCTTCAGGTCCCCCCAAACCTGAGCCTGTCTCTCACGGTGGCCTGTGAAACCCGATGCAGTCTGGCCCCTGGGCCTCGCCTGCATTATTTCCCACTCCTTGTCCCTTTTGCTCACTCCACACCAGCCACACTCGCCTCCTTGCCTTCCTCTTTCAGGGCCTTGGTGCCGCTTTATGTGGAAGAGGTAGAGGGGTCTTCCTGATGGTGGAAGACGCCTCTCCCGCAGCCTTATGGGAGACAGCCAGGTTCTAACTAGTCTTGCAACATCTGCTGGGTGTTTAGGAGCCTGTGAGATACACCAGCCTGATTCTCCCTCACTCAAGGACCTTGAGTGCCCAGGCCTGGACCTTGAGAACTCCAGTATCCATCATCACATCTGCCCACCTCAGGCACCGCGAATCTTCCAGCTGAAAATGCCAGCTGCCTGAGATTCCATCATCTTTGCTTCCTTCCTTGGGAATAAGCATTACCTCCTCTGAGATTCTCTTTAAAATGGGCTCCTCCTTGCATGTACACACCTACACATACACACGCATGCACACACGCAGGAGCACATGCCTTGGGCTTGAACACACACACACACACACACACACACACACACACACACACGGCTCTCTTGTCTCACCTAGCTCAGAAGACAGGGACACATACTCTTTTGGAGCAGCTCCAAGCCAGGACAACCTCTGGGTTAGTGATAATGTTTTCTTTTCTCCAAAAGGCACAGGCCTTGCAGTTCCCAGGATGCTAACTAACCTCAGAGCAACAGTTAAGTTTCCACTCTCCAGACGAGGCTGGTATCTCAGTGTCCTTGTGCCTCGACTTGGGTAAAGCAGGAGAGATGTCCAGGGAGTGTTTCCACCCGGTATTTTGGGAGGGAACTGTGCAGTCCCAGGCTGGGAACAAGGTGAGCCAGGTCCTGTAGGTCACCCCTTCCCTGTGGGCCTTTGGGCGAATCACTCCATCTCTCTGGTCCTCCAGAGTAAAATTGGAAACCTTCCCACTCTGCTATCTCTGGGGACTGAGGAGCAGGAAACCCAAGCAGAAGGCTTTCCAAAGTTAAGAGAATGGTTCCCTGTGTCTGGAGAGCTTTGGAGGGGCAGGAAGCGGGGGGATAATGGGGAGCATTATGAAAAAGGCTTAGGAGGTGAAGTTCTGTCTACGGGTTCTGTCTGGGGAAAAGTGGGGTGTTGTGGTATTGACAAAGTAAAGGATATGCCCTCCAGCTAGGCCTGTTGGTTTTACTGTGAGAGAGTGGACTCCCCTTGACGTCCCCGAGGAGGGAAATTTCAGCTAAGGGAAGGAGAAGCTTGCTGAGATTTTGCCTAGTTGGAGTGGTAGGGAGCTCCCTGTCAGTGGAGGTATGTTAGCATTTACTGGGCAGGTGTCGGGTACCTCCGGGAATGGACGATAGTGGATTTGGGTAGGATTTAGTCAAGAGGTTCCCCAAGCTTCCAACCCACCTCCTTTGAGTAGAGCCAATACCCCAATGGCTGGAACCTGGCTAGACAGTAGCACCCCTGGCCCTGCTGTACCTTCTTGTCTTTGGCCCAAACACCCCCTTCCCTACATCATTCCTCTTCCTAGGTCGGGTTGTCCAAGAGCAGATGGGCAGGGCCAGGATATCTGAATGGTGCAGAGGGTGGCAGGATTAGCATTTTCTTCCTTCCAGGGGTCCAAGCACTTCCGAGCTTCCTCCCTACTCAAATCTCAGAGGGATTGGGGACTGGGCCCCTTATGGAGGATGATCATCCATCAGGTGAGAGTACAAAGGCACTGGCTCGAGTCTGTTTGCCTGGATGCTCGGTGGATACCTAATGCGAGCCTCTGTTTCCTCGTCTATAAAATGGGGGTGCTAATAAAAGCACCTTCCCTATAAGGCATGGTGAGCAGTAAATGAGATGATACCTGTATCGCACTTGCCATACTGCCTGGCACTTCATAATCACTCAATGTTACCTATTCACCTTCATGCCTCCATTTATTCACACCTGATCTGCATTCTTTCCTGGGAGAGGCAATGCACAACATATGGCCCCAGCCTTTGAGGACCTAGGGAAACAGGACAGTGCCCGGTAGGCTGTGTGTGTTGTGGGGTTGGGCGGTGGGAGGGTACAGGGGAGGTACCTGATTGACTTAGGGTCAGAAAAGGCTTTCCTGGAAGGAATGATGTCTAACAGGAATCTTAAACAGTGAGGCAGCATCCAATGTGGGGAGAGTGGGGAGAAGGAAAGGTATTCCAGGCAGAGGAACAGCACGAGCAGAGGCTCAGAGGCGCAAAGCAGCCCAGTGTGTACTGAAGAGGGACAGGGTGGGAAGGAGAGCTGCAGATTCTGTGCTGGAGTGTTGAGATGAGGCAGGCAGAAGGGCAGGGGCGTCATTGTGAGGGCCTTGTATTTCATCATCTATAGAACGGGGACAACCAGTTCTCAACTCACATGGCTGTCATGAGGACTCGAGTTCATGCTGCTACAGCACATAGTGTGGGGCCTGGTAGTGCTGAGGCTCACTATTAGCCTTTACGATTACCTGCAGATGTGTGTGTCAGGAAGAATTTTCTGATGACAAAGGTATTGTAGGGGTGACACTGGCACTGGGGAGGCCAGTTCATGGGACTGTGGCCTCCAGCTGCAGCCGGAGGACATGACCTTGAACTCCAGGACTCAGACTTGACAGCCTGTCCCTTCTCAGCTTCTGAGCTGCCAAGGTCGAAATGGCAGCTGCTGCTCTCCTGGGCCTGGGGGAAAGTTAGTGAGTGAAAGGATCTTCTGGCAGGAAAGCTGGCCCTAGGGGAGCAGGGATAGCAGCAGCAGAAGGCGGCTGCCATGCCAACCTCTTTTTGGGCCGTGGCGCATCTGAGCCAATACTGACGTAGGGCCAAGGGCATTCAGCAAAGGCCACCCTCTCCCTCTCCCAGGTCTTCTCTTCCTCCAGTCTCTCCTATTCTTCTCTTTTTCACGTCCACATTACCTTTCACTGAAGCCACTCCGGGGGGCGGGGGGTTAGGCACCCACAGGTGTGCTGTTACTATTGCTGACTCACCTGCCAGCCATCTGACCCTCCTCCTGAGAGTCTCCAAACTCCACCATCAAAACCAAAAACGGGGCCAAGTGCAAATGCCTGTAGGGCTTGGCAGGTGACATTCACGAATGACGCAGGTGGCTGTGGACAGCAGGGGCAAGATGAAAGGGGTGCCTGATTCAGCTCTGGCTGGCTGTTGGCCTGTGCTACATGGGCTGAGGGTTGCCTGAGCTCCTGATTTTTTAAGAGCAGCTAGGTATTTGGACCTTTGTGTGGGTAAAAGGATTGACAAAGGGATTATGATCCCGTTGTCTGAGAATTGTGACAGGCCAAAACTGAGGGCAGGGGAGTGTCCAATGAGATGCCACCTGCTGGGGCCAGACAATCCCCCCCCCATCCCAGGGCTTTCTAAATCACTCATGGCAATGGGGGGTGCCCTCAAGAAGTGGACTAGCCTCTCCCCTCCGCAGGAGGCTTGCTGAACTGCAAGGCCTGCAGACTACTCTAGTGCTGCTCATCTGAGATCCTTTAGTCATTCTTTCAACAAAGATTTGAGCACCAATCCAGTGCCAATTTTGGAGGCATAGCACTGAACAGATGAAAAACGAGAATATTCTTGAGAGGACTTGAAATGTGTCTTTTGGAGCTTGGGGCAATTGTGAACATGGAGATAAGGTCTGTTTCTGACCCAGAGAATTTCTGATGTGGGAATAGCCCGTGCTGGCTTGAAGGGATGGGGTGCTGGGGATCAAGGAGGAAGAAAAGCAGTCCTGCATCCCCTCCCAGTGTCCTGAGGCCCTGAAGGGAGGTGGAGGACCCCAGTGTTCTGGGACAACAAGTGTAGATATAGCGAGTGAGAAGAAGCTGGAGAAGAAGCTGGGTGACATGGGTGGTTATGCAGCCCAGCACACTACAGCAAGCAGCAGATGGGCTGTGAGCCACTGATGGACTGGGCAGACACCCTAACTCCTTTCTGAGAGTCTAGGATGAAGTTCTACTCCCCCCCCCAATTATGCATGTTGTCAATTGGGGACCCCAGCATCAAAAACCAAAAAACCCCATACAACCAAACAGAAAAAGCCCCCCAAACACAACCCAGTATATATTAGAGCAAGTGCACCTCCCCCCACAACCCCTGTCATCATGACCAGTGAAGAGATTTCTCACCCCACACAGTGGAGGAGCAAAGGTTCAAGAGCTCAGAGGAGACCTCTTGGAACTGGATGTAGTTGGATTGAGTTTGAAAATCAAAATGACCAGTTAGTTACGGGTTGGGCCCTAGCTGCTGAAATGAGAAAGGATTTGGTAGAGGTCACTTAGATATAATGAAAACACCATGTTTGTACATTTCAACGAGCCAGTTACACATTAGATCATCAAAGTTTCAAATGAAATATAGTGCTCTCTCTGTGGCAGGCACTTTTAAATCCTTGTATCTACCAGCTTATTTAAAGCTCATAACCACCTTGGAGAGCAGATGCTATCACTTCCATTTTACTGATACAGAAGCTGTGGAACAGACAGGTTAAGTGACTTGCCCAAGGTCACAAGGTGAGAGCTGGTAAACAGCAGTGTCAAGACTCAGATTTAACGGTATTCCATTATGCATCTTACAAATTTAATAACATGTGGGCCAGTCAGAGCATGTTTGTGCACAGATCTGGGCTGTGGGCTGCCAATAGTTTAAATGTGGGTTGGGAAGCTTTGCAAGGGAGAGGACAGCAAGTGGAGGAGTACTGAACTTCAGGCCCATGGCCCACTTAGAATCATGGAATCTCACAGATGGGCAGGATCTTGGTGACAGGTCCACCCTTATCCCCATTTTACAGATGGGCAAAGCCAAAGAGGGGGGGCAGGACTTGCCCAAGATCACCACGGCCCAGGTTCCCTGCTCATCTCTTCTTCATAGGCTTCTCACTTGAATTTATGTCCTGGGAACCAAGAAGTCTACAGGCTGAAACTGCTCCTGTGGTTCTCATCTGAAGGAGAGGGGGAGGACAGGGCTCTGTCTGGGAGGTAGGACGCCTAGGTTCAGGTCCCCGTCTCTTCGGGATGCCCGTCTGTTCCAGGAGTGGGCCATCCTGTGTTAGGGAGCAGTTGTTTGGCCCAACCTGGCCCAAAGGCTGCCTCTGGCAGCGGCAAGGAAGGTGGGCGCTGACCAGGGTGCTGAACCTGTACAGTGCCTTCCTCTTGGCCTAGCTAAGGGGAGGGAGGTGAGTGGGAAGGGTGACCTCATATTTTGGTCACTCAGGGACCAACATTACTGTTTTGGGCAGTTCTTAGTGGGAAAGTCTTGGAGCCAGGTATTCTGTGGTCTGCATGGGCTTGGGAAGGTCACTAAACTGCTTTGGACCTTTTTCATCTGTTCAATGGGAAGAGTAGTTCCTATCCTACTAAACCCAGAATGCAGAGGTGAGCATGATTTGGTGAAGCGAGCCCTGCACAGAGCCCAAGCCCATCTCACCGTCACAGAGGGCCTTCGTGGGCCTGTATTTTCCTCTGTAGAATGGGGCCTGTGCTGGGTGGTTTCAGATGCTCCTAACCTGTGAACACCGTGGCTGTAAGTGGAAGTGCTGACACGAGACACTTGCTTGTCTCGGGACTGAGTTAGGAGTCTTAGCCCATCCTGGGGGTTATGCAGCATGGTCCCCTCTCACATAAATCCTGATTTGGTTCCCCAGCCTGAGGAATGGGTTTTGCCCGGGGATCCATGCTTCTCACCTGGATAGGGTGTGGAGTCTGGGTATAGCAGTTCTACAAAGAGCACTGGCTTTAGAACCAGGCTGTTTCCCATCACTGTTCCGCCACCCATATAGCGGGGCAAGTCCAGCACCTCAGCCAATGCTGCTGTGTTTACCTCAGGGTGGCGACATGAGACTAGGAAAAGCCTAGCGCACTGTGGGAACCAGATTAATGCTTGTTTCCTGCACTGGACGGCCCCCTAAGGTTCCCTTCCTCTTGTCCATGAGCCCCCAGGCTTATCTACCCATATGGCCTCAGTAATAATAGCTGGTAGCCACAGAGCTCCAACTGTGTTTATAAGACACATTATTTGGCCGGACCCTGTGACGATCCTGAAGG
Organism: Rhinolophus ferrumequinum; assembly: GCF_004115265.2. NCBI lineage: Eukaryota > Metazoa > Chordata > Mammalia > Chiroptera > Rhinolophidae > Rhinolophus > Rhinolophus ferrumequinum. The sequence continues at coordinate 23,904,835 of NC_046306.1, read as the reverse complement.
TAGAGGTCATGCTCATTTTGCAGATAAGGCCACACACCAGCAAAAGCAGAGCTGAGACACCCGCCTGATTCTGAGACCTCTGCTTGGCTTTGGGCAGATTACCGGACCTTTCCAAATTCTTTTTCTGGTCTAGAAAATGAGGATAATATCTCATTATGGTTGTTATGATTTGAAGATATAACATATGCTATTTTATAAGGGTATATGCATATTTAAAACCTTATGAAACACATTTGAGTGACCCATGGGGGCATGGGAATGGAGTAGATACAGGGGGTAAAAGTGGAAAAACCTAAAATGAGGGGGTTCTTGCATCCCCAGTCACAGGGCCATGAAGCAGGGCGACTGACTCCATTCTTTGTACCTGATGTCCAGGGGAAGGAAAAAGATAGTTTGTACCTAGAGCGTCTCAAACTTTAAGGTGCACATGAATCAATTACCTGGGGAACTTGTGAAAATGCAGATTCTCACTTAATTACATCTGGGGTGGGGCCTGAGATTTTGCATTTCTAACAAGTCCCCAGGAGCTGCTGCTGGTGCTGCTGGTTTGAGTACCAAGGATGCAGAAAAGTCTTCCCTTCTCATGAGTTCTCAAACATGCTTTATAATATGAATCACCCGAGGAACGTGTAAAAAATGGACTTAAAGGCCCTTCCCTAGAGATCCAGGGCCCTTCCCTGGATCACAGTCTGGGCTGGGCCCAGGATGTAGTGTTCTTTGAGCAAGCATCTCGGGAGACTGTTTGGCTCAGACAAGCTGGGGAAGCACTTGGTACTCATCTGTACCACGGCCCACGGAGCAGACACAGGAGGCCAGCCTATCGGACCTCTGTCCCCGTGCACGTTCCTGAATGCAGAGGTGAGAAAAGGGAGCATGGGTATTTTCCCAGGCTCTCTTGCAGCTATGGTTTGAGAGGTGATGTGGATTCCAACGATCAGATGCATTCAATCAAGCCTTGACCTTGGAACTGACTGGAATGGGGTCGAGGTGGCAGCACGAAGGGCATTTGCCTCCTTGTGCAGATCTAGGCAGCTGCTGTGCGGCTCTGGAGTTTCCTGATCCCCAGATCGTGGCAATGACATAATCTTGTTGATCTCTATTTCCAAATCTTTTTGCTTAAAAAAGCTAAGTCGTGTCTGTTTACTGCAGCGGACCCCAGGCTAACACTTGAGCAGCACCCTCCCTCTCTCTCCTCCCCCTGCATCCCCATCACACCGTCACTCTCACAACACTCCCCATATGTGGCTTGTATGGAACGTGGCCTTTTGTGTGGTCATCCAATATCCTCTACTAACTGCACCGTCAGCCTCAGCAGAGACTGAGCCTCTCTGTACCTCCTACCCAGCCTTGCAGCTAGTGAGGTGTTTAAGCCTCATGTCACTGCTACTCTTTGCATTCCAGGTCTGTCCTCAGTCACCTGGGTCTTGCTACCCACCACTGCCCACCATCCCCACTGCCTGCCACGCCTGCCTTTTAACCCATCCTGCAGGCCAGAGTCAGGGCCAAGCACAGCTGGACTGGCTCGGGTGTGCTTTGTGGTATCCCAAGGACAAACAAGGGCTGGGGACTTGGCTGCCTGCCTTTGAATCTCTCCTGTGGTGCAAAAAGTTGATAGTAGCTCACAAGCATGCAAATTTTAAGACAGAGAAAGCTGAGGATATGCTCGTGGGGGGTCTTTCCTCGCCTTGGTGGTGGGACCTGACTTGTTGGAACTGCACCAAAGTAGACAAGATTAGAAGGTGACAGAGGATACTAACTGCTCCCAGACTCTAATTTTCCGTCTGTGAAGAGAAGCATGGATCAGTAACAGAATGTTACTGAAGACGGTAGAAAGGGAGGCTGTGAGCAAAGCTGGGTTTGAAAGACTGAGCTTGTGTGTGGAGCTTTCTAACTACGTGTCAACAGGTCGGAACCATCCAGCACAGGAATATCACCTCTATTTTGAGCATAAGACATTTTTGGAGTTTGGGTCTCAAGAGATTCATGACTTCATGATGGAGGTTGACAGAAGCTCCTGACTGAGTGGATAAATGCAACGAGAAACACAGCCAGATCAAAACCTGAGAGGAAGACAGGCAAGGAAGAGAAAATGGGGGTTGCCAGAGATGGTACAAGCAGTGCATGGCACGTCACCAAAAGACAGGATTTAGAACCAGACCTTTATTTTACTCGTAAGCCACTGGAAGAACAAAATTTCAAACCAAGCAAAAGTGATACTATGACCCTCACTAGGTCTGGAAAGGTCATGGGAACGTCCCCACAGACAGGGCCTGTCTGATACCACAGCCCGCCCAGAACCTTCCCCAAAAGTCAAACCCAACCCCTCTGTGGCTCACAGCCACAGCTATCCCCAAGTGGCCATTACCAAAGCCATGGTCTGCTCCCCGGGTGACTGGCTCTGGTCTCTGCCTTGTTTGGCCTAGGTCAAAATTCTTTTTTTTTAAAATAAGGACAAAACCACGAGATACCACTTCACACTGACGAGGAGGGTTATACACAAGAAGACTAACAAGGACTGGCAAGGACGTGGAGAAATCGGAACCCTCATACCCTACTGGTGGGAATGCAAAATGGTGCAGCCACTTTGGAAAACAGCCTGGCAGTTCCTCAAAAAGTTAAGTATCAAATTACCATGATCCAGCAATTCCACTCCTAGGTATATACCCAAGAGAATAAAAAACATATGTCCACATAAAAACTTGTACACAAATGTTCATAGCAATATTATTCATAGTAACCAAAACGTGGAAACAACCCCAATGCCCATTACTGATAAATGGATAAAGAAAATGTGGTATATTGATACAGCGGAATATTATTCAGCCACAAAAAGGAATGATGTACTGGTACATGCCACAACATGGGTGAACCTTTAAAACATGAAGTGAAAGCAGCCAGACACAAAAGGCCACGTATTATGTGATTCCACTTAGGAGAATTGTCCAGAATTGGCAAACCTTTAGAGATAGAAAACAGACGAGTAGTTGCTTGGGGCTGGGAGTGGGGAAATGGAGAGTGGCTGTTAGTGGGTCTGGGGTTTCTTTTTGGGGTGGTGAGAATGTTCAGGCATTAGATACGGTGACGGATGCACACGTAACACTGTGAATATACTAAAAATCACTTAATCGCACACTTTTAAGAGGGTGAACTTTACGGGTATGTGAATTGTATCTCAATAAAGTTATAAAAAAAGAGGAAGAGGTATTATTAAGTGCCGACATTTATTAAGGCTCCACAGAATATACACCTGAACCACTCCCACTTGCTGCTTGGTGATTACTCGTGGTGGAAGGAGGGAAGTGGCCCTGACTACAAGCACTGACAGCTCGACCTGGAAGTTCCTAAAGGCCCCCGCGTAACAACTAAGATACTGTCTGTGCCGCTCAATGTCCTTGATGCAAGGAGACCCCCCCACGCACAAAATGGCCGATTCTGCAGATGAATCACTAAAGCTTCTGTTTTCAGAAGACAGAATTACGTACATGGCTGTCCTTTCGACCTTTGCTACTAGAAAATCTAAGTGGCAAACTTACTGTTTCGGTCTTGTCTTTTCTTTGAATCGGGTCCTAAAAGTTAGATCTACCTTCCTTGCTTATCTGATGGTCTCAGGTCTGATGTTTCTTTAAATGTTTCCTTTTATAATAAAGGATGCTTTTATGAGCAAATTGCCCCAGGTCCTTTTGGCAGTGAGTATGGTCCAATTTCAAAACAAAAACATCCCACCCATCTGCTGACCCATAAGGGAGAAAACTGACTGGTGATTTCATTTGTAGCTGTGCCTGACCCAGAGCAGAGATGTGCTAAGGGATTCACGGTGGTCTCGGACTACCTGTGCGTGAGAGGAGGCCCGCCAGGAATGCCCAGGGAGCCCGCTCCTGCCAGCCGCCCCGCCCAGGCCCAGGCCCAGGCTCCATCGTGCCAGTTTAGTTAACCTTAACTCGCTCTCGGGCACGGCAGACAGGCAGTGCCACACATTAGCAGACACCTCAGGAAGGCTGTGGGAGCCCCGTGCACAGATAAATAACAGGTCCTACTGTACGGGAAGGAACCCAAGGAGCCGAGGAGTGAGACCCACCCATGCCGGAAACGCTGGCTGTGAAGCCAGAGTGCCTCGTGCTTTGATCGCTCGCCTCTGAGCCTGGCGCTCTATGCTGCTTGTCTCACTCCAGCACAGGGGCTCGTCACTGACCACGTCTGTCAGGCCTCGGGCTGAAAAGGATTGCGAAAACACCCAAGGTCAGGTGGGCCTGGACGGAGGCCACCAGCGTCCAGAGGTGGGGCTCCTGAGGGGTGAAATGCCTTCCTGGGTTGTTTTTCGCTTGACTAACTCCTCCATCCGCCAGCCACTGGCTTCCACAGGCTGGCTTCCCTGCTCCTCTCGAAGTTCAAGACCAGGCTCAGATGGAGCCCACGCTGCTGTGCTTGCCTGGGTTCCCGGGGAGATGAGAGGCACAGAGTTACAGACTCTGTGGGTAAGTACCACACACAACCTGCGACCTTCAACCTTTTCCTTTTGCCCCTGTTCCTATAGGTTGCCATACAGAGACAGACACCAGAAAGTTTCAGAGTAGGAAGGGCACCTCAGATTTCATAGGTGGGCACAAAGGTCCTGGGAGGGGAAGGGACTTAGGGTCACTTAGGAAGTTAGTGGTAAAAATGAGATTAGCTTTCATGTCTGTTCTGTTTACAGGCCGCCACTGCTCAGGCACAGACAGACCCAGAGGACTGGCTCACATGAAAGTCACCCTTGTGACCTATGGGTTTTCCAGTCACTCATTTTCATCCATGGGGCCAGACTGGGACCCATCTTAGTGATGTCAAGAGCAATAGCAATTTATGAAGGGAAGGTGCTGGAGAAGCAAGAACGGGCCCTGGGTAGGAAAAGAGTTATTTAGCTTCACAAAGATTCAGTCTCTAAAGGCTCATAATTAGAAGGAACTGTGCAGTAAAGAAAAGTAAGTGGGAGACGGCAACATGATTTTTGTATTGACATTTGGTTCTTAATAATATCATCCAAAATGCGTTCTGTTCTTATAGCACTGCATCAGGTCGAGGGTATATGTTGCCGGAGTCTCCTTTGGGAAGTGGGGACAGGCTGGTGGTGAGAGAGACATACTGATTTCTCTTTGGGACCTATATGCAGCCAGGTGGAGAGCTGCAGCAGGCGCCTTGGCTCTGACAGAGGGTGGGGAGGCAATCCCAGCCGGCCTGCAAACACATGGGCAGAGTCCCTTGCCCCCAGCCCGTAAAAACACGGTTGCTGACGGGGCTAGTGATGGCAGCTCCAGGAGAGTGAAGGAAAGGATGGGATGTTACATTCTTGAGGCCTTCACAGGTACATGTCATCGAAGCCCGGCGGGGGAAGATGGTCTGGGTTAGGTCTGGAATGGAAAGAGGGGCTGGTGAGTTGGAGTGATGGCAGGCCAAGGGCACACAGGCACACAGGACCCTGAGCTGAGGGAGCCTGCCCTCCACAGTGATGTGGGGGTGCCTGGAGTTTCAGAGCATGCGCTCCAGAGCCAGACTGACTGGGACTGAATCCTGATTTTTCCAGCTCGGCTAAGTTACTTCATCTTTCAGGGCCTCGAGCTCTGCATCTGTAAAATGTGGGTACAAATACCTACCTGCAAGTGTTGATACAAGGACCCAGTGAGTTCCTGAAATGTGCTCAACTTCCAGTAAGTGACTAGCTCCTCCTTCTCCGGGTCCTCCCTGAGGGGAGCTGCGGGAAGGGAGGCGCTGAGGGGTGGGATTCCCGAAGCTCCAGGGGAGCATCAGACAGGGTCTCGAGGAGGCTCCACTCTCTTGGCAGTGGGGAATGGACCTAGTGGCAACTCTGTGGCTTTATTCCTGCAACACTGAGCTGAGCTGCCATCAAGTCCTGCTTATAGGATACCTGAGTGAATACCTACCCAGATGGGCTGGTCCCAGTGGGTCCAAAGGGGTCAAAGCGCGCTCCCGGGGGCACAGCGCCTGGAGGAAGCCGGTTTGGGAGGCCTGAGGATGGGTCAATAAGAACTCTTGGGAAGCCGGATCTCAGGGGATCCACAATCATGCCACCTCTCCGACACCTGACGCAAGAAGGAAAGATGGGTCAGCAGGTGTGACAGGGAGCTGCTGGGAGAAGAGGCGAAGGAGGAGAGAATGAACTAAGAATGTCTGGGATATTCCCTCTGGGTGGTTCAAGCAGATACATGGGGATGGCTGCCTGAGTGGCACCAGGCAAAAACAAAAAGCATACCTTCCCTGGTATGCACGGCCTGGACTTTCGGCTCTCCAGCCTCCCTGAGCCCAGGAAACTGACATCCCTGCCATGTCCTACACCCAGGGGAGACACTTTGATCAAGAACAGGTGCCAGAATTTACCAAGGTCAATGTAGAACCATCCCAAGGCCCTGCAGGGCACTACTTTAGGTCTAAGGCCTAATAAGAGCCTTGAGACAATTCATGCTGTTAGCTTTTTGGCTGTTTCCTTGAAGAGCCTCAGGGCAATCGATGGACTACCTGTGGGTCACCTCTCTGGCTCCTGACAGCGTTTGTCCCGCATGGAGTTCCATGAACCTGACCTCCTGTGCTCAAACTAGGACACATGAGCTGATGTTCCCCTAAACGTTGAAATCACTGTTCAAGCTTGGCTGCAGACTTATGTGATTTCCCCACTGTCTGAAAATGAGATGCTCAAGTTGGGTCATTTTGCAGCAGAGGTTAAAATCTAGTCTGAATCATCTGGAGAAGACAGGGCACAGCTGAGGCTGTAAAGACTTTGTTGAGTGCATGACAAGAACCACATAGAGCCCAGTGGGGATCAGACACTCCCCTTATCAAGTGAGGTGACCTCTGAAGAGCAGTGAGCTTTCCTGAGGTCTGTAGCCCACTGTGTGCTCTTCAGTCTGCACCTGATAAGCTCACGTGGTACCCTGCCATCCAAGGGAGGGCTGCTATCCTCCACAGGGCGAGCGGGGCCAGAAGCGACAGAGCAGCTGCTCCCGGGCTTGCGCAGCCTCCGACCCCCAGCACTCGGAGCTCTCCTGCACTGCTCTGGGCACGGCAGAGCAGAACAAGTGGCAGTGATTTCTTAGCTGCTCAGCAACAACCTACCTCCTTCACCCCAAAGAAGACTGATGAAAAGCTCTAAAATTAGAAGATGAGCTGGGGCTAAAAAGCCATGAGAACGAGCTGTGTTGCTGCCACCTCCCCAGCAGTACTCACCCAAAGGGGTCTAGGTCATCTCCCCCGACAGAAAACGGGCCCAGAGGATCACACCTGAAACAAACAAGGGACAATTACCATAAGTCCCAGAGCAGCGAGGCGCCTGGGCTCCCAGGGGCCCGAACCTGATGCCCGTGGGGTCACAGATGCACTCCCAGGCTCGGGGGACAGGCAAAACCCCTCCAGGAGACCATAACACAAGGGATATTTCAAAGTGGTCTTTGGCATAGACTAACACTGATTAGCATTACCAGAGCAATACTGCAAAGACCTGCACACAAAACTAAAAACATGGAGGACCCCAATTCTGTAGGAAAAAAAAATATTAATGTGGTAACCTTCACATAAATTTTATTTTATTCACACCTTTCTCAAATTCCTAAACTCTAGATAAAGAATCAAGAACTTTTAGATCAGCAAATTATTCTAAAACCCAAAAGCTAAGATGTAAAAGCTGCCAAGGGTGGAATGAGCTGGGCGCTCTCCTTCAGCCAGCCAGTGCTCGTCAGCCTTGCTGTCATTATGGTCCCTACCTGACATGTTAATACCACCGGTACTGCATACCTGCTTATGCACTGTAGCCCATTGGACGGCCACAGTGCCTTGTTGCCATTGTGGTCCCTACCTGACATGTTAATACCACAGGTACTGCATACCTGCTTATGCACTGTAGCCCATTGGACGGCCACAAGCCATTGTAACCGCCAAGATTTCTTCCACTTCCCACCAAGAACCAATTTTTGCCCTCATTGACAATGCATGATGAGCTAAGAGCATAAATCAGTGCGTGCTTTCTGGAGATTCTGTTACATATGTACAAACAAAATATATATCTATCTTTCAAAAGCCTTATGTATCCTTATAGTCTTTGACCCAGTAATTTTATGTCTAGGCATCAATCTGAAAGAAAGAATACAGAATTCAAATTAAAATATCACCATAAAACTTTAATCAAGGGAACTGGATCGGTCTAAATGGGGACCAGTTTAAGTACATTATGGTATATCCTAAATGCAGCCGCCATGGAAACAGTGTTCTTAGAATGTTTTAAAAATGCCGTGGAAAAATGCTATGCTCTCATGCTAACTATGGGAGAAAAGGGGATTATCAATAGCCTAGGAAATCACCTGCGGGGGGGGGGGTGAGAGAGAGAGAGAGAGAGAGAGAGAGAGAGAGGGAGGGAGAGAGAGAGAGAGAGAGAGAGAGAAAATAAAACTAGAAAGCAGCATACTAAAAACACAAACAGTGACAGTTATACCTGGGCGGGGAGTTTCTTCTTTCAATTTCCTGCGTTTTGTTTTTTTTTCTATAAAGGACACGGATATGGATATAATAAAAAAAAGAGTTAGTATTTGAAAAAGTGGTCTTTGGAACCTGCCTGGAGCCCCGGCAAGCAATTCAAACCTGACAGTTCGGGGGCATGGCAGTTTCCCGCCAGACCTCAGGAGAGCCTTGTAAACAGCAGCTAATCGGAGCGTACATGTAAGAAGCCATTAATTAAAGAACTGGGAAAAATCCAACAGTAGGTGCTTCTCCAGTCAGCTCTACCTCATGGGCTGGAAAGGATACTGTGATTTACGTGAACTAGGTTTCCAAGGAAAGGAATTTTTCCTGCTCTAGGTTACTGTTCCCAAGGCTTGGCTCGTGGAGCTGGCAGTCGGTTTTCGGTGGTCGCTGGTCTCTCAACGTCCTTCCGGCCTCACTCGACAGACCAGACGGTGCCAGTAGGTAGCAAAGCAGTTTATCAAATACCTCCACAAACTGCCCCCTCCGAGCAGCCAACAGAAGGGGCTTTCAGTGGCTATAAAAACGCCCAGGAGAACAGAACCTTGACAGCTCCTGAAACATGCAGTCGTATCTGTTTTTCTGCCCCAGGCCACAGTGTGGAGAGGGGAGAAGACAAGGAGAACAATGGCACTAGAAAGGCCGCTGCAGGCCCACCCCAACAGTCTGTGTACTTGAAACCGTCACAGCACATCCTTCAGGCTTGCACTCAACACAGTCTCGCTGCAACACATGCGCACTGCCGTGAGCTCATTAAGTACACGCGGAGAACTCATTTAGAAATAGTCTCAGTCCTGGATGTGCTGAATGAGGCTCTAGGGATTTTTAAAAAGATAATTTTCGTACACGGCCTCTGAAATCAAGCCCCTACTACTTCATCTGGTAATCAACTGAAGGAAAGCGTGTTGTACACTAACCCTGTAGGCACAACTACGTGGTCGGCCCACTGGACAAAAGGGGCCCCTCTAAGGGACTTGATCCCGACCACACACAATTGCCTTCTCATACGCTCCCCTCTCGTCTGAGATGGAAACAACACGCTTCTTTTGGGCACACAAACCCAGCTGACACCATTCGAATGGCTGAGGTGCTCTGGTGAACTGGAAAGGCCTCAGGACTGGAATTCAGGGATGGGCTCCGAACTCTGGGTGGGGAATCACAGATAACTGTGACCCCACGGGCTCAGGTTCGGGCCCCTGGTTGGCAGGGGTCTGTCACAAAAACCGCTGCATCTCGGTCTAAGTTTAAGTGGAAAGTCTAAGCAGTAACACTCGTAGGGTCTGCTGTGATGGAAACATAGTATTGGACATGAACAGACAGGAAAGGCCTGGAAGAGCGGATTAATAGCAGCCACCACTATTCATCGAGAACTTTCTGTGTGTCAGGCACTGTGCTAAATTTAGTTTTTAAAAGATTAAAATTTTAAATTTAATTTCCTGGATAGGTAATTTACCAGTTTCAAAATTCAAGAGTAAAAAAGGATATAAAGATCCATAATCTGAGGCTAGCTGTTTTGGAATTCGGAATTCTTTGTGTTTCAGAAAGGTCAGATGAGTACACTTAACATATATTGTGTAACACTCCCAAGCGGCGCTCTGTAACTAAATACCCTAATATTTCTGCAAAATGAATGAGTACTCACAAGTAGGATAAATGAAGATACGAGGAGCTTCATGCCACTTCAGGTCAGGTTTTGCAACCAAACGAGGTTTATCAGCAATCTTATGGGAAAAACCCTTGCTTTTCAGAGCTCTTTTGATTTCAGAAGTGCAGATAGGAGGTTGTAGATTCATAAAAGTAAAAAACTCTCCCTCTCATCCCTGTCCCCCCAGCCTACCACGTCTTCCCACACACAACTAATAACATCAGTTTCTTGTATGTCCTTCCAAAGATACTCTGCATATATGAGCAAATATGAATCCCCCCCAATTTTTTAATAGATGGATGTCCTGAGCTCCTTATATACATTATCTTATTTCATCTTTGCAGCAGCCCTCCGGGTACATGAGCTTGTTAGTTCAGGAATACGATTGACGGTATATGTTGCCGATGACAAAATTCAAGCTTTCAAGTGAAAATTAGCAATCTGGAAATTTGTATTTACCACTAGCTTGATGGCTTCCCAATACAGATGGTGAGGAAATCGATAATGTTAATGAATGAGATTTTCTGACATTGTGTAATAAAATGTGTCAACGTTTAGCAGATCTGCACATCTCAGTGTTATTTTCTAAACAACTAATACATGATCTTCCAATATCACGTATGGGTAAAAGGGGTATGACAGACCAGTGGATTTCAATGTAATAATGCACAAAAAGTTCACCAATATGGATTCAGATTCCGCTTTACAAGTAACCTTTAAAGAAACCATCACTTGTCAAGTTCTGGTATAATGCAAAGAAGAATATCCACAATTATTTGGAAAGGTTATTAAACTACTCCTCTCCTTTCCAACAACTTATCTATATTAAGGCTTGAACAAAAACATTATCACCTACAGACTAAATACAGAAGGAGAAATAAGAATCTAGCTGTCTTCTATGTCTGATATTAAAGAGATTTACAACGATGTAAAACAATGTCACTCTTCTCACTAACTTTTTTCTGTTTTGGAAAACATAGTTCCTTTCATAAAATTTATTATTTATGTTAACACATAATGGATTTATTATTGTTATTTTAAAATGAATGAATAAATGCGTATTTTAAAATTCCCAGCTATTATCTCTAATACGGTAAATATTGATAGATACTACTCAAACAAATAAGAGCTCTTTGGGGTTCTCAATAATTTTTGAGAATGCAAGAGGATTCCTGAGACCAAAAAGTTTGAGATCTGCCAGCTTAGGAAATGCAACGCAAGGAAGTAATAAATAAATTTATATACAGATGTTCAGAGTGTACAATTTAAAATGAAATATTGGACATGCTTCAACTACTCCATTGAGGTTAGGCAAACGAAACAGCATAATAAAATATCAGACACTAAAAAAAGATGTTTAGCACTTCAGTCAATGAATTATGAAATTTTAAAAAGGAAATACAGAACACAAATACCAGGAGCATTAAAGAATATGCAACGATATAGACTGATTGGGATTGAAATGAATTTTGAATGACATAAATAAGAGCTTTGTAGCTAAGGATTTATTTTCAGCAAAGCTGGTTAAGCATAGGAAAACTTGCTTTTTCAAAACAGCGAACAAGATCTGGGGCACAGAGTCTCCTGACTGAGGACAGATGGAGCAAAGGGAAATTGGGTAGAACTGTAATGACAAAAACGAAAAAATATTAGGCTTAGATGAAAACAAAACTTCCCTTACATACGGGCTGCTTTCAGTAATTCTTCCCTCAAGATCTCAGGAGTAGGAGACCTACTTTACACGCTCAATTCTCCATCATAACGGAATGTCCTCTCCGTCAAAACCAGCACCAAACCAGCAGACCCCGTATCCTTTGACAAGCTCTGGACACAAATCACCCCACACTGAGAGAAGCAAGTCACTAGGCACTAGGGAAGACAACCCCACTTTGGTTTGCATTTGAAGGCTTCCAGGTGTGGGGTAGGCAAGATGGGGTGTAGAAGGTGAGGGGTGAGACACAGGGCTGTGCCCTGGGGGGAGGGGCGCGGGCTGCTGTTTCCTGCTTGGAGGGCAAGCCACCTGTTCAGGGATGGGCTCATGAACTCCGCAGCACCGGATGGGCCTGAGGCTGTACTGCTCTTGCCCTTGTCTCCGCCCCGAGGCCCCACCCCCAAATTGGGCATTTGAGGGAAAAACAAAAAGGTGAAAGTGTGAGTGCCTGGTTGCCCGGCAACACGGAGAGGGGAGCTATAATAAAGGAATCGGTGTCATCACAGACATCTGTGCTACAGAGAAAGGGGGCTGGCAAAGAGTGGGGGTGGAGGGAGGAGAAGGGGGCTACAGAGAGAAGTCCTGACAGGTTTGTCAACTCACTAGTGTGTGACAAAAAGTCTCCTAAACACCCCGCCTCCTCTTCTAACCATCTCACCCAGTTCAGTGTCCAAGTCCTGGGAGACAGGCTTGCTTGATGAAGACCTAATTGGGGGTGGGCGTGGGGGGCAGGGGATGGATTTTTCTCCATAATCAGTTCATGCTCACTACTTTGAACTTGTACACAAATTTATTACATGACTAAAACTGAAGACCCACGGAAAGCCCAGTGTTCACCGTCCCAATTAGATAATTCCGGGAAGTTATGCTACCTCCCTACCCACTGTCTCCTCCTCCTATAAAGTGGGGGTGCCACCGATCTTCTGGGAGGGCTGCCTGAAAGATGAACCACCATAAAAGCAAGCACTGGTTCAGCGGTCACCACTTGGTGGACAGCCAAGAAATGGCAGTTGTTCCTATCCTCAATGGCAGCCAATGTCCTGGTCTAAACGCAGTCACCCAACACGCCCTCCGGGCCAGTCTTCTCACACCTGAGCGGCTCCACTCACCAAAGTCTTTTCTTGGGGTGGGGTTTTGGGGAGGAGGCTGGGTATCTAATAACATAAAACAAGGTTCTCAATGGGGAGGCCCTCTGCTCATTACACCTTCAGTCTCGTTCTCATCTCTGCTGCTACTGAATGGGACCCACTGGATGTTTACTGAACATTTACTATGTTCTGAGTAACGAGATGAACACATGATATCCATCATCACATTCAACGCTAAGACACCTCTGAGACAGGCATAATAATCCCAAGGTGCAGCTGAGGAAACCAAGGCTCTGGGGGGCTAAATGTGCTCATTGAAAGACAGGTAGAGCTACAAGATCAGGGCTGGAACCCAGCCAACCAACCTCCAAAGCCTGTGCTCCTGACTACCATATAACGAACGCCCACTCCTTGACATGGGGGGTGGGTGGGGTGGCAGGAAGAAGGGGGACAAATCCCGCCTGCTCAGAGTGGTGTGTAACAGGACGAGGCTTGGCCTCCTGCCCTACCCCCTCCCACCCACCAGGCACTTTAGCCGAAGGCACCACTGCCCTCATCAGAATCCTTCAGTGGTTTCCATGGGGAGACGCACGTACTTTGCATCAGGGGTCTTCCAAAATCTCGTCCCATCCTCCTCAGCTGTTTGTATCCTAGGATTCCAGACACGAATTCTTTCTCTAGCCACCTTCAAGAACAGTCCCATGCTTTCAGACCTTGATGCCTCTGGCCTACTGTTCCCAAAGCCTTGAATAACCTATCCCTGAAAGAAATAATTCAGACACATAAAAAGGAAAAAAGGAGCTTATGGAATCCCATGAAGACACAGCTCAGGCAGCACCTCCTCCAAGAAGCCTTTCCCAGGGCACCCATGAAGGGTCTCTGTGCTAACGTCTGTAAGTGGCAGCTGTCACTTTCATTTACTGACCTACTCATATCTCCCACATCAGAGGGAGAGCATGTGCCTCAAGAGTAGGAGCCCAGTCCTGGGGATCCTTAACCCACAGGGAAACGTGATGAATAGAGAACTCATAAAAAAGTACAAGGCATAGGTCCAGGTGATGGAGATACAAAGAGGTTAAAAAGTGGGGCAAAGGAGATTCACACTTGAAAAAAGCCAATAATTTTAGATAAAAAATAACCAAGTGGTAGTGTTAGCAAAGGCGAGGTGAACCCCAGGGCTAGGGGGTCCAGGGGTTTTGGCCAATGAAAAGAACACAAAGGGCAGGAAGAGCAGAAGGGCTGGCTATGCCTGCAGCAGACCTATGATTGGCTGAGACCATTTCCAGCCTCTCTCACCTTCTGGGCCTAGAACATCTATGCCCACATCTTCCCCAAGCCTTTCTCAGCCCAAAGACCCAGGGCCTTCACTTAGGAAAGGTTGCTAAACTGAGGCCCACACCACTCACTTGGTAATTCTCCACCGTGACAGGGAGCATTATATCCTGCCCCTTCCCCAAGTGTGGAAGCCTGCCCTGGGCTCTGCAATCCACTCACCAACACCCCACACCACCCACACCCAGCTCTAACCACACTGCCTGTCCTTCCAGCAGCGCTCTGCCCACGACGGGCCTTCAGGCTGGAGCACCCTTTCTACCACTCTTTGCTTGGCTAACATCTCCTTCTTGGGACAGCCTTCCCTGAACACCACGTGTGGTTCAGGTTCCTCTTTCTATGAGCTCCCAAGTACCTGCTGTTCATCCTCTATGCGATGAGCTGAGAGTAGGAGGCAGGAGGGCATCACTGGTCTTTGTAAAGCAAAGGGGCTAGATCTAGTGTCCCACACGTAGTGAGCTCAGTAAGTACCAGAGACTTAAGAACCTAAGTGGCTCCTCAGCATCTACACTTTGAATTATTGTTTATTTTGAAATAATTACCCATGAATGTACGGATTATTTCTGGACTCAATTCTATTCCCTTGCTTTACGTCTATTCTTCTGCCCGTATCACACTGTCTTAATTACTGTAGCTTCGTAGTAAGCTTTGAAATTAAGTGTGAGTCCTCCAATGTTTTTCTTTTTCAAGATCTTTTTTTTTGCAACCAGCTATGGGGGTTCCCTTGCATTTCCATATGAATTTTAAGATCAGCTTGTCAATTTCTAAAAAAAAAAAATAATAAAACAAAACCTTAGAAACAAAAAAAGCTCTGGGATTTTGATTGGGATTGCACTGAATATGTAGATCAACTCAGGGATTACTGAGAATATTAAGTCTTCCTATCCATGAACACAGGATGTCTTTCCATTATTTAGATCTTCCTTAATTTCTTTCAACAATGTTTTATAGTACTCAGTATACAAGTTTTGCACTTCTTTTGTTAAATTTATTCTTTTCTTTTGTTAAATTTATTCTTTTGGGGGTTACTGTAAATGGAATCAGTTCCTTAATTTCATTTCCAGATTGTTCACTGCCGACATACAGAAATACAACTGATTTTTATTCATCTTGTATCCTGTCATGTAGCTGAATTTGTTTATTAGTTCTAACAGGTTTTTTTTAATTCCTTAGTATATTCTAGACACAAGATCCAATGTCATTGTCAATAGAGATTGCTCACTTTTTACTTTCTAATCTAGATAACTTTTCTTTTTCTTGAGTGACTGCCTTAGCTAGAATCTCAAGTACCATGTTGTATAAAAGTCACAAGAGCAGATATCCTTGCTTGTTCCTGATCTTAGGGCAAAGCCTTCCCTTTTCCTCCATTATGTGGGATGTTAGCTGTGCTCTTTTTGCAGATGCTCTTTATTAGGTTGAGAGCATTTCCTTCTATTGCTGAATGCTTTTATCATGAAAGGGTGTTGGATTTTGCAAATGCTTTTTTCCCTGTCTATTTGAAATGAGCATGTGGGTTTTCTTTTTAATCCTTTGTTCTATTAATATGATGCATTACACTGATTTATTTTCAGATGTTAAACTAACCATTCCTGGAATAAATTTCATTTGGTCATGGTGTATAATCCTTTTTATGTGTGGCTGGATTTGTTTTGCTGGTATTTTGTTGAGGACTTTTATATCTATATTCACAAGGGATACTGGTTTGTAGTTTTCTTGCGACACCTTTGATTTTGTTATCAGGGTAATACTGGCCTCAGAGAATGAGTTGGGAAGTGTCCCTTCCTCTTCCACTTTTTGAAAGAGTTTGTGAAGGATTAGTATAAATAAAACATTCATTATTAAAGAAATTTTCAAATGGACCAAAAAATAGTAAAAACTTATGAACCCCTATGCATCCTTCCACTCAGTTTCGATAATTATCAATATTGTACTATTCTTATTTTACCTATACTCATTTCCCAATGTCTGATTCTTTCGGGGGGGTGAAATTATTTTAAAGCAAATCCCAGACATATCATTTCACCCTTAAATACGTGTATATATATATGTATATATATATATGCACACATATATACATATATATGTATATATATATGTAAATATATCTCTAACAGACTTTTTTTTAACATAACCAAAATTTAATTGTTTCACCTAACAAAATTAACAGTAATTCCTAATGTTATCTGATACCTGGTCCATGTTCAAATTTCCCCAAATGTTTCAAAATGATTTTTAGAATTAGCGAGAATCAAGATCTAAACAAAGTCCAATATTGTATTTAGTTGGTACGACTCTTTTAATAACGGTCCCCTTCTCTCTTTTCTCCCGATGGCCTTCATTTATTTGATGAAAAAAATAAGTTTAATTGTGTAAAAATTTTTCACGTTCCATTTTTGGCTGGAACACATGTATTCTCCTATCCCTCCTACTTCTTTTAAACTGGGAGTTCAATCTAGACACAAATTGCTGTAAACTTACTTATTAGAAGACACTTAATGTCTGGCTGTCCCATTTTCAGGTTAAGATTGATCTATGGGTTCAGGGGCTGCCAGCCTGATCCATCTATTATAAAGTTCCCCATCTACATTTGACCTACTGGCTTTAGCAACCACTGGTAATTTGTGGCCAGGTGTATGATTTCAGTAGAAATTGCAACACAGTGATTTTCTAATTCTTTCAGTTCCTCCAAGGCTAGGATTTGTTTACCTTCACAATCATAGACTCACAATCATAGACTCCAGGTCTATGATTCCCAAATCAGTATGGCACAGCCTGCAGGTGCCACTGTGGACGTCCTGGGGACATTTTTGCTTGTCACGGTGTCTGGAGAGTCCTCATGGCATTTACAGGCAGAGACCAGCTGCTGCATGCTCTACAATTCACAGCTGAATTCCACATAATGAAGAACCACCTGTATCCCACACTTTCGAACTTTCGAAGTCTTGTTAGACATTCATGGAGATGTAAAGTACCTGAGTCCAAGACCACTTCTATATGAACACAAAGTATTTTTTATACTGCACTAATGCAAATTTTTCCAGGACGGTAACTATGATGTAATGGAAGCAACACTGTCCATCTACTACTTTTGTTTGCCATTCTCCTAAGGGCTGTTCATCGTTTCAGGAAAGTCACGTTGGTAACAGCAACAGTTTGTGTATTTCAGCTGCTGATACAACACATCTGTATGTGCCAGCTTTTGTAACTGTTGAATTCAAGATAACCCTACATACAACTGCAAATGTCTATGTTTCCAGTGAAATCTTGCTCAGGCATCTACACAGTGAAAAACACATCATCTTATTACTAATTACTCTCTTTTTACTTTCCATTTATATCATAGTTAGGATTTTATACCGATTCTGTACCTTTTGAAACTGTACATTCTGTAAGTTAGATTATCTGTGAATTCCATTTTGAGAGAGTAAAGGCGATTTCACAGAATATTTAGTTTGAAACGGGTAGTAAGTCTGAGAGAGCTGAGAATTTTCTACTTAAGGTCTAAAAACCTCCTCCAACTTGACCGCTATCCAGGGCGTATTCTTAAATCTTGCCACCATATTCTGGGTACATCACAGCCAGAACCTTGTACTGGGTGTGAGGACACCTGGACCCCAGCCCTCTCTGTCTCTTTATTAGTGGCTTGTGACCTCAGGCAGGTCATCTTACCTCTGTTCCTGTCTTTAAAATAAGAAGATTAGATCAGACAAGCTGTTCTAATGTTTCAACCACTTTTTATTATTCTCTACTCTCCTCACAGGACCTCGTATTTTTGGAGATTATCATTTATTACTTATTGTAGTAATTAAATCAATTTCCCATTAACTAACCAAACGTATATAACTGCAAAACAGAATAAAATAACAATAGCAGTTAACACTTACTGAACGCTTATGATGGTCCCACAGGGAACCCTCCCACAACTCCGCCAATCCTACCATTACCACCACCACACTGTGGACTCAAATTGGGAAGTGCCATCTCAGCCAGAGACTAAGGTCTCCCGGGTCCTTGTCTCCTCCCATCGAGCAGACGTCTCCAGCCCTAAATGCTGCCATCCTAGTTTGCAAAGATCTTGGACATCACTTGTTCGTACCCCATGCTGTTTTGGAAAAGTTCTGAATTTGTGAAAAGAGGTCAGGGGACTACAGTGAAATGAAATGAAACAGGCAAGACTCTAGGACTACATCCTCTCTGGGAAAGCACCTCTGCATCTTTGCATTTTCCCAAAAAGCCTGGTCCAGGGGTCCCTCACAGACAAAGAGCTCTGGGATGAATAACTGAATCATGTGGGCAGCCATCCAGAACTGCACACGAGCCCCACGGGCACTGAGCCTTGGGCTGACTAAGAGGCTCTCTGTGACCTCTAGGAAGGGGACAGGTGGACTTCAGACACTGGGTACTTAGGGTGACTAGTAGCAGTACAAAAACTCACTGCTCTACTTATGTCTCCACGCTCTATCTCCATACACCAAGACTGACAATTCCGTTGAAGACACATGGGGGCCAGAGAGGGGTCAAGTAGCAGGACGGTCATGGCTGGAATCCTTCTGCAAAAGCATGGGCCGCCCACGGAGACTGTACTCACCAGGGAGGCTGCCGGCTGGTGTGCGGGTGGGGTGGGTGAATCCGGAGTGGGTCCACCTCTCTGGCAGTGGCAGGGGGAAACTCCCGCTGTGGACAGTTTACATTATTAGCCTTGTCCCATTGCTCATGGATAGGTGTGATGATTCCAGACACAATACGAGACCGAAGCTCCTCACTGTTCTTGTAGGTCCTGCAGGAAGTAGACGAGGGGTCAACTGCTTGTTGCTGGCTGGCAACCCCGTACACAGTATTTTGGTGGTAGAGGCGACAGCCCTGACAGCTCTTGGCGTGGCGCTTGGACCGTTTGCAGGGGTGGGAATGGGTTGCCTGGCGGGCTTGGGTGAGGGGGGCAACGGCCTGGCGTTGTCTCCGAGATTTGGGCCTAAGCTTCTTCGGCATCTGAGTTGCCCCTCCTCATGTACCAGACCATCAGAAAGAGGTGAGGACGTAGGGGCACAGGGCCTGGACTGGCTACTCCTCTGCACTGCCCCAGCCCCCCACCCTCAACTGTGTGCTCATCATGTGTCATGGGAGGATCAGGGAAGGCAAAGGCTCCGTGGGGACGATGAACTAGGATCCTGGTCCAGGTAGGAAGGGCTCTGGGGCTCAAGGTCCAGGGCCGTCACTAACTCGGGGGCCATCGGAAGGCTGCTCTAGCCTTCTTTCCTCCACCTGAGAGAGACAAACAATGCGAGCTACAGCTGAGGTGTTAAGGCAGCCTGACATAACAGAGCCAGCAGGACGCTGGAGTTCCTAAAATTCTGGTGTTTTAAAATGAGCTACTTCCTGGGTCAAAAAAGCAAACCTGCAAATGGAAAAGAACTAAAATCCTACAGAATGTTCTCTGACCACATGGTATCAGAGTAAACATCATCACAGAAAGGAAGTCTCTAAATATGTGAAAATTAAGCAACACAAGTCTAGATAATCCATGAATCAAAGAGGAAGTCTAGAAAAACAAAAACAAAGCGGTGAACCAAACTACAACATATTAAAATATGTGGGATATAGCTAAAGCAGTGCCGAGAGAAACTTTATAGCACTAATAGCTTACATTGGAAAAGAGAAAAGAAATCAATAATCAAAATTCTGACCTAAGAACCAAGAAAAAGAAGAACAAATTAAGCCCAAAGCAAGCAGAAGTAAGGAAATAATAAAGAACAGAAATCAATAAAACAGAAAACAAAAATAATAGAGAAAATTAATGAAAAAAGCTGGTTCTTCAAAAAAATGAATAAAATTGATAAACTCTAGCAAGACTGGTGAACATAAAAAGAGAGAAGACACAAATCATTAGCATCCAGAATAAAATGGGATACTACAACAGATCTGTGGCCATTGAAAGGATAAGAGCCTACTAAGAATGACTTATTCAACAACTTAGACCAATTCTTCAAAAACCATAAACTGTAAGAACTCAGCCAAATGAAACAGATAATCAGAATAGTCTATTAAAGTAACTACATTCATAATTAAGCACCCCCAAAAAGAAACCTCTAAATCCAAATGATTTCAGTGGAGAATTCGACCAAACACTTAAAGAAGAAGTAACATCAATTTTCAGTCACTTCCAGAAAATACAAGGGGACATTTCCCAACTCATTTTATGAGGCCAGTATTGCCCTGATATCGAAACCAGACAAAGAGAGTACCAAAAAAGAAAACTACAGACCAGTATTTCCTATGAACTTGGATGCAAAAATGTTCAACAAAATATTAACAAATTGAATTTAAAAATATATAAAAAGAATTATACACCACAGGATTTATTTTAGGTATGCAAGGCTGGTTCAATATCCACAAATCGTACCACATCAATAAGCTAAGGAAAATCATATGATCGTATCAACTAATGTAGAAAAAGCATTTGACAAAATCTACCACGATAGATCCATTCATGATAAAGACTCTCAACAACTAGGAATAGTTTGATAAAGAGCATCTACAAAAAACCTATAGCCAACTATATACTTAATTAATGACAGCCTGAATACTTTGTCTTTAAGACTGGAACAAGGCAAGGATGCTCTCTCTCACCGCTCGTAGTTAGCATAATACTGGAAGTTCTAGCCTTTTCAATAAGGCAAGAAAAAGCATCCAGATGAGAAAACAAGGAATAAAACTGCCCCTATTTGCAGATGACATGATAATCTACTTTGAAATTCTCAAGGAATCTACAAAAAAACTCCAAACACAATGTGAGTTCATCAAGAGTTCCGTATACAAGACAGGACATAAGATCAACACACAAAAATAAGTTGCATTGCTATATACTAACAACAAACATTTGAAAATCAAAACCAAGGACAGAATATCATTTATAATCACCTCTAACCACACCCCCCAAAGAAATAAAAACATACTCAGATTCCAAATGCTTAAAATTACAAAATGATAATGAAAGAAATCGAATAAGACCTAAATTAATGGAGGCATACCATTTTCATAGGAAAAGTGTCAAGTTTCCCCATTATAGGTTTAATGCAACTCCTATCAAAATCCTAGCAAGGTTTTTTTTTTTAATTGACATAGACAAGCTTATTCTAAAGTTCACACAGAAAGGCACAGACCCTAGAAAGCGAAACCTATCTTGACAAAGAAGTGAATGGAGGAATCATTCTACTCAATATTAAGGTCTACAATCATTACTGTGTGATACTGGCTGAGAGATAGACACAAAGATCAATGGAGAAAATAGAGAACCCAGAAATAGACCCACCCAAGTACAGATAACTGATTTCTGACAAAAGTTGCAAAAGTAATTCAATAAAAGAAAAACTAGTGTTGGAGCAATCAGACATTCATAGGCAAAAAAATCTGTTTAAACCTCACAACTTAAATCACATTCTTAATTGTAAAACATAAGACTATAAAATGTTTAGAAAAAAAATAGGAGAAAATTTGGGGGACTCTAGGGCCAGGCAAAGAGTTCTTACACCTGACACCAAAAGTTTGATTCATAAAAGCAATTGATAAAATGGTATTATCAAAATTCAAAACTTTTGCTTTGCAAAAGACCCTGTTAAGAGAGAGAGAAAAAATCAAACTACAGGCTGGGTGAAAATACTTATAAACCACCATCTAAGAAAGGACTTGCATCTGAAATATATAAGGAACTCTCAAAAATACAACAGTTAAAAAAAAAAATCGAATTAGAAAATGGGCAAAAGACATGAACAGACATTTTCCCAAGGAAGATAGACAGATGGCAAATGCACGCATGAAAAGATGCTCAAAATCATTAGCCATTGGGGAGATGCAAATTAAAACCACAAGATATTACTACACATCCATCATAATAACTGAGAAATAGTGACAACACCAAATGCTGGTGAAGATACAAAGGCACTGTATCACTCATACACTGGTGGTGGATATGTAAAATGGTACAAGTACTCTGGAAAATTGTTTAGCAATTTCTTTAAAAACTAAACATGCAATTCCCATTGCATGTACTCTTGGACATTTATTCAGAAAAATATTATGTCCACACAAAAACCTGTACATGAATATTCACAGCACCTTTATTTGTAATAGCAAAAAACTGGTAATAATTCAGATATCCTTCAATTAGTGAACGATTAAAAAAACTGTGGTACATCCATACTATAAAATACTACTCAGCAACAAAAAGGAACAAACCGTTGATGCATGCAACCATTCAGATGGATCACAAGGGTATTATGCTGAGTGAGAAAAGCCAATCCCAAAAGCTCACATACTGTATGATTCCATTTATATAACATTTTTGAAATGACAGAATTTTAGAAATGAAGAATAAATAATGGTTGCCAGGAGGTTAGGGGGAGTGGGTGTGGCAATAAAAAGGCATCAAGAAGGATCCTTGTGAAGATGGAAATGCTTTGTATCATTGTATCAAAGTCAAATCCTGGTTGTCCCGTGTAGTATAGTTTTGCACAATGTTATCATTGAGACAAAATGTATAAAGGCCACAAAGTCTCTATTATTTTTTGCAACTGCATGTAAGTCTACAATTATCTCAAAATAAACAGTTCAATTAAAAATACATTTATTATATAACCATAAAATAAACTGAGATCAGACTAGATCAGGTCTTCTCCAGCACGCAAGGGAACCCAGGGAGGGCAAGAGAGAGAGAGCCAAGTGGATAGGGCATAGGGTCCTCCATTTCCTGCGCCCACCTTTTCCACTAGAGCAACTCTACTTGAGCCAGTTTAGTAAGTCAATCCTAAAGAACACTGTGCTTGAAGTTTCATGGTTAGAAAGTGTTAATACATATAATAGCTTGGAAGCGCTAAGGGCCTGTGGTCCATACACCACTACAAAGAACAGGTTTCTACTTAGAACACAGAGCTTTGTGGTCCTTGCTCCTTCTCTGACAAGCAGGGCAGAGGGATAAGTAAATCTAACTCCTCTTTCCTTCCAATCATACGAGCTGTGTGTGATACAGTTAGAAGGCCCTCTGACCTCCCTATATAAGATGTTTACATGTAGAACTCAGGTATGATTCAAAAATTACCAAGTATTGAAAGAAGTTCTCACACAATTTCTAAGTCTCGGCAGAACTGCCACTTTGGTAGTAACAAAAGACAACTTGTCGTCCTGTCTAATGTAGAAGGGGCGTAGCAGAAAGGTACAGGTTTATTCTCCTTAGCAAATCAGTTTGCTCACCAAGGGGCACCAATTCCCACCTGAAGCAGACACGGCAGCCATGATGACCTGCCAAGGAGGCCACACGAGGGAAGGGGACTGGAAGCAGGAAATGGACTGGAGGGTGGTGAGCAGTAGTGGAAGCGGGGTCTCCTCACACAGAGGCTGCATGCAAGAGGGGAGCAGACAGACGGGGGTGCTCAGAATGACGGAGGTGGTTTGGAAGTCTGAGGAGTGCAGCGGGTTCAAAATGGTTATTGCTGATTAGATACAATCAAATGCAACAGGGTTGCTAGGCAGTTCTGATGACTGTGCTTTTACAGTGAGGCCGGGCTTCCTCCGAAACCCCAAGGAAGTCAATGAGGATAGAAAAGAAGTCCTTAAATGGAATAAAGTGGAAATAAATGGGCCTAACTATATATCAAACAGATAATTTCATTACTGATGGAAAAACAAGCATTAATCCAAGTATCTAATGAACACAATACTCTACATACTGCCTCAGAGGGACACACTCAAAGGACAAAAAGAACTGGGAAAAGACCGTATTAGAAACTTTACTTAGTAGATTTCTTCTTGGCAGGCACTGATGCAGCAGTTCAGAAACGACTTGTGTATTTTAGGACCAAACAAATGAGTAAATACGTCGACGCTCTTAGGCATCGGGTTCTCAGAACAGAACGGAGCTACAAGGGGGGATAAGAGAATAAGGGTCCCGCAGGGTGAGGTTAAAAATACAAGTATCAGTTTGAAATTTAAGAAAAAAGCTTTAAAAATAAAGCTTCTACCTCTATTCTCTGACAAAGCCTGGAAGTGATAACATCCTTAGCCTTAACGAGCACTCTCAGGGTGCAGATCTTGGTTTTTAAATAATATTCCCCGCTGTCACGCGGGGTGAAACGCGGGGTCTCTGGTCCGGCTCCCCACACAAGAACGCAGGATATGGTGAAGCCAAAAAAGAACACCCACGGAGCCATAGGTAGGGGAGTCATACCACTATAGTCTCGCTGGCGTCTGGGTTGGAGACGCAGGAAGCAGGAGCCACACGATCCGCAGCCCGCCGTCCAATGCCCTCTGTCAACCAACCCCTTGCTAGCTGCAATCCGCCATGCCAAGTGCAGTCTGCTCTTGCAGGCTCAGCCGCCATCTCCTTGCTAGCCCCAGTTTGCTGCTAGCGTAGCCACAGCAGTTATATTAGTGCCCAATGGCTCACTGGTTACAGCTGACAGCCAACTAGCCACAGTTGATGGCCATCCAATCCCAGTTGATGGCCACTTACTACCTGAGCCAGTACCTTTCCATGTGAGGCCGAGAGCCTGGAAACTGCACTCCTAGCTCTGTCCCCACACCCACCAACAGAAATCATGGCTCCTCAGAAAAATGGGCGATTTCAAGGTAGGGGGCAAGGAAAGTGCAAGGTGAGGCTAGAACATCTTATTATGCCAGACAGGAAGAAAACGCTCAAAGAAGGATGAGGAGCTGTCAAAAGGACACAGGAGGCAGCTTGAAGGGGTTATCACCAGTCAGCTCTGGTACGACGTGAGCATTCAAAGAACAACAGAAATGAACTATAACTGAATAAAAAAAATCCACTAGTCTATACTGATATTTTAAACATTAGAAATGAGGGGGACAAGGAGAAAAGAAAACATTTTTATAAAAAAAATGCTAAAATAAAAGTAGAAAAAATGATAAACATAGAAACTTACTGTTTTATAATCATCACAATAATAACTGATTTGGCAAGAAACATCAATAGGTGCTAAAACCACTGGGCAAAGACCATTAGGAAGCAGAATATTCAGTCCACTAGTATAATCCCACATATCACTTATGAAACACAAAGGAAAACAGGTGGCTTCATAACCAAGTGATCAAACCGAACAAAATCAGCTGTGATCCAGGTCACACACCTGATGCGAAACACTGAGAACAGAGTCTCACCTACAGTGTTCTTGTCGAAAACGTTCAACCTCCATCCAATGATGAGCAAGCAATCTGACCTTGAGAAAAAAACAATCTGAACATTCTACACAAGAACTGACCTCAAGTCTTCAAAGATACCAGTGCTACAAGAAAACAAAAGTCTAAGTAACTGTTCTAGATTAAAGGTAATTTAAGAGACATGACAATAAATGCAATGTGTTATCTTGGTGGACAAGCAGAAAAACTCAAATCAAAAACCGAAAGACTAGCAAAAAAGGAAATTGGGATGACTGCAGAAATCGGAACACAAACTAAACTATACCAACACATCGGTGCTACATTTCCTGACCGTGATAACTGTATTAAAGTTATATAGGAGGATGCCCTTGTAAACACATGGAATTACATTATGAAATATTTAGGGGTCAGGAAACAATGCTCAAATGGTTCAAGAACAAAAGAACATACAGAAAAATTCAGCAAATATGGCAAAATGTTAAAAAAATTAGTGAATCTAGGTGGTTGAGTGTATGAGTGTTCATTGTACTATTTTTGCAAGCCATCTTTTCTGCAGGGTTGCAAATTTCAAAATCAAAAGTCCAGAGAATGAGAAGATAAAAGCCTGACTAGAGAAAATATTTACAAAACACATATGATAAAAGAGTGTTATCAAAAATATACAAAAAAAAACCCTCCTAGAACTCAACAAATAGAAAACAACTCAAATAAAAAATGGGCCAAAGACCTGAACAACTACCTCACCAAAGAAGATACAGATGGCAAAAAAGCACATGAAAAGATGCTCCACATCGTATGTCATCAGAGAAACGCAAATTAAAAGACAAATGAGATACCACTGCACACTTACGAGAATGGGCAAACTCTGAAACACTAACACTCCCAAATGCAGACGAGGAGGTGGAGCAACAGGAAGTCGCATGCATTGCTGGTGGGGACAGTGGTACAGCCTCTTCGGAAGACAGTCTGGCAGTTTCTTACACACCTACACACACTCCAACACCACTAAGAACGAACCCTACGGTAAACTATGGACTTTGGGTGACAATGTGTCAATATATAGGTTCACCCAATTACAAAAATGTACCTCTTTGGTGCGGGAGACTGACAGTGAAGGAGGCTGGGCGTGTGTGTGTGCATAGGGCAGGCGCAGGAGGTACATGGGAACTCTGCACTTGCTGCTCAATTCTGCTGTGACCCTAAAACTGCTCTAAAAAAATAAAGTCTATTAAAACGAAGTTGCGGGTGGAGTGGAGTCCCGAAAAGGCGCATTTTCCTCAGGAGCCTACTCTGACTGCCTCCAATGGCCCAGCGCATCTCTATTCTGTAGCCGCTGTACCACTTGTGGACTCTTGACTGCATGATTTTATTTCCCGTGGCATTTCCCATGTGAGTCTTCTCTTCAAATCAATTAAAAACAGAGAAGAGAATTGAGGAGTGACTGAGCCCACAAATGAAAGATCCTTCTGTTAACCTTCCTTCATTCTCTGGATACCCCCACCCCATTCCTAATTTCTGGCCACCGATTCTCTTTTCTTTTTCCCAGGGAAAACTATCACTTAGAAGTACCTGTCGAAGTCACGCAGGTGTTCTGAATCGATATAATCATCCAAGTTCAGGGTCAAGTCTGACACTTGCTGTGAGCCATATTCCTAGAAAAATAAAAATGAAAATAAGAGACTGGGAATATTTGGGGGCTAATGAGTGGATTGGCGGGGGGAGAGTGCCAATTAAATATTCAACCTAAATACATATGCACACACAGACACATCCAGAAGGACTGTTTGTAATATAGGAAACACCCTTCTAATGCCTGGGGACTTCTCTGATTTAGGAATACTGTCTTTCTGAGGCAGAGCCCAGAAAACCTACTTTCCAGGCTCTTTTGCTGCTTGTGCACCGGTGTGTAACTGAGGTGCCAAACGGATGCACAACTTCGACTTTGAGGTGGGCGATATGAAGAAGCAAGATGAGCAAGGAGCAGCTTTCTTGCTAATGAGGGGACAGAGCCTCCGTGGCGCGTGGGAAGAGGCAGTGTTGGCCAGTACCTAATGCCTCGGGCGGCGGCGGCACGGGTTCCCACGGCATGGTGTAGGGCACTCTCCTGGAAGCCCAGCCTTAAACTTGTTTCCAGCCCTTCTGACGATTCAATGAGCTACCCCAGCTCTTTTAATAAACCCAATCTGTTTAAACCTCAGGGGATTTTGTTGTTTGTAACTAAGAAGCTTGTCTGATATAAGATCTAAATGTTCATCGAAAGGGAGGAATAAATTGTGGTATTATGAAATACTATATAGTGGTTAGAATGAAGAAGGCATATCTGTCTATATGTATTCCCATGTAAACACCTCCAAACATGTTGAGTGGAAAAAGCCAGGTGCAGTACAATACAGACTGCATGGTACTTTCATATGAACACACGCAGACAACCAGGACAAACAAAAAGAAAGTCACTGCCCTCATGGTGCTTATAGTCCAGCGACAGAACGCAACATTAACCCAAAGCATAAATAAATACATAATTACACACTGTGGTACCAGGCAGGAAAATAAAATCATGAAGCAGAGGCACAATTTAGACTTTTCTGGCAAGTGAGAGTAGGTAGTCAGCACTGAGCTTTTTGACTAAGTAAACGAGAGGGAGTTAGCCAGGCTAAAGAAAAGATGGAGGGTGTGCATGAGGTGTGTGAGGCGACCCACGGTGGAGGGGAAGAGCTTTCCAGCACAGGAAACAAGAAGTGTAAAGCCTCCAAGGCAGCAGAGAGCTAGGCTTATCTAAAGAACTACAGTAGCCACCGGGGGCTACAGTCAGTTTTCCCCCTCATGTTGTCACTGAATGGTTTATTGTAACCATTCCCCTGTGATGGACAGTCCCCTGCGCCCTTATAATACCAGGTGGTGAAAATCTTTGAGCACAGAGCTTTTCTGTACTTCGGGTTCTTGCCTTAGGATCCAGTTGCAGAAGGAGGCTCCCCAGGTAAAGACTCCACAGACGTGTAGAGCTCTCCATGCACACTGTTAAATGGCTGTCGAAAGGGCGACCCCACTGCCCACCGCCACCAGCTGACCTCCCTGCGTCTCACACTCACCAGCACGTTGATGATCACGCTCTTCTCCACGGTGACAACCTTCAGCAGGAGCTTTCTGGACCCGTCCTTAGATTCGTACCGGAGGGCATACAGGTCTTTATTGTTGCTCCACTCTGCAGGCAGCAGTTCTGACTTCTTGTCACTGGGACTCGGCTGAGAAGACACCAGGGTTGTGAGATGGGCGGTCAGGACCTCAGAACACAGTTACACAGGACGTTGTAGACAATCTAATCCCATGCCTCTCTTCCCAGATGAGGGCATGGAGGTCAGGAGAAATAAAATGTCCCAGGCCCTAGAGCAGGTTCGAGGTCTGGGACCCGGGTGTCTGGACTCCTTGCTTTTGATCCTCTCTCATCTCTGACTACCTCTGTGACAGGGCACTGGAACCTGTCAGGAATCTGCAGCCGTGGTTCAGTAGTAATCTCCTCACCATCTCGCTTGCCGAGAATAAGGCAAATCATCTCAAGGGATTCTGTGAAATGCTAAGGCAGTGTTTTTCAGAGATTGGAATTTGGGCCATCTGCAGTAGGATCACCAAAATACTGACAAAAAATACAGATTCTAACGCACCCCTCCAGACCACTGGAGTGCTTTAACAAAAATTACAAACAATTTTCATACACACACAAAATGTAGCATAAGTACAAGATAAAAGAGAATGATAAGATGGACACCTGTGTACCTCGCAGCAGCTTAAGAAATAGGACACTGCCAGTACGGCTAAAGCCTCGAGTAACAAACCCCCAGCAAAGCTCCCTCCTTCCCTCTCACAGCTAATTACTACTCTGTATTTCTACAAATTTCTTAACTTTTCCTTATAGTTAGTTGTATTACTATGCATACAACCCTAACAACAAATTGTTTCAAATGTTTCTGAATTTTATTGCGTCACTTTTATCACTTGCCTTTCTCATTCGATAGTTTCTTGAGATTCATCCTTGCCAATGTATTTAACTATAGCTGATCACTATAGAGCATCGCACTGCTATACAGCAGTGCACAGCTATCCAGCATGCAATGGTGTATGTTGCCAGTTACATCCCCACTTTTTGATAGATATTTGCAGCGCGTACAGTTTGTTTAGCTATTACAATCACTGCTCCTATGAACGCCCTTGTACACATCCCAGTACACACATGGATGAATGTCTACCCAGTATGTATAGAGGAAGAACTTTTAGTTTAGAAGTGTACAGATTTGCACTCCCATCAGCAATGGCTAAGAGTTCTGGATGTTCCATGTGATCAGCAACATTGCTCTTATTCAGTTTTTAAATTTCTGCCAACCTAGGGGTGCAAAGATGCATCACTCCGAGTTGTGATGTCTTCCTTTCTTTTGTTTTTTAGTAATCCTGCGACTTTCCTTTATACACTAGTTTGAGAACCAGTGAGGGAGAATGGTGGCCATTTAAACTCTGACTACCATGTTTCCCCGAAAATAAGACCAGGTCTTATATTAATTTTTGCTCCAAAAGACGCATTAGGGCTTATGTTCAGGGGATGGATGTCCTGAGAAATCATGCTACGGCTTAGTTTCCAGTTAGGTCTTATATTCGGGGAAACACGGTACCCCTCTGAAGAGCAATCGGCAATATTGCAATGACGGGGGCTGACACCTCATGAACCAAAACCTCCACCCCTGGAAGAACCCCTGTGCAGAAGCACAGGACACGATGAGGGACCTTCATCACAGCCTTATCAGGGACACCAAAGTGGAGCTGATATGCAAAAGATGCTCACAGAGGAATACGCTGTATCCGTGAGCAGGAACAAACGGGGTAATTGCAGCATTACAGATAAAAGTAAAAAAATAGGACTTAAAGAAAAGTTAAAGAAAAAATGAGACTTATAGCTGGATATTATTTATGTAAAAATTTTTAAAACACATGCAAAAAAATCTGTATTTTTTTCATGGATTCATATTTATATAGCTAAATATGGAGCAAATGGACTGGGAAGATCTATATTTGTGAAAATATAGTAGGAGAGAGTGGGACCAAAGATGAAGAACAAGGGCAATAAGACAAAGGTCCAGCAACGCAGGCCTTACACACCCCATGGACAGACAGCAGGAGGCCACGAGTGGAGAATTGTAGGCCTCTCCTCCTTGGTCACTCAGGAATCCAATGGGGAAAGAGATCTCAAGTAAAATTCAAGGTGTTGCTACTAACGTGGTTTAAAGCCTGACCTGATGACAAGGAAACTCACAGGCCTGAAGCAGAGAAATGAGAGTGACAAAAAACAAAAGTGAAACTAATCAAACAAAATCAAAATCAAAACAGAAGAGAAACTACTCTGTTAAGTAAGAAAGAGAAACTCTCGTCATCGCAACCCAGTCAATTTTCTGTAACGTGTAGTGTTGTGGATTTAATGTTTACTTTGGAAATCAAGAATCTCATAACATGCCTGTCTTTGTTGTTAAGGGCCTTTGAATTTATATTCATATCTTCCATCTACAGTATTCAACCCCTCAGAATTTTTCCTTGGAAGGTAGATAGTTCAGTATGCTCACTACCCCATAACGTCGAGCTTCCAGAGCCAGAGAGAATCTTGGGGCTTGCCTCTCACTGCAGTAGAACAAAAGGTTTCCCAGCCCCAAGGGCTGCCCTGATACGGGAAAAATAAGTGGAACAGAGAGGCACTGGCCCTGGTGGTATCAGGCCAAACACGGCTTTCAACTGCCCTCTAGGCCCTTTATATATCGGGCCTCCCAGAAAGCTACAATTGGAATGTAGCCAAAGTGCATGGCTTGTAGTTTAAGTCCCTCAGATGGAAAATCCGAGGGCTGACAGGGCCTGAGAATTGCCCCAAGTCATACTAAGGCAGACACAGAACTGGTTTTGCCATTCAGAGATTCTGGTTGCCCAGGCCATGGCTGGAGAAGATTTTCCCCAGCCAGGTCCACCAGAATGACCCCCAAAGAGGAAATAGAGTTGTCCCCTTAGGCAAACTCCTGGGGGTTGGAAGCATTCTTTAGTGGTCACGAATTCATCCCAGTGCCTCTGAGCTAAAATGCAGCCAAAGAAACTCAAACAGATTACTTGGAGAATTTTCTCTTTGTCATCCTTAGATTCCAACAACAGAAAACAAAATTCTCTAATTTAAGTCTATGGCCATCTCTCTCCTTCTGCCACCTAAACCACTTGACACACCTGTAAAGCTTTTATGAGGCAAGGTGCTGACTTCAAGAAAGAAATCCAAATATTGGATTTTTATTCAAACCAATGGCTGCATTGCTTCCCTAATCAAGTTTTATGGACACAATTCCCGTACCAGAGGAGACAAAACCAAAGAGAAAAAGCAGACAATTTAGCTTTTTATTTAACTGCCAATATATTATATGATCGAGACGTACACACTTTTGGGACCGTCCTCTCTCTCATCACCCCCAGAAGGGTGCAGAGCGGGAGGTGGCTAGAGAGGCAACATACACATCCTCTGAGCTTGACAGACACTACTGGTCTCTGCAGAGTCTTCTGGTTCCAGGCCAGAAAATTAAATACTCGCTCAAATAAATGAATAGGAAAGATGCCTCTCCAAATGGCTTCAACTCTGAATGAAAGTAGACTCAGCAGAAGTGAAAGGAGGACAAGTGCAACCTGAGCTCCAATGGCACTTAAAAGAAAGGGCAAAGAGAAGCCAAAATAGTCTAGTGTGCAGTACAAACAGCTGTCCCCTCCGAGGGCATGCGTGACTTAGTACTGGGGTAGACATCCGAATAGGGGGCCATGCCTTCCCAGATGCTCATCCTCACCCTCCCTCGCCTCCCCCCAGACGTCTGGAGCCAGCGTCTTTTTCTGACCTGCATGAAATACACACACAGCACCATGAACAGGGTGGAATTAGATGGGGGCTTTTCGGAATTAGTTCAGGACCTTTTATTTTAACCAGTATTAAAATGAAATCATCTTCTTTCTGCAGATTTCACCTGAAAATTTTGGGGCTCGGAGTATATGGCAAGGAGATGACGCTGGCTGGAAGGAGCCACTGACCTATATGAACCGACGTCCCTAAGCTGTCAAAGTGACTCAGAGTCGATGTGAGAGGGGATGAGTGATGGGAGCAGATCTGTAGCGTGGATATGTATCGTGGGGAGAAAAGAAGGGAGTCACAGAAGGCAGGCCCTGTGTAACAAGCTCCTGTTCCAGGAGAAGAGGTTCTGACGGTGTGGCAGCTCGTAGCAGCTAGCTGGGAATACACACGGCAAGTGAGATGTGTGCGGACGGGCAGAGAACAGGGTCGACCTGTAGGACCTGAAGGAGAGGGCAAGGGGCAGGGTGGGGGGTAGCTGAGGGCCCATGGGGGAGCTCCAAGGTCAGGACCAAATCTTACTCCGCTTTCTCATCCCACTGCCCCTTGCACATCCTACAAATTCTTGGGAGAACTTCCCAGGAAAAGCTGAAATGAAATGACTGGGGCAAGTGAAAGAACTGTCAAATACCGGAAAGCTAGAGTGGGGCAAATGAGGAGATATAGGTTTCTGTTGGGGAGACTATCCACTGAAAGGGCAGGCCTGACACTTCTGAGTGGGAGCTGTCTCTATTTGGTGAAAGGGTCTAAAATGATGAAAGACAAGGTAAGTGGATGGAGCGCAGGGTGAACAGAAAAGCCAGGAACAGAGACA
This sequence comes from Rhinolophus ferrumequinum, assembly GCF_004115265.2. Lineage (NCBI taxonomy): Eukaryota > Metazoa > Chordata > Mammalia > Chiroptera > Rhinolophidae > Rhinolophus > Rhinolophus ferrumequinum. The sequence continues at coordinate 23,871,691 of NC_046306.1, read as the reverse complement.
TTTGGGGGCAAGAAATGGTTCCTGTTTCCAGGTGTGTGTATGTGAAAGGCCAGTCCTTCCTTTCCAGCCTTATCTCCAGTCCTATAGTCCACACGAGGGAAGAAGTATATGTGAGCTTGGACGTGCGGAAAAGGGATGCTAAGTGTCTATGTGGGGTCCCAGTGAGAAACTAGAAGTTTGGGGGGGAGGGAGAAAAAAAAGAGAAAGTGAGAGAGAGAAAAATCCATGACAGTTCTTGGGCTTCTGATTCCTGTTGGTGCGGGCACAGAGACAGGGGTGTGGGCGTGGTGGTCACTAGTTCAAAGAGACAGCGGAATGGGGCAGTGAGAGCTCCGGGGAGTAGCTGGTTCTAAGTACTCAGGCCGTGTAAACCGTGTTTGAGGAGGGATCCCTAAAGCTCTCGGTCAGGAGAGGAAACATTAAGACTCTGGATGTATATCTGGGGAACTAAAAAAGGATTAGGGAGTTTGAGAGCTGAAGCAGTTAGAAATGAGAGTCAAGTTAAAAATCTCACTGTAAGATGCAAGGGGTGAGGTGCCCTGCTCCCCAGAACTGGTCTAGGTTCTGAGAGAGAGAAGAGAGAGGCAGTGAGGGGCAGGCTTGGAGTCCTGAGTGTGCGAGCAGTGACTATGGCTGGGAGGGTATTTCCTGAGGGAGGAGAAGGGAAATGAAGGGGGAGTAAGGAGGCTAGGCGCGGTTCTCACAGGAAGCCGCCGTGTAGTACGGGAGTCACAGGGACGAGGGGAGAATGGTACAGCAAAGAAGTAGTGAGGTAGGCTGTGCCCAGCAGTCCCAGGGCTCCCTGGGGGCTGACAAGGCCCCCAGCTGTGAGAGGCAGAGCCTGACATGGGAGGGCAGGACGGAGGGACAGCGGTGGGGAGGAAACCTTACAGCCAGGCTGTCTGTGTGTGGCAGGTACCTGTCTCCCCCAGCCCAGAGTTGGGAATGAGGGTGGCGAGCGGGATGCACTGGGCCGTTGATTGGGGCTGAGTAGGTCAAAGCTCACCCCTCTCCCTGGGCTTGGATCCAGTTATCTGATGGAGGCTAGAGTACAGTATGGCGGCAGGACTGAGTCCAGCTCCTCGTCCCCCACTGTGTGGGAAGGAGCTGAGTGGACGTCAGGCAGGTGAGGAGTGCGCATGGGAGGACAGCCGTCGAGGTGCCAGGTCCACATAAGCCTGGCCTGGGAGGCTGCTAGGCTGTGCAGAAGCGAGTTTCTGTCCTTGGGTTTTCAATCCCGTGCCAGCTGTGTCGGAGGGGCTTTGGGCTGAGCAGGGACAATACAGCACGTCGCCCACCCGCAGCCCACTTAGGCACTACACCCATAGGGTCGTGCACCCCAGGTTCCGAACTTGGGAGGGAAGAAGGGACAGGCGCTTTGGACCAGGCCTTCGGTCCTATGGGTTTGGGCAGAAGACACCTGAGCCCCTCCACCCTGATCCTGAACCGGCTCCGCGGCGTACCTGGTCGCCGGTGCCCAGGGCGTAGTAGCCGTGCGTCACCACCTCCCAGTGAAGGAAGCAGACGAGCGCGTCCTGCGCGCAGGTGATTGCCGGCGCCGCCGATGCGAACAGCACCTCCAGGCCCGCCATGCGCGTCCCGGGCTTCTGCGGGCAGAGGAAGTAAGGAAATGCGGTGAGCCTTCTCGGCCCTCCGAGGCCTGATAACTCCGCTCTGCTACTCCGCTAGTCCCGCCTGCGACTCCACCACCGGCCAAAATGGAGACTCCCCGGGGTGGGGGCAGGGCCGCCGGAAGTAGCTCTACAGGCTGGCGCAGCGGCGGCAACGCTCCGGGGCGGGACACTGGAGCGCGACACTTAAAGGTTCCGCCAGGTAGCGCGCGGGTGGGGCCCCTGGGGGAGCGGCCCTTCAAAGCTGGAATCCTTATCTTCCCCGGTTTCTGGCCGGACCTCTGCAGACAGGGTGTTTTGAGGAGAGGCCACTTCGTTCTGAGCCACAGACTTCCCACCCACAAAACGGGATGGGCGTATGCTAGTGGCGGGAGAGGTTAAGAAATATGGCTAAAATATGTTCATCATAATAGTTGGATCTTATGTAGTGCTTGCTATATGGCTAAAATATATTCATAATAATAGTCGGCTCTTATATTAGGGTTAGGGTTAGTGCTAATGTGCTATGTGCCACATTATTTGAAATGCTTTACTTCTTGTATTCATTTATGTAATCCTCACGACTTAACCTTATAAGGTTGGTATTAATGATAGCCCCATTTTACAGTTGGGTAAATAGAAGCACAGAGGGTAAATTTGACCAAGATGACTGTCACGGAGGGTCCTCTCCATACTGGCTGGAGAGCCATCCATGTCCTCCCACCCCTCCTCAGGGGTCCAACTTCTGAGAACAGTGGCTACTGGGTACCACACACTGTGTGGGGGCCACATGTCCTCCTGCAGAGTCAGACACCATTTCTACCTGGCCAGAATCCTGCTTGCGGTGCCAGGTGCCTGATTGGGTGGAGGCTACGGTTTAAGATGTCTGCAACCCTCGGAGCCTACGGCAGCTGCAGGCTACCAAAAAGCAGGTGATGCCTGCTATGGCTAACAGGGTGGCGTGCAATCTGGCAGCTTGAGAGACCCACCAATTCACTGAGGGGTAACATTTCTCCCAAACAGATCGCACCTCCTGTTCCCAGTGCTACTTCTCACGGGTCTCCCAAAACAGAGTTTATATGTATTAACAGCTCCATTACCTTTCGGATTGTTTTGGCCAACACCATACCCTAGTCGCTGCACAATTTGTCATTCAGGGTCTCTCGTCCCGCTCCCCACATAAGAACACAGGACATGGTGAGGCCAAAAAGGAACACCCATGGAGCCACAGATAGGGGAGTCATACCACTATATTCTCCCTGGTGGCTGGGTTGGAGACACAGGAAGCAGGAGCCACATGATCCGCAACCCGCCACCCGCTTCTCTGCCAACCAACCTCACTTGCTAACTACAATCAGTCTCCCTGCAATCCGCAATCCACACTCGGCCCCCTGCTAGTGTAGCCACGGCAGTTATATCAGTGGCTAATGGCTAACAGCTAACAGCTGACGGCCAACTAGTCACAGCTGATGGCCATCTACTACCCAAGCCAGCACCTTTCCATGTGAGGCCGAGAGCCTGGAAGCCCAAGCCAAAAGTAAGGGGGTGAGGTCGCGGGCCTCAGAGAGTAACACGCATGCAGATGTGGTGTGATCTCATGGCAGCAGGGGTGGCTCGGGAAAAAATAGACCAACAGCCCAATGCGTTCTTGTTGCAACTTTGGAAACAGTTGCGTCCGGAACAGTAATTCCAGCACAGCCTAAAGGAGAAGTCGTTGAAAGTGACGGGGGTACTCATTTTACGGGGCAAGAAGTGCAGCGATGGATATACAATGGTTGTTCCATACCCCATACAAACCACAAGCAGCTGGCATGATTGAACGCTACAATGGCCTTTTGAAGAAAGGTCTCTGGGTGTCAAAACACCCTCCCACAATGCACAACTGGGCCTCGCGTCTGTGGGATGTCTTGAGAATGCTGAATAAGAGACCACAGAAGGGAGGGCCCGCACCAGTAGAAACTCTGCTATATCGGTCGGCCACTCCCATTCAGTTACAGGTTACAAGTGAGACTCTGTTAAAGCCAGGCTATGGCAGAAATGGAAATATTTTGCTGCCAGCACCCAGATGCTTGAAAGCAGGGGAACGGCAGCAGTGGACTTGGCCCTGGCAGGTCAAAAGCCCCCACTGTCAGTGGTTGGGCCTGATAGCCTCATGGGGGAGCTGGTTTGACTTATGATTTGCAAGTGATGCCAGGGGTAGTGGCCAAGTGGCCACCGTAAGTGACCGTAGTATGCAGAGGTCCCGATGCCGGGATGATTTTGTGGGAAACCTATATGCTCTCGCTATGGCCTATTATGGGGTCCCCTGTTCTGTAACATGTTGAAACTATGCAAGGGACCCCAAGAACTGCCATAAAGGTCTGGTACTACAAACCAGGAAAGGTGCCAGTGGCAGCAACCCTCCTTTCCCAGGACAAAAAGCTGGCATGTATCCTCCCAGATGGAAGGGATTTGCCATTTTGGTTCCTAAGACTACTATTTCTTTCTGCCCATAGGTGCCTATAGGCTAATACGGCACAGGGACCCTCGCAGAAGATGCTTGTCATGTAGATTGTGAGGTGAGACCGTGTAGGGGTGGAGTGTGGGGACAGAGCCCCAGAGAGCAGTTTCCAGGCTCTCAGCCTCACGTGGAAAGGTGCTGGCTCGGGTAGTAGATGGCCATCAGCTGTTACCGGTTAGCTATTAGCCACTGATACAACTTCCGTGGCTAAGCTAGCAAGGGGCAGAGTGTGGATTGCGGATTGCAGAGAGACGGATTTCAGTTAGCATGGTGGATTGCAGTTAGCAAGTGAGGTTGGTTGGCAGAGAAGCGGGTGGCGGGTTGCGGATCATGTGGCTCCTGCTTCCTGTGTCTCCAACCCAGCCACCAGGGAGAATATAGTGGTATGACTCCCCTATCTATGGCTCCATCGGTGTTCCTTTTTGGCCTCACCATGTCCTGTGTTCTTATGTGGTGAGCGGGCCCAGAGACCCCGCATGACACCCTGCATGACAGTGACACAGCAAGCCACTGAGTGGCAGAAATGGTACTGGAACCTAGCAGTCTGGCTCCTAGGATAACATTTATTAAATGTTTATTGTGTGCTAGATCCTGTGCCAAAACCTTTACATCACCCTAACAACATTTCTATGAGGTGTGTTCCATTATCACCCCCATGTGGCACATGACAAAACCAGCTCAGATAATTGAAATCACTTCCCCCCAAGAAGACAGAACTGCTGGCCCCAAAGCTGAAGCCCCTGATCCACTACCAGATTTCAGTTGTTTATTTGCCTGTCTCCTTCATGACTTTTACCTCCTATTATTTCTTCAACAAGTTTCTTGAAATTCACTTACTGTTTTTACTCAAATTCGTTTAGTTTCCCATTCCAGTCAGCACCCTGCTGCACGCCATATTCATCTCTCACTTGGATGCCTGCACCAGCCTCTGAACTGCTCTCCTCCATCTCTGCCTCTCCAAAGTCTGTTTGACACTCTGCGGCTAGAGTTTCTGTTAGAACACAAGCCAGATCCCAACCCTCCTCTGTTCAAAACCCTCCCAGGGTTTCCATCGCACTCCAAAAGTAAAGTCCTCTCCATGGCCTGCAGAAATCTGCATTTGGTCTGCGCCCCCTTACCCCCGCCCCTTACCTGTCTCTCTCCAACATCAGTTCCTCCAACTCTTCCTTCATCACCTGCATTCTTAACTGCAACGACCTTGACTCCTATCTCCTCTCGCACCACATCTGATCCAACAGCAAAGCTAGTGAACTTTGCTCTCAAGATATACTCACATCCTGAATCTGACCACTTCCTACCCCTCCACTGCCTCCACCCTGGTCTGATCCTCCAGCATCTCATACTTGGACTATACAGTAGCTTCCGACCCATTCTCCGTCTTCCACATGTTCGATTCTCCAGGCCATAGGATGTACTGCTGCTGTCTCTGCCTGGAGTTCTCTTTCCGCAAAAGGTTGTTCCTTCCTTTTAAGTAACTCCTTCCCTCACCTCCTAACTAGCCTCAGCAGAGGGATACCCTGACACTAACCATAATCTGATGGATATTAGGTATTTATTTGTTTGCTTGTTTACTTAGTGAATGTCTTCCCAGCAGACTGTGACAAGGGAGCAAGGACCATACCTATCTTGTACACAGGTATGCCTGAGTGCCTTCCTGGATCAATATATACTTATTGAATAAATAAATGATAGATGAATGAATTATTGGCCTGGGCTCAACCCAACTGGGCCAGTCTCACCTCTTTGGAGTCTACCACTCACTTTGTTAGCTGACCCTGTATCTCTCCAAATTTTGTGTTCCTGGGGTTCACCTGGGATGGCCAGATTCTGGAACCCCATCTACAGAGCTTCTAGCTGAGCAAGTCTGAGATAGAGTGCAGGTATGTTGACCACACTCTGGGCGATGCTAACGCTGGTGACCATTGAACTCCTGTGATATACTGCCTGTGGCATAAAGCTCCATAGCTTTATGGCTCTTTCCACCAAGAAGCTCTATGCTTTCAGGCATCCCTGCCTTTGCTTGCTCTGTCTCTTCTGCTTGCATTGTCCTTCCCTGGTTATGGAAAATTCCACCCATTCATTCATTCATTCATTCAATCATGCAGTAAACCTCCACAGGCTGGGTTGCCATGGATGGTGATACAGACTGTGCACTACACGAAGGTGCCCAGCTTACTGGCAGCCCCGTTCCTGAGTGCCTGCTGTGAGCCAGGCCCAGAGGAACAAGCCACTATGGAGTCCACTATCTAGTGGTAAAAAATTGTTACAGACAAAAGTCACCCAGTGTGAAAACTCATGACAAAGAGGCACTTGGAGGTCTGTGCAAGCCCAGAGGAGGCAACGAATTCAGTCTCGGGGTCAGGGAGGACATATTGGAGGAAGAGAGGCTCAACTGCACTGGACCGTAATGGGAGATTGGGAGTGAAGTGAGGGACAAAAGGTGTTCCAGTAGTAGGGAACAGCATATGCAAAAGCTTGGAGGTGTGAAATGCCGCTAGTACTGTGTGATTAGAGGGCCAATGCTGCCATCCGTGAGAGGCCTTCCTTCAGCTCCTCTGCCCCAAAACTAATTACTCTCTCCTTGGGGCCATTTATCAGTGGGGGTGCCAAAGGGCGGGCGTGGGACAGTGAGGGCTATCAGCCTCAGTAGGGAGGAGAATTTTATCATTGAAGTTGATTAGAATGGCTGGTTCATGGTGATAATATAAAGCAGACTGGCTATTGGTTAGTTTTGTTATTGCTTTTAAGTTTTTTCATAGACAGTGTACCTTCACAACCCCACTGCCTGCACCTTGGCAAACAGCTCCCCCACCCCCACTCTTTGGTTTGCCCACTGCTTTGCATACTATTGGTTATAGCTTGAAACCCACACAACTTTGACTCCCTGTTATACATTTGGTTCCCTCATCATCCCTGTTAGCTTGGGTTCCCTCAGAAGCCAGCACGAGACAAGGATTTGAGTGGTTTATGTGGGAGCTGATTCCGGGAAATAGCAATAAGGGAGTGGGGAAGTGAGACAGGAAAGGAAGGCAGCCAATAGGTGCTAAGGTGATCAAGCCAAGATGTTTCCTCTGGGTACCTAGAGCTCGCTTCTGCCTGGCAACTCTGAGTGGCAGTGTAGGACGTGACTCAGAGTTGTCCCAGTTGAGGGCAAAGGAACTGGGGGGATTTTTTCACTCACTCCCTGTCTGCCACAGGTTGAGGGCTGCTTCTGGGAGCATGAAAAGCCCTCAGGTAGAGAATTGCAAAGTTTAGAGAAAGCAGCCATTGGTGCTTAGAGCTGAGTGCTGAGGAGTGAATGGGGCACAGTGGCTATGCCCCCAAACTAAGGTGAGCTGTGCCTTAAGCATCTGTCTACTGAAAGAATGAGGTTGGCTGTGAGTCTCTGAAGGCCAGGACTGTGTTCTGTCCACCCCGGACCCCAGGGTCTCCAGCATCCTCCATAGATGGGAACAAATGGGAGGGTCTCCTGGGACTGGAGGTTGTCTGCCTCTGCCCCTGGTCCATCTAGCACTTCTGCAGCCTTACCTCCATCAACAAGAGTCTCAGTTGTCCCTGTCAGGCCTGTGAGTGGCTACGAGGGGAAGCAGGTGGAAGGTGCCTCCCCGGCTGGGCCCTCACTTCCTGGGCAGTGGAGAGCTCATGCCAGAAATGAGGGCCCTGGATGGTGGAAAGAAGGTGACAGGTGGCTGCAGCCACCAGTTCCTGGTTGCCAAGTGACAGCAATATGAATATTCCAAGCTCACTAGAGACTGTCTCCCTGGAAACTGTGGAGAGGTGAGCTAAGGGGCAGGGCCCAGAGGGGCACTGAGGTAGAGTCATTCACCACTGGAATCTTTCTATTCCTTTTGCCAGCATCAGTCCCACAACCTCACCTCTTCGAAGAAGCTCTCCATGATTACTACTGTTCAATACTAACGAGAACCCACGACTTCCCATTCCCCTTGTCAGTGGGGTGCCTAGCATATTTGACACCTGGAGGAGATAACTCTCTTTTTAAAAATTACATTATAACTTTAACATCACTCTATTTGTTTTTGAAAGTTTTTTTTTATTGTGGTAAAATATGCACAATATGAAATTTAAGCATCTTAACCATTTTAAAGTATATAGTTCAGTGGTATTAAGTACATTCACATTGTTATACTACAATCACCACCACCATCCATCTTCAGAACACTTTTCATCTTGTAAACCTGAAACTCTGTACCCATTAAACCAGAGCACCCCATTCCTCCCTTCTCCCAACCCCTGGCAACTACCATCCAACTTTCTGTGTCGAACTATCTGGCTACTCTACGTAACTCACATAAGTGGAATCATACAGTATTTATCTTTTTCTGACTTGCTTATTTCATAGCATATTGTCTTCAAGGTTCATCTATGTCATAGCATGTGTCAGAATTTCCTTCCTTTCTAAGTCTTAATTATATTCCATTGTGTATATCTATCTATCCACATATAAATATATATACACAATGGAATATTTATATCTATATCTATCATGTTGTGCTTATTCACTCATCTGTTGATGGACACTTGGGTTGCTTCTTCCTTTTGGCTATTGTGCCTAATGCTGTTATGACCATGGATGAACAAATATCTGTTGAAGACGCTGCTTTCAATTCTTTTGGGTCTATACCCCGAAGAGGAATTGCTGAATAAATTGTAATTCTATTTTTAATTTTTTGAGGAATCACCATACTGTTTTCCACAGCAACTGTACCATTTTACATTTCCACCAACAGTGCACAAGTGGTGTTCCCTTTTCTACACATTCTTGCCAACACTTGTTATTTTCTGGGTTTTTTGATAGTGGCCATTCCTAATGGGTATGAAGTGGTATTTCACTGTGGTTTTGATTTGCATTTCCTAATGATTAGTGATTTTGAGCATCTATTCATGTACTTATTTGGCCATTTATATATCTTTGAAGAAATGTCTATTCAAGTCCTTTGGCCATTTTTGAATTAGGTTGCTTTTTAAATAGACATTTTTTTAGAGTAATGTCAGAGTCACAGCAAAATTGCGGGGAAGGTACAGAGATTTCCCACATACCCTCTGTCCCCACACATGAATAGCTTCTCCTTTTACCAGCATTCCCTACGTCATGATCACCACAGTCCGTAGTTTACATTAGGGTTCACTCTCGGTGTTGTGCCTTCTGTGGCTTTGGACAAATGTATACTGATATGTTTCCACCATCATGGTTTCATACAGAGTAATTTCACTGCCCTAAAAATCCTGCGTGCTCTACCCAATCATCCCTCCCTATCCCTGACCCCTGGCGGCCACTGATCTTTCTGCTGTTTCCATAGTTTCGTCTTTTCCAAAATATCCTATAGTTGGAATCATACAGTACATAGTCTTTTCAGACTGTCTTCTTTTAATTATTATAGTAATATGTATTTAAGATTCTTCCGTGTGTTTTCATGATAGCTCTTTTTTCTTTAAGCACTGAATAACATTTCATTATCTTTATGTACCACAGTTTACTTAGCCATTCACCTACTAAAGGACATCTTGGTTGCTTCCAAGTTTTGGCAATTAGGAATAAAGCTTCCATAAATATCTGTGGGCAGGTTTTTGTGTGGACATAATTTTTCAACTCCTTTGGGTAAATACCAAGGACTGGCAATTGCTGGATTATATGGTAGAGAGTATATTTAGTTTTGTACCAATCTACTACACTGTCTTCCAACGTGGCTGTACCGTTTTGCATTCCCACCAACAATGGATGAGAGTTCCTGTTGCTCCACATCCTCACCAGCATTTTATTATCACTGTTCTGGATTCTGGCCATTCTAATAGGTGTGTAGTGGTAGCTGGTTTTAATTTGCATTTCTCTGATGAAATATGATGTGGAGCATCTTTTCATATGCTTATTTGCCATCTGTATATCTCCTTTAGTGAGGTTTCTGTTTAAGTCTTTGGCCCAATTTTTAATTGGGTTGTTTGTTTTCTTATTGTTGTTAAGAATTCTTTGTATATTTTAGATTAAAGTCCTTTACCAGATGTATATTTTGCAAATATTTTCTCCCAGTTTGTGGTTTCTCATTTCATTCTCTTGACAATGTCTTTCACAGAGTAAAATTTAATAAAGTCTAGCTTATTGATTCTTTCTTTCGTTAATTGTGTCTTTGGCAAAAAGTCATTGCCAAACCCCAGCTCATCTACATTTTCTACTATGTTATCTTCTAGGAGTTTTATAGTTTTGAATTTTATGTTTATGTCTGTGATTCATTTTGAGTTAATTTTGTGGAGAATGTAAGGTCTGTGTCTAGATTCCTTAAAAAAAAATTTTTTTTGCATGTGAATGTTTAGCTGTTCCAGCACCATTTGTTAAAAAGAATGTAATGTTTCCATTATATTGCCTTTGCTCCTTTGTAAAAGATCAGTTGACTATATTTACTTGGGTCTATTTTAAGGTCTCTATTTAAGGGTCTATTTTAAGGTCTCTATTCTGTTCCATTGATTTATCTGTATATCCTTTCACCCATACCACCTTGTCTCAATTACTGTAGCTATATAGTAAGTTTTGAAGTCAGGTAATGTCAGTCCTCCACCTTTGTTCTTCTTCAATGTAGTGTTTACTACTCTGAGTCTTTTTCCTCTCCACATAAACTTTAGAATGTTTGTCATATCCATAAAATAATTTGTTGGGATTTTTATTGGGATTGCGTTGAATCTACAGATAAAGTTTGGAAGACCTGACATCTTAACAGTATTGAGTCTTACTATCCATGAATATGGAATATCTGTGGTTAGTTAGTTCTTTCATTTGTTTCATCAGAGTTTTGTAGTGCTCCTCATATAGATCTTGAAATATTTTTTGGTGAAATTTTAAGAGTTCTCTAAATATTCTGGATATCAATCCCTTATCAGATATATGATTTGCAAATATATTTTCTCATTTTGTGGGTTGCCTTTTTACTTTGTTGATAGTGTCTTTGGATATACAAAAGTTTTGTACAAAAGTTTTTAATTTTCATGAAGTTTAATTTGTTGTTGTTTTTTTCTCTCATTGCCTGTGCTTTTGGTGTCAGATCCAGGAAATCATTGTCAAATCCAATGTCATGAAGCTCTTACTCTATGTTTTCTAATTTTACGTCTTACATTTAGGGCTTTGGTCCATTTTGAGTTATTTTTTGTGTATGGTGTGAGGTGGGGGTCCATCTTCATTCTTTTGCATGTGGATATCCAGTTTTCCTAGCACCATTTGTTGTAAAGATTATCCTTTCACCATGAATGGTCTAGGCACCCTTGTCAAAAATCACTTAACCATATATGAAAGGGCTCCCTATTCTGTTCCATTGGTCTATATATCTGTATACACATATGTCTATCTTTATTCTAGTACCATATTCTTTTGATTACTGTGCTTTGTAGTAAGTTTTGAAATCAGGAAGTATGAGTCTTCCAGTGGAGCATTCCCCCATCTATATGACAAAATTATTTTAAGTAATAACATATGATAATAAACAAAAATTAGTTTTCTGATTCATACTTTTTTCATAATGGTATAAGTTATACATAGTACAAATCCTCCTTTTCAGTGTACAATTCTGTTTTGGCAAATGTGCATAGTCCCATAACTACCATAAACTCTACGTGTAATTTTTAGAAGGCGGTGATTTTGTTTAAAAATTATCTTTATTGAAGTATAATTTACATCCAATAAAAGCAACCATTTTAATTGTACACTTTGATAAGTTTTGACAAATGTACAAACCAGTGTAACCACCACGACAATCAAGATGCAAAGTATTGATATCACTCCAAAAAGTTTCCTGATGCCTCTCTGCCAATCTCTCCAACCTCTGACTCAGGCAACCAGTGATCTGTTTTCTGTTTCTATAGATTAATTTGGCTTCTTGTCATTTCATAAAAATAAAACATGTATGTTGGTTGTAGTAAATCTCTAACTACTAACTCCAGATGTCAGAATGGAGTTAGTAGTCAGAGATTTACTACAAATAAGACTTGTCAAAAAAAGGGAGGGAACGGGAGCAGTAGTAGAGGACTTTCACACCATGGGGAGGACTTTCACACCATGATGCAGGTCAGACACCTGTGAAAAGGGGACAGAATGAGGATCAGCCAGGAGGAGCCTCAGACATCAGTGCCGTTCTGAGAAAGTCTCAGCCAGCCCAATATGGAGCCCCAGAACCATAGACTCCCATTTTGGGCAGAATCGGCCAAGCGTCCCTCTGTACTCTTTCTGTGCCCCATCGCTGGGTGACCTGCTGTGAAGAGCATCATCTCAGCATTATCCCAAAGGTGCTACAGCTGGAGGCTGTTGGCGAACTTCACTCCCCATAGCTGATCGGCAATTTCTTTCTTGAAGAGAGACTGTCATCCCTCTATAACTGAGTCATAAACTATGTACTCTTGTGTCTGGGGTTTTTCATTCATCAGCATATCTGAGGTTCATCTATGTTGTCCTGTGTATCAGCTCCTTCCTTTTTATTCCTGAGTAATATTCCATTGCATGGATGTACCAGTTTATCCACTCCCTTTCTGATGGCTGTTTGGGTTATTTCCAGTTTGGGGTGATTATGAATAAGGCTGCTATAAACATTCATGTATAGGTCTTGGTGTGGACATATGTTTTCATTAGTCTTGGATGAATTTCTAGAGTGGGATTGCTGGGTCATGTGGTTGTGGCGTATAATTATAAGAAACTGCAAAAAGGATTTCCAAAGTGTTTGTACCATTTAATACTCCCCTGAGCAATGAATGAGATCCCTGGTTGCTCCACATCCAGCAGGAAGGGATTTAATATGAAACATTCGGTGCTTACAAAACCATTGAGTGGTTGGAAGTAAAGATTAGGCTGGAGGCAGCTTTCAGAGAATCTTGGAAGTTGCCCTAACTGCAGAAAAACACCAGCAATGACCACAGCTGCCTTCTTTCCTGAGGCAGTGTTCAAAACCTGCAGAGGTGGCTGCAGAACGGAACCTTGAAACTCTGGATTCTGCCACTGCTGATGGAGAAACAATAATGTACCTTTGCTGCCTCCTGTTGACTGAATCTAATTCAGAACATTGCAGGCAAGTCATTCTGGAAAATGTCTGGCTTCAGGCCCCTGCAATACAGAAGAGAGACATAGGTGTGTGTGGAGCAGGGTTGGCGGGGATGGAAGGGGAGTAGGCAGGCTGTGGGGTGATGGACAGGGGTGAGTTTGAGGTGTTCACAGATGAATTGGACAGTGAGTATTGTCTCGTTTAATTCCCACAACTCTTTAAGGTAGAAACTATTATGACTCATTTTTCTTAAAAAAGGAAGGCACAGTAAGGTTGTACTTTTGCGTCTAAGTGACGCAGTTAGAGTTTGAACCTGGTGGTGTGCTTATTTGCTACAGCACCACACGCCTGTGCTCCTGATGGCATCACAAGGACTTGTAGGCACCCAAGCTTTGTGTTTCGAGGTCTCCACAAGAAAAGATGATAGAACTGTGACTGAGTTTTCTGGGCCTGGGCTGGAAGCATGAAAGGCTGGGAATAGGGAAAAGTGTCCAGGCTGGGGACATTTTTAAGCATGAGAAGCCCCTCTAACCACAGCACACACAGAGGACCCACACAGGCAAGGGAAGCCACAAGAGGGCGCCCAGGCCCACCCAAATGTCCACCGAGGGCAGCCATGCTGGGTGAGGTGCATATCTCCTTTGTCCTGACTCTTTCTATCAGGAGGTTCAGGGGAGCCGTAGACTGGGGGCTCCACAGCAGGCTCTGTCCTCAGTGCAGTCAGTCTTCATGTATGGAAATACATGCTTTCAGCTCTGGGCATCATAGATCCCAGGGAGAAACAATCCTCAGAAAACCCAAGTTCCAGGGGGCACAAGCAGTCAGCTCTGCTTATTTTGGAGGCCATTCTCCTTCCTGCACCCCCTACTTCTCTCAGCAGACATCTTTGTATCCAGATTTTCACAGACTTGGTCATGATCCTTTCCCCTGCCCCTGACCCCAGCTCAGTTCCAGTCCCAAAGCCCCATAAGGCACTTGCTCCACCTTGGTCAGGTAGGTGGGCTGGGCCACAGGTCTCACCTTGAAAGGCCAGAAGCTTTACCTGATACTCCCCGAACTAGAACGTGAGCTTCGTGAGCACAGGGATTTGGGTCTGTTTGATTCACTGCTGTACCCCTAGCTCCTAGAACAGTGCCTTGAATACATAGTAGGCACCCAATAAATATTTATTGAATTACTGAATGGATTAGCAAATGTATAGAGTGACAAAGTGTCTAGGTCTTGGAGTCAAGCAACCTGGGTTTACATCTCAGCTTCATTGCTTACTATCTGTGCAACTTTGGGCAAATGACTTAAATTGTCAAATAGGGATTATAATATTACTTCCCCAGAGGTTGTTGGGAGGATTCCTGGAGATGATGTCACTAAAGTGCCTCCCAGAGTGCCTGACACATGCCAGGAGCTCCTAACTGGTGGCTCATTATTTGAGATAATGAGGCCTTGGAAAGCAGTTACTATTTATCGAGAATTTACCATGTGTCTGGCACTTGGCTTTCATTATCTAATTCAATTTTCTTAACTACTGCATGAGAGGTTAAGTAGCTCAGAAAGGTTAAGTAATTTGGCCAGGGTCACACAGTTGAGAAAAACAAACTTGGGTTTAAGTCCAGGTCTTGAAGACTGCAGCATGCAAGGTCAGACTCCCTGGGTTCAAGTCCTGCCTCCATCACTTACAAATAGGATGACCTTGGGCAAGTTTCTCAATGGGGAGATCTAGGAAAGAACAGAAGTGGGCCACCACACAGGCCTGGACTGTTCTTTAGGATTTGGAGGAATTAAAGAGACCACTAACTGTAAGCCTGCAGCCTTACTCCCTGGAGACTGAATGCCTTGCCAAGGTATCTGGAACCTACTCTTTCACCACAGCATCACCTGGCTCCCATCATGCACCAGGCATCATTTCCAAATGCATTCTTTGGACTCCACCTGGAGCTGGATTCACAATGTAGTCAAGGAGGCAGAAACACACACACACACACACACACACACCTCCATAAGAAAATGTTGGCTTTAGCTGTATAAACTTGGCTAGGTTGCTTTGCTTCTCTGGGCCCTAATTTCCTACCTGTATAAGAATTTTCTAGAAAATATACATGGATGGGCTGAATGCTGAGCCCCAGAGGTAAACAAGGGGCAAAGGGAGGGTTGATTTCCAGGATTTTTGCTATAAGAATCAGGCACTAATTTCTAAGATCCCATTTAAAGATAACTTTCAGAAAACGGTAAAATCATGCCTCTCTTACTAACCTTAAAGTAATCATGTGTTAAATATTTTATTTTGCCTGTTAAACAATGAGAGACCCAGACACATGTTACAACTGGTTCAAAGGAAAAGTCGAAAAAGGACAGATGTATATGGAGTAAAGGAATTGAATTATAAACGGAGGCAGTTTTTCTACAAGGGGAGGAAAGTCAATTGTATTAGATAAGACAGAGTCTGCATGTCTATCAGGTACCTACAGTTTCCAAAGAGGCACAGAAGAGGCTAGAATCAGCAGAGGGGTGTGCTAGACCGGGAGATTCTAGGCTTCTCATCCTGGGTAAATGTAGCGCTTCTCAACTTTTCTTGGTTTTAGTTTCCTCATCTGTGAAATGGGGTTACTACTTGTATTACCTCCCAAGGTTGTTGTGAAGATGCAATGAGCCGGTAGAGTGCTTCGAACGGGCGTGGTATACAGCAAGCTTTTCTCCGACTGTTCTTAGGGGGAGGAGCCACCGCATGCTGAGGGACTGTATGGGTTAGGCCCCTTGTTTCTGTGTGTATTGCCTCATTTCCTCCTCCTCACAACCGGAGACAGGAGAGGCTATTATAACCTTTGATTAGGGAACTGAGGCTCACGAAAGGGGTGGCACGTGTCCAAAGTTGCACTGAAAGTAAGTGCAAACTCAGTTAAGACCCAGTGTCAGGCGGGGTCAGCTCCTGCTCTCCGCACAAGACTGTAGGATATGGTGAGGCCAGAAAGGAGCGCCAACGGAGCCACTGATACCGTTAACACCAACGGGGGTTCATACCGCTATTTCTTGCTGGCGCCTGGGTTGGAGACACAGGAAGCAGGCTCCACATGATGCGCAATCTGCCGTCTGCTTTTCTGTCAACCAACCTACCAACCAACCAACCCCCTTGCCAGAGTAGTCACAGCAGTTATATTAGTGGCCAATGGCCAACTGGCAACACCCAATGGCCACCCAGCCACAGTGGATGGCCATCTGATCACAGCTGATGGCCATCCAATAACCGAGCCAGCACCTTTCCACGTGAGGCTGAGAGCCTGGAAACTGCTCTCCTGGCTCTGTCCCCACACCCAGGTCGGTCTGGTCTCCTAAACTATGTGATTTTGTTGACTACCTGTGTGACCTTAAGACGGTCTCCTCTCTCACTGGCCTTCGTCTGCCCATCTCTCCAGGAGGGTTGGACCAGCTGACCAGACTGGTGTTACATTCAGTGCCTTACAAATAGGGCTGCATCACAGATAAGAGCAACGTTCTGCAGTTAAGCTAGGACTTCAAGGAAGCACAGCACTCTCTCTATCTCAGTTTGCACATGTGAAAAATGGGGGAGATAATAGTGCCTGATAAGGTTGCTATGAGAATGGAATGAAAGCGTGTGTGCATGGGGTTAGAATTTACCACAGTGAGAAGATGTGCACAAACAAGGCAGAATCTTTGCTTAATCTAACTGATCTCTGCCTCTTTCGACATCTGATAGTGGCCCACCTTGCAGTGTGCTATGCGAGAGTGTGTGTGTGTGTGTGTGTGTGTGCGCGCGCGGGGATCTTGCTTCCATCTCTACCTCTTTTTCCCTGATGTATCTCTCTTCCCTGATTTCCCTGTTCTTCCTTCCTAGGTAGATGGGACAAAAAAGGAAAAAGGAAGAAGACCCATATCTATTAGTAGTCACTCCCCATTCCCCCGTTCCCATCTCCTTGGCAACCACTAATCTATTTTATATTTCTAAGGACTTGACTATTCTGCACGTTTCATATATAATAGAATCATACAATATGTGGCCTTTTCAGGCTGGCTTCTTTCACATATACGTAGCATCATGTTTTCCAGGTTCATTCATGATGTGGCATGTTTCAGTATTTTATTCCTTTTGATGGCTGAATCATATTTTATTGTACGGATATAACACATTTTGTTTATCCATTTATCAGCTGATAGACATTTGGGTTGTTTCCACTTTTAGGTTATTATGAATAATACTGTTACGGACATTCATGTACAAGTTTTTGTGTGAATGTTTTCAGTTCTTTTGAGTATATATTAGGATGGAAATTCATGGGTTACATGATAATTCTACGTTTAACTTTATGAAGAACTACCAAATAATTTTCCAGTGGGGCTGCATCATTCTACCTTTCAACCAGCATTGTATGAAAGTTCCAATTTCTCCACGGTTTTGCCAACAATTGTTACTATCCTTATTTTTTATTTTATCCATTCTACTTGTAGTAGGTATGAAGCACTATCTCACTGTGGTTTTGATTTTCTTTGCCCTAATAACTAATGACTGAGCATTTCTTCATGTGCTTTTTGGCCATTTGTGTATCTTCTTTGGAAAAGGTGTCTATGCAAATCCTTTGCCCATTTTGAAATTGGCTATTTGGGGTTTATTATTATTGTTGAGTTGTAAGTTCTGTAAATGTTCTGGATACTATACCCTTATCAGATAAATGATTTGCAAATATTTTCTCCCATTTTGTGAGTTGTCTTTTTACTTTCTTGATAGTGTCCTTTGAATTACAAAGGTTTCTAATTTTTTTCCTAAAGAAAAAAATTTTGGTTGCTAGTGCTTTAGTTGTCATATCTAAGAAATCATTGCCTAATTCGACCTACTCCTAAATTTTATTCTAAGAGTTGTATAGTGCTAGTTCTTAGTTTTAAGTTCCTGATCTATTTTTAGTTAATTTATTTATATGGATTGAGATAGATGTCCACCTTTATTCTTTTGCTTTTGAACATCCAGTTGTCCCAATACCATTTATTGCAAAGACTATTCTTTCCCCTCTTGAGTTATCTTGGCACCTTTGTCAAAAATCAACTGTCCCTAAATGTATGGATTTCTGGACTCTAGGGTTTATTCCAGTGATCTATGTAACAGCTAGTAGGTTAGAAAATACTTTTATTGTTGTTCCAGTCCTTCCTCCCAAATAAATTGTACAGGGTGCTACAATTAGAAATCAGGGGCTTCTTGAGTTCCAGAAAGGCCTAATTTGGCTACCAATTAACTAGAATCCCTTGAGTGACAGTGACAATAGCCTTGCTGATCACTGGGCCCTTCCTGCCCACTATCCTATCTGCTCCTTGCAGCAGTCCCTCAGAGATGATAGTGGGTGGGGTGTCAGCACCATCCTGCCTTATAGATTAGGAAACTGAGGGACTCAAGCTGCTTGCCACAGGTTACTTAGGTCAGTAAGAAGGTTTGTTATATCATCACTGATTCTCCTGGGACCTCAGTGTCCCCATCTGCAGAATGGGCAGAAGAACACTTAAGCTGGACAATTTCTAAACTTTTAGACCTGGTGCGAAGTTTCTGAAGTGTGAGAGAAAAAGAGAAAGAGAAGGGGGTAAAGAAAGGGAGAGGAAGAAAGCAGGAAGAGATGCAGAGTGTTAAAGGGGTGGCTTAGATTTCAGCTTTTCTTTCTTTTCTTTTTTCTTTTTTTTAGATCATAATGAGAAAATATGCAAACCAGATGTTGTCCTGGTGACTTGCAGTAGCTGAGAATGGAACTGTGGTGTGATAATACCACATTAGCTAAAAGCAATATATCAACAGCCCTAGTCATCAGAGTAAAGCAGTTGGCATTTGCCGACACAGTGTCCCCCACGCTTGAGTTCAGTGTTCAGAAGGGTCTCAGACTCCGACTGGGTTTACAGATTCTTCCAGGAAAAGCCCATTCTTTAGAGGTTGTCTAGCCCCTTCTCCTACTCACACCTCTGGGGAGAGCCTCACTCACAGGGCAAGGCCGGGACCCCAGCCATTCACTTGGCGACACATTTGAGGCAAGATGGGGAGGCAGCAGCCAAAAGAGCCAGACTCAGTGGGGGCCGATGGAGCGTGGCCCAAACAGCCCACAGGATCACAGTCCACACTGTTATTACTTTTTAATTAAAATGGCGTCTTTTTCCCTTATTACAAAAGCCACGTCTGTTTATTCTAGCAAAATTAGACAAGCCAGACCAGGAAAAGGAAAAATTAAAAACTACCATGACCCAGACAGAGCCATTGTTAAGGCCTGCTGTATTCAGGAGTCAAACTAGATGCACAGAGGGCCAGGCAGTTAATGTAAATGTGGACTGGATGGTACTAAAATTAATATAAAGGCGTGAGTAGGATGAATTAATTTATATGAAAAGTAATCTAACCACGTGAATTGTGATATTAGAAATACCAGGAATGTTTGAATCTGCAGAATAATATAAAGTATGCAGCCAGTGTAAAGACATATAAAAGTCAGAGATTTAAAATAATGTCTTAGGTTTCCAAGGGTCACCAGTTTGAAACATCTGCGGTGTATCTTTCTAGATCTATTAGTCTATCTATCTAAAATACATATATATGTACATGTAGTATATATATGCATATGTATAAAGATATACTATGTATGCAGAAAACACACATGTGTACAGATAAACACACATGTATACACATACAGGAAGTGCAATTTTATGTGGATGCTCAATATAACAGTCAGATAAATGTGGAAGTGTTTCGGTTGAAGGAAGATTAGTGACTAGTATTTCTACCTTTTCTCATCACTTTCTCACCCTAAAAGCAGCTTCCAAATAACTCTGGGCAACACAGGAATCTGGTTTGAAAACTAGTCATCCACTCCACTGGTTTCTAGTCTTTAGCATTTCGTGGACCAGTAAATTCCACTTTCCAAAAATTAGGGGACAGTGATCTAGATTGCCAACTTTCTTTTCATCAAATGTGGCAGGCATGGCTAGCTGCCCTCTCAATAGGCACCTCCTACCACCCTGTCCCTGTCTTTCTTAGTTTTGTTTGAGGGGCCATGCACCTGTCCCAGGCAACTAATCATCATTAGTAAACTCAACATGGAAATCTCATTTCCTTTTGCCAGATTGTTGATTTGCTAGACTCCCTTGCAGCTAAGAGTTGCCCTGTGACCTAATTTAGCTAATGAGACATAGAGGAAGTTTGCTGAAGATTTCTGAGAAAGGTTTTGCTTTCTTTGTAAAAAGGAAAACATTATTGATACCATCTTATCCCCCTCTTTCTACCTTGGACATGAATACAATACCAAGAGCAATGGCAACCTTCTTGGGACTATGAGGAAAAGGGCAAAAGAACCACAGAGACTCCTATCTGCCCAGCAGTGGTGAGCCCTGAAATTTCCCCAGAGGTTGCTACCTCCACATTTCTTTTAATAGGAAAAAATACTCCCCTATTTGTTTATGCCACCATTCATTGGATTTTTTTGTTATATACAGCTTGGAAAGAAGGAAAAACTTAGCATCCATTGTCACTATCAAGCCAAGGAAGTAGAACAAAGATAATGTTACAGGAAAAGAATGTTTTATGAACATCTTGCTGTTGTCTCTATTTTTCTGATTTTTGCCATAGACTAGCAAAGACTTTTCACCAAGCAACCTTGTCCCATGGACGAATATCTGGGAGTTGCCTATCTTTACCATAGCAACAGATCAAATGAGTAAAGAATAGACCATCATCAGAGCTCTAGTTGTTAGATAGACAGACTCCTATTGTTGGACATTCAGATTGTTTCTAGCTGTTTCCTGTATAAACAGTTCTGCAATGACGATCCTTGAAACTAAATCTTTGCCCTCATCTTTATTGATTTTCTTAGAATAAATTCCTAGAAGTATAATCTGAAGATAGAAGAATATGTATATTTTAGGCTTCAGCGCATATTGTCTAAATGTCTTTCAGGAAGAAAATACCAAGTTATACAGTTACCTCCCCACAGATGTTTCACACAACTTGGATTGATAACACAAGTCACCCCAGGATTTTTCCCAAACTTTGCTTTGGGCCAAGGTGGTTTGAGTTGGCCAACTTCTGCCCTCTGCAACTAGGAGCCCTGATTCACACACCTGTGCCAGCTCCAGGCCTCCCAAGATCAAAGCCACTTGCATATTTACAAGTGGTCACTGCCCATCTTCCAATCCCCCTATGCTCTCTCCTGTTCCCCCAGAACTAGGAAAATAAAGTCAGGGCCCTGGTCAGCTTCAGACACAGGCTGTGCCATCAGGACCTGCTCACATCCCCAGCCTCATCGCCTACCTTCCTCTGGCATATCCAGCCATAGGGAGCTACTTCCTGTTCTACAACCACATCATGAGCTTTTGTGCTTTTGTACATGATGTTCCCATCACTGGGAAGGTCTTTCTTCTCTTCCTAGCTAACTGGTGCTCATCTTTCAAAATTCAGCTCAAATATCACTGCCACAGCTTCATGATCTCCCCAAGTTGAGCAAGGGCCCCACTCCCCTTTATAATGCTTTCCCTATCATACCCTGGTCACTTTGGCAATTGCCTGTCCACCTGTCTTATTCCCCCACCTGAGTGTTAGGTCCTCAAAGGACAGAGAGCCAGGGAGAGAGAACTCCTTTGACGGAAGCCGTCTTCCTCTCTGCTCTCCACACTACAAACTCGACCCAACTGTCAAGCCTTTGCACAAAGATCTCACAGCCCCTATCCTGGAGGTCTTCCCTAGAGGCCTCAGAACCCATCCACTCCCTGGGGCCTGGCTCATTTGGCCTTGCCCCTGAGGAGACAGTTGCCAGCCAGCAGGGCCTAGAATCATGCCTCGGCTTTATCACTGTTTCAGTCCCTGGAGCAGCTGTAACAAAATACCAGAGACTTGGGGTATGAAACAACAAACACTTATTGCTCACAGTTCTAGAAGCCAGGAGGTCCAAGATCAAGGCCCTGGCAGATTCAGTGTCTGGTGAGGGCCCTCTTCTTTGTTTGCAGATGGCTGCCTTCTTGCTGTGATGTCACATGGCAGAAAGAGAGAGGACCCTGGTCTCTCCCTTTTCTTACAAGGACACTAATCCCATAATTGGGGCTCCACCCTCATGACTTCATCTAAACCTCCCAAAGACTCCACCTCCTAATACCATCAGGTTAGAAGTTAGGACTTCAACATATCAATTTTGGGGTGATACAAACATTCAGTCTATAGCACCACTGACAAACTATGTGACCACAGACACATCCTTCCCCTCTCTGAGCCAACTCTTCCATTTTTCTTTTTCTTTCTTTCTTTCTTTCTTTCTTTCTTTCTTTCTTTCTTTCTTTCTTTCTTTCTTTCTTTCTTTCTTTCTTTCTTTTTCTTTTTTTCTTTTCTTTTTTTTTTTTTTTTTGTACAAGTCAGGGATTGGAAAGGAAATTCTCAACCAGTCAGTAAACTCTAAAGTGGGCATTTATGGTTTGTGACTCTATCCTCCCAGCATCCATTCTCCTTTCTTCTGGAAAATGCCCTGGTTTCTTTCCTCAGTCCAGAAGGGCTGGGCCTGAAGCACTGGACCTAAGCCAACCTGGTCACAGCGATGGGTACAGGTATGCAGGCATGTGACCTGAGAGCCGATAGAGTGAATCCCCAAACTGCTGCTGCAATTCCTGGAAGGTTGTCACCACTTTGTGTAGCTCTGTAATCCCAAAGCTGGAGCTAACTAGGTTGCTGGAGAATGAGATCCACAAAGATGGATCAAGAGAGAAGCCAGATTCTGATGACATTGTTTGAACCTGGCATCCAGCCTCTCCTGGACTATTTGATTCTCTTTTCCCTCCCCTGTCCTGTTTTTTTCCTTCTTTCTGTTATTTCACTGTCCTCTGTTTCTCTCCCCCACATCCCTAAGTTCCTGAGCATCTTGCTCTCTCTGTTGCCCTACCCACCACGTGTACGGATGTTTCAGGCTCGGGTCTGTCCCAGGTTGTGCACTGGCCCAGGTGCAACCTTGACCCCTGCAGGGGTGGGAATTGGATCCTCCGAAGAACGGGCTGCAGAGGCCACATGGAAGGAGCAGAGAGACTGGGTGACAGGCAGTGCTCCTAGGACCTTTCTCAGGGAGGTTCTTTATTCTGGGCTCCTGGCTCAGTTGGCATTGGCAGCCTTGTTATCAGCGTAAGAGCTTGCCCCATGCTGGCTCTGCATAGCACTGGAGAAGAGGGAGGCTTCCTCCTTATCTGTCCCATTTGCCCATAATTGGAACAGTTCCAGGTAAGCACTAGACAGTGCAGGGAGAACTAAAAGGAATGGCCTCCTATACAGCTTTTATATCATTTTGCGATATTAATTGACAGGAAGCACAAAAGACAACTATGCCATCACCTAGGTCCATATAGTTCTTTGCCCAAATGTGGGTTCATCATCTCTTTCTGGGACCATTGCCCTTTGATCGTTGCCCTGCCAGCAGATTCTAATATGACTTCCAAATCACCAACATTGTGCTTTGTCTGAAATATGAAGTATTCAGGTCACTCCACAAGTTTAGGGAGCTGGTTATATGCTACATGACAAGTCACAAAATAAAGTGGCTTTGCAAACTATTGTCCTCAAATAGAGATTTACAAATTATAGTCCTCAGGCCAAATCTGGCCCACTGCTTGTTTTTGTAAATAAAGTTTTATTGGAACACAACCATGCCCATTCACTTATGTATGATCTATGGCTCCTTTTGCAGAGTTGAATAGTTTTAACAGAGACTATATGATCCACACAGACTAAAATGTTTACTATCTGATCCTTTACAGAATCAGTTTGTCAACCCCTGGATTAACACAATAATAATTATGTATTATTTCTCATGGTTTCTATGGGTCAGGAATTTGGGATCAACTCAGCTGGGCAGTTTTGGCTCGGGGTCTTTCATGAAGTTTCAGGTAGGTATTGGCTAGGGCTGCACTCATCTGAAGGCCTGACTGTGGCTGAATGATTCTTATTCAAAAAGGCTCACTTGTGTGGCTGGCCAGTTGGTGCTGGCTGTAGGCCGAGGGGCTCAGTTTCTTTTTACATGGTCCTCAACACAGGATACCTTGAGTTTTCCTCATGGTACAGTGGCTGCTTTCCCCAGAGTGAGTGATTCAAGACAGCAAGATCAATGCCTTTATGAGCTAGATTCAGAAGCCACAACCTGTCACTTCTGCCATATTCTACAGATCACACAGGCTAGCCCTGGTTCAATGTAGAAAAGGATGTCACAAGAGAATAAATACCAGGAGGCAGGATTATTGGGGCCATCTTAGAGGCTGACTACCCATGGAGGATGCAAAGTCATGCTCCCATGAACATTTTGATCTATACGTGTATTTTCTTAGGCTTGCACCATGCTTTCAGTCAATATTTTTAAATTGGAAGATTTTACAAAATATCTAAATAATCCCACATTTTCACATGTAACAACAGGATGGCAGAAACAACAGCTGCCCTCTTTGCATAAGACATGATTCTTTCTACTTTACCACATTCCCCACCATTCTTTACTGATCCCTGATAGGTAAACTGAATTTTAGTGATCATTAATAATTATCCTTGGGCTGTTTTCTTACTGGAGAGAAATACTTCTTTGCAACCTCACCTATATAAAAGGAGGGTAAAGACTAAAAGAGCCTCCCATTGTAAGAAGAGTCAAGGGGACCACAATTCTTATTAGGAGAGAAGACTACTTCTATGTATTTAATATACATGTAAAGTATGCATATTTTAAACAACTACAACCACCACAGCTTATAAATATTGCTGCCGGATTTGTGGAAGTCAATCTTCTTAGTTTGACATTGAAGACCTGTTGTAATCTGGCCCCTCCCTACCTTAAAGACAATATGGCATAGAGATTAAGAATTTGCACACTGGGATCAGACCACGTGGATTCAAATTCCAGCCCCACCACTCACCAGTTGTGAACTCAATTTTCTCACCTCAAAGATGGAGATAGTAATATTACCCATCACATGTGACTACCTTTCCAGCTCTATTTCCAGCCCTGCTAGCACTCTACCTGAACACTCCAGACTATTTGAGACCTCTGTCTTCGCACATTCTGCTCCCTCTTTCTGCAATTCACATGTCCTGCTTCTCTGTGGCAAAGCTTAGTTCACAGTTATCCACTAAGGTTGTCCTAACACTGTCCATCAAACACATCTGGTTCTCCTGGGCATGACCCCTGTGATGTTACTTCTTGATCCCCTCGTGGTTGGGCTGGGGCTATGTGACAAGATCTGGTCAATGATTTGTAGGCATGTGAAACATGTCTCTTCCAGGCTGGAACATTTAATAGCAGGTTCAAGACTCCCCAGAATTCTCTCTTCTCTCTATCACCAGTAACTGGGTCCTGGAGCGAGAATGATGGGGTAAGCCACAGCCAGGCCATTTAGATGTGTTGAGCAAAAAAATCCACCTTTGGTTTAAGACTTCAGAGTTGTTACAACAGCACTACGTAGTCTATATTGATTCCTTTTCTTAAGAAACCTTCCAAAGCTTTCCTCAAACAGAGCTGATGAAGGTCTATGGGTTGCCGTGGCAACCAATACAGACCCCGGTTAATACATTACCCACTATGACCCTGTATTAAATAACTGGCTTGTATATATCATGGTGTCCACTGTACTTTTCTCTCCTTAGTGTGGCCTTCTCTAGCTACCTATTGTAAAGATGCTCCCTCTGCTCTTCTCTGCATGAACACCCACTTTAATTAGTTCTTGGTACTTTATTCTCAACAACAACTATTGATTTACTTGCTTATTGTCTGCCTCTTCCACTAAACAATAAGTTTACAGCCCTGGGGCCTACTTCGGTCTCTGGCACAGAGATCTTAGTAAATGATTGATTGAATGAAGGAACGATCAATGAAAACTGTACATGCAGCTCTTAGTATGGTGCCTAGTCCATAGTGTGTGAGCCTGAATGAATGAATGAATGGCCCCTGGTACAACTCAGCAAGTCATCTACCCTCCACCACATTTGCGAGTATCCTCTCTTAGGCCACAAATTGAGAGGCAGCAGAAGGCCCAGTAAGGGGTTCTTGCTGCTGCCTTTATGTTTTCCCCTGCCACAAAATCTCCTGTGGCCGTTTAAAGCCAGGAAGCAAAATCAAAGGGCCCTGGATTCAAAGGACACTAATTACCTTTCAAAGAGTTCCCCTTGGCTTTAGCCACACGATTCCCGTCAGAGACTGTGGGAGTCTGTGGTTCCTGTGTCGGGCTTTGAAACTGGGAGGGATTAATGGGACTTGATTAAACCACAAATGTCAGGAAATGTGCAGGGTAGCTCAGAACCCTGGCTACCTCCGTCTGTCCCGGGAGTGGGGGACAGTCATTGACCTCCCCTCCTCCACTAGGCTTGAGCTTCTGATAAAGGAGCTAAGGGGGAAGGCATCTTCTTCCCCTACACTCAAGGGCTCCCCGTTCATGCTTACGTGGAAATGACTGACATGCTAATGAGAATTTAGTGTTTTGCATTTGCTAAGGCAGGTGTAAAGAGAAACCTGCTCAATAATTTCCCACGCCCTGACGTCTGAACAGCAATCTCCTCAATTCTACAACAGCAGGCTTGTGCTAAAATAGTTGATAATAATGACATTGATAGATACCAGTTCACTGCGCACCGACCTGAGTACTAAGCACTGAGCTTGTTGCTTTATACAATTGATCTCATTTCATCCTCATAACCTCTCCAGGACTCTCATTAGCTCCATTTCAGATGAGGAAATTGAGGCTCAGAGAGGTGGAACCACTTGCCCAAGGTCACATAGCATGGAAGTCACACTAGCTGTTAGCCCTGGGTCTCTCCCATCTCTGAACATGAATTACTCTACCTTGATCACATCTTTCAGTAAGTTCTGAGGACCCATCCCTCTGATATTCCAGGAGGAATGATTCCATGAAAAACAGACAGTAAGATAAGTGGACAGACATGTTGGAGAAATCTGTACCAACTGTGGTAGAGCCTCATTTAGTTTGCAAGCTGACCCCGGGCCTGACTCTTGAACCATTTTATTAATCCTCTAACTACTGAGGAAGAAGCAGGTAACACTTCCTGTCAGGAAGTTTTTTAGTTGAGAGTACCTAGAACTCAACTCAGTCAGAAGACACTGTGGATTTGCTCACCCTACATCAACCATTCTTTGCTTGCCTCCATTATAGAGGTTGGAAAAACCAAATACCCAATTACCCAGCATCCCTTGTGGCCAGAGATGCCTATGTGGCCAATTCTGGCCAATGAGACATATGCAGAAGCCTCCACTTTCCCGGATAAGAGGGAAAGACCTGCTTGCAGCAGCCTTCCTCACTTCTTCCTCCTGCCTAGAATATGATGTGATAGCCAAATGTGGCAGTCTTCTTGTGTTTGAAGGAAAAACAAACAGAATCACAGACTTTGCTGAGCCATCAAAGCAATACTAGCCACTGTCTACATCGAGAATTTTTGAAAGTAAGAAGAATAAAACCCCTATTTATTTAAGCCCCTGTTAGCTGGATTTTCTATTGCTTAAAACCAAAAGCATCATAATGGGCATAGCCTTTCATCCTATGTCTCTTATTAAGAGTGAGGAAATTTCTCAGAAGCCCCTTTCCTACAGATTCCCCTCACATCTCTGTCCAGAATTTTGTCCAATGTCTCTTCCTAAGCTAACTGCAGGTCAAGGGAAAAGAACCAACGTGGTTGGCTTAGACTGGTGGTTCTCAAACTTGCATTGCATCAGCCAGCATCTTACTGAGAGGACTTGTTAAAACCTGGATAGCTGGGTCCTACCCAGTTTTTGATTCAATGTGTCTGAGATTTGCCTCCCAGGGAAATGTTCTGCTCCACTATATCTAGTCGTATAAAGTTAGAAAGAGTTCACAGTGGAGATAATTAATCAAGGAAGTCTTCTTGGAGTAGGGGTCATGAGCTAAACCTAAAAGAAAACTTAAAGATTGGGAAGAGGTGTAAAAATGATACCAGGAAAAAAGGCCCTGAGTGAGAAAGGAATGGTCAGGAAGGAGGTAAATAGAGCAGAAGAGGTGTGGTCAGGAGAAAAATGGAGAGCGCAGGTACTAGAACTGATAAAGGATCTTTGCCATTAGCTTCAGAAGCCAGGAGGCAATTTTGGAGGCAAGAGGAAAGTAGATGGGTTGAGCACTCAGTCTTGGTTGCCAGACTTGAATTCAAGCCCTGCCTCTACCATTGTCTTGCTGTGGTTTCTCTGAGAAAGTCAATTTGAGCCTTCATTTTCTCAGCTGTGTAATGGGAACAATGATGACTCTCTCACAGAGGTTAAGAGATTTAAATGATATAATGCACGTAAAGCACCTGGTGCTAAATACATAACAACAAAGAGAGGGGAAAAAAAACCTTCTGAGAAATATCTGCACCCCAAACTCTCATGTTATGTTAATAGGCAGGCTCAGGGTTCTATCACCAAATGATCTGGGGGACACACTGACTTAGTAGTTTTCTTTACTGCAGGACTTGACAATCTTTAATATGCTTTAATAACATGAAGGATGGATGTCATCAAGGGAGACAGTGGCCTGAAGCATTTCCCAAACTTGTTTTACAAAATGCTTTTTAAAAAATATAAATCCTTGTAAATATTTGAGGAGAATTCTCCTGTTTAGCAGAACAATAAGAAACCAATGTAAAGTATCCATATACTAATTACAAAAAGTCGCCATTTATACTCTAACAAAGGGTGAAAATTGCAGCATTTTATCAATTCATTAGGTTATATTTCCTCATTAGTCAGCTTCTCTAAGTTATGCTGAGGTAACAAACAAACGTCAAATCTCTCTGGTTCACAACAACAAATGTTTATTTCTCATTCATCTTACAGCCAGGATTGGCTGCAGCTCTGGCCACTTCGTCTTCCTTCTAGGACCCAGCTGGTTTCGTCTGCGGCCCAAGGACCCTATTTGGGATGTGCTACTCAGGTGGAAAGGGGAAATAAAACCACCCTGGAGATGTGTGATGGCTTTTAAAACTTCTGCTCATAAGTGGCATTATATCATTCAAGTTCACATATGATTGGCCAAAGTAAGTCACACGACCAGGTCTAATGTCAATGGCACAATCCATATAATCCTCTTACAGGGAGAGAGCTTTGAAAAAAAAAATAATGTCCATGCTGTGCATTTTGATGTAGCCCCCCTGTTTTCAACTACTGCCAAATTTGCATTGTTCACTAATCCCGAAAGGCAATCTTTTACAGTGGAGCATAACAATGAATCTGTATTTGGTATTTCATGGTTTCATTGCTAAATAAAGCACCAGAGCAAACGGATCTTCATGTCTTGTAAGATGTCCTCCTTTTATAGGTTTGGGATTTCTGGTTCTTTATTCTCCAATATGAATTTTAGCATCAAATTATCATGGTCAGTGAAA
Organism: Rhinolophus ferrumequinum; assembly: GCF_004115265.2. NCBI lineage: Eukaryota > Metazoa > Chordata > Mammalia > Chiroptera > Rhinolophidae > Rhinolophus > Rhinolophus ferrumequinum. The sequence continues at coordinate 23,842,204 of NC_046306.1, read as the reverse complement.
AACCCTGTCGAGATTTTGACCAGAGTTGCATTATATTTATAAATTAAATTGGGGGAACAATTGCCATATTTACAATATTGCGCCTTCCCATAGTGAATTTGGTATATTTCACCTTCTTTTATGTCCTTCAATACAGATTTATAAGTTTTTCCATACAGATTTTACACATCTCCTGTTAGATTTATTCCCAAGAAGCTTATAGATGTTGTGGTTACAGTGAATGGAGTCTTTCTAAAAATATATATATTAAAATTTGTCATTGCTGGTATATACAAACATTTTTGATTTATGAGTATTGGTTGTCTATACAGCAACTTTGTGGAACTCTCCTAAGAGTTCTAATATTATGTCTGCAGTTTGAAATTTCTGTGAGGATAATTATGTCATTTGCACATGACAGTAATTTTTATTCCTTTCCATTATATCTTTCCCTTATAATATTCTCTCCTTTTGCTTTTCTTTTTTTGCTACCTTATTCTTTATGAAGTATATTTAGTTCTCCAGAAACTCTGTAAGTTAGGAATTTTGATTATTCCCATTTTACAGACCAAGAAACTGAGGATCAAAGAGAACCCAAGTCAGCCTCACCCCTAAATCTGTGTGTCAGGGCTGCTTCAGACGCAAGCGACGGAAAAGTCAGTCAGAGGGGCTCTCACAATGTAGAGGTGAGGCATGGTTGAATCTGGGTCTCTCATTGGTGTCATTAGAGCATCTCCCCCACTCTACCTCGCAGCCCAGAGGTTCTCTCTGTTGGCTTCATTCTCAAGCAGGGATTCCCCATATGACAGTGAAGACAGTTACTGGAGGCTCCAGGTTTATATGATCCTTACCAATGGCAGCCCTAGAGAAAACAGAGACTGCCTCTTCCCTTGCATCCATGTTAATCCCTGAGAAGGACTCTGACTGGTCAGGCTGGCCTTGTGCCCACGCCCTCCCTATAGGACAACATGATGGACAGTGCCACAAGAATCACTTAAGGTCAGAGGTAGGGTTTCTGGGCAGGAATTCCCGCCTGTTCTCAGGAATTTTTTTCCACTTTCCGGTTCCCAAATCCTGAGAAAAGTTGGTCGGGAAATCGGGAAAATCGGCTCCTTGAACCCAGGTGGTTGGTAGTATAGGTTGTCACTTTGTGGAGAACAGTAAACAGTTTACATCTCGAGATTCGGGAACAGGAAAGTGAAAAAAATTCTTGAGAACGGGCGGGAATTCCCACCCAGAAACCCTAGTCAGAGGTGAGAGAGAGAGAGAGAGAGAGAGATTCCCAAAAAGGAAAAGATGGGACGGGGGAGTGATGCTAGTTGTCCAGGATGGCAGATGTCTACTGTATCAGGCAGTCCCCCACTGCTCCTCACTGACCAGCGTGTGGAGACAGGAGGCCTGCATTCCTGTGTTTTCTTTGCCACTAGTACTTCTGGTATATTGTATTTTCTGGGACTCTGCTTATATGGCAACGGGGAGCCTAACCACATGGGTAGGAATCAAACGAGGAAATACATGGAAAACAAGATCTGCAAAATAAAACGCTCTGTAAGGAATAGCTTGCATCATCCCTGACCTTAATTCGTAGAGTCACCCCTCAGCTCAAGCACTTGAATGGCTCCCTACAGCCTGACTCATCAAGTTGGGGATTCTTTGTAAGCCTTGCAAGGATCTTGATAGTCTAGACCCCACTGGCCCCGCTCAGTCCTCCCTGACCCACCTCCTCCGCTCTAAGCAGCCTGATCTTCTCTTGGCCTGCACACCTGTGTTGTTCAGAGCCAGTCTCACGGTTCTACCTGGAACCCACCCACTTGTCTGGGTAACCCTGGGCAAGTTTTGTACTTTCTGGGAAACTCTGTTTGCTCATCTCTTAAATGGAAAACACTGCTTCACAAAGTCATTGTGAAATTTGCATGAATGAATGGATACGAAGAGGCCAAGGGTACAATGCTTGGCACAAAGTCTGTGCTTGCTCTTTCCTTATACACCCTTTTCTCTGCAGACCCCTTGGGAATATCTTTGAGACCGTAGGAATTTCCCCCCTGGGGGCACTTGGGCATTTATGTCAAATTGCAGAAAAAGGGTGGGATCAGCCTTTCATGTCCAAGGACTTAAGAAAGATCCTCCTAGGGAGGAAGGAGAAGGGGAAAATGGTTGATGTTTTGGGTTCCTGAGGAAGTGGATGACTCAGCCATGCTGAAGATGTGTTCTGGGGTCAGGCTATGGCTTGGGATGAGCCTGAGTCTGTGAACAGAGGAAAGGATGGCTGTGAGCATGCACCATGATGGTATGTGGATTGGGGTCTGGACCAGAGGTCCTCCTCGGCTGTGTGTTCCAAGGAAAGCCCACGCAGGCAGACACCGCTCTGCTCGTGGTTCCACACCCATATCTGTACTCTGGGTATGTCACTACTAGTCTTCACTTCATTGTGTGAGCTGAGTCTTCATCTACTTCTCCCCTTTGGAGATGCTGCCAGCAACATTCTGGCCAAATCCAGCCTGCAGACCTATTTGGCATGGCCACATGGTGCATGGTGTTTTTATAAATGGCTATAAATTCTCTGATGCTTCTCCCATCAAGAGGTGGGGTCTGTGTACCTCCTCCCTTGAATCTGGGTGGGTCTGTGGCTGCTTTGACCATAGAGTATGGTGAAAGTGACACTATGGGTCTAGAAGCTAAATCATAAAAGGCTCCCTTTCTGGATGTGTGACGCTCCGTTTCTAGAGATGCAGTGCTTACTCTTGAGTACTATATCTTGGAACCCAGGTGCATGCTGTGAGAAGCCCAGGCCACATGGAGAAACCACATATAGGCGCTCCAGTGGAGAATCCCAGCTGAGCCCAGCCTTTGACTCATCCTGGCTCAGGCACCAGATATGTGAGCAGAGAAGCTTCCAGATGATTCTAGTCATTTGAGTCGTCCCAGCTGAAGCTCCAGACATCATGGAGCAGAGTCAAACCATCCCCACTGTGCCCTGTCCAGACTTCTGACACAGAGAATCCATGGACATAATAAATGTTTGCTTTACGTCACTACATTTGGACTGGTTTGGTTACATGGAAATATTAATGAGAAAATAGGGCTTTACAAATTTTTGATTCTGTTGCCAACATTTAAAATTGGGAAATTTTTCATATAAATTTGCATTTCTGTCTTTTAATGAGAAATCAGAAAATCTGACCACTGGCATCCCTGCTTGGCAAAAATTGGTCATAGTTTCCTGCCTACGAAGGGATGTGGATGTCCTGTCTGCCTTGGCCCCCATCTGGCCATCTTTGTTTGTTTAGGTCACTGCCTGGCCCCCATAGGCATGTGGGTATGCTGGCCCTGGGCCAGAACCGTCTCATAGCCTGGTGGGCACCCTAGGTCCCATGATGGCCTGGATATCCCTGATCGCCGTGGGTGCCTCCTTTTTGTTCCTGGATTTACATAAGCCCACCAGACTCAGCAGGGTGCTACTTTTTTCTCTACTCAGAAAACCACTTATGTGAAATGAAAACCAAGTGGGGCTGGGGGTGGTGATGACTGTGTCTGGAACTTACTTGTCCTGTAAACAATTTCCTGGTGATAATCTCTCTAATTATCCCTCCAAGCTGGAACTGCTGTGTGAAATCCAGCTGGGTGCCCTCCACTTATCCTGTACATCTTGGAGTCATTAAGATCCTGCTTTCTATTTCCGGGTGACTTGTCCAGAGCCACCAAGACCATAAATGTCCAGGATCTTTGACACACACACGGAGAATCACAGTATTACAGAAACTCTGAAACCAGTCCAGGGCAGATTATAGAATTTTCCACACCGCAAGACTCTTAAAAATCAATCTAAGCCCCAAGCTTAGACAAGTCAGGTACAAATTCCAGTAAATATAACTTTATTTTTTCTTATGTTAACTCAATTTATTACCTTCCATTCATACAGGTAGCTGACTTCATTCATTAGTTAATTCATTCAACAAATGTTTATCAAGGGCCTCTAGGTACCAGGTATTTTCTTTTTTTAAGGGCTAGGAGTATAAGCACAACATGTCAGATAAAAATATCTGCCACTACAGAGTTTAATTTGCATTCCCGTGGAAGAGACAGATGAAAAACAAGTAAACAAATAAATATATGATAGAATGTCATAAGTGGTGGTAAGCGCTCTAAAGGAAAATCAAACGGGGAAAGGGATAGGTAGTGAGGAAGGAGTGTTATTTTATCTACGTGGTCAGAGAATGTGTCCCAATGAGACAGCCTTTTTATAGAGACCTGGAAGATGTGAAGGAGTGGGGCCCATGAAGACCCAGGGAAGAAGGGCCCATCTGGGTGAGGGAACAGAAAGTACAAAGGCCCTGAAGCTGGGATAAGGTGTGCTTGGCCTGTTATGGGAGAAACAGCAGGAAGATCTGGATGGCTAGGCAGAGATGGAAGAGAGAAGGAGGAGTAGAGACAGGTTGAAATCTCAGGCAATTTAATATTCTTCTTCCCTATTGGGTTATGTGTAAATATTGAGGGGTTCACATAACCCCAAAATGGGAGGAAGCATCTAATCTACATGTCATGTATCTAGTCCTGCAGCCATGCTGGCTGTTCCTGCTGAGCCCTCCTCATCTGATTTTCAGTTGTACTGTTGGCTTTTGACGCCTCACCTGCGCCCCCTTCAGATGCCTGGCTCACCTTGATTCTTTGACCTGTGGGAGTCTATGGGAGGCCACCGGTCTGCCTAGGCAGCTTGTGAAAAACCTTTCAGCTCTATACTCTTCCAAGGAGGGATATGACTGGGACTCAGCCAATACCTGTCTTTCTTCACCATGACATCTCCTTGAAAGGATGGAGGGACAAGGTGAAGGGTAGAAGCAGGGCTCAATCTAGTCTGTACGAGGCCTAAACCTTATACCATTTTGGATGACCCTCTTTAAGAAAAAGAAATGAAAATTATGAATATCCATGGGGGTATGAGTGTAAATATTTATTTAGAATGAGAGAAGAAAATAAATCACAAATTTTAGATAGCTGACAAATATCACAAGTGATACAAAATCCGGAAACATAACACACTAATTTTATTAACTGCATGATATCCCATATAATACTCTCCTCCTACAGTTCTGGCTGCAGATTTTATATCAGAAGCCCTGGAGATGAGAAGGACGTGGAGCAACATACTTAATGTGCTGAAACAAAAGAGTGTCAACTCAGAATTCCATAGCTAGCAGAAATCACCTTTAGGAATGGAGGTGAAATAAAGATATTGTCAGGTGAAAGAAAACTAAAAGAGTTCATAGCCAGTAAACCTGGTCTAAGAGAATTGTTAAAGGAAGTTCTTCAAACAGAAGGGAACTTGGAAAATCAGGAATAAAGGAAGAGCAATATAAATAGTCATAATGGATTACAAAATGGTAAATATCTTAATAAAAATAATGAACCATTGTTTTTGTCTTGAGTTATTTAAAATGTTTTGACAGCTAAAAACGAAACTTTGTCTGAATATTGTCTGCCGGAAATTTCAGTGTATATAGGTGTATTAATAATATAAAAACAACTATAACATAAAGAGAGAGTAAACACACATATATGATGGTAAGATTTCTACATTTCACTTGAAGTGATAAAATATTGGTTCTAAATAGACTATGACAAGTATGTATACTTCAATTAGTAGAGCAGCCATGAAACATAATTATACAAAGAGATTATAGTGAAAAACACAATATGTAAATTTAAATGGAACTCTAAAACATGTCCAGATAACCTCCCCACCAAAAAGAAAAAAAAGTCAGGAAATGAAAAACAGTGGAATGAAAAATAGAGGAAACAAACAGAAAATAAAGAATAAAATGGTAGACTGAAATCCAAACATATCAATATGTACATTTATTAAATAGAAATGTTCTAAACATAACAATCAAAAGTCAGAAATAGCCAAAATCTATTTTTAAAATGATCCAACTGTACACTATCCACAAAAAATTAGTTTTAATTATGACGATATAGGCAGATTAAAATTGAAAGGATGAAAAATTATATACCATGCAAGTACTAATCGCAAGAAAGCCACATTTATCAGTGACTATATTAATATCAAAGTAAATTTCAGAGCCAAGAAAATTACTAGGAATAAAGAGAAACATTAAATAATGATAAATGGTCTAATCACTAAGAAGACAAAACAATTCTAACATGTATATGCACCTAACAATAGAGCTTTAAAATACAGGAAGCAAACTGACAGAAGTGAAAGGTAAAATAGACAAATCCACAATTATTGTTGAACATTTCAGTATTGTTCTCTCAGTAATCAATAAAATTAGTACACATAAAAACAGCAAGAATATAGGACTGAACAACACCATCAAATGACTGTATCTAATTGACATGAATAGAATGCTCTACACAACAACAGCATAGTACACATTCTTTTCAAGTGCACATGGAACTTTCACTAAAATAGACTTTCTCCTGCATGAGGAAATAGGACAAAGGGTGCAAAAAGTGCGGCTAATATCTTACGGTGTGCTACAATATATAATCTTCAAATCTTGGAAACAAATTTAGAGAATCTCAGAACTATAAACACAGATTCTTTACAAATGTAGTTTCATTGACTAGTTGTTGAGTCCTAGAAGTTTATAACAAAAAGCACTAGAATCCTGAATATGTTAAAGCATGCAGTCTTAGAATAATTGCTTCATAGATTTGTAGAATCTTGGAGATATGGAATGTTAGATACTTAAAGGATACCTAATCCAGTGGTTTCAAAAGTTCCCAGAAGATGGTACTATTTCAAAATGTCTAAAAGAAATGGTACTTTAATAAATGCAGCTTACTTAAGACATAACAATTTTTCAGAATTTGAAACTTGTGAGTGAAACAAAAAGAATCCCTCTGAAATAGTCCAAAGTCACTATTTTACAAATGGGGAAATTTGTAAAATAATGCAAGAGATTGCATTCCTGTGGGAGACTGTGTTATTGGTTTCAATTCTTCACCTCTTCCAGTAACTATGCCCTTTGCAGTTTCTCACACAAAAGAGGTGATGCTGCACTTAGCCATGAGATTTGTTTTGGCCAATCAAATGAGGCAGAAATGACAGTGTGCCTGTGCATTGCGAAGCCTCGCGTGTTTCTATCTGCTGTCTTGTGTTTCTGCCATTACCATGAGAAGAATGTGTCTGGGCTCCCACTGGAGGGAAGTGGGAGACACAGGACAGAGCTGCCCCAGCTAATATGCCCTGGCCAAGCCCAGCCTCAGGCAAAGCCCCACCCACGATCAACAGTATTCCAGCTGACCCACAGTTTCATGAGCTACAATAATACATGTTGTTGTAAGCCATTGAGCTTAGGGGTGGTTGTCACACAGCAACTGCTGACTGACACAGGGAAATGCCTTAAGTGGCACTAATGATTCTTTCTCCAGTTCTCTTTCCCTTGTGTCAGTGTTTTCTCCAGTGTGGATGGAACGCCATGGTTGTACCCAAGGGGCTGGCTGTAGGCAATACTCAGACAGGAATCCAAAAAGTACTGAGTCACACAGGGGAATGTTATTCCATTTCCAATTCTTTATTAGTCCTGCTGATAACTTGAAGAAGAAAGTCTCAGGTGCTAATATGTCTTCAACACCTCTTCGACACCTGCTAATCTTTTTTTTGTTGTTAACAGAGAGACCATGCCTCAGTTCAAGTTTTTCAGGTGGACAAGAGCATCTAGAAAGAATTCAATGACACGATTTCGTTTTTAAAATATTTAATTTTACAGATAACTTTTGGTTATAATAAGGGATAGATATTGTTTCTCCACTTATAGCTGTGATATGATTTTTAAAAATTTAAGTATATCTACTTAAATAAATACATTTTAAGATATTTATTTACGTAAAGAAAAAAGGGAATCTAAAGAAAAATATGGAGTCAATAAAAGAGCAGATGTTGGTGGCTCAGGACAAAACCATACCAGGATGACACAGTACCTCAGGATTGTGTCCCACTGACACAGAGGGCACAGCTGGGCAGTTCAGCTGGATACTGAACTTGGAGGGGGGTACAGATGGTTTGAAGCAGACATCACCAGCGTCATGGGTTTGCCGAGGATGGGCCAGCCAAGGCTTCTTTCCGAAATTCATACTTCAAGGCTGATTCGTATTATGTGATGACTCTGGACCATGATTTGGATTCGAGAGGGTTCAGCTCTCCCCATCTCTCTGTGTGATCTTAGCTGGATCCCTTGCCTTTTCTGGGTTTGACTCAATGGGCCATTCTCTATACCTAAGAAAAGTAAGTGAAGTGAGATTAATTCGCAGTGTGGGCTGGTGTGGGCTCAGACTTCATTGGAAAAGAAAGCAGCTCCTGTTGGCCTGCTCTCCCTCCCTTACCAGTTTCATCTGGAGATTTCTCCCCATCTGGTTTAGCAATGGAATGATAAGGGACCCTCAAAACTGTCTTGGAGAAACACAGATAATGTTGTCGCTCTCAGTGGGAAGATATTTCCCCTGCAAATACTTGGAGAGACATAGCCTTGGATTTGAAGTTTTCTGGGGCCTCACGGGAGTTGGGGCCTATGGATTCTCTCCCAAAGAGAAACTGAGAAACAGTGTTGTGGGTTAAATTGTAAGCCTCTCCCCAATTTATATGTTGAAGTCCTAACTCTAAGGTACTTCAGAACATGACCTTATTTGGAAACAGGGTCATTGCAGATGTAATTAAGATGAGGTCCTTTTGGGGTAGAGTGGGCCCTAATCCAATATAACCGGTGACTTTATAAAAGGGGACAATTTGGACACAGACATGCTCACAGGTAGCACGCATGTGAAGACTGGAGTTTGCTGCCACCAACCAAGGAACTACCAGAATCTAGGACAGACCTGAAACGGATCCTTCGCTAGTGCCTTCAAAGGGGGCACAGCCCTGCTGACACCTCACTTTCAGACTTCTGGCCTCCAGAATGGTGAGACAATACATTTCTGTTGTTCTAAGCCACCTAGTTTGTAGTACTTTGTTACAGCAGTTGTAGGAAATCAATACACCAGAATCCCCGTAATTCAGGGGTCGCAAACACAAAAGCCTATGGGGTCAAGGCTTTTGACCCCATAATAAGTGAAGCCAGCTGGAATGGGACTGTGGCGAGCTGGAGCACACACATATTCTCTGAGCGGGTCACCACTGTGCAGGTCAGCCCGCTGCTGCCATGTTGAAACATTGACCCAGTGAATCCGGAATGTCCAGTTTTTCCAGGGAAGTCAGAAATAGGAACTTGTATTTGCAATCTTGCTATTGTTAAATGTTGACAACTATTTGAAAATATTCAAAATTCTCTCTTCAAAAACCATAGCAACAGAATTACCACTACCACGACCACCGCCTGTTTTTGATGTCTACCTTGTAGGCTTAAGGGAAAGACTCAGGTTTGAATTTGATCCAATCTAAATTTAAAATTTCTTAGAAAATTCTGAGAAGATGGCAGCAAGGATAGACGCATAGCTTTTGGATCTTCCTAAACACCTACAGAAAAAATAGAGCAGATAGAGAGCAAATTGAAACCCATGGACAACATTTAGAGCAGAAATAAGCAACAAAGTGTTCATTTTAATTGTATACACACACTGTAGGGAAACCATCGACAGTCACAAAACTTGTGCCAGAAGAAGTCAAGGTGTCTGACTGTTGTCACACAGCTGCCTGCCCGTCTGTCCCCTCGTACCTACCCCTAAAAAAAAAAGAAGAGTCTGTGAGACTATTCCTTTCAGGGACATTGCTTCACCTTTACGCCATCTCCTTGTTTGGCCCCAGAGGATGGCTGGCCTGCCAAGGACGGGTAAGATTCCTCAAGAAAGGAACAACCTAAGACAGGCACAGTCACGTGGGGATCACCAGGAGAATTCACAGGGTTGATAGAGGTGGTCACAGCCCCCCATCTTCCCCTGTCTAAAGAGAGTTTCTGCCTCTGTGGCTGTATTCCTTCCCACAACCTGCTTGGGAAGAGATTCTAGATGTGATAACATCAGTTCTCCATTTCAGTAAGTTTTCAACATAAATGTTTTGTCCCCTGCGGAGGTACAAACAATAATTATTTACACATCACGGGACTTTGGAGAGGCAAGGGTGAGTGGTTTGAACCAGTTTTCTGGCATGGTGTACGGGACTCACAGACCGTAGTAAAAACAATGTTACTTCCTCTATATGCATCAGTAAAAGCCACAAGGTGGCCCTATTCGGGGCTCTCAGTCCTTTGAGGCTGCGAGACTGTTGGCCCCTGTTTCAAAACTTTCTTGATTTCTGTTTCTTTCTTAACCCTTCGCTGCCCCTTCTCGTTCTCTCACTGCCCGTGTTGCGCTGGACGCGACATCTGACAGACATGAAAGTAAAATAAACCTCAAAGCCAACAGATATTCAAAATTGAGCAGGATAGAGATGGTGGAGGTAAAGGGAAATGAAGGTCCTGACTAAAGTGGGGGAGGGGATAGAACCAGACTATCTCAGAAAGCAAGCCATCCTATTTTTGGACATTTTACAAAAAATTCTTTTCTAAGAATTTAGAAAAGCTCCCCTGAACTCTTAGGGGATGCTGTTTCCATCAGCCTTTCCTGAAGAATCTATCAGAAAATAAGCTTCAGACGACAAAGCTGAATAGAAAGATGTCAAAATAAAGACTGGTAGTGAGCATTAATATGTACGAGTTCTGGCAATTAAGTTCGCGAACTTGTTGCAATAATGTTGCTAACCTTTTTTTGGCATCAGAGGGATTATTCATTACGAATTTGTACCAACTGGACAAATAGTTAACCAAGTTTACTGTTTGGAAGTGTTTGAAAAGCTGCCTGAAAAAGTTAGAAGAAAACGACCTGAACTTTTTGCCAACAATTCATGGCTCTTGCACCAGCTCACACTGCACTGTCCGTGAGGGAGTTTTTAGCCAGTAAACAAATTGGAACACCCTCCCTACTCACCTGATCTGGCCCCCAATGATTGCTTTCTTTACCTGAAGATAAAGGAAATATTGAAAGGAAGACATTTTGATGATATTCAGGACATCAAGGGTAATACGACGACAGCTCTGATGGCCATTCCAGAAAAAGAGTTCCAAAATTGCTTTGAAGGGTGGACAAGGTGTTGGCGTTGGTGCATAGCTTCCCAAGGAGAGTACTTCGAAGGTGACCATACTGATATTCAGCAATGGGGTATGTAGCACTTTTTCTAGGATGAGTTTGCAAACTTAATTGTGTGACCCTAATTGTCTAAGACTAGGCCACAATTGAAAGGAAAAGTATATAGTATTAAAGGCTTTATTATCTGACTATGTAATCTTTATTACCTGACTATGTAAACTTAAAAATAATGGGATCGCACATGCAAAAAAATTTTTAACCTGTTCTCAGTAATTACAATTAATGGTGATAGAATTAGTGTTATTAATCTAAGACTGCTGTGGGTTTAGCATGGGATCAAGCAAATGACTAATAATGGATTATTGCTATCATTCCCTGTGCCATTAATAACTAGACTTCTCAGTGCATAAGAGAAAAGATACAAATATATTTTAAAGAAGTTAAATAAACAACGTGAATTCTTAGAGTTGAAAGTACCAATATGAACTTGTGCCATTTTATATACATATAGTATATCTTTCTGTCCACTGACAAGACCCAGAAATAATGACCTGCCCAGCAGTAATGAGCATCCTAGCCTTCAGAATGTGGTCAAATACCATTTCCCTTAAACAGAATCAGGACTCCTTGGAGAAATGGCTGTTCTGAGTCTGAGGCAGGAAATGAGAGCAACAAAAGCCTGTAATATTTTATCATACTACACAGAAGTTTTACTAAATACAAAGACTAATGAAGACATGTCAAAAGGACTTAGGAACCAACATGAAGAGTTTACTACTGGCCAAAGATGAGACAGTTTAAGTACAAATCATAAGTGCAAAGGCCCTGTGGCAGGAGTATATTTATTGTGTTTCAAATAATCCTCACAAGTTTCTTAGAACCACCCAGCAGGCCTCACTGGATATATCTGGAGCCCCAGTGACTCATTTGGTTCCAATTTTGATGATTTGTAGCACTTGCTACTGGGGCAGGGCTGCCTCTGGAGTTGTTAACACCTTGTAAATCTGTCCCTTATAAGCGGCACCATGTGCATATGCTTTGATACAGCTATAATTGTGGTTTGGGTTTAATTAGAGGAAGCCCCCTGGGGGATTAACTATGTGCTGGCAAAGACGGTGAGACATCCTCCTGCAGAGTGCTCATAACTAAGGATATGCTTCTGCTGCTGGAACAGGCTGGTCCACTGAAGTCACCTGGAAAGTTTAGGGCTGCAGAGGTGGTGAGGACAGCTGAGCAATCCCCACCAAGTGGAGGCGGCTGCCGGTCCTTTATTCCAGTATAGGTTCCTCAGGTTGGCAGCAGCTTGGTGGAAGGGGATTTCAGAACTGCTCGCCCCATTTAATGGGAACACCGAGACAAGACGATCTCAGAGTTCCTTCAGGTAAAAGCATTCATGAAATATATTGAACACCAACTTGGGGCCATATCTGTGCACACATCAGGGTTAAAAGAGTCAATAAATCATGGTGTCATGCAGGGGACCCTGCTCGCTGCGTCATGTGTCGTATGGGGCGGCCTGCGGGGTCTCTGGTCCCTCTCCCCACATAAGAACGCAGGACATGGTGAGGCCAAAAAGGAACACCCACGGAGCCATAGGTAGGGGAGTCATACCACTATAGTCTCACTGGCGGCTGGGTTGGAGACACAGGAGGCAGGAGCAACACTATCCGCAACCCGCCATCCACTTGTCTCTGCCAAACAATCTCACTTGCTAGCAATCCGCTTTTCTGCAATCTGCAATCCACACTCCGCCGCTTGCTAGCTCAGCCACCATCTTCTTGCTAGCCCCCATTTTTCTGCTAGCGTAGCCACAGCAGTTATATTAGTGGCCAATGGCTCACTGGTTACAGCTGACGGCCAGCTAGCCACGGCTGATGGCCATCCGATCACAGTTGATGGCCATTTACTACCTGAGCCAGCACCTTTCCACGTGAGGCTGAGGGCCTGGAAACTGCACTCCTGGCTCTGTCCCCACACATGGTCACTGCTCTCAGGGAACTTATGGGCATTTTCACATTTGGGTCTGCTGCTGGTATGTTTCATGTCACTAGCAGAGGCAGGGCTGAGTCACCAAGCTGGGGACCTGAGGTATAATCTCTGATCTGAGCCATCTCTTGTGAAGAAGAAGGAAGGCGTGGGTAGTTTATGGACTCAGTATTGTCAGGCCTCCCTTTCTCCTTCTTCCCGTTTCTTTATCTCCTCCCTCCTTCCCCCATCCCTTCTTCCTTCCCCAAATATTTTTTGAGCACCCACTATGTCTCATTCACTTTTCTGGGTGCAGAGGCTTCTGCTATGAATAAGATAGACACAATTTCTCCCTTCGTGGAGTTCCCAGTCTAGTGGGAAAGACAATGAACCAGTATATTTACAAATCAAAGAATTACGGATTTATAGGTGCTGAGATGGACATTGAGTGTGACGATGGAGAATAATAGGTGGTCAGGGCGTTCTAGGGAGGTGACACAGAAATAGACCTGGACGATGAGACATTGCTGGCCAAGCAGAGACTCCGGGAAATAGAAGGGCAGGTGAACGGAACAGCAAAAGCAAGAAATGGCTGAATGTGTTTAAGGGACAGAAGGAAGACCGGTATGGTTGGAGCCCATCAGCCGGGGAGAGAGTGGAATAAATCAGGCTGAGAAGGGGGCAGCAGCTGAGATTTGATGCCAAGGGTGATGAGAAGTTTTGCAGGATTTTAAATAGGGCTATGCCATGGTTTGCTTTATGATGTTCAGAGATCATTCTGGCCATCTCTGGAGGGAACATTGGTGAGGAAGTAGAGGAGCAGTAAGGAGAAGGTCAGGATGCTGCAGAGGTCACCCAGGGAAGTGTTGATGGCATCCTGCCTCAGGTGGTAGCAGTGCAGGTGGAGCTCAAAACGGGGGACATGTTCTGGAGGTGGCACTGACAGGATATGCAGAAGGGTTGCATGTAGGATCTGAAGGCGAGAGAGAAATCAAGGCTACTGCCAAGGTTTTCAGCCTGAGCAATGAGAAGGATGCAGTTGCTGTCCCCTGAGATGGGGAAGATAGAGAAGTAGCATGTTTGGAACTGCAGCTGCTCCGCTTTGGATGTGTTAATACCGAAGCACTTGCGAGTCATCCAAATGGAGAGGTTGAATGAGGAACTGGGTACCCTGGGTGGAAACTCAGAGGGCAAGTCTGGGAAACGAAAATAAATCTAGGAGTCATGAGTATTTAGGTAGTATCCAAACCAGCGTCTCTCGACTGTTGGGTGCACACCAGAATTCCCTGGGGAGGTTTATAAACTCCAGGTGCCCAGGATAGAATGCAGACCATTAAAATCAGAATCTCTGGGCAATGAGACCCAAGCACCAGTATTTTAAGGCTCTCCTGGTGATTCCGATACAAAGCCAAGGTTGAGAACCAAGGCTCTGAACGCTAGTTGAGACGGGGAGTGGCTCTCCAGGTGTTGTCCCGGGACCAGCATCATCACCATCACGTGGAACTTGTTAGCAATAGAAATGTTCAGGTTCATCCCAGACCTATGGGATCACACACTATGGGGATGAGAGTCCCCGGAGCCATCCAGGTGTTAACAAGTCCTTCAGGTGATGCTGCTGCGTGCTAAGATTTGAGAAGCCCTGGGACAGATGGGCGCGGAGGGGAGGAGCTCAGTCAGTCTGCAGTTAGAAGCCAGGTGGAGGAGGAGCAGCCAGGGCTGCAAGACTATAGAAGCCCGAACAAGGTAGGCAGGAAAGGTCGACTGGTCAAATAAAATAACCTCAGTGCTCAGAAGGATAAATATAAGAACAGGAATTAAATATAAATATATATGTAAATAAACATAAGACCAGGACAATGAGTACAGCATTTGGCAGCGTGGAAATCCTGGGTGGCTTGGCAGAGGCTGTCTCAGTGCGACGGAAGTGCTCATGGAGGAGGACACGGGTTTCCGGGTAAGGCACCTGGCGTGGTCTTGAGACCTGGGCTGTGCTCGGTCAGGATTTGCTTTTCTCCGCCTTTGTAAAGTCTGGAGTTAAACAAGTACAAAGTATTATTGTTCTCTTTCAATACTGATTTCTCTGAATAGGTCGTGAGTAACAGATTGTTGTATGATCCGCTTGTGGTCTTCAGAGTGCTACTAGCCAACCCAAGTTTCCACAAAAACTCTGTGGGGGAGAAAGGCAGATACTGTGGGTTGATCATCCAGGAGCCAATCCTTACCCCCTTCTCCTTTGCTGCCTCTCACCAGGGAGGCTGAAGATAAAAGCCTAATACTAGTGTTCTCACTTTCCTTATCTCCTAGAGTGTCTGCGTGGCCCATGTCTGCCCAGTGGGATGTAAGCAGGCAGCTGTTGGGAGGGTTCTGGGAAAGATATTTTGTTTCCTGATAAAAGAGACAGGCATGTGAGCAGAGTTCACAAATGCCACCCCTCCGTTCAAAGCTTTCTTCTAGCTCATAGATCTATGCTTTTGTCGTTGTGCTTAAACCAGTTTGAGTTAGGCATCTGTTATCTGTCACGGAACAATGCCAGGCTTATAGGATAACCAGGAGCCTTTGTTAAGTTCTCTTGCATGACCAGTGATTCAGAGCTTTATTGTGAGGAGTTAGAGGTAACCTAGGCCTCCAACGCCAGGGGAGCAGGCAGGGAAGTCATGGAGGATGCCTGCTGTGGCAGACGATTCAGGAGTTAAAAGCTACGGTTGCACACACATGGAAGTTAGATCTTAAAACATAGTGTTGGGTGAAACAAGCAAGAGAATGATATTAATAGCATTTATGTAAATTAAAAACATACAGAAAGCAACACTGCATATTCTCAAGGATACGTGGGGACAGAGTCCCAGAGAGCAGTTTCCAGGCTCTCGGCCTCACGTGGAAAGGTGCTGGCTCGGGTAGTAGATGGCCATCCGCTGTGGCTTGGTGGCCATCAGCTGTTACCGGTTAGCCATTAGCCACTAATATAACTGCCATAGCTACGCTAGGGGTTTGGTTGGTTGGCAGAGAAGCGAAGTGGATTGCGGTTAGCAAGTGTGGTTAGCAAGCTTGGATGGCAGATTGAACATTGTTTTGATCCTACTTCCTGTGTCTTGCCTGGCCGCCAGCGAGACTGGGGTGCAGGAAGACCCCTCGTTGGGGTACTGGCGGATGTTTGCTTTTGTGTCTCGACCAGCTGCCATCGAGAATATAGTGGTATGACTCCCCTATCTATGACTCTTTTGTTGTTCCTTTTTGGCCGCACCATATCCTGTGTTTTTGTGCGGGGAGTGGGAGCTGAGACCCTGCATGACACACGTACATATTTGAGGACATATACCACGTGTTAGAGAGGGTGCCAAGGTGAAGGGAGGACAAGAGAGGGATGCGGCGTGAAAGGGACAAATAATAAAACAAGGGAGGGTCTCATTCTGACCAGTAATAAGACAGAGGCGTACAATTCATCCAACTCTCTGCACCTGACTTCCAATTAGAAAAAAAGGAAGCGCATGTCCCCTTTGGGGACCGACGGGCAGCTCTGTGTGACTGGACGGCAGAAGGTGGGAGGAAGGTCCAGGAAGAAGAAACTTGAAATTTGAAACCTTCCTTGCCTCTATCCTGGAGGGCTCCAAGGCAGTGTTGAGCTGTGTTCTGTAGACAGCGGGGAGCTTTGGAAAGTTTTGGAGCTGGAGAATCATATGATCTGAGTTAAGCATTTGGAAGGTCACTCTGAGCTGTGAACAGGTGGATCAGGGTGGGGAGCTCAGGGGAAGAATGCTCTTAAAGTTGTGCCTATTGAAAAATGACATCCAACAACAAGTTGTAAAATGGCTCTTGGTTGGGAAATGTCAGCTGAAGGACTTTGGGTCCCTTGACACTTTCTCCACGTGATTATCTCCAAGTCTAAGGTGGCGAGAATGCCTAGTAACTTTGGATGATAATGGACACTTATGTGTTCTGTGCAAGGTGCATTGCATGCATTTCTTGTCGAGTCCTCACCACACCCAGGAGGAGCACACTCCCATCTCCACTTCAGAGATGTGCGAAAGGAGACTCAGAGCCCAACCTCTTCATCGCGAAAGTAGGCTGACACACAACCCACTCCCTTCCTACTTATTTTCTGTTTTCCAGTTTAATTGGGGGCATATTCTTTCTATTTAAAGTTATTTGCTGGCAATAGAACGCAATACTCAAAGAGACAAAAATACACAGTCTCCTTAACGAGGAACAGGGGACACTCCCTTAGGGAGAGAAGGAAGAAACAGCTCTAGGCAGACAGAGTAAGAAAGGGAGAAGCGCTGTGGCAGGGGTGAGAAAGGCCCTTTTGGAGTGAAGGAAAAGATTGGCTGCTCATACCACTCAAGCAGGAGGGTCCTAATGACCCCCACCCCAACCCCCTCCACCCCCACCTGTGGACTGATTTCCCACCTATAAGATGAGACAGAAAGATGGAGGAGGAGGTTTGTTTCTGACACGGTTCCCAGGATCTACCTTGTCAACTTAAAACACAGATTCCAGTCCCAGCCCAGAGATTCTGGAACATTGGGACCAGGATGGGGCCCAGGTACCGTATTTATTTTTAAGTATCCCAGGTCGGTCAGGTGTGTGCTGGCAGGATTAAGTTGACTTTCCAGAGTTCTGGACAGTGATGACATTTTCATTGCATCTTCTTTTTCCTTTTAAAAATAAATTTTGTCCTCCTCTTCCCCTGCAGACCACGACCTCAATTTTTTGGTTACAAGTGTGTTTCCTTGATTTAAGACAGCTTCCCCCATAGACCTTAAATTTGCTAAAATCTGGAGAAGTCCTACAGTTCCATGTGGTAGGATTTCCTTCTTTCCTCTGAATCAATGCTCTTTAGTTAACAGTGCATCTCATCGTTCATAGTATCGTAGAATGAGAGAAACATGGTATATTCTTCTAAGCTGAGAGTTTGAGAAAAAAAATCACAAACGACAAAATCCCATAATCTCCTCCCCAGAGGGACTATTGCCAACCTTTTGTAATATTTCTTTCCAGTCTTTTGTTTTTGTTGTTCCAAGACTTTTAGCACCAATGAGTAATTCTTGAGCACCTATTCTATGCATCCCACGTAGGGACTTAGGAGTACAGGAAGAATTCTAGCCACTCTGTGTGGAGGGGGCACTGTTCCCTGACATGACCACTGTCTGTCCTGCAAGGCCGACCCGGGCCAGAACGGAAGTTGCTCTCTGAGAACTCCCCTTTGAGACTGTCTGGTTGTAATTGATGTTCATCTGACATAAACCAGCACCCCTTCCGTGCCTCCTGCTACGTGCTGGGTCCTGGAATAGGTTGTTGCCCTGACCTGATCAAGCGTGTTAAGTAATTTCCGTACCTGGTAGCATTTACATGTTTGTACCCGAGACGGGTACCCTCTTTACCCTGTGTAATCATTTGGCTCTGTCACGTGGAGCAGGGATCCATTTTGTCTTGCAGCTGCCCAAGCCGTGTCTCGGACATAAGTTTCCCTTAATAAACCCTGTTAGTCACCAGACTGGAGTGGCCTGCTTCTCGCTTCGGTCTCTCTCTGCCCTCTGCTTACAGAGGTAGATTTTCAGTCTCAGACTTTTCTCTGGGTCTGGGTGTGCGAACATTCTGTGATGGCCCTTCTGGTACATGGCTTCTTCATGCCATGGACTAGCCCTGAAAGGTGGGGGATAGTATTCTACTGAACGTGGAGGGAAACAGAAGCTGAGGCGATGAAGGACTTGTCTGGGTGTGATGGTTAGTGAATGGACGAACTGGGATTTGAGCCCAGGCATCTGGACGCGATGCAGAGACCAGTCTGGCCCGAGGAGGGAGGGTTCACGGATTATGGGTCAGGACTGTGGGATGGTGGCATCCTGGAGAATCATATAGAGGCTACATTAGCACAACAAGGCTCTCTAGCTGCGACTTGGGTTCAAATTGATGTCCTCGTTCTTGCAGATCATTTAACAGCTCGGCACTTCAATTTCCTCAGCAGTAAAGTGGAGACAAATGATACCTCCCTCAAAGGGCTGTAAGGAGGTTGAGAAAATTATATGTGCAAAGTGTCTGGTTCTGAAAAAATAGTAGAGAAACTAGAGGTGCTGGGGTTTGGATCAAGGGTGTAGAGGGAATATTAGAAATCTTTCTGACCTGTCAATGTCAATGTAAATATTCTAAAAGGGGTGGCTATTTTAGCCAAGTTTAATTTAAGATGTTTTTGTTAAATTCTAGGCAATATATTGGGGGCTTCTATTACTAACTCATTTTTTCTTAATAAAAACATCAGTTTGGTTTATAATATTTTTGTTTAAGCAAAATCAAAAATATTCTCCAAGTTTGAGGTCTGGAAAAAATGGTTTATCTCCTCTGGCTTGGGACTTCACATGTTCAGTTCAAGTTCAACTCAGGACTTCTATCTTTTCAATGCCAAGGATGGAGCACAGGTGTCTACACTTTGAAAGGCTCCCCAGTGATTCTCATGAGCAGCCAGAGTGGAGCTGGGCCCACCTCAGTCAGCCATGCATGCACCACGGGCCCTTCCTTACCCCTCTGAGGCCCACAGCCTAGCAGTGAGGGTGGGAGAGCAGGACACAGCAGAGCTGCCAATCCCTGGTGCCCAGGTTCAAGGCCAAGAGAGAGGGAAAGACCAAGGTGAAGCTGAGTGGGAGGGGGTGAGCACGAATGGAACACCTGCAGCAGGCCAGCACTGTGATGCGCCCTGAAGCTGTAAGGGCTGGAATCAAGATGCTTGGGTCAGAATGCGAGCCCCTCCACCTTTCTGCTGTTTATCCTCAGGGGAGATTCCCAATCTCTCAGCCCCTCCACTCCCAGTCTGTTAAGCAGGTGGTTGTGCACATTAAATGAGAGCGTACAGGTAGGGGCCTGGCTCAGTGCCTGGCATACAGCAAAGTTCACTGGATGGTAACTGTTATCATGGTCTTCTTGACTCCTCATCACAACCCTGAGAAGTCGGTGCTATTATTTCTGTCATTATACAGATGAGAAAACTTAGGCTCAGAAATGTGACGTGGCTCATCCAAGATCGCATAGTTGGTAAAGGGCACAGCTGGAGTTTGAGCTCAGATCTGTCTGCTCCAGAATTCATGCCCTTGCCTTGACTGGACAAAACAGACAAAGCAAAAATGGAGACTTCCAAGTTTGTGAGTGATTATGCTAGGAATTGAACTCCGACCAGCCCAGCCCTGATGTCTGTGCTTACTGGGGACTTAAGAGAACCTCCATCCTTTGCTTATGACTCAGGCCACAGCAGCCAGACAGGACCCCAAGGAGACAGGGCTGTGGAGGCTCTAAGACTGAGGGTTTTTGACAACTGGGCCTGGTTTTGGGTTAGTTATGTTGGAAAAGCAGAGGAGGGCACAGTAGAGACATGGTCTCACTCCCAGGCATATGGAAGCCGGCTGTCAGCTAATATGGAAAATGATTAAGACAGCTTAATTTTCTTACTTTTTATATATACTAATAATGAAGCAGGAAGAATTTGGAGGAGGAGGTCTACGAGGCAAGAGGAAAGTATTACAGATGTTGGAATCACGCACAGGGATGGCTCTGGTCCCAGTGGGACTGCAGCCCTTGTAGCCAGGAAGGGTGGGAGAGGGGAGGATCTGGTAGCATCTGACTCTGTGGCCCTCAGCAGTGTGGAAAATCTCCATGGTATGTCCAGGGGCAAGAGAGCTCTGGGTATGGGTAGGGAAGCAGGGGTTCCTCTCTCGGCTGGTTCTGGTTCCCAGGTCTTGACATGACACACATGCGGGCAGGAGGGCGAGGGGAACAAGGTGAGCATCTGCTCAACAGGAAAGGTGAAGAAGTGGGCTGAGGAGGTCAGTAGAGAACTTGGTCTGGGGTGGCTGCAGGGTCACAGGGCCATCAGTAGACGCAATGAGACCCAGGAGGGCTTCCTGGAGCAGATGGAAATAGGGCTGGCAGGATGGAGAGGCTGGTAGGATGATGAGGAACAACACTGATTGAGCACTTTGCTGTGTGCCAAGCATGGAACTGAAAAGTGGACTAGAAATGCATTCATTCAACAAACACTCCTTGAAGGCCTACTGTGCGCTAGGCACTGTTCTGGGCTCTGGGGATAAAGCAGGGAATAAAACAGAATCCCTGCCCTCCTGTCACTCACAGGGATGATGATCACATTAGCAGATAAACACCATGTTGGGTGGCGATACATGTTAAGAGAGTGAGAAAGTGAAGACGGTTCCCTACCGTGAACTGAGTACCTACTGTATGCCAAGCCATGCATTGATCAAGGACTCTGCCGCTATTGCTCCTGCTTTAACACTAGCTCACATGCTTGGTACTGTTCTAAGTGCTTGAATGGATTAACTTGTGTGATTCTAACAAAACAGTAGGAAGGAGGTAGTACTACTGTTATCCTCATGTTACAGATGACGAAATTGAGGTGAATGAATTCATCGAGGCGCACGGATTTGAACCCAGGCAAGCTCCAGGACCTGCACACTTAGCCTCAGTTGTGTTTTTGGCCAGACCATCTATATCTGGCTTCTCCATGGGGCCTGGGCTTCCTCACAACATGGTGTTGGGGTTCCCAGGGTGTGTTCCAAGACAAAGAGCCAGGGAGAAGCTGTATCATCTTTTCTAATCCAACCTTTGAAGCCACACAGTGTCACCTCTGCTGCACTCTATTCATCATCAGTCACAAGTCCTGCCAGGTTCCAGGGCAAGTGAAACAGACTGCCACTCTCCTCCACCAAGAGGGGAAATGTTCTTGAAGAGCAAGTGGGAATGAAAATATTGTTGTGGCCATTTTTGGAAAATACAATCTGCCATACTCACTTGACAGATGGGGAAAATTGAGCTCCTTCCCCCGTCCCAGGGGAATGAGTTGTCTAGTGAACCACATGGACAGAACCCAGTGGTCATGCCTCCCAGACTGCGGCCCAGAAGTCTGGCCCACCTCTCCCTTCCTCTGCCCTGGGAAATCCACTCTTGCCCTTCCAGGCCAGGGCTCTGCAAAGGCGAGCTTGTCCATACTCAGCTGGTGGCAATTCCAGCTGTGGTTAACTCCATTTGCAGCTACATGCTTCCTCTCCTTTGGGATGGGTGGATGGATGACCCTGGGAGAACTCATTCTTCCTCATCTTCTAGGCCAATCCCCCTGGGGTCTCTATCAAAGAGAGAGCTCTGGGGCCTGAACCCATTCCCAACTCAGAAAGACAGACTGACAGAATGATCTGGTTGGTTGAGCCCCAACCAGGCCCATCTCTGGTCCAATCAGCAACAGAAGAGGAGTCAAGTTATGAGCTGAGCAGAGTTTCCATGAGTGGGAGGTTTTCAGGGAAGGCATGTTGTGACCTGGCAAGATACCCCCAAAGTATCTCTTAACGTATGTTGGCTCCTACATTAAATTTTGTTTAATGGTTTGTGGACTATTTAGTTTTCCTTGCCTCTACAACCAAACCATCAACAATTCCTCCAAAATATACCCTGAATCAATTCATTTCACTCCCTCTCTGTTGCCCCCAGCCTCATCCAGGCCACTCGTGTCTCCTGCCAGGATGACTGCACCAACCCTCCCTGTTCCCGTGTCTACTCCTGCTACCCTCCAGCTCATCTCTGTATAGCAGCCAAAGGGATCATTTCAAAATGTGAACCAGATGGTATTTCTCCCTGCTTATGGCTCCACCTACAGTGCCTTCTCCTAAAATGTTGGCTTTTGACTGAGGCCAGTGCCTGCATGTCTCATTTCTTGTGCCATTCATTCTGGCCACACTGGTATTCTTTTTATTCCTTCAGTATACCAAGCTCAGTCTTGCCTTGAGACTTTTGCACTTGGCATTTCATCTGCCTGCAATGCATTAACCCAGTTCATCACATGTCTTTCAGGTCTCAGTTCAAACATCATGGTATGCCTTAGGTTAGGCTATAACAAAAAGACCCTGGAATATGTGATGGCTCAAGCACAGTAGAAGTTTATTTCTCCCTTATGTAATGGATGTGCCAGTGCAAAGGATGGCTCTCCTCCATGTGGTGATACAGTGATCCAGCCTCTTCCATCCTCATGCCTTGCTGTGACCTGCATTTAGCCAGGGGAAAAGGAAAGAGAACATGGAGGAGCTCATCCACTTCTGAAAGGCTAGGCCTTGAAAGAGGCTCTCATAACTTCTGCTCCAATCCCACTGGCAAGAGCTGGTCACATGGCCACGTCAGAATCTAGAGAGGGACTGGGAAATGTTGCCCCTGCCTGGGCAACCACTTGTCAGCTCCAACCACAGAGTATCAAGGGGAGCATGGATTTGATGAACAATTAAATACCTTGGCCTCGGTCACCTTCTCCGAGAGAGCTTCCCCAACCATCCCATCCAAAGAATGTCCCTTTCGTCGCTGTATATCTAGTATTCCTACTTGATTTTCTTCATAGTACACTTTATCCACTTGTTTATTATCCCTGTCCCCTTCTAGATGGCAAGCTGTCTGAGGGTGGAAACCTTGATTAGCTAGTTAATACCATATTCCTAGCATCTAGATCTGTGCTTGGCCCATAGTAGATATTTAATAAACGCATGTGGAATCAATGAAAGGACAAATAATTTCCATTTTAATAGTGGGGACACAGAGGATACTGTGATTTCATGAACAGAACACACTTGGCCTGAGGGCTTGGCTTGCAATAAGATCCCCATTCATGCTAATTCCTTTCCATCTCCAGTGTCAATCTTGAGGCTGCAGATTTCAGAAGAAGGCTAGGCTGTGGTTTGTGAGTTGGGAGGCCTGGATTTGAGTCTGGCTCTGTCCTGACTTCTGTGTGTGCCCTTCTCCTCTCCTGGGTGGGCCTCAGTTTCCCAGTCTGCAAGATGGGGGTGGAGAAGTTTGGCTGGACAAATCTCCACATCCCTCATGGCCTGAGAATGGATGACCACCCTCGAGTACATCTGTACCTTCTTTTTCCAACTGCTGACCTTTGGGAGAAAGGTCCCCTCCCTTTCTTCCTCCCTCTCTGTGGGCTTAATAAGGCTTAATGAGGGGCCTGGGTGGGCCCAGCCCCTCAGTGGCCACCAGCTCATACTTCCACCCAAGGGCGAGGTGGGGGAACATGGCTAATAACAGGTTCCTGGTGGGGGGTGGGCTGACAGCCTAAGCTGGTCTTTCTGGGCCTCTATTAACAGACCACACAGGGAAATGTCTTCCCAGGGCCCATGATTTTCAATTTTCCACTGGAAAAGGCAGCTTGGAGGAGGTAGCCAGAAGGCCAGAGACCCTCGCCTGTGCTTCTTTCAACAGTAGTCTGTCTGTCCTTCTATCTATCCTTCCACTTATCCATTCATTTACCCACCCAAGCATTCAAGCATGCACCTCTCCATGCATCCATCCTTCTACCTGTCTACCAGTTTACCCTTCCACCCAGCCAATAATCCATCATCCATCCAACCTTCCCCCATCCATCCATCTATTCTCCATCCATTCACTCCCTCGCCCACCTACCTCTTCATTCTCCCTTTATCTCCCCACCCATCTGTCTGTTCTGCCAACACAGGGTTATTCAGGATCTATCTGGCACCAGTTTTGTGCCTTGGGCAAAACAGAGTTGAATAAATCATTCAACTTTAGCCTTTGTTATATGGTGAAAAGTACACAATGAAAAGTATTACTTTGCTGGCTATCAAACTTGGGTATGAATGTGCCTTTACTTTTTGACCTTCGACAATTTCCTGCCAATATTATCTTTATTTTTGAGCACCTACTATATGCAGGCCTCATGCTAAACACTTTATAAATGTTGGCTCATTCAATTCTTCCGGTAGCTCTTTGAGACATCCCCCACACTTCTCTTTTTCCAGACATGAACATTTTGCTAGGCCACAACATCAGGCTGTGAAGGTTGCACACTGCCCAACTCTTGGAGGCATTTTTTGCATCATAATCCACTGTAGCAGTACCAGAATTGGAGTTCAGATCTGGCTGGCTCCAAAGTCAGCAATCTTTCTAGAACACCGCTGTCTCTTGGCACCTAAGCGGATTTCTCTCCTGGTAACTGGGAGCCCATGAGTCTAAGTATAGAATGACCCTTTTCCAAACTCTGGCCTTTGTTTCTCTGGGTGGAGTGAAGGGAGAAGAGAAGAAAGGGAATAGAGTGTGTCGGTTCCATGGCGTGGCAGAAACTGAGCCTTAGAGAGATGGCAAGAGCTGCAGAGGGGGAAATTGAGTCCTGGAAAGATCCACAGAACCCAAGGCTTAAAGATCCTCTGGTGATGATGATGAACAGCGGGATTTAACTGAGCACGTCCTCTGAGCTGAGGCCACATGGTGCCCCAGTTTCCACAACCCAACAATGGGGATTAATAACAGCTCCAACCTCACAGGGCTGCTGAAAAGATTAAAGAAGTTAAGACATGCAAAGGACCTAGAACCATGCCTGTCATGAAGAAAGCACTCCTTAAATGTTCCTTACCATTATTTAGAATAATCCCATCAAGCCCTGTGAGGACAGAGCCTTTGCTTCCTCCAGGCTCAGCTAGTCTGAGGTCAGACACGTGAGTCATGGCGGCTGTTTCCCACCTCTTCTATCTCTCCCGATAGTCCCAGATGGGCTTGCTCTGAGTGTGGTTTTAATAAAAGCCAATGCTGCCAAGTGTCAGCTGTCAGGCTGTCTGAAAGGGTGTCTGGGAAGGCCTCCTGGGAATGACATCTTCCTCCTAATTACGCGGCACCAAAACTTTCCAGATGTTGCCTGGAAAGCAGGATTCTGCAGCACGTCAGAGTTTGGGCTCTGGTGCCAGATGGAGCTGGGTTTGAAGCCTGCCTTTGCCCCTTCCAAACTGGGAGTGTGACTTTGCCTCTCTGAGACTGTTTCCTCATCTGTA
This sequence comes from Rhinolophus ferrumequinum, assembly GCF_004115265.2. Taxonomy (NCBI): domain Eukaryota; kingdom Metazoa; phylum Chordata; class Mammalia; order Chiroptera; family Rhinolophidae; genus Rhinolophus; species Rhinolophus ferrumequinum. The sequence goes on along the minus strand of NC_046306.1, from coordinate 23,816,372 downwards.
AATTAGCAAAGCAAACAGTAGCCGCCTAGCGTCCAACAGGCCTTTATGGTAAACGTTGGTTGCTTTCCTCCCCAGAATCCATTCCGCCTTCCTCCAGTTTCTCGTGTTTCAATTTCCTTCCTGCTCTTTGGTCAGTGTAATCTGGGGGGCAACCCCCCAGGTGTTAGCCATTCAGGGTGTTGCACTCCTTGGCCACAGTGGTTGGTCCAGGCAGATGTCCTGATGCTGCCATCTTGCTTCCACAGGGACCTGGGCCTGAAGCCAATTTTAAGGATGCTGAGCAGAAAAATGGAGAGAAATCCACTCCAATGAGTACATTGGAGCCCTTAGACCCTACCGACCTGCAGCTCCATCCAGGGCTTTCCAGTCCAGTCAGTCCCCGTTTTTTTCACGAGCAGTTTTCCTGAAACCAAGAGTCAACGGACACAAACACAGTGAATGTTGGCAGTAGGGATGGGGAGCCCCTCACATGATGGGGGTCTTCCTACGGCCTCATTCGGTCTGTGCGGCACACGTGGGCAGGCCTGGTTCCCTGGACTCAGGACTCTGATGGAGCCTAAACTCTTTTGCTCCAGAGATTCTTTGTTTCGATGGTACCTGTCAGGAGGCCTTTTGCAAGCCCCTCTGTGAAGAGTTATGCCGTCTGCACCATGGGAATTTAGGGATCATCCACAGAGATGACTTTCTCGTTTCCAGTTATACAAACTCACCAATCCCTGATTTCTACCAGACGCCACCTTCAGCAGGCTAATGAGCAGTTGCTATGCAAGCAGTGAGGTCCCAGCTGTGTTGAATGTGGGCTCCATGTTCATCCCATCGTACTTCTGCTCAGGGGCATTCAATTGGCCTGGCATTTAAGAGTGACAGAGCTGGGATTTGAACATGGGCCTCTCCAAATGGAATGTTAAACTGTGGGGGGACTGGGAAGTGACACCCCAGGATAAGTACGACAGAGCTGCAGTGCCAACAAGATTTCCAAGAGGAAGCAGAGCTGGGGCAGCTGGTGGCAAGACTTGGAGACGCCAAGGGGAAAGGAAAGAACCCCAAGGAGGGGATACAGTGCAGGGCACGGAGGTGGGAACGTGGGTGAGATTTTGAGAGGTGGTGCCCACAGATGCTCTAGGTCACCAAACCCTGTGGGTTCACCTCTGATTCTCTCCTATTGCGCCATCCCTGTGTTCCCCGCAAGCTTAGGCCCCACTCTCCATCTATTGCTCTCGACTCCTCACTAATCTCCCTGCCTCCTGTCTGGACCTTCCAGTGCACCCTCTACCAGCAGCCATCTATTCATCCACCCAACCATTCACTCAGCAAACATTCCTGGAGGGGCGGGGGCTGGAGCCTCTCCCCCAGGCCAACATTGCCTCCCTTCCCTGGCTTCCCGGACAGGATGCCCCACCCCACCCTGAGGTTACCTCTCATCACAACACTTACTACAACACATTAACTGCCTTGACTTCCCCACTGTACTGTAAGGTCCATGAGGGTAGGAAATTTGACTCCAGGGACCCAGGACTGAGTTGGATTAAAAGAGGGAGATCTTATAAGGAACAAAGGTAGGATCCTGAGTTTCCACTGCTTAGGTCTGAATCCCAACTGTAGCGCTCTCCAGCCGTGTAACTCTTGGCAAGCTCCTCATTTCACTGAGCCTCAGTTTACTCATCTGTAAAATGGAGATAATAGTGTCTCCTCTCATGGTTGTCACAAGGATGAAATGAGGGAATCCACATAACACATATAGGTAGATGGTGTCCCATCAGTGGAGCCACTGTAGTCGTGACCACGGTTGTTAGATAAGGGTGGATAGGTGGAGTGCATGCTGGGGGCTCTGCCTACATCCCAGTTGGCCACCCATTTCAGCTGATGGGAATATCAGCTGCTGATGGCTCCCAGCTAGGAGTTACTCTGCCCAAAGACACATCCTTCCCTGGGGGCAACCTCTGGCCAATGATGGGTTGATGTACAATACAAATCTCAACACCACCCCCCTCAGCTGGGGGACACCCTGAATAGCCATCTCTGAGCTCCAGAGCTCCTTGTAGGACCCGCTGAGAGTTTTGGTGCTGCTCCACTGAGTGTCAGCTTTTCTGTCATCCCAGTCCTGTCTTCCGCCCTCCCTTACAGGTATTATCCTGAGAGTTCTCCCCAACAAACTCCTGAACTTTGAGCTCCATCTCAGGAACCGATGGAAGCGAACAGGCATGACGGGAGTTCCAGTACTCCTGCAGGAACAGTGCAGGAACCTGGGAAGGTGGGAGGTGGAAAGGAAACCCAGCAGAGGAGGGGTGGGGCCCTGGTGTACCTCTCTGGAACATTCTAGCCTTCTTCCTGCCCTTATCTTCATGACCACCCTAGTTTCTTGGTGATTGATCACAGTTATTGGGGTGCCAGCTGTGGGGCCCGCCCTTGAGTTTGAGTTCCAACTCGGTTTCTGACCCACCATGGGGCCTTGGGCAAGTCCCCGCACCTCTTTGGGCCTCAGTGGTGCCAGCTGTGTAATGGGTCTGGGAAGAATCAATGGGTGCTGCAGAGCTCTTAGCATAGTACCTGAGGTCTCCGGGGTGCCCCATAAAACATTACCTCCTATACAATTCCTCTTACAAGATGAGGGAGGCAGTTCACACGTCAACCTTCAGGGACACCATTTTTACATTTCACTTGTGAAGGCTGCCTTCTCTGCAACCTCCATAACTGATCAAGTTTCCCAAGACTTTCCAGAAATCCGAGGAGGTTTCTCCATTTGGGAAGTGCTATTCTAAGCCCTTTTGTTTCATAACGGCTGAGAGACTATCAAACAAGAATGGGCCACCTGCACTGAGGTGTTACTGTGCCAGGCAGGGATCTAAGAGCGCTGCAGGAATTGAGCTTTCATCGTAACCCTGTGACATGGACATTGTTTTTAAACGATAAACCGAGGCTCAGAGAAATTAGGCAATGTGCCCTGATCACACAGCAGGCAAGTGGGATAAGGCTTTGTGGGGGAGTGGCTAAGATGCAAAACAGACTGAATTGGAGTAGAATCCATGCTGGCTCCACCATTTACTAGATGTGTGTTCGTGGGTTAAGTTATTTAGTCTTTACTCTGCCCCCATTTCTTTATGTGTAAAATGGAGATGATAATAACCCTGTCCTCACTGACCATTGAGATTCAATAAGATAATACATGTATAATACCTGGTGCACAGGCAGCCCTTTATTCACCATACACCATACACTGCACACCTACTATGCACTGGGCACTGTTCTAGGTGTTGGGGGCAGAGCAGTGAACAAACAGTATAGTCCCTGCCCCCTGTGGAACAGATGTCCTAGAAACAATGACTAACTAAACGTTGGAAGGACAGTTAACTGAATTTTAGCTGATACTATTAGCTGGAATTTGAATCCACATCTGTTTGATCCATCAGAGAGGCTTCCCCTGTCTCCTCCCCATGCAATATTTGTCACCATATCTCTATTGTTTCGACCTAGTATGGATCTGTTCATTTTACCTATGATAGGTTTCCTTCACTAGAATGTAAAGGCCTCTGCTCAGGCCTTTCCTTTTCTCATCCCTAAGATGGGACAATGACATGCTCGCTGTTGTGACATTTCCATAACTAATGTTTTCAAATCGGGGTAGTAGAAAACAGTTGTTGTCCTAATAGGAGAATGCCCAGAGCAGGCAGTGATTCGCTGCGACCTGGGGAAAGTCCAGAAAGGGCTCTAGGAGGCAGGCTATTTGAGCTGAGCCCTGACCGTGAATAAAATGAGTCGTCAGAGAAAGATGGGAGGACAGTCCAGGCAGGGGCATCTGTCTTGGCAAAGGCCTGGACGTTTGCAGTCAAATCCCCAACTCATCCAAGTTCTAGCTGATTTCTCCAGCCAAGCAGCTCTCCTTCCTCCACTTGATTAATGCTGACAGGGGATGAGGCAAACTCTTAACGCTGAGAACGTCATCACACACCATCCAGCATTAGTCACTGCTGTTTCCAGCAATCTGTGTTGCCTTGGACTTCCCGGTGAGTGCTGAGCCTCCGTGTGTAGCTGTTTTTATCACTTACTCATTTACTTATTCTTTCATTCATAATGAATTGTTTATTTGCTCAACAAACATTTCTCAAGGGCCTCCTCCATACCGGGAGCTAGGTCAGGTGTTGGGACTCAACGTTAGGACAGCCAGCCTTCCTGTAGGAGCTCATGCTCTCGGGGGGATGAGAACAATCAGGCCAGCAAATAAAGATAAAATTGATGGTGATGATGTCTGTGAAGGAAGCAAACAAGAGGGTGAGAGACGATGTCCCAGAAATCCTGCTTTCTATGGGGCAATCAGGGAAGGTCCTGTAGAAGAGGTAACAGACAAGCTGAGGAGGATGAACGGAACAGCCATGAGAAGAGTGAAGAGAAGGGTATGTCAGGCAGAGGGAGCATCATGTGCAAAAGCCTGGGGAGGGAAAGGATTTGGCATGTGGAACGAGGCCAGTGTGGAGAGAATGGAGGAAGACAGGGGCTAGGAGTAGGAGACGGGACCTGGCACTCAGGGCCTTGTAGGCTGTGGAGAACAGCTCGGGTTTTGCTCAGTGTGATGGGAAACCTTGCAAGATTTCAAGTGAGAAAATGAGAAGATCCCTTAACTGCTGAGGCAATAGGGCAACAGGAGTCCAAAGTTGCTGTAGGCATCCAGACAAGAGATGCTGGACACTTGTCCCGTTTCCCCATTCATAATTCTTTAATCCCTCTGCACACACCTGGTGATGCGGATTCTGTACCTTGGAGTAGAATACCTTCCATTGTTGGGTAGTTAGAGCTGAAGGAACATAATCACTTTGGTCAGCAATTCTGAAGCATTTTGTCTCAGGACCCCTTTGCACCATCAAAAATTACTGAGGCCCCCAAGAAGCTTCTGTTCATGTGGATTACATCCGGAGGCAGGACTAGGGTGAATTAAATGCACATAAAATTTCAGGGGGTGCCCAAAATCTCAGTAATCCAGATAAACATGTTAACGTGATATTTTGAAAATCCATATTGGAGTCCCAAGGCAAAAGAAAAAATCAATAATATTGATCTTTATTTTAAAATGTTGACATCTGTTCATCATGAGATTTTTCACTTTAAGTTTTTTCATTGTTTTCAGAGTGATGGCGCTATCCCTTGTCACATCAACTTTGGAAAACTCCACTGAGAGTGGGCAAAGGTTATGATCTCTTAGTGTTATTATAAAAATTGTTTTGACCTTGTGGACCCACATTCCCAGGGATTCCAGACTGTACCTGAGAACTATTGCTTTTAATGGAACCAAATTCTTCTCCAGGTAATTTCCATCCTTCAGTCTTAGGTCTGCCCCCAAGGACTCAATCTGTCTTTCCTCTGCCTTCAAGGTGGGCAGCACAGAAGAGGCTCAGCAGAATTCATGCTTCTTCCCCATCTGCTGCAGGCTAAAGACCTCCCAGTGCATGAGATTTCCATCCATTTCTCCCCATTCCTCCTCTGGACAAGCACCATTTGATGTCTCTGAAGTGTTGAGAGCCCCCAAATAGGACCCACATTCCCAGGAGGCCTGAGCTGCATGGAGCCCCTATGGGTCCGTCAGCTCTCCCCTTGGAATACTCCATCTCTATTTCTGCCCCTCAGTCTATCCGTGCCTCTGCCACCTGCCCCACGGTTCCTGTCCTCCCCCCTCCTGCTGATGTGAGTGTTTAGAACCTACGTGGGCTTCCTCTGGGCTCCTGAAGAGCAGGCGTCTCACCAAGAAGCAGCATGCAGGCACAGAACACCTCCAATGTACTAAGTGGGCTTCTAGGAGGCCAACTCCTGAAAATTCAATTTGCCGGCCATATAAACAGGATATTGAGCCTGGCGAGGGCAGACTCAGAGGAGAGCATGAGGGGGAAGAAAGGAGGCAGCAACCTGTGGGGGTAACGGTAACGTGGCCACATTCCTGGGCAGCATTAAAACCCTCCGCTAATCACAAACAGATCCCTGCATGCCCAGGGCCTTTCTTTGTTCACCAGAATCTCTCTCTCCAAACACCAGCACCAATTTGGCCATGCTCTGCCTCTCTTGGACACCCCCTTCCTCTCTGTGAGCCTCCGTTTCCCTGTCTGCCATATAAAAGGACTAAACTTGGGGCTGCAACCCAAGGTCCTTTCCATCGGTCTAATAACCCAGATTCCAAACTTTTCTGATTCAAAGTCTCCAAGAGTCTAGAATTCCAGAATTGTAAAATGCCTGGATTTTATGACTGCAGAATTTGACAAGTCAACGATGGCGGATTCTGAAATGCTATGACTTTAAGATTCAGTGGCTCTAAGAGTCTGCCCATGAAACTTTCTATGATTCTGAAATTCTGAGTCTCAATTATTTTAAGCATCTGAGGCAGTGCAGTGTGCCTTCAAGCCAGCTGGCCTGGGTTTGTCTACTGCCAGCCCCACCCACACTAACTGGGTGAACTTGAGCAAATTACACGACCTTCTGGTGCCTCGATTTCTACTTCTGTAAGTAAGGAGCATAACAGTTACTACCCCATAGAGTGGTTGTGAGGACTAAATGAGTTAATATTTGTGAACAGTGCCTGGAACATAGTAAGCACTCAATAAATGTTTTGCCCCTGCCATTATTTCAGATTAGAAAGTTTCTCCTCAGAGTCTGAGATGGGTGGTTCTGAGCTTCCAAGACTCCAGGGTTCAAAGTTTCAAAGAATCCATTGTTTAAAGATTCAGTGATGCACTGATTCTGGAAGCTGGCGGTAAACATATGTTTTGGTGTCCCTGTCTCAGGATCATGGGGGTTTGCCAGGGCAGGCTGAGGAGCCTGGCTGGTTGGCCTGATACTGGCACTCTCAGCCACCAGCCCAAAGAGCATGACAAGCGTGGGACACACAACCTCTGAGACGTGCCCTCCTCTGCCCTCAACACACACATGCCCCTGGAGATAACTTGACCTTCTGGCCAAAGGTTCATGGCATTGACTAACTCCTGGAACCCATGGAGACACAGGAAGACAGTTACCCCATTGCTCGGAATTCCCTGTCTCAAGAAGCTCCTGTGGCTCCCTACCAGCCTGGCTTTTGGAGCCCCTTTACACCTTGTCCACTTCAAGGTAAGTTGAGGTCATCTGGAATGGGGAAGGGAGAACTGGGATGGTTCCTTGGGAAGTTACTTCTAGGTCCATATACCTTCATTCATTCATTTATTCACTCAAGAAACACTTATTAAACATCTACTATATGTTAACCTCTGTTCTAGACTCTAGGGACATAGAAGTAAATCAGGCAGACAATGTCTTGGGAACTTGGATTGCTTTTGGGAGCTCACAAAGCTCATTTCAGCTCCCACTCACTGTGGAGAATCATGCTCAGAGGGTAAGAGCACAGGCTGTTTCCTGACTGTGGAACTGTACACCAGTGTTCTGTGCCTCATTTGTAAAATGGGCCAATAACACCATCTACCATGTAGAGTTACGGTAAAGATACAAAGAGAGAGTGATGATGAAGAACTCAGCACAGCGTCTGGCACACAGCGAGTCTGCAATCCATGGAAGCTGCTATTATTGCGATTATTGTTGTTGTTGTTGTTGTTGTAACTTGATTTCTACCCCCAGCTCCCTTCAGAGCACTTAATGGGTAGGTTAAAGCCAGCCAGGCCTGGGCTCAAGTCCTGGGATGTAAAAAAAAGTTATAATCATAGTGCCTGCTTCCCAGGGCTAGCTGCTTGGCATGCTGGGCCTACCCAGCCAGGGCTCAAATTGTAACAAAAATATATTCTCACTTCCCTCTAGCTCTCTCTGAGAACTCATCCCAACCAACCTCACTACCCGCACCAGTTGTCACACAGCACACAACCTGACAACTTCCTTTCCCTTCTCAGTTCCAGTGTCCGCCACCCAGGGCCTGAGGAAAACCAGCTCTAAGACATAGGCTGAGACCTTTGGGCATGATACAAAAGGCAACAGGGAGCCAAAGCTGGCTCTGGAGAGAGGGAGTCTCCAGATGAAGCGCATGCCCTGTCTTCCAGTGGCTCCTCTGTACCCTTTGCATCTTGTCCCCATAGTTGCCAGGACCTCCTGCCAAGTGCTGGCCATGAGTCCCTGCTATGTCTTGGGGTTAGGTTATTTTTTCATTAAGTTTGCAATTATTTTAAAAAATGCATTAAGTTTGCAATTATTTAAAAAAAATGCAAGTCAAATTGTGACGTACTGAGCAGGCTGGAAGTTAAAGCTTTTTCCCTGCCTGCAGCCCACTGGGCCTCCAACCTATTCTGAGTAAAGGGGAACATTTTCGGGGAAATAAACAAAAAGGCCTTGATCATTTGGGGACTTTATGAACTTGACCCTACCCCCACTCCACACCCCACCCCGTTAACAGGCTTGGTTGCTCTCCCTGTTAATTAAAGGGAAGACTAGTTTCCAGGGCAATTTCAGCTCTGGCCAAGCCTGTGCCCACATCCTTGACAGGAAGACCATGGTGATTGGGTGGCTGGTGGCCTCGGAGGTAACAATTTGTCCTGAGATGGAATCCACTCCCCAAATAAAGGGACTTTGTGTTCTCTTCCTTTCTCATAACCCCCTGGCCTCCAAGGAGGGAGCTATTAGAGGGGGAAAGCTGTGGTTCCCCAAGAGAAGGGGCTGCCATAGTAGGCAGCTTGACACCCACTGCCTGGACCAGCAAGCCTCTCACTGCCCCTCAGCCGCCATCTGTGTCCTCAGAGCTCCGGCCTTCTCATAGAAACCTGTGCGTTCATACACTCATTCATTCACTTGTTCATTCAACACCTCTTTATTGAGCATCTAATGCAACAGGCGCTGTGCGAGGCACGGGGCATACAGAATTGAAAAAGAGAAACTCCCTCCCATAATGGAGCTCGCATTCTAGTGGGTAGACAGACACTAAGGATGAATAAGTCAATACATGATCCATTGCCAGGCAGTCAGGTGAAGACAAATAAAACTAAGGTCGTAGGGAGGAAGTGGTGGGTGGGCAGGAGTCCTCTCTGAGGACGTAATGTTTGGGCAGAGACCTGCAGGTAGGGAGGGGTGAGCTGTGGGGACAGTGGCACTTCTGCCATTTCAGAGACAGACTGGCCTTGTGCTTCCACCCCTCTTTTCCATCTCTGAGCTTTTGCCAGGCTTCCTGGATTGCCCTTCTCTCTGCTCTGCCTGACCAGGGATGACTTATCTGGATTTTCCTTAACATATAATTCGCTATTTTATTAACTGTATCAAACACATTTGTAAAAGCAGAACACAAAGCCATCAGGGTTATAATACAGGCCGTCCACTGAGAGTCATGAAACCCACGTTGCTGACCCATATTGCTCAACATCGTGGTGATTTTACCATTTCAAACTCTAATAAAATGGCATCTTCAAGATGGCAGACTGCAGGCATTTCTACTCCCCTTCTCTTGTTAAAAATCTCCCCAAAACAAGAAACAGAAACACAAACTCTTTAAGAAAACTTGGGAGATATTGTAACCCTGAACCACAATATACAAAGAGAATGAGTAAAGAAATGGCCAGTGACTTAGCAGAGAGGAATAAACTCAAACCCAAATGCTTGGGGTGGGTGGTCACTGTGGAGGTGGATTGCTATACAGAGAAACAAGCGGATTTTCCCGAAAGCCTCAAACATTGGAGATGCCAAGTATCACAGAAGGTGCTTGTGAGGTGGCGAGTGAAAGCAGCGGGAGGGTTTGGAAGTCTGTACAAGGAGCACTGAAACCCTGGGTCCCTAACCCCTGCCCTTCCCAGACAACCAATATCTCCTCTCACATCCAGGCCAGCAAAGGGAGGTTTATTATTTGGAGAAAAGGAACCAAAGAGACTAAAAACAGGGTTACCTGTCTCAGATCCTTAGCTCCATTCATCTGTCTAGTTTAGAGTGTCATTGGCTGGGCTTATGCCCTCCTCTTACTCCGAGGCAGAAAATTATCTCGAGAACCACTTCTAAGACAAAGACCTACAGGTATGACAATTTGGGGAAGAGGGAGAGCGCTCCACGGAGTAAGCAAACGAGCAGCCACCTGCTCACCCAAAATACACAGAAGCCCACCAGTCCGCCGTCCCCACCCACAGCTTGCAATCAGATTGTTAATATGGATGGACAGAGAAGGATCACTACATATTTAGAGGAATTTCCAACATGGAAGAGAGACCAAAGCAAACCACGGGGGTGAAGGGAAAGAACTTGGAGAAAGAGAGAATGCAGAGAACGGGAGAAAACATAAAAATAAATCCTACAATTATTATCCTTTCAGAGATGAAGATATTACATCCATAAAACATGAGCTGGAAGCTATTAAAAAGGAAAAGAGAACAAGAAAGTAGATTTAAAAATATATGTGGTGGGTTGTACAAATGGCCACAAGTTCCTTCCATCCCAGAACACCTGCCCCTTTGCCCCTCAGGAAATGGAGTCTGGTTACTTATTGCTGTATAACAAACAACCCCCAAAGTTAGTGGGCTAATTTTTGGAGTTAGAAACTCAGAGAGGGCTGGTCTGGGTGATTATGCTGTTCCGCCTGGTGTTGATGCCGGTCACTCAGTGGTTTTCAGCTGGTAGATGGGCTGGGTCTCTGGGGTTCAAGATGGTGGCACTCATGTCTGGTACCTTTGGCAGGGATGGCTGGAGGGCTGAGCTCAGCTGGCACTGTTGACTAGTTACATGTGTGTTTCCAGCATGGAAGTCTAGGGTAGTCAGACCTCTTACGGAGGCTGGCTTCCCCCAGAGTGACAGTCCCAAGAGAACCAGGTAGAGACTACATGGCCTCTTCTGACCTCGCCTCAGAAGTGATGTCACATGACTTTTGTGGTATTACTAAGGTTGGTCCTGGCGGATATGTTCCATCGTAAAGGGAGACTAAACCAAGGAAGAGGAATCCATGTATCAGTTAGCTCTTCCTATGTTTCAAACTGCCTCAAAATTTAATGGTTTAAAACACCCACCATTGATTTGCTCGTGAACCTATAGTTCAGCAGTACGGGCTGGGTCCCCTCATGTGTCTGCACTTATGTGTCTGGTGGTTGATATCAGCTGGGGTAATGGAGATGATCTGGCCACGAGTCTCTTACTTCCAGCAGACCAGCCTGGGTGCACACCAGTTGATGCTATTTATAGCAGGGGTGTCCAAACTTATTTCAACGTTTTTCACCAAGGGCCGTATGCGGTAAAACACACAAACAGCCGGGCCACTCACTCGAGGTGAAGTACGTATTGCCTCACCTGGTTTATTTAAGTAAACTAAATATATTTTTGGAATTTGCTGCGGGCCAATTAAAAATGGATCGCGGGGCCGCAGTTGGCCCACGGGTCGCAGTTTGGATACCCCTGGTTTATAGGGGCTGCAAAGGCCAAAGACCCAAAAGCACAAGTACTTTTCAATCCTCTGCTGTGTCATGTTTGTTATTACCCTATTGGTCGAAGCAAGTCACATGACTGTGTCCAGCATCAGTGTGGGAGGGGCTTGGACAGGAGCTCAGACCAGGAGGAAACTATGGGTTCAAAGCATTCGGTAAACTTCTAGACAGCAAGATATTCAGGAGACTGTGGAGAAAAGCAAGGGAATTCCTCGTGGGTACCTGTATTCCAGGCTCAGAGCAAAACTAGTTGAGGGCACTAAACATCAGAGAGCCCAGAAAAAAGATGGCAGCATTACATTACTGAAGCAGTTTGTAAGGAAATCACATTGAGGGAGGTTTTACAGAGCTGTTTTCAGGATATGGGAAAGCTTGCCTCAAATGTTCAAAGAAAACTAAACAGTTAAAAATAGGCAATTATTAATTCAAGGAGAAAGTGCTGAGAGGTTAAGAGCAGGAAACAATATTTGCATAGTCATAACAATGAAAACACTGATGTGAAATTAACAAAAAGGTGGGTATTAGGAGGAGGAGAGAGGAGAAATGGGTATATAATTGAGTTAAAATCCCTCTTATAATGGGCAGTCAACATAATGTCTAAAATGGATACATCAAGAGATAGCTATATATTTGTAAGATTTAGAAATATGGAAGTCAACAGCAGAAGACACAGCTGAAAGATATTAAAATACCTTTTTGGGTCAAGTGAGGTAAATCCCGAAAAAAGGGAGGTAAACTAGAATTTCACTATATCACTCAAGAGCACTATAAATGCCAGACTCCTGGTTATGCCACCATGTGCAGCACTCATATTTTAGAGCCACCCAAAGGGCATATGCTGAGAGAAACTTCCTTGACCCCCTACGCCAGCAGGGTTAGGGACATCCCCTGGGCTCCCAATGGCTCCCACATGGGTTCTCTGAAGGACAATTACATGTCTTCATCACTGTATGTTGGGGTCCACCTAAACTGAGTTGAATCTAGCCTACCCCTCAATTTTAGGGTCGGGAGCTCCGAGAAGAAATTTGATCAAGGCCACAGTGAGGCAAGGGACAGTTGACAGAGAGGAGTGCTGGGCCCACCAGTCTTAAGTTCTAGTCCCTGCTTTCCTGCTTACTTGGCTGTGTGGCCTTGAACCCCTAACTTCTCTGAGACTCAGTTTCTTCATCTGTAAAATGGGGTAATACATCTGGTCCTTGGGATTATTCTGAAGGCTAAATGGAATCGTGCGATCAGGTAACCCAGTGGGTCTTTAAAGATCTTGGTCTCTTATTCTAAACAGTGAACATTCACCCCCAATATATTGTATATGTTACAAAGTAAAAACATAGATCACTGTGCCGACATATCATACTGTGTTTCCCCCAAAATAAGACTGGGTCTTACATCAATTTTTGCTCCAAAAGGCACATTAGGGCTTATTGTCAGAGGATGTCATCCTGAAAAATCAAGCTAGGGCTTATTTTCTGGTTAGGGCTTATTTTCAGGGAAACGCAGTATACACAAAAGTAGACATTTTTAAAAAATGAGATTAAAAATATTACTAATTGTTTCTGGGGTTCCTGTTCAAGTTTTGCCCCAACTTTAAAAAATTGGGTTGTTCATTTATTATTGATATGTTCTATATTTGAGTCCTTTGTCAGAGAACTGTTTCAAATATCTTCTCCCAGCATGTGGGTTGCATTTTTGTTCTCTTAATGACATCTTTTGATAAACAGAATTCTCAATTTTAATGTAAACTATCAATTTTTTTCTTTTGTGATTGTGCTATTTGTGTTCTGTGTAAGATATATCACAATTGTCAAGATTATTAAAATATTTTCCTATGTTTTCTTCAGGAATAGGTCCATTAGGCCCAAGAGGATTTATTATTATCACACATAACAAGAAATCTGTGGTCCCAGGGTTGATTCAGTGGGTCAGTAATATCATTGAAGTCTCAGGCTCCTTTGATCACTTTACCACCCTCAGTGCGTGGTGAGGATGTTTTCTCATGGTCACAAGATGGTTGCCATAGCCCTTCTGCAACGCGGGTAGAGCTCATCGCTCAAGACAGAGGCAGAAAATGGCAGGTACTTTCCCAGCCTCCCTTGTGGTAAGGGGTGGTCATGTGACCCAGTCTGGGCCAATGAGACAAAAGGACGAGTCAAGCTGGGAGGGTTTCTTCTCTCTACCTACCCATATCTCCCTCACTCCCCTTCTTCCTGATTTTGGATATTGCCATGTGAGGAAGTGATGCAGAGGGGCCTCCCCTGGGCTGGGGCTGGGGCCGTGGTTAGGGGGTAATAACTGCAGTACTAGGGCTCTCAGAGCAGGCTGCAATCTTGGTCTGGGCCACCTCTGACCTGCAGCCTCTGACGACAGCTGCAGTCCCCTGGGAGGAGCAGGAGGCATTTCTCTGCCCTCTCCTGAAGCAAAGAATATAGGGGGAGGCCTCGCTCAGGCTGCCACCAGAGAGAGCAGGCTAGGCCCATGCCTGCTGGGGCCTGAGATCCGGATGAGTTTTAGAAAGCAATCTTCCTTGGAGGGGCTGGGGAAATGAGGATTTTATTTTTAAAAACATTATTATCATCATGACCAAGAGCTATAGGGCTAAGCTTAAACTATTCAGTTGTTTAAAGCAATAAACTTCCATATTTGTTTAAGAAAAAAAAATCATTATCAAAATTCAATAAAAAGGAAACCCAACGGCTCTTAAACGCAGTACCAAAGGCTTCTCATCACTGCCAATTAAGAAGTGCACTTTTTACCTGTACAGCAGGTTTGACAAGGGCTGATACTTCACAGATAAAGATATTCAAGTGTATCCATAAAAATTAATTACAAAAGGAAAATTAATAACTTCATAGAGGAGAAACTGGACACCACCTGAACCAAGCAATCAAAGTTAACGCTAATAAAGGGACAAACTGATCCAATGCACTGGGAAGGATGCAGCACCTCTTCTAAGGCATTCCTGCCAAAAAAGCATAACCTGAGTCTAATCATGAGAGAACATCACACAAACCCAAACTGAAGGACATCTCAGTCTATAAAACAACATATTTATATTCTTAAAAAATGTCAATGTCAGGAAAGACAAAGAAAGGTCAGGAAATGTTCCAGATTAAAGGAGACTAAAGAGACACAACAAATAATGCAATATGTGATCCTGGACCACATCCTCTGTTGGACAAAAGATTCTATAAAGACATTATTGGGACAGTTGAAAAATTGGACCACAGACAGCAGATTAGATGAAAAATACTGGGTGGCTGGCTGGTGGCGAAGAAGCCCTTCGCTGCCCTAGTTTTAGCGTCAGGCCATAGCAACCTGCTTACAAACGCACATCCGCTATGCCCACTGGTTCCACTTCTAGGAGTTTATTCTGCACATATGCATCTTTGCAAAATGATGTCTGCATAAGGACAGGCATTGCAGCCTTGTGGTGATAGTAAATGGCAGGAACCAACCGAAACACCCATCACGAAGCACCAGTGAAATGTGATGGCCTATCTAAGCCGTGGAATTTCTGCAGCTGTGAAGGAGAAAGAGGCAGCTCCCCACGTGCTGGTGAAGAATGATGTCCACGTTGTGTTGCAAAAGTGAAGTGCAGAACATTGCGCACTGTGCTATCATTTGGTAAAGAAAACGGGAGGAGAAAGTGTATGTGCATATGCTTATAGATGCACATGCCATTTCTGAGTGGAAAGACAGGAAAGAAGCTACAGTTGCTCCTCCTTGGAAGGAGAACTGGGTGGCTGGGAGACAGGTGGGAGGGAGAATTACTTTCCTCAGGACACACTTTGGGACTGTTTGTGTTTGTACAATGCGTATCTATAACCTAGTCCAAAAAGTAAGAAGAAACAAAGGAGAAAGAGGGAGAGGAGGAGGAAGAAGTAGAGGAAGGTGAGGAGGAGGAGAAGGAAAAGGAAGGAGACAATAGGGAAAGGAGAAGAAGGAAGAGAAGGAGAAGTAGTAAGAAAGGGAGGGAGAGAGAGAGAAAGAGAGATAGAGAAGGAGGGAAAGAAAGAGGAAGGGAGGAAGGAAGAATTCTTTAAAAATTTTTTAAATTATTGTCAGCTGATACCTGCTGCCCTGAAGCAATGCTGGAAATGCATAAAAAGAACCACAGACGACGGATGAAATGGGCTGTTTAATCTGTCTCCGCTGATCCAAGGTGGAGACTGAGACCCCTTCACCCCCAGAGGAAGACGCAGAGAGGCCTGGAAGGTCTAAGAGGAGCTCCCAAGCCTCCTGACATCCCTTCCCCTGCCGTGCTGCCCACCTGAGCCACCACCAC
The DNA here is from genome assembly GCF_004115265.2 of Rhinolophus ferrumequinum. Lineage (NCBI taxonomy): Eukaryota > Metazoa > Chordata > Mammalia > Chiroptera > Rhinolophidae > Rhinolophus > Rhinolophus ferrumequinum. The sequence continues at coordinate 23,800,757 of NC_046306.1, read as the reverse complement.
CCCAGCCTGCAGGCTTTTCTTTTACATTCTGCATCAGTGTCCCCAAACCCCCACCGTCCCATTCTGTCCCCACCCCACGCCCATCCACGCCTCCTGCATGTGTGTTGGTCAGCAGATTTTCATCATTTTCTTGGCTGTCCATTTCATCACCAAACTGTAAGCTACTGGTTCAGAACCTGAAGCCCCCTGTACCAAGTCAAGTCTCCTCTCTGGGTTGTAAGAGCAGGAGCTAATGTCTGCAAACACTTGGGGGATGGGGCGGGCTGGGGGCGGGGATTCACACCTTGGAAGCTGCATTATCATGAAAAATGAGCACCATCTGCCAAAACCCTACTCCCATAAAAGCCTCAGCCAAAGCCCAAAGAAACTCCAGCCACTGGCTCTGGGATGAGGGGTCTGAAACAGCAGCCTGCGACCTGCTCTGCACTCCCCATTCTCTCATCTTGTGAAACTCTCTGGTGTACGTGGTGAAGGCAAATTGTTGGTGCATGCACATCGTCTGTGTTGATTTATCTTAATAATTTGTGATTATCCAATTCACATATGTAGAGTACAAGTGATACAATCTCTTTGAAAATACTTGAAATGTACAGAAATATATCAGCAAAAAAGTAAAAATAATGAAACCCATAAACAGAACATGGCGTGAAAATAGCCAAACACAAAATTGTATCCACTTTATGATCCCATTTATACCAAGTTTGAAAATTGGCAAAATAAATCTAAGGTGATAAAGGCCATAGAAGAATAGTGACAACTCACCTTGACAGGATAACGAGCAGGGCTGTGTCGTACTGGCAGGAGGCTGCCATCTGAGTAGTGGTTACAGGGGTGTGTACGGTTGGTGAAAATTTACCATCTTTTACACTTATCTGTGTGCATTTTAAATGTATATTATACGTCAATAGAATTTTGAAGTAAAAATAGCCCTTTGCACACCTCTCTGTTCATTCGTGTTTTCAGAAGTTACCACTGTTAACAGTTTGGTGTTTCCTTCCAAAATATTTTTCTATTTGTTTATATTGATAGATTGATAGATGATAAATCTATCGTCTGGATGGATAGATATATAAATGGATGGATAGATAGATGATAGATAGATAGATAGATAGATAGATAGATAGATAAATAGACAGATTTTTGTTTTTCCCAGCACTATTACATACTGTTGTTCTGTGACTGGATATTTTCCTTTATATGTTGTAGAGATCAAACCACATTGGTATCGTAGACCTGTTCTTGTTCTTTCTAAGAATACACGTAGTATTCCATGGTGAGGATATCCCATAAGCATCACTGCAGTGCTCTTGGGCGTTTAGGTTATTTCCAATCTTTGCCGTTTAAACAATGCTGCACTGAACGTTCTTCTACCCATTTCTTTGCAAATGTGTGTATTTCTATTGAGCAGATGGCTAAAGGAGGAATTTCTGAATCAGTGAACGTGTATGTAAAATTCTCAGGGGTGTTGCCAAATCGCCTACCAAAAAATGTACCAGTTTACATGCTGTCCATTTATTCACTCAATCATGCCTTTGATAAACATTTATTGTGCACCTGGGCTGTTCTAGGTGCTGGTGATTCAACAGTGAGCAGAAGATCGTCCTCATCCTCATGGATCTCACAGTTTGGTAAAGAAAACAGCCCCAAACAAATAAACATATGAATATAGATAGTAGGTCAGGTGACGAGAAGTGCTAAAAGAAAGTAAAGGTGTCTGAGCATGCCTGTTTCCCCATACCTTCACCAACACTGGTATTGCCCTTTCTTTTGACCTTTTGGCTGATTTGACAGCTATTTCTTCTCGTGTGAATTATAACGTGACTTGTGTCTTTCTTTCCCTTCACCCGTTTTCTGAGCGAGTGCTTTGTCTTATTGACTTGTGTAAGCTTTTGATTGATTATGGATTTTAATCCTCTGACTTACATATGTTACAGCTATTTTCTCCAGCCTATTACTTGTCTTTTATCTTTGCTCCTGGTGTCTCACAAAGTCCTTACAATGGAGAACCCCAGGGAATTTATTTCCGACTTTCATTCCAGAAAAAGTTGGGCTTCTTCTCAGGAACGGGTTTGGGGTTTCCCCTCCCATGAGTCCACGTAACTGTGTTTCTCTTTTCTCACTTTGGCTGCAAGGAAGCTCAGAACAAACTTTTCTATTCATCTCTAGCAGCAGTCAGAACCTCCCAGCAGGCATTCAGTCACCTGATCTCATCCTTGAGTTCATATTCTTTTCCCTTCTCATGATTTCATTGTCCATTTCTTTTCCTAGTCTCTGGTTTTATAATATCTGTAAACTGCCTGAACTCATTTTTGCAACGAGATGGGACATACAGAAATGACTTTATTTTCTGCTCATAACAGCCCATTTCACAGATGATGAAACTGAGGCCCACAAAGGGGCAATGACTTGAGACAGGGCTGCAGTGAGTGAGTCAGCAGAGAAGCCCAGACTCCCACTCACCCTCTCTATGTCTGCTGTGCTCCTTCCCTATTCTATCTGTTTGTCTGCTGTGCTCCTTTCCTATTCTATCTGTTTCTACAGAGGAAGCCTGTCTCTGATTTGCTGACTGTATTAATTATAATTCTTTCAGTTGCTTATGACACAAATCCTGTTAAACAAGCAAAGGGAATTTATTGATTCACATAAAGGGCAAATCCAATGGGCTGCAGGTATGGCTGAATCCAGGCACACAGGCAATATTGGCAGGCCTCCCTCCATGTTCAGCTTTGCTTCTGTCTCTCTGATTGCTAGCATCATCCTTCCCTGCTTCAGATAGCTTCACTTCATGTGGAATAAATATGGCACCAGCAGCCCCCAAACTACATCCTGATAGCTTGAAGAGAGAACCCCCACACACACACAGCCCCAAGAGAAAGAAAAGATTCCAAGTGGCCCCACCTGAAGGCCCTCTTACTGCAGCCAGAGTGACAGGCATTGACGGACAGATCCATCCATGCTCCTGGAATCAGGACAGAGTTCTCCAGAGACAGAGGAAAGCGGAAGAGAAAGTGTGTTGGGCAAACAAGTTCTGCGCTGACCAATGAGGCAGGGGAACAGATCTCCCCGGCAGGGAAGGAAGGAGATGCTCAACCCGAGAACTAATCAGCCAGTGAGTGACTTTGGTCTTTCTTGACTGGAAACTCAGCTTTTCCCATCCTGCTCGTGAGCTCTCAGTGGCTTTGCGGGGCTGATATCCCATCATCACGTCCAACCAAAGCATCTTTCAGGTCAGTCCTGACTGCACACACTGACTTTTTCTGTTTCCACCTCCTGAATGGCCCCTTCTTACCACCTAAACAAATCCTAGTGCTTCTTTTCTAGGGATCCTTCCTTGAAGACGCCAACCCAGGAGACAGATGTCTCCCTTTTTTGAACGCCCCACCCCATCCAAATACAGTTTTACAGCAATGGCTATGTGCTTAGCTCGATGGGGAGAGAAAAAGATGTGCCAAAGTAAGAAGGTGCATCAGATTTGACCTGAAATGCCATTGCAGAGCGGTGGCTGGATGGTTTCTGGAAGACTCGAGTTCATGCTGGAGAAAGCAAGCCACATTCCTACCATGGTCCCCACGGTTGTTTAGGAGACTAAGTGAGAAGTCTGAAATGGGAAGAGAAGACAGTGAATATGTGCCATGGCAAGTTTTTTATATATGTGATCTAGTTTAGAACGCCGCAAATCTCTGCCAGGTAAATGTTAATTTACAGACAAGGAAACAGGTGCTCAGAGAGGTAAAGCGGCTCACCCAACATCACACAGCCAGTGAGTGACTTACAGAACTCAGATTTAAATTGTCCAACTGTCCTGTCCTCTTTCCACCCATTCCCTAATAAATGCCCCTCCATTATTAAGTGATGGCTCTCACTACAGAAATGTCTCTTAATTACATTTGAAAATAGGAAAAGTATTTGGAATGCAAATACTGAAGAGGCTAGCCTTAGCAGAATTACTTCCATACCAAGAATTTGTTCCCCAGCTATGTAGCAGCTGGATAATTTTTTTTTTTTTGCATTTCTTTATGTTCCCAATGAGTGGAATGTAAGAAGCACAGAAGATGACCAGTTTCCACCCTTCACTTCCTTCCTAAGTTGCCTCAAATCCTTCATACAACAGAAACATAGAAGCCAAATGATCACTCAAGAAATCTATTAGTGAATTAATAAATTCCCACTTTTACCAGATATGTTTGTTTGGGGGCTGTTATTGACTCGGAGTCAACACAGCGAAGTCTTAGGCTCCATCCCCCCAAAACACAATGACAATCAGTGGAGAAATTTGGTTTCTTTTACAGCCAAAAGTCTGAGAACACATGTGTTGCCCAGCTCCAAGTCAAGCCCTAAAATTGAGGAAGGAAACATGGGCTCTTTCCCTTTCCTATTGTGTAGAACTGTAGTAAAAAATAAGCTGAGTTTAACTATCCCAGCTTCATTCTCTCTAAGCTGACCTGAAGGACAAACCTTGTCAGAGCCTCTGTTTCCCCACCAGTAGAATGGTGGGTTTTGTCAGGTGAAGATTCTCTCCAGAATTGGCCCTGAGTCTACAAGTGTCTCTCACACGGAGTCCAAGACACAGTAGGAATTCAAACAAACAATTTTTTGAAAGATTTAATTGAGTAGAGTGAAAAGGTAGAAAATGGGCGAATGTGGTGCCACCTCATGACTTCTCTGAGCCCTGGCTTTGTCTTCTGTAGAGTGGAGCTGAGGAGGCCAGCTCTAGAAAGTGGTGAAGGTGGAATGGACTAAGGTAAGTTAACGGTGCTTGGTTATGGTTGGCCCCATCCTTCTTCACCCAGCAAATGACAGACTCGTCTCCCCTGGAAGCCAACGCGCAGATCTCAGACTCCTAAGCTCCTATCCCTGGCACCAGCTTCAATTGCACTTGTGAAAGCCACTGGGCAGGGTAGTTGAAGAAGAGATTGGGAAGTACGGATGCCCAAAGCTCTTTGGCTTCTTCTCTGGCAGATGAGAAATCACTCTATTATTGGGGAGGCTGTTGGCCAACTCACTTGAAATAAAATCTAGTCACAGTGACCGACAAGGCCTGATGTCATCTCACCCTGAATGGCCTCTTTGTCTTCTATGGCTCCTTCCCTCACTCAGCTTCATCCACACCAGCCTCCTTGCTGATCCTCAAAGCCTTTGCACAGCTGTTTCCTCTGCCTGGAATGCTCTTCTCCCATGTTGTCACAAGACTTGCTTCCTCACTTCCTGTAGAGTTCTGCTCAACCGTCACCTTGACAGAGAAGACTTCTCTGACTACCATCTTGCCTTAGTTACTCCCGGCATTGCTCCTCTGCTTTATTTTTCTTGGCAGTATTTAATAAACTGAGTTTGACTATCCCACGTCTGCAAAATACGCAACATGAATTCTCGTGTACAGTGTGTATTTATTTGTTTGTTGTCTGCCTCCCACAATCAGAATGTGAGCTCCATGGCAGCAGTACTTTATGTAGCTCAAACTCATAGCTCAGTCCCTGGCATAGAGATCAGTGGCTGGTAGCCTCTCAGTAATTATCAAATAGATGGGTAGTTGGATGCATGGGCAGTTGGGTCGATGGGAGGATGCGTAGCCGGGTTTGTGGGAAGAGAGATAGATTGGAGGCTGGGAGAATGGGAAGATGGGTTGATGGGTCAATGGATAGGTGAAAGAATGGATCCATGGGTCAACGGGTCGATGGATCAATGAGTAGAGTGGAAAGAGCACTGGCTTCAGAATCAGACAGACCTAGGTTTTTTCCAATCCTCTCCCTACTCTACAGGTAAGCTTAGCTGAGTTACTCATACTTTCTGATCCTTTGTTCCCACGTCTGCAAAATACGCAACATGAATTCTGCCTCATTGGGCTGATGTGAAAACCAAGTAATAATGGACTTTTTCTTTGGTTGTTCTTGAGTCGTTCACTATTTCATTAGAATAAGAGCATTCCATTTGATGATCTTGAAGCCATGTTAGCTGCAACATTCTATAATGTTGAATATCTTTTCGTTGCTTCTCTTACAAGCAAGTGGACTGGATGCTCTTTGCATCATCTGTCTAGCAATTACTACGTACCAGGTGCGATGCCAAATGTCTTACCACACAATGTTCTTTAAGCCCCTCAACAACCCTGAGATGAGGAGGCTGACACCAAAGGAAAAGACGTGAGCTGGCCTTGGACATCTGTTAGCAAAGACCAAGCAGGAACTCAACCAGTTCACCTGACATCAAGATCCAGATGTTCGTGAATGTAGAGAGCTGAACAAAGGACATCATATCTTTTTTCAAATTGATTACTAGAAATAGGACTTGACCTGGAAGTGTCATTACGGTGCTTTGGGGTACATTTAGGGCCTTCCTATGGCCCTGGGCTTATCCCTTGCATCTCTGTCTTCCATGAGGATGACCAGAGGAGAGGTGAGGGTGCACAGGGTGGGTAAAACCAAGGAATAGCCGCAGAAAGCATCACCTCTTCTGAATTTGTCTCCAGATGGGAGACCAGATGGCCAAGATAAGACTGAAGCAGTGGGGCTGGAAGAGAGATGTGGATAGCAAACATATTGGGAAGGGAGGCTAGATAGGACCAGTGACTCACTTGGTAGAGAGTCCAAAGAGAGGATGGAGCATACACCCAGATTTGGGGGGAATCCATGTGACTGCAGGGAAAGTGGGACCATGTCCCCAGCAAGGGGAGGTCTAAGTCAACCCAAAATGATCCTGGATCCCGAGCCACAGATCATTCGCTGGAACTCTGGGATGATTCCAAGAGGTAGCCCAGTTGTTAGGAGTAAGGTTTTGGAGCCAGAGGGACCTGAGTTCAAGTTCTAGCTCTGTCCCTGACTTGGACAAGTTGCTGCCTCTCTCTGAGCTCTGGTTTCCTCAGCGTTTCTGAGCTGATGCATGTAAAGAGCTTCACACTGCACTGTTAAGCTCTCAGTGGTACTATTACTGGCTTTATCACTCTTTCAGATGTATTTACAGGGATTTATTTAAATGCCTGGTATGCAGAGGCTGCAAATAAAATCTTGTGTAATTAGTTGATGGATGTTCTTAATCCCATTTTACAGATAAAGTCATTGAGGCTCAGAGAGGTGAAGTGAACTTGCTCCTGTTCTGCCTGACTGCAAAGCACGCGTTATTTGTTTCCAGAGGATGGTGAAGTGTCACATATCCCGTCAGGATGAGTATATAGCAGGGCAGAGAGCCACAAGCAGGTTGCAGAGAAAAAGTAGATCTTATGACAGAGAGGGACTGGACCCTACTGAGTAAGTGATACTCGGAGCAGAGAGTGGAGAGGCCAGATCTCCAGAAGGGTTGGGCAGAGATAGGAGTGAGCAAGCAGCCATGCATGCGGGCAGAACTTCTAAGATGTTTCATGATGAAAGGGAGAAATGGAGGTCAGAGCGAAGGACAGAGGGAAAGGACAAAGACTGTAGGCAGATGGAGGGAGGAGGCGGGGAAGGCCTGGCTGGACACCCTGGAAAGGACGGAGGGAAGGAGGGTTCTAAGAGAGGGTGTGGCGTCCTAGAGGTAGAATTCAGGATCGTCCAGAACTGTAAGCAGCTGTCCCTCTACCTTGCACAAAGAAGGACCAGAAAATGGACATGCAGAAAACAGGGAAGTGGGGCCAGTGGCTTACCGCTGACGAGTGAGGCAAAGAGCACCAGCAATCCCCTATATACAAACTCCCTTTCTCTTGGATAATAGTATTTCCTCTGATGTTTAGCTGAGTACATGGCTGCCCTGATGAATATTACATTTCCCAGCCTCCCCTGCGGCCGGATGTGAGCTGTCCAATCCCACCAGGTGGAATATGGATGTATTGGAGGCTAGTTCAGGCAGCCCCCCTAGACGCCATGAAGCTACCAGATGGGAAGAGTCCTGCACGGTGCAGACACTCCACCAGGCTGCACTGCTCACATCTGCACTGCTGTGGGAGAGAGCTACACCGGCACCTACTTAAATCAATTGTATCCCAGCTTTCTATTCTTACACAGAACCTAGTCATCCAAGAGAGCATGGCCTCCTGCTCCCCGTGCCCCACCCCTGCTGGTCAGTCTCTGCCCCAGTTTTCCTCTGTGGCATTTTCCACAACTGGTCCACCATATGCCTTTCTCCCCTAGCTCCTGTCCAACCAGACTATCAACTCCAGGAAGGCAGGACATCACCAAACTCACAGCTAAACACGGAGGCTGCCAGAGGGCCTGGGGCAAGAGGCCCAGCCTGTGCAGACAAAGTCCCAAGACCACAAATCAACCAGGCCAGTTCAGATGGCTGGGAAATGGTCTACAGGGAATGAAGCAGACTAGGAGATGGTGTGTGACGACGAGGGAGAGGGAAGTCTTGATTCTAGTGACGAGGGAGGGAAGGTCTCTGAGGAGGTGACGTGCCAGCTGAGGGCCAGGGAGACAAGAGTGAGCTGACCGTGAGAATACCTGGGGGTGCTCCAGGCAGAGGGAGCAGCCAGTGCAAAGGCCCTGAGATGGTAATGAGTGGATGTTTTTGGAGAACAGGAAGGTGACCAGAGTGGCCTGCGGCAGAGAGGTAGAGAAGAGATTGGGGGCAGCAGGGCCAGGTCCTGTGGGCCTTGTGGGCGCTGGTAAGGAGTGAACAAGGCAAAGCATGGGCAGGTTTTCAGCAGGGGAAGGAGATGACCTGGTTTTCTTTATAGCAAGATCCCTTTGGCTTCTTGGGGGGGGGGGTGTGGAGGTGGAGGTGAGTGTGGGCAGCTTGGACTAAATGGGCAGTCACAGTTGTCATGGAAAGAAGGGGCTCAATTTAAGAGCTAGTTTGCAGGTGAGATGGACTAGGCATGGTGATCATCTTAGCAGATCTGGAAATAAGAATTCGAGTGCAAATTGGTTACTTGGGAGCTTATCCCAGAAAACACCAGAAAGCAAGGAAGTGATGAAGACAGGAAAGAAAAAAAAGCGAATATAAGGAGTAGTGACGATCAAGTTGGGCAATTGGGCTTCCATCCCACTGGGAGCTCTGGAGACAGAGTTGTCCCCCCGCCCCAGGGCAAGGGAGCTCAAGGGGCTCACCCACCAGCTCCCAGTATCATTGGTTGGGGGCTGCTCCTGGGGGGTGTTAACTCACTAGCACTTCCAGCCTGCTCTGAGGGTGGCTGGAGCCCTGGGTTCTGGCCAGCAAGTACCTGAATGATGAATGCCAAGATGGGTGTGGGCAGGGTACCCACTGACAGAGCTAGAGAAATGGCAAGAGAGGGAGATGTGGGACCAAGTACTTTTGCCAGGTCCTTTTAGGAGCTGAACTGATCAGAAGTCAAGAGGGACTAAAGGAGCACAGTGGGGGCCCACAGTTAGGGACTGATCCCGGGATTAAGGGGCTCAGGAAGACCAGAGGGTTGACGCCTATCACTTCCTCTTCAGCCCAAGTTTGGCTGAGCTGGCCAGGAAGAAGGTGGTTATGGACTTGTTGGGCTGGAGGAGGCTCTGGGTCCTGAGGGTCCTTAAGACTAGGAGGCAGAGGCCAGAGAAGACGGGGGAGCTCAGGGAGCCAGGGCTCACAGCTGGAGGCAGCCAGATCTGTGTCCTCTTAGTGTGACTTTCTGGGACCTACCTCCATTTTCCTACCTGTAAAATGGGCTGTTGTGAGAATTAAGGGGAAAGTGTTGAAGAACCCAGAACTCCAGCCTTTCTAATGCCAGAGTCTCTTCTTGTCCCTCCTCTGTCAGATGCTACTCAATGGCTTTCAGAGAAGGTTGGAAACCCTCACCTATCCCTAGGCAAGCAGGGCCCCTCCCCATCCATCCTGGCCCATGTCTCTGACACCAGCCCCGTATTCCTCTGAGCACCTACCCCTTCCCACCTCCTTGGGATACACTCAGACAAGGCCATGCACCCCAACCCCACCACCCCTGCTGTGGTTCTGCCCCTGTTCCCACACACCCCCTCACTCCCTCCACTCCAGCCACACTACCTCCCTTCACTTTCATGACCTAACTTCATTCCTGTCTCTGGGCCTTTGCATCTGCTGTTTCCTCTGCCTGGCATGCTTTCCCCCCTGATCTCCACACCACTCGCTCCTTCACTGCATTTAGGTCTCTGCTCAGCGTCACCTTCAGAGAAGCCTTCCCTGACCGCCCTTGTCGTTCTCTATCCCCTTAAGCAACTCAAGGTCTTTTCACAGCACTCACCATCCACCAACGTCATATTCTGTGTGTACGTCATGTTCTATGGATACGTATTTCTTTGTTGTTCCTTGTCTCCCTTACTGGACCGTACACTCTAGGAGGGCTGGAGCTGGACCTGTTGTGTTGTTAAGAGTCCTCAGCTATGGACCGGAGCTCAGTAAACATGTGTTGAATGAATGAATGAATGAATGAATGAATGTTTAACTTCTGCGAGCCCTGGGCTCAGACATCAGCTCCTGTAGGCCTTTCTCCAGCACCTCCGCTGGGCTCCCACAACCCCTCTTACTTGCCTGGATTTTAGAATTTATTCGACTTTGTTATTATCTCCTGCTTTCCTTCTGTCTCTGCACCAGGCTGTGAGGGTCTTATGTCTTTAATTCTCACCTCTCTCTGACACACAAGTGGTACTTGGTAATAAATGTATCAATGAATTAATCAATCAATCAACTGCTAATGGCCAGAATTGGGACGGAGGACATGGGGCAAGAAAATTTGGGGGTCTAGTTTCCTTTACTGTACCTCATGTGAAGTAGTTTTTCTATCCCACAGCCCGCACATAGTAGGGATGCAGCAAATATTTTTTGAACAAATAATAATAGCTAACACTTATTAGGCACTTACTGTGTGCCAGGCATAGTTCTTAGTACTTTGCGTGTATTAACTCATTCAATCCTCACAATAACTTGATTACCGTCCTCTTTTTACAAATGAGGAAACAGAGGCTCAGAGGGGTTCAGCAACTTGCCTGAGGTCACATAGGTAGTAAGTGGTAGAACCAGGGCTTGACCCCAGGCAGTCTGACTCTGGCCTCAGTGTACCAGTAAGCTCTACTACCTCTCAGCTGACAAACAGATGCAAAAAATAACAATGGCAACAACTACTGTTATTTGCACCTGTTCAGTGTGTGGCCTCGTGCTGGGTGTCTGCAGCCACCTGTCTTTTGATCTCCAGAGTCTTCCGTGGGCAGGTGTCATTGTCTCCATTTGATAGATTAGAAAAGTGAGGCTCAGAGTTAAGGGCCCACAGCGAGTAGGAGGCTCCAGGGTTCAGCTCCTTCCAGAATGGGAACCTCTAGCAACCTGAACAGTGGCTTTTCTCCTCCACCTTCCTGCCCTCAGATGTCCATCTCCCCACCTCCACTGCCACCATGGTTTAGACCCAGAGGGGAGGCTAGCCCCACACCGGTGCCCCCAGCCTACCAGAGACCTGACGTCCCCTCACTATGGAAACCTCTCTTTGTCCTTCCCTTCTCTCCCCCAGCCAGTTACCAAGAGATCAACATGATTGTGAACATATTTTGGAAACATTTTCACTGTTGTTTTTAAACATTTTCCTTTGCTTGAAAGAGTGTTACAACTTCAACCGCAGGGGGAAGAAAAACCCTACCCCAGCTGATCAGGGCTGCGAATGTAAAACCAGAAACAACTATATTAAATAATCAGAACTGAAAACTGCCCAAACAATAGAACTCAGAGTTCTGGTGTCAGGACTGGGGTCTTTGAGGCTGCCCCGGGGTGGGGTTGGGGGGTTTGGAAATACGAGAGAGGAGCTGGGGTCTTGCTCCCTAGAAGGGGTTAGAGATCTTAACTCTGATGCCTGGGCCTTCTCCAAAGGGTGCTGAGAGAAGTTTTCTTTTCCACCATTATGTGGGTGATGGATTGAAGCCGGGAGTAGATGGGCAATTGGGTTCATACAGCAGAGCCAGGATGAGGCGAGATGGAATGTTCCAGCTTAGAGGTCGCATTGTGGGCTCCACCTGGGGCCAGAGCTAAGGCTCAATATGGAGCCCTGATCATGAGTCAGTAGGGGACTAGGATTCTGACTCAGCCTATAACAAAGACCAGGGCTCAGTATGCCCCCACGTCTAGGCTCCATCTAAAGTCAGGATCAGGGCTCAGTCTGAGGGTGGAGTCAGGGCCTAGTCGGAAACAACATTCAGGGTTCTGATTGAAACCAAGATGGTGGCTTAATATGGAGCTCAGTCTATGATCAAGAATGAGGCCAGAGCTCCGTCTGGGACCAAGATTATGATTTCACCTAGGATTAGGGTCAGATTTCAATGTGTGATGAAGGATCAGGGCTCATTCTAAGATGAGAGTTAGGGTTCAATTTGTGATCATGATCAGGATTCATCCTGGGTCCTCAAACCACCAAAAATGTGTCTCCCACTTCCTGAGACCATGGGCGAGTCAGTTCACCGACTAGGCCTCAGTTTCCTCTTCTGTAAGCTAAGGATTGTCATAACCCCTGTCCCAAATTCTTCCATCGCTAAATGTCAGGCTAAATAAAATAACGGATGTCAGCAAGCTTTGCAAACTGTAGATGTCGGGCAGATGTTTATATAAACACCCCACAAAAAACCCCAAAGAAGGTTCATTGTGGAAAAGTCCAAATGTCACCAAGCCTCCTACTCCATCTTCTCTCCTCGTTTCTCTTCCGCCTGTAAAACTAATAATAGCTAACAGTTACACAGCGTGGCCGTGTGCCAGGCACTGTTCTATGAGCTTCGTGTAAATTTAATTTCATCCTCAAATCCCCTATGAAGTGGGTACTAATATTATCCCTGTTTTCAGAGGGGGAAACTGAGTCAGAGGTTCATTAAGTAATTTGCTTAAAGCTGCCCTCGATATGTAGGAAATCTCTGATTCAAATCCCAAGTCTATGTTCAGTGTAGGAACTGAGGTGAAGGGAGGAGTCTGGGGGATTCTTCACGGAGCAGCCGGATGCAGGTGAGAGGTGCAAGTCGGCGACAGGCCTAGAGATGCCCCATGGCTCTCAGCAGCCTGCCTTTGCCCAGGGCGCTGAGTCTCTCCGTGGACTCCACTCCCACCCAGGGACAGACATAAAAGGCTGTGGGAGGAGTTGGCGGGTGGTATTAAGGCATCTCTTTAAACTTGTTTGTTTATGGAAAGAAATTTCAGGCCAGCTGCTGAAAACCTGTATTTTATGGGTAATTTTTCCATTTATTTCACACTGGCATTAAAAACAATAACCCAACCTACCATGGAGGCTGTGATTCCACTGGGGTTGGTGAAGGAGGGGTGGCTGGCTTGAAGCAGTTTCTTTGTTTGCCGAGCATCCCAGCGACAAAGCTGCTCGCCTTCCCTTGGGAAAAACCAGACGAATCAAAGAATGGAGACAGGGTTGCAGAGGTCATGATTTAAGAGGAGAACAAGATGAAGCCCAGCAGAGAAAGGTGGGGGGTTCAATGCCTCTCTGTTATGGATGATGAAATTGAGGCACAGACAATGAAAATTATTAGTGATAACTTATTCTGGATTAGACGTTGTTTTTTACCTGCACAACCTCATAGAGGGATCATGAGAACTGTCTCGATTTGGGGTTGCCAATAAGCAGACCCTGAGACAAAGGTTATTTGAGCATTGATCCTGGGAAACATGGGGCTGAGGATACAGAGTGAAACAGAATGGGAAGGCAGCCCATGAAGGGTGGGTCATGGGACAATTACCGCCGGGGACAATGAGAGCTCAGTCCTGCCGGGAGTTCTGGGAGGCAGTAGAACATGCCGCAGGCTCTCCCACTGGTCGAAAGAGGGAGTTGGGATATTTGTCCAGCACGGACATCTCCATTCTTCTATTGAGTCCATCCGCAAGTTTGTTTTTTTAAATTATTGTATTAGTCAGTTGTATAATTTATATTTAGTTCTTTTTTATAACTCCGATTTCCTTGCTGATATTTTCTATGTTTCCACTTGTTTTAAGAGAATTTACAAATTCTTGTCAAAGCATTTTTATGGTGGCTGCTTTAAAAACCCTTGTCAGATAATTCCAACATCTGAATCATCTTGCTATTAGCATCAGTTTATTGTCTTTTCTCATCAGAATTATGGTTTTCTGGTTCTTGGTATGACAGGTAATTTTCTATATATCCTTGACATTTGGACTATTATATTAAGACACTCCAGATCCTGTTTAAATCTTTCATTTTAGCAGGCAGTCTCACTGGTTAGGTGTAGCATGTAGGTTCTCACTTACTGGGAGCTGTAGTTGCAATGACAGTTTAGTTTCCAGGCCCTTGCAATGTTATATTGGTCTGCTTTGTTCTTCTGGTGTTACTGGGGCTAGTATTATCCTGATACCAAAACCAGACAACAATAGCACAAACATATATAGAGCTCAAAATTCCTCATGAATATAGATGCAAAAATTCTTACAAATCTTAGCAAACATAATTTAGCAATATATAAAAAGAATTATACACCATGGCCGAATGGGGCTTATTCTAGGAAGGAGAGGTTGGTTCAATATTTGAAAACCAATCAATAGTAATGCATCATATCAACAAGCTAAAGAAGAAAAATATCACATGATTTTATCAATAGATGCAAAAATAAAGCATATGACAAAATTCAATACCCATTCATGATAAAAAACAAAAACCCCTCAGAAAAAAATGGCGATAGGAACTTCCTCAACTAGATAAGGGGTAAAAACCCTATAGCTAACATCCTACCTAATGGTGAAAGATTGAACGCTTTCCCACTAAGATTGGGAACAAAATAAGGATGTCTGATGTCGTCACTCTTATTCAGTGTAGTACTGGAAGTTCTAGCAAGTGCAATAAGGCAGGAAAAGGAAATAAAAGGCATAATAAAGAAGAAAGGAACGGAGGGAAGGAGGAGGAAAGAAAGAAAAGAAGAAAGGAAGGAGGAAGGAAAGAAGGAAGGAAGGAAGGAAGGAAGGAAAGAAGAAAAGAAGGAAAGAAAGAAAGAAGGAAAGAAGGAAGGAAAAGAAACATGTCCCTATTTGCAGGTGTCATGATTGTCTATGTTGAGAAACCCTAGAAATCTACAAAAATACTCCTAGAGCTAATAAGTGAATTCATAAGGTGGCAGGATACAAGATCAACACATAAAAATCAGTGTATTTCTATATACTAGGAATGAACACATGGGCAGCAAAATTAAAAATACTATACCATTTACAATTGCTTAAAAAAAGAGAAATACTTCAGTGTAAATCTAATAAAATATATACAGGATTTGTATGCTAAAAATGACAAAACATAGATGAATGGATAAAGAAGTTGTGGTATATATACACAATGGAATATTATTCGGCGGTAAGAAAAGATGATATAGGAACATTTGTGACAACATGGATGGATCTTGAGAGTATAATGCTAAGCGAAATAAGTCAGACAGAAAAAGTCGAGAACCATATGATTTCACTGATATGTGGTATATAAACCAAAAACAACAAAAGAACAAGACAAATAAATGAGAAACAAGAACTCATAGACACAGACAATAGTTTAGTGGTTACCAGAGGGTAAAGGGGGTGGGGGGTGGGAGATGAGGGTAAGGGGGATCAAATATATGGTGATGGAAGGAGAACTGACTCTGGGTGGTGAACACACAATGGGATTTATAGATGATGTGATACAGAATTGTACACCTGAAATCTATGTAATTTTACTAACAATTGTCACCCCAATAAATTTAAAAAAAAAAAGACAAAACACTGATTTAAAAAAAGAATCAAAGAAAATCTAAATAAATGGAGAGGCATACCGTGTTCATGGATCAGAAGGCTCAATATATTAATAGTTAAGATGTCAATTCTTCCCAAATTGACATACAGGTTTAGTGAAATTCTGATTAAATTCTCAGCAAGATTTTTTTTAGAGACACAATTATTATAAAATTGATATTGGAAGGCAAAGAAATTAGAATAGCTAAAACAATTTTGAAAAAAAGTAAAGTGAGCTGGATCAGTCTACCCAATATCAAGGTGAATTATTAAGCTACAGTAATGAAGATAGTGTGATATTGGCACACAGAACAATTCCTAGTCTGTGGAGCAGATAGATAACCCAGAAATAGATGTGCAAAAATATGTCCAATTAATTCTGACAAAAGAGCAAAAGCAATTCCACGAAAACAGGACAGCCTTTTCAACAAATCATACGGGAGCAACAGGACACCCATAGGCAAAAAATGAACCTTGACCTAAAACTCAGTCTTTATATAAAAATTAATTCAAAATGGGTTATGGAGTTGAATGTAAACCTATATAACTTTTAGAAAATAAAAATTTTAAAAAATCTTTGAGAATTGGGACTAGGCAAATGTTCTTAGACTTGACACCAAACACATGATCCATAAAAGGAGAATTTGATAAAGTGGACCTCATCAAAATTAAAAACCTTTGCTCTGTGGAAGATGCTGGTAACGGGCTGAAAGGACAAATTACAGACTACAAGAAAACATTAGCAAATCACATATCCAATCAAAGACTTCTGTGTAGAATAAATAACTTAAAATGCAACAGTAAAACCAAAAAAAAAAAAAATCCAATTAAAAATGTACAAAAGACATGCACAGACATTTTGCCAAAGAGGATAAACAGAAACTTGTACACAAACGTCCATGGTAGCTTTATTCTTAATAACCCCAAACTGGAAACTATCCAAATGTCTTTCAATGGGTGAATGGCTAAACAAACTATAGTACATCCATACCATGGAATACAACTCAGCAGTAGAAAGCAACTATGAATACACGCAACAACTTGGACGAATCTCAGGGAAATTATGTTGAATAAAGAAAGCGAATCTCAAAAGGATACATACCGCATGATTCCATTATATAATATTTGTGTAACAACATAATTATAGAGATGGAGAACAAATTAGTGCTTGCCAGCGGTTGGGGTGGAAGAGAGAGTGTGGGTGAAATCATAAAAGGGTGGCGGGGGCAGGGAGGGTGTCTTGTGATGATCCAGTTAAGTATCTTAATGTGATGATGGTTGAACAAAGCTATACATAAGATAAAATCGCCTCCCAGGAAACTCTTCAATCGCTGGCAAACCAGGACAGTTGGTCACTCTAGCAGGGGCCATCCTGCAACCCTTGCAGCTCTGAGGAGTTTGGGCTTCACCTAGAAAAACACCCAGGCTCTCTGGCTTCTTAGGAAGAAGAGCTTATAGGCATCAGAGCTAGAAGGAGCTACTACATCACTGGGGCAAGAATGACAGTGGCCCAGTGTGACAGACTGGCCAGATACTCACCAAACTCTTTGGTTTTCTTCCTGAGCATGCGGCTAGACCACATTTCCCAGCCACCCTTGCAGGTAGGTGTGGCCATGTGATTGAGTTCTGGACAATGGGGTGTGGGGAGACATGCTCTGTCCCTTCCATAGGTTGTCCTCTGAGCCCTGTCCCTTCCACAGTGAGCTTTAAGCCATGTACTGAAGAATGCAGAGCACAGGCTGCAAGGGACCTAAGTCCCTGCTAGCCCACAGAGAAGGATTTGCTGATCAGGAACACGCACTGTGAGTGTACTATACTATACGCATTTTCATCTGTTTGTGAAAATGTCCAGTGTTTCCTTAACTGACACCCTGGTGTGCACTCCTCCTAGGGATGCCAGCACCACCTGGATGCCTACATTGGGGAAATGGATCAGAACATACTGGGATTCCCAGACAGCCTCCTATAACTACAGAGAACCCAAGACCCTCTAAGCATCTCAGGGTGGCCTGGGACCCTGAGTTCCGGACCTTAGAATCCTAGAAATATCAGATTCTGAAAGGACTGGAAGGGCTCTCAGAGAACACAAAATCCCATCTGTGCCATTGAATAAACGGGGAAAATCAGCCCATGAGAGCAGGAGGTACTTGAGGTGCTACAGTGAATCAAAGGATGGGTGAGTGATCATTCATTCACTCTTTTATTCATCCCACAAATATTTATTAAGCACTTTCTCTGTCAGGCACAGGGATAAAATAGAAGATTCCTGCCGTCGTGGAACTCACAAACAAGTTATAAACGTGTGGAGGCTGCTTGGTACTAGGGAGAATAAAGCAGGATAAGGGGACACAGGGAATGGGTGTTCTGTTTTACCTGGAGTGGTCAGAGAGGTCCTCTCTGAGGAGGTAACCTTGAATAGAGACGGCCCCTGAGGATATCTGAGGGAGAATTTTCCAGGCAGAGGGAACAGCAAAAGCTCTGCTAAGGACACATGGCAGACAGAGTTTGAGAAACAGGAGGCTTAAGGAGCTGGAGCAGAGGGAGTGGGGGGAGCAGGGGTGAGAGGCTACCGCCTGCAGAGCTGGGGGTCTGTCGAGTAGCCCTGGCCTCTGCATGACTCTCAACTCACATTGCTCCTTTCTGGCCCTAGCACCTGGGGGCTGTCCTGCTCTGGACTTTAGAGATTTCTGGACTGGGGGAGGTTGGGTAGGAACTGGCTTCCAAATTTCTAAAGCTTGATCTTCTGGGGTCACTTCATTTTTCCAAGTACCTGAATTTCATGTATCAGCCAAGAGACTCCTGCATCTGGGGAATTCATTCATTCATTCATTCATTCATTCATTCATTCATTCATTCTACAAACATGCTGAGCACCTGTTCTGTGTCTGTCACATGCTGGGCTCTAGGGACCCAGATATGACCTCATCTTTGATCTCAGAGAGTTGACAATTTAGAGGAAGGGACAGACACACTCCTAGTTACCAGCTGGTGTGATCAAAGCTGTGATAAAGAGATTGTGGGAGCCCAGAGGAGTCACTGGACCTGGACTGAGAACCAGAGAAGGTTTCATGGATGAGGGCATATGGGGGCTGGGTCCTGAATGAGTCAGGGAGAAGGGGGATGGGATGTAGGCCGGCATTCCATGGAGAGGCCACACATGAAAGGTCCAGAGGTATGAGACTCCTGGAGATGTTTGTGAAATACTGCAAGGAGTTGAGGTCTCTGGGATTTAAAGGAGTGAAGGGTGGGGATAGTGGGGAAGACTGAGATCAGAGAAGGCAGAACAGGGCCTTGTAGGCCATGAGATGGAGGGGACCGAGCTGGAACCTCTGGATGCCCATCTCAGCTCTGTCCTAGCCTGAGCTAGGCATCCCCAGTCCAGAGGCCTCAGTAACCCCGTCTGTGAAATGGAGCCATTTGGGTGGGATGGCTCTGACATTTCCCCAAGATCCTCAGGATGTTGTCTGCCAGGGTTCATGGACAGAGCCCCACAGAAGGATGGCCAGGCCAGAGCTTCCTCACTGTCTGTGTGTTTCCCTCCTACTGGCATGTCCTCAAATGTCCTCATTGCACTGGGGACGTGCTAAAGATGGGGAGAAGGAGCTGAAGAAGGCGACACCAGCATTTACCTTCTTTTTCTTTCCGAGCAAACCACACACATAGAAAAAAGGAAGGACAATTGTTCAGCAGGAGCATGTCAAGGTTCCCTTCTTCTGTGTCCCGAGTGGTGGCTAAGAGGGCAGGCACCGAACCCAGACAGACTGCTGATCTGCTGTGTGGCCTTAGGGAAGTCATGGGGCCTCTCTGAACTGCATTTCCTCTCCTGTAAAGTGGGGCTAGTCAGAATAGAACCTCACTGGATTGTTTTGAAGATTATATTATGTGTAAAGTACTTAACACGACACCAAGCATATAGGCCTCAAAAATGATAGTTAGCTTTATTACTGTTGTTTTTGTTTTTAGTGGGTAAGGCAACAGAAGACAGGAGCGTGCAGTTTGTTGGGTGGGTTGAGGGATTTGGCTCTGAAAGGGTTAATATGAAATTAACTGCTCCCAACCCCATAGATAAGGTTGGAGAAAACACAGTCCAGCTCCACAGCCCCTTCCCTATAGAATTTATGAGGTGCTGGTTCCTTTGAGTAAAAGATTAGGGGCTTCCGCCAGGCTGTGCAAGAAAAATTCAGGGTCAATGGCCACAAGGGACTCAGGACTCTCGAAAGCGCCAGAGCAGAGAGAAACAGGCAGGCAGCAGGGAGCCCTACATACACCCTCGCTCTGCAGGTGGAGAGCAGAGAGATGGGCGCGAAGAAAGAGACAGAGAGAAGGCAGTGCCAGTGGACCAGCCAGGTGGAGACCGAAACAGTGAGCCAGAGTGAAGAGAACGTTGGCAAGAAAGAATTAAGGAACAGAACACGGGGCGGGGTGGGAGATGGGGTCAGGGGGCGGTGAGGGAAGAGGCAGCAGAGAAAGAGAACATGAGACAGACAGAAAGAGAAAAACAGAGCAAGTGAAGGAGTGGCCCTTAAGGGCCAGGCGCGGAGAAAGAAAATCGGAGGCGTGGAGTGGGTGGGAGGAGGTGCAGCGAGCAGAGGGATGTGGTTCACAGGGCAACCTTGTGTCTGTACCTGGGTTTAGATGGCACGAGGTACGTAAGGAGGACCGTGACTGGGCGGGAACGACGCCAGACCGCGGACTGCGGGACAGACGGACCTCCTGCCGCTGGACAGACGCCCACCCCTCTCGCCCCCAGACCGCGCGCGCGGGCCGGGAGCGGGTTAAATGCACCGCCCCGCCGCCAGCTCCTCCCCGCCAGAGCAGAGTCCCAGCTCCGCCGACGCCCTCATTCGACCTAGCTGCCGGCGCCTGAGCCGACAGCGGGTCCCTGCCGGCGGGACCGACCCCGCGCCCTGCGGATGCGCCCGGAGCGCCAGGAGCAGCCCTCGCGCCCGCCGTGCCGCCGCTGGGTCGCCGCCCGGACGTCAGGCCTCCCCGGGAGCCCCCGCGGGCGCCACCTGGGTGTCAGGAGCCCCGCGCCCGCCCGGACCAGGCTGCCCAGATGCGGGTGCCACTCTGCCTGTTGCTGCTCGTCGCCCACGCCGCGGACATGCTCCCCCTGAACCGAAGAAAAAAGCAAGGTACAAGGGCCGCCGAGCAGGGTGGCGGGGCAGGCGCAGCGGGGCAGACAAGGGGATGGCACTTGGGACATCTGCCCAGTGCCCGGTGCCCTGGGCCATTGACTCCTCCAACAGTCCCACTTTACAGATGGGGAGACTGAGGCCCCAAGGGCACCCTTTGCGGAAAACTGAACCAAGCAGGCTCTCCAAGGAGGGAAGGTCCTGGCAGGGCTCTCTCACTGTTCCCACTCCTTCTAGTAGTGTTGCTAGAAGGAAGGAGCGTGGCTCAGTGCAAAGACAGCGTGCTGGGCTAGAGGGCACTGGGACTAGGGCATGGAGTTAGTGGCTTAGAAGCCATCCTAAGCATCCATGATGAGCCAGGAGGTGACATAAAGAGCCCTAGGCTGAAAGTCCAGATGCCCCAATCCCATCACCGACCCTGACTCACTGTGTCACCTCTGAGAAGTCAGTGATGCTTGGTGGGCCTCCTTCCGGTTTAGGCATGAGCTTCAAGAGCACAGGGAGCCCCGAGACTTGAGTTTGAGTCCTTTTATTCTGGGGATAACCTGGAAGAAGTCGAGCCCCTTCAAGAGTCTAAGTGTTTCCATCCTGACCTCCTAGGGCCACTAGGAAGATGAACCAAGGTTCAGACTGTAAATGTAACTGGGGCAAAAAACCAGGGGCCCCTGGCACCCTCACCTCAGGGTCCTAGACCACCACCCCTCACTGTGAGTCAGAACACCCTCAGGAGGTGGGTTTGAGGCTGCAGAGCCAGGGTTGGCAGAGCCCACGGGCGGAGGAGGGCAAGCGGGCCAGCAAGTTTCCGCCTGAGCCAGGCAACCCTTCGATCTCTGGATGCCAGTCTGTGAATCAGGAGTCGAATGCCCACCACTGTGCCAAGGGTTTTCCACACACTAAGGGAATCCCCACTACATCTTTACAACATAGGCAGTCATCCCACTTTATAAAGCTGAATGCCAAGTTTCAGACAGGTTAAGTAACTTCGCTAAGTTGTCCAGCAGGTGAATGGAAGACTGGCGTCTTCTTTCTTTTCAGCTCTGGTGTGAGGTCTGAGGAAGGCTACATGGGAATGAGAATGAGAGTCTGCCCTCTGGGGGCTTCTAGTCCATTGGAGTGAACAGTCCTACATGTAGACACCAACACTCCTGGAGGAGAGCAGGAAGCAAAGAGGGGCTGTGAGAAGACTGGGAGGTGGGATTGGGTGGGGCAGGGAGACTGTGGCCCAAGGGCTCCAATCGCAGGTGAGACTGGACAGAGGGATCCAGGGAGTGGAGAGCTAGGTGGGCTTCCGGTGAGCTGAGGGTCATAGGGACCTCCTAGGGACATGCCTCTGTAAATTGCCATGATTTAGTGGTTAAGTGCATGGGCTCTGAAGTCAAACTGCCTGGATTCAAATCCCGGCTTCCCCAGTTACCAGCTAAGTGATCTTGGGGAAGTCATTTTGCCTCACTGAGCCTTGGTTTACCTATCTGAGGGTCTTTTTGAAGATTTCTAAGATCTTTCTTGGTTCTAGAAAAGACAAAAAAATAAAAAAAAATAAAAACGTTCTCCTCGTTGCCTCCTCTATAAAATAGGAATAATAAGCGTAAGTATGTAACTCACGGGGCAGATGTAGGTAAGACTGAATGATTCGTGGGTATATGTCAAGTGAGTCACCGAGGGCACAGGCTCTTCATGGACACTTGTTAGTATTAGTCGTTCTCATTTCCTGTCCATTCTGTCCTTGGCTACTCACAACAGACTAGCGAAGGAAAGGGAAGATATTTAATTTCAGGATGAGTAAACTGAGATTCAGAGAGGGAAACTGATTGCCCAAGGTTGCACAGCAGGTAAGTAGCAAAGCAGGCTGAATCCCAATGCCTCTGACAGGAGTCTGAGGTGTCTTCTGAGCTGTGTTGTCATCCTTTCTCAGAGCCTCAGTTTCCCCATCTGAAGAGGAGCTGGTTTAGATCTTTAAGATGCTTTTCAGTTCTAAAAAGACATACAACCAAAAATAAAGAGAGAGAGAGAGAGAGAGAGAGAGAGAGAGAGAGAGAGAATAAAGAAAAATTCCAGTCCCTGTCCACCATTCCCAGTTGCTCAGTGAGGAGGTCGGGCAGGTTACTCCTGATGCAGCCCCAGTTTGGTGAAGGGGCTCTTGGTTGCCCCCCCATGGTAGTTAATCTCTTGTGTGGGGGACACACACATTCCCAGCCCAGCATCTTCAGAGAGAGGCTGTGGCTCCACTTATCAGCCAGGTACAATGGAGATAGCCTTGGATTTCAGTCCCACCCCCCACCTCTTTGCATTGGGTGATCTTGGGTGAGTAGATTCCCCACCACCACCACCCACAGCTTTGGTTTCCCCATTGGCCCTGGAGTGAGGCGTGGGAGATAGGAAAATCCTTCCTGTAGCATGTTCTACAAGGTGGTCCTAGGAATCCTAGCCAAATAGGTTTGGGAAATGCTGGGTTTAGCATATTTCTTGACTGCAGGACTTATCAGAGCATTTATGGTGAAGAGGTGAGGATAGAGACTAGGACCTTTCTTTCCCACAAGAATTACACTTCAAAGACCATTTTCCATAAGACATGAGATCCCTGAGTAACTTACCAGCTTTGACATTCTGGTCTAAGTTTAGCAGGAGAATGTGTTCTGAAGGCACCAGCATATTGGCAGTGCTTCATTTGTTCGTTCATTCATTCACTTGTTCATTCAGCCGAGTGTTGTAGGGTGGACTCTGTGCTGGGCTGTGTGTTGAGAAGCAGGAGGGCTGTAAAGTGAACAGACCTGGAGCCTGCCCTTGAGGAGCAGCCAGTGTGGAGGGATGCCCTTCCTGTGCCCTTCCCCAGCTTCCCCTCCATGCTCAATCCTTGGTCCCAGCCTCCTGCAAGGTCAGGAGGAACGACTCCCGGGTCCCAGCAGCCACCCCGTCTGAGCTATCACCCTCCTCCCACAGACCCACACTTCCTCAGGCTTCGGCCTCACTGTTTCTTGATGAAACCCAATTTTTCTGTGTCTAAGACAAGAAAGAATGAAAAAAAGCCTTGAGAAAGTTCTTGGATCTCAAGTGTCTATTACAAAACAATATTTTGATTAATTAAGTATAAATAAATCAGAACCAGATGGAGACATTTCTCTTAAAACATGCTGGGGTGTCCTGGCAATGGGACAATTGAGGGGCTAAGGGGACTCTAGTCTGCACCCCCAACCCTGACACAGAGCTTCATTTAGGCAATGAGGAGAAGATAGGCTGTGCCTGACTTTCCCCAGTGGATTGGGTGAAGCAAGAGTCCCCCACATGCTCATGATGCTTTTAGATCCTTCTAGACCTGAGGCAGCAAGGGGCAGAGGGAGGAGCTATGGAATTCAGATAGCTCTGGCTCCAAATCCTGAGCCTTCTCCTGCTCTAGTGTATAACCCTGGGCAGGCCATGTGCCTTCTCTTATCCAGGGTTCCACATCTGTGAAATGGGAACAATTGTAGCTACCTTGTTGGCAGTTGGAAAGATTCTCCACAGTCTCAGAGGGAAGATGCTTGAAGGTGTTTCCTAAGGTTTCAGCCACTTCTCTCTCCCACTTTATAGCAGAGTGGGATGATTCCTGGACGGGGAGGAGGGGAGTCTCTCGTGGGTTGAATCTCACCTCTGCCCCCTCCCCTCTCTGAGCCTCTTTTCCTTTATTTGAAAAAGGACTGTGCCAGCGCCCACTCCAGAGGCTTGTTAGGTGGACTGAATATAATAATTCTTTGTAAACTGCAAAGCCCCGTGTGGATGGCCGAGCAGGTAGCAGTCCCCTGTGCATAGAGACAGAAGCTCAGACCAGGTAAGCAGGTGCCCGAGGCAGGAGGGAGGAGCCCGCGTCTTGTCTCCAGCTCAGGGCCATGGCTGGGCCCAGAGCGAGAAGGGTCCCCCTAAACGCTGGCGTCCAGGTGAAACCAGGAGACGATGCATGTCAGGGACAGTTCTGGAAGGGGAAGCAAACTTCTAAAGGGCTGAGCGAGGCGTGGGAACTGCACGTGGAGCGCCAGAGAATGGCGCTGTGTGCCAGTTGAATGCTACCTTGGGCAAGTCCCTGTGCCCCTCTGGGCTGGGGTTGCTTCGTAAAATAGGGGCTGGTTGAGAAACGGGAAGCAGAATATTTGGCACATAGTAAGTGCTCAATAAACTAAGCTCTGCTCACCAGCCGTCTCCCTCTGCAACCAGTTCTGAAGCCAAACTTGGGGCTCAAAGGACATGCTGTTTTCACCTCCCATGGCTCTTATCCCCCAAGGCAACCCACCTGCCTCTCCCATGGGTGGAAACCACTCAATCCCCACCCAGCCTCTAGAGGAGACCCTTGAGACCACTTAGTGAGGACCGGCCAAGTGCAGGAGCCCTGCATATGGGTTGTAAATCCTCACTATGGAACTGTGTTATACCCATTTCCCAGACAAAAGAACTGAGGCTCCAAAAAGGGGCAGTGACCTGGCCAGGAACTTCCAACAGCTGAGCTGGGATGTGACCCAGAGCTTTGGAGGCACCAAAGTCTGTTCACAAAAATAGAAGTGAATCTTGTTAATGACTTGCCAAGCCCTGCACAGCGGAGGCATCTGAGAGGAGCCTTATTAGAGGGTTAGGATTTAGGCTTTTGTCAGGCATAGGTGGCAGCAGGGTAGGGGCTGGGGACTCTGGTAAGAGGAGCGGAGGCCATGTGGGAAGGGTTCAAGGAGCTGTGTGGCCAGAGGAACTGGAGGTCTGATGGCAGGCAGGGCCAGAGTCAGTCATGGAGGGCCACGGATCCACTCGCCTGTTACCATCGTCACAAAGAAATATTTACCTCTGGGCTAGATGCTGAAGCTCAGAGATGCACTCCACCATCTTGGCTGTCAGAGGGGCCAGCGTCTCCTTGAGATTCTAGGAAAGGATCCATCGGAAAGAATGACATGGACACGATCCCACTGCCCCTTCAGCCCAGCCTTGAGAGGCAGGTCCGTGGTGGTCCCAGTCTCAGCTGAGGAATCCAAAACTCAAAGATGGGACATTGCTTGTCTTAGACGTCACGTGGATAAGGTGACCTTATTCATTTTGTTCACCTGCCTCATCTTGTCTATCAGTCTACTATTGATTCATCCATCTTTCCATCCTTCCATCTAGTGAAAAAACTGAAGCTTGCATTAATTCAGTTTTTCAAAACTGAGGTTTGCAACCCATCAGCAGATCAGGGAAATAAATTTAGTAAAGCGCAGCCAGCATTTTTTAATGAAATGGAGTGGAACGGAATGAAACATAACAGAACGGGATAGACTAGAATAAAACAGAGTGGGGTCTGCAAACATTTTTGTAAAGGGCCAGATACTG
This sequence comes from Rhinolophus ferrumequinum, assembly GCF_004115265.2. NCBI lineage: Eukaryota > Metazoa > Chordata > Mammalia > Chiroptera > Rhinolophidae > Rhinolophus > Rhinolophus ferrumequinum. The sequence continues at coordinate 23,774,685 of NC_046306.1, read as the reverse complement.
AAGATTTTAGGCTTTGCAGCCACATGTGATCTGTCACATTCTCTTCTTTGTTGTTTGTTTGTTTTTTTCCACCCCGTTAAAAATATTAAACCCTTCTTAGCTCACAGGCCATACAAAAACAGGCTGCAGGCCAGATTTGGCCCATGGGCAATAGTTTGCCAACCTCTTTTTTTAGAAAATATCAAAGTGCATTGCAAGTGTTAAGATAAATTAGTATTTTGAGAATGTGTTAGAATTCACACATATATGGGAATGTGTGTGCGAGTGGGTGAATGTGCATACACATGTGTATGCAAGTGTGGACGTGTGTGCACATGGGTGTGGGGATATGCGAATGAGTGTGTGTGTACTCTGTACTGTGTGAAGTAATAGAAAATGTAATTTTCACCCTTGTTATAAAAGTATGGAGGCCACAGTACCAGCTGAGCCAATGCAATCCTCATGACATCTCTAGAAGGCAGGTTCTAGAGGGATCCTAATATTGCAGATGGGGAGACAGGCCAAGTGGGTCACACAGCAATAGGTGTGTGAACCCAGGGAGTCGGGCTCCGGAGCAATAGAGGTGACACCAAATTGCCTTAATAAGCAGAGACTGCCCCCGACACAGTTTGCAGGTCCTTAGTTCATGTGCTTGTTTCTAATGGCCCTGGATATGGAAGCCGCTTCCTTCCCAAGGTGTGTGGATTTTAGTCCTGGAAGGTGTCGTGATCCCCTGGGCCTAAACATCCTCCTGTAGCAGACACCTCTGAGCAGCCAGTGAGGACCATCCCTTGTCCTCCTTCCACATTGATCCTCACCAACCCATGTCCCCTTGCAGAAGAGGAAGGCTGGTGCAGAGAGGGGAACTGGCTTGTCCACGGTCACCTAGCACATGTATTTGTGTGACTTGGGTCTTCCTGATTCCAGAACCACAGGAGCAAACCCTGCCTACTATAGACTTCTCCAGAAAACTTGTCTAATCCTGCCATTAACCACCCTCTCATTTATACAGCACTTTACAGTTTGCAGAGCAGTTCAACTTTCATTTTCTCTCTGGAGTTCTGGAGAAGGTTATGAATAATGGAACATTGGGGCTGAAAACGCCAGTTGAGACCTTTGAGACCAACACTTGTAAAAATGGGACCTCAAGGTGGGGAAGCTCCTCAGCCAAGGTCCCCCAGCTGGGTGCAGGAGACATAGGGGTGCGGGTGGCTTTGGGTAGGCAGAGGAAGGCAGCTTGCCCCAGAGATGGAAAGTCTGGGTTAGAGCTTCTCAGAGCCTCAATATCCCCCCGTGTGACTTGGGAATGCCCGTCTGCGTTGCCTTTCTCCCAGGTCTTAGGATAAATGTCAGAAGAGAGGATGGAACCAAGAGGCCATTCACAGTTGGAAGGCCGTCTGCAGAGGTTTCTTAACAACCAGAGGCCAGCCAGGGTCCGGAGCCTCGAAGGGCCTCTAGAGTTACCTGGGTTTCACAGAGGGTCTGTGGCCTGGCTGTGTGGTTCCATGAGAGGGTTCTGGAGGCGGTCTGGGCCAGACAAAGAGCCACGGCCTCGGGGCCACTCCTTCCTTCAGAGCCTCAGGCTGTGAGCCTAAGGACACAGAATGGCCCCAGGTTTGGTGGACACCCAGGAGCACACTTCCCATCTATATATTGACACACACATATATGGTCCCGAAAATATACATTTGAAAAAGAAATACTTAATTTTCACTGGCACCAAAGATTTAGAAATTCTCTTTTTGATTTGGTTTTCTGGTTGAGCATTTATTCTATGCCAGATGTTATTGTATTATTTTATTTAACAATGTCAGGCACTGTTCTAAGTACTTTATACATATGAACTGATTAAATTTTCCTAATAAACCTATGAGACAGATACTGTTGTTATCCCTATTTTACAGATGAGCAGATGGAGGCACAGAGATGTTAAGTAATTTGCCCAAGTTCACACAGCCAAGGTTCAAATCCTGCCTGGTCCCAGAGCCTAAGCTCTAATTACGGAGCTCAGGTACCTCCCAGCCTTATTTAATCCTCACAGCAACTTGTCAAAGGACTGTTATTATCCACATCTTACGGAGGAGGAAACTGCAGTAAGCGAGGGTCATTAGTTGAAGTATATGAAATTGCCATTTTTATAGGTCAAGAACAGCCAAATATTAGCAATTTCATATGGTTCAGTCCAATAGCTTGGCAAGTAAGCTTGGCAAAGTCAGGATTTAAACCCAGACAATTGATTCCAAAGCCTGGGTGCATGGCCACCCTGCCGGGCCTTCTCCCAATTCACCCACATAATAGCCCGTGAGTTGGTTTGATCTTATTCTACAGAGGAGGCCTTCCAAGCTCAGAGAGGGCAGTTGACTTGCCAGAGGCACACAGCCAGGATGGGGAGAGTAGGGAATGTGCCCCCACGTCTCCATGGCCAGAGCCTCCTTTCTTAGCACTGTGCGGCATTCAGTACCACCATCCAGGACACACATGCCCTTGGCCCCACCCTTGGGGATTCCTCCAGGTCCCACGGGGAATGATCTGGGTCCCATGGATGGGTGAAGCTAACTCCTCTCGGGCACTGCTGCCCCTGGCCGGGCCACCACTGCCTGCTATGGAATGATTTCTTGTAGTAATGCTGCGTGATTCATAAGGCCCTGCACTGCGACCCGTGGCGGGGGCTACACCGCACCATTGTGGGCGGTGGTCTGTTTCACTGTTTCACCAGCTCAAAAGAAAGGCATTCCCAAGCCTGGGGGACCTTGACCACATAGGGAAACCACTCCCTTTCGCCAGAGCCTCCACTTTCCCTGAAGCCTGTCAGCGGTGCCCACATCCGCAGGGGTGGAGACGCACAGAGAAGGAATGTTGTGACTACCCTTCCAGAGCCTGCTCTGGGGTTAGCAAGTGGGCACAGCCTTCTCTAGCAAGTCCCAGATGAACAGCGGAGGCTGGCGGGCTGTCACAAAGGCCATGGGCTCTACTGCTCACTAGCTGAGTGACCTTGGGCAGGTCATATCTCCCTTCTGTGCCTCCGTTGGCTAATTTGCAAAATGGGGCATGAAACGCATTCGTAGCACATAGGGAGGGCTCAGTTAGTGACTATGGAGAGTGTCCAGTGCCAGGCATTGGGGGTGAGATTTGGGCTGTGGCGGGCCTGGGCTCAGCTCCCAGCTCTGCTGCTGCCATGCTTGGGTGAAAATGTTTCCCTCCTGAATCTCAGTGTTGTCTATTGGTACAATGGGGACAATAATGGCATCTATATCATATAGTTGTCCTAAAGATTAAGAAGATTATGCATATAACTCACCTGGGAGACAGTTGGTGCCTAGTAAATGGTGATAATGGTCATGTGTCACGGGGGATTGGCTCATTCTAGTGTTCAGAACATTCCAGCATCATGTCAGATATGTCCCTGCCTCTGTTTTAAAGTGCTAGGCAGACCTAACTCGTCACAGGATGGTTACTTTGAGGAGCCCAGATTCAGACATAGGGTGGTCCTAAGTGCTGTGTGTCTGTGGCACAGTGACTCACCCTCTCTGAGCCTCTGTTTATTCCTCTATGAAAGAGGACAGCAATGAGAAAGAAAGGATGTGTGTGTTGCCAGCACATTATAAATGTATAAATGATGTGATGGCTATTTGTGGATAAGGCCATGGTGGGGCCTGTTGGCCTACCCCCTGCACACAACAGGCTGGAAAAACCCAGTCAGATGCTGCCTTCAGACAAGTTTTTTCTTCCTCCTCCCGCTTGCCCTGCTTCTGGCAGTCAATCAGACTCCTTAATTCATAGCACATTATCAGCCTCAGTCATGCAAGACCCTGCTCTTGTTTTGTATTTTATTTTCCTTTTATTTTTTAAATTGTTACAAATTGCTGATTTTTTAATTTTACTCTTAAAATTTATTTTATTTATTTAAAAATTTTAAATTTTATTTAAACATTTTCATTTTATTTTTAGTTTTTGTTTTTAATTTTAATGTAATTTATTACATTTATAAATTTTTAATTTTATTCTTAATTTTATTTTTCTGTTTTTATTTTGTCATTGAATTTAGTATTTAAATGCTATTTCATTTAAAAGTTTTTAATTAATTTAAATTATTTTCTTTAATTTTATTCCCCTTATGTTAAATTTTTACTTTTTAGTTTTTTTTTTCATTTTTTAACATTATTTTTTCCACTTTTTTATTGGATTTCCTGAATTTTTCCTGTCAATTTATATGACTGCTTTGCATTAGCTATATTAATATCCCCTGTTGGTTTTGATATGGAAGATATTTTTCTTCAGTCTGACACTTATTTGTTAATTTTCCATGTCCTATGGAGAATATAAATCATTTATGATGATACTGCTTATACGGTCAAATCTTGTGAGGGTTTTAGGGGAAGAAGGCAGTCCTTTTGCCTTATGGTCTGTCCTTCTTGATCTTACTAAAAGTCCTATACGAAGGTCTCCTAAGAAGAGCACGAGCCCCCAATTCTCTATTCCTCGAGCAGAACACCCTGACGCCACCTTCACGGACCACCTTCCCGTGAGCTATTCGTCCTTGACAAGTGTTGCTAGTCCTAATGTAGCAGCCCTTGGCCCTTCCCAAGGACGCTACTGGAATTCTCAAATGCAGGTGACACATCTCTGTTTACCCTTGTTCCTGAATGTCCCCTGGATCACTGTGTTCCAGTCCGCACACATCGACTGAACACTTGCTGTCAGCCAGACCCTGTCCTTGGGGGCCCAGACTGATGGAGGAGGCAGGCCCAGCAAAGCGAGTCTTAATGTAATAGTAGGAGAGATGTCAGCTGGAGGCCGTGCCCCTGGGGACAGGTGAGTTGGCTTGAAGTCCTCCACGGGCGCTGAGCATTCACTGTCAAAAGCAGACATCTTCCCGGGGCTGCTTTTTGGTTGAATGGCTTCACTTTGTGGATCATGTAATTCTTCTGTATCAACAACCCTGACACCGCCCCAGAGAAAAAGAAAGCAGACACTCAGGACGTTTTTGCGTAAAGCAGATTTTATTGAAGGTCTGCGGAATGCTGCTAAGGGCTCATCCTGCAGCAGACAGATTCAGACAGAAAATCACAGAGTTGTTCTCACAGCCTTCTCTCTCCTCCTGTCTGGAATAACTCCTGCTCCTGTCTGTCCAAACAGCTTGGGCCCAAGAGACGTACGGCTTTCAATGACATTTCTCTGCTTTTGGAAAGCCACTGGGCGGGAGTCAGCAGGGAGGCACGTCCCCCAGCAGTTAGGAGCTTGGGCTCTTTAGGAGTTTGCCTTCTACCGGACTCCTCGCTGTGGGTTCATAGGTCAACCACTTCATTTTTCTGAGCCTCAGTTTTCTCATCCATGAAACTGGGGTAAGTACAGCCTCAGTTTTGTAGGGCTGTGGTGGGTATGAAATAATTTGACACAAGGACTTGAGCAGCAGCAGACACTCAGCCAGTGTTAGCCTGGTTCTGGTTCTGCCCATTTGCTGTCCTGGTCTCTGTGAGGATCTGCCAGAGCTCAGAGACCCACATCTGCTGCAGCAGCTGCCCATCTTGGTTCCAGCCCTTAACCCTGGTTTTAATGAGCAAGAAGGATATGGTTCCCATTTTGCAGATGAGGAAACTGAGACCTGCTGACGGTGGGTGTAGAATTTCCAAGTCCAAGTGTAAGCCCGAGTCTCTCTGACCGCCTGGGTTTTGGTTTGGTGGAGACAGTGCCCCAGGGCCATGAGATGTTTCTGAGGTTGTCAAAGTGCCCACCTCCCTGTGCTCCTGATGCCCCCACCACACATGGTGCCTATTTCCCCTATTTTCATTCAATTCCTCCCCACTGGCATCATATCATTTATTGAGCACCTACTATGTTCTCGGTGCTTTGTGTGCACTACCCACAACCTTAGCACATTGATATCCATTTTACAGAAAGGGAAAGTAGGTCCCAGGTGGGTGAAGTCACTTACCCAGTTTCCCACGGCCCTCAGAACCTGGGTTGGAAGCCAAGCTGAGGCTCTGAAGCAAGAGCTCTTTTTCACTGTGCCAGGAATTGGTTAGCGAAACCCAGGGCAGAGCATGAGGATAAGGTTGGCTCCCAGGCATGGAGCCAGATACATGGCCGGGTGTTCTGCAGGTTACTGCGTCCCGTTATCCTCCAGGCAACTTTGGATAGCATCAGTCTTGTTTTGCAGATTAGGCGCTGGGGCTCTGAGAGGTCAAAGGGCCTTCCAGAGTCAAGGTGGCATCTCAACTTTGAGCGTGACTTAGAGAGCCACCCAAGCAGGACCTCAAGTTTCACCCCAGTTTGGGGGTGAAGGGGTGTAGTGGATTCAGGGTGTGCAACTGAGCAGTGGGGCTGCTTACAAATCATGAAAGGGAACACAGGACAACTACCTCGTCCTGGTGGCCTGCAAAAGTCAAGAGGCAACAGCTGGTCAAGGAGGCACAACCGGAACCGATGAGAGAGAAGTGAGAGCGATTCAGGCGTTTCCGAAGGAGGCTCTGGGGCAGACGCAGTCATGGGATTGTCAGACTGGGTCCTTTCAGAGCTGAGTGAGGACAGGTAACAGATCTGCTGAGCACCAGCTACACGCTACACCATGGACGAGGCCATTTACCTTTTAATTCTCATAATAACCCATGAGCAAAGCTTGTCTATCCTCCCCACCTGCTTCTCACAGCCACCAGCCTCGTCCAGACCACCTGGCTGACCCCAGGTGGCTGACCCCAGGCCTCTGCCCCCGGCTCCCACTCCTGCCCCCTGCACTCCATTCCCCTCAGCACCAGAGGGAGCTGAGGCAGCCGGGCCTGCACCCCACCGTGCCTTCCCATCTTGCTTCCAGGAAGATCCAGCACCATCCACACACCTGGATCTGGCTTCATCCTCCCTCCCTTCAGACCTCCTTGCCTACCACACCCCCCAAACCCCTCATTGCACTCTGGCCTCACTGCCCTCTTCCATGCCAAGCTCTTTCCAGCCTCTGGACTTGTGCACTTGCTGGTTCCTTTGCCAAGAATGCTTTTCTTGTAAGTCTCAGCAAGGGCTTTCTTGGTGGCCCAAGCCCTCCTCCATCACGCTGTTTAACGTTCCTTCACTCCCTGTCACTGTCTCAATGATCTCTCCTTTAGGATGCAAACTTCATGAGGGGAAGGCCTCTCTTAGTCATTGCTGGGTCCTCAGTGCCTAGCACATAGCAGGTCCTCAATAAATATCTGTGGAAAGAACAAGATTTCTTCCAGTGAATGTGTGATTGCCTCGATCTTACACATGAGCAACCTGAGGTTAAATAACTGCTCCAGGGAATGAAGGGTGGACCTGGGAGTTGAGAACTGATTTGTCTGGTCCCACGCAGTGGATTCCCACCTCCATGCTCTCCTCCTTGCTGCTGAACAGCACTGACTGAGATCCTCGTCTATGTTGAGGAAGGGCTTACGATAGGGGACATGTCACCTGGAACAGCAAGGCCCCAGCCATCCTCAGCCACAGAACAGGTACAACAGTGGGTATAGCAGGGCTGGCCTCCCCAGTCAGGGGCCAGGGGCCTGAGGCCAGGCTGTGCGCAAGGCCAGACGGGAAGGACCAGCTGGCCAGAGATAAAAGCCAAAGGGACCCATCCAGAGACGAGTTCCAGCCCTGCCTCCCAGTGACCACTCTGTGGCTCTGAACATGTGCCTGCCCCTCTCTGAGCCTCAGGGCACCATCTCTAAAATGGTATTACTACCTCATGGTACAGATTTTAAACTTGAATAGACACTGCCCAAATTCCCTTCTCAAAGGGGAGCGCAGGATGCTGTCCATCTTTTACAGTTTGCCTATCTGGTAGGTCCCAAGTAATATTTCATTGTTGTCTTAATCTTCATTTTGAAAATCATTAATGAAGTGGGACAGCTCTTCATGTGGTTACTGGCCCATTTGTCTTTCTTCTTTGAATTACCTCCTTGAATTACTATCTTTGCCCATTTTTCTACCTTGGGTTGTTCCCGTTTTTCTCATTGATTTCTAGGAGCTCTTTGTATATCAAGGATGGTACTCCTTGACCTACTTTGTATGTACCTGGCCTAATAATCAGTTGAATACATAACAGAAGGTTACAAACATGACATGTGCACTTATTTTCTCTAATTCTCCATTATGTTTCTGAAACCCAATCCTTAATAAGTTTGAGCAGATCTCAGAGCTTTCTAGGCCTAAAAACCCCAGTCCAGGGCTACATTTTAAAAACATAGGTCGAATTCAAAGCTTTCTCCTTTCCCACCACTGACCTAGCTCCTGACTCCATTGATCTGCCCTGTGGGGAGATGTGTCCTGCTCCCTCCCTTTGTCTTTCCCCTGTGTGTTGGGGAGCAGAAGAAGGGATGGGGACAGGCGCAGATGTCTCTTACTTCTCTGGTGCTCCTGTAACAGCACAACTCCCAGCGCCGAGAAGACTCAGGGCCCCATCTCCAGTGAGCAGCATGCCCTCCGTGTGTGGTCTGCCTCCCTCCAGGCCCTCCATGTGTGGCAGGTGTTCTCACTGTGGCACAGGCGTGATTTATTAGGGCAGGAGCATGGGCTGGACCTGTTCTGATCTTCCTAGTGCCCTCAATACCCCCTGGTCCCCTGCCATAGCCTCTTGCCCCTTTAGGTGGGGAATCTGCAGCTCGGATCAATTTCAACTGCCTCTTTCAGTGTCCACTTGACCCGGACAGAGAATTGGCCAAATGGTGGCAGTGCAGGCTTCCCTAGGATTGACCCCACTCCTCTGCATCTCTCATTCATTCTCCACTTTCTCCAGCAGACATGGGGAGGGTCAGCAAGTGTGTCCAATCGGGCTAAAATGTCCATCTCCATGGCCTTCAGATCCCCTCCAGACTACAAGTGATTCTCTTTCCACTTCACCTGGGTGTAGGGAGGTGGGGGAAACACTCCACTCTGCCCCAGCCCCTGGGGGTTGGGGGGCAATCCTTGTTGGATCCTCTTCAGACATCTGTTTACATGGGCTGGGGAGGTGGTGGAGTGGTGTCGTGCGGGGCGTCAGGCGGGGTCTCTGCTCCCGCTCCCCACACAAGAACGCAGGACATGGTGAGGCCAAACAGGAACACCCACGGAGCCATAGGTAGGGGAGTCATACCACTATACTCTCACTGGTGGCTGGGTTGGAGACACAGGAACCAGGAGCAACACAATTCTCAACCCTCACTGTGCCGCTTGCAGGCTCAGCCACCATCTTCTTGCTAGCTCCCCCTTTTCCTGCTAGCCTAGCCTCGGCAGTTATATTCATGGCTAATGGCTCACTGGTTACAGCTGACGGCCAACTAGCCACAGCTGATGGCCATTTGATCCCAGTCGATGGCCATTTACTACCTGAGCCAGCACCTTTCTATGTGAGGCCGAGAGCCTGGAAACTGCTTTTTGGGGCTCTGTCCCCACACTCCACCCCTACAGGCTCTCGCCTCACAATCTACATGACAAGCGTCTTCCGCGAGGGGCCCTGTGCGAGGCGCCTGGAGGAGAATGCTATTTCCTGGACACAGCCAAGCTCTCTGGTCACAGCCAGGGTTTCTCAGGGCACCACCAGTACTTCTGGGCACAGCCAGACTTCCTGGACTTCTTAGGGTACCACTAGTCTCCCCAGGCACACGAGGGCCTCTCAGGGCACTGCCACTCTCTCTGGACACAGCCAGACTTCCTGGACTCAGCCAGGGCTCTCAGGGCACTGCCACTCTCTCTGGGCACAGCCAGACTTCCTGGGTTCAGCCAGGGCTCTCAGGGCACTGCCACTCTCTCTGGGCCTCTCAGGGTACCGTGCTGGAACAACAGCGGCTCACAGTCAAGGTGCTTACATATTCTCGATGGCGGCCGGTTAAGACACAAAAGCAAATATTCGCCAGTTCCACTACGTGGTGGTATGTTCCCAAACAGTCAAGCTGTCCATTAAATTAGGGATGGAAGGCAATTCCCCATAGTCCATAGTCATTCACCAGGGCTGTCCTGGGGGTGAGGGATGACCTTGACCTCACCCTCATCTCCCACGGAGGACTCAGCAAGTGTTTCCTCCTGGGACTACAAGTTCTGCATCCGGGCTGCCTCAGCAAGCACTTCCCAGCTCACAGGGCCGCAACGACCTTCGCTTTCTCCGGCCTCTGCTGGCTGGGGAACCGTCCACGTCTTCCCACCCCTCCACGGGGATCCAGCTCTCAGGCAGCTGCTCCTCCTGGTCTTCCTGCAACTGAGTGTTCATAGGCACAAACTGCTCCACCGCCCTTCAGGGAGCTTTGGCCGACACCGTACCCTGCTCGCTGCGCCATGTGTAGTGCAGGGGATCCTGCCATGTGTCGTGCGGGATGTCCGGCAAGGTCTCTGTTTCCGCTCCCCACATAAGAACGCAGGACATGGTGAGGACAAAAAGGAACACCCACGGAGCCATAGGTAGGGGAGTCACACCGCTATACTCTCACTGGCGGCTGGGTTGGAGACACAGGAACCAGGAGCAACACAATTCCCAACCCTCACTGTGCCGCTTGCAGACTCAGCCACCATCTTCTTGCTAGCTCCCCCTTTTTCTGCTAGCTGAGCCACGGCAGTTATATTCATGGCTAATGGTTCACTGGTTACAGCTGACGGCCAACTAGCCACAGCTGCTGGCCACTTGATCACAGTTGATGGCCATTTACTACCTGAGCCAGCACCTTTCTATGTGAGGCCGAGAGCCTGGAAACTGCTTTTTGGGGCTCTGTCCCCACACTCCACCCCTACAGGCTCTCGCCTCACAATCTACGCGACAAGCGTCTTCCGCGAGGGGCCCTGTGCGAGGAGCCTGGAGGTGAATGCTATTTCCTGGACACAGCCAAGCTCTCTGGTCACAGCCAGGGTTTCTCAGGGCACCACCAGTACTTCTGGGCACAGCCAGACTTCCTGGACTTCTTAGGGTACCACTAGTCTCCCTGGGCACAGCCAGGGCTCTCAGGGCACTGCCACTCTCTCTGGGCCTCTCAGGGTACCGTGCTGGAACAACAGCGGCTCACAGTCAAGGTGCTTACATATTCTCAATGGCGGCCGATCAAGACACAAAAGCAAACATCTGCCAGTTCCACTACATAGTGGTATGTTCCCAAAGAAATAGTCAAGCTGTCCATTAAATTAGGGATGGAAGGCAAATCCCCATAGTCCATAGTCATTTGCCAAGGCTGTCCTGGGGGTGAGGGATGACCTTGACCTCACCCTCATCTCCCATGGAGGACTCAGCAAGCGTTTCCTCCTGGGACTACAAGTCCTGCATCCGGGCTGCCTCAGCAAACACTTTCCAGCCCACGGGGCCGCAATGACCTTCGCTTTCTCCGGCCTTTGCTGGTTGGGGAACTGTCCACGTCTTTCCACCCCTCCACGGGGTTCCAGCTCTCAGGCAGCTGCTCCTCCTGGTCTTCCTGCAACTGAGTGTTCATAGGCACAAACTGCTCCACTGCCCTTCGGAGAGCTTTGGCCGACTCCGTACCCTGCTCGCTGCGCCATGTGTAGTGCAGGGGATCCTGCCGACTACGCCAAGTGTCATGCGGGGTCTCTGGTCCCACTCCCCACACAAGAACGCAGGACATGATGAGGCCAAAAAGGAACACCCACGGAGCCATAGGTAGGGGAGTCATACCACTATACTCTCACTGGCGGCTGGGTTGGAGACACAGGAACCAGGAGCAACACAATTCTCAACCCTCACTGTGCCGCTTGCAGTCTCAGCCACCATCTTCTTGCTAGCTCCCCCTTTTTCTGCTAGCCTAGCCACGGCAGTTATATTAGTGCCCAATGGCTCACTGGTTACAGCTGACGGCCAACTAGCCACAGCTGATGGCCATTTGATCAGTCGATGGCCATTTACTACCAGAGCCAGCACCTTTCTATGTGAGGCCGAGAGCCTGGAAACTGCTTTTTGGGGCTCTGTACCCACAAGCGGGAAGTGGTGAAGGAGGACGCCATGGAGGGAGAGGCAGTGGAGAGCACAAAGAGAGGTGGCCCCCCTCACTAAGTCCTAGAGGGGGTGTCTGGCCCCAATTCCATGCTCATGAGGCAGCTCTCTTTAAACATGGTGGCAGGGGGCGGGGTGAGGAAGGATGCAGACTTTGTTTCCACCCTTAGTCACAAGTTTTGGAGCAGGAGATAAGTCCTGTTCATTCATTCAGACAACAGACATTTACAGAGCACCCAGCGTGCCCCGGGACTGTGCATGGCGCCAAGTGCCTGGGGAATTTACCTTCACAATCTAGTACCACTTTGCGCATCTTTCTAAAAGGTCTGTGATTTGTGTTTTAGCTTTGTTCAATGATTCAAATAAAAGCCAAGGGGAGGGCTTTTGTTTTTTGTTTTCACCCTTAACATTCCTGGAGTCTAGAAAAGGGCGTGGTACATTGTATGCATTTAAGAAATACCCCCGCCCCAGATGGGTGGATGGATATTGGACCTTTACAAACACCGAGTTTAACCACCCACTTGACAGATGAAGAAACTGAGGTGCGGAGCAGGGAGGAACTTGCTGAGGACCCACAGAACTGATTGGGTCCACATCTGGGCTCTCTCCCTTCTACTAGTATTTGGGAGGGGGAGGGAGCCTGTGGGGGGAGGCCGGGCCCAGAATAGGGCCCTGAAGATGCTCAGTCTGTGCCTGGTATATCTGGAGGCCCAAACTGGATTCCTGACTCTGTGTCACCCCTCAGAAACGCCAGGTCCTCTGGGTGCTGAATGCGAGAGGCTAGGGCTGTCTCTGGAATGCCGTGAGGGCCCGGTGTGAGGGCCAGACTCGGCCTGCCTCCGCCAGCCCTGCTGTTTAGACCCCGCCGCCTTCCCAGATGCAAACTGGCAGTGGGGCCCAGGCTTTTCTCTGCGCTGGTCGCTGATCGTACACCTAAAGCTTCCTTAGAGCTGAATTTATTGAGGTGTGTGTGGGGGGTTTATGTTGGACCTATTTTGAGGGCAAGGTTCTTTCCAACACATAATAATAACTACCAGTTACTAAGACTGCCTGGCTTTAGATCTCAGACTGCCACTTACCAGCTGTGTGATCCCGGGCAACTTACTTACCTTCTCTGTGCCTTAACTTCCTTGTCTGTAAGAGGAGATAATAATACTTCATAGGGTTGTTGCAACAGAGTCTGGCTATGTAAGACCTCCACACTGCTCACAGCTATCCCACTGCCATGCACCTACCATCTGCCAAACCCCGTTCTGAGTATGTCACACACCAACTTACTGAACCATCCATGAGGACAGTAATTATCCCCATTTCACAGATGGGGAAACTGAGGCTAGGAGAGCTTAGGTTGGGATTTGAACCCAAGCTGTCTGACCCCAGAGCCACTGCTCTTAACTGCTCCAGAGTGCTCCACCACCTCTCCTGCCACTGGCACTTTGGGACTTTGGTTCTCCATGCCCTCAGGGGCTGCCTCCAGAAGTGGGCAAAGGAAACCAAAAGGACTGGGCTTGAGATCATCCCCATCTAGGCCTCAGCCACAACAGCTTAGCTCTTACCTGCCCTGTTAGCTGAGCTCCCATACCATGTCTCATCTTGGGGGAAAAAGAAGGTTTTCTTGGCTAAAGAAAGTTCAAAAGTCCCTTATCGAAACCATCCTCTGTCTTTCTGCTAGGGAAACTGAGGCATGGGGTGATGAGGTACTCCGCCAAAGTCACACAGTGAGTCTGAGTCGAGGCCGAACTGTGGTCCTTCCTCATTCCTACCCCTGAGCTCTGTTCATTGCAGGACTTCAATATGGCAGAATAAAGGAGGTCATTTGTAGAGCAGACTGCGAAACCTGGTAGCTTTCTCAGTCAGATTAACCTTAGGAATCACAGGCTTTCCAGGTCTTAGAAAGTTCCCCCACCTTTCCTGAAATCCTAGTGCTCACAGCATCTCTGGGGCTCAAGGGAGGCCTCCCGGTTTGGACCCGTGGGCATCGCTCTCACCCCCGGCATGTGGCATTGGGTCTCCAGATTGGCTGGATGTGTCCCTCCGTGGTCCTAACTGCTGCAGTCATCCTTTCACTCAGCCAAAGCTGAAGTGTTCACAGCCTCCCCCTCCCCGAGAGCCACGAGAAGCCTTCACATCCATAACAAGCCCGAGGACTCAGAACCTCCCCTGGGAAAGGAAAGGGAATTAACAGCCAGTGTTTATTGCCCCCAGTCTTGCCAGGCACTTTATACACAGGTTTCAGGGTGCTTTACAGCAACCATGGGAGGCTCAGAGAGGATCAGAGAGACGAGAAACCTGCCCGAGGTCACGCAGCCAGAGCATCCCACCCCACTGTGGACAGAGCCAAAACTGGAAGGAGCCAAAACCCGAGTCCATTCCCCATCCCAGAAGTCCTCACCGAGCACCTGCTGTATAGCAGGCAGTTTCTTACTCTGCTCATACGGGGACTACAGCCACAAGCAAGCAGAAACAGGCCTGCTTCAGGGCGAGTCCATTCGTGTGTGCGGTGTGTGTGTGTGTGTGTGTGTGTGTGTGTGTGTGTGTATGTGCTGGGAGGAGGTAGTAAGATCTCTTGAGTACCTGCTATGTGCCACGCACTGTTTTGAGCAAAATGCATTTGATCTTCAAAATAGCCCTATGAGGTCGGTACAGAAGAAGAAACTGAGGCACAGAGCATTTCAAGGCCACTCACATACAGCACGCCTAGCCCTATAACATGAAAAGAAACTGTCCTGTCAGTATTTTTTTTCAAAAGAATGGTAACCACACATACCCGACAATTTCATGATGGTTTCACATATGGGACAATTGCAAGACAATTTCTTACATAATTTCACATACTTGACAACTTTATGACACTTTCTTATACACAAGACAGCTTTGTGACAATTCCAAGACAGACTGATTTTGTGACAGTTTCACACTCAGGGCAGCTTTGTGACAGTTCTCTATTGGATAACAGGGTACTGAGCTCTGAGGAAATCGGTCCTGGAAAAACCCATCTCCCTGGAAAATGACTGTCTGCCCCCCTCCTGGCCTCACCTGGCTGCTCTTACCTCCAGTGTAACCTGCCTAATGATGAAGGATCCAGTAATGACTCTCATTTTAAAAAACTATGATTTTTCTGAAGGTCACTGGTGGCCACTCTGGGCTTCTCAGTGTCCCCAGGGCTCCCACCAGGAACAGCAATGTGACTGTTCTTAATGAGTGGCAGGGGGAAAACATTTAGTGGGTCCAGGGAGGGGCATTAAGGGATGGGGAAGCAGAGCTTTGGTGTGGTGGGGGGAGGGATGCCTGCTCTGGACTGTGTCCACGCCCCACCCCCACCTACCAGAAGGGCCAGGCCAGGCCAGGCCAGCTTGGGGTGAGGCCTTTTCCATGCTTCAACCCCCAAGCGATAGAATCCTCTGGATGTGGGTTTCGTGGGTCAGCATACACCTCCCACTGTCCCAGAGGCACACACAAACCCAACCCCTCCCCTCTCTGCCATGCTGAGTGTAGCAGGGGCCGTTCCCAACTTGGGGCACCTGGGGAAATACCCCTCCGATGAGTGGTAAGCAGTAGAAAGAGTCTGGAGACTCTGTCTAGCTCTCCTCCTATAGTTGTTAGCCCTGGAGCCTTAGTTTCCTCACCTGCAAAATAAGGAGTAGTAACAGCACCCACCTCCTGGCTTCTTAAAATGAGGCCTGGGGAACAGCTCCACCAGCATCCCCCAGGGAGCTTTGTCGGAAAGCAGAATCTCAGGTCCCACGCAGACCTTTAGCCTCAAAATCTACGTTTGAACCTAAGGTCCCTGGGCACTGTGTATGCACACTACAGTTTGGGAAGCCCTGGTGTTGAAGATTACACATGTTTATACACAGATGACACCAGGCACACCATCATAAGCGTTAAACCAACAGCAAGCATATACTGAGAGGTGGCCAGCACCTCTGCTTTTCATAAGCAGCCCCAGGTGATTCTGATGTGGATTTAAATCTGAAGCTCACCACAGGCTGTGAAACAACAGGTGTGGGTGTGAACGCTGGCTCCAGCGGCAGCCTCCATTCCCCACCTCCCCAACCTGTGTAAAGCAGTGTCTGAAAGGATTCCCTGTGGATTTCATCAGTGACTGGGGCGGGACAGGGCTGTTCCCCACCTCTCCAAGCCCAGCTAGGGGGTGGCCAGAAAATCACTCATACAGCATTTAGGAGAGACCTGAGAGACAGGGAGAGCTGCATTTCACCCCCTGATTGAACAAATGCATACTGCGAAGGAATGAGACACAGAAGGGGGGGGTCAGTCCCGGGGTGACCTATACTGCCGCTGTTGGATAGTTTTCTCTCCGTTAAGGTCAAATGGATATTGAAGGGAGCAATGGCCTTAGCACAGCAGTGGGAACTTAGCAAGGCCTTCGTAAGGGGCTGTGATTCTGTGTGGAGGATTAAAGGAGGTACAGGGGTGTGCCGGCAGCCAGGAGGCGAGGTCCTGTGGTCACACTGCCTGGGTCTGCCTATCCGCTGCACCTCTCACTAAAGGACTTCAGGCAAGCAGCATCACTACACTGGACCTCACTTTCCTCCTCTTTGAAATGGGTATGATAACACCTAAATGAATTTTGCAGCATCTCTACATGGAATGATAAGCAGCTCTAGAAAAGAATGAGGTAGCGATGTGACCTATTCGTTAGGATAAGTTAAGTGAGCAAAGCCAGGTGCTAAATAGTCTCTTCCTGGTGCTGGGGTTTTCCCTCTGCCCATCTGGAGCTCACCTTTCAGTGGTGGAAAAGAGACACCAAACAAACAAACAAATGTAACACAAAGCAAGTGGGGATAAATGAAGAAGAACAAAGCAGGATGCGGGGGTCAAAGACGTGGGTGCTACTTCAGGTACCGTGGTCAGGGAGGTCTCACAGGGAAGGGGACATTCCTGCAGAGACCTGAGGGGATGAGCCTTGTGGGTGAATGTGGGAAGGGCATTCCAGGCACAGGGAAGAGCAAGTGCAAAGGCCCTGATGTAGGAGTGGTCTTGGTGTGTTTGAGGAACAGCAAGGACGAGGCCAGCGTGGCCGAAGCAGGGTGGGTGCAGGAGCAGGGTCGGGAACACAGAGCCTTGGGTCTTTGCAGGGTGACGGTGGCTTGGACAGGGGAAGGGTGACAGCACAGGAAGTGGAGAGAAGTGGTCAGATCCTAGACATATTTCAGAGGTGGAACTGACGAGTTTCCGATAGATTCCATAAAGGCTATGAGGGAAAAAGGAGAGGATGACTCCAAGGTTTCTGCCGGTGAGTGGACTGTCCATTGTCTAAGATGGACAGGAGATGCGGGTTTGGAAGGCAAAGGATAAAAAGTCTCTATTTTGGATGTGTGACTATTATTATTAGATGCTGAGGGTCTTGTCCATTAACCCTTTAGGGGTCGTGTATTGACACATTAGCAAGGGTTTGCTATCTGCTCCTTGCCCAAGTTTCCTCTCTGCCACCAACTCATATATCATCTTGTACTCACCTCTCTTATAAACCTTTCATCCTTCTACACAAACTAGTCCTGCTCCTATCCCCATATCTGCCTCTCCAGAAAACATCCCTGCTGAATCCAGTCTCTGAGCCCAGCCCCACCTGCCTGGGTCCTTCACTTGGCTCTGAGCTCAGCTGGGCAGACATCATTGGTGTTCTTTGCACTGTAAGATCCTGCTACTCCCGAGACTGCAGGCTCCCTAAGAACTGTTTTGGAGAACACTTATTAAGCCATTATTCATTCATTCATTTAAGAAATAGCAGGCACCTACAATGTGCAAGTCTATGGACATTTGAGGGAGAACAAGCCAAGCTGGGCCCCAGCCCTTGAGGGAGCTGATCCAGGTGCCTCCCATGCAATCCTGTGACTCAAGGAATAAAATAGTGCTCATTCATCTGCCATGAGCTGTGCAAAGCACTTTGTGTGGATGATCTCATGTTATCTTCACAAGTACCTAGAGGTTATTGCTACTATTGTCCCCATTTTACTGAAGAGAAGACTGAGGTTCAGAGTAGCGAAGGCACTTAGCTTAGATCACCCAGCCAGGAAGTGGTGGTTTATCAGGCCCCAAAGCCAAAACCACCTCAACATTTCTGCTAAACGTGAGGCCCTCCAGGTTCCCTCCTGGGTTCTGAGAAAGGTCTGGTGGGCTGTACACTTCTAGCGCCCCCGCTCCTCGCCCCAGGGAGTTTCAAAGCCAGGAGTCATCTCCAGGGCCCATCCCTTGCTGGGGATGATGCAATCTGCCCCCCAGGCAGGAAAGTGCCAGGGGCTCCTCTGATCCATCGTCCAGTGGCAGAGACTGCCTCCCATATGTGGTGGCTGAGTGGGCAGGCGGGAGCCCAGATGTTGTTTATTTCCTCTGGTCATCAGTGACATGCGTCCCCCTTTGCCAGGCAGGGATCAGAGCAGGCACTGGCCAGCACTCTCTGCATGGGACCTCCCTACACGGTTCTGGATCCTTCCCAAGGACACAGCAGGGTCCAGAGCAGAGCCTCAGGTTGTACTACCTTGGGGCAGGGAGCAGGGGTCTCTTTCTTTCCTTCCCCATCCTTCTCACCCCCAGGAGGTCCTTCAGGACAGCTGTATTAAATCCTCTGTCCACTGTGACACACGATGTTCTCATGCAAGACACACTTCTCTGGACACACCCCAATTATGAAACAACTCTACCAAAAAAAAAATGTTGACATGAAAACAAAAAGTTCCGCACTTGCTACCAATGCAAGTCCAGATCACAAACACCCATGGAGGCATGTAATGTCACAGCTGGTGACAGTAATATCACTGAAACCTTCGTAAGTGTCAGGCTTGTTCAGCCCTTCACAGGAGGATCTGTAAGTTCAGCTAAGTTGATTCCTGTTTTACAGATGGGAAAACTGAAGCCCAGAGAGGTTACGGCACTAGTTCTAGGTCACATGGCAAGGGGAAGGGGCAGAGCTGGATGTGAACCCAAGCAGTCTGGCTCCTAACCCGACTCCACTCTTAAAGTGTGTTTCCCAGGATGGCCTGGGAACCTGTTAGCAATGCACATTCTCAGTCCCCACCCAGACTGACCGAATCAGCAGCTCTGGAGGGAGGCCCCGCCATCTGTGTGTTAACAAGCCCTCCAGATGAATCTGATGCCTGCCCAAGTGTAAGAAGCCCTGTTCTACACGGTCTTCTAATGTGAGGGAGTGAAGCGGGTATAAGAGAAACAGCAGCTCAAGATGATAATACATAGCAGCTGACCTGTGCCCTCAGTGTCAGGGACAATAGGGAACGGTGGGGACTGTGGCATATGTCCCATCTATGTAACTCCAACCAATTATTGCCTTGCGGGAATACAGGCCCAGTGTTGACAGATATTCTGACTTTCCAGAGAAGCCCAAATTCCAGCTTTTTCTGTGAAATTTGATTTTTTTAAATGTTGGCAATCTATCCAAATTGTTGGGGGTGTTTTGTTTTGTTTTGTTTTGAAGTGTGGAGCTGAAGTTCTTCACCTGGGTTGAGGATTTTTCAGTGACAGACTTGCTGTGAGCTGCTGAAGACATGAACCTGTCTGGGAGAATGTATACTTTTCAGGGTCCTGGAGATCACCTTGTGCTTTTTGATTCCCTCAAGTTAAACAATCGAGTGAAGGTGGGTGGGAGGCATGATATTGCAGAGATGATCGTGAATCTACTCCAAATCCCCAAATGGAAAAATATAGAGGTCACGTGCAAATGTTGAGCCATTGACTTCTGTCACCACAAGGTGCTTGGGGTTTCCTAAGGATGCGGGTCACCCTGAGGTTGGGAACCTTCGTTTAAAGAGCAGGTCATTCCCTGACCCCAACAGAAAGAATACACTGCCCTCCACCCAAGACCAAAGCTGCCTCCTCATGTGTCTTCCCTGGGCTCTTCACTATCCTGAGGGTGAACGACCATCTCCCTGGAGATGGTAGTTGGTAGTTGCTGTCCACCGATGCCTCTGGCCCTGTTTGCTCACCTGTGAAAGGGGAGGAGGATCCAAAAGTGGGTTTACAATCCCACCGTGTGTCGTGACCATGAAGGAAGAGGAAAGGAACTTACCTTTATGGAGAAGCACCTACTATGTGTCAGGTGCTTGCTGGTTTGTTTGCACACACCTCATAACAAGGCCTACGGGGATAGGAATTGCTGCCACAGTTTTTCAGATGGGGAAACTGAGGCCCACAAAGATGAGGACACTTGTCCAAGATCACTCAGTGAGTGGTAGAGCCAGGATTTGGGCACCTGCGCCATAACACATGTCCTTAGATTTTCGGGGGCAGAAAACATGTCATCTGCTTCAGTATAATGACAATAGCTCCAGTTTACCGAGGGCCTGCTGTGTGCCAGGCTCTGAGCTAAAAGTTTTCCCTGTACCATCTCCTTTAATCACAACAACCCTGCAAATTGAAAGTTATTACTCCTTGTTACAGGTAGAATAACGGAGGCTCGGAAAGTTAAAGTACTTTGCCCCCCCAATCATAACCATTGAGCCCCTAGCACTGGACCTTAAACAGACTAAGAGCTCAGTAACTACTTGTTGAATGAATGGATGGATGGATGAATAAATGGATCACTCCATCCGGGGCTAATGCATGTATTCAGAGTTGTTTTCAATTTGTGTCCCTTTATAAACTGCCAAGCCTGACGTGATGGATTCCACTGTCCTTGTCCATAAAATGGACATCCAAGTCGCAACTCATCCCTGGGTGGTGGGAAAGGCGAAGTGACTCAGATGTCATTCCAAGCCTCCCCCGTCACCCAGCTGCTGGAATAACACAGGGCCATACTTTTGAGGCCAACTGACATTTGACTGGGGAAGGATGGTCTTGATTATGGGAGACAGTTATTAAGGGAAATCACAAGCAGTGTCAGCCCCTCTGGTGCCCCAAGAAAACTCAGGGAGGTTGCAGTTAGAGCTCCAATGCTTTCATTTAGAAACGTGCATTTGAGCCGGGAGAGGGAAGTGAGGAAGGCCAGGATCCAGTTGATGTATAGAAAGACCCAGGGGTTTTCAAAGTGTTCTCCCTAGAACCCCAAGGCCACTTGGGGTGCCATGCTGGTCAGGCTGTGTGGGTGGTGCTCCAGGACCCTAATTCTTGCTGAAGCAGAGTTGCTATACCATGATCTGTTTCCTCTCTGGTGACTTACATCATTTTGATTGCAAGCTGACAGAAGGAGAGCTAGCTCAAGTGAGAATATGACTTTCTTTGGAGCTGTGGGGTAAGCCAAGCTTTAGGGGGACGGGAATCGGGCCGTGGAAGATGGTCAGAAACTCTATCTTTTGAGGCCCATGAGGTTTCTGGTTTCTGTTCTCTCTCTGCATCTGATTTTTTTTTTTCTCTCTCTCTCTCTGCTTCTGTATTGGTCAGCAGTCCTTTGGTTGCCAGTGACAGAAAACCTAACTCAAAGTGGCTTGAGAAAAGAAGAGAATTTATGGACCCCACCCCCAGGGGTGGATTCAGGTGCACAAACAATCTCTTGGCTCTGCTTCCACTGTGTGACCTCCATTCTTGGGACACTCTCATGTGGTGCCCACCAGCTCTGGTCTACATCTTCCCAAATCCAAATAGAGTGGAAAAGAACACACACGCACATACGTGAGCTTATGTGCATGTACACACACACACACACACACACACACACGTTGACTCAAAAAAATATCCGAAGACTAGCACTTGTTGAGACCCGTGCCTGCATCTGAACCCACAATGTAGTCAAGGGGACCTGATGCTCTGATTGGCCCAGCTCAGATTAAGTGCCTCTGGGTGGCGGGGGCCAGATGACTTGGAGAGTGCTGAGGGATGGGACCTCTGTTAGCAAAGAGAGGGGCCACAGACGCTAATGCGTACCAAATCTTGTCCACATGTGCAGTGCAACAGGCCATCCTGCCCTCCTGCAAATGTCCTTAGGTCAAGAGGCCAGACCAGACCATTGTCTGTCAACCAAGAGTCAAAATTCTCGAGAAACAGTCTCATTGGCCCAGCCTGCTTGAGCTGTTCATCCTGGCTCAGCCATCCACCAGGGAGCAGAGTCATGCAAACATGGTTGCCAGGGCCAGTTCTCCGGGAAAGGAGGCTGTGAGCAGGGAAGACATTTCCAAAATGTCTATTACATTTATTTTGGATTTGTTAAAAGGTACATTCCTGGGTGACACCAGACACGTTACAAGCCTCCCTGGGGATTCTCATGCACAGTCAAATTTAAGAACCATCAAGTTTGGATTTTTCTAAAGCAGCATCATACAAACTCTAGTTGTCATCACTTATTATTCATAAAATTGGCATTCAAGTCTCTACACACTTGACTTTGGGAATGGAGGAAAATAGCACTGCTGTTTTTAACGAGTTATGGGAGGTGATGAAAAGCCCAAGTGAGACCATCAGAATTCAGAGTCAGAGGTGCCATTACAACAGAGGGGCACTAGAGGGCACCACAGCCAACTGCCAAGACAGGCAGAGCCACCTCTTTTCAAAGACCTGGGGTTGAAAGATGCTAGTTGAGATCCATCGCGTGGGCTCTTGTCACACACACACACACACACACACACACACACACACACACACACACACACACACACACTCACACACTGACACTGTCCGAGGGCAAGGGGCGGATCCTGGTCGGGTTCTTTCGTCTTCAGAATGTTGAAATAGCACTCCACAAATATTAGTGACGTAGTTCTCACTGGGGCTTCTTTGCTGTTGACTGCCTGATCTGGGGAAGGTTCCACACCCTCTGACCTCAGGGTCCCCACTGAAACTTGTAGGGGTCATGCTGAGTGATCCCTAAGCCCTTCTGAGAGACAGTGGTTAGGAAAGTTTTGCTTTGTCCCACCTATGTTGCTATCAGTCACTTCTGCCGACTTCAGTTCTCCCATGAGCTCCGGTAACGGCCGGCAGGGCCATGTGTGGCTCAGCCCTGAGGCCCCAGGCTCTGCGTGAAACAAAGGACGCCCTGGACACATGCTCCAAGAAGGCAGTGTAGGGCCTACTGACATGGTCCCTTCCCCAGTGACTCTGCGGCACCCCTGAGCATATCATTTCACCACTTTGCGCCTCCTTTTCTCACCTACTTCCGGGTGTGAGTCCACAAATTCAGTTTGCAGGAAATGTCATTTCTTTTTTCTGTAATCGAACATAATCTCTCATTTAAAGCCCTATTCTGCCAGATGGCAGGGATTACCTAAAGCGGAGTGAGGGTCCCTTTGCCCTTTGTTGGTGGGGTGGCATCTCAGGCCCAGCGGACTTACATAGTGCCGAGGCACTGCGGAGGGCCACCCTGGTCTCCACGACATCACTCTGTGCCCACCTGCGTGACTGAAGACCCAGCATCGTCAGTCATTGTCATGTAGTCCTTGGTATCTGTCAGAAAGGCCCAGTGGCCTAAACAAGACGGACACTGTCCTCCCTCTCCTATAAAAGAATCTGGCGTAGACAGTCCTAGGTTAGCATGACCACGCCACGGTGTCTCTCTGTTAGGTCCCTCTGCCACCGGCATCTGCCATGGTTCCAGCTACCTAGTCCTCAATCTCACAGGAGTAAGGACGAAAGAGAAGGAAAGAACCCAGCCCTTCCTTTGAAGGGTATTTCCTGGGTGTGGCACAGGACACGCCCACTTAAAGCCCATTGGACAGAACTTAGACACGTGACCACATACAGCAGCAAAGGAGCCTGGGAAATGCTGTCTTTATTCTTGGAAGATAGGAACCCCGCTAAAATTTAGGGTTCCAATACTGAGAAGGAGGGAGAGAATAGATGTGGGGGACTATTAGCTTAGTGCTCGGGGCTCAGGTCCCCAATGCTCTGAGAATTTCTGTCACCTTCCCCTGCCCAAGACCTCAGCTTGAGGATGAGCCAGGGCTTGGGGAAGGGATCTGGGAGGAGAAGGAGTAGAAAATGAATGTAGTCCTCTCCCCACCTCCAACCCCCAGGACACAACAGAGGCTAAACTCTTTTTTTCTTTAAATATATTTTTATTATGAAGTATTTCAAACCTACAGTTTGAAAATCTGCTTCAGATTTTTAAGAAATTAAATATCACAGATACGAGCAAGCTCCCCAGTCTTCTTCCCCAATCCCTTTTCCCACTTACCACCTCAGAGGTGTTACATCCTGAATTCAGTGTTTATCAGTCCTTTGTATGTTATGTCTTAATGTAAATTTATGTATCATAAATGTTACAGCTCATGGTTTTGCAGGTTTTTTAACGTAATATAAATGGCTCCTTATTGTATGATTCATTGTGCAACTTGTTTTTTTTGCTCTCAGCACTCTTTAAGATGTAGTCACAATGACAACTGTAACTCTACGTCCATCATTCATCATAGCTGGGTCGTATATGTGGTTCATGTCTGTGTCGTATGACTATACCACAATGTGTTTACCTATTCTTTGGATAGATGATTAGGTTTTTGCCCTTGTTTGCTAATAAATAATGCTGCAATAAACATCTTTGTACATGTCTCTTTGTACACATACACAAAAGTTTCTCTAAGCCGGTGGTTTTGAGAGTGTGGTCCCTGTGTCAGCATCACCTGGGAACAAGTCAGAAATGCAAATTTTCAGGCCCTATCTCAGACATTCTGGGGTGGAACCCAGTGATCTGCATTGTAATAACCCTGCTAGGAGATGCTGAAGCCTGCTGGCGTTTGAGAAACACTGCTCTAGGGTTTATACCAAAAGCAAAATTGCTGTGTTTAGAAAAGGTACATCTTTACATCTTAAACTAATACCACGTTATATGTCAGTTACGATTCAGTAAAACTGGGGAAAATATAAATAAATGGATACATAGATAGATGAATAAATAAAAGAAAACTTTAAAAAGAAAAGGCACATCTTCAAATTCACTAGATGATGCCAGATTGTTCTCCAAAGTTTACACTCCTATCGGAACGGAAAATTTCCTCTCAGCCTTGCCAGCTCTTGGTATCATCAGAATTTAAATTGTTGGCCATTTGGGTAGGAGGTCTGGGCTCTGTTCGCGTCTCAGTTGATGTCCTCTGTCTGGCCCTGGGAATCCCTCGTACAACATCACACTTTCTCTCTGCCAGGTCTACAGCTTTGGAAACACACAATCCTTTACTCTGCTCCCTGTGGCAGTTTCTCTTCCCAGGGGCATCACTTAACTGTACCTGCATATGAGCCTACTGGAGCCGTCAGTGGTTTCAGTCGTAAGCAACAGCAATGGGAGTTAGGAGCAGGATGTGCAGGTCTCACAGAGTCCAATGAGTTGAGAGCAGATTTGGTGAAATGGCAATTCTCATCCCAGAGCAGGAGGGCAAGGGGGAACAAGAAAGGCCCCAGGCTGTTCTGGGCAGAGTCAGCTGTGCATGCACTGTGAACCTCATCCCCGCCTATCCCCTCGTTCTTTGTGTCTAACTCCCGGGACTTGGGCTCATGGAAGTGAGTAGCTGATTGGCCAGGTTTGGGTCAATGCATACTCTGCTGACTTGAAGAAGTCTGGGCCTTCTTGGCTTCTGTTTCAGGGGCAGGCACCAGATCTGCCCTTCCCCAGGGCCTCACACAGTGGGGAATTTTTCTAAAAGGAAAATGGGGCATAAATAGGAAACAGGCAGGGGTAGCAGGGGCTGACAGCTGGAGAGTCAAGAACGGGTTTGCTGGGTGGCCATGGGCTCAAGTAAGCCAAGGTATGTGACTGGTTTATTAACAGTCTGACCTTGATGGGTCATAAAACATGAAAGAGTTTAATGTTTCCCCAATTTCTGACTCTAAGAAGCTTCCCAGCTCTTTCCTGTCCCTTAGTGCTACCTGGTCACTTTCTGACTCTCCCCAGCTTCTCCCCCCAGTGCTTTGCCCTGTTGCCTCTTGCTAGGGCACCTGCCAACAACTTGCCTTCTTGGGTGAGGCAGCAGCAACAGTGCTTAAGCCTGGCTACTTCTAGGGGGCCATTGCCACTGAGAGCCTCCTGGTGTTTGCCATGAAGGACATGCAGGTTCTGCTACTGCTGCCTCCCCTCTCGGCTTTGCCTTCTCTCTCCTGGTCTTTTTTTCTCTGCTCAGAGGGAAGGAGCAGATCTGCCGGCCTACAACACAAGTTAATGTCCAACCAGAACACGACATGCTGGTCACCCCTTCTTGCAGGCCCCTCTGTCTCTGTGAGGGCTAGCCTTGCATCCCCCCTTACTTGATTTTGCGGGTGAGAACAGAGAGAAAGCCACAGCAACCCCCTCTCCCTCAGGCTGACAACTCCAAACGCCCATGAGTCCCTCTGTCTAAGTGGTCAGTTTTATCAGGTGATCTTCGGGTTGACAGAGGGAAGGAGCAGATCCACTGGACTCCCTATGAGCCTAGGAGAGGGTCTCTTTCGATTCTAGGGTATTTGCTTCCTCTTTCTTCCCAGTTTTGGGGTTCTGGTTATCAATTGTGGAGCAACAAAAAAGTTCCTTCCCTCAACTTGCTATAGCTGATGATATTTGAAACCCTTGATAGTGGTGAGGAAGGGAGTATTGTTAAAAGACCAAGCAGGAAGATGACGGTTCCCTCACCCCCACCCGTAACATGAAGGTGCACCTCACACACTCAAAAATACACACTATTTTAGTAAATATTAAGTTTGTGAGTGTCAGGGAACTCCAAATAACAGTGGTTTAAACTAAATAGATGTAGATTTCTCCTCATGTAATAACCCATACAGGCAGTCCAGGGCTGGTACAGCCTTTCTATCTTCCTCAGGGACCCAAGCTCTTTTTATCTTATTTCTCCACAACCCTAAACACACAGTTTCTACCTCATGATACAAAAGAGCTGCTTATGCTCCTGCCATCATGTTCACATTCCACCCAACAGGAAAGATGAGGGAATGGCAAAGGGCACACACCTGCCCTTTAAGGCAATTTTCTAGAGGTTGTACACACTGCTTTACCTTATACCCCTTGGCCAGATTTTGGTCACATTACCATATCTAATTGCAAGGGAAGCTGGGAAATGTAGTCATTTGTCTGGTGGCCATGTACTCAGTAAATATCCCAATGAGACAGTCTGACCTGCTCACACATGTAGTTTGACCATCTCTCTCTCCCTTTCCCCCATCCTCCACTCTGGTCTCGCTGGCAGTGGGCACTGGTCTGGGGGGCAACTGCACAGGCTGTGTCATCTGCTCAGAGGAAAATGGCTGCTCCACCTGCCAGCAGAAGCTCTTCCTGTTCATCCGCCGAGAAGGTATCCGTCAGTACGGCAAGTGTGTGCATGACTGTCCCCCCGGCTATTTCGGCGTCCGTGGCCAGGAGGTCAACAGGTGCAAAAGTACGTGGCTCCTCCCTTGTCTTGTGCTAGTGTTGGGCTCCTGGGCACCTGTGACCCCCATCCTACCTCTTACCCCAAACACAGTCACAGGGAAAATAAGGGTATGCCTAAACCCAGACTCATATTCTTGCTTGGTTTCAGCCTGGTTCTGAAGCCCTAGGCAAGTCAGTGCCTCCTCTAGTGTCAACAAGGAACCTTCATGTCTGCCCTAGTTTGCTGTGTGGCCGTGGGCATGTTACTCACCCTCTCTGAGCCTAGCTTAAATAGGAAAAGGAGTCCTAACTCCTAAGTCTATTTTTTGTTGTGACCTGGGACAAATTATGGCCATCTTTGAGCCTTGATGGAAATGGAGCAGGAAGCCCTCATGCCCAGCCCAGATTTGCTGTGTGACTTTAGGCAAGTCACTTGCCCTTTCTGAACCTCAGCTCAAATAAGAAAGTGAATCCTGAGCTTTAAATCCATACAGCCTTGTTACCTTGGACATGTCACCTGCCCCCACTGAGCCTCAATTCAAATGAGAAGGGAGTTCTTGAATGCAGCCTCGTTTGACCTTGAACAAGTTTGGGCTTCAAAGGAAGCACTAAATCCTGACCCCAGTGCTACAGAGCCTGGGGCTGCTCAGAGACCGTCCCACCTCAGGCAGTCCCAGAGGGCCCCCTCCCTGGGCACCTGCCCTCACTGGGGGTGGCCCTGGCTCTATTACAGAATGTGGGGCTACGTGCGAGAGCTGCTTCAGCCAGGACTTCTGCATCCAGTGCAAGAGGCGGTTTTACCTGTACAAGGGAAAGTGTCTGCCCACCTGCCCACCGGGCACTGCAGCCCAGCAGAGCACACAGGAGTGCCAGGGTGAGTGAGGGCCTCCTCGCCCCGCCCCTTTCCCTCCCTCCCAGGAAAAGGGGCTGGTGAGGGGTGTCAGGACACCTGGAAGAAATCACAGTAGAGTGTCACGTGGTAGAGTGTCAGAGGCTTAACACCACCATGTCAGGTACACATAAGAATCGTTCGATATGCTAGAACCATTGTAAGCACCGTTATTATGATTTCTATTACTACCAACACGGCGTCATTATTATTACCAAGGGAGGCAGCTGAGTACAGAAGAGGACTGATTTGGGGATAAAACAGACCTGGGTTCAAATCCTGGCTCTTAAATGTACCCATTAGTGAACTTGGGCAAGTTATTTGAGCTCTCTGCGCCTCACTTTCTCCAAACGTTAAAAAAAAATTACATAGAACATAGAACCTACCTCATGGGGGAAGGTTGTTATGAGGATTAAATTGATTAATATGATTTAAAGTACTTAATACAGTGACTAGCACACAGTAAGTGCTCAATACATGCCGTTATTATACATGTCATATCAGCTGTCACTATGCTTTCTCACTGCTCCTTTTCTCAGTGTGCTCACCTGAAGCGTGAATCTCTGCTCACACATTCTCTCTGGGCTCATGTTCATGGTCATTCCAAAAGCTGATGGATCCTGACTCACTGTCCTTGGCCAAATCCCTCCCTGAGCAGTAGACCACATCCCCACCTGCCCCCTGGATGCCTCCATCCCTCCCTCCCCACCCCCAGACTGGTGCTTCATCTATCAATAACCAGCTCCACAACCCATGCTGGCCACGCCGGAGACATGGACATCACTGGTGACTTCTCTCTCATCCTACATCCAATCTAATCTGCTCATTTATTCACCAAGAAATATTTACTAGAACATCTGCTAGTAAATAAAGTGCCAGGCACTTCCTGAGGGCTATTCAGCCAACTTTCTGGCCTCTTCTCCTGCCCCTCCCCTCCCAGACCTTTACCCTGCCCCCACTCTAGCGGCTCTGTCCCTTAAACTTAGTTTGCCCTTCCCCAAGGCTATGCACGCCTGCCTGGAAGTGTGTCCTTCCAGCTCCAATGAGCTCTTCTCTCTCCCATTAGCTGCTGTGTCACCTCCACGCCTTTAAAGCCAAATAGTTGGTCCCTCTGGCTTCTGGCCCACAGCAGCCTGTGCATGCTTTAGAATAGTCCTCAACCCAGGCTCTCATAAGTAGCAATTTAAATGTCATCCCTCTGCTCCTTGTATAGCCTGTGAGTCCCCTTTATGTAGAGATGGAGCCTTCAGGGAACTGAACCCCTCAGACCATGCCCTTCGATCTGAAGGACACTCCCTGCCAATTGAGCCCATGTGTCATCTGTCTGTCTCTCCCTCCACCCCACAGAGGAGTGTGAGCTGGGCCCCTGGGGAAGCTGGAGCCCCTGCACACACAACGGGAAGACCTGCGGCTTCGCCTGGGGCCTGGAGACCCGGCTACGAGAGGCCAGTCGGGCCAGGCAGGAGGAAGGAGCAACCTGCCAGGTGCTGTTCGAGTCCAGGAAATGTCCTATCCAGAGGCCCTGCCCAGGAGGTAAGCACCGCCAGGCATGCAGGGCTATAGTGGGCAGGGCCCATGGGTTACTTTGAGTCTCCTCAGGACACTGGCCCCACAAAGAGTACATGTACGGCTGCCTGAAAGTCCCTTAGCAATACCTTCACGTGGGTTAAGTGCTGCCGTCCCTGCGGTCCTTTCAAAGGAGGGTCTTCCTTGCTGGGGTCAGTCCCAGATGGGTAGGCAGATCGAGCTTGCCCTTTACATCAGGGGATCTCAACACTTTCAATCAAAGGAATGCCCTCTTTACTACTCTGAAATAAAATTCATGCATCATGTAACCTACGTGCACAGGTCATTTTTTAAAAATCAGCATCGTGCCCTAACCATCATATAAAAGAGAAACAAAAGAAATTTCATTCTGGCAGCGCTCAGGCCCAACACCCCAGACAATACTCAGGGAAGTAGAATCACAGTGACAGAGATGGCCGAGGTCAGGGTTCAACTGCATAGCCGCATTGCCACTAGAGACACAATTTCCCTAATGCTGGCCCACTCTTAGTCATGTCAACAAAACTGTCTGACCTCTTGATTGACACCACACTGGCAGCCCTAGACTAGTCAGTGAATGGGACAAGTGTTCCAAAACCATTGGCATTCACACGCAAGAGGGAGTTCTGCTCCGAGCAAAGCAGATTTCTTAGCTATGCGAGAACTGGATGGAATGGGGACAACTCTTCTTTGTAGGACAGGGATCAGCCCCGATCCCTGTCCACTGAATGCCGCTGAGGTCCCCTTCTTCGTGACAACCAAGATCCCCATGCAGATTTCCAAACTACCCCTAGGGGCTCTTAAGAACCGCTGGTGTAAAACAGAGAGGCCACAGAGTGTGGTAAGTAAGATGTGAATGGTGAGTAGTATTAGCCAATATGGAATTAGCCACCACTAGCTGTGTGTTGACTGTGTGCCGGGCACTGTGCTAATTCTCCACACTCACGAAGTCATTTAATTTGCACAATGACACAATGAAGTAAGTATTGTTATTATTCTCGTTTTACAGGCAAGGCAATTGAGGCCCAGAGAGGTTAAGTTACTTGCCCAAGTCTCACACAGCTAGGGAAGTGTGGACCTGGAATTCACATGCAGGTCTATGAACAAAAAGGAATCTAAAGTCGTGCTTAAGGGTGAGGAACCTGGAACCAGGTGACCCGAGCCACACAGTTGGGATAGGGTGGATCTGGGATGTGAACCCAGGGACACCTCTGGTTTCAGAAGGACTTGTGGTATGTGGGTTGGTTGGAAGTATAAATATCAGAGATAGGGGACTCTGGGAGTCATGGTGGGCAGTCGGGGACAGAGGGTGAGATTGAGATGGGACCAGAGACACTAAGAGAGCCCAGACCCAGGGAAGCACCCAGACAGACAGTTCTCTATGACATTTGTTACTGTGGCCACACCTCTCCTGGCTTCTGAGAGCTGGTAGCTGATTGGCTATGGAGGCTTGAGGGAGGAAAGCTCTTCCCCCAGATAATAATCATAATAACAACAAGAACAAAGACAGCAGAAGCAGCAGCAAACATTCATAAAGCACTTGCCATGTGCTGGGCACTGTGCTAAGTGCTTCGTATTCACAACTCCTTTAATTCTCACAACAACCCTACTGTGGGCTCCTCGCCCATCCAGGTCTCAGCTCAAATGTCTCCTCCTGAGAGAGGTCTTCCAAAAGCTTTCCCCTACCAAGAGTCACTTTCCATCACATCACAACATAGCACTTACATCTTTCTGCAACGATGGTGCCATTCTTGTGTTTGCTTGTTTAGTGTCCATGACCTCCAGTGAGAGCAAGCTCTTTGTATGCCTTGTTCAGGGTGCCTCACTAGTGTCTAGAACAGGCCCTGGCACATAGCAGGTGCTCAGTTAACATTTGTCGGCTACATGGATGGGTGGGTGGATGGGAAAGTAGGTGGGTGGGTGGGTGGGTGGGTGGATGGACAGACATCAGGCCGGCATAGAAGGGATGGGGACCCAAAGCCACTCATCCCATATTCCCACCTTCAAAGCTGGCAAGGGCCACTCAGGCAGCCCCTCACCCTGTCCCCCACGTGCTGTCCTCACCTGAGGGCTGACACAGGATTGAGGGACATCCCAGGGCCCAACTGGCCTCACAAACAACGCCCTATGCTCTTGCTGCAGAGAGAAACCCCAGCCAGAAGAAGGGCCGGAGAGACCGGCGCCCGCGCAAGGACAGAAAGCTGGACCGAAAGTTGGACATGAGGCCTGGCAGGCCACAGGCCTAAGGAGCCCGGGGCTGGCCTGCAGCCATGTCCACCCTCTGCCAAGCCGGCTTGCTTTCTTCCTCATCCCTTCGCTTTCTTGTTGCTGCTGCTTTTCTTTCCTTTTATCTTTCTCCCCCACCTCTTCTCTCTTTTTTCTGTGTCAATCTACCTTTTTTCTCCTTATTTCCTGTATTTCTTCTATCTCTATTTCCCCCTCATTCCTCCTTTTCTCCTCTCCTCCTTCCCTCTTCCTTTTTCTTCTTTTTCACTTTCCTTTTACCTGTTTTCCTTTCTTTTCCTTTCTTCCTGTTTTGCTTCCTGTTCTTCATTGTATCCTTGTCTCTCTCTCTCTCTCTCTCTCTCTCTCTCTCTCTCTCTCTCTCTCTCTCTTTTTCTCGCTCTCGCTCTCGCTCTCTCTCTCTTTCACACACACACACACACACACACACACACACACACACTTTGACAGACCAAATGCCTGTTCCCTGCCCACCCACCCGCCCCCAAGCCACTCTTTCTATCTACACAGCAAACATCTTTTTCTAAGCCTTTCCCTGACCTTGTCCTGACCCCACCTTTGCAGAGAAGGGGTGTCCAAGGGTGGGACCCAGGCCACAGCACAGGCAGGATGATTGAGTCCTGGGAGCCCTGCTTCTGCGCCAGAGGAGACCCAGACCCCAGGGCTGCCAGCGCCTCCTGCTCTGGCCTGTACCTGGAGGCCATTTCCACAGCCCTCGGCACCAGCTCCCCTAAGAAGCCTCCGGAAGAGGCTCTGGGGCCACCCGGTGCCCAGCGGGCCATGGGGGAGCCATGCTGGGGCCTCTGGCTGGACAGCCAGCCCTGTGCCCCTGTGGCAGCTGAGTCTGCCCCCCTGGAATCTGCCTGCTATACCCCATCAGTGCTCCTTCAGCATCCTCCCTCTTCCCAAGCTGACTGTACTTCCATGTCCTTTGGGGACCCAAATGCTGCAGCAGGTGGGGCTACCATCCCTGGGACAACTGGCTCAGCCCAGAAGAGGCCATCAGAGCTGAAAGGAGCTTGGAGATTATCCAGACCACTCTGTTCCTCACCCTGGAGCCTCCTGCCCATTGTACCCATGGGGCAACTGAGGCCTGAGAAGGAAGGGAATTGTCTGAGGTCACAGAGGGAACCCAAATGTTGTGCCTTCAACCTGTTAGTTGCCCTGCTCAACATGTCCACAGCTGAGAGGAGACTTTGGGGGGCTTTGGGGAGGCGATAGAGGAAGTTGTTGGGTCCGGAGCAAGAGAAGATTCCCCATTACCCATACCACCACTGACACCCTGAGCATTTGTGTTTCACTGTGATACCTCACATGCCAGGCAGAAAGAAGTGGGAGGAGTCTCAGGCTAGACCAGCTTAGAAGTAGGTTTGTCGTCACTGGCTGTCATTCCATCATCAGGATACCTCCTCCTCCTTTGTATCCCCAAATCCCCAGGAAGCAGCGCTCCTGATTTGCATTGGTATTACTGGCTGGCCTGAACTCAGAGGGTTCAGCAGTTAGGAGCAGGAAGAATCTGAGTCCTGAGGGGCTCGGGGTGGCTGGAGAAAGTGGTGTCAGCAGTCTGGGGCAAGCTAAAGTGATGAAATATCACTCCTCCACCCCAAGAGAGTGTCTGGCCTCAGGCGTCCCTCCGCCAGGCACATGGGGATCCCCTGGCCCCTCAAGGCCCACCCTCACTTTCACTTCCCCCTCTCACCTCTGTGAGGACAGCTAGAGCCCCTCCTTGCCTGGCCAGACCACCAGCTTCTATTCTGCAAAAGTTTGTGCCTCTGAAATGCCCTGTTGTTATTTCAAGACCTCAACTTTTTTTTTTTTTTTTTTTAATAAAGGGAAGAGAAAAAAGAAACTTGCAAATGCTTCTTGGGCGTCCAACGGGTGTTACAAAACCATGATGCTGATGAGTTTAGAGTAGCCAAATCTAAACCATGTGGGTGGTTTGCACTGGAATGCTCAGGGCGGAGAGGGCCAGGGTATGTCAGCCCCTCCAGGCCCCTCTCAAGAAGGGGGCTCTGCCAGAGACAGAAGAGAACAACACTGTGCTCCCCCCACCCCCAGTGACTCTCAGCCCCATGAGCACAGAAGTGCCCCAGGAACCCATCCCTGTTCTGTATGGCATGTCTGAGGGGCCAGGGACACCTAGGAAGTGGAACAATCCCATAGAACCATTGAAACACCCTGGGCTGCTGCTGAGAGGGACCTCATCATTGAAAGGCACAGGTTCGAGTCCCAGCCTGTTATCCGCAGTCTGTGGGGTCAAGGCCGGATCATTTTCTCTTTCTGGGCCTCAGTTTCCCCATTTGATAGAAGAAGAGAAGGTATGATTGGATTGAATCCACTGCCCAAATCTGAGTAGGCCAACAGCATCCTCTGTGGTGCCTTTTTAAAAATTCAGATTTCAGGGCCCCACCTCAGACTTAATAAATGTGAACAAGTTTAAAAACAAACTGTGAGAGCTCACTCCTTCCAGGACAAGCTCAGTGGAGAAGGCGGCTCTCAGGTGGCCTCCAGCCCCAGAGTGCTGGGCTCTAAATTTAAGGAGGTTGCTATGCTGATTCTGACCTCAAGACTCAGCAATCTGATTTTACAGTTTGACAAATCTTTATATTTATATTTATATATATACACACACATACATATACATCAGAAAACTGTGTAGACTATATACATATATTCACATATGTAGAATCTATACATATATATATAGAATCTATATATGTATAGATTCTACATAGTTTTCTGATAAGATTCAAGTGCTAGGATGCTGAAGTTTCTAAATTCCACAATTCTAAGCGACCAGGACAGTTGTGGCAGCTTCCCGTCTGGCATTCCCCTGACCATGTTCTTTCCCTCAGGTGAACTAGTCCTCTGTCTCCAACTGTGGTCTGTGGACAAGGTTATTTTTTAGGAAATAGAGTCTCTTCCGGGCCTAGGCCCTTCCTGTAACCTTCCGAGCTCAGACATTCCCTCCCCTCCAGCTCATAATCCTTTCCAATCCCAGCCTCTCCCACGTTCTCCTGAAGATTGAGGCGTTTTACTGGAAAGGAGAGCATCCTATTAACTGCCCCTTACAGGCGAAGCTCATAGAGAAGCCCAGAAACTGGCCCGGGGCACCCAGCCGGAGAGGGCAGTGGGCAGAGCCCACAGGGAGGTTCTAGCTGCCGGCCCCTCCGATGCTATTCCAGTGGGAGAGAACAAAGGCTTGGCCGGAGCTGAGGGGTTCCTAACAAACTTCTTCCGCCCGCACCCCAACGGGGCCACACCAGGGTCCCCTCAGCACCCGTTTCCCCACCCACTGCGCTCACTCGGCCTCCATCCATCCCAGTCAGACACCGTGGCCCTGTCTGTAGTTCCCACCTCTTGCACTAGAGGGCGCCACCCAACCAGCAACAGGGCAGCAGCTCAGATTGTTAAGCGGGGCGCTTTTCTGAACGACAGGAATTTACCGCTTTTCTCTCCTACCTAGCAGGACCTAGGAAGGGTCGAGGAGGCTGCCTCAAGCTAAGGGACAAAAATTGCGATGGTGGCTTGACTGAGTGGCATTCAGAGGAAGACCCAAGCCCAACATTCCACAGCCAGTAATCATGACTGTTCCTGACCTCCTGCCAAGACATCCAGACACGGAGGTGGGGGGGGGGGGCAGCCCTCAGGACTCGTGGAGCACTATATTTCTCCATTTTCACTTGTAGGAAAATTTCAAACCATCCTCCTGACTCAGGAAATGTGCGTTTTTATAATAAAAAATAACAATAGTAATCATGATCATGATTATTAATAATAACGTCTTATATATATTGAGCACCTACTATGTGCCAGACAGTGCTAAATGCTTTAGAGGCAGTATTTCATTTCCTTTGCTTAACTCTCCTCGATATAGATCATAAGTCCCATTTTGCTGACTTCCTTTTATGTGAGAACATTTTCACATCCTCATCTCCTGCCGCCCTCACAGAAACCCTGCAAGCTCTTAATAGAAGAGGCTCAAGCTAAAGTCATTCAAAATTCATCTATTTCAATTACCCATCCATTCACTAAATATACACAAGTGGCTGCTGTGTGCCTGGTATTGTGCTGGGTGCTGGTGATAAAGACCCAGGCCTTGTCACTTGAGCTTTCCAGTCTAGACACAAGTCAATTACGATGGTGTGAAAAGGCCTTCTACAGAGGACGGGATCTAGGAGGAGAAACAGCCTGGAGGGTGGGAGATCCTCTTCTAGGACCAGATAACTAAGCTGACAACTGAAGAATGAGGATGAGTCAATGAGATGAGAGGGGCGGGTTTCCGGCTACAGGACACAGCATTTGCAAAGGCCTGGAAAAGCTACTCATGAGGGTGCCCACTCCAGCATTCCCAAGCCTCCTGGGCTGCCAGATCCTAGAACACAGGGACTTGCCTCTGGGGACTGTTGGTTCCCCAACCCTCCATGACTCCCTTCCTCACCTATAGTCTTTCATTCAACCTGCTACGCACAAAGGCAGAATAGATCATCCAACCAGACCTGGAACTGAAGAAGCCATCTTGGAAGCGGGTCCTCCAGTCCCAGCTGCTCCAGCTGCCAGCTATAGCGTCTTCCCAGCTAAGGCCCCAGCAGAGATAAGTTAGCCCACTCCGCCCTGTCTGAACTCCTGATCCTCAGACCCATGAGCATAATAAATGGTTGTTGCTTCACGCCACTAAGGTTGGAAAGGTTTGTTTTGCAGCAATAGACAACTGGAACAGGGGTGTATAGGGGTTGATAGTGGCACTGCTACGGTGGAGGGGCAGGGAATTGAGGCAGGTAAGAGCCAGACAGCAAGGCCACAAATCCCACCTCCACCGCTGATCAGCTATGTGCCCTTAGGCAAGATCCTGTACGTTTCTTCAGTTTCCCGTGCCTCAGTTTCTTCATCTGTAAAAGGGAATAATAAGAGTATGCCTCATGATGTCACTGTGAGATTTAAGTAAGTGAATACATGAGAAATGGTTTACATACACAGTAAGTGCTCGATAATAGCTTTTATTATTATGTATATTTCATTTATTCACTAAACCAACATTTCTCAAGCACTAAATCTGAGCCAGGAATTATCCAGGAATTATGTCAGGGATTTAACATTAAAAACTTAAATCCTTCTTTCCCAGAGCCCTCAGAAGTGGATTTTGTTATTATTCCTACTTTTCACAGATGACGAATCTGAGGCTCAGAAAGTAAGTAGTGGAATGGGAACTGAAAACTTTGCCCTCCCCCAGGCGGCTACTCCATGTACAGGTGCCCACGGCGCACGTCCATGGGGCACATCCCATGCAGCCCAGGAAGAAGAGTAACCTGTGGAGGAAATGCGCCCAGAGCTCCACTGTGTCTTTCTGCTCAGCATCTGGAAAAGGAACTCCAAGTGGCTCTTACACAGAGGAAAACATGGTCAACCCCGCTCAAATTAAATGACAATAAAGTCACACAGAACTAACATTTTTCACCTATCTGATTGGCAAGGAGCCAAATTTTGAAACCACAGGGCTTTGGCAAGACTGTAGGTGAGCTGGTGCTCTCTCCCTACCTTCCTAGGGAAAGAGGGACACAGCTCAACCTCTGCAGAAGACTAGTTGACAATATCAATCAAAATTACAGTGCGCATGTCCCATGACCCAGCAATCTACTTCTAGGGATTCATCCTCTAACTAGCCTCATCCATGTGCAAACTCACAGGTGTACATGGTGCACATCTGTTCTCTGCAGCCTGCGTGATTACAAAAAACTGAAAACAGCCTGAGTGTCTGTAGAAGATCTGATTAATTTGATCAGCTTACAGGTTTCAGCTCTTACTCTGCCTCCTCCTGGAAGCCTTCCCTGACAACCCCCGGGGTAGGCAAGGTGCCTCTCCCATCAGCTCTGCACCAACAGGCCTGTGTTGTCCCTGACTCGGTATGTCTATCTCGCCCCTAAACTGGGGGCTCCATGAGGGTAAGGTCTGGGTGTGACTCATATCTGGACCCCAGTACACAGTCTCTGTCAGCCACAAGGGGGGTACCTAGTCGCCGTTAAATGGATGAATGAATGACCCCAAAGCGGCTCTGGGTAGGAGTGATATCTGTGTTACCTGGCGAGCAGCAGCCACTGCCCGTGCCATCCTCAGGCTGCAGCGGATCAGGCTCCAGCCATTGCCCCAAGGCCCCAGGAAACAGCCTCCTGTCTGGTCATCCAAACCCCACTTCCCACTCCTTAATCACCCTTCAAAGACCTGCGCTCACACGATGAGGGTGAATAAATAAACTAGTACAATCTCTATCTCTGTGGATATTTGGAAATAGCTATCAAATTTACCAACACATGTATGGTTTTCTTAAATATCAGGTTTATTGAAATATAATTTACTACAGTAAATAAAATTTATCCATTTGAGATGTAAAGTTCATTGCATTTTGACAAACAGATACAGTGGGGTTACTACCACCACAATCATGATCTAGAACAGTTCCGTCACCCCAGAAAATTTTCATGCCTCCTGGCCGTTGATCTTGTCCCATCTCTACCCCACCACCACCCCCAAGCCCCCCGACAAACCCTAATGAGTTGCTTTCTGCCATGTGGCTTTGCCTCTTCCAGAACATCACGTAAGTGGGAATATATAGTATGTAGCTTTTGTAGTCTGGCTTTTTCACTCCACATCATGCCTTTGAGATTCCTCCAAATTTTTGTGTGTATCAAGAGTTCATTTTTCTATTGCTGAATAATATCCATTGTTTATCCATTCACCTGTTGGAGGACAGTTGTTTCCAGTTTTTGATGATTATGAGAAAAGCTGCTGTAAACATTTGTGTACAGTTTTTTCACAATTTTCACTTCTCTTGGGTAAATACCTAGGAGTAGGATTGCTAGGTCATATGGTAAGTATACATTTAATTTTATAAAAATTTGTCAAATTGTTTTCCCCAGCTTCAGTTGCTATGTCCTCTCACCAGCACTTGGTATTATCAGTTATTTTAAACTTTAGCCAATTTAATAAGTGGTATCTCACTTATTAGCTTTAATTTGCTTTTACAGATAACATTGAGTATATTTTCACGTGCTTATTGGCCATCTATATCTATATTTTAGCAAAATATCTTTTTAAATCTTTTGTCCATTTTTATTGGATTATTTGTTTTCTTATTATTGAATTGTGAAAGTTCTTTATATACAGAGGGTGCCAAAAAATGTGTACACATTTTAAGAAAGGAAAAACTTGTATTAAAATTGTAATACTCAATATATACCGATAACAAAAGATGAATACAAGTCACATTTGACATCTGCAATTACAAGAGGTGCTCAAAGTGGTTACCATCAGCGTAATTTTAATACAGTTTTTTCCTTTCTTAAAATGCGTATACATCTTTTTGGCACCCTCTGTATATTCTGGATGCAAGTATTGCAAGTATATTCTGGATGCAAGTATTGGGGCATATTTTCTCCCAATCTATGCCTTGTCTTTTCATCTTCTTAGCAGTGTTATTAATAGAGAAGTTTTTAATTCTGAAGAAGTCAAATTTATTATTTATTTTCTTTTATGGTTCATACCTTTTGTGTCTTGTCTAAAAAACTCTTGCCTGACCCAACGTCACAAAGATTTTCTCCTATGTTTTTGTCTGGATGTTTTGCAGGTTTAGGTTTGATGCTTAGATCTATGGTTCATTTCAAGTTAATTTTTGTATATGGTGTGAGGTATGGGTTGAAATAGTTTTTTACATATTAATGTACAATGCAATTTCACCTCTAGAAAATTATCCTACTTATGTCCCCCCACATACATACAAAATGAATATTCATTGCAACCTTGACTGAAAAAGTAAGGTATTAGAAACAGCCTAAGCACCATCACTTGAAGACTGGTTGAGTACCTGTTGGCACATCCATACAATGAAAACACTGCGCAGACGCAGAGTGCCAGCCATCCAAATCGAGCAACTGTAGGGGTTGTGCACTGCCGGGATCCATTCTGATTGGTCAGTGTCCATGTGGACAGCTCTGCAATGTTTTGAATGTCATCTTGTTCCTGCGTCAAAAAGAATGAGGCGCCTTTTAGGGAGTGATGTAGAAAGATCTCTAAAGTGTGTTGTTAAATAACAAAAGGACAGTGCAGAATAGTGGGTGAAGTTTGCCATCACCGGGTAAAAAATTCCTGTGTGGATTTCCTTGAATGTGCATAAAATAACTCTGGAAAGATTTACAAGAAATTGGTGAAAAGGGTTGCCTCAGGGAAGGGAGGCTCTGGGTGTCTGGAGGACAGGAGTGGGAGAGAGACTCACTTTCACCATCTCCCCTTTTGTACCTATGAGATTTTGTGCTATGAATCTATTATACATTCAGAAAATAAGTAAAAAGAGAAAATTAAAAACAAACAAAAAATTTTACTAACAATTGTCACCCCAATAAATTTTAAAAAATAATAATAAATAAATAAATAAATAAACAAACAAATAAATAAAACCAAAAAAGTTCTACTTCCTCAGGGGCTGGCGCCTGGTCTGGGAGATTGTGTCCTGTGTGCACAGCCCTCCACAGTTTGGAAGATCCTCTCATGTTCCTCCTCAGGTTTCCCGACATACAACAGCTCTGCCAGGCCAGCTTGATGGAGAATGCCTGTTTTTCAGATGAGGAAACTGAGGTTCTGAGCAAGGCTGACATTCCCAAGGTCACCTGGCCCAAACCCAGATACCTTCTCAGGTATCTACTAGGGTCAGAGGGGTTGAGAGCCAGGAAGGAGGCCTTCAGTCCTGCCCCCGCAGGGACCCAGATTGAGTAACTTAAGGTACCGCTCAGAGCCAAACCCATCTGGAAGCTATCGCCAACCCGCCACCCCAGACTGCGGAGAAAGGGTGGGTGGGAGCCCTGACTCTGTGTACATCTGTTCCTCATCAAGGCTCATGCTCTGGACCAGGATGCAGCCCTGGAATTCCCATTTCCCGGCCGGACCAGGCCACCCTCACACCAACCATCCTTCCCACTGAGACCTGAACAACAGCACATGGGTGGGGAACAGCTCTAAAATCTAGGCCAGCGTGTCCCTTTACCTCCTGGATATTTAGGTTCCCCTAGTTATAAGGATTAAATAAGCCAGTTCATACAAAGCACTCGGCAAGTCAGTGTTGAATAAACAATAGCTATTACTAGCTGTCTCCTGATATCCCACCCCTTCTCATTACTGTAACGTAGGTGCCCACGTACGCATGCCAGCAGCTAATGTGCCCAGCACTGTTTGAAGCACTGAGCATATACTAACTCATCCAAACTTCACAGTAGCCATCTGAGCTAGATGCTCCAAGTAGCTTGGGTTTTCTGATGACCTCGCTGAGGCTCAGTGATGTTGAGTAATTTGCCCAAAGTCACACAGCCAGCAAGGGGCATAGCAGGATTTGAACCCAGGCCACCTAGCTCCAGAACCCTGACTCCAAAGCTCTCCCTGCACCACCTCTGTGGACCTGAACTTCTTCCCCACTGATCTCTGATTCCTGCAGGTGACTGTGACAGTGACCCCTGAGACAGAAATGAACACGGATCTTAGCCAATATTGGTTGACTGAGAGACAAGCACCAACAGCATCGCTATGAGATAATACTTGGC
Organism: Rhinolophus ferrumequinum; assembly: GCF_004115265.2. NCBI lineage: Eukaryota > Metazoa > Chordata > Mammalia > Chiroptera > Rhinolophidae > Rhinolophus > Rhinolophus ferrumequinum. The sequence goes on along the minus strand of NC_046306.1, from coordinate 23,733,331 downwards.
CCTCTAATCATCTTGAATGGAACAGGAAAACAGGAGAGGAAAGCAGGCTGGAGACTGCCAGGGTGGAGGAGTCGCGGTAACAGGGGCCCTGACACATGGCTAGGAGCAGTGAGTGTGCAGGTCTAGAACAGCCTGCTGGGGAGATGAGATTTGACGGTACCCTCGCACACAAAGCATGTGCCATCCATCAGCCTCATGTCCAGGGATCCGTCTTAGAGAAATGGTGCCCCTGTGGACAAAGAGACACACACAAGGGCCTTTCCTACAGTTCTGTTAGAATAAAAGAACTGGGCTTCAGCCCAGAGGTCCATCAAGGGCCTGGCTCCACGGACAGGGTGGCCCAGCCACTGTGCTGATAAACTATGCAGTGACGAAAAAGCCTGAGGCAGGGCTCAGGAGCTGATGGGGCTCGGCCAGACCCCATTGTACAGAGAACAAAGGGAGCTATGGGGCCACTAGTGCAGGAGCATCCTGGGAGCTGTCTGTGTGTAGAGAGCCGGGGGAGGGGCAGCAAGGAGGCTGAACACAATTTTAACTCTTTGCTTTGTATCCTTCCAGATTTTCTGTCACTGAGTCAATGGTTGTTTTATCAGAATGAGAAAAGAGAGAGCAGCATGCAGTGCTGTGCCTAGCACATGGAGGGGGCTCACCTGAAACTAATAAAGGACTTGTGAGCCCGTGACTGCCTGGTGCCAGGGTAGAGCTCTGAAGGGGGCAGTTGGGGGACCCTTCCCTGGACTGTGGCTTCAAGTGTCTGATTGAGAGCAGTGTCAGGAGGGAAAGCTGAGCTGAGGGAACAGTGGGAGCCTGAGGGCTAGTCTTATGGAGAATTTATCAAGTGCTTACAGTGGGCCAGGCACTGTTCTAAGCATGAAATCTTCTATTATCATCTCCATGGTGCAGATGAAGAAACTGCATGAAGAAACAGATGAAGCCCAGGGAGTGATCAACGGGCCACCCACCCCACCCTCCACTCACAATGTTTCCTGCACAGCCTGAGCACTGCACCAGGAGTCTGAAGTCTGGTTTGTGATCCACTCTGGCCTCTGCTCCCTCGTCCCTGAGTCCCGTCCAGTGTTGGATGAGGGCAGCCAGCAGCCATGGACACTCAGCCAACAAGGCTGGGAGCAATTAGGGCCTAGCTACATTTTTTGGACAGAGACACCTTCTGCATTTTAATCAAGTGGGGCAAGAAGAGAACAGCCCTAGTTGCTGCTCTCCAGTGGGGCTGGGACAGGACTGAGGGAGAAGAGCTGGGAGGGTGGGCCAGGAGCCAGGGTGGGCAGAGAAGCACAAAGAACATGGGGGAACCCTGTCCCCTGGGATATGATGAAGACCTGTCCTCTTAGAGGTAGCAAATGCTTAAGGCTCCACTTCCTCCCTCACTCCTTCCTGCTCCCTCCAGGATCCCAAAAACAAATCCGCCATTTAGCTCTCAGGGATGATTTCTGGTCCTGACTTCTCTGGGTGGAAACGATCTTTTTCAGGGGATGAAAGCTTGAGCTCCTACAGAAGGGAGTGGGGCAAGGAAAGCTGCAAAGCTGGAGCAGGAAGGGAAAGTGGGGTCCATCTTGTGGAAGGGAGCTCAAGGGCAGAGCACAGGAGGTAGGTGAACATGTCCCGCGATACTGGCAGAGGGGTGGAGGCAACAACCAGGCCAATCTGAAAGCTGGAAGGGACCTCGGAAAGGATCTCATTAATGCTAAAGGCAGCAATAACAATAGCAATCGAATGGTAAAATTATAGTAACAACAGTAATTCTTAGCAGTTACTGAGCTCCAGTCACTGTACATTTTAATCCTCACCATAACCCTGGGGACTGGGCCATCCCCATTGTGCAGATGAGAAAACTGAGGCACAGGGAGGTTAAATAACTTGCCCAAAAACAGACAGCTGGAAAACAATGGAGTCAGACCATCCCCCTTCTCAAACGGAGGGAAAAGGGAGGCCCAGAGATGGACAGCGACCAGCCCCAGGTCACACAGCAAGTTAGAGGTAGGGCAAGGTCTGTGAAGGCCTTGACTCTCAGGGCTTTCTGTTCCTTTCCTCTGTTCTGCCACAGCCTTTTCAGGATCCAGGAATGTGCCATGTCATTCCAAAGGCCTGTGGACTCAAGCTTGGGACTCATTCTCCCAAGGAATCCAGCCTCCACGTGTGCAGAGAAAGAGAGAGAGAGATCAGGTGGAAGGGTAGAGGTAAATTTGGGCTGAGATTTGGGCTGAGATCCCTGTCTTCTTTCCTGGTCAGTTTTGCAATTTGCCACAAAAACAAAGCCCAGTGTCCAACAACAGCAAGTCAGTTAAGAAAATCTCAGCAGCGCCCCAGCGGTGGCTTATGCCACCGTGAAATGTGCTTAGGCAAGAATCTCCTGCTGAGGAAAGTAGTTCATAATAGAGTGTTAAATAGGAAAAACAGGCTATAAAATACGTGCACCGTTTCACAGCCACCAAATTGCCACAAAAGTAAAGCCTGACAATGCTAAGGGCCGGCTGGCTGGAAGGCAGAGCGAAGGAACCGCTCGGGCCCTGATGGTGGGCCGTAACTGGCCGCTGGGAAGCACTGCTTGGTAGTCTCCTCGGGCTGGCACTCCGTATCCTCCACGTGCCAGGAGGAACACTCCTTTCTTAGCACCCTAGAGAAACCTCTGATCATGAACACAGGGCACGTGCATAAGACAGCCACAGCAGCCTTGTTAGGAATGATAGAATTGAATCGACACAAATGTCCACCGTCCGCCGGGGACTGGATAAATAAAGAGGGGTGTATGAGGCAACGCTGCACAGCAGTGACAAGAAAATGCTCATCGCAAGATCTGCGTACGGAATTTGGATAGATCTGGAAAGCATACTGTGCAAGCAGTACATTGCTTACAGCTTAGGAACATATATTTAAGTGTTGAAAACAAAAATAATGTGCTTTATTTATGGATATATATGGGCCTCTGGTCAGCGAGGGAGAGAAAATGAGACTGGGAAGGAGGAGATGAGGGACGCCAACTTTACCGCTAATCATATTTCATTTCTTTAAAAACCCAGGACAAATTTGCAAAATGTTGACATGTGCTCGTGTTGGAGTGATGGGTATATAGGGTTATATTATGTTATTCTGTGCACTTTTCTGATTTCTTTTTTCAAAAGATAAATCCAAAATAAGTAAAAAAAATTTTAAACAGTTTAGAGAATGTGCTTTTGGTTTTTTGTTTGTTTGGTTGGTTTTGTTTTTTTGCTAGAAAACGCAACCAATAGTATATGCATCTATATAGAGAGGCAAGCAATTGGGAGGAAAACACTCCAAAATGTAGCTGTGGATTTTGCTTACGGCTGGTGAGAACACAGGCAATATTTATTTTTCTCTCTCTTGCTAATATGTTTTTCTGACTTTTCTATGAGGGACATGCTGTGCTTGTTTAATAAAAACAAACAAAATACAGAGGGGCCTATCGGTTCTCTGGGTCACAGGCTCCTCTGCGCCTCCGTGGGAGTCCCAGGTTCCAAAATAGATCTGTCCCTCGACCTGGCAGGTTCATTCTTCACGTCCTGAAATGAGTGCCAGATGCTGGCTCAGAGGCAACTGAGCTCCCCGGGCCTGAAAAAGGACGGATGTGGCTGGTGGCCCAGGCTGAGTAGCACAGCAGAGGGCACATTCTCTCCGCGCCTCTGGAGCGGCACAGCTGGGCTATTCCCATTGTTCAGAGGGGAAACTGAGGCCAAGGTGGATACCCCGAGGAAAGAGCAACAAGTGTTGCTAACAGCAGAGGCAGCTGTATCCAAGGCGTGCCTGGCTGAGAACTCATGGGGTGCTTATAGGCTGGGTGATGTTGAACACGTCCCAGAGTGTCTCTGGGACAATTTCTCTGGCAGCCCCAATGGAAACAACCCCTCTTCCTGCTGCACCTTTCGCTATTGGAGGGCCTCTAGGACATTTTTATGCAGAGATGCTAAATCTTTCTTAAGAATGTGGATAATAATAATAACAGCTACTAACTATTGAGCACTTACATGCTAAATACTTAAATGGCATTTTCTCATCCTTCCCTCCTATGGTGGGTGTATTTCCTAACAATATTTCCCATCCCACATGCTCTTCTGAAGCTGCCATCCCGGTTCCATTGTGCAATGGTTAACACTCTGGACTCTGAAAGTGCCATTCCCCATCAAAAGGTAGTGTGTTCTTCCTCCCCTTGAACTTGGGTGGGACTTTGTGACTGTCTCTATAAATAGAACGTAGACTAGTTGACCCTGCGTGATTCCTGAGGCTAGGTCATAAAGGGTCATTTGCCTTCTGCTGGTCTTTCTGGAGATGCTCGCCCTTGGAATGCAGCCACCATGCCATGAGGAAGGCACGGTCACATGAAGAGGCTGCATGTAGCCGGTCTGGCTGACAGCCCAGCAGAGGTCTCAGATATGTGAATGGATGAACTTTTGGATGGTCTGGGCTCTATCCTGCAAGCTGCTCCAGCTGACGTCAAATGGGGCTGAGTCAAGCCGTGCCTACTGAACCTGGCCAAAATTGCACATTTATGAGTAAAACAGGTGTTGTCTTTGTCTTAAACCACTAAGTGTTGGGGTACCTTACTACACAGCTCTGGTAACAAGAAGACCCTCCCTCGCACCTTACTAATGAGGGACTGTTCTCTCCATTTTATAGATGAGAAAACTGAGTCTCACCTACTAAAGTGAAATCAAGATTCAGTACCAGGGCGCTTAATCGCTAGGCCTGGGTCACGAGTGACTTCAAAACTCAGCCTTGGGTCCCTTATGGTCTCTGGGTTTGGGGTGGTGAAAAGTGGGCATAGGGAACAATTGACAGACTGTTACCCTGAGTGGAAAGTCTCATGAGGACACGATGATTCTTGCTCCACAGATTCACCCCTCAACCTTTTGGGGACACTGATGGATCACCGCTAGGGTTGTCAGCAGCCCGAGAGCTTCCTACCAGGACCTCACCATGTTGCCATCAGTGGCCCCGAAGACGCCCAGGTCATGTCCTCAGGGATGTGAACAGCGCAATACAAGAGGCTCTGGCTGTGCTTTCAGCTGCCCAGCTTGCAATCCTTGTTTATCACCCTGGGTGTTAAAATGCAGCGACCTGAAAGGGGGGTCTGGGGAAGTGCTGGGTTCTGGAGATTGGCCAGCAGTGTGAGACTCAGACTGCTGACTTAATCCTCTTCTTTGGATCCAAATACTGAAGAGCTCCAAATCACCAAGTGACTCTCCAGGAATGATCCGTTTTCCCTGCCTTTGCTCCCAGCAGTAAGAAGATCAGTTCTTCCAGGAAAGAAGAAGCCTGGAGGTGCTGGCCCTGGAACTGCAGAAGGAGAAGAGCTCAGCCACCAGGCTGGGCCTGCAGCCCAACCCACTTCCTCCCACTTGCCATCAGCTGAGGATTTAGAGCCAGAACCTCTGATTCCAGGGCTGCACCCCAAGCTCTTCTCCCCAACATCTGTCTCCCCACTCCAGCCAAAGGTAGCCCCAAAACAATCTGCTCCAGGACAGAACAACCTCTCATTACTGTCAGAGCAACTAAGCCAGGCCCCCCCCCCCTCCCGCCCAGGGCACAACATCCCCCCCCAGGCCCCAAGGGAGAAGGCCACAGTGCCTATTTCCCTGGCCTTGCAAGGGTTTTCTCTGTTTCCTGAAATAGACTGGACTGGCTGCTTCCTCCCCAGCCTCACCTCTCTGCCCTCCTCCTTTGCTCTCTCTGGGGGTCACTTCACTTGTGTTCCAAGTGCTAACATGGAACCAGAGGGGGAAGGTGGAGGAGGAAGAGATGGGGGAGGTGTGGGGGGGGCTGAAATTTGAGATCCCAGCCTTGTGGGGGGTGGGTTTGGAGAGAGACAGAGAGACAGAGACAGGAAGAGAGAATTCAGTTGCTTTTGGTTTTCGGAAGCGGGCAGCATTGGGGGTTTAGTGTTTGCCTGTGTTTGAGTCTGTGAGTGTGTGCGCAGCGTGTGGCTGTGTGTATTGTTTTCTTTCCTCCCCTGTCACAGGGAGGCCAGGCCCCCACTGGATAATAAAAGGCCTCCAAAGCCTTGGCCAAGAGCAGAGCAAGGCCCGTGTATGGACAGGGCAGGGTGGAGGCAAGTGAGGAGAAAGGAAGGGAAAGGGGGAAGAATAGAGGTGAGAAGGTGTCTGGGGATGTGGGCAGGAGGCAGTGGGAGGAGTTTGAGCAGCTGTGGTATTTGGAACAAGTATAAATAGCCGCCTGGCAGGGAGCTTGGCCAAACAGGGGTTTGCCGCTGCAGCAGCGGTGCTGGCCTGTACACTGTTGGCCACGGTGGGTACGTCCTGGGCACAGAGCAGGGCGCTGGGCAGACAAAGTTCCGGGGGGCTTTGACCGGACACCCCTCGACATCGCCACATCTCCTGGATGCTCTCCCGGCCAGCCATGCTGCTGGGCAGCCTCCTTCTCACTGTAGCCACCATGACTGTGGCCCAGCAGAGGGGACAGGAGGCAGGTGGACGCCGCCGGGCACACCGAGTCCAGCACGGCCAATGCAGCTACACCTTCGTGTTGCCCGAGCCGGAGCCCTGCCCACCAAAGCCTGAGGCCTTCAGGGGCTCCAACAGCCTCCAAAGGGACTCACCAGCCACTGCACTGAACCTAGGAGACTGGCCGACCCAGCGTGTGCGACAGCTGGAGAAGGTGCTAGAGAACAACACGCAGTGGCTGCAGAAGGTAAGGGCTGCGCCTGCAGAGGGGCGTGGTGGGCAGTGACTGGCAGCTGGTGGGTCCATCACAGAGGCCTTCCCTGGGCATAGAGGGCCAGGCTGATGGGACCTCTGTCTCCGAATTGTACAGATTGAGATAATGAGGCCCAGAGAGGTGCTGGAATGGGCCTCAGGCCACACAGCAAGACTGGGCAGGGTCAGAACTGGGAACCTGACTCCCTAATTGCCATTCATTCAATTCATTCATCTGATAGGTGGAGAAGTGCTACCTTGAGCCAGGCACTTGCTAGGTGCTGGGGATACAACAGTAAATAGAGCAGTAGGTCCCCTTCTGGAGTAGTAGGAGAAAGAGGCATAAAGAGATGAACAATAAAGATCTATGTCAGATGGAGAAGCAAAATGAAGGAGGGAAAGACAAGGAGGGACCAGCTGGCCCTCTCTATCTATCTCTGCCTCTCTCTCTTTCTATCTCTGTGTCTCTCTGCCTCTGTGGGTCTCTCTGCTGGGGCTCTCATGGTAGCCCTGTGGTTTCTAACTATGTATGTGTCTCTGTCACTGTCTGATTCTCTCTCGGGTCTGACTGGAATCTCCCTGCATCTCTCCCTGTCACTCTCACAGGTTCTCCTCTAACCACTAGACCTTCTCCCCCACCCCCTGCCTCTACCTTCCTGGGTGTCCACACTGTCTGTCCACGCTGAAGGACAAACCCACCCAATGACCAGTCCCCAGCCTTCAGCTAGGTTGCTTGGCTGGGGCTTCTTTTTGTACCCGAAGCTAAGGGGGAGGGGAGGGCTTGGGCTGGGCAGGAGCCCGTCCTCAGCCTCTGCTGTTCACTCCAGGTCCCTGACATCAAACCTCAGAAGAACTCGGACCCTCAGCCTCGCAGTCGTGAGGCCTTGCCTGGCTGGACGTGGGTCAAAAGCACATCCCGCGGGAGCACAGGGTTGGGGTTCTGGCCAAGCCTGAGACCCTCCCACACTGGCTGGGGACTCCCAGCTGCCCCAGCCGCCCCAGGCTGCCTGTAAATTCCTGGCATTTTCAGCCTTCGGTTATCCAAACAAGAAATGTTGCCGAATCAAATCTCTTGGGGTTTGATTTCCTAAACCCATGGCTGGCTGCTTTTTGTTTGGGACTGGGGATGGGGTGGGAGGACAGCATCTGCTTCTTGGAGGAATAAGGTTATTTTTCCAAGAAGGAAGACTGGAAACGGCTGGCACAGATGCCCTCAGCCCAGGGTTGGTCTGGGAACAGCAGCCGCAGGGGCCCCTCACAAGGCTTCCCCCAGAGGGACAGTTTTATTTGTTTGAGCAGCTTGGCCTGGCCATCCCACTGGGGCAGGGCCGTGTGTTTCTGGTTCTTTCTTTCCAGGCCCCAGACCTAGGCTGGGCTGGAATGTACACAGACCCTCTCCTTCTTCTCTCCTTGGGCAGGAAATGTGAGAAGACAGGCCCTAGGTCTGTCCCCTGAGCCTGCACCTCTGGCCTCTGAGCGGTTGCTTAACCGCAGAGCCAGCTCTGAAATGTCTGGAATGGACCCTGCTGTGGAATCTGAGTTGGGCTGAACTAGGATCAAGGGGACGTGTCCCAGCGGTGCCACTGACCAGCGATAGGGCCCTGGGGCAGCCACCTGCATCATTCGGTTCCTCTGTAAAGTGTGACTCAAAATATTCTCAGACTCCCAGAGAGAGCATAGGATAAAGTAAGATAACCAGTGTGTACTGAGCACTTGCTGTGTGCCAGACACTGTCCTATGTGCTTTGAGAGAATTATCACATTTATTTCTTACAATAAGTCTATGAAGCAAGATTGTTTGCCCATTAATAGATGGGAAAACTGAGGCACCAGTTTTCCCATTAATCTTGCCACTCTGGCTAAACTTGCCGCCGACCCCACTCATTATGCCCTCCTATTTTCTTCATAGCACTCATCACTATGGAATTTAACTGAGGGATTTAGTGGATGTGCACTGGAATCAAATAACTTGTCTGTTTTGTTCATTCCTGATTTCCTAGTACCTACCCTGTTTCCCCGAAAATAAGACCTAGCTGGACAATCAGCTCTAATGCATCTTTTGGATCAAAAATTAATATAAGTCTTATATTGCATATTGTATTTTATTATAATAAAATAAGACCGAGTCTTACATTAATTTTTTTTTTTTAAGATTTTTATTGGGGAAGGGGAAAAGGACTTTATTTGGGAACAGTGTGTACTTCCAGGATTTTTTCCAAGTCAAGTTGTTGTCCTTTCAGTCGTAGTTGTGGAGGGCACAGTTTAGCTCCAGGTCCAGTTGCCAGTTGTTAGTTGCAGGGGGCACAGCCCACCATCCTTTGGAGTCAAACTGGCAACCTTATGGTTGAGAGGACGTGCTCCAACCAACTGAGCCATCTGGGAGCTCAGCTCAAGGTGCCGTGTTCAATCTTAGTTGCAGGAGGCGGAACCCACCATCCCTTGTGGGAATTGCGGAGTCGAACCGGCAACCTTGTGGTTGAGAGCCCACTGGCCCATGTGGGAATCGAACAGGCAGCCTTCGGAGTTGGGAGCACAGAGCTCCAACCACCTGAGCCACCGGACTGGCCCCTCTTACATTAATATTTGCTCCAAAAGACACATTAGAGCTGATTATCCGGCTAGGTCTTACTTTCGTGGAAACACAGTATGACAGTGCCTAGCACATAGTAGGTGCTCAAGAAATAATTGCTGAGTGAATACATGCATGAAACTCAGAGAACGAGGGATTAGTTTGAGGGAGCATAATTATTATGATATGTATTTATATATGGGATGTTTCATAGAACCTTGTTTTGGTACGTTTGCTTTTATTGTATTTTATTCCACAGATAGTGAAATTCATCTCTTAACATATAGTTCCACAAGTCTTGACAAATGTGTACAGTCATGTAACCACCGCCACCATGATGATATAGTACATTGCCAATACCCCAAAAAGTTCTTGTGTTCTTTTGTAGTCAGTCCTTGCCCCTGGCAACCACAGATTCTGACTTTTCCAGAAAGTTGTGATGTAGCCTTTTGAGTCCGGCTTTTTTCACTCAGCATAATACATCTGAGATTCATCCATGTTGCTATGTACGTCAGTAGTGCTTTCCTTTTTATTGCTGAGTAGAGTCCATTGGATGGATGGACTGAAGTTGTTTATCTGTTTGCCAGTTGAGGTCTTTCTAATTTAAATAATGCAGGAGAAAAGCAGGCTTGAGCAGAGCTCCTTGGCTACTGAGACTGCTCAAACATAGATACTCAACTGTTGTCTTTCTGAAACACCTTTCTTCCCCCAGTTCCTGCCTGTCAAAACTCCTTTTATTCAAGGCCCTTTTCAAACCCTGCCCTCTCCACATGACGGAGCAGGGTTTACTGTTCCCATATCCCCAGATTGGTAAGTGAGGCTCAGAGAAATGTAGCCCTCAACTGCTAGAGTCCCACAGCTGGAGTAAGTAGAGCCAGAACTCAAACCCAGGGCCAAAGGGAAAGGGGGATAGCCCAAGGGCCAAAGATCAGCCTCTTTTCAGGCTGAAGAGGTGCTGGAAGACCAGCACCGCATTACCCATCTCTGCCCTGAGAATTTGCGGGCTTGGGGGAGACAGAGAAGGGGCAGGTTCAGTGGGGGGAGGGGAGACAGATCCCATCCCAGGTCCGTTCCTCCATTGGGATCCTTCCTCCATCCTTCTAACTGGCTCTTCAGCCCAGGGCCAGACCCAAGCCCCACCATACAGACGGCTCTTAGTCACCAGAGCGCCAGCCTGGCCATACTGGGCCCATCTGGTCTGGATTACCCATTCCAGGGCCCATGCTGGTGGGCGGGTATGGCAAATTGGGTGATGGGCCCCAGCTGCAGGTGGCCTTTGCCCCACCCAGCCTCTTACAGCCACAGGACAAGTGAGAGACCAGTAAGGGTGCTGAGGGACTTCTTGTCACTCAAGATGACCCCAAACTACCCCCAGGGCCCACCACTCAGCTCTGCTGACCTGAGGAAGCCCCTGAGCAAGGAGTCATGGAACCTACCCCTCCAGTTAGTGACCTTGAGCAAGTCTACTGGGCCGCAGTCTGTTCATCTGCAAATGAGAAGTTTGAGAGCGGTGTTTGCGAAGTTCTCACTGCAGGAATGAACTTGCTGTTTGACAGCGCGGAATAGAAGCTCAGGGCCGAGGAGTCTGCATTTTAAGCAGGTCCCGGCAGGTTCATGACTCATGCGAAAGTCCAAGAGCAGCCTCAGTATAGCTCTGCTTACCTTCCTCCACCCTGGTGCTCCCTGGCCGGTCACACATTAGAATCCCCGATGGCTGGTAGAGGCGTGGTGGGGAGAACACGAGAGTCTGCCCAGTGGAGATGATGGTAGCCTGGCCAGGGGCGAAGGGAAGTGAACTGATTCGAAACTCGCAATAAGAACATAGTGGCCAGAACTTACTAGTGGATTGAATGAAGCAGGTAAGAAAATAGAAGAGTCAAGGATGAGGTCTGGGTTTGGGGCTTAAGAACTGGGTGGGGCCATATACTGAGAGGGGAAAGACTAAAGGAGAATGGGGTGAGGATGCAGGGACCAGAGCAGTGGGAGCTGAGGAATCAAGTGTTCCATGTTGCATGCTTTTGCGTGAGTTGCTGACAAGTGGGTGGGACATTCAGGGGAGAAGTCTGGGTGGGAGACAGAGACAGCTCCATCAGCATGGAGAGGGATGGAAAGTCCTATAACCAATTGGAACACCTGTGTCAGGGACCTGATGTATTTGAAGCCTCGGACACTGGCATCTGATCCTGGATGAAGCTGATGGTTCCCTTTTCCGAATAATACTTTTAAATGCAAAAAAATAAAAGCATAAGAACACCCAGTGACATTGCAATTGTAATCAAAGTAATACAATTAAATCTGTGCTCTAGCAGTAGCTTTATCCAGTGGTGGGTTTGACAATGTCCATGCTTTCGAAGTTATAATGAGCAAAAAAAGTATTTTAAGATGCTGTAATACCTGTGTTATGATATGAAATTAGGTGTGATTTCCATCGGTAATGAACTCATAGGACTGGCTAATAATGCTATACAGGTAGTATAATAACGGTTGTTAGGTTCCTTTAAAAAATGCCGTGTTATGCGAATCCGTGTTATACGAAACAAAGAACTAGTACAAAAAAATACTACTATATTTTTATAATTAAGAGAAATATCTTTATTGAAGCAATTTTCACCAAAAGTATAACATATTAATGTGTATTAAATAATGTTTTCTTCATCATCGCTACTAAGCTTTTATTGCATTCCATGTTGTTCGGGGATTTCCCTAATTTTGAATGAGATGTTTTTTGCTCATAAAAGCTCTTATTACGCTCTGTGTTGCTCATGGATTTTTCTAATTCTCAAACCGTGTTAGAGTGAAATCGTGTTCTAGGATGCCGTGTTGTACAGGGGTTACCTGTAGTTTGTGGCCTGTGCTCATAATTCAAGGAAATGCCAAATATTAATTACAGGTTAGTGAACAAAAGATGTAACTCATTCCTCACTGAAGTTCATGGACCCCCTGAATTCTCTTCACAGACCCTGTGGTTCCCCCATAAGGACCCTTGATCTAGGGAGAGAGTGCACTGAGGGATGAGGGCCCAGGACTGGGCCATGAGAGTCCCCAATGTGTAGGAACCTGGTTAAGGAGGAGTAAGAGAGGAGGTGATGGGGGACGGGAGGAGGAAAACTAGGGGAAGGTGCATCTGGAAAGTGTTTCCAGAAAAAGGGAGTAGCCAACTCGGTTGCCTGCCGCTGAGACGGAGAGTAAGATGAGAACACAGAAGTGTGCCTTGGCCCTGCCTTGTCAAGGAGGCCACAGCAAGGTAAGTTAAAAAGTGAAGGGGCTCTCGGGGTCGGGGAGACAGTCCGGGGGGTGCACAGGATGCGACAGGATGGATTGTATTTTTTTTTGAGCACAGTACACAGCTTTCATTATATTATTATTTATGCTTTTCTTTTAGTATATGTGAAGTACACCATAATAATGTTATTAAATTTTTTTAAGATGGGGGGTGGGGATGGAGGTGAGAAAAATGGAGACAACTTGTTCAAGAAGTTGGGTTGTTGAGGGGAAGCAGAGAAATTGGAGATGCAGATGGAAGGGACTGTGGGATAGAGAATACATGGTTATAGATTTTTAGATGGGAGCTATTGGAGCATGTTTGTATGTTGCCGGGGACGGTGGATGTGGGGCCAAGGACGTATGGGAAGAAGGACGGGGCCAACGGGACAGAGGCTTGAAAAGCTGGGATGTGCTTGTCACTCTGGTCCTCGGTCCCATTTGTGACCTCTACATTCAGGACTCTCAGACTTAAGTGAGCATAAGATTCACCTGCAGGGCTGGGCACCACCCCAGAATTTCTGATTCAGTAAGTAGACTCTAGGGTAAGACCTAGAAATGTGCGTTTCTAACAAGCTCCTGGTGATGCTGCCCCAAGGACCACTGTTCTAATCAATACGAGCACCCTTCACGCACGCCCCCTTCAGGATTTGACCTTGCACTACAATGGAACGTGGCCCTGCAAAAGCACTCTGGGGAGGAAGGGATGGGAGCAGACAGTTGAGATGGAAGAAGGGAGAAGAGACGCAGGAGGAAGCAGCCAGTCAGAGCCTGGCCCTCCAGCCAAGGTCACCACCTCTCTCTGAGGAGCACCAGTCTTCCCAGAAACCCTGGGAGATGCCCTGTGGGACCTCTTGGGAGACTGAGAGAGAGGGTGAGGGACGGAGCCAGGGCTGGGGTGGGGGAGGGAGTAGAGATGGTGGGGAGAGGCCAGCATGTGTGCTGAATAGAGAGGGAGTGGAGGCGGGGCACTGAGCCCTGAGAACACACTGTTCACCTCTGCAGCTCGATCCTGGTCTCACTGCCAGACCACTTCTCCTGCGCTTGGGAAAAAGAGAAGCCCTGTCAAAGAAAGGAACATTAGTTTATGGAATCCCAGAACATTCGAGCGGGGAGAGTCCTTGGAGATGGGCCAGATCAGCCCTGTTTGGCAGATGAACAGGGCCAGAAAAATAAAAAGTCCAGCTTGGCAGATGGACCTGCAAGCGCTTACATTAGGAAAGATGTGTCTCCACTTTCTGCTGCTGGCTCTCCCCTAAGAAGCTGGGTAATGGGCATGACGTTGGGGATTATGCTCTGACCCTTGCTGCTCCCCCTTTTCCATCATTTCATTGAATGCATGTTCACTGAGCACCTATTGTGCATCAAGTATTTTGCTAGACATGGAGATAAAGTGGTGAGCAAGACCACATCCCTGGCTTCATAGAATTGACGTCACAAGGGTAGAACAGGCAATAGACAGATAAATTGTAATATGAAGTCGGGGATTGATAAGTGGTAGGAAGGAAGAGACCTGAGATGATATGAGAGAGTGAGCCATGCTGATGGGGTGGGGGTAGGAGGGGGGTTTCCAGGCAGAGGGAACAGCATGTGCAAAGGCCCTGAGGTAGGCACCTGCTTGCTGTATTGGAGGGATGTCATAGAGGCTGGTGCTTCTGGAGCAGAATGAGGGAGAGAGGACCAAGGGAGGAAATCAGAGCGGTAGCGGGAGGCCAGGTCATGCAGGAAGCTGCAGTCATACCAGACTTTGGCCTTTTCTCTGAGTAAGAATGGAACCCTGGGAGGGTTTTGAGCGGAGGAAGAATATGATTTGACTTAGGTTTAACAGGATCTCTTTGGCTGCTGAGTGGAGTATGCACTGGGCAGAGAGGAACAAGAGTGGAGGCAGAGAGGCCAGGGAGAAAGCTACTGGAGTAGTCCAGGCGAGGAGTAATGGTGACCTGGCCTGGCAGAGAGTTCTCTCCTGGTTGTTCTGTGTCCTTCGTGGAGACACATGGAAGGTACAGGAGCCTTCCCCCAGCCCCTACCCATGACTTCAGCCCACGGTCTCCCCACAGCTAGAAAGGTACATCCAGATGAACTTGAGGTCGGAACTGGCACAGGCACAGCAGCACATGGTCCAGAACCAGACGGCCACCATGCTGGAGCTGGGCACCAGCCTCTTAAACCAGACCACTGCCCAGACCCGCAAGCTGACCAACGTGGAGGCTCAGGTACCAGAGGGTGAGCGGGCAGCACTGGGGGTCTGTGGCCGGCCAGGCTGGCTCACAGCCCAGGTCATCCTGCCTTGACCTCATCCTTGGGTGAGGTCAGGGTCTCCCCTGGGCTTGTACCCACCCTACCCCCCAGGGCCCCTCCCTGATGACCCTGTCACAGGGCCAAAGTGGGGGCTATGGAGAGTGAGGGAAGTGGTCAGGTAGCCATTTGGACAGCAGAGCTGATGGTAATTGCTGATGGGTTGGAGGTGGGGGTCAAAAGTGATTTTTCCTGGGGCCTGAGCATCAGGAGGAATGGAACTGACACGTGCAGTGATAGGAAGAACAAACTTAGGAAGCCAGTCAGAAGCTCAATCAGAGTGAGTGAGTGAGTGAGTGAGTGAGTGAGTGTGTGCGTGCGTGAATAAACAACCACAGGAACTAACTACTGGGAGGGTGGAAACAGGTCAGCAAGTTTCTGGAATGGCAGAGCCTGTGGGCAAGTGGGTGGCTGCTGGGCAAGCCTCCTGCAGGGCTTATGTACGCCCTCCCACCCCCACTTCCTCCTGCTTGCTGAGGCAGGTCCTGAACCAAACATCGCGAATGGAGATCCAGCTGCTGGAGACTTCACTCTCTACCAACAAGCTGGAGAAGCAGCTGCTGCTGCAGGGTCATGAGCTCCACCGGCTGCAAGGCTGCAACAGGTGGGCACTGGCACCGTGGCACAGGGCTGGGATAGGGGCTAGGGTAGGGGCTGGGGCCAGGGCTCGGCTGGGACCCAAGTGAGCGCGAGAGCCAGGGCTGGGACGGGGCTGGGGGCAAGGTGGGAAGCTGGACTTGGGCTAGTGCCTGGGACAGGGGCCGGGGACAGAGCTAGGGGCCTGGATTTAGACTGGAGTGAGGCACCATTTGGGTACTAGGGCTGGAGCTAGAGATGGGACTAGGCCAGGGCAGGGGAGAGAACTAAAATCAGTGTTGGAGACCAGACTGAAGCTTGGAGTAAAGGTGGACGTGGGCTGGGCTGAGGCTGGGGCTGCGGACCAGGCAGACACAGGGCCTGGCTACACAGAACTAGGTGGAGACAGGAGACAGGCATTCTTCTTCCTTTCTTCCTTCCTTCCTTCCTTTTACTCCTTTCTCCATTTATTTATTTTGTAAATTTTAACAGCTTTATTGAGCTACAATTTACATCCCATACAATTCGCCCTGTCAAGTTTAATTTGATTTACTTAAACTTGTAAATAAATAAATCTGATCTCATCCACCCTTCCCAGAAGCAACCACAGTTACCAGTTTCTTGTCTGCATTGGTGGAGAGTCTCTGCATTTATAAGGAAATGCATACGAGGGAAACATCCTTAAAGTTAGAAAGAAAGAAAGAGTCACGGGTACAGTTAAGGCAGAGAAATAGACGTCCGAGGCTGCTTTCATCTCGGTTTCGAGCTGAGTGGAGAAAACACTGCCAAAGTCAGGGTGCTGGAGGAGGCGAAACCCACATGTGGAGGCAGCCGCAGGCCGGAGTACAGCGCGAGATGTTGTTGTTCACGTGCTGGGTCAAGATAAGGTCACAAGGATCACCCAGCTCCCTCTGATCTGGGTGCAGTTAGTGATAGTTTGTCACCTTTTTATACTTATTCCCTCACCCCAAGGTGGGGAAGGGCAAGGACTGGGACACTTTCCATCACTCTGAATTGGCACCAGGTGCCTAGAAATCAGTGAAGACGTAGAACGTAATCAATAAGCTCTTGGCCTATGGAGACCGCTAAAATTCTAGAAATTTTCCCACTTCCTGCAGCACAATTTGGGGTTCAGGGTAAATTCCTCCGCTCTGGCTGGACTTATTGTTTTAGTCTGGAGAATGGGTCAGCATAACCTCACATACAGGAAAATCTCTCCCTCCTATCCCTCTCCCTCAGCCACCTACCCACCCACAGCACAGGCAGCCACTGTGCCTAGTTTCTTGTGTCCTTCTGTCCACTCAACCAATGATATTTTTTGAAGCAAAAAAGATTCTTTTTTGAGCTTTTGCCATGTGTCAGGCACTCTTATAGACACAGGGGTCACAGAAGTGAACAAGTAGATAAAAATCCCTGTGCCGGTGAAGCTGACGTTCTATAAGCTGATATTCCAGGTTTCTTATAAATATGTCTGAAGAGTTCCTTTTCGCCCTTTTTAAACCCAAATGTACCATTCCACTCTTCTGCACCTTGTTTGTTTGTTTGTTTGTTTTTGTCAGTTATCCTGGAAATGGTTTTATAAGTGCGTGATCCCATGTTCATGCTCTTGTCCTACTGCATAATGTTTGCCGTATAACTGTCCCTGCATTTATTTCTGCATTCCCAATTCATGGGGATGGAGGAGGTTTCCAATTTTTTACCGTTGCCACCAGTGATGCAATGAATAACATTCCATGTCCCATTGCACACATGTGAGCAAACCAGGGGGATAAAATGTCAAACGTGGAAGAGCTGAGTCAAAAGCTTCTTTCTCTTTAAAAACTCTTCTTCTTTTTAACTCATTACCAAAATGCCTCATGCTTATTATATCATCAAACAATAGAGACCTTTATAAAATGAAAGGGAAAGTCAGTCCCCTCCACCTGCCCCCGTCTTCTTCCCCTCCATCTCCATCCACTCAAACCTGTTCTGCAAAAGTAACAGCACGTAGTGGATTTTCTTTCACCTTTTCCACAAACACAGGCTTCACGTGTTCTTCCACGTGTCTTTCCGTGCCTTTTCCTGTAAGTGCACGGGCATTACATTAATACCTTTTTTCTTTCTCTCTTTTTTATCCTCCCACACGTGGGGTTGGACTAGAGGCATTGATGTGCCAAGGTCCTTCCACTCCAAGATTGGGCATCTATCCGACTCTGTGCAAATGGCTCCACCTCCTTCCTCTGCGTGGCTCCAGACCATTTCCAGTGTCACCAAATAGAACAGACTCAGCCAGGTTTGGCTGTCAGGCATTTAGACTGTTTCGTTTTTACCCTATTACAACCAGTCCCCCAGAGGGCATACCTGTCCGGGCTTCCTGGGTGTTGACTCCTGAGAGTGGACTGCTGGGTCAAAGGAAGAGCAGATTTGGGATTTGATTGTGGCTACCTGGTTGCTCGCATGTCCCTCCCACCTCCAATTCTTTGCTCTACTGGACCCAAATCCATCTTACTCCATGGCGGAGTCTCTCTTTCCTCCACTCCTCATTCTGTGCCACAGACCCCTGGGCTGTGCAACCCTGGGCTGGACGCTCTACCTCTCTGTCAGCCTCAGCGCCAGTCTGTACCGCGAAGTCACCTGGGGACCCAGGGGAAAGTGTGCAAGTGTGGGTGCCTTGTGGGGACGACAGGCTCACCCCCGTGCGCCCCGCCCCGCAGCGCGCTGGAGACACGGGTGCAAGCCCTGGAGACGCAGCAGCAGGCGGAGCTGGCCAGCCTCCGCGGCGAGAAGGAGCGGCTGCGGCGCCTGCTGGGCCGCCAGAGCGGCGCCCTTGCCGGCCTGGAGAGCAGCCTGCGCGCCGCCAGAAGCAACTCCAGCCTCTTACAGCGCCAGCAGCGCCAGCTGCTGGAGTCTGTGCAGCGCCTGGTGCGTGTCGTGGCCCAGGGCCTAGGTGAGCCAGCCTGCGGGTGTACCGAGTGAGGGAGGAGGGCGGGAAGGAAGGGGAGACCTTGCTTACAGTCCCCGTTCTCTCTGGGGCCTGGAAGCCATCACGGGAAAGGCCCCAACCCTCTCCCATCACCTGTGCAATAGAAATAGCAAACAATAGTAATGGTGATGACAACAGTCCTAACAGGAACCAATCCAGACTCTTCTTCCTGACTCCATGAGTAACCTTGGGCATGCCCCTGCCCCTCTTGTTGGCCTCAGTTTCCCCATGTGTTTAACAGAGGTAATGACAATAACAAGAACACCACCAGCTAAGACGGACAATTTGCGGTTCCAGGATCTATCCCCATCCCCACTTGCTTGGACTTGCCCTCACCCCTCCGTAGGTCTCAGTTTCTCTATCTATAGAATGGGGAGGTTGAACTCAATGCTCCGCCAAACACTTCTCTCATTTTAAGGCCCCTGCCCGTAAGTCAAAAGTTGCCAATCAGAAACGTGGGCACACCTGGCTTCTCAGAAGGGAGAGCAAGGCCTGGGGGCTCCCCAATCCCCACTGGCTCCTTCTAATGGAGCCCACTGGGGGTGGCCAAGGCATTCCTGGTTCCAGCTTCAGTCACTCAGTCAACAAACACTTAGTGAGTACCTACTGTGTGCCAGGCCCAGTGCTGGGGATGCAGCAATGAAGAGCATCGCTGTGGCCCATGTCTTTTGCAAAAATGCCCGACCCTCTGTCTGTGTGTCACTGAGGGAAGGAGATGGAAATGCGTATTTGCTGAGTGCCTACTATGTGCCAGATGCTCTGCTAGGAGTGTTCCTGAAGTTTCCAGACCATAGAAGGCCTGAAAGGCCATGATGAGGGCAGTGGAAAACCACTGGGCAGCTTTGAACAGGGTAGAACTATTTTAGGAAGTTCAACTGGAACCATGGAGTGAAGGGTGGCCTGGTGAGAAAGACTGAGGAAAGGGTTCCTACTGCTGCTGGATCTCCACTGGCGGGGGGGCTGAAAAGCCTTTAGAGCACAAGGGTTCAAGCAATAGTGATGAATGCCAGGCACTATGGCAAGCAGCAGTTTGGGGACAGAGGATGGCACCATAGCTCCATCTAAGTCAGAGAGACCCTGCTGGGTAGGGGTTTGAGGCCCAAGGAAGCCGTGGGCAGGAGAGGTGGATATCTTTCAAACCATGAGCAGCAGAGTGACCCAAACCCTTCACTAGCTGGTACATTGTCCTGGTGGGGAGACTGCCTAAATTAATGCCATGTGTGGACTTGTTGTAGCTCATCCCAGGGCGCGGAGCCCGGCATGACGCCTCTCCCCACAGGCTCACCACTAACCCAGTCTCCAGCGGTGGCCCAATGTCTGCTCACCAGTCTGTGCGGGAGGTTGTGTTGGACACCTCACCTTGGCCACCCTTTGCCAAAGGCCCTGTCCTCCCGCTGCACTGTCACCAGGGAAGAGCAACGTGGAGTTGTTTCTCCTCCGTGTCTACATGGAGGAACTGAGATTAGTCACCAGGTGTAGAACAGAAGATTGGGCAGACAGGCACAGGAACCAGGCATCCTGGAAGCTTAGCAGGAAGCCTGCAGCCCCTCTCTGCATTGCTTTGTCCTCGGCAGGTGGAGGCTGCCAATGGGTGGAGACTTCAGGGCGTTCAGAAGGATAGAAGGACGACACAGGTGGAGAAAACCTAACCAGTGCTCGATATCAGAAGCAGCATTTGTTAGCATGGTCTGTTGGCTGAGCCTTGTATAGGTTCTGCGGTAGAGCCCCAAGGGGAGGAAGGGCACATCTTTGCAGTGAGATAAACTAGAGTTCAAGCTCTAGCTTCTTAGCTTACTAGCACTGGGACTTAGCCAAAGTCATTTAACCTCTCAGAGCCTCAATTTTCCTCACCTGTGTAATGGGAGTAATAATCGCACCTATTACACAGAGGACCAGATAAGTTAAAGCACGTGAAGGGGCTGAGTACGGTGCCTAGGGCCAGAAGGTGGTAAAGCTGTACAAATGACCAGCCCAGAGATTCAGAGGGGGCCCAGGCTGGGGCCAAACCATGTTGCATATCAATACCAGTCCATCTTTACTGTTACGCCCCTCAAAAATATTTTTCCTGGCCCCAAACTGCCCCTGGCAGTACCTAGTTGAGCAACACTACAGTACATGGTAAATATTTCACTTTTATTGTTATTACTGTTACTGTTGTTATCGCTATGTTGTTGACTAAGGAAAACAATAGTGGACAGAGCCTTGGGAAGTCTGGCTGGAAATCTGAGACCAACTCCCAGCTCCACCCTCTCTTGGCTGGGTACAGTTGGGCCTGTCCCTGCTAGGCCAGCCCTTTCCCCATGCTTGGCAGTTCCCCAAAGACCAGGGGGCTGACAGCTAGAGCCAAGGAGACTCTGCCCAGGGAATGTTTATGCACAGGCTCGGGTGGATTTGGGGCCTTAGTCGCTTCATGTATGATCTAGGAACAACAGCCTCCTTCCAACAAGTGTCCCAGCTCTAGGACCTGGGATCCAGGTTCAAGTGTGAGGCCAAAACAGGAAGTCCTGCCCCGATAGCCTCCTAGGTCCTCATTGGCCAGCATACCTATCCATCTGGAACTTCAGCCCCATCCTTTAATAACCACCTACTTAGAGATTGTATTCTGGTGGACTCGCAGCCCAAACCTCTAATTGGATCCCACCAAAAGGAAGCAGAAAGGGAATTTGAAACCCCTGTAGTTTATTTGTCAGTCATCACTTTTTTCAGGCTAGGCCTAGAGGCTCCCAGGGCCCCTGTGGGATTTGGTCATTAATATTCTCCTAAGGGAAGAAACATGGGCTCTTAAGGCCAGTGGTGAGCTCCCAGGGGGGCCATAATGTGGGGCCCACGTCCAGGACTGCAGGGATATCCAGCTGAAGGGGTGGACTAATGGAGGGGACCCTGGGCCTCCCACGCAAGGGAGCTCTAAGGACAAATACCTGGAGAGAGAGGGAAGGCTCTGCCACCCCGTCTGTGTGCCCTTGAGCCAGTTACCTCATGTTTAGGCCTCAGTTTTCCGGTTTGTGGAATGAGGAAGTATCTCCTTGGAGTTCAGGCCCTAATCACCCTCTCCGCAAAGATTCTAGCAGCCTTATCTCTGGCCTCCCTGGTTTGAGTCTTGTCCCCTCCAGTCTCTGTTCCACACTCTGGCCAGAGTGTTCTTCCTCCACAGGCTGGGCTCCTCAGCCTGGCATTCAAGGCTGACCTGGCCCCTACTGCCATCTCAACCTCATGTCTCCTTCCTTGGTGACTCTGTGCCCTACTCCTCTCACATTCATCAAACAACCAGAGCTCTCTCTGGCCTCAGTCCTGTTCTGGTGGCGTGAGTCATTCCCCGCAGCCCCACCCCGCCGCAGTCAGTTTCCCTCACTTCAGTTTCCTGCGCACACCAGGACCTTCCAGCCTTTGCATTTGCTGTTCCCTCTGCCTGCATCACCCTCCCCTTCTCGACCTTGGCAATTCCTGGTCCTAGCTCACTATCACCTCCTCTAGGGAACCTCCCAAGTCTGATTCATCTCTCTGTCCCTAGCACCTCCTAAACCAGAACCTGGCACAGAGCAGGCAGAAGTGCCTACTTGGCCCCTTCCTCTCTCCTTAGCTCACCTCTAGTTGTGTTTGCTTTGTCTCATTGCAGGCTCCGTGAGGGCAGCTGAGCAGGTGTTCCAGGACTGTGCAGAGATCCAGCGCTTTGGAGCCAATGCCAGTGGTGTCTACACCATCCATGTGGCCAATATGACAGAGCCCAGGAAGGTTAGGGGGCTCCCCGAGGGCTGAGGCTTTCCAAGGGTGCTGAGCCAAGGGACTCACAGACAAATCCCTGCCCCCATCAGCTTCAGGACTTGTCCAACATCTGAGATTCCAAAGAAGGTGGGGTGGACCTATTTCTGGAGCCCCTACCCGGCCAGGGATCAGATTGTGGGGTCAAAGCAGAATTCCCCAAAGTTGGAAGTACATCCTTCTTCTGCATCTTCTCCAGAGATGCTTCTAAGATGGAATAGCAGGAAACAGTTCTGTATTGGCTAAGGTAATGCAAGCTGATATAACAAATAAACCCTGAAATTCCAGAGGCTTAACACAAAGAAATTTATTTCTAGTTTACCTGTAGTCTGGTTGAAGGCAGGTGTGGGGGCTCTGCTCCACATGGGAAATTAGGGACCAGGGCTGATGGGGAAGCCCCACCACCTTCAGTGAGTGGTTCCCAAGGTTGGCCTGAGCTTTGAGGTCCAGTTGTCAGATGGGGAGGGGACAGTCGGTGAGGGGGAGGTTTTGGAAGCCAGGCCCAGAAGCGAAAGGGTATGGGGACCAACTAGCCAGCCTTCCCACTTCATACTTCCCTGTGCAATTTCTTTTCAACCCTTCTGAATATATCAAGGAGAATGGCTCCGTTTGTTTCCAGATTGTCTTTAACATTTCTCACATACCTGCCAAACTCCCCTTTAAACAAAGAGAGGTCAGGCTTTCCATTTCTAGCTAGCATTTCATAATACTATTTTGTATTCGTTATATTTATTTTCACAATTATCTGAATAAAGGCAAGTGTTACTAGTTTTCCACTTATGGTACTGATAAAATGTCTTTTTAAAATATGTTTAGTCTAAGTATTTATTTAAGTTTAAAAGGGGGGATACCATTTTCAAAGTAAATATTCTATATGAAATTAAGTAAATGCAGTTATGGTGGAATTCAGGACGTTTTGTGAATGACTGAAATTTGGGAACACTGATAGAGAGGGAAGAGCTGGCCTGGGAGGCAAAAGATCTGGGCTCAAACCTCAGCTGTACTTTAGACTCATATGCCTTGAGCAAGTCCCTTCCCCTCTCTGGGCCTCAGTTTCCCTTCCTGCACTCTCTGCTACCCTCTCAACAGATGCCACTGTCTTCTTTCACTGAGCAGGCCTTACCCATCTCAGAGCCTCTCCTCCTGCTGCTTTCTCCACTGGACATGACTTTCCCACTCATCTCTACCTGGCAGGCACATCATCAGCCAAGGCTCTGTTCCAATGGCATTTTCTCTAGGAAGACCTTCAGGGTTTCCCAGGGACTCCTCCTTGGGGGCTCTCCTTGTAGCTACCCAAATGTTCATAATCAAGCCTGCCTCCACTATCATAGCCTCCTTGAAACTAAGCCAGCCCCAAGGGTTGATTTGTCATTGACTTATCTCTGATTCTTTCCATCCAGGGCTAACTTTGTCCTCATTGAACATTGAACATGTAATGAACTGGCTAGAAAAATAATATGTGAACACAGATTAGCCTGAAAGATGTGAGTGTGATGGATGTAAGCTCTTTGAGAGAAAGAACTCTTTTTGTCGTATCTTGATCACTTCCCCAGTGCCTCAAATGTGGTGAACACATAGGAAGTACGCAGAAAACATTTGTCCAATAAATGGAACAGCATTTCCTGAGTTTACACTGTGTACCAGGCGCTTTACACCTAGAGGCATTTAATCCTTACAGAAACCCTCCAACAATCGCAAGGGAAAAGCCTGCATTTATTTAGTGCCTCGTATGTTCCAGGCTCTGTTTTTTACATCATCTCATTGAATTCTCACAACCCTAGTTTGCAGATGAGAAACTGAGCACGAGGAGGTTATGGTATTAACACACCCATCTTACAAATGAGGAAAGGAAAGCTAAGAGGGCATCACTTGCCCACCACTTTAGAAAAAGGATGACAACGAGTGGGGAATTTGAACTGGATCTTTCTGATGCCCTTCCTTGACCCCCAGGCTCCTCTGTTGTTCTGTGAGAGTCTGTCAGCCAAATCACACTTGGAACAGCCCAGACCTGGCTTCTGGCTGCCTCCAAAGGCTCTCTCCCCACCCCACCAATTCCCTCAGGTTTTCTGTGACTTGGAGGCCAATGGAGGTGGGTGGACCCTCATCCAGCGTCGTGAGAATGGCAGTGTGAATTTCCAGCGGAACTGGAAGGATTATAAACAGGTAACATGGCTGCCCTGGGGAGGGGTTTTTCATCCCTGAAACCTGGGGCGGGAGGTGGATCGTGGGCAGGGGACTGGTTTGCCTTCGGCTCTTCCCAGAAAAAAGTCAGCCCGCCTAAAACCAACCACCTTCAAATAATTTTGCCCGATGCACATTCACTTTTAGGAACTCCACCCTCTGAAACTGAACCTTATTTTTGCAAGTTCTGACATATAGTCTAAGAATCAAAGTTTAACTTTATTTTTGTTTTCATTTGTTAGAAAAGATAAGACATATTACATTGCTTTCAATTTTTTAAGAACACATAAAAAGAAACAGAAAAAAGTTATCTCCCCTGACCATCCATGGCTGCACTGCTTCAATGAATTTCCTTGTCTTTGCACACATATGCGACCACATCTGCAGGAGAGATTCTTCAGTGTGGAATTGCTGGCCCAAAGACCACGTGCATTTTACAAGATGAGAAAGAGCACCCTCTTGTCTTCCAATTTTTCAAATTAGATTTTGAATAAAGGGTTTTTGGCCAGCTGACTTAAAAGCTCGCAAAGATTTAAAAGCAAAAGACGTAGAAAAAGAAACCCACAAGGAAATACAGCAATATTATTTTTGCGTGTCTGCATGCTGCCCATTTGAAAAAGACTTAGAAATAAAAACCAAATTAAGCTACGAGTGTTCTTGAGCAAGTTGGGTTTAAAACAGTCCTTAAAATAGCAAAGAGATATAGGGGGCTCAGATGCAGAAATACACAAAGGAGTCCTGATTATTAACCATGAAGCGAATCAGCAGAACAACCTAACTAAATGGGTAGTGGGGCTTAGGTGTGCCCTGTCCTTGGTGCTGAATTATTGTTCTGGCTGGGGGCATTGGTTTCTTGTCACTGTAGGACACCGATGACTCCCAACGCTATTAGCTTTACATTTACAGTGTTGCTGAAATTTTGCAGTGGCTTTCGTGTCTCTGAACAAAGTTTGCTCTGTCATTTATGCAGCTGATTAAAATCGTTGATTTCTAAATTGAGATTTAACATACATGCACTAAGTATACAAATCTTAAGTGTAAGATTCAGTGAATATTCACATATGTATCCAACCAGCGACCACCATTCAGAGCTACAGATAGCTCTGAAGCCCCCAAAAGCCCTCCTTGTTCCTCCTCCCCATCAATTACTCCCCCAAAAGAGGTCACTAGTCTGATTTCTAGCAACATACATTAGTTTTGCCTATTCTTGAACTTCATAGAAATGTGATTCAATTATATTTGACAGGCTTTCACATTTGCAAAAGTCTTCATCTTTCTGCTCTAGGAGGTGAAGGGTTCTCCTTTCCCCAAGCCTGCCCACACTGTACTTTATGAATTTGATCATTAGGAAAAGTGGTTTTTGGATCAGTGGCCCCAGACCCTGAAGCCCAGCTCAGCCAGGGGTGTAGCCTCCCATGTCAACATGTAGTCCACCCCCACCCTCCCCTTTTTCCTCTCCCACCCCCACCTTCTCCTCCCCTTTAGGGCTTTGGCAACCCAGCCGGAGAGCACTGGCTAGGCAATGAGGTGGTGCACCAGCTCACTAGCAGGGCAGCCTACTCTCTGCGTGTGGAGCTGCAAGACTGGGAAGGCAACGAGGCCTACGCCCAGTATGAGCATTTCCAGCTGGGCAGCGAAAGACAGCTGTACAGGTGGGCTCGGGGCCCAGGCTGGTGGGCGGGCTGGGATCCCTCGTCTAGTGGCTACCGAGTCTGTATTATGGGTCAGCCCCTGGGCGTCTCCTGTTCCTACCATCTGTCCCCAATTTGGGTGTACGTCACGGGATCTGAAGGCGACTGGTTAGCACTCAGCACCTCCTGGCTACTGGGTGGGGTGGAGAGAATGTTGCTGATGCTGCCATGCTGGGAGTGGGAAGGGGCCTTCCAAGGTCAGTCACCCCAAGGCAGTCATTTTACAGAGGCCCAGAAGGCAAGAGGTGACTTACCCAGCTCGTCCTATGCTGCAGGGTGAGGTGGAAGGGTCCCTGGGCTGGGAATCGGGGTACCTGGGCTCATTCTGGCTCTGCTCCAGCTCACTTTGGAACTTAGATGAATCACGGTGCTGGCTTCTCTATACCTCTACTTCTTAATAGCAGGATGGGCTTAAATATGAGCATGCAAGTATTATAAAATCATCAAGGTCTCCCACCCCTCCCTCAGCCTGGTTCTTGGCTCTGTTTAGGAAAAGGAGTGAGCATTTATTCAGAACCTACTATGTTCCAGGCACATTATTTAATCCTCCCCACAACACTCTGAGGTAAGCATTGCTGTACCTATTTTAGTGATGTGGAAACTGAGGCACTGAGCTTGCGTCCCCTACCCAAAGTTACAAGTTAGGTAGAGCCTGGATTTGAACTCAGGTCTGACTGCTGCTAAACTCACCGTGTTTCTACTACATGACGTTGCCTCTCTGAAAAACTCAGGAATCTTAAAGATAAGCCTGGGTCCTGGCTCTCTTTGGACCAGAACAGAATTAAATTCATAGACTCACTTTCACAGGGATGCAAAGGACCTCACATGTCGTCTGGTTCTTCATGTGATGCTAGAATCTCCTCCACAGCCACAGTCATCGTCCAACTGGGCTGGATTGCCTCCACTGATGAGGAGGTCATTTCCTCCCAAAGGATCTCTGATGACTCTCTGTCCCCCTATACGTTATCCCTCATTCCTCCTCTGGTGGGGTTTCAGTGATATGTCTCCACCCCCCTTTTCTTATTAAATGCCCCTGGTTCCTCCAGTTACGTGGTTCTGACGTCCCATCTTATGGGACCCACCCCAATCCGGTAACATTCCTCGTTTAAGGTCCAGAGCTAAATGAAACATCCACTGGGCCTGGGCTAGGCAGGACTGAGCTGCACACCCCCCTAGGCCCCTAGCTGACCAGCAACTGGCCACAACAGCCTGCTGACTCCCATTTAAGCCACTGACCACCAAAGCCAAGGCTTCAGTCCTCACTCCATCCTCATCTTCCTGAATGACCCTGAGTTAAGTCATTCTACCTTCTCGTGTGTAAAACAGGTGTCCCGTCCTCATGCAGAGTGTGTTGAAGCTTGAATGAGATACTGCACATAGAGTATTTACAACGTGCTAGGCACCTAGAAAGGGCTCAGCAAATAATGTTATAATTGCTGTCCCCCAGGCAGCCCTCAACACCCTTGGCTGGCCTACTCTGCATGAGTGGGAAGCAGGCCCATCTTTTTCACTGCTGCCCCCATCCTGTGTTTGGTACATGGTGAGTGCATAAGGGGAAGCTAGGGGAGCCTCCCAAGTCTTTCCTACACACATAGCCTCGTCTCCCTGACCCAATTCTTGAGTAGCAACTTCCAAGGCCCTAAGCCCAGGATCTGTATTTCTCTTGGAGAAGAAATATTGGGAGAAGTATCGCATTGCACTAAAGAACATGGCCTCAGAGCCAGGTGGCCTATCACTCACGGGCTTCATGACCTTAGGTTACTTAACTGCTCTGTACCTCAGTTTCCTCATCTGTAAAGTATAGCGTTTATGTCATAATTGAGGTAATCTGTGCAAAAACACCTAGCATATGGTAAGTGTTAATAAAATTCAGAAAGAAATACAGTATTTCTGCATCTATGTATATATTTCTGTTATGTATGTCTGTCTATACAAACATGTACATGTGTGTGACATTTGGAACCCCTTGCCATGCTCTTGTATGCGAATTTGATATGCTGCTGAGTGTGGGCAGTCAGCAGCTGGAGCATGGGCTTGGGGAGCCGGAGGGGGGCCCTAATTCATCAGTCACAATAATGGGGGCTTCTGGAGCCCTGTTAGGGCACATGAATAAGCCTGCAGAGGCAGTGGCCCACGGGTAGGGATGGGGAAGCAGAGACAAGACACCAGGCACACACAGACAGGGGGCACATGCCTCCCAGGGATGCCCACACACTCAAACTTGATTGCAAGTGCAAGATACAGACACTCATGCCCGTGTAGAGGGGCTCACCATACCCCTGGAGTACACGCAGAGCCCGAACTCACGCAAATTCACAGCTGCACAAACAAGCACAGACAAGCACACCCAGACACACCTGTAAATGTCCCTCACAGGTAAACACACACAATCGCAGGCACAAAGGCAGATTCCAGAGCGCACTCGGGGACCCACAACAGATATTCCAGCACAAACTCAAAACAAGCATACACATACACATACACACACAAGCAGGAAGATGGTATCCAAATGGCCACACTACAGACACATACATAGACTCATGCACAAATCCACAGACACGTGGAAGACACACCTTGTGTGTCTAACTCGGGGATCCCCAGAGACTGACGTGTTTGGGTTCCCAGGCCTGGGCCATTAACATGTTCAAAGGACATCGGAACAATGGGTCAAGTGGGGTTTCCTGGTCCAGGAGTTGGGTGTCTCCCAGAGTTCACTGATCCCCATGCTGGCTCCCACAGGGGAGGAAAAGAGTGGCAGAGCCTGAGCCAAGGACATGGAGACAGTAGAAGGACCAGGGCTGCTGGAGTGACCCCAGGAGACCAATCGGCTTTGTCTAACCCTGATTCCACACAGCCCCCGTCTGAATGTGACCCCAAACCTCAGCCTAAGCCCTGAGGCTGGCCTTGAACTGACATCACTGAGCTTTCAATGGCCACCAGGAGCAGCTGGAGCCATGTGAGTGGGTGGGCCAGCCTGCCTGACCCCACCGCAGGGAGCTCCTGGCCCGATGGGCCTCTTGGCAGGGCAGTTTGTACTTCCAGTCATGCGAGCCCGGGGTGGCATGTTTCAGGGCACAGATAGGGCTCGTGGGCTGGCCACAGCCATCTGAACCTGAGGGCCAGCCCTCGCCTCACCACAGACAGAACCCATCGGTGGGAGGTGCAAGGACTTAGCCAGGCCACATACCCAGGCCCCACATTCCCTCTGGATCCCACTGGGGCATCTCCCAGGACGTGCCCTGAGGGAACCGAAGTTTCCCCAAGCTGTCCTGGCTGCATCTGGTGTCCACTTGCCTCCACCCATAGGCCCTTCATCATTTCTCTCAAACTGGCTCCCCACCTCAGCTACCAGTGCAGCCCCTCCCCTGCTACAAGCACTCAACAATCTCCAACCAGGCTCAATGGAAGCCTGTGCCAGCCATGTACCAAGGGCCGGGAACACAGGGACGAATAACAAGCAGCACTGCACCCATCACGCGCTGAAGTCTCCGAATCACAGTAGCCAAACGAGGTCATCATGTTAGTATGCTATCATTACCATTTTAACAGATGAAGAAACTGAGGGTGAGGTGAAGCAGTCTTCCCAAGGTCACGCAGCTGGCAAGTGGCAGACCAGGGGTTCTGCCCCCAGACCTCATGGTCATAACCCCCTAACAGGCTTGGACCTGCCCACAAGGGTCTCACAGCCTGGCAGAGAAATATAAACCCTCCCCAGCTGACTGCAGATGTGGAAGTCACAGGGCTGGGGGTTCAGCCGGGGCACAGATCCAGGTGGGCTGGTGTGGTCAGGAAAGGCTTCCTGGAGGAGGTAGGTGGACGGGGGAGGGGTGACAGGGCGGGGTTGCAGAAGGTCAGATGGGGAGGCAAGTGCACATAGCTCCCCGATCAGGCCCCACTCCATTGGGATCTGGCTCTCACCCTCATTCGTTCTGAGACCTTGGGTAGGCTCCTTTGGTTCTTGGGATCTCCGTTTTCTCATCTTTGAAATGGGATTAATCGGGTGTTGTGAGGATTCGATGAGATGAGTTAGCCCATGTAACGCTCTTTGAACAATGCCTGGCACATAGTAGATGTTTAAAGAAATGTTAGCCTTTGTCCTCACTATTATTATCGTGGTCATGCTCTCTCCTGTGCAAGACTCAGGTTCAGCAACATGAGGGAGGCCTGGAGCCCAGTAGGTGCTTAGTCCCTAAGGGGCAGCAGGCAGGGCAGGCAATCCAGGAGGGCGATGTCCTAAGCGCACCAGGCCGGGGCTCCCCCTCCCAGAATAAGCAGAGCAGAGACCCTTCCTCAACTAGCCGCAACCTGACTCTGAGTCCCTCTCCCATCACCACCTCCGGGTGGCCTCCAGACTTTCTCTGAGCGGGTACAGCGGCTCAGCGGGGCGCCAGAGCAGCCTGGTCCTGCAGGGCACCAACTTCAGCACCCGCGATGCAGATAATGACAACTGCCTGTGCAAGTGCGCCCAGATGCTGTCTGCAGGTGAGTGCAGGGCGCGCGGAAGCCCCACCCACCCATAAGCAGGAGATAGGAGAGACCTCCTGAGACAGAGAGATGGGGGACAGATGGAAAACAGAGAAACGTTGGAACTGACATAGAGACAACAGTGGAAGCAGAGCTACAGGGGGACAGAGTACAAAGGGAGAGATGGGAAGAGAAATGGAGACCAAAGAAAGACGGAGGAGCGCAGTATATGAGAGACAGGCTCAGAAAGACAGACAGAGACCATCAGAGAGAGAGAGAGAGAGACAACCCTGGGTGTGAGAGACTCAGAACTGCAGAGCATCCGTAACCCATGAAAAGGGGGAGATGGAGGCTTGTGAGGCAGCAGGAAAGAGGACAGCAAGGGAAGGAGACAGGGACACAGAGGGTTTAGGGAGAAGGTGGGGGGCCAAGAGTGGCAGCCTGAGCCCAGTGCCATCCTCCAGAGGCCCCAGGCTGTGCAGAGGGTCTGGGAGTCCCTCCCACCTGCCATACCCACTCCCACCCAGCCCCATCTCCCATGAGCTGGCTTGCTGGGGAAGACAACAGCTTGTTGGGGTTTGGGGGCTGCCCTCACCACACTGGTGGGCCCGCAGTTCCCCAAAGCTTCTTCCTCCCCTCCACCAGGGTGGTGGTTTGACGCCTGCGGCCTCTCAAACCTCAACGGCATCTACTACCCGGCTCGCCAACACGTGCGCAAGCTGAACGGCATCCGCTGGCACTATTTCCAGGGCCCCGGCTACTCGCTGCGCGCCACTCGCATGATGGTGCGTCCCGTGGGCATCTAACAGCAGCCGCACCTGGAGGCTGGACTGACAGAGGAGACAGGACTTGTTGTCCCTGGACAAATTGGACCCAAAGAGAGGACACAGTGCCAGGGCCTGGGCCTCGACACCTGGGTCTCCTGAGCCAGCCCTCCTTGCCCCAGAAGTCCCAAAGAGGCACCTGCCTCCCTGTTCCCCTCAAATTGCGAAATGGTGGGCTTTGGGGGGGGTCCTGCCTCTGTAGTATCCCTCTTTTCTCTTCCCTCCAGTCTCCTACAGGGGCCCCTTGCCAGCTTGAGGGTCACAGTACCCTGAATGAGCTGAGAACAGATTGAACTTGGCTTCTCAAAGGGCTACCTGGCTAATAGTGGAGTTTCAGGCAGGTGGGAAGGTATTTGCCGGCAGGAAACTGCTCGGAGGGAGACCCAGAATCTGTCCCCGGGGTTGGTGGGGAGACTATCTCCTGTTCCAAGCTTTCTCAACCTTGAGATGTCCTCGAACTGTCTGTTCAAGGCTGAAGGGGCTACATCCACCCCATAATAGGAATCACTATTTTCACCCCACACTGTCCACCGTTCCTAGGCTCTAGCATATGGAGCTTAGACCTAGTCTCTCAGGGGCTTCAGGAAATCTAAGTGAGATTCCTTTTTCCCCAGTAGGCCCCAGAATGTGTTTCACAGAGAGTAACTCGGACTCCCCATTCAAAGTACCTACGGTCAAGTGAGAGGAAAACACCAGGTTAAATCAGTGTGAACAGGCATTCTTAGCTGCAGGACTTGTCAGAGCCTTTGATGTGGTCATGTGCTTTGTGACTGCCCGTGAAGGGGCTAGTGTGGGCAGCTTTCTCAAAATTTACTTATTTGAAAATGGGCCCTGTTTATCCTAGAGAATTTTTCAGGGCTGTGGATGCCCTTGGAAAAAGCTGACTCTTGAGTGTCACAAGGAGGGGCCCCAGGGCCTTGCCCCCTCCTCCTCCCCCAGCTGCACTCACGCTTTCTGGCTACAAAAGCCCCAGTAAAACTCTCAAACAGCTTCTAAAAGCAACTGGAAGGAAACTTTGGGTTAAAACAAACACACACGGTCCTTAGAAGTAAGATTCCTATCTGTGCTATGGGCCGGTGTCCTCCAAGGCTCCTTCTGGCCCCGGGAAGCCAGCTGCCTGAGGCTGCCCTCAGCTCTCCTTGTAAGTCCAGCTCCTCCTGAATCAAGTACAGGGACCAATGGAGACTGTCCATGACATCAATCCCTGGGTCCAGATCCTTCTAGGTCTAAGCCGGAACCCTTAGCCCCTCCACCTGCCCCAACCAACATGATGCTATAGCTGGCAGTCTGGGAGAAGGGCTTTTGCCTGCGTCAGGAAACCGAGACCAGAGGCTCCTCATGAGACCAGAGGCTTCTTTCAGAGGAGAGGGTCAGAGACGGGCCACCACCACTCTGCCACCTATCCCCCATCACTGTGCACCCTCCTTAGTCCCAGTGAAACCACCAGTCCTGTCCTCGTCAGCAACACCCAGGTCCAGCCAGGACCAACCTGCCCAGGATGTGCCTCTGTCTTCAGAACGTTTTCGTCTGGATAAGGCTGGTGCGGTGCAAACAGGGCTCCTTCACCCCACCTCTCTCCACCCAGCCCCAGAGCCCTACTCTATGTTGACCCTCTGAGTAAACCCAAGAGGGGTTAAGCAGATCTCCGGGAAACCAAAGGCTGTGGCTGCTCACGGTGGCATTGCAGGCAGGAGGGGAAAGTATTTTGGGGCAGATTGCTGCCCCAAAGGCTCACGTGGCCTTACTCTGCATTGGCTCACAGGCTTTATTTAGTGCCTACTGTGCGCAGTGTGGTACCGTGGGCAGGGCTTAGAGTCAGAAGGACCTGCTGTAGTTCTGAGACTTGAGGCCAGTGGCTCAGCCTCTTGAGGCCTCATTTGTCTTGTCTGTGAAATGGAGATGATGACACTCCCTCCTCACTGGGCTGTAGCAAGGAGGAAACGAAACCATGTATGTCAGCTTCTGACCGGCGCCTGACATGAAGCGGTGCCTAATAAATGTTACTTCCCGAAGAGGTGAATGGGGTGGGAAATTAACCCCTAGTGCATGCCACCACCTCTGCTGGACCCAGGTAAGGTAAGCATTTATTACAGTATCCACAGCATTTATTTTTATATTGTTGGATGCCGGAGAGAAGATGAGGGCAAAGCTGAGCCCCAGGGACAGACTTCTGCAGGTGGAGTGAAGGCCCAAATCCCTGTCTGTACTCCAGGTCTCTAAAAAGACCAAGAAGCTGAGACACCTGTTCTTAAATATTCACCTTTCCCTCTCACCTTTCGTCTTCCTCCACGCTAGTACCCTTCTTCGGCACAAGACATAGAAACCCTATCCTAAGGAATGGATTGGCTCATATACCAGGAAGTCTAGAGGTGGATTCAGGTGTGGTTACCTCCAGGGGCTCACATAATGTCCCTCTCCGTCTCGCAGCCTTGCCATCTGCTATGTTCACTTCATTCCCAATCATGTTTTCCCCTGATCAGATGGCCCCACCAGCCCCAGGCTCATGTCCTTCCAACTCAGCATCCCTAAGACAGAGAGCTCTCTTGTCCCTGTGATTCCAGCAGACACGATTCTCTCCAGCCAGGCCTGGTCCTGTGCCCCTTGCTGCACTTATCACTGTGATTCTGAATGACCAGACCTGGGTTGCATGATCATGCTTGGGACCGGGACGGGGGGCGGGGGGTCAGTCCCACCCAAGTCACATGGAAGAGCAGTGGAGGAGCAGGCACTGTTTCAGGAAGCAGCAATGCTGGGCAGGCAAGAACCGGTGATCACTTTTTCTCTGTCCCTCTCTCTGACTCCCATCTCTTTTTTTCTCCATCTCTGCCCCTTCTCCCAGCTTCCTTGCCCCCAAGGCCTGGCCCCAGGCTCCCGCTCACCCCCAGGTTGCCCCAGACTATCAAGAACATAGCTGTGTCCTGCCCAGGAGATGTCAGACCCTAGCTCACAGTACTGGCTATGTCCCCGGAACAGAGCCCCGGTCCTGTCTGAGCCTCCGTTTACCATCGGTGCAATAAGGACCCCACACCTGCAGACCTCTAAAAGCACTTCTGACAATGACACTGACTCATGGTGGCTGCAGACAAGATCAGCTAAAGGACTCCAGGCAGCAAGACCTCTGTCGGGTGTATGGCTGGTGTGGCCTTGGCCCTGGCTGTGTCTCCTGGCAGCCACTGCTCATAGGAACTGGCTTCTGGGATGCCTGCATCTGCAGGTTCCTATGCAGAATCCTTGTTACGTCTCTCTACATCAGACCAGTGTTCTCCCGTTTTAGTGATGAAGAAATGAGAGCTCAGAGAGGAAATGGGTTTCATCTAAGGAGGCACAGTCAACCACCACCTCCAGTGCGCCTGCATCTGTGAGCTGCGTCCCTAGTCCAGAGCTCCTGGAGGCATCTTCGCACTGACCACGAAAATGCTGGAGTGGTGGCCCCTCCAATATCGAAGGCTGAAAGAACTTTCTGGGAAGCTCTCCAAGACCTGTCTTTCCCACTGGCACCTGGTATGTCCTGATGGAGCCAGATGGACAGAACACATTGTTCCCAAGAGCTCTGCTGGTCCCAGCAAAGGCAATTTCCCCGCTAGGGGAGAGAGTTCACTGTGCATACACCGCAGAGATGACAGCCATGGCCCGTGGCAGGGAGCAGGGGAACAGCCAGCATAAGGCTGGATTGTCTTGGTGGCTGGGGGATTTGACCTTTTTCCAGAGTTTCCTTCCCTTTCGTGTCTGTGTGAGCCTTCACCTCTCCCATGTGTAGAAGCTTCCGGAAGCCCCCAGCATTGCCTTGGCAACACCAGCATCAGCAGCTGTTGATGGAGTAGCCCTTCGTAGAATGGAGTCTGGTCCAGGCCATGTCCAGCATAAATGGGCTACGTTCTTGTGTTAGACTAAATGGGAACGCGCAGCTGCGGGT
This sequence comes from Rhinolophus ferrumequinum, assembly GCF_004115265.2. Lineage (NCBI taxonomy): Eukaryota > Metazoa > Chordata > Mammalia > Chiroptera > Rhinolophidae > Rhinolophus > Rhinolophus ferrumequinum. The sequence goes on along the minus strand of NC_046306.1, from coordinate 23,698,157 downwards.
CTCGTGTGTCCGGAGGGCAGGGACGTCCAAAGGCCTTTAACACCCAGCACATTCCTGCCCTGTCCGGTGAGACCTCTCTGAGCCTTCCTTTCCACGTCTGCACAGTAAGGAGGCTGGGATCTAGTTCACAGGGAAGTTGTGCACATTCAGTGTGATGGTGGACATCCAGGCTTGGCACATTCATTCAGGCACACATTCATTTATTCACATACCAAATATGTATCGAGGACCCGCGTGGGCCAAGGTCTCGCTGGGTGATGGGGACGGAGCAGCGAGCAAGATACACGCCCGCAGTCCTATACTTACAGAGCTTAACAGGCTAGAGGGCGAGATCGGCTAAAACCAATTACTTTCAGTTTAAAAAAAACTAAATGAACAAATTAATACATTGCAAATGAGGAAAATAAACAGGAGGTAGAGATAAGAGATTACAGAGTATCCAACTTAAGGTGATTAGGAAAAGCCTCTCTGAAGATGTGATGCTTAACTTGAGAACTAATAAGGGGAGGAAGAAGCCGCCAGGGGAAGAGTTGAGGGACTTGTAGACCCACTGGAGGAACAGCAAGTGCAAAGGCCCTGAGGTAGTCCTGAGGAGCTACAAGGAGGCCAGTGTGGCTGGCAGAGTGAGCAAAGAGGAAAGTGGTGGGAGAATGTGCCCTCCGAGCTCCTACGTCAGAGATCGACTCCCTACCCCTATGTCTGCCAAGGACTGGATCCAGGCACCACTCTGCCTGAGCCGCTGTGGGGCTGGAGCAAACTCCTGCCCCTCTCTAGACCTCAGTTTCTCAATCTGTAAAGTGTAGGAGAGGGAGCATCTCTGTCTGAATGTCATCCAGATCCTGTTACTGTATGAATCTGGGTCCAGGGCCTTGTTGTGGCCACTGCCCCAAGCTAGGTGCCACCGGGGGAGTCAGATGGAGGAAGAGAAAATAAGGGGCTTGCCCACAGGCTAAATGGGGATGTCAGAGTGTGTCCTACACAGGGTCAGCCAGGGGGACTTAGGTTGAGATAGTGGGCATTGATTGTATGCCTCCTCTGTGCTAGTTCTACAGGCACTATCTTTGAATACTAGTGGGTTCCATCATTACCCCATTTTACAGATGTGGAAACTGAGGCACAAGAAGTAAAGTGCCTTGCCTAAGATCACACAGTGACTTGGGGTACAGCCCAAGCTGCCATAGCTAAAAGACCCCAAAACTCAGTGGGATAATTATTTCTCTTCCATGTAAGTCTAGAGCTGAGCAGTCCATGGCTGGTGGGTGGCTCTGCCATCTTCGACAGTTTCCCTCTCTGGGGCCAGAGCAGCTACACCCCAAGATGCTATTTTCCAAGTGGTATGAAAGGAAAGGAAACAAGGCACCCAGCACTGCTTCCCTTCCAGCACCCACCTCTCACCCCGGCCTCATTTTTTCCTGGAAGATCCCAGCAGCTTCATAACAGGCCGCACCTCCAGGTTTGCTCTCTCCTGGCCTACACTCAGGTCTCTTCCCCTCCCTGGAGCCTTCAGCGGCTCCCCAGTACCCTGAGAATAAATCTGACACCCAGCTTGCACTCAGGGCTCCTCACCACCTCGCTCGGTTCTTCCCCAGCTCCACCTCTGCTCCAGCGGTTCCTAAACGGGAGTTCAGAGGCTTCAAGCCCGAAGCCTTCCTTCTGAAGAAAGGATCCCAGATGGCCATCAGTTATCCTGGAAGAAATGCCCATTTCCACTTGACATTTGTGTCCCTGTAGCAGGGAATGCAGGGCCCAGCATTTACCCTTGGACACAATAATCATCCCTAGAAATCCATCCTGAATATATATAATATACGCACAGAGTTATTCATTGCAGCTTCGTTTGTGTTAACGAAAGGTGGGGGTTAACCCAAAAGAATAAACTATGGTACATTACTTTCTGCATTGCAAACTACCCAATCTCAGCGATGAAAAACAGCACCCATGTAGTTTATTTTGCAATGATGGTTTTAAATTCAAAGGTAAGAGCATTTAACTCATATGTAGAATCCCTGAAATTAGATCATGAGTATTTCCTAACTCATGTATGTGTATGTGTTTCATACTTACCAGAACAGTGGCAATGCTGCACCAAACTAACTGAATTTCACTTCCTTATACGCATACATTCTGCCAACGTGCTCTTCTCCCTACTTCCTGATGAGTAAGGAAGACTGAAAAGAAAGGGAACAATGGGGCGCCCTATCTTTCCATGTCATCATTTTCAGTGTAAGTGGTTGACTAACACAGGGAAGTAACATGAACAAGAAGAGATATGATAGGTCCCTTGGTTGACTGTGTTTCTTCAAATGCCACTGCCTTTGTTTTCTGTGACCAAAGGAACTTCTAGTTTGAACAAAAAGCATGGCCTCTTTGGGCTGTGCCCCAACGTAATCATAGACGTCACGTGCTTCCCCGTCTTCATTCGCGTCTCTCTGCATGTCCACACACTGTGGGTTCACCAGGATTCTCTCTTCACGAGGCCTGGTGAACACGATACGTGAACCATTGACACCCATATTGTATGTATCTCTTCTGCTCACATGCATGATCCCTTGTCCCATGATCCCTTGCCCAATGCACAAGTTCAAAGGTAAAATTAAGAGTTTCAAGATGGTGACAGCAGAGCATTAAGACAAGAGAGGAGCCCTTCTGAGCATGGGGCCCTACATGCAAGGTAAGCGTGTTAATGGAAGCCATGTAGCAGGCATTGCAAACACACTGCCAGGGCAGCAAGGAGCTAATGTACATATATCCTCCTCACAGAAACATGCTCCGTTGTCCCCTCAGACTTTTCTTACAAAACACAAGTTCAAAGATAAAATCATTAAGCGTTTCAAGACTACAGCAGAGCATTAAAATTAGTGAACGGCCCTTCTGAGCACAGGGCCCTGTGCAGCTAAAGAGATCACACGCCCATGACCCTGGTCCTGGTTCCAAGCCAAACAGGCAGAAGCTACGTGGCCTTTCGTGACCTGGCATGGAAAAATCACAGTATAGGAGCTTCACTTCCACCCTACTTTACTGGGCAAAGTAGTCACGGAGCCTCAGCCCAGATTTGGGGTGGGGTGGAAGAGGGGATCATCATAGACCCCGCCTCTCGAAGGGAAGAGTGTCAAAGAATGTACAGCCTTTTAAAAACCATACACACACCCCATTTTGGGTGGTAATGTGGACGTATAAAGGTCACATTTCCCAGACTCCCTTGATATTAAGGTATGACATTTGACCAGCTTCTGGGCAATGATATGTAAAAAGAAATGTGATGTCAGAAAAATGGGAAAGCTGACCCAACCAGAAGATGAACCCCTTTGCTCCACAGCCCCGTGTCCTTTTTCCTGAGGTGTAGGTATGATGGTTGGAGGACCAGCAGTTGGGACCATGACGTGAGCTTGAGGATTGAAGCCACAAACTGAGCTGGTGGGGCAGGACAACAGGAGGAGCTTGGATTTCTTTTGATCATGGCGCTGCCACCCTGGACCACCTCACACAAGAGAGAAACAAACTTTTATCTTATGTACTCTGCTGTTAATTGGGACTTACAATCTTAACTGATACTACACATCTTTCTCAGGGACTTGTGGGAAGACATGAGATCCCAAAAAAGGAACCCACAATGCTGCCTGGTGCTAACTCTGTTGTGACTCTTTCAAATGAAAGGAATTTTGAAGCCAGATTTTTTTTTTTTTTTTTAATTACCATTCTGGCTCCGCACCATAGCTGGTGTGGTCTTCTCAGAACTCAGATCAGGTCATTCTCATGCTTACAATCCCTTCCATGGCTGCCTGCCACTTGACTCCAGAGTAAAGAGGAAAGCCCCAGGGGTCTGACCCCTCCCAACCTTTCCAGCCTCATCTCACACATTGCTTGGGACTGCAGCTGCCATTTTGTTTTCCTGCAGAGAGGCTGACCATGGGTAAGAACAAAGAGAAAAGCAGGGCCTAGAGATGATGTTTGGATCCTGAACCAAGCTGCACCTGAATCCAGGTCACTGTGGACTTTCAGCTCCTTAAACCAATACAAGTTCTATTTTGCTCAAGCAACTCTGAGTTGGGTATCTGTCACCTGCAGCTTAAAGAAGCCCAAATGGCACACAGGCAGGCCTGAGGGGTTTCAGAAGTCAGCAGAGGATGCCCAGGTGTCTGCTGTGGTCTTTCCTGGGCTTAGCAAATGAGCCACGATGTAGTGACATGTACTGGACAATTAGATGTATTCTAATCTCTTCTGAAAATCACAGACAAAAGAGAGCTCCCAGAGCCCCTGCCTTCCTCTAAATTACACTGGTGGAAATGTTTGTGTGTGATGACTATGTTCATTATTTTGACCATGGTGATGGTTTCACAGACATATACATATGTTAAAACTTATCAAATGGTTCATCTTAAATATATGCCATTTATCACATGTCAATTTTACTTCAATAAAGCTTCCTAAATAAAACAAAAAAGTTACTAAGTTAGAGAAGATACTAGTCATTATTTTCTCTTCACACCCAAAGGTCCTCAGACATAGGTTTGACAAGACATAGAGGCTACCATTTAGAATTGAGGAAATACAATATTTCATTTAATCCTCACAATTCAGCAAGTGATTGAACCTGTTGTTTAAATGAGAAAATGAGATGAAGTGATTGCTGTCACTTCCATTCTGTCCCTGCTCCTTATAAAGCATGCCACAAAGCTGTTATATTTGATACAGTGTGACACAGGTATGAGGACTAGAACTGATGACAACAAATAATCTAATATCTATCTATCTATCTATCTATATATATATATATATATATATATATATATATATATATATATACATATATATATATATAATTGGTATCACATATCCTTGAGGAAGAAAACAACAATTACCCAGACTTGGCATTTTGGAAGGATATGTTGAGAGACACCTGGGGAGTAGGGAGACATATTCAGGAAGAGGGAGTCGCTCCCAAGGACCCTTCCTGGGACTCCTGTCTCAGTGACCATGTGGTGGAAACAGCCTTAAGCTCTGTGGGTGACCCACATCCAAAGACCTCTCTGGGCCTCAGTCTCCTCAGGCTGGGTACCCCCAGACCCCTGTGTGGGTAGGCGCCAGGCTTTGCTAGGCTCCTGCGATGGTGTGATTTGTAATAAGAAATATATAGATTAGGCCTTCATCCCCTTTTCTGGCTCAGAGCTCCCAAAACCCTTGGAACCTCCTAAGTAATAAGAGCAATGAGAGCATCTTTTGTTATATTTGGTCTTTTGTCATTGGTTCCTAAAAATGCTCTGGGGCCAGAAAGGTGAAAGGAATGCCTTGTTATACACCTGAGTTTATGTCAGTGAGGTGACTTTCAGGAAGCCCCAAAGGATGGTGACCAGTATGGGCAATTCTATGATTAGAGGATTGGAAGTTTCAGCCCCACCTCCCAACCTCTGTGAAGGGGAGACAGACTGGAGGTTGAATCAATCACCAACGGCCAATGAGTAAATCAGTCATATGCAGGTAATGAAGCCTCCATAAAAACCCAAAAGGACAGGATTCAGAGAGCTTCTGGGTTCTTCAACACGTGGAGATGCAGAGAGAGTGGTTCACCCAGAGAGAGAATGGAAGCTCCATGTCCCGACCCACATACCTTGCCCTATGCATCTGTTCCATCCAGCTGTTCCTGCAGTGTATCCTGTTATCGTAAACCAGTGATCTAGTAAGTAAACTATTTTCCTGAGCCTGTGAGCAGCTCTAGCAAATAAATCGAACCCGAGGAGGGAGATCATGGGAACTTCCTATTTATAGTTGTTTTTCAGAAGCACAAGAAACAACCTTGACTTGAGGCTGGTGTCTGTAGTGAAGCATGCACGTTCTTGTGGGTCTGAGGCTCACTCAGGTTAAATAGTTAGAACTGAGTTAAATTGTAGGACACGGAGCTGGTGCCGCAAAACTGCTGGATGTGTGACACACCCACGCATCTGGCGTCAGAAGTGAGGTTTGTAGTGTTGTAGTGGAATATTGAGAGCAGAGGAGTCCACAGGAGTGTGGTTTTCCTTTACAGCCCCACCCCAACCCTCACCACTCCCACCCCCCTCCCTCCGGCAACCTGGCACAGGGACTGTTCTGTCAGATTTCTTCACTCACAAATCCCAGGAAGAACTCAATATGGGAACTGCATTCTCTGTCCTCCAGATTCCCCTTCTCACCAAGCTGTCAGATCACATGTCTAGCTTCAGGCCAGAGGCTGAGCTCCGGGCTATGCCTGCCCTCCCACCCCTCCTAATCCTGCTGTCCCTTCACCCCAGCCTGGCCCCTCCTTCCTCCTCCAGCCAAGCCCTTCATTCCCAGGGGCCAAAGGATGTCATGATGCAGTTAATTAAAGTGATCCCAGAAGTCAGAGGCCCAGAGGACAAGGGTGTATGGTTCCTGTTTCCTACACATGTGCACCACACATACGCATACCCAGAAAAAGAGATCCATACATCCATGTGCCTGACACCTGCCTCATGATATTCACATGTGTATCCAGAATACAGAGACGGAGCCCGCAGCAGCCCACGGGCTATAAAGATAGTGGACAGAGTTAATAATGCACAACCACTCAATATCTGTGTGACCTTATGCTAACTACACACGCTCTCTGTGCCTCATGCCACCTTCTGTAACAAGCCAGTATAAGAGATGGCTTATACTGAGGTCATTGGAGGATGGAATATTTGTCATGCTGTGGATCCCTTCGGCATTTAATGAAACCATGGAGCCCTTCTCAGAAGGATATTTTCAAATGCTTGACTTAAATTTCATTGGATTATGAAGGAAACGTTCTACTTAAAACATGGTCACCAAAATATTTTTAAATAACGTAATTGTGATATAGTACTTAAATAACAAGCTCTAATGGTGGATTTCAAAGTACTGTAATTTCAAAGTAATAATAAGTGTTAACATTTTGAGATATTCATAACCACTGATAGAATTGAAAGCAGCTATGATTTCTAAAGGTGGCAAAGTTCCAGGCACTGCTGATACCACAGTGGCTTGTCCCCTATGTTCATAATTGAAGGAAGTACTGAATTTAATTAACAGTGAATGAAGATAAATTCCATCCATGAAACTCAGTAAGAACCCAGATTAAGATTCCTTGGAATAATAAACAGGAGATCCGAGATGGCAGAGTAGATAAACTCCATGCCTGCTTCCTTCTGTGAGCACATTAAAATTACAACTAAATTATAGAGCAATCAACATGGAGAACCATCTGAAGTTTGACTGAACAGAAGTTTTATTACCAAGGATGTAAAGAAGAAGCCACATCAATACTGGTACAAGGGGCAGAGACGCAAAAGGGGCTCGTCCCAAACCTCTGTGGGGTGATTGAAAATAGAGAGGGATATACCTCAGCCATGAAGGTTCCCCCCTGGAGGAGTGAGAGACCCCAGCCCCACACTGGTCTCCCCAGTCCAGAGTACTGCTGCCAGGAAGAGGAGTCCCCACAACATCTGGCTGTGAAAAACAGTGGGGATTCCAACCATCTGGGTGGGATAGAAGGCTATGGGAAACCCAGACATCCTCTTAAGCGGTCCACACACAGACTCACTCGCTTGAAGGCACTCACCTTGGGCTCAACAGAGGGACAGTGACTCAGGAGGTGTCAGAGACATACAGGGAGCAGACTGAGGTGTGTGGCTTCGAGGCCAGGGCTAGAGGGCAGTTGCCATTTTCCCTATGTGGGAGGGATCCTGCTCCCATGCAGCCAGAAAGGTGGCCGCCATCTTTCCTGTGTTGAGCCCACTCCTGCTCTTATGGGAAATATGAATCTGATTGGTCTGGTGAACTCCAGGGCTCCACCCTGCTCACTCACTGGTACCCTGCCCCACCCAACTCCCCCAATGCCAGAGGCACTTTCTCAGGGAGCAGCCAGCCCTGCCCACATTGCACTCTTTCTTGGAAAACTATCAGAGTCCACAGGCCCCATACAGGCAATGACTGGCCTCAGTGTATTCTGAGACTCTTCCTGAGTAGCTCCAGGCTCAGCCCTGGCACCAAACCAGAATCTACATTAACCTGGTGAACACAACTCTTCCCACTCTAGTGACTCCCTGAGACCCTGCCTCACCCAACTCGAATACTGCGCGAAGCTTTATCAGTGGCTGACCTTTAAGTGAGCCAGCAGGTGGCAGCAGGCCTCATAGTGTCTTGGCTTTTTGCGGAGCTACCAGGCCCAGTACTGATGGCAGCCTTTCCCACTTGCCTCCAGGTTTAATACAGACAGCATAAACCCATAGATCATTTTTTAGCTCCTACCAAGTAGTCCCCAGCTGGTCGCAGGCAGTGGGTGACCTAGGCCTGCACTGGAGCCTCTACCAAGATGCCCCAGAACCAACATACCTGGAGATTGGCTTCAGACCACAGGAGACCACTGCCCAATTGGCCCCACAAGCGGCACACACAAAAGGCGGTCTCAATAGACACCAGAGCCTGTTCGAGTGAATCCCACTCCCTGGGGTAAGCCCCCCTCACAGCAGCCCATAAGCTGTGGACATGGCCAAACCCCACAGCCGTAATCAGCCTGCAGGTCAATACCACCCACTGACATGCCAATGGAAATCAACTATAATAGGAGGGCACAAACAACCCACACAAGGGACACTGTTGGAGCACGCAGAACAGGTAACCAGGGACACTGTGCCAAGGCCCACAGGACACCTACTACCTAAAGTCACCCAGCCAAAACTGGGAGACATAGCAGATCTACCCCATACATAGAAAAAACACAGGGAGGCAGCCAAAATGAGGAAACAAAGAAATACATCCCAAATAAAAGAACAGGAGAAAACTCCAGAAGAAGAATTAAACTAAATGGAGGCAAGCAACCTACCAGAGAGAGAGTTCAAAGCAATGGTTATAAAGATGCTCAAGGAACTCAGTGAGATCTTCAACAAAGAGATAACAAGCATAAAAAAAGACATAGAAACCATTTAAAAAAAAAAAACAGTCAGAAGTAAAGGATACAATAACTGAAATGAAGAATGTACTAGAAGGAATCACCAGCAGACTAGATGAAGCAGAGGATCAAATTAGTAATTTGGAAGACAAGGTAGCAGAAAACACCCAATCAGACAGCATAAAAGAAAAAAGAATCCAACAACCTGAGGATAGTTTAAGAGACCTCTGGGACAACAGTAAGTGTAACAATATTCGCATCATAGGGGTACCAGAAGGAGAAGAGAGAAAGCAAGGGATTGAGAACCTATTTGAAGAAATAAAGACTGAAAACTTTCCTAACCTGCTGAAGAAAATAGAATACAAGCCGGGAAGTGCAGAGTCTCAAACAAGATAAACCCAAACAGGCACACACCAAGACACAATATAATTAAAATGGCAAAAGTTAAAGACAAAGAGAGAATCCTAAAAGCAGCAAGAGAAAGGCAACTAGTAACTTATAAGGGAGCCCCCATAAGATTGTCAGCTGATTTCTCAACAGAAACTTTGCAGGCCAAAAGGAATTGGCAGGAAATATTCAAAGTGATAAAAAGCATGGATCTACAACTAAGACTACTCTACCCAGCAAGGCTATCATTTAAAATTGAAGGACAAATAAAGAGCTTCCCAGACAAGAAAAAGCTAAAGGAGTTCATCACCACCAAACCAGTATTACAAGGAATGTTAGAGGGACATCCTTAAGACGGGCGGGGGAGAATCAAAATTATGAATAATAAAATAGCAATAGCTACATATCTATCAACAATTTCTTTCAATGTGAATGGATTAAATGCTCCAATCAAAAGACAAAGGAGAGCTGAATGGAAAAGAAAAAAACCCTTACATATGCTGCCTACAAGAGACTCACTTCAGATTGAAACACACACACACACAGACATAAAGTAAAGAGATGGAAAAAGATATTTCATGAAAATGGAAACAAACAAAAAAAGCTGGAGTAGCCATACTTATAATAGACAAAATAGACTTTAAACAAAGGCTATGACAAAAGACAAAGAAGGACCCAGTAATCCCACTTCTGGGTATTTATCCAAAGAAACCCAAAACACTACTTCAAGGGATGTGTGCATCCATGTATTCATTGCAGCATTGTTTACAATGGCCAAGATGTGGAGGCAGCCTAAGTGTCCATCAATGAAAGAATGGATAAAGAGGAAGTGGTACATACATACAATGGAATATTGTTTAGCCATGGAAGGAAATGTGTCCTTGCCATCTGGGGCGGCATGGGTAGACCTGGAGGGTATTGTGCTGAGTGGAGTATGTCAGACAGAGAAAAAGATGCAATATGATTTTGCTTATATGTGGTATCTAAAGAACAAAATAAACAAACAAATCAGAAACAAACTCATAGATACAGAGAACATTTTGATGGTTGCCAGTTGGGAGGGTGGTTGGGGGTGTGGGTGAAAAACGGGGAAGGGATTAAAAAGTACAAACTAGTTGTTACAAAGTAGTCTTGGGGATGTAGGGTACAGCATAGGCATATAGTCAATAATATTGTAATAACTATGTATGGTGTCAGATGGGTACTAGATTTGTTGGGGTGACAGATGGGAGGGAGTTTCGGGAAGGGTGAAAAGGTGAAGAAATTAAGAAGTATATTAGCAGTTAAAAAATAGTCATGGGAACGGGGTCAAATATATGGTGATGGAAAGAGAATGACTCTGGGTGGTGGACACACAATGTGAGACATAGATAATGTATTACAGAATTGTACACCGTGAAATCTATGTAACTTTACTAACAGTTGTCTCCCCAATAAACTTTAATTTAAAAAAAAATAGTCATGGGGATGTAAAGTACAGTGTAGAGAATATAGTCAATGATCTGGAAATAACTATGTATAGTGCTAGGTGGGTACTAGACTAGTCAGGGGGATCACTTCTTAAATTATATAAATATCAAACCACTATACTGTACCCATGAAATTAATATAAAATAATATTGAATGCCAACTGTAATTGAAAAACTGAAAAGCAGGGGAAAAGTGAAGGGGAATAGTGGTCCAAATTTCCAGGTATAAAACAATAAGTCATGGAAATCTAATGTACAGCATAGGGAATATAGTCAGTAATATTGTGATAGCATAGTACGGTGTCAGATGGTTGCTTGATTTATGGTGGTGATCGCTTCTTTAGGTCTATAAATGTGGAACAACTATGATGCACCCCTGAAACTCACATAATATTGTATGTTAGCTAAATTTTTAATAAAAATCTTTTTTAAAAAGACTCCTGGAATTAATACATATAAAATGCTTAGAACAGCACCTGACACATAGCAAGTGCTTGATAAATATTATAATTCATAGATCTTATTAGTAATATGATCTATTTTATGTATAATTAAAAGTATAACTGTATTAATATTATTAATATATTGTTAATATAATATGTAAATGGGAAAGGAAAAATTCTGGGAGAAGAAAAGTACCTCAAGATGCCCGCTTTGAGCCAGACTGAGCTTGTTGCTCCAACTTGAGTAATATCGTGAGATCTTCAAAAGGGGAAAGGAGTCCTCGCGGACCCACCAGTGTTGACTTAAACTGAGAAAGAGAAAAGCAGCTCGGCCATCCAGGAGCTGGCCTGGATACTGATCACCCAGGCCTGGGTATTGTTCCACACTGTCTGGCACAGGTAATAGGTGATGCCCTGTTGAACACAAACAATTTCACAGAACACCCATGTCAGACAGAATGCTCCGTGACTCATGAATCAAGACAAAAACAAGATCGCTCTGTAATTGTGTCTGAATAAAAAACAGGAACATTTCCAGGCCACAAAAATAACTATGCATCGCCCGTCTTGGCTCCTACAGTGACTACTGCAGCTCTACCGCTTAAGAGCTTCGCCTCGCTCTGGTCTGCCTTCTCTGTAGAGAAGATTTATGAAGATCCCAATCATATAATTACTCCCACTGCCTGACAACATCCAATCTAGAGGAAAACCCCACTTCTGTGAACTCTTCTCAAAATCACCTAACACAAGCCCAAATCCTATAAAAAGCCCTAACACCCTCTTACTGAGCCATGCAGGGCTCCCCAGGGCATGCATTCCCTCACTGCAATGAGTAATAAACCCAACTTGTTTAACGACAGGTGTGCTCCTGGGGATCTTAGGCTGCAGGGCATGGACAGAAAATTACTTACTTGTGTACACTCATAAAATAAGGTCTCGGCTCCTTAAGCTTAGAGTTCTCAAACAACTGAAAACTGAAACAAAACTACAAATTACATACTAACATACTCTAAAACTAATAATAAGTATTATTGTTAGTAATTATATCATTAATAATTATTAATAATTAATCCACCCAGGCACTGCTGTGTACTGTCCCTGCCTCACTCATTCACTTCTCACAACCTCCCTGTCAAATCAATTCTGTGTCTGTTGAGGATTAGGTAGGTTTGACTTCATGTAACAGAAAACTCAAACAACAGATTTGCAAAAGAAAGTGGCTTGTATAGCAGTTAACGTTGGCTACATAACAAACTACATCACAATTTAGTGGGTTAAACTAACCACTAATTTGCTCACGACTCTGTGGTTTGGCAGTTTGGACTGGGCTCAGTGAGGACGGCTTATCTCTGGGTCCATCGTCCATCTGCAGTCAACTATGGTTGAAGGCCTCATGCTCATGGCTGTTGTCTGGCTATAGGCACGGGTCGTGGAGGTAACTGGGCCACGCAGCCACATCCTCCGGCAGGCTGGCCTGCACTGGCTCACATGCTGGTCTGAGGGCTCCAACTGCAGCGAGCCCTATGCGCAAGCCCCTTTCAAGCGTTGGCCTTTTTTCATTGGCCAAAGCAAGACACATGACCCAGCCCAGATTCCAGGGATGGAGAAAAAGATTCACGTCTTGATGAATGAAGCAACAAAGCCACATTGCAAAGGGTTGAGCATACAGGAATGAGAGGAATGGAGACCATACTTGCAAAATATCTACCTTGGTTCCTTTTTCTCTTGTGTTAAGAGGTCTGGGGAGCTAACTAAAAGTGCTCCCAATGGCCAAGGGTGGAACAATTTGAGCTAATAATAATAATAATAATAATAATAATAATAATAATTAGGTTGTACTGGATTATAATGCAAAGAATAAAATAAATATCCATGAGTTCATACTGATACAAACAAATGAGTAAATAAATAAATAGATGATAGCTAGATAGATGGATAAATAGATAGATAGATAGATATCCTATGCAAAAGAATTCCAAATAATTTATGTAGATACTCCACCCTTAAGGAGGGGAACAGAACTTCTCACTCCTTAAGTGTGGGCTGCGCATAATGACCTTATTCCAAAGAGCACAGCATGGAAAAGGAGAAAAAAGAAGGCAATTCATCGTGGAGAAACTGACAGTGATCAAAGTCACGTCCATACTGATAAGTCATATCGATAGTATCTTCCCTCCACAGAATGTGAGGGGAATGCCACTTTACCTCTGTGGTCTTCTTCCAAAAACACAACACCCTGGTCTGGTCGTAAGAAAATCATCAGACAAATCCCAACTGCAGGACATTTTACAAAATAACTAACTAGTACTCCTTAAAACTATTGGAGTCATCAAAAACAAGAAAAGTCTGAGAAACAGCCACAGCCAAGAGGGGCCTAAGGAGACATGACAACTAAATGTAATGTGGTCTCCTGGATGGAATTCTACAACAGAAAAGAGACATTCAGGAAAAACAGGAAATCTGAAGGAAGTGTGGACTTCTTGGTTAATAATAACATAACAATATTGGTTCGTTAATTTTAATAAATGTACCATACTAACCTAAGGTGTTAATAATATGGGAAACTGAATGTGGGATATATAAGAACTCTCTGTACTATCTTGGCAATGAGTCTGTAAATCTAAAACTGTTCTAAAATAAAAAGGTCATTTAAACAATAAAAGGCTGGGAAAGATCAGTCCAGGCCAGAGCTGATGCAATCTCTGTGATGTCATCAATGTCTCAGGCTCCTTCTAACTTCATATTACTTCCTTACTGTGTGGCTTCATCATCAAGGTCACTTCTTGATCCCAGATGGCTGCTAGGGCTCCAGCCTTAATGAATGAACCCATGTAGGAAGTTAGAGAAGGAGAGGCAAACTGGCTTTCCTTCCAGCTGCATCAGTGTCTTCTAATTTCCCAGAAACCTCACATAACAACTTCCATTCATTGGCCACCAGTAGCTGCAAGAGAGGCTGAGAATATTTGTTTGTTTAGCTGGGTACATTACCACCCAGGAATAAAATCAGTCTGGTCCAGAAATTCAGGAAAATTGCATAGGCAACTAGAATCTTTCAGGTGCTATTCTAACTCCATTATAGAGATGACAAAAAAGAGAGGTTGAGTGATTTGCTCACAGTCTGAGGACTAGGCAAGAAGGAAGACGGATTTGGACTCAGAAATCATAACTCTTAAGCCGATGGCCCCAACTACTAAAGTATGCTGCCGTAGCATCAATGTACCATTAATTTAATGATATGCATGATGTTGCTTTGCTAAACCTGAATAGCCACCAGCTATGTGAATGTGGGACACTCAGCTGTGCTGCCATTTCTTTCAGGTTTGTCACACACTCCCACCCAACTCTGTGTTCCAATGACTTCTCCCATCTCTTGGTTCTATTTCAGTCACGGCAAAACTTCCTTCCCTCCCTCTACTTCTGCATCACTTGGCCTTCACTTAGCAGGAATTCGTCTTTACATATCAAGGTCACCTCTGCCCTTTCTCACCACCCAGAAATGGTTACAATGGTAAAGCACAGTGGTCAACATCACAGGTTCTGGAGTCAGCCAGGGTTCAGATCTTGGCTACACCCTTTATACTCGCTGTTGACCTTTTTGCAAGTTACTTAAACTCTCTGTGCCTCAACTTCCTGATCTGTGAAATGAGGATGCTAATAGCACCTGTATTAGAGAGTTGTTGCGAGGATTAATGAATAATATATGAAAAGTGCAAAGCACAGTGCCTGGCCCATAGTTAACTCTCAACAAATGTTCTTCTTTGGTGCCAGTGTGATCCCAAGTCCAAACACAAGCTCAGGTAGGACTCACCTGGGGTCATACAAATGATTCATGATATGTTTGAGTTACTTTCTTAGGGTTATCATCAAAATGAAAGCAAATAATTTTAAAATTCATACGGGGAACTCATTGATACCCATCCCCAATTCATCCCCAGATATCAGCTATAGAAACACTGCTTTAGAGCAAAAAGCACAGGCTTGTCACATCTGGCCCAGACTCCAGTTCTGCCATGAATTTGTGGTATGACCTTGGACAAGTCCCTGTTCCTATCTGGGTTCAGTTTGCTCAGCCCCAAATGTGACTTTGATACTATCACCAGGCCAAATACGACAATTGGCTGGGAAAGGAATTTGTGGTCTGTGAAGTTTTCGAGGACCCAGGGTTCATCTGGAGGAAACAGACCTTGATACTAGTTAGAGATGCTTCCTACTCCAGGAACTGCCCCTTCAGGGCTGGGATTAGGGGAACTCAGGCGCTCTCCAGAGTCTGTCCTAAATCTGCTGTGTAATTTTAAGTAAAGCCCCTCCTCTCTGGTCCTCAGTTTCCCATCTGCTCTTTGACGACCCCCTGATTTCATCCCACCGGACCACACAGAGAGGCTCAGGTCACACAGTCAGAGAACCAGACTCCAAGTCCAGTGCTCTTTCTGCACTGAAGCACCCCACAGCTGCCTACATGAACCAGAGGGGTCACTACTCCATCCCACAGTCTGCCCTTAACCCCAAACAACGCTCTGCCCCTCCAATCATCACATGGGTCACGGGCAGTTGGCTGGCAGAAACCAGGAAGTGACTAAGCAAGGAGCCCAGCAGATTTCTGGGAAGGGGTTCCCAGGATGGGAGAAGAGCAACCCCCAGTGTGAGTACTCCTTGGGGGTCTTTGCGGGACTCAGTGGCAGAGCCTGTGGCTGTCCTCTCTAGGGTACTGGCCAGGGATGATGCGTCTCCAACTGCCTCGGCCTCTGTGCCCTCCATTCAAGTTTCAAATTCCTAGGAGACTCGTACCTGCCCAGCCTGCACTCAGATGTCTGGTAACACCAGGGACTCAGCTATGGTCGGAGGACAGCGTGCATAAGTCAGACATGGCCAGTGGGGACATTGTAGTGATGCCCACCCCAGTTTGTGTCTGACATACATTCCCACCTCCGGGCATTTGCACAAGCTATTGCCATCCCTGTAGAGAATAACAAGAGGTAGTTCCTAGACCTGGGAACAGAAATAAATGCATATTTTTTTCCCCAAAACCTGCCTGCAGGTTTACCACTTATAAGCACGGTGATACTCTGGGCAGAGGGTTAGATAGGTTCAGGGCCAGAGGATTGAGGGGAAAGGACTCGTTTAGTTTTCCCAAAAATGTACGCGGACTGGCCCAGCCCACAAACATTTGTCCCCAAGGAAAACAAAGTTCCCTCCGCCTGGGAGGCTCTGCCCTATTGCCCCTATCAGCAGGCATGAGCTAGCTCGCACACTCCAAATGATGATGATAAAGCTAGCTGACATTTTTTGAGGCACTCAGCCTGGTAGTTGACCTGCATCTCTCATATAAGGAGGTATTAATAGCCCTATTTTGCAGGTGAGGAAACTGGGGCTCAGAGAGCTTAAGTGACTTACCCAAGATCACACAGTTAGTAAGAAGCAGAGCTAGAATTTGAATCCTAAAATGGTTCAAGGTCCCCCAAAACAGATTTAGGGCATAAAATCATTGACTAGATGGGGGAAACGACGCACCCACAAAAAGGAAGAAGTTAGGGACAGTGTGGGGGCAGAGCCCCAAAAAGCAGTTTCCAGGCTCTCGGCCTCACATAGAAAAGTGCTGGCTCAGGTAGTAAATGGCCATCGACTGTGATCAAATGGCCATCAGCTGTGGCTAGTTGGCCGTCAGCTGTAACCAGTGAGCCATTGGGCACTAATATAACTGCCGTGGCTACGCTAGCAGGAAAGGGGGGGCTAGCAAGAAGATGGTGGCTGAGTCTGCAAGCGGCACAGTGAGGGTTGAGAATTGTGTTGCTCCTGGTTCCTGTGTCTCCAACCCAGCCGCCAGCGAGAGTATAGTGGTATGACTCCCCTACCTATGGCTCTGTGGGTGTTCCTTTTTGGCCTCACCATGTCCTGCGTTCTTATGTGGGGAGTGGGACCAGATCCCCCGCCGGACGCCCCGCATGACACTTGGCGTAGTTGGCAGGATCCCCTGCACTACAGACACCCATTTGAGCATTGACGGGGCACCTTAGCTCACTGACCACCTGGAGGAAAGCATCCCTGCCCCTGTTTCACAGCTATAGACCCTGCAGCTCAGCAAAAGGGTGCCCTTTGACCAAGGTCCTACAATGGCAGGGATGGGATGCTAGCCATTGTCTCTCTGACCTAAACCTGTTCTTTGTCCCTCTTCCCTGGGGTCCCAGATTCTGTAGGGTCTGGCTCTTGTACCCGTGGGCCATGCTCTGCTAGGGAACCTGCATGGAGCCTGCCTGAGCTTGCTCCTCCAGGAGATGAGGGTGTTAATTGGGTGGCCAGAAACCACCTCTCTGAGGGGTCAGTGCCCCAGTGAAGGAGGGTTTGGCAGACGAGCTGGTACCGCAGCCTCCTAGGAGATGAGAGGCTGGGCCTGGCAAGGCCTCCATGACTGACGCAGCTTCTGCCTGAGGTCGCTTCCCTGCAGGAACCAGCGTTCAACTCCTGTCTGCTCTCTGGGCTATCGTTTCCCCCTCTGTACTTGAGGAGCTTGGACTCAGTGGTGGCTAAGGACCCTTTTAGCACTGACATTGGAGGATTCTAGTAACCCTGAGTTAGTCATCTAGTGCTGAGTAAACAATGATCCCAAACTTGGTGACTGAAAACAGTCTTACAGTTGCTATAGATCAGAAGGCCAAGCACAGCCTCGCTGGGTTCTCCGCTCGGGGTCTCACCAGGCTTAGCTCACGCTGTCGGCTGGGCTGTGTTCCTTTGAGGAGACTCAGTTGTTCAGCAAAGTTCAGTCCCCTGTGGCTGCCAATCTGAGGTGCACGTTTCCCTGCTGGCTATTGGCGGGGGGGGGCTCTCAGCCTGTAAAGGCCGCCTCTGGTCTCTATTTCCCTCACTTCCCAATCCACTGCTTCCCCTGTTGGCTCCACTTTCAGAGTAGATCAGAAGCTGGCACTCCTCGCCCTCCACAGCCTCCATGCCCGTCCAGCTCTTTCCTCTGCCACCAGGACAGTTGCAGTAGCCTCCTCAATGGAGGCTTATTCCTCCCTTGCTTCTCTGCAGCCCATTCTCCCCTTGGCAGCGCAGGATAGAGGCTGGGGGGTAACATACAAATCTGCTCCTGTCCCACGTCTGCTCAGAACCCTCCTATGGGTTCTCGGAGTAAAAGCCAGGATCCCCATGAACTATGGGCCCTACCCTGTCCAGCCCTGTTCTGCACTGATCCCACCTCCTAGGCCTCTCCCCTCACTTACCCCCTTCCACCCACACGGGCCTCCATGCTGTTCGTCAGACACACCAGGCACAGCCCCGACCCACTCTCTGTCTAGAACACACTTCCTGGAAAACATCCACAAGGCTCCGCTCGCCTCCTTCTGGCCGCTGCTGCAATGTCACGTGGTCAGCGAAGGCTGCCCAGACCACCCTCTTTAAAAGCAGGATCCCCACTTCTAATAAAGTTTTGCGTACATGTAGCACGTGGCCCAGCAATTCCACTCCTGGGCATTTACCCAAGAGGAATGAACGTATATGTGCACACAAGGAGTTGTACACGAATGTTCATAGCAGCTTTATTTGTAACAGCCAAAAAGTGGAAACCACCCAGATATCCATCAATAGGCCGGATGAAACAAGAATGGGGCATCCATACCATGCAGTACTACTCAGCAATAAAAAGGAACAAACACACAACAACGTGGATGAATCATAAGTGTATTATGCTGAGTAAAAGAAACCAGATTCCATTTGTATCAACTCCAGAAAAAACAAATCCAACTGACAGTGAAGGAAAACTGACCGGCCGTTCCTAAATGAGAAGCAGGTAGGAGGCGGGAATTGATGGCAAGGGAGCCTGAAGGAACTTTACAGGATGAGAGAGAAAGTCTATAACTTGTCTGGAGTGGTGGACACACAGATGTACACGACTGTCAAAACTCACTGAACTGTATACCTCCAATAGGTCAATTTTATTGTATAGCAATTATACCTGAATAAAAAGGGAACAGACCTAGAGTTCTCCCCTCTCCCTGCCCTGATTCATTTCTCCCCACAGCGTTTCCACTCTGGTAGGTATTGCTTGTCTTCCCACTTGAAAGTCAGCTCCACAAGAGCAGATTTTGTTTGTTTTGTTTTCTGCTGTATCTTCAGCGCCTAGAAGAGTATTGGCACGTAGCAAGTGCTTAATGGATATTGGCTAGATGAATGGATGGATGGATGGGTTCAGAGTCGGAAGGCTCAGAGCTAGCTGACGGAAGTGCTGTTTTGAAGCATTCGTACACCCACCTGGAGGTTGCGAGACAAACACCAGACCAGCAGAGCCTGTGAGACTGTGGGTAGTGTCATCATTCCATCCAGGGGCTGCATCATCACTCAGGCATTTGGACAACGCCATTCCTGGGGCTGTGTTGTGCCTACCACGGACCTTGGCAGATGGCCCAGCCCGGATCCTGACCCCCATTGGCTGGGGTTTCCTGTGGGTGCTGTGCCTGTGAAAACCAAAATGTTACTGTAGAGGGTGGAGCCACAAAACCAAGCTGGGCAAAACCCAGAATGTGGCTTGTGGTTGCCCCAGGGGTGGGGCGAGGTGGGGGAGGGGAGCGGGGGTGAGGTGGGTTGGAAGCCAACTGAGCCTGCAGACCCTGCTGGCCTGGTGTTTGCTTGTCTGTTTCAGGTTTCTTTTTGTCTACTTTATTTCACTTTATTTTACATTTACTTTTTTTCTACGTGGATAATATATTCACATGGTTCATAACTCAAAAGTTACAGAAAGTAAGAAGTGTCTCCATCATACTCTGGCTCCAGCCAGCCAGTTCCCCTACAGGCGGCCAATGTGTAGGGTTCCCTGTGTAACCCTCCAGGGAGATTTGATGCCAAACAAGAGTATATGGACACATATTCCAGTTTCCACAAACATAACACACCGCACATACTATTCCTGGTTCGCTTTGATCGCTGAACCAGGTATCTTGCCATTCCACATCAAGCGCATGCAGGGCTGTGTGGAATTCCATTGCATGACTCGGCCCAAGTTGATTTAACCACTTCTCTGAGATGGACATTTACAACTATTTTCTGTTACAAACAATGGTGTAGTAAATAACATTATACCTTTGCATGGGGGTATCTTTACATTTAAACAGTCACTTGCCTGCACTTAAACAGTAAGAATAACATACCAAACATTTTGAGATCTTTATTCTCATAAACTCAGCAGCTTTGGCCCCACTGAGCTCACGTTCATGGCGGGTGACGATTGCCTGAAACAGGGCCCCTACTGCCCTTTGAGCCAGGCAAGCCCTCTCCATTCACAACTACCCCATTTTGCCAAGGGGAACACCTATACCCAGACAGGGAGTGACACACCTGCCTGACACCTGGTCTCAAGGAGCCCAGAGGGGTGAGTGCTGGGGTCTCAGCCACCCCCAAACTCACCTTCCTTCCCACATCCTCCCTGGAGGGTGACCTTGGGCACGTGGCTTCACCTTTCTGAGGCCTTCGCCCTCACAATGGCACCAACCCCCAGAAATGAACTCCCCTAGGAGCACTTTGCTCTGTGCAGGGCACACGGTAGGTGCTTGGAGCCTCATAGATGCTCATTAGTTGGTTTGTATATGTGATTCTTCCAACAGTTTAAATGTTTAAATACTGCGACTAATTAAATTTTTAAAACCTGGTCAATGCATAAGTTTAGTCTTGATAATGCCCAGTATTAAGGGATGATTTGTCCTATTGGCAGTCGCTGAGGAAGGAGGACGATGGGTACCCAATAGTCCATCCAGTTAGGAAGTAGCAAAGGTGGGATTTGAACCCAGGAAGCCTGGTTCTAGGTGCTACTAACTATCAGGAACCAGAGACCCATGGGGCTGGCAGTGAAGGGAGGGCATTGGTAGTGAGGCTTACCAGAGATTATGCCACCCTACACCTACACACACACACACACACACACACACACACACACACTGGCAGGGCAGGGCTAGGCCACACCTGGGTTGCAGCAGTAACTGCACTATGTTCTTGCTATGTAACCTCCAATGAGGCAGCTGTCCTCTCTGAGCCTCAGTGTCCCCACTAGTAAAGCAGCTATCGTGCAGGGTGAAATTAGATACGGACTGAGAAAGAGCTTTGCAAGCTGCAAAGGCTGCAGGCATGTAGGGGATTAAGGGATTTGTACTACCAGTGGACACTAGGGAGGAGGAATAGGTGGGGAGGGAGGTTGGGGACATCCAACAGGCCTGGTCTGCCCTTAAGAACGTCCCAGGTCTGCGGAACCCAGCTGTCAGGCAGCTTCGATCCCAGCCCAGCGCCAGGCTGGCAGGCTCCAGACAGAGCTCCCTGGCTCCAGCAGGATGCCACAGTGAGGGCAGGGGGCCTTCCCAGGGCCTGGCCTAAGCTATTTTCATCCCCGGAGGGTAAAGGAGAGGGCCTCAGCTGCCTTCCTCCCCGACAGAACTGTCCCCTCCATGGCCTGGAGTCTTCCTTTTCGAACCCAGAACCTACCTGAGACCAGAGATGCCGCACAGCATAGCTGGGGAAACCAAGGAACAGAAAGGCAAACAATTTATGTAGGTGACCCAGCTGGGACTTGAACCCAGACCTTCCAATTTCTAGGAGACAGTTCCTTTCAGCATGCCATTTGCTCCCTCATTCTCACTCATTCCTTCATCCAACAAATGTTATGGAACACCTACTGCCCCCCAGGGGATGGGGATACAGCCTAGAGCAAAGGAAACTCCCTGCCTCCTGGAGCTGCATTCTGGTGAGAGACACAGGCCAGAAACAGATAATGTAGCCTCTGTTTACTGTAAGCCAGGGGGTGATATGTATTTTTTCTAGCAAGAAAAATAAGCCAGGGTAGGAAACTAGCAACTGTTGGATGCTGATGGTTTAGCTGGGGAGGGCAGTGAGTGGGTGGGTCAGAGAAGACCTCTCTGAGGAGGTGACATGTGGGCAGAGACCTGAATGAAGTGAGGGAATAAATCATGTAGATATCTGGGGCAGGCTAGATGCTGGCAATGGAAACAAGTGCAAAGGCACTGAGAATGTGTCTGGTGTGTTCCTGAAACATCAAGGAGGCAACTGGTTATAGCAGCATAGGTAAAGGTGAGGTGGGAGGAGTAACAGGTTTCCAGGTCACGAGGGTTTCATGGAGCAGTTAGCCCTTTGGGTTTCATTTCAGGTTATCTGGCAAGATAAACCATCCACCTTGTTCAGAGGCTCCCATAACTCTCTACAGTCTGGACCTTTATGATCCAGGTCTGGCCCCGTTCATCTTCTCTCTGTTCCTAGAATCGACTCCCATCACCGGGCCTTTGCACACTCTGTTCCTTCAATCTGGTATCCTTTGCTACTCCTATCCTCTTCTCCTGGTTAACTCCTACCTATCCCTTACATCTTAGCTCAAATATCTCAGGCTTCCAGACCTCCCTGGCCAGGTCAGCAGCGCTTCCTTCCTCCCAGAACCTAATCTTAGGAACCGCCTAATTATTGGGACGATAATTTAATGTCTGTCTGCAACCTAGACTGAACTTTCCAAGAGCAAGTGTTTTGGTTACTTGTGTTCACTGCCGTATCCCCAGGAGGTGGCTAGTGCTTGGCATATAGTAGGCGCCAATACATATGTTGCACTAATGAACAAGTGAATAGCATAGGCACTTTATAAAGATTGCCTCATTTCATTCAATTTTATCCAGTTTACAAAATTCAGAGAGGTGAGGCACCTTGATTAATGTCAGACAGCAAGTAAGTGGTAGCAGCAGGATATTCAGGTTTTTCTGAGTCCAAAGCTGGGGATTTTCCCCAATAGTTTTCCTGGCACACATAGGCTGTGGTCAATTGGAAATTGGCTGCAATAATTCTTCTATGCCTGTACTCCCGCTCTTTTGCAATATGACTAAGAGATGGATTCTATTTCTCCATCCCTTGAATCTCACTTGGCCATGTCAGTTTGTCTGGGACATGAGTAATCATGACACAAGCAGAGGAGTTGAAGTTTGTCTTCTCTTACCGAACATGGAACCTTGAGATTTACCATGTGAATGAGCCCAAGCTAGCCTCATGGAGGTGAACAGAGGAGGCACCCCAGTAAACAGCTTGCCAGCTGCCAGACACGTGAGGAAGGCTCTCCAAGGCCAGTCAGCCTCCACTGACCGCAACTTCATGAGTGAGCCTAGGTAAGACCAAAGGAACTGCCGAGCTGAGCCTAGATTGCCAATTCATAGAATAAGAAATTGTCGTCTTAGGTCACTGGGTTTAGAGTGATTTGTTACACAGCAAAGACTAACCAACACACATAGCTAGGGAACACTGTGCAGAGAATACCTATACATACATGCATATGAGAGAGGTACACAAATGGCCTTCCACTGAAAATCTGTCTGCACCCACATAGATACTCACATGTCCCTTACAGGTCACATACACACACACCAGCCATCACCCAGCACCACACACACCTCTATTCAAACCACTCTCCTGGCTGCTAAGATGTCCGTGAAAATGCCAGCCTGGAAATTGGTAGGTCGACATTGCCCAAGCTATGTCCCTGGCACTGGCCAGCACAGTGCAGGGCATGGAGAAGGACCCAGCAGACTTTTGTTGCATGAATGGGTGAATAAAGGAAAAGGCACGGAATGGGCCATAGGTTGGCACCAGTGAGCAGATGGCACTGAGGGGTTCCCATGTGTAAATGGAGAGGCCCGGCAGCAGGGGCCATAACTTCAGTTTCTATCCCTCTTAGAGACCCACATGGGCAGGGACATATAGTGGGTGCTCACAAATGATTCTCTTACAAATTGTACTTGTGCTTGAGACTCTGTTTTTAAAATTGGCTCCACTGTTTGTTTTTACAGGGGAGGATGGGGTGTTAAAAAAGCACTTGATGTGTTTCAGGAAGGAAATTGGAACCAATAAATTATCCTTTCTATGTGTAACTATGGGGAAATGAAGGATGTCTGAGAATTAAGGATGGGTTAGGAGAAAACTAAGGAAATGAAAAACAAAGCAGGTAGGAACTCCAGGAAAAAACAAAGAGTTTCATGAGAAAGGAAACGTAACCATAACATGTGATTCGGCTTAGCAGGAAATAATTCTTATATAGTTGCAATATAAATAACACTAAATATTCATTTAATGGAAACCTGTGATAAATCTAGATTGAAAGGAGAGGAGGGTGAGAACAGTTCAATCTTCCTTGATAATAATAATTAGAAAAAGGAACACAGTTAACCACTCACTGGGTAAAGTGCATTTTTCCAGGCACTTTACATGGGGAATCCTCACAACAATCCAACAACTTAAATATTCTTATTACTCTCATTTTACAAATGAGGAAACTGAGGCACAAGAAAGTTAACTCACTTGCCCAAGATCATATGGCCAGTCAGATATGGCCACTCAGTTCAAGGGCTAGGATTCAGGCCGTCAAGCTGTAAAAGCCATATCGTGAAGACACCAAACCAGAAAGTCGGTCAATATTTGCCTAAAATTAATCAAGAAAACAGCAGGAAAAGCCTGTTACTTATAAATATGGAGGAAAGGACGGGAAGAAATAGTTAAAAGTTGAATGAGGTTGCTTTGCGGGGAGCAGGCCTAGGAGTGAGTACAGAGCAAGACGCTGTTTTTTAATACTATTTAATTTATATAGATACATCCACGAGGTAGGAACAGGAATTGACAGGGAAAGAAAACGAGGGACTTTTCCATGGATGGTGCTGCTCTATATCCTGATTGGGGTTTGGGGTACAGTATGCACTCCTCTGAACTCAGGAAAAGATCTGTGCATTTCAATGTATGTAAATTTTACCTCCACCTCCCAAGCAAAAAGAAAAAAGAACTGTAAACAAAAAGAAATATAGCTAATGATATGCATGCTAAAATGCCTTTAAGGGGACATGCACTGATGTTTGCAACTTACTTTGAAAAGCTTCCAAAAAATAAGACGTCTTAATAGAAGGATAAGAGGGATGGATAAATGAATAGATGCCTGATAAAGCAAATCTAGCAAAATATTAAGAATTGCGCATCTACTAGGTAGGTATATGTGTTCACTGTACAATTCTTTCAAATTTTCTTTAAGTTTGAAGATTTTCTTCAAGTGTTGGAGGAAATATTGAATGTATTATCTGAAAAATATTAAATTTTTAAAAATCTGAATGGGGTATTCTGTCTTGGGCCTGGATGGACCCAAACAACTCTAAACCCTCCTGTGTGCATGTCTGTCTGGGAGACAGCTGTCACCGTGGTCTCTCCCATGTCCCCACCCTACCCAGGGATCCTAGAATCAGGGACCTATAGCCTAATTTCTTCAGTCCGCTCTGCTCCACCTGGATGTCAGGCAAGGTGGAGGTCTCGTACCCCTGATCCCTTTGAATGCCTCAGTAGCAGAACCAGAACCATTTCACCAGGGACATCTAGCTACATCTCATCCTCTGCCAAGAGGGTAAAGTCTGGCAGGTGGGGTCAGGTGCCTTTCCCAGGGGCCCATCACACCTTCATGACAGAAGTGAGCAGCCAGTTTGCCGGTCTCCCAAGCCCACGTGTATATAATTAGCTGGTGGGAAATAGATCAGGGGGCAGATCTCATCTCTACCTAATTAGGGGCTAGGCAGCTGGGGCCAGTCTGGCCTGGGGGAGCTGCTACAGGGGCCCGGCAGCCCCAGGGGACGGGACAGCAGCTGCAGGCCCTCAGAGGGACTGAAACACAGAGGCTGCCACTCACTGACCCTCACGCTCCAACTGGAGGCAGAACAATAGAGGGGCTGTTTCTGCAGATCCCTGAGGCTGGCAGGCTGGTAGGAGGGAGTAGCAGAAGCCCCAAGCTGCTCTCTCTACAGCTCCCCACATGGGAAGGTGGTAGGCTACAAAATCCTGACGGAGAGAGAGCCCTCCCGAGCCAGGAAACTTCTTTGGAGAAATCAAGGCTCATACTGGCACCTTCCCCACTTTTAAGAATCCCACCCTGCTCTCTTTACAACAGACCCTCCCAGTGCCCTTCTCTGCTACCTCCGCCCAGCTCCTGGGAACAGCTCTGGGCTTCAGGCTGTTCACACCTGCTCCACATCATATGACTATGTGCCTACTGCTTAGCTGCCCAACCCCTCCCCACCCCAAGACTAGGGCAGGGTCCACGACTGTCTTACCCACTGCATGGCACCCAGTAGGTGCTCAATAAAGTGGCCAAGGAGAAAGTCTGCCAGGATGGGGAAGAGGTGGGGCATGTGTCAGGAGAACCAGGGAGCCAGGGTGCTGCTGACTTTGGGGTGTCCATAGGCCAGGGTGTGACCCCAGGCTAGAGTGCAGACCTGCTCTGGGACAGCCCACAAGCTACTACCCTTCCTGCTGAAAGCCAAGAGGCAACCTTCTAAGGCGACCCTTGAAAGGTCACCTTGAGGATTCAGTGACAAGGTGAGTGTGAAGCGTCTAAGCCCAGCGCTTAAGTCTCCTCCAGGAACAAAGGGTCTCCCAGGCCATCACCCACCAGTCCTCTGACATGAACCTCCATTTCTCCACAGGTGAAACGCAGCTAGCACGCCTACCTTCTTGTGTTCCTAAGGGCTGGCAGGGCACAGCAAGGGGCAACACTTAGCACAGAATTCGGGCCAGGTTGCCTGGAGGGACTGGTCTTTGACACCTCAGAAGACACCCCCTCTGTAAAGCCTGCCCAGATTATCCACCTGACTCCATCACTATAACTTGGGGACCAGGAGGCCCAGGTCCTGCAATGTTAAACCTTCTGGCTGCCTCTGGGCTGATGATCACCCTCCCTGTGCCTCAGTCTCCCCCTCTGTATCATGAGGGGGTGGATTCCATTTCTCATGGGCTGGAACGGCATCCTCTTCTGTAACCCAATTTTCCCTTGTTTCCCCAAACTGCCCAGGCCTACCCCAATCCCCAGGGGGCTGGATGTAGACTGTGTCAGACAGACAGACAGACAGACAGCTGGGCTGACCTGGATATTTGTCAACAGCCCAAAGGAAATCTCCTCTTTATGCTTAAAATAAAACCTACATCAAACCTGTCACCAGGGCCCCCATTAGAGCTTCCTGTTTCTGAGCGCTGCAGCCAAGGCAGCCTTCAGAAAGGAAGCACCACCCAGCCCATCCCCTCTCCTACCCCTGAGATGGGCAGAGGCCACCCATGCTTTCACCCTTTGTGTTCCCAGGCCATAGCACTGATTGCTCCACCAGCCAAGGTAGGGTTTCCTAGCAGGTAACTAACCCGAAGGGAGATGGGAAGAAGGTGAGACCTCTGTGCCAGTGGCCTCCTCCCCTCCCCCAACCCAAAGAAGACTGTGCTGTCCAACTGTCCCCTCAGGCCAAAGTCACTCAGAGCTGGAGGCAAATCCATTTATTTTGTGCTGTCCACCCGATGTCCCTCTTCCTCTAAGAACTCTCACTTCCAACCCCCACTCTAAAGCCCATGTGACCTCAAGTTCAGGGTTTGCTCTCTGAGCTTCCTGCCCTCTCAGGAGCTAGGCAGGGGGTGAGGGAGGTCAGAAGACTCATGGTCTGGGGGGTCTATAATCATGTCAGCCTTTCCCGGGCAGTTCCCCTTCCTGGTCCAGGGGAAAGACCCCACCCAGTTCCAGTCCCAGCTCTCTCTCGATTCACTCGGTGGCCAGACCCAGTTTCCTCCTGTGTGAAGGAGGCCCACCAACCTCCTAGAGGGGTTATGAGGATCCCTCAGGCCAGGCCAACCACTGAACCTCATGTGCTACCAGCTCCAGGGGTGAACAATTACTAGGTTTGGAAGGCTCCACCCCAAGACTTCTCCCACCTCTTCCCCTTGTAAACACAGAAGAGTCTGATGACCCAGCCCTTGAAAAACAAGCATTTGTGTTTATTAACCAAAGGGAGGGAAGTCAGAGCCGTGCAAACTCCTACTGGTCCCTACTGTAGTCTACCCACCTGGGCCAGGTTGCCAAAGCCTGGGAAGAACAGTGGATAGCCCCTTCTTCCCTTCCCCCACCCCAGCGTGAATTACCAGGGAACCAGGGCCCACTGAGTAAGGAAGAGGAAGTCAGCAAAGAACAGAAGCGAAGGAAGGAAGAAAGAAACAGAGCAACTGGGTAGACAGACCGGATGAGATCCTTGGCCCCTCATTCTCAGTGAGGAGAGCTAAGTGCCCCAAACCCCCGAGAGGAGCCAAACAGAGGTACACTCATGTCAAAACCCCTACATCTGAGAGACAGGGAGTGGTCCAAAGTCAAGAGGCAACTAACTCTCTCCAAGGTCGGTCCTTGCCAGATGGATGCTGGTCCAGCCTCTGAGTCTTTGCCTCCATACCTAGTTCACACAAGGCAGCAAGCAGCCTCTTGTCTGCTGCAAACCAGGGAATGGATGGAGGCGGGGTCAAGGGATCAATTGCCTCTCCATCATCTGCCCTGTGACGAATGCCCAGTCCAGTGGAGGCCTAGCACTCAGCCGCTGGGGTCTCCCGCGCTTGCCGCAACCCGTACAGCCACTTGATCACTCGGGCGTTGCGCTCGACCACGGACACGCCATACGGGACGCGCTCCCGGGCCCGCTCCTCAACGGTGGCAGAGCTGCGGAGGGAGCAGCCCCCTTCGGAGCTGTCTGGCTCAGCACTGGGCCCCGCCAGGGACACGATGTCTGAGCTGGCCCTCGCCAGGTGGGCCACACCCAACCCCCGTGCCTCCTCTGGGTCCAGGCCACAGAAGTTAAAAAATCGCTCCAGGTCGGCAGCTGCCCGCGAGAAGCGCTCACTTAGGTCCGACTTGGAGCGCTGCAAACCCGGGGGCCGGGCCGGGCTGGAGGCAGCTGCAGTGCCTGGTGATGGGCAGGGCTGGGCAGGTGAGGCCGGCAGGGGACGGACATCCACTCGGCGGACCGCAGTCGTACTGGGTGGTGGGCGTGGGGGAGTGGCAGGGGGGTCCTGACGGGCTCCCTCCGCCCGTCCCGGAGTACGGCTGGCCTCGGCAGGGGACACGGGACTATCACACAAGTCGATGAGGCTGCTAAGGATGTCCAGGTCCAGATGGGGTCGACGGCCGGGGCCAGGCAGGGCTCGACGGCTGGAAGTGAGCACTGTGCGGCGAGTCCCAGGACTGAAGAGTGGCTGTTTGGACAGCAGGGGCTGCACAGGTTCCTGGCGGGTGTTGGCCACATGCAGGCTCTTGACGTACTTGGCCTTGTCTGCCTCCAGGCGCTCCACAGCACTAGGTTTCCGGGCTCCACTATCTGCTGGCCGCCGGAGCAGGTAACCCGGGACCTTAGTCCGCAGGCGGAAAGGTAGAGCGGGGGTGTCGCGGGTTCCGGGAGACAGCGTGTCCACAGGCATGGCTGTTACATACCCCAAAGGCTTCTGTATGAGGAGATCGGAGAAATGAGGAGACAGAGATCCAGGCAGAAAGTTGGCAGCTGGACGCCGGCAACCGCTGCAGGGGAGGAAAGAAAGAGAGTGGCTGAGCAGCTCAGACAAAGGCTCAGCAAAGACTGGAAGAGGCTGAGACTCCTTTCCTATTAAAAGTGAAGGCCACGCCCCTGATTCAGAGGGAGCCAATCAGAAGGCAGAAAACACCAGCTGCAGGCCTTGTGGCTCCGCCCATACCCCTGCCTTCCTCCCAGGACCCTGCACAGCAAACGCAGAGAGGAAAAAAAAGGTGCCAAAGAAAAAGGCATGGGCAGCCTGAGCAGAAAAGAGAGAGCAAGGCACACTTTAAAGGAAGCAAACTGGGCTCCGAGCTGTGTGCTGGGTAGGAGCTGGCTCAACCTCAGTCGGTCCTCTTAACAGCTCCATTTTGCAGATGGTGAAACTGAAGCCCAGGGAGGCAACCAACTTGATTAAGCTAATTCAGCAAGTCCGTGGCTCTGCTCCTTGCCTCCAAGCAAGATGCTGACACAGGGGTCTTTGGGTCAGGTGACCAAGAGAAAGGGCTCCACCCCCACCTGGACTACCCCCAGGGAGGGAGAATGGTACCACCTCCACCCTCACCCACCCAGGCAGGAAGCTGACCTGTGCCATCCACCGGCCTAGACATGCCAGGCCCCAGGCACAGCAGCAGAGCTTGAGGGGGAGAAGTGCAGAAAATCGCCACCCCCGCCCCAGTGGAGTCCAGACACCAACAGCTTCCAGTTTGGCACTTCAATGCCAGGCCCAAGGTGATCCATGTGTGCCTGTGTCAGGGGAACATCAGCCCTAAGCGACACTCCTCTAAGAGCGGCCGAAAATACCCAAGATCATACAGCCCCGCTCTTGATCTGCCAGCGGCCATAGCATAGGCACCCATCGGCGGGAGGGCCCACACCTGGGGGCACAAGTATCTACATGATTACCTAGGCATCAAGGCCTGATACCCCAGGCATCAAGGCACCTGTGTCCCTTTTTCCAAGGAAGGGCTGGGGCCACAAAATGCCCCTGCAGCCTCCCTGGAGATGGGCCAGGAGACAACCTGTGGACCAAGTCCCGAACTTTCTCATCTGTTAACTGGGGGAGGAGGATTTTGTCTAGATGATCCCCAAGAGGACTTGTAGTGCAGGCCATCTAGTGTTGTGTTGTCTAATTCAATAGCCACTAGCCACAACCTTAGCTTTAAATTTAAATAAAATAAAAACTTACAGTTCAGTTCTGAATCACACTGGCCACATGTAGCTAGTGGTCACTACAATAGACAGCAGAGATGAGAGCATTTCCATCCATAAGCAGAAAGCTCTATTGGACAGCCCCACTCAGACATCCACAATTCCAGGGAGAGTGTGGATTGAGGTAGGGAGGCAGGGTTCTCTACTGTATGCTGGACATTTGACACCATTCTCTCCTGTACTCCCCCAACAAGCCTGTGAGATAGATCACTGTCACCTCATTTTACAGATGGAGAAACTGAGACTCAAAGAAATGACCAACCCAGGTCCCAGAGCAGATAAATAAGACACAAACTCATATAAACCTAATTCTACTCATCTATTATGTTTATAGCTTTACTCTTTGTTGTTCCCATTCCTCTAAAATATCAGCACTATGAGGGCAGGGGTGGTGGGGTCTGTTTTGTTCACTGTATCTCAGTTTCAAGATATTGCTCTCGACACGTAATAGATATTCAATAAACTTTTATTGATTTGAAATGCCTATGGGGGCCAAATGTGAATGGGCAGACCTTGGATAAACTAGAGAGGGGCACACCCAGCCTACTGTAGGCAATGGGTCAAGGTGGTAAGTGCAGAATATTCTAGGAAGCTGGAAATCCAGAAGCGCAGGAAAACTCCAGATTCTTAAATGTTAGCATATTCAATAATAATAATTTTTAAAAAACATTGCACGGAGGGGGCAAGCAAGTTTGCAAACATACCTGCCACCTCCGCCTCTCCATGTGGCCCCCCGCCCCAGTTTGAGACCTCTCCTGCAATGGAAAGTTGAGAACAGAAACTTGGAGGGCTTTTGGCCAAGGGCCAGGGTTGCTCCCGAGGTAGAAGGGATGGAGTAGGTGGGAAAGGAAGGGTACTCCACTCAGGGACGACCCCCAGAAGACCTCCGGAGGGAAGGGTCTGGCAGGACAGGCAGCTTTGCTGAGCCCTGTAGAGGTAGCTAGATTCTGCCCCACCCCCGGGGCCGACACCTCCCAAACCAGTCCAACCCGTCGATGGCGGTGGTTCCCTCCAGGGCACCATCCGGGGAAACCAGGAGGAAGGAGGTCAGATGGGCAGGGCCAGGGCAGAAGCCCCGCGCTGGGGGGTGGGGGAGGGCGGAGCGCATCACCTCTGGCCTGACCTGCTGGCCCCAGGGACAAATGTGAGGAGCGGTGCTGGGCTTTGAGGCCCTTGGCCCACCTGCCTGCCTGGGGCTCACCCACCTGTCCGCTGTGCGCCTCCTGCAAGCAGCCTCGCCTCTCACAGACTCCGTTTTCTTATCTGCGAAATGAGGTTAAAAATAGACTTCCCCGAGCCTCCAGGTCACCGAAAGGATGGAGAGATAAAACAGGTCGAGGACATTCCTCAGCACCTGGCAAAAAGGCGGTGCTCCATGAACGCGGCTCCTTGTTTTTCTTAGGACTTTGACCCAACTCCGCAGACCGCCCCCCTCGCAGGGGTCTGTAAGCAAGATCCGGAAGGGTCTGTCTGCGACCGGACCGCGGACAAAGGAGGCACATGATAGAGGCTACTCAGGGAGCTGATCTAAACAAGCCCCACTTCACAGGTGGGCAAAGGGAGGGGTGGAGGCTCATGCGAGTTGAAGCCAGGGTCCCAGTCCCCAGGTGGGATTCGTTCTCTATGAGTCTCTGAGGCCTCCTCTCATCACCCAACGCCTACGGATTTCAAACGTTACCCATAAATAGCCCCAAACGCGCTGGCCCTGGGCCCTTCTCGTTGGCATTCCCGGGGCATGCAGCTCCATCTCACCCCCTCCCCACCGACTTCCCTGGAGGCTGCAGAGAGGGAGTAGGGGCAGCTCGGATTCCCGTTCTGGCTTCTGTCCTTCCCCATTTCGGGGCAATCTTGGGGAATCCCAGCGGCGGAGGCCGCGCGCTGTGTGACTCTAGCAGCTCGCCGCCCCTCTCTGAGCCCGGGTTGGCCTCGCTCTTAAATGAGGGGGCTGACTGCTCGACTTTGAAGGTCTCATCCTGGCTGAAAGGTGAGCCCCTACTCGATCCCCGCCTTCCCGAGGAGGGAGGGGTGCCCGGGCCGCCCCCCACCCCGGCCGGGCACCCCCGGCCCACACATACCTGGCTGCAGCCTTTCCACTACACTGCGCTCTGGCCCGGCCCACCTGGGGCTCAGGTAACACGCGTTTGCGCAACTTCCGGCGGCCAGCAGCAGGCAGGTGAACCCGCCGGCCCAGGTATTACCCAAAAAAGAGAAGGCTGAAAGCCAGGCAGCAGCCTGAACCAGAGCCCAGATGCGCTGGCAGTCGGCTCAGCGCCAGGACCCGGTCCCTGCCGCCCCCCTCTCCCGCCCACCCCAGGAAGCTCTTCTGGGAGCCCAGGCCGCCGATTCTACAGCCTCACTAACCCCATCTGCACATCTGGTGCATGGAGTCCCCATGGCCCACTCGGGCAAGAGCACCCAGTCCCCCTCTCCCACAGCCACAATACCCCCAGTTAATGTTCACTGCACAGCATGAGAAAGTGCTTTTCCTGGTATTAATTAACGCATTTTAATCTTCCCAACAACCCCTGTGAGGTGAGCTCTATTATTATCCCCACTTGACTAACAGAATACTAAGGCTGGGACAGGCTGAGTCAGTTGCCGGGAGTCACCCTGAGGAGTCCAACCTGGGTACTTTCCCTCCAGACCAAGCCTGAATGCCACCCCTTTCTAGCTGTGTCCCTGGGCAGGATGTTGGACCTATGGGGACCTCCAGTCTACCAAGTGAGGAGCATGCCATCTTCCAGGCCAGGCCAACGTGCCTTTTTAGGTCCTGACCGTGCTGTAGAAGCTTGGAGCAAGCTGTAAGCATTGGTAACAGCAATAATAGCACTAATAATAACTACAATTTTTGAGTGCCAGGCACTGTACTTATTTAGATCTCTGGAATCCCCACCCCCAAAAGAGGAACTACTTAATCCCCATTTTACAGGACACAGCAGCCCTGCAGTCAGGAATCCCTGGGAAGAGGTGATTGTCTCCTCTGCCAGCCCAAGCCCGGTTATGTCACTTCAGGTGGCGCGCTTGATTAGGCCAGTTTCCACAGGGATCCTGAGCCCCCGGGAAGGAAGTGCCCCCAGCTTCAAACCCTGGGGAGGCGGAAGATGGCCAAGTGCCATGTCAGTGCCTAGTAGGGTTTTGTACCAGGATTGGGGTGAAGGGCTTGAGAGAACAGGAAGTGACTCAGGGAACAGCTCTCTTCCCCCTAGGAATGAGTCAACGCTGAGGCCTCCTCCAGGCCCTGGGGTCTGATTTTAGGGGGATGAGGGAGACAAGACCACCCTTCCCACGATGGCCTGCTGGGTCCCTGCCTGGAGGGGAGGCAACAGTGGGGTAGGGGAGGGCTCAGTTAGGCCCTAATTGTAGTAAAGGCAAAGCAAAAATAACAATTTTCATAATAAAATAGGTAAGAACTTTACTGAGTGCTTTCTTTGTACCTGGCAATGTCCTAAACACTTTATATATATTAACTCTTTTGATCCTCATACCTGCCCTGTGGGATAGGTACTACTATATTATGCCTATTTTACAGTTGAGAATACTGAGGCACAGAGAGGTGGGACCACTTGCCTGAAGTCACACAGCTGGTAAATAGCAGAGCCAGGATTTGAACACAGGCATGGGAGGGTGGGGAGAACACGGGGCCAAGTCTCCAGTGTTGCGCTTTGGTCACTCACCAAGGGGCTCCTAAGGAATCTCAGCCTCTCTTGACTCCAGAGGGAGAACATCAGCCATAGAGCACTCCCTGGCTATAGTTCTGGGTCTCAGTTCCCTCAGCTATAAAATGGGAACAATAATGGCAATGTTTTCCCAACATCACTTAAAATCCCCTGTGGGTCCCCATCACGTTAGAATAAAATTCAAACCTGCACTCAGCCCTCAGGCCCTCCAGGATCCAGCCCCTGCCCTCCTTTTCCACCTCATCTCCAAACTTTTCTGCTCTAGCCACACAGCCCTCCCTGCTGTCCTGAACACACCAAGGTCTTTCCTGCCTCAGGGCCTCAGCACCTTCTGTTCTCTGCCTGAAACCTCTTCCCTCACCTCTCAGGTCTCACTTCAAATGTCACGTACTGAGGCCTCCCTGATTACTCTGAGACTCCTGTCAATTCTCACACCCACTTTGTTCCCTTCCAAACATTCATCACACCTGTCACTTTAGATATTCACTTATCTGTCACTTGTTTCCCATCTCCCCACTGGGCTGGGAACTCCACCACACTCTTCCATACTTTCTTCCTCCAGGGACCATACACAAGAGGCAACGCCATTGACCAAGTGGCAGGACTGGAACTAGGCCACCTCAAAAGCCAAGGCCCCTCAGCACGAAGCTTCCTCCCAACCCCCGACCCTGCCCCAGGCCTTCCCACACCTACCCTACTCTTCCTCCAGC
Source organism: Rhinolophus ferrumequinum (assembly GCF_004115265.2). Taxonomy (NCBI): domain Eukaryota; kingdom Metazoa; phylum Chordata; class Mammalia; order Chiroptera; family Rhinolophidae; genus Rhinolophus; species Rhinolophus ferrumequinum. The sequence continues at coordinate 23,663,013 of NC_046306.1, read as the reverse complement.
CTCAGTCACGCCATTTAAGCTGGGCTCCAGCCATTTCTAGCTAAGCCCTGTTCTGTCTCCAAACCTCCAGATGCCACATACGGACTTCTGCACACACTGGCACCACTGCCCGCAGTGCCCTTTTCCATTCCATCTCCCTGGCCACTTCTCTAGCATGGACTCTGGAATTGTCCTGCCTGGGTTCAAATCCCAGCTCCACCAGAGGTCGGCTATGAGACCTTGGGTAAGGTACTCAACTTCTCCATGCCTCAGTTTTCCCAACTGTGAAACAGGACTCCTGACAGTGCCTCCCTCCCAGAGGCCTGTGCATGACAAACGCCACCAAAGCATGAGCTGTGATAACTATTCCACCAACCCGATGCTCCAGTGCCAGCTCCTGGGTGAGGAATTCATCAGCCCAAAATACTGACCCACTTCTCTCAGAGGTTACAAATCTAAGAGTGCAGAGTCACTTGAATAACCATTTCTCCAAAGGAGGTCTACAAATGACAATAAGCACATGAAAAGATGCTCAACATCACTACTCAGTAGGGACATAGAAATCCAAACCACAGTGAGATGCCATGTCATTCAGATGGCCATTACCAAAAGAAAACAAGCCAACCAACAACAAAAACAAAACAAAACAGAAAATAACAAATGTTGGTGAGGATGTGGAGAAATTAGAACCCTTGTACACTGTTGAGAATATAAAATGGTGTAGCCACTGTAGAAAGAATATGGCAGTTAGGCAAAATTTTTTTAAATAGAATTAAGCAGAGGATCCAGCAATTTCACTTCTGGGTATAGACCCAAGAGAATTGAAAGCAGGGACTCGAACAGATATTTGTATACCTATGTTCATAGTAGAATTATTCCCAATAGCCAAAAGGTAGAAGCAAACCAAGAGTTCATTACCAGATGAATAAATGAATGTGATACAAACATATAATGGAATATTACTCAGCCTTGAAAAGGAAGGATATTCTGACACAGGCTACAACATAGGTTAACCTTGAAGGCATTATGCGAAGTGAAATAAGCTAGTCACAAAGGACAAATACCGTATGATTCCACTTATATGAGGTACCTAGAGTAGTCAATTCATAGCAACACAGTAGCATGGTGGTTCCTAGGGGCTGGGGAAAGGGGAGAATAAGGAATTAGTGTTTAGTAGGTATGGCGTTTCCATCTGGGAAGATGAAAAAATTCTGGAGATGGATGGTGATGGTTGCACAACAATGTCAATGTACTTAATGCCATTGAACAGTACACTTAAAAATGGTTAAAATAGCACATTTTATTTTATATGCATTTAAAAAAAAAAGAGGCAGCCGGATGGCTCAGTTGGTTAGAGTGCAAGCTCTCAACAACAAGGTTGCTGGTTCAATTCCAGCTTGGGATGGTGGACTGCGTCCCCGCAACTAGATTGAAGGACAACGACTTAGTTTGGAGTTGATGGGTCCTATAAAAACTCACACTATTCCCCAATATTCCCCAATAAAAATTTTTTTAAAAAGAGAGAGAAAGAGTACTGAGTCTGAAGCCAGAAGCCAGACTCCATGGATTCAAATTCCAGTTCTGGATGACCTTGTACACGTTACTAAAGTTCTCTTGTGCTCAGTTTCCCTTTGTGAGGTGGAAATCATAATAGTGGTTACTACCTTACATCATAATATTGAGGGAATTAAATGAGTTCATACTGATAAAGTACTTAGCACTCAGTGAGTGCTCACGAGATGTTAGTGATTTTCATTCTTAGTTGAGAGGGCAGGAGGTATGGTTTCTGATGTTTATAATTTTCATGACATTCTGCACCCCCACCCTCATCCCTTCCTTCCACCTGCTTCTCTCCTTCTCTTCAGCAGAAGCCCGCCCAGACTTGGGTAGAGACAGGAGGCCCTCACCTGCCCCAGAGGAGGATCAGGAAGGCTCCAGGCAGCAGGGTAGGGGCCAGCCAGTAGAGTAGCCCCAGCTCAATTTCAGCCCAGCTGTCCAGGTCAGAGACACCCAGCGGGGGCATCCTCCAGGGCCACACCAGGCCCCACGCTATTTCTGGAGTCTCCCCAGACACTCGTGCCCTAGCCTGCCTGGCGTCAGCCTTGCCAAGAGTCAGCCTTGCCCAGGGCGGCCTTGTCCAAACTTCAGGAAGGGAGAGGTGAGCAGGCTGCGGGAGGGATGTGGGGGCAGACGCATAAGGCAGTAATCTCCGAAGGCCCACCTCTGTTTGCATCTGAGGTTGCAAAATAGGGATAAAGGGGCTTGCATTGGAGACTAAATGTGAGAGATACCACACACAAAGCCTTAGGGAACGGCCTGGCACACAGGATGGGGAATGTGGGGGTTGGGGCAGACCCACAGCAAAACAACCAAGCCCACTTCCTGTCTGGATTGCCTCTGCCCAGGCCTGAGCTCATCATCATGGATTCTTATCTTGGCCCAGAGATGTAAAGAAATTTGCCCAAAGTCACACAGCAAGTCAGTTACAGATCACAAACAGGGCAGTGGTTTTTTGATTAAACATATAATCTAATATATATAGTTTTATATATACAATATATATATATAACTTTTCAACCAGGTGATATACGCATATGGCTCAAAATTCAAGAGCTATAAAGGGAATGGAGTAAAAATAAACTCCCTGCCATTCTTGTTCCCTGCTACCCAGTAAGTTCCCCTCTCTGCAGGCGCCACTGTAACCAGGCAATTGTGCGTCCTTCCAGGGAGATTTTAGGCAGACACAAGCAATAATGAACAGACATGCTTTCTATTTTTCACACATATGGCAACGTGCTGTGTGTTTTCACCTTATTCTTTTTAAAAATATGTTGTTCTTAATAATATATGCGGTTAATATATTATTCACTATAATATATGTTATTAATTTACTTAATAATATATGTTGTTGATTGCTATACGTTGTGCCACCTTGGTACATAAAGAGTCCATCAGCTCCTACTGATGCGAGGCTCTCCCCATTACACACCACCCGGCAGCCTCACTGCACCTACACCACTTGGCCTAGAAGTGGGACAGCTGATGGGAGGACGTATTTGTAATTATGACAGAGATGGGGAGGAATGCACTCCATAGAGGCCGTATCAATTGCTCTCCCACCAGCAGAACACACTGCAAACGGTCAATAAATGTCAGCTTTAGTTTCTGTGATTACAGAGGGTTTTGGAACCCCTCAATTTTACAATGGAGGTGAGTACCTCACTTACCTCATCCTAGCCTCTCCTTGCATCACATGCCAGTTGAGGAAGATAATAAACTCACTAAAAAGTAAAATATACAAATGGGGTAAATGCCACTGAGAAAAACAGAATAGACAAGGGGGAGGGCAAGACATACGAAAGCGATAAATATTTGTGGAAAGAATGAATGAAAGACTTGTTTTCTTTCTGATTTCCCAGAGTTCCTCTCTCCAGAGTCAGGAGGGGTTCCGAGGATAGAGGATAAGTAACCCCCCCTTGAAGAAATTCAAGACTCTCAGATGCTATGGTTCTGAGCGTCTAGTATTGAAGCCAGACTGATTGGGAGCCAACCCCAGCGGTGCCAAGTCGACTGTGTGACTTCAGGCAAGGATCTTATCTTCTTAGAACCTCAGTTTCCCCACCAAAAAAAAGAAACCAACAATAATAGCTTGGGGGACCAGGGGTCACCAGGAGGCAGGGCCTGGTCTAGGTCAGACGCTCCACCAGGAGGGGCCCCGGACCCACCCCCTACTCCAAAGTCTCCTGTGGCTCCCGTGACTAGTGGCTTCCGATGAAGGGCTGCCTCTGTCTTTTCCCCCAACCTGGACCAGATTCCCAAGAGTCCAACAGCGACTCCAAGGTCACAACACCTGTTGCCCACTTGGCATCTAGCCCAGAAATGTCAGTCCAGCCCGATCCCCCCAGAGAAGCCCTCAGAACCCCGTGGGCAGAAGGATCCCAAATGAGCCCTAAGTCTAACCCGTGGAGTTCTGGAGAAGATCAGACAGACGCCCAGAAGAACACCCGGAGGACGGTGTGGGGGAGAGGGAGGAGGGAGGTGATCCAGCCAAGGCTCCACGGGGCTGTGTCCCTGCTGCTAAGAGGCTGAAAAAGTGACCACCAGTTGCCCATCTGGGCCTCTGCGGCAAATTTAGATCTACCTAGATTAGAGACCGCGAGGTAGAGCAGAAAGACCTGAATTGGATTCTCTGCAAGACCTCGCCAGGCTAGGACACTTGTCCTTCTAATCCTCAGCGGTGTCATCTGTGAAATGAGGTACCACTGCCTCCCACAGGTACAACGCCAAGAGGACGCACACAGAAGGCGCTCGATGAAAGGAACCGCCCCACCCCCACCCCCAGGCCCAGGCTCGCGCCCCAAACCACCCGCGCCCTCACCTGGAGCCGGCTATAGGCGAGTCCCGGCTCCTTCACTGCGGTTCTTGGAGAGGCTGACAGCTCAGACCCCGGCGGGGAATGGCTGTGACCAAAGCAGCTCGGGGGGCCCAGCCTCACGTGGGAGCCCGCAGGGAACTGTTCCGAGATGCTCTCCGCACCCGATTTGAGCGGGGGGAATCTGAGTGTCCTAAGGCCTCCACCGGAGCGAAGGTCCTGCAGCGCAGAGGAAGGGGAAGTAGGCATGACGTTCCTCCCCCCTATCACCGGAATGGTTTGCCCCGGACATCCTGATTGGTTCCTCGCTTCCGTTCGAACGCCGCGCCGCCCGGGTTGCCAGGCGACCGTTTAGCTTCGTTTCCGGAGGTGAGCGCTGCGCCTGGGCATCCGCCCCTCCCTGCGCCTTTGCGCTGGCCTCCTGTTCTTCCGGCGGGCACTGTAGTCCCGATGCCTAGTTGCTCAGATAGGACTTTCTCCCGGTCCCCAGCTGGATGAGGCTCACTTTAGGGTCCCCGGGTGTTTCCTATTCCCGGTTTTCCAGCTAACTCGTTGTATGTGCCCAGGGAAGCCCTTTTCCCTCTCACTTCCAATAAATAGGTTGGTTTTAAAATCCAGCACTCCCGAAATTTACTAAGGAAATGATCGAAGATATGAGCAAAGATTACTATAACCCAGCGTTATTTATCATAGCAAAATAATGGAAATAACCTCAATGCTTAGCGAAAGGGGATTGGTTACATAAAACCATTCTGGGGAAGAGCTAGGTTTACTGAGCTTTTTACATGCCAAGTAAAAAATATCATTTTCATGATATAACCCTTGTCAGTGTTCATGGCATAACCCTTTGAGATGGATACCTTTAATTATCCCCATTTTCTGACGAAGAATATTATGAAGCCATTAAAAATTATATAGTTAAAAGATATTTAAAGTATGGGTGAAATGCTACGGAAATATTAGGTTTTTTAAAAGTATGTCTCAAAGTACTGTGTACAACATAAATATGTATTAAACACAGTCATAATACCATATGTACATATGTATAATCATTTATAATAACAGCAGTTAATTTTTTCATTGTGCTTTTATGGATTTTTTCCAATATTTAAACATGCCAAGAAAAAAAAAAAACATTTTTTAAGAGGATTAGAATAAACTAACTCGAAGGGCTCTTCGAAATGAGGACATTTCATTGCTGAGTCACTGTTTGGGTCTAGGGCATTGCTCAATTTACAACCAGCCTCTGTTTTCTATTCCAGCTAGTGTCTTTCAAATTATTGGATTGGATTGGATTGCCGATGATTGAGCACTTACTGTGTACATGCCTTGGACAAATGCAGGAGGAGGACGAGTAATATATCAATAGCTAACAATGACTGTGCAGTCTGGCGTGTAAATGTGCAAGATTTGTTTGGCAGTAAGGAAAGGCAGGGAGGATCCTGTGATCCTAAAAGACACAGATAAAACTCAGCAGGGGCAGATGCCAACTTTGTATTTCCTGAGGCTTATACAATTTAGGGAGACTTACTTAAGAAAGGAACTATAAAATTAGGTAATAAACTGATTATTTGGTTAGAAAGATCAAAGAAACCACAACAAATGATAAGTTCCACAAAGATTACAAAATCCAGAAAAAGAACATTACTTTTATGAATTACCTGTTTGACATACCTCCATCAGACTTTCCATGAACAAGTAAGACCATTCGTACATGTCGGATATGCCTCTACACCTTCTTGTCACAGTGCCAGCGGAGTAAGCTCGGTGAGCTAAGTAGGTGTATCTCGGGAAGCCATTCCTATACCTTGACTAAACCTCAGAATCCTCTGACCCAGATCTCCAAAATGCTAGCTAGCCCTCGCTCCATCATCATCTGACACAAGGGGAAGTAAGAGTGGAAGGAGATGGTAGTTTTATCAGAGTGAGGTTAAAATGTCTTGATTTGGCAGATTTTACAAAGGCATATGACCATGTGAACACACTGCTAGGGTGCCTCCCAGACCTCAGCTTCTCAGTGTTTGTGTCAGGAATGACGACATTGGTGCAGTGGTTAGATTCTTCTCTGTGATCTACACCTGTAATCAGGGGTTGGGAGATACTTGAGATGCCTGGGTAAAGGGCCTGCTGACCCATACAGCTTCAAAGCTTGCCTTTGCCCTGTGTGCCCTGGAGCTTAAAACAAAACAACATAAAAATGCTGAGCCTCATTCCAGATTAAGAAAGTGAGACAAACAGAGGGCAGAAGGAACTTCCCTTGGACTCCAAATGAGGCCACATGAAGAGAGGTCATTTGGGCACACTCAGATTCTAGAACTCTGAGCATCTTCACCTGCCAACAGCATATTGGTGATGTCTCCTGTCTTCAATGATTTGTTGAGTACTTGTTACGAATTCAGAGTGATTGAGAACATTCCAGGCCTGCCCCTTCCCCGCAGTGTAGGGGTGGGGAGGAAGAGCCCATAAGAATAAGAAGGTGGACAAGCTGTCATTAGTGTGCCCAGATCAGAGGGAGCTGACGATCCTATGACCACATCCTGACTCAGCATGTGAGCGACAATAACATCCTGCCCTGTAGACAGGCCTGAGGCTGTTTCAGTGCCTCCTCCAGTATCCTGACCTTGGCAGTATTTTCTCCACTCAGTTCAAAACCGAGAGGAAATCAGCCTCAGATGTCAGCTCCCTATCTTCTATGCACCCCATGGCTGTATGTTGTTTTATTTCAGTTAATTTAAAGGATGTTCTCTCTATGTGTATTTGCTTGCATCTGAACTTTTCTCGAAGGATCTACCAGAAACTGGTCCTAGTGGTGGCTACTGGGCTGACTAGGGCACAAGCAAAGAAGAAAAGCTTTTTAGAAAATATTTTTTATACAGTTTGGATTCTGTACCTTAATGTACGATCTATTTTTAAAAAATAACATTTTTAAGGATATTCTATGAGAGAACAAAATAAGGGCGTGAATTAAAAGACATCTCAGCCCAACTATGTCCCTCCAAACACGGCAGGTGAGGAGGTCAACTGGAATGTTGTGGGGACAGAGTCCCAGAGAGCAATTTCCAGGCGCTTGGCCTCACGTGGAAAGGTGCTGGCTCGGTTATTAGATGGCCATCAGCTGTAATCAGATGGCCATCCGCTGTGGCTGGGTGGCCATCAGCTGTTACCGGTTAGCCATTAGCCACTAATACAACTGCCGTGGCTACTCTAGGGGGGTTGGTTGGTTGGCAGAGAAGCAGACAGCAGATTGCTGCTAGCAAGTGCGGTTAGCAAGCAGATTGTGGATTGCAGGTTGTGTTGATCCTACTTCCTATGTCTCGCCGGGCCGCCAGCGAGACTGGGGTGCAGGAGGACCCCTCATCTAGGTACTGGTGGATGTTTGCTTTTGTGTCTTGACCAGCCATCATCGAGAATATAGTGGCATGACTCCCCTATCCATGGCTCCGTTGTTGTTCCTTTTTGGCCTCACCATATCCTGTGTTCTTGTGCGGGGAGTGGGAGCTGAGTCCCTGCATTACAGATGTCCTTTCAGGAGGGCAACATAGTCACATTTCTCAAAAAGTTTTGAGAAATTTTGTGCTGTATCAGTAGGCCTGTACTTCGATCTAGCAACTGTACTTTTAGAAATTGACCCTAACTATATAACGGAGGAGATTCAGAAAGATTTAACAAGATTATTTACTATAGCATTGCTATTAATAGTTAAAAAAAAAAAAGGGAAACAACCACAACCTAATTTCCTGGCCACAGGACAATGGGAATGGTGAATGCCACTGGAATGGAATACCATACAGCCATTAAAAATTATGTTTTTGAAAAATATTAAGTGATAGGGAAAGATTTTTTTAATATATCTCCCAATTCATTCATTTGTTCCCAATTCATTTATTTGTTCCAGAAATATTTTTGAGACCTACTATGTAGACACAAGCACATCTTTCTGGGCCTCAGTTTCCTCACCTGTAAAATGGGATTTACCCATGATTACTTCCCAGGTTTGTGAGAGGCACCACACCCTGACTTACCCTCAGCGCCTTATGGCTCTTTCTCTTTGCTTTCTCCACTGTCTCCGAAACATGTTCAACCCTGAAGCCCTGTGTCCTCACAACACTTACTAAACAGCTCACAGAAACAGTGAAAACACTGTTTCCAGAGAGTGGGTCTCCATGATGTGACAAGGGACACTTCCTCCTCTGCTAGCACCCCCTTTAAAACACAGGTGCTTCCACTCGGACCAGACTGCCCAAACACGGGAACGGTCTTTAGTCACCAGTTCTCCACAGTACATGACTCTCAAACCACCTCAATGCCTCCAGAGGGCCAGGTTCCCCCTGCCAAAGAATTAGGCCAGTTTACTATGGTCATATTCCAGATTTGAGGACATACTCTGCCAGCTCAGTCACACTGTGAGTCACCCCCCAGTTGCCAGGCTGTGTGGCCCTGGGCCAGGCCCTTCTTATCTCTGAGCCTCAATTTTTCCATCTGTACAATGGACACTCACTTTGAGTGGACGCAAGAAGGTGCCCCATATACACTACCCAGGGGGGTTCCTGGGTTTCAGTCCTTATAAAGAATTTGATTCTAAACCAGCAGGATCAGAGCAACCACAAGGCCCAAGATGTAATTGCTGAAAACTAGAGATTATGGGGCCCACTCCTCCTGAATTTCCAGGAAGAAGCATGCAGCCAGGAGACACAGCAGGGGAGGGCTCAGCTCAGGAGCACCGTGAGAGCCCAGCATCTGGAGGAGAGACTGTTCTGTGATGTGACCACTGGCTGTCCTGAAAGCTGGACCCTGCCCAGAATGGAGGTTGCTTTCTGCAAACCCCTCTTAAAGACAATCTGATCATAATTGATGTTCATTCTGACATCCCCTACTATGTGCTGTTTCCTGGAACAGGTTGTTGTCCTGACCTGGTCAAACACGTAATTTCCTTCCCTGGCAGAAGTCACGTACTCGAACCCGTGACTATTGCCCCCTTTAGGCGGAGATCCAGTTCATCTTGCAGCCATCCAAGACATGTCTGTCATGTAACTTTCCCTAAATAAACTCTATTAATAACCAAACTGGAGTGGCCAGCCTCCTTCTTCGGTCGTTCCCTCCCTCTCCTTAGGGAGGTAGATATTCAGACTTGGGGCTTTTCCCTGGGTCTGCAAGTACGAACAGCCCGTGCAGCCCCCACGCCTCCTCTCCCTACCCTATGCAGCCACCCCAGCAATATCCAGCTTCTTGGAGCTGCCCCCCCCACCACCAACCCGTTACTGCCTCCGGTGCCCTCTGCCTGCAATGCTCTTCCTGCACTTTCCTCTCCTGGCTCACTCCCCTGTGTCCTGTGCAAGTTTCTTCCCAAGAGCCTTCCCTGTCCCCTCCTCAGCTGAGCTGCGGGACCTTTTTCTGTGCTCCCACAGTGTCCTGGATTTCTCCTGTCATATCAAATTGTCTATTTACAGGTCCTCTCTCCCCACACAAGTGACAATGAGCACGTTAGGGATAGGTGGGATTGGCCGGCTCCATTTCCCACGCCCCAGTGCATACAGCAGGCACTCAGTTAACACTTGATGACAGAACTGAGAAAGAGCCCACAGATTGTCTCCCATACGTGGCCCCCAGTCCTCTCCTCCCGAGGGGCTTTCAGAGGCGCGGCGTGGTACAGGTTGGTAGCCCTGAAGGACATGCGTTCAAAAGCTCGTTCCACACCCTGCTGGCTATGTGATCCTAAGACAGTGGCTCCACCTCTCTAAGCCACATCTCCTCCACTGCAAACTGGGACTGGTGACACCACTTCCCAGGAATGTCATGAGAATCAAATAAGCTAACGTTGCACCAAGCACTCTGCACGCGACTTCTCACGTGGTAAGTGGTGAACAAACACCGTGATTACTATCACCGCTGCTAGTAGAATGGAGTGACATTCCCACCTGGCTCCCCTACTTTCAGTCCTGGGCTGCCCCATCAGAGCATAGCGCCACCTGTGACCAGTCAGTCCTAACTCCCTTTCTATTGTATTGGTGGGTGGTGTGAAGGCGGATTCTGTTTTCTTTTTCAACCTTGTCCCCCAACAAAGGAGAGTGAGACAGCACCCTGCAGAGACAGGAAACCTGGGATTGCCCCCGTTGTGCCTCTAGGTGTTTCACCACCTGCAGCAAGTCTCCTGACCTTGTAGGCCACAGGGTTTTTATCAGGTAAATGGAGGTGTTGATAGCTCCCAGCCAACCTCCTGGGGCCTCCCAGTGTAACCTCTGAGAAAGGGCTTGGGAAATATAAAAACAGGGCTCTCCCCAGGTGGGGCTGTTATCACCGACCTGCTGTGGAGTGGGAGCTGAGCTTTCTTCTGCCTGTCAGTGGTTTCTGAGCCTCGGCTTTCTATCTGGACAAAGGGGAGACGGTAGCTACCGGTGTGGAAAGAGAAGAGAGGGCATGTCCGCCTACCCCTGCAGACCTCCCTCCTCCACTTCCTCTTAGCTTGCTTCAAGATGTATTTACTCATTCAACAAACATTCTCTGAGCCCCTGGTGTGTGCCAATTACTAGGAAGTGGATGGGGGCGCGAAGAGTTACATTCTAGTGAGGGAGACAGAATAGAGAGTAAGTGACGGAAGAAGTGTGAAATGTTATCAATAAAAATAACTTTTTTCAATATGTTTTTTATATGACCATGCTTTATATAACATGGTCAAGGAGGTCTCTCCTCTGAGGTGAGACATGAAGGGTAAAAAGGGCAGCCATGCAGAAATCTAGGGGACGGCTGAGAGGGAGCAGCACGGGCCGAGGTCCTGAGGCAAGTATGAGCCTGGTATATTTGAGCCAAAAGGCCAGTGGCTGGAATAGAGGGACAGGAAGAGACTGATGTCACATTGCTGAGAGAGCTGTAGGCCACAGGGAGGTGTTTAGATTTTAAAGATAAAAAGCAACCATTGAAGGTCAAGATCAGGAATTCCCGGTCAGCCTGTCAGGGTTCCAATCCCAACTCTTCCACCCACCTGCTACCTGACTTAGGGAAGTTCCTTAAACTCTGGACTTTTCGGTTGCCTCATCTTCAATGGGAAGAATTATTTCACCTACATCATCCTAAGGTGTTACCTTGAGTCCCCAAGATGATACCAGCCAAACCCTTAGCCCAGGACCTGGTGACAGCCTGCCTGGCTTGATAAATGTGAGCTAGGCTAATGATGACATCAGAAATCATAGAGCCCAACGATGGGGGCTCCTGATAAATCTCAAATCCTGGCAGAGAGCACACATGCTTGTGCCCTGGGTGCCAGCACGGAACTCCTGGGGGCTGCCAGCAGTCTTCTGGGAGTGAGAGACAGGCTGGCTGCTGAAGGAAGCAGGGAGGGAGCACATAAGCCTGAGGGTAGGGTTGGATTTGGCCCAGCTGAGCCCCGTCAGCTCTCCACTCCCAAAGCCTTCAGGCCCCAGGAACTGGGACACGTTTTGATTCAGAAAATCCCAGAACTTTTTAATCCTGGGGTTTGCAAATCCTTAGAATCCCTTCAGTCTAATACCCTAGACTCCCACCACCCTGGGCTCTTACACTGTGAAAGTGAAATGGTCTTAAGGTGATTGTTTGACACCAGAGGAAGGTGGAGTGTAAAGAGATAGTGGCTTTCACAGAGTGAGGTTAACATCAAACACAGGGTGTCCCAGAGTAGGAAGAAGGAGGGGTGGCTATTTTATTTAGGTGCACCAAATAAATCCTCTTGGACAGCACTGTCCACTAGGACTTTCTGTGAGGGTAAAACGTTCCATATTTGTCCAGTACAGTAGCCACTAGCCACCTGTGGCTGTTTAGACCTTGAAATGTGACTAGTACAACTGAAAAACTGAATTTTTAATTTTTATCACATTTTAATTAATTTAAATGAAAATAGCCACACAAAGCTCGTGGCTATTGTATTCAATTGTATAGCTCTAGAGTCAAAGTTTGTTCCTTTTCAATTCCCTTTCACTGTTTTCACCTCAAAGAAAAGGGCTTAGGTCTCTCTTGGGCAGCACATATACTAAAATTGGAATGATACAGAGAAGATTAGCATGGCCCCTGTGCAAGGATGACACGCAAATTCGTGAAGCGTTCCATATTTTTCTGAAACTAATACAAAAAAAATTCCAAAAAAAAGGGGGTCTTAGTTTGATGTTACTCTTGTTAGTTATGTTTCCTATACTTGCTAATTTTAACAAAGAGAGGGGGCCCCAGACTCAAGGTTAAACTGGGATTTTTTTTTTAATTGGGGAATATTGGGGAACAATGTGTTTTTCCAGGGCCCATCAGCTCCAAGTCATTGTCTTTCAATCTAGTTGTGGAGGGTGCATCTCAGCTCCAAGTCCAGTCGCCGTTTTCAATCTTAGTTGCAGGAGGCCCAGCCCACCATCCCATGCAGGAATTGAACCTGCAACCTTGTTGTTGAGAGCTCGCACTCTAATCAACTGAGCCATCTGGCCACCCCACCGGCAGCTGGTTGTCTTCAATCTAGTTGTGAAGGGTGCAGCTCACTGGCCCATGTGGGAATCGAACTGGCAACCCTGTTGTTAAGAGCTCACGCTCTAACAAATTTTTATTTGTTTCTTTTTAAAAATTTGTCTTGTGAAGATAAATTTAAATACAACAAAATTTACCAACTTCAAGTGTACACTTTGATGATTTTTTGACAAATATATACAGTCTGAAATCACCACCACAATCACGAAATAGTTTCTCTCACCTGGAAGACGTTCATCATGCCCTTTTACAGTCAATTCCCTCCCCCTCACTCTGGCCACCACTGCCTTTTCTAGAATATCATATAAATGTGTCTGGCTTCTTCCACTTGAAGCTAGACTAGAATTTAATAACATTGTTTTATTCCCATTCCATTATTTTCCCCATATTTTTCTAATTATGGCAAATGATAATGGAATTCTACTTAGAGATATAGTATAAAATTTCTTTTTAAATTAAGTCTGTTTAAGTAAAGGAGAGTAAGTACACTTAAAAAAACCCTAAGTCACTAATGGAGCAGGTAGGTCATAGATACGGCAACAATTATCTTAGTGGGACACAAGTGGCTCACCTTTTAAAAAGCCACCCAATCCCACCTCTGCATGTGATACATGGGGAAACCGAGGCCCAAAAAGGGGAGGTGACTGGCCTGGATCACATGCAGCAGGTGGCAGAAGGAGGGGACACCAGTGCTGCCTGAGCAGATGGTGGAGACTGGGAGGAGAAGCTTGGGTCTCTCTTGGGGTTCGGGAGGGCTCTCCCTACCCCCATTCTGGGGCCTGCGCTTCCTGGGCTGTGCAAGGTCAGAGGCTGGGCCTGACAGATGGGATTCTGCAGAAGAAGAGAGTTCTGAGAGTGAGGAGCCTTTGTCCTCCTAGAGTTCCAACCCCAGATGGTAGGGCAGGCAGAAGAGGGGTGGGGGAAAGCAGAGCCCCTCCTGTACTGGAAGGTCACAGCCGAGAGACAGAATCTTTGTGGAAACTTAACACCCAAGACCCTCCACCCAAGGAGCTGGTGCAAGCCTTTCAGCTTTCAACTTGACCCCTCCATCCCACATACAAATCAGATGCAAATAAGCATTGCTACTGCAGGAACCCTGCCTGCCTTTGTCTCTTGCTGGGGCCCATCCCACAGGTCCAGACACCCATGACATCAAAAGCCCCAGGCCTGCATCCCCAGCCCAGACCCTCAGACCACTTGCACTAGGACAGGAGCATGAAATGGCCTCACCTGACCCATCTCTGCCTGGACACTGCATCAGACCCGGGGTCACTCCTGCCCTCTCTCCCCCCTATCTATCCATCCTGCTCAGGCAGAAATTTTAAAACATAAATCAGTATTACAAAGCTATAGTAATTAAAACAGTATGGTGCTCACATAAAAACACACATAGACCAATGGAACAGAATCGAAAGGCTAGAAATAAAGACTAGAAATAGTTGACCACATATACTTGGCAAGAGAACCACGAACACACAATGGGGAAAAGATAGTCTCTTCAACAGATGATGTTGGTGCAATAGAGTATACAGACATCAAATTATAATGTTGCACACCTAAAATTTATATGTGTTATTAACCAATGTTACCTCAATACATTTAATTAATAAAATAAAATAAATGGTGTTGGCGACACCGAATAACCACATGCAAAGAACAAAATTGGATCCCTATCCTGTACCACTCACAAAAATTAACTGGAAATGGATTAAAGACCTAAACAAATGTAAGATCTGAAACCATACAACTACTAGAAGAAAACATTGGGGAAAAGCTCCATGACGTCAGTCTTGGCAATGATTTTTTTAGATATGACACCAAAAGCAAAAACAACAAACGCAAAAATCAACAAGTGGGACTGTATCAAACTGAAAAGCTCCTACACAGAAAAAAAAACAACAATCAACAAGATGAAACGGCCACGTAAGGAATGGGAGAAAATATTTGCAAATCATATATCTAATAAGGAATTGACATCCAAAATATATAAAGAACTCATACAATTCTATAACAAAAGAGGAAAAAATCCTTGAATAGACATTACTCCAAAGAAGACATACAAAAGGCCAACAGACACATGTTGAAATGGAATGAAGGGGTGAAAATTCATGATATCTAAAATTCACATTAAAATACCTCATAAAGAAATAGATGAAGCAAATATGAAAAATGCTAATGTTAAGTCTGGGTGTTGGATATATAGTTCATAATATTATTCTCTATTTTTCTGTATATGTAAAATTATTCTAATTCAATCTAAGCCAGTTGGTTTAAACACACACACACACACATTAAGAAACAATCGTTCTGGCAGACCCTGCGTTTGGCCAAAATTGTGAACATGAAATGAGAATGGAAGGAGACTGGGCAAGATAAGAACTTTCTGGGTTGGAAAAACCTGTCCTGCATCTGAGAGACTCATGAGCCCTGCACCCCTTCCCTGTCTGAGCCCTTTCCCCTGGGACACCCTGGGTCTTCTCCTCGCTGCTGGCATATGGCGCTCTGAGCGGCTGCCTGCCTGGGCCTTGCCCCTAACTAACCCCCTCCCCCACACACCTGCTCTCGGGTTTGGGGCAAGGCAGGATACAGCCAACTGTCCCCAAGCCCTGAGAGGCCTGGCCATTCTGCCGGTGTCTGGAGTGAGGAGGGGACAGTTAGGGGACAGCAGAAGGACAGAGCCCCTTCACATCAGCCCGTTCCACCTTTTGGACCTGGACCCAGGCATCTGTCCTCTCGCTGTCTACCTCATTGGCTAGACAGCAAAACTGAGGCCCGACCTGACCCAGGTGCCCTGTTTCCAGGGCCTGTGTTCTTCCTCAGGACCGAGGACACACAATCCCGCAGAGGAAATGGTGAAGAGAAGGCCCAGGGCAGGGAAAGGGTCAGTAGCAGGACTCTGACCCCCAACAAGTCAAAGTCATAGGCGGAGGGGAGGGGACAGGACCCCAGAAGCCTGAGGTCTCTGAGGTAAGAGAATCAGTGCATTGTGAGCCCCCACCCCAGCAGGAGAGGACTGTCCCCTCCGTAATCATGCCCCCTCCCTCAGTGCAGCCCCAGGCTCCCCAACTCAAGGAGCAGTGGCCCCTCCATCCATTGTTCAAACAGGAACCTCGAAGTCACTGTAGCTCACCCCTCTCCCTCACCCCCAAGTCCAGTCAACTACCCGTCCTCAAGTCTCCTCTTCCATTCAGTCAGTCAACAAATATTTCCTGAGCTCCTGCTGTGTGACAAGCATGGACTAGGCACCAGGGCCTCAGCCATGAACAGAACAGACACACTCCCCATCCTTGTGGGGCTGACACTGGTGGGAGACAGACACCAAACAAGATACATAAGTGAATATCTAACACACCATCAAGGGCACCAAGAGGAAAACTGGAGCGGCACGAGGAGGTAGAGAGTGACAGCGGTGAGGCTATTTCAATAAGGGGGTCACCTCTGACGGATGAGATTGAGCAAGGACCTGAGTAAAGAGCAGGCAGGGCCGTGGAACTACCTGGGGAAAGAGAGCCCCAGGGTAGAAGGAATAGCAAGTGCAAAGGCCTTGAGGCAGGGCTGGAGTTTGCCTCTGAGACAGCAGCAGTGCAGGGAGTGAAAAGTAACGGAGTGGAGGGAGGGAGAGGTGGTCAGGTATAAAGGCAGGTCCTGTGAGGAGGTACTGAGCAGGGCTGCGAAAGCTCGAAGCAGAAGCAGGGCAGGCTCTGACTTATGTTACAGCAGCTTTCCTTTGGCTGAGAACGGGAGAAGGGAAGAAAGGGCAGTAGTACGATGGCCAGCGAAGAGACTACTGCAATAGTCCAGGTAGGACATGAAGGAGGCTGGACTGACGGGGTGGCAGTGGGGAGGCACAGAGGGGCCCGATTCCGGATCTGCTAAGGGATCAAATGTGAGTGTGGGAGAAAAATAAAAAAGTCAGGAGGGAATGTAGCAGCTCCATTTCAGAGACCGTGCTCCTTGCCGTATCCCCAGTGCACGGGACAGGGTTGATCTCAATCAATAGTTACTGAGCAAATAAAGGAAGAGAATCCCAGTCTCAGGTTCCCCCTTCAGAACGGACTGTTGTTTTTTTTCTTTTTCAATCCTGTCAGAAGACGACCTCTGGTGGCTAATTATTGGAACTGCAAACACCCACGTCGAGGACCATAAGGAATGGAGAATGGACCCTGGAAGATCTTCAGCTGGATAAAATCAGAGACCACACTACACTCTCCACCCATTTTACGGATGAAGATACCTACGGTTGAGGTCTGATCTCCATCTCAACGGCAGTCCTTTCTGGCCTACCAGCTATTGTTTTCCAGTGCGGATGGGATTATTAGGGAAACCCCCACACCCTCCCATAGGATGCTGGGAGTCTATCCACTGACTTTCTACATTCCCAGGAAGCATCATAATGCCTGAGCCTGCATATGTTCCAGGTCTAGACATTCTTCAAATCCCCAAGTTAGCCCATACCATTCATACTTAGCCAGATGTGAAATCTCTACCCCATCTGGACTAGAATCTCCACCATCCTTTACTCCTGGAATCCTGCCCCAGAGCACCCAGCAGAGGTCTGTCTACAATGATCCATTTGTCACATACACACCTGGAAGCTGCTCCCCTCCCCTCCCAGCCCAGTTCTTCCAGCTTGGGTAAAGGGCAGGCTTCCCCATCAGCACCCACGTCAGATGGCACCATGATTCCCGCCACCTTCAACTCTTGGCATGCCTTAAACTGTTATTGTTCTTTACACAAGACAGAACAGAGGAGAGGAAAGGAGGTCCCAGATGTATTGTGAGCAGAGCAGAGAGGCTGTCACCTACCTTTAGTTTCCTGTAAGACCTCTACTGATGCAATGCAAGATGGCATCTGATGTTTCTTTTATTTCTTTTTCTTTGTTTTTCTTTTTTAAAGTAAATTTTAATTTTAGGTTACACAACTAACAGTGATATGGATTCCTAGAAAATTGAAATCTTTCAGGTAAGGCTAAAGTCTCTTTGATCACTCCCCACCCCGCTTCCCATTCCCTGACCTCTTGCATACACACACAGTTCCAAAGAAACCACTTCTCAGTTTGAGATTCATCCTTGCAGATTTTTTTCTTTGGATGTATATGTGGTACACACACACACACACACAACCCTAAAGAATATGTAATATTTATTTATGGGAATATTTTTTCTACACAGATGGAATTATACTGTACATGTTTATCCCGTGACTTTTTTCTCCACTCTGTTCTGGGCTCTTGAATTCGATTCATAGATACGAGATGATATTTACTTGATGGCAGGCTGCATCGTGCCCTTATGGGAAACAAACTAGTCTGTAACTGCTCTGGAGACACCCTCAGCCTCCTCTTTCTAACCCTCTTCTCCCGCATCTCCTTTTCCCTGCTCTCCTTCCTCCCATCCCCCATTTTTTTTCTCACACTTAAGCCCCACACAACTCCCTTGAGAAGGTCCTAAACCACTAGATGCCCTTGAAAAGGTCTATCTCCGGAGTTTGGGACTCCTTGCGCCTCCTGGTGGTGTCTCTGAGTAACTGCAGCGGCACCTCCAGCCGTCTAATCCATTCACCACCATTCAACTCATTCAGGAACACTACCTTCACGTGAACCTGCTTGTGCCCGCCCTGGGGACGCGGCCGCAGATCAGCTTATCTCTGCCCTGAAAAGTCTCCTGGTGGAATGTGAGCGCCCTCGTGACCCGCCAGAAGAATCTATCTGTTTGAGAGCGCCGGAGGAAGCCCTTTCTGGGAAACCAATGGTGCTGGTGCAGTGTCTTTGGAGAGCAACTGGGTGGTCCCTTTCAGGTATGTTGTAGTTCACTGCTACGAACTGAGCATACGAGTATTCCAGACATGGGCAAAAAGAGAGACTGCCAGGATGTTTGTTGCAGCCTTGTTCTTGATGGCAAATTATATGCGCCCAGCAATGGGGGCCAGCTAAATTCATCCCGGTGCATTTGCATAATGGAACACCTCTAGTTCCAGCCCTTCCCAGGTCTGGGACTCTTTCCCCCATCAGAATGGCTCTACTGGCTCCCCTTACTCTGCAGTCTGCCCCCACTCAGTCCTCCCCCACTCCAGGTCCCCCTCACCCTGCTCTCTCTTTTTTCTACAGAACATATCTTCTAACATACTAAATAATTTCCCTATTTATTGCCCATCTCGCTCCACTAGAATGTCAGCTCTCCAAGGACAAAGGCTTTGTGAATTTTGTTCGATTTTATATGCCAAGCACCGCTCACAGTACCTGACATACAGCTGACACTTAATATTAGGTTGGTGCAAAAATAATTACAGTTTAGGGGTGGCCAGTTAGCTCAGTTGGTTAGAGCGCGGTGCTGATAACACCAAGGTTGCTGGTTCAATCCCCACATGGGCCACTGTGACCTGTGCCTTCATTAAAAAAAAAAGTCATTGTGGTTTAAAAGGTTAAAAATAATTGCAAAATCACAGTAACTTTTGCACCAATCTAATAGAAGTTTGGTCAACGAATGAAGGTCTCAGTATATGGGATATAGAAAGATCTCTAAGAGATAAAGGCAAGCTTCAGACCAACACGGATGGTATGTCCCGCTGTGTAAAGAATGTGGGTGGGATGTTTTCCTGGAAACCTAAAACTGCTTTTTTAAAAAGTCTATTAATTAAACAACAACAAAGGCTCTAAAAATTTCTGGAGATGACAAAGTAGGGGAGAACATTTTGACTGCGTTTCATTCATCCATGTATGCAACAAACATACACTCTGATTAAGCTCCCAATACTGATTATGTTAGATAGGATGTCTGTAAAGGTTTCTTTGGAGGAGGTGGCGTTTGAGATTGACTTTGAAATATGGACAGGATTGTGCCAGAAAGAGATGGGGCAGGAAGGATATTCTAATGGAAGTAGGGTTTCCAGGCAGGAATTCCCACCCGTTCTCAGGAATTTTTTTCACTTTCCCGTTTCCGAATCCCAAGAAAAGTTGGTTGGGAAATCGGGAAAATCAGCTCCTTGAACCCAGTAATACCCACAATGGGAAATAAACATACTACTCACAATGTATCTCTTAGACATTTTTCCTATTTATCACTAGGGTTTCCAGGCAGGAATTCCCACCCATTCTCAGGAATTTTTTTTTGCTTTTCCGTTTCCGAATCCCGAGAAAAGTTGGTCGGGAAATTGGGAAAATCGGCTCCTTGAACCCAGGTGGTTGGTAGTATCGGCCGTCACTTTGTGGGAACGATTCATTGTGGAGAACAGAAAACAGTTTATATCTCAGGATTCAGGAACGGGAAAGCAAAAAATATTCCTGAGAATGGGTGGGAATTCCCGCCTGGAAACCCTAAATGCAAGGAACCATATGGAAATTTTGGTGGCTCAGATGTACTATAAATACTTACAGAGTGGTAAGCAGTTCTGCTTGTAAGCTGCAAGGCTACACACAAAAAAGACAAGTGATAAAGTTGTCAAGGCTGATTGGTCCCAGCTGAGAAAGGACATAAACGTGAGGCTGAGGCATTTTTCTTGATTTGGTGAGCAATGGAGGAGTCTTCGAAGGTTAATAATAAGGATACTTTTTAAATAAAAAATAAAAACATATGAGGCACCTGTGAGATGGCCAGAGTGAGACCAACCACAGCAGCCGGGATGTGGTTCACACCTAAGGGAGAACTTCCTGTTGCAGTCAGACGGGAGCATCTCTGGGAAGGAGGGAATGGGGCCAGGAGCTGCCTCACTGATGGAGGACACGCGTTTCAGACTTCTTAGGAGCAAATTCTTGTTGTCCCTGTGACCCAGGGTGTTTGCTACCAACACTTCCTGAGCCCCTAACAGCTGAGAGAGCAGTCCAGGGTCTGCTCACCCTCATCCCCAGTATTCACCTGGAGACAGATTGCTTGATAAGTAAATGCATGTCTTGGACAATAATGCAAAAGGCAGGTCAGACTTATTTGTAGAAGTCAACATGCAGCAAGTATTTACTAAGTGCCAGGCCCTGTGCAGTTGATTTACATCATGTGGGTGCCAATTTGAGTCTGGGTTCAAATTCAGAGCCTGCTTTTACCAGCTATAGCACCTCGAGCAAGTCGCTTAACCGCTTTGTGCCTCAGTTTCCCCATCTGCAAAGTAGGAAATAAAAGTAGCACCAGCCTACTGCCTGGGATTATTTAGAGAATTAAGCAGATAGGAGACCAGCTGTGCCAGGGCTTGACTGCTCCAGGCCTCGTTTCCTCATCTATAAAAGGGGGCTAGTTATAGTACCCCCCCCAAAAGGCTGGGGTGAAGATTAGCTGCAGGTCAAGCTGTGCCTGCCAGAGTCAGCTCAGCACACACTGGCTGATTGCCACCCTATGAGGAGAGTGCTATTATTATCCCCGCTTTCCAAAGGGCTTGCTTAAG